>NC_090659.1:26257213-31747395 GCF_013368605.1 Nyctibius grandis
CAAAGCTGACGCACACATAGCTGATTTCAGGGTAACACACTACTGCATTAAGTATTTCATTATAAATTCCCAAACCTACAATTAAATTATTGGATGTTTAAATGATCCCTTATGTCAACAATGGTGAAAGAACCCACTTTTATATTTACTTGTAACTGAGGTTTTATTTTCGAAAGGGAAACATTCCCAACTTTGGAGACTCTCAAGAGTGGTGAAGTTTCCTCCTAGCCTGGTTTTCACTTGTCTTTTAGAACTGTTGCTACGCCTACCACAGACCAAATTTTTTTGTTAATTACAAACTGCATTATGCATGTCACACCTGTATACCTAAATTCTTAATTCCTCTATGTAGCTTAATTACTGATAAATAGTTTTTTAAATCAAGAGTTTATTTGGTACCTGTGAAGAATATTAGAGACCCAGAAACTCTGCTGAGACCCTGTTCTCTGAATACACTTCACACAGAACAAAGATGCAATGGATAAAGGAAATGGCACCACAAGCTTTCCTTGGAACAGTTATCCAGCGTTTCAAAAAACACCTTCTCTACGGAAAGCAGTCAACTCCTATTGCAATTTATTATTTGCCTATTTTATGGACACTAGTACCATAGACATCTAATATGAAGCAGATACCTCTCTAGCAAGCGCAGAACTTCTTTTATACAATACCGAGAAAGTAGAAACATGAATTCTAATTCAAGCAAGAGGTAGTGAGGCTAACAGGCTCCATATCCTCCTGCCATGCTTATAAACCATGTAAATAGTACGACTGATACAGAGGAAACTTTTAAAAAATGTTATAACGCTGTTTTAGTTTTGAATAACCATGTTTTACTCAAGATGTTCTGGTATTATCTCAGCCTTTGTTGCAGTGCATGTGCACTTAAGCATGTATGTATGTCTGTACCACAGCCCACTCTCAATTCTTGAGCATTAATGTGCAATATTAATTAAACAAGGAATTTATGCAGTTTTGACGAAGAAAACAATATTGTATCAAGCTATATAGCTCTTGTGGTAAAAGTGAATTAAACCATTAGGATATCTTCCTATAGAACACCTTGCTACATCCACAAGGTATGTCTTGGAAGAAAGACATCTAGGCTGAAATAAAAAAAAAATAAGCTCCGTCTTCAAGTTCTAGCACACACATACACACAACACCTTTACTTACACACTTTAACCCCTATGGATTTTTACTGGCATTAAAGTATTTTTGTGCAAGTAACTCTGTGGGACTGATTACTAGGTATTAATTTTGAAAGATCACATGGAAACAAAGTATGTGTAATGATTTCATCGCGATGACAATGTCACGTCAAAAATAACTACAACATTCAGCTTCCCATGAGATATGCACATTCCTCCTACACACAAAACAAAGTCGCAACGTCTCACGTTAAAGAAGCAACAAAAAGATGTACAAGTATTCCTTTTTAAAGAAACTTTTCTGCAAAGGTAGGCAGCTGAGCAGTATGTAGCTGCCCTCTTTGATTTACGATCATTTCTTTTATCCTGAAAGTAGTCAATTTAACACATAGATTTTTAAAAACAAAAAGTAATGGCCAGGTTTAACCTAGTGTATGTTTTATTTGAATCTAGGTTATCAACTTTAGGAAACTGAAAATGTGTATTTACAAATGAGGGACTTCAAACAGTGACTTGCTCATCAAGCCTCCTTAGCTTACTCTATAAGCAAACTGAAACTGTATACCTGAGTGGAGTTAGATAGTTGGTTTTTCCACGGCTCCTCTGCGCTGCTGGTCAGGTTTGTGCGGTTATGAGGTAGAGAGAGTGCGTTTTGCTGCAGGTAAGGCACGTTTCCATTACTTCCACTTTCCGTTATGTGATTATTGCCTATCAAAATAGTGTCTGTACTACCCAGCGTTCTTGCTGTGCTGCAGGGAATGGGGCCTGCTGGAAAGGGTCCATTAGCCATAGGCTGCCCGGGGCAGGCGGGACGGATTCCACGCTGAGCGACATTAGGCACTCTGGTTAGAGCAACCTGCGGCTGCTGACCAGAGACAGAGTTTGTAGGCAGTGATGAATCAGCTGTTGGCCCATTAGGAATTCCAGTAGATCGTACCTGTGCAACTCCTGTTTGTCTCATCTAATGGAAGATAAACAAAGCACAAGAACATTAACTGCAGAATTTAAAAATATCGTACAATGTCTGTGTACTTTATTGCATTGGTCAATTCCAATTTTACACTCATTTTAAGATCTTCACAGTTGCTTTTGAGAAATAAGATGACTGTCGTGCTCACAAATGCGCTGAGTGAATTTTAAGGTAAAGCTATCGGCACACTTCTAGGAGCTTCAGTCTGAGTGTTAGCATTTTACTGCTAAAGTTGGACACTAAGAGAGAGAGAAGTGAACAATGAGAGGAGGAGAGATATGGTGTAATACAGCTTACTACAACTAAGTATTTTTCAAGTAAGACTGCTTTTAGATGTGTCCACTCACTTTAGTTTGAAAGAGTGGCTTGAAAACTTTTACATTATCTGGTAGCCCTATAATAAAACACAGCTGAACCCACTACATTTCAACCAGGAAACCACAATTATACTTCATACAAAAAAACATGACTTAATGTAATGTAGTAAAGCGCATGAGAACTCTGTACAATAGAAATTCTTCAGAATTCAAGAAACACAACAGACACCACTACTGATGAAAGTTTTGTAGAACAGAAAAATATTTTCGTTCTCACCTGCTGGTGTTGCTGCATCAAGACAAACTGACTCTCCAGCTGTTCCAGCATAAGTTTCTGTGCTGGATTTAGATTATTTCTGTTTGCACGCAGCTGTTCCAAGTGCTGAAAAAACAGCAATACAATCCAGAATGATTAAAATTGCATGTGCTTTTTAATAACTTTCTTGCATACATTACTAAAAATTATCCACAAAGACAAGACTTGTAAAGCTGAAAACATGATTGAGATTTCTGTGGCAGACTCAAACATCTTCCCATACACTACTCTGTAACAAAACCTTACTACCAGTTACTAAAACTAAAGAGATTTTCTAAATTATTTGAGTGTATGAATATTATCACCACACTACAATTAAGTGTACTGCTACCATAAGACAAAACTACATTCAACTATGATTATACAGAATTCTTGTTATCATTAGGTATGTTTTAACACTTTTTGCACTGTGCTATTCTTTTAGAAATACTGTTCAGCACAAAGTAAATTCAACCTATAGTCACACATGAAAACTTCTCCAGAAAATATAAAAACAAACCCAGAAAACTACACAACTTTATTACAGAGAGCAGTATCTTAAGATATTACACTGAACTAATTTACCACTGATAAATTTAAGTATCTATTACCAAAAATCTGTTCTTTGTATTAATTTTAATGCTTTTAAGTGGTATGACATAAATGCTGAAATTGTGGAACACAAAAGCATCTGGGAAGTAAGGGGCAGGGGGGTGGAGAGGAGGGCAAAAGTTGTGCTATGCAAAAGGTGACATATAGACATTTTTCTTGATTGTTCTTAAATACTAAACTACACATCATTGTAAATCCTTTCAAAAAAAAAAACAACACAAAAACACAACAAACCCCAAACAAAACCCAAACCAACCAAATTAAGCCCCACCAAAACCAAACACAAATCAGGTTTCCTTTAGCTCCTTTCAGGTCTGCATGTATTAATTTTCTATGTCCTTCTCATCTCCTTTGCTTTCATTATGCTATATTAGTAATACACAAATGGACCTGAAATATGAGTATTAAATAAAGTGTAGTTCATTTTGCTTTGAACAACTGTATTTGCAAACTATCAACTAAAAAAAAAAACCACCATTGCCTGAAAAAGTGGTTAAAGATGGTTCATGCCAAACTCCCTGGATTAACAGTAGCTTCCATTCTGAAGTCCCTCTGTAGGGGCCTGCAATGGATACGACTAATCTATCTATATATATGTGATTGTGAGACGAAAACAGGGTCTCCGTGGTAGTATATGCACTGGGTACACAGAAGTCAAAACCAGTGCTCTTCAGTTGTTATTTTGCTTTTTAAAAAATGTCTAAATAGGGTAGCAGGAATCAGAAAGATGACTTAGCATGTATGTCAGCAGACGTGAGTCTGCGCTCATCTCCAGTGCTATGGGTGCAGAGGCGTTGCAGGCAGCACTGTTCTTGCTGCCCACCAATTCTGTGAAACCAACACCCATCCGTCCTCCACTGGCATGTCGCAGCCCTGGAGACTGGGTGGCCACAGCCCTTTGCCCTTCTACTTTTGTTAGCTGAGCCATTTGGTGTGTTTTATGTGCCATACCCATCCAGTCTCTGAGCTGTCACTTTTAAAAAGCTGACTTAGAAGATGTAATAAAGGTTTTATTCACACTCTTACGTCAAGCTACTGCCAGCAAATCCAGTATACTGTACTTAGCTAGCGAAGCCTACTTAGATACTGCTTAGAGGAGGAAATTGGATCCGGAAAAAGGCGAAACTAAAAAGAGGAAAAAGTAGTAGAATATAAAATAAGCAGAGAGAAATAACAACAATGCATGAAGAGAGAGAGATACAGAAGAGTGATTAGGGAGGACCAAAGCAGTGGGGAGGTGGGGGGAGAGGGAGGGGAGGGAGGGAAAAATTATGCAGCATAATAAAGCCAATATTGTTCAGATAGAGAAACAGCTGAAAAACTATACTGGAGTTGAGGGGAACACTGCTCAGTCAATCAGAATGCCTTCTGTCTCTGCACTGTGTTCCCTTCAATTTTTCCTTGCATCCAAAGCAGTATCTGTGATACATGGGTAGGAGTTTCCAGCTAGGCCTGATTTTCAAAATACATAATTCTTGTTGAAGCTCACTGCAAGCCCTAATGAACCGAAGAGACAACAAAACGTCCTAACAAAAAAGACCTGAAAAAAGATTTCAAAAACACATTTATATGAAATGCTCGATTTTATTAGATGACATAAAATATAGAAAAGCAGTACCAGATTTCACTTGAGTAACTGCATTTTGTAGAATTTGCATGTTTGTTTACGCAATTTGATACAAGAAGCTACCTCAGAGGAAAAAGAGGATATTACAATACTTCTACACCTCCTTCAATATCCCCCACATTACAGCAAGCAGCAAAACTCACTTGGCACACAAGTGTGGCAATTTGCATATCTATCTTTAAAACTTCATAGGAAAAAACAATTGCTGTATGTTCTTACTTTATAAATTATAGAACTCATACAATATAAGTGTTCAGTTTCTGCTAGAGAGAATTTAATTTACTATAGAACTAATTTCGCATAGTGAAGCCAAAAATATTAGCATAACTTGAATTACACTGTGGCAATTATTTGGGAAGTATTTCACATTGAATTTCAGAAATGAGGAACTGAAAAATGTTCCAGATTTATTTTCTTAAAAGGAAGAAAGAAAGAAACAAAAAATATACCAAAGCTTCTGAAGATCTTCAACATACCTACCTGTAATTTCTGTGGTGTCAAGCACCAAGAATGAATTTGTTGCTGTACAGGAGGATGTGACACTGTATGGCCACTGCTCCAAACATCTGAAGTATTCTGAGAGAAAACATGACATTAAAATGCGTGACTATCAAAGGGTCAACATTCTTTCTTTTACTATGTAGATTTTATCTTACTTATGAAAGAACTAGTCATTGTTTCAAGAATAACAATATAAACAAAGAACGTACTAAAACATGCCAAGTCTCATTCTACCATTCCCATACAGTATCAGAGTAATCAGAGGAAAAAGTTAAATTATATCTAATATCATAATGAGAAACAATCAAATCAAATTATGCAATTAACTTAAATGTACACTACTTTTAAAACTGAATATCTACTGTAACACTATTACATGATGATGAAACACTTGAATTCTCAATATAAGCAAAGGCAATAGACAGGATGACATGATCGTCTCCCTCTCTATCATCAGACTGTGATTGTACTTTTTCGCTTATACAACTATGATTGTAGCACAGTGCCACCAATCTGCATTGCCCTTATGCACTTCCTGTCTGAGCTGTAACCTGATTAAACCCATCACTGAAAAATGTTTTTTAAAATTCCTAAAAACATTCCCCACCTTGATGCCAAAGGATTAAAATTTCCAGCACAAATTCTGTGCATGCTGCATCACTTCAATGCATATTTCCATAAAATTTTGGTAGGGGGCTTTTTAGTTCATCAGAATATATACCTTTGTTGGACTAGATGTTCTTTTCCTCTTGGCAGGACTGGTCAGGTCATCTACTTGGCTAGAAGGAATCATGTGTAGTGGCAAGGATTGCTGTGAAATTGGTGTTTGAGTGAGGCCTAGTACAGGTTCAGTATTTGGATGATGAGGTTTACAAGCCTAAGAATCACAGAAGGAAGACAAAAATATGGTTCTATATATTCTTAATTCTTTCCTTTAAATTATATATTTTAATAGCCCACATATATTAAAAGGGCCGAATGGATATTATGAAGATGATCTCAATAACTGAAAAATCAGTTTCCATATGGTCATCAATGGAGGAATGTGTACCTTTCACGGGATTATTAAACCACTGTAGCATTTCTATTTAAGATGAAATCTTTTAAAATCATGAAAATCCACAAAGGTTCTAAATTGGTACCCCATATTTCTCCCATATGAGAAGGGAGCTTCTTGATCTAGTATCCCTTTGCAAATAAATCAAAGGCTTTTTATTAATAAAAGCCAGTCCTGTGCTCAATAAAATAAGCTTGACCACTACCGATTGTAAAGAACCCTTAAAGCTGGGCACCTGCAGAACATAACCCAACTTCTCACCTGCTGTGCTGTGTTCATGGCACCCTGCCTGGAGGTAAGCTCTGCGGGGATTGGTAGGCTCCATGCCTCCTCAATACTAGGAAGTAATTTAGTTTTATTCTGTAGACTACCTTGTGGAAGGTTACACAACTGAGCCTAGGAAAAATTATGTAAAAAGCAAATTTAACACAAGCCTACTTTAGTAAGAGCAAGTCCATGAAATCTTCCTAAATGCTGTAGCTAATTATGTCTTAAAGAGAGGACAGACTTAAAATTTGGGGTTTTAGAAAGGTGCTAAGTATAAAGAGGGTAACCAGAATATAAACCTTTGTGAGAATCAGAACAAAGATGAGCTCTGGATTCAGAGGTCTCATAATTCCTTATTTCTGAAATTGCAAACAAGAGTGAAAGATAGTGTGTGTGTATTCTCTCTCTATGTTATGAGAACTTAAAAATGTAGACAATACAAAGAAAAAAGCAAAGTGATGTAGAACAGTATGCTTTGATTAAATGTGCAAAATAGGGTTTATAAGGAATTAAGTTCCACTTAAAAATGAAGAAATAAAACATTACAGGCTATGATATGCTTACAATACACATGAAAACAGGTTATACACACCACAAACAATTGCAAGTTAAACTTGTGTGTTACTTCTCCTCTCCCCTCCCCTCTGCTGTGTATTTGGAAGAGTATTTCCCACTTCTTAAAATGTTAGTTTTACCTGTAAATACTTTATCCGTGCTGCAAGTGCAGAGGTATTACTACAATTTTTGCTCCTAGTTGCATTTAAGTAGCATTTAATGGCATCCTGAGGCTGGTTGCAGGACTCATAGAGTGTGCCTAGGTCCATCCAGGCTGCAGCATGGCCATGGTCCAATTGTACAGCACAGATATAGGCCTGTAAAGCATCCATAGGCTGATTTTGCTGTTGATACAGCACACTGAATAGAAAGATTAGTGAAGTTGAGAATTAATAACAAAGTCAAAATACAAACAAGTCAAATATACACATCCCTCTCAAAACCCTTAATAAACTTTCCCATTATATAAACCGCAGTAATAAGCATAAACAACATATAAAATTTTAACATGCAAAGCTCATATATGTAGCATATTAAGTATTTTAAAAAAATGAGAAAGCAAATATAAATTTATTATTTAAACTTCAAATCAGACAAGTCTAACAACAGGAAAGTATAAATAAAAAAGCTTTACAGTCCCCTTGAGAGCACAAAGGAGTTAAAAAGCTGATACTCTTTATTTATATATCTTAGCATTGAATTATATCACTGTATTACCCTGTATCATTCTTACCCTATAGAACACCATGTATCTGCACTTGCTTCTGATTTATCAATAGATTGCCTATAAGATATAAAGGCATCCTGAACTTTCCCAATACTTGAATAGCACCTGGGAGAAGAAAAAAAGAACTTTGGTAATATTCATAGAAGGTAATCACTGAGGATGGCTTACCAAGACTGATCTGATAAATGTTAAGTCATGCAAATACGCACTCATCTAGATGAATCCAAAACATTTGCTGTTTCTGAATGCCAGGCATAAGCAGACTCCATCATCTTAATCAACATGTATTACTAATTTTTTATTTGAAAAGTGAACCAAAACTGCTTAAACGCTAGCCTACTGCATTTGTAAGGAAAACAGTCATACCACATTTTAAAGACTTACATTTCTTTCATTCGTGATAACTGATCAGTCAGTAAGAACAGTATTTATCTACAGACAGCATTACAAAGAAACAGTTAAGTTACCTATTTCATCAAAGAAATTGTTATGAAACTTCATGTTCTACAAGAATTGTTTCAGAATTATTAAGGGACATTGACCAACTCAATCAGAATGGTTCCTGATTGCCTGGGAAGCTTTTTATGTGCATTTCTCACATCTCAGTAAGATTTCAAGTAATGAACAACAAACCAGTTAAGTTTTACTGCATATACAGAGCACGAAATTTTGTAAAAAATCTTGCTGATCTGGATTTTTTCATAATTTCTTACTTGAATATTTTTCACATACAAACTCAAAGGTATTCTGGCATTATAAGCAGAAATATCACAAGTATAAAGAGAACTATAATTATACCACAGGGAATAATACTTACCTTTTTAAAATTAAAAGCTTCAAATAAATACCATATTAAAAATATATATACATTTACTAGTTTAATCTACAATAGCTCTGCTTCTTATATTGTTTGTAGTAAGTTTCCCTGCTGAAAAAAGAACTGATAACTTTCAAAACATATAAATAACATCAGAAAATTTATTCTAGTAAAAAATAAAAACCAAGTGGAACAGTAACAGGCAAAGGTTTGTCAAACATGCTACACTCTCTCATGTGTTCTTGAGGCACACTAAGAAAGGAATACAATAAAATCTAACAGTACTTTGCTTAAAAATATCCATTAAGTCTGAATACAATGTTTCAGAAGGGCTTTTTAATGACAATCTGACCCAAGTTCCAGTAGACACGTATCAATCTGTCCTCTTATCAGATACATGAAGACTCTGATTAGGATAGCACTAACATTAAGCACCTAACAAAAACTTAGAACAAGGTGATGAATTTTTTTTCAGTGGGGGAGGAAGGTGGTGGTGGTATATTTTTGAAAGGTAGCTTTAAACCAACTTGCTATCCAGTCTAGACAACCAGCAGAGGAAGGAATAACACAAGGGAATACATGAGGAGGGAAAAAGAGGAAAAGTGAATGCACAACCTGTAACCCTGTTCCTTCCCTCTTGTCCTGCCAGCATAAGGACTGGAGGAATGGTGCACAGAAACATTTTTGCTCTAGTCATCCCTGTAGAGTGTAAGAGATGCTTCTACTAGATTTTCCCCCCTCATTTCCTGCGTTTCTCCCCCTTGTTTGTATGGCCCGAGGTTTCACTCTTAACCACTGTGAAAGCCATGGCAGAGTAGGAGCAAGAGCACAGCAGCTGTGCACACATACTTCATGGAGCCCTGGCTTCATCCTGCTGCTGTCTAAGAACTCAGCCAGCTCAAGGCACGTGGAACAGGACTACTGAGGAAAAAACAGGATTTCAGCCCAGTGATGGTAAGATGAGCCAGATGATCCCTGGCTCATTTTCCCTTTTCCCTCCACACCTCCTTTAGCCCTCTGCCCTACACACTCGGTGCTGGTGTTCCTCCCCTAGCCTGCAGACAGCTGGTTAAAGAGCCCTGTCTTACACAAACAGCTGGACGAATGTAATTAGTATGGCAAAAACAAAAGTACGTTCCAGTTGTATGTGACCAGAAACTCCAAGTCAAGTCATCTGGAGGATACTGATGTTAGGATATTAATTTTATTTTTGCATAATTCCTTTCTAATGTATTTCTCAACATAACTGACCTGTTCAAATTTGGACTTGAATTGCCCTCAAAGCTTTCTCCAAAACCTGATTATTTCAAGAGTTCTGCTGGTTTGTGTAAAGTACTCTATTTTCTTAAAAAGGAGGCCAAGAAAGTAATCAAATTTATATGATTTACATCTTGGAATAAGTTAATTTTCAAGTAAAAAATACTGTCTGATAGTACAGAACTAATACAACACTTAAAACAGACATTAGAATGTATCAATCTGAGCTATCTTGGCCTAATATTTAGTTGCAATATATGCTGTTTATATATGGATGTATACCTGAGAAAATATTCGTATTTTAGTGCAAAAATAGATTGAGATTAGAAGGGAGATTCTGAGAAAATAAGGAGATAAAGAATTGTGAAAAAGGTATGAAGAAAAGTAACAATATTTACAGAGCATTTACCAAAAAAAGTTTAAAAAAAATGAAAAACAAAAAACCCAAAAAACCCCACAAAACAAGAGAGAGAATAGAAGATGTGGTAGGAGGAGGATGAACAGGTAAAACCAGGCAGGGCAGACTCAGATTACTGTAAATGTGTTGACTGAATAATAACTACAAAAAAAGCAGGACCATTTGGGTAACATACTTCATTTCAACTTCTCATCTATATTCATCCCAAATATGTTAGCACCTTGTCTTTTTATACATTTTCCAGAAAACTAGACTTCAGTAGATACATACATCTTTTCCCTTAATTTTTCCTCTGAAAGTATTAAGAAGAAAAAGAACTCACAATAATGAGTATCCTCCAAAAATTTACAAATGTCATTACAGTGTCTATAAAGTCATTTCTCACCTTCCAAGGAAATACCAGGATTGACCAGAATTTGGATCTGCTTCTAGAGATTTCTGGAGATACTGTATAGCATAGCTTTCCTTGGTTGCCTTGTCTCCAAGCTGATCCACGGTGTGATGCATCCAGCCTACAGAAAGAATCCATAAATCGCAGAAGGGAAATTCCCTAAAACCATTTAATACTTTATAAGAGCAGGATATTCATAGCATTAGTTGCTCTTTAAAAATAGGAATATCCAACAATAATATCACTTACATGTAATATTATGAATGAAACTTTTTAAACTTCTAAAGTTTAAAATTACAGGACAAAAGGGATTCTAAGTCAAAATTACTTTCAAGTAATTTCAAAGTGGTTTTTTGGTTTAAATAAATTTCTATGAGGTTAGTAGCACAATTATGAACTGCTCAATCTTGTACTATAAAAAGTGCATCTGAAAATGTTAACTCTTTCCTCCTCTGAACACAGATACCTTCCCTGTCATTGTGAAAAATTCCACCAATCTCCCTGTCACGCCTATTAATTATCTGTATATTATGTTCAGTTTACTCCTTTTCTTCTAAATCCTTGTATTTATCTCATATCTGCATTTGGATAATTCCCCAATAGAACACTGGTAAGAATTGTTGTATCTCCACTTAAATCTTTCTTACATTGCCATTTCATCTTCATTGCTACAACATCCTTTCCATTCACCTTGACAAATGCAATCACTTCTCATCTACATAACAAATTCTGCTGAAAAGATCATTTTATTTCCTCATCTATCCACATATCATATGCCTTTTTTTCTTTCATTACATTAGAAGAATTATTCATCCCCACTTTAAAGGCCTTCTACAATCCATGCTTCCATACAATTTTTTACATGCAAACGCATCTCTGCTCTAGCACTAATGCAAGGCTCAGTTACCATTTCAAGTAAAGCACCTTCATCACCTTCTTAAGCTGCTCCTCATCTGCCTCTCTGCTTAGATGGAATTCCTTTAAACAGCCACAAAAACATCTCACTGCCATTCATATCATGAGTACAAGGAAATCCTTTGAAACAGGCAGCTGGCTTGCTGAAATCACTACATACCACACTGGTCAGCAGTGTCTTGCTGTTTGCTAATCTCCATGTATTTGTCTTAACAATCCACTGCTTTTCAGACATCATTTGTAAAACTAAGATGTGACAACGGATTGACCCTGTGTTTTTATAGTGTCCCACCCAGAAATGATCCCTTGTGGAACACTATGATACCAACTTCATAAAATATCCAAAGTTTGTATAAAGTTTTAGTTACCTACAGAGTTGTACACACATCTGCACTAAATGTCTGTTTAAAACCTCCATCAGCTGAACTTCAGCACCCTATGCTTATCCTTTTTGATACAGTCTAACTACATGACCAGGTAATACCACTCAAAAGATCCACATCAAACTCAGATCTCATCTGAAATGCTAGACAAAGTAGGCAAGGCTGAGAACTGAAATGATGAGTATTTGCAGCCTTACTTCACTCTCTGCAATTAGACTACACCTTAAATATTTTCTTCTACCTGTTCTATACAGCTTATATTTTATTCCATGGGCTTACATTTTGTTAAGTCACAGAGACACTTTTGCAAATGGAAGGCAAACCTCCAAGCTTTACAAAAGGCAATCTAAAAGTAAATCATATCCATTGAACAACGTTTGCCTGAGGTGTTTTAAGAAGTATCACTTGGAAACTGTGGTCAGAAGCAGAAGTTTGAATATTTCATGGACTGCAAGAAATGTCAAGTTAGGGGCTAAGTGGCTACAGTGCTGACAAAAGAGTACTTTATCTTGCCTGAAGATGGATCAAGTCAAAACCCTACCCATCAGAAAAAAAAAGGAAAAAAACCCAATAATTTTTGCAGAAACATATAACATACACAACTTTCTTCATGGACTTCATAAACAAGCTATGACTTTGATTCAAAACCCAAGCCACTTAAGTTCTTAAGCATATACAAAATACACATACTTTAAGAAAAAAAAGCTTATGTCAGGGTGGTTATCAGAATGCACCTGCCTAACTGTACACTAAGGATAAATGTATCAGGTGCAGTGCCAGGCAAAGCCTCAGATGAAGGTAATAGTTCAGGGATTATAAACAAGGGTAAAAAAAGACATTAAACAATTTCCCGAATCTTTGGAAATGTTGAGTGGTGATGCCTATTTTCTGTTTCATCAGAACCTTGCCGGATTGAAAGATAACATGTTGTATCTTTGGATCTTTACTGAGGTTCACTGATAAGAAGAAAGAATCTATTTCTAGGAGATAGAAATGAGAACTAGCAATCCCTATCTAGTTTCACTGTTGAAACAAGGGTTGCTTCCCAATTTTATCTTCCTGCACAGGGAGATGAGAAAGGCAGAAAGCAAGAGAGGGTGAGGGAGAAAAAACAGAAGTTTTCTACTAGAATAGCACAGGTAAAAGAGACTGGATCTCTCTTCTCATGCATAAAATGAACACACAGAAAGAAGGTGATGGAAAAACCCTGGTAAGCTGTGCAGTTTCACATTTGCAAAACCTAACTCAAATTCTCAACTAGCATATTGACCACCCTTCCACTCTTCGGACATTTTTAACATAATAAACAAAAACGCAGATTTTGTCCGTACTTCACAAATGTTCCACACTGTAATTTGTAACAAATCCCCGTGTTGCCTCATCAAGAGGATATGCTAGCCTAGCTCATGCTGCACGTTTTTTTTTATGCTTATCAATCACTCTCACGCTGAATTTGTGGCAATTGCTTTTCCCCCACTAAACGTCATCATCTCAGTCTCCGAAGAGATGAGCCTCTTCCCCATTTTAGCATCTCATGATGTCTCATCCAGCTACATGGACACCACCTAGGAATACCCCTAGCTGAAAATCTGCCTCTAAGCAGATGCTTACGTTGTTCTTACACTCTTCCCTTATGCAACTGCTGAGTACAAATGGAGAAAGAGTACTGGGGCAGATTTGATCTTCAGTCTCATTAATTTAATGTAATTTTAGGCAAAGTGGTGAAAAGAATTATTGTCTGGAAAGCAAATGAAATGGCAAAAAAAAACCCCAAAAACACAAACTGCTCTTATTCAACTTTACAGATCTTACTGTTACATCTACCCAAACTAGTCAGCATGCATCAGCTCAAATGGATACGTATTTATCTGAGAATCACAGGGTTCTCCTCTGCAGTGATCTGCTTTGGACACCAGCAACAAGAGCAAAGATTTTAATAATTCTCTCACAAGACATCTGAACTTGCCTAAATTTCAACTCTGGCTCAATAAACATTAACTAGCTAAGGAAAATAAACAAAGGGTATTTTCATGCCAAAACAATATTTCTATTGGAGTAAAAAAAAAAAAAAAAGAAAAGAAAAAGAAAAAAAAAAAGAGTTCAACATAGAAATACAAATATATTTTGATTGGGCTTTGCCAGTAGCATTCTGGCAGATGGCAGGTATTTTCTATTATTTTTTCTAAGCAGCAGTGCACCACCCGGACTATGCTTCCTGAGGAGGTGTTTTTATTACCAGCTGCTAGAGACTAAATCTGCGATAAACACCATACTCTGAAAAATACCACTGTTAACAGCAGAGAGCAAAAGAAATGGTATTATTCCTTGAATGTTCTGGTTAAGTCCACTCTGTCCCTTCCTCCACATAGAAGGTACTCACACTACCAAACTAGGTGGCCTATGCTGATTGAATAAAGGGAGTTAATCCAGTTTTTGGACAGCAGACAATTCTCAAAGCCATTGCTCTTATTGCTAGCACAGACACCTGTGGTAGGATTTTATGAATCCAACCATGGCATTTGCTTCTAATGTGGCAACACACATCAAATGGAGCTGAAGAAGCACTGGTCAGCTATTTTGGGAAGTCTGTCTTCCATTGATCATATGTATAGCCGTTCTGGATGAAATTGCTTACAATTTATACTAGGAGGGATAACACCAAGTTAAAAAAAAATTCAAGGCGGATACTGAAATATAAGCAACACTGTAGTGTGACAGCAAAAGGAGCAGCACCTACAGTCCTGCAGTGAACTCCTCCAGCAGTTTCATTTGTGATTTCCCACAGAAGAATCAAACGCTAAACAAATCAGCCCACTCCAAATCCATACACAACCTGCATTACAAAAAAGGAAAGCAGTGGCCATAACTTAGTGCCAGTTACTAAACTGAATTAAAAGACCACCATGTGAAGGGGGGAAAAAAAAAATGGGCATAAGCAGGCCAAATTAATATTTAGAATAAAAAATTAGATGGAGAACATGGAGAAAGTGAATGAAGAAGTTTTGCACTGGGTTGAACGATTTTAACGAAATATTCTGGAAATACTTTTATAAGGCATATAGGACAAAAGTAATTTATTCTATCCACCCATTAGAAATTTTGGTCTAAAAATGTTTTATCAGCTTTCTATAAATATGGAACATGACAATTTTAAAAAAATAATACTTTTTCTCTTTTTATGTGGTTTCTTTTATGGAATCTGACGATAAGCTTTTTAGTTACAGAAACAGGTTTTCATTATGTATTATAATTAAAAAGAAAGAAAAGGTAAATTTTTCATTTGCCATGTTCTGTTCCGCAACAGAGAAGAGTATTTTGGTTTACTGCATTTAGCCTGGCTATTCAAGGGATGTTCTCAGAGGAAGAACAGAGAATACAGAATTCTAAATGCTGCACTCCTCCTCTGAAAGACCACCCCCGCATTGCCCAAAACCTGTAACACACATACTGTAGCAAGTTTAAGAGCTTTTTGATTTTGTGTTTAATTAAAATATTTTCCTCCTCTCTTATTTACTTAACTATCTACTGTTATGCATTCTATTTTGGGTGAAAATCTCATGTATTGTGTCTAAGACTCACTTTGGAAATGGAGCCTCAAAAAACACTGCTGAAGGCAAAGATGGAAAAAAAGAAACACACAGGAAAATAAAAGTTAATTTTACATACCTAACTGCTGTAAGACAGTTGCTTTTACTTGTGCAGGAAGGTTTTCGATCTGCAAAAGTTGTTCATAAGCTTCCTTTGCAGAGTGATACTTTCTCTGCAAAAGGAAAAAAGTAAACGGATTAATCATAAAGCTTACAACAGATCACCAATAGCAACGATTTCACAGCACTGACAGCACACAAACACATTGACAAAGAATTCTATAACTTTTTTTTTTGCATACAGTGCATATGAAAGCTTTAATGAGTGACGTATATATATGGCAAGATAATATCTTTTCTAAATATAGTATTTAATATAAATTGACTACTTACAATAATTGAGGGAAATTTGCAAATTATTAAATTTGGTCAACTCCTCATACATGCATTATGCTTCTTATACTAAAATGAATATACTGCTTTTAAGGGGAATACTCAAATGTGAGTCTACATCTGAAAAAAATCCTACACAAATTCTTCCCAGGAAATTTGTAACACAAATGAAGATCATCGGTAATTGGTGGCTGGTATAATTTTGCCTGTCTTCTTCCTTCGGTATATTTGAACTGCCTTTCCAACGTATTTGTTGTCCTGGTAAGAGTCCCACCATACGTAGAATTAAAACACACCCATGGATTATGCCTAGAGAATGAAGGTACGCTATCTTCTTATTTGCTATATTGTTTAAGTGTGCATAAAGCATGGAAACATTCATTTCTTAACGCCCTATATGAACAGGTCTTGATATAGAAAACACATTTTGAGGTTAGGATCGTGGTCTTTATTGACTTCTGGAACAGTATGAGTTGTTTTGTATATATTAAAGGTTAAGACTTCTCGATAGACGGAATTTTTTTGTAATAATGTCAGCATCTATCTTTGCATTACCCTAACAATAGTTGTTTAACAGGGAATGTATTTTAAATGCTTAATTCTCCTGTTCCTCCTCTCCCACAAAAGTCTAGAAGACATAAATGCTGAGGTCTGTTAGTAAGAGTACCTTTTTTTCTTTTTTATTTTCTAAAAATTCTATACAATTTTTAAAGAAAAATGTGCTTTTAGGTAATTCAACATTAGACTTCATTCTGGCAAACA
This sequence comes from Nyctibius grandis, assembly GCF_013368605.1. Classification (NCBI taxonomy): domain Eukaryota; kingdom Metazoa; phylum Chordata; class Aves; order Nyctibiiformes; family Nyctibiidae; genus Nyctibius; species Nyctibius grandis. Next base: position 26,274,216 of record NC_090659.1, read on the forward strand.
GATTAAGAGTGTACTATAATAAATGAGGCTACCTAAATGCAAATGATCATGACTTAGTTACATTTGTTTTATGCAAAGAGTACACAGTACTGACTACTAGAAGTTAAAAATGTTATTAGGTTCTTGAGATCTCACAATCACAAAAGACAACTCCATTGATTTTACAGCCTTATTCTAGTCAGGAAGAAAAATTAAAGCAGCAATTACATACTTTCAAATGGAACAAGGGGAAGTTGGTAGAAAAGATTTTTAATTGGTGTTCATGAAATGCAGACAACTGGTAAGAAAACAAATAATATAAATAAATAAAATATCCACGGCCAGCAAAATAAAAACAATCAGGAAAAAAATTTTAAATTTAGCATTGGAAACAAAATTCGTAGTTTATGACTATGAAGGGTAAGCAAATGAACAGAAGTTCACTGTGTAGCATGACAGCAGAGGCAGCAATCCAAATGTCAAATAGGTAAATATTAGTGCCTAATATTCCCACTTTGAAAAAGATGTTTACATGCTTGGGAGGATTCAGAAAGACCTATCAAAACAGGGCATGTTTTCCACATCTAGAATATTTTTTACTTTTGTTATTTCTTGTATTATTTACCCTTTAGAAATCTGTCTATATACATAATATGCCTTCAAATATTACAGAAAACTGTCATAATGTTTACATCTTGTTTTATTTAGATATGTTAATTCCACAGATCCAAAGTCCTTGATGTTTGGCTGCATCATGAATGGTCTTAGAAATGGGAAGAGGGAGAGAAACCCAATCCAATATTTTTCTTTAGACACTGTATAAGCTACCACCCTAAATAGCTAGAGGGACTCATACTGCCACAAATGAAGTAACAGAAACTAGAATTAAACACCATGAAAAACCACTGTTAACTCTTATCAGCACCAGGCTATTCTCTTGTTCAGAGGCTGGCAACCCATCATTTAAACTCCAGTAATGTGAAGGTACACAATTAAGGAATGAATTAACTTTTCCATTAAATATTAGAGAGCAGATAATTTTCAAACATATGGAGGGGTTCAGAAAACTGTAGCACTGTGTCCTTTGAAAGAAACCAAGCGACTGGCCTGCCTCCAAAACATATCTCTTCATTTTGTCAGAGGTAATATCCAGAATGAAGTCAAGATCCTTTGTGGTTCCAAGTTTCTCAAATTCCAGAAAAGAAGATACCCCTTCCCAACCAGAACTGAGAGGCAAACCAAGTCTAATAGGAGAATTCTCTGAAACTTTTTTGCTTTGACTTTCGTTAAAATAAAATTCCTGCTGCCCACGACTGCCAGCCAGAATGCACAGCTTAAGCACTTGTAACATTGGTCATGCAATTATATAAGGCACCTGGCATGGTGACCTGAAGTGCTCAACTTTCCATTTTACTCTAGCAGATCAAAAGAACTAACGTGTTGAGGATGCTTTGTTATATAAATGTGTCAGACGTGCTCCAGTGCTCCGAATGAAATCTGGATGGTGGCCAGGTAAGAATAACTCAATCCATGAAGTTTCTTAATGGTGTTTTGGGACTGGGGATTTGTCTTGTTGTATAGCTTTGGATCAAAAGCATTCAAAGAAAAACATCTTGTTTACCAAATTTTTATCTTTTATTTAGATATAAATATCTAAAGTCATTTTTCACCGTGCCATCAAAAGACAGCACTTACTTTACCAAGCTACTTTTCAACTGGCTGAAAATGCCGTTTATGTCTGTCATCTATTTTAATTACAACAGTTTTTGCTTTCATGCCACATCACTTCCACAGTTATATAATACCTATAAACATGATCAAAGGGCACACAATCTACATTATATGACCAGTCAGTCAAATTACAAATATACAATAGCTGTTTCAGTAGCTATTTTGTTTTTAATTTACCTATATTCTGGAAGCTCCGTAAGCGTTCTCTAATTTCACAAAAGATTAATCTAAAAAACTCTGTGGTAGGATTTGATACAGAGCTCATAACACAGCTTTATGTGCTGTTGACCTCAGATCTCAAATGTTTCTGTCACATATGTTCAGCTAAATTTGAAAATTTAATGTCAAATATACTTAAAAGGCACCTGGGCAACTGACTAGACTTGACTGTGTGTGTATATGTATGAGAAACAAAATGAATATAGGTATGAATTGAGAAACTACGTATTTTTTATATCTATATGTAACTTTTAAAATATAAATATAATCTCATAAAAGAATTTTACTAAAAATTATGTTTAGGGATTTTTTTTGCACTCAACTTGGGAGACTAGTAAATATGTAAGCTTATGTATTGAAATAGCTACTCCATTTTATAGCAGGACAGTCCACATACAAAATATTTTTAATGTAGCCAAAGCAAATAAAGTTTCTTCAGCGATTTGAGACTTAAGCCTAACTTTACAAAAGCATCTATAATCTGAATTCCACAGGCTGATTATATCATATAGTTAGAAACTCAACCACACTTTATAAAAAGGAGTTTAAAGCTTACCTGAATTTCATATAAGTGGGCGATGTGAAACTGAACTGTAAGAGTGGGAAAATCAAAATTATTAGTTTTAATGAATAAAAACAACAATTACAATATGTTTTTTCAAGTGAGGGATAAACAATGTTTCAAATTTATCAATGCAAAAAACCAAGATACATTACATTTTCAAGATACAAAAAAAAGTATTTGTTTACACTGATATTTTATGCTTAATATAACAGAATTGACAGAGAATCAATATGTATCCTAACAAAGCATTAAGGCTGCAAACAGATATTGCAGAAAGGCAGTCCATTGATCTGTATTCTGAAATGTAGAGTCCATTAACCTTTCAGTAAACTTAGTAATAAAATATCTTTAAGCAGAGATGCACATGAGAATGTAGGTAACATTTTCTGTTTCTGTACATAACTGAGTTAGAAATACAGACTTATTTTTTATTTTCATTCAACTGCCAAGGGACACAGACTAGCTGCGTTACAGAACAGAAAACTACATTATACACTGCCAGCTTTATACAGGATCTTAAATTTAGGTGGTCTTTTTCCTTATTAGGAATTGTCTTTCCCTGTTAAGCTGAAGTAAAAGCATTAATTAGAGATGGTATTCTGATCATCACTGTAAAGCATCTTAAATTCCTCATACGAACTGCACAGAACGCCGTAATACTACTGGCAGCTCTTGGAGGCAAGAAAATTGCTGGCTGGAGAAAGAAAACGAAAGTTGTTCAAGAGTAAAAGCAGAGGGAAAATTATCCTCATGCTGCTCAAATCATTAAAGAAAAGGTGGAGTGCCTGATCTCTAAGGCTTTAGAACTGCTAACCTAGACTAGCCATTGACTGGTAGATAGCTAAAACTAGTTGAGATGAATGTAATCCTTATTCTGATTAGATGAGGAAAGAAAAATTCCTTTAAGACAGACTTTTGCCTGATGTTCTTGAGGACTACGAGCACAAAAATACCTGTCTTTGAGCCAACCTCAATTTATTTCAATTACACAGATTTCTTTCTCTTGAAGCTACAGAATAGGGTGACACAGAGGTTTGTACAGGTAATTTGGAGTTCCACAGTTTCTCTCTGGGTCATAAGGGAGGGGAAAAGCTCCCTTTGTGCACTTCTTTGTCTTTCACTATAAAGAAGGTAGCCTACTGCACTTCAGAAACCAGGTCATAATGAAATGCATCATCTAAAATTTTAATAAACTTTTTGTGTTCCTTGCTAAAGGGCACACAACACGCCCATTATGTTCACCACATCGTCAAACTTTACTCTGTACTGATGAAAGGAAAACCTCTGCTTTTGTTTCAGGAGTTCATTATCTAAAAAATCTCGCTCTTATTTTTTTCCCCTCATAGCAAAACCCCTTCAGCGTGCGGCTACAAAGGGAAGCCATGCCATGCAGGGAAAAGAAATTAAAGGTGTCACGTTAGAGACTGCCTAAATAGAAAGACATGCTTAGTACTCAAAACATTTCTGCTAGGAAGATACTCACTGTAATGCTGTTACTCACCCAGCCTTTAGAAATGCAAGGGGTAGGATTAAGGCAATCTCAAGCATTTACGTGACGGTACCTGACACCCTGAGTCAGAGTGGACGGTTCTCCTTCCACTAATCAGTACAGGAAAACCGGACAAGTATCTCTCATTCCTCTTCACTCTCTTCCTCTGGGTTTGTCAGGCACCGTGCCCACGGCCATCGGGCAATGAAGCCCTTACATGGGGTCATACCTCTACAGAAATCACAGAAATCTGGGAGCAGAGGGGACTGTGGGGGAATGCCTAGGAAAACCTTACAAAAATTCAGAGATACCATGAAAACCGATAAAGTTAGTGAGAAATAATATGAACTAACATGAAATTATATAATAAAGAATCACATATCTGTTAGAAAACAATAAAAGCCTTTTGTCTTAGGAAGAATTCTGCAAACAATTTTACAAAATTATCTGTGTCTGCTCCAGATAAGTGACAAAGCTTTGGAGAAGACCTTGTAGCACAGCTGGCTGCTTGGTACCAATACAGCCAGCAGGTTCGCCCACGTAAACAAACCCCCTTTCATTACCCTTGGTGACAGAACATTCACAATTCCATCCAGCTCTGAATTAAGGAAATAAAAAAATGCTTTTAAATACTTTATCCAATGCTTCTGAAGTTAGACTTAAGAGTTAATTTAAGCTCAACACCAAGAGCAGCATTAAGTTACCTCAAAAACTGAGGGGATAATTTCCTTCACAATTGCCTGCCTTTTAATTCTTACAGACTCCAAAACATGCAGGAACATATGCTTATTCTTGCATACAATTCCACTAATTATGGATAAATACCTGCAGAATGCTCTGTAACAGCCTACAGTATATACTGCACAGGATAGATCATACTACATTAAAAGAGTAACGTGATCAAGTACAGACTAATATATAGTTGGCAGCTAACAAAACAAATTACATTTTGTACTTTTTCTTACTTCAACAGCACAACTGGTGCTGAATTTTAGATCTATAAATTTAAATGTCATTAAAATGATCACTGAAAAATGACAGATTAGCACGATGACACAAAACGTCAAATAATTACTATTAAATGTGTGCCATGGCACAAGCACTATGTTTACAAATAAATAAATAAATGAACAACCAAACAGTACATTTCCTCCACAACTCAAGTCTTCAGAGCAATTAATAAGCTAAGTCTCAGGTTTTCTTATTCCATTTACTGAAACAATCCACAATTCCACTGGAATATGTCTCCATTGACAGACGGAAACAGGTTTTGCCCCTGTCTCTGGACTGATTCTTTTGATTCTGAAAGATTCATTCATAAAAAAAAAAAACCTGTACCAATTTTTAAAAATCTACAACAAAATAAATGGAAATACTTATAGGTTACTTACTTTCAGCGTTAGACAAAGTGCAGGGATTGCAGTCAATCAAAGCTAACTGAAAATGCTGGAAAAAAAAAAAAAAGAATGATTTGTTTTTCACCAAAGTAGTACTACCATGTTGGCGAATTCATAAGAATAAATCAATTTTGTACTTGAAAGTGAATACTGTATTTTACCACGTGTCTTAAAGGAAACAATTTTCAATTTCTGTTCAGCTGTTTACTAGAGGAAAGTAAATTTTTTTCATTGCAAACATGTAGCAACGCTTCTAGTAATGTAAGATGGCAACAGACATCTTCACAAAACAATTGGGATAGCATCAGGAAGAATGATTGCATCAAATGAATGGTCACAACGGGAAGATCAAGTTTTCCTCAGAACACACAACTGAGAATGTAGTCATGCTAGAGCACAGCCTCATGGACATAAACATTGAAGCTCTCAATTTGTCTATCTATAAAACCAGAATAGTCTTCCTTCAAATCGAGTGAAGTCTTTTTAAAAAATTGATTTCTTGTCAAAAAGCACTTAAAAATGAATACCTTTACATTAAAACACGAGTTCACAAGGAGTTAAGTTCTTACATCCTCTCCCTCCAGCTTTTAAGATAACTCCAGTTAAACATTAAAGCTTGTTTCTTTTTAATCACTTTTCCTCAAGAATTACAAAAAGTATCTTTTTAACCATCTTTGCATTCTGAAGTTCTGAGCCAAGCATTTCACTCTTCTAGAAAGAAGGTCACGCAAGCAATGCAATGAAAGTCTTGGCTGCCAGAAAGTCCGGATGTGAGCAACCATTTCATGAGTGTCATGATAATTCAGTGATCACTATTTACAGTTTGAAATGCCATCAAGTGTGTTAAAATGAATGGAGCAGGCATACAAACTCAAGTGCCTCTGAACTCTTCCATAAACTTCACAGAAAATTCCTACACAGTGTAGAATTTGGATTAACATATTAATTCAATAAAGAATAAGGCCTAGGAATAAAGGAACATAAGAGACAGCATATAAAATAATACTGTTAATAAATACAGTTATCTACAAAATACAGTTTCAGGTGGTTTCTAATACACAAAACATTACTGATACTTTAGTATATTTTATATTGTTAGCACAAAAATGATAATTTAGCTCCAGGTGCTCAGGATGCCAAAGTAGGTGGCATCATGAGCTTATTAGTGTAGCTGGGAAGAAAAAAAAAAAATCTTATTAACGGTTGTATATTCAACTTGCTTTCAGTATTGTCATACTCAGAGCTACTAGATGCTACATAACTTTCCTCATGTTCCTAATAATATCTCGTGTATAGCATGCCTATATAACGCACATCTCAGATTTCTAAGAGTTTAACAGACCACCAAATTTATAAATAAACATTTTTAACAGAAAAAATATTAGATAATTAATGTATTATCCATAGTAAAGCATAAACCCAAGAATGCTGATGCTCTCATGAGCTCTGCAAGGCACAGAGTGACACAGCTTGCCTCCTCGCTGACTTCTATCAACATCATTTGTAATATATAACAGCTTTTAAAAAAATGAAACGAACTCAAGTTGAATGATAACACAAATTTATGATCTTTAATGAACATTTTAGCAATACCATTCCCACAAGAAAGCACAGCAAATGAACTCATGTATACATTACTTGTAAATAACTTTTTAACCTTAGAGCAAGCATTAAATAATAGCTTATAAATATTAAATATTAGCTTATTTCTCTGCCTTGCTTATTCCTTTTTCTACTGTTCAGCAGTCAGAGAACTTAAAATCTACCCTCACTTACATTGCAATGCAGGTTGTGTGCCTCAGAGACATCCTTTAGTCGGTTACCATAGTGATTCTACTAAGCAGGCAACTTAAAAAAAAAAAGACTAAATAAAAATAAAATGCTCTACTTGATATTGCATTTTGCCTGACAAAAGAAAAAAAGGAACAGACCGATATACTTTGGCCTGTACATTGAGTATACCGATCTAAATGGTACAAAATCCATTTTGCACAGATGTGCCATCTTGCACTGTCACTAACAATTAATATGAAAAGATAAAGCAGAAAGGAACAGATCTGCTCTCACCGAGCAATGTTATTATAAAAAATAAGCAGATCTAAAGAGACGATTGACAACTGTTCTGTAGTAGCTTTTCAGAAGGGTTATTGCAGTGAGACTCACCGAGAGAAAGCCGTCAACCATAGAAGAAAATCTAACCATTTTAATATTTAAATATGCCAGTAGTATCAGTGCTATACAGTAAAAAAAAAAAAGCAGGAATATTCTCACCAATGCCTCCTAAAAATTTAAATTCTTACTGCTACTTAGCTGACTTCTGAATTTCAAAATCTACATTATGAAAATTTTCTAAGTGTAGTAAATTTCTGTTTGCACTGTTCAGCAAGCTACAAACAGTAAAGAAATGGATAAACCGAAGCCCGTAACTACAGCAAAATAAACCATTTGCACTGAACTATTGTAAAGCAATACACAGAAAACTCAGAACCTTTCAAACCAAGAACCTCTGAAACGCACATACACAAGCAAACCTACACCTCTTGCCAGATAAATAATACATAGCTCCCTTTAAGTATTCAAAATCAGACAAAAAAAAGCATGCATGCATTCTAACGCATAAAACTCATCAGTCAAAAGCAGATCCACTAATCACAATTACCAGCGCCAAGAAATTAAAAAAAAAAAAAAAAAAGTAATAATTTCCGACTTCCATTTCTGCAACAAACAGAAGCAGCTAGCAAACATCTGCACCTCTCTCAAATATTGCAGTACTGAAGCTGGCTACTGCTGTGTGAAATAGTTATTATGCAGGAGAGGCCGCTGCAGTTCAGAGACGACATACAATACCTCAAGGCAGACAGCAGTCTACAGAAATTCAAATCCCGAGCAAGAGGATTTACCTAGAAGGCAGCGTTCTGAATGTTAAAAAGTAACAGGCTCTCTTCAAGAGCTGCAGCTCAAGTCATAATATACCTTGATTTGTAGCCATCTGTAATTGCACAATTCTCTACAGCCTATTTTGTCTCCTCTGGAGTCCTTGACTTGCCTCTGATTGTGGAAACAATTTCGAAGGTAACCTTTCCAAGGATCAGAAGCACCGTGGGTTGCATGTAAACAGAACTGATGAAAGCATTAGGTCTGACAGTAAAATCACAGTAATCTGACACCCATTTAGGTAACTTAATATGTTTTCACTACTAGAATTAAACACCAATTCTCCTAACAAATTAGTCCTTTACAATTTAAGAGGCAAGTACCCAGGTTTTTGTTGTTTCTTTAATCAATAAATGACCAACACAGAGAACTGTTTTCTTCTTAGTGCAAGATTTTCAGTACTATCTCTGTTTACATCCAAGTCTGAGACCTCAAAATAGTGATTCTACTCCCTCCTCCTCTCGAGGATGACATTAGCAAGTTTAATAGCTCTCGGTTCTGCATTTGTTTAGCAAGCAAGTCAAGCCATCATTTATTTGAAACCTGACAATTCTCACAGACTTACCACGAAGGAAAGCTCCATCATGACTCAGTAAAATTCTGTCAGGAGATGGCTTTTTCTACCTATGTGACCTAGGTGTGATGCCTATGCTCCTCAGAGCAGCCTTTGTTCAGATAAGTAGGACACAGAAAGCCTTGTGTAATCAGCCGTGGCAGAGTGCCAAACCTCCATTTGCCATGCATGTCTGGGGCCAAGGGAGAGGGTCAGGAGAGGACGTGCGACATGTGCTGCTACGTCAGCTCATTGCTCCACTCTCCGGAGTTCAGAACAAATTCATCTTCTAAGATGAAGGTTTGCATAGTGTAAACACTCAGTTACTTTTGTCCAACATTCAAAAAAAAGAACCCTTCAAGACTGAGGAAAACCATGACATGGACAGGGCAGAAGCAAGCTGCTTGAGGGCAGAAGAAGCAAAGGTCTCATATACACACAAACTGAGTAACAGCAGTACATTCAGAAGAATCTTGTTTTGACTAGCTGTACCTGAAAAATTATTTTCAAACAGAAAGACCAACATCTTATACAGTACACCAAAGTGTTTTTCACAAAGCTATTTTAATACTCATGTCGCCTGCCTGTTTTATCATTATTTGTGCAGCATCAAAATTTATCTATCCCTGCGCTACAGCCCAAAGGACAGCGAGCAGCAACAAAATGTCATAGGGGAACGGGGTGACTGGAAGCTTGCCCCTGCTGCTGCATCACGACAGAGCTGAACTGCCCTGAGCTGGGGTCGTTTCGGGACCTGCAGCTCTCTGCCTCCAGCCCACACAGCCACCCAGACTGAACAGAAAGCACAGCGCAATCCTTGCCGGGTATCTGTTGCTACCAAGCCAGTGCGCACAGCTAGCTATTACTGCGTGCCCTGAATGCCAACCCTTCCGTTACTTACAGCTAATAAACCTGGACCAAGATACCTTGAGGAGAGGGTCCACAAATGAAGCAAGAATACCAGCACCAATACTCATGAGCTTGAATGCTCAACTTCCAAGTCAACTATTTCTCTTCTCATGGTTTGTTCTTTCCCCCCTGCCAAATGCCGGACGATGCCACACAGCACATTAATTCAATTTTAGCATTTACTCCTCTTTCTAATCATGACATTTCTAAAATACACCTACAGTTTTATACGAAAACTCCAGAAAGACTCACAAACCCAAGCAAAACTAAGAGAGAACAGAAGAAAACACTCTGTAGGCCAGACACTGTGATATCATGAGCCACTGCCAAAACCAGTTGCACTAATAGCTCTCTTGGAGTTTGATCACAGTGCCATGCTGCCTTAAAAAAATTTCATGTTTTTACTTCTTGTGTATGTCTCTCCATCACAAGCATATGCAAACTACAAAGACTTAAGAGAGCAACTTCATTCCCAAATGCTGTTTTCCATCCACTTACATTTTTATTAAAATAATCTTTTGACTCATTTCATCTTGCTTTCCACAAAATGCCTCTTTTTTTTTTTTTTTCTTTTTTTTTTTTTGCCTAAAAATATCACTGATTAGTTTCTGGTAGAATGACAGACATTAAACTAGACATAAGAAATTAAAACTTCTTATAACTGTATGTATTTTGACTAGTTATTTTTTCTTTAATAATTATAAATACATAAGGTTTCAATTTAACATGCTTAAGCTTAAAAATTACTAATCTAAGTACATATGAAAGATGACTAGGTTGTGAAACAGCACCTGAAGGCTGGAAAACACAAATTTTCACTTTCATAAATACATTCTTATTTATTACTGAGAAAAAGAGCATAAAAAAATGAACAATATGTCTATAACAGCAATATTTTGGCACACGATAGCTGCAGTAGCTAAAAATATCTTTCATAAAGATATATATATATAGACAGGAGAATTATTTGAATAAGTGATGGAAAAGTGTCTGACCATAAATAAATACGTTGAGCTGTTCATCTGTATATCAGTATTTAATTTTTTGTATTTCATGCATATTCATGTAATTCATGCAAATTTCCCCAATAAATTCTAATTCTTTCACAGCCTTTTTCTTATCCTAATATAAGCAGTATGTCTTAACATTACTAACAAATAAGAATCTTTAGGAAAATAATTAAAAAACTAAAATTATATTTAAATTGATGATTTATGGGCAAGATCAAAGCATAGGCCTGAAGCAAACTACTAGGATAGCTGTTTTGTATACAAATAAGGAGGAAAAATTTCTAAAAAGTGAAAGGCAGAATCAGTATTTCTTCTAAAAGGCAGATAATTGAAAACATGAGAAATTTAGTTCTCATTCTGTTAAGAGTTTTGTTGCTGGGTACAGGATGAATCTGCAATATTTAAAAACCAAACAAAATTTCCAAAGCACAACATAGCTTCATGTGCCATAAAATAACGTGCTCATGTCCAGAGTCCCTACTGCCCACCCATTACCAAAAAAAAAAAAACCCGCCCCAAAAAACAACAATCCACCACTAAAAAAACCCCAAACACAAGCAAACAAGACATTTCTTCACAAAACCAAACCCACCCACCATGCCCTCAATGTTATCATTCTAAAAAATATGACAAACTAAAATTTCTTTTTTCTTCCTTAAGTAGTCTGTCAGCAAACAATGGAAGTGAACTGAATTTTACATTCAAAGGGCTTTCAGGATCGTAGCCCTAACTCCCCACTGAAAGCACACTATGATACTTCAATGCCCCCAAGCAGAATGAGCTCCGGATGGAAGGCTGGTTACCCATAGCTGCCGTTTCCAATGTAACTCAACTATTGAACTAAATAATACCAAAGCTGTAATTTTTTCTTTTTTCCTCAGCTTCTCTTTTATGCATGTCAATGGTCCCACACAACAGACCCAGCTCCCCCTTCATGCTCTACCTAGCTCTGCGTTCAGCTCCTGGCTGGACAAGAGGCATAGGGGCTGCCCGATGCACAGCAATTCCCATGTGGATGGGATGGTTCCCTTCATAGGAATTTTTCACATCCCAACAAACCAGACCCACGACCAGTCATTTGCTGACTCTGTTGCAGACCAAGCTAACCAGATCACCTGGTCCTCAGCTTGCAGAGCTCAAGTGGCTCTAGGGCAACATGTCACGCAGGAATGTTCTAGGAACTTCTCTTTGAAATCTCTTTCATTCTGACGTATTTGCTAGAAGTTGGTTAAGATTCAAAAGTACTTAAGAGAAGAACTGAGACACATGCACAAGACAGAATGATTACACACATGTATGAGAAAAAGGAGGCTAAAATTGAAAAAATGTATTCACCAAATAGGAAAATTACTATGATAGCAAGTGACATGCCAGAAATAATGCGGCACGTAATAAGAAGCTTGAACATTTTTTCCAACTACGTTTACCAAACAAATAAAAAGATAGACTATATTCCTAGAGATCTTGCTTTATTCTCCTTTCAGAGTATCACAGTTAGCCACCACAGCTAACACCAAACACAGTGTTCCTAATGTCGTTTGTAGGAAATGGCAAACAGGAAGAGGGCAGCAGGACATGTAGTAGAGTGTGAAAAGGTTAGGACTGTGAGGTAAACCTTAATAGTATGTTGCAGCTATAGTAAACAATAATAAAATCTTCCCCCCTCCCCTGCAAGCGATCACCAGTTGATTTTGGACTTGACTGTAATTTTCTGATTAATGGGGCAAATTCAGCTTTCATGTATCACCTCTGAAGGTACCACTGCCCTAACTGTCAGGTTACTGTTTTCTTTTCAACCAGAAGGGCCACTTTTTTTTTTTTTTTTTAAAAAATCAATGTAAGCCTAAAGGCCAAGTAATTTTCAACAGCACTGGCGTTCTTGCCAGAGTTTATGGCAATGGGATAACAGAGCAGTCAAGGGTTCTCATAGTAATTTGCAAGTCTTAATGGCAGCAATGTTAAAAACATACAAAAGAAGTAACTGATTTTGAAAAAACACTGAGAGTTGATTTTATGCTTGTTAAACAGCACTCTAGTAATTATCTTGATCATCAACATCTTAAAATAGTAAAAATTAATTTTGTGCTTAAATTGCTTACATAAAATATAGATGATTTATGTTAATGGTCTAAAATTGTGAAAAACATGGAATGTATGACCTTCAGACTCCTATCTTCCCCCTTCGCCTGAAGACTCTTACTGACAATGACTCATCTGCTGGCAATGGTTTATTCTTAGCAATTACAGACTTAACATGAATGTTTAAATACCATCAAAAATATTATGATATTTGAAGTACATTACTGCAACGTGGTACAATCTGTGAAATCCAGAAGAGTCACAAGCAAATACCAGATGAAAAGTTACTTCCACTTTCTGCCTCAGTGTCAAATAGGAAGCTCAAACTGGGCTACGAATTATGTTATACAGAGCCCCAAGGAAAGGGTCCGTGCTCAATGCCAGTCACTAGCAGGCTGGATCCTAAACAACATAACCACCCTCTAAAATCCTGTATCCTTTTGAAAAGGTCCACAAACGCAAAAAAGACACAACAAGACAACTGCGTCTTTTCATTACTTTGGGTCACTTATCTTTTTTTTTGTGAAGAGACAAGATATTCAGTCTCCAAGAACGAGACAGATATTCTGTGAAAACATCCTTTGGCACTCTTTCATCATCTCCCTTCCTCATTTTATTCACCCCACGCCTGCGCATAACCACTGCACCAGCACTACGTTTTGTTCTCTTCACTAAAGAAGCATTTTCTGATTTGCCTCTCATATGCTTGCCACGCAGAGTTCTGGCTTAAGGGGTTTTTTTAAACCTCAACTCAGGGATCAGTCAGATTGGCTTTTAAAGAAGCTACTGCCCTGCTTGTTCTACTTAGTCTGCTCCTCAATTGATATATTCTGATGTATAAGCAGATATGTTTCAATCAGTAATATTTTGTTTTCAAACAAAGTAGACCTGTCTCAGGACTCTACACAAAATCCACAGCTGAGCTGAACTGAAAACAGCTGAAACTCTTTGAGCCTGACTAGACAGCCCCACTGGGTCTTTTCTTTCTTACTCCTCGCTGTTACTCTCTGCTACGGATTGCAACCTCCATCGCAAAGGAAGCAAACCAGAAACTCTACCTTATGTGTTTCAGTTGATAATTCCAGAGTAGGGTTTTGTGTTGTGTTTTGTACCAGAAGGGGTAAGACAGCTCTGCCCCCTCCTTCCCATTCACACACTCCTGCCATCTACCTTGCATTGGATCTAGCAACTAGGCAATCTCAAGTTGAGCTGGATCAGACTTCTGATCCACCTCAGTCTGCAAATGGAGAAAAAAAATCACTTGATTCAATGCAGTAGAGGGTGCCGAACAATGCAATCAGGATTGCAAGGTGGAAAACGAGACAACCTTTTAGTTGCAGTTATATTGACTTAAGGACAATATGAAACTATCCTTAATCCAACACCACCCATCCCTCCCCGTCATGTTTATTTCATCATCCTTTTGAAGGTCTTCACACTGTTCCAGGGTAAGCTGTTTTTTGTTGCTGCCATATGTTTTCTTAAGTGAGATAATCATACTGCACATAAAAGCAATGGAATCATGATAATTTTGCATTACAAAAGATATTTTTTTTTGTTTTTAAAATACTTCTTGGGTCTTTTTCCCATTCATAGTTAGAGTATCGAAAACTAAACTAAAAGTTTGGTATACTCAAAATCCTTCTGATACGTGACCTGTTTATTTTGTGAAGTTGTGAAGATCGAAAACAGAATTATTTAGATTGAATTCTCATAGTATCTTTTAAAATTTTTGATTCAGTGACAGACTTAATGTATTTCATGGCACAGCAGGAAAAGGTTATTTATTTCTTGATCAATTTCTTCTATTAAAAATTAAAATGCAGAAGTTCCTTCCACTACTTAATTTCAAGTTTACTACCTCCTTGTAAATTTACTCTTCTGTTTTGTCCCTGACTTCTTTAAAAATAAAAACCAAAATGTACTTCTTCAGCACTTCTCTTATTCCCTATGTATCACAACAGCTGATACTAAATCCATGCCAAAGTATAAGGAAATAGGACCACCCAAACTCGCACACAATTCCTTTCCCAACACAGTGATCATAGAATTGGTTTGGTTGGAAAAGACCTTTAAGACGATCAAGTCCAACCGTTAACCTAGCACTGTATTTGTATTGTACCATGGCAGCAACTAAAGACCCCAAAACATCATCTTGTCACCTTTTATACACACAAGAAGACAACCATCCTGAACTTAAAATGAATTTATCATTCACAATCTGCCACAATAACATGCCTGTTCAGTACCACTGCCTTTCATTTTCATATGCCCAAGCAGCAGTTGGTCCAGTTCCTCCCAGTATTGCTCCATTATTTCTCTTCAAATATAATTTATCTTTTTTACAAACAAGCAAGGTCCTTATCTACCTCTACCTCCCCTTGCTCTCTTTTGCCATTCATTGCACTGAATCTTTCCTACTCCTATGCATCATCATCCTCTCTAAGCACAATTTCCAATTCCACCTGTCTCTGCAGGTGAAAGCTTGGACTCTGGATGAAAAAAAAGGAAGCCTGATGAGAGAAGTGCTTCCCATTATTACAAATACTGAAAGGAAAAACTGAGAGTAACACTCCACTCTTTCAGATATTGGACAATGTAATTCTGATAGCCTCACAAATACAACTTCCAGGAAAACAATCTGCCAGGAAAAGGAAGCCACAAGATTCTTGAAAACAAAACATTTAACATTTTCAGTAGTTTTAGGAGAAATAAATACACAGAAATATGTTTAGAAATTACACTTAATTACAAATTACAAAATTCTCAGCCCTGCAGGTATGTTTCCCAGCACACAAAACTCTGTTAAATAACACTTCCTTTTTCCAAGACACATATACCTAAATTTAAAGGTCAGGAAGGAAAGAACATGGAGATAAGAGTAGGAAACGGAAGGAGGTAAAAAATGGGCTAACATGTTGAATGGAAGGAGATAATGTGACAGATTACAACTGGAGACCCAAAAAGAATGCAAGTAGTAAAAAAATTTAAAGGCATACAAAAAACCGAAAGTACTGTAGTAACACAAACCATTTCTAACTGATTAGCCAGAATTTAATTGCCTTAGAAGCTGACTCTCAAACCAGGATATAAAAGAATGATTAACTGCTAGAAAAGTAGAAATGATAGAAAAAATGGATACGAGAACATTATTTTCCATAAAAGCTTTCTATTTTTAATAGTTTTTAATAATTTCCAGTTTACAATAGTGCAGCTTGGGGGGGGGGGGGGAGGGAGAAGGAACATCAAGAAATCCAAGCTGCTAATTATTCTCTTCTTTTTCCTCCAACTTTCTCTATGTCCTCAGCCTCCCCCCAAAATGTACTATTTTAGTGAGAGCCCTACACCAAATTTTTGATCTTCTGGAGTATCAGTGCTCACCTATAATTTTGCTGGGCTTTTCTGAGTATTTCTAACACCTAACACACC
The DNA here is from genome assembly GCF_013368605.1 of Nyctibius grandis. Lineage (NCBI taxonomy): Eukaryota > Metazoa > Chordata > Aves > Nyctibiiformes > Nyctibiidae > Nyctibius > Nyctibius grandis. Next base: position 26,290,510 of record NC_090659.1, read on the forward strand.
TCAAATCCTACCCTTACTCTGTCTTTAGACTAAGATACTTCATACTGAAGCACTTCTATTTCTAAAGCAGGTAGTATTTAACTGCTATACGCTTATGCATGCCTTGCAGTTTTAAGATGCAACACAACTTGTAACAAATGTTAATTCAATTTGAAAGGACTTAAACCTACCTTTAAACTAGACTCATAGTCTGTGTTCACTTTGAACATAAGCCCAAGTCGCAAATGAATTTCCTTGGCTCGACAAAAGCTGGGATCAACATAAAGCGCCTCCTGAAATGCTTTAATTGCCCTGAAAGAAAAACACAGATTAAAAAAATTATTTTCTTCTGGAGTATTACTTTATATCAATGTTATTCATATGACTAGCAGAAAGTGGATCAGAAAGCACTGTTACAGAAGAACATATCAAAATAATGGTTTGCATCCAGTGTTTTTGGCGCATGGCTTTTGATTCTTCAAAGACTGGTACTGGTACTCTAGATATCCTGGTATATTTGAAAGTTTAGTCTCTTCTATTAATTTACAGAAACTAATTTGCTGCATGAAATATAGTAACGTATCTGCTATTTCAGAAAGGATGACTCAGGAAGTACTAACAAAATTAGTGCAACTTCAGAACAATACAGTGATCATTCCTGTCACAACCAACGGCTAGGTTGCTTTTGACTCCAGGTAGCGTGGACAGCAGCAGAACAGAAGGCCTAGAAGGAAAGATCACGCACATCTCCCCCTGCACCAACCTGCTCCGTTTTTTACTTTGTCCTCCCTTTCTTAGCACCAGTGCTGGTGTGAAGGGACTCAACCTATTGCTCCATTACTTCCCAGTCACTCAACTATCTCCAGAAAAACACAGATAGGAAAGCCTGCCACCTCCTCCCACTGTAACTTGCTTTTCATATTCCCATGATAGGTGAAGATGGCTCTGATTCTATTTCTGTACCTTTAAATCCTCTCTACACTTGCCCCTGTTCATGATGGCACTGTACCAGATAAAACAAAAATGCTATATAACAACTGTATCTTGGAGCAGAAAAAACATGATTCCGAACAGGACTGTTTTGCCTCTCAGGCCAACTGCATAAAATCAGGACAGCTGAAATGCAACTAAAAGATAATAGATTTAGATTCACAGAGGAAGCGAGAAAGAAGCTGAGACTCATTGTGTTAGCTCGCCTAAAATCCAGTGACAGGTTGAAACAAAATGCCTTCACGTACATCACTGCTCGTACAATGACAGAAATCACAATCAGTCTCACTTAGGGTAGATTCAAGCACCTAGGCCAGGGAGCCCAATCCCATTTGCTGTCCTAGGCAACCCCAGGGATCGATGCGGGGCAGGCAAATGACAGGCAAGCCTATGGGGAGGAACTTTACCCACTGTGGAACAGAACAGGGACACTGGACAGGAGTTAACACAGTGCCTAAAAATCACACAATGTTTAGGCAAATTGATTTAATTCCTGCCCTCCAAGTGTAGTATTATTTATAAGGACAAAAGGTTAGCAGTTGCAATGGGAAATTCAATAAATATTTCTCATAGACTTTTTTAGTCACAAAACACATAAACGATCATTTTTTAATCCATCAGCAAAAACACTTCTTCTGCTTTAAAATTCTTACAGGCTCTTTTCTCATTCTTGACAGCAAAGCGAACCAAAGGCACAGAACTTCCTCTAGACAATGCAACAAAATTGTTTGTACCGAAACCAGTATCTGGCTTGTTCAAATACAACTTAAGAGAAGATGGGCTTAAAAAATATTACGTTTTTATTGTGGAACTGAAGCTTCCTCTACTACAATCATTCAGAAAGGGTTTCCTTACCTTGTACCCTACTTCTCTACTTAGACAAGGAAAATGAGCAAGTGAAGTGCAAAGGTGACAAACCTGCACCGGCTAAGCAGTCTCTCACATCTCATCTAAACTTTCCTGGAATAGTAGGGGCAGTGACGAATCACACACCTCAGTATCTACACTGGAACAGTAACAAGCAAGGACCCCTGTCTCATAGCAGTATGCTCACCATCATCTACAAGAACACCACTTGACCTGGAAGGCCAAAGACTGGACTGCTCACTAAATATCGGCACATATTTTAAGCTATGTTTTTGTTATGCCAAAATATAGATTTTGTGATTGCATATTAGCATTTCTTGTCTTAACTCTAATATGGTACTCAGTATGTTAGCCACTGGTATTTAAAATCCATTATTTGCATCTTGTTCAAAGACAGTATCCTAAGTTCTAAAAAGAAAGAAAACCAGTGTCTACGGTCCCTATCAAAGAGAAGACAACAATCAGGAATAAAGACATTGCAGTTCTATACCACATATGAGATAGTGACCATGCTCATATACACTCTGTGAATGTCACATTCTTCACATGTTAGCTAGCTTGCTTGGTCAGAAAACAGTATTTCCCCAATGTCATGTCTCATTCACAAGGATCACTGAAACATGGATTTCTAAAAAAACTTAAGAGAAACTGTAAGAGACAAAAATATTTTTATAGTCTCTTGCTTACTGAACAGGAAATATTATTGATTGCCACAGCTGAGCAACAGAGTTAAAGCCACAAGTATAACAACCAACTTTTAAGGACAGTTTTGAAATTTAGTTTGAATGTATACTGTCATTCACTCAAAAGAACAAGAACGTTGCCTACCCCAGTCTTTCAGAGAAGCACAGCACTTAAAAAACAGTAAAATTATCATCAGTGGACAACACGAAAAGACTGTCATGTTTAGCACAGAACCTGCTAGTCACAGACAGCCCTTAAGAGATTTGTGTAAGGTTTATCTCCACAGAGATGACATGGCAACACCATTCACCCTTGTCTAAGCTGCTTGGGCAGTCAGGTTCAACATTAGAAGTTATCATGAGTCTTGGAGATAATGTTACAGCGCAACACAATTTTCCAATGAAGACAAGCCCAAAATGTACAAGGAGGGAGAAAATTAGTAGGACAAGTCATCATTCCCCTAGACACATTCTATGCAGGAATTAACGACATGCTTTTCAACCCACTTTGATGGATGATTGGAAAAATATATCCAAATCAACGAAGTCAAAACAAAAATCCAGTCCAGCAGAGGGCTACAAAGATGATCAGAGGACTGAAGCATCTCTCTTATGAGGAAAGGCTGAGGGAGCTGGGTCTGTTTAGTCTGGAGAAGAGAAGACTGAGGGGGGATCTTATCAATGCTTACAAATACCTTTGGGGTGGGTGTCAACAGGATGGGGCCAGACTCTTCTCAGGGGTCCCCAGCAATAGGACAAGGGGCAATGGGACAAACTGAAACATGGGAAGTTCCATCTCAATATGACAAAAAACTTCCTTTACTTTGAGGGTGACAGAGCACTGAACAGGCTGCCCAGGGAGGCTGTGGAGTCTCCTTCTCTGGAGATATTCAAAACCCACCTGGATGCAGCTCTGTGCAATGTGCTTTAGGGGAACCTGCTTTGGCAGGGGGTTGAACTAGATGATCTCCGGAGGTCTCTTCCAACCCCAACCATTCTGTGATTCTGTCATCTCTGTACCCTTTACGACCCTGTTAGAGTTACCATGCTAACAGCTAAATAATAATATTGTAGTTGTACATTTCAGTTGTATTTGATCATTCCTAAACTGATGGTTTCGGGAGGAAAGGCAGAGATGCTTTAAAAGCATTATTTCCTTGAAAGGTTAAAAAAATCAAAGGAGTGTAGTCTGGGAGCACTAATTGCTCCCATTCATTGAATTGATTTGGCAACAGAATAGACACACTGGTAGAGAGTTTGGTGAAAGACTCTCCACTTAGAAATCTTCTTTCTGTTTCTAATAGGTGATGGATTTACACTTAAAAATTAATCCATATGTACTCAAAATGCTAGGGAACTCCTGGGTCAGTGTCTTGCTTGCATCTTAAATTCTGTATGCTTGGATCCCATAATAAAAATTAGAAGAGAATTCTGAAAGGTAACAAATTTAAACTTCTAATGAAGCATAATTACATCAGTAAACTAAGAGGAGAATGTTGTAAGAATACACCAAATATTCCTCAAAGCAGCTTTTCTAACTAAAAATCACATATTTTTATCTTTTCCATTCAAAATGTTGGCCTGCATCTTACTTAACTCTAGTATTAATTCTATATTGATTACGCAAATTGTAGTTTTTCCAGAATGACCATCACCGATAATAACAAATACAAATTACTTCCACTAGTTCTGTGAAAAAGGGCATCATCAAAATTTCACAAATATAGTGAAAAGAAAGGCAGCATTTTCAACAAATTCCACCAGTGTTAGGTGCTAATGTCTAATTTGGTAACTATAGCCTGATTTTAAGTAGTCAGTAGAATTTTCCTAGAATAAAATACTCAAACTCTGGTAAGACATTTACTTATTAACTCTTACAGACAGACAAGCAATTCTACACCATAGCTGAATTAATATTTATCTAATTTTGCCTATGGGAAACAAACAAAATAGCAAATCACTCAAGATTACAGGACACATCAAGAACACGGACTGCAATAAAACCTTCAGTTTTATTTTGGGGCTGCCTGTTTCCCAGTGCCATGCCCAGAGCTCCAGCCTCAGTCCCTTACTACATCAATAGCAAAATATCTGCAACATCGCTGACATTCATTTCAGTTTTAAGTGCTCAGTAACATCCAACGCAGGTGACATTGGGGCTTGGTACAGGTTGATACAACACAGAAGGAAGCAGACATGGAAAGAAGTGGGAAGTAGGAACATGTGTTGTAGTAGTAAAGGGAAATGAGAGAGAACGTGGCCCAGTGTTGCTAACTGCAGTCCGTCCTGGCTGATCTGTTTGCCTGAGCTGGACCTTCCGGATACAGCAGGAGTCCCTTGATCCTTCTACAGATCTTTCTTTGCTCTGAAACATCACTAATCCCATTTCTGTCCCCTGCCCAAGCCTACATCCAGAAAGGTACAAGTCTAGAGGATCCAAGGCATCCAAGTTACTCAGATGTTTTCCCTCAAAGCTCTCTCATGGTTTGACCAAAACCAGAAGAGCAGAAAGAAGCTAATAGCTTGGTGATCTGTCATATATGAAGGAGGAACTGGCTTAAGAGGCCAACAGCTTCCTTCAGAGATGATGGCACAAAACTTCCTCAATTAGGTTGTTAGTCTCCACCACTGATTAACTGGCCTTCATGCACAGACAGAGCTTTTCATTTTAATCCTTCAGCAGACTAAACATACATTAGTCCAAAGAATAAATCATCAAATGAAGGGCTGGGAGCTCTCAAACTACAGAAATAAATGAGAGTAGTCTAAATTCAGCAAGAGATGACTTTTGGTTTATTCTCTGAAGATACTGACCTAGCTTAGTAAGAAACAACTCTGGTTGAGTTACTAGAATTTATTTAAATTAAATAAGAGTTTTCTCCAAGAATGGTAGTGTTTCCACTAACAGGCAGGAAAGGCTATCTAACACTCAACAAAATGGGAAAGCAGGACTGGAAAACAGACACTACGGAGGATGAAAAGCACCTCTGGGCTTACATTTTGCACAGCGCTGCTACAGTAATTCAGGAAAAATAAAAATGACATGAATCTTATAATTTCCATATCAAGACTTCCAAAATCAATACTGCATCTATCTTTCCACCCACTCATCTATACAACAATGCGTAACATTACGAAACTGAAGAAAGCAGCTGAGTAATAATTAATAGAAGATTGTATTAAACATTCAGTGAACTCTCATAAGACTTTTATTGGAAGGTTTTACTTGGACAGACTGTGAATAAAATCAGCTTTAAACTAGGTAAAAGAATATAATAAAATGGCATTGGTTTAACTATTCAAAAGTTAACACTTGGACATTTCAAACAAAAAAACCATGAAAATCAGAATGAGCCTACAAAATAAAAAGAACACAACATTATTCTAAAATATCAGGAAAAGTACTTGACGCAGCTGGAGTGGAACTTTTTTTCCTTATTCTTTATCCTCTTTCAATTTTCTGATCACCTGTTCTAAGTCTCATGTCATTTCACAGCCTCACTAATGAAAATGATGTGAGGCTATGATGGACAAATTTCTATTTTAAACTTACAATCATAGTTTGAACATAAACAAAATGTCTGTATACAGAAGTAGTCAAGACATTGAAATTTTATGAAACACTTTTAGCCTTCAGATATAACTGTTCCGTCCATCAGTCTGTAACAGTTGAATGGTGAAACATTTTGAGCAGCAAAGTCCTTAAACATTTCTCTAGAACAGCAGCTCAGAGTACTTTTTTCCCAGCATTAACAGATATTACGCATTTTCATCAATCCAAGAAGTATGTTTGATACACAATCACAGAAAGACAAGACTTCAAAAGAGGAAGTTAATTACCACTTTGTTACCGGTTAATTACAATTAGTATGTGTACTCTACATGTACATTCCAATTTCATATATCTAAAAAAATACGTTTACAGACCCAGCCACCTGAAACCTGAGAAGTATTTGACAAAGCAGTACCTACACAGTGTGTGTTTGAATTCTGCCCTCCTTATGAGAGAACTACAAACACAAGATAAGCTGAAAGGACTCTGACAGAACAGGGAAAGAAGCAGCAATACAAATGTGCACCTTGAAGATCACAAGCAAGCAAGCTGTCTTTCAGCTCTCAAATTATATCCCTCCTGGACTTTCATTGCAGGTGTTTCCAAAGCAGGAACTCCACAGACTGCCAATTACAAGTGCAATGTAACTGTCAGTTGGGTGAATCCCAGAGCCTTTCACGCAAACCGCAACCACTGGACTATTTCATCTAATGCTGTGCGTGCTCCACAATGGCACAAACTACTGATACACCTGAAGGCTTGCAGAGCAGACACCGCATTTGATGAAGTAGTCCAGTGGTTGCTGTCTGCATGACGGGTGGGGTGTTCCCACACAAGTGAAGGAGGTGCCCACTAGGCGGTTTGCATTCTTACACACCCCACTACCCACTTGACTACTCTTTGTGTGGAAGAGCCCAGTTCCTTGGATCTGCCAACCGCTCACACAAACAGCTTGAGAATCATCTGAAGCATCTGGTCCTGCTGGAAAAAAAAATAATAACCCCCCTCAAACACAAATCTTAGTGTGTTATTAACAGCTTGCCCCTGAAAAAAAATATATGTATTGATAGAGGAAGCAAAGAAGGGCAAAGAACGGACCTTGACGGCACAGGACTCTCCCACTCTCATAGGCAAACAGGAACCACGATAAAACAATAGTTTCTTGGGTAGATGAATAAGGCATGCAATACTGAAGGTCGGCACACGAGACTACTGAAAAAAAAGTTTACATTCCACCGTAGACCTGGGTACTTTAAAAGCAGTTTAAACAGCTGCTTTACTATTTCAGGATGACTGTGAAAAGAGCAAAACTTCATTTCCTGGAAAAAGATGAAAGAGAATGACAGCCAGGGAGAACAAGAGAGAGATCAGACTCCTTCAGCTCAAGTAAATGGTCCAATGTGACTGGCGCTAAGGCCATCTCACAGGTGATGGTAAGTTCTGTGTGTTTTCCTGTAGGTACATGGAAAAGAATGTTCCTGCCTCAATCCTTCAAAGGACTTCTAGGAGAAAAGTGATTCTTAGGTGTCTGAAAGCTTGCATGGTAACCAGAAGATGAGATGCAGTACCACAGATAACAACTGAGGGCTGCCTTCTGCTGTCTGCTTGGCCTTTGTAGGGCTGTGAAATTCAAGAGCAGCAGAGATGGCATGTGGAGAGCCTGCTCAGTGCTTGTATGTTGAAGATGGAGGTGCTGCGCTCTCCCAGTGGAGGTTGTGTATGCTTCTCCATCTTGCCCATTACATGTCTTTACCTGAATTAGGTAATACTGAAAGACTGCAGCTGTCTCCTTGATGTCAAGATCCAATTTTGAATCAGAGTTGAAGAGGGGGAAAAAAGCTTTTTGTGCCGAACTCCCTGTTCCAAGGAGTCAAACTTATGCTAACAGGAGAAATTCCAGCATACAGAATACCCTGGCTTACAGGAGTGCAAGGATGCAGCAGTGCAGATAGACTGGGCTGGCTGTGAGGTTACTTTAAAGGAGCCAGAAGCAGAGACGGTGGTTCTAGATATCACTTGATATCGAATAGATGACGACAGGTCTTCTGTTTTGGCAAGGATGGCTGCAGAAGGGCCAAAAAGTTCCAGTCAGAGATAACAGATTTTCTTCAGGCATCTTTATCCATGATGAAGGTGAGGAAAACAGTCTGGATCATCGTCTTTGGCTTTGTTTTTCAGGACTGTGTCCTGAAAAAGTGTCAATGCTGAAGGACCGAGTTTTACATAGCACTTATTAACCTCCAAAGCTGGTAAGGAATCCTTGGACTGAGGAGCCTCAGGGTGTGCTAAATGAGGCAATAAGGGTGACTGATCTCAGTTTCCTGTAAAGTGTTTCTGAGGAAGAGTGTGTCTTTCTCACACACACTCTCCAGCAATTTGCAAGGTAACAGTCACTGAAAACACTGTATGCTGGCCTTGGAGCACCAGGGTTGGTACACTGGGATCCAAAGAGGGTGTTAGAGCCAGTTTCAGGACACAATTGCAGAGCTTGGATTCCATCTTTTTCTCTTGATGGGACTCAGTGTAAATCAGCAGATGACAGACCAGTCAGGCTCAGAATCCTTACTAAAGTAAAAGAAAAAATCTGGCATCCAAGCCACTACACTTGAATGCAGCTATTGCACAGAAATGAAGGTAGCTTTTGATGAACTACTGAAATTCTTTAAGTGTTCCATCTAAAAGACAACTAAGGAGGATATGAAATTATTCAAGTTATGTGAATATCTTGGGTATCTCTATTCTACGCTACTTGAGAGACAGGGAAACAACAGGGAAAAAAATCAGCAAACCCCTTTACTTACTGCTTGATGATAAATGGTGTGAAAGAACAGAGTATCAAAATTTAAGACCTATTTTACTATACTTGATTCAATTTATGGAGCTAATCCCTTATGGAAGATATTACTATAATAATTGCATGAAATAGCTTTGGTCTGATCACACTATTACAACAGTTGTATATACGTTGAGAACTTTCAGTTCTTACATGAATAGGCAAACAAAATCACCAATATAAAATGATGTATCAGCTAAGATCTGTACTTAAGATAACGCTGTAATGCTGCTTTATTATACAGAGAAGTGTACTGTATTGAATTACAGTGAATTGCATAAGCATCTTGGAGCCAATCCAACACCTCTTTTTATGAAAGCTGGAAAACTTAAAAAATAATGTAATAATATGAACAAGAAGTCTAAAACTGACCCTATTTCCACCTGCTTTTTTATTATCTCTGTTTATATGAGACATGAAAAAACCTCAAGCACTTCCTTTTAGGAGGACTAGGTACATGCCTCTCATTAAAATCTATTAATAGATCTAAAGCGGTGTGGATAAAAAAAAAAAACATTCATGCATGAAGCACAACAGCTTAAACCACCTTAAACAGTCTAGAGGCCTCATCTACCTGCCCGAAATACACAGATTTGTGTACTCTATCAACATAAACAGATGGAATAGCTGCAGCAGGAAATAAGACAGTTTGACTAGCATTTCACTCTGGAAGAAGCAGGATTCTCCTTACAATCTGCAAGAGAGTCCTGTGGAGGATTAAGATGCACAAAGCAGAACACATCTACTGTACACGACTTGCTATCACCTCCAAGTTTATTTTGATTTTGTCACACCTAAACACCCACAACCACACATCCCACTCCTCTCGCCCTCAAGAAAACATAGTAAGGGGCAGGGGGGGGGAAGCACTCAAAGGGATTAAAAAAAAAAAATCGCACACAAACCTTTAAGATTTTGTCTGTGTTAAGATTCTCTTCCTTTAAAAATTCTACCCAATACTGTCATGATACACAACTTCCTTAGTACCGCACTATATGTAACTTTGTTGTATGAATGAAATGGCAAATATGATTATTCTACACGACCTCAACATAAAGCTCTATGTGCAGTTAAGACATCATAAGTTAAGGCATCAATTTATATTTGTGTTCTCAACAGGCTTACTTAAAGGCACGGAAGAAAAGTCTAAATTAATTCAAAGCTCTAACTTATTAATACTTCGGTCTCACTTTGCTGCTCAGTCCACCAGAAGATGCCAAATAGCACAATCTGCTGATGTCAAAAGACTATGTTGAACAGGTGGTCTTTCCAAAAATCAACTATTTTAATCTACCTATGTTGTCTTACTTAATTTTATACAGTTTTCTACCATTTTCACAGTGCAAACTGTAACAAGGTACTCCTTGTAAGAAGAACTAGTGCACAAAATATTCTTGAATTTTAAATGATGAAGTCAAGCCTGCGTAAGAACAAGAACATCCTGAAATTTGGTGAAATTCAACCAAGACTGATCACAATCTTAAAATAGTGGATTCACAGGTTTTCTGAAAACTCTTCTGTTCTTCTCTTGTTAATCAGAGTACAACAGAACTGCACACCATGTACAATACATGGCATTCATTTCACCACTATCAATAAAGAAAGCAGTGAGTTGCAAGATCAAAAAAAAACCAAACAACCATCCAGGTCCTGAGCTCATGATTTAACCAACTTATCTTAATTTGACGAATAAAGTTATTTACATTATCCTGAGGAAAGCACAAATGTTTTGTCTTACAGATACATAAAAACAATTTACTGGGGGATGGGGAAATCCCACTTTATTGTTCCAAACTATCAGTCAGTAGTCACTTACTGCCTCCTTAACTGCAGTCATCCTTAGTCCAGTAAGATGATAAACTTTTTAGTACTCAATTAGTAAAGTCACATGTATTTTATTAACAGTTTCCATACTGAGTGTAAAAAACCACTGACCTAAACACTGCACCTTTCTTTTTTTTCAGTGACGCTAACTGGATCTCTGTAAGAATAAACCCCAATGAAAGTCTGAGGACCTTTCAACAGAACCCCAGTGACTGAGTATATTCCGTTCACTGTTCTCTCATCACCGATATAGCAAAACCAAAAGCCCAACTGAAAACCAACCCTCCCCCCCCATAACCAACAGCAGCCCCTTTCAGTCCTGCCAGAATTTACAAGTTTCTGAGTTTTTACATCAGTTTTAAACATTCTTGACATTAAAAAAACATTTTTTAAACATTCATGAGCCAACTAGGAGAGGAGCGCTGCTGGATCTGATCCTCACTAACAAGGAGGGTCTGGTTGAAGAGGTGAAGGTTGAGGGCAGCCTTGGTTGTAGCGACCATGAGATGGTAGAGTTCAGGATCTCATGTGGCAGGAACAGAATAGCTAGCAGAATCTCAACCCTGAACTTCAGGAGGGCCAACTTTGGCCTTTTCAAGCAATTGCTAGGGGAAATCCCATGGGACAGGGTACTAGAAGTTAAGGGGGCCCAAGATAGTTGGTTAGCATTCAAGGACTGCTTCTTCCGAGCTCAAGATCAGAGCATCCCAACAGGTAGGAAGTCAAGGAAGGGTACCAGGAGACCTGCATGGTTGAACAGGGAACTGCTGGGCAAACTCAAGTGGAAGAAGAGGGTGTACAGATCGTGGAAGGAGGGGCTGGCCACTTGGGAGGAATATAAGTCTGTTGTCAGAGGATGTAGGGAGGCAACTAGGAAAGCTAAGGCCTCCTTGGAATTAAACCTTGCAAGAGAGGTCAAGGACAACAGAAAGGGCTTCTTCAAATACATTGCAGGTAAAGCCAACACTAGAGGCAATGTAGGCCCACTGATGAATGAGGTGGGGGTCCCAGAGACAGAGGATAAAAAGAAGGCGGAGTTACTGAATGCCTTCTTTGCCTCTGTCTATACTGTTGGAGGCTGTCCTGAGGAGCCCCGGACCCCTGAGGCCTCAGAAGAAGTCAGGATAGAGGAGGAATCTGTCTTGGTTGATGAGGGCTGGGTCAGGGACCAATTAAGCAACCTGGACGTCCATAAATCCATGGGCCCTGATGGGATGCACCCGCGGGTGCTGAGGGAGCTGGCGGAAGTCATTGCTAGGCCACTCTCCATCATCTTTGCTAAGTCGTGGGCAACGGGAGAGGTGCCTGAGGACTGGAGGAAAGCGAATGTCACTCCAGTCTTCAAAAAGGGCAGGAAGGAGGACCCGGGTAACTATAGACCGGTCAGCCTCACCTCCATCCCCGGAAAGGTGATGGAGCAACTTGTTCTGGTGCTGTCTCTAGGCACATCAAGGATAGGGGGATCATTAGGGGCACTCAGCATGGCTTCACCAACGGGAAGTCTTGCTCAACCAACTTGATAGCCTTTTATGAGGATGTTACCCGGTGGATAGATGATGGTAAAGCTGTGGATGTGGTCTATCTCGATTTCAGTAAAGCGTTTGACACGGTCTCCCACAGCATCCTCGCAGCTAAACTGGGGAAGTGTGGTCTGGATGATCGGGTAGTGAGGTGGATTGTGAACTGGCTGAAGGAAAGAAGCCAGAGAGTAGTGGTCAGCGGGACAGAGTCCAGTTGGAGGTCTGTGTCTAGCGGAGTCCCGCAAGGGTCGGTTCTGGGACCAGCACTATTCTATATATTCATTAATGACTTGGATGAGGGATTAGAGTGCGCTGTCAGCAAGTTCGCTGATGACACAAAACTGGGAGGAGTGGCTGATGCGCCGGAAGGCTGCGCAGCCATTCAGAGAGACCTGGACAGGCTGGAGAGTTGGGCGGGGAGAAATTTAATGAAATATAACAAGGGCAAGTGTAGAGTCCTGCATCTGGGCAAGAACAACGCCATGTACCAGTACAAGTTGGGGACAGAGCTGTTGGAGAGCAGCGTAGGGGAAAGGGACCTGGGGGTCCTAGTGGACAACAGGATGACCATGAGCCAGCAGTGTGCCCTTGTGGCCAAGAAGGCCAATGGCATCCTGGGGTGTATTAGAAGGGGTGTGGTCAGCAGGTCGAGAGAGGTTCTCCTCCCCCTCTACTCTGCCCTGGTGAGGCCGCATCTGGAGTATTGTGTCCAGTTCTGGGCCCCTCAGTTCAAGAAGGACAGGGAACTGCTAGAGAGAGTCCAGCGCAGAGCCACGAAGATGATTAAGGGAGTGGAACATCTCCCTTATGAGGAGAGGCTGAGGGAGCTGGGTCTCTTTAGCTTGGAGAAGAGGAGACTGAGGGGTGACCTCATTAATGTTTATAAATATGTAAAGGGTAAGTGTCAAGAGGATGGAGCCAGGCTCTTCTCAGTGACATCCCTTGACAGGACAAGGGGCAATGGGTGGAAGCTGGAGCACAGGAGGTTCCACTTAAATTTGAGGAAAAACTTCTTTACGGTGAGGGTGACTGAACACTGGAACAGGCTGCCCAGAGAGGTTGTGGAGTCTCCTTCTCTGGAGACATTCAAAACCCGCCTGGACGCGTTCCTGTGTGATATGGTCTAGGCAATCCTGCCCCGGCAGGGGGATTGGACTAGATGATCTTTCGAGGTCCCTTCCAATCCCTAACATTCTGTGATTCTGTGATTCTGATTCAAATCTGAGTGTACTGCTTCTCACGGACAAAACTTTCACGTTATACAGCTCTGTAAAATTTACTGAATACCAAGCTAAACGAAAACAGCCCCACTTCACCACTTCTTTTCCAAGAGAAAAGTTAAGTTTTTTTTGCAAACAGGCTTTCAAACAAACAGAGGCTACAGACTACACAGGCTACTAACAATTCCCAAAAACCTGTCAAGTCATACTGCTCCATCCCCCTTGCTGAATCATGTTACAGGGAGCTGAAATTCTTCTCCTGTAAGTGCTTTCCTTTTCAAGCAACTGCTGTGTTTGCTACAGGTATGTTACAGTAAGTCAGATATGTGACCCAGAACAGTATGTCTTCAAAAAACGTATCTATAATAAAGAAAACTATCGTACACTCACACTGAAGTTGAAATAGTCACCTACCAATAAAACACCGCACAGTACTGATACTGTTAGTTTATTCCAACTTACCATTGAAAGGCATTGTAATGGAAGTAGACCAAACCAAGGCCATATAAAAAGGCAGCATTCTGTAAAGGAAAGAAACAATGTTTAAAACCCAGATAAGACAACCATATGCTGTAAGATTGAGTTTCCAGTATTTTTTTCATCCTTTGACATTCTATTTCCTTTATAAGACAATCACATTTAAATTTCACCTTGAACAGGAAGAACCAAAAAGAAGGAATGAAAAGATAGGCAGACACTAAAAAAAAAAAAAAAAAGTGATTCTCCGCAAAATATTTTTGGAGGAATAATAACAACAATAATATTCAAGTACTTTTACATCAGAGAAACTGATGTGCTTTGTTCTACTTGTACAACAGCAGGGAATGAAATGATGAAGTAAAGGTCTTTGGCAATTTAATATAATAAAAAAATGTTTTATGACCGGACACCATTTTATAGTCATAATAATTTATACTCACATAAAAGTAAACAAAGCTACACACTCTAATTCCAGTGTCTAAAGTAGAACATTAATTATATGAACCTGAAAATACGCTTAAGGAAACTGCACTTTTCTGAATACCAAAAATACAGACCATTGGCTTCAAACTTAAGACAATCACATTTCTTCATCGTTCATCAAACGTCTATTTTCTATTTCCCTACTTTACTGGTGGGGGATGTGGTGTGGAGGGGGATTGCGGGGGGAAATAAGAACCATTCTCCTTCTGGAAAGCCATATCCACCCTTTTCTTTTCACAGAAAAGTATGATTTGCTTTTAAAGTGACGTTACTAAGGAGGTTTAATGAATGTTTAACTATCCATTTCTACAAATAATTGTTACATATCTCCTAAATTAGGAAAAATAAACAAACTGCTTTTTCTTTTTAAAAGTTATGCCACAGCACAGTTGTTTTCTGTTCAGCAGAGCTATTCCATTGTTTACAGGAGAAAATACGTACATGCTGCCTATGACACATTTTTAGGCTTTTCTTATGTATAATTCTGTTTTTGAGAGACCAGGAATACAGCCCAAAGAACACAAAGCTCTGACACATGAACAAGAGACGGAATTTCCATTGTCGAAGATTGTAGTTCAAGATAATCTCTCTTCCGCTTGCATGCACTTCTTCAACAAGTCAAATTTCTATGGAATTTCATGAAAGGAATCCTAGTTATGCCTTAAACCCAATCCAAAGATAAAAAACTTCTAACCAAATTTCTCCTAGAAAATAACTCGTAACCAGAACACAATTCAAAGAGCAGCAATCATCAGAAAAAGGACCCAATATTACCATTTCATTATACCTCATCTGCATCTTCTAAATGCAAATTAAAACCAAGGGAAATGCCAAACACCCTTTCATGAATACAGTTGGATCATAGCTTCTAAGAAAATGCTGTGGTATGACCAGATACTATGACAATCAGAGCACTGGAAGATGTTAACAGGGGAGTGGAGGGGGAAGTACATAAACAATAAAAGATGATACTTTAATACTACCATAAAACCACATTCCTGTTTAATTGAACAGAAACACAACATGGACATCATAAAGATAAAAGATCTCTAATTCCATACCCCATGTATTTCCTGCTTTATAAGTGTGCTCTGGCAACAACAGACTAGGAAAGAAGGCAAGTTCAAACACTGAGCATACATAATACCTTGATTTAAAAGTAATTTTAAATGAAGAAGTAAGATAAGAGATATTTTCACGTGTGCAACATGAAAGCCTGCAAAATACAGCACACACCTAGTAAGCTTTATGGTGTTTGCGTCAGGCTCATTTGTAGAACAGAACTTAACTGTCCCGGGTTACCTCAGAGATCCACAAACTGCAATCAAGACTAGATCTTTGTAAAGATTGAGAATAATACTAATAACAAAAATTCTTCATCACCACACCGCAAAATTCAAGCAAAAATATGCCAGACAACTAAAACCTCTTCAATCTTCAAAGAATTTAATTTCCTCTTCTGAAACCTATTAGAATTCACAGTCCAAACGAGTTACAGATTCAGAAGATTAATCTAGCTGATATTTTGATCCTAAGGGTTAATAATAATCAACTTGCAAGGCACAACAGGACCAAGATGCTGGTGATTTGTCCAAATGTAATTAATATATCAACTTCCGCCTGGACGCAACGCTGTGCAACGTGCTCTAGGTGAACCTGCTTTGGCAGGGGGTTGGACTAGATGATCTCCAGAGGTCCCTTCCAACCCTTAACCACTCTGTGATTCTGTGATTCACATGAAGCTTTCAGGTTGTCCTCACCCCAGTAAAATACAAATCAACCATTACTGCTCTGTCCTTTGTTCTCTGACCGGTTTTCCCATTTTTCTCTCACTCTCATTTGGCCTTACAAAGCATTTGAGATTAACCTTAAAAATCAGTTAAGCTGCCACTGTCTTTTCAATGAAAAACAGGGTAAGATTTAAGACTCTGTAATACTTTACTTGAAATGTAAAAGTGCAAATTCTGAAATGTCAGTATGGATCATATTTATCTGTTCTGAAATACTATAGCTCCAACATATGTAACACCATTAGTACTGCTTGTTGATTGTTTATTAGATTTGTCTTAATAAAGATTAGAAAATATCTTTTAATCTGCGTTTGAATCTGGATGGGATTTCACAAGGACTGGAAGATATTACAGCGTTTTAAAGTATGCTGTATTTTCCCACAAATAATTCAAGGCGAGATGCAGATACAGTTCATTACTTTAGCAACTTCTCTGCCTGTATTGCAGAATACCATCAAGTTCAACGTGCAGCCAAGTTCCTACTGCCAACAGCTAACATGAAAGGCTAGAACAGGTCAATGCATATCAGGACCAAGAAGGATCATTACATGAAATTTTCACCTCCAAAATGTCCTTTTTCTTAACATCGTAAGATTCTGTGACTCTGTTTACCAGGAACACACCCCATCTTAGAAATCTGTTTTCAGTTGCCTCTGTTACTTTTATTTCGACAAGTTTATCAGAAAAAACATCCATCCATTTTTTCAGTAAAGATTACTTTTGAGGTGGAATACAAGTCCACTTTTTTCCCTCCAAACATTTTCCAGTAAGAAGTAGAAAACAAAATTATCTTATTACAATCATTTCCTTGAACTTCTTAACAACCTTCACAATTTATGAAGGTCTCATGCTAACAAAACTCAATCTGTGGCTACTAACTTCTAATGCAATTTTTATGTTATCAGATCTCTCTCTTCACTAAAATCTACAGTAAATTGAAAAAAGCTGCAAGCCGAAACAGACTGTACCTCAAATTTGAAGTTGAATGTCTGGGTTTTTTCATTCTACAGCCATGCTATTAAAAAGCAGACATATTAGAAATGCTATTTCCAAGCCGATGTCATTTACATTTTCCAAAAACTATCAAAAAATGTTAAAATGTTTCATACCAACCACTAGATGGCTCAAATACCTCTTTCCATTTTACATGCTTATGCAATTTAAGAAGATCGTCAAATTTATATTGTGTATTCTGCTACTTACACGCACTATTTAATGCTGAGCAACATTTCAATTATATTTTACAAAATGCATAAGCCACAGTAACTCAAAAGGCAAAAATATATCTGCGTGTACCTTTTTATGTAAGTGAGATGAATAAGCACGTTGAAAAATTTTTGGTCTTGCTTGTTTTAAGCAATCAAGAAAAAAATAAACCAATGAGGAAAACTCCACCCATCTCACAGACCTTCTGTGTTAACCCAAATAACGGGTTTATAGTCTCTTTGAAGCAGCAGATGGAAACAGACCCCCAACATTTCATGTGCTTTGTTCTCTGGCCATTTCAGGCCAAGTTCACAACAAAGCCTTTTTCTCCATCTTCAAGCATGCAGCCAGTGCTTCCAGCAGAAAGACATCTGACTAGACCGTCACAGTTACACTTCATCTAAAAACACAGGGTCAGAAAAATGCACCTGTCCTGTGTAGCAAGTAGCCACGCTCACATTCAGACTTACAAATGGCCGTTTTAGACCAACTCTAGAAATGTATAGCTACCACATCTGTCTCCAGATATTTTTCACCAGTAACATGCTTATCTGCCACAAGCAGTCGAGATCCTGTTACTGACTTCAAATTTGTGTTTTATAAACACAAGAATATACAAAGAAGTTATGCTTGCAAATGCAAATCTGTTCGGCAGGCACTTCTAGAAAGTCAGAGAGTAGAAAAAGACATTAAAGAGTCAAAGCAGCCTCAGGGCAGCATCCAGTCAGGACCTTCCAACTTAAAAATGAAAAGGAACAGTTTTTGCCGTAGTTTCATAGCATTGCTGATTCAGAAACATTCCCTAACGCTGCCTCCCATTTTTGCTGAGACAATCATTTGTAGACTACTACAGCCAACTAGATGCCAGAACTGATCCGAGTTATTAATATCCAGATGAAAGAGGATTATTTTTAACTGGATCCGTTTCCCAGCCAAGTTCACCATGTAGCCCCCCCCAGAAGCAACTGCATTAGCACAAGTGAAAGAGTGGAACGTAAGCAAAGTAAGTAAAAGCTCTTTAAGCCTACACTGCTACCAATAAAATGCATATCAAACCTACAATGACTTTTGAAACAGAAAGAGTAAAATCCTAGCTAGAAGATTTAAACAGCCAACCTACATTTAAAAAAAAAGCAATACTTTATTACCTCCTAAGCCACATATAAACGTTTGATTTGAGAGAAATCAACTTCTGTGGGTCAGTACAAGACAGATAAAAACACGAAATAACATCACAGTCTGCCAGTCAGCCTTCTCCATGCAGGTCCTTAACCAGTGAGACACGTAGGCAAATACATCATTTCTTCTTTATGACTCTAAGGAGCAGAGCCAGACATAGGTAAAATACTCCCTTTATTTCATTTAGAAGTTGATAATATTTAGACAGAGATCAGAGTGTATCCCACCATACTACGAAATAAAAAACGAAACAGGAGATACAAAGTTCCCATGCAGTTGGCTGGCGGAGGTCTTAAGGAAAACTATGGAAAAAAAGATGAAGTTCAGCACCGTTATGAGACCAGTGACTGTTTTTCATTTGCTTACTACTGCCAGGAATTGAAAGTCTTTGATGACATATTAAAATTGCTTCCAGCAGGACTCTGAATGCCCCCCTTCCACAGCTGCCCAGGTTCCAGTGGAACCTGCAATCCAGCCCACATCACACCAGGCTGCAGAAGGTGCATGTGGGCAGGAGGCCACTGCTCTTCAGAAAACCTAAGTAGGAAAACAAGGTTTTACAGTTTACATCACATCCTGTGGTCACAGGGTCTCTCAGCTACCTGTTCGAAGCAAAAGAGCATTTTTGTTCAAATGTGTGAATATGTTTATTTCTTTACTGAAAAAATGAAAGATGAAGTTTTGACACTAGGGCACCTAATACTGCCTGACACTACTCAATGTACAATAACAGCTCCCTGGAAAATATGTACCGGGTAAAAAATTCCACTCAGGCTCTTGTGCATAAACAGCTATATGCCTTTTGGAGCTGACAAGCTCTAGCAGTTCCAGTCACAAAGATCATAAGCATTCAGGAGAAAGAGGGGAGGGTTCAAATAAAATTTGTTTAGATTGGTACAAACATGAAAAAGAGAGCTACCTGTCTACATGTTCTGCACATTCCCAATACCTGCAAAAATACTAAGATCCCTGTAAAGGGTGTATTACAAATTAATATCATTAGTTTTGGCTTCTTCAAACTCTTCAAGAAATTTTACAGTACCTGAAAAATCATTAGGTTTATACAGGATCTTTAAAATACAGCTGTATATAACTTGCTTGCACAGCCTTGCTTCTTGAGCAATAATCACAAGAGTTAAAAAATTGTTACTGGGTGTGTGCCTGCATCCCAGCAGCCATGTGAAAGCAATTAATATATAAAAGTCATTATTCTTGTGACAAATATATTCTGGCATATATAATAGATTAATTAATGTAACACCTTGGTAAATAACTACCAAGTAATTTCTTCTTGTCTTTAAGAAGTTAATCTGTTCAGAGAGTAAGTATTGCCAAAATACACCTACCACTTGTAGAAGAAAACTGGCTAATCTAGCTTTCTTAAAGTCATAAAAAATACTTCCCTTTTTTTTTTTCCTTTCACAGAAAAGTTCTTAAGAAAGCACAATGAACAAAAGAAATGAAAAACAAAAATCCCACATCATCCACAAAGTAAAAATTTTTTTTTTCTTGTAATCTTTGAAATTGCTACACTCTCCTCCTGATCCTGCTCCCTTCTCATCTCCTCTTTAGTAAGGACAGTACATTTGTCCACAGCCTTTGCAACTTCCCCAGTAGTGCTGCATTTCCCTATTGCCTGTAGCTCCCCTCTCAATGAACACTACTCTTCCAACTTCTCTGAAGCCCTGCTATCCCACCATTTTCACTCATGGACTAAGACACATATGGCAAAACCTGCTTAAACAAGATGAAGAGGGAGCCTAGTTCTACCACCATCCATCAAGTGGCTTACCAGCACTATCTGTAAAAAAGCTTGTCATCACCCAGGGAAGGACAGGGTATATCAAGACAAGACTATTACTGAATTACCAAAAACCACATACAGTAACTAATCCAAGATACATTAATAATTTCAAAACCCCCTGAGCAATACACTGTGCCACAATCGCTTTATAGAGAGCACTT
Source organism: Nyctibius grandis (assembly GCF_013368605.1). Classification (NCBI taxonomy): domain Eukaryota; kingdom Metazoa; phylum Chordata; class Aves; order Nyctibiiformes; family Nyctibiidae; genus Nyctibius; species Nyctibius grandis. The sequence goes on from NC_090659.1 coordinate 26,311,082, forward strand.
TAATATGAAAGACAAAATGATAAAGCAACATTAAATAACTCAGAACAGTTTCATTGATGATGGAACATATGCAGTTTTGTAAATTGGATATTCCTTTATCCATAAGTACATTTAGGTCCTTGGCAAAATGGAATACTGATCAACTAGTGTATCTCCTCATATTTGTTGTAAGAACAAACAGCCAAGCAAATGTCTAAATAGTGATCGTTGCTACAGGTATCTGACTTACATGCCTTCCACTGAAGCTTGTAATATTTCACTTAATGTAAACATCTTCATTTTCCACTTGATACAAATGCTTTCAATAATTTAAGTATTTTAACAGAAAACAATATTTTCTGAAACAAATCAAGTGAGCAACGGTGTACAACAAATATTAAATTAACCTTGAAAGACATCTTATAAGGAGGATTCATCTAACCAAATTTAATACTCCCCATACAGATTCCCTGAATGCTGTTAACAATCACACAGTTTCTAATTTATGATGTATGATACGTGATTTAAAACAAAATCTCCTGACCTCAAAGAGAAAGCCATATTTGAGACCGGATGCTTTATAACTAAACCACTTTGCCCAAGGTTTGCACAAAAAATGGAGACGATCTCTCTGGAGATCATCTAGTCCAACCCTTTGCTCAAGGAAGCGTCAAACTAGAGCAGGTTTCCCCGGATGATGTCCAGTTGGGTTCTGACTGCCTCCAACAATACACGCTCCACCAACTCTCCGTGCAACCTCCTCCACTGTTCAATAACCTTCACAATTTTTAAAAAAAAAAGTTTTTCCTGTGTTTAAAAGGAATTTTATGTTTTTAATTTGTGCCCGCTGCCTTTCCTTCTTGCACTAAGCACTACTGAGAAGAGTCTGGCTCTGTCTTCATTGCTTCCTGCATCAGGTATTTGTACACCCTGATAAGATGCTGCTGAACCTTCTCTTCTCCAGGCTGAACAACCCCAGCTCTCTTAGCCTCCTCTCCTTGTATGACAGATGTTCCAAGCCCTGAATCAGCCTCATGGCCCTTTACTGTACCTGCTCCAGTATTTCCCCATCTCTATTCTACTCAGGAGCCCAGCACTGGACCCAGCACTCCACATGTGTCTCATCACCAGGGCTCAGCAGAGAGGAAAGATCACCTTCCTCAACTTGATGGTGATGCTCTGCCTTACACAACCCAGGATGCTGTTGGTCGCCTTTGCTGCAAAAGCACATTGCTGGCTTACAGTCAGTTTGTCCACCAGGACCCCCAGGGCCTTTTTTGCAAAGCTGCTTTCCAGCCAGTCAGCCTCCAGCCCATCCTGGTGCATTGGGTTATTCCTCCACAGACAGACGACTTGGCATCTCCCTTCACTGAACTCCATGAGGCTCCTGTAGGCTGTTCAGGTCCCTCTGAACAGCAGCACAATTATGTGGTCTCTTCCTAATTCTGTATTCTCTGCAAACTTGCTGAAGGTGCACTCCACCCCATAATGAAGGCCATTAACTGAAGATGCTGAAGAACACTGGCCCCATTATCAGTCTCTGGGGTACACCACTAGTGGCTGGCCACCAGCTGGACTTCATGATGCTTACTTATCACAATCCTTTGAGCCCAGGTTAGACAGTTTTCAATCTACCACACTGCCTACTTCTCTAGTCTGTACTTCATCAGTTTGTTTATGAGTATATTATGGGAGACAGTGTGGAAAGCCTTACTTAAAGTTACTTAACTCCTCTACTAAGATCAAGCCTTCCTGGGTCCATACTTTCCCACTGGTCTAAAGGGTCTTGGAATCCTGAAGGCAAGTCCTACCAGTAAAGACCAAGGTGAGGAAGGCATTAAGTACCTCGGGTCTTTTCCATTTCCTTTGTTACCTACCCCATTCAGCAGCAAACTCGCATACTCTTTCATCTTCCTTTTGCTGATGATATACTTGTAGAAGCCCTTCTTATTGCTCTTCACATCCCTCGCCAAATTCAACTCCATGTGGGCTTTGGCTTTCCTTATGCAATCCCTGAATGCTTGGACGATGTCTCTGTATTCCTCCCAAGTCATCTATTCTTGCTTCTACCTCTTGTATGCTTCGTTTTTACGCCTGAGTTTTGTCAGGAGCATCTTGTTTATCCATGCAGGATTCCTTTCCTTTTTATCTAACTTCCTGCAAGTCAGGATGGACTGTTCTTGAGCTCAGAGAAAGTTTTTCTTTAAAATTAACAAGTTCTCATGGACCCCACTTCTCTTCAGGGCCATGTCCAAGGGATTCTTCCAAGATGATCCCTGAGCAGACCAAGGTCTCCTCTCATAAGTCCAGGGTTTTGATTCTACTATTTGCCTTGTTCCCTTGCCTCAGGTTCCTGGACTCCATCATTGCACAATCCCTGCAGCCAGTGTTGCCCTCAACCTTCACACCCACAATCAGTTCTTCCACGCTTGCAAGCATGAGATGACCAGACCATCTCCCCTTGTTGGCTCCTCCATCAATTGTGTCAGGAACTTGTCATCAACATACTTCAGAAACTTCCTGGATTGCTTGTACTCTATTGAGTTTCCCCGCCAGCAGATATCAGGATGGCTAAGCCCACTGTTAGGACCAGTGTCTGCAAAAGCAATGCTTCTTCCAGTTGTCGGAAGAAGGCCTCATCTACTACTTCTTGACCAGGTGGGTCTGTGGCAGAAAACCACCACAACGTCACCCACATTCGTCATCCACCAATCCTGACCCATAGTCTCTCAACTGTCCAACAGCAGGGCTTCATGCATTCTAGCTGCTCTTTCATAAAGGGCTTCTCCCTCTCCTCACCTTCCCAGCCTGTCCTTCCCAAAGCACCTGGACTCATCCATTGGAGCACTCCAGTTGCCTTAGCTATCACACTACATCTCTGTGATCCCAGTGAGATCATACCTCTGCAATTGCATGTGGTCCTCTAACTCCTCCCATTTTTTCCCCATGCTGCATCTATTTGTGTACAAGCATTTCTGAGAGGCATCCATTTCTGCTTATTTCCCAGAAAAGATAGGAAAGATTTCCCCATAATGCCATCCTGTAGGCACTTTCTTATCTTGTCCATACTGTTGAGGTAGGGCCCCAATATTGATTATCACAAGCAAATTAAACACACAGCAGTTCTTCTCAACCTCTGTTTTTCTTTGACAACTACTACTCTTATTTCATACCTATTAAAGGATTTGGTTTTTCTCTTTTTCCAGCTAGATACGCTGATCTAATAAAAATTATTAATCTCCTCACAAATGTTTTCAATCAAAGTACAGAAATTAATGTCTGTTCATGTGTACACACAAATATTACAACCCAAACCATTCTACGATTCTATGATTACTGAAACATCTTTTTTGAAAGATGACATTTGGACAGTTTATTGAAATGTTTTGTTCCCTTTGATATGGCAAGTGATCATCACTATTTATAACCATCATCTTCAAAACATTTTATGAAATAGAACTACTAGTATGGAACTTTATGTTCTTGATTCACCATTTTTCTAACCCTTTCCAGCAAAGATAGGAATCCCACTGAGTTTACAAGTAGCCCCATTATTTGCCTGTCAGTTTCTCACTGCTACGGAATCACTACTGTGCTGGAAAAAAAGCCTTAATATCATTAATTACACAGCTGCTCTACCTGAGGCACTCCACATAAAATGGGAGTGGACAAGCTGAATATATTAAGGCATGAATGACTACAAAGTGATTCAAATACACAGAAGCAAACCAGTAAAAAACAAAGGAAAACAATCACAAAAATTAAGTGGCAAAACTGTCTATAGTTGTCCCCTCGAATCTCAAGCCACACTGTGCTGGGCAGCAACTAGAACCAAGCTGAATCTGGAACTCTACTTAATGGAAAAATTTTAAGTTGAATTTTTAACCAAGTTCCCTAAGAATGCTGTTGCTACTTTTATGTTGTTCTTTACAGCTGAGTAACTCTTGAACGTGTTAGCTGCCTTCAAATGAATTTTACAGACAGCAAGACAACTCAAAGAAGAAAAACTTGACAAGTGTCACCGAAAATACCTACTGGATATCAAGAAGTGCCCCCAAACCAAAGCCTGCTTTCAGAAAGCAGATAGAGTTTAGTTACTGTCTCCTCTTTGGGAAGAGACACTTAGCCCATTAGCACAGATTTAAATCAAACGTGATCTTCCTGCTCAGAGGTGTCATAGGAAACAAGGTCATTCAGGTTGCTTCATTAGGAAAACTACAAGAATTCCAGTTCATGTGTGCTTACAAAGAGAAGTGGGAGAAGGAAGGACAGGAGGTCTGACAGGACAACAGACACCAGCCCGTCATTACGCAGGCTTCATTAGCTCTAGAATAAAAACAGTTTGTTCTGTAAATTGCAAACTGAACAAAACCCCACATTTGGAGCAAAATTTTGAGTATCAGCTTTAGAAAAAAAAAATCTCACTGGTCGCATCAATTTTGACTCGATTTTTACATCTGTCAGTAACATCTGAAAATGGAAAATGTTACTGGATAGCATATTTTGGGGTATATATTTTATGCATTGTTACAAATATATCAAATATTAAAATAAGATTGTGTTAATTTTTAAAGGTTTATTTTAAGTATCAAAATGCAAGATCATTGATTAATGGTTGCTAGTTAGATATCAATTAATTATTACTGAAAATTATTTTCCAATTAAGACTGTAGTTGGTTTAGTAGTAATCACTAATTGGTATTCTAATTGGCGATTTGCTGTTTTATTTGTTAGAATGTACAAATACTTAAAATAGGATACAACAGACAAGGCAGCAGGCCCACATGACAGGCAGCTGGGGGAGCAGACAAGATGGCCAGCAGCCAAGAGCAAAGCAAAGCAGCTGGGCAGCCCACCAACCATTCCCACAGAATATTTCAATTCCATCAAATCATCATTTTTTAACAGAAAACTGTACATCAGTAAATTTTCAGCCCACTCTGTGAATATATATACTAGTGAGTTTAAGAGCCTTCAATTTCTAAAGGCAAAACAAACAAAGAAAAAAAATACAAACAAACCAAATGACAGGACATTTCGTTCACTCTCCATCATCTCTTCTCTGCTAATTCCACACTGCTCTACTTAGCTCTTTCTTCATCTACTCCAGAGCTCAGCTTTCCTTCCCTCACTAATCCTTCTTCTTCCTACCATTACATCACTGCTGCTGTACCTGATGTTACTTAATTACTTCTGTCAATGGTTTAACTTCTGAAAAATTAACTCTGAAAAACTGCAAAAGGAAACATCACAACTGTCCTGAACCAGGAACCTGAACGTTTTTAAATCCACTAGTCTCTCCTCAGTTCTGACTATTACCTTATCTTACAAGGAAAGGCTATAAAAAAACCTCTCAAAGCTGGTAGTTTTAAAATCTTTTCCTCTGGGGCAGTTTATCCCCAAACTCTGTTGCTTATGTAGTTAGCTGACAGCCTGAAGTAGGAGGGAAGAGAGGACAGAAGAAGAGGGACAATTAACCAATGCCATAGTATGGGGGTTTTCTCTTCCTCTGTTAATTTGACATCCTTTTGCAAGACTCTAGGGAGCTCTTATTTAAAGATACCTTGCTAAGTTGAGTTCCACAAATTAATTTTACATTATAATTGCTGCTCCTCGGTATGAGTAGGTACCTCCTTACTCTTGTACTAAAAGTCAGCAGAATCCCTTTCTAACAGACATGGTACGTGTTGATTCACTCTCCTTCCTGTCTGTCTCCTCTGCAAACAGTTCTTGGATATGCTTTTACCATTTATCTGAAATTTCCTTCTGCTGTTCCACTTTTGAGAGGAGGATGACTAGATTCTAGCAAAATGTCAAGTTGAACTATACTTATCTTTTATATAAGACCATCCTTTCCATATAGGCTTCTATACTGATCTTTATTAAACTAAATAAAGTTTCTAACTTTTTCTTCATACTCTCTACTTTTTCTGATACTCAGGTCAGTTTCCTGAACACCATCAGCTATGTATACATGAGATGGTGGATAGAAATACATTACATTTAAAAATCTCAACATATCATATGAAATTCCACTTGCTATCTTAATTTTCCGTAAACTTTTTTTGTACTTCTAAATTTCTACCATTCAACATACAAAATTTATCTATTTTAGAATACCAATATTCACCTTCACTTCCAATCTTTAAAATCATTAAATCAAAGATGTGGGTTTTTTCCCTCTCACAACACAATTAACAACAATTTTCTATCACCTCAGAGAACATTAAGGACTGCTTAACCTTATATCCTGTATGCTACTTCCTATCTGTTCCGAATATATGATTCCTGTCCAGTGTAATCTGAATCTGTCTTCTTATTTAAAGTAACATTTTCAAAAAAAAGACTTTACAGCTTTCTTACTCATTGTCTTAAGGTCTAGTTGTCTATTACGATGGAATTTCCATAAACAGGATCATTCTTTAATTGCAGATATCAAAAATGAAGTAAATTACACCCACAGACAGACACAGATCCTTCTAAGGCATGAAGAAAATGATGTGGGCAGCTTCACAAACCTGTGATCATGGCCTTGTGGTCCCCTAGCAGATCTCAAAATGGGCAGGCATAAATTATCCTACCTTGAAGTTATTAATACTCTTTACAGTACTTAACCAAAGAAGAAACCTGTCTCTCAAATGTACAGGAGAATGCATACTAACATGAGAAGATTATGTGAATTAATTAAGGGCATTAAGAACTGGTCTGCTAGGAAGAACATAAGAACAACATAAGAAAAAAAATGTACTCCTTGGGAGACAGACCATAGCCATTGAAGGCCTGCTCTGAAACACAGAGAATATGACATGCAGGGAGCCTAAAAAGGTCTCTTCACGATCAATGTCAGGGAAAAGGAGAGAATATGAATTTGTTTTCTGGAAAGTCTAATTTGTGCTTGATGCCTTGCGAAAGCATTTGAGATAAGAAGTTGTGTGGAACACTTCCCTCTTTTTAACATTCTTTCGACATTACATTTGATCCTTTTCTTAAACACAAACATACCCACTTTAGGATGTGCTTTAGGAAGTTCAGGCTATATAGAATTGTTTAATGTTGTAATTAAATATCAGATTCTGTATCAACTGGTAGATATATTCTACTCCTCAATCCCTCTTAAGATTTCACAGAATGATAGCTACGCCTCTCAATCATTTTTAAACCTGTTTAGTGCCTTCACTGTGTGAGCAGCCTCCAATAAATACTTTTCAGGCCTGAAATTCAGACCCTCTTCAGTAAAACAAAGAGAATCCTCAGGTTAACAAAATGTTTCAGCCCTCCCCAAACCCCTTAGAGAACTCTGCTGTCTGTGCAATATGCATGGGACGAAAGGAATAAAATAGAAAATCTTGCTTTATTTACTTGCATTTAAATGAAGTGGGAGTTTCTATACCAAGACTTTTGAGTAACTTGGCTTTATGAGATCCATGTCTTAGATTTTCTTACACACGGCCACTCACCCTTCATTCTCTGTTTCTAAAAGCAAAGTCTACCAAAATGACTCAGGAGAAGAGGTACACTTCTGGATTTAGATCGATTTGATAACCCAGACCACTGAATTCCTGTTCATCTTGCACTTGACTGATACAGCACAGAGACGGGAAACTTTGTTCCACTTACAACAACATAATCCTTTGTCGACATGGCATATCATATTCTTCCCAATAATTACAAAACTGTCGACCGCTTTCTTTTCACAGCCAGAATAGATGAGTTACCATGGAAAGGAGCAGTGCTTCAAGACAGTGCTCCAACACCTCAGTGATTCACTATGTTCCAGACAAATAACAAAGCAAAGTCCTACCCCTGGTACTTGAATCACTAAAATATCTCAAGACACACACAATATCTCCTAGTTTGTATGTACAAACTGTAAGATTAAGAATATATAACTAGAACCAAAATCCCAGGAAAAGATAAAAATCAAGGTTCAGAGAGGTTAGTTAATGGGGAACATGGAAAGACGCCACACGAATTTGTAGTTACATGTCTACATAAAATACTAGAATTAGCAAAACCACAGAACAGTAGCATTTTTAAAAATCCAAAATATCAATTGTGTTCCTTCAGAGCCATTTTTATTTGGTATTATTTTTCCAAGGCCGCATTTAATATTCATTCTCAGTTCAAGACTAGTTGCTTTTCTGTGGCATCACTCATCTGGGTTTGTCTTGAGCTCAGAAGTGACATTCATCATCTGTTTGCTTCAGTTTTCTCTTTACTCAATGCCCAGGTCAGAAAAATTCACCAGCAAGGAGCACCTACATGTTCTATTTCCATAAAAGCCAGTGTTACAGCAATCGTGATTGATGAGAGACTCCCAAGGAGTTTGACATCAATGCACAGGGAAGAAAGTTTAGGACAGAAAACAGCTGACATTCCTGTGAGAGACATATTGTCCAAGTGAAGTGGAAGTGCCTTCAAGGCAAGCTTTTCTTCAGAACTTATTTACAAGTTTCAGACAGATACAGGGCTCTGTTTGCCTACATTTTGAGATCAGAAACAAAACTGAGACAAGCTTATAACGCTCCATTATGAACTAGATGGATGATTTCATTTATGTTATTATATTTTTATGGATTTCAGAGAGAGAGAGAAAGAACAGGATAAAGTGTACTGCAATTCTTGTATAGCTCCACAGAGTAATTCTGCTCTAGACAACATCCAATGATTGCATTTAATCAGAAAAATCAGCCTTCCTCTCCAAAATATAAAGACGATGTCTCTAAATGGAAACATAACTCTGAATAGGTGATCCTGGAGGGAGGGGTCAGGCTATCGTACAATTCAGCAGCAACATTTAACTTTTAAAATGTTGCTGTTGAAGTTACTGCTAAGAGTAACTTCATTCACTTTTCTATCACTATTTCAAGCCTTCTCCTCCTAAGAATACCCTCCTAACCTCCAGTCATTTGTGGTTCAGAGGTTTCTAAAGCCAGACAAAATGTCTTCATATTTAATTGCTCTTAATGGCTTTTTCTTCCTTGAATTTGTCCAGCTGCTTTCTGAAACCATTAAAACATTGCGAGTCTGCAGCATTTTGCAAAACTGATGCAACTTTCTATACAACCAGTGACAAAAAAACTTCTGGAAAACGCAGTAAGCATGAATTTCCTGCAGCAGAAGACACACAAAATACCACCATCAGCACTAGTCTTGTTTACAGAGATTCTCCCTTCTCTGTCACCACTATGGGTTTTCATCCTTTAGCTATAATGAAAATAGTCATCTGGAATGATAATCAGTTTTTCTTCTTTCCTTTCCAAAAACAAAGTTCAAGCTAACTACACATACGATTGAATACTCCCCCCACCCCCACCCCCCTTTTTTTTTTCTTCTCCCTCCCCTCACCCCCCTTTACTGGATCCTGTTTCATCCATTTCCCCTTCTACAGTGTTTACCAGGACTGGAATCAGATTTTTCAGCTTACTGGTTTTCAGAAAAAGTTCACAAAGTTCTGATTACATCATTAAGATAGCTGGGAATGGATCTGTATCTGATCCCAAGAACCGGAGTCCAACAGCTAAATGCACGAAATGCATCCTAATCCTCTTTGGGAGGAGAGAAAAACAATACCTGAAATACTTTTAGAAAACATGCTAGACAGCATCAGTGTAGTTATGATGTCTGGTAATACAGTTTTTTTGATACTTTTCTGATGACCCTGAGAATTCAGAAAGAAGAGGCTAGAACAATGACTGCTGTAAGAAAAACGCCAAGTAAAAACCTAATACAGAAAGAAAGACTGAATGAGGAAACCAGAAAAAATAACTACACTTATTCTGGCTGGTAATACCAGATGAAATTTAATTGAGGAATTTTTTGGCCTTGCAGAACAAAGACTAGGCTGGAAAAGAAGAAAACAGGGTGAAAGATCCCTGACTGACTGTTATTTCTCCCGGAGCTGAGACATTGGATCTCTCATCAGTCCCATTCCTCTGACAAATGAGATGAGAAAAACGACACAGCATGAGGAATAGAAGTTATGAGTTCCGAGTTATCGCTCAGAAGCGGGGAAGGATAACTTGCACAAAACAAAATTATACTGCACAGTGAATTGGAATTAGTGCCAAATAATTTGAATACAGCAGCCCAGAGAAGCGTCTGAGGGTGACAAGCTAGTATCTTCCCAGGTTCTTCTTAATGCTGGTAAGTGCCTATCTACTTACTACAAACTTGCAAGCTGCAAAGGAACAGATGATTAGCTACACGTTTTCTAGGTAGCTGCAGACCTTCTCAGCATACATTCAGAAATACTTTTGCTTGAAGTTATCTAAACTCAAAGGTTTTATTTGTTTGCTCTTAGTATGCTTTAGCATTTGAATCTCCAGTATTTTTTCAGCATCTGGCCTTCCCTTCAAGGAGAGCTCTCTGGTTTCAGCACCAACCTCACTTGATGCGCTCCGTGAAGGCCAGCAGGCACCAGAGATTACTTCTTGCTACATCTTTATGCAAGTAAACGTCAGAAGCAGAACTGATTTCTAATTATCCTCTAAATACCCATCCTTGTAAGGGTGCTTCACCAAGCAGAGCACAATCATGCTCAAACACTACTTACAAAACATTTTCAATGCTTTGCCTTTTCTTCAAAGCATGAGCTTATTGGCCTCACCCAAGCTACTCATAGGCTCTTTAAGAAAGGGACCCCAAGCTCTACGTCTCCCCATCCTCCCACCTGCTACCTTCTCCATCTATTTGTACTAGATGCACTCACACTTCAACCACTCCTTCCCCACCACACAGAAAACCCTGCATCTGTATCCCTGGGAAAAGGAGGGAACTATGCAGCGGATTACTTGATTTAGGGATACGCTTGAAAGAGTATTTAAAAAACTAGAACTGAAATGTCAGTTCTAGAGAGAGCAAATTCAAAAACTCAAAATTTGAAAAATAAAACAATTATTTCTAAAACTAAGCAAATATTTTATCTTTTAAAGAACGAACCTTAAAAGGTAAAAGATTCATTTCTGAAGAAAATAAATGCCACTCATTATAACACACAGTATCTACTTACAGCTTATGATCAAACAGGAATCTACAAACTACAAATAAGAAAAATAGGGTGGTGTGTTTTGTTTTAACCTTTTCCATGCAATGAAAGAGCAATCACATGGAGTACGAAGTAATTGCGCCATTACTGTGGTTTCTGCAAACAACAGAACACTTTTGAAAAAGCAAGCATCACATGCATTGCCAATATAGTTGTTTACATTTAGAAAAAGAAACATTTGGTCATTCAATATCATCAACGTTCAAACGATATTCTTGCCTACAGAAGATGTGCCCTCCATTCAAGTCAGAACTGTTCTACTCAACTAAATACACCTCTCTCCAAACAATCTGAATTGATGAGTTTCTCCACTGCCACACTTCAGCATGTCTCATATTTTAGCATCCTACACTCTCATCACAGTGACTGAAGAAAGGAAGCATGCTATTATTCTGAATAAGCACTAGTAGATGCAGGATGAGAGGTTTTTTTATTCTGCACAAAGGCAACTTCTGCAAAAGGAGAATTCAACTTGCATAAAAAGCTTTTCTGAGGAGACTTTTCCATCAATCCTGATGATACTTATGTTATTTCCACTCAGAGTATTTGGATTTCTAGACAGACACCATACACACAGGGAGGACAAGAAGAGCATTCCTGCTGCATTTCCAGGGTGAAGCATCACCATTAGAAAATGTTATGAATATTTCTGAAACAGATACCATGTCTGGGCTGAGGGGGGAGTGCTTCCTCTGAGATTCTATCTTGTCCTCTTCTCCCGACCCAAGAAAAGTTTCTCCCCTTTCCTCTTTTACCATTAACATTCTGAGTACATTACAGATTTGCCAGAATTTTGAGTTCTTATAAGTCAATTTATTAAAAGGGATGAGTGGCTTAATGAATGAATATACACTGAAAAAAATCAGAACTGCAGACATTGAAATAAAAACTTTTTTCTAATTCAGTGCAAATGCAAAATATTTCTAATCAAATAGCAATATATATGCTCCCTAAAAAGACCTAATACTTGTTGTAACCCAAACAGGTACACGGTTTATATGTGCAGAGGAGGATTCCTTTCTTTTGTATGATGACAGTTAATAGAAAGAGACATAGAAAAGATGCAATTCATCAAATTTATCTGGAGGTCAAAGACAACATGTCAAAATTCATTAGTTAAATTGGTCTCATTCTTTTTAAGATTGTACACCTACTCTTGATTCCTTTCAAGGAGAGCGAATATGCCCTTCTGTTATAATTTCATTAGATAAATCATCTAATAAGAGTTAATTATTAGAACCTTCTACAATTTTACTGTACACAAAATTGGACATGCTGCATTATTTGTCTGCATTAACAGTGGTAAAAAATAGTATCTGCTTCTTTGCCTGTCATGGGACTACCTAAGAATTCTCTGTGTTTTAGCTGACAGAGGGACAGAATTTTAGACACCCTCCCACCCCCGAATGCACAAAACCCAAAACTATAACTCTTAAGATTTATTACCCTTTAAGAAATATCTGGATAAATGTATCCTCTTTTCTAAACTAGGGATCAGTTGTGCTTTACTCTAACAGCATGAAATAGAACACATTTTCTTCTTAATCTTTCTAGGTGGCATTCATTTAACACATTCTAGGAAAAAAATATATACTACTTTCAACTTGTCTGCTTTACTGATTTACATGAAATAACATTTATTTTTAGCATCCAATATTAAAAGTTCTTTTTCTGAAACCCAAATACAGTTATTCACTTGCTCTATTTTTTGTGTATTTTACAGATGATCAAGTCTTATTGGTAACATAATTATCACTACCTTTCCAGCATTCCAGAGTTTCTCTTTATTTATTAATAATTTTCTCTGAAATATTTTGAAAGCATACACATAATTCTTTTACCCTTAAGAGGCAGAATTCCAGTTAGTCTTCATAAACATAGCTGACATTTAAGAATCTCAATTTTTTTAACATCCCTGAGCAATCACACTAACTGATCACACCTATGGGACGCTGAAATAACCTCATTAACAGTGTTACCAAAGCTACCAAGCATTCTGATACAAAAAAGAGATTATATGCTACAAAATTCATAAATTTAGCTTTTCAATTTAGCAGTCTTCATACTCCAAATTTCTCTTAGGTCTTGTTCTTTAGCAACTTTTCTAGCTTTTCAAACTATCTTCTCACATGGAATTTCTATCCATCTTGACATACTGAAGGGACAAGTCCATGATCTAAATGTATTAATAACCTTTAAAAACCTTTGGAGAAACAGATATTGCTAGCTATGGGCTTTGCTGTAGGTTTTTAACTGATTTTTCTTTAAAATTACATTGATGATGTAGTACCCGTGCTTTTTTTTTCCCTCTTTGTTTTGCCAGTATATCTTAAGATCAAAGTGAAAAGGTTTCACCAACAGAATTATTCACTCACCCACTGCACCCCAAAATATTAAATATTATGGAAAATATGTCCTCAGGTATTTTTCATCAGCAGTTCAGTAAAAGACTGTGCAATTGCTAGATCCTTTGTTCCTGATTTCCTGTAAAACCCATTCTTTTGTGACAGAAAATTGTTACCACCAGCTGCAGTAACAGCTACATACATTAAAAATCTTTACTGTTTAATTAATAAGGGAGGACCTTCTGTCATCTTAACTCACTCCTCCCCTTGCCATGGACTCTCCAGCAAGTTCAGGACAGAAAGTTCATTTTTATCAGCTGAAGCCCCATTACTGTAATTTCCTCCACTCTAAACATACTGGATTTTTATTACCTACTTATCTAGCTCCCCAAGTGATCCTCAGTGCTTCACACTCTACCTTCTTCTGCCTTCCTGAAAACAGAAGACATCCTGGTCCTTTGATGGAGAGCGATATTGTGCTCCTCACCTGAACAGTTACAGTCTTCCTTGGAAATTTTTTTTTAAATTTTTTTTTAATCTCTCCCACCATGCCTGGTGAATTTATGACAGAGGTTGCTGTTGGGGAAAAAGCTGGTGGAAGTCTCATTTCAGACCTCCCACAACCCATTACTGTATTACTCCATATATACCTTCCTCCCTTCTCCCCATGTGCTCTTAAGCTTAAAGTATGATTTTACTTCTCTTATTTTCTTTACATTCAAATTCTCAGCAGGGCTACCGTTTTCCTTCCCCCAATCCCTGTGATTCTTCCTCTAGCCACACTTTCCTCTTCCTCACATTATTTGTTCAGTCTCACTAAGTCTTACAGTTTTTTCTCTCCTCAGTCTTCTCCCTCCCCTTTTCTTATTTTATTTTTCTGGACATAATAGCTTGCCATACTATAGTATCATATTATATCAGACTCCGACTGTACTTCCAGATTGCTTTCCGCAACACAGTCTCCTGAAAATGCTGATCCCATTAAATCCCACAAAAATGCTTTTTTTATCTCCATTACGATGACCTACTGTCTTCAGTAGTTAAAAATCAGGACATTCAAACTTATCTCTATTTCGTATTTGCTGTTCGTAACACATAATATCAGGCTTCTCTCTCCCTCTTAATCTACAATAGGTCTTGAAATAGTTATATTTCATACCTTCTCAGAACACAACCAGAATGTCTTCATCAAAATCTTTCTAGTGAAAGGACTGCAATCTAAAACCTGTTGTTTTAGTCAAAAGTGAGGGGTAGTCTAGAATTCCATGTGCTGCACTGATGACCATTATATTTGCAGACAGAAGTAAAGAGCATATAGAAAGTATTAATAATATCTCCCTTCTTAATGTCTTTCAGAACTGCTGAATCTTTATTCAATTTCTGGGTTTATTTTTCACTTTTTGATTCTCCACTTTCTCTGAAATGTCTATTTATTCCATTCCTACCCTATCATTTTTATTTTATTTTGCAAATATATTCTGAATTGCAGGTTTTCACCTTACCCATCTTTAGGTCACCTACCGTATCTCCCAATTCCTTCTGTAATGCCCTTAATATCAGCAAATTTCACCTTCGTTGAGGATTTTTGAAACTTGCTTTCCTGATCAAGTCTTCTTCTAAATGCTTCTCTGATTAAGTCTCCTCTGATCAAAGGGACTGTTTCTGTCTTCTACTTTTCCTGTACACGTCCTGTGTTGCTACATGGCAATAATTTATATTAAAGGCTTTTTGTGTCATTTTAAAATGTTGTTCTCTGAGGACTCTTATGGGGAAATCTGTCTCCTTATACGGCATATCCATTCTCTTAAAAAAAAAGTCAAAAAAAAACTAAGGGCTTGAATAAAAAGCAGCGTTCACAAATCATCCCATTGCCTCCTCCAACTTTTGGTTCAGGGAGGCGTCTGCTCCAGCAATTTCTACTGATCCTATACCACTGTACTGTTTCAATTAATGTAAGCATTTATATCTAATTAAAAAAAAAATGGAAGTTTTGATGAATTCTGTCCAAAAACACTACTTGGTATTTTGAGGTTACTGTAGAAAACAGAACAGTTATGAGTCAATGAAGTGGAAAATTGCTGTCTTATAACAGATCCTCTAAGGTGCAAAACGTTCTCTTATTTGCTGTTATCAGTATGTCTAGTAATTGCTTTTTGTCCGACTATTTAAAAAGGGGAAAACAGACTTACAGTCTGGAGAAAAAGAGACAGAAAAACATGCAAAATTAAAGCATTAATGTTGGTGTGGTTCCCCCTCGCCATTTTATAGCATTAAGAAAACATACCAAAAAAGACATTTGGCCTATCAAAAGAGCGAAGGTAGAGAGATTAAAAGAAGCTGCATAAAAATATTAAAACAAGCAACAGGTCACATTTAAAAACACAAACACGCATGGTCTTTCATTACTTCAGTTCTTTGGGAAAAAAAAGCCTTACTACTAATTAAAAATGTTTTAGCCATAAGGCTGAGAATACTCCTAGTAACATTTCTACATAGGTTTAATTATAAAACAGCATTGTAGAAAATTACCTGGTACTAAATTACACTTTAGGTCTACGTAACAAGGAACATTAGAAAATTGCTTTCTGTAACAAACCAACAACTCAGCATAGACGAAGATCACATCCTTCTTCCATGACTAGCACACATACACGGCTGTATTTTCCTGGGCTTTCTAAAGAGAATTTTAGGATTTTTTTGGTTTCTTTAATATCTCTGCACGGTTTTTGATTCTCCTCAGTTTTATAAAGACTATCTGAGAGAAGTGAGAGGAAATTCTGTTATTTGCAGACATACAGTCAAAATTAAATTTCTAAGAATAATTTATTTTGAGAGATAAATACGAAGAAGGTCTGAGGTAAACATTTTAATTCAGACAGTAGTTCTAATGTCCAGTAAACACAGGCAGGGAGCACCAAATAGCTGCTTTCCAGACCTAGACTGATACCTTACCTTGCTGCAAAACAACTACAGGATTTACTACCCCCTCTTAAATTTCATTTTTTTTTAAGAGTAGACCATTCAGTCTTTTACAGTACAGCCTTGCAAACTACACTTGCACCCAGATATTCTTAAAATCAACTGGAACACAGAAGTAGGTCTTTGAAAATCCTCCTTGGAGTTTACTAAACTACTTTGATGTTTTCACCCTGGCCACATAAATGAAATCTTTATGAAGAAGAAAGGTGATTAGGACCATTTTCATAACAATGATAAAGAGTGCCTGACAGATATACTTTTCTTCTAAGCCACTTTTCAGCCAAAGTCAATAGTTAACAAGAAGTCTATCTCTGAATTCATGTTGGGAGGATATAACTCACTAATTAAGTGTTCCTCAAACATTTCAAGGAACATTCAGATTTTCTGACTGATCCACTCCAAACACTTCTCTATAAAGAGATCCTACAGTTGAGTGTAACTAAAGAAATTGAGGTTTCTTCTCTCTTTAAGGCATCCTCAATCTAAGTTCTAGCATCCTAGTCCACAGTAAATAGTCTCCCTTGATACAGAAGTAACTCATTTGCACAATACCTTCCATTATTTTGAGATTCACTTAGGTGCATTTCTAAATACTGTGACCCGGCAATCCTCCAACTTATTCACATATAGCTAGAAATGTTTAAGTGTTTGTATACTCCCACTTACTCCGATGAAACACAGCTTTTTATAAAAATCATTGAAGACAGACAGGATACTTCTTTTTGATGAATTAACACAAAATAAGGCACAATGGCAGTGCTCTCCTCACACTCCTCTAACTTGCCCACAATCCTCTGGATTTGACTAAAATCCTGTCTAGAAAGCTACATATTCATTCCCCAACCACAGAGATGTCAATAATAGACGGCTCATGGAAACACTGCATATGGGAGCTTGCTGCTACCTCATACATCCACACCAAAAAGTTCTATTTATTCAAATTCTGTGTTGCAACAACTACTGGCACAGAATTTCTAACTGACAATACGTGAACACTCACCTGCCTGCAAAAGGCCACAAATACACTTTAATCAAGATTATCAAACCACATAAGGGCTGTAATAGCAGTGTCATGCCAAAGCAGAGGAGATTTAGTCTAAGTACCCGACAACCAGGCTCTTCTATAAAATCCTCCCAGGAATCACTCTAGTGAGCACTGAAACCTCTTGCAGCCCCGCATCTGTGGAGGAAGGTTTCTAGGTCTCCTCTGCCCTGGGCAACCATGTCAATGCACAGATCCAGATGTTTTACACTTACACACACTGAGTTCACTCATGTACTGAAACTTCTGTTAGGATAGCCCTGTCCGAACGCAGACGTTATATAAAAGAGTTCAGTATGATCAACAGCATTATAATACAACTACATGAGATGATTAAAGTAACTTTTTCCAGGTGCCAGATATCTGCCATCATGTTTGGATAAAATCAGGAATATCTTACTCCTTGCTGAGCTTCTAATCCTGCCTCCTCAGAATATGTCAAAACTGATAACCATGGCAGACACTTACACTTGATATCTTTCTCAGTAGCATCAAAATCTACAAACTGCAGTTCTAGTTGTTGTCTTCCTCTCCTGAACTGCCCTTCCTATCTGTTCATCCCCCACAGTCCTCCTCACCTCCCTCAACGTGTTGACACAGGGGAGTTTTAAAAAGAAACCATAATGAAGTACATTGCACAGAAGGGAGATTTATTTTAGCGTAGGCACATAAGAAGAAACATTGCGAAAACTACTTGAATGCAAGAACTCTATTAAGTTGTCTCAGCTTTTATCCAAGTTGAGATATTTACTTCGTAAGATTTAAAGTCAAATAGCTTTTTTTAAATGCAGAGTTAAGGCACCACAGTGCCTGTGTAGAACAGAAATTGCAGAAACTCAGCAATTTTCCAGGACTTTTTATGTTGATCTGTGGGTGCCCAAAGATACTACTGCAAAAAGTGGTCTATTTAGGAAAATGCGGCACAATGCAATGAAGCTCTTTCAAAACTACCCGTACAGGTATTACTTCTTTGAAAGGAAGTAATGTCTCATCAGAATGGAGGGAGTATTGATCTGGTAAATGGCAAAATACAGCATCTTCCTAACCTTTCACCTTCACTTCTGTCACTATAACATATATCTCGAATATATTTTCAGAATATAAAGTGTTTTTTCTTTCCCTTTTAGTTCCACAGGATGAACAAAATGCTTACGGTATTACCAACAAAACAACCCATGCACCAAATTCTGACAGGACTCAACCTGCTAAAAAATTCAGACCGTCAGAAAAACTTATTAAAAAAAAAAAGTAAAATGCTTTTCTTCATGAAAGGAAAAAAAAAAAAGATGAATTGTAGAATGAATAGCATATAATGAACAACGCATGAAAATAATGCTCAATTACCAACCCCATGCAACAGTGAAAACCCAAAGCAGCAGAGACTAAAAATAATACGTAAGGAGGCCAAACTATACCCAAAGCAACCTATAATCTCTCACAAACCTTGCAGAATTTTTCTGTTTATAAAAAAAAGATTATACAGGACACTTATTTCAACCACGTACACTTGCACTTGCACCACAGTAAGTAATTTCAGATATGCTGCCTAAGTTCGTAAGACTGTTCCTGTCTGGTTTCAAACCTGCCTTATTATATAATAACCTTCATGTGACTCAGCACTCCCCATCAATTTCTCAGTACTCTCACACAGCTCTCCTCACAGCTCATAAATACCACCCTTTCTTCACACCCTTCTCTCTTGCTTTCTTTACCATCACAAATTCCAACAACTTAATTGATGACATCTAACCCTGTAAGAACTAAAAAAAAAAAATTAAAAAATTCTCAAAAAATGACAACAGTAAAACAAGGAAATGTGACTGCTTTTTTTTTTTTTTTTAAAGTCATCTGTATCTCTCTGGAAAAAAGTTAATTCCAAATTATAACAAAACAGCATATAAAGGTGACCAAAAATACACCACAAACTTACTATTCTTGACTAAATGGTTTCTTACAGATATAAGGCATTAAGGATAACAAGAAATCCTCTGAGTTAGAGAGGGAAGAGACCTTTCTCTAGACCCAATCCAGGCAGCTTCCCACTGCCAACTCCAGACTAGCTTCATCATCCATAAACAAGATGAAATATGATTCACCTGTGATTTTTATCAGTTTCAGTAAAAAAGTTTTTAACGGAAAAATGTTTCTGGACTCTTTCAAGCTCTTTTTCATGCATATAAAATTAAGAAAATCTCCAAAATGATTATGGAAAAAACCCCACTTTGGACTACACATTTATAAAGAAGCTTGTAATGAGATCAAGTAGCACAGTATCCTTCGCAGGTGAGGCTAACCTGCAGTAAAATTATTCAATGTTATTCAATAAGCCAACCACAGACCACACATTTTACTGTCATCTATGCTTTTGAAATGGAACTGCAAAACAATCAGAGTTTGCATTTATTTTAATTACAGATAATATTCTGAACCACGCTAAAACACTCTACACATATGGAAATACATATAATCATTTACACTTCTCCCTGAACTCTTCTGAAAATGCAGGGAAACTAATTTACTAATCATCTATCACTCCTTCTAATAACAAGTCATTAGAACAAAAGCCAGAAAAAACAATTCAAGTCACAAACTATTCTGAAATGCTTAACATGGGAAGAGTACAAACAGAAGAAACTATTCCAATAGATGTTTAATTACTTGATTGATTTCAACACCCATTTACAGCAATCTTTAAACTAACTTCCTGAGAGCATGTAAGAAGTAATAATAGATGAATGCTTTTATTGTCATAATTTTTAAACTAGAGGGGTTGTTTCTGAAACATCTACTTCAACTCCAAAATGCCTTGGTACAAAACAGGCACTCGTCCAACTTCTACTGGAGCAGGGGCTTTACAAGACAATACGAACAATTTTCCTCAGACCCTATGATTGGACCTCTCCTTCCATAAGGCAGAAGACACTCATTTCAGTTCACTCTTCTACCCTTGATTTACCCTGCCTTTTTCCCTTTCCACCACCCCCTCCCTGCCAAAAATGGAGTAGTTGTCACAAGATTTTTCAGAACGTACTTACAGACCCTATAAAATGCAAAGAACACGGTAAATGTTATTTCTTTAATGCCAGTATATACACGGTACTGACGTCTTTCCAGAGTGAGCCCTCCCTATTTGAAATACGCACTTACGCACACTTTAAAAGAAAACAGCTGCTTAAGACCACACAAGCATCCACTGTGTTACGTGCTTTCCTGCACCTCTGTCTCAATCATGAGCTTCAAATTATTTCATGTGACAATACAACAGTGCGAACTATTTTTGACAATATCGCTGTAAGAGATTTTTTTCATTTTATTCATTTAAAGTCCTGATACCTCTACATGGACTGACAGATAAGAGAGCTATACTAACAGGATATTTTCCTGTCTTACGTAAGAATGTTATTGAAAATACTAAAAGTGACTTTACACAATTTGGCAACTGTGGAAATAAAAAGCAACTGGAGAACGTTATTTCTAGTCCAAGTCCAACGCCTGCACAGCAGCTTTCAAGTGCTTATGATTCTCTCAATACTCATACATATCCAAATATCTATGCTTACATAAGAAAAACTGAAGTAATGTATAATAATAAAAAAAATCTAAAATGTGTCAAGTTAATTGATCTGCCATTTAAACAAATGGTGTGAAGATTTATTTCCACTTAGATTTACAATAAATTGTACACATAGGTGAGCACTTCCATTAAGACCCAATTAACATGCCAAAAAGTAACTGCAGGTAGATACTCCAAACTTATATTGAAATTAACCTATTTTAGAAATTAAGTCATTTACAACCATACATTAAAAAAAAAAAAGCAGCATATACAGACCTTCCAGTAGTCAGACTGTAAACTGTAGTACCTCTGGTATGCAGATAATGCTGTAGGAAAGAAAAAAGAATGCTGAACTTGTTTTGTTGCATTTTCTTTGAAGAAAAAGACAGAAAACCTTAACAGTCAGAATACACAATATTAAAATGATAAATGGTTTAATAAAAGTAACACTGCCACAATAAGTAGACTGTTGTGGGTAATACATGCCTTAAGATTATAATTTTGTTTTATGAAATGTCAACCCAAAAGTATATTTATTATTAATCTTACAAATGTAAATCAAGCAATATTTTAAAGGAAACCTATAACAAAAGACATCATTTGAAATTTGGGGATTTTCATCCTGGACAAAGCTGTTGTACGATTTAAAAATTTAATTATGTAGCTCATTTACCATGCTCCCTGATGTCCTGTAATTTCTAAAGAACTGGTGTGGAGGGACATACAAAGAGAAATCAATTTCACATGCCCTTTCATTTGAAAACTAGAGAAACAAAAGCAAGCAGAAAAAAGCTTACATTTTATTAAGCATCTAATACCAATACTAACCTGGAAAACAGCACTAAGAACAGCTCTGTTCAGTAGATTATTAGCTCTGCTTAGCAATGAATTTCTCAAATCACCATTCCCGCATCTCTCTTCCCTGCTAAAATTCTGGTTGATTCATCTTGCCCTTTGGCTAACAGGCCACATCAGACTAGAACGTAAACAGGATTTACGTTCTTTTAAGAACATTAATATCTTTATTGATGATCTGGATGAGGGTATCAAGCACACCCTCAGTAAATTCGCAAACAACACTAAGCTGGGTGGGAGTGTCGATCTGCCTGGGGGTAGGAAGGCTCTGCAGGGGGATCTGGACAGGTTAGATAGTGGGCTGAGACCAATGGTATGAAGTTCAACAAGGCCAAATGCCAGGTCCAACACCTTGGTCATAACAACCAAGGCTGGGGGAAGAGTGGTTGTAAAAGTCTGGTGGAAAAGGACCTGGGGGTATTGGTGGACAGCCGGCTGAACATGAGCCAGCAGTGTGCCCAGGTGGCCAAGAAGGCCAACAGCATCCTGGCTTGTATCAGGAATAGTGTGGCCAGCAGGACTAGGGAAGTAATTGTCCCCCTGTACTCAGCACTGGTGAGGCTGCACCTTGAGTACTGTGTCGAGTTCTGGGCCCCTCACTTCAAGAAAGACATTGGAGGTACTGGAGCAAGTCCAGAGGAGGGCAAGAAAGCTCGTGAAGGGTCTGGAGGGTATGTCCTATGAGGAGCAGCTGAGGGAACTGGGATTGTTTAGCCTGGAGAAAAGGTTGAGGGGAGACCTTATCGCTCTCTACAACTACTTGAAAGGAGGTTGTAGAGAGGTGGGGGTCGGCCTCTTCTCCCAGGCGACTAGCAACAGCTACAGCCCCAAGCTGTGCCAGGGGAGGTTCAGGTTAGACGTTAGAAAAATTTCTTCACAGAAGGGTTTATTAGGCATTGGAATGGGCTACCCAGGGAGGTGGTAGAGTCACCATCCCTGGAGGTTTTTAAGAAAAAACTAGATGTGGCAGCTAGTGCCATGGTCTAGTTGACACGGTGGTGTTAGGTCAAAGGTTGGACTCGGTGATCCCAGAGGTCTCTTCCAACCTAGTTGATTCTGTGATTACACTAGGCACCATCCAAAAATGAAGAATTTTCAATAATGATTCATTGCAGTAACTCCAAG
Source organism: Nyctibius grandis (assembly GCF_013368605.1). Lineage (NCBI taxonomy): Eukaryota > Metazoa > Chordata > Aves > Nyctibiiformes > Nyctibiidae > Nyctibius > Nyctibius grandis. Next base: position 26,334,010 of record NC_090659.1, read on the forward strand.
ATTTTGATTTTTCAAGTGTTTACTTCTTAAGATTTAATAATGGTTTCTACACAGTATGTATCTTCCAAACAACAAAAGAAGACAACCTCTGCTTTGGAAAACTACAAACACTAAACAAACACTAAACAAATTAAGATGGTAAGAGCAATATGTACTTGATGTGCAGGTTAATTTCCTGCAAGTACCATGGATAAACGATATCCCTAAATTTTTTCACCCTTCAATGCCTGTCTCACATATTCATTTCAATAACTTAAGAGAAGTTCTTAAGTTCAACTGAAGTAAGAACAACATACACATAATGACAAGGCACACAGAGCTTTCTCTTCTTAAGATTATACTTTTGCACTCTTCTGTCTATGGACACTCACAATCTTGTATTTTTAAATGTCTAACTGATACATGCTGAATCATGCTCATAAGGTGCCCCTCACCACTGGAACTACTTCTGAAGCCAGCTTCTAATTTTGGTGCTCTAAACTGTGATTTCTTTAGATGCCCATGGTAGAAAAATACCTAGAACACCACTCATCATCCTTATGCTATCAACATGCAATATGTGTAAATATTTACATGCAACTTAGATGAATAAAATCACTTAAAAATCTAGTCAATCAGGCTAAGTTTTTCACAGCTTAAGAATACAATTCTTTCTCCACCCCCCCACAAAAAAATTTTGGTACAAAGCGAAGGATATGTAACAATGTTAAGTTTAAGAATGTTAAGACTAAGCACATTTCAGTCACATTCTGTAATTATATTATAAAGGATGTTCACAATAACACAAAATAACCTCCTACCCCAAATACTCATTTTAGGTTCACCTTCTCCCAGGTATCAATGACTTTTCGACGGAAAGGCACAATTAGATTCTGAACGCAGGAATGACTTTGCTTTTCCAAATAGGAAAACACACACGCACAATATGAAATAGTTTTGTAATGCACCACCTTAAATAAAAGGAAACTTTTTTTTGACTCAAGCAGTACCTATCCCCAATTTTAAAGGTTACAGCATATTTCAAAAACTTAAGTCAACAGCACCATATTATGCAAGATATAGGAAACTGATAACTTCTTGTAATCTATTTTTTTTTAAAGTGACTATTGAAGTCAGTTATACAGGGGATATGGATAAAATAAAAAGATGAAAAGAACATTAAAGATAATGCTAAGGATTTATACTGGGAAAAATAAAAGGGAGAACTTTTTCAGTGTAGCTGTTAAAAAATACAGTAGTACCCACATGAGTATATCCATTAAGCAAGAGAGATGAAATATATGCTTCTCTGTAACAGTTAAGGTACTGCTAAGAAGTTTATAAAACATCAACAGTTTAAAAAAATACAAAAAATAGAGGAGCAACAAAACATCTAAAAAGGAAAGAAAAGGAAAAAAAAAAAAAGAGAGGAAAAAAAAGCCTCACTGCTATTCAGTGCCCAAAACATTCCTTATGCAAGTATAGCAAAAATGTGCACAGCTCAAGCCTTTCTTCTTGCTCCTAACTCTAGCTAGTCAGAGCGTGCACAGCCCTGTTCCCCTGCCAAACAGAGACAACGGAACAGAGGTGAGAAGCACTGAAAAACGGGAGAGAAGACAGCTGTAGGTATTCACTCTTTCAGACCAGATAAGGCTCCGTGTCAGGAGAGTAAGAAAATTGGGAGGCACAGGAAACTAAGGCTCCACTAATGTCACTGCTCGTAAAGAAACTTGCCCAGAGAAATTCTAGCGCCTCCATTTAACACAGGGAAAAGTTCTTATACTAAAGAAAGGTGTCTTTGCTCCACGATACTCTACCGGTTTTCCTTAGAGTCCTGATCTTTGCAAATTATTTTCTTTCCTAACTCTTCCATTCTTCAATAAAGTTTAGCAAGTTCCCATAGTAACAGCTGAAATGACTGCTTTAATGTGCCAGGCTCATGTTAAAAACATATACATGGAAAGCATGGACTCCTGAAGCATATTTCATGTTTACACGGTAAGGCGGCCTTCATTCTAACGAACGTCACACTACGAAGCTACATTCTAACGAAGGTAACAAAGATGACACTAGAGTCCTCCCTTAAGTGTCTGAAGTGCCCAATTCTACTTCTGGGTTCAGCAACCTCTTCTAGGGATCCAGCCTTTCCTTCTAGGCTAACAGTATTCTCTTCTATTTAACTTCATAAAGATGAAATGCTAAAATTCTCAGTGTTGTGCTGAAAATGCATAACAATGAATCACGGAGGGATCCCTTATGTAGGAGCTAAGTGTCCCTTTCCTCCTCATGAAAGTTAGACAACCAGAAACTGTTATTGATGCACAATTTCAGTATGTAACAAGTACTCATCTTATACTTAGTTACCCATGAAAGTTTATTTCAGCCCCCTTTACATCTAGATTAAACATCTGCTCCACAAGCACTCAAGCTCTGCTGAAAAGGATTGAAGGAACAGGGAGAAAAACAGAACAAAGGGATTCAAGAGAGCAATTTTTTTGCCAGAGCCCACATGAAACATCCCTAATCAAGCATATCCCTATGCCGAATCTTGCATATGATCTTTAAGGTCCCTTCCAACCCAAACCATTCTATGATTCCATGATTCTATATAAGAAGGGGCTAGAAAACAAATTAGGAAGGCAGGAGTTTTGAAAAACTAAACCAACCTACTAGTTTTAAAGCAGTAGAACACAAACCGTAAATGTGAACCCTACTATACTTTCTACTCCCTGAGCGAGCCACTGGTGAGCAGACATTTGTCTTGAGTTCTACGGTGTAGAAATAGAGTACCTTACCTAAAAAGTGTATTATGGAACTACAAGAAACTTCTCCCTTAAGTTTATAACTGTAAGAAATGAGTGTAAACCCCTCAAATGACAAACTTTATTCTAGATTAAGAAGAAAAAAAAAGAGCAAGTGAATCTGCTGAGCAACACAAGTTTTACACAAGACCCTATGTGAAATACAGGCTATGCTTCATCAGTGCTATGGTTCTAATTATAGAATGACATTCTCTGGTTTATTAAAAAGTGAAAATAAAGTCACTTGCATCATGCATCACATTAGTAGTACTAAAAAAAAACCCAAACAAACCAACACTAAAGGCTGCAATGCCATTTGCACCTTTACTTTTCATGCAAGACTGGTCATTCCAAGGTGAGACAATTTTTGTCAGAAAAAAAATTTTACGCACTACTGCCCCTCTTTCAACATAGGGTCAACTCTCATTTTTATGAATACAAATGAATTACCTCATTTCAGTTAAGATGTCCTTTTTAAAACATAATGAAAAATGAGCGCTCTGAAATCACTCTTAGGCACAGCAGAATTCTGCAGACAATCTTCTGACCAGGAACTTATTATTGAGCTTTTCCAACCTAAAAGTTTCCCACTGAAATTCTAAAATCTATGGAATTGCTGGAGGCCAAATACATAGAAACTTATTTTTCTTCAGCATGCAAAATACTCCTGAGCGTCTAGAAAATGCATGTCCAGACTCAGAAAGACCAGGAATGAGTGTGAACAGTAGGGCAATGTTTCTTGCTTCATTCTCAGCTATATTCGTAAAATTATCTAGTCAATCACAGAAAACTCTCTTAAAGGTACAAAGCTGACAGATCACGTTCAGACAAGTGACTCAAGAATTCCTAAAAAAGGTGCTCATAGTTACCTATCTCCATCCTTCTGCCCAGTATTTCATTACTTATTATATCAACTTACACTCTTCCTATTAACATCTCTCTCCCAAAACCTGACAATTTACATTATTTCACAGAATCACAGAATCACAGAATGTTAGGGATTGGAAGGGACCTCGAAAGATCATCTAGTCCAATCCCCCTGCCGGAGCAGGATTACCTAGATCATATCACACAGGAACGCGCCCAGGCGGTTTTGAATGTCTCCAGAGAAGGAGACTCCACAACCTCTCTGGGCAGCCTGTTCCAGTGTTCGGTCACCCTCACCGTAAAGAAGCTTTTCCTCATATTTATGCAGAACCTCCTGTGTTCCAGCTTGCACCCATTGCCCCTTGTCCTGTCAGTGGATGTCACTGAGAAGAGTCTGGCTCCATCCTCATGACACTTACCCTTTACATATTTATAAACATTAATGAGGTCACCCCTCAGTCTCCTCTTCTCTAAGCTAAAGAGACCCAGCTCCCTCAGCCTCTCCTCATAAGGGAGATGTTCCACCCCCTTAATCATCTTCGTGGCTCTGCACTGGACTCTCTCTAGCAGTTCCCTGTCCTTCTTGAACTGAGGGGCCCAGAACTGGACACAATATTCCAGATGCGGCCTCACCAGGGCAGAGTAGAGGGGGAGGAGAACCTCTCTCGACCTGCTAACCACACCCCTTCTAATGCACCCCAGGATGCCATTGGCCTTCTTGGCCACAAGGGCACATTGCTGGCTCATGGTCATCCTGCTGTCCACTAGGACCCCCAGGTCCCTTTCCCCTACGCTGCTCTCCTATTTGCCTAACATGTAACCTTTATGATAGATTCTTGAAAACCCTACAACCTACTGAGTGGCAGACACAGCATTTACCATCCTACCCTAAAAGGGGGAGGGTAGTGGTGGTGTATGCCCCAAAGGTCTATGTAGCTTTTCAGATCCATCAGAATCAGATATATTGCTTGATGAGAATAAAAGAACATTTACCTAAAATAGCTCTGAAAGGAAAAACACCATCTTTCCACCCAATGAACTAAAACTAATGGACAGTAGGAATCTCCTCAGCTCAGGCTCACTTCAGAATCTGTCTTATAAGCCTCTGGCACCTACTGCAGAGCTGACCTTCAATGAGTTCATACAGTCAGTCTACTGGTTTCCTCTTCTTACAGGTTTTTACAGCCACCCAGAACTACCCACTATGTAATATCTACAGTTCCTTTAACAGCCTTTATTATTTGCCCCCTTAGAGTCTGCCTTCCTCTCTTACTATGACTAGGGTCAAAGCACATCTCAGAATCAAGACAGGGATGATACTGGGTTTCTTATTTGTCCCTGTTTAAGATTCCTTGATTTCACATAGAGAATACAAAATAGATTTTACATAATTACCATGTATGTGGTTTCAGGATGCTATTTTTTTCAATCTATGTAATTTCATAAGAAAATGGCAAAACTTTATAAACTACATAATTGTTTCAGTAATACGACTCTCATATCCAGACTCTAAATACATAACCTAAACAAACAAGTGAAGTAAAAATGGGGAGGAAAATGTCTAGACTGAATGATATTCACCCACCTGTCATTTTTAGCACATCTAATCACAAATCACGCAGTCACAGAAGGATGACTTTTATGATCTGCTCTAACAAACCTGCTTTACGATACCTGAAAATTTAAGAGGCCTTTGAAAATGATGCAAACATGGAGCAGTTTGAGTACTCTAGTGCTTGTGTAAGGAAAAAGAGAACTAGATACCGACACCATCTAGTGGCACCTTGCAAGGCTAAATGTGACTAACACAAATTTTCGGCTTGCAACTTCAAAAAGTTAAGAGCAAGCATTAATTTGATGACATACCCCTGAAAAGAGAATTTTAAAACAACTCAAAGGCCCATATTCTTCTGTGTAAGTCAATACTTGTTTTCTTAAATAGAATTTTTTTAATGTTAATTTTTAAACAAGCACTAACATTTCTTAGTGCTTAGCTGATGTGAAAACCAATCATAAGACAGAAAATTAGCTGACAAACTGCACAAGGGAAGCAAGGAAAGGGCACATGCATTGCTTTAAATCTGACAATGTTTCCAGGAAAAATAAATGTTCATTAAACACCTAGGATACATATGCAGGTTACGGAAACAGCTTATTACGTAGTGCAGGTTTTATCCACAACAGTGTTTTAACCTAGCAAGATGAACACTGCTGGGCCATAAAATTAAAGACACCAAAAGGTAAGGAAATTCCAAGGATGAGTCAATGACCAAAAAAATGTTGTGGAAGCTAGAGCAGCAAAACGCAGCTCAGGTCTTTTGTTCCAAGGCCTCAGTAAAGAGGTTGTTCTCCATTTCCTCCAGAGATCTGTGCTGAAAGTACCAAAGAGACATCAAAGCAGCCTAAAGCATGTCTTCCTTTCAACACAGAATGAAGGTAGACACACAAAGGCAACATGATCATACATTTAAGAAAGAAAAATCACCCAATAGTCCTCTAAGTAATTTTATTAACAACTACACATCCTCATCTGGAAATACAATGCAGCAGCAAAGTGGTGAGAAGTCCACTGATCCATGCCCAACTATGAGCTGCAGAGGAGACTAAGTATTAAACACGGAAGACATATACAAGTTTGACAAGGAGTTTACTGTTACAGAAATCCTTTAGATAATGAACTCTATGAAAGGTCTTAAAATATTGAGAATGTCAGTGAAGGAACACAATGGAATCAGATGAAGCTCAAAAAATCCTCAAAGAACATATTTCGCAAAATGACTTTTAACAATTGTTTATTTAGAACACTGCCCAAAAAGAAAATTTTCAGACAATCAGCCAAAAAACATGGTCCAGCTATATTCTATAACAACAATCTTCTACTGCTAACTCCCACCCTACACACACTCTACTTATAAAGAACACTGTAATGTTCTAAGCTTAAGACAACATTCTTAGCTCTTTCTATAGGAATTTCTTGTAACGGTTTGAACCTCCTGAAATTAAACTGCCCCAAATTTAACAACGTCCTGAAGTAAACAGCTCTAAATAGAAGCAACCCAATTTCTGCCAGTTATTAACAATTACAAACAACAAAATAAAAAACTTAAACCTAAAAATCACATTTATTTGAAACACAGCCATCTCTTCCTCAACTCATTCAGATCGCTACACTACTTAAAACCCATTCTAGTTCTTCAGGACTCATCAGTAAAAGACAGCCCCACAGCACCCCCGCAGCAACCAGCATAATCTTATCTGTGCTGGGAAGGTGTCTCTTACATTTTGTAAGATGACTCCTACTACTCTGTACCTCAGAACTCAGAGCACTGAAACGCTTCCTAATGACAATACCTTCCTTCAAAGTCTTAAAAGACTAAGACATTAACCACTACAGAGAAATTCTCTACAGAGCTGGAATTCTAAGCACAAAGGAACACACATACACTGTTAAGTTTGGGAGTTGTTCTTGCAACCAAACAACTTTATACAAGAAAATCAAAAAGTGTTTAAATTTTGGGTTTAGGCTGTATCTTAATAAATTAGCACCTCAATAAACATACCGTGGGGTTTTTTTCCAGCTTTATTTTAAATTTTAGCCCAACAATTGCTAAAAAATGCCCTTGGACTAATTAACACTATCTTACAATTTACTTACAGTATTTTGATATTAGTGCTTTTGACAATGCAGTCACTATCTACAAACAAAATAAGTATTATTAAAACTGTTCTGACACACTACATACAAAATGTGATCACCACTTGAGCACAGCAATAAGAATTATTTTAGTGCAGTATTTATTGTGCTGTAGTAACTATGATGTGAATAATTGCATGTTTTTCCCAAATCATTCATTAATTGCATTATCTACTTCCAGGAATTTTGCTTAGGGAACAGCAATTCAAGGAGGAAAATGATAAAAGTATGTCTCTACTTGTGCAATTGTTAGCTGTCCTCCAAGTCACAGGCTGGAACACAGCCAGTATATATGACCCTTCTACAAAACAGATACAAAGATCCCTAAGGAAAACACAGATGATGTCAGAGTCCATGAGCTGATCAAACAGCATTCAACAAGAACCTAAACCTTAAAGATCACTGCCTACACTCTGTACTCTTTATGGAAACCAGAGGTGGGGGGAGGGGGGGAAAGTAAAAATCTCCAACTACTGATGTAGTATCAGTTTCCTCCAAGACTAGCAGCACAATAATTTTGGTAAAATCCCAAGGAATGCAGTAGCAAACAAAGTTCACATGTATATACCACGAAGTCCTAGCTGGATTCACAATGCTGCCAGAGTCCAAAAGCCTACATGACAACTCATCAGCCTGAGGCTGAGGTTTCACATTCTGGGGCAACTGCGTCACTTTTTTCTGCTCAGTTATTTTTCAGTTGGATCAGTTCCCCCCCGACACAGCTGCACATTCAGCTGTGCCAGCACAAAGCAGAGAGCAGCAACAAGCAGGGCAGGGGGGTGCTAAAGACACACCCCGGGAACAACGGGTTTGGAAACCTCCGAAACAATCAAACAGCTGGGGAATAGCTGCCTCATTTCAAAAAAAGGAGGAAGACATTAGAGTTAAGAAAATGCTACTGGAAACAGAATAGTTTTGACTGGGAGGAGCAACCATTCTCATTTTGTGAAATCCTAAAGCCAAATTCTGACCAGTAATGATCAAGACGACGAAACCTGGGCACAGAAACCACCTTGAACAGTCTTGTTAAGCTAAGTCAATCTGCCTTGGTTATAAATTGTCTGAATACAAGTCAGTGGCTCACAGTATTCAAAATCTGCAAAAAGGCTGATGCCTTGCCTAGGACCTTATCCTAACAGCAGCAGAGTGCCATTAACAAGACAACTCAATGTCATGGCTGCAGAGAAAACCCTTTAGCTAACAACAGCAATTCGAACATACTGCATTTTGGGAAAACTACAAGCTGCAGACCAGCTTCAGACATTTTAAAGGCTAGGAAAAGACACTGCAATACTCTAGTCTAACCTCAGATATGATACAGAGAAGAATGAACCTTATGCAGTAATTTCTGATGTAAACTCACTACTTCTGTTGGAAACAAGTACTTCTTTTTTATTAAAAAAGCATATTGAATCTGGACTTTAGTGGCTACAAGTGACATAAACATAATGCACTTCAAGAGAAATTACTATAACATTTAACAGGTTTCATTTGAAAATATAAATATATATGCTAGATATATTTAGACTTCAGCAAGGCATCAGCCATCAATTTACTCCACATTCAAAGGTAGCCCACCCCTAACTGACATTCCCTGCGTACATGCAGCAACATTCAACTGCTGTGAACAAGAACTTGTGTCTCTCACTTAGTAAGAAACCCCCTTTAACTTCCCTCTTCCTATCAATAAAATTCCTCCAGTATTATTTTCACTACTGGCCCATTTCTTTGCAAATACAGATACACCTTATTTTTTTTTATACTTCATTACTAACAAAGTTTTTTCACTTCTTGAGACTTCTTCCATGATTGAGATGTGATCTTAAACAGGCATCTAAGAAAATACTAAGTATTTTAGTTCAGGTTTTTAATGCCTAAATGTTTCTTCCCACATAGTTTTCTGCTCATGCTTGTTTACAGTTCTGGAGAACTTGTATTTTCAACCATCATTTGTATTTTTTATGCTTGTTCTAACTTAGAACTATACACACAGTACAAAGCAGACTCCCTATCAGTAAACCTTGCCTCTAATCCATAACGTCTAGTCCTGTCGCTCTTAGGTGTTACCAACTCAACAGTAGAGTTAATACAGTCAGCCCACAATCCTGTGCTGTCTTTGCTAAGTAAAATACGTCCAGTAAGCCATACTGCACTCACATCATACCAATTTGTATTAGGCTAATCAGAAACAGTGTAAGTTGTTTGCAGAGGGGGTGGTTGAATTTTTTTAAAAAATAGAATAAAAAAATAATAATAAAATAAAAATAAAATAAAAATAAAATAAAATAAAATAAAATAAAATAAAATAAAATAAAATAAAATAAAATAAAATAAAATAAAATATGGGATCTGACCATTCTTCAAGAAATTCTACAGCCAGCATATTGCCATGCTCCCTTCAGGTTTTCCCATGTCTCTGGAACTGGAAAAAACAGTGGTTATATTACACCAGTTGGATGGGATGTAGGTAAAAGTTGTGGGTTCCTAAGATGTTGGTACAAGCTGTGGGTACTCAAGTCCCTAAGCTCTCCATATATTCAACAGAAAGAGACAGATGCCTCAATCACTCAAAGCCTTCTGAATTGACATACTGAATTTAGGTAACTGCAAATTCCTCCCTAACAATATCAAATCTAAATATTTGTCACCTAAAAAATGAAGGTGAGGAATTTCCAGGAATCCTAACTCACACTGGTTTATGTTACACATAGTGAACAAGTGGACACATAGACACACTGTTATGAAACAGTCCACAGCTAGCCTGAATCACTAAGCAGTGCTTTCGAACTACTATCAGTTATAATTCCTTTCACTATTTCTACATCCCAAGGTAATTGTAAACCAGTATTTTTGTGTGTTTGGAAAAAGGGGTGGGGTGGGAGTAGACATTTGGGGGGGGGGGGGGGGGGGCGGGGGCAGCAGTGGTTGTCCTTTCTGCAAAGTCAAACAGAACTGCACTCATATTAAAACTAAAAAGCAACAATGAAAAAAGACATCCCATGAAAAAAATTAAATATTCTGACCTGTTCTAATTAGCTAGGTAGAGTAAGATCCAAAAAGGCTTTCTACTTATCCATACCTCCTACAATCACTGGAAGGAAGGCAGCTATCAGACACTGGGCCTCACACCCAGCGTGACATGAAGAGGAAAGAGGACAAGCTGAAGATCTAGCCCCGTGTCTCTGTCAGCAACACAGCAGAGTATCTTTGGGAATCCACACTGCTACCAAAAAAAGCACTCTACCGACTCATAAGCAAAAAAGCACAAGTGTACATAAGGTTCTATGTTCACTGGCTGCAATGATGGCAAAAAACATTTAAGTAATTTCAAAGACTGATGAAGCAGAGACCTAAAAAACCCTCCACGCACATTCCTCCCCCCACAAACCCCTAACACCAGTTCTTCCACTCAGTATTTAAAACAGAACTTGAAACACACTTGAAGTGCAGATTTTTGGTTTTGAATTAACACTTTCGGCCTTGCCTTACCTGTTGAGATTGTGGACATACAGGGAAGCACTAAGACAGGCTCTCGTCCTGTGCACCTGTGTCTCCCACCCCCCATAGGAAAGCTTCAGAAGGATGGGTTCAACTGTTTGTACTGTCACGTAATAACGAACTAGAAAAATGAAGCAGGCAGTGTGGTACCACTGTATAAACTACAGGAACTTCATATTCATACCTGAACTAGTAGTTGGGTTTGCTTTTTTTTTTTTTCCAATTAAAAAAAAACAAAAAAAAAGAGAAGTCAGAATACAACTGTTTTTGTAAAGACATCATCAGTCTTAATTCTGTTATGGGCTTTGAAATATAGTACAAATGGAAAAAACGGCGAGTTATCCAAATGTTTTTTATTCTGCTGTGTCACCTACATCCAATGACAATCCCCCAATGACATTTATCAGAAGTACTAAAAAACCTTACCTTTTGGATAATCTTCCAATAAGAGGTTGAAGTGACCTAACTGACAAAAGAAATCAGACTCGACCTTTCCTTCAGCTTTCAAAATTAGCGATTCATAGCAGCGAACAGCCTGGGAAAAAGAAATACAAAGTTTTCAAAATTCTGTATTTAACTAAAGCAAATAATACATTTTCTGTACACTTTCTGAGAAATAACAAAGTTTTTTATTACTCTGCAAAGCAAGATGTCTACAAACACTCTCAATAACTTGTATTTAGCATTACTTTTCAAAGAAGAAATGTGTTTAAGACAGAAGAGATTTGGAAGTTCACTCATTCTAATGCAAATTGATAGCAAATGAACGATAAAAGTTTTCTCTGGTTTATTTGTGGACTCCAGAAACATTTGATTTCCCAAACACAAAACAACTTCTAACAAACATGATGATTTTTACCTTTAAAAAAAATGAAATGCAAAAAGATTTTATTTATTCTTTCCAATCTGCAAGAAAGATACCTCTCTGATTTTATTCTCATACTGTTTCTTTTTTCTAAAGGATTCACATTTCATTCTACCAGTTCTTTCACTAGTTTTTGCTAAACTGAAGAATATGCCACCTCGACATGCTTGCTTAGGCAATTTATATACCATAGCATATATTTCCCAAGATCTGATTCTTTTCATATCCTTTATGTCATAAAATGCAGTCTACTACCTTCTACTTACTACACAGTTACTGTAGACTAAGTAAAGCTAAAGTCAGAAACATGAATCCACTTAGAAAAGACTTTTACTTTGAGAAAAGTTGCCCTAGAAGTTTTTAAGCAGCACACACAATCAAAACTATGTTCTGTGCTGCAAACACACATTTTTTAATAAAAATTATTCACCATATTGGTCATGATCTTTAACCTGTTATATTCTTACCTCATGACCCTATTTACACTTTGGGAATGAATAATTAAATAAATAAATCAATTTCCCAACTTCCTGAACTTCCAGTTTCTTGATTTTGAACATTAGCCATTAAAATGAAGTAGCTGAATAACTTAAATGGGAGGGAAGGTCCTTTGCACCAGTTCTCAAAAGCCTGACAGACTTCCAACAAATTCTAATTCCAGCTGGTTAATCCATGGCTTTCATCAACTCATGGTCTGACTACGTTTCAAATTTGGCTTCAATTATGAACTGCTTGATTTTAATATATTACAGTAATCAAATACCTTAATACTTAATCTGAAATTACGAGCTTCGTTAAGCCATTTTATTAAAACTGGAAATCAAAAGGGGAAAAAAGATCAACCTATCCTGTAATACTTAAGTCCAAATACTAAATTAGTAGTCTCGCCCATATTTGTGATTTACTTCGTGTACACTTGTATTAACCATCGAAATGAGAAATGCCATCAATAAAATGAGGAAATGTTAACAAGCAGTTAAAAAACACCTGTGGAGAATTCAAACTACTGATCTAATCTGTATTTTAATTTGCCATTTTTACCTTGCTATGCTAGTTTTAAAATTATTTTCCTAAATGGTAAGCTGTAACAAGATAGGCCTTGCTGTACTCAATAGACACAAAGCCATATATGTGACTAGATGAGTGGGTCTCAGTTTGTATCCCAAGCATACGCTTTCACCTACTTCCAAGCTCAGAACAGCCTTATTTTATGTCTGTTTTCAGAAATAAAAACTGCAGCAAAATGGGTAACATCTATATTAAAATCTATTAGGTATACGTGTGGTATTAAAATGATTTAATAAAACAATTTAAATTACGTATTTCAAAACTGTACCTATTTGGCCACATTCTGAAGACATTAAATTGAGAAATGTATTTGCCTCTACATCAAAGAACTGCTGCAGAACTGTTCATTCATGCTGCGTGTTTTGCCTCAGCAAACAGCACTGGAAGGACTGGAATTCTGTTGACAGTTAATCAAAGCTACTACTCTTTAAAATTTTATTCCCATCACTATGAATACCTCTTGGAGTCAGCCCACTCTCAATCCAAAGAATATGACCCCTGGAATCAGAAGCAAAGCACACAAGTCCAAAGTGAGTTTCTTAAAATTACTACACGTGTGGGAACTGATTCTCAACATTCAGGCTCATCTGCTGAACCTACTCCAATCTGCAAATGTTTTAATGCAGAATCTTGGGTTTTGTGCCTTGTTTCCTCTCCCCAGTTTTTGGTCTCATCTCTGGATTTGTACAAATCGTAACACAGTTCCTGCTGGTGTCCCTAGTGTTACTGTCACAGATTAATTTGCAGATGGGCCTTCCATTTTCAGATGATATGCAATACCTGCACAGCTGCTGAAGAGAATATTCACACTATGACATCTTCTTAATATTTTGTCTTCTACAATTCAGTCACTGTTCAAGAGCATATAGAAACTGCTACCACAACAGTTAGCTTACGAAAACTGTTGGAGATGAAGTTAGGGTAGTTCATTTCCTTAATTAGATAGCTCCAGGTATTTAAAGGGAACTTGACTTTATGAACAAAACCAGGATTTTTCTATATAGGATGTTCAAAGAAATTATAGATCACATGCACATAAACAGCTAAGCATCTGGGGACCCTTAACATTTTGCCAGCCCATTAAGAAAATCCTCATTAAAAGATGTATCATAAGCACTATGTATAGTAGGGGTACAAAAAGCTGTGCCCAAGTCTTTCATGCAACTCAGATCAATTCTCAACAAGGCAAATTTTTCCTTTGCCTTAGAATACACTTTGAAGATACCGCTAAGCCATCTTACTAACACCAACACAAGGCAAGGCACAGGACATCAGAGCTGCAACACAGAACTTCCCCTTTTGGTGTAGTTGAATTGATCTTACAGTAACAGTTAACTGTAAGTTAACTGTTACTGTAAGATCAATTCAACTACACCAATAAGTACACCGTCTCAATTTATCTCTAACATATTTGCAACATTAACAGGAAAACACTTATATTTATGCAAACTTAAATTGTGAAGGTTGTTTCATATGAATTTTTAAAATTCTTCTAGCACATTTTAACAAAATGAAACAGAAACTAAAAGCAAGCTTTACTTCCTCGGGGGGAACACCAAAGTCAACCTCTGACTCTCTGGAGGATGAGCAGACTGGTCAGTATGGGGCTCTTGTTCTTCCTTGTAACCAGAGCAGATTCATCTAGACAAAACTTTATCCAACACTGGTTTTGGTCAAGAAACTTTCTTCCCCATCAAACCCCTCCACAAACATCTTTAGAAAGGAAGAAGTACTTTTCTGCATAGATAAGAATTTCTCTCTCAGTTGAATGAATGGATGTGAAGCATTTTGAAGAGGGAGGTCACAACTACGTGTATCTGCATATGGTTTCTCTGAAGGAATAATCAAAAGATCTCATTTCAGCAGACCTGTAACTGCAAAGGCCATCTATAGCACCACTTGTGAAACCAATTTATGTCATCCTAGGACACTAAGAATTCTAAGGAAGTTAAAAACCCCTCCGGTTTTTAAGTATTGTTATTTCTCCACATTGTGTGGATTTATAAGTGCACTCAATGGAGCCAGTCTTGAGAACTGCTAATATTAACAAATTAACGGGAAAGAGAAAGACCCTGAAATGAAAAGGAAGATTGCTACACAACATCGCACACTTCCTTCCTTTTGTTCAAGGCTGCATGAATATAAAAGGGAAACCTGAAGAATTTAGGAACCTGTCAAAATGATCACCCACAGCTGCTTCGCAGTGTAGCAACCAGAGCAGAATCAGGAAACAAATACAGGAATGGCTGCAGGAAAAGAAGCTGGTTTGTATGATACAACAAAAATAACAATACTCGTGTTTTTTGCCACCTGCTTGATTAAAACCAAACTGAAGTAATACATTATTGTCAACACTTCTGACATGACAGTTACAGACACCCTCTTATGACATCATAGTTCGTGACTGTGGGCATTCTTATTTCATAAATTCAACCACCAGTTCTTAGGATATGTTTAAATACAATATACTGAAGAAGAAAAAGACTTAATGTATTTGTCAACTCGGAAAAAGCTAGCAAAACATCCATATGTGTTCACAAAACGAAAAAATAACTGCATTATCACCTTTAAAATACACTACCAAATCCCTGTATGTTCACTACTTATTATTCCAAAGGGAAAGAAACTGGAAATTTTCCCCCCCCCTGTTGTGAAAAGAACATTCCGCCCCACCCCCCCCAAAAGAAACCAGATCAAACAAAAACAACTTTATAAAGCAAGTGCCAGTTTTAGCTATTATTAACATGATACCTTTTCATGAAGACTCTAGAGCTGGGAATATACTATAACAAAAAAAAAAACAAAAAAACAAAAAAACAAAAAAAAAAAAACAAAACACCAAACTCCAATCCAACAGATAAAATCAGAATTCTGAATATTGTATACATAAGTCACTGATAGATATTACAGCTTTGCTTCGTAACGGTGGAGGAAGGATGACATTATTTCTACTTCAACTAATATGAAGAAAAAGACTTTACCATTATCACTGGTTGCAATTATTTGTATTTTACAGCACAAATTCAAATTACCGTTAAACAATTGTATTAAAAAGAAAAAAATCAATACGGCTTTTTTTGAATGGTTTCTGAAGAAGATGATGTAATGATGTCCTCTCTTACTCCTGACAAGCATGACTGACTAAGATGAAAGTAGCAGGACTAAATGGTCAAACCTGACAAGTGTTAATTATTAATTCTTTAATATATTAACAAAATGAAAACAGAGGAGTGCACCGAGTCAGCAGATTTTTACTTAAAACATAAAAAAAACATTGACAACTATAGAAAACAAAAAAACTAGCAATATAAATTGTTCGCATGGCAACAGCTGGGAAGTAATGTACAATGAAAGAAAGTATTTCAAATTTACTGTCTAATAAATAAACTATTCAAGAAAAAGATAGCGTTTTAATGCACACAACATAGTGTAAAATGACAAATTCAAAGACTCAAGATGTTCCTAGAACCTTAAAGTTCACAATAGAAAACACTGTTGTATAAGTAGATAAGCCTTCCATCGTGGAGGTGGGGGAACAAACAAGCAGTTCCTGCTTCTTTTTTCTTGTTTCTCCAGAAAGCAATAACCTGAATGGATGAGATCTGCGAGCAGGTAATGAGAACTGGAAGCATGAAAAAAATGCCATGTGAAAAAATTTCAAGAGAGACATCAGTGAACTCTTCACAAATTAAATACATACTACACTAATGCTTAGAAATGAAATGTTAGTTAGCCCTCAAGGGATATTTTACGCTTCTGGAAAAGAAAGTAATTATAAAGACAGTGGTGGACAATGAAGTGATGATCACGCCACCTACTAGCAGTCAGTCTGAGGGATATCTACAGACCAGAAAAGCAGAAGTTCATGTATGTGCTGGGCTCATTCTCCCCACCTCAGTATCAAAAGAGGATGTTCTGAAAGGCTTCTCTTCCATTCCTTTCTCCATGCCACAATTCACTAAAATGAACACAGAATCACAGAATGGTTGGGGTTGGAAGGGACCTCCCGAGATCATCTAGTCCAACCCCTGCCAAAACAGGTTCACCTAGAGCACACTGCCCCGGGTCACGTCCAGGCAGGTTTTGAATATCTCCAGAGGAGACTCCACAGCCTCCCTGGGCAGCCTGTTCCAGTGCTCTGTCACCCTCAAAAGTAAAGTTTTTCCTCACGTTCAGATGGAATTTCCCATGTTTCAGTTTGTGCCCTTTGTCCCTTGTCCTGGCACTGGGCATCACTGAGAAGAGTCTGGCCCCATCCTCTCAACACCCACCCCTAAGGTATTTGTAACTATTGATAAGATCCCCTTTCAGTCTTCTCTTCTCCAGACTAAACAGACCCAGCTCTCTGTCAGCCTTTCCTCATGAGAGATGCTCCAGTCCTCTAATCATCTTTGTAGCCCTCCGCTGGACTCTCTCCAGTAGTTCCTTGTCTTTCTGCCCCTCTACTCCACTCTCATGAGACCCCACCTGGAGTACTGCGTTCAGCTCTGGAGCCCCCAACATAAGAAGGACATGGAGCTGTTGGAGCAAGTCCAGAGGAGGGCCACAAAGATGATCAGAGGGATGGAGCACCTCTACTATGAAGATAGGCTGAGAGAGTTGGGGCTGTTCAGCCTGGAGAAGAAAAGGCTCCGGGGAGACCTTCTAGCAGCCTTCCAGTACCTCAAGGGGGACTGCAGGAAAGCAGAAGAGGGACTTTTTACAAGGGCATGGAGTGATAGGATGAGGAGGAATGGTTTTCAACTGAAAGAGGGTAGGCTTAGATTAGATATTAGGAAGAAATTCTTCACTGTGAGGGTGGTGAGACACTGGAACAGGCTGCCCAGAGAAGTTGTGGATGCCCCCTCCCTGGAAGTGTTCAAGGCCAGGCTGGATGGGGAGCAACCTGGTCTAGTGGAAAGGTGTCCCTGCCCATGGCAGGGGGGTTGGAACTAGATGATCTTTAAGGTCCCTTCCAACCCAAACCATTCTATGATTCTTGTCCTTTTTGAAGACTGGGGTGACACTGGCTTTCCTGTTCTCCATGACCTTTCAAAGACGATGGAGAGTGTCTTAGCAATAACATCTGCCAGCTCCCTCAGCACTCGTGGGTGCACCCCATTGGGGTCTGTGGATTTGTGAGTGTCTGGTTTGCCTAAATGATCTCTAACCCAAATCCTCATTGACCAAGGGGAAGTCCTCCTGTTTCCAGATTTTCTCTCTTACCTCCAGGGCCCAGGATTCCTGAGGGCCAGCCTTAGCAGCAAAGACTGAAGCAAAGAAGACATTCAGTAACTCAGCCTTCTCTGTATCCTCCGTCACCAGGGCACCCACCTCATTCAGCAGCAGGCCCACATTTTCCCTAGTCTTCTTTTGGCTAATGATGTACTTGAAGAAGCCCCTTCTTATTGTCCTTGACACCCCTTGCCAGATTTAATTCCAAGTGGGCCTTAGCCTCCCTCGTTACATCCCTGCATATTCTGACAACGTTCCTACATTCCTCCAAAATGGCCTGTCCCTTTTTCCACATTCCATAAACTTCCTTCTTTCCTTTGAGTTTTGCCGGAAGCTCCTTGCTCATCCATGCAGGTCTCCTGCCCCCTTTGCTTGATTTCTTACTCATAGGGATGCACTGATCATGGAGGAAGTGATGCTTGAATATTAACCAGCTCTCTTGGACCCCTCTACCTTCTAGAGCCCTAACCCATGGGATTCCTCCAAGTAGGTCCTTGAAGAGGCCAAAGTTAGCTCTCCTGAAGTCCATGGTTGTAATCCTATTCACTGCCCTGCCTCCTCCATGCAGCATCCTGAACTCCACCATCTCATGGTCACTGCAGCCAAGGCTGCCCCCAACCTGCACGTCCCCAACCAGTCCTTCTTTGTTTGTTGCTACAAGGTCCAGCAGCACACCTCTCCACATTGGCTCTCCCACCACCTATGTCAAAAAGATATCATTGATGCTCTGCAGGAACCTCCTGGACTGTGGGTGCCTAGCTGTGTTGTCCTTCCAGCACATATCAGGGTGGTTGTAGTTGCTCATGAGAACAAGGGCCTGTGAACGTGAGGCTACTTTCAGCTGTCTGTAGAAGGCCTCATCAACTTCCTCTTCCTGATCAGGTGGCTTGTAGTAAACCCCTACAACTGAGCCACCCATATTAGCCTGCCCCTTAATTCTTCAACTTTGAGAGCCCCCATAAGCTCTTGACTCATTCTTCATCTACTCCTACACAGAGCTCAATACATTCCAGTTGCTCTCTCACATAAAGAGCAACTCTACCTCCTCATCTTGCTGGTCTGTCCTTCCTAAAAGGTACGCAGCCATCCATGACAGCATTCCAGTCATGTGAGCTATCCCATAATGTCTCTGTAATTGCAACGGGAACATGGCCCTGCAACCACACGTAGATCTCTAGTTCTTCCTGTTTATTCCCCATGCTGTGTGTGTTCATGTACAGGCATTTCATATTGGTAATCAAGAACGCAGGTTTCCCAGGAGGGGTGCAAGAGGATCCACCATAGCCCTACACATAAAATGGTTTGCTTTTCTAATAACAATGACAACAGCTACCATCCTGAGAACCTCCTGATTCAGTTCTAGCTCCTGCTCTGCAACAACAGAAGTGTGAACAATGCTCGCTCCAGCTAAGCAAGGAGAATACAGACTAGGCTGGATTCTTCGAAAGTTGAATTACTCCCCACTCCGCCCCCATCGGTGACTGGCTGGATAAACACCACCTCCCGGGCTGTAGATGACTTAAAAGAACATCTCATTTACTTCTGCAGAGAAAAGCACGCAATTCATATTTGATGGAAGACAACCTATATTTATTTAACAGATCCTCCACTGAAGGCTCTCATATTATGTATGAAAGGCACAATACCGTTAACTTCCCTTACTTTCTTAATCAATATTAATTCCCACTACAGCTTTCAAAGGTTCTTTATATGCTCTCTCTCTTTGTGAAGCTCATACTGTGTTACAAAATTTCTCTCTCAACTTAGCACAAGTTTACCTTCCTTGTATTTCATATATGGACTACATTATATAAAAGCCTCAGTAAGAGTGTTAAAAGTACAGCATGCTGGACACAAACATGCTTATGCCCCAAAAGACTTAGGCCTCACAAAGGAAAAACACGAACTGGGCTCTTCAGTAATTTTGTTCTTGCAAAATTTCTGTGGTATATTGGAATGTTGGGAAGTTACTCTAATGTGCTAATAATATTTAAGATCAAAGTCCTTATCATTTCAGGGACAATAGATAGTATGGAACAATAGAAACCGATTCTCCTCATGCATTTCTCAAGGAATGTACTAGCAATTTTGGCCAAGTTATTTTCCTATGCTTACTAGTTCAAAAACCAGGACACAAGAATAAACAGTGCAGGCAATAAAGAAGAAAAGCCGTTGCGCACTTTAGCTACATGCATAGCTTGACGATAACTATTAAGATGAAGTTTCTTTAAAAGCCACTACTGTGGTGTAGGACTTATCTACCATAGGCACCATTTGAAAAAAATATTTGTTACGTCTTCAGTATAATCTGAAAGTAGAAGGGAGCAGATGAAGCAGCAAACAACAGAAGTAAGGTCAAGGTTGCTACGTTTACAAGTGAAAATTAACATAAAAAAATAACTGAAATGTAAACAGCACAAACCAAAAATGTTCTAGAGACTGGAGTGAAAGAAGCACGCTATCACCACAAGAAACAAACAGTAAAATTAAAAAAAATTAACAATTTAGAAACCTACTGTGGAGAACTAGCATCACCAAAACAAATACTACCATCAGATGGAGAATAGGAGACACTAGCAACTTAGAAATAATTCTTCCTGAAGCCAGTTAGCATGGAAAAAAAAAGCACAGAAATGCAGAACAGAATACAAAATAGAATATATGCAAATCAATGATAAATGGAGAAAAGTGACATTTTAGCAGAGGAGGAGAAAAACCAACTTGCCACCACTGAATAAAGAACGTTTATTATCTACTATAAGACATTCTTTACAAGTGTTTTCTGTTAGACAGATGTAAACTCAATCAGGTAGGCTTCTCAAAGAAAAATACAGGAAGCTTAGTCGTTTTCAGTCAACACTGTCCATAACCAATTGCATTTTGATGAAAAATTTGTTGATTGGACTTAATGTAGTGATTCACTCTGCATTAATTCTGAGATCACCTTTAGGATGCAACTCCCTCGCCGAGTTACTTCTTTTAAATATAGTAAGATATACTTACAAATATAGATGTACATATATGTACAGACACACCTACATCATACAGGAAATTAAAACAAATTCGAAACTATCAGCAAACAGAATGGTCTCTATTCTGTCCCTGAAAACATTTCACAATCTGAAGACTCAAGAGATTATGACAAATTTTGTATGGAATTTCATCATTCCACATCCTGCACAATTATTCTTTTTTTAAAAACTTTTTTTTTAGAGTAGCAGTAGATTTTTCACAGGTAATTGAAATGGCTGGGTTTTATCTGAGAATATAGAAACATTTTTTATTATTTTTACCATAATAATTCTATTTCAAGTAGAATTGCAGCACCTTA
Organism: Nyctibius grandis; assembly: GCF_013368605.1. NCBI lineage: Eukaryota > Metazoa > Chordata > Aves > Nyctibiiformes > Nyctibiidae > Nyctibius > Nyctibius grandis. Next base: position 26,355,327 of record NC_090659.1, read on the forward strand.
ATTTAGCTATTGTTCTAGAGCTAATGAATAGTCCACCACACACTAAAATTAAGACTACTAAATCTGATTTTATTCTAACAATTCTTAACTATACCAACACAGAACATCACAACTGAGGTGCAAGCATGCCCTACTTCAGAGCATTTAGACAGTTAACTTTGATAGGCAAACTTATCTTTTTTGAAAATGTTAAACCAGTTGTATCTAGAAGGCTACAGATTTTCACATTGATTTTAGTAAGATATCACGAATCAAATAAATAGCTGCTTTTGTTTTCATTGGGTAAATAACTTTGGAAATACAATTAAAATCAACATAGAAAGAAAAAAAAAAAAAACCAAGTTTAAAATCTGAATAACTGTTACTTATGTAAAGACCTCCTGATCTGGACACAAGTCTTTGGAAATGTAACACTATCAACTACCAAGCATAAAGATCACAATGAAGCAATTAATAAAGAAGCTTGAAAAAAAAAGTATTAAACTGAGAACAATGCACATACATATGCATAAGAAAATGCCTACAGACTGACACAACAAATATATATTTGTGAAAATACTTAGTTCCAGACTCAATAGAATTATTTTCTGCGCTGTTGTTTGAATACAAGATGATATAGAAAAGCAACTATTATAAAATATTAAAAAACTACCACCAATTGCTCTGCTCTGCTAAACCTGCACAGTCTAAAATTCAGTTCCAAAAGGGTTCAAGCACCAGAGGTGGCCAGGTTTTCAGAAATAAATATTGTTGGTAGCTTAGTCAGAAAATATAAGGAAAAGAAGCTTTATTTTAAAAGAATGGAGACGAAAATGGGTCAGCAGCTGTTTATGAAGAAAGTGTAAAAACGAATGCTAATAGGGTGGGAAGTATGGAGTGTTCAGCACCACAGGAGACATAAAATTGGTAAAGGTACATTAAGACACAAAGGATAAAAAAAACCCATCTAAATGAAAGGAACCTAGTTTCAAACACGCAAATACCATTATTTCAAAGAGTCTCAGAATGCTGGTACTTCTAAAGTTAGCGTAGCCAGTATACCAGGAAGGGTGCTCCACAAAGATTTTCCATCACATCACCAAAATCTCATACAAGTACCACTCCACATACCATGTTCCTTTTTCCACTGTCATTCATACATACTCCTCTTGTGGCTGCTTAATTATGCTTAGACAACGCGGATGCCACTCACGTATAAAAATGAGCAACACTGGAACATAACCAAATGTGCATGAAAACCAGCTTGCATAGAAAAATTTTTTGGAAAAGAATTTTACGCCCAGTAAACACCTTGAAAAGCACCACAATAATTCCCATGAAGAGCTGTAGCTCTTCTCTGCTAATGCCTGCAAACACTACTCACCTTTCCCACCTCATGTGGCAGTCTGAATGAAAAAAAACTGCAATGAGGAAATGAGAGGAATACAGTCCTCTGGATACAGCCACACAACTAATGATCAGTACCACTTCTGAATGGAAAGCTGGTGTAACTCATTCCAGGAAAGAAATAATGTCTACTTGCGCTATGTAGCAATAACAGCATGCATTTGCATCATAATATGCACTAAACACCAAGTAAAATGACAATACACTCAAACATTGCTCAGGAACTTGCCAACAGAGTCTTCCGCTAAGTAAAACTTCATACTGAATTTTCACAGGCAACACATCCTGAAGAATCCCGTAGCTGTGGGGTAAATAGCCATGCAGTTTGTCAGCACACTGTTTTCATTAACATTCCCCTGGAGCTGGATAGAAGACCTCCTTCTTGAATAACGTTTCCCAAGCCCCATCAAATTTGACATCCAATATAGAGATGGACATTAACAAGTACCAAGAGGAAAAACATGCATGTATCAAGCTTAACGCCAGTTCTCCATGTATCTCTGTATTTTCAGGGATACTACTTGAACTAGTAAACAGAGCCTGCTTAAAAGGACAAAGCTCCTGGTAAGTATGGCACGTCAGAAACCAGGGAGGGTGGGGGAAGAAAAAAATGCACAAAAAATCACCAAAAAAAACATTAAAAAACATCTAGTAAGGACATTCATCTAGGAAACAAAAGACCAGGATTCAGGGCTTTGCCTAATTTGAAACAAAGATTTAAATTTGAGTTGTCCATACTCACAGTGAATGCCTTAAATATCAGATTCCAGAGTTAACCTCACTTTTAAGCCAAAAGTCACCACAACGACTCACAGCAGGACAGAGGCAGAATGACAGAGACTAAGCTTCCACCTATACGCAGAGAACTCAGTTCCAGCTATCCTTTCCCCGCTCACTACTACAGTATGCCCTGTGTAGACGAGGTGGATTTTGTGATTTAAAACAAACAAACAACTGGATAAAGACAAATGCAATCCATTAGAGGAAGGTACTGAGGAGTCTGGGGCCACACCATAATCTGTCTTGGTTGAACACTAACAAACATAGCCTAAATTATGAGTTCTCAATTCCATCACATTGCTATTCCTTCCAACAGAAGGATTTTAAATACTCTTTTCTACCGTGCCTCGCTGGAAAAGGTACAATGCCCCCTTCTCTTGGACCTAACTTTCGGTTACCACATACTCTGACTATTTAATATACAATACTCAATACTTGTGGACAAGAAGTCACCAATTCAAACCATACATAGAACATCCATAACATGGGCTTCTACAACTAGTCACATCTATCTCCTTAATATGTAATTCTGATTTAAAAAAAATAAATAATGGTTACAGTTGTATTAGATTTCAATTTTAACAGCATAGGTTAAAAATTATGGAATAACTGATAATCCAAAAATAGCATCCTCATCTTCAAACCATGATTAACTATTGAATTTTATGAGTTTATCACAAAATTGCCTCAAAAATTCCCTAGACTTTAGGAAAAGCAATACTCATTCCCAACATACCTATGTCCAAAGGCCAATCCTCTAAACCAGCTAAACTTCTCAGGTTTGGGCAGGGGTGGGGGGAGGTAAAAAAAAAAAAAAAGCTTACACACAATTCACTACCCTTACACTGTTGACTACATTTGCCAGCCCCAAACTTCACAGAAAATAGCTAATGGCCACCTTATTTCTTAAAAAATGTCTATTCTTAGACTAAAAATTAAAAATTGCACAATGTAAGTGGAATTCCACTGTATGGAACCCAAATCTAACCTGGCACTTATCTTGTGTTGCATCCATACTACCTTTCAGAGTGACTAAATCAGTATCTCTGAGCACTAAAAACACTGCTTGTCTCTCAGAACCAGAGAGAAAATTCAAAAATCTTTAAACAATCTTAAGATTTAGAAAGCATTTTATAAACCCACTGAGGTGCAAACTCCATCACCAGAGATATGAAATGGGACAAAGTATTCCAAAAGAACAGATGTGCAGTATGACATTTAACATCAGGAAGTTCAAAGGCTATTGGCACCATTCATAAACTAGCATGTGCATGTGATTCATACACCAAATACCTTTGAACATCTCCTTATGACAGATTAGTGGAGAGTTTGCATTTAAAATGAAATAATGATAGAAATAACTGAATGACATACATTTCAGACATTTGTTGAGAAGCTTTTATTTTTGATAAATATGCTGTAATCAACAGGATTCACTCCACAGAAGTTGAGGTGTGTTAGAAAGTTAAGTATCTCACTCTTGAACTGAAGCTGTAATGACTCAGGCCTTTAGGTGAAGAGTCAATTCCTATATTGTTTACAGTGGCAGACATCATAAATTTCTATTATACATTAATGCAAAGCCTTAGAAGGAACTTCAGCAGTTTTACAGGCAATAAATATAGTTTCCAAAATGCAACAACCTGAGGCTGCAAAAGTGCACTGACATAGTAACCCAGGGCATAAAGTCACTCAAGAGTTTTTCATTAAAATGACAGTTCCTTAACACTAAAAAGTTGACTGTCTTTTACTGTTTTAGATGAATGGGGCATACCCATGTCTCCCATTTCACTGTCACTAATGTAATCTACCTTTGTTTAAAGGTTAAATTCACCTTCAAAGCACTCAATGGCCTGATCATAGAAGAGCTTTAAATTGCCAGAATACACCAGCGAGAGAACTGCAATCAACAAGAACACTTCTCAACGCAAGAAAAGCTTATTTCCACAGAAGACTGGATTTTTTTTCAAGTACTGGTCCCAAAGAGTACAACTGATCATTGTTAGAAAAAGTATGTCATCAACACAGGGTATGTGGAAAGGTGCACACATTTTCACATTTGCCTTCATTAATATACAAACCCCACCATACATTATAGAAAAATCCCTGTCAAAACAGTACGTTGCCATGAACAAGCAATTCCCCTAGAGAGGAAACATGGAAAACAGCAAAACAAAACAGAAATCTACGAACCAAGCACAACAGGGTCAGACACTGAATAAAGTTCTAAAGAGCACATTGGGCACAACCACAGACATGGCAAGTAAAAGCTCAAACAGAATACAGGAGTGAGCAAGAGGGAACACACAAGTAAGAGATTAAACCTTTGTCAGTGGGGTAACAGCAGAGAAGGAAAGTAGACAGATCACAATTTACCCAAGCTCTGAACGACAGCACCCTCTCCACTGCGTTATCATTCCATCCCTACTCCATCTGGCAGCACAATAGCCTCCCCATTATTACTCACCCAATACATAGCATCTCCACATAATAATCACTTCAATCATGCCAGTCACTCAGAAAACAAGTGATTAACCCTCTGCAGAGAATGTTTGGGAAGGATGAAAAAATACAAAAGTGAGAGAGTTTAAGAACATTTTAAAATGCATCAAATTTAAATTAAAGACATTTTCATGTAATTATAGAAGGGAAAGGGTAGCATGCAAGTCAGTCCCAAATGTCAACCTTTTTAATCCCTTTATTTTAAAGTGTCAACTGTAGCACAAAAGGTTCATTTTTCATAGCTTTCTGCAGTAATAGATTTATTTATATCCAAAAAAAGCAAACCCCATCATTCTGGACCACCTGTGGCCTGTCCTGTGCAAGCAACAGGAGGCGTGTAAGCTTTATACTTAAGCTTGGAACGTGAACAACACTTGCACGTGCAAAAGAGATTATTTATGTTGTCTTTAGGCCACAGATGGAGAACTGGCACCTCCTGAGGTGCATGTGGCTTACAGGAAAAAACTCCTAACTAGCGAGGTCTGTGCTGCTGTTCAGCGCATGGGAAGGCTGCAACTGCTTTCAACTTCTTGGCCAATTAGCATCAAATAGCTATGGGAGAACAAGCTCAGTCAGGGCCAGGCAGTGCTGACTGGGGCAGGAGGGGCGCAGCAGACAGGGGGGCCTTCCTCTCTTAGCTGTTGTTCCTTCCTCTCCACATGCTGAGCAGGTGGAAGAGCTCCTTCAATGGAGTCTGTGACAGCTGAAGACAGGAAGGCCCAGCCCCGCAGAAAAAGTGGAACCAGGAGGCATGCAAGTAAGCCAAGGAGATAATAAGGAGTTCTAAAATCAGAGCAGAGACAGGGGAAAGCACATTTGAAGTGTTACAAGTTGTAGGCATAAGATTTAGGGGTTTTGTTAGTCTATTTGCAGGGTGGTAGGAGAAACCACACAGACCTGACTCTTCATTTATGCCAAGTAGAAAAAAATACATTATACTGCAAATTAAGTTTGAAACTCTTTTTGCTGTGAGATAACTTGAAAAACTGAAAGTCTTTGTGGAATACTAAAATCAAGTTTGCAGCTCTTATCAATTTTATTTCCCTGCCCCTCAACTCCGTTCTCCTTATTGCCATAACACTTAACAGTACAGTTACGCTGCACAACATGCAGCAGGCATAAATAAATTTGTCAAAATTTATTCCTTCTGTGTAGCAATGGAATGAGATTTGAGACTCTGGGTCAGAGTCTCCTGCACTTGTTTCACATAGAGTTCAACATGCTCTCGTTCTTCCTGCGAGTCAGACCAAGCTCTACCTAAAATCCATTTTCACAGGTATGTAATAGTGTCCAAGCAGCACAAAATTCAATATAGTATTACAGCAGTTCACCTTCTAAGCACACTTTTTGGTGGCAGCCTATCATTATCTCCATAATTTGCACTGATGCAATATTGGCCTTTGGACTGAATTTACAGTATTATTTTAGGTCTATCAACTATGAATGAGGTGAGGACATTACAACTTGAAAACACACCCATCAGCACACCACAGATGGATTTTTCAAAGGTAAATCTAGGAGGCACATAGTAGTAAAACATTATACAACCATGTAAGATCCTGAACTCTGTAACAGACTTATTAAAACTACTCAAAAAAAAACCCCTCAAGTACGTTAATTATTGGATTATTAGGCAACAAACCAAGATGAGTATATGCTGTCAACACAAAGCAGACAAAAAAAAACATACATGATTCTAGAGTTCAACAGAGGATAAATTTCCAACAAAGATAAAATAAGATGATCACGATAAGTCAGACCAATCGTCAGTCTAGCGCAGCACCCACCAACTGCAAGGAACCATCTACCGTTTGTTCCAAATTTGCTTCCTGGTAGTTTCAGTTGATGCTCCCAAGCTCTTGAACAGGGAGCAACCTGTTCTAAAAGCAGAACTATTAATACCATCTCAGCAGATTTGATCTACAGCATTCTATAAAATTTCCCTGTGTTCAGAAAAGATAAATAAATTCAGAAGAGAACTGTAGGGATAAGAGGAAAGAAGAGAGCCTCTCTTGCAAAAGGAAGTCAAAACAGCTCAAATTATTTAGCTTGGCAAATCAAAAGCTAGTATGACTATTTTCGACAAGTACCAACAGGACAAACACCAGGGAAAGAGAAGAGCTATTTCAACCTAACAACAATGTTGACAGACAAACAAATGTGTATAAATTTAGACTGAATATTTAATAAAGGTTTTGAAGAATCGGAAAATTACGATCTCGCACAGTATTTAAATGGAAACAGTAGAGGCAAAAGAGTACTTTTAAGTACTCTCTTTTGTAACCTTTAAGACAGCGATTTTCATAAATGTAATGACATTGCATGTATCTATGTATCTGTGACATAACCACCCTGCAACACGAAGGGATAGGCTTCAAAAACAGCTGGAAATTCTCACATAAACCTATGTATTCTTTTGTGTTCTTTCTAAAAGACTCCGTACAGGATTTCTGAAAGCAGTTTCTATCTGAGTGCGACAGACCAATATCAATTACTTACTATAAAGAGCTAAAGTGTGAAACAAAGAGCTTATGCCCTTGAGGCACTTCTGAATAGAAGTATTTGGGAAAACTTGGGTAAAAGATTCAACTAACTTCTTACAGTTTTGAACTACGGCATCCCTACACTGTCTGTAAGTGGAGAGTGCTAACTACAGACCCAAAACCCACAGACAATATTTGAAATCTGGCCAGCTTCAACAACATAAATACATGTGGGATTCAGTGCTTGGATTCTCTCTAGAGAATTTCAATTTTAAAATTTAATTACGGAAGGAATGCAATTTTTAGCAGATATATTTAATTTATTAAGAACCAAACCCACCTATTATGGTCGTTCAGATTATATTTTGGTTTTAATTTCAGCATTACTCTAACAAGACAAGTACTAACACTGCAGGTATGTCACTATCACCTAACAATACAGTTGAAACTTCCTGTCCTCACACAAACCAGCTTTCCTTTACACAAAGGTAACTGCTTTACAAAACTCACTTGGAAATAATTTTCTCCTAAATTTGAAGAAAAGTTTTATTTTAGCAACTCTCCAGAAAAGAAAAAATAAAAGAGTAAAAGAGTAAGAATATTCACAAAAAGTCAGCAGCATTACATGGTCTGTCATATGCTACCAAAACTTTATGTAGAAAATCAAAATGGCTTTGAAGCAAAAAAATAAATGGTTATTCGTAATTTTCTGTTAACAAACCATTTAAAGAGGCAACAACCAACCAACAAAAAAACCCAACCCCCATACCAAACCCAAACATCAACAGAAATGAGACTGGATAGAACTTTTAAAATAACCTTCCATATCTCATGCCTGACATTCATTGCCACCCATAGCATAGTACTAAAAGAATGAACAGCGCTCTGACCTCGAGAGCCATCAATAATATGCTACAAGAAAAACACGCGTTCAGGAATCATGGCGGTTACATTAGAAAGGGTATTTTAAAAAGTTTTATAATGCTAAGCTACTGTCTCAAGTTCTCCAACAGCAGTATGTTCCAAGTAATTGTTCACAGCATTTCTTTTTCCAAAGACGTTCCCTCCACCCACATTCAAATGGGTAAAAGCATGCAATTTGCTTTCTGCTGCGTCACTTTTCTAGGTGGTAGGCTTCAAACTCACTTACTCTTTTTTCCAAAATACACATAAACAGCCACTGTCACCTATTATTTTGAAATGTTCTTAGTTCTCATAAAGTCCACGAATGCCAATTTTTCTCTCCAAAACAGAAATGTTATCAACAAGACCAGAAGCAAATAACAAAAGAAGAAACAGATCCAGCAAAATGCAGCATTACCGTTGGATTCTGTTCTCATTTTCGTTCAGGACTCAAGAATCAAATAACGAACTTACTACCTGTTTTCATCAATCCAAGTCTAATTCTGTCACGGTATTTTAGAATTTGAAAAGTGCTATTTTCAGTATTGATGTCCTAATGCTACTAGCATGCTTTCAGTATCAAAAAGCTACCATTGTCTAAAGCTATAGCTGCAGGACTATAATGAAAGCTAGAGACAGTGGTATCACTATGACTAGTTTTGTAAAGTTTATCTGAAAATGTAATATACCATTTAAACAGAAACTCTAGCTCTAGGTTGATGAAACAGGTTTTCAGAGTGACATGCTAAGTATAAAAATACTAAGTGAAAAGACATTTGTCAATAAAGTTTAACATACAGTTTGTTAGCAAGTGGAATCTTGTGTGAGGCCTTCCAGAAGGCTTAGAGCGACTAAATAATGTCCTGAAAACAGGAAATACACATAACCACAGTTCTGTCCACTAAGATCTGACAACAGTCACTGGGAAGCAGCTGTTAGTACTGTAGCTGCTTAAGGGGCAGCTGTACTCTGTAGTCAAGGTATTAAGCAAAAAAGTATGAACTGTGATGTTGATAGTGATGCAATGCAGAAACACTTTCCCTTGAGAAATGTCATGAGCCTGGTTGCTAACATGATCAAATGAAAGAACACTTCTGTGTCCCGAGAAAACCACTATGATTTATTTGGCGTTGAATTGTACAGGCAGGAGGAAGGCTCAGGGACACCTACGCCACTATGATCATCAGCAGCTGCAAAAACATGACATGCAAATCTCAAAGTTGGTGTAGAGAGGTAGATCACTGGGTATGGGAAAAAAACAAGCTTAGAAAAAAGCAGAGCTGAGTCTTCCTGGAAGGCAGACTAACAACCGAACCACAGGAATGCCATGGGCAACTCCTCTTCAGTTGCAGACAGTGGCAAAATGAGCACATGCACGTTAGAGACCTGAAAAGAGGGAGTGCCACTCATGGAAGTCAGAATTAAAGTCATGTCCATAGGCACAACAATTTCATTCCCTAGTTTTATAACTCTTGCTAGACCAGTCTGGAAGGACATAAGATACCACAGAACAAAGTTCACTGCATAAACCAAAATTTTGTGCTGTTAACATGGAATTTGCAGCGGACGGGAAGGACAAAAGAAATAATCCTTTCTCTTAGGACAACAATCTCAGTAGTTGTATTCCAGGAGGACCGCTCATGGCAAAGCCGTCACTAGCTAAAGGATACTGTGCTATTCTCAAATATCCCTCCCCGCTCCTGAAAACTCTGCTACGGTTTAAAAGGACTTATGGGCTGTGCATTCAAAACTCCTCGCAAAAAGCTGGGCTTGTATCTCATTCATTTCCAGGACTCATTTACAATCACTGGCACTCGCCTACTCCATGACCTCATGTGCCAGATACAACTAACTCGTTGGTTTGTATCTGACATACAGGTTTGCAGGTGAGGCAAGTACCACATACCGCTCTCCTCAAGACCAAAAAACAATGCCACTGTAAGGTGTACTTAACCCAAATTCAGCATTGCAAGCCTTCTCCATCCTGTCATCTCCTTTCCCTCACCTACCATATAGCCTGATCGAAGCAAAACCTTTCATATTTCAGAGGCCTATATTTAGAGTGCACGATTAATGGGGACATTTATGTCCCGGATGCAGGCTACTTCCCAAAATCTTGGGAGATCCTCTTTCCACTGGTTATAGTAGTGTTAAAGATGTGAGGGAAGATAAGCATATAACTTCCTGATTTAATCATGTGGTCCAAGCTATATGCTCCCTCTGACTCCACTGCATACCTGGGCTGTCTTCTCTACCTTGTTGAGATACCTCCAAAAACACTATTTGGCTGCATACTCTTTCCTGTCTTAGAAACCTTCGCACTACCCAGCAGTCTGCTGTTATCCATCTGCCCTTTCTTCCCTCCTCCCATTCCAGTCACACACTTTTTGTTATTTTTCCTTCCAGAAAGCAAATGTAAAACTACTTCCAAGGCCTACACTTATTACATACAGTGAAGTCACACAGGGCAGTTAAATTCAGCGCACTGGAGAAAGTTCTGGGTAACTGTATCTACAAAGCTTTTGTAGTGGTTCACATATGCTTGTAGGGTATGAGGTCTCAACATTTCATTCACTGAGGACACAGAACACAGCTCAGACCTCTAAGAGCTCAGAAATAACACTAGTCAAAAACTGAAGGCTTTTACGTACTGCCTGCATGAAAGCAGCTGATACTAAATTAAAGATATTTCCCCACAGATAGTGCAGGCTACATGCGTAGAAATAAAACACTGAATACTTGCATGATAGCATCCAAGAGAAAACTATTGAGGAACATTCTAAAATATATGTGTATATTAAAAAGTGCTATTAGCACAATTAATTAGGTTCTTTTTGCATATTTATTCATATATTAGTTGAAAAGCATAGTAGTAGACTTAAGGAAAGGTGGAGAATTTAATTAGTAATACTGAAAATAAACATTGTTTGAAACTAATTTTTTTAAATTAATGAGTGTGTGCCTCACCCACATCTTTTCATACCACTACATGCAAACTTATGACCATCACCTCACACATCACGACACTTATGTGACAGTGGGCTAGGTGCATGTGGAGTTTAAGATAAGCAGAGCTAGAAACGTTGTGAGGAGAGTGATGAGAGGGGGACGCATAAAAAAAATGAACGGTTAACTTGCTGGAGAGGTTAGGAGGCCAACATTACACAAGCGATGGAGCTTTAAGCTTTAACTGTTTCTAACCAGCCAAAGTAAATACAACTTATACAGATCTACAGCTTCATACAGACATGTAAGTGCAACTTCATGAGCACTTTTCTGCAGTAAATACCACTTGGCAATGGAAACTTCGCCTCTCATTTCAACTCAATCCCCTGAGCAAGTGCTGTGCAATAGTGTCTCCCAAGAGGTATCCCTTCTCCAAAGCTAAGGGAATTTTCCTTTAAGTTCTACACGCAAAGCAAGAGGTCCAACCAAAGGGATAATCAAATGCCAAGATTTTGATATATGTGAAAGAAGAAAACCTGACATTTCATTTTCAATGTGCGTTTCAAGGAGTAATACAACTCACCTTTACACTAAGAGCCAAAATTATTTAGAAGTAGCAATTTAATTCCCTTACCTGACTGTGGAAGGAGAGGCAGTATCATGGTACCTGCCCTACTCATTTAGTGTCCTTTAATTTCTAAAGAAAATGTGAATTTGCTCTACTTAAATGATTTACCAACTTAACGAGCAATGTGAAGTTACATAAATGTTGCACCATCTTAAGAATGTCTCTGTTGTTTAATAATGTTCTTTTACCTGCCATCTAAGTAACACTGGTCATTGCTCTTACATTGCAGATTTAATCCAAAGTATATTTTCCAATGTTTTGTCCAAACAAAGTTAAAAAACAAGGAAAAACATAGTAGCTTATAATTAAAATGTAAGTCGATATAGCAGTTGCAACAGAGTAATGAACTTACGTAACTTGTGATACACCTTTTATTAAGGACAAAAAGCAACAGCTCTGAAACATGTTCCTTCCCTTGAAAGCTATCACTTCAGAATAGTTCTCATCTAGAGAATATGCTGTCCTAACCAGCATCGAATCCTGCACAATCATGGTACAGTATAACATTATAGTTTTTCTGGCCATTTGAGATATCAAACAGCTAGATCACATTGACCCGGGCTCTAAATTACATTACTTCCAAGAAGATTTGAGGCTGATCAGAATTCTTCATTCTTTAGAAATCATGAAAGAGACTGAATGCTGAAATTAATACAAGTAGTATCACAATAGTACAAGGCCCCAGCTACAGACAGCACTGCTGTTTTACAAAAATCAGCTCTACCACCTTCTGTCTGCGCATACACTAGGGTAAGAAAAAATCATACACCTTGGTGCAACCCTCCAATTAGGGTAACAGTAGAGAGCTCTAACAGGTTTTGATTCTGACGTTGCATGTAACAGTGCAGTGATGCTAACACAATAACTTCTGTCAGCATATGCTGTGTACGGATTGCCAAGGTAGAGAAGATGCCAGCACAGCTACAGCAGCAGAGACTACTGTCCAGCTGAGATCCAAGTGTGAACATAAACATAAAGAGGTTATCTGAATTTGACAGTACACTTGTTCTTAAATCCAGGTACCAATATGTACAGGTACTGATAACTACTACTCTTCAGTATTTTTAATTTAGAAAAGGGAATCACTAGCACACAAGGAGCTAAGTGAAACAGGTAATTCGCTTATGAGAACATATGAGTTAATCAATTTCAGCAATGATGAGACAAAAATCTGGCAAGGTTCTCAAATGCTACAGAAAAATCATGAAAATTAAGTCATTGGAGCAGAAGTGTGTTCCTTCTCCTTTCGAGCCGTCTGAAGCCTGACAGACCTTAAGCTAGTCATTAATGAACTGCTTTGAATAAGTCTGTTCCATTTTTGAGTTCTGATTGTGGAAGTGAGAAAGCCCTGAGGAGAAAGTTGTGAAATGATCTGTAGTTGGAACTTGTTTTCCTGCTTCAGTTGGTAAATCTGCATATCTGCTTACCCACTCCTCTTGAGGCACAGTTTCCTGGTTTCAGAAAATTCCTACCTACCTGTGCTGAAGAAACTTTACAGTAAGTGAGTTCTAATGCATTGGAACCAGTGCTGCCCTATTAAGGAAGTTTCACTCTAATATCATTGCTTAAAAAAATAAAAATAAAAATTGAGAACAAATTAAAATAATCTCCAAATATCAAAAAGCTTTCTCTTGAAGATCCCTGCTGCTTGTCTAGACAGTCTAAAATACCTTTAATCACTAAATACAGGAACTGAAGCATAGCAGTCAGGCAAAACCCACAGAGAGCTTGGGAGGGGGCAGGTGGTGTTGCTAGGCCTTCTCAAGCAGCACAGAAGTCCCAAGCTGCTCCTCGGTTCCACAGGCGCCACACGTTCTGTGAATCCTAGAGCTTCTTGTGCAAAATGAGTGCTCTTACCCATTTTCACTTTCTCAGGAAGGCCACTTTCATCTAGAAATCATAATTAAAAATCCAGCATTCTCCGCAACTGAGTAGCAAATACTGGTCTAAAGTGGAGGGCATAAACTATTCCATTCTTTCAAACTACCAAGGACTTAGCTTAATTAGCAATGACAAGTAAGTAGTACAAAAGATTCCTTTCTCACTGGATACAATGGAGTCATCATTGTTCTCAGATTTTTCCACAATGCAAGCAAGCTCAAAGTTTGCAACTGGCATTACAGGAAAACATCTTACCATTCAAAAGCAAAAAACAAGCTGCTATGGGGGAAGAAAATGAACTAATAAAGAAAAATACAACTTAAGATGACAGCATTTTTACTGGCAGGGAATAAATAGATTGTGATATTCCAATTCCAGCTTCTTCCTCATACAGTTTGGAACACATCTACATTCCCAGATTAACTGAAGACAATCTTCAAGATCAGGCATCACAGTCCTACGCAACAATAATATCCCTATCACACACAACTATCTAAGGAATCCTTACACAACCTTCCACAATTCTTCCAACTGTCCCAAATACATCCACCTCCCCTACAATAGATTTCCATACTACAATACAGCTTTTGCTGTGCTTTTCAGTTTTTAACATAACAAATGTTTCCTTTCCAGGTTCCATCCAACTATTACTACTTTTTTCAAATCATTTATATCAAATAAACTTTTAAAAATGTCTTGTACTGAGATTACACATAGAAACAAGTCCCCCCAGGACAGCAAAGATGGACAGTGTATAAATAATCCTAGAGAATCGTCAAAATTAATACATTTTTTAGCACATGAACTTGTAAGTTAACAGAGCCCTTTTAAGGTTGAAAATGAGACCTTATTCTGCTCATTAGTTAACATGGACTCTGATGGTCTCTGTGATCTCATCTTACTTAAGCAACAAAAATGAACTCTGGTATAAGCATAAACACCTCTAAATCCTCCCCACATATAACCAGAAGAGGCATTAAAGCCATTTCAGCTATTAATTTCCTCCACATAGTAACGACAGTTAAGAAAGCCTTGCAGTACAAAAACTTAACTTGCTAATTAAATTACGTGTGCTCCTATGCTAAAGGTATATTTGACGATTTTCATAAAGATGCCAGAAGAGGCTGGCTCAGACACGCATCTCTCTCATACCATCTAATACTTAAAGTTTTGTTTTCATGCACAACATGTTTTTTAATTTATTTCCCCATCTCTCAAGCAAGGAATGGAGGAGTACGCACTGTTCTGATTCAAACTTAGCTAAACAGTTTCTAACTAAGGATTCTTTTTCAGAAATTATAAAAAGTAAAAGCTATACTCACCCTTTTCTTTGAATTAAGAAATGAACAAATAAACACTCATTTCTTCTTAAAAACAAGCAAACAAAAAAAAAAAGAAATTTTATTAAGAAGCAAAAAAGACCCTTAAGCCTAACTTGTTGAAATCAGATGGTCCTTCAATGAGTTTTGTAGTCTCACATCTTTGAAAATTTACAATGTTCAAGTGTTAATGAAATCACAAATTCAAAGGCTCTGCCCTTTCAACCACTAAAACCCACGACAGATTACAAATACTCAGAAAACAACACATTTCTCTGCATTACACCGAAGACTAGGAACACAAAGTTTTAAGAACCATGGTGTGTACAATCTACCTTTAGTTATATTTGTAACACGCCCAGAAGCTCCATTAACATTTACCAACCAATGCACTCGATTTTTGTGCTTCTTTATTCTTCCTAGTATCATTCCACTTTTTCTTTCCTACCAGAGATTGCTTATGACATGCTTTATGATGTTATGTAATGGATCTTCTCCATTTTTCTTACCCTTCTACTTTATCTTACACTCTTTCTACACTGTGTTGCATTGAACTATACCGTTATATTCTCTAGATGAGCATCATTCCCCCTTACATAGGCTTTTCAATTCCACATTTCAAACTATTTCTTGCCCTTTTACCTTATCTACCTACATCTTCCATACTTGCTCATCTTTCTTTATCCTTCAAATCTAAAGGCAGCAAAACATGACATGAGAACAGACACATGACAGTTCTCGGCCTTCATTTTCACCTTGAGGAAGGAGCAAAAGCAGTCGGTTTCTTTACTCCTCCCCTTCCTGGGAGGTAAGGGGGGAAAGGAAAGCAGCAATATAATCTTAACACACAGACAATGCAGCCAACGCTTCTCTTCAAGGAGAGGCTTCCTCTACCATGCCTTACTTTTATTTCAAAAATGGGAGAGAGCAGAGGCACTGTTATATTCAGAACTTACAGCATATAACTCTAAGTTTTTTCACACCCTCCACAAACCCTCCTCAATTTTGTTATCTCTTTTTTGTTCCTGTTTACCTTGTTTTTAAAACCTTTTGAGGCAAGGACCAGCACCATCAAGAGCTCAAATGCTACTTTAAGTTAGCAGTAACAGATGGTATCCAGGAACAAGATTCATCTAGCTGCTGGAAAAAATAAATATACTATGATTTCCACTGCTGCCCCCCACCTCTTTTGTCTGCATCATTATGTCACCCATTTAATTCTTTGGTTTCCCACTCTTCCTCACATCTAATCTTGTAAGTATCCTTTTTCAACCTTTCCTCCACTTAAGTGAAAATCTCTTCCTTTTATTATAACACCATATTCTGAAAAACCTTCCCAGAAGCCTGCTTCATTTCTCCTCTTCCCCAAAATCAAATGGAGGCCTGATTTTCAATAGGCATAGGTTCAAACATAATTCACGAAGTAACCAACCTAGATCCCTCAGCATCTTTCCTTTATTCAGAGCAATGTCCACAATGACATAAACCAGCTTCATAAAAAAAGACTTCATTTTCTTCTACAGTACTTGTTACATGTATTTTGGCATTCTCTGCTCCCGCACCTATGTTCAGATCTGAACCTGTCCTAAGTCTCCTAGTGGCAGACTAATTCACAAAATACCAGGTCTTCCTTCGGAGAGAGTAATGAAGCTGGGCCACTGGCTCATTCCATCCCTCCTCTTCAAAAAGAAATATAATCCTGGCAACCTGTGCTTCCAAAATACATATAATTCCATCCCCCATAAGAAAATAAGGGAGCAAACCTTTCTGCTTCAGCAATAGTTTTATAAATATTCCTTACAGAAACAGCATCACACTAAGCAGGACCCACCCTAGCCTCCCAAACCTCTCTTAAAGCACCTGTGCAGCCTTTTTTCCGTCTGCATAATTAACTGTGTTCATGGAATCATAGAATACCAAGTTGGAAGGGACCTCAAGGATCATCTGGTCCAGCCTTTCTTGGCAACAGCACGCTCTAGACAAGATGGCCCAGCACCCTGTGCAGCTAAATCTTAGAACACTGGGAAATCCACCACTTCCCTGGGGAGATTATTCCCATGGCTAATTGTTCTCATCGTGAAAAATTTTCCTCTTGTGACCAACTGGAATCTCCCCAGGAGTAACTTGTACCCATTACCCCTCGTCTTTTCCATGTGACTCCTTGTAAAAAGGGAGTCTCCATTTTCTTTGTAGCAACCTACAACTGGAACATGGTGATAAGGTATCCCCTACGTCTTCCTTTCTCAAGGCTGAACAAACACAGTTCTCTCAACCTTTCCTTTGATCATCTTTGTGGCCCTTCTCTGGACCCTCTCCATCCTGTCCACATCTTTTTTGTGTAGTGGGGACCAAAACTGAACATAGCATTCCAGGCGTGGCCTGGCAAGCGCTGAGTAGAGTGGGATAATGACTTCTTTATCTCTGCTGGTGATGCCCTCGCTGATGCAACCCAGCATCCTGTTGGCTTTCTTTGCTGCAGCAGCACACTATTCACTCATGTTGAGCTTCTTGTCCACGAGGATCCCCAGGTCCCTTTCCACAGAGCTGCTCCCCAGCCAGGTAGATCCCAGTCTCTGCTGCACTCCTGGATTATGTTTTCCCAGGTGCAAGGCCTTACGTTTGTCTTCACTGAACTTCATCAGGTTCTTGTTAGCCCACTCTTCCAGCCTATCCAGGTCTTCCTGCAGGGTGGCTCTCCCTTCCAAAGTGCCCACTTCCCCACTCAGTTTGGTATCATCAGCAAAATTCATTGTATACACTTGATCCCATCATCCAGATCACTTATGAAGACATCGATCCCCAGGGGACACTACTTGTGACAGGTTGCCAGTTGGAAAAGGAGCTATTTACCACCACCCTCTGTGTGTGCCCTGTCAGCCAGTTCCCACCCATGGCACAGACCACTTGTCTAGACTGTAACGCACCAGTTTCTCTAGAAGGAGGCTGTGGGAAACGCATCAAAAGCCTTGGAGAAATCCAAGTCGACAATGTCCACTGCTCGCCCCACATCAACCGAGCAGGTTAGTTGTTGTAGAAGGCAATCAGGTTTGTCAAGCACGATTTGGTGAATCCGTGCTGACTTTTCCCAATCACATGCTTCATTTGACTTGTGACAGCCCCCAGGAGGATTTGTTCCATACCTTTCCCAGGGACTGAAGTAAGACTGATGGGCCTATAATTTCCTAGATCCTCCTTTCGGCCCTTCTTGTAGATGGGGGTGACGTTAGCCTTCTTCCAGCATTCTGGGATGTCCCCTGATCTCCACCACTTCTCAAAGATTATGGAGAGCTGCCTCACAATGATGTCAGCCAGCTCTCAACACCCTCAGGTAGATATTGTCAGGGCCCATGGATTTGTAGGGGTCAAGCTCCTGTAATAGTTCACATAATAACTCTTCCTTCACTGACTATGCGTCTGTATTTGCATCAACCTGGGTTTCTGTTCCCAAGGCCTGAGGCCCAACAGTGCTGGTAAAGACAGAAGCAAAGAAACTGTTGAGAATCTCTGACTTTTCAGCACTGTTGGGGACTAGTTCACCTCTCCTGCTTAAAAGCGGGCCGATATTTTCCTTCTGTTTCTGTTTGTTGTTTACGCACCTGAAGAACCCTTTCTTGTAGTTTTTGACATCTTTGGCCAATTTCAATTCGAGCTGAGCTTTTGCTCTCTGCACGCCCTGCCAATGCCCTTGAAGTTCACAACAGGTGTCCCTCCGCTTTTCCATTTCTGGTACACTTCTCTTGGTTTTGATCGGACTCAGAAGTTCGCACTTAAGCCAAGGGGGTCTCTTGCTCTGCCTACTTCCCCTACTTTTAAAGTGGGTGAACTGTTTTTGTGCTTCCAGGACAGCGTTCTTCAAAAACCCCCAGCACTCGCTCACTCCTTTATCCTCCATGGAAGCTTCCCATGGAATCTCTCCCAACTGAGCTCTGAGCAAGCTGAAGCTCACTCTTTTAAAATCTAAAATCTTTGCCTTAGTACTAACCTCCAGTATTGGTTATTTAAAACTAATGAGTTTTCCAGTTTTACTAGATTGTTTTTGATCTGAATCAGTTCTCCAGCCTGATTCATCACACAGGCCCAAAAACCGTTACACTAGCACATATGAGAAGCAGCAGAGAGAGTACTTAATATTCTGTTACCTAGAGGACAAATATATAAAACTAAAGCCTTAAATTCATTATACCTCTTTGGATTCTTGTGCAAATAAGTTTTCAAACCATGAGACAATGAAAACAGTGCTTAAATAAAAAGTTAAAACAGCAACTGCAATGGAAGTAACGTAATACTACCAAAAAAAAAAAAGAGACTTATTGGCTCTATTTTAAAAGCCGTTGCACTGGGTCTTTTGACTAATGCTGAAAATGATATCCTGAAATTGTTCGGAATTTTTAAGTTCTCAAAATGGAAACTGAAATTTAATGAAAAGCACATTCACAATTCAATCTGCTTTAGACTTTAATAACCAATCTATACTGAGAAGCGAATCACAATCCTCAAAATGCCACTGTAAGAAAAGGAAATGACTTAAAGACATTTTAACAAACAACAATTAATTTAACAACTTACCGCAAAGGAAATTCATATGTAGACATACAGTGTTCTGGTTGTAATTCATAACACACTTTTAGTCACTCCCTTTACAAAACTATAAATGAGCTCTTAATTCTACATGTTAATTAAACAAGCTGCTTCTGTGAACGTGATGTGGCAAATGCAAGAACCATAAAGGAAGATATTTTGTCAAAACAGCTCTGATAGTAATCCATGCATCCTCTCATACTCTAAAGTGAAAGTATCTGAGAAACAATATTCTTCAACTCCCAAACACACTTAAGGGGTTATCTGTACATTAACACAGTATTTTATTTATATAAGGAATACTTTCCTATCATTCTTTAGATGCAAAGAATAGTATTCAGTATCAAGAATAACACCTGATCCACTACAAAATGTTGACAAGCAGACTAGTCTTGAAACAGGCTGGTCTTGAAAATAGCCTTTCCACAAGAGGAATTACAACTGCTACAGCTATTTCTTTAATGTGCCTATCTGTAGATCATAAACATATAATATAATATTTAATTATTTTCTCTTGCTTTACATAACTTCCCTGGTCCAACAAACTCGTAACAAAAATGTTCTGCAAGGTACCAAGATTATCCTCTCAGGTACACCTATACAAATCCTGGCAGCCTTCTGTAGGGCTCCATACAGGGCCACTTAGTCCCATTTTGTCTGTTTTTAACTACAGAAAAGTATTCTGCTAGTGAACAAGATTAATATTGTTAACATTTGTAACAAAGACAGTCAACCGGTCTCTATAATGACACCTGAAGTTTAACGAGCATCACTTCCAATTTTTAATTGTGAAGATATACAATGTTACACTTCAAACATCACAGCTGCAGAACCTCACCAAGAAGGCAGGTTAAACCAAGAAGTAACTTACAGGTAACTGTACATGTAAAATACAAGATAAGTGTGAAGCTAAAGGACTGGAAGTTGTATACATATACCCGTACGCATTCAGAGTGAGCACAATAACGACTCAGCTTCTGGAATTATCTGAACCAATACTAAAACCTGTCACCTAGCTCAGATATGTATTCACCTCAGTCTCACAGCCCATCTGCTCAATTCATTTCTGCAGAAGCTGATCTAAGCCCTTTACAGTGGTAACTAGTTTTTACACAAGAATTTTAGTATTCTCAAACTACAAATACACACATTTCCTTCCCTTTCAGTCTGTTGAAAATACTGCAAAATCCCTCTCATGACCCAAAAATCGTATCAGTTGAGGACCAAGAAGAACAATATTTGTTCACTAACCAGAGATCAGCCTTAAGTTTAACTCATGAATCTGTAAGGCTGGAAATCAAAGCTTAATTTCTCCACAGAGCATTACGTTTGCCTAATTGTCAGTGAGATAAAGAACAACAGTGGGCTTTAGCATACAATTCTGGTACTGGGAAGTCTCGTGACAAATGTTAATCAGTATAAAATCACTTTATAGCTGTAAACGTTTTCCATGACTCTCCTTAACTTTATATCGTCTTACTAATGTAATGAAAATAAATGGTTCTACACACACAAAGAGTTATCCAAAGTATTAAACATCTACTCTTTTCTAAAATGGTATAACAAACATATGGTATAGGTTTTAGATTATGCTTTCAGCACTTACTTCAGATGGTATCAACATTTGCAGATAGTCTTACCTCTCTAATTATCAAGTCCACTCAACCCACTATAGTGAACAGACAGCTATAAAGGCGGGCAAGAGGCAGAGAGACATGCTTTTCACTAGCAGAAAGCACACCTGAATACTATGTACAGTCAACACCTTTAGATTGTTCATTTCTTCTTCACATACAGTACCTGAGATTACCTGTACAGAAATTTGAAAGCTAGAGTCCACAAGTATCGTGATCCATAAATAGATCAACGGTGGGATTTCAGTGGTTAAATTATTGGACTGGAATTGAAGGAAAACAATTGTGTCCCATTCTTGTCACAGGTTTTCTTCACACTATCAAAAACTAAATAATTTATCAGAACCTCTATTCCTCAGCTGCTAAAATACAGTAATATTTCTCTCTCTTCTTCATCCTGAATTGCTGCGCACCTTGTCTGATTATTAAGTCAGTAAGGCATGAATTATCTTAAGTCTATGCATATGTGTCACTTAAAGAAATGGACAACTTCAGCCTCCAGACACGGTAGACCAGTACTTAGAAGCTACAATATGTAACATTTATTCCGTAAGAAACATGAAAAGGTACTGTAACAAAGAAAAATCTTATATTGTACCCCCTATTAATAGTCTCCTGACAGTGAATATAAAGCTTACTGAAATGCAAATACCAATATGTTAACTGTCCTGCAATCTTAACTACATTTCTACAAAAGCATGTTGTTTGTAGAGATGAAGTCCATCCTCGCCTTTTCATTAACATATTAAAATGTCAACTGTAACGTTTGTAAGTTCATCGATTTCCACAACACTGCACTTTAAACTTGACACATCTGTTTTGAGCAATAAAAACCACTATTTTAAAGAAATAACTCTGAAAGTATCAAAACATGCCAAGTATCTCACACTAAAACAAAAAGTACTGTGCAATGCCCATTTTTTGAAAAAAGAAAGTTGTTTTTAATACCAGATGAAGGAAAAATATTTCAAACCTATAACTAAGTCTTTAAGTACTAGGATACATAATTATCACACAGACTGTAATTCTAATTTCAAAGTATAAACACGGTACAACCATGAACTATAGAATGTGTCATCTACTACACCGTAACTGATTCCAAAAAACCCCACCCAATTAACATAAAGCCTAAATTGCAAACAGAAAAATACTGATCTTAAAAAAATCTATATGTCAGTCCCAATTATCCAATAAACACAACATTTTTACTTTAAATCTTTCCACTTTCAGACACTTTCAAAAAAGGCTACAAAACCAGTTCCACCCATAACACAACTTACAAAATTTTAACCAACTTCAACTTGTTCCACATTAACAGACAGTATGCTAGATAATAAACAAACAGTACGAAATGCAGAATGTATTTTTGAAAACCATAAAGGAACAGCTCAGATACAAATTTGCAGAAACTGGAGAGGCTGCCCACTTCCTGGAATGCTTTACAAATGTCTCATGGTACCAGTTCCCAGTTTCTCAATTCCCAGCACTGCCATTATATAAGGTAAATGCTGTAATTCTTATTAAAGCAGTATTTCTTTGCTTTGATGAAAACAAATTAAGCCAAAATGTTTCCAAAATTATTAGAAAACCCAAAACTTTACTACACCTAGACTAATCTAAAATGTTTTTCTGCACAATTATTTTTCAAGCGTTCTGTTATAATTAAAACTGAGGCTATTTAATTATAGGTTAGTAGAAAATTAACATTAATGTCAACACTAAAGCGACAAAGTCAATACATGCTAATTCACACTGTCCAGAACTATTTTTAAACAAGCAACACCTACAATTATAAGAAAATGAAAGAATATTGTCATTGTGCACTTATTTTGTATGCTTAGTAAAGGCACAGATAATCACTTTGTTAATTTTGTCAACACATGTGGCCTTTACACAAAGGAAATACCATTTTTAAAATCAGCTGGAAAACAAAAGGGCTGCAAAACCACAAGAGGTAACAGAGAGACCAAAAACTGGCATGTTGCACGGAACTACTTCATCTTAAATCTACTTCAACATCAATACTTTTAAATGGAAACATGCTTCAAATTTTGTCTACAGGATATGACAAACTGATTAAACTCAATGAATGGGAATTAACAAGCATTTTATACACAACCCAATATATTAGACCAGCTACATCAACCTAAATCTGCATAGAAGCCAAATAATTATAGCTTATGAAACAAAGGTTTGTCATTGAAAGAAAGAAGAAAGTCAACTTTGGCTAAACACTGGACATACCAAAAAAAGAAAACAAAAAGGAAGGAAGAAAAAGAAAAAAGGAAATGCTTTGCAATTCACTTCCAGTACAATGGATGTCCTCCCCCCTCCAAGTAATCTTTAAGCTTCACCTCCTGCGAGAATGCCTTCCTGGGAGAGACATCAACAACAGCAGGGTTTTTGGTTTTGTTTTGCGGTTTTTTTTTTTGCTCCTTCACATTAATGTTCTTGTCAACTACAGAAGCATTACAGTGAGCACTTTTTCCTATACAAGACTGGCTACATTGCATTTCCAACATTTCAATCCCTTTGAAAGGTGCCCTCTCTTTCAATTTCCCTCTCCCCCAGAACCACACTAGCTGCAAACTGATTTTCAAGCTCCTTTTCTGCAAAACAAATGCAAAATTTTGGCAACAGAAAATTCTGTTCCTCTGTCACACATGTAACAGTACGTACACCATTACAGGAAAGTCTGATTTCTTCGGGCTTATCACATATCCAATACATGGAGCAACAATACCATATTCCTGACCTTTAGTCTGTATCTTCAATAATTCATAAAACCGTATAGATCTGATGTGTTATCTGCTCTTTTGATTTGCTACACTCAGCAGCAGGACTCAGTTTAGTTCATGATACTACAGCCATACATCCTACAAAGCAAAACTACCAAAAAAGGGGGACTGCAGTTCAGACCTGGAGCATGAATGAAACCCACAACTATGTTAAAGCTCCAGACACGAAGCTCCCTCCATCCCTGAAAGAGATCCCAGATTTCTTCTTATTAAGCTGTGTCAGGGTGTGGCTTCATTAAACCAGAGCTCCCACTGCAAAGGCTTCATGAAATCTCCTGGTCAGCCTGCAAGTGGCTTGAGCCAACGCACCGCCTCTTGCCGAGTGAACCCCACTAAAAACTAGAGTAGCACCTCCTCGAATTGAGGCACCGAATTTAAGCCCACAACAGAATCCTGCTGCTGCACAAGTATCTGTGTGGATAACGGAGCAGTTCCCTCAATACTTGCAACCCACGACCTCGCCGCGCCCTCCCCCCCTCCCCGACAGTCTCCTCAGACACGTACACTGCTCCTACCACCTTAACCACAGGTAACCAGAGAACAGTCGGGCGCTCACAGAACAGACACTGCTACAGCCTGCCTTTTTAAAAGGTTCAATAGCGGGTGTACTATTCTCACATCGAGGGGAGTACCGATACATTTTTGGCCTTTGTGAAGGATTCCTCTGGAAACATGACTCAATGGTTTTCCTTACCTGCTATACTTGCGCATAAATCTCACATTACTTCATAATGCACTGGCTTGTAGATTCTTAAATCAGTCAGTTAGGATTTCATAATTATGGAGTCTGGGGTCTTTGTTAGCTGTTGTTGTTCCATGCACAAAAGGAAAGATTTTGTTACTATCACTGTAAAACCTATTAATTAAACACACATATACATGGCCACACTTTCTACAATAAAAAAAACTGTTACATGGAATTAAAGTCATCTGCTAGATTAATTACCCTAAATCTTCCCATACAGCATAAATTGTATGAAGCTTCACACACACAGAAAAGGAACTGTTTAAGTAAAAAAATCTTAAAAATAACAACTTCCTACTTATCAATAACAGTAATAGAAACACGTGCACATTCCCTGAAAGTGAAAAGCACAAACAAAACAGAACCTGGCTCAAGCCAAGAAATTCTCAAACATCTTTCCACTGAACAGTAACATTTTAATCTTTCTACTGCCTTAACGATCTACTTTTCTCAGAGACAAGTGCTTCGTGAGTTAGTATGCAATTCATAAATGTTCAAAACACTGTCAGAAAACTGAGGTGAAACTGCAAAATATTTGCGCTTTTTTTTTTGTTGGTTTTTTTTTTTTAGTATTCACTGCATGGATTCATACATTGATACAGCAGGAGAACATACAATGATACTTCTAGAAACATACTTCAAAACTATCAAAATGCCCCCCAACTTCAGTCGTCTCAAACAGACTGGCTGTATATACTAAAACTTTAATCAACTGGCATAAAAAAAGAAAATGCATTATACGCAAGAAAGGACTCAAATCTCAACAAACACGCTGAACTGCTGCCTGCGTTACTTAATTTTACATCACAGTACACAAAACAAAACCCAATCCAGTGATGTTATGCAACGAACAATCTAATTACATATGATGCTTTTATTTTCTATCTGGCATTCTTAAGTTCTATCCTGTACATGATTCTCTCTAATATTTCCGATCGCCTTAACAGCGTTCACAGAGCAGACATCAATTCTGGTCCACTAACAGTTAACGTACACAATTTAACTGGTCTGACATGTCACTCCCCTACCTTTTTGATTTATCGGAAGAAGTACTTTCATAAATAACTCTGAAAATCACAAGGAAACCACAAGATTTTTTAAAATATAAGCACAAAGAAAAGCATACTTGCTTTTCCTTCCATTCCTCCCCCCTCCCCCCACATCCTGACACTGAGCTTTTCCAATCATGCCAAAAATAAACATCCAAACACAAGTAAGGGTCTAGGCTACCGAATTCAACACGCTTTAGAGTTAGGTCTTCAGATCAACCAAGACCAGCAACAGAAAAAAATTCTTCACGTGAAAATATCAGCCTACACCACGGGCACAACAAAAGGATGAACAAAGTGTCAAACACAACGCTACTGACAGGAACAAGTCAGAAGGCAGGAACCAGAGGAACACAGTCCTCTGGTTCTCCAGCCGTGTGGCATTCTAAAAACAGTTCCACTTATTCTGTTACCCACACGTTTTCTTTGCCTTCAGTCTATAATCACAACTGGCAGACACTCAGCCTGCACGGCCTTTGTCAATAGCTTACGGATGGGCAGCAGAACGTGCTACAGGTTGATAAGGAGGACACCGGCGCTGCAAACGCCCTGCCTGCAGCAGGAAAGCACCCAGAAGAACTTGCAATGTGCAGGAGAGTTTCCCTCAACGTTCACCGGGGGCTTCACGCTCCAGGCGACGTGCACATTCGTTCCCGGTATTTGTTTGGTGTTTACCTCCCCCCCCTTCTCTTTCTCCTCCCTGTCCGGCCATCTTGGGCCGACAGGAGCAGCCATTACTTAACTAAATGACAGGGCCAAGAACTTTTCACAGAAACAAACAGCTCTCTCAAAAGGGCCGGGCAGGCTCCAGCAGCCTGCGGGCCGTCCCGCTCCCTGTCAAGCCCCCGGCGGCGGGCCGGACACGGCGCTCGGCGAGGATCTGGCACGCTGGAGGCCGCCGGGCCCGGAGAGTAAACAAGTCACTCGGCGACGGGTTCCGGGGGCCGCTCAGCGCCGCGCCCGGCCCGGGCCCCGCCGCTCCGGGTCAGGCTCCCCCCCGCCGCGCCGACAGGCGCACCCGCCACCGGGCAGGGCGCGCGCAGCCGCCGGCCCCCGCCGCGCGGGGCGAAAATCACGAGGGAGGGTCCGGGGAGAGGCCAACGTCAGCAGCGCCTCTCGCGCGCGCCCTCCCCCCCCCGCCGCCGCCGCCACCTCCTCCTCCTCCTCTTCCCCCTCCCTCCCGCGCCCCCTCCCCCGCCCCGCCGCGCCGCTTGGCGTTTGCTCCTGGCCCCGGGCTCCGGCCCCGGAGCGCAGGCACTTTCCCGTCCCGGGGCTGGCCGCACCCCCTCAAAGTGTTCGGAGCGGAGCCCGCAAGGCCGCGCTCCCTTCGTCCCACACCCGGCCCCGCTCGGCTCCCTCCCGCGCGGGGGGCCGCGCTGGCTACGCGGGGCCGAGGCGGGGAGAGAGGGAAGGGGCAAAGGCGGCAGCGACGCGTGGGGAGACCACGGCGGGGGTCGAGGTGGAGCGCCCTGCCGCCCGCGGGGACGTGCGCCCGCGGATGTGGCGGCGCCCCGCACGCACGCACATCTATGCACACTCGCACCCAGATACACACTCGCAGGCACACGCTCACCGTGTGGACCCGGGGGACCGGAGGGAGGGGGCGGCTGGGCCGGGCCGGCTCCCTCCCCTCCCCCTCTTCCCCCCCCCCAGCCCCGCTCCACATCCACCCTCGCGCTTACCTTTAACAGCAAGGCCTTCGTTCTGGCGCCATCTTCATGAAGCCTCAGAAATCCGAAGAGTCGGCTGCAGAAGGGGAGCGGGCGGGAGGGAGGGGAGAGAGGCACAAGCGTTAGCAAGAGTCAGCCCCCCGCACGGGCAGGCAGGCGGGCTCGCTCCCGGCGGGCAAGGGCAGAGCGCGGCGGCGGGGGCCGGGAGCCCGCACACGGGCACACACGCACTCCCGAGCGGGGAGCCGCGGGCAGGGGAGGGGGGGGACACGGAGGGAGCGCGGGCCGAGCCGGGACACGGAGGCGGCCGGGGCGGAGTGGGGAGCGGGTACCTGTCGAGGCCGGATAGGGCTTCTCTCTCCTCGGCTGTCAAGCTGGCGAAGTCCTCCTCGCTCTGGCCGCTCGCTTTCCCCGCCGCCATTTTCTTTTCCTCATCACCGAAAGGAGCAGCAGAGGCGGCGGCAGCGGCGAGCGACACTCCGCACGATTTCATGGAAACGCAGCGTAATTAACTCACGATCGCAACCCCCCCCCCCCCGCGCGCCCCCAACACCCCCCAGCGCCGGGCGGGGCGGGGTGCCCGACACGCACACACACCACAACTTTTATTACAACAACAACAGCCGGCAGGGAGGGGGAGGGAGGGAGGGAGGGAGGGAGGGAGGGGAGAGGGAGGGAGGCGGGGGGAAGCCCCGCTGCTCGGAGGAGGAGGAGGAGGAGGGAGGGGGGAGGGAGGGAGCCCCAGCGCTGGAGACTCGGGGGAGGAAGGGGGGGGGGAGGAGGCGGCGGCTGCTGCGGTGGATGGCGGCGGAGCGGTGTTTACATCGCCGCGGCGCCGCTCGCCCCGGCGGCGAGGGGTGCGCGGAGCCGGGGTGACAAGGGCCCCGCCCGCCCCGCCGCGCGGGGTGTGTTTGCCGCCCGCACAAACTTCCCCAGCGCCTGCCCAAAGTTGTTGTAATTGTGTCACACCGCGAACCCCACGCCGCCACCGTGACACCCCCCTCACTCCCCGCCCGTGCCCACGCAGCCAATCGCCGCCTCCGCGGCGCCGCACGTGACCTTTGTTGACTTACGTCAGTCATAGCGCTCTTCCACAGCTGCGCTTCGGCTTGGTTGGCCTTCGGCGCTCGCCTCCCTCAACGGCCTCATCCCATTGGTCGGTGTCTAACGGAGTGGGCGGTGTTTCAGGGATTCACGTCTTATGAAAGGCCGGGCGTGCCATCAGTCAGAGGAGCTTTTCGATTACCCCAGCCAGCAGGTTTGGCGTGCGCCTTTAAAAACCGGAGGACGCGACAGGCAGGGGAGGGGGGAGTTTGCGGGAGCGGCGGATGGTGAGGGTGGGAGGAGTTGCGTAACGGGGGCTTCAGCCTAGGGGAGCAGACGCCGCTGAGGAAGTGTGCCTCGCTGGCGCCCCCGGGGTGGGGGCCGTGCCGCACCGCACCGGCTGGGGGAGAGTGGCGCTCGCCTGCCCCGCCCTGCCCTGGCTTGAGCGCGGGGCGTGGCGCTCTTGGCCCAACCGGATGATAATGGCTTCTCGGAGCGGGGACGGTGCCGGCTCGGGCTCCGTGCGCTTGGGCCGAGGGCGGATAGGAGAAGCCGCCGCCCGAGGGGGCGGTTGGGTGTCGGGTAACGCCCTGCGCAGAAGGGCGGCGGCGGCTGAGGCGAGGGTGGCCACCGTGGCACGGCGGTTGGCTTCACCCCGCCCTGGGAAGCAGAGGCGCCGGTGTCCGGTCTGCGGCTTTTGCGGCCCGCTCGCAGCGGGGCAGGGACTTTCCTGCCGGCCGCGGGGGAGCGGCCGTTAGCCCGCACGCGCGGGCCGCCGCCGCCCCGCCAACGGACGAGCGCGTGGCGGGGCTCGAGGCGCGCTGCGCACGAGTGGTGGGCGGGGAAGGAGAATGGCGCTCCTCCCCGGGAACCAGTGACAGGTGGAGCCGCGCCCGGCGGCGCGAGCCCCGGAGCCGTCACGTGGCGCGGGGGCGGGGCGAGCGCCGCGCGAGAGGGCTCTCGCGAGGCTGCAGCGGCCCACAGGCGTGAGGGCGGGGAGGGCCCCGGGGCCGGGCGAGGCCGCCGGATGCCTCGTCCCGGCCCGGGGTGGCGTTAAGAGGCTCGGGTGCGGAGCGGCGGGCTGGAGGGGGGCTGGTTCGTAGGAAAGAGCGAAGGACCGAAGCTGGGCTTCCGGGAACGTCTCACGCGTGAGTAAATCTCTGAATTTCCTTGGACGCTGGGGGGAAAGGGGCTTCGCGTGCTCTGCTTGCTTCCCCTCCTCTTAAGACCAAGCCTACCTCCTTTCTTCCCTGTGGCTTGAATGTTACCTGGGCATTCTTGGCTCCTCGACCAGCTTACCCAGGAACTTGAGGGTACTTTTCTCTCTTTACAGTCCCATTAAGTTGCCCATACAGCCAGGAAGCTCAAGGGTTTTCTCAGCGAGATTTTAGGCAAGATCTAATGATTTTTAGCCTTCTGTGGGTGTGTGGTGGCACAGCTCACTGTGCCATTCTGCTGAAAATGGATCAGTAACAGTCTTCTGTAATATCACTCTATCAGTTCTTCGATGTCAAGTTGAAGCACTTAGCAGACTTTTTCTCTGCCAGTTGAATTTCCTTCCCTCAGAGAGGGGCCTTTATGACTGCCAGGAACTCTAAAGCATAAATAAAGCTATTAACTGCCTCTGGGAATTAGATGAATAAGGTCAAAGACCAAGCTATGCAAGAGATGTTCAATCACAATGGTGCTGCTTGATGGTTATATACCCTCTCTTTTAATTGCTATAATCAAATCATGTAGTCATGAAATTGGAGCACGTTTCTGCCTCTGTAGGTGTTACAGCTAATATTTACGTGTCAGTGATGCTTTCCAAATGTACTCTTAAATGTTTTCTGGTCCTGATGGTGTGTATAGCACGGGGCAGACACTGGCAGAAGTGTGTAGGCCTGTGCTGCTTCCCAGACCGCTGACTGGAGATCTGGTCACAGAATCATAGAATGTTAGGGATTGCAAGGGACCTCGAAAGATCATCTAGTCCAATAGTCTTGAATAATGCAGAAGACTCAAATTATGTCCTGGCTTCTCTTAGAAGCAGAATCTTGTCATGTAGTCATGCTTTCTGATGCAAATGCAGGTAGACCAAAAAAGCATCTGAGTTTGGTAAAGTTGCATATTTTATAAAATAGCCAGCAGCCAGTTGGTTAGAGTATTGGTACTGGAAACAGGCATTGTGTTTAAAGTACTTTTGAGTTTGGAGTCGAGATAAAAACTAAGTTACTTTTGGATCTGGGAATGGACCATAGTCTATTAATAGTGAAAACAGCTATGATCAAACGTCTTATCTTCATCTATTTTACATGGCTTCTCAGTCACATATTTTCTCAGCAGCAGTTCCTTGGGTGCCTAACTCAGTGCCAAGGACTCTACTGATTGGTGATGTGCCAAAAATAAGGTATTTCAGCACAGATTATTTCTGAGGATCTTGACTCCGAGGTCTTATGTTTGCCCTTTGCAGTATCCCAAGTATAAATCAACAGAAAGGGTAGTAGACAAAACTATTCCTCAGTACAAGGAGGGTAACCTCTAAATTACAAAGCAATTCAGGAGACTTCATAGAAGCATAATAGAGTCTTAGTTCAACTGAAAGTGTAACTAGAAACTTCTGTGCACCTGAAGTCTCAACACCTGAGTTACTCCTCTGGTACTCTCAGCACCACTCTTACCCCTGCATACTGACTGTATTGCTTGAATTGAATTTCCACTTGCCTTTTTTATTTGTATTTGAACTACTGTTTGGATGATTTAAGAGGTGCCATAAAGGCTTATTTGGTGTTTCAACTCTTCAAGATGTATCCAAAGCTCAGCTGCTTTAATAATAGCAAGAAAAGCTTGAAAATGCATACTGCAACTAAAGTTCCCTGCCCTTGCAAAGTCAGATTACAATTTAGGGAGCTAACATTGATACACTATCACTTGTATGAAAGGAGAGAGACTGTTTCAGACGAGTGTGATGCTGGCCTCCTACTCTGAGATATGCCCTGGAAGCTGACTGCAGAAGGAGTATGTCCTTCAATTCTTAAGAAGAAAAAGGAAACTGCAGTGTTTTTCTGTATCTATTGAGTATTAGTTAACTCATTAAGTTTTAGCATAGTTTAAATTCTGAATTCATCTGTGAGTCTCCAGAACTGCTTTGCTACCTTCTGTGTGAAAGTTCTGGACTGATAAAACTCTTGGACTGGACAATACCATTTGTATCCCTCTTTTCTGTATGTTGTCATCCCTATTAATTTTCCATGCCAAAGTTCTTTGTATATTCCTGTACACTGTGTCAAGTGCTGCCATGTCATGCTGCAAGACTTGCCCAATCTGTTAAGAGACTGAATGCTGTTAGTGTGTGTACAGTTGCAGAGTAGTTTATGCCAGAGAACTATGTGTTCCAAGTAGGTGTTTGGCATGCTGGTCGTTCTCTGCAGCTTGAAATTGAGATGCAAAGTTAGTGCCCCACTTCTTGAAAAGTAATGTTAGAAACAGCAAAAGTTAGTTCTAGAGTTCTCCTTATGAATACACCCACATCACCTGGCGTCTTGTTAAGTTGAAAAGCAAATCCTGAAATCACTGCAAAAAAAAAAGTTGATGTGGAAGAAAGATTCAGTTTCAACACTGGGGTTCGAGCTGTTGTCTCACTTGATGTCAAAGGTAATTGTGGTATTTCAAGCATCCAGGTTCATTGGCAAATGGGACAAGCCTGAGCACAGGTATAGGAACTCAAATCTAAGGAAAATAACTTAATGTAGCATGGAACAGGGGAAGGGTGACCTGCTCCAGATACACTGTTTCTTTCTACTCTCACAATATTACTTTTCATTGCCATCAACTCCAGCAATCAAGTGCTTAGCTTGCTATTGTTAATTAAGGGAGAATCTTTTTAGAGATAGTGAGCCTACCATTTTTTTATGAAAAGAATATTATAGTCTGTCATGAAGGTTCACCACAAATTCACTGTAGATCTGTTGATAGGAAGTCTCGACTGGAAGTTTCTTTGCTACAATAAATACTGTCTAGTGTCAGGAATGCTGCTTCTCACAAAGCTTGAAGCTCCTTTCTACGAGTCTCCCTAATGACAAACACACAAGGCCTGATCTCCTTTTTCCTATGCCGTGACCTGGGAGAAGACAAAGTAGCAGTTTGTTATAGATCAGAGCACTGCAAATTCAGTAGATTTTTCTGGAGCTTCAGGAAAGACTTGGTCTTCAAAATGTGAAATGTTTTGGGCTGCTTATATGTAAAATATGGGGCAGCAAATGGACTCATAAATGTTAACAAGTCTTAATGTATACATCTCTTTAAAAAAGACATCTGTGGATTTAAACTCAGAAGGGTTATGTGGTCGGAGTATACCACGCTGGTTCACTTTAACCATACCTAATCTTCTCAGGATGTGGAGCTGCCCAGATGCCTTCTTTGTACTTGCTTTTGGACTTAAAAAAAAAAAAAATGAAAAGAGCTTTTGCTTGAACTCTCCAAATGTGCTGTATAGTATCATACAGAAAGAATTTTTTTTTTTTTCCTAAAGGCAGTTCAATATGTCCTCTGTAGTCTGCAGGCTGAGCTTCCTTACATATCTTTCAGCATGGACAAGCTGGTGGAGGAACCAGTCTCCCTGTTTTCCTTTGACATGGAGTTCTTCCTGGACAAGGCAGCTATGACCAACTCACTTCCTCAAAAACACATTCTTTGCTGGACATATCTGGCTTTATTTTCTGTCTTTCTATAGCTCTTGCTCTCCAGAAGGGCAGAAGTTCTTTGCAAGACTTCTGTGGTCATATCGAGTGTATTGAAAAGCCAGACTTGCTCCATGAAGATTTTCTGGGTCACAGTGTGTTTCCATGGATGACTACTGTTCTCTTATTGACTTCCTCATCATATCCATTCTCAGATACGTGCTTATTTTCAAGAACAGTGATTAACAGAACCTATTGATTATTATTAATATATTAGGTGTGACTTCCAAGTCAGGTAGCAAATTTGAATGAGCAATATATCAATCTCTGCTGGATACAATTGAAATCTCATGGTCTTCTATAGTTCAAGACATAGTTGCTGGTCACCTATAGCAAGGTTCATTATTTCAGGCCCTAGAAAAGCTATGGTGTTTAAAGTTAGGCATATCAGTTCAAATTGATCTTTCATTCCTGCTTTTTGAAGTTATTTGCAGCTGCAAGCTGTGAGCTGCTAGGGAAGTGAGGGTAACAGTCACTTCCTTACCCTGTCACACAGGAGTATGAAGCAGCTCAGGATGCACATGTGATCTCTACTGACACTGCTGGGTTTTTTTTCCTAAGAAAGAGAAGGTTTTCCAGGTGTGGAGTTGACATTATGCTTATAATAGCTCAGAGGACCTCTAACTATAAGGCAAATCCTTTTGCAGTAGCCCAGGAGAAGCGTGACAAGACAACAGTCTTGGATTTATGTGACAAGGTATACATACTGAAAAACAGCAAAGAAAAAAAAACAACCAAGCTAACCAAAAGAACCCACAGGATGCCATTTTGTGTCTTACAAAATATAAATCTGACACTTGCATTATTGCCACCTTGCCAGATTTTAGTCAAGCTGCCTGAAGTATGTGACTATTTGGCATATGAGGGAAAGCAGCATAAACTAATAAAACCTGACAATAGGTTAGTCAGGGAGAAAGTAGCCCCTTTGTTTAACCTTTCATATTCATTAACAGGTTGGGTTTTTTTCTGCATCTTTTTTCTTACTGTTCTTTTCTTCATTTACTGCAAGGTAAAAGCAGAGAAGCTGAAATTACTAAATTATGTTGCTCTTGAAATTGGGAACAAAAAACCCTGCAGTACTTCATTTTTGTATTTTAGCAGTAGCTCCATTATTGTCCAGGAGTTCATAATAAAATGATCTGTAATTTGCATGCTGCCTGTACTACCCTCATTAAAGTTCTGATGAGTGTTGTGCCATGATCCATGTTATTTTTGGACAGTGGATGGTCGTCAAGAAAGTAGGGGAAACTGATCTAAAACCCAAGGGTGGGGGTTTTTTTCTCCAAAATGCACAAAAAAGTCAAATGCTTCTGCTAGCTAGAAGAAAAAACAATACATGTGTAGAAGAATTATTATTGAAACTAGAAAATGTTTGGGGAAAAAAGTCTTTCTGTTTATCACTATGTTGATGAACAAATTGCTCTTCCATCTCAGAAATACCTCACTAACTTTGAGTGTTGAGGAGAGTAAAAGTGAGCTAATCGAGGAAATGCATTGTTATCATGAAGGTATTTTTTCTTTATGAAAGTGTTAAAAAACCTAGTAATTACTAAATGGCTTAGTTATAGACCTTAGTATCATTCTGTCTTACCTGAATCGTATCGTCATTTTTGTCTCTTGCCCTCTCCTCCCCTTGGTCAGCTTGATTTTAAAACCTGGATTGTGTCTGAAAGGCTTAATGCTTGAATTCATCTGGAATTTAAGTGGTAATTCATAGTCATGAGAAGTACACACAGTTATCAGTTCAGTAATATCCATCACTGTGCAGTGTGTCAGCAGAAATCATAAAATTTCCCTGGAGCAATAGACACTTCAAAGAAATTGTTACTTATTTAAAAATAATAAACAACATGTCAACAATTCAATCTAAACATGGAAAAACATGAATTTGTATACATAACCTTAACTGTATTTTGAGCTGTTTCATGAAATTCAGAAATCAAGTTTTTTTTAGCTATTCTGTAGATTTTCTGTGTAAGAGAGACCAGTTCTCTGCACGCTAGCATGAACACACTACCTGTTTGCTTAAGTTCTAACAGTAGAAGTGACTGCTAGAAGAGCTACCACTTTATCATTTTTTTTGCACTCTATAGATCTCTGATATCATGCTAATTCACAATTTCTGCAGAGTTGGAGAAATAATGTAAAAACTAAACTTGTCTAGGAAGTGGTTCCTTTACAGTGCTTCTGTTAGTAGATTGTTTTGCTGGTTTTGTTGTTTTGGTTTTTTTTTCTTTTTTTTTAATCACATCCATTCCTTCCCTCCCCCAAACCCCTGGCAGTTTTGGTGTGCGTTCCAAATGTGGGCATGCTTTCATTTATGATAACAGTTTCAGAAGGTACGTAGGTAAGTGTCCGTCCTCCCACTAGGAACTGGATGTGGCAGCTTATGACATACCACCTTCCAAAGAAGTCAGACGTTTGACAGAAGATGATCATGAACAAATATCTCTGCTTTTCAGAAAAAGTGCAAAGAAAGTGAGATTTCTTGCCTTTGTGACTGTACAGGAATTTAATAACAACTGTTGAGAAGTTGATAATAAAAATACTGTGTTTATACTAACTTGTCTTCAGATTGACAATTGTAGCTCTTCTGTAGCTTTATAGAATTTGGCAAATGCTGTCGGGGGCGGGGGGGAAGCAGCTTTGTGTTTCTATGGCTAGGTATTTATATATATATTGACTTAATATAAGATGCCAGGCTAATACCTTTGTAGCGTGCTGGTTTTCTGGCTTGTAAGTAAAAACAAGTAAATAACATTTCTAAAACAGCTCTGAAGCAAAGGTAAGGTTTTTTGTGTAAGCATTTGAAAGGAGCTGTTCATGATGCTGAGCAAACTAGATGAATGGATATCTTGTTTACTTTTGTAAATCCTGGAACAGAATGCAATATTATCCAAGATACAGTATTTGATATTTTTCTCCTAAAGCGGAGGATGTCATGTGCTCTTACTGGATTTCATTTAGTGCTTTATAGACAAATCTTTTCAAGAAAGCATCTGAGAACTAATTACTGTAAAAGCCCCAACTGTTGTGTGTGTTGCTTTCTGTTAACATTCTTGTAGATGTCTAAAATGATAAAATCTTCAATAACCAATCTGAAAAACTATTTTGGTTGTAGTCTCTGAGTCTTTCCTGTCCATTTCCTACTACATCTGCCTATGCAGTGACTTTTAAAATCCGGTACTTTGCACAAGTAACGGTATATATTAAATCTTGTAATCATGTACAGATGAAAGTTTTAAAGGTGCAAATAGCAGAAGGGGCTCTGTGACATTGGTATGTCTTGTCCGGAGTTAAGGCAGTGGATCAAGAAACTCCATCATACACTTATGAGACACAAACAATGACAATTCTCTGTCTGAATACAGTTCAGGATTCCCTTAGAGCAATTGGTGAATCAGGGGCCATTTCAAATAAAATGAAACGTGATGCTTAAATCTGAAGACTGTTGCTGTGGGGTGTGCAATTCATTTTCTTCTCTTACATTTTAGAATTTTATCAAAATAAGGTAGCATCAATTTGATGCATAGGACTCAATGAATAAGGAACAGGGTTGTACCCAAAGCATGTAAACTTGTTCATCACTGTGTAACTGGAAGGTAAATAATAGAGACAACTCCTATACTCAAACACCAAACTGAAATTTGAAACCTTTCTTCATAAGATGGCTACTACTGAGAGGTGGATTCTGTTTAGAAGCTCTATAGTGGTTCGTGCTCCACTGTGTCTTCTGCATGTCAATAAGAGTTGGATCAGGCCTCTAACAGAGCTGAGAACATCAGGAGGGTGTGAGCAAGACAAGTAGTGTCTACTGTAAACTTGACGTTCGTAAAACCAAAAGCTAACCCTGTCTTTAAGTGTACGGTTTCCCTTGCTCCCCACACACCCATCAGCTGCATTTCACTTGAGCACCTGTGAAACAAGAAATTGCTACTTTAGGAATGGTTTGGAGAACTTTCCATCTTAAAATTTCTGAAGGTATGATTTGGTTTCATTTTGAATGTTTGCAGTTGTATATTTTTTTTTGTATAAATATCCTCAGTACTACTAAAGAGAAGAACTGCTCACAAACTCACTAGTGTTTTGTCTTTTGGTCTATAAATTAGTCCTGTGGTGGTTTACTCTTGTGAGGGAAGTTAAAGCATAGTGTTTCCCTCCATGGGTATATAGTCCCAAACTGAAAGCCAAGTGAGAGGAAGGAGATTGCCATTGGTCTCAATGGGAGAATAGCCTCTTGGGAAAGGGGGCAGCAAAGGGCAGCTTCACTAAGAATGGGCAGTATTTTCCAAAGCCTTGTTATGTTTAAATTGATATTTTTTCTGCCAGTAGTGGATACACAAAATTTTACTATTAAGTTGTGTATTTAAATCTTCATACAACAAAATCAATGTTTGTCCAGTGGCTTCTTAGTATCAATGAGAAGAAAGTCCCTCTAATATTCCTCTCAATTAAAAAAAAAAAATCCACATTCCCTATTGAATTCACATGCTTATGTGTAAGCATCTAGGTTTACCACTTTACTAGAATCTTAATAGCTGTCTAGATACCACAAAAATATCAATGCAATTGGCACTATTTTAAAGACATCAAAGTTTTGAAAGTATGTGGATACATTCCTTCTTAAGAGTAGTCTATATAAAAATGACAGGGGCATAATCTTAAGAAATTTACATTGGTCCTGCTCAGGTTGTAGTTGTTCCCTGTACAAAAAGGAGGACAAATGTTTTATTATAAAATTTAATACTACTGTTGCCAGTCATGTCATTGGTTCTTTTTTAAATAAGTGATTGGTTTTGCTTTTACATGTGAAAATACGGTAAAACCCTTCAATGCAAAACCCTTCAAAAGTGTATACCTTCAGTGCAGGTGCCTTTCTAATGAATAATCCCACCTTGCTAAGGACCTGAACCTGCAAGTTATGGAATACTATCTGATGAGACTTTCTGGTCAGTAGTTGGCAGGATCAAGTCCCATTTCTAATGGATCAATTCAGATAAGCTTGCAAAGTTTGAATGCTTATCAAAACTCCTTTATTCAGGAAATTGGGCAAGAAACAGATTTTCTTGCAAATTCACTGTTGTTCCTAGTTTCTGTTACATCAGCCCATGCTGAAGAAGACATCCTGCACTCTTTATGCTTCTGTTCTCTCTGAAAAGATAATTGAATGCAACATGCATCATTAGTGAAGAACAACTCTTGCATATCTACTGTTAAGTCTTTTATGAATCAACTGAATT
This sequence comes from Nyctibius grandis, assembly GCF_013368605.1. Classification (NCBI taxonomy): domain Eukaryota; kingdom Metazoa; phylum Chordata; class Aves; order Nyctibiiformes; family Nyctibiidae; genus Nyctibius; species Nyctibius grandis. Next base: position 26,393,634 of record NC_090659.1, read on the forward strand.
TTTCAAGTGTGTTCCTCTTTAGATTTATTAATTTTGCAATGTAAATGCTAACTGTCAGTGGTCTGCAAAAAATACAGGGAAGATACAAACAGGATGATTACAATTTCTGTCTCCCAGTTGGAGGGGTTTGGCTTCGAATACTGCTGTGCATGGGGGTGGTTTGGCAGGGTACAGGAGATGAAGATCACGGCAGCAGCTGGAGAGTCACAAACAAGCAGGTGAGGAGAGGAGAGAGCCAACTGCAGGAAGTGGATTTGACCACTGGCTGAATGAACCTGGCCCTTTCTGTGTCTGAATTCTTGACTAGTCATGCCAACTCTTCTTTCTGTTGCTGTCATAGTTTTCCACTACGTGTGTAAAACGTGAACATTCTGTTAAAATTACAGAGTGTATGGCAAAAAGCAGAAATAAACAGGTGGTTTGGGTTTTGTGTTTTTTTTTCTCAATCTTAGTCAAACCAATGACTATGACATCACTTTGTCAAAAATTACACAGCTGTGTCACCAACATGAAGGTGCTTCAGAACGTGGCCATGTGACATTTATTTAGTAACAGCAAACCCTGCCTCTGATGGTCCCTTCCCAGTCACTGTTACCAGCCCTGCCAACCCTGCACTGCAGTTTGCCCCAGCTGTCCCTCAGCAATACTGATCTAGCTGTTTGCAATGCCAGGCTGGAAACTGAGGCAAAGTCATTGAAGTAACCTCAGTTTAAAAAAACAAACAAACAAACCAGCCTCCCCCAAAAAAACCCAACCACAGCAACAACAAAACCACAGACTTCCAGAAAGAGGTGAAAGCCACTTCCAGACAACTTTTATGGTAATTACTCACATGCAACATTGTGTAGTACACTGAAAAATATTTAAGACTAACAGAATTTTAATATGAAATTAAATGCCAGAACAGATGATAGAGTGATTGTATTATTTGGTAGCATACTGAATTCAATTAAAACTTGTTTTGTTAATAAATCTTACATCATTGCGGGCTGCTACTGTGAAGAATCCTGGGATTCTTTTGTAAGGAGGTCCAGCCTGTTCATAACAGTGCCTCAGGATCTGGTTGACTGATGCACAACAAAGATGATTGCATCTTGTGAGGTTGGCTGGAGATTGCTATCACAGGAATAAAAAACAAGTTAAAAATTACAAAAAACTGGAACCTCTAAAAGCCTATGAGCCATAGAAATTACCTACTGCTAACTCCTTACTGCCTCTAAGTAATTGTTAATTTGGTTGCCAGTTAGTCAGATTTTAAGTTGGGAGAGTTGGACAAATTGCTGTTGGTCTTTATCACAAGCTCTTTTTGTACTGTTCCTGTACTGATGCAGCAGCTGTTGCTGGGAATCAAAACCCTGATCCACACACAAGGAGAAATAACTCTTTTTTTCAAGGTAACACTTCTGAATGCTTTGTTACCTGCATACACGTCTCTTTCCTAGGGGAGCATGGTCAAAAAGGAGCATGATGCTGCACAGTTGGCAAGGCTAAAAAGGAAACAGCATCTACCAAGTGATACAAGTGGTGTATTATGTAGGAAAATAACCCACGCTCTTCTTTCATTCTAAAGAAAGCTCTTAGCAGGGTTTTCTCATGTGATTATTGTTCATACACTTCTTTTTTTTCCATATACTGTGTTTTACAAATCATGTCATTATTTACAGAAACTTTTAGGAAAGAACTTGTGTCTTCTATATTAATTATTAAATTCAGAAGTATAAAGATTAACTTCTTGAACTAATCATCCCCTCTTAAGCCCAGCTTCGAAATGTTTCCATTGCGCTTATTCAGAAGTGTAAGAATCATAGCTAAGATGTCAATTCAGGAAAGTGTTTAAAGTAATGATAAATAAACAGTAAATACCATAAGGGTTAAAGATTAAAAATTAAACTTTTAACTCCTGTCTGCTTGCTTTGCAGCCTTAATACATGGGCTGTGATTCCTGCTCTACATTAGCATTCAGAAAGTTTTTCACCATGAACATGTAATTGTTTGTATTAGGAGCTTAACTGTTGTATGCGAAATTAGAATCATGCCTATGGGTATTTAAAATGGAAGAATAATACCAGCTAATGACTTCAGTGTAACTAGTAAAATTACATCAGGGAGAGTATTTCAGATTTTGCAGATTGGCCAAATTTATATTGATGAGAAATATATAAGATTTAGCTCAGTAAAATTTAATGAAACCAAGCATATATTGAGGAAATGAAAGTGTACAGGCTTATTTGTTGCAATGTGTGGAAATTGGTTAACTTTTTATTTGAGAGAGAAATGAAGTTCTGCATTATGGAAATTTCTGATTATTTTCCGAAACATTGTTACTTCTTTTGACATAAACAGTTATATGGTCTTGCAGATAGGTTTCTTTAGTAAATTAAATTTATCGAACTTGCTGTTTCTTCACAAACAAACATATTTCTTTATCAGGAGTACACAGAGGCATGTTCCTTTGCAGAAAGAACTGAACCATTTTGAAATACAGAAGGAAACCGGAAGAGTTTCTGTTCAAAGTTCGAAGTGTTTTCTAGGAAAATGCTCCATTGCTTCTCTGGCTGTTTTCAACTTTGTAACATCCTCTTCTGCTTAAAGATACACACACTTGCTCTAAAGAATACCCAGCTCATTAAGTTGGGTAATGTCAGTAGGCTCTAGCATTCAGGACCTGGCAAAATTAATTTGCATTCATCATCTGGCTTGCCATGTGAGCTATGATTTGCATCATAGGTTTTGTTCTAATTACTCCAGGAAGTACAACTGCTTCTCAGTTTTATCCTCAATATGTGGTGTAACTGCATCCTCCAATTTCAGCAAAGTTTTGCTTAATCTAAACTGTCGGGTGCTATAAATAACTTCTTACTGTGAAAGGTATGAGAGAGCATTTTGGATCTTGGTATTAATTGCAAAGAACCAAGAGGTTCAATATGAGAATAGGATCAGTATTTTGGACTTCCTAATGAAGATACGGAATCTGAAAAGATTACACTATAATTAGTTAAGTAATTAGTTTATTTATTAATTAAAAGAATTAGTTGGAGAACTTATAGTAAAATACTGGTCACTTGAAAAGTGTTAAAGAGAGATGCAGATTCAAATACACTCATGCTTTAATGAACCAGATACAACTTCCAGGCAATCAATGGATGCATGAGTGCTACAGAATGAGATAAATCTCATTTTTACAGTTGGACAGTTTATTCAGAGATTGAATCAAGTTACGAGCATGTGTGTATGTTCTACTAGCATAGAAATAGTATAGTGAATGAACAAAAAGGTAAGCCTAATAATGTTATCCGTAGAACATCTGAAAGGAAGTAGAACAGAACAACATGTTTTAACCAAACAGCTCACAAAGCAGTGCTCTGATATATCAGAGCTAATTAGGACAGAGTCCAACAATTACAAAAGATAATTTAGTTGTAAAGAGATACCCAGCAATATTTTGTCTTATCTCTTAAGCAGATCATTAAAGGCTTCCTGTTATATTTCTTCATGACTTCTTTTCAGGAAAATCTGTTACCCTCTCCTCAGGAGGAGATTGAGACCTACCAGAACAATTCATTTGGCCTATTCCCAGCCACCTCGTCTTCTGAGGTACAGCCAGGGAATAATAATAGCCTGCATGAATAGTTCTTGCAATAGGAGTCTGCGCTGATTGTTGCCTTTCCTCATTTTCCTCATCATGCTATACAACATAGGTTCAAAATTTTGATCCGATCAAATCTGTTGCACATGTGCAGACAAACTTCTCAGTGTATCAGGGAAGTCATGGCAGCACAAAGTTGAGCCATGGGTTTTGCCATAGCAGCAAGTTTGGGTACTGCTGGTGTAACATAGTCTCAAATTCCCAAGGAAAAGAGAGAAATTATCTGTAACAGTTAATGCAGGGAGAAGAAGGGCTGGCACCATACGAGAAGTTTCTCAAAGTCTTTCTGCCAACACCATCTTTTGCTTTCATATCATTTTGCAGGTGATAGTGACCTGATAGTCTGGGGCACAGTCCTTAAAGAAAACAACAGCAACCCTTTTTATAGTTAAACAAAGTCTGGATAGAATAGTCCTCCAGCAGCTTATTGGGGGGCGGTCTTTCTTTCCTGTACATACAAGAAACTGGGGAGGAGCGGGGAATAGAGATAATTAACTAGCCTGTATCCCAGGATGGTGTCTAAAGGTATCATTGTGTATTCTTACATATATACCAGTATTTAAAAAATAACTTTTCAGCTGAACCTATTCTCATGCTCTCAGTTGGCACTTGTTATTTTGTCCTTTCTTGGCCTTTCTCCACAGCCTTCTGATGGAAATCACTGCACAGTTCTTGTTCTCTGCTCTGCCTTTGGTTTTCAAACTCAAATTTGTCGCTCTTCTTGGGGGAAATGCGTGTGCTCCACAAGTATGTTTTTCTGGACTTTCTTCTTGTCACGCTGTAAAATTGATGTAAAGGATGTCCTGCCATTTTTCTAAGCAGAGGGAGAAATTGTATAACCTCTACACAACAGATGCTTCGTTGCCACCTGACGTGTCCACAGTTATTAAGTCCTATCCGTAGGTAATCTTAATTTTTAATGAAAAGAGTTTTGGTCTAGAAAAAGGCAGATAATGGCTATGTGTTTTTCATGTGGGTTTTTGCCCTCGCTTTATTTCAATTTATTCCTCAATAACAAAGCAACTGAATGTAATATTTAAAAATCAGTTCGTTTTCTGAAATCAAGCGAACCTCATCCAAGCTCAAAATCGTGACAGTCAGTTCTAACATTTGCAAGTACACACTGAGGAAAAATATTTTGACATCTAGGCTGTCAGATAATCTGTCAGTAACAGCTATATCATTCAGGGAGAGAAGTTAAAACTTCCAGAGTAATTTATTGGGAAAATAATACATTTACTGCAGTGAAATACCCTACTGGATGCTAGAAAAGTTATTTAGCATTTTTGCAGAGCAAGTAATTGGCTTCAGATCATGGGTTATTCTCTTGTGACAAAAGCACAGAAAAAGAAATACTTGCCAGAAATCACCAACGAAAAGTACATACCTGCAAACAGCAGTATGTTCACATATAATGGAGGAAGCGTTAGGAACCTCACGCTGAAGGATGGAATGCCATAGAGAAAAGAGATGAAGTGCTCGGGATCATACTTACAGAAGAGGCTCGTGGGACACAAAGGGTCATACACTAAATGCTTTACCTGGAATAATTTTTAAAAGCTAGAGAAGTTCTTAGTGCTGTTTTGCTATGCCTGGAAAAAGGGCGCTGTCTTTGCGCAGAGGTGTTTCCTGGCATGATGCAATGACTGCTCTGTAGAGCTTTCACAGCTGTTGGTTTTACATCTTCCAGTTTTGCTTCACTGACATTTTTCATTTTTCTTTGTTAAAAAGTAGTCTTGTTTCTGTAGAGAAATGTCTGAGCATTATGTGTAATGACGGTAGTCATCACTTCCAAAGTACTCAGAGGACTAAAGCTCAGGTTTTGTCAGCTTGTATAGTGCTGTTAGATGGTATATCAGTCTGAGGCTGCATAGTGTGTTTGCTTTTAATCTGACATAATTTGTGTCCCGTACTGATTTACACATAAAATTTAAGTAATAATTGTGGCTTCTTGAAAAGAAAATAAGGTTTTTTTCATGCATTTTCTCATGTAATTAACAAATAGTAAATTTATTACCCTACTTACTGCTATTGATGGCAATGATGACAATAAAAGCCGTGATTTTGTAAGAGTAAGTAAGATCAGGTCATATAGGAAGATTGGCAACTTTAAAGATTATTTGGCACTTAAAGAAAGGTATTTGTAACATAGGCAATCTCAGCTTTCAGGTTCTTCTTAACTCTGCCCCTAATTAGTCAGTCAGGTCTCATAGGAACTTACTTTTCCCTTGATGGTTTATACCAGTAGCAGTGCTCCATCAAGCTGCTGCTTCCAGAGTCCGTTTTTCAGTGCTTTTCCTGATGCTGGAGATGTTTTCCCTTTTCAGATAGGCTAAGCCATTAGATACAGTTGATGAAATTTACTCTGAGGTTCATGTGTTCCGAGTCACTTGTTAGCAATTACAAAATAAAATGTGTAAGACATGATCTTAGATTGTTACATCTTACCACACCTACGTAAACCTTTTATTCTGATGTTGTTTTTAGTGGAAAGACAACCTAACAAATTATTGTGGAACTTCCTTGTTTTATTAATTTCATTTATCTTCTGTGAAACTAAAAAAATTAAAAACTGTTGCTATATTCATTTTTATTTATCCTCCTTATTTGTTCTTCTGTATTTCTTCTTTTTTTGACGCAAAACAGAAGAGGGGGAAAGAGAAGGCTGAGGATGAAAGGAGGAAAGGAAAGGGTAGAAGAATAGCAAAATCAAGAAGAAAATAAAAAAGTTTTGATACTTTTTCATGGAAACTTTTAACTTGAAAAAATACCCTATTTAAAGGGTTTACAGTTATTCCATATGGAATAAGAGTAGTTTTGTCTTTTTTAAAAAATACCTTTACCATTTCTAATGTAAATCAGCATAGCTCCACCAAGGTCACTTGAGGACAAGTTGTACAAACTTTAGCCACTGTATTAGTCCACACTTAATATGTTTTAAAATACTTCATCTGAGTTGACAAGATGTGCATATGGTATCTGAGTTACCAGACTGAAGGGCTGTAGCCTTTAGCCTTCCTCTGTCTCCTCACTCTCATATTTCACTCACAATCTTACTGCATCAGACTTAGATCATCAGCCCTTTTTTGTCAATAAAGCATCCAGCATATTAAAATGTTTTTGTATAAATTATAAGAAATTTTAGCCTATTTCAACTAAAAAACTATTTTTTTTTCTTGCGAAATCATGGACAATTTTTGAAATAAGCAGTTTAAGCTTTTTTAAATGTATTGTGGAGGTAGTCATGATTTATGTGCAGTCAGCTATTTTTGTATATATTGAAAAAAAAAGACGAGTTTCTATCTCACATCTCATAAATCAGATTTTTCTGTATACAAAGCACGTCAGAAATTAGTAGCTAAACAACATGCCAGTTGGCTTCTGCATGTGGCAGCTTGTAAATAAAAATATTTGAGGACTGCGCGTTTGTGACATGATGACATGTAATGCAATGTACAAGCACCAATTATTTGGAAGTATCCTTTTCCCCTGCAATGAAAATAAAATGATAAATCATGCTTGCCTTGCTCTGTCACAGTTCAGCTGGTGGAACTTTCCAAATTCAGGTGGTACTGTTGTTTTTCCAAATAGGTATACTGAGAGGTTAAATATTTTATTCGTGACCTATCTTTGCATAAGAGTGACACATCAAAACTGACGTCGTGTTTTGTACGTTTATCTTTAAGCTGCTTGGAATTTTTTTTCCCCTATATTAATTGTGCTTCGATCAGAGACAAATTCTGGTTGTACTGCAATCAGTGAAACATATTCCACTAACTTCAGCGGGATCAGGAATCAGCTGTCAGAGGACAGGGGAAGAATACTGCTGCCTCCTGAAGCTGATCTAAAACTGTGCTGATGCCAAAAGGGGAAGTCATGTTCTTGCTTCCACCGAGGGCCATATTTCTGGTTGCATCTTTCACGCAGGCCTAGCGATCATGTGGCTGTGCAGAAAACAAGAGCAGCCTGGAGAGTATCACAGGGAAGAAAAAAATTATTCGTCTTGTGATAATTGCTAAGGCAAACGGTGTCAGCTATTGTTGACATAGTACAGTTTCCAAGCTGTGAATCAACATCCGCGAGATACTAAATTCAATAGATAAGAACTGAGAACACAAAATGCACTACTGCTAAGGTATTTTATTTCGTGAAAACTAAACCAAACAGGCCAAGTCTTATGAAGAAAATGTAAGGGCACATTGTTACATTTTTCCAATACAAATGCAGCTGGAAAAGACTAAAGAAAATGATGTTTAAAGCACAAAAGGTTGAGCAAGATATAGGAAGAAAACTAGAATGAACCTAAAAGTAGTTGTTTTCTGACTGAATGGCTATTGAAATAAGCATTGCAGCACAGCAGCTTTCAAGCAGGGTTGAGGATCCTCAACAGGCCTAACAGATTAGTACATCATAAAGTACAGTGCATGAAAGTAATTTAAAAACCCCAAGCATTTTTATAATTACTTAGTCAATGATGTAGATTCTTTTAACATTAATCCATTTTGTGCTTGTTGTCAAGCCTGCAAATATATTAAACATTTATAGGATCTTCTATAAAATTATTTCTTGTTGATCTTTTGCTACTACATCTAGTAAAATATTCTTGCATTTATGTTTATGTGTCTTGTTATTTTTTGCACCATATGAATTTTTGTGAAATCAAGAAATAACAAATAAGAAAAATACCATTGATGAACTGTGCAAAAGGTAAGTAGCTTCCTAGTCTGGTGACCAGAGGGAAAAAAAACTGGTTTTATTCCCCAGATATTCCCAGAAGTCAAAGTAATCATGGAAATATCTGAACTTTATATCCTTAATTTGCTTTCATAGGTTTCAAAATCTCTCTGTTACTTTCAGCCAAACAAACTAATAATGGTTCCAAATGCCCGTATCTTATTTAATTAAAACAGAGTAAGTTCTTTCTGCTATCTCAACTAAGTGATAAAAAACAGACTTTGTAGGGTGAAGGCCAGACTTTAGATTCTGGTGATCCTGAAACTTCTTTATTTCAAGAATTTTAATAAATTCTTTATTGTTTTCTTCCTATTGTAGTAACATACTCTTTGGTGTTTTCTCTTTACAGTAGATGTCCTGAATCCCAAATTATGTTTCTGTCCAAGTTGTTTTTTTTTTTTGGCTGAAATGTTCTTTTCTTGCTTTTTAAGTCTGACTATCTTCCTAGTATCTTTCTCTGGACTTTTTGTAATTCAGATTTATTTGTTTAATTGACAAATAGTTTTGCATACAATTTTGTATTCCCAGTTATGTGTCCTTTGCATAGCTAGTTTGTAATTATTTCAAAAGAAGAAAACGAACTTGAAAAACTGAGTAAACCTATCCAGTTACATGACTACCGAATAGAGAAACACAGGATTAGTCGGTGAAGTGAATGTGGCAAGTAAAATATAACTGGGACTTCAGTGTAACATTTGACAATGCGTCATTCAGTTTTACATGGCTTAGTAAAGGTTACCTGGACTGCAGGCACTCTCCTAAACCAAGGATGAGGAAAAATGTCTCAGGCTGGAAGGAACGCTGGGGGACATGGAGCAGTCTGCTGTCCTATTTGGTATCTTGGCAAGTCATTTAGAAAAAAGGGAAGTAAGCTGATTATTATCAGTTAGCATGAATTCTAACATGCAAACGCCAGAGAGGAATGCAATAACGCAAATGCAGGACTGAAAACAACAAATGACAGAACTCTTGGCCAAGTGTGACTTAGTGCTGCTAAGGCAATGTGATCAGGAACGACGCTGTTCCAGGGGAGAGGCAAACCTGGATGACAGAAATGCTGAGTGAAACCTAGAAGCGGCATCAGGCAAGTATGTACAGCAAAAGCCCAGTGCAATTTTGAATAGCAGAGATACAACATAAGAGATCAATGTGTATTGCCTTCTTTTCACAAGACTTTTGCGATCACATTTGAAATACTGATTTCAGTTTCTTCTCAATAGCAGAAAAATAATAAGGGGACTTACAAAAGAACAGAAAACTGACAGGGAGATTAGAAGTTATGATTTAAACAGCAAGATGTAAAAAAAAACAAACCGATGAAACTGTTACTGATTACCCTAATTAACAATCTCTCGAGGAGTGGAGTTAGTAAACTCCCTAGGGTTTGGATCCCAAGGTTTGACGTTATGTGTTTACAGTTTCAGAGTTTAAAATTGTCAGCAAAAAAGGGAATATCGACCATGTTTATTGTGCTTCCTGGTTATCCCATTCCCAAAATTTGCCAGATGCTTGTGCGTTCCTCTAAAACAGGTTTAAATATTCAGGATTGATACACAATTGAAATACGTAAGCTGAGGAAGCCCTACAACAGCAAAAAGGGAACTAGAGTAAAACTCACTAAATAAACCAAAAGAAAATAGATGTAATTTAAAAATATAAGATTCAGGCTAATTATTAGCAAACATTTAGTTACTGATGTCTACATCTGTATTGGTTGGATGTATTAGGATGACTAATAAAATAAGTTTTTAATATCTAAAATCTGTCCTGCATCCAGGAAATTGAAACTGCATATACATGCATGCAAGGTATGCCAGAATTTGACCCTATAATTGGTAAAATCCAATGACTTCAATTTGGCAAGACAATCCCAAAATATTCTATGCTGCGTGAGAACAGTCTATAAATAAGTAATTTATTTATTTTTAAATAAATGGGAAAGCGTAAATTTTCCTATATTCCTAAATGCTCTTAAATCATTGTGATTTACTGTGTCAGTCTTATTTTTCAGTTCTGCCATCTATTTCAGTTCAGTTTAAAGGCTGTACATATGGAGAGACTGACTACAAGATTTTCAGTCTCTGGAAATCCAAATCTGCTGGAAAAAAATTTCTGGAGGCTGAGCTTACCCCTTTACCTACAGGAAGAAGTGGCAGCACTTTTAATTAGGCATTGTCCCAATCAAAACTGCATTCTGTTTATTAATTCAGGGTCTATGGGATACAGCTATACCTTTGTATAAAGATGTATGTTGAGGATTCACTGGAAGGAAAGCAAATAACAGGGGTCAATAGTAACCTTTTACATAGTTTTGATGCTGTGGAGTTGGATAGCTTAGTTGGACATTACCCTATTGTAAGAAGGGACCAAGAAGCACACAAGAGCAGTCGTCAGTATTTCTGCTGACCGGAATGCTGGGAGTGAACAGGGAGACCGGAGCAGAATTTCAGCTTTATAGGGTGTTTTCTATAAAAAGCTCCCTTTTGATGTCTCTCTCAGTTTCATTCTGCTCATTTATCATATCAAAGCTAAAACTTCCTTTCCCTTCCTCCATTTCACATCAGTTTGCAGCAGAGTGAATTAACTCTTCCAAACCAGGAGTCGATAACGTCTTGCTTCAGGAGATGCCTAATCACTGTGATGAATTGTCCTAAAAAATCACAGACCTTTACAGATGACATTTTCATTTGCAGTAAGTTGAAGATGGGCTTAGCAAACAGCTGCTTTCCACAACAGCCAGGGTTAGTCATCTTATTCTTACATCAAGCATAACATAGTTATTTTATATGGGGAATTACAAAAGAGCCAAATAATTCTGGATTATTGATCTATTTGTCTGCTGGGAGGTTGTGAGTGAAAAATCTGTTGCTCTGTTGTTCTTAATTCAGATGCCATTAGTGTAGAGGCTGCTCTAGGATTACTATGAAAGAAATTGATATAGTGCCCACAGTGCTGAAAAAGAAGGTTTCTTTTCCAAATAAAAATAAATGGAAGTTAACATAGAAAAAAAAATGTCGTGGTTGGTAACTTAGAAACCACAATGTTTTACAGTAGCAACCATCAATCAAAAGCTGCTATAAAACATGTCTTAAGACCTTGTAGTATTGTACTGAAATACTTTAGATATAAACAGCCTAACTACAGCATAATCAGTAATTATTACCCTGTCTTCTAAAGGATCTATTTGCACTTATTTTCTTTGACTATCATCATAAAAGATAGACTAGCTCCATTTTATGTGTGGTATAAATATGCTTTTTCTGATTTCACAATAATTGCCTATGGTCATTGAATTTGTCACTGTGATTGAGATCTTTCCTCATTTACACTTCCAAAGTCCTATTGACTTGATGTAACAGTAGCGTATTGTGTAACTGTGAAAATCAGTGCAGGGTATGACACAGTAATAGCATTTGCAATAAAAAGTGGAACATAATTTGCCCCTATTTATACCCAAGTAATCAAGAGTGCTTTGTAGTAATTTCTACAGTATGTTTTTCTATATTTAGAAAAAACAACAATGTATCTTTTGTAATAATGAATAAGAAACTGCAGAAATCTTCCAGCTCAGTGCAGGGTTTACTTTTTTACAGTTTTTTGCCTTTCTCCTGACTTGTGTTGTGCCAGTTTGCATAACGGAGGAGTCATCTTCCAGCACGCACCTTTCGGGGGTGCCCAGCTGAAGCCTGTGAATGCACCTGCCTCCCTGGATCACGTCACGCTCCTGCTATATCCTCTTTCGTGTTCCGCTGCTCTACTTTGCTGCCTGTTTTAATTTTTTTCACCTGAAGAGCAGAAGCAATTTAGCTCTTTAATTTCACTACTTTTTTTAAAGAATTCATCATGTTTCTTTTTATGGCTGAGTAGTTCTAAACGTCAGTTCAGAAGGTGTTCTGGCCTGACTGGAGCAGCCGGCAGTAGGGTCCTGCACTTGGTTTCCCAGCCAGCTGTATGCAGCCATGCTCACGGGCGACCACTGGCACAGAGCATCACGCCCGACCGGGCGGTCCTTCTTCAGGTAGCCTTCTGTGGGGGCACGTGGAGTATTTCTTTAAATAAAGTTTGTTCGGTCTAAATTAGAAGCAATTTGTTTTCAAAATCCCCCTTTATTGGTACATACGTCTGTATTTAAAACCAGTAGTGGGAAGGGAGGGACTGCTGAGTAATGGTTGCAGCCGGCCAGGAGAGTGCAGGCCTGTGCTCTGGGGAGCTGTGCAAATTCAGGAGTGATGAGAGGGAGTAGGAGTGAATCCATATTGCCCATCAAATGGGGAGTACATGCACCAGGCTGCTAGACCCAGGAGGGAGGGCAACTCACTAGAGAGAGAATCCTAGAGGCCACTCAAAAAGGGGGTCTTGGGACCTCACAGACGTATGTGTGGTTTGTGTGTGTGTTTTGGGGTGTCTGGATATCTCAAATGGTGAAAGAGAGAAGAGAGGACTTATGAGCCATCTCAAGCTGCTGGAGCTACCTTCTGAGATCCAATGTTCACACTCTTCAGTTTCTCCATGACAGACCTTTATTTACGTAACTACGATGGACAACCTGCAATGTATTCAAACTGTGCTTACTCGTACCACTTGCTTTGGGCAGTCCCCTGCATGGAAACTGCTTATGTGTTTTACCTATGCCCACATGATCCTGAGCATGAAATGTTGACCCTCGGTTTCCCTCTGAAGTTCAATGATGCGCTTCCGTTCCTTATTTCAATGTTGTTATTGCTTGAGCAACTTTCATCACAGTCTAGCGCTAGATACAGACCTCAGCACTGCACAGTTAAGAATTTAAAACGAGATATTACAAAATACTGTTCAAATTCTTTTGATGTCAGCATAAATTAATATGCAGAAGTGAAAAGGCATGATACTACATGTTAAACAGCATTTGTACAAGACTGCCCTTTAGCAAACACAGAGCACTGTGTCGCTGCTGTATGTGTAAGGTACCAAAGGACTTTTTTACAAACTTTGTTGGAAAGAAATAAAAATTAATATCTCATTTTTTCTTTATTCTGTGGCAGATGCCATTTATTTTGTAAACAGAATGCAGCTGTTTGCAGCACTAGACATTAAACTAGGAGCTCTATCTGTTAACTGAGTGTTTAATAAGTTCACAATATGAGTGATAATGAATGAGTTGATTTTAGTATGTATCACATTTCACTGTAGAAACATCTTTATGTTTTGTCTACCCACAATTTAATTTTATCCTCATTTGACATTCTCAGTAGGCAAGGCCAAAAGTAGACTGGGCTAGCGAGCATTACTGATACAGATGAAAAAAAAAAGAAAGAGAACCCTGGGATGAATCGGAGCCAGCTGAGAGGACAGAGAGATGCCTGAACTCAAACCAGCGCTCCCCGGCTGGCAAGGATGAAGCACAGGATCACCGACCCTACCCCAAAAGTATGTCGGAGTGGTTAAGGTGGGCATTCACTGCAAACAAGCACAGTGAATTTTAGGCTGAGAAAGGGAGACATGGGGGTGACAAACAAGGAGGGAGAATGGGGATCAGTTTTTCATCAGATTTTCTGACCTCTTGGATTTGCCAATCCTCCTGCTTGCCGGCTGGGGAAGTCCCCTCTTCCCTGCTTCTTTATTCTATTCTCAGCCTGGCCTTGTGTGGCGAGGCAGCGACGTTGTTCTTTGGGGGACAGATTTTAATTCTTTGATTTTAGTATCCTAACTTCGCGTTTGCCAGGCAATTAAAAACAGACAAACATGCATGCACACGTTAAAATACAGCAATGTATTTATAAGTGTAATTGAGCTGTGATTAATTTCTCACATTTCATTACAAACTAATAAAAATCCATTACTGGGCAATGAATGGATCCTGCTAGGAGCAGGCCCGTATCTCCTCTGTTCTGCATAATCTGTAGCCACATAAAACTTTGCAAAGAATGGGCAAACACTAACAGGCTAATATGGCCGTATTTCATACCCGCATTGCACATGTGGAAGCAACAGTGCAAGCTGTAAGAACATTTAGCAGACCTTTTGTGTCTTACGTCCACTTCTGCCTCCGCGTAGGATAACACGTTTCTTCTACATTTCTTCTGTTCCTGAGATAAAGAGAAACTTGCTTTTCTCTCCTTTCCTTAAAAACAGACACTGTAGGGACAGATGGATATTATCTTCTGGCTAGTGGCATGAAGGCAGCATCTCAGATATGGATTACCCCAGAATTATCCTTCTTGACAAATAGGTTGTGAAACCATCGCTTAGTCTCTTGGCAGGTCCCAACCCTGCCTTCACCCAAGGAACACTGAGCAGCTGCTGCCTTCTCTCTCCCACTGACTGTGTACGCATTTTCCTTTCCCTTTGTTACCCTGTGCGTTTCAGGGGGGTTTAATCCATCTGATGCAAGGTATGTAACCGCACAGGACAAGCACAGTCAGAGGGCTTTATCTGCTCCTGGTTCAGTTAGCTCAGTTAAACACAGAAGCACCTGCCAGCTATTCCACCAGAGCCACAACCCATCTGCATGTAGTTCTAGCTAAGAATTTCTTCTGAAATACCCCTTCTGTGCTAAATATACAGATTCCCTGATGGCATCTTGCACCATTTGCTCCTGCCCCCAAATTCATGTAATGATAGCATCCAGTTTTGCTCCTCTAACATTTGGGGAGGCAGGAAAAGGCACAAAGAGGAAAAAAAATATATATTTTTAGTTCCTTTTATTGCACGTCAGTATGATCACTTTCTGTTTTTAAAGGAAATGTAACAGAAACACAATGTGCTTTTGGAGTAAGGAGAATGCTAGATAAAAATTAACATTTTAAATCAGGGAAATGATTTGTGAATTAAAATACTTCCTTCTTGTAGCTTTGAAGAATCACCTTCCCTTTGCCTTCAGGGTAGCCAGAACAATTATCAGGCCAAACTAATATTTGAATTCTTGTTCTTCCCAAAGAAAACTAGTGGGTGGGTTTCTGTCTAGGAGCTAAACCAGAAATTTGCCCTAGCTTTAGCTGCAGTTCAGCTTTGGGGAGGCCACCACCCTGTCCATCCCGCTGGCTTCCACCAATAATGGGCACGTGGTGCCACGTAGCAGATATAGGGATAGCATTATACCAAAGTTGCTACAATGCCTGCTTTCCCACTGATCATGCTAGAAACATAGTCTACAGCAAACACAACTTCATGTTCATAAAGGAGTGACCCGCTGCTTTAAACTAACAATGCTCAGCAGTGTCTCCAGTTGGCTGTTCTGGCTCGTATAACCCAAAAAGAAACAGTGGGAATAATCAACAAGAAAATACCCTGCAACAAGCTCAACATTGCTTTTTTTTTTTTTTTTAAAAGTTGCTTGTCTTTTTGCTATGACACAACCACCTAAAGGAAAGATTTGTGTTCTTTGGTTTGATTAACAAATATGAACAACAACGTTATAGTCACTTCCAGTCTTTTGGGCAGCTGGAGCTGGCAATGTAAGTGTACCATATGAAGCCAAGCAAGGAAGGGCTGTAAGATATGCCTGGTGAAAAAAAAAAAAAGAAAAACTGCTTCTCAGCCCTTCCATCAAGCCCTGCCTCTGCCTGTCCCTATGTTTGTAACTTACAGCCTCCATAGGGTAGGGACCGATGGCATTTGTTCCCTTAGGTTCAGGATGAGTTTGAGGGACTCCATTATTCATTGAACTCTAGGAAAGGGAGTTATTTTCAGCACAATTTCCAAACCAGAAGAGTAATTTGTGTTAGTTTTGAATTGTGAGCCAGGAAAAATATGTTGGAAGAGTCCAGGCTGTGAAAGTGTTGGTTGGCTGCAGCCCACGCGTACAGGCGGTGTTGGTCTGCCCTTGCTCGTGATCTGCTCATGCCACCATGTGAGGGGCCCAATAAAGTCCCAGAGGCTGCAAATCTAAAACACAGGAACAGGGCTGTGTCTTTTCTTGATGCGTTTCCTTGCACTACACCCCTTTTTGGGGCAGAATGGCTTTCAGCTCCGATCCCTTCTGCGACCTGATGACAGCGCAGCAATGCAAGCTGCAGCGCCAGCAAGAGGAAGGGCCGGGAATCTCCAGCAAAGGGTCAGGAGCAAGCGGCTGCTTCGGGGAGCCAGGCACCACGTAGGCTGGCTTCTCTGCTGGAAGCACAGCCTTGCAAGGTGATGTCTCAGGTTCCCAGCCTCATCTCCCTGGGAGCATGGAAACCCACGACTTTGGTCCTCTGGAGGCAGAGGTTTGCCATTAGATGTCTGCAGGTGTTTTAAATCTATTGCACTTTACCATAATGAGCCTGGATCAAAACCAATGCAAAGCTGGGAATACAACTTTCTATTCCTCAGTCAATAACCATGACGGAGTTCTTTGTTCACACTGCCTTTCAAACCCCATGCTACGATCATATGATATCCCAAACGCCAATGATCAGCAAAAGATACTTCTGCAGGCCAGGAAACATGGAGCAGGAATTCCCACAAAAGGAAACCTTCAGAAAAAATTACTCATTATTATTTTGTTCATCTAAGGTATCTAGCTAGCCCTGATGACTATGGCCTTGAGTTTTTCATTCTTTAAATTTTTTATCCTGTTAAGTTCTTTGTGAGATATGTTGCAGCTAAGGCATAGAGACCCCCACCTAACATGATGTAGGAGGTCTGAGGCAAAATAACACCTGAACCCAAATCTTAGGCTGTGGCTTTGACCACCGGGCCAACTTCCTCTATAATCTTGCTGGATTATGGAGAAAAATAAACAGTTCATTACACCAATAATCTAATAATATAGATTTTACATTATATATATTTTTATATACACAGACACACACAAAATAGAAATGCATGTACATTTATTTCAGGTAATATTTATAACCTAATGGCATTTATATAATATGTACATGGTTTATATTATGTTTAAATTATATATATGCATATGTTTTCAAAGTGTATTAGTATGACAGTATGATATGTTGTCTCTCACTGCAGCATTAGTATTTTCTACTTTTTTCCCCCCTGTTCACTTCTCATTGCGACCCACAAGAAAGCAGCTTCATCAGTAACTTATTTTTGGCTGACATGCACCTATAAATGTGTAGCATTTATTTGCCGTATTGCTGCTCGCAAAAATGTTGCCATGCTATTGCACTCCTTTGTTTAAAGTTCTCCTCTAAAAGGCTCTCTGCAAGGGCTGTGTAGGAGGCTTTGCAGCAGGGAGGTTTGAAATTGTTTTTCTGAAAATGATTCTGAAAAGTCTGCCCTTTTCAAGATCTTGGCCAGCTGCACAGCTATTTTCCTCTTTTCATTTTGTTTACTTCTGCAGCACTGAATAATAGTCCCTATCTAATATTTTATATATAAAATATATAGTTGAATCTCTACCATATACTTCCCTCTTTAGCAGCTTTTACTGAGCACTGAGGCGCTTTCAGCAATTCTCCTTTTGCCACCGTAGTATTCAGTCCCTTAGAGACCAGCCAGTTCAGGGACCTATTTTACCACCATTACACTCATCGCACATTCCTTGTATTGCATGTAGTCCCACAAATGTCAATGGGTCTCTCATATTTATGGAGTAAATTGATACCATCTATGTCAAAACCTAGTCTTCAGCAGTTGTGTCTCGCTCACCTTCAATGCCAAACAGCCTCAGAAGGTATTTCCAGGAACACTGACCAGCCAGCATCAGTACAGCCGCCAGTCCCCTGGCAGGAAATTCCCTCCAGTTTTGATCACAGCCATGGAAAGGACAACCAAACCCCCCAGCACTGGTAGTCTGCATGGGGTCTTACACTCAGTTCGCCTCAGCAGAGAAAAAGCACTAGACATGGACTTACAGCCAGCCTTTTTCACCAAATGATGTAAAGTGGGTGTTTCACCCGGCTGGCAGCCAGGAGTTTGGTCCTGTGCTCCTAACGGATAGGAGCCAAATGGCCCACAAATGAAAATCCTCGTCTGCTTCAAACTGTGCTGGTTTCTTTATTCCTGGAGGTCATAAGTATGCTACACAAAACTCAGCACTGATCTGGTTCCCGCACACTCCCCTAGGCGATTCAGCCATCTGAGCAGTGACACTTTCCTCAGCCTGTTCACCCAGGAAACCCACCCATGTTCAAAAGTCCTTGTAGGATCCGTCCCCGGTTATGCTGTGGCACAATACATTTCACATGAAGACAGGAGCAGCCTTAAGGCTTTTGCATACATTGACATATACTTTCCCTCGTTCCAGGCACTTGGAGTATAAATCCATAGAGAACTTGAGTAAACATAACTTTCTTAGTATGTTAAAAAGTTCAGACTGTGGAAGGAAGACATTTCTGAGAAACAGATTTTAGTCTTTGAAATAATTAGATGGAGCTGAACAGATTTTTGGCATTATTTGTAAGCCAGTCATTGTTCAGCCTTTGTACATAGAAGAGCAATTATGACTCCTTTGGAAACATCCTTAGTTGAACTCTTAAAATAATAAAAACACTCCTCCATAAGACCACATCAACATATGGTTTTCGTAATGACAGCACAAACAAATCACCCACTCATCAAACACATTTAGGAAGAAGACAGGAACAAACAGAACAAACAAATTTTCTAAAGATTACTTACTGCTCCTGATCAACCAGAAGAAAAAAAAATCTAAATTGAATTCAGGAACTGCCTATGGGATATAGAATACACATAAAATATGCAAAATACAAATATGCAAAAACATAAATACCACCAAACACTGTAAAACAAAGTTGATAGATAATATGCTGCGAAGTTGTATTTCAAAAATACTGAGCTGCTGATGCCCAGCTTTATGATCCACTCACTCGTTTACTCTTTAACTTTGGTGATACGTCATGAGTAAGCAAGAAAGAGATAAAGTATGTCTACACTGGTGATCATTATCAGAACATCCTCCCTGGTTTCACCACCTTCCTGGTAACTCCAGGGTGAGGTCCTAGCTGAACAAGAGCTGGTGGGTGATGTGCACCCCTGCTGTACTTCCCTCTGGTAGATGCTGCTGCATGGTGACTACATGGGTGTTAACTATTTTGAGATTCAAATTCCCCCATCACCTTTCTGTTGCTCCAGCCAGCTTGGTGTAGCTCTGTGGTGCACACTGACGAGTTAGTATGACTTCAGAGAAGTGGAGTTCCAAAGCACAACTATGTAGGCCTCTGGAGCTTAACGCTAACACAAAAAATACCCTGGTAACATAAGCATCCATGGTCCAAGGACCCCAGTCTTGGGGCAGTCCTGAAAGCATCCATGTCTTTAGAAATGTGGAAGTTGAGGTAAATGGACATGGAAAGGTTTTGAACTAAAAGTCACTCCTGATCTTACCTCATGTAATGTATAGAAATGTACATACATGCACACACACATACAGAAGGCCTACACCTTTTCATAGCTTCAATTTTCTCACCACTTTTGAATACCTTTTAGGTACTAGTCAGGTTTTTCTGGAGCCTGGAAGGACCCCCTTCTCCTTTGGATCACGATGTCTGTCTCTCTGCTTACTGCATCTTTTTATGCATATGCTGGAGACCGTGCCCAATAGCTGCTTCTCCATAACCACTTCTTTTGCCAGGTGACATACAGATCAGTTCTCCTGCAAGATCTATGTCCATGCAGCACACATATGGCTTACTGTAGCCGAGCACTGAGAAACAACTTGGCTGCCAGCCGTGACCAGTGCAGCTTCCACACAACTCCCTGTGAAAACTTCAGCCAAACCTTGCTGTACAAGAAAATAGGAGCAAACAAGCTCCACATTCAAAATGGCGTTTGCCTTCTGACAAATACCCAGAGAGAACCCTCAGTACAAAACAGAATTTTAAAAATTTACATAAGCAGATTCCTCCAAGAAGCGATCCTGCCTGCATGTAGGTCTGTTGTTCTTGCTTGCCCTCTTCCAAGGGAGTATGTGTTTTGTGAATAGAAGAATAAACTAGAAAACTCTACATGCTTGTTTTGATTCTAGTTGGAAAGTGGACCAAGCAAATCTCTCACACTTGTCATCCTCCTCTGAGTAACTCTAGACGAGACTGAATGAGAACAGCATTAAAACATGGATGGCTGAACTGGAGCCCCTGCTGCCATGCTCTCACTGTTGCTGCAGCCTGTAGTATATGGTACTATGGTATCAGCATCAGGAAATACGTGGCAACCAAAACTTCTGTAGATAGAGCCAAAGTCTTTTGCTCGTTGTCAATGCAATGAGTTAACGACAGGAAGAGAAACGAGGTTCCCTGCTTTAGTCCCTACCCATGCCATTTTCAGGTTCAGTCAAACTCAGGATTGCTGCTGCTACAGATGTTTAGCTCAGAATTATGTCCCAAATAGCTTCAGCAGACAGCACTGCCTCTGTCCTGCCATGTGCTGAAAGCTCTGTGTAGTAGTGCTTGATCTTCTTGAGCAGGGCATAGCTCTCACTCTGCAAAAATCATTGTCAAGTCCTTGGAGAGACCATAAGTGCTGAAGATGATTAGTGGTGATGAGTCACGGTGGGTGGAATACTTCCACAGAAACAAATATTAATGAAAATCATGTGGAAAAGGTGAACATTATCCATCTTTGAACAGTTTTATCAGAGGCAATGGCTCCTTTCAATTTTTGTCAAACTGTGTTACTATTTTGTCAGAGATCAAGATTTGAGTATTTTAAAACTGGAAAAATAACAGTGCTACTGGAAACAATGCTGTGATATAGTCTACTTTATTATTATTGAGCTTTGAAAGGTAACTAAATGACAGTCTGATCCTTTGGGGAATTTCTCAAGACTTAATCTTTGTTACAAAGAAATTATTTAGATTTTATTTTACATTGCCGTTGTGAAGTTAGGAAAAGTCTTGGTGATGAAGCACCGTTACTCTGTACGAGTGCAATAAGGAATGCCTCTCTAATTTGTCAGTCTGTCTCCCCAGTTGCCAGGGGCCTCAATCTTTGCAGGAAAATTACCCTTGAAAACCAAATCCAGTTCACCTAATCTCAGGGCCGCTAAAGTAAACTAGTCCTTTGGGCAGAGAAATGTTGTTTTGAGATCTACATCTAGGAAAGAGATACAGCCGCAGGGAATGGGGCAGTTGGCGGCAGCTCTGTGCTCCGGGTGTCTCATATTTGACTGTGTTGGCCACGTGCATGTTTTCAGTTATCTGGTGGAAATTTATTTAGTTTTATTTCAGCCAAAAATAGGAAGCGCAGAAGGAGCTTTAGGAGGGCTCTTCATAAGCTTGAGGTGAGCTGAAAGAAGCCAGGTGTTTCAGTGAATGTTACCTATGACTAGCAGAGCAGCATTTGATTGAAAGTTTTTCTTTGCCAGCAGTGATGACTCACATGAATTATCTTTTCTCTTTGTACACTGTTTAGTGTTTACTCATTATAGTCCTGTATTGTTTTTTATTTTCTTGCAAGAAAATGAAATTAATTTTCTTGCAAGAAAATGAAAAACATTATTACCACATTTCCCTTCAGTTTAAGATTTTTAACCTTTCCTTGGTGCAGGGCTACACGAACAGGAAAGTCTGCAATTCTTTGGGCTCTTTGCTGCTCAGATGGCATTTCTGGAAGGTTCTCAACAATCAGTGTGGATTGTTTCTAAATCTGCCCTGCCCAGTTATTATCCTATTACTGTTAGCTTTGTAAAAAGCTATGCAAAGGGGTTTTATTTTTCTCTTAATTGTGTATGTGCACTTACACTACAGAAATGTAATAGGAACATCTGTTAACTGTGGAAGTGGTATGTGTGATTGATTCGTCATCATAGCTTCTCTAAAAAAGAAATTCCTTACGTTTTCTTTGCGAGACAGTCCTCTGTCAGTCCATATTCTCGCTCTCTCCATTGGTTTGTCCAAGTACTTGAGTGACAGTGGCAGGGAACTCCTGAATACCTACAAGATGTAACAAGGGAATAGGATATTTGTCTCTGAAAATGACTTAAAAATAAAATATATCTCTATATTCATGATCAGGGCTAAGAGCTGTTTAAATAATTTCTTTAAAATAATACAGTACTACAGTCAGTATCCTTTTCTGAAATTTTATAATATGGATATACAGTAGAGGAAAGGTTACCTTCAGAAAGTTAAAAACCTTTTATTTTTTTACTTATAACAAAACTAAAAAATTAAGATCACAAACTTTGCAGAACCCTTAAAAAAAAAAAAAGAAAAAAAAGCCACTTCACGTGGGAAAAGTTTTTAACAAGAGTATGACAGGAACTGCATCTCATTGAGGCCTGTAACACATTAAAGACAACCTTTCAGTGCATTGCAAGACTTTCTGCTTTTCTAAGACTCTCAGTTCCCCTCCCCTCCCTCTATTTGCCTAGGTAATCACAAGAAGCCTCAAATTTAGCTTAACACTCCAGTCTTCATTAAGCATTTTGGCTGTGCAAGATTAACCCTCATGAGTCACCGAAGTCATCTCCTTCTGCAGCCTGCTCCCACCGCTTAGGTAATAGCTACCTCCCGGAGAGATCGTAAAGCAATAAGGAGCTCAACTTCACCAGACGCGCGCGCACTACCGCAAAATCCAGCTCCCCTCTCACCGTGATCTCAGCATTTGCCACATGCGTGGCACACAGATCGTCCAAACGCCTTGATGGGATTTATACAATAGCCCAAAGTAATGGTCAAAGCTCTCTGTTGCAGTCCAAGTCTAGTAACAGATCAGAGGTGAGATCAAAAGATTAATCGATAATCAGCTTGCATTATTAACAATGTTGTAAATAAAACGAAGTGGAAAGATCAATCTTCCCCCTTAACTTTTTATTTATTTCCTTACATTTCCAGGTTAGGGTCATGGGAATGTACCCTGCCGCAGCCTTACTTGACACTAACCATTATTTTTGTTTAATAATTAAAATGCAGGTGCTGTGGATCCAGTGTTCTTGCTTTGGAGATGCCTTTGGTTCTTGCCTGTTTAAAAACCTCTCTCAGCACACTAAAATTAAGGTTTTTCTTTCTGTATCTATTAGTTTAATGCTTCAGCAAGGGACAATTTAAACTCCTGTTAGTTAATCTAGACAACGGACATCCCTTTCTCCGCCCTTCCTTCTCTCCTCATACATGGATTGTGGTGGGATTCTAACTGAAATTTCATTAAGATAAACAAATAAAGATGAAAGAGATTGTTATAGGATTAGAGGACTACAAAATGGAAAAGCAGAATTCATATGATGATCACAAAACAGAAAAAAAATTCTCATCACTAAATAACATTTTACAAGTTAAGAAAAGCAACAAAGGAAGGTTGAAGACAACCAATACGAGCAAGCCATCAAAAGTCTCATCTGGAGATGGCACAAAACAGAAGGATGTATATCTCTTAGCACAATAACTACAGGGAGGAGGATCTTCATTTTAATATCTTCCTAGTGCATCACAGTTCGGATTATAGCCACTCTCTGCCAGGCAGGCAAGAGAGAGCTGAGATAACTCCTGGTGCAAGCTTTCACTCCTGCTCTCCTCTGCTTTTTGTTTTTTTGGGTTGCTTACTCTGGGTTTTTTTAGTATTTGCAGGGTAAGCATGCCATGTATGTTCTCTTGCAAGCCGTGGTAGTGAACTTGCTTGTCACAGGTACATGGTCAGATGGTGGATGCACAGTCTGAACTTGTAGCCAGGGATTATAGAGCAAAGAGAGCAATTTTTCTGTACAGTCCTTCTGATGCTACAGGGAAACTCTTTGTTTCTAACGAGCCTTTAAGGGTAAAGCCAAAACATGGCCTAAGTTTAAATTGCCTACCTTTCCTTGAAAAATTTGTCCCTGTGTATAGCTTGAAGGTGGCATCTATGTGCATTTAATTTGAATGGGCTTGGGGTTTTTTATACAGCTGCAAAGCTTGAATAACATGTGGTCTCAGTAAGGTCTAGCACAACTATGCCAAAGATCACAGTGGGGCTGGTCAAAAGCCCTCCAAAATATTCTGGATCTCTGGAGCCACTAGGTTTGCTGTCTCTGCACAGGTTGTGAAGTTTGCAGGAAGCAAGAGCAATCCTGATGGCGTTTTCTGTACTGGCATCAAGCCAATCCCGCAGGCAGTGCCCACAGACCCCATGCAGCCATAAAGGCACACACAGCAGCCACCCAGGAGCAGCTGAGGACCTGGCTGAGCTACCCACTGTGGCCATGGTTGCCAGAGACCTACTGCACCCTCCACAACTAGTACCCCTTGGGAAATGTCTTGTGTTAGGAAGTGGGTGCGTCCTGATCCCAGAAGGGACATACCCACTACCTGCTGAAAGGTCTTCCTCTAGCTCTTTCCCAAACTCCTTCTGTTCAGCTTGTCACACTGCCCTGACTCTGCAAGAGAGGTGCAAAAGGAGGCAGGGCTGCCTGGTGTAGCTGTGTGGTACACCCAGATGGGATCCAAAACAAGTACAAGAACGGTCTTGCCGAAAATGCTGCAAAGGCTTCTGGAGTGGGCGACGTGTAGTGTGAATGCACTTGGTGAGATGTGTGGGTATCCTGAGAGTACAGCACCGTGGGGCAGGCTGAGAGAAGGGTGCAGATGTGGCTATTTGTACCAATGAGGAGAGTGAGCCCCAAGATCAGAGGGACCTCAAGACAGCAGCATTAGGTTTGGAGTAGTAGTTGGACCACTAATTGCATGAGGTGTCTCTGTCAGGCATGGGATAAGAAATTTCAAGCACTGACTGAGATACAAAATGATGTTTCAGGCTGCCTACAATGGCCATCCTGAAAATCCTTTCTCTCTATTATCTTTCTACAGCCTTGCCTACAGAATGAACAAGAGAAGTGAAAGGTTGCAGAAGCTCCACAGGGATGCGCTCAGCCAGAAGAGTAAACAGTAGTAAAAACTTATCTTCTGGGATCTCCCTGAGAGATAGAAATAGAGGTGAAAGCCAGCCAAACAAACTGCTGTAGGGTTTGCAACTGCATCGATGGTTGTGAAACTGAAAACAGCCAACAGGTCTATCTGAGTTGGTTGCAGCACCTTCTCTGTTCTCCTGGCCAGGAGATCATCCACTACAGCAACGAATATCATGTGTGAATACACTCTGGGATAAACCCAGACTGACACCAATCAGGAAGACCCAAAATACCAAGATAATGGGAACCTTTTCTAGAGATACCATAGATGAGTTAGCTGGGTTGCCTTTTGTCCAGTCCTGGCATCATGAAGGAAGCCAGGAAAGCAGCATTTTAGTTTTGTTAGTGTGCTGCCTTCCACTGTTAATTATAAGGACTGTGTAAACACTCCAAACTTTTTTTTTACTAACTGCTAGTGTTAGAAAAAGAGATTGTAATTCATTTAGCAATAAAAGTCAACAAGCTTTTTGTTACTGATTGGGAAATGAATACCAAAAAAAAAAATTTTATGCTTAAACATGAAAAGTCCAAAGATGTTAGGTGTTTGTCAAAACAAATTGTAAGAGACAAATTTGTGTTCCATACAGAAATAGATTTATTAAAAATCTTAAGGAAAACAATATATTACCCAGTTCTGGCTGGCACGCTATCACAACGGCAAATGTTTGTAATAAAAATCAGTTGATAAGCAAGCCACTATTTTATACACTAACTGCAAATTTTATAAGCTAACTTCAATCTCAGAGTTGATTTAAGAAGTACTGTCATGTAGAACATATGCTTTTCTTTTTTTGTGCATTCTGATAAGACTGGTGTAATTAAGGGGTTAATTAGAATCTTAAATGCTTAGTATGCATGTTGTGAGATATGTCTCACTCTATAAAAATAGCTTTATGACATGGGAAAACGTGGATTTTTTTCATTATAATGGCCCGTCTTGTGTACTGGCAGCATGAGAGTCCAAATGAGAGACTGTAAACATTTTTAAATAATTTGTTTCCAATTTTCTTTTATTATTTATAATAATTGAACTCTTTTGCTTTCTTGATGTTCATATTGCCACAACGTCCCTGAAGCTGTGGTTACTGTGTCAGCTACCTCTACATTATGGCTGTAAAGGTTGCACACGATACAAACTAAATAAATGCAGTGAAATAAAATTGTGTGGCTCTCAGCCCACCAAAGCAACACCAACAGCACCCACCTTTGCATCCGAGGGAGCAGACTCGGGTGAAGCGGTTCTGAATTTCACTTTTTTTTTAATGTTTCATGGCTCACATTGACTTTAACCTTTGTCCTTTGAAGGGCCTTGCATTTTGTTTTCTTTTCTGGTTATTAATTTTTATGGGACACTTAATGCCCATGGCAACGTGCCGCGTGCTTTCAGACGCCCCCACTGCATGTGGGACGCTGCAGCTACGTGCGGGCCGTTGTCCAGCGATGACCACTGCCACCCCATTACTTCTCATCCACAGGAAGAGTTATTCTGAGGCTTTTTGAGGGCCTTACACGTATCACCACGGTGAATAAGGCTCCCACTGTACAGGCAAGAAGCCCCAGGCTGCCAACCTGCCGGGCCACCACCACAGCCACTCTGCGGGAGCAGCGCGCCTGGGGCCTGCAGCCTTCTGCCTTTCAGGGCCGAGGGGACACCACCCCCCCCCCCACAACCTCCCCGCCGCCGGGGCGCAGACGGCAGAGAAACCGAGCCCCACAGCGCCGGCCCCGCGGCGACAGAGGGAGGGAGGGAGGGAGGGCGGCGTGTGCCCCCGCCCAAATGGCCGCCGTCCCGCCGGGGAACTACAGCCCCCACAATCCTCCGCGGTGCCGGCGGGGCCCGCCCTGTCCGTGACGTCACCCGCCGCCGCGGAGAGAGTCCCCACGCGCTCCTCGCGCTCCCGCCGCGGGCGGGGAGGGCGATGGACGCATGCGCGCTGTCGCCCGGCGGCCGCAGAGGAGGCGGTGCCGCGGTTGGGGGAAGGCGCAGCGCGGTTCTTCGGGGGCGGAGCCACGCGGCCCCGGGCCCGGCTCCGCTGTCAACGGCAGCCAACATGGCGGCGCGGAGGCCGCGCACCGCCCCAGGTCAGTGCGCTCCCCGTGGGCTCGGGCGCGTCCGTAGCGACGCGCACCGTCCCGTCCCCTTACGGGAAAGGGGAGGAGGTGTGGCGGCCGCCCTTCTTCTCAGGGGCGGGGGGGCGGCGGGGCGGCCTGGTCTCCCTGCCGGTGCCGGCGCCCGGCGGCGGGGAGGGCTGGCCCGGGCTCTGCCCCTCCCCCGTCCGTCCCCCCCGCCGGGTCTCGCGCGTTGGCCCGTCGCCGGGCGGGACCAAGCGGCGGCTGCCACCGCTGCGGGTGGTCGCGGCACCCCGCTCCCGGCCCCTTCGCCGTGGCGCCCCGCTGGGCGGGAGCGGTGTGAGAGGGCGCGGAGGAGCGGCAGGGCCCGCGGTGGAAGCCGCCTTAGAACCGACGTGCCAACAGGGCCCTCGCAGCAGTACGGGGACAGGCAACCGCGGGTGCTGCTCTGGCCTCGCCCGAGGCCCCGGAGGGCGCGGAGCTGAACCTGCCGGGCGCGCTGGGGAAGCTAGGAAAGGTTTCCCTGGCCTCCGTCGTCTCCGCATCTTTTATCGTGCAGATCTTAGATGTATTGTCATAGCCGTGTGGTGTAACGCCTTTCTGCACGGGTGCGGCTTCATGTGCGTGAAGAGTATGCATAATATTATCCCGCAAGGGAGTATTTTTTGTCAGTAGAAAGTGCTCGAGCATTATTACTTTCCACACAATGTGTTACGCTTGTGTGAGTTTTGATGTGAATAATATTAATTTAGGGGCAGAATTAACATAACTGACGGTCTATGACAGTGTTCTTATGTTCTTCTCTGTTTGAAGAAGTTGAACAGTTTGCTCTCAATACCTCAAAGCTGGAAAGAAAGAACATGCAGTAACAGCTTTTTAGCACTATGGGCCTTGCTATTTATGTTTTAGTATCATAGAATCATAGAATGGTTTGGGTGGGAAGGGACCTTAAAGATCATCTAGTTCCAACTGCCCTGCCATGGCCAGGGACACCTTTCCACTAGACCAGGTTGCTCAAAGCCTCATCCAACCTGGCCTTGAACACTGCCAGGGAGGGGGCATCAAGTACTCAAGAACACTTAGGTGATAATAAAGGGGAGTAATTCGTACCTACATGTGTATCTCTTGCATTCACTAACTTTTTACCCATACTTGTAGTAAGAGTTAAAAAAAGCTGCTGAAATTCTTAATAGAATGTTTATATCTACAGTCTTACTTTATGATTCTAGGTAGTAACTTAACTTCTCTTCCTCTCTGGAAAGTCCCAGCATCATTGCTGAACTTATATTTCACCTTAAATATACTTCACCAAAGTGGACTTTAATTCATGCATGTATGTCCATAGAGCCATGATACGCTTCTAAAATAATTTTCTTTAAAAAATTAAAACCATCTCTTCCCTTTGATGTCTGAGTGTGTGTGGTATTTTTTAGGATCTCTAATTTGAAATTGTAGGAGGCCTATTTTGAAAATGTTGACAGAATTGTACTGCAAATGTGGAATGTAATTGAAGTCCCAGCTTCATCTATTTCACCTGTTGTAGAAAGGGAACAGAAGTGTCTCTTCTTGGCTTATTAGCATATGCTAATATCTAGCCCTCCAAGGAAAACACTAGGCCAGGAGTTCTCAATCCTTCAAAGTTTTGGTCTATCCAGAAGAGTTGTGCTGTGCTTTCTCTTGAGTTAGCCATGTTTCACGTTGCAAGATTTGTAGTAGGTCAGATGAAAGCCCAGCATCCTGTGTCTGAAAGCCAGCAGCCGCAGGATAAGCTAAGAAAGATTGAACAGGGTAAGCATGTATGGATACTTTCTCAGAATGTTTTTAATGATTTTGAGCCCAGGACCTCATTAGCCATGGTGGTTGTCTTTGTGTCTGACAGCCCTTGGTGGTTTTTTTTTTCCCCTTTAATTTGTTCTGTTGTTACTTGGAGTCCACATCAGCTTTTGTTATCTACAGCATCCTGCAGCAGGCTGTTCCACAGGTTAACTGGGGCTTCTGGCAGGTCGGGAGTGAAGGGGAGGGGAGGAAGACTTCCTTTTTTTGTGTTGAACAAGCTGCCTGGTAGTTTCATCTGATACCTCTTGGTTGCTGTACTTGAACAGGTAGGAGATTCCTGTTCACCTTTTCTGTGGCGCTCATGGATTTTATAGATTATAGCTTCTCTATAGTCTTCTCTTCCTTACCTTGAAGATTATGGCATAAAATCTCGAAATCCTTTGTGCTGTAAACTGCTGGACTGTAGGTAGCCTGTATGCTGCAATTTAAACAATTGGATTAGCCACGTAATACCAGACACAGTTCTTTTAATGTTTGGGATTTTTACATAGATTGTTAATTTACTGTCTAACTGAGAAAATAACTTTTTTCTTTTTTTTTTTCTTTTTAAGAACATGACAGTGACGATGATTCCTATGAAGTGTTGGATTTAACAGAATATGCACGGCGTCACCATTGGTGGAATCGTGTGTTTGGCCGGAATTCAGGACCAATTGTAGAAAAATATTCTGTAGCTACCCAGATTGTGATGGGCGGCGTGACTGGCTGGTGAGGGAGCATCACTTTTTATAACTGTCCTAGACTGTTTACCGTTTTAGAAGATCCCTTTCCAAAGCTATCTGAAGCAGATAAATATATCTTCTCTAACGGAATTTCCTTTATCATTGATCAAGATTATTCATGTGTGACCAATTTCTTAACTCATTGCTCTGACTCATCATTCTAAAGTGTTTTGTAGTATTAGTAAAACACCAGTTATCTAAGGGAACTCGTACCAGTTACTGTGAAAAGGATTTAGGGAAGTGTCAGAGCTCTAAAAGTACAAGGGATAAATGGAAAATTACTGCATATAACTTTTGTTTGTATGGAAAAGCTTATTTCCTTACTAGTATACATTTAGAAACCTAGTTAAGATACTAGGGCTAAGACGTATTTTATAGGTAAAAGAAATGAAGGAAAAAAATGTGTGGCAGAATATACTTTTAATTAAGAGCCCCATTTCGTAGAGACTTTTTTCCCCTCTAAATTCAGCTGAAGCCATTTTGAACAATTTAAGAGTCTGCTGTCAGATACCACAGCATAGTTACACTAAAATAATTCATGGTGAAAGCTAGATAGTAAAGATGAGAACTTAAAATGGAAAATGTGGCCACAGCCTTAGCAGCTATGTCAAGGTATTTCTTATTTGTCAAAGGTATTTGAATGGTATTCCAGTACTCTAAAAAGTTGAAGTTCAGTGAAAAACAACATTGTGGTAGCACAGTATCTTTTAAATCAGAATTATGCAAGATTTGGAAGGTGAAGTAGACTAGAAATGAAATTGTCATGTCCAGGCTCAGTACGGCTTTGAGGAATGTAGGCTTAGGTTTCAGTCTGATTTTTTTATTTGCCCCTGTAGCCTTAAAATAATTTTTAAAAGTTAGATGTGTATACATAAACCCTGAAGCTTCTAGGGAATAGTTCATGTGGCATCCATAAAAACTGGCTTATTGAAAGATCTGGAAACTGTATATTTCAGTATCCGTAGAGATATATATACACATCTCTGTGTGTGTATTCATGTATGTAAATATGAAATCACTATTCATATGCAGGGGGAAAAAAAATTCCCCTCTGTGTGTGGGCAGGTGGGGAGGTGGATCAGACACCCGCAGTGTTGCCCAGAGAAGTTACGGAACCATCAGCCATGAAAACGTTCAACGCTTGCCTGTGTAGGACCCCGAGCAACCTGATTTAGCTTGGAGGTTGGGTCAGACTTTGCAGCTGGCCCTGTTCTGGGAAGGTGGCTAGACCAGATGACCTCCACCGGTCCCCCTTCCTGCCCAAACTATTCTATGGTATCGATATCTGCGCTGTTCTCTATTTGATGTGGGAGTGTTTGGAGGCTGCGAACAAGACAATTAATTTGATGGTTGCCTTGATCCATTAAAACCAGACTAAGGCCATGTCCCAGTGGAAGGGGGCCCTGCTGATTTTAACTCTTGTGGTAGGGAAGTAACTACTTTTTATCTGAGGTATTTAAGTTATGGGTTGTGTAGTTAATATAAATGATGGTATAATATATTTACCTTCCATTTGGGAACAGTTATAATGGCACTTTTATATTATTACATTGTGCTTTATTAACATGCTACATTTAACAGCAGCATACAGCTTTTGTGTGTAGACAAGGCCTGGAGATCTCAAGCTTACTTTAAAGGGGCCATCAGGCAGCCATGAACTAGCAACTTTTACTCATGTTGTCTTGTTAGACATTGTTAATTAAATATTGTTTGTATTAAATATTCTGATTTAACAATTTTAAATTGTGAAATGATACATTTGCTTTGTTAAATGAAAAAATAGTAATAGTTGTAGCCGGGAATTTTGGAGTGTAGAATTGTTCAGCAGACAACTTCATTGGACTGGGTTTTTTTTGTTTTGTTCTAAGGTTGTGCGGGATTTTTTGTTCCAGAAAGTCGGAAAGCTTGCAGCAACTGCAGTAGGTGGTGGCTTTCTTCTGCTTCAAGTATGTAGAATTTCATGCTTTATACGTTGGCAAATGTTATTTACTAAACAACAGGAAAAACACAGCTGTTGGGTAAAATTTAATTAGGAATACTTCTTATCTCCTTCATCTTTTTAGTCTTATCAATGAAAAACTTAACATTTCAACTGGAATATTGTGTACGAAAGAGACATTTCTAAAAATCAGTGGTAAATCAGAATCTACTCTATCCTGTAAAATGATTTATAGTAGCCCAAAGAAACGTCTGTGCAGAAACTGAGATGCTGTAGGTGATTCAATATTGCCTGATTAGAGGAACTGCCTGTAAACCTATGGTTAGGGAGATCAAGGAATTTAAGCTGTGTTTATTTTAAATAGGTTTGAGAATTTGTTATCCGTGCTTTAGAAGTAGGCTTTTTGGCAGTTGCTTGGAAGGCTTGCTCTGGTCCCATGATGAAGCCATGTTTTTCTCTTTTTCTCCCCATGCTGTGTTTACTAGTTATATCTATTGAACCTCTGAAGCTTTGCTGATTTCCGATAGCTTCATTGCGTTCCTCTGATTGGATTTCAAGTCCAAAATTTTTTAATGATGTTATTTGGCACGACCATTTGCATTTTTCATCAGGTATTGCGGTTAGGAGGAGACATATTTCCAAAAGGCCTTTAAATTAGATGACGAAAGTTTAAGTGAAGAAGAATTTCACGTATCCTTCTGTAAGATGCCAAGTAATTCTTAATTTTTTTACTGGCATTTTTCATGTCTTAATACCTGTGAGCTTGTCGTTTTTCCTCAGATCATTCTAGAGGAAATAGACTGGTGCCTACTTAGGTTCATGCAAATAATATACCATTTTTTTGAAACAGGATGTTAAAGATATATTTTGTTGTTGTTGTTCTTTCCAATATCACCCTGGAGGGTTTCTGAAAAGTATATCCCACTTTTAGTTATTCCTTTGATTGTAATGGCTGTTGCAGTCAACCGTTGATCAGGAAGACTTGGGTATTACCTCTGATTGCTGCTGTGTAATGTGTTAAAATGTCACAGCTGTGTGAAGTATTCGTACTTCCTTCATGATCATGTTCTCTACTGGTTTTGGTTTTGTTTTTTTTTAAACCCCTTATTGAACATATAACTGAACTTGCAGCACTTATATGAGAATGTATGCTCTTGGAACTATTTGGTTTAAGTTGTTTTTAACAAATATAAACTGTATTTTATTTTGAATTACTCAAAAGCAAGAGTCAACAATAATTTAAAAAGTCAGAGAAATATTTTTGATATGAAGCTTTATAGTATTAACACTCATTCTGCTTCACCATTGTGCATTGATGACCTTTTTACACCTCCTGGAAATCATTCGTTATTGGGCTTGTACCTAAAGATAGAGATGGATTTTACAAGGGTGTTGAATCTGAAATGGTTTAGAATAATCCAGATGTACATTTTTGCCAAAATGTGCTATGCCAGCAAATGAATCAATTTGGTAGAGTATTCTGGACTTCTTTAGCCCATAATGTCTATTTGTGGATCATGAGGGAAGAATTAAATCTTTAGATATTTGTGCAGTGGATTTTGGAAGCACTGGTCATATTTTCATCTAGTTTACTTAAAGAGACGAATCTCTCTTCCCATGTTGTATGCCATCAGTCTTAATTCTTTTAATGACAAGTCTCAACTAAATATGACTGAGGCCTGGCACCCAGGGGTAGCAGACAGAATACTGCCTGCAGGTGCCTTCATTAGTACTTCTGACTACAGGAAGCTGCAAACTTAAGACTAAGACCTACAGACAAAGAAGAATAGGAATTGCTTAAAACACACGTGCAGTATTTTTGCTTGTTGAGCTGTGAAGTTTGGGGAGCTTTCCTGTACATAAAATAGATTTGCCATGTGTTTGAGTGTCTGATTTCTTAGTTGATCTCATTTTCAGTGTATCTGAAAAGGAATATTATCCAAGAGGAAAAATGAGTTGCATATTTTGATTGAGTTGTCTGTATCTTTAATTAAGTAAGATCAGATTCTCTTGGAAGGGAATGAAGTAAATGCCTTGGTCTTTCATTTTAATTCAAAACGTTTTGCATTTTATAGCTGAGTCATAAATTCTATAGTGTAATTATATTTCTGTAGTCTTTAATTTTTTCATTTAAAGATCGCACATCGTGATTTTAATTTCCCTATGTATACATGTTCAGCGCTTCCCCTGAGTGGGCAGAGGAGCGTTTCAGCACATGACGGGAAACTTCCTTCTTATCTATAAATTTCTCTGAAGTTGCAGATTTCATTTGAACTCCTGATTGTAATATTGGCATTGTAATTACCTGCTAAAACAAGAAAAAGAACTACAGAAGGCGAGATTCTTGGCTAAAGCCCATTTAGTGAAACATTTCAGTCCAACATTTCAGTCCTGAAATTAAAAAAGTGCATTTTTTTTCTTCAGCATGTGATGACTCATCTCAAGAAATCTAGCAGGAAACTGAAAGCAATACTTTTTTGAAGTGTCAGTTTGTACAAGAAGCAAAAAAGACTTTTCAGATTTTTGTAAGTGATCTAGAAATTTTTCAGTCTTAATACAGATTAAAGGAAAAGTAGTCTGAGAAAGAGAATAAAAATTACATTGAGAAATTTGCATAGTTTTTAAAAATTAAGATCTGTTATCACATCTTTGTGCTGGATATTTCAACAGCTTAATTTGATCAATTAACTATCCTTTTTCATTGAAATAGGTGTAGTTCTTCAAATGTGCTGGTGTAAGACAATACCTATGCACTATATTAAGGAAAAGATAATTAATTTCTCATAACAAGTAAGGGATTTTCCATGTATAACTTCTAGTTTATACAGCACAGAGTTAAGTGAAACCCTGAAGAGTAGAGAAGTATGAACTCATGTGGTTCTGCTATAATGAATTAGTTAAAAACAATTGTTCTTAATGAGCACCTGTTCTCTCTGTGTTTTTAAACTCCTGTATCCTTAATAATGGCTTCATTGCTTTTTGCTCTCCAGTCAACACACAAATTGCAGGTTTTTCCATTGTGTGTTGACTATTATTTAATCATAAAGCTGTATTTTTGTTCGGTTATTTTTGCTTTCACTAATATATTTTGCCTCCTTCCATTAACATGCCATTGATGAATTCAATTCAATTCTTCATTAATTTTTTTCTACTTAAGAAAGTAAATCTTTGAAAACAACACAATAAACGTAATAAACTCTAAGATATCCTTGGCTATATATTGTATGGGGGTTTGTTGATACCATGCCATGATGATGATGTGGCATCTCAGTGAAGTGGGGAGAGAACAACATGCATCTGGGAGTGGGGGCTTAATAAGAAAGAGTTGTATTCAGTTTGGCCTTGAATATCCCACTTCACAGTTGATGTCTGCAGACTTTGAGGGAACATTCAGTGGAATAGCCATCTCTGCCTTTGTGAAATAGAGCAGTTTCACTGGTTACAGTGGAGTGTGCCAGCAGACGGTGGCTGACAATACAGCCTCTGGAGTTTAACTCCTACAAAAAAAATTGTATCATTTCTCAGTCCATCCTTATGTGTGTATTGAAGTTAGAGACTTGTCAGGTCTGTTCTGGAAGCTGGTTGAGTGTGATGGGGGTTGCTACCTATCTAAATACCAGAAAATACCTAAAAGTATATGTAGCTTCTGTACGCTGTGCAAGCAGCTGAGCACAGGGAGCTCACATTTACCTTCTGGGCTTGGTTGGGCTTTTTTAGTATGAGAGATTTAATCTTTGAGAAAATTAAAACTCTTTTGTCCCATCTTGCCAAGTACATTTTTTGCTCTTAAACATTTTTTTGCTCATTACTCTTAATAATGTTTCACAATAACGAAGTACTTGCATGCCTCTCCAGTGTCCACCCCCAAAATGAGGTTCTTCCCTCTTAGATTCTCTTGTTTTCTTGATTGGTGTAGAGAAAGAGGTATGTATTTTTAGTATTCACTTCATTGATGTATTTTTTCGATTGCCTTTTTGGAGAAATCCATTATTTTTTCATCAGTTCTGGAAGATCTTGAACAAAAATATAATTTT
Organism: Nyctibius grandis; assembly: GCF_013368605.1. Classification (NCBI taxonomy): domain Eukaryota; kingdom Metazoa; phylum Chordata; class Aves; order Nyctibiiformes; family Nyctibiidae; genus Nyctibius; species Nyctibius grandis. The sequence continues at coordinate 26,429,374 of NC_090659.1, forward strand.
ACTAACGTGATACATGAGAGAGAGATATGTATATAATATATATTATTCCATTATCATATCTACATTATATAGATAGATTTCTGTATTACAGAAATCTACACACGCTCACCCCCATATATGTCTCTTTAAGAATATATATATCTATATGTATAGACCTACATGGACTCCTTAACATATATACAAAGTATGGAACTGATAATGGAATATTATTGTAGTTTGTTATTGTAGGGGCTGGGTTTAAAAATACTAGTGAACTTCAAGAATTTGTGTTTATGTAAATTTACTGTTGTGAGTGAATAGGTTTTTTATGATGTATTAGGAAAATTGAAGTCTGTCTCACCAACATCTGACTTCAGTGGGATTATTTGTGCGCTTACATACGAAGTTACGTAATTAGTAGGATTGCAGCCAAAGTGGATATGACACAGGCTGTGACTATCACTGCAGTGAAGTACAGGGGTTTTTTTTCTTCTTCTCAGTTATAAATTTTATATTCAAAACATTGTCCTCTGTTGTTTATTTCATAGATGTATACAAAAACTCAAAAGCAGAACCTAAGATCTCTGCTACTAAGTTCAGGGAGAAAAGTAGTGTAATTTTTATTGTGTAAACTGGAGTTTTGATACAAACATAAGTTGTAACTACTGGAGAGCTAAACAGAACTTAAAAACTTCTGCCTCATCTTTGTATTGTATGGATCACTGCTATTTAAACTAGTCTTAACAAATTGTTTCTTTTAAAGTCCATTTGCTTGTATTTTTTTTACGAGCAAGCAAATACATTAGCATTTCTTACATTATGTTGGACTGGGTACATCAGTCCATATTTACTTTTAAGTTTTTATGAGTTAGAAGGCACCAATTCAATGCTTGGGCCTTTTTGAAATTCTTGTGGTAATGTTAAATTCATAAAATAAAAATTACCCCAGCGTGCAACATTTTTTTTTTTTCCTGATATGTCATCCAGTGACTGGATATGCAGTCAGTACAGCTTTAAAACTGGTTTCATGTTTTCATACAGTGTAGACAGTCCTTAATTAGCTATCCCTGCCTGACACTAGTGCCCGTGTGGGTAAATGGTTTTACAATAGACAGGCAAGGTGAATGAATTGGTTATATTCTGACATACGAAGTAAAGGAGAATATAATAAGTTCATTTTGCATTTGTCCAGTGAATTGTTTTTTTAAATCTTGTGCAAAGATAGAAACATAAGTTTACTTTCTTACATAGGTGGTCTTTTAGGAGCTTCATTTTGAATTCAGACAAAATTCGTCTGACACTTTTTTCATTTTTATTTTTTTCAGAATCAAGAAATTCTAATTTGTGGTGAAATATGTTGCTTAATTGTTGTGGCTGTTGTAAAACAAGGTAGATGGTCTAATTTTAGTTATTTGGTAGAAAGAACTATGTGAAAGTCAAAATTCAGTGCCTGTAAGCGGTGTGAAACACTTCTTTTTATGCCAAACCTAATAAATTGTTTATTTAAATATCTGTTCCACAAAAGTTCATTATATGTGGCTTTTATTTACCAGCTGTACCATTTGCATAGGATGCTCTTACATAAGCTACATGAATTTGCCAAACATGACCTTAAGAAGGACCTGAGAAATCTGGCTCTTCCTAAAGAGTTTTTTGTGTAAGTCATTTACCTGTTAGGTTAGTGGTCTGTATCTATTTATCTTAGCAGTTAAAATCCTTAGTTTTGATATTTTTTTTCTTATTCCAGCTGATGAGTTGTTTGTTTTAACCATTCTCTAGAGCATACAGTAATTGCCTCATTTTTATTTTTTTTTAAGCTATGATTTTATAAACATTTAAATATGTTTAATAAAAATTGTGAGACTGTCAGTGGTAGGTCAAGTAACAGAACATCTTACTTTTTTCCAGGATGAAATCTTAGTAAGAGAAATAAGACAAAGGGTTGGGATGATGGTTAAATGTGCTAAGAAATCGCATGGAGGTGTTTTAAGCATTTTGGGAGTTTTGAGTGTCAATTGGTGTGAACAATCCCCAAAACTTACCCATTTTGCTGATGTACAGAACTTGTACTGTACACAGGCCATGTTATTTTTTCACTTACTGGCTTTGTTTTGTAGAAAGGATGAGAATTCTCTTGTATCAAATACTCTTCTGTTGGACCATATAAATGATGTAGGATAAAATAAGTTTGCAGTATTTCTAAGGATGATTCTGATAAGCTCCAGATACCCTGTCACAAATCAGAATGACACAATTCTGATAGAAGCTGAAATGAAACACTTTTTATTGCTGTCCTATGAACGTGCTTGTCTCTTTCCTTTTCTTACAAGTAAAGTTACGGTAAATGCTGAAGGAAGAACATTGTTATTTAAAGCTTTTATAGCCAAATAATAGAGAAGTGGTAAAATTAACAAGAGTCTACTGAACTTTGCCATTGCTTGTTCTAATTTGAACTGCTGTTACTGTGGAAAATAGTAGTGTTTGAAGCAGAATGCCTGCTGTATTTGGCACAATGTCTTTTCCTGTATCAGTAATAATAAAATAATATTTTGTAGGCACTAAGATACTGTATTTTGACTCATAAAATGTTAGCTACAACTGTACTAAATACCCTTTATTTTCCTAGATTGCTAGTCATAGTGGATATGTACAAGTTGACTGGAAGAGAGTTGAAAAAGATGTAAACAAAGCAAAAAAACAGCTTAAAAAGCGTGCAAATAAGGCAGCACCTGAAATCAATACTCTAATTGAAGAGGTAAGTCTAAAGTGATAACTGTTTTTTATCAGCCAATTTTTCTTACCTTCCGCTGCAGGTGATGTAATCACCTGAAAATGCGGGTGCAAAACTGAAGAGCCATAATTCTGATTGTAATGGGAAGGCATAAAAAATGGTCTGGCTGTATATTTTATTAAAGGTTATCAGTTGGTACTCTTATTTAGCTTTCTATTTTGCTGACTCTTAAAAACAACACACAAACTTCAAAGCTAATGCACTACTACAGCTGATTCAGCTTGGGGACGGCCTTTGGCTTTGCCTGTTCATCTGTGTGGATTCTTGGCTAGTGAGAAAGCAATAAGGTCATGACACAGTAAAAAGTTGAGTGTTGTGGTTAAAACATGGTGGCTACAAAGACAAAACCCAAATCATCTTGGTCTGCTGATAACAAAGTTACTTGGTTGGAAAAGACTGATATTTCTGGAGAAAAGCTATAACTAGTTTGTAACTAGAGTTGTGGTTTTTATCTCATTTTTATACAGTTCGAAGAATATCTGTCTTCAGAATCTGTCAGTTACATACTATGTTGGAAAGACATAGCCTGTGATACTGATCAGTGTCACTGAGGCTATTTCATTCTGTCATTTCAAGACTTTTATTTAATCCTTTTATCTTTTTTTTAAAAAAAGTATGTTTAGCCTGTTTTTGCATATTTTCACATTTCATACAGATGATCTAAGTCTCTTTCTCAATAACTGTGAATCCTGACAGAATATGCTGCGGACAATGTAGCAGCGGGCACACTGGCACTCTGTAATTAAGAGTTTTGACGCCTCAGATTAACCTATATGGAGTTGCACATAGGTTTATAAGAATGACCTTAAATTTTAGTGTGAACGTGAAGTGGAAGTTCAAGAGAGATCGTTTTCTGGCTTCTTCTATAGGCCAAATAGCTTAAGCAGTCCTTCTCCATTGCCCTGCAGAAATGAATGGGACAGGATGAGGTTTTTGGTTGTTTCTTTTTTTTTTTTTTCAGATTATGTTACTTTCTTCTAATTGTGTACTAGTAGCCAATCTGAGGTGTTTGAAGTGCAGGAGTTATGAAATGGCACATTTGATATAACATGCTATACTCTGTGCTATTACTTAGTGAAATATTGTACAGAAATGTCATCATACATAAGTGGTTTTTGTAGGATTATGTTATAATGGAGTGAAGTGTATTTCTTTTGCAATGATCTAGTCTTCCCAAAAACTATTTTTTTTAACTTTTTTGATGTGATTAAAATTGAAGTGATGGTGTTATGCTTTTTTACCAAGGGAGTTTGTAAAACATCTGTCTTGTTTTAATCAGAACAAGAATGGTATTGGCATGAAATTGCTATGACAATTCCTCTGTATTTTGACTTTTAAAATGCTGTGTTTTACATATATTGTTAAAGACAGCTGAGAGTCAGTTTTCACTCCATTGGTGCCAGTAGTTGCCACCTAACTTTATGTGTTTTTACACATGTTGCTTCCCCCCTCCATAATTTTAATATTCTTGTTTCCAGGCAATTATGATAAGTATTAAATGTTACAGTCAGACATCATTGACTCAGTTCTTTACAAATATTATTTTTCTTTTCAGTCAACAGAATTTATCAAACAGAACATCGTGGTGTCCAGTGGATTTGTTGGAGGCTTTTTGTTAGGCCTGGCGTCATAAGGACCTGAATCATCTCTTTCTGATTGTATTCATGTCAGCAAAGAACAGCTGTGGTGACACACTGTCTTAGAGCAGTGTAGGTCATGGGGCCTTCCAAAGCAGGACGAATGGAGTAGCTAGACAACTTGGAAGCTTTTACATTTCAGGCTTTTGCCTCTTGAAGCTTGGCAAAACTAGGATTTGCTGAAAAACTGTGCAGTGTGCTCATTATAGCATTTCTGGGCAAAACTGGTTCATCTTCATCATGACTCTTTTTATGGATGACCTTTCAAGATCTAGCATTTTTTAAAATGTTATTCTTGGAATATAGATATGTAACCATACTGTAAGAAAGCAAGCTCCATTTCTGTGTTTTCAGATAAATATTGTTTCTTTTAAAAGTATTTTTCTTCAGGCTGTAGTAGATAGTATCAATGACTACATAATGTATATGATAGTGTAGTTTCAGCCTCATGGCTGTCCATGTTCTTTAGAAGTCGCTGCAATAATCTATCAATCTGTAATACCTTTTTACAGAGTATTAAATAACAAAGAATCATGAGCTTATTAAAGGTGAAAATTAACTTTGACTCTGGCCTTTGTGTACATAGAAAATAAGAAAGTCTCATGGTTATAGGCTGCAGGCATCTGGTACAAATATTTGCAGAGATACTTGTGATATTTGTGTGCTATGTGTGTATGTATGTTATTTTTCCCAGAAGCGCAGACATACCTAAACTCATTGATAAAACTGTAGTACACAGATAATCGTTGCAAGCACAGACTCCACAGTGATCTGATGCTGAATTGTTTTACACTCAGCAAACCATGGAGGTCATTTCAGACTTCAGTAGTTGGTGAGATGAAGAGATGAGGCTTCTGTCTGAGCACTTTGCAAGGGCCGGTCCTTTGCCGGGCTCGATAGCACGTCAGTGCAATGTACCCTGAATGAACTGAAGGCTGCTCTTGCAGTCCATTTTAGCTGGAAATCATACTCACTTTCATATTCACCTCTATTGCCATACGTTCTCCCTAACTTAGACATAATTTTTTTTTTACAGTTGTCACTTAATTTGACTTTCACTGTCTAGGGTGTCAGCTTTGGGATAACGAGGGTACAGACTGGCTTCTGTTAGCTTACTGGAAGAGTGCCTATTTCTTCTGAAGTCTGGGAAAGCACAAGTGTTTGCTGCCTCCGCCTTTGATGAATCAAAGCAGGAAGTGGATTCTAAAGGAGATTGGAGGCATAACTGTGGATGGGCTGGAAAACTTATTCTCAAGTAGGTGTTTAAGGTGGCTTTGGTAATTTCTTACTAGTTCATTCTGAAGAAGCTGAGAATCCAAACAAATGCTTAATGCATTATTCTGCATTTCAAACTTAAGAACTTTTAGGAATTTCTACCCAAGAAGGACTGTTTGCTCTGCCCCTATTTCTCTGGTTTTTACTGTACCAGCAAGTTAGTGTGAAATGGAGCCTCTCTCACGCAGGTTCTCTTGGGTTCATGTTCACATGTCCGAACAGCAACAGTGATTCATTATCATCAGAGGGATGGATGTGAACTGCAGATGTACAGGACATGGGATGAACATCATCAGCTGGGCTGTACGTGAAAGGCATTTGACATAGTAACCTAGTGCATACTTAGATGGTGCATCTGTGGACTTCAGAAGTCTGTGTTATATGTTGACTTCATAGATACATGCCTCTGGACAAGGTCAGTAAGTTACAAAGCACATCATGCCTATCTGTGAGGTTTAAGGGTTAAGTTGAGCTAAAGCCCGTTTAAGGCTTTTGAAAATAAAACTTAACTACCCCCCAACTCAAATCCCTAAAACCAAAGAACATAAATGGCCACAAATAACATGTTAGCATCCTAAATACTTTGTTTTAAGGTGAATATCTAAAGCTATGTAAACACAATTTTTGCAGTTTATTGGAAATGGGAAGCCCAAGGAGGAATGTGTGTGCTGGGTCATCTGGAATTTAAAGAAAAATTAAGAAAGATGAAAATGTTAAAAAGTGAATGTTCCTTTGCCTCAGTGTTCAGTCCAAAGGATAATGGGCAGGTAACCAGTCAGCTCTCTTCTGCTGATGAAGCTAATAGATTTTTGGCATGTCAAAAGAGCTGCTGAAGCCAACTGAAGTGAGTCACCCACCCTGACTGGCATGAACTCAGACGTTCTGAAGGGCTTTGGGAATGAAGAGACCACCGCGTAGCATGAACCCATAAACTTGCATTTTTAAAAAGAGTCTGATCTGTGAAAGGATTTCAAGGGAGCATCTTTCAGTGTGCTTGCTAAAAATGCTGCTCATGTGACCAAGAAATATAATTCATAGTCAAAAGTAGAATTAAAAAAAAAAAAAACAAACCAACTTATATAGTAGCATGCAAGACTGATTTCTGCAGAGGAAAGTTGTTCTGCTATTCTGTTGCCATTATCTGAGATTCTAGGTAAGGCGATGAATAAAGAACTGATTGAAATAAAGATATTTGAGGTTTTTATTATTATTTTTGAAGCCTTTGGAATAATAAGTGTAATGATATACATTTAAAACTGTCTGAGGGACAAAAAAAGGAAGGAGAAATGGTATAATTGAAAAGATGAACACTGGTGGTTTGTATTAGAATTTGCTTTACGTAATGCAGCCATGACTTGAGAAGAATGACTGCTGGCACAGCAATACTTGCTGAGTTCTCTGGTACAGTTCCTTAGGTTGGTGAGGTAGAGGGGATGCTACCAGGAACTACAGCTAGAACTGGCAGGGTGAGGAGATGATGGAGTGGCAGACTTTGATAAGCATAAAGTACTGAAACAAATAAATGCAGCTTTTCTTGCAAATACCTGGGATTTTATATGTGTCGGCTCAGAACAGAGCTTGTATATCACTGTACATAAGGGAATGAATGCTCTGTAAAGTTACAGTCAGAAAAATGGATGTTCATGAGATTATTGAGACCAGAAAGGAGCATAACAGAAATACTGTGTTTCTGGTGCTAAGTTCTTCTCTGGAATGATTTCAAAGTTACTGTTGTCTTCTCTGACAAAAACTAATGCAGGCTAAGAAGATCCAGAGAAGGGCAAAATAAAGATTGAAGAAAAGTTTTTTGAAGAGCATTTTTTTGGTGGGGAAAAAAAAAGAGAACATCAATTTCAGAAAGCAGATGATTAAGAAGGAAAGTGTTAGAAATATGTAAATTAATGAAAGGCTTTTTATTGTATAGCTGAAGAACTTAACTGAAAACATGAACGTAGCACAGGGAAACAGCTTTTCGCGTAACGCGTAGTTGGCCCTTGGAACTCATTTCCACTGTGTGCTAATGAAACCAAGGAACAGGCTCCATTCAGGGAAAGATGGGGCAACACTGAGGTAAATTGCAGGAGTGTTCAGTTATATCTCAAGATGCAAGAAAAGCAACTTTAGGTTTCTCTGAGCATAGCTAATATTGCTTGGTAAGTTCATGATAAAATGATTCTAGTGATCAGATTATCCTGGCTTTGCCTTCTACAGGCTTGTGTATTCTTTTCCCCTCAAACAGTTGTGGTTAGCAGTCACTTTTCAAAATTGCGTGCTAAGCTAAATGATTGACTTAAGGCACACCATATATCCCTCTGTAGTGAACAGCTGTTGAAAGTTTATTAAATAATGAGTTTTGGGAGAGATTGCTAATAAATCATCTGTTTGTTTGGTATTATCTTAATGGGATAATCCATTTTCTGAAATTATTTCTTTTTAGTTAAAGCAACATTGGGCAATAAGTTTCAGTTTAAAGTGAGATGACTGGTTGGTCAAAACCAGTGTGATCTTATTACTGAATTTTAAGAGGCCAGAGTTTGGCTAAATCTTTGAAGGCTGTTTCTGTTTTAGCAGCCAGACTGAAAATTAAAATGTTGTACTTAAAGATACAGCTGCCCTTTACATCCAAGTGCATTTGTCATGAGGTCTTAAGAAGCAGGGGGATGTATGCAGAGTAAAATGGAGAAGTCAATACAAGGGGTTTTGGCTTCACCATCAAACCCCCACAAAATCAATTGCTCACATCCTTAAGCTGTAAAAAACCATTTCTGCATATGTGCACTGTATATTTAAAAAACACTTAATAGAAAATGTTAACATCCATAAAGGGAATTAATGAGTATTGAACCATACAATTCCCATTTAATATAGACACTTTGAACTTTCATCGCCATAAGAGGCTACCTACATGCACTTGCTAATACGCACTCATGGGACCTAGAGAATTAAGAACCAATATATCTAGTACGATTTTTTAATTAAACATCTTACTTTCTTGAAGTATTAATTGTGAAGTAAAGGTTATGTTGTTTTCTCGTGTGTTTAACGTTAGACAACAAACTCGTACTGCAGCCAAATATACAGATTTTTATTTTTAGATTTCAAATCCTCTCCAGTGAGACAATCGAAATGCCTTGATAGCTAGATATTGCTCAGGAAGAAATGTAAGCCCAAATACATCTGAACAAATCTGTAAATATAAGAAAAACCTACAGATGTATGAAAGGAATGTCTGAAAATCAAGTGTTGCCAAATAATGTTTCAAAATCCACTTTGGACAATAAAGAGGAGGAAGTAAAATTAACAGCAGTAAGGGAGTCTGTATTCTTAATGCTCCCATAACAGTGTATGATTGTTAAGATTAAAAAATATTGAGAAATTACCTTTCTACAACATTAATAATATTTTTTCTATTTATATGGCATCAAATATGATATTTGGTTTCCAAAGTTAAAAGCTTCTTGTGCCAGCTAAATTGCATGCTGGCTTCTGTAGGAGCTTTGTTTTGAGGCTGCTTGTGCAAGTAAAGCTAAGCACATGCTTCAGTGACTGACTGGTTTGTATATGAAAGCAAAGGTAGAACAAACATTGGCAGTGATGATATACACATTTTTTTCTCTCTTCATGTTGTTACAGGCATCTCCAGTTAGGCTTTGAGACCCTCAGGTAGTCTGCAGAGAATCAGAAAACCAGGGCCTGCACACTGTAAAGGAGTTACAGGGGAGGCACAAGAAGTAGAATTTCTCTGCATAGGGGTGTCAAGCTAAGTACCCTGTGGCCTGCTTATATAACTGAAAGGAAACAGGCATTTCTGTGGCAAATTTACCTTACTCTAAAATGGACATCTGCAGTGGCTCAGATGAATCTGACCTAGAAGGACCTATTTTTCCCTGTTGTTTTTAAAGGCATCCGAGGCCATGACTTTGCTCACCTGCAGGTACTAAAGGTTGAGTAAGATGAATTCCATGAAGGATGACAAGGTGATTTACCAAGGGCAAGTCATGCTTGACCAGCCTGTTCTCCTTCTCTGATGAAATGACTGGCTATATAGAGAAGGGGAGCTCTCAACGTGGGCTGAAAACTGCCTGCACTGCCAGGCCCCAAGGGCAGCGATCAATGTCTTGGTGTCCAGCTGGAAGAGGTAACAAGCAGAGTACATCAGGGACTGCTGCTGCACAAATACTGTTCAATATCTTCATCAAAGACCTGTGTGATGGGCCAGAATGCAGCCCCTTAACAAATTGTGGATGACGACAAATCGGGAGAGGCATTTGGCACACTAAACAGTAGAGCTCAATTCAAAGGCAAGCTGGGGAAGTTGAGCATTGCACAAGAGCAATCTCACAGAGTTCAGCAAGCAGAAGCAGAAACTCCAGTGCCTGGGGCAGGCTAACCCCATAGACAGCCACTGCCTGAGCAGCAGCTATGCTGGAGGGAGCATAGAGGTTATGGTGGACCTTAAATAGATTTGAATGAACCCTGCACTGTCACTGCAAATGAAGAAATCACATACTGAGGTACCTTAGGAGGAGCATGGTCAGCAAATATGGAAATTTGTAATCTGCCTGTCTGTACTCAGTGCTGATGAGACCACACCTGGAATACCGTGAGCACCTTTGGGCCCTCCAGTTCAAAAGGGGTGTGGAGAAATAGGAAAGGGTCCAGAGAAAAAACCCTAAGCTGATTAGTGGCCTAAAGCATAAGACCTACAAGGGGAACTGAGGTTGTTCAGCCTGGGGAAGAGGAGGCTGAGGGGCAATCTAAGGCAGCCTACAACTACTTGAAGGGGAATTACAAAGATGATGGAGCCAAACCCTCCTCAACAAGGGGCAGCAGCCACAAGTTGTGGCTTGGGAGGGTCATGCTAACATTAGGAAAAGCTCTTCCACCACGAGGGTGGTGCAGCACTGGGACAGGTCACCCCGGGCGGGTGTGGATTCTCCCTGCTCGGGGGTGTACAAGATTTGGCTGAACAAAGCCGCAGCTGACCTGATCCAGTGTTGATGACCAACCATCCTGCTGCAAGCAGAAGGCTCCAGTGGTCCCATCCAAGCAGCAGATCTATGGGACTGTGAAAGTCAGGTGTTGTCCCACTCAGCCACTTGTGTTCCTGCACATCTGAACATACATCATAAATGCTCTTCTACAGCTGGTCTCTTCTTACTATTCACACTGAGCAGGAAAAATAGATGCTGAGGGTATGCGGTACTGCAATTAATTCCAGTTTTTTGGTTTAAAAAAAAAAGGCAAATTTATTTATTATATCAGCATTGGAAATGTTAGAGACCTGCCAAAAGTTTTTGTGATATTGGATTTGCTTTTAGAAAATTAAGATCCTCTGGTATGTGATATACAGGAATTTGTGTATGTGTGTGGTTCGCTTGGAGTTGTGCAGCAAATTCTCAAATATGGAACAGCCAGAAAAATGCATTTCCTTGTTTTTTTAATAGGCACTCCTACACTAATTTAAAAATAGTAAACTGGAGCAAGGTAAGTATCACAGAGTCTGATGTGAAAAAGTACATTGATAGAAAATAAGGAATAGAATATGTGATGAAGATTGACATTGCAAATAAAAAGGAAGAGGAAAAAAAAACCCACAAAATAACAGAAGATGAAAAGTGATTAGGGAGCACCGAGACAGAGAGAGAGAGAGAGAGACAGGAATGGAAAGTTGGTGACAGATGAGGTTGATAAGGCAAAAGGCCTAAAGGAATTCCTCGCCCCAGTAATCACAGAGGCAGCAGAAGGCAATATCCTAGGGACTGGGAATTTTTTTCCTCAGGGAAGGAAGTAAAATGTCAAAAGGTTTTACTCTTGCATTAGAGTGGATAATAAGGCAATTAGTACTATTAAAAGTTCTCAGAGCTGGAGTAATAAATCACATCCTAGGATTGTAAGGGGAGAGAGAGATGCTGGAAAGCTTTTGTGGAACAGTTGTGATAACTTACTGGAAAGGGAATTATTGAGAACTGGTGAGTGTTTAATGAAGTTTCAGCATTGCAGATCTGTAAGCTTGACTTCACTTCTGCAGGAGAAAATAAAACGCTGGTGAGTCATGCTGTGTACATTTGTAAGTGGCAACATGAATATATTATTAAAAATACATTATTTTAACATACATGCCACAGGAGAAGTATATATAATACAAATGATTTGGAGTCTGCTGCACAAAAGATTTATGCAAATAATCTCTATTAATAGGATTTCTCAGTGCAAATCCTTTCTTGTCAATATGAGAAGAGGTCTTGGCAATGTTATGCTCATGATTTACCTTTCCAAAGGGTTTCTGATGTTTCTACAGTTTCATATGTTGTTTTTCGCTACATTAATATATATTATAGAGGAGGTAACTGCTAACCTTTCGCAAAGCTCTGTAAATATGTGAACTATGCAGTTTATCATCCGCAGGTTGAATAAGAAGGGAGAGGAATACAAATTCTCTGTATGCTATACCTCCACACACCTTCCTTCATCTGGTCTCCACACCTTTTTATTGCTTGATCTATTTTAGATAGGAACATGATTCCTTTATGAAATAATTTAACTGCTGCCAATAAAAATAAAATAAAAGTAATGGGCAAACTTCTCCACTTGGTATTGCAGGCTGGTTAAATCCTGTGTTGCCCAAAGGAGCAAGACCCTGTTGATGAGCAGGGCCCGTGGCCTGGCAGGGCTGCATCACAGCTTGGGTGGGGACTGGGATGAGGGTCTGCACCGGGCAGTATCTCCCCAAAGAGGCTGCCCACAGCTCCTTCTCCCACAGTCCTCTTCCCAGTGCCGGCTCCAGGGCCAGGTGGGGGCTGCCCTTGGGGCCCTGACCATCAGCCTGCATCTCCAGAGATGAAGAGGGGCTGAAGGAATGAGACCAGGTAGGAAGAAGGTCACAAGCTCTGGAGAGTGTTTCATTTACCCTCTCTTAGAGCTGCCTGTAGTACCTTCCTCAGGAAGCACCAGAGGGATCTCTGCTTGAGGGGGAAAAAAAAGGAGATAAGAAAATGAGCTGAAAAAATCTGAAGGTCTTGAGGGGAGCAGCCTCTGCAGAGAGCAGCTGAATAAACCAGTCTGTCTCCAGCTGGCAGGAGGAATCGTTTGCCAGAAGATGTCAGCCGAAGGGTGGCAAAGATGCTTTGCAGAGTGTTTCCACAGTGCTCAGCACCAGCAGTACTGCTCTGACTGGGCTGGCTGAAGAAAACCAGTGAGGCAAGAGCTGTGGGAGCAACAGACTGTGTTAGAATAACCACCACTGGGAAACTGAGAGGAGCGTTCACGGACACAAAGGCATCCTGCAGGTCCTCCCCATCTACAGCGACCACCCTGCCCAGTACGCTTACATAGCACCTGCCATGAGGGGTTTCTTCTCCAGGACTTGTGCAGGCCCAAATCCTAAATGGATGTCCATGGGACATGGTCATCACTGCAGGGGGGCTGACAGATCGTCATTAGATACCTGCAGTTCTTGTGTGGTTCAAGCACGTGCTCAAGGCTGGGAGATCTCATGGGACCACTGTGCAGTTGCACTGCAGAGGCAAAAGAGCTGCCAAGGCTAACCTGTCCAGGACACCTGGAGGCACAGCCAGCCAGGGCTGGGACTTTGGGCAGTCCCTGTATCCTGCTCCCATCTGAGGAGGAGCTCCCCTCCTCATCAGCTCCCCATGGACACCAGTTCATCTTCCAACACGGCCTCTGCTCTGCTTGGCAGCTGCTGTGAGGGTCTGGATGTCCAAATTAATCTTTGGCTGAATTTCAGGACTTGGGAAAAATACAGGCACAACTGAGTCCAGCTGGAATTAGCCTGCTAAGGGCCAGAAAATCTGGTAGTGACCCAGTGAGTGGCTCTGTGTGTGTGTGTGCGTGCATCTAGGCAGGCACCATGTTCCTGGGGTTTGTGCACTGGTCCAGAATCACGTCCCACCCGCATCCTTGCTCCACCTCAAGGTGTCAAGATGAATACCTGCTTTTCCACGCTGTGCTGCTCAGACAAGACATGGGCGTACCGCTGGTGCTGTTGCAGCAGCATCTCTTCATGCATGGAACAGAACCCGAGACTGGGAGGGGCATCTGGGGCTCAAATCAGGCTTACACACCTTTACTACAAGGGATGATGGGCATTTCAAAAAGCCATTTATCCCCGTGCAGTAGGAGGTAATACCAATAACCCGACCATCCCCTAATTTCTGACCAGCCCCCAAGCAGCCTCGCTTTTTTTTTTTTTTTAAAGCATTGAATACCTTTCCCTGCAGGTGTTTTCCCTCTTGAATTCTTGAGCTCTACAACAAGCTCGTCTCAGCATCCCTGCCTCTGACTGTAATTTTACCTTTCTTATATATGTGCTGACTTTCTCAGGGCTCTTTCTCAGCAGCCTGACTCAAGGTTGCGCAGCTGTGCCGTATCACAGCTGGGCCTTCGGTCCTCGATACACAGGCAGCCGAGCTCCCCGGGGGCAGGTTACAGAGACAGGGGGGCACAGCACTGCACTGCCCGTGTTACAGTATGGATATTTCACGAATGATGACCAAGCCTTCAAAACATGCTTTACTCCTCAGGTCACATAACAGATGGGCATTGCTTCAATTCCTATTGACTTGGGGGTGACAAGGCAGTGCCCACTGCTGCCACCCATCACTTTTGCTCTGCCTTGCTATCATGTCACACCACCGAGGAGCTATATAACATGCAAAACTGGTATTTTCTGAGTGAAACTTGAGCACAAGTATTTCTACAAATGACTAAAAGTGATACCATTCCTATGCAATATGTGTTATTCTCAATTTTGAGTTTTAGTTTCTTCCAGCCTGCTCAGCACTGGGAGACATGCAGTCTTGTTTGCTCCTTGCTTCTTCCTCAAAACCATCCCCTTCAAGATACTGAGCAGTGATGGTCTTGATCTCCCCAGCTCCATAATCTAAACTGGAATGGTAGTGTGAGGCACCTGCAGGTTTTGCATTGCTTTTCAAAAGCTCTCAGGGCTTCTCACGGATGAGCGGCAGCAGTGCAAACTGAGTCTGGATTTCAGAGAGGGTTCCTGTTCCTTGATGAGCAGGTTTCATTTTTCAGAAAAGGCAAATTGAGTTTTGTGCAAGAGGTTTCCTTCTGACGAGAGGAGGAGTCATGGACATGCGCAGCCCAAGGTTCGCACCAGGAGCCAAACACGCATAGCTGAAGTGGCAGCATCGGTCCTACATGGCTGAGAAAATGCTCCTGAGTGATTTCTAAAATCAGTGTATTTTGGGTTTGCTGATTATCTAGACTGCTTTTCTTAATCTCCAGCTTTGTAAGAAGCGGGAAGTCTATTGTGTTACTATCCAGGCTACCTAATATAGCTTTCCTTGGCTCAGCAACTAGTCACTTAGGCCACTGCAAGTTCAATAAGGTCAGAGGCACCAGTCAGTTAAAGTCTCCAAACATTTTGTTGGAACAAAATTGCAAACCTTTATCTCACTAGAAGGATTACAGATTACACATTGACACTGATAAATAAAGAGTATCAGTTTAATGTCTGACAGGTCGCCTCTCAGAGGACTAAAACCTTCATTTGCAGTTGGATAGAGATGGTTATCAAATGATCATTCCTGTCTCTTTCTTTTATGAAAACTGCCTATTTTGTGGCCAAGTGGTACAAAAGCAAAATAATTTGGAAGAGTTATTTTAAGGCCAAAACCAAGTCCTCAGAAAATCTGTCTCCCCATCTTCCAGTACATACAAGGTTGTTATAAAGAGGATTATGATCAACCACTGATCATGTCCATCAAAAGAAGGACAAGAAGAAATCAGCTTAAACTGAAGTAAAGAAGATTTAGTCTAAGCAATAAAGAAAACTTCCTAATGATGGGAATAATGCAGCACTGGAAAACACAACCCAGGGATGTTTTGTTCAGCTTTTCAAAGAAAGATTAAGGAAAACATCCAGCACTGATGGTTCAGAAATGCTCAGCCCTGTCTCAGTGCGTGAGGCAGTAAGGGTTGGGAGGGTGTCCTTTCCAGCTGTGAATTCTTGTGACTTTGAGATGCACTAATCTAATGCAGTGAGAGGCTTTTCAGGTAGCCTAGTGTTGCTGAGGGATTCATAGAGGCATAATGAAGACCTTCAGGCATTTTGCCCTCTTAAGCATCCAAAATTTCACCTGATGGACCCCTTTAATAAAAAGTGCCATCCCTGCATGCATGCAATTTTTTGTCCAGAATGTTAATAGATCCGGGTGCCATCTCATCTCTGGTGGGGCAAAAGAGGGGGCACGACTCAGGTGCCTGAACAGGGGGGTCTAGCACTCTTGAGACACCTCAGGGTATCCAAGCCATCCATATGGGGTTTTGTGTCATCTCTACCAGCTCTATATGAGTGACTTGGATGCTGTAGGGTGTTTCACGTGGGACAGGGTGCCTCTGTTTAGACAACCAAATCACAGGCCTGAGAGATATACAGCTGGGAGTCTCACCCTCGCCTCTATACAGCTCCTGTTTGAAAACATGCAACCAACTCCCAACTTGTCTTCTTCCCAAATGCAAAACTGCTGAGCCTGAAATGTTTTTTAAAAAGGGAGCTGGGTTATTTTTCCAAATACCATCATAGTTACTCAAACGTCGTGTAAATTATCTGCAGTAAAATAAATCAAACGTTGCACCCCAAGGCGTCTCTCAGCTGAGAGAGCAATCATGGCCAGAACAACCACACTCCCCATGGAATGATGTCCCTTCCCTTTCCCAGGACCTCAAGTTGATATGATGTGAAAGGCAGATACTTTCTGTGCTCAGCTGGCAGCTTGGTTCTGCAAAAATCTTTGTGCTTTAAATTACCAGTGCCACCATAGCAATCCTCCCCATGGCTGACCAAGCACTCAAAACGTAGAAAACCATGGTCAGCCATAGCACAGGACAGAACACGACCCATTTTTCTTGGTAATGGGCTGACATCATGCAATGCGTGACTTGTCACTTGATGTGCAAACTGTAAAGTTGTGATTAGACAACCTCCCCTCACCTTCATGTTCTCACCTAAGAGAGAGACTTGACAAAAAATGGGAAATGTGATTGCAAAGCTATACAAATTAGCAGAGGGATCCCAGGATCTGTTAGTTCCTGAATTTATTTAGAATTATTTTTTTTTTAACTGCCTAATTTCAGTTTGATGGGTCCCTTTGAGAACTAAGCAGGTCATGTAGCTAAACTAAGCAAGAGCTTGTCTTTTTTTATGAACTGCTTCTGAGTCATGTTTGTACTCAAAGGGAACAGTGTCATGCATTAATTGAGTCTCACTGGTATAATTTTCAATTGACAAGTAAATAGTTCTGGTTCTTAAAAAGCTGCACAACAGAAAAAACTCTCAGTAATACTCTGGTGACAGTCTTCCTAGGTACATATTTTTTTTTCTTTCCAGATCAGCACAAACTGCAAATGCAATTGATATTGCATCATTCTGTTTCAGTAGATGTTATTATAGTTCATTGTATGAATCTGATTATACTGAATTTTGGCTCTTATTTGCAGTTAAATTAACGTTACTTATTTAATACAGCTGTACATTTAACACATAATAAGGTTGCTAACCATTTCAGTGAATCTGATTTTGACCCAAAGCAAAATTCGTTAAATCTGCTGAACTGCTGGGTGAGGAATCCAGAAGAAAAGCGGTATGGACACAGTTTAAGGGTCAGCCTTTCCCAGCTGGTTCAGATGCAGAAGAGTATTTAGGCCTGTTGATCTCTCCACAGGGAACAAGAAAGTCAGGGTGCTTACTTCCCTGATTACAGAAATTACAGAGACATCAGTCTCTCCTTTTGCTAGTTCTGAGATTGTGCTAGAGTGAAGGAATCCTGGTGGGAGAAGACAGGAGGTAAAAGGGGATTGTGTCTGGGATCTTCTATGTATAGATGTCAACCCATCACCCTAGATGGGTAGCACAAACCATCCCAAGCCACTTTTGCCTCAGTTGCGTGCTTGCTTCTTGTTGGGAGACTCCCAACACAGGGGAAATGCGTGAGATGGCAATCACCTGAACACAGAAGTTTCTCAGAAGCCTGGTAGGTACTTCAGGAACAAAGGTGTGTGCAAAGGAACGGGCTTCTGTTGGGATGTTCAGCTCTGGAGGTCTGTGGGCTGAGAGAGAAAGTCTCCTGCTACCTCCACCCCCTGCCATCCCCTGCCCACCACAGCTGGGAAGAGACCAATGGGTGGTGGTGGACATATCCACACCTGGAATACCTGGGGGTCTGCACAAATAAACCCCTTGCTAGCAAGCATGAGGTCCCATCTGTGCATGCACCGAACTGGCTGTTACTTGATTTCAATATGGCATTGCATCTAGGAAAAAGACTGCATAGTTAATCATTAATTTATTTATAACCCTGGGATACGAATCTCACTGACTCCTGTCAATAGAGTCCAAATATTTGAATAAAATGGAAGGTGGCAATGATCACGGTATACAGATCGCTGCTTCTTGACATTTGCCTGTCCCGCTTGAAACAGCTGATGAAGAGAGAAGGCTTTGGAGGGATCCAGCACTCACCTTCCCATACCTACAAGGAGGTCACTGAGATGAGGGAGAGGGGCTTTTTACAGGGGTGCATGGCAGGATGGAGAGAGACAACGGGCATACATTGAAAAAACAGAGGTTCAGACCGGACATAAGAAGGAACTTGTTCCCCATGAGAACAAGCACAAAGCAGAGCAGGTTGCCCAGAGAGGTTGTGCAGGCTCCGTTATTGGAGGTTTCCAAGTCCTGGCTTTCTCAAGCCATGAGCAACATGGGTTGATCTTAGAGCTGATCCTTCTCTGAGGCCCCCAAGGTCCCTTCCAACTGGAGTTATCCTGTGATCCTATGATTACTTTCACACTCGCTGTTGGCAATGCATCTTCCACAGGTGGGATCAGCCTGACTGGAGCTCTGCCCCCCAACCCTCCTCTCTGCTGCTATCTCCCCCCAGAGAAAACAAGTTATCCTTTGGCCAAGGGTACTTGGTGTTGTGTCACCTGTTGCAAGGTTGCTTTGTCGGTTCTAGGTGAGCAGTAACTCACCTAGAACAAGATACAGGACAAGATATGAAAGGGGGAAAACATATGGCAGGCTAAATTTGAGCCTTGTAACTTCAACACCGTCATTTCCCCCTTTGGTAAAACACACAGATGTGCTTCCCCTTCTGTGTTATGTGCCACACTGTGGGGCACATTTTGCAGGTCATCTGTGGAGGTTAATTCCCTCATGTCAGTGCAGTTGCACTACTGAGTGTATAGTGGAACTGCTTTTGCAAAAATAACAGAACTGATTATTGGCAAAAATGCCTTTGATTAGGGATATTACCATTTACTTCAGAGTAGCAATAACACAGTCTTGATGCCATTTAGGAACACATAACATTAATCTCAAATTGACTATGTTGTCCCACCTTGTTTTCCTCGACCAGCAGACAATCAAAAAACAAGAATCCGTTCCTAAGAAGCTGTACATTTATAAAGTATTTTGCTTCACACAGAACACATATTTTAATTTACTAATCTGTATGAATTGTGTTCTTGTAAATTACTCAAACCTGTCCACTGTCTGGGCTGTTTATCGCAGCTTAGCTGTGATGGCTACCAAGCACCACAAATTTTTACATTTCCAGATCTATGACCGTGATGAAGCAGGCACGGGATACAATTAATATGTTCCTACTTTATTAAAGAAGAAGGCAGTTTCACTCATCTAAAAATGTCCTAAATGTATAGGTCTTAGAAAGATGGCCTCTCTCCCCTCTTCTTCATATCAAATAGAAGAAAAATAAAGTCCAGGAGAGAATCTTCTGCTGCATCTCTAAGTCCCTATTATGTTGTCTGTCCAGCCAGCAGGGATCAGAAATGGTGCTGCATTTTCTCTGTGCCCACATAGTGATAGTACATTTACCCAGAGACTGCATCCTTGGTCAGAAAAATAGTCCACCTAGTCCAGAATCTATCCTGTCTCCTAAATGAGAAGGGGTCCTCTAAATAATCCTCCATATACCCATGACTAAAACCTATATCGCTGTACAGAGGGATTTAGATCACAAATACATAACAAAAATAGCATCTCCTATCTTTGTAACGGAAATGTTTTTTCAGTCTTTTTTTTTTTTAGATCCTGTATTAATGTTAATATGCCAAAGAATTGTATAATGTGATGAGTGGTATTTGCAGTACCTCTTTGTGATCTATAAAAGAGGTGGGGGAGCAACATTTGAAGGTGACACAAAGTTATTTAGGTTAGGCTGAGCCAATGGAGAGAAAAGAATTCCCAATAGTTTTGTCCACACTGAGCATGTGGGCAGTGGGTTGATAAAGCTGTTGGTGTTTATTAACACAAAACCACATCCAGCGGATGGAGTAGCCTGAAGCACTCTGTACAGTGCTTGGTCCTAGATCACAGACAACAGTCAGGGAAAGACTGGGATATTTACCTGGAAGCCCAGTGTAAACCAGTAGTCCAATCACAAACAAGATGTTGGGGTACATAAGTAATGGGATGGAAAATATACCCAGTATTATGACATTACAGTGCCATTAAGGTTTAGTGATTCACCTGGAATACTGCACTTGGTTCTGGTCAGCCTAATGCTCTACAGAGGCCTACTCAGAAGAGCTAATTTAGCTTAAGGAGCTTACTCTCCCTAAGATCCCTCTCCAGACAAGAGTGAGCTTTGGGCTCTCTCCTGGGAAGCATTTCAGGCATCTCATGGCAGGTTACTGTCTTCCACCATCGTTCAGAATAACCTGGTTTTCTCCATTAAAACAGAGGCTAATGTTAGCCCTCTCTCTATCAAGACACACAGACATGTAAGGCATGGTTAATGAAAATTGTTAGAGAAGTTGGGAAAAAAACAAATTAAGATTGAGGAAACTGTTTGATTTACATAGGGAGCAATCAGTAATTACACAAGCTGTCAGTCAAGAGCAGGTAGACCTGGCACTTCTCCCAACTTTTTCATAATAAGACAGCAGAACCCATCAGTGACACTGAGAGGCAAAGGATGAGAGAGGAAGGCTGTTCCACTCAATGAGGGGATGAAGCTTCATTGCCTCAAGAGCCTTGCAGGATTAAAAAAAAAGTCATGCACTCCACAACGACAAGACTACCAACAATTATGCTAGCAAGGGTTGAAACACGAGCAGTCTCAGGCCTGCTTCAGATTACAACTTAACTTCTTAATGTAGAAGCTGGATTCTCATATTTGCCCTTCTTCCACCAACAAGCAGTTTATTCACTGGTTACCCACTCACATGGCTTCTGCATTTCTCCCTGAGGCATCTGGCACAGCTACCCCCGGAGACAAAATATCCCACCCACTGGATTGGTCCTTGTGATCTCCTCAGCCATTTCCTAGCGAGTATACAGTTGCTAGCTGTGCAGAAGGAAAAGGGACAACAGGGACAAGCCTGAATGTGCACCTCAGAGCAACTGATGAGCCATATTGCCGTAAGTGAAAGGCTACCCATTCCCTCACCTTTCCAGTGGGGTTTCTGCTAGGCCATTACTTCAGATACATATCAACATATCTTGGGTGAAAAACAGTGCTGAAAGAGACTACACACTCATTTACAACATCCCACTGACCCTGGGGTGGATCAGCTGTACCTAAGCCATACTTAGCAGAAATCTGTCTAGCCTGTTGTTACAAGCACTGGAAGATGAGGATGCTCTGCTCAGCAGGGGCACGACACACTTCTCCATCCACACCACTAGAGCATTTTTCTATTGTAACTGGATTACTTTTTGTCTTGTCTTATCCACTATGGCCGTTAAACATAGATAAAGAATCACAGCTCCAGAGAGATATTTTGAATATTGGGCTTTCTTACATGCAGCATCTTTCCCCATATTTGGTGCTCTCCTTAAGGTATTGGCCCAAGCATCCAGGATGCAGAAGCATGGTGAGATGCTGTCAGCACTGGAGAGGCTGGCTCCCTCTTTCTAAATTTCATGGAATTATCAATCACCTGATTATTTGTTTTAGTCTTTTCTCAGGAGTTATAGGGATGGTGATTATTTCTAATTCTCTGGCTCCACAATTCCCTGCCCCTGCTTTTAACCAAAGCACTATGTTTGTCCTCTTCTAGTCTTCAAAAAAGGCACTAAGGTCTCTGAGCTTCTCAGCATCATCTGCCAGTTTTCCTACCCATGGAGTAATTCTTCCCTTGGTTTCCCTTTTTGTTACTATCAAAAATGCCCTTAAAATACCTTATTAGTATAAGCAAAGAATAGAAGAAGTATTTTATTTTGTGCCTGAGACTTTCAGATTTTGTGCCTATATGCTCATGCTGAGGGTTTTTTTAACATTCATTTTTAGATATTTGACCTAGTTTCCATGTTCTGTACCCTCCTTTCTTGCACTTGAGATCATTGAAGAGCTTGCGATTTCACAGATATCTCTTACTGCATTTTCTATCCTTTCTACATGCTGGGTTGCTTTGTGATCCTGCTCCTACTGTCTATTGTTTTGGTTTTTTTTTTTTTAATGAAACATCAACTCTTTTTGGAGCTCTTTTCTTCTGTAGCTTTTATTCCCAGAGGAACTTACCTGCTAATATCCTCTGTGTTCATGAAAGTCTTCTGCCTTCAAGTCCTATGCCTTCAGATTTATGTTATCCTTCCTTCATTCCCTGAGGCTTACAAACCCTGTAACCCTCTCACCAATATTGTCCTCCACCTTCACACTCCCTAGCTGTTCCTCTCCTGTGGTAGGAACTGACTCCAGGATCACCACCTGGGAAGCTGCTTTCTGCACTGCTGCATGACAAAATGCCAGTGACGCACTCGCAGAACAGGCTGTGCCCTAGTTTATCATGTTCTTCATAATTGTTGGAGTAGTTAAAGACCCCCTCCCCCAAAAAAATCACCCCTGCTTTTTTTAATTGATTCTGCTAGCTGCTTACAAAAGAGCCTCATCTCTCTGTTTTTCTTAGATAGGGGAAAAAAGATGAGTGTAATGGATGTGATTTTTTACTGTATTATTTCCTGCTACTATTTAGAGATCAGGTCCATCACGCTCCACACTTTTTGCCTGAGAAGAAATGCACATATCTGCTTTTCGCTCGCCAGTTCATATTTCTCCAGTTCACTGCTTTCCATTTCTTCCTCGCGTACGCAGCCTCGTGTAGACTCTGCAGAGCATCCTAATGGGAGGGGAGGGCAGAGCTCTGGCAGTCGCTGAATCTTCCCTGCTTGTGAGATATGGGAGTTGCACAGAGAAGCGCCTCTTCACAGGCAAGACCTCTAAGGGAGATTACTTCACCCTTCCAAAAAGTCACCCAAATTAGGCAGTAAGATTTTGCCCAACCCAGCAGCCATGCTTTGACTATCAGGACCGCTTTATTCCCCATTTCTTTAATAGGCAGCTTTTCTTATTGAACATAGACAGTTTAAAATTTGGTGCTGTGACCACGCTGGATCACTAAATTTAGTCTGATTTGATCTTGTCATCTTCATTATGAACTGACCCTACAATCTGAAACAGAAACAGCCTAGCTACATTAAATACCAATAAAATTACAAGCAAATACAAAGATTAACTCATTCCAGCTTGACTTTTCACTGCGTGATCCTGTCCTCCTCATCCACATAAAATTTACTCAGCCGCAAAAGGCCCTTGAGCATAACACGACTTTTACAGCATCTCTGAGTATTCCTTGTTTATTTCTTACAAATTTCCTTTGGTGATAACTTAGTCACTCAGCAACACTCTACAGTATACACATACATTACATGATTATCTCATATTTTATACAACACATGTTAAAGTAATTAATTTTCCCAGGCAAATGTCATGCCATTTAGTTCATCGTTAGGAGCCAAACATTTGTGCAACCGTTTGTTACAAATGTATGCATAACCACAGAACACTTCAGCTCTGTGGTATTTATTAAGTGTAATTTAAAGAGACACTGTTGAGATTGTTACAGTCTCAACTTCCACATTAGTTTTTATTCCACTTGAAATTCCCTTCAGGATTCAACCTCAACTCATTTATTTATTTGTTAACTATCCTTGCTACAGCATTTAGCACACAAAAATAAACATGGTCTCACTGTGATGTGGAACATGCTAGCAACCAGCTAATGTTGTGCCCTAGCATGACAGAAGGGTTTCATCTCTCATTTAAACCTTCTTTATCCATTTCACTGACAAGATCTGGAGTTTGCCCCATCTTTAAGGTAGAACTACAGCAAATAAGAATAAGTACCTCCTTCATAAAAAAAACCTGAGTTTAATCACAAGTTCAAACTGTAAATCACAGTTAAGACATTTCTTTCTGTGCTAACATAGGTTACCTCCAAACAGACAAAACCCCATCAGGACAGCGGCTCTAAGTTTAACAGATGGAAGACAAGTTATCCATGCAGCATCAGGACTGGTTGCCTTGAAAAATACATTTTAAGGGCATGAAACCACCTCTGACAGATAGTGAAGTCTGCTTCTCCAATCCCCTAAATTAGATCTTACCCATACTCCTCACACACTGATACAAAAGTCCTTCAAAGTACATTTAGAGAGAGGAAGAGCAGCAGTGGAGCTGTGCAGTAAGAAATTGTGCTGAGACTCGTCAGGCTGAATCAGACGTCTCCATTCAAGCTAACAGCCCAATAAATCCTATTCCCCACAGACCACTTATTCTTCAGCACGTTCAATCAACAGGTTTGGAAAGGGGGACCCGACACTTTTCTCAGTTATTTGGGCCATTGATGAGAAAAGCAGCAGTGAAGAAAAGAAGCAGAACCTAAAGCAGTACAAGTGGGAATGAGAAGGGATAGGAGGAAGTGCAAACCCAAGAAAGAAGAAAGACAGGAAAAAGAAATATTGAGAAGACACAGCAGAGTGACAGACAGCAGAGATTAGAGTGACTGGAACTGTGCAGCACCTTGGTGGGACTTCTTTTAGGTTATTGTGAATAGCTACCTTTATTCAAGGAAGATGCACTCAGACTGGAACAGGCAGAGAGAAAAGCAGACCTGGGTGTTCAGAAGAAAGATGAACTATCGCACAAGCAGAGTGCCAAAACGTCTGGTTCGCTAAACTTGGCAATAAGCTGAAAGGAGATGTGATTGCTATCTGCCATTATGTAAGGAGCGGGCATCGAATGGCAAAAAAGAGACACATTCTTCAAAGGACAATGCCAAAACAAGGATGAAAAGGATATGTTTCCCATGAATGCCTTTAGGCTGGCAGTTAGAATAAAGTCCTAATCAGCAAAGGGATTAAGTTCGGGGTAAACCCCAATTCCTAACTTATTTGTAATTGACTGATTTCAGTCAGTTTTGAGAAGCTGGTATTGACCAAGACTTTTGATCCATACAGAGGACCTCATTATCATTAAGACAGAGCTTGATTAATTTACGAAGCAATTTCTTGAGCGGTGCATGCAGTTGCCAATGTCTTGGTCTCTGTGACGGAGGGGATTACTGTCCCTCACGTTCTGTTATTATCCTGTCAGACTTCACCAGTTTTGAAACCACTGCTTGGAAACCCAAAATGTACTCACTGCTTTGATATCTTAGGCTGCCTTATTTTTTTCTATGGACAATGCGCTATCATATTTGAAGCAGAATGGATGAGTTCTCAAAGCAGCTTTGATCTCTCCTAGATCCTCAAAGCAGCCTGCAAGGATAGCTTGAAAGCTTTTTATTTAAAATAAGTGGTGTTTCCTCCCCTTTCATTTTAATTGAAATAGATGCTGAATGCAGGGCAAATTGTATTGTAAGCTTGATTGCAGAAAGCAAGTATACTTCTAAACCAGCCTTGATCAATAGCAGTTTCTGGTAATTGACTGTAATCTTAATCTATCTATCTATTGCCATGGGAATTTTAAAAATTGTTGGGTTTTTTTTTTGTTGTTGTTTTATCCATTGGCTGAAAAGATTAAGCTGGAAAATGGAGGATGGGAGGAGAGGGAGGAATTGATCAGTCATGCAGCCTCAACCGATGGTGTATCCTCAAGGCAACTTGCAAGACTTGGAGAAATGCCGACAGAATTTTCCTAGGCAGAAGGAAGCAGACAGGCAAGTCTGGCTGAACAGAGCCAGGGCTGGGTTTTTGAGTGTCTTGTGGTGCCTCGTTGGCTGGATGGGAGCGCTTTGACAATGGGCATGGAGATTCAGGCTACAAGCAAGTTACACTGGTGGAAAGGAGGAACGATGTGTATTGACGCTTCTGCTGGGCCAACACCCTCGTTTTAGTCAGCAAGGCAGTGTCAGAGCAAAAAGAGGAAAATGAGGAAATGTTCATGACATGGATGGGTTCAGTCCCATTGACATCCCAAACAGGTCAGGAGTAAAGGAAGGGAAACAAAGACAGTCAGAAGGGAAATAGCTGCCTCCCTTCTTATTGTGCCCATGAGTGCAACCCACCGTCCTGCAGCATCTGATACTGTCATCAGGTGTCTGGATGCTACAGCTGAGCCGATAGCGGCATTTCCCTGACTTTCATGGGGCTCTCTGGGGGTGGCTGCCCTTTTAGGCTGCTCCTGTTACAGAGTCACCATGCCCCACTGCCACGGGGGGCTTCACGTTCCCAGGTGACTTGTCTTCACTCTGAAACAGATGTTATCTGGAGGGAGGAACGTGTGCTTCGCTCTTTGCGCAGGTGGCGACATAACTTGGAGGCCTCGACTGCATTTTGAGGAATGGTTATGTTGCTACCGAGTGCTGTATTCTTCCCTTGCTCGTGTCGGTTTGTTAGCTGCGTAACTTATCATGGGTTTTTCCTACTCTTCCCAGCAACTACTGCGTGCTGTATTAAACGCGTGTCTGTGGCTTAATTGCAAAAAAATCTGCATTCCGCTTCTGAATTAAATTAGAGGCTTTTCTGTCAGGTTCATTTTACTAGTGTGGCTGCATCTCAAATCAGCCCATGTAAGGAGGGCGAAGAGGAACCGAACAGCTACTCAGTACTGCAGTTCTCACTGAATATATGCAGCAGGGGCAACTCAAAGGTATCTACCAGGCCCAGAATATTTCTTTGCCGCGTACTTCCAGAAGTGTGGGGGACTTAGGAAAGCGGCCGTTCATATTCTCCCCAACTTCAATGACAGGGAAGTCAGGCCGATAGCAAACATCCCTGAAAAGCTCACGCCTTATGTAAAAGAGCTGGGTATCAGATGAGTAGGAACTTCAAAATGCATTAAACAGGCATGGCAAAGCGAAACATGCCCACTGAGCTTGTTCTGTGAGACAGCAAACTTATTCCATCAAGTTTCCAGAGGCTGATGAATTTGTGAGATGGTGTGACGGGGTAGGGACACAAGGGGAGGAAAACCAGTTTACTGCGTGGCCTCTAGCACATGGGCTGCACCAGGGAGGTAGCACCAGCGGGGGTACTACAGCTCCCACCCTTCTCCCTGCCCGACACCTTGCTTCCCCAAAGGGCACGGCAGATCTGAGCGAGGTGACTCATGCGCAAGTGTGCGTTATTGGGGCATGCTGAATTGGAGCAATTAGCCATGGAAAGGTCATTCCAGCTAAGGAAATCTTCCAGTGAGACCAGGCTGGATGTAACTGCTTTTCTCTTCTCCTATCCCCCGCAGCATGGCCAGGAGAAAAAGGTTATGGGCCATGAGGTGTGGAAATCCATGCTTAATACCTTGCCTTCTTGGGGCAGTGGGCAGCTGCAGCAATAATGCGCCAAGCGCCTTTGTGGTATATGGCCAGCACAGGCCCATGACTGCAAAAATACCTGATATTCCCTTTGTGGGTTGTCTGGAGCACGCCATAGCTGCAGCCAAAAATTATGGTCTGAGTGTTGTTTTGTGGCCACTGAAGAAGTATCTTCATACGCTACATGTCCATTGACAGGTGAAAACAGAATGAATGAGATGATAGATAATAAAAGTCATGGGAAAACATTAGGAATTGATATTTCTAAAGATTGTTCATTGATGGTATCAGTTGACCCACACCGCACCGCAATGAACAGCCACGTCAGGATTGGCCCTTTTTCCCCCTACACAAACTAGCTACAGGTAGGGCTGTAGCTCTGTGTGTGTATGTACATTTAACTCCCCTAATCCCATTCCCTATGTAATTTCTGCAATGACTGTTACAGCGTTTGGTCTTTTTCTAAAAAAGGCCTAAGGAAGAAGTTATTAATAAGTAATAATTTTCCATTTGTAATTTCTGGTACCTAATTAAGTGTATGTCAGAGTTCAACTTATGTTCAAGTCTTAGTGTGCTTCCGTGATGATCCATATAGGGCCATAATTCACTTTAAACCAGGCAGCCTGGGAACAATCTAATTTTGGACAGCCCAGCCTTAACATGGCCTGTAAAACCAGTCCCAGAAAGAGGGTGAAGTAACATGTATGACAGTAGCAGAGACGCGTCTTCACAGTGAAGTGACACTAAATTATGCTGATTTTAGTCAAACTTTCCTGGTCTCCTTTCCAAACTTTCCTATTCTAAAGTGACACAACTTGGAAGCGTGAGACCTGGTCTTCCACTCAGACAAACGGACTAACAAGAGCCCGGAGTCAATGGCATTTGGTCAGAGTAAAAACCAGTATTTTTTTTTTTTTAAATTAAGCCTTTTCTAGAAAGTTTTGTTTTGCTCAGAAGATTACAATTTGAATACCCTTGCTGATTTCAAGTTTGGTAGTAAAACTCAATCCCAATACAAAGGAATTAGAATCTCTTTTTATAACAAAACCAATATTTTCCATGTTTTCCCAGCTTTAGCTTCCCTCCTGCTTTCTTCCTCCTTTGAACTGTACAACTAATGCACTTATGTACGTTCACCCCTATTATCCGTACTGTCAGGATATAGTTAATTTACTATTGCCAACTGCTTGCCTTGGTTGTCATTAACAATCTTCATTAAATAAAAAGCTTTTATCAAAAATGGTTTTCCTGTAGTACTTCTATTTTTCCCAGAAAATGCATTAAAATTAATTTGTTTTCACTTGGTCTGTATTCTTGAGTGAATATAGCAAGGGACAAAAAAGATAAACATGTGAGAGAAACCCCAAAGAGAAGGTAATGTAGGAAGAAAGAATTCTGTTCTAAGTGCAATATACACTTTTCTTTTCACTTTTGAAAGCAAAAAATGGTTGAACACTGGTGGAAAACACCACATTGCAACAATGCTTTTGGTGTACGAGGAAGATGCTCCCCTTCTCCACAGCTCCCTGCAGCTTCTTCACTGTGTGCAGCAGAAGGCAATCTTATGCAGAAAGATTTGACCTGAAGGTCAGGGACGATTCATGGGATTTTCTGCTGGAAATGCATCGGAGTCTACTGATGCTGTGCACTTCACTGACTTTTCTAAAGAAGTGCTGCTGTTTCCCTTGCATGTTTTTCACATACAGCCTCTGCCCATACTGCCTGAAACCTTGGAGCAACGGTTTATTATTGATATCAGAAGAGTATTAAGAGACTTCAACCACCCTGCTATGTAATGAGCCACAAAAACTAAACAGGAGATACCAATTCTGGAGGAAAAATGAAGTGAAAGGAGACACTAACTCTTTGTTATTGTGTTTTGACAATGGTTACTATCCCAAATGAGAAGTTGTGCCATTATTTGCAAGGGGCCTATGGGGATTCCCATGAAGCCACAGCTAGGCCGGTTCAATAATCTCAGAGAGACTACATTGGCACATACACCTTTTAAAATGCTTTGGATCCACTTTCTGAAGATCCTCGCTCTCTAATGACAGCTGCCAAATCTGAAAGGTACGTTTTACAAGTATGCCAGCTGTCTCACGTGCAACGTTTGTCAGGTACATAAAGACATATTGAAAGGATATCGGGGGATCACATGAACATGCAAAGAACAACGGGAGATGCTGAAGAGCTTCACTGCTGATGTACAGCAGTGTTGCATGCCCTGCAATGACCGTTTCAGAATTTGCCCAGCTTGCTTTCCTTCCTTCTCCTTCCCTTCCCTTTCCCCTTCCCTTCCTCTTCCCTTCTCCTCTCTTCCCCTTCCCCTTCCTTTCCTCTTCCCTTCTCCTCTCTTCCCCTTCCCTTCCCCTTCCCTTCCCCTTTTCAAACTTTTGGCAAACAAAAAATGAGGGAATCTTCACTGAAATTACAGTTTTGAAATCAGAACATTTTGGCCAAATACCAGTTCTGATAGTGAATGCTGCACAAGCGCTCCATGGGAGCTGCGCAGGGAGTGCCTCCTAGGCTCATTCAGACTGAATGCATCGCCCATGCTGTTCCACAAGCCTCTGTTTCAGGGAGGAGAGATGATATGTTATGGGAATTTCATGGTCTGATGCATCATAGAGTATGATATGGCAGGGGAGATCCACTCCATCTGTGAGAAGGAGGACATTAAGCAACTGAAGTACAGATCCTCTGAGACAGCGTGATAGCATATCAGAATTGAAATATTTGGGTTTCAGCTGACTGTTTTATCCCCAAACTCATTTTTCTGTAAAAAGCAGTTCTAATTAAAAAAATATATTCATGAACAGTTTTATGTAAAATGGAGGAACATAACGTAGCATGGTCGCTGTTCTCTGGAATAAGCTTTGGAGGTGATCTGGAGTGCATCCTCCCTTATTAACAAGGAAAATGTTACTTCCATTAAAGAAAGAAACAACCCTTCCCCCCCTAAGCCATCCGTGAGAAACTCTCAGTGTATTTTCTGTTTGAAATTTAAATTTGACAGTAATACCACCCACTATATGAAATGAATGTGATTAAAATGATGGTTCCTTTTATTTTCAATTAAAATACATTTTAAATGTTTACCTTTCCGCACTAAATGCAAATGCAGGTGCATTAACACAGTACTGGGAAAACAGAAAGCGGAAACCCACTGACCCAGTTTCACCATCCCGGTGGACTAAAATGCAAAAAAAAAAAAACCAAACAAAAAGATGTCAAAGCATCCCATCCCCCACTGCCCCAAGCACGCCAGGGCCCCCAAGTAAAACATGCCGGGTAGAAGTCACAAAACGAAAAACATTAATTCGTGCAGAAAACGGATTTGCCCCTGGCCGTGACCCCGGTTCCAGCGTTATTTTGGGGGGGAAACATGTTGAGGCGGAGGTTACTGCACCGCGGCAGGTGGGGTGGAGGGAAGGGACTACACACAGCCGGGGGCCTGCGGTGCATTTTGAGAGATTTGTGAAGAAGCCGGCAACGAATTCCGAAAAATTAAACAAATAGATTCGTATTTAGTTCTATTTCGGTCCCACGGGCCACAAACGCTGACTCGCCCACCCCCCCGCCACACCTCCCGCACTCCCGCGGGGCCGGGGCTCCTGAGGACGAAGGCCAGGGCCGGCCTCCCTCCGGTACCGCCTGGGAGGGATACAACCCCGCGGGAAGCGGCGGCGGGGCCAGAGGGAGCGGGGAGCAATGACCTTCCGGTGCCCGCGACCCCCGCTCCCACCGGCTGCGCGCCCCCACGGCCTTGCCCACGGGGCCGGGCCGAACCGAGGCCAAGGCCGGGGTCGCCCCGCTCGGCCCCGCCTCCCTTCGCCCCGCCCCCCGTGACGCCATCGGCCGGTCTCCAGGCAACGGCGCCCCCAGGGGCGCGGGGCTGCAGCCGGGCCGGGGCGGCCATGGCGCTGCTGCCGCTCCTGCCCGGGGCCTCCCGCCAGCAGAACGTGAGTGACAGCGGAGGGGACGCCCCTACCCCTGCCCTCCCCTGCCCCGGTGCCGGGGCTGCCGTCGGGGTAGTGTCGGTGTCGGTTGGCCCGGCCGCCCCCCTCAGGCCAGGCCGGGGGCGACGCGGCCGCCACAGGGCGGGCGCCGGCAGCGCTCCGCCGGACTGAGGGGCGACGAGGGCGGAATAAGATGCGCTTTGGCTGTCGGTGGGGCCGGCAGGAGGGGGGGTGAGGCGCAGGTGCTCCCTGCGGAGTCGGCCCCGGGGGTGGCGAGCAAGCGCCGGTGCCACGGCGAGGCCTTTCCCCCGCCCCTTACCGGGCAGGCGGGAAGCGAGGTGCTGTGAGGCGTACACACCGCCCCGGGCCGTGCCTTGGGCGGGGGAATGCTATGCAGCTAGGCTGGGGCTGAGGGATCTGGCAGCTGCTGTGGGACTGTTCCAGCTCTTGTGGCATCTCTCACAAAGCAAGGCAGGGAGACGCAGATACCCTCTAAATAAACCAAAAAATCTCTGCAGAGAGGGGCAAGAAGACTAGGAATGCCAGTGTGGTTTTTCAGAGTTGCCAGGACTATTATATACCGATGGCAGTCAGTGAATATCGAAGATGGTATTTTTATCATGAGCTACAATAGCAAACAAAAGAGAAGTCTGCCATCACTACTTCAAGCTTGCTCAGCAAGGATAGCTAGAAATGTGCTGAATACAATCTGTACTGTGAAATGGTGCAGGAGGTAAGGAAGGATTTGGGCACGGCACTGTAGCTGGTGCCTTTACGAGGCAGACGAAACAGTGTAGACTTTCTTAATAATGTTAAAATATCTGGAAGGGGAACTGTCATTCTCACGCTATGAACATGTTGTGGCCATTAGAGCCCTCATTTCTGCGGCCTGACTGCTGGGGTGCTTTGCTTGCTCCTGAGTCTGGTCCACCCTATGAGGGAGTGTCTAGAAGGTGATAATGTAGTTCAGGGACAATTTGCAAATGATTCGTCAAGACACATGTATTAATGCCAATGATACCATAAGCATCAGTACTCCTTCAATATGAGACTTCTTCACGCTATTAGCATATCTGGAGCCTGCTTTACGAGCTATGAATCAGTTTACATTAAGTGTGGTCCAGCGTAAAAACTCTGGCAGCTCTCTAAAAAAAACCAAGACAGGTAGATGCAATCATACCTGCCCAAGTGCTGGTACAGAGAGCATGAGAATGCATAGAAATATGTGGATTCCCTGGCCTTACTTGGTGTATCAGTATTGCACAGGTGCATGCAAACACAGGACCTCTTGCAGGAGGAACCCAGCTTACAAGCAGTGAGGATCTTTCAGGCAACTTCTTCCTTGTGAACAGCAGGCTGGGTGCCATTGTTTTAAAAGGGAAAAAAAAAGGGGTTGGTGGTGAATACCCAATCTCTCTTGATGAATTCAAATTTGTATTGTAAAGAGTTGGTTGTGTATATAACACTTCAGGTAGCTGCTGAGTGGACATATCAGCAACATTGAAATGGGTGTGTGCCATTGGTACCTGCTGGGTGGAAACAGAATAGCTCAACTCAATGTTATCTGTGACTTTATTCTCCAAATTTCAATTTAACTTAATTGATAGGGATTATTGGTTTTGGACTATGATGGAGTGAGTTGTCTCCAGAGCTCCACAGGAGCAGTGAAGAGGCTTTGTGATAGACATGGTGCCTATTTTTTCAGAGAAAAGGCACAGTATTTGGCTTCACATGCTTGGAAAGAGTTACATATAGAGAGCATTGAACACCCCATGCTGAAGTACATATAGTGCGTATATGTGTTATGAGAACTAAAGGTGTGAAAGCCAAGTCACAATTGCCACAAGACAGCATTGTAAAACCATGGTTATACCGTTGTCAGGGCTCCAAATTCCTCTTTTTGACAGTCCTTGAGATAGTGGAGTTAATACTGACAACTTGCCTTTCTTGAAGAGCATTTCTGATCTCCACTTACTTGTTGGCTATTAGATTTAATTTTATTTTCATATAGTTCCACAAATGAGAGGCTAAGAATAGCATATTTAAAGGAGAAAAAAAAGTCACTGCTATAGATAAACTGAAAAGGACGAAAGTATTTTCACCTGTTAGCACTCTAAGCATTGCCATCAAACGCCTCTTATTGCACAGAAACAACAGTAGCAAAGCATCCCCTGAGGAAGGACGAGCAGGGGACAGGGGATTGCTGTTCCTGTTAGCCCTTGGTTTATAATTATGGGTATTAATTCCACTCTTATCACTGTTCAACCTACAGCTGCAATCCTCTTTTCTCTGCCCCTAATGCTTGCACCGGCCTCATATGTAGGCCCATGAAAGGCAGTGGAAGAGGAGTACATACGCGTTTTGTCTACCTTGGATGTGTTTAGTAGGGCGGCTGGGCTGTCTCCAGAAAATCAGAGCTTTAAGGTAGTTAGGGACACAGAGTCCAACTTTAGGGCAGCAGGGACTGCACTGGCAAATGGGAAGTAATAAATCTTTTCGTAGTGCTTAGGTCTGTGGATCTGAGAGCCACTGGCCCTTAAATTATCCCTCTGTTATGATTATTACTACTTCTAGCTTGCTCTACCAGGAGCGCCTACTTCTCTCCAGCCAGGAGCAGAAACGCTTCGTTTCCGGCCAGGAGCAAGGGCAGCTCGGAGCCGCCCCTGGTGCCAGCACTGCGAAAGGCGGCAGCCGCTGCCTGGTTTTTGCTATTTTTCCTTCCCTTAACTGTAACCGGCTGATGGCCAATTCAGCTGCTTTCCCAAGAGCGATCCCACCGCTGCGTTCCTGTGTAGCTGGGACAAAATTTTGCTGGTTGGGCATCACGGCGAATGAGACTAGAAGGAAACATAGGGAGGGGATAGACACTTTTAAAACAGCTGGAGTGGTTCCTACAGTAGCGTAAGGTAATGTTTATTTTGCGCTAAATGAAGAGCAGGGATGAGGCATAGAACAAGCAGTGCCATTTTTGATGTTTGGTTTGATGAGGTAAAGAGGAATGACGGCTAGCAGGAGTCATCAGGAGCATAAAATATTTACTGTCTACAAAGAGTAAAAGGAACCACCCCTATTTTTTCAAATCCCTTTAAAAATCAAAATTACAGTAGCGTGTAGATGTGGTGCTTAGGGACATGGTTTAATGGTGGGCTTGGCAGTGCTGGGTTAACGGTTGGACTCGATGATCTTAAAGGTCCTTTCCAACCAAAACAACTCTATGAATCTACACACAAGTCCACCCATCAAATAAACCCCCTTCACCTCCTTTAAAACTGTTGTTCCTTGAACAGAAGTCCAAAGATAAGCTGCTCATCAGCAGTGCCTGTCATGTTCACGTGTGGGTGATCAGGAGATCTAAGGATAGAGCAGGCTGGTATTTTGAGCACAGATTAGCCCTTCTCCTCCCCATTTGTGAGGCTCGTCTCTCCAGGAGGCTGGCTAGTGGGCAGAAGTCGGGCCTTTCCCCTTCACCGAGACTGGGGAGACTGGAGTCTGTGCTGGGAGTGCTGCTGCCCCTTGGCAAGGCTGGTGCTCCTCCATCCTAACAGCCTTCGAGGAGTGCCCGTGTCTGCCCAGCAGTGGCAGGATGTGGTACTCACACACCATTTACCATCTTGTTGAATTAGAGAGTTTATTCATTTCTTTAGCTTCACAAACAGTAACTCATGGGTTACCTGTTTGAAAATTTCACTACCTGTTGCGTACCCTTGAAAAGGGGAATTCCTCTTTTCTTTTGTTCCTGCCACTGAAGCCAATGTTTAAGAGCCACGGGGAGACCTAGGTGCTGTGGTTTCTGTCTGCAGAGCCCAACTGATGATGAAATTGTGCAAGAGCAAGATTTTCAGCTCTGTCCATACAAGTTACATCTATGTTACCTGCTTGTCAGAACAGAAAATCATGGGTTTTGATAACCGTGTTTAATCCTGCATGTGGTAGAAGCATAGCATATAATAGGTTTACTCTGTTACTGCAGGAAAACGTTTGTGTCTTCAGAGTCTGAACTGTGTTAGGGGTAACACTGGTTGCAGTGCAACAGCATTGTTACTTCCTTTGTTGGTGGTACTGGTCTACCTCCCATTGCCCAAGGCAGCTGTCCCTTCTGATACCAGGTTCATGTTCTTGCCTTATATCAGCAGCTAATGGAGAGGACTGCATATTTGTATGGGTCAGATTTACCAGGTGCTAGGTGACTAGTGTATTTTCTTGCCTGAGGTTTGAAATCCCTCTGAGAGAGAGAATTCTGTGCAACAGTTCTGCTTGGCATTTCTGAGAGAATCGGACAATGAGTTTATAGATCTCAGGGGGAAAATACATCCTTGAGAGTATCAGTTTCTGTTTCAAACTTTAGTGGCACAGCAGAAATTCCACATCTTCTTTGTTTATTGCAGGAGCTTGGAGTTGCCCTCAACTGTGCTACTGTGACTTGTCTCTGTGTTTCCTGGCTTGAGTATTTTCTGCTGCTCTGTAACCATTGGTGCTAAAACAGGACATTAGTTTTTCTTGACAGAGTGCTTGCCAGCCTCTTTATAAGTAAGCCTGCCTGCTATGCCTTCCCTTCTCCTTGCCCTGGCCTTCTTTCCTCAACCCCTTCCTCTGCCTCCTGCCTCAGCCCCACTCCCACAGATCCCTGTCTGTTCACAACCCCCAAACCCAAACCTTCCTGTAGCTGCACGTCAGGGTTGCATTTTGGACTCTGTCCTTTATATCCTCTGTTGTCTTCTCTCAGGCTGTACCAACTCAGGCAGTAAGAGCAAGCTTATAGTTCTGCTGTAGGCTGTTAGTGTTGGTGCACTTTGTTTGGGGATATGTTAGAGGGGCACCACAGTTGCTAGAACAATGTCTTAAGGTAATCCTCCTTTTACAGTACCACTTAACCTCTGAACATACTGAAACTTCTGCAGCAAGCCAGGGATGATATAAGATTTGAAAATTGGTAGCTGAAATATGGCTTTTCACTAAGCAGTGAGTGATAACTTTGTGAGGGATGCTACTTTTAAGTGTTGCAGGAACTTCAGCTGTTTGTCTCATCTCTGGTGGTGACCTGTGCTTTCCATGGGGCAGGAGGTCGCATGAATTTGACTGGCACAGTGTGCAGTATTTGCATTTATTCCCATTGCTTAGCTGAAGCAACCAGGAGACTGTATTAGCAGCCCAGAGTAGTTCAGAAACACCACAGTTCATCCTGATACAGGATTTGAGCAGGACCTCCACAGTGCAGCTGCTGTTCTCAAGGTGGGAATTAAAAATGGATACAGGAAAGAGAACTGGACTCCTACCAGTGGCTTCTGCTGTAACTCCCTGCGGGACTTGGCTAAAAACACATAGCTCTGTAGGCAGTGTGTGTCACAGGGCTCCTTCATCACTCCAGCCACGGTGGTGAGAGGTTTCCAGTTGGGTTTGGTTCAGCTGAAACATGCAGCTCCCTGATGAGTTTGCTGTGACTCTGTACCGGTGTATTAACGAGCAAGATGGAGAGATCACGAGGCAGTGTTCCCCAAGGACTGCAGTAGCTGAGTCTGCAAAGCCAATAGCTGCAGTCAGAGAATCCTGACCTTTGCATTAGTCACTATTGAATGTATCCTCAATATTTATTTCAGGCTCACCGCACAGAAAATGGCCAGCTTTGTTCAGCAGATCTAGAGCCTGCTCAGTTTAGCTGCATTGGCACAGCAGACACAGCAAAGCTCTTTCCCTCCACTCTCACAGATTTCTTTTAGAAGTCATTTAATATTACTGTGGAGGTAACATGATGTACTGTCACTGTTTTAGGCTAGATGTTCATTAGCTGAAGTTTCCCAAATGTAATTTTTCTCTTTTGTGATTTTCAATTGTAATTACTCTTTTCCTTAAACTTTCTTTTGTTTGTTCATTTTTAAAGAAATAACCTGTTCAGATTTTTAGAAGAGATTATTTTGCATGTGGATTTAGGTGCTTTTCATGGAGCAGGGGCTTGTAAGTAATTCTGTGATTAGGAATCTAAAGTGGTCTTTCTGTCCAACAGTAAAGAGTTACAAGAATGCCACAAAAGATTCTTAATAGAATTGCAGCTGTTGGGCCATGTATTTTTTCATATCAAATTGTTGCAGGAGCAAACCTGGATTACTTTGATGAACACTTTACCACACTGTAACTTGCCAGAACCCAGAAACAGATGAACAGCAAATGCTTCTAGAAGAAGCTTTGAGGACATGAAAAGCTTTTCTTTGCTCAGAAAAACTGCCACCCTCACTGTGCTTTGACAGCTGTGCCTTTCTCCCTAACTCATGCTTTGGTAATAGGGGGAAAATAATTAAATACATGCTGTGCCAAAAAGTGGATCTGTTCTATAGCACCTTCAGTATAAGTCAGATGTTTCTGCCTACAAATTTCCCTTTTAAAACTATAGTTTGACTATAGTTATTCCACATTTGAACTGATAAATGCAGAAAGCTCCCTCCCGTTCTGACTTCTCCCCTACTCTTCATCAGCTTACCGAGGAACAAAATTATTAAGAAAAGCAATAGAAGAAGAAAGAGCAGCTCAGTAGTGCCCAAAGGACAGGGAGAAAACCATCCCAAGTGCAGATGCGTTACAGAGGGGGTGCCAGACCCCGTCAGTGCCCGTCTGTTCCAGGGTCCCGTACTTGGGGAGCGCCTGTGCTCACTTCTTCAGGGAAGGGTGGGATGACCACATGAAGAGCTGCTCCTAATGCCTTAATATCAGTGCTTACGCTACACGCTGAAGCATGAAATTTTATGTCACAGCTCAAAAAAATGTGGTGATATGAAATATTTTATTTTGGGCATTATTCCTGCAAATATGCAGCTCTTTTTTTAATCTTGTTAAATTCCTGGCTTGAGCAATGCTGTGTGGCAGGGGTGCCCGTGGGCTAACTAGTCATTACAGAAACAAGTATTTCCTTTTATTGATTTTCTCTTTTATTCAGTAACCTTTGTTCTTGAGTTATATGGTTGAGGAGTACTTCATTTTTGCTTTGTATTATTCTTTCAACTATGATACTTGCCATGTGCACTTTTATTCATCTCTTTTCAAAACATTGCTTACCTCTTAAGTATCTTCTTCGGGGAAGTGCTTCCATACTCCCAGTCATTACTGTCCCCAGTATGTGAACCTTACCTCATTTTGCAATGACTGTTTCGAAGGGTGTGTCCTTTTGCAAGGACAGTGGTACACAAAAGGATTTTAAACAAAGGTTAAGCTAAGGTAGTGGTTGAGCTGTTCACGTCAAGGGCAGCTCTCCATCCTGTGGCATTGGATCTAGAGCACTGCAAGGAAGGTGAACGGTTCAGATTGTAACTTTCAGTGTGCAGTAGCTTGTTTATACGCACATTGAATGTTATGAGCCATGAGGTTGGGTAGCTGCCTTTCACATTCCTCACTCTCTCTCATATTGGCAGAATGAAATAACCACTTGGTTACTTTCAGGTTTTGCCGCTTCACTGCTTGCACTTGTTTCCAGAACTGCTATGCTGAGTGAGTTGTGTTATCCTGGAGCACTTGGAACGTTCCATGATGAAAAACAATCATCTGTTCCTTTTCTTTGTTATTTTTCTTGGCCATTTTTTGATTCCTGATAGTAACTTAGAGTTGTCTACACCTTTTGGGGGAGTACTGGTTTAAATATGTATGTGTGTGATAAATAGCATTATTCAGTCTTTCAAATGAGAGGCAATTTTGGCCCTCTGCTACTTTGCCAACATACCTCCTCCGGTGCTACTATGAAAATTTTTCTGTCCAGCCTTTTCCTCTACCCAGGACCTTCTCTCTGCTCACCCATAACATCAGTTCCTCCCCCTTCAGCCTCATCTTCCCTCATGTTCACCCAGTCCCAGGCCAAGGGAAGGCACAGCTGAGGTAGTCTCTGTCTCCCCTTACTAGGTGTGCCAAGGTGCAGTTACCCAGTGGTCCTTCTCCGCCTTCCCAGACCAAGTGTTTCGAGGATTTGAGAGGGCAAGGAAGGGAGGAATAGCAGAGCGAGAGGAGCTAACAAGTCAGAACTGCCACTCATGGGAGGAAGGGTTAGTGGAGCTTTCTGTTGGCTTTTCCTATTTCCCTGCCCTATCGTGCGAGACTGATGTGTGGGGTCGTTAGGGGATTGCTGCCTGAGCGCAGCTCACACCGGCTGCCTCCGTTGGAGGGAACTGGCCAGCAAAGCAGGCAGCTCATTAGGAGGGACGTTCCCACAGGCAAGACTGATATTCATGTAAGGCCAGAGGCTTTTCTGTATCACTTGAAGACTGGCTCCAGCCCCAGCCAAGAAATGCGAGTAGGCAAAATGGGTTTCTTTGCAGTTGGTTGTGCGTATTTTTTAAGTACTCCATCCTTAATTGCCTGAAAAAATAGTAATAAGATAAAGAAATCACTAGAGAGACCTTATTTTGGAATATTCTGTCTTTTGCTTCAGATCCAACCTCCCAAAATTCAAGTATATTCACTAGTACAGAACTATTTATTTTGCACGTGGGGATGCAAGTGTAAATAAGATCTTTGACATAAATAACGAGAGCAGGCTGTTCTCTGGGTGCTCCTGAACCATTTCCATTTGTCCTCTGGAGATCTACAGAAAAGGTTTTTCCCCCCTGCATTTTGCAATGGCTCTTGTGAATGACTTGCTTCTTTCTACCACACATCTCAATCCTTGTTGAAGGGAAGGGGCTGGGGGGAAAATGACCGGTATCATCCTGTCTCTCAGCCTGGGTAAATTACTGGAATATTTTTCCACTTTCATCTATAAGGCTGGGAAATTGATCACTGAAATACGCTATTTCACTTGCAGCATTCCAGTTGTTACAAGTTTTTAGACTGTTAAAAGTAATTATAGAGAAACTTTTACATGATTAATCCCCCTTGCCTAGATAGTTAACTTTTATGGATTTGAAAACAAACACACAGTTTTTTTTTTCTCTTTTTCTGCCAAACTTTTGACAGTTACGGAAAGAAAAGTTCCACAAGTCACAGCACTGGGGTTACTGCAATAATGTTGCTATGCTGGTTGGAGAAGATAAACCTGGAATAGGAGGTGAACCATTACCTGGTCAGAAGCTGAAACCTAAATACAGTGTGTTTCCTGAAGGGATGGGAAGTGATGCTCCTGCTTGGGTAGCATTTGACAAGCAGGTACGTAGAAATCTGTATCTGTATGATTTTTATGAATAGCTACAATAGAACAAAGACAGTATTAAGGTGAAATTCAGTTAGTCAAATACTTCAGAAGATTATTTTCTGCATGCAAAAAAAAGCTCCTAGATAGACAAAAAGAGTGGTAACATCTATTTTTCCATCATATTGGTATATTGGACAAATAACGTAAACATATATCATGCCATACAGCAACATACAAAATATTTATGTATTGAGGTACATCTCCTACAGGATATACTAAAAATAAGGGAGTGGCTGATATATTTCTTTTTAGTGAAAATGGTGACAGTAAAGGAATTATTTGGCAACCTGGTAAGAATGAATGTAAGGTAGGCCCCAGCCCAGGAGAAAAGGCGCATGGGCACTTGGGAACCATTAAGCACAGTGGAGTGCTACAGGCTTGGAATTCACTCATGCTGTTGTGTTTGCTTGCTGAAAGTCCTGTTGACTTGTGTGTGATCTGTTCATGTGTAATATATGTAGATTGTGTCCATTATAGACACAGGAATTTAAAATTAATATTTTTTTTATTTTGCAAGAATGTAGCGACGCCTTTAGAGAGTTATCAAATAACTGTAATCTGTGATGGTAAGAATTTTGTAGCACACTGTTGTTACTTTCCATGTTTAAATTTACATTAAATTGTACTTAGCAATGTTTTATTTCTAAAGCAAAAAGCCTACAATCAGAGAAGAAAAATGATCCGGAAAAAGAAATCATTCAGCAGATCGCAGAAATGTTGCATGACTAAATGATTACAGTGTATAAATATTGGGAAGAATGGCTAATCTCTTAATTTTTGCTTTATAAGAAAAGCCGTGTAGGTAATTGCAGTGCAATTATGCATTCATCTCTTTGGCAGACCAGAACTACTACAAGAAAATGTAGAGCTTGAACAGATGCACGTGACTTTGATTAGCATTACCTCAGAAGTCCTTAGTATTGCTCACATAGTTTTCAGCAATGTGCTCAAGTATGAATTGGTCTAATGTGCCAAAGTGTTAAGGCACTTGCTTTATCTGCACCCTTCTTTCAACACGGACATGTGCATCAGCTTTGCAGGGCCATACGTAAGTTAGTAGGACTTGGACCCAAGTTTATGAAATAAAGGGGTTAGGTAGGACGTAGTGGGGACCTGCCGCTGAACATGGCTGATGAGATGAACTAGCTAGGCTTTCTACATTCCTTCCCTAATCAGTGTATTCCTCCACAGGGCAATACAGGGCAGGAGTTTGCAGGTTTGGAATTGACCTCTGGAGGGTTCATGTGTTTGTATTAATTGCAGACAGTTAAAGGGTACTACCCAACTAAATTAGCTTCCCCAATTAAGAGCCTAGAATGCAGCTGTGTCCTCCAGTGCTGCAGTTTGTGACTCAGCAAAATGGACTACGTGAAAAACGGTTTGAGTAGGTGTTTATCTTTTTAAATGCAGTGTGCTTTCTTACCATTTTTCTTTGGTTTCTAACTTTCAGCAGTACCATAGTAGTTGGAGGAAGGACAGGTATAAAACTTCATTATTGAGTAGGTTAAGAACAAGTTTGCAATTTCATATGGCTAATAGGAAGCAGGTGTAAATTTAATTTCTTCTACGATTAAGTACGCACACAAGGACTCCTGGGCTTGAAACAACGTTTATACCACCGGTGCCAGGGAAACCCTGTGCCAACTTTACAAAATGCCACAGAGTTTATTCAATATTTGTTACCTTTGGTATTCATATGTAACATTTAATTTTTTAAAGAGTAGGATGAGAATGTTGCACACAGCAATGTACTACAGATAAGACATGAGTTAGGAAGTGTTCCATTTCAAGTATTTTTAAAATTAACTTTGCTTTAAAATGAAAAGTCATCTTCTTTTCTGTTCCTTCCCCTCCTCACCCTTCCTGAATCATCTGTTTTGATCTGCAAAACTGCAGTTGGCTGCTGCATGTTATTTCATACTCTAGCATGTTGATAAGGGTATAAAGAGAATAAAGTTTAAGTGCAAAAGAACTTACACAAACTCTTCGAACTGAGTAAACCAGCACATAGGTGTATGCTCAGTGAAAAAATAGTGTATTAAGGACCTGATTGTGCTTGGAGATCTATGCAAACAGATGCTTTCACCTGGCTGGTATCTCATGAGACAGCCATTCTCAGAAAAGATCACTGGCAAAATTAAGAACAATTAGTAATCAAATAGGGCACTTGAACAATAAGTTTGTCAGATGAGTTTACTCTAGTGGGACTAGCAGAATAGGGAGCAGAGGGTACAGCATCTAAGGAAGTTTCCAGTGGTTGCATGGCTTATCAGCAGCTAGTCAAGGAATGAAATTCAGCTCCTTGTCAGCTGAACCCCCAGGATGTTCAGACTGGGATATAGTGGTTCCACCATAGTACCTTTTAAGTCCCCTGGAGTATTCAAGAGAATTACACAATAGTAGCTGGAGGCCAGGAAGGATACCTTGGTCATCAAAAATGTCACTATATGCTGATGTTTAGACAAATGGAAGGATGAGGGGATGTTAAAGGATGATAGAGTTGTTTGTGTTGGCTCTGTTTCATGTCAGATATTTTATCCAGTCTTTTTGTGTTGGATACATGAAACAGTGAAATCTGCAGTTAAAAATTACATGTGGCCAGAACGAATTTTTATTTATTTTCAAGTATTTAATCTGTAGATTGTTCAGAAACTTGCATGTTGTACTACTTAAACAAACCATAAATGACAGTGAATAGATTCTTTTGTGTGAAGATTTAATGCCATCAGGTTTAACAGGTAACAGTTATGTCACTTGATTATAATTTAAATTTTATTTCTCTGATGGTGGAGGGTCACAGTGCAGGAGAGTTGATGCCAAAAATGTGTCTGTCATATTGTTTGATGCATGCTGAAAATTAGTGGGATCTTAGCCTTTGAAACAGTTTGCAGAAACACAGTTTTTCTCATCTTGCAGTTACCCTCCCTGAGAGAAGGGAGAGTGGCCTATGGCCAAGTCTGACTAGGAGACAGGGCGGCTATTCTTGTGTGCTCCTGAGCAAGCCGCTAGCTCTCTCTCCCTAGATGTAGAAAAAGAGGTTGTGTTTGTCTATTATGGTGTTTTAAAATCTCTGTCATTAGTATTCATGGAAGAACTTTGAGGTTCTCAAAGGCACGTGCCAAAGGAATACAGGCTATTGACAGGTCTGTTCCGTGTCATATAGGGACCTTGGCTAGCTCACTAGATTTCAAGCATTTTTAAGCCATGGTCTGCCAGATGCTCACTGAAACATGGGAAACAGCTAAGCTGTCTTTTTTCCAATGCTTCAGTTTGTCTAATGAATCAAGAATAAAGG
The DNA here is from genome assembly GCF_013368605.1 of Nyctibius grandis. NCBI lineage: Eukaryota > Metazoa > Chordata > Aves > Nyctibiiformes > Nyctibiidae > Nyctibius > Nyctibius grandis. Next base: position 26,473,067 of record NC_090659.1, read on the forward strand.
TAATTGAATATATTAAATAGAATCATTGCAAAAAATGAAGTATGGATTAGCACTGATGTGACCCAAATCTGTTGGAGGGGCAGGATGGAAACCTTGTCTTAATTATTGCCTCTTGCACACACTTGTCACAGCAAGCATCCCGACAGATAATGCACTACTAAGTAGATACTTCTTGCACATTCCCTTAAAATTGGTATTGGTGATTAAACACCATAAATGATATCAAGAAGTGCAAAATTGTGTAATGGTTTGCCGAGTTTGAATTAGGATCTCCAGACATAAAGGCCACTGTAGTAAACCACTGAGTGCTTCACCTATGAAGGGTCCTTTTCTTGCATTATTGTTATTGCAAGAGACCACGAAGACCAGCCGGTATACTCTCCGAGATTTCCCGACTCACTGAATTGCAGAACCAGGTAAGTTTTGAAATACCAATGTTGCACAGTTCTAAAGAACTCCTGAAAAACATCATTTCTCTCTGATAGTCTTCAGTGCCATTCATTAGACAACTTGCAGGATCTGCTTAAAAAGAACTCTCCTTTCCACTTACTTCAGTGGTAAAGCCATTACTGTCATAATGCACTTTATTTTCTAGCAATTCATTGAATAGAAATCTAAAATTTGCTTCAGGACCTAGGTAGCTCGTTGTGCTATCGAAAGTGCTTTGTTCAGAAGATTTTCCAAGCAGCCTGCTGATAGTTTTGAATTTGATTTATTTCTTTACTTTAGAGTTCCATCTCTGCTCAGATGTTATGGTAATAAAAATGCCAAGCAAAGAAATTTGAATTTATGTGATTTAATGTGGATTTCTGTTCTTACATTTCTGAGAAATAAATTTACCTCCTGAAATCCATACATGTAGTTACTTATAATCTATACAAGTTCATTTTATTGACATATTTTGCAAAAGCATTGAAGATTTTGCTGCTTTATATTTATTTATTGTTTTTAATAGGTATTGTCTTTTGATGCCTATTTTGAGGAAGAAGTGCCTGATAAAAATCAAGAATTATATAGAATCAGACATTGTAAAATATACTTCTACCTTGAAGATGATACAATTCAAGTGATCGAACCTCAAGTGAAAAATAGTGGCATAATTCAAGGTATCTATTTTTAATAACACTCTTTTTTTTTGCCCTTTGTATCTTTCTTCAGTACAGTCTTTGTCCATTCTAATGGATACATAATGTGACTTTTTATAGTTAAAATGGGCTGTAAGTGAACAGCTATAATTGTGTTTTCTTGTTACAGATCATAATGTGAACTTTTTTATTGTCTTAGTTTCTGAAGGTGTAGGTTTTGTAAGGCAGAATCCCCTCCTGCACTCACACGTACAATTTTTTCTCTAGCTGTTTGAAATCATATGATAGTGGGCCTATTGTCAGTGTCGTGTCACTTCTGCAAAAACAATTGGTGTTCTAGATCTCCATTCCTGATCCTGGTTCCTCCCATCTCAGCACTGACAGTAAGTTCTCTAGCTGCAGCTTTGTTCATTAGCTGCTGCAGTATGTCTGCTGTTGTTGAAGGAGAGAGCCTTTTGTGCCTCTGGCTGTTGGTTCTTTTATGATTAAAGCACTCTTGGCACAGTCATTTTTCCTTGACACCTCTAAGATAAGAAGCTGCCTTGCCCCAGTGTCACATCACCGCACTTGGGCCAGCCTGAGGACTTTTGGAGGAGAGTTTACTGAGCTGATTTGCTGGAGTATTAATGGACTTGGTTTACATTAAGAAAATGTGATCTAGCGGTCAACATCCTGTTGCAGATGGGGAGCACAGCTGCTGCTTCTTGGTGTTCATGGGTCACTGCCAGAATGAAAAAAGTTTTCAAGGGATATAGTCCAGATAAGGAGGATGTTTTGGGATTAGTATCTTGGGATGAGTGCACCTCCCAATCCCCAAAGATACTTCGTACGTTCTGGTGGATCTTAGTACAGCAATTTTCAAAAGTAAATTAACCATTTAACTACCATATTCTCTTCCAAGATGAGCAGATGCTATCAATTTCTTTGTCTACAGAGTAGGAGAATATTTAAAGATGTTACATGCATCATTACTGTTAGACCTGGGATAAAATTACCTGGGAATCTTTTCTTAAACCAGTACTTCAGGCCCTGCTCTCCTTGTGTTGAGTGCTGCTTCTTGCCAGTAATCTTGTTGGGTCTTCAGCAGGAACTGATTTTGAATTCAGAGGAATTTCATCCTACTCTTACCTGGGCAAGTGGTTTTTCAAGACCTGAAGAAAAGCATGTCGGATCTTTTCTCCTAGGACCTTAGAAGTTACTTATCCCCTCCCTGCACTTATATGCATGAGGTCAGAGACATCATTGGGTTCAGGTTTTTCTTGACTTGTGTGTCATGGGAGTGGGAGTGGCTGTTTCTGGATTTTGTGGCTTAGAACAAATGACCATCAACAAAGGAAGTACAGTTAACCTGAGAGGCAGAGGTGACATCTTTCAGAGGGAAGGTGGAAGCCAGGTTCATTAGAGCAGGAAAAAGCAAATTCAAAGCTGATTCCTTTGAATCTGGCTATAGTAATGAGTCATTTTCATTGTCTTTGTAGCATGGGTTGTGCTGGCTGCCTCTTCAGGCCTGATGTTCTTGGCAGCCTAGTCATAATCCTGTGAAAGGCTACAATTTCCCCCTATTTCCTTGGTTGTATGTTATGTTAATGGTTTTGGAGTCACCTTTGGTACTGGATCGAAAATTAACTGAATAGTGTTAGAGGGAAACAAGAATTCTCTGAGTCTTCCGTGCAAGGATGTTTTGAAGACCTCTATGGCTTTGTATGAGTACTTTATGCAGGATAAATGAATACGCAAAACGTATTAAACTGATGGATTAAAAAGAAATGTTCCAGGATCTCAAAAGTGCACTTGATTTATTTGTTGCTGGTACCTGGGCTGGCAAGGAAGCTCTGTATATTGATTGTGTTTAGGAAGGAAGAGATGCTGTAGATTGAAAGGCCCAAGGACTATTTGGGATGTGTTTAGGCTTCACAGTTGATGAGAAGATTTGGGGCCTATACTTTATCATAAACATCTACATAAATATTCTTATTATCCTAGAGATTAATATTATGTAGAGGAAAAAAGGTGGTGATGACCACTATCAGAGGATTCTTTCCTCTCATGCACCTGGGCAGTGACTTCATGCTCCACAACTGAAGAACAACCACAAAGTTGTTATGTTAAAGGCACTAAATATTTGTTGTTGAATATATGCACAAGTAGTGTTTCTTAAAAAGAAATCCCAAACCATTAGCTGCTAGTCTTATACCATTTCTATTAAAAATTGGCCCTTTGCCTCTTTTATTATAATCATATATATCTCTTATATTATTCAAATTCCATGTCCTGACTGGGAATTTGTAAGCCTGAGAACAACAGAAGCATTACTATCTGTGTTGTGAAGCTGCTAAACTGAAGCACAAAGGAATGAAAATCTTGCCCATGATCATGCAGAAAAGGTCATTAACAGGATGAGGAACTGAACTGAAGTTTGGGATCTTAACCATAATGCTGTCCTCTGCGTGTCTCTGAAATACGATGTTTCAGTTAATTAAAAGGCATGGGGTTTGTAGAGGAGAGATCAACTGTAGGAGAGCTTGGGTTGTTGAAAGGCAAACTGCACTGACAAAAGAGCACAGGTGTGGGGATGTGGGTGAGGAAAGAAGGGTGGGAATATCAGGAGCAGGATAGGCTCAGTCTGTGTGAACAGTTGGAGAGTTACAGTGGCAGGGAAGGAGGAACAGCAAAAAAACGTGATGGAAAAAGTGGAATTGAACTGTTGAAGGCCCAAGGTGGTGGTGACCTTAACTTGGATGTTTACCCCGGCAGAAAAGATGTAAAACAGACAGCTCAAATGGCTGTTCTCAGGAGTCTTCTTGCAGAGTAGATATAGCAGTGGTGGGGTAGATCAAAGGCAGGTGGTAGGGTAGATCAAAGGTAGATCTTCTCAGCTTGGCTGGTTAATGCCTTGAGGCCCCGGGATTACCAGTGCTTGTGCTGTAACGCACAAGTGAGAGCTTGATGATCTGAATGGGTGTCCCTGGGCATGGTGGGATCAGAGAAATGTAGTAGTTTCCCACTGTGGGTAGCTCTTGTGGCTTTGCAGAAAAAAAACTTGGAGAGGCTTATGGACTGCAGGAAGACTTGGTGAAGGAATAGCTGTCAAAGAAGTTAGAAGAATTTGATTATGATTTTACAAAACAGAGACAAATTGGCTTCAGGGAAAAAAAAGCCAGAAAATGTGCTTTTACCATTGATCAAAATCTCAGAGTGACACAGTAAATGATCTGTGGGAAATGTATTTTGGTGTCTTTTAAAAAGTGCATTATGGAACTGGCTGCTGTACTTGGACATGAATTTGGACAGATAAGGTTGCTACCAAATAACTGAAATTTAAACTTAATTTAATTTTGGAAACTGCCTTGCTATAGTTTGAACTTTGGAAAATATTAGAAGCATCAGAAGAAATCTATACAAACAGAGAAATTCAGTGCAAAACACAAAGGAATGCAGAGGCCAACCTGAACTTGAGAAACCAGAATCAAAGCAAAAAATACCAGGACAATCACAGTGCACAAAAACTAACTAAAGATAAGGGAGTACAGAGTGAAGAGAAGGGCAGTAAACTTGACCGCATAACAAACTCCACTGTGTTCTTCCAGAGCCAGAATGCTAATTATTCTTCCCATATAAAAAGAAATTCTCCCACAGAGAGCCAGGCTAGATATGGCAGTGCAAGTGTTTTGTAGATCTAATTCCCAGTTAACAGGACTGTGGCTGGCTGATACTGCCTTATCAAAAGGTCATTTATGTCCCATGGGGTTGACTGTAGCTTCCAGTGCAATCCAGGCCCTGCAAACCAGAGCAGAGTGGAGCAGCTGGCTGGTTTCCCCAAGGTCAGCCAGCTGAAAAAGAGAGTGGAGCTGCCTGCTGGCTGGGTTCCCAAGGCTGTCTGGCTGAGGAGGAAAGTACAAGCAGGAAAGTGAAGTTGCAGTCAGCTCCTCCAGTATAACCGATTATCTGAGTTAAGACCTCCCCTGAGGCCTTGAAATAATTGTGATTTTGCCATACTTAATGGTGGCCAAATCATGACCTTGCTATGTTGTGAGATGGGTGAATATGCGAATGTAGGAAGCCTCCTTGTTTATGGGGGTGAACTCTTCGTGTTGCAGGAATAGTAGTCGTTGCTTCTCCTCCTTTCTGTGCAAGCAGTCAAAGAGTGTACAAACTCCAGGTGTAACTAATTCTTCTCCTCTGTCTAATGCACTCTTGAGTAGTGCAGAGGGAGTCTGAAAGCTGTGCTGAGGAAATTCTCAATCCCACTTAATTTCTTCTGCAGAGCAGTGTAGCAGCAGAGATCAAATAATTTGCTGCCCAGCTTCATGAGCTGCCCCATAGTCTAAAGACCTTCACTACTGTTAAGGTCTCCTTAAGCTGCTGCTGTAGTTGCCAAATAATCAGAAGCCCTGAGAGAAAAGAAGATATGCTACAAATTATGGTATGGGAATTCGATGCCACCAGCACTGTCAGAGAAAAGCAGTACCCCAACTGCCTTTACAAGAGCACAGTAGAGGAGAGCTTTAGCCTGACCAGATGCAAGTATTTAAAATAATGCTTGGTGGTGCAGTAGGGTAGCCTGCTCAATAAACTGACAAAAGACAAAAGAAACATCAAGAATAGCCATCCATCCTGAGCAACCTGAGTGTTGCACATGCCCAGATCCTCCTTTAACAATTTGTAGCAAATTTCTGGAAGTAGAAATGTAATTATTTTCCAGAGGAAGGACAATTTAAAAAATGCTGAGTCCTAACCTCAGCTGATCAGGTTTTATTAAATTTCAAATTCAACAATATAAAATGTATCCTTTACATGTGTAGATCAGGCACAGTGATACCTAATAAAAGCAAAGGATTGCTACAGATATTCTCTTTACAAGACATTTTCCATTAGGAAAGAAATTCGTACCCCTCAGAACAAAATGGGCATGTGTATTATACTTTGAAAAGTGATATGAAAAACTAGCTGAAGGCTTATTCACTGGTTCTGAGGTGAATATACCCTCAGAAAACACCTCATATTAGAAAATTATTAACCAGTGTATTTTCACTAAAATGGTGATTCAACAAGATTTGCATTTATGTGGAGGACTGTTCTGACTTAGCACATTATCTGTTGATTTTTGTAGGAGTGACCCAAGGATTAGCCAAAATGAGGTGACATATTTTAAAGTGTGTGGTTTTGTTAATGGTAATGCGATGCAGTTTTGCATCATGTTAAAATGTGCTAATTACCATGTTTTCTAATATTTCCATGAGGATGCATCTTAAATAGTGTATAAGTGTGTTTAAGCAGAGAGAGGTTCAAATTTATTTTATAGTCAAAGGTCAGTAACTAGAATGTCAGATTTGGTACATGTGAAGAAACATCAGGATACTGAACAGGCCTTAAATAATTATTTTAATGGGAATGTAAAGTAAATCTGCTTTGTTGCCTTATTCCCTTGAAAAATTAAGGGTATGTTTTCATTGTAGGAATTAGAATTTAACAAACAACTCTGATAATGTAATAGTGGAAGGTATTTTGTACAGATTAGTCCTTAGGGAAATAAAGTGAACAATGAAGAATTTCCATGGACTAACTCTGAAATAAGGCCCTTCAAACACCAAACAAAACCACACAATGATATCTTTCTCCCTCCTCCTCTGCCTCTCTTCATCCTCTCCCTCCCTAGGCCACTCTCCACCTCCGCTTACCCCCAAAACAAAATATCAGTGCTGGAAAATCATCAAACGGGACTCTGTGGGAAACACTACCAGATGCACAGCTGAAGGGCACTGGAAAGAGATCCAGTTCTGTAGTGTGAGATAATGAGACAGACCTTTTAGATAATTGTGTCTAGTAAGCTATTATTGTAGCAGTAGGTTAGTACTGGAACTATTTTTAGTTTTGGAATTTTTGTGTGTTTACTGTAGTTGTCTTAAAGTTGCAGCTTTTATAATTACTGTAATTTTAAAGTTGTTGGGAACCTATGGTGGCAAGGAATTATTATAATAGTATGGGTTGGTGTTCCTGTCTGGTCTTACCCAGTGGGTATCCGTGTTGTAAAACTGGTGTTACAGAGGTGTCTGGGTTAGTAAGCACAGCAAAGAGCCTGAGGTTGAAGACTGGACCATCTTTTTATTCTCTGCAGGGTATTTTCACACAACTATACTAAGGTATTGATGTGGCAAAACTTTCAACTGTTGGCCTTTTTGTTCTCTCATAATGTTGAAAAAGAGAGTTTAGTCCCAGCTTTGCCAATCTGCTGTTCTTTGTGAACTCTAACTTCAGTCAGAATAAATCATAGCTTGTCATACATGCAGCTGTGTACCTATCTTTAATGTGTGCATTACATATTTGTGTAACCTACCGAGGCTGTAGCTTCTAAATTGTTTCTCGAATACTTGTAGTATCACAGAGTGATTGAGGTTAGAAGGGATATTTTAAGACTGTCTAGTCCAACCCCCCTACTCAAAGCAGGATCAGCTACAGCCAGATGTCCAGTGGGGTTTTAAGCATCTCGAAGCATGGAGACTCTACAACCTTTTTGGACACCCTGTTCCAGTGTTTCATCACCCTCACAGTAAAAAAGTGTTTTCTGGTGTTCAGATGGAATTTTGTGTCTTTTAATTTGTGCCCACTGCCTCATGTCCTGTCAGTGGGCACCACGGAGAAGAGCCTGGCTCCGTTTTCTTCATTCCCTCCCATCAGGTATTTATAAACATCATTGATAAGATCCCCCTCGAGCCATCTTTGCTCCAGGCTGAACAGACCCAGCTCTCTCAACATTTCCATGTGAGAGGTGGTCACTTAATCATCAGCAGTGAGCACTTTTGAAACATTACCCAATTCATCAATATATTTGTGAGTTTTCAGCTGATAGACCAGTAGCAGATTCCTTCTCTTTTAATGTTGTAAATATAAACAAATATAATGCTCCCAGAAAAACAGGCCTTTCATTTAAAGACTATCAAGAAGAAAACTTAAGCGCGTACTTACTTTAACAAAGTTAAAATGTCTCTGTTTTTTCTTTGTTCTTTTTATTTTCCTTTCTTTTGGATAGTGTCCCTGTTAGACTGACTATGGGTTATGAGCTCCTGGCTCTGTGTTTCTGAGATGGATCAATATTTACATTTCTCTACTGCAGCCCAGCAATCAGCCTAATTCATCTCAGTTGTCTCTACTTTTAGTTTGCTCCTTTAGGAAGCTCAGTTGAATGCACCTGCTTCCATGCTTGATAGACAACACTTTTTTCCTTGGTAGGGCAGGCTTTTTCTCTAACTAGTGATATATGGCTCTACTCACCCTGCAGAGTGTAGACAAATCTAGTCCCTCCTATACACCCCTGCCACATGTTTTTTTTTTGCACAACTTTTTGTGTGGTTTTTTTTGAAAGAAAAATTGATGATCCTAATGAGTATTGGAGACTGCTTTGCTTCTCAGAAAAACTGAAAAAGACATCTCTCTTCTTAATGAGCGCAGTGTCTTTGCTGTTCTTGTTGAACAAATACTAAGCTGTTACGTTTACAGCAACACATGGGGATTTATTCCAGTGGTTTCCTGTTTGCTCCAGAAGGTGGTAATTTTCTGTATTAAGACAAATACTAGAACTTGAGGTTCTAGAAGACGATCAGCGTAAAGTATTGTTGTTAATAAAAAGGATCCTCTTGCCTAATAGTTCTTTTGCTGAGTGAAGGATAATTTTGTTTGTCCCATATAGTTTCATCTATTTTGGTCATATCAGCATAGAATATTGGCAAGTCTGTGAAGTGATCTTAGAGCAAAGGATATTTACTCTATGAATTTATTATTCTTTTACAGGAACTATTGTTCGACGGCATCGGATTCCACTTCCACCTCCTCATGAAGATCAGTTCTATACTATAGATCATTTCAATATCAACGTAGAAGTAATCCTTTATGCCCGAAGATATAAGATTATAGATTGTGACCAATTTACAAAAAATTTCCTGAGGAAGATGGGAGTTAGATTAAATCTTCCCTCAAGTCGTCCAGATGACCCATACACCAAAGAGCGGCAAAAGGTCAGATGAGGCAGCAATAGTGAAAACTTGATTTTAATAAAAGTGCCATTGCTATTAGTAATATGCATTATATAAAATACTTCTCTAATAGCAAATAGAAAGTATGTAGAGGTAACTATTTCAACATAATGAATCACAAGAGAAAACTTGCTTTTTAAAATTTTGTTATATGGCTCATTGTACTAACATAGTGAAGTCCCAAATGCAACTAATTTTCTCCTGATGTGTTCACACACCTTTTGAAAAAGAAGAAAATGAATTGGTAAAAATAAAATAAACCTTTCCATATTAAACTGAAAAAAATATGGACCTATTATATGTTCTACTTATGATTTTGCTTGAGCTAATTTAATGATAATAAACACTTTTAAAGTGTTTAAAGGAAGATCTAATTGGAACTGTGGTTCAAGCACATCCATGGCTTCCTGCAGACTCACTCACTTGGTCTGTTCATATGTCCTCCTTCATCTCTACCCCACATGTTATTAACAGCTTTTTGAATGTTTAAAGCAAATTCTGCTGCCACAGCACTCTGCAGTTTTAGGACTTCTGAGATTTTATTTGAACTCAGTTCCCTCTTTTATGAATGTATGGGAACACTACACACCTCCTTCAAAAATCTCACTCGCAGCTCCTAGGTGCTATGTGGATTCCTGTCTGCAGGATTTGGGGTCTTTTCTCTGGGAATAGTAGTGGGAGTGATGTTTTCTGTAGGGGATAATGATAATTGCTTTCACTCGTTTTTCTTGATTAATATGAGTGCAGATGGCACTGTATTTTTCTCTTGACCTGACTCTGTTAGGACTGTTGGCCCATGATATGCAGCCCGTTGTGATAGATCCAGTATCGTACTCTGAAAGCAACAAATATTACACGTGTCTGTTCCATTCAACTTCATGCACCTATTGAGAAAACTGGTGTTATCTGGCTCTGTGGCTGTATTTGATTGCTCACTGCATCTTCAAGGGTCAGAAAGGAGGAAAGATAGTACTGGGATGGTAAATACCATGCATGTGAGCATGATGATGCCTGCAATTGAAAGAGTGCTGTAGATCAGTAAAGACATTGTCAGGCAAGACTTGGTTCTGCTCTCCTTAAAATAAGATTTGGTGCTCTGATAGAATGAGCCTTTTCCCTCTCAGATTTTTAAGGCCAGAAGGAGTATCAGTGGATAAATAGAAATTTAGACAACCGCCCATAGTCAACAGTTCTTTCTGTTCAGACGGCTCAGCTTATGGTGTGTCATTCATGTCTGTCACCATTCTCCTTTGGAAGCAATTGTGTATAATTTTGTAGGTTAGAAGGACTGCCTTGCCCCTTTAACCCACTTTGGGCATGATGGATTTTGACTTAGGAAAAACACCTTGTTCAGAGCAACATTTATATATGTGACTGTAACTAAGAGTATATAAATGCAGTCCTTGGACTGAATCGTCATCATGGGATCCGATTTAATGCAATGCTATGGTTTTGCAGCAACTGTGACTGTAGATAGCATATTGTCATAGATCACATCAGCTAGAATATATTTTTAGTTGGAAATTTGCTATTCCTTTTCAGACCTATGGGTGTATGTTGAGAGGAGAACATACATATCCAGTACCTGCCAACTGTATGATATGAATCAAAAGCTAATTAACTATGTTATAAAGCTAAAAGAAAGAAAAACCAAAGGGAAAAGAAAGAAATAATTCTTTATACCACATCATCTATAAAAATAATTTTGAAGGAGGTAAATCAGGACGGGTGATGCTATTTGGAGTTTTAGTCATCTCATTACCATGGGCAACTTGTTGAAAGTGTGAGCTGTACTATAAATAATTAAACAATTTTCTGATCTGAAGGACCTTATTGCAAGAAAAACAAGGATCAAAACGAATCCAAAATTGCTTTCATGTATTTTCTGAGGGCACAGCAATCCTGTAAATAGTTCTTTGGTAATGGCATAAATAGTGTTTCACGTATTGTAATTGTGTGGTGTTATTTGAAAATCCTAAAAGCATGTTCTAAGATTAGATGGTACCCTGCAATATGGTATCCTGTTTTTAAGAGCACATAATTTAAAAGGTGTTTCTCTTAATTTCTCCTTTATCTGCAGATTCTGGATAGTATGAGCCCATTGCGCCCTTATGAGCGCATTGACACTTTGAAACAATTTCTGGAGCACGATGGACATGTTTTACGTTTTTTCTGTGTGTGGGATGATCCAGAATCTATGTTTCATGACGCACGGGAATTTGTTCTGCACTATTATTTGTCTGATGATACTATTGATATGAAAGAAATTATGCCAGTAAACTCAGGCCGGGATGCAGTTCCACTTTTCCTCAGAAGAGATAAGCTTCCAAAGGTGAGGAATTAAAATTTCAGCTTATTTTGAATTCTTCCGGTGATTAAGAAATATCAAATACCTTGTTTTGAAAATCCTGTGTTAGGATTGTAATGATATTTAGAAAGTGTTATCAGAGTATTAATCATAATTGCGTGATTTAGACTTTGCACACATATTCATATAATAAGTGATGGAAAAAAAATAAGTTTAGGCTTGTCATGCTTAAATTAAAAGGAGAGAGAATCCTATGATTTCCTTTTTCCCATATTAGTGTATTAAGGTAAATATATTAATAAAGTGCAGTAATGGAAGTCCAGAAAATTAATTAATATTGATAGATAAACTAATGTAAAACTGAGGTGAATTCAGATTTGATCCATATGACTTCTATTTGGAACCTTTGAGAAAGTCCAGTTTTAGCATTCCATAACATTACTTCTTTGTAGCAAATCTAGAGTGATTTCTTAAAACTGAGTTCCTCGATTTGGGACCTTATGCAAAGCTGGTTAGAATCAATAGGAATTCATGAATAAGCTTTGTCAGGCATTAATCAGGTGCTTATTTGAGAAGGCTCCTCTCACAGAAATCTTCAAAGGGTTTTAGTCCTCTGTTAACCTATTGTGATTATAAAGTTAGTGAGGTGGATACACTTCTGTATCGCTCCAGACAGATCCTGATGATAAAATAACATCAACCCACAGATGGAGTAAAACACTGGGGAATCTTTTCCCTCCTTTCCTTCTAATACTGGTAATCTATTTGTGATGCCATAGATGTACATGAGATTTTTTAGTAAAAGCCTAACAGCAAAATATTGCACTTCTGACCTTGTGCATCCTGGGTTCTGAGATGCTGATTTAGCAGTGGCTCTATGCTGACAGACCCCTTCTACCATTGAAGTGCATATTGCAATTTTAAGGGCTGGCTTCTTCCTCTGAATTCAGTGGAAAATTTGAGAAGGACAGCAGAGGAGATCAGTCAAAAGTTGGGGTGCCAGGGTGCACAGTAGGATCGACCCTGAGTGGTTCTTTTGCATGTTTTTGTAATTATTACCAATCAAAATAATAGCCTTTAGAGCAGATGTTGACAAGGATGGCCTACTTTGGGTGTACTAACCTTTGCTTTCTGTTTTCTTCCAAGAAAAAGGAGACTTTACTCTTGGACACACAGTAAGATTCTGAATGCCTCTTCTGGTATATGTACTGGCTTTTGACATATGCACTGGCTTTTAGGTTTGGTGTAATCTTACCTTAGAATTTACTAAAAATTCTCCCAAGAAAATACTACAAGAACAGTCACTCTCTAAAAAACCCTGCTAGTTCTAAGGTAACCGAGTTCTCTTTCTTCACTGTTAACCATGTTTCTTAAGAGTTGGTCTCTTTTCTTGCAGTACACTCCCACCAAGCTGTATCAGCCAGGCACAATCACCAGTCGCACTGTTCTCAATGTGTTTGGACAGTTAGTAGGCAACAGAGACCGTTACATTCTGGACAATCGTAAGGTCAGATGTTATTGAATGCCTCCAGCTGTTGGATGTCTTTATAGTAGTTTTTGTAATTTCTGTGGTTGTTATCCTCTACAACAAAGAGAGTTATTTATAAAATTGTCTTGCCATTGGAGAATAGCTCAAATGAAAACTACTGAGGTTTATTGTATGTAAATTTCACGTTTGTGAAAGTGAGGTAGCTTAGCATGGGGTGAAAAATACTTGCAAATTGACTCTGAAGGTTGTATTTTAAATCACATGCACTAAATGACCTAGATTTTAAGAAAGGTTGTGGAATTCTGAGATTTATAGAGCTGCTGTTCCCTCTTTTATTAGACAGGAGCAGTGCATCAGGAATTTTACAGAGACAGTGACCTGAAAATAGGGGCAGTAATTAATGTTTGGGGAAGGAAGATAATACTCTGTGATTGTGATGAATTCACTAAAGAATATTACAGAACAAAGTACGGAATTGGTAAGTAGTGATAATTATCCTTTCCTTATGAGCATTTTTATGCTTCTGAGTTTGACAGAGCTGTCTTCGAATTTTATTACTGAAAACACGTTCATTAAAACCTTTAGCAATAACAATCTGTTGTAGGCTGTTAAACAGCAAAGCAGTAATTTTGCAGGTGATCCAGAAGGACTTTCTTATATGTTACTCCATTGAAAACTAGCACATAACGTGCATGTTCTGTTCCTAACTGCCTCTATTTTAAAACTAGAATGACAAAATAGTCATATGGATAGACTGCCAGTTCTTCTTCTCTCCTTCCCCCTCCCATTCCAATAGCTGTGTTTGCAGTCAGAAAAATAATAAAGAGCTTGTAGTGAGTGGGTAAGTGGAATGAGCTCAATTATTCCCCATTATACTATGTTTCATTTTATACGGATGTCAGAATCCTCACATAATAAGATTTTCTGACACAGCAGTAGTAGTCTATAACATTATTGGTTTTTAAATGCAGTTTTGTGTATTTTGGACCATTACAGTATGTATCCTGTGAAGTTTCAGCACTGAATTCTGGAAACATTTAGCAACTATGTCCATAATGGAAAAGCATTTTGGAAATGTATAACAATAGAGGATTTCATTTATCTGTCTCTGAATTCCCTCAGTCAGACTTGCTAATGGTTCTATTATGGACATCTTCCTGCAAAAATAATTTAGTTAATTTCTGGCAGTTTATTCATTCAATAAATACAGTGTCTGACTGTTCAGAGATGGTTGGAAGAATCCTGCTATGGTCTTTCTCTGACATTGTGAAACAAAATACCTGAGTAGACTATTTCTTTCAGTTTAACTCGTGATCAGATAGAGTGTAGTGTTTGGATCAAAGCTTGTCTGCTGCATTGGGGGAATTAAATGACGTAGCGCTGCCATTACAACACTGAATTTCTTAATTGGCAAAACATGTCTCATTAAGACTTTTTACATAATAGCTTGGCATGTCTGTACCAAAATAAATCTTTTCTTATATTAGCCACTGTGTGAGGAAGCCATATTCAATAACCATAGTATTATCTGTAATAATAGTGAGTCTAACTCCAGAGATGCAAAACGGGGTTCTTCCCTGAGAAGTTTTTCAGCCAAGACCACTGCCGCTGTATGGCAGCAATATCCTCTGTTTGAGCAAAATAATCCTGGACCAGTGAATGGGGATTTCTTACTCACAGCAGGCAATAAATGAAATGCAGCTGACCGTTCTGTATGAACGAAGCAGTGCAACCAAGTGTTACACAAACGCTGTTCCCCTCCTATAATGCTGGCTCAGTAATTACTGGTTATGTCGCTGGATGTTAAAGTTAGGTGCTTTGCAAGTTGGGAGAAGTCAGAAGCTGCTGATGTGTAGAGTTGTAGAGAATTGGGACCACAGATGATCTAGTCCATTGCAATTGTTCTGAGGCAGGATACTATACATGCACAGCCTGTCCCTAGCTGATGTTTGTATAGCCTTTTATCAGCATCTTCCAGTAGAGGAGATTTCTTTGCCTCCTGAGGTGTCTTGTCCTAACCTCATAGTTAGAAATGCTGCTTAATAGTCTCTCTCAAGCTGGTTTGTGTAAACTCAGAAAGTAACTTTTTGTCTTACCTTTATTGGACATGGAGAACAACTGCTCAATATCCTCTTTTCATAACAACCTTGTACATATTTGAACACTATTCCAATACACCATCTTACCACCCTGCCCCCGTCCTGGGCCATTTGCTGCCAGGGGAAACCTTTCAGTCCTTTTCCATAGTCCATTCTTTTATGTCTGTGATAATTTTTCTGATTTTTCTCAGTGCTCTCTCCAGTTTGTCCTCCACCTTAACACAAGACACACAAAGGTTTGCTCTAGCTGAGACTGTCAGGGAACTGGGAAGTGGTTTGCACATAACTTTAAGGCTACATGATGACAGACACTCTGGCTAACACGAAAAAACCATCCATCTCGTTGCAGCCTGTCTTGTTCACAGAAAATATACACTTTCTTAGAGCTAAGAGATTCTCACAATTTGCTGGGAAATTCTTTCCTGTTTTCCCCATCAGGATTTTAAAAATGTAGGTGTGACTTTTTAGCTAGAAGGGACAAGGAGTAGAATCAGGATAGTTTTTGGCTTAGAAGCAGGTTTTGCAAGAGGAAGGGTTAGGGTTCATCTTTTATTCTTAGTGAGTTACAAATTTTGTTTGTGTCTGGTGGACGTACAAGGTACTCTCACTGGGCTCAGTCCCACAAACTGCCCAGCATTCTGCTCCCATCCAATTAAACACTGAAACATGCTTAATTGCAGTTTGAGTCCAGGGAGACCATTTACTTGAGTAAGAATAAGCAAGTGGATAAATGAGTTCTTACATCAAGCCACAGTGCTCAGCACCTCACGGCATCAATCCAGCTGTTTGTTATTGTGTTTTCACATTACTCCCCTTCCATTTATACTCTTCTGCCAAAGCCATTAAAGAAGCCGACATTTATTTTTGACTCTGCATTTTCAGCATAAGTTGCTTGCCGGTGGAATTTGCCCTTCAGGAGAATTAAAGGCAGTTTAGATTTCCCTTGAAGTGCATGATTATGATATCTGATATATTTCCAATGTTGGTTTTGCCTGTTTTGCTCTTTATACTGTTTGTGAAAAGCAAAGAAGAGCTTTTCCATGTGTGAAGAATAGCTAATGTTCTTCAATAGGAAGCTAATGGCATTACTGTCATCTAGCAGTGCTATGAATGCAAGACAAAATGCCTTAATGTGTGATATTATCTGTCCAGACTTGCTAGTGCAGCCTGAGAGAAGGAGAAAAATATTTTATAGCAGTGTAGGTGTTGTGGTCACCCAGCTGAAATGTGAAATATACTGATGTGCAGTGGGGAGAAGCTGGTACTCATTCTTCTCACTAAATACAGTATCTCAGCACAGAGTTGAGTATAAAGTGTTCTTTCTTAAATAACAGATTGTTCCTGAAGGAACAAAACCAGTAAAATCTGGTTTCCTACTGATCTTTATTCAATGTCACAGCACCTCCCAAGCCTGTCTGTTACGCCTTTTTGCAGCACCCTGCGATCCCTCTCCTGTCCCAGCTCTCCTCGCCCTCCCACCCCCTCATTTCTCAGGCTCCCTCTCTGACCTGCTGCCTGGGCAGAGCAGTGTGTGGGGTGATCGGCTGGCCAGTACATGTGTGCTTGTGGCCAGGCAGCTGCTGCTGGATAACAGCTGACTTCTTGCTTTTCCCCCAGCGGGGGCATTAAAGCCTGCTGCCAATTTTCACTAGACTTGTCAGAGATCAGAGTCTCTCTGGCATCTAACCTCACCGCTACATATGCTGGAGACTGGGCAGCGGCTTCTAAATATACTTGTGCGTTTACAGATGCCTTTTTTTCCCTCAGGTAACTGGAATAATCACAAAGTAAGACTCTGTGAAAGGAGTTTTTCTTTGAATCGGAATAAACACTGTCACATTTTAGCTGCACTGACGGTTCTGTGAGCACTAGATTTTCTCTAATCCTGCATGTAAAAGTTCTGAAGACAGTGGTATTGCCTTCTTATTTTACTTCTTACCTAAATTGTGAAACAGACTCTCACGAAAACCAGGTCTCAGCTGTTTGTTATACATCTCCTCCCATGTGTAGAGAACTTCATGTTAACAATGTCATCCCTCCAGGTTATTGCCACTTATATTGTCCAAGGCTAGTGGGATTTCTCTCTCCTGTTCTTGGCTGTAATGCTCAGAGGTGTCTGCCTTCTTCGTCTGAAGGCAGAATTTCTTGCCTGCCTTCTATATACTGATAATCAGTATGGTTATCACTCTAATCCAAATTATGTAGCACTTGACTCTTCCTTGAAATATGGTTTCATCTACAGTTCTTTGACTGAGGGCAGAAGGTAATCTTATGACGTATACCAAAACCTTACAGTGTATATTGACACTGAAAGCGGACAGGCTCGTTCCAGCTGGTTTAATGCTGCCTCTGTGGCAACAAATTCTTCTTGAGGAATTTAGTTTTTCTTACTAAGAAGGTTATGCTATCTTCAGATTGTTTATATGCCAAAGATGTGTCTGGAGCTGCTTTGTTTCTTGCTGTTCCCAGTGCTTTTTCAGATCTCACTCAGGGTTTGATGTTGTGAGAAAAAGTTAAGTAATATGTGATACATGTTTAATATACTAGGTGAAATAAACCCTGTAGTGCCAGCCTGTGTCCTGCTGGGCATCAATTGGTGCAGTAACAAGGGGTGAAACTGTCCATGGGGAAAATATCTGTGCTATTCTTTCTGGAAGTAGAAATTTGTAATCCAGGACTTTCAATTTACCCTCTACCCACTGTAAATTCACATTGAAAATGTCACAGCCTGGAAGAAGAGAGCACTGATTCCTTTTCCAGACTGGACAGAGGTAATTTTCTTAAAAAACAGTGATAACCTTGAGAGGAGTGCATTTTATGTGTAAATGCAAGTTGTCTGTCTGATTCTACTCTCACAGTGTGTGACAGAGCAAAGATGAAATGACTTTTGAGCTTGAGTATAGGTATTAGTCTACTGCATCTAGCTGACTCTTCGAAAGTTGCAGAAATTAGTTTTTAACTGGTTTCATAAAACTGTATTTCTCCATGGCAATTTCTTTCTGAATTTCCTCATTCATAGGAGAGAATCTGAATACGTAATCCCTTGGAATCCTGGAAACTGTAGGTGGCAGGAGGCTGGGTGGTTGTCTTCAGTGAATCTGGGTGAAGAAAGGTCATTTTACATCAGGGGAAGGATGGGAACCAAAGCGCTGAACTTCTCTTTGGACTTTGTTTACCCCATGCTTGGGTTATGAGGGATTTAATACACTCTCTGGGGCTAACACAATATTCCTCTTAAGTTGTAGTTTCCTTTTGGTTTATAAATATAATTTTCATCCATATGTGCTAAAGTACGTACAAAGGGCAATGCTGTAGCATTTCCTAATGAATGCCTTATGCGTGAGTGCTAACGTGCGTACACTGTGACCTGCATGCGAACACATTAGCTTGCCTTTCGAGCCGATCAGTTCAGCTGAAGGTCCTGGCACCCGGGCTCTTGGCAGGAAGCGCAGTGTTTGCAACCCTGCAAAGAGAAAGGGTTTGCTTCTGCTAAAATACGCCGTTACAAACCTCTGGACGTTGAGGGAGAAAATATTAGTACAGGCTAACATAGTGCATAATTAAAAAATTAACGTTAAGTTTATAAATAGCAGCAAGACCCCGATAAAAAGAACCTATGTGGCGGCCCGCCGCGGCGGGCGGTGAGGGGGAGCGGAGCCCGGCGGGGCGCTGACCGCCCGCCCTGTCTCGCCGCCACTAGGTGGCGCTGTGGGAGCGCGGGAACCGCCCGCTCGGCGCGTCCTTCCCTCGCGCTCGTACCCGCTCCCCGCGGCGGGGAGAGCTCTGCCGTGGGGAGAGCCGTGGGGCGAGCCGTGGGGCCGGGAGAGCTCTGCCGTGGGGAGAGCCCTGCCGCGGGGAGAGCCGTGGGGCGGGGAGAGCCGTGGGGTGGCACCCGCGGCTCTTTCCCCGCTGGCGAGCACGGCGGTAGTCGCGGGGTGGCTGAGCACACACCAACTCAACGCACAGACTCAATGCCAGCCGCATGCTGGGCTGCATTAAATGCAGCGTGGCCAGCAGGTCGGGGGAGGTGATTCTGCCCCTCTACTCCACTCTCGTGAGACCCCACCTGCAGTACTGCGTTCAGCTCTGGGGTCCCCAACATAAGAAGGACATGGAGCTGTTGGAGTGAGTCCAGAGGAGGGCCAAGAAGATGATGAGAGGGCTGGAGCACCTCTCCTATGAAGATAGGCTGAGACAGTTAAGGATGTTCAGCCTGGAGAAGAGAAGGCTCCGGGGAGACCTTCTAGCAGCCTTCCAGTACCTGAAGGGGGCCTACAGGAAAGTGGGAGAGGGACCTTTTACAAGGGCATGTAGTGATAGGACAAGGGGGAATGGTTTTAAACTGAAAGAGGGTAGATTTAGATTAGATATCAGGAAGAAATTCTTTCCTGTGAGGGTGGTGAGACACTGGAACAGGTTGCCCAGAGAGGTTGTGGATGCTCCATCATTGCAAGTGTTCAAGGCCAGGTTGGATGGGGCTTTGAGCAACCTGGTCTAGTGGAAGGTGTCCTTGGCCATGGCAGGGGGGTTGGAACTAGATGATCTTTAAGGTCCCTTCCAACCCAAACCATTCTATGATTCTATGAATACCTGTGGGTTTTAGGGTTTTCTTTCTGTCTCCCTATATGTAGATTTGCATACTCCGTGTTTATTGTCACAAGAATTGCATGTGTATGTTAAATAACATGGCACACTGAAAATGTCTCACGAGACGATTTTGTCACAAACAGTATTTAGAAAATAGCATTTTGGTGCATGTTTACATACACACTCTTTCATGGTGAAGATTGCTTTGAAAATTTCTGAATGGACTTGCTTTTGCATGTGGGCTTGGCCTTTGTACTCTGAATCACAGAAAGGGCACATGTCATTTTTATGGAGAAAAGTGTTGGCATGGTTTTGCAAAACCCCTTTTTGACTGATTCAGGTAAAGGTATTAGCTTTTTGAGTCAGACCATATTCTTCTAAGAGGTCAAGGCCAAGGAAGATGTAATTGCATTTTTGAGTTAAAGAAAAACTCGGACATCTGAATTCTTTCTGTATTTTTCATCTTCATGCTGGTGTTAGGCAAGTCAGATTTTGAGAGAGAATGTTGCTTTGATCTTTGGATATAGCCATGTTTAAAACATTTTAATCACAAACCAATTCAGAAAATGTTCCCAGTGACAGCAGTTTTGTCATTCTCCTCTGTTTGCACCAAAACCCATGCTACAAGTTTAGGTTATTCATCTCTCTTCAGTTCTGGGTAGAAAAGTTCAGTTTGAAAGAAAAAACCTTATTTCATGGGATCCACTTTTATACACTGGTCATCTTCTTCCAGTTTGCCTCATGTGTTTGTCTTTCACTTACTAGCCCAGCCAGCTCTCTCTTCTTCAGGGCAGACATCTCCAGCCCACCCAGGTGTGGAAGTGATGCTGCTCCACGTGGGCAGCACTGTGCCGGTTGGCTCTGACCTTCTTATTGCACCCGTGTTGGTGCAGGAAGGGCCCTGTGGGTTGTGGGGGGCAGCAGGCTGGGCTTGGGGCCACAGCAAAGAGGGCCAGCTGCAGCCTGGGCTGCCCAAAAATCAAGGGAATTGACTATCCCTCTCTGCTCGGTGCTTTTTAGACCTCATCATGGTACTGTGTCCCCTTATGAGTCTGCCAGGAGAGGAAAGACATGGACCAGCCAGGGTGAGTTCAGGGGCAGCCCCAGGACAGTCAGGGCTGAGGACTGCCTGGGTGAGCAGGGCTTGCTCAGCCTGGGAAGGGCCCCAAAGAGCCGCCTGCACCCACCCATGGGGGAGGTTGCTGAGACCAGGCAGCCTTGCTCTTCACAGGGGTACACGGCAGTAGGGCACCACGAGACAACGCGCATAAGTGAAAACAAGAGGGTCAGTGTTGGATATCAGGAAAAACTTCCCCCCATGGGGCAGGCTACCAGGGCAGGCTGTGCAAGCTCCATACTGGAAGGTTTCAAGCCCTAACTGGACACAGCCCTGAGGAGCCTGGTCTGGCCTAGGGCTGACCCTGTCCCAAGCAGGAGACCACGCTAGAGACACCCAGAGGTCCCATCCAACCTGAATTATCCTGTGTTCCTATGATTCATGGCTTCATTTGCCTCAAGTCTGCCCATTTACTTTCTTCCATATACAAGTTACTTTCTTTCTCTCACCTTTTCCATTTTCCTTTAACCTTATTTAACCATCAGACCATATTATTCTGTTGAAGGTTTATGTGAACCCCACCGGCAGCTGCAAGATGTGTTGCAGTGAAAGAGCAGTGCAGGGAAGCAACAAGGGGCCAAATGGTACAGCAAGATTTTCCCCAGTAGAGGTGTAAGGAGGGACTGTAGGGCAGCAGGGCTTTTAGGAGCAACCCGTATGGCAAGTGAATGCAGGTCCCTGACCAGACATGTCTCTGCTGAGTCAGGAGAGCTCCTGCTCTGTATCTGGGATAGTCAGGACCATTGATCACTGCGAGGAAAGACTTGAGACTGGGGAAAACGAGTAAAAACAAAGCTTCCGTAATTCTGAATAAAGTGAGATGTGGACTGAAGCTATTGGGTTCAATGTACCAAATTCTTCTCATACATGTATGATTTAAATAATGAATACAATTTTATTTATTTATATATTAAAAGCAGAGGGCAGAAAACTCATAAGCCAAGTGTTCACTTAGTCATGTTGTTTCAAAGGGTAAAACTGAAAAATTAATTTAGAACTGTTAATTTATTATTTTATCCCATTTTTAAACTATATTTGTCTTTCCTTTTGCCTGTGTATCTTAATGATATTTGTCAAATATTTTAAGGTTAGAGATGAAATCCTGAAACCCTTGAAGAAACAATAATTTTGCTGTTGGCTTCTATGGAGTCTTTTTCTACCCTGTAAGAGTAGGAGGGATCCTGGTTTGACTTTGGTCAATGCTCTGTTACAGAAATAGGCTAATAAATATTCATATTGGAAGTTTAAATCCTTAGTAGAATGGCTTCGTCAGAACAGTAATAAATAAGTCTTGCTGTCTTTGTTGTAGAGGATTTCACCCCAGTTCCATATAAGGCTCCACCACCTCCAAAACCAGAAAAAACATTGCCTCCTTATACTGGATTTGGTTCCGAAGAGGATTCTCTGTGCTCCTGTATGGGTCTGCTTCCCAAGCCTCCCCAAAAAGATTTCAAGAAATTCATGGAGAAAGACAGGTATTTCAGTGAACAATATTTCCAGCTTTTTAAATTATGTCTTTTTGTGAAGGAGATAGAGGATGCCTTTTTTTTTCAGTAAAATATGCAGCTCATCAGACTTTTAAGGGACAGGTGCATGAGGACTGACTTAGTGACATGGTAGTCCAATTTTCTCCGAACTCAGCAAAATTTCTCTTTTGAGAAGGCAAATATTCTGACCCTTCCACCCCCTACCTCCTTCCCTTCTGCTGTCTTCAGTGGGAGTTTGATGGAAGTCTTAGTCCAGGAATTAGTCAGGAATTTTGTATGCTTCAGCAGTCGAACACTGATTTGTTTTTCTGTTTGACTTTCTGGCATTTACTTTTTTTGTCTGCTGAATTTCATGCAGTTTACTGTAGCAATATTAAAGCATTAACCCTTTACTTTCCATTATGAAATGGTTTGTCAGGCAGTGGTTGTTGAGGCCTAAGTGGAAAGCAAAGTCACATGCTAGAGATTCACATGTAGAACCTCTGTAAAAGAGGAAAGCTATTACAAAAAGGCTTGGGAATGTGTTGATAGTGCATATGGCATTACTGTAAATCATTTAGAACACAATCACTTAACAAATATCCAAATAGTAAGATCATCTGATGGGCCTGATTTTGTGGAGGTATCCTAGTATATATTACTATTCAGAATTTGATTTGAAAATATACATACCTAAATGTGTTCTTCCTTTATAAATTTTCTGGAAAGAAACTTGGAGCTTAATTTGCAACTGAATTTGAATACAAATTCATTCCAGACCTGTGGCAGAGAAGTAATTTTCCCCTGAAAAATGATTCCTATCGGTCTGGCTGACTCTAGTTTGTTCTGTTAATTTAAGCTGAAAATGTTTTTTGACAAAGTAGGGAACTTTATGCCATTGCCCTTCTTGGTTCAGGAATAACACAATTAATGTATGTTACAAAACTCAGGAGAACGCATCCCGTAGTGATGAAAACTTTTCTCATACTCTCTTTTTGATTTCTTACCTCTTCTTTTGCTTTTTTAGAAGTGGCATGGAAAGTAACACACTGCGCTTTCTTGCAAAACTCGTCACAGATAGTCCTATTGACAAGGATCGGAAATTTATTATTTCCTACTTTCTAAGCGATGACACCATTTCAATATTTGAACATATACAGCAAAACACAGGTAAGATGTAGTAATGTCTTGCAATCAGTCCCAGTTGCCCTGTTTTTATTTGATTAGACTTTACAGTAAGCATTGTGCCCAGACTCAGCACTAGCAGAAGCAGGGATGTGGATTTTTGAATGCAATGGGAATTACATCAGCAGGTCTACTGCATTGTCTTACATAGCTGTATGTCATAGTAATTGATAATCTTCATCACTCAGAATAACGGTGTTCATTGTATGACAGTACTTCACAGTATCCTTTGGGAACTGGCAGTTTAATGTATTAGACTTTTATTACATTTCAATTTGCAGATTTGGTCTTTAAACATTTGCTTTTGTTGTGGAAAACATACAGGAATTGTATTGTAACTGATGATAGATAGGGACAGGAAATGTAAGACATCAAGAATGAAAGAGTAAATCCTTTGTTTTGCAAGATTGTGTCATGGTGTTCTGATACCTGTATAACATCCATTGTCTAGAAGCACCTCATGAAAGCAAAACATCTGTGATATTTTTCAACATACTTTATCATTAGTCATGTAGTGTTGAGCATATAAAGAGTGAAGATTGCCCTGTGCAAGTGTCTGTGCGTGTATATAGCACTGAACTGAATTTCAAGAGCCAGAGTACCAGTGTTTAAGTGACAAATGCTTTGTTATTTCTCAGTTGCTTGATCACATTTATCCTATTGCCGGAGCATGGTCACCCAATGTTGTCATGGTTAAATTCTTTTGACAACTGTTGTCTGTTATAGGCTGCCTCCAACTGAGGATATGAAAGGTTTTGTGATTTCCAAGCATCTTTTTATTTCCTTGGAGTGTCTAGCACACAGATGGAAGGACACAGCACTGGGAAGGATGTCAGGAAGTCATTCTGTAACTCAGAGAGACAGGGAAGCCCTGGCTAAGCATGATCCTGTTGGAGAGATTAGTGTATTTCTGTGAAGCTGACAAAACATCTGCAGAAACAGTTTCAGAGCAGTTGACATCCAGAAGTGTTCTGGCACCTCTCAACATGTGCAGTCAAAGGACTGACTCTTAAAAGCTGCTGTCAGCCTCTGATAAAACCATAGAGAGAAAAAAATCAGGAAATCACATTCTGTCAAAGACAAGAGAAAAAGAGTAATAGAAGGTTTCCTTAGTTACCATGTTGGGCTCTTGTGGAGCCTTATGACTAGCTCTTTTGACACTGCTTGAATTGCCCTATAATCAGCTTCTTGGTGCAGAGCACCTTAGTATGGTATTTCAGGCACGCCCTGCAATGGTGACCAGCTCACTGTCCTCAGTACTGACCTATTTGGTACTCCCAGCTCACAGTCTAGAGAAAAGGCTGTCCTAGGGAGGACTGTTCACTCTCCTTTGCTTCAGGCTCTGGTGGCAGCAGTTGAGTTTCTGAGGTCCAGTTATTCATCTTAGAGTTAAGGACTAAGTATTCTTGCGACCCTACTCTTCAGCTTTTCCTGAAAATGATTTCTGATGTTAATCAATTTCAGACCTGTGATGTACATCACATCCATAAAAAATGAAGGTGTGGTGAATATCTAGACCCTTCTGTATTCCTGGAGAACTCTTTCTGTGCTACTAAGTCATTTTGAGTGCCCTGCACATGAGTAGGTTTTTGGACAGGCTTGAGCCTTTTCAATGTGAAGAACTTCTAATGGCATCTCTACTTGTATCGAACTATATTATGAATGCATAAATAGGGACCTCACCCCCCAACTAAAATACAAGCAATTCTCTGAGAAATGTTTTGAAAATGTGTAGAGTACCTGCCTAGGCTTTCATGAGCTTCCATGAGCATTCCCAGTTAGCCCTGCTCCACTGCAACATCAAGATTTAGCACTGCTTATGGCAGCAGTGTCCTGTCATCATTATTTTACTAGTTTCCTGCTATCCAGTGGCCTGTAATTTATGCAGCTTCTTTTATTACATCTAAAAATACATACATTTATGTATATATTTATTATGTAATGCTGCTGTGAGCCTTAAGAGAAGCTCAGTTTTCCACTAGTGAATGACATGTTTAATTGGTATTCTTTATGTCTGGAGACATAAAGGATGCTAAGGGTACAGCTGCACTGTTAAATTAAAGAAGTCCAGGGAACAGTTTGAGTCTTGGACCCCAATCGTGTATTGCCTGTTCAGTCACTCCTGGTTTTCCTTTGCACCATTCCAACTAGACAAGGCCCCAGAGAACCTGGGGCTGCTCCCGAGGGATGCTTAACTCCAGGAAACTTTCCTGCAAGGCAGTAAGGACAAGACTGAACCAGGTTTGGCTTTCTCCACCCTTACCAGTCATCTAACCCTATCCCAGGAGGTTTTGCACACTCCAAAATTCAGGCCCTTCTGCCATGCCCAAGGGCTGCAATACATACCCTCAGTTTTATGCTGTAAAACACCACTGTGTTGGACAGCAGCACAGCCCTCACATACCTTCGAACAGTTTGAACACACAAAAATAATAGCTGTGTTTTAAGACCCCAGATTTATCACATAGCACCCAGAGCAGAGCCAGAGCCACACACTGTGCAGTGCGAATGTTAGGCTCTCAACAGCATGGGTGCCAGGCAAGAGATTGCCTAGTGGCTTCCTTTTATTTTGGAATGAGAATATATGCTGGGATTGCAGCTGGGAGCCCATTGAACTTCACTAGTCAAAAAAAATGTGAAACAATAAATGGGCAAGTTTGCATACCAACAATAACAAATGCTTTAAGACGCGTATGAAAGTCAAGGATTGGTAAATGGGTTTTTAACTTCCCTGGGATGTTAAAGTGGATGGAGTAGCTGACTTTCAGAGGTGGTGGAAAGGTGAAGTGGAAGGATGTGGCTAAGAACTGGCCATTAGACAGTTTAGTGAGAACAGCCTTGAAGACGCAGGATAAGAAGTAGGGATTGGGGGGGGGAGGTGTGTGGGGGGGTAGAACAGCAGTTGGAAAGAGGCCTGGGACTGCTGAAGTTTCTTTGTTCCCACCTTTCTTCTTTTCTTTCTTCTCTCTTTCTCTTTTCTCTCTCTATCCCTCCCTCATTTTAGTCGTGTCTGAAGGAAAAGTGAATGGGTTTCCTCGAGGTTGAGAATAAGAAGGCTTTGCAGAGGTCAGATAAGAGCAGATAGGAAGAAGGAATAAGACATGCAAAATGGGAGCGAGAAGAGCATTCAGGTGTGAGAAGGAAAAGTGTTGAAGTGGATGGGGTGGGAGAAGAGTAAGGTTGAGCACATCTTAAAGAGGAGATGAGTTAAAATAGTAAATGGTTCCCAAAATAACAGCTTGACCCTCCCTTTTGCCTACCGCTTCAAAGGGCTATTTCTGCCTTTTTATTTTTATGAATTGATACAAATTGGCAAATAAAAACTTTCCAAATCTCAGTCCTAAGATGGAAGTAATAAAGTTGCTCTTACTTTTCTCAGTCCAACAACCTGAAGGTTGCAGAGAAGTATTTCACACTGTTAGTAACACTGTGAAACTGTATTTGAAATGCACAGGGCTGGACATCTTGAAGCACTTGTTGAGATGGGGGTCAAAGCATGAGAACTTTGGCTCCCCATGTAGGAGACCACAACTCCTTTTTTGCTCAGTATAAGACCAAGCCAACAGCTGTACAAACACCTGCAAAGTCTGATCTGATCTTAATGGAGGAGGGTCTTTGGTTGTGGTGTTTATTTTGTGCTTTGAGCCTGGCTCTTGTAGATTTCCATCAAAATTTCACATCAGGTTTCAGTGTAAAATCTCTAACCTAATGAGATATTTTTTGTTGTTTTTCTTTATACCACGTGAAATGTACTAACTTGTAACATTTAAGAAACAATCATGGGACAGGTTTTAAGGTAAGTTTCCAATCTAAGTACACAATTGCAGGGAAGTAGAGAGACAAGAGTGAAGTTCCAGTCTTACAGTAACCAGTTCTGTTTAAATATTACAAACAATTGTCAGGATTATATAACCTAAAATTTCATATTTGTTTTAATATCTAGGTGAAAAAGAATGTGTTAAGATTAGAGTTACATTAGTGATTTGAATAATTTTTTTGTTCAATCTAGACCTGACCATTACCATAGTGTATTTTTTGTCTTTTGCTTTTTATGGTGCTAGTGAAGCAGTTAAAACAGACATCTGATCCAAACTGCAGTTTAATAAGTAGTTTGGGTTTCACATTCTTTTATAATTTTGACTATAAAATGCATTTTATTACACTGTTCGTCAGCCTTTTATTGAACCTGCATCACTACCTAATATGTAAGACATCATTAAATGTTGCTGAAGTATACTTTTTGGCTTTTGGCTTGGAAGCTCAAATATAAACAGGAAACGAACCCCAGGCACTCCAGAGCTGTTGCAGGGCACATATCCTGATGAAACTAACCATGTGACAGAATGTTTTCTAGAAAGCTTGGTATATGATATTACTGGAAACCAAAATGTTCTTTTAGTATCTTACATACCCTGGGGCACTGCGTGCAGTTTCCAGTGGCACGAATAAAATCATTCTAATGTGAAAAGAAATAATGTGACATACCCAACTCACAAAGGAAATAACATCGCAATTAAATTGCATTGGCAGAACAGTATGTGGAAGATAGTGTCATGTCACTCCTGCTTTTTTTTTTTCACATTGGAAAGCCCTTAAAAACAAGTTAGAATTGCAGTGCACCAGAATTCATGATCTTCGTAGAACTGTGCTATCCTAAGTTGTGATTTTTTTTTTTCCTTTTTGCTTTAACAGTTCAAGGATAATTGCCTGCATCTTACATTTTGCATCTTATGTTTCTCAAGGGTCACTCCCAAGGCTGGTGACAGGGCTATGGGAACGATTTGAAGAGGCACATTTCTGTCCCATTTAAAAGAAAAAAAGGGAAGGTGTTTGGCAGGCAATCAAATGAGACATGTCACAGAATATGCACAATGTAACTGTTGCTGTGGACACTGGAAGAGACTGTTCATTTAGCAATGAAAGGGAGGGAAGAGTATGTTATGAGACAAGAAACTCAAGGATGAAAACATATTTAAATACAAACCAGCTTGTTTGGGGTGTCTTTTGGGTTTTCTTTTGTGTTTTTTTTTTTCCCCAAGTAAAGCCACAATTAATTATTTACAATTCTGTTCCCATAGGGATACTTGGTGGGAAGTTCTTGGGAAGAGGTCGCATTAAGAAGCCTGGGCAGGAGCTCTTCAAAAGTGAGCCATCTGAATACTTCAAGGCTCAGGATCTGTTTGTTGGAGCCAGAGTTTGTTTCCATGGTCACAATTTTCTTTTAGTGGATGCTGATGAGTACACGTTCAACTACATGGAGAAGCATGCAAATGAGGTGAAGCAGGCTCTTGTTATTTTCTATTATCTTTAAAGACTGTACCTTATCTGTATATTTTTCAGAATTATTTATACCTACTTTCTTCACTCACAGTTCACAGCCCAGTGCTCTCTGTCTAGCAATGGATTTAGGAGATGCTAGCTAGGGAGTGCATGCAAGCCTGGCCACTCTTTACTGTCCATTCCTCTTCTACTTTCTCAGCATCCACTCTTATTGTGTTGGTGGTTGTTAGAAGGTATATCTCTGCCTATTCCTTCTTGAGACTGTTTATGGACCTCTTGTCTCTGAATTGATCTAACCTTTGCTGAACCTACAGATACTGTCTGCTTCCACAGCTTTCTGTGGCAGCAAGTTGAAAATTCACTGCCTGCTACGTAAGAAAAATGTGATAAAAGAAATAAGTGTCTTTTATCTGTTTTAAACCAACCTCCCACTAGTTTCAATGCCAGTTCTAGTGTTCTGGGATTTGGTGAAGATCCCTGTTCACGTTATGCACCACCTTCATAATTTTGTAAATCTCAGACGTTCTTCCACCTCAGCCTAATGCTATCCAGTTAAGAGTCTCACTCTTTTTAATCTGTCCTTGCAAGGCAACTGTGAGATGTGAAGACTGGAACAGTACACAGTACTCAAGATGTGGGCACATCCAATTTAGAGTCTTACTTGGAAAGTATATACTTGGAAAATCCTGTTATGTGCAGCTCTGACCCACTCACTCTGAGAGCCATCTCAGAATTGTGCCTTCAGGAGACCTTCTTCAGAGCTGCCCTTTTGCTTAGGTTTGCTGAGAGAACACCTAGGGAAAATATCCAGGAGGGTTTATCAAGCTATGGTCCTCTGCTCATTTGTCCAGACCTTTTGCAGATGGAGAAGGGAGAAGGTTCTTAGTGCAAGTTTTAATGGTTCCCTGTCTGCTAGCTTACCAAAGTGAGTGAACATGCAGGACTCCCAAGATGCCCAAGTAGGCCTAGCGCAGTCTTGGGGACTGCGAGTCTTGATGCCGTTGTGCTGCTGAGGCAGAGGTAGATGCAACCTGACCCTGTGCTGCCTTTGGGTCACAAGCACTGTTCTCACTCAAATGAAAAGAGTAGAGCAGCATGATTTCTTTGTAAATTAATGTGCAGTTAGCACCACCTGCCTTCCCTGAAATAATGAGGAAGGTCTGCAAAATGCTTGTTCATGTAAAATGCTACAACTGCTACATGCTTTAAGCAGTAAAATACAACATTATGTTTCCTTACTGCTGGACTGTTTCTCATCCTAGTAGAATCAAAACCAAAACTATTCTCCAAAATGCAGCGCACATCACTAGGTTGTAGATGTTCTTTAGAACTGCTGTTTGCATTGATTATCTTGGATCAAACAGGTGAGATCGTAGTTTTTCAGACAGAATGATTTTATGTTATCAAAATCTGCAAAATGGAAAGAAGCAGTGAACAGTTAAGATTCTATGGACAGTTAAGATTTTAAAACAGCCAGTAGAAAAAAAAGTTTATTCTCCCAATGATAGATGCTTTATTCACATCGTTTGAATAGAGGTCCAGAAGTAAGGACACACCTTGTTTGCCTCAGTTCATCAGGGGATTGCATACTCAAATCACAAGAACTTCAGCAATTATTAGAGAAGAGCAGAGCTGGAAGATGGTTTGAAGAAGGGGAAACAATTTTAAAATTACTATTTGTCAGTTATTTCTAAAATTAGAAAATAAATAATTTTCCTTCTGAACAGACAGAGGTTTCATTTCAGCAGAACACATCAGTATGTTTTCTGAAAACTGGTGAAAGAAATCTAGATCCAATGTTTTTCTTCTGGAAAATGCCATTTTGACCACATTTCTATAGGCTTATGTTTATTTAGATGAAATTTTGATTGGGTAATCATAGTGCAGGTGGCAAATGATTTTGCTATCATTGAAACATTTGTTTGATACCGTATGAGATATCGGGAAAGTTTTAATTTTCTGTTTCAAAATTGTATTTATTGTATTGGTTTTAAGTTATGTGGAGAGAAAAATCATTGAGTCTTGTCATTTTGATTGCCACCTGTACTGAAGGTAACTTTAAGGATCTAATTCTCAAAACTTTTCAACACTTTCAGTTTCTTTTCCAATTTGAGGAAAAAAAGGTGTATTTAGAAAATGTAAATTTGCTTGCAAAACAGAACATGTGTGTTGTGCACAGTCCTACTGGTATTATCGAGGTTTGAGGAGGACTCTCTCAAACAAGGCATCACTGTGCCTCCTTGGAAATGAATTCATCATCTCCGAAACAGTCTCAATTGTTCAAACTTTGTAGTCTTCTGCAGCACAAACACGGAGGTTGATTTTACTTCAGTTGAATTCAACATAATAACCTCTGACTTAAGCAAGACAATCAAACAAAACTAGATTGTGACTACCAGCATGTCAGCAATTACATGAGAATGGGGGAAAGCCATGCTATTCGGATACGTGATGTCTATGTAGATGTTTGGAATATGTAGTTTAGAAAAAAGATGTAAAAATAACTGCTTTGATATTGTAGAGAAGACAGGTTTTTAAATAGACAGAACACTTTGTCCGTCTTTAAATACTCTGCTGATTGATTCCTTCTGCCCACCCTTTTCTCAATCTCTGTTCCTTGCTTTTTCAGTGAAAAGCTGTGTGCTTACAGCCCAAACAATAACAGCCTGGGAGGGACTGAAAAAGTTACTATCTCTAAAACTTTTTAATTGCTGGTCTAGCTGCTCCACACCACTGCCTTGCGTGGCATTGCATGACAGGGTTGTGCCTGGAGCAGTTTTGGCGTATGCAGCAACTGTTTTCTGTAAATCTGAGCATGTTACCTGCAACCACTGATATATTTTTTAAACTTGGATCACTTTAGTCCGTCAGTGTCACAAGGACTTTAAATACCCTTTTCTAGATCCCTTTGAACTGATACAATGCTATAGACAGACTTCAGCATAATTGAGAATGAGGTCCATTCTCTCTTGTGATTAGGTCCTTAATATCAGTCATACCAAATTTCAAATAATTGCTA
The DNA here is from genome assembly GCF_013368605.1 of Nyctibius grandis. Taxonomy (NCBI): domain Eukaryota; kingdom Metazoa; phylum Chordata; class Aves; order Nyctibiiformes; family Nyctibiidae; genus Nyctibius; species Nyctibius grandis. Next base: position 26,504,729 of record NC_090659.1, read on the forward strand.
GTTAAAACAACATTGCTTACTGGAAGAAATGGGATAAAACTATTTTCGGACAGTTCATTGTGCTTTTAAGTTAGGTAGATGACATGTAAGGGCATATCAGATATTCATGCTTGGATTCAACCCGTATTTAATGACTAAATACGTAGATGTTTTATGCTAAAAACGGGTATAGCAGAGAAATCTTTGGTAGAGCTCTAACACAACAATCTGAATATAGGGTGGAATCTTAAGTGCTTCAGTTCTGTTTATCTAAATTTAATTTTATTTTAATGGCCTATGTTTAGAAGAAATAAGCATTCTTTTTTTACACAACAGGAAAAATTGGTTCCGGACAAATTTCCAGTCTTCTAATTCTGAGTTTGTAAAACAGCATGCTCAGTCTAATATGAAAATCTGTTCAATAGTTTATCAGAGCCAACGGTGAAAAGATTAATTTTAACATGGCAAATTTTATTAATTGAGAATTAAGTGAGATGCACCAACATAAAATGAGGACCAAGTTGTTAGAACTGTACTTTAAATGTTTCTGCTTCTGCTTTTACAATTCAAAAAAAAAAAAAATACAAAGCAAAAGTGGATGTCCTTTTATGTAGCTGGAATAAGCTTTCTGAGAGTGCATGATCTGATGATTTTTGTTTAATTTTTTATATTCTCAGTAGGAGATGATTTTTTTCAGTAGCAAGCTTCCCTCCAAACTTAACACAGTGCTGATTTATGCATTTGAAGTGAGACAATGAAGAAACTAGTAATACTTAGCAGTTCAACATTGCCCTGCATCTTAACAACTCTTGCTGGTATATAAACGGTTGGTTGCATAGAGCCATTCTCCCTAATCTGTGTCTTGCTTTCCCTTTGTAAAGTTCTCCGTGGCTGATATTAGTGTCATCCTCAAGAAACTGAAAGACATAGCCGAACCTCGTTCCCAAGAAATCAGACAGGTGTTTGCAGCCACTGACCCTGAGAATACCAAGGTGATTGAGTATGACCCTTTCAGGTAAGACAGTGGATTTTGGTTTTTAGTATTTAATGAAGGCACATTCCCCAAAAATATATAGAGCATGACTGTTTCTTGATGCTTTCTGCACATGCTAGCTGACAAATGGGATACATTTGTTTTGCATTTACTTGGAGACTGTATGTGAAAAAGAAAGTGAATCCATGCCCCAGGAAAAAAGAGAAATGCAATGGTTTCAAGTAAGCTGAAAAGCACAACTAAAATCTGTCTGCTTTTAATGGAGCTGGCACAGGGTGTTGTGAAGAAGGGCAAGTCAGCAGTAATATATACACCGAAGGCTAAAGAAAAGCCTTTCCTGAGAGTGTCAAACAAATTCATTAGTAGTTTTGAAAGAAGGAATGTTTGAGTTGGCCTCCTGAAAATGATGTTATTTGGATTTTGAATCACTGGTAAAGAAGAGAGTCTTTGCAGAACCACAGTGTATTGAAATTATAGGATGCAGTGATAAACATCTTTAGAAAGACTGGAAAGCAGTAGTGAGAGCAATGATTAGTGCTTGGATGGATAGTAATTTCAGCAGAGATAGGGCGAGTAGATACCTGGATTCTGGCAATGATCCTGATGTGGCAATGGGCAAATGTATGAATACTTGAAAGAGAACATTGTGTTCAAATGCAAGCTGATTTCAGTGTGTCACACAGCCAGAATACTTGAGCATATGAACTGTGTTGGGTACTGGTGAAGTTAATGGTGTGGAACAGAGGAGGAGATTTTACCTAGATGCATTTTGGTTTTCACAGTGGTAATATACTATGTACTTAAGAACTGTCATAATAACTAAAGCAGGTAAGTAGATGTATATTGTGTGGAATGTCATCCCTATAGGACTGTTAACCAAGGCAGAAATTGCTTCTGAAATATCTCAGAAGATATATGGATCAGCAGAAGGTTCTTTCAGCAATTCAAAGTGAAAGTAGTGAGAAATAAAAACAAGCTGGTATTCAGAAATGAAAAATAAGTGATTAAAAGGTAGGATTCAAACTAAGAGAGGCCACAGTTATTGGCAGATTTTGGTAAAAATATTTCTAGACTCAGATGTTTTACTCAACAGAAGCAGGATTCTGAATTGTTAACTGCATTAAGAAGGACAATGTTATTTCTAGAGTACGAAGTGGAGAAAATTGAAAATTAATGTATATCTGGAGAAACTTTATAGCACTTGGAAAAGGATTTTAATTTACATACACAATAACTGTTAAAATCAAATAATTATGGTTTTGGTTCAAATTATGAAATAATCGTCTGCAAAACTGTCTTCTTACATGCACTAAGAGCAGGTCAATGTTTCAGAACATTTGCATGATGAAATTGGTGGAGCACACTTTTAGAAAGGATGATTGCACTTTTAAACAGCAGGGAAAGATTTTTATTTTATCAAGAAGAGGCTCAGTTGAGTGTAAATTTAATCACAGTCATACTCTGTGCAGCTGTTTAATTTAGGCTGGTGCTGTTCTGTGGCACGGAGTAAGATATGTCTCGTTATATGGTATTGAGGCACTCGGTTTCAGCCACAAAAATGCAGTAGCCCTCTCCATGAGCGAGAGAGAAAGCACGGGAATCCATATAATACTGTGGGGTTTTTTTGCCTCAGTGCTCACCTCGGCCTGTCTGAGCACCTACTAATGGTCTAGATCCCTCCTGCAGTGGGACCGCAGGGGGTCTAACAGGAAGCAATCACACTGCCAGAGAAAGAATTTGCATCTAAAGAACATTTAACTTTTACGCTTTATAGTGATAGTAGAATTTGTTTCTGTTCATGCATATTATAACCAGTAATCTAAAGACTCTCTTTTTTTTATTATCCATGTATCTTATTTTAGAACGAAAGAAACATTTTTAATGACGAAGACGAGAGCACTTCTTTGCATCTATGAAAAGTCAAAGATATTTTTCAGTAAATAGAATATGTATTTGTCTTTCAGTTTTGTATTTCCTTGTGTACATCACTGTTTACTTTTAATCTGTCATGGCATTTCATGATTATAACTTAACTACAAATGATTATTTTTAGTACAGGCAATTATCTGTGTGACAGCTTCATAATCCTCTTTTCTTATCTTAAATACAGCTAAAGCTTTACTGTCCTCTGAATTTGGCTGTTCAGATTTCTTCCTTTCTACCTGTGTAATTTTATATGAGCTGCATTTAAAAATACACCTGTAAGTATGATGTAGTGAAGCAGAATTGTAATTATACAATTTACTTTAACTACTTTCAGAACCCAAATCTATGGCACATCATCCAGGAAACAAATACATGGCGTACACTGAAGCTATCCCCTAAGCTATCGCTAAAACTATTGAAATCTTTGTTAAAAAGACGAGAAAAAAATAACGCAAACTTAGATGCCTGTGCATCACATGGTCCTATCCAGACTGTTTTTTCTCATAAGCTACTGGCAAGACTGTTCTCTATTAGAGACAAAGAACCATGTGGGTTTAACAAAGATGCCTATCTTCAATTCAGCTTGAGAAAGAGCTCTCTTAAGCAGTTAATAACAATTTCATCTTTCTCTACCAAATTCAGATTGCAATCTGTCTTATTCTTCTAGAACAAAAAAAAAAATAGAACAAAAGATAACTAAGCTGTGGGAACAATTGCTGCAGCTTGTTTCTTTTTGTCAGGAAGAATTTAGATGTAACTCTGTTTGCGAATCTTGGGTCTCACTCGTTAGTCCCTAGCAATCACTATAATATTCCTTAATTCCCAAACGAGACAATAATTTTATTTGGGGGTGTTGGTGACTTGATTGTCACTGACTGGAGAAAATAAAAGACCTTTAAAATCCTGACACTGGAAAAATCTGCCCTGTGTGTGTAAATCCAGGCAGTGGAAATATTCAGATGGATGATGTTATCTTCATGCTTTCAGCTTTGCCAGCCCAAGCATTTAGAGTGCCAGGCTTATCAGGCAGTATTGTCCTCTTCTTTGTGTTTGCAGTAGTATTACTGCAGACTCCAGGAAAGAGGCTCCAGTTTTGACTGGATCTCTGAATGCTGCTACAATATAAACAATAATATTCAGTAAGTGCAATAATACTGACAAGATAATGATAATATTAATAGATGGACCAAGTTTTTGTCATTGAGTTTGGATAATCTCAAATAAGGTTTGCTACTGTCAACAGCTTGTCTTCTCCTTATATTTATCTCCTGCCACTGCAAATAAAGGATCTTTCTGATTTATTTTATATGAAAAAAGCAGCAGTTGAATCAAAGTAGAGACTACACAGTGTTTAGCATCCTTTTTTGAATAGCTGTGTAAATGCAATCGTATTCTATGAAGAGAGTGGTCCTGTTCATTTGAACAGGACCGCACAAGCCTCTGAGAGGAAGCAAATGAAAAATTATGTCTGTTGATAAAATTTTGCAATGTGGAAGGGTACTAAGTTTCTGTGCTTTTAGTTCACACATGGATATTAAGAGACCCATTATCAGATTCATTCAAGAATTCAACTATTCTCCAGCCATAAGTTTGAGTCTTGTGTCAGAAGTTCGTGCGTCACTAATAACTTCTTCCATTTGTTTTCAAAGATCGGTATATAATCACAGTGATGCAGTACCCTCAAGGGTAACAAAAGGTACAGCTCTAATTGCATCAGCAATTATGGTGAAGTTTATTCTTAGTGCAGTTTATCCAGAAGTATTATATATAATTAATCTAATTCTGACTGAGGCACATAGGCCTATGTTGATGCTTGCTGTTAAAAAAAATCCTGTTGAACATGAGTTCACCAGAAGCAGACGTTTGGGATCATAACGCCAATGTAGTTGCACTAAGCCAGGTTTGACAAGAGGCCTTGTAACAGCTGTGGTAGCCTACAGTTCAGGCCAGTTTTTTCCAGGAGAGCAGGAAGCCTCCTAGGTTTCCTTGCATACCTCACTACTGGTGTTTTTCTTCCCTTATGTTGTGTCAACATCCAGGACATATGAAGATCTGTGTAATGACTGAAGGCAACAAAACCCCTACTGTGAAGGCAATGTAGTCTTTAAAATTAGTACTTCTTCTCCCCTCCACCAACAATATAAAGCAGAGGGAGATTGTTCTGAACTGTAATTACTGGTCCTGGTTCTTAAGCTCCAAAGCTTGTGTCCATTTGCTGATAAACTACAAGTGCCTTCAGGAGCTTACCCAGAAATCACTCCAGCTCTATTACCAGCAACAAAGTATTGATGTTAACAGGAATGACTAGTCATTCAGTGCTAGCACTGGTCCATCAGATGGATCTCAGGAACATTTCTTGGGCTGACTTATCTGAGCAGCTCAAGCAATCTTGGGAGAGCGCATCTCAGGCTTTTCCCTGCATGGGATCTGATTCTGCGCTGATAGTGTCCAAGCATAAACTGGTCTTCCTACTGCTTCCTGTCTTCCATTCTTGCCAGGAAGGCTTGTGATTACAAGTTGGGTGTAATTTTCTGCCCTCTCTCTGTGACAAATTTCTGTTTCCCTTCTCCCAGCTTTTCCCTGAAAGCTACCCATCAGGGCCAGCTTTCACAATGCTTTGTGAAGTGTGGCTTGACACTTGCTTAATATTCTGTTCTCTGTTCAGACCTTCTGCCTCCCTTCTCCTCTGCCGTTGTTAATTCTCTTTCTCTACTTTATGCAACTGTTGCTGTGCATGCTTTGTGTTTACAGATAATTAATCATGTGCTGCAGAATGCAAAATATAATTAGGAACAAAACAGAGTAATACCTTGTTAATTCACTATCTTGTTGGATAAATGCAATGACAAAATCTCTGCTAATATTCTATGGCAGTATGGCATCTCCAGTAAAAGGCTTCAGTCATGATTATTATGTATTTTTGTATGTATAGCAGACTACTGAGGAAATGTGGACATCCTGCAAAAGTTTAAGAGTTCAGGTAATTTCCATTATACCTCCTTGAACAGATCTTGATTTCAAATTTAAGTGGATACATTCTTTAAAGATCCAAATACAGCATTTTATAATGAGTGCACTTTAATCCTTTTTTCCCCCCCGAAATCTAGTGATTAACTGTTTTTAACTCCTTTACTTAAAACTAATGTAGGCCATTGTTTTTGTGAACAGAAATTTGATAGTCAGTATCACTGATGGAGCGTTTTCGGAACATGAAATTATGACTCTCGGGCGCTATTACAGTGTGAGAGATGAACATGAAATGGACCTCCACTTCCTCCTTGCAATGGCTCAAGAACAACTAAAGAAAAATAGCTTTGAGAATTTTGAACAACTGTCTTCAGTGCTTATATACAACGACCGTGAGAAGTAAGTTTCCCCTGTTTATCATAGGCTGTTATTTGGGGAGCTCTGCTTGTAAACCTACCTACTTTCTGTTTGTTATTGAGCAAATGATATATTGCGGCCAAAGAATATAATTTGTAATGTTAAGCCTCTCTCAGTACTTGACAGTGGACAAGAAAAGGATAGCCTTTTTGTCTCTTTTTCGTTTTGTTTGTGGACTTTTTATTATAGCTCCCTGTACTGAACATTCCGTGACATAATCAGATGTCTCTTCACAGGCAAAACACAGTGTGTTAAATCGAAGAGGAAAAATAGCGATTTAAGAGAAAAAAGAAAGTTTTTTTAGCTGATGACTCATTTGCCCTTTTTGTTCTCTGATGTCACAGATAAAGAATCACAAAGAATCACTAAGGACCTTAACGTGGGGGAGAGAGTCCACCATGTGCACTTCAAGTTCCTCAGCTTTATAGTAGCTAAATTTAATAAAAACTTGTGTTCTTTATCTCTACCCCTATATTCCTCATGTGTTTTCCTATTCACAGCAACATTCACTTGAAGTAAATCTGGAAAATACCTAATGTACACTTCTCCCCCTCTCTTTCTATTTGTGTAGATCTGGAGTGCTGCCCCATGAAATGTGTAGGACTATTTGCAAGTCCTTTAAGTTGCCACTGGCTGATGATGATCTGCAAGCTTTACTGACCATGTAAGTTCTCCTGGTTTGGACTGGGAAAGAACCAATTTTCCTTTCAGTGATTTTTCCTTCCAGCTAAGTTTCTTCTAAGTAACTGCACTTTCTGAAACTGACTAAATGTTTTTCAGACAGTGACCACTTCTAGGATTGGTAACGCTCAAAGTTTATAATTATTACTAAGGTACCAGTAGGAATGGTATGCAGAAAAACTCTTGCTTATACTTATTCCTATAGAAACCATGGTCACTGCTAAGTTTCTTAGAGTCTGCAAGTGAAAGGCCATAAGAGAGTCACACTTGCGGGGAGCAGTGGACAGGAGAGGTGACCCAAAATTGACCAACAAAGTATTCCATCCCATACATGTCATTCTCAGTTTAAAGCTGAGGGATCACAAAGGTCGCCCTCTCTTCTTCTATGGCCGGTATCCAAAGAGGACTCTGTCTGTTTTCTCCTGCCTTCGATCCCAATCTGTGCATTCCCAAATCAAATTCCCATCTGCTGCTGAGTCCAGTCTGGGACTTCCCAGAGCCTGCCCTGCAACACCAGTGGTGACGTGGTCATCATTGGGGGAGCTCGAGTTTGGTTTTGTATATATTTGTATATATTTAATTATTTCCATTATTATACTCTTTTTCATTATTATAGTTTATTAAAACTGTTTTAACTTTCCAACCTGTAAGTCTTTCTCCCTTTTATCTTTTCCTTCTGCCTTCTGGGGGAAGGAAAGCGTTAACAGAGAGCATCTGCCATCCGTTTAATAGCCAGCCCAGCTTTAAACCTTGACATAAGTTAAGAGCAGATAGTATGACCTGCATGTATGGGTGCAAATCAATGCTAAATATCTACCACAGACACAGTTCTTAAGAATCTGCCATTTATATAATATTAATCATTTCGTGAGGCTGATTTTGTCCCTTTATGTATGTTGACTTTCCTATTCATAAAATATTTATAATCAACTAAGGTGCATCCATCTTAGAAACTTCTCTTCATTTTGTCTGGCATCGTAGATCATCTGGGTTTTTCCAGAATTCTATGTAATTAGTCTTATGGGAATCTGCTACTGATACTTATCATTATTGGTGAAATTCACTTTTTTTTTTTGCATTAGTTGTTCCTGTGTATATATAAGGTAAAAATAATAATCTTATGAAAGCACATTATGTGAGTTTTAAGAAACATACCAAGATGAATAAGATGGAATGTCCTTGAGTCAAGTAGACAGCATCATTAGTAAATAAAAGTGGTTTGCTACTCCTGTTAATCTCACCTGAAAGATATTTTATTGTAATTTTTAAAAAGGAAAAGGAGTGTTGGCACGGTTTTGGTATTTTTCCATAGCACATTTAATTGTTTCAAGACAAATTGCTTGGCTGGCTATATTAATGGGAATAGAAGTGAAAAGAACTAGTATTCAGTGAACTTGTATTAAAGGCTAGAGTTCAGAGTAACTTCTGGTGTTTTGAACACTCATGTCATGTTGAGTTTGGTTTTCATGGCCAGGTTTTCTGGTAATAGGTTTAAATGCGTGCTCATTGGTCTCTTCTATCCTTTAAATGGGGGATAGAATTGGGAATTCTATCCCTTAAATGGGGGATTTCCCTTAAGTGGGAAATCCTTAAATGTTTTGTCTGTGCCTTCATACTGTGTAAAAAGTATGAAGGAGCAGATCTTGTCTTCTGTCATGTTTAGATGCTTTCAGGTACATATGCATCTTGATTTCAGGAGGAATTGCAAACTAAACATCTGGACTTATCAAATCATAAAAAGACTCTTGTCAGGCAGAAATGTGGAATCCATTTTAATAAAGCATCTTCATACTGCAAGCACGTCTTCCTACTTAAATCAGTATCAACAAGACTGCTTTAAGAAGCCTAAGGGGCTATTTTTCACAAAGTCCCCCGTTTCCAGACCAAAAACTTTCAGAATAGTTCCCTGCAGTAGCCAGATAGATGACTTTGGCAATTTGTTTGCCGTTCATCACTTCTGACAGTTAGGTTACAAGCATTAGTCATCAGAAGCATGTCTGAATTTTAGCATTAATCTAAAACTCATTTTTTTAGAACTCCCACTAAGCTGCCCAACAGAAAAAGTGTTGGAGGACAATTGACATCCTATACTAGACAAGAGCTTCTCATAGTTTCCACTTCATAGAGGCTGAAATTGAATAGATGCACAGACAAGGGACTAGAGGTTTTCCTTTATGTACTAACTCAATGTTGATGAAAAACAGACAAGCCGGACACATCATAGGCTCCAGAGACATGTTTATTGTTTGTGAATTTATACAAGGAAAGCTTTTGTGAGATGAACCTCTTCTCTCCTGAAGAGTCTCAGTGTAGGCAGTTAGAAGAAAAAGCCCAGTACACTGTAATAAAAATTAGAGATAAGCTTAGAAGACAAGGAGGAGACTAAGGGTTGGATTTCACCCAGCTTTAGGCAGGTACCCATGACAGCTGAATTAGGATTCAGCCACTGTAGGTTCTTTCTGTAGGTGATGGAGAAAGAGAAAGTTATCTCCTCAGCCTGTGTAAGAGCTGGATTTCTAAATTGCCATCCATTTTCCTTTGTTTCTAAAGGGGCTGTGGCCAGCCTGTATAGCAGATTTCTGTATGAGAAAGGTAAATGGTGTGAACCTGGGCCTCAGAAATCAGTGTGAGAAGTACTTCATATGATAGAATAGTATGTGTAATGCCAGTTCCAAGTTACAATATCAGCCACTTAGAAAGATGGCAGTTTATGTGGAGAGTCACTGCACTGTGGATAAGAAGGAAGATTGTCACATTCTTAATAACGTGTGCAGTTGGCACTGCTTGGTGTGTTTATTGTTTCATGAGGGTGCAGAGTCAGGGAAAGATTTTTTTGAAGTCTATTTAATAGGATTTAATTTCCAGTAATCTGGAATTCAAAGAGTAGAGTTGGCTGAATGAGATTTAGGCTTTTCTCTTCCTTTCCTCTTGCTTCTTGTAGTTTTCTTCAAGACTGGAGAACCGTGAAACAGGCAGGTTTATTGTTAATGAAGAACAGTCTCATGCCTGGGGAGTATACAATTCAGTGTGGTCAAAGTTTGTCAACAATATTCTTTCCTTGTTTTTTTTTGGATGAGGAAGCATGTAATTTTGTGTCCATTGGTGTTTCTGAAGAAAGTGGTGGTGGTATTCCTACTGTGTGTATCTGTATTTATGAAGGAAGAAACTGGTACAATAAAGTTGTTGGATTGATTCCCACAAAATCAGTATATAAAGCTAATGCACTAGCTGGACCCTATTCAGCTATATAAAATGATGCTAGACAATGTGATCAGATAATAGTTGAAGACTAAAGCTATATGTTTATTCAGCTTTGCTATCTAAGATCAGGTGGCAAAGACTTTCTGTAGGACTTAATGGTTCTATTTTTCCGTTTTGAAAGGTAATACTCTTAAAGTATTTGTTATTTACATTTGTAAATTATACTGCAATGATCTATCACTTATTAAAAGCACGGGATGGGCCTAGAAGTTGCTGTCTAATTTTGTGGTTACCTCCAGATGACCCAAGACTTTGTTTACTGTACCCAAAACCATTCTGTTTCCACAGTGTTGGGAGAATTAGCACAAAGGCTGAGGTTTCATAAGACCCTTTCAAATTGTCTGTCTAGAGTGAATTTATATTTTTAACTGTGGGATGGTGGAATAGTAGGATTTAGGTACCCAGATGGCTTATTAAAAAGTATTTCCTTTCTCCCTCAGCGTTTTCTCACTTAGTTTTTTAATCACAGGGCAATACAGATTTTTAAACACAATGTATTAAGCTATGCAGATGGTACACAAATGTTTCCGCCAGAAAACTGCAGTAGTCATTATAAGCATTTCTTTAAATTTATGCAGGCATAATGAACAATTATAGTTTGTTTAAGAACTAAATGTTGCTAAAGTGCTTAGGGAATGAATTTAGGGTTTTTTTTTCTGTTATTTTTATTTGCTGCAATGCTAAATGTATGCTAACAAGGACTTTAAAAGATGCAGTCCTTCCCCAGAGGGTATATAAACAACTGGAAAATAGGAAAGAAAAAATTGAGGGAAGAAAGAATGGATGACAAGTTTACAAGTATTACATGTTGATTGTTCCGCATTAGTTTAGTTGTTAAGTGTATGTCCCCATTTTTTATATTGTCTTTTAATTTCTGTGAAAAGTGGCTGTGTAGGTCTTCACCTGTCCACAGTACCAGGGTGAATCTGTTGGACTCTGGAGGGGGGCTTGTGGTTTTGAAAAAGTTAATCCCTACTATCTCAGGTAGCAGTGCCTGATTGCAGGAGGCCTCCTACATGGTCGTCCCAGTTCTTAAGTCACTAATAGGCCAGGTCAGGCCACTCCGGCGTGCTCAGCTTTTCCCTGGTTTGTGGCTGGGTAATCATTTTTTACCTAGTTGCCTGCCTGTAATGTGTTTTTAGGGCTGACCTATTTATTTCAGGAAGCAAACCCTGGTTTTGTGCTACAGCAAGTGTCCTGGTAGCAGGAGCAAGATTGGAAATGGTCACGAGATTGTTCTCCTGCACTCTGTCTTCTGCTTTGCTGCCTGAGACTCCTTATGCCATTTGTGATGAAAAGACTCTCTAGCATTAATATTTGGATCTCCTAAAAGAAATTCTTTCTGTCATTCATTGTGCTGAGGAACTGATAGTTCAATTTATAGTTGTTCAAGACGTGAATAAATGTATACACAAGATGGTAGCCATTACTTAATTCATACTGGTCAGCTGCATAGACTTCTCTGACTGTCAAACAGGCTGCAGAATCCCAACATTTTCTCTAAGGTTAAAGCAGCATGATGCTTCTTCTCTATTATTATCAGATTAACTTCTTAATAAATGTTATTCAAAACTAATGAATTGAAAAAACTCTGCATGTACATTAACTTTTGACATAAATGTTTGGGTTACGGATTTCTTGATGGGAAAGAAAAAATATTTGTAAGTAGCCTTTACTCACCAAAGCATCCTCGGGAATCGTCATAATGTGATTTAACCAGATTTTTCACATATCTGGAGTTTAATTATGAATATGTTTTTTGAAGCAGAAATGTGCATTATTTCTGTAGTGTCAGAGAAAAAAAAAGCTCTGCAAACTATGATAGGCATGGGGGAGTGACTTTCATAGTCTAAAATAACACGCATTGGTGAAGTAATAGGGCAAAACTGAAGAAAAGCATGGTTTCAAGAGACCTTTGTTGCATCTTCTTGATAAGACAAACCTAATTTCCTTTCCTGAAGAGCACTGTCAGTTTCAGTCATATTAACTCCAGCCACTGAAATATATGACATCTTTGTCCTAATAATGCACAAATCGATAACATCTCAGTCCATCTGGATGCTCTGTGCCAAATTGCAAGTGTGTGCTTTTAGTAGATTGATACAATAAGTCACAGCAGGAAAGAGATCTAAAGAGTAGATTTTTTTTTCTTTCTCCATAATTCTAGAGTAATATTTCAAGCTGCTTTCTGTAGCTATTTAAATATAGGATTTAGGAATCCCATTTCCTCTGCCCATGTAAAAATCTTTGGTTATAGTTAACTTTATGCCCATGTCATCTCAGTTTGCTAGTGCTGTCACATCAAAGGACTCTTCTTGTTAATGTTTGTTGAAAGTAGAAGCAATGCTTTCCTTGACTTCATTGCCTCAACATAAAGTCTGAGTACTTACACGCCTTCACATGTTCTTTATTTAAAAATCCTGCTTTTACCGCTCTGCATCTTGGCAGTAGACTTAATCTTTTGCCTTTTCACAATGAGCAAAAGATAAATGCATATATAGTAAAAGAAAAAAAAAGAATTGTCATGGTAGTTCTGAGATTCAAAATCTGTGTGCCATAGTTTTTTTCCAAGAGGTATAAGCTTTTTCATTGTCTTGTTACTTCTAATGCAAAACTCCTTTCTTTTCCCAATTGCCACCTGCAAAAAACCTGAAAAAACAAGAAACCCCAGAAATGGGAATGATAATTTTCTTGTATATTGGATATATTCTCCCACAGTAAGGCTTTATGAAAATGTTAACTTGCATGTGAGCTATTACAAAGAAGCAAGCTATCTTAGGAGGGTTTCTCATGGCAATGTCTCAGGCTCCTCTTTAACACCAGTAACAGTAGCATTCTTTTCTGACTTTGCTTTCATCTTCAGCATAAATCACTGTACTTAACATTCCAGTTTATCGCTAGCATCTCTGTTTATGGCTCTCACTATATTTTATTATTATCTCTCCTGCTGACTATTAAATGAAAGGTATGGGGGGAGGAGAAGGAGAGGATGAGTTGCAGTTTATTGGAGTTTATTTTTGTCACTAGATTTATTTCTCCTCTTCTCCAATATTGTTTTTCCCAGTTTGTTCTGTAAGTTCTCCCTTAAAGTACCTTCATGCTTAATTTTTACCAGAACCCTCTGCAGTGATTGAAGGGTTTTGAGGCCCATGTTTTGTGCAGTGCTATTTCTTTAAGAACAAGATAAAACGATTCTCTAAAATACTTGTTTCCTGGAGATAATCTTGCTCCTGTGCGGTAATATTCGTCTCACCAGATTACAGGGCAGAATTGTTTAACCTGATGTTTCCCACCAAAGAATAGTTATTGAGTCTTGCGAGTTGTATATGTCTTTCCACGGACCCCACTGAAGCACAGACGCTTCCAGCGTGTGCTTATATTCCTAAACAGGATCCCTTTTATATGTAGGTAGTGTTAGGTGAGACAGATGTCATTCACAGAAGCTGCTAGTACAGTATTTATAGCAGAGCAGTTAAACTGTTCATTTCAAGAATGATTTGCATGGTAGCTTCAGCTTGCAGATATCTTTCAAGCATTTGACTAGTCCCACTGAAATAACAGTGGTTCCCAAGTGCCTTAATCACCTAAGTGTTTTGCTGAATTGAGGACTTTTTTTCTGAAGCTGCTTCATCCAAATCAATGGCAGAAGGATGATGTGGCTTACAAATCTGCAACATGGGGTTTATTAGTGCAGGGTAATAATTTTAGAAATTTGAGGGAGGGAGATAGTGTGTTCCACACGTGCCTGTAGACCTTAGCTGGCAGCATATATACCTTCATGCAGTTAGGGACTCTCATAACTGACACAAATATATACTTATTCCATAGAAATAAAGAACAATGCCATAAAACAACTACCAAATGACAAGGGTTGTGATTTTTAAATCTGGCTATTATTTGATAGGTTAGAGAGCTGTGTGTTTGTCAGTTGTAAATTGATCCCAAGGTGTATGCAAACAGCATTTTTGAAGGATTGCTTATTTTCAGGAAATGACTGTAGAAGCCATATCAAGCAGGTCAGTTGTGTTATAGCACAGGTCTCTCATTTCATTCTACCTATCAAGCTATCGTTATATCTATCAAGCTGGTGAAGGGTCTAGAGCACAAGACTCATGAGGAGCAGATGAAGGAACTGGGGTTGTTTAGTCTGGAGAAAAGGAGGCTCAGGAGAGACCTTATCGCTCTCTGCAACTACCTGAAAGGAGGATGTAACAAGGTGGGAGTTGGTCTTTACTCCCGGGTAACAAGCAACAGGATAAGAGGAAATGGCCTCAAGTTGTGCCAGGGGAGGTTTAGATTGGATATTAGGAAAAATTTCTTCACTGAAAGTGTTATCAAGCATCAGAACAGGCTGCCCAGGGAAGTGGTTGAGTCACCATCCCTGGAGGTATTTAAAAGACGTGTAGATGTGGTGCTTAGAGACATGGTTTAGTGGGACTTGGCAGTGTGATGTTTACATTTGGACTCAGTGATCTTAAAGGTCTTTTCCAACCTAAATGATTCTATGATTCTGTTTCTTTTCTACGCAAAGGAATCATACAGTGATCATCCCAACTCTATGTTTGTCACCAGTTATGAGATTCCAGTGTTGGAAAAGGTTGGGCAATGCTTCAAAAGTAAAATGAAATAAGTTGAAATGTAATAAACCTTAAAGAAGTCAAATTCTACTATGAAAGACAATAATAAGTTGTAAGTATATGGAATACAGTGTATGATATAGAAGTCCTGACAGTTTGGTAGTACTCAGTTTTTCTGTACTCCTGCCAGTGTTTGGTAATAAAGGAGTAAAAAATTATTATCCAAAAGGTAATGTATTAGTATGCTGTAGATAACACGATACAACTTTGTTAAAAATTTCCTTTAACCTTGAGTCATCTTATGGATATTCTGCTTAGGTTTGAAGATGACCATAAGCAAGTGGAATATAAAAAGTTTGTGGATGGGCTGAACTGGAGAGAGAATCAAATCCCTGCTTTCCAGACGATAAAGGTTCCTCTCAAGGTAAAACCAGTGTATCTGAGCAAAGGAACAGTACAGTAGGTCGATATAATTTGTCCAACTTAACATGAGTGCTTTATCCAATGGAGACCTCAACAGTTTTCATCTTTGCATATTTGTGCCTGTTTTCGTCAAGTAATTAATTTTTTCTGGGAGGTTTAGAATGAAGCAGAGAAGTCAAATAGGGATGAGGAGCCCTGTAACACCCCTGTGCCTAATAGGTGTCACATGTCTGTGACATTTTTCTAGAAGAAAAAAAATAAGAGAAGGGGAAACAGGTGTATTTGTCTATGAACAACGGGCGTGAATGGTGCTCCACCCACAAATATCATTGTCGCATGTCAAATGATCTGTTCGCTTGGTGAGATAGTCAGGGAATACTTTACACTCCACTGACACTGCAGAAAATATTTATGTATTTTTTATAACTCCATAGAAACGTATACGTAATAAACCACATCACTGGTAGGCATATAGCAAGAGCAGTATTGATGGATCAACTTTGTATATGTCCAGCAGCCTGCTACTTAGGGTAAATAAAAATATGGTATCAACAAACTGCAGAGATTAATCTGATCTTGCCATTTTGTGCTGAATGAAAAATTATAAAATAGATCGTGTGTAAGGCAATTATGCTGATTTTTGAAAACTTCATAACAGATAAATCCAAAGCCCTTCTGTCAACACATAGTTTTACTATTCTGGCCTAGCCAATGTGTTGCTATGCTTGTACAGAAAGTGTTTGATTTTATTCAGACTGTTTAGAAACAGCATTCCTTTAAATTCAAGTTCAACAGTGACATAGTTTAAACCAATACCCCTCAAGTACCATGCTATTAACCTGACTCTTCTCTCTTATTTGGCTTACCAGCTCTTTCTTCTGTAGCATCTCCAACTGTCGGTGATGTCTAACGAGGGCCCAGTGCTGCTGGTTTGCTCTGCTTTCCATGGTGGTTTATTTTTCACTTTGTCTTTGAGAAGAAGTTTTCCATCTTGTACAGATAAAATCAAAGCCCTTCCACGTGTTTTATTCAGCAGTCCTGCAGTTCAAAGTGTGCATTAGGTTTTGTTCAGTGGGTAGTCTTTGTTTTTACAGTAGAATTCTGTGCTTAAGTTATAACTCAATATTTAAACAGTGACTGCTCTCAGGAGATTGTGTCAGGATAAGGGGTCTCATAAGCCTCAGTACCACAGAAACAAAAAGAAGGTCAGAGGCTGTGCCCAGAGGATTTTTGCCTTAAAGATGGTGCTAAGCTCTGTACCAAAAAGCAAGGGTCAGAGAAGCAGAGGCAGATACACTTGCTGTTGAATGTGTTTGACCATTTTTTCCCCCACACAGCTACATGGCTTATCTAGCCATTGAGCATGACCTGATTTCTGTCAGGTGAGGGAAAGAGATGGCTCCTACGGGGTGAAGGTGGGGTGCAAGTGGCAGTGGAACCAAGAGGCAGCCTTCACAAGTTGATGAGGTTTTGTTTGGGTGTGAAGAAGACATTATCTTTGCTTGGAGGACAGCCAGTGGATGGTCTTTCCAGGAGTGGCTGACGCCTAAGAGCCCCAGTTGAGAATGTTACATGGAGTTATGGGAGGAGGGTTACAGTTGGAATCAAAAAGGAAGAAAGAGCATCAATAGAAATTATAATCAGTCATCATCATACTGGGATCATCAGTTCCTTATCAGCTCCAAAGCCTTGCTGTAACTGTCATACTGACATATAGCACTGTTTTTAATGAACTGTGCCCAAACTGGTGCCAGTATAGTTTATTCAGTTTCATTAACTTTATTATTTTGTTAGTTAGCTGCAATACTTAGCCTGTCTTTGGTACAGTACAAGAATATTTTAAGGAAGAAATGAGTATGAAATGGAAAAAATCAGAGAATGGAAGGGATTTAAATCTTGTTCAACTTTAGAATCCAATTGTCTTTCTATTCATGACTTAACATAAATTAACAGCAATATTTTGGGGCTACAGTACCTGTATTTGACAGGCAGAATTCAGCAACAGAGTTGTGCAAGTTTAGCTGACTTTTTTCTTCTTTCTGTCTCATTATTCTGCGTGATTTTTGGTGTTGAGACATAGACTTACAAGACTTTCAAGTATAAGCATCTTAATGAAGAAAATATAGCGTTGTTTCATTTGAAAATATGTGCAAAAGGGCTAATGACAAAATATTTTAATAAAATATTCTGCAAGATTGATAAAAATGTGCATGTAGTAATATTTTAAGAGGATGTGCCATATAAAGGTCCACTTTTTCACAGATTTGTGAAATGAAGCAGCTCATTCAATCTTATGTTGACCAGCTTTTAGTTATTCTTGTTTTCAATATTGTATTCTAAGATATTCTCTGGGTTACTAATTTCAGAATGAAGATGACTGGAGCAGACAACCACCATCCCTTCGTGTGAAAGGAATCAAATACTTACCTCTTCTGGATGATCTGTTTGTCAAGGAAGAATAATCTGATCTGTGCAAGGCACTGCTTTTGGATTAGTGTTTCAGCTCCAAAGCTTACTCAGACAGATACTGAAAACATTCCTTGTAAAACAGAAAAATCAGATATAGGTTTTATTGCATTTAATTTCTTTTTCCAACATAGATCTATACTTTGTGTGGTTTTGTAACTCCTTCTAAATCAACAGTACTCTCTCATACAAGCATAATTAAAACTGTATCCTCTAATCTTTCTGTCTTGTTATACGGAGAATTTACAAGTATTGAGAAATCATTGAGTCAAACAGGGCAAAATCTGACTGACCCTGCTTTGTTCTGCAAACAAAGGAGGTTGTTGGATGACCTCTTAAAATATTAGGTCGGACTATATTAGCACAATAAGGTAATTTCACTCGAATTTCCTCTCTTGCTCTTTAGCTTCTCTCTGTTTTTGCTATATCCCTGTGGTGATGCTTAAGTACTATTTGTGTCAAAGTTTGTTATTTTATGGAGGAAATACTAGCAAGGTTTTATCACAGTATAAAGTTGCTCTGGTATCAGAGATAATTATAGCCTCCCAATGTAGAAGTAAATATTTTGCAGGCACGGCACGGAAGCTATCAGTTCTTGCTTTTTGTTTTAAATGTGACTCAGATTAGTAGCCACCCAAGTTTACTTGGGTGAGACATGTATGAAGAGAAGGTGTTTCGGTACAATTTTAGTGTGCAGCTTTCTTGCAGTAGCACTGTACTTGCCCTTTCAAAATTAATTGATGCCTTTTTCTTTGCTCAAAATTGTGATGACTAAATGGAGTTCCTGTTAGCATTTTTGTATCTTTTTAAGCTTATATCAGCTCAAAGCTGTGATTAGATCTGAATTTATGGCAGGCTTTTGTGAGGGAAGTAATTACCCCAGTTTAAAGAATGGAAGAGCTGAGGTGAAGGGAGGAGCTGACTTATCCACAGCGGTTCCACAGGGGAAGGGGAAGAGGTGTGCGCCAGCACACCTCTGCCAGTGGCTGGGAAGCTCACACATTCAGTAGACTGAGAACCCCATGCTTTCTGTAATATGAAATTACAGTTCGAGGAGGAAGTGTTTGATTTAGGAGGATGAGAATTCAACGTATCTAAATCCCCAAACTGAGGGAAAGACAATAGTTCAAAGAATAACTTAATTCAGTAAATCTGTATCTTTTTGGAAACTCGGAGATCCCTCTTAGAATTATTATTCCATTTAGAAATACCTTGCTGCATTTTGCATGATAGTGTAAATGAAGTTTTTAATTGTATGTCTTTTCTTTACCCCCCCAGCTCCTTAGAAGAAATTATTTTCCCTCCATATAGCAAAATATGAAGCTTTTGGCAGCTTTTTACCTTTTTTGTCAGAAAAAAAGGACTTGAAGCAAGGCATAATTATGTGTGTTACTGCTATTTAGGAAGAAGTTCGCAGTAAAATGGGTAAGTGATAGTCTGTGTCCAGAGGGTCAAAAGGAAAACTGTGAAAACTTGTTAAAGTGCTCCAAGTTGTACACAAGACCATGTACCGCTTTTTGATCCAAAAGAGGCAAATGGTTTCTTACATGACAAGAAAAATCTCTGACCATGGGGATAGTGTCAGGAGCCAAAACAATAACAACTTGCGTTTTAAGCCAGTTTGATGAAAGCTGAAGATTTTTAAAACATGCCACCAAGACTGAGCTTAACACTTTAAATGAATGCAGTTGCCCTTGTAATGTTTAATGTTTTAATTAATTTTTAATGTTCCCCAAACTTCAGAAGGGTATGTTTCAGTGGTGGAAATCTTGTACAGCCAAGGGTTTCCAAGAAAGATTGACTCTGAACATTTAGAACTTCCCAAGTAGCTCTTAGAGATGGGAAATTCACTTTAGTTTGTTTTTCTTTATGTGTATAGGACAAAAAGGAGCCTCTTTTCAGCAAAAAAAAAAATTAGTAGAAGAAATATAATTTCTTATAGTTCCATGTGTAACCCTGTGTATAGGTCTGGTCTGGTCTGGTCATGGTCAAGAAAGCTGACTGCAAACTGGAACCAGTGCAGAGAACTAGACAGGTAACCAAGAGAATGGAGATGAGAAAGGAGACTAAAGGAGCTTGGCTTGTTTAGCAAAATAAAATGAAGTCTCAGAATATGACTGCTCTCTGTAAATACATTATGTCCAGGTGAGGAAAATAATCTGTTTCAGTTAAGAACATTGGTAGTCTAAGAACAAATCGGTATAATTTGCCACGAATAAATTTAAACTGTACAACAAAAGGTGGTTTCTCACTTCTAAAACAGTGAGGGTCTCAAACAGTCTTCAAGACTAAAGTACTTGGTTAGTTTTAAGATTGAGATGGGTCATCTGATGACAGTAATTTTAGGAAGTTTATTAATAACCTACTGAATTATTATTCTCACTTCTCTTTCTCCTCTTTTCCCATGCATCTTGCATAACCCTGATGAGCACAAAAGGATCTCCTAGGAGCAGGGCAGACAGGGCCTGAAAAATATTTTCAGTGCTTGTCACTGTGCTCACAGTGTGTCATGTGCTGTGGTCTGAAGTGTTATAAACACTTTTCACCAGGTTTTCTTTTTTGCAAACAGCAGTGTTTCCAGAAGGGAAAGCCCTAGCCAATGAGCAGGCCAATAATACTCTTTGTATAATGTGACTTACAGCATATGCTGCCCAGAATATTTCAGCCTCTCCTCTAATCCTGCCACCAGCTTCTTCTCTCTTTTCACATTGCTGATGAGGGGCCTGAAAGAAGACAATACCACAAGATTATGTTTCAAGATGGCAGGAGGCCACAGCTTTAAAGCATGCATCGCATAAAGGGGAAGGCAGCCCTCACAGTTGCCATTAATCTCAGCTCTTGATCTCTGTAGGGGAGCCAAAGATATCTTCTTTCCACAAGTATCTGTGCTGTCCACGGCAGGAGCGAAGAGATTCACATTACAGTACCGGCTCCCCATCTCGCTGCTGGGGTCTGCTGCGTGTTCAGTGTTAATTTTTATTTCCTCAACTTGGCATTTGAAAATAAGAGGCTTCAAGTTCTCTAGAATAGCTGCGGCTGCAAGCAAATGGCAGGCTGCAAACGGCGAAGAGGAGCAGTCCTCGTGTCCAGGTGGTGCGCTGGTTAGCTCACGGCCTTGCCTCGGCTTCTGCTCCTGTCCAGTTCAGAGTGCCTGCCCTGGTCACCAGCAGATGGGCCCCCTCAGACATGGTAGCTACAAGTGGCCATAGACAATCTGTGGACAAAATTGAAGTTCCTCACCAGACAATATTTTCCTGTGTCCTGTCCATCATACAGGCATCTACTGTATTTTTCTAGACAGAGCCATTTGTACCAACATCAGACAGATGTTCATCTACATAAATGAAAAGATGTTGATGTCCTCCTTCTGCACTTGTCCCTCATGTGCTGATGTGAGTTGATCTTACTTCATTGCAGGAAAGCTCTTCGCAGAAAAAGTCTGGGCTCAGTTGACTCTCTCTCTGTCTTGTCCTTTTAGCCAAGGAGACATTTCTTCCTCCCAAAGGCAAACTTTCTGTGGGAAAACTGCAGGGGTCCTAATTCCACAATAAGCAAAATATTGGATGTTTTCAGTCACTTGACAACATTCAGACAACAGCAGTCCATATATCACTAATAGGAATTCACTGGTCTGTTGCTTGCTGGACCCTTCTCTGTGTTCCCATGGTTTGAGACATGGAACTAATCATTAGAAGAATTTTCCAGTTTTTAACATCGTGTAGTCATAAGTAGGTTATTCAGTGACACGGAGGAAAACATTAGTTCTTTAAGCAATAATGTCCTGTACCCTCAGTAACTTATCCGTTGCATATTCACTCGCAGCATTTTTTCCTCTTTGAGGTGGCTTAGCCGGCAAGCCCCCCTACAATAAAAAAGACAAAATGGCAGAATGTTTGTGAAGAAGTTGCAATATCAGGAGGAAAAGATATCACAATCTGAAGTCAGTCAGATTTTTAACATTATTTTTAGGTTTTAGAGGGCAGTATAGATAACATTTTTGAGAGAAAACTATCTTGAAAGAAGACTTTTTTAAGGTACTGTTTGCTCTGAATTAATATCTCGTTGTTTGTTTAGGGTGGTGACTCAGACCCAGTCGGAAGCAGCACTCATGTTTTAGGCAATGGTCAGACAAGCCAGATAGGACTGTGGGGGAAATCTGTGTCCCTTCTGGTTTCCAATGTAAAGTTTAAAACCAGTGAGGGAGCATAACTAAGACGAGGAAGGAAGTTAATATATATTAAGGTCATAGATTGATTATATAAACTATTTCTCTGCACAGTTGGGCATTTCTGAATCACCTGGAAGTTTCTTCTGGTATGTATTACACACAAATAAACTAGCTATCCTCATCTGCCCTTCACCCTAGCCATCTGTCCTCTTTGCTCTCCTCTTTCATCAGGCTAGTTTTGTATTAAGAACTATGAACAAAGAGAATTAGAGGAGCTGATGCACAAACTTCTCCAAAATCTGATGCAGATCCCTGGCAAGCAGCATGATGGGATGATCTGTCACAGCAAAAATTCATTGTATCACCTAACAGTACTTGAGAGAGCTCACACTTTCAAAGGCAAATCTGTCAGAAGAATGGCATTACCTTGAAAGACAGGAGGAAGACTTTTTGCAGAGCTGCTGTGGCATAGGTGGGACACAGCCTCCTCTAAATTAGCATAAGGTTTATGGATGAGACTTATGTCCCTTGCCTTCAGATGTCTACAGTGCAGATGTTTGCACCTTCACTAGCTCTCTGGATCCCTTACTTGCCAGTGGAAGGGCGATGGATATCTCTAGGGAGTGACTAGCCTACAGGAATATCTACAGGAGTCATGATATCTGTACACTGGCCCTCCCTCTGCACTGGCTGTGAAGGGATTTAAAACAGCGAACCAAATGTAGATGTTTGCATTACTGTCAAGCAAGATGAGTCTCACCCTTGGGGTCCATCAGCATTGCTAGAGGAGCACTGAGGTCAAGCATGGTGACTGCTTGGCTGCTCCTTACCCTTGCTGCAGGTTGTGGCATCACTGCAGTGAGCATGGTATGTGTATGAAGGGCTGAGCTTCAGGCAGCTGTGGCTAGTCTGGGTTGAGGAAAGCATGAGTCCATGCTACATACTGACTGTGCATGTGATCCCTCTCATGGGGTATTCTGGAGCTTAGGCTGAGTGGAGACTCAGGGTCATGCTTAGCAGGAGGACCTGACTCCTCAATGAGCTTGACTCAGGCTCTGGCCAGCGGGTCTTGGTCAAATTTCACTCCAGCTAGGTAGGCAGGAAAACCTGAGTTGACTTAAATGGGACTAAGATTTCTCTTGTTAAAGGTCTCTGAGAATCTAATTTAGCAAAGTATTTAAGCGTATGCATAAGGCTATCTCTTTTGCACAAAGCCAGTCGAGTATGTGCAGAAGGCTTGCTAAAATCCATCAAATGAGGCACTGGTGGAAATGCTTTCCTGGCAAAGAGGAATTCTTAATTTGAGGCATTTAGGAATTAAACCATTGTAATAAAACCCCCCACGATACAAGAAGGTAGCAGTGAAAGGAGGTAATATAGAATTGTCTGGACATGTTTATACAGGCTATATATTGTGTGGTGTTATTGTAGTTCTGCAATATAAGCTAGCAATTAGCAATTAAATTCCCATTATGGTATCATGTTGGTAACTGAGATAAACTGTAAGTGTGTAACTGTTTTAAACCTTTCTTTTAACTAACCCAAATACTGTACTACTTACATAATTTACAGATAATATACCCATTAGTAGAGTTTACAACTCAATAAACAGCTCCCACAAGTTCATAAAAGCCAAAACCGTAAACACCAGGACTATTAATGCAATAGAAATTCTGTGCCTCCCTTTTTTCTTGGTGGTCTAGATAGAGCAAAGGGAAATACTATCTCAGAAAAAAAACATTTATTCTGGCTATATAAATATAAATTAATTGTCTTAAAACCCATCTGGAAATTTCTTCTCCTCCCCATGTCCCAGGTGGTCTGAAAACAGTGATGCATTCTGCTTTTGTCTGCAGGCAAGAGCAAGAGTTCCCATTTGAAATTGTTTACATGAAAGGATTGCGTGTAAAAGTGCTGGTGGTATCCTCACCCCGCCTCTCCCTTCTGGAGAAATGGGAACAAAATTTTCTATAGAGCTGGATTTCACTGTACTTTTCTACTATTATTATTGGTTTTTGGAAGGAAAAGCCTCATAGAAGTGCCTGGACTTCACAGTTTTTGAACCCCTCTGCTGCTGGCACTTTTTCCTCATTTTGACAGCTAAATGAATTTTAAGGAAGAGCATCTGCTTGCCTGGAGGTTAATGCAAGCAGAGCTTTTGTAGCTCAAGCCTCTTTCCATTTGGAGCTGAGGGAAGTGATTAATTAAGCCATTTGCAACAAAAAATGAATGATTTCCTTTGTCCAAAAGAGCTTTGTTTTGCAGTATGGTAGGGCGCCATTCTGCTTAGCAAATTGTTGTGCAATGAATCACCTGTATCTGGTCACTGCTGCTGAAGGACATTTCTTCCTGAGCTGTTAAAATCATATTAGAATCATAGAATTGTTTTGGTTGGAAAGGACTTTAAGATCATCAAGTCCAACCGTTAACCTAGCACTGCCAAGTCCACCCTGTGGACTTGACCAACCATATCCCTAAGCACCACATCTACTCGTCTTTTAAATACCTCCAGGGATGGTGACTCAACCACTTCCCTGAGCAGCCTGTTCTGATGCTTGATAACCCTTCCAGTGAAGAAATTTTTCCCAATATCCAATCTAAACCTCCCCTGCTGCAACTTGAGGCCATTTCCTCTTATCTTATCACTTGTTACCCGGGAGAAAAGACCAACTCCCACCTTGTTACAACCTCCTTTCAGGTAGTTGTAGAGAGCGATAAGGTCTCCCCTTTTCTCCAAACTAAACAACCCCAGTTCCCTCAGCCACTTCTCATAAGACTTGTGCTCTAGACCCTTCACCAGCTTCATTGCCCTTCTTTGGACTCGTTCTACCACCTTGATGTCTTTCTTGTAGTGAGGGGCTCAAAACTGAACACAGTATTTGAGGTGCGACCTCACCAGTGCCGAGTACAGGGGGAGAATCACTTCCCTAGTCCTGCTGGCCACACTATTTCTGATACAAGCCAGGATCCTGTTGGCCTTCTTGGCCACCTGGGCACACTGCTGGCTCATATTCAGCTGGCTGTCGACCAACACCCCCAGATCCTTTTCTGCCGGGCAGCTTTCCAGCCACTCTTCCCCAAGCCTGCAGCGTTGCATGGGGTTGTTGTGACCCAAGTGCAGGACCTGACACTTAGCCTTGTTGAACCTCATACAGCTGGCCTTGGCCCATCGATTCAGCCTGTCCAGATCTCTGGAGAGCCTTCCTACCCTCAAGCAGATCAACACTCCCACCCAACTTGGTGTCATCTGCAAACTTGCTGAGGGTGCTCTCGATCCCCTCATCCAAATCATTGATAAAGATATTAAAGAGAACTGGAATATTGTTTGAGTTCATCAAAATGCGTGAAGTTTTTGTCGTCGCTAGCTGGCTGGGTTCACATGGATATGAAAAGCTGGAGGTACGCAAGAGAGCAACTGCTCTTGCTCTGCCTCTCCCAGTAGGTAACCAATCCTGGGATGAAACACAGGATTTTCATGTGTTTTGCTGTTGCATCATGTCTTCTGTTTTTGCCACTTTTGTGTGAAAGTTTGTTTCCAGAGTAAGCATCTCAAGTGGCTGTTGGGATTCCTCTCTATCACTTCACCACTGCTGGATTCCCGACCTTTACACCTACAAGGGAGTTTGGCCTTTAGGACCCCAGGAAAGCTCATTTTCACAAAAGGCAGAAACTCAAACATTTTGTTCTGCAGAAGTGTGGTGAGTAGTGAGCAAATATGTTCTCTCTTGGGCTTCATGCCATTTGCATTTCACTGGTCTTCCCAGTTTATCCTGAAGTTTTAAGTTTGCATAACAATGGTATCAAACAGGGAAGAACTCCCTTGGGAACCCACCTGCCCACTCACTCTCGCGCCACACGTAACGCTGGCTCGGTAAAGTTTTGTGGCCTCACAGCAGGTTCAGAGATGCCCCTTTTGATTCCCTGTTGGCAACCACATCATGAAGTCAACCCAAGACCTGAAGCAAGTAAAATATTCAAATTAGAAAGACTCGGTATCTTAATGAAGCAAAATTCCTTTTAGGAGGCAAACAATCATGAAGGACCTGAACCATCACTGCTGAGGTCCCGACAGTTCACCATTGATTTCTGCAGGAATGGGGTTTGGCTTTATTTTATGGGAAAGGCAGTTGCTTTGCTGCTTTCCTACCCTTGCACACAAAATCCTCAACTCATCTCAGGGTAGTCCACGTGCTTCAGCTGCAGCAGCCAGGTCCTAGGACCGGGTCAGATCCTGGCAGATCCCAGCTCAAAATGCAGTATTGCAGGTATGCAGGTATGGAGGTCTGTGATGGATGCACTCGACTCCTTAACCAAACTAGCGGTAGTTTGGTACAGGCTCCAAAGGAGATAAAGGCCTGAGTCGTAGCCAGGCCAAGAACTTCTCTAGTTCCCATCTTTCTCTGAAAACCCACGAAGAAGCAGAGCGACACAGTGAGCATCGATGCATATGAGCTTGGAACACTGATCATGCAATTAACACGTGAATAGTGGGTGGCTTTTCCAAGACTCATTTATGAAGGAACAAAGGAAGTTGTGGGTACAAGGAGTCTCATGCATACCTTTTCCATCATGTGTAATTTGACTACAAGCCAACCACTTTATTCCATAAATACAACAGCCTAAGTAAGCCTTCTCTGAGCTCTCCCTGCTAAGCAGCCAGTCTGCATGGTGGTGATTTCCCCTTGAGCTGGGATGCCTCTCAAGATTGCTCCTCGAGTCAGAGAGACCTTTCACCAACAGCAGATCTTTAGTAAGCGACCGATATCATGCATAACCTTGTATTATGGTAACTTTGATTGTGTCTTGGTACCTTTGATTTTGTCTTGGTAACTTTGACTCTGCTTTGGTAGTTTTGAATCATTGTTCAAATGATTGCGCAGCACAGTAATAGAGTGAACCTTGCCATCGAACTTTGTTAAGTTGCACTTTTACAACATCATATTTCAATAAAACCAGTTTTGCTGAGACCTTTGTCAGTGGTTCTTCAAGCAATCTAAATTGCCCATTTGCAACAGGGTTGCACCACCTCCTCTGTGGCTGCAGCATTAGCGGCTCTGGCTCCCGGCACCTGGTGGGACAGAGAGCCAGGAGAAGCCATGCTCTGGCTCCTAGCAAGACAAGAGGCTGGATCAAAGCCTTGTGCAGACAGGAAAGATGAATGGTGACTTCAGTGCCAGCTCCAGCCTGTGAGTAGGGAGGTTTTGCAAGTAATCCTAGCAAGGCTGCACAGGACTGGGAAAAGGAGTAATTCCTGGCTACGAGCTAATGTTCCATGTAAGTATTTGATGAGCAGGACAGTATCTGAGTTTCTGCATCACAGAAAAATGTCTATAATACTGTCTGCCTGATCTACTTCATCTCTATCATCCTGTGTCAACGGAGGGGATTGATGGAGTAACAGAGAAATTTTCATAAGAAACTCTCATACGAAGAGAATTAATGACATTTTTTTACCCTGAAGTACAACTTAACCTAAGTATGTGAGTGGGCTGTTACTTAAATTATAAAGAAGAAAACTGGACTTCTCAGGGTTTGACTCCATTGTATGTAGTTATGAAATGCTTCAAAGCCTCCTAAGAGGTTCCTGGTCATTTAGAGGGAGCGGGATTGGGCCCTTCTCTCAGGTTAGAAACTCATTGTTTGAAGTCTGCGGGCAACTGTGGGTCTCGTGGATTGCCCAGGTCTCTGTGTGTAGCTCAGGAGGCAAGGGGGGGTGTTTTCCCAAAGCAGCCCCAGAAATTGCAGGATTGCCTCCTCCGCTAAGGAGAGGTGGTGGAGTTGCTCTTTATGTGAGTGAGCAGCTAGAATGTATTGAGTTCTGTCCAGAGGCGGATCAGGAGCAAGTTGAGAGTTTGTGGGTGCGAATCAAGGGGCAGGCTGGCAGGGGTGATACTGTTGTGGGTGTCTATTACAGGCCACCAGATCAGGATGAGGATGGTGATGAGGCCTTCTACAGGCAGCTGAGAGCAGTCTCGCAATTACAGGGCCTGGTTGTTGTGGGGGATTTCAACTACCCTGATATTTGCTGGGAGGCCTACTCAGCCAGCCATCCCCAGTCCAGGAGGTTCCTCCAGTGCGTTGATGATAACTTTCTGATGCAAATGGTGGATGAGCCAACTAGGAGAGGAGCGCTGCTGGATCTTATCCTCACTAACAAGGAGGGTCTGGTTGAAGAGGTGAAGGTTGAGGGCAGCCTTGGTTGTAGTGACCATGAGATGGTAGAGTTCAGGATCTCATGTGGCAGGAACAGAATAGCTAGCAGAATCACAACCCTGAACTTCAGGAGGGCCAACTTTGGCCTTTTCAAGCAATTGCTAGGGGAAATCCCATGGGACAGGGTACTAGAAGGTAAGGGGGCCCAAGATAGTTGGTTAGCATTCAAGGACTGCTTCTTCCGAGCTCAAGATCAGAGCATCCCAGCAGGTAGGAAGTCGAGGAAGGGTACCAGGAGACCTCCATGGTTGAACAGGGAACTGCTGGGCAAACTCAAGTGGAAGAAGAGAGTGTACAGATCATGGAAGGAGGGGCTGGCCACTTGGGAGGAATATAAGTCTGTTGTCAGAGGATGTAGGGAGGCAACTAGGAAAGCTAAGGCCTCCTTGGAATTAAACCTTGCAAGAGAGGTCAAGGACAACAGAAAGGGCTTCTTCAAATACATTGCAGGTAAAGCCAACACTAGAGGCAATGTAGGCCCACTGATGAATGAGGTGGGGGTCCTGGAGACAGAGGATAAAAAGAAGGCGGAGTTACTGAATGCCTTCTTTGCCTCTGTCTATACTGTTGGAGGCTGTCCTGAGGAGCCCCGGACCCCTGAGGCCTCAGAAGAAGTCAGGATAGAGGAGGAATCTGTCTTGGTTGATGAGGGCTGGGTCAGGGACCAGTTAAGCAACCTGGACGTCCACAAATCCATGGGCCCTGATGGGATGCACCCGCGGGTGCTGAGGGAGCTGGCGGAAGTCATTGCTAGGCCACTCTCCATCATCTTTGCTAAGTCGTGGGCAACGGGAGAGGTGCCTGAGGACTGGAGGAAAGCGAATGTCACTCCAGTCTTCAAAAAGGGCAAGAAGGAGGACCCGGGTAACTATAGACCGGTCAGCCTCACCTCCATCCCCGGAAAGGTGATGGAGCAACTTGTTCTTGGTGCTGTCTCTAGGCACATCAAGGATAGGGGGATCATTAGGGGCACTCAGCATGGCTTCACCAACGGGAAGTCTTGCTCAACCAACTTGATAGCCTTTTATGAGGATGTTATCCGGTGGATAGATGATGGTAAAGCTGTGGATGTGGTCTATCTCGATTTCAGTAAAGCGTTTGACATGGTCTCCCACAGCATCCTCGCAGCTAAACTGGGGAAGTGTGGTCTGGATGATCGGGTAGTGAGGTGGATTGTGAACTGGCTGAAAGAAAGAAGCCAGAGAGTAGTGGTCAGTGGGACAGAGTCCAGTTGGAGGTCTGTGTCTAGCGGAGTCCCGCAAGGGTCGGTTCTGGGACCAGTTCTATTCAATATATTCATTAATGACTTGGATGAGGGATTAGAGTGCGCTGTCAGCAAGTTCGCTGATGACACAAAACTGGGAGGAGTGGCTGATGCGCCGGAAGGCTGCGCAGCCATTCAGAGGGACATGGACAGGCTGGAGAGTTGGGCAGGGAGAAATTTAATGAAATATAACAAGGGCAAGTGTAGAGTCCTGCATCTGGGCAAGAACAACCCCATGTACCAGTACAAATTGGGGGCAGAGCTGTTGGAGACCAGCGTAGGGGAAAGGGACCTGGGGGTCCTAGTGAACAACAGGATGACCATGAGCCAGCAGTGTGCCCTTGTGGCCAAGAAGGCCAATGGCATCCTGGGGTGTATTAGAAGGGGTGTGGTCAGCAGGTCAAGAGAGGTTCTCCTCCCCCTCTACTCTGCCCTGGTGAGGCCGCATCTGGAATATTGTGTCCAGTTCTGGGCCCCTCAGTTCAAGAAGGACAGGGAACTGCTAGAGAGAGTCCAGCGCAGAGCCACGAAGATGATTAAGGGAGTGGAACATCTCCCTTATGAGGAGAGGCTGAGGGAGCTGGGTCTCTTTAGCTTAGAGAAGAGGAGACTGAGGGGTGACCTCATTAATGTTTATAAATATGTAAAGGGCAAGTGTCAAGAGGATGGAGCCAGGCTTTTCTCAGTGACATCCCTTGACAGGACAAGGGGCAATGGGTGCAAGCTGGAACACAGGAGGTTCCACTTAAATTTGAGGAAAAACTTCTTTACGGTGAGGGTGACTGAACACTGGAACAGGCTGCCCAGAGAGGTTGTGGAGTCTCCTTCTCTGGAGACATTCAAAACCCGCCTGGACGAGTTCCTGTGTGATATGGTCTAGGTAATCCTGCCCCGGCAGGGGGATTGGACTAGATGATCTTTCGAGGTCCCTTCCAATCCCTAACATTCTGTGATTCTGTGGTTCTGTGAGGAAAGGTTTCAGAGAGAGCTTTTCCTACTGATGGCATGTGGAGAGCTATAGAAAGAATTAAAGCATGAGTATTAACACCCAACAAGCAGGAGGAAGAGCTGCACAACTAATGTGTGGATGTTGATGAATGCTTCCCTCCCCTCACATCCTTTTTATAAAAATGTCCCATTGGTGGCATTTGAGGCATCTCTGCCTCAGTGTGCCAAAGGCCTCTCATATTGCAGGAGGTAAACCGTAAATCACAGCGTGAGATACAATTTTTTGGATTTAATATTGCTAATTTAATCCATGCTAGCTGAACATGCATCACCTAAGGAAACCAATCAGTTGGCCATCTCTGGGGGGGCATTTTTAGAGTGTTTTCAGGTCCAAAAGGTAGAAGCCAAGTTTATGGAACAGGACATTTCCAGCATAGGTGAGTGGAAATCGTTCTCGGGGTGATACGGTATAATGTTGCATTTATCTCAGGAGTACAACTAATAGATAATGTACCAGTGCAAATAGATTTTACAGTATGATGTCATAGCAACCTTCCATCTGTGTCCCTGAATATTCAAACCAGAATAGCATCCTCGAGGGAAATGGTTATTGTCCTTCTGGAAGTTAATAATGCAGGCTTCAGCATAAAAAGTTGGCCTCATGCAGTAGACTGGGCTACATCAGTTAAAACAGTGGTGGTAATGTAAACAAAACATAGGTGGGTTTTTTAGGATAGCAATGGGACTGTCACGTCTTCCCTCCCCCTATTTGCATGACTCACTGTATCTGCTCTGGGTAATACGATGGAGAGAAAATATGGACCTCTGAGTCTGCCAGGAACGAAAAGGTGAGTTGCACCAGGGCACATTGTTTCCAAGAGTCAGGCTATTTTAGGAAGGATGAGCAAGAAGGGCTGGGAAGGACTTGCCACACAAAGATGATTACAGTTAGGTGAGTAAGCCTTGCTTTGCCCACTGGGAACTCATGGATTTTGTTTCAAGAAAGCCGATGTGTGTTAGATGGCTGAAGCTCACTCATTAAACAGCGTACGCTAAAATTGCACTAGTGTTGTAGTGAAGATCAGGAAGGGAAGGAGAAAGAGATAATCAACATTTATTTTCTTTTAACAATACTGAAATTAAGCTGGTTTTATTTTCAGGGCCAGCTCCTGATATTGCTATGCTCCCAGAACATCTGTTCATGGCTGTTGCTGTTCCTTATCCGGAGTGGTCTTCCACATAAGGTGAAAGCCAGCGTTATGAGTTGAGTATGGGCTGGTGTGACCAAGGAAGGCTGTGTCTCTACCAGGCTGTACTTGTCATTTAAGTGGTAAGGATTTCAATCTGTATTTTTTTCAATTCAAAGTGTGATGCTGTAATGTTGGACTGGTGGGAACACTGCTACACACAGTTGCTAGGGAAACATCTTCAAGTTCATTTTCCTTTGAGTTTTGTCATTCAACTCACAGCATGGCCATAATTGTTCTTTTAAAAGTGGGATGTGTGAGCCATGAAGGGGTGCCAGTCACTGATGTAAGACCTGGCATTGACCAAACACTCTGGCTTGGACCTCACCAAGGGCCTTAGGGTCAGCAGAGAGGTTTCTGCAGGTGCTGGAGGGGAGTGGCAAGTAAAACAGCATCAACACAGATTTGAATAATGTGTTGAGAAACCCCTTCAATTATACCTGCAGCAATGATACAAGTTCAAGCTTATATGCTTGAGATGTTTTGCTAGACTTTGTATTTACATTTAAGTATCCTTTTCTTCTGGCAGTGATGCCCCTTCTTTTGTAAATGAGTTTGCTAGCAGTGTATTGGTAGGCTCTGTAATGAAAAAAAATATGACAGGAGTTATTGACACAATACTCAAAACTGATCTAAAGAGGAAGTGAAATGACAAGCCTTTTTCTATTATTCAACTTTGAATGTCATTAAAATAATCCCTCATCAGCATGCCACAGAGGCAGTGATGGAAGTTGTCAACACCAACCTTTGTGGAGGAAGAGGCCTCTGAAAATAGGTGCATCTCCCAAACATTTGTATGTCTAAACTCTCTGTTGAAGAGATAATCAGGCACAAAATCACTCACCCCTCTGTAGGGACTGAGCTAGGGACTAATTTTCTAATGGACAATTCTAGGACTTGCTCTGTGAGCAGAGGCAAAGCAGATATTTTGGAAAAATTGCAGTTTTGTCATCAGCTCTCTGTAATGCCTGTATGTCAGCAAAGTTGTGCATGGAGCCTCATCTCACTGCACAGACACAGCAGGAGTCAGTTTGTGATCCGGAGTCATTGCCCTTGAAGTAGGTCAGACAAAAGTCAGGAAGGAGTCCCAAGAAGTGGGACAAAGTAGCACATCCAAGATTAGCACGGCAGACCTGAGGAAAAATCCTGACCCTCTGAACCCCCAAACAGCACCTTCTCCAGCGGGCTTCATCTTTCCCTTTTTTTCTTGGGTCTACAGCCCAGATAACATCTTCAGAGGACAGCTACTCTCACCCAGAACTTGCCAGCAGAATAAGGATGGGGCTTTCTGTGGGTTTTGCCTTCCTGGGGTCCCAGTGCCCCATGCTGGGTGACAAACTGCATCATGTAGAGAGGGAGACACAAGGGATGCCCCCACAGCCCCCGGGGCCATGCAAGAGGGTGATCCCCTCTGGGCCATGAGCTGCTCCAGGCAGGCTTGACCGCTTCTCCTGCTCCTGTCCTCAGTCTCCTTCACAGACACAGGCTGCCGAGCACAAGGAGGCTTTTTTGGAGTAAGACGGGATCCTGGGCATCAGGAGAGAAGAATGGTCCCACACCACCTCCCTTGTCCCTGTCCCCTCCTTTGACAGAAAGCTGGGTCAGTGTTGTTTTTGTTTCTGCTTCGTTCTCCCTTGCCAAAGAAATCATTGTGACTAACTCCTCATCATATGTGTTCCACAGTGTTTCTGGGATCAGGTCCTTCTCATGAAAACAAAAATAATCCCTCTTGCCTCCCCTCCCAACTATCCTGTAACATACGTAAGTGTTCAAGGAAGACAGGAATGTGTGTTAATTAAGATCATTATTAATAAGTTCAGGAGCTATGAGTTTTCCCCTCTTCATTCAAAATGAATTATGTTTTGGAGAAAAATAGATCCATCTTGCAAAGTTTCAATCCAAAGGGACACCTCTTAATTAAATTAACCAGTGAAAAGGAAATACTTGTAATAAGGGTGCAAGATAAATATTTGTACCTTGCACATTCTAATTTATCACAGCCTTAAAAGAGTCCATAAGGTTTGTTTTTCTTCACTGAAATGTGACGCATTCAGGTATCACTCATTTATAAATTAGTGTATGCCACATGGGATACCCCACTATGGGTTAAGGGTATTGGCCTCTGAGTGATATACTGCAGCTGAGAAAGCTGCGAAGTGAAGATGAGTAGTCCTGAAATGCAAGCCCTAAATTTAACATTACCCAGAGGCAAACACAGTCCTGAACTGACTCAAGGGTGGAGGCAAGGCTACACAGCCCTGATGTATTACCATGTGGGAATGCACAGTGAGGTGGTGCTGCTAATTTTGAGGGAGAGAGGTGAAAGCACGCACACTCCCTCCATTAATCTGCATTAGTTTGCCTAGGTGGTACCATGATGATACCCACGGAAGCCCTGGGTAGGTGAAATATTTAAGCGTGAGCCTATTTTTAAAGCTCCTGATAGTTTGCATTAAGTTCACAGACAGTGCTTTCGTATTTGTTATTATGTTCACGATTAAGTACTTGATGCCTTCACTGCTATAGGTAACTTCTAGCTTTTTGGGTTTTACTGAACATTTTTTGAAATAAAATACAATTCCTGTACATATACCTTTGTTCATGGATTTACCTTCTCTAAAATCCTCATTAATGCTCATGCAGTGTAATGCAGACACACGCATGTACACACACTCAGGTCTGTAAGACAGACAGATAAGTCAAATATCAACTTGTATAATTTTACCCTATGTTATACATTTGACTACATTTTAAAAGGGTTTGGTATCCAAATTTCTACTTTGTAAAACTGCGGGTAATCATCCTGAAGGAAAAGATGCTAAAACATCAACAAATACGTACAATTATTCCAGTAAAGGAGTGTGCACAGGGAAAGCTTTACCAATATAACTGAAATTATAGAAGCAAAATAATGCTAATGCATTTCGCAGTGTAAGAGGGCTCTAATTAATTATGAACTCAGATCACAGCATTAATTGCAGATGCCAACTATATGACAACTTTTGGATGTTCAGTTGATGCCTTGTATTGTGTTTGACCACAAGAGACTATAGGAGCAAAATTGTGAATACAACAATGGAGTTTATGGGGGAAGAAGTTGCCAGTGCATTTTGCTGTGCATAAACTAAATCAACACTTCATTCAAAGAACAGGGGCAACTTTCCAAATATTTTATTTGTTGGCATACTTTGGCCCAGTTTGTGGAAGAAGTTATGCTTGTAACAGAGAAACTAGCAAAGATAACTGAGCTTGTCTACAGGGAATATTTGTTGTCCTTCTAATTATTAATAAAACCTCACATTTGAACCTTTTATTCCAGATATATTAACTATAGATAGAGGTAATTCAAGAACGAACCTGAGAAATACAAACTAATGTGCTGGCCTGCTATACTGGGCAAGGTGTTGAAAATTATGTCACAGATAAGAATTGATAGATATGGATGGGTACCATGTGTGTGAGATAGAGGGTGGAAGGAGAGAAATGTTTCTTTGGTGGGGGAAAGTCAGGCTTTGCAAATCTGTTGGCAGTCTTTGCTGATGTCAGTGAGTATGTGACTAAGCAAGGCATCACCGATAAAGCGTATCCAGCTTTCCAAAAATGGTGCTTTGCCCCCGGCACACTGGAAAGACAAGCTGTGGAGGGAAAAATGCCCAAGTCCTCTCGTGAAGCTGCTTTGTTCTAGAAAACATTGTAGATGTATGTGGTATAATCTGATGTATTAATCAAAGATCTGGAAGAGGGGATAAATAGTGAGTTAACTGCATTTGCAGATGATGCAGAACTCTTCAGAAGAGCTGACAGCAAACAGTTGCAGGAGGATCTCATACTGATGAGTGATTGGGAGATAAAGAGTCAGGAGAAAGTCAGTGCAAAGTAATGATATAGAGGGAAAGCAACAAAATGTCCACTGCTTATCCAACAGTTGGCTCTCAGCAAGCTGCTGCCATTTAGAAAGAAGTTTGGAAAATTCTCTGATGGCATTGTCTGCTAGTCAGCAATGGAGGAAAAAAATAGGCAAATTAAGACAAGCTGTGGAGGAAAAAAATAGGCAAATTACTAGATACTGCCAGGAAAGGAAATTGTTGTTTGAATTGTAAGTCCAAGCCATGCCATGCTTCAACCCCCCTAGAATGGATACAGGAGAGCCAGAGGTACAGAGAGAAGAAAAACAAGAATGAGGAGGGCTGTGACCAAGCTTGCATGAGAGGAGTGATGAAACAGCTTGTGAAAAAAGACCTATTCAGGGAAAGAGCCTATTCAGTGTTTCTTGTAATGTAAGAACTAAGAGTCTTCCAAGGACACAGTCAGATTTAAAAAGAGGGCAAGGAAGTATTAATTTCACACGCAGCATGGCTGCCTTGTGCCTGTGTCTTTGCCACAGGAAGCTGCAAAGACCAAGAGGGCAGAGGGGCTCAAAAGGGATTAGACAAATTCGGAGGGGACCAGGCTGTCGGTGACTGATGCAGCAGCCCAGCTGCAGCTCCAGCTCAGGAAGCCCTGTGACCACTGAGCGCTGGGAGCACAGCGGGGACACCAGGAAAGGCCCCTCGGCGCTGGTCCTGTTTCCTCTGTGCTTTGCTCTGAGCATCTGCTACTGGCTGCCGTTGGAGGCAGGATACGGGGTTGGACCAACCCTTGGTCTGACCCCGCAGAGCAGTTCTTATGTTCCTCTGCCTCACCGAGAAATACAGATGTGCTGTGCTGACATCTAAATAAGATAAAATAATCTAACTCTAAATAAACTGAATGTTCTCCTTGAACTAAAAAGAAAAAACAAAACAAAACAACAAAAAAACCCCAAAATAAAACTA
Organism: Nyctibius grandis; assembly: GCF_013368605.1. NCBI lineage: Eukaryota > Metazoa > Chordata > Aves > Nyctibiiformes > Nyctibiidae > Nyctibius > Nyctibius grandis. The sequence continues at coordinate 26,541,074 of NC_090659.1, forward strand.
AGATAATGTTTATACTGGGAAATGTGCATTTTTTTCTTCCTGGATAATTCAAAAACAGCTGTAGGAGTTTTATTCAGACTCCCCCCTCCAAAGTTCACTTTTAGGTTGAGATAAATGTTTTCCGTGCCAAAGAAGACATTTGAAGAAGGCTGTAAATGAGAGAAAACAAAGTTAAGATGCAAATTGCATTTTGCTGCAACTTTAGCCAGTAATCTCACGATTTACAGTAATTTTGCTAGGATTTGCTTATCTTCAAGGAGAGAATATCTCTGGTTTAGCAGAAGCTGTGTTTTACCAGGAGGATAAACAACAATCTTACTGACTAATCAGGATTTCCCAATGTTTTCTCATGAAGATTTCAGGAAAAATCTCCTCAGAATAATGCTCTTGATACTGAGAGGTTTGAAAGAGAGCATTAGACCTGATAGTGCTTAGCAGCTGCTGGGACAGGCCCTGCGCATGTCACAGAACCTAAGGAAATCTGGAATTAATCTTGGTGGCAGGCGCAGAGGGGGTTTTTGCCTTCACTAAAGACAGGATTGCCCAACACTTCCCATTATAAGCTCTTGCTTATGCTTTCTCATAACATTGGCAAACTTTAGCTCTTCAGGCTAGAATTATGGACATCATATATCTTTCCCTAGCTTACAAGTTTGGGAAAATGTCAGTGCAAATGGAAGCTTCTGAGGAGCAGGAGAGAATAGAGACAGAAATGGGGGCTTACAACCCACCTGTCATCTCATTCCCATAAAGGCTGTTAAGGCCCTCTGGAGCTGCAGCAAAGACTTGAAACCTGGCAAAGGAGCTGATATCAAGAAAGTGTGTTCTCTTGCTATCACCGCAGAAACTAGCTGTCAGTTAGTTATGTGACAGTCTAAAGTCCCATTTTCACATGCTCAGAGATGAGCAGAGAGGCTGCTAACACGTTAGCAGTGCTGGGAATGCTCCTATCCCATTACACAAATCCTGTTTGGTGAGCACCATCCTAGAGAAGAGGAATTAGCCTGAACAATGTTTTGGGGGGTAGGAAGAATCATGCATTCTCTGTTTGGGTCTTCCCCTTGCAAGTAACTAGAAGCTGATTTTATAAGAACACCAGTGGTGTGACTTCAGGCCCTGCTGCATTAGGGAGTGCTGGAACTGAGTGTGCAACTTTGGCAAGGCTGAACTTTCATAGAATCATAGAATGTTAGGAGTTGGAAGGGACCTGTGGAGATCATCGAGTCCAAGCCCCCTGCCAGAGCAGGACCAATCTGGGGAAGGTTACACAGGAACACACCCAGACGGGTCTTGAAAGTCTCCAGAGAAGGAGACTCCACAACGTCTCTGTGGAGCCTGTTCCAGTGCTCTCTAACCCTTACAGTAAAAAAGTTCTTCCTCATGTTGAGGTTGCATCCATTGCCCCTTGTCCTATTACAGGGCGCAAGTGAAAAGAGGTTGCGCCTTTCCTCTTGGAACCCAGCCCTCATATATTTATACACATTAATCAGATCCCCTCTCAGTCTTCTCTTCTCCAGACTAAAAAGTCCCAGTTCTCTCAATCTTTCCTCATAAGGCAGGTGTTCCAGTCCCTTAGTCATCCTCGTAGTTGGACTCTCTCCAGTAGATCTCTGTCCCTCTTGAACTGGGGAGCCCAGAACTGAACACAATACTCCAGGTGAGGTCTCACCAGGGTAGAGCAGAGGGGGAGGAGGACCTCCCGCGATCTGCTGGACACACTCTTCTTAATGCACCCCAGGATACCATTGGCCTTCTTGGCCACAAGGGCACATTGCTGTCCCATGGATAACTTCTTGTCCACCAGGACTCCAAGATCCTTCTTCACGGAGCTGCTCTCTAACAGATCGCCTCCTAACCTGTACTGGTGCATTTTATTACTCCTTCCCAGGTGCAGGACTCTGCACTTACTCTTGTTGAACCTCCTTATGTTCCTCCTTGCTCAGCTCTCCAGTCTATCCAAATCATGTTGAATGGCTACACAGCCTTCAGGTGTGTCAGCCAAACCTCCCAGCTTCATCAGCATACTTGCTGAGAACACATTCTGTCCCTTCATCAAGGTCGTTGATGAAGATGTTGAACAGGATTGGACCCAGCACTGATCCTTGGGGGACTGCACTAGTTACAGGTCTCCAGCTGGACTTGGCACCATTGATTACCACTCTTTGGGCTCTATTGTGTAGCCAGTTCTTAATCCATCTCACTGTCTGTTCTTCTACCTCACACTTCCTGAGCTTGCTCACGAGGATGTTATGGGAAACTGTGTCAAACGCCTTGCTAAGGTCAAGGTAGACTACATCCACTGGTCTCCCTGCATCTACCCATTCAGTCACGACATCATAGAATGCTATCAGGTTATTCAACTTCAAGTTCAAGATCCCAGAACTTCAAGGAGAAGTCCCAGCACCCTTCTGTCTTCCAGATGGAGTCAGCCTGGTGCTCCAGCAGTAATGTCAGAGGCGAGATTGTGTATTAGCAACCATGGTTCTTCCCCTCTAAAAGGGAAATGAGAAATGACTGAGGGTGATAAGTACCAAAAAGCTGTTGACATCCATTCAGGACTCTGGGAAGGAACATAGGAAATTTGCATTTCCTGTTCTACCAGAGGCACATTTGATGAAACTACCATAATATATATGTGCAGAAGGTTTGAAGGAAGGGTCATTATATGTTAAATTAGCTGTATTGCAAGGCATTAAAGAAAACAGGAACAGGAGAAACTCTTCAATCCATGAGAGGATTTGTGTGATGCCTCAGAAAAATAGATCTTCTTGTTAGCAGGAGGCCTATCATTCTTGTGGGGTCATTGGAAGAGACCCAGGGCCTTTTACACTCTGCATGTGCAGTGTAAAATAGCTTTGCATTTGCTTGATCTTTTTCATTATATTATACAACCTTGAGGAAAGAAAAGCAAGCATCAGATTTGTGATTTATGGCTTGATATTTACTTGCCGTATCCGGGTGCGAGACCTAGTCCAAGAAACAAAAAGAGACTGTGAGCCCAGAACAAAAGCTACACGCTTAAGGACTAAATGTATTTTTCTTGGAGCGCTGTCACCGCTAGCTCTGCTTGGAAAGCCGACCGCCTGCTCACCCTGCGAGGGTTTCCAAGCTTATGTGCTTCCACGTTGAAGTCTCTCTCTCTCTCAATGCTCTTCGCACTTGGCTCAGTGGACCTTAACCTTCATCCTCACTGCTCCTTGCGGAGGAGGTTCCTGCACCCCATGGCTGGGCTGAGAAAACCCCTTTTTAATAAATTAACACAGTACGATGGGATGCGGGAGCATCTGGCACTCCCAGTTCTGATTTATTTCTGCAACAACACACAAAGCACCGAGTGATAAATTATTGAAAGTCAACGGGCCCTTGGAGAACAGGGCCATGATGAATAGTGAGCAGTTGGCATCCCACGTAACCGTGTGTCCCAGAGGGCTACCTAGGGAGGTGGTAAGGGGAAAGAAAAGGCTGAAGCCTTTGAAGGATACAGCTGTTAGTAATGTCTTCCTTTCAATGAGAGATTACTTTGATTTTTAATGCCTTGTTTCAGCAATGGGAAATGGGATTAGTAGTCGGCTGGGAATAAATAGTAACCACTAAACTCACTTTCACCTGCAGCCTGGTCTGATATAGGATGACAATGAAACCGAATATTGATTTACCCTAAATGAATTTTTCATTAAGGATGCTAGGGCCTCTCTCAGAAGATGTTGCAGATACCAGAGCTGTCTTTTGCAACTTCCAAGGCAGGGAAATTCACAGTCTGTGCCTCACCAGTAAAGAAGCCACAATGTGCTTGTTTGGTATGGAAATCAGAATTATTTCGGAATCAGTGTTTAAAGATGCCTGAACAAAGGCCAGATAGTGTAAACTCTTCCTGATTGCCCTGGTTGTGTAGGATTTTTCACAAGGAGCCGTGGAGAAACCACTGAGAAATATCTTTCCTTAATGATCCTGGAGCTTGTGGTCATGGGGAAAAGAATCTCCAGGCGAGGGGATGTGGTGACTGGGATCACTTCAGAGGGCTGCTGGCTGGGGCTGCTGGGTGGCACTGGGGCAGGTAATCACTCCCTGTGCCTTCGTCCTGTAACTTGGGAGCTGGGGGCAGAAAACACACTGTTGGTCATGAAAGACCAGTTGACAGAAGTTTTGTTGTACATCAGATTGTTACAGTGGCCTTTTCTAAGCTTGTATGAATTGTGAGCTTCACTACATCCTCTGAAGCAAAATATGCCTGTATCTTGCATACATGGGTGTGAGAGTTAAAATGAGCCCTGTGCTCAGAAGTGAAAAATTGGAGCCAGGATAAGAGCAAGAGGACGTAGTGGTCTGGGCCCCGACCACCCCAGCCTGACTCCAGCTTTTCCTGCTGGATTTGCTTTCAGGAGGGTATGCAAGTAGCTGTGCATGGACAGCTAGAACATCCTTGTGCAAGCACTTTGAAAATCTTGGCTGGTGCTTCAGACTGTCATGCTTTTTGGATAATATGACTACTTATCAGTGTTACAGCTGGCAGCCAGGGTATATCCCACAGTCTTACTTGGGAGCACTCTCATTTGCAAAGATTATATCCGGCAGCTAGTGATAACTTCACTTTGACTCCAAAAGTTTCACTTCAATTGCCACAGAAGACATCAAATGCTGCATCTTTCTGTCTGCTTCTGCTTCGGAGAGCTCTGCTTTCAGATACATGAGTCTGGGGGAGACGTTCACATGCATACCAACCTCAACGAGAAAAAAGTCAGCACAACATTTTCATGTTTGTTTTCTCTTGTCTGCCTCGTGTTCTCTTCTCTGCCTCCATCTTCTACTGTAATGGGTATTTGTATTTATTAGTTATTGTTTAGTAACTGAGGAATTCCTTACTGGTAGTGTTTTTTCTGCTTTGCTTTTGGCTGAACTACATGTTTTGGAAGTTCCTAAAAATTGCTAGTTAGATGATTCTTGTAAACCACTATGAGTTACTCTGAACAGAAAAGCAGAAACACCAAAACACCAGTGCAATTTATAGTCGCTCTTTGGAAACCTCCATGTGGGTTTTGTTTTAACTGTGACTTGCTCAATGGGCCAGCTGAGACGTCTGTTTTAAAACATCACAGGCAGCTGCAAAACTGCAGGTGTGGAGCGGGATGGGCACCCGCAGGGTGGAGGGGGTGCAGGAGGAGCCGGTCGCATACACCTCGTGTACATCAATGGCAGCTCCGGCTTTCCCTGCCCAGCGTGGACTGTGACGGTGTGGCGGCTGATGAATGCTAGCTTTGGCTGTGCTAACTTGGGAGTCACCGGCTATGGTGTGGAGTCTGGAGTAGACGAACTTGTACTACTTCTCTGGAGGGCTTCACAGTCCAGGCTGGGCTCTGGGCTGGCAGGGGTTAGTTCAGGCTGTTCAGTGTTTCAGCCACTTCTGTTTACACCCTTAGTGCTGTCTTATTGCAGCTATTGCAAGGCAATGGCTGCTGAGTTGCCCCTATGAAGGCACTTATAACACAGCCATGTCAGGGTATTTTGGTGCCCATTTAAAAACTTCATCCTTGCCTCTTATCCTCTCTAACTCTCTCAATTTCCAGCCTCTCTTTCTTCCTCAGTGACATTGGCGCAAGTTGTCCATACTGCCTTGCCTCCCTTCCCCTCCATCCTTGCTGCCAGCCAGTGTTTAAAGCTCCAGCAAAGAGACCAGGGTCTGAAGGGACATTAGAGACTGAATTACTTCTGACAACCTATTCTCTGCCTCCGAATGCACCCAGCAGCGCTGACTGCCTCCTGAGCTGGGAGACACCGTTGGGGTGCAGCAGGTGCCTACTCTGCTCACACAGGACTTTTTGGTTTTTCTGTAGCTAAACCAATGGTTTTCATTAGTGCACTGCACGAAAGAAAAACACAGCACAGATACGTAATTTACAGTACCTTAATTAGAATAAATTCACCACTGATGATATCAACAGTGTCCTTCCTATAGCGTGAAAACAAATCATTTATTCTTTTTAATGGAGCTTTTCCCCCTCTGCTTCTCATATCAACAGGGGCTTATTATCACCATTTCCACTCCTATATTCCATATGTGACTCCAAATCAAATCCTGAGTTATTTCATCTCTTGCCTGGAAGGGTCAGTTTAACATATAAAATCAGCCTGACTTACATCTGCTTTGCAGATCATCACTGGCATACTTTAAAAATTGTTATATGCCTATAACAATGCCTTCCTCCCCTCCCCCAATGCTCCAGTAATGTCAAGATTTATTGAATCTGAAGGTCCAGTTGTGACCTTGGCTCTCACTTGCTAAATCTGAACCTCTGGGGTCTATAAATCTTTGTGTGCTGTTCAATTTATAGAAGTGAACATCTGCTTATCATACAATATTTAAGTTGCAGGTGTATTCTACCAGTAAAATAAACACATGAGTTCATGATTGCCTAGGCTATAGGACATAAGACAGATGTTAAAGAGATGGCGATGGTTTCGCCTGTTGGGAGAGCCCTCAGCAGGAGCACTCACCATTGGCAGAGCTGCTGGATGGCAAGGTGGCTCTCAGGGCTCCATGTCACCAAGAAGTGAAGGCAGCATAGCTTGTACCCCAAAACATCAATGTAATTATCTTGCCATGTGGAGAGCAGTATCTGGCTGAGATGCACACAAATCACTTAAGGGAAAAAATCTCATCTTCCTGCCTCTCCTGTGTCTAGTGGGAAAGGTGTCAGCCCATATAAGGGTTGTTAGCTTTCTGCACAACCTGGGGAAGGAGAGGCAGAGTGGTGACTCTCTTTCTTCACTCACATGATGAAAAATACAGTGCACAAGAGAACACAATCTCAGAGTGTGCACAGAGATTGAGAGACCTACGAACACTTGAATATAATGAGAAAGGCTGAAGGCTCCGCAGTGCAAGGAAAGCATTACTGACCACAAATCATTGGAAAGAGAAAACAAAAGGAGCAGAAAGTATCCAGTGTGAGTGGAAAGGAGGAGAGAGGAGGTGACCAAGCAAATATAATCAGAGTCAGTGCTGGCTGAGCTGGGAGACAGAAGGGCAGCACAAAATGAAGATGACTTTGTACGACCCATAAGAGATGACCAGGACAGAGGATTTTTGACAACAACAACTGAGGAAGCCAGGGGAGAGAGCAGTTTCACTAACAAAAGAAGGAGGAGATAACATGAATTATTAAAATGACTTAAAACCTTCCTAGTCTGGAAGGAAAATGTTTAGCTTTAAATATTGCTTATATTTGAAGGCTATCTCACAACAAAGTTCCTGAGTCCAAGCAAGCATCCCAGCTAGATCCTAACTCCCTGTTGGGAGGTTACCCTCCTCCCCAGAAGGACGTGTGGCCACGGGGGCCAGCAGGGATCTGTGGTGTGCCTGGGACCTCCTCAGGCATGCAGCCTGATGCCCTGCAGAGGTGAAGGAGGCTGATATAGCCATTGGGGACACTGGGTGGGATCACTCTACCCACCTCGTCTGCTCTCCCTGTGGCTCGAGGCTGGTCACACCATGCACAGAAGTACCACTCCAAGAAGTGCCTAGAGAGTAACTGAGCTCAGAGCTGTGGTGAACATGCAGAGAGGCTGAGGCAGCGTTTCTGGTTGCTCTCTGTCCCCATGGCTGGCAGGGGCAGAGCCTTTCTCCTGGCTTTGCCCTGGAGATTCCTTGTAAAGGGCTTTGGCCCAGCACCGGATGAAGTGTCAGTTGCAAGCAGGTAGCAAAAGTGCCTTTGGGCATGAGGCATTTAAAAAAGTATGTTTACATTTTAAAAAGTTCTTATGCTCCCTTTCTGGGATAGAGAGTCTCTCTGCAAGAAGCCCAGCTCCCATGCTGGAGCATGGGGTTTTCTCCTCCCAGTGAGCAGCTGGCTGGGGAGGGAACCAGCTGCGATGGATGCAGCTACATGGCACGGTGTGGTGCTCGGCTGAGAAACTCGTTGGGGTCTCACGAGCCATGTAGCTGTGTCAGCAACGGGCTGGCCCCCAGCTAGGTAGCCCTGTTTTGCTGGAGGAGAAAGGAGGACCAGCACTGGAGTATTTCTGAGGCAGAAGCCTGGACCCTATTCTGCCCAGGCATGTGGCTGGCCACTGTGCTGCTCCCTGCTCACTGCTCCCTCGATGCTCCAGGTTGTACAGGTGGCCCTGGGGCAGCCCGTGGCATTTCTGGAGCTACTTTGCACAGCCTTGCACTGAAAATGTGAATTCACTAATTGGAAAGGTTGGACATGATATGAAGAGTTGCAGTGGCTCAGAGTGTATTTTACTTTGCTTTTATTCCTGCACGTCCCTGTAGAAGGCAGAGCCTTGCAGCTAGAGATGTTCTCATCAACCTGTTGCGTGCCTTTTGGAGGGTGACTAGCTCAGTTCATTAAGTTGCCCATGAAGAAAGGCAGGAGGGCATCTAGTTAACATAACAAAGCACCTGAAGAAAAAAGATTGTGAAATATTTTAGCTCCACTTCTATCAAAACATCTATTAATATATTTCAAGACCTTCCATAGTTATTTTCTTCTCCCTCCAGGCTAGTCTAACCCCAGCCATAATTTAGCATGAGGCATGAATATCTTCACTTATTTTACCCATAAAAGAAGAAAATTGGGAATTTATTCAGACTGCCAGGAATCTGGAATTTGTTGATGAATGGACATTTGGCTGAACGTAGTGAATTCCCAGCTAATTGAAAGCAGATAACGAAAGTAATGCATTTACCTTGAAAAACATAATTTTCTTAATAAATAATTGGAATGGCAATCTTCTGACAGATGAAATAAGAAAAAGATACTAAATAAATTCAGGATTAATTCCTGTCCTATATATTACTTAACAGTCATACCTTATGAGGAGATTAAAAACTATAAATCTTTTTTTCAGCACAGTCCCAGAGAGTACTTTGGTCTAGAAAGTGCAAGGGCCATCCTGTTCAGGGGAATGTGGTTTCAGTCATCATCGGCCCATGTTTCTGTCTCCAGATATCGTACCTAGGGAAAAGAATGCAGAAGCTGGAGGAAGAAACTAACCTCGGAAAAACAGAGGGGGTAGCCATCCTGATCACAAACAATTGAACTAGCATCTTTGTAGGTGTTTCACCCTTCTCATCTCCTTCCTCATGAGGGCAGGCCAGAAAACCTGTTTCACATTGCACTGGGGGGGGGAACTGTGGCTAGATATTACACGTCAGTCAAGGGGCAATGGTTTTCAGCTAAAGGGAGATTAATGACTGAAAGCATGCTAGCTTGAAACACTCACAGATGATCTGAGCACGCCCTCCATTTTAAGGGAAAAATAGCAAAGGATCCAAACAAAAGCATATGGGTCCAAATATCCCAATCTGGGTGGGGCTATGACCTGGAAACCCTTCTGGATCTAGAAGCAGGTTCCTCCCATCTTTATGCAACAGGATAAAATTAAACTGCAGATCTGAACTCCACCAAAGTGTAGAGTTTTCAAAATGCAAAGGTGGACTTTTTTTTATAGCTTTAGTTTGGTGGTAATAATTTGTTGTGGGATTGTAGTTTGAGTGGAACAAAATGTTCACAAAGAGACATGAAACCTGACAATTTTTGATCTGTTAAACTGCAGAACTTGGCCATATTAATTGGAAGCGTTATTAATCTGGGTTAAGTTTGGAATTACTTTTCAATGAATTGGCAGCAGGTTGTGGTTTTGGGAAAAGGCCATGGAAAACTTGGTAGTTTCACAAATTTTTAATGGGAAAAGGGGGAAAACGATGTTGATTTTGCTTGAGTTGTGATTTAAGACTTTAGACTTTGTCAAACTGATGGGCTGCAAGGCCGTATGAACTAAAAGAACAAGTCCTGCAAATGGAAACTTTCCCACTGAGTGCAGCAGAGCTGTCACAGATGTGCCTCCCATCAGCTCAGCTCTTCAGCTGATAAACAGCAAGAGATGCCTCCAGCTTCTTTAGAAAATTAGTGGGCAAGAAGTTCTACGAGGCCACAAAAGGATCTGAGGAGTATGAAGAAATGGGATAAATGGTTTTGAACCTCTAGCTTCCTTGCTATTAAATATGTTCCCTAATTTGCAAGATCTTTAAGTCCTATTAGCATGGGGAAATTGCCATACTCTCAAGATACAAGTTCAAAGAATGACTGTTGAAAAGCTTGACAGTGACTAAACATGGTGGCTTCACTAGTCAAGACATCTTTTTTTTGTCTATATCTGTAAAAGCATCTACCTGGTAAAAGCAAACAGTAACTTTGGGAACATTTGAGCACTCCATTGTGTAAAGAAAGGTCTTCCTAGTGGTCTCAGTGGTGAGACAGGCTGCTGGACTAAAGACTCACTGAAAGTGTTTGTCATCACTGACAATCTATTTGCTCAGATTTTTTAAGTTTAGAATAGACCTGAGGGTCTTCTAGACAGATCTTCATTGTAACACAACCCATGGGACCTACCTAGATTTATTCCTGCTTGAAATTTCTCGATTTCAGTGTTTTACAGTACTTTTTTTTTTTTTTAGGGAATCCTCCAAGCTTTATTAGAAACTGATCAATAACAAGGAGTTTATTGCTGAGTAATTCTGGAAGTTAATTATTCTCCCCTCTGAAAAACAGCGTCTGATTTCTGTCAGAATGAATCTAACTTCAGCATCAGACCATAAGATTTGTTAAATGTTTGTCCAAGTGAAGGAGTCCATCTTTGTGAAAGCTCTGCTGTCTGTGCAGCCGTAACTCATTAGTATCAAGTCATCCTTGAGCCTTCCTTTGGACATGTCACATAAATTTAGCTCTTGAGTCTCTCAGAATAAGGTATGCTTTCCTATCCTTTAATCAGATTAGGGTGTTTTTTTCTGAATCCTCTCCATTTTTTTTCAGGACCCTTTTTCTGAGCACCAAAACAATTGTGGAAGCCATCACACCATTGTGAAACACAGAGGATACCTTGCTCCTTAATGGACCCTGTTTTGCATAGCTGAAGACTGTCTTGGCCTCTTTAGGCACTGAGCTCATGTTCACTGACTTTCTACCAGGATCTGGAAATCTCTTCAAAATCACCAGTCTCCTCACTTGGTAAGTCTGGCCTCCTTTGCTGTCCCTTACTTGTCCTGTGTTGCCGTTATGGAGCAAACCAGATTAGTCTTCGCCATTCACCAGTCCATCTCAGTCTTTGTCTTATTTACCAACTTCATCAGCAGGGAACAGATGTTAAAGAGTGAAGGGCCAAGAACCCAGCTCTTGAGATTGGCTGATTCCCCAAAGACAGTTTTATTTGAGGACCTATCAATTGGTAAAATAGTCCAACAGTATCATTTAGATCAGCACTATTACCTTCACCAATTAAACTTATACATGCTCCAACATTATAAAATTATTTGGATAGTGTCTGTTTTTAATAAGTTCATCATAATTTCAATTTAATTCTATTTTTTCCCTTTTTATTCTTAATAGAGTCCCCAAATAACCATTCTATTATTTTGTTCAGATTGATGTCAGACTGACAGGCCTATATTTATTCATGTCATCCTAGTTACTTTCTTTAAGTGCTGGCACAACATTATCTTTCCTTCATATCTCTAACTTCTCTAGTGTTCCAAGACTTATTCAAAATCATCAGCAGGGGTTCAGTGAACATCTTTGCCTCTTGGATGCAAATTATTCAGGAACTGCCAATTAAAAATTTCTAAGTTTAGTAATCATTGTTATAAAAGAAAGGGTTGTTTTTCTTACATAAGATGCAATGCATTTTCTGGCTTTTCCCCAATATAAGTGGGAAATATTTAGTCAACATTTTTACTTCTCTGGGTTTATTATTGGCAGTCTTAGCAAGTTCATGTAGAAGCAGTGTGGTACATTTGTGATGATCCTATTTGTAGCTAACATACTTTTAAAACTCCTCCTGACAATAGATTTCTGCTTGTGTCCTTTCCTTACCATACTGCTGTAATTTACAGCCTGTAATTCATATTAATTACCATAAATTTACTCTTTTTTTTAATTAGTGACTTCTCTGGATGAAAGTCTTTAATACATTTCTCAACTTATTAGACATCAGAGGACCAACTCCAGAGAGAACCTTTATGAATAGCAAGCAATAAGCAAAGCTTTGACCAAGCTCAAGCCTTATCAGACACCAATAGTCACTTAGTGGTGAAAGACATTCCTCACAAACCAGGATTCATTAATCTTAGTTGTCACTGATCTGCTGTTGTCAATCAATCATCCATATTTCTCTGTTTAAATTCTTCCTTGTGATATTTTCAGTTTTCTGAAGCTAGGTTTTTCAAAATACCCTGTCCTGACTGGGGCTATATGATGGTGATCCCAACAAACATGATCCAGCCATGATGGCTTGTATCTACGCAGACACTACATTGCACTGTCTGATCAGCTGGTAACCTGTAAAGAAACAAACCTAGCACATAGTAAGCTACACATTACATGTTATACACTGCATGTATTTAAGTTATGCTATGTCTTCTGTATGGCTGCACATGCCATAAATGTGTTGGTAGATGCAATAGGAGGTCTCTCGCTTGAACTACACAGGCTGCAGCACCCATGACAATGCGTTTTTTTTGTCCCTGTGCTTCATAATCCATTGAACTAAATTCACTCTTCCCTGTTGGCTTTGGAGTTGATGCTGGTTGTACCCATCTCAGACACCATTTCTGAGGACACTAATCCATAACAATATGAGAATATTTGTTCCTGAGTTGCTAAAAACTTGGAAGGAGGCCAAAACCCTTTTCACAAACAGTGCAAGTCCTCCTTTGCTTTTGCTCAGATGATGCTCCTGAAATACACAATAAAGATTGATTTAAACATTCCAGCCATGGGAATGTCCCTGCCAGATTTCAGCAATAGCGACCAGGTCAAGCTTGTGTTTCTAAAGGAGCAAAAATTGTTCCCAATTCACTATACAAGCAATACTTTCTGACTTTGTGCTAAAGGAACGGTCGGATCTTCTCTTGCTTGTCACCCCTTTTCTCCAGCATGGGACCTTCCTTCCTTCTCAGGAAGTTCTGTTCTTTCCTGAGATGGATGCTTCCCAGCCCGCTGCAGTCCCTGCACTGGAGAGCAGAGCCAGCTGAACCACAATCTAATGATAGCTGCTCTTGGCATTTTAAAATGGCCAGTGGCAATTTTGCTTATGAAATAAAGTTTCTAGCTGTTTCTCACGTAGTACAGGAGACAGCCTGTCTCAGTGCAGATTGAATTATTATAATGAAGCAATCATCCTTTTACTGCCATTCTAATCTGACGGGGTTGTGCCAAGTGATAAACAGAGACAATAGCAAACGAAGCTAGGATATTGGCTGGCTCCCTCCAAAAAGTCCCCTCAGGTCTTTACAGAGGCATAGAAAGACAATCTAGGTTGGGCAAATGTTTTGTGATAATTAGGATGAGAATAAAGAAGTGAAACATAAGGTCATTCTTCTTTGAATGCCTAAATCATTCATTACGTTTATTGGGATATTCTGGATGGTTTTCATATTGATTTAACAGAAATGTGTCACTTCTTGAAATTCCCAGCTTTATTTTCTTGTTGCTATTCAGTTTGGGGTGCAAAGCACAGAAAGAATAAGTTAACTCAAACCAAACTGGCCATCTATTAGCAAAGGCTTATTCTGCCTTTTGTACGTGTTTGTTGGATGCTAATGGTGAGGCTAAGGCCAGTCATCTTAAAAATCCTTCTCCAAAATGAAACCAAATTGTACTTGGGGCTGATTGCTTGCTCTGAGGGCAGAGATGGAGTCTACTGCAGCAAGTAGACACCCAAGGCTTGAATAAACCCAGGGCAGGATTCATCTCACCTGCCTTTATGAAGCTAGAAGGAAGCTTTTGTCTTCAGTGGAGAAGAACAGGTTTGTCCGGGGCCTCAGTCTTCCTTTCCTATGGTAGAGGTCCACACAGGTGTCCACACAGTCTTCAGTTTTAATTAATCACCGTTACTCATTCTCAGCAGCTCCAAACTCTGTGGGCAGCACTGGTCCCCTCAGCAGAACTGCCCAAGGAGCAGAGTCCTGCCCAAGCTGGGTGAGGCTGGCAGAGTGCAGGTCTAAGCCAGCTCATCATTTTGCACTGAATGTGCAGTGATTTGATCTATTTATTTCTTTAGATTTCAGAGTTTGAGAGAGGACAATGCAATTCTCGCAGATCTTCCTTTCTGACTGTCCTGCCAGACTTGGAATGCTCTTCAGCCATTTGGGAAGGTATTATACTTGCAAATCCATTTATTACTTTGACTTTGGCATTCTCATTAGAGCCCTGGCTGTACATCTGAACTATTACCCCAGCTCAGTTTACCTTCTTGTAAACTTTGCTGATATGTGAAGTGTTGGATGGGTCCTGTGTAAAGCATATTGTCCTATTAAAACACATTTAAAGAGTCTTGTAAACCCTGGAGATTAACCCCAATGTTTATGGAGAGTTATAGATGCTAATTCTTGCATACTTGTCATTCCAGAGCATGGCCTGGTGGCAAACATTCTTGCTACCCCACAGCATTTACGTCAATGGGATTTGTCCATGCTCTGATTCCTCAGGACAGAGAAAAGAAATGGTGGGAAAGTGAAGAATATGGGCATTTACCATCCTGGACTACATTAGCTGGTCATAAAATCTTATAGCTATCTCATAACAGGAGACCTCGGACTGGGAAATGGCAGAAGGACCTTCCCCAGAGGACAGTTTTGGTTAAGAGCTTATTGATAAGAGGCAGTCTTGTCCTGTTGTAAGAAGAATTTTTCTCTTTCAGTTTTTGTTAATGTTCCTGTGATGGGGCACATCTGTGTATGATCTCCTCTCCTCCCTGCTCCCTGAGTTGGCAGCAGCAACCCCACAAACCTTCAGCTTCCTCACCAGCTACAGGCGTCTTAATCTGCCCAGCACCCATCAGTTTCTTCTCTTCTGGGTTTAGCAGATTTTCAGCATCTGCAAGCTTCTGTCTGGTGGTAAGATAGTAAATTAAAAAGTGATGAGAACTGTTTGGTGTATATGTATTGTAGGAAAATGTTCTGTGTGTTCATATAAATACGTGTATATATTGGTTCAGTGCATTCGTGTGTGTGGGTGTGCATGTACACGCACACACACAGTTTGGCGCATATTTATATGGCTAAAATAAATCTGAGCAAATTCAACTGAGCTGACACCTAACTATACCACTGCCTTTGTTGGTATCTTAAACAAGTAACTTTGTAGATCTCCATAAAGCTAATCCTGGCAACTTTTTGGTGGAACAGAAGACACATTTTGGATGATATAATTTCTTTAGGAAACAACAGATATATCAATTCCAACACTCAGTGGAGCCACAGCTAGCTCAAGCATTTGAACTTCATGGATAGATGGGCTTTTTAGGGAGAACTGAGGTTTATGAGAGAGACCACCATGAGACCACCATGGAAGGAGATGATGAGGGTGGAAAGGTAATGCAGCTCTGACCAAGCGCTTTGGGAAGATGCTGGCCAGAAAGGTTGTAAGTGGTATCTGCAAGAAACTTCTTTCCTGATGTTGATAATTGCTATCTTCAGGAGAATAGGATTTTACAGGTTTTTTTTTTTCTTCTCGCCTAGTTTGATAAACAGATGCCATCAATAAATCAATTGGCTTTATTATCTTCTGAATTGACACAATCTTCTGTATTCGAAATTTTGGCTGACCACTGTGATTAAGATGAGTGAGGTAGATGGAAATCAGTCATCCTCACACTAGCCAACTCAAAACCAATTTTTTTTGATGGAGAAGGATTCTTTAAAGCTTGAATAAAGAGAAAAAAAGCTCTATACAATTGGGAAACCAAGAGGCAATAATAGGACAATTAAAGGAAAGCAGATCATACAGTCCTTTTTGGTTAGATTGCTACTTGACAAAGCTGGGCTGATAATTTGTCAGCAAAAATGAATCTGATTAATTTAATCTCTTATTTTTCTTTTTAATATGTTTCCAAGAGAGCTCATTATTTTGAAAGCTTTCATTAATCAACAATACTTTCTGAATAACTTCTGAAAAATATTTCTTAGTCTCTTGGCCTAGAGCAGGTCACAATGAATAATAGATATTTATGATGCTTTGGTTGCATGCTCCGCCATATAGCGTGCTTCTGCTGTCTGCCTAAGGAAGTGCAGCTTAAAGAATCAGGTTTCCAGTAACTATACCTATAACCCAGTTATATCTATGATGTAGCATAGAGGAAGGTACACTAACCTATATAAGAACATTTTATGTGCAACGTAGATGGTAAAAAAGACATGCTCCCTTTGGCTTTTAGAGCATGCTGGGGCTCCTCGTTTCTAATAGCAGTTAAATCTTCAGAAGCTCTTTCCCTTAGTCCCTTTGCAGTGGCCAGCCTCAATAAAAAGATATGACTAAGAGACTGTGTGAAATAACTCTTGCCTCCTTGATGACCTGTCTGCATATCCCTAACATTTGATTGTGCTCCCAAACTAAACATCTAAAAGGATGCCCTTGTAAAGAGCCACAGGCATCCAGCTCCGGGTGGTGCTGAGCACAGCCATTTTACACAGGTGTAACATGCAGCCAGTGGCTTTTTTCCCAATGTTTAGTCCAGTCAGAAATACCCACCAACTACCTTTTGATTACCTAGTGCTTCTGAAGGCAAGATTTGCCCTGCCTTGTTAAAAAAAAAAAAAAATAGGAAAAAAATGAAAAAGAAAAAAAAAGATATGAACAAAATGTCATCCAGGGTTCACTTCTTAGTGTTTAAAACTGAATCTACACTACCTTGCAGAGTGATTCTTGGGGCACTCGTGACAAGACTATCTCCTGGCTGTGCTGCTAACCTTCAGGTGCACCCTCAGGTTGGACTGTCTTGTAGCTCCTGGGAGGAAACACGGGTGCATGTGTTGTTTCAGGCCCTGTTTATAGTGCAGCCTGTGAGCAATAATGCAAAACTTAGCACTCTCTTCTATCAGTCTTGGTTATCCTTTGTAATAATTACATCCTCCTGTGAACAGTTGTGTGGGCGCTGCATGGAAATGTTACTGATAATGGTTGAATTTCACCTCTTGCCCTTCCACATCTCATTTAGGAAATTTGCCTCACATAGGAGCAGCTTCTGTGTTTTGCTGACCCATGTGCTTGCACCCAGTGCATGGGTTACAGAAAAAATGAAGCCACAACACCAGCAATGAGCTAAAGACAGTTTTGCCTTTGGATGACTAAGAAATCTGAGTTTATTATCTCAAAAAGCTAAAACGCAGGGAGCCAAAATTACTTCATCTGGAGCAGTGCAGAGTTGGATGAAGACAGCTCCTCCACAGAGGGAGAAGAGGAAAAGCTTCCCTTCCCAGTCATTTATTAATTTAATGCCTGACATGGGATGGCCGATAGCTTTAAATAACAAATCCATTCATTGCATTTGCTTGTGGGAGCTGACTGCAGCGGCTGATCTTGCCGCACGGCAAGGAAGCCATTTGTCGTAAAGCCTTGGGAGATGCTGGGTTCCTGCTAACCGTAGGCTCCTTCGCATCTGCTGACGAGTGGGGAGCCTCTGTGGAGGCATGCGGGAATGCCGGCTGCAATGCCAAAGGTGGTGAACGACGCAGACCCCGAGGATGCTGGCCACCCCGCCGGCCGCCCAGCAGTGGGAAAGCCTGCCAGCATTCCTGTCGGAAGTGCAGGCTCTTCATGGAAGCCAAGGCTGCAGCATCACCAAGTGAACAAAAAGTGGCAGCCTCAAATGAAAACAATTCGGTGGATTGAATGAAATTGGTAAAAGACTTATGTTGCTTAGAAACATGACACTTTGCCTCTCTGCTTGCGAAGGCGTTGAGGTTACAGCCCACAATGACGACCACAAAGACAGCAACTAGTAGCTCATTGTTTGCGAGGAAGGCCCTGTGTTAATTGCTTGTTGTCCCAAGCAACTGCTTGTTGCAATTAGTCTGTGAATGGTAAAAAAAATCTGTTGCCTGTTTTTAAAAAAGGTGCTTTCTCCCATACCTGAGCTTGTGGTGTGGGGCTTCAGCTGGCTGAGCACAGGAAAGGGAGGCTGCTAGTAGGTTGACTTGACTTTATCATTCATACCAGCTCCAGCCTGCCTGGGCTTGGGTTAGCATTGAGTGGGCTGTGGCTTAGGTGGGGCTGCCCACAGCTGCTTCCCTGCTTTGGCTCTGCATGGGGACTCCTTCAGATGAGTAGGGGTGGAGGGACATGTAAGTTAGCTTGTCCGGTCTGACCCCTGAATGGCGTTTTCCTGTTTGGATGAGCGCAGCAGAAGAAAGAAGTTGCAGATCATGGGAAAGTGGTGAGAACCTCCCTTGATGAGCCAATTACTCAGTCTTTCCCCCTCTGGTTGTGTCAGGTGCCTCTTTCAAAAACCTTAACTCACACTGTTAGGAGTTTAATTTTAGGTTCATGCCTCCCACATATGGCTTTTATACTGTGGGAAGCCTTCAGACATATCACACTTAATCTGTTTATCCTTACTCATTTTCTTGCCATGCCTGATATTTGTTTTTAATCAAGAACAACTTTTCTGTCTCATGCATTCATCCAGCTAAATGATAATGTGCAGTTCTGCTCCAAGAAGTCACTATGTGCTGGCTGCATCTGTTCAAAGCCAGGCTTGCTGTGTTGGGTGGCAATATGGCTTTTTCTTCTGTCGCCCCTGAGCAGCCAGCACAATTCCGAGGCAGTAAAATAAACTATATTTTATTTCATGCCTCATCAAAAGAGATGGCAGATAAATTCCCTATCTGTGGCCAGCTGTGTAGCATTTTGAGGATGTTTGTAGGACTTTTCCTAGGCAGGGAGTTAGTAAGGACAGAAAGATTCCTGTTTGAGTGACACTGTCCATCTGCTCATTAGGGGGGGGATTGGACTAGATGATCTTTCGAGGTCCCTTCCAATCCCTAACATTCTGTGATTCTGTGATTAGAAAAATCACAGTGAGTGAAAGCTTGGCCCCTCAGAAGACAGCAAGAGCTTTGCTACAGACTTTCATAAAACTAGAATTAAACTCACCTACTTTTAACATAAATAAAGCAAATTTTGCACCCAATACATCTGACACATTTCCCATTGAATTTACTAGTAGCTGAAATGGGATTTGGGGTCTGAAAGGCAGTAAACTCAGAGCCACAACCATATTTCACTGGGGACACTACGCTCTCATACCACAGCTGATGTTGCCAAGGCAGAAGTACTTGGAAGACAATGCAGACGTTTTAGTTCTGTAAACCTCAGAGTCAAACTAGAGGAAGAACTGGATTAAAAGAAAATACAGTCTTGCTTCCCTTACAGTCATTGAAGCCGTGACAGAGAGAAAGGAAAATGCTTGTCCTCAACAAGTATCCATACAAACATGAGTTTGCAGGGTGTTAGAGGAAATAACTTCTATGAAAACAGCTTTGAAAAAAGATAAGGAAAAAAGGTGTATGTGGGGTTTTTGTTCAGCCATCACATTTTAATCTGCTGCTTTACTTCTGTTGGCTATTTCAGGGAATGTGAACTGTTTGGGAATACCTGACACACACATCAGGTATTTTCCGTGTCAGAATCACCATTTAGGGGATATCGCGTTTTTCAGCACTCTTTTTTATCTGTTAGAGATGAGTGAATGAATCTACGTTCCCAGCAGAGCTGCCCAGGTGAGATGGCCATCCCCTACAGACAGCCTCCTCACAGATGCCCCCAGACACCACCGCTTTAAAACTGCTTGTCTTTCACCTTCCATTTTTGTGTACAAAATACCCTGCAACAACTACATGCTCTGGAGTGGTCAAGGGTTAGGTGAGACATAACCATACCTAATTTCTCTTTTACCCTCCCCCTCTCACAGAAACCATCTTCCAAGCCTCTTCTTTTAACATCAGCCTTGCTCTGGTTTATAAGAGGGGTTTTTCTGCGTGGCCAAGTTTCACAGCACCCTGCACCAACGTCTGTCTGTTCCTTCTCTTCTCTTTGGAGCATCAGCTCTGACATGGGTGACCAAGAGGGGCCACACCACAGAGCTGCAGTGTGATACTGCCAGTGCCCGGGAGAAGGATGGGGCACACGTGGGCTGTAGATGCAAAGACGAGCTATCTGTGTGTAATCCCTGGGTGAGCAAAGCCCTGGCTTGGTGCTTATTAGCTTCTTGGGGCCCAAAGCCTTGGCACTGCCTCAGTTTTCATGTGGCTGCTGGAGCTGATGAATTAAAACATTACCTACGTTTTGGTTTCCTGGAAGATGCTACAGTCATGGGACAGCTGGGAAAGTGGTGATGTTACAAAAAACAGAGGGTGACCAGGGGGCGGCTGGAGGGGAAGATATGCTCAGTCACATGGCTTGCTCTTCTCTGGGCCAGAATATTTCCCCTGCTGAAGAGGTATCCCAGTATTGATTCAATGTGTCCCCTGTTATGGCGACAGAGAGTTTTGGTTTTGGCTTCTGTCATCACCCACATAACTCAATGACTACTTCTTTATAGAAATAACCATTAAGGACTCAAACCGTCTGTCACTCCACAGGCAGATGTAAGAAATGACAAATAAAAAATCCATAACATCAGTAAAACTTCTAGAACAAGGACAAGTTTTGAATTTTTTTTTGTATTTCAGACAGAAATAGAAAACGCATCTTTAAATTTTCATCATCTTATATGTCATTAGCTAAAGCAACTATAATCCTAGGTTAAAAGAAAATATCCTTCTTAAGTTAAAATATCCTCTTTGAGTTAGTCTTACCCACATTTCAGTCAGGTACTGAAGAAGCAAAACAAAGCAAAGCAATTTTTCAGTCTCATAAATCAAAAACCTTTTCCCATCATACTAAAGCTTTGTTCCAGGATTTATTTTAAAGATAAGTGTACACATATGCTCTGCCCAAAACACCCACAACTGCTACAAAACACAGAAAGGATTTGAAGGATTAAAACAGAGCATGGGACCTGCAAATAGGGCTTGGCTAATAAGGGGTTTTTTTCAGTTCATTGGCAGTACTGAAAGAACTAAACCAGTTTGTTTCAGGTTGCTCCAAAATGAGAATATTCAAAGTGTTTTGGATGAACAGAATAGTGAAAAAAATCATTTGTGTCTGAACAAAATGGCTTACTGTGCCTGAAATCAAACGTTACAAGTATTTAAGTGAAGCTGGAACCCTGTTTTCAGTCACAAAAGCATAGCTTTTCATCTTAAAAATATTAACATTTGATTTTTTTTTTCACTTTGTCGGTCTTTTAAGGCCTTATTTTTCTGACCAGTCCAACTAGGCAACATTGGACATAAGTTAGAACTTATTTTTGTCAATCTGTGTCAGCATTTTCCAGGAAAAATCTATAGCCGTAAATGCCATCCATCTGTCCAGCCAGAAACCATGATGTTACCTGTTTCTAATTTGTAGAGTAAATGTGATTCACTAATGACATGCAACGTTAAGAAATTATCATGCACTCTCAGTCTTACAGCAGACCTGTAGTTTTTCATCCTTTTAGGGTAATATTGTATTGAAAAAAAGAAAGAAGACATTGGTCTCCACTGTCTCTTTGGGGGAAGGTTTTTCTCAGAAGTGTCAACTCCATCTCCCATGCAGCTATGTGAGTCATGGAATCTGCTAGGGCTGCCTGGCATCAGTAAGTCTGTAGACCCCAAGTGAACAAGTTCTTGAATGTTGTAATCAACTAGCATTTTTAATGGTGGGAAATCTTCCATCTCACAATGGGCTCTTACCTAAAATACGTTATGCAACGGCCTTTTACCATCCAATCCTGAGGTTATGCAGAAAGCTATTGAAAACACATAATACATGTTATTTTACATAGTAATGTTTTATGTGCAGCACATAGATTCTAAGTTATTTGCTCTGCAAAGACCTGTGATAAAACATATGTTGACCTTAGTAACTTTTCCTTTTTTTTTTTTTTTAATTTGCAATGTATATGGCTGTTAAGAGCCAGCTCTTTCCTGTCTGTGGCAGCCTTGCATTTGAGAGCCAATACAGGAACAGAAGACTCATGTAATGGGGAATGAATACATCTGTCAACTTCATATTTCTTTCTGGCATATTAATGCACACCATGGGGTGAGATCCTCAGTTGCTGAGTACTGGGCCCCTGTGTGTTTCCTCTGTGTAGCATACTGTGAAGTCCAATGGTTGTAATGCAACAACAAAGCAAACCCACCAAGCCTGGAGCAACTGCAGTGTTTCATAACCCAGAACATGAACACAGTGCTGTTGCCAGGACTGGCAAAGCAGCTGTGCAGACTCCCGACCCCCGTGGAGTTTGACGTTTCACCTCGATCAATGGAGATAAGGACTTTGTGAGAGTCAGCATTTGTGTTAATTAGAATAACTGAGATGCTTGTCTGTTTTTTCTTTTGATCTCTATCATCCATGGGTACGTGTGCTCAAGCTGGAGAGTATTCCTTTGACCAGAATCCCACAGTGCTTTTTGTTTCTTGGTATTGTCCCACAGGACTAACTCCCTGGACACGGTGGAGGAGGATTTTCAGAGGGTTCCTCAAAATCTTTTCTTTGCTGGAGGTTGTGTACAGCCCCAGGAAACAAACACAGAGGAGGGCATGGAAAACAGCAGACATTAAAAGCACTATCACATGCTTCTTTTCCATTCTCTATTTGTATACTCTGCTTGTTCTTTATGAGGAAGAAGTCATGGGGGTGAGGGCAGGGGAGGCATCTTTCAATTCACTGAGGAAATGACTTCTCTCTGCCTTTCTCCATGTAGGAATGGGAACCCTCCAAGGGAATCCAAAGGGATGCACGGTCCCAGAAGGATGTGTTACTGGTAAAATACGATGCTTTACACAACTTAAGAAATGTAGCAGACATGCATTAAATCATGTCCATTCATGGGAAAGGCATTTCTACCCTGGGTAAGATCACATCTTTGGTTCTGCAGATTTACTGCTTGGCTGTGGGGGGCTCATGGAAAGTCCTGGGTATTCTGGTATGAGCTGTGCTGCAGAGGTGGGGAAGGTTTACACCTGCCTTGGGCTGAACCACTGTCAGAGGGCAGTGTAACTCTCTGACATGATCCACTTCTGGACTATAGAGGACAGCTATTCAGGAAATGAGTCGGGAAACAGCAAGTTGATGAAAAACCCAGAAACCAATTAAAAAAGAAATCCTTTTTGGTTCCAGGAAAGTCTAGGCTCCTGTGGGAGCTCAGCTCCTGTTACTTGTTTGCACTGTGTTGCTGCCTGCAGGTCCTACCAAAATGCCAGTAGCCTGATGTGGCTGGCACATTAGCAGTAGAACCATTTGCAGTGACCTTCTGGCCAGCAGTCAAGCAGAGAGTACAGAAAACAGATCCAGAGGGTACCACTGACAGAGAGGCAGTTGCTGTTAGGGTAAGCTCTTGCTGTTTCACAGTAACATACTACAGTATAAAATTGCTCAAGGTACAATTTTGGCATGTCATGTTCCAGTCTTCACTCTGGCAGAGGAAGACTATGCCTGACAATGTGATGTGTGAAGATGATTGATTTTTTTTTTTTCCTGTGGGTACCGTTGTGCAAAGTGAGGACCTGAGCCTGTCACCAGGACCTTGATGGTCCACACAGCCCCGCTGGGCTTCCTATGGCACTGCAGTGTCTATGCTGGAGATCTCTTGGGGCTAGGGCCCCTCACCACTCAGGGTGGCTGGATTCTTGAATCCTTTATCAAAAATCTTCTTCCACAAGAAGAATAAGGGAAAGAAATGTATGGGTGAGGGAACACTGAAGGACAGTATAAAAGCAGCCAAGGTGCAGTGTGAGAGTAAGAAAGTCACTGGACATGTTGGTCTGTACAGTGCAGCACCCAGCCAAACTGTGATACCATGCAATTTTTATCATGAGCAACAAAGTAAACAAACTTCATGGTTGCTTTGCAATTTTTCAAAAAAGACCTGGGCAGAGAGGCATGCCATGTGAAGCACAGGGAAAGTAAGTGGGATTTTCATTTTCCAAAGGCAAGCAAGCATGGTTTTGGCAACTGCCAGAGACACACATGATCTCCCCCTCACCCTTCCACCCCAAAATGAGTGGTACTTGGCAGAGACAACCCCAGCCAGTGATGCTGGCGGGGGGGAAGGTACCCCGTCCTCATCCTTCAGACTGGCATCTGTTCATAGAAGGAGAGTCCTGAACAACAGCAATAACCTCGTGCTCAACCTTTCTCATCTGACTGATTCACTCTTTTTATGGAGCTAGTCCATCTGCAGACATCCTTTGCTCCACAGCCAGAAATGATTTCCTGTTGTCTTCTTTTTTTTTTGCGGTAGAATATGCTTGCTCCATGCTGGCCCAGCCCCCCTGGGCTGCAGTGTGTCTTGGTCCTGTCCCTCCCACCCTGCACGCCCAAAGCCCATCGCAGCACCCTTAGGGGCTCAGCATTGCCTAAGGAAGTCATACGTTGAAATGTAGGGCATGGAACTTGGTCCTCTTTGCTCCTTTCACCAGTGATGTCAGCTCAGGGCAGGGGTTTCATGGAAGCTGGTACCTCTGGTGGGTTTGGATCTCGGTCAAGAAGAGGGTGAGACTGTGAAGCCGTATACAGGGAGGGCAGGCGGGTGGCCCAGGAGGTCAGTGGGACCATTTCCTGCTCTGAAGCAAGCCCAAGTATATCTGCATTGCCCCTGGCAGCCTGCTCATTCCCAAGCATTTTGGACCAGCTCCCCACTTTTGTGCCTGAAGTGTCTCAGAGATCCCCAGCGTAGTCACCCTGTGTCAGCAAGTCTGTGAATTTCATAATTTAATATTGTTCTGAGTAGTATTTACAGCAGAACCCTTTTTCTAGCCTAAACGAATTATTCCTTCATGTTTTTCCCATAAATCATGAGTTTCAGTCCCTTGCAGCTTTTCTCACTCCTCTTTCCTACATGCTCCTGTCCTGTTATATATATATGTATTTATATATATAAAGCGCCTATCACCATATTGATAAACATTCTTTGGAACTGCTCTGAAGGCAGAATTAAGAACAGGAGTCAGTCTGTTAGTACCTCAGCACTTCTGTTTCCAACCAATTTAAAAAAAAAAAAAAGACACAAGACTGCTGCCAGCCTCCTGGCTGGTGTCTAATACTGCTACTCCATCAGAGTTGGAGGGAAACCTATTGTGAATGGGCGGACAGGAGCTCTGCATCCTCTGCAGAGCCTGGTGCCAAGGTCTGGGCACAGGGCTGCTGCTCAGGGCTCTTCAATGCGGAGCAGAGCAGAGTAATTGTTTACAGTGCTTGCTGGCATGTCCCAGAATGACATTTGCCTTTTTTCAACAGTATCACATTGTTGATTCATGCTCGCTCCCCACTTCGCTCTGACCCCCAGATCAGTTTGCGCAGCAGCCCACTCCATCTTACCAGCTTGTCCTTCTTCTGGGCACTCCAATTTTCCTTCCTCAATGCTGCCCTTCACGTCCGTCTCACTGAGTTTCGCCCTGCTGATTTCAGATCCATTTTATTTTATTTTGTCAGGACTGCTTTGAATCCCAGTTTTGTCTGTGAAAAGTGCTGCTCAGGCCTCTCCAACCTCACACTGGTGAAAATCTTATTGAAGCCAAGATATACCACATCTACAGCATTCCCCTACCCACCAGCCCTGTGACCCTGCCAGAGAAGGAAATTCGGTTGGTTTGACATGATATGCTCTTCACAAATCCATGTTGGCTGTTTCCCTTCCCCTTGTTATCCTCTGAGAGTCACAGACTGATTGTCTAATAATTTAGCTGAGTATTTTTCAGGGTGTCAAACTTCCGTGGACTGCTCTGTCACTCCCCAGCTGGTCTTTCTCTTCTGTTCTAAATCTGGGTACGATGCTTTTCCCTCAGTTAGTGAATCCCACATCTCAAAATTCATTCACACCTGGCTTATTGGGAGCATTCTCCCTGGGATTGCCAGGAGCATTGGCAGTATGAATAAGTACACAGCCAGTCCCGTAGGTAGATCTACACACACTTACTGGCCAGTTTTCAATGAGCCATGTGTTCCCAAAAAGCAGTTTGTTGCTTGCCAACACACAGCAAAATTGGTATTATAGGAAGAAAGGCTGCTGCAAATAAGTCAAGTCAAAATCTGCTGTGTAATTCTGCGAGCTGAATTTGTCCCATGAGAGGTGGGTCTCCATACATGGGTCTGGGAGTGATGCCTCAGCTGACCAACAGAACCACTGTCTTTTGCCATATTTTTGGAAAATGTCACAAGGAGTTAGATCCTCCAAAAAAAAAAAAAATATAGTGTACCATCCTCATGTTCATCTCTCCTAAAACATCTTCTGGTAGAGTTTTCCCCTGTTCCCTTGAGATCCACTGCTGAGTTTTCTGAATTTGGGAATGATGTAATTTCCTTGATCTTAGCCTGGTCTTCCAGCCACCTAATCCTGTGCTACTTGCACCTACCCACATAACTTAAATCCCTGTGCGATACCTTTTACAGACACCTTCTTTAAAGATAAACATATGTTATAATAATAGTAAAATAACACATTATTCTTGCAGGCCTTCACACTCGTTAACACTCATCTGGATGAGTGCAACCTCATTTTTACGTCTATAAGTTT
Source organism: Nyctibius grandis (assembly GCF_013368605.1). NCBI lineage: Eukaryota > Metazoa > Chordata > Aves > Nyctibiiformes > Nyctibiidae > Nyctibius > Nyctibius grandis. Next base: position 26,567,510 of record NC_090659.1, read on the forward strand.
ATTTCCATAAATTTTAAATCCATACCTAGGCTGTGGGATTTAAGCACAGGTAACTAATGCCTTTTTTAATGGGTCTTACTGTTGGTGCACTTAACTGTAGTGCAGAGTACAAAGTGCAAGAGAAAATTTCTTTGCTGGGGACCATATGTTAAAAGAATAAAGCTCTGACTCAATGCCATAGCCTTGCAGAGTAGCGCAGTCAACAAACCACTATTAGATCATGGGATAAATGTTGACAAGTTCCAGAGTATTGTTTAAGCCTGTTGCTATAGTAATTTGAAATTTTGTTCTATCAACTATGTCAAAAAGGGGATGAAACAGCACGTTGGTATTTAAGTCTTCCCAAATTTGCTGTGTTGGCAACACTCAAACCAGAATCATCTGCTTTTAAAAGAAAAGTGGAGCATGGACATCTCTAGGCCAAGTTACTCTGCATAGGCTTCTACCCTGGAAATTATTTTTTTCTTATTAATGGAGAAGAACAGTCTTTTCCTTGCTCACTCAGCCAATGCTTTAAGGTTCACAGGTCCAAAATAGATGACACTGCCTACTTTTGGAGCCACATAACTTTATAATTTCAAGTGAAGGGTAAGTGTTTTAATGGGTAGCTGCAGAAGGGCACAGGGTCATGTAGCAAGCTTTCCTGAGCAGTGAACACCGAGGCTCTTAAGCACAGCTCAGGAAGGCATGTATCGTCCATAATGTATGGACTACCCCTGAGCAGACTTTCTGCAGTGTGAAAAGATGATGTCAGTGCATCAGGGAAGAGCAGAGACAAAGGTCAGGAATGTGGGCAAACATGAGGGGAGTAGATTAATTGTAGGATGCGACAAGGGATCAAGCATTGACTCTTATCCCAGTTACTTCTTCATAGCTGTAGCAACTGTGTGAGTTTCACGTCCCTTAGCAGGACCCAACAAACAGACCACTAATAATTCTTCCTTGTTTCTTATGCATTTCCTTCCATAGCCTTAGTAGGCCACAGTGCAATCTTCTGAGACTGCATCGGTTCCCTCCCACATGTACAAAGTTGCTACAAAGGGCGTGTAATTTGAGAAAAAGTTTCTTTTGCATTTTCTCTGAAGTAGGCAATATTCTTTTGCCCCTCTGTTTTTTACTGTTACCTTTATAACCAGTTAGAGGTGTCATGCCAGGTAGTTTCTCAGGATTTTACAGTTACTCTTGCTTAGTGTAAAGCTGCAGTTTAACTCTCAGCATTTTGTAACACTAAGGCTCTGGAAGGGAAAGGAAAGTGCTTTTCAGTCTGTGGTACACACATTGTGCTTGTCTGTAAGGCAGCAGACGGGTGGTCTGTGGATGGATAAAAGAAGTAAGAAAATCAAAGCACGCCCGTACACATTTGAGAAACAAACAAACTAGGCGGGGAAAAGAGACTTAAAAATTAACATCTGAAGTTTAGCATCAATTGCATTTGGCTGCAGAGGAAAAGCAAATTGGCAGCACTACACAAGCTGGCTCTTGAATATTTTTTCAAGATGATGCATAGCTTTTGGAATAAGGAATGTTAAAAAGCACTGTTGGGCAGTATTGCCCACACTATTGCATAAGACTTATGGAGAATGCAACATCGCCATGTGAAATTTGGTAAGTGCCTTTGTATAAATGTCTGGGGATAGTACAATTGCTGTTGTGTCTTTGATTTGGCACCATACTGCAAATTATTAAATAGATGGCTTTCTGCTATGAAGTTAATGCGTGAAGGCCTTTGATGTCAGAGGGTGATAAAAGTGAGCTTCATCGGCTCATACAAGCCAGGGTTTGTCAATCTGGTAAGTTTTGGTACCTCCTGGGCACACTTGCTGTCCCTGCAACTCTCTGCAAGATCAACTCTGGAAGGGTTAAATCTTCCCATTTCCAGTGACCGACTCATACCCTGGGTCCAGCCTTTCTCTGAGGAGCAGCCTTTCCCCCTTCTCAGTGCTCAGAAACTGGGCAGCTGGCACCCTGCCCACAGCTTGTTTGTCAGAAACTGGGATCCTTTCTTTTCTGAGTGCATAGCCAAAGAGCAGTGAGCGTGTCTGGCCTGGCCTGGCAATGTCCTGCAATGTCCTGGGGTTGAAAATGTTTCTCACATCTCTGGTGACTTGTTACTGGTGTGTGACAGCTCTCAAGATCCACTGGATGACATTTTTTTTTTCTTTTCCTTTTCCCCTTGCAATCCTGGCAGGTACAAACCTACTCACGACTCATTAAGAAAGGCTTTTTGCAAGAAAGGGTTTTGTCCCCTCCTCTGCACTGATCTTGTCATGCATCACACAGAAATGAAGGCAGCCTGTGGAGGGAGTGGAAGGAAAGGGGAGCAAACACTCCTCGTGCTGAGGACTGCTTGCCCTCCGCAACTGCCACAAACACCTCCAAGGGCTGCCCCCCTAGCTGAATTTCATGCAAGGCAGGTAAAGAGAAATTCAGACAAACTTATTTGCACTTATTTGGAAAGTGTCACGCTACAGGTGCAACTGAAAAGTTTGGGACCAGGTTTTTTTTAATAATCTACTCTGAAGCACCATCGCTTGGGCTGCTGGCAAAATTGCTAGCGATGGGGCCAACAAATGCTTTTGCACGCTTGTTAGGTCTCATATTTGCAGGGCTCCCCACATAACTCTCATCTGGATCCTGACACACAGTTTATAAATATTCAAAAGGTGACAATCGCGTTATTTTTGCATGAGTAACTTTTCTGGGCCGTAGTGAACTGTAGCTGCTACTCCAGCCTGGAAACTGAGGTGGTTTGTGTCTCCTCACCTCCTTTTCCCATGGGAAACTATGGCAGACAATTTCATTCAGCGTCGCCTACGATGTCTTGCCCCAAGCACTGTCAAACACCTCCCATGCAAAAAAGCATCTGGGGAGTTTTCTCATAGCTACACGCTGTGATGTGCAGATTTGCCTACTTGCCTGCATGATGCAGCTGCACTGAAGCTTTCAATGGCTGCAGAGGAACTGCCTCTGAACCTTCTCAGAAATGCCCAAGGGACGCATCCACAGCCATTTTCAAGAACTGCCTGTGATTTTTTCTAATAATGTGAACTTTCTGGGCCAAACTTTATGTTGGCATAAACCAAGAGTGTCAATGACCCAGTTAACCAAAAACAGTTGTGCGGGTGGAAGGATTTATACCACTGAGGACAGTTATGACCTTGCTCTTGCCCAGCAAAAGTTGAACAGAGTTTAATTCTACTTTTTTTTCTACTGGATGCTGCTGTCTTGAAGCTTATCTTTGCTCTTGGCTGTGAGGAGAAATCTATTGGGGGTAGCACCACCTGCTCAGTGTTTTCTGCTGACAAGATGAAAAAGGAAGACCCCTCATTTTGGAGCCACAAGCCCCCCTTGCTTCCCTTGCAGCACGCCAGAATGGGCTGTCAAGGAAGCTGTGTTGCAGGTCCCAATCTCTCCAAGCATGAGAGCTAGTCTCTTCCCTTAGGGCCAACAGGAGTTTGCTCAGATGCAGAAGCCCAAGAAATGTCATGGCTACAAGTTTTGGGTGGGGGAAGGGGAAGAACGTGGTCCACTAAAAATCAGCACTGTTGGGCTCACTAAAGATCACAGGTTGAACTTTGGGGCAGCACATTTCTGCAGATGCCACTGGTAACATCATTGAGAATTAGTGGAAAATTTGGACCAGTTTGTGAAACAGTAGCTTGGAAATGAAGCAAAAATGACTTGGAAAAGCAATATTTGATGAAGCTGTGCTATTATGACTGAGAGGAAAATATGCTCAAAGAAAATATGAATGAAATGGCTAAGAGGACATTTTACCTAAGTCCTACAGAAAAAAACATTTGGACACCCTTAGCTCATTAGTGCACCCAAGGACGTCTTGCAGGAGTTATTATTCTTGAGATAAGACCTCCCTTCTTCTAGCTTTACTTCATTGCAATGCAAAATGTAGAGAACTGTAACTCTATACATGGTATTTCTGAGTTTAGGGAGGGCAGATGTAGCCATACTCTAAAGAAAAGGCTCTTGAAAAGTAAAGAGTGACCCTGTAAAACTGAGACGCCCTCTAATAACTAGGAGCAGTTGTCAGGTCTAAGCATTGGACAGGGCCAGACACGGGTATGCATACGCAAACATGAAAACAGATACAAAACCAGATAACATGTATTTTACTTAATCCTTGGCAGAGGCACATTCCTGAAAGTAACTGGCGCACCACATCTCACGTGCATTTCAGGAAAGCTGTTTCTACAAATGAGACCATGCTGAAGGGGAACAGAGCCTCAGCCATGTGGGGTTGCCATGCTCCTGGCGCAGGCTCGATGCCATGGCTGGTGTGTTGAGTGGGCAGAGCTGAGTGTTGCATGGGAAGCATCAACACAGGGACGGTCACTGTGGGGAGAGCAACCACCACCGCAGGTGCCATGAGGCACAGCCAGTGCAGCCAAACCCCTGGAGGGGGTAGAGCTTCCCTATGAACCAAGGAGTGGGAGCAGGGCTTTGCCCTAGCTCTCTGACTCACAGTTTGCTTTCCATATGAATTTTTTTTGGCAGTATGTCTAGCCACTTCTATCTGATTTAAGTGTATCTTCCATTTCTCACTGCGTGCAGGTCTGTGGGCATGAGAAGCAGCTGAGCTCTGCTCCTCATGGCCCAAAGAAGCAGGTCTGTGGCACACATATGGCACATTCCTCCCACAGAAGCCCTGGATACCCTGTTGTGGGGTGAAGGGCTCAAGTGCATGCAAGGTTAGTGCAATAACAGACATGATGTCTTTAATAAGACCAGATGATATTTGAAAAAAAAACGCAAACAGGCGAATTGGTAGACACACAGCTCTTTCCTCAGGACTCAGAAAGCAGCATCATCATCTTCCAGACGAAACACAGGTTAGAGACAATAACTCTTTGTTCAACTCGGTTGTACTAGCAAACCAGTCAACTTGAGAGGAAAAAAGGCAGTTACAGCCTGTGGGGTCAAGATAGGGTTTTAACAAGGGGAAGGTGATAACATGTTTATTCCTTCAGAGCAACGCAGGGTGGAAATAGGTCGGCAGGCAGCCCATGTGGAACAAGCATCATTCAGCTAGACAGAAGGAATATCAAAATATGCCTTAAATACATGAGTCCATAACCTTTTTTTACTCTAGTAGAATTAAGCATTTTCCTTTTCAGGGTTGGCTTTTGGAGTTGTATCAGAAGCCACCCTTCAGGACAACCCTCCGAGAGGTCAGAGGGAACGTTTGGTGAAAAATATTCTCTACGTGGTAACTGGATGTTACGATCCTTTGTTAATTGTCCAGCAGAGTTCACTCCAGCACATAAGTGTTGTCCAACTGCATAGTTTCCATAAGTCCTGCAGTGTACGGGTGTAGTGTGTGTCACGTTTCATGGTGAGCATGTGAAGGCTCCCTGGATTGCAGTGGGGCTGCTCGGAGGGCAGTTGTGGCAGGGGCTGCAGACAGATATTTTTTTCTTCTTGTTGCTGTTCATTTATCAAGGGGGGTGGTGTTCAGTTTGTTTTGCTTCTGATTATGAGTTTGTTGAGGGTGGGGGCTATTTAAAAGTTAGAAAGTTAGATGCTGGGAGAAATTTCTTTCAAAATATATGGTCTTCTAACATGGGTTGTGGTTGCTTGCTGATTTTCCATGTGGATCCCGTAAGGGTTTACTATGTGAAAACCAAGGGGTAGTCAGTCAATTGGTTTGTTTTTTTGCATTGAAGTAAGCTGTTGGTTGCTCATTCACTGTAAGGTAAGAGTAGTTTCTTTGTTAAACAAACCCCAGTCTTACACCAATGAAGTAAGTGCCATCATTGCTCTCCTCCAAGTGACTAGTGGTCCCCGAGAGTCTGCTCTAAGGCACAGCAATGTAATATGTTTTGAATGGTTGCAAGCTCAGTGGAGATACAAGTGCTGATCTGCAGGCATGCTTGTGCATGGAAGATTTAGTGTGTCACTTCTCTAATGGTAGTGCCCATGAAGCTGATAGAGGTGTAAGAACATTTCAAAGACATTGGCATTACTGATTACTGAATTTGTGATGGGAACTGAAAACAAAGTACAGGATTCCAATCCAGATCGTGAACATGTGATTTCTGAATGTCGGTTATAGGCTTGGTGACATAGTTATTTAAAAAGAAAAATCTTCTGTGAAGTTAGTTATAAAGAAGTTGGAGTATTTTGGGGTAAACTAGGTGCCTATGGCCTGAATTTATTGGAAAAAAAATTGGTGGGGTCAGGGATGAAGTGGGTGAGTTTGGTGGTATGCTTGGGTTGGGAATCTGTGACTACATTTCATTTTGTAGGTTCTTAAGAGAGGCTGCAATCCTCTCACTGGGGATGTTGTTGCACAGGTGGTGCTTGGCTGTGGTAGCATGAAAGGTGCTAATTTGGGGTGCTTCATGTTACCCAGCCCATGGAAAAAATCCTCAGCTTTCTGTGTGAGTAAGGGCTGAGAATCGTTTCTCTGCCTTGTGAAAATTCTTCAGAAAAGTTGGAAGCAGAAGGTCTGCCAAAGTTGAGGGGTTTTTGTGTGTTGTTGGCTCAGGAGAGCAGAAGCACTGAATTCAGAATTGTTGTCTCAGTGCAACGTTTATGCGCCGCAGGGCTTCCCAAACCCTGCAGCCAGGCAGCTGACTGGCCTCCGCCAGCAGCCAGGCTCCGGCTGCCGGGGCTACGTGTGCACGCATGCAAAGAGCTGCCTGCTCTGCCTGCTGCCTGACCTCCCGCATCTCCCCCTCTTCTTTGCTCAGATCCTCCCGTGGAGGAATAAGTTGCTGCACGGCTGAGGAGATGCACAGACAGGGAGCTCGGGGGATACACTGGGACCTTCAGTCGTGTTATCCTGACTTGGGAAGCTGTTTGCCCTCCATCAGTATTGCAGGCAGCCAGCCTGAAAAGAAGTCCTTATCCTGTGCTACAGGCCAGTCGTGTGCACAAAGGTCTCTTTGTTACACCCGTGTCTGTTGCATTGTTCCTCTTGAACGAAACTCCCCTGCCAAAGCCCCGGCGTCCTTGGCTCTGAAAGTGCCAGGCTGGTAGCTCAGGGGACGAATTCCTGCTCATTCCTCCTGTCCTGCCTCCTGCATCCTCCTGCCCCATAGCTTTCCTCTCCCTCCTGCTATGATGGGTAGGAGAATGCAGGCAAGATCACAGAATCACAGAATCACAGAATGTTAGGGATTGGAAGGGACCTCGAAAGATCATCTAGTCCAATCCCCCTGCCGGAGCAGGATTGCCTAGACCATATCACACAGGAACGCGTCCAGGCGGGTTTTGAATGTCTCCAGAGAAGGAGACTCCACAACCTCTCTGGGCAGCCTGTTCCAGTGTTCGGTCACCCTCACCGTAAAGAAGTTTTTCCTCATATTTATGTGGAACCTCCTGTGTTCCAGCTTGCACCCATTGCCCCTTGTCCTGTCAAGGGATGTCACTGAGAAGAGCCTGGCTCCATCCTCATGACACTTGCCCTTTCCATATTTATAAACATTAATGAGGTCACCCCTCAGTCTCCTCTTCTCTAAGCTAAAGAGACCCAGCTCCCTCAGCCTCTCCTCATAAGGGAGATGTTCCACTCCCTTAATCATCTTCGTGGCTGTGCGCTGGACTCTCTCTAGCAGTTCCCTGTCCTTCTTGAACTGAGGGGCCCAGAACTGGACACAATATTCCAGATGCGGCCTCACCAGGGCAGAGTAGAGGGGGAGGAGAACCTCTCTTGACCTGCTAACCACACCCCTTCTAATACACCCCAGGATGCCATTGGCCTTCTTGGCCACAAGGGCACACTGCTGGCTCATGTTCATCCTGCTGTCCACTAGGACCCCCAGGTCCCTTTCCCCTACGCTGGTCTCCAACAGGTCTGCCCCCAACTTGTACCGGTACATGGGGTTATTCTTGCCCAGATGCAGGACTCTACACTTGCCCTTGTTATATTTCATTAAATTTCTCCCCGCCCAACTCTCCAGCCTGTCCAGGTCTCTCTGAATGGCTGCGCAGCCTTCCGGCACATCAGCCACTCCTCCCAGTTTTGTGTCATCAGCGAATTTGCTGACAGTGCACTCTATTCCCTCATCCAAGTCATTAATGAATATATTGAATAGTACTGGTCCCAGTACTGACCCTTGAGGGACTCCGCTAGACACAGGCCTCCAACTGGACTCAGTCCCATTGACCACCACTCTCTGGCTTCTTTCCTTCAGCCAGTTCACAATCCACCTCACTACCCGATCATCCAGACCACACTTCCTCAGTTTAGCTGTGAGGATGCTGTGGGAGACCGTGTCAAAGATGTGGTGGGAGAATGCAGGCAAGATGTGGTGGTGCATCCTCCCTGCAGCCCGTGTTTTTTAATAGCTTCACATTATCAGGTGGGCAAAAGTCCTGCTCTCCAGACAGTTTTGGATAGGTTTGCCTGGTGTCAGACCTAGCATCTGGCCTCTGAGCAGATGATGGTGAATAGGCTTTCAAAGACAGGAATGGCTGCTCAGGCTATGGGGAACTGAAGTGCTAAAATCTTCATCATACAGGAGGGTTTTTAAGGTGTGCTGGATTCATTGTGAGTCTCCTCCTGCCTCCTCACTGCAGCCGTAGGAGCAACTCGGAGAATAGCAACGTACACTTAAAAAATTGACCCTCCAAGATGTGAAGCAAAAGGAGAGCATTTACAGATCCAGAGAAGGAAGCACTGGGGCTGTCTGGAGTGGCCGTGCTGTACAAAATCACACTGCCAGGCACCTGGGAGTGTATGACAGCTTTTTAGTCTAATGCACCCATTTCTGGCCCCTGGGGCAGGGGACACATGGCAATCCCAGCACAGCCAAACGCTGTACCTTGAGTTCCTGTTGCTGGAGGCTTTACCTGAATTGCCACGCAATACTGTTATTGCTCTCTTTTTTTCTAGTCAGCTTGCCCTGTACCCCTGCGTGTATTCACTACTGTACTTTTCACTACCTAGAGGAAAATCAGGAGAGTTTTCCAACCAGTATTTCTGTTCAAGTTGACTTGTATTTAATAACAGGAGGCTTAATAGGGAGGTAACAGAGGTAGGCACCAATAAAGACCCTCTCCCTTTCCCCCTCTCTGGCTCTGCATCTTGGTCCTGAAAGGTCCCTCTAAGGCATCCATCTGCTCCTGGCAAACACCAGTCAAACACCTGCAAGCCAGATGTAAACAGCTGCATGGTAGGTGTCATTTGTGATCCAGCCTTAATACAAACCATACTTAGGAATGGTTACAATTGGCTCCATAAAAAAGACAAAATGCATAGCACAGGTAAGTAGCACCTCTTTTCTTATTTCATCTTTCCTTTTATCTTATTTGCTTTCATATCTATGGTATGGAGGACGCTTTTGTGTGGCGGGATGAATAGCAGTTGAATTTCATTAATCTAGCCTCAGTGTATTAACTCACTTAAGTAAATGCTTAAGACATGTGCTCAGTCTAAACATTTGTTTAACTGCTTACCTGAATAGGGATGCTTTAGTGCTATTACTTACCTTCAGTAACACTAGTGGCTAGCCTGGCAGGCTGGCTAGTTCTCTCTTTGATGTTTAACTTGGTGCATGTAAAATTACCTAATCCGAGAGTTTCTGATAGCAAATCCCTTTAAATACTGCAGTCCCTGGGCAGCACAGACTTTGCAAGGGCATTGCTTTACAGCAAAGTACATTCTGAAGACCCCTCTGGGTAAGGGTGATGTGCCTTTTGCCTTTTAGACATCAGTGTTATGGGCTACAGTTGCCTTTGTTCACCCCTCCAGGGCTCGCTTTTCACTACTTGCTTCCCATTACATTTTCCATTTTTGAATACTTTGGATTGATATCAGAAGCTCTTTTTTTTTTGTTTATTTTTATTTTAAACTTCCAACTTCTTGCCTTGTCTAAAAGCCACTGTTAGCAACCTTAGAGAATGCACTGACTATTTTCCAATAGTCTGTGTGCTTTTGCTGACAACTTCAACAAACACATTGAATTTCAATCTGGATCATGGTATTTTATGATTTCACATTTTATAATCTCATACTCTATAATCTCACATCCCAGGCAGTTGCAGTTTGATTCTCCTATCATTGCGAGCTATTCGTATTTTTAGCAGGCTGCTGCATAGTTCATGCTGTGTCAGATCATGCTGGTTTCTCTGTAGCAGTTGCATTATAAGCCCCAAAGGAAACATATTCTGTAAAACAGGTTTGGCTCAGACTGGATGTTAAATCAAGGTTATAAAAAAGCTTGCGCTTTCTTTTCTTCATTTCCTTTCTTTCCATTCCTCCCCTTCCTTCCTTTTCCTTCTTTCTTTTTCTTTCTTTCTTCCTTCCTTCTTCCCTCCATCCCTGCCTCCCTCTCATTCCTCCCTCCATCCACATCTGGCATGTATCTGTTTTCATTTGCCATATAGGGTGGGAATCCTCAGGAAAAAGCAAGCCTTGAAGTTGTTCTTACCTACCATCAAGCAAAGCTGCTGAAATGAACTTGTAGCCACAAGAAGCAGGATCAAAAGGTAAATGATAAATAAAGGCAATGTCAATACGCTGCTTCTGCAAGCCAATCTCAGATACATTTCAGAAGCCTTTAGAAAGTGGAGTACCTTTAAGTAGACCTTTAGTGTTTTCCTAATCACACCTCAATAAAGCACTACGGACTTGATACTTACAGTCAATTGCTTCATGTTTACTTTATAAAATAAACAGCAGCCATTAACTGGTATCCTTAATTGTATCCTTACTAAAATTTTAAGGGGCAAATACAATACAAATCTAGAGATAACAAGCACATGTCTATCAGGTAGGTTTGCACATGCATGCAGACCTATAGGAACCGCTCAGTACAGAAGGGAAGCAGGGCTGGAGATCATGTCAATGCTCCCTTAAATCAGGAGATGAGTTAATAGTGGTTGTCTCCTGTTCGGGTGCATATTCCCTGCCATCTCCTCGATGCTGTTTCCATGGTATCACTTTGGCGACAAGTCCTGAAGAGGTGGGGAGAGACTGGAGTCGAGTCTCTGCTGGTACTATCGCACGTAAACATGATTTACTTAATCTTCAAATGTCAAAAGAAAATGTAGAAATGTCAGGCTTGGCTGGCAATACCAGTTGTAGGTTGGACACTTGAAAGGTAAAGATTCAGTAAATACAAGCCTTTTCTGCCTTGTTTGCTCTTATTATCTCCCCACCCTTTTCCCACCAAACACTTTGCTCTCCAACCCAGCAGCAAGTTGAATCATTTTTGTTCCTGTTCCAGGAAGTTCTAACAACAAATTTCAAACTTTAATAGAAAGCAAGAAATGGGGCAAAGGAAATACATGGGCTTGGATTTTTTTTTCTTGAGAGCAAATTTGCAGAACAGTATTTGGATAGCTTAATTTATAAGGATAAAACAGACAATGGAAGATGACATTTAAACATGTTTAGTATCTGGGCAAATTCTTAACATGAAAAAATCACTCTGGCTTTCTTTGAAATCGTTGCATTAAGGCTGGGGTTCACTATTGAGGGAAGGATAAAAATGAGAAAAGAGCAATAGATAGGCTGGTTTTCCCCATCAAAAAAGGGACTGAAACATAATCTTAATTTTGGAAAGCAAACAAGAAAAAAAGTAGACTTTGCAGAGTTGAGTAACCCTTGCAAACAGTTACTGGCACTGTACTTGAATCTGAATGAGAACTGTACATTGCATTGACCTGTGTGTACAGCCTTTGCAGGTATGCTGCAAAGGAGGAAAAAAAAGTTATGCCGTCTCTGTATTTGTTCTAAAGGCTCTAGCTTGTTTTGGGAAAAGGAGTGATATGGTAGTTCAGATGGACCAAGTGAAAAAAAAGTCACGCAATGATTCCCAAAAACTTCCAACCCTGCACCCACCTTTCCAGACCTATATATAAATGACCTGCTGTTTCAAAACAGCAGGACCCCATAGTCCCCTGAAGGCAGTCACTTTCTGGTCCCTGGCGTTCGGTGCCTGGCGAGTGGTTGGACAGTGCAGGCATCCCATGGATGTCCGTTCCTGGGCTGTGGGACAAGTGCCCTCCTGAGAAAGCCCGTTGCTGCCTAACACAAGTCAGAGCTGCTCCAAGCATCTCCTTGTGTTTTCCTTTCTCACAAGCGGTTTCAGTTCCCAGATGCCAAAAATGCCCCATCGCTTTGTGGGTGGCGGTGCCCCACTGCGTGTCCCTGGGGAGGGCACTGGGCACAAAGGCTGAAGTTGGGAGGTAAGCTTTTGGGGAGCAATGCTCCCAACTGACCCTGCCAGACCCCCACTTCTTCATACAGGTGAAGCATGATACCAGACCATGCTTCAGCCAGACTTGCCTGCACAAGGGCTGAAGGGGTTGTTCATCCCTCTGCCTTTGCATGAGCTGAAGACAAGAATGAAAACTTTCAAATGAGAATCACAAGCTCCTGCTGTGTCTTACCTTTGAGCATTGCAGCGTGCACGATGCCAAGTAGGGATTTGTTATTTATCAGGAACCTTCACCCCCTAACCCTGGATATAAAGCCAAACAATTTGAGGGACACAGCAGGGATGACTACCCCAAGTCATTGCAATTAATATGTCTTTGGTCTGTTCCTGAAAAACATTGCCCTACAGAAGTACTGTGTTTAAGAAGGAGTGGAAGTGCAGGATCCTGATGCTCTGGGTGCCATGAGGGGTTGTACTTGGACCAACACAGCACAGTGGCTGTGAAGCAGTGCTGGGACTGCTGCGTTCCTGCTATTGCAGTCCCAAAACCCAAGCCTGTTTCACCGGCTTCCTCTGGCACCAACCGCTTTTTTCTCTGCCCCTTTTTTAAGATGACCCCTGCCCATCTTAGAAACTGCTAACGAACAGCAGGATTTTGGTTTGCTTTTGGGACCCACCACCAGTCAGATGGCACATCTGGAGCATCAGAGGGACTTGGACATGGGGATGTGTGTTAGTAAGCGTTGGAGCTTGTCTCTCCAGACGGTGCTCCTGCCCATTCCTGTGCATCTGGGAGGGTGGTGAGGTAGTGCTGTTGATGGAGTTCCACCAGCTGAAGATCTACAAATGAATTAGCTGTTGACTGGTGGGTTTAGTTCTCATTTTTAGATTTCTGGTCCTTTGTACACATCAGAATTACCAGACAGGCTTGTCAGATCTTCTGGATCTTTGTATTTTTGATTTGGTAGTGTTATGTTGACGGGCTGACTACAGACAATCTTTTCATTTAAGGCCATATAAATGAAGTCACTGCACAGCTCCTGGGAGGTGTTGTTTATTTGGAAGAGAAACTATCATCTATCTTATTAGCTCTCTGTCATAAATTAGATATATTTGTGCCTGCCACAAAAGAGTTACAATTTTTTTTGTTTCTTGTTCTCTTCTGTGACCCTCCTATATCAGACAAGATGGTAATGTACATAAATTAAATTTTATATAGTCTTCTAAACTTCACAGCAGGTGGTGCTTTGTCTTACTATAGCATAGATGGAATATTTTGGGATCAAAGCATGTCTCCCTTCACAGGAGGATGCCAACAAACTCTCTCCTTCATGACAGGTGATAAATGATTTCAGCATTTTAGCAAGGTGGCTGTCTTCACCTGGAAAATCAGAATTGGAAATGGTAATTAAAGAAACTGCTTATATAGAGACATCAATGCTTGAGTGTTATGAGCAGTCTGAGACTGCTGTACTGAACAAAGATGTTCTTCAATTCATTACAAACTGGATAGATAGAGGCTGGCCTCTCAAGCTGTGTAGACTAGGACATTGAAATATGTGAATTTGATTGACTACTGATTTTACTATTATAAAACTCCAGAAGAGATCATTTCTGTTTTCTGACAGCATCATTTTTCCAGAAAAGTACAGCATAAATGCAAACAAAATGTTCTGTGAAAATGTAACAGTCTCAGAAAAAAACACAACTCAAACCCCGGTGCCAGGTGAGGCACTCCAGTTCCAAAGCATCTCTTACAGTCATTGCAAATAGATGTTACAGGCTGTTAGAAGACTGCAACCCCAACCTAATCTTACAGAAGTTGTAGCTACTCAGGGTCTCAGTGCAGCCAAGGGAACTGTGAAGCTACCGTTGAGGAGGGGATGAATAACTGGGGCTTTTACAAGCTTTGGACCAGTTCTGACTAAGCCAGTCCACAGTGCAGAGTTGTTGGTAGTCACAGCCAAGCTTGTGCAGCTCAGAAACCAGGGAACCTGACAAAGACCTGTGTAATTAATTTGTTCATTCATTCATTTATTTGTTCATGCAGTAGCTGAGTTGTAAGTAATTGGCATAGCCCAGCAAGGAGATATGCAACTCACAACCGTAATTCCAGCTAGCTCTTACAAGAGCAAGAACCTGTTTCTTTCCTACCAAGTTAAACAATAAATGTAACAAGGAGGAATCAACAGCACAGAAATTAATGCCATATAGGCAATGCACTAATCAATTGTGCTTGCTGAGCCTCTGAAGAGCCTTTCACTGTTGGGTGAAGATGCTGGCTTTGCCCGAGATGTCTGCACCGGTGCTATTAGGAAGCAGCAAACCCACTGGCTGTCCTGAACTCTGAAGATCATCCCCAGACTGCTGCAATGGGACAAACTGGGTAGGGGCTTAAAAGGATGGCCAGTTGAGTTTCCAAACCCATACCTCAGGGTCTGACTTGTTCCCACGAGGCTGTGCCCTTGTCAGATATTCTTACATCAGGTACAACGTCTGTGGCAAACCCCAAAGCTTTCTGCCTATTTTCCAAGGGTTTTCAATTAGTGTATCTGAGTCCTAGCTACAAGGGACTCCACTGGCTCACAGCAACATTGGTAAGTCCTATTTCCTTCTCTATGAGGTTTGTCTTGGAGGCAGCATGATGGGGTGGCCCAGAAAAGAGCCAAGGAGTAGGCTAACACTTAGGCAGCATGGACCAGCAGGAAAGCACACCTGAGCTTGCTGCATCAACCTCTTCTAGTCAGCAACATGCCCAGACCCTTACTGCCCGTTCTGTGCCCTTAAACCTTTAAAGTCTTCTTTAGGAATGAAAATTCCTAAAATAAAAATGAAAATGGTTGCTGGGCAGTGGGAAAACCTGGTCCCTTCATCCTGGCCAAAAGGTTGAACCGCTGTCTGCAGGGCTGGGCAGCACCTTTGGCAATCACAGTCTGCACTCTATGCGATGGCATCCAGATCTGCTTTCTCCTTCACTCTTGGGGCCATGGACAGGCGCCCTGTGCATGGTGCAGACAATGCTGATCTCCAGGCATGGGATTCACTCATCCTTTGCTTAGAGGTGTCTGTGAGAAATTTAATTTTAAGCTCACTCTCCCAGTGGTGCAAGGTCAAGGATTCTTTAAAGGTTTCTTCCTCTTTCACAAAGTCTTTATTAAAATTTACACACCGTGAGCACTGGCTAAAGCTGCCCACAAGCCTTGTTAGCTTGCTGATGCTGTGGGTAGGCTCCCCATACAGGTCACAATCCCAAAGGTACTTGCATCCTTTCCTTGTCTATTGGGATAGATATATCAGTAATGATTTCAGCCCTACCAGGATCTGCCCGCACCCTCGCTGTGCTATTCCCCCTGCCAGGCATGAGATTTCTGTTGCATGGAGTTGGCAGTTGTTAGCTTTGCTGCAGCATCAGAAGGCTAAGCCATTTCCTGAGCTCAGATCTGTAGATTTTCTTCCCTTCAGACAACAAGGCTGTGTATGGAGAACAGGAAGCATTATGCAGTCAAAAGGTGGCTTTTCTTGAGAGGTTTCTTTTCCTGAGAAACACCTCCAGTTTTGATCAGTGCCCCAACGGCAGCGAGGCAAGGACATCTCTGAAATGGGGATGCTGCATGCACACTCTGTTTCAATACCGGCTCCTGCCCAAGAGAACTGCCTGGTCTGTCAGGTGTGATGTGTGGTATCAACCATCTCCTAAAAGCCATTCCCCTCTGGGAGTAGAGGAAAATGTGCTCTGTTCACATACTGACTTCATTTTCCTTACTTGTTAAGGAAGTGACATTTCCCTCTGTGGATGGATGCAGAGTCCCTCCAGGGCTGATTTTCTCCCTGGACCACTGATTCCCAGGGCAGTGCGCTTGCAGCCCTCACCCCAGGCTGGGGGCGAGATGCTCCAGCCAACCCACTGGAGAGGGATGGGGACAGGGATGGTGAGGTGCTTTTGTGCTCTGTTCTGCAGTTTGCAGAGACCATCTCTACTCCCTGGAGTCCCTCAGCCTTTTCCACTATTGTTTTGATCCCAGTGTATTTGCCCCGGGGGTGAGATCAAGGATGTGACATTTTAAAAATCCCTGACACTATAATGAACTCTCTCTTTCATTTGCACATGCCTTTATCTCCTTCAGTGGGGAACAGCCCTTCTGAGCCCTTTCTTTTCTTACCTTATGCTGCCTGTAGCTTTTCTTTCAGTGCTCATAACCCTGTCAGACACCTTATCAGCCTGCGCAGCTCTATCCAGCCGAAAATTGATTATTGCCATTTGCCTACGGTCTGGTTATCCTTTTATCTTCTGCCACAGCATTTTTCATGGCTCCTGTGAATAAGCCCTTTCCCTCTAATGGTGCTGTCACCATCCTCCTCACCCATGCTATGCTCCATAGGTCCATGTTTATTCTTTCTCAGACAACGTAATCTGTTGTGATTTTTGCATCTTTGCCCAAATGCCGGTTGTCGCTGCAGCTTGCCAAAGCACATGCATCATATGTGGTCTTTCAGTGTCTACCAGCACAGCAGACTCAGCTTGCCCTTTCATTTCAGGGCTTTTTTCTGAGGTGTTTCAGAGTCTTTGCCCATCCTTTCATCAGCCTCGCTCTGTTCTGGTTGACTTCCTTCACTTGGCAAATCCTAATTCCTTTTTCCAGAGTTAATTCTCCTTCCTGCAGTAGCTTCCAGGCTTTGCCCCAGGCAGCAATTGCAGGGAGGCTCTTGCCAGGGTCTGCTCCTGAAGCTCCTAAAGCTGTAGCTTTGGCTCTGCCATGTGAGGGCAAACTTTATTTTTTGTACCCTCTATTTGAAAACCTGTTATTTATCTTTTGAGCTTTTAGATGAAGTACAGGACTCACATTTCTACAATGGTTTCTTCACCCAGCAGAATTGAAAATTATTTAGAAACACCAAGGAATGGCTCTTTCTCCTGCGTCTCCTGCCTTTTGCTTACCCTCACTGTGCTCACTCTCAGTACACCACAGTTTATACCCTCTTCTGGTGTCCTCTCCAGTTCCAGCATGTTTCAGCTGTGTCAGGTCTTCTGCCGATCTCTGGTCTTACACAAAGAATGTTTTCTTAGTTTTTTTTGCTCCCAAGGCTGTGCGCTGCTGTTCTTGCTACCCAAAAAGCCCCTCTGTGGTCCTGCTCATCACAGCCCAATCTGGGGCTGAGGGGGATGGTGAACCCCTTGGCTTTCTGTGACCTGTCACCCCTCTGTGCCCTGAGCATCCCCCTGCAGTCAGCAGGGCCCCAGAGGCTTGACCAGTGTGCAGAGCAGTTGGCTTTTTTTTATGGGTACCTTGGTCGCACACAGCATCAGGCCTGCAGAGCATCTCTCCTTGTAGAGAGGAATCCAAATCACTCCTTCTAAAGGTAGTAATGCGGCAGGGGTTTGAAGTGCTTTGCTCAGGTTCAAAAGTGCTTAAATTTATAACCATATGAGTCTCTACTCTCCTTCTGTACCTGAAGTCTGCCTCTGAGTTACACTTGCCGTTTGAGGCATATTCTATATCAGAAAGATGTTCTCGCTTTTGTTTAAAAAAAAAATTTAAAATTGCATAATATGCCCAAACTTCATTCACATCAAAATCCATAACAAGATCTATTTAATTCCTTATTCTAGGCTTGTAGTATGGTGGAATAATTAAGTTCATGTGTTCATTTGGACTGAATAAACTGCAGTACTCTAACGAAGTTCAGTGAGCTTCACCTCTGCTGTGGTGATCAGGAGGCAGAGCATCCAGCTGTCAAGGACCAGGCAGTGGTGGCACCAAATTTGCACCTAGTGCAAGGTCACAGGTTGCACCAAAAGCCACAGAGCATTGATGGCTCTCATTAGTGAGGATCCAGCCCCTGGGCTGTCTCCTTCGATAGTCTGAATTGCAGCAAGCTGAAATTTTGCCACCTGCCAGCACAGGCATATATTGCATTGAAGCTGGGGTCCTCATGCAGCTGTATACGGACATGTCCTGGTGGCTCTGCTCCCACCAACTGCTGGGGCTCCAGGAGATCATCTGACTTCACAGGGACTTGTGTGTGTATAAAACTAGAGACTGGGATTTTGGGGCAACTAGAAAGCTGTCAACAGGGAGTGCCACAAAAGGACTTGTTTCTGGCCCGGTTTAGTAGGTGGGAGTTTTGACTAGGGACATTTGTGAAGCCGGGATTTCAGTGAATTGGCCAGAATGACCATATCTCTGAAGAGCTACGTGCAAAGAGGTATTAAAATGCACAGCTTTTGCAGCTGAGGGCACAGTCTGAGCATCTGACCATTCCACCATAATGACTTTTGTCCTAATAATAACTTAAATGGTTTCCTAAACATTAACTTGAACTTGCTCAAGGGAATGGCCTTTCTTTGCTTATAATAATTTCACATGAAGTACAGCATGCACATTGGAGGGTAACTGGAGTTAATGTCAATTATGAATCACTTTCCTGCTCTAAATAGCATTTTTTCTCAGCAACTTCACATACAGCAAGCTGCCCTGCAGTTTTAACCCAAATTGTTTTGCTGAGACTGACTTTCATTTAATGTTTCCTTTTTAAACATGAGGTTTTTGCACAGGGAGTGGCCACACAAACCTGGATGGTAGACAAATTAATTGACTTTAATTTTTTGAAGTAAATAGCATAGAAAAATGTCTCCTCCACTTTGCTTATTGCATTTTTACTGCAAGAAAATCACATCATGTGGGTATTGGCAGGACACTGCAACAAAATAAGGTTGCCGTTATTAGTATCTGGCTCTATCTTGCCAGGTCATTTTTTGCTGCTCTAAGTGAATTTATGGGAAGGTTTTTGTCATTATGGAAATGTTGTTCAAATCACAGTCCTAACCTGATATCATACTGAGGAAGGCAACGATGACCTTTCTCAATTAAGTGGAGACACTCCTGCCACCTTAGGTAGTGTTTTCTCTGTCTTGGTCAAACATCCTAGAAATGAAGCTACAGTTTGGCCCTCAGTGATATGCAAGCTACAGGGAAGCCCTCAGGATCTGACCCTTGCTGAGGGAAGCTACTGTAAACCACATTTAGAAACATTAGCCCCTAGTTTCTACTCAGGCAAAACTGCCAGTTGTGCCACCGGACGCTGTTTAGGACTTTCTGACAAACTCTGACCTCTTGAGGAACACAGGGGACAGGAAACAGCAGAATTATTATTGTTTGTGGTTTGGGGTGGTCGGGTAGAGAGACCAACTTTGGCACCCGGGGTGTACCATATATCACCCACATGGGGAGGTGGAGATAAAAATGCTGGAGAAGCATGGTAGAAATTGACAGAGACACCACATGTAAGCTGTGTCCCAAGGTCCCAAACTCCACATTGGAAACCTGGGGGGCGTGATTGTAACTCCTTCCTACAAGATACTGGGGTTTATACAGCCTGCTTTTAGATGTAGTTTGAGGATCCTGTAGGACAGATCATAACTGTTCTTTGATACTCGGAGAAGCATTTGACAGACCACAAGTCTTCACAGAGAGACTCTTTCTGCCTCTGTCAGATGGAAAAAATACAGTGCAAATTGCACACTGCACATCAAGTGTCATTATCCCACACTGTTTGACACAAAACTTTCCCTGCAGCCTTGGCAAAAAAGCAAGATATTTAGCAGTGACCTATGTGCAATTACGGATATCTGGTATGTTATGTATCTACTGCATATGCTTATAAGATAATTGGAAACAACCTTAAAGGTGGAATTCATCTGCCCTAACCAAGGCATCCAACAGCTGGATTACTAAATCTGAACCATTCATTCTTGGCTCCGTTTGTTATTAATAGACATAAATGGATACTGCCAAAAGGCAATTCCACCTGGTCCTATCATCAGCAACTAAACAGCCCTTCAGACAGTACCTGCTTGTGGTTTCCACTGACAATAAGAGGAGCCAAGCTGGAACTGAGATGTCTGACTTCAGGAAGGGCAGATAAATCCCACAAGTGTCTGCAGAACTGTTGATCCATATTGCTAAGATTCAGAGAAACATGGTAGCTTCCCTCTTTCTCCATTAGATATAAAGAAGTGGCAAAGGACACCAGAGAGGTGCAGCCAGTCATTCCAAAGGTGATGGGGACGGGGATTATGGTGGCCGCAGTCTCTTCTAGGAGAAAGAGACTCTGCCTTCCAGCAGTCTGAAGGTAGAAAAAAGACATCTTTACTCTCTTATTTATGGTTTTCTCATGGGCTTGAGTTGCCTTTTTGTCTGTCTGCCCTGCTGTTAATGTCTCCCATTGGCATTTCAACCAGCTGTCCAATTTCAACAGATTTTAACAACAAACCAAAGGTCTCCCAGAAAATGAAGTTTCTAGACAAGTTCTTGGATATGTAAGGAGCTGTGGTGCTTAAGCAGGAGTGTTGCATCCTATTGCTGTCCTGCAGAAGGAAACTGATGCACCCACAGTTTGGCAGTCTGAGGAGGCGAGGAGCCATAGTGTGCTGGAAGATGAGCATGTGCTTGCTAGCCATGGAGGGCATGCTGCCCTCGCTCATCCAGCAGTCTTGTAGGGGCTTTAAAAGCAGTTGAAAATTTTGTGGGGGAGAGCAAAGGCAAGGTGGAACATTACACATCATCAAGAGATGCAGGTGTCAGGGAGTTGAAGGTAATGTAGAGGCAAAACCTGAGTGGGTAACCATGAGGGACATAGGCTTAAAAATGTGTAGGAATCCAGGCTTCTTCATTGTCATATAAAACCTGCTCATCACGGCTCTGTGGTGAGTGCAGGGGAGCCTGAGTGTGACTATCAGCAGGCAGCAACTTTCATTAGGAGGGCAGAACAGCGACTTCATGCACTCGTATCACTCATGCTGACCGTCCCCAGCCTGACTGCTGCCCACCTCTCTCCCACAGACCTGTTCAAGCCACGGTTCATCCAAGATCTCTCCTTGGTATAGTGTTTTCCCAGCCAGGTTCTTGAGCTTGTCTTTTTAAGCACCGATCCTCCAATGCCATTCGCACCTTGTAGGCAGCACACCACAGGGAAACCCTACCCGACCAGCTCCTGCTTCTTGCTGAAGGAACCAGGCAACACCAACTTCTGGTCCTGCTGCAACGACATCTTCAAGTCAATCTAAAGTCCAAATATAGTCCAAAGGCAATATGTTTTTCCGACTTCTGTGGTAAAATGAATAAGCAAATAGTTCAGACCCAATTTTCACAGTCTTCTCCATAGCAGCCTTATTCCCTAGACGAGGGGAGCCTTGCTGTAATAGTGGCATGTGTGTAAGGCACTGAATAAACATTTCTAGATACTTTGTCTTAACAACACACATTTATGGATACATATAAACATTGAAAGAAGAGGCCCTTTTAGGTTACAGAAGAATATATGTGTTTAGGTATTTAAACATCCTTGCAAAATGAATCTGAAGGAATGCACAATGGGGTGACAGAAGAGATGAAAAACATCAAGTACCTAACAGGCTTTTGTGCCACCTGGTCATGCATTGATGTATATGGGTGTGTAGTTTTATTTATTTGGAATATTATTTACTTAATAATTATTTTGATTATTAAAATGATAGAAAAATACTTCCTCTAAGAATTCTGGGTACCTCTTGTCTGTATAAAGTATATACTCATTATATAAGTATTATGTTGCTTGTTACTGTAGACTATGATTACAATACTCTCAGTTCCTCCTACATTCCCAACTATGAAAAGAATACGGATAGCCAAGCCCCAAATATAAACCACCCTTTATCAAGTCAATAATGGAACAAAGCATCGACCTTCCCTGAACGGCATTCCTATACGTCCTACTCCCTCTAACTGCTTGCAGCAATAGTGTGCATGTTTATGTCTGTTCATGAGTACGTACCTTGAAAATTTTCCTTGCATGTGTACTCCATTCGTCGTCTTCACAGACACAACCAGCACAGATACCAAGTAGTGCCTGTTCTGACAGTACATTTGATGATGTGGAGGTCTGTTATCTACCATGTCAGAATGTAAAAATTGCCTGGGGAAGACTACAAAATGGCGGCACTGGGAAATCCTTTAAATGAAAATGAAAGATTGTTTCCTGCAGAATTCTGAATGCATTTCACAACACGCACACAATGAAGAGGTGAAATCCTTCTCCTTTGAGGAAGCAATGTGGTGCCTGATGATGCCAACAGAGCAAACAATTCAGTCCCATTGAATTACAGGTAATGGTAGTACAATGCTTTTCTGAGGACAAACATGAGTCTTGTAGGTTATACAGTGGTGGAATAAGAAAACCTGCAAATTAGGGTTGCAGGTCTACAATGCATTTCATGGGGATGGAACCAGGGAGGCTGGTAGAACTGCATACAGAGATGGATCTCCATATTTTCAAAATTACAGCCTGAGTCCTTGAGGGAGGGATTTATCTCACCTAGTTTTACCTTTTTAAAAAAAATACTTAGTCCAACTGAGTCAGCAGAATATCTTTGGTTGTTCACAGAGAGAAAAACTGTTATTGATGCTGACCTTAAAGTGGCCTGAATGGAAAGTAATTTGGGATGGAAACTCTCCATTTGCTGTTGGGAGAGCCTAAACTTAGTTTTTCAGGCAACTACTGCTAAGTGAGATAAACTCCTTCTGAAGGGAACTCAGATCAAAACTGATGGGAGCAAGATACCTTAGATCTTCTGGAAATCTTATCTAATATCTAGGGCCATGTCAGATGTTTAATCATCTTTGAAAACTGAGCTCTGAGCTCCTGTACTTTCCATTTTTATTCGTTTCTTTAAAATGACTGTTTTTATGGGTGGGATTAAGTCACAGTGGTTGAGAGAGGATGAAGATTTATGACCAGCTATGAAAACGTTATGGGCCAGAGTGCTCCTGAGGTGGGGGGAGGCTACATTTGATGCTTCTACTTTTGTGCTTGTGATCATGTGTAAGTTCATTCAGAAGGCCACAAATGAAAGCGTCAGTTTGTAAGTCACCAGCCTGTGAAGTCAATTAACTGCCTATTAACTCCCACTTACTGCCAAACACTGTTTTGAAGCTGAAGATAAAACATTGAAAGCCACTTCTAATTTTTTTAAAAATTTTTAGTCCAATCTCTGCAGATTTTCCTGTATTAGGAATTTCTAGCTGTGATAGCAAAACGTTGAACTCTACTTCCCAAAAATACCACTGTTTGAGGTATTATTGATAATTGTTGAGTATTTAAAGCATGCTTAGTACCCAACAAATAACTAATGGAGATATTGTTTCCTGTAGGTGACACAAAGATAACAAACCTAAGCTGCACCAATAAAAAACTTAAACACCATTTTCAGAAAGGACCATGGGTAGGATATCTACTGTTTCCTGGAGGATTTAATCTGGGAGCTACTTAGCCAGGCTTTTGTCTTGCACGTGGCAGGACATTAGTGCAAGCAACTGGAGTATGTGAGCCACTTTCTTTCTGATGGAAAAAGAGAGACAACCTGGCAGCATAATGATCAAAGGGCCAATACCCTTAGATTCAAAAGAGGGTGTTGGCTAAATTAAAAAAAATTGCTATGTGTAGTCTATCTGTTTAAGGTAAGTGTAGTGCCAGAGCATCAGTGACATTCGAGCCTGAAGTTAGAGTGAGGCAAAGATGCTGGTGAGCTCTGCCACCATCCACCCTGGGCAACTGTGGTGGCATTTGCGAGGAAGGCAGAGAGCTGGTACACATATGGTCGATGAGAGAAACCTGGAGTTGACTTACAAGGCAAAACAATGTAAACACTGAATATGAGGGAAAAAATGTGCAGCAAAACTCACATCCTGACAGTCTCGGTCCTAAGTGGATCATTTGTTTATCCCACCAGCCAAACCTGGCTCTGCAGCAAAGCAAGCCAAAGAATGTCTCCTTTATTGTTTCCATGATGCTAACTCATCTACAAGCCATTCCCCTTTTAGATTATTCTATTTTTAAGGCATAATTTCCATCTGTTCTTTGATCTTATACCACATAAGACATTTAGCTAATAACATCATCCATCAAATACCAACTTTCCTTTAGAGTTCAAACACAATCGACACAGGACCCCGTCCATCTGCTGGCCAGTGCCTCTGAACAGATCCAGCTTGTGAATGGCCAGCTATGTCGCCTATTTTTTAATTAACTGACTAAGGTCTGTACTTCCCATAACGCCACAGGACGACTAGGGGGCACTCCAAAGGGAAGCGAAATGCACTCCTCCGCGGATGCGGAGAAGAGGGTTTGGTGCATCCAGAGCTGCGATGTGCTTGTTGTAAGTGGGGTTTTCTAGTGGATGGACTCTGCCTTCAGCCCCTCAGGGAATTAAGTTTTTTTGCATAAACCCATAATATTTATATAAAAGCTCTGAAGGATAACTCTTTTCAAAATTGGCATTCTTCAGAGGAAGGTGGGTAAAGCAGAAAGACAATGTTTGGTTCTATGAGCAAACTTCTGAGTTTATTTGAGAGAAACGTCAGAATTTCAGGGCAGGTTATCTGAAGCATTGGAACTGCAGATTTGCAGACAAGTATTTATACAGAAAATGCTTGTCTGCTTACCCAACTGGAGAGACAGGGAATGTCAGATGGTTTAGATGACCAATCGTAGTAAAGCAGCACAGCTTGAATTAACGATATCTGAGATCAATCACAGTTTAAAGAATTCTAAGAAAAACCTGTCAGAAAAAAAGGAGATTAATGAGTAATCCAGGGAAAAGCTATTTCTCTATGGATATTTTCCAAGTTCAAACAAATATCAAATTTTTTAAATAATCATTTTCGGTTTCTTCACTTAGCTCTATTACCTTGCTTCGCAGTAGTGTGCTTTATCTTGCACACAGCGCATTTGTTTAGGAAGGAATTTGATTCAGGATTTCTATTCCACTGGCTTACATATGCCACAGCGTATGTATCTCCAGATCCGAAACAATAACAAAAACAAAAAAGCGCCTACATTTCCTTCTGTTTCCTGGCTTGCCAATAATAAGAAGTCCCTGCAGAGGGGAGCTTGGCTGGTGGTGTTTTGTGATTTCTCAGATAACAAGAGCTTCACATTTCTGTGGAATTCCCATTTGCCAGCGAGCTGCTGCTGCCGCTGCCCTGATTGATATATGACTGCAATGGCACTTTTCCATTTGACATTCCCTCTCTCTCTCTCTCTCCCCCCCCTCTCCCTCTCTCTCTTAAACAACAGCCCTAACTTTTGTGTGTTGCAAATATAAAAGGCAAGCCATGTGACAGAGGGACAGAAGAACAAAAGCATTTGGAAGTAACAGGACCTCTTTTTAGCTCTCTGAAGAGTTTGAGGGGAGTAAGGAGCGGTGCATTTTCCAAAGGTAAGCATACAAATAAGAGATTCCTACAGATTTTGAGTATTACATGGACTTAAACTGAGATCTTAATCTCTTTATCTGACAAACACATGTTCTCCTTGTACCACTTTTTAAAATAAAATGTGTTGATGTGGAATTGACACAGCTCTAGTACCTGTGTCTCCTTCTTATCCTTGTATATTTAACTGTATCTCCTGTCTGAAGGATGCCTGTAAGCAGTCAAATGTGTACCCCAGTGTGCTTCCGAGCAACTTGGTTAAACTTCTGTTCTTGTGAGCATGCCAGGCTCATGTCTGCAGCTCTGTGCTGGTCCTAGCTATATGGCTTTGGAGTGAATGGACGTGCTGGACTCTGCCCTGAATTCATCGAGAGAGCGCTGGTATCGCCAGCACCCTCTTTGTCCTGTTACAATAGGGCTCTATGAACACAGGCAAGCCTGCTAGTTTAAAGCTGGACTGTTTACTTTTATCACTACTTATGCATGCTGTTCTCTTGCCAGTCATCTGCTGGGGTGCTTAGAATAATTCGAAACAACAGGCAATATTTATTTCTAGCTTTGTGTGTCATGCTTTGCAGGAGCACTCTTAATTTGACCATTATTATTTATCCAAACTTCTGGGAAGATTTACTATGGACTGGACAGCACTGGTTATGGATTAGCACAGGTTTAATATATGCTCTTGACTGGCTGAAACCTATGAGGAAAGCCACGATGTTTGCCTTTGCTGTAACGCCAAGGGGTATATTTAGTAGGTAGCTGATCCCATCAGCATGACACGTAATGCAGCGTGGCTGTGCAGTCGGTAGCTGACATGGGAGGATGCTGCAGGACCCCAGACTGCCCGCTGAAGGAGAGAGGGAGGTTCTCCTCATTTGCTGGCAGATCATTTTGCTGTGTATCAGCGTCAGAGGCACGAGCATAACTGTTCTCTGTGTCTTTGGGACAAAAGAAGAGTTTCACTGTATGAGCCCAGTGATAAAGCGTCGGTGTAGTGTAACCGCAAGGCGCGGGAACGGACGCTGCCCCGAGAGAGCGCCGCTGAGGAAGAAAGCCTCGTCTCCCTGCTAGGATTCAGGTGAGTGAATTCATCCTACAGAAGTTCAAATTAATGTGTCCAATAGCAAAAAATAGAGTAACAAAGCTGAATCATGTGAAGAGCAATCTCAGTACTACCGTAGCTAATTGCTGCAGTGTCAGTAAGGCAGACTCACACGGAGTGTGTGTTGGCGGAGGGGGGGGGGGGCGGTAATTTTCTTGAGGCAAATCTAAATTTGCAAGACAGTGTGTGTGGACTGACTCCTGCGGGACTGTCAGGCAGATTTCTTATCCTTCCCCCAAGTTCATTTACATTTCTCCCATAGCCTCCCCATAACACACCTTATTTGTTTCTGCCTGGGAGAGATGACATGACAAGTAACTTGTTAAGGTTTCTACAGCCCTTTAAAGATGAAAAAAATGTTTCCTGTATGCTAAATGTTACTAACAGTTCCTAAAGCTTAGTACCTGTCCTAGTGGCTGAGAGGTGAGACCTCTGCATATTGGAAAAGGACAGGTAAATGATTATTTAAAACCAACAGAGGAGACAAATTCGCTTCAAACCAGTTCCTTATTGCAAAGTTATTTTCTAATAGAAGCAACTCGGTTGCCTGGTGGGGTCAATAAATGCAGATGTAATAACCACAGTGCTGTTATTTGTCCCTCTGCAAAAGAACATCTACGTTTTAGGACCTCTATTATTTTTTTCCTTTGGAATGACTAACGATGCTCACTTTTGCTTGGGCTATGGGACCTTACTTGTATCTGTGAGCAGTTATACACGTGAATAACTCCCTCGACCTAAATAGAAGTATTTGGTGAGTAATTACTTACCAGCTTGAGTCAGGCGTTCCCAGCGTGACTTATATACACATTGACATGCTCTTGCTGGAATAATTAAACCTTATTTGTGATACTGGTATTATAAGAAGATACTTTAAGATTTTCCAGTTAAAAGCAAATGTGGAAGGAATAGATGTTTCAAGCAATTTGATTTAGTGAAGGGTTATAATTAGTGGCTTCTGCTGATTACTCTAGTTACAAGCTCAGGTCTCTACCTGAAGGTGTCCCATGTAGGTTTTCTGGGTTTGTGCAGCACCTGGCTTTGATCAGATGCATGTATGCTGATGATTCCCCCTTGCACAACAGGATTCTTGTTATGGACAGTCTTGTGTACTGTTTGTAGTAGCAATACCCTAGGTAGCTACCTACACATGGCTGATCTCCGCAAAAGCCATCTGCCCCACTGGAACAATCCCTCAAGTGCCATCGAGGCTTATGAAAACACCTGTATGTTCTTCCTTGCTTGAGCTGCCAGGATTGCAATCTCTTTTGCCCAGGTGGAAGGGAAGCGAGCCACATCCTTGGGGACCCGCAGTGAAGCCTATGGTGACTCATGTGACACGGAGTCCTCCTGTTGTTTTCTTCATTCCCTGCTTCCCCTGGGGCTGACTGTGTCCCCTTCCTGGCTTGTCTGCTCTCAGATGTACTAGCAAGTGCACAAGGCTGTTCTTGGACCTTGAAGGGAGTTGACTCTCTGCGGTGTGAAGCTTGCATGAAGCCACTGAGTCATTTGTTTTTGCAATAAGTATGGCAGATGATTGTTTGTTTATCTCAAAGTAGAAGGAAAAAACCTCCCCTTTTGTTTCCAAATACTACCATTGTAATTAAAATTATAAATATTAGATGATTGTATTACAAATACTACTAATTCCTCTGCCTCTAATGTCATGCCGAGTATGAGGAGCGACTGGTCTCTACGAGTTTTACAAAAGTTTTGCTACATGAGACCATGCCAGCGTCCCATGTTATTTGAGTAATCCATCTCTTGAACGTGGCTGGAAGTGGCCACATCAAAGAAAGACATAGAGACCCCGTGGCAGGCAGCTATGGGGTAACTTGCTGTGGTGAAGGATTTTTCCCTAACCCCATCAACAGAACTCTCAGAGTCCTGAGAGTTTATAACCCTTCCAAAAACCCTTTAAAAATAAAACCCTTTCCACTGTAACCCTCCCATACATAACAAGTCCTTTTGCTGAGCCCAGCTAAACTTTTGCCCTCTGTGATATCTTGTTCCACGGGATCATTGTTGGTTGTGTAAACGTATTTCTTTTCATCAGTGTTAAATGTGCAGCCTCTCAGCTCCCCTGCCCTTCTTCACGTCCTGGTATCTTGGGATGGGGTGAGTAGCCATGCCCAGATCGCCTTTTTTTCTGCTGTCTTGCTTCCTGCTTGACAGCCCTTTCGCTGAAACTCAGCTCAATGGCAAGAGAAAGGTTCAGCTGCTGTCAGGTTAGTTCGGGTGCCTGAGTCTCCCTGGCCAAGAGCACCCCACTTTGCCCACACTTCCGTGAATGCATACGAAGAGATGCTGCAGACTCCACTGACTATGATCAGCTGTTATTTCCTTTTTATATGTGTCACTGTGGAACATATTAAAATTTCTCAGTAGTGGTATGTTAGGAATCCCTCTGATGCCCCACCTCTAACTTAGCAGAACAATAAAAGCAAGGTTGTAGTAAGCCTTTGAGCAGCTGGCCGTCTATATATTCCTTCTTTTTTCACATAATCTAATTCAGACTATTATCCGGGTAGCAGTGGCACTACCACTTCCAGACACCATCAGTCCTTGTCCTGTTTGCTGGAATTTTGTTGCATGGCACGGAGATCCTTTCTACCACAGACAAATGTAGCCTTTCTTCTGGTGACAGGGCATCAGGCTGCTGGTGCCATGGAGACACCGCTCCTAGGAGTTCTACCACATCGCTATTTTTCAGCTTGTCTTTGTTATTTTTCTATTTGCATCAATCATTGTTACGGCTTATGCTTGTCACATTTACGTGCTTATTATTACTGAGCTGCAAAATGTGTTGGTCTGGCAGTGCAGAGGCAGCACAGGTTATGTTGCCCTTTAAGACATGTGAGTTGAGGATCTGAGTTAATGCCTCAGCTCTGGTTTGGCAAAGGTTAAGCATACCATGGCAGTGACAATCGCATTACTGTCATAGCAGCACAGCTCAAAGAGAGTGGGACCTGGGGAACGCTGTTCCCCTTGTTAGAAGACATAAAATTGTTACCATGGGCCAAATATTTAGGTTCCCTCATTATCAGAGGCCAAGGTATATGAATGGTGGCCTGAATTTTGCCTGTGTGTAAAAGAAGAGAGGATTTTTGTCCCTAGGGTCAGAAAAGAGGGAACATCCCCTTCAATCATGTGCTGTCTCCAGCATGGATAGCACTCTCTGCTGGTCCTGATGGCAGGGATGTCTATGCTTACTATTAAAGAATAAGAAACCCATTCCTACTCCTGCATCTATTGATAACTACAGTCCTTCAAGTTCTCTAGGAAATACATTAAATCAGCCTCTAGTAATCAGGGTTGCAATACAGTAAAAGACAGAGAATGAAAACTGCCCACCTGCTTCTAACACAATCCAACAGGTAGAGGACACATGCCCGAATGCCCTAGACCTCTCAGCAACTTGTCACTTGGCCAAAAGTCATTTTTCCTCATGTTGGGTCATAAGACTAAAGTAGAGGTAATTACTGAAGCAAATCCTATACCTAATGCTTGGCTGGGAATATTTGCACTTTAGCCAGCAGCCACCCTTGCTGGTTTGCCTCCTGAGAGGGATGGGCAGCCGTACTTAGACAGCTCGGTTCTGCACCTGGTGCTTCACTGAGGAGTGGTCCCATTCATCACCCTCTGGATGAGCAAGTGGAAAACTGTATTCCTCTCCATTCCTGGCCCAGACTCAAGAGTACAACTACTCTGACATTCAGTAAGACACAAGAATAAAGAAAAAATCCAAGGCTGGCATCACCTCGCCATTAAATAGTTCTACTAGCTCATTAGAGAGAGATCCCATACATGCCCCTAATCAATCTGTTTAAAGTTTCCTGGAAGCAGGAAAAGGAAAGAATAAAAATATAAGTGCTCTTTTGTCCACCAGTAGTTACTCCTTGTGAATGTATTAAAAACTTTTTCTCCATGTTGGCCTGTGCCTGTCTGCTGGCGGGGTGCCAGCTTGCAGTACCCACTAGATGTTGTTATTTCAACCGCCTAGCAGGAAGGCACTGTTGGCTCCCCCTCTCCTAGCTACCTGAAGGACTGCAAATATTCTTGGAAACTTCAGAAGGAGAGGGAAGCTCAGCCAGCTCAAGTGCTGTTCAGCTTAATTTGTTCCACCTCATGCACTGGGTCCCTGCTGCATGGACACTTATGGGGGGCTTACACAAGCCGCCCCATCGAAGCCCAGGGAACCAGTCCCATGCATGCTCATCCCATGCATGCTGATGCTCCCAGGGTGCTTGCAGCAGTACGTTCTTCCATTCTATTTGCTGCAACTACTATGTTATTTCTTATGCTTCAAATACCATTGTCTTCTTATTTTTTTCAGTCTGCTTACAGTCACAGGCATTCACCTCCTGAAACATTAAAAGACTTAGTGAAGTCTCACAGCAGAAAAAGATGTGCAGAGGTTTCTCTCAACTACTGTCAGTCAGTGTGTTTGACACTTCTGACTGCTCAGAGGTAGCGTCCGTTTTCTCTTCATGGTTTTTATGGGACAACGCTCTGCAGGTGCAGCCTCAGTAGGACCAGAGATGTGCTTCCCTGCTGTGGACACCGAGATGAAGAGGCTTAAGTCCCTTCTTTTGAGCCTGTTTTTCTTTCTGCTGCCTTTTTCCTTCCCCTCTCCTCTCACCTACCGGCTGCCGCCAGCTCCAGCCAGGAGTGCATGTTATCCGTGTACCCTCCTCACAGGCGCACGCTGCCCTGCAACCTGCTGTGTAATGGGTGGATGGAGCTCCCAGATGATGGGTGAGAACATTCCTCTTGGTGTCAAAGGGACAAGCTTCCGCACAGCTGGATGTCAGCAAGGCAAACACTCATTTAGCACAACAAGGCCTCAGGGAAGCATTTCACTTATTTAGACCTCTAAGGATCATAGAATCATAGAACCATAGAACGGCTT
This sequence comes from Nyctibius grandis, assembly GCF_013368605.1. Taxonomy (NCBI): domain Eukaryota; kingdom Metazoa; phylum Chordata; class Aves; order Nyctibiiformes; family Nyctibiidae; genus Nyctibius; species Nyctibius grandis. The sequence continues at coordinate 26,598,899 of NC_090659.1, forward strand.
GCATTGGAAGGGACCTTAAAGATCATCTAGTTCCAACCCCCCTGCCATGGGCAGGGACACCTTTCCACTAGACCAGGTTGCTCAAAGCCCCATCCAGCCTGGGATGATCTCACTCAAAATATTTAATTTCGTATTTGCCCTGTCTTGGGAGGGGAAGAAACCTGTTCAGATGCTGCATGGAGGCATTTCACAAACACCTCAAGTTCCCTGTGTTCACCTGCTGCTTCCTGGCTGCCACATGGCTGCTCAAGGGCTTTGTCAGGTGTTTTGAAAGGCGGCTGCAGAGCAGAGTGAGGATTTTGAAAGCATATATAGGAGGCCAGTTGCTTCACTGCTGGAACAGAAATGGCCACAGCAAAATAACTAGATGAGGAGATGATTACATTTATTTACGGAGCTAAAACATACACTGGAGTTCATAAAGCCTCTGAGTTGATGCAACAGAAAGCAGGATCAGGCACAGCATCTTAGGTTGTCTCTCCTACTGGATAAACTGTTCTTTTAAATGGCTCAGACGGTCACTGGTACGATTTTGTCCCACAGCACACAGTGCTTCCCAAGCAGTTCCCAGGCATGGTGCGGCTGGTTGCGTGGGCTGGAAGCCATCTGAGTGCTGTGGAAGCTTGAGGAGGTCTGGGAACAGACCACACCACGCCATATGGCCGCAGGGCTGGAAAGCCATTCCAGGGGGGTTTTATGTCCCAGAAGAGATGTGGCCTTAGAGCAAGACTTGAGCTGTAGACATGCAGAACAACGCATGGCTTTGGGAGAGGGGTACCTCTTCACAAGGGTAGCTCTGGCAAAAGGGCAGTCCAGCTGCCGCTGTCATCTGGGAGCTGTGGTCGAGTATGGGGCAGCTCTGTTGCACAGGGGCCCCCCAGCTGACCACCCAGCTGAGGCCTTGGCAACTCATTGCAGGAACAGAAACAATGGTTCCCCAAGCTCCCTGAAAGCACAGTTCCGTTATTCAGAAATCCTGTTGACGGGTTGCCATGGGCCATGCTAGCACCATGGCCAGGTGGCAGCAGTGGAGACACCACAGTGCTACCTCATGCCCGGGGCTGGGGGAACTGGGAATCGCTCCAGAACAAATTGCTCCTCCTTGCCTTCCCATCCTCAGCCCCTTTCATGGCCCTTCTCATGGCAGTGGGGAGTTTAACCCTGCAGAACAAATGCTGGTGTAACCTGACGGTGTAGTTTGCCCAACACAGTCACTTCCACTCCAGTCCAGATCTTGGAGGGCAAAACTCCCAAATCCTCATCTTTCTGGCCTAAACTTTTCCAGGTTAGATAACATTCTTGACAAATCCATTTTGATCTCATAAAGATCTTTGTGTCTTCTTTGTCAGAACAGCAGCAGCGAACTACACACACACATTCATATATATATATACATATATATGTTTAGTGACACGTTTTTAGGGCTGGAGTTTGGAGAAACTGAGTAGTCTTGTAACTCTTCTGTTTGTTTACATAACAAATTCAGAATGAGGGAACCACATGGTAGGATCCAAGTAATTGTGTTTACTAAATATGCACAGCATGCAAGGCCAGGCTTAGTTATATATACACACTGCTGCTCCAATGGGATTTTGGCAGCCTCCGAAACATAAAAGGCATTGAGTGCCTTGAATTGTACCCTCATCATGAAGCAGGAGTCTCAAACATGGAAAATACACAGCAAACGAAGGCCAAGCTGAACATACGTGCATGCCTAATTCAGGGGGCTCCGAAGCAGGGAACAGCCAAGTAGAAGTACACCATAAATGAGCTTTTCCATTGCTCCCTTCCTACCTTCCAGGGTAAAAGCGGTGCGGATCCAATAGACGTTTGGAGAATTGCTCAGCTCTTTATTTTTTTCCAAGATACACAGCAAAAAGGGAATTTCTGTTTACGTTCTCACAAAGTGACTGGCTAAACAATTCCAGATGATGGAATTTTCTTCTGTCCTTAAAGCAAAACAAAATCTTAACCTTCACCACTCTCTAAATGATATTAAGACTACGATAAGAATTCTTTATTTCAGTATTCAAAAAGTAGGTAATAACAACACGAAGTTGGAAAGATAACCCTAACTCTGCCCCTATGTCCATGTGCAATACAGTCTTGGGCTGTATGTTCATATGGTCTTTCTTTGGGATGTCTTCTATTTTTCCCTGCAGTTTTTAGGCAACAGCTGTAGCAGTTTTAGGTAACAGCTGTAACAGCTTTTAGCATGTTATGTCTCTATGAATTCCTGAAAGCTAGTTATATGGAAAGGGCACTATAAGCCTATTATTAACAACACCTAATGCCCTTATCAGTGAACTCTGAAAAAGTGGGAAGTAGTGATTTTCATACACTATTAGGCTAAATATTTTTGTAGCCAATTTTCAGCCTGAGTATGTGAAGTTGCCTTTGCATCTTTTCCTTTACAGGATGCTGTGAAAAGGAAGCATTTTAGCTTCCTTTTTGTTAGCTTGGCAGATGGGCTGTTTACCACAGTTTTGCACACGAAAAGAAACTGAGGAAAAACCAGCTTAAATAAAAGAAAAATAATTCTATGTGAAATTGCTGATTTTGATTAAAAAGTGTATTTTCCAATTGAAACAAAATGTCATTGTAAGTACAGCTATAATGATTAATGAATACAGGTGTACTGGCTTCTGGTTTTCAACAAAAGGATAGACTGGAAGCTATGTATGTCACTCCTGATATCATGTACTGTCATGTACTGTATAATTTCAGACAGCATTTCAAAGGGAATACAAACTTTTTTTTAAAAAGAAGAATGCTAATTTAAAGTGAAATGCCATTGCACAGTATCAGCTGGAATGGGAAAAACCGTCATGTCAACATACCTCATCATGGTGATGTAACTGAGTGAAAATATTTAGACTTCTTTTACACAATCAAAAAACTACACAAAGTTCTGTATGTTTAAATGTCCCTGTGAGACTTTTTTTCCATATATCTCAATTATATGTACTTGAAAAATGTATGTATATATGTCAAGTCTGGAGATACTGGCATGTGCAAATGGCCCGGTGTTGTCTGCAGTCCTGCTTCCAATACCTACACACTCGTTTTGCCAGTGTGTCTATCAACAACCATACACAGTTTTTTCACAAAAGGTGGGTCACATTCACATCCGTGGTCTCTCTTTTTACTAACAAATATGTGATAACAGTACTTTTTTATTCTTTCAAAGTTTTGCTACCAAAGCCTGCTACATTTCTTTGCCAGGGAAGTATCAGGGCAATTTTAAAAGATTGTGAAATTGTTAATATTTTTTGTATCGTGCTGTGCTTGTCCTGAAGAAGGTACGGACATCTTCCTTTTCTCACATTTTTCCCTGCTTCTTTCCAGCTTTCTCAGAGTGTTTTCATGAGGCAGACTGTATGTCATCCAATTATTTCCTGAAGAAAACTAGAGAGATAAGCCTTTGAAAACTGAGCCAGGACTCCAGATTTCTCTCACTGTATTAAATCATACTGATCAAAACCATAGAAAGACATAGAAGCACAAAATTAACAGTGGGACAGAGCGAGTGGGAAATGGGGATCCCTGGATGTAACATTACATGAGATGAGACCGTTCGGTATCAAGTAAATTTATTTGGATAGAGAGGGAATTACTGGGTGTGTAATACTGATTAACTATGTTGGAGAGAGACCTTGCCAAGCAGCATGTTTTGGTCAGCCTCTTTATAAAGAAGAGTAGGAATGTAGGTAAAAGGTTAAATATATAAAAAAAAAAAGTACATCCCTCCTCCTGTTAGCTAATCCTTGGGCATCATTTGCATGAACCACAGTAGTACAGTTCACTTCTGGGAAGGAGTCTGTCCCAGCTCCCATGACTGAGAGATTTCTCTCTTACCCTGCTAAAATGTTTGGAGGGATATTTACTGACATGAATGAGACTGTGCATAAATGTAACTGAGATCCCAAGTATTTGGTGTTAAGCTCCTTATCCTGCAAAGGCATACTATTTTTTTTAATGCCATATCCACTGAAAAACATTTGCTTGAGGAAAATACATAAGGCCACAGCTCAGATTCCGGGAAAAAAATATATTGCCTATTAAATCCACAGTCACATCATTTTTCCTTTCCTACTCAGGCACGTGGACAATAGTTCAAAACCCAAAAAAGGCTTTTAAAAATGTCTAATACACAAAGCATCCCTAATTACATTTCTTCCCAGCATGAGGGTTTGTATGTCACTTCAGCCCGACAAGTCCTGACTCCCAACTTGGATGAACTCTGGAAGTTTCTCACTGCTATGCACTCCTCTCACAAAAGTGTTTGAGCAAGATATAAAGCAATACACAAATCATCAAGCACTCTGGTGGGGAGGCCTCGTAATTTCAGGCTGTTTGGGAGATGAGTATCACTCGGTTTAGTGTATCGCCAGCAAACCAGAAAACAGTTTTGAAAGAGGCTTGTATAAGGCAATAAAGGCACCCATCAGCTCTTTAAATAGGCAAGAGGCTCTGGGGGAGCATTTCTGCATGACCAGAGAACTGTTTTATCATAAGTTTCTTGAGAAAGTCCTCACGCTTATAACTGTACTTATGACTACCCTTTGCTTCATCAGTTTATATTTAGATGGATAATTCACAGCTCTTTCAAGCTATAGCTCTTTGTAGTAAAAGCAAAATTAAATCACCCATGTAGGACTATGGGCTTTGTGAGAAAGATCAAGGGGCTGTGATGAAGCAGCTGAGGGAGATGCCCTCCTTTCCCTGCCTGCACAGAGCTAAAGGGAGCATTTCAGGGGTTGCCTTGCGCCTGTTTTCTGGGGGATCTCCTTGTCTCCAACATGCACCAGAAATCCAGATGTTCAAGTGGCAATCTGTGTGACTCCACCTGTATATAGTTTCCTAATTGATAGCTGTGTTGTTCCTGCATATTATGGAATATAATGTATTTTTCAGATGCTGCTCCTTAATTAACGGGGAAGAGACTGAAACTCAGCAAGTGCAGCCTGACGAGTAAGGCAGTAAAGCATGCCCACTTTTGTGCATGTGAGTTTGGTGCTCAGAAGGGCAGGGCAGCCAGAGACCTAGGTGCGGGTACCCCCCATGTAGTACACGTTGATGCTCAGTGAATTTCCCAGGGGACTGCACTGCCCATGTCTGGGCTCAGACCCTCAGCATCCCTCCATCCTGCGTGTGCCCCTTGTCCTTGCAGCACAGGGGTTGCAGGAGACTGACACGCAGCCCCTAGAGCCAGGGGTCAACCTGCCTCCAGCCTTTCCATGTGCTAGCTTGGCCAGAAATTCCCATCTGTAATGCAGGAGGCAGCCTAGCTTTGCCCCTCTGGGGGTGGTTTTTGACACTTGGAGTGGATACACAGTCCTTTCAATTTGCAGAAATCTCTGATGTGTTACTAAGCACCAGTTTGAGGGGAATGCATTAGAGACATTACCAAGTGAAGAAAGGCGTTGAAGCACTTGTGAAGTTAAAAGTCAAAAAGTTCTCCCCAGAAAAATGACAGAGCAATGCTTATATTAACAAGGCCTTGACATCTCCTTCCTAATGCCATATACTCTACCTACTGTGGGAATGATGCTCACTTAGAGCATGTATTTTGGCTAGCAAAAATCCTGTGTGCCATAGTATTATTTATGTCTGTTTTTCTCCAGAGCTCTTTTTGGTCAGGATTGTGAGTTATGTTGTCTTTATTCCAGCTACACAGGAGATTCTTTGACGGATTACAATCTCAGCAAACTCCAACTCGAGAAGAAGAATGACAGCTAAGAGACTTAAACCAGACTTTTCACCATCCTGGAAAGGAACAGGCTGTCAGTATTCGGAGTTTTTTTAATACTCTACCTCCCTCTGCTGTTGTCAGTGAGAAGTTCCTCGACAATGGGAAATCATGTACTTGTGGCTTCGATTTCCATGCTCTCGCTCCTGGCAATGATGGGAGATGCGGACAGTAAACCAGACAGTTCCTTCATGATCGACTCTGATCCCAGCCGCTGTATGAGGCATCACTACGTCGACTCCATCAGCCACCCCCTGTATAAGTGTAGCTCGAAGGTAAGGACTTCCCTCACCCCTTCACAGATGGGTGCTGTGCCAGCAGAGTTGTTAAAATAAGCCATTTTGAGTGATTTTTTTCTGCACAAATTCCTTGCTACCAAAATCCATCTGCAAAGACATACAGATGTAGAGACATCTGACTGTATACCTCAGAACTGAGGCTGGAGAAAAAAGGTCTTGACTCTCTTTTCACCTTTTCAAAAGCAGAATCACACCATGATAGTAAAGCTAACATGCAGTAAATTATAAGATTCAAAGGAGGATGTTGGGGTCTCAGCTGCCAGTGCCAAGGGGATGGGCTAGTTTGGAAGCTTAGATCATCCCAGTCACCCCCTCCTTCAAGTGAGTCTTTAATCCGGAGTATCTAAACTCATAACTTTTGAGGTGAAGTACTGAGATAAAGAATCAAGCTGTAAAATGGTAATGAAAAAAGAATGTGAAAAACATTGCTATTTTTTTTCCCCATTTAGTTTCAAGGCCTTTTTTTTTTCGTGCAGAATGACAATTGGTTGTTTACTGTAGAGCTTAGGAGCAGAAGGAAATACAAGATTGCCTTTCATTTAAGATTTCAAGCCTGAAAAATTTTGTGTCAAAATGGTTTAGCAGCCTGCGCATGTAGCCTACAGTCATTTATTCAATTGTGTGGAGAAAAAGAATGGGGAGAAACAATGGGAAAATCCTTGCTGGTCCCTTTCGTCTTGTCTTAATTTGTTGCAGCTGAGTTAAACCAGAGCATACTCAGATGTACAGTCTCTGCTTGGACCATCCCTCTGTCCCACAGAAAGTGGCTTTGCCTTATGCACCCACATCCCTGGCCTAATGAAAGGGAACAACCACCAGCACCAATGCTTTTGCCAGCCCTGTAGTGGGTAAGAGAGTGATGGGAGGCAGGTGGGAGATCAGAGGCTTTTGCCCTGCCTCTCTTGAGTTCAAACAGTAAAATCATGCATGACTTGTGATTTAGGAGAGATCTTCTGTTTCACTTTTAGCCTGGATTAGGCCTTCTTATCATCTGGGAAACATCCAGCATTAACATACAGAATTGCAGAGATGCATCTCTGAATATTTGTGAAATATTGATTTTATTGCAGTTGACTCCAGTGCGAGGCAAAGGTGAGAAGTGTGGGTGGAGTGGGTGGTTTCTGTGTCCTGGCAGCAGGGTGCTAGTAGCGCTCCTCTCCCATGGCAATTCATATCACCTATATTACACCCGAGAAGCCATAGCTACCATGAGGGCTTGGTCGAGGAGGGTGGTGCTCCACTCAGCTGGCCCTTGCTTTTGGCTCCCTGCACTGCTAGAGAGCAGGATTAGCTGGGGTACGCAACACTGGCAAGATGGTACGTGGCCCCCAGAGGCCCTTTGGTCTCCAGGTTTGGTTAGGATAACCCTTTGTCCCCCTACATGCAGAAGAGCAAATGAATAACAAGTGGTGACTTCACTAGGATGGTGAGAAATGCCCTGGGCACACTGCCTCAGACAGAAGAGGATAAACACAACAGGTCCCAGCCCAGCCTCTGAGGCAATTCAGTCCTGGAGGATGAAGGATTGGGCTTCTCTGACCCAGGGACAGAGGAGTCTCATATCCTGGTCTCTCCTCTCCTGTGGGCCATCACCAACCCACCTCCATTCCCCAGCTGCAGCAGGTTCCCACAGCACAGCTTTGCCTCCACTTGGCCCCGCATCACTGCCAGCTCTCCAGCGGCCACCACCAAGGCCAACCCTTCCTGTCCCTGGGCCAGCCAGGCACTCACCATGAGGCTGCTGCCCCGGCACTCCCAGACCCATGGCTGCACATGCTCCTGCCTGCCCTGCAGCCGGCCCATGCTTTTCTTCCCTGTTCAGGACATTGCTTCTTACACAGTCCAAGGAAGGAAGGAAGGAAGGAAGGAAGGAAGGAAACCCAACAACAACTCAACTTCTTAGCATCCCTAAGGACAGAGAAAGGCAATCAAGCCTTTAGGAGTGGGACTGATGGAAATGAGAACAGGGAAGACATTGTAATGAAAACCGTATTATTTCAAAACTGAGTTTGAAAAAAAAAGCTGTTGGCATAAACAGCTGTAACTCTGACTGCAAAAATGTCCATGACTTTTTTTAAATCAAGATTTAAATGTAAATCATGTTTGAAAATATTATCACATCTTGGCTTCCCAAATTCCACAACGGTTTCAAGAATAGGTTTTTAACAATACTGCAAGTTGTATGGACTTTCTCATGAAATGGAAAATGAAAACAGTTTCCATACAAAGAGAAATACTTTTGACATTTCCTAGAAAACTTCTCTGTGTTCGTTAAATCAAGCTTTTTTTTTTTTTAAGGTCTCAGTGATCTGAATCATCCTGCTAGACATATGGCTTCTGTTCTGGATCTAGCATATAAACACAGACCAATATTAGACTTGCTAATGAAAATTAGACGCAATGTCTGTCCCCATATGTAGTGATAAAATATAAACAAGTCAAAAAAAGGAAGGTTCTGCGGGAGTAGCTGTGGGAATTGTGGTACCTCTTGTTTCCACTGAGTTTCCATTGTGAAGCTTGGACTGACAATTGATGTCAAGCAGAGACTTTGCCCTTTTTTGGTGTGATATATTGGTTCCACCAAGCCATCCTTTTTCACTCTGTATGTCTTCCCTTTCTGTGCAGTATAGAATTACAGAAGTTAAAAATGGCTTCAGAAATTGCAAGACATATTACATCTGCTGTCCATCTTGGTTAAAAAAGGATTAAGTCCACTGTGCTTCTCTGCGGAGGCTGCCAATTGTACCCACATGGGAAATAGTTTTGTTACATTTGGAAACATCCACCCAATATAATTTAATCATTAAAATCCCTCTTGCTTGTGACTTCAGACAGATGTTGAAAACAGGTTTCCAAAGCCTTCAGAAATATAGTCCATTATAGTAACAGTATGTACAAAAGGGACACAAAGGAGGGATGGAGGAAGGTCATTTGTTCCTGAAAAACAGTGTTTTCCTTTGACTTCAAGGAAATGTTTGTGTCAGCTCACGAGGTACTGCCTTTCCTGACCATAATGAATGCTGCCTGACCTCTGTCATGGAGACCCACTGGTCTTCCATGTGCTGGATCGCCTCATCACTGCAATCAGAGCCTCCTAAATTACAGTATTGGCTGTCACAAGTGCTTTCTCCAGATGTGCCAGAAGAGTGCTACTACTGACAGCCTTGCACTAAAGAATCCAGCCCAGAGAGACACAGACCAGATGAAGAAAGATTTGGCAAATGTTTGAAGACATTTGCTCATGAGGTAGCTCAGGAGATTTTCAGTAATGCCTGCTTGCAGCCAGGCCTCGGATACTGTGTGGAAACCTGTTCTCATGCATCTCAGCCCATCTGCTTTTGGGCCTCAGCTTGTTGCTGAAGACGACTACAAACACCGTTAATATCAAACCAGTTCACAACTTTCATATTTCCAGAATACGGCTTTAATGATCAGAGTCAAATACCACCTCAGATTCAGGTTGCTCTCTTTCATGGCCATCCAGATACCTGTGAGACGGCTGGCTTTAAGTAAGCAAGCCTGTTTTTCCCTAGCCGCTCATACACACGAGACCGCCGCGGTTCCCACGCTGTAGCATGCTGTGCTTCCGGGTCCAGCATTGCAAGGTGACACACACAGGCTCAAGTGTGCGGGGGACAAGGGGAGCCAAGAGGCACGCGTATCAGGTTATAAAATGCCCACACATTTTTACTATATATACACCCACTGTATTACTGTGCTATGCCATCACATCAGTACTAATTATTTAGGCGATAATCTCTATTGTGCTATAGTATACGATGCAATAAGCAGCTGGTGCAATTGATGAAAAGGCAAAGCAAAGCTTTTAAAGTACATGCTATTTCCAGCTCATTTGCACACCTGCCAAAAGCCACTGGTGCTGTTCTGGATTTATGAGGAGGAGGTTAAATTTTGCTGAGGACTTCAGGTTAGTCCAGAAGTTTGTTATCCTTCAAGCTTGACTTGATACCCATGATGCAGTCCCATGTTTAAAAATTTACTCTGTAATGCAAAACCACAGCATAAAACCAACACTGTGTAATTTTACATGATATGAATACTGACCATACTCTCATGAAAAACTAAGCAGCCAGCAAAATCTGAGATTAAAATTAGAGTCTCCACAGAATAAAATCTTTTTAAAGACAAAGCTTGTTAAACAATTATAAATGCAGTTGCATATTGAAGAAATATTGACTGTATTTGCTTTAGAAAGCTTGCTGTTCATAAGAAACATATTGAGACACAGACACTGGTGCATCAGGTGATTCTGCCCTATAATTACACTGCAGCAACTCTTCTGTAGTCCTTAACCCTCTTCCTCAGGTTTTCATTTTTTCCCCCTGGTATTTCTGAAAGTACCTGCAGATACAGGACCAGATGTGTACCATACAAAGTCCTTAGGGTAACAGTACCAGAAGTGACTAACCATTCCAGCTCCAGAAGCATTAACCGTTAGAAGTCATCTCCACCATACAGCAATATGTGCTGTCACATTTGGGCTGAAATCACAGAATCATAGAAATGTTAGTTGGAAGGGACTCTGGAGGTCCTTCTGAATCTCCCAAAAAGCAACTTGTGGCCTTTGCATGTCCCCCATTGCCACTCCTGAGGAGTGATTTGCTCCGTTGTCTTTGCAACTCCCCTCTGAGCAGTTGCCAGCTGCTGTTGGATTGCTCCTCACCCTCCTCTTCACCAAACGCTTGGGAATAGCCTGTGACAAAATGTGCACACGGTCTGGTGAACTGGTCAAAGTGGGAGACCTAACAAGCTGTCAAGATGTTGGGAAGGAAACATTTTAAAATGTCCCAGTCTGCTGTCTTTCCTTTGCAATACAGGCAGGATTAGATACCTGCATAGCTCTTCATCAGCTGCCTGCCTGTCACTATGGGAAGTGAGTTTTGTTTATCAGGGGACAAAAATGGATCTTTATCTGCCAGTAATGGGGTGCTAGCACTGTAACAATTGTCCCTTTCCCTGTTCTTACACACTAAAGACACTGGTTGTGTGTGTCTAAAGCTGGGGTGTGGCTCAACAGTACACTGAAATTTCCTTCCCACCATATTACTACTAAGAGCTGAAGTGAATTTGTTTATGAATAGGCAGGATCACAGGAAGGGGACCATACATTTATTTATACTACAAAACATGAAGAATGGAAAATCTATTGGAGAGCCACAAGATCTCATCTCTTAATTAAACTGAGCAACAAGATGATACCAATCCCAGATCATCAGCTCATGAGGACAAACCTTGCGATCTGTCTGTGTTGACTGGAAGTGTGCTTGTTAATATATTAATACATTTCCAAGAAAACCATGTAGCATGCAAGTACTCTTGGAAGAATAATTTTTAAGCACTGTACAAAATATGTTCTTTATGGATGATCACTGCCTTTCCCATGGACACAGGCAGTGCTGCTATTTCCTACTTGATACCAGGAATATTCTCTCTTCCTCTTTCATCTTTCCTCATGACTCTGACTAAAAAGATTAAACATTTGACATACCTGCTTGCAACACTTGGAGATATGCAGCCAATTGATCATGTGCAGTGAAAGAAGCTCAGAAGTATTTAATGTTGTAAAATATTTGCTGTCACATTTGTAGTTATCCTTTTAGATTGTCTGGAAAACCCATGAGATATGTACAGCATGGTTAAAATGTAATTTTCTTCCTTGGTTATAGGATAGACTTATGACTGTTTTACTGCCTGCTTTCTCACCTCTGTCACATTTTGACCTTGCTGGGATGACACAATTAGTTGATTTTGAAGTTTGTGTTGGTTAATGAGAATTAGCTGATCTGGACTTAAATAATATTTAATTCCCATGAAGATGTAAGAGTTTGTTTAAACTTGTCCAACACTTATCCGTTATCAAGGTGATAACAGCTGTTTCTAACCACATGATTTCCTGAGCTTTAGAAGATCTGTTCCATGTTTTTTATAGAGCTTAGGAGACTCTATCCATCTCCTCTGCTCAACTAGAGGCTGTTGGGAAGGGAAGCAGGTAAAGCCCCATGGGTTTCCCTTCCTTAGCACCTCCTGTTGTGCAAGTTACCTTGCTTTGGTCACAGCTCAGTCAGTGAACTGAGGAGGAGACAAGCCATGGAGCCTGCACTGTTTTTGGAAAATCTCACTAGTGAACCCTCATGTTTGGCAGAGAGTTCATACTTGTTTACACTTTCACTGCCTTACACTGTGCAGTGCGTTTTATACAGACACAACTGATGCAATTATATATATATGCACACATATAATTGCAAATACATATTCAAGGTGATCTTTGTAAAAGGAACTAGAAGCTTACTTCTTTAGAAGCAATAAAGTGAGCATCTTCTTTATACTTCTACTTCACATGTTTATATATCCAAGCGTTTGAGACACTCACTGGTTCCAAGGATCAGTTCTGCTGATCACTAGTATATTCACTTGTATATATGCACTCAAAACGCTGGAAAGTATCCCACTGAAGTTATCAGTCTGGCTGATGATTTAAGGGCTCAGCTGCCACAAATCTGGGCTCAGCAAGCCACAGTTGCAGTCACCATTCCTGGAAAGCAGGGCTGGCTGCCATCGTTTGGAGCCCCAAGGTCGGCTTTCAGAAAACCATGCCCTGTAGTCCTTATTGGTGTTGGTGCCTGGGACTCCAGGAGAAGACTCCCTCTTCCTCCTGCCCACGTTACCTCCTCTGCTCTCTCAGACACAGTGTGGGGGCAATGCACTCTGTGGGGCTGGGTGCCCTCACCGAGGTGAGGAGATGCAGTAAGTAAGAAAGACCAGCCAGAGTGGAAGGGGGTATCCACCTGCCAGTGTTAGCTGCACGCTGGCAGTCAATGGGGACACATTTCCTAACCCGTCTCTTTTCCTTCGCAGATGGTGCTGCTGGCTCGCTGCGAAGGGCGCTGCAGCCAGACATCACGCTCGGAGCCAATGGTTTCTTTCAGCACCGTCCTGAAGCAGCCTTTCCGCTCCACCTGCCACTGCTGCCGGCCCCAGACCTCCAAGCTGAAGGCCATGAGGTTGCGATGCTCGGGGGGCATGCGGCTCACTGCCACCTACCGCTACATTCTCTCCTGCCACTGCGAGGAGTGCAACTCCTAGGGACGTACCTGCCACAGCAGTGGGGGACCGGCATGCTGCTGTCGGGCAAGGCTCCCAAGAAGAAACCTGACGTGAGGCCGGTGCTCCCAGCGTATGATTGCAGTGAGGACAGGACTAACCAGGCTGGATTGGATCTGAGAGCTGAAGTGTAAAATATCCTGGGGCCCTGGATGCTGCTGGTACCGAAGTTGTGGGCTGTGACAAAGGCAAAAGCATGAAGACTTGTTTTTAAGAAGCCTTTCTTTTTTCTGAAAGGATATTTTTGTGAGTTTCTTCTTTTTCGGGATGAGCTCTAACTATAGAGAGGTGCTTTTACTTTAGACCAAGGGCAGCAGGAGAAGAGAGAGGAAGGTCAGCGGGATGACAGTACCGTGCTCTGGGAGTTGGTGTTCAGAGAGAGGATGGGCATCAGTTCCCACATACGACCTCTTAAACTATCGATTTATTCTCAGTCTCCTAGTTATATTGGCCTTCAAAACAAACTGTGTTGTTGGCAAGGGTTATCTGTTACTGATCTAGCAGCCAAGTGGCGGATAACTTTAACTGTGGTTTAGCACAAATTACAAGTAAATAATTGAAAAGTGAACTGTGTATGAAATGTAGAGCTGGGACCACCCAGCCCTAGCCAGCTGAAGTGATTATTTGCAGCGTGCAGCATCACAGTTCAGTGGCTGAGCAACTCCTGAGAAGTGAAAGGTCGTGAGACTCATTATTCCCCTCTAAAAGCCTGGAAATGTGACATATGACATCTGTCACAAAAGCCATTATTCAAACACTAAAAACTAATCAATTAAAATGACATGTACTAAGTGGAGTCTTTTCTTAACTTGGGTAGACCAGTTGATGTACAGAGCCAGAGCCACCACAATAACAACCAAACCTAGGACTTATTTTCATCTATGGCTCTGCGGCCATGAAGTGAGTACCATTTTGCCTTTTAAACACAGGCAACCCCAGACACAGGGGAATCACACTGACATGCCCATAGGAAGTTTAAGGCAGAGTTTGAGTCCCAGCGTTATCCACTGGACCACAAAGGCTGTGTTTCAATTTACCTAGTGATCTGCTACGTGGAGTCCTAGTTGACTCACCATCCAGCTTGGCAGCTGCTTGGGGAATCACACAGTTCTTGGCTGGGCCATAGGCCCATGCGTCCTTTGTGCGGACAGAAGGATGTAGGGGGCTGTGGCAGGGTTAGCGCGAGCCCAGGCCTCACCAGTAGGTGAAGCTGTCCCACAGCCAAGGCCTCAGAACAGTAAGGGGGCAGCGCTGCAGGGTCCTGCAGAGCAGGGGTAGCCAGTGCTTCTCTGTAAGAAGCAAGTGAGGCCATGAGCTGCTTTCCCCTGTAGGACCATCACAGAAAGAAATGCTCTGAGGAGCTGAATGAATTGCAGTGTTTGACAGGGTGAAACAATCTCAAAATAACAAAGGATCCCAAGTTTCGGAATGGTATTTGTAGAGAAACTCTGCCATGCCTCCATCAACATGAGATTGTAGGAAGGTTCAGTCATAGTCTCTTGTGAACAACCTAACGTATAATAATTCTTATTTCCTTAAATGGCAGTATATCTAGTCAGTCAGCAATATGTCAGTGATGTTCACATAAACCTGGGTAAGACATTTTTTTGATAGAAGTCATGAGGTATCAGGAGCATCTTTGCTGTGTAAGGATTCAAAGTCAGTGCAGTTTCTACCCCTTGGTTGCACCCATGTGCGTAGTCCCACAGTTATTCTCTGGGACAGGCTGGAGTGGCTCCCCTGCACAGCAATGTCTGGTGGGGCGCCGTGGTAATGAGGGGAAGTCCTGTCCAAGTCCAGCGTTTGGCCCCTCTGTGCAGCATCATCCAGCCTGTGCTGCAGCAAATGCCATACGCAGCAGCTCGGGGATGCACACTGACTTTTCAGGGGAGCCCCAAGATCTCCCAGGGAGGGCAGTCGTCCTGTGGTCTACACAGGAATTACTGTGGCTGCTTGGGCAAAGACAGATTCCTTTGCCACTGCCTCCTCACGGCACATATGTATGGGATGTGAAGGCAGGCAGGTGACAGACACTGGCCTTGCAAGCCAAATCCTGGAGCTGGATGGCTGTCAGTCAGAAGTGGAAAAAAACAGGGGACAAGTACACCCACAGACACAGGTTAGAGAGGTTTGTGGTACATGAGAAGGAGTGTCTCTGTCTTCCAGAGATGACCTGGAGATGCCCAGTTTTCAACAACATAGAGCTGTGGGCAAACAAAAGGGTGAATCAAACTGTTAGAAGATGACGGGCACAGATTAAAATGTCAAAACCGGGAGTGATGAGCCCCAGTGAGCTCATTAGACACCACTCATTGTTTCAGCACTGTCAGTCATTCTTTTTACGTCTGATGCATGGTTTGAACATCAAAGGGCAAGCGATGGCAGCGTGAGCTGGGCATTATCACCAGACTACTTTATATGAAAGATCAAATGTGTGTTCCTTTCTCAATCTCTTTCAACCTCCAGCATCTAAAAATCCCATTATCCAAAAAAGCACCAACCTCTACTGTTAATTATGTACAGAAAATTCCAGTCCTTATCTGAAACATCAGCAATACCTTTGATAACCAAATAACTATACCACAAAATATGCGTGACTTCTAAGTGTGGGTATAGAGACTGCTGCACACAAGCAATGCTATGCAGTTATCTAAGGAACGGGGAATGTTTTAAGGGTAACTGCTATATCCAGCATCACCCCCTCCCAGAGAGCGCTGCCCCTGGCCTTCTCTGATGGTGCAAAATGGGATGCCAGGGGGCCGTGACATGAAACTTGGGTGACGATTTGCAACGCTCCTGCACGGCTGCGGGATGCGGCAGCGCAGCATGGACCTGATCACAGTACTCTGGTGAGGAGAGAGGAGGGGTTTAAGCAGAGACCATGCCTGAGCCAATTTAGGAAAAAAGGGAATATTTATAGTCAGAGAAGAGCTTGGCTGGTATTTATTCCCACTCTCACAGTGCCAGAGCTATAATTGCTCAAATCGGTCTCACAGAAGATATTCATGTTTCAACAAAAGCTTTTTTTTCCCCTCTCACACCCCACATTCCTTCCACTTTTGCATGGTTCCTCTAATGAAATCATTGCCTTGTGACCGCAAAGGCTGTTGCCAGGCATAAATGTTGAGGTGAATTCAACATTATCTAATTTAACTGTTGAGTCTAATAAATTCATGGAAGGATTATAATAGAAATTATGAATGACAAGATAAAGCATACTTGTAAATAGCTAGAACTGGATATTAAACAATGAATCAAACTTTCAAATTCTCCTTTTGGCTTTATCAGGCAATCTTCATATTAACATTTAAGAAAAGGAGGAGGTATTCTTCAAAGCCCAATGCCCCAAAGTTGGTTGTAAATCCATATTTTGATACTTTTTTAATCAATATTTTAGGCAACTAAGTGTTGAATGAAGCACACAAGTGCTACCCGTGTTAAAACTCAGGAGGCAAAAAAAATGAGGCTTCAGGTAAAAACTGCAGGATATGGCTCATGATGAGAAAGACTCTAAATGGTGCTTGGAGATGAAATGGCTTCCTGATTTCTTGGCCTGACACCACTCTGGATACTTAAGTTCTGGTTTTCAAGTCAGACTACCATGTAAGTGCTTCTTAAACTGAACAATAGGGAGGGCAATGTCTAGTTGTCCAGATGATCTTATGAGGCTTTTTCTTTGCTAAAGCATCCTCTCACTGGGACTTGAATGAGAAGGCTGTGTCCTTTTTTCCCCTCACTGTGCCTCACCCTTCAGGCACCATCTTCCCTAACAGAAAGGCTAGTTCAGCTGTGACCGTCCTGTGGTTTGCTCAAGATGAGATGTGATACAGACTTTCACCACCCTATGCCCACTTTTCTTTTGATTAAGTTTCTGAGTCCAGCTTGGCTTACTTTTGAAAGCCACACATCCCAGCAGTGGTGGTGTTACATTTCAGCTGGAGTGTTTGCACTCATGGAGACCAGAGGAAAACACTAGACCTTTGCTGGTATCCTTTGCTTGTAAGAAAAGCCTTATAGTGCCAATACATTTTGTGCCTATCAGAAATAATCTGTGATTTGCCAGAGTAAGAGCCCATGACCTAGCAAATTTTAACTATTCTGCTCCCAGCTGCAGTGGATCTGTTAAGCGCTTAAAGCTGCACAGATACAAAAATGGTTTGCTGGTTCAAGCCTTGTATGAATCATTAAACTGAAGAACTTGCTGCTTTCTTGCGAATGTCCCCACTGACTTTCCTTATACCTCACCTTGCCCTCTGAGCTTGGAGAACTACTACCGAACAATTGACCCTGAGTCTGGCTGTCTCCTGGTGACCTTTATCAGGGCTTTTGTAAGATACTGTCAGAGTGCTCATGGCAATAATGAAGAGGTGAAGTTGAGTGACGTCCATGGTACATCACAGCCCGTGCTGAGCCTTCACGTAAGCCTTAGCTGGACCTATTCACCAAGTCCTTGCAGATCTACCATGAAGCCCTGAAACTCAAACAAGAATGTGTAGATTGCAGCCAGAATATTTTTGTGAAAGAGGAGAAAAATAAAAGATGAGAGGTTACTGTCTCATAGGAATAGTCCAATGCTCTGCTGCTTTGTGTGTCTTGCCTCAGTTCTTCGGATCTGATATGAGAAAAGAGATGCTCTTGAGCTCCCTTCTGTGGGTGTGTGGTTTTTCAGTGTCTAGTCCTACATATTGAAAGACAGTGGTTTCTTACTGAATACTGAATCTACCTGGACTTGTGCAAGGCATTTGACACTGTCCCACATGACATCCCTGTCTCTAAATTGGAAAGACATGGACCTGACAGATGGACCACTCAGTGGATAAGGAATTGGCTGGATGGTTGCACTCAAAGACTTGCGGTCAATCGCTCTATGTTGAAGTGGAGACCAGTGATGAATGGTGTTCCTCAGGGGTCAGTATTGGGACCGGCACTGTTTAACATCTTTGTCCGTCACATGGACAGTGGGATTGAGTGCACCCTCAGCAAGTTTGCTGATGACACCAAGCTGTCTGGTGTGGTCGACACGCTGGAGGGAAGGGATGCCATCCAGAGGGACCTTGACAGGCTTGAAAGGTGGGCCTGTGAGAACTGCTTGAAGTTCAAAAAGGCCAAGTGCAAGGTCCTGAATGTGGGTTGGGGCAATCCCAAGCACAAATACAGGCTGAGCAGAGAATGGATTGAGAGCAGCCCTGAGGAGAAGGACTTGGGGGAGATGATGAGAAGCTCAACATGAGCAGGAAATGTGCACTTGCAGCCCAGAAGGTCAACTGTATCCTGGGCTGCATCAAAAGAAGTGTGGCCAGCAGGTCAAGGGAGGTGATTCTCCCCCTCTACTCCACTCTTGTGAGACCCCACCTGGAGTACTGCGTCCAGCTCTGGGGCCCCCAACATAAGAAGGACATAGAGCTCTTGGAGCGAGTCCAGAGGAGGGCCACGAGGATGGTCAGAGGGCTGGAGCACCTCTCCTATGAAGACAGGCTGAGAGAGTTGGGACTGTTCAGCCTGGAGAAGAGAAGGCTCTGGGGAGACCTCATAGCAGCCTTCCAGTACATGAAGGGGGCCTACAGGAAAGCAGGAGAGGGACTTTTTACAAGGGCATGTAGTGATAGGATGAGAAGTAATGGTTTTAAACTGAAAGAGGGTAGATTTAGATTAGATATTACGAAGAAGTTCTTTACTGTGAGGGTGGTGAGACACTGGAACAGGTTGCCCAGAGAAGTTGTGGATGCCTCCTCCCTGGAAGTGTTCAAGGCAAGGTTGGATGGGGCTTTGAACAACCTGGTCTAATGGAATGTGTCCCTACCCATGGCAGGGGGTTTGGAACTAGATGGTCTTTAAGGTCCCTTCCAACCCAAACCATTCTATGATTCTATGTTTGTCTGAAACAGGATGAAACCCTCTACAAAACACAGTTCTGCTTAGGAAGGAATTTTTCCTCTGACTTGGGCCATAAGTATTTTTGAAAAATGACATTAAAAAGGTCAGTGTAAGGGGTGGTAGGTGAGGGTGTATCTTACTTTCTTTGACTCCATAGTTATTTAAAACACAAGGGCTTTGGAAAAAGAAAAAAAGGCGATATCCAGGGTAAAAGTAAGTGACAGCCTTCTAAGATAAACTGCATTATAGCTAACAGATATTGAGACAGATACTCTTAGAAAAGTGCAGTAGGCTCTGTTGGAAAGTAGCATTCCAGTTAAGTTTGCTGTGTTGCACATACACAAATAAGCTGGTTGGAAATCCAGATACTGAATCTATCCTTTTTATTTTTCAAGCATTGGGTCACAATCCTTATTTATGTTTCAAAAGAGAGAGGAGAGGTAATCACTAGTCTGCAAACCACATTAGTAAGCAGGCTAATACACTGAAAGTGGTTCTTGGTGGTTCTATGATATGAAGAAGACGTTTTATGTACATCAAGATACAAAAGATCAGAGTTCACTAATGAGAATAAGTAATCTTGTTTGGCCTGCATCAAGAATGCATATTTCGAAATCGTTTGTTTTGCTTTGCTTTTTTTTTTTTTTTTTTTTAATAGACCATTTGGGAGCAGTCTAGGAATCAAAAATATCTATGAAAAAACAAAAGGACATCTATAATTTGTCTGAGTCAGAATTAGTACTTCCTTTAGATGCTAACCAACAGTACATCCCATGAAAATGAAATATTAAAAACAGTTAATCACATTCCCAAGTAATCTACATAGTTTTATCTGATCTTTTTTCTAGGAAGAATTAAAGAGCAAACCCTGAGTTAGAGCTGTTTTCATTCGGATGCACAATTGCTATTCCAAGCTCTATATGGATCTCAAGATTTCATCATTTTCCATTCTCTTGAGGCTTTCCAGAAACAAAAACTAATGGAGGTTAGCACTGACGTTGTGTAGTGCAGACCATCACTGTATAAAAAAGAGGATTAATCTGTGGAACAGCAGTAAGTGGTGTGCCAGGATTCATCTCCCCCAGCTCCCTACCATAAGCACTAGAGACTTTGTCTTGTTGGGTCTACTTCTGCCTCCAAAATGATTGATACTCTGGAGGAGAGGTGGAAGGTCCTCTCCCCTGAAAGCATCAGTCCACAGCTCTGCAACAGATAGGGATCAAACCCCCTGTTTGAGTGGAGGAAGGTCTAGAATCAGTCTCCACTGTTGTGGGTGAGCATGTTTTCCCATGGGAGTTGTGCAAAAGTGAGGTGGTAAGATTACCAAAGCAGTTGTCACTAAAAGCAGTGCAGTCCAAGTGAGCTAAGCATGCTCTCAGCATTGAAAGAAAAATTAAGCTTCTCTTTGGGCTTGAGTTTTCTCTATGCCAAATGACTTTACGCAGATGCAAGTTCCCAGGTAGTCCCTGTAGGAAAGGCAGAGATAACCTCTGCTGGTCAGAGAGACTTCTGTCTGAAACTCTGAGGCTGAAAATGTCCCAGGTAGGTGTTTGAGTGTATTAGAAATTAGATTTGTGGAATTCACACAAATGGTTTTGAAAATACATTGGAAGTATTTCAAGTACTGAAATGGCACGCTTATTGCCTGCTTTACTCTATGAAAATAATATAAAAATGCTTTTGCAGAAGTGAAACATTCACAAGGGCAACCTGCCCCACAGCTTTATTGAGGAGAAGTTTGTTACTATTAAGTAATAACCCTTGATCTTTTTATTATATTCCTGTGTATATGTATATGTACACATATGCACAAAACAAGGCTCTATTTCACAGACATCTCGTTTCAGCCTCACAGCCTTCTACCACTCCCTGAGAGCCTGGTAGCTGGAGAGGAGCAGAGACCTCTCCTAGACCCTTTCCACTGCTCTTGGAAAGAAGCTATGTTTCACCACCGATTGCAAGATGGACAAAATTTAGCAAGCAGGTGGCTTGAATCACTCATCATTCTCCTGAAGTGAGACATCACAGTAGGTACCCAAATCCACCTAAGTCCCTCAGCTGACTGCTCAATTACAGCTCTCTGTGGTCACATCAGGGGTCACTTGTTGAAGCCAAATAAATATTCCAGACATAAAGTTCTGTTGCTTCTTCTATAAAAGGGGTCAGAGTGATCCCATATGAAGCAGTATGTCTACATTTAGTCTTTTCATCTGTGCTTTCTATGGGTCTCTTAGTTTTTAAATTGCAGATCTTCCCAACTGTTGTTTTGATCCCTTTAGAGTATTGACAAAGACATTATTGGCACTTTAACAAAATCATTGCATAGTGTTTAGAAATTGTGCTATTCCTCATATCGGGAATTATATTTAAAAATGTAGTTCTTTTCTACAGACTGTAACTGCAGGAAAAATACATCAGAAGATGAAATGCAGCAGAGGATGCTTGGGGAAACTAAGACACCATATTCTACACTTTGATGAAATGGCAGTAAGGGATTTTCTTTAGCTAAAAAGAACCCATAATTAATACTTAACTGAATAAACACTAAATGAATTCTGAGTGGGATTTTTCAAAGATGCTCAGTATTGACTTAACTCTACTTTCATTCACACAGAAAGAGAGCAGTCAGTAACTTCAGTGAGAACAAACCCTGGACAGCACCGAAAAGCCTCCTGCCTGAGGGTGATGGGGAGGCAAGGAGGGAAGAGAGGGGGAAGGATCCGGTTCTGCGATGCATGGTGTCAGGATACTGGCAGTCCTCACATCAGATGCTCACCAGTCAGCTGCCCTTAACTGAGGAAAATTCAGAGTTATGCTCATTTAAGTTTTCTTCATTGCTTTCGCCTGCCCTGCTCCTCCTCACCCACCCTGCACCTCTAACATGTGGAAACAATCATGCTGCTGGGATGCCACTGCTACTGTCAGACACATCTCCACATTGTCACATACAAAGCTTGTCCAAACATTCCCAGTAACTGGAAATGGGATGCTGGAGGAAGAAACCTGTGACCTGCTGCAGCAAGACTGTGCAGACTTAAAATCGATTCTAATTTTATATGAGCTAGATATGTTTAAATATTACTGCTCCGGGGACTAGAGTTACTACTGCCTCACGTATTTCTTTCCCTTTGAAGTGCAAGAGAGTCCCTACACTGGGAGAACCCATCCCTGTGCTTCCTAATTTCTCCCATGTTGTTTGTTTATATTTGCTGCTGCCTTTCAGCCTTGACAACCAGGAGCTGGTAGTCCACCTCTCTTCCTCTTTATTCTCCAATTTGGAAACAGCCTCAGGGGGGAAATATATGCATCACCCTCTTCTTTCCTCTTTTGCATCTTGTTTCAAAGACTGAATGATGTGCTAATCTTGGCTTTTCATCTGCAGGCACCATAGAGTCCGTGACATTGGGGCTATCTATTTGGTGACCTGGTGTTGAAATCTCATTAATGACTACTTTTCGATCTTTTTTCCCTTAAACTGTAATGATAGATACAGGTGCTGTGTATGTGTATGTGCACACACACACATACGTGCATACACAGAGGGACAGAGAAACAGGGAGGGCGAGACTGTGTTTACTCTAGGATGGGAAAAGCTATAGTTTCTAGCCTTGACTTGGATAATCACGGCTTTGTGGGAAATTAGTATGATGTTACAGTCTCTCAGCAAGATATAAAAGAGAAACATACAGAGGCACACACAAATCTACTTTTATATATTCATAAATATCTTTTTATGTGTTTAAACCTAGTAGTGCCATTGCTATCAGACAAAATAACTGCATGAATGACCTTGAAAGCAATAAAACAAAAGGTGATAAATACAAAATGATGCTAGGTCAGTAGCACACCTGGCTGCAACAGAGGCAAAGGGCATTACTGGCTGCTCCTACACTTTGCTGGGTAACCCAAGCTTTTCCCTGGAGGTGGAGCACAGCGGGAGGCTCAGGAATGATGAAATCCCTCCGGATTTCCTCCTTCCTTCCCGGGGGAGAGCTGGGGCTGGGGCTGGGGCTGGGGCTGGGGCTGAGCCTTTAGGTGGAGCTCACGTCCCGCCGCTCCCGGGAAGAGCAGCGCTGCAGCTCCTGCGGGACACGCACCGCTGGCCTAGCCCTGTCCTGCAAGGAGAGAGCCAGGAAAGCAGAGCTGGTCTCCCGATTTTCACAGCTCGGGTTAATAGCTAGATTCCCCACGAGCTGAGAAATGGTTTCTTTCGAAAGCTGTTTGAGGATGACTTTTGTCCTGCGTACACGGTGCTGCGTGGTGCATACGGGACATAAGGCTGCTAGTGGATCCACCTTGGCTAGGCTATGCTACCACGGCTGGAGGTATTGTGTGCACTTGGCTACCATTGCAGGATGACTATGGTGTCAGAGTCTCTTTGTGCAGGTCCACACAGCCAGGGAACCTCCCTTAAGGTCTACCTTGCATCCCAGTCTAAAAGGATCCCATGGACCTTCAGCTCCAGAATGAGATACGTTATGGCCCGGGAGCACGGGACAGTGGAAGAATCTGGCACATTTTGCTGCATGGCTGCATAAGGGTGTGTCGAGTTGTGGAATGGGGAGAGCAGTGCAGAGGCTGCGTGATTGAGAGGAGGGTCATTGCACAAGAGAAATGAAGTGGAAGGCATGAAGAAGCAGGCTTCTGTGCAACTTTTGTGCTCAGCAAGGGAAATTTGGCAGGCTTGCATCTACTGCAAAGTGTGTCATTCCCAGTTCTACTCATCCCTTCTGTGAGATCTGGTAGGCTGGAAAGTAGGCAGAAATAAGTGGAAGAAAGCTTTATGCTAGCAGCAAACCCCAAATCAGTGGACTGCAATTAAATCACACGTAAGGTCTTGCCATTTTGTCTAACAAAGCCAGGCTTTTAAAAGCTGTGTTTATTTCACACTGTAAAAGTGATACCAGGCATCACAAGGAGGGTCTGTGTCAGCTCAGGAGGATGAAGAGTGTAAGTGTCCCGGATAGTACCAGGGGATGGCTCTAGAGAGCAGAAGGGGAAAGGAATGGTCCCTAAATCTGCAAAACATGAAAAGGCAAAATCACTGCACTCCACTTGTCTTATTACACCTGAAGCTGCCAGTAATATCACATCATACTCATGGAAGAGCCTGACATAACCCCAAATCTTGCCCACCATGTTTTTACACTCCCAAGCCTCCTGGGATGAACAGATGTTTGGGACAGCAAACTTTTACAAAAGCAAACTTTACAAGGAGGGCGTCCTCTTGCCAGCTGTGGGATGGTAAGGATCTTGCATGGATATCAAAGAGGAATCAGGAGGTGCCAAATGCCCTGTTGAAGCCCTGGCAGCGAATGGAAAGGTTAGATTTATAACAACTGCTTCTAACTTTCTGTCCCAGGGATGAATTAAAAAGTTTGGTGGTTAGAGTGAGCCTGGGCTGTGGGGCCAGCATGTAGATGGCCTCTCCCAGTGCTGCAGCTACAGTGGTGACGTGTGTTAACAACACAGTTGCTCTAACACTCTTGTCATTTCATGAGATTTCATGAAATACCATGACTATGAGCTCTTGCTCCTTCTTGCACTTAACATAAGTTGACGTGAGGTTTGTTCAGGGACAAACAAGGTTGATATTGCCAGTCTACAAGAACTTCAGCCAGGAGAGCCTGTCTTACAGCATCCAAGTTTATGCAGCTGGGGCAACTAAAGGGGAGACAAAGTTCAGATATTCAGTTAGCAGCCAAGGCTTTTGAAGAGCAAATTTTGTCATCCACCTTCAGCTTCATACTTACATGATATTTAAGTCTTTACAGCTGAGAATCAGTGACAGGTAGAAAAGGAAATGTAAAGTGATGCCTCCAAGGAAGAACTGTCTGCAACCATGCTATAGACAAAGGAGAGTCCAGAAGGGCAAGAGACATTTGGAAAAAAAAACCCCAAAACCAAAGCCTAAATCCAAACCAGATAGGCTTTGTAATTCTGCAGCCTGTAGAGCTACTTTTGTTTCTTACTTTAGTGCATACTTATTTCACTTGGATTCTCACAAATTCCTCGTCTTTTTCTCTACTTGTGCAGGAAAAGAAACCTGATGGTTGTGAATATCTGAAATAGCAAATTGTTCGGTGTTCCAGATAAAACTTCCTTAGCTGAAACTACATCTGTACAAAAAATCCTTCCCCATTTTGTGATCTCTCATAGCAGTATCCAAACCTCCATCTCATGTATATGATAAGAAGTTTTGAAAGGAAATCAAGTTATAAGAGAAACAAATTTTAACAGTATTGCTGGTGCATGCTTCTCATTCTGTTATTACTTTATTTTCCTCCCCAGTCCCCTGTTTTTTCACAGGATAAAGCCCAATTACTATAAATGTAAGCAATGTTAGTAATTTAAGATGACCTCATAGGTCAGGGTTAAGAAGACTCACTATCCCTTTCACATGACAGATCACTACTGTAAGTAGTTACTGAGATCAGCAATAACAAATTCGTGTTGCCACGTTACTCCTATTTGCACTATAAATATTACCCTTCTTGCTGATTTTCTTCTGCACTCTAAAAATGTGTACCAAAATATGACTAGAATATACTGAATACAGCACATTATCAGTCCTGTGTGTTATACAGAACTTAGCAGGCGGGATTTGGCTCACAGATCAAGGCACCCAGAATCAGGCTTATGTCTAACTTCCTGCTGCATTCGGTGGAGATCCAGTTGAGACGACTGTGTCTAGAGTCAACTCACCTGACTAGACATCAGTGTACACCTCTGGGTGAGCTGAGTAGCCTTCTAGACTGAACAGACTGTCCTGACTAGATGCCCGTGGAGTATAACAGGAGGTTAGACACCTATTGCATAGGTAGACATGTCCTCTCCAGTCTCAATCTGCAAGCTGAAACAATGTGCTATTTCTTTCCTCAAAAAAAAAGAGAAATTCCATTACTATTATTTATTACTTTTACTGTCATTCTTTTTGCAGAAAGTCATAGGTACAGATCAATATACTGTACATACAAAAAAAGAAGGACAATATTAACTCAAAGAACCCAGATCCAGGTGTAATCACACAGCAGCTGTGGAGATCAATAGGAGACACACTGCCACTTTTAACATAGTCTCTCTGGTGATATTCTCATAAATAAAATGAGGAAACATGGTCTAGATGGAACTAATGGGAGATTACGTCAGTTGGGGCCCTTCATATTTTCACTGATGACCGAGATGATGGGATAGGGAGGATGGTCACTGTATTTGCACATGGCGTTAAGCAGGAGGGACTGCAAATGTAAATTAGTACTCAAAGCAATCCTGACAAATTGAAGGCACTGCCTAAAGTAAACAGAAGGGACACCTGAAAGATGCAGCAGACAGGAAAGAATAATCAGCTGTACAAATACAAACCTTCACCAGGAGAAGATACGGGGGTTATGGTGGGTCACAGTAGAGCACAAGTCAATAACATTATGTTGTTATGAGAAAGCTAAATGTGATACTGGGTGGCATCATGAGATAACCTGAAGCAATCCTTCCACATTATTCAGTGTTAGTGAAGCTTCAGCTGGAATAGTGTGATTAGTTTTGAGCTCAAGAAAGATGTTCACTGATTGGAGAAAGTATAGAGGAGAGAAACTCGAATAATCAGAGGGCATGAAAACACAGCCTGTAAGAAAGAATTGAAGGAAGTGGGTTGTATAACCTAGAGAAGAGAAGGCTGAGGGAAAATCTGCTGAAAATATTAAAATATGCAAAAAGCTGCTGCAGGGCTTAAATTCCTAATGTCCATAATGAAAAAACATTCTTACACAGAAGGCAATGAAGGACTGGAAATAATTGCAGTAGGTGGCTGTTAACATATATCCTTAGGTGCCTTTAAGAACATTTGTTGTGGTTTAACCCGAGCCGGCAACTAAGCACCATGCAGCCACTCGCTCACTCCTTCCCCCCGCCAGTGGGATGGGTAAGAGAATTGGGAAAAAGAAGTAAAACTTGTGGGTTGAGATAAAGACAGTTTAACAGGACAGAAAATAACAACAATAATGCAATTGCTCACCACCTGCTGATCGATGCCCAGTCCGTCCCCAAGCAGTGATCACCGTCCTCCGGCCAGCTCCTCCCAGTTTATATGCTAAGCATGATGTCACTTGGTACGGAATATCCCTTTGGCCTGTTTGGGTCAGCTGTCCTGGCTGCTTCCCCTCCCAGCTTCTTGTGCACCTCCAGCCCTCTCGCTGGCAAAGTGTGAGAAGCTGAAAACTCCTTGACTTGGTGCTTAGCAACAACTAAAACATCAGTGTGTTATCAACATTATTCTCATACTAAATCCAAAACACAGCACTATACCAGCTACTAGGAAGAAAACTAACTCTGTCCCAGCTGAAACCAGGACAACAGTTTAGATAAACCATTGAATCATAGAATCATAGAATGGTTTGGGTTGGAAGCGACCTTAAAGGTCATCTAGTTCCAACCCCCCTGCCATTGGCAGGGACATATTCCACTAGACCAGGTTGCTCAAAGCCCCATCCAACCTTGCCTTGAACACTGCCAGGGAGGAGGCATCTACAACTTCTCTGGGCAACCTGTTCCAGTGTCTCACCACTCTCACAGTAAAGAATTTCTTCGTAATATCTAATCTAAATCTACCCTCTTTCAGTTTAAAACCATTACTCCTCATCCTATTACTACATGCCGTCAGAGCCTTCTCTTCTCCAGGCTGAACAGCCCCAACTCTCTCAGCCTGTCTTCATAGGAGAGGTGCTCCATCCCTCTGATCATCTTCGTGGCCCTCCTCCTGACTTGCTCCAACAGCTCCATGTCCTTCTTATATTGGGGGCCCCAGAGCTGGATGCAGTACTCCACGTGGGGTCTCATGAGACCAGAGGAGAGGATGAGAATCACCTCCCTCGACCTGCCGGCCACACTGCTTTTGATGCAGCCCAGGATACGGTTGGCCTTCGGCGCTGCAAGTGCACATTTCCTGCTCATGTTGATCTTCTCATCCACCATCACCCCCAAGTCCTTCTCCTCAGGGCTGCTCTCAATCCATTCTCTGCCCAGATTGTATTTGTGCTTGTAAAGGTTTAGATATAGTCAACCCTACTTTTGGATGGTGTAGCGAATTAAATGATCTCCTCAGGTCTCTTTCCATGCCCTTGTATGTAATGATGTGCCACGACTGTTTTGTCACAATATCTTTCTCTTGGGTAAGTTCGCGATGCATGACCCCCGAGGAAAGGGTTAAAAAACATGTGCCACTAAACTAAGCAGAGGAGGTCACGGCATGTGTCCTCATTGCAGGGCTGTGACAGAAAAAATATGTCAAAGTGATTCTCTAATTGGGAAGCAGAAAAGAGGAGTTGCTTGCAAGCTGCCCTCGAAACTGAGCTAAAAAAGAAAGCAGAGCTGCAACATTTAGAAAAAGTAAATATACCATGAATTTGTTTCACATAACAGGGCAGCCTGCAGAGGCCTGGCAACATTTGGCTTGTTAAAGTGTAGGCTAAGGTAGCCTATTTGTTCTGACTGTTCTTTGGCAAGAGGAAATCTAGCTTTAGCTTGCAGCTGTGAGCGTGAGCTCTCAGTGCCTGCTGCAGATGCCTGTAGAGCTAAGGCAGATTTAACCCAAAATCTTGAACATACCTCTCTGCATCTGATTTTACCCTTTTTTTCCCCACTTTTTCTCTCCAAGAGTGACTTGATTCTGTTCCTCCTGGTTTGCATTTTCTACTCCTGTTCTTGTTTATACTCTGCACTTTCCAAAGACTTTAAAATCCTTGTCACGTAGCCAGGAGCCTTAGAAATCTCTTGAGGCTTGAAGTCAGGTCCTTGACACAGGCAGTACCGCTGCTAATCCTTCCTTACTATAATGGTCCAGCAATACACAGATATGCTACTGGTCTAAAGTACAGTGTCAAGACCATGAGAAATAAGATATCTTGATTTTGAATAAAGCAACAGAGGCTTAGGCTTTATAGCTGTGAAGGTACACAGGAAAGGGATGGCCAAAAGGCAAGGAAAAAGGTGTTTTGAAACCTCAGAAAACAGTCCAAGTGCAAATATTTTGAGGGGAGAAGGTAGTGGTGAGGCATAGGGATATGACTTGTAACTACTATGCAAAAAAAAGATGTAAATGCTGGTTCCATAGAGAACAGACACATGGAACTCCACTATCAGGGCAGTCATCTCCTCAGAGTCTCTGCTAATGGCAAAGAGCAAAGTTAAATGAACATCTGTGAGGAACCTCAGCCTTCCCCTGAGTGAGCTTTGCTGTGTGTATGCCTCTGCTAAAGCACTATAGCTCTGAGATCCCAGATCAGGAGGCTCCTGGGCAGCTTCACTGACTTCTTGAAACGCAATATCACCTTTTACTAACCCTGTTTTTCACTAGAACTAATCAGAGCAAGTACTTCCACTTTGAAAAAGAGCTGATTATGCTTTCCTCCTATTCTCCGCCCCCCCCCCCACCCGCCAACTCCAGCTGAAGAGGGAATTATGTTTGTATATTCCCTGCTTCCCTAGCTACTTATCTGTGCTCCTGGAATAGCTGACTTCCAACTGAAGCAACATTAAAATGCCCTCTCCTGAACTGAAGGACAAGCTAGCGGGGAAAAAAATAAACCACAAAACCAGACTTTCAGTTGCACCACAAAGGAGCGAGGCTAAATTCCTCATCCTCTGGATTCAGCAGAATACCTCATCATACAATATAAAGATGTGCCACACCATGCTTTTCCTGTTTTTAAGGTTTGTGACATTTCTTTCTCCTATCTGCACTGACAGACAGCAGCAAGAGCCTGCTGGACATCAGCTCCTCTGCTACCTTTCAACATCTGAGGCCATGAGCAGCTCCATATTGCCTGGTGTTTGGCACCATCCAGCCATATTTTACAGGCTGGTTGAAGTGTGAGAGGCAGCACCAAGTGTAAATCCTTCAGTCACAAAGAGACCGCAGTTACATAGTTTGCTGGGCAACACAAATGCCCCTTACAGCTTATGAACATGTATGACCTATGGACCATTTTGGACAATAACTATGATCTGGAATATGACCAATGTCAACAAGGAGATAGGGTGACAATATCATAGTTTATTTGAAGATTACTTCATCTGTAATCTGTCTTGAAATCACTAAAGTTATGAACCTTCTGGAGAAGTATACACTAGCCAGTAGAATGCTTTGCCTCTATCTCATTTAATTGCCATGGCCTTTTCAAATGCCAGCACTGAAAATTTTTTTTTCTAACAACAGGACATGTGTTCAGGCTCTGAGGCTTCATAGGACTACAGTAACAACCAAACCATAATTTTAAATTGTATTCTGAGGTGTCGTTTTGACTTTTCTGGATTATGAATCATTAGTGTGTATCAGACAAATCTACCAAAGCCAGACACGTAGAGGAAAAAATAACCTCATTGCTGATAAAACTCAAGATTTTCCATTTTGCTGCTTCATACATTTAACCAGGTTGTTCTATCACTTTCATTATAAATAAAAACAGCTTCTCTGTCTCCTGGCAGGCAACATACGTGCTTCTCCCTTCCTTCCCTCTCCCTCAGGGACCGATACTTTGATGGGAGCATGATTAGATATTGGAAAAAGAAGAGGAACCTTGCTAGAACAGAACCAATGTCAAGAGGATGTAATAAAAGACCACACTGTTCACATGAAAGAGAACAAACAGGTACTTCATAATGTAGCGAAGACACATCACCTTTTTCCTTGCCTATTCGAAAGCAAATACTGACAATATAGTTTGTTTTACATTGAACACAGATCAAAATGCTAACAAGATGAAATAACTATCAAATAATGAGGCCTGTGATAGATGTTGTTAATCTTATTATATTCCTCTTCAGTATTTATTTCTGTTACATATATTTACAAAGGATTTCTCTTGTAGAGCACTAATAATGCTGAAATACAACTAAAATTGCTACAGTCGCTGACTAATATTAGTGCAGGATAGGTCGGGACTAATGCTAACTGCAGAATATATGCAGTGACAGCTCTCCTTTGAAATAAACTATTTGATGCTGTGTGTGGCATGTATGAATTTTAAGCTATAGCTATCTGTAAGTGCTAGAAGTATTTCTTCACACTAAGACATGCAAGTCTTATACTATTTCTAGTGGACAGAACTGAAATATGCATTTCACACCAGCCAAAGACAGACAGACATTTATGAACAGAAGAGCCTTCTTTTTTTAAACATCTCTAATCATAATCAAAACAATTCATCTCAGAAAGAATGTTGTTCCATACTTGGGAATTAATGTTATCATTTAAATTTTGTGTTGTATCATTAATCTATCTTCAGACATTAATATTAATTTATATTTTTCTTCACTCCTCCATAACACCCAGAGGTTATGGAGTCTGGCGTTCTTCGCTTGGTGATTTCCAGATTTTTTAGCCCTCAGGCCCATGTCACCTCTCAGAATTTCTGTAGGCAGCCATGCATCTTCAGCACAGTTTTAACTGGAAATACTGTGAAGGTGATGTTAGCTCCATGATCATCTGCAGATCACTTGCCACAGTCTTGCAGAACACCATGCTTTGAAGACAAACAGTTCCTCAGGATGCATTTACAGGGTATGAAGAGTAATTTCCTTTAAAATTCAGAATGACATTATTTGGTCACTAATAAGCAACACCATCATCTCTGGAACACGTCCTTGTTCAGGACACATTTTACAGTCCGTAGAAT
This sequence comes from Nyctibius grandis, assembly GCF_013368605.1. NCBI lineage: Eukaryota > Metazoa > Chordata > Aves > Nyctibiiformes > Nyctibiidae > Nyctibius > Nyctibius grandis. Next base: position 26,630,614 of record NC_090659.1, read on the forward strand.
GATAAAGACCAGCAGGCTATGAATGTTGGAAACTGTTTTAAAGAAATTACACAGTTACTGCCCATGACATCATATTATCTAACCTTGGTAATTTGGGGAAAGATTATTCTGAATGCACAGTGCCATCTTAAGACATAAATCCCAGAGCCACATTCCAATGTCTGTATTTTTAAAAAGGTCCTGAAATCCAACAGTGAGTGCCCTAGTCACATAAGACTTACTGTATGCCTGCAAGATTACCCACAGAGGAACTGTGATCTGTGATCTGCAGAATCCCTGTGCTTACCTTTATTGGAGTGTGTCTTATCCACAGGTGCCAGACCTGTTTCTGCAGTCATTGGTCAATGCTTATCTGGAGCTCAGGACACCTTGCATAGGCTGTTATAATGAATACTTTTCAGAGGGGGGTGAAAACAAATTACAGCTATTCCTAATGAAGAAATCAGTCAACATCAAACACATGTCATAACAATATTCCATGTCTGGATTAATTAAATGTCACTACATTCACTCCTCTACAGTACCTATGCCAATATTTGTGCTATCTTAACCTCCTGTCACAATGAAGTGCTTCATCCGAGCTTTACCCACACTTCACTGTCTACTGTTCACTGCCAAAGTCTTGTGCATCTACAACCTCTTTTCAAGCATAGGAAGCCACTGTGAAAGTATGTATAGCAACACTGCTATATCACAGTAAGATGAGAACTAGACACGAAATTTCACAACACAGTTTACAAGATATGAACGCTCTTTACTTTAAAAAGCCTTATGCAAAAGAAAACAAGACATGGAAAATTCCAAGCATGCTATTGGGAGAGATAAATCAAACTTGTAGATAGAGGAGAGCTCCCTGGAAGGAGTCTGTTGTGGTTTAAGGCATGACTGCCATCTCCCTTCCCATGCAGAGGGGCTGGAAAGAATGTTGAAGTGAACAACAGCACTGCTTATTTTGCTGGGATCCTCTACACCTTCTTAGGCCAAAGTCTCACTATTTCCTCACATGGATTAGCAATGTGTTCAGTATCAGCACCGCCTGAAATAGTGTGAATGCAGCCACTGTCCTGGCTTCAGAAGGCCTGTCTGGCCCTCCATCAACATGTAGCTAATGTGAAACCTGCAAGTTTATCTCTGACCTTTTGATCAACCTGAGTAAATACAGACATTACCAGCCAGCCCAGCTCTATGACACAGTTTGCACCAGCACTGCAATGTAGAAAACAGTTTTATACATCGTGATCTCCTAGGGGTGTGAAAATGGTGTTGGCTTTCCCCAGGAGACAGCTCAAGGGCAGAACAGAAGGTTTTAAGAGTTTGACTCCTGGGTATATAATTCAGCGGCTACAGGCTAGTTTCTGCAAGATCACTCACCACTTACCATGGGAGCAAGTCCACAGAGCCCAGCGCCTAGCAGCTGTGCCATGGAGTGCTAATCCACGCTGTGCAACATCTTCTTCAGAGGAAAACCTATAGCTGTTTCTCAAGGGAATGATAACTTATAATGCAGTAAAAGCCAGTGTTCATGGGGATATGGCTCCCGAGTGCCAGTTTAAAAGATACAGGTACCTCAGAGAATCTCACTTCAGAATACATTCCCTCATTAAGCAAGCCTCATGGTTATATGTTTACAATGCCAGAGCCTCCTATGAAAATGTCAGGATTTTTTTTCAGAAATACCGCATATATTTGCTAATTAATCATAGTGTGTTTACTTTGCTTATCTCTAATATTTGTATTGGTCAGTCAATCCCAGACAAAATGCTGACTATTCTAATGAACTCAGGGTATTTGAAACCACTAGCCAATATTCAAAAGGCCATTTCCTTCTGGTATTGTCTGTACATATTCTTCAGGTATGAAAGTATGCAAATACACTTGGTTTATTAAAATCTTACATCAGTGCTAAGGCATTTATGACCGTGAATTTGTAACACCTGATTGACAGAATTGCTTCAATTGCTTCACTTGACTGACATAACTTAAAAGTCACATTTATTTGCCAGAAGAATTACCAGATGAGATATTTCTTGTACCTTTGTCCAGGTATCTCTGGACAGGCACCAGTTCCAGAAACCTGTGTGGCTTAGACAAAAGTCTGTCTAACTTCAGTGAACTGCTTGCACGCGTTAGTGTTCTTTTCATCTAAAATCATGCATGAAAAGCAAATCAGTTTTTTTCAAACCCAGGAATTTTGGAATAGCAATGAAAACCATAACACAGGCTCTCAGAAAACAGTCCCCGACACCAGCATGAATCTCTCCACCAACTCTGACAGTCACTGGAACAAGAACACAAAATACATCAGTGATCAGCAACGTGCCAAGCAAACAAATGTGGCAGAGGTTGCAGATGGCTATAAACTATCCCCTCACACCACAGTCTGCAATACTAAAAAAATCCAAACAACGAAACTTTTTTGGTGACCTATCTCCAAACTGGCAGAGAGACATAGCGGATGAACAGTCAGTTTCCCTGACCAATATGCTTATATTGCAGATACATGCAGGTAATTGGACTAAAAACCGAGAAAGTTCAGGCTTTCTCAGCAACTGTAGAGAATGCCAACAATGGGGAACCAGAAGAAAATACTGCAAAACAAGACAGACCAAAAGGATGTTAGGGAAGCAGGCAAGACTTCAAAAAGAGTACAGTCTCAAATCAGTGCATGGTCTGATCCCAGGGTATCATTTGGAGTTCTAACAGAACATTCAAAATAAAAGGATGCCTGTCTGAACAAGCAAAGCAGATGGAAATAGCCTTGCAGAGTACTCTACTGCAAGTGCCTACATACAATGAGTTACAAATGTCTGACACATCACCATCAGGTATCAACTATTCCCCAGAAGGGCATGAGAGAAAGCAATGGCCACTGCATACAGAAAAAGGGTAATCAGTCAAATGCATGCGATGGCTCAGGATCAAGATTTTAATCCCAACAGAGAAAACACAGAAGGCTCACCTTGATTTTTTTCTGCCATCTGCTGTAAAATGATAATTGCCAGAAGATGAAGGATCACTGCAGTTCTCCTCCCAAGCATGCAGACAGTAATGTCAGGTATTTGAACATGACAAGCTTTTGTATTCACACCACAACCTAAATGGTTGATAATATTCTAGATTCTAGATGATATTCTGATTCAAGAATCTAGTTCATGAAGATAGAGCCAGGACCAGGTGAGGTCTTTAAGTAAAATAGTTAAAGTTGCTCTCAGCCCTGACAATTCCATTCTTCAATGCCGTCACCAGAAACAAGAAACTAGATCTCCTTTGGCTGAAGAATGGGACAGAGACAAGGTCCTCTGGTGCTGTCCGGCTGGTTGCTCATCTCTGTAATGTAACAGCATTTTAAAATACCCTGTCTAGTACTGACCTCCTCTAAAATCTAACTTTTGTGAAATGCAACCCACAGTGACACTGACTACATGCTGGCTGCCTCATGAAACCAAAATACTAATCATGAGAAATGTGAGAGGAGGTAAAATACTATTTTTATCTGAAAACTGTTGTTCAGTGTCTGTATGTGACAGTAGTTAAAATTCTGATGTACCTAAACTCAGAATATTTTTATTTCATTGAAACTAGAAGATTGGCTTCTGCAGGAGATCTGTAAAAAAAAGTGAATGCAGCAGGCTCATTTTGCAGGAAACAAAGAGACTTATGACTGATTCTAGCTGCACTGTAGAGAAGTGCTAATATAAACAAAACACCTTCGCAAGTTAGGCTTGTTAAAATAACCAAGAGTTTCAAAAGAAGCAGGCTATAAAATGGAAGACGATAAGCAAAGACAGACCTAAATACTTAGAGAGACAAAAAATAGCATGAAGACAATATGAAAACCCCTGATTAATGTTAGGTCCAGATTCTACTGATTTTAAACTATTGTACATCTAGTAAGTGGATACATATGTATTTTTTTAATTCTCTGGAGGAGGTTTGTCTTTTATGGAAATGAGTTAAAGGAAGCATACGAGGAGAAGTTGATGATGAGCTAGACTTGGAATTTATAGGGTAATTAAAGATTTTGGAGAAAGTTTAGGCCTGAAAAGAACGAAAACTATGGATACAATAGAAAGGAAAAATAACATGAGTATGGAAAATCTACCCCAAGCCTCAAAGAACAGGATCAAGTCCTGACCCCAGAGGATTTAGCAAAGAAAGATTTGGATTAAATTCAGCACTTTGCAATGCTGGGATTTTGAATGTTTAGAAAACACCAAGTGCAAAGGGTAATTATAAGATAACAACTTGATTCTGGTCCAGCATACAGCTAATGCTGTTTGTGCCTGTAGGTGCTTAAAACCTGTGCTATGATGTTAATAATTAGCAAGGCCCCAACCTTCCTATTTAAAGGACTTCTCCATGCCCATTCAGAAAGCTGTATCAGCTTTGCTTCAGGGCACAGAGGGGCTCTAATGAAAGGCACAGAGGATAAGCAGAACAACATAGGCCTTTGCAGAGGTAGTCCTAGCCTTCATGGAAGAGCAAGGAGCCAATTCATCTTGAAGTCACAACCTCCTGCTGCTTCTCAGGAGCAAAGACAAGAGCCTATGATCTGTACAAAATAACCCGAATGGTAAGTTTCCAGGGAAGACTTGTATTGATTTCTCCTTTTCTCCTAGGTTAGAAGTATTAGTTAGCACTTCTGTCACCTTCACTGAAGAGCTCTATGAGTAGCTCTTTGCTCCCTAAGTACATACCTGGAGTGGAACTTAGCTCACTAGTTCTAATCATTTGAAAGTTTATCTGGTCTAAGTCAATTAGTTAAGCATTCTTGGAGAGAGCCAGTCATCTCAGGAGGAAACTTCTCCCACCTCTCTTGATTAACTATCCTAATATGGGATATAGTATCGGAATCAGTCTTTAGACCTGCCTATATCTTCCATTGCCCAGAGAAGGGAACTTGTTGGCCAGTGCAGATGGTGGACATAAGAAGAAATGAATCCCACCTGTAAAAACTATAACATCTTAAACTTCTCCTTAAAGTTAGATTTTTCCCTGTCAAGCGTATTTCCCAATCTGTTAATTATTTTCAGGGCTCTTCAATGAAGCCACTTCAATTTATATAGGACCATCCTGGACTATGGAAGTGTGCACAGAAGTGTAAACAACTGTCCTGGTTTCAGCTGGGATAGAGCTAATTCTCTTCTTAGTAGCTAGAATAACGTTGTGTTTCAGATTTATTATGAGATTTGTTATGAGAAGAATGTTGATAATATGCTGATGTTTTTAGTTGTTGCTAAGGAATCCAGGACTTTTCAAATTCCCATGCTTTGCTAGTGTGCAGGTGCACAAGAAGCTGGGAGGGAGCACAGCCAGAGCAATAGGTTCAAATTGGCCAATGGGATATTCCATATCACGCAATGTCATGCTCAGTGTATAGATGAGGGTTGGCTGGGAAGTCCTCTCTCTCTTCTGGGATTGCAGTTTTGGGATTTCTCTCCTCCGGGATCACTAGCCAGGGATGGGCTGGGCATTGGCCACTGGGTGGTGTGCAGTTGCACTGTGCATCACTTTGTATATTCTACTATTATTATTACTGTTATTATTATTTTATTTTATTTCAATTATCAAAGTGTTTTTATCTCAATCCATGAGCCTCTTTACCTTTACCTTTCCAATTCTCTCCCCCATTCCTGAGGGGGCAGGGGAGAGTGAGCGAGCGGTTGCATGGTATTTAGCTGCCTCCTGAGTTATAACCACAACAACTTACCCCTAGTAGTCACAGCAGTATTACCTTATACACGCATAATAATACATAATACATGTATAGTAGCCTCCTCAGTGATAACAACCTCCATATCAATACATGATAGCCTGTTGTTCATTACTTCAATTCTTTCCTAAGTTTGCACTGTAGGACCTTCCGGAGTATTTTTCTGTATGCTTTTTCATGAAGAAGAACATGAGTTTTGCTACTGATGATGGTCTATATCATCTCAGCTGACAATTAGGGAATGAGGCATTAGAAGAAACACGAGGAAAAGACATAAGTAGAGAATGAGGAACTGGAGGAATGCAAACCTATGAACTCCTTTTGACTCCAGTTCAGGTGAAATAGGTTAGCAGCGAATTAATGAAGGCTGGCAGTGGCCAGACTGAAAGGGAGTTATCTTTTAAGTGACAGATGGAAATGGTGTGCTGTGTCTTCAATAGATGTGAAGCAGCAGGACCAGCATGATTAAGAAAAAATAAAAGATCACCTGTCATTATTCACTAAGAAAACATCTGTCATGAGTGAGAGGCATAGCCTGTCTCTTCAGGAACTCTTCAGATTAGGTTATCAGTGAAGGACATAGCAGTCATTTTTGTTAAAAGGATGAAAGTACTTTATTTCCTCGTGTTCTGAGGTATGCCAATGCATATTACACAGGGCACTGTCTGTTTAGAGGTATGAAAAGGAATTTCACTGCTGTTGTCTGCTTTGCCTCTTTAGCCTTTGCTCATCTAGTTCAAGAAAAAAAAATTGAGCTCAAATAGACTTTAAACAAGGATCAGAAAAAAAATAGGCGTTACATAGCAAACACTGTTGATTTTCAGTTCAGAACGTATGTCTTCTGGTCACTGCTTACAAAACACTGATTACTTTGGAACAATACCCTTCGATTGCAAACTTAAGTCTGGCTCTGTCTGAAGCAGGAAGATACTCATTTGGACTGCTCTCTGCCATTCCAGGTCATGCCCTGCCTGGTGGTCTCTTTTGTGGCATTTAGGCTACAGGTGAACTGGAAGGCTTGGGAGCATCTCATTCAGAGTAGTTCTCCAACATGGGCAATGGTAAACCAGTGCTCCACCTTGCCATGATCCACCCATGAAGTTCAGTTTAGCTGCTGCTGTTGAGATATTTTTTTTCTTTTCAATTTTATTACCTTCTAAGAGACTTTAGTTTTTCTAACTCCTTTACATCTACTTAAAAATGTTGCTTTCCATTCTGTCATTATCCTTGTCTGTATGGGTCACCTGTGGACCTGTCTGCTAGGACTTCTGCAATGCAGGAACTGGATGGCCCATGAATGAATGCAAAGTGTCTTTTGAAACTGGTGGAAGTCCATGTCACAGATGCGATGGCAGTACCATGGCACAGCAAGTTCGCTGATGACACAAAACTGGGAGGAGTGGCTGACACACCGGAACGCTGCGCAGCCATTCAGAGGGACCTAGACAGGCTGGAGAGTTGGGCGGGGAGAAATGTAATGAAATATAACAAGGGCAAGTGTAGAGTCCTGCATCTGGGCAAGAACAATGCTGTGGTCTAGAAACCTGTGCACTTGTATTTAATGATTATTGTATAAGTAGGGACCTAATTTTGCTGGTCTTTCTGACTAACCTGAAAATATGCAAAGCAGTTTTCACTCAGCTTCAGGTTCCTGAGGGCACCACCAGCCCTGATTGCCCCTTGGTAGACCTCTGGGGGTCCCCTCACCTGCCCGCAGCCCAGGACCCCATGTCACCCCCCCACCCAGAGCTGTCAGCCCCTGCCCCAGCGATGCCACAGCAGGGCCAGTCTCCAGCTCCCCACAGCCCTGCCCGGCCACTGGCCCTGCTGAGCCAGGCCCACCCACAGGCCTATGGCCTTGCCTGGCCTCAGCCCGGCCCCATGCCCAGGGAGGTGCCCGATGCCTGGGGCTGGGGCTGTCCCAGTGTCTCCGGCTGCTCTGGGCTGGGGGAGGGACAGGCCCAGGCTGCCAAGGCCTGCCCTGTTGCCCCTGCCATGGGGGGCCCCCACAATCCCAGCCCCAGGCAGCTGACGGCCTGGCTGCGCCATGGCGCTTGGACCCTTGTTCTGTCCTTGCACTATGGCTCTGGGTGCTCAGGACAACGTGTTTACATTCACTCATCGCTTTTACTAATAGGCTTAATCTTGTAGGTTTTACATTTAATGATCGGTCCTACTTTGAATGCAATCTGACTGACAAAATATTCCATTTTTGCTTATTAGCTCTAGACTAACGTCAGACTGTTGCATGTTAGATTAAAAATCTTGGCTATTAACATTTAGCCTCTCCAGTTAACATTCGCTGCTAATCAAGATATATTTTGGTCATGACTGATGCTGCCGTAGGGCGAAGGCACAGGCCAGACAACCTCCTGAGGCTCCTTGCAGCAGTTTTCCTTTATTCAAAAGCCTGGCATGGAGCTTATGTTCATTTAATTGTACAGTATTTCAAAAGCACTGACATATGCTTTCACAATTTCTGCAGTGACTGCTTTAGAGAAAGTTGAAATTATGTAAAATATAAGTCTAAAAAAGTATTTTAAAGATAATTTCTTTACTGTGAGGGTGGTGAGACACTGGAACAGGTTGCCTAGAGAAGGTGTGGATGCCCCCTCCCTGGGAGTGTTCAAGGCCAGGTTGGATGGGACTTTGAGCAACCTGGTCTAGTGGAAGGTGCCCCTGCCCATGGCAGGGGTGGCTGGACTAGATGATGTTTAAGGTCCCTTCTAACCCAAACCATTCCATGATTCTACAATTCTATGATTTAAACCTGCCTGTCTTCTTCAACATCAGTATTCAGCAGACACAAAGGTACTAACCAGAATCACAGAATCACAGAATCAACCAGGTTGGAAGAGACCTCTGGGATCATCAAGTCCAACCATTGCCCTGACACCACCATGTCAACTAGACCATGGCACTAAGTGCCATGTCCAGTCTTTTTTTAAACATATCCAGAGATGGTGACTCCACCACCACCCTGGGCAGCCCATTCCAATTTCTAATAACCCTTTCTGAGAAGAAATTCTTCCTAATGTCCAACCTGAACCTCCCCTGGTGAAGCTTAAGGCTATGTCCTCTTGTCCTATCGCTAGTTGCCTGGTTGCAGACTAAAGAGGTAGCAAGCTATGTTCACCCTCCCTTCAAGGGATTCTCCACCACAAACCAGTAATGAAGTACAAGCACCAAATTCACTAGGTGCCTGAAAGCACCAAGTCTCAGTGTATGCTCGTGGCTGATGGAAGATGCAATCTTGCTCTTCACAACCAATCTCTTTGTTATCTTTCTCTTTGTATTTTCTCTGTATGTGACGGCAATGCCCCAAGGTTGTGTCTAGACTTACCTATGCTCTTGAGCGTGAACCTCTGACCATGAAACAACCTAAAACCTGTCAGGTCCTTGTGCCCTGACCCCAGTTACGAAGGTCTGGGACACACTGTGCTGTGCCATTGTGTCCAACTAGCCTGGGTGCCTGGGCTTCCTCCCTGTGCAGTAGGGAATGATGGCAGTGGCAGGGAAGAGTGGGAGGCAGGATGAACACCCAGGGCTCGCTGACATGGACTTGGAACAGTGGGAGTCTGCATCCAGACCCAGGAATTTAGAAGAATTCCTGGCTCTTATCATATTGCTGTTACTGAAGCACCCTAGTGATGCAGGTGCTAATATAGCTTGCAGGTAATGGAGGAATCCATTCTGACACTTTGATTAAAGGTGATGCCAACATGTATTCCCTGCCAGTAGGAAATTTCAGCAGTGAAAACTGGCTTGTCCTGAAGCAGAAACTTTCCCACTGAATATGATGAAGAGAGACTGTAACACATAACAAACAACAAAAAGCTGGCTTATTAAATGTGCTGCTATTTAAGGAGCAGAAGCTGAGAGGATGTGTAATTTAAAACGCTGCACTGTGTTTTTACCAGCCACTGAGCAGACAGTCATGAATCATGTGCCTAAATTCCACCTCTTAGTCTTTGTAAATTTGGAGATCTTTGGCTTTGATCCCTACACCATCAACTTTCCACTAATTTCTCAAAATTTAGTCCAGGGCTGTCAGTACATTTTCTACCAGACAATACAGCTATTTATGCTGTCTCATTGCCACAGTGTCTAAGTGCCTAAGAAAATTTACGAAAAGAACATAATTTGTCTCAGACGAGTTCTCTTCCAAGGTGAGAAAATATGGAGACTCTCAGTTGCTCTGTTTTCTCAGAAAGTTTGCTTTGCTTTTAACATTATGCATTCAAAGGATAATGCACCAAAATCCAGGCAGAACACTCTTTATCTTGTTAATTAGTTAGAACCACATGGGATGATAGGAGTAATGGGGCAATAAAAACCAGAAACAGAATCTTAATAAGATTAGAAGAGAGGGTTCCAAGCAAAAAAAAATCTTTATGCCATCAAAGAGGCTCTATGAGTATTTTGTATACCATTCTGGTCATACCTGTTGAAGATAGATAGATACTTTTGGACTGAGACAGGTGTATAAAAGAGCTATTAGGATCAGCAAATGTGTATCACAGTATAGAAGGATACTAAAGTGCTTGTTAAGCATCAAAATCGCAAACAGAAAAGCAGAAAGGGGAGTATGGTATCTGTTTAAATGCATCATGGTGTAAACACTTTGGAAACAGAAGCTACTGAGATGAAAAAAATGAACCTTTGAATCAGACTTATTGTGGGAGAGAGGAGGGAAAAACTACCAACCTGGCTTCAGGAGAGGTTTGGCCTGCTCTAGACAGAGCGAGATTTATTCATTAGTAGGATTACATAAAGTGCTCATGATGATAGAAAACCAGACTTTATGACACAGATGTTTGCTCTGTTGTATCTCAAGAGCAGCCCTTTGAGGGCTTTGTGCCCTCAAATACTCCTATGGACCTTATCTGACGCTAGGGCATGCACCACATACCCTCAGTTGTAGGCAATATAGCCCTCTGTTTCAAACACTCACATTAAAAAAAAAAATAAATTATTCCTTAGAGTCACAGGAGGAAGACAGGGAACAGAATCCCAGAAATAAGTGCTGCATATTGTGGATATTGGGAATCTGTGGCACTTGGCATTAAGTACATAGACGTAAGCATAACTACCCTTGTCAATAGCCCAAATATAATTACCCACTTCTGCTTTTGGAATAGCCTCCTCTACCTTTCAATGTTTCATATGGGGTTTGAAATAATCTCTACAACTATTATTTCTGACCACCATTTGATAATTGTGTGTATCTCAGTATGAAGAGCTCGTGGAGTTTGATTTAACCACCCCTGAATCAGACAGATTCTTTTAATCAGACTAAGAATATGTATTTCTGAGCAGAAACTAAAAAATGGCATCTTCTATTAATTCAGCCTCATCAGTCTCCCAAAAACTTTTTATTCGGGTTGTTTGGAGAGACCTCTTTCTCTCTTCTCAATTAACCACTTCTCTCAAAGATAAGGAATTTCTTCCTGTAGATGATCAATCATGTAGCATTGCTTCAGACAGTGTAAGTATCGATTAGAAAAACTGTTGTGAGAGAGAGAGATTTATGACACTTTTAATGAAGCAAAGATTCTTGTCTTCACATATCTTGTAGGTAGAAATGCAATAATAAAAGTAAAAATGTAGATGGTCTCATTAGATAGATAGCTGTCTTTTGTAAGAAGTTCATACATATACGGCCTTAACAAGGAAGAGATCACATCTAAGAGTACACAAAAAGGGTAAGCAAGCAGCTAGGCAAAGATCTAGAGAACAGACCTTGGATAGGGAATGAGAGCGAGAGAAAAATGGGGTAAGGAGCAATAATTTTTTTTCACAATTTTTCATTATTTTTTAAAGCAAACATCAGTTTGATCAAAGAAGACTTCACCAGTGCAAAATAGAATTGAATGTCTAAAATTATCTGGAACTGCAGTTCCAGATAGAGCACCTAACTGCAGTTACAATATTCATAACCATAGTGATTAAATGAGACCCAAATCTCATGTACAATAAAATATCCAAGACATTAAACATATTAGGTATGGCCATGCAGTTTATTGCTGACCCCATCAAAAGGAATGTATGTACTAGCTAACTACTTCTTAGGACTAGCATCCTCAGAAAGAAATCCAGTTCAAGTTCTGACATATGTTGGTTGATTTCTCACAGTCAGAAAATTAAAAGTGAATGAAAAAAATGTGCACAGACAAGAGGCAAATAAATTAGGGCCACTGCCCCCTCCTCTTCCTCTTTTGCTGCTTTTTCTTCTCCCCTTATCTACCCTGACCTCTCCTCTTACCAGTAGCCAGCCTGAACTTCAGAAATACAAATGTATCATTCTGCTAAGCGTATAAAAGAAACAGTACCACGTGTCCCTTGCCTTGTAATGAATTTCCTTGTATATTCCAAGAGGTGATCTTGACCTCCAGATGATGGCTTAGTCCCTAGCCCTCTGATACCCCTTGCCCCTCTGGCATGCCTTCTCCTAGCCAAAACAGAAAATACTCATGATCATGGAGGAATCGCTTTCCCAAGAAAGATAAGTACTGCATGTGTTTTCTGGGTATCACTGCTGCAATTACTAGTCTAATAGTCACAAAGTAATAAAGATATCAGATAAATCAAATGAAAATTTCGCACTTCAGATATTGAGAACCAGATAAACTGGTTTCAGCTAGATATTGCTCTTCCTCTGGGTTTTTGGGTTTTTTTTAAAATTTAATCTTTCCTTTAACCCAGACTTCCCCTTATGCTGAAATCATCGGGTTTAGTTCACTAGTTCTTCGGGTTTTGGGGGGCTTTCATCCCAAAGGTTGGAGTTCATCTGTCAATTGACACACAACTTGGAGAAAGAGAGGGTAAGGTACAAGGAGAGAAGGTATCCAGACGAAGAGGGCTGGAAAAGGGATTTTAAAAAAGGTGGAAGAAATATTGAGAGCACATCTTTAGGGAATAAGCGATGAAGCAGAGATGGGGAGGAAAGTCGTGTGGAAGCATACAGAAAAAAAATTGTATAGAAGAAATTTTTTATGATGAGGGTGGTGAGACACTGGAACAGGTTGCCCAGAGAAGCTGTGGATGCCCCATCATTGGAAGTGTTCAAGGCGAGGCTGGATGGGGCTTTGAGCAAACTGGTCTAGTGGAAGGTGCCCCTGTCCATGGCAGGGGTGGCTGGACTAGATGATGTTTAAGGTCCCTTCCAACCCAAACCATTCTATGATTCTATGATCATCTGCCTGTCTATTAGCACACCTCATGGCACTGTTTGGCCCACACCAACTAGCACAGTGCCATACAATGCCTGGGCAGGACAGAGCGAACAGCATGGAGCATGTTCTGTTCACAGCATGGAACTGTTCCCAGCAGTGGAAGAGAAGATGGGTCCATGAACGATTATTAGCTTCGCAGACAGTTGATCTAGAGCTATCTTTATTCTGCTTCATGACCCCTACATTTTCTTCCTTCCCGTTCTCCCTAAAAAGGCAGGGCTGTACCTGCTGTAGTCAATATTTGTGACTCCCATCACAGGTGTCCCTGTCTCTGTACACCATAAACTATCACTTGAGGTATTATGGAAGAGGGACAAGGAATCCTGCCCAGACTCTCACTGCCTGTTTCTTCCGATGTACAGTTCCAGGAAAGGGAGAATGACACAGACTGAACAAGTGTCTTTGGCTCAGAGGAATCTTGGAGCTGGGTACCTTCTGCCTTGAGCCTAATGAGTATGGAAGGTTAGGTATGACTGATATGACTGCTTGGATGTGATCCGTACAGATATGCCTGACGAAACGTGTTTACATGCTGACCATCCCCAAATCCAGTTCTCCTGTAGCCACCCTCAGAGTAAAGTAGAAACCTGAGCGATGGAAAACCCTGCTGAGAGGGTAGGGGACCAGCTTAAAAGGATCCAGGTGAATGTGATGACACTGTTGCTTCTGGATGAGCCAGTCCTTTTCCCTGCAGGTGGGTCTCTTGGGGGTCTCAGCAGACCATTCTCAGTGCGGAGGCCGATCTGGAGGAGCATTGATGCATGCCACCATCACACAGCACAAACTGCGGTTGGCACAAGGTGCTACTCATTTTAAGGTGCTGCTCATTTTGAGGCGCTCTCAAGGTAAGCACTAACTGGTCTTCCAGAGTCCATACTGCCAGCCTTGGCAGCCACAGGTCCCCTCTGGCAGCCCCGGACAGAGGGTGTAGAAGTAGACTCCAACATTTCCATGGCCTTTGGAGAGCGGAGGGCTGCTGGGCCTCAGGGGCTGCGCTCCTCAACCAGGGGTGTGCTCTCTACCCAAACCCTCTGAGAGGCAGGAGGGACAACAGCAGCACGCGTGGCTCTCGCTGTGGGTGAGTGGGGCCGAAGCGAAGGGTCAGCCATCGTCTGGAGGGTCAGCGGCCCCTCAGCAGGAGCCCTCTTCGCCCCTTCCAGGGCGGGCCTGCCGCCTCACGAGGCAGGCCCCCTCACCGGGCGGGCCCCCTCACCGGGCGGGCCCCAGCACAGTCCCCGGAGCGCGGCGGGGCGCGTCGCCGCCAGCCCGCGGCCTCGCACGGGGCAGCGAGAGGCGGCGCCCACCGGCGGGGCGGAGTGAGGCCGGGTCCGCCCGGGGAACGCCAGAGCCGGGGCAGAGCCGCCGCGGGAGGGAGCGAGTGACCGGTGCCGGGACAGCGCCATGGCCGAGAGATACGACGTGGTCGTGGTCGGGGGCGGCATCTCAGGTGGGTTCGGCGGCGGGGGGTCCTGTCAGCCCCTGAGCCTGGGCGGCCGGTCGCCGGGCGGGGTGGCGGCACCCGGGGCGCAGCCTGCTTGGGCGCCGTCGCCCAGCGCCCTGCACAGCCGGTGGCCCGCCCGGCCGGGGGGAGGCGGCGGTACCGGCGTGGAGGACGGAGCGTCGCGGCGGCGGCGGCGGGGGAGAAGCTGCGCCGGAGCTCGCGTCCTTCTCGGCCTGAGCGGGGAGCGGGGTCTCCTCCGGGAAGCCCGAGGTGCGGGCGCATCCCGAGCGGCTCGGTAAAGCTGGCTGAGTAGAGTCCATTAATTTAGGCTGAGTGCCACATGGTGCAGGCAGTATTTTATTAGTTTTTATTTTATTAGTTTTTATTTTATTATTTATTTTTATTTTGTTAGTCTTTTAAATTTTTATTTTATTTTACAAATTTTATTATTTTTTATCTTATTATTTATTTTTTATTTTACTTTTTCTGGTTCTTCCACTGTCCAGCCCCAGCATCCCCTGAACCTGCGTAATTCTTACCGGAGCCCCTGGAAGTTTTGGGCGGGCGAGGCTATACAGGCTCTGCATCCTCTGCACTGAGTCCGGGTGTGTTAAGCAGAGGTCCTCGGTCACACATGGCTAATTTAAATCTTGTGGATTTAAGGAATTTAAGGATTTCTGTTGAGAGCAGGTAGACGCATAAAGGAAAAATGCCTGAAATCAGCTGGATGGTTTCTAGTTCCTCATTCAGCACAGGTATGGATTAGAGAGCACGAGCAGTCTGGCAGAAAGGGACAGCAGGCCTGGAAGCCCTCTTGCACCGAGTGGCAATCTGCTGTTTTTAACCTAACCCTGTCTAGAAGACCTGTGCCTGGGCAGAATGAATCTCTTTTGTGTGTTTTGTTCTGAGATACACGTGCCAAATAAATTGTGTATGTGCAGTAGATTTTTTTTTTTTAATATGCCTTTGACATATCAAACGGTTGCTTTTTGGCCTGTTAGCGTTGGGAGGTATGCAGTGTGATAGCTCCTGTGCTGTATGTTCATCTCCTCAGCCCGTAACGAGCATACATACGCCCACAGATCCAAGTAGTGCCTCTTGCCAAACTGCAAACAAATTACTCGAGGTGTGTTACAAAGCATGATTTTATTCATCCCTTTTTTACATGGCTTTTAGTTTCCACTATTTATTTATATATAATTCTAGATGTCTGTTTAACCATTATATTAAGGTGTGCAGCGTGCAATTTGAATGATATACAAAATGTCGTGAACAAAATCATTGGCGTTATTTCCTAGGGGTGATTCTCTGATAACAAACTGCTGAATAATTATTGACTGTTTCAAGTATGTTTATGCAATTAGCAAAAATTAACCATCGCTTTTCTATAAGGCACAGTTGATTCTGAACAGAGTGTTATGGCTAATTTTTACCTCACACCGTGTTTCACGGTGAAGGTCAATTACAGAGAACTAACCAGTGGTAACTATCTATTCATGCCTTCTAAACAAAAACATTTCCAGTGGCTTGTTTTTGTACAGCAGTAGTGCTACAGGTTCCCTCTGTTGAATGAGTTGGAGTGAAAGACTTAGTGTAACAGCTTTTAATATGCTCTTGTTTTTCACGGTTGCCATGGGCATATTTTCATGGCAGGCCTGCACAGCTCACATATGTTTTTCTGAAAAAGCAGTTGAAACAGAGAAGCAGTGCTATGTCCTGCTGAATTGTGTGCTTCACTCTTTGCTACCTGCAGACAGCAGCAAGTGGCAGGGGGGCTGTAAGGAACCAGTTTTCTATTTACTTCCTTTTACACCAAATCTTCACCAAAGCACTCTGGTTTCATGCTGTAGCAACTTTTCTCCTGTCCTCACACAGAGGCTGGAAAAATATACACGCACAAAAATTACTAATGACTAAGCACCTTTCTTCAGTCACTTTCCTTTAGCTACTCTGTACCACTCCTAATTCACTTCTGTCTTCTGCCCACACACTTCTCTGTAAATCATTGACCTTGCACCCAGGTGATGAAACTATGTTTTTTTATCTCCTTGCTCTGATTGAAAACTCCTGCTGACGTGCCAAACTGCTGCAGAGATCTCTTCTGTCCGTTGGAGAATGAAGTATATGATTTTTAAAATGGGTCGCTCCTTGGAGACCAGGTTTGTTATTGTTCCAGATTTGATGTGCGTTCCTTCAGAAGGTCACTGTTTCTTGAGCCGCCTGAGGTGCAGCTGACTGAGACTTTCCTGTTACTGCCTTTAGGTGAGGAAGGCATCAGTCGATGCATGGCTGTGCAACAGCGGAAAGCTCTCGTAACCTTCAGAGTAGGTGTGCTTGAGTTAGCCGCTACAGCCATAAGCAAAGCAGGTAATCACAGAAGAAACAAAGAGTTGCTGTGCTGATATGAGGATGCGAAGAAACATGTTGCAGAAGTGCCATTCAGCTCTCTCTTTTCTATTTGTTTATTTAGGTTAATAAAAGCTGTCCATTTGCAGTGCTCTGACCCTCTTTGGCAGCAGTTCTGCCCATCTTTTATCCAGATTTAATTAGTAGAGTACAAAATTTAAAGAGTAAAAACCTGATAATGAATAGCAGTGCAGAGACCTTCTCAGCCCTGACAGTCACTGTTCTCCTCTGAAGGGGCTGATGTTTTATCTGAAGATACCACATCCTTTGCTGAATCATTTTCACTGTCCTTTATTGCAGGTTTGTTGACAAGCAAAGACTAAAACTAAAGAATTGGCTAGTCTAAGTGTTATGTAATGAAAAATCTATTCAAAATCAGTCTTCATTAATTTCTTTCAAGTCTAAAAAAATGTTCTGTGGCTTTTCTGAAGATTTCAGATCATCTCAATACAGTTATTACAACAACAAAGACATTTGAGGAACAGGAGGACTTGCTACAGAGCGCGAGTAAAACTTCTGCTGAAGTCTTTGAAATTTTAGGGAATGATTAGTATTGAAAAAGAATATTTTAGAAGAAAATTTCCCAACTTAAAAGTGCATACATGAAAATGCTTCGCCACACATTATGAAGTGTGGCTGGTACTAAAGAATATTTAGATTGGAAGCATAAAATGTCTGCATAGATCTGGAACTCGCATCGTGGCAGGTTCTTCTGTTTGCTCAGAGCTATCTCTTTTTCCTGGAAGGACTCCTTAAGCACGAGGATGGAAACAACTATGAAAAAACTATGAGGTTGTGTCATCAGACTTGCTTATCTTCTTAATTAATTGAGACACGGATGACAGGAATTTTCTTAAACTCAAAACTTGGAATCTGTTCAGAGGTTTCATTTAAAAACTTCCTCCACACGTTTTCAAAACTGCCTTCCTGTCCCTGCTCTTGCCATGTGGACCTCTTTCTTCTTTTGTTTTAGAAGAAGTTACGAGATTTTAACCTAATGTTATGCAGGTCCTATTTAAGAAAATGCTTCTCTTAAATTACTCGTGCACAGATTTTACAATTAAACTGAGGTTAATTGATTTATTTATTTTTTCCCTGAAAGGTGAAGTGTATTTTAAATTATGGCAAATGTTATTTGAAGTATGCTTAGTGTTTTCCTATTCACAAAAAACTTGTCATGTTCCTTTAAGTTTAGAACCAAAACCTACTGTAAGATAAAATATTTCTACTGAAATGTTGGAGTTTTACAATATTTATGTACCTATTCTTGTGTTATTGAGGTACCACTGTGCTCTGTGCTCTTCTTAAGTCTTGCTTAGTATTTGTATGAAGATTTAATATGCTGTTTAATAACAGTAACTCTCACTGCATCTGTGAGCCAGTTTCAAATTACTTTAAAAAAAACAAAATGAGGTCAGGTGTTTTGGGGGCTGTTTTGTTTGAGGGCAAAATTGTTTTCCAAAACCAACCTGGGACATGTTTTAAGGAAAATACAGAAGAGATGCATAACCTCCACTACTTATTAATCAATGTTTTCTTTTTGCTCCCTGGTAGTAATTTAGAGTGTCATAATACTCCTCCTTTGAAAAGATAGCTTGCCAAATGAGACACTTTTTTTGAGGACATTACCAGTCTAGCAGTCCTATACTAGATGCCCATTTGGAGAGGAAAAAAACCAAACCAAAACAAAAAGTGGGCATGGGTGAAATAGCTGTGCATGGTGAAACAGAATGGGCCCATCTGTGGGAGGACTGTGACCCTCTCTGAGAGATACCACCCTCTCTGGGATGCACTCAGGCGAAGGGAATCCAAGACATTTCCCTGTCAATTGACACGATGAAGCTCTTTTGTTCACATTTTCAATCCTCCATTTCTATATCTGCCATCAGGGTGTTCTTCCTTTTGTATTCAACTACTCTCATAGCTACTGCGGAGCCTGCCTTTCTACTTCTAGATTTTTCACAAAAACCTTGGCAATACACAGTAAACAGGACAGAAAGCAGCTGCATTATGTTCTGAGATAGTTTGATAGCCTAGGCAGGAGGGACAGTATTGTAAGTCACTGACTGATATGTCCTAATTGGTCTGAAAGTTGATTTGATAAGAAGCTTTCAATTCTACCTGCAGGACCCATCTCATCTCCCAAGGCTCAAAGCAATGCATCATTACGGAAAGCTTTTCCATTAGCTTATTTACCCGTTATGAAAGGGTGGTATTAGGGAAAGTTCATTCTGTCTGTTCAACAAAATGTGATAACCACCCTGAAGGGGCAAAAAAGGTAAGTTAGGATTGCAAAACTTTGTTCACAAGATTCCTGGGTAGCTATTGTGGAAATAACTGGTGGAGAACCTAGGTTTATATGTAGCAGTTGATGTTAGGGTTACAAACTGCAAAGTCCACAGGATTTTCTTATCTGTACTGCTGAACTGCATATTTTTTGACAAACAGGATTAGACACAGAAGCTTAAAGTTCTTTGTAAGAAAGTTCAGTCCATTGTTTACTTGGGCAACCACCTGCAGTGACGCTTTTAGTTAGTTAGATTTGTAAGAGTCTAGTATAGTACTCGACTAGAACCTAATCACAATACAGGTAATGGTAGGTATTCATCTGAATTAGTGTATTGGTTCGGATCAAATGCGTACCTTGAGCAAATCTCCTGATTGGCCCTACTTACTGCCATACAGTGTGCACCACAGAGCAGGCTCAGAGCATATGCATCGGATTCCTTTTTTTTGCATGAGACCAAATGGGAAGACACGCTCTAGGAGCTCACCTTTTGAGCTTCAGCCCCTAACAGGATGTTCAGCCTGTAAGACCATACAAGAGCTAGTCTGAAATAAAGCCCTTTTCATGCATATAGTATGGATACTGGGTATTCAGGGTACAACTGTTTTACTCTGCAGATCTTCTGCTGTTCTGCACTATTTGCTAGCATAGACACTGCAAACTTGCCGTCTTGGGATACTTTTAGTTTTGCAGATCAAAGGTAGTAACATGGAAAGAGTAAGCATTTCAATTTTGTGCTCTTCTTCCATGTAGACACAGTTAAAAATAATTTACTTGGTCATCTTGACCACACATGTGCACCTGCATCCTCTGTCTCCATCCTCTGTCTTCTTGCGTACTTTTTTTCTTTCTTTAATTTTCTTGTAGCATCAAGAGATTGCCAGAAGTTCACATTCTGCGGACTTGTGAATTTTGATTTGCTCATTTTACTCCTTGGCACCATCAAGGACAGGAGTAATTTTAAAGGTATACGATCCAGCATGCTTCCCCCCCCTGTAGCAAGTGACCGTAGTGTCGGTCTCCAGCAAATAGCAAGATGTTCATCACCACAGTGATACGAGTCTGGGTCAAATGCTGTTGCCTGCAGTCCCAGAGGCTGTGAGGAGCAACCCACTGCTCTGGCTCCATCCTGGTTATGCTCAGGCTGTCTAACATGATCTCAGGAGTATGCAAGGCCTGAAGGACAGCTAATGAGGGAGTGAGGTGGTCGTATCAAAAGGTGGAGAACTGTGGCAGAAGCTAAGTAGGCATGTTTGTACTGCCCAGGTAGGCAGCCTGAGCAATGCAGGCTTACACAGCCCTGAGAGTCCCAGAGGTAAACTTCTAGTGCTGCTTGTAGTCTCATAAACCAACAGAGAATTTGCTCTATGTTTACGTATTTTACACAGCAGCTAATGACAATGAATTAGGTCTTATGCATAATTTAGTCAATTGAGAAGGCTTTTCTTCTTCAGAAGTTACTATTCTGTATGTAAACAATCTGAGTGATTTTGGCACACTTCCTGCTGGCACAGTTTCCTTCTCTATAGCACAACTGACAGCTGTAGTTAAGTAGTTCTATTACTTAAAGATAAAAAGCCATATTGTCTCACTGCCCCTTGCCAGGATGGGAGTAGCTTGCCTTTGTGTTTTGTCTCGGTTCTGTAGCAGCTACTTCACAGAGTGCACTGATACAATGGTAAAGTTTACAACGATTGTAAAATTTTGCTGAGCAATGCCATGGTGGATTGAAGACCTTCCTTTGGTTTTCCTTTACAGAGGATGTGTCTTGATTCACTTACAAAGTTCTCAGTTTTGTTTCTGAAATCAGTCGTCATTCAGCTGGGCTTCAATTTCTTGAGGAAATTACATTCATCTCATTACAGTTTCAATCGTTTAATTTTTTTTATAGCCATTTTTGAACTTAACATGATTTTCCTTCTGGGCTGATAATCTATTTCATCCTTGTAAACTTATGTCAGATATTAAGGTTTTTGCTGCCTTATGAGATGGTTTGTCAAAATGTGATCATTCACCTAATTGACTGCCTTTATTTCCTTACAGACTGATTTGTGTCTAAGGTTTATGATTTTGTAATGTTGTATGAACTTTGCTTAAAGATATTTTTTGCTGATTTCAGTGGTCAATGGGAGTGCGCTGCAGTACATTGATATTTAAACAATGAATGTTTAGTATTCCTTTAAATAACCCATCCATGCATTTGTATTTTGTGCGACATTTCCTGGCCCGTCAGTTTTCTGTGCAAACAGCTTGCTTAAAAGTAATGTCAGTGTGAAGTCCCTTAAAAACTGGTTTTGCTCCACAAACCATTATTATGACCAGTATTTGGGGCTGGAGTGCTGTAAGGGAACAGAAAGAGGAATGGGCATCAATATATCAGTTGTGGAGATCTTGAGTTCTGGATAAGTTAGCAAAAAAGGAGATGCTGGAAAGTGCCTGTCAAGCCACAGAGGAGTTGCATTGACTTAGTGAAGAAACAGTGATAATGTTTTTTATGGGAAGAGCAGGCTTCCAAGGAGAAAGAGAGTGAAATATTTTCACAGAATCACAGAATCAGTCAGGTTGGAAGAGACCTCTGGGATCATCGAGTCCAACCATTGCCCTGACACCACTGTGTCAACTAGACCATGGCACTAAGTGCCATGTCCAGTCTTTTCTTAAACACATCCAGAGATGGTGACTCCACCACCTCCCTGGGCAGCCCATTCCAATTTCTAATAACCCTTTCTGAGAAGAAGTTCTTCCTAATGTCCAACTTGAACCTCCCCTGGTGAAGCTTGAGGCTGTCCTCTTGTCCTATCACTAGTTGCCTGGGAGAAGAGGCCGACTCCCACTTCACTATAACCTCCCTTCAGGTAGTTGTAGACTGCACTAAGGTCACCTCTGAGCCTCCTCTTCTCCAGGCTAAACAACCCCAGCTCTCTCAGCCGTTCCTCATAGGTCAGACCCTCCAGACGCTTCATCAGCTTGGTCGCCCTCTTCTGGACTCGCTCCAACGCCTCAACATCTTTCTTGAAGTGCGGGGCCCAGAACTGGACACAGTACTCAAGATGTGGCCTCACCAGTGCCGAGTACAGAGGGACGATCACTTCCCTAGACTGGCTGGCTACACTATTCTTAATAGAGGCCAGGATGCCATTGGCCTTCTTGGCCACCTGGGCACACTGCTGGCTCATGTTTAGCCGGCTGTCGATCAGCACTCCCAGGTCTCTTTCCGACAGGCCACTTTCTAACCACTCTTCGCCCAGCCTGGAGCGCTGCATGGGGTTGTTGTGGCCAGAGTGTAAGACCCGGCACTTGTTCTTGTTGAACCTCATGCCGTTGGTCTCGGCCCATCTATCTAACCTGTCCAGATCCGTCTGTAGGGCCTTCCTACCCTCTAGCAGATCGACACTCCCACCCAGCTTGGTGTCATCTGCAAATTTGCTGAGGGTGCACTCAATCCCTACGTCTAGATCATCTATAAAGATATTGAACAGCACCGGCCCCAGAACTGAGCCCTGGGGAACCCCGCTAGTGACCGGCCGCCAGTTGGACTTTGCCCCATTCACCACCACTCTCTGGGCTCAGCCATCCAGACAGTTTTTAACCCATTGAAGAGTCCACCCGTCCAAGCCCCGGGCAGCTAGTTTGTCTAGGAGGATGGTGTGGGAGACAGTGTTGAATACCTGGGCAAAGCTTCCCCTGGGAATTCAACTCATCTTTTTCTTCTCTCCTCTGTCCTTCTTCGTGCTGCCCCCACTACCAGAAAGATGTTCCCACATACCTAGCAAATATGTGGGGTTGCTGTCCCCACCCCACCCACATCCCCACGGGACTCAGTTGCATGGACTTTGTGTTAGGAGGGAAAGGGCTCTTGACGGCATCAGGAGCATTAGCAGCTATGGATGGAGAGCAGGGAACTGCATAAGGAAATGATGGGCATCAGGATTTTTGTAGAGGGTCTGTGTATGTTTGTGTAGAAGAAGGGAGGGCAGGGGACAGGATGGGGGAAACACAAAGTGCAGACCATCCGCAGAAGAAAGGGTAGTCCAGTCTAGAAAGGTTGAGACCTCGTGAGCTACTTCTGGTAACTGGTGTATATGGCAAAATATATCATAGATGTGCTAATTTTTAATACTAGTTTAACACTGAAGAGTCTGGCTGTGGTTCATTAGAGCCTCTGGCATCTTGCAGTTACAAGGATTAGGTTATAGTGGTAACCACTCTTTGGCACTTAATGTTTCAGGTGGTTAAAGAGTTCCATGAAGCTTTAATTAGTTTGAAACCTGTTCACCTTACAAATATTACTTTGTACTATTCATCTTCTTTGTGTTTTTCAGTTTTCACCATATAACTCATCTGGGAATTAAGGGGGTGGGGAGGAAAGATACCTTTATAGCCTCCTGCCTCCCAGCCAGCTAGTCTTTATCTTGATGGTATAATTCATATATAAAACATTGAATGCAGTCTATTCGGTTGACTGCACACGGCAGCAGATGATCAAACAGCCAGTTCATACTATGCATCACAATTACCTGGACAGCTTGCATATAAACTTGCATCCTGTTTGCTTGAGTGACAGATCAGATCTGTGTTTGAATGCATTAAATATTGGAGCAAGACACCTCTTTTGTTCCAATATGAGTTAATTTTTTATGAGGCTAGCTTGGCCAAAGGCTGAATCAGTGAGTTATACTGAATAGTGAGCACAAATGAGGGAAGGAAAGAGTGTAAATTCTTTTATTTTATGCCTTAGATACTTCTCTTTTCCTCTATGCTTCCTTCACCTTTTTTTTTTCCCCACACATTATATCAGAATGGTACAAATTTAATGGTAGCATTTTTTCTTTCATAACACAGATCATTTCATGAGCTATTTGGCTCATAAACTTTCTCCTGCCCGCACTTTAGAGATGGAGGGAAGACAGTCACTTGAAAATCTTCTTATTCAGTGGTTCCCTTTTGAGCTTCTCTGGATGACATCTATGTTCTCTGCCTTTGATATCTCAGCTAGGGAATGATTCATCCTGAGCTGGCCATCAAGAAATGAAGTGGTCTTTTGGGGATATCAGCAAAGAGCTGGCTGGCATGTAAAGTGATTATACAGGATGCTGCGAAGTGGTGGGGTTCATCTTCATTTTTCAGTTGTTCAGATAGAGAAAATGTTCAAAAATCCTTGTAAGCTTTACAAGGTAGTAGTATCTAGCCTGCATGTGCATGTGTGTGTACACTTACCTATTTGTGTATGTGTGCTATGATGATGATAGGAATTTCCAGAGAGTCACTGGGGCATGTCTTGGTGGATATTTGAAAGTGACACTCAGGGATGCTCGATATAAATCCATAATTATTAGGTGCAACTGGGTGAAAATAGTTAGCTGAAGATCAAGGAAAACATGAAATAAAATGGATAGCCATGGAATGAGGGCATGGTGGCTCTGCTGTGGGGTTTGCTAGCTGCCATGGGAAGTGACTTCCTCTAGATGCATGCCTGTGAGTCACCAGATGCTGAAAATCTGGGTAATTACATGTTACTCTTTAATGTCAAGATATGAGAATGAGTCTGTTTATTTTTTAGGTTCACATCTTCTATTTGATAGTGTGTTTTGAGCATTTATTTTTCTCAGGGGACTAAAAAAAATGAATTCTTGTCTTGAGAACATGCAAGACTTAGCAAAACAGATAAGCATTTCTCTTCTGAGGCAACCGCTGCATAATTTTGCAAAATTTTCCAGACGAAGCTTGGTCTTTTTTTTTTCCCGCATTGCTGTGTATGGAAGGCAAAACTCTTCAGAGTAAATCTGACTGGCATTTTATTTGCTTGCTCTTTGTAATAGTAATGCCTAAAAGGATGCTTTTAGGGAACTACCTGTGTGCTAAGCTTTGTTTGTTCCAATGCTATGATATGTTTGTTGTAGTGCTACCTTGTCTTTCAGTTCTCTTTATCTCCTTTGTTTCTTCCCTCTGTCTTTTGTGTTTTGAGGCAGCCTAGGTTGTAAACTAGCAGAAAGGGATGACCTAAGCCAAAGGAGGCCCTGGGATTGAAAGTGTCAGATAATACTGCAGTACATATGATAATAATAATAATGCAATTAACTTTCATTCTTCAGTATATTCTGGGGCAGTAACAAAGGACAGGCAGAATGTGTCTGGGTTTTCTTTTTTACCTGACTGGAGCCTAGAAACAGACTTCTGACTCTTCCTTTCAAAGTGCAAGTTGGGCATTGAATGGGTGTGGTGCTCTGTGTGTAAGACATGACAACGAAATGAACAGAATGCTGAGTAAATGATTGATAGTAGAAATACTCATCCTTTGAAATGCTGGAGTGCCCAGTTTCGTCAATCTAAAGTTTCATTGGAAACTTCATATGTAAAAATACAGTGGATACTGAAGGGAAGCCCTGTGCAAGGGCAGAACAGCTGTAGCTTCAGCACTTGAGCCTGGGTACCACCGTACTGAAGGAGTTGGGTTTCCACCCAAACGCAACAAGCTGTCTTCATGCCATGCTTGGCAGGGCTTGAGCTTAAGGCACTATCACCCTTGCTCATCTCACTCATAGCTGGCCAGGCTCTACATCGGTTAACCGGGTGTGATGCCTGGGCCAGATGTAGACTGAATGTTTTTAATGTTGGTTTTAAGCACTCTGCTTAATAAATACTGCTCCCTGCACTGTGGATGAATCATCTAGGAGCACTGCTAGGGACAAGAGATCACAGAAAGTTGGGACTAGAGTTTATGCTCATGTAAAGTCTCATTAACTCATGGGGATGCTCATACTGACCTCAGTGACAAGGTTACAGAACCAGCACTCAGACAGAAAAACTCATTGCCTTGGCTAGACAATGAAATGCTGACAGAAATAAATCATATTTGCTCATAGGGCGCTGTATCGTAGGCAGAAACATTATGTCCTTTGTACAAATATTTTAAGTAAATGTACATTTTAAGGACATAGGCAGATTGAAAATGTCTTTTTTTGCTCCTTGGGGTTTCTGAAACTGTAATTTTGTTATTTTTTAAGTTCTCTGATGTTGTAAGTGTGATATTCATTTTAATGGCATTCATTGCTGTACAGTGATACAGCTTAGGAAGAGAGAGTATCTCCTCCCCATGGTCAAAATACTTGCATCAAAAAAGAGGTGTTTTGATACCTTTCACTGTACTGTTCACCATTAAGGAGGTAAGGCATTGAGAATAACCGAGTGACAATGTACAGAGACCAAGCTCTACCATGTTTTTAGGTTCTGAACTGTAACTTTTGTATCTTTCTTCCATGAGATTGAGTCAGATATCTAAAGTACCTTTGTAAAGGTGGCCCAAATTAGAGAAGTTAAAAGGTTATCTTCATCCTGAAAGCATGTGGGTGTAGGTGAGGGGCTAAGTTAATAAAAGGTATTGTCGGGTTGCAGTATCATCTTGTCCATGTAGCCCTTTGCTTTTCGGAAGTATTGTCACCTAGACAGCTCTTGGAGCAATCTGAATGCTGTGTACCTTGTCTTGCAGAGGACCAAGAAAGCAATGAAGCAGGAAAACTGACTATTGTTCATGCTCACTATTTTTGATAGCACTGTGCCAGCCTGATGTGAACTGAGTTTCAGGCAGTGTGCTCTTAGCTATCCCTGTTGTAGTGCTCCTGTTACAATTGTACAATTGTACAATTCCTATTACAAGCATGTCCCTTGAATTTATTAAGGGGTAGTATTCTTCACAAGAGCAAAATCCCTTGACCTTTCCGTAATGTGAGGAAAGTTACAAAAAATGCCTGTATCCCCTTAACTCACCTAGACCCTGAGCCAATGTTGGTTTTGCTTTTTTGTTGTTGTTGTGTTGTTTTTTATTTTGCTTACAATCCTTATCTATCATGCCTTACAGGCATTATTGTCTCAAGCTATTACTTCAATTAAAACATTTTAGCTGGCTAATGATGAGTGACAGAGGTAAAGGTGACTAGCGCCAGGTTCAATCTCTCAGTGGCAGAGCAGTAATCGGATTGTGTTCATTAGAGCAGTCAGCACAAATGAAAACAGTGCTATTAAATTGCAGTTTCTAACACAGTAATGCGATAAAGAAACTGTGGAAGATTTGAAGGAGAAAACCCACTGGTGCAAAATGGCTGCTTAGCTGCGGAGAAGTACGTGCCTTTTCTCTGGTTCTGCCTTCCGTCCCTTCAGTATCGCAGCAGTATGCAAACTGTATTGCGTTAACGGCTCTGAACTCACAGAATGTTTTGGGGACATCTCATAAAAGGAGGTCAGAGAACCCTGAGTATAGACAAGGACGCTTTTTGTTTGAACTTTAGAGTAATTAGGTCTAACCAACAGCAAACAGGATTCTTCCATTAACTGATCTAATTTTTAGATGCTAGAGACTTACCCAGAGGCTATTATGGGTTGAAAGAGTGTTTTTCTGCATCCCCCAAAATTTACCTCAGCTGCTTGGGGCATATTCCTCTTTATTTCTTCCTATTACCCTAGGTCAAACGCAGCAATTGTGTTGCCCCCTAACAAAGGGGTTCTCCTCAAAAGTTCTGTGGTGTTAAGACAAGTGGATTTTGTTTCACTGGGTACAGTGCAGCGGTTTTGGTCAAACTTATTTATTTACCGTGTGCATTTTGTATGTGTTTATGAGAAATGGAGAGTCAGACATGGTAGGTGAGGGTTACTGTATGCAGACAACTAATAGCAAGCAAAGTTGTGTTCCTGATGTGATCCCACAACAATACCAACTTCTGTAACTCTGTGTAGGTTATGACATATTTGCTGGTTTTTCTTAACATTTCAGCTACTTCAGGTTTTCAAAAGGGTTATCAAGCAGTGGAACAGGCTGCCCAGGGAAGTGGTGGAATCACCATCCCCAGAGGTATTTAAAAGACAAGTAGATATGGTGTTTAGGGATATTGCTTAGTGGCTGACTTGGCAGTGTTAGGTTGATGGTTGGACTCAATGATCTTAAAGGTCCTTTCCAACCAAAATGATTCTGTGATTTTCTGATTCTGTTTTATGATTTTTTTGAGACTCATCACTGCATTAAGAAAAGAAATTAAATTCCTGGTCTCTCTTGCCAAAATGAGACTTAGACTCAAAATGAAGAAGACGAATACAAATCTTGAGGCTTCTAAAGTAACAGCTTCAAGATGTTAAATGTCCACGGACAAAGGTCGTCTGACTAATTTTTTTGAATAGTTATGTTAAGAAATACTTGAGTTTATTTACCTTAGGGACCCTGAACTCAGCTCTTGCTTGTTTATATATAATAAATTACAGCATGTTTCCTTTTCTTGCTCAGTCTTGTGAAACATTTTTACATCCCACAATTTCTCCATTCACCCCAGGGCAGAGGACTGTGCTTGTTCTGCAGGCTAAGTATTATGCCATTTCCAAGGTGCATTTTGTGACAGGTCCTCACGTTGAGCCTGGTGCTGTGTTTGTTTACTGCCCTGGACCCCATCAAGGCGCTCAGGCTCAGATTCTGGTGCTGCAGGCTGCTCTGCCCGCTGGCTCTGGCTAAAGGAGCATCTGTTACCTGATGTCTCTGCAGACAGTGATTTAGATGTGGCTGAACAGGTTGAGAGCAAGGAAAAAGTCTTCAAGAAACTCGTCAGTTTTAGCTTTATTTACAAGGTATGTTGCGGCAGCCACTGCTCACGCAGGCACGCTTGAGCTCTCCGCTGGCTGCCTGGAGGATGACTCGGCATGCAGCTGCTGCATCTGCAAATACACTGGGAAAACCAGGTGTTAGCCCCTGCTCAAACACATGCTGTCAAGGAAGATGCTCTCAGCCACTAACCAGGCCAGCGTAGAGCTTGTTCACACATGTGTATCCAAGCTGTGGAGGCACAATGGTAAAAATCAGCTCCTTGCCTCTTTTAAAAGTGTTGGATGTTTCTAACCTACATGTACAGCCAATGTTTGTGTGCCAGTCTCAAATGTCTGGCATCTGTTGCAAATGTTAAAACTCCCCTGGGCAGTACTTTGTAAACACATCTTTGGTGTTAAGATAAATAAATAAAGAGGAGGAGAGAGAAATATCAGTAAATTTCATGGATCTGAGGAAATCCAGGTGTGAGACATGTAAGTTCTGCAGTAAGACCTGCAAGTAAGTACAGTACAAGTATGATGACAGCCTTTCTTTCTGCTCAACTTAAAGTTTTAGTTGGAGAGAGAAATTTTTAAGGTTATAAAGTAATCAAATTTTTGACAGCTGTCTTAGAAGCTATTAAATGAATGCCAGTGGCTTAGAGGCTCTTTCTTTGCCCCCTACATGAATTTAAATTTAGAATTTGTAGATTATTTTTTTAATTGCATATATAAAAGAGAAAAGAGATTTTTTTGTTCTTAGAAGGAAAATAACAAACATGGGGGAACACGATAAAGTAGTGAATAATACAGAGGAGGTACATCAGGAACTGTGGAATGCCTTCAGAAATAAACTTTATTTACAGCTTTATAATCTGTCCCCCTCCAACATACCTGCCCTGTCCCTTGTACACTGCAAGGGAATTGGGTGTAGCCTGAGGGAGAAATAAAATCTGCCTGAGGGAGAAATAAAATCTTGCTGATGGACTTGCTGTTGTGTATTGGCTGTCTAGCTGTTCAGTGTATGACAGAGGTATCCTATGAAAAAAAATAACTAACTGGAAGAAGGCACAAGTATCATTTAGGGAAGTATCAGAGATGCAACTTACGGTCAAGTCCTTTCTAGTGAAATTGTTGTGGAAATGCTACGGTAAAAGGGTATATCAGTAAATTTGCTGATTCCAGGCAGAATCAGACTGGTGTTACAAAATTTCCATTGTTTTTTTAAAAATTTACTTTTTTTTTTTTTTTTTTTTTAAATATTCAGATGTGTTTGACTCTAGGGCTTTTCTGTAGCCCATAATACATGGGGGTCAGATGAAAAATGTGACCCTTGTCACATTTGTCAATCCAAATGTGAGTTTGGTTTCTGCCAGAGTGCAGAAATTTCAGATTTTCTCTTTCAAAAAAAAAAGATCCAAATTAGTTGTTTTCTTAAATAAAGCAAGCTGTTAATGCTAGGAAGTGAGGTTATAATGAAGCTGTTTAATCAAATGGTGCAATTTAAGATGTTTAGCAGGTAAAGAGATCTCAAACAGGAAAGAAATAAGTTGGAACTGAAGATGAAATAATTATTGTGATTATTATGTTTGAGTAAGATCCTTGAATGCAGAGTGCTGCACGACGGAGAAAGGATTTTTGTGGCTTGAACTTACATTATAAAATTCTGGGGGAGGCAATCTCTCACCAGTATCTCCAAGAGGCTGCGGTTGGGTACCGGGTTGCTATGGCAACGGATGAAGGCTTGCCTGGTTAAACATCATCTAAGCACAATAGTGTTTTCAGTCTGGGGCTTCAAATAAGACCTATCATCTTGGCTTCTTTGTTGTCTGTTAATTACCTGCCTATTGATTCTCTGAGCAGAACTGCAGGTGAGGCTGATTAACCATATGTTTTCCACTATGTATACGGCTCTGTGTTGCCCCTTGAAGAAAGCTGACCTGCAATGGAAACTGGACCCAATTATTGTCCTCTGCGAAGCGGTGGCAAAAGTGGTTGAGCCCTTACATTGCAATTCAGATCTGATTCTGTTGAAATGCTTCTGGGGAGGAGGGGAAGGTGCCACTGGGTGACAAAACATCGTGCACGAAATGGGCGTAGCAACAGCATCAGTCACGTTTTTGGATGAACTTTGCATTTGAATGTGGTTGGTTGCCTCGCTTGTAAGCAACAGGGACAGTATTGAAGATCTGCCTTTTGTTAGTGATGTGCGAGGTGTGAGAGGTAAGCCAGAGGCAGTGCTGAAATATGTGAAACTTGTAAAGGGTTAAACTTCTCAGGAGGACATCTTGCAGCCCAGATATTTCTGGGCTTTGCTTCACAGGCTTCGTACATGCTCTGTTTGTGGCAGTTGGTGTGTTGAGCACAGAGAGGCCACTCTGACTCTTGCCCAGAAAAGAGGTTGTGGTTTGTAGGAGTTTCTTGCAGCAATTCTTAGCTTCTGAAAAGCAAGCCTCAACCTTGTGCCCCAATATTCATGTGCTAGTATTCATTTCCATTTTAATATGTTTTTGTTGCTGTTCCTGGCGCCTTATCTGTCCTTGTATCACTTTGGCTCAGAGCTCTCCCTCTGCAGCATCCAGTCCTCTTGCTGTTATTATAGTAAGTCCAAGAGCCCATTTGGGATCTTGGGTCCAGCTCCAGGGAACAGGTACGGGGTAATGTGGCAGTACCATGATTCCAAATGTGTAAGATAACAAAACCAGCAAAATTCCTGCCTGTCAATATTGCACTGTAATGTAGTATCTGTGACAGCAATCTTGCCTTATCCTGTACTGTGCATGCTACGAGGCCCGATCCGGTCCTTCACTGTGCCATCTGACCCTCCTGAGCCTCTTCCTTTGCGTCTTCCACCTTTTTCCCCAAGTTACGTGTTTGGCATCTCTGTTAGTGATGAGGGAGAGGAGCTAGAGGTAGGCTGTGTTCCCTGCCTTTGTCTGCAGTTATCTGCATAATTTCTCCAGCAAGACTTTGGACCAGAAGAGAGCTGTCATGTAGGTGAGAGAAGGGAGTGAACCACCAGCCCGTTAAACGGAGTAAGTGGTCAGGTGGTGCTTAGTTTGGGAACACTGTAGACTGCAACTTTCACTATAGAGTCAAGCCCCAAGGACACATCCCTCCCTCTACAGAGATCTGATCTGCTGGAGGATGAGCATGGGGCAGCGAGATATTAATGAGCCCGATCTTCCCCTCAGCACTGGTTTGGTTTTTGGTATTTGCATCAGGGAGGAGTAGACTGTTATCCATCTCTCACAGATACATCTGTGAATGTATGGAGGAAAAAAAAAACCTGGCACTTGCCTCAAAATTAATAGTGGGGAGTAAATAGTAAGTAGGTGCAATAGGGTGGATGAAAGGTGCATAAGGAAACAAGGAAGTGGTATCAGGGCTGATGACCGCCAGTCGGCTACGTTTCATTGAGTCTGGAGAGCTATCCTTTCACAAGCTTCTCTGTCTGTTCAGCTCTTGGGAATAAACTGTCTTTGTTTGCAGCTGTACTGAAATGTTTATTCATTAGATTTTAATAAAGAAAGTCAAATCTCATATTCCTTAATCAGTGTTGGTAACTGAATATTATTAATTGATTAGTGAATACCTGTTAGCATGATAACCCAACAGAAACCTTCAATGACAACAGCCTTCAGATTATGTATTCATTCTGTAAATTACTAATAACTACTATTGATCCTCTTGCAACTGACGAAATATTTGTCTTTTTTGAAGAACAACTTTTTTTTTTTTGTCTTTAACTGGTAAGCTGTATTTATTTAGGAGTTTTGTTGCCTGTTTTTCCTTCAGGAGCCAATCTCTTTTTGCAAGTTGTTTGAAGGGGTGGTCCGTGTTTGCATACTATGACTGTTTTCTGTATTTTATTCTTCCTTGGTATCCTTAAATATTTGTGAGTGTAGTCAAGGCCACTGATCCAGCCAGATGTTTTTGCAATATAATTTCCTCAATAAGGAAGTATGGAAAGACCTTTGTCAGTGTCATTACTGGTTTTCTCACTAGCACTTATGTGAAAACCCAAGATAAATAAGCCCATGAAGCTGGAAATAAAAGCAGGACAGTATGATCTTTTAATGGAAACATCTGCTGCTTTTTTTCAGAAAATGTCAAATCCTTTAGATAGATGGGTCTACGCTGTTGTCTCTTTTTTTACAGATGGGGAAACAAAGAGCTTAAGTGATTTAACCAGCACAGTGTAGGAGGTTCACTGCAGTGCTGGGAACAGGACCTGGTTCTCCTACTCTCAAGCCACTAGTTGACAACCAGGATGTTCTGTAGCACCTTTAGTAGCTCTCATTAATATTTTTTCTCTATCCAGGGCTGCTATATTTTCTTCATTATTGTTTCATTCAGTCCTGCCATGCTAGCTTTGGCCATCTGTTTTTCCTGCCAGTGCTTTTGCCGTTTCTTCCATGGCTGCCTTATGCTTGGAACAATCTGCTTGGATGACTTCTTCTCAAAAACTACATGTACTAGGAAGCAGAGAGGAAACTGATTGCCTTCTGATGGCAACAAGGCACAGAGCCAGAAAGGATAACTAAATTATGATGTATGAGTCTGGCTTCTAGCCTCGTCTGTGCTGAACTTTATTCAACACATTCTATCAGTTCAAGAGGATGACGCAACCCTCTAGAATATAACTCTTGTCGTCCCACTAGAAATTCACTCACATGTGGCCAAAGAACCTCAGTTTATACAAATCTCAGTTTGTATGTTGAAGTAAAAGGCAGAGATGATCTGAAGAAGTTGAGAGGTTACGGGCTGTATTCCCTCCATGTTGTGCACCCTTTCTGGTGCCCTTCATTCCCATAGCAGCTTGAGACACTTGCTGCAGGGCCTGACGCTAATATTTTCCTCTACAATTATGAGGATTTATGGCATCAGAACTAAAATGAGATGTTCCCTCCTATATTCCCATTGTTCCCTCTCTTGGTGTCTCAGCTTCAAGAATTGCAAGATGGAAATAAAAGTGTATGAAGAAAATGGATGAGGAGCGAAACATTTTTTTGGCGTATACTTACCTGTATTTTTTCTTCTTGTTGCCACACACAAGTGCAGATTCTGTCTCTTCTGAGTCAGACCATGTATTCTTCAGGATAAGAAACCTGTGACCTGACTGTGTGGGAACTTTACTAATGTACTTCAAAATATTCAGAACTGGAAAGCAGACACAACAATCTTCAGGAAAACTTTTGAAATTTAGGAGAGTCCTAATAAAACTTCACTTCTTCCTTTTGTTTGTCGGGGTTGTAAAAGATGACGTGCTGATGTTAGAAAACAGAAAGCTGTCCTCCCCAAGTTCTCTGCCTGTCTGGATGACTATCATAACAAGTGCTCGTTTATGCATCAGAAGAGCTGAGCATGTGGTGCAAAAGGTGCTCAGCACATCTAAAATTTGTTCACAAACTGTCTTAATATGTGGCTTCAGTTCAATTTAATGACTATTTTTTTTTTTTTTTTTTAATTCCACCTCACCTCCCTGGTGAAGTGTTTGAATGAAACACTCAGGATTTGGATGGATAGCTATGTGAGTGTTTACATGTCAAGTCGCAAAAGCTGTGGGGTGCATAAACAGAAGTATTCTTTAATTGTTTTTCTTTTTATCTTTTAGGTCTCTCAGCAGCCAAACTGCTGACTGAGTCAGGCTTGAATGTGGTGTTGCTGGAAGCCAACGACAGGGTTGGTGGAAGAACTTTCACCGTAAGGGTAATTATCTCTAAACCCATTTATACTACATATACATACATATAGCATATACTACACATATGTATAATTATACATGTGTATGTATAGTATAGATATACTATATGAATAGTGTACATAAAAGTATTTATTTATCTTTCCTGCTAGAAGACCTACTAGTGAATATTTCTAGAGCACTAGCAGGTGGGAAATTTCCTGGTATTGGACCAGCAAGAGTAGGGAAAGAGTGGCATGATGGTGGGGACAGAACATTTCCATGCAATCTGCAGGCTCTGGAGTCATCAGTCCTTTCCTCTGGGAAGAAGAACATGATTAGTGAAGTTTCAAAATAATTTCCTGGGGAGAGACACTGGAGAAATCTCTATGAAAAAACACCTGTAAGGCAAACCCATGCCGTGAAGAGCCTTGAGCTGAATCTTTACAAGCCCCGTGAGGAGTGACGTAGGCTAGAGGAATGGCAGGGGTGGCTGGGAACTAGAACCAGCATTTCTTCCTTCACTTCTTTACCTGCTGCCCTACCTTGACCTGAGAGACCTCCTCCCACTCTGCTCATTAGAAAATCTTATCTGTGCTATTTCCTAGTACAGTCTGTTTTGAATTAGTTGTTGCTGAGATGCCTGATTGAGCAAGAACCCCACAGATGTCTCTGACTGTCCTTCTCTCTCTGCCTGTCAGGCTCTTTCCTCTCATGTTTGTGAAGGCTGTAATATAACAACAGGCCAGCTAAGCTGGTTATGAACTCCTTATATGAGATTCTCAGTAATCACCACACCAAAACTCTACCAAAGAACTGAAGTTTTCCATGGTGAGAGGAATCTTGGCAAAAATGCTCTGGGAGTATTTCTCTTAAAGAATTATCTGGATTGCTCTTTTAACTTGTGTGCTATTTACAAAGGGCTTATCTTTTTTTATTTTTTTTTTTCCCGTTCTGTGTGTTGTGTGTGATAAACTAGAATAAGCAAGTTAAATACGTGGACCTCGGAGGAGCCTACGTGGGGCCAACACAAAATCGTCTCCTGCGGTTATCTAAAGAGTTAGGAATAGAGACATATAAAGTGAATGAAGTTGAGCACCTGATACACCATGTCAAGGTAAGACGCTCTCAAGCATGCTGCTGTAGACAGGCAAGTTGTAGTGATCTCCTTTCTCATTGTTTTCCATCCATGCTACAGTGGAGTTTACCTGTTTAAGTATGCATCATCTGAGTTTCTTGGAGAAAAATAAGTATGTTGGTAATGAAGAACTCATACAAATTATTATATACATGCACATCTACGTGTGTACACTGTAGATGCATCCTCTTAGCTGATGTCTTGGTTTGGGTCTTAGCTCTTAGTTAAAAGCTCTCAAAAAGCTTTATTGTTTATGAACAGTACAACTGTGACTCTTCTGTACAGGTCAGCTCTCATATACACTGCCCAAAGTGTCTGAAAGTCCCTTTCAGAAGGATCTTCAATCAGGCTGAAAGTTTCTCAGGATGAGCTTCCTAAACGAGTGACAATTATCCTGACTGAAAGAAATGTGAGAGGTTAAGTCTGGTTTTGCTGATGGGGAAACTACCATGTAGAGTAGCAAAAGGCATTGTAATAGTAATTGCAAAAGGCTCTGGGAGTCAAACGTTCTTGTGGAGGCAGATCTAAAGGATCTGTTCATGATCTGAAACAGGACACCTATGGCAAAGCTGTTAAAAAGCCCATGTATTCTCAGTATTCATACTATGAGAATGAATGAATTCTCAGTTCCTGATACAGAGCAGTGTTGCACTCCCACAGAAGGGAAACTTTCTGTGTTAGTCCTGAGGAAATTAACATTGAGTTTCATTATACGCTTATGAAAAGCCATTGTGCAATGACTGGCAAAATATTTGTCAGATAGTAGTTGGTGTTTGATCAAAGGTTAAAGAAAATATTGACAGATTTTAAAACAGCAGTAGAGAAAAGGTGTTCTGCCATATGTTTTCCAATACTTTTCCCACTCAATTGTTATAAAAAGAAGTGTGTTCTCAAAGTGATTTGCTATGGTGACTGTCCACAATTACTTCTGCTGTGGTAGAACTGATGAATCCACACTGTTCTGTTTTGTGTGCCTCTGGCATCATCCTCAAAGCCAAATTTTCTGCTTGTTCATACTATTTAGCCTTCAAAGTTTCCTCAATAGCAATAGGAGTTCGTGCCATGAGGGGAAAACTTAATGGTAGAAGACAATTGACATGGCCAGTTAGGATCACCAGCTCTCAGGACAACCTTGCTGTCCTAGCATGGGGGCATTCCAAAATGCTGCCAGAAGTCAATGAAGCCAAAGCTGAAGCTGACATGCGGGCCTGATTTATTGTGAGCAGCCAGTCAAGCATGGCTGCTTGTTTGGTAAGCCAGACCCCATTTTCTTTTAGGATCTCTAGGAACCAGCTTGTGGGGGGATATTGGTATTACTGTGCTGGTTGAAATAGCCTTTTGTTTTCCAACAGGCTTTTAGAGTGAGGAAAACAGAGAATGGCACAAAAGTAGAAGTTTGGGCTCTTGCCAAGGACTTTCCCTTGACCACAAGTGTCTTATTGCATGAGTTGCCAGAGGTTGCGCAGAGCCTTTTACCATCGTCTGTGGATACTTTTTAGCCCAGGGCGATGAGTGCTGGTGAGTCAAGACTCTCAGCTTTCCTCCCTACCTAGCGCTGACAGGACTGGCTGGCATTCAGGGACGTATCTCAGCCTGGTAGAGAGTGGCATGCCTTGGCTTTGTCTGTATGTTGGGCGTAGAAAAGGCCTTGAATTGGGACACTAAGGCATTAGGACACAAATCTGGGGAATCTGTACAGTAGTAAGACTTGTATCCAGAAATCCAGAGGCAGGGGAAGACACTGTGCTCCTGGAGGCATTCAAGCCATCCAAGCCTGGAGATATGGGGTACTTGCTACTTTGGTTAATGCCTGCATCTGTGCAAACAGATCCTGGGGGAGCTGTGAGGAAGGCTGAGGGCCTGGGCTTGCTCCAGCACTCATGTGCCTGTGCTAAGACCTCCTGAGAGATGCTCATAGATGACAGGTTATGCCTTTACATGTACCAGGGGGAGGGAACATCCATGACAATTTGATGCAGACAAGTGGCTCAGTCTGAGTGCTGGCAAGGCATGTGTGAGATTGGCACTATACCTTATGTAGAGCCACAGAAAAAGCTGCCCTGAAAGGGACCCTTGAAGGTTCCTACTCCACCCTGGGCTTGGAGCAGTGTCTACCTCATAGTTAGGTCAGTTTGCTTGGGCCCATTCCCAGACGAGTGTTGAAAATCTCCAAGGAGAGAGATCCCGTCTGCTGGCTGAGGTGCTCCCAAGGCATGCTAAGAGCCGGCAAGTTGGATTCAGACAGAGTTTCTAGGCTTAGGCTTCCAATGTGGCTGCCTGTAGGAGAGTTCCTGAAGAGAGGAGGGAGAGAAGTGTGTACCAGGACTCCCTGGTAGCCAAGCAGGAATTAGAGAGAGGAGATATTCCACAGTCAGTAGTTCCTCATTTGAATCTCCTAATTTCACTCATTTTAAATCTTTTATTTCCTTTTTGCTTCTGTGTTTATAGAACTGTGGAAAAGTATTATCATAGCTAAAGAATTACTCGCAGTTAAAGAATTGGAAGATGAACAGTATATAGTAAACATATGCATTGTTTTGTGGCCAAATCAATGTAATAATCTTCAGGCTTTTGCATTTCATGCAACTGTAATACATTCCTTACAAATCTCTTACTTCCAGCCCTGTGGCTTGCCCTTGCGTTCCTTGAAAATGAACAGTGTTCTGGTGTGCTACCTGAAATATAAGTAGTACTCTCAAGTCATAGCTTGCAAATTGGATTCCAAAATATACAAAGGTCTGTTGCCCATGTGTGAATTTGAATTCATATGCTGACCCAAGCTATGTGACTGCGGCCAAATCTAATTAAATTCTGGACCGCAAAATTCTCTCTGAACCCAGAGAGGCAATGAAACCTAAAGGTTTTAATTCTTCTCTTGCTACACAATTAGGCATCACAGTGCATCTTGTAAAATCAGCTGCTGTTTTTACATATACCCAAAGGCAAAATCCAGCCTCTCATAGTTAATTAAATTCATTTAAGAGGCTTTTTAATACAAGTAATATATGCAGCTTCTTTGTACTACAAAATGAAAAGAATGCATTTTGTTCATTTGTGTGTGGGTCTTGTCTAACTAGGCTTTACCAACTTGATTGGATTGTGGGTTTTTTTTCTCCTTTTATCTTTTTTTAATGTCAGGTTCTATTGTGAAATTATTTTTGGTCTCACTTATATTGTGTGTCGTATCTTCACAGAAACTCAAAATTATATTTCTTACCCTATGTTGTTTTTTCTTTCCCTCCACTTGTTAAGCGGTGTTTTACATGACATTTGAAAGGAGATTAGTAAGTTCTTTTCATTTGTGTAAATACTAGTTCATCAGCCTTAGTGAGAAAATTAGTATAGCTCTGCAAGTAGTATTTGGTAGGCAAATTGCTGCCTGAACACTATTGCTTTTCAATAGCGTAACTGAAGTTAGGTTCATAAATTCAGATTTAAGAAGCAAAAGCAGAACTATTTGAGAAGTCATCATCTCCTAACAGTGCTCCCATTGGACTGGTAAGCAGATGTAAAACACTTCTTAAAATAAGATAGCTTTCTTCTTAGCTGCCCAAGAGAGGATTCAGGGCTCTACTTTAGATAGGTAGATTTGCAACTTTTGACTGGTGGTACTTATTTTCCTCACCAAAATGGCAGCTTTTGTCTTAGAGAAACAAACTGAAGTGTATATAGTCCAGGTAATTTTTGTATTTGCCATGTAACAGTCCCTGGAAAGAAGTGTTGAAATATGAAAACATGTCAATTTTTATGAGGGTTTAATTATCAACAAATTTTCTCCATTAATTCAAATTGTGCTTCACTTTTGTTCAGTCCCAATAGCCATGCAAATTTCTTGCATTTTAAAACACAAATTTATCAAATGTTATCAAATGTAACACAAATTCCTTTACTAAGTAAGAGAGCTGTGGAACTGGTTTACTCTGTTACCCTAAATCTGTGGAAAGAAGCATTTCTTTGTTTGACTGGTTTGCCAAATTGGTCTTTTGAGAACTTGATTTCTTCATATACAGTCAGGATGATCTACCCTTTGTCCTCCTGTGGTGCCAGCTGAACACCCTCTGATCCCATTGTCGCTGATGGAGAGTTTGAGTGAAAACCTGGCAACATAGGCTGGCAACAAGACTTCTCTTACTGGCTACATTAGGCCAACAAAGCTTGTTTCTCAAAATCTGGTCATTGACATGTGGTAGATCCCCCCACTGCCGTTGATGCTCATTGTCATTTTTTTCCATATATTTTTTCCACGAGAACTTTATATGGGATAATGGCATGATCCTTCCTGGAACTTCCCCAGATTATAGCATTGTTGCTAGAAAGTGGTAGTAACATTTATTCCTTTTAATCTCTGTGTTGTCTCAGTGCAGACTGCGGATAGTGCTAACCGCTGGCTTAGGTAGCTGGCTGTTTTGACAGTGTGTTGCACCTGAAACATTCCTCCTGTGGTGGTAATTGAGATAAGTCCTGCTAGTTGTTTCCTTAGCACCAAAAGTCAGGCTTGGCATTGCTCACATCCAGGGGGGTCTTTCCCGTTAAAATGCTGGGTGAAACATGAAGCACCCCCTTCCTACTCACTGAAGAGGTTCTTGACAGTGAGTTGCTGACTATTTGATTACCTCAGTTAAGTTCCCTCTAAAAGAATGGAGTTTTCTGACACTCATTCATCTGCCAGCAGCACTGGCTAGAGGTGTCCAAATGCATGTCATGCCCTCTTCAAGTTTAGCACAACTTTCATATACAATCCGCATCTTTGGGGAGAATGCTAATGTGAACCCAGTCTGCAGCACATCACTGAAGGTGAGTATTGAGTCTTCTACAGGCAATACTTTTAACAAGGATGACAAATCCACACTAATGTTAGCGGGTTACATACTGATCTACAATAGATGTGCAGAAAAAAATTTTACAGCCCTCTTGGGTGTCATTCATTTTCAGCACTATTGTGCTTATTAAAATGCAGTTTGCAGTGGTCTTGTTCATGAATAAAAAATGTGATGGTCCTGTTGTATTGGGATTTAATTAGCAGCTGGATAAGTGACTGCTGTATCTAAAGTTATAGAATTTATTGATGTTTCTTCTGTGATATCAGTGATATATGCACTGAAGCTAGGCAATATGATTATTTAAGCTTTTGACCTGCTTTTCTGCAAATCTAAGGACAGTATCTCCTG
This sequence comes from Nyctibius grandis, assembly GCF_013368605.1. Lineage (NCBI taxonomy): Eukaryota > Metazoa > Chordata > Aves > Nyctibiiformes > Nyctibiidae > Nyctibius > Nyctibius grandis. The sequence goes on from NC_090659.1 coordinate 26,671,243, forward strand.
GCATAGTCTGTTGTGTAGAGCGTAACAGCTTAAATGGATTTTTGAATGACTAGATAAAAGTGCTTTCATTTTTCTTTGTATGTCTTAATTAGAGTGCAGTCAGAGAATGAAAAGTCTATGAGACTCTCAGTTGCCATCAAGTTAAGTGGGGCAAAATGGGATCACATCTTTTGTTTTTTCCCCTTTTTGCTGACAATTTGTGAGCAAGAACTTGGGGAACTGAGAAGAATACAACTGAATCTTTAAGAAGCTGTGCATCTGGTGTCTTGAAAAGGAAGCCAAGTACATTCAAAGATGCTTAAATTACTACATGGCCTTGGTAGTTTCACATGTCATTGCTGGAATGCAGATCTATGTTATTTTAACTCTTTTTACTAGATACGAGGGTGCAGGCATTCCTGTCACAAGATGCCATGTCATTAATCACACTCGCTGGTAGCCTCAAAAGTGAGCCTGAGGATTGAATAGGCTGAGGTTGATGAAAGCATCTTCCAGACTCCCACAAGGGATATCCTCCACGATACGAATGAAGAGCGGTCATTGGCAGTAGTATAGGAAAGGCTGGTCTTGTTTCGGTCTCATTGGACCTGCCTTGTAATTGCAAAAAGGAAGATCATAATTAGGCCTTTTTAATTAAAAGAGGGGTAATATTTGTATTACAGCAGCCTAAAAGAAGCAAGATTATGTACAGCAAATCTGCAAAGTGATCTCTTGTCAAAGGGGACTGTAAAGCAAGGTCATGCAAGGGACTTTTAGTGATCACGAAGATTGACTGGAAGACTGGCAACTGTGACCTAATGGTAGCATGAGGATGAACGTAGTAAGAAAAATGAACTGAAAATAAAATATGCATTTCTTAATTAAATCCAAATGGAAAGAAAATTCCTCAGTCTTAGCCCTCCCAGCCCCCAGGGTCTGTTCCCTAAGAGATAAGGAAAAGGACCTGTGCTCTCACCTAGCTTATTTAATTCAGGCTGCTGGGAGAAAAGCTTCAATTGCATCTGATTATAAGAACTGATTTTTGTTTCCCTTGAGAAGTTGGTTGAGGTCTACAGAAAAACAGAATGGGAGAAATGTGTATTTTGTACAGGAACAGCTGGCTGAGCATACTGGGTTTCACGTGTCTGTAAAATTTTGTGTAAGGTTTCATTTTTTTTTTTAGTTAAGAAATTTAATAACCTGGAGTGTCTCAGTAAGAAAACTAGTGAGCCCAATGTTACCTTCTACTTTAAAGATAGTGTGTGTGCCCTGTGTGCTTGGTTGTGTTATCTGTTAGAGCTCATTTGATGGGTTTCTCCAAAATGAAACTCCTCTTTCTCATGTTTTCATTTATTTTTGCCCATTTATCCACTTTTGGGACGGGAAGAAGGTTTTTTTTAAAACTAGTTCTAGAAATGCTGAAAAGTTTTCTATTGGTTTTGTCCACTTTCTTGGCAGGTTTAGTTCAGATGTTCAAAGCCACACGCAGGCCTGGTTTCAAAGAGTGTTTAGAACCACGGTCCCTATAAATCTGTGCTTCATAAGACACCTGAATGTTTTTCCTAAAGGTGTTTTTTAGTGTCCGAAAACAAAAAATCTCTTTCTAGTAGGAAGGAGACTTAGGTAACTCTTTTTTTTTGTCAGCTGATTGGCACAAATAGTTATATTAGCTTTTAAATTCAGAGCAGATCCTCAATTTCCTTTTCTCAATCACTTAAGTGTTGTTGTTTTTCTCATTCTGCCTTTTTGCAGATAAGACAAGTATTCCAGCAATTGTATGACTGATGTTGTAGCAGGGTGAAGATGGACTTCATTTCTGTAATATGGCAGAAACAAATCGTTCCCAGTTAACTCCTTTCCTTTTCAGGCTGCATGGTTCAAGCCAGTGTGACTGGCTATGCTACACTTAAAATGGAGTTACTTTTGCTGAACAAATTTCACAAAGCACTCTGGCATCCACAGCCGATGATCTAAGATATTGAAAGATATTTGGAGGATATTTTGGCACGTCTTAATATTGTAGCTCTGCACCATTAGTTATCCGGATTTTCTTGTGCTGCATTTGTATTTTCTAACTTATATATCTTTTTACCTTTGGTATATCTGTCAGTATAGTAACCAGCTGAGCGTATGAGCTCCTGAACAGTTTCTCAAAGAAGGGAACTTCAATGACGCTCAACACTGTTACAATTTTCTAAGTAGGCCTGTATACCTCTCTCAGCTTGGTCCAGCTAGTTGCCATGTTTTATAGAGAATTATGATTACACAAGAGGCTTAGTCCCAAAGACACATCTTATTAGATGCTATGGATTAAAAAACCCCAAAGAACACCCCTGCCTAAACCAAACCAAAAGGATAGTTTTCCACAGGGCAGCAGATGAGAAACTGAGTATCTAAGGCAGATACAGAGTTACAGCCTGAAGTGATGCTTTGCTATTTCTCATTTTCCTTCTCACAACTTTGCATCTTACTGTTTCTGTGCTTTGTATGAATGATGTTACTAGGATTTTAAGTTGAGAGAACAAGGTGTGTGTGATGTACCAGTGCTGTGAATCAGCAGAGGGCACTATGTGCCTATAAACCTGCATAACTGTAACTTAAGATGCAGAGTGTCATCTTGGTGAAGTTAGCATCAGTTACTCCAAAGTTTAGACAGTTTAGCTGAGGGAATATCTGTGCTCATTCAGTGATGCAGATAATGCACCACACCATCTCGTTTCTTCCAATGAAAGCTGTCTATATTTATAAGATGTTTATAATGTGCTGTAAAAAACGCGTGGATCATTGGCACCACGGGCTTCAATTCACAGTACTGCATCCCACTCGGGTGCTACCCAGGTACATAATATTTAGGGGAGCCTGCAAAAGCAAACTTTCTCCTGAGGTTCCACTCTGCATTGAGATACTGATGATATTTCCTTGCAGAGTGTGTCCTTTCTCAGCTAACCATCCACTCATTCTCACCCTCCCAGGAGAAAGTGTGTGGGATCCAGTCCCTATGCCCTCCCAGCTTCTGGGGCTGATATTCAAGGTTCTGCTGATCATCAGGTGCCATGCTGTGTTTTTTTTCCCCTGTAATAAACCACTTCTTATGTCAGCTATTTGACCTGAAACAGAGCTGACGTATGCAGAAATTTTATTTCTATACTACTTACATTATATGGATCCAGTGTAACAGCCAAATGTTGGTTGACGTGAAACAGATGGATGAGAAAATCCATTGGGAATTGTAATATCTGTGGCAAATGCTGGATTTTTCATTTCCCTGTTTGTTTATTCCTGAGACAGCTGGGTTGCATGAACTTCCTCCTTATAGTTTCAGCTTCTTCAGTACGCTTTAGCCCGTACTGCAGCAACAGCCTTTGTGAGCAGCAAGTGACCCATACAATAGCAGGTAGACCTCCAACTGCTGATGCTGGTGTTCTGCTTTTGGAAGCATTGCAAGTGGCATCATGAAACAGTTTCTAAAAAAATATATATGCCTGTATGAAATATCACTAAGCCCTAAAAAAAAAAAAAAGATAAGAAATACTTCTTATCTTACTTCTGAGCATTATAGTACTGGTGTTGAAATATGTCAAATGATCAGAAGGGGTGGTTATTATTGCTGTTTTTATATTGCTCTGATTTAGATATAAAAAATATTTTAAAAGGAAATGTTTTATGCATCTTGGGGTATATTTTTTTCATCTGTATCTTGTTTTTCTTTAGAGATTATACATCACCAGGAGGTAGGGAGAGTGCTATTCCCAGCAATATGATAGAAATAGGCAAATTTTGCCTAAATATCAATATTGTCATTGTTTTTGCAAAAGTGCAAATTCATCAGAAGTAGAGCTGAAATGTTTCTGTTTGTTGGAAACTACTCAGAGCTATGTGTAGTCTTTCTTTGGTGCTGCTATTTTTGTTTCTGTGTAGAGCCTAGTCTTGCAGTTTCTTCTCAAATAAAATTCTGATTGAAAGCTCCTGGAGTTTTGTCTATGTAGGAAATAAGGATCACGCTTTAGGTAATGTCTTAGGAGCTCTTGAAAGTAACTTTCATGGGAGACTTCCTCACTTTTATGATTGTTTTTTTTTCCAGGTTGAAGTTTGTTCTTGTGCTTTACGAGACTTGTCACCCCAGATTTCTGCACAAGAGACATACCAAGATTTCGCTTTCAGCAGTTCAAATGCAGTGAAATAGAAGAATAATAAAACAAAGATATATTTTGTCTATCTCTTAGCAATGCACTCATGAGGAAGCACCACAGGGAATTCATAAGACTTGAGTTAACTCAGAGGGGATAACTCAGCTAGAATTGCCTCTGGCAGAGCAGGAAGCTCAGAACAAAATCGATAATTGGAATGACCCATTCTGATGCTGTCCTGGTTTTCTTGAGCACAGCAGTATACGTGTTTCATAAATCTAAAGCTGGGAAATGATAGGTACTTAAAACCAAACTGGTGTGCTCTGTCTTTGGAATACCTACATGATGTTTACGCTAGTGAAGGGTGGCTCCAGTGGAAGAAGGCATGGTAAAACTGACTTCTTGCTGCCATGGGAGTTAGTTATGGAATTTTAATGTGCCCAAAAAGGCTAAAAGGTAGTTACCAACATGGTTCAGATGTTACTAGCTGGGACAGGAAGGTACTCGGTCTGAGAGCTTTTGTTGTTCTTTTGTAGCAGCAGAGTATGAAGGTGTGCCCCAGTTCAAACTAATTTCATGTTAAGAGATTCCATAGTAGTACCCAAATGTCTATGTTGGGAGCAAAGGCTTCTGATGAAACACTCAGAGTTCATTTACAGGGGTATGTTTTCCTGAATCCAATTTAATGTACTTTCATATGGTTGAGCACAAGTGCTGTAGAAATGCGCTTTTGATCCATGCTGAATGAAAACAAAACACTCAGTTTTCTGGAGTATTTGTGAACATGTGCTGTAATGTCCATTCTTAAATTGGAAATGGTAAGTTTTCAACCTTGGTACCTCTGGTTCATGAAGTGACTGGAGATCTACTCTGGCTATGACAAAAATTCTGATTGAAAACTTTAAAAAATTTGCTGTTTTGGTATTTTACAAACCATAATCTCTCCTCAAAAGCACTGCAAAATGAAATTGTTCTTTTGCAGCCACTTCTTCATATGTCCATGTTCCAAAGAATTAACTTATTTCCTCCCACACTTCGCTTTCTTCCTAACTTCCGTTACCTTGGTGTTTCTGACAAGGATTCTGTTAGAGTCCTGTGTCCGTACAAAGACTAGGTGAAAAAAGAGTTTCTTCTTCACTTTCTCTAACCTGCTGGGGTTTTTTTGTAAATAATTTTCTCTTATCCTTAGGTTTGATTTTTGGCCTTACTGCTTTCTAAGTATATCTCTCTTTGAATTAGAAGTCCTCAAAGTTATTAGCCAGCATTTTTCAAGGTTATATCTCATTTTCTTATTTCTGGACCAAGTTTTGAGTCTTTCAGGATCCGTTTGTGCCCTTTTACTCTCTCTTCTCATGCTTGCAAACACCTGCAGATTTGTATAATGTGTTCTTTGTCCCTTCTTTCACATTATTAATAAAGAGGCTAAATCAAATCAAGCCTGACACTTCTTCGAGTAAGTGGTCTTTGGATACTTCTCATCAAGAAGACACAGTGTTGTTGATACACGATTCTGAATATTAAATCTTGATGCAGTATTGCTTTTGAAGCCAGTGTAAATATTTTTGTTAGTGATGGGTTGGTGTGGCACCGCATCAAATATCTATTAAAAGTTAGTACTTCTACCAATTGACATTCATGCTGATGCAGTGCCCACTTAAATACATAATTTAATATAAGCTTTGAAAAATCAGCTGTGTCACAGAATATGGTCTTTATTGTTTATCTGTTTTATGGAGTCCAGAATGCATTGTGAAAAAATGAGTAACCACATAGTGCTAATGAGCATTTCTTTGTGAATTTTTAAAGCTGTTATGCTGCCATCCATATAGTCAGCCAGAGACATCCCATGTAAATACAATAGCTCTACAAATTACCTGTCTTCTTCCACTTGTAATTCAGCTAGACTTTCTGAATGTCTAGTAGTGGAGATACAGATATATAAAATCTAATTATTAAGTATATAATGATGTAATTAGGACATTCGTATTGGCTATACTATCACTCTCTGGAATTTATGGCCAGAGATATTGAATTGGAAGAATGAATCATTATTAGTAAATGCTACATTTTCTGTAGGGCTGGGGATTTTTAGGTTAGCCGAAACCAGTTTTTTCCAGGAAGGTCTCTGAGCTATGATTTTAGTGTATAATAAAGCTCATCTCAGCTGCTTTTGTTTCATTTTGTAAGGAAAAAAAACCCCACTAAATACAATTAACAGTTCAGTCTTTTCATGAACATTTAGGAGAAAAAAAAGTGACATATGTTTCTCTTTTTCAGCAACAAATAGCCATTTTTTCGTCTCAGTTGAGCAATGCTGTTCCATCTCACTTTTTCATTCTGATGTTAGTGATTCTGCTGCAGGGTATTAGTTTTGTTGCCCCAAAGTGCCCAATGTAAAGCTTTGAAGATACAAGGCAGTATCAGTTCTGCACACAACTGACTTAATTCAACTGTGTGTATCACATTTAAGTTGCATGTGTGGAATAGTAGGATCACAGAATCGTTGAGGTTGGCTGGGACCCCTGGAGGTCAAAAAAACCCTGCTCAGGCAGGGCCACCTAGAGCCGGTTGCCCAGGACCATCTCCAAGTGGCTTTTGAATATCTCCAAGGATGGAGGCTCCACAGCCTCTCTGGGCAACCTGTGCCAGGGCTCGGTCACCCTCACAGTGAAAAAGTGTTTCCTTACTTGGTGTGGAAGTGTGTTCCCGTGTTTCATTTTGTGCCCATTGCTTCTTGTTCTGCATGCACGCACAGACATGATCTGTCAGAAGCTCTTATGTGTATTGGTTAATTTTGTGCTTTCTTCCAGTGAACACTTAACCATTTGGTGTAGCTTCCTGCACATAGAAGCTATGATTATGGTTGTATTTAGTTTTTATGATGTTTTTGTTTCTTTTTCATCTTGTAGGGTAAGTCTTACCCCTTTAAAGGTCCATTCCCTCCTATGTGGAATCCATTGGCCTACCTGGACTACAACAACCTATGGAGGACCATGGATGAAATGGGAAAGGAGGTATGGTATGAGGAATTGCAGCTGACTGTCCCAGCTCAGCTTTGTCTCCGTGAAGGGCAGAGTGAAGACGGGACTAGGATGCAGATAGACCAAGCTGCTCTAGCTTGAACAAACCTGGTGCTGGCAAGAGCAGCATTGTGCCATGTGTTTTGGTATGCACTGATGGTCAGAGCACATGTTATAAGTGGCATCCTGGCAAGCTTTTCTGAAGGCCGTGCTGCTGAGGCTGTCTCCAGTCATACCTTCTTTTTTCTGGATATATGAACATTAGGGTTTATGCATGTGATTTTTAGCACTTTGCCTGACAATTGGGTAAGTAATATTTTAAGAGGCTTGTAGACCTCAAACGTATGCCCTTCTCCACTGTCAAATTCAACTCAATCATTTCAGTTTGTTACCAGTACTGTGTTTTCCATTGACTGAGCTACAGGATTTTTGAGAAGAGGTTGCTGTTACTTGCATAGATGAATGGGAGAGATACGGAATAACTCAAGAGACATTCCCCAGCACTGTACTTCGCCTTTTTAGGCAAAGTTTTTAATTCTAAAATTATTCTCTATTCTTAAATCTAAAAAACCCATCATAAACCAACCAAACAACAAAAAACTAAAAGTATCCTCTGTTAAGCTCACTGTATTACCTGCCAGGAATTTGCAGGCTGAATTACTATGTAAAGATGAGATTGTTTGTGGTTGTTCGTGTTTGTTGTCTCTTTCTTACGCCACCCATTCATTTGCTGATGAATGCTCTTTCATGGTTCCTTAGATTCCCAGTGAAGCCCCATGGAAGGCTCCACATGCAGAAGAATGGGACAAAATGACTATGCAAGATTTAATAGATAAAATTTGCTGGACAAGGTAAGAAACTCTGTAATATGAAATATAATAGCTTATATTTGTATACCTTAGAGCTCCAAGAGGTGTTACTGCTTTGCAAATAGATATAACTACCACTAGAATACAGCCCTCTTAAAGAAATGGGGTGAGAAAATCTTGTAATAATGGACCACAACACCTGTCAGCACACACAGTAGATTCTGTTATATTTCCATGACTTTTTAGACTAAAATAAAGATAAAAGGAAAATTTATTTGGAGAGGGTTACTTGTGAAGACATAGGTAGTACCTTCATCTGTTATATGCACTTTCCCTCTCTTTAGTGCGTGTTTAACTTCTAAGAGAAAAATGCTATGGCTACAGCAGGTTTTTTGAATCAAACTTTTGATGGAACAACATACATTTATTCTGTGCTGGACCAGCTGATTTTACCAAAGTGCTATAAAAATAACATTTGTCTCGAAATAGCACTAAATCACTTTAACATCCGTCATTCTGTTGTTTAACTGCTGCACTATATACCACTCAGGGAAACGGAAATGCTTCCTGTTTTTATGTATACATCAAAGCAATTTTTCTTTACTTACCATTCAACAACAGTTTGATTGTTTTTTTCACACTGAAGAAAAAAAGACATTAGTTCTGCCTCACTGTAAAACAGATATTGATTTCTACAGCAACCTCTTCAGAATGGCTGAGCACCCAACAAGAGGCTGCAGCGAGCCTGCATGAGCTTGGTGCAGACACCTGCTAGCACCCACTCAAGCTGACACTGTCGTCGACAGGGGCATTTTTACAGCTTCAGCCAGCCTCTAGAGAAGAACACGATCATTGTTAATGGAGTCTTGTCCAAAAGCTTTTAATCTTCTGGTTGTTTTGCTTTAACAAGAGTTACAGTTGCACAAAGGCATGTAGAAAGCTTTTCTCATTTCTATCACTGTCCATATTCATTAAAACCAAATAGAAACGTATGCTGGCAGTTCTGCTGGTCATCTGAACCTCTGATTTGGTAAGGAACTATACAAGACCACGCACCAGTAGTCATTCAATATCCAATAGCTCACGTGACTACAGTCATATTTTTTCAAACTCTGATGGAATAAGACTTGACATTTTACCTCAATATTGGCATAACTGTCAGCCTCCCTTAATTCCAAGATGCTTTTCAAATTTTATATGTGCATCTCAGCTTGATTTGCCCAGTTTGTTCAAGATTTAGGTAACGTGCTGTGGAGACTTCCCACCCTGGAAGGTAGTGGTCCAGAAGGGTAATCTTCTAATATTTCCTCTCATCTGACAGACTGTACAGACTTGCTTGTGGCTAGAGTTGTGTGCTGGAAATATCCTGAGTGCTCTTGTTGAAATCATACTGCTGTTTCTAGGTAAAATACCAGGAGAAACTGGGGAACTGAAATGCTGAAAAGCAATGGGAGAAGGTGGCAGAAACTAGGAGAATTTAACCACCATCTAATAGCTTCTGCTTATGAAATATTAATAAATACATATATTAATTCTCCTGTTAGGCAAAATATCTTTCAGAGTTGATCATATCTTACAGTATGTGTTTATACAGACAAAAATTGATAAATATTTTCTATATTATTTTTGTCTGTCAAGGATGAAGCCAGACTGCACCTGTATTTCAGAAAATGGATCAGCTTTTTACTTCAGCAGGACTATGCATTTTTAGAAGGGACGGAAGATGCCTTTTTTTCTATGTAGATCTACAGCTGTTTGAAATAGTATGTTTGAGTTGCACTTTTCACTTCCCCCCACCGCCCTCCCCGCAAAGTTCGAAGACTGAAAAAAGAAAACAGCAACTAAAAGTGGATTCTGTACTGGTTTTGGAAGTTATTGATTGCCTGTTGCCTGGCATATGAAATACTTAGAGAATCTCAGTCCCTGTCAATCACAACACAGTTAAGCTGACCATCTCCTGGTCCTGTCCATGTCCCTTTAAACTCCTTCTCAGAGTGAGGGCAGAGGAAGTATTCACTTCTAACAGGAGGAATGTTTCCCCGAGCCTTAATTAACTCTGTCTTAGTGCACCCCAAAATCTTGTACAGGTTTATACAGTAATTGTTGGTATAGCTGTTATGAAAGCACCAACTGGAGGACTGAAAGCCGTGATCCTTTTTCAGACACAGGCCACTTTTCCACTTCTGTGTTCATCACCACTGGCTACCAGACCACTGTTTAAAATACTAGGTTGAGCAACCAAAAGTATCCTTTCCCCTTTCTTGCCAGACCTTTGCATGAGTGTGTATATGCTGTCTCTTCATTTATGGCTTCCTACTTATATTTCTTCCCTTGTGTTCCAGCTGCAGCACCCTCCCTGAGCACAGCAGAGGAGCGGGCAGTGAGGGGATGCTGACTAATCCAAAGACCTTAGATAATTAGCTTAGACGAGATCCCTAACTTTTTTATGACAGGTGTTGAATAATCTCTACGCTGTGTGCTTGAGGGACAGGCATTCAGCAGGTGCAAACAGAGCTGCAGATCTTGGATGTAACCCAGGAACCATGGGAGGACATGGTGGTTTTGGAGTCCAGTGAAGACAGGAGGGCTTGCTTCCCCTAATCCTGAGTCTAGGGTGACAAGCTAACTTTGTATTTGTAGCATGAAGTGACATAAGCTTTCATTGGCTCTTGTGCCTCCTGGAGCCCTAATTTTGCTGGAATGTAGCAGTGCTTGATTAACATTTTTTGCAGGGTTACTTGAAAAATGTTGCCTAAAAGAAATTGATATTGTTTCCTATTTCAACTGAAATTAAGGAATCCTTTGCCCTCAGTGAAAGAAGAGGTTGCCAAAGACAGTCTCTTCCCTACTGAAGAACAAGATTGTCACCCTTGTTCACTTCTTAAATTAATTCACTTTCTTGTCTTTGCTGCAGTGCTGCCAAGAGTTTTGCAACTCTGTTTGTGAATGTGGATGTCACTTCTGAACCCCATGAGGTCTCTGCCCTTTGGTTTTTGTGGTACGTGAAGCAGTGTGGAGGGACAACGAGGATATTCTCAACAACCAATGGAGGGCAGGTACTGTCAGCTGTCACCACCTGTGCCTCGTGACAGGCCCTGTTTTAACTTCATTCTTTTGCTTGTTTATTTTAGTTCAGAGGGCCAATGGAGACATCCATGATTTTGAGCCAGTAGCATATTGATAACTAGTTCTATTCATTTACACATTAATCTGCATCTTGAAAAACTAATGTTGAAGGCTATTCCTGTGCTGAAGGCATTGACCCAGGGATCAGTAGATTTGTAGGAGTTCCTGACTCTGGCTTCCTTTTGGGCTCTGGTTAGAACACGTACTTTGCTTTTCCATTTTAAAAAGAAAAAGTATTACTTATGCTTATTTCTGTCATGAGGCTGAAGCAAGCCTTACCACTTCAGAAGCACTTAATGGGGATGGCAATGCTAGCTGCATGAGTGCGTAGAGTGCTCCAAATTAATACTGAAAATGTAGCCCAAACTGGATTCCTAAGGACACTAGCTCCCAGGATTAAAACCCTTAAGATTTTAAAATCAGTCTGAAGAAAATGAACACCCCTGCTTAAATATGGTATTGCTCTGAAATGTTTGAAATCTGATATATTAGTGCTGCTTCTGCATTTCAAGGTAGTAAAGTTAATGGTCTTACACTTGAGAAATGCAAATTTTGCTGATTATATTAGAAATAATTATATTTTAGAAATGCAAGTTATTTAATCATAAATAAATAACTAAAAATACAAAGAATACATTAAAACATGTTAAAATGCGTAAATATGCACAGATAAGCAATAATTGTAGATAATTTAACTGTATATACATCGCATAAAATATTATTTGAATTCTGTGTTCTGTTAGAGGTGATTTGAGTTTAAGTTAGGTTAGATTATGTACTGCAGGATATATTTTTGATGTGAGCTATGTCACTTCTTTATACCTTGTTATTTACTATAAGGATCAGGGTTCCTACTGCTGACACACAGACCTCTGAAGGGGTAAGAGTGAACTCAGAGAAAGGTTTAAAAGTTTAAGCGCTTTTCAGAAGTCTTGCTGATACACACAGGTCTGTGGAATCCATTTGGCGACCACAGGAGAAGGGATTTTCTCATGAAGTTACTGATACTTCTGGTTTTGGCCCGTGGTCAAATACGAGAAGTGTTTGAGGAGTTCACTGAAAGAGAAAGGAATGTGAATACATTTTCTAAGTGAGACTGCTGAACTTTCGTAAAAAGATTTGGCAACAAAAGAAGAATGGAATTTGTTTTGAATGCCAAGCAAAATGTTTGTCATGATATGTGCTTCACATGCATCACTGCTGATTCTGCTTTGCCAAGTTGTCGTCTTCTGTGTTTCAGGAGAGGAAGTTTGTCGGGGGCTCTGGCCAGATCAGTGAGAAAATAATGGAGCGCCTGGGAGGCCGGGTGAAGCTGAGGAAACCAGTCATACGCATCGACCAGTCGGGTGAAAGTGTCGTAGTGGAAACCTTAGATCATGAATTATATGAGGTAATGAAACTTCTAACATTGAAGCAACTGTTTGTGCTGGAATGTCTAGAAAACCTTTTTAACTTCTCCAAAACCCTGTACAAAAATGCAGCAGAGATTAGAGTGACTATGACAGAAAATCACACTTTCTCATTGTCCCCAATGATAAAGCTTTAAAGTGATGCCTGAAAAGCAAAGTGTATATTCGAACTCTTCCTTCACTAGCATCTCTTCTAGTGTTCAGTTGCCTTCCGAATTAAAGGATAGTTGTAAGGCGAACACAAAAATGTTGCTTAGTAATAAACTTTCTGTGAAAAACATTTTAGGCTTTGCTTCCAAGTTGTAACAGAGGAGTCCAGATGGGAGACCAATGGACTCTTGTAACACAGAAAATCTTTCCACTGCCTTTTTTTCGAGCACTAGGGAAAGAGTGGCTGCCCATCATTGGAACAGATGGCTGTTATTATATAATGCTTGTTTGTTGTTTAACAACCAGGATTTTGTGAGTGTTCAGTTTTGCAATTCTTATGCTAAATGCCAAAATTGCTTCAGAAGATACACCCTGCAGCCTCCCCAGATGTCTGCCAAGATCATTAGAGCAATATACTTAGGAAGAAGTAGTGGAGAATGTATTTGGCTTATGTATAATTTCTTTTCCAGGGCAAATATGTGATCAGTGCCATTCCCCCAGCTCTTGGTTTGAAGATTCATTTCAGTCCACCTTTGCCGCCAATGAGAAACCAGCTCATCAACCGAATCCCCATGGGCTCTGTCATCAAGTGCATTGTCTACTATAAGGAAACTTTCTGGAGAAAGAAGGGTATTACATTTTAATTGAAGGGAATAGTAGTGACAGAAAGAGGGAAGAGGATACATGGTAATGGGGTAGACTTTGTGTTTAGAGGATACTGGACCTTAGAAGGAGACTTTGTACACTTCTATGCCATTTTTGCCTTTCTCTCTTTGAGAAACTTGAGAGATCAGTTGGGAAGAGAGGGTGGATGGGAGAATAGAAAGGAGGAGGTAGGTGTGAAGGGAGAAATCACGTCTGTTGCTTATTGCCTTGGTTGTTGTCCTCTCCTTTTCCTTCAGTGGCACCTGGGTATGAGATGAGTCTCTCCCACTTGTACGGTAATCTAAAGGTACAAGTGATACGTGATAGAGAGAGGTTTTATCCCTCAGTGCTCAGCCTGTGAAAACTCTGCCTTCTGGATGCACTGGGCACGATTAATTTAAGGTGTCTTCACATAGACATCCCCAGCTGGGCTAGGCATCCTGCACTCCCTTTACAGGCCGAATACTTCCATCATGATTCCTCACATCTCTTTTAGAACTTACTGAATCTAAGGCAACGTGCAATGTAATAGCACCCATTTCTCTTCACTAGTTATAAAGAGTCCTCATCTGTGTTTGTCTACAAATGTCATCCACCCTTCATCTCTGTGAATGATTTTAGGAGTTCTGGATCCTGGCATATTCTGGCTATTAGGTTTGGGATGGATTGGCAAGAGGTGACTCCCATTTCCTAGTAGAACCCATAGTTTGCATACTGTGCTTTGCTACCACTGTTGTTGTTCTTTTAAGAACAATTTATTTTCTTCAAACTCTTCTTTTAAGAACAATTGTGTTTTCAAAACAATGTACAAATATCTCCTATGTCTGACATAAATGTCATATACAGAAACAATTGTGCTGGAGGCACTTGAACATCTTCAGTGTCTGAGAGCAATCTGTTTCTGTGCAATTAATAATTACCTTGCTAACCAGGTTGCAGAATAATTTATTTTTCTGTCATGAATTCAACAATAGGAGATTCTTTTATTGACTTTCTGTTTTAAAGATACTTGAAAAGGATTGTTAATTGTCAGCACATCTCAGATCTGAATTTTCTTTTCTAGAGATGATCTAGCACTTCTCTGAGCCAAAGGAACACTACACTGCACGGGAGCTGTGCGCTAATCTGTGTCAATTGATGGGGATCACTTTACTTGATTTTTTTTGTTCTTCTTTCCTTTGTTTTTATATCTCCCTACATTAGAATCAGAGAATGATAGAGATTGGGAGGGACTTCTGGATGTCATCTAGTCCAATGCCTTGCTCAAAGCAGGGTGAATTTAGATCAGGTTGTTTAGGGCTTTTTCCAGTCAAGTTCTGACTATTTCACAACTTTTTGGAAGCTTATTCCTGCATTTGGATACATGGGTCCTAACTTCTCCACTTTGTGTTTACTAGGGTATTGTGGTACTATGATCATTGAAGATGAGGATGCTGCAATTGGTTTAACACTTGATGATACTAAGCCTGATGGCAGCTTTCCTGCCATAATAGGGTAAGAGACAAAGACGGTTTCTAGTTAATACCTTTTTATTTTGCCTTAGAGACAACAGTTGAAACAGAAAATCTACTTCTGAAGGGAAATACTTTTAAATAGTTAGAGGGCTGAGTTTCTCATTGTGTGGTGAATGTTCTATGAACTTTTATTTCAAAAAAATTCTCTCTACTGTTTAATTGCTATTTTAAAAAAATAAAATTCTATTTTTCTTCTCTTTTTCTCACTGACATCTTTTGCCTTTTTCTGTGGCAAAATACAAAATTGAGAAGAGGAAAGGAAGGAGAGGAGAAAAGGAAGTGATTGCAAAAATGTAAAGTTTTTCCCAATATTTTGCCTCCCCCAAATCTTCCTGTTCTTTAAATGAAAATTTGTTTTCTAGAATTACATTTTGTTTTGTTCTGTTTTTTTAAACAGCCAGAGAGTATTATCAGTCTTAGAAAGTTTATTTAATGATACTTTCCAGTTCAATCCTAGGCTTCACCTCTTGGTGTTACATGCCTGCACACACTGCTGTATAAAATTAAGGTCATTGGGAAACAGCTCATACAAATATTCTAACCTGAATCTCAGAGTGATTCCTTCCACAGTGAGTTCTGCAAGCAGCAGACATAGCATATAACATAATGCAGAGACGTGAAATTGATATTTTGGATAGAGACCCAAAAGCTAATACTATGAATCACAAACATCTCATCATAAGGTATTGGCATTTTAAATAATGCAGGAAATGTAGTAACATAATGGAAGTAAATTGTTTGTGGTCTTCCTCTTTTTTTACAGCTTCATTCTTGCTCGGAAGTGTAGAAGACTGACAGGTCTCACAAAAGAAGAGAGGTAGATACAAACACTGGACATCTGCGTGGAATCTGTGTCAAACTTTTGTTATAAATGACCAGAGCAGGAAAAAAATGCTCCGATTTGAAGGAAGTTGTCTGTAACTTTGCAACAGTAGGAGGACACGTCACTTTAAGGAAGAAGATCTCTTACTTGTTTTTGGATGAAGACCCCACAGAATTCCCACAAACAGGCAGCAGATGTGGTAGCTAGCCCCTGCCCTTTGTACGCGCTCAGGTCCTGGTTCTCATTTTCCAGCAGGGCTGCTCTGCTTATGTGACTTTTGCAAAAAAACTGCTCTAAGCTATGGACTCTGAAAGTAGTGTAGATATTCTGCTGCCCTCACTGGAAAGCATCCAGGGCCAGCCTCATCCCTCCCCACTGCTACCCTTCTGGCTTCTTACAAGTGCACTGAGCAATTTGAAAGCTTGTCAGAAGGGACAGGTTTGGTCCCTGTGCTTTTTTTTTTTTTTTTTTCTAATCACCCTGGAGGGTCCTTTCAGTGCCTGTAACTTAGTGTGACCTTGGGGCTACTGCAGCTGCCATGAATGAGACCCCTGCATCATGAAGGGGTCAAAAAGCTGCCTCCAGCCCTCCACCCTCAGTTATTGGAAAAAAATGCCCTTCAGGCACAGGTGAAGGTCTTTTTTACTGTCTTGTTGAAACAAATCTCTGCATATAATAGTGCTCTTTTGTTTATTACTAAAATAGAATTTGCAAAGTAATGAGTTTTTTCCATCACACTGATTCACAGTATCTGATCAAATTAAAGCTACAAGTAGAGACTGTGGATATGAGGAGAGCCTTAATTTGACATGGAGAAAATACATTTGTTTTTAAAGCATGCCACAAGGAATACTGTGTCCAAGTAAACATTTTTACAGTAATAGCTAGTCTAACTAGAGAAGATGTAGTCATCTCGGATTAGCTTTGCAGGTAGTCTAGCAGTCTGTGGATAATGGGTCTAAATGGGGCTGTTAATGTCCCAATCTTTTTGAATGAGAGTCTGGTACCACAGAGCACTTTTAATTTTGGCAGGAATGGGCAAGGCAGCCTTTTCCTCAGCTCTCAGGTTTTGAGATAGACCCCCAGCAGGTGACTGATGATCAAAATAGTGTAGGTATTCTGAAATCCAGTGTCCCCAGCATTTTAAGCCATCATAAACACCAAATGGTATCTTATGCTGTGTGTCAATACACTAGATACAACTGAGCATTTGCAGTATTTGAGAACAGCTTCTCTTTCTGAGAAATGAAGGGCTGTCCTGGCTGTTTGCAAGGCACTGTGAAGGAAAGGTTGCTTTCCCCGGGCGTTAAAAGCATTAGCACAATTATCTGACTCTGCTGCTGCCTATGGCCAAGTTTTAAACAAAAAGATTTTGAACTCTTGTCTTTTGAGGAATAAACCTTAGACTAGGAAGGACTTTGCTTTGGTAAAGTATGGTCATGAAATATGCTTGCATTGGCACCCAGTAGAGGTACCCTGGTGCAGGGGGCGGGTGTGCCTCTGGCTCCTAAAGTCCTGGTCATAGTCAGCCAAGGCAGGAACCTGGTAGGCTGCATTGCAGCTCCTCTCCAGCACATCAGCAGAAGTCTTCTTCCAGTGAAAACCGAGGTCCAGGAGAAGGCAGAGCACAAACCCAGACCTTCTCCCAGTGTACACTCAGGGTGCAACCAGTTTGTGTTGTTTAGATGGCAGCTATGGTGTTTGCAGGGAGGGATCTCTTCTGAGGACAGGCTTCTTGTGGCAGCCTACAGAGGTTGCATCTCTCTGAGATGCTGTGCTCACTTATCAATACAAGCTGGTCTTTCCCTTTATCATGTTGATGCCAGGGTAAGGTTTTCAGTAATCCTTGGATATTGTTGTGGTTTAACCTGGCAGGTAGCTAAAACAACCACAGAGCCGTTCGCTCACTCCCCACCCCGGTGGGATGGGGGAGAGAATTGAGAAGGAAAAAAAAGTGAAACTCATGGGTTGAGATAAAAACAGTTTAATAGGACGGAAAAGGAAGAGAGTAAGAATAATAATACTAGTAACAACAATAAAAGAATATACAAAACAAGCGATGCACAGCACAATTGCTCACCACCTGCTGACGGATGCCCACCTAGTTCCTGAGTTGTGGCACCATCGGGCCAACTCCCCCCAGTTTATATACTGAGCATGATGTCATGTGGTATGTAATATCCCTTTGGCCAGTTTGGGTCAGTTGTTCTGGCTGTGCCCCCTCCCAGCTTCTTGCTGGCAGGCATGAGAAGCTGAAAAGTCCTTGACATGGTGCTTAGCAACAACTAAAACATCAGTGCGTTATCAACATTGTTCTCATGCTAAATCCAAAGCACAGCACTATACCAGCTGCTAGGAAGAAAATTAACTCTATTCCAGCCGAAACCAGGACAGATATGAAGAGAAGGATGTAGAGTCCGTGGCAGCTATCCTAAATCATGGCTGGGAACAGCGGTTGTGGGAGGAGATGGAAACTGTTTTACAGCCTAGGCCAGACTGAAGGGAGTAAAACTCACTGCTGCCTTCCAGCTGGTTGTCCCAGGCCAGGTGCCAATGAGTAATTACAGTGGTTAGATTGTGCCCTACCTGTCACAGCTGTGCAACGAAGTTGATGGCATCACACACTGCCTTGAAATAAGAGACCAGGGAGAAGAGCTGAATGTGTCTGCATGTGCGCTTCTTCCACACCGAATGCAGTGTAACTCTCAACAGGACCCTACCTAAGTAAATCCAGGCATGACATTCTTCTTAATTTATTGCTGGTGGCAATTTCACAACTGAGTCCAAAGCCAAGAAATAAAGATTTTACTCACTCATATTCCATATGTTCCATGCTAGCATTAGCCATAGATCCACAAAGAAGTATTTATTTAAACTGTTCTAGGACAAAAAGTGCAGATGTTGCAGAGACACCAGTGCATCTGCAAGGATTGCTGTTATTAGGGGGAATGTCCTCAGTGACAGATTACTGTTGGTACGATTCAGTCCTTTAGAAACTGCTTTTCTGTGTTTTTTTTTCTGTCAAATAATACCTTATTATTGATCAATAATTCCTTCCAAGGTCAAAATTTCTTAAGAGTCTGTAGATGCCCTTGACCTGAAGCTTAATATTTTCTTTTGCACTACTATCTTAAACTCACTCTATCTATATTTGCAATGTAGTTAGCAAACAGCGGTGAACTTGCACCTTCTTGGAGCCCTGCAGTTGGTCATACATGAGAATCCTTACCAGCCACTGGTATGCCATTGCCAGGCTCCCTGAAGGGTCTTCAAGTCACGTGTGGAAAAAGGGCAGGGCCCAGGCAGATCTAGAGGGGTCCTTCCCATCCCTGTCGTGGTGCTGGGAGGAGCAGAAGCAGAACTACCTGAAGGGAGGTTGTAGCAGAGTGGGAGTCGGCCTCTTCTCCCAGGCAACTAGCGATAGGACAAGAGGATATAGCCTCAAGCTTCGCCAGGGGAGGTTCAGGTTGGACATTAGGAGGCATTTCTTCTCAGAAAGGATCGTTAGACATTGGAACGGGCTGCCCAGGGAGGTGGTGGAGTCACCATCTCTGGATGTGTTTAAGAAAAGACTGGACATGGCACTTAGTGCCATGGTCTAGTTGACAGGGTGGTGTCAGGGCAATGGTTGGACTCGATGATCCCAGAGGTCTTTTCCAACCTGATTGATTCTGTGATTCTGTGATTGGCTCCAAGGTGATAACTCACTTTACTGTGGAGCCCCGTGGTGTTACTGACCTGCCCTGAAAGCAGGAGCCCGGTGGGCGTTTGTGAGAGGTGTGGGCAGACCTCAGCAGAGGCTTTGCTGGGTCTTGCTGTTGAAATGCCTTTATTTTGTTCAGACACTGGGTAGGTGCTAGTGGTCTGCAGGGCACAGTGGTCACCTCAGTTAGGTTGAGACAGAGAGAGAGAGAGGAAGGAAATGATCCCTTTTGTTATGGCTGTTGCTGGTTCACATCACCCCCTGGCTGCGGAGGGATGCTGCAGCTCTCTGAGCCCTCCTGGCCAGTCACTGCGTTGCCATGCGTTTCTGCTTCTGGAGCAGGCTGACCCTTGTCCTCTGCCCCGGAGCACGAGGAAGGGGCTGCTTCCTTACCCTCTGCTGCTGCTGGGCTTGATGCCTGCCAGCAGCAAAATCACCCCAGGGCCACGGCTCTCCCTGAACTGTAGCAGCCTTCACTTTCCTGCTCAAGCCCCAACCTGCACAGGAGGACACCTTCTTCAAGGCCCTTCAGGTCTTCCTGGTTTTTTTTCCCTCCTCACCCCCTTTCTATAGCATTCTTTGACTTCAGCTGCTCATGGGTACAGCTGGGCTCCTGTATAGCTGGGTTGCTTCATACAGCAGTATAGATAGGTTTCCTCCTATGCTTATCTAACTGCAAGTGTAGCCCATACAGTTACAGAGCTGGGGCTGCTGTATTTCTGTGCCCAGCATGGCTTTCTGTGGAGCACAGGGTTTGCTTCCAGAAGTAAACGTCTTTCCAGTGTTGTGTTTGCATGTTTGTTTTTCATAATTGTTAACTATTATTTCATCTTGATCTTCTTGTGTTTGAGAATTGGTGCAGTGTGGCTAACAGTAAAGAGTAAGACCCAAAACCTTGTAGGGACAAACTTAATTGCACTTGAGGTTTGCTACAGAATGAAGTATATTCATGGATTTATAGACTCAAACTAAAACAGGAGGAAATTTTTTAGATACAGAAATACAGTACTGATTTCCTGAGAGCCTCAGGCTATCAATACCTGCATCTTTGTAGGAACAAACCATAAGTTAGACTATGTGCCAAGACAAAAACATGCAATGCCTTACTACTTTCTTTTCCTGACGGCCTAGAGAACCTTTGGATAATATATGAATTTGGGCTGCTAGAGGTATCTTAAGGGAACAGCTTGCATAACTGCTGGTAAAACGAACACTTATGCAGCACAGAAGTTTGAGTGAGTTATTTCTAGTGATCCAGAGGCCGAGCAATTAGGATAGTTCCCAAAAAGCTGGGACCTCAAGTTCAAGCAGATATTAATACTTGTTCTCTTGAGACTAGGACACATTAGAGGTGGATTGCTTTATCTTTCCTTACACAGAAGTCTTCTGTTGCTTTTTTCTTGCAGGAAGACGAGGCTGTGTGAGCTCTATGCAAAGGTTCTGGGATCAGAGGAAGCTTTACATGTAAGCACAAAATCTAAACCATGGCATCTCTTGTCAGACTTGTTGAGCTGGGGAAGGGCAGAATGAAACCGGAATGCAGCAGCGCTCCAGCACAGCGCTGCGTAGCCTTTTGGAAAAGGTACCTGGCTGTGGGAGCACTTGCTGCCCTCTGTAGAGGGGTGGAGGGAAGGTTATGTCAAGTCTTAGGTTGTGTTGGACAGTGAGGATAAAAATGATCTTATGAAACAGTTAAAGGGCAGATATGTTCTTGTCCAGCTTCATGGGTGGCATTCACAGTGCTTACCACTATACATCTCAACTGTTTTTGCATGTGACAGACTTGCCTTTCCCTCTCAGTCTATGTTGAGCATAACGTTTCTTCTCTCTTACTAGTTGCTAAGATCCATTGCTGTGTGTATTTTTCTTTTTGCCTTTCCCTTTCCTTCTCTTCCCTGTAATGGTAAATATCTGATAGGATTTGTGTGATCTCACAGTTTATGTGATCAACACCCTTAATCCTTTAAGGGCAATTTTATACGAATTAAAAGTTGTAGACACCAATCTCGAGATGACATAATTTTAAACACAATGATATTGTATGTAGAACCATGTACGTGCCATACTTTGCATTTTTAACAGTATATATTTGTATCCAATGTACATAGTACAACTATTATACCTGTGTACACCAGAGGTTAATTTTGCTTTACATAGCTCAAAGCATAAATTTATGCTCTAAGCATAAATTTACACTGACAGATTAAGAAGATTATGTTCTACAGTGGCTAGATTAGCTAGTTTTTTTGAAAATAGCTAGCAGTCAGATGTTGACATGCTACAAATCATAAGCTACTCTTCTCTGCTGTCTCCTCAGTTCTTTTATCAACTTCCTCGGGACTTTGTCCTTTCCTTGAGTGAATTGATCTCTGTTTTACAGCCAGTGCATTATGAAGAGAAGAACTGGTGTGAAGAGCAGTATTCAGGGGGCTGCTACACAGCCTACTTCCCACCAGGCATAATGACTCAGTATGGAAGGTACAGTGTCTATTTATAGTGGGCTTCAGAATAGTAAGATAAGACCAAGTTAAGAAATATCCTCAGAAAGGGCCATAAATCCTCTGTCACTGTTCACTTTATACCTTTAAGATCACTGGGGAAGATTTTAAACAGGTATTATAACCTTCCACTTGTCTCAGTTGGGCTTTATGATGGATGAGTACAGTATCACTAGGGGTTTTTATTCACTTTTGTTATTCGGTGAATACAGCTGACTATGTTCTTGGAAGGGAGTTCACAATCTGTTTACAAAACTGGCATTGGGTATTTAAGATAGGTGTTACCATTTCCGGCACATCTTTAGCTGTTTCTCTGAATACTGGCAGAGAGTTTATTCCTGCCAACACTGACAGTAATGAGTGATTTCTCTGGAGTGTTCCTTTCCTTTTAGCAGTCAAGGCTTAATATAGCAATCAGTGTGCCATTGTATATAGTCCTTTCTGACATAAGTTTTTGCATGAAAATAAGATTTACCAAAAAGAAAAAGGCTTGCTGGTCAGACCGGTGATTGGATTCAGATACATAGTTTTTAATGTGGTGACATAGTTTAAAAAGGACTTAGAGTAATAAAGCAGTTGTAATGAAGAGCGTATGGAGGCCTTAGTTTTTAAAATAATTTTAATAATAATTATTGCAAATTCTGGCAAAAATAGGCTAAAAAAATCTTTTTTCTTTTTTTTTACTTGTTACTTTAGATAGCATGGGGATGTACTTTAGAATGCTACACTGTGCCAGTAATGCCTAGCGTTGGTATTTATGACACTGGCTAAAATCACGAGATAGAATAAGCCTCATCTCAAGCTAATTGTCCTTCACACCTGTGAGCACTAGATTTGTAACTAGAAATAACGTTGCAAGAATTGCAGTGTAAATGTTTAGCAAATATGAACACTGGTGTGTTTACTGTAAGAAATGAAATGCAATGCAGACTCCTTCTCCAGCTCAACTCACCCAAAGTTATTATCTTTAAGTGCTCACTGTTATTTAAAACGTCTTTATTCTAATATTAACCCAAGGATTTCAGTTATGTTTCCTGATATGGCTGATGTCACTTACTGCTTGTTCCCCTCAAGGATTATTCGGCAGCCCGTTGGCAAGATCTATTTTGCTGGCACAGAGACAGCCACAGAGTGGAGCGGATACATGGAGGGGGCTGTACAGGCTGGAGAAAGAGCAGCCAGAGAGGTACAGACACAAGCCCAAAACAGGAGGCACTGTCAAATATCCTGTGGAAAATGAAAGATCTTTTGGTTGGAGGTGAAATGGGGACTGAGTGTTGACGGCTTCAGGTGTTCTGAAATCTTGATGCAAATCCCTGCAAAGGGGACAGGCTTCGAAAAGGGTGAAGGTTTTGCACTTAGATTTGGAATGCTTAGGAAGGACTCTGGCTATTTCATCAAACTCTTCTCTGTTTCCAGGAATTAAATCCTTTCTTCTCTAACAGAAATCCCAAATTCTCACCTAGTCATTTTTTCCCCCCGCAATGGGCACTTTGTTAATCATCGTACTGAGAGATCATGGCTGTTAGCCTCACTAGGAACAGCTCAGTTCTGCAGATCTGCAGATCAAGCCAGTCCCTCCCTCAGCTGTTTCCAAAAATACCGTTGACACAGTGATGTACCATCGAGACAGCCTTACATGAAGTCATTAAACAAGGTCTTAAATGTTCTGCTTCTGAGAAAATGCCAATTCTTCAAATATTTTCAGGTATGTTACAGTTTATGGAGCAGCAAAAGAAATTTCATCTTTGTTTTATGAGGTGAAGGGAACCTTGTGGCTAAAAACTACACTCATAGAACAAAAATTGGCCTGGAAGGGATCTGGAGAGTTTGTCTAGTCCATACCCCTGTCCCAAAAGACAGAGATCAACTGTCCCTAAACTGTCCCATTTGTGAAGGTTATACCTAACCTGTTCCTGAACACCTCCAGAGGTAGTGCTTTGTGACCTCTCTAATGTAAAGGACATTACAGCAGAACCTCTACAGGCCTCAGCAGAGAAGTTGGCAAGTGATCTTGACTGGTAAAAAATCTCATATTTTCCTTTCCTCCTTTACTTGTGAAAGGAGAATATGTTTAAAAACCAGTGCAAGGGTGTTTCTCACTCTCCTGTATTGAAAAGTTGACGAGGTCCATGAATCTTGTCTAGAATAAAAGCTCGTCATAAAAGTTGGCAAATCTTGTTAAATCTACAGGTGCGTGGAACAGGAAAAACTTTAGTATCACCACCTCCATTTTATTTTGCTGTAGAAGAAGTTAATCTTTTTGTCTTTAATGACTGTCATTTCAGATAGTCTTTGCTATCCTGCTCATCTCTGGTATCTTTGATACTTTGAATGGTTACTTTTCCATTGTGAAGGTCTTCTTTTTAGTCTTGCTTTACTCTGGCTGAAAGAGGTGGTCTGTCATCACTCACAGGATTCTGTTCCTGTTCCTACATCATGATAAGATTTGCAAACCAAGCTACTCCTGGCTATATAGGTTTCCCATGCAGTAGCTAGTTTATGCACACCTTACTTTGCCGTGAGTGTATACTTAACTCTTAGTCATATTGATATTACCCTGTTCCCATAGGACCACTCAAGTTCTAGTATCTCACATGGACTAAGCATAGAGAGCTTTTTCTGTTACTGTTTCTGCTTTTCACTAGGATAAGTGTCTTACTAAACATAAGCCTCCCCAGAAATGAGTTGTACAAAGGTCAAGTTTTATTTAGAATTTGAATAACAGAGATTTATGTGCTCAGTTGTTATCTTCATCATGACATTTTAAAACAAATATTGAAGCCAGCCCTTTTTCCCTTTCAGTGGTACTTACTCTAAAACATTATTTATTTTCAGATACTGTTTGCTATGAGGAAAATCCCAGACAGTGAAATTTGGAAGCCAGAACCTGAATCAATTGTAAGTCTTTCTGTGGATTAAATGGATTATTTTTTTTTCTGCTGTTTTGCTGATGAGATAAAATTTTGTTGGCGGTTTTTATTTAAGTTCACTAAAACAAAGCCACAATAAACTTTTCCTTACTCACCAAAACTGCCATTCCCTAAACAAGAATATGATAGAAATTCATAAAAGGCACCCATCTGACAACTCTGTAACACAGGACTGGAAAGAGCTGCACTTTTTAACTGGTCTATGAATCCTTTCCATGTGTCTCTTCCTCTTCCCTTTAACTGAGCAGAAAATTTTGATATACTGTACTTCTTCACAAAGTGAACTGCTTCAACCCAGTTCCACTTCTGCTGCAAGAATCTCTTGATTTACATCCTGCCTCTCACAGTAGAGATGTTATGTTGGTAACGGATGCTCTCCCCACAGGATGTTCCAGCTTTGCCCATCACTACAACCTTCTGGGAGAGGAACTTGCCATCTGTGCCGGGACTGCTAAAGCTGACTGGATTTTCCACCTTCTTCACTTCTGTGGCTGTGGCAGGATTATTTGCCTACAAAAAGGGACTTCTGGTTCGAAACTGAAAAAGGTGCCAACACCAAGCCTCACACTTGAGCTTTTTTTTTTTCCAGATGATTTTTTTGGCATTTATTTCCCTGCCTCCAAAATCAGATCAGGACTGGAGAAGAGGAGAAAACAGTAGAGAGAAGAAGCTAGAAGGGGAGGGATAAAGGAAGGGGATCCATATTGAAAAAGAACCCCTTGAATCCAGGCCTACTTCTAGCAGTAACTTTTTTTGTTGTTGAATTTCTAGGGTACCCTGCCAAGCATTATCACCTTGAGGTTTTTATCCAGATCTCAGAGCAGAAGTGACAAAATACCTCTATAAAGCCTGTTCTGATGAGATTTCTTGTTGTTTTTATACTTGTACCTGAACCAGACCCTGAACTCCTAGTCTTCACAGGTGCTTCCATCTCTAGTCATAAACAAAGATTTTCTGCCTTTCTGTGTGGTAGACTGGGAAAATAAATCCATAGCTTAAAGAATAATTAACCACTTCATACAAATTGCTGGTGAGAATCTTCTTAGTGTTTTTATTTTTCACCCAGGTGTGCAGAGCCCAGGCAGCACCTAAGGGCCAAGTCAGGCTCAGTTTATCCATCCGAACTATGCAAGTGTGGCCATAGGTTGTTAGCATTTCCAGTGGCATATTTGCCCTACAGTGAGTTAAAGAACAGTTTTTACTGCCTTTGTAGTTGAATTTCAGGCTCCCCAGCTGTGTTCACACTGCTTGGAACAGCAGAGCTCGTCTAAGTCAAGTCCCTCCCTGTGCGGGATCAGATCTCTGCCCAGAAAACTGGCAGGCTCCAGACTATAGCTGTTGTGTGCAGCAGTATGGCTGATCACGCTGGTGGACCTGACTATAAACAGGGAACCTTGTGCTAATGTGATGGTACAGGCACAGCCTTTCCAGCCTTTTTCACCCTGTGTGGCATCTCTTTGCCTCCACGGTCCTCTTTTAGCTCCCTAAGTTGCTGCAAGATGGCACCAGAACAAATTAACCTCTGCTTACCCCAGGCAGTTTTAAAGCTGTCCATAAAAACTCTTTTACATCATTTTCTTATCTCCTTCCTTTCTTTCATCTACTGAAGTTTATACTTTGAACACCTTGAGGCTGTCTCTTGCCTGGTAGGGTACAATGGGCTTGAAAATGTAGTGTTAGCATAAAAAAACCCCAAAGTTTATCTGCCCCGCAATGCTTGCTTCATGCTGAACACAGCTTAACTGATTCAGAGCTTCAGTCTCTCCAGCCAACCATATTGATGTGATTAGCACTTCCACTTCTGCCTGCTGTGCTGCATTGTACTGACTGTGCATTTCTGGTAACTAATCAATGACCTAAATGATAGAGAGATCAAAGAGAACTGTGGGTAGGATCGTCACATGCAAGTGCTTCTGCTCTACCTAGCTTTGTACCTTTCAGACAATGTAAAAAAAAAAAAAAAAAAAGATAAAAGTGAAACAAAATAACCCAACCACCAAAACCTTAGGTGACTACCTGTCAACATCACGGTACCTTGTTCTAGGTATTTCTGCTGTTTTACATCTGCCCGGCACAAAAGAGGAAGTCACAGGTATAACTGAGAACAGGATTTGGTACACATGAAGTTTGAGAATAGTTGTATGTCTGGAATTTTTCTGAGCCTATTTGGTGCACTTCTCCCTTCAACTGGTGTTGATTTATATGTAAAAAATGACATTGCAGTAAAAAGCCATGGAGGGAAGTATAGTAAGAATATATTCAGCAACTGGTGTGAGCAGACAGTAGAAGAACTGTATCACCAGTCTCAGGCAGACTTTTTGGGCTAGCATCTGATCTTGCTTGTACAGAGTAGTACTTCATTCTCCAAATAGTCCCATGGAAATCAACTGAACTACTTATAAAGCTGTAATATTTGTGAGCAGGGCATCAGTTTCTGGCCCTGAGGTTTCATTCTTTTTAACTTGATGTGCCAGTTAAAAATCTTGTAGCAGCGGCTTGGATTTTATCACAAATGAATATCCTCATAACAGCCTTTTAAAATGCATAGGGGAACTTTTCAGACATAAAGATCTTTAAGTCAGAAGAACAGTGCAGCAGTGCACATATGGCCTTTCTCATTGTATCACATAGAGTACTAATTGGCTGGGACATTTGCCTACCACAGAGTGCTTCTACGTGGCTTTCTCTCTGTGAGATATATTTACTAAATGAATTAGGAACCGAAAGCTGAATGGGAACTGTGTAAGTTCAGAGCTTTTGCAAATCGGACTGTTCTCAGGCCAGAAATAAACATAGGAACCTAAATTTGGGAAGACATTCTTAAAGTCTTGGCCCAATATCTGTAAGTGCTAGCCAGTGAATATATACTTAACATATGAATAACTGCTGCATTTGCAGATGATTTCTGTGTGAAAACTGTTTGGAATTCAAGTCCTGCTTCTGCCCTAGAAATACTCTACAGGTCTCTAAAGGGGAGCAGATCCATGAGACTAATGAAGTTAAATTGGTTTTATTCACATCCAAAATGTATCTCTCTCCTCTTTGCTCCTGAATCTGGCAGAAGTTTTTCCCAGTCTAACAAGAAAATGTTGTGTGCCACAGGGGCAGAAAATCCAAGGGAAAACAGAAGTTAGGTATAGTTAGAAATGAACTGAATCATAACCAAAGCTTTTCATGAGATTGGCCAATTTAAAAAAAAAAAATGTATATAGTTATAAACTTTCCTTCTTCTTAGTTTCAAAGTCAAACAAAAATGGAAAAAAAAACCACAAAGCATTTTTCATGTTATTCTGCCACAACTAAGTGTGACTTGAAATTGCAAATTAAATTTGGTTCCCCTGAGATTTCTAGCCAAATCTGATGGAGCTGGGGGAGGGTCTGAATTGCAACATCTGTATTAGCACTCGAAAGTCTGTGTCTTTTTCCTTCCAGACTGCTGAAGCATTACAAATGCTCTCTTTGTCTTTACAGCTGTGTCTTGCTACGATTAAGCTGTGGAGCTTGTCACCACTATGGGACTAAAAAGAAGGATTTGCTGCTGTTTTCTCGACATCTTCCATATAAAAGGAATATGTGGCACCTTGTGTAAGTGGATGCCAGTGTGATGAGAAAATTGACAAATGTACGTAGAGAATCAAGTTGCTTCCCCATGGATAAAGGGAACTGTTAGCACTGGCTTACATTTTTGGTAACCAGTCATGATATATTCTCAATTTATTAACATGTTTGATGAGAAATCTGCTATCATGAAAGTCCCAGCAGTTTACCAGCTTCATAAAATGTATTATAGGAACAACTATTGAAATAACTGTATTTGTCTCTTATGAACTGATTTGTGTTATGCATATTTTGTAAAGCTCTTACGAGTTTGCAAAAAAAAGTGGTTTACTTGCTTGTACACTGTTCTGATAGCAACTGTATGTTGCAAAGGATGTCGGGTCTTGGAATGAAAATCTGTGTTAACCGAAGTACTTGAAAGCTAATTGTATAAACTACTCAACAATAACAAGGAAGTGAGCAATCTGAGGCAGCCCCTTGTCTTTCCTTTAACTAGTGCATTTTTTTTTCTGAATGCAGATCTTGATTCCAAATAGCACATCAATAAAACAAAGACATTAACCACAATTAAGTATATCTAAGCATTGTTCATCACTGGAACCCAAGGCCTGGAGGAGCAGCTAGGGACTTCGGTTAAAATAATCTTCCTATGTTCTCAGTGGTACTATTGTTTCACTGAGGCAGACTTTACAGAAGTGCAGAAATTTTAAGATCTTTTTTTTTTTTGAGACATGAACGAAAAATATTTTTGAGGAAGAAGGAATTGTATGTCCTCCAAAAGTACTTGGATGCAAAAGGGAGCCAGGATTAAAGGACAGCAGATCTGCCACTGCTCTCAGGCAAGAAACAAACCCACTTAAATCGCAGATTACAAATGCTCCCAAATAAAGCTGACCGGTGTTTAAATGAACTAACATTCCCTCTCCTGTCTCCACCACCTTAAGATCACCTTGATCTTACAGTCTGTTCTTCAATAGAGATAAAAACGAGATGGCCAAAACAGTCTTGCTTTCAAAGTACCTCTACAGTCAAATCGTTTAGGTGTTGTCATAGACTGCCGCTTATAGCGTGTCTCCTGTGGTCATGTACAGGTCAGTGTTCAGTGATGCCTGCCTCCGTGTTTTGGAAAAAAAGAGTGACTTCACTTTGCAGGAATATATATGCTGTGTGTGTGATGAATTTGTGCCTTTTATAACTGTAGCATTTTCTCAAGTGCCTCTGTGGTGACTGTCTCCCTTGGTTTCCTTCTTAAGTTCCCTTCTCAATAGGCTCTGCAGATATTTTTATCTGACAGCTGTGAACTTTTTTTAACCTTAATTAGAATCAATAAATATTGTCATGTCACATTTACTGTTTGAGGCTTTTCTTTTGTGGAAGCCCCTTCTGACTTGGTTGTGATGGTGAGCATTACTTAGTAACACAACATTTTGCATTTCATACTGAAGCCAGTGAGATATCTTCAGCTTTTCTCAGTAAAGAAGGCTCTACAAAGAAGAAGGAGAGAAGGATAAAAAAAGCCCAAACAAACCCCCAAAAAAGCTAAAAAAACCCCCAAACTCCCAAAAAAACAAACACCAAAAAAATCAAGCGACATTTGGCAATAATTCTTCTTAACATATAGATGACCAACTGCATCGCACTTAAGAATTAGTTTTTATTGCTGTAGGTGGAGTTGGAGTGTCCCCATTGTGAACATACCTCTCTCACAGCACCTTGTTTACCAGAACACATATGGGCACGGACACGTTTTATAGCTGCTCATGAGAGTCAAGGGCAGGTGGTATGGAGCTGTAACTGAACACAGGAAGAAACAGACCTTGTACCAAATACTCCGTGTTGTAAACATAAAAAAAATAGAAGAAAAAAGAGACAAAAATCACTGGCTTAATGTCATCCAGCAGCTCAGTGTCAGTGCTAGAGAGAGAATGTAACTGAAGAATAAATTTGGCCTTGGGAAGGGACCTGTTTCACAAAAACGTAGTGTATGAAAACTGGAAAAAGCACAACCATCCATGTGAAAAACGCATCAAAAGCATGCAGTGCTCTTTGTATAGGCTTAACTTGTAGTATTACTTACAAGTTATAAAGGAGCACAAATACCATGAAAGCAAATATCCTCAACTAATTCTTTACATGCTCTATAAAGCATCCATCCCCTAAGAAACATATCAGAACCAGCAATGCATTTCACAGGACCTAAAAGAAGCTCACAAATGGTTATGACTCTTAAACGTTGCTACCTTGGATCAGATTTGAACTACCTCTTTAACCCTTTATTCAGACATATCCTGTGGCATCGCATAGGAAGTACTTTATTATTATTACTGTTATTAATTTGTTTACAAAGCTTTCAGTGTGTGTGTCAAAGAGACTATGTCAGCCAGGGGAACACTGCATTATTTCCAGCAGTCCGGTGTACAGAAAATTAATTTGGACAGATTAGTACAGGAGAAATGCATTTTGTATAACATCTGTAGAAGATACTAATATGATTTCCTGAGAAACCAATTAAAAATCCCACTCATTGTATAAGAGAGGATAGAACAGCTATGTGTTTGCAAATTATTTGGCTAAATCATACAGAACTCACTTCTAGTATGAGAACTAAGATAATTTTTTCTACTCACCTTGTATAATTATACCAATCTACTCATCTGAAGCATATCCCAAAATGTTTGAGGGACTGATGAGTTTTGCCTTCTGGCTCAAGGC
This sequence comes from Nyctibius grandis, assembly GCF_013368605.1. Classification (NCBI taxonomy): domain Eukaryota; kingdom Metazoa; phylum Chordata; class Aves; order Nyctibiiformes; family Nyctibiidae; genus Nyctibius; species Nyctibius grandis. Next base: position 26,702,249 of record NC_090659.1, read on the forward strand.
AGGATGAACTCCCCTTGGGCCTGTAGAGTTGCCTCAGGAAAAAAGCAACCGGGAATGAAAGACAAAACTGGCCTCAGATTGTACCGAACCAAGATACAGTTTGGTATCTACTGGAAACAAGGGGAGGCTTTCTGTATACTTCAGACCAATCCATTAAGGCCCAAGTTTTTGCCACCTCATCTGAGGTGCTTCCATCAACAGGGCTGCCAAGACACAGTTCTTTTCTGGCTGGTCCTCCTCTGTGCAGTGAGTGGGGAGAGAGGGGCTCCTCGCCTGGTGGTTCAGCCCATGCAGGACTGGAAGAGTCCTATGGACACATCCTTGTCTCTGGCTCTCCATGTAGGAGGATACCTGAATTGATTGGGTTGCTAACTTCGGTATCTCAGTTATGTGCTTCAAATACATGGGATGAACTCAGGTTAGGAGAAGACATTTTATACCTAATGCGTGTGTTTAACTTGTTCTGCAAAGACATAAATGACAAGGTCTGATGTTTTCAAAGAACACATGATATTTGCCCACCTAGAGAGCAATTCAAGAGCTGAAACACAGTTGCCTTGTGCCTTTCAGACACCCGAGGGCACTTTGTCCAGCCTCCAGCTGCTTCTCTGAAAGGCGGCAGCTCTTCCAGAGGATGTGTCCTAAACTGTCCCTGCACGGGTGGCACAGACGCGCTTTGGATACCGAACCAGGCAGCTTCTACTTCCCACCAACTGCTGATGGCAATTAGGCACTTAAATGCTTCCTTGGGGTATTTAGCTTTGGAGAAATGCAAACAGGGATAATTCCCGGGCCCTGTGAATCTTACGTTGTGCAAGTTAATAAATTGCATGTTAATATGTAGCTGCACATGAGTATGTTATGCACACAGCTGTCCTTTACGCAGGCAGGCTATACAACGATTTTGTTGGTCATTGGAAAGAAAAACAAAGGCATGATATTCTAGTCAGTTAGAATATTAGCGGTGTTTGCTAGAAAAGCCTTCAGTTAGCAGCTGAGTGCCCAGTTAAGCTGTAAAAAAAAATACACCTGAGTAAGAGGGTTTGTAAACTGATTTTAGTTTGCATGATTTGTACAGTCAGTAGCACTAAGCTATTCCGAAGCTAGGCTAGGAAAAGCTCAAAAATGAATTTTAAATAGCTGTGACGATAAGCTGTGAAACACACACTAAGGGTCTTGTCCACTGGGTCTTTACCCAGTGCCATGCTGTCTCATCCCGGTCTTCCATTCTTCCTGGCCTTGCTGAAAGAGGCAAACAACGTGGTTTTGAGTTTTTACATCCATTGTAGGTCAAAGGCAGTCTCACTCTGTGTTTTGACAGAATGTGAGAGAGACGTTTTCTAATTTAGAAGTAAAGGGTTATTAGCTTTCACCCAGGGCTGGTTTTTGCTATGTGCCCAGGGAATTTTCTGTTAGCAATTTTCACAATCCCTCCTTAGCAGAACGGCCCTAATAAAACAATCAATACTCATCCAGCTCCATTTCCTCTGGCATCTACAGGCTCTGTAGACTCCCTCCCCACATCCCTGCAACTTCCATGGGGGATAAAAGCCTCATCCAAATACAAGCGATCTGTTCATCTGACCTACAGTGGAAAGGGTCGGAGCAAATACAGACCAGCCTTGCCTGCCCAAGGGCATAAGGGCAGTAGTAACTTTGGGGGAAGGGGGTCTCATCGAGTGCCATTTCCCTGCAGCAGCAGAGACTTGTTGAAGTGCTCGAGAAAGTGGTACCGAGCAGAGACACCAGCCTTTGGCTGATTGGGTTTGTCAAATGGCTCCGTGTGCTCCTGCACCGCTGTCTAATAGGCTTCAAGGCTGCACTCGAATATGCTTTAGTGCTTGGATGGGAAGGAGGGGAGAAAAGGAAATGTATTAATAATGCATTGAGGCATCCTTGTCAGCTCTCAGGCTGTTCACTCCCAATTTGCATATGCTCCAAGTTGTAAGAAAACACTTCGCACAGCAGTGTTGCATTTAGCAGAAATTACATTATAATTTCAGATGTGGAAACTTCTATTCCAGGTCTGAGGCAGTGAGATGTCCCATTGGGCTGTGCAGTCATTATTTTAAACAATTGAAATGCATGCTTGCACTTAATCAAAATCAAGGGGAGATGTTACTCCAGCCTACAATTGCCAGTTCAGCCCGAAGTGGAACGAGAATATTAAACTAAATTAGAAACTATGTTATTTCCCAATCATTTCTTTATGAGCTGGAGTTTGGCCAGAGTGCTTTTTCAGAGGCTGCATATTTGAGCCAACACCTCTATCCATATCCATACAGCAAACTGTCCCCAAATAAATCCTCTTATCAGAGGAGGGGGGTGTTCAGATGCATTTAGGATCTGTGCTCACACTTTTCTCCCAGATCCTTCATGCTGCCGAGCAGCAGAAAAGCCTCAAGCTTAAGACTTAAGAAAAGACTTAAGACTTCAGAGGAAGTCTTGAAATGCCAGCAGAGGGGTGGTGCAGCAGCCGTTTCATCGCCCTGATTGCTGCCAGGGACTGGCTAGTGCTGGGGTGCAGAGGCTGCAGGGATGGAGTCTGGCTTTCTCTGCTTCCTCCAACGTGGCATATTGGAGCTCGGAGACAGGTGAGAACTGGGGCCTGAAGCTGGGGACTTGCATCCCTTTCCTTTCATGTGTTTCCATTCCAGGGTTTGATATTTTGGGTACCCAACAGGAATAGTAAGAACCAGCGCAAAAATACTCACTGAGACCTTTCTTCAAGTCGAAGCGTTAAGCTTTTGCCGCATTTTTGTTTGCGAGGAGATAAAATGCTGCTGTTATGTAGCCAGAAGATGGCAGCCTTTATTTCAGCCCTGAGCCCCGCCGTGCCGAGCTGCCGTGCAGCAGATGGGCGTCCGGCCACGCTTCCGCACAGCTGTCTGCAGCTGGTGTCTGCTAGCAGTGCTCCCCCCCCTCCCCCAAATGCTAGGCTCTGCTTTCTGTAATTCAGCCAGACATCCTGGATTTAACCAACATTTTGATGAAAATTACGGTGCTTGGGCTATAATCCAAGTTTTGAAGCGGAGGGTCTGGCCATAGAAGTCCAAATCCCAACACCAGTGGTAATTACATCCTTTGCTTCATTTTCAGCCCTGTCTCGAGTGGAAGCTGTCTTCTGGCACTGTGAGTGGCAGTGGAGCTCACAGTTACATTTCATAGAGAAAGAGTAACAGTGGGAAGATAGAGATGGCAAAGGACGTCTGTCTTGTACTGTCTTGTACTTGGTAAGGTCACAGGCAGTGCGAACTCACCCCCTTGTCTGATCCATTCATGGTTATAGGCCAGAGCACGTCAGATTTCCTAGGACCCCTGGAAGAGGAGACAGGCAGCTCCGAGGCACTGCTGGCCTCCTCTGGCACCCGGCAAGCAGCCAGCACCACTCTGCTGAAGCTTCCCTTTCCTCTCATAAGTAAGTCATGCACTCTCACTTGGGAAACTTTTTCTCCCTGCTCCTCCTTTGTGTCCTGGGTTATTCTGTCTCTGCTATCTAAGAGTCTTGAGTCCAAAAAAAAAAAAAAAAACCGAGAGAGCAAGAAACAGAGAACAGCAACTGGGAAGCCAAGCGCTCCAAATAAAAGAGCAGAACAGCAATTGCAACGAGAGCCTGAGCAGTGATTGCCAAGTGCAGGAACTGAGTGGGAAAAGAACAAATTAGAGTTAACTAACAAAGAGCACATTTAATTTTCTCTTCTGGATTTTCACCAGGATGAAATCTGCTCTCTGTGTGTGTGTGTGTGTGTGTGTGTGTGTGGAAAATAATTGTTGCAGGGAACATTTACAAAGCAAAATTGTTTCCAACAGCTCCCTGGAAGAGAAACAGCCGAAAAGGAAAAGAACAGACTAAAATCATATTTCCACCGAAGGCAACTCTCTGGATTTGTCCAATTTTCCGTTTCTTAATGCTGCTGTCAGGAATTGGGAGCTAAGCCCTGTACAGAGAACATAAGACCAGCCTCCAGCTTGTTCCTGGCATGGTTTCTGGCCAGGAAAGCCCTTGCTGTCAGGGAGCAGAACCTAGTCAATAGGACATGGGAACCGACGGGTGGGAAACCTGCACGTTATGACCCGTCAGACTGCGCAATGCTGGCACATCCCCCTGCGTGGTGTTTTTATTCAAATATATAATGCTAATTTGTGCTGGTGGTTGGGGCTTTGTTTCATCCTGGGAAAAGAGATCAAACAACATGAAAACAGACGCTGGATCAAACGTGGACTGGAAAGTATCGCTGGTGAACAAGTATTGAAGAGACCGGGTGCAGGCTGCAGGCTGCAACCACTGGCTTGCCCAGAGTGGGTTTTGAGGCTGGATGTACCTTTAGCACCCTGGGTGAATCTGGTCAGACCTCCTCCTTGCCCTGCATGAGGAGCATGGCTGAGGGATGCTGCCTGACCTGGGGAGGAGGTTCATGTCCACTGAGCAGAAGCATGCAGCCCTTGCAACCCAGCACTTCTCGTGATGGTGGCCCCTTCCCAGATCTCTCATATGGTGGGTTTCCAACCAGAGGGGTTTCGGTTGTCAGGTCCCATGCTGGGCATTTTGGGGGTTGTCTAACAGGTGGTGAGGAATAGAAAGCCACGCTGGGCTGATGGTGCGAAAAAGCCAGCCAGCGGCTCTCCTCCTGCACCTCCTGCCTGCCCAGCTCCCGACAGCCCAACAGCCCGTACTGTTTCAAGGTCGCCATCCCCACAGGGCTGGTTGATGGCAGCTAGCAGCCAGGGAGGGGGCAGCCGTGCTGCCCTGCCCAGGCGGGAGCTGCAGCCGAGGGGAGCCAGGCAGAAAGGAGGTGGGAAGCTCAAGAGTCTCACAGGAGTGTTTTTCCATCCCTGGTGCCGATTTCTGTCGCTGTCAAAGGTGTTGAAAGGCTCATTATGTGACATGCTGTGAGGGGCTTGGGCACAGCTGCTGTGATATCTGTAAGCAAATGCAGCAATTTAATTAAAAAAGAGGCAGAGGCAGGTTCTCTCACATGCATCCTCTCTGCTTGCTTATTTCGGACTGCTTGATCTATCTGCTCCGTGGTGCTTCTCATTTCACTGCTAGTATGGAGGATTAGTCTATTTTTTTTTTCTCTCTTTTCCCTCTGTTGCTCATTCTGACAGCACTTGCTCTGGTCTTTGCTTTATTTCCAGGCATGAAACAGCAACCTTTTCACCTGAGGCTTTCCCATTTCCCAGGCATGTCATTGCAATTCAGTTCACACCCCAGTGCTGATGGACTTGGCATGGACCTTGGCCTCTCCTGTCTCACCTGTTACCTTGAGAGGACAGAGCATGTCCCACCTCTGCCAAGGGAGTGCAGGGCTCTTCCTCCACCACCCAGGGCACTGAGCACCCCTGGTCAGACAAGGTAGCCAAAGGCTTTCCCACCCCATGGCTGGGGTGAGGACTCCACTCAGCCCCCAGCAGAAAGAAGTATTTCCACGGTGCTTCAGCCTCACCGTTTCAATAACGGCAGCAGCTCGCTTGGAGAGTTGTCAGCGGTGATAAACTCAGTCCCATTCTGTTTCAAAATTGGTTTAAGAAAGATGCCTGGCTGTTTAATATTTAAGCTGAATGTTTAATGTTTAAACAGGGAAATTGTTCTGATTGTTGGAAAGGGCATTAAAGCAGGATGAAAACTGGTCTATAATCTCTGACAAACACTGCCCTTTCGCTGCAGCAGCGTGCTGCCTGGGAGCTGCAGGAGTTGCAAAAACGCCAATTTTAATCAACCTCTTTCATTTCATTTGCCGCTTACCACCCCCACGGCAGCGAGACGTGCTTTTTCCCTGCAAAGTGGGGAACGTTGTAGCTGGCCCTGTTTAACAGTTTGAGACTAGTTCAGCCAAATTGAACTTGCACTTCAAAACCGGAACAAGTCGCAATAGAAATGTGCGTGGGTAAGATGAAAAGCGAAGCTGGACAGCTCACGGGTGTACTCCAGATGATTTGGGGTCCCTTTTGCATGTGTACACAAAAGCTGTGAAATTCAGATGTCAAGTTTCAAGTCAGCACAAAAATGAATGGATCTAACTGCTACAAATACATACATGGATGAATATTTTTGGACAGCTACAGACAGTGTTTTTCAGGCAGTGGAAATATCCCCCCGGGGGAGGTGTGTAACAGTGCAGAACCATTTCATGCCACAAAAAGGCTTGTCAGGAGCCAGCCTATGCTCCCTCCCCCAGCCCTTAGGCGGGCACTGCGGCTGTGCCAGGCTGCATGCACGGGGTAGTCCTAGCACACAGGAATCCCCGCTCATTAATGGCTGGAGCTGGGGAGGACATGTTCCCCAGGGAGCCCTCACGTCAAACAGCAATTCACATCAGTCACTTTCGCCTCCCTTAAAATGTTCCTAAGGTGGATGCTAACCAATCTGTCAAACGACTTGTCAAAAATCCTTTAAACAAGCATTTAATACTACAGTTTAGTGTGTTCAAAATCCAACATTGCTGGTTCCTACTGAGACTATTCTCTCCTTTCCAGTGTGGGTTATTTGAAGTGCATGTCTAAGTTGAAGGTAGATGGGAAAGTTGAAGCTGAAAATGTAGATAGTCTTCTATAAATAATCTGTTCTGGCTTTTTTTTTTTTCACAGAGAAACCGGTAGTGGCTGTCTGATCCTCACATAGAAGGATTGTGAACAATGAACAAAGTAGCTCAGGAGACATGTACAACCTTTTTTAACACTGGCACCGTGAGCACCTGCTCACATCTGGTGACAAGGGGCCACCTGAAGTACCCCTTCCCTCTGGAAACGGCTTCTCATTTGGAGCCCACCAGCACCTACGCTGAGATTGGTCTGCACTTACGGTGTCTATAAGGCTTTTGTACAAAAAAGTGAGAGGACCTGCGAATGTGGTTGAAGCAGAGGCCAGGAGCAAAGTCGTCTTGGGTAGGCGGGTATTTCTGTTGGCGTATACATAAGGATCATATTGAGCAGATCAAGGGTTTGGTGGATGCTGCATGTGATGTGCCTAGAGATTTAACACACTACAGAAACACCACCTTCCACAAACTCACAAAAAACAACGCAAGGAAGAATCTGAAGAAAAGTTTATAGAAGAGCTCCTCTTATCAAGGTTTCAGGACTATTGAAAGGCACGTTTCACCCGTGTTCAATGACAGTTGAGTTCATGGACGCATACAATGCTCACATTTCATGGCAAAAAGACCACATAATGATGGTACGTTGTGAAACATACATTCCACACTTAAAATAATCACTTTAGTGTTTAACTGAAGTGTGTCATGTACATAATAAGAGCAGAACAGACAGATGCATCCACTTACTGTAATTTACAAGGCAGTAATTCAGCCTCAAATATATTTCTCCTTATTGGAGGAAGGAGGTACAGATTACGACCAAAACGAGGGGCAGTGAACTGACAGGGAGCCAGGAAGCTGCTGCCATTTGGAAAATAACAGCTAGCACCTGCTGCAAGTTGGAGGGGCTTTAACTTTGCTGACTCATTTCACTCCAATAATGAACGGCTGGGCTGGATCAGATGCCCTTGGGCCAGGAAGCAACCAAGAGCTGCACCGTGGCTGTGCTGCATCGATGCAGGCACCCTGCAGAACAGATAAGCATGGATGTTTGCTCAGTAGCAGGCAGAATAAAGTTCACTTGCACTTCCTCTCTCACCGTTTAGTGAGTTGCTTTGTGCTAATTACCTCTTTTCATCCAGCTCATGGTTAAGTTTCACATTGCAATGATTAATAATTAATCAAATGCATTTGAAAATTAATTTGGCAGTTCCACGTCTGATTGGCATGACAATCTCTTCTGTGAAGCGGGGATGTTATGGGAATAACCTCAGATATTCTGAGCCGCTAACCGAGGTGAATACATAAGGGCATTTATTATCTCATGTGGTAAAAAATAAAGCAGTGAGTGGAAACGAATGCATTCTCCAAGGCCTCTGCCTCTTGGGAAAGGTGTGATCTGCATTTTGCCTTGCCTGATTAGGAATACACCATTGATATTATCATGTCCAATGAAAAGAAATGGACGAGGAAAAGGCGAATTTGAAAAATGCCCCCACAGTTGATTTATTTCTGATTAGCTGGTAGCAACTGCAGTAGATTCGATGCATTAATTATGGTACTAAAAAGAAAAATCACAAGGAGAACGACTTTTGCCCTTTCCAGCAGTCCATGCCACTTCTCTCCAAAAATAACACTCATCTGGTAAAAGGGAAGAAGACGGAGTATGCAGCTTCCACTGGACGTGTGGTCCACACTAGTTTCGAATTAGTTGTCCCTTTTTATAGGCGAACAGCCCCGCAGCAGCCACAGACGTGAAACACACAGTACAACTAAGCAGGCACAGCAGTCCCGGCACGGATGGCAGGTTCCTCTCCCAGAAGCTGGTGGTGAATGGTCGGGCTGGGACATCCTGGGAGAGAGAGGAGATGAGATGGTACTACCACAGGTCTCCCTCACTGCATGAGCGGGGAGGCAGCAAACATCCCCCACTAGGCTGGAGAGAACACAGGTTTTCCTGAGGACCAGATCGGGGAGGGACGGTGGATCGGGGCTGTGAAACACGTATTTTCTATTGTTCATGGTACAGCAAAGGTGGAGTTACTTGTGACTGGAAGGAGGTTATATCTGGCTTAAAACCATGGCCTGGGACTGGGCAGAACTAGGCTGATTTCCTGCATTTTGCAGTCCCCCAGGCTCCGAGATCCTTGTCCCTGGCCCTTGGTCATCCACCCCTCAGACAGGGGTAACAATATTTCTCAGATGAGTCAAAAAAAAAAGAATACCATCACCATGTGAGGTAACCAAAACCTCGCCGAAGCAGGGACCGCAGCCTGACTGAGGAGTGTGTGCCTGACCGGGTGACAACGAGAAAGTCTGGCTTACCTTCGACTCTGGCTCTGGCATCCAAATTTCATTCTCCGAGATCCTCCCCATACTGTGCAATATCTAGAATAAAAAATTATTTGTACCACGTGAGAAAAAATTAGAACCCACACTACTTTCAGTTTTGGAAAAGCAGAGCGAGTCAGAGAAAGGTTACATTGATAAAAGGCATAACTATGACTAGCTGAAAGTTCTTTGAACCAGAAAATGTACAGTGATTTCTCTGTTTATATCAGCAGAGAGAGAAGGAGGAGGCAGTTTTGGTAGTTTGTGCAAATATATGACAGCTGGTCATCAAACAGTTGTGTGCCTGATCAGTGTTTTAAGGATAAAAGGACAGTTTCAGAGAGTCACTTGTAAAAAGTAGGACTTCACTCAGAATCACTCAAATCCACACAACTACAGCTTCTTCAGATGTTTATTTTATTTTTTTTCTGACTACAAGTAAAAATGCTTTTTCACATGACAGTTTGAGAAACAGCAAGGTGAGGTTACCACCACACACTTGGGACTCAAAGCCTATTAGGAGTGATGCTATTTGGGTCACAAACTAGAAAGAGGAGAGATACAACTCTGGGGCTTTCAAAGCATATAATTATGAAGTTATCTCTTGGCTATTCAGGCAGTACCAAGCTCATCGAGGATTTTTCTTCAGAGTAAACTGATTATAACAATCACGGAGGTTCTCAGGGGCAAATGAATGTCTCCACAAGAGACAGCTCACCATCTTTGTAACTACTGCTCACAGGCGTGGAAAAAAGAGAAATTAGGTGACTTGAAACAGAGCAAGTAATGAGGATTATAAGGCGAATAGGATGTTCTGTCAAACGGAAACAAAGCGATGATTTTCCCTTAAATAACAGCTCCGTGGCTCTGTTGTACAGCAGTTGTAACTGTAATGTACACTCTTTAATGTTTTTTTCCCTCCCTCCAGACTGTCGTAAAGGGATTCCACTGTGACTGGGAACCCAGCCCAATGCGTGTCGTTCTGAGGAGATTTAGACATTATCAGAGCCGCTCATTACTAATTCATAAAGCCGAGCTAACGATACTCTCTCATAAAACAAGAAGCAGAAGGGACAGATCAAAAATGAGAACAATGCTCAGATTTCCAGATTGCTGCACAGGAAATAGCTGTGAGCATTTGTAATGACTTAAATTACTTGTAAAACATACAGTAATTAATTTGTTAGATATTGTGGTAGTATATCTAAGGGCAGCATCAGGTTGGAGGTTTTTTTCTAGACATGAGGTATATGGGATGAGCTTCGTTTTAAGTCTCCAGCGCAGCACCACACTGCATAATGTTCTGATTCGGGTGAGACTCTTGGCTTTATTTTATTCAATAATAAACTAAGTAAAGTTTCAAAAAAAAAAAAAAAAGCTTTGGTTCACATCCTTTTCTGTGATTCTTCCCCATCAATTCTAGGAGCCTCTGCACAATTACAGGGTGTGATGCACGAAATCAGACCCTCCAAGCTGTACTTAATCCTTCTTAACCTTTTAATAGAGATGGTGAAAGCAAACCAATGGTCTGTACCTCTCTGGCTGCTCTCTCTCCTGCCTGTACGGCCCCCTCCATGTATCCGCTCCATTGGGTAGCTGTCTCTGTGCCAGCAAAGTAGATTCTGTCAACGCGCTGGCGAACGATCCTTCAAAACAAATGGAGAATGTCAAATGACAAGTAACAGGAAGGTGATGATCCTTCTAAAAGCAATTTATGGGCTTCAATGGAGCACTCAACTTTAGTTCTCCAGAAGTCCTGCAGACCTGGGCTGGGGAGCACAGTGCAATAAGCTGTCCCCACAGGACCACCTACTTGCTCCTGTACACAAAACTCAAGATGTCAGAGAGAGAAAATCTAAGGCATAAATCAGCGTGCCCAGCTTCTGTGCAAAATAATACAAGCCTTACTTTAGTGCTGGGATAAGGGATAATCCTAACAGCCTCCAGAAATGCAGTGCAGCTGATAGATTTATGTCTTCTGCATGGCAGCTTTGTTGTTATCCTGCCATTACTATGGGATGTGAATGATGTTTTTGCAGTGACGGGCCACTAATAACAGCTTCTATTTGGAGGCTGGACTTGCCTGGCTGCAAGGCCTGCGAAAAGCGGATGGCAGCTGAAGGCCTCAGCATTCAGAGGGTTGCATTCGCCCCGTAGAGTCATATAAGCCAGCCCCTCAGCCATGCAAAGCTGCACAAGCATCCCGGTCACCCAGCCATAGGTAATGAGCTCCCTTTCCCATAGAGGTATGTGCTTGCTCTAAGGGCTCCCATCTATCTCTCCAATTAGGTTTTCCCTGTCTGCCTGACACCAGCTTCCCCACGTCAAAGGCCTCACCCATCACTACCCAAGTGTTCAGATGAATTACAACAGAAGAGACTGTGCACAAGATGACTTCTTCCCACACACATCTTGGCAGAGGTAGGGTGTAACTCCATGATGGACACACTAAGGAGCTCACGCTGCAATGTGCTACATGTTTTGTCTGGTCTTTGGCTATGGATACAAGATTTGTCCAGTTGTTCCTATTACATGCTAAACTGTGCCTTCCACACACTTTTCAGTGACATACCTAGTATTAATCAGTATTATCTAACACATTCCTTTAGGAATACAGCAGTTCTGCATGGAGAGGGCATGGGAGGCTTTGCTGGGTGGGAGGAGAGAATAAGTTTTCATGTAAGGGTTTTGTGTCTTCCTCTCATGATGTGACTCAGTGGTTTTCACCAGAACCTGATGCTCCACCTACAGAGTCAGTGGAGACTCTTCCTCTGTCTAAGATGTGTGCCCTCAAGGTGTTAGAAAGTATTAAAAAGATCTATTGCAAATACTGCATAGCGGCAAATACTGTAAGCAACCTAGCGGGGAAAGGTTTCCTGGCTCTAGCAGGCCCCTTTGTGACTGTGCTTTGTTTCCCTGAATGTCACAAGAGAAACTCTGCTCTTACTAAAGTCAATAGCAAGATCCTTGTTAGCTGGGAAGCAGGGGAGCAGAAAGAGGACTGGAGTTCCCCCAATATGCTACATATGCCATAAGTTTGTTGCATAAGGTATATCATTGTACATGAGCTAAGAAATGTAAATTAAAAAGCAAAGCATTCTCTGGTTTACCTTCCGTAAGAATACATTATGCCTGGTGGGAAGTAGGCTGTGTAACAACCCCCTGAATATTGCTCCATGCTCCAGTTCTTTTCTTCATAATGCACAGGCTGTAAGTATTAGCAAACATTAGAGAGTGAAACAGTGGCAGAGAAACTGGAAATAAAAAAGAAGTTTCCTTTGAAGAGGGAAAAAGCAGGCTAAGGATACCTGTCAAAGGAGTGTCATGTCATCTGGCTAATGCTATCCCTCTGCACAAAACAAATCTTTGCACTTTTACAGAAGCACTAGCCTCCCACGGGGAAATGACAGGACAAATGAAACGATGTACTGCCTTCTCTTTTCTTGTAAAGTATGAGACTGGCAGATCTTTTCTTCCTGTACTAGATGCCGCTGCCCTCCCCTTGGGAGTACAGATTGTATGGCACAACATGCAATTTTAGGTACACATTTTAGATACCAGGAATTTTGGCTTTATCCTCCAGAAAAAAGGAACAACATTACTATACAACAGAGGTGAAAACAGGCATTAATTTCTTACATGTAAAGCCTCTTCCATCCCCATTGCCTTGGCATATGCCTCACAGATCTTCTTCTTCCTAGAGTCAGAAAAAAAAAGGTAGAAAACAACCTCTCAGCTATTGCTCTTCTTATTAAAAAAATAACATTTATTGCAACACATTGGAAAGAAATTTGGCTTTAAGTCTGATTTCAAGTTCTTATCTTAACATGCATATTTCAAATGCTGATGCCTAAATGTGACATTTAAAATGGACCCAGGGAATGGGAAACGAAGGCTGATTTTGGCAATGAGCTCTAAAAAAAAAAAAAATCAATCTTTGTACAGTTATTTTAGGATGCAGAGCCAATTCATTCTCATGTTCACTGATGTAAGACCAGAAGAGAAGCAATATAAATCAATGAAATCCCTACAGATTTACCATGGCTGAGAACAAAATATGAGCTGGAGAATACTACTCACATTCCTAAGTAGAACTCCTCTTTCACTTGCATGTGTATCAAAAATCACATTTAGAAAGTACTGTTTGTTCATTTCACAGACTAATGGAGAAACCATACTGTTGTAAACACGGAGGTTTAAAAACTTTATCACCCAGTCTGAACGTGAAGAACACCCAAATTTACGCATGTCAGCGCTCCCTATAACGCTGGGGTGAAGCATCATTCAGTGGGGATGCAGTCTGGGAATGTCTTTGAAAAAATCTTCTCAGTTCACATAGAAACAGAGTTGATGATAAGTTGTAACATGGAAGAGTGGGCAGGAATTGGAAACTCAGAAATATCCATAACTGGATGGATATTAGCATTAGTGTCTTGGCCTGTTTATGCTTAAAAGCTCAATTTTTGCCCCAGTTTCCAGTATTGGTAGCTGCACTGAGCATGTATATACATGCATGTGCACACACACATCCACACACATATTCCGGTGGGGAAGCACCCCAGAGAACTGACTTATTTCTGAAATATTTACAGTTTCTGAACTCTTACCTCTCTTCCTTACTGAGATGGGCCAGTTTAACCGCCTTTCTGCTAAGGATGAAACTGAAAAGAAAAATATGGCATATAAATATCATGCAGTATCAGCACCTCAGCTGATTTGCAAGCTCTTGCTTGAAATGACCCTAAAATAAAAGACAGGCAAAGCACTTTACCGGTACGTAACGGGCTTGACATTTTTTCATCATACCTCATGACTTAATAATTACACGTCAGACGGGTGAAAAGGCCCGTGCAGGGTACTCTGTGGAGTTAATTGAAAGTGAGAGCATGCATTCCCAGGGGGCGGGCACAGAGGACTGCCTGGCAGCTACCAGATGAGAAAGTTGCAGATTACAAGTGTGTTTTCAAAGCTGCCAGCACTGGCCTCATTTCGCTCTGTGGGAATGAACTCTCCATCCCCACCGACTCAGGAGAGCAAAGTTATACCCAAAGTGGGCAGAGAGACGACAGTGTCCAGCAAACTAGCTTGCACTGCCTATCCTCTTATACCTAGGTCTTATCCAAAAGGACTGAGACCCTGAGTTTTCTTGAGCTTTTGAAGTCTCGCAGACAGCTGGCCATACCATTGCCCATGTCGTTTGGTGTTAATAAGTCATGAGAGCTTGCTGCTCTGACAAGCACTGCACAGTGTCATGGACCAGTCCAGTAAGAACTGGGATTAATATTTATTTGGCTTGAAGGAAACAGATTTGCTGATTAGTTCATCTGACCTTAGTGGAGATACCCAGGGGATGAAGTATGTTCCTGCACTCTTTTAGAAAGTTGCATAAATCCACAAGGAGAAAGCAGAAAACCGTTTGCCATATGGGGTTTGGAGGAGGCTTACTGCTCTCAGGTCGTGGAAGTTTCTAAGCCTTGAACATGCCCATAAACACATACAGTTCAGTAGAAGTGGCAAGCTTTGCTCGCCAGATACTTAAGGAGTAGTTGCTTGACATTTATATTGGCCTTTTTTTGGCAGTCTCACCTCAGATTACAGTGGAAACATTTGTAAGGATTGTTTGTTCATATTGGCTTAACCTATTTTAAAAGCCAGTCAGTGCTGTTACATATTTTCCCATCTGTTTGTTCAAACGACAACTTTTTTACTTGGCAGTTTCTTCAGAATCTGTATTTCTTCACTGCACAGCTGCTGCCCTGCTCAACCCCCATCTGACATTCATTTTCTTGCCACAGCAAAATGGGGAGAGGAGGCAAATGAGGATTTCTTGGACAATGGCATTTTCATTTTGGCCCAGGCACTAAATACAAGGCCCAATATAAGCCGAATACAGGCTCACAAAGCTAGGTAAGAAAGGGATTTATTTCTAAATCTACTCCACGTGAAAAAAAAAAAAAACATTAACTGAACGCTTAAAATGAACTACAGTTGACTTCAGCAACTCCTTCCCAACCATCTCCTTTTTATTAGGCTATTCGTAGCAGAAGCTTCACCTAAAAGCTTATATGGACTAGAGAGGCACAAGAGCCTTGTCAGAAGTGCTCTCTTCCATTTATGAAGACTGTGGGAGTGGGCATCACTGATGTAACCTGGCCATTTCCCCTCTTCCTTCTCCTCCCACTCCTTCATATGAGAAGAAATACAGATCTGTAAGTATGGGCTAGAAGCTTCTAACCCCATAATGGCAGGGAAAGATCCATCAGGTTTCGTGTCATCTATGGTTATTCCAATTGGAGACTCTTCATGCTCAATGATGAAGGAACCGCAATAACCTAAGGGGGGAAAAGAAAACAAAATGATTGTCAGAGAAATTTGTTGAAGATCATTGTTTCTGATAGCAATGAGCAAGGAAAATTATCCGTAAAAGGAATTGTACAGTAATTCCTTCATCACCAATACTACCTACATGTCTGAAGTGTTTTTGTAAGTCTCTCTCCTCTCTGACCTCTGACTCTGGGAAATTTTGTACACAGACTTTAAAAAGTCATATTTAAATTCCATTATTACTTAGCAAGGAATTTCTGTGGATTGTTGCAAGTCCCTTTGTCTTTCTATATTGGGAGCAATAAACATTAAAAATAAACGGATCTAGCAAGAACTATGACTGTTCATTCCATGAGTAACTTTGTCCAAAACAACAACAGCAGCAACAACACCCAGTGTAATTACATCTGGTCACTGCGGCCTCAAATTTACACCCTGTATTGATTTTGCTGACGATAAGACTGTCAGGAATGGTGTCCCGTAACAGTAATGCAGCAGAAACACGGGCCGTCTAATCTAGTGTCACATCAGTACATGTTTCAGGTGAACATGCAAAAAATCCCATATAGATAATAGTGTATAAACCTGCCTACATGTCTTTCTAATCCCAATGGCTGGTTTATGCTCTGAAACATGCAAAATTATATTATTTTGATTAAGAAACATTCTCGCCCAGTACAATTCTCAGTATTGTAACATAGGAAGTGGAAACTAATCTGTTCATACAAATACTTCTGGAAATAGTATCAGTTAAAGCTGCGAAACACATGACGTTGCAGCACATGGAAAAAATGTCTTGAGTTAAACAAAAAGCTAACCTACTTTTTCCAGTCCTCTGAGATAACAAGTCTGTAGAACAGAGGATTAAAAACAAGGAAAGGTCTTGCTTACACCTTAAGCTCTCCTTGTCATCTGCTGTAAATTCTCTTTGGCTGCCCTAACTCTGTCCCCGGCAGGGAGAAGCAGGGATCGGCTACTGCAGGGTCACTGCTTCTGTGCAGGTTTCAGCAATGCTTCCCAGGGAAATCTTGCTTGTTCTCTCAGTCCTCCCTCCTCAGCTAGCAACAATGAGATTCAGGATCCTATTTGGGTCTGGACACATATTTGGGACAAGGTGTGTGCTCAAGCTTGGAGGAAGACCTCTCCTTTCTAAGGAGCTTTACCTTTCACTTTTATGTGTGTTTGGTTTGGGGGTTTTGCACATTTAACCCCCCCTTGGATTTATTCCTTGAAAGACAGGAGAGCTTCAAAATTTGCGTAGCATGGGGCTCCCAAGTCCTTCACTTTCCCCACATACCCTTCCTCTCCCAGAAGGCTTCCTTGTAGTACACCATGCATTTTATGACACACCCCATAGGCAAACGCTGAATTAACTGGTTTCTCTTTGGTGGCAGTTCTGGTTTGTAATGAATCTTCATTGTCAGGATCGGAGGGATAGCACTGATCACATACTTGCCCTGAAACATAAAACACAGTCAGTACAGACAAGGCACTGCCTCTCACTGAGCTCACCCCACAGGATACGTTTGAAAGACGCTCTTATTAGTTGTTAACAGCTTTCTCACACCTGGCTTTGCTACTTGGCTTTCCCACACAGATATTTCCAGGTGAACAAAACAATTCTGCCATTTCAGGAAAAGGAGCTGGGAAAAACACGTTGTTTTGTGGTTAGATGATTCTTGACAGCTTTCCGGATACTGAAGGACCAGAGTTGAAACTTGGCTGGAGACAGGTGGGGAAATGGGACAAGATAGATCTTATGGCATAGGTAAAACTGCCTTTTATCATCCCCAGGAAAATATGACCCACGTTTGTCCAAATTACAAACTGGTAAAAAAAAAAATAATCACTTTTGTGCATGTTCACAGGATACTACTTCAGGAAAAGCAACACTGATGGTGATTTCAGCTTTCCTGAACACACTCCCTCCCTCTCGCAGGTCCTGTGTCTGACTGGAGCAATGAAGGATGCTCTGCTTCGGGGCTTGGGGTGACACTATATCACAACAGATGCTGCTGCTCTCAGGCGCTCTCATGCTGGTGAAGCCGCTGAGTGCAGGAAGCCTGTCTCCTCTGACTTGGCTGCTGCTCAGCCAGCATGGAGGGAGAAGCTAGTGGTTTAACTCCAGGGTTTAAAAATCCCTGGGAGAGGGACAGAGTCCCTCCTCCAGGACACCCTTAGACCGGCTTCTCTGCCAAACTGCCCCTTGCCTTTCTGCTAGCTTTCTCTAAATATCCCCCAAACACTGCCACCGGTGAGACAGGGGTCTTGCAGACTGTGACGGTCCTGCACAAACCCCTGTGGCAGGCTGGGCTCTCCGTGCAGAAGGGAGCTGCCGCCCTGTGGGTGCCACTGTGGGTAATCACGTACTGATGGAGCATTTCACAGTGCCACTGCACAGAGGTAAAATCCTACTAAAGGCATTTGAAATGTCGTCTTTTTTTTTGTTCTGCAAACCACAAACTTAGATACGAACAGGAACATTATTTTTCCTTTCTTTGACATGGTCTCAACGCAGAACTAAAATGTAAAAATATATAATCACAGTAAAAATTAAGGCAGAAAAGGCGGAGTAATAACAGAAGCTAACTAGCAGAACACCAAGAAGAGACCCAGTCATAAATAAATCCGTAAAGCAGGTTTCACAGAGCATCGGGGTAGTCTTGACAAATAGACACACACAAATGGGTACTTCCTGATTACATCTGGCTAAGAGCTACAGCAGATGTACTCCCCCACTAAGTGCACGCTCTACTTTTATTCTGATCAAATTACCTCATATATCTCATGGTTTAGAGTCTCCACAATGACATTATCACCTGTCTGATCAATACGGACCACAGGTTGCTCTAGTTTAACTCTGCCTTTGAGGCGTTCCATTATTTTCTCCGATATCTGACCAGAACCCCCTTTAAACTTCCTCTCCTAAAAAAACAAACAGAAAAGAAACACAAACAAAAAATCACCAGCGTTATTGACAACGACATTGAATATGACTTCTGCTCGTAATCAAGAAACTCCAGGCCAAATATGCAAGTCCTAAGGGTGTGTAAAGAGGCCCAGACTTTCAGAAAAGTGAAGGCATAAACCTGAGCCTCAGTGGGGATTGCTACCTAAACCAGTTTTGCAATGGCTTCCTCAATTAGCTGGCTTAAAGACTTAGAGAACAAACAAATATAATACAGGTATTGTAGCTACTATAAACATATCACTTCATTAAAAAGAGGTTTTGAGTATTTTACCCATCACTGTGCTACCAAAACCCTCACGTATAACACCAACTTGTATCTCTACACTGAAAGCCAGAAGCAAGACAGATATTTAACTGGGTCTGGCCTCGAGTGCAGCATGCAATGAGCTTTATCTGTCTCTGGGAAGACACAAAGACATTGCGGTCTGGAAAAAAGCACAATCTGTTACACATATTTCCTTGCGACGTCTGTGCAGAGGCTCAGGGGAAGCACTAACCCTCTTTTATCTACCAGCCACCAGCATTACATCAAGGAGCTCACTTTTACATGCTGGTACTGGCAGGGAGGAAAGGATTAACAAAGTCTTGTGCTGAAAGACTGAAATGGATGCCTGAAGAAGTTTTATAAGACTCATCATTGCTGTTAAAGCAGAAACCCTTAGTGTTTATGCTCAGCTGAGTTTGATTGGGGTGAGGGGAGAGGGAAGGATGGTAGAAACCAAGACAAGGCACAAAGAAAAGGAAGTGTTCTTCCTAGGCGATCCTTCCCATCTCCACGTGTCTTGTTTAGCTATGAGTATCTTGGGATTAATTTTATTTTTAATTCTTGCAACGTCTAGCAGTTGCTGACGTGGGACAGCAAATGGGGCTGAGGGGCTCCTGAGGAGGAAGGCTCTTGGGTCTTGCTCCTACCTCAAGGCAGCATTAGCTCTACTTACACCCTTCCTGACACATGATTGTCCATTCTTATCCCAATGGACAGATGTTGATGGAGACTTCGCATCTCTCCAGGCAACCTCTCTTAATGTCTCCCCATCCCAGCACACTTGGAAGGGTGTGGTACAGTCTCCACTTTTGCTTTTGGTAGCTTAAGTCTGAAATGCTGTTCGTGCTTTCTGAGGCTGCGTTAACTGAGGTAGGAGGCTAGTAAAGGGTGCCGACATACCACATCAAAATTACTTTGACAGCCGCCTCTCCCCTTTTCTGAAACTTCATCCAGAGTAATCACATGAAAACCATGATCTTCTGCAGGCAACCAGGCATCTGCCACAGCCAAGGCAAGAAACAGTCTGAAGTAGCTCATAAAACATGCTGCCATGCGAGCAGTCCCAAGAAGGAAGGGCCTTTTGCTCTCTACTTCCAACTCTAGCCATTAGAGGCTTCAACACCAAAAAACCGTATTTCACTCTGAAGTACACTTGCTTTGAAATCTTGAAAACATTCAAATGTGCTAACTAACGCACAGAAAACAAACTGGCAAAAAGCATCAAAACAGCAACAAAAGGACTGTGCTGAAGTGGACGCAGGAAAAAACAATCATCAGTTAAATTGTCCCAATTAATTCCAAAGCCTAGCTAATAAAATTCCTCATTGTACAGAGCTAGCTGAGAGGGCTGTTCCACCCCATGAGAACATAACTTCTCCAGTGCCACATGAACTTGGTGTTTCATCCTCTTTTCATTAATTGCAGAGCTTTGACAGCTACAACACTCCACTTGCTCTTTATGGTTTCAAAAGAGGAGGAAGAATATGAGACATTTTGTACCTGGCCCCCATTGGAGATAGAGAAAATCCTGGCTGTGCCCCCACACTGCCTCACGTACCACAGGAACCAGAGAGCAGAGACTTCATGAGGCTCAGACGTGACGTTGACATTCACAAAGAAGGTGGCAAATTCTTTAGCAGCTCTGCATGAGACACAGGAGTAGAAACAGGCAGTGAATAAATGCGACTTCCTGACTGCTTTCAGGGTTTTCTTTGTTATTCTCGATAAGGGTTGCTTTTCCAAAATCAGAAAAGCCAAGATTATTTATATCTATCTCATTTTTCAGCCTGTAGTGAGACTGTTTCAATGGGTTTATATCAGCACCTCCCTCTCTCCCAAAGCATTTACCCATTCAGTTTGAAATTCCACTGATTTCACCTTAGTTATTTGTTTAAAGAGTTTCCCAGCTGCTATTCCTTTCATCAGAACAAATATTTTTCTCAACAGGAGAATGCACTTGATAAACAGCTAGTGAAATTCTTCTGCATTTCTCCTCCACGGGGAGCACATCAGGCACATCATTCCCAAGGTCTGATGGGTCCTAAGGGACTCAACTAGCCACATGGCCAAGACATTCCCCATCTCCCATGTAATACTGCTGCACAGACCTTTTGTGAAACCAAGAATCAGACATGAGATAACCCAGAGAAACCAAACTGGCAATCATTGCCATAAATATAAGGAGAGGGTCAGCTATCTAACATAATAAGTCCTCTCAGAATCACAGAATCACAGAGTCAATCAGGTTGGAAGAGACCTCTGGGATTATCAAGTCCAACCATTGCCCTGACACCACCATGTCAACTAGACCATGGCACTAAGTGCCATGTCCAGTCTTTTCTTAAACACATCCAGAGATGGTGACTCCACCACCTCCCTGGGCAGCCCGTTCCAATGTCTAATGATCCTTTCTGAGAAGAAATACTTCCTAATGTCCAATCTGAACCTCCCCTGGTGAAGCTTGAGGCTGTGTCCTCTTGTCCTATCGCTAGTTGCCTGGGAGAAAAGGCCGACTCCCACTTCACTACAACCTCCCTTCAGGTAGTTGTAGACTGCAATAAGGTCACCTCTGAGCCTCCTCTTCTCCAGGCTAAACAACCCCAGCTCCCTCAGCCGTTCCTCATAGGTCAGACCCTCCAGACCCTTCACCAGTTTGGTCGCCCTCCTCTGGACTTGCTCCAACACCTCAACGTCTTTCTTGAAGCGCGGGGCCCAGAACTGGACACAGTATTCAAGGTGCAGCCTCACCAGTGACGAGTACAGAGGGACGATCACTTCCCTAGACCGACTGGCTACACTAATCTTAATAGAGGCCAGGATGCCATTGGCCTTCTTGGCCACCTGGGCACACTGCTGGCTCATGTTTAGCTGGCTGTCGATCAGCACCCCCAAGTCTCCTTCCGCCAGGCCGCTTTCTAACCACTCTTCCCCCAGCCTGTACCACTGGGGGTTGCATGGGGTTGTTGTGGCCAAAGTGTAAGACCCAGCGCTTGTTTTTGTTGAACCTCATGCCGTTGGTCTCGGCCCACCTATCTAACCTGTCCAGATCCCTCTGTAGGGCCTTCCTACCCTCCTGCAGATCGACACTCCCACCCAGCTTGGTGTCATCTGCAAATTTACTGAGGGTGCACTCAATCCCTACGTCTAGATCATCTATAAAGATATTGAACAGCACCGGCCCCAGAACTGAGCCCTGGGGAACACCGCTAGTGACTGGCTGCCTGTTGGACTTTGCCCCATTCACCACCACTCTCTGGGCTTGGCCATCCAGCCAGTTTTTAACCCACTGAAGAGTCCACCCATCCAAGCCCCGGGCAGCCAGTTTGTCTGGAGGATGCTGTGGGAGACAGTGTCGAATGCCTTACTGAAGTCTAGATAGACTATGTCCACAGCCCTGCCCTCATCTACTAAGCGGGTCACTTTGACATAGAAGGAGATCAGGTTGGTCAAGCAGGACCTGCCCTTCCTGAATCCATGTTGGCTGGCCCCGATGCCCCGATTGTCCTGCATGTGCCGTGTGCAGAGGGACTCAACATAAATAAGAGTTATAGCAGCAGGAAATGAGGACTTGGCTATTCATATTTCTTTCATTTGTGGCTAAGATTGCTAAGAGAGTTGAGATAATTTTGCAAAGAAGGTGAAAGATCTTTGACTTGGATGAAGTTTCATAAAACAACATGAATTTATAACCATCTGCTAAAGGAAGGAACTTTGCAAGTTATCTGGGCTAAAATATGTAACTTACAAACTTTTATAACCTCAATTCCCTGGGTATGAAGTCCAGACTTCTGTTTCATTAGCCAGGATACAAAAACATCCTGGATGCAAGAACCCTCTGCAACAGTCCTGAAAGCACCAAGACACTAAACAGTTGTAGCAGGTTCAGGCCTGAGAAATGCAAAGAGTCTCCTCAGGATCAGCAGATGCTGATCTGTGACACATGACAAACAAATCTTTTATAATCTTGACCCAAGTCATGTAGAAAATGCTGCGGAAGAGCTTTTTTCTACACATAGTTAAAAACTACAGTTTTTAACTATGTGTAGAAAAATCTGGCTTGGCTTGAAGATCTAAAATGGCATTTTACTGAGTTTTTGCACGTGTTTCAGTTGAGCACATCCATTAAAACTGAACTGCCACAAAACCACTGGCAGTAGAAGCAGTCTTGCAGAGAAGCGTGTTACAGGAGAGATCACTATAAACCCAGTTCTGCTTATACTCCACTGGCTCCCTGCCTAAGTGGAACAGGAAAAACTAGAAGAAGAAGAGCCAGTGCACTTGCAACAGAAAGGGCAGTTCAAAGTAACCGAGTTTGCAGGCAAATGGCTCATAACATTAATTGTAAATAATACTACAGTGCCACAGAGAGCAAGAGAAAGTCCAAATGACTGTACCTCGCATCACGCGGAGCTGGAGTAAGATTTAAGCCAGCCAAATAATTTCAAATGGGAATTTTTGGCCAGGAAGCTGCAGGCACAGTGCTAAACCACAGTCAGAGTGAAAGGGCAAACAGAGCACAGCCGCACAAATAAAAGACGCTGAATGCAAGGGAGGAGAGCGTTACAGAATAGCACAGGGGTCAGCACAGCAAGCAGGGATACAAGTGCTCATATAAGCACATTTCTCTTTGCCTTATAAAGAGAATTAATTGAAAAAGGAAAGAAGGAAAAGAGTATTTCCAGTTGTCGTCATCCCATATTGAACACTGTGCCTTTTTTATTTGTACAGTGTGGTCCCTCGTAGACATATAAAACACACTGGTCATTTTCTAGGCAATGTATCACCTTGGGCCCTCTTCCTACCAAATAAGGTTGATACTCTGTTGGACCTGCTACTCACAAACAAGGAAGATCTGTTGAATGCTGCAAAGCTAAAGGGCAGACTTGGCTGCAGTGGCCATGAGACTGTGGAGTTTAAGATCCTGAGAGGAGTAGGACAGACAGCAGAACTGCAACCCTGGATTTTGGAAGAGCAGATTTTATCCTCCTCAAGGACCTGCTTGGCAGCATCTCATGGGAAACTACCCTGTAGGGCAAAGAGGCCCAGGAGAGTTGGCTGGCATTCAAGGACAGCTTCCCAGGAGCAGACGGAGGGTGCACTGCAATGGGCAGAGCTGAGCAAGTGCAGCAACAGGCTTGCTGGGATGAACACTGAGCTCCCAACCAGGCTCAAGCACAAATCAGCCAGGGAGATGAAAGGCAAGAAGTAAGGTTGCCGTGGCTGCCTTGTTGCCCTCCAAGGGTTTCAGAGGCCCAGCAGGCGCTACTGCTGAAACAAGGAGCAGCATTTGAACTTCTCCAGAGTTTCCAGAGCCAACAGCTGCTCAGTCCCCCCTGCTTGGGTCTTGTGCTGCCCCATCCATTGAGCAACCACTGGAAAGCAGCTGCTTTCTGGCATGGCGTGCCGCTCTCCGATGTGCCAGTGGCAACTGCCTGCTCCATGGTACATGAGGCAGCTCTCGCAGTAAAAGCAGACACATATGATAACTGTGCAGGAGAGGACATAGCTGAGTCAGAGGAAATCACTCCTCAGCTCCTAGCCTACCATGGGGATGGGGAAGCCCCCTCACCTCCTTCTGCCTCCATTTCTGTGCCTGCAAGTGACCTTTATTCATACCTACAAAGCAGAGTTTTATTTACATGCTGCTTTTCCTAAAGACAAAGGCACATGTTTTCCAACTGAGTGAAGTGAAAGTACGGTGAGAAGAGTTCACGCCATCACTCTCATGTGCGTGGGACTGCTGAGGCAAAACCCAGGTATCCCCAGCACCTTTAATCCCACCTGCCACTCACCCCAAGCTCTGCGTACCACTTTATCCTACAAAGGCCCTCACCCACTGCCTGACAACAGCCCATCACAAAGACCAGCCTCATCTCAAACACCTCCTGCTCTCTCACTTCCTGTGCTCAGCTGTATCCCAGAATTTGCCAGGGAGCCAGTATCATTCTGCAGCTAGAGTTCAAAGTGAATAAAGAGTTATGTACTTGGTCCAGCAGATCTTATTTATCAGCTCTTTCATGGTCATTTTGTCCCATTCTTCAGCATGCGGAGCATCCCATGGTGCTTCAAGAGGAATCTGGAGACAGAGGCAAAATATTCAAGAAATTATTCAGTACTATATCATTGCCTGGTCATAGCTAGTTAGTAGCACAGAGTTGACTGGTATGTTGGACAGGAGTTGCTTTTGTCCCCTGCACATGGCTGTAAATTTGGAATAAATTCACTAAATGGAATAGTTTCCATTCATACCTTTGGGCATGAATTGTACCATGACCACCAAATCTGGCTTTGTCTGACCAATGAACTATATCCATATGTTGGGACTCATCTGGCCTTTAGTCATCCAGAAGTGAGGTGTCTATCTGAATTTAGCTGTCTTGGTGTCCTCTAACAGCTGAGGGAAAAATTCTTTCTCCAGTCAGAGATTCAGTCAGTTACAACATAGGTATCCAAAGGCAAAACGTCTAGGTACTATTAAATTATTTTTAGACAGCTAAATTCTTAATAATAATCCATTGCATGTAAGTACCATGGCATGTGAGGACACTATCATATATTCGAATCTTTAAAAAAATATATATTTGATAAAAAAATGTGTAGTATCATGTACAAATTTGATTCTGCAAAACCACATAAACCTGATGAACTCTGCAGGAAAACATTTAGTTATGCTTGAAGGTTATTGTAAGGTAGGGCCCCTGGTTTGTAGCCAGATTATAAGGCAACTGATAAATATCTGAAAGACAGCATAACGTGCCAGGGGCTACTTTTTTCACACAGCAAGATCTGCAGTTGTACTGCTTGAATTTTGAAGGCATTTACTGCTTAAGAATTTTAGAAATAAAATTACTATGAAGCCAAACTGGACCCCAGCTTAGGCAGCTACAAAAAAGAATCATCCTTACTCAAAAAGGCTGTCACAGGGGAAGGGGAAAAACGCTTCTCATCTCCCAGCTCGTGGAATGGTTTTCCCTGGTATGAGAAAGCACATACACTGAGATTCAAGCTCATTTTTTTTCAGATATCTTAGATACCTCCAGATCTTTTTGTGCCCTCTCATAGAATCATAGAATGACTTGGGTTGGAAGGGACTTTTAAAGGTCATCTAGTCCAACTCCCCTCTCAGTGAGGATGCCCTGTTATTTCTGACAGTTCCTGGGCAACACAGACATCTTTCCTGATGGATGTTTTTTGTTTTGTGGGGTTTTTTTGTTTGTTTTTGTATTGAAGAAGCAATAAAAAAGCCTGCCAAAACAAATCAAAAAACAAAACCAAACCAGATATACTCATAGTGACATAAGCATTGTAGGAAACAGATGCAATTTACGCAGCCTACCTCTTTTCCCATTTTGTCCATGGTCCTCCAGAAGTTATTGTAATCCAGATAAACTAAGGGATTCCACGTTGAAGGGGAAATACCCGTGAAATAGCATGACTTTCCCTAAAATACACATAAGAACATAAGAAACTGAAACACAACAGAGTGTATCTTCATTACTCAAGAACACAAAATTCTCAAAGTCATCACATGGTTGACCTTTTGCCCCAAAAGACCCAGCTATTTTTTCTTTTTTCTTTTTTTTTTTTCCTGCATATGCATGTAAGCAATGCGATGCTTGAAGCTAAGTATGAGGGGAAAAAACAGTTAAGCTGACATTAAAAAGGACAATACCACTTTTTTTTTTTTAATTCAGAGAGGATGGGGAGGGGTACATTTCTTTTGAGCAGGTTGTCAAATTCTGGGCTAAGGAGACTCAAGCAATGGCCAGGGAGGTAGTATGACTTGTTCCTAAGCATTCTTCATTATTACATACGAATGAATCTAATGTTTGCCTGCCTGCTGAAATGTGCATTCTAAAATTTGCATGCATCTAAAATCGCATGCTTTTTAAACTTTTAAACTATCTAAGATCCTTTATGGTACACCTCACCTATAAAAAGCAAACGTACCTCTTTATTATGCCAAGTACCTTGGGAGAAACCTAGCCTAAAAAAAAAAAAAAAATGCCAAAAAGAAAGTTTTTGGTTGCAGGGAGAAAAATTTTGTACACTTGCAAAAATGCTATCAGTACTTACAATGTGTATGACACACAGCTGCAACAGGAATACAGACTGTTTCAGATAATCCTGTGATGTAATGATAAGCGAAACAATCTAACAGCAGCTGGCTCTTTGTGATAACTAATCTGGAAGAGGACTGGATAAGCAGCCAACATTTTATCTTATTAAATTGCTTTGAACCTTCCCCCATGTAAGTCAATGGCAAATTTCTCATCAGACCTCTTAAATGTTTGCTCTTCCAGGTGTGTTAAAAGTTTGCATGATGTCACATGGCAGAATGCAGTGAACACGCTGGACCATGATAGGTAGGAGCTGTGGTGCTAAGCTGTGTGCAATACACTTTTCCATGCAATGTACACCATGCCAGCCCATTGCCCCTGGCAGGTGGGAGTCACAGACCAAGCAAGAGGCTGCAGTGCTGCAAAAGAATGAGATGGTGACCCAGGGACCTCAGAGGGACACAAAGCAGGAGCCAAATGCCCCTTCCCCATACTCGGCGAGAGAGAATTTATTGGTCTTCCCCACTGATAATTGTGTGCGTGTGCGTAAATACATACGGATTTCTGATATTCCTCAGAACATTTCTGTTCAAAGACCATAACAAAAATAAAAGGTACAAGATGAAACTCGAAGGCCATAGTGAGCTTTCAGACTTGGAAAAAGCAGTAAAAAAGCTAAACTCCCACATTTTGGTCAACTTTTGTCATCCCTAGGGCAGGTACAATGGAATGCTCCGCATGACACTGCCTCTTCCTTTTCCATGAGTATGATTTTTCATGCTTTCTCTCTGCTTTTATGTGTTCAGCCACATAAAAGCAGACCAAAAAATGCATGCAAAGTGATATAGTGCATGCTACAGCTTTTACTGTCATAAACCAATGCTGTATCAAACAAGGAAATCCTGATAAAAGCAGTAATAAATTACTAATAATTTTCTTCTTATTGCACAACATTTTGTTTTTCAAAAAGATCATCAAATACTGCTCCTTCAAAGTTCATTTATTGCTAGACTTTTTATTCTGGTCAGGAATGCAGGTGCCATTAATGTGTCTTCCTTGACATGCTTTAACTCCAATAATCCTGCCCTTAAGGAGAGATGAGGTGCAATGCTGTCAGGCCATCCAACATCAGGCGAAGATAAGTTATTACTGAAGTTCTGTCATGTCCATATTGCAAGGGAACAAAGAGAAAAGATAAGCCCACTGTTCAGGATTAGCAGGGAAAACTTCCCAAAGTTTTTCACCATTCAGTAAGACCTCTTTTGAGATAGCTTTTCGATAAGTGACTGTGCTTCTACCAAGTGCTGTAACTTGCAAATACCTATCCTTGGCTTACTTAACTCAAAAAAAAGAAAGACTTATTTAAAAAGAAAGTCAAAAAAGTAACAACTTCTAAGGCTCCTCTACTCCTCTCGTTTTCAGCCAAACCTGCTCCTTATATTGCTGGAAACAACAGCCCAAGAAAAGTCTTGCTCAGTAACTCTATGATGAGGTTTGCACCAAAGCACCTTTTCCAACTCCCAGGATTAACTACTGTGATCAGCACCTACAAGTTCAGGAACTCCCAAACTATCCTGATTGCTGCAGATGGGGCAATTGGTGAGAGAACCTGCCCACTGCCCGCCTACCTAATATTTTCCTCCAAATTTTCCACCTTTATACTAGCTTTAGACCACCATGACCACAAACTGCTGACGACTGATCAAGAAATCTTACAGCCTTAGCTACTGGTATGACATGTATCAAACTGGATATTCACTTACCTGCTAGTTGAAAAAAGAACTACCCTTTCACTACTGATCTGAAAATAATATTATCCCCACATCTTTGGTCAATGGCTTAGCCCAGGAAGATCAATGGGAAAACACATTTTATCCCCTGAGAACTAAGAAATGCCAACTGATAACACAGCCTAAAGTTGCATTACTTGCTGCTCTCTTTTGCATGCAAAAAACCATAACTTCAGTAAGACTGGAGAAAGACCAAGGGCAGGAAAAGCTGGAAAAATACAACAGTGCTAAGAGACCTGGAAGAGGCTGAGACTGAATTCAGGAGCCTGAAATAGCTCACAGGCACACTAACTCCTTGTGCAGGGGGGCTGGACCGATAATAGGTGGAAGCTGATCAGAGCAAAGTCCAATTCTAACAAATTCCAGGAGAGAAATTCCCATTGCCCATCAGAGAGCACCAAACAGCCTTACCCACATCAGTTTTTCAACCCTCTCTCTTGCGCAAGTACCTCCACAGCAGGGAATAAATCTACTGCAAATGACCTGGAGCTGGTAAGTTATCAAAATGAGTTTTTAATATTGTTTCCCTGCTAGGCAGAAGAGCTCTGGCTACATGTTTCACAGAGAAGCTCACTGCAAGCAGGCATGGTCTTGCAATATTCCATTTCTAAACAAGTTTATAGTGTTCTGGGTGTATTATTTTGAGAACTACTGTTTTCTTAACCGAAAGGCAAATAATCTACTGGCTTTGTTCCCATGCTAACACAAGGCTGCTTGACTGACCCACAGAGTTTATCTAACTTTTTTTTTCATTTCCTGGTGTGTCAAATGCTTTCCTGCAGACCTCACATTTGAGTCCTGCTGCCTGCCTGGATTAGTTACCCCACACCAATCCAAAGGAAACAATATCCCCAAGCACTGTAGTTCAGTGGTTAGAAAGAAGGCAGCAGAGAGAGATGTTCAGATTGCGCAGTTCATGCAGGCAGGGCGAGCAGGCTAGGTGAGCAGGAAGGTGCGGTCTCCCTCCCATCGGGGCAAGAGGACAGTCCAGGAATGGTTTCCACTCAGCAGGGCTCTAAGTCCTCTGCGGGTGCCAGAAAGGACATGGCAACGCAAACGGACCTGCCGCGGAAGCATGCAGAGGTCCACGTGGCAAGCTGCAGGGAGTGCCAGAGCCTGGCACTCGAGGGTAATGGAGATGTCACCTGTGTGAGGTGTGAGGTGTGAACAGGTTGATGACCTGATCTCCTTGGTGGCGCAACTCAAGGAGGAGGTGGAAAGGTTAAGGAGTACAAGAGCATCCCAGGAAGAGGTTGGCGGGCAGTGCTGTTCCCTGCCTGCCCTGGGGAAAATGGACAGGCCTAATGCTCCCTGGGTAGTGGAGGGTCCTCTTCCTCCTCCACAAGGAGCAGAAGGAGACCTCGGGGATGGGGGGGAATGGAGGCAGGTCCCTGCTCAGGGTGGTAGGCGAACCCCATCCCGGCCTTCCTCCCCTCCCCACATCCCCCTGCAAAATAGGTATGAGGTGCTGAAACCTGAGCATCTTCCTGAGCGTCAGGAAGACACGAATCTATGTGAAGGACCTTCTAAGGGGCTACGTAAACAGAAGCAACCAACTAGGAGGGTTGCAACCAGCTCCAAAAAGGAGAAAATAAAAGTAATTGTTGCAGGTGACTCCCTGCTACGGGGAACGGAGGGCCCCATATGCAGGCCAGACCCAACTCACAGGGAAGTCTGCTGCCTCCCTGGGGCACAGGGAAGTCTGCTGCCTCCCTGGGGCTCGGGTAAGGGATGTTGCCAGGAGGCTTCCTGAACTGGTGAGGCCCTCTGACTACTACCCTCTATTAGTATTCCAGGTGGGTAGGGATGAGATTGAAGGGAGAAGTCCCAGGGCAATCAAAAGGGACTTCAGGGCCCTGGGGCGTTTGGTGAAGGGGGTAGGTGCACAGGTTATATTCTCCTCAATTCCTTCGGTGTTAGGTGAAAATAGGGAAAGGACTATGAAAATACAACAGATTAATATGTGGCTAAGAGACTGGTGTCATAGGTAGGATTTTGGGTTCTTTGACCACAGGGTGGCTTTCACAGCACCAGGCCTGCTTATGCCGGATGGGGAACAGCTGAGTATGAAGGGGAAAAGGGTTATGGCCCAGAAGCTGGCAGGGCTGATCAAGAGGTCTCTAAACTAGGTTTGATGGGGGAGGGGGATAAGATCAGGGCAACCACAAATGAACCTAGGAGCGACAGGCCTGCATCGGGGGCAAGACCGTTAGTGCATTTACACCAATGCACACAGTATGGGCAACAAACAGGAAGAGCTAGAAGCCACTGTACACTGTAGAAGGTTATGATGTGGTTGCCAACACAGAAATGTGGTGGGATGACTCTCATGACTGGAGTGCTGCTATGGATGGCTATAAGCTCTTTAAGAGAGACAGGCGAAGCAGGAGAGGCGGTGGGGTAGCGTTGTATGTTAGGGAGTGCTTGGATTGTGTCAAAATTGAGGAAGATGATGAGGATGACAAGGTTGAATGTCTATGGGTAAAGATCAGGGGGAAGGTCGGCAGGGCGGACATTACGGTGGGAGTCTGTTATATACCACTCAAGCAGGATGAGCAGGCAGACAAGGCATTTTACAAGCAGCTGTCAGAAGCTGCCTGGTCGCCAGCCCTTGTACTCGTGGACGACTTCAACTTGCCGGATGTCTGCTGAAAATACAACATGGCAGAGAGGAAGCAATCTAGGAGGTTCCTAGAATGTGTGGAGGACAACTTCCTCATACAAGTGGTAAATGAGCCCACTAGAGGAGGGGCCCTGCTTGACCTGTTGTTTGTGAACAGAGAAGGACTAGTGGGAGATGTGAGGTTGGTGGCCGTCTTGGGAATAGCGGCCACGAAATGTTAGAGTTTTCGATAGTGGGGGAAGTAAGGAGGGGCAAGAGCAGAACTTCTGCCTTAGATTTCCGGAAGGCAGACTTTAGTCTGTTTAAGAGGTTGGTGGACAGAGTTCCTTGGGAGTTGGTCCTGAAGGGCAAAGGAGTCCAGGAAGGCTAGACTTGCTTTAAAAAGGAATTGCTAAATATTCAGGAACAGGCTGTCCCGGTGTGTAGGAAGACAAGCCGTCGGGGAAAAAGACCGGCCTGGTTAAACAGAGAACTTAGGCTAGAATTTGAGGAAAAAAAGAGAGCCTATTTGCTCTGGAAGAAGGGTCAGGTAACTTGGGAGGTCTATAGGGATGTTGCCAGGTCATGTAGGGAGAAGATTAGAAGGGCCAAAGCTCAATTAGAGCTTGATTTGGCTGCTACGGTCAAAGATAACAAAAAAAGTTTCTACAAATACATTAACAGCAAAAGGAGGGTCAAGGAGAGCCTCCACCACTTGCTGAATGAGGAGGGTAGTGTAGTGTCAGGGGATGAGGAAAAGGCAGAGGTGCTCAATGCCTTCTTTGCCTCGGTCTTTAATGTCAAGACCGGTTGTCCTCAGAAGACTCAGCCCCCAGAGCCTGAAGTTAAGGACGGGGGGCTGTGTGAACCTCCCGTAATCCAGGAGGAGACGGTTAGTGACCTGCTGTGCCAATTGGACACCCACAAGGCTATGGGCCTGGATAGGATTCATCCCAGAGTAATGAAGGAACTGGCAAACGAACTTGCCAAACCACTCTCGATTATCTACCAGAAGTCCTGGTTAGCTGGAGAAGTTTCAGCTGACTGGAAATTAGCAAATGTAACGCCCATCTACAAGAAGTGCCGGAAGGATGATCCACAGAACTATAAGCCTGTCAGTCTGACCTCGGTGCCAGGCAAGGTGATGGAACAGATCATCCTGAGTGCCATTACATGGCACATGCAGGACAATTGGGGCATCGGGGCCAGCCAACATGGATTCATGAAAGGCAGGTCCTGCTTGACCAACCCCGATCTCCTTCTATGACAAAGTGACCCGCTTAGTAGATGAGGGCAGGGCTGTGGATGTAGTCTATCTAGACTTCAGTAAGGCGTTTGACACTGTCTCCCACAGCATCCTCCTAGACAAACTAGCTGCCCGGGGCTTGGATGGGTGGACTCTTAAATGGGTTAAAAACTGGCTGGATGGCCGAGCCGAGAGAGTGGTGGTGAATGGGGCAAAATCCAACTGGCGGCTGGTCCCCAGGGCTCAGTTTTGGGGCCGGTGCTGTTCAATATCTTTATAGATGATCTAGACGTAGGGATTGAGTGCACCCTCGGTAAATTTGCAGATGACACCAAGCTGGGTGGGAGTGTCGATCTGCAGGAGGGTAGGAAGGCCCTACAGAGGAATCTGGACAGGTTAGATAGGTGGGCCGAGACCAACGGCATGAGGTTCAACGAGAACAAGCGCTGGGTCTTACACTTTGGCCACAACAACCCCATGCAACGCTACAGGCCGGAGGAAGAGTGGTTAGAAAGCGGCCCGGCAGAAAGAGACCTGGGGGTGCTGATCGACAGCCAGCTAAACATGAGCCAGCAGTGTGCCCAGGTGGCCAAGAAGGCCAATGGCATCCTGGCCTCTATTAAGATTAGTGTAGCCAGTCGGTCTAGGGAAGTGATCGTCCCTCTGTACTCGTCACTGGTGAGGCTGCACCTTGAATACTGTGTCCAGTTCTGGGCCCCGCACTTCAAGAAAGACGTTGAGGTGTTGGAGCGAGTCCAAAGGAGGGCGACCAAGCTGGTGAAGGGTCTGGAGGGTCTGACCTATGAGGAACGGCTGAGGGAGCTGGGGTTGTTTAGCCTGGAGAAGAGGAGGCTCAGAGGTGACCTTAGTGCAGTCTACAACTACCTGAAGGGAGGTTTTAGTGGAGTGGGAGTCGGCCTTTTCTCCCAGGCAACTAGCGATAGGACAAGAGGACATAGCCTCAGGCTTCGCCAGGGGAGGTTCAGGTTGGACATTAGGAAACATTTATTTTCAGAAAGGGTCATTAGACATTGGAATGGGCTGCCCAGGGAGGTGGTGGAGTCACCATCTCTGGATGTGTTTAAGAAAAGACTGGACATGGCACTTAGTGCCATGGTCTAGTTGACATGGTGGTGTCAGGGCAATGGTTGGACTCGATAATCCCAGAGGTCTCTTCCAACTTGATTGATTCTGTGATTCTATGTTCTCTGCAAGGTCTGTCTTTTCAGTGCCCAGGACTACACAGTGGCTTGTAGCCGTAACTACAGGAATTAAGACCAAGTCACCCCACAGTGACGCCACCCCACTGTGTCACCACCCCAAGTTTCAAAGAGGAGCAGACAATTTTGCCAGTCGTGAGAAAGGCACGTCTGGCTCCTGCCCTCTGTGCTGAGGATGAGCTACATATCAGGAAGCACAGAAGGAGCAGCCCTTGCGCCCCAGGGCAGGGATTGCTGTTGGCCTTGGGCCGTGCACAGTGCATACAGCTAGAGCAGAAGCTCCCTGTGGTGTGAGCCCTCAGGTGGGCATCCCTCCCTGCTCAGTATCTCCAGCAGGCCTAGCCTTGCAAGCACTGCAGTGCCTTGGACTGTCTGCAATTCCCATGTCCGAACTGCAGATTTACAGCTATCTGCAGACTTAGTCTTGCTGCACCCTAATCTCTTAATCTTAAAGCTAGATGAAGGAAAGGAAAGACTAGATGGCCAGTCTGAAGCATTGCATACAAATGCTCATCTTTTGTCAAGTGTTACCTTGCTCTGAAAATCATAAACAAACAAATAAGCAGAAAGAGTCCTTATTTACTAATGTTATGTATACTGGAGCCAGGTGCTGCAGCCAGATATTAGAGGACTGCAGCTATATGAGAAGGTTAATAGCACACCAAGGCCCTAATGCCTTTACTTTCTAGGGTCCTCTACTAAAGAGAAGGTGAAAACAAGCACAGCACGACCTTCAAGGACCTCTGTAAATATAAAAAGCTATCTGCATCTTCTGGGAAGGAAGAACTCCAGCCCATCTGCCTTTTCTCAGTCCTAAAGCATTCTTAATGAATTACGGGACAGTAGCCACAGAACAATCGGCTGGAAAGAAAGTCTGGGGCTCGTAACAAAATCTACAGCTTGAAGTTACAGATTTACGATGACAGGATACAAATTCCTGATTGATACCAAAGCAGTCCATGTTACCATGGGAAAGAATGAACAAACAAAAAAAAAAAAAGATAAACAATAGTTACATATTTGGATTTTTCAAATAAACTGTAACTACAAAGGAAACCTGCCCACATGAAGCAACGTGTTTTTTAAAGCTTGCGGTACGTGGAGTTTTTCCGTGCACATATGGGAAAAATTCCTTTCAGAGCAAAGAAGCTCATCAAATCCCTCTGGGGATTTCCACTTTCCCTTGGCTGCTTCTGCTGCTAGGATAAACCATTTCCCCACTTTCCCCTAACTCAATCCAAACAGCATCCTGGAAACCTTCAGAAAGAGCCAAACTTAGCTGATTAGCATGGCAAACAAAAGACTAAAAATCTCTTAATCTGAAGATGCTGGGGATTATATACGGTTGAATGACTGTCACAACAAAATCTAAAGCTACCTTTAGTCATTCCTCAAAACACTCTCCCTCTCGCCTCTGACAAAACTGCACAGCATTGCAGACTTTGGAGAAATGCCCTTGGGAAGAGACCTTCCTGTCTGGCCCTAGCTACATGCTCCCCGACTGCCATCAGCTGATGGAAATAGCAGATGAGAGGGAAGGAGAAAAGTTTTAGTCATACTTTTCAAACCTGAAAGGCAGCAGCTGGCCTACGGCTGACAGCATTTTAGCCCAAGGAGCTGAACACATCCATCTTTCAGATTAATATTTAATTTCTGAGGCAGTGATCATTTAATATCAAATTATCTCTTTGCTAACACGTTTTCCATCATCTAGAAAATACCACAGGTGCTTGAGTTCCTGGAACATCTTTAATGAATACGAGGGGTGCACCTATAGCCAGGAGAGCACAAATCCTGACCTGGCTAGCTCACCACCACAGCGTGATAACAGTGTGTAGAGGGTAGGTAAAACATACAAGCCCTGAGGTCCCTGAGCACTCTCCAACCCAGCCAATAGCCAGGACTGCACAGTTTGTTTTCAATAGGCTGTTTGTAGAAGTGGGATGTAAGAGAGTGTGCAACAATAGAACGCTAAAACAAAGAGCACGGTGACTACACGAGGTCTCATGGAAAGAGTAAGAAGAAAAAGCAGTGGAATACCTTAGGGAAAGAAAAGAAAACAAAAGGCCTGCAATTCATGGGAAGAAGATGTGGGAGGAATGAGATCTGCTGGAGGAAATGCACCATTATTATTTATCCAGTGCTTAAGTCTATCCATGCTGGGAGACCTTAAAGCCCCTTTGCTGTTACTGTGTTCCAACAACTACACCTCCCTTGGGGACCCTGGTTAGCTCGGCAGGACCACGATGCCAAATCTAGAATTGATCCACAGCCTGTGATCCAGCTGAACAGCTCGTAATGCTGACTCTTCCTTATGAATATGCTTCCACTTCAAAGAAACTTATGAAATTACGTGGTCATTAGCAAGGACATGCATAATGCAATGTGGAACAAAAAGAAACCTGCAGCTTCAGTGTCAAAATGGATTAAGGGCTCAAATTCATGTAACCCATTAGAGTCTTTTATTTAACATACAGAAGATAAGTGCCTTTTAAGATGCTAAGAGATCCATGTCTGACCTTAAATAGAGTGGGCCAAACATTCAGCTGGTACAAATCAGCCCAGCCCACTTGCAGTAGAATTACATCAACTTTATACCAGGTGGTGCAATTAATTTTTTTTTTGAGTATTAGACAGTGGCTATGCAATTGTTTAAGATGTGACTATTTTATGATCATGGCATGAATCTGCCCAATAAGGACAGAACCAGACTATAAAACTTTGCAGCATGAATGCATTGCTCTAATTCTCGGAAGAAAAAGTGGGAAGATAATAGAAATGAAACCAGTTAAGGATCCATCACATAGCCTTGCCCCTATTAAGTATGTCACCTCTGACTCATATAGGCTTCAAGCCTTGTTCTGCCAGAGTCTGGGAAGTACTAAAACTAAAGGATATTAAAAAATTAAAAAGTGATGGTCTTTGGAAAGTAAAGGAGTTTCTGAGTTATGGAGATAAATATTTCTACCTCACACCTATGGATCTTAGGCTTCTCTTCATCCCTCTCCCTACCGCTCTCCCTCTGCAGTGGTTTTGGCAGTAGGTACTGACTAGGATCTGAGCTAAAACGCAGTGGGCTAAAGATCAAGACAAGGGCTGCTCTGATGGCAGGTTTCATTCCAGTTCACTTTAGCCACACCACTACCTACTCAATAGGGGCCATCTGGACTCCCGCTGCCCCACGTCTCAGACATGAAGCTTACAGAGAACATTGGGAGGTGCCTGTTTCTCACCATTAGCTAGAGAGGGAATCTCAATGAGTCTCAAATTAGATGTTCAACTTCCAGACATCTATTTGTAAGTAAGATGAATCCCATGCTGAGGGACTGGGAGGGATCTCATATGAATCTAATTACATAAGTGGGGCAAATACATTGTACTACTACCAGACCAGTCCCATAACACTGTTGCCTAATATTGTCATTCAATATTATCTAACAGTATTATATTTTTTCTTATTTAAATTTGGCTTGCATTTCAGAACTAGAATTTTCTGAAATTTCAAGCAAAAATTCTTTAGAGTATATGTTAAAAGTATATGTCAGTCCCATTTTCTGAACACTTTTCAAAAGAAAACAAGAACCATTGATCCCACTGCCAACAAATTAAAACAGAATAGCAACACTTCAGACAGGTGCTTACTGGATTACTAAAAGCAAGCTTTAAATGAAACCCCCTTAATGACTGTCAGTAATTTCCAAAGCTCAGTGTTACCTTCAGGTATCTGAACATGAAAGATGCAATACTTACCCTCTTATAATGGATGGCATGGCCCTCGACATTCACTTTATAGGTCTCAATACCCAGCTCTTTTGCCAGTCGGAGAATCCGGTTTTGGGTAGGTCCCACATATGATCCACCAACATCTACGTAATTAACTTGATTGTTCTGTCAAAAGAAAGAACACAGGAATTAGAAGCTGTGCAGAAAGCTTCTCAATACAAACATCTAGAAGCAGGAAGAATTATTCCATACTGACTAGCACTGCAACTACATGCACAGGAGAAAATGCGTACTGACTGACTTAAAAGTAGGCAGTATTGAGCTCTGTAACAACAGGCACACAGAGATCAGAGTGTCTTCACTCCACCACACACGTGTGTGCAATTGGGTTTAACTTTTGTTTAAATTGCACTGTGGTTTTCAATATTGGCTTTTTAGTCTCATAAAAGACATGAGAATATGAAGAAACACACCACCAAATCAACACTTAAAAGCCTAAACCCACTTTTTCCACAATTCACAATCTTACTTTTCTTATCACTGCAAAACCTTTCTCAAGTTGAAACTACCTATCTCCAGTGCCAAGGCATGTCTTCTCTCTGTAGATATCTGCTTAGACTTAATGCTGTGGATGCTGAGCACAGCACTGCAGTATTCAAGGACTGTAATCTCCTTTCCAGCATGGCACACCTTGGCTCTAGGCTGGTGCACTCTGACTAGCAGCCCCCAGCCATGCCTGCCACCAAAGATGCTCCACACACCCCTTAGACCAGCATCATTAGCACTTGGGAGGAAGGAAGAAAGCAAAAAAGTTGCAGGGATGCATACTATTAGAAGCAGGCTGATTTCCCAAGATGGTAACTCTTTTAAACACTGTTTAGAGTGAGCATTTTAAGCCAGGCATTCTCATCATCACAGAAAGATGGTGTTTATGCTTCATGTTTCATGTACGATGATTTCTGCTAAAACACCACTGTTTACCTCTGGTTCCCCAGCAACGGCATCTGACATAATTTAAACCTCCCTTACTTCCAAGGTGGGAAGCAGAGACAATGTCTGTATTACATTACCCTGTGCACTGGTGACTCATCATTTCATTCATTTTCTTTTTAATGGCAATCAAGATGTGGTCCATTTTTAGACGCTGGAGTGTTATTGCAGATAATTTTAAGCCGTGTTAAAATGTATGTCTGAGCTGTAATGATGTCTGGTCCTGCTCAGGCTTCTTCTTGTAGGGCTCTTAGTTATCATGCCTGTTACAGTACGCAAAGTGAGATGGGAATGAGAGGAGAAATGATTTGGTGCTTACGGTCTCAGATGATAGCTTCCCTCTAATGCTAAAGGCAGAGCAGATCCTGCTGTGGACAAAGGGTGTGGACTATGTGGGTGGAATTCAATTACCTTAATACAGATGTTTAAGACCATTTTAGACAGCCCAAGGTATCCAAAACTTCTGTGCAAGGCTGACAAATATGACTCAGGACCCATGGAAGACCTGCAGCTGGAGGCCAGGCAAAGTATCCTAGGGCAGCTCAAATGGCACTACACATTTCTGGTTAGGCACCCAAATCCCATTTGATGGCTCTCAGAGTTGCTTCCAGACCAATTTTAAAGCACCTCCTGTCAAGAGAAGCCCACTGGCACATATTGCGATGCAACCTGTCCAAACAGAGCTCTGACTTGACAGAAGTGATAGCAACTTGAGACATCTGTCTTCTCTGGGAACTCTACTCCCTCTCTGCCCCCTGGCTAATGATGTCAAACCCAACAGAATCACAGAATGACTGAGGTCAGGAGGGACCTCTGGAGGTCATCATCTCGTTCAACCTCTCCTGCTCTAGAAGGTGCCCTAGAGCCAATGCCCAGGACCATGTCCAGACAGCTTTTGAGTATCTCCAAGGAGGGAGACTCCACAATCTCCCTGAGCAATCTGTGCTAGTGCTCAGTCACCCTCACAGTAAAAAAGTGTTTCTTCCTGTTTAGATGGTTTGAACCTCCTGTGTTTCAGTTTTTGCCCATTGCCTCCTGCCCTGCCACTGGACACCACTGAAAAGAGCCTGGCTCCATCCTCTTTGTACCCTCCCTGCCCTCCCCTCTATAAATTGATGAGACCCCCCTGAGCCTTCTCTTCTCCAGGCTAAACAGTCCCAGCTCTCCCAGCCATAGAAGGGATGCTCCAGTCCCTTCATCATCCAGATCATTGATGAAGATATTGAACAGGATTGGACACAGTATTGACCCACAGTATTAACACCAGAAGTTACTGGCCTCCAACTAGACTTCGTACCACTGATCACCACCCTCTCAACCTGGCTGTTCAGCCAGTTTTCAGTCCAGCCCACTGTCTGCTCAACCAGCCCATACCTCATCAGCTTGTCTATGAGGATCTTATGGGACACAGTGTTGAATTACTGAAGTCTAGGTAGACAATATTCACTGTTCTTCCCTCATCTACCAAGCCAGTCATTTCATCATAGAAGGTTACAGGTTGGTCAAGCATGACTTCCTCTTGGTGAATCCGTGCTGACTGATGACTGCTAGGATTAGCTGCTCTACCACCTTCCCAGGGACTGAGTTGAGGTTGACCAGCCTGTAGTTTCCTGGGTCCTCCTTCTTGCCCTTCTTGAAGACAGAAGTGACATTTGCAACATCACAGACCAGCACAAGTGAGAGTCAGGCATCTCATGAAGCACTTACCCTGATAGTGAACGTCCTTCCTCCAACTCTGTTCCGGGCCTCGAGAACCACCACATTGATGCCAGATTCAGACAGCAATTTGGCGGCTGACAAACCTACCAGAAAAAGAGAAAGCTTTAAAGCAAGTGGCAGCAATCAGCCACATTAATGGTCAAAAACTGAACAAACACTTCAAGGTCAGAGATTTCAATACTGTTTTCAACAGCTCCTGAGAAGGTCTGAAACTTTTCATGGTGTCTTACTACAGAAATCATGTGGCTGCTGCTTAGTTCATGTTATAACCATCTCCATAAGCAGCATTCACAGAATGAAGTTTCCTCCTTCAGGTTAGCATCTTGGCATTTTAAAAGCAGTAAAATCTCAGTTAAGGGACACACATCTTACTCTTCGTTAGTGCAGTGCACAGAAAGGCAGAACCCAACTTGTGTGGCTTGCAGTGCTAAAGTGATAGAAATAATAATATACTAAATAGGCATGTTCCAGCAAGGTAGGCTTCCAACTTCTTCTCTCACTGATCAACTCTCCACTCTATTGCTATCCACCGTCCTCCTTCACATGCAGAAAGTCTGCTTCATTGTCAAGATTCTTTCTAAGCAATGGAGTTTGACCATGGCAATCAAATAGGCTGTATGGAATTATAAAAGGAATCGTTGTCTCAGTAAAAATTATCGAATTATGGGACTTTGTGATGGAGACGCTAGAGACAACTGAAAATTCAATAGGACAGGGGTCCTCTTTGCTTTCGACAGATGCGAGCTGAAATTGTAAAAAGCAATCATGAGTTTGCAAAATCAGATTATCCCGTTGCCCTGCAGGCCAATTTGGCACTGAAGCATTGTTTCTTTGGAGTTGTTTCCCCTCCTTGAGTATACGAAAGCCAGCCTTATTGATCAGAACTTCCAAGATACCCTGCAGTAAGGAATAATAATATTATATTTATGTTTATTACACTACCTCAAAATGTGATTAAAAGCAACTGTTCGTGAGCCTACAAAGAA
This sequence comes from Nyctibius grandis, assembly GCF_013368605.1. Lineage (NCBI taxonomy): Eukaryota > Metazoa > Chordata > Aves > Nyctibiiformes > Nyctibiidae > Nyctibius > Nyctibius grandis. Next base: position 26,743,012 of record NC_090659.1, read on the forward strand.
TGCACATCTGAAAAGACCAGAGGAGAGGAATCATTCTGGGCAGTGTTAAATGCACTCATTTATTCTGAGAACAATAAACGACAGCCCATAATCTTCTGTGCACATAATCTTTTAATGGGGAAGTGGAACACCATTCACTGGAAACCAGAACTAAGGAAGTTCAAATGTCTTACATTGACAAAAATTATATATGCAATTTTCATACTCATCTAAAAATAACTTTACATCATTGCACCATATCCTTTAGAGTGCTGCTAGAGCAGAAGTATGCTTAATTCTTCCATCTATTTAATATTCTAATTTTTAAAAATGCAAGCCATTTGTCAGTGGAGTGAACATCTTACAAACTGATCTGATTTCTTTCAGTAGTTTTTGATCATTTTTTTTCCTGCATGAAAGTCTATAGAGAACATTTTGCAATTTTTTTACAGATAATTCTTTAATCGTTTCAGTGATGATGTTCTCTCCTTCCTCAACATAAACATAGAAGACACAAGTCTATAATGTTGGAAACACAAACTACAGTGCTTGCATGCAAACACAAATAAATATTTTCTTACAAATATTTTTTTATATGAGGAAAAATGATTTTTCAAAATATACAGTGGTTTTTGTTACAAAAAAGTGGATTTCCTACATACCTAAAATAAAAGGTTGAATTTCTCTATTTCGTGTAAATACCACTGGACACTCAGGCACGAGTGGGTAATCCTTTTATAAGAAAGTTTACTGTAGACACACAAGTCTTGAAAAAATGCACAGTGTATTCATGTGTTACCCTATGGAATATGAAGAGGTGAAAAATCTGGCCTAGGTTTAAAAAAAAAAAATTGTACGCAAATCCTCACTGCCTAAGACCATCATTTCATGCTGTATTCACACCACAGCTGTTCAGGAAGAATAATGGTTGCACTGGACTGGGTTGGAAATTAAGCTTAATGCTGGTTTATAGCTTAATTATATGATATATCCAAGTAAAGAAGGACTGCTAAAGGACGAAGAACATGTGGTAATGTGACTGATGTTCTCTAACCTGTTTGCTTGTTAAACTGTACTTCTTGCACTCCAGTCTTACAGGTTTTTAGTTTCATTATTGTTAACCCAAGTGTCACTGATCAAAAAAAAAAAAAAAAAAAGCTTCAGAGATACAGAGACTGGGAAAGGGCAAGAGATACATTGGGACAGTGATGGCTTACTGGCAACTGGGAGAGGGCCCAGCTCAGAAATGAAAACAATGCAAAATATGTTGATTAAAGACTGTTTCTACACATTTATTTGTTTAAAGCATGAAAAAATTTTGTTTCAAAATGGAGGACTAGCAACAACACCCACACATGGGGTATCTCTATGTAGCTGTCTATTGAACCCAACTCTTTAGCTCCATTCTGGTGTGACCAAAGTGCACCAGACACAAGTGCTTCCACAGATATGTCTTAAGCATCCCATAGCTCATGAAACCTACGTGCTTTTGAAACACAAGTAACCTCTAAATCCATTGCATATTTTCTCTTTATCATCTTCTCCATAACTTGAATTTTCAAGATTTTTGTCATTGTTCCAGTACCCTGCACAGGACTGGACACCCGAGAATGACCATTTTTTTCTGATCGATGGGGTGAGAATGAGAGAGAGGAAGGAACGAGACCTTCTCCTTTCCAGCTCCTTGCCCCATCTCTGCCTGCTCAGTTCCCCTCAGGCTGCATGGAGCTAGCCTCTCACCTTCTCACCAACATCTCCACTACTTCTCCAGAGGACATCATGCACCTTCCAGGAGCTGCCAAGCAGGAGGACAGGACCTTCACAGAATCACAGAATGGTTGGGGTTGGAAGGGACCTCTGGAGATCATCTAGTCCAACCCCTAGAGCACATTGCACAGAGTTGCATCCAGGTGAGTTTTGAGTATCTCCAGAGAAGGAGACTCCACAGCCTCCCTGGGCAGCCTGTTCCAGTGCTCTGTCACCCTCAAAGTAAAGAAGTTTTTCCTCATATTCAGACGGAACTTCCCATGTTTCAGTTTGTGCCCGTTGCCCTTTGTCCTGTCACTGGGCACCACTGAGAAGAGTCTGGCCCCTTCTTGACACCCACCCTTAAGGTATTTGTAAGCATTGATAAGATCCCCCCTCACTGTTCTCTTCTCCAGGCTAAACAGACCCAGCTCCCTCAGCCTCTCCTCATAAGAGAGATGCTCCAGTCCTCTGATCATCTTTGTAGCCCTCCGCTGGACTCTTTCCAGTAGTTCCTGGTCTTTCTTGAACTGCGGATCCCAAAACTGGACACAGTACTCCAGGTGTGGCCTCACAAGGGCAGAGTAGAGGGGGAGGATAATCTCCCTTGACCTTCTGGCCACACCAGGCCTCCCTCGACCTGCTTCATACCACGAGCGCCTCCCGCAATACAAGCACTGCTTGAGAGCATGGCCCTCCACCACGCATGGGCTCTGACACCAGCCACAATGTCCTGGCATACTGTGGATATCCACCATGTGCTGCGAGCACGCCATACTGGGCCAAACAAAGTACTGGGCTGTGACCTCCCAGGCCCCAGCCAAGACTCAGGCGAGGTATTTTAAAATGCACCTGCGTACGCCTGTATGACTGCAGCACAGACATGCCCGTCACAGCCGAGGCCGTTGCTGTGCCCCATTGCCACCTCCACCTCCTCCAAGTGTAGGCTAGAGATAAAGCTGCAACCACCCCAAATCACTGGCCGTACTCCTTCCAGATTATCACTCTAATTCTATGAATTAGAACTATACTACTTGCCTCAGAAAGACGAAAGGAGTCTGCCAGAACCACGCCTCATTTGAAATATCTGGCTGTAGAAATTCACTTGTTATTAGATGAGAATAAACAATGCAAGATGACGTATACATCCTCCACAAGGGTTTCTATGGCAATCTCAAAACAAGCTGCTCCCCTCTGAAGATGCCATGCGGGAAAGCTCTATTCCTATTGATTTTGCAGCGCTATTAAGGACTCAGAATTGCTGCTGCCACAGATCATACTGCCACTGCTTTCATTTCAGGAAATTGTCATAATCCTATCAAGTAAAGCAGTTTCAAGTGCATCAAAACACTGGATATACAGTTTAAAAAAACAAAAAAGAAACTGAGATGAGTTTATGCCAATCTATCTGCAGACTACAAGACATACACCATGGCTGAAACACAGAGATGCTGAACAATACTGAATTTTGTATGCAGCCTGACGGGAAATAGAACAAAGCATGTCCCTACTTCATAGGAGAGAAAGGTTCAACTCTACAGGCAGTGCAGAAGACTGGGACTTAAGACGTCTGAGCTTGATTCCCAACCGAGCCTCGTAATGTGAGAAATGTTTCCCTATTTTGTAGGGAAGCATTTAGAAGGGTATGTTTATGGTAGTAATTCCAAGTTGCCTCAATACTGGAGTTAATACAGTGCATATGAGCAGATACGAGTTCTGTAGCACAAACAGTGCGAGTTTTTAAAAAGTTACTTTATTGGAGCTGAGATAGTAATTCTACTTTTCAAAATCTAGGCTCTGTAAATCCACAACATCAAACAGACTCACTGATACACCATGATCAGAAGTAAAAGTCACCAGCATCTTTCCCAGAGACAACTTCTTATGTGATGTATGCTGAACATCTCCAAAACATGAAAGGGCAGTGAAGGGGAGTGATGACAGTTTGATACCATTAACCTTTTAACCTTTCAAGCTGAGGCCACTATATCTGTGCCATATTGAGCACACCAGAACAAAGGCAGAGAAAGTTATCTGTTACTATTGAAAAGGTAACTGTCTGCTGCTTTTCTAGATGCATTGTTTGCCTACTTGCTAGCTTCTTTGTCTGAGTGCATCTGCCTTTTAAGGATCCACTATCGGGCTGAAAGTTTACCAAAACCAACCTAATAAAGCATTGCTTTGTGAAATCCTTGTTAATCCACCCTACTGTACATGGAGTGGGATAATTACATTGTGCGAAAGCCAACTAATCCATTACTGTAGTGTTCTAGCAGGCTTTGAGTAATATACGGAAAAAAATATTTCTGGAAAACCTCTACATTTTTTCTGATCTTAAGCAAGGGAATAATTTCAATTTTTTTTTGCTCATTATTCTAATATACATCAGTAAAGTAAGACAATTGTCAATATATCCTCATTAAAGTTCCACTGTAACAGCATGCTAATGCTGTGATTATTTTTACTGTTTCACTGATGGAAAACCTAACTTTTTCCAAACACAACTGAGTAATTAGATCTGGCAATGGCCACCTTAGAATCAGCTCTCATTATTCAGCTAGAAGTCTCTTTGCCAAGAAAACATGAACCTGTCAATATGAGATGCAAAACATTTCTGCCATGACCGTAGGGTAAAATCTCCCTTCCTTACCTCTTTCTTCTCCTTCTCCCCCCCTCCCTTATTTTCTTTTCATTGTAATTTTTGTGCACACCATGGTATTTAAATAAGTTTTAAAATATAGTTAAAATGTACTCAGTTACATCAGACTGACTAGAGAAATCACTAATGGGCAACAAAATATAGAAGGCTGAGAATGAAAGAACTGTTTTCTTTCACAGACTAAGGATTTGAAGATTTAAAATTGCCACTGAAAATGAGAAAAAAATCCTTATTAATTAAATTACAGCCTCTTAAATTCAAACAAAACAGTGTGGATCACAAGCCTACATTCATTTCTTCTTCAGTGTTGCCTAATACCATAACATCACTAACTTTCTGTTTGTCAGAAACTGTATTTTATCTTTTCATACATTCTTTCACAATCCTTGTTGCAAAATACTTGATGAGGTTGCATTCATTTATCTTGTCATTTTCCGGTAAATGTTTTCCTTTTTCATCAATTCTTTTTTTCCCTTCTAGCAAAAATAATCCAGTTGATTCAGCAAAGATTTCAACCAAAAGAGAATAAACATTTTCTATTATAAAGTACATTGTCCAACTGAGACTAAGCCACTCTAACTGGTTTCAGTGGCGCTACTATTGGAACGCTTTAAACAGATGCAAGCCTCGTTCTGAAGGGTACAAAGACAGTTTCTCATGGACAGTCTTAAGAGAAACACAGTGTGCAGGAAGGGGGAACTGTATCCCGATGACGAATCCACTCCTCCATACACACCCACTGGGATTTTCAAGTCCAAAGCCCACTGCAGTAAACAACTCTTCCCCAGAATAACTCTCTCTTCCTCCCTCCAGAACAAAGGCGGAAAAAAGTTAACTAATATAAGCATGGGGTTAGAAAGGGAGCATCCTCCTTCCCTTTACATATTAAAATGAGTAGCACCACTTAAAATGATGATGGTTTGATTCCATCTAGTTTATGGAAACATCTAAGGTAATTATGCACATTATCTAACTATTGATAATTGTTTTAATTAGTATGCAGAAAAAAATCCCGTCAGTTAAATGGTGATATTCAGCTAAATAAGTATGTGAAAAAAATGTCGGTACAAAACTATGATCAACGTCATTAACACAAATACCACGAACATCAGCTTTGGTATTCCCAGGAAAGACATAATGCCTGTTCCATGCCAGCTTTTGTTATGCTAGGATATTTAGAGATCTGTCCAAACTACTTGGCTATTTTGCTTGCTGGAGTAAGTAACACTCTTAAGACTTCAGACCTACCTAGCTAACAGGAATACTCTTTCCTACCTTTCAACAGCTTTCACTTAAGCCTGAAGCATGGTGCAAAATCTACTCCTCAAGGACAAACCAGAGGTTTACAGCATTCTCTTAGGAGACCTGAATTTGCTAACCAATGAATCACGCTGGTGTACATTTTACTTTTGCCAGAAACAAAACCCGACTCATTCTTCATTCAGGAGCAGAACCAGCTGTGACTACTCAGGTTACCCCTGGGTTAGACAATGTTTATAAATGATTCATTTACCATAGAAAACCACATGAAGAATATGATGAAAGATGACAAAAATAATAATATTTGTACATCTGGTTATATAATGAACAAATCACAATCGTATTTTGGCCAAAACTAAATATCTAGCACTGAGCATAACACAAAATGGGTTTTGGTCTTAACCAAAACCCATGCCCCATGTCATCAGGTTTTGCATCTTTACCAGCAAAAGATCACAACACATTATGAAGAAGCAGGCAAATGGAAACTGGTATTTCTGCTCATTTGCGATTATTGTATAAAACATCCATTACATTTTATATGGGGGTTTGATTGTTTGTTCCCGCTGTAAATTTTTCTCATAATGACAGTCAGCTTGCTAGCAGTACATGGGGAACTGAGAGCTCTTTGAAACATTGCTGTTTATTTCTGCTTCCCAAAAAATGGCCTTTGGGAATTTCTGAAACTGTGACAATATTATCACTGATTATCAGCTTTCCTGTTGGATCCAGAAAGAAAGTGCGAAGGAACCGGGTAGCTGGAGCCCAGCACAGGGCAGATGTAAAGCGATAAGCACAAGACGCATTTTAGGAACCAGCTATTGCATTCCTACAGGTCAAATTCTGGGTAAATTTAGAAGTAACAGCAGAAAAAAAATCTACTGAACACCACTCCAGATTTACACACGTAGGACTGATTATATCTTCTACCAGTAATTGTGTATTTGACAGTTTATCTGACACTACCACCCACCAGCAGCTTGGCATGCTGTCAAAACAGAGTGGTATACGACATAAGTTGCGCTGCCATTATAGCAAGCAAAGAAAATCTGCATTTCCTCATTATTCAGTCTATCCCTCAGAGACCTCAGCCAATGCGTAGGTAGCTCAAGCGGTAAGTGAGGTCAATCACACACCATGGAGCAGCAGATGTGAATGCATAGCGCCCTTCCATGAAGGAAGAAGAAAAAAGCCTTAATAGTGTATCATATGCTTTATTTCAATATAAAGACTAATTACTACTATTTTTACATCCCAGCTTCTCCTACAATTTGTGGCCCTTGGCCACCTCCATAAGTGCAATAGAAAACAGTGCTGTTTCCTGCATGCAGCTGGCAAATCTAAGCGTCCATTCTGTTTAGCCATGAGATCTCCTTGTTTCTAGCTAAGAACAAATAAGGTTTTATGTGGAAATAAGAACTATCTATTTCAAAGAATGATAATCTTCAGTGCAAGTTTCAATTATGGCTGTGCTTCCCTTGTGCTTTGTTCCTGTAACATGATGTGCTGAAAATTCTTCCAAAAGATATTTGCAAACAAGTTCTCTTGGCTTTGCCTGCTTCTGGACATACTTCTCCATATCTGGCCTGTCTCTGGTCTGCATCATGTAGACCAACATGCTTAATTATTCATTCCTTCTTTTGATAAACTGGGCTTTCAGTGTCCAAAATTCATGTGTAAGGTGAGGCTGGCACACAAATGTACCCCAAACTTCCCACTGAAAAAAAGATTATTCTGCTTACACTTTTTTTTTTTTTTTTTTTTTTTTGCCAAATTTTGAACTGTTTAAGCTTGGATTTTCAGGGTGTGTTTTTCAGGCTGATTCTTTTTTGCTGGAAAATCTTGGTCAAAATTGCCTGGCTATTTCTAAACCTCTTGGAAACATTCTTTTTTGATTTCGAAAACTCATGGCTTTTTTTAATTCCTCTTTTGGAAGTTCTAGCAGCAACTTGAAATTTGGCAAGGAGGTAGCCTTTGAGTCAACATAGCACATTTTTTATCCATGTGAAAATATGCCCCAATGAGGTCAGAAAGTTTTGAGAAATTACAGGTCACACATAGGCAGTAGCCATTTTCTAGATCTCAAAAGCTGAAATATCTGAGGTTTCTGTCAAAACTCTCCGAGCACTTAATGCTGTCCAGTTGTTAACGAGCAGTCTCCAAGGAGTGACTGAGCATCCCAGACCTCCTTAAAACCCATCTCGTATCTCACAGCAACTGTTCATGTTCCATCCTAGGCTATGGAGACAGAATGTGAATTTCCCTGTAACCGTACCCTTAGCTTGCGGAGCAGGTATTGTAGCTGGGATGGGGACAATGTGTCAGGAGAGGTATGACAGTGACTTGCTGCATAAAAGGGACAACTGCTGGAAGCCATCAATACAGTAGTTAGTCCACACAGAGGATGATAATCTACTAGTCCTCAACTAGTGCAGCCCCTTAACCCAAGCAGCAGAGGACTCTCTGATGGAATGTCAGGGTTACGATCCTGTCGATTAATCACATACATATCCATGGCACATCATGTGCTGTCAGCTTGCTGTGTTTAACAAATGAGGGAATCACATAGCCTAAACCAAAATGCACAAGCAAAAGGTCAAAATCAATCCAAACCAGAGCACCCTCTTCAGTTCAGTAGAAAACCCTATAAATAGAAAAGGGGAGCAATATTCAAGGTGTACAAATAAGAACTCCCTCTGGGTATGGGGAAAGTCTTTAACTTCAGGCATCAGTTTATTTAATATGCTTGAGTATAAAATATTATAATTAATATTAACTGTATTATGGGGGACATTATCCATTAAGAATGATACAAACATGTGCCTGGGGCCTTTCCGGGCTACCATCCACATTTTTAACATGCATGCCCATGTGAAAAGAGGAATTTGCCCAAGCTCCGCAGCTCCCTCTCTATAGGGGTCCAAATGTACCTGCTGATGCAGTCTGGACAGTTTGAACACGATTCCATGGGGGACAGCAGGAAAATCTCAGCGGTAGGGGCCATCGGAGCTGAGCTTGTCTTCCAAGGGCTTCCCCAGTGTGAAGCACTCTTTGCAGAAGCTCCCTCCATCCCTATATTGCAGCTTCCTACAGGCAGAGTCGATTCTGTGTCCCTGTGAACGACCATGTACAGACGTGTGCATATAGGAGCGTGATCAAGAAGAGTGCCTTAGGGCTTCACTTTCAGGAATAGATGTCTCCAGAGGTGACAGTCAGGATTTGAGCTTCACTTTGCAAATATCATACAAAGATTTTTAAAAAGCCACAATCTCATTGATGGGAAGCTCACACTTGATAAAACAAGCAGCTTGCTTATACCTGATACACATTTCATGTATTTTTAGTGAAGAACTAGTTTATCCCGAAGTTTCCTAAGCTTTCTTGCAAGAATCAGGTAATGACTACTAAAGATATAGTAGGAGAGAAGAGAGTAATCTTATCAGACAAGGCAATTGCAAATATATCTTCAGAGAAATAAGCAGCAGCAAGTCAAGACTGGAGCCATAGAGATGCAGAGGGTGAAACCCTGTCCATACTAGAGCATGTTTCACTACTTGTCTCACCAGAACCAAAATTCTGGATACAGATTACTTCTCTTAAGACCAGAAATCAGCACTGCCTAACCTCTTACAGAACTGAGCTGTAGGATATGGGTACAGGAACGGTAGCGCCAGAGAAGCTGTGTGAAAAGCAAAAAAAAAAAAAAAAAAAAAAAGCTGATAGGAATTACAAAGATGGATTAATTATGAAATAAAGCATTTATTGTTCATTTTTCTAAGGCTGTTTTCTTAAAATGATGCCTGTTCTAATTTGTAACAAGCAAACACCAATTTCTACACCACTGGCAGGACATAAGGGTTTCCATTGGCAAGAAAAATGTTCCTGTACCCCAAGAGTGCTGTGACATGTTTATTTGTCTTCCTAATGCCACTGACAAATTTTCAGGGATTGTAACGCCTTGAAATTTCCTGCTTGGCGCCATTTCAGACTCCACACCAGGCTTTAGTCCAAGGCAGAAGTGTTCTGAAGTAACTTACTGATCTTGTACTAGTGAGGCAAGACACCGCTTAGAAATGCTCGACGCATTTTCCAAAACACTGCTACAAGTTGGAAAGCCAGATACCTTTAAGGGAAGAAGAACTGCTCAGAGACCTAAAATCAAATTAAGATCACGTTGCCACCAGCTGCACAGAGTATGGGTGGTAAATCCCTAAGGGTGCATTACAGAAACCTTAAGGACGAGGACCAAATGACTCACTGATAGCAGGAAAATACCCAGGCATCTGGTAAAACTAAAAAGCAAGTAAAACTAGGTCCAAACTCTTTCTTTCTGCTCAGCGATACCACAGATTATTTACATAATTACATTGCCACAAATAATTATTTAAACCATTACTGTTGCTTTAGCAAATGAAATAATGTAATTAAGTAAACAATTTGCGGTTTCGTGCACTGCAGGTTAAAGAAAGGAAAGCCTCTGACTCCTTCTCAATGCTAACAAAAACTAATTTTACCTATAGCAATAATGGTTGTAGTATCACCGAAGTCACTCAGTCACATAACTCACCTTTTCTGAATCATTAGTGAAGTAAAGACTCCCTCAAAACTGATACCTGGCCAAAGCTGCTAACACAGTATTTATCTGATGGACAAACCACATACAGATTTTCTGCAACATAGCAACGTTCTCATCTTAGGTACCATCAGGTGCCATAAGAATAATTACTTCTGCTTTTTTAAGCATGAGGATCAGGGGCCACAATACACTTGCTAGTGTTAAAGTAGATCTGAAGAGTGTTTTGGGAAGCATTTCCTGGTAAAGTGTGAAGTGTCCATCGCACCGGGGGAATTTGGCTGTCTGTAGTACAGCTCTTCTCACGGTAACAAAACCCAACCTGGTTTTACAGATATTCTCAGATGTCCTTCTGCAGCATTTATATAAAGAATACGATTGCCAGCACTGCAAGAGCCACCTAAAAACACCACAACTTCTAAACAGTCGTTCTCGGGATGCAAAAATCCCAGCCTGTATCCCTGCATTCTCTTGCACCTGTGAACATTAGAAAGTCAGTTTTCCTACGGACTCTTTGCTGATGAGCACTAAGTACAAACCAACGCAAGAAGCAGCAAATATGCCCTAAAATAGTGACCTGGATAATTTTTCCCTTTTTTTTTTTTTTTTTCCCCAAGTGTATCTGAAGCCCCCGGAGACCTGACACTCGTTAACCATCGCCCAAGCCTTAAGGCCAGCCCTAAGGACGAGCCAGCCCCGGACCCGCCGCTCCTAGGCCCTGCGCTGCCCAGCCGGGAGCACCCTGGCCCCGAGCACCGGTGCCCCCCGCCTCCCGCGGCGCAGGACGGGCTCTGGCACCGGTCCCGGGGTGATGTCCCGGGGAAGGTCGGCGGGTGCGCGGTGGCCGCGCCGCCTCCTGGACCCACCTGAGATGCCGCCTCCGACCACGACCACGTCGTACTTCTCGGCCATGTCGCTGCCCGCGTCCCGGCCGCTCGCGCCCTCCCGCCCTCCGGCGGCGGTGGTGGTGTCGGCGGTGTCGGTTCCGACCCGGCTCTGGCGGGCGGACAGCACTACCCCGCGCCCCGACACGCCCCTGGGCGGGCTCCGCGCTCCCGCCACCAATGGGCGCCGCTCGGGGGCGGGGTCCACGATAGCCACGCCCCCCTGTTCCCTCCTCTCCGGCCCGGCCCGACGGGGCGGTGCGAGGCCCCAGCGGAGCGACAGGGCGGAGGGGCCCGCGGGAGGGAAAACGCTGCCAAACGCCGCCTCCGGGTAAACGTTGTACCTGGGCCCGGCTTGGTACCGGCTGGTTTTCACACCAGCCCGTCCCGGGTGCACGAGAAGGGCTGGAGGCAGAGAGGCGACAGCGTGCCTGCTGCGGGGTGCGGCAGCTCTGGCAGCTGCGCTCGCTGAGCCCTTTATCTGCTGAAATACAGAAAGTGTGCTAGCGGTGAGTGTGGGGGAGGGGGAGATCTGTGGAGCTACAGTGTCACAGTTACAGGCGACAGCAGTACCCAAGCCTCGCCTTGTACTAGAATCCAGTAGCACTCGGTCGACGGGCCAGGGAATGAAGGGTTAACCTTTGCACACAAGTAGCTTCCCAAAGGCAACGCCTGAAATAGTAACTGGTTGCCAAAATACCAATTTTGTTTGTGCTTCTACTATTACGGCTCTGAAATATGTGATGGTTGTGCTTTTTTCGTGCATTTTACGGCTCATGCAATTTTTATCGTCAAAAAGTAAATGTCATCTCTGTGAAGCTAAGTAGAAAAATTAGAGCCTGCCCATCCCCTCCCAAGTAAGCACAGAAGACCTTTACAATTCACACAATTACAGAAAACCCTAATGCCACTTTATGTTAAATATTGATATAAGTTCTGAGAGTTGCCCAATTCCACAATCACACGCCATACCTGGGTATGACCAAAGAATTGAATGAGAGTGCAATGCTATACAGATGATGTCCTCAGAAATGCCTTGGCTTTCTTACAGTGGGAAAAATTAGTACTTTTGGGTTGGGCTAATTGTGCCAAATTAGCATGGACTTGTTGGAGCGAGTCCAGAGGAGGGCCACAAAAATGATCAGAGGGCTGGAACACCTCTCCTATGAGGAAAGGCTGAGAGAGTTGGAGTTGTTCAGCCTGGAGAAGAGAAGGCTCTGGGGAGACCTTGTTGTGGCCTTTCAGTACTTAAACGGGGCTTATAAGAAAGATGGGGACAGACTTCTTAGCAGGGCCTGTTGCGATAGGACAAAGGGTAATGGTTTTAAACTAAAAGAAGTTAGATTCAGACTAGATATAAGGAAGAAATTTTTTATGATGAGGGTGGTGAAACAGTGGAACAGGTTGCCTAGAGAGGCTGTAGATGCCCCATCCCTGGAAAATTCAAGGTCAGGTTGGACGGGGCTCTGAGCAACCCGATCTAGTTGCAGAAGTCCCTTTGGCTTTAGAGGTCCCTTCCAACCCAAACCATTCTTTGATTCTATGACAGCAGTGACTGAAGGCAGAAACATCTATGAAAACGTCAAGCTCCACATGAAAATGTCAAGCTCACAATAAGAGAGACAGAATAATGGATCTTCTTCCAAAATGAAAACAAATACTTTAAAAAGTAAACTAGATGTGCAGTGCTAATTAAGAATGTTTCACTAGCTGCAGACACACAAGTGTCAGGTGCTATAGCAAACAAGAACAAGATCCCTACTGCTCTGAGAGACTGTCTACTGACACAGAAGCTCATCATCACTGAGATTGCTGCTGCTTGCATGCCAGATTAAAGTGAGCCAAAAGGGGACAATCCAAGACTGTGAGAGTGATATGTATTCTGAAACAGAAAATGCAATGTACCCACAGTCGTTTGTACTTATTGGGGAAAAAAGTCTTTTCTTCTTGAGGGTGATAAGGATACCCGCTCTCACAGCTCTGCTGGCCCCAGTGCGCAGGTCATAGGGAATCTGACGATTAACAAGCTTCACCAAGTGGCACCTCCCTCATAATCCAGAAGCCAAGTTTGGAGGAAAATAACAATAACATCCTCTGTGATAACAACAGGAAACTGGTGTGTATCTAGATAACTTGCTGATAGACAAGCTTGCCAAAATATCTCTAGTGCTACAAAGGAGCTGCAACAGGCCTGTTAAAGAGCAACAGAGATTGAAGTGGTTTTACCTAGAGCAGCTGTAATGATGAGAGATGACATCAAAGCATGAATTGTACACATTGTGGTTGCGTTAACCCTTGGAGTAAAGACCAAAAACATTTCTAAGGGGCTACCAAGGGTTATCTCAGGCATTAGCAGCCTCCAGGGGTAGCAATGGCTGTCAGAATGGCATAACTACTAAGCCCTTAGCATCTGTATGATACAAATAAGAGACCTCAGAATAATTCTACCTCAACTCATATAGATCTGCAGACATCGAGGATTTGAAAAAAAAGCAAGCAGATGCTGAAGCCTTGCTTGAGAGCAATGGGATGAACCCAATGGGAGATGATCAAGGAGATCTTGTCAACCTCTCAGCTGGGTCCATCAGGGTTTGATGAGGACTTGCTGAAAATGCAAGAAGCAGGGAAGGAAGCAGGTGATGTGTCATATTGAGAGTCATCCTCCTTTCCTAAATGTTATGACCACGTTTTCAAAGAGAAATTTGAAACGTGTTCAGAAATCAATGGAAAATAAAAAGGGATGTCAAACTTCACAGTAAAGGAAATTTTATTCCAAGCAGATAAAATTTTATTTGGAAAGAAGTTATTTTTTGCTCAGAACAGAGAGTTGAATAATAAAGAGATTCTCGCCAATGGGCCCTATTCCTTAAGCAGTATAAAATAAACCAGGAGGGAATGGTGAAGGGTGAGCACGGGAAGCTGCTGTTGCTGAAACCATTTCCTACTAATCTGTCTAGTTGATTTATGTCTGCTTTAGTGAATGAGTTGTAGTAATAAATTGCTGAGCTTGCAGAATGTGCATGATCATTAATGTGAAGGTATGGAAAGTCACAGGACTGACATAGACTTTTGCATTTACCGGGAAAAAAACACTGAAAGTTGCTGAGAATTACTGTGGAAGATCCAGAGCAAGGCTTTCACTTGAGATCACATCTGTGTCAGCGACAATAAAAATTGTCAAGTAGCCCCAAGAACGGGCAAAAATGCACCAGTTTCTTGATCAAAGAACATGAAGAAAAATATTCAAAGATAAATGTCATCACCAAGTTCTTTATTGTACTACACGTTTTGCTTTCAGTTTTACCAGCTACTGGTGTGAGGAAGTCAAACTTCTCAGGTCATATCATCAGCAGTCAGTTACATGCTACTTTGCATCTGCTTGGTACCTCAAATGATGAGTAAAATCCATCACAATTGTTGTGGAAGAGATAGATGTTTTGCTTTCCTTCCCGATTTCACTGTTACTTTATTTTATCAATGCATCTGAAAATTGGAAAATCCCTGGCATTAAAATAAAACGTTTTTGTCAAAATAAAAAAACATTAACACATTCATGTATACAGTACAATTTTTTAGTTCTTTATGTGTTTTATGAATGTCTTTTGACAGGTAAATAGAGAGAACCTAAGTACTGCAAGGCAAGAATGCATTATCACTAGAAAACTGATTGTCATTATCAAGATCATAATTACGACCACTTAGCCACCTCTAAAGTCACATAATTCTTGTATCGTAGCAATATCAACATAGCTTATCCGAAATATCCTAGAACATGCCATCCTAAGTGTTACCGCCAGCTGAAATTTCTGCCATTAAGTCATCATCTGTGTTGATTAGCACTCTACTCTGCAGGCACAAAGATAAGCTTTCCAGAATATTGGAGCCTTTTGCAAAGCTTGATTCACATAAATTTACATTCCCAAACATTTTAATTCTGGTAATTATATGGCTAGTAGTCTGGGTTACATCAAGCTGAAATACGGAAAAGTGTGGAAAAATAACGCAGACTCTTCCAAACATCAGACTCAGTAGTTTTGTTGGGAGCCCATTTGCTGGGCAACAGCGTGCACGGTACGGAGTAACTTCAAGCCTCAGCTGCAGGTGATATCATATTTTCTAAGGACAGTTTTCTATCTTGGAACAGTATCTTAGACTACCTTATGCTAAATTTGAGGTCATCAATTAATTTACAGTGCTAATGTTGTTTACAGGTTTTTTTATTTTTTTTTTTCCCCGAGGAATTTATCAGTAAGGAAATGACAAAAGGCAACATAGCACATGTAAATACACAATTTTATACACCATGAACAGAAAAAAAAAGAAAATACTGTTCTATAAAATGTTTCAAGCTCTAGAGTGCTTTCCTCTGAAACAAACAAAATCCAAACAAAAAACCCCAGATCAAAGTCTCTCCAAGGGTTTTATAAAAGTGCAAAGAGAGAAAACGCATATTCCCAAAGAGCAACGAAGGGGTAGTCCAGCCTCCTGCCCAGTGCAGATCCAGCAGATCCATCCTAGGACATGTTCATACAATCTCTCTGCCTCTCTCTAGTCTGTTGAATAAGTAGTTATTTAGACCAACTGGAATGGCCCCAGTAGAGGATTCAGAAAGAGATTGTGCGACAGGTTGGTAAAAATTTATGTGAATCAAACTGGTAAGCGGTGAATGGTATTATAGAGTATTAATGGACATTTTTATTGACTAGGATGTATATTCTTCACTTTTCAAGTCCACTTTTTTACTTAGGTGTGTATTCCAAACCATCAGAAAACAATCACCAGTCTGATATTGTAAAACAGTCTTCACTGGTATGAAAAATGCTTTTGTACACAAAGATGGCTGTGACATGTTTATTCATCACTGTTCATTTTTACTGTCGCGTTTTAACAACTGTAGCAACTCCATGCTTCCTGGCTAGCTCTGTTTCAGGCACTGTGCTAACCTCTAATCTATGAATAAACACCTTGAAGTAAATTATCATTGCTTGTGGCTATTAACACTTGATTAGTTCGTTTTACCTTATAATCACAACGAGGCATCTTCTGAAGTATGAACACAGGCAATATATATTCAGTGCCCACCCTCTTCTTGACCCGTGTTTCCCACTCCCTCAATTACTGAGCATCCAAAAGACCTTCTGGTGCGGTGCCTGTCCTGAGTGCAAGACGGTGGCAGTGGGACATGGAGGGGCCCGCAGGGAGTGATGTGGTCCGAGCCAGCCCCCATCACTGGCAGAGTTTCTGCTCTTCAGTGACTGATCGGCACTAGACCTACTTACTTGCTTTCCATCCCCTGCAGTGCTCCAGTGACCCTGGTCCCATCTGAAGTGCCGGAGGCAGAAGGCACCATTCATGTGGCTGCACTGCATTTGGGGGCCTGGAAACTTTTGGTGGGGATAGCGAAAATAGGTGACTGCATGTAAGAAGTTTTCTTAAAGTCATGAGGAAAAGGTCAACTACTATGACTTTAGTGCCCTTAGGTAAATATACCAGAATATATTTAAATATTTATCCAAATTTCAAAGTGCTCCTCTACACCAGGGAACAGAATAGCAATATACAAGCAGAGACTTATGCCCTAAAGGGGAATGCCCTCAGCCACACACAGTGAAGTTTTCTGTTGCCTCAGAGAAACCAGTTACACGCTCAGTGGATAAAGTCTCACTATCTCAGGCCACCAAAAGCTATTTTGACTTCACAAAAATGTGGAATAAAGTCTTAAGTATTTTTAGCCACCAAAGAGCTAGGTATATGTTTTCTTTCTGTGCTAGGACAACATCAATAATTTTATTTTGTAAAATATTCCAGCTCTTTATTTCCTTTTATAATCAAATATACTTAGGTATGTGGGGTACCAAAATTCAGAAGATAGTTTGGGAAGGAAATTGAATTACCCCATTAAAAATTTTTAAAGTAATTTATCTGAATGATTGTGCATTCTGACTAAAATTGTTATTGATCTTTTAACAGCACCAAATTCTCCTCTTTATATAAGTCTCAAAATTGTCAAATATTTTTAAATGGAGTAGATCTTGAAAATCTGAGCATCATATTAATGAGCATTGGGGAGACTTCATCAGTGGGTGAAATAAAGCCCAAATCTCCGTGTACCAGAAGAAGTCAGATATATGCAGGCAGCTCTTGCACAAAGAAGCGGTTGTTCAGTATGGCTATAGGCAGAGCGAGGAGAGCTTGCTTTCTGGTATTAAAAGACACGTACACAGTGCTTCAGGAAGGAGCAAGTGAAGTGTGATAAGTCTATTTTTTTCTCAGGACTCAGCCTTCCTCCGTACACAGATTTTCTGAAAGAAAATAACAGTTTTTATTTATAATTTCATAACTAGTTAAGTTTCACTACAGTGACACCAGCAGATTCCAGAAAACCTCTTGATAAACATCTTTGGGGGGCTGTACTAGGAGATTACAAAATATTATTGTCACCTTTAAAAATTTACAATCCCCATGTGTGGGGTTTTTTTTTCATAAGATATGAAAGCAACATAGTTTCAGACATATAACTCATGCTAACAAAACAGATAGAGGCAATTCAAGTTAAAGTTAGTATGTGTGACTAAAAAGATTATGCTGGTAACTCATTTTTAATCTCTTTAGCTCACTAGCCTTTGTCTTTAATTATTTGCATTAGTTCAACTGCCAGTGTTAAGACAGACATGAAGCCTTTCCCTTTCTCTCTAATTTATCTTCATGACTCATTTGCCTATAAAGGGAGTTTATTTGAATAACTATGCAATAAAATATATTCACTGACTGTAGTAATAAGGATTTAAAAAATATGTATATGTCTTTGTTTTCTTTCAAATAAAAGAAGCCCTGAAATTATTTCAACAAGCTTAAATTAAATAAATCCTTCTGGATGCTTAGTTCTACTAACATTTTCAGCTCCATTATAAGCTCCAATATGAAGTCAGTAGGTGGGAGAGCCTGCAAGGAAGGTCTAGAAGAAGGGCTCCAGGTACTGCTCAAACCTCTGGAGCTCCTTCCTCCCATCTTCACGCGGGAAGCCCTTGCTAGGCAGCATACGTAGTGCTTTTGTTGAGCAAGCTGGAGGCAAAGTGGCCATGCAAGCAGTTCAGAGCATGGGGTCATGTTTGAAAGGAGCTGCCGAAATAGCTGCAAGCAGATGTCTGCAAGAGTTTTGGCCAAAAGGCATGCAAAGACCCTAGGCAGACCTGTAGGTGACAGCAAGGAGCAGTCGTGGCGGAGCAGCCTTTGCCTCTGGAAACGGAGAAATTTCTGAGTCTTCCCTCCCGGACTCAGCCACTCAGCAGGCATGGGTTTAACATTCAACCTGTGCATTTCAGGTCTCTGACTCTGTCACTGTGTACCAGACTTACAGTACTATATTTCCGAGGGTGTATTAAATTGACTTAATTCCATTCTTAGTTTAGCAGCTCCTGGTGATTTGCCAAGGCTCGCGTTTCAGGCTTTAGATACCATACGAGTGCAGGTGCCTTCTGACCTTTGGAGGGGAAAGTGCTGGTATTGCACAACGGACTTTATATGAAGAGCTGAACTTTGCTCATGTTCTTTAAAACACGTGAAATGGATTTATACCGTGCAGTGTCATTGCTGCTATCAAGTTTTCTATGTGTCCTTCACCCTCATCACGCTATCAGATAACTTTTATGCATCAGGTTTTACAATGCACTTTCAGTGATATTAACAAAATGTTCCTTTAATTACCAGCTCCACAGAAAAGTGGTTTGTATATCGCTCATGGATTGCTGGTATCATTTGCGATTAGATCAAAGCTTCTATAAGAGATACAACAATCTGAACATGATAGTATATTCGGAGAACGAGTATTGGTTATAGATCACAAGCCCTGGCTGCAATTTGAACAGGATTTCAGAAGTAGAGCAGCCATTATAAGAATATGGGGAGATCAGTGGAGATCATTAGTGGAGGCAGTTAAATACCAAGGAAGTACAATAAGATTTGATGTGAGAGTAAGAAAAAGCCTGGTGGATACACCAGCTGGAATAAAGAATCCCATTAGAGCCATTGAAGTCCAGCCTTTGATAAAAAAAAAAACATCAAAAAGCTTTGCTAAAAGTAGGTCAGAGAAATTTGTCGTGCCCTCTCGCTGTCTATCAGGTAAAACAGCATTGGAAACCTACAGAAAGCATCCAAAAAGAAATAAAGACTCTTCTCCTCTGCAAATCTTGTATGGGATGTAGTCAGCCGAAGCCATGTGGACAGCTTAATCTCTCTTCTAGATTCACGACTACTTCACTGAATACCTAAAACCCTCTGCACCCCTCCTGAGAAACAAATTTACTGCAGGGGGTTGGGAGCTTAACAACCCTTTCTGCCAGCACTCCTCTCCCTGTGCAGTGACCCCAGGCACTTTGCAATTGGACCCAGCCCTAAGTACTACCAGGCAGAAATCAGTCACACAGACACCTTTCCCCATCTCTGTCAGGTAGCTGAACAGAGAAAGGCAGAAAGGCTTATTTCCAAGGCGCCATTTTTTCTTTCTTGAAAGTCCTTGGCTGGCAGTTACCCTGTAGATTCAGCACTCTTTCTAGTGTGACCCGAGGAATCACATTTTTGTGTTGAGTAAATAATGTTAATTGCATATTTTCCGTTTTGTAAACACAAATAGAGAATCTCAGATCCTAAAACAGTTTTAAGCTTCTAAGTAACTATTTTCGGTGTTAAAACAAACCCTGGAAATAACATTCATGCTCGTTCCTAAGACTGACTTAGAGAGAAGCACATCCTTTTCTCTTGCACCATTACTCAAGTTCAGATAATAAATTATTAGAAATTGGCCAAAGCAACAAATTAGCAGATTTTGTAGTTAAGAACTGTGAATAAATTGGTTAAAGTTAAAATCAGGAGAATTGTTAGTAATTTTTATTGACGCCCGGTGTAACTATATGATCTCAGCAGTATTTATGATAGTCACTATCGCTTATCCGGTGATATCAAAACATGCTCTAGAACACTATCGATTACTTCTGCTTCATGCAACTTAGTAACATATTAAACTTTTTGGCTGCTTCAGAGAAAAAATATCTTAATCTGGCTCTAGATTTAAAAAAAAAACCAACCTGAAATTAATGTCTGATCAAGGTAAGTCTGGTAACATGCTTCCAGTAAAAGAAAAAAACGTGACTGTACCCCATGATGATATCTATCAACATCGCCTTGTGTAGTTTCTCAGAGCTCTGTTTAGCAGTAACCACTGCCAACTTCAAAAAGATAGTCCCAGAAGGCGAGTGGAAGTGCCTGGTATGCATACCTTCTTGATTAACAAACAGGTCTGCAGCCCGGCTGCATTCAACTGTACACAGCAAGCGATGTGAGTCTGCAGGGCCTCACAGGGTTGTATGTGACACAGGTGGAGCAAAGCAATCAAAGTTCAATTTGTAGCATCAGGGCAACAGAGAGGAAGGACAGGAAAACTCTTCTCAAATGTGAGCTGCTCGCTGCTTGCCTCAGTGGCACTGATTTACCTAGAGCCAAAATGCCGAGCACAGATGTAAGTATAACTTACAGCAGCAGGAGGTAGCGGTATTTATATTCTGCTTACGCCTTTGGCACACACTACAAGTACAGTGCAGTACTTCTAGAGCCAGCGCAAGTGCCTGGTCAAGGTGGCAAAGTCCGTGCTGTCACCGTATGACCAGACCATGAAGCTGCGCATCCATCCATAGAGTTTGAATTGAGGGAGGGCAGCAGCAGGCAGCTTTGCGGGTACCTTGTGCTTCTGAGTCATCAGAAAAATGCATTGCCTGTTGTTTCTTTTCTTAATGAATTGCTTAAGAGATAGGGCAATTAGTGCAATTTTCTAGATATTTTCAGGTGTTTCTTAAGGAACTGTAAAAGTGATTTTCATTCTCGTGAGCAGTGTTACGAGATACAGGCATCATTATGAGTTCAATCCTCATCTTACACCTGCGAAAAGAGGACTGAGGGAAAACCACACATGGCAGTGTACATTTACTTTTTGCTCACAGCAGGAGAGAAAAAATCACCCGATGCTAGTCTGGACAGGCATGAGCATGGCTCCATCAGCAGGGTCCACTGTGACTACCTCTCATGATGAAACCCTCTGCCCGTCAGTCTGGGTAGCCAGTGCCAGGGGAGGCAGCAGGGACAGGGGACTGCACTGTCAGTCCGGGGTGACATGATGCCTACGCCAGGGCTGGGAAGCGGAGGCATCTGACCGGGAGGAGTGATTCACAGCACCTTTGCTTGTGTGTTTGCAAAGCATTAAAAAGGTACTGGAAGAAAGACGGTGCCTCCAAAGACAGATTTCTGCCCCTTCTGAGGAAGCTTGTCACTTCTCCATGGACTGCAGAATCTGTCTGAGGGCGACAGCCCAGGCTGAGGTGCTCTGCCAAGCCAGAAAGTGCGAGCACCATTAGCAAGCAGTCTGACTGTGGATCTCACTTCATATCCTAATTTCCCTTTCTGTACTTTTTCTCTTGTCTACATGACAGAGCCACCTGAGACTGGTTCCTGCAGCCTCGCCGGTCTCTAGTAATTTGGAGTGCACACACCGGAGCTGCTTGCCTTACTTAATGCAACGTCTCAGCGCAAAGATTATTTCTGTGTGTCGACTGTACAGGCATAAGTAAGCATATATGTTATTTGGTGCCCTCTGGATTTTGACTTCTGACTGTTTTTAGTTTTACTATCTTGAATGTCATAGAGCTATTGAAAGGAGCCTACAGCAATAAACAATTCAGTATGTTTGCACTTTAGTGCAAAAGTACGCTTTCTGAACTGTGTGAACCTCCTGTATGTGAAGTTTTATATTTGCCTGAACTTTTTACCTGCAGGACGTTGTGTGTTTGCAGGCGTTGGAGGTTACACAGTGGTGAATCACGGATGATTTTACCTCCTCTGCAATTTGACTGGTTTTCAAATATATTTCTAAGGAGCTAATACCCAGTTATAAAATTTTTTCCTGAGAAAACATTTATGTGATGAGGGAATGACTATCAACAGGAGATTCCTGGAAAAAGAATGAAGAAACAAAATTACAATAAAGTATTAGGTCTACAATACCTCTGTATTGGTGGGCTATGACATGGTTATTAGTGTGAGCCACTCCCAGAACACTTTGTTATGTGCGTTTCAGTGCATATTTGAACCACAACCTTGTGAAAGAGCTATGCTTCTTTTCATTTCAATAGCTACTCTTTTCTAGTTCGTGCTTGCCATCTCCTCAGACTCCTTGTTTGTCTGAGGTGGGCTGATCACATTCAGATCCCTTGGCGACTAATCTGATTGGAAATAATCCCATTTATTAAATATTCTTCTATCAGACCATGCTAGATCTTTTCATCTTATTTTCCACAGAAGAAAAATATCTGTTCATGTATTATGCCATGTAATTCAGATACTTACAGAGTAAAACATATTGATTATCTGCATGTGAGTTTTTTTTGTATATATTGTTCAGTGGTATGCAATAAAGTAGAAAATCCTTCTTGATACAAAAGCTTTGGTTATCCTGCCTGCTGCAGTCAGCAGTCAGTGCAGATGCAGAGCTGGCAGGTTAATACAGACCGAGAACAAATGACCATTTGGGTGGAGCTGCGCTGACCTGGTGACTTGGGAAACACCTTGCAGTGATCATCCACAGCCAGGAAATGGGAAGGGGCATTCTGGCCATCCAGAATGGCTACACTGGGGCAGGCTGCCCTGGGAGACTCGAGCAGAGGAGGAACTTGCAGGTGCAAGGATTGATGCAGTGTTCCTTGCCTGTTCCTTAGCACTTTGCTCCCCTCCGTTGCCCCGGGCAGAGTATGGTGTCTCTGGTCCTCCTGGCTGCACAGCTGGGCAGCTGAGCCACTTGCTCCCAGTCAACTCACTGCAGACTTGGGCCCATTCAGTGACAAACCCCGTAGTGTAGGGGTGACAATAGGGTTGCCCACGTCTCTAGCATCTCGCAGCAGCTGTGTCCCCTGACAGTGCCGCGTTAAACCCCCCACAGGGAGGTCCCAGGCCTTCAGCCCATGCTTAGCATGGAGCTTTCCCTCTGACTGGGAAAAAAGCCACAGTCTAGTAGCCAAGGGCAAGCAAAACAGGTTGCAGGCAAGTGTGACAGAGCCATTGCTGACTAACAGACCAGCTGTTGACCTATAGGGTGTGCTGGCTGCTGAGCTCCTCCTCTCCAAGCCTGGAGAAGAAGTTGGATCTCCTGCTTGCATGGCTTCTGCTTAAGCACCCAGGTGGACTGAACTGTTTCAAGCCTCCTGTATGTGAAAATCACAGAATCACAGAATCACAGAATGTTAGGGATTGGAAGGGACCTTGAAAGATCATCTAGTCCAATCCCCCTGCCGGAGCAGGATTGCCTAGACCATATCACACAGGAACGCGTCCAGGCGGGTTTTGAATGTCTCCAGAGAAGGAGACTCCACAACCTCTCTGGGCAGCCTGTTCCAGTGTTCGGTCACCCTCACCGTAAAGAAGTTTTTCCTCATATTTAAGTGGAACCTCCTGTGTTCCAGCTTGCACCCATTGCCCCTTGTCCTGTCAAGGGATGTCACTGAGAAAAGCCTGGCTCCATCCTCATGACACTTGCCCTTTCCATATTTATAAACATTAATGAGGTCACCCCTCAGTCTCCTCTTCTCTAAGCTAAAGAGACCCAGCTCCCTCAGCCTCTCCTCATAAGGGAGATGTTCCACTCCCTTAATCATCTTCGTGGCTCTGCGCTGGACTCTCTCTAGCAGTTCCCTGTCCTTCTTGAACTGAGGGGCCCAGAACTGGACACAATATTCCAGATGCGGCCTCACCAGGGCAGAGTAGAGGGGGAGGAGAACCTCTCTTGACCTGCTAACCACACCCCTTCTAATACACCCCAGGATGCCATTGGCCTTCTTGGCCACAAGGGCACACTGCTGGCTCATGGTCATCCTGCTGTCCACTAGGACCCCCAGGTCCCTTTCCCCTACGCTGGTCTCCAACAGGTCTGCCCCCAACTTGTACTGGTACATGGGGTTGTTCTTGCCCAGATGCAGGACTCTACACTTGCCCTTGTTATATTTCATTAAATTTCTCCCTGCCCAACTCTCCAGCCTGTCCAGGTCTCTCTGAATGGCTGCGCAGCCTTCCGGCGCATCAGCCACTCCTCCCAGTTTTGTGTCATCAGCGAACTTGCTGACAGTGCACTCTATTCCCTCATCCAAGTCATTAATGAATATATTGAATAGAACTGGTCCCAGTACTGACCCTTGAGGGACTCCGCTAGACACAGGCCTCCGACTGGACTCAGTCCCATTGACCACCACTCTCTGGCTTCTTTCCTTCAGCCAGTTCACAATCCACCTCACTACCCGATCATCCAGACCACACTTCCTCAGTTTAGCTGCGAGGATGCTGTGGGAGACCGTGTCAAACGCTTTACTGAAATCGAGACAGACCACATCCACAGCTTTACCATCATCTATCCACCGAGTTATGTCCTCATAAAAGGCTATCATAAAAAGATGTTACTAATTTATTTCTAGGACACCCATAACCAAAAGCATCCCTTATTGTCAGACCAAATAAGGAGAGACTGACTTTGGACACAATTCATCTCTCCTGATTTCATCTAACAAGAAGACACCTAGGTTGTCTGTACAGTTCACAGAGAGAGGTGTGTGTTGCACAGGTACAATTTATCCTGCCTAAATTGTATTTACACGTGTGATAGTGTGATAGTGGTAGGCAATATAAATACATTCTTACAAAGAAAATAAAGATCCTTCAGAAAAATAAAAACTTGCCTTCCAGCATCAACTGGAACTGGAAAGGAAATGACATGGACCAGACGAGTCCCTGCACAGCGTGTAGGGATGCTGCCTCCAGGTTCACTGTCACTTTGGGCATGTAGAGTGACAAGACGCACAAGCTCAGGAGACAGGATCAGGGCTCCTACTTATATTTTTATGCACTTCAGTGCTTCTTTGGCATGGTTGAGACTGGAAAGGGAAGTATTGAGATCCCAAGAGAAAAATTTCCTGTTCTATCATCCTCAAGGCAGATGTGCTGACTTTATTCTGCTCCTTCTGGGAAATTTCTTATTGACCCCATCACCGAGTTTGTCTAAATAAATAAAGACAGACTGGTTTTTAGTTTGAGGTATGTGGACAGCTCAGGTAACTATCCAGCTTTCATGCTTCTAGTTTTACCTGCATTTTGATAGTTGGCAGCCATCAAGCCACTAATATTGCAGCACAAAATCTGTCAGACAAGAGTATGTCTAGCAAACACTTGGTAGTGACGACTGTAGCCAAAATCTCGTTCTTGTTCCCAGATCCTTGTAGGAGAGGAACTGTGTGCGTATAATTTTTTTTATTCATACATACATGTGTGTACACATAAGCACACAAAATCCTTAAGGTTCAAGCACACATTAGCCTCTGTTTGGCACTACTCTGAAGGAATTTAGAATAAACAAAGTCCACGTGCTAAGATTACTTCCACAATCCATTACACCAGAAGCTGACAAAGCCTTTAAAAATGAAAATGCTAATTCCGAAAAGGAAAGGTCTATTATAAATAAACGAATGCATTAACAAACTGAATATTTAGGTAGTAAATGTGTTTTCTGGCTATTTAGCAGAAATCCGTTCCAGAAGGCAGCAGATATTTTTAAGCACCTGTAAAAGAAAAGAAAAAAAAAGGAGTGAGGATGCTTTTCTCTTGTCTAGGATTGCAGCTGTGGTGGCATGAATGTAGAAAACATCAAAATCCTGGAGTACCTGCTAAACATTTTATTAACTGATAATTTCATTTCCTAAAAGTAGTTGATTTCTGAATTTTTGTTAGCAGCTGCTGAATTTTTTTAGTACAGATAATGTAGTAGTTAGCCGAACTTTTCTCTCATTTCCATGAATAGCAGGTAGGTGCCTGCAACACTTCAGATAAAAGTAGGCAAGGAAGAAAAATTTATTTTTCCTAACCCTTCCTGATTTCTGAAACAAGCACAAAGTCTTGGAGATTGCACAGGGAGGGCTAAAATCTCAGCATCAGATTGGTGTTGCAAAGCTGAAATTCAAATGATGCAGTGCCTTGAGGCAGCACTTTTTCTTGTGCAATTTGCCGTATGCAGTTCATGGCACAGGCTTTTATTTACTATCAGAACAGGCCTGATTCAGAGGTGGCCCGTGGCCGCTGCTGTGACGGCACGCTGCCATGCTTGCAGGGCCTGTTGCAGAAGCAGATGTGCAGCTCTGATGTGTGTGGGTGAAACACTACTGATGAATCTGTTCAAACTTCCACAAAGCCAGACTTTATGGTAATTTCAACCTTTGAGGCTGATAAAGGCCATGGTTCTTACCAATTGTTTTGCATTTTCGTGCATCTCTGGCCACGCTCCTTCTGATTAAGACAGGATATAAAAGCTGAGATACTACAAAGATGGCTCTCCTCACAGGAGCCAGCATCCACTTTTCCTTCCAGAGGCTCAGCAGCTCCAAGCAATGGGTTTGGTCCCACTGAGTGCTGGGGAGGAGGAGCATGGTGACCATCAGAGAGACCTCATGCCTCAGAGAGACTCTGCATCCTCTCATACCTCTTTCTCGTTGTGCCCTGGATGTGTTGTTGGGAGCATTTTTGAAGCCAAACAGCCCGTGAATGTGACATTCTCCTTGCCCCACTAGTTCAGCCCCTCTGACAATTGGTAAGCTGTGAGAAATGACCTCTCTGTGGCTAAGGAGTCACTCTCCAGCTACCCATGAAGGCAAAGCTGAAGCCATCTGTTAATGTATAAAGCCTAATCTGTTGATGTATAAAGCCTGATGACCAGAGATGTAGGCAGTTGACAGAAGGGAACCACATGGGCAGTGGTTTCCCCCAAATCATGGGGTACATATCATCTTATTCGCACAAAGTTTACAGGATTGTAGGTGGCATATGTCCCAGCAGGCCCCACTAAATCATAAAATGAGCGTAAAACTGTTGAGATATAGAAAAAAAGGAAAAACACAGAAAGAAAAGAGGTATTTCTACTATTTCTTTTGCATTGGTAGCTTATACCAAAGTTATAGCTGCAGCTTTCTCTGCAGTTATGGACAGCAGAAGCTCGCTTCTTTAAAAACAACACAGTCGAAGATTTTGTATAATCGTAAGAACTGGAATACAAATCTTAAAAGACAAAGTCTCGTAACCACAAGATTTTTGGTGGAGTCACAGGAACTGGCAGTACTTGCTTTGCATCTCAGTTGTACGGAGAATCCAACAGTTGTATTAACTTTGAAAAAACAACCCAAATTTTTGGCATGGCTCTTAGAAGAGAAATCCTGAGCCTTCAAGGGTTGTTTTCTTTATTCCTGTTTCTCTACAGTCATGCCCAAAGCAGCTGGTGCAAAAATACAGCACTTCTAGTAGTGCAATTGTGATTTCTGTCCAAGAATAATCATTTATATAAAAAAGTATGACACCCTCAGGAGCAAGCTTCTGGAGACAAGATGTTTTATGACAATCAGAAACATGCATCTCTTTCCACACTTACCCACAGCACTTGTACTAATATTCATCTGTAATAAATGCTTTCCTCCTTTCTTTCCAGACCAAACACAGGCTGAATGACATATGAAATACTTATACAATATTTGCAAATACGTTGTGCAAAATCCACTTACTGCATGGTGTTGGCACTATCAGACAGGTACTATAAACCAGGTATTGCTTTCCAGGCAGGGACAGACACAACTGGCACAAAAACCAGCAGGTTATCTCCCAGGGACTGCAGCAAGAGCAGGGTCCCAGGCTGACTGGACACTGAATACATCGCTGTTCACTTATCTCCTTGTCCCTTATCTGCTTTTTGCACCATGCTGGGTGGACGGCAGCCTGCTTGTGCCACCCCTGCCAGGTCCCACGCTCCTCTCCCAGGGCACCGTGACGGAGGCGACATGACTTTTTCCTGTTCAGAGGCTATGGGGCCAGGATAGAGGACTTGCTCGCCTATGCTGATAGTACCCTCTGAAGTGCTGTTGCCATGGGTTGGACCTCTCTCTGACATGGGACTCCCCTTCCCAAACCTCACAAGCCCTGCATAGACCCGAGGAGGAAAGTTCCACAGCCACTGGGGTCCCTTCCGCGGGGTGCTCCAACATTCAGGACAGGGGCGGTGGCCCAGGCATAGGAGAAGTGCTGCTGGGGAAATGAGCCAGAGTTGGAGTTTCACATCTGTTTCTATTTAAAGTCATCGAACACTAAGATCCATGGAAGTGAAACAAGACTTCTGAGGCTGCTGATCTCACCGGCGGCAGAGCACATTGCTGGTCTTTTGCATAACTTGTTAATTGAAATAACTATGTTCACCTCCCTTGCTTCGGTGGCATTTAACTGAAACATTTTGAAAACATGGCAATGAACAGGAATGTGACAGACTTCATATTCTTAAACATATCAGAAAGGGTTGTCTTTACAAAGATATAGCCGGCATCATGACATTTCCCAAGGGAGTTTGCAACCTCAGTTGTATCTGGAGAGAGAAATACAACGGAGTATGTGCTTGTGTGACAGCCACTATCGCAGCTGAGACACTAGTGGCTTATATGTAGATATTCAGAGATAAAACCATAAGCTGGCTAAGTTTAACCTAAAGAATTAACATCAGGGGCTATAGGTGCTCCTTGTAACAGACCTTCAATAGTGGATTACAGATATCTCACAGGCTAAGAAAACAACATTACTTCAGTCCAATATAGCTGGCTTGAATCTGTTCTTGTGCTCCCAGAACATGAATAAAAACCTCAGTGACAATCCTTACCCACTAATTAACAGTAAGGAAGGTACCTAAGCCGAAACAGTGACAATAAAGAGTTACATGGTCATAAGCTGTCACTCCATTGCCTCTTTCTCTCCAGCTCCTGGTACGTAACCCCTACATCAATCTGGACTATGCGACTTGCCAGTTTGGTGGGTAACCAGTCAGTCATGTTCTGGGGTTGCCACGCTTGCCTGGGAGCAGGCGTGCGAAGTAGATACCAGCTCTGTTAATGCTTATACCTCTGGAGAAGTAAAAGATACCTCCTATTTTTTAGAGTCAGGTGAGTTCTTTTTAAAAGCAGTAAAGTGAAAAGACGTGCTCTGGGAAAGCAAAAGATAATGGTTTTTGGTGGCAACTAGGTTTTGGTTGAGTATTTCACTCTCTGGGGAGGGATCTGAGGTACAAGAGGAAGAGGCAACATTTCAGACTGTTTTCTCAGTCTTGCAGCTTCTCTGACCCTACCTTCCCATTTTCCAGAGCTTCCTTCTAGCTTACATAGCCTGTCTGCCATTTGAAGCAGACTTGCACCCCTTCAGCAGGGGTAAGCACTGCACTTGCACCTCAGCAGCCTCCCCTTCCCACCCTGCCACTTGCTTTTCCCAGAGACACCTGCAACATGCTCATGGTGACTCCTCTGGTACCAGCGCCTCTGGATATCTCCCCTTCCCTCTTTCCCTCCCCTCTCCACACACCTTTTGTCAGACAGATTTGGGAGGCTTTTTCTGATTGGTGGTTTTTGGTAGTGTGTATCTTCAAAAACTGGATCAGGGATGGGTTAGACCATCTCCATTCCTGCTGAGCAGACTCCTTGAATGGCCTTAGGGATGCAATTTGTCAAGGAGTGAGTAAGCTGTGAGCAAGGAGGGCACTGTTCCAAATGGGAGGGCAGTTCAAGTGGTGCCCTGGGTGCTCTACCTCCAAACCATGTGGGAAAGCATCTCTAAGGAAAGCAGCCGAGTCGGATTTTGGGAAGCCACCTCATGCAGTACCCAGCTGCTGAGCAGGCTGCTGCTGGCCCCTGTGCCACCTCTGATGGTCTGGCTGGAAAAGCCGAGGCATTTGCCTCCCCAGTGGGTCACTTCTCAGCTGTGAAAGATGTGCTCCATCATAGGAGCACGCGGCCCATTGGCTGATGCATAAGGGACAGGGCTTTATAATGAGGCTTTTAAAAAGCCTGCCATTCTCTGCTGCTGCAATACCCTTTGCTACCCAACATCTTGTATTTCAAGTTTTGAGGCGATAAAGTGTGATTCTCTAAAAGCTTCAGAAATAGTTCAGTAAAGGCATTGGCATCTTCCTTCATGCTTGTCTGCCTGCCAGAAAAGCAAAACTCCAGAGCTGTACTGCATCTTTAACAACACTCTTGGTCTTTAAACTCAAATTAAGATTTTAGACATTAACAGATGTGATGGTTTTTTCTTTAATTCTTTTTTTTTTTCCAGTAATACTGTTAATATACTCAAACTGCCTTCCCAAGTGAGCTCTTGTATAGAACCAAATCAGATAAACAATTATGAAACACAAAATGTCATCGTCTCTTTCAAAAGGTATCATAACTTCTGACACCACAAGAACTTTGGAAGTGCTTACATCTTTTGAAAGATCTTATGATCTTTTCTCTCTTGAACAGTCTCTGGGAACCTGTGTTTTCAAGGCTCCTACTGGACAACCCTCTATAGAGACAGCAAAAGCCACTCTGGTGGCATTTCTTAGTCCTGCGTCCCACCTAGACCGTGGCCTGCAACACCCTGAAGCAGAATATTCTCTCAAAGGTTGGGCCTGACCAACTTCTGATATCATTGACTCAGCGCTGCTCTATCTTAATTGAATATTTAATTCCAGTAGATAAAAAAATGTTGTTTCTGCATTGGACATTATTTTACCACTTTTATGTGCTCTAAGAAAAATCCCATGCAGCATGTTTAATATTGATAGGGATTGTCTGGGGATATTTTAGGCCAATGTGGTGAGATTTGTACACTCCCACTAATTGATACTCCAGGACTGTGAATGCTGCAGACAAGAAGCAATTAACTACATTCGGCTGGAGATGGGCTCTGCCCCTGAGCTGCAGCACTCCTGCTTGCAAACATGTGGATCCGAGCATGGGGACCAGGCATGGCCAAGCTCCGGCTGCTGCGGCACTGTGTAGCCTGGGCAGAGTGTGAGAAGCGAGTGGAGGGAGGTGAGGGGAAGGAGAGGGGTCTGGAGAAAGAGCTGTGGGCAGGTCCTCAAAGCTGCTTGGTCATTTCTTCCTATTTAGCTTTCAGTGCTGAGAGAGATTAGTGGCTCCCCTGAGGAGGGAACAGAGAACTACTTTTCACCCCTCAGATTTCTGTATTTCATATGTGGTATTATGTCATATAATCTAACCTCCTGTTTTAAGATTCTTGGTAATGTTTGTTTTGTGTGAAGAGCTCTATTTGGGATTATCAGGTGTAAGCATTAAAAATGGGCATTTTTCTAACATATACTTCATGGTCTGACCTGACACTGCAGAGTGGACAGCCAAGCATGCTAGGCTAGGCTAAATCAAGCTACTAGCTAACTGAGAATAAGTGTGCTATGAAACAAAATTCAGTTCTATGTTTCCAACAGAGCAAGTTGTTCACGCAAGAAGAAAGCAAGATGCATAGAGCTTGGTTAAAGAGAAGGAGCCTGCTGCAGAAGAGTTTAGAAAAAGCACAGGTGCATTAGCTGGTGTGCACATCTCAAATGCTTCAGTGCTATTGAAACAGTTCTGCAAATAGCTGCTCTCATATCTGTTGAACTGAAGAAGAGCTGAGTCCTCTCATCTACCTAGCTTCAGCATTGGGCATGAAAAGTGGCCTGTGTCAACCTGTGAACCTGGGGAGACTCCCCTGATGAAGGTCAAGGCACAGCTGAGTGTCTGCATTGAGTCTCCACATAGTAAGCC
Organism: Nyctibius grandis; assembly: GCF_013368605.1. Classification (NCBI taxonomy): domain Eukaryota; kingdom Metazoa; phylum Chordata; class Aves; order Nyctibiiformes; family Nyctibiidae; genus Nyctibius; species Nyctibius grandis. The sequence goes on from NC_090659.1 coordinate 26,774,785, forward strand.
TCAGGATGTCTCTGGGGTTATTTACTGGTTCTTGAGAGCCCAAGGTAAAGAAGAACATGACAGGGAAAGACATGCCCAGGATGACCTGGATTGGATGTAGTCCTCATCAATGAGTAACATGATGGTTGTGTAGCAATGATCTCATTAATGTGAGACCAGGTTCTTGTGCATGCTTTCTCCTCCTCAACTCTTCTGGTTTGTGCTCACACATGGACCAGTCCCCGCTTGTGCTGTCAGAGCTACACCCTGAGATGATTTGTTTGGCAGGCTGCACAGAAAGTTAACTGATTGCTGTAGCAAAGAACACCTGATGTCCCACATGCTGTATGCTAATTGTTGCTAATGAATTGATGAACTAAAAAGGCTTAAACTCTATGATTTCAGCCAAAGTCCACTATTAATTCATCAGTGGACACCACCGATAATTTCAAGCTTCATTAGGCACAGTTACACTGCTAACCCCTTTTCTCATGTGTGACTTGGATTACCAAGAAAAGGGATTAATGTAGAAAAAAACAAAACCTCTGACTGACTGCCCGAAGTCCAAGTGTCTATATGATAAGTGAATGCAGGGATCAATAAAATATTCCACTCCTCATAATAGCTTTTACTTTGGTGCATCTTATTTAAGTCTACCTGAGAGGACTGTATGGAAGAAATATCCAATGGATACCGAAAAGAGTATGAAGACATCTGAGATGAGGAACCCACACTGTCCATTCTCAAATACTGTTAAGAAGAAAGGTGTATGGACTTTTAGAGGGACAGAAAGTTAGTGGGAAAAAATTAAGCACCCATCTGAGAAGAGCCACTGGACCAGATCTAGGTGACATTGCCTGGGCCTGGCTGTAGAGAGGTGATGCTCACTGGTACCAGCTGAGAATACGGCCTGGAACCTGCGAGCTCCTGACAGAGCAAAAATATGAGTAATTTCCATTGCAGCCTGCCCCCAGGGTTGGAAACTGTGCCTCTGAAGAAGTCGTTTTAGGATTACATCCTTACAAAGAAAGCCAGGTTTATCACTCAGGCTTTGTTTTCTTTCAGACTGATAAATATGCTGTGGGCTTTCTATTATTTTATGGTTTTGTTTTTCTCATTTACAACAAATGCTCTGTTTCAGTGGGGTGTGTCTGGTGTGGATGGTTCCAATCAGAGACCGTAGCCAAGCTGGGGTTCAAGAAACCAGCAAAAGTACTAACATTCGAGATTCCTTGTTTAAATCTATTGAGTGCAATGTAATGACCAGAAACCCCAACAAAAATTACATCAGCATCAATAAGTGTAAAGGTGCTTTGTGTTGGCCAGATGAACACTAGTATGTTTGTTACAGATGATCTGCTCCTGTAAGGACACGAACTGAAGGTTAGTTGGTCTTATTTGATGATTGGCCCCTATCAGAAGGAGTTGTGAGGGCAGAAATTAAGACAGGTCAGAGTAAAAGTGTGTCAGGAGCGATAGAGACATGGCTAGCTTATGTAAAATCTGTTTGGCATTACTTTCTGAATTTTTATGTTGGAATTAATAAGCTGGACTCTGACAGAAAGGCTCGGTCTTCCTTAAACCAGCAGCAGACTACATCTGGTGGGTACATGGGTGGGAATAGAGGAAAAATATCCAGGTCAAGAGAAGTCATGGTCTGACAGGATTGCTAGTGGAGTCCTTTTCTAAAATAAGAAGGAACAGGGTGAGATATTTTATCTGTGTTAGTAGAAGACATGCTAAACAGTTAAAACAAGATCAGAGCCGTACCTCTCCAGAGCCATATGGTGTGCTGGTAATGAGACCTAAAGCAATCTATAAAGCAAAAGGCCGGCCTCAGAGAGGTCCATCAGGAAGGCGTGATGTGATGAAGCTGAGAAGCTGATCTGAGGCCTTCTTTTGGCTTTTGCCAATGACTGGCCAAATGTTTGTTTTGGTATTTTAGCTACGTCTGCAGAGGCCTGGTGCATGTTAGCCATGCCCCCTGTGTTAGGAAGGGTAGGAGGACAGGAGCTCACACCTCTCTTAGAGGAGGCAGACAACTGTTGCTCTCTTCTGGGATTTTGCTACGGATGTCACACAGGTCTAAGGCAGCACCTGCCCAGAGATGTCTAGAAAAATTTGCTCAAAGTAAATTATTTAGAGAATCTAAGAGATAGCAGTTTGTTGGTAAATATGTCTTACTGAGAGCTTCAGCTGGATAAAAAAATGACATTTCCTTCAATGTCATTGAAGGAAAAGCTTAGCACACAAACACATCTTTGACACGAATCAGGCAATACTACAATCCCTCTCACTCTCTTGCCTTAACCTTGGGTTTGAAGCTCTGCAGGGCTTTGTGTCTGGTGCCTCTCAGGGCTCCCAGGCACTGGAGCAGCTGGAACAACAGGCACAGATCAGAGGACTGGACAGTACGAAAAGCCCATTTCTAAACTAGAGAGGCAAATTGAGCCTTTTGTTGGGCCATGCTCTGTCCACAGAAACAGAATAACTTAAACTAGATGTCTTTTAAATGTCAGATTTCATTATTTCAGATGGATATTTAGTAATTTATGTTTAATGCTAACAATATAAAAAAGTAAACCACCCGCGCAGTATGCACACAAATACCTAAACAGAGACATAATGATCAGGTTTAAAACAAAAAAAAAAAAAAAGGATTTAGATCTGTCAATTCTTTCATCCCTTTGTCATATTATCTTTCTCGTGGTGACCTCCCAAGCCTCCCTTTCTCTCCTGCTATTTTGTGTTTTCACTTAAAGTGCAGCTTCTGGCACTGACTGTATGAAAAAAAGATGGAGAAAACAGACATATGCTTCACTCTTTGTAGATACAAATTCTGGCAAAGGGCCATTTTCAAGGTGAGGAGATGGTTACAGGCCTACATTAAATGTGAGTAAATGAACTCTTGTAAGAATCTGGAGCAAAATTGGAAGGACTGAGTCAGCAAACAGTCACTAGTGCAGATGCCCTTAACTTTGCTTTTCCTTCCCTGAAATCAACAGAAGCATGCGTGAGCTGAAAACATTTTACTGCACAGAGCCTATTAAAGGAACCACAAAGCATCCAAGTCTACTTCACTGTATCAAGCAGCAGAAAGGGAAAGCAATAATGAACACCAAAGAGACTGATATGGAGCAAACATAATGTAAAGGATCATATAGATGTGATTATCAGCCTGCTGTTCCCTCCATTCATCCAGAAAATATGAAATCTGTGGATAATCATCAAATTCTGCATGCATTTGCTGTCTTTTGTTTCCCAAAGATAGCAAAGTGTGCTACAAATGAGAATATATAGCAATAATTATGTCCATAGTGGGCCGGAAAGCAGGAGCTTTTTAACTACGCACAACAGTAAAGCTGCAGGGGAGATTTTGGTTTGGAGGCAGGATTGGGCAGGGCCCAGAAGAACGTGATGAGTCCTCCTAACTTTGTAAAGTAGGGTAATTGATTATTTCATGACCACGGATGTCCAGAATATCTTTTCTATTTTTCATCCAAAATCTTCCCTCTTCTGTGTGGTTTGGAGACCTTTCTCTGAAATAGATGCAGCCCAAATGCACGCAAATGTTCTCTGGACATTTGTAAAACAAGATGTTGGTGCTTTTCAACCTGGTGAAAAACTGACAATCCTGATGTCGCTGAAGACTTGGGAGCTTGAGAAGCAATACTCAGAAGCCCCCAAAAGTGTCTTAGAGAAACCACATTATGCAGTGGGAAAGCTGAATGCACCAGATTACCTGTTTATTTATTTATGCAAATAGACAATTTATAGACACACTGGTGATTTGTTCTTTAGTCGTGACTGGTTATACAATGATGAGGCAGAGCAATAGATTTCAACCAGAGTGTCAGCTTGGGTCTTTCATACCTCTGGCTATTGCATCTAACAGTGAAGACACTGAAATAAATTGTTATTGCCCATGATAAGCAATAAAGTCCTTGGGAAGAGCCTCCACACTTCTGGAGGGTTTTCAACATTGGCAAGTGAGTGTTTGTACTGGAGTTTCTACGGTACCTTCATACTCTTTACATTTAGGGAAAAATAACTCACTGTAAAATGCTTACAGGTCCCCCTAGTGCCATGGCTATATCCTCCAGACCTGTTGTACTAATGCTTTTTTTTTTTTTTTGCTATCATCCTTCCAAGACCAGCAGCTCTGCAGTGCTATTTCCTTGTGGTGCCCAAATTGCTGTCAGGCTCCGAGGTACATCTGTACAGATGTGCTGGGAGCTGGAAAGCTGGGTGCTACTGCTCCAAGAGGACTGTGTATAACATAGCAAATAAACAGGTTTGCTCTTCAGATGAAGTCTTGGGAGCTCCTGCACTCCATTTCCATGGAAAGATTAATTTAGTGGAGAAAATGCTATCCACTCCCCTAGCTGCTCCATGCTCCTTGATCCCCTGCAGCCTGGGGCCAGGTGGGGTTCAAATGTGGACTTCCTTGTTGCTGCTGGTTTGCAGCCTTTCTTGTTGCTGTAGCCCTGACGCCTGCTGCTAACCAAGAAATGCTTACAGAGCACAACAGCCTGAAAACATCTCAGACCATCCAGTGGTAAAGCTGTTGGAGTATGCACATCCAACTTAGAAATAATCGCTGAGTGGAGTTTAAGTTTAACCTAGATTCTCAGATAATGGAATAGATCATCTTTACCCACGTGAGTCAGGAAGATATGATCCCTTCTTTCTAGTGGAAACTCATCTGTGTGGTTCCTGAGAGGGTGACACAGCAAAGCTAGGGCTTCGGTAGGCAGTGTGTTTGCTTCTGGAGACACTTCAGTCTGTGACGCTTAATGCTTTGTCACAGTAGTTTTCATAGCTCCTGTCACACACTAGCTGAGTCCTCTCACTCTTTCATGTACAGGAAAGCAGAGCAGAGAGGCACTTATTTTCCAGGTGAGAACCTGAGGTCCCCAGCTTAGCATCTGAGAGGTGTCTGGGCACCCAGATCAAGTCCTGGCAACCAGGACTTTGCCTAAGACAACAGAAGAAGTCTTTGGCTGGGCAGGGACACCATTGGCTCTTGTAGCTTTGACTGGCTCCAGATTGCCTTTCTTCTTGGAGCCTTGCTGGCAAAGGGAGAGGTTCTTTATCTTAAGAAATGCTGAACAACACGTGCAAGTTGGGTCTGCAGGGCAGCTTTTAGCATGACCAGCAGGTCAAGGGAGGTGGTTCTCCCCCTCTACTCTCATGAGACCCCACCTGGAGTACTGCATCCAGCTCTGGGGCCCCGAACAGAAGAAAGACATGGAGCTGTTGGAACGAGTCCAGAGGAGGGCCACGAAGATGATCAGAGGGCTGGAGCACCTCTCCTATGAAGACAGGCTGCGAGAGTTGGAGTTGTTCAGCCTGGAGAAGAGAAGGCTCTGGGGAGACCTTATAGCAGCCTTCCAGTATCTACAGGAAAGCTGGAGAGGGACTTTTTACAAGGGCAGGTAGTGATAGGACAAGGGATAATGGTTTTAAACTGAAAGAGGGCAGGTTTAGATTAGCTATCATGAAGAAATTCTTTACTGTGAGGGTGGTGAGACACTGGAACAGGTTGCCCAGAGAAGCTGTGGATGGCCCCTCCGTGGCAGTGTTCAAGGCCAGGTTGGATGGGGCTTTGAGCAACCTGTTCTAGTGGAAGGTGTCCCTGCCCATGGCAGGGGGGTTGGAACTAGATGATCTTTAAGGTCCCTTCCAACCCAAACCATTCTATCATTCTATGATTTGGCAGGGCTTTTTGGTGTCTGAAACCAGTGACAATGTACTGTCATGAGACAGCTCTCACACGGCGCTTTCTCCAGCAAGCTGCCTGGGAAAGCCAGTGCCTGATGAGTGTTAGGTTTGAAGGGAAAGCGTTTCCTTCAGCAGACCTCTAATGAAGCACTACAGCAGACCCACAACTGGTTCGCCTGTGCTGGTTGCCTCTGACAGGAGCTTTCTGTCTGTGCTAGCAGTTGTTATGACACCCGCGTATCCCAGCCGCGGGAGATGCCTACCAATAGATCCGTAAATACATAAATGAATGTGAAATGGAGAAAAAAAGAAAAACAAAAAAAGAAGTGCTGCTTCTGCTAAGCCTTCATGCGTGCGCCCTGCGTTTGGAAAGGTCGGTGTTTGCCCGGAGAGGAAGGGGTAGCCCGGATTTATTTTGATTTTCTTTTTCTTCCTCCAGCGGAATAAGGTTGCCCGGAGCTCCCCAGCACCGGCCGCCGGCCCCGCAGCCCGCGAGAGGGCGGCATCGGCTCGGGAAAGCCGCCGGCTGCTCCGCACCGCACCGCACCGCACCGCACCCGGGGTCGGGACCGGGACCGGGACCGGGACCGGGACCGGGACAGGGGCAGGGACAGGGACCGCGGCTGTGCTGCTCCGCGCCTCACCCGCCCGCCCCCTGCATCTCCGCGCATCCCTGCCTGGCACCGAGCGCCAGCTGTTTACAGAGCCCTTCGCACGCAGCGTACGCTCAGATGACAAAAAGCACACCGCATCCCCCCTGCTCCTCCCTCCCCGCCTCCAAAAAAAAAAAAAAAAAAAAAATCCAGCGGGGCAGAAAGGAATTTCAGGGTTGAATCGTCCACTCTCCTTTCAACAACCGTGCAGAACTCCCAAAGTGTGCCAGGTCACCCGCATTTGCAGAGAAAAGGTCCGCACGGTTATAAGGGCGGAGCTCTGGAGCACAGGTTTTGTGCCGGGGCGACGGAAAGCACCCGCGCTGCCGCGGCACCGCAGCCCCCGATGGCGGAGGCCGGCGGAGGATGCTCCAGGCCACCGCCGCGGCGGGGAGGGCCCTGACGTCCTCAGCTGTGCACATCCTTTGGATTCTTGGGGTTAGAGCAGAGTTTGCTTAGAGCTGGCCGCCCCCAGCAGGCGTGTTGTATTTGTTTCATCCAGCTGCACTGTAAGCTAACAGCAAAATCAAACATGCAAAATTTGCCATAAAATATAAGAAAGTCCAATGAAGTTTTCTCTGTACGTTTTTCACTTAGGAATCCCTACTGCTGGGTTTCATTTTTTTTACCCCTCTCCTGTGGCAAGGAATTTCTATTCCCAGAAACTACCCCCATTTTGTTAATCCTTCAAGAAAGACAATGGGAACCATTTGCTTTTCCACGGACATCTGCCCCTTGATGGTTCTGTGTTTACAAGGAGAAGAGCTCCAGTCTCAGCTAATTCCATCTAAAAACCCACTAAAGAAAAGGCAATTCACATTTTTCTCCTGATTTAGAAGGGCAAACTAAAGACAAAATCCCACAGATCTTTTTCATCACTTCTGATTTTTCTGTGTACTAGGACAATAGCTGGGTCTGGTTGACTCAAGGCTGGGACCACACTGCTTCCGGGTTCAATTTTTTTACAGAATCACAGAATCACAGAATGTTAGGGATTGGAAGGGACCTCGAAAGATCATCTAGTCCAATCCCCCTGCCGGAGCAGGATTGCCTAGACCATATCACACAGGAATGCGTCCAGGCGGGTTTTGAATGTCTCCAGAGAAGGAGACTCCACAACCTCTCTGGGCAGCCTGTTCCAGTGTTCGGTCACCCTCACCGTAAAGAAGTTTTTCCTCATATTTATGTGGAACCTCCTGTGTTCCAGCTTGCACCCATTGCCCCTTGTCCTGTCAAGGGATGTCACTGAGAAGAGCCTGGCTCCATCCTCATGACACTTGCCCTTTCCATATTTATAAACATTAATGAGGTCACCCCTCAGTCTCCTCTTTAAGCTAAAGAGACCCAGCTCCCTCAGCCTCTCCTCATAAGGGAGATGTTCCACTCCCTTAATCATCTTCGTGGCTCTGCGCTGGACTCTCTCTAGCAGTTCCCTGTCCTTCTTGAACTGAGGGGCCCAGAACTGGACACAATATTCCAGATGCGGCCTCACCAGGGCAGAGTAGAGGGGGAGGAGAACCTCTCTTGACCTGCTAACCACACCCCTTCTAATACACCCCAGGATGCCATTGGCCTTCTTGGCCACAAGGGCACACTGCTGGCTCATGGTCATCCTGCTGTCCACTAGGACCCCCAGGTCCCTTTCCCCTACGCTGCTCTCCAACAGGTCTGTCCCCAACTTGTACTGGTACATGGGGTTGTTCTTGCCCAGATGCAGGACTCTACACTTGCCCTTGTTATATTTCATTAAATTTCTCCCCGCCCAACTCTCCAGCCTGTCCAGGTCTCTCTGAATGGCTGCGCAGCCTTCCGGCGCATCAGCCACTCCTCCCAGTTTTGTGTCATCAGCGAACTTGCTGACAGTGCACTCTATTCCCTCATCCAAGTCATTAATGAATATATTGAATAGTACTGGTCCCAGAACCGACCCTTGAGGGACTCCGCTAGACACAGGCCTCCAACTGGACTCAGTCCCATTGACCACCACTCTCTGGCTTCTTTCCTTCAGCCAGTTCACAATCCACCTCACTACCCAATCATCCAGACCACACTTCCTCAGTTTAGCTGCGAGGATGCTGTGGGAGACCATGTCAAATGCTTTACTGAAATCGAGATAGACCACATCCACAGCTTTACCATCATCTATCCACCGGGTTATGTCCTCATAAAAGGCTATCAAGTTGGTTGAGCATGACTTCCCCTTGGTGAAGCCATGCTGAGTGCCCCTAATGATCCCCCTATCCTTGATGTGCCTAGAGACAGCACCAAGGACAAGTTGTTCCATCACCTTTCCGAGGATGGAGGTGAGGCTGACCGGTCTATAGTTACCCGGGTCCTCCTTCTTGCCCTTTTTGAAGACTGGAGTGACATTTGCTTTCCTCCAGTCCTCAGGCACCTCTCCCGTTGCCCACGACTTAGCAAAGATGATGGAGAGTGGCCTAGCAATGACTTCCGCCAGCTCCCTCAGCACCCGCGGGTGCATCCCATCAGGGCCCATGGATTTATGGACATCCAGATTGCTTAATTGGTCCCTGACCCAGCCCTCATCTACCAAGACAGATTCCTCCTCTATCCTGACTTCTTCTGGGGCCTCAGGGGTCCGGGGCTCCTCAGGACAGCCTCCAGCAGTATAGACAGAGGCAAAGAAGGCATTCAGTAACTCCGCCTTCTTTTTATCCTCTGTCTCCAGGGCCCCCACCTCATTCATCAGTGGGCCTACATTGCCTCTAGTGTTGGCTTTACCTGCAATGTATTTGAAGAAGCCCTTTCTGTTGTCCTTGACCTCTCTTGCAAGGTTTAATTCCAAGGAGGCCTTAGCTTTCCTAGTTGCCTCCCTACATCCTCTGACAACAGACTTATATTCCTCCCAAGTGGCCAGCCCCTCCTTCCATGATCTGTATACCCTCTTCTTCCACTTGAGTTTGCCCAGCAGTTCCCTGTTTAACCATACAGGTCTCCTGGTACCTTCCTTGACTTCCTACCTGCTGGGATGCTCTGATCTTGAGCTTTTTAGAGGCAGTAGAGTCCCTCCCTCTCTCTTTCAAAGGGATTGCCTGAATCTCTGTGCTGTGGGCCTGACACAGGGACCCATTTATTTTTCTTTTCTCCCTGTGGCTGTGCCAGCTCTCCTATTTCTATAAGCTTATAGCATTTCCAGAACACCCCTTGGAAGTACAGCCCTTCTGCATCAATTCAGAGGCATGTAGTTTTATTTTACTTGCCTGACTTTTTATATTTCCATAATTCATATATTCTAAAACTCTTACGTTGTTTCCTTCCTTTTTTTCTTCTGGCCTCATCCCTGCCCAAATCAGGCACAAAAAAGCTTGACCTTCTAGTTTAGGTAGTGAACTGTGTGATCCTACTGCAAAGAATCACTTGGCAATCTGTAGTGCACCTCTGTATGCACACATACACATCCGTGCATACACTCCAGGTCATTTTACATGCTCTAATTTGCATGTTTTGGGAGGCAAATGGTGCGCTGGCCTGAGAACTAAGCTCTATAGTCTTTTGTATCTATTGAAAATCAGTGATATGTTCATCAGAAATCTAGATAGGTCAATGCCAGGGACAACCTTGAATTGGAAACAATATCCAAAGGGTGGAAACACATCCTCAGATTTTTACTACACTTCCCATTTTTGTTGTGAACCGCATGAGTTATATTGTGGGTCATCTGATATTCTCACATGATCCCTGTGTCCAGCAGTGGCATACAGGGCTAGAGGAAGTTTTCTTTCGTTTAATATGACACCATTATACTTACGATAAATGGCTGACAAGATTTTGTCTGCTGCACTCAGCTACATTACACCAGAGGACTACATGAGTCTCCTTTGAGGACAAAAGGTGGTCATATGTTCCTTTAATTGCAGTTGCTCTTTTGAAATGGCACAACCAACCAGGGAATGAACACTGAAATGTTCAGTTTCTGATATACAGAAAAGTGCACTGCTTTCCGCAAATGTTATAACTAATACTTTGAAATGCTATATCCCTCTCTTGTCCAGTTTACAGGAGAGTTTTCTAACACAGCAGCTCTATGATCTAAGGTCAATCAGGTTTTTTTGACAAAGATTTATGACTTTGGTATGTTTTAATTTATAATGTTAATATCTGTTCTCTTTGAAGAAATTTCATTTTCCATGGAAAGGCTCCAACATTAGGGTTCCATACCATTCAAGTCTGTGATTGATTGATTTCAAGGAAATGTTGCTATGTTTACGCTTCATTAATTTGGACGTTCATTGGAGATAAATACGTGGTAGTAGCACCTGCCTGCCTCATTGTAGGCATTCATGAGGAGGCATTTGTGGTGCTGTTGAGGCATCCATGATGAAAAGCATCCAACAAGTGGACAGCAAGGCCCATCAGGGCTCAGAATGAGGGAAAGTCCTGTAAGGGTGCAAGAACTGCTCTTTCATTACCACAATTTCCCAAAATCCAGTCATCTTTTATGCATGAAATAAATAGCTGAAAACTGAAAAGAAGGTAAAAAGCTAGACCAGTTCTTGGGCAGATCAGATCTGTGGAGTAGAGGACTGGCCATCTTCAGTCTTGACATTGTGAGGTTGAGAAAAGTAAGCTACTGATGCAGCTGATAAAAACACATAGGCAACGCAATTTTTCTTACATACTTACAGCTGCTCACTTCAGTTGTGCCATGCAATATGGCGCAGGAAAGAGGGAACTTGACTGAGCTGGCTCGTTGAAATAGCTATATAATCAGCCTCCTCTGAAACTTCTCTTAGAAGAGATGGCAAACTGCAGAGCTTGGGATTTCAGGATCCAGTGATGCAACTTGCGTAAACACTGTGCATTCAGATCCTGGGCTCTTGAGCTCACCACAATATTCAGCCAAAGCCTCATTGCAAAATGCATGGAGGAAGAGAGGCTGCTACCTAACAACTACTGAAAAACAATGGTTGTTTTGGGCCCTGTCTAGACAGTCCTACTCCCTATTAGAGATCTACAAAATTGGGAAATCCTTTCCCAGGCTAGCAAAGCACGTAAGCACATGGTTAATAATACACAACATAATAGTCCCAGGGACTCCAATCAAATTAAGCTATGTGCTTACAAGCTCTGCTGAACTGGAACCAGATTGCATTAGCTTGCTTTAACCTCTCCACAGATCACAAACACTAGGCTGGAAACACCTGCCTTAGAGAGCTGGGTAACAGGGAGACACAGGAGGAAGCGATGCTCTAACAGGCTCCTGCTGGGATGGTTCAGGTTCATGCTGAGCCCGGTGTGTGACTCTAGGTTTCAGCAAACTGAAGGGTTAATTCTGGTGCTGTACTGTGGTCTGGGAAATGCAGTCAAACTAACCAGAGATCTTGGCCAGGATAACTGTTGATTTTGTTAAGGATGTTCATTGCATACAGAAAGAGAGGATCTTCCACATGTAGGAAGAGTGTTCCCCACAAGGACAATGTGCTGGCTTTACAAGGATTTTACTGCTTAATTTCATTCTTTTTAATTTCAATAGGATTTTTTATCTGAAACACTAATGGGTAGTGTTGCTGGAACTCTGGTTCCTCAAAACCACGGCAGAGCTCACGTGAAACACACTGATTTTGTCCTATATGGCCATCCATCAGAAAATGGCATGAGCTCCTTGAATGGTGTACTTTTATGTGAGTAAAATTAAACATGCTCAGTACTGGAAACCTGTCAGGGATTGTTGATGGCATCCATTTTGGAAGCCATTATAGCTGTATCTAGGGACTTCACTTTCTGGCAAATTGTAGGTAACTATGGACCATGTCAAAATAGCCAGGTTCAGTTTTTCATGCTTAAAGCCTTTTAGCTGTGTAAGGACCTGATCACTCTTCAGATCATCTTCATCAGACCACATCCCAATAGGTATGCATGTGCTAAAGATAGAGTGATATCTGTTTGCTTTTGTATTTGAGAGACCCTTAATCTTGTACTGACTTCACAAGGAGACTAAACATTTGCTTTGAGAAACCTTGGGATGTGAAATGAATGTCTCATGGGCACTTGGTTCACACCAAAATTCTCCATGTAATGAATAAATATCTCTGAACATTTACTTTTCCACATCGAAACTTGGTCATTCTCAATATGAGTTTCTAGCATTCCTGTAGAGTTACTCACTATTTTGTATTTATCAAGGCTTGTATGAGGGTTCCTGGTACATGACCAATGGACAGTCACAGCTGATAAAACCCGTGGCCTACAGAGGGACTTTTTAATAGTGACCACAGCCAGCCAACTACTGACACTTAGCTTTTCTTCCATGGTGTCTGAGCACTGGGGAGGTTGGGGCTGATGGAGCTGTGCAGAGCCCAGGGAAACTCCCTGCTGAAGGACTGTCAGGCAGACAGTGCCTGGGGGAGCCCAGGGCTGATGCCCTGCTCAGCACCATAGCAAGGACCTATTGCAAGGTCTAGTCTATGTCACTGTGTCACCGTGACAAGTCGTCTTTTTTAGTACATGGCAGGAGCTCTTGAAATGCAACTTAGTGCAAAGCTGAGATTTGTATTTTTCATAATTATCACAAACGCTGGTAGCAGTAAACAGGTGGTTCTTCAGCTTACCCATAACACTCTAATAGGTACAGCATCAGAACTTAATATAATATAATATAATATAATATAATATAATATAATATAATATAATATATTATATATAATATAATATAATGTAATATAATATAATATAAACCTTAGTGATAGAAAGGAATAAAAGAATGATGTCTGAAGACAAAGCAATACCTTGGGTCATTTTGGATAGTCTGGTGAATGGCTTCTCAGTCCCTCTCTGCAGAAATTGGCAGAACATCATCAGATGACATCAGGGAACAGCATATCTACAATCATAGGAAACATCTTATTTTACAGTTGCTATTCAACCTATATTAAAAGACTAATATTTTCTTTTTAAAATTTGCATACCACATCAAAGTGTCACCTGAAACTACATCCTGACCAGGAAAGTATAGAAACTCTCAGTGTTATTTATTGCTTTTTCTTGGGCAGGGAAGAAGGGAGGCGTGAGGTTGGTTAGACCTTTTGTATTTATTTCCACAGTTTACAGGGAATGTTTCACCAGTTTGCCTCCCATATTCTAAAAGTGTCTAGTGTTTTACCAGCACAAACAGCCTTTTCTTCAATAAAAATAAATGTACTTTTAAAGATTAGTTTTACTTGCTACTTGTTGCTACTGTTCTCTGCTATTGGCAGGCTGCTCTTCAGAACCTTCAATTTTATACAGTCCACATCATCTAAATCTTTATCAGCACCGGCTCATTTAATTTCTGTTAGCATATTAGAAGAATAAAATGTAATATCAAAAGTACTTTAAACTTTGTTTCATATGAACATTTTCTGAGATGAAAGCGTCAGATGCCCTGGTAAATAAGCATTAAAATTCATATCAACTTTCTTGATGCAGAATCAGGCCCATACAAAATCTTGATGATTTGGTCTGCAGACTTCAGCCTATGAACATCTCACAAAACTCATCTTACGGCTAACAAGGATGAAGTGCTATTTCATCAACACATGAAAGCTAGCAGTGAAGAAAAGCCGTTATGCAGTGAAAGCGCTCATAATGTGAACACTCCGTCCAAAACATTTTGGTGTAGCTCCTCACTCCTTTTTTTGTCCTTGGGAGGGTGCGTCGTTTTTGTGACACTTCTTATGAAACAGTAGCTCTTCTGCCATCATTAACATGAGGTTGGTGTGAACTGTCAGTTGTTCTCACTTACATTGATGTGGAGACCACCGTCCCCTAAGAAAAGTCCATGGAATTAACTCAAATTTGGCTTGACTTATGGAGAGCAGGATTTAACAGAGAGCGAAACTATTCATGTAGAGCTTAAAATGTCTCAAAAGTTTCCCAGTGAAATTACACTGATACATATTTTGTTCATGATGGTAGCATCTCTGTGATAAACTACAGACATATTTGATAATTGAAAATACCTTTGATACCTTCAATTTTACTCTGCGGTAGGATTATACATTGCATTTCAGCTCCCTAAAAAAAAAAGTCTTCTGTTCATTTCCCATCCATATGGATAAATTCTGCTAAAATTACAGAGCCATTAGGCCTGATACTACTAGCACTCTTCAAAATATAGGTTTGAACTCAGTATCTCCCGAGTTCATCCAGAGTCTCTTACCATTAAAAAACTTACGCATTTATGTGAAAAACAAACAAACAAACAAACATTAATGTCAATTACAGGGGTTTCTAAAATGAAATAGTAGTTTTCTTTCTGTCTAAGGTCACAATCCAAAGAAAGGCAGGCTATAGAAATGGTGAGATAGAAAGGCAGTATACATGTCATTTAATTGCTTTTTACCATTACTTTTAAAATGAGACGTGATAGAAAACTTCTAGTGCTCATGTGGGACAACCTACATGATCCACCTAGGTGTAGATACTTTTCCAGCCCGTGCAGCCATTTTGAGCCTGTGCTGGTAAAACCTTGCTTTCCCTGTCTGACTCCGATATATTTCTTCAGTCTCCACTTTTTATGCCTAATAAAATGCCAAGGAGCTGACAGAGAATATTGACTGTTTCATGGAAAAGTATTATAATGAATCAGCCCCTGTAGCAGGATTTTTAAAATTTTGTTTTATTCCGATAGCACAGATCCAGCCTGTTGCTTTACACCCTGATGTTGTGCCTGGCAGCCCCTGGCCAGAAGCTAGGCTGATTGACTAACCTGAATTACAGCAACATCTGACATGAGCCCTGGCTTGAAATAACCTTCTTTGCTTGCAGTATTTCAGTGAACTAGTTCAGTGCTGTGCTGACAGCCCTTCATATGCCAACACTTTTTCCTTTGACCTGCTCTCCATCTTGTCTTTCTCTTGATTACTACCCGTTTCTTCTCCAACTGCTCAGCCTGATTCTTCTTGCTTTACTGCCTGATGATCCCTCTTCTTTCCCCAGCGGTCTCTGCATCCTCACTTTGTGCCTCTCCGGCTCTTTTGGTGTTGATGTGCAGCGCTGGATCTTTTCCTTTGACCAAGGTCTTGAGCCTCCTCAAGTGCTTCATTGTCACCTGCTCCTTTCCTTTTGATTTCATCTTCTGGTAGCCATTTGGTCTTCTTTGGCAGCACTGGTGCTTTAATCAGCAACACAGCTTTCCTGCTCTGCAACCTACCACTTCTCTAACAGTGTTTTTTTTGGACACCTGGGCTTCTGCTTCCACACTCACTGTCCTCTCTCGTGTGTGTTGCTTTGCTTCTTTCTCCCACATTGGATGGATCTGCCTTTCCCACTGATGAGTTCACGCTCAACCGCTTTCATTCCGCAGAAATGTAGGCAAGCAAGTCATAAGGAAGGAGAACACCACTGCAGGCTGTTTCTCTGTGTTTTTCTTTTCTAGATATTAAAGAATCACAATTTTTACAGATTGAAAGCAAAGGCATTTTGTTTTTTCAGTCCTTAAACAGGTCATGTGGGGCTTCCCCTGCCTTTCATCGTGGGCTGGAGTGTCTTTGGAGACCTTATGGATGCAGATTCCTTCTCTGACACATTGCAAGAAGCAGTTGAGCACAGAATCCTTACTTTCCATGGGGAGAACCACCCGACGGGTAGCTGCACACACATAGTTGCATTTTAAATGTAGACCAGAGCTAGCTGTAACACTTTCAGCAACAGAAAACTTTTCAGAATCTCATTTCTATAATTTCTGTCAGAGGGCGTGATTCTGTTCCCCTGCAGTGAGATAATACTTGGTCTCATTGAGTGCTTAAGTTTTACTTTGCGTGACTTGGATCACCCAGTAATGAAAAGCTCTCCCTTGAATCTGCCAGAGCTTGGACTTAACCTACACCTCCCTTATCTTAAGCTGTCACCCTAGACATTACCCAGCACATTTTTTTTTGTGCAATTCAACTTAGAGCACGCTTTATCCTTATGTTTCTCCAGGACACCCACACACATGTAGCCCCCATTTTGGCAGGAATGTTGATCCATTTAGCTGCTGCTTATTAAAAAGTAATGTACTTCTGCAGACAAATGTTTATATGAATGTTCTCAGAAAGAATTTCTCTGACTGTCTTTAGATTTGAGAGTTTTAAAGGGTGAGTTACACGGAGAGGTAGAAAAATCTTGCTATAAAAATCAAAGGCAGCCCATGTTATTACTATACAGACAAAAGCAGACATATATTCCACATGATTTCCTTATTCTTAAACCAAACACTCCAGTGGTTTAAGTATCCTGGTGATTATTTGCAAATTAATGTGTGCTAGACCTGGTCTCCAAACTGAGTTCATGCCAGGGAGTCTTCCTTACAGTAGGGCTTCCCTTAAAGCTGCCAAAGAAGATGAGTTCCCTTTCTTGCTATTCAGTTGCTCAGGAATGAAGTTACATTGGCTGCCCACAGAGTGGCCTTTGCTTTCCATCTCATGACTGTATGGGTCTATATGCAGCATTTACAGACACGGTTCTCTTCTCTCCTGGACAAGACAGTTAGAAGTGCAATATCAGCCTTCTCCCTTTGAATTCTAGCAACATTTAATTATCTGTAAAGAGACGAGTGAAAATCTGCTTCCTTTTCAGCCCTGCAAGCTGTACTCTCACTAGCCAGCACCTGGCCTTCTTAAAATGACAGAAATCACTTACGGCTTGCCATGGTCACACCTTACCTGGAACTGGCCCAGTTGTCCTTTAAATTTGAATAAGCACTGGGAAAAGGTCCTGCCTTGCATACATTAGGCCCCAAATTATTTTATTTAGTCAGATCACAATCAGTGCAAACTTCCTCATGCAGCTGCTGAGTAGGCTCCTGGCCTATCCATAGGGAGCAGTGTTTTGAAAACAAACATGCTTTGCTAGGCTGCTCTTGGCATATCCACCATATGGGTGGGTCCTGGGGTAGAGAAGTGAGGCCATTTGCTAAAGTACAGCCCTTACTCATGGGACTCATTTTACTTAAATGTAGCTGGTGCAGAGGAGTGTACGCACATATATATTTAGGTCCTCCAGCTTCCTACTGCAGAATCAGATCCTTGCTGACGAATCCCTTTACCCCTAGCAATCCGTTTATATAACTGTACAGGCAGGGCTGTTTTTATGGTGTAGAAAGGGCTGGAAAATTACAGCAGCTGCTCACTTAGAGCAATTACCTTTCTCCCCAGGTAGCCCCACTCCTTTCAGCACGGGGTCACTCAGTGTGAATGAAGAAGAGTTTGCCCGTTAATTGCTTTGCATAGGTGAGCTTGTCCTTTATGATTTTAGCTTCTCTTCTGATCTGAAGTTGGACAACCCTGGGCTCTGTGGTGTTCAGGGCTGAAACTGGGAGGGGTGGACTGGCTGGCTGGAGCCAGCTTGTTGATCCTGCTTGTTGATCCTGTTCAGTGACTTTTTTTTTTTCACAGGCTGTTCCATCTTTGGAAAGTCACTCTGCTCAGATCAGGAGCTGTGAAGAATACTCTTTCCTCCCTGCTTGCAAGTTGGCTTCTCTGGACTCCACAAATCACTGCTTCTCTAATATATAAACAGAAATATGGAAATAGGCATGGAAAGTTCAAATGCCAACATTAACAGTGAATAGCAATGATGTCTATGCTTATGAACTATGACAAATTCTGATTTCATTACTTTGCACTAATTACTCTGAGGAAAAAAAGTATGTATTTACTCATGGGCTTCAGAAAGCTGAACGTCTGCAAGACAGTGGATGAGTAGTGGTAGCATGTTGTTTTGTAAGCCTTTTCCCAAGCCTTAGAAGTCTTTCACATCTCTAGGTCCATCAAAGAAATGCATCTAAAAATATGTGTCCTTTTTATACATTTTCTTCTTTAGAAAAGAACAAAGTTTAGGCACACAGCTGCTTTAAGATTCAACTTTTCTTAACTATCAACAGATAGTTAGTGGAACAGATGTTAGCACACAGTTGTTCCATACCTTGAAGATACAGATTCACAAACATAAAAGGATAAGAAATGCTCCTAGCATCCAGACACTGATGGTAATCAAGAGGTCTCATAGTTGTTGTGCATACATTATTCTGCAAGTAAATGTGCACATAGTCTAGGGTTATTGAGACAAGAGCTGTATCATACCTTTACCAAGGCATGATACCTGTACAAACTATAATACATACACACACACACAGAGAACAAAATAAGAATTGACCTATGAGTCACAGAGCAACCTCTGAACAAACAGTGGTTCTAGCAAAAATACTCAATTCTTGACCCACTCCAGCCTTGGTCACTCTCTGAAAACATTGCAGTGGAGCCTACTGAGTGCTGTTATCACTATATAAAACTGGGTACAATAAAATTAAATACATACATGTGTAAATAAGCATGCATAAGATGAAATAAACTGCATACAAAATTACAAAGTTTCACTGTACGAAACCCATTTGTGTTCTCATTTGTTTGTTTATTTGTACAGGGACGTAGAGGTGCTGAATTAAGAAATTAGGCAACCTAGATACTGTTCATTGCTCTTTTGCATCCTTTTGATATTCCCACAGCCAAGGCACCTCCAGAGGACAAACTGTCCCACTCTTAAGAAAAATGTCTGAGAAAGATGGGATTAATCACCTTCTGAAAGGATCTTTCTCCGTAAGGACTATAGAAGGAGCCTATGTAAAACAAGCTTAGAACAGATCCTTAACTTTTACATGGATGAAGTTAAGTAAGTGAGATGAATTCCTTTTCTGCATTAGTCTGTGTCTGTTTGGAAAGCTGAAGATAAAGACACTTCACTCTCAGAGTGCTCAACTGAAGATCACTAGTATAGGTATTATAGTAAAAATACTGTTGAGAAGTAGAAAGGTTTCTGGAGGAAATGAGTTTGAAATAAATCAGCCCACAGCTTCACAAGGTTTAGAGAATACTCTTCAATTGGAGGAGAAACTGCAGGAATTATCCAAAAAGCTTATTTTAAACATCGCTGAGGTATAGGGAATTTATCCCTCTTAGCAAACACCTTAATGTTCAACTCTGTGAAAACAAGAAGGCTTGGCTGTAAATGCAGCCAGAAGCAGATCATTCATGCCAAGGTATCCAGTGTAATAAAAATATATCAAGTATTCCAGGATAATGGAAAGCACAGACTGTCATCAGTTTGTAGAGAAGTTACCACAGTGAAGCCTTGTAGGGTTTCTCATCAGGTTGAAATGACTGGGCATTGCACCAACATAAATGTTTATTAGTGGTAGTAGTTATGGGAAAATAATGCTTAAAACCCCCACATCGCTAGCCTCATTCACAAAAACTGTTAATCTGTTTCTCTGTGAGTACTATGTCCCAGACCTTCTCCCTCAGTCCATGCAGCCCAACTTAGTTTCTTTTTCCTCCTAGCCAAAAAGGCATGGTCTGCTCCATATGAGGTTTAACTTTCAGCGGCCATCTATCAAACTGTTTATCACATTTATTTGACAAATTGAATGGAATGAGAAACAGGGGCTTTGAATCTCAAGGATCATTTCAGCCTGTGGTGTTGTTGAGGCAGCTCTAGGTAGTAACTGCTTTTGAAGGCATTAGTGATTTTGCGCTAAACAGGAGTATTGTCCTTGGAACATGATTCTAGGGCATTTCCTGTACTTCAGCAATTTAACTTTTTATTTCAAGTTGTTTTCTTTAAAAGTATGCCTTTCTGTAGTGACAGGGATAGAACGGACAAAATCCTGCAGAAAACGAAGACTGCCGGATCTTTCCAATACAAATATCTTCTCTCACAAACACTACTTTAATACAATAATCTAAACTAAACCTTGCATTAAGAAAACCATACCTCTGAAACCATCCACCAGTTCAGCAAATAGCCCTTCATCCTCAAGAGAGATGAGCCCCACACCAGGGAGGGGACAAGGTTGGCTCCACACCAGGGTGCTCTGTTGGAGACAGCTCTGCTGGACATGGGGTGTGAGACAAGAAGAATATACTTGACAAAATGCAGCCACGTGACTGCACTCCCTGAGTCAGCTTCCTTCAGCTCAATCCCTCTAAATATCCCTGTGCAGGTCCTTATCTTCTCCCTGCTGTGAAATAGCATCCCTTAGCTTAAACCCCACTAAGCAGAATTTAAGCCAAGGCACATTGCCTTGATTTGGGCACACAAAGAGCAAGCTCCAATCAGTTGCTGAGAACAAAGTGGGTCAGCCACCCCATGTTTACCATCTCACTTCTTTAAAAACTTATGAACTATGTGATTTTCTGTTAAGTAACTTTTGCAAGGAGGTGAAATGAAAGCCTGAATCTGAGGGGCATTTGTCTGTCCTTGCACCTTGAAAGCAAAGGCACACTAGGGTACTTGATTCCTTTGAGAATATTTGTAATTTCATCCAATTGTGTCTTTTATTTTCCATTTTCTAAATGAAGCTTTACAAAACCAATGTCCCTTTCCCCCCTTGTCCGCCTTACTCCCAAATACCTACTGTTACAGGTCATGAAGGGCCCTTCCTGTTGGGGACTGCTGACAGATGGGCAGAAAGGATGCTGTGGTAGATTTTGGAACAGCTAGGTCTCGGGGTACCAGTGTTTTAATCTTCAGCTATTGTTATGGCTGACCCTAGCCAAGCACCCACACAGCTGCTCACTCATTCCCACAGTCCCAGTGGGATGCGGGAGAGCATAGGAAGAGAAAAAGCAAGAAACTTGTGGGTTGAGATGAAGACAGTTTAATGTATGAAGGAAAGGGGGAAAAAACAAGTGATTCAAAGTTGATAGTCACTCACCACCTCCCACAAGCAAACCACTGCCCAGCTAGGGCTCCCAGTAATGGCCATCTGGGAAGCCAAAAGACATCCCTCTTTTTCCTTTACCCCAGTTTTGTTGCCGAGCATGACACTGTATGATATGGAAAATTTCTTTGGTCAGTCCAGGTCAGCTGTCCCAGCTCTGTCCCCTTCCAGGCCCCTGCCCACCCCAACCTACTCCCTCGGGGATGGGAGGTAGCGGGGCAGGGTGAGAAACAGAGAAAGCCTTAATGCTGTGCAAGCACTATTCAGCAATAGCCAAAACAGCGGTGTGTTAACAACACTATTTTGATCACAAACACAAAACACAGCACCATGGGGGGTGCTATGAAGAAAGTTAACTCCATCCCAACGAGACTCATGAACTGAACTGGTCACATAATGCAGTCTCATTATGGGACGCACTGAAAGCAAGTCCTGTTTTGCTTGTGAACAAACAGTCCTTCCTGTCTGCCAAATTTACAGGGGCCATCTCTCAGTTCTCCAAAATATGGGGCCCTTCCGTGGGCCGTGGCTGTTGCTGGCCTTAGCTCTGCATTCTCCGCCTGTCCTGAGCACAGGGTATGTTGCAAGGGAGTGCTGGTATGTGAGACAGAGCATGTGTGGAGGGGTGGAGATGACTTCTAGCTGTCCCTCCTCTTATCTAAGGTCTCATCACCTGGAGGTGACTGAAATGCTGGGAATTACATTTTTGATATCACGGCTAGGGGTCTCGCAGCTAATACCACTGCTGTTACAGAAGCAGCCAGGGATCTGAAATGCCAAAGCATGTCACCACAGTGGAGAGCTTGGCACAGAGAAGATGAGGGGTGCGAAACTTTGGCACTTTCTTTGGAAAAAAAATGAATAGGAGAAACTTCATCATCGCTTAGTTCATTCCACAATTGGCTTCAAACTACTAAGTGCTGCCAAATCATATCAAGCCTGCTAGAGAGGCAAGATGGACTGTATCTTTCACACTTGGATAGGGGTTTTCAAATGGGAAGGTTGATCAAGAAGTATCTATTGTCAACTTTTTTTTTGTGAAAAATAGTCTGTCAAGCACATCAGCCTAATTATAGGGGTCCCATTTCCGCCAAGATGCAATTAACAGTCTCACAGTGATATTAGTGCTGTGAGAGTTCATTTTGAGATAAACTTGGCCTGAAAGACCTATGTCCAGGATTGTTACTTTTGCAAATATGCTTTATAATAGGATGATTTTAATAGCTCTGAACTAATATTTTAAACACATTTAAAATGGCTTGTCTATTTCTAGCCTAGCAGGACTATACATTTCAAAGCATGGGTTTCTGTCACTTCCAGCACAGTAATTTGGGGTGGCCACTGTTGTTTAGACCCTTATGCAAGGATCAAGGGATAGGATCAAGTGGCAAAGTGTAACTACAGGACATGAAGCTAAATGTCAGGTAGAATGCAAAGAGGAGATGGGATGCCCTGTCTTCTCTTGCACTTAACTCGGTGTTGACTGTAAGCAGTTAATTAAAGGTATATCTTCAAAGCCATGAGACAACACTGGGAGGGCATGGCATGGCCCCATGAGTACCCCCCTCCATTGCTGCCTCATTGCAGGCCACGCTAGCCAGGGCTCAGTGCCCTGGGAGCACATAAATTTCATTTTGAGAGCAGAGCCATGGGGTCAGCCATGAGCTGAAGTGCTGACACCGGGGGAACATGCCGTGTGTAAGTCTGTCTGTGCCTGTGAAGGGCATGCTCAGCGGCTCGGATCCGGTTTGGTGCCTTTATGACTAATAATATTGTTATGGTGACACTGTCCTGTTTGTTCAGTGCCTTGCCATGACATGATGGCACAAGGCCACCTGTCTCCTCCACACTCTGCTCTGCACCATTGCAGTGGTACCCAGTGAGCAGAGTATCTTCCCGAACAACTGCTCAAAACCAGACCAAAACAAAATGTAACACTTCTGAGACAGGCTGAATGCTACTTCCCTTCTGCACTTCTAAGTACAAAAACCTGGGAAAACCACCTTAAATTCTCACTTTTCAGCCTACAAGTAACTGAAAGCTGAGAACAATTTCAGCCCTACTTAAGGGAAGAGCAAAGGATTTCCTTTGCTGGCCAGAAAGCCCTTTGTAAGTCAGAACTAAACTATGTCAGAGCCATTTACAAAAAGATAAACTCAGGCATTTCATTCCCTATCTGGAGAATTGAATAAGGTAAAGAAGCTGAAATTAATCTGCATGTATCATCTTCTGGGATTAGGGCTGGCAGGGTAACCTGCTCTTATGTAATTGGACTAATAGCTATGGTTTAATAACATCATTAAATCAGTGCTGTCTAGTAAACTTTCCTTTTATCTCACAATGTCATCTTGTCTGCCCGGAAGAAAAGGACGTGTTTCCTAGAAACGCATTCTTCCACATCATGCGTGGACTGGGCGACAGGCACTGACACAGGCTGATTCAGGGCGCAGCACTGATCGTTTTAATGGTGAGGGAGAAGCGGAGATTGCTGGGTTTGATGAGCAGAGTAACAGCTATTGCTGTGCTGCTGCACTTCGGCTAGCGATGGCTGCAAGCGATCCCTGACAGTACAGATACCCCAAATCCACAGTAATGCTTGTTAATCTTGCAGAGAGAAGACACAGTTGTAAGGAAGGAAAAGAGCAGCTTGATCTGCTTTGCCATTAGGTGTCTTAAAGCAAATGAAAATTTTTTATTTATTGGCTTCTTTGACAGTAAAGGATTACAAGGGGGAAGAACCTACTTGTGTTGTGCCTCTGCCAACCTGATGAGCCTGCAATTTGCCGGGCTGCAATTTGCACAGACTACATTATTAAAGGAGATGCTACATTAGGAAAGAGGGCTGGGCGCACTTGGAGGCACTGGATGACAAGCAAGATGCGAGCAAATAGCAAGGGGAAGAGAAAAGAAAACACAGAGCTGAGGAGTACTAGCCTCATTTGGTTTGTTATTTGAGATCTGATGAATCACTTCCCTAACCATTCGCATTTATAATTGGAGCAGCAATGGGTGAACAGAAATCTTCGGTTCCTGCTGATGCTACCTCTGTTTTCCAGCTGTAACTATCTCTGCTACCAAGGTATAGCCTTCTACATTCCCCACACCTGAGCTGAGTTTTGTTTTTTATGGGCCCCGAATATTTACTTCCTCTAAAGGGGCTGATGTACAAAGGGCACGTCAGTACGGACTAAGGTAAAGAAGTCATAATATGTAGAAATAAAGGACTGTGACAATAAATAAAATAGCTGTGCAAGCCATAAGTAGAAGACACAAGGAGAGAGGAAAACTCTCTTGAAAGAATTGGAGAGTATATTTTGAAACATGGGCCCACAAAGACCCAAAACACTGGGAAAGAGGTGAAGGAGGGGAGAGGATCGGGAAATGGTTTGCATTTTTCAATCTGATACAATTTGGGCCTATTTAAAAACTGTGGAGGGACACCTCTGACACCACCAAAGTAAGGTTCACCCAAAGCCTCACATAAAAGGAAGGTTGCTCGGAGTGGACTTCTGCTCTGTCCCATCCCTTCTCTAACTCAGCTCCACTCCCCTTGCTCTTTCTTCTGCTCAAAGGTGTGTTCTGCACAATCAAGTGGGAGAGAGAGGGCAGATGTGCTGAATCCCAACTACAGCAGTACAGTTATACTGGTTCCAGTGTAGTTATATGTCTCTGTATCACGAAATGGCTGTGATGACTGCCAGAGCTCTGTGAGGGGGATCTGCTCCCGTTCCCTCAGAGGTCACTGCGGGCAGGGTGCACGGCAGCCCATGCTCTCAGGCTGCAGACACTGATTCTCTTACTGCCCTTGGGGTGTTCATAGCTGTGGTCGTTTTGTGCATCACCAAGGCTGCCAGTCACTACCAAATGTGTTTTCAGAAGCAGACCCAGACAACTTCCATGTTCTCAATATTTAGTGTTGTGGATCAATCAGTGAGATGCAATAATTGTGGTCTGGCAGTATTCCCCTCAACTCCCCCTGCACATAACACCACCAATAACTGTTTACCAGTTGATTTGTTGCAGCGCTTTTCTCCACCCTTAACACTGAACTCCAGGCACCAGTCAATACCTTTTTATGTTGACGTAGATTAGACACAAAAAGCACAGTTGCGTCAGTGATGTGGCTTAATAAAAAAATGTTAATGCGCTGTGAAACCTTTTTTTCTAATGACCACAATAATGACAAAGAGGGAAATTACAGTCATGCCAAACAAAATGCTGTTTACACCAGCCTTGTCAATTTCTTTATGTCACTTACTTTGATTAAAGGTTTTTCAGTGGAATTGCTGTCAGAACTTTTGTTCTCTGAAACAGCTAATATTGACATAACGTAAAACTGGCTCTGTCTATATGTTAACTCCTTCTCCTGAGGAAACAAAGGGCTTGTTCTGTCCTTATTCTGTTCTTCTATAAAGTGTGGTGTTAGCTGAAGAGCCTAAAACTTAGAGCAGCCCAGTGAGATGAACTTCTCTGTTTCTCATCCGGGTGAATGATGAGGGTTTCAGAACGTGAATCGGACATCCTTAAGGACCTTGCTGAACCAATGCCGAGCTGACTATACTTAAGCTGCTTGGCACTGCCAGGACTCACAGATTTTGCAAACTAAAAGGCCAGAAGAAGAGGTGGCCCAAGGTGGGAATTAAAGTCCCAGCGATTCTTGGTGCTCCTTGCCTGATACCCAGAACAGCTCGTCCTTCCTCTCTGGTCACTGGCCAATGACGCCCTATGGGCCTGATGCTGTGGCACTGTGAAGTTATCTCTGTACAGAATTATTTCTTTTCAGACTTCATAGCCTGCACCTTCAGAAGATGTTAAATTCCGTATAAAATTACTTTCAGTTCCCAAATTAGCCTTATCATCATCTATGTTCTTGTGTCTCATTGGTGTAATGATAAACTAAAATATAGACAGACTCATATATTTGTTGTTGCAGGCTTGGCAGTGACAAGTGTCTAAATGCTATGTATGCCACATTAGAAGGGGCTAAAGTCATTTTGCATGTATTTCCTCTCCAGTGGAGAAGACTTTTTCTTTCCATACATTCTTTTCATTAGCTATGATGATTTTTAGATTAAGTCTTACCTGGAGAAAGATATCCCTGTTTTAAACAAACATCTCCAATTGTTTTCCTTCTTTTTTTTTTTGTTTTTCCCCCTAAGTATATCAATCACTGATGGGAAATGTACTTGTGAGCAGGTCTTTCAAGTCAGCTGAGGGCTGCTACAGCACTGTGAGATGTGAAGGCTGCATTGAATCAGTAGCCAGTTTAGGAAATTATCTCTATTATTGCTGGCCCCTGGAGTCTCTGTGCATGTGTGTGCCTGTGTGCATGTCCCACTCAGCTCAGTGCTCTCTGTGTGTTACCTGCAGGCTGGAGCCACCAACTCTCCTCATGGGACTGCTCCCAAGGCACGCAGCGCAGAAGAGGTAAGGCCTCAGGCTACATGACAAATATGTGTATATAAACACACTACAAATAAAGCCTTGTATTTCCTTCAAATCCTGAGAAAAAGCAAGGCCCATAAGCTGAATGTGCCCTACAAATTCAGGTTCAAAATCAGCCCCCCTTTTTCTGCCATCATCGTCTATGTGGATAAGCTGAAGATTCTTCCTTTTATGTTAGACACAGGTTTGAATTAATCCACTTCTTCTCGGGTCACATCCCAGAGCAACAATTCCAGTTTCTATGCTGTACACATTTGCACAGCTTTGTCTTTTGCCAGGAGGGAAGGAAGACTACTATTCCTATCACAAGTTGCTATGCAATTCACCCCACGGGATAGTTTCCACAGAGGAGAGTTCAGAGTGAAAAAAGCTGGCTGGTAGTGAATAGTCAGGGTGTTCAGTAAGGAAAATTCTGGTGGAGAAACCTAGAGTCTAGATTTGATGAAAAGTTAATGAAACACGTACAACATCTCTGTGATCTGCAGCTCATTTTGAACAGAAGGTGGACTCAGACAGGTGCATCTGAGGTTTTTGATAAATGTTTCATATGTATTTGTGCATGACCCCAAACCTGGAAGGCAGCAGGGAACCTAGCAGTTAAACTGCCAGGTGCACAGATGGAACCAGGACAGTGGAGAGGAAGAAGGGTCCCTCAGCGTTTCTGAGAAACAGGACACCAGTAGGAAAGTGAACATAAGGGCTTTGTTTTTTAATCTATTGTACCTTGGCTATCAGCTCTAAGTAAATGATCTGCTAATTAGTTGAAGGACGGTCTAATATAATTAAGATACAGAGAAGAACATGATCCTGTTTATGATATTGCTACTACAAGACTAGAACAAAATGTTGGCTAACACACATTTTGCAATCTATTATTTGTCTGAAAAGCTTGATGTGGTATCCATGTTAAATCTGGCCTGCAAACAAGTCAGTGCAGTACAGAAAGGGAACAGGTAATGCGCATCACACAGCTCAATCCTCGTTCTGACAGTAAATACATTAGAAAGTCAGTTAGATGTGATCCAGAAAGGGGGGTGGGGGAATCTCTAATGCTATCAAATACTCAGATACTGCAAAACAAAGGACCATTGCAGTTAATTTTTTTCTAAAGTTTATACCATCACGTAACATAACCAAAGCCAGGCTGTAATGCTGAACGCTCAAGAGTTTACAATTGCTTTTTCAGCTAGGCGTAAATTATGAATGCATATTTCTGTTCTGGATTATGTGGTTAACGAGACTCAGTCTGCCTGGAAATAGTCTTGTCTGTTTAGAAAGGCAGGCTATGTGTGAAACACAAATGGATAACCAACAGGCCCACAGTTCTGGAAATAACACCTCCTGACAGCGCTAGGACAGAGCACCGCTTTAACTGGGGAAAGGCAGTCAGGCTCACTTATGCAACATAATATGCCCTGACTGCACTAGCAAGCAAGGCGCTTTTCACTGTTTCACCAAGCCCCATGAAAGAGCCCTCCATGAGAAAAGTTCTTCTCAACAGCCTCATCCCTCTCTCTGTCTTACAGTTGCGCCGTATCTCAGGCACATCAGGTACATCTTTTCTCAAATACTCAGGCTGAGCAAAACTCAGTCACTTATGGGCTCTAATTAACCTGGAAATAGCATGAAACTCTGATTTGGTGGAAAGTCAAAATGCAAACTACAAAACCTGAAGAAAGATTAATTTCCATTTTCTACAGCATGCTCTCTATATAGGATGAAAGAGCACCTTGAGTTCATACAGGTCTTTTCTATACATGTTAGAGAAGCTTCCAGAATAAAATGACCACTGGCATAGGAAGGAGAGACTTCGAGATGTAAAATAAAGGCATTATGGTTGTGTGTTTCTCTAGTCTACATAAGTGCATATCTGGATCTTGTCTTCTTGCAATGTTCCCTTTCCCCTGTTGAGTTGGCTTCCATAAAAATGATGCTTGAGACTGGTGGGTTTATTCTGAATAATTAAACGTTGAGAAGTAAAACTTGAAAGTAATCAAATGGTAAGATGAAGCAAGAGGTGGAAAGAGAGTGACCAGTTTGTGAGTGAGACTGGACCTGCTCAGCAGCACCCAGTGACACTCCCAAGAGCTTTGCTCCAGAGGCTTCCCACTGAATTTCTCCTTCCTGAGCACCATAGGCTGCATGGCTCTCAGCTGCCTCTTGGGCAGAACAGGTAGGTACCTGATTTCATGTTTTCTTTCCTGTTTTTTTCTTTTTCTTAAAACTCTCTTTTGCCTGCTGGTAATTATTTGTTGCTTCTAGACAGGCTTTGTAAAGCCATGACCACTGGGGTGTCATTGGTAGAGCAGCCTCAGAAGTGTTGCTGACCTGATTGCAAAGTATCACATTAACAAAACAGGACTTTTTTTCCCCTTGCTCAGCCTACCAGCAGAGTTTCTGCTCAATCATTCTGTGTGTGGGAGAGGAATCTAGACGCTGCTGCATTACTCACTGGCCTGAATAGAGAAAGCGTTTCCATATGTTTTTCCTACTGTGTGTGTACACATTACAAACTGAACTCTTAAATCAGTTGCTCTGAATTTCTAGTAGTGATGAAAGGATCAGAATTAGACTTTCTCTGTCCAGAGGAAAAAAACGGCTTTTAGCTTACTGACACCTAATTTTTCCCTTGGTTTTCATGCCAACATTTTTAATGGACACATCAACCTAGATATAGAAGATTATTACAGCCAAGCTAGCACAAATCACAAATCTACTCGGGCTTGAAAGCATTATTTTGGTCTCTCTTCTTTTCTTTCTGATCTTCATTTCAAGTAAATATTATTGTAGTGTGTATTCATGGCCTGTTTTATTTAACTGTAGTATCAGATGCCTGAGATTCAAATACCATCAATCCATTCAAATATAGTTAACCTAAATACAAAGCAAGCATTGTGCACACTAAATGAATGTGTTTAATTACCTTCAATACATTTGAATAAAGCAGTACCACATGATAGGCAATGAATTTCTCACTGACACTGACATGCTTGGGGTGATGCTAAGGAGCATCACTGCTGTGGCCGTAATTTCTAACCACTGGGAAAGTTCAACCATCACTTACAAGTGCACCCACTGTCATGGGTCCCTGGGATTATGAAATGTAACTTGAGACAATAATGAGCAAGAATGGGCACTGTAGGCCTCGGGAATAATATCACCAACACTTCCAGTTTGTCCCAGTTTAGAACTGGGAAGCCTCTTCAAAGTACTTTCTACTGTGGCTTAGGAGAAATCTGAAATGGTAATGAAAGAAAAAGACACGGATCCAACCAGGTCAAATCAGGCCTCATTATCTCTGTGGCAGCACCAATAATGCCCTGATGGCTGCCAGGCTACCTGGTTGATAATAATCAAGCCATCCTTGGAGCCTGAAGAAGAGGAATAAGTCTCCTGCCTGTGCCACATATCCACAGCTGAGGGGGAGTTTGATCCCCACAAAGCAGAGTGGGACTCAGAGGTTCCCAGTCTGAGGAGCTGGAGGAGACTGAATCGTGGAGGGGCTTGGCTCCTACATCTTTTGGTGCTGCTACGTCTTTTGGTGCTGCTACAGGTAGGACGCCCGAAAGCATTTGTCAGGAACTATTCAACACTCCTAGTCAAAAAACTGATTGAGAGCGCCACAGGGTGACACACAGGGGACAAGAAAGTGGCCATCACCTAAGGAAACACAGAGCAGCTGGTGGCACTGGATGGACTTACGCTGTTGGAGAGCCACCTTGGAGCTGCTGCCACACCAAGCAGGTGACCCTGACACTAGGACAGCCATCATGGGAGCCATCACAATGATCAGGACCAGCCCTGCCAGGAGGGAGTCAGGCAAGGGCAAGAAGGGATCAGAGAAGAGGGAGGGCCATTGTGGTGGGGAGACATGTTGTGGAGGAGACTAGAAGGAGGAGGACAGAAGACAAAGTAGCTTCTGTGAGGGAAGAAGGGCAGGAGAACATAGGTAAGTGTGGAAAGGCACTTCATAAATTCAAGGGACATGAGGAGGGGAAGTTGGAGGGGGCATCCAGAAAAGAAGGAAAAGAGTAAAAAGTCTGGTAAAGCTGGAGTCTTGAAAAGAGTTATTGTGGATAAGGCAGCAAGAAATCTTGAAAGAGATAATTGCTCAGGTAAGAAAGGGCCTGAGCCTTATAGGGGAAATCTCTTTTTCCTGAGAATATGAACACTGGCGAATGATATTGCCCAAGTGAAAAGAGTGCATTTAATTTTATTTGAAAAGCAAAAAGAAGATGTAATGATGCTGGATGACATAGAGCAATTATTCTGGATGGAGTCATAAGGAAACCTAGTTCTTTTAGTATACAGAAGACCAACACTTTGTGGTAGTCTGGCACTGATCTTTACAATGAAGTGGCTTTCAAGGAATTGATTTTCACTGTGCAGGGTATAAAGGTAATACCATAGGAAATTGAGAGATTAAAAAATCATGGTTTCTGAGAGCTAATAGGTTCTCAGTGGGGAGAAAAGGGGTTGTGGGATACTAATGGACGTGACTCGGCCATGTGAGCAGCTGCCGGAGCTAGCCAGGCTGAGACTGCACAGACAGTAGCCTGTGAGATGGCCTCACTGCTAGCCCCAGTATCACACACATGCAAATCCTTGTGAACCCCTAATTTATAAAATAGCCGTCAAATGGGCACTTGGGGGCAGTGGTTGCTCGGCTGTAAGGCAGAAACAGTGCCTGATTGTTGGGCGGGAGCTGTGCGAACGCTACCGTAGGCAAATAACCATAATGAGAAGGCAGCATGGGCCAAACCACAAGCTCTCCAGGTCTCAGAGGTCTTCAGTTTTCGGAAACACATTCATGTTCTGACACAGACCTGAATTACGAGGTGATTTTTTGCTTTTAACTTGCCTTAATTTCTCAGGGCAGCACGTGGCCATGAAAGGACTCAGAAAAAAGGTAGGTGCTGTCTTTCAGAGTTTGTCCCTTCCTATTTATTAATGTCCTGGTTTGGCCTAAACCAGGCCGATTTTCCTTTCAGTGATTCTTAGCTACACCCTATCTGTGCATGGCTTCTTTTTACAGAAGGAGAGGAGAAGCCTGACCCGTGAGAAGCCTGCTGGTGACATTTGTACTAGGACTTGCCCCAGTGGATGTTGGGGTGGACATTCTGGCTTTTACTTGTCTCCACCTGAACGCAGGATTTAATACCAAATCTTTTAACACCATTAAGTGCTTTTTTGTTGAACTCCTATTTCTCGTTCAGGCCAGCAGAAACCAAGGAGGAGACAACATTACCCGTTCTTATGTCCTGAGGCTCCTTATAAAACAAGCTCTAGCAAATAGGATGAAAAAGAAGAGGGATTCAAAACTTGCTAACAGTCATCAGGAAGTCCTCTGGAAAGCGCATACAGCCAAGGCTGTGTTAGTTCTTCAGCATGACTTTTCCTTTCTACAGGAAAAAAATCCACTTAGCATGGTTTCTGTGGGCAGCAATGAGGGGTGCACAGATGGGTATAGACAGATGTGACCGCCTCCATCTCAGCCTGTCAGCCCACCAGAGGCTATCTGTTTTGCAGCTCAAAGCCATCTGTCTGGGAAAACATCATGCACTGCCCAGGTGAAAATACCTTTTCTTTCAACAAGGCTTCCTTAGCAAAAGGGCCAAGATGGAAGTAGGAAGTTGTCAGCCCTACAATAGCTCAGGGATGATACATAAGCATTTAGGACTTCTTCAAAAATCTGTGAAAAGCACACCAAAAATGTTAGGATTTTATCACAAAGTGTTTTATGAATTATAATTTGAAAGTTCAAAAGGACAACTAAGACAAATGTCAAGTCTCCATTCTTCAGAATTAATCTGAGGAGGCAAAAGCAATCCAATGAAAATAAGCATAGACCATTTCCATACTCAGCTGTGCGTAAAATAAACGTCCCCGTCAGAATCTGTGCATTATAATGAATGCTTCAGCTTTTAGTGGTGCAAACAAATAGGAGAGAAAGGATTTATGGCATTTTACGTTTTAATTTTGTTCCTTTTATTCTATGCCAAATTGCCCAAACTGTGATGCATTAGGCCGTACAAAAGCACAACTGTCAAAATCAAAGCACAGTATACATTTTTAAAAACATCTTTAAAATTAAAAGAACGAGATTTCACTACCCACCTCTTCCAAGATCTCACTTTCATAATTCTCTAAGAAAGAGGTAATTAAGTCTATTAGTGTAAAACAAAACTCTTTTGTGATATATATTAAATTTGCCATGTTTTATGTGCAAATCGTGGCTGCCAGTTTTATGCATTATTAATTTTTTTAATATTCTAAGTTTTGGCCCTCTCAGTTTGTCAAACAAGTGAGGGAATGCATTGTTTCACAGGAAAGAAACTGTGTAGAAGAAAGGCTAGAAAATCATGCCCTTTAGGGTTCTTGCTGACATGAGTCCGCATGGACCCTGAGCTTTCTGCTCCAAGAGATGCCTGATGGGAGAGCAGCTGGAGGTGCACTGTCTCACTTCAGGGAGTGTACAAAAGGCAAAAGTGAAGTATGCTCCAAGCAGGAGGGCTGTAGGACCTGTCTCCTGCAGTGGTGCTTTGATGTTGATGCGGGCCCACATGGAGAGATTTACAGAGCTAAAAGATAACCAAACATATAATTCAAAGACTATTATTTTCCACAAGCTTTGCAACGAATGGAAATAAGAGTTCTGTTTGTTTGCTTTGATAATTCCAAGGGCTATCATTCTTGCTGAGTTAATATTATTTTATCTTTTATAATTTCTGAATGACATGAAAAATGAGCACTTCCTTCGGTCAATCATCAGTTCAGCACATTCCTCAGCAGAGAGCTGGATATGAAAGGCCATGTTCTAATCTCAGTAAATTCAATAGAGACTGACATCACTGGGATCAGTGCTGAATCTACATACATGTTGCCAGAGGCAGATCGAGAAACTGGGTAGAAAAGCATGGGAAGTTTGTAGATATTCAACTATCATCCATCACTACTTCGTAATAAAGCAGAAAGAATGAAAGAAAAAATGATTCTGAAGTAATCCTGTTTTGTTGGTAGAAGAAAAATAGATGCACAATTAATAATACATAATGCAGAATTAACGGTCTATAATACCTTCCTCTGAAAATAGTAGCAAAGATCTGAGTTTCATCAGTTTTGCATTGTCTCAAGCAGGTCATTTACCTGTCTGCATTGTGAAATTAACTTTTCTCAATTAATGCTAATATCAGTTCTCTTTGTTCTAATCAGACTCTTCCAAAAAAGCAATAAGCAACGTGGGATTAGCATTAATAAGGAAAAAAAAAGATAAACCATCATATTATGCCCTGCCGGGTTTTTGCTGTTAAGAGTTCCACCTCCACTGTTAATAAGGCTCTAAGTGAAATTGGTTTCTTTGATGACAGAAAAAATAGTGATGTTTTTCTAAAAATCCTTCTAAAGGATTTTTTTTCCTTGCAGAAACTGTTATAAGTAGAGCAATTGGGTGGATGCAATGGAGGGCAAATGTCAGAAACAGAGTGTGAATCTTTCCCTCTCAAACCTTTTAACAATGGCATTGCCCATGAAAATAGTCATCCAAGAGGGGTAGTAATCACAAGAAACTGCCTACCATAGTAGCCTGAAGTCCTTTAGTTTGTAGTACATCGGGTGGATGGAGATCCCAGATAAAAGAGTGTAGAAGAGCACAAATTATGAAGTGCAAGGGCCACCTCACATTTAACACACACACACCCTTTTGCCTTGGAAGATAAAGAAGCTGTTCTGACTGCATTATAGCCAATTTCTAGCTATGGCTTTGTCACAAAAAGTGTGAGTTTAATCCCTTAGAGGCGACAGTTTGTTGACTGAAGACAGCTTTGAGGAACAGAGCACTTAACTGTTTTGTATGTTGATGTTTCATGCCCAGGTAGAGAAGAGATGATAAAACCTCCACAAGTTTGGGTTTTACACGCTGGATAAAAAGCACTAGAGAGGTTTCATTATTACTGTTCTTCAAAAGCTCTCCATAGTGCAGCCTCACTGAATGCAATGCATTCAAGTCATCAGGAAAGAAGAGTTGTGATATTTCACAGATAGGGTAAGGCTATGGACCAGGGAATGAGTGAAATGAGACACCACTGAGACATCTCTCTGTACCTGAGAGAGCTCCAATACAGCCTCTCATATTGCAAGAAGAGGGTGTCTGAGAGGGTGTATGCCAGGTACACAGTGCAGCCTTCAAACCTACTCAGAGGAAAGGGAGAATGATAAGGACAGAGCCTTCTCCAACCAGAAAGCATTAAGGCACCCAGATGATACCAGGCAGGGTATCATCTCCCCTTTGCTGATCTGCAGTGTATCTCAGGGCTTTCCAGGCAAGGTGACCCCTTATTACAGTGACCAAAGCAGGGGGCAAACTACTGCTGTGTCCAACACCCATCCTCTCCTGAATCCTCACCTCTTTCTTTCAAAAAAGGAGAAAAAATAGAAGAAAAATAAGTTGTTTCAGAAAACTAAGAGCAGTGCGTGTTTTCTCCAAAGACCAAGCACTGCTCGCAGACCACAGGCAAAGGCCTGGTGAGGGTTTGTGAATGATGGTATCTGTTGACTGTTGCCACTGACAATAGCTTCAGTGTGCCACAGAGTCCCTCAGTGTGGCAGGACACCTCATCTACGTGCCTTCAGGCTGCAGAGGACACTTTGGGTGGGGGCAGCAAGTAGCCTTGGTTGCACAGATGGAGGGAGCAGGAATGTGTCATCTCCCTGTGAGCAGCCTCTGCCTCTAAGAGACTTTGAGGAACCTCAGGCTCTTCCCAAAGCCCTTGCTGTCCCAGTTTAGCCCTCATACTACAGTAATCTATATGTGACTCAATCTGTTCCTGTAAAGGACTGCCATCTAGCATTTTGCCGTTACCTGGAAAAATTAACTCTTCAATAGAGTTGTTACAAACAGTATGATCCTGGGACTGGAGCTCTATAAATGAGGTTTTTAAGAGGGGCACGGCATTCAGTAGCACTACAGACAAGAGCAAATGAAGCATATAAACAATTTATTCTCATCTGTCACAAGAGTTGCCCAACATAAAAGCCAGATCGCCTTTGGTCAGTGACGGAAGCATTTTTACATAAAGTAATATAGACAGTCCTAGGACCACTGTGCCTCTTTTTAAAAAAAACATGTGCTTATTTTTATTGCCAGGTTTAGAGTAGAAAAGGGTTTTGGAAACACTCACAGGTCAGCCTGGTGCAAATGCAGAATCACATTTAGGCAAATCAGAGCACAGTCAAAGGCAATTTTGGAGGATCGTAGGTTTAATTGATTAATCAATTTGATAGCATTCTCCTCATTAATGAGCTCCATACTTGCACAATGCTGTGATTTACTACCCAAGTACAAACCAGATGCCCCTAGTCCAGAGCACAATGGTTCACTTCAAGTGAAACAAAATCCAACACACATCTTGGTGTTCTGGCTGGTGGTTCCCGAGACATTTCCTGACAAGAAACTGTTTGCCTCAAATGTTTCATGCAAGAAGTATGTGACAAGGAAGAAAGGTGTTCCTCTGTTCTGTCAAAGTTTTGGACTTGCATGCCGCAGATATATGCGTTGCTTGGTGCCAGCACTAAAACAAATGTGACATTTGTATATCCTCTCTGTCTCATACTGCCAAAGCATATGGCAAATATACTATAGGGAGTAGCCTTGTCTATACAATTTTTCCAGATGTATCATCTTTACCACTCTAGCATCAGTCCTTGTTGCTCTGCCTGCAAGTTAAATCTTCATGTTATTGACTACTTCAGCACTTTGCAAAGTGGGTTTATTTTTGCCTTTGTATGAAGTGGACATTTACCCTATTCAAAGTAGATCTTTTCCTGGTGAGAGACTAAGCATAGCAAAAAACAGAAGGATCTACAAAGAGCTTACAAAATTACCTCCTTGAAAAAAAAACAGATGGAAATCCTTAGAGAAGCAAGCGGCAAAAAATGAGACATCCAATTACTGGTCATCCCAGCACGTCTGTGGGGTTTCATTTGGTCGCTCGTGAGGACTGATCCAGTGTGGTGGCCCTGGATGGAACCTTTCCATCCACATCCTCACCTGAAGCCCCGCAGGCACAGCTGGAGCTGGGGCTACCCTGCGCGACACAGAGGTGCAGGCACACCACCAGCCCAGGATCTGAGGGAGTTATTGCTGATAAATGCCTGCAGACCCACACTGGATCCCCAGGTTTGGGTGCTGAGGTTGCACCATCTGTGACATGATGTCTTCTTTCTTCCAGCCCTGTGTTTATGTGTCTTGCCTATGGACAGCTTTGTTGCCTGCTCAGAAATATCTGCCTGACCATGCTGGATGCTGCTGATTGATATGAAAAGAAGCAGAAAAGTGCTCTAAGTGGTTCCCAGCAGTGGTCATGACAGCTGCCAAGGAACACAGCATGGCCAGGAGCTGTTTTGTGCTATAAAGGCATGCCTCAGTCTCAGGAGGGTGCAGGGCAGCTTCGGCAAACCCCTGCTCACTGCTCAGCTGATGGTCCTGGCGCTGGGCCCTAGGACAGGGGTCTGCTTTCCCTCAAAGGCCATGATCCCATTAGGGGCTGTTGACAGGGAGGTGCTGCTTGTGTGGTGCTCACCAAGAGCAAAGTAGGCTTCAGCTCTAGCTGTAGCCACAGAAGTAGCCCTTCTGTAAGGGAAGTCTACAAGGGACTCTCTGTGGCCTGGGTATGCAGTGGGGAGAAGGGAGCAGATGGGCCAGATCACTTCTGGGAGGCCTTCTTGGCCCTGCTATAGCATGACCTTAGGAGGGTTGTTCACTGCACGTGCGGCTGGGCAGTACAAAGATGTGATGTGATGGTGTCTTGGCACGGGCGGCACTGCAGTGCCTCAGTCCACCATGCAAAGGTGGGGAGCTGCCAGGGAGGAGGGCAGGTGCACCAAAGGATGCCCCCTAAGGCCACCCCAACGGCTGGAGACCACGTCGCAGGTCCACCTCCAGGGTATGGCTGGTGCTGGGAGTGAGAGTAAAGAGGCAGGAATTCAACATTGTCTATTGCTACCTGGTTTGTTTCAGGGACTTTTGTAGTAGCATCACTACTGCATCTCTCGGTTACCGCTTGCTATTAAGTGATGTCAGTCACCTGGGATCTAAGATCGTCTTATTTCTTGCCATTATCAAGCTATTACAATCCAAAATCTATAAAGGAATTAACACTTCAGGAATCAAATCATGAAATCATTGTAATAGGCAAACGCTGTTTGCATTCAGGTCGTGTCTCTGAAGGTGTAACATTGATTTTAAATTCTGCAGCCTGCTCCCCCTGCTTGGGCCCCATCGGGCTGAGAGATGCTGAACCTGCTGAAGGTCCCCATTGGAGATACACGCGGCTGCAGAAGCAGGACGGGCTGGGAGGAGAAGGAGCCCGGAGGAGAGAGAGGGCTGGCATGGGAACAGAAGAGACAGTCCCCCGTTCTCATCAAATGACATCATGGTGCAGAGCAGAAGTGCCTTTCCTACACCCATACACTGTTTAAATGCACTTTGCAACCATAGAAAAAAGGTTTTCGTAAAACACGTTTTACTTAATCACCGAAACCCTTCTAAAACAAATTTTAATCAGTAAGGTTTTCCATAACATCTTTGCTAATGAAAAGTTGCTTACCTGAATGCTGGCTAGCATTCGTTTTCTCCAGAATTTTGCAAATAGCAATAAAGTGGGGTTTGGGGAGAGGTTGTGGGGTTGTGGTTTCGTTGTGGTTTCTTTGTTTCTTTTGTTTTTCCCTGAGGGAGAAACTGTTTGTGCAGTAACCAAGGTAGCCACTAGTGTTAAGGCTGTCACACTTCCAGAGACTAGCCATTAACAAGACATTTGGCTGCACCACAGATGATTTGAGTGCTCTTATTTGAAGGGCAAATAGTCATGGTTATTTTTGTAGACACAGAAAATATTTTAAAGAAGCATTTGAGTCTGCCTTTGGTGTAGCCCAGAAAAAAAGGATACAAAATACAGGCTCCCTGTAGGTACAGAAATGTTCTTTAGGTTTTTAACATCATTATACTTATAATTCACCTTTTTTTTTCCTTTTCCTTTTCTAGTTGTTTTCATTGTTTTTTCTCTACTAGCATCAAGAGAGGATACATTGCTGCAAGTAAAATAAAAGCTTTTATCTAGGATTTCTCCGTGCTCTAAAATTATAGTTCTATATGCCCAAGTAACAGTTAGGTAAGAGATTCAAACGACCAGTTAATGAGCAGTTCTTCATTAAACTCACTGCAGGAAGAACTTAAAGTTCATCTGGTTCTCCTGTCCTTCACAGATGAGGCCTTGAAATTCCCCTCTGAATAATTTTTCTTTTTTTTTTACTCTTAGTTGGTTTTTTTTAAAATTTTTTTTATCAATCACAGTTATTTGGTATAGAAAAATGAATGCGGTTTTATGGTTGTATTTTATAATTCACGCAATATATATGCCCCTTATGGAAGTGGTGAAAATAAATGATGGAAAACAGTGAAACGAAGTCTAGTTGGAGGCCAGTAACTAGCGTTGTACCCCAAGGATCAATACTGAGTCCAGTCCTCTTCCACATCTTCATTAATGATCTGGATGATGGGGAAGAGTGCACCCTCAGTAAGTTTGCAAATGACACCAAACTGGGAGGAGTGGCTGATATACCAGAGGGTCATGCTGCCAGGGCTGAGCATGAGCCAGCAATGTGCCCTTGTGGCAAATAAGGCTAACAGTACCCTGGGCTGCCATAGGAGGAATAATGCCAGAAGGTCGGGGGAGGTGATCCTTCCCCCCTACTCGGCTGTGGTGAGGCCATACCTGGAGTGCTGGGGCCCGTTCTGGGCTCCCGAGTACAAGAGAGACACAGACATACTGAAGAGAGTCCAGCAAAGGGCCACCAATGAGATGATGAAGGGACTGAAGCATCTCTCATCTGAGGAAAGGCAGAGAAGGCTGGGACTGTTCAGCCTGGAGAAGGGAAGGCTCAGGAGGGGATCTCATCAATGAGTACGAATACCTGAAGGGAGGATGCAAAGAAAACGGAGTCAGTCTCTCTGCAGTAGTGCTCAGTGACAGTACCAGAGGCAGTGGGCACAAACTGAGACACAGGAGGCTCCATCTGAACATCAGGAAACAGTTTTTTTACTGTGAGGGTGGCAGAGCCCTGGCACAGTTTGCCCTGAGAAGTGGTGGAGTCTCCAGTCTTGGAGGTATTCAAAAGCCGCCTGAACATGGTCCTGGGCAACGTGCTCTAGGTGGCCCTGCTTGAGCAGGTGGGTTGGACCAGGTGACCTCCAGAGGTTCCTTCCAACCTCAACCATTTTGTGATTCTGTGAATAAAACGCATGTTATGAACAGGAATTGGGATTCTCAAGATACACACTGCCTCTATTTCAATATACTTCCAAAGCATATCAAAACCAAGCCATCTTGCCTGTAATCTTCTACTGTTCCATCACTATTGCACAACAGATAGTAAGAAGTAATAGTAGAGAGATCTCCAAAAGTCTTCTTCATAGTCCTTTTACTGCTGCAGCCACCTGCCACAGGAAAGCCTGTGATTCAAAATCACCTTGTGATCGGTTCCACAAAGAGCAGATTTTGCACTAACAGGTTACTCCTCTTCCCTTCTTCCATCTCTCCTTGTTCTTCTTGTATTGCAGCCCTATGTATTGTAAGTAGAGCAGAGCACACCTAGCAAAATTCTTGGTGTAAACTGTTGCCTGGGGTCCGTGCCAGCTCCCCTCCATCCCATGCTACCAAAGTCCATCCAGCCCATAAACTTCAGCGCAGCTGCAGTCCCTGTAGCCATCGCGGTGGAGCAGGAAGCCGTGGGTTAGCTTTGCATGCCTTTTATTTCTCACAGCAGCAGTACCACTCTGCTATTTAGCACCTGTAGGCAATGCTGAGCATAGCCCAGCCATTCGAGGCTGTACTAGCATTTTTATACTGTGTGCGTTATTGCTGCCGTGCTTCTTTCCAGGAAAGTGGAAAGCACAGAGGGAGCGGATCCACTCGGTGAGTCACCAGGTGGGTTCCTGAGGGCCAAGCCAAATGCGGGGTTTCAGCTAAAAGCTGCTT
The DNA here is from genome assembly GCF_013368605.1 of Nyctibius grandis. Taxonomy (NCBI): domain Eukaryota; kingdom Metazoa; phylum Chordata; class Aves; order Nyctibiiformes; family Nyctibiidae; genus Nyctibius; species Nyctibius grandis. The sequence goes on from NC_090659.1 coordinate 26,815,314, forward strand.
TTATGGGAAATAGGGAACGTGACAGTTGCTTGGGTTGGAAGCTCCCTCGACGACTCGGGGCCAAGCTCAGCCGGGAGTGTGCGTGCTCCTAAGCACTCCCTGGAAAGTGAGGCTGGAACATTTTATGCCTCTTCGGTCAGGCATTTGCTTACCATAGAGTGTGCTAAATCTGTCTTCGGTGACATGGGCACTGGCTTGTTTCTGTCTCTTCCTCCTGTCCCTTCTTAATAACATTTTTGAAAGGTTTCATTTTTTTCCCCTAGGAGAGCTTGCAAGGAATTAATAAATGCTTATGTTGCCTCTTTTCATCTATTTATTTTGGCTGTTTGTTTTCACTCTTCTTTGGAGAGACTGTGATGCATAAATAAGCTACAACCTGTCATCCCAAAGGGAGGAAATGGGAGACCGTGAATGGAAAATGTTCTCTAGTTTTCCTCCTGTAATTTCGGTGTTGACATCATACTAAATGATCAGGCTTTTTCCTGGAAGAGTTTGGTGTATTTGCTTTTAATCATCCAAGGGTTATATGTTCAAACCTTCACAGTAAAACTGAAACCAATTCAGAATACGTATCTTTAAGTCCTTCAAGGTCTATATCGCACCCCATTTAAACAAACAATTAAGGTTTAATTTCACTGTAGTTTTCAGATACAAGGCACTCACTGTCTCCTGCAGTGCCGGTAAGGACTGCAGCAACAAAGACTAATGCTCCAAGTAGTAATTTAAATACAGAGAAAGGGAGTGAAATTCAAAGATTTCCCCCTTTGAAACCAAGCAATTATAAGCCTACAGTGGTCATTTCCTGCTGTGACAACTGTTGGTAAAAAAATAAATGAGATATCCTTAACCTGTAGGCTTCACTGTCATTTGGGGTGAAATATTTTTTGTTGAATTTATGGGTTTTTCTTTTGGTTTTGTTCTGTTTTGGGGTTGGTTTGGGTTCATTTGCTTGTGGGGTTTTTTTTTTGCTTAGGTTAAGGGAGGGAAAGTAACAGCAGGTGTAACAGATAGAAAAGCAGTAGAAGTTTCCCCCACCATGCTGCCCAGTTGATTTATTTAGTACTGACCTGTGAGCACCCTTCACTTTAGAAGTGATGCCTTTGAGAAGCCATATATAAACCTTTCCTGGAGTGTCTCTCCTCAGCTATCAGGCTTCCAGCGCTGGCAGATAAGCAGAGTGTCTGGTGTGTGACGATTTCGTGACGCAGATCACTATTAGTGAGAAGCTAAGCTGAAAATTAGTTATTCCATTTCACATAAGACGGGGAATGGAGGCAGGGTTAGAAATGAAGTAAAGCACTGTAGCTAAATTCAGCAAATTCAAATGGGAGCAACTTTGCTGACTTCACCAGAGACTGGCTGCTGATTACAATATCTGAACCAGACTTCCCCAACTGCATAACACAAAGACTCCTTAAAGTCTTAAGTCAGGATTTTACTAATTAAGACTACATGTCTGAATATTCAGATGTACACACTAATATAGTCAAAAGTTGAATTTGTTCTATTATATTGGCTTTCCTTATCTACATTTATGGAAAAAAAAATAAAGAAGCGGAAAGAGAGGAGACACGATAGATTACGTGCATAACACGAGCTGGACATCTGCAGACATTCTCATGACAGATAATAAGCCAAAAAAGAAAAAGCAAAGTTTAGGAGATTTGACAACATAACCACAAGGGAATGGTCATAGTTTCAACATTAGCTGTTTTCAGTGCATTAAAAGGTAATGTCACTGTACTTCCCTAATGATCTTCATAGTATTAGCATCTTCTTCTTGCAATATAAAATTTTTTCTTGCCAAAGGATTTGTTGCAAGATCACGCTGAAAAGAACAGAAAATAAATGGAAAACTTCTGGGATGGGGGAAGCAATGGAACTGCATATAAAGAATGGGAATCCATCCCAGACATCCAGCCCAGGCCTCCATCTGCTCCCCCTGGACACCACCTGCAGTCAGTGGAACCTGGTCAATACACCTCGTATATTCATCTCAACCTATAGTAGATGCTCAAGCAGAGCAAGCACATGAGCTGCTCCTTAAAATCATCTATTATTCTCTCTCTTTTGACTATAGAGAGCCCATGGCGACTAGCTTATCCATGGACATCTTAAGTGATACGAGATAAATCCCACCCAAGGTGTCTGTCAAATGCCCACTGAAATAGAGAGATGTGTTTTATATCCTCTTATCCCATTAATTTCTAGCAGATTGTAGGTGTTGTTTGCGACAATAGAGTATAAAACTATTTTTAGGCACATATGTGACTTAAATTGAGAATGTATTTTTAATATATGGTTTGGAATAGGCTTATTCACAGTTTGTTGTGCTCTACGCAGTGGACGAAAGGCAGAAGACAAAAACCCCACCATTATTTATTGTGTGGCAAAATATTTTCTCTGTGCTCTAATTTAAAAAGATTACAGAAAGAAGAAGAAACAGGGGAGAAAAAATAACAAGAATAACCAAAGGATCCCAAGGCAAATTTTATTAATGGAAGCCAAACTCTTGCCACTTCCTTCAGCCCCAACACCCCAAGTAAGACAGTTCAAGGTCCCCTGCCTCATTAGCACCTTCTTGCTGGTTTCGAAGATACGGTTTTGGAGGAAGGTAGCTGTGGCTGGTCACTGGTGGGGACTTTCTGGGATCACCTATGCCTTTGCACAGCACACAGTGCTTTAAACCAAAGCCTGGCCTCAGCTGAGGTTAGCTGTGAGCCCTTGAAGGAACAGTCTTGGCTCAGTTATCTTCTGCCAGGAGGATTCCCTTATCTCGGTGAACCTATCCCTTCGGGAGGCATCATGTCGTGCATCCTCCAGTAACACATGGTCTCTTCTTCTCTCTGAAGTTATATTATTTCCATCCCCCAAATTCCTCTATGTTTATTAATTTTACTAGGTAGGAGGGAGGGCTATAGCTCAGACTGTGGCCAGACTAAGAGAAACAGAGTTCAAAAGGAAAATGCTGTTTCAAACAGAAGCAGATATGAGATACGGAGAGGGTGCTCAGCAGCCTCAGTCCTACCTCAGCCAGGCATCTGCCCCTGTAAGTTTTACATAAAAAGTTTACAGGCACTGGCACCTGGGAGCTGAGAAGCTGGGGAGTTCAGGGCACGGTCTCTGAGACCAGATCAGTGGCTTTCCAGGGTGGCTGGAAGACCCCCAGGCTTGGGCTGCCAGGGTAGGGTGGGTTTCAGCAGTGTGGCTGCCTCTCATCCTCTCACAGACAGGGCACTGGGACCACCCCCCATTCCACCTGCCTGCCAGCACAGCCCTGCCGGCATCACACACAATCACACTGAGGAAGAGGCTGCAAATGATGTGGTGGGAAATCGAAGAGATCTCTGCAGAGGTTGCTGAAAAGGCTGTCCACGTCTGGAGTTTGGTGGTGGTTGCCACAATAGGGCTGTTTCAAGATGGCACACCAGGGGAAAGAAAAATGTTGTCGACAGCTTGTTTGTTACACTCGTGGTTACATTAAGTGCAGCAGGCTCAGCCAAAAATTATGTCAAAAAAAAAGTCTGTTCAGAAGCAGGGAAAATAATAACACTTCCTAAAAAATTGAAGAATAAAAAAGTGAGGAGGGAGGGCAATCAATTCTTGCAAATCAAAGCTTTTAATTTTGATTGCAACCATATCTTTGTACATGCATATGTGTTCTAGTTAGCCTAAACTGCAGTACAAAGACACTTTGAACCTCAGAAAATAGAGTTCTGGTAACATAATTACAAGAAAAATGAATTTTCACAGTTTCAAAAGTTCTGTATCACTGTTCTGAGCAAATATTTTTATTGAAACCCATAATTTAGATTTAAGTTAACAGGAATTTTCTGACAGGAAATATTAAATCACCAAATTTGCAGTCAGCCGTAGTGCAAAGCTCAGGTGTAGCTTGTTGTTCTGGTATTTGTATATTAGAGACCAGTGTCTGACCTTTCTTTGGATCTTGGCAAGTCACACCTTTAGTCAGGCATTAAAGGAGGGGAGTAAGATAGGGGAAGCACACTCCATGCCTTCTTCTCCAATTTAAAACTAAACTTGTATTTTAGAATAATAAATTTAGACTAAAAGCTAATAAAGAGTGCATTAAGCCGTAACTGCCTATTAAGATTAATTCAAAAGCAGCATATAATTTTTAAAAGTCTAATTTCTCCATTACATAAAATCCATGCAACCGCTCCGTAAATAAATACAAATTTGAGCAAGCATCATCTGAAAGAGCCCCTCCCCCAGGCTGGCTTCTTGTCACAGGCAAATGCTTAATATGTTGTGGCTGGAAAATCCCAGGGAAAGATGGAGATTTTTGTGAGACGAGCACTGATTGTGCAGGAGCCTGCAGCTATTGCTGACCTGCCTCTTTCACAGAAAGAGGATTATTACATAAAAGAGTGCTAGAGATATTGTATGAAAAATACATTTTAATTTCTTTCTCTGCAAGAGAAGAAGATGGAGAGAAGGGAAATGGGAACAGACAGAGGAACTACTTCCGTAACTCGTTTAGGTGGGATTCTTTTATTATTTTTATTACTGTTATTTTTACTTGGGAAGTTCTTTAGAGGGTCTTACGTGGATGCCCATGAACAGATCCCTAGTCCCACATTCTCCCTTTATCTCATCCAGATAGATACACATAGTTGGTCTTTTGCATACATAAAAACACACATACTCCCATGAGCATCTATATTTTTCTGGCTTTTCCACATCATTTCCCTTCTGCTACTCTCTCCTTACCTATTAGACAGATTGAAACAAAAGAAAGACACTACTTGTCTTTCTAATTACTGTGCACATAGAGGTGCATCAGCCTGGGCTTTTCTCTTAATGGTTAGCTGTCTAGGGGGGACTCTTCTTGTTGTGTTTAATGTCAGGGAGCTGCCTGCCTTCCCACCTTACACTGAAGAGCGTGAATGTAATGCTGTAACCTCAATATATTTGTTAACTGCTCTCTACTCCTTCTCCCCGTCTCTTACAGTCGCACTCACCTGGCGACAGCAGCTGTTTCTGCTCACCCATTTTCAGCCTCAGGTTTCTCCCCAGGTCCCCCCTCCATCCTCCTATCCCCCTCCAGCCTGGAGCTGGTGTTGCACTTCAAGCAGCTTGTTCACCTGTATCCATGACAACCAGGATGACATCAGCATAAAGACTCAACATCACAGTGAGGACTCCAAACTAATTAAATGCTAATAATGCCTTTTTGATTGCAGTTGAAATATTTCTGGTAACGAAAAAAAAGTGGGTGGATGGGTGAGGAGATGTAGAAGGTGAAGGAAAATTTCTCTTTCCTTGCTGGCTGCCTGTGCAGTGACAACACCGCGTTTTCCCCAGGCACTACAGCAGTCTCGCCTGCTGTCAAAAATCATCCTCTCATATCCCTGAAGCATCTTCACAGCTTCTACGACCAGCTGCAAATGCTTGAGTGGCCACTATATCTGATCTGCCGTTGAGATGGGTGGAGGGGTGACACCATGACTGCCTCAGTTCCCATTCAGTCAGGCAGGAAAGCACACAGCTTTCTTCAGGCCAAACCTCTGCCCTCACCTCTCATGCAGGGGCTGAGCAAGGCCCTGGGTAGGGTGCACACCCTGCCCCTGCCAGCATGATGCTGCAGTGGGCAGGGAGAGAGGAGGCAGGTGTGCTGCAGTGATGTCACCTCGGTCTCCTTGCAGGAGGTCCCATACAGACACACAGGCACAACCTGACTCAAGGTTGCCTGTCCCTGCTGCTTCCTGCACTCACTCTGTCTGGGAGCAGCTCAGGGAGAGCTGCCCAGAGCAGCCCCTCTCCTGCAAGAGCCCCTGTGGGGTCTGCAGCGTGGGACTGAGGATCTGTGGCAGATCTTTTGGGGCTGCAGTGCTGACACAGCTGAGCAGGGCAGAGCTGCTGCCATTTGAGCACAGGCAAGCAGTCCTAATGCTCATCCTCCCCCACGTAAGCAACTTCTCCAAACACGGAAATTTCCTAGGCGTGGAGCAGGGAGAAAAAATAGCTTCCACCTAATCAGATTTGTGTACGAGCAGCCCTCCTTAGGCGCTTGCTGGCAATTGGTATTAAAAATGTAGGTCAGGTCAGCGCCTGACAACCAGAAGTTCTGAGCAGCAACCTCCCAGCAGTGGGGGAGCAATCACGTCCCCCCAGCCCCCAACCCCTGCTTCAAAACCTGCTCCTCAAGCTCCCCTCGTCGCACAGAGACAGAGAGCTTCCCACAGGCTGGCTGCCTCTGAGAGCCACCACCGTGGTTGCTGGGCTGCATCGGTCCTCGGGCACCCCCAGGTGAGCAGGGTGCGTCAAGGGCTGTGGGCATCAGGGAGAGCTGCCGGTGTCTGCACCTGCAGGGCTGTCCCTCATCAGCTGCCTGGCAGGGCTGGGGAGCAGCTACCTCCCTTATCTAGCACTTGCTTCTCCAAAGCCCTCAGAGTATGACTTGTTCATACCGAGCGGGCTTTTTGCAAAGGAAAGGGTACATCACCTCACAGCTCTGAGACCGTGTGGACTCCAGAGAGCCCATTTGTCAGTCTTTCACCACATCAAATGTGTTTTAGCTTCAGTTCATTGCCAGAAATTCAGGCAACAATCCAACCCCTCATGAAAAGCAGTTGCTCGTGCTCCATGATGTCCACTATATCATACCAGGACAGCTTCAGAGTGTCCTGGTTCCTAATTTTCTCAGGCAACAGGTATTCAATATCCTACAGGACATGTTTCTCCCTGTGAAGAGGGCCTGTGAAGCTGTCAGTTCCAAGGATGAGGTGAGACCAAACACAGGGAGCAAACCTGTCTCGGCAGCTGGGAGGGGAAATCCAGGCTCATTACCAAGAAGCTCAGAAGACGTAAATCTTACGATCCTCAGCTGGAAGGTGAAACCTGCTTGTTTGACAGAGCTGCCCTTGTGCTGTAACAACAAATATCACATGGGAAAGAAAGGGCAGAAGACCAAAAATTAAAAGAAGAAAGGAGAAAAAGCAGAGGCTACGGCAAGAAGTGAGGAAGAGACAGCAAAGAAAAGAGGAAAAAATTGTAATGGAAAAAATGTACCCAGTTACACCTGGAAAGAAAGCAAGCAGGGAGGAAAACTAAACTTTGAAGCTGGTCTTTAGGGCTTCCCTCTGACTGTTCTCTGTGAGGAGCTCTGGTATCAAACCTCAGAGTATATGGGAGGACTAGACAATTATATCAGTTGGGTAAGATCAACTGCCCTACTCGTTTTTAGGAAATTTAATGGTTGCAGCCATTGCTAGGGATGCTCATGGAATGTTATTCCATGGTTTGATGTAGTTATTACCATTTATCTCTATAAAGGGCCTGGTCATCTATTACCGATATCTGTCGTCGTGGCTAGAAGTTAGATTACTTACAAAGACTAAGATGTTGAATCATTTACTTTTATAGTAATGCACAATTTTAGCTAAGAAAATCACTAATTCACGTAATGATCTTTTATGTTAATCCACGAGGATTTATGTTGCTTTTGTCCTTGTGTGAACTCCTTTTCCTTATTAGAAGTGTAACTGTACCACTTGGCTGACAGTGGCCTTTTAGCTGAACCATGAACTGATTTAAACTGAGTAGTTCCCTTTGTGCTCCACAGTCCTATAAATCAGGGAAGGTGTTAGGGGAAGGCTACTATGGGCAAAATAAATTCTTAAATCCTTAGCTGGTTCGACTCTTTTTCTGTAAATGTTATTCCAACACCTTACTTCCAAATTTCCAGATGTCAGTAAAATACAGCAGAACAGTATCCATCCACTGCTACAGATGTTCTTGGCAATCTTTTAGAGTATGCTGAGGGAGAGCAGTCAGCTATATTGAGCAAAAATATATGTGCCAGGTGAAAAATTAGAGGAAAATACAAAAAGGAGGTGTTTTTTTTTTTTTAATCATTTTGTATTTCATGGACGGGGAAAAACAAGTGATCTTTAAATCTCACACACAGTTTCCTAGCAGAAAGAGTTGGAGGAATGGTTCCCAACCCACTTCATCCACCAGCTGCTCAGGACCTAACACAAATGAACTACCCACTGGTGATGTTGGCAGAGCATAGACTGAGGGGGTCCCTCATGTAGTTGCCCAGGAGCCCCTCACCCCAGTGCCATCACCTTTGTTCCCCAGGGCCCAGGGAAGCTGGGAGAGAGAGCAAGACCTTCTTTCTTACCAGCATGGTCCGTGGTCTGTGCAGGGCTGTGTGCTCAGGGTGCTGAGCAGTACAGCTAAGAGAAACCCTGTCCTTGGGCATAGCATCCCCAGCCCATGATGCACCATGGGTGCTAGCTGGATGATGGAGCTAAAGAAGGATGGATGCAATTTTGTTTGGAAAAGACCTGTGCTTGCTTAGTTGCAGCTGAAGAGAGGAAGGATGCCACTATCCTTGTCCTGGAGGCAGGAGAAGAGGACCAGTGAGAATGCAGGCTCCTGCAAGAAGAGTGGAGACCTGTTTTCAAGGGCAGCTGCTTAACCTGGGTGGAAGAAGCTGGCTTGGGGAGAGCTGGGGCTCTCCTCCTTGGATTGAGGTGGAGGAGTGAACAGCCAGCTCCTCTGCAGAAAAGTTCCTCTCTGTGAGCAGGAGCAAAGCTGCTTGCTCCGTATTTTCCCTGCTGTGACCTGAGGAAACATTAATCTCAGATACAACCAGAAGAGGCCCTAAGCAGGGCTTCAACTGCTGCTGAAGATAGCAGGATGAAGGCTGAAACTGCCGTGCAGTTTCCAGCTCAGATGCTGCCCCTGAATATTGTGTTTTTCCAGCTGACTGGGGCTCCAGTGCAACCTGAAGGAGTGTGGCTGTCCCTGGGTAACTGCACGGCCCGAATCACAACATCCTTCTTGCAGTGTCAACTTCCATAATCTCACTGTGTTCCATCTACTGCTAAAGTTCACGGCAAAACTATGACTGACTTCAACAGGAAACAGGAGCAGGCCCTATTAGCACTCACTGTATCTGCTCACTGACACTGCTGTATGTAGCATTATCCCGTCACTTAGGCATCCAGTGTGTCACCCTGCAGGACACGTCCTATGCATTTTGAGTAGCTGGACTCTGTATGTTAAGGCTGGAGTCTGCCAACTACCTTCCTTGGGCACGCTGTCTCACTGCATCCCTTCTGCATTTGGACAGGGCGTTCAGCTTGTGAAACAGTGTGAATTTTCATCAGTGTGCCATCAGACAGGCTAGCTGAAGCTTATGATTTGTTCCAGGCAGGCAACGGCTGGAAGTGTGAGCTTGAAAATCCACCAGAGCCTTCATGTGGATCCTACAGAGCTATGCAAGGAGTTGAAAAAATGCATGTCTAGCATTAGCTCCCAAATGCAAAAGTAAGCACCTAAATTAACAGCCTGACTTTGGGAACTGTTGCCTGCTCAGACTGTCTGGAACCAAGACAATTTGTTTACATGATTCAAGATGGGTTCAGAAGCCTAGTTTTAGATACCCAAATCTGAAAGTCTTGTTTTAAAGCCCATCTAGGTGTCTTTGTACACTTACCAATCTATTCAAGATGCTCACTCGAGCCATTACACAGTAATACTAAGGGTGAAATCAAAACAGCAGATGACTTTGCTATATTACCACCACACCACAGTCCTTCTTTGACCTTCAACAGAAGAAAGCTGGTAGTATAAAGAGAATGGCAGCTGGACACTTCGGGTTTCCACATGTATCACCTGCCCCATGTGCAGTACTCCAGGTCCGTCCTCACTCATGGAAATCCTGGACAGCTTCAAAAGTCTGATTTAAACCCCACCTTGTCTGAGATGCTGTGAACTGCCTGCCTGGCTGCTCAATTGACCAGCTTGGCATAGGAATGGGAAAGGACTTTGTGCTTTAAAAGCTACATTTGATTTAAGGAGGATTTCTTCAGAGATGTCACATGATGGACACCCATGGTATCTCCTCACACTGCATTTCAACGCCCCATCCCTGCTTAGAACCAGGTCAGGGGTCCCTGGGGGATTGGGTGACATCTGGGCTCCCTGGACCCTCTGACAACATGCCAGCCACAGAGCTGGGTCACTCAGGCAACAAAAAGGCTTTGGGTTTTCTTTTTGCACCATTTTCTACAAATAGAGACACAGACTGAAAGATTAACTAGCCTCGGTAATGGCCATGACTGTAGCACTTGACTGCTGGGAATTAGCTTGTCATTCTGTGCCTAGTTTACAAATGGAGGAAAAATGGTCTAGTCTTCATTCAGCCCTACCACTTTTCACCCCAGAATTGCCCGTACAACTCATGTTTGAGCTGCAAGCATATATTTTCCTCTTCCCTCATTGCACTTCCAGCTCTCTCAAACATTAAATAGCAGGTGCTTAGAATAAAGCATATTATTCTGACAAACATTTTAATCATGAGGTAAATTGGCACATACTAACTGCTTTAAAATACTTATTGAGTAATTGAATACAGCAGTACAGGTTACTATGCAGATGTCTGTCTCTAAGATTTTACAATTACACACATTTCCCTGCTAAAGAGAGAGACTATTCCACAAGTAGAGCTTGTTGTTTCAAACAAGGGAAAAAAAAGAAAAGAAGGAAAAAGAAGAGAGATCAGTCCATACTACTCCCATAGGATATTCTTAAAAAAACAGATGGTTGTATTTTGCAGAAGCTTTTGAAGAAAACTTTAAAGAACTATGCAAATTTTTGCTATTGCTTTTTTTGGTTTGCATATTTCTTCTCAGTCTCCTTCTCTATCACACATGATTGCAAATCTGTTTCAACCTATAAATAGTTTTCTTCTTGAAAGCAGAGAGCTTTGTAATAGCCAGATACATATTCCAGAGATTGGGGCAGGGGAAGGAGGTTATTATCATTATTCTTTATCTTTTAGGAAGTTCTGGGTTGTAAAGCTCAATGCTTTACATTTGGTTAATGTATCAGATCAAAAACATAATCCCTGCCCCAAGGAGTTTACAGGCTCAAAGGGACACCTTCAAACTGTAAATTACATTTCTGTCTGAAATGGCTTTACCTACCGTTTTGACAGGTAGCACCTATTGCCAGAAGGAAAAAGCAAAGGGAAAGTGTGTTTCTCCAGTTTTGCACCTTGGTTTGCTGCTTTGCCGGCACCCCGTGCATAGTCAGTGTTACGGATTTGCTGCTGGCCCCTTGCCCTTCCTGCTTCTTGTGCTGAGCATGAAGCATCGCACCTCCACTCGCTGCTCCAGCCTGTGCTCGTGGACTTGTCCTTCCTTCTTAGGGGACACGAGGCTGTCTGCCCTAGCAAGAGCCACAGCACTGCCCATGTCCCTGGCTGAGCTGTCCCTGGCTCACAGTCAGGAGTCACTCAGAGGGAAGGGACAGAGGCATGCTCCTGTCAGTGCCTGAGGTGCCGCGACCTCCTGCAAGTCTTTGCACAGCACAAAAACTGCTTCCAAATGGGATTTCCTAAAGGCAATGCTTTCCATCACTTCCTCTCCCAGTTAAGCTTAGTGGTGTCTTAAATAAATAAATGCAACACACGATTTCAGATCGCTTCCACGAGTGTACTGAATAAAACTTGCTCTGAGTTTCAACAGCCGCTGGGCATCCTGTACTGTGATGTGGAAGGGTTGGTCTTTACTGGCTGTGTCTACACTAGCAGTAGTTGGGTGTCACAGGGTGCCCTGGGTCCCTTGTCATCCAGACTGGGGACCTGGCAGAGTGTGCTGCTTTTTTTTCTTGTCCGTGTGCTGTTCCCATGGGAAGGGGTGACCAGTGCACATGCCCAGCCCCTTCCTACTGTGGGGGGTGAGAAACATCCAAGGCCCATATGCAAAGACAAGAGCTTGGAAGCACTCCTGGGGCCTGTACACTAAATATACCAAGGCCATCATCCACCCATAGTGGTAAGACCAACACTTCTGGGTGAGCTGTGTCCTGGGAACCAGCCAGCTGTGCTTGTAGCAACCCTCACCAAATACCATTGGGGTTGGAATAGCAGCCCCAAACCCTTTACTTCTCTCCCTCCTAAGTTCCAGAAATGCTCTGCTCTTCCCTTTGGGACGGCTGCCCACGGCCGCGAATCCACCTCCTCCAGGACCACTGCTGTTTGTGACCGTGCTTCCCTTCAATAAAAACAACCAACACCATTTTCATGGAGTGGTGGTTGCTATAAATATCTTGTCTCTTACCAGGCTTTTGTTTTTCTTTAAAATGTTGGATACCTGTTAGATAAAGCAAATCAGATCTGTTAAAGCTCTGCTTTAACTTTATATATCGGCAAATGCCGTTGAATCTGACATCAGGTTCCAAATGTGCAAACATTTTTGCTTTCGGTTTTCTGTTTAACAAAACATCAGCCATTAACAACACTTGCTGTTGTGGTGCTGTTCTGTAATTTAGCAGTGTTAAATAGGATTTAGAAGCTGATGCTGCAGCCTTTTGCAATAGGTGATTTAGTATTTTAATGCTTTTTCCACCAGCCCTTTGTATAAGGAATAACAGGAAATGGCAGTGACATATCTGAACCTCTATTTCACTGCAAACTGCTTAAGTTAAGGCCCAATGAAGTGTGACTAATTGCCAGATATTACTATGCCAGGTCTGTCATGTCAAGATAAAATAAATTAGGTATCCATCATTACAGATTGAGCTACAGACTAATTAGAAAGTACTGTCTCAATGCAATAGACATAACAGTGTAGGACAAGTTTAACTTGACTTGTTTTTTCCTCCTAGTGTGTAAACAATCCATGTCTGCTTTCCTCCAGAAAGGACAATTTTTCTTATATAAGAAATATGGGCTTTTTGCTAGCCTTGGCCAGTATTTGTGGCATAAGTAATCAACATTAATAAATCCCTCCTTTGTTGCTACTTAAACTTTGTTAAGGTGCCTTCAACATTTAGAAGAGTTTGATTATGGGTCAGGCTGCTCCATCCCATGCTTCTCATTTGTTTTCAGTCAGCATTAATCTTGATACTATATGTTGAGGAGGTACCAGTCAGACCCAAAATACTGGCAGGCTTTCAGGTCTAACCGATCAGCAGCCTCTAACCTGAGCCTCTGGATAATGCAGTTAACTTGTTCAAACTGCTTCTTACAAGGCTTCTTAGAAGGAGCCATTCCCTCCTCTCCTCCTTCACACCTCCTCTGTTGTGTCAGTAAGTGACAAGTGAGATCATATGTGTTACAACAGCACAGTGGTCACAATACATAGAGAAGGTCCATTTGGAAGATCTTTGTCACAGAAGATTTGACTGGTGACTTATTGGCTGTTCTGCAGTTCTTTAGATCAAGTGGCCACTTGTGATGACATCTTATAGCCACATGGTCCACACTTTCCTGTAGATATTAATCAGACCCCTCTATCTAACTCTAGATATGAAATTGGCCTGATTTTTGCAGAGCAGCCATAAAGATAACACAAATGGAGAGAGATCGGCACTTGTGAAAACTGGCTTCCATGCTGAGGTATCCATACCTAGAGAACAATGCTTGGTAAAACAGTGAGACTGCTGGGATAAAAACCTTCAGATAAACTTGCATGCAACATTCAGATCCATGAGACGAATACTCAGACTACAACTTGATCTGAATTTTTAGAAAGTGTGTGGTTTTCAGAGGCAGCCTTCTCCTCACATAAGGACCTAAGGCAATTGTCACCATCAGAGCAGAATACCCTGTTCATCTGTCCTGCCCTGGCACATGCTGAGAAAGAACCTACAGGGGCAACTAATTTCCATTCACTGGGGTAATAAATTGGTACAACTCCAATGAAGCCTGTGGATTTTTCACCTGCTGAACAAAACCCCTGTGGCAGCTAGTCAGTGATGCTGAATACCCATCCGACTCAACATAACCAGTAATGCTCATAGGAATGAATGTTATCCTTGAGAAACTGATTTGTGTGTAGATGCTCCCAGAAACCCAGGACATGAAAAGATAGCCTTTTTATAAATTTGAAGGTGGAAACAAAATAGGAAGACTCATGGCATAAGTTGTTTCAAAATAGCCTATTATAATTCATTTGAGATTAAACAGAAGAGTATGAAGCTGATCCTGCCTTGACAGAACAAGCCTGTAGGACTTGCAGGGCTTTCTGATATCATTCAGAAGAGGCTCAGGAATAGGCCATAAGGAATAACTGTATCTTCATGTATAGGCTTTTATGTTTTTTCTAATGTCCACAGAGGTCATCAGTTGGGCTCTGCCCATTGACATCGAGTTAGTCCTAGGAGTGATGTTTTAAATCTGTCTAGGAAAAGGACAGGAGAAATGGCTGTTAACATTACCGAGGGGAAATGCAATTTGGCTTGGAGCAGAACAAGCATACTGACCAGATCAGATGAACTAATATGAGTGCAGTTAAAGATACATTGCTAGAGTTGCAGCTGTATCAGAAAAGGAAGGAATTTTCTTCTATCAGGACTTAGGAGGTCTTTCAGAGGGCAAGCACCTTATCTTAAACTACTCAAAGGAGAAACGCTGGATTCAGAATTGAACTCACAAGTATTTCCTCCAAGTGGGTCATATAGACACTAGAGTCTGTCTTTCTTGTCAATGGATGAGTCAATAATGAATGAATATTCCTGTTACTGGAGTATTTAAAGACTAAAATACCAGACAATTAGCTAGCATTTTGAAAGGAAATAAAAATAAAGTAATTCTTACTTGCATAGCCTAACGCCAACTTAAACTAAAGGACTCATTTCAATTTCCACTGGTTTCCCTCTGGAGCTGATTTACATGATTGTCCTCTGCTGATGCAGTGTGTTGTCCCAGTGATCAGCCACCTTCTGAATGAAACACCCAAGGCTTGACTGAGAAACACCAGTATCTAGTCCTATATGAAGTACCTTAAGGCCTCCATTTGGCTTCCACTACCGATATGGAAGCCACAGGTCTGCTGGAGGTCCTCAGTCATATCTGTGGGTCCTCCTATGCAGGTGCTTTGGATACAGATGTTTTGGCAACAGAACTGAGTCCCCAGTGTATTATAATTGCATATAGACCATAAGCAAATCCTCTCCTCTGCTCCAGCCCACAAATTCTTGTCTCTGTATCAGCCACTTTTCCTATGCCTGGAAATCTTCTGGGCCCAGTGCCTTGTCAATCTGTACAGTTTCTTATTGTCTGATTATCTGTTCCAGTATAATCATGAAGCCTTTTAACATTTTTCTTTCTCCTCAAGGAAAATATATCTCAATCACTAGAAAATGACCTTCAGTTTCTATTGTGAACAATGAAACAAAAAGCTTTCTGAGCAATATCAGCTTCATCTGTACTTTTCCCTTGTCACACCTCGAAGACCAATTAGTTGCTGGCAATTTCTTGTCTTTTTAAAGAATTTCTTTTTGTTTATCCTAATTTTCTTGGCCACGTCTGTATTGTTCATGAATTTAACTGCCTGCGTTTATCGACTTCATCTTTACCTTCCTCCTCTGCCACTTTCAGAATAATCCCAGCAATTCTTGTCATAAATCATTTGAAGATCCTTTATTCATTTACTTTGGTCTCTTGAGGTCTCAATGGTACACGCAAACTTGGTATGTTTCAATTCTTGGAAGGATTGCTTCATTTTCCTTCCCATGAGGAGGAATGAAGGAGCTCCGTACATGCCGGTACAGGAAAGGCTTACAAGGCGAAGCTGGGAGCATTATTCCCTGCCTGTCACATAGACGGCACGGAGCAAGTTTGTCAGAGCACAGGGGAAGTGCCGGTGGGGAGGGATGGCCTTACCATGTCCTTTGGCTGACCACTTCCAGATGCAGCCAGCTTTCTGAGTGGCTCATTTCTTGTTTTTTTCTCTCTTAATATTAAATGGAGGCAAAATATCCTCAAATTGACCTAAGGCAAGGGCCCAGACCTGCAGTCTGGGGCATTATTTTATATTCCTCTGCTGTAGCATCTTTTCTATCAGTCTGAACATTTTTCTTTCAGCACCTTGCCCCAGGGATTTTCAGGAGAACTTGCTGCTTCCCCAATGTTATATGCCCTGACCAAGGTACATTGTCACCCCTCTGAGTCTTTGCCTCAAGACAGTTTCACCAGTCTGGGGGAGAGCTTTGTGTACTTTTGGTCTGTTTGGCTTTAGCCTGCCCTTGCCTTCCTTCCTTACAAAAACCCTGTTGCCTGGAGAGAATCACAGTCCGAAGTGCAATACCCCATCCTATCACTCCAACTAGTAGGGGTAAAACCACAAGTGTAGGCTCCCTGGGTTTTTTAGCAGTCTATGTCTGGTTGCATGAGGACAGAGAGTCCTGAGGTTGTTTGCAAGTCTGTGTGTCTCCTGGGATTGCATATTGTATTATCCCTTGACCCACTTCCATCTCTGTTAATATCCGACCAAAGTGGACCTTCAAATTCAATTGTTTCGACTTTTCTCTTAGGTCTTCACTTTTGTTTAACCCCGAGGCCTAATAAAATTATAATCATGGCTCCCCAGCCCTAGTCCCCTTTATTCTGTGTATCCTCTCCTTTAACAGCTTCGTAATTTTCTGCAGTTAAAAGTCTTCCACATTTATGTTCCTGCTCTTTATGTCTACTATTTTTCTAGATTTTACCATCACTATATTACACTGAATTGTTGGGTTAATGGCTGTTTCATTTGGTAATTAGGAAAATAAATAATGAAGAGTCTGGGTCATGTAATGAAAAAGGGTTATGATTCTAGATGGAGTGCTGAACTAAAACAGTCAAATTACACAGAATCACTGAATCACAGAATCACAGAATCACAGAATGTTAGGGATTGGAAGGGACCTCGAAAGATCATCTAGTCCAATCCCCCTGCCGGAGCAGGATTGCCTAGACCATATCACACAGGAACGCATCCAGGCGGGTTTTGAATGTCTCCAGAGAAGGAGACTCCACAACCTCTCTGGGCAGCCTGTTCCAGTGTTCGGTCACCCTCACCGTAAAGAAGTTTTTCCTCATATTTATGCGGAACCTGCTGTGTTCCAGCTTGCACCCATTGCCCCTTGTCCTGTCAAGGGATGTCACTGAGAAGAGCCTGGCTCCATCCTCATGACACTTGCCCTTTCCATATTTATAAACATTAATGAGGTCACCCCTCAGTCTCCTCTTCTCTAAGCTAAAGAGACCCAGCTCCCTCAGCCTCTCCTCATAAGGGAGATGTTCCACCCCCTTAATCATCTTCGTGGCTCTGCGCTGGACTCTCTCTAGCAGTTCCCTGTCCTTCTTGAACTGAGGGGCCCAGAACTGGACACAATATTCTAGATGCGGCCTCACCAGGGCAGAGTAGAGGGGGAGGAGAACCTCTCTCGACCTGCTAACCACACCCCTTCTAATACACCCCAGGATGCCATTGGCCTTCTTGGCCACAAGGGCACACTGCTGGCTCATGGTCATCCTGCTGTCCACTAGGACTCCCAGGTCCCTTTCCCCTACGCTGGTCTCCAACAGCTCTGCCCCCAACTTGTACTGGTACATGGGGTTGTTCTTGCTCAGATGCAGGACTCTACACTTGCCCTTGTTATATTTCATTAAATTTCTCCCCGCCCAACTCTCCAGCCTGTCCAGGTCTCTCTGAACGGTTGCGCAGCCTTCCGTTGTGTCAGCCATTCCTCCCAGTTTTGTGTCATCAGCGAACTTGCTGACAGTGCACTCTATTCCCTCATCCAAGTCATTAATGAATATATTGAATAGTACTGGTCCCAGTACTGACCCTTGAGGGACTCCGCTAGACACAGGCCTCCGACTGGACTCAGTCCCATTGACCACCACTCTCTGGCTTCTTTCCTTCAGCCAGTTCACAATCCACCTCACTACCCGATCATCCAGACCACACTTCCTCAGTTTAGCTGCGAGGATGCTGTGGGAGACCGTGTCAAACGCTTTACTGAAATCGAGATAGACCACATCCACAGCTTTACCATCATCTATCCACCGGGTAACATCCTCATAAAAGGCTATCAAGTTGGTTAAGCAAGACTTCCCGTTGGTGAAGCCATGCTGAGTGCCCCTAATGATCCCCCTATCCTTGATGTGTCTAGAGACAGCACCAAGGACAAGTTGCTCCATCACCTTTCCGGGGATGGAGGTGAGGCTGACCGGTCTATAGTTACCCGGGTCCTCCTTCCTGCCCTTTTTGAAGACTGGAGTGACATTCGCTTTCCTCCAGTCCTCAGGCACCTCTCCCGTTGCCCACGACTTAGCAAAGATGATGGAGAGTGGCCTAGCAATGACTTCCACCAGCTCCCTCAGCACCCGCGGGTGCATCCCATCAGGGCCCATGGATTTATGGACGTCCAGATTGCTTAATTGGTCCCTGGCCCAGCCCTCATCTACCAAGACAGATTCCTCCTCTATCCTGGCTTCTTCTGAGGCCTCAGGGGTCCGGGGCTCCTCAGGACAGCCTCCAGCAGTATAGACAGAGGCAAAGAAGGCATTCAGTAACTCCGCCTTCTTTTTATCCTCTGTCTCCAGGGCCCCCACCTCATTCATCAGTGGGCCTACATTGCCTCTAGTGTTGGCTTTACCTGCAATGTATTTGAAGAAGCCCTTTCTGTTGTCCTTGACCTCTCTTGCAAGGTTTAGTTCCAAGGAGGCCTTAGCTTTCCTAGTTGCCTCCCTACATCCTCTGACAACAGACTTATATTCCTCCCAAGTGGCCAGCCCCTCCTTCCACGATCTGTACACCCTTTTCTTCCACTTGAGTTTGCCCAGCAGTTCCCTGTTTAACCATGCAGGTCTCCTGGTACCCTTCCTTGACTTCCTACCTGCTGGGATGCTCTGATCTTGAGCTCGGAAGAAGCAGTCCTTGAATGCTAACCAACTATCTTGGGCCCCCTTACCTTCTAGTACCCTGTCCCATGGGATTTCCCCTAGCAATTGCTTGAAAAGGCCAAAGTTGGCCCTCCTGAAGTCCAGGGTTGTGATTCTGCTAGCTATTCTGTTCCTGCCACATGAGATCCTGAACTCTACCATCTCATGGTCACTACAACCAAGGCTGCCCTCAACCTTCACCTCTTCAACCAGACCCTCCTTGTTAGTGAGGATAAGATCCAGCAGCGCTCCTCTCCTAGTTGGCTCATCCACCATTTGCATCAGAAAGTTATCATCAACGCACTGGAGGAACCTCCTGGACTGGGGATGGCTGGCTGAGTAGGCCTCCCAGCAAATATCAGGGTAGTTGAAATCCCCCACAACAACCAGGCCCTGTAATTGCGAGACTGCTCTCAGCTGCCTGTAGAAGGCCTCATCACCTTCCTCATCCTGATCTGGTGGCCTGTAATTGACACCCACAACAGTATCACCCCTGCCAGCCTGCCCCTTAATTCGCACCCACAAACTCTCAACTTGCTCCTGATCCGCCCCTGGACAGAACTCATTAAAGGAACTAAATTAAAGGAGCTTCTCCTTAAGCAGAACTTACCTTTTCATTAGTTACAGTTTTATTCTGTCTTTCCTTTGAAACACTCAAATACTGTTTTTAAGAGAAGTCCCTGGAAAGCTCCTCTATTCTAGACAGGAACTCTTTCAAGAAAGCAGCTCAGTTAATTCCTGTGCATCCTTTGAGTCAGACTTGCAAAGAGGAAGGTGTGCTGCAATGACACACGATACAGCCTCTCTGGTAAACCCCATTCTATCAATGTCAAGTAATCTCAAAGTAGCTTAATTGTAAAGCTATCTAAAGAAAAAAAGACAAGCATCTTTTCCTTAAGTATGTTATGTCATTCTACTTTATCATACCTAAAATGCTTTTAGAATGTAATTTCTTACAATAGTCAGACATCGGCCTATGTATATGGATTTTCCTGTGGAATTAATTAAATTCCAATTGCACTGGGTCCATCACCCAAATGCAGTTGCATTAGATGCATTAGTCTTCTGAGTAAACATACCGGAGGAGAAATTTAATTATAATTACAAAGATATTTATTAGGCATAACATTTCAGAATTTATATTTATAATAAAAGGGTACATTGCAGTTCCACCTTTGCTAGAAGCTTGAGAAACAATTTTCAAAACTATCTTGCTAGGGTAATATTTACTAGTGTCTTCTGCAGCTGTTAAACACACAGCTACAGAGTTTCACCTTGGTGGGCTGATGAACTCCATATTGCAGTTTTTTATCCCCATTTTGAAAACTTAGATGGCTTGAAAGACTTCATGAGACATTCTGGATGCAAATAAATTCACCCATTACACTAGTCACTCTGAGCTCGAGATTTTGTATACATGAAATTCAAAACTTCTTGCTTTGTCTGATTCATTTCTTCTTCTGTATTTCTTCCCAGGTAATTCACAGTAAATACCATACTATGTACATCCTAAGATTTAAAACACACCCTAAAGCCTGGAACCTCCACTTTCTTCTGTGGAGACAGGAGTCCGGGACCAAAGGAAAGAAAGACCTGAGATGATTAACTATAAAGATCCCTGTTTCACAAAATTATTTGACTGCAGAACATTCACATTTCTGTTAAGTCTGCATTGCTACTCGTGCTTCTTCTTTTTTTTGCTTTTAAAATCAAACTTGCTGAAGGGAGTAAAGGGAAGATACAGTATCTCAAAAATCCTATTTTCTTGAAACAGTTCAAAGTAATTGTGCATTGATTCCTTGGAGATAAACAAATGCTATTTATCAATTGATTTTAAAAGCTAGAAAGCAGTGGTTTGAGATCACTTGCTGGCTAAAGAAGTTGGGGGTTGAAAATAGCAGTATAATAAATGGCCATGGTTTCGTCACACAGATGTGAGGTAGACAGTTGATAACCTCCAGCAGTGAAGCTTATTCGCTGATGCAGCTATAACTGGGAATAAAACTGTCTCAGCTGCTAAACGAGGTCTGTGCCTTTGGAGGGATATTACAAACTCTTTAAGAGAGGTTAGGACAGAGAAACAAACAAGCCATCTTCAGACCGTTTTCAAAGAGCAGCTTAAAATACAGCTCCAGACTGCTGCATGGGGCAGGTGGGCTGCAGGGAACACCCATGAGAGAGAGGGGCTTCTGCTTGCAGATTTGTCCAAGTGCCTATGTGATTTTTTTCCTTTGCTTTAGCCAGCATAACTTCCATATGAGCAGACGTATCCTCTGATTGCAGCAATATAGCTCCTCCAAATACCTCAGAAGAACTGATCTGGCATTTTGAGTTATGCAGAGGTTGCCAGTCCCACCAAGACACCTGTTTCTTGCTAGCACATATTGGTGATTTTGTTGTGGGTAATTGCTATGCACAGCTAAGGAGTTACGCTGCAATCAAGAAGGTAACAGCTTGTTCACCTTCTCCTCTTTCTCCTAAGAGTAATATTGCTGCTGCTTTTCTTGGTTAAACATTTTTGAAAACCTTGTTTTGTGACTAATTTGCAAAGGTCACTCAGTGTAAGGTGATGCTGAGCTCCTAGCTTTGGCTCCCCAGGCTAGTAAATCCTCCGTAAGGTGGTCACAGACAGGTCTGTCAAATGTTTAGCATCACATAAAGATTGCTAAGCAGTACCATTTTCATAGTGTCACTGTGAGGTTTTTATATGAAAAGGAAAATCTCTCCCTTGTGGCTACAACATTTTGTTACAAATTCTTGGGGTTTTTGATGAAAGAGCTATAAAGTTGATAGGAAATAACATCCAAGGGACCTGTGAAACTACACAGTAATAATAATCAGACAGCACTCTTTTCCCCAGGCATTCAAATTGTCCATTCTTGCTTTGGCAGGATTATTTTACACGTGCTTTTTCCCTTGCTTCAAAACAAGAGTGACTGAAAGAAACAGTGTTGTGCAAGAGGTTCTTATTTTGTTTGACAAAGAAATCTCCAAAGCAACTCCTCCCCATCTTCGCCAGAGTTCAGGGAGATAGAGGGACAGTTTATAATTCAAGGGAAATAATTTCTACTTACAAAATAATTGCTGGGTACTAAACATCCTATCATGTACAATTTGTAATACCATCTCATATAAAACTTAGAGCATATTTTCTCCATGTCAATGATGTATTTCAATAAACTATTCAGACTATCATTTGTTAAATGTTACAGAATTTCTCAGTTCTTTGTATTAAAATGTCTCTGCTTAGAACAACACATACACAAATACTTTCAATGTAATTTATTAAACATTACAGCAACTCTGAAAACCACACATGCTCTTTCTCCTGTGGACTGTATCAACTTCTCACTGAAAATCTGAAAAAAATTAACACTGCTGATACATGTAAAATTTCTGGTTTTCACTAAGTACTGTTGGTTTTACAATTGAAGTTATACATTTTAAGGTAAGAAAAAAAAATTAAAGATTGAAATATATAATTACCCACAGAAAAAGTGTAGATAGAAAGTTTCTGACCAGATGTGAAAGATGTGCATCTATGTCTGATACACGGGTTGTGTTTTGAAGCAGAATTTCCAAAGGCTTTGCATCCAGGGTCAGGAGGTGACTTCCCAGCAACCTCAGTGTCTCCGGTGCAGAGCATCTGAAAAAATCCAAATGCTCAGCGTAGGGCGTATCAGGTGCTGTTCTTTCCTTAAAATCTGTCTGGAACTGTGAGTCCTGACCTCGTTTGGAAATCTAGTCCATTCTTGGCAGAAAAGTCTTACTTTCATCTCTGTGTTAATAACTTTAACCAAAACTGCCCTTCAATATAGTTTTGGCAGAACAGCTGGAAGCTCAGTGTTAGCCTTGAACTGCTGGCTATTGCCTTGATGAAGAACAGGAGCAAAGGATTAGATACAATGTCATTTTATACTTTCATGGAGTCCTTGTATTCTATAAGAAAAATCACACATATAACATTATACATAGACCATGCAGCAGAGCAGTGGCCTTGGATTTACCCTTGTGTGCAAATTCTTCGTATGTATAAGTGCTTGTGAGATGAGCACTTAATCTTACACTTTCCCTATTATATCAAGCAGGTGGCTGAGAGAAGCAGAGGAGATGTGTAACAGGAGCAGCGAAAATCAATAGTGTGATTTGGGCAGAAGAAATCAATGCAACAATGCGGTGAAAGAACTGAATATAGTGGTGTGGATGGAGGTAATCAATAAAAATACATGTGCTTCTGTGATGCATGGTGAGCAAAGAGGTCCAAATAGGACAGAAGACTAACCTGGACTTTTATCTGAATCCGATACAAACTGGATATTTGAGGAGGTTCAGCTGAGCTAGTTTTATATACACAGGCACATTTTTCCCCCTTATTTTCCTTTTTCCCCCCCGCCATCCATCTGATGCCAGGTTCCAGCTAGCTCTGTATGCACAAATGACAAAATGTTCATCAGCTTGAAAGAAAAAATAGATTTATAGCAGAATCTGATGGATTCAGTTTGTCTGGATAGCTCATATGCTGTTTATTCTGCTGGATGCTGCTATTTGCTGCCTGTGCATCTTCAGGTGCATTTTTTCCTGTGTTTTCATAATGAAGTAAAAGTCTTCCCCGATCCACTTTCCTCCCCAGAACTGGATTTCCATCTCTGGTCATTTTTTTGTGTTGGGTTACAAGTTTGCCTGTAACTTGGTAAAAAGGCAGCCCCTGTATTACCTGTGAAGGTAAACTGTGCCTTAACCAGGCCATGAGTCAAATTCTATTTGACCGGCTGCTTTTGATGTGCTATATATATTTTCTGGGAACATTCTGCCCAGCCTTACCTTTTGGCTTGGTCTCTCTATAATGTCACATAGTTTGTTTACTTTTTCTTTGGGTACTGCTAAACCAGGTATAATCTCAAAATTGATTTCTCCGTGAAGGAGCACTCTCTCCTTTTTTTTTTGGCCCTATTACAGTGTAATTTTTATCCTCCGCACAAAACTCCTGACTTTGTCCCACACTAGTTGAAAATATTCTTTTCTGCTTTGGTAGTGGATACAGGGTATTTACGTTTCAGCTCTGCTGTACGGGTTTCTGAAATGATAAGATACCATGCCTGTAAGCTACATATCTGACCCTAATTCTGCTACACCATTTATTACATTTATCTCATTGCTGCTGTGTAGACTTCTGCAGTTTCAGTTGCTGTACACTTTGTACGGCCCGAGCAGCATTTTACTTAACTATTACAATGCTAACACTCAACAGTATGAAATCTGAGCTGCTTATTTTAAAAAGCCACCAGTATCACCCATCAGCAGGCACAGCTCCTCACAAACCGGGTCCTTATAAAAGCAATCAGTGCCCTCTCCAGCTGCTGGGGAGATCTCCCAGTTCCTGAAGGTGCTGAGACTCATCGCTGGGCTTTGACCTTGCTGTCCTGTTTGAGTTTTCCCAGCCCTCGGCATCCTCTGGCTCTTCTAAAGAAGCCCAGGAGAGACCGTCTCCTCTGCACTAGGTCAAGAGAGCTGAGGCATCCCAGAGATCTTTGTATCTCACAGGAGTCGACTCAATAAAATAATGCCAAGAGACATGGTGTGCCAATCATGTTGCCTGCCAGGAACGTTGTGCTCCTGGTACAAACAGTTACTAAATCTTGACAGATCTGATGACTGAGGGCATTTTATCCCCTGTGGCATGATTGGCCTGCCAGGAGGGCTTAAATGTTTGTTTGCAGAGAAAAACAGAAATGTGGTGGTGCTTCTGCTGTAGCTGGCGCTAATAATCCCCTCTGATTAGGCTGGTTCAGTGGACACTGCAAAAGCGAGAGAAAGGACTTCTGCCAGCACTTGGGGAGAAACCCAGGACAGAAGGCTTCACAGGAGCTGATTGTTCAATGCTGCAAATTTTCCCAATCCTCAAATTTCTTCTCAAAGCTCTTAAAAAACCCCCAGTGTTTATTAATAGCTTGTCTGATTCAGAAAGTGATTTGCTGTGCTGTTATTTGCATCCTCAGGAAAGAGTCACACTCTGCTGAACTGATGCTACTTCCTAATTTAACTGTGTTTTCTGCACTTACCTAGTGCATTTTCTGGCCATGTGCTTATGGCTCTGAACCACGTTTGCTGGCTTAGCAGGGGCTGGTGCAGGGTGAGGGGTAAGGAAGGACAAGGGGACAAAGAGAGCAGTGTATAGCATACAGCAATAGCAAATAGACCTGCCAATGGGAAATCTTGGCCCCAGTTTCAGGAGTTTGAACCGGTTTCCTCCTCAGGGAAACATAGGCATAGGAGCAGGGTGCATCACCAGGACTTGCCTTGCCATGAGGCTGCGACAGGTCCCAGCCTGCAGATTGGGACCCAGGAGACTGGGAGTGGTGCTGCATCCCCAGCACAGAGGTGTCCACCAAGAGAGGGGGCCCCCATAATACCCAGCCCCAAGGGCCACAGTATGGGCAGGAAAGAAGCTCCTTCTTCTCCTTCCTCGCTCACTCAGAGACCCTCAGAAGGGTTGGGAAAATCAAGTTCCCTGGTTTTAAACTTCACAGTTTAACATACAGCTGCTTTTTGAAGCTTCCTAGAGGTCTGTTTACAGCTTCTTCCACTGAGCTCCCATTGCAATGATGTTGTAAGCAGCACCACTTTTCCAGCAAGATGAATGCCTTCTCTGGGAGAACCAGGAAAAAAAAGTCAATTATAATTAAGAATAACCTCTTAGTTTTCAAATGCATATCACAGATTACACAGGAAAACTCAGCAGTGTTTCTTGCTGATTTGAGCTTCTAGATTTCCACACTGAGTCAAAAGCATTTGTGGGGGGTTCTTCATAGATGAGCAAAATCTTGTATGATAAGGGTGTAATTATAAATGTGAAAATGCAATGTCGTGATTCAAAGGGTAATGCTAATACTTCAAAGGACTGTGGGACAAGATCCAGATCTCATCTACTCCACAGCCAACCCAGCAAAACTCTCCTGAAGTCAGTCAGATGACTTCCTTGAAATAAAGATTTGCATTGTTGTAACCGAGGGGAGAATTGTGCCCTACAACTTTAAATTACAGCTTTGGCATTAATGCTAGAGGCCTAATTCCAAGGCTGTCAGAAGAGGATTTCAAGGATCTATTTATTGACTACGAAAGACGGTTGCCCTTTCAGAGAGCATCAGCCTGACTTTTCATTTATTTTCATCTTCCTTGGACTTTTGCAAAAGTAAAGGCAATTTAGAAACAGGGAACTGGGCAATATTTTACGTATGGGGTACTGGTCCAAAGTGATAATCAGCTGCAAACAACTACTGAAAATGAAGTAACAAGAAATTTTTACAGGCAGGATCTGAAATTATATCTCAGTCTTTTCTGGGGCTCCTTCATTTTCTGTTTACTCAAGTCGTGCAAAGTTCTGAAAGAATAACTTGCCAAATGCAAGAATAAATCTTGATTTTTAGGATAGGCATGGGGGTATATGGACGTTGCTGCAGCTTTAATATTTATATGGTTGGTGGGAAGGGTGAGTGGGGAATGGAATGAGGATTTCAGTTTATTTTCTTTCATAAATCAGAGGAATTACTATCAAAAAATTTACTTCTTCATTCAGGTGTTCTATGCCAAGGACCAGTGCTGGGCAAATAATTGCAGCTAATTCAAAAAAATTCCCAAAGCTCCACATATAGAGGCAAATATACACTTCCTACTGCGTATAGCGAGTGAGTCACATTCAGTTAAAGTAAATGGAGTTGTGCAGTGTTGAATTTGACCCCACATAATGTATGTACGTTCTTCCCACTGTGTGTTTGTGAAAGTTGCCTGGGGATTGCTTTATTTTAGCTGGGGTGCTGACAAGGAAGGCAAGTGTAATGAAAACAAAGCAGCCAGCATTCACAAACATGATATATGTGCTGAAATCAGGAAATCTTTTCTCACTCTGGGTTTTAAAGTATGGTATGCAATGTATACGTCACTCAGCCAAGATGAAATTCTTATCTCAAGGAGTTGTAAGAGTCTCTGACACATAATTTTAAACCTGGACTGGCTGAGGGTTTTTCCTGCTACTTTTTCTGCTGCTTTTCTTTTTACAAAATGGCATTTGCATGGAAAACTTTCTGTTAAGCTTCGGTCAACCAAAAAGTCTCTGACTCTATTAAGAAGATATTTATGTTGAGGTAAATGCTGGCCTTGATCAGGGTTTATTGCAGTTTTTGATCTTTGGCTATTTTTGACATATTTATTGTTTAGAAAGCTGGTCTGAATTCATACACGTTTCCTGGACATTCTCCCTTCCCTCTCTTTCCTCTCAGGTAAATTTTGACCTCAAAGCCTTTCTGGGGAGATTTTTATCAAAAAAAAAGAGCTGCTCAGAGTAACAGGGATGAATTCTGCAGCTATGAGGACAGGCTGAGAGAGTACAGGTTGTTCAGCCTGGAGAAGAGAAGGCTCCAGGGAGACCTTACAGCAGCCTTCCAGTACCTGAAGGGGCCTACAGGAAAGCTGGAGAGGGACTTTTTACAAGAGCATGGAGTGATAGGATGAGGGGGAATGGTTTTAAACTGAAAGAGGGTAGATTTAGATTAGATATGAGGAGGAAATTCTTTACTATGAGGGTTGTGAGACACTGGAACAGGTTGCCCAGAGAAGCTGTGGCTGCCCCCTCCCTGGCAGTGTTCAAGGCCAGGCTGGATGGGGCTTTGAGCAACCTGGTTTAATGGAAGGTGTCCCTGCCTGTGGCAGGGGGGTTTGAACTAGATGATCTTGAAGGTCCCTTTCAACCCAAACCATTCTATCATTCTATGATTTAACCTGCTACTGGTGCATAACAGGGTGTCCCTGGTTTTGTATTTTAATCACACTTCTGCCTTCCACATTGGTTAGAGGTGTATACAGATGTCAGGGGACTCACGGCAAAGGTTGAGACTGTGGCCTTTCTCTGTGTTAGGATGCAGTGCCATGAAATATGTCAATACTATTTAGGAGGCCCCAACAAGAGACATAGGGCAAACTATTCCCTCTCTTCATCCATCTTTTCACTCTTCTCTCCATCCACCACTCTGATTTCTGGGCTTGGTCAGTTGGATAAGTCCCTCTGAGAGGAGGTGGGCACAACACACTGCCCGAGTTCAGGAGAGCTGTCAGAGCTCCTCGATGCCCCATGCCCTAAGGATGCGCCCAGCTGGGACCGACCACAGGCACGTGGTGCTGTCATGGAGGAGAAAGAGAAGAGGCTGGAAGAGTGAGTCAATGTGCCTGACTTTCATCTCCGGAGGCCTGGCTTTCTTCAAACTTGGAGTACACATCGCAAGTGAAAAGGGTCTTATTCTCATTACTTAGGCTTCAGCTGACACGTCTCCATCAAAAACTGACACATAATTTATTTCCAATAGGAGAGCTGCCCAGGGAAAATTGTCAATGCTAAGGGGGAAAAAAAAAAGAGAAGAAAAGAAGAAACTGTTTTAACACACAGGCGAAAGGGATTTAAGGGTGAAAGATGTTGGCTTTGCACTTGCCAACATAGCATTAGCTGCTACCCTGAGACAGGACAAGGAACCCACAGACCCCACTTGGGCTGGCCTGAAGGCCAAGCATTAGTGGATTGAGGCATCGCTGCCCACTGCACTCCCAGGCTTGACTTGGAGCATGGCACAGGCTGCAAGGGCAGCTGCAGTCACTGTCCCCATTGTTCAAAAGCAGCAGCATCTGGTAGGTCCTGTCCAGCTCCCCCTGGGCAGAATCACTATCACTGACCTTAGTGATGAAGAGCACACAAGTGAGAAACGGGGGAGCTAAACCCATGTTCACAAGCCACAAAGGATACATCCATGCCACAGCTTTTGGAGGTGCACATCAGCCAGCTTCACAGTAACCAGCTGTCTGTATGTCCATGGAGCTGACTGTGAGCTACAGAACTGGCCAAAACAAGCAATTAAACCCTTGGTGGACTATTTTCATGCTGAGCCTTGGGGTACTGCAGCTTCCTTGACAGCAGCACTAAAGTGAGCTAAACCAAAGCTATCTCAAGGATATGTGCAGTCCCTGCACTGATTGAGGTACAGATGTACCCAAACTGAGAAGGCTATGCACTGCAGGAAGATGTGTGAAAACACAATAAACCAACAGATGATCACCAAAAGGAGTCCCTTGCTAGCTTTATCATTTCCTAGAAGTACTTTGTAACATGTATGGGCTATTGCGGGTCCAGAGGGTGGGTTGACGGACTCCAAGGTCATGGAGCAAATGTGCCCTGCAGTGTTACTTGACATTTGCCATGGGGAACAAGACCCGCTGGCAGCAACAGCTGTCGCGGGGGCTGCCAGAGCTTCACCGGCTGTGTGCAGGGGAAGACGGAGGTGCAGGATGACAGCCCTGGACAGCACATGATGTCATGGTGCCATCTGGGACAATCGTCACCTGCACAGGCACAGCAGAGCCACTAGAACCGGGTCTTTGAGAAAAACTCGTGAGCACCTAGGGAGGTGAGCAGAAAAGGTACCATTTGAGATGGTACCATTTGAGATGTCTGAACCATCTCTGGGGTCTGCTGAAGGGCACATTGGGGTCTGCTTTACCCATGGAGCAGCACCTGGATTCATGTCTGAGTACATGAGAAAATGAGGTTTAACTAATCTGCCATTTAAAGAAATAACTGCTAAAATAATAGCATTTTCATGGAGCAAAGGTTATCTCTCCTGGAACGGCAGATATTCCTCAGTGACTCCACAGATTAAAGGCACAGCTAGCATGAGCTTTGGGAGGCTCGGAAGTGCTCGCTTGCTCACTTGCTCAAGCAGCCTGTTGGCTATTTATGGCATTTCCCTTATCTCCCAGCAAAATGGATTTTACCACATACATTGTGGAACATGCTTTTGTCTCAAACAGCAGAGACCAGTGAGCTTCCCATCCTCCCCAAAATGACACCTGGTATTTGTGGTGCATGTCTGAACTAGAGGAAAATTTTGGGGAGGCTCTAGCCAGAGAAGCACTGGGGAGAATATCAGTGTGTGGTCCCATCACAGCTTTCTATGAGATTTTCATAGCTTATTTGTGCTGCTTACAAGTGAAGAGAGGATTTTTTTTGCCAACCCCGTAAACTCAGCCTTTGATCTTAAAATCAGTTGGTGTTCTTTTGCTTCTTACACCACCAAAGGTGTTTAAAAATCTGTTGCCAGAATTGTGCTGACAATTTAGCTTCAGACCATGGGAAGCTCAGCCCTATTCTTACTTTATGAAAAGAAAAGCAGGTGTTAGCAATATCCATATGTGCTTTTTTTTTTTCTTTCCACTAAATTAGACAGAGGCTTCTTAAAGATGCTGTGTGGGAAGATGCAGGATTAAACCTTAATTCTTTGTGGTGCATCTTCTTTGTGCTGATATATCAAACTACAGCTACCGCAAAACCAGCCTCCCCAGCTGCTCCAGGGCTTCCCTTCCATACAAAGATGCTGTTTGCACATGAGCACTGAGAATTGCTCAGTGCCACCCTGGTACATTTACACTGTAGCCAGTGCATCAGGAGTATGATGGGAATCAACTGTTTGCCAGAGGATCTTGACTATCAAGGAACGAGGGCAGGAGGAGAGGGTGAAGCTAATCGGGTTAGCATGACTCAAAGCAGTTATGGGGTTCAACTAGATGTCAGCATCTTTGGGTATTGGAAGGAGCATTAGTTTTCTCAGACACTCCTGTCTTTCCTGTACAGTTGCACTGTGGATGAGGACCTTGTTTCATCGAAACAGCTGCAGTGTTACTGAGCCTCTTGTGCTTAAACGTGTCACACCTCAGAACACCCAGCTTCTGCTTCTTTCATTATGGGAGAGGAATCACTCTTCCTTTGCATTTGCCTTCTCTGACTATAGGGCTAATACCCTCATGTAAGCTACTATTTCTTTAATATTTGAGTACCTCCCCATAGAGTGCCGTCCTAATGATACACAACCAGAATAAGGACGCCTCACTATGAGTTAGTGAAGTTGCTGATGTTATACTTTATGCATGTTAAAATTCTTCTTGGGGCAGGGTTTAAACAATGATGTTCAAACTCTATTACTATCTTTAATTTTTCACTAGTCTGTAGTTTACCCGATAAAAGAAGATGCCAGGGCTGTTAAATGCTACCCTGTTGTGGAAAGGATTCCTCAAAGCAAGTCATGCAGCACTTCTTAAAGACAGTCAGCCTCCAGATCCACCCTGTCTCTGCAGGGAGCTTGTTCCAAGAATGGATCCCTGGGCTTTCACCTGCATTATCCCAAAGGCAGGCAAATGCTTGTTTCAGTCAAGAGCCAGTAATGAGTTACCTGGTTTTGTCACGCTTGACATGTTTGTTAATGTAGAGATCAACAGAAATGTAAGTTTGGTGGGCAGACATGGTTCATGCTGAAAGGTGCACATGGAGTCATCAAAGGCTGTGACGTGATGAATTTTACCTTCTGTTGAGTCTAGGAATTGTTAAATAGTCAGACAAGTCTTCTTATTACAAGGTGACATATGCAACTTGAAAATAAATGAGATGATTCTTAATTTAGTTACAGGAATGCTAGGACTACCCCTGCATAAATAGAGGTAAATATATTTCATGGAGGAAGGCATAGATTTGGAGAGGTGATGGAAGATTAACTCTGTCCAGATCCTTCTGGAGGCTTCAAAGAAATGAGTTATGAAACTGGCACGCTCCACTAAGAACGGTTTGCCTGTGATGAATGAAACCTAAGGCATAAAGGAAGACAGAGTGCCTCACAAGGCATGTGTCATAAAAAGTCTGTGACAAGTCAGCCGGACAGGGGAAGAGAGAGACATTCAAAATTTAATTTGGTGTAAGTGTATTTCATGTCTTGATGTATCTTTTATAAATATTGGCAATGGTGCTGTCCATCTGTTTTGGATACCAAAACCAAATAATTCAATGTTCATTTTGCTTTAACTTCTTTTGAGCAAAGAGTGATTTCAAAGTAACTGGCTAACAAGAAAATCATTATCACACAATGGAGGACATCTGTGAAATGGGGTAATGAGGTAAACATCTTTCTCCTCTAGCACACATCTGGAATATTCAAAGACATCTCTCCACAGGAGCTAGAAGAGCTTGTTTGAGAACTGTTAAGAAGAAAGGGTCTTTCAGTGACTACACATAACCAGGAGGGCTCTCTGATATAAAATAAGGTGATGGACCCCACAAGCCAGAGGTCCCAAAAGAGAAATCACACAGTCTCTCTGAAATATTCTAAAACCTAAGCTACCTTTGATGTAGTCCAGGCCTCTAGAGATATTTCTTGTTGCCCTCTGCACTAGACAAAAAGCTTTGCCAGCCATTAGAAATGGTCAAGATTTCCCCAGGGAAATATTTCCAACAGAAAATGCCCTTTTCACAAAATCCAGACTTTCCACATTGAAATGCCTTATTTCCCCAAAAGCTTTTGATTCTTAATCAAGAAAATCATAAGTGGCCTGCCCTGCTGTCTCCTCCTCAGGAACACACTGATTTCACTTGTTAGTTGGAAGAGAAAAAGGGAAATTAACAAGAATACTCCAGGTATATGATGAAGAGGCTGGGAAATAACAATAATAGCAACAAAACTCGTGTTACAACTGTCAGACAGGAATCTTCTCAGACCCCTTCTCATGAAATATTTTTTGATTTTGACTTTATGTCCAGAAGCATAACCAAAATATATATTCATTGTGAACAAGTGTTTTGGTTTGTTTTTGCAAGACTGGATTTCTTTTTTCCAAACCTTTCCTTCATCCACTTCTCTGGCTCTTGTTAATGGACTCTTTGTCATCAATGCCTAATGCCTAGACCTGCTTTCATAATCCTGTCACTAGCCTTCTGCTCATTCTCTCTTAAAACACCCTTCGCAAAAAGCTAATCTTCCCTCACAAAGAACTGAACCTAAAAATAGGAAGACCATGCTGTTGCTGTGGTAATAGATTGACTTTCTGACTGTATTACTGTAATCACTATCTTTCATTCTCATTAACCCTGTAACATATGTCCTCTTGTCTTATTTTGTATAGTTTTAGTCTAGCTTGAGTCTAGAAAACTCTACTCAACTTGTAGCCCTTGTGCAAGTAATTCATTGGAGCCAAACACGAGGGCATGACTCCACTAATTAAAGAATCTGCTTTCTGTACCACCAGACATTTTAGTGGTACTGTATAAACACTGATTTTAAGAACCAATAGCTGAATATCACATTATAAACTCTTGCAGTGAGGAAGAAGTACTTT
The DNA here is from genome assembly GCF_013368605.1 of Nyctibius grandis. Taxonomy (NCBI): domain Eukaryota; kingdom Metazoa; phylum Chordata; class Aves; order Nyctibiiformes; family Nyctibiidae; genus Nyctibius; species Nyctibius grandis. The sequence continues at coordinate 26,848,204 of NC_090659.1, forward strand.
TAACCACGTTGGCTGGCTTTAATAAAGCACAAGTCTGAGCAACCAAATGTGTTGTTCATGCTCCAGATCCAGAGCTGCATTTTACAAATGGCACCTACATTAACAAGAAGCAAACTTCAAATCCTGAATTGTCACATCCTTGATGTTTAGGGTTTCTCAGTCCAAGACATCCAAACACTTCTCTTCCAGCTTACACCCAATTGTTAGCATTGCTACCTAGACAGGCACTCTGCTGTCCCTTTTTCTTAGAGATCAGTAAGTAAATAAGCCCTTTGTACTATTTCGTTTCTGAAAAAATAGATCTAGATTACTGCTGTGTTAGTCTTAAATACCCATGTCCTCCATGAGGGCTGGCATCCTCAGGACAGACACAGAAAGCCAGCTTTGCTGAAGAGCTCTCATCTGGTGACAGCTGTGTTTCTGTCCTTGTTCACCCAGTCTCGCAGACGACCATGAATCCATTTGATGCTGAGTCACAAGATCGTCCACAGCAAGCGACATCTTCCTGATCGCAGAACAACACATCACTGGCTTCGAGTATCACAAAGTATAGCCAGATTTAATAAGTTCCGGAGGAAGGTTGGCAGCAAACTCGACAGCCTGTGACTAGCCAAGGAGGGACATAAGCACAAATACACTGTCAAAACCAAAACAAAATCCTCCAGCCAAACCCAGCTCTTTACATCCAACCTTTCCCAGAAGCATATGAAGGCAGCAGCCTCCTGAATGAGGGGCAAGCCATCACACACCAAGGGGAAGGGGGGAACATGCCACTGGTGGGGCACGAACCCAAAGGAGTGAGACCAGATGAACTGAACCAAGCCCCAGCTTCCAGTGATGCCTTGAATCAGTCCAGGGAAACCTCCTTGGATATGACAATGCTCACAAGCCGTCAGAAGAAGGGAGGACAAATGCCAGAGTCTGTCTGAGGAGCAAAGAAATGTGGCAGCAAGTTGAGAATAAAGCTGGGTTGTGTCAGTGGAGTCACATGAGGATAGACACAGCATAAACAGGGGCAGCAGCTGTCTCCAGGAGGTGAATTTACTGTGCAGCCCCAGTGATGCAAATTGCTGTAGCTCTGATTAATTAGGCTGCTAAACTGGATTTATAGATACTGTATATTGCTGTAGGAGCACAAAGCAGCCAGAGACTTTCAACAACATTTCATCCTTATGGCCTGGATCACAGGCAATGTTTTCTTGGTTTTAACTACTGTAACTGTGCCAGGGAGGAAATGTTTCCTACTAGCTGATTCACACAAATAAACCCTGAGTGTGGGCATGGTCGTCTTGGCATAACAGTTTGTTACAGGTACCTTGCTTATTCATTTCTCAGACCAGTATAAAGCATCTACTGGTGCACCTGCATTCAGATTAAAAAGGTCATACCACCTGAACTGTACTGATGCAGTACAGCATTTATATAGGATCATTGAGTTAAACCAATATAGCTTTTCATCTTTAGAAAAAGTTTGAGATATGGTAATGCATCAGAGTTTCGCACTGTTTAGTAAGAGAAGTAAAATATAATGTGTGAGAAGAAAAAGCAGAAAGGAGAAAAAAATTAACTCCTCATGAATCCCTTTTCACTAGGTCAGAAAAATCTGCATGTTCCTTTTGGTTGTCTGATTACTGGCTTCTCTTTGGCTGCAGCTTTGAAAACATTTTTGTTTCCCATCTTTATTCCCTACAAAAAACATTGTTTCAAACAAATATCTCAGAGGGTTTATAGAACTGATTACAGACCAATTCTGGAAGGAAAGAAAGATAATTGTGTGTGAGCTGATAAATGTTGCAGGGACAACTCTAAACAATCATGCATGAGTTATATCTTCAACAAATGTAATTACCGACCAATTCAGAAAATGCGAAAAAGCTGGTATTTTTTTGTAGTTATTTCCTTTCCTGGCCTGGGTTTTGGATGGCTTTCAGGCATCCCTGATTAAATCTGGCCAGAAATCTTTTAGCGGAGCGCATTCCCAATGAGAAATGGCGATTCATCAGAATGAAACACTGCCGAGTGTGGGAACCTGTCATGTTTGGTTCAGCACGCATGGGCTTCAAACCTTGTCTGCAGTGCAGGTTGCTGGCAGAGAACTACCAGGTTTCCTCCTGTCCCATCTGCACCTCCTGTGGCAGCCCACTGGGCAGACTGCACGGAGGGGCTCGTGGACTTAAGGCAGATTTCTCTGCAGGCTCTCCAAGGATCAAAGGGATCAGAAGGTAAAAGCTACAAGGCAAAAATCTTTATTCTTAAAATAGTTGGAGGCAAAGCAGTCAGTGTCTGACTCGACTTCCAGTTTTCCAATTCAGGACCTGTACTCCCAAAGCAGACTGCAAAATCAGCATAATACAACTCTGAAATTGCTTACAAGTGACCCCAGAAAAGATTAACCTTTGCTTACAGCAATATGTCAGGAAATGCGTTATAGGCTCTTTAACGCAGGATATCTGGAAGCATTTTGACCTGTATTGCTATTTAGGTATCCTACTCTAATGCTGTGTTAATCACCAGTACCTACTGCCAGTCCTCCATCTATGAAGCCAGAGGGACAACTGAGCATCGTGTGCAGTTACAGCCACTCTGCCATTTTTTTCATGTGCATGGTGGTTCACTTGGAGTGCTGCACAGCCTATACCTAGGACCCACCAAGAGGAACCTTCTGCTAATCTGCAGGTCCTTGACTGTAGGCTGTAACTTGTTCCATGCCACGTTGCCCTCAGTAGGTATTAGCTGGAGCCTCTGGCTCACAGAATCACAGAATCACAGAATCACACAGAATCACAGAATGTTAGGGATTGGAAGGGACCTCGAAAGATCATCTAGTCCAATCCCCCTGCCGGAGCAGGATTGCCTAGACCATATCACACAGGAACGCGTCCAGGCGGGTTTTGAATATCTCCAGAGAAGGAGACTCCACAACCTCTCTGGGCAGCCTGTTCCAGTATTCAGTCACCCTCACCGTAAAGAAGTTTTTCCTCATATTTATGTGGAAACTCCTGTGTTCCAGCTTGACCCATTGCCCCTTGTCCTGTCAAGGGATGTCACTGAGAAGAGCCTGGCTCCATCCTCATGACACTTGCCCTTTCCATATTTATAAACATTAATGAGGTCACCCCTCAGTCTCCTCTTCTCTAAGCTAAAGAGACCCAGCTCCCTCAGCCTCTCCTCATAAGGGAGATGTTCCACCCCCTTAATCATCTTCGTGGCTCTGCGCTGGACTCTCTCTAGCAGTTCCCTGTCCTTCTTGAACTGAGGGGCCCAGAACTGGACACAATATTCCAGATGCAGCTTCACCAGGGCAGAGTAGAGGGGGAGGAGAACCTCTCTCGACCCGCTAACCACACTCCTTCTAATACACCCCAGGATGCCATTGGCCTTCTTGGCCACAAGGGCACACTGCTGGCTCATGGTCATCCTGCTGTCCACTAGGACCCCCAGGTCCCTTTCCCCTACGCTGGTCTCCAACAGCTCTGTCCCCAACTTGTACTGGTACATGGGGTTATTCTTGCCCAGATGCAGGACTCTACACTTGCCCTTGTTATATTTCATTAAATTTCTCCCCGCCCAACTCTCCAGCCTGTCCAGGTCTCTCTGAATGGCTGCGCAGCCTTCCGTTGTGTCAGCCACTCCTCCCAGTTTTGTGTCATCAGCGAACTTGCTGACAGTGCACTCTATTCCCTCATCCAAGTCATTAATGAATATATTGAATAGTACTGGTCCCAGTACCGACCCTTGCGGGACTCCGCTAGACACAGGCCTCCAACTGGACTCAGTCCCATTGACCACCACTCTCTGGCTTCTTTCCTTCAGCCAGTTCACAATCCACCTCACTACCCGATCATCCAGACCACACTTCCTCAGTTTAGCTGCGAGGATGCTGTGGGAGACCGTGTCAAACGTTTTACTGAAATCGAGATAGACCACATCCACAGCTTTACCATCATCTATCCACCGGGTAACATCCTCATAAAAGGCTATCAAATTGGTTGAGCATGACTTCCCCTTGGTAAAGCCATACTGAGTGCCCCTAATGATCCACCTGTCCTTGATGTGCCTAGAGACAGCACCAAGGACAAGTTGCTCCATCACCTTTCCGAGGATGGAGGTGAGGCTGACTGGTCTATAGTTACCCGGGTCCTCCTTCTTGCCCTTTTTGAAGACTGGAGTGACATTTGCTTTCCTCCAGTCCTCAGGCACCTCTCCCGTTGCCCACGACTTAGCAAAGATGATGGAGAGTGGCCTAGCAATGACTTCCGCCAGCTCCCTCAGCACCCGCGGGTGCATCCCATCAGGGCCCATGGATTTATGGACGTCCAGATTGCTTAATTGGTCCCTGACCCAGATTGCTTAATTGGTCCCTGGCCCAGCCCTCATCTACCAAGACAGATTCCTCCTCTATCCTGACTTCTTCTGGGGCCTCAGGGGTCCGGGGCTCCTCAGGACAGCCTCCAGCAGTATAGACAGAGGCAAAGAAGGCATTCAGTAACTCCGCCTTCTTTTTATCCTCTGTCTCCAGGGCCCCCACCTCATTCATCAGTGGGCCTACATTGCCTCTAGTGTTGGCTTTACCTGCAATGTATTTGAAGAAGCCCTTTCTGTTGTCCTTGACCTCTCTTGCAAGGTTTAATTCCAAGGAGGCCTTAGCTTTCCTAATTGCCTCCCTACATCCTCTGACAACAGACTTATATTCCTCCCAAGTGGCCAGCCCCTCCTTCCATGATCTGTATACCCTCTTCTTCCACTTGAGTTTGCCCAGCAGTTCCCTGTTCAACCATGCAGGTCTCCTGGTACCCTTCCTTGACTTCCTACCTGTTGGGATGCTCTGATCTTGAGCTCTTAAGAAGCAGCCCTTGAATGCTAACCAACTATCTTGGGCCCCCTTACCTTCTAGTACCCTGTCCCATGGGATTTCCCCTAGCAATTGCTTGAAAAGGCCAAAGTTGGCCCTCCTGAAGTCCAGGGTTGTGATTCTGCTAGCTATTCTGTTCCTGCCACATGAGATCCTGAACTCTACCATCTCATGGTCACTACAACCAAGGCTGCCCTCAACCTTCACCTCTTCAACCAGACCCTCCTTGTTAGTGAGGATAAGATCCAGCAGCGCTCCTCTCCTAGTTGGCTCATCCACCATTTGCATCAGAAAGTTATCATCAACGCACTGGAGGAACCTCCTGGACTGGGGATGGCTGGCTGAGTAGGCCTCCCAGCAAATATCAGGGTAGTTGAAATCCCCCATGACAACCAGGCCCTGTAATTGCGAGACTGCTCTCAGCTGCCTGTAGAAGGCCTCATCACCCTCCTCATCCTGATCTGGTGGCCTGTAATAGACACCCACAACAGTATCACCCCTGCCAGCCTGCCCCTTAATTCGCACCCACAAACTCTCAACTTGCTCCTGATCCGCCCCTGGACAGAACTCAATACGTTCTAGCTGCTCACTCACATAAAGAGCAACTCCACCACCTCTCCTTAGCGGCCTGTCTTTCCTGAACAAGACATAGCCATCCATGACCACATTCCAGTCATGCAAGGCGTCCCACCAAGTCTCTGTGATTGCCACTATATCATAGACCCCCGACCGAACACGGATTTCTAACTCGTCTTGTTTATTCCCCATGCTGCGCGCATTGGTGTACAGGCATTTCAGGGAGCGAGCTGAGCACACCGATTTCACCCCAGGGGGATGGGGGGCCTCCTGGTCTACCTCAACACTAGAGCGTTGCCCCAGTGGTGCAAGCCCAGCTACTACCCCATCCCCCTTCGAATCTAGTTTAAAGCTCTCCGAATGAGCCCTGCTAATTCCTGTCCCAGAACCCTTTTGCCCCTACGACATAAACCTTTCCCATGTATTACCGTCACGCCTGGTGTCTTATAAAACCAGCCATTATCAAAGAACCCAAAGCCCTGCCTGTAGCACCAGTCTCGTAGCCAGGCATTAATAGAGAGAATCCTACTGTTCCAAACAACGTCATCACCTGAAAATGGAAGGAGGGAGGAGAAAACAACTTCTGCCCCAGACTCTTTCACCAACCGTCCTAGGGCCTTGTAGTCTTTCTTCATCCCCCTCAGACTACGGGATGCAGCTTCTTCCCCACCTGTCTGGAAGTTCAGCAGGGGGTAGTAGTCTGTGGCCTTCACCAGGTTGGGGAGTTGCCTGGTGATATCCCTGATTCGGGCTCCAGGCAGGCTGCAGACCTCCCTGTGATGGGGGTCAGCTCTGCATATTGGGCCCTCAGATCCCTTTAGGAAGGAGTCTCCAACCACTAAAACTCTTCTCTTCTTCCTTGTGGAGGAGGTAGCTATACGCCTGTCAGGTTTTTCTGACTGTGGTGGGACCTCTGATATAGGTTGCCTCTCCACCACATCCCCGTTGGACCGGCTGTATTCCACTAGGGCTTCATATCTATTGCTCAGAGGCACCTGTGGAGGCGAGGTAGGCAAGGAGGGCACTCGCCTTTTGCCACGGCCATAGACTTGCCTCCACTCACTCTTCTCCTCTAGGTTATTGTTTTCCACCTGAGAGGGGCAGAGTACAGGGGCCCCTCGATCCTTGGAGCTCTCTGGCAGGTGCTCCCATTTTTGTTGCAGGGAAGGCAGAGCCTGGCTCCACCAGTCTATCTCCATTTCAGCCTCCCGAATGCTCCTAAGCCTTTCTACTTCGGCTTGAAGCCTTTCAACCTGGCTTTGCAGCTGTGCCGCTCGTCTGAGCAGATCGTCTACTTGCTCACAGTGCACACAGCCCCCTGACACCACAGAGACACTGTAGCATTCCCTGCAGCCTGCAACCTGCACCATCGCCTCCTTCCGTGGGAGCTCTGTCTGGCTCCCAACTTTCCTTTCCAGGTGTCCGCTCTGGACACTGCAACACCAGCCAGGGATGAGTGACAGAGAGGTGTCACTGGGGACATGTGCATTGGCACAGTACCGTGGATTCCCAAAGGACATGAAGGCCCTGAGTGACTTGCCAACACAAACATCTGTCAGGAGATATTTCCTACCTACTCAGCTTAAAAATGCAGGGGATGGGACAGTCACAGGATAGGAAGAAAATCAGAATCAGTTGAATGGTTTCACTCAACATTTTGCAGGTGTACTGGTACTGTCAGGAATTCTCCTTCCCGCAGCAAGATATTACTGCAGTGCCTGAAGTGCCTTCACCTGTGTCATGCTGAGGGCTTCCCTTCTGCAGTTCTGCAGCCTCCCTTTCCCTCGCAGCTGCTGGGACAGCCTTTCTCCTTGCTGTTCTCACGCTGTTGTTCTTGTGGTTTTATTCTCATGGCCATGCACCTACAAAATCCAACAGCGTGAGAGTCCCCCCCTGCTCCCCTCTGCCTTTTCCTGCCTCACATTTTGTAGCCTTTCATTTATAACAGAGAAAAAACAAGTCTCAGCTTATAGCATAGTAGGTCTTAGGTGATAAGTATTACCCAGTAATACTACATGCACAAAGCTTAGCCGCCCATCAGCGGGCAACACTTGTACCTGATCCAAGTGTGCTTCAATCAACACTGTGAGCATCAGAAGTGGGTAAAAACAACAAAGACACTGAGAAGGTCCCAGTGAAAACCACACGGTACTTTGCTTTTCTGACTGACTAGGGGGAAGACACGGTGGGGTGGGGGAATCATCCTCATTGTTGTGTTAATTTGCTGTACTGGAGAGATCAGTCTCAGGAAGATGATCGTCTGGTCACCCAGAAATAACCTCAGGAGAGCTTTTCTCTTTCCCATTTTATTCTCTTTCTTTCTATCCCCTGTCTTTACCAAAAGGTAACTTTGAATTCACTGTATGCCACCAGCTATGGACCCCACAGATGGAGCTTTGTGAATGTAGGTCTGTCACAAGATTGCCTGTGTGACAGTGTTTCTGAAGGCTCACCTGAACTCATCTGAGTCCAGCAATGAACATCCCAAATCTGTTGTCTCTTACAGATCTTCAGCTATGCTGGAAAACACCATCTCTTTAAAAACTTTTATTTCAAAATAGTGTGCTGTGCTTGAGTCACAGGATGCATATTCTGGTGATTTATCTTTGAGATAAACAGGTTTAGACAGAACTATTTTCAATTCAGTTTCAATGAAGATGGGATCTACAGGATGCACTCAGAAAGCTCTGAGGGACCATTGTGCATCAAAAACCAAGTTAACTTGCTTATAGCGCTTTAATTAACCTCTCTGATCAGAAGAGACCTTTCTGAATCATGTAGGCTTGTACTTGTCCCTAGTCTAACTCTGCAGCTCACTGCTCTGTCTTTGAAATCTGCAAACACTTCTACTTGTTTTTTTAAGTCTTTGTGTACGCTAAAGCTCATTTGGGCTCTGATCATGTACAGCTTGAGTCAAAAAGAGTTAACCGTTAATTTAATTGGGAGCAGGATACATGCCTTCTTTAGGAAACCAGAAACAGGAAGGGGATCTTCTTTACTGATTTAGTTAATTTGTTAAGAAGAAGAGACAGTGGAACTTGCATGATGCCGTTAACCTTACAGTAACTAGCTGGCAAGCATAATTTCTATGGCTGTTAGGAGATTCATTTGCTTCTGGGACTCAGTTTCAGCTGCTGATTTCAGATTCAGACCCACTGGAGTTAAGTGAAACCCTGCCTTATTAGGTCTAGGGTAATGCTGCAAACATTTCTGCAAATATCCATTTGTATATTCAAGAGAGTGATATTGGACTGTTTCCAGAATGTTTTGTATTTCCTTGCATCTCTAATCCTGAGCGAATCCCATGGGCACAGGTGGCTGACTGCAGATTTCCTGCAGAATTAGGCATCCCTGTGTGTGGATTTGGCTGTGTTCAACTATTGAGAGTGAATATTGCTCAGATACTTACATTTCTGATGAACAAACTGTTGTACGTGAAAAAATGGCTTAAATTGTAAATCCTAACAAGTGGTAGACAATTGGGTGTATGCATGTGTGAGGGATGCATATCCAAAATTTAACTTTTGAATGCTCAAGTAGAAGCCTGCTGCTTGCTAGCTGCAAGCAGTACAGGGTGGTTCTGAATTTTGATAGCACCTGGACTGAACAAGCCTTATATGTCCTGAATCCTCCCATTGATGAAGACACATAAGACAGAAGCACCAATTAGGAGGCTGATCATGTGTTGTGCTTCTACACCTAGACTATTTAGATAAGGAAAAAGAGGAACTTGGGGCTATGGAAAGAAAAGATGACCAAAACCAAGGCTTCCCCAAGAGAATAACTTGTCTTGGAGAGAAGAAGGGAACGTAGAATGAAGAAGGTGAAGAAGATCTCAACTGGAGGAAAGATCCTGGAAGCAGGGGGAGTTCTTGGAGACCAGATCAGAGGGAAGACTAACACGGTGGGATGTTCAGGAACCTTGTACGGTGATGTTGTACGGGCAGGAGAGGCTGCAGTTGTTTGCAGCTCGTTGGGGAGGGCACTGACTCCCTCCCAGTGCACAAGGCGAGGAAGGTGCCAAGGAGCTGTGAACCAGGGGTGCCACCATCAGGTATTTCCCGGTTCAGTGAAAGAACAATGGTATCTATCCGGTGGAAGAAGACCAAAATGGATGTGGGAACCCAGACAGAGCTCCCACGGAAGGAGGCGATGGTGCAGGTTGCCGGCTGCAGGGAATGCTACACCGTCTCTGTGGTGTCAGGGGGCTGTGTGCGCTGTGAGCAAGTAGATGATCTGCTCGGCCGAGCGGCACAGCTGCAAAGCCAGGTTGAAAGGCTTCAAGCCGAAGTAGAAAGGCTTAGGAGCATTCGGGAGGCTGAAATGGAGATAGACTGGTGGAGCCAGGCTCTGCCTTCCCTGCAACAAAAATGGGAGCACCTGCCAGAGAGCTCCAAGGATCGAGGGACCCCTGTACTCTGCCCCTCAGAGGTGGAAAACAATAACCTAGAGGAGAGGAGTGAGTGGAGGCAAGTCTATGGCCGTGGCAAAAGGCGAGTGCCCTCCTTGCCTACCTCGCCTCCACAGGTGCCTCTGAGCAATAGATATGAAGCCCTAGTGGAATACAGCCGGTCCAACGGGGATGTGGTGGAGAGGCAACCTATATCAGAGGTCCCACCACAGTCAGAAAAACCTGACAGGCGTATAGCTACCTCCTCCACAAGGAAGAAGAGAAGAGTTTTAGTGGTTGGAGACTCCTTTCTAAAGGGATCTGAGGGCCCAATATGCAGAGCTGACCCCCATCACAGGGAGGTCTGCAGCCTGCCTGGAGCCCGAATCAGGGATATCACCAGGCAACTCCCCAACCTGGTGAAGGCCACAGACTACTACCCCCTGCTGATCTTCCAGACAGGTGGGGAAGAAGCTGCATCCCGTAGTCTGAGGGGGATGAAGAAAGACTACAAGGCCCTAGGACGGTTGGTGAAAGAGTCTGGGGCAGAAGTTGTTTTCTCCTCCCTCCTTCCATTTTCAGGTGATGACGGTGTTTGGAATAGTAGGATTCTCTCTATTAACGCCTGGCTACGAGACTGGTGCTACAGGCAGGGCTTTGGGTTCTTTGATAATGGCTGGTTTTATAAGACAACAGGCGTGACAGTGATACATGGGAAAGGTTTATGTCGTAGGGGCAAAAGGGTTCTGGGACAGGAATTAGCAGGGCTCATTCGGAGAGCTTTAAACTAGATTCGAAGGGGGATGGGGTAGTAGCTGGGCTTGCACCACTGGGGCAATGCTCTAGTGTTGAGGTAGACCAGGAGGCCCCCCATCCCCCTGGGGTGAAATCAGGGGGTGAATCTGGGATGAAATCGGTGTGCCCAGCTCGCTCCCTGAAATGCCTGTACACCAATGCGCGCAGCATGGGGAATAAGCAGGAGGAGTTAGAAATCCGTGTTCGGTCGGGGGTCTATGATCTAGTGGCAATTACAGAGACTTGGTGGGACGCCTTGCATGACTGGAATGTGGTCATGGATGGCTATGTCTTGTTCAGGAAAGACAGGCCGCTAAGGAGAGGTGGTGGAGTTGCTCTTTATGTGAGTGAGCAGCTAGAATGTATTGAGTTCTGTCCAGAGGCAGATCAGGAGCAAGTTGAGAGTTTGTGGGTGCGAATTAAGGGGCAGGCTGGCAGGGGTGATACTGTTGTGGGTGTCTATTACAGGCCATCGGATCAGGATGAGGAGGGTGATGAGGCCTTCTACAGGCAGCTGAGAGCAGTCTCGCAATTACAGGGCCTGGTTGTCATGGGGGATTTCAACTACCCTGATATTTGCTGGGAGGCCTACTCAGCCAGCCATCCCCAGTCCAGGAGGTTCCTCCAGTGCATTGATGATAACTTTCTGATGCAAATGGTGGATGAGCCAACTAGGAGAGGAGCGCTGCTGGATCTGATCCTCACTAACAAGGAGGGTCTGGTTGAAGAGGTGAAGGTTGAGGGCAGCCTTGGTTGTAGCGACCATGAGATGGTAGAGTTCAGGATCTCATGTGGCAGGAACAGAATAGCTAGCAGAATTGCAACCCTGGACTTCAGGAGGGCCAACTTTGGCCTTTTCAAGCAATTGCTAGGGGAAATCCCATGGGACAGGGTACTAGAAGGTAAGGGGGCCCAAGATAGTTGGTTAGCGTTCAAGGACTGCTTCTTCCGAGCTCAAGATCAGAGCATCCCAACAGGTAGGAAGTCAAGGAAGGGTACCAGGAGACCTGCATGGTTGAACAGGGAACTGCTGGGCAAACTCAAGTGGAAGAAGAAGGTGTACAGATCATGGAAGGAGGGGCTGGCCACTTGGGAGGAATATAAGTCTGTTGTCAGAGGATGTAGGGAGGCAACTAGGAAAGCTAAGGCCTCCTTGGAATTAAACCTTGCAAGAGAGGTCAAGGACAACAGAAAGGGCTTCTTCAAATACATTGCAGGTAAAGCCAACACTAGAGGCAATGTAGGCCCACTGATGAATGAGGTGGGGGCCCTGGAGACAGAGGATAAAAAGAAGGCGGAGTTACTGAATGCCTTCTTTGCCTCTGTCTATACTGTTGGAGGCTGTCCTGAGGAACCCCGGACCCCTGAGGCCTCAGAAGAAGCCAGGATAGAGGAGGAATCTGTCTTGGTTGATGAGGGCTGGGCCAGGGACCAATTAAGCAACCTGGACGTCCATAAATCCATGGGCCCTGATGGGATGCACCCGCGGGTGCTGAGGGAGCTGGCGGAAGTCATTGCTAGGCCACTCTCCATCATCTTTGCTAAGTCGTGGGCAACGGGAGAGGTGCCTGAGGACTGGAGGAAAGCGAATGTCACTCCAGTCTTCAAAAAGGGCAGGAAGGAGGACCCGGGTAACTATAGACCGGTCAGCCTCACCTCCATCCTCGGAAAGGTGATGGAGCAACTTGTCCTTGGTGCTGTCTCTAGGCACATCAAGGACAGGTGGATCATTAGGGGCACTCAGCATGGCTTCACCAACGGGAAGTCTTGCTCAACCAACTTGATAGCCTTTTATGAGGATGTTACCCGGTGGATAGATGATGGTAAAGCTGTGGATGTGGTCTATCTTGATTTCAGTAAAGCGTTTGACATGGTCTCCCACAGCATCCTCGCAGCTAAACTGGGGAAGTGTGGTCTGGATGATCGGGTAGTGAGGTGGATTGTGAACTGGCTGAAGGGAAGAAGCCAGAGAGTAGTGGTCAGCGGGACTGAGTCCAGTTGGAGGTCTGTGTCTAGCGGAGTTCCGCAAGGGTCGGTTCTGGGACCAGTTCTATTCAATATATTCATTAATGACTTGGATGAGGGAATAGAGTGCACTGTCAGCAAGTTCGCTGATGACACAAAACTGGGAGGAGTGGCTGACACAACGGAAGGCTGCGCAGCCATTCAGAGAGACCTGGACAGGCTGGAGAGTTGGGCGGGGAGAAACTTAATGAAATATAACAAGGGCAAGTGTAGAGTCCTGCATCTGGGCAAGAACAACCCCATGTACCAGTACAAGTTGGGGACAGAGCTGTTGGAGAGCAGCGTAGGGGAAAGGGACCTGGGAGTCCTAGTGGACAGCAGGATGACCATGAGCCAGCAGTGTGCCCTTGTGGCCAAGAAGGCCAATGGCATCCTGGGGTGTATTAGAAGGGGTGTGGTCAGCAGGTCGAGAGCGGTTCTCCTCCCCCTCTACTCTGCCCTGGTGAGGCCGCATCTGGAGTATTGTGTCCAGTTCTGGGCCCCTCAGTTCAAGAAGGACAGGGAACTGCTAGAGAGAGTCCAGCGCAGAGCCACGAAGATGATTAAGGGAGTGGAACATCTCCCTTATGAGGAGAGGCTGAGGGAGCTGGGTCTCTTTAGCTTAGAGAAGAGGAGACTGAGGGGTGACCTCATTAATGTTTATAAATATGGAAAGGGCAAGTGTCATGAGGATGGAGCCAGGCTCTTCTCAGTGACATCCCTTGACAGGACAAGGGGCAATGGGTGCAAGCTGGAGCACAGGAGGTTCCACTTAAATTTGAGGAAAAACTTCTTTACTGTAAGGGTGACTGAACACTGGAACAGGCTGCCCAGAGAGGTTGTGGAGTCTCCTTCTCTGGAGATATTCAAAACCCGCCTGGACGCGTTCCTGTGTGATATGGTCTAGGCAATCCTGCCCCGGCAGGGGGATTGGACTAGATGATCTTTCGAGGTCCCTTCCAATCCCTAAAATTCTGTGATTCTGTGATTCTGTGATTCTGTGATGTTCAAGGTCATTAACAGTGAGCAGCAGCACAGCATGAATTGACATGACTTTTACCCAACCTTCTCAGACCAGCAGAGACCAGCTGGAGAGGGAAGTTGAGACCTCGAGAAGGTAGTGCAGATAGGGGAGTGACTGAGTGTGTTAAATAATCAGATAAGGTAAAAGCTCTATTCTTTCTGGTTCTTCAGTAAACCCCAGTATCCAGATCCACTATGAGTTGCTTGTTATTCTGTCTTGCTCCTGAAGAAAGAGGAAAGATAAAATTCACCCAATAAGCTACTCATTACAAATGATTCCCTGAGGCTGAAATTCACCCAAGTGCAGGGAGCAGTACAAATTATATATATATCACTTCAAAACCCATGGAGCTGGCAATAGGACTAGCTCTGCTCTTAACTAGTATTATGACCTTGTGTTGATCCACTGTATAAGGATGAAATTAGTTCCCTTCTCATCCTGGAAGCCATTTTCAGTAGCAGAAGCTAAAGACTTGCTCACCAAGAAATCTCTTGCTCCAAGACACCAAAGTGAACGGAAAGGCAGGTGTAAGTCAGCAGGCTTTGGTTCTGGACCAATTTTCTTGTCTTTTTCAATCTCAGTTCCTGCTAGAATAGGAAGCTAGGACATTATCTTCCTCATGTTGTTTTTCCTTGAAGATTACTATATTCCACCATCAGTTCAAGACCTTTTTTTCCTTCAAGGTGATCCCAAACTCAAGGAGATGAACTCAAGATTGAATGCAATGTACAGAGATTAAAAAAATAGATTTCAGATGGTTTTGTGGAGGCATGGCTGTGCTATTTACAATAATACCTTCACACAGTAAAACCCAAGTAATTATAGACAATCTTCCTTTCTTTTGTTTTCCTCTTGTCATTTTGCTAAGCACTGTGAATTTCCAAGTGGAAACTCATTCGGGAGGCAGAAATGTTTCTGTTTTTTTTCCCCTCTCATTTGCTTGTCACATTGTTCTCCGTACCACCATACATCTGCTTGCTAAAAGAGAGACCAGTGCTCAGATATTACCAGTAGAATAGCTTTAAACCAGCTCTTTGACCCTGTTGCTGACAGTGCTTTCCCAGTGGTGCTCTGAGATACCAGCTGCAATTCCAAACACGCTGCAATACAATCCCAGTGACAGAGCAGGCTGAAGGCCATCTTCTCTTAAGAAGATTGTCTTGAATTACTTGCAGGACAATCAACTCCTTTTTATAAAAAATAACATGATAGAAGTTGGGCTGTGTAGTCCATTGCTTAACTCACCTATTGGCCAGAAGTTTATCTGATGATAAAGCCATCTCTGGACCCAGCAGGAGCTGGAATTTTCAAGTACAGTGATTTCAACTATGAACTGTGGACAGGAAGAGTAAGTTACTTATAAGTGTACCTACCACAGTGTTTGGAGAAACGTTTCTCCACCCACTTCTGTGCCAATTAATCCCTTTCTGCAGGTGCTAAGGGGCATCTAGAATGGAACCATAATATGTGATGGGAACTCAGAAAAAAAAAAAGGTTAGTAATGCAATATTTGCTGAGATCTTGGCAACACTTAAGCCAATGTTTGTCACTGATTTATTTTACTGAAGATGGTATTTCAGCCTACTGCTTGGCTGGATGGGCTGCAGTTTGGAAGAGTTTGGTGTAAGACCTCATGATATATTTCTAGACCAGGTTGAGGTGGCCAGTGTAGCTACTTGTATTGAGGTTGCTAAGACTGTGAGATGTAAAAAAATGAACTCCCAAGCCTTTACAAAAACAGCAGGTCGGATGTCAGTGGATGCGTTCCAAGTTACGTCTCTAAAGGAAAGTCATCTTCGGGTGATATATCACTAGATCGTCCTGAGTGGGAGTGAGAGAAAGCTTCTGCTTAGCAAAACTGCTAGCACCTCATCTGCAGATAGGCTACCAGCAGCTGCTTTCAGCTGTTGTGCATTTCAGCTAGTATATTCACTCAATGACTTCAGGGACAACAGGGCTCACTCTGCGGATATTTAAGAACAATTTAAAATACTGGGAGATTCAAGATTGATTCAAATCGAAGAATTATTCAAATAGGCTTGAAGAAAAGTGCCGGGTCATACACTTTGGCCACAACCACCCCATACAGTGCTACAGGCTAGGGGAAGAGTGGTTGGAAAGCAGTCCGGTGGAAAAGGACCTGGGGGTATTGGTGGACAGCCAGCTGAACATGAGCCAGCAGTGTGCCCAGGTGGCCAAGAAGGCCAACAGCATCTTGGCTTGTATCAGGAATAGTGTGTCCAGCAGGACTAGGGAAGTAATTGTCCCCCTGTACTGAGCACTGGTGAGGCCACACCTTGAGTACTGTGTCGAGTTCTGGGTCCCTCTTCAAGAAAGACATTGAGGTGCTGGAGCGAGTCCAGAGGAGGGCAACAAAGCTGGTGAAGGGTCTGGAGGGTATGTCCTATGAGGAGCGGCTGGGGGAACTGGGATTGTTTAGCCTGGAGAAAAGGATGCTGAGGGGAGACCTTATTGCTCTCTACAACTACTTGAAAGGAGGTTGTAGTGAGGTGGGGGTTGGCCTCTTCTCCCAGGCAACTAGCAACAGGACTAGAGGGCATAGCCTCAAGCTGTACCAAGGGAGGTTCAGGTTAGACATTAGGAAAAATTTCTTCACAGAAAGGGTTATTAGGCATTGGAATGGTCTACCCAGGGAGGTGGTGGAGTCACCATCTCTGGATGTGTTTAATAAAAGACTAGATGTGGCATTTAGTGCCATGGTCTAGTTGACACAGTGGTGTTAGGTCAAAGTTGGACTCGATGATCCCAGAGGTCTCTTCCAACCTAGCTGTTTCTGTGATTCTGTGAAAAGAGGATCTTTTACTTTAAATATCCCTAAAAATCTCTTGCTTTAGCAATTATTTTTTTTTGTGAAAATCAAACAACATTCCATGAAGAATACGTAGATGGGATTTTTAAATTATTTTGGCTATTGAACTGTTGTGGCCCAAGAATGTTTAACCTGCAGCACTTTGCACACCAGAAATAGTACATAACATTACTCTGTTAACACTAATAAACTCCAAATTGCAGAACATAAAACACTGGACAGCAGTTCTGGGATTACTTTGGCCTCAGTGAAGAAAAGCAACTATCATAGCTGTGAAGCTAAGAGATTTTTGTGATATAGAATTTATGACATATTCACCTCCAACACTAATTGTAAAAAAAAAGATCTATGAAGAGCCAGGTTGTAGTATCATGGTGTAATTTTAAAGGTATCCAATATTTTTTTTTAAAATGGTGAAGAAAGGACATATGGAGGGGAGAAGGATATGGGACAGTCTACACTTACGGTGCTAAAGGAAGCAGTTGTTTATCCTGCATTCAGTAAAACCAGGAGGTAAGGCAGACACACTTAACTGATAATTTCTTTGCCATTATGCCCCACCTAGTAAGGTCCTGTCACCAACAAAGACTTTGTGTCCCTTGGACAAAAAAGAGCAGCCATAAGGAGTGCATTCTCACTCCTGTCTAATAAAAGGAAAATAACAGCTGAGAGATTTGTAAATGTTTGCTGTAATTCTGCAACAGAATAAAATGTTAAATTCCACATACTGCTCTGGCACTCCCAACCTGATCATCATCAGCGAAAATATACCTTCAGTGCAGCAGCTGTAGCTGCTCTAATAAGATATCTACATAGAGAAAATAGGCAATCAAATTTCTGCAAAGTATGAAATTTTCCATTAAATTGTCTCTTCCTTTTATATTGCACAGCTGCAACTATTCTCACTAGCTTTTCCTATCCATGCCTCAGCAAGCATAACTCTTACTAGCAGGATATTATCCAAATGAGTCATTTGAGATTCAGAAGATTTCCTCTAAAGGCATCTAGACCATGACCCCCAAAAGTTTATCCTGAAAAAAAAAAAAAATTGATCCTATCATCTACGGCTGTAAGTTAAGAAACAGATAATGTTACAAATGAGGAACATATTCTAATAAATTAAAAATGGCTGCAGATGTAATGAATGTCTGTGTCATTTGCTTCTAAATGAAACTCTAGTAATTTAGTCAATGTATTAATCTTCAAAAGGCCTTTGATGTTGCGGTCTGTTTGGCTTTGTCTGCTGAACTTTACAGTTTTGCTTTTAATAAGGCAGAGGTTCTGTGGCTTTCATCTGAGTAACAAGTCATTATTGGTAGACTGATTTGCTTGGAATTACTGTAAATTGCAGTGTTTGCCTGCTAATTGATGGAGTTTCTGAAGTCCTGAATGAAAGGTGTTGTTCTTTTCCAACATTAATGATCTATTGAATACTGTCCTGTTGCTAGTTTTGGTGTTGATAACGGTGATGATAAAAACTATGCCTACAAGGCTGTGTCATTGTGTCTACAGAATGAGTCTTCAGTGATTTAAACAGCAAACATACTTGTCTTGGAAAGATACTGTTGTTGAAGTAATCAAAATGCCAATCCATATGTACATGGGGTAATGACAATCATGGGAAATCCCTGTAGCTCTTGTGAAGCCTTTTTTTACCCCTTTTTGCACTGTCAGCCTGAGGAAGCAGTCAGTCTTGAGTTAACTGGGTCAAATCTGAGCAGATCACTCGAGATGCGTGAAGGCCAGTACAAGGTTTCTGTTACCTTTGAGGCCTACCTAAACTGTGCCACAGTGACTTAAATGATGCACTGGCTGAGCAGAAATCACTCAAAATTAACACACATTCTTGAAGAGTTTTGTGTCTTTGAAATTATTTCATTTTGAAGTGTCTTGCAATTTTTTGTTCAACCGGAAAGGAAATGTTTTGCTTCCTCTGGGTGTGGCTAAAACCCATATGTCTTTGTTTAAGACAAGAAGAAAGTACAAAGAAAAACCCCTGATAATAATTTGAAAAGGAAAAGTCAACGCTTCTGATTTGAAATTGAAATGACAAAATACTTTGCTGTTTCAGAAATATTTCTTTAGGATCAACAGTTCAGACTTCCAGTAAAACCTCATAATTCCTTTTGGGTCAAAATGATCTGCTAAATTCAACACATGTGGCAATAGGTTCAATTGCTGCCCAAACTCAAATTTCATTCAAAATTACCATTAAAATAAAAATCACACAATGTGCTGCAAAGGTCTTTGTCAATGGCAAATTTCACCCCCTGTTACTAGCTTTCCTTGAAGACCTCACAATGTTGTTTCCATGGGACAGTCGTCTCATAGGCAGAAGCAATAGTGACTCGTGAGAAGCAGACAAACAAACAGGACATCTTTGACCAGAACTGTCTATGAATCTCAGAGATACGACTGAGCACTGAGTAAGAATTGAAGAGCAACAAGAAAAAAATAAGAAAAATAAAAACCACATGCAACTGTGAAAACTGTAATGGGTTAACATGTTTGTGATGGGATCAAAGATATATGTTCTAGAGAAGAACATTTGCAGACGTGCAAATTTTTCCAAATGGCAGTGCAAACTCCATAGCTAGTCTAGCTCTACCCAACATAGAGTTCGTGGTGCCATTTCACGGATGGTTTAGAAGTAGTCCATGGACACAGAACAGGTCAAAGGCTACAGTCCAAAAAGCAGACTGACCTATTATAGAAACATAGTTGGTTAAATTCTAACATCAATACACTCTACATTTTATCTGTGTAACGGATTGCATTATTGTTATCATGGAAACAAAATATTTGTTTATGTGGTTGCCTTTTTAATTGTCATATTATTGACATTGCCTTAAGAAAAATACACCAAGCTCTTACTTCATTCACTATCCTTCACATCTTCATCCTTCAGCACTGAAAAAAACGCTGTGTACTTGTATAATTTATTTCTGCATCTTCCTCAGGAAAGTCTAAGCCACAGTGGTGCAGAACCACCTCCCTTCACTCACCCCAGGTTCTCTCCCATCTGCCCCCTCAAAAGGGAGGGGAACTATCAGCAATGACAGGCAGCAGCTCCATTGAAGCAGTGTCGGTGGCAAACCCTGACTCCTCGTAGGCACTGAGACCTCACTGAAGCTTCCTGCTGAAGGTATGGCATGGTGTGACAAGAACAAAGTACTTAGGGGGCCAGAAAGTAAGCAAGCAACTAAAAACTTAAGACTGTGGCCTCACTATTGCATCATGGAGCCAGGCAAGTAGGCTTTGGGGTCCTATTTTAGGACTTTTTCAAGGTTCAGTCATAGTACTGCGAACAGAAATCAGCTCATAGCCTTGTTCTCTTCACTAACCAGGAGGCAACACCAGTCTGCAGGGGGAGAGGGAGCATGTGTCAGGACCACCCTCCAGACCTGCGCACTTGCGTTCTTGTAAAAATGGAAGCTGCTTTTTGCACATAGTGAAAAGGAAAACAGCATCTAAGAAATCCTTCAGTATAAACACCAGCAGCCTCCTTGCCTCTCCTCCCCTTGCATTTCTCCTGCTGGAGCAGGACTTTGCCCTGCAAGCTCCAAGAACCAAGGGGAAGGAAAAGCATGTCCCCAGGGCAAGCAGAAACTATCCTGCAGCTCCTGCCTGCAGGTGCCCGCTTTCCCCCTGCAAAGACTGGCCAGGGTCTGGAGAGACTGGCCAGGGCACCTGGCTCTGGGCCACCCCATGCCCATGGCTCAGCTCCTCTGCAGCTCCCAGGGTCCTGCAGCCCAGCCTGAGCCGAGGGGTCAAGGGAACCTGGGAAAGTGCCAGGAGCTGCCTGCCCCCCCAATATGAGTATGGTCGCATAGGACGACCAGAGCCTGCTGGAAGCATACATTCCACTCAGGGAGAGGGGGAAAACGGGGCGCTGACAGACCTGTACGGTGTTTCCCGACCTGCACAGCCTTGGAGCGGAAGTGAGTGTGTGCCTATAGATGGCTCTTTGTTCCGTCCTCTCAGCAGGGCCGAAATTCCCCGACAAAGCCTTGCCCAGACATACATGGACAGAGTGTTTGTTCAAACAAGCTCATTTATTGGCAACTTTGCGGTCGCTTGCAAGAGCAGGAGGGTGGCAGCACGATCCCTTGGCAGTGCAATGACTGAGGAGATACCAGCCAGACTGCCCTCAGCAAGAGCTGCAAGCAGCAGCAGGTTCCCCACATGGAGGCAGGGGCGATGGCCAAGGTGCAGCAGGATGCAGGAGCCCTGACTTCTCTTCAGCTCATCCTCAAGGTGTAGGAGGAATCAAAGCTGCTCCGTCTTCCACACGCATGCCAGCTGCACACAGATGCAGGAATGCCTCGCCGGCATCGTCCCCACGCTGTCCAGCTCCAGTGGAAGAAGTGCCCGAAGGGTGGTCTCAAATGCACGAGCAGCAAGTGGTCAATGATGTTGTCCTTGTGGGCTTTCAGGTCTTTGTAGGTGCTGCCCACTCCCCTGGCTGGATGAAGCCCCATCAGACAGATGTTCTTGGGAAGGGCTTGGCAAACGCACCAGAGGTCCCCAGTTTACCCACAGACTTCTCTCTACGCAGAGCTTTGTAAGGGCCTGGTTAATCCTCGCAGTCGTCCTTCTGCCTCTTCTTCTTTGCACTGCGGGAGCTTCTCTGCTGGCTGCCGCTGTCAGAGCCAGTGCTCCTCCACCTGCGCAGGTAGTAAAGTCCCAGGAGCAGGAGCAGGTTTTCGGCAGAATCCCACACCAACCAGTGCTGGCAGGCAGCGAGGAGCATGCCTTTGAGGGTGAGCCTGGGCGGCTCCTGGCTCATGTGCTCCATCTCCTCCAGCAGCCGAGTCATCTCCTGCCTCTGCTGCTCCTCATGCTGCAGCATCAGCTCTTGCCCGTCCGTGTCTATCGGGTCATCCAGCCTCAGCGTGTACTGCACGATGGCCAGCGCGGTCAGGATGCGGGTGATTCCCACAGCCATGGCCTGGAGGAGGAAGGAGAGAAGAGGCTCAGCAGGGCTGGGTGGGAGGGAGATGGCGTCTGGGGCAGCGGGGGCAGGATATGCAGGGGCTCAGGGGCAACAAGGGGAAGGTTGGTGAGTGCTCTGGGGACAGGGGCACATCCCCGCAGCCCCCCGGGCACTCATGTGGCTGGCAGCCCCGGGCACCTGTGCACCCAGCCCCGAGGGCAGCACCTGCCCTGCCCAAGGTGTTCCCCGCAGGGCCTGCACCCTCACCCCAGTCATAGAAACTCCCCTGGGGACCGGCGCTTCTTCCGCGGCCCTCATCCAGCCCAGCCTTCCCCCCACCTGCCCCACTCACTGCTGTCCCGAGCCGTACTGCAGTGGCGGTGCTGCCGGCTGGTGCCACTGGTGACACCCCTCTGTGGTGTCACAGGCCCCACAGCCCCACGGCCACACCCCACCCGGCCGCCACGGCCATTGCCCCTGGCTCTCCGGCCCTGCAACAGGCAAAGCACAACCCCCTCCCCGACAAGACACAGCTCCCAGGGCCCCTAAACCTCCCCAGAAAGGGCAGCGGGGGCAGCACAAGGGCGTCCCTGGCTTGCACAGGGAGCTCCATGCCCGGCTGGGCCCTGGGCTTGTGCTCCTGGCTCCCTCCATGCTGCCAGCAGCAGGAGCAGTGAGGGGCCTTTGGGGACAATTTCTTTCTCCTGCTTTCACACCTGTGCATGTAGCACAAGCACTCACACTTGTGCTACTCCAGCCTATGTTGGATACTTATCTACCTGCACTGTACCCAGGGGCTTTTGCCTTCCCAGGCTGACATGAAAGCAGAAATCCCTTTCTCAGTAGAGTTAGGGAGGCATATCTCTGACTGGTCATATTACTATTGTCTGTAATGAAGAAGAAAATTAAATAAAAAGGAAGGTCAAAGCAGATAGGTTCCCCCAGGGAGCAACCTGGCTGAGCCCCGTGCTCGGGCTCCCAGTCCCAGCTCCCTTCACAGCTGCAGCAGCTGCAGCAGCAGAGAGGAGCCTTTGGCAGGGACAGAGCAGAGGAAGTTCTGCCTCTGCCTTCCTGAGGGGTTTGCTCCTTGTGACCTCTGGAAGCCGCTCTTGTGTCTATGCTCTGTCAAGCAACAGAGACGTATTGATACACAGTAACCGTGAGCCCACCAAAGTCAAGGAAAAACACATCGGGCAACTCAAAGAAGGTCAGAACCCACTGGCTATCACGAACTTCTGGCAGCACTTCGCCAGAGATTATCATGAAACTGAATATAATAAAGAACAAGTCGGCCATAGGCTACACATTGCATTCACGTTGTAAAGCTTGCTGGGTATTGTCAGTCGTCATAAAAAAAAGGTGCTAGTAGGAAACACAATCTCTTTGTATTGAAATCCATGTAAGTTGAAGCAGCCTTCCAGTACCTGAAGAGGGCCTACAAGAAAGCTGGGCATGGACTGACAGGACAAGGGGTAACAGTTTAAAACTGAAAGAGCTTAGGTTTAGACTAGATATTAGGACGAAATTATTCACTGTGAGTGTGGTGAAACACTGGAACAGGTTGCCCAGAGAAGCTGTGGATGCCCCCTCTCTGGCAGTGTTCAAGGCCACGTTGGATGGGGCTTTGAGCTACCTGGTCTAGTGGAAGGTGTCCCTGCCCATGGCAGGGAGGTTTGAACTAGGTGATCTTTAAGGTCCCTTCCAACCTCAGACGTTCTGTGATTCTATGATACCATGATAGTTGTTTAATGAAAATTTTACACCAACAAATCTTTTTTTTCAGTGGATGGCTCATAAACTATTTGCTGACTTTTCCTGTCTTTTTGCTTCTTCAATTCACTAGGTCACATTCATCGTAGGTGAAGCTTTCAAAAAAGAAAAAATAAAGATCTGAAGTGAGTCAGTGCTTTTGAGTACTAACTCTCTACAAGATGCTTTGTGCTCCATCTGATTCAGCTCCATTATTCATTGCTTGAAATTTTTCAGAAAGAGAAGGATGTTTAAAATGTCACTTACAATATGAAAATTTATTTTAATACAATTTAGTCTGAACATTTATGGTACTCGCAGTGTTCCTATCTGTGCTTATGAACCTTTTCTTTCTATAAGAAGGTGAAGGAAACTGCATTTTTTTTCAGCTCTTGTCTTCAGTGAGAGTCTCACGACTTTTATTAAGTCTGTGTTTGCAGAGGTCATTACGAATAACATCTTGTTGAAGCTGCAGTCAAAGATAAGAGGTTTATACGTGGGATCCCGAAGTAAGGCCTGGCTATGGTGATTTTCACTATTTTCAGGATTTTATTCCGTATTTTCAGTGAGCTGACTCTTTACCAGAATGACTTCTCCAGGCCTGACACTTCCTCTGCTTAGTCTTATTCTGAGAGCAGTGTACATGCATCCACCAGGTTCAACAAGGTGTGCTTCATCCACTTCCAACTCCCTCTTTGTCCTCACAGCATTATTAACAGCCACTGCATTTTAAAACAGGCTGCATTGATGATTATCAGGACTTTGTGGATGTTGAGGGATCCGTCTGCAAGCTTGAAATTAAGCATAGGCAGAAGTACTCAGAAAATCACAGAATCACAGAATGTTAGGGATTGGAAGGGACCTCGAAAGATCATCTAGTCCAATCCCCCTGCCAGAGTAGGATTACCTAGATCATATCACACAGGAACGCGTCCAGGCGGGTTTTGAATGTCTCCAGAGAAGGAGACTCCACAACCTCTCTGGGCAGCCTGTTCCAGTGTTCGGTCACCCTCACCGTAAAGAAGTTTTTCCTCATATTTATGTGGAACCTCCTGTGTTCCAGCTTGCACTGGAATAATAAGTACTCAGGCCATTAGCATTTCATTGGGCTTCAGGGATAGGTAAATAGAAACTAAAGCTATACGCCAATGTACCAATTAACACCTTCTTTTATTTGAACACAGTAGTGAAAATATTAAAAATCTGTAGTATGAGTGAGGATAATTAGATCTGGTTTATTCCAAAAAAATGTAGTCCAACAGCTTTACCCTTCCATTTAGAAAAAAACACATTCCAGTCCATGGCATGTGTTGTTTTGAATATGCCTGTGAAGCCCAGCATAAAAAACAACCAAGAGAACCTTCAGTCAATAAATAAACCCGCTGTTGAAAGGAGATGCTGCAATCACAGCTGGCTGTGGTTCTGCAGCACTCTGCGGGCAGCCAGGAGTTCTGGAGGTACAGACCCAGGCTGTGTCCCAGCTGGCAGCTCTGCTGCACCAAAGCAGAGACAAGGAGGGATGATGAACCCAGCAGGGTCTGGCCTGCCCTTCATCTGCTTCAATTTTCCTAGTGGCCCCACTGCTTATTTCAGATGTGCATATTTTTTTACCTAGCTACCTAATTATTTTTATCACCAAAATTATATTCATAAGCTCGGCACACAGAGAGGGAAAAAAGGATGGTGACAGCGAGAGCACAAGTGGAGGAAGGGCTGAACCACCACAGTCTTTCTATCAAAGCCTCAGCCGCCTACCCAAAGAGGCAGTTTCAGTCTCCATGCATCTTCACTGATACTTCAGACAGAGCAGGACGGCAAAAATGACAGTCACCCCTTTCCAGAGAAGCCCCCCTCCTCTGTTCAGTGCAGGACTGGTCAGGGGTGGACTGCTGCTGCTTTCCTGAACGTGCAACTTGCTCGATTTGTTCCTGCCTAGAGCAAAGTCTCCATCACTTGCCCCAGTTCAGGCTGCTGGACTAGAAGCCTCTAGTTGCCTATCTGCAACCTAGGTCTGCTCTAATGATTTTAAGCACTAGCAATAATTATTGCAGCAAACATGGCACTCATACTGCCGTTACTGTCCAGAAGAGATCACCTAAACAGTCTTTTTGGCCAAGACTTCTACAGACTGGCCCTGCAGGTTGTTGTTTTAGGGTGCCTGCTCCCCTAGGGCACTTTTGGGCACAGTTAGCTCTCCCAAATCATTTGAAAGTTATTATAACTCTTGGATTGCCTCCACTTCATGAAGTAGCTGATTTGTTAACAGCCCTCCTGCAGAACAGTACAACTTAAGGCATGAGCTGAGCCTGGCTGGGTTCAGTCACTGGTCCCCTCGCCTCCTGTCTCTGTTGAAATACAGGCCAACACCCTTTCTGCTTGGGGATGCCGAGGCTGGACACTGCAGAGCCTGGAGGTACCTTGCAAATGCATTTTGGAGTACTGAAGAAGAGCTTGTCCATGTGAGCTCCACTGAGTGATGACCTCAAAATGGGCGCTGTGACTGGGCCTCGGCGATGATGTAAAGGCTTGAAAAGTTCACTGAGGTGCCAATATAAATTAGATTTTCAGCAGCTGCATGTATATATTTTTCTCACTCAACTGATGAGAGCTGCAATGTAACAGACACTCTGAAGCTGGGTGTTTAAGTTCAGTGAGTGAGGGAAAATGCTGATATTATTCAGGAACTGATTGGTCTCTGCCAATATCTACCACCACTGGCTGAGACTTGATGGAATAACTGAGGAAACATGTTGAAAATGTGACAGCTAGTGAACATGTTCTTCTTGATTGCTTCAAGTTGGATAGTGTTTGCACAGATGGGGCACCTACCCTGGCTGGCAGGAGTACTGGCTGTGTCGCTTTGCTAGAAAGTGTTTTGTATCAACAGTTATCCAAAATATCATTTTATTGTAATCGGGAGGCTCTTTGTGCTAAAGACCTGGATTTCTGCAGATCTCTAAATCTGATCATCAGTTTCATCAGCACGATACTTGTGCATACACTGAATCAACATTTCTTACAAATGAGAAGAGAGGAAATTAATGCTCCTCTGCAACGTCAGTTAGCTGATGCAGGAAAAGGCCCTTCAAAACTTTTGGAAACAAAAGAAACAAGTGGCTTTTGGAAGGCAAGAGTGAATTCATGAATCACAGCAAGCTGCTTAAAGACCAAGATTAGATAGTGAACTGGCTTCCTTTACAGGCATTACATTTTGTTTCTACCGCATCAGTACATCTACAGGGGAAAGATTGTCTTATGATGTTTAATGGCCTTTTTCATGATAAAACCAATAAAAAACCCTTGTCTCATAATAATTTGGACCACTTTCTTTTAGAGCAGTTAGGAGTTAATAATAGGGTTATAAATTAGGAGGTCTATGCTGCAATGTCATCAATTCTGGGCTTATATGAGTAAAGTTTTGAAGAAATTATGATAGAAAAGACCATTGTGGCCATTTAGTAATCCTCTTGCTGAATTTATAATGGGAAATGTTGAAATTCAAAACTACAGTTGGGCTTGAGAAGGAACTGCAATTCATCCCTACTGATGAAGGCCAGTGTTGTCTTGAGTCGAGGGCAAGGTGGGTAGGTGCAACCCTGGCCTGACTGGGGCGCAGTGCAGCTGTAATCCCAGAATAAATGGTGTGATGTGGGAGAGATTGCCGTGCCCTGACCTGGGCTAAAAAAGGAGCATTTTACCCTCATCCTGATGAAGTCATCTCTGCTGGAGTGCATAATTACCGTTGAATTTTTAAACAGCTGTAACACATAATATTAACGCCTGAAGAGAACCGCAAAAGAGCATTTCCAGGGAAACAAACCACCACATTTCCCTGCTCACTGCCACAATGGCCTGAGGTAAAACTAAAGCTGGTTGAGAGCTAACAGGGTTTAGAAACTAGTAAAAACTGAGAAATAAAACATTTACAAATGGACAGGATCATATGATGGAGTAAACCTGTAGAGAAAGGCAAAAAAAGCTTTAGCCTCTGTTTCCCATCTCATATTCCCAGCACATCTCCACCACTTGATCACTCTAAAACTGGCATGCGGGAGGAAGAAGCCAAAGCAGAGGTACTGGGAATGCAAGAGGTGCTAGAGCTGGGGCAAGAAACCAAAGGACAGGTGGCAGAAACAACCCTGTGAGTCCAGTTTTGCACACACACATCAGAGATATTCAGGCTTAAACACCTACCCATGTGGTGAGGTGCTCCAGTGATGGCACCTCTACTTAGAGAAGTGAATAGGAAGAATAGGGCAACAGAAGGCAGAGGTAGACCAGCTCTGTCTCAGAGCTTTATTTATGAAGGTACTTGAAGTCCCCATGCTGAACAGGTCTCCTTCTGGGGTCTGTGAAGCAGTATGGGGTGCTCCTGTGCAGAGGCAAAGGTTTGTGCCAAACACTCAAGTGAGGGGAGGGACCAATTGCAATGCTACACTGCTCTGCAGATCCCAGTACAGTCTCCAAGCCAGAGAGACCCTGCTAGAAATGCTAGAATGCTAGTTCCTCAGTTCTGGCTCAGGATCAATGAAGACCTCAAAAACCCCGTAGTTCAAGTTCAGTTCCAGCTGAAGAGCGGGGGTGGGAGTCAGAGAAGAAGCATTTCAGACTGATGTTTGGTATGTTTGGTTCAGGTTTAGTACAACTCTTTGAGCATTTTTCTCTGAAATTTGTTGAATCTGATGAAAAAAGCAAAAACTGGATACTGCAACATAATGACACACGCATAGCAGCTAGATAGATCCTGATCCAAGTCTGACTGATTAGAACTGCAGTGGAGAACTTCAGCCAGGGTAGTTTGATAAACTACACAATAGGACGGTGGACAAGGTGATGGAGCTGTTAGCAGCAAGAGACCATAAATCTTTTTTTTTGAAATGGGAACTGACTGACAACTGTCTCTAGTGTATTACAAGTTATTTCATCTGCTTCTCCCTACAGACATGACTGAACAAAGATCAAGTCAAATAAATGATTAAAATTTAGCTGCTGCAAAGTGTAGCTTTTCACTACCTGAAACCCAGGTTGAATCCTGGGCCACAGTAGGTGTGCTCCCTGCAGCCCATGGGAAGGGTCGCACAAGAACTGAATTGCATGGTGTTGCAAAGGTTTGTGTAGCACATTGTTCTGTTTCCAGCAGTGGCTGTAAGGGGATGGCTAAAGAAAAACATACAGTCAGGCCAGGCACGTAGGTTACTTTTCCCTAGCAAGTCTCCCAACCTCTAAACAGAGAAACATCCATTCTTTGGGGGCTCTAAAACCACAGCCTTGGCATTGCTGTCATGCTGTTCTAGCCACCTGAGGCAGGGGTCTCAAGACCTGCATGTGAAATCAGAGTCACTTGCAAGGCAGGACACACTGGCTCGAGCACATTTGCGTGTCAGTGTGTCCAAATGGTGTCACACAAAAGTCAGCTGTATCAGCACAGAATGCATGTCTAGGTCTCTACATCTAAAATGTGCCCTCAGAACAGGAACCCAAAGAAACAGCATACTTTAATTCAAGTAATTGGATGCAGTCTTGGGAGCAGGAATAAGGCTTCCTCCTTTACAGGTAGATGCCCAAGACACAAGGGTATAGATCCAGACTCCTGCATGGCATTTTGTCTCCTGCATCCTCAGAGGCTTTTTTTCTGTGTACTGTCAGGATTTCAAGAAGGAAGAACAAAAATACACATCTCAGTTTAGCCCACACCTGAGAGATAGGGAGCATCTATCTAGGGCCACCTAGGGCACAAGGAGGACCTGAAACACATGCTTCCATTTACTATGTTGATCAGTCTAACCTGCAAAATATTGTAAAAAGCAGATTTGGGAAGTGACAACACTTTTCCTACTTCCCATTTTACAGAAAAGAGACAGCCATAGTAAACTGTATTTCATAGGAAGTCTGATATGGAGACCATATGCTACAAGTGCCT
The DNA here is from genome assembly GCF_013368605.1 of Nyctibius grandis. NCBI lineage: Eukaryota > Metazoa > Chordata > Aves > Nyctibiiformes > Nyctibiidae > Nyctibius > Nyctibius grandis. The sequence continues at coordinate 26,877,280 of NC_090659.1, forward strand.
GCACTGGGCATCGTTGCCATTAGGACTTATACACTGCAACGCCTAAATTCTGGGCTGTCGTCAGGCTTGGGCATAAACAAGGTGCTAAAAGGTTTGGTGCTGACAAGTCTGGGTCTGTTCTGGGTCACACAGAGCTGTAACTCTCAGGGACCTGAAGGTCTATGTGCAGACTGCTTCTAGCATGTATAAACCCATAGGTTAAGTAAGGGTTTTTGCATCTCAGTTCTGGATTCCGGCAGCTCTGTTGCACCTAAGCGTTACTTCAGGCACCCTTACGAATATTACACCGTTACTGATCTTGTTCTGTATAAATCTCAATGTAGATAAAAACTGTTCCTATTATGCATTTATGAAGCAGTTGTAATCAGGCTTCCATTTTGACCACAACATATGTCCTTAATTACACAAAAGAAGGTTACTTTGTTTTGTCCTTTTTTTGTGAAAACAAACTCCGTATCTGTGGCGAATTCAAAGCCAGCCACAGAAAGGTAGCCTTTATTGGAACCATGCCTTGATTTACTTTGTAATTATTTTTTTTCTTTGATTTCTTGGAAAGCACACACTTCTTTTCCATACCTTCCCTTTCCACAGAGCAGCATGTACTTGAGGTGATGAGGACTTAGTAATGGCTTTATGAATCATAGCTTATGTATTAAGGCTGTGTCCAGCCCATGGGTTAGGAGTGAAAGCGAGGAGATGGAGGCAGTCTGTATGGCCTTGTTAACTCATTGCGAACGACAGAGCCAGGAAGAGTTACTGAGCTCTTAGCCTGTGACTTGAGGCTGCTTAAGCAGAAATTACCCAAGCAGACAGAGGAGAGCCCTGTCTGCTCTCAGGTTGGTGAGACACACTACAAAACCGAGCTTTAAAAAGAAGGACCAAGAGAAAAGAGGAAAAGGACTTAATTTAGTTTAAAAAAATGGAACCCAAGTTACGCTGGTGTCCAGACAGGTCATTTCTGAAAGAGGTTCCTGGGGTTTCTACACATGTCAGATCATTCTAGCCCTAAGCCTCTTCAAAAACATTTAAAAACTTGGATTATCTGAAGCTGGGGGAGTGACATTTGTTTAAGTGACAAAATTCACAGGTGGCCTTTTGGGGGGAGGATGACATTTTTTATAATGCTAAGACAGTGGCAGCCTTTTTTTGCCCTGCTATGTATAGGAAATCAGGGCATCTTCACGCTGTTCTTAAGACCTCAGACAGAACCTTCACTTTCCCTATAGGCAGTTTTAGATACAGAAGTCCAACTTCTGAGCTTGCTGCTAAGGTTTAGAGGAGGAGGAGACACGTGCAAAATAATTCCTAAACATATGCAGTGCTGGAGACATTAGCAACTGAAACCTGTTAGATAAATGTGAGTAAAATGTAGCAAGTGATGCAGAATAGAAAGCATTTACTATTATGTCCAAGTGCTTGCAGAAGGTCTCTTTGTTGTTATATTTACAAGGAGCACTTTGCGTGCAGAACATCAATCTCTTGCAGAGCCAACACATTACTGTGATAGAAATAGTAAATTAGCAACAATATAGATCAGGTAGGGGGCTCTCAGCAAAGGGAATTTACCTTTATCACATAAAATGAAAGAGGAAAACCTATTTTATACCTTTATGTCTTTGTCAGCCCACATGACAAGAAGGCAGTTACCCCTGCTGCTAGGTGCCTTTGACAACATTTTAAAAAGGCACGCATAACAGAACCAGCTACCATAGGGTTTAAATAGTCTGAATGTTTTATTTCAAATTATAGTCACATTCATCTCCCCTTCCTGGCCCCTTTACCCCAAAACCTGAGCAAGTGGAAGGACTGGAGGGCAGGAGTGCTCTGGAGGTCAAGGCATTGACACTATTTTGGATCAAGGCAACAGCATCCATTTGAAGACTTTCAAACCACTGGAAAGTGCTTTACCTTGCATGCTTTTGCAGGCAGATGTAGCAGTAGCAGGTGAGAAATGAAGAGAGGTCATAGATAGGCAAGCCAGAAATTTTTCTGCATTTCAAGGGACTAAAATAAGCTGCTCTGGCCTCCACCAGAAAAGTGGTGGGAGGTGAGCGTAAGGCGAGGGTAACCCAGCTGAAGCTCAAGCCAGAGAGGTCAGGGCACATCTAGGCTTGCCAGTCTGTACATTCAGTACATACCCACACTTGCATTTCCATGAAAACTTGCCTCATCTCCAGACTGCACACAAATAGTGAAGCTTCAGGTTTGGGTGAGTTCCTGGGCTTCCAGATCTGAGCTCACACTGCTGTCTCACATGGGCTCAGATGACACGAAACTTGAATTGGTACCAGTTGACCTGGATGGGTGCTCAGTGCTCACCTTCAGCTGCTCCATCACCCACAACAACTGGTACTGATGTCTGTCAGTGCTCTTTCTTTGCAGAGCAAAAACCAATGCATGGCATAGATTTGTTGGACCTGTGGCAGTAGATATGGATGGAGGGGCCCAAAAGTACCCTAAAGCGGAGAACCGACACAGAGGCAACTACCACTGCCTTTCTTTTGCAGATCTCCCCACTGCTTTACCTGCAGCAAAGACTATGTAGTTGAAACTGCAACTGCTTCCATGGGTAGGAACTACAAGAAAGGGTCTGATTTTTCTGTGAACTCGCTCTGTTCACTTGTTACGCACTGAGTGGATTCCTTGTTGTTGCTAATAACAGAAAGCGTTTTCTCAACAATATTTGATTGCATATCTTGCTTTTACCTAATCATTTTGAGAGACCAATAAAGGAAATAGGAGAACGCCAGTTTTGCTTTATTTTGATGTTGCTTAGTTTATATCTATGTACTTGTGGACTAATAGTAAAAGAACAAAGGGCATGATCTAAATTAATCTCATATTTGGTCTTCCTAAAATTGCTTCTGTGAGAAAATTTGGGCCCATGCTGAATTTTCTGTCTTTCTATGATGCAGCCTTCTTGTTTCACATAGTATGGGGTTTTGTTGCTTAAGTATGTCTGAGGTTTTTTAACTGCTTAGCTAAGGTGTGGGAAATCTTGTGCAGTTTCAATATATTTCTGCAGGGAAGGGAGAAATTTTTACATAATCCATTAAAAGTTGTAGACTGCTAAAGTTTGTAGAAGACTGCAGACACAGTACATTGTATTCAAGTCATCCAGATATTACTAATTTCTCCATTTTCAAAGACTTGCATGACTCCAATTTATTTTACCATAGGCTATACAGTTAAAATCTCACATACAGGTTTGAAATCCTATCACAATACAAGAACAGAGCTGAATTTCTATTGTTGTACCAGGATTGAAGTTCACAGCTCACAGAGGGTTGTTAAGGAAGCATAGTTTGAGCTTTGTGAGCAAGACAAATGAGAATTTTCAGCTTTCACTCCTCAGTTGTCTTCCTTGTCTGAGAAGAATTGGAATTGTTATTGCAATGAGCCTTAAAAAAAATAATTAACTGTGCTCTTTCTCAATTACTTTGAGTACAAAGACAAAAAAGAAAGAGGTGTGCCAATCCAGTCCCTTTGCTTAAGAAACAGGACTGTTACATATTTCATACATGACCATAGCCAGAATTTCACAGTTATGTAGTTGAGCAAAATAGTACCTGACCCCCAGGCAGTCAGTCTATCATCTAGCAGACATCTTTTTCCCTTCCCTGGTAGCTTTGTGTTGCTAAAGCTCCTTCCAGAGCACCTATGAATTGTCAAGAGCTTCAGTAAGCAGTTTTGGAAGCCAGTCAGCTGAGGAAAGAAGGAGAATGTATGGATGTAAGTGATTGGGCTCATGAATATCACAGATAGATGATGGCAAATGCATCCCTCAGTATTGAATCCTCAGGTGGTGAATGCTACCCTGGAGGTAGGCACCCAAACCAGTTCACCAAGGGAGAGTATGTTAACACTACAGTATCCTACATTTGGGTAAAATACTCAGGTATCAGAAACTTCAGGGGAGACATAATTTAGCCCAGGCTGTCTCTAATGTGGAGACCCTGCATGCCCTACCAGTTGAAATAATCCCTATGTCTGCTTTCTACATCTCATTAGCAGCATTTTGTGGTAAGGAATAAACATATACTTTCTCCAGGTTGACTGTTGAGATTTGGATCACTTTGGGTATGGATTATTATGTTTATGTATGTGCTGTGTTCAAGTCCGTGGGTGTACCACTACCACTGCCTAGAGTATACTCATGAAATGTATTTTTGTTAAAGAATGCTGTGGGTTTTGATGATGAAATATTTTCCTGCTAGATCCTTGAGGATGTTGTCAACCAGAAATTTAAGTTGTGAAGTTAAGGACTCCCTGGTCATTTCTAATCAGAAAGAGACTAGAATGGAAGACCGGACCTTTTCAGACAGAAAATACACATTTTGACAGAGTTTGTTTTTTTTCCATAACATCCAGAAGTTTTTGGTTCATCCCAGCATGAAAAAAAAACAAAATTTGAAGCTTAAAAGTAACGTCAAAATTTAGTATGTAGCTTTAAGATTTAGCTCCATTTAGCTCTACATATGATTTTTTGCATTCCTATAGGTACAAAAATCCTCATAATAGCAAAGATTATAATAACAACAACAAAAAAATGTGTAAAAGGCATGTTTCTTTTTGTTTCTGGAACAGAAGAATTCATTCGGAGGTCTTATATTGTCCATGAAAATGACAGGAAAAAGCTACTGAGTATTAAGAAAGCTGTCCTATTTGACAGCAATAAAGCTGTCAAGGTCTGTTGTCTCACAGCTCACTGGGGAAAGCTTTAATCTGAAGATTTCTGTCTCATTAACATGCAGATTATTGATATTATAGCCTTGTTACATCTTGCTGCATGAGAGCATCTGCATCATGATTCCTCACTTGACCACACACTAAGTTCTCTTCTGTTCTGTCCAGGTTCTTCCAACAGACCCTTTGTGCCTGAGTGCCCTCCAGCACCTCATTAAACAACACATCTAACATCTGCACAGCTTGTTCTCTGTCATCTCCCAAGGAGGACGTGTGGATGCAGTAAAGTGTTCTGTTATGATGGGACTTCCTTGACATTTTTTAGATAAAGATTTACAACCTTAGGTATAAAAAAAGTAAAGCGAATTTAAATGCACTAGATCATGATCCACCAAAAAAGCCAAGTTTAATCCCAACTTCTCTTGAATTGTGTAGAAAATTGCCACTGTTATTTGCATCCTTTCTTTTTTATCTGTTGCTTGAAAGAAACAGTCCCAAAGTTTTTCCTTTTTTTTTTTTAATGCAGCTTAAACCTGCTGGGTAACAGACCTGGACTGCTAGTTCTTACTCTTATTTGTTCAACAGACCTGGACTGCTAGTTCTTACTCTTATTTGTTCACAATGCTCAGAAGAACCATTTGCAAGATGAATGGCCATGGTTCCTGCACAGAAAAATATGAACCAATGTGAAAAATTAAGATAATATTGCTCATTTTATGTAACAGAGAGGGAAAATCACAGGCCTCTGTGTATAAAAGCCAGCCTTTGCTTGGGATAGTGGTCTTTCCCTTGTCCACAGAACAAGGTGACAAAGAGGGGACAGGAAGGAGTGTGGCTGTAGTCCTGCTCCTTTCCCATCCTCCCATGCCCTGCCCAGGAGGACCATCAAGTGTTGGGAGAAAAATGAACCCTGAACCATGTAGCAAGAAGAGAACAAGCCTCTGAGGTCTGTGCAAGTTTCCAGATATACTCTGCACCTTTTCGTTTGGAGACTGCCCCCCAGCTATGCCCAGCTGACTATGCCTTTGAAGCATGCCTGAGCCCACTGCTCTGCTATATTTTTGTTATTTAACTGCATTAATTGTTCTGATCCTTTCCTAACTACCTGTTGTAGAGGTCTTGTGTTAACTCTAAAGAGAAGTTTTGTTATTAACTTCCTCAACATTTATATGTAAAATCTGACAAAGATCTAGTTAGCTATATTTTCCTTCTACCTACTGGGGATAATATATTTTCAAAGAGGTGGAAATAACAAGTATTTGAACAGGCTACATTTGTTTTTCAGAAGATCAGACACTGTTGAGACAAGTGCCCCCCTCCTTGAAGATACCATCCCCTCTCTCCTTAAATAAGATTGGATGGCACAGAAACATTGTGTGTTATCAGCTCCTTGTATGTTCTGTAAAGGGAAGAGGTTTGAAGTGGGGGCAAGAGTTGACTGGAAGAAGGAAGTGTTTGTATTTGAAATTCCCGGGAGGCTAAAATACTAAAGGAAAAAAATACACAGCCAGTCAAAGCAAAAAGAAAAGAAGAACAGGAGAAGATTAATTGAGGGAGAAAGTAAGAAGTCCTCAACCACATGGCTTTCTTTTAGCACTCAGCACTAAATAGAAATACCATAATCTTTATGAAACACACTTGAAAGATGTTGAAAAGAACTCATCATTAAAGTATGAAGCCAGATTATTTCCTCCAGCACTCTCAGGAAGATCCTTTCTCCCCCGTCTCTGCAGCTACCTCTCCTCCATGCTGTAGAAAACACTCTATACTTGATCAAGATCACTGTTACCTGCAGCTGCTAAAAAAATGGGCCCAAACAGCACTCCATGCCTTCCTCCAAAGTAAAACTCCTTGATTTACTTTCAAAACAAAAGTAATTCAAACTCTGAAGAAACTAGCTACATCCTTATAAACACAAGCATCTTCTGTAGGAAGAGCACCTCATCTTCTGCTGGGGTCTGTTTCACATGTGTATGGAAATGAACTACTGGCTCAAGGATAGCGACCATCAGAGAAAATCAAGAGAAGTGCATGACGGACAGTCTTACAGCTGAGTTTGTACTGGGTACGTAAGGGTGGCCCAGCAGTTCCCATGACTGTTCCTGCTGGGGGATTGCTACAGGCATATCCCACAGTCCACATCAGTTCTCTGTGCTTGTCTCCTTCCATTGCCTAATAGAATTATTTACACAGGGCATGTGAAGCCACAAGGCAGAAGCTGCCCTTACTTGATTCTGTTTGCAGGCACCAGCAATCTTGTGTCCTAGGCACACCTAATCTGTAGTAAAGAGCCTGGTACATTTTTATGTGTTTTTAAGACATAGCAGAATGCATTTGGCAAAATTAGATTATCACTAATGCACATCTGAAATACCCTCTCTAGTCTTTCTTAGTGGTTTTAGTGGAGAGAAATGACTGCTTCTCACACGAAAATCATCTCATACTAATGCAGCTGTCTAAAACTGGTCAGAGGCATTGTTCCATAAAAATGCCTGTTTCCCTTCTTGCCTTACCAAGGCAGTTCAGGGTGCCTGACTTCAGCAGAGATCTACACTGCAAAGGGTGAAATTTAGCTGCACCACCTTAAGTAATGAAAAATCATAAAAACCCCACAAAAGGGTACAAAAGATAAGTGGAGGTTCAATAGAATACTAGATAGCAGAATTAAAATTTCATGTACATTTAAGCATTTGGCTATGTATTTAACACTCAGGGTTTCTGATTCTCCATGTAACTGAGAAGCCTACCAGCATGCTCCGCGGGAGCTGGGCAAGCCCATAATTAGTTGCTCCCTCTCCAAAAGACAGCAGTCAGTCATCCACCAAAGGCAGGATGGCTCAGCAAGAAATGATGGAGCACCACTTAAAAGCATATTTTTTCTCCAATGAACAAACCTGATAGTATGAACTTTGTCTTTCCCCTCACATCACCATGATAGATACCCATTTTTGTGGGTACGATTAAAAATTGATTGAAAGTACCTCATCACTTTCTTCTTTCTTTATAATAGAGTAGAATTATTTACCCAGAGAGGTGTTTTTCTGCTAGAGGTCAGATCTCCAATCACTGGCTTTCTATGGCATAAAAGTAATCAGAATTCATGTCATGGTGTGTCACTAGTATCTCTGTCCTACAGATTTCAAAGAATAAAACAATCTTGTAGTTTTACACTCTGATCCTCTTTGTCACTCTAAGTTACTCTCATGATGGGTTGTAGCTTTACTCTTGGAAAGAAATGGCACTGTGTGATAATGGGTTATAAATTGTGATGCTCACACATTAATCTTCTGGCTATCATCTCTCACCTCCCCTTCAGTTTGAAGGGTTAATAAATATGTTGTAAACATTTTGCCAGAATGAAACTTGTCATAAAACCTGTGGAGTGAAATATCTATGTGAAAGAAATATGAAAACAGGGAAGTAGCTAGTTTGAGACTTTTTCCCCCCCTTACTTGACTCAAAACCCAAATTTGAGTTAAATGATTAATGATTCAATAATTTCTCGATAATGAATTGTTTCACCTGCTGAAATTTTAATTTTAGGATGCAAAACAAAAGTATTTCCAGGAGCTTATAACCCTATAGTGATTTGTATGTATACACACATATGTGTGTATATGTATACATATGTGAGTATATGTATACATAAGTGTGTATATATAATTTTTATAGTCCATCAGGAATGTAAATTTAAAAATTGTTTAAAATCTGCAACAGATTAATTTCTCAAAAATTCACGCCAAACTCCTGTACTGGTTATATAGGTTGCATTTATATGGTCTTCCAAAGAGCTCCTGAAGTCTAGAGGAGTCGCTGAGTATCATTAAAGGCAAACTTGCTTCAAGTGTCTCATTCTTCCGTGTACTGAGTGAAACAATTTTTGCAGCCACTCTTTCTATGGATCACTGGATTGGAGTAGAAGATTTCACTGCTGTGAAATTCATGCCCAGCTGCTTTTTCTGTATCCATTTTCTTCCACAGAGGATATGGTTTTAGCTTCACAAACAGGCCAGCTTTTCTCTGATGGTGAGCAATAAATATGAAAGTCTCTTATTGTTTCTTGTATTCATTAAATTGGATGCTAAACTTTAGCTCCAAAGAAAAAACAAATGACAAAGGTAGAAGGCCAATAGACTTCAAATTTTGAAATCCTAGAACACCTCTTTTGCCTGGTCTGTTTGCATATTTAAATGAGATTTGCATTAGCTCCTGATAAGAATAACCATTCTAGTCTGTAGGATATGTGAAACATACATGTGAAATGGTTCTCTGGACTCCTGTACAGTCAATGGCAAGATACAGGCAGAGAGATTAATTTATGGAGAGATTAATCTGAATTACTTAAGACATAGAAAATCACCCAAGGACCGTCTCCTTTTTCCCTTCATGTCAGAAGAGTCTGAGGAGCTGCCTCACCTACAAACATTTTACAAACTCTTAAAAACATGATTCATAATGCATGTTAACAGCTTATCCTCTGAACACAAAACTAGCGTAACGGAGCTGTGTGACAAACCTGACAACAAAACCCAGCAGCTCCCTCACAGCACCCTGCAGCCTGCTCCTGGAAGCACCAACCTCAGAGTCCCGTGGACCCAGAGAAGGTCCCAAAACATGGCCTTCAGTGCTATTATCCTGCCAGCAACTCTCCCTTTATGCCAGTGAAAGCTCATTTCATGCGTTTTTGCTCTTCATGACCACCGCTGGGTATTAACAGCAAGGCGATGGTTTCCTGTGTAAATTGGTTGTAGGTCCCTTTGGGATTTCTGAATTTGTACAGAAACCAGTTGTGTGACACAGAAGGAAGCATTAAATTCAATATTTCTGTCTCTTGTTGTCTCCTATACAATACAGTCTTCATTTGTTGAATAGTGCATGAGGCAGCATGTATGAAAAGAAGGAAAAAAGGTATCTATCTGCCCAAAAGAACAGAACAGAGTGTTCTTCACAGCAAAAGCAACAGGACACAGGCTCTTCTTCAGTTCCCTGTTGTATGAGGGAGTCAGAAAGATGTGTATTCGCACTAGACCTTTGGGTTTAGAGTTTTTCTGACTCTCTGTGGTTTGTCACTGTGACCCAGGATTCTTCAACAGGTCCCAGCCTTTGGGCCTCATCCAAAGCCCTTTTGATTCTTTTGAAAGGTCGCAGTGGACAGCGCACCAGCTCCATGAGGTGTGAATGCTGACTGACTCACCCACTCCCCTACAGCTCCAAGTCACTGGCAGGACATTTCCTAGTTGGTCTTGTCGTGGCAGGTGGGAGGCTTCACTCAGTTTGCACAAAAGAAAAGATGTAAGCTAGGGAAGACTTAAGGACATCACTAATACTGAGTGAAATCCCATGATTTGGGTGGGATACTAGACACCCTAATATGGGCAGCTATTTACTTTATGTACAGCAGATTTAATGGCTGTCATGAAGAATGACTGTTCATCTAGAAAGTTGGGTTAGTTATTAAACCTTCGGTAATTCAGCAGTGGAAGTGGAACACATCAAGGCTTGTGGCCAGAGGCTGCTCCGACATGCGCTGGTGCACCGTCATTTATGTCAGTGCAGGAGCCATAGAAGAACTGGAAGCAGAAGGTGGGCCTTAAGACTTCTGAACAACTGACCCTGCTCCAGAGGTGAAGAGTTACATTATCTCTAATGTCAGTGCTGTAGGGGGAGGGAAAGCAAACAGAGAGGGAGGAGAGGAAAGAACACGAAGGAGCAAATGTAGAAGGAATGCAAGTAGATAAAACAATAACGGAGGCCAGGTCCCCTTACCTTTACCTTCTTTCTCACATCAAAGTACATGGTGTTAAAAGAATGACTGTGTGGACTGAGGCAGGCAGGGAAAACACAGGGGGGTCACTGAAGCAGAGAACTGAAGCCAGTGTTTCACAGGCTGAATCAAGAGCAAAGGTGGAGAGCATTAGCTGTGCAAGTTGTGCTGTAACTTGCAAAGCTATAAGGGAGTGAAGCAGACAGCTCCTACAGGACATGTTCATTTTCTGCTTTTCTTTCTGTTTTGGGTTATATCAGTGACAACCGTATATTAAAAGTGCTGCAGTGCACCTCTCCCTTGAGCAAGCTTTGTGTGGATTTTCTCAAAAAAGAGCTAATATCTTGTCTGAAAGACAGCTCCCCCCAGTAGCTTCCTAGCTCCATGCTGAAACACTATCAGTCCCAAATTGGAGAGGAATCAGGTTCACTGTAGAATTCACATCACCGCTTCCTGCATTATTTTGGACTCTCAAAAGAGGTTTCAGAGACAAATACAAACTCAGCTTGGTTCAGCTTACTTCGTAAATCCGATGAGGTCACAACTTGAGAAAGCACAACAGCTGGCTCCACCACTAACCCACTCATGCTTGTCTCAAGGATGAATTATTGAGGATCTGCTTTGGTGTGACATTTATCAGGGTAATGCGCTCACCATTTTATCCAAGCTGCTGCATGGGGGACAGTGCTCCATGCATGCTCGACAGCCTCCTTTAAGTCCTGTTGATTGACTATTGTCTGCAAACCAAGCAGCAGTCAGAGCACTAATTAACCAAAAGACTTTTAATTGCCACTTCTCTTGAAGTTTTTAGCAGGAAGGACAGAGATGGAGGTTTCACAGTGACCCTCTTGCAGGGTCTGATTGGAAGAGCTGATGGGGTGACGCCAGAAGAATGCATTGGATTGCTCCTATTCAGCTACTTGACAGCCTCCACAATAAAGCATGGGGCTCAAGCTCTCATTCTCTGCTGGATAGAATAGGAACCAAAAAGCAGGCCCGATGGCTCTTCTGCTTGTGTTAAACAGACCTCAGACTGTAACTCTTAGGGAACTTTCCATACCTTTCAACTTGAGTCTAAATTTAGTGATGCTTTTGTCAGCGTTTTCAAGGTGGAAAGAAAGGTTCCAGCTATTGCATTTCAAATTCAAATATGCATGTCCATGTAGCCTCAGGCTAGAGACTGCAAAGAATCTGTAAAGTGGTGAATAGGAGATGGAATCTGTGCTCTCTGGTAAAACAGCTCTGTTTTCTTCTTTTGCTCTGTGTTTTTTACTTAACAAGGCATGAACATAGCCTGGCACTGCAACTGCACGCTAGAGAGCAGGCTGCAGAGCTTTGAAACGTAAATGCCATTTCTTTCTACCCTCCCTGGAGTTCTCTCATTTCTATTTATTTTCATTAGTAGAAATGAAAACAAATTAAGGCATGCAACACTCAATAGAGTAGGACTGAAGCAAGCACAGCTGCTAGCACCTGGAGCATTTTATTACTCCAGTGGTGTCCCTACATTTGAACAAAGCCCAGCTGCCTCAGAACTGCTGGAGGCTGGAAATCCGTGTTTTTTTTCTAGTCATACAGTTGTATGAGGTTCTTAATCTCACAGCTCAGTTCCTGGTTTACCCCTCAAAGCCAATTCACTTCCCAGCCCCACAGAGGTCTGTTTGCTTGAATGCTCAGGGTCTGATTCTCAGCTGGTTCAGCTGGCTTGCTCCATTTGCTTTAATACCTTTGGGTTTAGTATGCTCGTTACTAATATGCCCGGTTATATTTTAATAGTAATATCATACTAAGAATATGGTAAGCGCTTTGTTTCCCTCCTGTGCAACCTTCAAACTTAGCGCAACTATGTGCTTGTTCCTTTGTCTTGTTTTCCCACCAAATTAAATTCCTCTTCCTTGCTAACTTAGTTCCATTTTTCACTTATTAAAGAGGTTCTAAAAACACAGGACATACTTTCTTTGGTTACACAAAGGGTCCTGGCCTTTCTGCATGTCAGTCCAACTTTCGCTGCTGTTTTCTTCCATTTTTGCTTAGATACTTTGCTTCTATTTTTGTGTCTTCCTAATTGCCTGAAGAAGAAACTTAAAGCACAGCAATAACAAAGCCAAGTGTTCTGGATCGTCACTGACAGCATGGCATGAGAGGAATTGCACCTGGACTACGTTGGTCACAGAAAAAATGACACCCTGAGATAGGCAGAAGTTCACAAAAATGAACCTAAGTATTAAAATATGGACCTACAAAAATATTGAGGTTATTGGTAAAGCACCTTTCTTATTCTTCCTGTCTAGTAGGACGGCAAAACTTGTAGATGAATAACTGATAAAAGGGAATAGAATGTAGGAGGTCAGAATGAAAAAGATAAATATTTTTTCTTTCAAATTCTTTTTTCCCCAAGAAGAAATACAGCCTCTTCTCAAAAATAAAACCAAAAATATCTTGAGAACTTCCAGCAATTTAGAAAGAAAATTTGTTTTTACTACTGAAAATATAAATATCAATAATGTCACATTCTAACATTCCATAATGGGAATAAGAAAAAACAATCTTTTGCAAATATTGTTTAAAATATTGTTCAAAATATTGTTCACTTTCAAAACAAAAAAAGACTGAAGCAGTTAATTTTTTAAATTAAAAGGCTCTGCAGCCTAGACTTTCAGCTTTTCAACCTACTACACCTCCCACTTGATAGTCTAGCTGAAGCATATTTTCTTGAAAGGAACCAAACCCCATTATGAAACATTCAATACAGTAGTTGGTTTCCCTGAGAGGTAAGACACCTGTGACATTTCTGTGGGTACCATAAGCGTTGCAGGGTACAGAAGCAAGGTAAAATGCAAGTATATACCACCACCCCACAGTTAGCAATGCTGAATATTTTGTTTCTTGGTGATGGGTCAAAGTTCCAAGTAATTCCAGCTGTGGCATGCTGCTCGATTTCTTAGCAAACTAATGGGCTTTGATTCCCTCTGCAGAGGGCCCCATGGCAGCAAGTAGAAAATATGCTTACTTTTTTGCATCCTGCTAGCACAGGAGCAAGCCTACAGCAGTACAGAGCAAACATTTTTCTAGATGCTTGCACTCTCTACATAGCTACCACCTGCCAGTATTTACTAATGGACTGGGCACGTGCGAGAATCCACTCCTGTGCTGTGCCAAGTTCAGGCACGGATGTTTTTCGGAAATAGAGGGAATTTTAAGGCATTGTATGTAGTTCTGCATCTTTCCCCTTGCCACGCTGACAGTTTTCATCCTCAGTTTTATTTTCTGCAGAGCTTCTTCCCAATGCCTTTTCTTGTTAATTAGGGTGGCATCACGCCAAGTAAAAGGTTTTGGTTATTACCAGAGCTCCTGAGACAGCTTTTGTAGAAAGTTGATACAATTCCCTGCACCCCCTGGGAAGGCACAGCCCTAAAATTGGATTGAATCTTAATACTCTTGAATCGACGAGGTCAGCATATTCCTTGAATCATTTCCCTGCTTGTGAAACACACAGAGGATACCAAAGAGATTTCCATTCACTGAGGACGTGGTTACGCGCTGATCTGACTGCTTCTGATCCCAGACAGAAAGAAGTTCCCACTCCTTGGCCTGTCTCTGCAAAGCAGGGAACAGTTTTGGCGGTCTAACTCTAACAGCTCTTCCTTCGCATTCCAGTTTCATTTTTATTACATTACTGTTATTTTCTTCTGTAATTAAAGGTTACAGAGCTGGCAGAGCATTTTAGCTGTCTCCAGGTTAATAATGGGGTACGTGGATGCACATCCATTGATGCTGCATGCAAACTTTATAATAACAGAATGGGGTTTAGACACCAAACTGTTTGTATTTCAGACTGGAACATTTAGTGCTAGAAAAAGAGCACAGAATATTACCAATCTGCTTACCAACATCTTCTCAAGTGTCTATAAGCTGTATTTTTGGTGGAAATCAATGTAGGTGAAGGAGCAATCTGTCAAGTTTGTGACAAACATGTAATCTGGAGCAAAAGGAGAGAGGAAATCTGTGTTGGTTGGGCTCTGCCCCCACCCCAGGAATTTTAAAATTTCCACTACTTTGGAGTAAAATGACGTACAGAAGAAGAGAAAAAAAGGCCACCATCCCCAGCAAAAATCTTGAATTAATCATTCAGAGATATTCTGTCAATTTAAAATTTTCCAGTCTAACTAGCACATATTCTATAAACTAGAGAAAAATGAAGAATGAAACAAACTTAGTTTGAAACAGAAAAGTTGAAACGTTCCATATTGAAGCAGTCAAACAGAATTGCCTGATTTCTTCAAAATTTTCTCGTTACCCTTCAAAACAAATTTCTCTGAATTGACAAATCTTCATGAAGTGTGTAAGTTTTGACAAACCAGTAATTTTGGACAGAATAATTCAGCTGTAACATTACTAGTCCTGCATGTAATCTTGCCCTGTAATGCTGCTTCTAATAAGACAAGCAAATACTGATTGCCAGCGGCTGGACTGTCAGACGGTGGATAACCAGTTCCCAGCATCCTTACAGCATCTGTCTGCAGCACTGCTGCAGTTCCTCCCTTGCCACCTGATGCTGGTAAACACCACTCACACACCCTAGGTACCACTCTGCCTTTTGCTGTTTAAAGCTGCCTCTGGTCTTCCCAGGGTGCTTTTAACAAAGGGCACATACTAGGTAGGGTCCTTTGGTCTAACTCAGCTGTGTTATTTTACCTGATCCTGTCTTATCCAAGCTAGTTCTTCCCACTCTCTCCATGATCCCCAGACAATTGAAAATGGATTGTCACTGGTTTACGTATTCATCGCACAGTTCCTGCTTTCGTTCTCTTCAGGCTCACAGACAGTGCACACAGAAACACATATTATATATCTTTAGAGCTCACTTCCTGACCTCTCAACCTCCCAAAGATGTTCTGGAGGTTCCTCAAGTCCAAGATTTGATAAAGCACCAGTACTTCAGTAAGTCTTCCTAAAGTTGGTGGCCATCCCTACACTTTGAAGAGGAGGTCATCATAACTATGCGTAGGCTCATACCCATCCAGAGGTGCTTAGTCTAGGTGACCACATGAGCTTAACATCACAAAGACCTTTTAGAGAAGTGCATTTTCCAGGTTTTACAAATTTGTCTTCATCTTGATTAGGAATAGATGAGGAGAAAATTTATTGCATCAGTCACAAAAGTGGACTTTTCTATGAGCATCACCACTTTCCCACTTTGTTGTAAAAGGAAATTTCATTCATGCTGTTCCTCAACAATTGGATGAAACCCCACCTACTAACAGTTTGCAGCAGCAGTTTTCAAACTGTTCTGTGCAAGTGCCTGGGGCAGACACATGATCCCATCAAGGGATACAAAGAAAATCCTGAAGTGATGGCTACCACATTTTTATCATGTCAGTGTTTTGCATCTTAACAATGAAGGCAGTAGGGTAGAATCTTCTTTCAAATTTTGTGAGTAAATTGCTTTCTTGTAATAACTGGATTTTCCACTGACAGATGGCAGCTACAAGCTGTCAATCATTTTAAATTCAAAGGATAGATGAAGCGCAACAAATGTATTGTTATTGCCTGCTAGGCTGGAAGTATGTCCAAGCTGGTGTATGGTTCCTTTGTGTTATGCTGGGTTCATAGATTTCACAAGTATAATACTTCTGCCAGGGACTAACTGGAACTAAAAAAAGGCCACATGCAATTTCTTACAGACTTCATCAATAACAAACATCATCAGACCCAGATTCATCCAGAGGAAGAAAAAGAGTCTGGGCACACAAGGAACAACATTCCCTCCTGTGCAAACAGTCATTTAAACAGATGGACCTAAACAAGCAGAACTTTGTTGGAGGGGGGACAAAAAGGACAATAAAATTATTCTTCCTTTGGAAAACTTGTGTGATCTCCAGAACCAGAGCTGTTGCCTTCCAGAGCACGCAGCAATCAGCCCTGACCACCTCCCTTCTCCCAAGGCCACAAGTGCCTGTGCTGCTTCCCTCCTTCACCTGAGCCCCTGAGGTTCAGAAAAGCTCAGTAGGTATTGCCTAACACATGCCCCACTCCCATGCCACACTGAGCTCTTTGTTATGGCGAAGGGTCACTGGAGGCAGCTGACTATCGGCCAGGCTGCCTCCAGCTTCCCCACACAGGGCTAGCACTGGCCACTCCAGCTAGTCCCATCCATCACCAGCCGCTGCCCCTGCCACGCTGCCCTGCAGCCTTTGCTCCCAGCTAAAGTGGTCTCTGACGGCTGTTGCTGCTTGCCAGGACACATCTCAGCAACCCCCAAGTTGCTTCAGCTGTTCAGAGAAGCTGTACAGAGCTACAAGCGATCACAGCCCCAGGAAAAATTGTCCTCTGAAAGGATGTTCTTCTTTTGTCCCCCTGAAAACAAACCAAGAAAACACCTCAGAAAACCAAAAAAATACCTACAAAGCTGCACAGTCTTTGCTTGCTTAATGTTTCTTCATCCCAAGCCAGCTTTGAGTTTTATTTGTTCATTTCTGTGCCCTGTGACAGGCTTATAAATGCCTGTTTTTCTCACCTCTACAACTTGATGCCTGGCTTAGCAGAAATGTCTCTGTTTCAGAATGTAGATGCAAATAAAAATCTACTTAGACCTAATAATTTACCAGCTCTAGACAACCCTTGCACTTCTAAAACAGGGACAAAGTATTTTTGCCCTTTCTGGAGCCTCCTGGAAAGGAGGCTATTTTACTCCCTGAAGCATTTGGGAGCATTTATTCTTGTAATTAAGTGAGAAAAATAGGAATAGCCAGCTTGAAAGCAGTATATCTGTAAGAGTGAAACAAGCAGGAATTAGAAGCACTGTAATTTAGGCTGAATTGACTCCTGGCTGGTCCACTTAAATGCAGACCATGCATGCTGCTCCTGGTCTGGAACCACACAGCAGAGAAGGACAGTGGGAAAGTGTTGAAAAAGGATGATTGTAATGAAAGTTGCATTGCTTTTGGATCTTTATGGAGATACTGACTAGTCTCAGTCAGAGTAGTGGTCCTATCTTGATAAGTTTACTGAACAACTCTTGACAGTCCTTTCTCCCTGTCATCTTTTCAGACCAAACCTGGTCAGCTTTAAAGGAAAAAAAAAAAAGGGTTCTGTTTTTTTTCAGGTAAAGCTGAAAACATTAAAAGACAATGGAAAATCACAGTTTTATAGTCAATTTAATACAGGAAAAAATAAACTAAAAATGATTGACATCTGACTTGTAAAGCTAGGAAAGCAAGGAAAGCAGCCCTTATGGCAGACGGGGAAGCTATTGCTAAAGAAGACCAGGTAAGCAAACTCGATAAAAATAGGGGGAACTGATATACCACTCCTCTCTGACCACATGTCCTTCACAACAGTGGTAGTATGGCAGAAAAGTTCTCTTAATTGCCTATTGTTTTAGAAAATATTATTATTATTATTCTCTACAACTCCAGTGAATGGTGAAATTGATTGAGCCATCCTTAGTTGATGGCATTTGTGCAGTACATTGTGTTAAAAATACTTTGGGCTGGGCAACAGGGAGGAAATCTTCCTATTTCTGGTCACTTTACTATGGCTCTGTGGCAAGGTGCAGCCCCTGGATGAAGAGGAAGGAGCTTGTTCCTTACCCAAGAACAGCTCCATGCGGAGCTCAGTCTGGAGATGCTTCACAGATGCAGAACTGGGCAGGGCAGGCCCACCGGAGAGCAGGAAGACAACCTGCAGAACAAGTGAAGTTTGGGAGATAAAGTTGAAAAAGGGGGTCTTCTTTTGAAGTTCTTCTGACAGGTCTGGGGTCCTGTCATTACAAATCTAGGAATCTACAAAGACAGATAATTTTCCAGTTAATGCTTCCCAGTGTCATAAAGCCCAGGCCATACACATGAGAAGATTATTTTTTTCCTTTGCTCAATAGCTTTATGGCCTGATAACAGGACACTTCAAGAACTTATATTGGTGGTGCAGATCTAATTATGTAAAACATAAATAGACTCAAAGGCAGAGCAACAGAAGCCACACAAGCACACTCATTCGATGACTCTAATCTTACACTCAGTGTCTTCTGACATAGCCAAAATTAACATCGGTACACTTTATCCTTTAACTTCAAGAGCTTCTGCTGTCGTAACAGACTGGGAAGCAAATATGTAATCTTTCTGTTGCAACAGGACAGATGTTCAGTGGCTCTCAGAGGGCAAACTCTAGCACAGATCTTCAAGTTACATCAGCAGTTTCCCTTATTTTCTCATATGACACATCTGTGCCATCTTCTCGGCTGGAGGCGCATGTCCTGGCTTCAGCAGATAGCCTATGTTACACATTTTTTTCTTTCCTAGAAGATCTCAGTTCAGCATTTCAGGACTTATGTGACACTTTCCAATACACAACATCTCTGAATCAGTGGTTAAAACCCCAGAATTAGGGTAACTGCTTGGAGACAAATGTGCCTGACTGCTCCGAATGTCACAAAAGTTTCTTGCAACAGATGACATGTGGATAGACGAGATCATCAAAATGGAAATCATTGTGTACAGGAAAGAAGTGAGGCACCCACTTGGAGAATATTTCCTGTAAAACATTTTATTTCTTTCCCATTTCCTTATCTGCCAGGTACCTGAGCTGTGGAAGTCTGTCAATAATCTGACGGTGGCTTTGAATTACAGCCTGCATAGAAACCTTTGCTAGTCTTTGGACACAAGAGACCATGTGTCTTAATTTATCAAACTGTCTTTTTTTTTTATCATTCCTTTCTTGTCTCCTAACTTGTCTTTATGAGACTGAATTTGCTGCCCTTCTTGCAATCAAGACCAAGTACCATCAGCCACTGAAACCAGCTTGCAACCGAAGCTTTTCCTCACCCTTACTGAGACATGAGATAAACCAACAGGTACATCTGTCATACTGATAGATAAAGATTTCTTTTATTATTTTCACTAAACACCAGTGGGAATTCAAGCCTAGTAATTAGAGCAGAGCCACAGATCATTGCTGAAGCCATTTTCAATGCCAATGATGATACTTTAAAGATATTTCTATTTCTGGCCAATCCAGTCCTTTGGCTACTAAAATAACCCAAAACGATCACTTTCAGGCTTTGACAGTAAGAGACTCATGCAGCACTCACCACTAATAAGGACACTAATACAAGATGACAAAAGTAAATGGGCCCAAGTTTTCGCTTGATTGCTCCATTTCATTATCGTTCTCAAAGTTTCATGCTGCTTAACACCTTTTGGAATTAAATAACCAACTCACACCGATGAGCAAACAGTGTCCTAACTATATGACCCATTTTTTTGGAAGGATTCTGTAAGCATATTGCCATTCATGGGAAGGAAAAAGTGAGCAACAGTGCAGACAAGGCACTGAACTTTATGGCAGACCAGTGAAGTCCCTCTCCACTATTACAGCTCTGTTTTCCCACGCTGTGAACCAGTTCATCTGCAGTTACCTGCCACTGTCTCACAAGCATTCAGAAACACTCTCAGCTTTAAAGTTCACGGGCAGAACTACAAACAGTGCAAATGTGCTCACTGCCCTGTCAGCCAATAGCCTGACCACACAGAGGCAAATATACGAAAAAGCATTTGTTCCATTACAGGAAAATTATCTCAGGGCATCGCATTCTACACGTATCAGAGTTTTTTACAATTCGGATAAGATAAAATCTTCCCTTTTTGTATTTGCTGTTCTATGTGGAAATGAAATTATTCTCTCCAGTATTACGGATTTTTTCCAGCCTCACTTGATTCCGATAAATCAGATGTAATCTTCTGCAAGCACCAGCAAGCACCATTGCAGCTTGCAATAATCCTATGCATTGGCCAGGACTTCATTATTATTACGCTATTATACAGGCAACAGTTCTATCATTTCTTTCTATTCTAGTCTCCAAATAGTTGCTTTTCTGTGGTTTTTTTTTTTTTTCAATTTACTGTATGCTTTTAGGCAGTTTCCCAGGCAGAAGATTCTCCCATATCACAAGGACATTAGATATAATTTTGACTGCAGTGAAAAGGATGTAATCCAGGAATAAATCTAGTGAATTCATAAAGTCATACAAAAGAATTACCTGTATAAGATCAGAAACAGATCCATAGTTGTTGCTAATTAAATTGGCTTCTATTCACATTGTCTTCTCTTATAAGGGAGGTAGTAGGCAATATTCCCACTCATGCCTTTATTTTCCACAATTATCTTCTAGGGTTTCCACCAAATGCTGTGGAAAGCATTAATTAAGCGCAATAAGGAAGGCAGAGACTGCAAACAAAGGCAGGTTGGGTTGATGAATTTTTGCCACTTACATTTGAATTAAAAAATTTCAATTCCAGCAGTGATTCATATTATGAATCAATTTGGCAAACTATCAGGCTTTAAAATCAATTACACTGGATCAGAAGTCATGTTTGCAGATAATGCGTAGAGGGACACTTTTACACAGCAATGACCTTTTAAGCTGGCACAAGCCAGTTTCTACTGCTTGGCAAAGTATCCTCCCACAGTGCTAAGTCAATTATATTACATCTATTTCAGTCTGTTATTGAGCATATAACGGGAAAGCACTGCTGAGGGCAAATCTGCCTATCCTTCCTCAGAAAGCAAAACCACAACCAACCTGACAAAGTTATCATTTATCCCATGTCTATACTGCTCACCTCCTTGAAGAAAGAGGAACAGTGAAGAATCAGGAAATGTTAATCAATTTTATATATCACCAAACTTTCTTCACAGTTTTATTGTTACTAAATTACAAATCTGAGGGTTAAAAAAGCCTGCATACTGCGTGATCATCAGCGTGTGTATCGGAGGGACTATCAGCAGATGATACTTAGGATAGCAAATAGTCAAAATTACTAAGAATTGTAATCTGTACAACCTTGTAAAGCACCGATAGTTTCATGAGAGATTATCTGATGATTCCTTGTTATTTGCACAGTACACAGGGATTTACAGCCCAGGCAGAGATTGAGCACCACCCCTAAGGAGCATGATCTTCACGCTGACGTGTGCAGCACAGCAAGTGCTGAGGGGAGAGGGGGAGCCAGGATATGCAGAAATACAGCAATAAGATTACATGTCATATGCTTTGCTCTGCTACGTGCAGAGGGTTCAGCAATTTTACAGGGAGATTTTTTGCTGTTCCTAAGAATCAAGTCATTTGTGCCAGAGATGCGCACATCCCCAACGTGGATGTGGTAAAAGAGGTGAAGCGTGGACCAAAGGGACTGAAGCCAGAGTATGAGGGAAGTGTTGTTAAAAAGCGGGACCCACAATAAGAAAAGGCACTTACAGCTAATATATGGATCACAACATTAAACTGAATGAAAGACAGCAGTAGAGCTAATTCATCAATAACAGAAGTGATAGGAACAAAAATTCTTATTAAAAAAAACCAAACCAAAATCAGTGTGCAAGCAGGTCTGTACTCCAAAAGTAGTATGGTGGGATGGTTTGTAGTACCATGGAGAACACCAGAACAAGGTCAGACCACCAGGCTGAGAAGGAAGGGGGAAATCTTGCTCACCATCAGACTTTCCTAGATTATATAGGGTTCCTGAAGGGCTCTCTGCACCAGAGAGCTGCTAGGGGAAGGAGTGCAGGGAGGCACACAGAGGCAGACAGAGCAGCAAGACCTGAGCGCTGCTGATCCCAAATGTCACAAGGAGCAGCTGGCAATTTGCCATTCACCATGCTTGAGGAAAATGGCTGTTGATGGAGGTCTATGTTTTTTCTATCATGCCTGTAAGTGGACACCCTCACAGCTGGCTGCAAGCACAGAAAGAGATGCCAGGTGAAGCACTCTTAGCAAACACATCTCTGTAAGTGCCTCGCGTACGTTGTTGTTGCTTGGTTCGGTGTAGCCTGTTGCACTAAGCACACAGAGAAAAATAAAGATTTCATATGCCAGAGACAAAGCACGAGGACAGTGATAAGGGAAGCAGATACAGAGAGCGGGAGAGACTTACTGAAGACAAACACAATCAATAAAGGGGATAAGAAAAGAAGGCAGACTTAGCAGCCTAGCCACTAAACCCTGCAGCTTCTCCTCTCAGCACCTTCAGTTTACTTCTCAGTTTTTTAGACAGAAAAACATGTTTATCTGTGTAGGTGGGATAGCAGCAAGTAAGAAAAATGCCTGACTGGCTATAGAAAGGCAGATGTATTGTGCACCCTGAAGACAAGGTAGCTGGATGAATTACTCTACCTTTGTCTCAGGCCATACATTCAGAGCAACTTGTTTGTGTGTTTGCACAGGAGCAGGACTCAGGGAGTTCAAGGAAACATTTTTTTATAGAATCATAGAATGGTTTCAGTTGGAAGGGACCTTAAAGATCATCTAGTTCCAACCCCCCATCTAGTTCCAACACCTTTCCACTAGACCACGTTGCTCAAAGCCCCATCCAATCTGGCCTTGAACACTGCCAGGGAGGGGGCATCCACAACTTCTCTGGGCAACCTGTTTCGGTGTCTCACTACCCTCACAGTGAAGAATTTCTTCCTGATATCTAATCTAAATCTACCCTCTTTCAGTTTAAAACCATTCCCCCTCATCCTATCACTACATGCCCTTGTAAAAAGTCCCTCTCCTGCTTTCCTGTAGGCCCCCTTGAGGTACTGCAAGGCTGCTAGAAGGTCTTCCCAGAGCCTTCTCTTCTCCAGGCTGAACAGCCCCAATTCTCTCAGCCTGTCTTCACAGGAGACGTGCTCCAGCCTTCTGATCGTCTTTGTGGCCCTCCTCTGGACTCGCTCTAACAGCTCCACGTCCCTCTTATGTTCGGGGCCTCAGAGCTGGACACAGTACTCCAGGTGGGGTCTCACGAGAGCAGAGCAGAGGGGGAGAATCACCTCCCTTAACCTGCTGGCCATGCTTCTTTTGATGCAGCCCAGGATCTGTCTTTCTGGGCTGCAAGCGCACATTGCCAGCTCATGTTGAGCTTCTCATCAACCATCACCCCCAAGTCCTTCTCCTCAGGGCTGCTCTCAATCCATTCTCCACCCAGCCTGTACTTGTGCTTGGGATTGCCCCAACCCACATGCAGGACCTTGCACTTGGCCTTGTTGAACTTCACGAGGTTTGCATGGGCCCATCTCTCAAGCCTGTCAAGGTCCCTCTGGATAGCATCCCTTCCCTCCAGCGTGTCGACCACACTGCACCGCTTGGTGTCATCGGCAAACTTGCTGAGGGCGCACTCAATCCCACTGTCCATGTCACTAACAAAGGTGTTAAACAGGACCAGTCCCAATACCGAACCCTGAGGAACACCACTCGTCACTGGTGTCCACTTGGACATCGAGCTGTTGACTGTAACTCTTTGAGTGCAACCATCCAGCCAATTCCTTATCCACCAAGTGGTCCATCCATCAAGTCCATGTCTCTCCAATTTAGAGATAAGGATGTCATGCAGGACAGTGTCAAATGCTTTGCACAACTCCAGGTAGATGACATCAGTTGCTCTTCCCCTATCCACCAATGCTGTAACCCCGTCATAGAAGGCCACCAAATTTGTCAGGCACAATTTGCCCTTAGTGAAGCCATGTTGTCTGTCACCAATCACCTCCTTGATTTCCCTGTGCCTCAGTATAGTTTCCAGGAGGAACTGCTCCATGATCTTGCCAGGCACAGAGGTGAGACTGACTGGCCTGTAGTTCCCTGCGTCTTCCTTTTTTCCTTTTTGAAAATGGGTGTTACGTTTGCCTTTTTCCAGTCAGTGGGAACTTCACCAGACTGCCATGACTTCTCAAAAACGATGGATAGCGGCTTAGCAAGCTTTTTGCTTGATATCAAACATCTTTTTTTTTTTTTAAACTGTAGGATAAATCCTCACAGTGCTGTTAAATGCTCACTATGTTTCGGCAGTCAGAACTTTGCAGTTTGGGAGGCACTTTGAAAAAAGGAAAAAATGAGACAAGAATCAATGTTTAGTGCTGTATCAGTAATTCTCCACAAATAAAGCTGTATGCAATAGCTCTTAGTGAAGCAAGTAAAACAGTGTTCACTCTCTGGTGCCTCAGAAGCCACCTTGATGGCAATGCCAGTTCTCAAAGCCAGTTTTTTGCTCCCCCTGGGTTACAGGAGCCCTGTAAATGTGAATTACACCTGAATTACACCTGAAGTGGCGATTGATGGCTGCCTTGGCCATAGTAACCACGAAGCTGTCAAGTTTAAAATTTATGGTAACAGGAGGAAGACTGCCAGCAAGACCTTTACACTGGATATGAGGAGAGCAGATTTCAGGCTGCTCAGGGAACTACTTAATAAGGCTCCCTGGGAAAAAGCTTTTGAAGGGGCTGGGGTCCATCAGTGCTGGTCACTTTTTAACTAAGTACCACCTCCTAAGAGCACAGGATCAAGCAATTCCAAAATGTCGAAAGTCAAGCAGACGAGGCAGAAGTTCGGCCTGGCTGAGCAGGGATCTTCTGCTTGAACTAAGGCAAAAAAAGAAAGTGTACAACCACTGGAAGCAGGGTCAGGCAACATGGGAGGATTATAGAGATACTGTTTGCCACCGTAGGTAGGAAATTCATGCGGCCAAAGCTCAATTAGAGTTGAAGCTGGCCAGTACTGTGAAGGACAATAAAAAGGGCTTTTTAAAATATATTGGTAGCAAAAGGCAGGCTAGAAATAACATTGGTCTGTTATTCGAAAAGCATAGTCACCTCACATACAAGGACATAGATAAAGTGGAGACGTTTAATGCTTTCTTTGCCTCGGTTTTCAACACCGATGATGGGTGCTGGGACACCCAGAGCCCTGTGCCTGAGGTCCGTGACTGTGAGAATAATACACTCCCAATCAACCCCGAACTTGTGCAGGATTTTCTGCTCCAGCTGGATCCCTACAAGTCAATGGGGCCCGACGGGGTTCATCCAAGGGTACTTAAAGAATTGGCTGATGTCATAGTGAGACCTCTCTCAATGATTTTTCAACGCTCTTGGGAATCTGGAGAGGTCCCAGTTGACTGGAAGTTGGCAAACGTTGTCCCAGCCTTCAAGATGGGCAACAGGGATGACCCTGGTAACTACAGGCCTGTTAGTCTCACCTCGGTGCCTGGCAAAACTATGGAGAAAATTATTCTGGGAGTTATTGAAACACATCTCAAAGACAATGCAGTCATTGGTCCCAGCCAGCACGGGTTCATGAGGGGAAAGTCCTGTTTGTCAAATTTGATTTCTTTTTATGACAAGGTTACCCACCTAGTTGACCAAGGGAAGCGAGTTGATGTAATCTTTTTGGATTTCAGTAAAGCTTTCGATACCGTCTCTCTCAGTATCCTCCTGGGCAAAATGTCCAGCATACAGCTGGATAAACACATAATGCAATGGGTGAACAATTGGCTGATGGGTAGGGCTCAAAGAGTTATAGTAAATGGGGTTACATCGGGCTGGCGACGGGTCATTAGTGGGGTTCCTCAGGGATCCATCTTGGGGCCAGTGTTCTTCAATATCTTCATTAATGATTTGGACGCAGGGCTTGAAGGACTACTATCCAAGTTCGCTGATGACACAAAATTGGGAGGAGCTGTTGACACTCCTGAGGGCAGAGAAGCCCTGCAGAGAGACCTAGATAAATTAGAAAGGTGGGCGGTCACCAACCGCATGAAGTTTAACAAGGGAAAGTGCCGGATTTTGCACTTGGGACACGGTAACCCTGGATGTACATACAGACTGGGGAACAGTCAACAATGAGCCAACAGTGTGCCCTGGCAGCCAAGAGGGCCAACCATGTCCTGGGTGCATCAAGCATAGTATTGCAAGCCGGTCAAGGGAGGTGATTGTCCCGCTCTGCTCTGCATTGGTGCGGCCTCACCTTGAGTACTGTGTGCAGTTTTGGGCACCACAGTATAAAAAGGATATGAAGATACTAGAGAGTGTCCAGAAGAGAGACACAAAGATGGTGAAGGGGTTTAGAGGAGAAGCTATACAAGGAGTGTCTGAAGTCATTGGGTCTGTTCATGTTGGAGAAGAGAAGACTGAGGGGAGACCTCATTGCGCTCTACAACTTCCACACAAGGGGAATTGGAGGAGTAGGCGTTGACCTCTTCGCCCCGGTGACCAGTGACAGAAGGCGAGGGAATGGCAGGAAGATATGCCAGGGGAGATTTAGGCTGGATATTAGGAAAAGGTTCTTCACCTGGAGAGTGGTGGAGCACTGGAATCGGCTCCCCAGGGAAGCAGTCATGGCGCCAAGCCTGACAGCATTCAAGAAGCATTTGAACAATGCCCTCAGACACATGGTGTGAATTCTGGGGTTGTCCTATGCTGGGACAGGAGTTGGACTTGATGATCCTTGTGGGTCCCTTCCAACTCAGGACATTCTATGATTCTATGATTACTCAGCTGTTGGCTCGTTCATGAGCAAGCAGTAATGAAACTGAGGCATGTCGTCTCATACCAGGGCTTTAAATCCATGCAGAATACAATGTGCTCCTAGAAGGAGTGGGAGAAGAAAATAGGCAAGAAGGAGCAGAGCGAAAAGAAGCCGGGGGAGGCGGGGTGGGGTGGGGAGACTGTCAGCTTGTTTTTTTGTAGGTAACGTGGTGGAAATCAGTAATATTTGCAAAAAGGATTCTAGGAAGACCTGGGAAATGACAGAGAAAATGAGCAAAAACTTTTTGATATGCAATTCAGACAGGACATAACCAGAGGTATGTGTGAGATATTCAAAGTTATATCCAACAACGAACATAATGCTGGAGATGTTGCTCTCATTTAAAAAAATGGAGGTAACCTTCAACTTCTCACAATAGTCAAGGTCTTTCAAGCATTAGGATAGATCTGGGTCATCTCAGTGAGGGAACTGTTACACTTGTTTAGTCATCTAACGTTTCCTTTGCTTTGTAGGTTCCCAGAGCAGAGCTGAGGCATCATTGCAGTTCCCATACCTGTCTCCCAGCTGTAAGTAGAAGAGACATTGTCAGAGGAAAGCAAGCATGGCAGGGCATTCCTAGGACCAATAAATTTGACCTTCTGACAACATAAATTAACACAATTTAAGTGAGAATGTGACCGGTCTGGATTTGTAGAGTAGATCAAGCGGCAATTGTCCTATGTAGTCAAAGTCAATGGAAATGACAGATTAATAATTATTGCTCTATTCCTTGCTTCAGTCGTAAAGCAACCCACTAAATCTCACTAAATTATCTGATTATACAGAATATCATGTCACGGTTCACCATATGCTTTCTTTTGTGTTTTAATGGTGGCAGTATGCCTAACAGCATTCCCAGGTCTACTGATTTTCCCCTTTCCCCTTATTCAAATCTCAGTTTTCCTGTCATCTCAGTTGTTTGATGCTTCCTTCCTTTTTTATTCACTCAAGAAAAGCACTTAAGGCTCATGACTAAATAGCCCACTGAGCAGCCTCGTTAGGGGTAGTATCCGACAGAATAATTGAAATTACTAAAAATTGAACACATGAGAAATTTTCTGTAGGAAAAAAACATTTCATCCAAACATACATGTTTTGTAAACTGTCAAACTATGACAAATATTTTGTATGAAAAGTAAGCAACTAGCTTTCTTAAGTCTTCAAGTTTAAAATGAATTTTGAGTTTTGGATGAGAAGATTGGGGAGGAAAAAAGGGGGAAGTTAGAACAAAATGTTTTTTATGCAAGTGAAAATGCTTTGACAGGCCTGACTATTTAGTACTTGTCCATAAGTATTTTTTTGTGGGGGGTGGGTTGAGGAGGGCAGGGAAGAAATAGAGCATCTGCTCAGCTCCTCTCAGTCAGATACTCGTTACGCTGGTATGGTATGTCATCTGCAATTTGGGACACTTTTTCCCTTAGATAAACACTGTAGAAAACACTGACATTCTTGGGTTTTGTTCTGGCTTTACATTAAAGTAACTGCAGAGTCTTGGCCCTTCTGTTTTAGCTTCTTAATACATAAGTCATAGAGAAAAACATGAATGATTAGTGAGTTCAAGACTAAAGAAAACACAAATACATTCTAAGGGATTATGTTGCCCACAGTGTGCAATTCCAGGAGGATTCAGCAATATGAAGTTACATTTTTTTTACCCCTCTAACACCAAAAGGCCAGCTGTAGCTACTTAATGTTAGGTTCACACACTCCAAAGCATCCCACCACTGATTCCTGTGGAAACACTTGCTGAGCTGCATTAATCAGACCAAAGCTGTTGCTAGGATGCTAGATGACTATCTGATAACACCAAGCAAGGCGCAAGAGAGTATTACTGGAGTTACTGTTTGCAGCTGCTAACAAAACAGAGGAGCCATCCTTGTGGGGCCTCTCCTACATGGGACCAATCTGCTGACCTCCATCTGACCTTGGTGAATGATCATTTATGTCACACACAGCCTGTGTTTTCCTGGCACAAACACTCTGACTGGTTCCTTGGCTTCACGGGTAAGGTTTCTCCATGTACAAAGAAAATACTTTAAACAACACTGTTGGTAGGAGGTACAGAAGAGGGCAGGTGGGGCTGCCAATTCACCCAGGGAATGAATGAAGTTCCATCCCTCCTGGACAGGCTGTTTGCCATTAAGTTGGCAAACTTGATCCAAACTCTTTACACCCTGAATAATTCAGCAGATGAATTTACCACCAGAACCTCTGGCAGCAGATCAATCTGGGATTACATCAGCAGCAGAGAGAATTAAGTGTGTCTTCATTTTCGGCAAGATAAAAATGTCCATCTGTTTCTGTTCTTTATTAATTTTGCCTGTAAGTGGAATACAGAACTATACATTAATTAAATGCATATGACTGGCTAATAAATTTGTTACAAACTGCTCTCGTGATGCCTGCCTCTTCATTAAGCAGAGATTGAGAATGTATAAAAGAAGGACTTTTTACAATAGATCATAGACAGATGAGAACTAAGCCACCTAGAGTTTTCCTTAGCGCTATAGAAAATGCCAGGGGGAACAGGAATTCCATCAATACTTCAATTGTCTCTTATTTGCAATTAGGCCCATATGGCCTCACAGAAGGACAAATGTCTCCCCCCTCCTTATTCTGCAAACATAATCAGTAGCAATTTTCTCCCCCTTGCCTACGAGTGCAGGGAGATAAAGCCAGTCAGGGTTGCTACTGATATCATTCTGTGAATCAATGAGCAAAGAAGTGCTAAGAAAACAGGATAGCCAGCACACTTCTCATGTTGCCCTGCCCCTTGGGTCTGCGTGCTTCGCCTGTGGCCATGCACCACTGAACCAAGGTTATTGCAAAGAAAAAAAAAGCATATTCTACAGAATATCTGGAAATGGAAAACACAAGGTAACACACTGCAATTGATAAAGCTACATATATTTTTAATGGAACTGCTTTAAAAATTACAACGGTTTCCGAGTTAGGAAGGCTAAGGCTCAGCTAGAACTGAAATCGGGCAAGGATGCCAAGTACAACAAGAAAGGGATCTTCAGATACGTGAGCAGTAAGTGGAAGCACAGGGAAGACAGGCCCATTGCTAAACAAGGCAGGGAAACTAGTCTTTAATAACACTGACAAGGCAGAAGTCTCCATACCTTCTTTGCCTCTGTCTTTACTGGCATAGCTGGGCCCCAGACCACAAGATCAAGTAGCTCCAATAATGCATGTGTTAATGCATTAACAAACATGGAAGGGCTGGTTTGCAGTCTCTTGCAAGGGCTCAATCCACATAAACCTATGGGCCCAGAGGGAATCCACCTCAGGGTGTTAAGAGAAGCAGCTGACATTGTTGCAAGGCCATTGTCTGTAATATTAGAAATGTTGTGGAGAACAGGGGATGTCTCTGATGACTGGAAGAGAGCAAACACCATACCCATCTACAAGAAGGGCCCAAAAGAGGACCCAGAAAACTACAGGCCCGTTAGTCTTACTTCAGTCCCTGGGAAAGTAATAGAACAAGTCCTCCTAGAAAGTATTACTAACCTAATCAAGAAGGTGCCTGGGAAAAGCCATCACAGATTTACCAAGGGCAGATCATACCATACTAGCCTGATTGCTTTCTACAACTAATACCTTCTGTCAACATGGGGAGAGCAGTGGATGTTGTTTACCTGGACTTCAGCAAAGCATTCTATACTTTCCCACAGTTTCTCCTGGACAAACTGGCAAGATATAGATTGGATGGGTGGTCTGTGAAATGGGCAGGAAACTGTCTAACAGTGCGCTCAGAGGGTGGTCATCAATGGTTTTTACTCAAGCCGGCAGCCTGTCACAAGTAGGGTCCCCCAGGGATCAATACTGGGCCCCACGCTGTTCAACATCTTCATAAGTGATGTGGATGATGGGATTGAAAGCTCCCTCACCAAGTTTGCTGATGAAACCAAACTGGATGGTTAGGTCGACACGACAGAAAGGAGAGCCATCTTAGATTGATAGGGTGGAAGAGTGGGCTAGCAAGACCAGTATGAAGTTTAAAAAAAGACAAACGCAAAGTCCTGCACCTGGGACGATATAACTGAAGAGCCCAGTACAGGCTAGAACCTGTGTGGCTGGAGAGCAGCCTTGCTGAATGGGACCTGTGGGTCCTGGTGGACAACAAGCTGAACATGAGTCAGTAGTGCGCCACTGCAGCAACGAAGGTAAATCAGATCCTAGGCTGCATCCACAGGGGCACTACTAGCAGAGACAGAGACATGATCATTTCACTCAGCATTTGCGAGGCCACATCTGGAGTACTGCATCCAGTTCTGGTCCCAACAATTCAAGAAAGTTGCAGACAGACTTGGAGAGGGTCCAAAGGAGGGCCATGAAGATAATTAAAGGGCTGGAGAACCTTGTCTATGAGGAAAGAGTAAAGGAATTAGGTGTTTTCTCCTTGGAGAAGAGAAGGCTGAGGGGAACCTCATCACAGTATTTCAGTACTTAAAAGGCAGCTACAGAGAGGATGAAGGCTTTCTCTTCCCAAAGAGACGCATGGAGGAGACAAGGGGCAACAGGTACAAGTTGCACCAGAAAACGTTTCATCTCAATATACGAAAGAAATTTTTGTGCAGTGAGAACAATCATTCACTGGAACAACCTCCCCAGGGATGTGGTAGAGTCTTCATCACCGGAGCATTTCAAGATGTGATTGGACAGGGTGCTAAATAATCTCACTAGGCTCCCTTTCCCATGGAAGGTTGGACCAGATGATCTTTCAGGGTCCTTCCAACTGAGCTGTTCTATGGTTCTGTGAATCTAAAGTATAAGGGGAAAAAAAAATTTTACTTCATTTTAAACTGAATTGTCAACATTGACTACATCCTACACAGAATATTTTACTTCAGCTTGAAAAGAACAAAATATCCACTCCACGCCAGCACCTCTCCAATCTTTTCTGAATAATATTCAGAAAATAATATTCCCCCTGCCATTTTCTGAACCTCTTGAGAAACAAAAGCTTTTTGACATTTTTGGCTCTTTATCCTTTTGGAAAAGACTACTGAACGTTCCCCCATGGTAAGCGAGTTCTCTCAAAGCTGAAGCCACCTACCTCTTCCTTAGGAAGTTCCTCTCAACCTTTTAAGTTAGAAATACCAAGTGTTGTCAAAATTGGTAACATGGTGGCACAGGAGATAAACAAATGAGTGAAAGTAATTAAGCAAATTACACATTTTCTTGAGGAAAAAAACATAGTCTGATGGGAGTGCTCATCACAGAGCTAAAATTTAGGTAGCAAAAGTTACTGCACAGAAGAATAACAGCTGAATGGTAAAGTAACAGCACAATAATTAGTTGTATTCTAGCAATTACTTAGGAATTCCCCAAGAGGTTGATTAAAGTTATTTTATATTAGTAGTAAGTCTTCAAAAAAAGTTGTGCCAGGTTTTTGTTGATGATTCAAGGGAACCAGAAAACTAGGGAAATCACATTTCGTTAAGAAATGAAGCAAGAAGCAAAACATACAAAAGAGGTGAGAGGCAGCAAACAGAGAGCAAATGAAGGAAAAGATTAAAGTAAATAGAATCCTATATCATGTAGGCAATGCCAGAATACATTATTTTTTCTCTCCTGAAGAATGAATGAAAGCATATATGGGAAATGTCATTCTAGTAGCCTTGAAGCCACAGAGCAGAGGTAGCAGCACATACATCTCTGTCCTGTCTCACCTGGGCATCCCAGTCCTCACTGAGAGAAGAAACAGTTCAGGCTCATTGCCCTATTGTCAGTACTGCCCCCCCCCCCCCCCCCCACCTACACAGACCACAGGAGCTTGGGCTCCCAAGGACATGTACATCTCCAAGAGAAGAATGAATGAACACCAACTCCAGACAGTTTTTGAGCCTGCAGGTGACAAGACAGCAGAAATTCACTATCCATTCCGCAGGGGGCAAAGAAGTGTGCCCTTAATAGCTCTCACCTGAAAACTTTCAAGTCCCTGCCTGCTACTGATCCCAGGCTAATTTTGTTAAAGCCCATAAAGCTACACCAGGAAGCCATTTGGTTTTTCAGGTATCTGCTACCCATGGCAAACATGCTATTGTTTTCTCTGCCCTTTGAACAGGAAAATTATTGCAATTCTTCCTGACTTGTAATCGCATTCTTCAGCACAAAGTGGCTGTTCAACATTTCTGGTTTGAATTTGGGCACACCCTGTTCTCCTCGCTGTCACACAGGTGTCAGAAAGGTGCCACAGAAAGACAGAGGTCAGCACAAGGAAGGGTTTGCATCTCCTGGACACCAGACCCTTCTCTGCCTGTATGCATCTGTGATCTCCACACATTGGAAGCAGCTTTGGTAGCCACTCAGAAATGGCACAGTACCACCAGCCAGGGGCAGATCTGAGCAGGCAACAGCTTCCCCAGGGCCTGGTCATGAAAGGACAAGACAAATCAGAGCAAAGACAGGCTGGGACATGTAGCTTTGGGGAGCTGAGGGTGAGGATAGGCAGAGCGGCTGGTCCTGTCTGCCCAGTTTGCTCTTTCCTCATCAGTGGGGCAAAACCAAATCTGGCCATGTTCATGCTGCTCCACTGTAGGACTCATCCATACACTGAAAGGGAAGGACAAGTGAAGAATGAATGGCACTGCTCAAGGCTCCTCTAATTGCACAATCCCTCCCTGCCAGCCCCCACAGACTTTCTCTGTGGAAGAAGTCTGCAGTAAATCCTGTCACTACTTTTTGCTTCCTAGAGATTTAAGATCAGATTTTCCCCTCGTTTACATGCAAGTCTAAAGCCATTAACCTCCAGAAAGCAATTCCTTCATCTGCTGGTGCAAGGAAGAGTAGAATTAGGTCATATGGGCCCAGTCAGTCCTTTTTTTGATGTCAATGAAGGCTGGCAAGAATATCTTACCAAAAATTTAAGCAGCAGTTCTCTATACCCCTACTGCTCTTATTTAATCAAGTACTCACTTCAGTGCCATAGAGCCCTGCAGTATAACCTGCAGCAACATGTAAGCTTTTGTTTGTCACACTCTAACTGCTCCTGCTAGACAGGTTATTGTTTTTCCCTTGAACCATGAGTACTCATGGCTTTCAGGGGTTTTTTGTTGATTTTTTTTTCCCCTCCTCTTTTTCAAAAAATACTTTAGTTCCAGAACAACACTAGCATCCATGCACTGCAGCTTACAGCCATGAACTAGCCCTTACCTCTCATTCTGTCTGTGTTTACTGGTTATCCGGATTCGCTTCTTCAGATGGTAATTCTATTTTTAAAGCACAAATGCTAGCTGCCATACTGCACTTTTCTAGACAAAGGTAGTGTTAAGAGTCATGCACCGACTCCCCCATTTCATTCCCCTCCCCTCAGCATACATTAAATTATCTAGCCCTGGTAACATTTGTTTCACTTAAATCTCCAGTTCTGCTTATTTTTAAAGGAATAACACATTTGTGTGCCTCTGTTCAAAGCCCCTGCTCTCTACTTTCAGTGGAAACACCCACTGACAACAAACACCATTTACTTGGTGTTTTTGCTTGATGTTCCTTTGCTGCAGAGCACAAGA
This sequence comes from Nyctibius grandis, assembly GCF_013368605.1. NCBI lineage: Eukaryota > Metazoa > Chordata > Aves > Nyctibiiformes > Nyctibiidae > Nyctibius > Nyctibius grandis. The sequence continues at coordinate 26,911,580 of NC_090659.1, forward strand.
CGCTTTGCTTTCTGAGCTCCACTTTACAGCAGTGCTTAGCTGTCATACCACTTGATCTCTTAAGAGACCAACAAATGCAGGCAAAATTTAAAACACCACAAGATGTGGTGTTGTTCATGAAAGGCTTTGAGATAAGACCCAAATCCCTGCATAGCCCCATGCTTCAACAGTGAATAAGTTCCTCTTGCCTTGTATACCTCAGTTTCCTAATAGATAAGAGAGTGAAAGAGCATAAGGGATGCAGATATACAGCAAAAACTCTTCTCCCACTAGTCCTTTTACCAGTCAAAGATCATCTGGCTCCAGTATATAGCTTTTAAATCTCCACTGTAGCCATTCTGCTACCTAGAAGTTATCCTAGGAAAAGGAAATCCTTAGCCATCTAGCTTGTTTGCCAGCCTGTCACATTCACCAGCTTAGGTGATAGACAGCTTCTTCTAGCAGTCATCAAACAGCTTCATCTTTGAGTAAGAAACTGTCAGGCTACCAAACATAAAGATGTCCAAGACAAATAGCCACTGCACACTTAGCACAGCACACACAGCAACTCCAACTTTTTGCAGCCACACAGCTACAGGTACATAGTAAACTCTTCTCATACAATTTCTGGACTGCTAGTGTAGGCAAGTCTGGAAATACACCCTGCAAAATAAGTAAAGAAAGGCCTGAAAGACTCAGCCTAGTCAGTGAGTTCAGCTGGAAGAGTTCATTCCCATTTAACTCTCATTTATTCAGCTACCCCAACAGCTACGTTAAGAACAAGACTCTGAAACCAAACAGGCTGTGAATGCTTCCTCAAGCCTAAAGCAGCTAACAAGAGTACTACCTACTGTTCTTTCCCTCTTCCCACCTCCTCCTATTTGTTTTCCTTTTTTCCCTTTCTTTTTAATGCTCAGCTTTTTCTCCTGGCTGGTTGGAGCTAATGAGACCCACCTGACCTGGCAGCTTGTGTGAGTCAGCAGAATGACTTTCCATCTCCCAACATGGTTCAAGAGCTACAAATCCGCTATAAGGACAGGAATACTTCACCTCCCAGGTGCTCTGGGGATTAATTAGCATTGTGAAACCATGTTTTGAGATCCTCATGTGCAAAGTGCTAGAGAAGTGGCTGCTATTATTCTTGCAAACCATAATCCTGGATTAGTTAAAGCAACTAGTCAAGCAATCAACAGAATTTGTCGATGAGGTAATGAGTTACAGCCAGTGACATTTCTAGGACAGAAAGAATGAATTTTCTAAACAATCAGTATGTGCTGCATACAGTGAATAATTCGTAATGAATAATGTATGCAGTTAGTTTAGCCTCTCTGCCAGCTTGCAGAAAGTTCATGAACAGAAAGAGAATTTCCTGACCTTATTTTGGGAATTTAAAAAGGAAAAATGTGGTTTACTCTATGGTATCCTCAGCATGTCTCCATTTCTGCTTAAGATGCACTACATAGTGCGGAGACAGAAGCAGGTAAAAGGAAAGATGTCTTTGTCTCATCTGGAATAGGAGCTAGGGGGACGACATGACCATAAAATCTTCCGTCCCTACTGTATGCTCAGCCTGTCACATTCAAATCATGGCAAAATATTTGCCCAGTGGGGTTTGTATGTTGTGTACGTCCATGTACCTAGGCCATAATGGGAGCTCTCCTAAGAGTAGCAGAACTTCTACTTCCTAAATGAAGTCATGTGTGAAAACAGAGTCACTGTCCTATGGATATTTCAGAAAAACACATTTAAATAATTTCTTGTCTGACCATGTGGCTGTCCGGCTATTTTGCAAGTTCTGTCCTGGTCATCAACTGGGATTGCCAAAAGTAGAAAGACATATTGCATACCACCACCTTACTTCTTCAGCTTCAGAATGGGAATTAATGGTGGTTTATTCTCCTTCTGCTAAACCTGAATGTCAGACCTCACTTGTTCATGAGGATCTTGTCAAAGCTATAGTAAAGCTTGTGTTTTAAACTCAGTAGTTAAGAAAACTGCCCATATGTGGAAAAAAGCAGCAGAAGGAGAGACATGGGATCAAAGGTCCCCTTATTTTCATTGATTTTCCATAGGTTTCAAACCATTAAACCTGAGAAATTGTTGTCTCTGGCTTACCAGTACTAGATTGTGAAGACTCACATACAAGCTTGAATTCTCTCATATGGTTCATGCTGTTCACTGCATGACCAGAAAAGTTACCACTCTTGGCAGGGAGCACGTGGGGACTGGCCGAGCAGTGTCCATGCTGCTGGTCAGCCACCGTTTCCCACCCATGTCTCCTCCCACTGCAGCTTCCAGGAGCAGACACAGGTTGCTCCCCACTGCTGCTGCAGGGCGGGGCGTGTCAGGTAACCTTGTGGCTAAAACAAGAGTTGAATTGGTGAAAACAAATACTGCTTTCTCATTTGTAGGTAGAATAGATTTGCCTTCCAGCGTTAAAATACACAGAATAAGAATATTAAACAATGAAGTTGCTGTTGCGCTGACGCTCGCTGACTGCACAGGCTCAGCTTGCAGGGACCAGGAGGTTTTGTTTTCAGCAGGCTGAGGGCATTTGCCCTTGTGTGCTGGACTCTGATTTCCTTGCAATGCCCTTTTGTGCTGTCATTTTTGCAAAACATTTATTTAGAGGAAAAGTGAAGAGGGTGCATGAGTAAACACCACAAGGCCAGATCCCTTAAACGATTCCAAAGGAGAAAATTAAAGTCATTGCTTTAGGATAAGAAGAAATCAGCACAGAGGAAAAAAGAGGGATTAAAAATATAGACTGCAAAAGGCAGATTTTGAAGGTGACTAGGAAAAGAAAATCAGTAAAAAATGAAAGGTGTATATTTGTGAATCAAATTAATGTATGAATCTGTAAAGCATGCCAACCTGACACAGAGATGAATGTATATCCTCTAAAACTACAGCTAGCTCATCACTTCACCCTAAAGGGCAACACATTGAGTGCTGATTCCCAAGAAGTCCACCGTATGTGGGCTCTCCCTGACACGTACAAATGTAACTCCCTGTGAATAATTGTCAGCACATGGAAAAGTAACAATTTAAACATAATTGTAAGCAGGGCCATCATTGCTCCTTCCACACACCTGGCACAGTTACCCAGAAGGATCTTAGCCAGCTCATCTGCACCTTGGATAGCACTGTGAGAAACTTAGGAGTTCAAAACCAATGCAGAGCCAGGATGATGCAGACTAATGGGAAAGCTGCGGTTTATGTGCAAAGGGAAGTTTCAGGGTAGAGGAAAATAATATTAATGCTCACACCTGCTGCAATTTCCTAAGAGTGTTCATCGCATTGCCTTTGTAAAACTCCTGTCTGTCTCCTTCCAATAAACTCCAGTTCTCTGCCAGTACGAATTGAAGCCAAACTAGAAGCTGGGGCTCCATGGAAATGTTTTTGAGAAGTTTACAGGTGGGAAGCATTTTTATCATTCTGTAGTGTGATGTCGATGGGAATTTTCCTTTTCCTCCTTCTGTTTTTTTCACCCTCTTTGTCTGGTGCTCCAGTAATTTCATTAGTTTCTCTCTTAGTAAATTATCCCAGGTGGCAACTTATCAGCCAAAAGGCAAAAATAGCTGTTATCCATAGCACTACAGGGTCAGACTTTTTTCCCTTCTGAGTGACTTTGCACTGTCACAGTACAGGCTTTTCCTGGTTAAGCATGTAGAAATGCATAATTTATTTGAGTTAATTCAGGAAATCGAGGACAGAGCTACAGGCACTGAAGATGCAGGATGCAGCTGCATTTTGAGTCTTCACTCTGTAGGTCTCTGCAGTAACTATACTAGGGGAAGGAATGAAAGAGGGGAAAAAAAAGTTAATTTTTAAGTTATTCTCAGCATCAGCTTGCTGGGGTAAATTAGAAGAGCCTTAGGGTTGTTAAACTCACATTTCTGTAGAAAAGCCCATTGTTCATGGATGATGGTTCAAGCAAATGTATATTAAATGGTCATTATGAATTTAAGCAGCAAATTACACCTGCAGTGGACAACATTTGTCAGCATTAAAGAGTCACCAGTCTCTCAGCTTCCTTTTCTTGGAAACTGCCATGGGCATGAGAGGGAAGGGCTGGGATGGGGGTCAGGAGGACAGAGAAGCACAGCTGGGTGCTGCTTTTTGGCAGAAATCCTACTGAGCATCCACCAAGGCCACAAGTATGCTGCACATGAGCATGCTCCCCACTTTTTTGTGGCTATTGCTCCCCTCCAGCAGGCAGGTTTCCTTCCTGCAGTCACTGAGGCATGGGGCTGGTGCAGGTTCATCCCTATGGGGCCAGGGTGCAGTCAGATACACACCACTTCTTGGGAGATGCTCGGACACAGCTTGCATCTAGCCATAACCCTGATCTCTCAATATCTAAACCATGTAGCTTTTCATACTCTCTGCACCACAGTAGCTCTCTGAAAGAAAGGGGAAGAAAGTAGAAACAAACCTATTCCAGCATTTTTCTAGCTCCTTTTCCACATGTGTGTAGCCAGCAAGGTCAGTTGAAGGGAAAGATGTTCAACTCGGGTGACCCACCTTCCGGAGAGGCTGCAGTCCGTGTTTCACCCATTCTCCATGTTTTCAGAAAGACTTTACAAATACCTTTCCGACTGATTGCAAGAAACCCTGTGCCATCCTCAAATGCCAGCTCTCTTCTCCACTCAGGGACTGTCAAAGTGCCTTCATTTTCCTTATTTCTGCACTTTGATTTTTCCAGATGTACCTTGTCTGACAATTAGGAAAGTGCTTTTGTTTCTTGTTAGCAGTTAGCAGCTCTGACTGTGCTCTGCTTAAATCTTCCCTTTCATACACCTGCAAGACCAGAAAGTTCTATGCTTGCACCCAGCACTTGTTTTCCGATTTTTTTTTTGCGAGGAAAATACCTGTAGCCAGAGGTTTTACAGAGAAATCAAAAATCCAGAACTACACGCTGTCCAGTTGCACTGGCAATCAATTGCTCATTAACATCAGCAAACAGTTACTCATTAAAATCGTTGCATGCATCATTGATGTGAGGACCTTCAATGTCCCAGCTTGTCCTTGATTCTGGTGCCATCTAAGAGTGGTGATCAGCTAAGGTCTGCAACACTGTCAAGACTCCTTTCTAGGAAGAAGTCCTGGTTTCACTGGCAGCATAGAAGCTGCAATAGGCCACGAATATTCCAGTATCACTATTTGCATTACTTTCTCTTCAGAGTTGACACAGGTAGGGTCATCTTATCCTCAGCCTTCCAGTCCACTTTCTTTAAAGAAAAAGTTGTAACTGATGTGACACTGATGTGGGGTGGTTTTATGTTTTCCTGAGAGATGAAGATGTCCTTCTCATGACGTCCTACGTAATGGTGAGCACTTCTTCGATAACGATGGCTCTGGGAGGAAGGAAAGTCCCAGATTATTCTAACACGTGCTACATCTTCTTAGTATGCCAGCATATATTTTCTCAGTCCTCCTCACACACATCTTAGCCCATGGTCCAGCAAGCCCTGCAATAGTTAAGACACACAGCCCATTGGTTTGGAACATTCACTGGCTTTACACTGACCAAACACCATTTATCAGCAGGGCTGACTCAGATGACCTTCAGTGTAAACCCACAGCAGTGCTAGATTCATAGCAAAATATCTTAAAATGTCTTATGTCACTCAACAGCTTGCTTTCTTTAGCTGTGAAGTTATACTGGGAGGGGAGAGTGCTGCACGTATCTTTGGCTCTGTAAGCGAGAGTCTTTTTCTGTGTCTCTGGGAGGAGCTCCAGAGTGCAGAACTCCTCCCAAGGTCTCTGGCTTCAGCACGCCCCATTGAATGGTCTGCATTATTCCTCAGATTTTCATGGCTACATTTTCCCAAAATCTGTATTATTTTGGAAAATGGCAGGAGAGCTCTTAAATTGTGCTTTAATTAGTGGGGTGATAGTGCAGTATTAATTAGCAGAGGGTACTTACATATACAGTCTCTATACTCTGGAGGCATATCCTGAATCACACAGACTTTCCTGTAGCAGAGTTTATGTATTTCTATTGAATGGAAGTGAATCTTTTCCTCAGAAATAGCTGTTTCTCAGCCGAGCACAAAGACACGCTGTCTTGATGAGTTGCAAGCTGTTAGGAATTCAGAGAGGTACCGAGCCCTGCATCACAGTTTTTCTTCACAGAGCATTTCTAACTACTTCTTTTCAATCAAAACTGTCAAAATTATGTTGTAGAGCCCACAGTCAACACAAAGTGAGCATGTGAGGCTTCTTTACTGCAGTGTCATTGAACAGAAAGATCGATTTCTGTTTTGGCAGCCAGTTTAGCTCTCAGTGAAGCCAGTGGAAAAGTGTCATTGCTTTCAGCATAGATTGGATCAGGCCTGAGGTGAGCTCTCTACATCTCATTATGCAGTTCATTTAACCAACAGGCCTGGGGTAGCTTTTTATGGCTCTTTCATCGACTTTACGCCACCAATAGAGGTCAGGATGCCAAAAATCTCCATTGTGATTTCTTGATAAATTGTTTGGCTATTACCAGAATACTGTTCACAAAGAGAGAGCAATACATCTCTTCCAGAGCTATAGGGAGCTTAACTGTAAGGAGTCATCTACTCTGTATTGTACTTGTTGCCACCAGATTTTTTAGCTGACTTGGGACAGAACCATATTTTCTTCTCAAATTAATGATTGAAAATGTCAAGAGCCTGCATCCTTGTCCTAAATCAAAATGTTAGAGATGCCTTACTTGATGTTTCTTAACACTGTTCCATTTACTTCCCATCACCTTAACCCAGAGTGACTGTTAATTGACAAAGTAGGGTCATCCACTCCTGAAGTTTGGGTACTTCATTAGTGCAGCCTAGAGCTTCAATGTTTCTACAGAGAACAGGGTAAATCAGAGGTCTTGAGAGGCAGAAGGCACGAGACAGACAGGTGGCAGCTTTCAATAAGGCTAAGATGAATGAAAACAAAGTAAAAAGGTCAGAATTGTTTCTCTTAGAGATAAAACAAGGAGAATATGCAACTGAGGTATATAAAATCATGTTGTATAGTGAAGGTCAAAAAAAGAGTACTTGATTGCTAACAACATACCAAAAGCCAGCAAAGTATTCTTTTCAAAGAATGTTTTATATAATCTATCATTAGGTTGCAGAACTCATTGCCACAGATAATATCAAACTTCTATGACTCATGATAGCAAATTCAGCTACAGTAGATGATAGACTTTAATTGCAAACGGGAGATGTAACATACCTACCCCTTGTTGGTTTGGAGGTGAAGGGAAGAAGCAGATGAAGGGACATGAAACAGACTCTGGGTGTTGGTGACAAGATGTTACCCTCTGTCCTAAAGGAGGAGCTGAATGTTCTTCTACCTTGAAGCTAAGATTTAGTATCTTAAAGTACAGAGATAAACAGATTCAGGGAAGATTTCGAACCACAATTTTCAAGCCTGAAGAGCCAGTTTTGACAGTGCTCAAAGAGGGAAGCATAAAGAGAGGTTCAGAGTAGGACAGTCCATCAGTGTGTAGCATGTTCTAGCAAATACGTACACAGCAAGACAAAATGGAGCAGGCAACAACAGCACGTGGAGGAAAAACAGAATCCTTGCCTGTACAGATGAAATAACTGTAAGAGAGTGTAGATTCTCTGGACCAGTGCTTGCAACAAGCCTGGTACAGAGCCCTAGGCTTGTAGTCTCTAAAGTGTTTATGTTTGCAGGGTATAGGCTTAATTTTCAGAGAAGCTATCTTGAACTTCAGATGGACATGCCATTGGACCCAGGAAGTCTCCTAAAAACCATGGTGGTAACTTATTTTTCAAGATACTATACACCTCAGCTGATGGCTGGACACACTAGATTCTGCATTGAATTTGTACAATGAGTGGGCAATAGGGAGACTGCTTGCTTCCTGACCTTAAGTCCCCATTGACTGTGAAAGATAACATTAACATCTCACTGTACCAAAATTGTATTCATCCTTAATGCTTTCCAGAGAGTAATTGTCAACTTCCATGGACTCACAAGTAGCTTAACCACTTTCATCCCTGGTAATTAATTCAAAAGGATCAAGAGTTGTTTAAGAGGCGTTAGGACTATTAGCTCCTATCTGTTTTTTTTTCACCAGGGAAAGGTCTCAAGAAAAAATTCAATGACACTTCCTACTTTTTGACAGTAATTGTGATTTCCATATTAAAAAATGAATCATTGCCACTCTCAATAGTCCAAGGACGGAAACCAACACAAAAGCAGAGAAGTACCTGGCATGCCATGGGCATTCCAATCTGCAGGGTTTCTGAAGGACTGCCTTCAAACTGAGAGGCAATGTCCAGAGTTGTATATGGCTGAACTGCCCAAGATACACAGGGAAATCCACTTTGGTGTCTGCTGATTTCTCAGCCTCACTCCACATCCAGCACCTTCCCCTCCTTCCTTCCAGTCACACAAAGTCCCCAAGTTTGGAGTCAGGTGAGACCCTGGGGCAGCGGGGAGGACACAACCCAGGCTGCACACTGGTGCTTCCCCACCAGCCAGTGCAAATCCATACACTTGACTCAGATGCCATATAAGCATGGGCGGTAAAATCAGAATGACGGCAGCACTGGCTTTTCAGAGCTCATAGGTGGCAGACACCCCTGCCCTGATGCTTGGCCTTCTGCCTCCCACACATGCCTCCGCAAGCAGCATGGAGCCCTCGGTGGGGCACTGTGCAGATGCACCCGCGGGTGCTGAGGGAGCTGGCAGAAGTCATTGCTAGGCCACTCTCCATCATCTTTGCTAAGTCATGGGGAACGGGAGAGGTGCCTGGGGACTGGAGGAAAGCAAATGTCACTCCAGTCTTCAAAAAGGGCAAGAAGGAGGACCCAGGTAACTATAGACCGGTCAGCCTCACCTCGATCCCTGGAAAGGTAATGGAACAACTTGTCCTTGGTGCTGTCTCTAGGCATATCAAGGATAAGAGGATCATTAGGGGCAGTCAACATGGCTTCACCAAGGGGAAGTCATGCTTAACCAACCTGATAGCCTTTTATGAGGACATAACCCAGTGGATAGATGATGGTAAAGCTGTGGATGTGGTCTATCTTGATTTCAGTAAAGCGTTTGACATGGTCTCCCACAGCATCCTCGCAGCTAAACTGAGGAAGTGTGGTCTGGATGATCGGGTAGTGAGGTGGATTGTGAACTGGCTGAAGGAAAGAAGCCAGAGAGTGGTGGTCAATGGGACAGAGTCCAGTTGGAGGCCTGTATCTAGTGGAGTCCCTCAAGGGTCAGTACTGGGACCAGTTCTATTCAATATATTCATTAATGACTTGGATGAGGGAATAGAGTGCACTGTCAGCAAGTTCGCTGATGACCCAAAACTGGGAGGAATGGCTGACACACTAGAAGGCTATGCTGCCATTCAGAGAGACCTAGACAGGCTGGAGAGTTGAGCAGGGAGAAACTTAATGAAATATAACAAGGGCAAGTGTAGAGTCCTGCATCTGGGCAAGAATAACCCCATGTACCAGTACAAGTTGGGGACAGACCTGTTGGAGAGCAGCGTAGGGGAAAGGGACCTGGGGGTCCTAGTGGACAGCAGGATGACCATGAGCCAGCAATGTGCCCTTGTGGCCAAGAAGGCCAATGGCATCCTGGGGTGTATTAGAAGGGGTGTGGTTAGTAGGTCAAGAGAGGTTCTCCTCCCCCTCTACTCTGCCCTGGTGAGGCTGCATCTGGAATATTGTGTCCAGTTCTGGGCCCCTCAGTTCAAGAAGGACAGGGAACTGCTAGAGAGAGTCCAGCGCAGAGCCACGAAGATGATTAAGGGGGTGGAACATCTCCCTTATGAGGAGAGGCTGAGGGAGCTGGGTCTCTTTAGCTTAGAGAAGAGGAGACTGAGGGGTGACCTCATTAATGTTTATAAATATGGAAAGGGCAAGTGTCATGAGGATGGAGCCAGGCTCTTCTCAGTGACATCCCTTGACAGGACAAGGGGCAATGGGTGCAAGCTGGAACACAGGAGGTTCCACTTAAATATGAGGAAAAACTTCTTTACGGTGAGGGTGACTGAACACTGGAACAGGCTGCCCAGAGAGGTTGTGGAGTCTCCTTCTCTGGAGACATTCAAAACCCGCCTGGACGCGTTCCTGTGTGATATGGTCTAGGTAATCCTGCTCCAGCAGGGGGATTGGACTAGATGATCTTTCGAGGTCCCTTCCAATCCCTAACATTCTGTGATTCTGTGATTCTGTGATTCTGTGAATTAGGCAGTAACAGATCTGCTTTTATAAAATTTTCTTTCCCCCCCCACAATAGAGATAGAAAGAGATTGTTCCTCTGGCTAACAATTTTCATTATTTTCCTGTTCCTTCTCATAGAAAGCAAACAAACAAGTTATTGCAGAATTCTGCAGTGAAATTTGATTAGCGCCTCCTTCAGTGGCTGTTGGCAAAAAAGAGAGGAGTATATTGAAGAATCAGGGAAAGGCAGAATGCAGGCAAGGAGGTTTGCAGGCAGGTAATTGCAAATAAAATCCACCATATGGTCTTGAAAATCCCAGAGGAGAAAGAAAAGGCTATATATACCTGAGCTCATAAATTACCATATACTAGTCCCACCCACATGACTACAAAGGAAAACTTTAACAGCTTGGATCTTCAGCCGTGCCACCATCCTTGCAGTCATGTCTTCTCAAAGCACAGCTTGGAGGAGCTGCACCTCATCACAAGAAGCAAGAACTACCATTCCCTTACCACAGGTGACTGTGAAGGCAGAACAGCTCAGCTTTCATCTGTGTATGAATTTTTGAACCTCATTTGAAACACTGCAAAACATAAATAGACTTTTAAAATATCATTCACAGCCGTAGTTTTATGTTACATTACAGAGCCCCTGATAGAGAATAATGCAAGATTGTATGCTTCCCATATTTTAAAAGGGCACACAATATATATAAATCTGTGTAATTATCAGCTACTTATTCTTCAGCATTTAAAAAGGAGAAACCAGTTTGATGAATGCAGCACAAGAGTCCATATAAGAATGGCCTTTCTTTTTTTTTTAATGTTCAAAAACATTGTTTTGATTTAGTCAAAGCTAGATATATATTAATTTTTCATATTAATAAATTATAAAGGTGCACTATACCATAAAATATCCACTGGTTACAAGTAAACACAGGAACATCTAGCAAATCAAGTATTGAATCACCGGTAATACAACTGGCCAGAAATAGTCAGTGAAATATTTTTTGACATGAAATTTCAACAGATTAAATTATAAAACATTTTGAGGAAAACTGTTGGTTTAAATGGTTTTGGCTTGAAATGAAAGAAAAAAATTCCAGTTTTTTAAATTGACTTTACCTTAAAATATAATTGTAGTAGGGGGAAAAAAAAGCCAAAATCTAATTGATAAGACTTAAAGCAAAACTGTCAGTTGGCCTTAACTTCTTGCTTTTTCTTTTCAGATGATAAATTACAACTATGTTTGACATTTCTATTTTTCCATTATCATTCAGCATGGGAATTTCTTGTGGTTCCAGAAGATAAACAAAAATCTGGGGACCTAGGCAGCCTATAAAGTTTTGTGACTATTGAACATAAACGGATTTTGAAGAAATGTTGCAAACTGGACTTGGAACTGATGAAGCACAGAAGGCATTGGCTTTAGGTTATTGAAGAAGAGATAATGAAATCCTGGTCCCAATAAATTGATTTTTAATGGGAATTTAATGGTACCAGAGGGAGTGCACCCAAATACTAACTTTAGCCTAGGGAGGTAGATTAGTCTTCCTATGTTTCCTCTTCAGCTGGTTGGGAACGATAAGATCCTGCATTCAATCATCCCCTACAAGAACTTAGCTGTAGCCTTTCCCCCTCCATTAACTCTAACAAGTCTAGGAAGGCTGACCTCTGTCAGCAGATACCAGCTCCTCCTCACTCATGGGGCCAGTTACGAAGGAACGTGTGCCTACTGACTTCATGTGTGATTCTCCACTTACAGCTAAAAAAAAAGATCAGTCATAGAATTAAACCTGGGATTCCTGCAGATATCAATTCTCTTAGCCTGACTGCATGTTGTCCCTGACATTTTGATTGAACAGAGAAAGCTGATTCTCTCTGAGAAACTGTGCTTTATTGTGCTTGTGGACCCCAAATATGCCTTTTGCAAAAATAGCTAACCTGGCACTATGAGCAGAAAAGACTGACGGGAGCATCTACTTTAGCAATTCACTCTTTGTGATAGGAGCAGATCAGTAGCTCAAAGCAGTTGATGCTGTGGCTGCTCACATATCCAGTACATTTGATCAAGGTGTGTTTGTTCAGATTAGATATGATTTGCCTGCCTGCTATATGTCTTACTAAACTAAAAGAGGAGGATGTTGATGCTTGGGGGTAAAATCCATCATGTTCCATAGAAGAAGACTTTGAAGGGATCTCAAGTCTGAGCATAATTTCTTTCAAGCATATGCTTCCTCCTAAGTGGAGAGAAATTGTTAAGATATGTCTGTGCAACCTTTTCTTAAGTAAGGTTCAGGCCAGTTGTAACCTATTGCTGAGCACTTCTTGCACTGAAGGAGCTGCATGGCTATTAGCATGACAGTTCACACCTGGTGTTAAAAATTAATAAATAACTTGTCTGTCAGGGAGTGCATGCAGGAAGACAAAAATTAAGTGCTTCTAAACCACATTATGTCAGGCACAGACACTGTCACAGTTCTGCAGCAAAAAGACAGAAACTTAACTGCACTCACTTCCTTTCCTTCCCTCACAGTTCAGCTGCCTTCCAACCCCAGCAAGCTGCAGGACATGATCACCTATGATAATAAGATGTCATGCAACCTTCAAACCTTTTTTTTTCAAACCACTTCCAAGCTTCTTGGGAAAGCCCAGTCCACTTGCATAAGTATGGAATTAAAGCATGAACATAATCCCAAAATTATGCATACTGAAATCTTTTGTATTGCTGCTAGAAAGCTTCAAACCAAATTGAAGAAGACAGCCTTCCCTATGGTGGGGTTTTCATCTGAAGAGTAGAGTAACACAATTTTTCCCTCAACAAATGTACATCCCGAGAAAACAAAGTATCATGAAGAAAGATATGTGGCAGGACTGATTCTGTGTGAATGAAGAGAAATTTCTCTGATAGTCCTGGCTAAACAGGGAAACAACTCTAGGATTTCAGACACAGTCCATGAAGACCCCCAACAACACCCATATGAAAGCCAAGACCCTACCTCTACTTTTGGCCATATTCCTTCCAGATGGTTTAAATTCTTAAAAATGCACACAAGCACAGTGTCACCTACACATTGAAAAAAGACTAGCCTTGGACTTTTTTTAAGAAAGCCAGTGAGCTGGAGCTGCTCCTGATGTTTTTCTAGGCCCTTTTTGGACCTCCTCCCAGGACCAAGTGACTCCCAAGGGCAACTTCTTACCCTCAAATGCTGCTCCCACAGCTGGAATGTGCTGGTGGAGTTGTCATGCTGCCAGTGATACTGTGGCACAAGCTGCCCAGGGATAAGGCTCACGAGGAGGGCTACTGCAGGAAAGGTGCAAAGGTGCAAGTTCATAGTATGAGTCAGTGAGTATCAGCCCTGATTTTAGTAGACCTGGACCTGGACCACGTTAGATGTGGAGGCAGTCAGACCAACTGGAGGAGTCCCCAGAGATGCACTGCAGGGACTAGAAAAACTCAGGGCTTGTGCCCTGGTGTACTCAGGCTCCCCCGCACAGCTGGATGGCATGGGCAGTGATCTGAGTCCCCAACTGGACATCTGCATCATTCTGATTAGGCAGGTGGCTGAGCCACCCTGGCAACTCCACTTTAGCGCCAGAGGAAGACGCCTCAGAAACAAACGTAAGAAATCACAGGGCAGCACATCCCATCCTATCCCTGAGAGGCTATTCCTAATCTGTCCCTTGCAATTCAGAAGTTAATATCTTAAAACACATGAACGCTAGCTATTGTAAGTGTGGAGAGACTCATTACCAGACAGAAATCCTGCCCTTATGCAATCCTGCTGAGTGCCTAACCTCCCTGGCGCCTTGCAGCAGAGAGTTCCATGGTTTAATTATCTCCTGTGTGAAAAGGGTTTTATTTGATCAGTCTGAAAATTGCTGCTCTTCAATTTACTTGAATATTTTCAGCCACCAGTGTTACACTAGACAGGATTTAATATATCTTTATCATACTCTTCTTCATTGGTTTCCTTTCTAAGGTGAACAGTCCTAGAACAACCTTTTTCATATGAAAGGTTTTCCATGCCCCCAATCATTTTCTTTGCCCTTCTATGAACCTCTTCTAGTTTTCTTTAAGATAGAGCAGCTGTTACTATACATACATTTGAAGTAAGGCTGTATTATTTTTCTTTTTATTCTCTTTCTATTCCTCATCCATCATGTAACATTTTGTTTGTTTTTCTGGGCCTCAGTGGCATACTGGGAAGGTCTAAGTGAGCAGCATATGGGGTACAAGCTCCCATCCCTAACTGTCCACAGCTGATTTAAAACCCTGTAAATTGTGTAGATGATTGATAGTTAAAAAAAAAAAAAAAAGAACATCTGTGTTAGCACAGCATTATAAAGCTCCCATTTGATACCAATGATTGGACCAAGTCTTTTAGGAATTCCCAAGTGCACTTTGCCATTCTGGGTGAATTCTTTTCTGCAGCCCAGCACTGTTGAGGTATGTAAAACTCTTTCAGGTGTGGAATAGGCAGAAAGGGACGCATATGGAAGGAAAGGGAGGCTACTCAATGCAAAGGATGCATTATAAAGAAATGGTGGCTTCCCATAGCATAGATAACTTCAGGCAGTGGTGGTGTGGCCAGGTACATCTACATGTACTTGGGTCAACAAGCAGAGCTGTCCCTGCTGAAAAACCCACAAACTTAACAAAAACCCAACACAAAACAGATTAAAAAATCCCATAAGGTGCTTAAAAAGTCAGAGAATTCACTATATGTACTGCCCCAGTCCCATCTGTTGATCCCAAGGTGCTGTGTTTTCCCCAGCCCGGTTATACCCCCTGGAATAAGAGTCAAGGGATAAAGAGGGAAACTGCTCAATAAAGCTGGGAGACTGAATTTAGTATCCTGCCCATGGCCATAGAGTCCAGAACCCACAACTTTGTATTCTGGACACTAACCCCTCCCAAGTGGCACTTACATATTTTATATGACGGTATGAATGAAACGAACGTGTTGCCCACATGATGTAACTGAGCTGGGAGAGTATGAGAAAAAAGGAAAAATGCAGGTTGGATACTTTGTACAAGTCCAAACAATACCCATCTGGGAGGACTAGTGAGGGTTTTTCCCAGAAACTCATCTCTAGAACTAGTTTGACTCAACTAGCTGATCTATGAGAACAAAGTTATTTATGGTTCAGTCATAAATGAAGTTGAAACCCGTATCTGCTACCAGTTTAGCGTATAAGCCAAGGACTAACAGTGTCACCGCGTTCCACAAGCGAAGCAATCTGGTTTTGCTTTAAATTACCTCTATTCCTGGGGTAGCAATCAGACCATCAGTGGGACATTAGGTAGCACTTTCCTTCAAGCCAAGAGAAAAGCAGCATGCAGAAATTCAGGGAGACTTTGTGTAAATATCACCGCTGTCAGCGGCTCAGGGGAAGGACCCCAGCTTTGCAGCTGTCAACCGAACGTCAGCGCTTTACAAATGACAATAACGGGTGGAAGCACAGAGGGATGGTTGCAGTGGTGAAAGGAGCAGGCACAGGTGTCTGCTCATTCTTTGTTCGCAGGCAGGTCCTGATAACAGTTTCCTGTCCTTTCAGCTCAAACCGTAAGAGAAAGGAAGGGGAATGTCAATCTGTCAGACATCTTGTTGGCCATTCTTTGGCATGTTTCCCTTTTTTTGGCTTTATTTTCTTTCCTCAAACAGCTATGACAATTTGTATCTGCAAATAGTAATCTCTTGGCAGCTGGTAATGAGCTGGGCTGGAACTCTACAACGCCAACAAGTCAGAAAGAGGAAAAATAGGAAGACCTATGCATCTCAAATACTGTAAAATGGTGCTCTGCACTTACACAAAGCCACGTACCGTATCCCCAATCTGAAGACACTCACCAGAGGAGGACGCTTGCTCTACTGAAAAGGGAGACTCAAAGTTCAGGAAGCCACTTGGGAGCAAAAAGAGACTAACAATTGCACCAAACAGACTAACTTGCACCATATTTTCCATCCCTCTGTCAGTACCAAAGGGTGAAGGGGAATCCATTGCATCCTCTTTTGGACGCCCTCATAGAGGAAATACAGTGGCCCAAACGTCCTAGTGCTGAGCCATATGCAGTCCTTGACTGGCTGTGCAGGGGCAGAGACGGTCTGAAAAGAAGCCAGTCCAGGAAAACTGGTCTCTCGCCATCACTGATGCTCATGCTGGGATTCAGTCAGTGGCCTGAGGAAAGGAGCAGAAGGGATTTTTGGAGCTACTTTTGCTTCCTCACCCCTTCACACTTTATTATTTTTACTGTGTCCAGGTTGTCTTGCAGGGACAAGACTGGAACTTGCGTCTGCCACCAGCGTGTATCAGTGTGTGTACACTACCTTTGGAAGGAAGGCTGCAGGAGATTGGAGGCTGTGGTCACTTTTGCCTTTCCCTTGCAGACCCAGGCTGAATTCAGACACCCGTGATGGACAGAGTTTGTATCCCTTAAACAACTTGTTTGACAACTCTGTCTGGAGGAGGGGATGGGTGCTACAGAGACCTGGAAGTCTGGCAAGAGATAAGGGCCTTGGGAATGGAACAATACCTTTGTTGTGCCTTAATTGGTGTGATTTACAACTCTGGCTGGAGGAAGAGATAAGTCCTGCAGAGGCCAGATGGTATCTTTTCCTTGGGACCAGCCTACATGTGCAACAACTTTGCAAGGCATCAACCACGCTTGTGCAGAAGCAGGGTCATACAGTGGACACCACAACTAGGGGGGATCACGACCACCAGACACCCCTTGGGGGACCACCGACTCATTTCGAGAACAATCTAGGACTACAATGCGCAGACATCCCAATTAGCATGAGAAATGAGCGGAGAGGGGAGACAAGAGGGATGTTACCACCCTCTCCTATCTCGCATGCAAATGACCGAAAGTATTTAGACCTTCTCGCTCGGGATGCTGGCGCGCGCTCCTGCCCACCACCGGAGGAGCAACTCTGCAAGCAATTTACCAGCTCTACAAACAACTTACATCATTGGATCCAAGGGTGGTGATCTCTCACTTCCTCTCTCTCGTAGTCTCTATCCTCTTTCTCTTTTCCTTTTTCCTTTTCTCTCTTTTCTCAATGCCTTTAGAAACCCAAGATACTTACAACCGGCCACTTTCCCTGTATTAATAAATTGTTCTTAATTTCATACCAGTTATTTGGTGTCGTTTCACCTCAATTTACTCCAAGGGATTTATGAACTAGTTGCGACCAGGTCGTAACAACACCACAAGTCCCACCAGCTCTTACAGTAGGATGCACTATGATGGTCAACAAGTGTCCTAGCTTTTCTGGGGCAACCCCAGGGTTTATGTCCCCTATCTGTGCATCACAAAGAAATTCTCTGAGATGTTATTTTGACCCCGAGTTTAGAAACTTTATTACAGAATATATAATAGTCCTGTGTACGTTGCACTGGGAAGGTGACTTTTCCCAGTCTTCTCCACTGAAGCTACAGCCTCCCTGAGGAACCTGCTGTGCAGAGGAAAGAGATTGGGAGGTAGGGGCCACAGAGATCTGAATATTTGTGTCATG
Organism: Nyctibius grandis; assembly: GCF_013368605.1. Classification (NCBI taxonomy): domain Eukaryota; kingdom Metazoa; phylum Chordata; class Aves; order Nyctibiiformes; family Nyctibiidae; genus Nyctibius; species Nyctibius grandis. Next base: position 26,929,266 of record NC_090659.1, read on the forward strand.
TAACCTGATATGGGAAGAAGAAAGAAACACCCTGTCACAGTCTCACATGGGGAACACCTCTTCTGAAGCCTTTTTTTTTCCCCCATCCCATCATTCCCCATATAGGGTCCTTTTAGGAGGGATCCCAGAGCTTCTTATCTACCACAAATCAGTTCTGTGATATCTTCACAAGAGCATTTGAAAAGGGGTGCAAGACATCAGATCACCATTTCTCCATGCCTGGTACAAAGTCCTGGGCCTACCCACACTAGGGAGAAGTGCACCCTTGTAAGATCTCCAAAATGCAGCTCAAAATGATGTCCCACATACTTCCACTGCTTCACTACTCACAGGTATGTCAGCAGAACCATCTCAGAGGCAGCTATGGGGCTTTTCCTGCAGGTAAACTCTGGCTGTGGCCCTAAATCCATTCTGGAGGCCACTTCTGCACAGCACTGCAGACCTACCAATCTGGCCCTTAGAGTCTGGAAGACCCTAACCAGTGTTATAGGGACAGATGGATCTGACACTGAGGTACTCCCATTTCCAGGAGCATAAACTTACACTAAAAGCCAAAGAAAACTTTCAGAGCCCAGCACGCTAGTTTAATTTTCCACCCCGTTCCTGCCCACTGTCTGAGCATAATTCAGGATCCTCCCATAACCTATTTATACTTACTTGCTGTAGCAAGGTTTTTACTTCACTTACTGTAGCAATGCTTACAATGTTGCAGCATATTTGTGAAGGTGTCCTCAAAGCTGCATCCCTCCAGTTGCCAGATGCTCAGCTGCACAATGCTCAGACTCAAAATGGTTTTCTGCTGCCTTCTTTGGCTCTGTTGTGATTCATGACTGAAGGCTGGATGCAGCAAAGATGGGCATTGTTGCTCGTTTATATAGAGTCTGACATGGGTTTTGATTTCCTCCCAGCCCTTCATAACCTTTGTCATTTACCTTACTACACTCTTATATTTTATTATCCAAGTTGAACTGCTTTAGGTTCAATCATCAAGGACCACCCATCTGATGGTTTTCAGTGTAGGGTTGTCCCTGGGAGCATGTTCTGTTGGCCTTTCATGTTGTAAAACAATTTTGTGCAATGATATTAGGGTACGAAGAGCCACGATGTATAACCGGTTGTTAGTTAGAGTTTTCCCAGCTAATTTAGTTCCTCCAGCAACATGAAGAAAAATGCTGTGAAAGAACGTACTCCAAACAGCCAGTGTCCCCTGTTGGCTTTCTTTAGTGCTGCAGAGACATTTATTACCCTTTCCTACAACAAAATACAGTGTTAAATATAAAGCAATGGTTTAAAAGGCCATAAAATGTATTGGGGCATACTATGGATTCAATTGATTTTAAAGCTTAGATTTAGGGAAAATTTATAGTTAGGGACTTTATTTTTCCAAAAGCTTGGCTTAGTTATTTAATATTGATCTTAAGATTATAATAAAATACTTTTCTATTGATTTCTGTGAGGAAAAATTCGTCACTGCAAGAATTTCTGGCTCTGTATATTGGGTGGGTGAAGATGCACGCAGCTCTTTCTGGCTTGGGTCTTTGCACACTGCAGTTACAAAGTACCAGAGGAGAGTGGGGTATGGGAGGGTGGAGCAGAACCACTGAACTCACACATTTCCATGTCTCAAGAAAAAGCAAAGTGACCGAGGAAGAAAAGCAGAGACCATTCTGTTGTGGTGTGGATTTTGTTAATAAAATATAGTTGATTGGTCTCCTTTATATCAGAACGGAGAACTATAACCTTTACATATATTTGCTTCAATCAAGTTGCCAATCTATTTAGAAAACACATAATTCTGCCTTAAAATATATGCTGTTACAAGGCTAAAAATAGTCTTGTAAAAGAGGTGTCACACTTAATTAAGTTCCTCTGGGCTAAACTGTAATACTTTGAGTATCACAGTTGTTACTTAATATAAATTAGTACAGCAAGTTTCTGTATTTCTATTTTTTATAATACTTTTCACAGGATGCCAATTACATCTGGATTCATACTAGGTAACACCTGATTATGGAAATAATTCTCATTTAATCAACAGACTGGCAAATGCCACTCAACATGAGTGAAAAAATCATTTTTCTTCCAGACCAAAATGAGTGTAAAGTGAGTTAAACAGAGAGTACAATTCAGCAATGGTAGGCTAAGCTAAGTTAGGAGGATATTCTGACTTTCAAAGTTAAATACATTGACGCAGACTCAAGATTACTTTAAAAACCTGAAACACTCAAGAGATGGAAATGCCCAGATTATGCATTCCAGCAGCTTCATCCCTACTCTGCACCATATTGATGGGCATACAGGAAAAGATAAACTATAAAGTCATGCAGGTCTTGAGCATATTGTGATAGTACATCATGCTTTTTGTTCATTCATTCCTTAAGGAAAAGGTTCAACCAGAACTCACTATAAACCTAGCCTAACTAGCTGATTTATCTGAGTCTATAGCTGCTTTGCTTCATCAGAGGACAAAACAAAGCACACCAGTGTTTCTACTCCTCGATGTCTTTACAGAAGAAGGACTGAGTGGACACTGCTCACATTAAATTCACCTGTTGCCTTTGAAGACTGCAGTCACAGCATAGTTTCCCACTGTATTTGTAAGCTGGAAAATAAAATCAAAGTATCACCTTGCGACATGATGGCTTGGGTATATGTTTACTGCAGCGCTTTTCTGCATGTTATATATTAGACTGGCTCATGTATACCATCATTCCCTGTGATAGGTGAGTTAATGAAACTTCATTAGCTTATGAAGTACAAGTCAGAGTTTTGGGGACTTTGCTTCTCTGCCTTACAGGCTATATGTGGCTATTTGACAAGTGTACACGCTATGTCAGAACACTGATCATTAGCACTGGCAGGTCCTTGAAAGGTTTATGTTTAAAATTACCTACTGTTCAGTGCTTTCAAGTAAATATCGCTGTTACTTATACTAATTTCAGATGTCACAGAAATCTAGTCTATGACTCTTTAAAATCTGAAGGTTAAACTTTATGCCAATGTCTAGAAATCTTGATAGCAGTAGCACAAGCGTGAGCAGAATGAGTTAAGACCATCAGGGACTCCTGAGCAAATCAGCGAGGAAAGGAGGCTCCAAGGGCACTCAGCACTTGGATGAGAAAAGGCTTAAAGAAGCAGTATTCTCCCACAGCTGTAATTCGCTTAAAAGGCTTATTGGTAATCAAAAAGCAAGACTTCCACAGAGCTGAGGAAATTGTAAAGCTCTACTAGTTTCTGCCAGAGAAGCCTGATCCAAAGCCTGTCGTAGTTGAGGAAGGAGTCCCACCAACCTTCATGAGCTCTGGCTGACACTGCAAATGACTTAAGGACTCCACGACATTAACTGCTAGGAGAAAACATCAGTCTGTTAAAGTCTGTCCTCACAAACCCAGAAAATACCAACAAATCTACAAGTAGCTAATATCAGCATATCCTCAAAAATCCAATTAGTGGCTGCAACCTTGAATTTTATCCTTGTCCAAAAATACATCTTGTTCCTTTTCACCGTGGGTTTGCACTCTATCCCCTCCCCAATACACACGCTTCAGTAGCTGACTTTTCCCATCCATGCCAAATTGCAGACTCTTTTCTGTGAAGTAATTTTGTCTGAATTGCCTGCGCACCCACCCATTCCATCCCAATTTTAGTCCATGGCATCTTGTTTTCAAATTAGTTTCTATCTTAAACAGCTTCCTGCCTTCAATCTGTTCATCTCAGGATTTCATTTACCTCTCTGACAATCTCTCATTTTACCTCATTTCTTCCTCAGGCTGCAGAGGCCAGCACAGGCTAATCCCTCCTCATAGCTCAAAGTCCAAACCTCTAGAGTATTTAAGATTTTCCTTCATAACACCTTTTCAATTTCAAACCTCTAAGCAATTTTACTAGTGCCCAGAATAGTATATAATATTAATATTTCTCAAGTTTCAGTACAGCAAAATAACCTCTACTTATTTATGTTATGTAATACCACTCACATGAAAGTCTGGGGTGCTTCCTTCATAGCTGCAGCTCTGTAACTCCTGTAAAAGCATACACAGGTACCATTTTGCTACCTGCTGTTTCAGTAATAGACCTTCTTCTTGTCATTGCATTGGAAAAAAACTAGCTCACTGAACACTCCTTCCCCCAATCTCTTCTGCCTTCTGTTTTTCACTTTTTGTGTACAAGCATCTACAGCTCCTTCCAGGATACCAAGACAATCCTGCTTTGTCCTTTACAAGCACCAGAGACAATAAGTGCTGATTGCAAGTAGGATATCTAATTGAAATGAATCATGCATCCTACTTGTTTAGTCCTTTTCTCAGGTGAAAAACCAAAGTCCTCACATATAATTCACAATGGATGAAATTCACTGCTGAGCAGAAGGCCAACCCAAGGTCTGTGCAATGCTGAATTGCCTTTAAAGTGCTGTTTTGAAGGTTTCTGAAAGCTTAGGGAAGTGAAATGTCTTTGTGCCAGCCCGGCTTCCCAGGAATGAATTTCACTCTTTATGAACCGCCTAGAAGAGTTTGATTTTTATTCATGTGGTTATTGTTTGAAATTACTTGAAACATGGTTCATGCCAATTAATTTCATAGGTGCATTGCCTTATTAGTAGTAAAAATATGCAGAGATACCATTATGCAGCAGCTTGTTTCCACAAATGACTCGGTTATTGATTTACTCATAGATGGTTATCAGAGAGAGTGGTTTAAGGTGTAAGTGCTGCACTTTGCTGTGGGAGCAATAGACACAGTTCAGTCTCTTATTTCTCTTTACTGATGGGATGATTCCCAAATCTACTGTGAGTTTTAAAGCTGAATCCTTCTAGAAATACATGCAGTGCAGAAATATAAAGATTCTTGATATTACTGTTGTTCCTAATGTTTTTCAAGCAATTCACTTAGGTGGAATTTTGAAAAGTGATTAAAAAGGGCATTGACTCAAACCCTTAGTGTTGATTCACATAAATGTGTATGGATGGATTTTCACCAGCTTTTAGTTCAATCACATATTTTGCATGAATGAATAGAAGATACTCTGCACAAATGTAGTTCTGGGGATGCTAATGGTTTGCACATTTTTCTACCCATCCACTCCGTGGATCTCTTGTTGTTAAGAAGATGACTGCATAAACTTTTCAGTATCCTCTCCAAGCTCATAAATTTCTCCTTCAGACAAAGAAATCAATTATCTAGGAACGGTACTGGAAGAGAAAGATCCCAACCGTGTAACCCAGGGCTGGGAGTTTGCTACTGGGACTGAGCACACAGGACAGTAGTACTGGCAGACACCCCTGAAGCTGATGGTCACAGCACAGGCCCCAAGTGGAAGGAGAGAGGTCTGGGGGATGAGCAGCCTAAGGGTTTTCTTGTTCTTTCCCTGTAAATGTGTGGAGAATAGGCATTGATCCTCAGGAAAACATAGCAGAATAAAATCTAAATGGGGACAACTTTGAGGTTTTCCTGCTCCCAGCTCCCTTATCAGTGTTTGCTAACACCTCGCATCCATAAAACTGAGCCATAAGGAGCACGACAGTTTGCATCATTATTATCTGTTAAGACAGTTTTCATAAATCAAGACAGACTTTAAAATTGCCCACATCCATTCAAAATACTGCAAGGCCTTCCACAGAAAACAACATTAATTATTTTTTTCTCCAGCATACTGAAAAAGGGATGTTTGTGTTGGGCTGGGGGTAGGGGGCTACCTCTCAGGCTTTTTTCTCATTCTTCCTTCCTTATGATGATTTCCTCCTGGCAGCGAGGTGCTGGGCTGGTCCATGTGCTTACTTACCAGTCCCAGAAGGGAATGAGTCACGCAGTTTTGCATTTGATTGAGAAACTTTCCCATGAAGGAGGTACGTGGCGTGGCTTGCCTTGCAGTGATCAAACAAGGGGTGAAGCCTTTGAGTCCTCTGGTGTGTTTAGGGCTGGGATGTAGCTGTGTGACCCACAGAATCACAGAATCAACCAGGTTGGAAGAGACCTCTGGGATCATCGAGTCCAACCGTTGCACTGACACCACCCTGTCAACTAGACCATGGCACTAAGTGCCATGTCCAGTCTTTTCTTAAACACATCCAGAGATGGTGACTCCACCACCTCCCTGGGCAGCCCGTTCCAATGTCTAACGACCCTTTCTGAGAAGAAATGCTTCCTAATGTCCAACCTGAACCTCCCCTGGCAAAGCTTGAGGCTATGTCCTCTTGTCCTATCGCTAGTTGCCTGGGAGAAGAGGCCGACTCCCACTCCACTACAACCTCCCTTCAGGTAATTGTAGACTGCAATAAGGTCACCTCTGGGCCTCCTCTTCTCCAGGCTAAACAACCCCAGCTCCCTCAGCCGTTCCTTGTAGGTGAGACCCTCCAGACCCTTCACCAGCTTTGTCGCCCTCCTCCGGACTCGCTCCAACACCTCAACATCTTTCTTGAAGTGCGGGGCCCGGAACTGGACACAGTACTCAAGATGCGGCCTCACCAGTGCCGAGTACAGAGGGATGATCACTTCCCTAGACCAGCTGGCTACACCATTCTTAACAGAGGCCAGGATGCCATTGGCCTTCTTGGCCACCTGGGCACACTGCTGGCTCATGTTTAGCCGGCTGTCGATCAGCACCCCCAGGTCTCTTTCCACCGGGCCGCTTTCTAACCACTCTTCCCCCAGCCTGTAGAGCTGCATGGGGTTGTTGTGGCCGAAGTGTAAGACCTGGCACTTGTTCTTGTTGAACCTCATGCCGTTGGTCTCGGCCCATCTATCTAGCCTGTCCAGATCCCTCTGTAGGGCCTTCCTACCCTCCAGCAGATCGACACTCCCACCCAGCTTGATGTCATCTGCAAATTTACTGAGGGTGCACTCAATCCCTACGTCTAGATCATCTATAAAGGTATTGAACAGCACCGGCCCCAGAACTGAGCCCTGGGGAACACCGCTAGTGACCGGTCACCAGTTGGACTTTGCCCTATTCACCACCACTCTCTGGGCTTGGCCATCCAGCCAGTTTTTAATCCATTTAAGAGTCCACCCATCCAAGCCCCGGGCAGCCAGTTTGTCTAGGAGGATGCTGTGGGAGACAGTGTCGAACGCCTTACTGAAGTCTAGATAGACTACATCCACAGCCCTGCCCTCATCTACTAAGCGGGTCACTTTGTCATAGAAGGAGATCGGGGTTGGTCAAGCAGGACCTGCCTTTCATGAATCCATGTTGGCTGGCCCCGATGCCCCAATTGTCCTGCATGTGCCATGTAATGGCACTCAGGATGATCTGTTCCATCACCTTGCCTGGCACCGAGGTCAGGCTGACAGGCCTATAGTTCCCTGGATCATCCTTCCGACCCTTCTTGTAGATGGGCGTTACGTTTGCTAATTTCCAGTCAGCTGAAACTTCTCCAGCTAACCAGGACTTCTGGTAGATAATCGAGAGTGGTTTGGCAAGTTCATTAGCCAGTTCCTTCATTACTCTAGGATGAATCCCATCCAGGCCCATAGCCTTGTGGGTGTCCAATTGGCACAGCAGGTCACTAACCGCCTCCTTCTTGATTACGGGGGGTTCACACAGCCCCCTGTCCCTAACTTCAGGCTCTGGGGGCTGAGTCTCCTGAGGACAACCGGTCTTGACATTAAAGACCGAGGCAAAGAAGGCATTGAGCACCTCTGCCTTTTCCTTATCCCCTGAGATTACACTACCCTCCTCATTCAGAAAGTGGTGGAGGCTCTCCTTGACTCTCCTTTTGCTGTTAATATATTTGCAGAAACTTTTTTTGTTATCTTTGACTGTAGCAGCCAAATCAAGCTCTAATTGAGCTTTGGCCCTTCTAATCTTCTCCCTACATGACCTGGCAACATCCCTATAGACCTCTCAAGTTACCTGACCCTTCTTCCAGAGCAAGTAGGCTCTCTTTTTTTCCTTAAGTTCTAGCCTAAGTTCTCTGTTTAACCAGGCCGGTCTTTTTCCCCGACGGCTTGTCTTCCTACACACCAGGACAGCCTGCTCCTGAATATTTAGCAATTCGTTTTTAAAGCACGTCCAGCCTTCCTGGACTCCTTTGCCCTTCAGGACTGACTCCCAAGGAACTCTGTCCACCAACCTCTTAAACAGACTAAAGTCTGCCTTCCGGAAATCTAAGGCAGAAGTTCTGCTCTTGCCCCTCTTTACTTCCCCCACTATCGAAAACTCTAACATTTCATGGTCGCTATTCCCAAGACGGCCACCAACCTTCACATCTCCCACTAGTCCTTCTCTGTTCACAAACAACAGGTCAAGCAAATTCTGGAGTCTGAGATAATCTTTGCTTTTATTGACCCACACTTCCCAGCCCTGATGTGAATGAACCATTCACACAGTGAAACTTTCAAAATAGTTTTTATGTGACTTTCTGGCATCAGCAAACATGTATTTATGGAATAAGGCCCTTCCTTTGGCATCAATACACTGCCAAGCATAGTTATCCTTACTCTTAGCCTTGCAACAGACGACTTGCTAACTTCTCCACTCATTGCTTCGTCAGCCATGAAGATGCTCTTTACCGGAGTGAGCACTCCCTTTGGTTATTCACTTCAGTGCCTTCTTCCTTTTGACTGCTGGCTGATTTATTAAATCTTGCTGCAGTATGATAGAGTACCAAGCACCATCCAACACAAGGGAAATATCTCATACACGCTATGTCCCTTCATCCTTAGTATCAAACTCATTTTCTTCAGGAAAGAATGTGATATACCAGTGGTGCAATGAAGGCATTTGACATGGAGACAGAAGTTCAGCAAATTTGAAGCCTACAATGATATAGATTATTAATGCCTAGGAAGCCCACTTTGCAAATCTTTTTGCAGTCAAAACCTCACACTGCTTTTATCACAGCTTGTTCTGCAGGTCCTAGAGCCTCTATTTCTGTGGCACAGTGGTAGAGGTGGCAGGAGGCTGTCCTCCATGGCAGAGGGTTCCAAAGCAACGAGGCAGGGGGTACTTCAGCAAGAAACTAGCCAAAGGAAAGGCCCCTGCTTTCATTCCCCTTAACAGCACATAGCACGAAACCACATCCACACACAGCTATAAGGACACGAATACTCCTACTGCACCCCAAACTCTGGGCTGTAAAGAGAAGTCAACTTGTGGAAAGGCAGCTTCTCTATTTGAAGGCACGTGCCAGAGAGTCAGATTGGCAGATCAGGAGGAGGACAGGAATTGACTAGGAATAAAAAGAAAGGCGGTAATTTCTCAGAGGTAAAATAGAAACAGAAATGGAGGTTTAGCATCCATTTTGTTAATGCAGATTGGACAAAATTTTCTTTGCAACAGACAATAAGTGGCCTATAGCAGCCTCCCTAAGCCAGCACAGTCTTTGAGACCTCCAGACCAAACTGGTGATGGCAGAACTGAGTAACAAACAGTTTTCCTTTTTATTTCTGATTTTCAGACAATTTCCTATCTTTTGATTTCAGGGAATTTTCCCTGTCCTAGAGACAAGAAGCTGTCATTCCAAAATTATCAGTGTAGCGAATAAATGAGCTAGTTATTTGCTCCTCTCTTTTTCTGTCTAAGCATCAGGCATTACCAACCAGCGGACTCCTGGCCTATGCTATGTGTTGGTTTGCTGTGATTCACCAGTTCCTTGTCAGTAGCTGCGGGTAAAACATTTTAGGTAAAATCACTCGTTTGAAGATAGAACTTGGTCAAGCCTCCTTGTAAAACTTACAAAGATTGGTTTTAGACTTGGCTAGCATTGGGTCAAGTTACCATTGTTCTTAGTGTTCACTTTATAGTAAATATTGCATATTTAAAACCTTCTGATATGTTTTTCCTATGTTAAATAAGTATTGCTTTTTGCAAAATTATATAATTTTGGAGGCTTTAATACAAACTACTTTTAGACACTGGTGGGAAAGGCCAGAAGCATACCGAAAATATTTGTTCATTGTATTGATTTCTGCAATAAATGAGTCAGTAAAAGCAGACGAAAGAATTCATATATGCTATGTATGAGTTATAGACACTTCCAACATTCTTCTTTCTAATTCACACCTCAATAATGTTACAGAAAATGTGTTGTGTCAGTTTCATTAGTCTTTGCCTTCTCATTTCAGAAATATGAAGTAGATATTGATTTTACCAAATTAAAATATAATCCAAATCTTTGGCTATATGAATTTATATTTTTTTAAGAGTGCACTGGTTTTCTAACCATCGCCAATTTTGTCCCCTGACCTGTACTTCAAACACCAGTATTTTTAAATGATTTATTGGTTTCTTATATAAGTGGTTGTTTATAGACATGTTATTGTCTCTAGAGTCTGGAGTCTGGCTAACTCTTTTTAGGCTGGTTGTGCCTCAGCTCCATAAGTCTGACGCCTGCTGTTAAAAGGGGGTTGTTCATTTTCTGGCAGTAAATAATGAAATGAAACAAATACAATCTGTAATAGAATCAAATGCGAGTACAATGAGTCCACAATTCAATTTGGATTTAATACAGTTGCTTAATCCTGTTAAGGGGTGCCCTCATGAGAAAGATGCTTTAGCAGCCTGGAGCAGAGCTTGAAATGTGAGGACAGGCAGATAAAGCTGGCTTCGTGATGCAGTAGAGGATGAGAGGGGGCAATATGCTTTTGCACTGTGCCAAAGAGCCAAGTCTGATGACACCATTCTGGACAGACTGGAGGTTGCTGAAGGGACGTCACAGAGAGGGTGGAGAAAGATGTAACAGTTACCAGTGTAGGAGGTTATTTTCTGTTTTCTGCCTGTTCTGAAAGATCCAAGGGTCCAGGAGAGGTATTGTATCTCTCTGTTTGGATACACTTGCCATTTTTTGTTTTCCTGTGATGGAAGTGTCTCACAAGAAGCGAGATTCATCATTATATGAAGCAGAGGATGCTTCATCTGTGGGAGAAACAAGAAGAGAGAAATACTAAAAATGAATTGCCACTGTACAGAAGTAGAAACAGTCATTAATTTTTGTGGAGCCATTGTTTCATCCAGGAATAATTAAGTCCTGCAAGAGACAGCAAGAAACCTATGCAGTTATATCATAAGTTCTATTTTTCAAGATGCAGTCCTTAAACATAAATTGCACTTTTCCTGCAGGAAATGCACGTATTTTTTTACAGACATAGAACATCTTCCACCAGAATTCACTGTGGAGAACAGGTGGCATCTTTTTGCTCCAGGAAGATAAGGAGCAAAGGACTTACCGTGCCCATGAAACAGACTATGGAGCTAGCTAGGAGGAAATTGTCTGGGTTATTAGTATCAGGATGTGAAAAATCCCATATGTCTAACTACTTTAGAGATGCATTGCAGAAGAAAAGCTAAGTTACTAAAACCAGCCTATTGCTGTCTCATATCCTGGTTATCCTACAAAGCTATTGTTTTCCCTGCCTCTCTTCAGATTAACTCCTCATACAAGAGACATCAGCCAAGAAATATTTGCCACCAAGACCTGGCAATGCTCTTCAACACTTGATGTATTCCCTCCTTCCTCTGTTTTGAAATAACCTCTCCTGAATCATCCCACTAGTCACATTCTTGAAAGTTCTACTAGACTTTTTTTGGAGTAAAAGGCACTGGCAGAACTGTCCTTGTTCAGTTTATTTGTATCCACTTTGCTGGGACAGTGGTTTCCAATTTTTAATTTTTTTTTTTTTTTTTAATGGAACTCTAAAACATTCCCCAGATGTGTCCAGGCTCTGCTATAGTGATCATAAATCCATTGGCAATGTCCTGGTTTTTGCTTATTTTCTTGAAAGTGTTCTTTATATGTCCAGAGTTTCTGTGGACCATGCACTGAAAATCACCGAGCTCTACTGATTTCTAAATCTGGCTTCCTTGATGGGGCAGTGCTTAAATGGGGTGATTATAAGGTGAAGCTGTGAAGTGAAAGTTCATTCCCTGCTCGTTAATGTCCAAAATAGGGGATGTTGTCTCCTCTTCATGTAAGCAGTCATGAGCAGAGCATTAGTTAACAAGTAGGTATGGCCCAGGAGCAGACTGTGGTCTTCTTTACCTGTGCATATACCCTCTGAACTGTCTCAAGTAGCTTGTGGATGGTGTCCTAAGTGTTCAAAGTGCAATTGTTGCATGTCATACAATGCTAATTGTGATAAAACTGACCCTTTTACTCAGTGGGCCTGCTGCTTGAGCAGATTGCCTGGCCATGGAGAGAGTTGGGTTCCTACTTTGGATGCTACCATTGGGGACCTCTAAAGGTCTTCGACTTCTTAGACACTCAAATTAGATGCCTAATGTTCACCTGTGTGAATACCTTGTCCACTTCCACTGCACGTCAGGCAAACTTTCCACTTAAGGTCAGGTCCACTTCTGCACTAGCCTTATCCTTCCCCTGTGTCTTTCCTTTGTCAGTGGGTGATGATGCCATATATCTAGAGTAGAAGATGACAAAATTGGTCCTCAGAATTACAGGTAAGCTACCAGGAAGGTCACACAGTTACAACTATTTTTTCTCAACTATGCACTGAACAATATGAAGGGGGAGTCACTGAGGTAGAATTAACATCAAACCCCAAGGACCCACTTCTGCAATGTCATTTTTCGGATCAAAATCACTTGTCAATGCCACTTCATTTTAAACTATGTGTTGGTGAGAAGGTATAGATGAAAGGAACTGCATCCTTCAGCCTGGAGAGGTCATGGTAGAGCTGCATTTTGGGACCTTGTTTACTCAGGTAACCTGATCCTTAGCCAATTTACAAGCTCAATAGAAACACAACTTGACATTATCATTACACTGAGGCATTTAGATAGATAGCACCATAAATATACATACTTCTTTACAGAATACAGATAGACATATTCTCTGCCCTAAAGACCTTAGAATACCAAGAATGAAGTAAAATTACAACTAGCACTTAATCTATTGAATATCTCCCATTGCACAGCAGACCCTCAGCTACTTTAATAATAGGATTGTATCACCCAATCTCATGTACTGAACATTTAGTGCTGAGTTAAAGAATTGTATACGTGGAGTTGTTAATACCATTTCCTATGCTTCTTCAGTCTTCCTCGGTGCTCCTCTTCTTCCGTCTTTTTTACCTAACTGCCAACTAGAAACAGCCCTATTTGAGCTTGTTGGATCATGGTCCAGGCTCCCAGCCAAGTGGAAACAAAATTTTAATCCATGTTGCCAGTTGTCAGGGAGGGTGAATTGATCTAATTGCCCTGGTCCCTCAGTTAGAACTGTTTTACTTCTGGGTGATTTTGAGGTGAATGTGCTGTATTATTGAGCATGTAGCCCTTTTACTTTCCTATGTGTCATTTGGTATCACCATTAGAAGAAGGTTGAATGGCAGGAAATGGATTGTAGAAGGCTGGAGATTTCAACACATTTGATCTGAGAGAATATTAGGAAACTATCCGTTGCCTTTGAGTTTTATATCACATATATAATGAAATAATTCCAACATGTCCTGCTGGACTAAGAAATATACTTACTGTCAGACATCCAAGTACCGTTTCCTTGTTTGTTATTGTGAATGAAATACAAGTACTGGGAAATACACACAAAACATCGGTGCTCTAACCAAAGAAAGATGTTTGTGGTTTTAAGACTGCCAGAAAACAGAGAACAGCTTCTTTCTGGCTCTTCTGTCTTGCCATCCAGGGGAGCCAAACATGGTTTATCTGTTCTCAGCAGCAGGACAGAGATCCTGTCCTACCCCCTGGTGTCATCTTCCCTACAGAGAACATCAAACCCCTCTGAAGAGTCTCTTACCCTGGGGTGAAAAAGTCAGTTCTGGTGCCAGCTCAGATGTTGCCTTTAGAAGACAAAATAATGCTGTTTCTGAATGATTGCAGATTGCTGGAACTACTAATTGTGTTCCTGTGTGCATCCAGTAAAAAGACAATTATGTATTTTCAAGAAGGAAATATTTAGAGTTGAAATGAAAGTGTTACACTTAGCCTACCTTAAAGGAAGAATATTAGACCACTCCATTCATCATCACTATTGCCGTTAATGTAACAATAAACAAAAGCTGTTGTCCCAGTTTTGGACATGTTTATTCTGCTATGAAAGTACTTTCTGGTGGGCAAACTCCACCTCTTTGAATTGAGTTTCTTCTTTTGAGTTGATGGAAATGCATATGTGTGGAGAACTTCTGGGAGAAGACTTGCAGCCCCAAGGCTTAGCAAAGATAAGTCTGAATCCTGAAACAATTGTATTATTTAATGTGACTTCCTCATCATAATTGGCTTATTGATTCTGCAGAAAAATGAGTTCTTCAGATGTTCTTCAGAATTTTTTTTCCTTGCATGTTTTCTCCTTCCTTGTGGAAAACAGAAAGGAGTTTGGACTGTCTCTAGAGAGGAGACAGAAAGAGACAAATGCTTTTCTGAAGTAGAGAGTTAGCCATCATTATCTTCATTACATGGCATGGCACTTGTGGAGATACAGTATCTAGCCCCATATGCAGTGACTGTGGCATAAAAATCACACAAAAATGCCACAACCAATATTACATCTCCCTGTGTCTCATCCCAAGCCCCATCTTCCCCACAGAATAGATGAGTAGCACAGCAGCTCCCATGGAACAATTTGAAAAGGTCACATTGTCCTTATTCAGTTATCTGCTCTCCCTGGAGTATTCTTCACTGGAACTCACAGCCAATTTCTGAGAAGGTGTCTTTTCACATTTCAAATATGCTTATTATGGAATTTCTCTTCAGAGAGAGCTACACATCCTGGAAGAGCCAAAATCTCAGTTCGGTGTTTTCTTGTTTTCCTAGAGTCATAGACTACAGCGCATTAATCTTCTGCTGGAGAGATTCATCTGTGGAATGGAACTTCTTCGTAATACTTCGACATACTGAGCAATACCATTTTCCTCACAAGTCCTTGATAGTTTAGTGTGAAATTTCTGAATTCCTTGTGTATCCAAAACATATCCTGAAGGACAGGTCCTTTGGACCGCTGTCACTGTTTCCTGGAGATATGCTAACTTGTAATTGTAGCGTGTGATAAAGTTATTGCTTTCCAGGGAACCAAATGGTAGAAAAGGTTAATCATAAAACAAAGAAAAAAATTTAAGCTAGACCTAAGCTTTTAAAGAGAAGATTGGGAAAAACAGGTAAAGTAACGGGTGAAATGGACAAGAAATGTGATCACTCTGTAGCTAAAAACTGGAAATACTTTTTTGCTGGTTAGCATCTCTTCCTGAGGAATCTTGTTATCTTTGGATTTCAGGCATCAAGGATGGCTGAAGTTTTGCAGAAATACTCTCTCCCTTTTCTCTTAGGTTTGTTAGGATGCGTTTGTATGGCTCTTTTCCTGCTGTTATGGCACTAAGCAGTTATTTCTCCTTAAACAGCCAAGGGGAAGATGAATTTTGTAAATGCTCTTTTACATGGTAGTCACCTCTTTCTGGCACCCAGATCTAAGATATTTTTTAAAATAGACATTATTCATTCTTATTAAGCTTGCCCCCAGCCCATTCAGAAGTGTTACTTATTAAATATTGCACAATATTATATATTTTATATAGATTTATACTTACTTTCTATTGAGTTCATGGCTGCTGGCAAGCACAGAGTTTCTCTGGAGACCACATATGGCACAAAATTAACAAAGTGATTACTTAGAGCTGCTTCTGGTGATCCAGACTCTCATTGTGATGTGGGAGAAGGCAGGACACCAAGGTCTCCTGTTACTTGCATGAGTTCCCCAGTCACACTGGACCACTGGAAGCCACTTGTCCATTTCTAATTTAAAAATGTCAGATCTCATTCTTGCTTCAGACAGAAACAGAAATATAGGTCAAGGCTTCCTTTTATATCACAAAAGAGAATTATTCTTTTCTGACCAGACATGTTCCTGTCTTAGGCCTGAATTCACCTCACTTCACTTTAAAACATTTCACTGACCCTGCTGACTCATACAGGGGATCTGGGGACACACTGAACTGAAGGAAGGCACCTCTGTCAGATGCATAAAATTAAGAAGGAGAGAGGGAATCCAAGCTCCTGTATTTGGAGCTGCCAAGAACATACCACCGTGTAATGCAAGCTCCTATGTAGCCAGGACCCAGCTTCTCCTGGTCCCTGTTGCAGTAGCACAGAAATATTACAGTGATGAACATGTTCCCTCCACTTTACCTCTGCAGCTTCTACTACGGAAGATATACAGACTCCTAAAAAGGCCTTTATGATACCAGCTCCAATTGGCATGACTAAAACCAACAGTCTCTGCTTCTGTTTAAGTAGAAGTGGAGACGAGAGGAGGAAGAAAGTGAAACAAATGCTTATTTGAGTAATTAAGACACTATAGGAGTGTTTAAGGGAACATCTGAGGGTAGCTTTACTATCCTGTCTCCCTCTCTGCCATCTGAAAAGTAGAGAGGCTCGGTACATGTGTCACAGCACTGGCTAAATAGTTGCACTTCCACCCAGAAGAAAGCATGAGAGTACAGCTTTTTGCCAACATTGGAAGCTTGCCAAGCTCTGTGGTATTTAAGCAGTCATGACTTTGTCTTCATCTGCACAGATTAAATATGGATGTGTATATTAATTATGTAAATGCAAAACTGCAGACCTCAATCAAGTAGAGCCAAGGATACACTATCCTTTGCAAGTGCTGATTGATTCCATACACACAAGAAAAACAGAGACCATTCAGCTCATTGCTATGTATATTCTGGAGAGGGGAGGGAAGGAAGGAGGGAAATTTGGAAGTAAACAGTGCTTTATAATGAGAGTAAAACTATAAATGCCATAACTTTCTATAACACCTAATAGCCTCTACTCAGCAAAACAGAATGCTTACTTAGCAGGAGACAGCTCTAGAAGATGGTGAAAACACATATTTAGAGTAAGATGAACACTATCAACTGTAATCAAGACACTCAGAACAGTTTTAATCAAGGGCTGAAACTGGGTTTTGATGTGACACGGTAGAAGTATCTGATTTTTCTGTAACTTCCCATAAATCATTAACAAGTACATGGAAATCAGTGGTACTATGTTAGTGTAAACTTGATATTCTGGGGCAGGGGACGGATAAACTTTCCAGGTTTAGCTTTGTGATTGATGGCTCCACAAAATTTGATCTGTTTGTCTGCATGCTTTGTTTTAAACAAAAGAATATGATGTAGGCTTTCAAGAAGGTGAATTGTATTGTGCATGTGAAATTTCCAGATTCCTGTCAATGCACACACAAAAATGGTGTTTTGTTAGAGAAACCTCACCCTGCAGCCAATGACTAGCACCCATCTCCATTCCCCCTGCTCAGCTTAACAACTGAATGCTCCAGCATCTGCTATCAAGCTACAGATTACACCATTTGGGGCCTGTCACAAGGATATTGTTAAAGTGCTAGAAAATTCAGTTCTTTGCCAGTCTGACAAGGCCCATAAAAAGCAACCTACCCATTTGTCAAAGTTAGGGAAGACAGAAAAGAAAGCACAGGTGTCAGAAAGGGAAGCGGTCCAGCAGGAGGAAAGGAATGGACAAGAAGACTGCAGGGCAAGGCAGAGACCAAGCACTCTGCCATCATCCAAGTTCACTCACAAGGAGACTCAGAAAAGACAAACCCCAGCACTTCCATGTCTCCCAGACACCGTTCTCTCACCTGCACTACTGCCGTCAAAGATGGTCATTGGGTGCTCCCTGCTCAGCACCAGCACTCAGCACAGGAGGTCTACTCAGAAAGATGACTTCTGCCAAAGTCAAAAGTAGTTTTGACTCCTGTTTATCTAGCACCTCCTTCCAAGGGCTTGAGATAATCTGATTTTAGTATATCCTTGCACTATGAAGGGTGTATTGAATGATTCTAGTTCAGTAACACACTTATTCCTCCCTGGGTTTTTCAAGCTGACTTTGTGTTCGGTACATTCTGATCATTGGCTTTAAGGTGGCTGTCATTCTCATTAGTGAGTTGTATTGGGGTTTTCTAGTGTTATGAATGTGTGATTTGTAGGTGAGATAAGTGTAATGCATACTCAGAACAGATCAGTTAGGCATGAGAGTGACATGCAGGTTAGGATCAGCACCCAGCGCTCTGCTGCTCTTGTGCTGCTCCTGTTCACCCAACAAATTCAAGCCTGGAATGTAAGGCTGCTCTGCCCCCATTGACTGTGATGACTATGAGAGTTGGTTAGGATATGCTCTGGTATGCTGCATGTGGTTGTACAGTTGCTCTGTGTGCAATGATAGGTGTCAGAAAGCCTAGGAATATCTAAGTAGACTTAGCATATAAATGCCTCTTTGATAATCACACATCTTGGACATGGAGAAGACTGCCTTTCTACATACAACCCCTTTTTCATGTTTGTCTTAACTGACTTTATATCACAGAGCTGAACTTCTACTATGGATAGATACAAGCCATTCCAGGAAACAGGTTCTCCTACTGAACTGGCTTGGGGATTGACAGCCAGTACACACCTTAACAGGTCTTCTCTCCTGAGAACCTCTGAGCTTCCTCAGTTTCAACTATCAAAAATTTTTCCAGGCCACATGTAAGAGTGGAGCTAGAGAGATTGCACTGTCCAGAGAAAGAGTAGGGACAGAAAGAGAGTGAATCTATTGACATTGCTTTGCACCTGGGCAGCCATGTGTACTGTACTGCATACACAGATTTCTAACACAGCCATGCCTTGGCTTTCTCTTTCCCCTTCATGCTGTCCCATTCTGCTAAGGAAGGCAGGCTGACAGAGCAATTCAACATCAGCTAACAGATATACAAGATAAACACACAACCACTTAGCATGTGGCACTGAACTAACTTTTCAAAAAGTAATTGCTAACCATACTGAACATCTCCTGGAAGACTTTCTGAGCTTGGAGGGTGTGTCTAAGTAGTTAATTTACTCTTGGTGCACATTCTTCATTAACAAAAGAACTGGTAGAAAACAGTAAGTGCTGTCCCTCTACACTTACCAGACAGCCCATACACTGTCTTCACAGTGAACAGCTCTTGAAGACCAATCTGCATGTGGTGGACTCTGTGAAAAAATTGCCTCTTGTTTTTAGGATACAAGTGGGCTGTTTTGTATTTATTCACAGCAGTGTTTGCACACTTGCAATCAGCTAAATGAAGTTACTATTCCTCTTCTAATCCCTTATCAACCATATCCCCCTTTGCTCGTGCCAGGTATTTGCTTGGTCCTAGAAATTCTACCTGAATTCACACTCACAGTACCATCAGCATACATGGCATACACGATTCAGACCATGCCAGTTTACCTAATGCAAGTCCTCTCTCGACTTGGTTTAATGGATTACTGACGCATGACTTTGGCCGCTTATCTGAAAAAGCCTACGCTGTGAAACTTCGTATTTCTGTTCTTGGAATGAACTTCCTATTGATTTAAATCTATCCTATATATTGCTAACTGAGGTTTCACTTTTGTAACTGCAGAAACTAGTCCTCTACATCAAGAGCTCCGGCCTTCCTGTGATTGTGTATCACTATCAGAGCCTGCGCTGGCAGCTCCCACATACATTTATTTCTAGGAGGAGGCATTTGGGTGCTCAAGCCTTCACCTGCATGCTTCAGGAATCTTTGCCCTGTATTGTATTTCTGCCTTTATCCTGGTAGGTTGTGTATATGTGCACTCACCCATTCATTCTCTTGCACTTCACCTATTCACTTGCATTCTTAGAACAGAAAATTGGCTGGTCTTTCATTTGGCTAAAATGGAAATTAAATCCTGACAAGCAGATAAAACAAAGTGGCATAGAGACATATGAATTACGATTAAACATCTAAAGCTTTAGTGCAGGCATTTTAAAGTGTTCTTAAACCTAAATATACTATTTTTTAAATATTCTAAACTTAGAAATGATGGTCAAATCATAGATAAATTTAGCCCTTCAAGATTTGTTAGACACAGACAGCAAGTTACATATACATATACATTCATATACATTTAAATTCACCTCCTGCTTATTTGAACCACAAGCTTTAGCTTAACTTTTACTCATAGAGTTTGCAAAACTTTATTCAAAGATCATCTTAAAAAATCATTAGGAAACTAAAAAGTCCTCTCACCTGATCAAGTGATAACCTTGCAAGAATCTGAACAGTATATCTCTTTGACCTCTGCCCATGTTTCTTGCAAGATTCAAAACATTATCAGGTTTGAGATGTAAATGTAAATTGAGTGAAGTGACACTCAGTGATGAAGAACTGTGTGACAGGGTTCCTTACCTGAGGACTGCATAACAGATGAGGGTTTTTAGCAATCAGTTTTCCTCAGGAAAGTACAAGCTTGTTTAGCGTGTTAACCACAAGCACATTTTTGGGTCTCAAGTCTTTTATAATGTGACATAACTGATTCACGATGGCAGATCAGTTAGAATTCTCTGGACTAAAGTGGACTGGTCACCTCTGCCGTGTGTTTTACACAGTTAAATTCTGCCTTCTCAGTCTCCGTCTTTCCTGATGTAGATGTGATGTTTAGTACTATATTTTGACTGGAAAGTATAGGGAAAATATGACAGCAAAAACTATTAGATTAGGAGTAACTTTTAATTATTTTCTTCTCCCAGATACCACCAAAAGGGTTTTATTTTTCAAAATTCAAAATTTAAAATTAATTTTCTGTTGCCAGCCTGAAGAGTCCATGTTAGGTGGGTACCCACCCGCTCCGTCCCCATATTGTGCTATTTGCTTTCTGTTTTGGATCCACTGTCTGTTCCCTTATGAACAGATTCTCATTAACAAAAATCAAGAAAAAGACCCCAGCAACCTGTCAGATTAGAGCAATTGGGGACCTCATTCACAGAGCTGATGAAGAAGCCAGAACAAAGGCAGAGAAGGTGAAACTCTTTCCTCTTTCTTTTTTTTCCTTCCAGGTCAAACTATCTTATGGGACAAATGCTGGGGAGAAATTGTGTATCCTGCTTCCTTGGGTCTTCTTCTGAGGAAATGAAATGTTTCAGTCTTCTATGCTTTCAGTCTGCAAAACAGCTGAAGACTGCTTTTTTTTTCCTTGAAAAGGATTGCGAAAACTGAAACCTCCTTAAGATCTCCTTTCTGTGTACTTACACATATTACATGTTTGTGTGTAATATAGTTTGAAACTACAGTATTTAATATTATGAAATTAAGGGAGTCAGAGCTGGGTTAGGATAACACACGCACTCACCCCCAACTGAAATCCACACCACAAGAAGAGTTTAAAACGTTTACCTGGGAATCCTGACACAAATGAGACATGGTACTTTCGTCACTGTGGAGATGTAATTGTTTCTAAAACTTTGTGCTTTCATTTAGCCGTCTATATAATGAATGTGTAACAGGGAAGAGACAGAGAAAAAGATGGGGAAAAAACTATGAGGAGTGTGAGGAGTGCTAAATGATCTGAAAAAAATAATATGGATTACCAAGATTTTGTTTTCATATAATAAAGAGCAAAAAAAAAGATAAATGGAGACTCCCATTTTTGTTCCCAAAAATATCTCATAGTTTTTCCTTAGAGAAGTTTAAATAATTAAAAATTGCCTGATAGCAGGCAGTAAAAGAGAATGGCAATAGGGAGTATAAGATGTAAACACACTATAAACTGGTGAGGGTGACCGAACACTGGAACAGGCTGCCCAGAGAGGTTGTGGAGTCTCCTTCTCTGGAGACATTCAAAACCCGCCTGGACGCGTTCCTGTGTGATATGGTCTAGGCAAACCTGCTCCGGCAGGGGGATTGGACTAGATGATCTTTCGAGGTCCCTTCCAATCCCTAACATTCTGTGATTCTGTGATTCTGTGATTCTGTGATAATATTTATAATAGATAGATGAATAGGTGAATAAATTATAAAGGGCAGATCTTGACATGTCCTGGCAAAGACGCATGTGAAAGTTACTGTCAAATCAAGGTTACCATCGCATTTGATTACTCAGTTTGACCAGGTATATCTACAACTTCACACTTTCACTTGCACATGTATTTTATATGTGCATCCTGGGAAGCTTGAAATTTCCTCTCCATTGCATTTTAAAAAAATTTTATAGAGAATTAAATCAAATTGTGCTGGGGAGAATCAAGAAGTTAATCAAAGATAAAATCCAATCAAGATTTTTTTTTTAAAGTATATCTAGAATTACCCAGTTACACTTTGGATATTATTTTTTCTACATCACTAGCTTTGTCATTGCTAAATACATTCTACAATACATGCACACAAAAAAATGTTCTTGAACAATGTGATTTCATATCTTTCTTTGTAATAACATAAATGAAACCAGTAAAATGTTAATAGTGGAAGCATCACCTCTAAGAAATAAAATGTCTTTCTTGTGTTTGAAATCACATCTATTTCATTTGCTTAAGATCATGTATTGAAAATGAAAAAGTGTCAGAAGCCTTTGCAAATTTGAAACTCAGAACAAAAATCCGGTTCATACAATATATGCTTACATACTACAGTTCTCCCACACACAAAGTCAGCAGTGATTCCTCTGCCTTTGAAGTTTTTAATCTTACGCTGAAGGCTTTGCCATGGTAGAACTAGTTGCTTCTTGATTATTAGTAGACTTATTATTTGGATTATTTTCATAGATTGAAGCCTTATTAGCGCTCTTCAAAAAAAACATAGCAACTACACGACGTAGAAGTGTGTTTTTATATACAGTAACATGTGAACTTCAAGGGAAGTTGCTTCAGAAAATGTCTGTTGGATGATAGTGAGGAACATCACTTGTACTAAACTGGTGGAACTTCAGGTCTTCATCTCAGGGCTTTGCATTTTCTCCCCTTTTCAGACATTAGTAGGTTTTGTATGACTGGATTTTCTTGTTCTACCGTTTCCTAACTCTGTGAAACTGTCTGTTTACAATCTTAAATCCTCTACAAGTATAGCTTCGGACAGTGGAGCTATATAAATTCACATCTGTTGTGAGATGCAATGTGCTTGAAGTTCAGGCATGCTATTAAAGGTAAAGCAACTTTGGACAAGATTTCATTTCTGAGGGCATAAAAACAAAGCAACTGGTTCAGATCGTTCCAACATACTATTAGGTAATTTAAATCTCCATCTCTGCTTGTTTGCCTGCTGATGAGATTAATTTGAGTATCTGCAATTAATTCATTAAAAGCCAGAGGTTTTACCTGTCTTCTCTCTCTCTTGTTTTTCAATATGCACCTTTATTGGTAAGCTCCACATAAACTGAGATATGCTATAATTATATCTCTTGACCTATTCTCATACTGTACTTGGATTTTAAATCACTCTCCTTCACAATGAGGCTTTAATGTCTGGTGTTAAGTTATACTCTGTGCAGAGGTGAGTAACCTAATGCCAATTAATATAATCTTTTATTTTCTAATGCCCTTAATGACTAGAGTCTTGGACTCACCTGTGCTTAAAGTTTCACATCTCCTGAGCAGTAGCAGATCTAAAACTTTTTAGCAGAGGAGCACTTGAAGAGAAAGTTTTGCAGTAGGCATGTGTATGTATTTGTGTGTGTGTGCATGCACAAAGTAACTAAAGTTTAAGAGAAGAGTTTTGTACCAAACAAGAACAATATGGGTTATTCATTATCAGGACAATACTAAAAGGGGGGCAATATTCAATTGGGGAAACATGGGGAAGAACTCTGTGGTATGTGTGCAGTTAATTAATTCATGCTAAAACTCTATTGTCTTGCACTCAGCAAGTCCAGATGTATACTGCTTTCAATTTGTGTTTCAAGATATGCCTGGAGAGAATTGTCATTTCTGGAGTTCTCTGGGTGTGTGTGGGTTCATCCAAGACCAATCTGGTTAAAAGCAGTTATTTCTGGATTCTGCATCATTTTGAATTTATCTGTAACATATACAGACAAACAATTCAATCACTGGAAGACTATCAAATTGTGTATCAAACTACTCAAGATCTGAAACAAATAATTGCAAATCAATCCCTTTTTCTACTTTAGACAGACAAAATATCCATTGAAAAAATGACATCTCGTTCAATGTTAAAGGGAAATAATGTTAATGATCTTTGTAAGCTGCCAAGTATTGATGTGGGAAAGGCTTACTAAGCATATTTCATTATCGTTTCAGAATTATTCAAATAACATTTCTTTCTTGCTTGTCTAGGATATCTCATCTTGCTGCAGTCTGCTATAGTGTGTCAAGGCATAGTAAGCTTGGCAGCCAGCCAATTTATACCACTCATTTCTACTACTTTTGCTGTTTCTTACATGGAGCAGGACAATGCATGGTGGAGAAAATGCTCACTTCTGCAGGCAGCAGAGCTGGGGCTGTTGCTCTGCCTTCTTACTGCAACATGCAGAATCACTCGGTTAAAATTTTCAGGCATTTGTGGCATTAAGTCTTGTATGTCAACTTTTGTCTTTCTCTTTTGCATACAATATACCTTTATATTTTATTTGTATAACTGTACAACCAAGGCAAGACTGCAGGTGCCTCTGAGGGGGTGCAGAGAGTCCCACCCTCACACCTCAGGGAGGTGGGAGCAGGAGTGACTGCCCTTGCTGGGGAATGTGATGTGTAGGGGAACACATGCAGATATTGTGACCTGCTGGAGATGGCAGCTGAATCCTCTATCATCTCAACAGACAGCTGTGTCGGGGCACCACGGGAGTCAGAGGTTACCTATGGGCTGGAGCTGTGGGGGTCCCTCATGGCAGGGGCAATAGGGCAGGCCCTGGCAGCCCAGGCCCATCCCACCCCCAGCCTGGAGCAGCCGGGGGCATGGGGACAGCCCCAGCCCCAGGCATCGGGCACCTCCCTCAGGATGGGGACAGGCCAAGGTGGGGCCAGGACATGGGCCTGTGGGTGGGCCTGGCTCAGCAGGGCCCATGGCCGGGCAGCGCTGTGGGGAGCTGCAGACTGGCCCTGCTGCGGGGGCTGATGGCCCTGGGGGGGGTGCTGACATGGAGTCCTGGGCTGTGGGCAAATGGGGGAGCCCTGGAGTCTGGGCAGGGACCCATCAGGGCTGGTGGTTGGTGCCCTCAGGTCCCTGACAACATGATGCTTTTATCAAGGAGGGTTCACCATGACGGATGTCACAGAGAAGAGGAAACCCTCCAAAGGCCACAGAGCAAGCTCTGCGCTCGCTCTTTGCAGAGCAGCCCTGCACGGAGTAGGGCTGTTGCTGGGGCAGGATTTTCAGAAGTTTTCAAGTGGCTGAGGTGCCAGATCCCCGTCAGCTGTCACTGGAGAAGGAATTTAGTTCATCAGTCATCTATGGTCTTGAAAATGCAGTGCTGACTCTGCAATGACCTGGCCAGCACACAGGGATGAAGGAGGCCATGGGTGGGTTAGCAGCTATCTATCTTCCTCCCCAACACCCAGCATGAAAGCTGGTGAACAGATTCAGCACCCCTGTCTCAGACACTACTCAGATGTGCAGGATGACAAGTTAGGAGCACTGGACCCAGAAAGCAACCACTCTTACAAAACCAGCAAAGCATATCCGTTTGGCTTTTAATTGACTCCCTAGTGTCTGAATGATGAGAATTTCATGTGTCTTTTCCTTAAAGAAATACAAAGACAAAACAGAAAGAAGGAAAGGGAAAAAAATAACCCCAAAGGTATACACAATCAGATAAGGAAAGGTACCTGGGTGTATTGATATTAATGATGAAATTCACCGTATTTACACCATCAAGCTGTTATTTCCTTTTGCAATATATACATTTTGATGATGATGATGATGATTATTATTATTGCTGTCATTGTTATTCTTTCCCAAGAAACTATTTCAGTTACTGATATTCTTTTCCGGATGTGAATATGGTTTTCATTCTTTCAGTACTGGGTATTTTGTAATTATAACATCTACATTCAGTGTTACCAACACTCTCTGGAATAGATTTCATGTTCTTTTGTACAGTCAGACCTTCCTGCAGTGTTCTTCTGCATTTCCACTAAAGAAAAGCATCAGTAAACTACCACTGTGCTGAATCTCTCCAGCTTAACTTCCACACAAATCCTATGTGGTGTAGGAAACAGTATGTGCTCTTTCTCCCTCTTATTGTCCGTTAAGATTTTACTGACTAAATGGAATCCCATGATGCTTTTTCTGAGTAAGTTTCCCATTTACTGGAAGGTGTTAAATCTTTTTTTTCTTTCTTTCTTTCTCTCTCTCTCTTTTTTTTTTTTTTGGCAACAGATGGTAATTAGTTGTCTAACAAACAGATAAATCTATCTTACAAACAAAATAAATGAAGAAAAATATAGGAATAGAAGAAAAATAGACTTTTGAGGAATATTTCAGTGTCAGTAAGAAATTCTTTACATCTAGGACTAAGTTAGTTGAGGGAAGGGAGGAAAGAAGACATAAGAAAAGACATGGAATGGAGAGAAGACATTTACACAAGAAAATTCAGTGCCATGCTATGATTTTGAAAGCTCTTAGGACCTACTTCCTACCACTGTACAATGCAAAATCATCTGTCTTCTCCTTTGTCTTTGAGAGAGGTAACAGCAACACTAGGGGTTCTACCAAAGCTGATGAGAATTGGCCTGCTTGCAGGTTCGGGTAGAGAATTACACCCTATTAATTTTTGTAGAGTTTTGGTTTTGTTTTTGCATCACAGAATTTGGATCTTCTTTATGGACCTCCCACTATGAGAGGTGAAACAAATATACTGTTATTTCCACAGCATAAAATCCAAAATAATATACTGATATAACAGTGCCATTCCAATTATATTAATATTTTAAAAACTGTTTTCATGGAAATTATTTTGTTTTGATACACAGTGATTTCAAAGGCTTTGTAGATCCTCTACAGAAACCCACAGTTCCTGCCCACCTGGAACTCAGTCGTTTTCCTCAGGTCACACAGTATGTATGCAAGCCTGTGAGTTTAATTTATTTATTAGCAGTTTTTCTTAAAATCATTTGGTTTCTTATTTTCCTGTCCTCAAGATAGCTGATTTCCTGTGAATGCCATAGGCGTGGCCCATCAGTTGTTTTTTCAGCTGTAAGATCAATACATCTTCCCTCAGCCGTCACTTTAATGTTGAAGCCCAGAAGATGTATTATTTATACAAACATGTTACAAACTATGACATGATGTACAAGGAATAAGATCTGTCCATTTGCCTGATGTTCCCTCAGCTAGAGTTGTTCACTTCTTCCAAACTCTGCCTGGCTCTTGCAGTGAGCTAGTCTTTAATCTACATCTAAAACACATAGTCGTTCTGAATGTCCCCATTCCCTTAATAGAGAAGGTCTCTGCACCTCCTCTCCCCTCACTGAACAACACAGAACAACAAAACTCATGCTCTCTGAAGACCGTGGAATTAGTCTGTACGAATTTATGAACATTGTATGGGGCCAAGTAACGAGAAATGTTTATTTGGACATAACGCACTTAATTTAATAGCTGGACAACAACAACAAAAGAACAACCTGACACTACAATAACTGGAAGATACTTGCTGCTCAACTCAAATGACTAGTATTGAAACTCTTAGAGAGTTCCCTCTAACAGACAGCATCTCAACACCTGATGGCCTGAACATCACAGACTGAATCTGTGAAATTAATTGAATGATGACGCAATACAGCAGCTAATTGTAAACCTAAAAAAAGGCTGTGATGATGCACCAGCCAGCAGGACTTGTGTTTTCTTCATGAAAATGACAGTGACACTTTTACTTTGTCTATCTGAAACTTGAAAAAAGACCATTTTCCCAAGTTTAAACACCTTGCTCGCCAAACAAACTGAGAATGTACATTAAACATATAAAACATTAATGACTACTAAGAATCTTTTGTGAATAGCCAAGTTAATATCCTGCCAAGAAGCCATCATAGTATAGACACAAAAAAACGGCTAGTTTGACCTAGAATTCATCCTTGCTACAAGAAGATAGGAAAACAGCAATAAGACATCTGACTAATAAGTGAGAAATAGGAGGGAAAATAGAAGCAAATGGTCATTAATATATTTTGCAAGTTTAACAACGTAGAATGATAACAGAAGACAAAAGAATAAATTATGTATTGATATTTAATAATTAATGGAAATGTATAAGACGACTCCAAAAATAAGAAACAAGAAAAATAGGAGGTTGGGTAAAAACCTAGGTTTAGATTAGATAATAACTTTGTAAAAATGCGATACAGAAAATACCAAATTATCACTGCCTATTTTTCTAAACCTTGCACGTGGAGTAATCATATCACAGCTGACGTCCCCGGAACAGAGGCCTGGCATTTCCAGCAAAGGAAGGGACAGAGCAGTCACACCTAGGTTCAGCATTTTAAAGTAAACCGTACCTGATAACTTACTTTCAATTTGATTTAAAGGAAATCTCTGGGGAGGTGTATGATCTGTCAATATTTACTAAATGTTGGCAAAATGAGGAAATTCCAAAGGACTGAAGAATTACAAACATTCCCAATATTTGAAAAGGGCAAAAGCGATGACTCAGGGAACTAGGGACAATTATTGTGACACTGATCCCAGATAAAATACTGGAACAGTTAATGTGGAGGTTATTTAACCATTTCATTGGTTAAATAACCAGGAACCACCAGAGAATATTTAATGTTAATGCAGTCAGATGCAAGGTACAGCAGCTGAGAACCAGAATAGAAATGACACCTTCAGAGAGGAGACTATCCTGGAAAAGATACCTAAGTCCAAATTTAGAGACTATTAGCAGTGCTCTGTTGAAAGAGCTGACCTGATATTTGGTTTCATAAAGGGGTTTAGAGGGCAGCAGAAGAAGCAGAAGGAGGGAGGTACTCTTGTTTGACAGAACTAAATGAATTTCTGAATGGGATGGCTGATACTACAGAGTGGTACAGAAAATACAGCAAAGGTTCTGGCTAGTGCATTTTGCTGTTGTGTTCAGGACCATACTTACTATCACATTTTAGAGGAACAATTCTAAGTTAAAACTCTGCTTTCTCATATTCTTTGTGGTTTCTATTGTTAAATCAGCAGACACCTGATTACTATGCTGGCTCCCAGCCACATCTCTTCCATGGATGATTTGAAAGTGGCAATCCCAGTTGGTAGCCTAAGTACTTTACAGCAAGTCCCAGCGAAAAACTGAGAAAATGGCAACCACCTCTACAGAGGGAGTGATTTATGTAGAATCTTTTTCCTGTCATGAAGAATTCATAAAGACATCACTGGCGTTAAAAAGACAGCCAAGCCCTACACCAGGACACAAGTTATGGCAGGAGCCTCCAGCAGGAACCCTAAGTTACTCTTCAATTTCCTCCTATCACCCGCGCTGCACTTGCAAGACCTTGTTGCTGGCTGCAGACTTTCCAGGTTGTCCTTGATAGTGTATAGCCCCTCACATGGCCCATCATTAGAGCCTGCTACGGTTTCTCTTCTCCCCTCATGCTTCCTAGACCTATTCTTGGTCACCTGCTGCTCTCCTCCCCAACCTGTGCAAGAAGGTGAAAGCTGGCACGGTGCCATGAAGAGCTGGCTCCCTTGTAAAAAGGTACTAAAACATAATCTAATACACAGCTCAGTGAAACATGGACACCCAAATGTAACATCTGATGTAGATAGGATTACATTCTCAAACAGCCTGCAACCTCTCTCCTACCCCAAGGAGCTCTTTCATCCCTCTCAACCAAAGCATGATAGCCAAAATTCTTTGAACTGGTTGCTCATATTAAGCACTTTCTTTGATCTCTGAGAATCTTTCTCCACCTCTGCCTCCCTAAGTAATTTCTGGGGAAAATTTATTCAGAAAACAGATATAGCAACCAGTATTTTGCTCATGTCATACAAAAGACACAGATGCACTTACCCAGGCTTCTGGGCTGCACACTCATCATTGATTTCACCCACTGTGTGTATTTCTGTTTGGGAAATAGATCTAGTGCATTGTAATTCTTTCAAGCTCTCCCTTTTAACAGTGCTTTGTATATTAATGAGGTTAGAGTTAATCTATCATTTGAAAATGGCCTGCTGTGAGTCAATAAAGTTTTGATAGAAAATAACAATCTAGCTGGGATATTATCAGAGGAAAAAGTCAGAGGCATTTTCAGGCAGAATAGGATGATAATGCTCCTAGCTCCATTGTCTTAGTGGGGAGGTGAGAGAAAAGATCCCAGCACCCATGTCCCAAAGAACACAGTTTCTGTAAGATTGTCACTAAATAGTTATGTAGTCCTAAAAGTCCACTTGGTTTTGACCTTACTCTTAGGTATTACAGAGGCTTTGAAAAGGTATTTCTTTGGAAAACGAAAACATCTTTTAATCTTCTGTCTCATTTTCTTTTTCCTGGGCATTTTTCCTCAAAGTAGTCCCATTTTAATGAGCAATGTGGCCTCCAAAGGTAGGACCTCTCTTCAGTTTCACTTAGTGCTGCTGCTGATTTAAAGGAGTAATTCAACAGAGGAGAGAGCACCACATGAGCAGGCTGTAAATAGAACAGGCATCTCCAAATACTTGATGCTGTTGAGAAATTCTGAGCTCACCACATTTGGCTTTAATTTCCTGACTATCCTTCTCTCTCATGCCCTATTAATACTGAATTGGAATTAGTGGATACCTATTGCATGTGGGTATTAGAGACAAAAGTCTGGTCTGGAGAAGGTTGCTGGTCTTTTATTCTTGCAAAGGCAACCCAGCATTAAAGAAAGACAGAAAGGGTAAGAGAACCAGGCAGGGTCGGAACAACATCTCAAAGACACCAAGGCCTGCGTTATTTTCAACCAAATAGACAATGGTATCGCCCAGATTTGAAGTTACCCTTGAGAGTTCATCTAGTGACACTGGAACCATCTGTTCTCTTTAACAAGGATGTATTCAAGAATTGAGGAGCTTGAGTCAGAGAGAGTGACATGCATATTAAAAAGCAACATACTGCTTGAATATTACCAGAATGGAAAATAGCCTTACTCAAGAATATGTGCCGAACAACGCACATGTGAATCATGTCTACTGGTAGGTAATGTAAAGGTACTGATACTGATCTGAATCCTGAAATCAGACTTGCTTCTATAAGCAGTAATTAAGGTTGAACCACTTAGAAGCCTAAGAGTATGTATAAATAGGCAGGTGTAGACTCATCTTTTCCCTGTGCTCTGGCCAGCAGAGCAAAGCAAAGATCTAAAAGTTGGAAACGTCAGACTTCAAGTTGCCTGTGAGTGCTTCATCTATCCCTAGGACAGCGTGGATTAGGATACAGTCTCTAATTGCAGGGTCATTTACTATTTTTTCTCTAGGACCCCTGCTTTATTCAGTATCTGAGATAGATGTTGCTTATTTAACAAGCAGCTCTTCCATATTTTACTTTTCCCTTGCCATTCTGTGCATACTCCTAGGCTGTATAATATGAACACTTTTCCACTCCTGCCTGGAAGTTAAAAACCTTAATTTTCTCATGAGGATTTCTATTGTACTCCTCATTACATCATAGTACTCCAAAAACTTCCTCACAATATCCCCTTTTTATAAACCATGAACTGAGGCAAAAATTGTTGAAAGTAAAATCCCTGCCTTTGGGTGCCCAGTTGGTTATGTCTAAATGGTGGGGTGGGCATGTTCCATACTGAAGCTTGCCACAGGGTTTCATCCAGACTAGGAAACCTCCTTGAAATCACAGAAGATCCCTCCAGATAGCTTTCCAAAGGAGACCTCTTGCCTAAGCAGATGATACATTCAAGTCTTGCCCTGACAGAGAGCCAGGGCACAGCCAGGGCGCACAGCACCTGGAGTACAGTGTTAACAATTAGGACACTTTTTTTTTTTGAGTGACTGGACTTATACACAGCTACAGCTATCCCAGGATGGCTCCGCTAGCTTGTGTTGGAGATGTGAGTCCACAGCTCTCCTGCGAAACAAACACCAAGGCCCCAGCCAGGCTGACAGCTGGGAAACCAGGAGCTCACAGTTGATGACAATCTGTGAAAAAAACAGCTTCACAAAGGTATTTGGGGAACTAACATGCAGAAAATCACCTAGCATGATTTCCAAGATCCTCTTGGCAATCACTGTAAGCAACCATCTCCTATTTGGGGCACCTAAGCACTTAGAAATCTGGTCCTAAGGGATTTGCCAGCATTATATATGAATTCTGAAGTAGAAGAAAAATCTTGTTCCTTAAGACAGTGTTGAATTACTCTAACAATAACAGAACACATGAAAAATAGCTCTGGAAGGATCTTTGATTCTTACTGAGTTCATTCCTTTACCTCCAGCCTCTCCTCCCTCAGGTCAGGATCAACTATTTCTAAATTATCTCTGATTGATAGATGTTTTTCTGACCTGTGCTCAACACAGAATGATTATAAAGCTGAACTATACAATCATCACAAAGAACAATGAAGTTAAATGAAAGGTTTAAGAGCAGAAGCGAGAAATATGTTTCAAGCCCAATCTTGAAAACACCTTGACTACAAAACACCTAATGTTTTTTGTTACAATCTAATGAGTCCATGAAGTGCAATCTATACAGTATTCTTTCCTATGGATCTGGTTCAGCAATCCATGCTGTTACACTAGGCTTTGAGTCTGATTCTCAATGGATTAAAATTATATAATACTTCATCCATATTAGCCCCTCTATAGATAAGGCTTAGAGATTGCACAGCATTTGAGATACAGACTTCAGAAATAACACAAATCCTGTGACTAAATTATCTTTGTTTAGTTTAAAGTTGCTAGAGCATGAAGTTTATTTTTACAACCAAGACAACAAGCAAAGGGCTTTAAAAGAAAAATCAGAATAGCGGTCCATAGGGGCTGATTCACGTTGGGAGGAAAAGAGGTGTAGGAGTCCCCTCTATTAGCAATGTCCAATGTGGTGCGTGATGAGGGTCAAATAATGGGAGATTAATCAGACTGCTGAACAGCTTTTTCCCCCACCACCCCATCCAAGGCACCTGCCTCTAGCTGTGCTGCAATATTGCATCAGTTTTACTTGCAGTGGTTTGGCTGACTGAATACAGAGATATTTGCAGGGCACCTAGCTACAGGGTAGTTGCATGTAGCTGGGAATAATAGTCTGCTAGTGCAGAAGCACCTAAAATCGACTAAATGTTAGGATACAAAGATGAGCACTGAAAAGTTCATAGATACAGTAAGGAAAGTCATATATATCCATACATATGTACGGATACACATACAGACACCTATATGTATTGATTCTATCTTACTGTCTGCAGCAGATAAATAGTGAACGATATTTCTTTCTGCATTTTCATTCTGCAAAGTGCCTTTTCTGTTTCTATAGCAACTTCTGTTGTTTGTAACTTCTGGTTCATGCTAAAAATATCCTGATTTAAAAAGGAGAAAAATTCTAAAAAGTTTGAATTGGAAAAGATGGCAATTTAAAAATGAAATAAAGTCACAGGCTATGCTTAATAAGTAGCCTGTTCACCATAAGAAGCACCGAATGTGACATCCATTATGTGACTTATAAAATAGAAATGGGGCTTTTGTTAGTACATCTTAGGTTCCTTGTTACAACCAGAGTTACTGACATTTGAATGACTATGTAGTGTTCTCCATCAGAAATTCAGCCACTTGTTAATGACCAGAAAAGAGTTCCACCTCTAGACATACTTGTCTTCCTGCCATGGGACCCTGTCATACAGACTTCAGAGCAATAAGTGCAATTAATGTGCTCCATTCTCAACTGCAGTGATTGCAATAGGTGTCCCACATCACATGAAACAAGATTTTGTGAAGAGGAGCTTTAGTAAGGAGCAGCAAGATAAACTGTGATGAGTATTATTCTTTTTTTCCTCCTTTAAATGCAAGTCTTTTATGGGTCATCCTTCAGCTCCAGGTGATAAAAGTCTGAAACAGCCTCTCCCCTCACCATTAAAAATTTATGAATACAGACGGTTTTTGAAGGGCAATTAGTCTTCCTCTCCATGCAGTGTTGCTGTAGTTTGGGCAATGTAGAATGTTCCATACTATTATGTATGCACAGAGAGGCACACATTCAATACAAAAATCATAGCCGTGAACTTTCTGGCTGCAGGATTGCACTACAATGAGTAGAGCAGGAGTAATGTCCTTACACTGGGCTCATGGTCTCCACTGATTTCTTTGCTCTCTTCTCCACACCATGTCCCAAGAGTGGCCTACCTGTATGAAACAGAAAGGGCTTAGTGTAGGACATGGATGGAGTAGGTCCATCCCATCCTCTTGTCTGTGCCTAAGGACTTCCCTCTGGGAAGGAAGAGAAGAAAGGAATTGCAAGAAAAAATGGGCAAACCAGGAGGTCAAATTTGTCAATAAGCAACTTCCTTCTTGTGTGAAATAGCCAATAAAGACCAGTGAATGCAAGAGTGAGACAATGAAACACCTCTGCTTTAAAATACACTGAAGGCACTCTGAAAGATCTTAATCTTTTTTTCTAGCTAAACTGAATACTTGTGGCAACAGAGACAACACTGTATTTGTTCTGAACAGAACACATTGTCAGCAGCCAATAAATTAAACTGTAATAAATGGAGTCATTCTGCTGCCACGCAGTTTTGCACAGACATTCTTGCTGGGACTGTTGCATATTGGTGCATGCTTCTCCTTGAACTTACTCTGTTATCTACATCTTTCTCCAGGTTGATGATTTTCAATCATTTCCTTGTTGGTCTCTGCATTCTGCCAGGAGAGGTGTAGAAGACATCTTTGCTTTCCTTCATTCCTCATTACATTCTGCAGATCACTTTGCTGGATCCTTCCCTCTGCTGCTCCCAACCCTCTTTGCCTTTTAAAAGTTTGTTGGTTCTTTCTAAGTTATTCATATCCCATTTCAGCATGAGAAGATTTTTCTTAGAAGGACATGTAGTTATGACAAGAGATATGCTATTGTATGAGTAGTTATCAAAAAGATTACAAGATTATGACTTTTGGCACCCAGGAAAACAGTTTCCTTGCCTGTCCACTGATTTTCCAAGTAAATTTAAATCATGTGAGTTAACTGTGGCAAACTACAAACTATCTGTCCCTCTTGTCTTTCTTTCCTCCTTCCATAGTTTGCAGACCTCTCTACCTCTTCATTGCTGTTCTTCTTTACACCACCAGTCTTACAAGAGACACTGGGCCAAGGTGTCATCAGCTCTAGACAGGAGCAGAGTAGGTATCTCACCGCAAATTTGCTTTTCTGACTCCAAGCCATTCTGTTCTTTCTGTATTTTAATTTTTCACTCTGCAATGCCACAAGCAGCTGGTTCATGTTAGTTCAAATAATCCCAAGAATTATTATCCAAATAATTAAAATCCCAAAATGTGCCCAGAGAGTCAAGGTATAGCACTTTTTCTTCTCCAGCCTTTGACCAACCCTCCATGCCAGATGTTCTACAACTGATGCCAGATTGTTTAGTCACTCACATCTTAAATTCTTAACAGAGACACAAGGGCTAGCAGCATTTTGTTTGCTCACAGCCAGCCATCCTCAGCTGATGTAAATGGATACAGTTCTTAAGAAGCTGATATACCTACTTAAAGCGGTCGATGATACGCCACATACGAGGTCTGAAATTCCTTCTGATGCTGGAAGATTACTGAAAAATTCCAAAGTTTATTTGAGATGTGCAGTCTGATCCTTTGCTAATGCATGGAGAAGAAAGCCAGATGCCTCTTACTGTCTACTTGCTTGCAATGACAAGCATATCTCATAAAATGCATTTATATTAAAGGCACCTCCTCTTTCAGGAAGATGCTGTGCCACCTTTAAAATGTTGGCATTTTAATCTTTACTAAGCCATTTTTTCTGCTCAGGGGCATTTTTGGCGTGCTATACTGAGCCTGCTGAATGCAGGATACTTTCCTAGAGCTGCCAATAATTATTCAGAAAGGTTCTTCTACCACACCAAATTCAGTGCAGCTGCTGAAGACTGAGGCTTTGGTGGAAACGTGTGAGGTTTCCTTTCTGTGTTCACCTCTGATGATCTCTGACCCACTTATATTCAAACTTACTTTTAAAAAATGTCACATGCTCAGCATGGAGAAAGTGTGGTGACTGTTGGTGTCTGATTCCTCTCATCATCTACCCCAAGGAAAGCAAAGGTCCTTAGAACTTCCTCCTTGACAGTAGGAGGAACTCTCCCTGCATCTATGGAGAGACCTGAGGTTGTCACACTTCAACCCAGCCTCTGGAGTAACAAAGGAAGGCTCTGCTCTCAAAGAAGTGAAACCTGGTTTTACAATGAGCCCAGCAGAAGCTGGAGCAAGTCTTTGGGAGCTTAAGCAGCATGGGAAGTCAGGCAGTGTTCAGACACGATCCATTCTGCTTACAGAACTGCATCAGAGTCAATGTTTTAACTTTTGAGAGTGCTCAGATTACATGAGTCACAATCACCTACCCAGATAGTGAGACCCCTGACAGTCTTGCAAGGAAGCACCCTTCACTGACTCCAGAAGGGTTCACCTTGGCAGGGAGCTTAGAGGCTTCCCAATGGAAGGGCAACTACATCTTCTGGGAATCCTATCTTGGAAAGCCAAGAGCTACTTTTGTGGCTTCAGGACAAATGCAGCTTTCAAGAAAGATATTAGAGTGCTGTGTGGCACCTCTGCCTGTTCCTGCCCCAGGTGACATACAGATTTCCACACAAGGTAACTGCACAAATTCAGGTTATTTAGCCCTGATGGAAGATGTCAGGGTTTTATTAGGATTGTCTGCTAGGTGCACACAAGCCAGAGCTCAATGAAACCTGCCATTTATTTAGCTAGCTATAGGCTGTTAGGTAGGTATTTATGCCTCAATGTCTCCAGGGTGCACTTGCTTGTAAAAAGCAGTTGGTTCCATGTAGAAATAGGAGATTGTAATCGACCACATTCTGTGCTACATCCTTCCTGTGAGAAGTTCTACCAACCTCAGTAAGAAATAAAGAAACTAGCCATAATGGGAGCCACACCTCTCTTTTCTTGATTGCTAGCAACATACACATATTCATTAGTGGAGTGCTTGGCAGGGGAAGGTTCAGCTCCTTCCTTTCCTTATGCTTCAGCAAATCTTTACTCTCTTCAATCTGTGCCAAAGAAAAGCTTTTTAAGTGCAGGTTGCAACCCATCTAACTTTAGCCCTAATCAAATCCACATCTGGAATATATTAGGATGCACTGCAATTTTTAAAGTGTGGGTGTTAGGACTCACTCATTTACTTTATATTTTCAAAACTGATGTGCATGTTGTGTTCCAGACCACTCACAGTGCTTTGTATGTAAATGTGTATTTTAATTTGTGTTCCATTATGTTGCCTTTTTCTTTTAGGAATGGTTTTCTGCTGGCCTGTGATCTGCTCCATAATTCAAGTGGAAAGTTTCTGAAAATAAAAGAGCAAGACAAAAAGTGGTTGTAAGTTTAAAAAATAAAAAGGATCTGTATCTTTCTCTGCAGTGCAGTGATTTATAAGCTTCTGAGGGGATGAGGAAGCCTGGGTATTTTAAAAGGTGGGACGGATCTTAGAAACCGCCCTTTGGTCTTCTAATACCCTCATGAACACATATCTGGAGGATTTGAAGCTGAGACCAAGGTCACATTTACTTGCAGAGGAAAAACATCTAAGGGCAACTTCTGACAGATCATTATGTCAAGGAGGTGTGACTCCCACATGCATCTGGCCCCTGGATTGCCTATTCTGAGAATGAATATTCCTGTTTTAAACAGCACACCCAGGATAACAGGGCTATACATTTCACTTCCATACGTGTTGGGGGAGGGCTCTATGGCCAGCAGATCTCTGTGCATGAAGCTTGGGGGATTCTGTTTTCTGTCCCTGCTCCTGACTGACCCCTTTGGCATGACCCTCTCAATCAAAGAGGGTCTCTCCCAGTAGAGAGAGCAAAGGCTGTAATTAATTTCTCTTTGCCTTCAGTCCCACGCGGTGTTGGCCTTTAGAGTAACCAAAAGTAAGCACTGGATACAGGCTGCTCGCTACAGACATCTGAAACTTAGGCACCTAAGGCAGAAAGGCAGGATTTTGCCTCCTTCAAAGAGGAACAAGACCCTGCTCTATCATCAAGGTGGACAAACTATGTTTTTGTAGTAGGACCCAGGGAGACTTCTGCAGATGCTATGTGGGGATTTCTGACTGCTTCCTGACTCAGTAGAGTGAACCAGCACTCTTTCCTCTCCCATGCCCCTATACTCGTGAGGAAACAGGAAATACACAACCCAAAAGAGAGCTGGTATGTACTTTGGGCAAATCTCAAATATGGATAATTGAAGGACCAAGACTGTAGGGAGTGTCACAAAGCACATCTACTCTACAGCCTATAGGTGGTCTTAGGTCTTTACAGCTTCACTAAAAGTCTGAGCACAAAGTAGGAGCCTAAACAAACCTGGTTTCCACCCTACTTCAGTTTAAAGGAAAGTAACACAGAGAGAGGGCCACGACTGGGTGTACAGAGAGCACCACGGCAGGAAAATGGGGGAAGGTCAGTGTGAGCACCTGGAGGTTATCTCCAGGTGGACAAGAGTCCTCTTCTTTGCATCTGGGGCCATGCTGATCCCCCACTACTGAATAGATTTATAAAGCAAATATTCTTAAATCTAGAAACTTTCTTGGCACCGTTTCTAACCAGATCAGTTATTTTCATTACTGTGGCTGAGGGCTGTGAGTTAGAATTCTTTTAAAGTCAGAAAACAACAGGGAAAAGAGCTTCAGAAATCACGTCCTCCCAGGATGAGTGAGAGTGCTGTGTTTTTAAAGTGTTGAATACAGGGTGAACTTAAAAGGAGAGACCATTTCCATTGTTCCTGAGGCAAGAATCACTGGTGGTTTCCTCTGAGCATAGTCCCTTTGCACAGAGCGTGCAAAGCAGCTGAAAGTGTCTCTGCGTGACCTCAGTCAGCCTCTAAACAGACTGAGCAGGATGTGTAAGAAGAAGAAGCCACCGGGTGTGTCTTGCCTATAAGAAATTCATAAGGCTAAATCTGGCCTGCAACTGCCTTTAAGCCCACTATAAGAAACTACCATATCTTGTTTGGCAGGCCCCTCATCATGCAGTAATTATCTCTCTTTTAGGAGCACACTGACAGAAAGCACAATCAAATTCTCATTACAGCCAGTGGCAAAACTCCTGTTGAATTTGGCAGGAGTTGCAGCAGTGGATGCTAGCATCCTCCAGGCCAGGCTCAGAAGGAAAAGGGAGTCTTCTCCAGCTGGAACTGCATCCTGGTAGAACTGAAAGTGCAGGGTGGTGAGATATTTTCATTACAAGAAACCAACTATATCCATATTTTCTTTTTTCTTTTAAGTTGAGCAACTTAAATAGCCTTTATTTCCTTAAAACTTCTTCTCTCAAACAAAACCTTTTGCTATGAAATATGCATGCAAGTGGTGGAACACTGAGACTATGATAAGTTGGAAACTCATCTCTACCATTAAAACACTGCTACTTCTAATCCTCTCAAGAGTGCACTGTGTTGTGAATTCAGCTTCTTCTCTTTCAACTTTTGCATTTAATTAATCTTTGTCTGAAGGGCATGTTCTTGTTACTCAGAAGCATGCCTCAGTGGTGCTAGTGTTCATCTGAGTGACCTCAAGTTGGTTAACAATTATCACCCTATAGTTTTCCAGCCAATTATCTCCAGAGGTACTAGAAAGGATTATTTATTATCCTTGTCTCACTTGGTTTAAAAAAAAAAAAAGTATCCCTGAAAATTAATTAGTTTCCTTGGGGAGATTATAAATCTACAATGTAACATTAGGAAAAGGCTGTGAATTTTAGACATGTTTTTAATCTATCTGGATGTTCATACAGTCTCTCTAGTGCAATAAACAATGGTATAGTTGCAAAGCGTTTTGGGCTGAGTTGGTTTCTTTGCCGTATGAGAGGGAGTGATAGTGGGTACTGAATGTGTTTTGGATGAATTAATTTTATTATAACTAGACAACATGGTGAGCTATAGGGGTAAATAAATCACAGTTTATTATACTAGTGAGTATCCTACTTGGTATTTCTTCAGCACTTAGAAAGACACCTAAAACTAGAACTTCAGTGTGCTAAGTGCTAGACAAGCAGAGACCAAAAACATAGTCCATGCCCCAGCAAACATGTACTTTAAATATGAGACAAAAAGATAACAGTTTGGTGACCAGGAAATATGAGATATGAATAATGGAACTAGGTGAAGAGGATTAAGATAGCATGGGATGTCAGTGGGAGATATGGGTCAGTAAGATAACTGCTGTAGGTGATCACATGTTTGTGCAAACCACACTGAATTCACATGGATATTAAAGGAAAAATACACTCTCAAATACTCAAAAATGAGAAATGCCAGGGACCATTTCTTCCACATGAATAAGAAGTTTTGATTGCAGTTCTGTGTGGGTAGCACAAATTGCCACTACCTCTGGAAAAGTTAAAAAAAGCACTTCTAGCCCCAAGACTGTGGGCCTGGCAAGCCTGGGTAGCACAGGCAACGGTTCAAAGAAGGACTGGCACAGAGAAAGGGAGAAGGCAGAAAAAAGGAGAGCTCTGTTGAGGTCCTCTGCTTCCCCTGCCCTGGAAGAAGAACTATCTTTAGAAGAAGGAGGTCTAGTTGCCCTAAGGAGGGGACTTTGGGGAATATTGAACATACGCTTTCTGTAAGGATGGCAAAAGACCAAGACAGATTTTTGCTGTGACTGCCCCAGAGTCCTTAAAGCTGAAATGTCTGCCCATGACTGTTAGGCATTTGGCACTTTCACAGTATAAACCTGACTGCAAAAGGCCCCAATTTCCCCATATGCACGATGATATTTGTTCAATGTATCTCAAGGAATGTGTCCTGGTTTGGCCTAAACCAGGCCGATTATCCTTTCAGTGATTTTTACTTTCAGCTAAGTCTCCTCTAAGTAACTGCACTTTCTGAAACTAACTGCATGTTTTGCAGACAGTGTCCGCTTCCAGGACTGATAACGCTCGAAGTTTGTAGTTATCGCCGAGGCACCGGTAGGGATGTTGTGCAGTAAGGCTCTTGCTGTACTTAGTCTTAGAGAAACCAAGGTCACTGCTGAATTCCTCACTGCTTATGAGTGAAGAGCCGAAGGGGGGTCGCAGCTGCAGGGGGGAGCAGACAGGGCAGGTGACCCAAAATTGACCAGTGAGGGTATTCCATCCCATACACGTCATTCTCGGTATAAAGCGGGGGGATCACGAGGGTCTCACTCTTTTTCTGCTATGGCCGGTGTCCAAGGAGGACTCCGACTGTTTTCCTGCTGCCCTCGATTCCGATCCGTGCATCCCTGAATCCAGCTCTCGACCGTCGCTAGGCCCAGGCTGGGCTTTCCCGGAGCCTGCCCTGCAGTGCTGGTGGTGACGTTGCCGACATCGGGGGAACTCGATCTTGGTTTTGTATATATATTTGTATATATTTGATTATTCCAATATTATTATTATACTCTTTTTTCATTATTATAGTTTATTAAAACTGTTTTAACTTTCCAACCCGTAAGTCTCTCTCCCTTTTCCCTTTCCCTTTCCCTTCGGGTGTGGGGGGGAGGGTTAACAGAGAGCGTCTGCCACAGGTTTAATAGCCGGCCCAGCTTTAAACCATGACAGATTTATTGGCGCCCAACGTGGGGCACGAGAGAAGCTCCAACAGGTTGCTCTGATAAGTTGAATCCTGGCTCCGGCAGGAGGAGACCCGGAGAGCTCAGCTGAGAGAGTATCAGAGTTCTTCCTTTGAGATTTACGAGGGGTTGGAAATTAAAACAGATAGCGAAGATGGTAATGTCATTTTTGAACGCTGTGTTATCTCATCTCTTTATAAAGCCTTTTACAGAGTTAAGTGTAATGGTACCTTACTTGCCGTATGCGCTGTTTGTTACTGTTTATCACTGCTGGGCACTGGTCAATATGCATTGTTTTGTTATGGCGTTTCATACTGATTTATGTCGTGATAAACTGGGCTGTTACTATTCTGACCGCGGTAGCAGCGATTTTATCTGCGGACTCCGGGCGTCCTTTAGCTGATTGTGTTAATGATTACACTTCCAATTTTACTTCGGGAAATAGTACCTTCTCCTTTTCTGCCAAGCTGATTCCTCTAGATTTTGTGAAATTCGGATGGTGCTATCTAGGTGGCATGTTTTTATTTTCGGTTGTCCTGAATGTGTTTCTGATGTGGGATAAGATTAAATATCAGTGCAGGGACAGGTGTAGGTGTTACTCAGACTCTAACGAGTCTCAGCACTCCCACGACAGCCACTGCATCTACTCAGACCCCAGCATCTACCGAATCTGTACCAATCGCCCCTGTAACCAGGAAGAAATACCAAAAGAAATCAGCTCGTGAAGAGAAGGATGATGACTCAGACCCTTCTAAGGCAGAGCCATCACATGACCCAGGTCAGGGCCCTTCTCAGGCAGAGTCAGGGCCCGACACAGATGGGGGTTCCCTTGATCGTCATTTTAAAGCAGACCCATCACAGAAAAAAGGTCCTTCTAAAGCAGAACTATCACAAGAGGAGGACTCGGACGTAGAGATAACCTACCACTCCTTATTCCTGAAGGACCTGAGAAATATAAGGAAAGACTTCAGCCGTTATGACGGTGAACCTCTTATTACCTGGTTGCTCCGATGCTGGGATAATGGGGCAGATAGCATGCAATTAGATGGCAGAGAAGCCAGACAGTTGGGATCCCTGTCCAGAGATGGTGGTATTGATAAGGCGCTCACAAGAAAGTCAAACACTATCAGTCTCTGGAGGCGACTCTTGTCAGCTGTAAAGAGCAGGTATCCCTATAAAGATGATGTTATGAGCCACCTAAGCAAATGGACCACTATAGAAAAAGGTATTAACTACCTTAGAGAACTGGCTGTGCAAGAGATTATTTATAGACACCCACAGGAAGTTGTAGATCCTGTAGATCCTGATGAAGTGGAATGCAACCGATCCATGTTCCGGAAGGTTGTGAAGAATGCTCCACCGACATATACCCACACATTGTCAAT
Organism: Nyctibius grandis; assembly: GCF_013368605.1. Lineage (NCBI taxonomy): Eukaryota > Metazoa > Chordata > Aves > Nyctibiiformes > Nyctibiidae > Nyctibius > Nyctibius grandis. The sequence goes on from NC_090659.1 coordinate 26,972,032, forward strand.
ATTAGTATGGGGAGAAGATGATATGGCACGTTCTACTGTGGGTAAAATGGCTAACTGTATGCTACAGTATGAAGATAGTATTTCTTCCCCACTGCAGGCATGCATTTCGGCTGTGGAAAAACTAACTAAGGAAAACAAGGACTCATTTAAACAACTGTCAGACAAACTGTCCAGGATCGAGAATAAACTTGACTCTCTACCTACACAGGCGCGTGTTGCAGCTCTTAGGAGAAAACGCTCTCATACAGGACCAGCTCAAAGGAAACGGAACACATCACGAGGTATCCTGTGGTTTGCCCTGCGTGGTTATGGGGAGGACATGAACAGATGGCATGGACAACCTACCAGTACACTACAGGCACGAGTACGTGAGTTGCAAGCTAAAAGAAATACCAGAGAGAATTTTTCTAGGAGGATGGCTGCTCCAGCTACCAGTGAGCAGGACCCCAGTCAGGGTAGATGGGCCTCAAATTCCTTTTTCCCAAGTGTGAATAGGAGAAATGAAGGTCCAGTCCCTGTGAGCAGCATGAATCCATTTCTTAATTAGGGGGGCCCTGCCTCCAGCCAGGTGGAGGAAAGGGACAACCGAGTTTATTGGACTGTGTGGATTCGATGGCCTGGCACATCAAAACCACAAAGGTATCGAGCCTTGGTAGACACTGGTGCACAGTACACCCTAATGCCATCGGATCATAAAGGGGCAGAACCTATCAGTATTTCAGGAGTAACAGGAGGATCTCAAGTGTTATCTGTATTGGAGGCCAAACTGAGCCTAACTAAAAATGAATGGAAAAAGCACCCCATTGTGACTGGCCCAGATGCTCCATGCATCCTTGGTATAGACTACCTCAAGAGAGGGTATTTTAAGGACCCAAAAGGGTATAGATGGGACTTTGGTATAGCAGCTGTAGAGACTGAGGACATTAGACAGCTGTTTACCTTGCCTGGCCTCTCAGAAGATCCTTCTGTTGTGGGGTTGCTGAAAGTAGAAGAACAACAGGTGCCAATTGCTACTGCCACGGTGCACCAATGACAATATCGCACCAATCGAGACTCCCTGATCCCCATTCATAAACTGATTAGACAATTAGAAAATCAAGGAGTGATTAGTAAGACTCGCTCACCCTTTAATAGTCCTATATGGCCAGTGCGAAAGTCTGATGGAGAATGGAGATTAACTGTGGACTATCGTGGCCTAAATGAAGTTAGGCCACCGCTGAGTGCTGCCGTGCCAGACATGCTAGAACTTCAATACGAACTGGAGTCAAAGGCAGCCAAGTGGTATGCCACCATAGACATTGCTAATGCATTTTTCTCTATTCCTTTGGCACCAAAGTGCAGGCCACAGTTTGCTTTTACCTGGAGAGGTATCCAGTATACCTGGAATCGACTGCCCCAGGGGTGGAAACACAGTCCTACTATTTGCCATGGACTGATCCAGACTGCACTAGAAAAGGGTGGAGCTCCAGAACATTTGCAATACATTGATGACATCATTGTGTGGGGTGATACAGCAGCAGAAGTTTTTGACAAAGGGGAGAAAATAATCCAAGTTCTTCTGAAAGCTGGTTTTGCCATAAAAAGAGGCAAGGTCAAGGGACCTGCCCGGGAGATCCAGTTTTTAGGGATTAAATGGTAAGATGGGCGTCGCCAGATCCCGATAGAGGTGATCAACAAAATAACAGCTATGTCCGCACCAACTAACAAAAAGGAAACACAAGCCTTCTTAGGCATTGTGGGTTTCTGGAGAATGCATATTCCAGATTACAGCCAGATTGTACGCCCTCTTTATCAAGTGACCAGAAAGAAGAATGATTTTCAGTGGGGCCCTGAACAACGACAGGCTTTTGAACAGATTAAACAAGAGATTGTGCATGCAGTAGCCCTTGGAACAGTCCGCATGGGACAAGATGTTAAAAATGTGCTCTACACCTCAGCTGGGGACAATGGTCCTACCTGGAGCCTCTGGCAGAAAGTACCAGGGGAGACTCGAGGTCGACCCCTAGGATTTTGGAGTCGAGGATACAAGGGTTCCGAGGCCAATTACACCCCAACTGAAAAAGAGATACTGGCAGCATATGAAGGAGTTAGAGCTGCTTCAGAGGTAATCGGTACTGAAGCACAACTTCTCCTGGCACCTCGATTACCAGTACTAGGCTGGATGTTCAAGGGTAAGGTTCCTGCTACTCATCATGCAACGGATGCTACATGGAGTAAATGGATTGCATTAATTACACAGAGGGCTCGAATAGGAAACCCTAATCGCCCAGGAATCTTAGAATTGATCATGGACTGGCCAGAAGGCAAAGACTTCGGAATGCCACCAGAAAAGGAGGTGACACGTGCTGAAGAAGCCCCACCATATAATGAACTACCAGAGGATGAGAAGCAGTATGCCCTGTTCACCGATGGATCCTGCCATCTTGTAGGAAAGCATCGGAAGTGGAAAGCTGCTGTATGGAGTCCTATACGACAAGTCACAGAAGCCACAGAAGGACAAGGTGAATCAAGTCAATTTGCAGAGGTAAAAGCCATCCAGCTGGCTCTAGACATTGCTGAACGAGAAAAGTGGCCAAGGCTGTATCTTTATACTGACTTATGGATGGTGGCAAATGCCTTGTGGGGGTGGTTAAAGCAGTGGAAGCGAAGCAACTGGCAGCATAAAGGTAAACCTATTTGGGCTGCTGAACTGTGGCAAGATATTGCTGCTCGGCTAGAGAAACTAGTCGTGAAGGTACGTCATGTAGATGCTCACGTACCTAAAAGTCGGGCAACTGAGGAACATCGAAACAACCAACAAGCAGATCAGGCTGCTAAAGTGTTCCAAATAGATTTGGACTGGGAACATAAAGGTGAACTATTTTTAGCTCGGTGGGCTCATGACACTTCAGGTCATCAAGGAAGAGATGCAACATACAGATGGGCTCGTGACCGAGGGGTGGACTTAACTATGGACTCTATTGCACAGGTTATCCATGATTGTGAAACATGCGCCGCAATTAAGCAAGCCAAACGGTTAAAACCTTTGTGGTATGGGGGGCGGTGGTTGAAATATAAATATGGGGAGGCCTGGCAAATTGACTACATCACACTCCCTCAGACCCGCCAGGGTAAACGTTATGTGCTTACCATGGTGGAGGCGACCACCGGATGGCTGGAAACATACTCTGTGCCCCATGCCACTGCCCGGAACACTATTCTGGGCCTTGAAAAGCAAATCTTGTGGCGACATGGCACACCAGAGAGAACTGAGTCGGACAATGGGACTCATTTCAAAAACAGTCTCATAGATAACTGGGCCAAAGAGCATGGCATCGAATGGGTATATCACATTCCCTATCATGCACCAGCATCGGGGAAAGTTGAACGGTATAATGGGCTGTTAAAAACTACCCTAAAAGCAATGGGGGGTGGAACCTTTAAAAACTGGGATAAGCATTTGGCACAAGCTACCTGGCTAGTTAACGCCAGAGGATCTATCAACCGAGCTGGCCCTGCTCAGTCAGATCTTTTACATACAGTAGAAGGGGATAAAGTCCCTGTGGTGCATGAAAGGAATCTGTTGGGAAAAACTGTCTGGGTTCTTCCTGCTATGGGCAAAGGTAAACCCATTCATGGGATTGCTTTTGCTCAAGGACCTGGATGTACTTGGTGGGTGATGCTGCAGGATGGTGGAGTCCGATGTGTCCCTGAAGGTGATCTGATCTTGGGTGAGAATACTTAATTCTGAACTGCATGACGTTAATTGCTGCATAATACTAACAGTGTTCATAAGTATCTTTCAGGTTGAAGCAGTGGTGATGGGAATGGAGCTAGCTGCAAGTGGCATCCAGTAACCTCCTCGAGACTGACATCTTTAATCTGCAACCCGTGGGCACAAACTGTGACAAAGCTCATACCATCTCTCCTACCCTGGGAGACTCCTAGCCAGATGGAAACCCACAATCCTGAACTAAATGAACTTGATGAACTTTTTTTTTTCTGTATAGAGATGAATCATAAACTAATGTTATCTGTATATATTTTAAAATGAAAAGTTAGTGGTGATCTGAGTATGACGTGAATGGTATGGAATAAGGGGTGGAATGTCCTGGTTTGGCCTAAACCAGGCCGATTATCCTTTCAGTGATTTTTACTTTCAGCTAAGTCTCCTCTAAGTAACTGCACTTTCTGAAACTAACTGCATGTTTTGCAGACAGTGTCCGCTTCCAGGACTGATAACGCTCGAAGTTTGTAGTTATCGCCGAGGCACCGGTAGGGATGTTGTGCAGTAAGGCTCTTGCTGTACTTAGTCTTAGAGAAACCAAGGTCACTGCTGAATTCCTCACTGCTTATGAGTGAAGAGCCGAAGGGGGGTCGCAGCTGCAGGGGGGAGCAGACAGGGCAGGTGACCCAAAATTGACCAATGAGGGTATTCCATCCCATACACGTCATTCTCGGTATAAAGCGGGGGGATCACGAGGGTCTCACTCTTTTTCTGCTATGGCCGGTGTCCAAGGAGGACTCCGACTGTTTTCCTGCTGCCCTCGATTCCGATCCGTGCATCCCTGAATCCAGCTCTCGACCGTCGCTAGGCCCAGCCTGGACCTTCCCAGAGCCTGCCCTGCAGTGCTGGTGGTGACGTTGCCGACATCGGGGGAATTCGATCTTGGTTTTGTATATATATTTGTATATATTTGATTATTCCAATATTATTATTATACTCTTTTTTCATTATTATAGTTTATTAAAACTGTTTTAACTTTCCAACCCGTAAGTCTCTCTCCCTTTTCCCTTTCCCTTTCCCTTCGGGTGTGGGGAGGAGGGTTAACAGAGAGCGTCTGCCACAGGTTTAATAGCCGGCCCAGCTTTAAACCGTGACAGAATGAAATAGGACTTCTCTTCCCTGCCCTCATGCAACCTGAAGATCAGCTACAGGATTTGCATCTGCTAAACTTTTTTTTCATTCTTGTACCTCCTTATTGTCCCCTATTCCTTGTCATTGATGCACTCTGAACACTTGCTTTTTGTCCAGCTGCACAGCCTTGTTTAGCTGTAATGAAGGGTCTAAGGCAGAAAGCTAAATGAAGCCTGTATGTCCCCTTGTAGACAGGACGTCCTTAGTTCTAGCACAGGGAGGCAGTTAATGAAAAGGCTAGCTTTGCTGCATGTCAATATGGTTTATGCAAGCCAGCCAATTTTCTCTATTATTCTATGAGAATATGATTTCTTTTCGGAGTGTTGTGAATACTTGCTCTTAATGGATCATTTCTCTAGGAACAGTACACAATACTGCAGGGCACTTGACATTTATATCAAGGATGTAGGGCAAAATTCTATTGTACTTTACAAGTAGCTGTGACTATGCTATTAGAAACCAAGGGCCAGATAACATCAACTACCAGAGCATTTTGTCCCATGACTGTTCATAGGGTGTGATTCCTAGGATCAAAAGTAGTATTTAACGGTTGGACTCGATGATCCCTGAGGTCTCTTCCAGCCTGGTTGATTCTGTGATTCTGTGATCCATAATGTTTATAAAGTCTATGAGATGTGTTTATCTCCATCATAATGCTGTGTGTGCTTTACTGGGCTGTAGACAACGATCTATGGGTATCAACTATGAAAATATCTTCCCTTCAAAGCTCCAACAAAGAACAAAAGCCAATAGCTTTGGGGCCTAGGCCATTGAATTTTCCTGAGAATTTTTCCAGCTTGGCCTTTATAGGTTTAACAGCTTATAAATCGGATTTGGTGTGATTGTCCTGGAAACCAGATTCTCATATATTTATGTTCTTATCTCACCATCCTTGCTTCCTAGAAGAGCCAAAAGCACTACAATTAATAGTCTGTTCCTCAAACCAGTGATCTACACATCTGATTATTTTAGAAAGTAATTATTTTAGAAAGTAGTCTGATTATTTTAGAAACTTTTGAATTTGTAGTCCGGACCTAGAAAGAGTGGAAATACAATAGTGGTATAGAGAGGAATTCAGTCTTAAAGAAGGCTTGAATACTCATGTGTTGTCTAAAATGCCTTTTCTTACCAACAGTATGAGAGTGATATATTCAATATATGTGGAAGATGCGCTCTCTGAAGTAAATCTTCACCTACCATGCATATAAATCTAGCCACAGCAAAGGCTAATCACAGTTAACAGTGAATAGTGTGAGGGAAACAAACCAGAAACAAACTGCCAGGCAGTAAACTCCTTAAACAGCAGAAACCTCTTGAAGAGCCGATGCAAACATCCCCAGACTCCTAATTTATCTGGCTTCTCCTATTTTATTCACTTTCATGCTTCTTATAAATATCTGTCACGTGTCTGCTTAGCTGCATTAAGCCACTGAAGAAGGAAGACTTTGAAACAGAGAATTTAAAATGTTGAACAGGCCAGTGATCACAGGACTACGTAATTAGCCAAAACAAGTAATTCTCTTCTATGGCATTACATATAAAATAACTCTGCAATGGTATTAAAAAAAATAGAATACCAGCAAATGAAAACAAGGCCCAAACATCTCCGTACTCTGTCAGTTTTCATTTCTCTGTGCTCTCTTGTTCAGAACAAGGATAAGGAATGAAATCTTGCCAGAAAGGTCGCCTATCCCACCACAGCTTTGGACTGAGATGTGAAATGGAAACTCATATTATCTCAGGCAGTGTCTCTTACCAGCACCACACTCACATAAATTACTTTGTCATTATTTCCACTTGTCATTGAATTCTAGATGAATGGGGCTAGCTCACAGGCTTAATGCAGGAATGTCTTGGTAGAGCTGCTGGTTGGTGTTTCACCAGTCATTTACCATTATCCTTAGTGATTCCCGTGGCATTAAAACCTCTGAACTTCTTCACTGGCCCTGTTTCCCCATGTCCATGCCGCAGAGAATGAGACTGGGTGGCCCAGCTGCTCCTCACCTCTCAGGGTCTCTGTGGACAGTGAGGGTTAGAGACCCAGGCAGCAAATTATAATTTGGAAAAAGGTCATTAATTTAAAAATTTCTGATTTCTCTTCACTTTCCTCAAAGGACACATTAGGCTTGAGTCAGATGTTTAACAGTCCTTGCCAGGCAGGCTTGAATGCTCATATCTGCCTCTGGAGGAACAGACTTTAGCAAAGCCACAGGATTTGTCATCTGCCATCTTCGTATGTGACACAGCATCTTCCTTTTCCCCCTGGATCACCAAACAGGATGAGTGAACATTTCTCTTTCTGCCTGATGTCTAGTGCTTCTGCTCCAGTCCTCAGCCTAGTCCCTTTTTAAACTCGGGATATATCTCTTCCTGACAAAATAAAAGCAGAGGATCAAAGCCAGCTAAGCCATTGGGGTGACTCAGTGACCAGAAAATGCTGGTGAAAGTGGCACTGTAGAGTGGCAGATAGTGCCTGTATTGGCATCACCATCATTTAGTGCTCCCCAGAACTGATTTCTGAGGTTGTGCCCAGGGAGAGCTGTCTCCCTGGGGCTGGTGTCACAGGTATTAAATGAGGGTGGTAACTTTGAAGGCTTTATCTTCTCTCCATCTCAAAGTAGAGAACAGAGGCCTGCTCAGCCCAGAGGGAGAGGAAAGCAAGGATCACTCCTATTTGATTTCCTTAAAGATTCATTTCTCATGGAGGGAGATTCAATCAAGGGGCTGGAGCTTCAGCTGCAGCTTTTAAGTGAAAATTCATGTTATGAGCCTTTCATTTATTTGAGAGGTTTGTTTTGTGCTTGCAAACTCTTAAGAAGGATGTTTTTCAAGGGTCTTTTTTAATGGAAGATAGTGCTGGTTTAACCTCACTCTTGCAGCCAATGACGATGCAAGAAAAAAGAAAAAGATGTTCACTGACATTGCAGATCGAATATACCATATCCCACGATGGTGTTGGATTCCAAATACTCACAGAACCAATAGACAATTATGTTTGGCAGGGGTGGCCACCCCTTCTACCCCAGCAATCTCTCTGGTTGGCCAAAACTGTAACTGCATAATGCTGGCACGTTAGTCAGTTCCATTGAGCAAGGTGTCTTTTGGACCAATGCTATTACTGGATTTATAGTGTGAGTCTGCTAAGATCAGGAATTCTCTCATCCAAGACAGAGATTTTGAAGTCACCAGAGTAGGAGGTTGGAAGGTATTCAGACATGCATTAAAATGTCAAAATAACATTTCCTGCCTTTCCTTTTCAAAATATTTTATGAATCCAAAGTAATGAATCCAAACAGCATGTAGTTTCGTAAAGAATAGTAACTCTTCATTTTACACAAGGGAAGGGAATTAATCCCAGCTGCAGAAAAAGCCAATGTCAGAATTAGAGCCTACAACTAGCAGTACTAGCTTCTAAACCTGAGAGCAGCCCATTAGATTTTACCTAATTGCCAGTCTAAATTAGCCATTAATGACTTCTCCAACTCCCATCTTCTTACTGCAGCAGGATAAAAATCAGAATGTGAGAGGTAAGAAAATGCCTGTGCTGGGACTCACAAAATCTGAAAAAGAAGCTATTTTCAAAAGCTGTTTTTCTTCTTAGGTGTGATGGTGACAGCTGCCCTCAGAAAAACACAGACAGACAGATGGATAGGGAATACTTTTGTTATGAGCTACACCCAACATATATCTTAATAGTCTTAAGTCAGGTCTCCCATAGTAAAAGAAGAGAAATGGAACAGGACAAGGTAATGAAATAAAATTCCCCAAGATCTTCCTCTTGAGGGATGGGGAGGGAAATACTGAAGGGATTTCTACATCTCTGCTTAGTTGCTCTTAAAGGAGGCTCCTAGCCACATTAAAGTCCTCTAAAGCATCCATTTTGGGTATCCTTGGGCACATGGAGAAATGGTGCCGTGGGCCAGAGCCAGAACACTGTTCCATCCTTCCCTGCCCTGCTGTAACCTCGTGGAAACCACAAGGCTAGGAGTGGGAGCATCTAATTCCCCAAGGAGACAAAGGAGTATCCAGTCACAGATCTCTTCACAACAGATAGGATATCAAGGCCTCCTGCTGACTCTTTTAAAGACTAATTAGACTGGAAACTCTTGGCAGGTCTTTGCAGGAATTGTGCTGCAGGGACTGTTCAGTCATTTCAGTGCTTCTAATAAGGGAACTCCACATAGAGTATCTGCATAATTCTTTATGGCATTTCTCTGTATCGCTTTCTTTCCTCCCTGCTTGCATGCCAATGTCACTATTGCATGCAACATTTATTCTTGTTTTCAGACTTCTGCTGCAGCTGAGCACAAAGGAAGACAGATCTGCTTCCATATATCTGCTGTTTTGCAACTGTGCCGTGGGCAAGTTAGCTTGCTAAGTTAAGGAGCATGGATTAGTTCCTATATGCTTGCAGATGGGACAGGAAACATAATGTGAGCTGGAACAAAATATCTCAAGCCATTGTACCAGGCAAGAGTTGCTGTAGCAGATTTTTAGAGTGACTGTTGGTATTCATGTGCAGGCTCCCAAAGCACTGCTGAAGTGACAGCCTGTTTCTTTAAGAACTGCTGCTACAGAACTTTACAATACAGTGATACAAGGAAATTGCTGCAACTCTGTGCGTGTTTCATTTCTTGAACTATGAGTAGAAATGCTCCATCTGTGTCTTGCCATCTGTACTGCACGTTTTGGCAAGACAACATGCCAAAACTTCTCTTTTCCTGTCTCTCTCTCCTCCCCTCCTAGGCCCTTATCCCTCCTCCCCCTCTAGCTCTCCTCTTTCTTCAGAAACACTGGGGAGAAAACAAGATGCAGTGCAGGGTTGCTGTTTCTATCTCTTGTTTTACTCTTGATTACCCTGGAGGGAGAGGATAAATATTGTCATCTTCCCACTCTGCCCTGCAAGGACTACATGGGTTACAAAACTCAAAGGGTCTGTCTCTGGGTAAAACCTGTGATGGAGGCAGGATGACTCCCAAAGAGAAAGATTGTATTGTCTTTTAGCTGCAGCGATTCCCAAGGAAGAAAGCCGAAGTTACTCTAGGAGGAAACATGGGGCGCAAGGCCAGAGAGAAAGGGGAACGGATGGATCTGAGCCCAGGAAGCGAGAGGAAGCCCTGCAGGGTTGGACTCCTACTGCCAGGGGAGAGATGGCGTCAGCACTGCTGTCCTTTGCCTCCCCCATGGGGACCCATGGGGACCCATGCCTCACCATGGGTCTCCTCAGGCATCCCACCCCCTCGCGCTATCGCAGCAGCAGCAGTCTGAATTTGCATGATGTGCCACAGGCAGAGGAAAACCACAGTCAGTTTGATGCTCCCAAAGTCTGCTGCTGGAGGCAGCTGTTTGTTTTGTTCATGAGGCTAGCAGTGAAAATGAATTCCCCTAGTTTGAACACTTACAGATTCCCTTTCGGTTTTATTCTTGTATAGTCTTCTGACTACCGCACGCTAGTAGGTATGTCTGCTAATCCTAAAGTTATCACTTATTTTATCACAAGAGTGTTCGTTTGTCTGGATTATTTTGGCTGGACAGGGGCAGAGAAGGGGATAAGTCTGAGTTTCCTAAAAAATTGTGAATGTTTTTTTAAAATACCAGAAACATGCTGGGTTTGTATTTTTCATTTTTTACACAACCCAGTCACTTTGCAGAGAGCATTAAAAAAAAAAAAAAAAGTGACTTTGTTTGCCACGGACCTCAAGCAAATAATGAACAATCAAAGCAAAGCGATTACAAGCAACCCCAGAGGCAAAAAGCAATTCAGCAGGGGAGCTCAGATGAACTGTCACAAGCAAGGAGAGCAGTCATAGACAAAGCACTAAACCCTCAAAAATGGCCCAGTGGCACACACCAGGTAATCCTGAAGGCAGTCTGACCTGTAAGAGCTTTTAAAGCCCCTTCCTCTCCTAAATTGCCATCCAATAATTCTTTTGAGAACATCCTCACCTGTGAATGTGAGTAACTGTAACGGAAAGTTTCATATGTTTGCAGTTAGACATGTGCTCAAATGCTTTGCTGGATCCACTATGTAAACGTGAGCAAGATTTAGTGTTTTACGGAAGGTAGCTGCAAACAGTAAAATGAACAGGAGGCACAAATCCTTTTCCCTGGGATTCCTGAAGCAAGCATGGTATGTAATTGATGGTTATAGTTTCTCGTTTCTACTTCTCCATCTCTCCCTCCCTCTTCCTCTGCCAGCATGAAAAATTCACACACTCACACACACAGAGAATCTCACTGTGTCCTGATCTGACCCCACCACTAGAAGCAATATGGGACAGCATTTAGCTATGAAAAAAAACACAAAACCATGTTAAAACAACCTCATTGCGCTCTTTGTTAAGAATTAACATAGCTTCCTCTCAGAAGAGCAAGTAACTGTGTTTGACACTGGTCTGGCACCAGCTTTTCTGACAGCGCACCTCGGTCCGTGTCCCCATAGACAGCATAACTGCAGGGCACCCAGATCCCAGTTCAGAGGTGGGAGCAGCCACCATGTCATGGTGGATATTGCCCCCGCGAGAAGGTGCTTGGTTTGTTTCTCTACTGGCTGGTTGCCCCTGAGGTTATTACTGAGCAGTAGCCTGTGTACCATAAGGTGTCGTTTTCATGCATGAGTAAGTAACAAGTCACCAGTCAGTCTTGTTACATCAGTGCGTAACGGCCTGCTGCTGCTATAAATAAGTTCCCACCTCCCAGTTGCTCCCTGGCATGTTCACACCCCGCTTAAGATACTGGTGTCCAACAGTATTGCTTGGCTCAGCATAAGATCTCTGGACCCAGCGATTTTTGATTCTGGCACATCAGACTGTTTATCATCCTAAATGAGGAAAAAAATTATAAATGATCGTGTTTGCTTAGGGCTTGGCTGTGCATGTCCTTAGTGTGCTAAGTGTTTCGGACATGATTCTCCTGCAGATGCCTGTCACATATTCCTACAAAGTTTCACAGCTGCTTTTTCACCACAAGAATCTCCCCCTTGCATGAAGCGCTCACTGGGCTTTTAAGGCAAGTGCCCTTTGCTTCTAATAGTTATTGATTCCCTGAATGTAGGGGAATATGGATTCAATTAGCTGGTCATAGCACTGTAGTTCAGGGCTTGTCAGCATTTCCAGTATATAAGCTTCTGTTTTCAAGGTTTATATAATATAACCATAAAAATTCAGTCTGCATTAAACTTGGCGTTCAAGGTCCTTTTACAGATTATTAGTTCATAACATGCACTAATTACTTCTATTATTTTAGAATCACTACTTACTGCAAACATATAGTGAGTTTCCAACAAAAGTTTCTTAAAAATGGGCACTTCCACTGAAGGCAGTGCTAGGCAGCCATAGTCAGAAGAAATTATTTTTCTGATTGGATGAAAAATTGCTCACAGAGACTTCTGCAGGCACTGCAGACTGCCACTCCAGAGCACAAAACTTCCCCATTGCACAGAATGGAAATAATATAATAGCCTCTGAAATCAATGTCCCTGTAATGTAAGTCATGACCTATCCCAGTGTTTTTGTTCAAGTTAATTACTGCTATGTCTTTTCTCCATAAATACTCACTTTTTCAGGTTTCTTCTTCATTCTCCAACAGCAGTTGGGCACTAGTGCTCTAGCAAAATCTTTAGGCAGTGCTTACCCGCATCCTTACCTTAGCTTTAAAAACAGGGACATTCCCCCATCCAAGGAAAGGACTCCCATCTACACACCTTCAGGCTGTGACTGCACTGCAGCCTACGCTGATCTCACTACTGGCTCTTCAGTGCCCCTGCCGCCTGCCCCCCAGCTGTGTATTTCTGCCCCCTTTGCACCTGTCTTCAGCATCGCTTTGCAGCCAGGTCTAGAGAAGGGTCAGGCCTGTGGCCACTGATAACTGCACTGGCTAATGCAGTGGTCTCCTCCATGGCAACAATACACACAGTCCAAAAAGCCAACTCACCCAGCATACTCTCACATTTGCAAGGCAGCTTGGATCCCAGCGGTATCTTTACAGCAAAAGCAAGGACTTCCTAGATGGCAGTTCCTCCTGAATTAGAACTCAGCAGTAACTGGAGATCCTGGTGCTCACAGGGGACAATATCTTGCTTGGAACTCACTGGGGTCTGTGATCCAAAAACCTTTGGCTCTCAGAAAAGCAAGACACTGCCAACCAGCTGACTAGTCATATCGCAGCTCTGTGAGAGCCAGACAGCCCTGGCTTTTCTTGCTCCAGCTGAGCCAGGAACTCAGCAGAGCCACTGCTTCTCATCACGGCAGGATAATGCTCTTGTAGGAGATGCTGCTAGATTTCCCCTGCTGCTGCAGTGCCAGGTTGGAGTAGCCAGGATCCTCCATGTCTTGCTGTGGTGGGCTCTTGTCTACACAAGAAGCAGCTGCTCTTGGCTCCCAGCTCCTGTGGAGCTCAGTGGCAGCCTGGTGAATCTGAAACGATAACCCCCACCTTTTCTTTTCCTTCTTTTCTGGGTTTAATGATTCAATGTTTGAAAATTAGGAGTTCCTACTATCTTCTAGAAATTGCCCAGTCCTCTTAACTAGAGGTTTTTTGCTCCTCTAGCTCTACACCTTCCTCATCTTATCCACCCTCATCATTACTATACCAAAGCAATAGTTCCACTTATTTTCCTCTCTTTCAGGGGCATTCCCTCACTCTGTTCCTCCTCCTATTCTCTGATAGACAGATGGAACACACACAGTATTTCGATGTTTGGTATTCTCAGTGCACACCATCGAGCTGCCTAGAATGGAAAGTGCAAGTTTAACATGCAGAACAGTTCAACCTGAGACCACTTCCCATCACCAAGTCTGCTCTGCCTGGGTGCACGTCTTCACCACATCCTGACAGCAAGCCAGACTGAGATGTGGATATGAGGTGTGGACACCATTCCTTTTTCCGTGCTATGTCCTGTTTGGTTTCCACTGGAGGGAAACTCACTGAATGAGCATGGTGAGTTGCAGCTGGTCCTCTGAGCTGGGCAGCTTGGGAACAGGATGGGATCACCATCAGAGCATGTGCCCTTCAGGACAGATGCAGCCTGAATATCTGTTTTTAAGATGTATAATTTTTTTTTAACTTTTACCTTTCTATCATCTAATATTGCTTTTCTAGCTGCAGTGTGTCTTTACTGTGAGTATTGTTGAAATATACCAACTTCTAAAACACTTAAAATAGCACGAATGTTTATAATATACTTGGTATAAGGATGGCATATTAAAAAGTATTTACATCTCAAAAATTTTAACCTGGAGCAGACTTGATATTATCTAAATAATTTGTTTAAGAGAACATAAAATAATTTCCTCCTCTCCCATGGGAGATATTAATATTTACAAAATCTTATCTTCACAAACAGAATTTGTATTTTAAGCTTACAAATTACAATTTCCACACTAAAGAGAGTCAGACTAAAAAGGAATTAGGAATATGTGATCAGCAAAGTAAGAAAAAAAATTGCTGAAATGTATCACCATTACTACGTGAATATATGGCAATCTTATGACAGGTAAATGTATAAGGACTTATTTGCCAATGCAGAACACTCTCTATGGAACATTGATTTAAATATAGCCATGCCTTCCTGTCTTCAGTGGGTCACAATGTAGTAGTAGCATGTCCTCTGATGTCCTCTACTTTCACAGTTGATACAGGGACCCAGGTAGAAAGATTAGAGAAAATGGGTGGGAAGTATAGCAGCAGACAGCAGCCATTGCCTTAATATATGCAGTGGTATGGGACCAGTGCATTTCTGGAACTGATAAGTATTGTTATTAACATCATGCGAGGAATATGCATCCCTGTAGTCACTCAGCTATGGATTAAGGTGACATGCATTGCAGCAACACAAATTGGACTGGTATCATTAAGGCTGAGATGCCATTTCTACATCATGAATGGTAGCCTCTCCATTCCTTTTTTTTGTATGTGTATCTGTATAGGTACTAGCATAATGACAACTATGTATTCAGATTGTCACAATATGAGCAACAGTAATGGCTATAAAGGAGCTATAATGCTGTGTCAATTAAACAATATGCATTTTAAAAGTGCTTAAGTGAAGCCACATAATAGCTTGCAATCATTCAGAAGGGCTTTTAATAGCATATTACTTAAATCAATCCATGCCAGCTGTCCTCAGTCCACTGTGGGGTGAAGGTCTTTTTTGCAGTCTTCCTGGCTGGATGTGCGCTGTACTTGGTTACTGCAGGTGGGCAAGAACAGGATGACTTTCTTCTCCATGACTTCCCCAAGTACTCTTTCCCAACTGAAATGTAGGCTCATCCCCCCTTAACGATTCTGTGACCTTCGCTGGTATTTATTACTTTCAACACATTTTTAAAAGGTGGCCAGGTAAATATAAAGGTTTTTTTTTTATGCTGCCATAGCTGCAATATATCTCCTGTATGTTAGATAACTTATTTATTAGAAGTTGTGTGCTTGTAAGTAATCTGCCACTAGGCCATCCCTTCTGCTCGCCCCAGCCCTGCAGGGAGAGATCAGAGCCTCCATCTTAACAGCTTATCTTTGCTGCCACATGGCCAGCCAGATGGGCTGCACTGCTCTTGTCCAAGCTCTCTGAGCCAGCACGGGTGGCTGAAAGTAGGTTAAGCCTTTCGTCTAGGATGACACCTAAAGAATTGTCTGAGACTATGCCCACAAGCACAACAGAAAGCACTTGTGTGGCTGCTGGGTCTGGGTCTGGACCCAAGATGGCAGCGCCGCAGGGCAGGGCCTGGCAGCGAGAAAGTAGCGGGTGCGCTGAGTAAGATCTTCAGCAGGCCTCATTGGCCTCATCCTGGGGACCATCCCTGTCCCTGCCAGTGGGACCCTTGTACTGGCCTCAGGCCCCACCATCCCCTCACTCGCTGGATTTTGTAAAGATTGTGTAAAACAGGCCTGTAAAACTGCCAGCGTTTCCCCACAGCTGCGGAGGGGAGCTGTGCTGCACAGCAGCTGCATGCCCATCCTTGCTCCTCGGCCCCAGCACCCTCTGGGGCATGAGGACATGGTCTCCAGGGCAGCTGCTTCTCCAGATGCTTAATAAAGTAGCCACAGAGGCTCTGGGGGCTTTTTGGTTCTTTTTTTTCTGCTACATTTTATTGAGATGAAAATGGTGAGGTGTCAGACTTTTCTGAATGCTCGGAAAGAGCTCCTTTCTGGATCTTCTGTCTAGTCAGCTTGTCACTGCAGGGCGTTATGTTACAGAGAAGGTGAGAAGAGGCAGCAGCAGCTGTCACATGCAGTTGATGGTGTTTTATGGGGTCAGTGGTTTCCAGCTGCTGCAAAAGAACCTGGAGTGACTGAATTTGGGCTCCTCCTCTGGCTTGCTTCCCTCAGGCAGGGCAAAGGCAGCAGCTCTGTTAGTGCCTTTGCCGTGCCAGGCTCGCTGCTCTTCTCACACCTCCCAGAGACCACATCCCTGTCTGACTGCAAATATTGACCAGCCCATAGCAGAGGAAAAACTTTGTTTTGTAGCATAAGGAGGCAAGCCAAGCTTAATTATTCTTTCACGGATTACTTTTCTGTCGTGTTTCTTCTCCCTGTGTTGGGCAGTATGGACTACACAGTTAACTCTGGAAAAACTCCAGGGGAGGTCTGGTATTGACATCGCTTAGGCTGATCCCAAGCTGACTGGCAAAATGCTAGAAGGGGGCTGATGGGTGTTTGGCATACTTTTTTGATGCTCCTGAAGTGGATTTTCCTGTACCTATTATCCCTGCTCACAATGGAACAACAGTAATAACAAAGAGTCAGTAAATAAGATTACAATGCCTGTTTCTCCATCTGTACAGTAATTTTATTTTAGATTATTTTAAAAGGGTGTTTCTGATCACTGTTCACAAAGCCTATAGAAAGGCACCATTGTTGTTTTTAGTCATAGAATCACGGAATCATAGAATGGCTTAGGTTGGAAGGGACCTTAAAGATCATCTAGTTCCAACTCCCCCTGCCATGAGCAGGGACACCTTTCCACTAGACCAGGTTGCTCAAAGCCCCATCCAGCCTGGCCTTGAACACTTCCAGGGAGGGAGCATCCACAGCTTCTCTGGGCAACGTGTTCCGGTGTCTCACCACCCTCACAGGAAAGAATTTCTTCCTAATGGCTAATCTAAATCTACCCTCTTTCAGTTTAAAACTGTTACCCCTCGTCCTATCACTACATGCCCTTGTAAAAAGTCCCTCTCCAGCTTTCCTGTAGACCCCTTCAAGTACTGGAAGGCTTCTGTAAAGTCTCCCCCGAGCCTAATCTCCTCCCTTGGAGCACTTAGTCAAGTGCATGCGCTGCAGTGCCTTGCAGTGTTGCATCTAGCCACGATCCTACCCCCAAAACACTGAGGGCTGGAAAGTATGTGGGCATCTGGAAGTGCAGCACAACCTGTGAGTTGCTCAATAGCTGCAGCATTTTGTATAATTGCTTCAGCATGAAAAGTAACTGCTAGAGCCATAAAAATGCGTGTTTGGTTGGGTCAAAAATGAAAAGTGCAGATTTTGGACACTCTATATCTGAAAGTTCACTCTGGACACGGGTCTGGTTCTCATTGTGCCAGGAGACATGCCCCTGGCCTTGCATCTCTCCAGCCTGGGACTTCTACAACATTGTGCCTGATTTAGGGAGTTGTAGAGAATAAAGGCAAGTGACAGATGGAGAGTCTATTGACCACTTCCATTGCTTTCATCTAACTCAATGGGAACATTTTCTTAACCTTCACTTGTCCTACCATTTTTAAATTTTTTTTTTCTACCTCTCTGGTTTGTTTCCATGATATGCTTTTCTCCATTTTCAGCTGTTTACTACCTTCTACCTATCTTTCAAAACATTTCCTAGCATTCTTTAAATTTACTGTTGTGAAATTTCATCTGGCAAATCCCACGTTCCATTTTGTTTCCCCAGAGGCACATTTATATGCTAAATGGGTTCAGTTCTTCTCCAGAAAATGAGAGTTCAGGCACAGAGGGATGTGAAAGGCATCTAGCACATGGCTCAGCTCCACACTCTCTCCCACAGTGCAAATGCAGAGAGTGAAGTAGTCATCACAGGAGTGTGCCATGGTGAGGGAGAGATACCGCTGTGTGGCATGTCCTCGTCTTCCCCTGGTCCAAGCCGCAGATGGAGGAAGACAGCTCACTCAGCTGATGTACGCGAGCCTCCTGCTAGCATCCCAACCAAGGACTGACACTGAGAGAACCAGGATTTTCCTTTACATGGCCCCGTTATATGCCACCTAGATACAGTAGCATGGCAACAGACTGCTTGGTAGCTGTGCTAGAAATGAAGCACTAACCATTTCTCTATGTTGCTGTCTCCAAGGAGAAGTTCAATATAAGTCAGTCCCTTAACATCAGTTTGACATCAGCCTATGTTTTTGCCTCATTAATTCAATTTATTACCCGTTTTGATCCACTCTTTGCATTCTGTTTAGGATGCCAGGGGACCTGTTCATCCCTAATGACTGAGGAAGCATTTGTGTTTTATAAGCTATTTGGGACACACCATAAGGAACTAAAAGTGTCTGGTTTATTTTCGTTGTTAAATTTACCATGTACCCAATTCTGATGCCATTGAAATTGATAGCAAACTTGCCAGGGACCACTGCAACTGGAATACCTTCTGAAATTTAAGAAGCCCCATCAAAGATGCATCTAACATGTTCTCGCCCTCAAAAAGGCCTACTGGTCTCTTCGTTAATAATGCATAGAAAATGTTATCAGGGATGGGGAGGAAATTACAAAACGTTAGTTTGTTTTTCTGTCTTTCATCTCTAGCTAAACTTTGATCTCTAGAAAATGTTTCTACTGTCCTCTGTAAGACTTCCCTTAGTCTTTACTCAGTAGCATATTAAAATTCAGCTGACTAATTTTACTGGTTTTCTTTGATCATTTTCCTTCAATGTGAATTACTCTAG
This sequence comes from Nyctibius grandis, assembly GCF_013368605.1. NCBI lineage: Eukaryota > Metazoa > Chordata > Aves > Nyctibiiformes > Nyctibiidae > Nyctibius > Nyctibius grandis. The sequence continues at coordinate 26,990,821 of NC_090659.1, forward strand.
CTGAAGAGTTCGGATTTGCCTGAGCAAAATTCATCTTCCTTCCCCTGTACATTCAGACATTTGGGAGTTTCCCTGCAGTGCATTTTTGCCTACCTGTACTTACTTATCCAGGTATATTGCTCCTTCTCTTTGCCTGTGCTCTTCTTTCCAGGTGGTCTTTTGCTGTCTCAAGTATTCAGATTACTGCAAGCAATGGGTCTCCAGAGCACTCCCCAACATCTTACCCCACCTGCCCCTATGGCTTGCAAAGCCATATAGGACAGTTTCCCCACTGAGGTAGCTATAAGTAGCCCATCAGTGCTACTGAAGTCCATAGACCTTTTTAAAAGAATTTATTCATTTTGGAGTGAAAGAGCATTGTGAATTTGGAGGTGTGAGGCAGGGGACCAGTAGTGTTTGGTAGGGTGCAATGGTAAGACAAGCTTAGTAACAAACCAAGAAAAAGTGTATCGGGTTGTTGGCTTCATGCATACTTCTGCTTTGAGTCCATATCATTGCAATGCTTGTGACTATGTAGGTGCCTGGACCATGCACTTTGCCCAGCCCCAACCTAGGAAAAATGGACAAGCCATGGCAGGAGATGTACCAGGGGCACTTTGCCTCAAAGTGAAGCACAACACATGTATGCTGGGCTGTGGAAGCAGTGGCATTCCTCTCAGCATACTCCCTTAGCCACGTAGCACACAGATGATTAGACACAGACGCGCTCCTTAAGTCTCCCACCCGCTCACGGCTTATTTGCTCCTGAAGGGAGCAAAGAAAACATATTTTCCTTGTCCCCATATAAATAGACCCCATTGCTGTCAAGCCCCCAACCTATGAGCACCATGTGCATATGCTTGTGTACATACACTCATACTCCACCTGCTTCTTTCCCCACAAGATGTATGTTAACTCTCTGCAGAACAAAAAGCATTTTAAGAAATCTTTAGAGATGAAACAAGGATTGGCTAGAATGTTGTTTACTTGTTGTTCACAATTTCACAGTTGTGAAATCAAACTATGTATTACGGTCCACCTTCCTTTTCATATAAGGGTGTACTGCCTGTCCTCAGGACAGGGAAATGTTTTTTTCACAGGCCAGTGCAAAACTTGAAGCATAGTGCTTTATCTAGATGGATCCTCAGCATATGGTAGTTTCACGTGTCATGTCTGCCCGATGATACTGGATGCTTAGCTAGAATTGTTTATTAGGGTTGGAGATTATACTTTTTCAGACAAACAGTTGTTTGTGTTATATTCTAGTAATGTGGTCTTCATGATTTGACATAGAACAGTGCAAATTAAAAGAGGAATGAATCTGCAGGGTGATGTGCTGGTAGGGCGATGTGCTGGAAAAGAAGAAATTGCACACTTCCCTCTCTGAACAAACCTCAGTGTCTTGGGACAAACCCATGAAGAGGTATTCTGCCACCCAAATTATTTTGATTCAGCTCCGGTTTTTGTCCATTATCATCAAACTCTTCGTAACAGATGGAGCTTGAACTGCAGAAGAGTTACCCAGTTAATTCAACTGATTTTTTGAGACACACATGTCCAAAGTGTTTGGGCAGCTGAGAAGAAGGTATCTATCTCCTCTAGTTGTGCCCTGCCTAGCCTCCTGCTATAGAAGAGCCATTCAGGGTGCAAAGGGAACTGTGTATGATTCATTTAATGTGCCAGTTCACCACCTCTAGCTAGCGATGACCTAGGCAGCTGCCCATGATACATACTAGTCAGGGCCTCCTGATGCTGATCCTGAAAGGTGTAATGCTGTGCCCTGTGACGCTGTGGGTTAGCTTCACGTACCATGACAGTTTTTGTGTGCTGATGGTTTAGCTCTACGAATGAGAGAGAGAACAAGTCATAACAATTATTACTTGTTTTGTTCCTCTTCCTCTCTTTTTCCAGCCCAGGTCATCTCTGACCATACTGGATTCCAGCCTGAGGGACAAGGGTTTTCTCTCCCAAAATGATGTCTGGGACAGACACATCTCAGACAGATGCTGTGTATAAGAGCACAACAGCTCTCACCCACAGGGTTATTCTGAGCTCAGCAAATCAATGCTGTCTCTGCTGAGAAACAGGAAGAAAGTCTCCACCAGTAGAGGAGGCATGAAGCACTCACTAACTTATCAGATCACATCATCTCATGACTGCATCATGCAAGGCAGCCCCTCTGAAAAAGCAGTTTAACTCTCTGCTTCACCATCATGCTGATGATGAGATGGTAATTTAGCGTATCAGTACCTTCGTTCTTTCCCTATCTGAGCTATGGGTCCTTTAGGCCAGATGTAGCTAACTGTTGGCTGGTGTCATATCATGATTTACCACATACTTGAGAGCCATTTAACTTTGTTAATCTGTGCTGTGGCTTTTCTCTTGATACACTTTACAATGAAACTGCAGCTCTATTGTTTTTTCCACTAGCAGGCAGACACCACAATCCAGGACACAGACTGCTGTAGGGGAGCGTGGGGAAAAATGATAGTTCTTTTTGCCTTAACTCCCTGAATGCCTGGTGGGAACCACAAGTAGAAAACGTCAGCCCTCTCTGCCTCAGATTTGCCTTCTCATTTCCATATATCTCCTCTTGGTTCTGACACGCGCCCTACTCTTCCATCTTTGCTTCTGGAGATTATGAGACCTCTGAAGATTAGCACTTTTTCACAGCTCTACAGGTACTGACAGCTGTTTTCTCCCATTGAGTGCAAAGGACATGGGCATCCAAAATCTTCTATTTACACTAAAGCTTCTCATTCACTTTCTTAACGCTGGCCAGGCAAATCCACTGAGGACAACCAGAAAAGTGGAAGCTTGTTGTCCTCAAGCTTCCTGAGTTGCTTCCAGGGCATGGAAAGCATGCTCCCTGGTATTTATAGGATGTCATTAATATCTAGGAGTGAAATACAAAAATAACTTAAGAAGAAATAAGAGGGAAGAAATCACGTTATGCAAATATAGTGAGAAAGTCTTTAGAGCTAATGGCTTGAGCTGGCTGGGAATTCTCGAACAGCTGTGGAGGCTTCCTGCCTGCTTCTCAGTGGGAACAACATTGATTAATTGGGCATAGTAAAGCCCTATGCCTGACAAGCAGGTAAAAAATTGTTGCTAGCACTAGAAAATCACTTCTGGGTAGACACGCTGAGTATGCAATAAACTACATGACATGGCACAGTTTAACATACTTTAAAAAAGGAGCATGGGCTCAAGCACTGTGCGGTGTATCATTCTAGATGTAACAGTGACACATTATAAGAAGAATGTGATTTAATATCTTTTTCCCCTGTCTGGTAGTGCACGTTTGGCTCCACAATCTACATGCGCCTGAGACAGATGGAAGGAAACTACTCACTGTAATTTGCTATGCTGCAGGAGTGGGGAAAAGAGCAAACCTGCAAGGGCGTGAGCTGGGGCATGGGGTACTCCCGAGGGGCTGCTCAGGTTTGCAGGGGCTGGGGCACATATGCTGATCCAAGGACTAAGAAGCTGGCTGCTTAGCTGAGAGGCTCACAGCTCCAGTCCTGGATTTACCTGTCACTGTTAGCGCTGAACGGCATGAGCTGTAAATCCTGCCCTGTGGCAGCAGAGTTACTCCCTCCACCAGTCAGGCCATCTGGAATAATTCACCAACTGATGCTCCTCGCATGTAGCTGTCAAAGGCATTGTAAATCAGGGGAAGGGGAAGTGGTGAGGGCCTTCCTCCTGCCTCCGTTCCCTCCAAACCTCACCTGACTGCCTCCAAACCTCACCTGACTGCCACTTTGTTAGGATGCTGATAGCCCATGCACTGCGTCTTTTACTTTAATGTATCTCAAGGGCTTACAAGGCAGGGCCAGGTTTACTGTCATGTTTTCAAACATTATCCTGCTGAGTTGGGCATTCCTGGCTCAGTAGCGCAGAGTTACTTTCAAACTCATAAACATAGGAAAAGCCAGGCGCAAATCAATTTACAGTGGAAAGCAGAGTCTTTACTTGGAGCGGCTACTTGGATGGCTTACCCATGGGCTGAGGAGGTCTGCTGTCCTGGGCAGTCGATGGGTTTCACAGCACCGGTAAAATGGCAACCTTATACCTCTGCCAGAGCAGATTGCTTTAAGTGAGTCATGCACAGTAAGTCTGGGAATGGCGTACGCCTGCAGCCCCCTGCGTGCTTAGCAACCCCAAGGGCCAGTGTCAGTCAACAGAAATTAAAGCAGTCTCCAACTCTGCATTGAGCCAGACCAGCTCTGGGCTTAGGACTGGGCAAGGGAAAGTGGAAAGCCGGCAGGATACTCATCCCTTACTTATTTAATGCTCTGTGCCAAGAACTGCTGTGCTGAAACCACAGCCAGGAAGGTATCTTGTTTCCTTCATTTCTGTCATGCTGCTAGTCAATTCAGGACCAATGTTGTTCACTTCAGAGAAGAGTAATGGGACACAGCAGAAAAAGAAACCACACAAAGTTATATGCTATTCTCAGTGCATCAGGCTTTTAAAAAAAAAATGTTCTGGGTTACAGATAACCCATTCAAAGTACTTAAAATGTTCCATTATCAAAATACCTACACATTGCTTTTAAAAAAACATAACAAAAGAGTTTCAATGCAGGGGAGAAAAACAAAGAACACAGTGAGCTTCTGATATGTCAGACATAAAGCAGAAAGGTTTACTTTTAATTTTCAGTAGTGTCAATGTGAAGGGAAAGAGCAACTTTGTTGCATCAATTCTTTGCTTTAGTATGTGTGAAGAGCATACCCCATACAAGGGAACAGGCACATGTGCACCATTTGCAAGACTGCAAGATTTGCATTTGACGCATCATTCATACAAAGCATTTTAAAACACTACAGAAGTTAACATGTCAGCATAGTTAATCTACTCTTTAACAGAAGTGAGATCCCAAGGATGAAACATAAACCAGCTGCTTCCCTCAGCAGATTAAACAAATGACAAGGATTAGGGAATTTTACCTCTGCTTCCTAATCCAAGACAGATTCCTCCTGTAACTGTAGCCAAGGCAGCCAGCCTCTACATGCTGCTCCATCTGTGCCACAAGTACATTACCTATCCTCTTGATAATGCAGCTGGAAACCTCTGTATGAAGCAGCAAAGACAATAATACAACACAAGACCATCTCAGAGGAAGAAATTGTACCTCAAGTAACACTCGCTGTAGTTTGCCCTCTATTGATGTTTGCTTTGGCATAATGCTTCCCCGAGACTGTGTGTTGTCCCTGTATTAGCTGCTTATGTAAATGTTGTCATAATGTGTAGAGGAATAAGGAGCACTGAGCACCCCAATGTCACCATCACTGACAGACAATGGAAAGAAAGAAAGAGTTTTTGCTGCAGACTCTTGGAGGTGAATTTCTTCCCAGTGAAAGCAAGGGTAGGGTAGGATATTATTTGCTGCAGCTATGTAAAATCATTCATAAATCAGAAGATAGTGGCATTTCCAAGGAGCCATTTACTTCATCTATAAAATTAATAACCTTTTGGTTATACTTCTTCTTTGCACTCATTTTAAAGGAATTTTAAGCCTTATGTACATGCCTAAAGTTAGGTGGGGTAAATCCAGATTCTGGGTTCTGTTCCATAAGGGGCTCCATGTGATCAGAGTCTTCATCAGATCAGATCTTCATAGCAGGTCTTCACTTCAGAATAGGTCAACACAAATACAAATCTCCACTTTGGTCGTTTAGAGCCTCACTGGGGCAAGCTTCTCCTCAAAATCCTTTCAATATAATTCCTTGCTCTTGTAAGAAGCAGCACCAGTTTTGATCAGTCCTTGCCCTGCTTTAGTAGAAGCCAGCAGCCTTGGCATCACATGATGTGGTGTAAAGAGTAGGATGGGACTGATCAGGTGACTCCATTAAATGAGTTTTAAAATAACTCTGCTGGGACTTCTGATATCTTCACCAACACCAGCCAAGTCTTATTTGACTTTTAATACTGAAAGTAGCATTGGTCTTGTAAGAAAGCGCATGTTATATGAAGTCTGCTGGTGGGAGAAAAGACCCATCTTTGCTGCTCTGCCGCTCATACTGTTGTTCCTGTGAAGCAGCACTGACTGTTTGTAGGCCAGATAGTTCCCACACTCTGCTTCAGAAGAGTGAACCAAACTCACGGGCAAGTTCTGCCTCTCTCTTTCTCACTGTATTCCAGCCCATTCTGGATGCTGCACAGCATCAGAAAAGGTTCCATCAAATCACTTGCCTCCTTTAGGAGAAAACCCACTGAAATATTATTGAGTTTCAGGCTTCTTGGGCTATGTCTTATCAATCTATAAGGCATGAGGAAGAGAAGAAGGGAACAGAGGGATCTTTGAGAATTCATTGAAGCATAAATGCTGAGCTACCCTCTATGAGTGTCTTTTGTTCCTTGCCAATATATACAGATGCTGAATGTGGAAGGTACAGTGATTTTAAACTATCTCAAGGTTACAGATGCATAACAAATTGATAAGAAGTTTAAAAAAAAAATTAATGTGGGAGACATAAGCAAGGGCATCCACATGTAAGACAAAGGCAACATCCTCAGCAATTCCTCCTTATAAAAAAAAGTCATTCCATAAGCAAATACAGTTGATCCTGCTTTCAGGTACATCATCCTATTACATTGACCCCAGTTCCCCTCATATTTTTTATATTATGTCTTATTACAGTATCCTCACAGCAGACTATATCACATTTTTCACCAGCTTTGCCAAGGGCTAGAGGCAGCCAGCCTTGGCATGCACAGTCATCGTGCTGGATCCATCAGCAAATTCTGCCTGGCTGATGGGCTGCCACTCTCACTGTTGGGCAAACCCCACTGCCAGATAATCACTGAAACCTCCCAGTCTCTTTCCCAGGCAGCATTTTCACAGGAAATCAGACCTGGATCCAAGCCAGGTATCACAAAGCCTGAGGATGGATGACACTAAGATTGTTAATTTTGCCCAGTGTTTGTCAATTTTAATTTTGTTCGAATGAAGGAATTCACTTCTCATCATTCTGTTTTGCCTTTTTCCTCGTTTTCTGAGAAGCAGAAGATTGCTTTGTGGAAGGTACTATCACATTCTGATCCCTTGGAAGGGTTTTTGTACTTTTGCTCTGTAAGAAAAATATCTAGGAACTGTTCCTCTGTGTACCTCATGTAGTGTTATTAATTTTACCGGGATGGAAGACCAAATTGCTCTTCAAAAGCTCTAACTTGTAAATAAAGGAACAGGTCCTCAGCTGTTATAGTCTGTGTGTGCCCCATTGACTTCAAGAGAGAACACCAAATTAGACCTGTGCAGAATCTGACTCAAAAATTTCAATGCAAATCACCACAGTCATAAGTTAATGCCTGCATTAGCAGTGTGTCCTGGGCACTAATCTCATATCAGAGAGGCAGCCAAGTGCTTTCTTGATAATACTGTGTAGGCAGTCCAGAGTATAAGTTCATTGGTTCACACATGAACATGGCTTTAAACAACTTAATTCTTTACCAATCTGTTTAAATTCATTGTAAAGGATGGCCTATAGCCAGAGCACCTTGGCTGCGATCCCATGAGCTCTTAGAGGTCAAACAGGTGAGGTGCAAGGGGAGAAGAGGGATGCAGGAGTGAAGGAAGAGGCCCAGACATAGTAGAAAGGGTGTTACCAGTTTACTATGTGGCCTGACTGCTTTGGACTGTGTAACTCAGTAACTCAACTCTGTTCTTGAGGAAAGGCTATTTTCGTGAAAAATGTAAAACTTCTTTAAACACAATCCTCAGTCCCTGAAGATACCCAGACTCGGGGTTTTTTTTAATGCTTCCTGGAGTTGTGACTTACCCCTACGGATTCAATACTGGCGGAAGTTTCAGAACTGTGTAGAAAGCAGGATTTTCCATCTCTGCTGTGCCATGAATCATGCCTTTCTAGAGAATGTGTGTCATCTTTTCCCACAAAGACATTTGCAATTGATTTGCAAGCCATCACCCTCAGCAAATTTGCAGATGACACCAAGCTGGGTGGGAGTGTCGATCTGCTGGAGGGTAGGAAGGCCCTACAGAGGGATCTGGACAGGCTAGATAGATGGGCCGAGACCAACGGCATGAGGTTCAACAAGAACAAGTGCCGGGTCTTACACTTCGGCCACAACAACCCCATGCAGCTCTACAGGCTGGGGGAAGAGTGGTTAGAAAGCGGCCCGGTGGAAAGAGACCTAGGGGTGCTGATCGACAGCCGGCTAAACATGAGCCAGCAGTGTGCCCAGGTGGCCAAGAAGGCCAATGGCATCCTGGCCTCTATTAGGAACAGTGTAGCCAGCCAGTCTAGGGAAGTGATCGTCCCTCTGTACTCGGCACTGGTGAGGCCACATCTTGAGTACTGTGTTCAGTTCTGGGCCCCGCACTTCAAGAAAGATGTTGAGGTGTTGGAGTGAGTCCAGAGGAGGGCGACAAAGCTGGTGAAGGGTCTGGAGGGTCTGACCTATGAGGAACGGCTGAGGGAGCTGGGGTTGTTTAGCCTGCAGAAGAGGAGGCCCAGAGGTGACCTCATTGCAGTCTACAACTACCTGAAGGGAGGTTGTAGTGGAGTGGGAGTCGGCCTCTTCTCCCAGGCAACTAGTGATAGAACAAGAGGACATAGCCTCAAGCTTCGCCAGGGGAGGTTCAGGTTGGACATTAGGAAGCATTTCTTTGCAGAAAGGGTTATTAGACATTGGAACGGGCTGCCCAGGGAGGTGGTGGAGTCACCATCTCTGGATGTGTTTAAGAAAAGACTGGACATGGCACTTAGTGCCATGGTCTAGTTGACAGGGTGGTGTCAGTGCAACGGTTGGACTCAATGATCCCAGAGGTCTCTTCCAACCTGGTTGATTCTGTGATTCTGTGACTTAGCAGAATGGAGCCCTCATCTTGAAAATGCAGTACAACACAAATAAAGGACAATAAACAGCAGGCTTCCTAACTCTTCCTAAAGCATTTAGATATAATCTAGTCTTCTAAAAATTTGGGCCAGATTGTCATCTGGGACACTCCATGTTGACTCTTTCCAGTCCTTTAAATGCATATTTAGGAAGGAAAGAAAGATAATCCTGTGATTAAACCCAAGAAATGGGTTCAAGGGGAATCTCAGGCCAGTGGCAGAGTTGGAGGTTGGCTTACTTAGTAAATGTCAGTTAACATGGCTTAACCTGTCAGTGCTTCCATTCTCCATAAAGTAAGGGCAAACAAGAATTCACCTCTCTCTAGTACTGTCTGTCTCAAAGCTTTCACGTTTTTGAAGGGCTTTGGGACTGCTAGATGGAGACTGTGTATTGCACAGTCTGTACAGCCCTTATTGTGGTTTACTTAAAGTTTAGACAGTCCCTTTGGTGAGCACATCTACAGAGGTGCTACCTGTCAAAGATATAGAAAACGGTGGTTATTCGAGGGACATCAGGAGGGAACACATAGCAAATGCTCCTCAAAGTAAAATGTTAGCTCTATACAGAATCAAAATAATGACTTTCTGTGGATGGATCCTCAATAATTCTATGCTCATTTGAAAATGGCAAACTTTTATTTTTCCACAGATTTAGCTTACATTTTTTTCCGCTGTTCCTAGACAAAGACAGTGAGGTTTAAATTTTCAAAAGTCTTCAAGGAAAATTGCTCTCGGTGATTCCCAGTAACATCAAGGAGAATTGCAAAGCTAGAACCTGAACACTGGAAAGTCCTGAAAATCTAGCTTAGTATTATGCCATAAAAATAAGGGCTTTAATGGAAACCTTGTTAAATGCAGTAGCATGAACATAGAACTAAAAACTATGAGCTATAGAGAAACTAAAGGGAGACAGTGTCTATCATTTTGTAGGCAGACTGTTTTCATAGCTAAACCTGCTTGTGCATGCCGGATGATGAATACCTCATGCTTTCAAGGAGGCCTTAAAAAAAAAAAAAGGCTCTTTGAGAGATGCCTACCGACTCTGTTGCCATGGCAGCTGCAAGCATCAGTGATAACCCAGAGTTCTAGGTTAAAATGTGCCTGCAACCCCATTAGCAAGTCCCACAAAGCAGTCCACATTAGTGATAGATGAGATAGATATTGTCTAGTGGCTCAGTCTCAAAACTTGGAACTCAGTCAGGGAAGATCTAGATTCAAGCAAGGTCTGTTTCTGATACACTGTATTGCCACGTCTTAATGATACACAACTGTCAAAGATACATAATACCTTTCAGACGAAAATTTTACCTGAAGCTTGCAGGCTGCCTGTGCATTCAGCTGATGCAGTCTGCACTTGCAAGTTAGGAAACTGAAGCATGGAGAAATCAGGAAGCTGGGCACAGAGAACTCAAGATCACATGCCAGAAATCAAGAATAAATAGTTCTTTTGCTGTCCCTCAGCTGGGTGAATGTTGTTCTAATTACTCAAGCATCAGCTCTTCTAAAAAAATGTCACTGACAGATTCTTGTTTCCTTTCACTTCAAATCTGGGACATGCTCATCCTTTTTAAGGCCTCTCTAGAAGCAGAGGAGAGAAGGACAAAGCACAGAGGGGCAGAAGTTAGAGTTTTTCCTACTGCTTAGCCTCAGATTCACCACTGTGAGGGAATTTGCTACAAGTCATTGGTGTCTAGTGCTGTCTTGCCCTATGTCATTGAAGGAAAAGGTACATGCAGCTATCTGCTTGCTAGTGCTTACCTCCTACCAAAACCATGCTGAGTGCCTGGTAGCATTTCCAGGAGCAATGGTGATTCTGGAGAAAAGGCACTGCCATCCTGCCCCAGGACACTTCAGGCTCAAAGCACTTCTGTTTGCTGTTACCTTGCCTCTGCATCACCCTTGCCTGTTCAGAAAATAGAGATGACATTTCCTTTTCCCTCCTTACTGTGTATTCCCTGTCCCTGCATTGTCAGCTTCTTCAAGCAGGAGCTGTCTGCAATGACGTATGCATGACGTTTAGCACAATCAGGCTATTTTTCAGTTGAGGCATCTCCTAGGTGTGATAGTGATACACCACTGGTAATAAATAATTGCATGAAGCTGATACCTCCCAGTTCCATGGGATTTAGGCTTCCTTTCCCTTGTGTACCTAAATAAAGGAGAGAAATTCTGTCAGAGGGAAGATGAGTTCTGGTTCCAGCTCTAGGGTCATTAGTACACCATATGTACAACTTCCCTTTCTGTTTAGGTGACTTCACTTTTCTGTTGTTCCACAGGTCCATTACTTTCATACATCTTTTCAGACCCAAGGAAGTAATTTATTGTTATGTCCAATGGTGCTTTAAAGTAAATGAAAGCATTAGTATGCCACTGTATATTAGCTCTCCTTTTGTTTAAGGCATCTGGAAAAAAATGTTCAGATTGTTTAAGTGAGGGAGGAGAATTCCTACTCACAGGCAACTTTCCATAAATCTCAAACATCTTGAAATATATACCACTAAAATATATTGAAACATTCAATATATCTAAAAACAATTTTTCTCCTCTTATAATGGAGATTTCTGTGAATGGACTGATCATCTGAGCTACTAGACTGGAGAAACATGTTTATTTCACGTATTTTATTATTCCATTATTTTTATTTCAGAATTTTGTGGTGAAATGTGGTGGAAAAAACTGTTTGTATTGCAAACAGTGGAATCTAGTTCATATTTTATCCAACCTAAACTAGTCTGTTTTGCTTTTCCTGAGTCTGTCTTTAAGGGACACTAAACAATTGCTGCTCCTCTTTATTCCAGAATACTCTAATTGATATTAAGGCCTCTCACTGATATATTACACTAATTATAAAGCAACACTCATATATTTTCTGAAGCTACAGGGGTATAGTCCCACTATCATTAATACTGGATCTATGCACTTCTGGATTTTCCAGGACTACAAATTGGATCCAGATCAGGCTCGGGTATACAGTTAAATCTCTGACACATTAACTATAATGCAAAGAGCTGATGCATATATGCTCATTTTATGCTAGCTGTGAGAACACAGATGGTATTTGGTTTCTTATAAAGACTGCCATTGCAATATTAACCCATAAAACTAACCCTATGAGAAAATCTGAACCAGGAGAAAGAGTTTTATGTGGACCAGTGCTTTGTACTATATGGCTGCATCATTTTTGATTTTGCATCAGAAGCCTTAGAGCTGGAGTTATTGAATTGTCCAGCCTCAGTCCAAATAATAACTTCTTAAATTCACTCACAGGCTTGATAGTATATATCTTATCCTCTGCGATCTTATTTAGGATAGCAAACAAACAGACCTACAATAAAAGTACATAATATATGCAGAAATGTGAAAGTATGCCAACACTTTTTGAAAATGGATCCAAGATTCCTTTTTGGTATTGCCTTAAGGCAGAGTTTAAGGAGCAAAAAAAGATGCTGTGTGATTGCTAAAATGCACAGGCAGGCAATGATGATTTCAATTCCTCAAATAGCTACACTGTAGAATAGGGCAGGATAAAGACAGAGTGCTCTAAGATCCCCTGGTGAAAGGTATTATCAGTGGGCTGAGTATTTTAATTGCTTTTATACTGTTGTTTCAAACTTGAAACCACTGAAGCTGCATCACTCTTGATATGGGAGAAAGTTCCTGTAAAGGAGAGGAAAATAGAAAGAATACTCTTCACATTTACTGTCATTTTCAATCCTTTTTCTTTAACACTCTTCCTTCCTTCTGCCATTCTCCTCCTTGCCCCTATTTCCATTAAGTAAACTAAAAAAAAAAATCATTTAAAACTTTTCAGAGACAGAGTGAAACAGGCTCAAGGCAAAATAAATACACAGCCAGGCTTGTTTTTTTCCTACCGCTAAATAATACTGCACACAAACCATTCAAACAGTTCAAAAAACTTTTTTCATGATTATTTTCATGTTAAATTGATTGAGGTGAAGAGCATAAGATTTCAACAGGCTGCAGTGTTCTTCTGGAGAAAAACAGCTGGCACGTTTTATGAAGGTAACAGACTTAAAGTGCTCTTTCCAAGTAGAAAGGATAGATCTTTCTGGAAGATTTTTTGAATGTTTTCACTGGATAGCTTTTCTGTTTTACTAGTAAAAGCTGAGAACACCTGGACTGGCAGAATCCAGGGCTGATTTTGCAAACTGGACACCTTCTCCTTCCCCACTCCTCGCCCAGATTAGGTAAACCAAGCAAATTTTAATTCTGTGCCAGAGAATGCATTAAACACTGACGCGCACCCATCCCCGGATGCTGCTTTCTAAAAATTACTTGTACTAGTAGGATTAAACTTTAAATATCTCCCATGAAGACCCTGTTTAATCACCCAGCTGTACTGTGTTGAGCTGTCTGAATTTCCTTACCTTTAGAGCACTTTTTTTGTTACTTAACCTGCATTTTCCAGGAGCAGTTTAAACTTACTGTGTCACACTTTGCCTTTGACATCTAGTGAGAATAATAGTTTTCCAGTATGCAAGGAAGACAAGCCTGGTGTTGAGCAAGGTCTGAGGGTTGCCCCTGAGAGTACAGACACAGCTATTATCTTTCCTGTGAAGACATTACTGTTCCATAGCTCCAGGAAACATGCAGTGGAATGTTCAATTAAAGTGGATTACATGTTCTTAGCTGGTCAGCTGTTTTACCTAGGCTTGAAAATGTATTAGGGGATCCAAGAAAGAACACTGTTTCGTTACCAGCCTCAACATGCTGCCCTTTATGCTTGTGGATGCATTTTGCTTTCATATTCCTTTGCAACTTTTCCTGGAAGCAATCCAGTTTTACAGAATGGCTGATTTTACTACAAACATTATATCCTGCACAAAATCTGGTCTGAATACCTTTGCCTTGCAACAATTTAAGCTGAGAAAGGGGGCTTATTTACTTCTATATTCCTTCATTGCATTTCATTTTTTATTATGTACATCCAGTTCTTTCTTTGCTTGCCTGTACTGCACCTGCAAATATCTAGGCCTCAAAACCTTTCAAGAGTGAGTTATACAGGTAGCTCGATTTTCTTTATTCTCATCCAAGATTGGTTCAGTTCTGACATGACATAAAAAAGAAAGATGTAAGATAACTGAACACTACTGTGGTGCATACCTTTATTTCCTGCTGTAGCCACATGACAGTGGTTAGGGTTGCAAATGTTGTGCCTTGTTATATGGTAGGGATCGCGCTCCCTTGGCTCCCATAGCAATTATTACTGGAGGGAAAGAACATGGTGAGTATTAGAGTGGAAGAAACAAAGCTGTGTTGGAGCAAGTCCCTGAGAGCCTTTCTATTTATTCAAGTTCAGTGTTTTAGGAAGTCATTACAATGAGCTATCCCAAAAACCAGCTCAGCAGAAAAACGTATTTAACCGAAAGCCGTTGTATTCAGATCTCAGGGCAGACACAGTACACTCTGTTAATTCATGAATTACAGCTATTTGTTTAATCCCCTTATTTCCTCCTTTCAGCCTGACATCGTTCCTTCTCTCGCTCCCAGACACACAGGGCTAGGCAGGTCCATTATATTCACCCCAAAGCCCAGCAGAAGCCTGCCAACATATCCCAGACTTATCCTTCCACTGCTTCAGGCTTTCTAAATGAAACAAGTGACTGCAGCTCTTGCCTCTAGAGGAACCACTTAGAAAAAACGCTCCTTGCTTTACTTGATCACCATCTGGAAAGCCCTCCCTGAATCACAAGCTGAAACAGGAGTTCGACTAAAGTCTTAGTCAGTCTCTCTCTTCATCATTTTTAGTCAAAACCCCCTCAGGAATAAGTGTCCTCGCACTAAAGTAAATCTATCAGCCAGTGTTGCTGTGTCTTGGCGTGGAGTGATATAGAGAGCTGGCTCCATTTCTTCCTCCTCCAGACTGGAATCTCAGCTGGATACAGGAAGACACGAGCTTTTTTAAAATCCCCTCAGCATCAGAGGCGCACCCTTTATATGGAACTGGCAGCAGTTCCTGTATGAATACTTACACATTTTAAGATATCTTTTGAATGCCACAAAAGGTGGAAAAAAACCCACAGATTATAACTAATCCAAGGGTTCTTAACATACCCATGACAACCCGTTGCAACCACCATCTTTTCAAATGGATGGACCACCTTCCGTTATAAATGGGGAGCTTAAGGCTGGAGGACGCAGCTTAAAAGATCAGTAAACATTATGTAATCGATTATGGCTTCACTTAATAGAATGATGGTTACGCATAGCTCTTTGCTTTTTAAGTCAGTGCTGGAGACACAAGTTTACTAAATAAACTTGTGTAAGTGTGTGTGTGTGTAGGAAAGGAGAGGAGTACTCTTATGGGAGGCAAATGGTAGGCATCACACTTATTTTTAAGTATTGTTTCTATGGGTAACTGTTCTCAAGTTGTTTAGAATTATTTTACCCAAACCCAATGAAGAGTAATTAAAGAAAATATTTTCCTTTTAAAATATTTCTTATACTCTAAGAAATCTCACTCTTACTGTTCTAGACTGTTCTTTCTGCATATGCAAAAGTAGCAAATAACTGAATTATGTACTCTGTAGCGGTCAACAGTTGACACAGCTATTTTCTATTCTAAATGGAAGGAGAATGTATGTTGGCTCCCAGTAATTACTGGCTAGCTGCTTGAAAAGTGTGAATTGTAAAGATGAGTAGCATGATCCATAAAATCAGAAAATGTTATCACTTAGGAAAAGAAACAATAGCTGCTGCAGAGGATTTCTGCTTCTTTCTTCAGCAAAAGTGAGATTGTCAGAGCTATGAGTGATTGCACTGATGTAACTACAGTGATGGCATCACACAGCCAGCAAACCTCTCCGGTAACGATATGGCTGAGCACAGTTCTCAATGCTATGACTTAGACTGAGGTTATGGAAGCCCCTATTAGTGTCAATGCCATGTATCTCTCCTGGATTTGTGGAAGTGGGAGGGAAATTTTTATACTACCTTTATCACATTGGTTCAAGTTAATAAACTATCTCTGAGAGATCCTACAGTGCTCCAGGAAGATGTATCAGCTCATGATTTCCAAACTCATTATTTTGCTAGAGAATGATGTGGTGCTGTCATTACTGACCTTAATATAACAGGAGAATTGCACAATCAAGAAGTCATAGTGCCAGGGTCAGTTCCCATGGGAGATGAACCAGTTTTTCTGAGGGAAGAGGTAGCTGAGACATGGGATGCGCATATCCAGAACAGACTACATTTGCATAAACTATGCTGTCATCTAGTTCAGTAAGGAGTTCTTTATAACACTACAGTGAGATGTTATTGTAGCATTAGTTAAATACTGCATTTTCTCTTAGCATGAGTTATCACAGCGTCAAGCCATTAGTATTAGTTAATGGAAACCAAGCATTATGGCACCACAAGCTATTGTAACACTTCCTGGAAAACATATATGATATTTCCAGAGGGCATCCTAAACTACTTTTTTAACTGCTTTGCATTCCAGGAAAGAAACACCACAAGCAATAAACCCTTGTAAAGATTTTTTTAATAGCTATCATTTCAGAATTAGGAGGAGAAAAAGAATAATAAAGAAAATAAATAGTCTCAGTAGATGAGCTTCACTCTTGAGCTGAGATCTGCTGGAAAGCACAACATCTCAGAGCTCTGCACAAATTCTTAGGACTTCTGTCTTTTCAAGCCACATAGCTGAAAGGTGAAAGACAGGAGAGATGTGGAAGAGGCTTTCACTGCAGTTGCAGCATCTTTGTAAATAGCTTATTTACAAAGTGATTTCAAACTGCTACCCAGCATGTGGTGCTTGCAACATGCTGTCTTAAGACCCACAGTCAGGAGAGCAGGTGAGTAACAGGTGAACAAGGTGGTACTCAAGAACAGAGTGAACAGGTGACATGGTGGGTCTTGGACTGCCATATATGTTGGATTTCCTGGTAAACAAAAATATTCCCACAAACCCAGAAAGATGAGAAAGGAGAACCAAATCTGCATGCAGAGGAAAGCTAGAGACATTAGGTTGAGAGCAGAGAGTCCTTACTGTCTCATGGGAGGTGGACGCAAGGGGTTGAGGAACCGGAAATGAATGAGATATAGGTGTCAGTGATAACTGGAATATCATATCAGCTTTTAAAGGTATTTGATGACCCCTGACACACCCATATAACAAATACCTTTAAAGACCTGGGCAGAGCATCTTGGCTTCTCTCTTTGAAAGAAACTACGCATGAATGTTATGAACCCTACTAAGACAAAGACATTCTACCTGAAAGACATAAATGGTTTCCAGCAAAAGAGTCAGGGAGAGAGACAAAATCTGCCACCTCACTTAGATGTAGGATGCTTTGGAGGGTATTTAGGAAGACCTGTTTAGAATCCTGGCCTGACATGGCCTAGTAGGGAGAAATGGGCAGAGGGATGGATGAATGGATGTTGGTCCTCTTTTGATTGAGCAGCCCTCCTTCTTTCATTTGTATTAGAAGTAAAGTCAGGCTAGGGGACTCCATCAGTCCATACGCACAGAGACTGAAACTGAATAGATTTCAGATTTAGATTTTGTAGCTGCCCCCTGACAGTAGGCCATGAGGGACTATGATATGAGATGATGCTTAAGGCAGCCTCAGGTTACATGAGCTATTAAAATCTTGCTCACTGAAAGCATCAACATTATTATTGTGAAACATCTGGTTGAGGCTTTCTGGATAGATTGCTGAGAAAAAGGAGACTTAGCCCTGAGAAATGCTTCTGCATACCAGGGACTCCTGGGGAAAGGATCAAGAGAAGTCAGCAGTGGTTGATTGCTCTGCTGTGGTTATTGCCTTTTGAAGCGGTAGGGGAATAGATGTGTCTAGTGACTGAGAATGTTAAATCCTAGCAGAGTCAAGAACACTGGTCAAAAAATGAGAGTAAGAGAGAAAATAGTTCAGGAGGTTGTGAGTTTAGTGAAAAACCAGCAATCTGCACTCATAAAATGTTAGCTTTTAAAAAGATGGTTGCTCCACAGTCACTGTGACACATGAGGGTAATAAAGCCTTACCTGGAGTGGCAGGAAGAATTCAAATTCCTGTTAATGCCCAGGAAGTGCATACTAGCATTGAAATAACCAAAGATATTCAGGGAATGTTGGCAGGCTGACCTGAAGCAGCTAGGACCTCCAGGTTCAAAAAGACTCTCGGCTGTTGTCAGCACTGAGTTTGAAAGAGACAATGTATATGAGCTACACAGAGGGCCAACATGACATCATCCCAAAGATGAAATACGATGCAATGTCAATCTTTGGTCCTGGCCAGCCAGTAAATGGTTGCAAAAAGGTGCAACTTATATAGAAATGGTTAAAGACAAGATTCAGCAACCTGTGTCAAACTTGGCAGGAGATGATTTGCAAAAAGGAAGTGTTCAGAGAAGATTCTGGGAAAGGAGTCTACATGGTCACAGCATTTCAATAAAGACTCAGCTTACTTTCAAAATGGAGTGATCTCATACTATCAGCTTGTGACCTGGTTTTATGACCCACAGTAACTCTATTCAAAATCTCTTATGCAGCTCTGAGCAAGACCAGTGCCCTTTCCTTCTCCAGGGATCTCCTCCCCCAACCACATTTTGTCCATCTTCCCTGCATAGATTGCAAGTTCTTTGGGCCAGGATTGTCTGTTGCTACGTGGGTAACCAGTGATGCCCTTGTCAAAACTGTTTTCCAGGCACCAGCCTCCTACAAATAATGGTGCACAGTACAGCACAACGCAGTGACAAAGCTGCACTCTGTTCAAAGAGCTTATGTTAAGCTCTGTAATTAAGACATATGGGGTCTTATCAACAGCTTAGAGAAGTCAGTGGAAACACTGTCGTAGGCTGGATGACAAGATGGTGATGAAGCAGATTTTATTTTAAGGACTCATTTTTTCTATTTGGGGATATTGTGAGGCTTTAGGAAAGAACTGTGCTACTAAAAGGCATGAAAGGGGGAAAATTAATAAAGTAAAAAAATGTATATCAGTGTTATAAATGGGCCTAAACTGAGATCTGAAAAAAATTCACAAACAGTACAAACAAGATTTATGTTAGTGGGTCACTTTCTTGTTTGTGTTGGGCTTTTTGTTTAAAGGATCTACTCAAAATATAAGTAAAGACTCTCCTCTTCTTCATACTGGGATTTAAATTATCTTATGGAATAGAGGGTACTTATGGACGTAAGGAAAAGAGAACCTGACTCCAGATAATTTAATTTTCAGTGAATCGTAAGAAATAATTATAATACTAAAATAGGACAGAAGGGTTTTTATCAACAGTAGAGAAAAATGCCAGTATGCCTGTGGAGTGAGTAGCTGGCTGGAGCACTACACGCAGATATTTGGTAGATTTGTTTATGTGACAGTTTGCCTGTTAACAGGAAAATATTGACTCCTCTGGCTTTGCAAATCAGTGCCCTCAAGTGCTTTGGCCAGAAATTCATAACATGGCAATACAAAAATGAAGGTCTCAAGGAATGAATCTGGCCCTAAATGGTTGCTGGGCAGAGGGAAGCATTTTTCTTGCTTGCAAAATGACATTCAGACTCACAGTTTCCTGTCTCGCACGGTGTATGGTACAGGCTCTGAAAATAAAACATACAGTAAGCATGGACTGTTGTAACCCAGACAATTATAGGCATCACAACAATAAATTTTTAAACAGGTAATATATAATAAATAAAAGATGAACAGGAAAGCACTCACAGTTACTCCCCTAATGCATCTGGAAAGTAATTAACTTTTTTCCTCTGTTAAGAAGTTAATGTATTATACCCTGGCAAAGGAGGAGCCTGGCCGTGCATGCCCAATGAGGATTTATCTGAGGTTGGACCTGCAGGGAGCAGACCCGGCATCCATCCTGCCGTACCGCAGCATCTCTCCAGCATCACACCCCCTCCCGAGCATGGGCCATTCCCTGCTCAGCAGCAGGGCTCCATGGTGGGTGCGGCAGGGCCTGGGGGGACACCAGCATGCATTCAGGGTGGGAGGGTGGCCCTGCCCGGCCGAGGGCCACACCAGGCCCCCGCCACAAAAAAGAGGCTCAGGGCAATGCTCGCAATCGCCTGCCAAGGACTAACGGGATAATAATATTGTTGGGAAAGGAATCACAGACATATTTGGAGGCTGATGTACCTCTCCTGGGGTTCTTGGCATGTGGCAAAGCCTATATCTTCTTATTACAGGGGCTGGCATGGCTGCCTAGTCAATAGAGCACAGGACTGGCATTTGTCTGAGGGCTCCTCTTGGCTCTGCCATTTCCTTACAACTCTGCCATTTCCAACCATTGTCAGGGGGCAGCCAGGCTGCCAGCTCCTTGGGGCCTGTCCTGCCCCTAGCCAGGAGCAGGGCAGATGGGGGTCACTGGGGCAGACCTAGACCTGGCCATTGGGAACCTCCCTGGGGATGGGGATGGGAATGGGCTGAGACCAGGCTGGGCCACGGGCCCACAGGTGGACCCAGCTTGGGGGGGCCCCATGGCCGGGCAGGGCAGGGCTGTGGGGAGCTAGAGACTATCCCTGCTGCGGTGTCGCTGGGGCAGGGGCTGATGGCTCCAGGGGGGTGACATGGGGTCCAGGGCCATGGGAAGGTGGGGGAGCCCCAGAGGGCTGCTAAGGGGCAGTCAGGGCTGCCCTGAAGCTCATTCAGCTTATCCAAGCCTCTGGCTGGCCGAGCTGTTGGCCCTGCTGAACAGTGGAGAGTGAGTCTGATAGAGGGCTTCTGAGGCAAAGCAGTTCCAGACCGCTGGGTCACTGCGTGATGTCTCCAGTGGGAGCAGGAAGAGCTCCTCGAGTGTGTGTTGCCAGAGCCAAGTTCAATGGAAATTCCTGAGGCCAGTTTAAAAGGTAGGAGTTTGCCAATGTGGGTAATGCATTGACTTTGGCATCTACAACAAATAGCATAAAATTGCTGTGCTCTAAGGTGTATTGCAAAATCAATTACTGCTGGGAAGTTTTGGAGAACGGAGATGTTGCTGAGAGGCAACTTTTAGGACAGTAAGAAACCTAAATTAATTTATTTTTTTTAGACAATCTCATTGACTTCTTTTTTTTTAGGATTAATGATGCTTGTAATCCATTGTCAAAGATACTGGTGGTCAAGGTGGGTGAGTAGAATTATGTAGATAAAAAAATACATCACATCATTAAATACAAATTAAAGCACAGATTGAGCAAAACTTTAGGTAACGTTTTTTAGGAGACGACCTTTCAATGGTAGATACAAGGGAACAAATGATTTGATGGGTGGTTTTTCCATGGACAGATTTGTGTGGTGTAGATGTAGGTCATGCTGGTTTTGGCTGGGGTAGAGTTAATTTTCCTCATACTAGCTTGCATAGGGCTATGTTTTGGGTTTGTGCTGGAAACAGTGTTGATAATACAGGGATATTTTAGTTACTGCTGAGCAGTGCTTACACAGAGCCAAGGCCTTTTCTGCTTCTCACCCCACCCCACCCATGAGGAGGCTGGGGGTGCACAAGAAGTTGGGAGGGGACACAGCCGGGACAGCTGACCCCAACTGACTACAGGGATATCCCAAACCATATGATGTCGTGCTCAGCCATAAAACTAGGGGGAAGGTTGGCAGGGGGGCTGCTGCTCAGGGACGGGCTGGGCATTGGTCAGTTGCTGGTTAGCAATTGTTTTCATTTGCATCTCTAGTCTTTCTTGGGTTTTATTTCTCTCTCTTTGTTATTTTCCTTTTCATTACAATATTATTATTATTATTATTATTATTATTATTATTGCTATTATCACAATTATTAAACTGTCTTTATCTCAACTCATGAGCTTTCTCACTTTTACCCTTCTAATTCTCTTCCCCCATCCCTCTGTGGGGGGTAGTGAGCAAGAGGCTGTGTGGTGTTTAGTTGCCAGCTGGGGCTAAACCATGACATCATAGGTAAACAAAGTAAGTACAGGCTTTCTAGAATGAAGAGCTTCACATGGACATAGCCCTGCCTGGGAAATAATCAGACCATTTTCTGTCCTGTGCTAGTGCCATGAATATCTATATCCCCTGCTCCATGGTTCCCTACTTCCTGGTCTAAACCAGCTACCCTTGCATGTCATTTCATTTATACTTAAAGAAATCAGGTCACAACCAGACACTTTTGGGGCTGATTAATTCTTGGAAACATCTGGTGAAGTCACCCTATTATTAGACATGAACTTTTGACATGATTTGCAGACACAATCATACACAGAGATTAACCTCTTTTCAGTGAGCACAGTCCTGGTCTGCATCCTGAGCAAGACACCATGACCCAGATTCCCAGCTGCGGTTGAGCAGCAGCACAGAGTCGAGCCCCAAAAGGCGAAGGTCTGGCCTCAGCTCCCTCTGTCCGATCCAGTCCCGTAGCAGAAGTTAAAGCAACCTGTGCCAGCTGCTGACAGAGAGCGAGGTCTCCAGAGGACACAAATGCCCCAGCCATGACCCCTCCATTCAGTCATGCTACAAAAGTAGTCAGAAGGAAAGAAGGAGCTGAAGAAAGTGCTAAATCAGGTTAGAGCTCCTGGGATATGTCTCCTTTGTTGGCTGCACTCAGTAACCGTGCTTGTGTTACATAGCTGAAGGTGCAGGCCTGTCTGTGTTTTAACAATGCAAATGGACACAAGATGATGTCTTACGTAGACAGGACCCTTGCAGAAAACAATGTCAGAGCATTCCTGTCAGCTGTGCATGAGGTACTCCTGCTCTTCTGTCTCTATCTTTCTCCTGATGTTTGTTGTGATACTGAAGCAAACCCATACAAGATGACAGCCTGATCTTAAAAGAATTGTGTTTGCGGGATTCATCCTGAACCCTCCACATGACTCAATCTCTGTATAAGTTAGAGGTAACTGTCTAGATCTTGCTATGCATATCCAATCTACACATAAACATGTCCTTAAAAAGAACACTGGTAACATCACAAAATTCGCCCTGAAAAGGTAAGAAATGCTTAGATTCATCCTCCCACTTCTATGTACAGATGTTTTAAAGTATGGTCTGGACTTGCGAGCAGCGGAGGAACAACACGCAGACAACTCATTATGAGTGATAAAGCATGCATCACTTTATTAGCCCAGACAGCATCTATTTATACAGTGGATTTTAATTATGCCTACTAGTCAACTATTGATTGGCTGAAGCTCTACAAGTTACTTTTGCATATCCCTCCTACTTGCGGTTAGCCAGCTGTGCTTCTTTCTCATTCTCACGGCTCTCACTCCCCCTTTAGTTAGTTGTTTACGATCCCTGTCAAGGTCTCAGTATCCTTGCCGTTCTGCTATCATCAGCATGAATTGCAGTTTCGGCCAGGGCCTGAGGCCTAGTCTTGCTCGCCTCAGAATCTGCTCTGCTCGTACAGTTGTTCCAATGAGCCATGACCTTTGTCATGCAGCCAATCCCCAACATGGACTCATGCGGTCATATATTATTTGCTCCATGGGGAATGGTCTAATTCAGTACCACAAAGCCGGGGTTGTCCTGTGACTCCTTTACTCATGTATGTTGCTTTCTCTCAGACACCTTTACCTGAGTATCTTGGCTACATCACAGTCGACATTTCTGACAGTGAAAAGCCTAACTGATGCACTTAACGAAAGGGTTAAGGCACAAGGGTACTTCCAATGCCTGATTTCTCAAATTACTCAGTACCCATTTATGCTGCTTACTACTGCATTTAAAAATCAATCCTCAATCATGCCTACGTGATACAGAGGAAATCTGTGGCCATGGAGTCTCCAGTGTCTTTCTTTCCCACAAAGCCTGCCTGCCGCTTCATTCCCTTCTGCCTCTCAGCTCCTTCATTGTGCTGAAATGGCTGTTTTGTCTCTGACTGATTTTCCTCCTTCTGAGGAGGGCAATTACAGCGCTCTAGGAAATGAAAAGCAGATGAAGTTCAGTAGTGTGTTGCATTAAGCTGTTCTTTGGCCCTTTAATGGAATAACGCCTCTCCACATATCCTTTGTTTGATTATATTTTTTTTTGCTTTAAAATTCTTTCCTGATTTACACTGTATGCATCAATTTGGTTGTAATTTAATATCAAATAATTAACATACAGTCACTATCTTCTCTGTTGTCACAATATCCCCTGGCACTAGTGAAAGCACCAGCAAGGAGACTTGACATTCCAAAAATCTTTTTTATTTCGCAATGAAGAAAGGTATTTAGGCTATAATTAAATTTAAAAGTGCCTGCGGTGGACTCCAGAGGCCACGTTTACTCTTCACGTACATAGGTCCACTCCCATTGACTAAAATCTGCACTTGGATCATAAATTCATTGATTTTCAGCTTTGGTCTGTGCCCCCAGTGCCTTTTATTTTCTTTATTAGGAAGCAGCTTATTTTCAGTAAGTTTCTTTGCTACAACTGTTGCAGATACCTTCTCATTTGAAGTCCCTCGCAGCACTAATGGTATGATCATTTTTTGGAAAAATGTCATTTATTATCTCTGTCTTTGAAACTCTTGGAACATTCAACTCCATTTTAGTTCTTAGGCAAGCTGGTATAGAGAAAATTGTTTCCAGAATTCCAGAAATATTTCCATAACTGCATATTTTCCAATTAATTCCCTACATGATTAGGAGGAATTTAAATTTTCCAGTGGCCTGGGAGCACTACTAGCAGTTCCTTCCTTGTTGAACCAGATGATTGTCTCCTGAGTTTTCAACCAAAATTCAGAAGTGATGCAGAAGGTTGTGGTAAATTCTGTGTGATCTGTTTATATTCATACATATTTCCCAAAGGCCAGGCTCCCTTCCAAATTCTCTCAGACTCTCCTGGAGGTACCTAACTGCAATCTGCAATCTATAAAGAATGAAAGCAAGTCTTGCAGAATAGTAAAATACAGACAAAGAAGAGGTCAAGCGGCACGTCAGTGGGTCAAGAAAAGAAAAAGGTTCTAATTCCACTTCTGATGGCCATCCCATAAGTAACCTTGATCATCTCACCTACTGTTTATCATCGTTAAGACCATAAGGGAGGTTATATTAGGCCAAACCAGAAGTCTGTCTGTCCCTGTAACCCATGTCTGGTGTTGAACAGTAATAGTAAATTGTGGACAAAATATCAGAACAAGGCAAATGTGAAACAGG
Source organism: Nyctibius grandis (assembly GCF_013368605.1). Classification (NCBI taxonomy): domain Eukaryota; kingdom Metazoa; phylum Chordata; class Aves; order Nyctibiiformes; family Nyctibiidae; genus Nyctibius; species Nyctibius grandis. The sequence continues at coordinate 27,015,724 of NC_090659.1, forward strand.
GACTTTTTAGGCCTGAAGTGGATTGGCATCTTGATGTTTAATAACCATGGAAGGAGTTTTCATCTGTGAGCTTGTCTAATTGCTTTGTTAATGAATTTATACTCTTGGCTTCCGCAACACCCTGCGGCAATAAGCTCTGCTGTTTAATTATGCACTGTGTGGAAAACTCTGCCTGTTGTTTCTTTTAAACCTTAGTTTGACAGTTTCATTTGAAAGCCCCTCCCTTTGTGGTATAAGAAATAATTTCTCTCTTTTCAGCATTGCCTATGATTTTGGAAATCACCCGTATCTCATCCTTTTTCTTCATGGAAGATAACTATTCTATTTATTTTCTCATTGTACAGAAACTAAATGTTGCTGTTCTATAACAAGAGTCATACACGTTGCCCTTCTTAGTAATTTTGTTGGTTATTTTCTGGTTCTGCAGAAGACAAGACTGGAACTGTAAAATTTAGGTGCATCACTGCTTTATTTGCTGACTTAAAGACATGCTTTGCTTTCCTTTTGTGTTTTTTTCTGTTTGTTTTTCTTTCCTTCTTTTCTCCTTCTTTGCTTCTAGCACTCTGTATGACTGCCCCTCAACAGTGAGCTATTTTCACAGAGCAACCTATGCTGATCTGAACATTTAATCCCTTGAATGTCAGCATCTGATGTGGGACTTGTCACTATGTATAGGTGGGATTATTTTTCTACATGTGCATCAGGTTTTCAGCTCATCAAAAGATAATTTCACCTGTTGTTTTATTGCCCATCAGTCAGCGTCAAGCCATCCTCCAAGTCTTCACAGTCAATTTTAGTTTTTATTACTCCTCAGCAAAGGTTTCACTTTTCCTTTTTGTTTTCCTTTCCAGATCATTCATTAATACATCGAGAGCACAAGTTCCAGCACAGATCTCAGTGGTAACCCCTTGCAGCATTTTCTGCACTGTTATAACTGAGAATTTATTCTCAGATTTATTTCCTGTCTTTTAATCACATATCAGTCCATGAGAAGAACTTGACCCTTCTACCTCACTGCTTAATTTCTTCAAGTATTTTTGAGGAGGGAACTTTCAAGTGTGCTTTATCAATGAGTTCATCACAGAGTCATTGACTTTCACTGATTTTAATGCTTGCCTGCATCACAATGAGGTTATAATAAGGAAACTCCTAAGACACAAGAATCCTAAAATTTGTCAGTGTTCACACAGATGTTCAATAGCTCCAGAAGTGTTGACTTATATGGAATGTGGTGCCTCTGAGATGTGTTAGTCTTGTTTCATGCTGCATATGTTTGGATGTGAGTGTCTACAGGAACATGTGTCTGGCACTCAGATTGTTTCCTATGTCAAACAATTTTTGAAAATCTTGGCTGATTTCAACCAAATTTGACAGAAGTATAAAGATTTGGAAAAAAACACTCCTTCCAGAACTAGGAAGAAAGGAGGGCTGGTGAAGGGTTGACATCTCATAGCACTGCCATGGAAGTATAAGTTTAACATGAATACATTAGAGCACGTTGTTAAACATCTGAGATTGAGAGAAACAGAGGAAGAAGGATAGAAGGAGCAGATGGTATGAGAGCTTCAGCTGTAGGAAAAATCTTCAGTCAGATCTTACGACAAATTAGACACCAGAGAATCCAACCATCAGTCACAAAAACCTCTGAAACAAGGCTTTGGTCACTCACAGACCACCTTATCTGATGTTGATAATTGTTCAAAGTCTTTGGTGTAAACAGCTCAGCTCCGTATACCCTACTAGCAGAGACAGCTGGCAGTGTATACTCCTGGTTTAACAATTTAGATGTCTATCAATTAAAAAAAAAATGGGAGAAGTGCCAAGGAAAAAGTATCGGCTTTTTTGCTTTTTTACATTTTGCTTTTTGAAAGAAACTGATGTATGAAAATAAAACTGCCTGCAAAGCCAAGTAAGTATTATAGGAATGTGGATAACAAGAATAAGAGAATCAAGAGAAACTGAACAGTTCAGCACCTGGTGAGATCCACAGCTGTTTTATTTGAGGAAATCTGAGCCACGTAGGCTGAACTAGTCCAATAAATTACTGATGTAATTGTGATGATGACAGTAAGCAAACTCACAGTAACTGAAACCTTACAGTGTCTTCACTCTGCTGTATTCCCTTATCGGGTGTACCTATTGACTTCACTCTTGCTCCTTATATAAGAAACTACAGTGCACCACTGGCTTCTTATCTTTGATTTTAAAAGATCACTACAAAACCATAAACTGATGTTATATGGTAAATTCCAGATTTATGTACATAAATAATTAGCTCATTTAATAAACATCTACAGTCACATCCGCTGAAAGCTGAAAGGAACTTGGCAAAGCTATCACTTCTTAATGAAACTTTATTTCAGTGAAAAAATGCAGATTCTGTGACACTGAAATGTTTACTCGTTCATCTCAGTTTCAATAAAATATTTCACTCCATAACAAGGTCTAAATACTCCATTTTAATATTTTGAAGCAAAACATTTTAATTTTCATATTATAAATATCTTCTGGTTTGGAAGGAAAGACACATTTTTATTGGAGTTTTTTAACAGGTTTTAACTTCAAAATTCCTGGTTTCATTTTCAACCTAGCAAAAAAAATTAAAATATATATATATTTGCTAAAAATATCATCAGCTGGAGATGGTATGTTTCACACTTGCCAAGAAATTGAAAAAAAAGTTATTTGCATACCTCTAGAATTCAGAGCTCTTGAAAATCATGTCATTTCTGAAGTTCTTCATTTGAATTTAGAAATTTTGCTTCAGACCTCTCTAAATAAAATAAGACGTAGAGTCATTAAAATGCTCAGAATTCCCCACACATCTGCACAACACAGAGGGATCTTCCTAAGAGAAGAATTTTTAACTTATAGCTAGAAATGGATGCAGTGCATAGTAAGCGTGTTTTCTTTATCAGTGAACAGCCCATTAACATAGTAGTGTAAAGAAATTAATGTGCTTCTGAGAGCACAAATACAACTAGTGCTCTTGTATGTATGTTATATTCTGTCTCCATAATGTCCCAAAACGTTTTCTGCAATGTGGCTCTGAGTAAGACTGCAAACCTGTCCAGGCGGTGTAAAAGATCTCTTGTCCCACAAAAAAAAATATTATTTCAAGGAACTGATCTTTATTAGTCAGGCAGATTTTCCATCATGGCTGTACAGCTTTGCTCACGCGTGACATCTCACGCTGCAGATACAACTGCCAAGCTACCTGCCATTCATGTTTTAAGCTTTCTGCACCAGCATACCATGTCAATAGACTGTTTTCCTGTTTTCTTGCTTTTAGTATGCCTCTGCCCCTTCAGCTTTCTGTGTGAGGATGGGGTTTTTTGCTCTATCCATTTCTCATTCTTCTCATTCTTTTTCTTCTGAGTTTTTGGTTCTTCTGCCTTGATTTCTCTTGGGCTGTTGCTTTTGCTGCTGAGAAATGAGGGGATGCACATTTTCTTCTCATTGCTGGTTCTCGACACCTCTAGAGAAGGCTCAGGGAAGATGCCGCCTTCTCTTTCTGGCATTTGTTGTCCCTGCAGCCCATGACTTAGACACAGGCATCTGGGCTTTCGCATTCTGAGCACAATCTCCTCACCAAAGTAGTAAGGAAGCTCCTCAGTGTACCCTCAGTGTACTCTTCCATTTTAAGGGTCTTTGGATGATCATAGACAGGATTTTGAAAAGGGCTGGATGAATACTGCATTTTTGGTTTAGTTCCCAAACTGAGACACTGTGGGTGGGGAAGGAGAGAGAAAATCTTGGATGAATGTGAAAATGGTTTATTTGATACAAAAAGAAATGCTGTGATGTGATTAGAGTTTAGAGCCCCTTTAAATAATCAGGACAATTTTTAAACAAAAAAAAAATACCATCTTGAAATGAAAGAATATCAAAATACTGTGTTTAAAAAGGCCAGATAAAACATATTTATATCCTTAAGATATTTTTTCTTACTAAAACCATTCATCATATTTATCTCAGGGTTCACAGACAGCTTGTCCACCCAAAAAAGGGTTTTCATTTTTGATTAATTTACTTATTACCTGCTTAAAAGCAGATATCCTACTGTGAGTCAACACTGGCATATTTAAATCACTAAGGCACTTAAAAAATCCCACTCTTCACCAACAGAATTTACAAGGCTTCAACCACATTTCATGAGGAGCATGGCACACCACCAAACACAATGAGTATTTGCAATCAATCAGCGAAGGGGGCTGTGCTGATGACATTGATTGTATTGGAGCAATCACAACCATGACTTTCCGTGTACTCAATACATAAAACACAATTATGACTTCATGTCTTTTTTGCTTTCATTCTGCACTCCCTAGGTCATGGTGTTCTTAAGACTTCCACCCATTATTTTATTAAGAATAAGTTGATTGAAGAAGTTGGTGGTAGAACATGACCATCAGAGTCCATCCTGTTTTCCATCCTATGCCTGCTGCAGATACTGAGTATCTTCATGCAGCTCCAGATGCTCTGTCCTTCTCACTATATTTCTCAATGTTTTGATAGTGAAATGAAAGGATTTTCAAACATTCCTCTGCATCTAAAAATGGAAGCAGTAAAAGCTGGATACAAGGAATTAAACCAATTACCATGTATCTAACCAAACTGGGGAAAGACAAGGTTTGCGTGGTGGTTGCTTATGGATCGTTTGCAACAAAGAGGTCTTAAGAGCCTTCCTGCCAATATGCTGAGTGTTAATAAAGCATCATCAGGCTTTATGCTGACTCTGAAGAGAAAAGACTAAACTCTCTCTCCTGTAACATCTTAAATACTTTTAGCAGCTGTGTGCACAAACTCTGACTAAACTCTTCTGTTTTACAGCATAATTTTCTATCTCACGCTCTTACAGACTGGTAAGATTCAGCCTTGACTCCCTGCCAGGCGTAATATGAAGAATTCTATAATTATCAATCTAGTGATGGCATTTAAAAGCAAATGCATTATCATGCACAGAAATCATCTCATGTCCCCTACAGCGAGTTCCACAACAAGGACTGTCACTTCGTTTGACTATAACTCTGGCTTTATTACATTTAAACCTCTTCCATCAACAGACTCCCCCAGCCAAAAAAATATTCTTTTATTCATAAAATAGCATGTAGTCTGGAGTAGCTGCAATGTACCTAAAGGTCATATAATGTCAGAGTCATTATTTTCAGATCATCTACACTCATGGACCCTACTTTGCAAGGCTAGCTATCAAAACAATAATAAACACAGAGTGTGTATGGTGCTGCATGAAAATTTGTGCCCTATCATTTAAGAAGTATGGAATGGAAGCAGAAAGATTCCTCCCCATTCCTCCCCCTTTTCTCAATATTTTGCAACCACTGTATTCAGCAGACTGTTATATTAAATGTAATTAATAGCCTGAACCCCTCTTTACCAATACCTTTTTCTCCTTGACCCACTTGGTAATTCAAGACAATGCAATTACAACCCATATTATCCATTGCAGAGTTGCAAGCTCTGCCAGACCCCGATATTTTACCCTGTCATGGATCAAAAAGATTAAAAGCAACTTTAAGAAGCACATGTTATGATACTAAGTCCAGTAACTCTAGCCTGCCTGCTTCAGCTGAGATTTGGAAACTAAGCAAAGATTAACATTTTGAATGGCATCTGAATTAACGTTCTGTCAACCAGCTGCAGAGACAGGGGTTACTGTCTTCCCATTTGTTTGGTTGGTTTTAGTTTCCATAATCCAGATATTTTTCAACCACTGTTTGCAGCGTCAGGAAGGTTATGCTGCATCTGCAGTGCTGGCCATTGTTACAACTAATATCTGCAGCCACACTCAAGGTGGGAGGCACGGGTCATTGGTTCAACAGGTTAACATGACTGACATAGATCTCACTAACTCGAAGAGTGATTACATTCATTTGCTGACCTAGATCTTCTGTAGATTAAGACATACTCCTACCTTCACCTTTTTTTACCCTTCCATTTCCTCTACCTTAAAAAAAAAAATTGATTAACAGATGTAGGCAGCTAGAAGGCTTCACGTTTCACCTCTCTGTTTTCTTTTTCACAGTGACAAAAGCAGTGAAGGAGGAAAGGGGCTGAGATTAAAGAAATAACTGTCCTGTGCTTACCTCAGCCAGCTGTACCATACATTACCCCACATGTGTTGATACCTGGCACTAGTCTTAATATAGCCTATATGACCTCAGCCAGGGTTAAAACAAGAAGACAGACTTTACACTTGTGTATCCAGAGCTGACCATGTTTATCAAGGCTGAGCTGCATGCAATGCTCTGCAGGAGCTCCAGTCAACAAAAAGCAATTTCTCCTTATATTACTGTGAATTATTTACTACAACATTTTGAATTGACATCCAGATCTTCCCCCCTCCATTCAGAGTTTTATTGCAATGAAAAGAAGAGAAGTAAATGAATAGCAGGAGAGGGGAAATAAATCCCATTGAAATGCACTGGCTGATAAAATAAGTGTCTTTGAAACAGTGCCTTATGCAAGAATAATTGTGCCATTTGGTACAGTGCTGTACTGATGTACTTAGGACCATCTCTGACTATGGCAGAGATGTGGGACAAAGCTCCAGTTAGAGCATCCATGGGGTGGTGAGACTTTGTTCATAGGTTGTTAGTCAAGATACACCCAAGTGGCCAGCCCTGAAGAAAGGGGGTTTGAACCCTTCCTATAAACTGTGGAGAGTTTTAGAGCTAAGAAATTGACCACATGCACACACATACATGCAAACATGCACACATACACAGACCAGAGAGGAAAGTCCAAGTGACAGAGGACATTATGTCATTGTCACAGAAGACAGAGCAGACACTGTGCATCTTGTGTGCTGCCCCGAATACAGAAATAGGCAGGGCTGAGAAGAGGTCTCTGACTGTTTCTCCCATACAAAAACTGGGGGGAGAGCTAGTTAACTCCTGAAAATAAATGTCACCTATTACTCACTGTCTCAGCACCAGAGGTAGCTCAGAGAGAAGTGCATCTAAACATTCCTGTGCAGGAAAAGGCTCCACTCCACAAGTTAGTTCTAGCTCCAGTTCTGGATTGTAGATGTGAACCTCCCTCCTTAGGTCCATAGCTCAGGAGTTTCCAGACCTGTCGCTGGCTTAGCTTTCATTTTAAGCAGTGACAAATGAAGGTCAGAAGCTGAGGACAGTTCTGTAGGTGTGATGTTTGGACTGGCTGATCCTTTCTCTTCCAAAATTTACATTTGCTCCCAATCCAAAATCCAGTTTTCTCCCCAATGGATGTTTGGGCTGGTGGTAAGGACCTTTTCCACAGTCTCTGGCTCTTGCCATTAATGCCATTGCTGAATCTAACAAACACAAGTGTCGGCTGTGTTTCACCTTCATTTCTAAGGAAGATAGCATTTAGATATGCAGCTGTCATTCCCAGGTCTCAGTGTGCAGCAAAGGAAGTTAAGGAAAACGGCTGTTATGAATGCTATTGCATAAGATTCTGCCTGAGAGAATTATTAAATGAACAGAGTATCCATACATTTTGACAGGATGACAACTTATTTGGACAAGTCAGCAGAAAGCTTGGCTGAGTGATTACCACAGGCAAACCTATGAGAAAGGGGTACAGCCAGAGACACAAAGCTGAAGCAGCAGACAGGCATGAGAGGTCAGTGACAAGCTGAAATGCTGGTCTGTGCGCACACACCGCCAGAGATGGGCACTTGACAAGCTGGTAGTGCCATGCTTGCCAAGAGCAATTCTGATGGAACCGGCGAGCAAGCTTTGGGGACACGCTTTCTGCAGGTGTTTTGCTTGCCCACACATGGTAAGGTCTAGGCGCCCACACATGCTAAGCTCTCGGCACCCACAAAGTATGCAGTGGCTGAAGGCATCAGTGACTCCACCACCAATTACCACCACCAATGGCCAGACTGCTTCCAACGAAAATATTCATGTCCAAGGTGGCAGCAAAATGTGATGGGACAACCCCTCACATCAGCAGCACATCTCCTTCCCCCAGCAACAGCAGAAGAAAAAGTCTGATCCTCTGTGGCTCTCCCCCGAACTGCTCCCTTTCCACAGAGGGAGCAGCTTCACCTCTAAGTGGCAAAACTCTGCAATCACCCTGGCCCAAGTGCTTTTTCCAAGGAGAAATCCAGGGGTCTGAGTCTGAGCCCTCTTGTATCACATCGGCCCTGATGGGCTGCAGCGATCCTATTACTGGAAAGCTACACACACATGCTTGTCCCTTAGCCACATACCTCTTCTCTTGTGAAAAAAATCTTTAATGAAGCATTTTCCCAGGGAAAGAGGGAGAAGGCAAGAGAAGCACCTCAGGGAATAAAAGGCTAGTGGGAGAAATGGATGTAGATGGTACAACCAAGTGTTTGGGGGGAGAGAGCATTAATTGTGAAGAGAAGTAAGATACTATGTTTCTCTCTGTGCATAAAAGGACAAATCCAGCCTTCCGCCTGATTAGATTTGTTCCTGTAGCATAAGAAGAGGTTGAGGCTCTGCTGTGTTGCTCTCTGTGCTGCTGAGCTGCACCTCCACAGATCAGTCCCAGAGCACCTGTGTGGTGGGGACGGAGCAGTGGGACAAGGAGCAATCCCATACCCTGGCAGGACAGGATACAGGGCAGTCGTGCCCCATAGAACCTGCTTTGATGTCTGGGCTGCCCCTAGACACCAGCCCCATAACTTTTTGACTAGCATCATCCACATGCAAAGCCTGAAACTGGGACCCTCTGAGTTATCCCTGCTCTCCAGTGCCAGAGCTTATGGATGCTCAAGTATTCACTGGGTTTACCCTTGAGTGTGGAGCAATAAACATAACTACTAGAGAGTTTACATGCTACAGATGCAGGCATGCCTAGTCTGCCTCCTTTGCTTTGACTGCCAAACGGAAAAGGAAGGAGAGCGCCTCTGTGTCAGCTCACAAAGGCAGTGAAAACCTTCAACCATTCATTAGCAACACTCCTGTGAACAGACATGTGAGCTTGCCTCTGGTAACTTAGGCAAGCCAACTTGAAAATACAGTAAAAAGAAAGACAACTGTCAAGCTGATAATTAATATGCGGTTCAAACATTATGCCTTGTTGATGTTGTCCTGGTTAGAGGAACAGCCCTGGGGAGAGGCTCTCAAACAGGTTGTACTCCCACTCTCTGAATTTCCATGTCTGTTGTAGTAGACACTTTGCAAGCACTCTTTAGCCTGTTCAAATGGAGATGGAATAGTGCGTATTTTTTATTAACCTGAGACTGCAGACCCAGTTTCTTTGACGCATCTGTCCTACCCGAACGAAAGAAGTTTCTTCCTTTACTTACAGAGGCAGACACAGGGTGCAAAAAGCACTCACAATCACCTGCCTGCTGGTTCCAGCACCCTCCACTGGCCTCCATCATTTGTTCAGGACACTCATTTATTTTCCTAAAAGAGAGGAAAAAAAAGATTTTCTGGTACCATCACCCCATTCAGTGTGAGGCACAGGAGGTCTTGAGGAAGAAACACAGTAATTCCAGGTCTTAGACAGGCCAGGCAAACACATAAATCTAGACTAGCATTAGAAGGTGATTACTTTCCTTGCCCTCCCTTTCCTCCAAATTGTTCCTGTTCACAAAAATCCAGAAGGCAAATTCATAGAACTGCCTTCACAGGCAATAAACTAAAGTTAATGATCTGATGTAAAGCCACTGGAGTAAGAATATTTTCATATGGTCAGAAGATGGAGGCAGAGTAGGCAGAAATATGGCCTTGTGGGTGCGATGTGACTTCATATGTTAGAATCTGAATCCTTCTTCCAGCCTTTAAAAGGGATATTGCTCAAATTTAAAGGTTGTAGAACAAAGAAGTTTAATTAATGCAGTGGTGCTCTGAAGCAGAACTATGACAATAAGCAAAACAAACAACCTTGCTATCCCATTGAAATTAAAAGTACACAACAAAATCGACTTGTGGTTAGCAGGGCTGCACTGAAGAAGGTATGTTGTTACCTCCACAGTTGCTCCACATGCAATGAAAGGAGCACACACTCCTTTTTTGTTAGGCAATGCTGAGAATCAGTTGCCTCCTGAAAGAAATGCTGCTGCACCGCTCCAGATATGTTACTGGTACATCAAAAAGAATTAACATTGGCACTCCACTTACACAAAGAGAGGGGTCTCATTTTATGCCAAATGGCTGTGTGCACTGATACAGAAATAATGTTTTGGCAGCCAGCAGGAGTGCAAAGGAGCCAAATTACATCATTCACTCTCCTTTCAGTGAGGACAGAAGACTCTATTTACTACTTTGGCAATTGCCAGCACCACAGCTGCTGTCGGTCACATGTAAGGGGAGCAGAAGGAAGGCAGAAAAAAAATAACTGAATCCTGAGGAACTAGGGATCCTCTCTGTAAAATACTCCATGCTTGGTGCAACTGGGTGCTATCCTAGGACTCAGGAAACCTCTGTTCTGGTCCCACTGCTGTCACCAACGTCTGCTGCATGACCTTGACCCATTGCTTCACATCTCTTCTTTCCTCCTGCTCTTTGTCCTGTTTATTTGGCTCACAAGCTTTGAGGGAAGAGATTGACATATTGTGTAAACTCTGCTTAGCTCAGTGCTCTGCCGGTCTCATCTGGGTCCTATAGGCACTCCTGCAACAGAAAAATAACCAAAACAACAGCAGCTGTAATTCTAATGAGAAAGAGAATACATAGAAAAGGACAAAAAGGGATAGATTTTCAAACAGATGGGTTAAATATGTAACATAGATATTACAAGATAGGAAGTTCTGCCACTCCAGAGCACCTTTAGCTGTGCAAATACCTGATGGAGTGGATGTACAATGATAAGAAGTCACCAGTGTGGTTAGAATGAGCAGCAGAAACAGTTAAGTAGTTTAAATATTTTTTAACCTGAAACTATCAGGGAGAGGAACTGAATTAGCTTGAGAAAGCAAGGACAAATGCCTCTGTGAATGATTGCCAGATTCATCTTCATAGGAAGAGCCATACTGCATAAAGAATACACCTACAGGGTATTAAAAAAAAAAGAGAACAAGTGTTTTAACTGTGTGACCGAACAAGTTTTACGATTTGTCCAGTTTCCATCACGAGGGAGCTCAAGCCTACCTGTCTGACAACATCATCTTGTGTGCTTCAAGCAACTGATAATTATCAAACACATAAGAGAGTGACCCCATCTTAATTTAAAATGCATGCTCAAGTGACACAACTCAATTCTTCTTGCTAAAGCAAAGCCCTGCAGAGTAGTAATGTGACAAATGAAGACTAAAAAATACCCCAAAAAAACTAAAGGCCTTCTCTCAGGACAGAATGCAGTGCCAATCTGTGAAACCTTTGTTACATATAACTCCACAAAACTGCTAAAAAACTGAAGGAATTGGTGCCTCAGAGAATTTTTGTACTTTTAAAACAAACCATAATCGTCCTACAGAGAGAAGCTGAGGAGACCCTCATATGTGTTTTCTTAGCAGAGCAGATCCACAACTTCATTAAGAGAACCACTGTATTTTGTAACTAAATGAGATTCTGTCTCGCTGGCAGGCATATTCTGCTCACCGAACAAAGAAACCACACACAAAAATGTTCCAAAGGGAGATGTCCTTAAAAAAAAAGTCATTGTAACACTGTCAGACTGCCAAGTCTGCCAGAAATTACGACTTTGTGGAAGAAAAAAAAGACTGACAGGAATTAGGAAGCAAGTTAGATGCATGTAACAAAAATCTGTTTTCTTGACCTTTTTATTTCTCAGTTAAAGCCTGCAAGTTTCTGCTTGTTATAAAGCAATTGCTGTGTTGTTTTAGTTCCCTGTATTCAAAAGTCACACTGCTGCCCTCCAAATTCTCCACCAGGGAGCTAGGTTTAGGGATGTGGCAGCACCCTCAGACTTGTTTGCGGTGGATTTTTAGAGTATCTATCTCACCAACACCTGGAGCCCTGGAGAATAAAGCCTTGAAGGCTTTCTCTCAAAAGTAACAGGCTTACTGCTCATCTCCTGGTGTGCTTATGCTTAGCTTCAAGCCTGACTGGGCCCATTAGGCCTGAGATGAAGAACTGCCTGAAAGACAAATGTGAAAAATCACAGCACTAAACCACTGGGAAATTCAAACTTCTCCATGCATGGAAGCCAACAAGGATGCTGATCTGTAAGGAAATATTCAGACACTGATCCATGTGCTGTGTTCTTACTCAGAGTATGACTGGGAGAGGAAAGGGATAATAAGATCTCAGAACTGGCAAGTAACAGTAACAGAAGGCAAGAAAGGGGAAAAGGGAAAAAACATCAGTGAATTGGGGACACAGATGGTGGTCTGAGATCCAGAGTAGTTCTGTCTGTCATGTTTTACTTCTTCCCTTTAAGATACCCAAAAACAAGATGAAAAGGGGAGCTGGAGGTGAAGCCCCAAATGGGGTTTTTATGAAGGACTTCTTTTTTTCCCTTTATACATGGCAGAATTACAATTATTGTACTTAAATTATCAAATAGAAGAGCAGGAATTCACTAGATGGTGAATATTTCCAATAATATATACTTTTAAAGATAGGCGAAGTTTACCCAAGATGTCGATTGTGAGCTAGGTGTTCTCATTCTTCACACTCAAAGAGAGGCAGCTGCACAGGGAATTTCTTCCCAACTGCCTTAGAGACACATTCACTCAAAAGAAACCAGTCTGGGTGAAATGTTCTACTTCAATACATCTGTAGTTAAAGGAAATTAATCTCTTGTGCGGTCACTGCCAGCCCGTAGACTCACAACCTGGTCTGACCTCATGACTTCATTATAGCTTGCAAACAGCAACCCATCTCAACCTTGCTCCAGACTCTCCTCAAACATCTGAATTCTGAAAAAAAAAGTGTTTGCAGCATTTACAGAGACATTAGATAACCTGCGCTCTGACATTCATGGCAGAAGGAAAAACATTCCAGAATAAGAAACATTTCTCAGAAAATCCCTTATTGATGTCTGTCTTTTACATCAAAAAAGCTTTGTCATGCTGATAATCTCAGTTGTGAGTATTTGATAGGAAAAAAACCAACTGCCTTCAGTCAATGTAGACCCAAAGCAGATAGGGATTTAAATCTAATTCGGAGACAACGGGTGGCTTCCTGTTTATTTTGGCTGGCTCTAGAGTGGCTCCATGCACATGAAATCAATAATAAACTCTAGTCAGAAGTCAGCTGCTAGCTTCTGCAGTCTGTAGCACTCTGGTATTATGTGATGCCAGCATAAAACTCCACTAGTAAATAGGCCGAATCATCCTGAACAAGTTTCCTGGGATACAAACACACATGAAAAATATAAGCGATGGATAAACATACACCATCCAAGCAAAAATGTGTACTTACCTTATGAAACCAAAAATACTATTTTCCACTTATGGACAGGTCCAGGGCTTCTATTTCATGAAGCAAGTTATAAATTTTGTCTAGACTGTAGCTAGCATCAAGCCCCACCGATCCCACTTTCTTCAGTCTCCCAATATGATTTATGGATGTATATATAAATTGTTTGCTAAGCCACGTGGTCCTCATGTAAAGTGAAAGCCTGTCTTGACTAGTGAAATTTTACCATGATGCTATGCCAGCAGGATATGCCATTCATTTCAGAAGATACTTGAATATTCTCTACATGATGAAGATGCTGTGATACTGGAGGCCATGTCCTGTAGTCATGTCAAGTGCTGAGCAAAAGGAGTTAAGAGAGAAGCTTTATTCTCTTTATTTCTAAATCATTTATTTCAGAGCTTTAATATTTTTTTTCCAAAAGCCATAGAGTTTTACTGCGTGGCATTCACAGAAGGCCACAAAGAGACACTGAAACATTACTGAGGTAAAGCAATGAAATTTTTAAAGGAATCTGTAGGCTGAATATCAAAAAGAAATTAATTTACATGCACTCCCTTGCCTTATTTTTCCTGCACTCAGAGAAGCAAAAGCACCTTGGCTGCTCAGTCCCTCACCTTCCACCACCCCATTCCCTCATATGTGGAAGTTCACCAAGGAGTCAGAAGGGTCAACCCTGCCAGCTTTTCCAGAGCTTTACCTCAGTCGTCTCCACAGAGCAGGATGGTCTGTCCCTATACATTGATGTTTTTCAAAGAATAATCATCCCCTCCTCTGCAGATGCTCTACCCAAATTAAAACAATGCTGGAACTCATGGAGGCTAGAAAATTCATTAATGGATTTGAGTGAAATTGCCATTTTATGGAATCTAATTTCACATATGGGTAGCTACACTATCTATGGAGTTCATGGTTGAAACAATTTAAAGCACTTCTTACCCCAACACAAAAGATAAGCACATTTTATGAGCTTCTCAGCTTCCTCTAGCCCATATTAAACACAAATACATAATGTGAACAACAGTCTTGTAAGTTAGATCATCAAGAGGAGCTGAAGACAGATTTATTGTTGTAAAAACACAGCCCTCTTCAGGCTGATACGCGGTGCCCTGTCGTTTCAGAAACATAATCTGAGACATCAGCAAGGTTGCAGTTGACTTGCTAGATATCTTCTGCTATAGTGTTCTAATTTTTAAATATTTAAGAGGTAGACTTTTACTCTGGGGAGATATTTCCCGATGCAGTTGTTGTGCAGCATAATTGTCAAGTAAGAAGTTATCTTCTCTCCAGAGAAAGTGACACAAGTGTGCTCCACTGCAAAACCTACAACCATTATATGAATAATTTGCAAACCTCAAATTCAAGGCACATTTCAGTGTGATACTAAAAATAATGTGTTCTAGCTTGTTTTGGTTTATCAAAGGTCTTATGTTTCTCACTTCAAATCAGTGTCTGGTATCTAATACCTGGGTTTAAATCATTCATTCAAACCAGGTCTTCTGCAAAAAGTATTTCTTACCTGATTCACTTTATCACTTGTACTCTGCATTTAGAAGATACTATCACAAGCCATAGGCATGCTTAATATTATTGAAATTACACTGCTGATATCCTTATCAATTATGTTTTGAGATTTATGTTTAGTATAGATATTAATGCAGTCTGGCTTTTCCATTTTTACTTCTCCAAGTACAATTTATTGAGACATAAATTGTAATATTAAAGCTATCAAGTATAAACATCAATACTTGACAGCACTGTGTAATTTAAGAGTTACGTGCCTCTAAATTCAGTTACAGTCCTTTCTGAATGTTCACATCTTAACTGCAGACTGCAGCTCACCAGGAATTCTGCGTTTTGCAAGCAGCAGGCTGTCAAGTAATACAGTACTAACATCTTGAAATAAGCTTTTCAGAAGGACTGGGGTATTGGCACCACATGGTTGGGACATAAAAAATGCATGGTTTTCTTTTTTTTTCACTAAACACTCACTGTTTACATGCAGTAACCCTTCTTCCCATCTCTCAGTCAGTTTGGATTAATTATACTTTTGGTGTTTTAGTGATTCCACAGACATATAGGAAAATGGGCTGGAAGGAACCTCAGTAAGTCACCCATACTGCCGATACTCCATGTTCCTTCCTTATTGACCAGCTTGTGTCTAACATCCTCCAGTGATGGGAATGCTACCCTCCATGGCTAACTTATTCCTTTGTTGTGCTGTTCAGTGTGTTAGAAAGTTCTATATTACTGCATGAAACCAGGAGCAACTGGTAAGCCATGGTATGTGGTCTGGGAAAGAGACAGCACATGACAAAGCGTGGTCAAACAAAAATTTGTTTGATTTCAAACAGACATTTTTTTGGTGGACCATAAAACAAATACCTTCCTCAAGGTGAAAGCTTACAAAGCAGGGATGCCTATTGCTCAGTTAAAATACAACTGGCAGTGAGGTGGTATTGTCTAAAGGCTCAGACACTAATACAAGCTTTTTATCTCAGCTCGCTGTGGACACAGACAATGTAAACTGGAAGGACCTGTCATCTAGAAGTGTCTTTCCCTCTCCTTTGGCCAAGGAGGGGACATCAGTGGCTTGGCCTAAATGCCTAGCTTACATGAAGCTGCATAAGATGAATTCCAGTTTCAGTGTATGCAAAATAACAGGAGATATCTAGCATTTGTCATTGTTACAAGGAGCCCACATTCAGATTTTTGAATATCAATGGATGCACAGTGTTGCCTCCAATTTTAAGCTCAAAATACTATTGTTTTATTGTTTTCACAGCTGTTCTGAGAAAACAAGTGGTAGTGAAGTACCACTGGCATATTTTGAGACTACTGTGTTATTTGTGTCATGTATTAATGTATGTTGTTACATGGAACTCTTCTAAACTGACACTACCCCAAAGCAAAGCTTGCCTCCTTCCAGATGAGATGGTAGTATTATCAGAGTCCATGGCATGCTTCACACTTGATTTGTCTGAAGACACCAGGGAGAAAGTACCTTAAGATGAAGCAAACTGAGAAGGAAACCATGAAAGTCATGTTGAAGGCAGGAGTTTTGTGTTGCTTTGGTTCAGTGAGCCTCCTGATAGAGACAGATGCTTGTACTTACCAAGTGGGGCTACCTCTAGCAAAAAGAGCTAAAGACCACAATTAACACTGTCAAACACTTACCAACCTTTTAGTGCTTTAAAGTGCAAACTTGACCATGCCCTATAACTATTTCAGTGAGCTTTCGAGCTCGTAGACCTTTTATCTTGTATACATTTTTTCTTTTTGTATTTGGCGTTCTGTTTTTATTAGGATTTGTCAGTCTAGTCAAGTGTGCATCTGAATAAACTGAAAAATTTAATGGTGTAAGTAATAGAGAATCACGTCCTGTTGCATCTGGATGCATCTGCCCGTAAACAGAGAGTTTAGTCTGCCATGTTCAAAAATTTCTATCTTTCTATCAGAAAATTGATACAACCCATCTTTGCACTGAAAAGACTAAAAATATAGTTACTATATATTTCTGTGAGTCTATCCAGAACTATTGCTACAAAATCACATTAGTAGTATTTGTTTATTTAGACATCCTCTGACAGAAGGAGAATGAAACATTTTTCACCAAAAGAAGATCTCCCAGCTCTATCAGTGCTATAGAAGTACTGGTACATAGTCAAGAATTTCCCACATCAGTCAAACTGGAGCTGAAGACACTTTGAACAAACGGCACTGACCCCAGCCTGACAGCCTTGTGCCCCAGGGGAAATCCCAGCTAACAATTTCAGTGACAGTCTGTTGGTGTTTCCCATCTTTGGAAAGCCTGTGGGGGATGGAGGTACAGCCAAAGAGGACAGATACCTGAAGGATCCCTGTCAAAAAAGGTACTGTTGACAACACAGATGAAGGAATGCATTTGTGGGTGACCAACGGTTCCATAAATTCCATTTTGGAAATATTTGTGGGATCAGTTGCATTTTTTCCCCTCTTATTTATAATTAGCGTTCCCTAGTTGGTGGGGAATACAACAATATTTTAGGACTTTCTTTTCTCTTTTAACTTTCTAAAAGGCAGCTGACAACACATTAATCTGGACAACTTTGACCTCCTTTTAATGTATTTTAGATTTCAGTAGTACTCATCCAATTTTAGCCAATCTGATCAAGTTAAAATAAATGTGGCACAGACCATGAAGAGAGCTATTCATTTACCAGCACGAGGCAGCTACTTTCAGCACAGATGTTTATTGTGGAAAAGGCAATGATCAAATGAAAATGTCAGCAAAAAATGCAGAGAGTTACAGTCCCTGCTCTCAGGAAATTTATTAATTTCAAAGCATCATCAGTGGTACATGGAAAGGTGAGTTATTAAAAAGTAAATAAAGATTCTCTTTAACTTATATTCTCTCTATAAAAAAACTGAGTAATAATTGGGTTTTTGCCTGCAGCTGTGCAGGTGATGCAGACATTATTCTCTCAGCCCTTGTTCTCACCCACTCGCACACCTTCATTTCACCCAATGGCTGGAAAGGCATATTCTGCTTTCCTTTGAAGTAGCTGGAAATGAGAGTAACACCACCTTGCTGCTGCTTAGCCCTGTTCTCTGGCAGGCTCAAGCCGCTTTACAGGAGCCATCAGCATCATTACCTCCACTTTACCAACGTGGAGATCAGAGCCCAATGAACAGCAAGTTGTGCCTAAGGACAGCCAGAGAGTCGGTAGGAGAAGCAGGAGGAACCCAAAGTCTCCACCTGCAGGTGGTGTTACCACAAGCATGGTGTGATGGATGATACTGTGCATCATCTCAGAAAGGGTTCATTTCTTTGCCAGAGTACTCCAGGTGGAAGTCCCTAAAAGCTCACCTGCCCTTCAGCTTAGAGACTTCCTTCAGAGGTTCGGGCTCCATTTTCTCCCACATGACAGGTGCCCCATTTGCTCTGCTGCCAGCATTGCCCCCTAGCCACAACAGCTTTAACCCCTGTTTAGCATTCACCCCACTGAGGTGTCTATCGACAGAAACCATGTTTCCTGTCACCCAATTCTGGTAAATTATTCAAGCTAGGCTCTTCTAGTATCACTTTGTGTATTTTGCTCTCCATTTTCCTAACCATCTTAATAGCCCTTGTCAATCATGCACTCTACTTTAAAGCCATCTTTTTTGATCCTGGGTGACCAAATTACACTCCACCTGTCAGCAGTGTACGTGTACACCCCCCCTCTGCAGGAAATAACTCACCTAATCCATCCTAGGTTTCCAAGGTCTTTGCCTTTTCTGTCATGTTGACAGCCTGTATACAATGTTATGTGTCTTTATCTTGTCTTTTCTCTTCCTCTGCCATCCCAGTAGAAGGGTCTTTAATAGTAGGCATCTAATGACAGCAGATGTTCTTAGAACTCATATGTCCATGTATGATTTTGCACTTTGTACTGTGAAACTAACACAGTTTCTAATGCTCTATCCTCAAATTCTATCTGTAAAATATTCTGAATGCCCTGTCTGTACTTAGGATGTGTCCTTAGCAAGTCAGATTAGTACATTCCCACTTTCTGTGTGAAATAAACCACATCTCTTCCAATACAGTCCTTGAAGAAATCCATTTCTTCCAGCCCAAGATGTCTCACTATTTCTTTACTTTCATAGGGAAAACAGTGATTTTATCCACCATTAAGGAGTAATGGGTACATGCATGCTTGTGTGTGAGAGAGAGAGGGAAATGTGGCAGCATCTGGAATACTTGTTTTCACACTGAAAATCGTTTGGAACTAATGGACAAACGTTCACAATAAGCAAAAATAGAAAAATTTGAAGGTAACCATGCTGCTGCAGTCAGGGCAAGGTTGAAAAGTAATGTGACTTCAATGCAGACTAACTGCAGCAGTGCATGGCAGTGTTATCATTACCAGTGGACATTAGTAGTCTATACACAAAGCAAGAGAGAGAATGATAAGTGAGAAGGTAAGAAAGAAACAATCATTCTGGAAAAGGTGCTTCTTCCAGAGAACTGCATCGCAAGGGGAATAGTATCTTTAAAGGAAGAAAAATATGGTGAAAAATTTGAGATATCAGAAAAGCGAGGATCTTTTATGTACACTAAACTTATCACCAACATGGTTCACTGCCTTCAGCATGGAAGTATTGTAAGAACAAAGAAGGCGCTGTTTCAAATTAAAATGTGCATAAATGAGGTTTTAGAACAACCCAATGAACTGAATTGTTAGGGTGGAGTTCATTTGGCTGTTGCCATCTGAAAGTTAGAAAACTGGCCTGTGCTAATCATCTAGGCATCTAAAAGAGAGAGAGAAAGAGAGAAAGCCATATAGAGAAACCAATATCTAACCCAGGTAAGAATTTTCCACTGGAAGTGCCTATCAGTTGCCCTTAACCATGGTGCTAGATGAGACACACACAATTTTACGCAATTAAGTAAAATAAATTGGGGCATAGGTAAAAAAACAAGATCAAATTCTATGCATCAGACAGTCCTAAAATAAATTCTGTACAAAATTACTGAACTACTAAGGACTAAGTTAGTTTTGGTACCTGGTAGCAAAAATTTTACCAAAGGCTTGAAGAGTTATCATGAGTACTAGTGACTAATAAGCTTTATTTCTAGACCATGAAAATTATCAGAAACTATAATAATGAAAGAAAAAAGTACATGTAAGAAATACCAGGGAAAAGCCAGCGTGGCTTTTGCAAAGGACAGTCATGCCTCACATATCATACAGTTCTCAGAAGAGGTGAGGAGCAAAAAACGTTACAGCTGATACAGTCTGCTTGGATTGCCAAAACAATGGCAACAAGAGCCTCTATCAAAGGGCCTTATGAAAACTAAATATTCACAGCATAAATGGCAATGATCAATTAGGATCTGTTTAAAAAAAAAAAAGAAAGAAAAAATGAGAATAATTTAATTCTTCACAGTATAATGCTGTCACTCGTAGTGCTACTAACGGATTGGAGCTGAGCCCAGTGCTCCTCCACATATTCATAAATGTGGCAGGAAGCAGATAAGAAGGGCACTGATGACATTAGCTGATGTAAAATTATTCAGAAAAGGCTAATCTGAAGTTGGCCTTGAAGTATTTCAAAATATCATAAGTTTTTGTATTCAATTCCATGTTATTAACTGCAGTGTGATGCAGAAGGGTAATGTTCTGCTTATATATAGACAGACAATGCAGATATACATGTGTATGTACATGTATGCATGTATGTACAGGCTCTTATATAAGACAGTTAGATGGTAAATTACCTAATGTCATCTTCAAGATTCTTTGAATACATGGTACATCAATGCTCAGGAACTAACTAAGAAACAAATGATATTAAGAATTATTAGGAAAGGAGAAGATAAATAATCCAATAACATTATGCTACTGTATATTATTACTGTACATTATGTACTTATTATTGACTTCACCCCATCTCAAAAGAATGTACTGGAACTAGGACAGAGAAAGGAAGGAACAGTTTTGTTACAAGGAGAGTGGATAGACTAGGTGACAGATAATAGATAATCATAGACTAGATAATAGACAACAAAGATGGAATATGGCTGAGGTAGATACGATGAATAGGAAATGATTTATTCACTGTTTCTCAGAATACAACAGCAAGTAGACTGATAATGAAATTATCAACCAGCAGTTAGAAAGCAGAAGGAAAAAAAATCTTTTCACACAAGGCCGATGAATTAATTCTCACAGGATGCTTTGGAAGCTGCAGCATAAATTTGCTCCCAAGTGTCAGTGAGAGTCACTGAGTGCAGGGCTACTGGCACGTCTGTCCTGGAAACATCCAACCCTGGTCAGAAAATTCCTCAGCAAGGGGTTCCCAAAGCTGCCAGTTTGTGCTGGAAAAAAAATCCCTGCATATTTGTCCCTTCTCTGAAATTCTCTTTCTAACCAGCATTAAAACCAAGTTCTAGAGGCGACAAGAAAGCCTCAGTGAGACATGTATGTATTTGCAGTTTTAGTATGCTTGAATGAGGTTACTTCATACAAATTTTTGAAGTCTCCAATGTGTTTCCATAACTCAGTTGTCCTGGTTTGGCCCAAACCAGGCCAATTAGTCTTGGAGAAACCAAGGTCACTGCTAAATTCCTCACTGCTTACGAGTGAAGAGCCGAAGGGGGGTCACAGCTGCAGGGGGGAGCAGACAGGGCAGGTAACCCAAGATTGACCAACAAGGTATTCCATCCCACACACGTCATTCTTACTTTCCTATTTATCACTAACCCACTGCCTCCTGGAGGTGGGGCCCAGGAGGGAGGGGCCCTCCTGTCTCCCACTGATTGGTACCAGCTTTGCCAAATCTCCAGTTAAAAGCCTGCAGGTGTGATGGCAGGGGGAGCTATTGCATTTTGCCCTCTGCCCGTGCTGGGGGGAGCTACTGCATTTTTCCCTCTGCTTGTGCTGGGGGGAGCAACTCTGCCTGAGGAGGATTTCCAAGCTCTTGATCTTGGTTTTGTACATATTTGTATATATTTTGTTATTTCTATTATTATTGTTATTATATTCTTTTTCATTATTATAGTTTATTAAAACTGTTTTAACTTTCCAACCCATAAGTCTCTCTCCCTTTTCCCTTTCCCTTTCCCTTGGGGGCGGGGAGAGGGTTAACAGAGAGCATCTGCCACCTGGTTAATAGCTGGCCCAGCTTTAAACCGTGACACTCAGTGTTGTCTCTTAGAGAGGGAAAGAGGAAAGAAGATGTACCCTGTTGCCATTCTGTGATTGAGCTCTTTTCCTCACAAAGTATTGGTTGTTGACATTCCTAGTTTTGTTACTGGTACCTCCAGTTTAGTTGCAGAAGTAATCCCTTCATTCTGCCTACAAACACAGGAGTCTGCCTTTTTTCTCCATTTATTAAAACAAAGAAACAAACAAACAAAGTCCACAATCAAATAAGGTCGGGGTGATTCTGTAAAAATCACATCCTCAGATGAAATAAATCACTGTAACATTATTGGCTTCAGTGGAGTTATGGCAATTTATAGCAGCTGAGTATTGCCACAGCACTATGATTCAAGTTATCGAGAATGTGAAGTGCTACAATATTGATTCAGAAAAGTCTATTTGAATTTATTTTTCTAAATTCATTTGCTCCCAGATCCATTAAACATAGTAGGGAAATATTTCTAGAATGTCCTTTAAGTGCAAAAAAGTAGACAGGGGTCCAAATTCACTAATGCATTTAGGTATTATCAGGCATTCTTGGGCTCCTAAGTGCTTTATGAATCTGACTCTCATGGCATAGGATTGCATCAGTAGCCTATTTGGCAAATGTTACTCATATGGAAAAATGTAGTCCTAAATATTATCATAGAATCATAGAATGGTTTGGTTTGGAAGGGTCCTTAAAGATCATCTAGTTCCAACCCCCCTGCCACTGGCAGGGACACCTTTCACTAGACCGGGTTGCTCAAAGCCCCATCCAATCTGGCCTTGAACACTTCCAAGGAGGGTGCATCCACAACTTCTCTGGGCAACCTGTTCCAGTGTCTCACTACCCTCACAGTAAAGAATTTCTTCCTAACATCTCAGTCTTTCAGTTCCCCCTCGTCCTATCACTACATGCCCTTGTACAAAGTCCCTCTCCCGCTTTCCTGTAGGTCCCCTTCAGGTACTAGAAGGCTGCTAGAAGGTCTTCCCAGAGCCTTCTCTTCTCCAGGATGAACAACCCCAACTCTCTCAGCCTGTCTTCATAGGAGAGGTGCTCCAGCCCTCTAATCATCTTTGTGGCCCTCCTCTGGACTCTCTCTAACAGCTCCATGTCCTTCTTATGTTGGGGGCCCCAGAGCTGAATGCAGTACTCTGGGTGGGGTCTCATGAGAGTGGAGTAAAGGGGAAGAATCACCTCCCTTGACCTGCTGGCCACGCTTCTTTTGGTGCAGCCCAGGATACAGTTGGCTTTCTGGGCTGCAAGCACACATTGCTGGGTCATGTTGAGCTTCTCATCAACCATCACCCCCAAGTCCTTCTCCTCAGGGCTGCTCTCAGTCCATTCTCTGCCCAGCCTGTGTTTGTGCTTGGGATTGCCCCGACCCACATGCAGGACCTTGCACTTGACCTTGTTGAACTTCATGCGGTTTGCACAGGCCCATCTCTCAAGCCTGTCAAGGTCCCTCTGAATGGCATCCCTTCCCTCCAACCTGTCAACCGCACCAGACAGCTTGGTGTCATTGGCAAACTTGCTGAGGGCGCACTCTGTCCCACTGTCTATGTCACTGACAAAGATGTTAAACAGCACCGGTACCACTGTTATTTTTTGGTAGTGATAGTATTCCAGTAGCATTCATGGGGAGTGTTCTTCAACAGAGCTATGGGCATACCCTGCCTTGAGATCTCACAATTTATAGAGACAATATAGGGAGTGTACACAAAAATTCTCCCTTCAGACTAAGCTTACCCCAGTGACCCTTATTCTTTTTCCATTGTATAATGGCTAATTTCCTTCAAGTACCTCAGTAAAAATGGTTCTTGAGAAGGATCATGAAGGAGGAAATGACCTTGTGATTCAGTTTTTATCAGCCAATCCATCCGTAAAGTCAAGGTGGAAGAAAGTCTAAAGGGCTGTATTGAGATTATCTGTTACAAATATGTAATTTACTCATTGCAGCCCCTTCTCAACAGTTACTATAAAGACTGGCAGCAATGTTAGTACCATGATTTGCATTACTCGAAGTGAGGCAAGAAATGCTTAGATGAGAGGCTGGGGTAGAATTCAAAGGTGAAATACCTAAAATACCATAAAATAAATTATCCTAAAAGGAAACACCCTAAAAGAAAATTGGGAAGGTATGTAGCCGTGGTGCCAAGGAGAGGGCGTGACCCAAGATAAGGGAGGAGGATCTTGTTATGTAAGCACAGGATAAGGCCTCGGTCAAATGGTTTGTTTTCAAGGTCTCCCATGTGATTTTGGATGTGTCATTACTTCTCTCTCCCAGCTCCCCATTTATTAAGTGCTAGTCATATTTAATTTCTAATGCTTGTCTTGGTTTTAAGTACCCAGCTGTAAATTTGCTGGGGGAAGGATAGCCTTTATATGTGTGTATATACATATGTGGACAAAGCTTTGTATAAGAGTCCAATTTTCTGCTGAGCCTCTAGAAACTACTGTAAAACAAGCTTCAGTTTATCAATCAAGCATGATTGAAAAATTGTAGGCCTGAATGACATGAAAATTATAAGACTGTTAACAAAATAGAAGGAAAAATAGATGATAAAAATATAAAAATACAGGATATATTTGAGATAAATATAATGAAGACAGAGCATTGCCTTCTCTTTACCTACATGTACTTTTAACTCTCCCCAGGTCCTTGAAGATATTTATATTAAATATTTTTGAGAACCCAGGTCACAACCATGAGCAGTCTACATGTGTTGCTATTATGAGGAGCACTGCTAAGCTCTTGTTCTACTTACAGTATTTGTCACTAGCATCTACACTTACTAGCATCATAAAAAAGTGAGAGAGGGGGACAGTTTTTCTCCACTCTCTATGTATTTATCTTGTGTGTTTGGCAACATTTGGAATCAGACTAAGACCAATTTAAGTCAATACTCAGTTTCATTTCTTCCCTTTATAACCTGTTTTCCCTCTTGGTTTGCGTGGGTATTTCCAACAGCAACAGAGAAGAGAAAATATTTCAAAGCAAAGCAAAACGTGGTTATATGACAGCAAACAAAGGCAAGAGGCTTCAAAGCGAAAATGTGGCTCCTGAAAATAATCTCAAGAAGAAGTTGTGAATGGCCCCTCCCTGGAAGTGTTCAGGGCCGGGTTGGATGGAGCTTTGAGCAACCTGGTCTAGTGCAAGGTGTCCCTGCCCATGGCAGGGGGGTTGGAACTAGATGATCTTCAAGGTCCCTTCCAACCCAAATCGTTCTACGATTCTATGATCTTTACATAGACTGCTACACACACTAATATGATTACAGTAGTACAAATCACACACACACACACCAATGCACAGAGTAAACACAATTACCTCAGTACTTATATGAGCATAGCTTATTTTACTACAGAAAGAGGAAAAATTTGTGATAGTACTAGACCTGCATGCACCTTACATCCATGATACTCTTATTATTATTTTGACTTAAACGTTTGCACCCCTTATACATGTAGTCAGACTGGTATAAAAACTGGATGTAGAGCAATGCTAATTGTGATAAGTTTGGGGGGTGGTCAGCCTACCCACTGGAGAGCAATTTGATTCTAGTGATAAGCTGTTTATTAGTGCTTAGACTCAAAAATGTGTTCTTGGCTTCTTTGTGGCAGCTGTTAAAGGTGAATACTACAAAGCTCTAGCAGCAGCCAATGCAACCCACCCAGCG
Source organism: Nyctibius grandis (assembly GCF_013368605.1). Lineage (NCBI taxonomy): Eukaryota > Metazoa > Chordata > Aves > Nyctibiiformes > Nyctibiidae > Nyctibius > Nyctibius grandis. Next base: position 27,041,366 of record NC_090659.1, read on the forward strand.
CTATAATAGTTATGAAAAAATTGCTGAAATTAAATAAAAAATGTTGATTTAAAAGCACTTTTTTGATTCAGCTTTTGAAGGTGTGTATCTTCTTAATGGCTCGCTGGTTACTGTGGGAACAAGGGCTTTCCCCTCTTCCCCTGGTTTTGCCTGTAACTGTGTTCAGTGCAATGCCGCTCCATGTCATTCTTCGAGCTGCCTGAGCCAGCATCAAATACTTTTATTGCAATGCATGTATAGCCACCTACAGAGAATGAAAAGGCTGATTTTCTTCTTTGTGGCAGGCACGGTGTTAGATAACACAGTTAACTGATAGTAATAGATAATTTGTTCCATTCGGGTTTCTTGGCTTATTTGCTCTTTCCTTCTTTCCCTTCTTTTAACTATTGAGGATCTTAAACCTATCACAGGTTTTGATGTCTCTTAAAAAAATACAAGGTTAGAAAGCAATTGGCAGTTCAATTAGTAATGTTAAATCTGCGTGAATTCAAATCATTTAACTTGCTTCTTAGCAGCTGATACCAGGAATACGAATTAGAAGGTGGAACTAAAATTGAACTATTGAAACTGTAAATCTTCAAAACAAAAGACCCTGGATTTCAGGCTGAGAAGAACACAGACTTCTTTTAACACGGCAAGAAATAAAAAAAGAGAGGGCCAGAACATCAGTTTAATGAGCCCATGTTTGTTTGCTTTGCTTTCAAGAGACTGGCAGCTCTACAGCATGCGACTGTGAGGATGGCTGCAGCAGCACAATGAGCTCTCTCACCCCTTCTGCCCTTGTTTCTGATCAACGCTCAGCTCGCTGCTTGGCAGCAAAGAGTAAGAACACAATAACTGCTGTGTCATGGACCACTCTCCTCCACCTCCCACTGAAGGAGGGGAATATATATACCAAATATCCCTGGGTGTCGTTGAGGAGGGGTTGTGCTGCCATTTGCTGGGATGTTGTACCTGAAGGAGGACACTGGAGACGTTTCTCCCTGCCCAGGCATGTCGCTTCCTACATCTGATAGTGAAAGGTTGCCACAACAGTGGATTTTTTCTTCCTCTTATTTTTTGTTTTAAACAATGTCATAGCTGAAGGATGAGTAAAATATGTGGATTCCTCTGAGCACTGCAATCATGCACATTTGCATTTTATGTACAGTATCTCCCAGCCGTGGTCACTTTTCCTACATCTTTAGAGCTCTGTTTCTGTCTACTTGTCTCCTGACAGGGTTGCACACACTCAGGTTTTCCAGTTCACACTTAATACCTTCCAACTTGAAAAGCATTATTTTCTACTGGCATTTTTGGTCTCAATTTTCCTTCTATTTTCTATCAAATTTTGCTTTGAATACTCTTTCACAGGGAAGTTGAATTAGATCAAATGAGCTTTGCATTTTGTTCTGAAGTCGCTGAGTTCATTATCATCCTGAGGCTGTCCCAGCACTCCTAAATTTGAGGTATGTACAGAAAAACTATTTATTTCCTTCACATCCCCCTAGCTCCATCACAAGTCTTGCACTCCTTGCAAGCTTATCAGTGACTGAGTTGTTGAAAGCAGCTGGGGCGGGGGCACAGGACAGGACACACAACTTGATGGCCAGAGCCAGTGCCATGAGGACCAGTGTGGTGCTGTGTTCTAAAAGGGTCCAATTCATAGACTCTGTTGGGTTAATTCAGAGTCCCACAAACAGATCTTACATTTTCTTGGCATTTTAGCAATTTCTGAAATAGAGGTGGGAGAATAAAAGTAACTAAGACTGGACTGCTTATTGCCCTCTCATGTGAGTTGCAAGTTAAGCAGCAGTAAGACATGTAAGCAAAAGCAGTTTCAAGGCCAAATTCACTAACCTATCATACTAATGTCCTGCCAGAGCATCCCTTTGGGCCTCCCTGGTGGCCAGAGTATGTAGCGCTGGCTCCCCCAATGACTTAGAGAGCTCTTGTGGATGAACTTGCTGTGGATGGGTACTAGGGCTCTTTATCTGGTCCAGTTTTCTCCATGCAGCCCATCTGCTTTTTCATGATGCCACATAATCAATATCACACATACAGGGTGGCTCAGGTCTTTCCTACAAGGCTCCAAAGTCACCTGTTATAAAGCCACAGGGCATTTAAGAGCAGCCTAAATCCAGGTCCAGCCCTTAAGAGCCAGATTAAAGATGCTCCTTCAGCTTCAATATGTACCACATCCTGGGAAGCTCAGGAGCAACACAGGTGTTACCCAGAAAATCCTGCTGTTTTCTGTTGCTCTCTGAGAAACTGGAGACCATCTGAAACCTTGTGCCTTAGCTCCCTAAAATCTTTCCTCCAAGGCAGCAATTAAGAACTCAGCAGAGGTTTGCACCTCACAATTGCACAGTGTCCACAAATACTTAAGCATATGAAGGCTGCATTTCAGACTCTAACACGTCAGAGGGAATTTCAGAATCAGGCTAAGCAGGTGCAACTCTACTGATAATTGTCACCTGCACTCAAATCTCAATTTGTCACCAGTGTAGCCATATCACAGCAAAGTACGCTCGGGGAACACATGCTGTGATGTTGCTCAGAAGGTGCTCTGTGAAGAAGAAAATGTCTGTTTCCTTGTTCAGTTGTACATGACAGACCGTGGAGGAGCTTCTCTATATAGTGTTTTAAATGAAGAAGTCAGTGGAGACGGGCCCTTTTCTCAGTTTAATTTGTTTTTAATTCTTGAAGTTCCCACTAAGGAATAGCAATATCACAGTGGAGAACAAATCACTCCGGTGTGTCACACAAAGTCAAACCTTTTAATCTGACCTGGGAGATAATTTCTCTAAACAATATCACCATAGTCAAAAGGAATTATAAGTCATTCATACAGTGAGAATATAATTAGCACTCTTAGAAAAGAACTGGCTGCTGATATACTTACCGACTTATGAAAAGATTTTTCTTAGGAGTGACAGAAATAAACTAAGAGGCCTGGAAATCTCTTTTTATTAGTGTCATGTGCACAACAATCACATTTACTACTTGCCAGGCAGCCTTTTGGAAGTATAATATATTAAAAAGCTGTACATCAAATAAAAATACAGGGCTGGCTATTACAGAAATTGTGTCCTTTGGTATTAATAGCTGAAGAACAGCCAATCCTCTCTATCTTCATGTCTATCTGTGCAGTCAAGTTCAAATTGATTGTTAGATTGATTTATAGATATGATATCAAAAAAGCTGAAAGGCTGTGGCAGGGACACACTTATTTGTATCAACTACAATGTCATCAACTGAGCCTGCATTATTTTTTCTCCAGCGGTCATACTGCTTGTCTAGCATGGGTAGTCCAATTCATAGTCCTAGTGGTCACTTATTTCTCCCTTGACATGTTTAAGGAGTAATTGTTTGGGTGAAGACAGATGAAGAAAAGAGGAGTGGCAAAGAGCAAATCATGAAGACTTCAGTGAGGAACGGCATTGATTCACAAACCACCTAGCTCTAATTTTGAAACACAACAGCAGTAAAAAAAATACAAAGCTTAAACAATACAAAACAAGGAAAGGGTATGAGGTTTATTACCACATACTTCCATCAACCTCTTAAGACAACAACAGGATGATGCAACTTTCTTCACCCAAAATATACGTATATAAGTTGTCAAATTCCTCCAACTGCTTTGGCTAAAACTACTGTGATTTTTTTTTTAATAGAAAATATTGAAATATTTGTTTACACATCGATCCAGCATTTTGCGATGACATTTCATTTTGAGATTTACCCTCAAATAACATCCAAAAGGGTGAAAAAATGTAGGGAAAAGAAACAAAACCAATTTGCCTGATTCAAAAGCAAATACTTTGTTGGACTCAGAATAAAAATCCTTTTTTTCTGAAGTGCAAAAACTGAAAACTATTGGGTAAATTTAAACTCTGTTTCCTCCCCATTTTTCAGTTCTTGAAAAAACAGATATTTGCACAGATTTATTTGTGACATAATATATTAATTGGGTCTCAAAAGCTTAACAGACCTATTTGTTCTTTAATTTCTACACTGTAAATACCTGCTTACTATCATATTTTATCACAGTTTTTGATGAGTGAATGATGCAGTTCTGCAGAAATGTAGCTGGAATTCTGTTGTCCACATGTTGCAAATGAAGGCTTAGTATTCTCATATAACTTCTATAGGCAAACTGGCTGAAAAGGAGCAAAAAAATTTCCTCTGTATCTAGCAGATGAGCTGGGAAGAAACCTACTGGCGTGCTTGCCACATTGTCTTCACTTTTATTTTGTTTATTCTGGCATGAAACAGCAGAGATGTGTGCAAGTGATATGAAGATATATAAAACATGGTAGACAGCCCATGAAAATCTTTCCTCATCTAGTATCCCAAAGTTATGACTTAGCCAGATTTTTATTTTTTAAAACTTTAATTCTTCTAGGTCAGTGCACTGATTGATTTATTTATGGTTCTGGCAAGTTGCATCCAGACAGGGTTGGGTTCTGTTCTCTGTCATAGGCGAGCACTGTAATAATTCTATTTTAATACATATTTACACATGTTTAATTTTGAAAAAAATATTTTTATGTAAAAAATGTATTGTCCCATTTTCCTCTGGGCTTTGGAGTATGACTGCCTTTCATTTGTCATCCAAGAGGGTTTTAGGCCAAGGGTTTTAGGCCCTGAATGTGCAGTACCTGAAACTTTACTTAAACGTGAGTAAACATGAGCATACACTGCAAGAAATATCCTCTGCAGGTCAGGTCAGGTAGGATGGAAGAAGTCTCTTTAAGCAGACATTTCTAAGTGTTAACACTGGGGTTTCCCAGGCTGGTATGCACACTGCCATATAGGTGAACAACTTCAAAGTGATGCAACTTCAATGCGCTGTGTGGTCCACCAGCATGGGTGAGCACTGCGACCTCTGATGGTAGGTCTCATTTTGCTGTGGCCAGCTGCTCTCTTTGCAAAAAATGCTTGTACACTCTAGCTCTGGGAGGTCTGCTTGTGCATTGTGCTATGTCCATTGATAATTCCTGGGAATAATAACCCTACAGGGATTTTCATAATGTTGAATGGAGCTGAACAGCATAGCAGAAGTCAGGAACATTCACCTGAGGAACAGCAACTGATGCACAACAGAAAGTTGCACTGTTTAAGCCAATAAGGGTTTTGTCCTTGGAGTTGTCTTTTCTAGCAACACAGCAAACTGACTAAGTTTAAGTGATTTGTTTCAGACTGTGAAACCTGCGCACTGCTGTCTATGGGCTGATGCTGGTCCTTGTTTTCTGTTTATGCAGAATATGTTGTCCTGCTCATCCCCTCACCACTTCTTTCCTATTTCTCAGGAGCTAAGGAAACAGCCATACCAATGTAAGAGTATTGTAATTTCATATTTCATCTCAGTCCTTAACAAAGAGAGTTTTCTGACCATTTGACAGTATATTACACCATCATTGTATTCTAAATTTTCCAGATTTTTCCACAGGCATATAATATCAACATCCATTTAATGATCCTTCCCATTCCTTTCTTTTAAGGCGATCTTTGCATTCATAATTTTATCCCAGGAATGCCATCCCTAACCATTCATGCAAAAGTGATGAGAAAGCATAGCTACACATATTAGTTCAAAAATTGATACCCAAAGTGATGAAAAGAGATTTAAGTTCTACATCAAATCAACTGTTTTGTGAATAGTAAAAAACAGTGTACATACTAAACAGTGAATAGTTGGCTTTTGTAACACAGCAATAATTGTTTTTGCTGGGGAAAAACAACTGAATCAATAAGCACTAAGGTTGCAGACTGGTTTTGTTGATTGATCTCATGATTTCAGCAACTTCTAAGCAATACAGTTACTACTACTGGCCATTAAAAAAAAAATATGCATACTCTGAAGATCTACTAAACAGCTAAAACAATACTATTATTTTTCAAAGCCTCCTAATCCTGTCATTTCAAATCAATTTTAATCATTTGAAATTGTTGCTTTTTGTGGAAACCTTCAGGGTATGTTAATGCACTTCAGCTTTGTTGTCTTCTATCTGGAAAGCCATTTTAGAAGTCACTTGACTCAGACAGGTGCAAAATCTTTTGCACAAGATTTTACTTCTTTAATGTCATGTCTAGTCTCCACCATGACTTAGCAAGGAGCCACATTTCTAGTTCTCTTCTGTATGTATGTGTTTTTCATTGTGTATGTTATAAAGGTGCATAAATTACTATGAAAGTCTAAGATCTTCCTTATTTGGCTGCAGGGAGAATTTCATTCATAATGGATAAGGAGTATGTTTATACTGCAGTCAGGTATCAAGTCTTTCACTAGGTGTTGCTTTCACCTTGGTTTGTTTCCTGTCTACCTGGGTAGTAACTCCATGTCACTGTGCCCAAGGGACATGAGCATTTCCAGAGCATCTTTAGAAATCAATCATCCTTTGTGGGAAGTAGTAAAACCTGAGACATTAAGTATCAAGTGTATGAATTGTAATAAACCCTCAAGGGACACCTGAGTCTAAACGGAAGCCGAGGGAGAAAAAGAGTATGGGAGAAGACACTTGTTTCCATCTCAGTATCCTTTCTAGGAAAAGCAATTCTGCAGATAGACTTTGTCAGAGAATCAGTTCCCATCTGACAGATGTGGAAACTGTAAGATAGCTTTTCAGTGGAATGATATTGATATAGACTATCTCAAGACAGAAAAAGTATACATATCTATAAATTATTTTTCTCTTTTCATTTTTTCTCTACAGTTGTCCCTAATAATTTCCTTACACTCTTAAGTATGCTATACTGAATTATTATGTGGTTACCATAAGGTCTAGCTAGCATCACGGGTGACTATGAGGTGTGTGGCAAATCACAGCATCCTGCTTTCAAGAGAATGGCCAACTAAGCTATGGGTGCCCAAAACCTTGATTCAAAACCAGCACTAATGCACGAAGGAGCACTAAGCTGAGGTAGTTGGAAGCCTTTATGAAATCTCCTCAAGCCTTTCTTCTGTCTTTTACTTACAGATACTGATGATCTGCCCCACAGCCTGACTGGTGATCACTATGTCCCCACATCTGCCTCATTTTGTAAGCCCACTGAACTGTTTGAGGTCCTCCCTTCAACTGTCATATCCAGTGATGGTCAGGAGAGATGAGCTCTTCCCCTGCAGAGGTGGAGGTCTGGCTAGGGAGCCCTGACTGTTTTAGGTCTGTGTCTGAGCCCTAAGTATCATTTAAACTTTCACACCATCCAGCTGGAATTGTCTAACACAATATGGCAGCGGTACCTGAAAGTGAGCAGGCAGGTTTCTGAGCTCACTCTTAGCTGTAGGGAAAGACACCACTGAACAGGAGAAGGGGAGATATTATCCAGTATATGGGAGTATGCTTGGCAAACTGAAGAAACATCCATCAATATTCAATTTTTAATGGATTATCTAGACATTTCCTTGGAGGGTAACACAGATTTGTGTTAACTAAGCATAGTTAACCATATGGATTAACAAAGAAAGTGAATATTGCTGCCTTCCTTTGGATTCCTTCTGTAAATACCTTAACATTGGCTAAATAATCATTATGCTACATAATCTCCCTTAAATGTTGGACAAGGCAGGATTAAGTCCTTGCAAGGTGAAGAAGACAACAGAAAAACCAGTCTCAGTGCTGCTCACTGATTGTACTTCAGGAAATATTTTTCACCATGGCAGTTTTTTCACCGTTTGAGGCTCTTACACAGAAGTGAAATCTGAGGAGTGTTTGTTCCACACGCATCAAGAACCGTCTTCTGAGAGCAGCTTTCCATGCGAGGCATGTAACATTTGCAATTGGCAGGCAGATGGGGCTCAGTTAAAAGGCTTCCAAAGGCTACCAAATCTGCTGGGTTCCTAATAGCTAAAAGGAAGCATTAGAGAGGCACGATGACGTGTTCCCATATTTTCTATTGTTCAGTATTATGTTCTCTACTGTGGAGCCATTTCGACAAGTAATTTCCTTTAAGTGTCCTTCCATTCCTTTTGCTAATACCACATTTGAAGCCATGATGTCTCTGCATAGGAAGTAAATGACAGGAGAAGTGTGAAAGTAATTAGATTTTCAGATTTTTCTGTCAAAAACTGATCAAAATCAGAATTTCTTCTTAACTGTTTTCAGCTACTTTTAAATCAATCTAGAAATGACTGAAAACACTTCTGATTAACAGAAAATAAAAATCTGAGGTAGATAAATGCCTCAGAAAAAATATGAAGAGTTTCACTTTTAGGATGGGGTTGTGGCATTTGTTCTCAAATAACCAGCAGAGCAACTATGCATTTCATCTGATCCATCTCTAAAGAGAAAACTTACCAAATTTCTCAACAGTGTTGATTAATATTTAATTCTTTAGATTATTTTTAATTCAAGCAACCAATTAAAATGAGTTTTTTTCTGACTGGTCATACTTTAAACTGATTTTAGCAGTATTGATAGCAGAAATGCCTGTTGATAATTCCTGATATTTAAAATGTATTTAAAATAACTATTGCTTTAGGATTTATGACTTCTGCTCGCAAACAGTTGGAGTTGGACAGTAAGAAGGCTGAGTAATAATAATGGCATAAAAGCTTCAGATGAAGTTTGAGTCTCAACAAGAAGTACAGCAGAAATTAACACACCCTTTATCTACGTTTAGCCCACACATGGGGCTAAACAATAAACAGTTTTTCTCTCACCCAATGTCCCTTCCCGAGCCAAGGAAGGGAATTGGGAAAAGGAGGGAGACTCATGGGTTAAACAGATTTAATAAAATAAAGAAACCAATATCAATGATAATACAAAACACAAAAAATTATACTTAGCTACAGAGTGCTGGCAAGTTGCTCCAGGAATAGCAATCGTTGAGAATGTGAAAGAATGAGGAGAGAAGAGAGGAGAGCAAAAAGAGCCCCCCCTTCCCCAGCAGGCTTTCCCTTTTATAGTGAACCTGATGTTAATGATATAGAATACATCTATGTGCCAGCCTGGGTCAGCTGCCCTGGATTTAACTGCTAATGGCCTTGATCACCATGGCTGGCCACAAACTGAAACAAAATCTAACCGAAACTTGATTTTATAAATTTTATCCCCAGGAAACCAGGCCACCCTTCAAATAGAAAAAGCAGCATGATGGATCCTGTTCCTGATATGTACCCAAATATCTTAAACTGATTTCAAGATATATAAAAGCAAGTAATATAGAAGAAAATATTCATACAATTGCTATCAATATTTTTGGTCTTACTTCTCAGTTTTTGCACTGGCAGTACATCAAGCATCACCTGTCATGGGCCAAGACCTTATAGACCTAGGTATGGTACAGACTCTGAACAAAAGAAGAGAGCTTGCCTCAACAGGAGTGACAGTGGTTAGATGCAAACAGACAGGTGAACATCAAACAGTAGTGCAAGACTAATAAACAGTGCAGCCTAAATGGTGTTCTGTCTTATGTGCACCCACAGACAAGGAGAATTTCAACAAGGTCTCTGAAATTTCTGGGAACTCCTCCTAGGTATGAACAGGATAGAAGCAAGTTGTTAAGAGGACAAAACCTGGCACAACAGTGTGGCTGGCATGCAAATTGACTTTGCAATTCCAAATGAGAGCTGGCTGGTTGGAGGCATGACTGTAAAAGTCATGACAACTGCAGTAAGCTTAAGGCAACAAAATGAATCTAGCATGAATTTTACAGGGATAGAGAAAAGGAGAAGATACAGTCAGTGTGATCAGAAATAGATAGCAGTGGGTGAATTCTGACATTTTAAAGAGTTTTGTTCCTTCTTTGAAGAGAGATTTAAATCCCAAGTAGAAGTCAACTGAGCACAGGTAAAGGGTTAGAAGAGTCTGCAAGCTCTCCACTGAAGTTATGTAAGATGAACGTGAAAGAAGATAACAAGGGGAAGGGACAGAGCCAGAAGTTACTTTTTGGAGGAGATGGGTCAAAGGACAGTGATAAGTAACACCAAGAGAAGAGAAGCCAGTGCTTTTTAAAAATAGAAAAGGAATGGCGAGGGGAGCATCAGGCCACCACACTTAGCACCAAGATGGGGAATGTGAAGGAAGGAGAGGACTTCTGCAGAGAAAATGTTAGGCAGAGAGACCCAGCTCTCTAAGCACCAAAAGTCAAAAAAAACACTCAGATTTTTTGGTTGACTGTACTGTTTTCAGGTACAGCATGGACGACAAAGGAGAGTTAAGGAGAAGACACAACATGAAGTGGGGAATGGCAGTCAAAGGGGGAATGCAGTAGCATGCAGTAGTAGAAGGACATGGAGAGGAGACACGTAGAGGATGGATTGGAGGGAGGCCAAAGGTGCGGGAAATGTTGTCAAAGACACACTAAAAAAGACGTGGATAGGAATCTTAGCTTGTCTGATGGGAGAAGGGAAGAGATGGGGAGGATAAAGGAACAGAGAGGTCTCCTGAGAAACTCTCCGGGTGCATGAATTGTAAGGATATGAAGGGGAAGCAAATGGAGGCACTGGGGAGAGAAAAGGGAGAGGAAGCAGGAGGGAGAAGGACTCAGTGGAACAAAGCAAGGAGTAGTAAAAGCTGGGAAACATTACAAACAAACAAAACCAAAAATCCCCAGTGCCTACGAACGCATCTTCTCTTTGTTTCAGTGGAGGTGAGGGTGACAGCACTGTTTTAACTTAGACCTCCCTTGTTTTGCCTGCAGTTATCTTTTTCCTGCATGCAGTACAACACATTTCAGAGAGGGGAAAATTCCCTTTAGCATGGAGATGGCCATTGCCTACATTTCACAGGTGGTTGTGCTTTTCTATCAGCCAGGTTATAAACAACAGAACCCTGGCTAAAATTAAACTATTTTTTCTTGGCAGAAATACTAACACCAAATTACTTTTGCTATATTTCATTCAAGGCAATGGGCAAAAGAAAACTTCAGAAGTATTCCTATGAATATTTAAAAGTAGGGAAAATAAACAGTCCAGATATGCTGCAATTCCATCTACTTCCCACAGGCAAAATGATGCCAATACATCTCTCTGAAGAGCAGTTCTGCTGGCATTTATTGGTCCTCATCAGCTGCTGATTGGAGGGGGAAGGAGAAAACGTTCAGGAAACAAGCACACTAGAGGGGTCCCATTTTGTGCTCTGGGATTTGGATTTGCTTGCAGCATTATCCTGTTCCACCAACTCATTTGTCCTTGCACATGTAGATTCAGTACTGAATCAGATGCATCTGTGCCTTCCTCTCCCTGTACTTCCATTACCGAAGGAGGCAACACAGTGAGAAGTGTGAGCAAAGGGTGATTTAAGGGACCGCAATTCCATGCATCGGTGCTTCCTTATGAGGCTCTTTACTTTATTTGCACTTTTCTGTAAGCCATTTACACCACATTTAACCCAGTTTCTGACAGAAACAATACTATGCTTAGTTCTTACTGCACAAACGAAAGTGTACTTGGGATCTGTGAAGACAATCTGCAAGTTTTAAAAATATCTGTACTATTTCCAGGTTTTTAGTTTGTGCCGAGCAATTCTTGCTTTGTTTTGTGGAAGGCTGAAAGTCACTGCTTAACTCTTCTCAATGCCGTCTTCTTTCTTGTGCCTTCCAGCTCTGACAGCTCACTGACAAACAATACATGTCGTACTGTTTCGCTGGAACCCCTCCTACCTCTTGCCTGTATCCTGTAGCTCATCTGATGGGATAAAGACAAAGAAAGCTTCCAGTTTTTAGTGCAGGAAATAAGAGTGGTTGGCCAGGTGCAGCAGAAAAAGCTCAGAGTTGCTGTCCCTGTCATTGCCTACATTCACTTTAATACATAATTGCCTGAATTCATATAATGCATCTAGTTTGTCCTCTGGGTAGGCAACAAGATCCAGAGCCCAGCAATGAAAGTCTGAAAGGAGCTGGATGCAGGCAAGAGCAAACTCTTGCCTGCCAGAGACCTGGAGCAGCCCTGTCCCGAGGCGTTTCTGATGCAAGCCAGGGGAGTACGCTGACTTCGTTAGGGGAAGCTTTGATGACAGAGTGAAACATATCTCTTCCTCAAGAAATTCCTTCAGGACAAGACAGTGGTACAAAACCTTCCTGACTTCCCGTGAAAAGCCTTCCCCAGCCTACCATACAGAATGCACCGGCCATTGTGCAACACGGCAAGTTGCAAAATGTAAAACCTGTCCCCCACCGCTTTGGCAGTGGGCGTAATACAAGCCCAGTAATTTGAAAGGCAAACAGCAGCCTCCTCACTATGTGGATGAGGTAAAGATAGGTGAATAACAGTTAAGCTGGTTTGCTGGCCAAATAACAATTTAACTGGCTTTGGTCAACATGATGGGAGACTAAGCAGTGGAGGAGGAATTATGCTTTATAATTTTTTCTTCCACACACACACCTCAGTTTATTTCTTTAATTTTACTTTTAAAAAAGCTTAATAAGATGTAGGTAAAATCCATTTCAAATATCCATATTAAATGAGAAAACCAAAGAAAATGAAAATATTTAAGTGAAATATTTCACTTTGACCAGAAATCACTCACCAAGTTTTTCTATTAATTTATTAATAGCTTTATATTAACTAAAAGCTGCATTTTTCTTTGAAATAAAAATTGCTAAGTCTGGCTGTGACATTCTTTCTGCCACTAAATATTTCTGAATCAGTAGATACAGTAAGTCTCAGCTCACATGTAACGAACAAAAAAAGTTGATTTGCTTGGCACTAGAGAAAAGCAGTTATGAAAGAAGTTATGGGGAGAAAAACACTACTTCTCGTAACGATAGGATGTTCTTTCAAAATATACTGTGTCTTGATGTTATCTCTTCTCTAACCTATTCAGTATTATCACATAAATCCCCTCTCTGATTTCAACAATGCTGTCAGCAAATATTCCAGAGTTAAAAGTAGAAACACTGAACAATTTATTCATAATCTTAGCCTCCTTTTTTATTTGCAAAGTACTGGTGAATATATTTAGTGTTCACAAATGTGGTTATTGCTAAGAGTTTTTCAATTAACCATTCAGTATGCACAGCAACTATTGATAGGATTTTAATTTTGAGCATTTGCTCTGTGTTTTTCTTTATTTCGATAAGTCACTGTCTTCTGACTCTCCAAACCATGCAGGACTTCCCAGTCCTGATGCATACACTTGTGCACACACTTGCACATGACATCATTTCCTTGCGTGACTTGTGAACAAAGATTCACGTATATCTAATAATCAGCCAACGGCTGATCAGCACCAAATTAGGCACTCTTGTATACAGCACTTATGAGAGATTTGGCTGTGGCAACTTTTACCAATGATGTCAGTTAAGATTTTCGTGGTAGAGGTGACTGTGAACTGCCTCTTTTGTGTAATGTCCTAAGCATGTTCAGAGTACCTTTCTGGGGCAAATTTTTTAAACGTCTTTCAAAATAACTAGCCACAGGATTACCCCCAAGTAAGGCATGTGAAAAGACTAAACTCATCATGGTTTCTTCAGGAATGGAAAGAAAACCCAAATAACGCTAAATGTATGTCCAACCTCAAAAGCAACCACTACCACTCAATCTAGCACAAGAGCACCTAATGACATGCAAAATGCACTTGTAAAATATATAGCAAATTTTGAACACCAAGGAAGAATTTTTATGGACAGTAAAAAATCTAAAGCATGTTGTTCACATGTGTGGAAACATTACCAGCATCTTATTCTGAAGTTACCTGTAGCACAGCTCAGAGCCAAACCAATTTGATGAGCCACATGCCTGCAGTGAGCTGCTCCCCTAAGTCCCTCTAGCTTTCTGCTCAGGGTTCGGGAGTCGCCCTGAGCACTGTGAGGTTTGAAGCAGGAACATTAGTGAGCACATTACATGACTCCAAACTCCATGCCATGCTGGCACTTGAATTAACCTACCAAGGGAGGAAGGTTTCTGGGCATGAGCAACATACTCTGTAGAGCAGCAAATCCAGAAAGCGAAACAGGAAGAAGGTGAAAAAAAGCAGCAGGAACAACAAAATTATTTTGCCACAGCTTTCTTCAGGTCATTGAAAGTGTTCAGGTTTGTCCAGTCTTTCTTTTACCCTCTCTTCCTTTTTGTGTCACTTTATATTGCCATCCATTCCTTGATCTCTCCCCCCTTTTATATAAATTATTTGCCCTGACACCAATATACCACAGAGTAAATGAATCACTGCAGTAGTCATTATGAAAATATAAATCACTGGTTATCTGTTTTTGCATGTGTAGGCAGACAATATATTTGGTAATAAACCATGTGTTGAAATGGAGAGATTTATCTGGTGTGTAATCTTTGGGAAAATGCTTGTGCCTAATATGAATCTGTGGAAGTGTGATCTCACCTGGTGTCTCTCCGAGGGGAGAGGAGGGTGTGGAGGAGCAGGATCTGTTGGGGTTCTTACAAAAAAAAACCTTGTTGCTGAAAATGCATCCAGGCTAGCGTGAAAAGCAAAAAATATTCCACAGAGGAATAAAAAGAAAATACAAGCCAAGAGAAAGAAAAAGCAGTAAGTCACAGAATGAGGAAGCTACCTGTTAGTAACAACGAACTTCCCATACAGCCTTCCATTACTCAAGAAGAACCAAGGGCAATAAGCAGGTATGGTTCTATTAGCTTTATTATCTCTTGAACTGACTCCTAATTATATTCCCAGTAATGCAGATAATCCACAGAGGCAGAAAAGGGACAACCGTGAACAATAATAATTCCCAAAAGATAAGTTCTATTCAATAAATCCTCCAGGACTTTTTACCATATTGTTTCCTGGCGAAAGCCAGTAGTTGGTGAAAACCTCAAACTGATTTGGCAAAATGAATCATTGGTTGGATTTGGTGTTGATTGTGGTGGGGATAAGATTTGCATGCAGTTCTACAGGGTAAGAAAACATTTGCAAACAACAAAAATAACAAATATGGAGGCAGTAACTATTGGCCGTTGCTACATAAGCAGAGCAAGGGTAAAAATGGGCACGGTCTAAATCCACCAGATTTTTCACTGCATAAAACACCATATCTGAGGGTGACCAGGTGATGTTTTTGATGTGAGGGGTTTTCTTCCCCTAGACAAACGGACAGCCTTCATCAGTGTGGCTTGGCCTTTAGAGAAAAATGTCAAGCAAAATGCTTGTAACATCTCCTGTAGAAAGTCCCGTAGAAAATAACTTAAAGCAATGTGGCAGACTTCTGGCATTATAAGGCAGCAAAGAAGGAGGAAGGAGAAAGCAGAAGGAGGAGAAGAGAAGGAGAAGGAGAAGGAGGAGGAGGAGGAGAAGGAGAAGGAGAAGGAGAAGGAGAAGGAGAAGGAGAAGGAGAAGGAGAAGGAGAAGGAGAAGGAGAAGGAGAAGGAGAAGGAGAAGGAGAAGGAGAAGAGAAGGAGAAGAGAAGGAGAAGAGAAGGAGAAGGAGAAGGAGAAAGGAGAAGGAGAAGGAGAAAGGAGAAGGAGAAGGAGAAAGGAGAAGGAGAAGGAGAAGAGGGAGAAGGAGAAGGAGAAGGAGAAGGAGAAGGAGAAGGAGAAGGAGAAGGAGAAGGAGAAGGAGAAGGAGAAGGAGAAGGAGAAGGAGAAGGAGAAGGAGAAGGAGAAGGAGAAGGAGAAGAAGAAGGAGAGGGAGAAGGAGAAGAAGAAGGAGAAGGAGAAGGAGAAGGAGAAGGAGAAGGAGAAGGAGAAGGAGAAGGAGAAGGAGAAGGAGAAGGAGAAGATGGAAAGTGTCTCACTGGCAGTTCTCTCAACAGATCTCCTCTTTGGATGGAAAGTGCAGACAGAAAACCAGTGTGAAGGGACGACTGGCAGACACTCTGACATACAACTTAACTGTGTTGTGTACTGTATTACTTCAAGCTGGGATAAAAACTCTTCAAATGTTTCACGTACATGTAAATGTCCTGCTGCAGATCTACAGAGCAGTTTTGGAGAAAATCTGCTGAACCATACTTCCCCTCAAACATGAAAACATGAAACATTCTCCACTTTTTTAAAGTCAGTATCAGAATAACACAGAGAGCTCTTGGTGTGCCAAGTTTCTGAGCTTCCCCTCCCTCTTCTCCACCAGCTTGATATTCAGGCAACAGCATGGTTCTAGAGTCAGGTCCAGACTTGCAGCACGTTCCTTTCCTCGTGTCAGTGTCTTTGATGCCATGATACAGGATTCTCTGTGTCATTAATGAGAATCCATTCATCTGACAGCTTTGTACCTTGCTTTAATTCACCACTCTTTTAAGGCAGAAATCCCATAAATTCAGTGTCAGCTGAGTCAGGTTTATGGCGCATGTGCAGCAAGCACACCAAAACTGCCTTTTATGTGCATGTATAGCACGACTGTGTAACACACATGGTAACTGGGGGCGCCTGGCACCTTTATTACAGCCCTCCTTTAATTTGATTGCCTATCTGATGTGTTATGCAAATGCAGGCAGGTATTTACATCAACCACTGCATGGAAATCCTTTACTCATTTTCAGTGTCTCATTTACAACCTGTCACACTTTTGCAGAGCAATAGCTAGAAAGATGCTTACCCCTCTACAAGTTCGGACAGAAACTGGAGAGACATCTGTATCTCTGAGGTGCCAACCAAATGCCATCGGTGTATGCCCATGTGAGTCCCATCCAAATCAGCTGGAAAACTGTGTGTGCCCATGAGAAAGGCTTTACTGCTCCATTTTTTTGAGCAGTACTTTGAAACTGGGAAAAGCTGGTGGTGGCAGTTACTTGATACTGGCACAGTGGAAACATCCAGAGAACTTGTGAATTCCCCTTAAACTTTTTTGCAGAGGCTAGACACAAATAAGCAGGTAAATAAGTATGTTGAGTGACAATCCTCCCCACCCTGAAAAACAGATTTCATTTAACAGCAGAAGATAAGCAGTTGGAGAGGTTTTCTCAATGAAAAGATGATGTGACCGTGAAGTCCTGTGTATGCTCATGATTCCTGATATCTTCCTGGGCTTCACCTCCTCAGTTTAGATCCTATTGATCCATGGTGCTGTTCAGAAAAGCTACCTGAGACTCAGTCAAGATTATACGCAGGATGTGTTTGCTATGCTTTATGTTAACTTCCTTTGGTTACTGACCAAAGACTTCAGTGTTACTGACCAAAATATTTTTTTCTAAATAAACAGAACTGATGTTCTGTTTGTTTTCACAAAAAAAAAGAAGTTACATTCATATTTATCTTAGGAATAGTTTTCAAAATGGACCCAGGAAGAGGAAGGCACTGATAGAAAAATACAGACAGGTAATTTTGGCATGAACACGTACACCTAAAAATTGTTATAAAGTAAATTATCTTTGCCCCAGGCATGTTTCAGGATTTTGTTGTTCAATTCAGTGAACTGGTTCACTTTTACTGTCTTTCTAAAATTGTGACTGCAATCAAAACTGCACTTAATGCATCTAACGGATTCATTAACTGGGCAATATCATTTAAAGTTTAAAGTGTATGTGCATGTATATAAATAAATATATATAAAGGCTTTTAAAGTTTTTCTTTATGGAAGATCTTTGTGGGTTATTACTTCTTACAGGTAAAAGGAAAGCTTCTGGAGAGTTTAATTGGTTTATAATTACATTTGATAAGGAATGATTTTTTCAAAATAGATCCTTTTGTTTTTCACATTCAAAACTGTTGAAACTGAATACAAAAGACATCTTTTAATGGTAGGAGAATAGATAGTTTTAAACTTCCACCTCCTCTGTGGTACTTTGATTTCTAGCAAGACGGAAATTTTGTGAATAAAGGGGGCAAGACTTAGAACTGCATGTGTTCTATATTCTAAAACACAGGAACAAAGAAAGGGTTTTTTTGGAGGAGAAATTTCTTGAACATCTGAGGAAAAAAATAGTTTTGTCTTTGAAGTACCTGATCCTATTTAAGCATCAGATCTACATCTTCTTTATCTTTTGATTTTCCAAGATGAGGGATAATATGGAACTCAGCGTGCACTATCTCCTTCAGCATGTTTGAGATAACAGAAATCACAGCTTCAAAAAATTAGACAAAGGCTGGCAGAACTGATCCATGCCAGTTGCTTAAGTGTTTCTGGAATATCAGCAAAGGAAACCTTGACAGCAATCTATAGACCACCCTGGGTTGCTCCTCTGCCAGCAGTTTTCACTCTCTGAGGCTTCTTCACTCCTGGCATTTACTAGGTGGCTATCTGTTCTGGTAAACCAAAATTATTGTGAAGTGCAGTGGCACAGGAGGTATAAGTCTGTCCCTCGACACTGAGACTCAAGCATCTCTACCAGGCTGGGGCAGAACCATCCCTGGTAGAGTTCAAGCTTGCACCAGCCAGCATTTTCCCAGGCAGTCCCCAAATGAGAATTGGGGACAACTCCAAACAAGCAGATTTAGAGGATAAGAGAGCGTATAATGTCATGGATGTGGGCTGTGCTGTGCTGGTTGTCCCATACTGTTCTCTGAACTAGTCAAATGTACCCACTGACATCCTGGTTTCATCTTTGGGATTGCTTATGTTTGCTGTAAAACACAGCAAATGTCATATTCTTTGTTGCTTTGTCTCCTCTGACTTCAACTAAGTTTCATTGAAGGGGATCTTGGTCAGTGGGAAGTTTCCCCACTACATCTAATCATGCATACTCTCTCAGGAAGGCATTTGCCATTAAAAGGTGGGAAGATATGCTTAACAGTACCTACCTGAAACCACTGAAACATGTTTTATCATGATCAATTACTTAATCAAAAGTATTCTGTAAAAAAAAAAAAAAAAAGACAAATCTGTAGAGGTTCTCAAAACAAATACTTGAGTGAATTGTGAATACTTGTAGATTATTTATATTGCTTAGTCCTTAAAACCAAACTTTTCTCCTCTTCCCATTCACACAGTTTCACATCCAATTTATATTGCAGTCGGATAAGGTAACTTGCCATCTGCCCCACACAGGACAGACAAACATTTGCTTTCAAGCAGCTGTGCTGATGGTAAGGTTATCAACCCCACTCATGTCCATTTTTTTGCTACCTGTTAGCAGAGCTGCTTGTCTGATTGCTCCCTAAGCAATGTAGTTAAAATGACCTGTGTGAACAAACACCTGCCACTTTAAGCTAGCTGGTCCCTTTTGGGCTAAAGCAAGCTAGGGAGCGTTCACACGAGTGCCTGTGCTGACAGATACAGAGCAATAGCCTCTAGCTGCAAGGAAGTGTCAAGAAACTGAGGACAGGCTGGGGTGAGCATTCTTTTTCACCAGCAAGGTTCAACATGGAAGACAGTGTCTGTCCACAGCCAAAGTGAAATACATTTTTTAAAGGTGATCATGTCAAGGCATAACATCGCACTACGTAAGAGCAACTGTGTTTTTCTCACTCCGGAATGCTATTACTGTGCTATATGCTGAAGTGAAATGCATGTGTATTTCCAGATGTTATGGAACTGCAAATGTTTAAGATGAGTTTGGTGGTGGGTTTTGTTTTTTCATTTCCCTGCTTCTTTGAGGAAAAAAAACAATCAAGACAAAGAACTTAATGAAGTGGCCAATTAAAGTAGCTTTCTTTAAGTGTCAACTTTAAAAGAAGAATTCTCTCCCTTATTTCTACCTGTGTCTATGCAGAGGAGGTCATAAGTCCTGCAGAGCACATTTCTTATTTGCATTTTAAATCAACAGTCTCAGCCTTTGCTGTCACTCTATTCCACAAAGTGACAAAGGAGGGCTGTACATTTTTGTATAGAGATTTTTTTAAGTCAGTTCATTTCAAAATGGACTTTCAGAGAAAGATACTAAAAGTCGCCCTGCCAACGTTAAAGGAAGCTCGTTTAATTCATGAGTCTTATACTAGAATTCCTTAGTCTTAAGACCTTGCTGCATTTTAAAATGGCATAGGACTGATTGATCTTTAGCTAAAAGACGAGGATATTTATGCCATCCTGGAAGGTTTCCCAATACATATGGTCTTTTTGACAAAGTAAGAGAATGGCTCCTTGCAGGACTTGGTGTTTGATTCTCCTGCAAGTAACACATATCCAGCCTGATCAGGGGATCTCCAGCCTGATCAGAGGATCTTCAGCCTGGATTGCAGCTCCAGCACAAACCTGGACAAGTTCTCTTATTGTCCTGTCCCAGTCTTTGCTTTCTGCCACCAGCACTTCTGAATCTCTCTTTCCATGTGGTACAAGTGTCTGAAATTAAACACTGGTACATGATTTGAAGACGTCTGCTAGACTGGTCCCACTAGACTTCTGAAAAATCATTTTAGTGGTTTTCTGCCATCATAATAAAGAATGTGTACTTTTTAGATACTTCATGATATTTTTTACACTAAATATGCAACTATTCTACAGTTGTACACATGCAAGTTACTTTTCAAAATAGGGGCCTGCTTTCATGCTGTGTCTGGGGGAGAAAGGATGTCAGGCAACTCTATATGAGCCTTGGACCTTTGGTAGATGTTATGTCCAGGCAGAGGTGGCAAAATGAAGCCACTGATAGTATTTGGAAAAAAACTCTGTGTGGAAAAGATGTTATCAAAAATATAGCCATGATGGCATGTCCAGTATATTAGTCTAACTTCAAATATTTCAGTAATTATTCTCCCTAGTCATCCTAAGGTTTTCCATTCTGCAAAGAAGGGCTGGTGTCTGTCTAGACTGAAAGACTTCTGCCCTGAAGCGTTTAGATGAAATCTAGGGAGCTGGTGTGCTCTGTCCTTACTAGACAGCAAGACAGTTTATAAGCTTTGTGACCTATTTTTCACCAGTATTCATGCAAGGATTCAGATCTACTAATTTCTAATTCCCAACCAGAGAAAGAATTATTCCAAAGTCTTTCTCCTAGTCCTTATATTTAAAGAGAGTTTAAAATTATGGAAATGGAACTTCTTTTCATGGGAGGGAAAGCCTAACATCCTTGGCTGTTGTCCTTTTAAATTTGATATAATTACGTCCCAGGAAAGCTCCATCTCTATAGCAGAGAGTTTGGTTTTAATGAATAATGCTTTCTCTTTAAAGACAGAAGTGTGTCTGCAATAGAGGTTTGGCTTTATAAATTGTGGTCTTGGAGAGCAGAACCCACTTGAACCGCAACCTCACCACATGCTATAGCTGGATGAAGTTTTGGTATAACAAGGGCAACCTGTGGAAACATGTTTCCTTTGTACTTCTCTAGCTATTTTCCCCTTTTCAGAAATAAATACTGTGACAGACTCAGACACCACAATGCTCAGAGCCAGCAGAACTTGTGGAGCAGTTACACAAGCTGCTCAAGACAGACCCAGCAGTCTGTCAAAGCCATGACCTTAAATAGCTTTTCTTTCTATGCCAATCCAAGCCATTGTTTGACTAGACAGCAAATCTGACTTCAGGGCTGCTAACATAGGAGCAGAAATGCTGTGGCTACATAATGCAAAGCATTGATCCAACATAAATTCACTCCGCCACCTCAAATCTGCTGAAACAATATCAAGAGGTTATGTTTGTGCAGGCAGGCTCCATACTGTATCACATATTCACACCACGCTGTGTTCCTGAACAGGTATCATCAGTCCTGCCAGAGCTGGCAGGAAGCCAGCATAGACTCCATATCACGTGCATGGACTATCTGGACAGAAATGCAGTCATGTGCCTATGCCTAACCCACACCAAATTCGTACTACTGCAGGATTCAGCAGTGTCTCATCCAGCCTTACAGGTCATGGGGGCTCAACCTCATTCCTCCTTGGTTCCGAGACTCTGATCAAATGGGACAGACATCTGCAGTGTTGGTTTTCTTCCCCTTCCCCTTCCCCTTCCTCTTCCCCTTCCCCTTCCCCTTCCCTTCCCTTCCCTTCCCTTCCCTTCCTTTCCCTTCTCGTTTTAATTTCCCTTTTGTTTCTGTCTGTCTATCTGCCTTTATTTATTTATTTACTTACTTACTTATTTATCACAAGCCCTTTTTTTCCCCATGAGACAGTCTGGGACTGCTGTCTATCTGACCATCTCTCACACTGTCTCAAGGGCAACCATGAGGAAGTAGAGAAAAAAACTCAGAGGCTTCTGATCATTTTCACTTGGACTAAAACATAGACCTGAGGGATAGTGTAATACTGATCACTGGAATGGTATAGTAACTGAAGGGCATTTATGAATATTTAAAGATTTATCACTTACACAGAATTTTTGACTGCTACACTTAAACAAGGGTATCCATCAAGCACATAGTTCAGTGCTTTCATTTTAGCAACAAAACTGTCTCATATCCAGAATGCCATTAGCATAATTTCTTGAAGGAATAAACCCACTAGCACAAATCAAAAAAAGAAAACCCAAACCCTAAACGAATCATAAGATGTGCATACTTCTTCAGATGCAAGCCTGTGTACAATAAAAAAAAAATCTTGAGCACTAACATGGACACATAACTCTGCGCCTAAAGGCTTCATGCTCCTGATGAACTATTTAACCTCAGAGAGGATACAGATCTGAACAGGGTTCAGCAGATCTCCTCGTCTTCTTTAGGGGTTCTGCAATCCTTCCCTCTTAGGTGGCACCAGTACTTTTCTCTCTGCCAGCTGCCACTGCTCTTTCTGGATCAGTCCCTGTTAGACAAAATGAACATGCCAAACACGTCTGAGAACAGAATTTTCTCAGTGCATCTTGGAATGAAAGGTTCAGTAGGGTGGATAAGGAAGGCACTGTGATGCCCCTTCTCATCACACCGATAGGTTTCCCACTGCTATGTCCAGCTGTATAATACTATTTTTATCATTGGTTTCAGAAGAAAAAAGGGAGAAAAATCAGTTGTAACACTCAGGAAAAATTTACCACCATCAAAATATTGAAAACCTCTTTTGATGACAGACATGCATCCAGTTGCAACAGTCTTTCTCCATACAGACCATTCCCCTGAATAAATATTAACTTTTCTGATCAAGCATCAAGTAATTGTTCACATAAGCCTCACTCCTAACATAACGACACTGGCAAAAAAAGATAATGCACAAACCAAGTATTTTCAAACTTACCCTGGCAAACACTTTGTGTTCTTTATGGGATGGTTTGCTGTGATGTGTTACATTACTATAATACTATTACTTGTTATATTACTATGTTTGGAACAGACTGTCAGCAGCAGATGGACTATTACTGATACGCAAGTAGGCGAGACACAGTGGCTGGGCAAATGAAACCGTTGTTTGCAGATCTCTGTGCTAGTTTCTCCTCAGTAGAGGGCCATAACAAACTCATAGGAATTCCTCAAAATCAAGTCATCATTGATTTTTTATAATACAATATAAAAAGTAATGCAAACAAAAATGACTGGCGAGTCACAGTTGTGAAAGTCATTTCTATGCATCATTAGCATATGTATTTACAATAAGATACAAGATTCACAGGGATTTAGCTGTGAAACTCCCATAGGGGAGCCATATGTGGAATAAATCTATGCACATCTTACTGCAAATTTACTTAAGCTTTAAGTGTTTGGGTGGCTTTATGGCTTGAATTTACATGTAGAGTTTTAATAGCTAGATTTGGCAGATTTTAATGCTTTAAATTAGACAGGAAAAAATCTTTTGTCTCAAAAGCGAGGCCTAAATGACATTTCCCCATACAGCTGGCTTATTAACAAAACGATGCAAAACAAAGTCGATTATGTGACTTTTTCTTCCCTAACGTCAGTGGCAATGGGGTCCTCTGGTCATATCCAATCTACAATGAGGAAGAAATGGGATCAGCCTGTGGACAACAGCATCCTCACAGATGGTAAGCAGAGCAGCAGCACACGAACAGGCTGTGCATCATGTGTTTGCTAAGATGAGGTACCCAGCCAGAATGTACAAGCAGCCCCTGATGAATTGAATCACCTACAGTGAAGGGAAGGCCGCTGGCTGGTCCGGCTCAGGGCTAATTATTGGTGTTTATAAATTGCCATCACAGGTGCTCACACACACTCATTCACTGGGGAAGGATGCTGGCTCGTAGAACAGTCAGAAAATTCCTGCTGTCACTTGTTCCCTCTCTTTGTGTCTTCAAGAATAACACCTGAATAAGTTTCATAGAGACTATACCTTCATGGCAATTTAGCTTGCCTTCTGCCCATCTCTCTGCATCTCTTACAACTTGAATCCCGAGATGAAAGCAAAGAAAACCTAGTAGAGGTTACCAGTGGGTCACAGGGCGCAGGGATGGATATCTATGTAGGCAGCACAGATACAAAGAGGCCCGTGAAGCTTGAGCTGCCCTGTTTGTGTCAGAAAGCTGGAGAAGTGGCTCATCACTGATAATGCCTGCACTGCTCATCCGGGTGCGAGCACCACACCATGCTGAATCAGAAGGCGGGTGTAGCTGGGAGAAGACTGTCTCCCTCTCTTTTTTCTCAGTCAAGAGACAGCCCAGCCATTAAATGAAGGGTTGTGTGCCAAATTGCCCAGGAGAAGGATGCAGCCCTGGTGGTGGTCTTGAACCCTAGCTGGGGGGGTCCAGGGTGGAGAGCCCAGAAAAGTGTGTGCAGGCACATATTGAGCAGTGACTCATGAACACTTTTTTTTGCCTTCTGTAATGGGCAGAGCTGATATGTAGGTCCTCTGCCTCCCACTCTGACCTCTGTCTCAGTCAGAAAGCTGACTATATTGGCCTCCTGCAAGCTGTATCATGGGGGAGTGATGACAGTCTTATCCATGATGGCTGAATTCTTCTTAGAGACATGGTAACAATGCTCCTAATTAAGGGACACAAAAATGAGCAGTTTCCCCTTCCCTCTCTCTCTTTCATATGCACACATACACAGAGAAAACCCCAAATTAATAATGCAGCACTCCACCTGACCTGAAGGATATGCTAGCTCTAGAGAGGGAGAATGTACGTGTGGGCCACCTCCAGCTTTCTCCCCGTTGCAGTGTCTGTAGGGTTCCTGGAGCCGTGTGGCAGC
Organism: Nyctibius grandis; assembly: GCF_013368605.1. Classification (NCBI taxonomy): domain Eukaryota; kingdom Metazoa; phylum Chordata; class Aves; order Nyctibiiformes; family Nyctibiidae; genus Nyctibius; species Nyctibius grandis. Next base: position 27,066,137 of record NC_090659.1, read on the forward strand.
AGAACTATACCAGCAGGACTAATCATCACACAAATATAAACCTCTAGCACTCCACACAGCACTCAGGTTATGCCTTGCTTTTAGCCATTTCCAGGCAGCAAATTCCCCTTTCCCATTTTGAGCATCCTCATATACACCTTGTCCCTTCCCAGGGTGAATAATTAATTTCACCAGCAGGCTTCTGCCTGGTTATGCTGTACATCCCAATTGAAGTTAATTAGCCGTATTAAAGTTTTCAAGCTAAAAATAAAACATCCCTGAAGATGCTATCTATGCCCTTAAAAACACTATTTGTGCTGGCATGCACAAATTCTGCATGTCTTTTTGTGTCATGAGTAGCCAACGGGCTCATTTCCTCTCTCACAGTTTTCACCTCCCTCCGAATTTGCATCACTGCAGGAGCCCAGGGGCTCTTGCTCGGTGCTGGCTGTTTAACACACCGTGGTTCTCCTTAGCCAGGACCTCGTTGAGGCAGAGCACTCAGCACCCAGACAACTCCAGCAAGTTCTTGTTCCAGTGAAGCCACATGGGAAAGTGATTTCCTGGGGGAGGAAGTAACTTTGTGCTGTAGTGTCCATCTTGCTCTAAAAGCAATCACTGCTCTGACAATAGGATGGGGGTTTTTCCCTATTTAAAAAAAATATGGTTATTTTGAATTGTTGCTAAAATAAAACTGTCCTCGTAAGTTCTCGCTTTTAAAAAGAACTCTCAGTGGTAATTTCTATGAAAGTACAGCACATTTTTCCTATTATTAAATAAAATAGAATAAATAATATAACGTGCTACCATTCTAAAACTACAATATCTAACATTTCAACATTGACTATTAAAACACCTGGAGTTTCTAAGACATGTGTTCAATCCTAAATGTTGGGGAAAAAATCCACAGCTTTTCCAGATAATATTCCAAAAGTAGCTTGTGGATGAAACACACGTAATTTGAGATTCTTGATTTAGCCTTATGAATTTGGGTAGGATTTTTCAAAATGTAAATGTTATTTACTGTATGAAAGCCCATTCTGCATCAGACCAAAAGTCCATTTAGTCCCGTCTCCAATAGCTACTCTTCCCAAGGGAAGAGTAAGAGCTGGACAAGAACATGTGATATTCTCCTGTCATATTCATCCAGTCTCCAACTGTTTTCAAGTAGACAGTTGCTCTGCTAGAAGTGGTTTCTGTGTAATTAGTAACACAGAGTGTATCTACTTCTTACGTATTTGTCCAGTCTTGCCTTGAACCCCTGTCAGCCTTTGAAATCTTTTGTCAAGTAATCCCCCACAAATGGGAAGGCTGTCAATTTCTTTCTTTTTCTTCTTTTTTCTTCTTTTTGTTTTGTTTATTTGTTCAAATGTTTTAAAGAATGTTGAGATTTAATAACACAAGTGCACGGTCAGGGCTTCAAGAAGGACACCATATACTGTGAGAGCTGGTAACAATACAAATATGAAACAAACCATGAAGGCATAAGCCAACTTCTGACTGATGAAGTTTAGGAAGAAACTGGCCTTGAAATTTATTTCATAACCCAATACTGAGCTGCTTCTTGCAGTTTTATTTGAAGCATTTGGTGCTGGTCATTGCCAGAGGGAGGCGGCCAGATTACATGGACCTTAAACAGGAAAGTTTCTGTGTTCCTGTTCCAACAGTTCACTTTATTTATTAATTACACGAAGAAATATGCAGATTTGACAAATGATTGGTTTCCTTCCAGAACTACACTTCTGCCATTCAGACGAGCAAGTGCTTTATCCATTGACTTAAAGCATGTTCTTTCTCTTATTAATCTGTGGCAGGGAAGTGCACATATTTTCCCATGCTTGCTCCTTGGTCTGTATGCTTTCAAGCTTTCTCCATCCTTGCTGGCTTTTCTGTAAGAACAGAAGTCCTGATAAAACATTTTTAAACGCTGGTATCCTCTTTGGTCCTTTTATTTTCCCCCTCACTCTCTTTTTTGCTGTTTTGGAACCAGCAACTGCCCCAGAACCTGCAGGAGGGAAGAACACAGATACCGACTGATGATAGCCTTAATGTTTGCACCCCTTGAAAGTAAGCTGATGAATGTCTTAACACAAGACCTCAGTCTTTGTTGTCCTCAGAGAAGTCTATCTATCTGAGCTGTGAAAACACCAGGACAAGTCTAAGCAAGACCTCAGACCTCCCTTCTGGCAAACAAACCCTTAGGCTACGGGAGAGCCATGGGAGGGCTACAGGAGTAAAGCACATGCTACACTATTTTTAGGAATGTCAACTGCTGCAGGTAATGAAACTCTTCCCATCTGTCCTAAGAGGTATGGTTGTGATTGTGCCTGTGGCAACCAAATGGGCCAGCTTTGCTGGATTCACCCACCCTGCTGAACAGGAGGTGGTCAGGGAGAGACTGTGAGCAGTGTCCCTCACTGCTGATTTCTCAGTGCCTTGCAGGGAGCAACCTGGCTATGTTCACTGCAGGAGGAGCTCACGGAAGGCAATACAGATCCAGCTGTCTGTCTCCACCCTATACTGTTGTCCAACACTACCCCAGAAAGTTTTCGATCTCAAAAACCCTTATGCCACACTCCAGTATATGCAACACATGCCTCTAGGTGCCTGCAAAAACCCTCTCCCCAACTCAGTGGGTTATGCGACAACCCTGATGTTATTTCAGACATCTCAAGCTGATAAAATGCATCCTAACAATTACAGCTTAGGACCACTGGGATGCTACCTGAGGCCAAGTGTTATGTGATGCTTGAGGGGATGCAAACCCCTCTGTGACACTTGCCAAAGGCAGCTGGGGATGGGGCAAGTCTTTGACCTTCTCTGCTCAGGAATGCCTGTACTCTCCATCTGTTCAATGACCCAACAACTGTCCACTTGACTCTGTGTGGAGCAACATAGTCACAAGGGTGTGTTTTCAGGAGCATTTTATCACTGTGGATGCCCACCAACGCAGATTCTCACAGTGGGGCGTTGGGGGCCAAAATGTTTGGAGGTGTCACAACTCAGCCTGAGACCAACAGAAGGTGCAGAGGTTCTTCAGCTGCTGGGTGTCTTGAGGTGGGCATTAAAAACACAGAAGGCATCCAAAATGAAGGTGTTTTAACAGATTTGCTGCTTAATTATCTCTAAATTGGCAGTACTAAAACTCAGCTGCTCCACCAGGTTGCTGTAAAGGTTAAATAGTGACATTATTAAAGTGCATTAAAAAGGTAATTAATCAGCATTTTTATTTTTAGAGCCAAAGTTAACCATTAAAAGAAATTTAAAAGATACGTATCACTTTCCTGGCACTTGCTTACCATTTATTATTTGGGTATATCCATTTCTAAGGACTGCTGCTTTTTTTACCTACATCAGAAATTCTCAGTTAATGCATTCCATATCATAATAATTACATTTTTGTATCATTTAACACATTATGTATCTGCCAAACTCTCTCCCAGGCTTATTCTAAGTGCAATTGAATTCACAGTGAAGCAGTGACCACACTAAAACACTTTTGCTTGGAGCAATTTCTCTTCCTTTTTCACAAGAATGAGGGACTGAGCAATAACCAGAGAGGCCACTGAGCTGAGCAAAAAATCACAATTTCTGTCCTTTGGGAAATTCCAATATTTTTTTTTTAATCCCAGATCAAAGGAAGAGGCAATTAACAGAACTTTCTGTGGGACAAAAATGCTTCTAAGTTCTAACATACTTTCAGAGAGTTCAGCTGAGTCATTCAGTTTCTGGGAAATATCAGACAGTGTAATATTAGGAGAGAGCCAGGGGTCTCAGGGAAGTTGTAGTTCACCCATAAGAAAAGCTGGGAACATGAATTACACCTCCTTTGAGGCACCCGCACTTCGGTGCTGAGCACAAAACAAAATGGCTCCCTTTCTATTTAAAAAAGTGAAACACTGTGATTTGGTTTGAACAGCAATGCAATATTACACTTTGATGGCTTAAGGAAAAAGCAAACGTTTTCTTCTAAGTAGAAAATTCCCTTTGGATACTTCTACAGTTCTGGAAAATCTTTTTTCTCACAACAAAAGGACAAACATTTAATGGAAAATTCCCAATCAATCTAACGAAAAGTCCCAGTGACTGTTAGCACAGAGCTACAGAGGAGGTTCTCCCAGCAGCATTCAAGAATTTTAGCCCCTAACCCTTAATCTTATTCTCTACAGTGCTTTTAACTGAAAGTTATTGTTTAGGAAAAACCTCTGTTTTCATAGGCATACATTATTTCTGGCACAGCTGAGTGAAAAGTGAAACTGTGCAGAATCTCTGCTATACAGGAAACAGCAAAAGCTACAGACTTGAAATTGCCTTTTCCCAAGAAGAGCTGTGGATTTGACCTATACATGTACTACGGAGCTACTCAAAACCAGCAATACTTCTGCTCTAAAAAAAAACCCATTAATTTTCATAAGTAACTCAAAAGTAATTGAAGATTACAAAATTCTATTGATTTTTTCTGGAAATTTTAGAGGTGTTTCAAAAACCATCAAATCAAAATCCAAATATTTCTTTTCAAGCCCTCCAAGCCTGAGGTGAGAAGGGTTGCCACAATGTCTCATAGGAGCTATACAGCCAGGACTTTGCCCTCTTTCACCTCTGCGGGTCAGGGTCTTGGGCTGGGCTGGGTTTCCCATTACGTACCAGATCACAACTTTTTGGAGAGATGAGGCAAAGTGAATTGAGAATTACTGATTATAGAATGACATGATGAGAGGCAAACTGGCCACGGCAGCACAGCTCACCACAGACACCAAGGGTATGATGAGCACCCTATAATTTCCGAAGTCATTACAGCAATTTGGTCTCTGCTTTCAGGTAGAAATTTCCATTTTTAAATATGAGTTTCCAAGCATTTTTTTCTCCTAATTCTCCACGAAGGAATGCTCTTGGCAAGATCAGTTTTGTCAAAAAATTCTCTTTACAATCAGAAAGTTTCATAAAATGAAGATCTTCAACCAGTCCTGTTTTGATATGACAATAGTTTCAGTGTGCTTCATGTAACCAGCCTTGAGACTGGTGCCTTCACTCTGCCAACCTGAGCTACTCCAGATAAACAGATAGCATTCACTGACAACAATGAAAACAATAAAATGAGTTATGACATCTTTTCTTCGAGGAGATGAGTGTGGGTGTTTATTGGCAGTCTATGTGTGAATTCGGTAATGATAAGTTTCATGTTTGCTATTAGGAAAACGCATATGGGAGCCGTTCAGGCTGCTCCAGCTCCCCGCAAGTGCACTTCCTGCACCGAGCTGCATTGCAGATGTGGTGGGTCGAGGGCACGAAGGAGGTGCATCTCCATACAGAAGACCCAGAGAAAGAGCCTGGGGGGCACATGGGATCTCAGAGCAGGGAAAAGGCAGCAGAGCGTGAAATAGGAGCCCGAAAGAGCAACTTTCATGCTCAAAACCTCAGACTTGCCAGACCTGTGTAATAACTAATCACCCAAGCACTTACATTCGTTTTCTTTAGAGGTGACTGAGAACATAAGCAGAAGTGAAGGTCAGCACTTAGATAGGAATAATCCCTGCCTTCCAAGTCTTAGAGGGTAGGAGGCCAGACACATCAGTCATGTGAACAGAAGTTGTTCCATTACAGTCCACCAAGAAGCGCTGATTCACACCACTTGATTTTCTGAACACTAATTTCTTGCAGGAGAATATGTAAAGTCTTATTCCCCACAGGCTGAGGGGAGGGAAATGTACACCCTGTTCACAGGGCAGTAAGGACAGCCCCGTTAACTTTCATATAAGCTTGGTCAGAAGTGCTTTTAAATGTCTTTCAAAACAGCCAGATGAAACACGATATCTGCTAAGCCCATCTTCTAAGCTTGCTAAAACCGGTGATGTTTGGCACGGGGAAAGGAGCAAAATTCGGGAAGACCTGAAATCTCTCCACTTAAATTCTGCTGCAGAGAGACTGGGCATCCCTCCAGCTGCCTTCCTGGGTCCAGGTGCATTGCTGCTCCTTCATGTTGCTTTGTTTTAATTTTTCAGTTTCCACTTTCTCAATCCTCTAAACAGAAATCACTGAGCCTTCTGGGTTTTCGGAGAGTTAGCAACATGAGGCGACAGTCTCTAAACCTTCTCTATTCCCAAGTGCCTCAGCTAAGTGACTGCTCATGACACTCACTTCCCTGCTGGTTTTTCCCTTTAGGTTTCTTCGTATTTTTCCCTGTTGAAGTATTGCACAGCAATGTTCAGATATGAGTCCTGTTCAACAGGGACTGGAAGGAGGGGAGATTTAGCACAACTCTGCCTCCAAGCAAGGACACGAATACGATTTAAAATAGAGCTCAACTATCTCAGTGCAGTGTCCTATGGCCAGTTTCTGTTTAAAATGGTTCCTAGTAGGAAACCATCCCACCACTTGGCACGTTTTAGCAGAGTGGTAGCACCTGCAGAGGGGAGAGCTGGGATTTCAGGAGGCCAGGGTGGAGGGCTAGGGACCAAGCCAGCTGGGCAGGCTGACCGCACCATTGCCCCCCCTTACACCTGCCTTGAGAAAGTCACCCCAGACCGGCGAAACACACTCACGGAAACTTGACCACTTTTTTTTTGTTTTTCTTAATTATGGAAAAGAAAAACATTTTTTAAAAGGATATTACCTCCTGCAGGAGGAGCAAGCAAAGCTCAGACCTAGCTTGCATCTGCCTTCTCCCCGCACCCATCCTCAATGCCCCACTCGGGGAGGGGGCTGCAGCCACAGCCGGGGCTCAGCCTGCACTGCCAGCCTTCGCCTCTGCCTCCGGCCTCCAACTTCGCCATTGTGTCAGGTCACAGCTAACGTGGCACGAGTGTTTTATTCATTGCTTTCTTTTGCTTAGTGCATTATATATTTCCTAAGGATTTTACTCGTCTGGCCATGTATTGTGTTTCTTCGCCTTGTAACTCCACTTGCGGATTTATCATAGATTTTTTGAAGCTGAGGCTGAACAGCTGCCTTCTAATAACACCAGCCATATGTCAGACCATCTCCAGCACTCATTCCTCCTCACTACTGACCTTTCTCGAGTGTTTCAGAGGAGAGGTACTATTTCCCACATCCCTCTCCTCTCTTCTGCTCCCCACTTGATAATTAGGCTAACTCAGGGCAAGAGAGAGTTAAGATACTCAAGTGGGAAGCGACCAATACATCTGTCCTGCATTTAGCTGGCGGCGTGCAAGAGCAAGTTTTTGTCACAGCTTTTGTAATCTCATGGTTCCCTCCCCAACAACCTGCCCACAGCCAGCAGACCATCTCTGAACAGGCCTGACCTATACTTATATATTGATCCTGCAACATACTGAGTTTTACCAAGCCCCCTAAGAATGTAATATTCTGAACAAAAATTCAGCCCTTTAAGAAAAAAAAAAAAAGATACTTAGGTACTTTACTGCCCAAATCTGCTTCTGATTATCTTATTTTCACAAGGTTTTCACCACTATGGTCAACAGAACTGGACTGAATAGCACACCTGGAAGCAGAGTCAGCGCCAGGCTTAGCTGACCATATCACCTTGAAGCTTTTTTTTTTTCTTTTTTTGTTCTTCTCCTTATAACATAAAAGCCTGCTTCTAATATCAACATCCTTGTTGTTGCAGTTGCTCACAATGCCTCTATTTCCAGCTGGAGACCTGATGTTTCCTAGACCACAGCGCTGTGCACACTCCGGTTTGCTCGTTACAACTTAGTTTCCTCTTCTCCAGCCCTGGGCCACTGCACAATATAAACAATAGATGTGTCTTGAAAACCATCCAAAACAAATGGGTCTCAGTGCCTGCGCTGCTCTCAGATCTGTAAAGAGAGCTTACTGTATGCACAGTTGGTTTAATCCTGTGAATAGTCTGGGAAGTATGATTTAATGGTCATTTCTAACTGGTGGGTCCTTTGTTGGAGTCTTGCTAGAGAGAATTTACCCCCAAATTATTCTTTGCTCTCTGTAGACTACGGAATAGTTGAGCTGTATTTCTAGAGCTGGTTGGGGTTTTTTTTCCCCAGTAAAATTAACCATTTGTAACAAGGAAAGATATATTAAAAAAAAAAAAAAGGAAAAGCAAATAATCACCCTCCATCATTATGACTTCGCAAAGCAGTTGTAATAAGCAGCTAGAGCCGGAGTCAATATTTGCCAATACTCTGAACGTTCAGAGGCACGCTGTGCACCTTGGATTTTTAGTAATATTTCCTGCATACTCGTATTTTTCTTTTTGCCTCCAGCACAGTTTCCTGCTGTCTGAGTAAACTCCTCAGAGATGCTGTTTTTGCAATATCATCTCCTGTGTTTTATAATTCGATGGCAGTTTATCACTCCTTTTAGTAATCCACAGTGGCATATACTGCAATCTTCTGCTACAGGGTTGTCAGGTGTGGGCTCTTCCCTCTAGCTCAGAAGAGATGGTTTGCTGACCTTGTTGTGACAGAACCTCAGGTCAGAGTGGAAGGATCTCAGTAAGATAAGAGATTAATGTCTCCATGAAAGGGTAGGCTGTAATTTGAAGGAGTCAGCCTAAGAGGATAACCTGAAAAAACAACCAACTCAGGTTAAAGACTTACATTTTTTTCTCAAATCAGTTTGGGTCATACATAGTCAGTAAGATTTATTTTGAGGTTCTCACATGGGTTTTTCTCCTCCTCCTCTGTTTCCTACTGATGAGACCCGTTTGTACAGGAAGCAGACTGTATACGAATCCCTGAAGTCATTTTCAAGACTTTTCATTGTGTATTATTACATTTTACTGTATTTCCATCATTCTAGTCTTCAAGGTTGCCTTATTCTTCTATAAAATATCCTTATCTATCTCTTCATTGACAAAGCCTCCTAATTTCCTTAACAAACATCCATTTTTTTGTGCCAAGGTAATCTATAAAAGACATTGAACATTGCTTCCCAGAACAGTCCTGGAGGACTGACCTCCCCTCAATCCAAAGTTTTCCAAGAATTTATTTGATCAGCTAAAGGAAATTCCCACTGGGACTATCATACGGCATCAAAATGCAAGGGATATGGGATTAATTATTCTGGCTATCATTAGTGAAAAAATTGAGTATCAGTCACAAAAGCAGCCTTTGAAGAATGCACTAATAATCCCGTTCAATCTGGATGATTCCCCTTTCATTACAAGACCGTTATCTGCCTTCCAGTCTGTGCCTTATCCCCTTAGAAGCATTGCACATCTCCTTCAGCATAACTAATAACTTCTTCTGTGGTACCATATTAAAAAAAAATCCAGATAAATTAGTTCTACTTTTTTCTTGTCTAAAAAATCAGTTTTCTATCTCATCAAAGAAAAACATGAGGCAAGTCAGTCAGACAAATTATTTTGAGTGAAACCAAGGGCATTTTATTGGTTTATCTTCGTGTATTTAAGCATTCTTTCTTTTAAAATTTGTTTTCTAATCTTGTATGCCACTGAATTCAGACTAATGGGCCTGTTGTTGCTCAAGTCACTTTTTCCCCTTCTGGTAGCGTAGACAGTGCATTTACTATTTGCTACTCAGATGACATGAGCTCTCAATTTGCTAGTTTAATTTAAAAAAAACTTTGCAATTTCAATGCTAGCTCATTCAGTGTATAGGGTGAACGCTGTTCAGGACATCTGATCCAGCTGCATTGACCTGCATGAGTTTTAATTCCACCTTGGGAACAGTAAATTGCATTTCCTTACACTCATTCCACTAACCAGCATCTGTGCCCTGACTTACTCAAATGGAAATCATTTTCTTTCTGAAAGATGAAGTATTCGTTTAGGTGTAGGACCATAACATCCTCCTGGGAAAATGGCCCCATTCGTTTTTCCCTTAATTGGTTTCTATAATCCCAGATGCTGTTTGGTTATCCTGATACTTCATGATCACTGAGATGTAGTTTTCTTTGCTGAATACTCCCTTTCTCTATTTCTGCAGGCTTTTTCCTGCAGACCTTTCTGCTGTGATTATCTACCCATGAGCTTCTAAAACTTATTATTTTTTTTTGGCCTTGCTTTGCATGCAAGTTTGACATATTTTTTTTTTCACTTCTGTAAACAGGAGACTACCATTGAGTGGAGGTGTTTCTAATGATGTTCTGCAGGGACTGATCCCTGGCCTTAGGCTTCTGAATAGTTTTTTTAGTCTGGAATGAAAGAACACCTTTATCTTCAAAATGTGCAGATGACAGGAAACTAAAGGAGTAGTAAACAAGGAAGAGGAAAGAACCTGACAGAATTACTGTGGTCCTTAGATGTCTAAGCAGCATAAATGTAGGAATTTTATATTAAATTTATATTTGGCACTGATGAAATTGCTGTTGAATCTGGTTGTGTTAGACAATATAATGAAAGTAGATGAATGTGAGAGAATCTGAGAACTTCAAGAATGATACAGGACTGGAAGTTTGTCTTTATTGTGACTGATTTAGGGTGGAGACATCCTGTGGGACATACATAGCTTCAGTATCTGAGAGGAGTGCAGAGACTCATCTATGAGATTTTGGCATTATCAGTATGACTACTGATGGCAACAGGTTATAATGGAGGGATGGGCTGGACATGTGACAACACCTCATGTCTTCCTTCGTTCTACCTTCCCCTAGTCTTCATGCACTTTTGCCTCTTTCCTCTCTGCAAAGCAGGAATCTGTCTGATGGAGCCCATCTATTTCTGAGATGCTCTCTCCTGTGTGCCCATCTAATTCTCTGCAGTGGTCTCCATTTCCAGTTGAGAGTCATTTCCTCTGCACGCACTAATCTCCAAAGGATCTCTGCCCATCTAGGTAGATGCTTCTGCTGACCATAATGTGTCTCACTTGATGCTACTGCAGCCTTCAGTAGGGAGAGATAATTCCTGAACTCTTTACAAGCTTTAGAAGTTCAGAGTTTCACCTTTTCAAAAACAGTAAAGAGTAAGTGTCAGCTGCTGGTAAGAATCTTATAAAAGGCAGAGGTCCTCCGAGGATTCTGTGTACACCAGGGTTTTCAGTGTTCTGAGACGCAATGAGGTGGCTCCATTGATCATCACGTATCCCATTAAATCATTTATTGTTGAAGTCTCTCTACAAAACCCCTTTTAAAAAACAGAGATATTTTGTATTATTTATTACAAAATCTTGTTCTGCCAACAGAAAGACTCACTTCGTACAGAACTTCAGTAATGGTAAACTAACTGATTTACGGCAAACTGATTTACTGGAATAGCTCTTACATTTTTAATAGCTCTGTCTGCGTGCCTGCTGTTATTTTCACCCTGTAAAAGTGCCAAAGGAAATACAGGACAGATGTTCTGAAAGCTGAAAAAGAACACTATAGTTTTAACAAACAGCTACCTGTCTGGGACCTCTGCTGAAAAAAAAAATCCCATTTCTAGGTGGCTTTTGATGAATAGGCTTTAAAGAGGTTAGAAAGTATTATCAGTCCTACTGTTGTCATTGCATGACTTGGCAGACCACTGACCAGTGATGAATAGGGAACTTTTCCAGCAGAAAAAGAGTTTATCAATTGAGACTCATAGATTAATTTTGTTCTACCAAAGATCAAATCTGAGAATTCATTTTGAACAATAAATTTCTCACCTTTTTCAAAAAATAGGTATCTCAGATTTAATTATGTTTTTATGCTTTAATGCCTCAACAAGAGTAGTCCACTTTCTCTTCATAAAATGGACACTTATTCCAGTGGACTGGAATAAGAACAGACTAACTCTGTTCATAGTGGAGAACTGCTGACCATCTTCATTTAAAGTAACTGCTAAGCATCAGGAGTTTAATTTTAAATAGGCCTACAAGAGAAAGTAGAGTATCCAATACTGTATGGTACAAAGGTGCAACAGGTCAAAATCAACCTAAGTCCCCTCCTCTGAAGCCCATAGATCAGTACAAATTTGGTTTGGTATATTGAAAGTGAAGGGAATCAGCTGCAGACTTGTTGCAGGGGTTACTGTTTATTCATGGCTCAAATGCCTGGCACAGAGAAATGGAAGTAGTTAATGCTACCTGATTCCTTGAAATTCAAAGCATTAAAACTCCAAATGTGCCAGGTTTCAAAGGTGTCCAGCAAGAAAAAACAACAGATTGTTTCTACTGAGAGCTGGAACCGTACTGAGCTATGCATGAGGAACAGGTACCTCCCAGCCTGATGGCAGTATTTAAAGGGTCACACAACGGAATTGGGTTCTTTTCCCCTCTCCTAATCCCCTGCAAAGCTTACAGGCATAGCTGCTTTAGGTACCTAAGAGTTCTGGACATAAAGCCCCATGAAAACGGTATCTCCTTAAATTGTTTTATCTCAGCTGCATATAGACCCTCTTTGTAACTCCATTTGGTGCCATGCATGACATACAGATTTCAATTCAAGCAGCTTAATCTCATTTTAGAAAGTAAGTCCAGGCAGGTATGGCAGACAGCTGCCGAAGGTGTGGACGCTTGTCTTTGCATTTTGATATAACCTATCCCAATGACGTGCAATTTCACGTGAATTTCACAGGGATATGTACTATGATGCTACTAAAAATTATGTCCCTTTTCTGTAGCTGCCAAGTCCTTTAAGCTAATGAACAGGGAAGGAAAATGTAGGGGAAGATACTAGGGCATTAGTTTATTTACTGTGTTACTTGGGGCTCAAAGTCATGGCACTCCATTACATGCCGTGTAAATAAAATTGAAAAGGATCCCTGCCCCCAAAATGTAAGACCAGAGTTTTAGACAAGAAGGAAGACACACATGGTGATAGACAGGCAGGAAAGTGAAAGGAAACAGGCAGAAAATACCAGTCCATCATTAAGCAGTGCATCCATAGATAAGCCATTCTCAACCTTTCATTTAGCTCACAAAATGATAGCAAAATCCTTTACCCTCCCAGTCCTCTACTGGAATACTGTAACCACATAGCAAGATGGGAATCAGGACTCCATGCTTCCCAACAGCCTTCAAAAGAAATCAACTTAATGTGGTTAACAAGTCACATTTAGATATGAATGAATTGCAGCAAAATGCAAACCTGGCAGTTCAATTATAAAATACGTCAAGACCTTCCAGGACTGATTAGCAACATAATATTGGATAAGGTTACCAGAGGCATGACTGACTAATTGGCAATGCTAAATTTGTTCTTAAATGCCAAACAGCGTCTCATTGATATGGTTTGCTATTAGACAATGCATTTCATAGAATCATAGAATCATAGAATGGTTTGGGTTGGAAGGGACCTTAAAGATCATCTAGTTCCAACCCCTCTGCCATGGGCAGGGACACCTCTCCACTAGACCAAGTTGCTCAAAGCCCCATCCAATCTGGCCTTGAAAACTTCCAGGGAGGGGGACATCCACAGCTTCTCTGGGCAACCTGTTCCAGTGTCTCACTACCCTCACAGTCAAAAATTTCTTCCTAACATCTCAGTCTTTCAGTTTAAAACCATTCCCCCTCATCCTATCACTACATGCCCTTGCAAAAAGTCCCTCTCCAGCTTTCCTGTAGGTCCCCTTCAGGTACTGGAAAGCTGCTAGAAGGTCTTCCCAGAGCCTTCTCTTCTCCAGGATGAACAGCCCCAACTCTCTCAGTCTGTCTTCATAGGAGAGGTGCTCCAGCCCTCTCATCATCTTCGTGGCCCTCCTCTGGACTTGTTCCAACAGCTCCATGTCCTTCTTATGTTGGGGGCCCCAGAGCTGGATGCAGTACTCCAGGTAGGGTCTCATGAGAGTGGAGTAAAGGGGAAGAATCACCTCCCTTGACCTGCTGTCGTGCTTCTTTTGATGCAGCCCAGGATACAGTTGGCTTTCTGGGCTGCAAGCGCACATTGCCGGCTCACGTTGAGCTTCTCAGCAACCGTCAGCCCCAAGTCTTTCTCCTCAGGGCTGCTCTCTATCCATTCTCTGCCCAGCCTGTGTTTGTGCTTGGGATTGCCCCAACCCACGTGCAGGACCTTGCACTTGACCTTGTTGAACTTCATGCGGTTTGCACAGGCCCACCTCTCCAGCCTGACAAGGTCCCTCTGGATGGCATCCCTTCCCTCCAGTGTGTCAACCGCACCAGACAGCTTGGTGTCATTGGCAAACTTGCTGAGGGCGCACTCAATCCCACTGTTCATGTTGCCACCAAAGATGTTAAACAGCGCCAGTCCCAATACCAACCCCCGAGGAATGCAACTCATCACTGGTCTCCACTTGGACATCGAGCCGTTGACCATAGCTCTTTGAGTGCAACCATGCAGCCAATTCCTTATCCAGTGAGTGGTCCATCCATCAAGTCCATGTCTCTCCAATTTAGAGACAAGGATGTCATGCAGGACAGTGTCAAATGCTTTGTACAAGTCCAGGTAGATGACATCAGTTGCTCTTCCCTTATCCACCAGTGCTGTAACCCCATCATAGAATCATGGCCATCTTGCACTCAGCAAGTTTGCAAATACACACTCAGAGGAGTGGCTGACACATATGATGGGTTTGCTGCTATTCAGAGGGACCTCAACGAACTGGAGAAATGGGCTAACAGAAGCCTCATAGACTTCAACAAAGGGAAATGACACCCCCTGCACCTGGCATGAAATAACTCCGTGTACCAATACTGGCAGGAGGTGACCGACTGGAATGCAGCTTTGCAGAAAAGGTCCTGTGGATCCTGGTGAACACAAAGTGACACACTAGCCAGCAATGTGCCCTTGCAGCAAAGAAAGCATTGTCAACAGGCTAAGGGAGTTCATCCTTCCTCTCTACTGAGCCCTGGTGAGAAACATCTAGAGTGCTGGGTCCAGTGCTGGGCTTCCCAGTAGAAGAGAGACAGCAACATACTGGTGCAAGTCCAGCACAGGGTCACAGAGGTGATTAAGGGCTTGAAGCATCTTTCACATGAAGAGAGACTGAGAGCACCAGGAGTGTTCAGCCTGGAGAAGAGAAGGCTCAGGGGAGACCTTATCAATGTGTGTAAATACCTGATGGGAGAGAGTAAAGACAGATCCAGACTCTTCTCAGTAGTGCCCAGTGATACAGGACAAGAGGCAGTGAGCATAATTTGAAATAGGGGAAATTCCATTTAAACATAAGAAGATACTTTTTTATTGTGAGGGTGGTCAAACACCGGAGAAGATTGCCCAGGCAGGTTGTGGAGTCTCCACCCTTGGAGATATTCAAAATCTGACTGGACACAGCCCCGAACAACCTGCTCTAGTTGACCCTGCTCTGAGAAAGGGGTTGGACTGGGTGACCTCCAGAGGTGCCTTCTCACCTCAGCAGCCCTGTGATTGCAGAGTTCTAGTTAAGCAAGACGAATCTCACTATGTATCTGTACAGCAGTGAGTCTCGGCTTGAGTTAAGGGAAAGGTAGATGCTTCTGGAGTCTCAAAAGCATCATTTCTGCACTGATTTAACATTAGATTGGCCAAACTGTTTTCTTAGTCATGTGAGCTCATGTCACAGAAAGAACTTGGTGTTCTAATAAAACCGAGAACAGACAAGTATAAGTATTTTGCAATGTTAAAACATTTTCTTAATATATATTATTCACCGGTGTACACAGAGTTCTGTGTGAGTGGTGGTAAATGAATTTCTCCAGTTAGCTGGACAGACACACATCACTGAATTCATGTTCCTGTAGCACCACAGGAGTTATTCTCTTATTTTATATTTTTAAAAAATCTAAAATGGGAAGTATGAGTGCTCATTAGATCATCTATAGTACTTGTTTTATACCAGTCATAACTACAAATATTCATTCTCATCAAAATACATTTCAGAAAGTGTAACCTTTTAATACTTTGAAATAGGTACACTGTAAACTAGAACTGAGATTGCAGTAACTGCTGGAATAAAAGTTCTTTCCAAAAACTTGTTTGCCCTGTTGCTGTTCATGGGCACTGAGCAGACGGCTTATGTTTATTAATTAAAAGTATCACGTAGTCATTTTTCTGATCTGCCTTCTGAATTGCCTTCTTTTAAATATATAGTGCTTCAGTTGTGTGATGTACAAAGAACTGGTGTCTGTAGTTAAAAATTGGAGTAAATACATACTTAAAGGCAAAGTTGTTTTTAAAACCAACTGCAAGGTAGAGTTAAGGCTATTTGACACACTGACCAGACATACCTGAATATGCTTAATTTTCTTTAAGTGTTTTCTAAATTCTTCATTTACAAATCCAAATATTCATTTTGGGAATAATCACAACAGTAATTTCATCTTTCACTATTAAGGTACTGAATTGTATTTGTAAATTAAAACCCTGTTGATATAACTTGTTACCAAGGTATACAAAAAAAAAAAAAAAAAAGAGACCTTTCTTGCACACAACTTCATTGCTTTGGCTCCTAAGTCTCTGAAGAAAATGAGGTTTCTAAATACATTTTGAAAATTGAACTTAGATATTAAACCCTTTGATGTGTTACAGACAGGCTCAGAACAGGATTAGGTCGAAAGATAGAGATCATATCTATTCAAACCAAAGACTAGTTTGAATACATACAAACATTTTTTTCCTGTTTCTTAGCATATTGTTTTGGTTTTGTCCTGTTAATAATTCTGGCTAGATCTGGCTAGAGCTTTGGAAAAGCATCAGAAAATTCAGGAGGAAGTACTAGAAATATTTTGATGATTCCTGGAATAAGCACTGCAAGCACAATCCTCTGCTTGCAAAGATTCAAATGGAGCATAGAGTTTATAACAAAGGTCCTGACTGAAAGGTATAGAAAACAATTTAAATAACTGAAAATACCGTTTCTTTAATAACAGTGATTCTTTATGCAACCTCAGTTCCATGATCTGGCATTTCTAATGTAAACAATTTTGATCAATATATGCCAGAAAGAACAAACACATTTGCAATGGAACTGACAATAAGACCACAATAAGTAATGCTCCTTGAAATGAGACATTTGTCTCGATGAGTAAAGCTCCTTGAAATGAGACATTTGTGAGGTATGATCCCAAGCTCCCAAGTCACTTCAGTGGGACTTTATACATTATGAAGAATGTATGGTATTATTAATAGACTTTTGAGTATTACATAAAACAACAAAAAAAGGAAGTTTAAATATTAATAAGAACATCATTTACTACAGTGTCAAAGACATATAAGAAATAAAAATTGAAACACCTGGCAAAAAAATGTGTTAAAACACAGTGACTGAAACGAACAAAACAAAACATAGCAAAGCAAAATGAAATAAATAATGGATGAATTAGTGGTTCCTCTTACATTCTTAAAAACACAACAGAGGATCAAATGACATTAAAAGAGAACTAAACATAAAAGCTTCTTTCTGGAAGAAGAACCGTCAACATTCTCAGAATCCATCTTTAATTCAGCAAAAACATAAAAAGGAAAAATAAAAACAAAAATTCACATTGCTTATTAAAGAAGGTTTGGAAGTCTACTTTTTCCCTTTGGGGTCCACTTTTTGTCAAGTTAGTAAGCTTGTGGACTTAAAAAAATTATCCTTGTTCACTTAGGTGTTGAAATAGGAGCACTGTATAAATAGAAACTTAAGTAAATACGTAGAAAATTCATGCAGAAAACTATAATTATATAAAAGCTATTTATCTTTCATGCAGCACCACAATAGCTTTAACATTTTTCAGTACGTTTGGTGATTTTCAGAGTGGTATCTGCTCAGACACTGATCCCTCTTTCCCCTATATTTTCACTTTGTTCTCATAGCAAAGTCGAGGGGTCTGTTACCGCTTTTATTAGTGTCTGGGAGTTTTGCCATCTCCTTGTGTCTCACTTTGATGAGAAAAAATTGGGCTCATGTTCCTGAAACCCAAACCAGAAGCTATTTCCAATGTGATCTTTTTTGCACAGTCATTTTAGTACCTGGGCACAAGAACAACTGTAGGAACATATAATCCAGTCTCTGTTCTCACTGGTGACTACTTGTGTGACAAATCCTATTAAAAATGACTGATACACCTAAATCAGCACTTTTTTTTCATTACTATTATTTCTACAACAGTGAGGTGTATTGGTCAGACTGACAATTGGAGTGAACATTAGACTTTATTGCCCTTCTGGAAATGAGGAAGGTCAGGGAAGCTGCAACACCCAAGCCTTTTCTCATGCCAGCAGGTCAGAGGCAGCCATCCTCCGCTATACTCTTGAATGATTTGCTGCTGCTGCTTAGCACATCAGAGTTGAGGGTTTTTCCTATTCTTGTTTCTCTTTACTCCCAAGGGCAGGTTTCAGCTGCATAAATGTAAGTATCTGAGATTTTATGGGCTGTTTGGATATCCCAATCGGCCCCTAGCTGCCTCTCCAGAAGGTATGGCTTGTAATTAAGCCATGTGTCATGTCTCCCAGTCCTCTGCAAACATTTGCAAACCATGCATGATGGTATCTGAAGTGACCTTGTATGTTTATATTTAGGCAAACAAACCACGCTGTGATTGACAGAATTACTTTTCACTCTAGAGTTGGCTCTTTCCAATCTCCAGCAACACTCTTACTTTTGGTTTCAGCTGGCTCATGTGGAGCTGTCTGGAAGATTATGGTCATAGGCAGTCTATGGCTTACAGAGTAGGGACCAGAACCCAGAACAGGAATGAGCACCTGATAGGAGGAGCCTGTGCAGAATACAGTCTGGGGTGCAGTGATCCCTGGTCATGTTCCTTGCTGAAGAGGCATATTGCTGGATGTTGCATAAACTGAAGTCTGCGGGTACAACAAAGGCTAAGGTTAGTTAGAAGCAAGGGATTGCCACTTTGTCATGAGATCGCATGGTTCTATATGGCCAGATCCACATTAAATACAAATTATTTAATCATAGTAAAAGAAAGGAATGAACTTGTATAGTGCTTGCAATCATAGCAGCTGTGATATCAGGCTGGAAGCTCTTTGGTTGTTTTCATTCTCTCAGGTTTGATCAGCTGTTGAGATCTGCTTCTAAACAGAAAAATGGAAGGATGTATCAAATCAGATCCATGAAAACAGACATATCTGTATTTGAAGAGACAAAGGGGTTCCTGTGGTAGGCAGTGTTGATTATAAAACCCACTGTATCACCAACAGACAAAGAAAGACCTACACATCCTCACATAGCAATAATATCTATATCTTTGTGTGGCATAAGGTTAACATTTGGGTTTCCTCAGTGAACCTGGGAGCTTCTTGCTGATTGAACTCAGCTGCTGAAGCCCATCAGAAGAGTAACACAGGCAGGGGACTGGGAAACAGCAGAACAAAGTGCATTAGCCAGTAAAAGGAGTGGAAGAAGGTGATCTGTTAGGAAGGTGTAGGCAATAAATAGTCCTGCATTCCCTATGGGAGAAAGCACACTCACATTTAAACATTTCAAAGAAGTATTTTTGTGACAGATATACTACATCTATTGAACTATTATATAGGGGAATTTGGAATTACTAATATCAAATACAACTATAAAACATATTTACTAACAAAAAGAAGAACAAAGTTATCTGTTTGCAATGTTAACTAAAAGAGGTACGTTTTGTAAGCAGCTTTCGTAAGTCATTGTGAAGGCCAAAAATGGAGAAAAAGAATTCAGCCTACATAATCAGTGATGGCCATTACTGCCTCTGTGAAGGACAATGATGGACAACAGTTACGTGCCCTTAGATGGACCCTTACATAGGCTTTCTGTTTCATAGCTGCAGAGGGTTCTTTCCTCTGCTTTATCAGGAGCCTGCTCAATCCAAAACCTCAATGCATCCCTTAATCAGGAACAGCTGACAGAGCTCATAAGAGGCTGCTAGGGCTTGTCAGGAGCCTGTGACTCCTGTAGCTCTCCCTACCCAGCAGCAGCTGCTACCCTGACTTTCCTCAGAGGTTTTCTGGGAGCCCCCCACAATCCCAGAAGCAGCTCCCTGAGGATCTAAAATATTTCAAAGCAAACCCAGAAGCTGCTGTGTCTGTTGTCTGCCTCTCTTCACTCCACTCAACATGGAAAACTAGGCTTGTGACCTAGCACTACTACCCATGAAGAGCAAGGGGTGGTCCAGCTATCTACCTCAACCATCCCTGTAAAGCTTGGAGTTACCTATCTCTGAACATGGGGGAGAGATCTCTAGCATTTGATGGAGACGTATTTGGACTAAACATCGAGCTTGCAGAAGGACAAAGCAGGAGAACCTGAATTCCACTTGGAGCAGCAGGCCTACATGCAGCTTGCAATCTGGATAGCAGAGACAGGCAAAGAAAGAAGCATCACCTCTACTTTACAGATTGCCAGCTGCAGCGTAACTGGACTGACTAATCTGCATGAAGGTTTATATAGGGGATAGGAATCCAGTGAAGAACAGCTCAAAAACAGGTTACTGCAGACAGCCTGAAACTTATTTCATTTCATTGTTTATTTGTTCTTGTTTCATATTCAGACAAGAATGCTAAGTTAGCCTATAAACTTCATGTATATATTTACACAATCTATCTTATGTATGTAGAAGCATATTAAAGGCTACTGTGGGACTTCAGAAATACCCTCCATACATCTTTCAGTTTTTATCATGCAATGCCAGTCTTTGTATCCTTTCACAGTTGGCACTTCTCCAAAAATATCTGGCTTGGCAGATGAGGGGAGAGCAGTGGATAGACTGCCTAGAGTTCGATAAGGTTTTTGACACTGTCTCCTGTAAGATCCTCAAAGAGAAGCTGATGAAGCATGCGGTGGATGAGCAGACAGAGAGGTGTATTGAAAACTGGCTGAACAGCCAGCGAGTGGTGATCAGTGACATGAAGTCCAGGTGGAGGTCAGTAACTAGCAGTGTATCCCAGGGGTCAATACTGGATCCAGTCTTCTTCAACATCTTCATTAATAATCTGGGTGGGGCAGAGTGTACCCTCAGCAAGTTTGCTGATGACACCAAACTGGGAGGAGTGACTGATACACCAGAGGGTTGTGCTGCCATATAGAAGGACCTCAACAGGCTGGACAAATAGGCTGGCAGGAGCCTCATAAAGTGCAACAACAGGAAGTGCCAAGTCCTGCACTGGGGGCACTATTACATGCTGGGGGCTGACCAGCTGGACAGCATCTTTGCAGAAAAGGCCTTTTGGGGAGTCCTGGTGGACACCAAGTTGAACATGAGCCAGCAATGTGCCCTTGCCGCAAAGAAGGGCTAGTGATATCCTGGGCTGCATTAGGAGGACTGTTGCCAGGAGGTGGAGGGGGGTGATCCTTCCCCTGTACTCAGCACTGGTGAGGCCGTGCCCAGAGTGCTGTGTCCAGTTCTGGGCTCCCCAGTACAGGAGAGACATGGAGCTACTGGAGAGAGTGCAGCAAAGGGCTACCACTAAGATGATGAAGGGACTGGAGCATCTCTTCTGTGAGCAAAGGCTAAGAGAGCTGGGACTGCTCAGCCAGAGAAGGGAATGCTCAGGAGGGATCTCATCAATGTGTACAAATATGTGAAGGGAGGGTGCAAAGAAAATGGAGCCAGGCTCTTTTCAGCGGTGCCCAGTGACATGATCAGAGGCAGTGGGCACCAGCTGAAACACACGAGGTTCCAATCTGAACACCAGGAAACATCTTTTTACTGTGAGGGTGACTGAGTCCTGGCACAGGCTGCCCAGAGAGGTTGTTAAGTTTCCATCCTTTGAGATAATCACAAGCCACTTGGATGAGGTCTTGGGCAACTGGCTCTAGGTGGTCCTGCTTGAGCAGCAGGGCTGGATCAGATGACTTCCAGAGGTCCTCTCCAACCTCAACCATTCTGTGATTCTGTGAAAAATTATCTGAGCCTAGATTTTGATTAAGAATTTTTGATAAATCACCTTTTTCAAGAGATGATTTCCCTTTCACAGGTTTTGGAACACAAAAATTAAAAATGTGAACTTCGTGAGTTTTCCCAGTTTGCAACACTTCTGTTCAATAATTCCTACTAATTTCCTCTAAAAACGTACTTGAAAATGAAATTACCCTTAATGTTCAGGTTACCGTTCCTTGAAAACTTTCAGGATATCTGTTTTCTTTCCTTACTCTGCACGAGGAATAAAAAATAAATCTCAAAACCTCCTCTAGGATAAAACAAATAATTTCCTCCCTACTCCCTGTCATTGAGTCCCCAAGTGAAATACTGGCACCAACAGAATCAACAGAAGATTACCACTCACAATTGCCTTAGGCAAGCCAATATCCTTGTGGATTTTATTATGCTTTCCATTTTAAGTATAAAGAATTTATTTTTATACTGATAGAATCTTTCAAAGCAGTGAGCTTTCTGAAGTTCAGTCTCTGTGAAGTTACTAACCTTTTTAATTAATACCATGAAGGCACTCAAATCTCTTCTGTATAATACAGTGAATTTAAATAAGTTAAAACAAAAAAAAAAAACACTTTACTAATAAGTTCTCATTCTCTGATTCCTAGGAATTTATTAGTAGGCAGTCTTGCCAAAACTGTATGATTTTATATCCACCAAGCTTACCTTTAGTGCTTTCAGATGGGGCAAAATTTCACCTGTCTTCACTGCCAATGTGATAAGGTCTATTGAATATTACTACACATATTTTGAAACCCAGGGATGCATAAGTAGAATTTAGTATACTCTTGAAAGGATATCATTCAGCTTTCATGCTGAATTTTTTGACACTGGGAGATTCAAATTAGATTTTTCAAGCTATTTTAACTTTATTTTTGACATGTAATATATAATATAGATGTGTGAAATAACACAGTGTTAGTTATCTTGTCACAAGGTTTGACAAGATCACAAAGCATATTAGCTAAGTGGTGTTTATCTCCCCACCTTTACTCATCAGGAAAGGATTGGTAGGGTGGAAACCACAGCTAATGTTGGGTTCAGAGAGCATGACTCAAGGAAAAGATTTGCCTAATGTGGCCTCTGGCTTAGTGAATAAAGAGACTGCAAGAGGTAAAGAAGCTCTACGAGAAAAAGGGCAACAGATTGATGCGGTAAGCTGTTTAAGATAGTATGTAATTTGTGAACAAGCGGTCATAGCCTGAAACTCCCTGCCTGGTAGAAAACACATTACACCGTGTAGAAAGACTGTCTGTTTCAAAAAGTGGTTGTAGTACAAAACAAATATTCAAAGTCAGCACTAGATGTGTAAAAGGAGTGCCTGCAAGATGACTGGACACACTTTTCCAAGGGAAGAGGTTGGAAAGGTGCTGTCACTAATTAGATTTGAACAATAGAAAAGTGGCTGATTATTTTTAGAACCTCACAGGAATAGGCTTTGGTGGACCATATGGTCTTTTGCTCTGAAACACTCCTGTCTATTTTGAAATAAAGGTCTGTACTTAGCCCTCCAGAAGAGTAAATGGGATGCTGGGTGTGCAGCACAGCTCTTCTGTCAATATATAGACCACATCTTAGTAAAAGAACCATGTGAGACGTAGGGAATGGAAAGCATCTGCCATAGCACATAGTGCAGAATAAGTCCCCTGCACCTCTGCAGCCACAGTTCAGAGCTGGATCCAGGAGTAGGACATACAAGAGTCCCTGGTATTCAGAACTGGTCAACAAGAAGAGATATTTTACTGCCTAATTCAGTCTCCAGATAACAGTGCCCACTGCCAGGGAACTTCTTAATTTAAAGTCTGAGGTTCTTAAAAGTTTAATGCCATAAAATGCACATTCCTTTCTTAGCCCAAAAAAGCACAAGAAGCCACATATTGCTCACAATTGTAATGTGTAACCCATCCATCATTTTACCTACCAATGACTTACAATTGCAGCGAGACTTTGGTGTGTGTCAGTCCCTTGTACGGATTTGAAGGGACCCCATACAGTTGTCAGCAATGTTATCAGAGGCAGTACATTCACTTGCTTTGGCAATGTTCTCCTAGCCTGTCATGATGACTGTCCATCTGCGTCTTTCCAGTGCGAAACAGTGACATTAATATTCCTTTTCTCCATCCTTCTGAAAGCTGCATCCTTTTCTCATCCTTCTGAAAACTGCTTCTCCTGCCTCATTACATGACGATCTGATTAAGATCATTGAGATATTTGATGTGCCATTGTGGTTAGCAGCTGCTTTTTTCTTTACTGTGCATCGTGACCCCTTGCAATCACTTGTTCAAGGCAGAAGACACGCTAGTTTGTTAAGGCTTGAATTATTCGCACACTGCTCAGTTATATGGAAGGACGTGGTGGGACTGCTTTGTCAGTAAAAGGTCCTTAGATTGTTCTACATGCTTATATTTGTGTCTCTTTCCAGCCATTCCTAAATATTCATTCTGTAGGTACAGTACCAACCAAGCACTGCTGATCACTTTAAAAGAGATAGCAATGAGATCACCCTGCCCTTGTGTGAAACCATAGCAACCACAACAACTTTCAGGTCAGTGAACTAGAGTAATAACATAAGTCATTTTAAGGCCAGATCTTATGAATTCTAAGAAAGTGAGCCCATTAAAGTCAGTGGGAAATTGAAAACCTGGGGTGAACTAAAAGGGGAAAGGGACCAGCTCCTAGACAGGCTATATAACCATAGGCATTGTCAACCCAGCCATTACAGTGCCCTGCTTCATGGATTGTAGGAGTCATTCCCAGCTTGGCTGTTCTTTTGTGTATATTTAAGTAGAGCATGACATTGGAAACAAATGTAATAGATGCCATGATGCCTTTCAGAGTCTGCAGGCAGCCTGAGCAGCAGCTTTGAAACAACTCTGTCACCGTCAGGTGACATACCCATAACATTCCTCCTTTAACAACAGCCTCACTGTAATTTGTGTCTAGAAAAAGAAGCCGCAAACATTGACAGCCTATCAAGTTATGATATGTGGCTGCTAAATTCTGGAAAGAAAGCCTGGCTCTGTCTCTCCAAGGCATGTGGGACCCCTGGGCATTTCAAAGAGGAAAAGGAGTCCTTTCCTGAATCTGCAGTTGAAGATTACAAACAACTGCAGAACACCATGAGATAAAAAAGACTGAGGCAGACAGTGTCCAGTGTCTGTTCTAGCTTCCTCTGGGAAGTAGATCAGCAGCTGATCAGCCCCAGAGTTCATACTTTTGACCTACACTGTATAGTTCTCAGCCTTAGCCTAAGGGCCAAAACAAAATACTTACTATTCCACGTATTGGTCATATTACACTGAAAAAAAGCTGTTGCCAAATAGGATGCCCATTTTGAATCAACCTAAATGGAATGCAAGAAGCCAATTAAAAAATAGTTTAAATACTGTTTGTCAATCTAACCTCCATGATCCAGTCCAAGATAGATCTTAAATCTCTAACCAAGATGCAAAAGCTTCATTCAAAGTTTATAATTGCACAACCAAAGCTATTGGCTCACATGAGCAACATCAAAGTGCTTCCCATAGTGCACCACCCTGCACTATGGAAGCCAAAGGAAGAAGAGGAATGGAAATGTTCCACAGTGCAAACCTAGTGAGCCCAGTGGCACAAGGGTGACAGAAAAGTAGCACAGTGTGCACCCTCTTTCATTGCTTCTTGAGAAAGAATTGCCTGGGCTGAACAGAACATGTACCTGCAGCTGCTAGCAGCCTGAGTAAGGAGAGCAAGGTCTAGGTGTGTTCCTGGGAAAGAGACCACCCTTCCTACGGTCTAGCTGGTTCACCACTGAAACAAGTATTAGGCTAGTCTCCTGCCAACCTACTATCTACAATAGGATTGCACATCAAGACAGCCTACAGGACAGGAAGCAGGGGGCCACAAGGGATGCCCACAGGGGCTTACCAGCCCACCACCCCCAGCAAAGATACAAAGCAGACCAGAGATAGTGGCCATTCCCAACTAAGCGTCCAGATCAGCAGGCAGGTTCATGGCAATGAGAAAAGTTCAAGGTCAATGTAGGAAGTCAGTCCACAGGTCAGGTCATGTGATTTCCAGGCAGGTCTGAGGTCAAGCCACAAAATCAGCCTGGAGGTCCTGGTTTGGATCAACAGGGCTTATGACTAGGCAGAGGCATGGCTGTAACTGAGCTGCAAACCAGCACTCCTACAGCATCATTCAAGCAGGTAATGAAGGCCCAAGACTGGGCTTAAATAGGATCCCAGGTTTATGGGCAGGTAATGTGGGTGGGTGCCACAGGTGAAACTCGTCAGGGAATTAAGATCTGTTAGTGCCCTCAGGACCCTGACACTAAGTGTGGTTGGAGAGTAAGATTTCTGTGTGGTTTTTCTACCAATACTGTATGCAGATAGTTCTGTTTCGTTGGTGTATTCAGTGCATTTTTTCACCAAAGTTGGTTGGTACAAGTCATCAGAGTCCTCTATTGTCAGAACAACTGTCAAAAGTCATCCAGGAATAAATCATTCCATTTTCTGTACTTAGAACAAATGGTTTGCAAGCAGAGAGCCAACAAATTATCATATTCTAGTATAAGACACCTACATATCAGGTGCCTGGATCTTTTCTTTTCAACAAAACTCTACTTTTACTATTTGATAATTTATTAATTTGAGTTTTGAAGCCTACTGTCTCTATGTACTGTGTTCCTGCAATATTCATTGTTTTTCCAAATAAAATGATTTGTTAAAAACTCATTTTTCTCAAAACTGCTGCTCAGTTAAAAGAGCAAAACCAAAACAAGATGGGAAGGGGGAAGAAAAGAGAAGCTCTCTGGGCATTAGTTAATTTTTGCCTTAGCTCATTAGTGTTTCAGAGTGGTTTTGTAACTGCTTTTGGATCTCATTCTTGTCTTTCTCTAGGATCTCTCCACATCGTAGAACATGGCTCTGTGATGTTAAGCAGTCATATACTGTTGTAGCAGTAAATGATTTTCAGCTTCATTTTTAAGCTTGTGTAACCATGCTTTCTGCCTGTGTGCCCGTCCACTCTGTCCCCAATTACTTTTGAATCCCTTGTTTCGTAGTCACCACCACATTTGACAGAAATGGATAATCTCACTGACACAAAGTTCCCACAAGCTTTGTGAAAACAAGTGGGCCAAGAGACGAGACAGGATGAGCTCAACCTTTAATAGGCATCAGAGAATCCATAGTGAGCACAGCTCTGAGCCTTACTTACTTACATACACCTACATGTGTTTACAAAGAGGCACATTTTAGAAGTATTACAGTTACCTTCTTTTTCTGGTGAAGATTATGTTGCAATTTGACAAGTAAAAATGTCTTTATGCTTCCTTTTAACTGGTTCTTCAGGGTCTTGTGAGCATGGAAATTGTGATGACATTTATTTTCCTGCAAAGACATGGGCAACATCATTGCTACATTGCTGGATTTGCCCCTTAGTATACACTGGCTTTCTTAGGCACTTCCATCACTTGCTGCACACTAAGATACCAAGCTTATTTCAACAAGCTGGGTGTGAAAAGCAACATCAGAAAACCTACGATCAGGAGGGGGATTCTCATGGTGTTTAGTGTAATTCAACAGCTACGGTTACAGAGGACGCATCGTGCCACACGGCTGCTCTCCTCCCACCTCCTGCAAGCCCTGCATGGCCACCAATGCACAGGGAATAGGCACGTAGGGTCTTCTGCTCTGCTTCAGAGAATTGCATCCACAGGTGCAAGGGAACATTATAAATTCAGGAACTGACTTTGCAGCAAGGTCATAGGTATGGGGCTGGGCCTCCTGTGAGGGCCTGGGACCCTGAGGTTGCTTGATCAATATATGTAGGTGAACGTGATTCTTCCCTGCATAAAGCGACCTGCTTTGATGGGACCATTCACAGATTTCTGTAACATTAATGATTTCCTGACACTACTTCACTGATCTTTATTTTAAAAATTAAAAGTCCACATGCCTCTGTTGTCTCTTAGGACACATTATCCTGTAGAAACAAGCAGAAAGAAGTATGTTACAGGTGACAATGACAAGCCTGCTTTCTCACCACACCCAGCATGCTTCAACATAGGCACCTTTTTGAGTGGCTAAACCTTCAGGACATAGCTATGTAGAGTGAGAGAGAATGATCCTGCTGTCTGCAGCATTGACATGATTTTATCTGACATCAAATTCTTCATCACTTGACCGCTAGTAAATGAGGGGAAATTCCACAGACACGCACCCTACCTTCTTTGCTTTAGATGCAGATTCACATGCTTGCTCACCAATGCACTCATGCTAGTGCCTTTACTCTTCCAGTACATGGACAGCTATACAGAAAAGTCAAATCAACCACCACTGGCATTCCTGATAAACATTATTTTACAAATGGGTAAGCATGCACAGTCAGGAAATGCATGTTCAGAAAATGCATAATAAAAAATGCATGATTCTTCAATATTCAGGAGGATAATCTTGTCTTTGTGATGACTGCCTTAGCAAGAAAATAATGTTTAAGTCATTAGCATTACCTCTGGCCCAGATTCAGGAAGCTTATATTCCACTTAGCTCTCTCTGCTGTTCCCTACTGGTGGCCAAGGCCTCAAAAACGCCAAGCCAATAGCAAAGACAAGGCAGAGGCTCGCAGTAGTAGTTCGAGGCACTCTGGTCTTGTCACAGCTTTGGGTCACTAACAGAAAGGCCAGCCCACTGTCAGGGAATGGAAACGGGGCAGAAAGAGGAGCCTGAGTGCTCAGGTCTTGCCTAGCCCCAGAGACAGCGTGTCTATGACTCCCTTGGAACTGAAGAAAGGCAAATGCCAGAGCTCTCTCCTCTGTGACCTGTTAGGATCACAGTATGTAGATCATTTTCCTGGTTCATCTCTCTACTCTATTGCAATTTATAAATAACCTGTTCATCCAAACCCTTGTTTGCTAGGGAATTAGCAAACCCAGTAGACCAATGGAGGTGAGGCTGCTGCAGCTCCATGCCCGCAGGTCCAATCTGTAGCTGACCATATCTTCTCAGCAGGCACACACACAAAGGCACATATACACTACACGTACATGTACACAGGACGGCACAGGCACACAGAGCTAGTGATCACACCCTGACATAAACTCCCACACTTTCTCCAGTCACTGGCACCACGGACATGGGGGCCAGCCCAGCTGCTGGCACCCAGACCCCCATACACACCCCCACGCCCACCCATGCACCCACACCCACACACATACAAGGAACAGACAGCCCCTCACCCAAGAGTTAAAAAGGAGTTTAATAAGGAGTCAGGACAGACACCGCTGATCAAGCGCAGAGCAAGTATAGACATACTGACCAGCCACTGTTCACACACAGCTGACCCTTTTTGTCCCCTTAACACTCTATTCTCCCACACTTGTTCCTCCCCTAATCACCTTTATCCCTCCCTTTCCCCACATTTGGTTCCTCCCCAAACATCTCATACTGTCTTATGCAATCTCAAAACTTTCTTCCCTTGCATTCCATGATGTGTCCCGTATCCATGCAGGCAGCAATCCCTTTGGTCTGCAGGCACTCCAGAGAGCCTCTCAACCAACACAGTGGGTGGATGTCCCCCAGCCCATGGGGCTGACGCTCTCCTGGCACAGCTGGGGTGGGGTAATGGTGGTGGTAGGAGCTCCCTTCCTCTGAGATACTGGGGTTCCCCTGCCCACCATTACCTTTCCACAGTCCGTCATCCATGTGTACGAGTGTGTGTGCCATTTGTGTGCATTGAGATGAGTTTTTTATGGACTGATGGCTTCCTGTGATGGGCATGGGACTACTGGGCTCAGGGTGTAATTGAGGTTTCCCTGCCTGCCATTGTTCCTCTGTCCTCTTTTGTGTATGTGGAGATGAGCTTTTTTTATCACATAATCTGACAATGTCCTGCATATATACATTCTTATATCACTACTCCTGATAGCATCGTCCTTTGTTGTACATCTTCTTCTTTAGTACAGTGACACTCCTGCGAGCAAATACCAACGAAAGAGAGAGCATATTCTCTTGGCTGACAGACTAAGAAAAGAGTAGCAGAGTTATTTCTTAGTAATGAAGATCTGATTCTCCACTCTGTGCTTAGGCCATCTGCATCTTGAAACAAAAGCAAAGTTCGCAGCATTTAGGTATATCCTATTACACAGTTGTGCTAACAGGGCAACCACAGAACTGGAATAGCCTGATATCTCCTCTGCTGTCCTTGGGTATCTCTGTTCTGCAGGCTAAATGGGTATCAGTGCCAGGCTGCTCTTCTTCCACTGCTCTCAGCCAACGTAAGTGGCTGACATAGTTGAACTACCCAGGAGGTGCTTTTGCTTATGTTGGGAGCCAGCCTTTGGGAACTTGGAGAGTAAGAAGGTACAAGGTAATGTAGCCCTTTCCCCACTCCCTAGACTCTGCGACAGAGCTTAGTCAGACCCATGGTGTGAGACCTCTGGTTCTCCCCTACTTCTTGCATTTGCTGTGAGGAAAAAGCGAATCACTGTGCATCATTGTGCCACCACAATCTCTGTGTTTATATTCCTCTACACACAGCATATAATAACCCTGGGAAGAAAAAAATGTGTCCATGAACACTACGTACTTCTGGTGCAGGGTATAAAATAACTAAGTGGTCAGGCTGAAAAAGTCAAGATGAACCAAAACAGAATTCCCAGAGCTGAGTTCCTCATAGCACAAAGGTAATGGAAAGAGATGACAAATATTGTTAGACCTGCACAATAGTTCAGTTACTTCTAAAATTACATTGATTTCTATGACAATTTGTTTTACTAACATGGACAAGTTTTTCCTGGTCACTTTGAACTGAATTTCAGCTTCACTCATAGAATTAGCAGCAACCGCTACAGTTGTATATCATGGGCCAGGTTCTCAGATGGTACAAATCAGGATAGCTCCACTGACTAGTCCCATGACTGACAAAGTTTATAAATGCTGTTCACCTTTTTTCTGTGCTAACCATGGCTTCTTTCCTTGTGATCACAGTGGTATCAACACGTGCTTTCCTGCTCACATTCATATTTTGTGCACTCACTGGTCTACAGAGTTATCGGCCTTTTATTTTTTTTAGTCAATCAATCAGCTAAATTATATTCTGCTATTTACTAAGCAGCAATTGTCTTCTGACTCCTGTTGTTAGGTGAAAAATTAACTACTATCTTGGAAACTGTCTCCATGAAAACATGCCTGTGAAAGAGCAGTTACACTGGATATGCTGAAAATGGCATAACCACCTACAGAACATGCACAGGACTGTCCTGCTGGCACAGCCATGCCATCTACCACAGGCCTGAAGAGCACGAAACTTCATTGCTGTCACTACAATGTTATAACCATCTGATTATCTCCTTACCAGAAGGACCGAAGGCTTCTTTTTATTCTCACTTGTGAATGTTTCACACCAACAGCAGATGATTAATCTTTAAATATGGATATTAAGATCCACCTTCTGTTTCTTAAACAGCTTTAAGGAATCAAACAGCTCTCCAACTTTTCTGTTTCAGAGCTTAGTTTTGTACCAGCCTTAGTGGAGTCTCCGTCCTCACACCCGTAATTACTTCCTGATAAACTTTATAATTCAAGTAAAGATGTTTGATATGGCCCTTCAAATTTCCAGACCAGCTTCTGTTCTGTTTGTGGAGGTTTATTGCATCTTTGGTCCTAATCTCTGTCCCACCAGAGTTTGCTTTTCTGTGACAGCCTAAAAATTATGTACTCCCTACTGCAAACTGAACGAACTCTCAGTATCCCAGAGGACCATAGGAACCTTCTTTAAGAAGTCAGCGGGTGCAAAATGAAACCCTTTAAAGTGGGAAGGCAGCACTTAATCTACACATAATAATAAGAGTTCAATTGACTTTATCAAGTCTTATTTGCTGAGCCTTGTCCTTTAGCTAGTCAATATTTGTAATGAATAAACCTGTGTCTTTCTCAAACTTTATAGAAAGGTTTTCCAAACCATTTAAGGTCTATGAGCCTTAAACCTATGATACGTTTTCTTCACAGGTTTTCTAGAATTTTCTGGAATGTGCTACAGGACACTTTGACATCAGGCAAGGCAAAATATTCCCCTGCTAGCACCAAGTGGGCAGGCTCTGAATCTAAAGGTGCTGATAGATACATAAGCCATTTAGCCATGGATAAAGTACATACCATGCAGGATCCATTATCTTGAAAAAGGCCATCTTTCATGTTGAAGACTTCTTCATGGCTTTCTAGTATCTCACCTTCAAAAATGCAACCATGAAAAAGGAAAAATTAAGTTGAAAGTAGGGTTTTCATATAGTTCATTGAAGCTACTTGCTTGTTTTGTTAGATCAAAAGTCCTGTATGCTGCACAGAATACAGTCAACTTCATAGTGTATATACTATATATTATTGCATACACTAACATTATATAGCATGCAATAATGAATATATGCTGTATGAATAATTCTATTTTATACTTGTCACTGTAATATATATTTATTGTACTCTTAAAATAATATTGTGTTTTCTACGTATCTAGAAGTAGGAAAAAGGTACAGTAAGATGATAAATTGCTGACAATAAATGCCATACAGGTAAACAGCTAGAGATCTCCTTAAAACAATCTTCAAATCATTTAAGTATCGTAGGGGAGGAGTGGAACATGCACGAAAAACAGTGATAGATTTGAGGCAGTGGAGAATAAATCATTCCTCATCTAAGGGTGAGAAAAACTACAGAAACCTGAAGGAGCTCTAGAAATCATACTATCAGTATCACTGGGAGAAAATATTAAAGACAAGAAACAAATTTTGCAGGGGATGTGTAACAACATGTTTTATTCAAACAACAGCTACTGTTGGAAAAAATGGTCAAGCTTTTGTGCACACAAACGATACTTCAAGAGCAGCCTAATGACTGCTATTACAGGCAGCATTACAAGTTCTTGGAAAAATACTTACTGTGAAGAAAGAAAGGAATATCACAAGTTCAGCCATTCATGGCAGTGTAGCCGAAGTTGGACATCTGAATTGTGTAAACAAGCCCCTTACATTTTTTCACTGATGGCAGGAATTTCACATCATGCAGCTCTGACTACCATCCAGAAAATCTCTCTTCTAATTAGCTTGTGTGTATCTTTAAACTACATGTTATACGGGGTATTAGACAGAGGAAAGACAAATTAACACTGAATCAATCTCTTTCACCAGTCACCTACCATGGCCCAATGAGTTACAGTAGCTACAAGTGCGGGTGTACCTGATGGGGACTGTGATGGAGACGGTGCTCCTGGTCAGTCCTGCTTCACGCTCCAGGAATCCCACTCACCAGCAGCCCCACACAAGCTGTGTAAACTCTCCACCCCTGTGCCTGAGCGCTTGCTCAGTAAAGTCAATTATCTGAATCGTTCTGTTTCCTTACCTCCTGCTTATGTGTCCTGAAAGCAGTCACAGAGGAGGCACATAACAGTTCTGTACAAATTCTGAGCAGAAATAGCTGGGACTAGAAAAGGAGTATCTTTCTCTCACAGACACGCATACTCCTCTCTCTTACTCACGTGGCTCTCTTGAAAAAGAGAAAATTAGACCACCTTCATAACTCCCCCTAATTTTGATTGTTCGCAACCAAAATTGAGTCAAATACACAAAATCCATACACACTTCAAAAGCGAAGCCAGCTGTCTCATCTCAGTCCCAGGTACCTGTGTGTTGCCATTGAATACCCAGCAGGCTACCCAGAAATCCCAGGGCAGAGAGGGCAGTGTCTGAAGCACCGTGTTGTGTACCAGGAGCATCCCCTATTCAAAAAAAAACCCAAGAAAATAATCTTATTGCCGCTTAGAAATCAAAGAAGAACTTGCAGACGCAGAGCTCCTTAAGCTGATCTAAGTCACCATGGTGTTTCCATAGCAAGAAAGGTATTTCCCTGTAGTCACTGTTTTTCAGAAAGCACTGCTTACTGAAATTAGAAAGCAGCAAAACTAGTCAAGAGTGTCCTCATTCTAGCACTTTGACAAAAGAAAAAAAAAAAGAACAAATAATAAGCACCCAGCTCAAGCACCTGCTCTGCTCTTTCAAGGACATTTGTTCACATGTGATTCCCCACCTTGAGCTCCTCTTTGCAGCTCCTTTTCCCTTCCTCTCTCCCCACCTTTGGAAAAGGAGAAAGCTTTCTCACCCAGAAAAGTGTAGCCTCACAGCAATTTTAAACCAGCAGATGCAGGCACCAGCTTCTGGTCTAGGAGAGCAGACAGCTTCACTCTCCAGTGCCCTACATTACCCTGAACGCTTCTCACGGGGAGGAGAAGCAGCCTTTCCTTTGAACAGGGTATTCAGGAAGTTTGGGAGGTCTTTTTCCATCTGGAGATTTACAGTATCTCTGCACAAATCTGCTTGGAGGCTGAAGCCCAACTGTTTATGCTGAAGACCAACCCTCCTTTGTAGGGGCTCTTTCATGACAGTGTTTATCCATCTGCGAGGGCAGGAAGAGGCATTTTCTCTGCAGCTGCTCCCCATGAATCAGCTGGCAGCCACATTGCCCATATTCTTCCTCCAGGACTTTTAGAACGCGGCATTCACAACACTGCAAGTTTCTAATCACTCAGACAAACCTGAAGATTTGTTCCCAATCAGCAGCCTGTCCCCTGGCAGAAAGAAGCTGGGTGTCTGCACTTTTGTTACATATTTAGTGTAGGTTACTGATTGTAAATTCTTAGTCCCAGTGCTCAGGCTTTGGTCCTGCACAATGTCTCGCATTTCTCACACTTCGCTGGCCTCCTGCGTTTCACATTAGGCAATCAGCAGGATGACAAATAGGACAGCAGCCTCCAGTCCAGCCTCCTGAGTGTTCTCAGCCAATATGCCAAAAATGTAATGGCTTTTCTTTTTTTTGTTTTTAACAATGTTATCTGGATGGTGGCTATAGGCATCTGGTGAGCTTCCCATATGCTTCACATTTTCATATAGAAAGATGATGATACTAATAAAATAACTATTTGAATAGCACTTTATGCTTTAAAAGGAGTGATTTGATGTGCACATACATAAGTCCCAACCTGGAGCTATTATGCCCAATTAAAGCATCCTGCGCTTGGGCATGCATTACAGTTAGCACACAGGAGCAACAGATTTACTTGTATTTTCAGTCTGGTCATAAAACTGAATCACTGTTTGCCTCCAGCTTAACCCCCTTACAGCTGAGTGGCTGGAGCAAAACTACAGATTAATCTAATAGACTAAATCTCTTCTTTGAAGAGACTGTACATGTCCCAGCTAAATTAGATAGGGCAATATTCTGTCTCTTGCATTTTTCTGCTTCGTAGTACCATGCACTGCTGAGTGTCTCAGGGAAATCAGAGCACTAGTACACTTGTGCCTGCCCCATAAGACTACAGATATAAACACTAGTCCCTACCTGAGGTCCTTGGGACAAGAAGCACCTCTTTGGCCCATGCTATCATTGTGACTAGCACAGCGACAGCTTGATCCAGGATTCTCAAGCAATGCCATGGTGCAAGCTGGATACACCAATGCAGAAATACATAATTAACCTTTCAAAGAATGCTGGCTATTTGTTTCTACAACTACAATTCTTAAAAACTCTAATTATGTAGCCGCAACCATATCTCTGCCTGGCAGGCCCTGCCCAAAGGACTGACTTTTCCCTCCCTTGTCTTTGTGGACCTGCCTGGCATTCACTGGATCTGACCTGTGGATTGACTTCCTGGCTTGACCTTGGATCTGCCCCATCACCATGAGCTTGCATGGTGATATGGACACTTGGTTGAGCCTGCCTGTGATCTCGTGGTCTGCTCTGCTCCCTTGTTGGGGGTGGTGGGGTGGGCCCTGGCTGGTGAGACCCTGCTGGCCCCTATGGAGACACCTGCATCTCTCTGGTCCCAGGGAGTTGCTGGTCCTTGCTGCACACTAACATCATCACTTTCTGAAGTAGACCTCCAGTATTTCCTTAGCTAGAAAAAAAGCAGAATTGCTTTGGGGGTTGAATGAAGACAAGCAGAAGCTTTAACTAAGAAGAGTGAAAAAAATCCTCAAACTGGAACTAAAAAGGGGAACCCTGCCAAGCATGGAGATCATCTACAAGCTTCCCAGAGCATTGACTTCCATAGTAGATAATGGTACCCCCTTAACAACAAGTGCCAAGTCAGACTTCTTCAGAGTCATTCATAAAAAATAGAAAATATTTGTCACTTGGTATTTGCACCCTTTCAGGGACCTCCCTGGCTCTGAAACCGGACTGCACTTAAATGAATAAGGCAGCGATACTAGAGAATGGGAGCCCCTTGGTGCGTGTCTTAATCCCATTAGTCAGAATGATGAAATCCGTAGCTGAACGGTGGCAGGATTTTAGCGGGATAAAGATTTAGTTTGTTTTGGTTTTCCCATATTACCACTGTGTAATCCGCTGTACTCTCTGCAGAATGATTTGAGTTCTGTTGTTTCCTCTCCAGCATTTGGGGCTGCGGCCAGGAATTACATTAATAAAAAATGTAGCTCAGATCATCAGTCATGAAAAGTCACTGCCACCCAATGATTCCTGTGATCTCTTTGAAATAAAATGGTTAGGGCTGCATTTCAGCCACCCCTAGTGTCCATAGCAGGGGAAAAGTTAGATTTTAAGAGAAAACTCAGTGTTCACATCTTACAAAGGTAATTCGGGGAACGAGTAACAGGTTCCCTTTCCTTCAATGCCTAGAGTCAGGAGGCTAAGCTTTCAGATCCTTTCCTTCCAATGTCCTCCATAAAGTTGTGTCCAGATAAGTTATTTGTTGACCTCACTGACCCAGCCCTGCGGTCAGGCCCACGCTGCGCAGTACAGCAGTGGTGGCTTGCAATGGTACCTGCAGAAGGGGAAGGAAAAACAACACATCTGTTTCACTGCTACTTGTATCAACTCAGCTCACACTAGAAATGTGCCTGTCCTGTACCAAAGATCACTGTCAGAAGGGCACTGACTGAAACATTCAATGGCAATTGTGGAAGAAGTGGATGCATAAACACACAGTTACTTCACGTGATGGTTTACCATTCAGCCACTTGGCCGACTGATGGTACAGCTCAGAGGACTATCTTCTTGGTACATCCTTTCTGCTTTCCTGAAAGACAAAGGACAGGGTGTGTAGTCTTTGTTTATTAAAGTCCATGGCAGAGCTCCTGGCTCCTGTTCACTGGGTCTCTGAAGAAGGAAGAAATGACTGTGTGGAGCACTAGGGGCATAATGCGGGAGTAAAACAGGTATGTGGTGGCCACAGACCAAGCGAAAATAGGACTTGCCAGTCATTACTGGCAAGTAATGTCATGCATGGGAAATGAATGACAGGTGTGTCCCGCATGCAGGTATCCTTGGGGCCCTCTGAACATCCATCCAGCAAACAAACAGCACACTCCCTGCCTGCTTGTGCCCCTGCTTTCACAGCTGTGGAGAGGGAAGCACCTCCAAGGAGAAGGACCCATGTTCATTATGGGAACTTGCGGTGATATGATGTTGAGTTGGAGCCAGGGGAGCCACCAGAACAGTGCACAGCAGTGCTCCCAGCACCCCAGCTTAGAGAATACAGGGCTACAGACAGCTTGCAGTCACTGGGAAAAGCTGACATACAGGCATTAAACAGAGAAGGATTTGATCGAGTATTGCCCTTTTAAACTGAGGAAGATTTGCAGGACTATCAATCAGACATATTGTAACAGAGCATGGGCAGACCTATAAGGATATTTAGCTATTGACTGGTCAGTTGTCGCATTCACATGAGTAACTAGAACTCTGTTTGCTGCTAATAACATGAAAGGTTACATGGAGAAATACACTAACTTTGAGTTGTTGAGTAATTTGGAGATTCACTGTCTAGTCAATGCATTGATTTGGGTGTAAATTGCTCATAGTTTTGTGTTCTTGTTAGAGGTGCAGTGATTAGGACAGAAATATCAATATTTTCACTAAATACCATAAGTTAAGTTATTGTGCACTGCGTTCATTTTTATCTTTTCTTAGTACGTTGCATTTAAAATTGCATTTAAAATTGCTTGAGGTTATGAGGTGGGCATTTTTACATATTTTTGGATCTGTATTAAGGCATGGCTCAGTTTTATAATCCTTAATTTCCAAAGGTACC
The DNA here is from genome assembly GCF_013368605.1 of Nyctibius grandis. Lineage (NCBI taxonomy): Eukaryota > Metazoa > Chordata > Aves > Nyctibiiformes > Nyctibiidae > Nyctibius > Nyctibius grandis. Next base: position 27,103,840 of record NC_090659.1, read on the forward strand.
ACGGTCTCAGAAATCCCATTGGCTTCAAAGGCATTTATGAGTTCTCAGCACCTCTGAAAAATCTGGTCATCCTGAATGTCCGTAACCACATTTTAATCAGCTGTTTAGGCCTTTACGTTCAGTGCACACACCACCTTATCCAGCTTCCAGAGGAACCACCTACGGATGTCTCCTGACTCCCTGTTTCTGAGGCAAGGAGGGATTATAATGAGATTGCCTGCCCTCCCTCTTTCCTCCTAATATTTCAGTGTTTTGCAGGAAAGGGAAAAAATCTTCAATGCCAACTTTTCCTGAAGGCCCTGCTGCCAGAGAAGATGCATTTTTTTCTCTGTTGTAGGATAAGCTCGCCTCTCCGGTTCCTCACTTGTGCTTCCAGGCGTGCAGTAACCATCTGCCTGAATGCAGCCCTACAGTAGTAAAAACTGTAGAATGCAAATAGGAAATGCAGCAAAGCCCTCCAGAGAAAGGATGTTGTGGGATGTGTGGTAATGTCAAAGCTCCGTGCAAGGGGGATGCAGCTCTCAAGTTCCCTGACATGGGATTGTTAGACCTGCTCTGTCCAGATCTCATTTCAGGCCAAGACATGCAACCCAGCTGTGAGTACCTCTTACGTGATCTCCTCTGTTCTGTTATGCAAAATGGACGAGTGTCTCCCAGTAAGTACAGAGGAACACTGCCCTCAGTTCTCACACTTCTCAGCTCCCAAGAGCTCTGGTTCAAACTCCAGCACGGTCAATAAGACAGCACCCGGAAAGCTTGATGCTCCACGGGTATGTAGTGGTAGGAAACACAGTAAAAGGCCAACTCTGTTGCCACAGTCTGTCACAGTAGTCAATGCAATTTGCCCCCCCTGTATTATCGTGGGTATAAAATCCCAGTCTCAAACTCTCATTTATAAACATGGGTTCAGATTTCCACGAGCTCGTCCATTCTTTGCTTCCCCTGGCAGGGTGCATTTGCCAGCTGTTGATACTGAGTGTAAAAGTATTCCTCAAGAGTTGAAGACATTTTATGAAAATATCTTTTTATGTAGTGATGGGCATGTAGTGATAGGACGAGGGGGAATGGTTTTAAACTGAAAGAGGGTAGATTTAGATTAGATATTAGAAAGAAATTCTGTACTGTCAGGGTGGTGAGACACTGGAACAGGTTGCCCAGAGAAGTTGTGGATGACCCCTCCCTGGCAGCGTTTAAGGCCAGGTTGGATGGGGCTTTGAGCAACCTGGTGCAATTACATAGCATATAGAGGACAACCAGGGCATCAGGCCTAGTAAGCATGGGTTTAGGAAAGGCAGGTCCTGCCTGACCAACCTGATCTCTTTTAATGACCAGGTGACCCGCCTAGTGGATGAGTGAAAGGCTGTGGATGTAGTATACTTGGACTTCAGCAAAGCCTTTGATACTGTCTCCCACGGCATTCTCCTGGATAAGCTGGCAGCCTATGGCTTGGACAGGTGCACTCTTTGCTGGGTTAAGAACTGGCTGGATGGCCAGGCCCAGAGCGTGGTGGTAAATGGTACCACATCCAGTTGGCGTCCAGTCACTAGTGGTGTCCCCCAGGGCTCAGTACTGGGCCCAGTCCTGTTTAATATCTTTACTGATGAACTGGATGAGGGTATTGAGTGCACTCTCAGTAAAATCATGGACAACACTAAGTTTGGTGCGAGTGTTGATCTGCCTGAGGGTAGGAAGGCTCTGCAGAGGGATCTGGACAGGTTAGATAGATGGGACGAGACCAATGGTATGAAGTTCAACAAGGCCAAGTGTCGGGTCGTACACTTTGGCCATAACAACCCCGTACAGTGCTACAGGCTGGGGGAAGAGTGGTTGGAAAGCGTTCCAGTGGAAAAGGACCTGGGGGTATTGGTGGACAGCCAGCCGAACATGAGCCAGCAGCGTGCCCACGTGGCCAAGGACTAGGGAAGTAATTGTCTCCCTGTACTTGGCACTGGTGAGGCCACACCTCGAGTACTGTGTCCAGTTCTGGGCCCCTCTACTTCAAGAAAGACACTGAGGTGCTGGAGCGAGTCCAGAGGAGGGCAACAAAGCTGGTGAAGGGTCTGGAGGGTATGTCCTATGAGGAGCGGCTGAGGGAACTAGGATTGTTTAACCTGGAGAAAAGGAGGCTGAGGGGAGACCTTATCGCTCTCTACAACTACCTGAAAGGAGGTTGTAGCAGGGTGGGGGTCGGCCTCTTCTCCCAGGCAACTAGCGACAGGACTAGAGGACATAGCCTCAAGCTGTGCCAGGGGAGGTTCAGGTTAGACATTAGTAAAAATTTCTTCACAGAAAGGGTTATTAGGCATTGGAAAGGGCTGCCCAGGGAGGTGGTGGAGTCACCATCCCTGGAGGTGTTTAAAAAAAGACTAGATGTGGCACTTAGTGCTATGGTCTAGTTGACACAATGGTGTTAGGTCAAAGGTTGGTCTCTTCCAACCTAGTTGATTCTGTGATTCTGTGGTCTAGTGGAAAGGTGTCCCTGCCCATGGCAGGGGGGTTGGAACTAGACGATCTTTAAGGTCCCTTCCAATCCAAGCCATTCTATGATCTTTACCAACCCCTTTTAGTAGACATTAACATGGGTCTATGGTCTACTTACTTCAACCAGTTTTTACCAGAGGATGATGTACTGTATTTCTAAAATGCCCATAACATACTAGATGATGAAATAGCAAGCTAGAGGAGGAAAAATAGAGATATCCAATAGCTGACATCCAGATAATCCTGTCACATGTGCACTAGGGACAGTTTTGGATAGATATGGCAAAAGCTGATCTACGAGATGATCAAACACTACTCTGAGACTGGGGGTTTTAACGTTTTTGCTAATACATATGTTCAACAATACAATGCAAATGTTTAAGGAATAGAAGTTAAGCCACAGCTGGTTTATAAAGTGGTTTGGTGTGCTTCTGCATTAGGATCAACTTTTTGAAAATAACTCCAGCTGCAGCTGTGGACCAGCTGGGAAGGGTACTTTCCCTCAAAAGCAGCGTGCTGCTTATGCTGCAGGCAGACAGCACACCTGGGACCCTCCTGGGCACACAACTGTGAAGCTCCTAGAGGTTATTGGTTTGAAAGACTCACTTCATCCAGCTTGACCTAGAAGCAGTTGTTTGCCCAGCTAAGCACCCTTTTAATTTCCCTGTTACCAGTTAGCTCTGTGCAAGGCATGTCTGCACTTGCATTCACTCAAGGAGGGAGAAAGCAGATGTCTATTAAAAAATAACTTAGACACTTTAAATTCAACTGATACTTTCAGAATAAAGTCCTGAGTTAGAAATACAGAATCAGCATTTGTGACACAAAATCAAGGAGATTTATTTACACTGAGGAGCAGAGATGCTGCTGTACTCTCGCTTCTTCCCTATGTCTATCAATTTTGAATTGCCTGAGACTCCCCAGACCAGTAACTGATCAAGCTCAGAAGTGCCTCATTTTTCTGTAGGCCTACAGCTATATATATAGTAGCATTCTGAATATCACATGAGGGTTTTTTTAGGCAGCATTTGAAGAAATTCATGAGTCACCAGATGACTCCCTTTGAACAATGAGCGCTTTATTCACCAGTAATGTAAAAATGTGACCAAAGTTCATAAAATACACTCCACCAAAATTATCTGAAAAGGCAATAAAATGGCTCTGCAATACCGTTCCTTGACTGTCTTTGTCTTCACACGCTTCAAAACAAAGAAGTCTATTTTCAAGCAGGTTATATTTTTTTGGTCTCCATATCTGATGGGCCTCTTTACAGACAGACCTTGAGCTTTGTGGGTTTGGCTCGACCCTTTACAGAGAGAGGGGTTGACAAGATGGTTGATATGGGCTTGGACTCCCAACTCCCACCATACCCCATGGTGTGGTGGAGTCCAAGTTTTGATTCAAGTCCATCTCTACTAAGCACTTATTAATGTTTGCTAGCACACTGCATTTTTTAGCTTAGTCGTGTTTGCTTTCATACTATTCTCCCCTCCCCCCAAACTCCCAAACTTGGTCTGCTATTACATCTGCTAAAAAATTCAGCCAGTGCATGTAATGCTCTCCCAAGCCATGGAGACCACAAATGGGAGTTGTGCTGCACCCATTAAAGGGGTAATAGGGCACAGTTATCATTTATGTTTTCATTGTGGCAGTTAGGACAAGCCGTGGTTTAGAGATTTCGCAACCTTGCAATATCAGGCAGACAGAATACTATGTAAAATATTCCACAAAATCCTGAAAGGAACTTGAGGTCAGACTTGGTTCAAGTTTCAGCTAGATGAGCCAGCTGGAAAAATCAAAGAAGATAAAAAAAGGGAAGAGGGGGGAAAAAAAGGCAAGCATATTTCCTCCTAAATCGTGTCAGTTTTATTTCTGGCAGACACGAGTTTATTACTGTGTTTTCTAATACTCCCAAGCTTTAGGACATTTCTCTTTTTTATTTCTCTTAATTCATCATCATACTATTAGCTGAGTCTCCCCAATAGCCTATGTCTGGAAGCCAGCTGGCCCTACTCCTGAGAGAAGCCCCCATCCCTCACATCTCCAGGCACTCCCGAGCCACCACAATCTTTCTTAACACTGCTTTTTTTTTCCCATTGGGATCATACATAGACCATATTTGTTGGCTTGAGCATACACCCTCTCCAGCAAGAAGGGGCTGGGAACAGAAGGATAAAGGACAAGGCTCTGGCCCCTTTGAAGTCCGTGGGAGTGCTGCCATGGACTTCAGTGGGGCCAGGATTTTAGCCAGAGCTTTCCTCCAAAACCAGGATTTGTGTCACATCTTTAACATGAACATTACAGAGAAGGATCAAAAGGAGGGAGACGCTGTTCCCTCAGCAGTGGTCCCTTCTCAAGCAAACAATTGCTATTCCAAGACCTAGCTATGATAGGAGAGAAATTCCTGTTTATCCAAGGTTGTTATCAAGAAAGGCCCCTGACCCCAGAGCTGACTGAAGCACAGCTCAGAAAAGCAGAGTCAGCAGTGCTAGTTGGTGGTGGGGCCACCAAGAGCTATTTCAGAGCATGGGACAAGCGCAGTATTGCAGTCCTCCCTCACCATGGCAGCCTCCAGCCAACGCCACACTCTGCCCCGCTCCTTGCATGGCAGCCCTGACCCCGTGGCTGCGGCTCTGAGGGGTCACAGCAGGAGGGAACATCTACAGGTCGCAGGAACCTCTGCAGCTATCCACTATCTTCTTGATGGCCCTTACCATGAAGGCACAGACCTCTGTTACACAGCAGAGGTTATCATCTTGAACATAGCCACGGAATGGCACAAACCACTCCAAGGGCTTTTAACTACTAAGCACCCACACAGCAAGCCAGAAAGCAACTCTGGAAAACCATAGACTTTAGCCACTCTGCTACAACTAGGAGATTTTGAGTTAGCTTCAAAACCTCCAGCCCATCTTCAGCTTCACTCTGAAGCACTCCTTTCATCAGCGAGCTTTTGAATGTTTCTGCAAAGCAAAGGCATGAGCCAGCGAACCAAACCAGTCAAGTGCATTAACTGAGCAGCAGCAGCAGCTGCCACTAGAGAATGTGTAGGTGTTAAACAACAAACACCACTAAATCCACAAATAGCTTTTATCCTATTTGCTGTATCTCACACACACAAAGAAGTGTCTACTTATTTGTTGCCTGGCTTAGCTTCTGCTTGGTTTTGTCTTTATAACAGATTAAAAACAAATTCTCAGCTTTAGCTCGCTGAAAAAAAATAGAGTCCGTATCTTCATTAATCACCATTCACAGCCTGCTCCACCTTTGATCACAGACACAAAACTCAGAAGATTCACTGCAACACACCTGCTAATGACATTGCACTTCAAATTAACAATCTGGTGCAAAGAAAAGTGTACCTCAGATTAAATGCTGTTCTCAAGTTACACAACACACTGGATCTGGTATTTTCACGTTCATGAGACATTGAAAACAAAGATTTTTATTTGTCAAGTTTGGTTGTTAAACTACTTTCTGATCAGTATGGTTTCAATCTTATTAATATGGTTATGAAGGCTTTATTTTCACATCTCCATCCCTGGAAAAATGATGGAGCTGCTCATTCTCGAGGTCATCTCTAAGCACATGGAACGGAGGGCTACGAGGATGATTAAGGGACTGGAACACCTGCCTTATGAGGAAAGGTTGAGAGACCTGGGGCTTTTTAGTCTGGAGAAGAGAAGACTGAGAGGGAATCTGATTAATGTGTATAAACATATGAGGGCTGGGTTCCAAGAGGAAAGGTGCAACCTCTTTTCACTTGTGCCCTGCGATAGGACAAGGGGCAATGGATGCAAGCTAGAGCACAGGAAGTTCAACCTCAACATGAGGAAGAACTTCTTTACCGTAAGGGTTACAGAGCACTGGAACAAGCTCCCCAGAGAGATTGTGGACTCTCCTTCTCTGGAGACTTTCAAGACCCGTCTGGATGCGTTCCTGTGTAATCTGCCCTAGACTGGTCCTGCTCTGGCAGGGGGGTTGGACTCAATGATCTCCAGAGGTCCCTTCCAACCCCTAACATTCTATGATTCTATGATTTTATGATTCTATGATCTCCTGTTGGTGTCTTTGCAGTTTGAAGCTAACTGTCTTCCAAGAACCAGTTGTCCAGCTCCACTTCCTCCAAAGGCCCCTGGTCACCATATAACACAGTCTCTGGCTATAACACCTCTCTGGTGCTAGCATTACAGATGGCCAGATATTTTCCCTAGAACATTTTTCCCATTAATCTTATGATGAAGGATGACCTCCTGCAGAGTACTCAATTTGACTTGACTGCTTTTCTGCAAACAACATTTTTTGTGAAAAGACAGGAACAAGAAAGGGAAAAAAGAATGATTGCCACTGTCTCCTCTAACACCAGAGAGGGCACCAAGTGAAACTTGCACGTAGCACATTCATATAGAAAACCAGAGCTTGTAGTTCACAGAATTAAGCTTTGTAGTCCTTTTTCTATGGGACATTGAGGGTGCCTAAAACTTACATGAGCTTTACAAAGAGGAATTAGACATATTCATGGGATTGGGGGGAGTGAATCCATGAAGAAATGTTAAAGAAGCTGTTCTCTTCATCAAATGCACTGCTACCCCAAGTATGCCAATTTTAAGAAAAATAACAGGAGCTTATCTAATAATATGAATCTTAGTAGGTATTAGAGAAAAAATACCCAGAATGGATCCCTGATTTAACAGTATTTCATGTAGGTCTGTGCAAGAGGTAAAGAAAGAATGGCAACTGCATGATTAAATATATTTGCTGTAGGAATAGTTTAAGAGGCTCTTGCTAGCATCAGTTTCTTGCATTTTTATAACCTCTCTGATAATTTTAATTGCCCTTTTATTATATTTGTTCAATAATTTTTACATTCACCTTTAATTGTATTTTTTTTTATCGCACAAGACTGGGATAAAATTTAGATGAACTGCTTCAAATGGGACGGATTATAAATTCTGGCATTTGGCTGGGATATTAACATGAACACTGTTCTTTTAATATAGAAAGCTCGTGCCTGGAAAGGCTATAAAATGCCAAGAGAGCCCCTTTTCAAGACGATCAGTCTGTGAGTGCTTGAGTGCTTGTTGGAGTCAGCAGTAACGAGGAAGATCAGGAGCTAATGAACAACAGGCCACATCACCAAGTGTTTCAGCCATTTCACCTTGACTGCCTGGGCTTTTGACATTTTGCCCTATTCCCCTTAGGGAACACCAAAACCCAAGATGAATTCCAGTCTTTTTAACCAGACGGATGGTAAAACTCTGTCAAATATGAGTTTTGTTTTTGGGGTATGCTGATAAAGATGTGCTGCCTGTGTCCAGTGAAGTTCCCCTCCAGCCGCTAACCTTCCCCTTCAGAGTGGGATGTCTGGGAGAGGAAAGCCCCATGCCTCGCTACCTGTCATGCAGCATCCCTCAGACCCAGGGCAACACTCACATTAAAGGGGGGCACAAACCATCAGCCAAAATTCAGAAGTGCTTCCTAATCAATGTTAGAAGAGGTTGCTCACACCTTAGTTTTAACACAAGTATTTCTTCACCTATTTTTCAGGACAACCCTGTTGCTCTGTCTCACATAAGCAGTCCCCATGGCATGTGAGTCTTTCTCCACGAACAAGGTTCATCAGGCTCCAGCCCTTTGTCTGCAAGCCGTGAAGGCTCACCTCCCCAGGACACAAAAGCCAGCCTCGCCGCGCACTGCGTGGCAACATGGTCAAGTGTCTTTACCTGCACATAGCTACTAACCCAACATCACATGTGGCCTGCAGAGATCTGAGGCTTTGTAGCACACTGGATGCAAACTACAACAATTTCACAGTACCGAGAGCTCTTAAAAGTTTCATGACCAGTTAGGAGTCTTATTAATTAAACATGCTTCATGTTATTACACCTCTTGTACCAATTAAGCACTGACTTAGTGCCCTGCTATACAGACTACCAATGCCATTGTCCTTTGGATCTTACATCGGTGTTTTGACTTATTAGTTTGGTTGTTTAATCCAGATTTCCAAACATGTAATTAATAAAAACTGAAGGCTTCCATTATGCAGCCATAGCACTGGCCGTACTTATTAATTCAATCATTTCTCATGGGCTTGTACTAATTATATCACTTCGGTTTCATTTAAATGACTTTGAAACCTTTTGATTCAGAAGAAAAAAAAAAAGCCACACAAAAGAAGAAATTTATATTCAGATCAGTAATGCATCAGGCTCTCAATTTGACCAGTACTCTCACTGGCCACTTTGAAATTAGCAACTTTTCATTTTTAGCTTTACCCCAAATCCATCTGCAAGACATTTGATGTTTCTTTCTCCTCAGGGGAGGTAATAGGTGGACTTAGGACATCTGATCTCATTGATACAACAATAGCATCAGTTTCAGCTGAATACAGAAATCTGAAGTAAAAAAAAAGAGAAATACACTTGTTATTGCATGGGCTCGTGTGTTTAAAATTCACAACTGGCTCCTGGGTTCTAGGTAGGAGTAGCATCTGTAGACCTGATCTGGTATATCCTCCCTGAAGTTATGACACCTTTTCTGTTTAGGAAGAAAAGAATTTCTTTTCCAGTGAATTTCTTCCCAGTGTCTTTCATTGCCCCCACAGTCAAGTCATCTGCTTCTTAAGGTGAGGTGTAAAATAGGAGAGGCGTGATAGGCAGTACTTGAGAGTTGCTCATGAAAGCCATAGAGGTTTGAAGGACCCTTGTGAGTCACACACCAACAAACTTTTCTGCATGACCCTGAGAGCAGGGAAGAGTCAAAGCCAAACAATTAAGGTTGAAGCTCTCCCTCATCTGGCAGGCTGCATGGTGCTAACACAGCACAGCATGCTGTATGGTGACAGCATACACCCAGGCACAACAAAGGGAGGTATAAAAAGAAAAATGTCCTAAAAGAGTCACTGGAGTGCCTGTCACAGCCACCCATGCTCTAGCTGGTGATGTGTGGAGACAGGTTGTTGGGGCAATCTGTGCTGGTTTTCAGCCAGAAATAGAAGAGGTGGAGAGGTGTCCCCCAAAATATGATCCCTTTCCTCCACAGGGCAGGCAAGTGTGCAAAGCATATCTCCTCAGTGCTGCTCCACCTAGAAGAGGGAGAGCCTCAGTGGTGGTGAGAAGGGAGGTCTTCTACTTGGAAAGAGTAGTGAGGTGATCCCCACTGGGGCACCTTGCTGTGCTGCCAGGCAAGGACGGCAGATCAGGGCAGACCAGAAGCACAGGGTTTTTCCACTTCTCCCACCCCTGACTTTCCTGCCCCACATGGTTTCTCTGTACCACGCAGAGATAAAGAGTGGCTCTGGGAGAGTTTTACTTCCACAGGTGACAGGAAGCAGCAAGAATATCCCTCTGCTTCTGAGAGCAGAAGGCAGCCACCTTCTGCCCCTTTTCCCAATTTCTTGAAGGCTGCTGGGATCTAGCTATGCTTTCAGTTTCAAAACAATACGAACCTTTGCTTATCAGAGGAAGAATTTTAAGGGTTTTGCAAGGAGCAGCTGAAGTGCCTGGTTACACTGTTTCCACGGCAGCACCAGGTGCTATCACTTGACAAGGGAGCAACAAGGAGCAACAAGAAGCAACAGGACTGATTCTTTTTGCTCCAAAGGTACAAACCCAGGATTAAAGACATCTATCCTTGTTTAGACAGGAAAACTGGCCATGCAGTCTAAAGAGGTACCCACGGATATAGTTGTCTTTCCTTTCCACTCTCCTGCTCCTATGGGGAGCACAGCTCAGCCAGAGCTTAGAGATAGCTTTTCTTTTTGACTGAGATGGCAACCCACCTCAGGGAAAGCACATAAACACCAAAAGAGCTACTGTGAACGACTATGCTATGGACTATATTTTACCTGATGCTTATATGTCTGTACCTCTGATCAAGTAAAATGAACCCCTCCCATTGAGTATTCATGCCAAAGCCTGCCACAGCTATTGACCTAGTGCTCAGAAAAAGTTCTAACTGCGGTATCTATTAGGCATTTTATGCAGTGCAAGAAATGCGCTTTAGGAGGTGGAGCAGCTCCCACCCTTGAACTGGCACTTGTAATGGCCAGGATAATCTCCACTCACCCACCTGCCTATACCCATGAGACGTGACATGTCCTAAATATGCACAAGATCCCCTGCATGACACTTATGGCAGTTCAAACATCAGAGCGACACAATGGGACCAGCAGCAGCAGTGAGGGCCACATATTTCCTCAGACTGCAATAAACACAGGGCCTGAACACCAGGTGGGAGTCAAGATTTGCAGAGCCTCAGGAGATGGGCTAGTCCAGTGCTTCTCCACCACTTCAAATACAGGGATCCTCTTCTGGAAATAATTAGCAGGCTGTCTTGCACAGGGCTGCCACAGAAACTCTTCAGTTTATAACCAATAAAGATCAGCTGAAACTTCGAACATTTATTAATTACTTTTCTGTGACGTGTTCATTTGGTATGTGTCTGGAAATGTCCACATACCTTTTTCCTTGACCAGTTTTCTTTGCCTAGCAGCCATTCCCACAGGGCACAGGTGGAGAAGCTCTGGTCCAGTCCAGCTGCCCATTGCCTCTGAAAAGTGGAGTCAGCTGTACCTATGTGGTCCCTGACAGCTCTTTTTTTACAGTACCAAAAAACCTGCTGGGAGTAACAGTGTGAGGTCTCAGATTAGAAGGACTCAGTGCTCCTCTGTTGAGAAGATGAGAAGTTTTAATTGCTTTTTTAGGGAGGGATCTCATTGTCCAATATGGTACTCCAGGTACAACAACCAGGAGATTTTAATTTAAAGAAATAAAAGGAGGAAGACTGTTGCCTACCACACAGATATAAAAAAGTCAATTTCACGTCTGGATGATTGACTCCAATCTACAACAATCTTGTAACAATAATCATTTCAATAATGTGGCTTGCCAAGGGTTTTAGGGCAGCTAACTGAATTATAGCAAATCTTTACAATTACAACGTTTGTAATTAAGGTAGTTAGTAAAGCCTCAGTGGCCTTCCTTTATCATTTACCATTGACTGATTGCTCACTGGAGGAGGATCCCACCCTTCAGCAAAGAGCAGCAGAGCAGCACACGAACCAGCCAAGCCTCCTGCAGCTTCAAGGAGACAGGGCTGCAGGGAGGAAGGGCTCAGATGATGTGCAGAGGCTCCCATGCTCCTCTTCATCATTTTTGCTAAGGACTGTCTGGATTTATTTATTCCTGCTCTGGCTTCTTTTCTTTGATCACCCTGAAGCATCCCTATGCACGCAGTGAAGAAGCAACCAGTTGTGTTGTTGCACCTTTGCACGGGGCTTCATTGGGAAGCAAGACTGCCACTGGTGGGGGTCAAGGGGCCAGCTAGCCTGTGAGGCCTAGTTAAGGGGAGGGCACATTTGGGGTTATTTTGTGGCACAAAACCACCACAACAAGGGGAAAGGGCAAGCCTGCCATTTCCTTCCACCCTGGGTCTATTGGAGATCCCATGAAGGAAATATTTAAACTAATATTTTCCCACTATACGCTATATATTTGCACACCACCTTGCTAAAGGGCAATTCTGTGCCCTTGGGGGATGCAGGCATCCTCCTCAGGGCTGGGGCAGAGCAGGTCTGCTGTATGCTCATGGACACTGTGTGTGTTTCCTGGAGACCATGGGGCCACCCACGCATAGCATTTGCTTCACCCTTTTTTGTTCCCTGTGGCTGCATCACCATTAGAAGACACACTGACATGGGCCACCTCCTTGGTACATCTCTGCTCACCAGCCAGAGAAGGACAAAGCAAAATGGCCCCAGCCCACCAGAAGGCTAGAGGAGACGGTTCCTCTCCTGCCTCAGGTGATGCTGCTTCATGCAGCACTGACACTGCCTGAAGGGGAAAACGGTCCTGGCTGGGACCCAGGGGAGTGTCCAAATTATGCCCTTTGGATGTGACATAATTTCTTCCATTTAAATATCCCCCCATCAAGTCCAGTGTCTTTTCAAGCTCAGTCAGTTGCAGCTCATGATCAGAACAGGAAAACTAAGAAAGGCCCATGTCAAAAGTCATCACAGGAGACTCAGATGGCTCTTCCTTCCTGTCCACCATCCTAACAAGCTGGGCAGTCAATGTCCCTGTCATGAGGCCAAGACTACTCTGTGAGAGAGCCCAGCACCCATGGATGGCCAGCCTTGGTCAGCCCTCCTCACTCAGGCTGCTCACCATGGCTCTTCTGAGCACACAGGCAAGATCTAACGTGGAAATCATCAAACAAAATATGTATGTCTACATTGTTGATATCCACAGTGGAGCTTCCTGTTGAGGTTCCTTCATAGTCCACAGAGATAAATAACTGTTTTGTCTTGTTGCAAGCTGACTTATAAAACAGTTGAGAGATATTATACCCAAGAACTGCCTGTTTCTCCAGATTGCCATGCAGTGAGCCCAGGGTGGTTGCAGGTGGGGTCAATGCCTACAGTGTGACACAGTTAAATGATGTGAAACTCAACTGAGCATCCAAAATAAATCCTTTGGCTGGCACCCAAATGTCTGCTCAGACAATGCACCATAAGGTACGTGCCTGGCATCTTGCAGCTGCCCCGGGTAGCTCTCACAGGTATATGAATTATCTTGGCTACAAAGGGACAATGTGGCATTACTGCAGCAATAAATAACACTCTGGGGTTATGCCTGGAATACACATGTTAATGTCAACTTCTGCAAGCAGCTAGTGGGAGCACAGGTTAGTAGAGCCTCAGATTCACATTACAAAGATCAACCATCTTTTGGCTTGACACAACGTTGAGCAGTTCCAACAGCAGCCAGTAAGTGCACACATGAGCTCAGCTGGTTTTCTTTATTAGCCTAATATCAGTAGGAAGTTTTCATACCAATGATGGTGATGTGTGACTGTGTCTGAGACTTCTAAAACTGTCAGTTGTCATCACATAAATAAATAAGCAGTAACCAAAGCAAGTTGCAACCTAAGTAGGCTTTAAGGAGCCCTCTGTCGTAGCATTGCAATAGGTCATCTCTGTGGATTTGTGCTTAAAGGCACAAGTTATCTCCTTTTGAAGTCAATGGGATTTTGTAACTTAGCAGTGGAAAATAATCTTTTTCATCACCAGCAATGAAAGTCAATGGTTCAAAAATTCCTGGTATGCTGAGGCCACCATTTCTCCTCCTGATAAATAGTCTTTCACTCTTTCTTTGTGTTGCTTTATCTCCTGACTGCCTCTGACAGCCATCTCTCATTCTGATACCAAACATTTCCTGGCAAAGCGGGCATCTTTTTCTTCTACATTTCTGCAGCACCTGACATGGTAATAATGATAATAACAAAGATTCGTATATTTCCAAAGGAGATACATAGGGACATAGCATATTTTAACAAAGTGAATAAATCAGTACCCTCCTGTAAGCAGCAAAGCTAAAAGACCTGAGTACTCCTAGCTCCCAGCTTCAGTACTTGCTTTATCACTTTGCAGTATTGATCACTATAAGCCTAGGATATCTACTGTGCTGCTCTGGTTTCTTTGCCAGCGAGAGTTATAACTAAGTCAGTCAGACAAACCAAAAGCACACCTTAAAACTTTACTTTTCTGCCCTCATTGTTCTTGGCAGATGGCACTCCTCATATTCAGTCTGCAGGCAAAGCTTGGTTTTCTTAATGTCAGTACAATAAGCCAAGGTCTGCATTGCACAGACGTACAGCACCCTCAACAGAGAGACCAAAGAGCTCCCTCACATTCATGTGTGTTATACAACCATGGAAAGAAACAAAAATACATCCCAAATAAAAATTAGGAAGTCTTTTGTATTTGAATTATTCAAATGTGAATTTGCTTTTAAACCTCAAGCCCGAGGTAGATTTCTTCCACAGCATGGCCTACATTCAGGATATTGAATATCTAACTATATATACAACTGAATATATAACTGTGCTGAACAAAGGGGAGAATTGGCAAAGATCTGCCACTGAATCTCCTGCCCCGATTAGCCTTGCTCCTGGGTGGTGCTGTAATTGACTCCTGCTCTTTATTGAATACAGAAACACTTAGTCCATTGCTTCTGCTCCTGAGCTTAGCAAACTGCCAGCTGAGTCTTTTCTTAACCCCATCACAGGAACAATAAGGAAGCAGCATGAGCTTCAGCTGCAGCCCACACCCCACTCTCCCCCCGGTATATACATATTTTGAAGAGAAGGTAGAGCCTATGTGGGGTGTGCTCTCAGAAGCAGAACTGACCCTACTAGCTGCCCTGTCCTAGTCACAAACGTATTTTGTTTTGCTAGTTTGGTGTGGAGAATACCCCGGTCACCAGAAGAGAAGCTATATGTTTATGATGCCATTGGGAAAAATCAAAACTCCAATCCTAAAAGCAAAAAAATCTTGTTCCCTCCCCTTCTCCCTGTTAAAAACAGCTGCATCATTTCAACCACTTCTGCTAAGAGAAATCAGACTTCATACTTGAATGGGCAGAAACCTCACCAGGTTTTGCTTGCTGGCAAACCCTTAGCAAGCTGAAGAAAGTAAAATTCATTTCATTCAAGGACTCAATGCATGTGCACAGGGCTGAACGGCACCTTTTTCACTGGGTGGGATCACATGCTGTAAAGAAGGGTACGCTACAGCTGCCAGATGAGCCATTGAAGGCATTCCCTAAAGGTGAGCGAGCAGAAGGCAGGCAGTGAAATTGCTAGACCTTTTTTGGTCCCTGGCAGAACAAGGGTTTTATCTACTCTAGGGGAAATGAGAGGAAATGCTAGCATCTTCCCCAGCCTGACCTCATACAGAAGCAGGGGTTAGCCCAATCCTGCCCTTAAAATACCAAATTGAGACAGTAGAAAGTTGCAGAGTCTCTGATCTGTCTTTAGAAAACAGGAGCTGTCAACAACAGAGGTTAACACAAGCCAGGAGCCAATGCCAGAGGGTGCAGAGGAAGAAAAACAGTCAGGGCAAGGACTTGTTCCTGCAGTGCCTCGGGTGCTGATTTTGGGTTAGAAACTCAAAGATGAGGATTTTTTGTTGAACTGATTTTTTTTTTAATTAGCCATGATTTTGTGGCTGAGCTGTGACATCCTACCTGGGAAAACAGAGATAGGTTTGTCCTGTGCTGTGGCTTCGGGTGCCAGCTCTTCTGGCCAGGCTACATGAATGTTCAGTCAAAGAGACTGGAACAGTTTGTATCTTTAAGTTGATGATGCCTGGGTGTCTGAAAAGCAAGCCAGTTGTTTCCAACTAGTAGCTGTTATATCCCAGCCCATCAACCCAGTAAAAGAATTTTGTTCTTCTCCAGCTCTCAAATATGTCAAAAAGACCTGAAACATTTGGGGAAAGGATCACCTTCCTTCCTTGGATGGATTTTTCTTTTTTCCCACATGGAAAATGCGAGTCGTGATAATTGACAGAGGGGGTAGGAAAGGGATTCAAAGGTAATGAAAAAAGCAAGTCCCATTTTCAAGCAATGCCATCAAATATTACAAGCCTTGCCATTTTTCTCTCCCTTGGTGAATACTGGCTTCAGAGAGACAACTGCCCACACACCTGGCTAAGAAATAGCTGTGGCAGCTCCACACGATTAATTTAAAGTATTATCACCTCCCATCATTGACAAGGTTACCTATTTGTTCAGTATGTTCAGAGGAAGGATCTAAATATGCCCAAACTACACACAAAAGGATCTTCAGAAGTTCTATGCATGTCAGAAGGGTCTTTTTACTCAGCAGGCCGCATTTTTTGATACCAGGAGTATTTTAATACAAGAAATTCAGTTCAGATCTCCTATACATAAAAAAAGCACTCCAGGATGAAAGCTAATGAAACACCTCAAGTATCACTTTTCTAATATTCTAGTTTTTCTATGCATATTTTTCTCAGTCTCATACTGAAACAACTTGAAGAAAATATAAAATAAATGTATTATTTATTCTTTTGTCAAAGAGAAATCCCTGATCTACAAAGCATGAAAAGATTTTTTTATATACAATTCATTTTCCAACTTTCATATCCATCAGATTTTGAAAACTTTTATATCACTCGATTATTTTCTTTTTTCTGTAAGAGAAGCATTCAAGGAAAAAATTCCCGATAGTCAAGTTCAAAATTTGCTCCTGCCCATTCTGTCAACATATTGATTTTCAACATTTGCTTATGATAAATAATACTGAAAACAGAGAAAGCAGAATAACTTCTCAAAGGCCCTTCTCTTTTCTAGTGCAATGGAAGACTTCGAAGTATTTGACTTTATCCCATACTTCATTAAAAAAAAACAGCAAAATGAGCCCGACTAGTTTTTCCCCCTAGACCTCTTAAAAAATCATATTCAAAGTCTTGCTAGAATACATGTTACATGTTATGGAGACCTACAGACAGCTATATGAGCATGAGTGACAACACTCTGGGGCTCAGAATTTGTGTTCAGTACCCACAGCTCCCTCTTTGAAGTTGTTGTTAAGACTTTCAACACAGATGCCAGTTATGACAGACAGCCAAACAGTTGACCTCTACAGCTCTAAATTTTGTAGCTGATCACAGAGCAGTCGAATAGGTGATGACTTTTGGTCATACCAGCCTGGGCTGAATTTAAGGCCTTAAGGCAGACTTCAGAACAGAAAGATTGTTTTCCATTACCAAACACATAAGGCTTGTTTGAAAATACATTAGTGCTGAAAGGTAGGCTAATAACAGCATTTTAGCTTTGTGGTTTCATTTTTGAACATTTAGCCTGATCTGTAATGTCCGTCAGAAAAGGATATGCTTGTAACAATGAAGTGAAATGAAAAATGTTGTTATTACTATTAACTCAGAATTTCTTACATAAAGCTTACATTGTAAATGTTTAGCCTTACAGTTCAGGTCTAAGATTCATATATTTGGATACTGATCTAGTAATAGTATTAAAGATATTCTTAGAAGTAGTTTCCTGTGAGACAAATAAATGCTACATAATTAAATTTTGTGCAACAAAAAAAGCAAGAAATAGTCAAATCAACATTAGGAATTGCCAGATGGGTTCATACCATATAGCTGACACCTCTGCCTAAGCCTCAGAAAGAGGAAACATGGACTTACATATACTCCTTGTGTAAACTAGCCTTATATTTATCCACAGAGGTAACTCTAACCCAAAAGCTAATACCAGAGGTCAAAGAGGACAGTTAAAAGAAGCAAGTTTTTAGATACCAAGGCAATGGGCACTCTTGTAAAATTTAGAGGCAGGCAGTCAAAAGAAGCAGAAGATAAAAATAGGAATCTGTCAACATGCATCTTTAGGAGATCATTTATACTATTCACAGCTACCAGCAGGAGTGAAAAGCTCGTTACTGTTCACTGCTTACAAAATGCAAAACAAAGGTTTCAAATGAAATCCAACAACAGTCTTAGGCCACATTTCTTTAAAATGCTCATGAAGTTATTCCCTATGTATGTTTTAAGTGAGGCATCGGTGATGCTGTTTGATGGGTACAGCATACCTGAAACTCTCCTAAACCCAGTCATAGATTCTCAGTGCCTTTTCTAGGCAGGCATCTGTCACAGGCTGGAGCCACAGAAAACTAAGTACATAAAGTGAGCACACCCCTAGAGAAACCCAGTCCTTAAGTCAATTGTTGCATCTAAATTTTTATCCTCAGTTACATGGATTACTATTTCAAACATTTTCCGTAACAGATTCTATAATCTATGTGATAACAGAAATAAAGGACAAACCAAACCAGAAAACTTTTAAAACATGCAAACGTGATAGACTGATGACCTTCTTGAAATGCCATCCCCAGATAAATCCCATCCTTCCATACTTACCCCTGTGCTGTACTGTGGCAGCAAAGGGTTTCCTACTTCCTGTGAATAACCACTCTTAACTGAAGGCTTCTTGCAAAAACACTTCAGCTTCTCATGGAGGTCAACAGGAACTCTGCAATCAGCCTGCGAGAAGAGCAAACCCCACCAAGAACCAGCATCCTTGGTAAGACAACACCGGAATGATAGACACAAACCAGGCTTCTTGACTGATTGCACGAGAAACAGCCACCATCAAATATACATGCAATGTCACTGGTGCTGTAGCATAGCGTTAATGATGTGGGGGGGACCTTGCCACACTACGAAGTTTAGCAGGCCGGCAGGATAGTACAACCATGTTTCAATTTCAGAAAGCAGTGACTAACACTGAGAGACAGAAAAAGTTGCACACAGTTTATTCTACGAGTGTATATCATGTCAGACACATTTTTACAGGAAGTATTTGTACAAACTACTGTGAGGAGCTTAGGCTTTTTAAACATAAGAGAACATTTTGACAGACATTAACTTAAATAATACAGATTCCTGAAAATTAAAAGTTCTTTTTCTCTCAGATGCACGAAAGCTTCCTGAATAAATAAGCAGCAAAGAGAAGCTGATGATATAACCCATGTAACACCTTAACATGTATGAAAAATCAAATTAAGAGTTGTCATCTTGCCAAAGCAATGCACTCACTCTGTTGCCTAAGAGCAGAGAGGCAGTGGCTGTGCAACAACATTCAACTCCCTGCTGCCAGTAATGGAACTAACTTCATTGTGTTGTTCTGCAGAGTCTGGAGGTGGCTTTACTTGTTGCTTTCCAGAAAAAGAAAAAAATAAAAATAAAGAAATACATTAATAAGGGCACCTCACAGAAACAAGGAACCATTTAGGAGCTCTGCTAAGAATGCCAGCTCTGCCCCTGAGGTGTGGAAAGCTGTGGCAATGGTAGACAGGAGAAATTATGTATAGGTGACACTGTTGAAGTAGATTGCTCTTTAATCATCTGCCCTGGGCAAATATTATCATCTTTTTCCATTCGTCATTCTGCTTCTCTCCCACGTCCCTGACACTAATGTAAAGTTTCATTTTTTAACTATTAATAAACTGGTAATATTATAAAAACCTTACATCTGGTTGAATAATACCAAATTAACAGCCTAACCACTGACCAAATTTATTTCTATGTAAAGGAAGACTATCTGCTTTGATATCAGTGGCACTGTATTATGTTAAACTTGAAGAAGATCAGAGTCACTCTCAAGATTACTGTCTAGGATAAAGCTTTTTCCTCTCCTGTTCATTCATCTTCAGTCTGAGGCCAGATTAATTTTTGAGAACTATATTGCTTAAAGACTAGACTACAGGTGAATTTCCACCAATCTAATTGAAAGGTGAATTTTAAGCTGACACAATCAAGCAACAGCAAAATAGAAGATGTTTTTTGAAACTTCTTTCCAAGTAGATGTTTAGATTGGTTTAAGAGTGGTTCACACTGATTTAGCTTAAGAGGCAGACAGCTTGCACACCTGTTTAAAAGGTTTGTCCTCAGCTAGAAGTTACAGTCCATCAGCTGTGATGCAGGAATTAACTCAGCTGCCCACACTTAGTCCTTTAAGCACAAAGGGGCAGCAACTTCATGAAGAAGTCCAGCCTGAACAGGAGTACTTGTCTGATCTTGGCTGGAGTCAATTCCTTTCTCATTTGACCTAACCTGGAATAATCCATTATCCCTCTTAAGTACAAGTATCTATACAGGCTTTGGGGCTTGTTGATCAAATCAAACACAAATTGATTCAAGCTGCATCAATACAATTTTCTTAAGTCCCCTCACTCTTACCACACTCCAGATCCTAAGCTCTGGTATTTTGCCCCTGATCTCAATGCAGGTTTAAATACCCTCCTGTTAAGCAAGATATATATGCTCTGCCCCACAGTGAGTCTCCCAGAAATCTTTACCTCTGCTTTGATTGGGCCTGATTCTGTGGACCTGCTATGCATTTCTCTCCGCTCCCATGGCTGTGATGTCTGGTATCAGTGGGAACACTGGGCAGCTTGCAGGATCAGACTCCAAAGCTCTGATTATGATGGATACTGAGAGACCCACACTCCCATCAACAGCACCATGGTCCCATGCTGCCCAGTACTTTTCCCGGCCTCAGAGGGAAGACACTTGGCTGATTCATATTTTCACTGTGTACCTACAACTCCTTCCCTACAGTTTTCCCTTGCTCTATGCCTAAAATCCAGGCTTCTCTTGCATGCTGAGTTTCAGCATAAAGGAACATCTTGTTACTCCTCCTTCATCTATCCCTCCAGTTAGTCCTCTGGCATTTTTCTTCAAACTCTTCCTTTTCAGCCTGTAGCTGTTGAGATCAGCATCATTTAGCATCCTCACTCTGGCCTCTAATTTTCTCATCACAGCAACTTTATTTTCTGTGCAGCATACTCCAGGAACAGCTGCTGCTATTCCACCAGGATCCTCCTTTCTCCTTCAGTCTGGCTGCCAGGAGGCTTCAGGTGTCCTCCAGCTCCCCAGTTTCTGCCTGTCTGTGCCGATGGATGGACCCAAATTTCCTGGGAATTCCCAGCATTCAGTTGTGCCCCTCACTTGCCAGGGGGTGTTTCTGCAGCCCATACAAGCCATAAGAGCACACAAAAAAAGACTAGTTTCACAACAGGGTTTCTAGGAAGCCTCCCTTTATTTAAATTTCAAGGAACTCACCCATGGCAATGCTGCAGAGTTATAGTACCCTAGCTCTACGTCTTCCTGGCTTTTATTACATGTGCTTTCCTGTTCCTGGCTGTTACGTATTTGAGGAGACCCTGGGTAAAGCCCACCCAGTGACCCACTGAATCACAGGGTACGCTGGCTAGAGCTTGTCTCCAAGGGAGAAGCTAGTCCCTGTACATCTCAAAGGGGAGATTCCCCCCAACTCCTCAGCACGCCAGCCCTACCTCTGCTGTTGGGCTCCACAGGAGCAGGCAGGCATTTCGGATCAACAGTTCCTCACGCGTGGAACGGTTTGCCAGTCAGCCTGAAACCCTTCTGAAAACTAGAACAGCATTCTGCAAAGAAAGACTAAGCTTAATAAAACAGTCTTGGAACAAATTTATAAAAACGAAAAGGAAGCTCTCGCGCTCTCTCTGCTAACTGCATCCTGGCTTGGCTCCAGTTGCTGCTCTCTTTATTTCATCCATCTGAAGTGCTGTCAGGGCCTGTCTCGGCTCCAAGAGCCACAGTAAGAGCTTTAAGAGCCTGGAAAGCCTGAGCAGTTAATATTGAACTCGAATACCTTCATTGCTTTCCAGCTCCTTAGGCAAGGCACTAAAAACAGGATGCCACCCTGGGGATGCTCCTGTTCCTACAGACCTCTTCCCTCTTTGCAGGTTGTTCAGGTGCAGACATCACAGGGAGTGTTACCTCAGCTGATAATCTTTAATCAAGAGATCCATTTTTTTTCATGCAATCTGTGGGATTGTTATCTCTTACAACCTGTCTTTAGAAATGTGGATATCCCCTAGGCATAGGCCAGACACAGCTTGGTATCACGATTTGTGTGGCCAGTGAACTCCAGGCTTTCCTGAACATGAACACAGAATAACAACCAGGTTAGTAATTTTCCCTGCGAGCAGCCCATGTGCTCACTGTGGGTGAGAGGCTCCCGGCAACTCCAGCAGGGAGACATTTAGTCCTAAATCCACTGCGATGAAGCATCTCTGCTGCCAAAAAAAGGGTATGTCTACCCTCTCTCTCCACAGCAACTCTTCCCCACCCCTTCCCCCACAGCCAGTATTGTTATAAACATGTGAGCAGCCAACTCAAGCCAAACAGCGCTTCAGCGCAGGTTTTGGTTGCTGAACAACCTGGACCAGCACATCGTGGAGTCAGATGTACAGCAGTGCCAGTGCAAAGGAAGCAGCCAGAATGAATGGTCTTGCTCTGGGGACAGGGGTAAGGGGAGTGGGGCCGCTCCTTTTGGCAGCAGCCCTCAGTTAGGTGGTGTCACATCACCATTCAACAGGGCTTGTCTGAAAGCCACATCAGAACTGCAGCCTCCAAGGGCTGCTCCAGCAGTTAGGAGCAAGACTCAAATGTCTTTCAGACTGCAGGTTTGTAAACTCACACATGGCAGTTGTTGCAGTAGGTCATAAAACATCATCTCCCGTGCCCGACTTCAGTAGCTTCATGTGTGCTTTTGGTGAGAACAGCAAGGTCTTTCTAAAGGAGGTGTTCTGTCATGTCTGTTACAGGATTTGATAAGAAGCAAGTGGTACATGTCACTTGCATCTTCGTTTACCAGCCAGCTGAAACTCAGCTTGATACTTTTGGACTTCCACTTTTAAGTGCTTGTTGCTTGACTGTTTCAGCAATTTACATAAGCTGGAAAAATGCATCAAGGACACTCACCAGCCTTCTAGTAATGAATTTGCTGCAAACTACTTGATGATATATGGAGAGCAGCAGCTAAATCTAGCAATGACTTACGCTGAAAGCTACCACCAGTGATGAAGACCTGTACTCACCACAGTATATCAAGTTTAAAAGTATGCCTGAAAGGTGCTGGGGAGCCAGTGAGTAAAATGTTGGCATTTTACTTTAAGAACCATGATTGGAGTGGAAGATGTTGCCTTAATAAAATATGCTTTGTACCTACTCTTAGTAAATCACAGAGAAATTGACAGTCTATACAAGAGAGGAAGGCTAGAGCTCAGCTTGCAAGCAGACTGAATTACTTCTCACTACAGATTTGAGGTTATTGGCAGACGGCCCATGTTGCCATTTAGTCCTCATAGCAAGCATGTTTTAAAAAATACTTTCTATATAGACAGACACACTGTAGCCACTGACACTCCAGAGAGCTGCCATATAGGCCCTCCTGCCCTTTGGAGGCTCTGGTTTGATTTCCAGGTAATAACAAATCAAACCAGAATTTGCAATTATATCTGTACCAAAAAATTGCTAGTTCTCCACACAGCAAATAACAAAGAGAAGGGTGAAATGTTCCCAAAGAACAAGGAGAAGCACATTGCTTTCTTTCCTCTCAAAAGCTACAAGCATGTCCCCATCTTGGAAAAAGAGGAGCCTTTCTGACAAAGTACCGCACCTTGACCCCTCTAGGACCCAATGGTTTTGTCACAGGTAGTAGTGACACTCACACTCCACAATCACCATATCTGCATCCACACAGACAAGGCAAGAGTTTGAACTACATATTGTGATGTAATACTGCCACGTAACAGCCTGCTAAATTTTGGTAACAGCAGGTGACCAGTAGCATTCTCAGAATGGCACCTCTGTTCTTCACTGCTGCTCTTGCAAGTACCAATCTATAACTGTAAATTCATAGCTTCAGAAGCAGACAACAAACGGGAAAGGTAAGCACAACTTCACCCATGGTAGGGCTGTAAGTAATAAATGAGTAACCTTGACTGTATGATATTTGTGAGAAACACGTAGACACTGAAGAGCTCAAATAACAGCGGATGAACTCTGTCTGCCCTCAGATCCATCACTGCTCGTGGTTCGTTATCTGTTGGTTTGAGGTTTTTTTTAAAGCGATGTGTAGAAACAGCCTAAATCATCAGTCCTCCCTTGGGCCAAACCAGCACAAGGAGGGGATAAGCATTTGCAGGACTGATCCTTCCATGGCATTTGGTCAGCGAATGTCTAGAAACAAGGTGGCCAGGATGGCAAAAAGCTAGGGCCAACCCTGTTACCTCTCACAGTCCTCAAATTTGCTTTGAATAGAAACTACTGTGTCTTTATCAGAGTAATGTCTTCAGCTGTAACTGGGAAAATGCTAGGCAGAAAAAATTTATAATTGTAATGTGCCCTTACACTTTATTACTATATATCTTCTTCTTGTCCTTCTCCCTTTTATATTTTAGACAAGAATATCCTCATATGCTTCTTAGGTTGTTACTAAAATAACCAATGAAACACTTTCCAAAAAAACCCCACACAAATTCACTCATTAAGATATTTTCTTTATCTTTCTTCTCAGGAGCAGGAGTTCTCTATGGCCTATGCAGATATGCTCACCTGTGAGGTATTTTTAGCAAGATATTATGGCTGTGTGTTAGTCCTCCTTTAGAGACACCCTTAGGCTATTGCTTTTTTGCATGATCAAAATAGAAATGCACCAACTTCTGGGTGACTAATTGATGCAAATTATACTGACATAGCTGGTGACTTTCCTGCTTTAAATTAGCAACCATTTCAATGCAAAAGTCATTAAAAAAGAGAATAACTAAGTAAATAAAAATGCTATTTGTTGTGTTGGCTAGGCTGAATCCACTAATGCTTTTAAAGTACTTTTAAAATTATTTTCTTTTAATCACCTCAGCCAAAATTCAAAGGCCATTGTTTTAACATTACTGTGTCATTGTCTGGTTGGGTCTAGTTTGAAACTGTGGCTGGACAAGAATTTACACATTATGATGGTATCAGTACTCAGGATGGAGGGAGGGGGAAGGACAGAGGGAAGCAGGGAGACAAGGTTTTTTATTACAGAAGGACAACATATCTGCATTCAGCTCTAGGATTAGTCAGAACTTCCTTCTCTTCTTGCATTTTTTTCATGTCATTAACAGACTGCTTTTCAGAAACCAAAAACTCAGTGAGAAGATCCAGAAAAATGTATGTTTTAATAAATATTTCCTCCTGACTTTCCCAAAACATCCTCTTTTCAGTTTGCCAAACAGACTTTTAGTAATAGCCTCCCTTTCCCACACTTCCCCAAACCAACCTCATCATTTCCAAAGCCATTTTGGCAAAGCAGTTATTTGAATTTTTATAAAGGTCATGAATGAAGAGCCTTGACCATCCCTGGCCCTCTTCACAACATAGGCATGAACTGTAGGTCAGCTCTGAGCAGTAACCAGAACTCATAGCACAAAAGTGAGGCGCTGAGGAAACCTGTAAATGAAGCATTTAAAATGGCCTGTAGTTCCTCACCTACAGTCTTGCCTAGGAAGACTGTGCAGTGGAGACAGGTCCAGAACACCACAAGAAGCTGCACCACTACCATAGGTGCGAGGGCTGATCGTGAACGTGGCCTCAGGGTGGGAAGGAAGCAAGCACTGCTGTCCTAGGGCACCTGCAGGAGCAGGGGAGGGGAAGGTGCCAGGTTGAGGAATGCTGCTCTCTGTCTCTTATGCCTCTTCACAGCCTGGAGAAGTCCTCCAGTGTCGCCTAAAATAGCTGGAACATGTAGATAGCTACTTCAACAAACGTGCGTAGGGTGCTCATGGGCACTTCTCTTGGAAAATTCGCTTCACTCTTTCCCTACCCCAAACACTTTCCCTTTGAAGTTCACACATTGCATGTCAACAAGTGAGTGTCTTCTAATCTAATGTTAGCAGGAGAAAAAAAATGATCCTAAATCTCATGATGCAACTACAATTCCCCTGGAAAAACAGGCAGTCTTGTAGCTGTAACCTTCCTCTTCACCATACGCCTATTGTCCCACTTACTTTGTTAGTTCTTTAATCTCAGTAATAGACTTGTGACTAACATAACATTTTAAGAGCTTTGGAGCAGGGATCACAGCATTTTCCTGGAGCTAGGACATGATTACAACATTCAAAGATGTGATACATTAATAAAAATAAATTAATCTGCTACAACACAAGGAATATTTTGAAGCATATTTATTAATTCCACCAGAATTATATGAACTGCTCAGATCTTTAGGATTGTCTTGTGCTGTGCTATAATTTATGCTACTGTGCAAGGGAGACCAGACATGGTACCAGCCTACTTATCTATCTATGAATAGGTCAAGGATTAAGCATTATCAGTGTATTAATAGACTTGCCTGGAGAGAACAAGAGTAAATGCATCATCAATAAAGGCAACTTTGCTAAAGTTAAAAACTGTTGAGTTTCTAAAGTCTGTTGCAAAGTATGTTAAGTACTTCGGCTCTCAGCACTGTATACCTCTGAACAGAGGAAGTGTAGCTCCACAGTGACTTCCAAAGTGAAATTCTGCTGTGGAATGAGAGCACAGTCCATCTGCAGCAAACCTATTCTGCTGGTGAGCCCTCAGGTCGCCAGGCTGGAGCATCTCCTCTCTGTGGGAGGGTAGTAGAGAGGGACCCTGTGCCAAACAAGGGAAACAGAGAGCCTCAGATGGTGTGCAGTGTCTTTACCTCTGGGACATTTCTGGGTTTTGGTGTCAAGAAATCAAACAGGGCTGCCCAGTGAAGGTCCTGCAAGGCGATTTCCACCAGAGTTGTGTGGATATCAAGAACTGTATAGCTTAAGAAATTATTTACATTGTATTGTTTAAAGTCTTCCCTCCTTTGTTGTCTGAGAATGAAGGCAGCCCCCTCAAGATGTTGCTGGGCCTCTTGCGACCATGCCGCAGAGTACACGCTGTTAACATCTGTGACCACCCATGCTTGGTTTCCAGATCCCAGGGGGATGGTTGTAACCAAAGCCTCATTAGTCTCTTGCTTTGTTTACCCCCTCTTTATATGTGATAACAATGCATGCCTGGTGTATACCCTGTGCTTTGTGTTTTTATAACTATATTATAAATTGATTGATTGCTGCAATCAGCTAAACTTGGGGGGCTGGGGGATGGTTAATGTTCAAGCATGTGGATCAGCCACAAGGCTTTATATCTATCTACAAAAATCCTCATGTCTTACTCACCAGATACAAAAAGGTGTTCAGAAGCAAAGTTTTATTCTACACAGAAAAAGGCTTGTTTAACCTGAATAGTGTTGCTTAATGCCGACACCAGAAAGTCACAAACATGCACATCAGCAGGTTTCTTTTATAATCTCTTGAGGTTCTACTTCAGCTGTTCTTTCCCAGCTTGAATGTCTATTTGCCTCATCACAAATGATTGCCAATTTGTTGTCAAAGGTAAAGTTACCTAGTCTAAATCCCTGCTAATTACCTCACTTACAAAAATGATGAAGAAAAAGAATAGGTGGGGTTTTTTTGTTCCTCCAGGATTTTACTGGGCTAATGTCCCTCAACCCTAAATTGAGGCTAAGGCAAATTATAAAGCTATATTAGAGTAATATTAAGAATTTAAATTGACGTTGCAAAAGTGAAGAATTTCAAAGATAGATCTGAAATTCCCATCTAGCAACCTCTCCTTACTGCATCCTGTAAGCACAGAGACTTTACAAAATAAAAGTGTATTGCTGACAGATTGGAGACCAGTGAGCTACGTCAATACTAGAAAACCAAACAGGGCCACGGCCTGGGCTCAGACTCCACCTGTGACTGTCCATAGTGTTTACACGTTAGTGCACTCCCTGGTATGGTTTTGGTTCATGCTTATCAGCACTCTGCCATGTAACGTCCATGCATGGTCCAGAAGCAGCACTGAGCCTCATTCAGCTATATGGGCAAGGATATGGGCAAGGACACCTGCTCCCTGGGAGGAGAAAATGCAGCAGTATGGAAGCAGGTAGTGCCACCTCACGTCCCTCAGTAAGAAAGAGTTTTCTCCTGTCTGTTTTACCTCCTAAAACAGACATATCTATTTAGTATTTTTATAATGATAATCCTCAGGACAATACTTTAGGTTTTGCATCCAGATTTCTTTTCCTTTTTCTCCCTTCTGTCCTTTCTGCTTTCAATTGAGCCAAGTCCTCAGTGCATTCTTCCACTCGCCTTGGCATGTCAGGAAACTTAACTGAGTCTGACTGCGCCCAGATCAAGCACAGCTCCTCAAGGGAACTGCGCAACCCAAATAAAATTAAATGTAGGGATTAAGATGAATAGGGGAGGACGTAATTAACACAATCAATTAACACAAGTTCTCCTGTGTGGAATAAGACCTACCGCATCCATGGTAAATTCTCATTGAGTTACTCATTTTATCATGGATGAGCATACAGATAACCCACCATAGACCCTTTTTGTAGTCAATGTCCACAATACAGACAGAAGTAAAAACAGGTATATCCAAGTTCAGGCCTTCCTGCTGGCACGGCTATAGCCGAATGCTCTGGCAGACAAGGGAGCTGATTTGCCCTGTGACAGGGCCAGCAGCTGAGTTCAGGTGCTCACATTTCCAGACTTGGAGAGGTTTGTCTGCACAGGCTGAGCATCCTGCTTAAGCACATTTGTGCGAATCTGTGTGGGGAAAAGAGGGATGGGGAGCAAGAAACATGTAATCTCCTATTTTAAATATACATCAGTTCCAGCACGGGGAGTCAGATCAGCAAACACTGAATGTGGAGCACCCGGAGACATGGTGCAGTCCTTGGACCAGATCTTTGCCTCCAGGAACTGAGGGTGGCTGGCAGGGACAGTAAGTTGTTTTCTTCAACATTTATCTAGTTTCAAGAGGACTAAAACAAACACTTTGCTAAGGCATTCACAGACCTTCTCTGGAAGCAGAGGAATTTAGGAATGACAAAAGGCAGACCCAGACACCTTCCTGGCTGCTATTGATCCCCACCCCCTTGTACTTCTCCATTGCCTTGTGCAACTGCTCCATCCTTCCTTCTAGACTGTTCCTCCAAACCCCTGGTTTTGTTGTTGCCCCTGCTCTCAGTGCCAGTTTTGCTCCTCTCTTCCCAATCCTGGCTGTCCTAGTCTCCTCATCCAGCCACTTTTCCCCCTGAAGCTCACAGTCCCATTTCATCAGGCTGCTCCAGTGCTGCCTGTAGTGTTTGGCAGAGTATGTGTGTGTATGTGTTTGCAAGTGCATGTGTGTGCATCATCTGCATGCAGTTGTATCTGGTGTGCAGTTCAGCCCATCAATTGCTTCCACAACTGACAAAATGCATTTTCCCTCTTTAATAAAAGTGAGACAGCATGAATTTTGTTTCTTTCCTCATATACTCTTACAAAAAGGTACAGTGGTGTTGCTCTGGGGCTTTTAAAATGATGTGACAGTTATCTCCTTAAATAAGCAACACTTACTGTAACCACAGGTTCCTGAAGACCCTCCCCACACTCACCACCTGGCAGACCCAAAACAAGCAAGGTCCCACTTGCCTGAGTAAGGGTTGCTCCAGAGGTTGCCATCGTAGGGCTGAGGTAGCATCAGGCACTGCATGAGCAACACACGGGTTTTAGTCCTGATCGGCAGGGGCCCTTTATAAGGGCCATTTATGAGGTATGACAGTTCCTGAGCAGCCAGCTGCTTTCCGTCTCACAATATTTCAGCTGTGTAGAATACAGTGACAACACTTAAAATTAATGCCAGTTCCAGAGTTATTCACAGGGTTAGCCATATTTATCTCTGCAAATTGTGATCTCATTAAAACCTGAATGCGTTAGGAAAAACCTTGAGCACATATTCTCCTGTACTTGGCACTGGTGAGGCTGCACCTCAAATCCTGTGTTTAGTTTTGGGCCCCTCACTATAAGAAACACATTGAGGTGCTGGAGCAAGTCCAAAGAAGGGCAATGAAGCTGATGAAGGGTCTGGAGAGCAAGTCTTATGAGGAGCAGCTGAGGGAACTGGGGTTGTTTAGTCTGGAGAAGAGGAGGCTGACGGGAGACCTTATTGCTGTCTACACCTACCTGAAAGGAGGTAGTAGCGAGATGGGTGTCAGTCTTTTCTCCCAAGTAACAAGCAATACAACGAGACAAAACAAGCTCAAGTTGTGCCAGGGAAGGTTTAGATTGGATATCAGGAAAAATATCTTCACCGAAAGTGTTGTCAAGCATTGAAACAGGCTGCCCAGGGAAGCAGTGGAGTCACCATCCCTGGAGGTATTTAAAAGGCGTGTAGATGTGGTGCTTAGGAATATGGTTTAGCGGTGGACTTGGCAGTGCTAGGTTAATGGTTGCACTTGATGATCTTAAAGGTCCTTTCCAACCAAAACAATTCTATGATTCTATTCTATGAATAATAGAGCAAGTCTCTTCAGAATGATTAGAGAGAGGTGAAAATCCAGGTAAATACTCTTTCACTAAATCATGCAGAGATATCAAAGGGAGATGAGGTTGTTTTTCTGCTCCTTTTGTTTGTACAAAAGCTGTTTGGCATCTATATTGTATGTGTTTATTTGTTTGGCAATAGTCTGCCATATGGCTTTTCTCTTTTCTTCCAACTGCAGTTCTATGTTTTCTAAGAAGCGTAAATCAGAATGACAGGTACAATAACAGGACTTTTGTCAAAAATATATGCACCTCTAGAGTTTTAAGAGCATGTTGATGTGGCGTGTATATGTTGTGTTTTGGAGAGAGTCTGGAAAGAGATACATTTCCTCCACCCCTCCAATGCATTGTTGTCCCCTCCTCTCAGCACAGCAAAAACGCATTTCTGTAACCAGGTGCAGGTCTCCTCCTTTTTTTCACTTCCTCTCCTTCCAAAATGTCAGTCTTTTAGGTACGTGTTCAAAACACCAACCTTCTACTCAGCTCAGAAAGGACAGTCCAAAGCTGATATCAAAATCACACTCCCTCCTGTTATGTGCTTTGTTTGTTTGCTTTGATTTGTGCCATTTCCCTCAAAATAAGCCAACTTGGTTCTCACAGCCACTCCTCCTTACAAAAACAGCTTAAAATATTTACCTCAATGAAACCTGGACACCTGCCTTATTTCAATAATCTCTCAGTGCTTTAAGTGAAGCAGATGCTGTTGAGTCAGACCAGCAGAAACTGTACTGTTCCTAGTCATTTTTGTTATCTAGATTCTCCCTTTTATAAAAAATGCCCTTAATCTGTATATCACCCGGTCTCCAAGAGGGTTACAAAAGGCCACTGAAAAGAAAATAGTGCATGACATCTGGAGGCTGCAGAGTCTGCTCTGCCCAGCCTCCTCCCTGGGCTGGAGTCAGCTGTGCATCCTGCTGACTCAGACCTGCCACGTTTTCAGAGGAGTAAAATATGACTAAAAAGTGCTCAAGTAAGTGTTCCTCCTCTAATTAAAATTTGACAGCTATGTCTAAATGAGTTCGAAATACCTTTTCCAGAAAACACTATTCCTATAAAATGAGATTGTTTTTTTTCAGATCAAAGAATAGTTTCAATAAACAAGGACAAAATTATCTGTCACAGCACTTCTTACAAAAGATGGTGATTAAACTGCTTGAGTTTCTAATCTGATCTTTCTGACTTCTGAGAAGCTTTTCCTGGTCAGGTGCTGGCAGCAGCCCACCTCTCATGGGGTTGCCCTGCTGTGCAGGGACCCCAGGGCCAGGTCCCATTACTGCCACACAGCTGCACTAAGTGGGTGATCGAGAGTTGTGGTCCCTGTGATCGCCTGAGAAAGCAGCAGATAAAATCAGTGGCTGCTTTGTACCTGTCTGTCAGATTATTTATATCAAAGAGAAGGTCATGCAGTCTCAGAAAACACCAAAATGCAGCATCCTGCTTCTTTAGAGCTCTCTCAGCCAATTCCCCAGGTTTCCTCCATGGCAACGAAAGCTCTTCCCCACAGTCACCGTGCTCCTAAAGCTGCCAGGGGAAGGTGATGGCACAGCAGCAGTTTTGCTCCTGCGGCTGTATGCAGCACCCATACAGCAACCACCAAAGACCAGGCTTCAAGCTAAGAGATATTATTCGGGAGGTTTCAAAGAGGCTTCTGGCTGCTACACAAGGTGACCAAGGTCCCTCTGGTGCAACTATCCCAGACGGATAGTTTTCCAGACATGTTTTGTAAAATTATTGAAATTTCTATTGACCTCCAGCAACACAAATCATTTTCCTCTGTTTCATCATATTTACCATGTGCTAAACAGCATCAAAAACACGCAAATGACTACAGAGGGAATCTCTGTCCTGCTGGTGTCACTTCAACACTGTCAGAAGAAAACCTCAATGTAAGCATTTTCTCAGGTGTCCAAGAAGCTATATTAGGAATAGGGCCTTGGAGGTATTAAAAAAATAATTCTGTTTTATTTCAAGTATGACAAACTTTTTAATAGTTGTTCTTATTGCATATTACTGACCCAAAACTCAGGCCAGACTGAAATATCAAGAGATGGGCCCATATGGCAGCCATTCACGGTCATACTAAGCATTAAATGGATGGATGAGCAGATGAAAAAAAGGATAGCTGCAGATGCTAACACTGAAAAAGGCATTAGGCACTTTCTCTGCATTGAAAGGAGAGAGGAACACTATGAAAAGAGTGAATTGGGAGTGGGATGGACCTTCTCTTCTACCTTCTGTTTTTTAATGAAGAAGAAGAGGGGTCTGGGAGAGTGGCTGTGCAAAGTGACAGGGCAGCTGAGTGGAGAAGCAAGTTGGAGAAGAAAGTCTCCAGCTCCAGAAAGTAAACAAGTAGGTTTTCAGGAAAAAGAAATCTATGAGGCAGGGTCTTGGGAGCTGAGTGGGATTTCAGCCTCAGCTCCTTGAAGGCTGAAACCCCGGACTCCTCCATCCAGTGCTCCTCCCGTGTCCACCCCGGAATGGGTGGGAACACCTCACCAAAGGAAGCTCCACCGTGCACAGCTGCAGCACAGCTGCCAGCACAGACACGGCTGGACAGCAGGCTTCTCAAACCATGCATAGATTTGTTCACCTCTCAATGACGAGAGTCCTAAAACATTTAAAATGGTTAAGCTACATTTTTTCATGTGTTTGAATGCTCTGTTTCTCCATGTTTTATGGCAATGATGAAGTTGTTGGCCAGTAAGACAACCCAGCTCAGGCAAACTCTTAAAAACCATGATCATATTTGCCTATGGCTTGGCTTGTAAAGGTAAAATAATGGAATAATAAATCCTCCTCCCTCGTCACTGAGGAGCTTTGTTTTTCCAAAGTGAAATAACTTGGTGGGTTGTGGCAGTGCACAATTTACCCTTTCAGCATGTGAGTCACAATCGACTTTAATTACTTAAGTAATTCAGTCCCTGAGCCCTGTTTACAGTGGGCACCATTGCATGATTTGGCATCCAGCCCATGATTTGCAGATGCATCTGAATCTCCCACATGCGTGCAAATGCTCCCCTACATAAAACTTTATATATTCCTACACTCCTTCCAGGAGTCATATATGATTTACGCCATCTGTATTGCAAACATACCAGAAGCGCACTACAATTTTCTCTGGAGTTCAGCTGGCTTTTCATGTTTTCCATGCCTGAAAGTACATTAAACATTCCTGCTTCATCCATCCTGTATCTCCACTTTACTGGCTACACAGCCTCTTTTATGCAGAGCAGTACTGCCCCTGTAAGTAGGTGAAGGTTTGTTTACGCACATAACACAGGACAGCTCCTAAGCTAGCAATTCTGAAAAAGCATCTGTAATGGCAGTGAGAAACAACAGAAGAAGCCAGGCAGCAATATTTCTTCCTCTGAACATTTGAATGGGCTTGGCTAGAAGCGAAGGAGAACTGAAAAAATGAGAAGGTAGCTAGGTGGGATCACCAGGAAGGAAACAAGCTGAGATTGGCTCTGCAGTTATGGTAACTGGTAGGAACAGCGGGGAAAGCCAGTATGGAGAAAGAGGAGGAAGGCAGCCCTGCAGTATTCCTGTGTGCATGGCCAGGCTGCAAACTACCTCTCCTGCAACCGCCCTCAGTCTGGGAAATCACTTATGTGGCTTTTGAAGTCTTTCTTCTCAAATGGATCCTTTGTTGCTTCAGATATTGATCAGCTTACAAGCTGTTCTGGGCAAATACAAGAGGAAAAATATCTTTTGGGAGAAAAGTGGAATATTGCAGAAAGTAACATTTCTAGAGTGCACATTAGAACCAGATGTTCCACTCAAAAGTATTTGTGGTCAGGGACTACGCCAAGTAACTAACTGCTATAAAGGGAAAAACACAGAATTACAGCACACTGGATACAAGAAAAAGTTACACCAAGAGAAAAAAAGAAGATTGAAGAAAGATATATTAGGTGTCTTGCACTGACAACTGTAATTACAGGTTACTATCCAAGTAAGAAAAGGGTTGGATCCAACTCCTACCTCTTCCACAGATGTGCTGCTGGACTTTGACCAAACCACGTAGGCTTCACTTCAGTGTTGACTAAGGACTTGAGGGATTTGCCACACTGAGTGGTTTTATTTTCCTCTCTCCCTGTGCCTTAGTCATAACTGCTGGATGCAGCCCAGAGGCAGCCAGTTGGGGGAGGGCTGGCAGGGGGAGGGCTGGCATGGCAAGGGGCTGCATGGATATTTCTGCAGGGCACCACACAGAATGTGGAGGAGGAAGGCGGCTGTCAGTCACTCAGGGCCTTTCCCAGCCCAGCAGACTCTTCCCAGGGTGAGGATCCCCTTGTAAATGAGGATTGGGCTGTTTCTCTGCCATTTTGAATGCTGTGAGGGACAAATTCACTGATATGTTTAGGTTACCTGCATGATATAGTGATGGAAGATGTGGAAAAGCACACAAATAAAAATAAATAAATACTTCAGTCATGAATTTTAATGACAGAAAAGCATAACAGAAGAACAGCCGTACTGTCATCATACAGAAAAGCAAAGATTCACCTGGCTCTATACTCTGAGTGTGGTCAGAAGGAAACACTCAAGTGAAACATACGAGGAGTAATGCACACATTGAGTGACCCTTCACTGCCTCCCAGCTTCTAGTCATCAGTGACATAGTGATGTCTGAGATGGGGATTTCGTCCTGCACATCATTTTGAACAGAAACTGATGGCATTATCCTCTGCAAATTTGCCCCATCAGCTTTTGAACCCATTTATTATTTTGGTCTCCATAACATCCCTTGGACATGAGTTGCACAACTTCACCACATGCTGGGTGATGAAGTGCTCCCTTTTTAAACACCCAGCTGATTATTGAATCAGCCCTTATTCTTGTATTGTCAGGAATGACACTTAATCTCTTTCCTCAACTACCCATTACCATTCATGATGTTATCAAGCTTCATCTCTTCCCCAAGCTGAAAATACCCAGTATATTTCACGTTTCCTCACACAAAAACCACTCCATTTACCAAGCCTACTTATTCCTTTTTCTGGGACACTTTCAACTCTCTGTTCTGAGCTGTGGTGATGAGTTCACTGCATAATATCCAGGATGCAGATACATAATGAATTTATGTGGTAGCATAACTATTTTTTTTCTGTTTGCTCTCTATTCTTTTTCTAATAATTCCTAAGAATCTTTTTGACCACTGCTGAGCAATGAACTGATTTTCACAGGGACTTATCAGTAATGACTCCCAAATCTCTTTGCTGAACATTAGAAGCTAATTTAGAAACTGTCATTCTGTATGTACCTAAGATGTTTTTTTTTTTCCCATATGCATCATTTTGCATCTATTGACATTGAATTTCTTCTGTCATTCTATTGCCCAATCACTAAGCATTGTGAGATCCTCCAAAGGCAAAAATGAAAAAATTGATAGTGTAATCTGGCCAATTTCATGTTAAATGTATTTGTAATTTTGTAAGAAGCATAGTGAAGAATACAACTCAGTAAAAACGTACCTCTTACTGCCAAAAAGTCATGGGAAGTTCATCTCATAGAGGATCTGATTTCTAGAGAGAAGAAATTCTTTTCTTCATCTGTATGTGGCTGAGAGGGTTATAGCTTTCCAATCTAAACTTCAAGTCTGAAATATCTATGATGCAAGGAAGGCTGAATTTGGCAATCAGGTGGTCAGCATCTCTTCATTGTCTTGGAAGGACTAACTAAGCCTTTACAATTCAGAGAGTATTGACATCCCAGTCAGGATAGCTATATCCTGACAAGACTATGTCAGGTCTGATAAGACTGCGAACTGGTGTTCTTCAGTGCCCTGACACCCTGATGTAGGGTACACCACATGCTTTGCTGTTTGCATCCCCCTGTACCACAGGTGGCTGCTGCTCACATGCTGCACCCCCCTGAAAATACACTTTGGAAATTATTTTCATTAATAGCTTTCTGTAATGGTTTTTGAGCCACCTCTACAGTCTGTCCACGCCTCAAAGCAATTAGCTGTGTCACCAAAGTAAGGGCATGTCCCACTTGTAGAAGGAGAAAAATGTTCTCTCTATGCAGCAAGAGAGCTAAAGAGGACTTGTTACCACTGTAACGAGCAAGTTTAAGTGTGCATAAGGTAAACCAGACCATACACTTCTACGTGGGTGCCTGCATAAGCCAAGAGGTAACTGTTTGGCTAGGGATTTGCAAGCAGATCCTGCCCATGACAAAGGTGTGGCAAGACCTGGGAGAGATTCAATGCTGCCTCTTACACCTCTCAGGCAAAATGCACCAAGCTGCTGCAGGCTTCCCTCCCTCCCTCCCTGCTCCCTCCCCATTGCCTTGACTCTAGGAGCTTTAATTCAGCAAATGCACAGGCTTGTGATGTAGCATACACAGTCTCTTACCCCTGTTAAATGTGAGTTGCTGCATCCAGTGTCATCACAATTCTGAAATTTCACGTGAAGCACTTTTCACCGGACTGCATTCAAGTATTTATTCAGGCTCTGGTTCTGTCCCCACTGAATGCAAGTGCACTGACTTCAACACAAGGAGTAGCAGGGATACAGCTGGAAAGAGAAAAAAAATGTGAATTAAATGCCACTTAATCTCATTTAATCACATTTCCTCTCCTCCTTGCCCAAAAGAATAAGATTTAGAAAAGAAATAGACTGTCTGAAAAGGAAAACTATTAAGTAAGTTTCAAAGTCAAGAACATACCAACTAATAGTATCTATTTCAGGACTTCCTGTCTTGCTTATCTCCTTTTAATTAACCTGTTTCTGTCCTGGACCATGTGTTTGCCTGGCAGACACAGTCCCATTTTCAATTGCTCTTGGTTAAATAAAAGAGTCTGTAGTAGTGTTTGTGATCAACACTGCTGCTACATATTTCCTGTAGCAAAGCTAAGAGCAGCATGCAAGTGACGCTGGGAAGCAGAAGTGGAAGAAGAGTAACATAGTGGGAAGCTGGGGGTTTGCTCAAAATGCTGTACATTGAAGTGGTTGATAAAACAAAGTGGTCGATCTGCTTCTATCTCCCTGTTTCTACAACTCAGATGTCTGGACACAGTCCTGGAGCCAAAGGGAGCACAATCAATTAGCAGCATTTCTATTCATTCTTATCTTCTAAAGTGCAGATGTAAAATCCCCTTGTGCACAGCAACAAACAGGCCATTGCCGGGTGACAATAAACTTGTTTCCTAAATGGAGTCCATCCTTTTATTAAAAATCTGAAAATAAATCCGATAAAATTCTCAAACTCCAGATAACACCTAGAGGTCCCAAATGTGTGTTATGCAAAAGGCAGCAGCCCAAAAAATATGTAGTTTTAACTGCTAAAGTTTTTATCTCTTATGATTTTAGTAGCAATTTGATGCAGCCCTGAAGAGCAAAATGAGAGGCCCTAATCCACCTACCCAACAAATCCTATCCTCCAAAAGTACAGACTGTGGTTAGGGCAAAATTTAACTTGAAGAGTTCCTCTTCCAATGCAGTAAGTTACAACAGGAACATTACATAAATAGAACAGTTGAAGGAAAGAAGGAAAACAAGATTCTGATGCAAGAAAACAAACAAGAATGAGGAGGATAAAATACTTTTATCTAGGCAAGTGAAAAACTTGTTGGTAAATACAGGAAACTGATGCTAGGAATAGGTAGTTTCACAGCTGATTCCTTTTCTCCCCAGTTCTTTTCCTTATTGTGTTCCAATAATTCATACAAACTGGTGGTTATTCAGTGTAGGAAAGCTGTATAAATGCAAACTAAACACAGCCAGCTATGAACAATTGCAGCAGTGAATTAGGAAGAGAAAAGCAGATAAAAGGCAGTTTAGAAGAAATTCCTCCAAGGAAGGCAATCAATTTCAGGGTCAAACCTCACGCGCTGGAAAAGAGCACGTCTGAGCTGCCTTGGAGATGATGCTCTTACACTGTGGCATGGTCTGCGTGTGGCCTCACAGCAATGTGACTCCCCAGAAGTCCTTTGTTGGACCCTCAGGCCTTTCAGCCTGGTCCAACTACAAGCACCACAGTGTCTTAGATCACAGACAACCAGTAATGTGAAAGCTGGACATAAAAGATAAACACAAGCTTTTCTCTTCTGTCATAAGCTTAACTGAAATATAACAGAGTCCCAAGCAGAGAGGAGATAATCTTAGATGTTGTTGCCAACCTGTTACATACTTACTGTCATAGAATCATAGAATCATAGAATGGTTTGGGTTGGAAGGGACCTTAAAGATCATCTAGTTCCAACCCCCTGCCACAGGCAGGGACACCTTCCACTAGACCAGGTTGCTCAAAGCCTCATCCAACCTGGCCTTGAACACTTGCAATGATGGAGCATCCATAACCTCTCTGGGCAACCTGTTCCAGTGTCTCACCACCCTCACAGGAAAGAATTTCTTCCTAATGTCTAATCTAAATCTACCCTCTTTCAGTTTAAAACCATTACCCCTCACGCTATCACTACATGCCCTTGTAAAAAGTCCCTCTCCATCTTTCCTGTAAGCCCCCTTCAAGTACTGGAAGGCTGCTATAAGGTCTCCCCGGAGCTTTCTCTTCTCCAGGCTGAACAACCCCAACTCTCTCAGCCTGTCAGATAACAAATGCTGGTAAGTCTTCATCTCCTCCAGTTTGACTGCTGAAAACGTTGTTTTCCAGAGTTTCTCCTGTCAAAGACACTCTGAAGTGGACATAAACTAAGGTAGATGCACAATGCCAAGCCATACACTGCTAGGGGTGGCAAGGCTGCTGCAGCACCATGCCCCTAAGCCACAGTGAGGCTGAGTGTGATTTCCTCACACTTTCTTTCTTTTCTTGTTCAGGGTAATTATATTTCCCAAGGGTGGTTATACTCTGGCACTCAAGGTGCATCTTCAGTGTTGTGAGCAGGCTGGGCTTGAACACCTCTAAACAGGGCAGTCACAAATGAAATGGAAATGCTAGAACCCTTAAATGAAAAGTGCATATCTCTGGCAACAAATAACTGTATGCCAGCTTGCTATACCAATATGGGTTTTTTGTACCATTCCTCAGATCTGAAAGACAAGAAATGCAAGTTCCTGAGAGCAGAATATAGAAGAGCATCATCCAGCATCACTAAAGACCATTTATTCAACTGCTTCCTTCCAGCACTGGTCAAGGAAGAAGGATTTGCTTCTCAAAATACTCTTTTGTCTCTAACTCTTTTAGGAAGGATTTTCTGCTTATTGATTTTGCCTGACCCAGACCCTGTCTCAACTGGGCAAAACATCCCTGGGAACTAAAAATTTTTTGTGAAATAGAGCTTGAAAAGTACTGGGAATATTATATCAAAACACTGTGTTTGGATGCTGCTTAATAAATGTTTCATTTCAGAAATACCTACATGTTCTGTCTGACATCAAAACAAACAATTCCTCTGAAATGACACTATTTGTCAAAACAAAATCTAAAGCATAAAAAGGTTAAAAGGATTAAATAGTCCCAAAACAAAGTCAAAAGAACTCCTTTTAGCTTACATAAAGCATTTGAGCTTCACAAAAGAATACTTAAAGATACCCTTTTTGGCTCAGCATCAGGTGAACATATTTCCATTCTTTTGGTTCAGCTGCCATTCTGACAAAACTAATATTCACCTCTCTCTCTTCCACAGCACAAATTCAAAGCAGGAGTACCCCTATCCTCCCAGACAATGCTGCGTTCTTTCCTAAGAAGAATTTCTTTTGAAGCTGATAGAGATGTCTTGAGCACAAAATCTATAAATACATACTGAGGAAGGTGACTTGGGACAGCTGGGAGCTGTATAAAGGGCGATTTCCCTACTCAATTAGAACAGCAAAATTGGATTCAATTTATTTCCATGCCAAAGAATCATAACCATATATGCAGGTGTCTGTAATTTTCCAGAAGAGGAACTAACAAGCCTCCCTCAGCAGGGAAGCAGGACTTTTTCTTGGGGAACTCTTGTGCAGCCCAGTCTGGGGGTGTTGGTCTGCAGATCAGGCTTGCAAGGGTGATGGAGAAGGGCAAAGCCAGAAACATAGCTCCATTCTCCCAACCCAAATGTGCAGTTTCATGTGTCAAATATCTTCACGTAAGCGGGCTGGAAGACTCAAGAAAATGGCAAGAGGGTAATATGAGCTTCCCCTGAGCTCATCCATGGGCTGACAGCAGCCAGGCATTGCTTCTGCCAGGTTGCCTTGGGGATGAGGGGGCCCTTGCTCGAACTTGTGGCTGACAGAAAGCCATGGTGCAAAGCTGCCACCACAAACACTGCCAGAGTTAGAAATTTTAATAGATGATTTAATAAAAGTGAGATGTGCATCCAGCTGTAATTACCTTCCCACAACAAGCAGAAGAGGTCCTGTAAGTCAAGGCTTAGAGACACTCATAGAAAGCAGCGGGAAAATGTTATTGCCACTGCGATAGCTGTACCTTTACGACTGGGTTATTTGTGATAAGTTTATCTGAACATCCAGGTATGAGAGAAGATGACAGATTTTGAACCAAACCTCTAGCTTATGACCAACAGCAAAAGCAGCTTTAATTTATATATGTAAAGAGCTTCCACTTAGACATCATATCCACTCTGTAATCTCAAATAAACATTTAAAACTGCAGCTAACAAGACTTAAAGTTAAAAGGCTGATGATTAATCCATCACCTCACCTGTCTTCCCAAATTATGCATGTTTAGCCAAATAGAGTATTAACATTCTACATTTTACATACAGCCACACTGAATACAAATGTCCACTGTGACAAGTGTTTCCAGAGGGAGGAAAAAAAAAAGATTTGTAAACTGTTGAGAAATCTGATGTAATGAACAAGAATCTCTTGGAGATTTCATAAGCAAAAGGCTGAGCTTTCTGAACAGCACCTTGCACATTATTTTCTGAATGCATTTGTACTTGTGCTGAGTAACATCATTGTGCATTTGTGGTTGTTGTCGCTGGCAAGGAATCACGGTGAGGGCCACTGGGATGACTTCTGCACCTTTTGCCATTACAAAGGGTTTCACACCGCACTGCAAAAAGACTATAG
Organism: Nyctibius grandis; assembly: GCF_013368605.1. Classification (NCBI taxonomy): domain Eukaryota; kingdom Metazoa; phylum Chordata; class Aves; order Nyctibiiformes; family Nyctibiidae; genus Nyctibius; species Nyctibius grandis. The sequence goes on from NC_090659.1 coordinate 27,144,897, forward strand.
CTAGAGACAGAAGAGGTGAAATGAAACACTAGAGAGAGCTGAAAATCATGCTCCATCAAGAAGCATGGCGTGGGGCTGACAGAAGCTGCCCAGCATAGCTGCAGTTTCTCACGAAAGCAGCCTGAGAATATGCAGAACAACTGATTCAGAGCAGAGCAGGAGTGAGCATATTAAACAGCAACGCCAGCTTACGAAATACAACCTGAACAGCATTGAGTGCTGTGACACATAGTCAGGGAAACAGGCTCATTACCTAATGCATATGTTTAGAAGCTGTTTCCGAGGGAGATTTTCTGGTACGTACAGTTTGTTCATCTTTCTCATTTAGCTAGGTAACATTTTCACTGATTAAGAAGAAACATAAACCAGTTAGAGCAAGACTGTGACACATCCTGGCTCATGTCTAGGCTTGAGCTGGGAGGCTGAAACTATGTCACCAGACCTGCAAGCTCTTTCTGGGGTGTTGTATGTGACGGAGTCAGGTTGCCCACTGAGAAGGACCTGAAACTCCAGGAAATTCAAGGTGCATTTTTCACACATTTATACAGCATGTCTTGCACTTCTCTCACAAGACACTTGTATATAAAAATCTTAAAACCTGGGAGGGGTGATTTACAAGCACATGCTAGCAAGGCACCAAGGGAAAGATGGAGTTTGTTGAGGGAAGGTTGCTCCTTGGGCAGGCTGTGCTCTCGTAAGTCATTTCTTGGCCCCATTTATGCTTTTTGCCTACTATCATGATGTAATGCTTAAGAATAGCCCACGTTGTTACTGATTTTCCTCCAATGATACCATCTATTAATGTCCCGTTAGCTCTATCACCCTCTTAGTAAGGTGTTTTTAGGCAATGTCTAGGAAATGGGTGAAGTGTGCCATGCTCTGAATACATCCCAATATAGCCCTTCTTGTTGTGGAAATGTTGGTGGACTCGTTGGTGGACTCTTAGCTGACCACTAAGACCTCAGAGGCAAAAAGTCTGGTAAAATGACAGCCTATGAATGGCGGAGGCACCAGTAATTCAGTTTTCCAGTTTATTCTGGCATTGGTCTTTTGAGTCTGTTTTAAGGCTTAGTGATTTTGGAGTCCAAGTTTCAGTCCCAACATCATTAGGAGTTTACATTGCAGAATGAGCCAGAGGTGCTGTCATTGTAGTTCAGTGCTCTTGATGGAAATTTTTTTCCATTCAGTTATTCAAGCACCTTTTAAGCCCCATACAAGATTTCAGCATCTTGCTGCAAGTTCAGCTGGGTGTTGAGTAGAGGAATGGCTCCTGGGCTTTTATGAACTTGCCAACTACTGCTTTTCATTTGTTGCCCCCAGTTTTTTCATTGGAGGAACAGTCTGTTCTGGGCAGCTATGAGCAGTCTCCGCTCACCTTCTCCATACCACTCACAAATCCACACTGTATCATAACTCCCACTCGGTCCTCTCCCTTCCAGGCTGAAGAGTCCCCCTCAGGCTCCAAACCAGGACAGCCACCTCTGCACACCACTGAGCTGTAACAACAGGCACAGAGGATCAGGATTCGTCAGCCCGGGCACAATGCGGTGCATTTAGTACGCTCTGGAGCTAATGCAGTCACTGTTTTACATAATAGAGATGTGCCTTAGACACTCAGAAATCCTTGACCTGTTGTCAGAAGATTTCAGTGGGTTGTCACCCAGCATCTCCTTGCCCCAGAACTGCAGGTTTCAATGGAAAGTGATAGTGGCAGCAGCTTTCCAACCAGCCCCTTTCAAAATTTCAGCCTTTCTCAGGCATGTTTGTTTTGACTGCTCCGAAGTTTCCTCTCCCTTTAATAGATGGCAAATATATTAACCAGCACAAACAGGGAGCACATATGATGGGGTGGAGGGACAAAACAGATGGCACATGAGTCACTCCCATTTGCGAAGTTGGTGATGAAAACACGCTCTTGCTTTAGCATCCAACTGGAGTCTTTTTTCAAAAGACAGTTGAAGAGCTGCGCTTGGCACTGAGTCCCTACAGCCTCTCAGGTGAGAAAGGGATTGCCACTCGAGTCCTTTCTTCATAACTCAAAAGTGATCCGGGAAAGGGCTTGGGGACTGTGGCCAGCCCCTCATAAAAGTGCTGTTTAACAATAGTTAACTCCCCAGTAACGATATGCGGGGATGGAACGACGCCACCAAGACATTGATTGCAGTGCGCTTCCCCAGGTCCACAATCTCTCAGTCCTTCTTCAGTGTATCAAGCTTCCTTGTCGGATTTTTCACCTGCTTTGCTATTTGATTTTAATTCCCTCTGCCTCGCAGCACTAGGCATGCTCCCTGTTTTCTTTTCTCTTTTTTTTTTTCCCCCTCCCACAATACTTCTATGGGTAATGGATTTTATATGCTAACTCACATTACTGAAATATCATGAATGACACAAGTAGGAGTAGAAGACATTGGTTAAGCTCTTGCCAGGAAAGATCTTCGGCCTATTGGAAATAATGATTATTTGCACTGTATAAATTGGATTTCTGCCATGAACAATATTAGAAGGAAAAGGCAGTGAGCAGTATTACTCTGCTGCTGAGTATTCATTGTGTTAAAGCAAAAATAGACACAATGTCAGATAGCTACCATCTGCAAACTGCATTATATATTTGGGTGAGAATACAGTCCCAATCTTCAAACATATTTGCACATGATTACTTTTACACATTGCAAGAAATTTCCTTGAAATTCAGTGAGTATAACATTGTCTTTATTCATGTCTGCAGATGACGGTCTTGGCTTACGGGAATAGGAACAAAGTTATTACTAACAAACAAGTTTAGTTAATTTTCTCTCATAATTCAGGGAGGGGAGATTGTCGGAATCAAAGACATACAATCAATTAACGTATTATTAGTTATTTCTAATTTAACTGTCCAAATTTAGAATTCTTTAGATAGAAAAAGACATTTCACTTCATATCTAGAAGGGATTCTTTTTTCCAAAAAACAAGCCAGAATTATTCCCAGAACTATCTGAAAATTAAGTTTTGGATTTAAAAGAAAAATAGCTATTATTGCAAATCAGAATCTTTCACAAAAAAAAAAATCAAATGTGAAACCTGACAAAATCAAGATACATACACAGAGAGAGACTTTCTCATTTTTTTCCCCTCTTTCCTTTTCACACTGACACAGTAAAATTGATAATATAAAAATTGCTCTGGTTTTGCTTTTCATTTTCCTTTATATTGCCTTCAATAATTTTGAAATTTCCACACATTTGGAAAAAAAAAATTAAACAGTCCCTCCTAGTCTCTCCTTCAAGCACTAGAACGATTTTTCAAAGTTTCAATGGCAATCAGCAGCAGAAACACTTGAAAATGCAAAAAAATTTGCTTGTGTGGGCAGAGGTGCCTGTTCAGCTTTTATTTTACTGTCCCCAGTTGCAAAGAAATATTTGACACTGTTAAAATGTCAAAGCAATCAGACTTTGGTGTTTTAAAAGTTTACAAAAATTCCTTTTGAAAAACTATGTAGTGTCAGACAAAACACCATCCAGAAAAAATCCTGACTGTGGTGGATGCTGGTTATTTGCATTGGAGTGCTGATAGTAATGAGCATCAGTAGAAACAACACTTCCCGAATACTCAAAGCAGCAATGCTCTAATAAAGAAAAATAACCTACACAAACTCCATAATTTGTCTCTTACAGTGTCTCCTCTTAATGGAGGAGATCTGGTAAGGAGAAATAAATTTTTAAAGTGGTCACTGATTCTCTGTGCCCTCATCTTTAGACATCTAAAGGTGTGGGACTTTACAGGGATCTGATTTTCACACATCGTGCAAGCTCAAGCCCTTCAAATATGTTTCATGTTCAAAGTCTTTCACCAGCATATTTCTTGGCACATGCAACATAGCATATGCAAACTACATCATAAGATAGTAACACATGTACACAGATTTCACAGACTAATAAACAGAATGAAAAACACAGGAATTCACAAAGCTGAGAGAAGAAATAGTATAAATGGAAAGTCATAGATGCAAAAAAAGTGGTCTATAACAAAAAAAAAAACACCCTTTTTTTTAATTGCTAAAGATGTGATCTGACTTTGCACCAGTAAATTGGCTTTGATCTTTGTGTTACCCTCCTGTGCACACAAATATAATAGCTGATTTCTGCTGTGGTAGCAGTGTTTTCCACTGCGAGCGGAAGGGATTCACGGCCTCTCAGGCTTGGGCTGGTGCCAGCTCACAGATCTGTTGCCAGACTCTTTGTAAGCACTGTGCAGCCACCTTGCTCTCCTGCATTGATGTAGTCCACTGCTCCTCTGCTCCCTTCTGCCTCTGGTCAACCTGGGAGAGGGGGCTGCAGTAGGTCACATACAGCCCCTGCCCAAGCAGGACTTTACTTACACCATTCAGGTAACTCAAGTAGAAGTGAATACAATTTCTCACCTTCCACATACAGATTACTGCCCACAGAGAGTCAAGAGATGGCCTGAGCCTCACAACTTGTGCTGAATAAGCAAAACAGTGGAATTTTGAAGTGGAAAATGTAAAAGAAAATCCTCCTTCAGGTCACATGTAAATGCTTGTGAGCCCATGAAGGTGCATCACTTCAGTCAGCCTGTCGCCCAAAACCTGTAGGACAGAAAAGGTACAAACAGAAATCAGAAAATATCCCAGACTTAAGCAGACCTGGCCAGGCTCATCTCAGAATAGCACTACAATTGTTGAATCTGAGCAAAGCTTTTCCAAAGAAATTTAAATGGGACAAAAATGTAACTGGGTGGCTTACACATAAGTAACAACCGACATAGATGTACCCTAAACCCACCATGCCTTTCTGCATGTAGTATGAAATAAGGGCTCTAAGACACACAAATAACTTTAATATATCCACCACTTCAATATATGTAACTAAGGCACTGACATCTGATTAAGTCTTAAAGTATTGATTACTAGCTATATGATCTGTTCGCCAGACCACAAAAAAAGATGTGTGACCACATGGTGAACATCTGCACTGGCTCTTTTGATGACTTTTCCTTCTTGACTCTGGAATGAGAAAAACTTGGTATTCATACCATCAGTTACATTTCCTCCATCTGACCTACATATTAAGGAATCACAAGTTGCCATGTTACTCATTTTTTTCCTTGAGGAATGTATTTTGGACAGTAAATCTTACTTACCTTTTCATGTTATTCCATAGGAAGAACACTTTTGAAACAAAAATAGTGTGGCTTTGTTAATGAATTTGAAGCAATGAGGTGTTCACACATGTAATCCCTGCGTCTTGAAACCTTAGCACCTCAATCTGAACGTGAAGAAATGCAGCCCTGATCTGCATGTCCAGGAGAGTAGAGACACCCTGTTAAAGGGAAGCTCCTGGCTTGAGCCTGTGATGGAGGGAAAGGACAGTTTGGGTCAGGGCCCATTTTGCATCTCTGTTATAGGAGGTTTTGAGTGGGGGATGTCAATTTGTTAATTTAATTCATTATGTTTTTAAGAAGGGGTGGAGTTAAAATAAAATGAAAACACTTTTCTACACAAAAGATGAGCGTAGGTCCCTCCAGCAGGACTGCTGGTCTTGCTGACCACAGACAGCAGAGAGGGGCTTGGAGCACACCACAGGGTAAGCACTGCACAGCAGGGCATCCTTCAGGGTCCCTCACAGCCCCAGGTCTCCTTGGGAAGGCTGCAGAGGTGTTGGCCCACCTAACACATCACTGGACCAGCCCTGGCCCTCTCTCTTCCCCATCTTAGTCACCAACTGGCCACTTCTCATGGAGGTGCATGAGGAGATGAGGCCAACTAGGGAAGGGGCCCAGAGGTTCCAGGAAGGAGGTGGTGTCAGGTGGGTGTCCCGTATTGCACGGGGCTGCGGGGAGAGATGTGGTCCACAGGAAAGCACCTGCAGGAAAGCAAAGTGCCTTGCACACCTGCCACACACACACCCTGTAGGACCACATGGCCAAGGACCTGTGTCCTCTACAGAGATCCTGGTGCAGCCCATGTCTTTGTTTTGGTTCCAATGCTGTTTCAGGTTTCTTGGGAAGAAGCTGAAGGTCACAGACGCCACCCTGCTTTCCTGCTGACGTCCCCTCTTGAAAGTGTTTCACTTGTACCTACGGTAACAGCAAATTCACTAGGCTTGGCCATACACAAATCCCCTGGTCACTCATAAAAGTGATGTCAGAGAGGGATGAAGTCCAAATAAATTTCACATGCAAAAAATTACATTTGTTATTACAAAAATGTCCCTCACTGACAGGTTAATGCAGCATTCAATTTGCATATCCAATGCTTGTTTTAGCTTTACAATTCACTTTCAGTATACGGTCAGGATCCACATAAAAGATTTTAACTTTGTAAAATATCTGTTATTATCAGGATTTACTTAGCTCTCTTCAACTATACAACATGGGGCAATAGGGAACAGATCGAAGGATCACTGAACTCAGGACGAGACTTACTGATTCGAACCATCTGGTAAAAGTGATTTCCTTGAGTCCAGGGCATATATCCCACAAATTGTTATAAACTAATAAAAATGTACAGCCTACAGGAATACAATGAAATATGATAACAAACTCAAGCTGTTGAATGAACTGTATAGCAAACAGCTCCCCAGATTGTTTCGTTGATTAGTCAACACCAATGCAGAAAAGCTTCACGTGGATAATTTATGGTTCACATAAAGATCACGTTATTATAACATTTTCCTGTTCACTCAGAGATAATAAAAGACATACTCCAAATCAATATTTATTATTTTAGTTTTCCTTCCTCCCTGCTGTTAAGCTTGACATCCTTCTCCTCCCCATTTATAGCCTTCCATTGCTAACTGAACCCCTTCACAACCTTTGAGATAAGTATCAGTAAGAGATCTATATATCATGATAGCAATAAACCAATCCCTCCAGACACATTTAACCACAATGGAATATTGTCAAGCTCTGAAGACAAGTTGCCGCCTGAGGAGCAACTACTGAACCTTGATTTCGTGCAGTTCAATGTCCCACAGCTTTCCTCTTCCACCCTAAATAACCCCTCTCTGCTTCCAGTATCACAAGTTCACCACATGTCCCCTAAGTCCTTCCATAGTATCCTCCATGTCCCTGTTGCATTTTGCCTTGCAATATCTCCAGTTGCTTTTCACATTTCCCAGGCTTTCTGATGACTCTACTCATTTCTCCTTCACGCCCTTGCTGCCCTTTTCTGTCTTGACACTGGGGCAGGAGACAACAGATACTGTGACTAGGCTGGAAAAACACATTGGAGAGCTGTTCTACCAGAAAGTGCCTGCCACCTGGCCAGCTGGGAGGCTGCCAAAACTAACACAGAGCACTAAGTTGTCCAGCAAAGTCATGAAGAAAACCTCTGTCCTTTTCCCACCTGCCAGGATTTTTTCAAAACTTGATTGATAAATTAGGATTGCTGGAAACACTGCCCCTTCTTAGATTTGGTTTGAAGCATCCAAGAGTGTTACAACTTACCAGAGAGCCATCAGACAGATAACATAAACCCCTCATCTTTTTCTCCCAACACCACAAGGCCAAACACTTGCTGTCTCACCCCATACTCCACTTCTCAGAGTCAGTCGACTGACTCACACAACTCCATGTGATCTTCACTAGACTGACCAAACTCTTCTTGAGGCTTTACTAGGCACTGATCATCACTTTTTTTGATGTCTAGTGCTAAATTTACATTTAAAAGATCTGTTGCTTATTATTGTCAAAGTTGCTAACCCAAATCTAGTACAATGTCAAATTTGATTATGCTGCCGATGTTTTGCTCTCTCTGAGGTGGAACATTTCTTTCATTATCATAAGTGTTATTTATACAATTTCCTTGTTCAAAAAGAAGGAAAAAATACAAAAAAATACTTGGAGTATAGGGATAGCCCAGGAATTGTACAGTTAAGACAAACAAGGCTGTAGTATACACATTTCCTTGTGCAGCTCTTATAAACAAAGTTTAGCTGCCTGAATCCTAGTGGTTTATAATCTTTGGGCAAATATTGTGCTAATATCGTGATTCATGTCCCTAGTCATACTCCAAAGCAACACTGTGTTCCCTTCACTGTGTTTTAGATGTGCACAACAGAATGTTACTGTTTGATCCCAAACATGTTTTATGACTTGCTTCCTCTTCCTTTGGTGTATTAGCAGAGGTTTTTGGCAAGCCTGACTCCTTTTCAAAGGTTACCAGATTCTAATTTCATTGACTGAGACGAAGCTGAGTGGGTGGAAAAAATACATTATATGTCCCTCTGTGAGCCAATAGCTGTCCCCTGTGGGCAGTCTCTGGCCCTACCTTTTCTTCCATGACAGATGTTTCACCTTTGAGTCTTAGCTTCACCAGGAAGAAGTGAGAACATATCCTTAAAGCCACTTTGACATCAATTGATCATTTTGCTCACCTAAGACTACCATTTATATGCTAACAGCACGTTCAAGGCTGCCATTCAGCTGCCAGCTAGTCCCCTGATGGGTACTGAAGTTTTCTTGGGTCACCTCAGCACTTAGCAGTGACTCAAGACTGACAAATCAGTCAGGGCTCCTGCTGTGGTTGGGGCTTCTGGGAACTGAAATGCAGGCTGGTCTCACCAGCCGGCTCCAGCACAGCAACCAAGCTTAGAGAATGGCAAGTACCAGCTTTCTGCCACTCCAGGAGGGCCACAGCCCCGTTGCTGCTTGTGGTGGGGACCGACAGCCACCAGCACAGGGCGCATGAAGGACACAGGAGAACAGCAGAAGTATGGCAGAGTGAGGGGGATGTTCATCTGCCAGGTCTGGAGTTGTCTCACATGAGAAACTTATCTTCAGGAGACTGTTCACTACTGGGTGTCTTGCACAGCAGAAGAGGAAGAAGAAGGACTGAATAGCTTAGGTTCAGCCCTGCGTTGATGACCCCAAGATGAAGCATAGACACACTATCAGCTTGGGTCAGTGCTAGCTGGGAGATCTTTGATCGCATGACACATAGATGTGCTCTAGCTTACCTTGTACATCAGTCTGGACCAGAAGAGACCTGGCTTGTCTGTCGTTATGCTCACTGTGTGGCTTTCCTCCTTCAAACTGGGGTTTCTCCATGTCATCACATGGCATAGAGAGAAGAAGGAGCTGTCTGAAGGTATAAGATCAAGAAATGGCAACAGACCTGTTGATAGAGACCATAAAACCTGAAAGTGTATATGGGGCAAAATATGCACAGGCAGAGCTGAGGCTGTGCAGGCTTTTCCAGACCATAACCAAGGCAGGCAGCCACCAGCCCAGGAAACCATGAGGAGCAAAATGCTGCTGCCCACGATGTGGAAGAGCATAGTGCTGATATTCACTGTCCTGAGCAAACTTCTCTGCTTGTGCCCCAGTGAGCAAACCTCCTTCACAGTGTACAACAGCAGTGGTGACTTACAGCGTGAGAGACTCCATGCTGATTAACATGGAAGCCTTTCCGTGGCCGAAAGGGACTGCCTGCTTCTGTGAGAGCTCATTGGGCAGCAACTTCCTGACTCCGCGTAGAGGTTCAGACCCTGTGGATGTTGAAAGCTGCTCAAGAATGACAGGAGACATGGTATCTGTAGCTGATGAGTTAATTGTTGGAGTGAGATTAAGGTGAAAAATGGTAGAAATGACTGAGGCCATGGTCTCACACGCAGTGGCAGATCTACTTCACCCAGCTAAAATCATTCCCACTCCTACCCCGCTAGAGTCACAGTTGTGTGTAGTCACACTGGGAGACATGTTAGGGAACAGATCCAGATGGAAAAAACTAGCTCAGATTATTTTTCAGATCATCAGACATTTTTGATGGCAATGAGACAGAGAGTGACAGGAGAGAGAAGGGATGAAGGAGGGTCAGCAGGGAGGAGAGGGGGTGGAAGCTGTTTAAGATGGCATTGCACTCAGAAGAGGACACATGGGCCAGCAAAGCCTAAATCCTGTCTTTAAGTCTCTTGGCATTCCCCAGATCTCACTGGAAAAGGGGATCTGGATTTCACAGGCACACAGGATTTTTTTTAATGTTGCCCAGAGTCCATATCCCTACCTTATTGTCATTTCATTTCAGCTTTTGGCTTTTGGCCTATATTCATGTACAAAATCAGAGATGAAGGAAGGAAAAATACTGGGCCAGATGAAAGCTTGTATCTTCTGTGGGTTTCCTCAATAAATACCTCTATTCTCCTGATAGGGACAATCCTTATTTGACTGCAGTTCATATTACACAGTATTACTGTATGGCAGATGTTTGACTATTTTTTGAGCAACCTAAAAAATACATGTGTTTGTCTGTCACTTATTCTTTGCTCAAAAAATATCCCTACATCACGAGAAGAGAGAAAGAGGGGAAGGAAGAATCTACACTTCCCTTGACATTACACATTGCATTTGAGCTGTGAACGTCCCCCATGCCTTGTAAGGAGACTTTTTAAGAATTCCAGTTGTTGAACATCCTATAAATTTCTTTATTTATTTTTAAATAAAAATAAATCCAACTCTCTCTCTCTGCAAGAACAAAATGTGAAAGAACACATATTGTGCAGACACATATTGTAGAGTACTGCCAACAGCTGTTGCCATAATTAAAAAGAGCAGCATTGAAGCAATAATAAAAAATAGAATAAAATGCTGAAAATATGACTTTTGATTGTTTTCATTCTGATAGGCAGCCTCATGTAACACACCTGAAGAGCAAAAGGCTGTTGCTTATCTTTCAGTGCTGAAGTTCTGGTATTCTAACCTCCAGCAACTCTCATTATCTTCATCTTCAGACTTTCACTATCCTTTATCTTTATGTGTTTTAGAAATAGATTAAATTACTATATCATAGAAATATGACTTCTTTTTCTGATAAAACAGCACTGCCTCCATGCTAGATAATACATGTTGCTGATGCAGCCTAGTAAGCACTTATCCTTTCATATCAGATTTTAGGAAAAAGAATATTTTTTTAGCTGTTGGATTAATACGTTGACTGGGTTTATCAGAATAAAACAACAGCATTTACATTAACAAATGAAAGGTCTAGAAAGTCCTCAGAGGCATTTGGGTTAGACTGATTGTGGATATTTTCACCACATGGGATCACATTAAGATTTTTACTGCTATAATGTTAATCGTCATATAAAATCTTACATAACCATGCCTAGAAAGTAAAAGTGCAGGCAATTTCTTATTCAACCTATAATCTGAAATTAACTGGTGTTCAGTTATTATTGTTTATAGACTACCTTGTTCCATTGGTCTGAATGACAGATTACAAATATAAACATAAAAATCTTTGCCTTGGGGAATTTACAGTCTACTAGATGAGTTATCTTACAAATGGTGAAATAACGTAACCAGCAAGATTTTTTTTTTTAACTCCATTTTTTAGCAATAAAACATCACCACATCTCTAGTAGGAACTTGCTAAATTATCATTGCTACCAGGCAAACATCTAACTAGAACATCTGAGAAATGGCTACCATTTAAAAAAATAATCTGGTAATTAACGGCCATGATTAGCTCAGAAAGGTGAATCTGGCAGGGTCAGCCAACTCTATCTGGATTTAAGAGGACTCACTGTAGATGTCATCTTTTTCATATGTAATGTTCTCAGTTACCAAGGGATAATAGACTCTTCATTGAAAACATACTCAAATTCTCCCACCTGGGAGTTCTAAATGAATCTGTACACAGTTTGTGCCTTGTATATATCAGCCAATGTGCATTATTCAATAAGAATCAAGGGCAATTTTCCAGTGCCTGAGAGTTAAGGAGACTTAACAGGTCAATTTTTCTAACTCAGTGCTTTACAATACAATCCCGTTGCTGTATAAATCACTGATAAATAATAACCCCCTTAACACTATCTTCACCTTACATTAACCAAAATGTTCTTAACTTTAAATTGCAAAATTAAATAGAGGAATATTGCTCTATCACGTATTACATGCACTGTTCATCATTTTACTATTCAATAAAAAAGAGCGTAACAACAGGATTCAACCTGTAGGCTCACTGTTTGTTAGAGAATTTTAGTCAACTTCTATGCTGTACAATTTCAGCTGGAAACAGGTGCAGATGAAGATAATGTTTATATTTTAAAAATATTTCTAGATACAACCACAATTTTCTTTGGCTAATTATTTTGGAAATGCAGTTACTCTTTAGAAGTGTAAATCAGTAGTAGTTATCTTTTTATACTATTGCTATTTACATTTCTATTACTGTTAGTAACTCTACATCTATTTCACATATTCCAGTTATAGATAATGTGGGCATATTTGCAACAAATTATAATAAAAATGCCATGTACCAGGCTAGCAAAAATAAGGCAAATAGAACAGCTCCAATGACTAAAATACATATCAAAACCTTCAACAGGTCCCGCACAAAAAAAGTAATAGATAAAGAGCATGTGTTCAGGCCTCCCTCAAAGACCAGCAAACCCGGCTTCTTTGATGACAGAGAGGATAGACTATTTAGTCATGAACTAAGGTGAGAAACTTCAGCCATCGTCACTGTCTGATATGACAAATAATAATGATTTAATGGTTGGACTTGATGATCTTAAAGTTCTTTTCCAACTAAAACGATACTATGATTCTATGATGTGTTTTGATGGCAGCTTTCTCTATAGATTTTATCTAGATATAGCCTTTTCTAAGTGATGGCTTACTAATGGTAATAATATATCTAATGGCAGCTTCCTTTCATTGGGCAATACATTTTTTTAGTTTTCAAATGGATAGGTCAATTGAAATTCTTAACAGATACAAGAAAGTACCACTTAAAATTCACTGCTTAAATATACTACTCTCCCCCAAATATTTCCCTTGATTCCCACTCCCTGTTTTTTTCCCTCTTCATCTTCAGTGAAATTATTCTGAGCTCCATCTTGCTCTTTATAATTCATCTTTCAGCTTCATCCTTGGGTATGCAACTTCTGTATTTTTTTCCACTGGAGTTCACTATTAAGGTACATAGAGTCCCTGCTTCGGCAGTAAAGGGTGCAACTGTAATTCTTAAGAGGTGTGGTAGTTGGGGATGTTGTAGTCCAGGCACCCCCAAACTGCATTCTGTTTGGCATCAGTTATCCAGCCATTCAGTGTTAAGACAGGGGACAGTAGCACATCTGTTGCAAGGATTATATCCAAACTCGCACTTGGTAGAGTTTCCTCAGTGTAAGCTGGAGTAAATATTCTTCATGTGGCAGAAGTTAACGAGAACCTACTTCATCCCATTTGTCAGAGCAGAGTTGCTAACAGCAGTCGTCGATATCAGCTGTTGCAATTTCAGGGGTACAGAGATGACTCAAGAATTCCTACTGTTTTTGAAAGCTGTGATGAAAGCTCACATGTTTTGCCGAAGCTCAGCAAAATTCTGTTAAGTGCACTCCCTTTGCATAACTTTTAAGTTCCCAGAATTCCCACCTTCAAAAACATCAACATTATTGCACCTCTAAAAGGCAGGCAGACAATCGGTGCCTTGTATATATGCAAGTACCAAGCCAACATGTACTTTATTATTCTAAGTGAATCTTTCCCAGGTCTACGTTCCAATTTTCCAGAGCACTGGCAAGAAATAGATTTGCTGAACTCAAAAAAGATCACTATTTTCAGCATTTATTATGACTGTTTTTATCCACCATTCAAGGCCTGGAGACAAGCAAAATAATTTTTGCATCTGCCTCTTCACTGCAAAGTTTGAGAAGCTGCGTTCCTCACAGCAGTCGCCAGTTAGCTTGAAGTTGAGACATCACAGAATCACAGAATCACAGAATCACAGAATGTTAGGGATTGGAAGGGACCTCGAAAGATCATCTAGTCCAATCCCCCTGCCGGAGCAGGATTACCTAGATCATATCACACAGGAATGCGTCCAGGCGGGTTTTGAATGTCTCCAGAGAAGGAGACTCCACAACCTCTCTGGGCAGCCTGTTCCAGTGTTCAGTCACCCACAGCGTAAAGAAGTTTTTCCTCATATTTAAGTGGAACCTCCTGTGTTCCAGCTTGCACCCATTGCCCCTTGTCCTGTCAAGGGATGTCACTGAGAAGAGCCTGGCTCCATCCTCATGACACTTGCCCTTTCCATATTTATAAACATTAATGAGGTCACCCCTCAGTCTCCTCTTCTCTAAGCTAAAGAGACCCAGCTCCCTCAGCCTCTCCTCATAAGGGAGATGTTCCACCCCCTTAATCATCTTCGTGGCTCTGCGCTGGACTCTCTCTAGCAGTTCCCTGTCCTTCTTGAACTGAGGGGCCCAGAACTGGACACAATATTCCAGATGCGGCCTCACCAGGGCAGAGTAGAGGGGGAGGAGAACCTCTCTCGACCTGCTAACCACACCCCTTCTAATACACCCCAGGATGCCATTGGCCTTCTTGGCCACAAGGGCACACTGCTGGCTCATGGTCATCCTGCTGTCCACTAGGACCCCCAGGTCCCTTTCCCCTACGCTGCTCTCCAACAGGTCCGTCCCCAGCTTGTACTGGTACATGGGGTTGTTCTTGCCTAGATGCAGGACTCTACACTTGCCCTTGTTATATTTCATTAAGTTTCTCCCCGCCCAACTCTCCAGCCTGTCTAGGTCCCTCTGAATGGCTGCGCAGCCCTCCAGTGTGTCAGCCACTCCTCCCAGTTTGGTGTCATCAGCGAACTTGCTGACAGTGCACTCCATTCCCTCATCCAAGTCATTAATGAATATATTGAGTAGAACTGGTCCCAGTACCGACCCTTGAGGGACTCCGCTAGACACAGGCCTCCAACTGGACTCTGTCCCATTGACCACCACTCTCTGGCTTCTTTCCTTCAGCCAGTTCACAATCCACCTCACTACCCGATCATCCAGACCACACTTCCGCAGTTTAGCTGCGAGGATGCTGTGGGAGACCGTGTCAAACGCTTTACTGAAATCGAGATAGACCACATCCAGAGCTTTACCATCATCTATCCACCGGGTAACATCCTCATAAAAGGCTATCATGTTGGTTAAGCATGACTTCTCCTTGGTGAAGCCATGTTGAGTGCCCCTAATGATCCCCCTATCCTTGATGTGCCTAGAGACAGCACCAAGGACAAGTTGTTCCATCACCTTTCCGGGGATGGAGGTGAGGCTGACCGGTCTATAGTTACCCGGGTCCTCCTTCTTGCCCTTTTTGAAGACTGGAGTGACATTTGCTTTCCTCCAGTCCTCAGGCACCTCCCCCGTTGCCCACGACTTAGCAAAGATGATGGAGAGTGGCCTAGCAATGACTTCCGCCAGCTCCCTCAGCACCCGCGGATGTATCCCATCAGGGCCCATGGATTTATGGACGTCCAGATTGCTTAATTGGTCCCTGACCCAGCCCTCATCAACCAAGACAGATTCCTCCTCTATCCTGACTTCTTCTGGGGCCTCAGGGGTCCGGGGCTCCTCAGGACAGCCTCCAGCAGTATAGACAGAGACATATGCCCAAGTTGTAGAGAATGGTCTCATATCATTTATCTTCGTAACACATTTTTCCCAGTCTTTGACCAAGAATTGGAGGAGGAGCAACTCATTCAATTTTTCTCCACTTCTGGGTCTTGCAACCAGTATCTATGACCACAGATTATATGCTTGTACCAGATGCACCATGGCATTTCTCACCAGCTTCAGGGCTTCTGGTAAGTATCAGTCATTTTTAAGATGGCTTTGCTGGCTGGTTGGCTAACAGTCTTGCAAAGTAGTTTATTATACAAAAAAGTCCAGATAATCATACTACCGAGGGAATGTAAACATCACATCTGGTCTGCTTCTCTTGACAACTGCATTAATTCCAACATAAAGTCTATGACGTGAATGTAAGAAATACAAAATGCTATTAGGTTTTCATTTTCAACACCTTTTAGATGTCTGCGTTATACTTTAAACTGATATATGATTTATAAAAATGAGTAATTGCAAAGGACTGAGTCAAAATGTTCTAGCAGGTATTATCAAAAACATTGTTTATCCATTTAAGCATCTTTTCCAAGTGGACAACACCAAATATGACTATTCTGTAGCCAAGAAAGGAATTCATTCCATACTAATATAAAGAAGCACTTCATCTCTAACTGTGTCAGGCCTGAAAACACAGGTATTGTGCCATCCCTTCAGCAGTCACTGGATAGAGCCTCAAGGTACAATGCCAGTTTCTAAACATATTCCTCACAAACATGTCTCTTGGAAACGTTTGTCAATAGTAAACAGAAGATTGTGAATGGTTTTGAAGTCACCATCCTAGGAATGTTTCCCTGTGGCCTGTGCATTAATGCACATGGCCTTTGCACACAGTATAATCAAAAACATTTACATTGGCACCTCTAATAGTTCCAGAGTCGTTGGTATCTAATGTCCCTGCATATTGCAGGGGAGACAGCAGAGGGCATGTAGTCTGCACAGCAGTGCCTTCCCAAAACACCTTTCCAGACCAAAAGTATCAAACCTTGTACTGCTGGATTGCTTTTGATATGACAACAAACAAGTGTCTTTACCAGGTGCTCTCCCACATGTACTACATCCCTGGTGTGCTCCACTGGTCCGTGAAGCGGGAGGTCCTGTCCCATCCCTAACCCTGCAGGCTGTCTGTGATGTTGAGTGTTCACTGTTCACATCTCACAGCAATAACACATAGGTTTTCTGGATATAGTCTTACAAATGGCAACAGAACAACAACTCCATTCATACAATACCAGGTATCATCCTCCCCTATCACCTCCTGAAGACTATCAGCATTGCTCGCATGCAGTCTCCTGCGCACAGGAGGAAGAATATTTAATACCAGCACAACATCTTACTCAGAAGTTGATGGTAGGTTGCCCACCAAGACTAAAGGGTTGTCTTCTTCTCCCAGGTTATTGAATGAGATACATGATGTTCCAGCCTGCTTAGTATTTAAATGCCATTCACATTCCTTGTTAGCCTCATAACATGACTTCCTAAAAAACAGTAGTAAAATGTGCTTTAGGAGATTATTTTTTCCACATGTGACTGTATAAACTGTATTGACCAAAGAAGTCTATCAAAGAAACACAGAAGATGCAGAAGTCACGCAACTTCTGAAGATCAAACTGTGAATCTGCTGACACTTAATGGTGTAAAGTCAGGCGTTACTCTTCTGAGAGCCAACCAGATTTACAGTGGTGGAATCTGTTAGTTTATGTGATGAAGGGCTAGTCACCATAAGCACAAAGGCCTGGAGACGCACAGAGGACAGTACCAGGCAGAGGAAGACCAGTAGCACCTGGATCTGGCTACTCCCAGGGATCTCAGCAGAGGACAGCCCGGCCAAGGTCTGGGTGTTGGAGAACTCTGCGGGAGGTGCTTTCACCACACAGCCTTGCAGACTGAGCAGGGTTACTGCCTGCAGTTGTACAGGACTCATTATGAGATAAGCATTTGGGGAATGGTGTAAAACTTACTGTGGGATGTTTTAAAGGGGTTTGTGGGAATGTGTGAGACTTATGGGGTATTAAGGGTAAAGACCAAAGGCAAGAACGAGAGGGTGAAGGTGGCTTGTAAAGGAACAAGTGTGGAAAAATACAGACATAAGTGTCTAAAAGGAGCCAGTTGCATGTAAACAGGCTGCTGGTCAGTATGCTTGTTGCTCGTGCCCCATGCCTGATCGCCACAGTCTTCTAGTTAAACTGCATTTCTAACTACTTCACTGGGTGAGGGACTCTGTTCTGCATGCATGTGTGTGTGTTTATGGGGGTTCGCATGCAGCAGCTGGAGTCAGACCATGGGTCAGAGGGCCCACATGTCTGGGGTGCCAGGAGCTGGAGACACCAGCGTGTTTTTGTGTGTGTGTGCGCATATGTTTCCTTAGGGAACATCAGTCCTGTGTGAGTGCATGTATGTGTAATTCACTAGGAAATTTCAAGCCAGACCTGATGACAAGTAGGATAAGTGGTCTGGGAGCCAGCTATCAGGGAGACCGCAGGTCAGGGGCTAGATACCAGAGAGAGACCAGGGGTCTGAGAGTTGTATTCTGGAGTGACCGTAGGTCTGCACAAGATCCCAGGGAGACCAATGTGTGTGAGCACGTGTAGTAGAGGGTCTGACTGCCAGCAACTGGACTGGAGCTACAGGCCCACCACTGAAAGCACATGCACATCCTGGTCTCCCAGTTAGCAGCCAAGAAGAAATCAATGGCAGAAAGGCAGAAGCTACACAGAGTATGGGACAGCGCAATGTGTGACCTGCGAAACACTCACATCCACCCATTCCCAACCATCAGGCTGGAGCACCTCACCCAGTTGAGCCAGGCAGAGGAGGCTGCAGGCAGGCGACTAGGCAGACCTCCATGCATGAGGTTGTCAAGGTCCCAGGTCACAAGGAGCACATTCTCAGAGCATACAAGTCTTGTTCTCCCAAGACAGGAGAAGGAGGAAGAACCTGAAGCAGAGGTGGCCACACAAGGGCAGCCCTGACATGGAAGACACACATAGATGCCCAAGTGCTTTGCAATAGAGCGTGCTGCCTAGAGGCACCCCATGACCACAGGATACCCATAAGACACTCACAACCTGCCCTGTCAAACAGTGTGATGGGAAGTCTGGAAGTGTCATGACCGACTTCCCAGGTGGACCATGCTGTGTCCTGAGGGTGCGGAGTGCAGCGGTGATTTGGCTCCTGCCTCACAGGATGGTGCACAGCTATGGACCTAGAGACGTCCTTCCCTCTCTGGCTGCAAATGGCACATCTGTCTCCTGATTCAGGGGAACAAGCAGGGCCAGCCCGCCTCACCCCACTGGTGGTTGCTGCAAAACCAGACAGTGGGGAGACAGGCCCTTAGGCTGCCCCCCTGCAACTGCATTTGCATTCACTTGCAGCCCAGGCACCGGTGCTGAATTCTTAATAAAACAGACTTTCACAGGTTACAGCAAAGATGCAAACAGATGGTACAAGGCTTCGAGTGCAGCTGATGTGAAGAGCTGCCAGAAGGAACCGGGAAGTGCTTTCCCTTTACAGTGTGGTAGGACAGGGTGGCTCCGGGCTATGCCACGCAGCCTTGCCAAAGGCATTGCACCTTCCCACTGATGCAGGCTGCAGCGCAGGGCTCCCAGGGAGCTTCATTAGAAGCCAAGCGAGGGGTATCTTTTAATAAGTGAAAAGAGGGGGGGAAGAATCACTTTCTTCAGCAATTGGCCTCACTCCAAAACTGCAATCTGATCTCAGGACTCTGTTTCTAACTCAAGCGTAAAGGAGGATTACTACTGCCCTGAATTTTTACACGGAGCACATTAGAAAGTCCTGCACACATCCGAGAAACCACAAGTCTGGGCATTAAAAAAACATGCCTCTTTAAACTTTACCAAAGTAACAAGGGATGTTTGGCTTTGAACTCCCAATTACGAGCATTCAGGGGACAATAGAGGTGTGCAAGGAACTTGTGATTTGTAATTGATTTGATTTATTAGGTTCTTTTTCTGCTCGCTGAATATCTACAAACATGCTACAACTGTTATGTTCATTTGTTTACTCAAATGCATTTGATTAACAATATTCAGAATTTTTGACAAGGTGGTTTGATTATAAATAATCAAAATCTGAATAGTGTTGCTTAGCTTTAATTTGTTAGGGAAAAATAAATGGTTTAACAAACAAGGAAATCACACAAGGACTCATAGGTAGAAGTTCATTTCTATATTCATTTATCTGTGTGGCTTCAAAATTGATTCTCACCCCATATTCATGCCAGGATAACTACTGTTCGTATAGGCACAGCATGCAAACATTAAAGTTTGTAAGTATGTTCACTCAAACTGATTTCATTTAAAAAGTCAGCTGCTGTTTGCGTACTGTTAATTACATACTAACTGGCAGTATGAGCAACAGAAAAAAAAATACAAAGAGAGAAGTCAGACATGCCTTAAAAATTAAGCTCCCTGTTCAAGGCCCAGCAGAAAATATCAGAGCTGGCCCTGAAGAATAAAAAGCAGAAAAAAGAAAACCAGAAAACAGCTCTCATTTTTCCAACTTCCCAAGTTGCACCCAGTGAATCTTCCCCATTTCACTCGTGCTTTGTGCAGCCCACCACTGTGTTAGCAAAGCCATTTTCTTTGCCCAGAAAATGTGAATATTCCCTCTGAAGAGCACTTGAAGCATAGCAGGGGGAAATACTGCAGTGGAGAGAGGTTTCTCGGAAACTAACCATAATGGATTCCTTTTCATTCCTGTGCTAAGGGACTTGCTTCACAGCAGAAGAGTAACCAGGCTCCTTCAGAGATAATATCTCCCCCTTTCCTTTTGCCCTGTATCAAATGGAGACTGAAAAGGGAAATATTTTTTCCTTGGGCTCTGCCTTGGGGTACCCACCTCTAGTCCTCAGGGGCTCTGCATCATATAGGGCCGGGGTGGGTGGGGGATTTGTGGTCTAAGAGTTAAAGCAGGAGGAAAGAGAGATAGGATCCCTGGATTATGGTCTTTGCTCTGAGATAGAGTAAATAGTCACTTACATTCAAATACAAAACCTCCCCTTTAAATTATTTTTTCCATTCCCTACCAATTCCAGCTTATCTCCCCAAAAATGGTCTTCACTTTTAAAATCAATTTATAACCGATCAGACAGCTAAAATAGCTTCTTACAGTAGGTGTCTCTAGTCAATGACTGATTTGCATTAAGAAAGATATGACAGCCAAGTGTGAAGAGAAAAGAATGATAGTTTAATTTTAGAAAAATTCCACATTCATCTGAGAAATGATTACTAAGCACTGTGTATGTTCATACATAAATTATTTCTAAAAATGTGAAAAGATATTAAAATGTTAAATATTTACTTGCAACACGAGCAGTAGAGCGCCAGATCAGATGCTGTGGCCTTTCATGGGAAGGGATGGAGCAGACTCATGCCCCAGGGAGGCACCCAGTGGTCCTGTGACACTGACTGTGACACTAGGCAAGGACGAGAACAAAAGGCTTTGGGGAAAAAGGGTAGAGGGAAGCAGGAGGAGAGGGAGGCTGAGACAGCTGCTGTGTGGCAAAAGCACCGTCGAGCCCTTCTGGGAACAGGTGAGAAACCTCCCCTTCGTGCTTCACGTGTGTGAGCACTGGGATGCCCATTCTGCATAGCCAAAAGCAGCTCCAAGGAGCGTGACGCAGCCATCAGGGGGACGTGCCACGGAGCCAGGTGCCAGCTCCTGAAATACTTCCTACAGCTTGTCAACAGAGCTCTGTCATCTCTATCCAGAAAAAGACTAATAGTGGGCTGACGCCTGGCACTGACAAATTACCAGGTTGCTGGAATGGAGATTTGGATTCGTTGCCGAGTTTTGTTTTGATTTTCAAAGATATCTTGATTTTTACCTTTTTAAAAGGACAAGTTCTTTTATTTGTTCCCTCGTGGTCCAAGCTGGCAAAAAGCAGCCTGAAATCTCCAACAGAGGAAGCCCAGACCCTGCCAAGGGCCTGTGCGCAAGTGTAGGATATGTTCAGAGGTGGCAGGGACCTCGTTGCAAGATTAATTGTAGGTTCAAGGCCTATAAGGGAAGAAAGGAAGAGTCAAGAGGTGACAAAGGTGTGTGAAGAGGGAGAAAGATGACAAGAAGGTCAATGCAAGACCATTAGAGCATATATTGTGTCTTTTACTAGATGTGTCTCATTTTCCAATGTCAGGAATAGGATGTGTATGTGGTGTTTGTCCCACATTAACATGCCCTGAGAGAACAGACATCAGTCACTTGCTGTGTCACATTTTTATTAGCTAAGTTTCACAGAAGCATCCCTCCAAGTAGGGAATAACTCCATGCATCACAGCTCAGGTTTGACAGGAAGATTAAAGGAAATATATATTTTGATATATCAATCCGAATTTGTAGGCAGCAGAGGTCAGACTTGTTGTAAAAAATTGTTAAGATCATTTTTTATGAAAAAGTTAACTTTGTAGCCCTCTAATGAAGATCTTACTGTCTTACATAAAGATCTGTTTCAAACAATCTAAACTTGTGTTATCTGACATTTTAATTAGCCTCATCTCATCGCCTTGGAAACATACTCTCTTGTTGCATTGTAAGTCCTAGAGCATTTGACACTCTAATGCATAAGACCATTTCAGAAAGACAGCAAACTTTTATTAGTGTTGACTTCATTGCTATACACTAGAACTCCATTATTTGACTTATTCACTCTGCACATCACCTAACTTCCCTGAAATACAACAGGAAACTCTTTCCTGGCTTCGTTCAGAAGAAGAAAATTGTTGTATAAGCAAATTATATCACATGGAGATCTCTTTAGGGATTTTTGTTCTTAGGAGACAACATAGAACAGGAACTTCTCTTTCCAGAAGAGTATACTCACAAGTATCAGCAGAATGACTCCAAGTTCCCTCATGCAGACTTTTCAAGGGACTTCATGCCAGAGGTAGGAATAAAGTAATTCTTTCATATACGGACTGGTCCAAAGACTGAAAGGCAATGAGAATCTTCCCAGCAGACTTTGAAGAGAGAAGGTACCTCCAGCTCCATAAACACTTACCAATCTTCACCCTTAGTTTAAGTTCCCTCTCCCAATCTCAGTGAGAGTTTGGGAAAAATGCTGCCTTTTTTTTTTTTTTGCCTTTACTGCTGAGATCTTCAACAATTACCCATTGTCACGGCAGAGATATCAACCCTTGTTGCATGCCACTCACGTATTATCAAAGCATCAGTCATTATTATATATCAGCCTGGACCAAACTCAGCTCGTTCAGAGCAGTGTGCTTCCATGATTTCAGTACAATGCTAAGTTCACTACTAATTCCTTTGCAAATATAGCACTGTCAGTGTAAGGGATTTCTTTGTCTCATGAAAATAATTTAACTAGCCTATAAAAAATTACACCTTTATAGTATGACACTGACCATTTCGGTTCCTTCAAAAGTGCTTTGAAACTATGCAGAACTCAAGCATTTTCCACCCAGGACAATAAAGAGTAAGTTGCTTTATTTTGCGTAATTTCCTTCTAGAATTTTTTAACAGATTTGTCCTGAAACAGGCAAATACCAATTTTAAGCAATACATTTTATACAGCAAATTCATACACATACAGAGTGGGCAAAATACTATGTAAAAGAACATTTCAGTGGTAAAAGGATTATGCTGGCTTACCCCAAAAGCTGTATCTCTGATTTAGTACTTATGCATTCTGAGCAATAAATTTTTAAAACAGTGGGAAATTATTTTTTTTGTCAGTAGGGCAACAGGTTCATCAGATGAGTTTGAGTCAACTGTCTGAAATTGGACTTGAAAAGGGCCACCCCCATCCAGCAATGCCTCTGATTTTCCATCATTCAGGAAAGAGTCAGGTTCCAGGATTTCAGCTTCACATTCAGATTCACATTAATTTGTTAAATTTGTTTTCTTTGGCATCTTAACCATAATGTATGGGTTTTCACGTAGGACTTCTGTACAACAGAATACCCTCACTGCCTCCATTTCTGTAGACCGATTATTGCTGAAACTACATCCCAGTGCTTTTGAAAACAGCTCAGATGGCTGAAGCCTAACAGGAGCCACATGTCAGAAAATACCTCAAAGATTTTCCTTCTCTCTGGACGAAGCTAACAAAAAGAACACTTTTCCTTTCTTCCCCAGGTAAAAGCTTCTTCATTCACCATGTGGAAAGGAAAATGTAACGAACTCTTTTCTTTTCAGATAGCTTGCACTTTTTCAGGGCTGCAGCAGGACTAGTTTGCTCTGAACCCCTGGCCCCACTTCCTGCAGCAAGCCCACAGTGCTGATTTGATGGACTATGCCCATGCAAGAAACAAATGTTCCCATCAGGAGCATCCATGGAATGGATTCTCCCCACCAGGAGCCTCAGAGATGGGCACTGAGGCAGGAGAACTGAGCCACTTGCCTCATGCAGGTGCCCCGGTATATTAAAGTGCTTTTACTCTTCAGTCTTTCACTGCTGGTCAGAAGGGCATGTGTAAAACATACAGAATCTGCCTTAAAGGTCCAGGTAATGCATTTTTGTTCCTCATCTGAGCACAGAGAAACAAGGCAAGACCAGCTCAGGCCTAAACCCCACCAAAGAGTCCTCAAAGGTTTGAACAGGACACCCACACTTCAGAGAAGGGGAGCAAATTACAATAAAATCTGGGCAGCCACTACCTCCCTGGGTAGACCTGGACTCCTTAGCTGGCAACGGAGGTGTGGTCAGACAGCACTTTGCCCAACCCTTGCAGCCACTGCAGGACTGCCTTCAGGCTCAGGGAGCACATCTCCACTGTCCTTCAAGGGTAGCCCTGCAAGGACATAGAAATATAACACACTCCTAGCTCTACTTCATGTGTTCATATCTGGGGTCAAACAAACCAGACCCCCCAACACTGCAGGGTGGTCCCTGCTTGGTGGGCACCCTACTGCTTTAGAAGCCCCCTTCTCTCCTCCATGAGGCTGCACTTACACAGACAGGTACAGACTGCAAATCTGGTCTTGAACACTGTCTGTGGTCATTGCCTTAAATGACTGTCTGGCACAGTGAAACAAACTTTTCCTTTCTAAGCACATCTGAGCAAAGCTATACATTTTTCCAATGCAAGGTGACATTCTGCTATTAATACGTGACTCTGGGAGCCAAAGACCTGCAGGAGCCCCACTGTGAGCATGAATGGCAGCTGGCTGCATGGCAACTGGGAGGAGAGTGGTGCTGCTCTCTCATTTACCCAGTTAAAACCCAAATATTTACTCCCAAATCAAGTCGAGCTGCAGCTAGTCTGTACCAGCTGGTTATCCCATTGAGCAAAGAAAAGAGGGAAATGGATTTCTTCCTGTTTTCCTTACTGGTCAAAAGATTAAAAGTAATACAGTGGTGTCAGTCCCTAGGTATTGTCTGATTAATATCCTGTTAGTCAGCTGGCGAATTGCCAAATTCACTTATCTTTAAATGAGAAAGAGACTGTTCCATGAGCTCAAATGGACTTTATTAACATAACACTAATAATTCAGCACTTATAATCCAGAGAAAAGATTATAAGTAAATATAGGCGTGCATTGCCTATCAAGGTTCCTTTTCGCTTTCCTTCTGGGTAGGCAAAGAACTACCATGCATCAGATATTTCATCACTGCAGTCAGGTCAGAAGAGTCTAACTTTTACAGGAAAGGTGTTATGAAGCAAAAAGTCCAGTAGCCCTGAGAAATTCCTTTCTCCCAGTAGCATCTAGAAACTTGCTCCTACTGGTTTTTAATGGTGTTGATCAGGTAAGATGTAATACAGAGAAGTCTTCTTCCCTACCTCCAGGTTTCTTGTCTAGTTAATAAGCTAGGACCTTCCTAGCTGAATGTTGCCTGCTGGCCCATACATCAGCTCCCTCTCTTGCCTGACTCTTCTAGCACATTTCACATTAATAACCATTCTGAATTCTCCAGCGTGTCATTTCAGTTGATCTTCTTTGTAGCAGAGGTTTATAGCCAAGTTCAGTTTAGAAACCACCAGTACGCAAGGCTGGAGTCAGCAGCCCATAAGGTACCTGAGATCGCTTCATTCATTCAATGTTATTCATATGTCTGGGAGTGCAGTTATGACATACATATCTTTTGCCTACTGTCTGCATCAGCCACTTATGTCAACAGGGATTTCAGAGGAGATAACTCCTCTCTGTCACCTCGAGCAGCAGTTGCTTCCCAAATAGTGCTCCCTGAGGGACTGACATGCCATAGAAGAAGATAAATGTTCTGAGGACTCTCGCTAAAAATATCGTGTGTTTATTCCCCAATTAAAAGTCTCAGGAGGAGAACAATGAGTGATCTATCAGCAATTCTGTAGGTTCGCAGTTGTCTGATATCCCACATCTGGGAGTTACTGCCCTCAGGTAGCAGCTAATTGGCCTCAGATACCATAGTGCCTTACAGTCCTTAATGTATGTATCCCCACTACTGCTCAGTAAAGCAAATAAGGACTGATTTCAGTTCGACAGACTAGGAGCTGCATTTCAGAGAAAGCAGGGAACTGACTTTACAGCATTATACTCGATGTATAAATCACAGAGCGAGGCAAAATCCAGGTCCTGACAAGTACTTTCTACCCAGGGGAGAAACTAGCCACAGAAGATGTTTCTTTGGGTCAAACCTGCCACTTATTTACAAGGACTGCAAAAGTGCTGTTTCTCTGTCAAAATCAAACCACGAGCAGTTTCTTCACCTGGCCCCTCTCAGCCAGCTCTGTAACCACAAAAAAAAAAGCTGTCGCAAGGCCTTTTCTTGAGTGAAGATCCAGTGATTGCTCTGTCTCGTCGGTTTTGTGTCACTTTCTGCCTCTGTCTCCGCAGAAGTCCTGCTCCATCTCCCACATGGGCAGGCATGCAGAGCTCATTACCTCTCCCTCCAGGGCTTGCTTTTTTATTCTCACAGACCGGCGTAATTCAGCTTTTGCGGGAGCTTAAGAATTTGCTTTTATGGTTTTGGAGACTTGGTACAACCAGGGAGCTCTGTTACTTGTAAGGCTAATCTCGAACAAAACGTGCCTTTAAGCTCCACTATCCCTCTGCAAACACACCCAGGCTGTGACAGCACTAAGATACCTCAATATTTTTCTTTTTTCAAATGTTCCATCAGCATTGATTTCAATAGGAGCTGGATGCCTAATCTGCTTATGCACTTCTGAAAATCCTATTAAGTGTCTCTTTTCTAGGTGCCTAAATATACTTTTCTTAATTTGGGTCTAAGTGATTTGCATCCATCATCAAGATTTTTGAGAGCGCGGCTCAAGGGGAGACGACTCCCTGTCACAGGACTTCCATGCAGTCTGTCACTTGTTCAGATACCTAAACTGGGAACCGAGCTCTCACGAAGACGCTGTGACAGTGTGAAATGTCTATTAAACTGTGAACGCTCTTTGTGCTGTTGCCTCCTTGTCTCATTATGCCTCCCATCCTGTGCTGAGCACGCATGTCCTCTCCCCCAAGGAGCCCTCACCATGGGGTTATCACGGCTTCATCTCCCTTTCCACCGCTGCCCCAGACTTATACAATTTTCTGCAGCAGGCCCCAGCTGCAGATGGAGCCACGGCTCCTTGGCGAGAGCAGAGAGATGTATTTTGGGAGGGGACAGGGACTGTTTGGGTGCTTGGGGGCAGCAGCCAGGACAGCGGCAGTGTCTCATCTTAGCCCCCAGGCTAACAAATATGGCGCTTACAGAGAAGTGCAACCAAACCAGGCAGCGTATATAAACATTTACTTCTAAGGACATCCAAGAGAATTAAATGCCTGTGGCTCAGAAATGTCTTTGCTCAGCTTTTCTTATCTTCCTTGGCTTGTTGTTACTAAATGGCAGTCACAAGCAAGAAAAACTGTGAGGGGACGTACACCTGAGAGGGTCAAAATTGCTGAGGCTCAGCTCCAAGGTTTGTGTCAACAGGACGGCCAAACACTCCTCGATCTGGAGAAAGGGCACTAAAAAAGAGTCTGTGCCTTTAGATCTGGCACTGGATGCAGTAACTGTTTGCTGCAGTCAATGAACATAGAAGTGGGACCAAGAAGAAATCAAACTGGCCATGACCAGGCTCATACCCACCTATGGATAACTTCTTGGGAAAGATGGGCTCTGCCGTTTGTAAGATGAAAAGAAACTTTGAAAGGGGAATTAAAGTTAGGATGGTCTGGTTTTGATATAGAAGAATAGCTACTTTAAAAGAGCAATGAAAAATGGGAATATATTCAGAGATCCAAGCATACTTTACGAGAAATCTAGAAAAGTGCAAATATAGAAATGCTCTGAATCTAGTCAGCTATTTCTCCTCTTACAGACCCACACTGCAGCCAGAAAGCTTTGATAAATCAGAGCTTAAAAGTCCACCTGGCCTTTGCCATTGATTTCTCTCTGTATTAATTCTGTTTGCTAATAATCACAGTGCAGCAGCTGCAGCGCACCGGCACTCGCAGCAGCCCCATTACGGACCCAGCAGTGCAGAGTCCGTCCCATGAGCTTCAGTCAGCAACTTCTGCAATCCCAAGTCTTTCCTTGCAAAGTGTCAGCTTGAGCAAGTCATACAACACATCTGCGCTTCAGTCCCCTGTCTGCGATACCATACTAATAACAGTGGCCCTATACAAACCTTATGGATTAACTAGTTACCGTTTGCAGTGAACACTGACAGTTGTACTGCTGATAAATCACCTTTTTGGAAAGAGTGAATAAACTGCCATACGAGTTACAATTTGCTAATACACAATGAACAGGCAGACAGTTCAAATCCAGGAAAAAAAAAGAAGAGAATAAAAAAACCCTGATTTTGCTCTGCCTCCCATTGAGTCTGTCGTGATGAGCAGAGAGAGGAAGAAAGCGTTACAGTTGTTCCTGGCAGGAAGCGATTAGAAAACTCTTGCCTTGGATCTGCCAAGCTTGCAAGGAAGATCCCCAAGCTGGATTTCCTCGAGGAGCAAATGTTAACTAATAAACAGAGAGTTGGGCAGGCTCTCTTTCTTGGGAGAGCAGGGCTTCCCTCAATACTGCTTTGGAGAAAACAGTTTGCATGAGGCCTAGAGCCAGGGGTCAGAGCATAACCTAATTAGGCCAGAAAGGGTGATTAGCTGTTTATTTTGAAGATGTTCAAACCATGCACTCACATTATATACTGCCCTGAGAGAAAAAGAATGCTGTTTATACTCCCAGATCTAAGGGCTCAGCAGAGTTTATTTTCCCCTACAAATAAAGGCCTGTTCTACTTACATTCTTTTAACTGAGATCGGATCTGTTTATTTTCACTCATCTGCAGGAAATGGGAATATTTCAGTCTATTATTCTGAGTCCAGGGAAGCAGTTTGTATTACTTAACCATGGGCAAAGGCAAATTAGTCACAGCCTTCACATGCTACCTCAAAAGATTTGTTTAATAATAGTACCATTAGTGGAAAAAGGATTTACGAAAACCCATAGTGCAAATTCTGCTTCTTGAATCTTTTCCAGAAGGCATCAGAAACTTTGTTAAACCCCACAAATGACTGGAACTCCATCATGGGAGATGGTTCTCCCTCTTCGCAGCAGGCACATCTATGTATTGATGCTGAGCTGAGGGGTTTAATACAGTATTTTCATGCTTGCTGCTTCTTTACTCTATTGAGTCAGCTGCTGATTTGTGAGGATATCTGGAAGCATGGCACTAAAAAAGAAAATGCTGGTGGGAGAGAAGAGAGGTGCAATGAGGCTCCCCATACACGGCTTCTGGTCAGACCAGTGGCAACAGGACAAAAATGTCTTCACAATACATATAGCCCACCCTGCCAAAAGCTACAGTGGGATCCCATTTCAGTGTTTCCAAATATTTGTTTGAGTTGGCTTTGTATTTAATTATAAAACAATCCCCTTTTGCTAGAGTTTGTTAACAGGGTTTGTTTGCATGCTTTGATCATTTATTTTTAATCATCTCTCATGTTCATGAAGTCTTCGGTAAGATTCTCCACTGATAAAAGTGCTCAAATTATAGCAAATGGACTATGAAGTGACAATGTATCTTAGAAAGGGTTCTAATTACTTTGAAGTTAGGCTTTTTGATGGTCAATTAAATTATTTTAATTGTATCTTACTTATTTTAAACTTAAATCAAGACTGTTTTCCAACTTCTGGAACTTAAAAATTCTGCAGAACCCAGGCAACTGCAAGTGCTGTGAATGTAAATTTTATCTGTTGACTACGTTCAGCGGAAGAAACAATCAAGAATGCACCGAACATCAAATACTGTGATGAAGACAGAAATTACCAGCAACCAATTATAAAGATATGGAGCAGCAGAAGGTACAGTGTGTTACATACATTATGGGATTGCCAGAATAGGCTACTTAGGGATGTACAATAAGAATTTAGATTGTTGATCATAATAATCTCATGCTGGTCATAACTGTCTGGCTGTTATTTTATGCTTCCCCAGCCTGTTTGCTGAATCTGTGTGCTGGTTTTTGTACTTGTTTATAGTTTGCGAATTGTTTGAGGCAAAGTGAATCTTGCTGTTTGTTTGCACAGTATCAGCTCTCGAGAAGGGGATGGGAACCTCCGTGATCTCCTTCACTGAAAATAATTTAAAAATGCCTAATGGATGCAGTAAAAATTATTCTCTAGGAAAAACAAACTCAATTGAACTCTAGCTAAATTAAGTGATATCGCTCATGATCCACCAATTTTCATGATGGATTACAGGGAAGGTTTAAGAAATTCAAAAATAGTACCATGTTCCTTCCTCCTCCTCCTCCTCCTCCTTGCAGGGTCCTGCCAGCTATCAGAAGATCAATCTGCCGCAAGCAGAACTTCCCCACTACAATGAACATAATCCTCCAGTTCACTGGTTTAAGTGAGTCTTGAAGGATTACTTTTCAGAGTAATGAGGGGTTAGATGCTTCCCAAGATAGCTAGACAGCCTTCACGGGTTATTAAGATGAGCCAGTACATGAGAAGTTACAAAGTGCCGTAGCCTTTACCTAGGTATTTTTCCCTTTTCTCACAAAAAGGCCAGGTGCTCTGAGACATCCACCTTCCTGGGAGCAAGTTTCTCATGAAGATCCCAGTGCAGATGTTTCTCTTGTTTGTTCAGGTTTTTTTCCAAATAGCTTCATTTTGCCTCTTTATTACCAAAAAAAAAAAAAATATTCTGTTCCATTTTCAAATGTTCCCTGTGACTGCCAGGGCAACAAAACATACCAAGGTAAGATCACATTATTTGCAGGGTTTTCTTACAGTGGAGAAGTGGTAGCCCACAAGCTCACATGCATGGCATAACCATGCATCCTGCTGGCCTGGCACACTGTTGCTATGCCTTGCTGTTTGAACAATAAGAGGACTCAGTCCCTAACAGACTTCCAAAGATTTGCCAGAGTCCAAAATCACATGCAGGTAAGTCCTGCTTTCATGGATCCTTGTTTTCATGGACTCCTTGGCCAGTCACTGCCTCCTGTGGCACGCATCCTGGTGAAGTGGCTCATGAGTCATGGAAGTGGGAGAGTGACTGCCCAAATGCTTGATAGCTGTATTTTCTGACACAGGAATGCCCCAATCTTGCCCCCTGCAATACAAGTAGCAGTTACTGCTCCTGGAAAAGTTGAGGACAAGCAGCCACAAGAAGCAGCTCCCCTACCTTCACCTACAGTCCCCCAGAAGAAAAGCTCCTGAAAGGAAGGGAGAAGGTCACAGCTGAAGAGCAGCAGCCTCCTATTCCCCTCTTCAGGTGACAATCCCTTTGCCCAAAGAAAACAGGCATTGGTTAGATAAACCAACCCCTTTCTTTGTAGAGTTTTGGCTGTTTCTGGTGTCCCCCTTGCATGTAACCAAGTAGTTCAACACAGACAGTATTTTAACCAGAGCTTGATGTGAGCTATTCTGGGGTAGGAAGATTTCAGTATTTCAGATTTTTCTATTGTTCATAGGAAAAAAAGTGGTTAAAAGCTGATTAGCTAGTTACTTCTGCAAGACCTGACCCACACGGACAAGCATTCCTAATATCTACTTGAGATTATTAAGCAATTTCTGGCCTCAGTAGAAACTGGACACATTTCTGTGGAAATTACTTTTAGGTTTTTTAAGACATTTTGAGAAAATCCATGGGAGTATAGCTCATTTCTCCCAATACACACAGGAATCTATGTTAAATTGGATAACAAAGTTGCTTGGATTGGAAAATAAATTAATCCACCCAGTCATTTATTAAATGCCCACAAGAAACAGAAAAATAAAGGCTTTTCTACATTTTACTTCTGTGAAGAGAGAATGAAACATTCTTGTCTCCAGAGATCTTCCAGTCCCCACCCTCATCCTTCAAGTTTTATCTTCCCTCCCCAGATTCAGATTTTGAGGAGCAACATTAACTGTTTTTATGAGAAGATGTGATAATGGCAAGAAGAGATACTGTCAATCAAGGACCAAGTCCCTGGCCATGTGAACATCCAGGATGAAATGCTCAGCGCAACCAAACAGGCTGTCCAGAGGCTGTTGGGGAAGAGTGCCCTGCATGAGGTTCCCCTGCAGCGTTGATGCTTCCAGTAGAGCAGGCGTCTGAAGGTCTGATAATCAACGGCAATCTAATCAATACAACGATGGGGGGAGTCTATGCTGTTGTTCATCTCAGGCAAAAATAGAAGCTTAAAATTAGATGTTTCTCTCCAGTGACTTGGACCTCTTGCTCACATGAAAGTATCCGCATTTAGCAAAATGAATCCCACCCTTTCTTAAGGCTGCTTGCATTTCCTGAATTGCTCAGGAGGGAACACTCTTTCCTTTGTCTTGCACTGCAGTTGCCCAAGACAGCAGTGGGTGCTCAAACTTTGTTTTGCAAGAGCAGTGCCCCTGATAATGAGCACTGGGGGCAGTGCTTGCCGGGATGAACGGAGGGAGAAGCTGCGTGTGTTCAAGTTGAGAGGTTCTAGCAGTGTCCAACAGAGACACAGAGGCTTAAGAAATTCACCTCAGGGGAAATGCTAGGCTGTATTTTGTCTGAAAAAAATATCCCAGCTGTACATCACGGATGTGCCCAACAATGGAATCTGACCAGCAAAGTTCATCCACATCTGTATCTTCTAAAAACAGGGCAAAAGTACATTTGATGCGGCATTCAGCTATTTGCATTTTGGAAATCCAGCTCCCAGGGAGTTATTCTCTCATTCTGTTTTATTAGTTTTCACTGTCTCCCAAGATCCGTGCAGCTCGGCTCCATGGTAACTCAGGAACTTGCTTAGTTGTCTTACATATTGATGTATACGAGGAAAGCACAGTGCTAATACACTGTTTGAGCATCTCTAGGATATATTTAAAATATCTAAGATATGTGGCAGAGTAGGATTTATAGAGGACACAGCATAGTGCTGCCTTGGCTTAAGGTCATAGAGATTGTTTCTTGGGAAGTTCTACCAAGTCACTCCTAGCTTTGCAACAACTAAAGTCATGACTAGCTTTTGTCCACACTATTAAGCAATATTCATTTTCCCTGTCCTCCAGAGAATACAATAAAAAACTACAAGGTGATTAAAAAGGGGAAGAAAAACAGAGGAAAAATGACTTGCCCTGCAGTAATTAGCTGTGTCTAGACTTACTAGCTGGGTGCTACTGACAAAGCCCAGATATGAGCCCTGTAGTCCTCATTCTTTGCTAGTCCACAGCACACCATGACACTGCTCAGCCTGCCAGGCCTGGGCTTTTTACAAATGGCAGCAGTGTGTGACAGGTTGGTGCATGTCCATGTTTTGCCCTCACATGCATACCCAGACTCAGAAGCATTTCAGGAAACGTAGAAAAGCCATAACAACTCTCACACAGACCTGAAGTCAGATCCCTGGTTCCTACACTTTCATCCTGGTGCCCAGTCACCAGCTGGCTAGCCCCGTACATGACATGAACTGTTCAGTCACTTTGTATCTCTATGTCTTTTTATGATATACAATGGGGTTCAGACAACAAAATGCACAAGCTGCAGTTCTGGAAGCAGTGTGGGGATTCATTAGTTAATGCCACAAGGACCTCACATGGAACGTCTAAAACCTTAGCGGCATTCTGCTACTTCTCACTGTTGTTAGCTTTGAATATCCTTGGGATTACTTTTTTAAATACCATAGGGAAGATGACAGGAAAAGTAGTAAAGACTACCAGAAAAAAATGGTTTTTCCCACATGTTTTGGAGAAGGAAATAAAGCTGCATGTTACTTTTTAAATATTTGTGTTGAGCATGCAAATTTTGAAAGAGCAGGAGAGAGATCATCTTCTGCTATTTCAGCTGCAGCTAGTGACCTGCGTGGTGCTAGGAGAAGATCAGATACTTGTCCAAACACAATGGCAAGAAGCTAAAAAACTGTAACAACATGTTCTGAGACCTTCTGGCCTGGTTAAATTTTCAAACAGTTCTACTTTGAAAATCTCACCTTTGAAAATTGCTAATGAGTAATCAATGATGTCAAAACACAGCACCTGTTGTGCCAGTGAACTTTTCACCTACTGCTATTTGGATTTTAATGAATTTCTGATCTGTATCAATGCAAAGCAACTCATACCACAAACGATCAGCTTTAACTGTTGCCGTTTAACTTACAGGATAAGCCATTACAGAAACACATCTCTCCAAGGCAGCTGGCAAAACAGATGAGGTGAAGTACCTAGTGTCCAAACAGAAAGAACAAACACTAAAGAACTTCTCAGGCCTGTGAAGGCATTTCAATTAAATATACCTACATCTGCCTTTGAGCACAAAACCTCCACCAATAGCACTAAAGGGTCAGCAATGTGTCAAGGCGGGGAAAAAGACCATTGCAGCTGGCTGGGCTACCAAACATGCCAGAGCAAATGAAGGATCCCGAGCCCCTCCGCTAGCAGAGGTCAGGCAAGCATAGGCATCAGTCACTGGTTTCAAATCTGGAGGTAAAGATCTTCACTTGGTAGTTTCAGAGAGTTTTCAGTTAGTCTACATAGTCCTCCTGCTCTGGCAGTCTTTCCTTCTAAAAGACATTACTGTACAACATCAGGGTTACCTCAGGTGAGTTTTAGTTGGTGGTATGCAACTTTCTGGCTGGTATATGTCCATCTGTAATAGTATCAGCTAATTTCTGAAGTTGAAACAAAGCCAAATGCAGAAGAAGTGAAAACAGTTGTCATCTATCCATGTTTTAAAGTCTGTATGGACCTCTAAGATGAAGCTCCTTATTGTTATTGCTATTACTATTGTTACTATATTTTTCACTTTGAAGAGTGAAAAGATAAGAACTAGGAGTTCAAAATTAGTTTGATTAAAAGAAGGTAAATTCACCCAAGTATGTATGATATATAATTATACAACATGTATAACTATATCTACTACTACAGAAAATAAATTTACATCGTCAGGATCCAGATCCAGCCTATGTAGATAAAATTGATGAAACAAACAGTACTTTACTTCTGGAGACATCTGTTGTCTGCTACTAAGTAGGGAACTAACTTCTAATTAGATAGATCTTGCATAAAATGTTTGGCATTATTTCAAGCATCCTGCATTCTGCATCTTGTTTTAGCTACCTGACTCATCAATATTTTGCTTTTGTAGCTAAAGAGAGCTACACTACGGCAAAAATAAACAGTCATCTGATCTGTAAGTAAATAATAATACAGTAATGGTAGTGACCCATTATTTAAGGTTCCAGAAAAATTTTTGCTTTTAAGTTCATTACACTAGAGTGCTTCAGCACATTTTTCTCTGCACTGCTCCATGGTTAGTTCCCAATCTGAGGAAAATATTTGGAAGTTGCAGGTTTTAGGAGGAGCTGCTTTTTCAGAACACGAAATCAGCAATTTGTAACCTTTCATACCAAAGGTTTTGCCCATTCATAGTCCAAAATAGATAAAATTGAAGAGAAGTTTTCTCACTGGCCATGCTGACAATGAAGACATGGAATATTTTCTGCCAAGAGCCTGGGGAGAATTTGTTGCTGAAGTGATCTCTGCACTTGGCATAACCCCGTGAGAAGTTTAGGGAAAAGGTACAAGTACATCACCTGTCCTGTTTCTAATTCTGTCATACTTTGATGGCTGGAGATAGATTACGTATGTCTGGGGACTTATATTAATCAAATTTACATAAAAGTCCCCTATCTCTGCCGTTGTCTCTCTCTAATGGAAAGTGAAGTCCAAAGATCATACTGAAATCCACCTCTAGCCTATCTCCTTTTATGAATATTGTTGGCAGATGTTGGCAATGAATACACTCAAGCAGTCATTTAAATTCTGCTGCTTTCTCAGGAAGGGAATTTGTTATAAATTATATTTAGTAGCCTCTACTAATTCATTCATTCTCCTTCAAATGCCAGCTATAGCCTGATCCCATATGGGTGTTCATGTGAAAAACTTTTCCTTTAAGCATTGAGACTCCAAGATTCGTCAGTGAAAATACTTGAATTGTTGGTTTTATTTTCTAAAAAAAAAATATGTTGAAAACAGCACATTCTCATGCAATGTTTCCACCTTGATTAAATTACACACTTTCCACTGGGGAAAAATCCATTAGGATATTAGACATTATCCGCTCTCTATTTATGGAAGCGTCAGTCCATCTTCCTGAGGTTTCTCCGCAGTTCAGATGAGGGCAGTTTGCACTTTGCACTTTGCACCAATCAGCTGTTTACTGCCTTAAAAAAATTGGGCTTCTATATAATGAGTCACAGCACAGGACTTTCAAAGATCAGTTCCTGCGTCCCAACTAAGGGAGCACTTAAATTACGCTTAATTGTTAAAGTATATTTAAATGCTTCTCTGGGTTGGAGTTGTTATCAGCTTAGAGCACAACTTAACATTCAATGGACAGTAAGTTTCAGTGCAAATACTATCATGCAAAAAGCAAATGCACATACTCTAGAGCAACATTTCATGTCACAGCTAGTTAGGAACTTCAGCTGATGGACGGTGAGCATGTACGGACATGGGGGTAAAACTAAGGATGTTGTAGACTGCACTGACTGCTTCCTGGATTTTTAGTGCTTGTTTTTACCTTTATTAAACACCCTCATTGTTTTGAAGAAAAATAAATTCTTGCAATTAAATCTGCTTTACAGTTATCTTGTTTGGGAAGTTCTTTATGGATCACAGTCTTTTCTGAAATTACACTGTGCAAATATTATTAGTTGTGAGGTGAAATTATGCTTAGTGAGTAAACCAAATATATGTGCAAATAAATAGTCGACCTTAACAGAGCAACTTATTTCTGAACACATTTGGACATATCCATTAATTTGGCCTTCTGCTGGCACTGAACCATCATTTCACCACCTCAATAAAACAATGAAGAGCAAACAAGAACATAGTCCCTGGGTTTTAGTGCAGATGATACAGAGTAGCATTTAACTACAAAGCCACAGCACCAGATGATGGTCCTTGCAAAGACTGGAAGGTTCTATTCTTTGAAATCAATGATTGTCAAAGCTGAGATTTTCTTTATGGTGTCCTTTTCAGAGTTTGTTCCTCTGTTTCAAGCAGAATATTAAGGAGATACTATTTCCACCAGTATTGGCTCAAAAGCTTATGAATATTTCCTTCAACTTTCTACCTCTGTATTTTATCCCATACTCATTCCACCTACCTTGAGATGCCTAACTGAGATGTCTACTTCAGAAACCTCACCAACCGAGATACATCATCTGCCATTCAAAACTCTTTGTAGTCGCCAGCTTTCCTCACTGGTCCCAGAGATGTGTTTTTCAGCCTGCGACCTGCAGACCCAGAGGCAGCTATGAAATAGTTCTTGAAAGGATTTTGAAAGGTAACCAAGAAAAACAATCCCATAGTCTGTGGGATGAAATTCACTGTAGAAGGTTTCTACCTTACACTGGCAAGTTGAAAAGAACTGTAAATCAAAAAAGGCTGAGGAAGACCTCATCTGCTCTTAGCCGCTTCAGTGGCTAAACCTAAGCACTTGGTTCTGGTTTTGCTGTGTAATTAGCCAATTCTGGACACTCTGAGGAGCAAAAGACTTCAGCAGTCCTTAGGCATCTTTGTAAAGTTGTCCACATTTTTAAGCAGAACATGAAATATCTTCTAAGCAAACTTCTCACCAGTTAATTGCATCCAATTGTTCAGAAACATCCACGTGGTTATCATCTTACAAGCACAGTACAACAGGTCTTAAAAATCATGAAAACTTAGATTTTGCCTCTGCTGAATTCCTAAAATTACCTAATTGCAAAGCTAGTTACAAAATGAAGAGGGAGAAAGCTGAGGACAACTACAATAAACTCTATAAAGTCAACATTGACAGACACAAGGTGGCAGGTGTCAGATTAGATAAATTAACTTGTGATTGCATGCCACAATGTGGCTTCATTAAAAATGCAAGCAAATTTAAGCCTGAGGTTATGAAATTGACCTTAATTTGTCTTCATAATGACATCTAAAAATTTCAGAAAATGTTGGCAAAAAAACAAATTAAAGACAACACTGTAAAGAAGTTCTATTTTTTACATCATAATCAAAATTGAAATAAGGCTTAGGTTGAAAATCAGAAATATGATCTGGCTTCTAATTAATTGGGTAAAATTATGTAATTCGGTAAAAATTAATTCATGTTACCATGAGCTTCAAAGAAAAATATATATTACTAAGTGGACAAAAGCACTTTACCTGCTGTGCTCAGCTGAATTCACATTGCTATATGTTCAAAGGTACTTATGTTTTTTACGTGAACCATGACATTAAAGGGAAATCTTTACTTCTAAGTAAAAGCTAACCAAGGATCCAGTGCAATCACTGGCCTTCTGATTGTTCATATTAGTTAACTCTTAGGTCATTGCAAGCTCTGGTTTGGACTGTTTCAATCAGATATTTCCAACACAGATCTGCTGCTAAGAGGCTAGCTCTAAGCATTATAAATTCAGGCTATTCCACATAACTCAGCTGCAGTGCCCCCTTGGTTTTCTTTTACCGAGCCATACAGACATCGTCTGGGTCACTTGCTTTTACAATCTCAACGTTGCTGCCCTGCCCTCATTTTTCTAGTATAGCACCCACAAACACTACACTTCTGCTATAGTTATTTTTTAAGGACACATCAAAGGGTTTTCTTTAAAAAGTGATTACAACTTAAGCGTGAAGGCTTTGCTAATACAGCCACACCAATAAAGGTCACAGGAATGCTGTTACACTCTTAGCATGGGTATGAATTTTGAAGGTATGGTTAATTTTGCTTGGGAAGGTAGAGCCACAGGAAAGGTTAAAGTTTTTTTTTTGTTTCTTTTATAGAATCATAGAATCATAGAATGGTTTGGGTTGGTAGGGACCTTAAAGATCATTTAGTTCCAACCCCCCTGCCACAGGCAGGGACACCTTCCATTAGACCAGGTTGCTCAAAGCCTCATGCAACCTGGCCTTGAACACTTGCAATGATGGAGCATCCATAACCTCTCTGGGCAACCTGTTCCAGTGTCTCACCACCCTCACAGGAAAGAATTTCTTCCTAATGTCTAATCTAAATCTACCCTCTTTCAGTTTAAAACCATTACCCCTCACGCTATCACTACATGCCCTTGTAAAAAGTCCCTCTCCAGCTTTCCTGCAGGCCCCCTTCAGGTACTGGAAGGCTGCTAGAAGGTCTCCCCGGAGCCTTCTCTTCTCCAGGCTGAACAGCCCCAACTCTCTCAGCCTGTCTTCATAGGAGAGTTTTATTTTGCCTTTGTTTAAAACAAGTTAAGCTACAATAGCAAAACTCAAGTTTCTCAACATGAACAGTGGGATTTCTTCAGCTCATTTCCATCAGTTGCACCGTGCCGCCCTTTTGCTGACATGGTCTTGAGAGCTAAAACTTTTCTCTCTGACACCTAGAAAGCTGGCTTCTGTCTTAGGCAAATTCCACACATCTGAATACAAACATCATCCTAGTATAGTTTTAGATATGAGACTTCATTATTAAACATTACAAAGGTATTTTATCTCTGTCTGACAAACAAAGAATATTAGAAAAGATAAACTGGAGTATCTGAGCTGCAGAAGAGCCTAAAATGTTCATTATATAAAAAATCAACATGAATTTAACTCCTAACCCCAAAAGATAATAGCAAATTGCTTGTGTTTGCATTTCAGCTGGATTTTTTTTCCAGATTTCTCTACAGGTTAAGAAAAAAAGACTTGGAACAGTGACTCCTAAAACAAACCCAACAAAGATTTATGTCTATTTGCAGAAATATTAGTTCTCAGTGGGTATGTCTGCATTCAATATTTTCTATATTATTACACGGTTTCACTGTTGCCAGAGTCTGTTCAGCTAGTCTAAATATTTTTTTTGCTTAAGGATATTTTTTATTTCTATTGATGGGAAAATCTGAGCCTTGTAACTTTCTAGGCTACAAATTCATAACTGACAGTCAGACATGAACAGAATTTCTCTCTCTTCAGCACACTTGGAAAACAGAAATATGGAGACAATATCTTAAGTATAAGCAGGGAATACTGATGTTAAAAGTGTTGTTTCAAAAACTGCCAGGAAGGAACAATGAAATTCATAGGTATTCAACACAGAAAACTGATAAAAAAGAATGAATTAATCTGTTTTCAGCCAGAAACGTGACGTACATTAAAAGGCCAGCAAAACCAAGCTCATGAAATAGGATTCCTCTAGATGGAACTCTTGAATTTGAAAGATGACAGTCATGTAACAAAAGCATCGAAACTTAGGAAATTATTCTCTTCCTCCACCAATTATTTCTCCTACTAAAACACCTCTTTAGAGGAAAATGGGCTTATCTCACCTACTCAGTCCATGGCATGATGAGACACAGCTTTCCTGTGCAGAAGACTTGAATTTAAAGGACTTGAATAATGTGGTAAAATAAATGAAATTATTACTATGATAGAGGTTTTGACAGGTGCATAGAGCTGTCTATCTGTGGAGCTCCTTTTAGAGTAGGATTAAATCAAGGATTTTAGATTTGACTCAGCTTTTGCCATTGAACTTCCTACTAACACTTGCAAACCTGCCTGGACTAGAAAGAGGAATTTTTTTTTAATAATCTTTTAATTATTATGTAAGTGAAGCAACTATATAAAAATACTGGGGAAGTTAATAGGCAACAGAAAATCAGATTCAATCAAATCAAACAGAATCTGTGTAAAATATTATGAAGTACTGACACAATCATAGAAGAATATTAATTAGCTGCTTTGTCAACAGCATCAGAACAGTTCTGCAATAATCTTTAAGACAAGTGTGATATCTTTTAAAACTAATCGTTAAAAATATATGGGAGAAAAAGAAAAAAATCTATATATCTACAGACCTTCAGCTTTGGAAAAACACTAAGATGCCAGCAGTAACACCTAGACACCACAAATATATGCAATGAGAACACAAAAGCAGATGAGGCAGAAGTGCTAAAATGACAAAGAGCTTTGCAGGATAATATACCCCAGCTGAAGCACTTGCAAGATAAAATATAATAATATGAGGTAGCTGCTCCTAAAGCCTCTGCACTTGCGCTGAGGAATCAGGTATCAGCTGGATGTCAGCTCCCTTGAACCCTCCATCAACACTGCAACGAAAGTCACTGCTATTACCAAGATCTCTGCGCTTCAGCACAGCACACAGTGTGGAAGTAACAGAGCCACATTAGAAAGCACCATGTGGTAACAGGTAGCGAATGTTGACTTCTGCCGGTGACTGTGCAATTTTTATTCTTTGCATTTTTAGCTTCACTTCTTGACTGCTGAAAAAACACTTTTCTTGGGGCTATCTTTGAAACACTTAGAGAAATCTTGTCTGGCAGAAAACATAATGTGCGTGACCTACTGTGGTACATACAAGCATGTGCTGTACTCTCTCATAGCTATCTGTTCACTTCTGGCTGTTATTAGAGGTACCAGTTACCCCCCTAAACTTGTACTGCGTATGTAATGCACTTATCTTCAAAAGATCGTTCTTCTTATTGAATCTCTCATAGCAGTAGCAATGCTTTGCTTCCCTATTTCTGTGAGGCCCTAGGGCTACATCTGGAGATGCTAGTAGCCAGATATCCTCCATCCATGGGCCACGCTCCTGGAGCTGCCCTGTCCCGCACAGGGCTCCAAAGAGGATCCCAGCTGCTGCAGTCAATGACACTTATAGCTCAGATGTAACTCATAGCAAAAATTAAAAACTAAAAAAATGCATGCACAAAAATATTTAAAAAACACCCCTACACATCACATGCAGCAATAGCACCCCAGCCCAGAGGCATCCCAAAACACAGCCCCTGAGAGCAGTAAATTGCCACATGTAAGATTATTGCTCCAATGCTGTCCTGGTTTCATGGGGATAAAATTTATAGAATCAAGTTTCTGTTACATTCTGTTTCAGTTTGTGGCCAGCCATGGTGATCAAGGCCATTAGCAATAAGCCAGGGCAGCT
Organism: Nyctibius grandis; assembly: GCF_013368605.1. Taxonomy (NCBI): domain Eukaryota; kingdom Metazoa; phylum Chordata; class Aves; order Nyctibiiformes; family Nyctibiidae; genus Nyctibius; species Nyctibius grandis. The sequence continues at coordinate 27,186,628 of NC_090659.1, forward strand.
GATCCAGGCTGGCCCACAGGTGTATTCTATAACATTAAAGTCAGGTTCACTATAAATGGGAAAGGTTGGTGGGGATATGTGGCTCTTTGCTCTGCTCTTTTCTCCACTCCATCTTTCTCCTTCTTCTCAGTGATTGCTATACCTGGAGCAACTTGCCACTGCTCTGTGGGCTAGGTATAATTTTGTGTCTTTTGTATCATCATTACTATTGGTTTCCTTATTTTATTAAATCTGTTTAAATGTTAACCCATGAGTCTCCCTCCTTTTCCCAATTCCTTTTCTCAGCTGGGGAGGGGTCTTGGGTGATAGAACAACTGGTTATCATTTAGCCCTGGGTGCGGGCTAAACAAAGACAAATGCATAACAAAAAAACTGCACACAGGAGAAAATGATGCTACAGATCCAAAATATATTAACTGATCTATTTCTAACATAAACAGTAGGGAGGGCTGGAGCCACCTACATCCCTTTGAGGTGCAACACAGACCTCTGTTACTGCTGCCAGAGGAAAGAGTCCCTGCCCATGGTTGCCTTTTGCGCCCTGGCACAGCAACTGGTCCCAGCTCTGGTACAAGCTGAGCCAGAGTGGGAGGTGGGCCCTAGATGGCACTGGTCTGGCCCTGGGTGCTCTGCGGGTGCTCCTGAGCCTCCAGGTGCCAAGCCAAGACGTACTGTGCAAAGTCTGTAATCACCTGCTACCCTGACGCACAGCAGCAGGCGAGAGGGGTGGTGATAGTTTGTCAGAAGACATTTTGTAATTGCAACTGTGTGTTCCGTACACAGCAGCCAGATGCTTGGGGGGCGAGGGAGGGGAAAGAGCTGTAAATCTATAAATAAGTAATGGAGTGTTGGGCTATGAAATTCATAGATTAACATAGGAGAGATTCTCTCAGCGGCTGCATTAACGCCAGCACAGCGTTCAGCTGTTTATCACTTTGAAAAGGCTCCTGCCTCTCGCCACAAAGGCCGTGCGGGGCTTGCCTGACCTCCTGTGTGCTTTTCTCTTGTTCACCTCTGGCCATAAAGAATTAATTCATCACTGAGATCGTACAATCAGGATCTCAGGCTCTGCTGATGCCCACTTAAACAATATGACTCTGCTTCATCTGTTGTCGACCTTTCTGGTCTCAGAGTGCGGCTTGGTCCTTGCTGCCTGTCTGAGAAGTTTTGGCAGAACAAGAGGCACAAGGGGCCACCTCAGACCTATTTCTGCTATCACACTGTGAGCCCACGCTTGATAGCAGAGACCTCCACATCACGGCAATATCACACGTGCTTGAGACAGGTCTGTGAGAGGATTTATCAGTCCAGAGAATGCCATGAGCCACTCCTGGCTGTCAAGCAAGGACCGATTCAAATCTCCAGAAGCCCTTCCAAGTACTGCTTTTTCAGGGAGGAAATTAAACCTCCTTAAACACTGCAGCACCCAGCTGCACGCTGTGCAGGCTCAGCACGTGCTGGTACTGTGTCTCCCGGAGAGCTGCTGCCAAGACCTGCGGCCGCCCAGCAGCACCATATCTGAAGTGGCAGCCATCTTCCCAAAGCTGCTTCCCCACAGCCCCCTCTGCCCCCCACTGCCCAGGGCACCGATGAGATCCCTGGTATCCCCGGGTAGCTGGGTGGGCTCCAAGCCTGTTTTTAACCCCTCTGTTGCAGGGACAATGCACACTTCACCTTGCCCAGGTGCCCAGCTCGACACAAGACCTTCCCCCAGGTTTCCCTGCCGAGGGCAGACCCCCAAGCGCAGGGTACAGGCTCTTGCACATCTCGCGGAGGTACCTCGCTGTCCAGCGCCTCAATCCTACAGCTCCTCTCCATCTACATTTATCCCGTCCCTTATCCGTTTTATAGTGCTTCTCTGACTGATTATCATCTTCCATCACAGAAATATCACATGCTTTGTAGTTAGTCACTTTATTCCTCTGCCAAGGATGCTCTCAAGCTCCTGTCACTAGAAGCACCCTGTGTTTTCTTCATGCCATAGATCTTTAAACGCAGTAGTTGTGCATTACTTGAGCCACGCATATTTCTTCCTAAAATAACACAGGCATCTCTATAGACCTTCCCTAGGCCTTTGATGCACTACAGGCATCTTGCTTTCTGGTCTATTATTCAGTAGCACAACTAAAATAATTGGCTCTTAGTACTTCCTAAGTCTTCCCAATTTTTTTGACTCCTATCAGGGTGAGCAGTCAGGTGTGATACAGAGCTCAGAGGAAGCTGGAAGAAAAGAGAATACATGAGTATGCTAGTAATTAAGCTAGTTCTTTATGTTTGCCTCTGTAGAGGGGTATAAGGCCTACAGAGGAGAAAATTATAGATAGTACCATTCTGAAAACAAGTGAAGAAGGTGAATGAATGGAAAAAATGTAAGTGAAAGCCCACAAAAAGTGTGGAGCTCCTGAAGCAGCATTTCATTCCCCCCAAAACACTAGGTAAAATCCCTGGAGATTCCCATATCAAGCAGACCAGCAGGGAAGTCCACAACTGTGGTGTGTGTGAGACAAATCTTGTTCCAGCTGCTTCGCTGGGTGCTGCCTGATCTCGGACAGGAGCATCCTCGAAGGATGCACGAGGTGCGTAGACATGAGTCTCTGAGACATCTATGCTGTCCCGGTGGAGCACTCCCCATTTTCAACCGTGGTCCTGAAATCCCCATTTCCCAGAGTGCATACATGTTATACTTTGCATCTAGTCTTTGCTATGGAGAGAATCAGTTCTCTAGGCAGGGAAATTTGAGTACAGATGAGAGGCTGGAGCTGGTGGGGACTGACCCCTCAGAGTACATGCACGCTAAACGTGATGCCTTTAGCCTGCTCCAGTTCTGCAGGAGTACCCCAGCAAGGCGCTTATCTTACTGCAGTCCCACACACCCACACGCTGTCCCTCTGAGTACTACGGCTTGATACAAAAGTGTGGTAACAGCAGGCTACAAACCAACCTTCCCATTTGCTTCTAGATTTTCTGCCTACACATGGCACACATGCAGTGTTTGAGATCAATATCTGGAGAAGACCTGCTTCTTTGTGGGTACTACATTTGTAGGTGGGAAAAACTGTCCTGAAAAAATACAGGTATCAGGACTTGTGGTATGTCCTTTGCTAGGGCCCAGGAGTATCCTCCACTTGGGCAATAGGGCCCTGGTATATCAGGGAGGAAAATATCTTGTAATGCACATGTTGTCATCATTTTGAAGTACCCTTCTACTGCTACCAGAGCCCTGTGGCTTGGGGTTAAATGTTTATTAATCAAATAGAATAAAATCATTACACATCTTTTTAATGCAGTCAACGTTTGATGTATTACAACCTAAAGAGATAAATAAAAACAGTGAAGAGGAAAAACACAGAATACCTGTTAGAAAAGACCCAGGGTTTGTAATAGGATGTACCGGTTGTAAACATATTCCATCATTTAGCTGCACCACTTCTCCAAGGAAGTAGCCATGGGATATTTTCCTTACATAGCAAGCTCCAAGAAAACATTTCTGCAATACCAGGCTCGCAGTAAGACCAGCTGGCCAGACTTGCCCTGGAATCACCTCTTGCACGATCCCACTGAAATTAGTGAGGCTGAACACGCTTACAAATCAGGAAAGAAGGATGCCCACTTCTAGCTGTAGAAGTTGCAAACTAAATCTGATGATCACAGCCAGAAACGTATAAGAGTTTGGTTAAAACGTTACAGAGAAGTCTACAGATGGTGTGGCAAATGTTCATGCTGGTTGCTGCAGTAAGCCCAGAGCGCTTCTGTTTAGGTAGAGCATTTTTCCCCAGGTTTAAACCATTGGGACTGCAAGCAGAGTTTGGAACAAGGGATCCAGTTTTGCCCGTGGCTGGCAGATAACTGAAGTCAGGAAGATTTTTGCTGAAGTCAGATTAGTTAGGTAAGGGGAGATGGGTGAAGCCATAAGATGGCTCCTTGAGCAAAGTGTGATGTACAGCAACATCTGAAGCGGAAAACGCTCCATCCTAAAAAAAAAATAAGACAGAATGACTCTAGAGGCAGACTCTTGTTTTGTTAGGTGTAAATCAGATGTAATATAAAATCCATATGGTAAAGGTTAACATGTAAGAGGTATTGCACATTGATCACAGCACTTTAGAATTGGCCCATTTTTCATTAGCATTTTATCAGCTTCACAATAGGCAGTAACACTGATACAAAATGCCTAAGAATTAACTGCAACAGTAAATGTTAATGCAAGTTTTAAAAAGATAATAATGCCTTCCTTACGCTTGTAATGATAACAAACAGCAGAAATCCCTAATAGCAGCATCAATTCCATGTCACAAACAAGGAAAAATTAACATGGGAGAACGAAACTATGAAGATCTACTAATAAAATCATCAAGCTGAGAGTAAAATGATCCAGCAGCAGAGGAAAAAAGCAAAATCAACACCAAAAAGATATTAATTAGTACCTTCTCCATTCTGCTGCATATATGTCAGACTCCAGTGCTTGGAAACGCAGAAAAGCTTGCAGTATCAGGGCTCCAGTCTCTGAAACTCATCTTTCTATGACTGAGCAATTGTCCTCGAAGGCCACTAAATTAAATAGAGGAAGGCAGAGATGGTAACTTTTTTTTTCCAAGGACATCAGTGGATTGTAAGATTAGACATCTCCCTGGCACTGCTCTCGATGGAAATGTAACACCCTTCTTCCCTCTTATCTCCACATATTAACAGCCCAAACTCTGCAAAATACCTCCCTGATGGGCGAACCGGACCCGGTGGTGACCCTGCACATTGACAGGAGTGGGTTGGGGTAGGCAGGAGGTGGACTTCGAACCCCCCTCAGCCTCTCACGGCAGGCAGCAGCGGTCGGTCCCCAGCTCTGGGAATTACCCCACTGCTCAATCCTCAGGCTCACGCAGGGATTTGTGATGCTGATTTGTGTCTGATTTCTGTTTCACGGGCATGCCTGTTTAAACACAAGTAATTGGGACTGTGAGCACACAAAGTACACATGGTGTAGTTTTTTTTTTGTACCAGAAGGTATCAGTGAGTGAAACCGCAGCCTGCAGGTCCACTTGGACCTGGATCCTTGCACAATCCTGTTAGCTGGGCAGAGCCCACACACACAACCGACGTTGGTCCTGGCCACCGGCTCATGCCCTGCAGCAACCCAGAGGCTGGAGGCCTCTGAGTCCCACCAACAGCCAGGGAGCGGAGGTGCTTTCTGAGCTGGGGAGAGCACAGCCATGGTTGGCATTCAACAGACAGCCAAGATGAGGATTTACAACATAGCATAACAGTGAACTCTTATTTTGTTCTTTGTGCCTCTGCCAGCAATTCCAGGCAGACTCTTTTCTTTTTACCTCTTGCCTGCTGCTGAACACTGCTGTTTTCATAAAACTGCCTGTTACAGTCCAAGCTCTTTCCCGAGCAGCAATAGCTAGGTCAGACCCCATTGTTGTGCATGTAAAGCTTGGAGAAAGTCTCCATTTACATGGCTTTCTACCCATCAGCACTGAATTTCACCTGCTGTTATACTACGTGGCCATTCAGCATCATGAAATCCTTCTGCTACTCTCCAGACAGCTTTCGTTTGCACTGCCCACAGTAACTTAGTGCCATCAACCAGAGGTTAAGTTATTTTGGCAAGTTATCTGAAATGTTGTCTTCTCCCCCCAAAAAAATCATTCTGTCAAATAAACAATACCTCTTCTGTGAGCGTACCACTCCAATTAATGGAGGTTAATTGTGTATAACAACCAACCATTCAATGTATTCATTTCACTAATGAGATTTCTTTTTTAGAGGATTTATTAGTAGAAAAATACAGTTTTGTTCACTCGGCTTTTAACTGCAGCAAGAAAATGTGCTTGAATTTGGGAAAATCTTTCATTCCACGAGAAAATGACAAACTGCTCTTAAAAGAAAATGGATATTTATTCACTAGTTGACACTTTAGATGTCCCTGAGCAAAAGATCAAAACAACTATTTTCAAATGCATTAACTTATTAAGTTTTGTAACATATATATATATGTGTGATATTGCAGTTGCACCCACCTTTTACATTGATTATAAAGATTTTTTAAAGCTTAACTGACCCTAAGAAAGCAATCTGTCTTCCTGTGTCACCACCAGGTTGCCATCGTAGAGCTAAAATCACCTAATTTTAACATCAAGATGCTGGAAAGACAGTGATAAGTAACAGTTAAAATACTCTCAATTCTCTTATTTTAAAGTTTTCACAGTTAAAATAATTTGGCTGATTAAACATTGTCCATTAAAATTAAAAGGCGTGTATCACCAGAGACAATTGCGCTGGGCTGGGTTTGGCACTGCTACAGCCAGACCACTACACCTTGTTAATTTACCGTTAGGCTGTGTATCACTGTTCTGCTCTCCTTTCATACCCATGTTTTCAGTGCAGACTATATCCCAAATAAGAATCTAGTGTTTTAACTATTAATAAAGGGATATTCAAACTATTCCATAAGAAAAAAAAAAATAGGTTTTGGTACACAGATATTAGCAAGCCCTTAAAGAAGGAAAGAAAATACACTGACTATGACTAAAGTCTCCCAAATAGTCACATATGCAGCCAGTGAAACAAATACGAAACTTTACTCCATCAGAACTCATATTGACAGATTACATCCTGAGGGACTGCTGCCACTCTGGGTAGTTTTCCAAAGCTAGCACTTCCAAACCAAACCTTTATCATGTGCCTTGGATATGCGATACCTTCTGGGTCAATGGTGTTAGGAATATTTTATTAAAGTTAATTAAGCAGCAAGAGTAGAAAAGGCATAAGATGTTCCAAACTCAAAACATTTAGTAAGAATAAATAAAAAGAAAATAGTGTTAAAAAAAAGAATCCTCAGTCTCACTTGATTAGGTGATACCCCTTTAATCAGCAAATTGCAATCTGTTTCAGACTGAAGATTGTTGCTATGAAGAGTATAAGAACAAACTAAATCACCTAGCACTTATTTAAAATGCTGCAACACCAGCAGGCTTATTGAAATACAATAGAGTAGTAGAGCAACTACACTCTGAGATTAATATTTATAGAACATGATCAGGTCTTCCTTATTTAAAATATTATTCAATAATTTGTGCTCCTTAAAAGCATCTTCAAAGTCTATGTAGGGTTTGAAATAAGTCTTTATGGAAAGGTATAAAAACCCTGGCAGGAATCTGGAATGACATTCACTGCCCCTCAGAGATCACTTGTGCTGTGGTCCCTGAAAGTCTTGCACTTCAGGAGCAAGGATCTCCCTTTCTGATGTGAAGGAATGAACATGAGAGAGACTAGGGGATGGGCTATAAAATGGCATGAAGTGCATGCTGTGAAAGGGATTTGCAACATTGCCTGGGAAAATGGCCATCCTGTAGCAAGACACACAAGAAACCAACAGAGGTCAGATGCAGAACTTCACCAGGAGGAGGAAGAGAAGACTATTTTTCCAAAATTAGTCTAGCTTTAGTTTCTAGCTTTAAACTAGATTCGAAGGGGGATGGGGTAGTAGCTGGGCTTACACCACTGGGGCAACGCTCTAGTGTTGAGGTAGACCAGGAGGCCTCCCATCCCCCTAGGGTGAAATCGGTGTGCTCAGCTCGCTCCCTGAAATGCCTGTACACAAATGCACGCAGCATGGGGAATAAACAGGAGGAGTTAGAAATCTGTGTTCGGTCGGGGGGCTATGATTTAGTGGCAATTACAGAGACTTGGTGGGAAGCCTCGCATGACTGGAATGTGGTCATGGATGGCTATGTCCTGTTCAGGAAAGACAGGCCACTAAGGAGAGGTGGTGGAGTTGCTCTTTATGTGAGTGAGCAGCTAGAATGTATTGAGTTCTGTCCAGGGGCGGATCAGGAGCGAGTTGAGAGTTTGTGGCTGTGAATTAAGGGGCAGGCTGGCAGGGGTGATACTGTTGTGGGTGTCTATTACAGGCCACCAGATCAGGATGAGGAGGGTGATGAGGCCTTCTACAGGCAGCTGAGAGCAGTCTCGCAATTACAGGGCCTGGTTGTTGTGGGGGGTTTCAACTACCCTGATATTTGCTGGGAGGCCTACTCAGCCAGCCATCCTCAGTCCAGGAGGTTCCTCCAGTGCATTGATGATAACTTTCTGATGCAAATGGTGGATGAGCCAACTAGGAGAGGAGCGCTGCTGGATCTTATCCTCGCTAACAAGGAGGGTCTGGTTGAGGCGGTGAAGGTTGAGGGCAGCCTTGGTTGTAGTGACCATGAGATGGTAGAGTTCAGGATCTCATGTGGCAGGAACAGAATAGCTAGCAGAATCTCAACCCTGGACTTCAGGAGGGCCAACTTTGGCCTTTTCAAGCAATTGCTAGGGGAAATCCCATGGGACAGGGTACTAGAAGGTAAGGGGGCTCAAGATAGTTGGTTAGCATTCAAGGACTGCTTCTTAAGAGCTCAAGATCAGAGCATCCCAGCAGGTAGGAAGTCAAGGAAGGGTACCAGGAGACCTGCATGGTTGAACAGGGAACTGCTGGGCAAACTCAAGTGGAAGAAGAGGGTGTACAGATCATGGAAGGAGGGGCTGGCCACTTGGGAGGAATAGAAGTCTGTTGTCAGAGGATGTAGGGAGGCAACTAGGAAAGCTAAGGCCTCCTTGGAATTAAACCTTGCAAGAGAGGTCAAGGACAACAGAAAGGGCTTCTTCAAATACATTGCAGGTAAAGCCAACACTAGAGGCAATGTAGGCCCACTGATGAATGAGGTGGGGGCCCTGGAGACAGAGGATAAAAAGAAGGCGGAGTTACTGAATGCCTTCTTTGCCTCTGTCTATACTGCTGGAGGCTGTCCTGAGGAGCCCCGGACCCCTGAGGCCCCAGAAGAAGTCAGGATAGAGGAGGAATCTGTCTTGGTAGATGAGGGCTGGGTCAGGGACCAATTAAGCAACCTGGACGTCCATAAATCCATGGGCCCTGATGGGATGCACCCACGGGTGCTGAGGGAGCTGGCAGAAGTCATTGCTAGGCCACTCTCCATCATCTTTGCTAAGTCGTGGGCAACCGGAGAGGTGCCTGAGGACTGGAGGTAAGCGAATGTCACTCCAGTCTTCAAAAAGGGCAGGAAGGAGGACCCGGGTAACTATAGACCGGTCAGCCTCACCTCCATCCCCAGAAAGGTGATGGAACAACTTGTCCTTGGTGCTGTCTCTAGGCACATCAAGGATAGGGGGATCATTAGGGGCACTCAGCATGGCTTCACCAAGGGGAAGTCATGCTTAACCAACTTGATAGCCTTTTATGAGGACGCAACCCGGTGGATAGATGATGGTAAAGCTGTGGATGTGGTCTATCTCGATTTCAGTAAAGCGTTTGACACGGTCTCCCACAGCATCCTCGCAGCTAAACTGAGGAAGTGTGGTCTGGATGATCGGGTAGTGAGGTGGATTGTGAACTGGCTGAAGGAAAGAAGCCAGAGAGTGGTGGTCAATGGGACAGAGTCCAGTTGGAGGCCTGTGTCTAGCGGAGTCCCGCAAGGGTCGGTACTGGGACCAGTACTATTCTATATATTCATTAATGACTTGGATGAGGGAATAGAGTGCACTGTCAGCAAGTTCGCTGATGACACAAAACTGGGAGGAGTGACTGACACACCGGAAGGCTGCGCGGCCATTCAGAGAGACCTGGACAGGCTGGAGAGTTGGGCGGGGAGAAATTTAATGAAATATAACAAGGGCAAGTGTAGAGTCCTGCATCTGGGCAAGAACAACCCCATGTACCAGTACAAGTTGGGGGCAGACCTGTTGGAGACCAGCGTAGGGGAAAGGGACCTGGGGGTCCTAGTGGACAGCAGGATGACCATGAGCCAGCAGTGTGCCCTTGTGGCCAAGAAGGCCAATGGCATCCTGGGGTGTATCAGAAGGGGTGTGGTTAGCAGGTCAAGAGAGGTTCTCCTCCCCCTCTACTCTGCCCTGGTGAGGCCGCATCTGGAATATTGTGTCCAGTTCTGGGCCCCTCAGTTCAAGAAGGACAGGGAACTGCTAGAGAGAGTCCAGCGCAGAGCCACGAAGATGATTAAGGGAGTGGAACATCCCCCTTATGAGGAGAGGCTGAGGGAGCTGGGTCTCTTTAGCTTGGAGAAGAGGAGACTGAGGGGTGACCTCATTAATGTTTATAAATATGGAAAGGGCAAGTGTCATGAGGATGGAGCCAGGCTCTTCTCAGTGACATCCCTTGACAGGACAAGGGGCAATGGGTGCAAGCTGGAACACAGGAGGTTCCACATAAATATGAGGAAAAACTTCTTTACGGTGAGGGTGACCGAACACTGGAACAGGCTGCCCAGAGAGGTTGTGGAGTCTCCTTCTCTGGAGACATTCAAAACCCGCCTGGACGCGTTCCTGTGTGATATGGTCTAGGTAATCCTGCCCCGGCAGGGGGATTGGACTAGATGATCTTTCGAGGTCCCTTCCAATCCCTAACATTCTGTGATTCTGTGATTCTGTGATTCTGTGAAAAGCAATCCAAAAAATTGTGATACTGAAATACCAGCAACCCCTGTGAAGTCAGAGACTCAGAAAATTAAGTGTGAACCTCCAGGATGACCGGCCAGTGACACAAGGACACAGGGACACAGGCCTCCAGGTTTCTTTCTTCCTGGGCAGTATCCTCTCTCGAGCAGGAGCTATCGGTCACCACGTGTTCATACCATACAAAGCCCAAGCATGACTAACCTGAGCTAAGGTCTCTGTGGGCTATTGCAAGACCAATGGTGTGTAATAAATGACTATTATTTCTGGAATATAGCTAAAACTAGCATCGGAGCTCTTAAACTGTTTACTTTAAATGTGAGAAAGATATATGCCATGATTTCCTCATCTGAGTCAGAGCAAGAACAGTGCCCAGATTACAGAAAGAGAGATGGAGCTACAAGGTATCAAATCCCTTACACCCACAGCAGAGGGGATCAATGTCTGCTTTCCATCAGTAGGAACTGACAGAATTTTAAGGTGCTAATTGTTAGTACTGCCAATTCTGAGCTCAACATCTTCTGCTATAATGAGCCCTGCTTCAAATTCCAAAACACACGCACGCACATTTTATAACGGGGTGTGGGAGTGTTGTTAATCGCTTAGCTGCGCTCTTCAGGAAAGTATTTCTTACATCTAAGTGTGTATAACTCTCGATCATTTTATTCTTTGCCTTGTAATTCCTACCTCTTTTTAGCATGTAGTAAATACCCAAAGTGCTTTATCAACTTTGCACCTAATGTTGCTAACCAAGATGTGACTTTGCTTTATAAGCACGCGTCAGAGTCCCTCAGTTTCCCTGTCTTATGTCCTGCTTATAGACAGGACAAAACCGTCACCTGGCTCTGGAGCGCTCAGCATCCCGTTTCTCCAGTACTAGTAGAAATTCCCAGACCCTGCTCTTGGGACATCACAGTCTCACTCAGCACCCAAAAGCTGCTTGGTGCTGCCCAGTGGAACCTGGGTTCAACCCAACACCCTCCTCAGATTAGGCTGGGGAAAAACCCCACGCCTTTCCTCTCTGGAAACAGCCTGTGATGGCAGTGGAGCAGAAGACAGCCCAACCAAGCATCTTCATAGGGATACGTGACACATTACAGCAAACACACAACTGGAGAAAACAGAATACCTGAGATTAAATTAATTAAATTAATTTCTGATACAGCTTCTGGCTTCAGCAAACTCGGGTTTTTACATTTCACCAAACACATAGCTCTCCGGCCTCCCTTCTTTGTCTTCAAATTGTAAGAAGGCCAAATTTCTTGTTTGTTCATGCCATCTGATCAGCTTCCTGGCAATAGCTGTCAGCAGTAGACTACTTCTGACATCATCTCACTAATGGGGACAACTTGCAAAGTATCAGTGCAACATGGAGCAAAAAATGTTTCAGATTTCATTTTAGAAAGCACTAAATAGAATATACCATCCACCAGGTAATTCCCCTGTACAATCTCTGTTAACTGCTCAGAGGTGCTCAGTACCTGGGAAATCCTTGAAATAAAAGAGCATTTCCCTCTTGTGACTTGATCCCGACAAGCCCAGGCTGATCAGGATTGCTGGTGGAACTGAAAATGTTTTCGCCCTCTGCCTTTTTTAAAATAGCAGCCAACCGTGTCAGTCCAGCTTTGTTTGTGACAGGAGTAGAAGCTACAACCTGGCCACTTCCATTGTTTGTTTTTTAATTTCCCTCCATCAAACAGTACTTCATTTCCCTTCACCTTCGTATCTTGCCTGGCAATCCAGTGATTCACAAATGTATCTTTTTCACATCTTTAGCAAAGGTATTTTAACAAAAATATTAGCTTGACTGAGGTGAACAATGCCAAAGTGTTCTTCCAAGCCTAAGTCTGAATTGAAAATCGGTAATTTGCTTTGATATTCACAGTGCCTTTGGTCCTTGTAAATATTAATACAAAGGTTTTTTTCTCTACAAAGGCATCCAATACATTTGCAAGTTCATGTGAAAGCACTGGCACTTTTATAGACAACAAGAAGATAGTCAACTAATTACAGAACAAAATAAATGGCAGGGGACTTAAGTGGCTACTCCAGCATCAGAAATAATAAAATATAAGTGGATGACAATATAAATATTACCACATGCAGGGGAATAAGAGTGCGACTCGCACTCACTTCTGCCAATATATTATTCCATATCTCACATGCATTATTGTTTGTTTATTTAAATAAACAGCTGGATTTCTCCATCTTCAGTGGCTAATATGAAAAGAGAAGATTTCTATTCCTACATCACAGGGATGAAACTAGAGAGGAAATGGTAATTTCAGAAAAGGGACCGATCTGTACCGGATCACTGATTCCGTAACAGAGCTCAACAGTTAGTCTCATATATTTCTTCGTTTTCTTTTTAATTTTTAGATTTAATTCTTTCTCTTTTTTTTTTTTTATTTTTTCCTGTCTGAAATAATTAGTCATGTTTTGCATGTGAACCTGGAGGGTGCATCAGCTGGAGCATATTTATCTAGCAGTTCAGCTGGAAAAGTACATTCTTGAATGTAGATCCATTCCAGAAGGTCAGTTCCTGGTGCCTTGTGGAAGGTAGGGAAAACACATCATGGCTTGTGACCTGCTTCTTGAGGAGAGAGAGCACCTGCAGTGCTCAACACTCTGTTGCACTTGTAAGAAAGATTATCAGGTTGCGGACCCGGGAAGGGCCTAAACTTTATTTCTTCACTTGAGGTGCATGAAGTGGGCAAGAAAACCAAAGCACTGTCTGAAATTGCTGTGCAGCATGGGGCTGTGTCTGCTCACTGTGGCTGTTCTCTTTCTTCTCCCTGCTCGGTGATGAGCTGGCTGTTTTAAAAGTGTGGAAGATGGGACTGATTTGTGAAATTCTTTTCCTGTGTATGAAATGCTTTGTACGCAGTCTTTTTGACAGGTAGAAGCTCCTGTGTACTCCAAGGCTTCCTTTTCTCCTTTATTTAGGAATTATTGATTTTAACAGGAGAACATTGACTGTTGCAACCATGAGAAAGGTTATATGGTGTCAATCTCGGATACGATGTAGAAAGAACTTGTATAGAAAAGACTGCAGGGAAATTAATACACTCTGTCAATCTAAACTCACTGTTGCCAGGCATTTATAGCCCATATCTAAATTATATTAATTTTTGCCTGTCCATACTGCCAGCCTGACAGATGACTGGTTCGTGTAATAGTTGTATTAAAAGATACTTGCAAAAGCATCTTTAAGCAAATATACAAGTCACACAACAAGAAAGCAGTGTTTTTCTAGCAGCCCTTGCTCTGCACGTTTCTGGCAGATTTTTTCACCACGTTCCACATCAATAATGCAGCAGCAACCAAAAGGCCATGTAGGCATTTAATCTGTGAGTGCTGAGGGCACACAGCTACCGGCCGAACATTCTGCAAACATTCTCCATCATGTGCTTCCACTCCAGGGAGTTGCCATTGGAGACTCCTCAAAGTCTAAGTTAGATTCATTTTAAAATACAGAACTTTTTGACACTAAATAAAACAAACTCCTAGCTTTATTGAATTATATGAAGTGCTGCAGAAAAAAAAAGAAGAAAAATTATGCCTTTAAACCATATTCTTGTCTCATCTGAAAACAGCTACCACGAGCCGACTAAAACTTCCAAGCAATGGCATGTAAAAGTACCCTTTGTCCAATTTATAACTTGTATATATCTATGTAAACGTATATAGCATTTTTCTTACGGCACCAAACAGAGCTACATAACACTGGTGCCAGCAGGAGAGAAGGAGCAACAAGAGACGGTGTAAAGAAAGGGAGCGGGGCTACAAAATGAAGAGAGTAAAGAACAGACAGACTCCATATCTACTCTCATCCAAGGAGAATGGAGCAATACAAATTATTTTCTCCAACGGTGTCTTCCAGACGCAGCTGAAGGTGCTTTGTGTGACTTTGCCCTATGCTTTGAGATAGTTCACTTAGTTAGACCACCACACAAATATGGAAAGCAATTATTTTTGTGAAATGTGCTTCAAATAGTGAAATATTATTGACTAGAACTCATACTCCATTATATACACATTGCTAAAGTGAAATTAATCATATACAAACATTATAAACATTATAGTTGTCAACATTTACAATCTATATAAATGCTTTTGCGGGTAATTAATATACGGAAAGCACTCCCTCAGTCAAGGAAAGAGAACACCTAGGGAATCATATGTTACTTATCTTCTCTCAAAGGCAAAACTGTAAAGATTTTAGTGGTGACACTGTCTCTGTAATAAATGCAGGCTGTCTGAGCTAAACACATGAGAATGTATATATAGCATGAACATTTAAATAAAAGTTAGCTTGTAGCCCACAGAAAAATAAGAGTTTTTTCTCCCTTTTCTTGCTTCTTCTGATACCTTCTGTCTCCTGAATGCCATGAAGTAGGAAAAGCAATTAATATTAAATATTACTGTCATTACATAGCTAATAATATAATATATAATGCCCCTGACACCAAATCTTAGGTAAAAATTCAGTCCACAAGAGGACCCTATGGGAAATTTTATTGTGCAACTACAAAAAGAGTAACACTACTCTTGGTTTTGCTTCTCATTCCCAGGGGCAGAAATGAAAATAGAAACTCCAGGAGCAGCAAGGACAGGAAAGCTCGGAGGGTAAGGAACTGGGCTGTCTTCACCTCTTCCCTCTTGCAATGTTGCAGTAATCTGCTCCTGCGGTTATCCTAAGGATGTGTCTATTGCCACTGGAAGGTCCTCGGCACAGCACAGTTTGAAAAAAACACTGTGGTTTACCAGAATGAAAAGATACTAAGAGTAATGAAGTGAAAGGATAGTCCTTTCTACCCATGTATATATATCCTTATACTTTATCTGCAGTATTTCTAGAACACCCAAGAACTTGGTCTTTGCACGTTGCTTGAAAAAAGAAATGTACATAAACATACGATAAACATGTTCCCAGAAAGAAAGACAGCTGCTAATAAATGAGCTCTGAATAAGGTGACAAACCCGCTGCAGTGGGAAGGACTGGAAAGAACAAGGTATACCCACTCTGCCATCTGTGACAGCACTGCAATTGCTACTGTAAGTGCAGCAGTGGAGATCTGGCTTTGTGCTAACTGCTTCTCGGGTGGGTTTGGCAGCCCGAGCTGTACTTGGAGCTGCTACCACTGAGCTGCAGGCAGCAGCTGTGAGAGTTAATTTAAGACTGGCTTGAGCATCCTTCCAGTATAGTGCTGCAATAGCACTGACTTCGGTGTACTGTTTAGGCAGTATTACAAAAGTATAGAAGTATTACACATAAAATAATTATTAATGTACAGTAGAATAGATAGGCAAGTGTTCCTTATTTACTCTTTTGCATAAAACAGCACTGGGACAGTGTCAGTAAAATAGGAAACAAACACATCTAGGATGGACTTTTGCATGCTAGGCATAATTACCTGATGGAGTTCCTCTCCAGCACACATTACTACACCTAACAAATCAGAAGAATTCCAAAAAAGTGTAGACATTTGTATAACTTGTGAGAAGAGAGTAAAAGAGACAAATCACACATAAACATTGAAGAACACTAATGCTAAAGACAACAGCAAAACCTCTCTTTTAACTGTTAGGATTTAGGAAGACTACAGACAATATATTTCGTAGTTGTTTCTTACACCATTTTCTAAATTGTTTGGCGTGGGCTGATCTCAGAAACTGCCAGCGTACTGGAACAGAGGAGTTCCCGGTATGGGATTTGATACAGGAGGTGCTAATGATGCTGGGAATGATCATCACTGTTGCTCAGCAAGTACTCCCCAGACGCAAAGCCAATCTATAGATGCTGCTTGCGAACGCAGCTCTCCTTTTGGCCTGAGATGTTGAGCAGTGATACACTCAACAGCTCACTCTTTTACTGTATTGTTTTTATAGTCTTCAAAGGTCTGAATATGCCTTTCCATCTTTCTGGCAGTGCTTTTTCTTTATTGCTTGCATGAGTTGTTCCTTTTCATTATCCACCGGCATAGTAAATTTTCCTTGTTTTGACAGGGACTGTTCTGTTACAATTACCTGCTGTCGTTGTGGTTCAAGTGAAGGTGCTGCCAGCTGGACAGAGCTGTAAAGCAACATGAGTGAATTCCCCAGTGTTAAAGTTCTTTTGAAAATACAGGAAGCAATAAGCTATCTCTATATTTAGAAGAGTGCTTGTATTGCTATGAGACACTGCCAGCCTGAGGTTGGGGGCAGATGGAGCCTTGATGCTTCCCAAACTTCAGAGATTTTTGACTCTTTCATCGCATTTAAAAACTCTTAATCTCATCTAGAAAATTCGTAACATATAGGAACATGTGATACTTAGCCAAAAAATAAGACAGGGATAAAATGTACCAAACCTTTCAAGAACGCTATTCCCCATCATTGTTACAAGGGGAAACAAAATGTTCATGATCGGTGTCAGAACTCACAGAAAGTGCATGTTTCTCTGATGGGCTGAGCACCTCTTGTCTCAGCTAACTTGAGTGGGAATCAGCAGGAACAGAAACTAGGGCTTACTAGCATTACAGGTCTGCGTCCAAAAATAAAGGAAAGGAAGGGGAGAGGATGCAGGTCACGTGCTCCACTACCAACAGATGGACAAGGAACTCCCTCATGCCCCTGTACATTCTGCTGGAGAGCCAGTTTGTGACCAGTGGTGTCCACCAGACCTGGACTGATGGAGGAAAGGCTTAGGACATATGGAACACCTCCCATCTCCCTAAAGATTGGTTCACATACTGTAATTATGAAAAAAAAAACCCTAATACAGCCTCTTTTTAAGAAACTAACAAATACAGTATATTTCAAAGTTACTTTTCAAAAAGATGACAAGAACACATTTGGAGGCCACAATAATCCCAAAGCATACTACCATTAAACCAGACTTTGCAACTGAACATGCAGCTTCAGCAACAGATGAGCACAGACCAGAAGGCTGAAGCCATACACGAGAGGCCATGCTCCTACATGTGGGACAGAAGATCTGAAGAAAAAGAGGAATTTCAACTATAACATGATAACTGAAAATAATCAAAATTTAGTACATTTAGTACACTTAGTACTTTTTGCCAAATCAATCTTACATAAATTATCTTTATTTGCCTTGATAAGGCATAGGAATATTTTTTTGACATTTCTGGCAACTAGTTTCTACTGAGCTAGTAAGTCTAGAAAAAATCATTACTATCTGAAAACTGAAAATTAGCTTCTTACTAGCTTGTTCCCTCTAGAAGTTTACCTGTTAATCATAATTGCAACATACTTTCCTTTTTGCAGAATACACGGTACAAATGGAAATATTTTCCTTCTCCAAAGCAGCTTCGGTTTCATGGAAACCTAGAGAGATTCTTGTAATTTTCCAACTATTACAGTCCCCAAACATTTTACTCTTGAACATGACTATTAGATCCACCAGTTTTGTCTTTCATCTATGTGTTCCTAACAGATGAGCTGGTTTTGTACTCCCTCATAAACTCACAAATTAAACTCCTACATGCTCTTCTGCTTCATAAGTTGGTGCTTTGGGACAGTGCTGCCATTAGCTCACTTAAGAACAAAACCATTATTCAGACAAGTTACAGTTGCCTCATCTTCAAACAGCAAACTACAACTTACAAAACAAATTCGCATTACACTCAATATTTATTTTAAACATTCAGTACCACACAATACAAGCTCAAGTGCGATCAATTTAACAATACAGGGAAGAAATTCTTTACAGAAAAGAAAAGTGAAACTTCTGTCAGACGTCTGGGATAATCTTGTGTTAATGAAGATGTTTTTGATGGCTCTTTTATAGACAGATTCATCACCGACTGCCCCTTGCAGCACTAACAAGTGAATACGGGTAACTACTCTCAGGAGCAGCATATAATTGCCACTTTATACAGCATAAATAATTGTTTAGGCAGCAAAAAAATAGTGAACTGTTTGTTCCCTAGACTTTAAACTGGACTATTACTTCTTCCAACACAGAGAGACGTGCTGTAGCCTCTCACTGGAGTGCATGACCCAGTAATGAGGCATACGGATAAGGAGGCAAGTTAATCCATAACTCCTAAAGGCAGGTAGGATACCTGAAAGTACTAACTGCCAGGATGCTTCTAGTGACACTCTAGGGATGCTCAGTAGATAGCAAATTCAGAGACAGCAAGTGCCATGCCTTTGAAAAGGTACAGTGTACGCTCCAGGCCCAAATCTACTAGCCAGTTTCGGGGAAAATATAGAGGTATTGGTGTCCTGCTTATGCAGCAATGAGAGCATGCAGGGGGCAGGCTAAACCCTCCTATTTCCCCAACCCTGCACACTTGTTAAGTGTGGTCAGTAACTGGCCTAAAATATTTAGCTCCATTTTCTATCTAACAAACAGTTGCATGATGATAGCAATCTTCGTAGAGCAGACTGCAAATGTACCCAAGCAATATCTATCAATACTGCAGCAGCTGCTGCTCTTCCAGAGGGACTGATGTGCCCAGAGGGAAGGAAGCAGTGCTGGAAAAGAAGGTTTGTTCATTCAGTTTCTTCCTAGAAATAAGAGACACATGTGAAACAGGTCAGCATGGGTCAGCTAATTAAGAGACATAAGTATAAACTCTGTCTCCTGGTGGTAAGGATGAGAGATAAAGCTAAGGAGCCATATAGCCAAGGAAGTCATGATGTGAATGAGATGTTACCTGAACAAAGCCTCCATTTATTTAAATAAAAGTCCTTACAGAGATCTTTCTGATGGACCGATGAACCTCTCCTGCATCCTAGCAAGAATGACATCTGGACAATCCCGGGTTCACAAAGGTCAGAAAAACACCAGGCTGACGAAAGTTGTACAGTGGTGAAAGCAAAAAAACCCCGAACCTGGTATTTGTTACACATCTCAGAGGTAAAAAGCGGAACTTCTATTACAGTAGAAGTACTCTCATTAAAATCTTCCTCTTTCTGTTTCAAATACTTATTAGTTGAAACACACGGAACTACATGCAGTTTTTTATAAAGCAAACAGTGTTGCATTTATGAGGGCTTATGATGCAGCAATGTCATTTTATTAATAATCATCATGAGTATTGTTTTACTTTTGAAAAAATTTATATCTGAATAAGACTTGAAACTCAGCAAATAAGTCTCTTTTCTACATTGCAGTTTAATTTTTCAAAAGAAATTACCAACTGTTTTAGAATTTGAATCAGTTGCTGTTGAAATATTCGCAGTGTTATAAGTACATCATTTCACACAGGATTTAATTTCATATGGGTATGTATCCTAGGGAAACAATGCCTATTTTGTCTCTTTAGACTGCACTGGTAGGTGACAAGTATGGCTCCCTGCATTCCCGCCCAGGTGAAACCAGGTAATCAAATCACTATACCAGAAGGGGTCTAGGTACCCAGCCAAGTTAACAATGTCATCCCAAGCTGATGCCATGAAACACAGAACTGTTAATTCATTTCCCTGAAAGGTCCAAGATATTTGGGAAAGTGCACTCACCAGTGACTGATGTTCGTGGATGTACATCTCCTTGCCCTGGCTTAATCTCTACCACCCTTAGCTCCGGGAGACCCACTTCTAACCATCTCTGAATTAACAAGCTACTATACTCACTGTGTCTACATCCCTCCCCACCTCTCTCTCTGTGTGGCTATCAGCTTCCATTTGCTGACAACCCACTTCTTATTCCTGGGATGAGAATTTGTGAGGTTTAAGCATTTTCTTTTATTTCAAGCCTTGGGAAAAGTAAACACTCCTAAACTGGATGAAGTCAGGCATGTGGGATTTTTTTTTTCCTTACGCTGCTATTTTTCCTTAGGGAATGTATTTTTCCCATTGTTTCGTCTCCCATGTAATTTTCCTTTATTGCCCTCTTCTGATATAACTCTTGGATATTAGGTAGATTAATAGTGAATAGATAACCTGCAAGTCATCCAACATTGTAAAGATATCATAAATACTACTGGCACTTCCCTCACTCTGCCCATTAGAGATACTCATCATTATCACAGAATCACAGAATCACAGAATGTTAGGGATTGGAAGGGACCTCGAAAGATCATCTAGTCCAATCCCCCTGCCGGAGCAGGATTACCTAGACCATATCACACAGGAACGCGGCCAGGCGGGTTTTGAATGTCTCCAGAGAAGGAGACTCCATAACCTCTCTGGGCAGCCTGTTCCAGTGTTCGGTCACCCTCACTGTAAAGAAGTTTTTCCTCATATTTATGTGGAACCTCCTGTGTTCCAGCTTGCACCCATTGCCCCTTGTCCTGTCAAGGGATGTCACTGAGAAGAGCCTGGCTCCATCCTCATGACACTTGCCCTTTCCATATTTATAAACATTAATGAGGTCACCCCTCAGTCTCCTCTTCTCTAAGCTAAAGAGACCCAGCTCCCTCAGCCTCTCCTCATAAGGGAGATGTTCCACCCCCTTAATCATCTTCGTGGCTCTGCGCTGGACTCTCTCTAGCAGTTCCCTGTCCTTCTTGAACTGAGGGGCCCAAAATTATATATTCAGTGATAGCATACACATAAACCACCACCAAGGATGCTAGACAAGAGAATCCCCAAATTTAGTGGATAAATCAGAAAAAAATAAACAATATAAACATAAACTTCCATACTTTCTACAGACTTCCATTACTGCCAGCAATACACTTTGAGATGATCTCATAATGTTTGTATCACAAATAACTGGATGAGCAAGGCTTGTAGCAATCTTCCTACCAAACAGCCAGAGAGCATACATATATGAATATCTTTTCTACAGTATTTGGGCTGGAGGAAAAACCAACATTTTTCTCAGGCTCATCAAAAAGCAATTGGCTTTTTAAGCACAGGGTTTCATCCATGAGGGTTTATTTAGGGGATTTCATTGGTTTCAGTATTTTGCCATTGCACATTGATACAGACAACTTATTCCATGCTCATTGTGAAATTAAATAGTCTGATATGAAATTTGAAATTGCATGCTTTTATTTCTGTGTAAACAGGATCTCCCAATAAAGTAACCTGTAATGCAGTTATGGAAGGAAACTGTTTTAGAAATGGCAATTCTCAGTTGAATTCATCTGCTCCCTTTATAGATTGAGTCACCAAATCTTTATAGACAAATATACTACTATATACAGACTTTACTACTCTTTGGTTTTGCAAGTACTGCTTACACCTCTGTGAGCCTAAACTGGGGTGTCTTTATGAATCATTAGACTTCAAGAATCACAATGAAACCCATTAACTGCATCCCAAATTCAGAAATCCTGCTGCTGGTCATTCACAAGCTATAGAGAAACACAGTCTTAACTTGTAGGATATATTTGCTAAGCTGGTATCTGACAAAGCAATACATCTGACATAGGAACAACAGAGGCAGTCCATCTGGAGCCCTCCAGTCACCAATTTTACAGTCTTGTTTCAGTCCAGAGCTGCAGTGACCTAACAGCACTTTTGTCTGGGAGTTTCTTGAATGCATAACGAGTTGGTAGTGTCCATCAGTTCGGATCACAAGAGCCAGGCTAACTGATTGCTAATCCCCCCAGAAACAGTGGACTTGAGACCTGAATCTCCCAAATCCTTATCAAATCAGCTGGATGTCTGGGAGGGGAACATCTGAAGCGAGCATAGCCAGACAAATGGAGATCCTCCCCTCAGTCTGCCAGACAATGGTTAAAGCAGCTGCTTTAACCTTGCTGAACCTGATTTAATCAGAGCAGATGAGCCTCATCTTCTAATCACTCTGTCATAAAAAAGACTTTGTGGCACCATCTTAGAAACTCTCCTGTGAGAGGAGGGGAGAGGTAAAGTAAGAGGTAAAGGGGGCACGGAACAGCACATGCACCGCGGCCCTAAAGAGGCTAGAAGGTCTGTACTATAACCTCACGTCAGGCAACGGTCTAATGATCATGGTCTGTGACCTCTTGCTCATGGCATTTGTCTCTGGCACTGCTAGCTAGCTGAACTGAACCACAACAATCATCCAAGTTGAACTATAGGTAGAGATGTAATTGCACACACCCTGCTGCCACCCTGAAAAAAAGCATACATTGTAGGTTGGAGTGTTTCCAGGGCCCTGGGCAGTGTCTCACTGACTATACTTCTTATATTTAGAAACCATTCTCCTTTAATAGCCAAGTTAAGATTCCGTATATTACTCTTACAGCTTTCACTCTGTGACTTTTTAATGACTTGGCTATTAAAATCTATAGACTTTAAATGCAACAAAGGCATAGCTTAAAAAAAAAAGAATCCCCAAAGCCCTACTATTGGTAGGTGGCAATGGCTGAGTTAAAAGGGGTGATATTTCTCAGAAAGGATCGCTCAAAGGGAAATTAGGAAACTCTGGAAACCTGAACTGTCCTTTAAAGAGAAGGTCCCAGCAGTGGCAGTCAAGTTCAACAAGACAGACACTGACGTAGAGTGAGGTTCATGCAAACTGCAAGGTAAGCTGAACAGAGAGAGAAGGGATCAGATAGATATGAGAAGAATGTAAGAAATGAGTTACAGATCAGAATGAGGCACACAGAAAAATATGGGAATATTCTATTGAAAAGATTCCAAAGTTCAAAGGTGTACCTTTGATCAGGACTGATATCAACAGAGAGCCATAGACTGAGATTAAGAGAAAAGCATTTTTATTTATAGGTTCAAGTAAAGAATAAAGCTATACATTTTTGGACAAAAGAGGACAAAGAAAGCTTAGGAGTACTAAAAACCTAACATTAAACCCTGAAAGGCTGTAAGTATTGGTTTTAAAATACAGAACTAAGAAAAGGCTCAGTATAAATATGACTTGTTTCCATAACAGAAGACCAAGCTCTCAGATTAGAATACCTTCATATTTAAGAAGCAAGGCTGTGAACATCCTATAATAAGGACTCTCACTAACTTCCAATTAACTTCAGGTCTATAAAGTATGGGCTATAACATGTGATAGAGGGTGAAGATGTTTCTAAATAAGCTTTAACACCAGAGGAGGTCGAGAATGACACTTTTATTCCTCCAGGGATGCTGTGACTGGGCTTTTGGCAGAGGTAGAGTCCACGTAGTCAGTGCAGCTCCATACTATAGGGCAGCAAATTGCTGAGTAGAAACATGCCCATGTCTTCTCTTCTGCTTAACATCCCTTACTTTCTCCACCCTGGTGGAGTGTGAGCAAGCTCCACTGTCTTTGGAGCACAGAGGTGGAGCATGATCAGCCCTGGCAGGAGAGCAAAGGGGTCCCAGTTCAGCTCCTGTGGTGCAGCTCTTAGGTACACCTGAGAGCTCCTGTCTGCGAAGCTGTAATGCTGGTACATCCTCAGCGAAGTGGGGACCCAGCTTCCTTTCACTACCTACTGGATAATATAGCGGAAGACAGGAAACTGCAGTTGTTTTTCAGGGGAAAAGAAAATCCAGGATATAAATGTGGACTGAATAGTGACAGCAAGCTACTTAAATGCAGCTCTTTAAATGTTAGTTGATCTATGTTTTAAACATAAAACTCAATACTATTCTTCATTATGAGAAAAAAGTAAACTCTTCAGTGCACAGCAAGGTCTCTATAAACTCTGCTCTCCATGGGTCCATGTGTGACCCTGTTCTGCCAAAGCCTAACCCTTTCATAGGGGCAAGGCGACTACTTTTAATAAGTTGTTAAAATAATATGGTGTGGGGTGGGGGGAAGGTTCCTATAGCAACCAGATTAGGAAACTTGTTGCTAATTTAATTTATACCCAGTTGCACTGAGCTCGAGGCAGCCCCAGGCAAATGCGGGTTCACATTTGCAGCCAGGGCAGCAACTTCTGCATGATGGTGTAACCGGAGGTATTGCTGCATCATACGTGAACAAGAGGACTCAGGTCACCACACAAGTCCCCTTAGTCATGTATTCTGCCTGCCCAGCACCCACAACATGTGAATCTCTTTCTGAAGGGAGTATATGCTAAAAAAGGGTCTAAAACTGAACCGTGTAATTGATGTTCTCTCACGGCCTGTAGTGCTTAACTTCGGCCTCCAATCCAATTACATCAAAAAGTGAAAGCTGTCTTCCAGGAGATTTATGTCCTTTATATCACACTGCAACGAGCCCATCAAAATAGAAGATCAATCGACAAGACACAGCGCATGAGACTTCTTAGTTTTTGGACATCCAAAGTATTAGGGAAATGGAAAACACATAAACTCGTCAGTACAAAAGGACAAGACTATGAGCTTGGACACATCTTAGGCACTTTCTTTTTCTCTTCTCCAGTATGGGGATCCCAGTCATTAAAGCAGATGTGAACAAAACAATTAAAGATGGAGACAAGAGTCTCTGTGGTTCTGTGGGATAACCTGTCATTTTGCAAATGATTGTTTATTTTAAATGGAAATATTTCTGACCTCTGGTTTGTTCAGAGAGATACAGCCATGGTTGCAGTGCAACAGCAGAATCACTTTGTTCTGATCCTTGTTCTGATGTTTATCTGACAATTGGGGATTTCTTGTTATTAATAAATTGGCCATAGCTGTATTTCCTTTCTTTTATGAAGTACTTTACTGAGGCAGATTTATCTTAGGTTAAAAGACGAGCAGATGGCAGGGACATATAGGTCATGTGCTCTTCAACACTGATAAAGGAACCCCTCCATAGCTATACATTGTCTGTCTTCTGCTGATTAAGGCTGAGAATAACTATAAAAGTGCTCAGCATAAACTTAAATATCTGAATCTAAGGATGAACATGTCACCTAAACTAATTATTATGTTCAATTTTATATACCTCCTGAGAAAAATAAATTTCCTGACTAAATAAAATGAAGCACCTGATCGTCCAAAATATGAAAGTGACACAATCTGTTGGTTTTTTCTATTGTTCATTCCTCTAATTAGCACCTTTGACTTTCAAATGCATAGATAAAATGACACCATCTAATCTAGGATCATGTCAGCAGCTGTTGACAGTCCCAGATGCTTCAGATGAGGAACACAAAATTCTCTTCTTTGTACAAAGATGAAATAGCCAGTCTGTTTCCTTATTTTAATGTTTGTTTTTAAGTCCCTGAATTATGATCATTTTTACTATCCTTCCTCTTCAGTCCTATGCATACTGTAGCATGTTCTAATTGAGGGCATAAATATCTTATAACTTCCTCCACCTAGTTCTACTCTCGGCCTCAGGATTATAGTCTAGTATTGCATCCATTGCTATCCACTATCTATTCTGTCTTTATTTAAATATGATCAGTTTTATCTTTTATGTTTGATGTTTGGATTGATTGAACATCTCCTTGCTCTTGTATTATAATTAAAAATATAAGAACATGAAATATCTTCCCTTTACTATTTTTAATGTGCACTTCTACAGTTACCCATTCACTTCTCCTCTAGATAATCCTAATTTCAAGTTTATATGGAAATTTTTCCATGTCATTCTTTCCAGCAATACTGTCATTAATTTTCATCTGATGCTCAGTGACCTAGCTTAGCTATCCCAGTAGTGCTCCTCAGTTTTCTTTTGTTTTAATTATAAACAATTTAGTCATATTGTAAATGTTGCCACCTCACTGATCATTCTTTTACAGACTGTGAATTATATTAATCACTGAGTACTGGTACTCAGCCTCAGGCCATCCCACCACTTCTTTTGACATTTCTTTATCTGTCTCACCATGTTTCTATAACAACTTGCTCTTCCTCCATAACAATTAGCTTTTTTCACAGGTTCCTACAAAGAACTTTTTCAGAATGAAAATAACTTTTATTCATTTCTGTGGAAAATCTTGCATTTTCTTTGATGGAAAAATGTTTGTTCCTACCCCATTACCTCTGCTTAGGTGTCTTGTACCTGTTCATAATGGTTTAATCCAATTTACCCAGCAGTGAAGCAAAGCTCACAAGGGCTGTAATCACAAGATTGTCCAGAGCACTTACAATCTGTTCAGCTGTCTAATACCTTTGCAGCATCTCACTTCACATTTGCGCTGTACTTCCCCGGAATAAAAGCTACCCCAGTGATGCAGGCAGAAGGCTCGGAGTCAACACTGGATTCTTGCTCCGGCTCTGCCAGTTACTGGCAGTGTAAACTTAAGTAAGTTTTCTAACCTTTCCACATCTCCCTCCTTTCTCCCGTGCAGATGATGCTTAACAACATGACAGGAACAGAACTGACAGGCCTCTGTGTTTGTCTTAGTGCAGATTTCTGGAGGCTTGTTAGATTTCTCCATCAGAGCATTAGAAGTTGGGGTACAGGAGCACAGAGCAAGCAGGGTGCCCTGCTCCTCTGTACGTCTCTGAATACCCTGCCAGATTTCCAAGGAACTCCTTTCTGGACGGGACAGAGAGCACTTTGTGGGCACTGAGTGGAGGCTGACTCTGCAGGGCTTCGAACTACTGCCTGCGGGAGCAAACACATCTGGAAAAGCTATACACGAATTTTTTATGAAGCTTGATTATTAACATTTTGTTAAATGCTTGGAGATCCTTGGAAGGAAGATTTTACCACCTGCTAAGTATTAACCTTCTATAAAGATTTCCAAGCAGGGCACAGTTGCCAAACGTTTTGGTTCGAGTTTAACCATTCCTCTGCTGGGCCAGGGGGAATTTTCACGACAACCCAAATCTTCTTGTTGAACAAATGTTTTACACTGCCCATTTTTCGCATTTCTGTCTCAATAGTCCCCATTGTTTCCTGCCCTAATCTATCCTTTAAATGGTCATTGTAGTCATGGATATAAACATTTTTTTGTCAAATGTGTATCTTCTTTCTCAAAGCCAGAACTATACAGCCTTAGTATTAATGCAGTGGTATGTTGCAGATATTAGTTTCAGGGTCTTAACATACATAACGCAATTAGAGAATCTGAATTATTTGTTCCAGTATTATCATTTTAACATGGTATTGGTTTTAAACTTCATGAAGTATTGCTCTCCAGTCTGTCCAAATCATGCTGAATGGCCGCCCAGCCTTCAGGTGTATCAGCCAAACCTCCCAGCTTCACATCATGAGCAAACTTGCTGAGAAGACACTCTGTCCCTTCATCAAGGTCGTTGATGAAGATGTTGAACAGGACTGGACCCAGCACTGATCCTTGGGGGACTGCACTAGTTACAGGTCTCCAGCTGGACTTGGCATCATTAATTACCACTCTTTGGGCTCTATTGTGTAGCCAGTTCTTAATCCATCTCACTGTTTGTTCTTCTACCTCACACTTCCTGAGTTTGCTCACGAGGATGTCATGGGAAACTGATTTTATTATACTTATTTTGTACTATATCTGTGTAGGACACTATTTTTCCTTATCTCAGTATGCTGTGTTAAAGACAGAAGAGGAAAATTGTTCAATCATTCATGTTTATTCCTGGCAACAACATGTCATACTGTAAAGAAGAACCCGCTTGGGTCACTTTTCACTTAGCATCTCTCCAATAAGCGTAGTATGAATATGGAGGTAAAAATACACAGAATTGGGTTAGGGAGTAATGTTTTCTTCATGTTGTATGTTCAGTCTACGTGACCTGAAGATCTCCTCTAAAGGCTTGGTGTTCTGCAGCAAGAAGCAGTAGTAAAGAAATAACTAACCAGGGCAAGCTACGTGCTGAATTTGGTGAGGGATTCCTTAGTTAGTATCTCTCCTGCATTATGTCCCCCTTGGAGGGAGGTCTTTTTACTGCAGTGGCTGCAAATGAGCCAGGCATGCTTTCAGAGTGTACTTGACTTTGATATGACCATATAGAAGGCTGATTCACTTAAACAGACAAAACAAAGTTTTCAGGTACTTGCACACAATCTTACATATGAGAGATCCCAAGTTTAAGGAACATATTATAGATGTGATCTTTCAGTGCATTGCAGGATTGAACCCCAGGGGTTTAAGATTATGTGGGAACAAGGCTTTTTCTATGCTATTTCTCTGTCTCAAATGTTTAGCAGAACATTTTGCCTATCTGTTGAAGAATGACAAAGGTGCTTAAAATTGACCTTGAGTCAAACAAAGAGAAAAAAAATATTTAATTTTTAGTCAAGAACTAAGTTTAATCAATTTTTTCAGAAGAGTAATTTAAGAGAGTCTCATGAGCAATCTTCTGCTATATTTAGGGTTACTGTGTCATTTGTGTGACATGAAAAATCAAAGCATAAAGAGGAAAAGGTAAAACAAAAAATCAGGCAAATGCATAGCATCTAAGAAACAACAATTGATGTTATCAGTCTCCTCTTTTTTGAAGTGAGAGGTTAAACCTAAAAGAAAAAAAAAAGCAGAAGTTCTTTTGAAAATGTTAACTTTTGATTTCAAACGTAATTCCAGTAAAATAAGGGTATGCTGAGTAAGCACATGGGTCTGCTGAGGGTAACAGGACTGCTGAGACCTGTGACATTTTCACGTTGAAGACGGAATCCCTGAAGTGTTGAAATGAATTTCTTTTAATTACAATTAAATTGCTAGCATTTTCTGCCTATCCACAGCAAATTGTTTCTGTAAACATCTTCAGCATCGGGGAGCATGTTTCAGAGATCAGTGATAGTTATGAGTGCAATCCATAGACTTCAAAGTACAAGACCTGAGAACATTTCCGCGGTGCAGCTGCTCTGAGCTGACAGTATCGGCTGCAAGGCCGGCCAGTGCGGGGAACCACAGCTTTCCGGAGCTGTGGAAAAAGCCAGGAGATGGTGCAGAGAGCCAGGTTAAGCCATGGCAGTCAGTGAGATATCAGACAGGGAATGAATCAGATGTCGCTGAAATGTCTTGGCCCTACATGCTTACAGAACAAAGTCTGGGACCAAAAATAAAATGAGCTAAGGGTGTAACTTCACTGAAGACTGCAATGGACAGCACAGATATCTCAGCCAAATTTAAATTAGTGAGCTTTCAGCAGATCAAATTAACTTATGCAGAGCTTCATGCTGTCATATACAACTAGCTTAGCACATGAGCACACTCTTAGAAATTTAGTCATAGCTGCTTTAGTTTATGAGGTTTAAACTAAGGCATATAATCTTGCAACTGGGATGTGCTGGATGCTTAGGGACCAATAGACATCCATTCTGGTTGTAGCAGTCGTGGCAGAAGCTCATGAGTTCAGTCTAAATGAGCTGAGTAGCTTCAGCAATTTAAATAATAAGTCTCCATTAATCCAGCTCATTTTCTGGAATGGTTTAGGAAATGATCACACGAGGGAGGTTGATGTTATCATCAGTATACCTAGCCTGACAGACAGGAAAGGGTTTAAAGATTCCTTGGAGAGACCAATGTTGTAGGCAAATTTGTGCCTGACAGAGCTGCCAGAACCAGCTTTCTAAGCCTGCCGGCTCTACAAAACAGAGGACATGGCGAAGTGCTTGAGAAACGAGCGCCACCACTAGTGACAAACCTTTTGAGAAACTCAAGGAGTTATAGGGGCCTGTAAAAGTAATCACAAAACAAAGTTTTCTGCCACTGACTCCAAGAAAGGCAGCGGCATGAGTCCTCTTTGAGCTGCAGGGCAGCAGCGTGCGTGTCGCAAGTGTCAACAAAATGCCAGCGCCCTCAAAAGGCGAGGGAGGCAATGGTGGGCAGCCCCGCAGCTAGAAAGGTTCATGCTCTCATTCCCAAGAGTTCAGTTTTAGCTGCAAGTGACTGCCAGCCACAGGGACCTGGGAAGTGGTACTTTAAAGAGTGATATTCAGCTACAGATAAGGGATTTGCAAGTTAAATGTAAACCTAGAAAAGTTTTGGTGGTTGGAGGCACACTCTCCTGTTTAACGATAGGGCTGTGGTTCAAAGTCCAGAGTCAGATCTATATGAATCAAGCAGATAAAATACAACTGTAAAAACAGAATATGGACTTTGATTGTCAAAACTGCTCTTACAAACACATTTCTTACAAAACATGTTAAAACTATTTACATACTGTGCCCAGCACATTGTCCTGCTAGAGTTGGGGGAAGCACTTAGCGCCAGATGGACACTTAAAGACACTGGAGCAGTCATTTTTAAGATGTTACTGAAAAATGATAAAATGGACAGGGGAAACTCATTTAGGGATTGAAAAATCTAAGAGAAGGACTAGATATTTGTCCTGATCCTAAACAAATGATACCATTAAGGAAGTGGTAAGACTTGTCAGTCACATGGCACAACAAGTACTTGTTCCCAATGCAAAGGAGAAACAAACTTACATGTCCTGGCTGGAAAAGGAGAATATACAGTCAGCAGTCCCTTATTCCTAGATATGTGTTTAGAGTATTCTCATTTTCCTGAGATAGTGGTGCTAGAAAACATAACAGCACAGAAAGATGACATCCCAAATTTGATTCTATATACTAGGACTTGTATACCTGATACAGTAATGTCTGACATTTATCAGGTTTGTGTTTAACAGTTGCTCTGAAATAGAAGTTTAGCCATATAACTATAACCCCCATTATCTCCAGCCTCTGAAGGCTAGCATAAAATATGTTAAGGAATATACAGGAACGGATGCCAACTCTGATCTGTACTTGGCACTGTTAAATAACGGAGTGGTACCAACGAAACATGACTTGTTACTTGCTGACATTATATTCAACAGAAAACTGAAAACAAGAGTGCCTGCTCTTGCGTGCCTATTAAGAACTCATGTCAAAGTCATGGCAACCAGCAGATATGGAGAAAAAAGACGGGGTGGGGGAAAGGTAAAAGGGAAACATAACCTGGGGTGCTGGGAGCTGTCATTATTTTGTAAAAAACAACTGTGAGAGCATCTATAATGAAAAGAAATGACTGCAAACAGCAACGATGTCACAAGAAATATCCTGTGGTCAGAGACAAACGACACACCAGGTGAACATACGCAGAGGAATAACTGATGCTTCCTCCAAAGGAGGAGTACCGACACAACCATTTTACTTGAGAAAATCTGACAGCCAACAGCCGCAGCAGGTTGAGATGAATTAGTTTCAGGACACGGCACAACTGGAACTAACAGACTTGCTGACACCTGACAGCAAGAGTATTGATACTCTGGGAGAGATTTCCAATTCCATGAATCAGCGTAGAGTACCTCAGAGACTAATTGAACGTGCATGTGTTCATTAAGTTAGATTAAGTTAGTATCTGAACTTCCTTATTATGTTAATGTTTAATTTCAGGATGGAGAGGGAAGTTGCTGAGAGTTCTGGCTTGAACCAGTTGTTAAATACAAGTTACAAAGTGCAATGCTCTTGTTAAGAGCTCACACTCTGAGTAGGGTAGATCGCTATCAAACTCCATGGTGCCTGCTGGTCGCAGGTCAACCCAGACATGCGAAGGAGACATCTTTTTCACTTCTGTGGAAGGTGAAAGCCAGACCAGGAAAAAATAATACATTTCTCATTACTTTTTAAAAAGCTAGTAATTTTCTCCTTTTCTTTTAGGGCACCCATTACTATATTAATGGAATAGTTTAAAGCATCCCCTCTGCAAGATCAAAGGCAAAACATCCTATTTTTTATAAGGGAAACCTAGGAACTTTGCTGGAGCTACTTGCTGCCTTCCCAGCATACCCAGAGTGAGCACATAAACCTTCTGTTCTAGCCCAGCTGACCATCCAACTTTGGCACACCCATACCCAACCCAGGTCAACCAAGCACTTGGGACAGGATTCATGCCACTGAACTTCAAACACAGGCAATATAGATGTCTACTTAGTAATCCTGAGCTCCTTTTTCAGTCGTTGGAGGGAAACTGACACTTGAAAGAGTACAATTTCTCTTGCCCTGTTTTACACGTCCATGTGGGAATGAGATTAATTATTAAGGCCTGTTTCTGTTGAGTGGCTGTAAGGGAAGCCCAGGATAACTAGCTCATGTGTAGACCTCTATACCATTGGTGTCTAAAGTTATATGAGATGAATCATATTAAAAGCTCACAAGATGAGAAAACAGAATTAACCATCACTTGCCAAAATCTTGGTTTACCTGATCAGCTGGGCACTGGCTGTAGGTATACAGCAGAAGCAATAGTAATGTGTTGCCCTATAGATATTCCATTCCTGGTGTGTGTGCCCTCCATATTCTTGAGTTGGCATGCTTCTGGACAGGTGCAACTACTGTCTGCCACATCTGCTCTGTGATTATCTGCATACTTCCAACCAAAGGCACCAAAGGAGGGACAACACAACCACCACCAGGCCTAGGAGTATGAGTCAGAGCTTTTCCACTCATGGTATGATTTACCCATTGTTCTGACAATTACTGTAAATAAGTACTTAGTAGTAAATTATTAGACACCAATGCTAAGTTAAAAGTTTTTTAGATAGCATCTCCTTTCTTCTGAAACAAGAAAACACACATGATCCTTTTTTGTTCGTATTTGAAAGAATCACCTATTGTAACTGAACTCAAGCCTCCTAGGAATGTCTTTTATCCAAAACTGTAATGACTGAGCACAGGCACACCCGAAGTCTGTGGGTGTGGAGCACATAATTGACACCATGGTATTTGTAAATCTTCCTGGGAGAGTACCCAAAACAGTAAGAGAGTCTGAGGGATTTGAACGATACATAGTGGCAGCATGGTGAGGACACCAGTGTGTATTACTGCTCTGGGCTGGCCTCAGAGATGCTTCTCTGTTCCTGTGCCTGTTACAGCACAGAGGTTTGGGTGGACTGTCAGCAACAGGGATGGCTCTACTTAGCCTAAAACCACTGTATTGTAAGTGGGTATTTCAAAGTCTGAGTGACAGGCAACACAGCAATCCATTCCATAGGTTGGGGAAGACAAGGGATGTTAAAGTATGTCCCACTTCCTTCATCATCAGAGCCCTAATTTTCTTAAGTTCCTTCTAAAGAAGCCAATACATCCATCCAGAGCCCAGCTCTACAGCAACTAAAGCAGAAATTATTTAGAATTCATCAAAAAGTATTACTTGTGGCTCTTCTCCTCACAGAAAACATAATTACTCCTAAAGCTTTGTCCTCCTTAATTTGCAGTAAAAATATCTTCAGAATTTAGTTCTGCTAGATGCTGTTGTGTAACTTGTGCTAAGGACATCACCAGCATCAGACAGAGGTTCCGACTAGGAGTTATCATCATCTGTAAAATAGATACTAAGCACGAACAGGTATTCATTGTAACTGCAGTTTTTAAAAAGTGTTCATATATTTCTACAATACTTGGTTTTCCTCTACTCCTATGATAACATTAGGCTCTTACACCAGTGAAGGAGCACAGAGATGTGTTTGATGTTGCTGTACACTCGGAGCTGTGAGAAAACTCAGGCAAACTCTTGCTTCCAGATGAGCACTGATGGCCAAAACAAACCTGAAGCTGAGCATATTGGCTTCATGTATAAACAGTGAGCCAAGCATCACGGCATGAGGTTCAACAAGAACAAGTGCCGGGTCTTACACTTCGGCCACAACAACCCCATGCAGCTCTACAGGCTGGGGGGAAGAGTGGTTAGAAAGCGGCCCGGCGGAAAGAGACCTGGGGGTGCTGATCGACAGCCGGCTAAACATGAGCCAGCAGTGTGCCCAGGTGGCCAAGAAGGCCAATGGCATCCTGGCCTCTATTAAGAATAGTGTAGCCAGCCAGTCTAGGGAAGTGATCGTCCCTCTCTACTCGGCACTGGTGAGGCTGCACCTTGAGTACTGTGTTCAGTTCTGGGCCCCGCACTTCAAGAAAGGTGTTGAGGAGTTGGAGCGAGACCAGAGAAGGGCGACCAAGCTGGTGAAGGGTCTGGAGGGTCTGACCTATGAGGAACGGCTGAGGGAGCTGGGGTTGTTTAGCCTGGAGAAGAGGAGGCTCAAAGGTGACCTTAATGCAGTCTACAACTACCTGAAGGGAGGTTGTAGTGGAGTGGGAGTCGGCCTCTTCTCCCAGGCAACTAGCGATAGGACAAGAGGACACAGCCTCAAGCTTCACCAGGGGAGGTTCAGTTTAGACATTAGGAAGCATTTCTTTTCAGAAAGGGTCATTAGACATTGGAACGGGCTGCCCAGGGAGGTGGTGGAGTCACCATCTCTGGATGTGTTTAAAAAAAGACTGGACATGGCACTTAGTGCCATGGTCTAGTTGACATGGCGGTGTCAGGGCAATGGTTGGACTCCATGATCCCAGAGGTCTCTTCCAACCTGATTGATTCTGTGATTCTGTGATCACCACGGATCACACTTTACTATAAGGTAAAAAACAATTTGTCCACCTGTATGTCAATCTCCTGTCCTAACACCAAGATCCCCCTCCCACTTCTACCCACCTTCTGTTACATCCTCCATTGACATTCCAATAGTTAGAGCAAATAGGGCAGCAGTCCTGAAAGTAGCCTCACACACAGCACACTAATGCCTTTTCCCAAAGAAAAACCACTTTGCATTTGTGGAAGTATTTTCTTCCTCCCAAATGAAAAGGCCTCAAGCTACTCATAAAAATCTCTGCTGAGATTTGGACCATATCCAACACGCAGATGATCATCAGGGAAGCATGGCTCGAATTTCTCTAAAATAAGGACGCTCATGAGCCTGTGAAGGAAGAGACCGAAGAGATGCAATGTGCTGGGCTTAGAGAGAGCTATTACAGAGCGCAGTTTTGTTTTCTCTCTCTGCCATCTCCAAACTTCACTTTCACGATAGCTTTTTAGCTACAGCCAGAGGGCCAGGCTCCCAGCACAATGCTGCGTGCAGTGGATGCTGTCTGTGATGAGAATGCCCGTGGCCGGTCGCCTTGGGTGGCTGCCAGAGTGCTGCTGCCAACATAAGCCACAGGAAAAAAGGATATTTCTCTCCCAGTTTGTCCCTCTGTCAGACCTGAATAGAATTTCACAGGACACAGAAAGCGTACATCTTTGCCCTCTAGGACTTTTTCCCTGATAAATTTCAAAGATCTGTTGCAAACAATCTATGAATTGGATTTCTACAGGCAAAGGATTTACAAGGAGCTTTCTCAATGGTAACTGGGCCAGTCTGAATCATGAAGTTGATACTCCTTCCATTGCAGGTGGTTTTGTTCTTGAAGGATAAAAAAGCCTCAAAGTTTGGATGTGAATAATCATGCAGTGTCAGCATAACACTTCAGAAGGGGAAAGACTAAGAAAGAGGGAGAAGGAAGCGGGAAGTAACAAAGTGGCCAGGAAGAGCAGTGTTTGCTCTCTTCTGTGAAGCTATACCGCATCTGAAAAAAAGTAGCATGAGAAAAACAGGAGGAAAGGGAAAAGAACTGGATGACAAGGAGGAAGATGGAACACTTGGCAAATAAGTATTTCTAGAATTAGTATTCTCTTCTGAAGTTATAAAAGGTGGTAAGCCTGGCTTACCCTGAGGCTATAGGATAAGTGGTAAAGCCATAGCTGTGTCTTAGAAGTCTTCAACTGTAAGCCCTGTCAGCTATTGGATTGTATCACTGCACATTAATAGAAATAGCAATCTAGGAAATGCAGTAAGAAAAAATAAGTATCTCAAACCTCATAAATAGGGTTTGGAAAATAAATTGGTGGCAGAATGAGGACAAAATAAAGGACAAAGTCAGGAATGAAAAATGAAACATAGGATGAAACTAAAAGGCTGAGAATATAAGAAATGCCCTAATGGGTCCACCTAGCCCTACTTACCCGACAGCGGATAGACTGAGATCAATAACAAGGCCTTCCTGTGTAAGGATATTCTTTGCATTCCAGGTATGCTGACTCTTGTGATTTCCCCGAATGTCGAGAAGCTGACTGCATAATTTGTAGTGAAAGACTGTATTTACACCTTTAAAAATGCCAACGGAGCAGTAGCAGTAGGAGGTGGTTTAAAAAGTGCATGAAGCTTAGCCGCTATCTGCAGTCAGTTGCCTTTCCACTTCTCCAGCATCTACATTTGTTGCACTAAGGATGTTCCATGGCACACCCCTGCCTATTCCTTCCAATATGTGTTCGCAATCATGTGTCATCCCTAAAATGCCCTATTTCCTTTTTGAATCTGCTGATACTATTGGTGTCCACAGCCTCCTGTGGCAGCAAGTTCTCAAAGTTCAGTATCTGGTGTGTGCATATATTTAAAAAAAAGTACTTTCATGTATCTGTCTTAAGCTACCTTTCTACTTGTTTTAGTGAGCAGCCCTTGGTTTTAGTACCTGCGGGATTTGGTGAGCAACAGTTCTTCCTTCACTTTATCTACAACCTTCATGATTTTGTAAACCTTGACCATACCCTACCTTAGGTGTCTCCTCTGCAAATTGACAAGTCCCAGCCTTTTGCCCTTTCCTGACAAGGTAGATAGTTCATCCCTGGTTCCTTCTCACTGCTCTTCTCTCTCTGTTCCTTCACAAACTCCTTTGTGTTCTTCTGGAGACAGGGAGGCCTGAACTGTCCCAGCTCTTCAGCTGTGGGTGCACCAGAGCTTTATACGGAGAGAAAATGACACCTTCTATGTTGTTTTCATGCCTGTCCTGATATGCCTAATATTTTACTGGCTTTTTTTGACTGCCACTGCACCCTGTGCACTCAGTGCAGAAAGAGCCCTCAGTCACCCTGGCAGTTCTCTGAAACCACTGCCACTGCACCCTGTGGCAGTGGTTTCAGAGAACTGCCAGGGTGACTGAGGGCTCTTTCCAGAGCTGCAACTGCCAGTTCCAAGTTCAGCATCACACAGGGATGGTGTAGATGAAGATTTCTTCTAGATGCAGTATTCGTCACCATTTATCTACACCAAAGCTCCTCTGAGCACTTACTCTGCTTTGTGGGGCCCTTCTGGAGTTCCTAACTATTAGGGTGGCACACTCCAAAGAGCTTAATGTGTTTCTACAAAAGATAGTAGGAGGGTCAGAAATGCAAGAGAGAAGAAAAGAAAGATATGAAAGGAAAATATAAGTGTTTGGGTTTTTATTACTTCAGTGCTAGCACATAGCATTCTGATATTGTCCTAATGATGTGGTTTTTAATTATTTTTCTGTATACAGGTGCCTGACTGTAGAATACAGTTGCAAATTTCTGTTTAGGACAATGATGAAAAGATAACCAGAATTCTGAGTTGTTTTTATTACCTGGTTTTATCTCCTGTACATCTTGTAAGATATTTTTAATTTAAAAAAAGTTTCAATAAAAGGATCATGGGGAGATTTCCTCCACAGTTCCTATTATTTAATCTATACCCATCAATTAAGAAAAGATGCAACTGGGGAGAAAAGAAATAAGCATCTCCAGTAATCCAATAAAGATTGTTCACAGGTACACAGTACACAA
This sequence comes from Nyctibius grandis, assembly GCF_013368605.1. Taxonomy (NCBI): domain Eukaryota; kingdom Metazoa; phylum Chordata; class Aves; order Nyctibiiformes; family Nyctibiidae; genus Nyctibius; species Nyctibius grandis. The sequence goes on from NC_090659.1 coordinate 27,224,181, forward strand.
GGAAGGGGAAAAAAAACCCATAATGGCAAGGAATAGCTAAAAAAGAAACTCCATTAAGCAGGGGCTTGTGTAATTTTTAAGTTTTACCCTCTCTTTTGATGTTGCCAGCTGTTCCTACATGGGACTGTTTTATGTTTGGAAATCGATTCTGAAGGGTGACCATGACCTTCACTGGCAATTTCAGATATGCTCAGCTTTGGTTTAGTTTACTACTTCAGTAGTGCTACTGCAATTTGTGTTTAATTATGACTACAGTCTAATTACAGCTGAAGAACATGACTTTCTCCCTTAGCATTCCTTGGCCAAGACCTGGTTGATTATTTGACCTGGCACTCTCTCCCAGCTGGGGGGCTGGGTCAGTATGAGGCGAGTGTCTGGCAAAGGTGATGTGGTCACCATGTCTGAAAGGCAATGAAAAAGAATTCCTCATTCAAAAGTGGCAGCTCTTAGCTGGTTGCCTGAGGAAATGACATTTATGCGTTGCCGTGTTCACATACACATACAAGCCTGTTCTCTCCCAAGAACTTTTGAACCTGAGGGTCAATTTCAACAGAATTAGATGGGGGCAAGGTACGGATCTCAGAGATAAGCTCCAACTGTTCTTTGAAGATAGAGGGCTGCAGGAAAGAGAGAGACCTAATAGCGTCTTCAGTGAGGAAGGGTGTCAGCGAAAGCCCACTTTGCATTGAACAATGGAGAATTGACACCATGGAGGAACTTAAAAAAAACCCTCCACTATGGAGAAAATGCAGTTGGAGATTTATCTTCCTAAGCAAACATCATCCACCTGTTAAGACATGCATTTGTGGGAAACCTGGCCTCCTTAATTAAAGAGTGGCATGACTTGTGCAGCGTGCTACACCTGAGCTCTGCAGCTGCTGACTGCCCTGCCACACAGTAGATTTCCAAGCTGATTTAATTATATAGTTTTGTAAGAAGTTAGCCAGACTAATTCAGGGTTGGCTGACGGCTTTTTAGGGTTCTTTTGACCAACATTTTTTACAAAGTTCGAAAATGTCTGTGCCTGTCGTGATCAAAACACTGTCTCTTTTCATTACAACCTAAATACATTTCTATTGCCCAACATAAGAAATATTTTCAGTTCATAGAATTTGCACTCCTAAACAATACGGCAGTTTGTCAGAAATCTAGTAAGTCTCCAATATTCTCTCTTACAAAGTAGTAACAGTTCGTACTCATCTTCAGTGTCACTCTTATCCTCAAACTTTGTAAGAGGGAGTGAATTAATAGCTTGGTTACAGATTGAAGTACCTGGGGCCCGGTTCTACTTGGAATCTGAGACACAGAACTTGGTGCTTCCTGCATCTTTTGGATTACGAAACACTGACAAACCCTTAAAATTTCTTGTTCATCATCACATACCTTTTACATCAGGCTTTTAAATGAAAACACTATAAAGGCTGTTTGGATGTAACTGATAACTATGGTTCCATAAACAGCCTTTGAACAACTTTTACCTGCTCTGTGGCTCACCCACAGTGAGCCACATAGGGCACCATATGTGCATGCCCTGTGAAGACCACAGCCAAAGAAAACTTGAAAACCCCATAAAATTTTAAGAAATGGGTTTTGTAGTGCCCAAGTCCACACCCAGCTATTTCATAGCACTTCAAAATAAACTTTTGAATTAAACAACAATATTGGTTTGCCTAAAAATACACCACCTTAACCTGGCAGTTCAGAACCTGACAGACAGGCAGCTCCAACACGTGCAGTGGTTTGGAGAGGGCTACTAGGGATTGTAAAGAATTTCATTCCTTTGAACAGTCGGTGCCCTTTTCTTCCTATTTCTCTATGCAGAAGTCCCTCTCCCAGCCCTTCAACAACTGATGCCCTGAGCTGTTTTCAGACCATTATCCTTGTCAGTAAATCATTCCAGGTCTCAACTGTAAAGTTTGTTCTGCTTGTATTTCAAACATTATTGTTACGTACTTTTAAATGAAACATTAGATGTGTGTATTTCAGAATTTAACCTTAAACTTTTAAATTAAACCCAGTATCTATAAGGGGATGTATTGGACATGTGGGTGAAAATCAGTAATGTCCGCCTGTCAAAGGGAAAGGGAATGATTACTTTCAAACTTGTGGCTGAAATTCCTGATCACAAACATATCTGTATATGCATTTCTTGGATGGTCATACTATTGGGTGTTGGCTGCTGGCAAACTTGGCAAACCAATGCTCATATTTTCCTGACCCCATTTAATCTGAAACTAAGATTAGTTACAGCACAGTTCTCACTTGTTCTAGTAATTGCTGACGTCGTGGTATCCTTGTTGCTTTTGCTGGTTCAGTATGCAACTTTTTATGATACAGATCTGCACACAAATCCTAGTTCAGACAGATTCTTCTCATGCAACTCAAATGCTAGGAAGCACCCGTTTTCGCTCTCCCCCTGCACTTAATGTGGACAACTGAAACGTTTGTAGCCTTTGATAGATTTGCCTTGCTTCTTGCCAGCCTAAGCAATGAACACTACAGCTGCTCTTAACAAGCCTGTCTTCTTTGCTCCAGAATGGGGGGAAAAAAAAGAAACAGGAAGCTCAGCCCATCAGATAAAAAAACAGCCAGTGCCCTCCTTCCTGGAAGGACCCTTCAGGTAGGCTAGATGTCAGGGAATGAACCACCTCTCTTAGTGAAAGCCCATTTTGTTCAGTGTCTTCCAAGAAACTGCCTTCCCAAGAACCACTCTCTCTTCAACCTGTGCTCTGAGACCCTGTCCGTTAGCAGAAAACCATGTTTATGTGCTGTGTCATCCCAAAACGGAGCCAACTGCCATCCAAAGTTCTTAAAGGATTTTGCCCCAAAGACCCCCATGTATTCTGCTTGGTATTCCTTGCTTTCAGTTTAATCTGTCACATCTGGGTGACGTGGCCTGGTGTGACTCTTGACGCTTGGCATCTAGAGAAAGGTGAGACCTCCATGAAGTGACGCTGCTCGAGCGGCAAAAGCATTTGCCTCAGCTCGGGAATGGATTAGTTATGAGCATTTTTCTTCCTTGTGCATTTTTGTAGTTTTTTCTTGTTAGCTTCTAACGATGGCTCTGCATATAGTCAGATGACAAATTCTGCTCAAAATATAAGTTAATGATCACCCATATTCTAAAACTTAGTACTGTGAGGCCTATGCGGTACTCACAGAAGTACTTCGCAAAAGGAAAAAACAGTTGCCCACAGGTTTAGCTGTGTGAAGTTTAGGGAACCATCTAAATATATCGGCTTTTTGTTTGCATTCCAAATAGCAGATGGTGTTTTCATATTTTTTAAAGGTTTGTATGGCATAGATCACAGCCTCACGGGAATGTTTCTCACCTTATATGCTACCGTTGTGCAAGAGATAGATGTAATTATTTTCATGGCTTATTTTTGTCTTCTGAATTCGTCTGGAGACAGGAACAAGGCGTGCTTGGAGAAGTGTCACCAGCTTTGCATTTTAAAGCTAACCTTTAAACTATTTCATCAGATAATTCTGCTTTGACAGGTTTTTTCTGTGTGTGGGGAACAACTGTATGATCTACCTTTGTTGATGAGTTTTAAGAAGTTGCAGGCATGCTAAAATACTTTGGCAAAAATAAATACTTTGTAAACTGCAACACTTCCTGATCAATTCCTTCAAAAGAGCAGTGCTTTCTTCTACAAACCATCTGATTCAAAACTCGAAAAAGCACACACGCGTATCTTTCATGCATAGTTTTTTGTGTAACGTTAAAAATCACGCAACAGGATATATCAGATAAGTACTTAGTGTTTTAAAATTCACGTCGTCTCAGACATTGTTTTTAAGCAGCTGTTAAGAGAATCGACAGCCACCAGTTACTTGCCCAACTGGAAGAGTGTATCTAAGAGCATTCCTAAAAGGTTCATTTAATTCACTACTTTTAGGGCTAATAAGATGACTGTTTTCCTACTAACAAAGAGGGTTCAAATTGTGCTCCAGAAAATACTTCTATCTTCTTGAAAAAAAAAAAAAAAAAAGCACTTCACCCAACCCTGGACAAAGCTCTACAAGCCCAGTTTTGCACAGAGATTCTTTATTGCTACAGTCGAGCTGGTGAAAACGAGGAGGGACGCCCGCCGCTGCAGGGCACGCGTGTGCAGCTGAAGCGCCGTACCCTTCACCTCAGCGGCGGCCTTCGCGACCCACCGAGCCTCCTCTCCCCCCTTCCCGCGCCCGCCCCACGCACCACACGCCCCCCCCCCGCCCAGCTCCAGGGCCGCGCTACCCCCCGCACCCCGCGGCCTCAGCGCGGCGGGGACGCCGGTCCTTCTGCGAGCCGCTGGCGCTCAGTGAGCCGGCGGAGCGGGCTGCCGCGGAGACAGGGCAGGTCGGTACTTGAGCCGGCCGGGCCACGCCCTCACGCACCGCCGCCACCGACACCAACAACCGCCCCGCCGAGCCCCCTCCCTGCGCCATGACGTCATCGCAGTCCGCGCCTGCGCACATCGGCCCGACTGCCCCCGCCCCTCGCCGACCCCCCAAATGGATGGTGGGCGTGGCCCCGCGCGCGATTCTGGCGGGGCGGCGCGGGGGGGGAGAAAGTGAACGGAAGCGAACGCAGCCCCCCGCGTGCGTGCCTCCGTGCTGCGCCTGCTCGCCCTGGCAGCGCGTGCACCCCGGCGCCCGCCCCCGCGCGCGCGCGCTCGCCGTGACGGCTTTGCGTGACGACGGCGGCGGGAGCGCGCGCCCGCCCGCCCACCCTCCGGCAAAGCCGGCGCCTATCGCGGCCGGCACCGCCGCCGCTGCTTCTCCTCGCTCCTGGCAGCGTAATCAACGGCAGCGTAATCAACGGCCGCGCCCGCAACTCCCCGCCCCTCCCCCCTCCCACTATTATCTTCCCTCCCGGCGCGCGCTGCCCCCCCCCGCCCGGCCGGGAGCGCGCGGCCGCCCGCCCAGTGAGCGAGACGGCGCTGCCGCCTGCCGCCGGCCCCTCTGCCCGCCGCGCCGATCCCCTCCATGGACCTCGCGCCGCCCCGCTAGCCGGAACCGCCCGCCTGCCGCCGCTGCTGGGGAGTTGCCGGCTGAGAGGGGGCGGGAGAGGGGTGGGGGGCGGAGGAAGGTGGGGTCGCGGTGTGTGTGACACGCGCGGGGAGCGGCGGCGGCGGCGGCTGCTGCGGCCCGCGCGAAGAGGAGGAGCGGGGAGTCCCGGCGCGGCCGCGGGAGCCCCCGGGCGGGTGGCGGCGGCGCCCCCGGAAGGTGGCGGTGGCGGCGGGAGCTGCCGTAGCGGTGGAGATTTACCGCGGTGGTGGCGGTCGGCGCTGACCGGCAGGGGAGCGCGCCGCGCGGCGGGGACCGTGCCCGCGGCCCCCCCTCCCCCCTCCCTCGCCCCCCCTTCCTCCCCCCCTCCCCGGGGCCGCCGCCTCTCGGGCTGATCCCCCCCGCCCGGACCATGGCCGACGACGATGTGCTGTTCGAGGACGTGTACGAGCTCTGCGAGGTGATCGGCAAGTGAGTCCCGCGGGGAGCGGGAGGCGGGCAGGGCAGGGCAGGGCAGGGCAGGCGTGTGCGCCACCGGGCAGAGCGGGGAGGGGGCGGCCGTGCCCCCCTGCCCGGCCCCTCCCGCTGGCCGCGGGGGGAGAGGGATGCTCTGCTCGGCACCCACCTGAGTCGCCGCCGCCAGCGGGTCCGTGTGAGCGGTGCGGGGATCCGGGTCCCCCCGCTTGGCTGGTGGGGGTGAGACGGCGGGTGCCTGCGCCGCGCTGCCCACCCGCCGTGTTACCCGGCAGGCGGAAGGGGGAGAAGTGACCCGGCGTTTCCTCAGCCACCATGATTAACCACCTCACCATCGCTCAGCTTGGCTGCAGCAAGCGGCAGCCACTTCCCACCCCTTTTCTTCTCCTCCCCCTATATCCCATTCCTGGCACACCCATCAAGGATTGCCTATTGGGGAAGGGAGAGGGAAGATAGCTCTCTGTAGATCCACCTATTCACTGAGTGTCTGCATATTTGTGTGCCAGGTGTTGGTTTTTCCTCCTCTTTGCTGCATAATAACCAGCTTGTTAGTGGCATTACGAGTGGCGCTCGGGTAGTGCTCGGTTTTCGTCCAGATCTTTCCCTCCATTCTCATTCGTGTGGAGATAGAGATGTCTAAGGCAGTAGGAGTGCTTGGCCTTTTGAGTCTTATTATGCAACTGCTATTAAACTGATGTTCGAGGCTGGTCTCAAACCTAGGAGTTGAGGTAGTTGCTAGCATTCCCCAGCTGGCTGTTTCGGGTTACCGCTCTTGTAGGGTGGATGAAGATGCTGGTTCAAGTCTCAGTCGGTGTAATCGCACCAAGAAATTGCAGAGAATCCCCTAAAGCAGACGGTGGTAAAGAATTAAAGCTGAACTCCGTTTCCCCTCCCTTCATGTTTTTGTGAATGCCCGGTTTCGAAATCAGTTTTTTATTTATTCATTATCTTTCACATATTTTCTGTAGTTGTGTCTGTGTTGCAAAATGGACCTGAAAGATGTAGCAATATTTTGACTTCCTAAATTTCCTGTATGTTTCTGATTCTGGAGCTGAGATTGCTGTGGAAGCCTGAGTAGTGACACTGTTCAGTGTGTTTGCAGTTTTTTTCTTCCTGACAATGAATTTTGTAAGAATAATTGTTCACCGTGTTTTGATTATAAACAAAGAATTTCTTCTGCATGTATTCTCTTGCCCGCTCTCCACCAGTATGCTTTTCAGTTTGTATCAAGTGCTGTCTACTTTCAAAGCTAGGGCTAAAAATATTCTAGAATTAATCTTTCCTCAGGATTATACTAAAATGCTAGTATTGGATTTAGCAGGTGACTTTGTTGCCAAGAGAAGTTCCAGCACTCAGTTCTGTCATTTCACAAGGTATTACTACCTTTCTCTTAACACAAACAACTTTTTAAAATATTAAGCTTAAAGGGCCTTGTTTGCTGTCGTAAATGGTAAGTGATTGCTTTAGCTTAATGCTGGTTGTTGGTGAGGAGCTTCTGTAACTGAGAAACAAAACTCTGTTATTAAAAATGTTTTGAAGTCAGTTTTTGGCACACTCCTTTCACAAGTGGTTTTATGCTAACCACTGCAGTTCACACACTATTTTGTTCATACCTGATTGCCGTTAGAAGGAAGGTACAGGGATTATGCATGACCGCACACCCTTTTAGAGAATGGATGATTCACAGAGGTCCAGATGTTTGCATATCTCAAATGGCTTTGTTTTGTGATCAGAGAATTTTGAGGAGAGAGCTCAAAAACTGTGGATTAGGTATTAGCTACAGAAGTTCCACATGACACTTAGGTAGTATACATAGTGTTGTGATGTAACTAGGTCTAACAGATAAATATTGAATCACAGTAGCATAATGATGTCAAGAGCACTGTAGCAAAAGCAGGGTGGATCACTGAAAATAGCAGTGGTGGTGTGAAGGGTTGATAGCTCGTTGTTATTGCTCAGGCTTTTCCTCACAGATGTCGTGTCAGTCCTCTAAAAAAGCCTTTAAAATACACAGTTTCACGTGAGTTGTATAAGTAGTATTCCTGTTTCTTTGCAGTACTACGCAGGTGACTTCCACGGAACCAGGGATGCAGCATCTTTATTTAGCTTACAGATTTTGGGTACCACCTTGCCCGTCTTTAAGCAACTTCAGGAAAGCTGCTGTAAATCTGCTTTGAATTGCTTCGTATGCATCTTGCTAAACATCTTTCAGTGAAACATCCACTAAATGTCTGCGTGTTCCTGTGATTTATTATTGATTGATACAGTAATTTAGTTCTTGCAAATAGCGCATCTGGCCCTGATTTGCGTTTCAGACACATGAAATATTAAAACGTGTAATTTATCTTTCCTAAATAGGGAGTTACCACTGTCATTTAAGGTAGTAAAAGGTATTTTCACAAAGGGTGTGGAAAAGAGATCTTTGCCTGTAAAATGTCTGAATATTTAGTCAAAGTTCCCATACAATTTACGAGAGAAATAAGGAGATAGTTTCTTAGCTGACGGTATGCAGTCCAATTTGTTGAAGGATATTCTGATCTTTAGGATAAACTTTAAACACTTTTAAATACAATAAACTGATAAGACTTTGTGTAAACACTGTGATAATAGCTTTTGGTGTGCTGAAGTGTGGAGCTATTACAATGCAATAGTATATGAATGAATTGATTGGAATGACAGTGATAAACTGTTTATTATGTGACATTTAATGTGTTTAAGTTCTGCAAGCATGCATTTTTCATTTTGAATGGGTGTTGGAGAAAAGAAAGTCCAGGAGGGATAGAGAGAAATTCTAGTTTGTGTTTCCTTTAGAAAAAAAATCAAGGGAAATCTTTATTTGCATATATTTCCAGTATACCTTTTAATCACTGAAAGCGATATGGAGATAAACATTGGAATAATAATCCCAGTTTCTTCTTGAACTTTTTGAAGTGGTATTTATGACACTAACATTAGTCAAGTAGTTTTACTTTACCAGATGTGTTATGGTCTAGGTTACTGACTTGTCTTCAGACTTGGCTGACACAAACACACTTCAAGCAAGAAGTAAATTACAGAATCACACACAGAATGTTAGGGATTGGAAGGGACCTCGAAAGATCATCTAGTCCAATCCCCCTGCCGGAGCAGGATTGCCTAGACCATATCACACAGGAACGCGTCCAGGCGGGTTTTGAATGTCTCCAGAGAAGGAGACTCCACAACCTCGCTGGGCAGCCTGTTCCAGTGTTCGGTCACCCTCACCGTAAAGAAGTTTTTCCTCATATTTATGTGGAACCTCCTGTGTTCCAGCTTGCACCCATTGCCCCTTGTCCTGTCAAGGGATGTCACTGAGAAGAGCCTGGCTCCATCCTCATGACACTTGCCCTTTCCATATTTATAAACATTAATGAGGTCACCCCTCAGTCTCCTCTTCTCTAAGCTAAAGAGACCCAGCTCCCTCAGCCTCTCCTCATAAGGGAGATGTTCCACCCCCTTAATCATCTTCGTGGCTCTGCGCTGGACTCTCTCTAGCAGTTCCCTGTCCTTCTTGAACTGAGGGGCCCAGAACTGGACACAATATTCCAGATGCGCACTCACCAGGGCAGAGTAGAGGGAGAGGAGAACCGACCTGCTAACCACACCCCTTCTAATACACCCCAGGATGCCATTGGCCTTCTTGGCCACAAGGGCACATTGCTGGCTCATGGTCATCCTGCTGTCCACTAGGACCCCCAGGTCCCTTTCCCCTACGCTGCTCTCCAACAGGTCTGCCCCCAACTTGTACTGGTACATGGGGTTATTCTTGCCCAGATGCAGGACTCTACACTTGCCCTTGTTATATTTCATTAAATTTCTCCCCGCCCAACTCCCCAGCCTGTCTAGGTCCCTCTGAATGGCTGCGCAGCCTTCCGGTGTGTCAGCCACTCCTCCCAGTTTTGTGTCATCAGCAACTTGCTGACAGTGCACTCCATTCCCTCATCCAAGTCATTAATGAATATATAGAATAGTACTGGTCCCAGTACCGACCCTTGAGGGACTCCGCTAGACACAGGCCTCCAACTGGACTCTGTCCCATTGACCACCACTCTCTGGCTTCTTTCCTTCAGCCAGTTCACAATCCACCTCACTACCCGATCATCCAGACCACACTTCCTCAGTTTAGCCTCGAGGATGCTGTGACCTTTTATATTCTTATTTATATTCTTTTATATTTATATTTATTTATTTTTATATTTATTTATATTCTTTTATATTTTATATTATATGACAAATGTGGCCTTTTATATTCTTAATGGATCAGAACCAATACAAGGACACAAGATGGTTGATCTGAGAAAGCAACAGGCACACAGACATTAACTGAATGATGTACCTGATAAATGAGGTAATCCCCACAGTGGATGTTTCATATGCATCAGATATGTTGCTTTGGTATCAGTGCTCTAAAGAAATATTTCAATCTTCTTCTGCAGCCTAGTAAGTAGTTAATAATCTTAATCTCATCTAGTATATTTTTAAACACTGTGGATTTCTATATTAGCCTTCAAAAATGTATTAATGTATCTCAGGATAACTGGTAGTGATGAAAAACACAGATGTGCCATTTTTTTTCCAACTTGCTTCCAGGTAACTTTGAAGAGATTCTCCCTGTATATTGGTTGAGAAGTAAAACAACCTAAAATATTCAAGCCTTTTGTTATGTTGATCAGACCATGCATTTGATTGACAGTTCACAGATAATAGTGCTAAGTGTACTTATTTATTTTTTTATTAAAATTTTCATTCAGAATGCATTGAGTAGTTTATAAAACATAGTAGGCATGGAGTTGAAACATCTTGGGTTTTCATCTGAGGTGAAAACTGTTCAGCGTTTATCATAGGAGCTGCACATACACATCCCAGTAGTTTTCTCTATGCCAAAGAGACAATGCCTGTCTTTAGTTGGTATTGAATCTAGAAGACTGAAGCATGGCTTTTATGATAGAGTCCTTGTGCTGCAGGGACTTTATTTTACATTATCTGATTTTGAGTTTCTGTCCGTCTTAAGGTTCAAGTTGGTTTATGTTGGCATTAGAGGAGTACCATAAAGATTGTCTGATCTTTCTAATACTAGGATTACAGGTGGCTTAAAAGTTTCTCCAGATTTTTAAGTTGTAAATACTATGTGAAAAAGTTGATAGAAGTTTGTGTTAAAAAGGGCATTGGTCACAACTGAAATTGTTAGTCTTCATATTAATAGTTACTGAAACTGTACATTTTTGTAATTTTTGTCTTCCATTTGTGGACCATGTACATGTGCAATCATTGTGCATAGTAGTAGTGCAGTCGTTGGTATTTTTAGTACCAAAGTATAATGTGATGACTGGTGCTAATACTGTCATAGCTTTCAGGATATTCTCTGCAATATGACTGGGTTCAGTCTCATCCTTTTCTGCACTGCACACTTGAGGGTTTTTGTTTGTTTTCATCCCTCCTTCCTCTGTAATGGGATGATTCTTTCTGCTTGGGCTCTTCCATCTAGTAAAGAGGAGTTAAAGTGCCTGGAGCCTGCAGGTGTTCCTCTCTTCTGCAGCCCATCAGCACTGCTGGAACACTGCAGGAGTTGTGAGGGGAGGATGCGAGGTCTTGGGGCGGGAAGTGAGACAGGATTTTTTTGTGTTACGGTATGAAGGCTTGTATCCCATTGCAGTCAGACAAGAGGATGGTGGTTGCAGTTCCATCCTGAGCTATTACCTTGAGATGGAGATGCTTTAGATTTGAGCTCCAGTCTGGGAGTGTTTAGGAAAGGGAGGAGAGAGCTCATGGATTCCTTGTCCAAGAAATATTTTAATAATTTTAAGTATTGTGATAACAAAAATATCTAGAAATATTTTGATGGTTTCGGTGATACCAATTTTCATTATTGCCTCCATTTTCTCTGCACAGCAGTGAGAATACTGTTGACTCCTAACTGTGCTTTTTCTCTAGTACACTGTTGAAATTTTGCGTCTCCTATAAAACTGATGCAAATAACTAATGGGAGTAATTTTGACAAACCAAATGAAAATGTGAAACAACAGTATTATGTACTCACTGTTTGGAAAGGAGGGAGATGGAAGGGAAATTCTCTGGGATACGGAACATGATTTGTCTAGTTTAGCTTTTGAGTTTCTTAGTACTGTTTGAAATACTAGTGTACTATTAGTGTACTTTTATTAAACATTGTCAGCTGTTTTCTGTTTTACAGGGTTTAAGATGAACAGATTATAATTAATATTTGATTTAAGCATGAGGTCATAATGTGCATTGTTTCAGGAAAATAACAGTAGATTATTTGAAGTGTATAGTTGCTAGAATATCCCCTTATCTAAGTTATTCTGCTGTGGATTTTAACTGTAATAGTGACTTGTTTCTACTTAAGAGATTCTGTCTATTTAAGAGGTTCAACTGTAGCGGATCACAGGGAAGAATTAATATACCTAGTTGCAGAGTACAACATTTTAATCAGTGCTCTCCTTTCCATTTGCGTGGCTTTTTGTAGTGTTGTTTTGATAAGCAGCTGCATTCTTGTGTACAGCCTTATGTGAACAAGACAGCTGTAATAGGGAAGTAGAGGCTTGCTTAAGAGGGGATTTGAAGGAGCTTGATCTAGGAAAATGCAAACTGAGAAAGACTGTGCAAGGTCTTTGCAAATATGTTTTTGTGCTTAAACATTCAAGAGAAGAAAGCCCTTGAAGGTAAGAGCAGATGAGCAAATCTGTGCAGACTAGTCCCAGGTAACTTGAGGCTGAAAATTGGAAGATTTTATACCAATTTACTACTGAGATTCTGGAGCAGCTGTCTGTGAGAAGTTGTGGGACAACAAAAAAAGCTACCTTGTCTTGAAGATTTGCTAGGTTAAGAGTTTGATCTTTTTATTAAAATAGTATGAAACTTTGTTGCCTTCAAGAATGGGAGCTTGGCTTTAGGACCCAAGTGATCCCTGATAATAATTTAAATTCAAACACAATGCTTGAGATAAAATGCTTCAGGATAAAGAAATATTAGGGAAAGAAAAGACCCGTATTTTATGTCAACAGCCGCTCACCTACTTAGCTCTCTGTCTGATACACTGGCCTTCTTATAATCTCTGACACGGACGTCATGACAGTGTAAGGTAAGCGAGCAGTATTAACCCTAATATGGGGTTTCCAAAGATCACTTTTCAGAAACCTGTAGTCATATTAAATGTGCCATCTGAAGAGTGGTGACTTCAGAATTGAAAGTGGTGGTTGTTAAAAGTAGGTTTTTTATGCCAAATGATGGAGTTAATAAAAAAAAAATAACTCTCCTTTTTCCAGGAGTGAGTACTTTTTTTTTTCAGTATATAGTGTGAAAATGTTTATACAGGATATGTTAGATGCATGGCCAGAATTATCATCCCTAGTTATTTAAAAAGTTAGACTGATCTCTTAAGACAGTGTACTAATCAGCTAATATGCCCACCAAAAGACCCCCAAGAAACCCTTTTCTTTTTCTTCGCATATATATCAAATAAGCATGTAAGAGGATACCTGCGTGAGGCATCCAAAGCGTGGGAAGAGAGAGCCTTCACTTCAACGTAGCTGTAAACTGAACTGTACTTTAGAGCGTCGGGTTAGTAACTTCTTTTAATAAACTTCTGCTGTATTCAGAGTGAGTTACCATGTTTATTGGGAGATGTCTGTTGGTAAAAGGAATCCTCCCTTGTTGGAAACAGAAGTGCCCAGCAAGCTTTGATGTTTCAGTTACAATCGTGTTACTAGTGTTTGAGCCCCGTTCCTACCAATATCTTTTTCTGAAATGAAAACACCTATATAAGGTTTGGAGTAATTTTTGGATCTTGACCATAAAAAGACTTTTGCATTATAATCAGGTCCCTTCCAACCCAAACCATTCTGTGATTCTATGATTTAATTTTTCGGTTCAGTTTGTATGAGAAGCGAAGGCATCTTTTCAGAGAAACAGCTAGAAAACTGTTACAGGATAAATTTCGGACTAAAAGGACCAAGGACTATTTCCTAATGTATTCTCAAATGACAGAAGTGACCCTACCTTGGTTAACGAGTGCCTTGCTCTTTTACTTTCATACCTTTTTTCAAACATTTCATACCTCTTTTGCTACCCCTAAGAAGAGGTAGCCAGAAAGTTACTATACACCTTCTGTCTTTTATTACAATATTCAAGGTACAGTGGGGCTATACTTTCCTTCCAGGCTCAGGATTTGTCAGAATTCTTGTATTGTCAATACTTTGTCAATTTCTGTATTGACTTAGCTTTTTCAGAAACCAATAGTTAAAAACTATTTATAATTGATGTATAGCTCTTACACGCTTACAAAGTTCATTGTGTGCCGCTTAAGTTCTGTATATTTTCCTTGCACCAGAGGTGTCTAAGTAGCATTTAGTTAAATAGATTCTCATTTGGCTCCTTCACCTGTTTCTTTGACTACCCAATGGCATGTGTAACTGCTTTCAGGTACTCCGATTTCATTTTTTACTAAGATCCCCATTTTCTTTTATGGATAATGTGGATATAAGCGGTTACTCCTAGCATTTAATATTGAGTACATTTCCTAGGATATGTGAATTAAGAAAGAGCTTGCCTCTGAACAAAATTTTTAGAAGTAAAAGCTGGGGTATGAGTCCTATATGGGCATTTAAACAGGTATAAAATGTGTTCTGTTTCAGTTCAGTTGTTTAGGAAGCACTTTCAGCTAAGTTGAAAACTAGTTTTATCTCAGCAAAGTGTCAGTTCTGCTGTAGTTGAGATTGCGAAACCCTTACAATTTTGAAGTGTGCCTTTTCTAGGGATCATAGGATTCTTACGTAACTCGTGACTTCATTTAAACTCACTGTTACCGGGGTTTGGAAGGCAGTTCACATTTGGAAATTTTTGCTCTGAAGAGATCTAGGGGTAAGGAAAAAAGTCTTAGCTGTAATGAGGCTCAGGCTTCTCAGGTACAGTGTCCTTTAGGATATTCAGAACTTTATGAAATCTGTCTCTATATGTCTTCTTACATGGTTTTGTAAAGTATCCATTTTTCTTTTGTGCCTTCAGGATTCGTTATGGACTTTCCCAGTATTAGAGCTGTTGTCTTTAAAAAAAAAAAACAAAACACAAAATGCCTTTACAATAGTGGTCCCTGGTTCATCTTTTTTTGTCACCCTGAAGTTTCTCCTCAACTCTTCTGCCTTTTTGATGGAGTACTGTATTGCTCTTTCCAGAGGGAAAAAAATGCAAACAATAACAACAAAATGCAACAAAAAACCCCCACAAACCAAAAGAAAAATGTTCTTACTATTTCTCTTAAAAGGAAGTTTAACTTGACAAGATCTTCAGACATGTTCTTCTGTCTTCTTTATTCTCCCAATTTTGTTTTGGGGAGAGGGTCTACGAGTAAAACCTTTGGCTGCACTCTTGATGTTCTAGCTTGGAGAAACCAGCCGAAAGGGTCTGCTATTACTTTACTTCCACACTGCTCCAGGGAAATCCTGCAGATGTTGCTGCAAATGGAGTTGTCAGCTGCCCACTTTTCTCCTTTTTTTTGGCTCCAGATATTGTTCTCGATAGTGAACAGCGGGAAACATTCTGAACAGTGGGAAAGCACTAATTTACGCTCAATTAGAGGGTTCTCTACACCTGTAAATGGAAGGACAGTGAAGAAGCAAGTGAGGTAATTTTATCTCCCTTCTCCAAATCATTCCCCCGCTCCCCTCTTACTGGTTAGGAAAAGACAATATAGAAGATGGGGGTGAGGGTAGCCTGGGAAGATTACAAAAAATTTAGGGAATGATATATTTCAGTGATAGGATCTTTCCTGTGTGAATACTGATCTGACCTGGTAACTTTTCCTGGAACAGAGCAAATCTTTGTGGAGCTCTCTAGGTTTACCAGGATTGAACTTGAATCTAGCAGGACCAGATAGATTTGGTTCAGATGGATTTAGAGAAAACATCTGTCTGGTCAGCGCTTGGTCTAGCTGTACAGAGCAGCTAACCAGGGCAGGAACTGAGGTGAAATCCTGCATCTCTGTAATCCTGCATTAAGTACATCATGATTCCTGAAGGAGAGGTATATCAAGTTGTAGCTGGTCTGTAGATTCTATAAACATGGTAGTAGTAGCCTTTCTCCTCTCTTTGCCCCGGTGTGAGGCCCTGTGGGGAGTATATGAGTGCAATTTTGTGATGTGAGCTGAAATAAGTTTGCTGCTGGAAGAGGGGGGTCTTGCTCTCTTTTATGTGCTTCCGTGCCCTGCATGATCCACCCTTCTTCCTCTGTGCCAGCTTTAGCATTCATCTGATCTATATAAGCCAGGTGCACTAAAAAAATATTCACTTCTCGGATGGGTTATTCTGCTGCTGCTTTCACTGGCTTGACTAGACCTACAGTGAAGTCAGAGCTAGCTCAAGTTAGAAGACTTAGGGATGCAGATAGATAAGGTGTGCAGCACCCCTCCCCTCTCCCCACCTTTGACAACAATGAACTATTAAGTTAGGCCATATCATAAAATGCTTTGTTGTTTTTTAAAGCATGTTTGACTTTTTTGCATCATAAGCAGGAAGATGGCCTCCAAACTCTTTCCTGCAATAATCCAGAAAATGGTAAGGAAAGGGGAGGAAAAGGGGGAAGGGATTTTTTTTTTTAAAGAAAAAAATAAGTTGCAGATTAACAAACAATTATTAACACACAAGAAAAAAAATCACATCTAGTTGCTTTTATGTTCTTAATTTGCTTCTTCCTTCTTTCTCTATACATAGACATTCCCCGTAATTAAAACCAAGCACTAAGTTTATGTCAGGACCTCACCTCATTCAGAATTTAAATTGGGTACACAACAGAGTCAAATTAAAGTTAGGAAGGCAACTGTAAGTCTGGGATTTTTATTTTTTGAATATTTGAATTAACTCTTTGAAGCATATTAGCTTACGATTTGGTTAGATGCTCTTTGAGTGTGCATGTATTTTGATGGGTCCTTCAGGACTTAAATATTGGCAGTTGGATGTACTCTGAACCTCAAGCATGCTTAATGTTTGTAAGTGCTGCTGATTTTTATAGAAACCAAATCTGTTACTTCTGGTTCTGATGTGATTATGTGCAAAAGTACTGATAGCATGTTTAGGAAAATTCAAGAAATTTAACCCCCAAGTTTTCCTGAGCTGCCTTTTCAGACTTTGTTTTGCTCTAAACCTAAATTTAAATGTATTGCATTGATCAAGAACTTGCTTCAATTAAAATATTTGCCTTTTTTTTTTCCTGAGGAAAAGTTCTGTGTTAGTATATCTAGATCAAGTTTAGATTGACAAGTACCAACTTCTGCTTACAGAAAACACTGTTTGCCTTTCTACAGCCCCCAAACTAGAGGTAATCTCTTCCTTAGTCTGTTCCTGCAAGCATCTTAATTCCAGAGCTTCAGCACTACAGGGATGAAAGCAACAAAAGGGGCTTTCAAAACTGAAGGTCAGACAGAACTGTTTTGCTCAGTTACAGCTATTAGATTAAGATTTTTTTTTTTATTATTATTATTTTTTTTTTTTTTACTTTTTTTCTCTGTGGAAAAAATGGTTACCTGTTGGCTGGGTTTCTTGGATGTTCAGCCCTTAAGGTTCAATTATCTTGAAAAGCATGAAGTAAACAGGGTGCTTAAAATATCAGGAGCTCTTTCTCTAATCTTAGATCTCAAGTGTCTCAATTTTTTTTTATCAGCTGCAGGCACTTCCAATTGGAAAGTATTCAATACTTCATAGCTGCCATTGAGACCGGATACTTTCTCAACTCTTGCAGATGTATCTTTTTTTCTTGAATTCTTAGTTTCTTAGTTGTTTGACTTTTCAAAAGTCAGGATTGTCTCTTTGCTGGTTAGGCATGTTTTCAAATAGATGGCTGTGGAATCTGTTTGCTTGAGTTGTGTGTATGAAATACAGTTCTCTCAGAACAGGGACTGGGAATCAGATTTCTTTTTTTTGCTTAGTGAGTATGATCATCATGGATGCTTCTTTTCCCTTCTTAGTCATCTGGTGAATGTTGAATGATTCCACAAAACATCAGCTGCGAGTGTTGAGAATACCTTTGTTTCCTGTATCTTCTAGCCTGGTGAGTGCTTTTGCAGGTACTGTGTGTTAAGGAAGGACTTGAACATGTGCCTCCCAATTTTGGAGTGAATGTTCCAAGCACCAATGAGTGAGTAGCATGGGCATGGACCAGCAGGTTGGGTCTGAGGACGTGTTTCGGTTAGTAGCTAGGCAAGATAGGTAGCAGAACTGTTGGTTTGGGTATTCTCCTTAGTTGTGAGACACTGAGCTATTCATTGCTGTTGAGACAGTGCTTTTCAATATGCTAGGATAATTTTGGTTTAGAATTAAACCAGCAAATTCAAGTGTAGAATTTTAGAGTATTCTCAGGGATTTAATTTAGCAGAAAGATGAGATTGCTTTGTGAAACTTTTGTGATTCTTTCTGTGAATATTTGTTGGTTTTCAGAATAGGGCTTAGTTTCTATATATTGCTGATGTATTTTTAAAAAATTTAAAGTGTTGCAGAAAATTAAAGAGTTGAAAATTCTCTTCCTGAAACTGAGCCTATACCCAACTTCTCAGTATTTGTTACAGTTGCAAAGCCGTGGAAAAGTGTGAGAATAATACCTTCCTGAAATGTGGTTTCAGATACATAGCTGGAATGTTCAGAAATCAGTGGTGACTTCTGAGAACACTGATACGTGGTAGATTTAAACATATATATTTTCTTGAAAGCTATTTTAAAATGCTTTTTCTGATACATGCTAAAAATTGTTCTGTGAAGTCATTGCATTTAAAAATAAAGCCTTACTGTAGTTTATACCTGTTCTTTCTAATGGGTTTCCAATTCTTTTGTTACTGTTTAAAAAAGGAAAAAAGAAAAAAACAACTTGAAATGTTTACTGTTTGAACAAAGCTGTACGAGTTATTCAGAACTTTCTAAATTTTTCTCTTACTCTCTCAATTGATAGCTTGAGACTTTGCTGCCATCTCTAGTTTCTTGATGAAATTTATCTTGAGCTGCTATTTGGTCCTACATTTTCATCTGTACTCTTAAAAAGACAAATTTTGACCAGATTTCATGATTGACTGTTGTTCAGAGAGTTTGTTTTGTAAAGCCTGTATCAGTGAAGAAGATAGCTGTGTCCTGTGTTTGTTTCCTTTAGAAAACATTAGGGAGTTTAAAGAGAAATATCTTGTATTCTTTCTTGCCTCATCTTCAGATACAGCTGTAGTTAATAAGTAAACTTTTAGCACTTTTTGCTTTCATTTTGACTGTTACAAATTTGCAAGTCACACTCCTGTTACTGTTCTTACTGTGATACAATTCGTTACGTTTCTAATCTTAGTTTATTTTCTGTAATTTTAAGACATATTTCAGAAAGACTATACTTTGGTTTTAGAGATGAATATACTGTTGTATACCACTTCTATGCCTATGTAGAAAGTAGTTTTCTTCATCTTTCTGCTTCCTACACCTTTTGAGTGCTTTCAGAATGTCTCGAACAAAAGATCATACTGGATCTGACTCTGCCTTCTCTGTTGGTTAATGAATATAGAACAGTTTTGGTTTTTGCTAGGCTTTTCAGTACCAACATTTTGCTTCCCATTTGAGTGTCAATATACTTTAATGTGTTTTAAGGATTTCTCTGCCAGTTATCATTCTTTCAGCATGTCTTTTGTAATGTAAAGCTCCTCGGTACCTCTGTCAAAGCTGCTTTCTGGCTTTTTTTCCCCCCACTTTTCTTTACCTTTCTTTTTCATGTCAATACTTTTATACATTGTTTCATACTGTATGTGCTGGCATACACCAAGATCTCTTTAGTTTTCTTCAGACCCACTGGCCTTCCATCAGACTGTAGGATGTCTGTCAATCAGAATTTTGCTCCCATGAAAACTGGCTCGCTACAGAATCAAACTGCAATTTCAGTTTCTGAAATCAGAACTGACAAAAAGTTTCTGTAGTCCTCATAGTTACAAGAACCAGACCCTTTGAAAAAGTGTCATTATTATAGTTTTATCTTTGGATCTGCAGCCAGCTGCAGACCATAGTGTTGCAACCTGGATTGTTTTCCTTAGAGGGAGTGGTACACAGTAACCTGTTCTGTTACTGTCTCCTGAAAGTCCTGATGACAGTTCAGGTAGTTAATAAGTGATGCTTGCTCCCTGCCCCCATATTATTTGTAAAAAGTGTAAAGAGCTTTTCTTTTAGCAGGTTGACTTTGCTTCTGCAGCATGGAAAAAGTAAAGTTTTGTGGCTTCACTGCTTCTGCCTAGAAGTCAAGGAAGAGAGGTAGTTCTCCACACTCTGTGTCCCTGTGAGCATGTGTGGAAGAAGGAAGTTTACCTAATCTTTTCTCACCAGGGGAGAATAAGATCTTGGCCTTCTTGTTTGAGCAGCCATGCTTCCCTACACAGTCGGTTTGGGGGAAGAGAAGGGTTTTTCAGCACACGAGCATGTCTTGTACCTAATAAGTATAAACCTGCTCCAGTCTTTCCTGTAAACTGTAACTAGCAGAAAATTTTTTTATATTTTTCACATTTTTCTACTTTATCTAATCTCTGTGGCTTTGGGGGGAGTAGGGGATGGTCCTCAAAGAATGATTAAAAAAATGCTTTTTTGTCTCCCTGCTACTTCTGTTAAACTGCTGCTGGTTTACAGGGAAACCTTGAAATCTCAGGAAATGGAAGTTTGCATGCCTACTGCCCATGTTCAAGATCCTGTTACTTCCAGAAATGTAAGCTTCCAAGGGAAAGGAGAAAGTCCTGTCTCCCAAATCTGAAACTGTGCCATGTCTTCTGCATGACTGTGTATGTTCTGTGGAAAAGGTTATGCCAGTAAGCGTGTTTGAAGGGGTATGATCCTGCCCTGTTAGTAAATGAGAGGTGATGCCAACACTGTACTTGTTCTTGTTTGGTTGGGTTTTTTTGTTGTGGTTTTTTTTGGTTTTGGGTTTGTTTTTTTTTAAAACATAAATATGGTCTTCCATCTTATCAGCTGAAATGCTATTTGGAAATTTATTGTTTATAAACTTTCAGAAAGTATGCTGTTCTTTAATGACATGCAAAAATCTTTTGATCAGCATTCTTTGGAGTGGCTCAAATGCACAGAGGTGTGCTAAGTCCAAATTCCCATTTGACCAAGCGCTAATTAAATGGTTTTCTTGACTGGGGTTAAGACCCTGTGAAACATGCAAAAACCCTGTTTTCCTGCCTGCTTTAACGCATATGAGCTGAGTTGTTATGGTCAGTGTCTTGCTCAGGACCAAATTTTTGATCCTGGCATACGTAATGCATACAGTAGGAATGAGAAAGTGGACAGTATTTGTCTAATGTGAACGTATCCTTTATTTTTTTGTTGGGTTTGGTGTTTTTTCTTTTTTTAGTTGTTTCAGATGTTTTCTGTATCCTCCCTAGTCCTGTTTCTCAGTAAAGTATGTGTAATCTGTTACCTCCTCTTTTCTAACAGGGAGACTGGGAAGGGCTATTGCTCAGTATCAGCAAGCTAGTAATCAACAATGTAAATATGCTGATAATGGTTCAGAATGGTCCAGTATCCAAAACTGTCAGTGTATTTATGAATGTTTGGTGCCATTCAGAGTGGACTGAAAAAATTACATTCAGCTTCTCAGTATTATGTTGAAGGTGACATGCTAATTAAAATTGATTAGCATATGCTATTTCATCAGTTAAAATGGTTTCTTGATTTACGTTCTTGAGAAAATCTGTATAGTAGTAGAAGATTCTAACTGTAGTCAGACAGTTGTCATAAAAACAACTTATTTAAATTATAGTCCATGTTGGTCTAGGTAAACAGTTTGTGATGTTTATGTAGTATATGAAAATCTTACAGATTTACATAGGTAATTCTGTAAAATGGGAGTTATTTCCTTGTGAGGAGGTTAACAGAAAATAGTAGAAAATGTTCACAATATCAATATTGCAGATCAAATTCATCTTCATCTTGTCCAGAAAAGAGTTTCTGTGCAAATGTTCATTTTCAAAGATTTTTACATTCCATAGTAAAATGTATATAAACAAGTTCTAAAAAAAACAAAAAGTCTGTCAAGCAGTGTTCCTTCAGATGTGTCCCCCCCGTCCCATGTCATTTTGGTTCATGTTCTTACTGCTCTGGGGCCTAAACTAGACTGGAAAGAAATCAGGATTGCAAAGAGTGTCTTTCCCCCTGCCCCTTTCGTAAGTTTCCCACTGAGTCATTCTCTTCAGGGGTTTTGGCCAGTTTTCCAGCTACAGAGCAATTACTCTTAAAACTTTCGTCTTTACCTGGAAATGAGGGAGCACCAGAAAGCAAATTGCTGTGTGAACAGCCATGTGTCTTCATGAAAACAGTTGAGCCAGGAAACCAGTTTATCAGAAAGAAGATTACGTGTCTTTGTTTTTAGAAGGAAAGTGCAGATGATACTGACTTTTTTTTTACCTCTCAGGCAAATATTTTCTGCTTCTCAGTGGATTACGTGTGGTTGTCATATGCTGGAAAATGTTAGTGAGGGAAGGGGCTTTTGGTGTTGGCTCCCTTTCAGTGATGCTACCTTAGTGATGCACGGAATGTGTGATATTTGGAATCTAGATTGTCACAGAGGAGTGTCGTATCATAAACAGATTTACCTATCCCTTGGGTATCCCATGTGTAGAAATTATTTATTGAGAAACAGGCCAGCACCTTCCTTGAATGTTCCAAAAAAGCCCAGGAAGAGGAGGACCAGGAGATCATTAGCAGTTTTGAGTATATGTATTTTTTTAAAAAAATCTTTTAGTTTGGCATAATCTTCCTCCAGCTTGTATTTGAAGCCACATTCAGACTAAACTCTCAATAATAAAGTAATGGTTTTAAAGCTTGGTTCGGGGCAGATTCTTGCAGAAAGGACAGGACTGTAAACATGGATTTTTCTAGCCTTCTGAAGGGATTCTTTTCTCCTTAAGGTAGGAAATGAGCAATCAGTTGGAAACAGATAATCAATTTTGAAAGTGTGCCTCAACCATTAAAAAAAATATGCTTGCTACCCTAGACATATGGTTGAACTATGACATCTGTGAACTATGTAAAATGATCTCTAGTTATCTTGGAGCACTCTTTTCATGGCTTATATATTCTGGTTTTGGCCATAGTAGGATCTGGTTTCAGCTATAGCAGTTGGTGTTGGGTAACATTTCCCTAGCAAATGGGGGGATCACCTTCTTTGTATTCAGAGGGAAAATACCCTCGGTATAGGGGAGACTGTGTTTATTCTGCACTCCAAGTCTGCACCCAGAGCGGAGAAAAACAAGATTTGAATCTCAAGAGGTGTGCAGCGGGTTGCTTTGGTTCTTTCAGTTGCGCTTTAA
Source organism: Nyctibius grandis (assembly GCF_013368605.1). Lineage (NCBI taxonomy): Eukaryota > Metazoa > Chordata > Aves > Nyctibiiformes > Nyctibiidae > Nyctibius > Nyctibius grandis. The sequence continues at coordinate 27,246,985 of NC_090659.1, forward strand.
CCTAAAATGAGGAAGGAGGCTTTGATTCAATTTGTAGTACGTTTGCATTGAGAGTCAGGAATGGGATCTCCATTAGCAGGGGCTAGTTAAGGTTGCAGTTCTAGACCTGTTCAGCTGCTTCTCAATTGAATGTGGAGAGAAAAAGCAGGTAATAGCAGTGACCATCGTTCTGCCTAGTCCTACTAACATATCACTGGGTCTTCAGGTAGAAGTAAATGAGACTTGTTTTTTGCAAGGTAGGATAGATTCAAAATGAATGTTTGGACAAACTGATTAAAGAAAACTTTACTTAGCTGCTGCAAGTCTTCGTTTTAATTAGTACATTAACTTCTGAAATATGGCCTAAGCTTACCCAAGAGAGTTTTATAATAAGCTGATAAGGGTCTGTGGGGGAAAAAAAGGGTTTGTTCATTTGTTTATTTTTAAAGCATACGCATAGCATAATTTTTAGTATGTTGGGGAAAAAAAAAGAGTTCTGTACAAACTGCTTGGCAGTAAATCCTTCCTTTCAGCATTCAGCCTTACTCCAGCTGTGAAAATTTATGCAGTACAGCCTTGGAACTTTTTTCTACTTGTCGTAGATGTACTGAAGTTGCATCTCTGCAGAAGACTGTGTCAGATTTATCATCTGTTACCGTGTCTACAGAAGACTTTCACCACGAGTCAGTATGCATGCTTCACTTCTCTTTTGCCTGTTACTCATTGCCAAGACTGAGCCTTGTCTGCACCCAAACTTGAGGCAGGTAGATGCACTTACCATAGTAACCGCAAACCTTTTTTTATTCAAAATGTAAGTGGATGTTAAGTTTTGTGGGAATTTGTTTTAAGTCCATTTCTGAGACTTCCCCTACCCCACCTTGTGTGTAGGTCTCAACAAAGACTGAAGACTGTCAGATACCTTACATCAGAAAAAGTAATCTATATTCAGAGAAAACTAGCTGCTGAAATACTTTCCTGCTGTTCTTTCCAGTCAAAACATGTAAATTTTGCCTTTTTTGTACTTAACACTCACATTGAGCTGCTGAGTTTTATCTTAATTAGTATTTTGCCATTGCTGCTTTAAGATGAATGAAATGATAATGTTTTTCCAAATATCCCCAGTGCAGATGTTGTTGAAACATATTCACATCTCTTACGTGTTATAAGGTATAAAAGCAAATTACAAGTTTGAGCTTTTATATTGTGACAAACTAAAGGGATTATTATCTATGGTTTAATAACATTGAGTTCATCATTGGGCTTTTTGTCCTGATGAGAGTAAATGTGCAGTTTTTTAGGGATGAAGTTCTACATAAAAAAAAAATACTGCTTAATATTTCTAAGATGTCATTTATTTTTTTTTCCCCACAGAATTAGCTTTAGTGTATAATGTAGTTTCTAGCATTATTGGTCAGTTCCAGTCACTGCTTGAATAGAACTGTCCAGTTTAACCGTGCGTTAAATGGAATTGATTCAGGGCTACATTTAGACCAAGAATTTTGCCCAAATTCTACTTCCAGAAGCCTAGCAGAGCCTCAGTTGTAGGCTGTGGTTTGCTTTTTATTAGTATTATTTTGTTACTTATTCATTTAAAGCTTCATATGTACCTTAATTTCACATGGTGTTGAAAATAATTAATACTTACATTTTGGAGCAATAAATTAGCAGTGTGCTTCAGCGAAGTCTACACACTCATGCTCAAATCTCATTTGCTGTGGTAGTTGCTTAAGATCAGTTTGAGCTCTGTTACACTGCAGCAGTGAAAGGCAACAGTGCAAAACTTCTCTTCAACCCCTGAATGTTTTGACATAAGCTTTCTCAGGTCAAGTCTGGCCATTTTAGAATAGCTTGAACTCGGTGCAGAGCTCATCAGGCATGGTTGCTTTTGATCAAAACTCGGGGAAGGAGGGACGGGGAAGGAGATTAGGAAGCAACTTCCTTTTGTCCAGCGCATGGTTAGTGCACCAGCCCTGGCTGTTGGAGACCTGAGTTTGACTGCGTGCCCCAAGTACTATGTTAGAAGTCAGACTTAGAGCTCTACAATCCTGCTGTTTGCTGTTCTAGCTGGGTGACTCTGTACCCAGGAATACACTATTACAGGGCTACAGGTAGTGGGGAATTTAGATTGTATTCTTGCCTGTGTAGGGAACTGCACTCTACAGGTTGGAGCTTCTAATGCTGTTTATGCACCTTGTTCAATGCTGCTTTAACGAAGAGCACTGAAGTGTTAGAGCAATCTAGGATTTCAGTATATCCATAAAAGTATGATCTGCTCCTTCTGGCTGTTTGTGTACAGTTCAGCTCATGAATGCTGTTTTTTGGTTTGGTCTTTTTTTTTTTTTTTCCCTTTGCAGGGACCCCTTTGCAGGGTCAGATTGGTTTAAACAGTTCTTCAGGTGAACTGTCTTATATGCAATAATGTAAAACACTATTTCTAACTCATATAAAAAGACAAGGCATGTCATAATTAAAGTAGTAAAGGTAAAAACTGAAGAATTTCATTAATAGTCTTAAAGACAGCTTTAACAACTTCAGAAGAAATCTTAGGAAAAGGAGGATGTAGAATAGATGTCAATTTGTATGACATGAACTTCTTAAGTTCTTAGAATTCTGTGAAATTGGTTATAGTTGCATTCTAGATTCAACATACAAAATTTCTGTAAGGAGGATAAATACTGTAGAAATTGAGACTGTAGAAAAGAACAAGCAAATATGTTCTAGAGAATACAAGGTAATTTAAAATGTAAAAATACCCTCAGTTTCTCATTAAGAATTACAATATTATAATATTATTATTTTGCAGGAAAAGTATGAAAAAGCAGCCATTGGTACATATAAGGGTAATACATCAGAAAAATAAGAATGTTAAGAGTTCTCACAGCAACTTTTAGATATACGACTGATTCATTATTTATGTGTGTTTGGTAAGTGAAGGACTTCAAATTTTAGGACTTCTATAACAGGCTGTGAAAACATATATATTTTGTAAATTAAATCCTAGTTTAAAATAAATGCCTAACTTATCGGGGTTATGCTTTTTGTTCCTGAAGAGGAGGGAGCAGGAATCATTGAAATCCTGGCCAAGTGGATTTTGGAAGCTTGGTTTTTAAGTGGAGCATGTTCCAGCCCAGTTCTGCTCAGGAGTGCATTTGCAGTTGCTGCAGGATGAGAAAGGGAGTCAGAAGTTGGAATTGGACGCTGCTGAGGGAAAGATTCCTACCAGGGGTGAATGTGGGAGGAAGAGGGAGGCAAAAGGATGAGTAGTGTAGGGTGACAGGAAGGAAGGAGTAAGGAACTTGTGTTTGAAAAATGAAATTGGATAACCAACCAGAGAAGGAGGATTTGTGATTGCCAGCCTGCAAGGACAGAGAGAATGGGTTGAAGGAGGGAAAAGGAGCAGCAAATAGAAATTAATTTACAGGTTAATAACAGAATGTTTGTAAAGGTGAGAGGGAAAGCATCCCAGCTGAGCTAAAGGTTGTGGAAAAGAAGCAGCTGGTGCCTGAGAATGTCTGGGGGAAGACGAATGCAAGTGAGATGAGAATCATGAAAGGCAAGATTAGGATTAGCGAGGCGATAATCAGACATGGGAGAGACCACTTTAGCAAAGCGGAGTAGGCAGAACGGTGTAAAGATTGATTCATGAGTAGGGATGGAAAGTTTGACAAGGATATTGCCATCAGTTCTTCCTCCAATAGTTGGTGGCTTTTAAGTAGAATGTTTTTTAATTGCAGTGATTTATTTCTTTATTTGTGTGCCATTTAGCCACATGAGCAAACAGAGCAGAGATTATTAATATGTTAAAGTAAGCTATGAACAAAAATGTTGACTTCAGAAGCTGTACTGACCTGAATCACAGGGGACAATCGTGTGGCAACAGTTGACTTTTGTTAGCCATCACAAGTTATATTTTCCTGATTTCTTAATCCTATGTTTTTACTGATTAAATTACTCCTCCTGAATCTTCATTCTTGCTCTTTCTTCCCCTTTGTCCCCAATGCTTATGGCACAGCTCCTTTCATTTTAAATTAACCAAGTTAATTTAGATGTTTCAAATATTATGTCTTGCTAGCCTAGCTCACTCAGACTAAAGCTAGGGAACTGCTAGAGAGAGTCCAGCGCAGAGCCACGAAGATGATTAAGGGGGTGGAACATCTCCCTTATGAGGAGAGGCTGAGCGAGCTGGGTCTCTTTAGCTTAGAGAAGAAGAGACTGAGGGGTGACCTCATTAATGTTTATAAATATGGAAAGGGCAAGTGTCACGAGGATGGAGCCAGGCTCTTCTCAGTGACATCCCTTGACAGGACAAGGGGCAACGGGTGCAAGCTGGAACACAGGAGGTTCCACATAAATATGAGGAAAAACTTCTTTACGGTGAGGGTGACCGAACACTGGAACAGGCTGCCCAGAGAGGTTGTGGAGTCTCCTTCTCTGGAGACATTCAAAACCCGCCTGGACGCGTTCCTGTGTGATATGGTCTAGGTAATCCTGCTCCGGCAGGGGGATTGGACTAGATGATCTTTCGAGGTCCCTTCCAATCCCTAACATTCTGTGATTCTGTGATTCTGTAAAGCAGTTTAGGGAAAAATTGAATGACCAGCCAAGGTGAGGGATGAAAGCATGCTTCAACTCTGACAGAGGAAACAACAGTTCGTTATAGCTTGGTTTGACAGCTGTATGCCAGCTTGGATTCTCTAATCCTGCATGCGTGCATTTTACTGCAACTATCTTGTGAATGTATACATTCACAATTTAGTAAAAGTTGTTTAGGCTTTTTTAATGCAAACTCCGTAACATTATGCTAAGGTGATGTAGATATTTGTCAGTAAGTTGCATTGTTAATATTTTTATCTGTTGGTGCAGCCTAGTTTGAAGACATTTTCTGGACAACATTTGGTGACTCACTCACAGTTGATAGACCTGTTATTTACCTTTTGATAGTCAGGGTTTTTTTTTACTCTTGAGCTCACAGCAGACATTTTGTTTGGTTGGTTTGGGTTTTTGGTGTTTGGTTTTTGGTTTGGTTTTTTTTTTTATTTAAAGTCTCCTAAAGCTGAGTGCCCAATATATTCTGTGTTAACATTATGATTCTGAGTCCTGTGGATTTCTTTTAGCTACATGCTGGTACTTTTATTGTTTTTCTTCTGAAAGAAGTAAGTTTCTCCACTTCTTGAGATTCTTTGTGGTCTGTTCTTCATTAACGTTTCCATGTGATGCATGTAAGTCAGTGATTTAAGAAAAAAAGAGTAAAAGAATCCTGTTAGTATTGCAGACTTAAAATTAGGCAGGACTAATTAGCAAGTGTGACTCCACCTTTCGTGTGATGTGCAGTGTGAATACTATAACTAAGTGGCTTTTTAAATCTACTGTCTAGATTTGAATGAGGTTGCATAGAAGTTGGCATGCAGTTGTTAAACTGGCAATGATTTTCTATATCATACCCTTGCAGTGTCCTTGAGTAAGGGTAGGATTGTGCAAGGTTACCAACAGATAGAATTCATCTTGCAGTGCTGCTGTTGTTGATGACACGTTACAAAGAAAGAGCACTTGATTAAACATTCTTGGAAGGATGTTGCCATATAGAAATACCCATTTTACAAATATAAACCTGGAAATTACCTTCTACTTAAGTGCTGCTTTTCTGTAAAAGAACCTTCTGTATAGATATAATAAAAAAAATTAGCCATTGCTCATGTAGTATTTTTGTATAGTGGCTTAGCAGAAATCAAGCATTGTGATTTTTACATTTCCTTCTGAAAAATATGCAGGATACTCTGATGCCACTCAGCTTTCCATGTCTCTATAGAATTGTGTGATGGTCTTATCTGTCACTGAAAATGAAGATTCCAGTGTATGGATGTAGTCAGAGGATGGTTTTTTGTGTCAATCAGACAGTTGTTTATATTCAGTCAACAATAGGAAATGGTGCTCTGTCCCTCTTCCCCACGGATTTTTTCTGTCTTTTATGCTGCTGGAAAGAAGCAGGTGGTTGTCAACTCTGCCTCAGACTAATGAGACTGGAGATGCTTAATGTGTTATGGAGTATGAATGCAGTACAAACTCTCTTGCTGCTGGCCTGTTTGAATGTCTAAAGATTTATGACTGCAAAAATTAAGAATATCCCTTTAAGCCTTTGTTGCTGTGGCAGTTTTCTTTCCCGTACGGTGACCCATCAGTCCAGAGGCAGCAGGATGGATAAATAAGATGTGTTGTGTTGTTCCTTGGCAAAACAAACAAAAAAACCTGAAGACTCAGATAAGCGAATGAGGTTTTGGGAATGAACGAGTTATGCTGTGTATGCTCACTACATGTGTGCTGTTAGGCCACTGCAAACATAAAGAAAAATTGATTTCATAGAATCTTTCAGATTAAAGGGTCCTTGAGAGGTTTTCAGTCTGATCTGCTCGAAGCAGATTGCTCCAGGCTTTGTCCAGTTGTGTCTAGAAAAGGATGGAGAGCCATAATTTCCCTGAGCAGCCTGTTCCAGTGTTTAATTATTTTCCTAGGGAAAAAATGTTTTCCTTATATCCAGATGGAACCTTCACTGTTTCTCTTTGTGACTGTTGTGGCACATTCTTCTACAGTATACTTTGGCAAAGAGCTTGGCTCTGTCTTCTCGATAATCTCTTAGGTGTTGAAAGACTACTACTAGGTATCCTATTAAGCTTTTTTCTTCTCTAGGCTATACAAGCTCATTTTCCTTAGCTTGTCCTCATAGGCCAAATGTTTAAAATTTAATTGGATGCTAGATTTGTCAGTTTTTTTCAAGGACCTTTGCTCCCTACTTGCAGTTGGCACATCTCCATCTTTCTTTTTTCTATGAAAAAACAGCATAGTACATAAGGCGACAGCAAGGGATATTGTCTTTCTAGACTTCAGGAACGCTTTTGACACTGTCTCCCATAAGATCCTCACAGAGAAGCTGAACGAGTATGGGATGGACGAGGAGACAGTGCGGTGCATTGAAAACTGGCTGAATGGATAGGCCTAGAGGGTGCTTATCAGTGGCATGAAGTCTAGTTGGAGACCAGTAACTACTGTTGTAACCCAGGGGTCAATACTCAGTCCAATCCTCTTCAACATCTTCATTGGTCTGGGTGATGGGGCAGAGTGTACTCACAGCAAGTTTGAGATGACACCAAACTGGGAGGAGTGGCTGATACACCAGAGGGTTGTGCTGCCATCCAGAGAGTCCCCAACAGGCTGGAGAAATGGATTGACAGGAACCTCTTGAAGTTCAACAGTGGGAAGCGTGCAAAGTCCTGCACATGGGAAGAAACATCAGTATGTGCTGGGGGCTGACCAGTTGGAAAGCATCTTTGCAGAAAAGGCACTGTGGTGGTCCTGGTGGACACCAAACTGAATATGAGCCAGCAATGTGCCCTTGTGGCAAATAAGGCTAACAGTATCCTGGGCTGCCTTAGGAGGAGTGTTTTTCTGGGAGGTTGAGGGAGTTTAGAGAGGCGATGGGCACAAACTGAAATGCAGAAGGCTCTGTCTGAACATCAGAAAACAGGGGTTTTTTTTACTGTGAGGATGGCTGAGCACTGGCACAGGTTACCGTGAAAGGTTGTGGAGTCTCCATCCTTGGAGATATTTAAATGCCGATGATCCTTGGCAGCTCGCTCTAGGTGTCCATGCTTGAGCAAGGCAGGTGGAACAGGTCCAGAGGTCCCTTCCAACCTCAACCGATCTCTGAGTCTGTGTACATTATTTAGAGAAATTGATGGTATATCTCATGTTATTTATAAGCCCAGTGGCTAGTTTCCTCGGCAGTAGGCTGAAGGCCCGAGTTTTTAATTGGGTGCAAGACCCAGGTTTGCATGTGGCAGCTGCTTTTGATGTTTGGGAGTGGAATGGCCTCTGAAACTATATGCAATACCTGGTAGTTTATAAAAGTAGTGGGAATGGGATGCACAATTCTTCAGGCCCAGGTTTACTCTGATCAGAAATATGTTGAAAATCTAGCTGTAATGTATGTTTAAGTTTGTCATGTTAAGCTGGGTCTTTCGTTTAGTGCTGAAAGTTATCACACAGCATTCCAGACCTCATATCCTCCTAAACCCAGGGGGCACACACACCTTCCAAGACATTTGGACACATTTCTTATGATGCCTCAGTTCCTAATTGCTGCTTCATTCACTATAGATGTATGACAATGTGTTCTCCCACAGTGTGGTGCTATTGTGTTTAGCTGTGTAAAGCTAGTAACAGAACTGATATAAATCATTCTTTAAAAGCGTGTAAGACAATAGTGCTACCGCTAAGAAGGATCCTAATATTTTCCCCCTTCTGAACACCACATTCCAGTTAGGTTTGTTTAATAGAAGCTGTGAGCGTGGACAAGGTTTGCATGGGGTTATGTGCTAGTAAACCTAACTATTGTTAGTTTCCTCTTGTTTTACATTATAAACAGAAGCAAGTGGAATGTTTGTCGAAGGTAGTCTTTCACTGCATCTGTCACAGAAACATGAATGAACATGCACGTTCTTTGTAGGTTTTCCTTGTGTACTTCTGTAGAGAAGGGAGATAATACCAGCAGGTGAAACACCTGGGTACAGGTAATTCTTTTTTCCACTTCAGTCTCCGCTAAATTAATGTAGACATTTGACTAGGTCATTGGACCACATTTACTAAACCAGAAGTGAATATCCTTCTGCACAGGAATGGAAAAAAAATGAGCTTAACTTAAAACCATTATTTACTTGTGTTTAATTACGAAGTTGATTTTACCCTCCCCTCCCCTTCAGATGATAGTGGAATTTAAATCGAAATGTTAAAACAGTGGGATGTTATACTAAGGTACAGCTCACACTGAAAGTGAGACATAGTAAACTTGGGTCATCATTAATTGTTTAATTTTCTGTAACAAAATGTGCACAGCTGCTTGCTTGCAGTTCATAAATAGTTTGTCAGTTCTGCTTGTTCTTTTTTTTTTTTCTTTCTTAATTGTTAATCAAGAACTTGTGTTTCCTGAGAGGAAGTTGTTTCTTAAGACTTTGATTTACACTGTTGTGGCAATGAGTGATTCTGATAGAGCTTTCTTTGCTTTTTTTTTTGGCATGCTCTTCAAGTATCTTCCTTTTCACCCCGTTACATACACTGAGTTCAGATTATTTTTAATTTTTTTTTAAAGTCTTTTCATCACATTTTTCTCTTCTTTTTCTGAGTTGCATGTTTCTGCCTGCAATGACATCTGTGCAGCAGTATTTTACTCTTCTCTGTTGTAGCCATGTGGTCTGTGATTTTAAGCCTCTCTCCTGTTACTGAGACCCAGTGCCAAATACCAAAATTAGCTTATTTAAATCCAGTTGCAAAAAGGTATTAGTGCATATAGAGGCTTTTACTTGAAGGTGATGTAATGAATGGCTTGATGGCTGTGATTGTTCAGTTTGTTTGATTTCATGACATCCTTTAATGTAACATACTCTGTAGTTATTAAAGGTGTGAAGGACTTCAAGATTAGTGTTGGCAACAAACTTAATAGGGTATTGCTTAAGCTTTAAAATGTTTTGAAGAAGCTGAGGCTCATGCAGTTATTTGTAAGTTATTGCATCTTAAATAAACAATCTTTGAATAACTGTTAAATAGGCTGATAAGACTTATCTGGCCTTCACCATGTTTATGCTATAAATAGATCTAAAGCCAGTCCTTGGCAGCGGGCTGCTTAACAGGCTTCTGTGTGGCTTTACAGCTAGAGCTGTGTATGTCTGGGAGACCCACCTGGTGAGTAAGCTCACTTTTTAAATGGACCTTTTTTCCAATGGTGAAAGTAAATAAGAAAAGAAGTAGAATTTATAGTCATGGGAAAAGAGGGAAGGGGCTGGATTCATCTAGTGATTTTAGCTCTTCTAGAATCTTCAAGAGTTAACAGCATGCTTGTGCTACCTCTGTAATTAGATGAACAAATTGATCCTCAAATATCCAAGGGGTGTTCTGTTTTTCTTTGACTATGCCGTACTTAACACATCACAATTGATATAATTTATAATTTCCTCAATGATTGAAAAAGACATAAGTAAAAATCTGATATGTAAAAGAGCATAAAGGATCACCTGCTCCAAACTTGATACTCAGGAAGAGTAAGCATAAAATACCCTTTCCATAGTTAAATTATACTTGAGCATGTGTCCCAATTTAGGGCACAAATAAGGTAATTGGAAAGAATGTCCTCAAAATTTGCTGCACTAGAATAGGAGACCAGATATCACCTGTACTGTTTTAGATACATAATGTAAATTTTTAGAGAAATGTTAAGGTAATGGGGGGTTGGATTGAAATAATTTTCTTACGGAGAGATAGAATTTAAAAATCTTTTTCAGGACAACATGATGCTATTTCTCTCATTTAAATGATCTTGTAGGCGTTTGGTGAATAACAGGTCTTTAAAGAACGTATGTTTAGATTTGTTTCTGAATCTGCTTAAAATGAGTATACATACATATATAGAAGTGGCTGAAGTGCACCAAATTGTTCTCTATTATGCATTATCCGTAAAAACAAAACCCCAAGAAATGTATTTGAGGTGATATACTGTACACTGTGATTATTTTATGCAAAGCAGCATGTCTTGTTTTCAGCACAGTACAGTGACAAATGGAGGGAGGAATTTCATGAGAGACAAAGCAGGTTCTTGATTAACAGTGCCAAGATTTCTGTTTAACTGTCAATAGTATTGAAACCTGCCAGTTATATGCTGTCTGTAAGCTGGTTTTGCTTTTGTACCTAATACTGGAATTGGTTGTAGTAGCCACTTGCTTAGAAGTATTGACCACTTAGGACATTAAGCATATTTCTGATTTCCAACCCAGTCACACAGAACTTTAATTTTAAAACAAAATTACTGAAACTAACAGCTGAGAAACTAATAGTATCTCGTTATGTTTGTGAGCTGAGAAAATAACTAGTATGGCAGTAAATAAGAGTTTGGGAAAAGTTGGGATTTTTATCTGTGTTCCTTTATACAGAGAGTGTTATTAATGCATGCATGCATTTCCTCTGAATGTAATTTGTTTGGAGTTTAAGGAGATGGTTATAGCCTTTGTGCCAGCCAGATATAGAAAATTCTATTATTCTATAACAAAACTGTTTTGTAACATAATTGTGGCAAAGACATTTAATATCGGTATGTAAAGACAATTAATTTCATGAGCACATTCCCCCCCAGTCTTGAAGAGTACTGCTTTTGCAAATACAGAATGAAACAAAGAAATTAGTTTCAGTAATAATTGGAGAATGTATTATTTGGGCGTTATACTTGAAGTTTAATTTTCTTTTAGTATTAGATATTAAAAAATAAGAGATACAAATTTCTCAGGCTTGGTTCTACATTGATATCACCATTCACAGTATTCTAGAGTTGTGTTCTATAGTACATAGTCTCTGTGCATGTAAATACAATTTATAGGGTATCTAATGTCTCTGAAAAATGTCAAGTACAAATTTGTCAGAAGGTTCATCTTAGAACATTATGGAGAAAAATTAACGTTTGTCATTGCTTTCTTGCATTGTCTTGCGAACTCCATGTACTTAAAATTGAACCATATTAGATATTTTGTGAGGCTGGAACTTTTCCAAGAAACATAGTCCTATGTGTTGTTCACTTTATATGTTTCCCTGAACTGGTGTATTTTAGCATATACATTATATCATCAATGTGATCTCTGTACGAAATACACATGTAAGAGGTGTTAATGACAGGAGCATCGCTAGCAGAGGGAAACGAGTATTATAATTAATCCAGTTCTATTGTTTTGGAAATGGTGTAACTTATTAATATGGCCGATGTTTAAGTGGGTTTATCCTGCACACAGTAATGCTTTATAGCATAGTGCTTCAACAATAATTTTAGTGCTTTCATTTCTTTTAAGGTTCTCTAAACACAAAGTTGTGGCCGCAGCAGATGCTACTTGTGAATGACCAGACCGTTTTCGATTAAGTGAAAACAGAAATGAAAGAATTTCCAATTCAGCTACCAGTGAGCAGTCATTCTTGAATATAAGACAACACTGCTACTGTGTTTGATTGCTAGCACAATGGTGTAAGTTAGACACGACAACTTTCTTGACTCTGAATTTTTCTTCTTTATAAATTTACCTATAACTGGTTTACTTATATTCCTTATGGATCTGTTAATCTTTCTGTTCAAAATGGAAGAATAATTTGAGTAGATGCAAATATGTACCAGAGAGCTAGCAATCATTAAAGTGCCTGTGGAATTCCTGTACGTTTTCCAGGTAACTCACTTTATGGCATGCTGTAACAATTGCTGTACTACTACTATATATTTCAATAAACTAGTCTCCATACATCTTCTCCAACAGCTAAAATACACCTCAAAGTAATACTGAAATGCTTTTCTAAAAGCATGGTTAAAAGTGCTTTTTGTAATACTCTTGTGCATGAAATGTGACCTAAATGTTAGTCTGTTTAAAAACAATAAAACAAACAAAACCAACACAAAACCCCACAAGAAAACAAAACCAAAACAAGCAAACCCCACAACAAAACAAAACCCCACAAACACACACAACATACAGTCCCCCCCAAAATAATACACATCTTGTGTTGAAGAGCCATGTTCCATGTGTACCAAAGTTCTACAGTGGTTCAAGTAATGAAATAACATTAAGTGAATATGGTGACCGTAAGGAATATGTGCAGAACTTAGTTCTATGTATTTAGTTCTAAATGTGTCTCAAATTAAACTACTTTTCTCTGCAAGGGCTTTATTTTGTCATGGCTGTTAAGAGTAGCATCTTATTTTCTGTCTTAGATAAGCAGACTACGATTATCTAAACTCCTCTTCTGTAACAGCGTGTAGCTTTTCTAGCATGTCCATGTCACTTACAGATGGTTAAAACTGAACCAGAGGAGAGAGCACCCTGCTTGGTGTCATTTGATCTAATTATTCCTGTCTATGAAATTTTGGGAGTTAGAGAGCTACGAAATTCTGTTTCTGAGACAAAACTATTGGTTGCCTTGAATTTTTACTAGTTGGAACAATTGTTTTTGGACTTACACTGTGTGTGTTTTGGGAATCTAACATTGTTGTAATAACTGCTTGTTCATGCTAAAATATTCTAACAAAATTGAAATGCAATCAGTAAAATGCATGTTGTGGGATTAGAGTGACATTAAACTCTACTGTCAGAACTCGTTAGAGGAAGCATTGTCTGAATGCTTTTTTAAACCTGTATGAGTGGGACTTAAATAACTTCTTCCTACAACACTATTCTTTCATATCTGTTATGATCTAAGCATATTACACTATTACTAGAAGTATTTGCTTAATTTCTTCAATATTGGTAACAGTAAGGCTATCATTCAGATAAACAATGACTATAATTCAGATATACAGGCGTTTAATAGATTTCACCATTTCTGGATTATGGTTTACTTTACTCCTGCAGTAAAATACTTCGGGTAAATTGAGTTACCCCTTGTTCAAATAGAATTCTGTATCGTCTTTTCTAAATACATAGGAGTAAAACCAAGACAGTATCTCAAGGCTATGTGCAGGTAACTTAGGGTTGATATTTTCACTATAAAAAATTCTTTCAGTGAGTTGCATTGTTTTTACTAAAAACTGTACCCTGCTGGTACTCGTGCTTATGAATAAGTTGAGAAATGTTATATGTAGGCTTATTGATTTTATTAACTAAACAGGACTGTGTTTTAAATTTCTAATATTCTAATATTACTGTGTTACTAGTATTATTTATACATACCTATGCAGTTTAAAACTGATCAAGCATTCAGTATAATACCTTGGTTTTGTTCTGAGCACTGGTTACGGCAGCTTTCTGTTTGCTTTGGAGTCTGACCTTTCAAACTGAAGAACAGAACGAGTTGTATGCTGATATCATTGGTTTTGCAGAATGTATTTAAGTTACATCCTAACAGAAACATCTCCTCTGCTGGTAGCAGGTTCTTATAGATCCTGATGTGGACTGGGACAACAAAAAAAAAGCAGATTAAGTCTGTAACTTGAGCAGCAATGTCTGGAACCAAAACTTCTATGAATTTCTGTAATGTACAGCTAAACAAATTCCACTAACTTTTTGAAGTGTCATTTTTTGGAAACTTCTTTATTGGTTACCAACATAGTATCATTATTAACTAACAGTGAAAATGTGAGCCAGTAAAAGAAATTACCTTAGTAAATCCATTTTTTAATACTGATACAGTGAATGCGGATAGATTTCATACAACTTGCATGCATCTTGCCCTCTAGATGATCCCACTGTATGTATTATGCTTTAGGGCATGTAGCTGTAATCCTAAAAAATAGCCAGTAAATAAATTCAAATATAAAATCCAAATGTGTAAATTGCATAGTTGTTAGCTCTCTCCATGGCTTAGTTTTTGGTTGCTTCCACTGCCTCTCGCAAAATTTCCATAGAGCTGGCTAGCTGTGAACAACGCAGATGAGCCAGGTGGTGTTGCTTGACCTAGCGTCCAGGAATGGGTCTTTCGTTGTCTCTTACTTGTCTGTTCAACACTTCAAAAGTCAATTTCTAACTTCTTATATTTGAATGTACAAAATTACGAGCTGAAATAAATACTCGAATCATTGTTTGCAGTTCTAAATGTAGTGTTCCTGACTGTGTAGCAGATTATCTGTAACAAGTACAGTATGGGTATTTAAAATATTGTTTTCCCAAATCATCTAATCTGCAGGTTGGTGTGATTACAGAGGGAGGAGGTGGAGAGAATGAATTAAAAAAAAGGCATAAATTAGCAAAAATTAAGTACATGTACAGAAGTTGGAGTACAGAAAACCAGATATGATCTCTTGAGGGCTAATAACAGTAGAGATTTGAAAAAGAGTGTAACAGTATTTCTTCCCATAGATTACATGGTGGATCTCTTGATAGAGTATCTTTAGAAGATTGCTGCAAAAGCACTTAAAGTTAATTTAGTATTCCCTTTGTGAATTCTGTGGGGAAAAAAAGAGAAAATCAAGAGATGAATTAGCCGATGTAAATAAATTTCAGATAGAGTATATTGAACTCTCCAGTCACTTCTTATATTAATTCTTCAAAGGGAAACAAATTTTTATTATTTGTTAAAATTTTTCTTGTCTGATATTCTTTTCTGGGCTTTTTATCTTTTTTTTTTTTTTCCAGATGTCTGCCTCACAATAGTATGACTTAGTTGTTTCCAAGTCACATCAATATATATCATAGTTTAACTCTTAACGGTGTTTGAGAGAAGGGGATGGCTCTTAACATGGGGCTTTGTCAGAAGTGTGTAAGCCATACTGCTTCTCTGGACTTTGTCGAAACATTTTAAACACTTCAGAATTTACCAGTCTGGTACATGAAAATTAGCATACACTTTCCCCAAGAACAAATGTGCAAGAAAGATGCAACACTGTAAATCCCTTTCTGTTTGCAGTGTAGGTTGTTTTAAAGTATGTGATATATTTTTCCATATTTCCAATGTGAGTTCTAGATTTCGTTGAAACAGAAAAACAGTTTTTAGATCAGCCGACCTGCAATGTGGGTGTGTCTCCATCGGTGTTTTATTTCAGGTCATGAGTGCTCTTTTGAATTAAGTCTCTTGATCATCCAACCTTGATGTGCTTTGCTGCATTTCATATGGTAGAGTGATTTCAGAGTGTGTGAACTGAATTCTTTTTGAATTAAAATAAACTGAATAATGCTCTCTGAAGGTGAACATAATGCTCTCCGACTACTAATGGATATTTAGTCCGTGGGACCAGACTAGAACTAGTTCAGAGCTAAACCTCTGAAAACACTTCCAGTGTGAGTGTTTGGATTCTCAATACCCTTTCACTCTACCAATCTGTTCCTATTGCACCGCACCTCTTGTTAATCTGGGCTTGTGCTCTGGTACATAATTTGAAATGCTTTTTTGACAGGAGAGGTGTTGCAGAATGTTCATCTTTAGCTGTCTTAGTGAATTTGACAAATGGTTTTATCTCTTAGGTTGTCTTTCTTTTCTGATATATATGGTACCAAAGTTTAGATACAAATTGATTTACTGAAACATTTTAGAGCATGTGATTGCAGTGGTAATAAAGTATGAGGGATGTGGAGTTGGGTAGTGGTTGTATTGCTTTAGGTATCTGATGACTACCATTTAAAGGTAGAGAGCTATTGCTACTCTGAAGGGGGTGGGAAGGGGCAGGGATAACCAACTTCTTCCAGTATTACCTTCACTCTAGCTCTGCTTTCCGAAGAGGCAAAGCACATGGGTTTGACTTGGTTAGCTTGGACTGATTTAAACCTCATCATGCTTTGGTCATATCTCACTTGCTCTTCACTTAAAGAAACCTGTGCATTGTCTTGCATTGCCAGAGTGTGGTTTCATATTGAAGTGAAACTGTTGTGTGGGCTGTGCATTTGCTTTGGGAGGGCCTTCAGCATATAGCAGGCTTGCTCAAGGGCAGTGCACCTGTGCTCCAGGTCCTCTGTGCAGCAGTGGACAGGTTGAAGGCCTGTGCTGCTCTGTGGGTTAGTTGCTCTGACTTCTGAAATGGACTGTGGAGAAAAGTGAGGCAGCGACTGACAGCTTTTAAGCTGAAATAAACCAGGATAGCTGAAGTGGTGTGCTGAAGGCCAGATCTGATGGTTAAGACAGCTTTATTTGGCCCTGGGAAACACTGACAAAGGACAGTCCATTCCAAAGTCAGGGATATTGCTGGTGAATTATGGATGGGTCTAGTGGCAGTTATTGGCTCAGCTGCAGTGCCTTGTACTTTTGGTTTATCAGTCACCACCTGGGCTGGGTTTATCACACCCAACTGGGAATGAAAGTGACACCTGAGAATGCAGAAATTTGTCACCTCTTACATAAACACCTTTGAAACTACTCTTGTCTGCTTTTATAGTTTTAAGGAAGAATTTTCAAACTGACTCTCCTTTTCCTGTAATTTTGGACTTCATATAGCTCAGTGCACCGTCCTGAGCTAGCCAGGCTAGATGTTGAAAAGAGACTACGGAATTTTGTTCTGCTTACCTTGAAGTTTATCTTGACAGACATAAATTTGGTAATTTTTACCAGGGAGTTTACCATCTGGAAAAATTGATGGGGATGGTAGCTTACTCTGATTTCTCCAGGAAAGCTGTTCTGTGCTCCTTTGTGTGTGCATGCGACTGAATTGTGCCAGGATGAGAGATAGCTTTTGACAAACAGGTTTTGATTTGTGACATTCCAGATGTTGGCTGTGATGTGTGTCAAGACACAAACCTGATTATGAGTGATGTCAACATAGATGTGAAGAGATGACTTGATGTGTTAGTTGGGTTGTCCTGTAACAGCAGAACAAAATACTGTAGTTTAATGTACAGTGCATTATATAGTATAAATATTGTAATGTTACTGGTCTTTTTTGTCAGTTTGCATTCATTTTTGGGGAAGGTTTGTTTTTTTTTTTTTAAACCCTGTTGCTTGGCAGAGCTATGAATACAAGTGCGGCAGAGACAGTTAGTAAAGAAGGAGAATAGTTATGTGCTAGAATATTTTACTTTTGTGGCCAGCTTGAATCTCTCAACTTGTTCCTGCCTTAAGGAGTTGTCCTTGTCCTGTTGCAATACAACATACATAACCCTGTTGCAATATACAAGTAGGGGACTGGGGTGAAGGGCTGTCAAACCTACTGTATAGGCAGAGATTCGGTATGCCCAACATCTGAGTATAAATAGCCCATTCTGTGTTTGGCAGGAGAACAGTTGTAGAAGGGGGTTAAAGGCACCTGACAGCCCTTAGTAGTCTGCTCCTCCTACAGTCTGTCCAATGTGTAACTGCTTTCTGGTTGCTCTTGGGAGGGAAGGTTGATGAGAAAGCATCCAGTCTTTGAAGACTTCTGTTCAGATACCGTACGAATGGTTTTGTGCCTTATATTGAATTGTGAAGACTATTCGGTCACAGTTGTGATGTTTAACGACTTTGGTGTGGCCTGTGTTGATCTTAAGGTGCAAAGAAAGCTGGTGCGTTTAAGGCAAGCAGTCAGCTTAAAATTGAAAATCATGCGTTTCCGGGAACTGTAGCTGATAACCTGTGCCTCTGATTTTTTTCCAGTTTTCACTTTTTTGAGTGTTTAGCTTTTATGGAGAATTTTTAAATTATGTTTCAAATATAAAGAATATATGTGAAAAACAATATACTGAAACTGCAGCTCTTGCTAATAGGAAGTGCCTTCATTAATAAGGCAACATTAGTTGATTACTGAAGGAGCTTTTTCTAAAAGCTTCTAGAGAATATGGTAGTTTAAGGTGCTGCAAGGTAGATAACAGAACTGTCATGGTTCTGTCAAACTTCAGGACTATACAGAAGAGAAGAATTTTAAGGGCTTTCTACGAAGTTCTAATATGAAGGAGGTCTGAGTTTATTCTAATTTGTTGCTGTATAGTCAGCTCTATTTGTTTTCCTAGCTTTCAGCATAACTTTTGCAAACACAAGAAGAGTAGAACACAGAAAAGGAGCATCATGCGTTTGTATTTTCTCTGTATTGGTAAATTTGTGATATCCATGTTTCTTTCCCAAGTGTACATGAAAGAACAGGAGCTAGCTTTTTCTCTATTCATATCACAGGACTGCTTAAATTCCAAATGAGAAACTCCATAAACTGCTGTTTTTCTTTCCACAGAGTGTCTTATTTGCTCTCAGTAGAGCAGGTGGAAACTTAATTTGGGCAGATTATGATACGGCTTTTAAATGTTAGGGGTTTTTTAGAGAAATTTTAAAAAAAATATGGGGATTCTCCTATATAATATTGGTAGATGGCAAACTTCTATAGCTCTACATTTCACTCGCATCTCCTGAAGAATCAAGAGGTGAAGGAGCAGTGTCCCCTATGATTTTTCTTCTGCAACTGATATCAAGGGTTTACCTGGAGAGAGGGAACATGAATACTAGATATCATTGCATACCTACAGTGTGCTCTTGTGAATGTGTATGCATATCAACGTAGGCACATAACTGATTTTCAAAGCCTTTAGCATGCCTTTTCTGTAAGAATTTCAGAAATGAGACTTCTGTGATACTCAGATGATTTTATTTATTTATTTTAAATCTCGCCTATGGATTTAAATAACTATCAGCTGTTGAAAATAGTCTGTATTCTAAATCTATTCTGCTATTTCATTTCTGCTGTCTGTAGAGGAATCCTTTTTTAACTTAAATTCAGTGTCTGCTGTTCCTAGATAAAGACCCAATAAAAACAACATAAAAATATTGATTAAAATATTTGTGTAAGATTGTCTTTTGTAAGTTTGTGATCTGAAGCTAAACCTTTTTCAATAGATGGGAAAGGTGGATAGGGAAACAGAGGAGGTGGGACATAGCTGTGCATTCTAACCAAAAATACAAATCTGCGCTTGACTAAAATACAATAAAGAAAGTCTTTATTATAAATCATGAATACAGACTTCGCAAAACTGGAACAGGTTCCTTGTGTTGCTGTTTAGCTTGCAATTTGTAGAAGAGTTTTCTGTGTGCCAAAGACAGTTTTTCTTGAGAATTACAGAGCGGTAATTGCCAGGAGGAACGGTAAATTTCAGTAATGCACTAAGTTTACAGTTTTATTGGGATTTAATTTTTTTAACTTTCCTGAAAAAGCAAGAAAATTTCTATCCTTGTTTTTCTATTTGTACTAATGCGCAGATTTTAGCTCATGAGTGAAAAAAGTAAAGAACATAGGACAGCTAATGAAAGAAGTTTTATCAGTTAACAAGTTGACAAGAGGTATCAAAGTCAGTCCTGCTGAATTGTTTGTTGCTGTTCTGTGAAGCTAAATCTTGAGGTGCTTCATAGACGTGAGCATTTTTCTGTCTTTTCACAAACTGAGATCTGTGACTGATGAATTTTGCTCAGCTATAACTTTTACAGGATGGATTAAATTGTTGTCTGATCAGCAACTACATTGTTGATAAATGCTACTGAACACTATCGAATTTAATATCAGGTCTTAAATTATTGGGGTTTTGCCTCATTGTCGACCCATTACACAAGATATTTTTGTGCTGGTGTGCTACAATAATTAAAATATGTAACTTTAAGGCAGTGAAAATTTATACCTCAGACATTTGCGTTTTATGCAGGAGTGGATGGAACTGACAACTTAAAACTTATAATGATGCTTTTGTCAGGCTTTTTTCAGAATGAAATAACTCTATCTGGTAACTTTCTGTTGTAACCATGAGTTAGCTTGCATGCTTGGGCTATGCAGAATAAGAACTCCAGTATAATTAAATATAGATGAATGATCTGAGCTATTTAATGATGGCTCAGTATTTCAGTCTCAGATGCACTTAATTTTCAGAGAAGAAAACTGGATTTCAAAAATGTTTGCAGAAGATTTGACCTGGACATATATTGGAATTGCTTTGGCATACCACATTTCAACTGTGTATTTATGTATGTACATATATGAGGAGGAGGGGGGTGTGTGTGTATATGTGCATCATGTGTATCGATCTCAATTTATATTATTAATAATGTACTCATTCAACCTCTAACTGAAATTCCATGGAAAGGCTAGATCCAGCTTGGATATCTCCTTGAAGTTGCTGGTATTTTGAGTGAGTGTTTTGAATATTATAGCAGTTTTGCCAGGGAATGAGGTATAGGAATTCCTCATGGTATGCAGGAATCACTGTTCTAAATATGTTGCCACACGTTCATTTTAATGTGAAACTTAGTTTAGTACTATCAGCTAATAAAGTTTCCATCTGCAGGGGTATTGGTGGGCTTCTAATGAAGCCGTGATTTATTACAAGAGTTTATCTGGGGGTGCCACAGACACTAAAGTTGGAAACTAAAACATATGCCTGAGTTAGGAGCAAAACTCTTATTCTGACGGTTGTCTGAATGAGTAGATTTTGTATCTAAATGACAAAATACGAAACAGCCTGATTAAAACAGCCTGATTAAAATTCCCTTTTAATTCTGGTATTGCAAGGTGTCAAAGATACTTTCTGACATCAGTTTTTTCTTTTGTTGCTCTGTATTTGCTGTCATTCTTTGATTTTTATGCCTAGTCAGGTGTGCTAGTAACCTACAAAATGTATCTCTCCTGCTCTCCTTTCTGTGCTAAATTCTAGGGTTGTGATACTGCTTTTTGCCTTGCTCCTTCCTTTTGGGATCCCGAATTTCACCATCTCATGGTCCTGCAGCAAAGACTGCCCTTGATCTTTGAGTTCTTTCTTGTTTGTAAGTGTGAAATTTCAGCAGACCATCTCCCCTCATTGGTTCCTCAGTCACTTGTGTCAGGAAGTTACCATCAATGTACTCCAGAAACCTCCTGGATTGCATGCACCCTGCTGCTTTGTCCCTCCAGCAGGTATCAGGCTGTTTAAAGTCCACCATGAGGACCAGGGCCTGCAAACATGAGCCTTTTTCCAGTTCTCTGAAAAAGACCTCATCTGTTTCATGGAATAGAACCTCCTGGAGGACATGTCAAAACATATGGAAGGCAGGGAGGTGAGTAGAGACAGCTGACATGGCTTTACTAAGGGCGAGTTGTGTCTCACTAATCTAGTGGCCTTCTGTGATGGAGTGACTGCATCAGCAGACAAGGGCAGAGATACAGAAGTCTGTAAGGCCTTTGATACAGTGCCCCACAACATTCTTGCCTCTAAATTTGAGAGATATGGTTTTGATGGATGGATTGTTAGATGGGTAAGGAATTGGCTGGATGGCCGCATCCAAAGAGTTATAGGCAATGGCACAATGTCCAAGTGGAAACCAGGAACAAGTGGTGTCCCTCAACGGTCCATACTGGGACCAGAACTATTTAATATCTTCATCAATGACATAGGTAGTGGGATTGCATGCACCCTCAGCAAGTTTGCAGATGACACCAAGCTGAGAGGTGCAGTTGATTTACTAGAGGGAAGGGATGCCATCCAGAAGGACCTTGACAGGCTTGAGGAGTACGCCTGTGCAAACGACAAGAAGTTCAACAAGGCCAAGTGCAAGGTCTTGCATCCCGGTCAGGGTAATACTCAGTGTAAATACAGACTGGGAAATGAATGGATTGAGAGCAGCCCTGCACAGAAGGACTTGGGGACACTTGTGGACAAAAAATTGGATGTGAGCTGGCAGTGTGCGCTGGCAGCCCAGAAAGCCAATCATATTCTGGACTGCATAAAAAGAAGTGTGGCCAGCAGGTCAAGGGAGATGATTCTCCACCTCTCTTCCACTTTCATGGGACCCCACCTGGAGTACTGGATCCATTTCTGGGGTCCCCAGCACAAGACAGACATGAACCTGTTGTAGCAGGTCTAGAGGAGGGCCACGAAAATGGTCAGGGGGCTGGAACACCTCTCCTATGAAGAAAGGCTGGAGAAGAGAGGGCTCCAGGGAGTCTTTCAATATATAAAGGAAGCTTCTAAGACAAATGGACAGAGGCTTTTTATCAAGGCCTGTAGTGACCAGAGAAGGGGCAACAGTTTTAAACTGAAAGAGAGTAGATTTAGATTGGACACCCTGTGAGGGTGGTGAGACACTGCAACAGGTTGCCTAGAGAAATGGATACCCGATTGCTGGAGGTGTTCAAGGTCAGGTTGGATGGGGCTTTGAGAAGCCTGATCCTAGTGAAAGACGTCCCTGCCCATGGCAGGGGTTTTGGACTAGATGACATTTAAAAGTCCCTTCCAACCCAAACCCTTGTAGCAGACACCCACCAAAATGTCTCCCATATTGGTTGTATGCTAATCCCCACCCATAGTCTCTCACCTGACTCCTCATCAGTCCCAAGGCAGAGCTCCATACATAAAGCTGCTCTCAACATAAAGAGCAACTCCTCCTCGCTGTGCCAACCTGTCCTTTCTAAAGCCTTGTACCCACCCATTGCGGCACTCCCGTTGTGTGAGCCAGCACACCAAGTTTTTGTGAACCAAATGGCACCTGCATGGGGGCCTCTGACTCTTCATGTTAATTGCCCGTGTGGCGTGAGTTACTGTACAGGTGCTTCAGAAAGGCACCTAGTTGTGGTGGTTTCCCAGAAGAGGTGTGAGAACTGTCCCTGTGCTGTCCTGTAGGTGCTTCCTTATTTATTGAGCTTGAAATCAGTCATTACAAGGTCTCTGCTCTCCGTATCACCCTGCTCACTTTGGTCCTAATTTCCCTCGCCTGTCATTCCTAGTGTAAAGCTCTTCTTTACCAGGATGACCACCCTGTTGGCAAAAATGCTTTTTGCCCTCCTGGGGCAGAACCTGTCACTTCCTAACAGTCCTTGATCCTCAAACAGGATCCCATGCTTCTAAAAGCCAAATAAATCCTTTTTGCCAACTTCAGCTGCACAACCAGTTGCCCAGTTAGTATGACTTAAAAACTGCTGGATTGGTGTTTGGAGGGAATAAATACCATCATAAGCTTTCATTAAAGTTTTGTGTGTGTTTTTGGTTGGGTTTTGATTTTCACTGGTACACGTTTCACCCAAAGTATTGGATGTCGAGTATTTATATTTTTACATCTTTACAAGTAGGGTTATACAGTTATTTGAAAACTCTGCCAAGAGGAAGTTGCTTTCTGTGGTAGAGCAATACTCTAGGGGTTCTCTGTGATCTATAGCACTTCTCTTTCTTTTTTTTCTCTCTCTTTATTTTGACTAGAGAAGCATAATGAAGAAAAAATAGTATGATAATTTGATTTCTTCTTTCCATTTCCCTTTCCCCCATCCTCAGCTGCCAGCACTTTTCTCCTCATTCACTTTTTCCTAAATGTTGCCTTTCTTAGCAGTTAACTTCTAGTTCTGTTTTGTATAGCCTTAATTAATCTAAAAATATAGTTCGACTTAAGTTTACAATGAAGTTTCTAGTATAAAGCAGGAAGGTGCTATGGTGGGGTTCTGTAGCACACGTTCACACATTTAGCCCAAAAGCAACTGGCAGTTTTAAAGCCTAGTTTTGTTCAAATTTGTAACTTCACTGTTTGAATACTTGGGATTCTTCATAGCTCCGAGAATGTGCCATCTTCAAACCATAGTAATAGCTAAATTCTCTATTTTTGCCTTTTTTTTTTTTTTCTTTTTAAAAGACAATGGAGTTGGTGTGGATATGTGCTAACTCCTTCGTGTGTATATAGCCTAGAACAAAGCTGGAAGCTGCATTTCTACTGCTGGGCTCCTTTCTGGTGACAGCAGTAGCAGCTGCCACCAGCTGCTTGTGGCAGCCAAGCAAGCTAAGCTTGGGAGTGCCTCAGATAGGCAGCAGCAAGTTTCTTAGTCTCCTAATTCTTTTTTTAGGACTTCTACCAGTGTCACTGGGGTTTTTTGGTGTGTTTTTGTTTGTTTGTTTGTTTGTTTTCCAGAACATCAGCGTACAGGTGGTTTGGTGTTTTGAGACAGTAATTTAGGGCATGACTTTGATTCTGTGGTCCAAATCAGGGACCACAGCGTTTATCACTGCAGATTAAATCACTTTTAGTTTGATTTGAATTTAGAGTGACATAACTGAAAGAATACTTTGACTTTTTGCTTGTCGGTGCGAGAATATGTAAGGAAACAAACTGAGATCTACTCTTGGACCCAAGGTGTTGCTCATCTGCCTCATTTCACTATTCAGTCCTTGAATAAAATGAATAAAGGGCAGCTGGAAACTGGTGAAATGTTAGATGCTGTTCCTGACCTGGACCATGAATTCAACTTCCTGTTTTTGTCGATGTCCCAAAGGTCAAATAATCACTTGCAGGAGTGTGGGATCTTTCAGTATGTGCACCTTAAATGGTCATGCAGAGATGGAATCAGTGCTCTGATTCCTGCTAATTTCAAGGTTCCAAGAATAAGTTATAGTTTGGTCTTTTTAAAAAGCAGTACTAAAAACCTTGTCCTCTCCTGGAAGGTTACTAGCACCCCTGTGCTATCTTCACATTGGTACTGGCACAAACTGGTACAACTGTGTCTCAGAGCTGACTGGGAAATTGATCCAGGCAGCTTTTCCTTTTTTGTAATGAAAAAAAAGGAAAAAATATTAAATGTGGCTTTTAAGCAAAGGCTTTATATGTAGTTTCAGGTTTGTAACAGTTCTATTAAATGTTTAGTAATTAGAAAAATAATGTTGTGGCTTTTTTCAATAAAAAATTCTGAAATGATCATACAATAGATTATGCTGTATGTGTATTAATAATTGTCTTGTAGGTGATTATAGTTTATATAGGAATAATTGTCCTGTAGTTAATATGAGAGGTTTTGTATGGTAGAGCTTTTCTAATGACAAGATTGTGCTAAAGAGAGACCTTTAATTTTAAATTAGCACGTGAAGAGGGGAGTTGAATTTAAAATTCATGAACAATTGTTTTACAGGAAGCTGGTATCTCATGTTTAAATATTTAGAGTATTTGTTACTTTTACAAACAACAGTGGATAATTTTCCTACTGTACTTATATAACAATATACCTTCCAAATATTTCCTAAGGTGAATAGCCCTATTTAGTTTCAAAGGTTTTTCTTGTAGCTGCATTAGCTTTTTCCAAGACATCTTTAATTTTTGAAGTTAGTGAGAGAGATGACATTTCTAAATAAACTACTAAAAAGTAATTTGTTTGAAGTTTAGAAGGTGGCTGAACTAGTACAAATGGTATAGACTAATGTTTTTTAAATAAGAGATATCTAGGCTGTTGAAATTCAATCTGTACTTAAAAAAAAAAATTAAAACCCAATAAAACAACCTGACTTTGAACAGTAGTTTATATGTATTAAATATATAAAAATACAAGGATCTACTGTTCAGAAACCTAACAGATTCAGATAGAAGAGAGAAACTAAATTTTCTTATCTTCTTGTGTCGGATTTTTCATTCCAGTACGTTCTTGAAAGCTTCAGATTTCAAGAGGTCAGAATTCATTCATTTCTCCCCTGGAGAGAGATTTCAACAACCTTCTATAAATATCATAACCAGAAAGTTTTTTCCCCCATATTCAGCTGAATGTTCTTAATAAATCCCATAATCCCTCCATAATTTAAAGTGGTGTGAATCAACCTAAAGGCTGATGATTTGAGTCATAAATTTGATTTCTGAAATATCGGAAGTCATCCAACATCTTTAAAAGAAAACATCAAGTATTTATGTTTTACTTTACTTCATATGTGATCTTGATGACAACTTATGAAATTTAATACTAATCTGTATACTTGAGACACACAAGACAGACTTTCTTTTCAGGATACTTTTCTTCTTGCTTTCCTAACACAGGAAGGTGTTTGGCAGTTCAGAGGCCAAACTCCTGCAAGAAGTACATGAATCTCTCTGTCTGGACCAAGATTCTTCAGATAGTTGAGCTTTACTGATCAGTGCCCCACCGGAGAACTTTCTCACTTGGAAACTTGGTCTCTCTTGCTGGCCTCGATAACTTCTATTTATTGGTTCCAAAGGGTATTGTGAATTGGTATGCACACAGAAATATCCTTGAGGCTATGATTTTATGTGACAGCTAAAGTGAACTGAGATCTATATTTTTTTTAAAACACAAAATTTAAATATTGAGCTGTACAGGAAGCAATTTCGATTGAACTGATTACCAGAATAAATTCTGTTTAGATTTTGGCAGTGCTGGGTTAGCAGTTGGACTTGATGATCTTAAAGGTCCTTTCCAACCAAGATGATTTTGTGATTCTGTGATTCAGTTATTGGTTTTGTGGGAGATACCAATTTCTAGTGTATGTGTATGTTTTAAAAACTTTGTTTTGTTTGACCATGATACAAAAATCGGAGATCTCCAAACCCCCTTGCTTTCTAACTTTCCTCACCGAAGTGGGAAGCTAGGTGCGGCTGAGTAAGGAGTCCGAAAGAAAACTCAATAACACCAGAGTGTGTTATTAAGCAGGCATTCTTTATTGCAGCGCTGGGCAGCACTGGGGATTATCCACCATGAGTGCTCCGCCAATTTTGCAGATTTTCAGAGATTATATACCATAAAGTTATACATAGTCATAAGATTCCCAATAACTCATTTGCATAGTCATGAGATTTCCTGGAACTCATTAATATATGTAAATGTCCGTTCCGCATGCGCAGTCGTTTTCTCTGGTGGTCGTCAGGGGTCTTCAGATGAAGGCTTATAGTCTTCCTCACTGTGTTCGCTAACTGACCCCTGCTTCTGCGCAAACTCAGTCCAGGGATCACGTAGGTCACGTAGGCTGTGTCCTTCAAGGCAGCTGTTGCAACTCCCTTATCTTTAGGTTTCTGTGCCTCTGTTTTCCCAAGGCCAAGTTGTCTGAAGTGAAATACAGCCATCCTAATTAGAAACTATCTTTTCAAGGCCCAGTTGTCTGAAGTGAGATATACCCATCTAAATTAAAAAAAGGCTCCCTTTGTTTATTTATATAACTAGGTTAGTCGAATGTCTAAGGTATTTACAACATCCTCTTTGTTCTTGGGGCCCTCAACCGTTTCACATTCTTTATTGCAGCACTGGGGATTATCCACCATGAGCGCTCCACCGGTTTGGCAAATTTTCAGAGAATATATACCATAAAGTTATACATAGTCATAGGATTTCTGAGAACTCATTTACATAACCATGAGATACGCAAATGTCCATTCGCATGCGCAGTCATTTTCTCTGGTGGTCGTCAGGAGTCTTCAGATGAAGGCCGGTGGATCAGGTAGGCCATGTCCTTTGAGGTTGCAAATTCCCTTATCTCTGTCTTCCTGTGCATTCCCTCATCCCAAGGCCCAGCCATCTTAAGTGAGACTATCCTGGAGCCTCCTTATCTTACAGCCATTACCACTCTTCAAATTATAAAAGCTTCCCTTTGTTTTGTATATCTATGTTAATCGAGTGTCTAAGGTATTTTCAACATCCCTTGCTCTGGGGACCCCAACTGTTTCAACCATTGCTATCTTTCAAGTTTGAGACATCTGTTGTGTAGTGGTAGCAATTTAAATGTGAGTTTTGTTGTTAGTCAGAGATGGGGAAGAGAGAGGCCATCAAAGGATTTCTGAACCTTTTGCATAAATTACGGTATAAAGGTGCTACATTTTTTATTTTAAGAAACTGTCATATGTTATCAGAGATATAATAAAGGCAGTTATTTCCATTAAAAAGGTTAAGTTTCTTCTCTACTTCTGTATTGGCCTGTGCAAGTTAAGTGTACCTTTCTTCATTGTCATGAACATGTAGGAAACCCCTGATTTTACCCTGATATTTGCTGGGAGGCCTACTCAGCCAGCCATCCCCAGTCCAGGAGGTTCCTCCAGTGCGTTGATGATAACTTTCTGATGCAAATGGTGGATGAGCCAACTAGGAGAGGAGCGCTGCTGGATCTGATCCTCACTAACAAGGAGGGTCTGGTTGAAGAGGTGAAGGTTGAGGGCAGCCTTGGTTGTAGCGACCATGAGATGGTAGAGTTCAGGATCTCATGTGGCAGGAACAGAATAGCTAGCAGAATCACAACCCTGGACTTCAGGAGGGCCAACTTTGGCCTTTTCAAGCAATTGCTAGGGGAAATCCCATGGGACAGAGTACTAGAAGGTAAGGGGGCCCAAGATAGTTGGTTAGCTTTCAAGGACTGCTTCTTAAGAGCTCAAGATCAGAGCATCCCAACAGGTAGGAAGTCAAGGAAGGGTACCAGGAGACCTGCATGGTAGAACAGGGAACTGCTGGGCAAACTGAAGTGGAAGAAGAAGGTGTACAGATCGTGGAAGGAGGGGCTGGCCACTTGGGAGGAATATAAGTCTGTTGTCAGAGGATGTAGGGAGGCAACTAGGAAAGCTAAGGCCTCCTTGGAATTAAACCTTGCAAGAGAGGTCAAGGACAACAGAAAGGGCTTCTTCAAATACATTGCAGGTAAAGCCAACACTAGAGGCAATGTAGGCCCACTGATGAATGAGGTGGGGGTCCTGGAGACAGAGGATAAAAAGAAGGCGGAGTTACTGAATGCCTTCTTTGCCTCTGTCTATACTGTTGGAGGCTGTCCTGAGGAGCCCCGGACCCCTGCGGCCTCAGAAGAAGTCAGGATAGAGGAGGAATCTGTCTTGGTTGATGAGGGCTGGGTCAGGGACCAATTAAGCAACCTGGATGTCCATAAATCCATGGGCCCTGATGGGATGCACCCACGGGCGCTGAGGGAGCTGGCGGAAGTCATTGCTAGGCCACTCTCCATCATCTTTGCTAAGTCGTGGGCAACGGGAGAGGTGCCTGAGGACTGGAGGAAAGCGAACGTCACTCTAGTCTTCAAAAAGGGCAGGAAGGAGGACCCGGGTAACTATAGACCGGTCAGCCTCACCTCCATCCCCAGAAAGGTGATGGAGCAACTTGTCCTTGGTGCTGTCTCTAGACACATCAAGGGTAGGGGGATCATTAGGGGCACTCAGCATGGCTTCACCAACGGGAAGTCTTGCTCAACCAACTTGATAGCCTTTTATGAGGATGTTACCTGGTGGACAGATGATGGTAAAGCTCTGGATGTGGTCTATCTCGATTTCAGTAAAGCGTTTGACACGGTCTCCCACAGCATCCTCGCAGCTAAACTGAGGAAGTGTGGTCTGGATGATTGGGTAGTGAGGTGGATTGTGAACTGGCTGAAGGAAAGAAGCCAGAGAGTAGTGGTCAGCGGGACAGAGTCCAGTTGGAGGTCTGTGTCTAGCGGAGTTCCGCAAGGGTCGGTTCTGGGACCAGTTCTATTCTATTCATTAATGACTTGGATGAGGGATTAGAGTGCACTGTCAGCAAGTTCGCTGATGACACCAAACTGGGAGGAGTGGCTGATGCGCCGGAAGGCTGCGCAGCCATTCAGAGAGACCTGGACAGGCTGGAGAGTTGGGCGGGGAGAAATTTAATGAAATATAACAAGGGCAAGTGTAGAGTCCTGCATCTGGGCAAGAACAGCCCCATGTACCAGTACAAGTTGGGGACAGAGCTGTTGGAGACCAGCGTAGGGGAAAGGGACCTGGGGGTCCTAGTGGACAACAGGATGACCATGAGCCAGCAGTGTGCCCTTGTGGCCAAGAAGGCCAATGGCATCCTGGGGTGTATTAGAAGGGGTGTGGTCAGCAGGTTGAGAGAGGTTCTCCTCCCCCTCTACTCTGCCCTGGTGAGGCCGCATCTGGAATATTGTGTCCAGTTCTGGGCCCCTCAGTTCAAGAAGGACAGGGAACTGCTAGAGAGAGTCCAGCGCAGAGCCACGAAGATGATTAAGGGAGTGGAACATCTCCCTTATGAGGAGAGGCTGAGGGAGCTGGGTCTCTTTAGCTTGGAGAAGAGGAGACTGAGGGGTGACCTCATTAATGTTTATAAATATGTAAAGGGCAAGTGTCAAGAGGATGGAGCCAGGCTCTTCTCAGTGACATCCCTTGACAGGACAAGGGGCAATGGGTGCAAGCTGGAGCACAGGAGGTTCCACTTAAATTTGAGGAAAAACTTCTTTACGGTGAGGGTGACTGAACACTGGAACATGCTGCCCAGAGAGGTTGTGGAGTCTCCTTCTCTGGAGACATTCAAAACCTGCCTGGCCGCGTTCCTGTGTGATATGGTCTAGGTAATCCTGCTCCGGCAGGGGGATTGGACTAGATGATCTTTCGAGGTCCCTTCCAATCCCTAACATTCTGTGATTCTGTGATTCTGTGATTTTTGTAATGCAGTAGTGTTGGGGCAGCTGAATTAGTGGTGGTGTATTCCAGACAATGAGAAGACGCTCTTCTATCAGTCAGATCTGCTAGTGCTTCCCTCTTACTTCCCTCTTATAGTTTGGGCTGCTGGTTTCTTTAAAAAAGATTACAATATGATAAATGTGAAGTATTCCGTATTGGACTAAAGACGAAATTAAAACAGGGCATTCGAAGAGGAAATCGTGAAGAAAGTTAAGGTTTTCCATGGTCAGTTTTGGATGAGTTGTCTGTCAGGTTATTTTAAAAGAAAAAACACTAAATTGAACTGTGCTGATTAAACTATGGGGTTTTTTGATGCAGCATTTGAGGATAGTTGCAGAGGAGGATCTGGACATCATCCAGACAGGAAAAAATCCAAGGAATATAGCAGTAGAAATGATGAACTTCTAAACACAGGACCCACCACTTGAGAAAGATAAAACTATTAACACGCTTTTGTGTAGGCTAAGGCTGGTTGGTGGGAAACAACTGAGGAGAGAATTGCAGCTCTATTAGTTGGCTATATGACGTGTGTGTGGAGAAGGCAAATACAGGATTGTAGCAGGCAGAGTATTTCCAGCAGAGAAGTAAGCATCATTAACATTGTACGAACTTTTCCTAAGACCTCATCTGAAGTACTACTTGTAGTTCTGGTTGCTTTTGTTAAGAAAAATTAGAACTGGCACAGATGCAGGGAAGAGATTCTGAAATGAGAGAGCCCGTCATTAAAAAGTGCATTTTGTTAGGCTTGGCAAAATCTGTGAGTGGGAGAGAGAAGAGGAACTAGTATGTAAGCTCAGTTTTGTTAGCAGGACTAGTAGATATAAAGTGGCCATTAATAATCTTAACGGAGAAATTTAAAATAGAACCACAATGCAGGAGGGAGAGATGATGTAGGGAGTGGTTAATGCATGTAAGTTCACCTGAGGGTGTAATCTCTTGAAGGAATTTTCAGCAACAGTGGTGGCTGACATATTCCCATTCTTCTTTCTCATCTTGTGTTATCAGAAGCACTTGTAATTGCAAGACGAACTATGCACAGTGAAGCCAGATATACATGGATTTATCAAAGACTTTCTCAGATGAGTTTCTTTGCTTCATTGCATGATTGCACATATGCTATATTAGTGTAGGTTCTACAGGTGGCCATAGGACCATATGAAAAGTCATTGTGGTCTGAGACTAGAGTCACTTTTAGCAGCAGCGCTGTTTAAGCACCCACTGTGTCCTAGCCATTTGTTCCTGGTTTTGACTGTCTTGACACAGCTCACTGTGTAGCCATGCTTTAAGCCAAATCAAGCAACTGCTCTGGATGAAAAGTAATATGGTAAAAAAAGGGAGAAGTGGTTCTCTGATTCAAAAGAGAGAAAGTGATGATCATTGTCTCTAGCTGATGAGAGTGAGGATACTCTACAACCTTTCTTTATTCTTTTGGAGGCAAAGCTATTATTTTTAATATACTCTCTTTTGTTCTAGTGATCAAAGTGCTCTTTTTAACACATTTATTCATTCTCACTGCTTTTCTTCTCACTGTTGAATGATTTCATACCTAATGTAGTTTTATAAATTTTTTTTCCAGATTTCCTTCACTGCCTCCTGATCTTGTGCACTAGGTCTTTCTTCACAAGGAAGAGAAAGGGGCAAAAGATTTGGTCAGATATTAAAGGAGTCTGTTAGAACAGCATCAGTTTTTCTGAACACTTTTGAACTGATTCAGCTGCTGGTGTGTTCTATTTTTCTGTGAAGTGTTACAGAATGCTGGAGTGTAAAACTAAATTTTCGGGATTTTGATTCCATGCTTTTATAGCAGTACTTCCAGTGGCAATTTATCAGTAAACAAATCTCTCCTTATTTCACCCCTCTCTTGTTCAAGAAGTAGGTTTTGTGCTTTGATTACCGGTCTCCACCTGCCCTAAATCACCTCTTGCGCAAGATGTAGATTCTTACCTACCTTAAGGTGAACCAGAGACAGGAGAGTCATCAGTTTCTTCAGTTCTTACTGATGAGGGGACAGGATGTTTCATCTCAGCTTAACAAACCAATTTTCATTCTTCTTTCTCACCAACAGTTAAAAAACAGCAACATTTTCTGAGACCCTTACAATACTTTATATCTTAGTTAAGGTAATATCTCATAATTTACCTGTGTATGCTTAGTGCATACATGCCTTAGAATTATTTTTTTGTTCCTTCTTTCATCCATCTGGAAATGGGGCACGTAATCAGTCACTTTCTGAAGACTGAGGCTGCTAGCATAGCATTTTAGACTTATGTACTGATTTATGAAAGTGAAAATAGTGTCCAATGTCTTAATCCTGCAGCAAAAGCAAATTAGTAGTGAATTATTGGAAACAGATTATCAAGGAAGAAATGAGCAAAAAATAGAACCTGTAGAGCCAAGAGCCTGGACTCTTTAAGACGGCTATTTAGGAGTTACTTGAATTTGAGGTCTTGACCCTTCTCTTACAAATGACCTTTAATGAGTTGACCAATAGGCCATAAAGGAAGATCAGACGACAGTCTTTTGAAGCTATTAGAAGCCAATACCTATTGCTTCTGTTTAAATGATTCATGATTCAGAAAATTTTATTTAGAGGCATGTTATGAACGCAGGGACAGGTGGCACAAAGCTCTCCTTGTCCACCGTTGTGGGGAGTCTTCAGCAGCCTGTGGGATGATAGCCCACTGCAGCCTGGGGCTCTGTGTGTTTCTACCTCCTTTGGTGAAAGGATTTGTAGAAAGCGTCTGAATTGTCTGGCTGAGTAGCAGCAGAGGGAGGTGACCGGAGTGTGCCATGATCTGGTCCTGTCCTCCTCTGGGCCTGCGCCTCACAAAACGTGGATAATATCAACAAACAAAGGAAGCAGCCATGCTTAGTCACCATGGCCAACCACACCCCAGGACTCTCCCAAGAAACATTCTTTCCCTTGTGAAATGGGCACCACCAGCCTGCTGCCCACTGTGTCAGGGCACAACACCTGGGTTAGTGCCCAGAGCTGGTGTCATTTTTAATTACTTAACTTTGTGTCAGTGTCCTTGTCAAAGGTAGCAAATCTGTGGCTGTGTGGCTGAGGACCGTCTGGCACCACGGTCTGGCTCTGTCCCTGTCTGGGCATGCGGCTGTAAAAGGCAGGATAACAACATATGGGCAGACCACATCCATCACCAGGAGCTACCCCTGCCCAAGGATCTGCCAGTATCTTGAATCCTTACCTTTGTGTCAGCGTCCTTGTAGAAGGTAGCAAGTCTGTGGCCCTGTGGCTGAGGAATGGGAGGGCACCATGGTGTGATCCTGTCCTCCTCTGGGCCTGAGCCTCGAAAAGGTGGATAATATCAACAAACAAAGGGAGCAGCCACCCTCAGTCACCATGGCCAACCTCTGCCCCGGACTCTCACAGCCTCAGGCCAAGGCTGTCAGCCCAGCATCTCACTGGCCAGCAGGAAACATTCTTCCCATTGTGAGATGGGCACCACGAACCTGCTGCCCACTGTGTCAGGGCACAACACCTGGATTAGTGCCGAGAGCTGGTGTCATTTTTAATTACTTAACTTTGTGTCAGTGTCCTTGTCGAAGCTAGCAAATTTGTAGCTGTGTGGCTGAGGACAGGAGTGTGCCATGGCCTGATCCTATCCCTTTATCGTCCTGCAGCTCAAAAAAGCAGAATATCAACAAACAATGAGAGCAGCCACCCTCAGTCACCATGAGCAAACCCTGCCCAGGGATCTCCCAGCCTCAGGCCAAGGCCAGTCCAACATCTCCCTTGTAGCCAAGAAACACTTGTCCCATGTTGGCATGGGCCACCACCAGCATTCTTCCCACTGTGAGAGGGTACATCACCTGGGTTCGTTCCCAGAGCTAGTGACATTTTTTATTACCTAACTTTGTGTCATTGTCCCTGTAGAACCTAGAAAATATCTGCCTGTGTGGCTGAGGAGAGGAGTGCGCCGTGGTCTGGACCTGTCCTTGTGTGTCCTCCAGCTCTTGAAGACCAAGGAGAAAAAGCCGCCAGCTGTCACGCCATGGGCAACCCCTGCCTCACTGGCTTGGCTCTGCAGCCCTCCCCTCCACTCCCTACTCTCACCTCAGGCCTCACTCTCCCACCTGCTTACCTCCAGTCTTGGCCAGCTTACTTGCAGCCATTTCGATACTCGTCCGTCAACTCTGTCGGAACCCTCTGTGACACAGCCACCTTCCAACATTCTGCCCGCTATCACTGGGTAGAGCCAGTGCTAATGGAAGGCCTAGCTCTTGTCTGCCCAAGGAAAAAGGGCCATCAATCTTCAGCCTTGTAAAACACAGCAGGATGGACAAACCCCGTAGCTCAGGCCCCTGGGGAAAACGGCTGACATGGAGAGCCCACTGTCATTCCTTTCTGTGTGGGGACAGCCTCTTGACCCAGGCCTGCAGTCATCTCATGGCCCCTCACCATCCTGTCGCACCCTACCTCCCCTGGCCTCCACTTTGCTGTTAGGGCCAGGATGGAGTCAGGTGAAGCTCAGCATGAGGGTACAGACAAATAAATCTTAGAATTACAGAATCATTTAGGTTGGAAAAGACCCTTAAGATCATCGAGTCCAACTGTAAACCTAGTACTGCCAAGTCTGCCACTAAACCCTGTCCCTAAGCACCACATCTACTTGTCTTTTAAATACGTCCAGGGATGGTGACTCCACCACTTCCCTGGGCAGCCTGTTCCAATGTTTGATGACCCTTTTGGTGAAGAAATTTTTCCTAATATCCAATCTAAACCTTCCATGGTGCAACTTGAGGCCATTTCCTCTCATCCTATCCCTTGTTACTTGGGACAAGAGACTGATCCCCACCTCACTATAACCACCTTTCAGGTATTTGTATAGAGCGGTAAGGTCTCCCCTGAGCCTCCTTTTCTCCAGACTAAACACCCCCAGTTCCTTCAGCCACTCCTCATAAGACTTGTGCTCTAGACCCTTCAGCAGCTTTGTTGCCCTTCTCTGGACT
This sequence comes from Nyctibius grandis, assembly GCF_013368605.1. Lineage (NCBI taxonomy): Eukaryota > Metazoa > Chordata > Aves > Nyctibiiformes > Nyctibiidae > Nyctibius > Nyctibius grandis. The sequence goes on from NC_090659.1 coordinate 27,282,502, forward strand.
CTTTCCAGCACCTCAATGTCTTTTTTATAGTGAGGGGCCCAAAACTGAACACAGTATTCGACATGCAGCCTCACCAGTTCCAAGTACAGAGGGACAATCACTGCCTTAGTCCTCATGGCTACACTACTTCTGATACAAATATGATGTCTAAATACTGGGGAGCAATTCAGACATTTAACATACTGACCTATTGCTATTTCTGATGTCTTAAAGCTTAATATCTTGTAGATATACATGAAACTGGCAGATAGGACACAGGATCTGGGAAAAATGTGTGCCTCTTTAGAGCAGCCTGGAGGGATACACAAGGGCATCTCACATTGCACTAAATATTTTAATCTCCATTGTAATGCCTAGAAGTCCAATGTCTCTGTGCATGGACAGTTACCTCACACTTGGCTGCACAGAGCCCAGTTCAGGTGTCTGGAAACAGGCTCCACAGTGTCACTTCAGGTGCTGTGAGGAGCCTCACTTGGCCTGTAGCTGCTACACCAGGACAGTGCAGGGCTGGTGTAAATGCTGGTCTGCTCTGCCTGAGGGTCTCAGGCACTATGGAGACATCCCAAATGGCACTGAGTAATATCTGTTAGGAACTGAACAGTCTCTGTACAGATTAATTAATGTGCTTGAAGTGAGGTCTGCAGCGCACTTCAGATATCCTAGGTATCCTAGGATATCCCCAGGGGCTACCTCAGAGACTTCCTGTACATCCTGTGTCATACAGAGCAGCTCTATGTGGGTGTCTCAGGGAGTCTGTGATGTGGTTCTACAGAAATGTTTAGATTTTTTTTTTTTAGCTAGAAGGGTTACTCAGTGGCACCACAGTCTCCTCCACTAAGAAACAGGTGTTTTAATTGGACAAGTCAGCATCTGTCCTTATCTGCAATGAGGGGAACGCTACTGGAAGGGCAGTAGGTTGGAAGGAGGACCACGACTGGGTTTCGGGTCTGCACTAGCAGCCACTGCATCTGACTGGAGTTACTTCTCACAGTAGAAAGACTGAGGGCTAAGGTCATTCTGTGTGTCTTAATTAGCTCTTATAGTGCACTACATTGATACAACTATGCTTTTTTAATGTATTTCCCCACCCTCACCCCCACCAGGTATTTCTACATTGAATAACCAAAGTTTAAGTTACTCCAGGGTTTTTTTTTGACAAGAGATTTCCCTGAAGTTTTTGTTCCTATATATAAAAGCTTGCTTAAGCCTTTAAAATGGTAGTTGAGTATTTTTAAGATGTAACAGTAATTTCTTGTAAATTATGTTTTATCACTTAGCTAATATTTTTTGAATTCTTTAAATACTATTACTTAAAAAATCCCTACCATTTCCAAACCTTTTCTTGACTTTAGTTTCACTGTTTTTAAATGACCTGTTTCCAACCCTACCACTTTCCTCAGTAGCCTTTCTCCAGTTATTTCATTGTTTACAAAATCATTAGAAAAGAAAAACTACATTGTACTCAAATATTATGTAAGCAGTATGATTTTTCAAAGGTGTTTAAGTTATCACGTCTCATTAAAATGATCAGGAAGGCAAACGAAGACTTCTGAGTTGGTTTTTTTTTTTTTTTCCTTATCTTAGAACCACAGATTTAGTCCTCTGTATGTTCTTTTTTCTGTTGGATTAATATTAGAAAGCATGTATTCATATTGGGCTGACATCCAGTGAACTGCTGTCTTGTGCTTTGTTCTTTGTATGTTTTATCCTAAAGCTGAGTTAAAACGCAGACTTGGTTTTGAAGATGTGAAGTGTTGAAGCATACCTGTGATAGAAACGTTGCTGCTTGGGAGCTCAGTTTTGTGACTTGTACTGGGATATCTAATTTTCTAAAGACATATCAGATCTTCAATTCAAATGTTCTTCTGTGCCACAGTCATAATAGTGCAGTATTTTAATTTTTCCTTTGAGGATAAACCAAAAAATGTCTACCCAACATTGCCAGTGATGACTTTTTAAATGTGGATGCTCTCTAATCCAATGTGCTAGTTCACAGAGAGGTTCAATCACTGTTTTAACCTGCAGTTCCATGTGCAAATGAGCTGATACAGTGACTAACTGCAGGTTTAATTAATCTTGGAAATACTTAATTCTCAAAAGAGGTTCACTTCAGTCAAAGGGAAATTAAAGAACAAGTATATATTATAAATGTCATGGATGAGTGTAAAGGGAAAGAGATTCTCTCTTTGAAATGTGGTTGTAATTTGCTTTCTTTCCAAGAATTTTCACCAATTTGAATACAGTTGTTTTGGAAGTATTAACCACATTAGTACAAAGCAGTGTTGCCTGCTGCTTAGGTAAGCAAATGCAAGCCTTTAAATGAAAAAAAAAAATCTGGGTGTATATGTCTTATGTGACTTTATCTGAATACATTTATAGTATCCTAATGCAACAAACTCACATCATCCCTTTTAGGAAACATTGATCTTACATTTAAAATGTTGATTAAAGGTAACTTTAAGACCTATATTGCATGTTTCAAGTTCTTAATAGTTAAGCCCTGTTAAATAAGGAAAAGGAATCTCTAAGGCCTTTTACTTCTAAATGGAAGCTCATTTTTAAAGCAGCACTCTGTTCATTGGAAGAGATGTTGTTCACTATTGCTGGTTTTACTGTCAAAATGTTCATCTTGTGTTTCTTACTCTTTTTTTTTAACCTAAATTAATGAAACTGAATTTGAGAGCCAAAATACATAATTTTCTGTTAAGTTCCTCAAAGAATTGTGACTTGCCTGGGAGAGATGTTGAGCAAATTCTTGGTATGTAAATGACTTAAAATCTCAACTTTTGGGGTTCTGAAGCATAGGGATTCAGAAAGTGTCTTTATAACATCCATCAGTAAGAACTCCATTACACAGGTCAGCTCAGTTAATTCAGGACATGGGAAGAGAACAGGCTGTAGTTAGTGGCTGGAAGTATTTGTGCTTGTTAGGAATCAACAAGGTATGTTTTAATCGCAGCCAGTTCTCATTTTTGCACACCAACATGGATTGGAGGAAAGGGGAAAGGAAGCAAAACAAACAGATAAATCCAACAAGATTCTAGTATAAAAAAAATTAAGTTTGCAAAGTATCAGCTTGTGATCTTTATCTTTGAAGTTGCAATGACATACACTAAATAAAATAATTTAAAGTGAAGGTGAGGATAAAAAAAAGACTTTGAAGGTCTCCGATTTTTAGGATTTTATTCTAATTCCGGTGGTGTACTCCTGAAGAAGGGCGTAATTAATCATTTATTTTCTTCAAGATTGCGTCTAGCTGATATAAAATTAACTGTTCTGTGCTAGACAGTAAAGCTATTCACCAGAAAATAGTTTCACTAGGGCTAAGGTTACATCAGGACCTGCCCTGCTTACTCGGAATTTTGGAAGCATGAGAAGAACCGGTTATGAGGCACCTCTTCAGCATTCCTATCCACTTTCTTATGGCCTACATTTAATCAATAACCTCCTTAATAATGTGTTGTAATACTTTGATTTCCATCTGCAGTAGACAGCAAGAATCAGCATGCATCCCAGCTTCAGTTTAAGAAAATACATTTTACTTTTGGTGTACATTGCAGGTGGGAATCAAAGTATTGCAGGTGTTAGAATGTGCTGCTGCCAATGGTGACAAAATATCAGTGAAAGAAAATAATCTGTTGTTACTACTTGTGTATTGTAATGATTCTCAGACTTTGAGCTAGTGTCATCTGTTATGTCCTTGCTAACTGCAGTGAAAGAATTTGAAAGCTTGAGGGGAAGGCAGGAGGATGAGTCTGAAACCAAAGATTTGCATGTCTCAGCAGGCATGTCTGTTAAGGGTAGCACAGAGAGAAATGAAATATAAAACACATTACATTATAATTTTAGTTTGTATGACTATTACAAGATGAAGTCTTGTTATGCAACTTAACTCAGTTCCTCTGTTTTAATAAATAAACGAGTAAGTAGTCTGATCTATCTTTTACAGTTTTGATGATCTGTATCTAGTGTTACAGTGGTTCCTTCCCTGATGTGCATCACCTCTGTGTTTTAGATCTGTGTCATTTGAGCTGCAGGGTTAGTAAAATGAGCTATAGAAATTGTCATGTAGTGAGGATGTGATATATGTTTCCCCAGTGGCAGATACAAGTGTTGAATAGCTCCTTGTCTCATTTGAGAGATGAAATATTGTAGTCCTTTTCCTGACTGAGAAAAGTGTGATTTTACTGCTGAGACTGAGAATGGCCTGAAAGACTTTTCTTACTTAACTTCCAAATAAGGTTTGAAACTACTGTGTTAGGAAGCATGGATTTTTGTTTTCTGACTCAGATTAGACAGTATCAACATGAACTATTATAGCTTTATTTGTAAAATTGCTATGTTTTATTGCAGCTATGAGGAAAAAGTCAAAAAGCTAACTGCAACCATAATTTATTTAAAAATTCCTTTCTGCTAACTGGCACGTGGAAGCAATGGTGTCTGCTTGATGAGGGCACCTCTTGTGAGGGTTCTAAAATTGTCTAAAATTGGAAAATTCAAGCCTTTATTGTGCTGCTGTTGTCATGGAATGTATTCATCTAATGTACTGTTGTAACATATACTATTTTGAGGCTGTCTGTGGCTTGAATATGAGAGAGCAAGTTTTGAAAAAGTTGAAAATCTGAGGCTTGTAAATAGCTGAATCTTCAGGTTATGTTTAAAAATCTTTTGATTTCCATATGAGACTCTAAATTGGTGTATTTTTTCCATAGAATGAGTGGGCATCAATGAATTCTTGTCTTCTGTGTTTTACAGCACCTTTGATTTAAGAGTCTTTGGCATTCCTCATTCTAAGTACAGAAGGCTCTGTTAAAACCATAGCTAAGTTTCAATATGGCCGTAAAGATTGAGACTGTACAGGTGTCTCTTGTACCCTCTGTGTTACAGAACTGAATAAAATGCTTAATTTTTTTTTTTTCCCAGACTTAATATGCAGGAAGCAAATTGCTCCAGTCAGGGTTCTAAAATGTTAATACATAATGGAAAGAAAAAATAAGTCATGGTTATGAGAGAGAAAGGTAAGGGGGACCACAAGTCTGATCTTTCTTGGAGCTGCAGTTTGTACACTCAGTTTTGATTTACGATTCCTCCAACTATCTCTCCTTGACTGCTTGAAGTATGTACACATATTCAGGTGTCTGGGCAAGCTCTCCAGCCCAGACTTGAGGAAACCAGGAAATCTAGGAGTACCTTGGCCAACAGCAAGAAATATTTATATTCATAGAGTTTATGTGAATGAACAGAAGTCAAGGGTCTACCCATAAGTAAGGATATGGTCTTGTCAGGCATCTCTACACTCTAGTGTAGATCTACCATTCTGTGTCAGATTATGTTAAAAGCTTTATTTAATGTCTTCAGAAAGGCTTTGTGTGAGGAAAAAACAATGAGAATGAAAAGAAAAAGGATCATTTTGCTGAAATACATTTAGTTTGTAGTAATTTATGGCAATTATGAATGAAAAGGAGTATTGCCAATCTTATTCTGAAGCTGTGGTTTTGGTTTTGAAACGTTTTTAAATTACTATAATTTAAATGTGTTTTTACACTATTTTATCGTAATCTTACTTTGATGGATGCTAAAAGAGTAAGCAGAAACTTGGGATAGGAAGGTGACACTGATCTATATAAATTGGGACTTTTTAATAAAACATTACTTTTTGAAATGTGGGGGGAGGTTTCCAAGTGAATAGCTGTAGTCCTTCTGATGCCAAATGAAGTCAGTTGAGCCTTTTACATTTACAGATGTAAGTGGATTTCTATATATTAGAATCTTAATTGAACATTTTTTAAAAAAATATTTGTAGTAACTGGTGGTAAAAGACCACATACTGAATAATAGAGGGGTGTGGATTCAGAGGAGAATGAGCCATCACTATGGGGAATTTCATTGTATGTAGGAGCAAGAAAAGAAGTAAGAAAACAGGGCGTTTTCTTGTATAGTTAATTCTGTTTGAGCGCATCAGCATAGTTCACATGTATATAGTTGTGCTAATAAATATTTCCTTGTTTATGAATGTTTAGATTGTGATTCGTTGACTGGTTCTGGTATTCATGTTCTGTGTCAGAAGTGACTCTATTTCGAGAAATTATTTAAAAAGTACAAAAATTGGGTTTTAGCTACAGGTTTGGTAGTGTGATGAATTACATTCTTCGAAACATCTGGTATGTAAAGGAATACCAAAAGCCAGTTGTAAATGTTTATAGGTGCCCTCAGAGGGACATTTCTCCCTTTTCAGGGAACCTTTTATTTTGAGAATTCTGTTGCGTTGCAATCTCATTGCTCAGAAACCTGTAAACTAACTTCCAGTTCACTGCTTCAATGGAAGAATTTGTCTTTTAAGCTATATTTAAGCATTTATTTCACTCAGCAGGTGAATGTTCACTTAATAGATGAACTTCCAAACAAAGGCTCTTTCCACCCTCAAATTTTCCCCTGCATCTTTTTGAGAAGACTTTAAATTTAATTTCTTTAGAACTATCATGTCAATCATTAAATAAATTGCAGTAAAAAAGGATTGATTTGCCACAACTACTGCAGTCTTGAAACAATCCTATTCTGTTTTCATAACCCATTAATTTTTAATATTTGAATGCTTCACCCTCCATAATTATCTGGTTGTATTGTCTGTTGTTAATATCGGATGGAAGATTACATATTTTAAGTCAAGGCACCAAGAACTTAAATAATTTACTAAAAGAAGCTCCCAAAAATGCATATTGGTGGTAATGCTTTTTAAAACGTTGCCATTTTTCTAATTTGTTTTTTGGGAAATGTTATTTCAATTTTGAAAAATAACTAGTTTTTTATTAGTTGAATGCAATACTAACATGTCTGAACTAATTTTAATAAATCTTTTTTATCTGTGACTTTTGTGGGGGTTCTTTAAGTGCCATAGATGAGAGAAATTACAAGCTTGTGTGGGATTTTTAAGTATTGCAGTGGAGGTTGTTTATATCTAGTGGTGTCAAATAAGCTCAAAATAAAGCTAGATTCTGTAAAACAAATAAACCCAAACAGCATGACTTAACAATTCTGTTACTCTTATCATTATTTTGAAGGAATATACTTTCAGTTGTTTCAGATAATAAAAATTTTTAGACTCTTAGCATAGGTGTGAAAGCAAGAACGTGCTTCTCGCCTCTTCCCCGCCCCCCTCCCGCCCCCCCCAATTCCACCTGGTTCTGTTAGTCAAACTCTGAAGTCATCACTGTCAAACTTTGTTTTTAAAGTTAACAAGATGAGTAAGGACTGCAGAATGTGATCCGTTAGAGTATAAAGCGAGGATAATACCTCAGTTAGAAAAGGTTTAGGAAGCTCACAAATCACATTATACTCTTTTAATAGGTGTTTTCCGATTTGGATTATGCATCAAAATAAAGGCCATTTAAAATTTAATAATAATGTCACAGAATCAATCAGGTTGGAAGAGACCTCTGGGATCATCGAGTCCAACCGTTGCCCTGACACCACCATGTCAACTAGACCATGGCACTAAGTGCCATGTCCAGTCTTTTCTTAAACACATCCAGAGATGGTGACTCCAGCTCCTCCCTGGGCAGCCCGTTCCAATGTCTAATGACCCTTTCTGAAAAGAAATACTTCCTAATGTCCAACCTGAACCTCCCCTGGCGAAGCCTGAGGCCGTGTCCTCTTGGCCTATAGCTAGTTGCCTGGGAGAAGAGGCCGACTCCCACTGCGCTACAACCTCCCTTCAGGTAGTTGTAGACTGCAATAAGGTCACCTCTGAGCCTCCTCTTCTCCAGGCTAAACAACCCCAGCTCCCTCAGCCATTCCTCATAGGTCATACCCTCCAGAGCCTTCACCAGCTTGGTCGCCCTTCTCTGGTCTTGCTTCAACACCTCAACACCTTTCTTGAAGTGCGGGGCCCACAACTGGACACAGTACTCAAGGTGCAGCCTCACCAGTGCCGAGTAGAGAGGGACGATCACTTCCCTAGACCGGCTGGCTACACTATTCCTAATAGAGGCCAGGATGCCATTGGCCTTCTTGGCCACCTGGGCACACTGCTGGCTCATGTTTAGCCGGCTGTCGATCAGCACCCCCAGGTCTCTTTCCGCCGAGCCGCTTTCTAACCACTCTTCCCCCAGCCTGTAGCGCTGCATGGGGTTGTTGTGGCCGAAGTGTAAGACCCGTCACTTGTTCTTGTTGAACCTCATGCCATTGGTCTCGGCCCATCTCTCTAACATGTCCAGATCCCTCTGTAGGGCCTTCCTACCCTCCAGCAGATCGACACTCCCACCCAGCTTGGTGTCATCTGCAAATTTACTGAGGGTGCACTCAATCCCTACGTCTAGATCATCTATAAAGATATTGAACAGCACCGGCCCCAGAACTGAGCCCTGGGGAACCCCGCTAGTGACCGGCTGCCAGTTGGACTTTGCCCCATTCACCACCACTCTCTGGGCTCAGCCATCCAGCCAGTTTTTAACCCATTTAAGAGTCCACCCATCCAAGCCCTGGGCAGCCAGTTTGTCTAGGAGGATGCTGTGGGAGACAGTGTTGAATGCCTTACTGATGTCAGTATGTTACACAGGGTTTCTAAGGGTATAGCCTTTCTAAAGTGTCGGGGTAAGAGAATATGTCTTTAATACAGGAAAATAAGAAACTCATTTGGTGTTCTTTACAGTACTCTGTAGTTAAAATTATTAATTTTACCTTTAATGGGCAGCAAGAATGAGAGCTATGAGCTTCTGTGTAAATACTACACTTGAATGTTGGAATCTAAACTTTGTTTAGAAATAACGGAATTATAGCTCAATGCATAAAAGAGGATGGATTATTTATTGCTGGGTCTTTTTGTGCATGTGTTTCAGGGGCCCATTCAGCGTCGTGCGGCGATGTATCAACAGGGAAACAGGGCAACAGTTTGCTGTAAAGATTGTCGATGTAGCAAAATTCACTTCAAGTCCTGGATTAAGCACAGAAGGTAAGAGTGAGCGATTAAGCAAATTCTAAGCACACAGGTTTTTTTATTTGTTAACCTTTTCTATGTTTGCTTGTTTTGTAAGATCCTTTCTGGTTTATATTTTGTAGAAGTTTTAAAGCAATGTCTTATATCTCTAATTTAACTTGATTTAATTTAGTGCGTAGATTTCTAATCTTTAGTAGTTCTTACGGTTATTCAGTTGTGATAATACCTATACTAGGTCTAAGCCATTGCTATTCCTGTTTGGAAATTATTTTTTTTTAGAAAGTGAATTTCTTAAAGAAAAAAATAAATTCTGAATCAAAAAAAACTCACAAAGGAAGTAAAGTAAGAGCACATCAGTTTGGTTTTGCTAGTCTAGATTTAGGAAGTAATTTGCTATAAAATGTGTGAAAACTTGTGATTAAAGTGTATGAAATTATATAAAGAGCTGTATACATTTTTCATATAGTCAGGATTTTAAAACAGTGCTGCAAAGCAGCTGCAGTGTAAATAAAAGGCTGTAACTCCTATCATTTCCTATTTTAAGGTAAAACAGTATGTCTTTCCTAAGTTGAATATGCAACTCGTGTGTGTGCATAAAGTGCTTCTTTTACACTGTATGAAAAGGAGCATGGTAAACGAATGACAATCGCTATGTATTCCATGTCCAGTGTGTATTTGCTGGAGATCATGTTCTTTTGTGCAGTAATGTTTTTCAGGGATTCCACTTGTGCCATCTGAGTCCTTATGAACCCAAGTTCAGCAGCAAAAAAAGGGTCAATGACTTCTTTTGTTAAGTGTAAAAAAACCCAGTATCTTAAGCCTTAATGGCTAGTTTGATTTACAAGGTGAATCTCAGGTCTTGCTTCAGACTTTACCAAAGATTTTCATTTAAATCTAATAATGCCACTGCTAGTTTCTTTTTCCTAGCCCTCCAACAAAATATAAGCTGCACTTTCCATAATACTCAGCTTGTATATAGCTGCATTATAGTTTTGGCAGGTTATTCCAAAACCATCGCATTTTGAGCTAGTGTATTTTTACTAAAATGCTTTGGTATCTTTTAAAGAAGTTCTGTCTGTATTCTAGTCTGGTTTTTTGAGCCTCATCTTAACTACTGATGCTAGGACACATTTCCACCTTTAGTTGGAGTATTGCTTTCCTCGCTCCATGACAGTAAAATTCAACCTTTTGGGGGAATGAAGGAATTGCTGAAAGGAAGAAATAGTAGACAAAGGAGTAGGGAGTCATCAGGAGGAAAAAAAAAAAGCCAACAGTAATTATATGTTCACTGAAAAAATGAAAGATAGCTGTTGATGGTTTGCATTTGCTGCCTGGATCTAAAGAAAAGGCTTGGGAGTATACTAAGAAATTTTGTTTTTTTCAATTCCACTTGTGTTAAATTGATATAGTTACGATTGAAGCTGGCAGGTCATTGAGTTAACAGGTCATAAACACGTTTTGGGTTTAGTGGTTTTTTGGTTTGTTTTGTGGTTTTGGTTGGGGGGTTGTTTGTTTGTTTGGGGTTTTTTTTGAAGTTTTGAATTCTTATGCATTAGATTTGTAATGTTAAGCCACACAAGATGTGCAAGTAAATGTGGAGCAAGTCCTTACCTCTACATAAGTGTCTGAGCCTTACAGTTTTTCACAAACTCTTTCCATCTCGTGTACTCTTTACTTTGTTTTTCCTCTGCCCTTCTTTTTTTTTTTTTTTGTGGACCTCTCCTCTATCCGGGTTCTATTTTTATTTTTTCAAAGATTTTATTTTTCTTAAATTTTTTAAATTTGTTTGGCTTATTTTTGATATGACATTCCTTAAACACATTTGTGGGGAGCCATGATGGTGGTACTTGCATAAAATAAATATTAGATAACTTACCTGGGAGGAAGCTGCATTTGTAAATTGTGTTAAAGAGTAAGCTGTAATGGAATGGTAAGATTAATCCTTAGGAACATTCTTTACCTCAAAGTTTTGCCCTCTGCAAGACCGTTTTGGTCTTGAAGGTTATCTTTTTACAACTTCCCACCTCCAGTCTGTCTCCGAGGCATAGGAGTGGGAGAACAGGACATTCTGCATGTGAAGGAGCTGATAACAATTCCTTCCGTTAATTTCACATACATGGATTGTGCTGAGAGGTAAAGGGCCCAATATACCTCCAGGCTTATGATTAAGAAGTCTCTGTTCTTGAGTGCCTGCACATAAGTACCCATGTGGAACGAAATGTGTTTATTGGTAAGAATTTCATCATTTGTAATGTACTTACATTTGTGAGCAGTGTACTCTTGTGGCAAAGGCAGCCAATTGCATAGTAGACAGTTGCAAAAGTGTAACCAGCAAGTCAAAGGAAGTGATTATTCTCTCTATTCATCCCTTGTGAGACCACATCTGGAGCACGGTGTGCAGTCTGGGTTTCCCTAGTACAAGAAAAACAATGATGTACTGGCATGCATCCATCAGAGATGGACTGAGAGAACTGGGTTTTGTCTAGCCTTAAGAAAAGATGCTAAAGTAAGTTTTACTGCTGTTTTCGACTGCTTAATAGAAGGATATGGAGCAGATGGAGCCAAACTCTTCATAGAGGCGCACAGTGAAAAGACAAGAGGCCACGCAGCCAAGTTGCAGCATGGAAATTTCCAATTAGAGACAAGAAAAATATTCACCCTGTGAGTGGTAAAACTCTGCCACAGGTTGCAAAGAGAGATTGTGGAGAGCATCCTCAGAGGTCCTCAGAACTGGGCTACACGAGTCCCTGAGCTGCCTGGTCTAGTTTGACCTGCTTTGAGCAAGAGTTTGGACTAGATGACCTCCAGAGGTTCTTCCCAACCTTCAGGATTCTGTGATTCTATGGTATTAGTATCAACAGTCTACATGTAATCTGTGGGGCAATATGCCTTTAATACTCTTTAGGGAGAAAATTTAGGCTTAACAGTACTGTGCTTAAAAAAGTTAATTTAAAACTGTGTTTGATACAATGTTTCAATTTTTAAGAGTTATCTTTAAAGCTGGTTTTGATACAATGTTTCAATTTCTTTAACTTGTGAGGAGGTTGAGCATGAAAGATTTTTTAAAACAAGGACTATTTGCTAGTTTAAACAATTCCTTAAAAAATTATACTGATTTCTTAGAATGATGGCATCTGCCTTACCTCAGTATCAAAAGCAATCAAACTTGAAAAATTGATACTGTGTTTATCAATAGGTGCTATCATGAGCATTTGTGGTATATGGTAGAGAAGCAATTAGTTTGCAAGGCAGACTTTTCTCTAGTATAGTATTCTTTCCAAAAGGCTGCTCAATACATGTCGTGTGTATAGACACAGACATCTCAAGTGATTTTTATGTCTGTGTGCGTCTCTGCAGTGGTTTGGTAACAGGAAAAAAAAAATAATGCTATGTAACGATGCCTGACAGCTAACAAATCTAATTTGGGCTAAATTCTATTGAATTTCAGTATTAGTATTCATGGTCTTGCATACTGTGTGTCATCAGTCTCTGTAGTGTTGAAATTCAACCATATTAATGAAGTATATTGACATCTTGTCACTGTTCAAGTGGCCGCGTGATCTACTGGATTAATGTTGGCTGTTTTACATGATGACAGATTCTACTACAGTTCACTATTCTATTCATATTGCAGAGATACAAAAAAAATCAAAATATACGTAAGAAAATGCGAAGCTTATGTATTTTTAGAGATAAAATACACTATTTTGTGCGGTTCAATTTAGAGGATTCATGTGGAAGAGTATTTGAGGCTCTCAGAAACCAGTTTACTCATTGAGGTATAATAAAAATATCAGTGTAAATAAACTTATTTTCAAATACAGCTCTTAGTTGTTATACTCAGAACTTCTGGTACAGGAAAGTTTAAAAAGCATTTTCCTTATTTCTGAATTTGTTACAGCTTACACCGTAGTTACCCTTTACTGTCCATTTTTTCTGCTGCTCTCTTTGTGTCCCATGCATTTTTCCTTTCCTTTTATTTTTCTCTGCATGGCTTGCATATCTTGCTTTTAGTTAGCTTTTCTAATGCCAAATATCTATAAGTGAAAACACTTTCTCAGGAAGGGAATGGCAATTGGTTCCTTACTTACTTAGTAAAATCCAATATACATTATTTGTCTGCTTTCTCTTAATGTCAATTTACTCCCTTGTAATGTGCTGAGTGTTTTTTAAAGCAATTTAAAGGGCAGTGCCCTGTGCTTACAGTGCATGTCTTTTTGAAGTTTTTTTTCAAGATTTAATTCATCATATGTTAGATTCAGTTACCTGTAATTCATTTTGATAGAAATATCCTCACAAAGAAAGTGATTACCATTACTTCCACAACCTTCTAATAGGCTAGACTTTATTTATTAGGCTGATATATGCATCTGTCCAGATTTGTATGCATGCAAGCCACTGTGAAGCTGAATAGATAAGGAAAGATTCAGGTTTCCTTTAGAACGCCACTGGTTCTACTGGAAGCGAGCTGTGAACAGTCTCTGCAAAATGTTTTGGCTGTGACAAAGGGCAAAATTGTAGCCAAGAAATAAGTGTTTTCAGTATAGTTCTTGGACTACTTCTAGCACTGAGAGGGACAAGATAATTGAATCAAAACTGGTATTGCTATGGATCATCCATCTTAGGACAAGAATTCCAAAATTATTTCGTTGGGGAAAAAAATGTGGAAGTGGGCATCAGTTCGGGTTTTTTTCTACAAAGGGCTCACAGATCTTTTCCCTGATATTTACAGGTTGCGAGTGACTTTCTTACAGTTGAGACCTTAGTCTTGTTGTGCTTATTTCCTTACGTTGTTTACCCTTGTTCCTTGAAATATTTTTAGGTTTTTTTTTTTAATTTAGACTTGCATTTTTTAAATCATATTGTCAGTGCAGTTTGTTTGAAAGGCTTTGTTTAATTCTGAGTAAAGATGCACAACAGATTATCTTAACCTTTTGATACTGGAAAGCTGTGGGGAACCACAATGGTTTTTTGCAGAATCTTACACACAGATACTTTTGCACTCCTCCCCCTGTTTTTTCAAGGGCTTAAGCAAAAATGTGGTCTCAGTTTGGAGCTCAAGTCCTTGAGTAAAAAATATTGCAAATCTGTATGTCATCAAATTTTATTATATTATACCTTATGTAGACTGGGTTTGAAGAAAGAACAAGTGACTCTTTGCCTTTGATTTGGAAACACCAACTTATCTGGAATTTCAGATGAAAATCTGCATCAGCTTGACGTTGCTTTTTCTTTTATTATTATTTTAACCCTATGAGAAATTTTAATCAAAGTATTTAGTGATAGTAGTGTTGCAGATATAACTATGATACAGGGGCTGTCTTGAAAATGTATTGAGTGTGTATGTCTTGGTACTGAAGAGGTTGAGGATCTGTTTATACACTGCAAAAATCACATGGTATTAGTCACACCTCTGTTAATAAGAAAATGCACAAATATGGAATTTTGAAGCAAAGGTGTTTAAAATGTTGGTAGCTGCCTGTTATGAAGTTTATGTCGCTGGTCCTTTAAATGCCACTATAGCTTCTGTGTATACTGTACAAACAATAAAGCTGGTTGGGGTAAAAAGGTAGAAAGCATTTGAATGTATCACGTAGCTGTGGTAATACAAGATCAATTATAAAAAGAATGCTCTTTAGGAGGAGGAATAAAAAAAAGAGTTTGTGCCTATCAACAGGACTTGAAAACTGATGCTTAAAACCACTTTTGATGTTTGTCATTTCAAGAATCCATCTTTCCGGGGAATGCGTAGTCCCTGGCTTAGTTCTTCTACTTCTTTCACACATGGGAAGAACTGTTCCTGCTTTGGTACAGGAAATGTTACCTAGGCCTTTCTGAGGGAGTTGTTTGTTTTAACTTAATGAAGGATTTGATTTTTCTTCTTTTCTTTTTCTGGAGAAGCCATAGGCTGGTTTGGTTATAAATTCAGTTCAACTAATTTGTACGTATAAAGTTCATAAATGTCTGGCTGTTTCATAGTTCTGCTATAGTTTCTGCTATAATTTTCATAAACGAAATGTCATTGGAATTAAATATGTCTGTGCAGAAATATAACATAAGAGATGGAACCAAGCTTTTTTCCCCAGAAGACATTTCTACTACAAGTGTTCAAGCAAATTAACCATATAATAGAGACAATGAATCACAGGAATGCATGAAAACATAACAAGGATTTCTTTTTCGGGACTCCTTTTTTTCTTGCTAGTGGAAGTCTGTTCACTGCAGAAGTGGTGCACGTGTGTTTTTTGTTTGGAAATGTAGAATTCAGTGTTGGGTAACACTTCACATAACATAATTTTTTTAGAAGTATAAAATAGAGGGTTATATTTTAGGGACGTTTTTTCCTGCTGTTTCTAGCATGTGCCCAGATACAGGCTCCCAGGAGTGGGATACGAAGTGTCACTGGTCAAATTATCATTGTTTTGACCTCTTTTGGAGCCCCACATAGAAATTTGATTGGTCCAGGGAAGCAAATAGGAAGTTCTGTAAGGAAATACAACTTTTCATCCAGATCATAAGGAAAGAGTAACGAAGATCGACTATATGGTATTATTTTATTTCAAGAACATAACATTTCTTGAAATGCAATGCAAACACATTCACATCAGTGTTGATGTAATGCTTTTCCTTTTCCATCTTCAGAAGGGAAAGCATAGCATATGAATTTGTTACTCCCACTTTAAAGCACATAAGAATATTTACCTAATTTTTTATGAACTGTTGCTTAAATAGAAGGAAAATTGTTACTTTTTGTTACAATTGCAAGCAATTGGTTCTTTATTCCTCCTAATCAGTCTTGAAAACAAGGACAGCTTTGTTTGCTGTATGACTTCAGTCCCTTGCCTTTAACATGTATCTGTTTTTACTGGATGTACTGTAGTACCGAACACAAAATGGCTTTGGAGCAGCGCATATCTTCTCTCCTCTTTTTTTCAGTCTTTACTGCTTGGCTACATATTGTTCTGATAACTTTGTTCATCTGTTCTTGGTTTCACTGTAGTACCAACATAGTAAAAATGACTATTACATTTAGTGGCTGAAACAACTATGAACTAGTTGTGCATTGCCAGATTAGGTAGGTCTTTACATCACATTATCGTAAACTGCTTTTGAGGGTGGTATCATGCAGCTGAGCAGCAAAATTAGTCAGCACATTTCCCAATTTTATAAATGTAAATGGTACTATTTGTAGGTTTCAAAATGCAATTATATGAGTGTATTTGACTGTCATTTTAATAATTATTCATTCTAAGAATAACATATTAGAGTATTAATTAAAAAATCGCTGTATCTTCAAATTCTTAGAACACGTATCATAATGAAATAATTATTTACTTAATACTAAACAGAATTTTACAGCAGATAATATATATTTTAACTGCTATTTTTGTTATATAACTGAGTATGCAGTTGACCTGGATTTTTTAAGAAGTAATCATAATTGATTGAAAAGTGCTCCTGAGGTAACATTGGTATAATCTTTTCTCTCACTTTACATTCCACTTCCATATATGTGGAACAAGAAAATACTTTCATATATATGAACGAGAAAATAACACCTGTGCAAATAGATCTTGTTAAGAAAAGTTTCTTTAAACTTCCTGTCATTTAATTCAGTAAATATGGTTTGTCACTGAAAAGTTAATTCCTCTTTGTACATGTAAAATAGGGCTTAGTGACCATTTCATTAAAATGTTTACTGAAATAACTAGTGTTGTTAAATACGTAAATCTTGTTGGGTAATACATAATATCATACTTTTTTTCTAAAGAAATACTCATAATTTATGCACATCTTAGTCATCTCAAGTCATAAAGGATATTTAATAATTGAGGAAGACTTCTGTGCAGACTTGGTTTTATGCATCACTTCTGCTTAATCTGGACAAAAACGGGTTGGTCCTTTAAATCTCTTGTTTGAATCCCATCTGTACCTGAGCTCGCAAGCATTTAGAATGCAAGTTTCACTGAAAATTAAACTCAAAAATATTTTAAATTCTTAATAGAATTTTTGAATTTAGGAAAAACATTTTCAGGTAGTGCTTGTGGTTCAGCATAAATCACAGAACCCAAAAGGTAAGATGCAGTTGATACTATTTATTCCAAGCAGACTAGCAAAATGGTGCCTGCTAGGTAACTGGAACATCCTGTGGTGTACTGAAAACCTCACAGAAGTCTTGAAAATAACTGTCCTATGTTTGTTTTGTGGGGGTTTTCTTTTGCCAGTGGTAAGCTTGTCATTGAAATGTTCATCCAGTCAGCTACAGTTGCATACTCAGTCAGTCACTCTGAACCTGATACTGCTTTCCAAGCCATACCTCCCAAACTGTAATGAAAAAGATTGCAATTCAGTAGGGTTTTCTGAAAAGCCTTCTATACTAGTCCTCTTTCTCCCCAGAAAAACAAGCAAAATAAAATATCACAAACACACTTCACTACTATTCAAAAATAGGATTTAAAATCTCATACTATTTCAATCTTGACTGTCCCTTTACTAAATATTTAGTTGCATACATATTGTAGTTAAGAGTATGATGACTTATGTGCTTACGTTTAGTAGTTAAATATGTGAAGTGTTCAGTAAAGGAGATGTCTAAGAACTCTCTGCTTTGTGTCAATCAGAAACAGGCCTGAAGCACCTAAGAGGATAACATATTGTTAAAGTGCTCATTGCCTCTAAGTGTATTTACACAGATATGGGTCCATTCCATCAGGGCCCAAAAGTGCTGATGGAGCTGAGAGGTACCATGGCAAGGTCACTCTTGATAATCTTTGAATGATCATGGTGATTGGGAGAGGTGCCTAAAGACTGGAGGAGAGCTAATGTCACTCCTATGTTCAAGAAGGGCAAGAAGAAGGACCCAGGGAACTACAGGTCAGTCAGCTTCACCTCCATCCCTGGGAAGGTGGATAGAGCGACTAATCCTGGAAACCATTTCCAGGCACGTGAAGGACAAGGAAGTCATCAGAGGAGTCAGCATGGATTCACCACGGGGAAGTCATGCTTGACCAACTTGAGAAACTTCCAAGATGAAATGACTGGCCTGGGAGATGAAGGAGAGCAAGGGATATTGTCTACCTAGACTTCAGGAAGGCCTTTGACACTGTCTCCCATAAGATCCTCACAGAGAAGCTGAAGGAGTATGGGATGGATGAGCAGATAGTGAGGTGGATTGAAAACTGGCCGAACAGCTGGGCCCAGAGGGCGGTGATCAGTGACTCAAAGTCTAGTTGGAGGCCAGTAACTACCGTTGTACCCCAGGGGTCAATACTGGGTCCAATCCTATTCCACATCTTTGTTAATCATCTGGATGATGAGGCAGAGTGCCACTTCAACAAGTTCGAGATGACACCAAACTGGGAGGAGTGGCTGCTACGCCAGAGGGTCATGCTTCCATCCAGAGGGACCTTGACAAGCTGGAGAAATGGATTGACAGGAACCTCATAAAGTTCAACAATGGGAAGTGTGCAAAGTCCTGCAGGTGGAGAAGAGCAACCCCATGCACCAATACATGTTGAGGCTGACCAATTGAAAAGCATCTTTGCAGAAAAGGCCCTGTGGGGAAGTCCTGATGGACACCAAGTTGAACATGAGCCAGCGATGTGCCCTTGCCACAAAGAAGGGCTAGTGATATCGTGGGCTGCATTAGGAGGACTGTTGCCAGGAGGTGTAGGTGATCCTTCCTCTCTACTCAGCACTTGTGAGGCCATGCCCAGAGTGCTGTGTCCAGTTCTGGGCTCCCCAGTACAGGAGAGACATGGAGCTACTGGAGAGAGTGCAGCAAAGGGCTACTACTAAGATGATGAAGGGACTGGAGCACCTCTTCTGTGAACAAAGGCTGAGAGAGCTGGGACTGTTCAGCAAGGAGCAAGGAAGTCTCAAGGGAGATCTCATCACCGTGTAGAAATACGTGAAGGGAGGGTGCAAAGAAAGTGAAGCCAGGCTCTTTTCAGTGGTGCCCAGTGACAGGACCAGAGGCCATGGACACCAACTGAAACACAGGAGGCTCTGTCTGAACACTAGGAAACACTTTTTCACTGTGAGGCTTATCGAGCCCTGGCACAGGTTTTTCCCAGAGAGGTTGTGGAGTTTCCATCCTTGGAGATACTCAAAAAAGCCATGAGGACATGGTCCTGGGCAATGTGCTTTAGGTGGCCTTGCTTGAGCAGGGGTGTTGGACCACATACTCCAGAGGTCCCTTCCAACCTCAGCCATTCTGTGATTCTACAAATGTAGCTTCACAACTTCTTTGATGGGTGGATGGCTTTCCTATGATGGGCCTGGGAGCAGCTGAGCAGGGTACTATTTGGGCTTCCCCCTGCCCCACCATTGTCTCTCTGTGCTCCTTTGTGGGTACGCAGATGAGGTTTTATCACATAACCTAATAACGTTTTTCTTTTCTAAAACCCTAGTTTAGTTATAGCTGCCTTCTTGCTTAAGAAGGCAAACTGTTTGAGAAAGAGTTTGAGAAAAGCAAGTTTGTTTGAAACAGAAATCTAGGTTAGAGGGGGAAGCAAGGATATTCCTGCTTTGGTGTTCCTAAAGTAGTAAGCGATGCCTGGAGCTTTTAGCAGTACAATAAGCCAAATGACAAAGGTGGGTTTCTTCACCCTCTTTGCAAAGCAAAGTCATAATTAAATTTATGCAAAGAAATCTGGAAATATGCTTTTTAAAAGCTTTGTTTTGAGAATGCTCTCAAGTCTTCATTCTTAAACATTGTTGTCTTTAATCTCTTTACAAAATATATGAGTATGTCCAGCTTCTGTTCTGAAGAATGAAAACGCTTTCCAAAACACTTCTGTCTTTGTACACAGTCTGTACTCATCTACCTAATCATGATTCTTGCCAATAGTCCAGAAATAGGCTTCTAACTGTGCTTGCCATAATTCAGGCTGGTTACAAACACAGGGAAGATAATAAGCATCAGCTGTATTTTCAAATATTTTCTGTTTGGATACAAGCGTGTATTCTGTTCTGGTTTGTGCAATCAACAAAATTCAAGTTTAATTACAGCTGAGCTGCAATTTCTGTTAATTCATTGATCCAAAGAGAACCTTCTTTGACTCTTAAATGCTGGATTTTGTTGTTTTGTGAATCTAAAAATATATGTCACTGTGATATGTAAGTAATGATCTTTGTGCCATGTCACTCTTCTAGAACTGCTTTTCATGTTAGAATGACAAACCTGATCTTCATGGAAACTTTCATTCTAACATCTGCATCAGAAAATATTTATCACTAATACATGAAGCGTACAGAATTTGAGAGATCTCCATAGTATGTCATTATGTGGGAGAATGGAAATACTTTGAGGGGAAGAAAGTTCAAAATGTATGGAGTTCAGGAAGTTGTCAGTTGCTTGTGAGAATTAAATACTTTAGGTCACATTAGCACATATTAACTTGTACAGATGCAGAAGTATCCACCTTTCTTGAGTGTAAGTCAATAGGTTTAATCCAGTTGTAAACACTGCCAAATGATGGATGTGTTTTCCAGGACAGGAGTTTCTTCAGTAGCCGGGGGGTGGGGGGTGGGAAATCTTGTAATCTTTATGAGTAAAGAAAATCTTTGGAGAAAAGAGAAAAAAAAAATGTTAAGAGAAACTATTACATCTATGTGATACGAAGGCAGATGGAAATATTTGTTGTTTGGAAGCTATCTTGTAAAACGGTTTGAAGAAAAGATCTTGGCTAACGTATAGAGTAGAATATTTGAGATTTTTTGCTTCCAGAAGCATTTTGATTTAAATAAATCGAAGACCTGGAGGTCCTGAGGACACCTATGAACTTAATTCTGTTTCTTAAAGACTTTCTATATTTTATCTGCTATTCTAGTTCTACCATGTCAAAAATTATCATGTCAGTTGTCTTCCAGCATATTAATTATTTTAATAGAATGAAAGAATTTAGGTATAAACAGTAAGTTATTGTCTATACAGTTAAATTTAAGATAAAAATCCACTTAAAAAAAAACCTGAATGAACATACATTATATGAATTCAATTTTATCTTTAACTTTAATACTGCATAGAATTTCATCCTAATTCTACATTTTAAAACTATTACATGTATAACCAGTAACTTTAAGATTTGACTGAGACAACTGTCATTCTCCCTACTGCAGAATAATGGAATGGAAGAGGTATGGTTTTAAAACACTTCAATCACTTAACTACCTAGAAGATAGAAGGATGAGAATATTATATCGTGTCCAGATAAGCACTGCAAGATACTTGCATTTTCTTAGGATTATAGCCCAGCAATTTTGGGTTTTTTAAGTGTCAAAGGCTTTAGGAGAGAGACTTGTTTTTAACAGCTCTGTGTATTACTGCAGTCTGAGCACCCTGAAACAACTCTTACTGGCATGGCCTTTTCCAGCTACAAGTCACTTATTTTAATGAAGACGCTTATCAGGGACACCTGGATAGCCTACTCATGCTGAATGTATTGTATGTACTTGATTTCCTAATATGAATCCAGCCAACAAATATACACGGTGACAGTAAGTAAATTGGTAATGTAAATAAAAATACTGTGATCTATAGTTGGTTTACTTAAAATCTATGATGGAGATTTTTCTTGGAGGTTGTTTTTTAAGACCACTTCATATATGAGTAACACAGTGTGGTTCCTGGTTGGGGGAGGGGTTTGTTCTGTGTGTTTATTTTGCCTAAAATATTAAGTGGTTAAATTCTTTCATTTTGAAGTTGGTGTAGAAGAAAAAGCCTGATTGCAAATGAGACTGATGCTAAAAAGTAATGTTTTATTCTTTCAGAATGTCTTAGCATTTGTTAAGGCACTTAAATGAGGATTTATTTTTAATACTTTACAGAACTGAGAAATTACTTTAAAGATATATTCCAAGTTCTACAGGAAGTTACTAGCAGAGTCAGCGATATAAAACCCAAGCTTCTTGATTTCCTCTGGTTTCCCAGAAGACTAACTAACTAAAGTTAGGTTAAAAAATATGTTGTTTGATCTACTGTTGACAGAACCAGTTATTGTAGATTTCTTAATATCTGTCATTTTTAACATTGCCTGTGATATAGTGACAATTCACAATTGCAGGTCCTGGTGAAAATATTCCCTTAGTTTATAGTGTCATAAATAGTGAAAATGGCTTATGAAGTAATACTTTGCCTGAGTAAGGTAGATTTTTTTACTTTGCCAAATCAAATAAGTGTTTGAACCCAAGTTGCCACCACATAAATGTGTGTTGTAATATGTATGTGTTACAGTGTTTTCAGGTCTGTCTATGTTATCATCATTGTATTCTCTTTTGTTCTTGTAGTTCTCTTTGAAAAGCTGTGCCAAACTGGAGCCTGTATTTCCAGCACAGGGCTGGACAAGTGGGGTTGATGTGTTTGGAAAGCAGCTTTTCATCTCTGATGATGTAGTTTTACAAGAACCTCTGTTCTTCATGTGCTGCGTAGTGATAGAGCACCTACCATCTCTGACTCTCAGAAGCTTATCTAAGGGGAAAAACAGTAAAGGAACTGATATGCCCTGGAAATGTAGGATGCTAACATCTAGCACTATTAGATGCCACTTACCATCTGTGCAGTGTGTGGGTGAGTCTCACTGCTTTGCATCTCCTCCCCTTTCCCCCTCAATAAGACCAGCTGATCTGATTTAACAGCTCCTGGCTGCTGAAGGGGAAGGGAAAGACCTGTTTCTTCAACCCAGGTTCTTTACCTTACAGTCCTGTTGCTTGATTTGCATTGGCTTTGGTCCTTTATTAACTTTTGGACTGATTTATTTTAACTCAAGTTGGGGAAAAAAGTCAACAGAGGACTTGCACCCTAAGTCTCCTAGTCTTTACTTTCTTGTTGATTGGCTTGCTTCCTTTTTAAAATATGCCTTATATAGAAACCTCTTAGGGTTAAAGAATAATTACCTTGTTAAGGGCAAAGTGTAAGCGAGCATAGTTTGAATTTATCCAGCTGGGAATTTTGATATTGTCTTTAGAGGAAAATATTTCTTTAGGTTGTATCTAGAATCTGAGGTAATAAACTGGTGCAGGATGCTTAGAAAACAGAAGAGAGGTTCACCTCTTCTGAGGGCTCACAGTGACTGTCTGTTTAACACATGAATGTAAGCGGGGTTTGGAGTAGGAACATGTCTTGTAAATAGCTGTGATTGCTACCTCAGTTCCTTCCTGAAGAGCTGATAGGCATTGTTTGGTTTTTCTTTTTGCCTTAAATAACAAGCAGGCAGGCTAGATGGAGAAAGTGCATGCACAAGGTAACATTAACAACGGAAAGGAAAAAGCCTCAAATCTGACCAAAGCTGCTATCCTTATCTGTCCGTCTGGTAGGACTGGTCAGCAACTAAATATCAATTAAGGATTTAAAGAGATGCGTTCTGTTCTAGGTGTTGTCTGGACTACCAGGCTTTTCCGCCCCAGTTTCCTATTTTTGGCCATGTCCTGTGTTGTTTGTGGTTGCGGAGCTGTCTGTGTGATTGGCTCTTCTCAAGGGCACTGCCTGATTTACAGAAGGCACTTCTTCAGCAGAGATTTGCTTCTTTCGTGTCATCATCCCCTCCCTCCCCCATCACACAGGCAAAAGAAGAGTTTACTGATTTGGGGGGAATTTCAATCAATTTAATTTATTGTCAATTAACAAACTTATAATTACAGATTCTGGTATTGAAACAAACACGGACACACACACACTTAGCAAAACACCTCTTGCCTCCCCGCTTCATGTTCTCCATTCCCCTGGCCACACATAGCACTTAGTCCCTTCGGAGAGGCAGCGGGCAGGTGGGAGACGGGGTCAGCACATGCTGGTTCCTGCAGCAGTAGCAGCCCCTCTGGAGCCATACCTCTTGGCCCTGCTTGGGCTGCTGCTCGCCTCCAGCCTCTGCTCTCTCCTCCTGCTCTAGACTACTCCTTTTTTCCTTCTGGCTCCTCACTCCTCCCACTCTGGCCTTGTTGCTTTTATTTTCTCTTGTTTTTTTGGTGTTTACTGCCCTCTTTGAAATATGTTTTCACAGAGGCTCTGTGAAGTCCTCAGGTTCAGAGGCATCACACATGTGGCTGACGGGGCTCGGCTCTGTCCTGCGGTGGGTCCGTTGCGGAGCTGGCTGTGTCTGGCACAGGGCAGCCCCTAGTCCCTTCCCACGGAGGGCACCCCCACAGCCCCTTGCTAGATTAGGCATAACACCAGTTATGCCTAATACAGCATGCCCCTACCACCACTCATATGAATCTGTATGAATTTGCTCTTCTTTTTCTTTTTTTGGTCTTTGCCAGTCTTGCTCTTCCACTGTCCTATTTGAAGACTCTGTCATTTGCTGTTGTCAGGTAGTGTTGGGGTAAATCGATTACAGGGGAAATACAGCTGGAGTTCAGCGCAGGGTACTGTTTTGTTCCTTGCTTATCCCTTTCTGTGTTATAACGTAAACTTCTGCCTTGGTTCTGTTGTATCTAGTAACTTCCCCCTATAGAGTATAGTTTGTAACAACTTTTGAGGAATTATGGGCTAAAAGATATTCACAGCTTCAGGGCATGGTAATCTGAGTTGCAAATGCTGGTCTGAGGACTGAGGGCACATACATGTGCCAAGATATGCAACGATCTTTGGAGAAAAAATATCTTTTAATACCTATTCTGTTTTTTTATAAAAATAATTTACATTTTGAAGCCTTTTTAGGTCTTCCATGTAGTACTAACTACTGCAAAAAATCAGTTTCTTCAGTGATATAAAAACTGATGGGGAGAGAGAGTTTCTTTATAAAATTGCTTATCTTCTGGGTTAGTGTTTAGAAATGTTATATTGTAGAACAGAGCTTTAGAGCTGGTGGTGCTGTGGTGACAGCTTGTTTGCTGATAGGAAGGCAGCTTCATATCCTGAATCAAATCTGCACCCTCATCGGACATTGCAGTAACTTGATTTACCCTTGCTCTCAGCACTGTTCTTCACCATCACCTTTGCCTCTTGCAACCTGATTGCTGGATTTGCCCAAGAGAAATAGCTCCTCTGAAGAATGTCATGTCAGATGAAGAGGATTCTGCTGTCCTTTGTTTTTCTGAAATTGTGATTACTCTTCCTAGTAACAAGCCTTTGACCTTCAGTTCCTGTACGTGCTTTGTTTCCTCAGTTTGTTGGCTGTATTCATGATCCAGTGGCCCAGAAAAGAAATTAATACAATTGGTCTAGTTCTGAGGCTACTTGTAACGAGTAGGAACTGCTAAACTTGAGGGCACTGGCTCTGCTGAGATAATGCCAATTTTGGCATTTGCTTCACCTGTCTTGGAAGATTCTGTCCTTCTGTATCACAGTGCATCACCCCACATTTGCCGCACTTATATTTTGTAGATGCTGGGTGGCACTTGTGCATAGTTTTGTTTTGCCCTTCCTGTTATTAATGAGGATCTTTCTTACGGGAAGGTAAGAGTTCCTTACCTCGACAAGTGGACTAGATTCTGGCTTAGTATTGCTACAGATTGAGTTTTCCACTGCAGTTGTCTGGGGCTGTGAGAGCTTAAGGAATCTTGTTATTTTCATAGTTGGATGGAGTCTGTCTGGCAGCAATTCTTGTTGTGTGTTAGCAGGAAGTTAACTGGTGTTCACTTAGGCGTTTACATATAGGAAAAGTTGAACCTATTGAAGAATGACCCAATTCCCAACAGAGTTTAGAGGTTTTAAGGACTACAGTGGGGCAACACTTAATTTTTTTGGCAATGTGGTATGTGTTATTACTTGTTTGTGTAAATGGTGATCTTGGTAGCTGTCAGTTCTCTGAAGTGGTATGGGGAGGACAAAGGAGCGGTTTTGTTTGTGTAGAGTAAATTATGTTGTTCTGCCATTATTGAGATGTAAATTGTCGTTTTCATTTGGTCTGTAGGCTTTTGGACAATGGCTAACCCAGAAGAGTGTTCTGAGGTCACGTTGTTTGCTTTGGTTGTTGCAGCAATGGAGTTTATTCTATCCATCTGAACTGTTTCTGAAAAGGATGGTGTGTTTCATCTATCAGGACTTCAAGAAAGAGCTTGTAAAAACAAGCAAGCTCTGTTCTAGGCCTTGCTTTCTTAAGCCTGCTGTCGGGGCAGGTCCCTGTTGGATCCTGTTGCAGCTCTGTGGCTCTTTAGATCTTGAAAGATTATAGAAAGTGATTTTTTTTTTCTTTTCATCTGATACTTTATTTCAATGTCCACAGTCCATTCTTCAACAGATTTTAACCACTCAGAGAGTGGTCAAAGTCCAACTCAAAGATTAGTTGTTGCTGAAGGTCTCGTAACTTACAGTATTAGGTGATTATACTGAAAATGTGTTATAGTAATGAGGGATATGCGTATACAAGAAGCGGAAGGAAGTTTTTGAACTTTTAAAATTAGAAAATGGAAGCTTTAGTAAATTTTCGTACTAATTTCTTGTGCTTACTAGTTATATTATGTGTAAATAATAGATATGTATATTAAAATCCTTTTCCAAACTAGAGATGATGAATTAGATTTCATTGCTATTAGCAGGTAACTGGTTTTATGTCATTTTTATGATATGAATTTTATCAGTATTTTGGGAACTTGAAGATAAATTTGCAGTTAAAAGACGGCAAAACAAAGAATATAGTCTATAGGAGAAATGGTTGGTATATTTGTGCAGTATTTAGATTTATACTTATATACAGTAAGTTAAAGTTCAGTCAGTGTTTTTATTAAAATCCGTGGACCGTTGTAACTGTCCTCAAAGTTTAATTTGGCATATAACTTCTTAGACTTTTGGTACATGGTTTTTTTTTTGCAAAAACTCTTAAAAATGGGTTATGACAGACACAATGTTGTCTACTTTCACCATTTGTTGATTCCAGCGTTCATTGCTGGCAACACATGGCACTTTTGTGTCTGTGATTGTTTTTAAGTCGACATGAGTATCTCTTAAATAATATTGCTTGTGGTAACAAAAGGTTTTAATGGATTTCAGTTTCATGATTTTCTGTGGCATTTGGAAAACAAAAGTTGAAAGATGATTTAATTTAATAAAGCACTTCTCAAGCTGAAAAGTTCGAAGCTTTAGGCTCAGGTTCAATGCTAAAGGTTCAAAGGTTTAAAAAATGTGTTGAGAGCTTTAATTTTTTTTCATCTTAAGAATGTTATGATGCAGTTTATTCTATTTTAAAATCCTGCTTACCTAGAAATTACAAATAGGCTTTCCAAACTGACCTGTAGTATATGTAAAACATAGGATATATATAGACTCTATGTATTTCTCTATGCTCTGAGGCCATTTTATTTGCCTAGTTAGTTGTTCATAAATGAAGATTTATGCAACAGGATGATTTAAGCAGCCAAATCTTACTTCTCTATGGTAAATGGGGACTGAGGTACTGCAGCTAATAAGGAAAAAGAAGTGCAATAATACAGGTACAGTGGGATGTGTTAGAAAGCATGTGGATGTGCAAAACATGTACAGTGTGCTTGTATCTGTCAAGATTTGTGAGCTCTAGCTTAGCACCAGTCCAGAACTGACCCTTTGGAGACTATCAGCCCCATTTTCTTGGCACTCCGTTTCTGGGAGTGTTTATTAGCATATCCACAGCTTGTATTTAGCTGGGCTAATAAATCCTCGAGAATCAGGGTCACTGTGACTTTCAAGAGACTTTACATGGAGCTAGCTCAAGTCCATCATGGTTTATTAATTCAGGTATTGACTGAGAGAGACTATACTGTATCATCATGCCCTGAAGCAGCATAGCTGTTTTGCATATACTGCATTTAAGCTAATAAATTCTGCTAGACCTGAGCTGGCTTTTAATATTGTTGCAAATGCATACACAACCTGCATAAACAGCTCACGGATTTGCAAATTTGACTTTTTATGTCAAAGTCACAGATGCATAGCTCATCCCCTTCCTATAGTGGCGAGTACACCCCTCCCTGCCTCAGTTTCTTGTCTTCCTCTGCCTACTGCAGTACTCTGGGAAAATGAGAACATGGTTGTGCAGCTTGAGACACACTGAACAGGTTGTTTCACCAGAAGAGGTTTGTGAGGGAAGGGAGGTCAGACTCAAAACTAGTATTTGTTTCAAGGAAGGGGTGGGGAGTACATCTTGTGCAACTAACTGTGCTTCGGATTATTTTCAGGATCTGGACAATACTGCATTCAGCCTGAGAGTCATGTGTTGTCATGTTAAGACATGGTTTTGATTTTGTTGTGCAGACAGGAAAAGTGGTCTAAAGGATCTGTGGAATGAGTCAGGGCTCTCTTAATTCAGCTGACCTATGTGAGTGTAATGTTTTACATTTCCAAGTACCCCGTCATGTCAATGAAATTCTTTGTCCTGTGGTATTTAATGTAGACAGATATTTAATCTTTTTTTTTTTTTGAACTTGTGAGGAAAGGAAATTTGGTTCTTTCTTTTAACAAAAGAACCCTGTTAACTGATTCTTCCAGTGCTCTTGTAAAGCTCTGTTTTGCAAAGAGGATATGGATTATTATCAGTTATTCTACTTCTGTGGACTTCTAAAATATAATAGCGGACATATGCTTTGACCATTTAATGTATATGCAAGCTCATTTTTGCTCTTGCACTTTGGAGCAAGAAAAATGGGCAGAATTTATAAGGATATGTTCTTACTCTAATCAATCATCATTTCACATTTGGATACCAAAGAAAGAAAATGGATCTTGTGCTAAGCATGCAGAAGTGAGATAGTACAGGTTAGTTGTTGGAACAAATTTGAGTCAAGCCTTCTAACACCTGAAGAAGGTTCATTCAGTTCTGAGAGTGTTTTACATGCAAGTACTATGAGTGTAAATACTTAAATAATATTTACTCTGTCAAGCAGGAGGAGCAATCCATTATCCTCAGATGGTTACTGCAAGGCTTTATAGATCGATGTCAGTCCCTCGAAATACACTGTGACAGTGTATTGGTCTCTTCAGCCTGGAGAAGTCTGAGGGGGGATCTTATAAATACTTACAAATACCTTAGGGGCTGGTGTCAAGAGGATAGGGCCAGACTCTTCTCAGTGGAGCCCAGTGACAGGACAAGGGGTAAAGGGCACAAACTGAAACATGGGAAGTTCCATCTGAATATGAGGAAAAACTTCTTTACTTTGAGGGTGACAGAGCACTGGAACAGGCTGCCCAGGGAGGCTGTGGAGTCTCCTTCGCTGGAGATATCCAAAACCTGCCTGGATGTGACCCGGGGCAACGTGCTCTACGGGAACCTGCTTTGGCTGGGGATTGGACTAGATGATCTCCAGAGGTCCCTTCCAACCCCAACCATTCTGTGATTCTGTGACAGTGCAGGAAATTGTTGTATATTACTATGTGGTTCTTGCCATTGACATCACCTGGAATTTCAGAGGCAGTGGGAAACTCCCTCACAACTTAGTTAAAAAGCCATGCAGATGTACCGTTTCCAAGTCTGTATCTCCTGCTTTCTGATAGAGTTTCCAAGTTCAGAGATTGGATTAGGTGACCAAACTGTTTCTAACTAAATTTTTGGTAAGTGTGAATTTTAGATAATTTTTATTCCTCGCTCATCACCAGATAATAGAGAGGGTAAATGAAATACTGTTTTCGTAACACTTGGGTGAGATTAAAGAAGTAAACTCTTCATGTCTGTATTGATGAAGAGGAATTATCCTTTAAATATCATGAGAAGTGTGTGAATATTATGAAAGAAAATATTTCTCAGATGACCTTTAATTGTGATAGGATTCAAATCAGTTCACAGGCAAAATTGTCATTGGGTTGTTCTTTATGGGGATGTGTTACCTCTGTCACTTTTGGCTGTTTTACAGAGAAAAGCATAAGTGACTATTTGTAAAATTTTGCCATATTTTCAGCCTGTTGTACAAACTGAGACAAGTTAGGCAAGTTAAAACCTTATTCCTAGAGCTGTGACTTGAATGTTTCTAGAAACAAGTGTGAGCTCAGTTGCACTGGTTTCATCACTAAAATTTTATATCTGTGGAATGAAAGGGGGGATATATTTTAAGGGCATTGGTTTCAGAGGCTCAGAGGAGTGTTGCAACTGCACAAGCGGAGAAGGGAAAATGTGCTCTTTAAAGCCCTACAACCTTAACAGTCAGTATTTAAAAAGAGTTTTATGAATATGAGAAAGTAACAACAAGTCTAGTTAAAACTTCGTTGGTTCTTAGCATAAAATCCTGAAAGTGCTGGTAAAGAATACATTCGGTAGTGGGTTTTTTAATTACTGAACTAAGACATGCACACCTGTTTTACAAAACTTGCTTTATAATGTGTCAGTTAACAAAGAAAAAAAATCTCTATGACTTTTGGTAATATTTGCAAAGAGAAGCATGTGCAAACCAAAACTTTTTTCTTATCCTGTATTACTACTGCTTGGAAAGAGTTTTCTGGTTCCTGACATTGTTCTGTCACTGAACCAGAAAACAAGTTTTGTTAAGGTAATTGTTCTCCAGCGCTCAGACATGACTGCAGGATTTCCTAGTTGAACAGAATTGATACCATCCTTAAATGTTGCCAGATAGTTATCTATTACTCAGGGTGCATCTCTGCAGTGCACTGGAGATGCTGTTTGCCCTAGAGTTCAGTGTGCTGTGGAGGGAGCTTTTGGTACTCACGCTGTCTCAGTACAGCAGCAATACAGCTTGTGCTATTTTACCTGAGAAAAACTGTGAAGTAACCTGTGCTGCATGTCACAGCTACCACAAAGTCTAACCTTTAGTTAACCTGATCTGCTTAAGTGAATTTTGGCCAAAATATGAAAGAGATGTTAAAGTTCAGTGCAAAATTTTTCTGCCATTCTGAATTTAACATTAATAATGATGCTCTTACCATATTCTGAGATATGTATTACCTGTGTTGCTCTGGCTAAAGGCTGAAGAGAAAACATAAACACACACATCCATGCACACACACACCCCAACCTGCAGCAAAAAAAAATCCCCAGAAACAAACAAATAAAAACCAAAACAAAAACCCCCACCCTCTGTGATTAACCTTTAAAAAGGAGAAATTTCAGTGATTTAAACTGAACTACTTGCATATTCCAGCTTTCTAAAGCTTTTTGCTGGACTTTAAAGCAATAAACACACTGCTCTGTTACAGTTTTGTGGATTAAGAACTTCTCGCTTACATGAGCGAACTGTGTTTAAATGTATTTTAGTTGTGTAATACAGTTATCGATGTGTGCAGTGTAGTAGATTACTGGTGTAGTCATCAGCTCTGAATGGCTCGTTAAGCATAGAGGAGAGAATAGACTTCCACAGAATCTGGATAAAAGGGTGCTTAGCCCTGGATGTAGCTTAATTTAAGGTGGCTTTTTTTTGTTGTTGTTGTTCTTAGGTCTGAACTGTAATCATCATTAATCAGATCAATGATATAAAACTGGCCAAACGTAAAACGCTCTGCGGCTAAATAAATGAAGCCACCTTTTGTATTCAGTTGCTGACTACATCCCAGATCAAAGTCGGAGCTGTGTTGCCACCTAGTGAGAAATCTGTAGGTACGCATGTTGACTTGGAGTTGCATAAACATAGGAAGAGAGGAATGAGAAATAGGACCCGACTTACAAGTTCATTTTTCAATTTTAATTTGAGTTTCAGTTGAATAGACAAAAATATAAAGCTACTGCAACTTAGCATTACCTGATAATATTGTGAAATCTAGTGTTCTTAGTTTTCTGACTTCTTTAGTCTTTGAGAGGAAGACAGCAACATTATAGCCAGTTGAGATTTGACATACTGTCATATATTTTAAACCAGTGCTGCTGTTGAGATGAGCAATGCTGCTGTAATCTGGCCATTTGTTTCTACTGCTGTGCTATCAACAGTATTGTGCTTATAAGTGTTTGTGCAGATACTCAGAACTAGCCAGAACTAGTCTGCTTGAAAAATATCTCTAAGGGGAAAGGAAAAAAGATTGTTTGCAGTCAGGTCAATTCCTTGATTCGTTTATTGTGTAGTTGCACAATCAGTTGCACTAGCATGAAGGGGAGAGATGGTGCAGGAGGGAAGAATGAGTTGACAGAAGAGGGAACAATTGCTGCTTTTAAGTGTTTATCAGTTAGTTTTCACTACCAGAAAAAACAACCCGTGTAACTTTATGAAATGATGACCTTCCAGTCATTTCAATAAAGAAGACCACTGTGAGCTTACAGCTGAGCATTTGCCAGTCCAGTGCTCCAGCCATCCTGTAGCATTCTTTTACCAAATACACACCTTGTGTCTAATTGTTTTTCTATTTTTTTGTTTCACAGCATATTCTGACAGATCAGCTGCTGCACATACCCTTCCAATTCCCTCTGTTAAAGAATTCATTGTATCACAAAGTGTTTAAAATTGTGGTTTGTAGTGGAACAACATATGGTCTATGGTAATTGGGAAAGTGTTGGATTTCAGACTACTATGCAGTGCTGCATAACAGGTGGGAACATGGGATTTAATATAATATGGTTGTCAGTAGTGAACCCACTTTCATAATTTGATTGATCACGGCTTGAGAATCAATGACTTTTCAATTTCCTTTCATTAATTATTGAAAACAGAGCAGTGTTAGGAGAAAAGGGAAGTGTTTCAGATTTTACAGCAGAGGTTCCAAAATGTCTTCAGCAGCAACTCCATTTCTGTTTGAAAGTCCAAACCTAAGACAGAGAGAACCCTCCTTATTTCTTTTTAAATTAATTTATGGAGTTTATAACACCACTTCTGATTATCGTGTCCCTACTTGAGTCTGTGAAACACTTTTGAAACTACAGCTTTGCAGCGGGGAGAACTAACAACAGTGTTTAGAAATACAGATTGTGCATCTAAAAAAAATTAATCCAGGAAGTGTTGAGTTCACTTTTCTGTGTTTCCCCTCTTCTTCCTCTGTTCCCCCTACCTCACTGAACCTGCTGTTGAGTATAAACCGAGAGGATGTAGAATGTAGAAAATCTTAAAGGTTTATCCAGTCTTTGTTCCTGCTTGAGAAAGATTAGATTAGATTTTTTTTTTCATTGTGGTAGGTGCTTTGTAAAAAGTTGCTAAGAATTATCATTTAATTAAATTAAATGAAATTATTTGGTTTTAATTATCTGCAATAGGCAGCTGTTAATATTCTTTCAGACATTCTTAAACATTTGTATTAGTTGAAGTTGATTCATTACCCAAAATACACCATCTTATTTATGAAGCATTTTTTATTTGTATGCCAATAAAAATGAGGAAATGAGTAAAAGGAGGGAGGGTTTGCTTTCATGGACACAGTAATGTAAACCAACTTACCACAGGCTTGAGAGCTGGGCCCGTGCCAACCACATGGAGTTCAACAAGGCCAAGTGCAAGGTCCTGCACATGGGTCAGGGCAATCCCAAGCACAAATGCAGGCTGGGCGGAGAATGGATTGAGAGCAGCCCTGAGGAGAAGGACTTGGGGGCGATGGTTGACGAGAAGCTCAACATGAGCCGGCAGTGTGCACTTGCAGCCCAGAAGGCCAACCGTATCCTGGGCTGCATGAAAAGAAGTGTGGCCAGCAGGTTGAGGGAGGTGATTCTGCCCCTCTACTCTGCTCTCGTGAGACCCCACCTGGAATACTGCATCCATCTCTGGGGTCCCCAACATAGAAGGACATGGAGCTGTTGGAACGAGTCCAGAGGAGGGCCATGAAGATGATGAGAGGGCTGGAGCACCTCTTCTATGAAGACAGGCTGAGAGAGTTGGGGCTGTTCAGCCTGGAGAAGAGATGGTTCTGGGGAGACCTTCTAGCAGCCTTCCAGTACCCGAAGGGGGCCTACAGGAAAGCTGGAGAGGGGCTTTTTACAAGGGCACGGAGTGATAGGATGAGGGGGAATGGTTTTAAACTGAAAGAGGGTAGATTTAGATTAGATATTAAGAAGAAATTCTATACTGTGAGGGTGGTGAGACACTGGAACAGGTTGCCTGGAGAAGTTGTGGATGCCCCCTCCCTGGCAGTGTTTAAGGCGAGATTGGATGAGGGTTTGAGCAACCTGGTCTAGTGGAATGGTGTCCCTGCCTGTGGCAGGGGGGTTGGAACTAGATGATCTTTAAGGTCCATTCTAACCCAAACCATTCTGTGATTCTATGTCTGTCAGATATGTGATTCTGGACAAGTCTGGTGGATGTATCAGAAGTTGTGAGAGAAAAGGAAAGTGTTTTTTCATACCCAATTTCATGTTCTTCATAGCTGATGGAGTATAAACTGAGGAAGGAAAATTGCCTTTTAGTCTCCCAAGACACCCAGCTTCAGCTAAAAAGCCAGTAACGTGTTTATATTTATGTCCGAACACTGAGAAAGAATAGAGTAGAAGATTCAGTGGAAGTTATTCAAACTTCAAATTCAAAAAGATTCAAATTGAAGTTATTCAGAATTTAGCGAGTGTCTATAAAGTCTGATTCCACGGAATGGAGATTTCCACAGGTTTCTGCATGGGGGGCTCAGAAGAGGATTCTGGTTGTTGAGTATTAGCTGTGACTACATTTTGGTTTTCTTTCTTCATGTCATTGTTTTGTTTCCAAATGCTACAGTAGCATTAAAACAAAAAATGGATTTTGGTTTGACTGGAGGTGGATTATCTCACATTGTCATTGTAATTGTTGATTACCATGGTGTTTTTATTAAGGGCCATTCACAAGCTATATGTATTTGTTTCTTTTTGGTGTATGTTTTAAGCATGTTTGTTAAGGTACAGATTGATTATACAATAAAAGATCTGGTGACGATGGAGACACTTCGCAGGGAAAGGTGTATACTTGTGCTTGTATTTGTGTTTTGCAACATCCTAAGCAGCTCCTAGTGCTGGCTTTCATAGTCTTATTTGCTTTCTCCTTCCATATTCCTTTCCTTTCTTTTAAGCCAGCTTCTATGCTTGAGATTGCTGACTGAGCCATTCCACACGCTAAGACTGCATGACACCGAGCCAACGGGGAAAAAAAAAGGAATGTTTTCTTTTACTGAGTTAACACTGAAATGGTTTGGTGTGTGGTGTGACAAGCTCCAGGCTGCTGCACAGTGGAACAGAGGGCAAGAATGTGTGTGGGATGCAGGGAGAAACAGCCAGCAGTTAAATCAGCTTGGCTACTGGGGAGCTTTAGCCACCCCAAAGTACATGGGAGGGGAGGCAGGAAAGCTTTTACTGCTTGTTGAGGCAAGGAGTCATTAACTGGTCAGATGTATCTGTGCGATGAGGAGTCGGTCACATATCCCAGGAAGGCAGGCAGTGCGATTTTAATTGAGAGAAAGGGGAATACTCTGTCGTGGAAGAAAAAAATAAAAAAAAAAAAAATCTTTGTGGCAGAAACATCACAGTGGTTCTGTAGTACAGGAGTTTCATTGCCAGTGTCGGTATAGGATGTTCCCACCTCCTGCTGCTTATTCCTGTTGCAGTATGTTGGCTGTGCTGAGAGCTTTTATGACTTCCTCACTAGATTATTAGATTAATAAAGCCTAAAGTAATTTTCACAGAGGAGCAAGAATGAGCAAACAGAGAGGCAACAGGGAAACTTTTAAAGCTGGTATTGTCCTGCAAATTCACCTGGTTTTGGAAGCATGACCTCAGGTACAGTATGATTGGTTAAGCTGGGGTTTGCTGTTGTGCAGGACGTGTCGTGTGCTTGTTACATGCTGTCTTGAGGCAGAGGTGTGTAGCGGTGTGCTCAGCTTGGAGGTAGCAAACTCCTCTGGAGCACCTTGAAGCATGGTGTCTAGTGCAGTCTTGGCTACTAGAAAATGGTATTTAATTTAAGTGGCAAGTTTTTGGTAATAGGGGGTTTCTGGGGTGGCTTCTGTGGTGGGCAGAGGCTCAGGGCTGCCCTGTGCTGGGCACAGACAGTTCTAGATGGCTCCAACGGACCAAAGCTGAACTTATCAGCCATGTGTGTGGCAGTTCTGTGAAAATAAGTAAATTCAGGTAACTTTGTCAAGTAAGGCTATTTTGCCCACAATAGTAACTGGTAAGCAATCTCCCTGTCTTTATACCAACCCATGAGCTTTTTTTTCCTGTTATATGTATTTTCTACCCCCTGCCTTGCCAAGAGTGGAGAGTGAGCCAGAGCTTGGGTGGGAGTTTAGCAGCTAGCCAAGGCTAATCCACAAGACAAAAACCAATGTATTTGTAGAGTGAAACAGTTGGTGCCGAGGTCTCAATGTCTGCCTATATGTGCTTCAGGGGGTTTCTTTGAACTAGGGCTAGTCTGGCCTTGTGGCCTGTTCAAGACTGGAGTGCATCAGGCACACTTCTGAAGCACATCATTCAGTTTAGTTGTATCTGAAAGAATTCCAGTTGGAGCAGTCAGCAGCTTCTCCGTGATGCGCACCAAAGGATGATAGCAAGAATGACACAACCAAATGAAAAAAGCATATTGATTTCCTTTTAAAACTTAGTACTACCACATCTAATTAAATAATACATAGTCATATTCTCATTAAGTAATGCTTGTGTTTTATATCAAAGACCGATATATCTTTTTTTTACAATTATTTAGAGCAGTTCTCTTTTTAGTGCTTCCAGCAATTCATTTTCAGTGTCGCTATCCAAACACAAGGCTGCATTTTCTCTGTGTGGTGATTATCGCTGGGAATTCCCTTTTCCATCTTGGAACTTTTCTATTTCTTACAAAAGTCTGAACTGTCATGCCGTTTTAACAACTTCAGTGACTCTAAATAATTTGCCATGTATAAAATGGAAACTTGAATATGTCTTCAGTTGCTAAAAAATAAACTTCAAAGTTCTGTAAACAGACTGAAGTTCTGGAATGTTTATGGGTAACGGTAGTGTAAAATGACAGCTTTTAAATGATTTTCAAATTGTGGTCTAAAGTATCAGACTGTGTGCTAAGCAAGTTGAATGAAACGCCACATCTTTCTCCCTATTTCTGGTTGTGTAACAATACCTCTCATGCAGTTGGCAGACAAACTTTTAAAGCTTGTGCTTTTAAACCTTATTATTGCAGTTGTCATTAATCTTTAATTTTTAAAGAAGTGCTGACACAGAAGGCTTAAAGAACGGACCAGAAAGTCATTTCTTTAGCCATAACAAGAAGAGAAAAATGAAAAGATGAAGTGTTAAAAAAAAATAGTAAAGTAGTTCAGCAATTAAAACATGACAGTTTGTTTTAGATTCTAAGACCTTCTCTTGCCTTTGGTTATGTTCTTTTCACTAAATTCTGTTTACTAGTGAAGGAGACTGTTCTAAATATGAGATACATAACCATTAATAAATGGTACATGTCACCTCTTGCTACTTAAAGCTGACTTACTCCACTGGCAGATTCTAGAGTTGTACTGAAGCTCTCTTAGGTGTTTAAATATGAAAGGCTTATTTTGATACGGGATGTGCGGGACCTTTATTACTACACATGGCTAAAACACTCAGCAGAGGTTTAGAAAACTTAACAGGAGGTAGCAAATAGTTCATATGATGTTATATTCAGAATGATAAGTTACAGATAATGCGGTGGCTCACAAGATAATAATGGGATTTTTCTTAGGAAATCTTCAATTGCCTGCTTGCAGCCAAACATCTGCTTGCTTTTGTGTTGTATTCAGAACTGGAACAGTATCTGTAGGCACTTGGGATTTTAATTACCTCTTGAGGAACATATGGAGATGAAATTTAATTCAGTCTGGTAAAAGCATGTGGTAAAGGATTGAGTAGATGATGTCATTTTTTTAAGAGAAAATAATTAAATATATGTACCATCTCTGCCTTTTCTCCTCCCTCCCCTTTCCTTTTTACTGGTCTCAAACATGACATTGTGACATTTGGGTCACAGTCCAAATGGACTTCAGAATCCATCATCTCTTTTCTGCCCTGTAGCTTTGTTGAATCAATGTGGTATGTACTCATCTGTCTCTGTATACCTAGTTGTCTTCTTCCTTAATAGGTCTACTGTTAAACAAGTCCCTGCTGTTTTTAAAATAGGACTTTGTTCTGCTCTTAGCCCTAAGACCCCTTAGTCATAAAAAACCTTGTTCCATGACTTGTTCTGTGTTAATTTGTTTTCCTGTTTGGAAATTTTATTTTCCACTTTCTGTTTCTTTTTCCTCTGCTGCTGATGCTCAGTCTTTGAGCAATTGTTTCACTCCTGCAGTATTACACAAAGGAAGGAGGTAAATGGCAGCATATATTTTCTTCACAGAATCAATCAGGTTGGAAGAGACCTCTGGGATCATCGAGTCCACCATGTCAACTAGACCATGTGTCTACTGACTAAGTGCCATGTCCAGTCTTTTCTTAAACACATCCAGAGATGGTGACTCCACCAGCTCCCTGGGCAGCCCGTTCCAATATCTAATGACCCTTTCCGAAAAGAAATGCTTCCTAATGTCCAACTTGAACCTCCCCTGGTGAAGCTTGAGGCTGTGTCCTCTTGTCCTATCGCTAGTTGCCTGGGAGAAGAGGCCAACTCCCACTCCGCTACAACCTCTCTTCAGGTAGCTGTAGACTGCAATAAGGTCACCTCTGAGCCTCCTCTTCTCCAGGCTAAACAACCCCAGCTAAACAACTTCCTCACAGTTCTACTTCCCTTCAAATTATAAATAATATAAATTAATAAAGTAAGCAGCCAAAATAAACTATTTTGAACACAGTTTTTACCTGTAAATAAAGCAGAACTTACCTCTAGTTTCCTATTGGATTTTCACTTTACTTTCCATCTAAAATAGGTATTGGGTACCATGGTGAAGTGTGGTAGCATTAAAGTCGCTATACAGCAAGAGACAAAATAAAAGCGCCATATTTTCTGGAGATCATGGTGATTCACAGAATCATGTAGTTTTCTATTCTCTTGTGCTATCCGTCAGTATGCTTATCTGTGATCCTAGTTCAGAAAGACTGAATATGTACTTCAGTGACAGACAAGGAGAACCTCACTGCCTAGAAGAGAGGTGTTAATCATTTAGTGTCGAATGAATGCCTAAGCGTGATGGAAGGGGATGCTACAAAATGGTTTTAGTACTTCCTGCATGGAGGTGGTGTAAAAACTGATATGCGAGTATTTTCAGTAGTGAAAGACATACTGCTGTTTTCTTACTTGATAGAATTTCATCTTTGTGTGAAGGACAAATTTTACATTAATTTCTTATTTAAATATTCTTCTGCATCAGTGAAACACAGTTATTTCCTTCTTTTTGCTGCTCTGTCTGTACTTCCTAAGATGACATTACATCATGGTTTCTAAGGGGTTGCTCTGCTCGTTTTGCTTTTAGATTATATTTGCAAGGATGTGAGGGAGGAAACGCATAATGCAAGTGTAATATGAAAGTTCTAGTAAGAAAATTTGCACTTTGTGAATCTGAAAATTTTTCTTGGATTAAAATTCAGTCATTTCCCAGTTCTGAGCATTTCTCTGGATTTATAGATGACTAAAAGATTGAAAGTCTAGCATAAATCTGAGTGACCTGTTAAATGCTTCACATGAAAGAATGCTCATCTCACTGCTTGTATTTTTGAATGTTATTGATTCATGTTAGAAATGTATTAGGGCACATATGAAAAGAGTGCATTTTAGATTTCTTTCTAGTGTAGCACAACAATATGGTAAGCATTCTCAAACCAAGAAACCGTATTTATATTTTCCCATAAATACCTATATAGGTCATTCTTGAAAAATGAACAATTGTATGGAAAAAGAATAGAAAAGTAAACTGTCTACTTCAGAATACAAACTGGTATTTTCCTCTCTTCTCAAATTATCATGAAAGCTATTCATTCAGGATTTTGCTGTTTTTCTAGAATGCTACTGGTAAGTTAAAAGAGAAAAAAACTTCAAGGATTATTAAATAACAAGAATACCGAATAGTTTCAACAAAGAAGAAAGAAAATTAATTCTGTGCAGTTTGTTTTTTTGCATTACAATACTAGCAGAAGGATTGATTTGTGATCAGAAAAAGAGTGTTGTTTGTTTAAAAACAAAATCTCTCAAGCTTTGAGAGATGTTGCAGTGGTTTCTGCTCGCTCTTTATTCACAACTCTTCCTCCTTTTCTTCCTCTTCTCTACAACAGAGATGCAACCTAATATATGCTGGTTAAAATTTATGCCAGTGTCATTTCATATATTGTAATTTAAAAAAAAAAAATTACTGTTGAAGTAAACTGCAAGAAATTTAAATGTAAGAAAAAAACTTATGAGAGTGATCAGATACAGGTATCTGTATTCCTGGACAGGTTGTAGAGTCTCCATTCTTGGAGATGTTCAAAACCCAACTGGATGTGGTCCTGGGCAACCTCTGCTAGCTGACCTTGCTTTGAGCAGAGGGATCGGACTAGAGACCTCCAGGTTTTAATAGTTCTGTAGTGTGTTGAAAGAGCCTGTCTTCTGTGTTTGGAGATAATTTCGCAGTGATGTTGGATATTTAGGATTAAAATCACAGAATCACAGAATCACAGAATGTTAGGGATTGGAAGGGACCTCGAAAGATCATCTAGTCCAATCCCCCTGCCGGAGCAGGATTACCTAGACCATATCACACAGGAACGCGGCCAGGCGGGTTTTAAATGTCTCCAGAGAAGGAGACTCCACAACCTCTCTGGGCAGCATGTTCCAGTGTTTGGTCACCCTCACCGTAAAGAAGTTTTTCCTCATATTTATGTGGAACCTCCTGTGTTCCAGCTTGCACCCATTGCCCCTTGTCCTGTCAAGGGATGTCACTGAGAAGAGCCTGGCTCCATCCTCATGACACTTGCCCTTTCCATATTTATAAACATTAATGAGGTCACCCCTCAGTCTCCTCTTCTCTAAGCTAAAGAGACCCAGCTCCCTCAGCCTCTCCTCATAAGGGAGATGTTCCACCCCCTTAATCATCTTCGTGGCTCTGCGCTGGACTCTCTCTAGCAGTTCCCTGTCCTTCTTGAACTGAGGGGCCCAGAACTGGACACAATATTCCAGATGCGGCCTCACCAGGGCAGAGCAGAGGGGGAGGAGAACCTCTCTTGACCTACTAACCACACCCCTTCTAATACACCCCAGGATGCCCTTGGCCTTCTTGGCCACAAGGGCACACTGCTGGCTCATGGTCATCCTGCTGTCCACTAGGACCCCCAGGTCCCTTTCCCCTACGCTGCTCTCCAACAGGTCTGTCCCCAACTTGTACTCATACATGGGGTTGTTCTTGCCCAGATGCAGGACTCTACACTTGCCCTTGTTATATTTCATTAAATTTCTCCCCGCCCAACTCTCCAGCCTGTCTAGGTCTCTGTGAATGGCTGCGCAGCCTTCCGGTGTGTCAGCCACTCCTCCCAGTTTTGTGTCATCAGCGAACTTGCTGACAGTGCACTCTATTCCCTCATCCAAGTCATTAATGAATATATAGAATAGAACTGGTCCCAGTACCGACCCTTGAGGGACTCCGCTAGACACAGGCCTCCAGCTGGACTCTGTCCCATTGACCACCACTCTCTGACTTCTTTCCTTCAGCCAGTTCACAATCCACCTCACTACCCGATCATCCAGACCACACTTCCTCAGTTTAGCTGCGAGGATGCTGTGGGAGACCGTGTCAAACGCTTTACTGAAATCAAGATAGACCACATCCACAGCTTTACCATCATCTATCCACCGGGTTAGGTCCTCATAAAAGGCTATCATGTTGGTTAAGCATGACTTCCCCTTGGTGAAGCCATGTTGAGTGCCCCTAATGATCCCCCTATCCTTGATGTGCCTAGAGACAGCACCAAGGACAAGTTGTTCCATCACCTTTCCGGGGATGGAGGTGAGGCTGACCGGTCTATAGTTCCCCGGGTCCTCCTTCTTGCCCTTTTTGAAGACTGGAGTGACATTCGCTTACCTCCAGTCCTCAGGCACCTCTCCCGTTGCCCACGACTTAGCAAAGATGATGGAGAGTGGCCTAGCAATGACTTCCGCCAGCTCCCTCAGCGCCCGTGGGTGCATCCCATCAGGGCCCATGGATTTATGGACGTCCAGGTTGCTTAATTGGTCCCTGACCCAGCCCTCATCAACCAAGGCAGATTCCTTCTCTATCCTGACTTCTTCTGGGGCCTCAGGGGTCCGGGGCTCCTCAGGACAGCCTCCAGCAGTATAGACAGAGGCAAAGGCGGCATTCAGTAACTCCGCCTTCTTTTTATCCTCTGTCTCCAGGGCCCCCACCTCATTCATTAGTGGGCCTACATTGCCTCTAGTGTTGGTTTTACCTGCAATGTATTTGAAGAAGCCCTTTCTGTTGTCCTTGACCTCTCTTGCAAGGTTTAATTCCAAGGAGGCCTTAGCTTTCCTAGTTGCCTCCCTACATCCTCTGACAACAGACTTATATTCCTCCCAAGTGGCCAGCCCCTCCTTCCATGATCTGTACACCCTCTTCTTCCACTTGAGTTTGCCCAGCAGTTCCCTGTTTAACCATGCAGGTCTCCTGGTACCCTTCCTTGACTTCCTACCTGCTGGGATGCTCTGATCTTGAGCTCGGAAGAAGCAGTCCTTGAATGCTAACCAACTATCTTGGGCCCCCTTACCTTCTAGTACTCTGTCCCATGGGATTTCCCCTAGCAATTGCTTGAAAAGGCCAAAGTTGGCCCTCCTGAAGTCCAGGGTTGTGATTCTGCTAGCTATTCTGTTCCTGCCACATGAGATCCTGAACTCTACCATCTCATGGTCACTGCAACCAAGGCTGCCCTCAACCTTCACCTCTTCAACCAGACCCTCCTTGTTAGTAAGGATAAGATCCAGCAGCGCTCCTCTCCTAGTTGGCTCATCCACCATTTGCATCAGAAAGTTATCATCAATGCACTGGAGGAACCTCCTGGACTGAGGATGGCTGGCTGAGTAGGCCTCCCAGCAAATATCAGAGTAGTTGAAATCCCCCACAACAACCA
The DNA here is from genome assembly GCF_013368605.1 of Nyctibius grandis. Taxonomy (NCBI): domain Eukaryota; kingdom Metazoa; phylum Chordata; class Aves; order Nyctibiiformes; family Nyctibiidae; genus Nyctibius; species Nyctibius grandis. The sequence goes on from NC_090659.1 coordinate 27,325,198, forward strand.
GGCCCTGTAATTGCGAGACTGCTCTCAGCTGCCTGTAGAAGGCCTCATCACCCTCCTCATCCTGATCTGGTGGCCTGTAATAGACACCCACAAATCTTGGTGTAGTCTGCATATGTGCATTAAAGGAACTTATTACCATACAGTTCTTTAGATTATGACCAAGGAGATAATTTATGAACAGATCAAATCAAGAAAGCCTATTAAGTTTTGTGTGTTTATATTTTGAGATCTGTGTGAGTTTAACTTAATTTCACTCTGAAGTTTTGAAGGAGAATAATTAAATATCATCTCGTCAGCGTTCTTTATAAAGATTAAAGAATTTATTAGAAATTTCAGATGTGTGTTTCCAAACATTGTGTTCTAATTATTTTCAAATTATTTTTTTTTTTATTAAGCAGCTTGATTACCTGGCTAATACATTACCTTATTATCTTCCACAGATCTGAAGAGAGAAGCCAGTATTTGTCACATGCTGAAACATCCTCATATTGTTGAACTATTGGAGACATACAGCTCAGATGGAATGCTTTATATGGTCTTTGAGTTGTAAGTTTCTCTCTTTGATTTTACCTTTCTTTGTTGTCATTGGCTAAATAGAATCCCAAAAGTATGTCTGCCTCTGCCTGCTTGTTTTGTAGCTCGTAAGTCTTGAGTGCTATGGAAATATGTATTTCTGGCAAGTACAGGTTGTCCCAAATAAAAAAAGTTGTCACACTGGCTAAGTGGCTAACATCAGGCTGATACTTTATAGCATGCTTTCTAAGGGCAGACACGCTGTTCATTGATGGCTGCTGTGTCCCTAATAGGGTACATGAGAACAAGTTGAAAATCTGCTGATAGTCATCATCTTTGGGTAACTGATGGCATTCTATTCCAGTTGTGAAGTTTTTGGCTTTTTCCAGACTATTGTTTCTTTAGCACTGCTTTTCCTTTACTAGATAAGAAAGTAAAGCTTACTGGAGTATTTAAGTATGCTTGTAAATTGATATACCTGTTCACATCATATGCATTTGTCTAAAAGATATGTTTTGGAAGCCTGAATGTAAGAGTTCAGTTACCATGGGCATATGGGAGGTTGAACAAAACATGACTTTTCAGCAGTGTAGAGGTCTTTTTAATCGAGAACAAAAAACAAAAGGGAGGGCAGCCCCTAAATTGCCACATTCCTCTTTGAGGGAAAAGTATTATTCCTTCTTGAGTTAGGTTTTAGCTAACTGGGAAGGACAAAAACAGACATGCAGAATGCTAATTTGTGCATCTTCTGTATTCAACTTCCCTTCTCTTTTCTGTACTTACCAGCTCTTCTTTTTATGTTCCCCATATATGCATTCCTAGTGTGTCTGGGCATATGTGTTTATACCTCTTTAATTTCTCTGATCTTTCTGCATTGTGTTTTCTGATGCATTTGACCTGCTTATATTGGAGCAAGACACATCATGCCAGTGCATTATGTCGAGCTGGCATGTCCACTAGAGCCAAGAATTTGACTTGAGATATGCATTTACAAAATAATTCTCACATGTTAGTTTTACTGTTGAGGTAGAGAAAAAGTTAGGTGGTAACAGCAAAAAAAAATATGTAAAGCTGAAAACTGTTGCTTGAAAGTCTTCTGCTTTTTTTTTTTAAGTGAGTATAAACTTATGATTGTGTAGAATAATTGTTTTATGCCTTTCTTTCTGTAAGTTTCGATTCAATACTGACTTTGTTTTTTATTTTGTAAACCCCAAAGCGTGGACCAAGTGACTTTAATTATCCTATTATGACTAATTATGTACACCTTTGGGAGACTTACTGTGATAATTAAGAAGATTTTTGAAATGGAAAAAAGGGTTTGCTTCTATTTTTACCATACTAGTAGCTCAGAAATAAGAGACAAAACCAGTAATTATTTTTTAATGTCAAGCCTATTATAATTTATGTTTGTATACATAAAAAGTAAGTCTGAACAATTGGGATTACTACACAAATACTGTACCTGACTTCAGGCCACATGAAAGAAGCACATATGAGGCTAAATTAGTTGAAGGATAATAATTCTTTACCATCTCATATGTCCTTGTCTCCTTTGTACACTACAAGACATCACTCTTTTGTGACAAACAGTGATAGAAAATGAGACGGTAGGAACACCTGTGCTCAATATGTGGCAGGGAATGGAAGAGTTGTGGGCGCAATGTGTTATGCTGGAGGCGATGCTTTGGTAAAGTGATTCAACAGAAGACTGATGTTTGCTGTGGAGTAAGACTGCTTGTCTGAGTTTGATTGGATTAGTGGCATACTATATAATTATGACCATAATAAGAAACTTGTAGTTAGCAGAAAAGCATCTATGTATTTGTAGGTAACTTATTTTCCCTCGCACTGCTTTCTGTTCATTATGCCATTATTTTAACAAACTTAACTTCTTTGCAACTAAGTTCTGTCTCCAGTAATAAAATATTTTTTATTAGGGTCTAGTTACTCTGAAATGACAGAAAAGGGGAAGACAACACGCATCTGCAGAGAAGATATAAGCCCAGCTGATGATGGGCTATTTGTGGACTGGCAGATGCTTTGCATGAAAATTAATTCAGGTCCAGCACATGAAATGCATGGAATAATCAAACCTAAAACTTTGTGCTGTCAGTTGCACATAAATGATGCATAGGTCCACTACTGTTTCGTAAGCCATGAGCTACATGGAGTAGCTGCTAAAATGACCCTGAATGTCTTGCCAAATCTATTGTTACGAAAAGCAAATGCAGCATATATGTGATAACACGAGATGGGAAAAAATACAATCTATGCCCCGTTGTGAAAACTTCTGTTAAACGTTTAAAAAATCCAGTCACAATTCATAGAAGCACCGATGAACATGAACAGTAGCAATGAAATTTAACACCAAAAAATTAGCTATGTTTTTAACCACTATTTGTACACAAATTCAAGCACTCTTTAGCATGGGGCTATCATGTCATGTTACCAGTAGGCTGCCATTAGCTATTAGGTACTGCTGTAATAAACTGCACAGAAGCTGTTGGCCGTAATAGACGAAGTGCATGTGTAGAGTAAGAAGCAGACCTTGTCCCAGAAACTCTTATTCTTAAAGTAAAATTATTATTTTAAAAGTATTTAGATGTTATTACATCATAAGTGAGCAAGCATGTCCCTGTGCCAAGGGATTTCATACACACACACACACACACACACGTTGCTCCCTAGAAGGGTAGTGGACTCTTTCCACTGATGGAAGAGATCCCTTAGAGGCTCTAAAGAGACCTTGCACCTGAGATAGGGCCAGCTCTTGCCTTTATCATACAGTCGCAACTTTCTTTCCCATTCTGTGGTGTTATTTGCTGACAACTGTATATCAAGTGATCCATCATTAGTCTCGAGTTAACTGTGACCTTTTACCTAATACAAGCATGTAGTCAATAGAAGTACATCAAAGAGATATTTTACAGTGTCGAAACAGATGAAAGCAATCTTTTTTTTAAAGTCTGTGCCTTGCAAAGAACAAAATAATATGCAAAACTCTCCTTCTATTAAAAAATTCCATTTATGAAATAAGGTGCAATCTGGTTTCTTTCATATTTGTTCAGTAACGTGCTATTGTAGACAGTGCTGTCCCTGTCACATGATGTTTGCTTGGCAGTATGTGCATGCGGGGGGAGAGGCACACTGTTTTTACATAGAATACTGGTTTTTGTTTGGTATATAACTATCACTTTTGCTTTTATATTCTATTGCTTATTACTTTTTTTTTTCCTAATGACCATTGGTCTTTATCAATGAGAATACCTTGAGAAGGGTCAGCTAGTTGCAGTGTTTCTAAAACAAAGCAAATATTCTATTTGAAGTGACTGAAAACCACGTTTTAGACTTAGACTACATTATATGCAGTTTATCCTCAGTATAATCGAAGTATGTGGACAGAGAGTACTTACTTTCATGCTGAAGAGCGAAGATACGAGTAGTGCGCGAATTGCAGATACCTTAGCATGTGGTCATTTGCAGAATATTGTCTCACCCCTATACATAGGTGGTTTTGCTTTTCTTAGTGCGTTCTAACAGAGATTTATCTCTTGGGACATTAGAAGAACTGATGTTATTTAGATTTACCAGTTACACTGTATATATATAGTTATATACATACAACTTTGCCGTTTAACCTAGCTGACATGTAAAAATGCTTTTGTTTTAAAATATCAAATTCATAAAAGTAGTACTTTAAAATGGTTGCAGTTACTTAGGTTTACATTAAGCATAAGCTGATGAGCATTTAAATGACGGTACATTCAATTATGTGACTTTGTTGAAGTGTTAAGAAAAAAAGAAAGGGAAAAAATGAATGCTGTCTATTTATTCTGCTTTGTTACAATACTGTGAAATAGCATAGCTGCTTAGTTTATGGAGTGAAGACTTTTTCTCATTATTTTACTTAATCATGTTAGGATTCCAGTTATGGTTTAATTTTTAAATGCAATCTCACCTGTAGTCCTTCATCTTTTATATGGCTTAGTGTACTTCTTTCATACTTGCATAATGCATTATTTAGGGTAAAAATAAGTCTTAAAGGTTAACTTTAAAAGTAAAATAAAAAGAAATTAAAGCTGTATTTTTCACATCGAAACAGGTTGCTATGATTACTGAAAGAACATAGTTTCAGATGCTTCTAGCTTTAAAGTTTGGGCCAGACTTTCAAAATATCCAGTGAAAGAAAAAACTTTTAAATTCATTTTGAAAAGCTTACAGTACACTTAGAGAAGTCATTAAATTAGAGGTTCTGTCTGTCCTAACTTCATATGTTTAAAAATTACACTCTAAATCTGAGGCATCTCTGTACGTGCTGTTTTTTCCTCTGGACTGAAAGGGAGCCTAGAGTTGACTAACTCTAATTTTAAATGCCTTAAGGCAACCAAATTCCACCAAGTATTAAATATTTTGATATCAAACTCTTTGACATAAGGACAGATTTTTTTTACTTGGTAAAACTCATGTTTACATTGTGATTATATTGGGGATTTTTTTCTTTTTTCAATGTGTTCTGCATATTCAGTACATCATAGCCATGTTACTTGTGGACACAAAGTTTAGGCAATTATCTGGGCTGGGTATGCTGTTTCTTTTTTGTCCCCCATAGCCTGTGAACTATAGACTGAGTAGTCAAAGGAAGCAATAGAGAATTTAAAGCTAACTTGTGTTTGAGGAAAGAGATACCAGCTTTTCATCTTATGTTTGCTTAATATTTGTTGATTTCGTTCATTTGATGGACAGGAATTAATAGGAAACCAGACTTCGTTAGTTCTAATGCTTAAAGAGCAATCTTTGGGGGTTTCCTGTTGACAAGGCCAGACTTAGAAATAAGGATTTTTATCTTAGATGAAATTTTGGCTCTTTTATAATAAGTAGCAAAATTTGGCAGAGCAACTGAGAATTCAGAGCACTGAGACATTGATGCATTGAAATTTCAGCATTTATTATGACTTTAATTATCACAGGCTATTGAGTTGCATTATTTTAGCAAAGCTTCAGAAGACCCACTTTTAAGCAAAATTAACTGGTAGAAGTCAATATAAAATGTTAATGTATATACTTGTATTTTCAAGAGTTTGTATAAACATGAACTAATTCACACAGCATGGATATAAAATGAGTATTTTTGTATGGCCTTGTGATCCTGGATGACATATGGAGGTTTTAACATTAAATTGGAGTATGGATGAAAGATTTCAGGTTGGGTACAGTACTGCATTTATATTACCACCAAAACCAGTGCTTTTTAAGGATGCATATGTACCTTATTTCATGCTATTTAATAATCAGGTTGGACCTTTGCTATGAAAACGCTATCAGAAAGTTGTTTCCACATATACCTATTTAGAATGACTTACTCCTCCTAAGATCATCTTCTACACCATGATTTAGGAGTTAAGTATTACTTAGTGAAGTTTGACCATTGTTTGTGACTAAATGGAATGAGTTACTTTATGAAAAGCACTGAAATTTCATCTCTTGGCTGCCAGCGAAGTTATAAAAATGTCTCAATCTAAAGTACTGAAAAGCCTCTGAATAGATGCTGAGCAGGTAAACTCGGAACATCATTTAATTACCTGGAATGAGCTAAGCCCTGGATGCATGGGCAATATATGGCAAATAAGAGTTTCTGTACTCTTTGGTCTTAATTTTCAGAGGTTACTACATAGGGCTTCAAGAAAATTTAAATACTGTATTCTTAAAGTTAATTTATGGCAGTTTATTTGTAGTAAGTGAAGAAGGCAAGTATATAAAAACTGTCCAACTGAAGGAAAAAATGCCATTGTGCACATACCTTTAACATACATGGTACAAAACTCAGTAAACTTGGTTACGAGCAGTATGTCAAGTCTGTCTTCTTTTTTTTAAGTAATAATTCAATTCCCTAAAGCAGTGCTTCTCAAACTTTTTTGATTCTTCATCAATAAATTAAGTTGTAGGGCACATCTTATTAGGTCATCTGCAAATTCAAAGCTATCATAGAATGATAGAATGGTTTGGGTTGGAAGGGACCTTAAAGATCATCTAGTTCCAACCCCCCTGCCACAGGCAGGGACACCTTCCACTAGACCAGGTTACTCAAAGCCCCATCCAATCTGGCCTTAAACACTGCCAGGGATTGGGCATCCACAACTTCTCCAGGCAACCTGTTCCAGTGTCTCACCACCCTCACAGTAAAGAATTTCTTCTTAATATCTAATCTAAATCTACCCTCTTTCAGTTTAAAACCATTCCCCCTCATCCTATCACTCCGTGCCCTTGTAAAAAGCCCCTCTCCAGCTTTCCTGTAGGCCCCCTTCGGGTACTGGAAGGCTGCTAGAAGGTCTCCCCGGAGCCATCTCTTCTCCAGGCTGAACAGCCCCAACTCTCTCAGCCTGTCTTCATAGGAGAAGTGCTCCAGCCCTCTCATCATCTTCATGGCCCTCCTCTGGACTCATTCCAACAGCTCCATGTCCTTCTTATGTTGGGGACCCCAGAGCTGGACGCAGTACTCCAGGTGGGGTCTCACGAGAGCAGAGTAGAGGGGCAGAATCACCTCCCTCGACCTGCTGGCCACGCTTCTTCTGATGCAGCCCAGGATACAGTTGGCTTTCTGGGCTGCAAGCGCACATTGCCAGCTCATGTTGAGCATCTCATCAACCATCACCCCCAAGACCTTCTCCTCAGGGCTGCTCTCAATCCATGCTCTGCCCCATGTATTTGTGCATGGGATTGCCCCGACTCACATGCATACCCCAGTATTAAAATGTAGATCTCTTCTGGAGTATACTGTCTATTCTTCAGAGTGACTCTTAGCCTCAGAACAGATTTCTGCAGTGAATATGACTCAGGAGTAAACTTTCTGGGCAGGTTGTAACTTATCAGCTTTGTGTAGAATAGTAGAATGATTTTCAAGGTGCACAACAGCACTGATCAGAGCTATGGAAAGAAACATTTACCCAAAGGGCTGAGATCCAGGCACAGTTCTGCTAAAAATACAGAAAAATCAATAGTAGAAAATGGGAGATTGGGGTACATAGTTCGTACTGATACCCAGAACAATTCCGATGTGGTGGTGGTGTCTGTGAACTCCCAGTTCAGAGTTGCTTTGGCTGGCACTCTCAGTGTAAGCACCATGAACTGTCCCAGTCAGTTCATGTGGCTTCCGTGGGTGCCCTCTACTGGCATCAGAGGATTCTCTCACAGAATCACAGAATCACAGAATGTTAGGGATTGGAAGGGACCTCAAAAGATCATCTAGTCCAATCCCCCTGCCGGAGCAGGATAACCTAGACCATATCACACAGGAACGTGTCCAGGCGGGCCTTGAACGTCTCCAGAGAAGGAGACTCCACAACCTCTCTGGGCAGCCTGTTCCAGTGTTCGGTCACCCTCACCGTAAAGAAGTTTTTCCTCATATTTATGTGGAACCTCCTGTGTTCCAGCTTGCACCCATTGCCCCTTGTCCTGTCAAGGGATGTCACTGAGAAGAGCCTGGCTCCATCCTCATGACACTTGCCCTTTCCATATTTATAAACATTAATGAGGTCACCCCTCAGTCTCCTCTTCTCTAAGCTAAAGAGACCCAGCTCCCTCAGCCTCTCCTCATAAGGGAGATGTTCCACCCCCTTAATCATCTTCGTGGCTCTGCGCTGGACTCTCTCTAGCAGTTCCCTGTCCTTCTTGAACTGAGGGGCCCAGAACTGGACACAATATTCCAGATGCGGCCTCACCAGGGCAGAGTAGAGGGGGAGGAGAACCTCTCTTGACCTACTAACCACACCCCTTCTAATACACCCCAGGATGCCATTGGCCTTCTTGGCCACAAGGGCACACTGCTGGCTCATGGTCATCCTGCTGTCCACTAGGACCCCCAGGTCCCTTTCCCCTACGCTGCTCTCCAACAGGTCTGTCCCCAACTTGTACTCATACATGGGGTTGTTCTTGCCCAGATGCAGGACTCTACACTTGCCCTTGTTATATTTCATTAAATTTCTCCCCGCCCAACTCTCCAGCCTGTCTAGGTCCCTCTGAATGGCTGCGCAGCCTTCCGGTGTGTCAGCCACTCCTCCCAGTTTTGTGTCATCAGCGAACTTGCTGACAGTGCGCTCTATTCCCTCATCCAAGTCATTAATGAATATATAGAATAGTGCTGGTCCCAGTACCGACCCTTGAGGGACTCCGCTAGACGCAGGCCTCCGACTGGACTCAGTCCCATTGACCACCACTCTCTGGCTTCTTTCCTTCAGCCAGTTCACAATCCACCTCACTACCCGATCATCCAGACCACACTTCCTCAGTTTAGCTGCGAGGATGCTGTGGGAGACCGTGTCAAACGCTTTACTGAAATCGAGATAGACCACATCCACAGCTTTACCGTCATCTATCCACCGGGTTATGTCCTCATAAAAGGCTATCATGTTGGTTAAGCATGACTTCCCCTTAGTGAAGCCATGTTGAGTGCCCCTAATGATCCCCCTATCCTTGATGTGCCTAGAGACAGCACCAAGGACAAGTTGTTCCATCACCTTTCTGGGGATGGAGGTGAGGCTGACCGGTCTATAGTTCCCCGGGTCCTCCTTCTTGCCCTTTTTGAAGACTGGAGTGACATTTGCTTTCCTCCAGTCCTCAGGCACCTCTCCCGTTGCCCACGACTTAGCAAAGATGATGGAGAGTGGCCTAGCAATGACTTCTGCCAGCTCCCTCAGCGCCCGTGGGTGCATCCCATCAGGGCCCATGGATTTATGGACGTCCAGATTGCTTAATTGGTCCCTGACCCAGCCCTCATCAACCAAGGCAGATTCCTCCTCTATCCTGACTTCTTCTGGGGCCTCAGGGATCCGGGGCTCCTCAGGACAGCCTCCAGCAGTATAGACAGAGGCAAAGGCGGCATTCAGTAACTCCGCCTTCTTTTTATCCTCTGTCAGATTATGAGTGCGTTGTAATTTTACCAACTTCTTTTGCATCTTCCACTTATGTCTTCAACATGTATATATCTCTGTGTGTTTATTTTAGTGGATTTTAGCTTACCAGATTTGTTTTATTTTTACGGTTTTCACATACCTCATGCTGAGAGTCCTTAAGAAACCTTGAGACTTCCTGAACTTCCATTTCATTGGTATCTCAAAACTTTAATGCTCTTACATCACATAAGGCTTTCAGTTTCTGCGAAGTCATCTTTTAAATGGTTGTGACATTGCTGAGTTTTTTGTCTGTTAGTGCACTGATTTTTCTGGATTTTCTTATAACTGAGGGTGACTCTTGCTTTTGCAGCCTCAGCTAGATAAAATCTCGTAAGATTTTTCGGATAAAATTCATCATCATAGGGGTGATACAAGCTCTATTTATACATGAAGAAAAAGCTACTCTTAAAATAAGATTTTGCCTTGAAGAAGTAGTCAGTTGAAGTCAGAGATTAAAATACACCTGCCACATATTTCTGCTTTTGAGATCAGAGTTCATCTTAATGGAATAAAACTTTCAAACATTACTGCTCACAGTCTAGCAATTTTTAATATCAACATAATTTAAATTAATTGAAAAATATTTGCAAAAAAAATCAAACTGACACTTACTGTTACAAAATTTATATGAAAAATGCCAGTATGTGTAAGTGGGAGGTAGAAATACATGTTAAAGACCATTCTGATTATAAACACCTTGTTTAATAGAAAAGTTATTGTCAAGGAATGACACTCTTGGCTCAGTATCTCAGCAACTATTGATACTGCTAAAAATCTTGAGTGCCTCTGGATCTTTATTCAGCTGTAGTTTATAACAAGTCAGAGTGAAATTAGTCTTCTAAAAGGTTCTGCTTCATGAGAATGACACCTCCTAATTTTTGGTAGTTAATCATACACTTCGTGTGTTCTGCAGTGCTTGGTGTTGCTTGGTTTTCAGTTTTTTTCTGATCTAGCTAAACTAAATTGTTGGGAAGAAGCGTTGAAGGGGAGATTGTCATGAGGGGTTTTTTCCAGTGAGCTAGCTAACTCCAGATTTATGCTGTTCTCATTGAACCTGACCCCGTTGCTGCTATACAGTCCTATGTATAGTGCAGGACAGTATATTCTCTGAGTGATATTTAGCTATGTATACAAACTAGCTGTACGAAATTGAGCAAGACAGAAAAACTACTGGGGAAAAACCTACAGAGGAATACATTGATGTAGTGATGAGGAGTCATGGTTTGACAATATGGTTTCCAATTTGTGGGGCTTGTTAAATCCGAAGATGGTACCAGGTGCTGAAATAACTGGCTAGGAATTTTTTTTTCACCTACTTAAGTGAATGTGCATTTGTTTTGGTCACCAGTCTCTATTATAGTTGTCAGTGCTCTATCCACATGCTAGTGTGTCTTGCATGGAGATATATTTTGGATTTATTTCAAATTAAAGCTTCTGCACATTGTTTGTGACTCCCTAAGCAGAAGTTTTGCGTTGCAGGTGTGTAACAAAGCAAAAGTGATTGTATGCTGACACTCTGGATAGCTTACCAAAATGGTCCTGATAATGTTGGTTTTCTAGATACCTTGCAAATTCTGCTTTTTCTTTTCCCTCTTGAGTCTTTGGCGGAGAGGAAAAAAAAAAGGTGTGAAGGCTGAAAATGACATGTTACAGTCGATATTTTTGCAAGTGCCTTGTTAAGCATGAATTATAATATGTGATTTTTATTGTTCCTGTTAACTCTTGTTACTCTCCTTGCTCATCAAGCAATGAACATTTTCAGATATAAATCTGCCTTAGATTACTTACAGGAGAAAGAAAAGGAGGGCGGTTATGCCACACCAAGCTGCTTTGATTTAGAGAAATGGTAGTCTGATTTTATCCTAAGGACTATTAATATATGTGCATCTAAAAGTGTTATACTACTCATTGTGGGAAGTTACTTACTTAGTTCTCAGAAAGACTACAGACAATTAGGGAGAAAAGGAACAAAGTATCAAGCATCAGAGGTAGTGATATAGTATGTGTGGTGTCACTGTTTTCAGGTGCCTTCAGTGAGGCTGTGAGGTGTAAAATATCTTCTTGGCTCCTTCACGATCCTTGTGAGAATGCTAACTGGAAAGACTATACTACATTTGTAGACTATTTTTAAAGTCTTCATTTAAGATTCAGTTTGAATAAGATTTTTGTATAACTGCAATCTTTATTATAGACTTGCACTTGTAATGCTTTTAAGAACACAACGTAGTAGTGTCATGCATTAATTGTTAACTTGCAGAGCCTTCTTGTACAGGACATCGACTTGCTGCTGTCTTGCACACCTTATTCAATGAGCAGTTTAAGCAATAGAAGAAATGTTTAGTTTTGATAATGTTTTGAGAGAAGTTATATGACCTGAGGGGCGTGAAATGGTTAACCTGCGGCAAGCCATATTCTATTAGATTACCTATTAAATGCTGGTTTAGTTAGTAATGCATTGTACATGTATCCAGAGTATTTTATGTAAGATTTATATAAGTGGAGTAAATAGATTTTTTGGAGCATTTTTATGTAATTGATTGTAGTTTTCTATCTAAAGCATTTTTCCCTCTTTTTACCTGCAGTATGGATGGAGCAGATCTGTGTTTTGAAATTGTGAAGAGAGCAGATGCTGGATTTGTGTACAGCGAGGCTGTAGCCAGGTATGTATTATAATTTTAATTAATCCCACAGGATAAATGGAAAAGAATGGAATATATTATTGTACAATCTGATAGGTAAAAGATGTTTTCATGGTCTGAATGTTTTTACAATAATTACCATAATAAAAGTAGAATTTTGGAGCATTTTGTCATTTACTAGTTGGATGGGATTACTGAATAAATAGTATTTCACATCCAATACTTAATTCTCTGTCTTTGCCTTTTATGGATCTCTCATGCAATGACATTAGATGACTTGCCTGACAGGTGTGAGTTTTATTGGTCTTGCTAGATGGAGTCGTCTTTTTTTTCTTTTCTTTTCTATATATCACTTTATTTATGGTCACTTGAACTTTTCACTTACGAGGTAAACTGAAGTCGAAGAGTCTATATAATCGCAGGACAACAAAACCCAATGTCCTAGTGGCGTGATAGTTGAGCTAAAAACCGATGAGATTCTTTCTTTGCTTTTCTTGACACTGTAGATTTTTTTAGCATCGTAGAAGCCAGGTTGGAAGAGACATCAAGAGGTCTCTTATTTCAACCTCCTGCTCAAGGCAGGGTCAACATTGCATTTGGATCATGTTGCTCATGGCTTTGTCCGATGGGGTCTAGAAAAACTCCAAGGACTGAGATTCCACAGGCTCCCTGGGCAACTTGATCCAGCACGTAATTGTGTTCCAAGGGAAAAATGTTTCCGTGAAACCAGCTGGAACCTTGTCCTGGAGAACAAGGATTGCTTCCCTTAGCCCACCAGTAATGTTCTGCCTGATGCAGCACCAGGTGCTGTTGGCTTTCTTGGCTTTCTAGTATAGCCAGTAATGTGTTAGGGGATTCTTTGGACATGGGAGAAAGAAGTTAGTCTTCAATCTGTATCAAGCAATCCAAGATCTTGGTTCTATCCCTTTTTAGATTACTCAGGTACTGATACTCACTTTTTTCCTTTCTGTGTTTTGTTATAAAAAGCCTGGAGGGTCCTGACTTCTTTGTCGTATGAAGCAGAATTATTGAACATTTGAAACTTTACAAAATGGAAAATGCAGATTTTTCTTTTCTAATTTTCCTTGGCTTCAATCAGAATAATCCTCAAACTTTAGACTTAATTCATCATTATTATAAACACAAACTCCATTCTACTGAACTCTGTGTATTTAAGGTTAAGTTGGTTGATTAGTTTTATATAGTTAGACTCTTAAAACGTAGTTTGTTATATGTGTATAGTAATTTTTCCTGCAGATTTGTCACGTATGATGTCTTTGTTTTTTCAGTCATTACATGAGACAGATATTGGAAGCTCTACGTTACTGTCATGATAATAATATAATTCACAGGGATGTGAAGGTAAGGGTTTTTAATTCTTTTTTTCTTCATCACAATAATACAGACTACTGAATTTTGATTTCTGTAATTTAGAGGAAGGAAGAAGCTGTAGAAAAGGAAGCTACATTTGCTGAGTGTGTGTGTTTACTCTTACTGTGCCATGTAAGATTAAAGACCACCTATAATTCCATCAATATAGAACATTTAGGAGGTCTTTATTCACAGATTACATGTGCATTTGATTGCAACTTACTTTGAAAGTCAGTTTAATTTATAGTTTTTGAATATTCATATGAAATCTGCTTGCTTTTTTTTTCTTGTCAGGAAAATGTGTATATAAATTAGTTGCATAAATTAAACTGGAACTGGTAGATTACTGGCATCATTTTGACAGCATAAAGACAGTCTTCATCCAAACTAAGACTTCAGAGAGATGCACGTGCTTAAATGCTACAATACTGGTAGTATTATCTACTTTTTGCAAGCAGTCTTAAACATATATTATTATGAAAACTTCTCTACTAGAAACAAGTTTGGGAGGAGAAATACAGTGTTTAAGAACAGTGTGTGTACATACTCTTTTTCATCTGGTGAATTCTGTACTATTTCTATGAATATTTATGGAACTAGTTTATCCCAAAGTACTGTAATGTAAGTAATTGGGAGTTTTAACCTAAGTGGGTTTGACTCTCTTCAATTTGGATATATATATTCTTTGTTAATGACATTGTCTAAGATAGTTATTCCCACTTGCTCTAAGAGTTTGCTTTTATCCAAAGTGAGTCAAGCACTATCGGAATTAATGAAAATTCCAACAAGCTCTGGTGCAGTTTGAGAAGTGAATCTTGGGTTTTAGTGAATAGAGAAGATGATTGAGAGAGGGTGAGCTGTGCTTCAGACTCCTACAGGTGACCTGTGAGGGAGGAGAGTACAGATACCGAACTGATGATTTTCATTTAAGGAGTCATTTGGTCTTGCGTACAGAGGCATTGCAGACCTTTCCAAATGTCTCTTTCTTCTAAAACCAATATGATTATTCCATATAATAGGCTTTTTTTAAGTATTAGTATTTTAAAAGTAATTTCTTACATCAGATTCTAAAGATGGCCTCTTAATTGCTGGTAGAATGTCTCATCTTGTTCTGTCTTGAAGGTTCTAGATTCTTTTAGTTGTTCATTTTTGGTACCACATGAGAATTCAGAATTATCATCTTTATGTTGCTCTGTCTTCCTGAAAGCTGCACGTGTTTTCTTGGACCATGTTCTTGAAAGAAAACAAATTTCAGTTTCAAGGGCCTCTGAGGGAGGCCCATTTTACTGAGTGTAAAAAAATGCTGCAGACTCTGGAAACTTTAAAATCACTGTTTTTATTAAATACTATCCTTAGAAATAAACCTGTTCAATTACATGAGTGAGTACAAATTTTTAATGTATCCGTCTAAAGTAGTGTAAACCAACACACAGTGTTTCATTTTGGCAAAAGCAGTGCAGAAATATAACTATAGGGTTTGGGTGTAGAACATATTAAGCTAACTGCAATATCCCAGCTCTAGATGTCACTGTAGACATTGTTTTGAAAGGAAGTAGACTAAATGACCAGTTTCCAAATTAGCTGAATGGGTGAAAGTGAATTAATAAAAATCTGTAAGGTTGATACAGTCGTGCTACATTTCTTCCTCTTAAGCTTTCTGTGAATGTGATTTTGAACTGCAAAATGTTTGATCATTATCCAGTGCACAGCAAAATTTGCACCTTATAGTCCCTTTAAGAATTAGGTATCTTTTAGCCACTTTTGGGCTCCCTTAGCTCTCGACTGATTAGGAAGAGTTAGACAGGAATATTTCAGTTTGTTGTAGTCTAGTGCCAGAAACTTCACCTGACTGCTGTAAGTGACAAGATCTACCAAAGCTTCTGGAACACTGTGACTGCAGCCTATAATAAACTCCCGTATGCCCCAGATTCACCTCTGATGACAGAATCAAAACGTGCACAAGATGGCCTCTAGTTGTCTTAATTTCCTTCACTGTCTGCGAGACCAGACATTTCCTGAGCCTTTGTGTATCATTTGACCCCCTTCAACATTGCTTAAAGGCTTTATAATCAGTGACAATTGCACCTTTGCTTCACCTTCAGTTAATGTGATCCTTCATTCATTCACTGCTTGGAAATTAGACTGTATGATAAGGAAAGTAGAAAATGCTATTGCAGGAAGGGGGAGAACTCAAGACAGCTATGCATCAGAAATGTGAATGTCAAGAACTTTTTCCCTTACCTCAGCATTTATTCCTATTCTGCCAACACAGTGATACAGGACTCAGCCATTCCTTTTATTCTTTCAGAACCCTGCTGTGTCAGAAATACCCAGAAGATGGCTACCAAAAGTAGCAACATTGAAATGGGGTCTTTTCCCATATAGAATGTTATTACACAGTAGTTCATATACAGAAATATCTTTCAGTAGGAGAACAAAAAAAGGGAAATGGGAATAATGTGGGTCTGAAATGAGATGCTTGTCTTTTTCCGTAAAACCCTTGCTAGAGTTTGGTTACTATTTGTCTCTGAAGTCAGCTACTTTCTCTTGAGCTGTCAGTATTAGACAATAATGAACATATTTTGTTAATATAGTCATTAAAAAATGATGAGTGAGAGAGGACCTTTAAAACAAGACAAAGAAAGACAAAGACTTGATAGCCTTTTATGAGGACATAACCCGGTGGATAGATGATGGTAAAGCTGTGGATGTGGTCTATCTCGATTTCAGTAAAGCGTTTGACACTGTCTCCCACAGCATCCTCGCAGCTAAACTGAGGAAGTGTGGTCTGGATGATCGGGTAGTGAGGTGGATTGTGAACTGGCTGAAGGAAAGAAGCCAGAGAGTGGTGGTCAATGGGACTGAGTCCAGTTGGAGGCCTGTGTCTAGCGGAGTCCCTCAAGGGTCGGTACTGGGACCAGCACTATTCTATATATTCATTAATGACTTGGATGAGGGAATAGAGCGCACTGTCAGCAAGTTCGCTGATGACACCAAACTGGGAGGAGTGGCTGACACACCAGAAGGCTGCGCAGCCATTCAGAGAGACCTGGACAGGCTGGAGAGTTGGGCGGGGAGAAATTTAATGAAATATAACAAGGGCAAGTGTAGAGTCCTGCATCTGGGCAAGAACAACCCCATGTATGAGTACAAGTTGGGGACGGACCTGTTGGAGAGCAGCGTAGGGGAAAGGGACCTGGGGGTCCTAGTGGACAGCAGGATGACCATGAGCCAGCAGTGTGCCCTTGTGGCCAAGAAGGCCAGTGGCATCCTGGGGTGTATTAGAAGGGGTGTGGTTAGCAGGTCAAGAGAGGTTCTCCTCCCCCTCTACTCTGCCCTGGTGAGGCCGCATCTGGAATATTGTGTCCAGTTCTGGGCCCCTCAGTTCAAGAAGGACAGGGAACTGCTAGAGAGAGTCCAGCGCAGAGCCACGAAGATGATTAAGGGGGTGGAACATCTCCCTTATGAGGAGAGGCTGAGGGAGCTGGGTCTCTTTAGCTTGGAGAAGAGGAGACTGAGGGGTGACCTCATTAATGTTTATAAATATGGAAAGGGCAAGTGTCATGAGGATGGAGCCAGGCTCTTCTCAGTGACATCCCTTGACAGGACAAGGGGCAATGGGTGCAAGCTGGAACACAGGAGGTTCCACATAAATATGAGGAAAAACTTCTTTACAGTGAGGGTGACCGAACACTGGAACAGGCTGCCCAGAGAGGTTGTGGAGTCTCCTTCTCTGGAGACATTCAAAACCCGCCTGGCCGCGTTCCTGTGTGATATGGTCTAGGTAATCCTGCTCCGGCAGGGGGATTGGACTAGATGATCTTTCGAGGTCCCTTCCAATCCCTAACATTCTGTGATTCTGTGATTCTGTGAAATAGGATAGAAATGGCTTATCTCTTTCTTCCAAATCTCCACTTCACTATATTCTGTCCTGCAAAACAGTTTTTTCTCTTACTTCACCTTTAGGAATAAGAAGGCAAGAGAAAAACCACTTTAACCCAATTTGTTAACATAAATACAACTGAAGATAGTTCCGTTGTATATGACAACACATTTATTACAGGCAATAATGCAGATTTAATGGAACTAAAAACAAGTAACCAAAATGTGCTCTGTAGCTGTAATCATTCTTCAAGAAAGAGAAAAATTAATAGTATGCCTCTGCAACTCTTAACTGCGAAGGCTTCCACTGACCATTGACCTTCCTTAAGTTCTGTGCTATTGAATTATTTTAATAATTATGATTTTAAAAGCTGAAAGTGTTGGTTTTGTTTTAAATAGGTGAACTTGAATATTTCCAATCCCTATGGCAGATGATGTGGTGTAGAGTACCTAAAGCAGCATTGTGCATTTAGCACAGTCACATTTGGTCAGCATTCATTATTTTGAGTTGTTGTATTCTCAGCATGTGGGAAAAGTTGCTTTATCGTGCCTTCACAGTTTCACTGAGTTACCTTTTAGTTAGAGGATAGACTAACATTGGTCTTGGTAGAACACTTTTGTGCTAGAATGTGATTCAGCTCAAGAAATAGACTGTGTAAGCATTGTATAAGTTATGAAGCAGAGCAGTGTTCTCTAAAAAGTGCATTTCTTGAGTGTTTATTGCAGGTTTTTTCACCTGTTCATTTTTATAGTAACTTCAATGGAATGTTTTTTTAACAGTAAAACAGGTTTTACAATCTTCAGTTAGCCTATATTGTGATGCTTATGTGGCATTTTATATAGTTGCAGGAATCTTGTCATAAAAATACCTTTTAATGTAACTGATATAAGAGTAATTTAATCACATCAAGAGCTTTAGTTGCTGGGATTTTATCCTTTGTTCACTCCAAATACTCCAGCATTGTTCTATGTTTTCCATATACTTTGAGTGCTTGTATATGTTTCTGTGATAAGTAAAATGATTGTTGTGCAGCTGTAGTCAGGGCAAGCTTGTTGGCTAGATGTAGACATGCAAAATTTTTATTATGGGTTTATATCAGTAGGTATGAATGCTTGTTTCTAACATGTGATCATCTAAATAGGTAAAACTGCTAAAGCAAAAATACACGGATTCTACCTTCTCTGCTGTTAATATTCAGTTCAATATTTCTGTGACTGGAAGTAAAAACTAAGGACCAAGCATTATGCACTGTGTTGTGTGTCATATACAAATCTCAGTTGGTCCAGGTGACATGAGACTTGATCTGTGGATAGATTTGCATGTTGATTTATGCACTATACAGAACTCAATTAACCATATAAATTCTGAGAGCACATTCAGTTACCACTTCTGTCTTTCATTGCCTAAACTACTTGTAGTTAGGCACTTCAGATTTTGCCAGTAGAGTTAAAGACTCATACTTCTGCTTTTAGGTATATCTAGAAAATGAGTAAGGCTTGTACATATATGTTTGTGTATGTTTATGTAAGTGTATATTCAACTATATAAAAAATAACCAGAATAGAAGCTGGTTTTTAAGACCATCTTCTCTTTCCAGTCTTTGAATATCCAAAACAAGAAGTCTGTGACATGTTGCTTTCCTTCTGCTCTTTTCACTTTGGCATAGAACATGTTTTGTGCTTTCTGGGGACAGTCAGTAATAAGGTGCTTTTTATGTATTTTCTAGAAGTTATTAGATCCTTGAAATCCAGTAGCAACTGTTTTGTGAGGATTTTGTTACATATTAAATTGTTAAAAGGTTATTAAGGCTGCAAAATCAATAGCAGAGGTAGAATTAAGGTGTCCTATCTGGCCATGTTTTTCTGAGGAGCACTTCCTCATTCAGTGCAGAAGTTAAGAGGCTCCAAGAATAAAGCTTTCAGTATTTTTTCCTCAGTGTTTCTTCAGGTGGCACTTTTCTCCCCCCCATTTATGTCCACTCCTGTACATATGCTTCCTATCTCAGAGTCCCCATTTCTTGTTTTGTCCTGCCCTTTTCCTAGTGTACTGTTAGCTGGCAGCTGGGTGTTCAGAAACAGTTTTGCTGAGAAGTATATTTATGCTTCTTGGCCCACTTAAAGCTCAACATCTGCATGCTTTCTGATCAGGAAGTTTATATATTCCGGTCATTTGCCCAGCCAGTCAGAAAACATTTATCTTCTGATAGGTGAGCTGGCCACCCATGCAGCACATTTGAACGGGTTGACCAGAAAGTAGACAGACACTTGCAGTCTTTTAAACTGCTTTGCAAACCATGTGCTGTGCTTATTTGCCTTAGGATTTTGTGTTCCCTGCTATGGAAATGAGTTATTTTATTTGTTATTACACAATTCACAAGTCACATGCTAACTTCTGAGTTGGCACCAGGATGCCTAAGCGGTGCAAGAAGTTTAGCACGATCTATGTTTTGCTGAAGTATTTCTCTGTCTCTTCCTCATGCCTTTCTGTTTTGAGGGATTTTTCCTCCATTAACTCTTCTGTCAAATGCTAGGCCAATGTATTACTCAGTTTGTAGTTTCTCAAATTGCCTGTAATGCACAAAAGCTTTTCCACTATTTAAAATGAGAAAAACTTCGATGCAATTCAAAAATTTAAAGGAGATATCATCTTGAACAGACTACATAGGAAAAAAGTATATATCATTTTTTTGGTACTATGTCAAAATGGTGGAATGGGATCTTGCTAAGAGTCTATCACAAAGTTATATTTGATTAGTAGTTCCCTAAGTTTCATCTGTTTTCTTGCCTTTTTGATAAATGCAACACTGGGGAACAGGTGGTTGTGATCAGAATAGTGGAAAAAGAATGACTTAAGCCTATGCTACCATCAGAAGCTCTACATTAAGAAAAACATCTACAGAAAAACATCAGGTACTCTGCTGAGATATCCTAACAACTGCATTCCCTATAAAATGTATTTATGGAAGGACAGAAGTAGTGGGTTCTCAGTTCAGACCTGTGAAAATTATAAGAACACATTGGTAGTAAACAGCTTTGCTTACCCAGACTTAGAGCTACCGATCTAAAACCAGTCATCTAAGCAGCACTGTGCCATCTGGAGAACTTAAACTGCTCGATTCAGTCCCGTTGTAGGTAGTTGGCCATTGGTTGTGTTGCACAGTCGAACACCCACCCACACAAACCAGATTCCTATGCTCAAGGACTGTGTTCGTAGAGCAGCTTTCCTACAGTGCTTTGTAGAATTAGACCCTGAAGTTGCTCACTTAAGGTTTTTCCATAAATCATATACTAAACAACACATGGGAATCCTGTGAAAGAAGCAATCACTAATTTCTGTTATCACAGGTAACATTTCCACTTGCATCTTCCTTCTACCCAAATTCTCATGAAGAAAAAATATATGTTAATCTTGAATGTGTTTTATAGCTCTCTGTGCCTGCTTCCTTAAGCCTTTGATACATGGTTCAGCCATTCCAGAGAAAATGTCTGTGCTTTGCTCAGCCTTTTTTATAAAGGAAACCCATGTCCAAAACCTGGGACTCGTTTATTGATAATAAAAGAGAACTGGGTCCTCAACTTCAGCCTAGTTTCTGCCTTCTCCTTGATTATTTAGGTAGAAAACGCTGTCCATAGGTCAAACATAAAGTGTCTTTTGCATTGCATGGATTCAATGTATCAATCACTTGAATTCATTTGGATATACACGTTGGATTTATTATGGTTAATGTTGATGTAGCAAGCAAGATCATTTGAAAAAAAAAACATGTAATATGTTATCATTTTATTTTAAAATTTACCATTTCTTATCAAAGTCTGGGTATAGGTAGGTAAAATGAGTTTATTGTTACTTATATTCTACTAAAATCTTCCCATATTCCTTCACATTTCGGGAGTCTCTTCAGTGAAAATACCAGCTTTACGTTTGTGGTGTTCTGGTGTGGATTTTGTAAACAGGCCACACAGACTTTTCTTAAATGTTTTATCTAGCAGAAGGGTTATAACTGGATCTAAACTGCTCTTAGCAGCAGCAAGACAAGTAAGGAAGTTTTTAATTTCCACTAGATAGTTTAACCTTGGGCAGTCATTATTTATAAGCAGTACATAAAAAATTGGCCTAAAAACATGATATGGAAGAAAGCAGACAGTTAATATCATCTGGATGACAAGAATGTTTCTTTTCACTGTTCTGTAAATCAGGTGTTTTTCTCCAATACAGGTATTTTTTTGTATTTTACTCAAATGTCTGGTAAGAGAATAGTATGACAACACCACCGTCATATAAGATAGAAAAAAACATGCAGTGGCAAGAGAAGCTGCAATCATTGCGGTAAATTCACCAGCTTCTACCCTGGTGCTGTAGCATCTGTGAAATTCTTCCCTAGCCCTTGCCTGGACGTTGTATGTTATAGCTGTTACCGTTATGCAGAACACAGTAAGCCATATGATGATGCACAAATATTTAGCAAATTTTGGCTGACGAAACTTTTCAAGTACACATCTGTAAAAGTTTTCATTAACTACTTGAGAGTATTGTGCGTCACTATTTTTCTTCAGTGTTGCATACTGAGTTAGAGCAGTTGAACATAAAATTATAATTGTAACATACATACTGACGTGCATAATGAGAGTCCCAAGGTGATTTGCTATGCTACATGCTACAGAGTCATAAGTCCAGTGGTACCCTCTTGCAAAATAGGCAGCCAGAAAGGGCATAGTGCTACATACAAGTAAATTTGCAGTAACAAGGTTTACCAGGTAAATGTATTGTGTTCTTTTTGTGGGTGCATGCCTTGAAAATATCCAGGCAGCAAGAATATTTCCAAAACTTCCAGCAGGAAACAGGAAAGAGTAGATGACTGGTAGAGCTACAGTAGTAGCTAAAGATGGCTGAAGAAGACATGTTGAATTTCTCATTTATGCCGGTATTTCTTGAATGAATGGTCAGAGCTGAAACACAATGAAAAGAATTATTCTTCTGTACTATGCATCTGACATCTCTTTTATCTTTTGCTCTTATTTTAACTTTCTTTTTCTCCCCTACTTTTCAGTGTTAGTAGCTGCTGTTTGTCCTCTGGGGTTATCATCTTGAGTTTTCATGTGGTTACTGTTCAGATGGTCTCTTCCACTGAGATTTTGTGAAGAAAAGTTGGCTGATGTTAAACCCCAAAGATTTTACGTGCATAGAATCTAATAAAATAAATGAGGAAACAGAAAGGTTCAAGCTAGGGTCTGAGAATAACTTGTGTGGTCTTGGTTAATTTCTCAATCTTCTGGAACATCTGTAACCTACTTTGGAAACCACTTCTACACTATTTTAAGATAAATAAGCAAAATAAGTGTGAAGTATTACTTTAGTTGCAGAAATGCAGAGGACTATCCTATACCTCCATTTAAGTACAAATTAAACTGTGCATGATGCAGGAATCTGGCTAGATGCATGTATTTTGTGCTGAAGTCTATCTAATGTTATTTTGTTCAGAGTTCTAATCTGAGATGTACATTTTGCATAAACAATTCAGTCTGTATTTTTAAACATACAAAATGGTTGTTGAAAACTGCAATATATGTATTTTTTCCAAGTTCAGTTTTCAATCTTTTCTCAATTTCCAGACTTCAAATATGAAATCAAAGCTCTATACAATGACTGCATATAAAAAGTGGCATTTCAGCTTACTAACATGTAGTGAAGAGAGATTTTCTTATTGTATAGATACTATTTTAGTGAAGTGTATCCCAACTAGCTTTTGTTCCATATAAAATGATTCTATGATTCTAAAATCATATTGAAAAAAATTGACATATTTCAAACTTACAGACTGATAATAATTTTTTTGAAACAGCTGTAAGCAAATGAACTCAGATATCAAAGAAAAATCTGTGTAGCTATACTAAAAAGCCCAGACACCACATTGATTAGGTAGCAAAAAGTGATAAAAGTAATATTTTAAAATTATGCTGTAGGCCATGTTTGACAACTTGCGAATTAAACTAACTTTTATAGCTGTTGCATTTTAGTGCACACTAAGTCCCATATGGATTGTTGAACCAAAATATATTAAATTTTGTTATTACAATGAATTAAATTCACAAAGTGTTTGTTGAATTCAGTCATTTAGAAGTCTAATGATCATTTTTGTGTCAATGCTCAAATTTTGTCAGGTGAAGCAAAGTAGTAGTTGTAAGCTTACCTATGCAAGCTGCAGGCACCTTCCTTTGCAGAGAAGAAATTTTTCTGTCTGATGTCCTTTTTATCTCCAATGCTGCGATGAAAAGGATGATATTTGAATCTGGAAAGTACGGTTAAGAACAGTATCTCTCTGACATAAGTAGGTTTTCAGAATGTACACTTTTCTTTTACAGTGTCAAAAAGCGGCTAGGCATTTGAAGTTCAGACAAGATGATGCTGTCTGTGCAAAAAAGACTTTGAAATTAGGTCAGGATGCAGCTCCATTAGAGAAATAAAAAGAATGAGATGGCGTGGAACAGTGATTGTAACAGTCCTTTGGTCACATAGGTATGGCACAGAAACACCTTACAATCCTTTATATAGTGCTTTCCTCTTTTTGAGGGTGGAGGGATTGTTACTGTCATTCTCTTTAGGACCGCCCACTTTCCAGAGTGGAAAAAAAAAAAGATGCTATTTTATGCATGAAAACTTGCATTTTCAGTGACATTTAACTGTTCTTCAGCTCCAAGAGCTATCACAAAGCTGACTGTCTATTCCTGAAGCCCACACGCAATAATACTGTATCCATGTCTTTCCTCGTATGAGTGACCAAATGAACACATCTCACACATACAGTCAGGTGGTAGATTGTGTGGAAGCAATTTACAGCTGATGCATTCTAAGCATCAGTTGGGGAAAACTGACTGTGTGTCCAAGAAGTGCAGTATTTTATAGAAATCATCCAGAAGTGTGCACAGGACAATTTCCTTCCTCCACAGGAAAGGTTTGATCCCAGATCATCAAACTCTGTTTAGCTCTGCAGAGCTTGAGACCTTTGAATTTCCTTCTGTCTGATACATCTGTGGTTGTCAGACACGACTTTTCAACAGCTATAAATAAGTTCCTTTACGAGAGCAGAGGAAATACGATATAAAAACTTCTGTGATTTTGGTAAGGTTCTTGTTTTGTTCGTTTTGCTCTGTGTTTAAACATACACTGTGAGAATCCACCTCAGTGATCTGCTATCAATTTTATTGTTCAGTCTAGTTATTAATTTTATTTTTTTTTTTACTAAAACGATGGACATGTATGCTGGCCTCCTATTTAGACTACATAGTTGATTTCCTTTAAGACTAAATTTAAGTGAGGGAAACTTGCTATGGAGCATTAGTAATTAGTTTGTAATGCTGTAATTAGTCTGCATGTACTTTAATTCGTGTTGCTGTTAGATTTAGTTATGCCTTGTTTTTATTTTTTCCACTTTTGAATGTAGTTATATTAAAATTTGTTCTAACAGAAAGAATCATGTATTAATTAAATATTTAATAGTCTCTTAAGTAGCCTTAGAAGTCCTTGTTATGGTAGCGTTCTATCCGAGTTTAGACATCAGAATGCATATCCTGAAAATTTGCTAAGAGGAGACATGCCAAAAAATGGTGCAAGCAATTCCACTTAGCAGGGGTTTTTTTAGTTATTATTATTACTATTAGTCGGTTGGCTATTAGCTGTAGCCTGCAGTATTTATAATTTGATGACCATAACTCTTGCTATGGGAAGAGATAATGCTACATTTTTTTCTGAATTGTTGTATGATAATAGATTATTATAGTGAATTGCAGACTATCAGACTTCATTTTGGAACTGATTAGTGAGATGAGTGACAAAGGAATGGGATATTATATGTTAAAAAAGACACAACCTGAGAAATGCAGTTACAGTTGGTTCTAAGCTGTAGTAAGCACCTTCATTATTCTTATAGTGAACTGTTTCCATTCACCTGATGTATGAATGGCATATTTTATCTAAAATATATTTGATGATATTCAATTGGTACAAATGCGTCTTTTATGCAATTCACTCTTAAGTTCTTCATAACAACCTTCACGTGCATGCTTGACCTCAATTATTTATATTTTCTGTACTCTTAAACCATGATCACTTTCTAATTTATACATTGCTAGATTTTATATGCTAGTAAGCAGCATATGATGCATTTTGCCATTGTACACAGACAACTTATTTTGTGGCCCAAAAGCACAAAACCAGGGAAATTCCAAGTGGCGAAAGGTATTTCAATCAGCCATTTATAACCCCTACCTAGTATGTTATGTAATATAGTCATATATGACAGAGTGATCCACTTGCAGGCTGCCTGGCCACTTCCTCTCCCCTCCGCCTGCTTGAGATAATAGAAGACAGCCCAGCCAATCTTGTATCTCCTTGTGCCTGTCACAGACCAAATGGAGAACTGGACTGTTCCCGCTGTACAACAGAGTCTATAACGTGTTGACAGCAGTTGCTCCTTGTAGGATGGAAAAAGGCAACAACTCAAGTTACTTCTGACTCCTGTAGTGGTCCTGGCTCTCTCTGTGCTGTGGAAGGCCCGAGAGATGCAGTCTCTGCATCTTGAGGGATGGGAAGGCAACTGCTGAGGATAGGGCACAGAAAAGTGTGCGACCCTGGGTATGCCTATGATGGATGCAGAGGATGAATCATACTGAATAAATGTATAGCATGCATCAAACATGCAGCAGCCTTTAACTTGAGATTTAATTTCATGTACTTGGGATTTGAGCTACTCTATGGCATTTAATACCAAGATAAGTCTCTAAGGTGCACTGGCTATACACAAGTGCAATCCATATTTTCTTTCCAGAAAAATCATTTACCAAGTAGCTTAGCTTGCCTAAAACTTTGACTTTTGGTGCTTAGTTTTCTTGGGGATTTTTTTTCCTTAAACATTAAAATTGAAGGATTTTTGACTGCATAAACTCTTAAGACAGATGCACTACACAATAACCATTTTCAGCTGGACATCTATGTCAGGATAGTTGTTGCGGAGCACCATGGTTCCTCTCTGCCTGCTCATCAGCTTTCCGTGCTGGGGTGACCCAGTGTATGCACAGCTCTTCTCATGACTTGACACAGAGAGGATTTTAGCTATAGTCAGTATATGTATTTAATATTTTAAGAAGTGCTCTTCAAAGCAGAATCATCTAAGCTCATGTTTAAATCTGCTCTAGTTGAGTCGGCGCTATGCTGAACCAGTGAAGATAAAGTATTTAGCAGGTTTGAGCAGGATCTGTTTGCTCTTCACTAATGGTTTATTTTCACCAGTTTTAGAACTCCCCTTATGGTTCAGCAAAATAGACCCAGAATGAAAATTCTTACATTGTTTGGTGAATTACAAGTGTATACAGTATAACTCTGTGGCATCCTGGGTGCAGGGATATACTGCACTCATAGCTTCAATTCTTTGGTTGTCATAAAAAATTGCAGAGTTAAGTGTTTCACAGGCTCCGGGTAGTTGTTTTACATAAACAAAACACAAGTCAAACAGTGTTTTTTAGGTGGGAAAACTTAGCTTGAAGTTGACAGTACTAACAAAAATAATCTTACAACATTTTTATACTTCAGATCTTTAATGCTAAATACTTCGGTTTTTTCCTCCAATGACATTCTTTGTGCAGCTCTCAGAGGTCTCTCTAACTGTATTTGCTTCTAAAAAAGCAGTGTCTGTGTACTGGTCATGATGATTTTTACTTTTAACTTCAGAAATCAGTTTTTAATGTGAAAACTCTGTTGATCATCATAGTCAAACAGGAAGCTTTCTCTGTGTTTTTCTGCACCATACTATAATTTTTGTTTTTTTCAAGTTAAGTATGTTTGCATATAACAGCTTTTTGGCTTTTCCAGGTTCTTCTTCAGCTTCTGTGAAAATGCAAAAACAATAAAGCAAAAATAAAAGCCTAAAATGTGGCAGTTCTTCTACAAGCAGAACTGATACTTAAAAGGTAGATTTCATTGGCTGCAAGCTGGGGAGTTCTGGCTGCAAAATTAATTCCTCACTGATAAAGAACATTTCTATACCCCTGACAAAAATGATCCTGTCCTTTCATTAGTCTTTCTATTTGTTGTTGACTGTGCTTATGTTAACATCTTTACCTGGTGAGAATTTTTGTGGAAGGAAGAGCAAGTATATTTTTCTTTTTAAAGCACACTCATTTATCTCTCTGGTTTGAGAGTTCTATGAAGAAGCTGGCCTTGCTTTGTAGCAAGTGCAAAGGTGTACTACACCTCTCTGTGTGCAAACTTAAAGGAACCAGGACTCACCATTTACAGACAAAAGCAAGATAACTTTTGAAAGTAGCATGTACCATAATATATTATTGTGGTATATTTTAAATAATTGATTCAGCTTGTTAAAACATAGGCTTATAAGTAAATACTAGCTTTTTGCCTCCTTATTTCGTTTCTCACTTTGCAGTACTATGATACACAATTAGCCATTTCTCTGCCATTCATGTTCTTCCTTCTACACTTCCTGCTCTAACTGCAGTTTGAGTGTTAAGGCTTTTTCCGGCTTCATCCCTTCGCCCCAGTTATTCTCACTCTCATGATGTCTACGAACATTACTGTGCAAGAATTTTTCCTAGCTATTCACTCTACAAGCAGTGAATGGTGACAGCTTTGTAGCACCTTCTCCATTCTCTTGGATTCCACAGAGCCCTCAGTAGTTGGGATTTTGTGTAAAGGATGGGAAAAAGGCTGGCAGAAGGTTCCCAGTGCTGCAGAGAATACGTTGAAAATGTATTTTGGATTGGTGGAACATTATCAATGGGTTCTTTTTCTCTGTACGCTTTATTTGTACTGTGCCACACAACTCCCTCCTCTCCACCCTGATTCTGTATGTGCTTTCAGAGAGAGCATTAAACCAAAGCGTCCGTATGTGAATTTTCCAGTTGCAGGAATAATGTGACTCTCACTTCTTTATCAGTGATGTAAGTCACGCTCCTCTTTTATGGTTTCATTGACTGATGTTGTGAGGGAAGTTGTTCAATTAAATTTTTCCATGTTGTGTTATCAAAGCAGTTGATACTTGTCTGCCCTCATGAAAAATACTGATTTGCAGGTTAAAACCGTAATTACAGTTAATTTCAGTGTGAAAATGAAAGTTAATACTGTGGTTTAGCCCTGGTAGGCAGGTAAGCCCCACACAGCCTCTCACTCGCTCCTCTGCAGTGGGATGGGGAAGAGAATCAGAAGGGTAAAAGTGCAAAAGCTTGTTTATGATTTCTGTCTCTTCCCCCTCCTGTTCTTGTGGCTGCTCTGCTGCAGAACAGGCTGCCTCTTCTGATGCTCCCTCTAATGCACTCTGGTCAAATCTGTCGTTATCTTGAACCCTTTGAGCCCCACGTTGGGTGCCAAAAAGGGTTGTTGTGGTTTAATGACGGTAGGCAGCTACAGCCCAAGCAGCCGCTAGCTCACTCCCCCTTCAGTGGGCTGGGGGTGAGAACTGGTAGGGTAAAAGTGAGAAAACTCATGGTTTGAGATAAAGAGAGTTTAGTAAGTTTAAATGAAAAAAGGAAAAAAAAAAAAAAGAAAACAAGAAAAACAAGTGATACAAAATACCCCACTTGCTCACCCCCAGCTGAGCAATGCCCAGCCAGTTCCTGAGAAATGCCAGTGCTGGCAAACTTCTTCCCTTGCTTTTATTGCTGAGCACGAGGTCTTATGACATGGGATATCCCTTTGGTTGGCTGGGGTCAGCTGTGTCCTCTACCAGCCTGCTTGTGCACCCCGAGCCTGCTTGCTGGTGGGGCAGCGTGAGAAGCAAAGGCCTTGATGCTGTGCAAGCACTGTTCTAACTAAATAACTAAAACATCCCTGTGTTATCAATGCTGTTTTCATCACAAACCCAAAACATATCCCCATACAAGCTACTGTGAAGAAATTTAACTCTATCCTGGTGAAAACCAGTACAGTTGTTTGCTCAAGCCAGGTACGCTTTGTTATGATTCAAGTTATAAACTTGTTTCTGGCAAACAGTTTTGTTTCTTGGCTTATGTTTTCCATTCATTTTAAGGAATATGTATATGACAATGTAGCTATTACTGTATTTGTCAAGTCTAAAAGGTTATTAGAGTGACTAATTATATGGTCATTTGACATGTCACAGTGTAGCTTTCAGCAGACCTCCCAAGATGCTTCAGGACTGTTTGCTCTTCACTAATATTGGTTTGCAGAACCTCACATTTTACCCTTAAAGTTGTGAAAATTTATTGCAGAAAAATATGTTAGGATTATTTTTTTTTAAATAGTAAAGATACCTGCTTTTGTTTTTTGATTGGTAGTATTGTTTCCTACATGACAGCACCGTCTAGTTTCAGATCCCTTTCTGAGCCAGCCTTTAACATCTTGAAGCACTGATTTACATAGTTGTGGAAATCCATAAGTATTTTCACGTGTCTGGTTGCTTTTTGGGGTTGTTCTTTTGTTCTAACTGCTACTACCTTAATGTCACACTCTGACAAAAAGCATATAGTTACTCCTGTTCCCCTCTTCTGTGCCATACCTGATGTTATAGACTTGTGCTCCCTTTGAGATTTTCATTTCTGAGCTGAAGAATTATTTAATGTATTCTGTATAGAATTTGTACATCTAAATTATAGAATCTGTATCATCTAAATTATACAGTAGCACAATGATGACTTCTCAGGTTTTTTCCTCCTAATTTTAACAGTTTATTTGGTCTTTTATTGCTGTTGAGCAGAGAGTTATATCTTGAACTTTTTTTAGGTTTGACTACCCTGAATAATTGTGTGTTGTTTGAAAACCGTGTCATCTCTTTTCTCTCACTCATTCCAGATTGTAGTGTTCAACATATTTGTAAATGTATCCATTTGCATATTCTTGGAGAATATAATAAAGAAAAAAGACTATGTATTTTTTCAGCTTTCTTTCCAATTTTTAACCAGTTCTAAAAGAATAACTACCATCTAACACCCTGGGGCTTCTTAAAGCCTGTAGTAAGTGACCTTGCTGAAGTCCAAGTACACCATACCACCTTTATCCCAGTGCTTCTCAGGTCTTCCAGAGAGTTCCTCTGTTATTGATTTTCTGGTACATGGCTTCCCTCAAAAGGATCTATTCACTTTTCCCTAGGGTACCTTATACACCCAAGCTTGCCTAATTTTATTTGCCTTTATAGGTGCTATGGATTTGCCTGATACAAACATCAGACTGTAGCTCCTGAAATCTCTTTAATTGGGTCATATTTGCTGCTTGTGTACAGAGGCTGCTTTAAGCAATAGATTATTCTGTATTTTCAAATGCTTTTGACACATTTTAATGTGTACCATGTCGTCCTGGGAAAGTGCTAGTCTTCAGCATTTCTTCTAAAACATTTTTTTCTGAAACCTTGTCTGCTGATATTGTGCATGGCTTCCTTGGTGCTCCTTCCCTACAATCTGTAAAGAATGGCTGTCATGTAGAACATATCTGAACAATGCAAGCAGGTATGGGTGTTTAAGGCTTTCCTCTTGAAGAAACTACTGACTAAATTTCTCTGTTAAAATTATTGAAAACAAAAAAGCCCATGTGATACTATTCACATGGTGGACCAGAATCTTGTACTGCAAGACTATTTTCCTGTTGTCCTTTTGCGTATTTAGTTGCTTACAAAATAATATTACAGTAAACAAGTAAATGTTAGTAATTTACAAAAGCATGCCCAGAATACTAAGAAGGTCCTGTGGAACACATTTCTATTTGCCTTTGGCTTTAAAAGTCAACTTCATTTGTAGCATTGAAGGTCTGTACTATTACTTGATCTTCTGAAGAAATCTGAGTCTCTTTTTGCAGTTGTGCAGTATCTATGAATTACAGTCCTTGTAAATGAAAATTCTGGTTCAAATGGAATACTTTCTTGTAAAAAATTTTAGAATTCAAATTTTGTTCAAGGCGCACAGTGTCGTTTCTATGTATGTCCCCTGTTGTCCCCCTGGCCTCAACCTGATGATCAGTATCATTAATCAGCTACTCACAGTAGAAGAAATACAGTCAAAAAGAATGATGAGATAATGTACATATCTTGTGAAATGCTGGTTTATAAACTTCACTAGATTTACCAGAGTTGATGTAATGATGTAGAATTATACTGCATAGGAGAATTGCAGAGGAAAAGGAACATGCTGTTCCTTGCACTGTACAAATACAGAGCCAAGACAGTTCTTGCTTCAGCGTACGTATAATAGGAGACAAGATGACAGATAAAAGATCATGAAAAATATAACGCAATTAGAAACTATTGTACAAATATCTTAAGTAATTGCATGCTGAAATGTTTAAGAAGAAATGCAGTTACCATCATACTTCTGTGAAAATTATGTTTGTAGGAATCTCTTTCTTGAAGATTAAGAAACCCCACTCTTTTTTGTTAAAAAAAAAAAAAAATACACTGGCTAGTCATTGTAATTTTTTAACATGTTTATATCCAGTTTCACCAAAACTCTGTGAAGTAAAATCACATAAAAATTAAACCAAGTTTATATCTTGTAGAGGTGAAGTGTTATGTTTATTTTGTTCAATAAGAGTTTTATGAGTAGCTTCTGTAAAAACAGAATATTGTACAGAATTAGTAAAAATCCACAAGTTTTGACACAGATTTGGCACAAAAAAAGTCACATGATCCATCAGAGAAGTCACTGGTAGTCATATTAAAACCAACTTCTTTACACCAGCTTACTTGAGCAATATTGCTTGTATGTGTTCAGAATAACAAACCACTATTTTATGGAGCTTAACATCACAGAATCACAGAATCAATCAGGTTGGAAGAGACCTCTGGGATCACCGAGTCCAACCATTGCCCTGACACCACCATGTCAACTAGACCATGGCACTAAGTGCCATGTCCAGTCTTTTCTTAAACACATCCAGAGATGGTGACTCCCACCACCTCCCTGGGCAGCCCGTTCCAATGTCTAATGACCCTTTCTGTGAAGAAATGCTTCCTAATGTCCAACCTGAACCTCCCCTGGCGAAGCTTGAGGCTATGTCCTCTTCTCCTATTGCTAGTTGCCTGGGAGAAGAGGCCGACTCCCACTCCACCACAACCTCTCTTCAGGTAATTGTAGACTAACATCTACTGTCTAATTCGTTCATCCTTCTGGCCTGTCATGCCAGACGTTTAAGTTGTTCTTGGTGTAGCTGCCTCTTTACTCATCTTTGGGTCAAACAATCCCCACCTTCAGCCCCCTTTTTTTTAAACAATGTTACAGTTTGATATTTTCGTTTGTGCCTAAATACGTAAACCTGTTTGGTTTTAGTCTGAGAATGTAGTTGTATCTGTGGGACATTGTTGTTACATTACTATTTACATAGCATCAGCCATTACCAAGATTATTTTAGTCATGTGAAAAGAGATGTGTGGCAAGGAAGAAGTGTGCAGCTGAAGTGTGTGGCTTTGGGAATCTGTAAGTAGACCAGTGACTGAGCCTGGGCAAAAGTCAGAGCTGATGTGTCAGGTGTTCATGAGAGCTCATTTTTCTGTTCTGCTCTGTATGCTCGGTTCTGTGAGTTTATTTTCCTTTTTGAACTACTTTGTGTAGCTGCAGTCACCAAATTTGTCAGTTTGCAGGAAATCTTAGGTAACTGAAAACACCCATATGCCATCTCTCCTTCTTTACTTTCTAATTTTCCAAAACCATTGCTCAGTTTTCTTCAGGTGTTCAACCCTGACATTCATTAAAATGTTGAAAATACAGTAAGGGGCTTAGGAGGCTTGAATATTTTAATTTTGCAGTTTTATTAAACAAAGTGTATCTTCTGTAAGTATAACTGAATTAATGGCAGTCATATTCTTTACCTCGTTTTTAAGCCACATATGTTGCTAAATTCTGAAATATTTTCTTGGAAAAAATACTTCTATAAATGTAGTTAAAATGCTGATCTCTTTGAAACCTATTAAAACAGAAATACATAAAATCTGTAATGGTTTATATAGCTCTTTTGAATAGGACACAATTTACTTTTTGCAAAATTCATCTATTATTTACATACACAAGTTGGTAGTATTAATGCCTATATACAAGATTCCTTACACAGGTTCAAAGCACTTTGTGGAAATCTCATTAAAGAGTTAGTGTTCTAGTTTAGGTCAGCAGAAGATGTCCGAGAACTTCCTATTTTATTTTCTTCGATAAACAAGAGCAAAATACTTCTGAAAAGGAACTTCTCGTTTTCACAGACAAAAGTAAGACTTCTCATTTTTTAACAGGAAGAAAGAGGCAGGGTTAGTAGCTGTACAGTATTGCATTTGGTACGTCTTAAATGGATGTCCTGGAGTGACAGAGAGAAGCCAGTACCCATTCATTTAAACAATCAAATCAGAGACTTCTTCTTTAATGAACTTGAGTGGGGAGTGGTAGTAGATAATCGCTCTTGTGTATATTGTCCAAGTTTTATTTCTGAAGTGCTTTCTAGAGTTAGGCCTGAATCTCCATGGAGTCTTCTGCAAATAAGTTGGAATACAGTCTTACGGACACTTGTGGACATTAGGAAATACATAACTGGGTCTAAGCAGCTGTTAAAAGATGAAAATATGAGCATGACCTCATTGCATTTGTGAATGATTTCCTTCCAATAACAAGATGGATTTTGTAACTGTGATGTAATATAGACAAACCGGAACATGTGGTAAGGAACAAAACAAATGGTGAAAATAACGAGTACAATGAAGGAATTCCTTGCTGTCTGGGTGTATTTTCCTGCGTTGGGAAAATTTGCTCTTTTCTTCGAAATTTTCAAAAGGTTCTTGGCAATTTTAACGTATGAAAGTATCAAAAGGAAAAAAACTATCCAAAAAATTATTACAGTGATATAATTTAAAATTGCTTCTGTCTTTGCATTCTGTTTGTTTCGGTAATGAAAGCACATAGTAGAATTGCTGTCCTCACTCTTAAAGAAAGAAGGTGCAACTACTGTTATAAATCCTGTTAGTGCAACTGCCCACACCATGCAACAAATATGTATACTTCGTGTAGTAGTTAACATTTTAGGACGCTTCACAGGCTTTTTTATTTTTATATAACGATCTAGACTAATTAGTCCCAACAGTACTATGCTAATATACATGTTCATATAAAATAGAGTTCCTACAATCTTGCATAAAATCAGTCCAAACATCCAGGTGTTTTTGGTAACATGATAGAGTATTCGGAAGGGAAGACAGAAGATCAGCAGAAGGTCTGCAACAGCTACATTTAGCAAGTAAACTTGGATAGAATTCCTTTTCTGATGAACGCACAAGAAAGCAAACAGGGCTATAACATTTCCACCCAATCCAATGACAAAAATGATAGAGTAAAAAACTATCAAAGCAAGTGACAGTGAGTTGTCATCTATGGGACAACTGGCATTGTTTTGAATTTCCGAGGCATTTATGGCTGGGCTAGTTTGGTTACTCCAGAAGACTTCCTTGTGTGGAAGAATGGTCAGTGAATCAGCTGAAGCTGCAGCCATCATTTGTGAGGATTTTTAGCTGTTCTGTAGGGATGCAAAGTGAAATATTAAATCACCATTGGATCATTTTCACGTGTTTGCTTGCATTATTGCATACAGTCTTATGTGATATAAACATAAAAGGCAATAACTTAAAAAGTAAATGCACCAAAGTATTGCTGTAGCTGAGCAGAAGAAGGACTTTCAGCTGGCTATCATGATACAATCTAAGTCTAGAATAATCAGTTCCCTGTTTTTCTTCACATGAAGTGGGCAAGAACAGATGGCATAGAGTACTCACAAAAATAACTATTTTTGTAACTACATCTTTATTACTGTCTTGTAGTGGTTTAAAAATCAATTATTATGTTTTTCTGCAAACTTTAGACATTAATCTTTTTTTATCTATAAGTACAAATAATTTTTTTAAGTTCTGATGTTAAGTCTAGTCTTTCTGACAGAAAACTTTTTAATTAAGATGAGATGCAAAAACAGGTAAACAGCTAAGTGAAGTATTTTCACTGTTCATACAAAGTACATAGAAATATATCAAAACGTTTCTAAACTCATCAGTATTAATTTAAATAAGTACCCAGGACCTCTCACATCCAAGTCACTAGTTTTCAATTAGAAAAGCAATTTTCAATATTTATTTGACTATGTAATCTGTTATAAGTAACACTGTGAGTCAGTACTATTACAGTAGCTTGTTTTTAATAATTTGTATCTTCATGTAAATTTAAGTATTTTTTCCTTTTCTTGACTGTTCACAAATAAATATTATGCAAAGAAACTAATATTAGCTGGAAACCACATTAATTCAGTAACAGATTGTTTTCACATCTTCCTTGTTTTCATTGCTTTCCTTGTTTTCATTTCAAAGTTTTTAATTTCACTAAGCTTATTTTTGACCAGGAAGGTACAATCTGGAAGATAAAAGTCAGCTTTGACAGAAGAAGGAAAACCAAAAAAGTGTGTGGCTAGGAGAGCAGAATCACAATGAGCTGTTTAGAGAGATGGTTAAGACTGATTAGTAATGATACAACTTTTGTCCTCAATTTGTATGTCATGGCGATAAAAGGTGCCATAAATAAATTTGTTTAGATTGGTTTTTTACAGGGGCAAATCTCACAAAAACTTCAGAATTGGTTTTGGTACTCTGAACTTAGTTGTCCAACAACAGTAACAAGAGAAAACAACAAAACACTGCCATATGCATAAATTTAAAACAGTTTTTCATTTGCATGGTAGGTCTTAGAAATGCAAATTTATGTTTAAATGTGTGATACAGCTACAGTGGTAAAAATGGCAGCACTTTAGGTAAAATTTGTGGTAAGACCTAACGTACATAGAGAATCTGAATTATTTAGAGGACAGTCTAAAATATTTTAACATCCTACATTGGCTGATCTTACAATTGTGTTACATTTGTACATTATGTTAGCAGTTTTAAAAATATTTCTGTTTTCGTATTTGCCATTTGATATTGTCAAGGCAAGAGGTAATTTTAAATATTTGATGAAAAAACATGATGCTTTCAAATACATCTTGAAACCTATCTACTACTATAATTTCTTGTTTATGTTGCTTTTCTATAAGAATGCTTGACATCATGACTTGCATAAGTCATGACAACTTTTAGGTCAATGAGAGAGAGAGAAAAATCAATTACACTGCAGATGCATTGGGAACATAACTTTTTGCTATCATAAGTTTTGTCATCTGCAAGCAAGCAGGCATGCTTGAACATAGGTATATTTAAGAAAGGGTTTGAAGGTCAGCAGTACCTTTGCAGTTAAGAGAAATTTTAATAGAAATTTCTTTTACTATAGCTTAAGTATAAAAGAAGCCACTTACCATTTATGTATTAAGAACTTCTGCTGATTTTCAGAACCGCTGGTGAAGACAGGGAGGCGTAACATGCAAGTCCTCTTATTAGAAAGCTAAAGCACCAGCTTCTCTATGAAAGTGGTGAGAATCAGCTGACACAGTGGAGTTAGCAACAAGAGGAAGTTTAACTAGTGTTGCAACTGTTTTTTTTTAAAGATATTTTTAACTAACAAAACTCAGTTTGTTGAAAAGATCAATTTTGCTGTTAATTTGGACTTTGCTGGGAGAGGTTCTATAATAAAGTTTTCTCTGAGTTTCACTCTGACTTGGAGATTTGGATTTTTTTCTCAGAAACTTTGTTTCTGGTGAGCAGTGTCAGTAGCTTCCTTTTTGGATGACAATTACGGTGGTACAGCCTGTCTTCTTTTTAATACTGTCATAGAAATAGTATCACTTTTTCAAATGTAGGGTAAAGAGAAATCAACACCACAGTGAAATGGTACATTTTGCTTATGTTGGTGTAGTTCTCCCATTTACCTTCCTCCTTGCCTGGGGCTAGAAGTTTGAGGTTGATCTTTTTCACTCAAAATGACAGTAATGAGAGAATGTGAAAGTCCCCAAAGTGTGCATCTTGACGATTTCAATAAGGCAGAAGTGAAATACAATATTCAGAGATAATACCACCTGGTAATACTATTTTAAATAGGATGTAAGAGATTGAAAATTACATTTATAAATTGCAAATTTAAAAATGGATTGTAGGTGTCCTGATATAAGGTAGCCTAAATTTAATAATCATCTCAAGAACATTGTCTTGACTTAGTATTCTCCTTACCATTTGAAATGAGAATTTCCATGTTAACTTTCTTAATATAACATCTGTTTAGGAATCAAACTTTTATGGGATTCTGCAGATTTCAGTTAGGTTTATAAACAGGCTACACATTCTTACTTGAAGCTTGTTCTCATAAAACTGAAACTTTTCTAAAAGAAAACGTGTGGTTACAGATGATGGCTTTACGGGTATTCAGACTGAGCTTGTTGTAGCTTCTTTGCACTGTTTTGTGTTCCTAATTTAAGCAGTTACATATTCTCAAGAAGCATTATACAAATTTGACGTTCTTGCTTTTAAATAATATGGTTGACAGCAAAGGGAGGCTTTGAGTAAATGCAGGAAGTCATTCTATATTAAATGCAGTAGTTTGGCTACATGTATTAAATACTGAATTGTGTTCTAATAGATTTTGTCTATATGTTGCTTCCTCCTACACCAGTATCCATCCAAACTGTTGTATAATGTTACTCTGTTTTTGTACATTACACCTCACTCTTACTAGTGGAAAGACTGGAAAATCAGAGGTATGAATGACTGTGCCTGGAATCCAGTTTAGAAACCTAAACAATTTTCCCCCTCACTGGAATATTTATTAGAAACATCGCAGGGATGTTCTTTTTTCTTTTTTGGATTTGGAAGGTGATCAGTGAATTCTGTGATTAAGGCTCAAAATAGTGTTTAATGTTCTCTGTGTGAGGGATATGGTGGTGTCAGGGCAATGGTTCGACTCGATGATCCCAGAGGTCTCTTCCAACCTGATTGATTCTGTGGTAAGATCCAACAAGTGTATCATAGGCAGGATGTTTCTGCTGGAGAACTGAAACAGTGTAAGGCTTAAGGGTGAAAGGTAAAAAGAAAAAGTAGTACCAGGTAAAAAATTATAAGCGTTAATTTTTATCTCCATTTTATTATGATTTCATTTTGTGTTCCTTGAAAGTTCTGTTCTGTCCCAAAAGGATTTTGCTTTGCCTGGGACAATGGAAAGGGGAGCCAATGAAGAAAACGAAGTCCATGCCAGGAAAAAAGTATCTGAAATTAAGAAATTATTTCAAAAAAAAACCAAAAATTCTAGCTTCTGTTTGGAAATTTATGAAAATAAGGTCTAAAATGCAAATTGTATTTCTCAAACAATATAATAATTCGTCTGTGTTTTTGTCTTTTCAGCCACACTGTGTACTGCTTGCCTCAAAAGAGAATTCAGCCCCAGTAAAGCTTGGTGGCTTCGGGGTAGCAATTCAGTTAGGAGAGTCTGGGCTAGTTGCTGGAGGTAAGAAATTTTCCTTCAAAGTTATACAATATTGTGCATGTTGTACTGCAGAATTCTGTTCTTCCAACACAGCCTGGCCTTCAAAACAAGAGCTCAAAAATAATCTTTCACTGAAGACTTTGTTAGTGTTATAAATGCACACAGTTAAGCTAAATTGCTAGTAGAATGTAATATTTTTGTGCGTACATATACTGAGTATTAAATTCCTCTGAGTGTTACTCAACAGGAGCTTACACTGGTTTGATCAAAATGGAAAAAAAGCAAAGAATTTTCCATTTTAGTACAATCTTTGGCATAATTCTTTCATGCTTGACAAAGCAAATCAAATAAAGATGCTATGAGAATTGAAATGTATGTCAAAGCAATGGAGTAAGGACTTACTACAGCATCTTCAATTCTCCCCTATGTTTCTTCTGCAATTTCTGTCAGAATGCTATGCCGTTTAATAGCAAAATCTTACTAGTTTTCACATGTGACTCTTTTCTGTGTTTTAATATTTCATTGTAATTATTGCGTAAGACGTCAATATCTTGATACATATGTATATTTTTTGACTAAGTGTGTTTTGTTTTATGTGGATTTTATTTCCTCTAGCTGCCTTCCATATTGTTCCAGACAATAGGGTTATGCTTTAATCAGCCTGCACAGATGAAGACCCAATCAGTTTTCTGATGCTTTCATTGACAGAGTAGGAGACCACAACAAAAGATTTTGTTGATTTAAATTGTTCTTCCTCAAAACCAATAACTTCCTCTCAGTACCATGCTTCTTCAAAAACTCAGATTTCCTAATCCAATTACTTAAAGCATTAATTTGGCTTCTATATGCTCTTTAAAATTAAAAATAAATCCAATATAAGCATACCAACAGCTACCATTCTCTTCCAGATACCACTAATACCCTGGAAATATCCAAGTGTCTTACTACCTAGAGAGCTAGATACATCTTCTCAAAGAAAATACCCATTCAGTTAAGCTATTGTTGTTTCCTTAATAAAAGGTCCCTCCTTTCTTTACTTTTCCTGTTTCTCTTAAATTTTCTGTACTTCAGCCACTTTTATTAGTGATAGTTCCTACACTTTTGTTTATGATTCTCTCATTTTTTTCTTTATATTCTCACTGAGCAACTTTATCCATTTCTTCTGTTTCAGCTACTCTTCTGGAGGTAGTCAGATACAGTGTAGCTTCTTTCAGTCTACTAGCTGTCTCGCAAGAAACCTCAAGTTCAACTTGGAAGAAAAATCCTGCATTTTTCTGCAAATTTGTCTTGTCCTTCCTTTCCTGTAACCATTCACTGTTCTGCGATCCCACTCATCATTCATCTGCTTACCTCCATGCAGTTATCAGTGCTGGTCTGGTCTTTCCTTTTCTATATAAAAAAGTTTTCATTCCTTTCTGCTTCTGTTTGAAGTACTTATAGAAGCTTCTTTCTTAAGCCTCATCAATATAATATTTCTCTGTATCTGTATCTTTTGCCTCATCATCCATCTCAACTTCTGCCATGTCAGTGTGCCTTCATATTTTTTTTCCTCTCTCTCAACTGTAATTTCCAATTTGTAGCCTTTTCATTAACACTTGTTACTTCCAGCTTCAAATTCCTCTTGCTTTCAGGGATAGCCAGAGTAATTCCACTTCATTTATATACCATAGAAGGTCTCAGTTCTACTACTTCTCTCAAGCTTTCTCCTTTCTTCTCATCTTCTGTTCCATTTTTTATACCACAAACTACGTCTGTTACCTGGCAACTCTTTTCCCTTCCTGAGTCCTACCTGAAGGCATATTACTAGACAGTCCCCTACACAGCACTTGCAAGATTTTATTTCTTCAACTTTACAGTATCACCCCGAATGCGTTGTGTGAAAGTTAACAATACTATCTGTTTGAACTGGGCTATACATTTCTTGTAAAAAATTGTTTATCTACATATTTTTTTAAGTTATCCATATGCCCTATGGATAAGTTTTGGTTTGTAATAATAATAATAATAATTAAAAAAAATTACAAGCACTACTTATTTCTCAGTTGTCTCCTAAATGAAATAGAAACTCTCCTTATAGAGAAGTTTGAGCAGTATAATAACCAACCTGTTCACTTTCACATTCTTTTTCTAATTTTTAGTGAAAAACATTGATTCAGCTTAACATAGTCAATTATTTCACTTTCAGCATGGCAATTCCTGTATTTGGTGGTTAACAGATCAAAAAAGAAATTCTCTATTAAATAAAAGCTATTATGGCATTAAGGTTCTCTTACTGACCATAAAACCTTCTGTGCACCTTAAAATTTTTACTATACTGAAAACACACTGCCTTATATTTGCAGAAAATGCAATACTTGTTAATCTTTCTGTATGTAGATAATGTGTATTACCATGATACCCTAGCAGAATGTACTCAATTACTAGTGTAAATCCCTATGTAGAGGACCCTGGTATTCAAGAACAGAAATCTTTTATGTTTCATTATTTTATGTTCCTTGGAG
This sequence comes from Nyctibius grandis, assembly GCF_013368605.1. NCBI lineage: Eukaryota > Metazoa > Chordata > Aves > Nyctibiiformes > Nyctibiidae > Nyctibius > Nyctibius grandis. Next base: position 27,366,409 of record NC_090659.1, read on the forward strand.
TAGTTTCTCTTTTAAACGAGAAAAGGACAGCTTTCCTTTAGAAAAAGCGTGTCAGCATTGAAAGTAATGTAACTTTAGTATTCAACTGATAAGGACTCTTCCCTTAATCTTGCATAAAAACCCTATCGTTATGCAAAAGTTCTTCAGTATCTATGATGGTCACTCTCTTTCATGATAGTATTATTCTCCTAAAGTAGGAGTTGCTATATCTAAAACATTCAGGGTTACCAATATTCTAAAATTTTTTTCTTGCTTTCATGCATTTGCATTTGTGCCATTTTGCTTACCTTTTTACATTGACACACCTGTGCCTGACAAGCCCAGATTGTGTATAGCCCAGGAGAACACAAATAGAAGGGAATTTTCTCCCTCAATGTCTTCGAAGTCTGCCTTCTAGGGTACAGCTTTTGCTTTGTTTGGAACTGTGGAATTTTTTTAACTTAACAAAAGACATCTTTTTCCCAGTGTGCATAAATTGGTTTTGGAGGGAAAGGGGATTTTTGTAATAAAGTTAAACTAAGTCCCAGGTATTGAAAGTAGACCAGTCCCAGTCTTTTGGTGTAAGTCCAAAGGTAGACTTGTGTTGTTTATAGGGATTATAACTAGTGTTCTTTCGAGCAGGTAGAGGGTTATTTAACAGAAGTGTAAGGGAGCTCATGATAACAAGCTATGACATGATACTAGATGTCATATATTAAAATGTCTGTGGAATAGATTTTAGGAACATGACTATTTTATCAGTTAACAACCCAGTGGAGTTTATTTTTAAGGAAGTTTAATTATTGTTAAGTAAGTACCAAAAAAAGGACATAGCCATAACTCATTTTTCTTAAGACGAGGAGGGAAAGTGTAAGGAAATACTTTTTGTTCCACTATGTTTGCCCGTAAGCTGCAATACAATGAATAAGAAGCAAGTGTCATCTTCTGAGTTACAGGAAATTTTTTTCATGAGCTACCAATCTGTGAAGGTTTGTTCTTGCAGTTCTTATGATCAGAAGTGGAAAATTTTGCTAAGTGTATTCATTTGAAGCATTGAAGTAGGTACTCTAAGATGGAATTCTGACAGTATACACAATAGTTACAGATCACCATAAGTTAAAAGTGTACTCTTTTATGGAACAGGATGTAGACAGGAAAACAGTCCATGTTTGCATGGTTATTATGCAGCTGGAGTAGCGGAACCTCTGGGAAGTCAGTGATTTAATAGAGCAATCTCACATTATGATCTCTGTCTTCTTCCTTGGACAATTTTTCTTTCAGAATGTAGTATGAATTGTCACAATATTTTCTTAAATAAATGTGATATCAGATTTATCAGATATCAAATATCTTGCATGCTAAATCTTGGAATTTTTAGCTAGTATATGGTATAAAAGTCTGAAGGACCAAAAGCCATTGAGTCCACAAGTGCTATTTCCTCCGTGTAATCTACTTATTTTCTCCTGGTTTCAACTAGTGCAAAATAACATAACTGTATAGACCTAGATGGTATGAGGTTCTATACTAACTGTCAAGTCTTATCCATGGATAGTTAACTGCATTTCACTTTTTCATTTAGCAGCAAAATGTCACAGGTTCCATGATGCTAATCCAGTCCAGTATTGATTTTTATGTATTATTAGTTAGCTCCCCTAAGTTGCTTCAAAATCCTATAGTATCTTCAGGTATGCTAACAAAACCACCATCATCTTACTGGAAAACATCTTATACTTAATAGAAGTACAGCGCATAAATATCAAGTGTTGCTGATTCTTCATCAGCTAGCTTTTCAGACTTACTGCAAAAATAGCAAAGGCAGGCATTACCATAAATCTCCCTGCAAATAAGACTATGGAATTGGGGGCGGGGGGAGAATCTTTGAAGTTCCTTATTTTTATTTTGTTCCCATCAATATAAAAATGATCATAGAATCATAGAATAGTTTGGGTTGGAAGGGTCCTTTAAAGGTCATCTTGCCCAACCACCCTGCAATGAGCAGGGACATCTTCAACTAGACCAGGTTGCTCAGAGCCCCATCCAACCTGACCTTGACTGTTTCCAGGGATGGGGCATCTGCCACCTCTCTGGGCAACCTGTTCCAGTGTTTCACCAAACTGGATCTTCTTGGTCGTTTTATAAACCCCAGTTTAAAAATCATATCTTTGAAATGTTTTTTTACACTGCATAGACCTTTTTTCCTTTTCATCATCAGTGTCTGAAAGGTATAGCAAGTCTTCCTTTTGTTTTCCAAGGAGAAGTCAATGTTTGTAAGCTGCGGTCCTACACTAGTATTCTTCTTTCACTTAAATAGTAGTGTTTCTTTCCTCTGCAAAGCAAGAGCACTATTTCAATTTTTTTTTCCTGAAAAAATCAAAAAATGTGAGCCTCTTCAAAAATTTACCCCTGATAGACTTTGTTTTATTTGAAAGATACAACTGTAGTTTACAGTCTCTCAGAAATTCCATTTCACATTTGGGTCAATTTGAGAGTGCTTACAGGACACTAATGTGTTTAAAAGTCAGTTTAGGTTTACTTCCTCCATCATAGTTTTATGGCTGAAAAGGCCATTGAATCAATTATTATAATTTGTCTGGTTAACATTGGATCTTTGTTCATTTTCTGGACACTAATATCCAATTTTCCAGTTGTCTGCTGATGCATCTTTTAAAATATATTTTCTTCAGACAATCTTCTGTGCTGAAGCTGAATTGCCCCTTTTTTTTTTTAATCTATTCATCTTCTCTGTACACCTGCTTTAAACATCTCTATTGTCTGGAGTAATGTGGAAAGGAATTAAAAGTAGTAAAGTATTGACCTATCTGATCTGTTGTGTGTGATTCTTTGATTCCTTCCACATTATTCTGGATATCCCACTCTTTTAGAAACTCCTTAATTTATGAACATATTTCTTATTACACTATTGTGAGAGGTCAGATGATGATGTTTATTAGTACCTCACATTTTTTTCCTAAAAATTATTTGTTCCAGTTGTTTCCTTATACATCGTTCAGATACTACTGCTGTTGAAAGACTCTCCTTCTGGTATCTTGGTCATCAGTCCCCTGCCTTAGGGATGACAAAATCTGATTGGGTCTCTGTATATACTCTTCTTGTGGAAAGCATAGCCCTATTGTCTGGAATAATATGGAAAGAGTCATAGAAACTAAATTATCAAAGGTAAGTCAAAATTTCTCTTTAGTGCTTGTGAATGATAGCAGATTGACAGCACCTGAAGACTGAAGCACTCTGTTTATCCACAGGAAAAATCAGCAAAATTAGCAATTTTATAAATTTCCAGACTACCAACATGCCTCAAAACTTCTGATAAGAAAGCTTACCTCTAGAAATAAGATGTCTAATGTCTGTACCTATTTCAGGCATTGAGTGGTTCCTAAGTCAGCAAACACTCTGATATAGGCATTTATTTACAGTGAATTGGGTGGAGGCAAGCATCACATCGAAACATACCACAGCTGAGTCTTCATATAGTGATGATTTTCAGTTAATGCTACTCTAGAACAGATAAGAACAACCTAGAAGCACATAGACAGAAAATTGATTCCAGTCTTCCATATGGTTTCTTCTCACATGTAGATAGAACTAAAAATCATGTGTGTATGCATGCATGCAATATGCGTTTGAATAAAATGATGTTACTTTTCATCAATAGTCATTCGAATAGATCCATGAGCATTCTTATATGAGTTACTGATTACTCTAAAATGACTCTATTACTGATATTCACCTTACAGTTCTTGTAGTTGCAACATAGGAAAAATCCCTGTCTATGTAAGTTCATGTGTGCACTCCATTCATTTTGCTGGGCTAAGTGCAGCTCAGAAGTGCAGCTCAGCAGTTCTTGCTCAGGTCAGTTTTTAGAATAACCTCGAAATCATCATTTGCTCCTTTGATGAACCCAGTGAAGTGGTTAGTTGTCACGAGGATGACAGCTGCCCCAGAAATGACTTTAGCCTTTTTAAGTTTCTAATACATACATACACATATATATGCAATTTTTTTATCCTGTTTAACTGGACAGTTCAGTCTTAACCAATTACGTTTCTGTTTGTTCTGGGTTTGCTTTTTCATGGAGATGAAATTGTGATTTCCACCACTGCCGCCCAGGATCTTGTAATCTACACTGAAAAGGTTACGAAACCAAATCATTCTGTTATTATTTTCACTAATTATAATCTAGCAGTGGTAAATGGCAGGATTTGATTAAGTTAGCCTAGCCTTCTTTCTCATTTCATTTGTATTTATGGAGTTCTCATTTTAAATTTAAAAGTGAGTATTAAGATCCAGTAGTACTGATTTTTTCAGCATGCTATTAACTAGCATTCATTTTTCATCTAGTTTATAGCAGCAGTCTTTTGGGGTCTTAAACAGCTGTGTAGAGTGTTGCCTATTACTGAACTAGTCTATTCCTTCTGCTCAACATCAAGCAGTTCACTGAAGTGGATTTTTATGGTGTACTGGTTTTGAACAAAGATCCAGTTCTTCCACCTGTGATCTAAGCTCTTTAACTTCCAAGGGAGGAGAAAGAAAATTTGGGATGATCAGAGAGGGACAGTGGTCTTTAACCGTAACTTCTGAGTCTGTTGGTTTGTCTGTAAGAGCACTTGAGTACTAAGTAACCAAGCAGCCTCACATTCTGATGTGAGGTCACCAGATAAAACAAAATAGGAACCTTGAAGTATCAAGAGGCTATAATTTGTCTATTGTCACATAGAAAGTAGGAAATAAACCTCAAGAAGCTTGTTCTGTTAGAAAAAAATGTGTATATGGAAAAAAATTATATGATGAAAGTCTTTGATAATGAATAGAGTGCTGGCAGTGGATGGCTACTGCATAAGAAGTGCTCTCATATTATGTTCTGCCTGCAGTTTTGGTAAGCACACCGCTGAATGTTTGCTACTTGTTAATATTCAGTATTTTTGTAAGTATTTTTGTATTTCCGTGCCCTGTGGTCAGGAAGCGAGGTGGAGGGGGAAAGGAAATCTTTTTCCTCAGAACAAGGTGTTTTACAGGTCAGCCTTCACTGTACTGCAAATGCCCAGCAGACTGAAATGCAGTGGCAAAAAAAAAAAAAAAAAAAAAAAACAAAACCAGAACCCAAACATTTTGGTCTACTTGTCACAGCACGTAGTCGTTTTTTTACCATGTTCATCTCTGCAATTGTTTACTTAAAACACAAAGAAGGACCTGAGCAGAGAGGAGTGGCACGTAATTATGGGAAATACACATTAAATCAACTTAGGTATCATTTGATACATAGGATTCTTAGTTTCATTAACTACTTGATCGAGACAACTGTGTATCTCCCTGAAGTTTAATGCCTCTTTTAAATAGCTTTGTTTGTACTTGTGATATCTTGTCTTCTAGTGGTTTCTGCTGTTTTTCTTTTGAATAATCACTTTTCTCTAGGCTTCCCAGATTTCATAACAGCAATTAGAAAGCCTAGTAGGAAGGCAGAATCTTCAGAGTATATATGATTTTCCATTCATATTGATAAAAAAAGATTTGAACGAGCTTTATTACCACAAATGTTTTTTTCAATGTGTAAGAAAGGTTACACCTGCTCCAAAATTGCAAATGGGTACCTCTGCACCGAAATGCCAGGAAGTTTACCACTGAGATAAACAAGACTTGGGTAAGCCAGGCTGCTCTGCGGTCTTGCACAATGTCTTCTGTACTAAAGATTTCCAGACTGTGGTATGCATACCACTAATGTCACATGAACAGTCTAAGTGATATACAAATACTGTTTGAACAGGCAGGTGTTGCTGCTTATGTACTTGCATAGCCTGATACAGAGCTGGAAATGTTGGTGCTTCTGCTGTTGCGGGTGATGGCATCTTAGGTGGGGAAAAGTTAGGAAAACCCTTATAGATAGAGATTTGTAGGCAGATGGAAAAAAAAGAAAGGGAAAAAAACCCAGAGTTCTCAGCAACTTGTGTATACTGGATAGATATACTTTCCGTTTTCCTCCCCTTCCCTGTCACCAGGCACCTAAAAGAGAGAAGCTTTGGGTCATCTAAGGAGATAATTCTTCCCCTCATATTTGTGAGCTTGAAGATTTGGTTTTGAGGTTTATCAGTTAAGCTGAAAGATATGTCATAAGCCTATAAATTGTCTATAACCAACAAGAATTAGTAATCTTACCCCATGTCCATCTCTGTCTTTCTCTGTCCAGAGTTTACTCTTTCTTCTTGCCCCAGTGATATGAGGGATGAACAGGACTTGCAGCATCTTGCTGTTTTGCTCTTTTTTAGCCTGGGAAGGAACTGCCCCTTTGCTATCACGACAGCCTAGACTGCATGGGCTTTTTAAGATGCTGACCTAGCTTAGTGGTGAGGTAACTTTCATTTGTCACAGGCAGATTCCTAACATTTATGTGGCAGAGGGATTGCCTCATCAACTGGAAATGAAAAGGTTTAACACAAAGCCAGGTTAAGAAGTTTGACAATGTTGTTTCTTCTTAAGAATAGTATGGTGAAAAAGCAACCATCTTTCTTTCAATTTTTTAATCCTTGTAGATGCAAAAAGGAGTGAGTGGGGACTAGTTAACAAAGCATAGTTAGATCATATTCCTGTATTAGGTGGTATAAACGAAGGATGGTCTTTACTGAGTAAGCTACTGCCAGATAGTTTCCTGGGTGTTTTTTTACCAGTGCCGTGACTTAGCTAACTCATATTCAAATGGTGTACAGGATAGGCTGGTCTAAGCAAGTGTCTCTTCACAAGACCAGACTGAATTACATACGTGCTGTGCAAACACCTCGGATTCTCTAGGCTGCATTGTAAACTCTCCTAGACGGCACAAAGGTGCTGCAAGCCTCAAATGGAGCCTCTGAAGTCCCCTGTAGTATCAGTGAGCAAAAATAATTTATGAAGATGGTACAAGTGGTAACAGTTTGGTACAGTTCTGGGGTTTTTTCTTCTGTTGGTACTTGATGGAACCACAGTAGTCCAAAGACTATATTTATTTATATTTAAGTGTCAGTGGTGCCTTGAGCATTCAAAGCTTAATTCTTGCAAACCCTTTGCAGTGGAAACAAACCTCTTTACAGTGGGAAACATTTATAGGGAGACATAAAATGTTTGTTGCTTTTATTTGGTTTAATGTGTTACATAGAAATTGAATGAAGTCATTCTAATAGTTTATCCACTCAAAAGATTACTTGGTACTAAATATGTTTTGTTTCCGCGGGTGTATATTCATTACCAATCCAAAATCAATACTGTCCCAGAACCATTACTGTGTGGCACTCATTGAAAGCACTCTGTGAAACAAATTAGCATTATCTTTTTATCTGCGGTAAGATATTGCCTACTTCAAATAAATGAGCAATACATTTGCTACTGTTTTGCATTCTTGTTGGGCAGTTTCAGTAGACTAGCTAAGGTTTGGGCAGAGCACCAGACCAAACTATGCTCTTGCCAATTAGAGGCAGCTTTTTCAAGTAAGCTGTGGAGACTACAATATCTTTGTACATGCTCTCTAGATAAATAGTTCCTGTTTCAAAGGTTGTCCAAATTGATATTTTTACTTCTATATGGCATGTTTCACTGAAGAATCTTAGTGCTCTTATATAAGTCTTGTTTCACAGTCTGCAGGGTAGGATACAATATTCCTCAATTTAAAAAGGTTAATTAAAGCAAAAGACAAACTACTGATTTGTCTCACTGGATATATTTAATAAATACTAAACTTAAGTAAAAAAGAAGTGTGTTAAAAGTTTAACCCATGAACAAAACTTATTAAAACTGTTTTCGTTTAATGCAGTGATATTCTTCATTTCCATGTTTGACACACATCACTTTGACTCAGTTTTGTTTTTATTTCTATTTAGGACGTGTAGGAACACCTCATTTTATGGCCCCAGAAGTGGTAAAAAGGGAACCTTATGGGAAGCCCGTAGATGTTTGGGGTTGTGGCGTGATCCTTTTTATCCTGCTAAGTGGTTGTTTGCCTTTTTATGGAACCAAGGAAAGATTATTTGAAGGCATTATTAAAGGAAAATACAAGGTAAATGACAGTATACCTGAATCCCTTTCCAGTGAGATGAGCTCTGATGGTAAAATTTCTGGAAGGTGATATTTGTACTTAACCTGATTTAAATTTGAAGCTTATAGAAATCTTGTCTGTGTTGCACAGGAAGAGAGATGATTTTCTCTCTCCAGTCTATCTTGTTCCTGCTGTGTTTTGTATCAATGTTAGGAATTAGAATACAGAAATATTTACTCAGATGAAATAATAAATGGGTGCAAAACTAGCCCCTAATTCTACGTGGCGCTTGGTAGGATTACATGAGGTTTAGCTGTAAAGTAGAACATACTGTATGTTACCTTAGTTTTATAGATCATTTAAATTTTTTAATCAAATAAAATAACTCTCATAAAGGCTGGTCATCATATTGCCATGATTTAAAACAAAATGCATGCTACTATAAAAACATAGTTATGCATTTTTCTTTTTAGTACAGTGTATAGTAAAGTGCAGCTGATGATTCAAAAGGAGCCACTTGGAACTGAAAGCAAATCGGTGTGCGTGCAAGATAAGCGCGTTTCACAACATAAGCATCCTAGAGCCATTATGGAGACAAATTTAAAGCTTTGACTTCACTATTTTTGTGGTTTTGTCTAAGATCAGTTTTGCTCTGCTTTGCAGCCAAGGTCATACATGAGCTGTGTATTAGCAGATTAAGAGTGGAAACTCCTAAAGCTGTCCAATAGTCTGTAATATGGTTTAGGAAGTATTTTATCATATGAATTTAACAGTAGTCTGCTAAAATGTGACAGCAGTGGTACTGCACTTGGTCAGGAGCACATTTTTCATTCTTTAAATTTTGTATTCTAGAAACAGCAGAATTTCTTCATGGCACTAGTTTTGGGATTGCATAGACTGGTAGACATTCCAGTTTCACTTTATGGAAGATTTCTTTATGGAATCTCTTAAGCAGCTAAAATCTTCTGGAAGCGTACAAGTTAACTTTTCTTCGTTTAAAAAAAAGTCACGGCCAGCACATTGTGTCTTCTCAGTTCCTTTTCTGTTCCTGTATCCACAATAATATGTCTATTCAGTGAAAATAGTATAAGGATTTCAAAACAATCTTGCTGCAAATTTGAAATTACCTTCGTTTCATTAGAGCCGAAAAAGAAATTACAAATCACAACTGTAAAAGTGCATTTCATAGCCAGATAATGTTCCTGAGTGCTCCAATTTAAAGAGATTATTTTTTCTAAAGACTGATTTTAAATAAAATAGGCCTCTTTAAATGAACAGATTTTGAATTTTCATTTCGTACTTTGTAAAATTAGCAGTATGCTATCTAAATAAAACTTAAGTTCTTCATAAATTTAAGAAATGCTAGAAATAGCTTAAGGATAGAATCCTTTATCACAGAAAGAATTTTCTTACTTTAGTATGGATTTATTGGGTCTCCATCATTTTGACCAGTTGGACACAAACCTGCATGTGCACAAGATGAAAATATATTCTAAATCAGTTCTGCTCTAAAAAGTGTTCCAATTGCTTGTATTGATGATCACATGTCAGTGTGCTTTCCTACCTGAGTGGCTGAAGATGCTTAACTGTTGTAAAGTTGAAAGGAATTTATTGGGAAGAGCCATTGTCCATGCTACCTGTGGGACAGGACCAGAGTAGTTCACAACAGGCATTAGCTGACTCCCTTCTTACTCAGCATCACTGGCATGAGATTGCGGGTTGATACAGACAGACTGTCATGCTGTTCCTTATATTGATTTCAGTAGATTTAATTCCTACATTTATCATATGCGTAGTTAACTGTCAGACAAAACCTAAGTATTTTTTCTTTTTCTAGTGAAGGGTCACTTTTATGTGAACAAAATAGAGAGTAAAAGGAAGAAAATTATGCTGTTATTATAACATAATACTAAGGATATGTCAGCTTTTATGTGGTACAGTGCTCACTGTTTTTAGTTTTTTATGCCATTTCAATAGCAACTAATGTACAATTTTGTAAGTTATTAAAAAACTTAGAAACTCCCTTCCACATTTATTATGATAAAATGTTTACAAATACCAACCACAGTTAAATCTCTGCAATTACTTTACATAAAAAGTAGGTTCTTGTCTATATTCTTATTACTAATTTAATTTCTTTTTTCTTGCTTGTAATCAGATGAATCCTAGGCAATGGAGCCATATTTCTGAAAGTGCCAAAGATCTGGTACGCCGCATGCTTATGCTGGATCCAGCAGAAAGGATAACAGTATATGAAGCATTGAACCATCCCTGGTTAAAGGTAGAAAAAGCAGCTGTATACATACCAGTTTCCTCTTCAAGGGAGGAAAAGATTTCTTTCTTTCTTTCTTTGAACTTTTAAAAGTAGACGTGGCATTGTACAAGATGTGTGATAATATTCTTTAAATGCTTTGTAATATTAGAGCCTGAGATTTTGATAATTGTCGGGCTTGAACTCTTGCTTAACAGCAAGCGCAGACTCACTTAGGCATCTTCAGCAGCATCAGAGTGTGGGGAGTAGGACTGCATAGAATAAAGCTTGAAAAAGTCATTGATGTGTCTTTCTGTGGGTCTCAAACTCCAGAGGAGTAATTTCTGATCTCCTCTTTGCTCAGTCCTACCTGGATCTCTTTCCTATTATGCATGTAGCCATGCAGTTAATTGCAGTACGTTATGCTACTTAACTGTGCTGCTTTCTTATGTTAGATTCCTGAAACATCCCACCAGAGTGAAGTAGTATGTAGTGGTGTGTTGCTCAAAGATCACTGTAACTACATAAAATTATATGGCATCTGGTAATCAAATTATTTTTCGGTGGTGGCAGAATTTACAACACAGTTTGAGCCAGTGGAAGAGTAGTTTCTGAACACCGAAGATTAACAGAAGCAGAATATACACCTAGCTTCTCAGTAGTCCTGTTAATAGGCTGTGCTAAACATTGGAGTTGGAGAATGACGGGTGCGTTGCAGATTTAAAAGGGGGCAAGTATTGGTTCAGAGCATTGTATTTTGTTTGGCAGAAACTGATGAATTAACTATTTTTCTTTGTTATCCTCTATTTCCTTTCCATAGTGTGGGCCCAGGGTAGAGAGTCATAATATCACTAACTTAGAGCACTTCTTTGGCAAGGGTGCTATTCTGGTGTCTGCTTCTGGACTTTTTATATGTTTTTCATTAGACAAATACTGACACACAAAAAAAAAAAAAAAAAAAAAACAAAACCAAAAACACCACCCCTGTGACGCACAGGCTCATATGCTCTTCTTCTCCAAGTAAATGGTCTAACTGCGAGTGAATGGAGTCATTCTTCCACTTCTCTCTTTCTGGCTCTGACTCTTGTATTCCAAGCTGCAGAATGGTCTTGCTTATAAAAGGAGGGCAGGAGTGTGTGCCTCTCGGGAATAACAGTGATTAAGGCACTCTTCTGAATATTGGGAAACTGCAGGTTCAAACCTTTCTACTCAAATGGAGCTGAAGTTCTCTCTGTTCATCTGGGGCATACATAGTGCATCAAATATTTCAAAGAGCATAGTTATGGACACCATGTTTGGGAATCGCAAATGATCATACTCCAGTGATTGAGTCAGTGGTAAACACAGGTGATCTGTTTTTACCTGCTTGTAGTTTGACTTCTTCCTCACTTTGTGAGCTTACCCACATTTAGATGTCAAAGCAAGGGTTTTGTTGAGGGTTATTTTTGCAGAAAACTACCATTTTTGTTGTTTGAGCAACTAAGCTGATTAGGCTTTTTAAAAAGATAATTCTGTAATGCAAATGTGCAAGTTCAGCCTATATAGCTCATTTGAGGTCTGTGGTCTCTTTCTGATCTTGCCATTATTTGTTGAAAGACAAGGAAGGAGAAAGAAGATTTAGTTGAGACAACTTTGCTTCCAAGCTTTGGCCAGCATTCTGTCAGTCAGTCCTCTCTTGTTTTTGACTACGATAAACTGCCTTCCCTGCTGACTCAGAATTTTCTTCTAAACTCTAGGTAGCAGCCAAATACAGCATGAGACAGAGAGTCTCCATCTTTAGTGCCATAGAGAGACTGAATTACTTCTGCCAGTGATTTCACTCTGATTCAGGAGATGCATGTGATATAATTATCAATTTAATGTAAATGTTTATGTAGCTTCTGTGATGATTTGGAGCAGGGGAAGAAAGTAGCTGCTGCAAGTTCTGCCCCCACTGTTCACTGTTCATTGGCAAATTTTTGGTCTGCATCTATAATGGAGAATTCCTCCTGTAAGCTAGCGCCTGGTGTCACCAGCCATCAAGCTTTCACTTCCTGCTCTGTTGGACATGTACCCCATCTCCCAAGCTTGCCTGAAATATCAAGAACCCCTTAAAAAGAGTGCTTGAATATGTTGCTTCACTGGGATTTGTGAATCCCAAGAAGCAGAACTCCTTTGTGCTTGCCAGCTTCAAAGTTCAATGCTAGCCACATGCTAACAACACAACAGTAAAACACAAGGATAGGGTCTTACCACAAAGTGGGAAACAAAATTACAAAAAGAAAATATCCCTGGCCCAAGTTGAGGATTCTTTCAAAATATTTTTATTTTTCTCAGTTTCTTGAAGTTTTCCTTAAGTTGCAACAAATCCTCATTATCTTTAGGCTACTTATTAGCTGGTACTTTTCTTGTCTAGTTTCTTAATGTTGAGAGACTATTAAGAGAGACTAAGACTATTTAATGCTTCTTTTGTTTTGTTTTTTGCGGGTTTTTTTAAGGAGAGAGATCGCTATGCATACAAGATTCATCTTCCAGAAACAGTAGAACAATTGAGAAAATTCAATGCAAGACGAAAACTAAAGGTAAAATGAATGTAGTGTTAAAACAATATAATTATGTAACTTAAATTTTGTGTGATACTTCATTCATTTTAAAAGTGCTGAGAGAAATCTATGCTCTGAAGTTCACAACAAAATAAAAAGTTGAAACAGGTCTTCACAGTCGTTTGTGGCAATGATGTCTTGTTAAGGGTGTTCGTCCTTTCTCTTGTAGTGTATAGTTTTCAAACTAAATTTCAGCACAAACTGTCTGGTATCAGTGAAGGTGTGTATGACGTCTTCATCGTAAGTTAATTAAATAATTCTGTGTAATATGAATTATTGGAGAGGAGAGAATAGTACAATGGCTTCTGTTATTATTGTGTTACGTTTATAATAAAAGGAACATAATAATGTTTTAATGTCATTTTTCAAGAAGAGCAAAGACATATTCTTCAGTTTATCCCCTTTATGTTTGACTATACACGAGATCATTTCTCAGCTGAATTGAAAAGAATGTTAACATTTTAGCCCAAAACAATATGTTTTCCTTCAGTTCCTATTTTGGAAAGTTTAACAGAAACATTTTTAAATTCACTAAAGGGTTGAGAAAATTTTAACAGAAACATGCAGCATTACAATTTGTGAGGTTTTTTTATAATTTGTAAAAAACCACAGAATCAGATATACATGTTGAGTTGCTGCTTTGCAAAATGTTAATGTAGCTGCAAAAAGAACTGATAGGATGCGACAGTTGCTGTAGTTCATGATAAAAAGCGCTTTCTCTCAGGTGGTTTGTAGGTCCAGGTAATGCTTTCATTAAAATGTTAGCTAGTGCATTTTAGAATATTATCTGTTTTCCTGCTCTAGACGCAGTTTCAGATCTTTCCCAGGTTTCTTTCTGGGGAGGCCACTGTATTTAGTCTCCTGAGAGGGTTTATACCTGTGCTATTTGTTTTCTATGATTTTATCCAAAGCACTGTTCTGTTTCCTGAAATTATTTGTTGTCCATTTTGCCTACTGCCCAACTGTAAGACATTAAAACCTGTGTGGTTAAACTGTAATTTACTTGAACAAGTAAATATATGTGAAAGCAGATAAGCATTTTTCTGGCTTTGTAACTTCCCATATAACACTCATTCTGAGAGTCTGAGATTATTACATTTTCATACAGATATGTTATGGGTGTCAAATATTCTAGTGCTGTCAGTGTCAGATTCTGACAATTTCTTAGAACATATTGCATTGCTTTAAAGACTGAATTTTTGTACTTGCTAAGCCACCCAGTCTAGCTAAGAGGGAAAGAGAAATAAATTAGTTATTTTGTTTACAATGTACTATGAGAATTTATGCCTCACACTTATTATTTTAAAATGCTTTCCCATAAAGAATTGTTCTCATGAATCCCCTCACAAATAATATATTGACTGTTTATTAGAGTAGTGTATGAGCAGCTCTTCTGTTAGATATTGTCACCGACAACAGTGAAGCAGAGCTGAAGACTATAAAATTTATTTACTCTTCACTGCGAAGGTTAACACGTGAGAGACCTCGGGAGAGTGAGTGATCCGAGGTGTCTGGAAATGCTTCATTATCCTTCTTTGTGTAATTTAGACTATGTGGGTATTTTTATTCAGGGGGCAGTACTAGCAGCTGTGTCAAGCCACAAATTCAACTCCTTCTATGGTGACCCCCCTGAGGAGCTGCCAGACTTCTCTGAAGACCCCACCTCCTCAGGTATTTTAACAGAAAGTGTATTTACTGCAGTCAACCTGTTTTAATTCTATAGTATCAAGTATTTACTAATTTCTCATGATTTCATAAAGTTGCATATTAAGTTAACGTTTAAATGTGAAAGCATAAATAATTTTCAGTCATAATGGTATTAGTGACTGGAGAAAATGAAGAAAAAATCTCTGCACAGTTATAAGTTTCTACAGAAATTCTGTCTGATTTTTTTACTTGTATGTGCATTTAGTTATAAATAGTGCTATAACCTCATATTTCTCTTCATATCGCTTGAGTGTAAAAGCTTATTGAAAATTTGTCTCAAATTCTTAGGCAGGAGCAAGGTTCTTATACCTTACTAGAAGTTATTTATAAAAAGAAAATATCGTGTACCGGAGTTTCTTGACCTCCTGTTTTAGAGAACAGTATGATTAAGATGTCTCCTCTTTAGAGCAGGCTGGACAGTATTTCTGATACTATAACCCAGACCCCCAAATCTTCAGAGAGAGACAATACATGTACTTCAGAGACCTCGCAACATACTTCAAAGGGAAGATAATACCTTTGCTGTGCTGTGAGCACGTAGTTAGGCCTTGGGCAGAACAATGATCTTACTCCAAGCAGTCCTTTTGTCCTCGACCCATATTCAGGAATGTAAATAACCTGGCAGTCCCTATACTAACAGGGCCCTGTCATAGTTATGTATGTTAATTTTGATATAACATTACTCACAACATTTGCCGTGCAAAAGTCTGGGTTGGTCTGTCTGATCTAAAATTAGGATTTAGGATCAAGTTAAATGAACTTCTGAGAAAAATCTAAGGCTAGTAGGACTCTCTCTTTTATTATTACTGACAGAATATTTTAGCTACACACTGACTTTACTAGAAGATGTTTCAGGAGCTTAATTACATGTGCTGAACTGCTGTGTGATAATTCTCTTTCCCTATATTTTTATAGGTGAGAAAATTACTTACTGCATGTGTTAAGTGTTCCTTTTCTGCTCTTTCATATGAACAAGTAATTTTAATAAATTATTTCAATGTCATTAATATAGGAATTGGGGACAATTTTTTTTTGTTGTTGAAAATCTTAAGTTTCACTTCTTGGAATTCAGGTTTGACTACTTAAATTAAAAGGTTGCTTTGTCCTTAGAGATGCACACTGCTCATATTTCACTCCATAGAAGTGAATGGAAACCTCAGATCTTTTATTGCAAATGGATAGTTACAGCCCCATGGCTTAACTTCAGGCAGCCAGCTTTTGAATACTTGATATACTTGTAAGTAAGGAACCATGTATTCTTTTAAAGAAAAAATAATAAGTTGGTTTTACTTCGCCCAGAATTACTTGCAGTGCTTTAATTTTTGTTTCCAGCTACTTCCTCCATTTCAGTAAAACAAATAGGCCACCAACGTGATTGGCAGTGGCAACTTTCCTCATCTAAGAGCTGCAGTTCCTCTTTCCAGTTTCAGTCTCACATCAACAGGGCATGTGTTTTCCTCATAGGATGATGTAATAGCAGATATCAGTATACAGCAAAGGTACAAGTTCTACTTTTTCTACTCACAGAATATATGAATCAAGTACACATGTAAATTCTACAGCATATCTGTGCTGGAGCCATTGTTATCTTGTGTTCATCTCTGAAATAACTGAAACAATAGCTTGGATTTCTCAGGAAAGTGTAGTTATTGTCTAAAATAACATTGTTGATCTCACTGAGGGGAGATCACAGTGATCAGGAAACGATACTAAGTGGATAGTTTTCATAATGTTTCCCTGACCGTCTATATTAGCTGATGAAATATTTAATATCTCAGGATAAACACTGAGGCTTACAAGAAATGATACTGCAACTTTCAGCTTCTGAAATTGCTAGATATAGAAATCTATTTTGTTTCCTCTTCAGAAGTTCACCAATAAGGTTTTCAAATTTTTCTAGCTTCTAAAGGTAGGCTCTTGTGATGATTCTAAACTGACCTAGTTTATAGAAATTAGACATAAAACTCTTGAATTGCAGTAGAAACTTGAATATCTTAAGGTTATTTGAGTTTCCTATCATCTCGTAATGTTCTTCCAGATCATAAACTCTAATGAAGAGCATTTAATATTTTAAATGTTGCTGCCTATTTAGTCCTCTCATAAAATTCCATTAAGCTTACCATTAAAATTAAATAATTTGTCAGAAATGGGCAAATGTGGAACTCCTGCTGAGATAAAGATGCAGAAAAGTAATGCTTATTAGGTTATACAGATTGTATCTTCTGTCCTCCTCCAGGTCTTTCTAAACACAGAAAATAAAATTTCGGTTCTGTCTTTTTCCCAGATTAATCTAGAGGTGTTCTTCTCAGAGTTCAGTGAACCTGGGATTGCTGGACCCTTTGAGCATCTTCCTATACTATCAGAGTGATAGCCTGGGATATGAAGGCCCTATAGATAGCAAGTCAGATGACTTTCTTAGATGCAGTATCACAAAGGATATTCTTGTCAGAGAGGTTTCCAGTGAGGGTCAGCAAATTGCATAACTAAATTAGACAGGAATGAACACAGACAAATTTCATTTAAAGTCAGCCAGGTATTTTTCTGTGCACATCTTCCTTTCATTCGTACAGGGTATGTTAATAATACTTGGTTCTCACAGCTTGTTCTGGGTGATCTATTTCTTCTTCCGTCAGCAACTGTCCTCTGAAGGACTTGACTTAATCCCACTATCATTCTGTTGGTAACATGGCAGGAGTCAGCCTTGCTGAATTTTGAGAGACTATGAAAAAGGCTTTTAAAATGTTTTGAAAAAAAAAGTGAATATTTATGAAACTAAAATATTACTTTACTGCTAGTAGGCTGTGTTCAGTAACATCTTTAGTAAAGCCACTAAACACCTCAAGTGACAAGCATCTTGCAAATGTTTTTGCTAGAATGTAAAACATTGGACTTTCAGGTTGCCTGTCTTCAAGACATTGTAAAATGTCAATTTCCGAAGGCAATGAATGTTTTGGCTATTTTTAATGTGCCAAAACAAATATAAATCAGAAGTTAGCAATCAGCAGCCTTAAAGGCTAAATCTGGCACATGAGAAAAACTGGCCCAGTAGAGAGTATTTGAAGTGGACCATGAAATTAATTATGTGCTAGAGAAATTCACAACTAGTTTGCTCTCTGCTGCCCTTCCTCCTCTTACTCCCTCCTCTCGCTCCTGCCCTCCCTGGCTCTGCTATCACCTGCTTGCACATTAGATCAAGGCAGAGGATTTCCTCTGCTTGTGTCATATGCTGACCATTTGTCCCCAACAGATAGTACAGAGGTATCATTTTCAAGTGTTTTGATAGCAATGCCTCAGGCTGAATAATGAGCGTCACCAGTGTAAAGATTTTCATTTTTCATCCTTTTGCTTCTTCAGCTGCCCGTTCTGCGGCAGCTGAGGGAAAGGCTGTGGAATTGTTTGATGTTTTGACTTGGGAAGCTGAATTCAGGAAGACTGTTTAGTTTACTTTGGAGTTTTAAGTAGATTTGGGATGTTTAGGTTTTTAGGCTGAAAAGCCCATATATTGAAGAAGTTTTTTATGACTTTGGATTTCCAAAAACCTTTTTGTAGTCCCATTTTTAGAACTACTGAGTCAGTGTTGGAGTTAAGCCAGTGGATGGTCCATAGTCTTTGGAAAACTGCATAGCTGATTTTTAGATTAAAGCAAATCTTACCTTTTGGTTAAAGGACTTTCCTCTGTGATGCCTGTTTGAATTGCTTGGTTTATGGTGCTTATATTCTGAAATGTGACTAACAGTTTCAGAGTAGCTTTTTTGCTGCAAACAGTTCTAGATTCCTGTAAGGCATTTTATCATGCTATGTTTCAGTTTAACCACCGAGAAAGTTATAGCAGCATATTTTATAACAGACTGACTGACCAAATGTACTTATTTAGCCGGGGCTAACAAATAGCACTGTTGAAGTACTTCCTGAACACTTGTGTGCTTCCTGAGCTCTGTTCTTAACCGTGTAAGGTGATGAACATAGAAGCAGTGCTTTTGCATTTCACAGAAAGCAGGCACATTAAGTCTACATCAGTGTCTCTAGCTTGTTTCCTCAAACTACAAGGCACAAATTTCATATGGCATTTTTATAAATGCATTTTGATATTTTGTCTCAGGATTGCTGTATGTAAAATGAAATCTTCATTCTTTTTTATCTTGTAGACTCTATATTGTCATATTAAATGAGAAATTTTTAACAGTATGAGATCTTGATTTTCAAATTTGAAAGTAATAATAATGGGAAAAGAGCTAAATCTGATAGTCCTTCAGAGTGAGATCAAACAGCAAATGTGTGGCCAAGTTGCAAGATCACTATTTCCAACATATGTGGAACTAGCTTAACTCACAAGTCAGTGAGTGGTCAGTAGTTTCATGGGACTTCAATTCCATGAAATATGGGCAATATGAGCCCATATCTTAAAAACAATCAGTCTCATCGACATGAGGAAGAAAAAGAAATGCTATTGTTATGCAAAAATTACCACTGATTTTGTAAGTATTTGCAAAGGGTCTTGTGTAACATTTTTAAGTATGAGTGCTTGGGAAAAAAAATTACCTTCACCTTATAATTTACTGTTGTTATTAATTCCTTATCTAGTATTACAGCTATAACTGACTACCAGTTTTGAGATCATGAGTTTTAGTGTTTCCAATACTCTGTTATTATCTTTGTGATTTTTCAGCTATTTAATCTTAGTTCTGGTATGTTTAAATACAAAAACTTTTAAGTATATAAAGTCACTGTTAATTAAAATCAGTAATAAAGTGGTTTCTAAATGGTTCTCATAATGGTTCTCACTGAAACCTTTGTAAAAAAGTTGCTTTCCATATAATATTGCTAAATTCTAGTTTGTAAATACAAATATATTAATTAATATGATGTTATGCTACGTTTGCAGTATCGTGAAATAGTTTATCAGTTCACCTGTTATGATATTCTTATTTGTAATCATTTTTTTGTCCATGAATTTTTTAAAATAGTTTAACCAATGTTGGAAAAAGTCTAGTATTATAGATACCTAACACTGCATACACGTTCTGCCTTCCCAATGCCAAGTGTTTGTTTTCCTCCCATCCCGGTCTGCAAGTCCCATTTGTTTCACACATAGAAACCATATTAAAAAAACGGGGCGAGGGGGTTCTTGTCAGTTTGTTCATACTATTTTGTGGCTAAACTAGTGTGCTAGGTTGCAGCTTTATAAATCGCTTGTTCTGAAATCTTCGTACTGTTTGTTGTTTGTCCAAATGCTGCCTTCCTACTAGGACTTCTAGCAGCAGAAAGTAGGTATCCCTTTGTTTTCCTTTAAGGCTTATAATTCAGCTATGGTGTGTGTCTTTGCATGTTTAAAAATCAGCTTTCTTCTCTTCTCTTTGCTATTTTCAGTTTTAATACTGCCTGTTAAAGAAAAGTAACCTGTGTGCTTTTGACTAAATCTGTCTATAACTTTGAAAATATAATTAACCAGAAATAATATGATTTCCAGGGAATTCTGAATATTCTAGTTTAGGGGCAGTGTTAAAATTACCTGTTTTTTTGTTTTCAATATTTGCAGCACAACTGAAATAAAATTTAATTTTCATTAAATTAGTTAAGGATCAAATGGTTTGGTTTTGCATTTTCATTCCAAAATTAATATTTTCATGGACTAATGGGCTTTTTTCTCCTAACACTAAACAGATACTGCAGTATTAGTCATATGTCATTTTCTTGCTATACCCCTGCATGAACTTTCTTGATCATTTTGTGTTGATGTGATAGATGATATATGCATATGCATTGTGTATATGCATACACCTGATTTAAATAACTACCCAGTATGTGTCTCCTTAATGAAGGATTATTACTGACATGTAGGGAGGAGGTTCTGCTGCAAGTTAGCTGCACACTTCATGAGAGACCAGAAGCACAAGCACTTCTAAAACCTGCAGGCTGTACTAGACAGAGGAGAAGGTGTGAAATTCTAGACCCTTTGATACAAACCGGAACCATTTCAAAACCAAGAAATTCAGCATCTCAAAATACAAGCTATATAAAGCAGGGGTTTTCCTGCAGCATTTGAAGATTTGTAGACTAACAGTTCTTCTTCTGTCCTAGGTCAGGGCAGCAAGACATATGTCCATGTCTCCATTTCTGATCAAAGTCGTGGATTTTTTGTTGTTGTTGTTTGGTTCATTCTTTTGATCTTATCGGTTGTGAGGGCTGTCGTTTCTTGTCCTCCTACTTCCCATCTCAGAATGCCTGTCCAGTAATATGAGAGTGAAAACTCAGTGGATTTTTATATAAAAGTTTTGCAACAATATTATTTTTTTGCAATTGTAGGGAAAAAAGAAACCTCATACAGAGCCTCTGCCACTGATTTTTCATTTTTGTTTGTACATAAAGACTTTCTCCAGTAAACTTACAGACTGATAGGGTGTGCTACCCTCCTACTGGTTAGAAGAGGGTTACCATATATTTTTGCAATGAGGAAAAAAGTATCTAAGGAAGTAATAGTGAAGGGCATTCATTTGTTAAAACATTTATTTGGTTAGTTGCATGTGAGTGTGCTAGTTGTAAGGTGCAGGTCTGGTCTGAAAAACAATACCTTCTCACTACAATTTTCTTTACCACCAGACTAGACTAGCTTCTGTCATATTTGTGACTAGTTTTACAGTGAGAGATAACTGGGAAGAGGAATTGGCAAACTTTGTGTAAAGATCCCAAGCATGGAGACAGGAGAAAGCTGGAGACATGCATACAGGCAGGGCCCCGTGCGTGTGGAATAAAACTAAGACTATCTTCAAAATCAAGCAGCAGTTTCTGCACCCCTGCCCTTCCCTTTCTCCCTCCACGGCACTTCCCCTTCGCCCCATCCTTTTTTGCATTTCCATATATAGTACTCGCCTCTGTGTTCTTGCTTGTGTTTGGGAACATTTTATCTCCTTTTCTCCCCCCCACCCCCCAATCTTCTTTCGTCTTTTCCTCTTTCTCCCTGTTTTTCTCTCCTGCACCTATTTCCCTTGCTTTTCTTCTCTGACTTTTACATGCCTTTCTTTCCCTTCTTGTGTTCCATAGGTGTTCTTACTTTCTTTAATTTAGCTGTAAATCCCAATACCCATCCATCACACCAACTGCCTTCTTTCTGCAGTTTCACTGTAGTCTCTGTAAACCTCCATCGTTCTAGTTCTCTTCCTAGACTCTTCCTGATTGTAACATATATATATAAAAATATATATATAGTGTGTGTGTATATATATATATTATCACTGTCTTAATTGCTTCCCAGTAGCATTCACAGAACTGCGTGCATGTAGGAACTTATTTGTGAATTTGGAGAGTGTCTAAAGAAGGAAGAAGTCGTTAAACACCATATAGCTCAAATTTGAGGAGGATAGATCCCTTACTTGCCTTTCATTTTAATTATACTGTTATATATGTGAAACATATATCAACCCTGGACTTCAGTAGGGCCAACTTTGGCCTTTTCAAGCAATTGCTAGGGGAAATCCCATGGGACAGGGTACTAGAAGGTAAGGGGGCCCAAGATAGTTGGTTAGCATTCAAGGACTGCTTCTTCCGAGCTCAAGATCAGAGC
Organism: Nyctibius grandis; assembly: GCF_013368605.1. Lineage (NCBI taxonomy): Eukaryota > Metazoa > Chordata > Aves > Nyctibiiformes > Nyctibiidae > Nyctibius > Nyctibius grandis. The sequence continues at coordinate 27,388,497 of NC_090659.1, forward strand.
ATCCCAGCAGGTAGGAAGTCAAGGAAGGGTACCAGGAGACCTGCATGGTTAAACAGGGAACTGCTGGGCAAACTCAAGTGGAAGAAGAGGGTGTACAGATCATGGAAGGAGGGGCTGGCCACTTGGGAGGAATAGAAGTCTGTTGTCAGAGGATGTAGGGAGGCAACTAGGAAAGCTAAGGCCTCCTTGGAATTAAACCTTGCAAGAGAGGTCAAGGACAACAGAAAGGGCTTCTTCAAATACATTGCAGGTAAAACCAACACTAGAGGCAATGTAGGCCCACTAATGAATGAGGTGGGGGCCCTGGAGACAGAGGATAAAAAGAAGGCAGAGTTACTGAATGCCTTCTTTGCCTCTGTCTATACTGCTGGAGGCTGTCCTGAGGAGCCCCGGACCCCTGAGGCCCCAGAAGAAGTCAGGATAGAGGAGGAATCTGTCTTGGTTGATGAGGGCTGGGTCAGGGACCAATTAAGCAACCTGGATGTCCATAAATCCATGGGCCCTGATGGGATGCACCCGCGGGTGCTGAGGGAGCTGGCAGAAGTCATTGCTAGGCCACTCTCCATCATCTTTGCTAAGTCGTGGGCAACGGGAAAGGTGCCTGAGGACTGGAGGAAAGCGAATGTCACTCCAGTCTTCAAAAAGGGCAAGAAGGAGGACCCGGGTAACTATAGACCGGTCAGCCTCACCTCCATCCCCAGAAAGGCGATGGAACAACTTGTCCTTGGTGCTGTCTCTAGGCACATCAAGGGTAGGGGGATCATTAGGTGCAGTCAACATGGCTTCACCAAGGGGAAGTCATGCTCAACCAACTTGATAGCCTTTTATGAGGACGTAACCCGGTGGATAGATGATGGTAAAGCTGTGGATGTGGTCTATCTCGATTTCAGTAAAGCGTTTGACACTGTCTCCCACAGCATCCTCGCAGCTAAACTGAGGAAGTGTGGTCTGGATGATCGGGTAGTGAGGTGGATTGTGAACTGGCTGAAGGAAAGAAGCCAGAGAGTGGTGGTCAATGGGACTGAGTCCAGTTGGAGGCCTGCGTCTAGCGGAGTCCCTCAAGGGTCGGTACTGGGACCAGCACTATTCAATATATTCATTAATGACTTGGATGAGGGAATAGAGTGCACTGTCAGCAAGTTCGCTGATGACACCAAACTGGGATGAGTGACTGACACACCGGAAGGCTGCGTAGCCATTCAGAGAGACCTAGACAGGCTGGAGAGTTGGGCGGGGAGAAACTTAATGAAATATAACAAGGGCAAGTGTAGAGTCCTGCATCTGGGCAAGAACAACCCCATGTATGAGTACAAGTTGGGGACAGACCTGTTGGAGAGCAGCGTAGGGGAAAGGGACCTGGGGGTCCTAGTGGACAGCAGGATGACCATGAGCCAGCAGTGTGCCCTTGTGGCCAAGAAGGCCAATGCATCCTGGGGTGTATTAGAAGGGGTGTGGTTAGCAGGTCGAGAGAGGTTCTCCTCCCCCTCTACTCTGCCCTGGTGAGGCCGCATCTGGAATATTGTGTCCAGTTCTGGGCCCCTCAGTTCAAGAAGGACAGGGAACTGCTAGAGAGAGTCCAGCGCAGAGCCACGAAGATGATTAAGGGAGTGGAACATCTCCCTTATGAGGAGAGGCTGAGGGAGCTGGGTCTCTTTAGCTTAGAGAAGAGGAGACTGAGGGGTGACCTCATTAATGTTTATAAATATGGAAAGGGCAAGTGTCATGAGGATGGAGCCAGGCTCTTCTCAGTGACATCCCTTGACAGGACAAGGGGCAATGGGTGCAAGCTGGAACACAGGAGGTTCCACATAAATATGAGGAAAAACTTCTTTACGGTGAGGATGACTGAACACTGGAACAGGCTGCCCAGAGAGGTTGTGGAGTCTCCTTCTCTGGAGACATTCAAAACCCGCCTGGACGCGTTCCTGTGTGATATGATCTAGGTAATCCTGCTCCGGCAGGGGGATTGGACTAGATGATTTTTCGAGGTCCCTTCCAATCCCTAACATTCTGTGATTCTGTGATCTCCCACCTTATTTTAAACTATTATATGCATATATATACACATGCTTTGGCTGTCATCTGTCCTTACACAGATAGTTGTTCTGGAATATAGTGAACAGCAAAGAGCAGCAAATTACTGTGTGAGGTTAGAGGCATCTCAACTCCAGTGATTCTTGCAGATGTGGTTTAAAGTGATGAAGAGCATCTGGTCCTCAGTTGGCTTTCTCATAATCTAAAAAGTTACATCTGCACAAGTAGTAGAAAAGTCCCATCTCTGTAAAAAGATTCTTTTCTCACCTTCGAATAGAGGTGTTCTTTCTTATACACTGTAAACTCCTGTCCGCTGCTTCTAAGGCAAACCTAGCCTTGTATATAGCGTGGGCATAGTATTTCATGATTGTGCTGATATTGAGCCTAGACTTTCATGTTTGGCTAAAGTGAGCAGTTTTAAATGTGTATGCAATTGTCATTTGAAAACCTCGGCTCACAGGCACCCTATCATTTCCACAGCATTTTGATGTAGTGCTTAATTACCTACTATGTTAAACATTTATGCCTTGTGTTTTCAGGGTATCGTAATCAGATGCCAGCAAAAGAAAACTACTGGAGGCACTGATTTATACAGTTACCACTAAATAGGTCATTTAGAGGTATAAGTGTCGCTGGAGTCTTAAAGCAGATGCAAAGAATCTTTGTTTTATTTGTCATACGTGAAAAATAAATATAAAATCCATCAAGCTTGAATCTCACATTACAGAGTTGGTAAAAATTACCTCGTTGTCACTTCACCAGGTGTGCTCTATCAGCATCGCATAATCTTTATAAGAAATGTTTTTCTGAAAATAACTGCACTTTATAATTATGCCTAAATATTACATGCTTATTTTTTATGAGATTGTATCTCGTGACTCCATTCAGTGACTCTAACATTTTATTTTATGTACTATGTTTTATCTGAATTTAAAACTCTTCTGAAAGGTACTCTTAGGCTTTTAACCAGGTGTCTGTAACAGAGAGTTTAGGTGTTCACAGAATTGCCTGTAGAATTGTTCTATCACTTTTTTATGCAATAACATGCTACTATATTGCTACTATGCCATTTTCTCATGCAGGTGCATATCATTTGTAAATGCATGAAAGACATGGCAGTAGATACAGCATAAGATTGCAGGTAAAAAATGCATAAGCTAGAACTGTGTTTATGAGGGATTAGCAAAGTCAATGTAAGAACTTCTCATCAAATTTGTTAAGGATATTCTTGGAAACCTTCTTTTACAGCCATCTATTCAATGTGACCAGTGGACAGGAGAAAAAAGACCTAATGAACAAAGCTTAGTGTTTTGGAGTTCCCAGATAATAAAAAAGTTGTCGAGATGCAAATATTAAAAAAAAATAGTAACTTTTATTTCTATTTGAAAGACCTCAAAGTATTCCACAAAATAAAGTTCCTGAAGTAAATAATACTGCCAAATAAATAATGTGGTGGGCCAGAGCATTCAGTGTTTCACAGTAATACAGCACTGCAGACAACATTGAACATCTCATTGGTTCTGGTTTTGGCTCAAGTTTTAGTGGTTATGAGCAACATTGAGCAGTATTAGAGTATCTTAGGATATCCAAGCCTCTGAAGTTAATCTTCTCTTGAGTTTTCCTTAAACACTCCAAATACACAGAAAGGGCTTTGAACCCAGAAAGAGAAGTTTTACTAGAAAAGAAAATAATTAATTCAAACTCTGAGCATGACAGGAATAGAAATAAAAGAGAATTCTAACAGATTTCCTTCTGCCAACTGCATCCTAGTAAGTCAAGCACTTTCTTTCAGGCTTGAAGATCTCTAAGTTATCAACCTTTAATTGACATATGGAAAATGTTATAAGAAACTCAGCACAGTCCCTTTTGGGTCCCTAGGTAATGTTTTTCTTCCGTGCCTTTGAGGCTTAGCTGTGATCTCCCCATGCTGTTACAGCAGGTTCCCAGTCCCTGTGTTTTCTCGGATGTCCTGCTGTGTCTCCCAGTGTGGAAGCTGTGGTGCAGGCAGAGGAATACAGGCAGTTCCTTTCAGCAGAGCATGCGTATTCATTATCAAAGACAGAGCAGTTTTTTCTCTTCCTCAGTGCACCTGACCCAATGTGCAGCAGCTACGATAAGGCAAACCATTAGTTTTATTTGCTGACCAGCTACCATTTTTTTAAAGGAACATAACTTAAATTGATATGTCAGTTGGAAATAAGTAGTCAGACACATTTAATGGGAGAGGACTAAAGTCTTATTGCTCCTGAGCCATGAGTTGTGAGTGAGGGGAATACTGTGGTTCTTAACCTTGGTGTACAAGGAACTGTGAGGAGAATCCTAGGCTGAGATTTGTACTAAATGTGATGCAGGAGTTTCTAGACTTGTAACTTACTCATCCTTCTAAGCCATGAGGTCACAAGTCTTATATAGTAGGTTTTATGTATTTTCTTATGTTTATTCCAGTTTTTCAAGGTTTTCAGAGAAATAAGTGAATTTAACTTGTTTTCTTGTGTCATTAAGAGGGGGTTGGGTTTTTTGTTTTTATTACATCCTGAAAATGCAATAGATTACAAAAGAACTTGACTTAAAGAAGGCTGGTAAGAATTGTTCGTACAGTGGAGGATGGAATTTGAAGAAATGTCGCAATTTTTTAGATATTATCTTGACAAAAGGACACTGGCAAATGAATAAGTAAACAGAATAAACATATTAAGGAGAAATTAGTGAAATACAGAATGTGTAGAATTCTGTATCCAGAATTAAGAATTTATTTATGAAAAAGCATTCAGCAGTTCACTGTCGGACACCAGCATTTTTGCAGACTAACACTGGATATGCTACCATCTTTCCAAATGCTTGTACCACTGTGGAAAAACTGAAGACATGGGCTGTGCATGTTTAGATAAGCCGAAGTTAACATTCTAGTAGTGCGCACAAGTGGCATCCACCACTAATAATCTGATTTTTAAAACAAGTTGTTCCACAAGGAACCAATATGGGCTGCATTACTATGGATTTGTGTTGTGTTTCTGTATCCTCCCCTGCTGTGAGTTCAACTCTCCTTATGGACTTCAACCTTCCATGATGCCTTCTGTTTCTCCTTTTTGTCCCCATATCCCTCACTTCTCTTTTCACCCTTACGCCATATAAAAATCATCCCCATCTTCCTATGACCCAAAACAATCCACTGGTCAAAAGACAGCAAGTCCTATAACTGGGTCTGAAATAGCCAGGCAAACAGAACAAACAGAGCTCATATTACAGTGTTTTTTCTCCTCCAGAGGACACACAAGTCAGGTCTTTCTCTCTCTTCCCTCCTCTATCCAGATGCTGATTTTAAAAGAATTTGTGAGAGCATTGATTCTTTCAAATTTTTGCTGATTTTGAATATGTATTTGAAAATGGCCAGCAGTTCAGAAAGTGAAAAAAGAGAAGGTTGGGGTGAGAATGGTGTGGACAGGCAGGTAGGCAGATAATCCAAGTAACTTCGTAAGACATTGTTGGAAACCAGGCTAAAATAGAACAAAGGTAAGCTTAATAAAACCAGATTTTAATCTCTCTTCAGTTAAACCATTTCTTATGTATAATTACACTATATATGGGCACTGTTGGTATACGTAAAGTTTATTCAGTGAGTTTTCCTGTAAAAACTCCAGCTTTTTAAAGTTCCTGTTTCAGTTGTACCAGGTGGAGTGAAAGTTCCCCTTTCCAAAGTTCAGTTTACTGTGATTCTTTGCTTTATTGATTTTTATTCTTTCCTTTTTTTTCCTGTTTATTGCCCCATAGGAGCAGTCTCACAGGTGCTGGACAGCCTGGAAGAAATTCATGCACTTACAGACTGCAGCGAAAAAGACTTAGATTTTCTTCACAGTGTTTTCCAGGATCAGCATCTTCACACGCTACTAGATGTAAGTTTTCTGCGATAAACAATTTGAATACATTTCTGTATCTGTTGTTCATTGGGTAATATTTTGTTTTATCCTGAATATATTCTCTTTTTTAGTTTCATACCAAAATGAATTTTTTAGGTGTGGAATATAACAATCAACTAGTACTTTACAGAAAAATACATTTTAGAACTATATATACAGAATATTTTAGAATATGTAAGTGGTTAATGACTTGGTTTGAATTAATAGCTTTGCTTTAGGATAATTTATCAGAACAGGCTTTTTCTTTTGATAAGGGACGGATTTTATTTTTTATTTTAAATGTGAATTGTAACTTTATAACTGTACAGATTCATTCCTTTTTTATTATTTTTAAGCAATGTAATAATCTTGTACCAGCTCTATCGATGTTCTTACAAGTATGACATTTTTTGTGTGAAACACCTAGGTATGCTTGTTTCTGTCATATTCTTGAACATAGTATGTAATAGGCTTAGTCATTTAAATCTGTATTATTCTGTGGTTCCTGGGAGCTATTACTCCATAAGACAGCAGTGGGTGTTCCACAAGAAAGTGTGCAAAAATTACAAAGCTGGAAGATAAGGTTGGTGCCTCCTGGTACCATTTCTGGTACCAGAACCAATCTGGTTCCCATTTCTTCACTATCTGTAAGCATAGTTCACGGTCTGGTTACACATACAGATCAACTGTGATATCAGGTGGTTCATAGATTTTTTTTTTTTTTTCCTTCAGAAAACTAAAGCACTCTATTTTGCAAAAATAATTTTGAAAAGCAAGTAGTCTGGTGTTTGAGAGAAAAATGCTTGCACGCTACTTATCTTTCTGTACCTTGAGGATTTCCTGTTTTCAAAGTTACTTGTTATCTTGTCACATGCAGAAATCCTGTTTATATTTCCCAATAGTTTTTTAACCAAGAAGGCCTAACAAGGGTCCAAAGAAGGGCAACGAAGCTGGTGAACGGTGTGGAGAACAAGTCTGATGAGGAGCGGCTGAGGGAACTGGGGTTGTTTAGCCTGGAGAAAAGGAGGCTCAGGGGAGACCTTATCGCTCTCTACAACTACCTGAAAGGAGGTTGTAGCGAGGAGGGTGTCAGGCAATAGGATGAGAGGAAATGGCCTCAAGTTGCGCCAGGGGAGGTTTAGATTGGATATCAGGAAAAATTTCTTCACTGAAAGGGTTATCAAGCACAGGAACAGGCTGCCCAGAGAAGTGGTGGAGTCACCATCCCTGGAGGTATTTAAAAGGCAAGTAAATGTGGCACTTACAGACATGGTTTAGTGGTGGACTTGGCAGTGTTAGGTTAATGGTTGGACTCGATGATCTTAAAGGTCCTTTCCAACCAAAACGATTCTATGATTCTAAGCAAATACATTGTACTTTCTCCAAAATTGTGTGAATTTGGGAGAACTTATGTATAGTTCTGAGGTAAAAGTATTTGCTGAACTTCAACTCTCTTCAAAAACAGGAACCTTCAGCGTCACTGCAGGCTTGCACTCTGTCCCTCACATTGAGTGCCAAGACCCTCATTGAAGGACAAATTCAAAAGCATATCATGCTGTCATTCATTTCTGTGTCTGCACGGTATTGCGGTCTAAAATAAAGGTCAAAAAGAAGCAGAAAAAAATTTCCCTGATTTTTTCTGGGATGTATGGATACTTCATGTTAAAGAGAGTGGACTTGCTTTCAGGCAAGACAAGCTTTTTCTAAAGCAATCTCCACCTTCCACTGAGAAAAAAATCACAATGGAATCAAATCCACAGAGACATAGGCTGTGTCCACATTAGCAAGTACTACAACATAACAGTGGCAGATCTGTAGAGCAAAGCAGCTGACAATTCTGTGTATTTTGAGGGCTTTTACTTTATACTAGCTATACGGCAGTCCTATGGACTTGAATAACCACTGGTAGGTGAACAGCACCTTCTATTTTAGTGTCACTTGAGAGTAAATATGCTCTGGTAACACTGTACAAGGCAAACCAAAGAATGGTGGTAGGTGGGCATAATCAGAAGATTCATTTCAAAAATGCATTCTTGAATCAAACCAAAATGCTCATGTGACCATATAGATTATGACCATTTTATTACTATGTCTTAAATTTAATGGCTTGGATACCTCAGTGAATATCACAAATCTGACAAGATGTCTACGCTTTTACCCCGTGAAAGACATGCAGGAAGAGGAGTCATTCCAGCTATCTGATCTGCAGGTAGATGTGGTTGTAGTGTAGTTTCTGAAAAATTGTTGTTGAATTCTTTAGTTCCTATATGCAGCTTTGCAAGGGTATGTTCTGAATGTAAATGGTGCCATAGTTTCTTTGGTATCCAAACTCTTTAAAATGTAGTAGACAATTTGTACACTTCTTACAATTTGTTTAGTGATTGGTGAATAGTGGGCCACCTGGATTCTGTGCATCCTTCAACTTTAAAGGATTCAAATCTACACATACTTCCTTCTGGAAGAGGACCCAGCTGCAGGGTCTGAACTGGCCTGTATGGGAACATAAGCCTTCTCATAAAGCTTTCCCACAACATAGCTGCCTGTATGACTCAAAGAACCAAAGACAGTTATCTGTTAAGTGATGAGGGCATTGCTCTGGCACAAGATTCTACAGTTCTAGTCTTTCTTTGTTCTTGATAACTGTTTATGCATTTTACATTAAGTAGTCATTGGATAAAATTATATGAAGCATGCAGGAAGAAGGTATTAAGACCTTGTGACTTTCCTGAATTGCGTCTCCAACAACTCATCTTGCAATTTGCATTAAAATATGATTTTTTTTTCTCAGTTGTAAGTTCATCTAGCTTGTGTTTCAGATGCTTAAATTACTCTGTCTTTTTATATTGAATGCTGCAGTATAGAAAGGTGATCATATAATATAAATGAGAAATAAAAATCTGGACAGGAAGAGAATAACATGAGTGTAGTAATAAGAACTGAAACACTTATGTCACTCATGTGGGAAGGTTTTAGATATTCATTAACCATTATTATGTTGTCCTATAACTTTTGGTCTTTGGTAAACCAGATGGCCTTAGCTTAAGTATTCTGCTGTATGACAGGTATACCAGACATTAAGTCACGGTTCTGCAATGCATTTGCCTTTTTCTGTTCTTTACAGTACCAGTCTTCACTAATGATCTAATATTTCTGTAATGGTCTGCTGTAGCCTTTTAAACAAGAAAAAAACTGCAATTAATTCATACAATTTTGCCGTTCAGTTTTTTAAAAGTCATGAGCATTCTTTTAGACAGAAAGAGAAGAAAGAGACACATTTAAATGCACATTATAATAACATATTTGTGAGGAAAAAATGCTATCAAAAAGCATTTTTGTTTTATTATGATATGTAGAATGGGGATGATAGAATCTTCCCAAACATACTTTGATTAGAATAATACAAAATAAAATTCTAAAAGATTGCAATGTCTTGAAATACATATTTGAAAGACTTTGAAAAGCTACCCATATTTGAAAGGGTAGCTTTTTCATTTCAGTAACTTGAATGTGGGAGATTTATTTCTGTTTAAACATTGATACTATTCCAGTTTCTCTCAGAACTCTGAAAAAATCAGCAGTTGTACTTGGATGAAGTTCTGTCAGGGAAACTGTTTATTCCTGTGAGTATTTGGGGTTAATGAGGCCACCAGAACAAGTCACCTGTGAAGCATTATATTCCACTAAGTGGGAATTTTATAATCTGTTGTGAAGTTGTGGCTGTCATTTTGTGTTAAAACTACTGTTCCTCTTCCTTGGCCTTTTTCCACAGTTAAATTTGTTCTCATGTTCCTACTCTTTCTCAAGAGTTATCCTTATTTTTAGATTAGGCACATGATGATAGTTCACTTCTGCTGCTGAAATACCTCCTTTTGCTTCTGAACTAACGCTTTTTCTGAAAGCAAAAAAAAAAAGAAAGGACAATCTTTGTGTTAAAAGTGCAAGTTACCCACGTATTGTTTTTTTCAGGTAATATAGATCGCAAAATAGAACTCTTCTTTCTCAGTAGTTCATTAACTTAGGTGTTGTGAGAACAGGACCTCTGAAGGCCATAGAAAGCAGCGTTCCTATCGTGCTATCGATTGTTTTTAATTGATTCATTTATGTATGTCTGTTTAGATAGCTATCTTAAGACTCTCTTCCACTTTACTTGGGTGCCAAAGCTGTTCAAAACAAGGGGGAGAAAGGTGCCAGCTACTTACAAAGTAATTTATATTCACTCTGGGCCAAATCCTGCAAATACACCAGCATATCTTGATGTGGGCTTATTGAATAGATTCATTGTCTGATTTTTTTCATAATTTTACAGAATCCCTCTATTGTGTTGAGTGTTTTGTTCCTGTACAAAAGTTACACAATTCATTATTAAAAACTTAATTTTGTTTACTGGGGAGAGCAAAGAAAAGGGCCTTCTAGAAAAAAAAAAAAAAAAATTTAGAAATATTCACTACCTTAAAAAAACCCTACTGTTTAATAATTTATCTTTCTTGTAAAGTAAAATTGGACAGATTTTATTTTTTTCTTGCTTCTGTTAGAAATGCGGTGATCAAAATTTTGGTGAATGCTGTAGGACATTCCTGTGTATGACTAAGAACTGTCTGGGTTTATGCCTGTTTAAAGCTTTATAGATTGTTTCGTTCTGGTATCCAATTTAGATCATAAAGAATGTAATATAGTTAAGTAAAGGATATAAATAACTTTATGGAAAAACAGAGCTCAATTAGTAGTGAAGCAGCTTTTTATTACTGCTGACAGATTTTTAGAAGCCTTATCAAATGCTTTGATTAAGATTTTTTTACTGACTGTGATGAAAGAGATCCTGGGAGGCATTGCTGTCTTGTGTCAGCCGTACCGATAAAGAAGTTGGAAATAAATGTGAGGAGGTTACTAATTTTCGAGACACTGGTGTTTGGCTATTTCCTGTATCATGACAAAAGATTTTTACTTTAATGATTATTTGTTTTGAAAAGTATACTGGGCTTCAGTGCTGTGCCTAATGGGGAATATCTTTACATATTGTGTTCCATCTCTATCAGTGCATCAAAGGAAGCAAGGTTTGCTAAAAAGTAAAACCAGAAGCTGCTATTTTATGTAGCTGCCTACATTGAAAGAGACAAGAGAAATCTTTCTTCTGTTGAGTCAAGTAGTTTGGTCACCTCTCCAGGGACGCTTTCTGCGAGTGATTCTGAATGCAGATGTCATTCGATTTACAAGTGAGATTTTTGCTCAGCAGGAGAATAATATCAGCTTTTGTGTGTCTGGGGCCTCTCTATGCTACTGGCTTTGTCTGCATGTGTCTGTCCAGAGTCTGATAGTTCTCTAGGCTGATATCTTTTGGCTGTTAATTTAAGAAGTTTGTTACATTATTTTCATAGATGGAAACGTTAAGGTAAGTGTTGTTATTTGTGCAAGTATATCTGTGATAGAAGCGTTATGAACTTCAAAGAAAGTTTATTTTACTTTTTGCTGGCTTAACACATTACACACATACAGTTTTAACTAAATGAGACTAAATAAATTTTGGAGTAGCTGTATTTATTATATATCTGTATGTGTAGCCACTTCTTCCCTTTAGAGTTTAATGTATATTCACAGTGCATATATTTAAGGCATACTGAATTTTCAAGAGAATCTCGCTTTTATGTCTGTTATCCTTTGCTGCTAATGGTAATGTTTCAAAGGAACATGGATCCATGCACACTTCAGACTTCCCTTAGTGTTTCTTTTCAACTCAGTCATCTGAACAGATTCGGTCCTGAAGTCCAGACTTTTAAGGAAACATATTTTCTCTTTTGCTAGAAAAAATGTTGTTGGGACCTCAGTTTAGCCTCTTACATGGTTGGCTAAAGCTTTCTGCTGGGTTTGTTTTGGTTTGTTCTGTTTACCCTCTCGATGTTGGACGTTGGCATGGTAAATTTGAACATCTTTTGTAAAAATATCAGTTATTCAGCAGTGTCCAGCTATGGCTGATACTACAGTTCTCTATTTGAAAATGTTTTAAACTCTTCATACGTTTATCCCTGATTTGCTCTTTTCTGAGCAAAGTGTATTAATTTAACAATTCTATTATATCCTTTGGAAAAAAACAAAGCAAGAGATATTTTGATTTCTATTTTCAGGACGCTTTCATTTCCTTCTTCCTTTCTTTTCTTTTAAATCATGAATAGACTGGTGGAATATCTATCATATGATATAGAAAAGAAAATAAAACCAGCAGCTGTGTATAAAAAGCTTACATATTTTCATGAATCATCTAGTTTTTCTGTATTTTGATTTGAATAAGAATGGCTTTCTATGTGAATTACTTAGTGTGGTTCAAGTGTTTTGGATCAGCATTGGTCCTTACCCTCTTGAATACTGATTATGTTAAAACTAATAAGTGGAGCATGTTTTAGTGAAACATGAAATGTGTTTCTTTTGCAAAAACAGATCAGAAAGTGTATGTGTGCTATATGTCTTGCTAAACTCCCTCGGAACATATTATGCTTATGTGAAATAATCCTTTCTCATTTTTAAAATGCCTTGTTTTCCTATTTTTAATTATCCTTTAATTGATATGTTTGTAAGACAAAAGCAAATGGAAAATATTTATTAAAAAAAAAAAGAAAAAGAAACTATGTTGGCAGGAAAGCACCTTGCTATTTGGGGAACCAAATCTGGCTTTTATCCCAGTCCAGCAGAGGCAGCATGCTCAGCCCCAGGGAGTGGGAGGGACTGTCTCTCACACTGCAATGGAAACTCCTTTCCTAAGTTGTGTAGAAGAACATTGACCAAGCCTTAGGGAGAACTGTTTGAAGAATTCCTTCAGCAGGTGGGCTGGATCATCATCACCAGTGCAGTATGCTTTTTCTCTAGAAGGTAACTTCTCTGGAAGGCCATATCTGAAAGAACACTAAAAGCAGAGGGTATTCTAGAATTTCTTCTGCATCATTTCATAATCATTCTCTAAAATACCTTCCATTTTCAACTTCCTTCATGTCTTTTCATTTCATTTTCTGTGTTCCTGGGATATGTAGATCACTGTGCTAGTCAGCATCATCTCATTGTTTTCTTGTTCTTCCTGTTTCTCTGTCTTAGAAATTTATATAGAAAATTTGTCTTATATTTAGTCTTCTGAGCAGAAACCATTTTTGTTCCATGTTCTTATAATATCTTATATAACACTGATATATGACTGGGTCTTTTAAACAGAAGACTAATACAAATAAAAGCTAACAGTAACTTTTATATTGATTAAGATTAATCTTTGAGAAATTTATATATCCACCACCTTCCAACCATGCAAAATTCTGGGTCAGATTGCATGATATTATGATAGTTACTTTGTTGCACTTAACCTGTTTTCTTTCTAACTAACGTTCTGTCATTTCTGTGTATTTGTAAGCATAGTACTGATGTGGTGAATCATCAAGTGAAATGCAGCTTAGTAAAGTATGTACTTTAAATTAAAATTGTACTATTTAGCCCATTCCTCTTGGCCTAATGTCATCTTCCCTGTGTCAATGGTGTGTCATTGTGAGTATCTGTGCAAGTGTGTGTGTGTCTGTGTGCACCAACATATCTTACTCCAAAAGCGTAAATCTGTAGACTTGTTTTTTAGTATGTGGAATTAAACATTCCTTTGATTACAGTGTATTTTTATGTTACTGGGCTGTGATCTGTCAAAGAACACGAGAATTGTATTCCTGGCACTTGCAGAACATTTAATTAACTTCACTGATATTCTTTTGAGGTGAGGAGGATCATTTTCATATTTGACTGTCTACATATTCTTCACTTCTTTTTATGTTGAGTGTAGTCCAAGTTAGTTTCAGTTCCTTTTTTACCATAACGGCTACCTGTTTGTTTTTTTTTCTTATAAAACTTCAGATTCTCAGATTTATTATTTCTCCAGGAGCTTGGGACTTACTCTGAGAAATTACAAAAATAAAGAAATGCTACAGCACCTGGGATACAGCTCACAAATCTTGAATAACACTTCTGCTTTGTTGGTGCTGGGAGCTTTCTTCAGAATGATACTTCAGTCTACACTTAGTTTACATTAAAATACCCAAAAGCAATGTACTAACAGCCCAGTTAGCTATGCTTCTATCTTTGAAGTCAGTCAGGCCTCACTGCCTCCTACTTCCAGTTATTCAAGTAGTTGGCTGGTACATGTTGACTATTCTTTGTACTAATGAGCTCATTGCAGTATAATTTTATTCTCTGTATATCATTACAAAAAATTTACATGGTTAGGGAGAAACAAAAATGGTTGTAACTCCGACATTAGCACCTCCTGGTGCAAGATATGCTCAATGTCACAAAGCAGGAGAGAAGCTGTGCTCTTTGCCAACCCCCTGTAATCATTGTAGATTTAGCTGGTTTTATATGGATTCTATATCCCCCTGAAATGACGTTTGTGGTTATTAGCATCCTTTTCTTCAAGGTGGTGATCTAACCCTGAAGAGTTAATTCAACTGACAGAATTGGGAATTAAGTCTACTCAGGCTTAACCTGAGTCGATATTTCCTGCAGTAGGTCATTAGTCCATATAGAAAAGGGAGGGGGCAAGACAGGGGCAAAGGTTATTCTGTGGGGTGTATCAAGGTGTTGTCCATGTTACATAACTCTTTTTATAGCCTTTCCTTAGTTTTCGCTGGTGCACAGGTTGGAAAAGACCTTTAAGATCATAAAGTCCCACCATGAACCTAGCACTGCCAAGTCTACCACTAAACCATGTCCGTAAGTGCCACATCTGCTTGTCTTTTAAATACCTCCAGGGATGGTGACTCCACCACTTCCCTGGGCAGCCCGTTCCAATGTTTGATGACCCTTTTGGTGAAGAAATTTTTCCTAATATCCAATCTAAACCTCCCCTGGCACAACTTGAGGCCATTTCCTCTCGTCCTGTCACTTGTTACCTGGGAAAAGAGATCAACACCCACCTCGCTACAACCTCCTTTCAGGTAGTTCTAGACAGCAATAAGGTCTCCCCTCAGCCTCCTTTTCTCCAGACTACGCAACCCCAATTCACTCAGCCACACATCATGAGACTTCTTGGTGTCATCTTTAAAAGGTGGTTTGCCATATTTTTGTTAAGATCAGCTTCGATTAGATATCTGGTGCAGCAAAAAAAATTAAGTGACTCTGTTATTGAAATAACGGGATTTTTCTGTCCTTGAAATTACAAATGTGTTAAAGTACCTTGCGAAATAATGATCTAAGCCCATGTCTTTCACAACAGTGCTACTGGTACGTGCCAGAATGAGAGTGGGGTTTTTTTATTGGGACCATTGAATTTAATTGTGTTGATTTTCTGACTGCTATGCTTGTTTTCTTGGTACTGCTATGTGCAGAGCAATACCTTTATCTCATCCTAGTTGTACTTCATTCATCTTTCCAAATGAAGTTAAAACGTTTACAAAGTGAAGAGAGAAAAATCCGGTTTATGATACAGGAATGGACTTGAGACACACAAAAAAAAAAAAAAAAAGTAGCTGGAGGGACTTGTGGTGGAGAGTTCCTGAAAAAGAAAAAGATTAAATGGCACACTGAAGATGTCTTGTAGTGTATAGTGGAGGATGGAACAGTACCGTAGATATCTGCAGTCAGCTCATGGCAGCAGAAATTGAAGAGTTCCCACCTCCTTTGAGGAGGTAGGAAAACATCTTAGTCAGTCTACTTAAATCTAAATAATTTTTGTTTTGTCACTATGGTTTTAAAATGTAGCGTGTATTTGTTCAAGATTATTCAATCCTAGGCTTTGCTTACCACACTTTCCAATGTGAGAGAACATATGTTTACCTACATGTATTGCATATGATGTAGAATTTTGCTAAATTGCAACCTCTTCCTCTTTGGCAAGCTATGTACATGTACTGTCTGGCATATCTTTTAACATCTGCTATCACTTGTTGAGAACTGCAGCTTCTACAGTCAGTAGCATTTTCATTATGAGTATTAATATGGGTTTTTCTTAAAATATGAGACAAATTACTAGGTTAGAGTCCTGATTTATAGTGAAATATATTGCTGTCACATAATGGATTCATTATACATGCATGAGGCATTTAGGGGCATCTGAAATTAAATAGAAGGAAATAATGTCTCGTGTGATTTTGAGGAGTAGCATAACTTTATTATCAGTACTTCTGTGACACAATTAAAAAAAAAAGCTTCTTGGTAAATACAAAGCAGATCAAGAGACACAATTTAAAAGGATGGTTGTGGAGAAAACACACACACGCCCTGCAGTTTGTTTTGTACTAATATAGTCCTTTCCTCAGCTGTTCTGCCTCTGAAGTGTGAAGGCTTTGAATTTACAGAGTAAGTGCATAGCACATGGTAGTTTCTGCTGAAAAGGAATATGTTCTACAACAGAGCTAAAATTTGTTCATAGCTTGTGTATGCTGAAGGTAAAAAGTTAGCCCCTTGCAAAGAAATAGAGCATACAAGTCAGATATTACTGAGCATCTTGACACTTGACCATGTGGTTTGAACCAGTATGAGCATATGTGTGTCTTTGAATCTGCTTTTAACTATATCAGTTCAAAAAATAAAATTAGACAAAAGATTGATTTAAAACAAACTGAAAATTTGGTGTTCTATGAAGACTGTAAAAAGCAATATGCCATGTAATATGCATAAGTAGAAATATTTCCTTTATCATTTTAAAAGCTAAAATTGCTGCTTGTCCAAACTAGCAGTGTAAGAACTACAGTTAAAAAATAGTTACACCCACATACATAAGCACAGTGGATTTAGTGTACGGAGCTGCACAGATTTCTGTAGTCTTATTTTCAGATTGAACTTTGTGTGATTTCCCCACAGTTCATGACTACCTACAGTTTCACTACAGAATTGTAACCTATTCAGAGAATTTAAACTTGGATACATTTTTGCTTTTATAAGTTTTGATCAAGAGATAGGTACAGCAGATATCTCAACATTTAGCTACATAACAGAATGGAAAGCCTTTTCAGTGCTCTATACCCTAACCTTGCAGTTCCCCAGTGTTTCCAAGCATACAAAATATGTCAATGCAAGATTTAGGTGATAAAATATTGAGTGGTAATGTATATAATGCCACTTGGCATCTTTGCCTTTTGCCAACACTGGCAAAGGGCTGTATGCTCTCCTTCCAACTGTCACATAACCAAATGGCTACCAATAGACAGACCCTGTGAAGGCCATGAGGAGAATTTCTTTCTGGGTTCCTTTTTACCCCTTGGATTACTCCGAAGGCAGTGCATACACAGTCTTTTGGCTGTGCACTTCTTAGGGATTGGGGCAATGTGTTTTCCCTCTGAAAGGAAGCCTGCAATCATTTCAGGGTTCCACCTTAATAAAACAGATACCACATCTGTCACCTTCTGTCCTTTAATTTGTGTTCATCCTCAGTAGAATGAACCTTGATTGTGCTTTACTAAGGTGCTCTTCTAGCGACTCAGTAGGACCACATCTGACAGGCAGTGTTTGTTGTCATGTATAGCACACTGAAGGGTCAGGGAATTTTATTCTAGCAGTTCTTGAAGCAGATCAGTTAATTTATTTCCTTCTCCAGTAGTAAGGCATTAACCACCAAGAAACATGTAGTATCCTCTGCGTTCATCAGAAAGGTGGTCATTAACAACCCGTTAACATTTATTAAACATTTTCCAGTTGGCATTTAGCTTCATTGGTATGTCAGTTTTGCATGGTCAGAATTTCAGGTTTTGTGTATGCAATACAATGAAATTTGTCATTCTTACTCTCTAGAAGACAATTGTTTGCCAGTCGTGTGCAGTGGGAATTGAACTAATACACAGAGAAAAATGTTCTGCCCAGTTTGGTTGGGTTTCCTCTCCTCTCTTATTCACCGCAGAAGTTAAGTTCTTGATTTAAAATAAAACAAGTGGAGAAGCCCAAATGTGGAATGAAGTGAAGAAGCCCAAACATGGAATGATCCCAAAAAAACAAAGCAGCTTCAAGTAAAAGTTGAAATTCCATAGGGTTGAGAGTTTGTGGGTGCGAATTAAGGGGCAGGCTGGCAGGGGTGATACTGTTGTGGGTGTCTATTACAGGCCACCAGATCAGGATGAGGAGGGTGATGAGGCCTTCTACAGGCAGCTGAGAGCAGTCTCGCAATGACAGGGCCTGGTTGTTGTGGGGGATTTCAACTACCCTGATATTTGCTGGGAGGCCTACTCAACCAGCCATCCTCAGTCCAGGAGGTTCCTCCAGTGCATTGATGATAACTTTCTGATGCAAATGGTGGATGAGCCAACTAGGAGAGGAGCGCTGCTGGATCTTATCCTTACTAACAAGGAGGGTCTGGTTGAGGCGGTGAAGGTTGAGGGCAGCCTTTGTTGTCGTGACCATGAGATGGTAGAGTTCAGGATCTCATGTGGCAGGAACAGAATAGCTAGCAGGATTACAACCCTGAACTTCAGGAGGGCCAACTTTGGCCTTTTCAAGCAATTGCTAGGGGAAATCCCATGGGACAGGGTGCTAGAAGGTAAGGGGGCCCAAGATAGTTGGTTAGCATTCAAGGACTGCTTCTTCCGAGCTCAAGATCAGAGCATCCCAGCAGGTAGGAAGTCAAGGAAGGGTACCAGGAGACCTGCATGGTTAAACAGGGAACTGCTGGGCAAACTCAAGTGGAAGAAGAGGGTGTACAGATCATGGAAGGAGGGGCTGACCACTTGGGAGGAATAGAAGTCTGTTGTCAGAGGATGTAGGGAGGCAACTAGGAAAGCTAAGGCCTCCTTGGAATTAAACCTTGCAAGAGAGGTCAAGGACAACAGAAAGGGCTTCTTCAAATACATTGCAGGTAAAACCAACACTAGAGGCAATGTAGGCCCACTGATGAATGAGGTGGGGGCCCTGGAGACAGAGGATAAAAAGAAGGCGGAGTTACTGAATGCCTTCTTTGCCTCTGTCTATACTGCTGGAGGCTGTCCTGAGGAGCCCCGGACCCCTGAGGCCCCAGAAGAAGTCAGGATAGAGGAGGAATCTGTCTTGGTTGATGAGGGCTGGGTCAGGGACCAATTAAGCAACCTGGACGTCCATAAATCCATGGGCCCTGATGGGATGCACCCGCGGGTGCTGAGGGAGCTGGCGGAAGTCATTGCTAGGCCACTCTCCATCATCTTTGCTAAGTCGTGGGCAACGGGAAAGGTGCCTGAGGACTGGAGGAAAGCGAATGTCACTCCAGTCTTCAAAAAGGGCAAGAAGGAGGACCCGGGTAACTATAGACCGGTCAGCCTCACCTCCATCCCCGGAAAGGTGATGGAACAACTTGTCCTTGGTGCTGTCTCTAGGCACATCAAGGGTAGGGGGATCATTAGGGACACTCAGCATGGCTTCACCAAGGAGAAGTCATGCTTAACCAACTTGATAGCCTTTTATGAGGACATAACCCAGTGGATAGATGATGGTAAAGCTGTGGATGTGGTCTATCTCGATTTCAGTAAAGCGTTTGACACTGTCTCCCACAGCATCCTCGCAGCTAAACTGCGGAAGCGTGGTCTGGATGATCGGGTAGTGAGGTGGATTGTGAACTGGCTGAAGGAAAGAAGCCAGAGAGTGGTGGTCAATGGGACTGAGTCCAGTTGGAGGCCTGCGTCTAGCGGAGTCCCTCAAGGGTCAGTACTGGGACCAGCACTATTCAATATATTCATTAATGACTTGGATGAGGGAATAGAGTGCACTGTCAGCAAGTTCGCTGATGACACCAAACTGGGATGAGTGACTGACACACTGGAAGGCTGCGCAGCCATTCAGAGGGACCTAGACAGGCTTGAGAGTTGGGCGGGGAGAAACTTAATGAAATATAACAAGGGCAAGTGTAGAGTCCTGCATCTGGGCAAGAACAACCCCATGTATGAGTACAAGTTGGGGACAGACCTGTTGGAGAGCAGCGTAGGGGAAAGGGACCTGGGGGTCCTAGTGGACAGCAGGATGACCATGAGCCAGCAGTGTGCCCTGGTGGCCAAGAAGGCCAATGGCATCCTGGGGTGTATTAGAAGGGTGAGGTTAGCAGGTCAAGAGAGGTTCTCCTCCCCCTCTACTCTGCCCTGGTGAGGCCGCATCTGGAATATTGTGTCCAGTTCTGGGCCCCTCAGTTCAAGAAGGACAGGGAACTGCTAGAGAGAGTCCAGCGCAGAGCCACGAAGATGATTAAGGGGGTGGAACATCTCCCTTATGAGGAGAGGCTGAGGGAGCTGGGTCTCTTTAGCTTGGAGAAGAGGAGACTGAGGGGTGACCTCATTAATGTTTATAAATATGGAAAGGGCAAGTGTCATGAGGATGGAGCCAGGCTCTTCTCAGTGACATCCCTTGACAGGACAAGGGGCAATGGGTGCAAGCTGGAACACAGGAGGTTCCACATAAATATGAGGAAAAACTTCTTTACGGTGAGGATGACTGAACACTGGAACAGGCTGCCCAGAGAGGTTGTGGAGTCTCCTTCTCTGAGACATTCAAAACCCGCCTGGACGCGTTCCTGTGTGATATGGTCTAGGCAATCCTGCTCCGGCAGGGGGATTGGACTAGATGATCTTTCGAGGTCCCTTCCAATCCCTAACATTCTGTGATTCTGTGAGTTTACCTGGCACGATTTTTTCTTACCTGATGTTATAGGTAAAGGCATAAGAAAACCTGGGTTTATGTTCATTTCTGACACAGGTAGCAGCGAGTGTAACTCTGTTCTACAAGTAGCACATTATGAATATCTAAGAATACAGATTACTTTTAAAAACAAATTACAGTTGGCCTACATTTTGCAGATAAAAGTTCCTCTAAAAATAAAAGAATGTCTGTATTTCAATTCTATCACATAAATAATCACAGTTAAAGTGAAATTCGGGGTTCTCTTTGGCACTCTAAGGTTTTTTTTACATAAAAGATAATTTATGTGTTTCATGAATGTGAATATGTAGAAAGAAATATAGTATTTCAAATTAGCATAACTTCTGTCAGGGTTACTGAAAGTCTGAGTGCCTGAAGGAACAAGCTGCAGTGGTGGCACCTATCAGTTCTGTGGCATGACAGAAGCAAACTCTTGCGTGTTCAGACAGAATTAATGTACTGCTTCAGACTGTCTTGTTCTGTGAATACTGTGTCAAGGAGTCTTTGCTTTAGCTGATAAACTACTTCCTGAAACCTTCTATCGAAGTAGTTTTGTTTGCTGTTTAATTGCACAGGATGTCACTGTGTAAGGAACTTGAACGCAAAGGTTGATCATACTCCTATTCTACAGTAAGTATTATACAGAAAAAAGTTTGAACCTGTGGAGGACTGTAACCTGTAGTACTCTAGAAGTCACAAAGTAGAGTCTTAAATATGCTTCAGACTTTCATACAGGACAGGGGTCTAACATCTGCTGTAAGATTATGCTGGAAAATTACTGTTAGGTCACTGATGCTAAAATGGTAACAGTGAGCTTCAGGCACAGTTCTTAACGGTGAAAAACAGAGGGTTTAAAAGAACAAACTGTCTTTAAACAAAGTTGAAGATAAAGCCCCTGCTGACTGTGACCTTGTTATTCAGTGTGTTTTCCAGTAGGATTTATTACCTTCAGGGATGTGTTTCCCTGGGCATAATCCCAAGGAAAGAGGCACCCATGGGAAGGTTATAATATTTTGCCTGGAAGAGGAGATGTGAAACAGAACTGGCAGAAGAAAGAATGAAGTGGTCTATCAATTATCTAATTGGCTCTTTAATTTTAGCGCTTCTTTGATATTACTGCTTGTGAATATTATTTCATTCAGTAGGTCATGTATTTCTTTCATACTTGCAGCACGTGAATGCTCTGGGGTAAATGGAGTACCATGATAGGGAGCTGTGAAAGGTAACAGAACAACAAGCCTATTTGTTAGTAAATGTTGCTGTGCAAGGGGCAGCACCTCCACACCAGACTTTTTAGATGGTACAAAAACCTAAAGGTGGTGAAAAACAGTCCTCTAATATCGCTGTGTTGTATATGGTTATATTGTTCAGAAAGCAAAATTAAAATATGTAAGGATATATTTTAATGATTATTTTTAGATGTTTCAGTTCGGGGTTTTAATGTTAGAGGTTGGCAACCCAGTATCTGTCTGAATTATAACTGAATCCTCACAAAATGTGTATTTCTGTTGAAAGATCATGGGGTTTTATGCTCTGGCAGTTAAGTAGCTCTTGTTTTAACAAAATTTTCTTGTTTGTATCACAGAAACTTACAGATTTTGGATCAATAAAATACTTACTTACTTCACTGTGTGATCTAACTGTGAATACATTCAAGATTAGACCAGGTAGTGAGGCTAAATTTCTGCTAGTTGTCATGTATCTAAATATTTCAATGTGACATTGAGTGGGGGTTGTGTTTGGACAGTATTCTGACTCCTCTTACAGGAAATGGTTAAAAAGGAATTTCTGCACATCTGAAAAACTAGTCAGAAGAGAAGAGTTTGTTGTTTTGTCTCGCCGGCCTGATTGTGGATTAGGCTTTGGGCTGTCTGCTTTTAAATATCAGAAGAAACGAGTTCCCTTTATACAGGCAGAAGATAAAGTCTGGACTCCTGTGAAGAACGCTGGTCAACTGATAGTGACAGTACTTGACACGTTGTGGGTATTCTCTTCATATCCTTTGTGTTCCAGCATGCAAAATTTAAAGTAAAACTTGTCTTTTTAAGTAGCAGTACTATTCTGTTAATTAGCTATAATATCAATTTATGTTTGTTATATCAAGCTTTGTTAATATATCAGTTGTGATTGTTAAGCTTTTCTAGAGCAAGCTCTTAATTTTCATTTTCTGTGTAGCAAATGCAGAACTGTTGCTGAGGAGTGAGACTGAGATGTAAAATATTCAAAAGTCTGGAAATTCCAAAGGTTACAATTGCTGTGGCATTTTACAACAATTTTTATTATTATTCTTAGAAATTTTTAATTGTTATGTTTATGCTTATTGCTGAGTGAAATTGGGTTGGGCTGCTGGGGGGAGGGGGCAGAGTTATTTGCTATCACCCCAAAACAGAGCATCCCAGCAAAAAGAAAGCCCATCATTAGGGCACATACAGATTTTGCCCTGCTGAAAGTCTGTTCGTATTATGTAGAAAAGCATTCTGTTGAGGACAGTGAAGAATGAACCAGTTAATTCTGTTCCACAAGGAACCACCTTTGGTGTGGTCCCTGAAGGACTTAGGGCTGCAGGGCTGCTGAAAGACAACAACATTGTAAACAGGCTGGTTTTCTGTGATTAAAATTGTGTAGCTAACTGCACATAGTAATGTGTTCTGTACCACAGGAGTATATAAAGCCTGGCTGTGATTGTCATTAATGTTTAATCTATGATGTGTGCAAGCAGGTTTCATTCAGAGTTTTCTTAAACATTTTGTAAAATGTTCATGTAAAGTTGTGTTGGATTCTTATGTCCAAGGGAAAAAATGTTCTTGTTAATGCATATAAATGAAACCTGTAAATTCACATGCTTTCAGAGGCAAATTATGGAGCTGTAAATTCCCTTCTTCTAAATTGCTTCTGCTATAGCTATTGTTTAAGTGCAAAAATATTTGAAAAATATTGCAAAACAGTCTTTTTTCAAAGATTGCAAAGAAGGTAGGACTGCTTCACCAGTTCTGGTGCGTTAATGCAGAGTATAAGCTTTACTCTTTTTACCAGCTTCTGCTGTGTTCTGGCAGAAAGCTTCTAATCATCTTCTGTAACCAGTAAAGACTAATTATTGTTAGAGTTAATGTGTTTTTTGAAATAGGCTTAATAACATAATACTAAAAAATTCTGTCCAGACTGAACATGCAGTTACTAAAATTGGAAGTGAGAGGTACAAAATAATATCCTGGATTCGTCCTTCTGTTTATATGAGTATATATCAAACAAGAGACACTTTAGAACCAGACTTTTTTTTTAATGTCAAAAAAAATTCTGTGAAACCATTGTTGAAATGGTATATTGAAAAATTAAAATATAAAGCAAGTACTAAGAGGGACTAATACTTTGTTTGTTTCTGAGTTTACTTATTATTTGATATGTTTTTAAAGATACATATCTTGGTTGTATGTTATTTTTGCTTTGACTACATAAACAGTTAATGTAGAAATAGTACTTCTGGTACAATCTTGTACATAATATTATTTAAATTTCTCCTAAGAATGCATTAGAAATACATAATGACTGTGAACCTGAACGAGATAAATGGTTCATGGTGTATTGCTTTGTGTGTATTTTTAGATTTGAAAACAGTCTTGTCATTTTACTGTCTTCAGTGTGTAATAATTGCATTTGTTTTGTGTATTGTAATTCACGCCACTACTCTCCAAAATAGTTTAGTGTTTTAATGCATTATACCAGAGAGAAGTTGTGTGGCCTGAACAAAAGGTTGTTTCCAGATGAGATGTGAAAATAAACACTGAGAGAGTTTGGTAACAATACTGATTGTCTCCACTAGGAAATTTTTCTGTTGCTAACATGAAATGTCAGTAGTAAGTACAGCTGTTTTGTTGTTAAAAATGGATTAAAAACAGTTTTAGGTCAAGACAACGTTCACCATCATTTCAAGAACTGCAATTAAAATCTGAGAATTTGTGGCCCATCTATACAAAGACAAAGAAACCTGGACGTGATGAAAGCCATGGTCAGCTCCTGTTTTAAAAGTAATTCAGAGCACAGAGATAGTAACAACTACCTGTACATCTACAGTGTGTTTAAAAATTATTGTACAGGAATTGACAAACTACATTTTTCCTTTATGTCATTTGGATTTTCTCATGTGGAAATCATCTTTGACTACACATACAAAAATAAATCTTTCACTACTGCTATTGGCTCCTTTTAGGATAATTCATAGAACACCAGTTTTATTGATATAGATATAATTTGTCAACAAATTACAAAATAAATGATTTACACTGACATTTTAAAGCTTAATCTCTTGTTTATGGAATATGTGGCTAGAAGAAGCAATTTTAATTATGTAGCCTGGTCCCCTCACAAGCTAAGAAGTCCATGAACTAACTTGAATTAGAGTATGCCATTTCAAAAGTATCTGTTTCTTATTTTTCAAAATTCCCCAGAGAGTAAATCAATTACACCCTTAATTACCTGCAGTGTTGATATTTGTGCTTTAATTCTACTCTGAATTTGTCCTGACTACTTCCTTTTACTCGGATCATGTGATAGTTTTGTCATTTAAACTGAATTCCCTTGTATTATCAAACTTCTGTCTTCTTTAAGCATTTTATAATATACTAGGGGGAGAGATGATTTACCTTTTTGGAAAGCTTTTTCTGAGCCCTCTCTGCCACTTGACATCCTTCCTGTATTTCGAATGTAGAACTGAACAGGGATCTGTTGTGGGCATGCCACAAATGCATATAACAATCTTATTTCTTAATTGATATTCTCATTATGGTATGGCATTTGGCTGTAGTCTTCCCTGGGAGAAATTCATACGTAGCTGACTTTATGCTTTCTGGCTGCCTGAGATTCCCCCTTCCCCCTGCCAAAATAGTTCCTTCTCTTTTAAGTATTACTTCTATTCTCAGTTCTTCAATGTATGATCTTTAATTTGGGGAGAAAACACACTTTTCTTTTTCCTTGCATGCAGTGGTTAAAGTGATGGTAACCCAGTTAAACAAATGAAAAAGTGTATTTCTTTTTTTCTTAAATCAGTATACCTTCATGAATTGTCCCTGGTTTTAATTAGGAATTTACCATTTAAAAATGCATTTTGAGTTGGAGAGGTTCAAGTTTCTTTTTATATTTATTGTGAGTTTTGTTTACTTCTTGTTTTTTAGAGTTAAGGTTGAACAGAATTTTAGAGAAAAACACATTATACTCATGGTAAAAATGTAATGTGGTGTAGGCTGTTTGCATAGTGTTTCCATTAGATGCTGGAATGAGTGCCTTCCACTGTAATGAGCTTTGGAGGTAGGGTACCCAAGAAGATTCCTTAGAAGAGATCTGCTCATGCTAATGAAGCTACCAAAAATACATCCTTTCTCTAGTTGAAGCTGTCTTCTACTTCCAGAAACAACGAATGGATCCTGTGGCTTGGGTAATATAGAGGCTTTAAGCCTTAATGAAAATATGAAGGTTTTTCTTTTAAGTAGTGTCAGAGGCCCTCCTAATGGATTGGTGCCTTGATAGCAAATCTCAGTAAGTAGCACTCCTGGAAGATGAAATTTAAGTGCCATGCCTCATCATGAAGGCACTACAGAAAAATAAATGCACCCTTGTTTAGTCTGAACTTTGCCTTGATTTTTTTCTAAACATTCTTCAAGGCACTTTTCTTCCTACTTTCCTTTTTGCCTCCTTCCTAGTCTCAGAAGATAACTTATCTTCTCCCATGATAGTGAGAAAAAACTGTTTCTGTAAACTGACAGTTGTTTTAGATCACAATGGCATGGTGACTTGAGTGAAATCAGCAACTTCAGTGACTTAGCTTTTAAACAATTGCTAGAAAAATATTTTCGTGCTAACTTTTCTGTAATTTCATTAGTCTTGAACAGGATGTGTGTGTGACTCTTAAAAAAATACATTCAATAATATTCCTGTTGGGTATAACGCATTTTCAACAGCTCCTACTGCGCTTTACTTGGTACAGTGCTTGATGCAGTTCCTTAACAGGTGTATAAATGTGATACTTAATTATTTGGGGTTGCCAGAGTTTGTGTAGGTTTTTTTTACTTATTTAAGAAAAGGTAAAAACAAATAATTGTGTATGTAACTAAAGTATCTCCTTGAACTATAAGCTAGCAGAAACCTTTTATTTTAAAAACTTCAACAGTGGTCAAGGCTGCTTAAGCTGTTGAGTATAACAGTGTTTTGGCAGCACAAGGTGAAGTTGTTGCATGTGGAGGAAACTGATTTCGCTTGACTTTTCTCCTTTTCTTTCCCCAAGACAGTGGTATAACTGTCCTGCAGGCAATGTTTTTTGGAAGTGACATTGTTTCCTCTTTTTGTATTTACTTGTGTAAGGACTTGAAATGTTCAACATGTGCATCAGATTGTTAAGGAACACAAGGAAAAATATTACTATATTGGATTGCATTTATTACAGTTTAAATCTCTTCTAAAAACCGAATGGTATTTCATGTGAGAAAGAGAAGAGGGCACTTCTGTAGCTTCACAAGAGTCCCTTTTTCAAACATCTGAGGCCATCCACGGCCAAACAATGGAGCTGTAAGCTGCTCAGAGGAAGCTCCTGGGAACTTGCTGAGCAGCCTAAATGGGGGGTTCTTACCAACTCATCCTTTGCAGTGTTAGGATTTGCTGAAGGTGTTAGATTCTCTTGTGTATTTTGAATGTTTGTTTACATACACTATTTTGAATTTAAGTTGAGTTTTGAGTATTTCCAAAGTTGAGAGATTCCACAGTTTCCCTGGGCAACTTGTTGCAGTGTTTCACCACCCTCACTGTGATAAAAATTTCTCCAATATCTAAAAATAGCTATTTGTTTCTTTTTTTGGTCTTATATTTCAAAGAAGTAGTCCAGCATAAATAGGAATTCATTACAGGCATGACCATCTTTATATTGTCTGAAATGTAAGCCAGAAGTTTTTTGTTTTAAAATAGTACTTATTACAGTGCCTTTTTATTCTTAAGGTGTACATTTGCTTCTTTAAACATGCACAATCTTTTAGGTTTGTATGAAAGAGAGCCTGTATCTATCTCTAATTTGAAATTGAAGATAGATCTCTCTCCTGTTGTATTTTGCATAGGTGAGGGAGTTTTAAAAGTTTAAAAAAAAAAAAAATTAACCTGGAAGGTTTACGATTTCCTATTTAAATACATTGGCATTCTTCTGTCCGGTAGGAAATCCTAGTAAAATAAGGGTACTCTTTTTGTGAGCCCTCTTTCTTGGAAAGATTTGGTTTTCTTTTCTCCAAAGACTTAGGCTTTTGTAGCTTTCTATCTTCAAGAGCATTTTCCCATATTCTGAGATTTATTTAAATTACTATTTGGAATGCTCGATGATTGATTTATTGAGAAAAGTAGGATATGCAGATCAATTTGATTTTATAGCAGGAAGTATCATTTGCAGCATTTATTCAAGATTCATAGTATCACTTCTAGTAGAAGAATATAGTTTCTGTAAATCTGTGGAAAAAGCATGGGAGGTTTGCAGAATCCCTTAACCTCTTGAACTTTCCCATGTCATCCTATGAACTCTGAATCTATGGCACTGTTCAAATCAGGAAATGTTTAAAAATGAAAAGCCAAAACCCTAAGCTGCTAGATTTTGTATACAAAACATCTGTGGGACTTGCAGTTTAACAATCGTCTTAATCATAGTAACATAAGGAGGCTATTGTTAGCGCTCATCATTACTTTATATAAAGGAGCATATAATTTCAGGAGTTTGTTTTCTGTTATTTCAGCTTTATGACAAAATAAACACAAAATCTTCACCACAAATCAGGAATCCTCCAAGTGATGCTGTACAGAGAGCCAAAGAGGTAATGGCTTTAAAATATATTTTTTTTAACTTTGAAAGTTTGATTGTGTTTAAAGTGGAACTTTTTTTTTTCCCAATTAAGATACTGATACATATTCTGGCTCATGATCGGAATTATTTCTGCAATTCTACCGTTGCTTACTTAAGTTACATAACATGTTGCATAAACTTGCAGAATTCCATTATGTCTGTGAGGATTATATATACTACTCAGTTTCATCATTTAATCTTTGCTGCAACAGTAGCGGTCTTAAAAGAAATACGCCTGCTGGATAAATGCAATATCTTTCATGTTAAGTTTATATATTACTTATTCACAAAATAAGCTACGTTTCTAGGTATCAGCTTTTTAAATTGAAAAAAACAAGTTTATCATAGAGAGTTCTAAGAAGAGCAGACCTAGAAATGCAATGAAGATGGCCCATTAAGATGAAAGACAGACAGACGCAGATGTTCTTATTTCTTGTACCTGACAAATAGTATTTTATTTGTTTATTTATTGCAAAAAAAAAATAGTTGTGTTATATATTATCAGTAAAAATAAGTACAGTTGTTGGGGTTAATGTCATAGGAAAACATTGTTTATAGTGCTATTAAAAAACATTGAACAGGAAGACTACAACACTGTGTAATAACTGCAGTCACACTGATAGACACCCCAAAGTCCTATTCTGCAAAATTTCCTGGCAGTTAATCCTGGGAGGTGCTTCCAGAAGCAAAATACTCTGCTTTCGTTGTCCAAGTAGTTGCATGTGGAAAATAAAGGTGAAAGTATCAGGTTGCAGGCAAATGCCTCCTGCCTCCTCCTTCCCCCAGTGATAAGCTGAAGTATGGCTCAGATTTTGTAAAATCTGGAGATTGGTGGTGGGGTAGCAGATGGACCACCTGCACTTGATGTCTTTAACAATTTAATTTGTAGAGAGAGGTTTTATGAGTATTTTTAATTCTGCTTTTAAACTGATTGTTTTAAATAAGTTGAGACCACATGTGAAAGTAACAATTGGTGGTGGTGCTGTGTGGCACCTATAAGTTAGCACTTCATTTCTGACTCTATAGATTTGTCAGTTGGAGGAATACTGTCAATTGAAAAAAGAGCAACTCTTTCCTTCAAATTTCTATTTTAATCTCTCTTAGAAAGAAAATTGAAATGAGGTATTTTATTCTCTTGGGGGGGGGGGGAGAGGGCACATTGTCCTAAGCCTTTTTCTGTCAAAAACATTCATTAGCATAATCATTTGAAGATATTCTGACTGATCAGTGAGGGTTTTCATTTGTTTGATTAATAGCTTTATTTAAAACAGAGTTACTATATGCATTTCTCCTACTTGTTTTGCAGGTATTGGAAGAAATTTCATGTTACCCAGAGAACAATGATGCAAAGGAGCTAAAGCGTATTTTAACACAACCTCATTTCATGGTAAGCAAATGCTGCTCTTCTTGGGGAGGGCGGGGTGTGTTGGTTTTTTTAATATTCTTTATATTAGAAAACTTAAGTTCCATAAGTTTTTCCTAAAATCTGCAGGTGATGAAGCTGCATACAATACAATATACCTATTAATAAATATTTCTAATCTGCTGGTCTGGCAAAATAGTTTCTATTACTACTACTATTGGTCCCCACTACTGCACTGAAAACTGTCAGCAGTTTGGAGTAATCTAACTGTGGAGCAGTTTCACTGTCTTTTTGAGGGGAGCTGTGTTGCACGTAGAAAGAAGAATGAATCCTTTTTGATGTTCATAGGTAGAGCTGGGGTCCTCCTTTTTCTTTTTGCCAAGATCTTCTTAGGATAAAGGTGTGTGAAGTCATTGCAAAATAAGTGTTTATTTAACATTATTTTACAATAAATCAATCACTTGTACAGTCTAGTGTTACATATCAACCCCTACTATGTCAGTTTCAAAAACCAGGTTTGTGGGCAGTAATTGTCCTGAGTTCAAGGATGTCACTGCTTAATAACTTGGTTCCAGTTACTGAAGTCCAGTCTTTTGAAACTGCTTAAAGGATTTCTTTTGTTTATGCTATGGATGAAATTCATAAATTCAGAAATAAAAGTGTTTGCTTAAATCTGCTATACGCTATTGTCAGTTTAAAATCATGAATTTGACTTACCCTAACACAAGGATTATATGCAGGGGGCTTAGTGGAATTTGCTCACCTGAAAACTGAATTACTGTAAGTCTGAAGGATAAACCTAATTTCCAGGAAAGAGTGAGCTGAAACCAACCTCATATTCAGGTATAAGATGAAATCTGGATAGCTGCATGCCCTAGTGTGTTCTTTTGATGGCCACTGTAACTTTGGGTACATTTAATTTAGTACTTCAAATCAGACCAGGAGTGTGTTTTTGAAGTGAATCTCCTGATTGTCCACTTAGAGTGCTTTGACTTGTATCATGTAAGAGTCTCAAAGCATGCAAACTAGACTCTTTTCAGATAAAATTAAATTCAAAGATATACACCAGCATCTCAGCCAGTGTAATCCAGTAGCTGATGGGCATTCAGTCCAGAGGGCAAGATGGAAGCTGGTCAGAAGTAAAAACTCCTGCAATGCGTTCAGTGTGTACATTGGCTCCTCACTAACCCAATTGTTTTACCTGTCAATCCATTCCTATTTCATTGCACTAATTGCTAATGCAAACATTGGCTTTTTATGTTGTACTCAGCAACACACTGATACGTCATTGCCTGGAGTTGATACGTATCCTGAAGTCTGTAGCAGATCTGGTTCAACATTTAACAGGAATACTTGCTTGAAATAGAACAGAAAACAAGGTGGAATGGTACTCAGCCATATTGTAAGAACGACTTAAAAAAAAAAAAGGGAAAAACAACCAAGAACAATACTCTCTGGTACTCAGTTTCTTTATTTGACATCTGACAGGTTCATTTCATTTGCCTTTTCTGTGTAATTATCACACAGTAAACATTAGACACCATGGAGAAAGAGCATTTTTTTAAGTATAAATTATTTTCAGAGTAGGCATCAATAAAAATGATTGTGGCATATAAAAATTCGATGTATCAAATCAAGTGGCAGGAAAAGTAAGTTGGAAATCATCTTTTATAGGTATCTCTATTTCCACCCGATATCCTCATAAATTTGAAACCATCTGTCAGAATTCTTTTACTGCAATTCTATAAAAGTTATTTTTTTATAAGGAATAAGCCACAATTCCATAACAAGTATTTTTGACAATGAGTAATTTCAGTAAGTTAGTCTATGGCATCCCAAGCTAAATTGCTAGTTGATGGAGTGCCATACTTTCATGTTTCATCCTCTCCCCTGTAGTTCTGAGATTCATCTGACACTGCACTTCAGTATTGCACTGTGCTAAACTAGTAGAAAACTGCTCCAACAAAACAATGGTCAGTTTAGCAAAAAGAATTAGGGACAACTGGAATACTGCCAGAGTCAGAATGAGCAAGGGGACAGAAACACGCAGTCCGGGATAGGGAGGAATGGCGCAAACATGCAAAGCAGCAGTTAAATCAGCATATGTTGCTGTGGAACCATACCTTTAGGGTGCAGATACCAAAGAGTCTCCAGATGTCAAAGAGGCAATCCCATCCGCTCCCATCATTCCCACTCCTGCTCCCAGACACACCTGTTATGAGGTTGCAGACCTTAGAAAATTGTTCTTATGTATGTGGCATTCTGCCAAACTTTCCTTCAGAGCCAAAGCCTTTAAATAGATACTATTAGGAAAGGAAATAATTGTATAAAACAATATTGTCAGCCTATACTCAATGTGTTTACCAAGTATTGTACAGAGCGATACTCAGGTTAGTAAGTTGCTGAGCTCTGACACGCAGAGACTGAAGCAATAAGGTGTAATAAGTAGGATCAGGTGCAATAACACGTGTATGTTATTTATTTTTCTATTATTTATTTTATTATCTAATGTGTATACCTAATCAGAAGACAATGGAGTATAGTCTGTCTCATTTACTTAAATGCAGTGTTAGTGTTTAGACTATGAATAGGCCTTTACAGAACGAAAGCCAATAAAGTATGCATTTGTAAGTACTCTTATTGGCACTGAGATCATCGAGTTCAAAGTTTTTTGTTGTTTTAGTTTTGTTTTACCCTTGTGTGCCTTATGGGTACAGGAATAAATTATGAATTTTGTCTGTACAGGCTTAACATTTGCATTTAAAGAAATGTATGTAAATTTTGCATAAAACTCTTTCAGCAGATAATTAATTTAGGAATTCTGTAAAAGATTATCAAGTACCTCATTTGTTATGTACAAATTTCAAGGAGCTTTTATTCCATTACACAACTTTGAGTAGTTTTTCAAATGTGCCAGTTTTATCTGTAAAAGGTTCTATTATATATATTTAGTATGTGGCAGCAATTGAAATGTTAGCTGTACTTGGAGACATTTACTTAATTACATATTGAAGTTTTGTCCATCATCATGTGCCTTCCTACGCTGTTCTTTGCAGGCAGTGATCCTGCAATATAGTAGAAAGCAGTTGTTCTCACTAAACTTACTTTCAACAGGAGTACTGTGTTCTGCAAAGGAAAAAAGAGACTGGAAAAAAAATCGAAATTATCAAAATTAACAGAAATGCATGAAAATAAGTATCTTTAAGTAAAGTCCAATAGCAGTCTTTTTATTAAATGTTTTCAATATTTAAATTGAGCGTGCTGTACTTTAAAGTCTGGTGTTTCTGAATTTGTGCTAATTTTTGTTAGCACATTCAGAAGTCATCTAGTATAATTATCAACCTTTAAAAATGTTCATATTATCATTTTTTAACCTCCTACAAGGTGTATATTGTTGCTAAAAATATAGTATGAAGCAATGCAAGTATGTGGTGTGAAACAAGTGTAAGGCCCTGAATTACATAAGAAACGTAACATTAAAGCGTGGAGAGTATAACAGATAAAGGCAGGTGCGTGAAGTTGAGTAAGTCGTTTTCGGTAGATTGAGCTGAAGGAAGCACAAAGATCATCCTACGCTGTTAAAGAGAGCTTGCACACAAAGCCAAGACCACACTCACTCCTAGAATGGATGTTTTTTGTAACAGCCAGAGCTAAGGTGTGGTTGCACATGGCTGCTCTTGTCTTATTTGGGCCAACTGCAAACAGTTTTCAGATACTAGAATGAGAATTAAGCTTAATCCCTAAACCTATATAGGAGTATTCACACATAAATTTATACCCAAATTAAGAACTGATTTAATTAAAGTGGTTTAACTTACATATATGGTCCAGATCTCTAATATAAAATGTTGCTTCAGTAGTACAGACTAATGCAGAGGAATTGTTGCAAGTTTGAGCTCAGTGGTTGACAAAATAAGATGAAAAACAGAAAATGC
This sequence comes from Nyctibius grandis, assembly GCF_013368605.1. NCBI lineage: Eukaryota > Metazoa > Chordata > Aves > Nyctibiiformes > Nyctibiidae > Nyctibius > Nyctibius grandis. The sequence continues at coordinate 27,422,169 of NC_090659.1, forward strand.
AGATACAGGTTAGTATTGATCTAAAAATAGTATTTGTGTAGGTGGGCTTGAAACACTGGAAAAACAGGAGGGAATGTGGGCAGAGCATTGCTGGTTTAGGGAATTCCATTCCATCGTTATAAAGCTGAATTCCCAACTATAGTTTGAAACTGATTTGAGGAAAGGGAACTTAAACTGTTTATGAAGTTATCTTTTATAACGTGTTAGACTTTAGAAGTGCTACCTTAGGAACAAAGCTGGGATTTTGTAGAGGCCATGAAAATCCATTTCTGCCTTGGGTTCCACTTCAGAAATAACATCTTGTAGGGATGGTTTTTTATCACTTTTTTTCAGTTTAAGTTGTGCTTAAACATTTTCATTGAAGACTAAGACGTTGCAGAGTCAGATTTCTCTGCCGAAACAAATTCTAGATGGCCAGTCTCAAGGTTTGCAAGATTGTTGGGTTTTGCAAGTTAAGGACTAAGAGCATTTAAATGAAAATTAACAAGATGTTAACTATAATATAGATTGACCTAGGTGCAGTGGTGGCTGCTATCTCTACTGTTGTAGAGATATTGTAAGAACTAGGCTTGATTTATCAATCCTTATCGGAGAAACCCATCCATTTGGGTATGGAGGCAGGATCTCAAGTTGCACCAGGGGAGGTTTAGATTGGATATTAGGAAAAATTTCTTCACTGAAAGGGTTGTCAGACATTGGAACAGGCTGCCCAGGGAAGTGGTTGAGTCACCATCCCTGGAGGTATTTAAAAGACGTGTAGATGTGGTGCTTAGGGACATGGTTTAGTGGTGGGCATGGCGGTGCTAGGTTAACGGTTGGACTTCATGATCTTAAAGGTCCTTTCCAACCAAAACGATTCTATGATTGTGCGATCTATCTCTGGTCCTTGATGAGTTAGTATAGGTGTAGAACTAGCATATTCACATATAAATCATATTTAGTTTTCAGACAGAAGCAAGCTAGCTATAATATAGTCATCGTTAAGAGCTGAACACAAATGTGAAATGGATGTGATACGGGGCTCTTAAAAATGTCCTGGAGAACAGTCAAATGTCATACCATTAAAAAGCCTGGTACTATTGAATACTGCTTTGCAAATGTTTACACTTTGTCCAACTTTTATCTCATAATACTATGTTACACTTTTTACTGTTATACAGGCTTCATGTCTTCACCCTAGCTTGGAGTTCTTACAGAGTCAGTTGTTCTGATTATCAAAGATATTTAAATACATTTAAGCAGTTATGTGTTGTACCATTCTTTACATCAAGAAACAGAGTAAAACTAATGAAGTACTATTTGAGCAGTTTGTTGGTTTAGATTGTAATTTTTATCAGGCATTTTGAATTCAGTGTGGTTGTGCTGGGTCCGTGCTCTAGGGAAAGAGGAGAATATGGAAGTGATTATGCTAGTAAACAACAAAAAAACAGTGTTTCTTTCTTTCAGTCAATACCAATCCACAGTCTGTCTTTATTAGAATGAAATACTACAGGATCAGAATACCTTTCCATTTTACTAGGGTAATTACTATAGAATAGTTTGCTCAGGAAGGTGGCTTCCTAATTCCATGTCTAGGCACATATAAAAAGATGGCTTAATTCTGACACCTTGCAGGTGTCGAGAAGATGGAGGAGAGGGAAGCAGCATCATTCTCATTGAGGTATCTACGATAGAAAATCAGGTTTACTCATGCAGGTTTTAAAGGCTACTTATGTGTGTATGCAAGTGCAGGGTGCTGAAGTTTATCTTAGAGTCCTTTAGGGGAAAAATTCATATTTAGAAAGTGAGGCACAAATATCTTGGATTTCCTTTAATTTCTGAAAAGCTTCAAAAAATACTTATAAGGAATGACTGGGGGGCATCAGAGATGATGGAAGTCTGATGTTTTGTTGCTGTAATCTCCTCTAGGCCTTACTTCAAACTCATGATGTAGTGGCACATGAAGTTTACAGTGATGAAGCGCTGAGAGTTACACCTCCTCCCACCTCTCCATACTTAAACGGAGATTCTCCAGAAAGCGCCAACGGCGACATGGATATGGAGAATGTAACACGAGTTCGACTGGTGCAGTTCCAGAAGAACACAGATGAACCAATGGTATGGAGGGAACCTCAGTATTTTTCTTGTCTCTATATTGGTAAAGACTAGTATTCTAATGATTTTAATGACAGTTTCTGCACTTTGAAGTAGAGTTGCCAGTATAATTTGAATAGTTCAGCAGCCATTGTAGATACTTATCCTCCTGTGTATATCGTTAACTTAAAATGCTATGTGTGCATTCATACTACTGTGTACACTAGAGCTATTTATGTTTAAGAACAACCTTGTAGTAGTTCTAGCAGATTAGGCTTTAAACCAAACTGGACACTTTGCACTTCAATACAAAATTATATTTTTAACAAACTAGAATCTTATGTGCTCATATGTTAAAGTATTGCATCTTCACTTATAAATAGTATCTGTTTTCATTGCTCATATTTAAGTGAGTGGCAAAGTTTTTATTTAAACCTTAAAATTTATACCCTGCCTTCAGGCTTTTAGGAAAAGTGACCATTCTTAACCACTGAAGAATCACAATACTTAATATTTTATTTTAAAAGTATAAACATTTCTTTTTTCTAGGGAATCACTTTAAAAATGAATGAGCTGAACCATTGCATTGTAGCAAGAATTATGCATGGAGGAATGATTCACCGGCAAGGTAATCGTGTCATGAATAGTTTTGTCTTCAAACATAATTATTTAGATCATTTTGTACAAACTGTGTAACGGTACATACTCCTCATTTTGATTGCTACAATTCCATAGTAGTGTATCTCTGTATCTGGATGAAGTCCTGTTAACTGCCTTTGTTACATTCCAGTTGCAGATATCTGCCAGCGTTTTGAGATGAGGGCCCACTATGTTTCATTTAGGCCTTAATTAGGATAATGGGAGTATAGCTCAGTAAGAGATTGAAATGCCAGTAATTTCTGGAGCTGTACTTATTTAATTCTCTGTTTAAAAAAAAAAATCCTTAGACTAGTTACAGTACTTTTCCTTGCAAAACTGAAAGAGCTTTGTTCAACAAAAAATTTAAATTTCGCCATGTATTTTCACACAGTTCTTGAGGATCTTTGTACTTTTGATGTTGAGGCTCATAAAAATGATTTTTGAAACAAAAATATTTCTTCTGCCTAGAACTTGAATCTTTATTTTCAGTTTTCACTACTATAGCAAACCCTGCAAATATGCATCTTTTCTCATCTCCAGTCTACTCCTTTTTTCCGTTTTGTGTCGTCCAGATGAGATGTCAAAAAATAGCTGGGCTTTGTCCTGCTTTAAACAGATGAACTTTCCTGCTAGGTTGTTAGCTCCAAGTTTGGATTGCACCCTGAAAAGGGTTACTTTCATTTTTCCAGTTTGCCATCTTTTTCTTTCGATGAACACAAAAATTTTCATCATTTGTCAGACCAAAGTTCCTTCTAGCCTACTGTTCTATTTCAAAGGAAGTTAGGAACAGGTAATTAGGAAGACAAAACATGAAACAGCGAAAGGTACAGCGATTCTTTCCCTGATATATTCACTTTATCTCCTTGATATGATCAAACCTGTCAAGAAGCAGGGAAGATAAAACTTCTAATACAAGCAAAGATGCAATTCATATAAACTTCTATATTCCTTTAGAGGACCCTCTGAATTGAAGTTATTTGGCTGCTAAAAGTGAATTTTAAAAGCAGATTGCTCTAAGATTCGCAGGAAGAAGGTTTTCTTCCAGCTGTTCTTAGATTGTGGTGATCCTCTGCAGAGTATTGTTCACATGACTGTGTTCCATAATGAGGGTAATAAAACTTTTAAAACCTGTTAAAACTGGTTAAAAAACCCAGCTATGCCCATTAAAACTCTGTTCTTTTTAATTATACAGTGTCTTTTATTTTTAAAGGTTTGGGAAATTTAACCTTTTCTAGATGTGCTTCAGCTAAGGTAGCTCTTCCTCACATAGGTTTAGTTTGAAAATGAACTATACTTCAGTGTTTCTGTAGTATTGCCATCTTTTTTTTTTAAAAATGTTTCTAATTTTGTTAGTGCTCTAAATGCCTCTTAGCTTCACTGCTTCATTCAACATACCTATGTTTAGAATATTTTTACTGAATAGAGCAAGGCAACTGTAAGTTGAGAGTGATCTTGAGAACAACATATCTTTGAATCCTGCTGACAGGGTCTGTGGCTTTTATTTGTTTTTTATGTTGTTGTTTCTGCTGTCTGCTCTTGCTATATGGAAAACTGCCAGGCAATAACAGCAATGACTAGATAATAGATCTACTGGGAGGGTTACATGAACTCTGTAATTTCAGGTCTAGCAATATTAAATACAAACTGTGCAATTCCCAATCACGAAATAGTACCTGCTGTGAAATCTGCCTCCTATCTCTATGCCAGCTGTATCTAGTCCTGCTGATTATAGTTGTCCTTATTCAAAAGGTGGGGGAGTTGGAGTGGGAAGACAGGCTTGTAAAGATGCTGTCTAGTTGCACCTTCCAGAGGATTCAGCTCAATGAAAATCAAATATCAGTTTCAGTCATTAAACATTATCTTTTTATTGACTTGTCTGCTCTTTTTAGGATAAGTAAATGAATTGTATCTTAGATCTCAAGCTTTTAATTATGTCTTGGCTTTCACCTTTGTGTCTGTGCCTTAAATTAGCTCAGTTGTCCATTCACTTTTTACCTGTGGATTCTGTTTAGACTACTCATACTGTAAACATTATTTTCAGGGGATCTGCATATAGCCTGAGTTCTCAGCAGCTCTCAGTATCTTAACCCACAGGTTTTTTTGCTGCTCACTGATTTTGGGGCATATGTGCTTAAATGTGAATTCATTCTTAAGATGCATTTAAGAAGAGATCCCAATATGGCATTTAAAAAGATTTCCAAAGAAGAGAGAGGACTTATTCGCTGCCCTTTTAACCTCACCAGAAAAAGAGCAGTTGTACATTGTCTATGCTACATTCTCAAAGCAACTTAATGTAAAACTCAAACCAGTTTTTAAAACACTGATAAGGTTTATTCAATTCTAACAAAATGTATGTGATGACTTGGTGAAAATATGATTATATGTCCACAGCCTTTCACTTTCCAACCTATGGAATTTTCTTTTGGCTACGAAACATGTTTCCAAACAGGGACTCCAAGAATTTGTTCTGTCTTCTTCCTAATAGGGTAGGATTTCTCATACTTCTGTGCAGAGCAAGAGCACACACTTCCTAAAACTGTCATCACTCTGCCTTGCAAAGACAAAGAAGGAAATCATTTACTCCAGAAATACATCCATTCTTTGTTATTACAGATGTGTTTGTGCATCAATAAGTCATGAATAGCTTAAGTTCTAAATAAACACTGCACTGTCAAAAGAAAAGAAACCAAAAGCAACCAAAATTAGATGGTTAAGCATAGGTATTATGGGAGCTACAAATGGTATGGAAGACTCATTATTCAAAAATGTCAAGAATACTTGATGATTAAGGGACTGGAACACCTGCCTTATGAGGAAAGATTGAGAGAACTGGGGCTTTTTAGTCTGGTGAAGAGAAGACTGAGAGGGGATCTGATTAATGTGTATAAAAATATGAGGGCTGGGTGTCAAGAGGAAAGGTGCAACCTCTCTTCACTTGTGCCCTGCGATAGGACAAGGGGCAATGGATGCAAGCTAGAGCACAGGAAGTTCAACCTCAACATGAGGAAGAACTTCTTTACCGTAAGGGTTACAGAGCACTGGAACAAGCTCCCCAGAGAGGTTGTGGAGTCTCCTTCTCTGGAGACTTTCAAGACCCGTCTGGATGCGTTCCTGTGTAACCTGCCCTAGATTGGTCCTGCTCTGGCAGGAGGGTTGGACTCGATGATCTCCAGAGGTCCCTTCCAACCCCTAACGTTCTATGATTCTATGATTCTACTCCTTTCCAACATGAATATTTGTAAGGAGTAAAAAGTTTCTGCAAATAATAAAAGCTTCTTCCCTCAGATTGAAAATGTCTTCCTATGGTTTATCCACCCCCCAAACAGAATGACCATCTATTGCTAAGTGTCCATGCTTTATTCCCAACTTTTATGTATAGTGCTCCATTCCAGGCATGAACAGAACCATATTCACTTCTGTCAAAGTAACAGAAATAGGAAATGCTCCAGAAGAGAGGATTTTATTTAAGTGCACTATTAAAATGATTTGATAGAGGGATATTACTGAGTCTGATTCTCATTCTAATACTTAATTCCATCAGATTTATATTTTGAATAATGCCAAAGAGTCTTTATACTATTCCAGGGCATATGCTCTTTCTGATTCAGTATTATTGTTTAATAACAATTACACTCACTTCAAACACAATTTAATTTTGTCATGATACAGTCAACACAGAGCCTCATTTTGTTTAGAATATTTTTTAAGAATTGGGTATTGAATGCCAAAACTGAACTTTCAAAATGTTTCGCTAGAGATTTGGTCATTAATATTCTAGATGTGAAGTAGATTAATTTGACATTCAGATGCAGAACTGTTGCATTCACATTCAGTAAACTATTAATTGTGATAATTTTTCCACTGAAGAGTGGACAAAGAATTGTGATGAGTCTTTTTTTATAATTTCACTATCAGCAGATCAGCTCCTGTAGAATTGTTTGGAGCGTTTAATGTGGCTGAAGGACTTACTCTTTAGAGTACTGAAAGTTTTTGAAAACTCTCTCTTGTAGCACACTGCCAAGTGAGCTTCTGTTTCGCAGAAGAGAGCCCAAAGGGAATCATAGCAACAGAGCTTTTCAGTATTCTTCTCCTTGGTTCAGGCTGTGCTTGTGTTTAGCAGTCACAGTTTGACTTTCATATATTTGTCCAGCTGAAAGTTTTGCTTGCATAGTATTCTTTGGAAAAACTGACTATTTTGGTTCAGGAAAAGAATTTTAAGGATTTTTCAGGATTCTAGTTGATTGACTTCTTTCAGGTAATTTTCCATAGATATGTTTTAGTTTAGGAAACGTTTGCCAGTTGCTAGTTTTTCAATTGAGATTAATTATATTAGGTACAGTAATTGTATTAGGTACAGTATTTAGAAAAGGATACTTGCACAAATTATTTAAATCATACAGCGGAAAGAAATATATGTGAAGTAAATGGTCTTGTCATATTTCATTATATATGAAAAACATATTCTAGCTAATAAACCATCGAAGTGTTTTTTTGAGAACTGCTAAAGAATTAGGTGGGCTTGAGCTACTCAAGTCAGAAATTATCATCCAAAAAGAGCCTCCTATGTTGCTTCTAATCCTGAAGATAATTAATTCATTCACTGCCTCCTCCCTGTTGAGCTTTTGTAGTGTCTTAGAGTCATGGTGTAGCATGCCATTCCCATCTCAGCTTCAGCAGGTCAGTTTATGACTTGCGTAAGCTAAGTAGATATTTGTTTCATCATCTGACATTGTAGATAGTCACACAATCATTTACATTCAAGCTGAAGTCAGGTGTACATACAAAAACAGCCGTCTGACAGATAAAATTAAGACTATGTTCAGAAGCCAAACTGTCCCAGTAAGGGACTGATGTTTCCCCCATGTACTTTATAGGGTGCTTGGGCATCTCATGTTGGTGTATTGACTGCACTCTGAAAGACAGATTCGTAATCTTTGGTAGCTAACACATAGCTACCAAAGTCCTTTTCTGAATCTAGCCAAAAAACTTATTTTAATGTTGTTTCATATTTATGCCTTTGTATAAATATTAGTACTGTCTTACAATTATCTCAATTTGTAACAACATAATTGAGGTGATTGTGTGTTTTGTTAACTCCACAGGTACGCTACATGTAGGGGATGAAATCCGAGAAATAAACGGAATCAGTGTGGCAAATCAAACTGTAGAACAACTACAAAAAATGCTTGTAAGTGCCTGAAGTCTTTCTCATGTTCTTTATAAAAGGTGCCTGTCTTATTCTGACAAAACTTTTATGTAATTGCATTATGACTTCCCCTTTTTTCTTCTGTTCTTGGTAGGCTACATGTGCATGTAACACCAAGTCTTCCTGTGTTGAGCTGTTAAAGCCTTCTACAGGCTCTCCACTGTTTTTTAGTAGCAGGTTTTTGCACCTCATACCCAGGAATGGTAGAAAGCACCTCCAGGTGTCATTTTATTTATTCCACTTAGTCCCACAGAAAAGATCATTGACACCCAACCATTCCTGACAGATATATGTCTGACCAGCTCTTAAAAAAAATTCGAGTAATGGAGGTTCCTCAAACTCTTCAGGTAGCTGGCTTTAGTGTATAATTCTTCTGCATTTTAGAAAGCTTTTTCTAGTGTCTGAGTTTCCTTTGTTGAAATGCAGGAGTTTCTTCTCTTGTCTCTAGTGGACATAACAGAAAAAATACTGCTTTCCTCCTATTATTCATCCCAAGTCAGTCTATAAAGATGATGCCCTTATTTTAAACCTTCAGTCTACACCAAGTGTAGTCACTGAGTATATGAGAGAAAAGAAACTTTTCTTGACTATTAGTATAATTGCTACACAAATACAAAGAATAAATCAGATAACCATTCAGGCTGGAAGTAACCTCAGGAGGTCTCCAGTCCAGTCTCCTGCCCAAAGCAGGGTCAACATTGAATGCAGCCCAGGTTGCTCAGGGCTTTGTCTGGTTAAGCCTTGAAAATATCCAAGGACAGAGATTTGACAGGACAGGTACCTCTATGGGCAACCTGTTCCAATACTTAATTACCATCAGAGGGAAAAATGTGTTCCTTATGTGTAGCTGGAACATCCCTTCTTTCAATTTATAACTATTGTGGCTCATGGTTATTGATGTTACAAAGGAAAAAAAATATTTTGAGCTCAGACAGTCTGGCTTTTTGCAGGAAAACTCCATCTTAGGCCTTGCTAGTAGAGTCAATTTGATATTCTGTAGCACTTGCAAATTTTTCTACATGCAACCCTAACCTTGGGATCTTGGATGATATCACTAATCCTTTTGTTGTGTCCAGAGCCATATAGACAAGCTTAAGTGAGTCCAGGCAAATAGTGGGTTTTTGGCTCACAATAAGCCAGCCAAAGAGAGAAAGGGGAAGAACTCCCAAGATCACTTGAAGTGATCTGCTTACCTTTCTGCCCAGGTCGAGTCCTGCAGTTGTCAGCTGTGTGGTGGCACATATATGCAAAATGTCATTTAAGAAAATATGGCTGAGCAAATATTTTTGCCACAATCTGCTGCTATTCTGCAGTTTCTACTGGTTATGAATATTCTTATATTATAGTAAATGCAAACTAGCAGACCCCATGTTCTGTTTTGATGAAAGACTATTTGTTACGTTTCTACCTTTCGTACAGTAACATGCATCTTTCCAGAAACTGTGAATATGCTTTTGCTATTTAATATGTATGATGAAAGAGAAGAAAATGTCACTTTTGTAGCAAAGACCCTATGGATCGCAAGAATACAGCTACAAAGAAAAGACTGTCATGGAAGAAACCTACACATCTCTGAATCTCTCACCTTAAAATAGAGCTGCAGGTCCTAGGCGTTTGAAAACTGGTCGGGTGAACAAACTAATAATGTATGTTTATCTTTTAGATTAATGAGAGATGATTTAAATGTTTGTTTATAAGTGAAATGACAAATCAGCCATAGCATTTTAGCTTTTCTGAATATTTACTTTAGGAAAACATACTGCTGCTCTTGAACTATGATACTTTCCTTTCAAGGATTAGTGATTTGGTTATTTCATCTTCAGTGTCTTAGTCTTTAAAAAAGTGCTTCTCTTTTTGCAGAGGGAAATGCGTGGAAGTATTACCTTTAAGATTGTGCCAAGTTATCGCACGCAGTCTTCATCCTGTGAGGTAATGAATTTAATGAACAATCCCATTTCTTCCTCAGTCCTGTAACTAACTGCCTGCTGATGGCTGAATGTTACTGCTTTCTGGGAAATTGTTTCTGCCTGTCCTGTTAGATCACGCACACCAATTTTACAACAAAGATAACGGAACACGAGTAGGTCCCACCTACCTACTCAGCCCTGCCTTCATATTCATCTCATCAGTACCTTAACTAACTCTTTACAGCCTATTTTAAAAAAAAAAATAGGAAAGAGGATCCATGCATTTAGGAAGCCCCTTTAAAAAATTTACGATTTAAACTTATTCTCCAGGAAGTCTATTAAAGTTCCTAAGCTGAGGAACAATCCTCCTTTTAGGCATTAAACATTATTTTACTGCTTTGGGCTGTTAAGGGTTAATTGAAGAATCTGTTTCTGTATAACCATGTGGAGGTAAATTTGTGATGGTTGTCTGTAACAGTTACATGTGGCTTAATATTATGTTTCCATGAAAAAATGGTATTTGTCATTACAGAAGAAAAACAGATTTGGAGTTAGTTCTTGTTGAACTAGAAACTTGACATTGTGGTTTTTCACAATAACATTTAATTTCCCTCTGCTGTCAAAGTTATGTTCCAGACTGCAACTGAAGGGAATTAAATTCTAGAAAGTGGCTACTTGAGAGATACTGTTCCAATTTAAGCATACAGATGGCATATGCACTGTGTAGATGCTGCCAGTCTTTCTGTGCCACACGCTTAACTGCGCAAACAGTTCCCAAATTAGAATTCCGAGAGTGAAATCACAATCCCTGTTGAAGTCAAGCACCTTATCTTAATTAGAGCTGTGATTTCACCCTAATTGTTTTTGTGTCTCAGCAGATGCTAGAACACACAGAAACTGCTGTTGTGATTGTCAGAACAATCTGTTTGCAAGAAAAAAATTACCGCGTTTTGGTTGCCTTCTGTACTTCTAATAGAAGTCAACAAGAACTAAAATGTTTTAGAGGTAGAAGGTTTGACAGATTTTCACCGATGAGGCCAATTTTCTTAAAAGGTATAAATATGAAAGCAAAAGTTTTTCATTAGATGCAAAGGCTTTAAAAAAAAGCCTCAAATAGAAATTCTAGAGTGTGCTGACAAATCTATGTATTTTGACTTCTGTGCTGTAAATAGCAGTAATAATAAAAGATATCTCACTTCCCAATATTAAAATACAGAAACTGGTGAAACTATAAACCTACTGGGAAGATGATTATTTGGAAAAAATAACTCAGCATACAGCTTTAAATGAATACCATCAGGTGTCGTTTTAGTAGTAGCAGGTCGTCTCTTTTCCTTAGCTTTGTGTCCATAGGTTCTTCATGACTATTTATTTCACAGAAGAGAGGAAAATGGACTCTTACCTTCCTTTGGAAAAAAAAGCAAAACTACAAATGTGTGATCAAAGACAGAGGAAAAAAATGAGCATGTCTAACTATCGCACTTTGTGGCATTTAGCATTCATTTAATCAGAGGTGGCTGAGTCTGTTCCACCTGCTCAGCCACACTGACTTTGGCTAGATTTTCAACTGTTACAAGTGTACACAAAAAGCTAATGTTTTTAAATCATCCTATTAAAGCATCACTAGTCCTTTGGTACAGAGAGATTTTTTTTCACAGTATTTTTCAGGATTGTAATTCAGATGATGAATTAAATGCTTAACCATTGATAAAGGCTAAAAATGAATGTTGAATGACATTACTAAGACAGAATCACAGAATCACAGAATGTTAGGGATTGGAAGGGACCTCGAAAGATCATCTAGTCCAATCCCCCTGCCGGAGCAGGATTACCTAGATCATATCACACAGGAAGACGCAGAAAGCTTGCTTCTCATGCTTTCTAGCAGGATAAATTCAGAGATATTGGGTCTTCACTAGTATAATCATACTAGTTAAGGTATTTTTTTGCAATATTTCAGTATAAATTTATATTTGTTTCCCCCCCTCCCTTCAGTCATGGACTGGTGCTCACATAGTAGTTTTACCATAAGAAGAATATAAAACAGAATCAATAACTGGGGCTTTTTTTGAGGCTTCTACCATGATCACATCATTGGATTGCAAAGCATCCTGTTAATCTTGAATAAGAAAAACTAAATATTAGTAGAATCAGAGGTGATCTGCCTTTTATATAGAATCTGTCTATGTGCCTTTATATACCAAGCGGGGGGGCACAGGATGTTATTTTTTTTAAATAACTGAGATTTGCATTTCACTTGCCATATTTTTCTTCTGTAGGCACTTATGAGAAGTGTTGTAGTGGCATTTTCTAAATATTAAGCCACTTTTGCATATTTAGGGAAGTCTTGTCCCTATAGTACGTAATGATACTTAAGTGTCACTAGGCAGTTTCCAAAATCTCAACTGAATAATTTCAAGTTTCTTAGGGATTTGTGACTTTTCCTGTGCCTATGCCTTCCATTCAGTTGCCAGGCCTTCTATTTCATGGAGTAGCCTTTGCTTGAAAGCATAATACTTATGAATTCCCTTGTATAAAACTTTGATCAGCTGATCTACTGTGAGATGACCTGTTTAGTCATTGGTGTGAAAAATGGCCTGAGTTACTCAAATATCTAGATAACACAGTGGCCATGATGATGTGTTTTCTGCTTCAGATACCCAGGAAATTACAGACTTACATAAATATGAACTTAAGTAATTATTGCAACACATTCTTTTTATGGCTGATGACTGCATATGCTGTTTATACATTTCATCTTTATCCAACTGAGTAAGCATTTTGCTCTAGCTACATTTGCATTCTTACTTTTGTACTGGAAAACGCCCTGAATAATTTTTATAGTGTCAGAGATGTGAGAATGGTAAGGGAAGTACTTTTTTTTTTCCTTACAAAAAAACCTTCCCTTATAAACATCCTTTATGTTTCAGATTGTCTTCGTGAAACAACTTGAGTTGTTTCATGAAGAAGAGGAGCCTTTAGATATATATGAGATTTTTAAAATCTGGTGGTAATCACCATGGACTTTTTCCTTTAGTCTTGCAATGTTTCCATTAGTGCTCAGACTATAAGACTTTTTATAGTCTTAAACCTTTTTTATATTTGTATTAAAAATATTGCCAGAAAGGTTCCTTAAGCAAGATTGAAACTGGAATGTATTTCAAGTTTTTGGAAAGTCTCTCTCTTTTTTTTTTTTTGGTGGATCTGGCAACAGTGTCATTAATCTAGCTATTCTTGTTGGTATCTAATCTGATCAGACCACATCTAGTAGACAAAATTGACTTCTGCTATAGGATTGCTTATCAAATGCATTGATTTATCATTAATAATCCACACATAAGAACGAAGAATCAACAGGAAACTAGTTTTGCCGCCATGTGGAAATACTTGTGATTGTTTCCTTTAAGGCTTCAGCTGTGGTGCTTCAACTGAAAAGCAAGGATCCAAAAGACTGCCGTTTTATTATTTGGCTTGGGGTAGACAAGGTTGGGAAGTCTAGATAGTCAAGTTATACTGAAATAAGATGATAACACACTACCCAGAATCATTGGATCCTCCAAGTGTTTTTCTGCTCTTATTCCCAGGGAGAACAAGGGCTTTTTCTGATTTACTGGAGAAGCAAACTCACAACCTAAGCTGAAGTTTTCCAGTCCAGTTCTAAGCAGTCCTGGCATTCTACAGAGAACTCTTTACTCATTGATTTGTCTCAGACTGTGCATAATACAGTTTTTCTCTTAACTTTGAAGTCTGATATTTTTGGAAAGAAAGACCAGATCCCTAGGAAGTTAAGAATCTAAATGCCTTTGAAATTATGGCTGAACTGCCTCATTATTTTATAATTGCACACTTGCCTCTTGACTAGCTTAATAGTTTAATTTCTTATAGTTAGTACTGAAATCACCGATAGCACTGAAAATGTGTATTTTCCTCAGTATGTTATGATGAACATTTGCTTTGAGTAATATGGTGTCTTCTGTTGAGAATTGTTGGAGGAATACAAATCAAAACATTCTCAAACCAAGAAAATTTACTTCAGAGGGAAGAGCCTTCACAAGAGTCTAGAAATAGTGGCATTCTCCAGGTTACTATAAACTTGTTTTTCTCCAAACGTCTCAGGTGCTTGCATCAGTTTCCAAAGCTTTCCCTTGCTAAACCATCACTGACTAGCGGATCATAATGAACTAGGTTTAAAAAAAAAAAAAAGAAAAAAAAGGTAAAATTAATTTTTCACCTCTCCTTGAAAGTGTGGAAATGGCAGAGACAGAATTGAGGAGCAAGCAGAAAATCTCTTTATAAAAAAAGAAGTCACTGCTTTTTTGGAAAGAAGTATCTCCCAGCTGCTATTTGATAAAGGTGATACTGATAATCCCGTACACAAAAAATAAGGAATAACGGTTCCCTCAGGCTTTTCTTTTTTCTGGTTTTTTTTTTTTTCAGTAGTGAATATCTTATTTGTTCTCATTTGAACATTTTAAACTTGTTGTGCTGGAGTGATTTTGTAAATGGAATTAGTGCTGATTTCCCCCAGTCCCTTATATGTTGCAAATAGTAGTGGGAGCCAAATGAGCATTTGGTTCTTATGCATGTAGCAGAAGTATACAGAGCTGCATACTTTGAACCACAATGATTTTACAGCCATAATATTGTCAGATCTGTCCTCAACTGTGTTAAAATCAAAGCAAGCATCTAGATAGCTACATATGGAACTTTCTGTGAAATCATATCTAATGAGTCCACAAAAAAGTGCCGAAGTTCTACATGAGTTTGTTGCACATCAAGCATACGGGGAGCAAGAGGGATAACGTATTGCCTGTCATTTTAACTTTTCTTGATGCTTTAAAATAGCTATGAGTGCTATCACATAATTCGTATAAGTCTGAGAATATTAGTAGAGGACGTTTGCCTGATGAATGTTGCATGTTCAGCTCCAATTCTATTTTTTGACTTGTTCACAAAGAGCACTTACATTGATAAAATGTGACAGGGATAACTGTTTTCTTTGAAAACCTTTTTAGCACTTTTTTTCTGCTATCCTTGACGATACACAAAATTACCAGACATTCCTAAATTGACTTTTGACATGGAATATTATATTCCAAAATTCCTTTGGGGGTAAAGGGGATTTTTTTTTCACAATGTATGAGTGAATTATTTTATTTCCTGAAGAGGTGGCTCAATTATCTAATCTTGTGGTATTAAGTACTATACAATGAAACTGGCATGTGAAAAAGATTACTCTACAAGTGACTTCCTCGCCTTTGCAAAACTCAGTCAGAAATTCCTATTATCCTTTCTGTAGAATTTCGTGGTTTGCACCCTGTGTCTGCTCTCTCCTCACTGAGGTGTAGGACCGCACTGGTAGTCTAAGTCAAGAGAGGTGGCTTTTTTAAAGTTATATATTTTGGCAAGGTTTAAAACTTTTAAGCCCATAAGAATATTGGAGGAAAAAAATCTCAATGTGCTGTTAAATGGATGAGGAGGGAAAAGGGACTATCCAACTTCCTTCTCAGGTATGAGCTTCGGTGTCTTTGAGGCACCGCAGAGAGATGTATCTTACCAAGTAGAAACTGATCAACACTGACCTCCACCACATAGCTGAAAAAAAGATTTAGAAGCATCTTTAAAATGGAATATGTGCTTCATTCTATGCAAAGTATTATTCAGCATATAACTTTCAGGTAATTACCTTTAACAAAGACACCAGTATGACTAATGGCCTTCAGCATTGTCAGCCACATGAGATCTAAGATGTCCCAGATACTCAGTAATTAAAAAGCTCTTTGATTGCTAAGGTGATATAAAAGTAGTTATTACCTAGGATACATCAAAGTGTCAAACCTGAATCTTAAACAATGGAAAAACTTTTCAGATTTACATAGTTTATAGTGTGGAAAGTTTCACAGATGAAGCAACTAAGCAAATGGTTATAAGGCTGTGGATGTAACTGTTCTTTTAAATATATCTGTGTTCCCGTGATAGTGTTGTGTTGTTAATGAACCTTGTGTCTTATTTCAGAGAGATTCCCCCTCTACATCCAGACAGTCCCCAGCTAATGGTCATAGCAGCACTAACAATTCTGTTTCGGTAAGATTTCCAGTTCCACACAGAGAAAGTGTGAAAGTTTTGTTGGTGCTCATCTGCCATTACTGTTATACTTATCATGTGGTCAGTGGAAAATTTTGTCCTACTGATAGAACCAAGGTTATTACATATGTAACTCCCATTTTCTTTTTTTAGGGTTTTTTTCCAACATATTAAAAGCCATATAGTGACTTAAATGTTAATAACTGTAATGTGACACTTCAGTCATCCTTAAATCATTGTTAGCAGCTTCCTCAAAACTAAGCAAAGGTTTAAAGTGGAAGTTTTATTTCCATTCTGAACTTTGGAAGCAGTGTTTGAAGAAAGAATAACTGTGCAGCTGGTATTTCAAGACATTTTAGACTCTTTAAGTTTTGTGTTTTGAGAGACCTCTGGAACGTGTGCTGGTTTCCGCTATCTGAGTTAACGAATTGGTGTGCCCTCTGCTCTTGTGGTACGTGCACATACTTTGTGAAATATGAGCCTTGCCTGGATATGAAAAGCAAAAGGAAGTGGCTTTAAACTGCACTACAAACCAAGCTATTATCATCACATCTTTAACACAAAGTACTTCTGTTTCATATGTATTCAGGTAGAAAGGTGCTGTTGATCTTCTTTTTTTCTAAAGTATATTTATGTTAAAATTTGTGTTGTTTATCATTTGTCGTTGTTTGGACCAATGTAGTAACTGTACACACAAGTTCCTTCAGTAAAAGTGCTGTCAATATCATGTTCATGGGACTAGCTTAAAAAAAAAAAAAAAAAAAGAACTAAGTAACCACTCCTTTAACTATTAAAAAAATTACAACTTAGAAATTATTTACCACAAAGTAAAGTGCTAATTAATTAATACAATGAAAAATAATTGTGTGGATGAAAAATTTAAGAAATTTTTACGAATTAAATTGAATTTGTAACACAATGAGTAGTTATAATTTTATTCCTCGGCACAATTAATCACATTATACATTTTTAATAAAAAAAAATTAATATTTATAATAGCCATCCTTCTCTTTTAAAAACAAGACTAAGTGGAAAAGGCATTCACATAAAGAGCCTCTTTCACTTGAGAGTGCTTTTGTGTTGAAGATGCTGAATTATTTATTAAAAAGCACATTCTCTATCTGCTTAAATTTTTTACCTGCTTTCTTCAGCTTGCTGCTAAACAGCCTGGGTTTGATTTTTCTTTAAGAGAAAAAATATTTCTAAACATGGATCAATGCTTTATACTTTTGTCTGACTTACCATTTTACTGTACTGTAGTATCACTAACAAATGGTGTTGTATACCTTTAAAAAGTAAAATGAAAATTTCTTCTCCTGGGTTGACTTTATTCTGCAGGACTTGCCATCGACAACACAACCAAAAGGACGACAGGTGAATAGATATCCTCCATGGGAATTTTTGTAAACTTAGCTGCTAGTGAACATCCCTGCTTAGCTTTTCCCCCCTCGTATTCTGTATGTGCTGGACTAAAACATTTAAGCTTGGAAAATTTGTTCCATTTTTTTTCATTTTTCTTTTTAACTCATTTGTTTGTGGCTAATTCAAAATAGCATTTTTTTCATGTGTCCATATGTGTGAGAGTTACAGCGTCACTGTGAATTTAACTGGAGATGTTGTTTTAGATCAGAATGCGTTAATAGACTTACTATTGTGCAGTGACCTGTGCAGATTTTCATCTTAGAGGAAAGCTCAAATTTATATTTTAGCTGAAATGTAGACTAGTAGGGCAAGTGTCTTAACACTCTACTCTAAAACATTGTACTGACAAAGATTCTAAAGCTCAAGTTGGTCTATAACTAATTATTAACATTAACAAAGCTCTTCAAAGAAAAACATTAAAGACAGTTTCTATTAAGGGTTGGTAAGTCTGAAAATAACCTCTTAAATTTTCAGTCCTAAGGCCCAGTTTCAGTAACCTCCCTTAACCTTCCTTAACTTGACCTGATGGTAGTACATGTCATCATGGACCACAGAAAGATCATTCCTCTCCAGTGAATTCCAAGAAAGCCCTTAAGGGCTCTGCAGAGGATTCCCTATGATTCCCTTTGCAATTTTAAGATTTTTTTTTTTTTACTGCAGCCTCCAAATCAACACATACCAGCGAGCGATTTGTGATTCATCTTCAGTAACTGTTCCATTTGTATATAGCCCTTCCAGAATCTGCCTGTGATTCTTTAACCATGGACTCAACCTTTTTCTCTACCAAGGGTTTTAATAATAACTCTTGCAATTCCATTCAAAAGAGTCAATGAACTCTATGGTCTGTTGTCTTTGAAAATCTTTTTATACTACTCTCCAGTTAAGTTGCTGGAATGTCTATTACAAGAATGGATTGCTCTCACTTCATTTCCCATTTTTAAAGCTTACAGCTATATAGTTCTTTCAGCTTTCTGTTGTCTGCTGAAGTCTCCAGCTGCCTGAATGTAGTCCTGGAAAGGCTCCATGAAAGACCTTCCAAGCTGTTGGGTTAGGTTTTCGTTTGCCTCTCACAAGGTATTTTTCCCAGGCAATATCAGAATTCAAGGCAAAATCATACTCATACCATTTACAGTTACCTGTTTTTTTCAAGAGCCTTCTCCTGTTGAACCAGCCTGTTTCTCTGGTAGCTTGTCATCCTTGAAGACAGTAAGGGCTTGGATAACAGATACATCGCTATCTGTAAGGCAGTCTGTAACGTTCCATGAACAGCCAGTATATGGTGGAGAGTGGCTCAAATTGGAGCAGAGGCTTGAAAAGCAAGGAAGTTTGTAGGTGGTAAAAATACTGCTCACGTTTTTAGGCATATCTTAGATAAGGTTGAGGGGATGATTGGCTCAATGCTGATTACTTCATAGAAAGCCAATTGCTAAATAAATGTAGTTGGTTTCAAAATATACTATTTTTCAGGTGATTAAAAGAGGTTGAGTTGCTTATCTAAACTCACACACTCAATGCACAGCAGAACAAGGGTCAGATTTAGTATATTAAAAGTTGAGTTCTATATTGGTGTTATCTGATGCTCTCACTGTAAACAGATAAAAATGCAGCTGGTACAAGATAGTAGTGATTAGCCATTTTAAGTTAATTTATTCATGTGTTGGGTTGCAGACAGGATTACTATAGAAATGAACTTTTTAAAGTGCCGTGAATAGTGCTGACACTGCATAGTTACAGCTATTTTTGGAGCAGAATTTGAGCAAAGTTGAGTTTTGTTTGTTATAGTTTAAATGAAGGATGTTGCTTTGCAATGTAAATTTTTTTTTAAAGTCTAGTCAGTTTTTAGTAAGAAAATCAGCAGTAGAATATACATGATTGTCTGACATGCTATAGGGTGAAGTTCATAGACTGTAGAAATTACCCATCTTGGACATGACATTTAATTCCAATTTTAATATCCTTGTGTGCATCAGGGCTGTGATTAGCTACCAAAACTGGAAATCACTTTTATTTTTATCTTCTAGGCTTGAGACCTCATTAACCCACAAAGCAAGGACGGGTATATTTTTTAAATTGTGAAGTCAGAATCTGAATTCTTTTTGTTAATACTCCTTAGAGAATAACTTACTCAAATTGTTAATTTTCATTTATACGGGAGTAGTCTTTTACTGAAAAACCCATGCAGAGAATTCCCAGATTCCTCCCAAGTAACTATATGCGATAGGTGCAACACAGGACTTCCTATTTAATCTAAAAAAAAAGGTACTAAATTTTCAGTCGAAATACTAAAGATCAGTAATATAGCCTAAGTCCTTTATACTGTCCAATAAGATTTCCTGTCCTACAAATTTTTAAAACATATCATGGGACGTCAGTTTGAAAGTACAGTACAGTTCAAGTTGTAAGCTGCTGGCTTTTAGTCTGTAATGATTAATGATAGTTAATATTGACTTGAGGGACTATCAGTTTATAACATGTTCATTTTTGCTGTTCAGGTTTAACAGTGTGTAGAAGACATAAGCTTTCAAAATAACATCATATGTCTCCATTGTTTTCTGGGGAGGGGATTTCTGTTTCATTTTCAACTATCATTTATGCTTTTACCATTCTGTTTCTTCCTTTGCTTGTTGCAAACATTACGTGTAGCTTCATGCACAGATCAAATTTTCACGTGTTACTCTTAATACTGTACCAGTAATAATATCGCAGTGTCTTTTATAAACTCTTTTTTATAGATATATGTAAGAGCACAATTTGAATATGATCCAGCAAAGGATGACCTCATTCCTTGCAAAGAAGCTGGCATCAGATTCCGAGTTGGTGATATTATCCAAATCATTAGCAAAGATGATCACAACTGGTGGCAGGGTAAACTTGAGAACTCCAAAAATGGTACTGCAGGTCTTATTCCTTCTCCTGAACTTCAAGAATGGTATGACTTAAGTTTTCTATAAAAATGAATTTAGCTTTGCTTTTATTTCTGTCTTTCATGCTTTTCATTGTGGTATAGCTAGTTTTTGTATAATTTTTTCTTTTTTAAAAAAAAAAGGCTATATATTGCCTCAGTTTGTGTGGCATTTTTTTTCTCGTATATGCATAGCAGTAAGGGCTGCATGCAATATCATATGTGTGGTTACATTAGAAAAATAAACACGTGTTAGTAAATATTGTTTGTGCTTTCTGATATGCTATAGGAAACTGGGATTGAAGGCTACATACATTGTTTATGCAAGGGGGTCAAATTAATTTCTCTTTTAGGTTCTAAACAGTGTTTTCATTAGTACTGCTTACATGCACATGCTGCAGGAATAAGGTGTTAGCAAGATGTCAAGCACAAAGGTCATAGAGGGAAAATCCCAAAGGATTTTCTCTCCTTTTAATTTTTCATGTGAAAGCCAAAATGTAGAAAGAAATACCAGTGGAAAGATTCCTGAATGACAGATTCAGTGAACAGCAATGTTACTGAGCACTGCAAAAGCGACGAAGAGACTTTAAACAACCTCTTGCAGAAGCTGTTTAGTAAATGTTTTAAATGTATCAGCACAAACTCTGGCAAGCAAGTCCTAGGCCATGAAAGTCATGGCCATAACTCAAGAAAGTTTATCAATATGGATAATCTAACCCAAAATATTTCATACAAGATTTGCTACATAAAAGAATTAGAGTGCTGCAAAGGGTTTAACAGCACCTGTGCCACCTGGACTGCCTAAGGGAGATTTTGCTAGAAGAGAAACAGAGGTAGACGAGACATTTCATTCCATCTCAAGAGCTCCCTTGCAAGCCCTGACATAAGGGAGCCACTGGTATGCATTGCAACAGGGACATTTGCAATACTTCATCCTAAAGATCAACCTCAGAACAGTTCCCCAACACAACTTGTCTGAAGTAATTTAGACCATAGTGGTCTTTTCAGATGTCATGCTCTTCCAGTCTAATCTGCTGTAAAGTGGTCTACAGCCATTTTAGTAGCTACCCTTCCTCCCATGCTCACTTGATCTGTGAGCTTTAATGATCTACCACTAAGAAGATATTCTTTATATCAAAATACCTCTATATATAAGTGCTTTTAAGTCATCAAAGAAAAGATTTTGAAAAGTTTTGCTGTACTCTTGTACTATTAAATGTCTTCTTTTTCTAATTCATTCTGTGTGGCTTTGTAAAAATACATTTATTACAACAAAAATATTTTTCTCCTCCATATGCCAGGCGAGTTGCTTGTATTGCCATGGAGAAGACCAAACAGGAGCAACAGGCCAGCTGTACTTGGTTTGGAAAGAAAAAAAAGCAGTACAAAGACAAATATTTGGCAAAGCACAATGCAGGTATGAAAACAAAAAGCAGGTATCTTTAACAGGTTAAATTTTTTACAATCTAAACCTTGCTATTAATTGTTCAGCTGGCACTGTTATATAAATCTAATGAGTTACTTAGGAAAATATGAGTAAAATTCTAATTATGCCAACATTACTCTGCTTGTTCTTTGCTATTTAAACGTATAGCTTATTCAGGGAGAGGCAAGTTGCCAGAAAATAAATGCATCATAATATATCCTAATATAGGCTTACATTGTTTTGGTTTTTATCTTTAAAGGAGCACTAGAAACGAACAGGATATGAGTTTTGTAATCTATGTAACTGTACTGTGCACTACAGAAGACTTTGCAGTAGCATCCTTGTTAATGTGTGTTTATAGTTATAGATTATATATGTGAAAACATCATGAAAGGGCATTTTTCTTGAAGTATTACAGCTGGAAGTGGAATAAGAGCCATTTCGTAGTCAGTGTTGTTTACAGTTATCAAACAGAACAAACTGTGGAAGTTTATCCTCCTTGCAGTGATTTCTGCCTGAATCCGAAGTTTTGGTTTTCTGTTTAGACTGATGAAAAAATGAATTGTTTCAGAAAATTTTGAGAGTAGTGTAAGAGATCCTTGCTGAGCAAAATTCATTAGTTTTAGTAGTAAAGACATAAGACCCCATTATTCATGAGCAGAATTTAGTCCTTTTCTTCTTTTAATATAAAATACTGAATGTGTTGAAATTGTTTCTATTACTTTTGCATTGATATCACATACGGTGATGATAAATATGTTGTTATGGTCTCTTGGGAGACTTGTAGAGATTTTTATTAGAATTAAAAGATACACCTGTCCAAACAGTGTAATGGAAGTATTTTTATATATTGCATTTATTTCTGTTGTTTTTTCAGTTTCGTTCTTGAATGCTCCAATTAAACAGTATAAATCTGTATTTTCACATTTCTCCTTACCTGTGCAATCTGTGTGCAGTATCAGAGCTCATAATATATCACTACTACAGAATTTATGTTTACTTAAAAGTCATTTGAAAATAAAATCTAAGAAAGCCAAAGAACAGTACTTGTCATTTATGCTCCTTAATTCACTCACACTTAAGATATTCACCGTTAAATATAAAATTACTCGTTACCCTGAAAACCCTTACAAGTAGAGATTGAAAGCTTTAACTTGTTTCCTTCCTTTTGCTGTTTTAACATTCTGGTTGTTTTAATGTTTCTTCTTCATTGCAGTAGCACTAAACCATGTTTTACTCATTATGACCTTAACAAAAACTGTTGAGAATAAACTGGATTTTATGACCTGAAGTCTTTGACAATACTGGTTTTAAAGTATTATCAATTGCTCCCAGTATACATTCCCACAGCATTGCTACTCCCTTCAGTTGTGCCAGTATAACTTTGCATGGCCATGCCGTTAACTGGATTAACTGAAGAACAACCCAACAAACAACACTGATTCTTTTTCTTTAGGGCAGTTACATTTCTTAATACAGTTCACGGTGCAACTACATAGTAATATCAGTGTGACTGAGCAGGGCATGCTACAAAGGAATAAGCAAAGGAAAGAGGATGGCCAGGGAAGGAGAAGGAGCAGGCAATACTTTAGGAGCAAAACTAGTCCAAAGACTTTGTATCAATTAAATCCCTGAAAGGAAGGTAGTCTAGACTTTCCTGTCTTGATGTAGGGGGGACATTTTGGAGAAGGTTGACAGCACTTTGAGTCACACAGTTTGCCTGCCTTAGTGCTTGCCACCGTCAGTGCTGTTAGTCACTTTACATCGGAGCACAGTGTTGGCCAAAAATTAGGAATATGAACATGAAAAATTATCAAAATGACCATAAAAGAAACTATTCTTTTCAGAATACCATCTGACACTTCCCCTTCCCCCCTGAGAAGTCAAAAAGTTAATGAAAATGCCGACTGGAATTAAGATTTCTCTTAGAAATGTTCATTGATCATAGTGTCCTTGAGGTATTAAAGGTGATGCCAGTAATATTCCAGGGAATGACGCCAAATGTAGGACACAGAGATTCACTGAAATGCTATGGTGCTTGTATAAGTTTGTTAAGTTTAAATAAGGTGGTACTGAATTTACCTTCCCCGAAGTACTTTCTCACATCTGGTATTCTTAGTCAGAAATATGGCAACACTGTTTTTTACAAGCTTTCGGTGCATCTGACTCAGAATAAAAACTAGATCTTTTCTTCTGTTGGATCCAAAATAAGTATAATTCATTTGGAACTGGGAAGTCTAATCCAGATGTCAAAATGTTGCTCTTACAAGAAAGTAGAATTAATTTTATTATATCTTAGTATAAAATTCAATAAATCATTTAGCAGTATGTAATCTATTTGGACTTCCCTGTTATTTTTGTCTTATAGATGAGACTGATCTGGCATGCTGAGAAATAACCTAGTAAAATACTTCACAGTCAGATAAGATTTGTGTGGCTAGCTAATGATTTGAGAGCTAAGATTTTGGTGTGATATATTAGGATATTGCTGGAACTAGAAATGAAATTATTCTGCAAATCAGACATAGTTTATGAAGAGGAGAATATTTCAGTTAGTTTTTATAATTAAAAGCAAATATATTCTCCCTTGAAAGAAAAATATAATCCCATTTTTCTTTCCTCCATACTTGATATTAGAGTATTGTGTCCTTCAAGAGACAATTTCATGATCATGCATCTTATCATTGTAAAGTCAGTTTTAGACCAAAGCCTACAGAAAAAAATAAATATTTTTCATTATTAGGTTCACTGACGTTTTTATAAATGCTCTAGAGATATACTGCAGAGGTATCTATATATTTTTTTATTTATTTTACCGAA
Organism: Nyctibius grandis; assembly: GCF_013368605.1. Classification (NCBI taxonomy): domain Eukaryota; kingdom Metazoa; phylum Chordata; class Aves; order Nyctibiiformes; family Nyctibiidae; genus Nyctibius; species Nyctibius grandis. The sequence continues at coordinate 27,446,648 of NC_090659.1, forward strand.
ATGTTATTGCAGAACTTAATAAAATAACGCTCTTTAGAACATACTAGAACAATGCTTCATATTGTGCATAATGTAGAAAATTGCCAACCTTTTATAAAATATGTTTATCATTTCTTAATGTGATTTATTTGCCTTGTGTTTAGACTATTGCATGATAAAGTTTATTTTGTGCATATACTTTTTATTTTACTAATATATTACGAGCCATATCTCAATGACCCCTGTACATTTTTCATGCTGTCTTACTCCCAATGGCCTCTGTGCATGTAAGTAACCTGTCAAGTGACAATGCCTCTTTATTTGCTTCTTACTGTTTCCTTTCAAGAACTCCTTTTCTTTGTTAGCTAGTAACACAGAAGCATTAAAGTTGTCTTTAAATGTGCCCTGTATTCCTCATATCTTGTGTATATTAAAAAATGAATCATTTTTCTTTTGCATTTGAAAACCCTACAATCATTAGTTAACTCCATGTAGACTGACACATCATCTCCATGCTGCTAGTTTGTGATGAAGGCATTAATATGTATCATTTCTGTTGTTTATTCCTGTTGTTTGTGTCTAACATAATGTGGTTTTGTTCGAGAAGAAAATAAAGGATTGATTTTTTTTTATTGTTTTTTGATGAGAAAAAATACTTGCAGGCCTAGATGGTTAGAACAGTAAAACTGTTCAACATGTTGTAGATCTTTAGCCCTTTCTAATGAGAAATGAATTATTAATTAGTTTAAGTAGTGTGAAGGTGCAAAAAGGATAGTAGTAAGAATTCCATATTTGTAGATTTGCTGAATGGAAGAAAAATATGACTAAATTCTTGCTTGTAATATTTGGGGGGAAATGTTGAAAGAGATTATTCTTTAGGATGAAATTCAAAATGCTTCAAATGGACTAGGAAGTTTTCATCTCTGTATCTTTTCAAGGTCTTGAAGAGTTGAGTATGTCAATTGACTAATTTGTAGTTTGATCAAATTGAAGTAGTTGTACTTTTTCTCTAGGGTAAAAAGACTGCCGTTGAATTGAAAAATCTTCCCTATAAAAAGAAATACATTACGTTAAATCCTTTGCTGCTTTAACTGGGACTTTAGTACAAAGAGTATATGCTTTCTGGTAGGCTCCACAGTCTTAATGCAGATCTTGGTGGCTGGGGATTTCTGGAGCGAGCAAACTAAAGCTCCTGCCACTGCCTGCTTTCCTAAGGGGTTTTGGATAGGGGGAGAGGGATACATCCAGACTCATCCTAAAAGATGGATGGGATATAGTTGAGGTGAATACACCAGCTTAGGACTTGGAAACACTCAAAGATCCCATGCTCTAGATGCAGTCTCTCCTCTGTTCTTTTTATAGCATGCATAAATACAGAACTGAGAAGTCTTGTTCGTTATTCTGCTCACAACTGCTGATTGCTGCAATCTTTATAAATGTCATTAACTGCCTCCTGGCTTCTTTTTTCATTAGAATTCTGCAAGAATTACCAGAAATGATGTGTATTGGGCACAGGAGGAATAACCTGTTTTGGATAAACAGAACTTGATTTGTCAATCATTATATACCTTGGCAATTGACAATAGATTGATAGGCATGATGGAATTCATCCTGTTTTAACTGCAGTTGAAATTATTTCTGAAATAATACTTCTACAGTTTTTCCCTAAATATGGTGGAGGTTCTTTATGTAATGCCATCACTTTTCATTAGACTTCATTCTGTCACAAGTTCTAAAAGCATGTCAATTTAACTAGCATGTGTGTTTGAAGAGAACTCTCATTACAATTAATATGGTGGTAGTTTTGAAGAATAAATATCACAAAGTATTAACACTCTTCTCTATGCATTTCTCATAGAACGTGTTAAAACATGATTATGAAAGTATCCCTATCTTTAGTGTAAATAGATGTTCTCATATTGTATTCATGTTGGTCACTGTCTACAGATTTTTCTTTAGTATTGCTATTTCTTAGGAATGCAAACGTGAATGGCATGCCATTTTAGCTGATTTTTGTGGTCTGCTGAATACTGCATGAAAGGACATGCAAACTTTCCTGAGCATTTCAGTAGCTTTGTTATTGCTTTTTAACTGTTTTTTCAAATGAACACTTTTGTTAAAATTGCATAATGAAATTGTTTTATTTTCCATAGTGTATTGCTTTGTATTGTAAATCTAAAAATTGCTAAAATTATAATTTGTAGCACAATTAATTACCACCCTTAATATGCCTTTTTTTCTTATCCCTGTGGGGGTTTCTTTTTGTGTTTTAGTGTTTGATCAATTAGATCTCGTCACATATGAAGAAGTAGTAAAACTGCCAGCATTCAAAAGGAAAACACTAGTCTTACTAGGTAACTTTGAGCTATTGTTCTGAACATAATGGCATAGTTTTGAACCCCTTCTGGTGGAAAATTTGTAATATATTTTTGTGTTGTGGATTAGGTGCACACGGCGTTGGAAGAAGACACATAAAAAATACACTCATCACAAAGCACCCAGACAGATTTGCTTACCCCATTCCTCGTAAGTAGCAATGTTCAATGTACTGCAAAATTGTTTGCATCATCCTTGACAACAAACCCATTGTACTACTACGTGTTCAGTTCTGCTGAGACTAATCCTATCTTAAAGGTGGGAACTGTGATAATGCTGGGTATATTTCTTCTTTTGTTTTTTCAGAGGGAGGGATAGTAAGTAGCACCTCTTTTGCATCAAACGTTTCTTAGTATTCACAAAACTTCTTGTTAACCATACTTCTCTCTACCCCAAATGTTTGTTAATTTAGAATGAAGGCTAAAACATTTTTAATTTTTCTGTGCTAATTTTACATTTACAGTTCAGGTAAGACTGGAACAGCCTTGACATTTAAAACTGTGTGTAATTCCTGTGAGAAGACATATAAACTGGATTTAAAGGAAGCCTTTAATGCGTACCTTATCTGAATACTTTAAATTACTTTTCACAGCCTGGCCTTGAGAACTAGTATTATACTAAAATGACTTCAAGTTTCCAGAGATGACAATAAGAAAAAGAAAATGCAGTTAACTTCACTGCTTACAAGTGGGTTGTTATGAAGAGCACAGGGGTGTTTTCCCTTCATGACACTCTCTATCGATACCATGGCAGGAATTGCATATCCTACTACATGATCTCGTGGAGATGCACCCTTTTTCTTCCAGCTAGGCATTCTGAAACAAGAGCATCCAGCAGCTAACTCTGTCCACTCTATTTCAGGCTGACTAGAAACACCATACATGGCTCAGAGGTGACATTGATGACCATTATGCATTAATTTAAGTTTCTTTATACCTTGTTAGTACTTTACTTTAAAATTTAACTTAGGTGTTTTTCTACCTGTAAGGATTTTGTTGTTGCTAAAAAGTATTATTTTTAAGAACGTCTCTGTAAACCTATTTGGAAGGGGAAAAGGATTAGTTGGCTGCTGATTGAAGTTCACCAGGCTTGCTTGCTAAGGAGTTAGTTAGACAAAGACCAGCAGTGCCAGCAGAAGGAAAACAGAAAGACCTAGCCCTTTTGAAAGCATGAGCCATTGGATCACCCCAGCAGCAATGTGAAACTGCACTGTCGAGGGAGGTTATCCTCCCCCTCTACTCTGCCCTACTGAGGCCACACCTGGAGTACTGTGTCCAGTTCTGGGCCCCCCAGTTCAAGAAAAGGGGGGAGCGGAAAGAGTCTCGACTGGAGAGAGTCTAGCGGAGGGCTACAAAGATGATCAGAGGACTGGAGCATCTGTTATGAGGAGAGGCTGAGGGAGCTGGGTCTGTTTAGCCTGGAGAAGAGGAGACTGAGGCGGGATCTTAATGCTTACAAATACCTTAAGGGTGGGTGTCAAGAGGATGGGGCCAGACTCTTCTCAGTGGTGCCCAGTGACAGGACAAGGGGCAATGGGCACAAACGGCAACATGGGAAGTTCCGTCTGAATATGAGGAAAAACTTCTTTACTTTGAGGGTGACACAACACTGGAACAGGCTGCCCAGAGAGGTTGTGGAGTCTCCTTCTCTGGAGATATTCAAAACCTGCCTGGATGTGACCCTGTGCAACGTGCTCTAGGTGAACCTGCTTTGGCAGGGGGTTGGACTAGATGATCTCCAGAGGTCCCTTCCAACCCCAACCATTCTGTGATTCTGTGATCCTGTTTGTCACACTACTGTTTATATCTAGACACTAAAATCCTGGATTAAACCCTTTAAAAGTGCAATGCCAGGAGTATGTGATGTACATTGTACCTATGTTACTCAGTACAGACAAGATTATATCTGGGGAAGGGAATAGTAACCCAGCAAATATGTTCTCTATTACAAAGAACTAAAACAAAGAGTAATAAATGTTTTACAGTATGCTTTTCACCCAGTCTGTCTCAAGTACTAACTGTATTGCTGTGAAGAGGTAGAAGCTGAACTAGTTATTTTATTTACAAATACCTATTAAAATAGACTCACCTATACCATGACAACTATGCCCTAGATTGCCTGCATTAGGTTCGTGCTCTGTGGAAGCACTGAAATTGCTTCGCTGATTATATAAGACTAAAAACACTAGAGTGCAAAGCAGGATGAAATTCGGCTGCTTAAGCATCAGTATGATGTTTGGATGCCTGTTTTAGACATCACCTGACTTCCAGCCCCACTCCAGAAGAGCAATGGTCTTCTTTAACTCCTGTATTATATCTAATAGTCCTATATGGATGTTTCAGATTTAAGGCATTTAGGACATTTAAAATAGCACTTTATGCTGATGTTTAGAGACCCAAATTACTTCCTTATGTTAGTGATATAAATAGATCATATGAAATATATCACATACACTTTAAGTATTATGGGAACCTGATCTGTCTTTCAGCTGACTCTAGGGAATTGAATTTATTCTTTTAAACTCTCAGGGATGGATTTTACTGCATTTTCTGCATTCTTCTACAAAACCGTGGTAGGAGTAGGTAGGTTTTGAGATAGGCCTTAAGTTGGGTGTGGAGTTTTGGGGAATGCTTTATGAAGAAATCATCTACCTATTGAAAACCTGATCGTAAAGGTGATGTCACATACAATGGTAGTTAATTCAAAGGATTAGTAGGCCATACATCTCTTACACATAGGTCTGCAGAAGCAATATATTCGAAAAGTATGTTATTGCTAAGTAACTTTCATCTCTCTTGACCACAAGTAATCAGGCCCTTACCCACTTTTTAGACTTACACATTCACATTAAGAAGAAGAAAACCTCATAAGAATTTAAGTAAAAAAAAAGAAAATACAGAAATGTTTTTACAAAAGAGGGAAATACAAGAGAAGGTAAGTTCATTAGACCTAAGACAGCAGTGAGTAGTATAGTGATATTATATGGTTTATATAATCCATTGTTCTTGTATTCCTTAAAATAATAACGATGATCTATTATATTTCTATAGAACTTTTCATCTTTGAAATATGCTAATTAATCCTCAGAACATTGCTAATTAATCCTCAGAACAGTAACAGGTATAACTAAAAATAGAAGATGAGTTCAATTTTTGGATACCTTGTTTGAAATTATGATAGGGTTGTTGCAAGATACGGGATTAGATTGGGAAGAGATGTGGTGTTTCAGATATGTCACCAACATAAGTACGATAGTGGAAAAATATGAGAGTAAATCAGTTTGTGAGGGAATATTAGAAGAAAAAGAAGCAAGTGGATATCAGTATGCCTGTGGGGAAAAGAGGAGCAGTTGGCCAACAGGATCACAGAATGGTTGAAATCCCTACCTCTGGAGGTCAGCTGGTCCAACCTCCCTGCTCACGCAGGGCCACCTAGAGCCAGTGCCCAGGACCATGTCCAGGTGGCTTTTGAATATCTCCAAGGATGGAGACTCCACCACCTCTCTGGGCAATCTGTGCCAGCACTCAGTCAACCCTCACAGTGAAAAAGTGTTTCCTTACATTCAGACAGAAGCTCCTGTGTTTCAGTGTGTGCCCATTACCTCTTATGCTGTCATTGAGCACCACTGAAAAGAGACTGACTCCATCTTCTTTACACCTTCACTTTAGATATTTGTACTCATTGATGAGATCCCCTTTGAGCCTTGTCTTCTCTAGGCTGAACAGTCCCAGCTCTCTCAGCCTTTCCTCATAGGAGAGATGCTCCAGTCCCTTAGTGCCCCTTCACTGGACTTCCTCCAGTGTGTCCATGTCTCTTTTGTACTGGGGAGCCCAGAACTGGACACAGCACTCTAGACGTGGCCTCACCAGTGCTGAGTAGAGGGCAAGAATCACCTCCCTCCACCTACTGCCAATACTTTGTCGAATGCCGCCCAGGGTACCTTTAGCCCTTCTTTGCCATAAGGGCACATTGCTGTCTCATGTTCGTCTACCAGGACCCCCCTACAGCATCTTTTCTGGAGAGCTACTTCCCAACTGGTCAGCCCCCAGCATCTACTGGTGCATGAGGTTGTTCCTCCACAGGTGTAAGACTGGAGACTTCCCCATGTTGAATTTCATTAGGTTCCTGTTAACCTATTTCTCCAGCCTGTCAAAGTCCCTCTGGATGACAACATGACCCTCTGGTGTATTAGCCACTCCTCCCGGTTTTGTATCATTGGCATCCATGCTGAGGGTACCCTCTGCCCCATCATCCAGATTATTAATGAAGATGTTGAACAGGATTGGGCCCAGTACTGGCCCCTGGGGTAAAATGGAGGTTTTAATTGAATTGTTGAGAAACTATTAAAACTGTGAGATCTGGCCTTTGTTTGCTCTTAAAAGCAGCTGATAGAGTCTTATAGTCTTGAGCAGGTGAAGGTTATTTATGACCTTCTGTTCTGTTACCTTTTGATTTTTACCTTTTCCACCCTCCTTCATCTCCTGCTTTTCTCAACACACATCCTCCAGACTTCTGCTTTTCCCAGCCCCTGTCATTCTGCCTACCTCGAGCTCATGCTTCTATATGTGATTTGACAGGTCATCGTTCAGTGAATAAGTATTGATAAATGAAACAACAAGCCATATATAAGCTTAATATTGCTTTTGTACTAAAAATATTTTGTATTTTGTATTTTCAGACACAACTCGACCTCCAAAGAAAGATGAAGAAAATGGGAAAAATTACTACTTTGTATCACATGACCAAATGATGCAGGATATATCAAACAACGAATATTTGGAATATGGCAGCCATGAGGATGCAATGTATGGGACAAAACTGGAAACAATACGAAAGATCCACGAGCAGGGACTAATTGCAATACTTGATGTAGAACCTCAGGTAACTAATATGAAAATGGGACTCATCACAAATCCTTCAACCTTATTTTATTGAGATATGTTTATTTTTATTGATTGCACATTAGATAAGAAATGCATACAGTAATGTGGAACAAAAGTCCCTGGAACACCAAGGTATCAATCTGTGAAGTAGAATTCTGGTTATCATCTGGTCAGGAAAACATACAGCAGAAACAAATTCATAGTTTAGCTTGCTATGCAACCACTGTAGCTTGAAAATCTACTTACCGTATAACTTTTTACTATATTAGCCTCATGTCCAGTGAAACGTACCAAAACAAGTGATTGTCGTTGCCTGCCAGGAGTAATGTTTTGATGTTTTCAAAAATTTCTCTTTGATGCTGTATTAGAGAGTAATCTTGTTCTTAACTGACTCTTCGCTCCATATCGCTATTGAGCATGGTCAGAAACATTTGTGGTCAATCACCAATATTGATCCTGTTTCCACAATGACCAGATCAGTGTTGTTACTTTATAAACTCCTTTCTGTGTTGCGTTATTATACTTTTTGGAAGAGGGCAGGAAGGAAGATCAGGCTCTCAAGAAACGCTAATAGTTTGTTCATTCGTTATATAAAATCTTCAGTGGAAAATTCTGATATGTTTCCTTTGAAACATCCATGTAGTCATGACTTTCAATTCACAGGGATGTATTTATATGTTTTGTGAAGTGGAACATGAATATGGACAAACATGATGTTTATTTTGTTCTAGCAGATTGAAGGAAATGGGACGAAAGACAAATTAAAATTGTGACCAGTGTTATCAATTTAAATTTGCTGCCTTGTTTCTTCTTTGTGAATGGATTCAAGAAGTTCAAATTCTTTAAGAATTTCGTAACAGAAATAAGATACCCGACTAAATTATTTTGGACAGTTCACATAATATGCTGGTGTGGCGGTGTTCTGAAAAATAAAATCCCACATTTAACAGTTTTCAGAGAGAGCAGCATTTATAGTTAGTTCAAATGGAGCAGCTGTTAAAAGCAAACTCTCTTGATAAACCTTTTCAAATTGCATTATTCAGAAGCACTACAATTCTCAGAAGCCATTTTAATCTTTGTTAGAATATATTTACATTTGGTAACAGCCACCTTTGCTACACTTCCTCCGGTATGTGTCTAGCAAGCCTCTTTCTTAACCAGCTTCCTCATGCATCCATCTCAGCTTATTAAGGCCAGCCTGTTTGTGGACTTATTCCTACTTATCTTACACCACTTGCCTGTTTTCCCTTGGGTACTCTTAGTTATGTGTGTTTTCTTGACTTTCACTTATGGGGCTTATCTCTTGTTTAGAGGAGGTTGGCATAGATGATATATATATAGGTGGGCTTCAAGCAGCAGAGATGAAAACCTCTTTAACTTGGGAAAAGGATGGATTGTTGGGGTTTGTTTTTTGTTTGTGTTTTTTTTTAAAAAAAAAGAAAAAACTTTGGAGAAAACAGGAAGAGGAAGGAGTGAAAAAAGACTGACCTCTAGTAGTCTTACTTTATCTTGTCCATCCATTTGAGTTCAGCTGAGGTATGTTTACTTGCTGTCCTGCACTTCAGCCTAGCTTGGATGTGTACCAAAGTTTCACATATGGCAGCTCTGTGTGTCACTTAGTACACTATGACTAAGTCAACTTTTTTATGAGAACTTTTGCCTTTTGCATAGATTTGGTTCAGGGGATTGGTGTTGCATTTGCTGCATTAGTGCTATGCTCACTTTTTAAAAACTTCACTATGCTTACTTTTAAAACCTTCAAACCTCTCTACATCACATTTGCATTTGTTTCAGAAAATAATAAAAAAGTGCTGGTAGGTAGAAAAAGTCAGACAAAAAATTATATTCTAATCAATATTTATTCTAAAATACAGTTGGCTCTTTTCCCTAATTATGGCATGAATTAAATTTTTAACCTGGTGCTAATCATGCCATTTAAATGCTAACACAATTCTGCACTCTTTGAGACTGTATGGAAGGAGCCTCTACAAAAGTGCTAAGGCTTTCACTGTCTTGAAAACTCACTTTAATTAAGGATAAATATACAGTTTGACCACCAAAAATGTAAAACAATGCAAAAAGTTAAGTGTCTGTATTACTAAGGTCTTGACTCCAGATCAGTTAAAACAAATACCAGCATTGATAAATCATGATTTTGTATCTTGTGTGACTAAACTTATTTCACGTTGATTGTTGGAGGATTCTTGTGAAGTGTCTGATTTTTTTTCACCTAGGCATTGAAGGTCCTGAGAACTGCAGAGTTTGCTCCTTTTGTTGTTTTTATTGCTGCACCTACGATTACCCCAGGCATTAATGAGGTATGGCATGTTGCAATCTAATGTCCTATCAGAGACAGAATTAAGGATGAGATTCAAATATGCAGATAAGACTTTAATTGTTTCCTTATCTGTAAATGGAGAAGCAGAAAAACAGTTGTATGGCAGCATTGTTGATTGAGATGTATTTATTGTTAACTGATTTTTCTAATTCAAAGTATGAACTTAAAGTTGAAGGATCCATATGATGTATTCTAAAATTACATATTCTTTTATTTCATTCCCTGCCCTAGCTCAAAGATCCATTTCCAAATCCTTGACAAATCATTAGCACAAATTACTCAATTCTGAGTTGCAATGCTAACACTAGATTACAGCTGGCCTGAACTGAAGAAATGGGTGTGCGTGACTGTGCTGTCATCCCACCTTTATCTTTTAGTATTTCTTCTATACAGCAAATATATATCAGAAATAAGCTTATTAGTTTCAGAGACTGTTCTCTAAGAATTGGAAGCTTTGACCAAAGGCATAATTGCTTGTGGAATAATGTTAAGTATTCATGGAGGTCCACATCCTGAGTTTCCTACTTGGGTTTTATAGAGCATCCGCTCTGCAGATTGCTACTGATTTCAAAGATGTTAGCAGGCAATTCTGGATTTAGCTCACAACAGAGCAAATAGTATTTATAGAAACACTTTATCTGCTCAGACTGTTTTAAACCATGATATTAAGGTATTTAATCAATTGGATTTGACCGTGAATCTGTTCCAAATCTCCTACATGTCTCCTTGATCACGCAAACATAAAGTCAGAAGCCTTGTCACAACAGCCTGTTTCTATAGAAATGTAATTACAATATCATAAGTATGAAACTATGACATCACTGCAGAGGCTTGCAGGAAAATAAGGAACATTTAAATGCAAATACCCTAAATGATTATTGAAATAGCAAGTGGAGAGTGAAAAATACTGGCCTTGAGCTGCAATTTCGCTGGCAGCTGAGGCTTTCTACTAGTTCGCTGTTGCTGAAGGGAATGATTCTCTCTAACTTGCTTCTGGGACATATGCTGCCAGTCTGCACTGGCCATGGGACTTACCAGATCCTTCAGTGAGCTACTTTATCTCTAAATTGGATTTTTATCAGTTTTCAAGCAGCTCACAAAGGCTCTGACAAGCACCAATGCTAGAACAAGCAGTGAAAGCATATAGCCAGGAAGAGAGATGGGAAGAGGAAGAAGGATCTTTTAACTTTCACAGCAGTAAGTTAAGTCATTTCACTGTGTCTTAGGGGCCCATACCCTAACTGGTAAATGTCACGAGTGTACAGATGAAGATCTCTCAGAACATCACAATTTGCAATGTTAGAGAAGTGACAGTTTGTCTAACTGCTGGTGTTGGCGTACGCTGTAAATCAGTACGATCTTGAGAAAATACTGAAATTTTGTATTCTACACTGAATTTGCCTTTGTGCAAGCAAATGGCATGGCATCACTTAAAAAATAGTTAGAATTGTTCTTGGGATGTGTCGGGCAAGCACTGTGCTTACAACAGCGCTCAGGCAACCGGGTACCCTGTGGGATTATGTAATTGCCTGCGTTTGTTGCCTCCATACCCATGTCTCAGCTCCCAAATAGTCTTCCTTGGCCTAACTCATCTGCCAGTGGTACTTAACTTTTAATCTTCCAGCTGTAGGATATCAACAGAGACATTTGGGACAGCTTGTATGAGGGAGAAAATGTTTTCCATGGTACACTGGGAAGAGGACAGAAATGTACCTTTTGTAGTAGTGGTAGGGAAATATTTATTCATGACGAAGAAATATTAGTAGAAGTAAAATATTGTGTTCTAAATATTTGCATCCATGCTGTAAGACTTTGTCTGTTTTAAGTTCTTGGGACTAAAGTCTCTGTGCATGGAGGGTTTCACTCAGGCGCATGAATTGCTGAACTGAGGCCACACTTACAAAGCATGCTAATTTATTAATCAATTAAATTTGAGGAAAGGGAGGGGCAGGAAATGGTAATAGCAACAGACCTTACCCGAATAGAGGATCCTATTTTCCAAGGTTTACTGGGCTGCATGAAGGGAGATATGCAAATTGTGTCTGTGTGTTAACAGCCTGCAAGGCAGCAAACAAGAGTGGAGAGTGTGTGTTTCACATTTCCCATTCATGCTTCCTTTCTGAAAGGTTCATTTGCATAATGAGTATCCCTTTCTGTTTATCCTCTTATCCTACTTTGTTTATTTTACTTACACTTTTTGAGAACATTTCTGTAAATTACTGTCCTTTCTCCCCCCTTATGTTTTCTTGAATTTCATCTTTGCTTTTCTTTTCATTTTCCTGCATTCGTACTAATTGTGCATAGCTGCCAAAATGGTGCAGAAAATTACCTGTAAGTACCAGCTAGGGGCTGACGAGGTAGTCCTGGTTATTTCAGTAGTTTTAGAATGTAGATATGCTTGTTCCCATTCAACATTACTTTCGCCAGTGGAATAAACTTTTAATGTAATAATGACTTCAGATAGCTGCACTAAAATTATCTGCTAGTAAAAAGAAACTAGAGAGTAAAGTTTCCACTCTTCCAGCTGTACATCTGAACTTTGTGGTAAAATCAGTGCAGAGGCCTGACCTTAAAAGTATCTCTGCTGAGACACTTTAGCCTGTCACAGACCACACAACATATCTCAATAATCAAGGACCACACAGCAAGAGTTAGGAGACAAAATATTATGCTTTCCAACTGAATATAGCAGTGCACTGTGAGCAATTCTGCAAAGCACAAAACCAATTTAAATCATATAGGAAATCTCCCAGAGTGTACCCACCTGTCTAATCACAAAAGAAACTTAAATCAGATTATTGCTCTGCTAAAACAGAGAGAGGAGAGAGCATATCAGTAAACACTGGAGTAGTTCCTCTTTCCTCTAGCTGTTTTCTACCTCCCATTGCCCAGACAGCAGCAAAGAGAAAGTTGACAGGCTCCACTTTTTTCATCTAAAGCTTTATTGAGCCATGTGTAAATCTTTTAAGATTATTTAATTTTTTAAGATGAGACAGCTGTAAGTTTTTCAGATTTTTATTGTCAGTCACAGTAAGATAGATGCTTTAGTGAATCACAGAATCACAGAATCAATCAGGTTGGAAGAGACCTCTGGGATCATCGAGTCCAACCATTGCCCTGACACCACCATGTCAACTAGACCATGGCACTAAGTGCCATGTCCAGTCTTTTCTTAAACACATCCAGAGATGGTGACTCTACCACCTCCCTGGGCCGCCCATTCCAATGTCTAATGACCCTTTCTGTGAAGAAATGCTTCCTAATGTCCAGCCTGAACCTCCCCTGGTGAAGCTTAAGGCTATGTCCTCTTGTCCTATCGCTAGTTGCCTAGGAGAAGAGGCCAACTCCCACTCCACTACAACAGTGAGAAAAGTTCCTTCTCGTACTTGTAGGTGAAGATGACACTGATGGGAAATCTGAATAGCAGTTAAAAAGCTACATATGACTTTAATCATTCTAAGGCTGCGCGAGGGTTTTTCAGGTACTATTAGCCTTGTGCCATGAGATTAAAACTCTTCTAAAGGCGCAATATGATTTTGCTGTGACTGGCTTTAAATATAAAATTAATCTTAGCTAGATATGTTTAAAGCACTGAAAATATTCTGCTTGACAAGTACGATTTTTTTTTCCTTTGTAGGTTAATTTAAGCAGAAAAGCTTAGATCCTCTGCTGATATAAATTGAAGTCTCTTTTGGAATCTATGAGAAGTTGGCAGTTTGCCTAACTAGGTTTTTGGCTTAAAGACACTGGGCCATATGAAATGTTCCACAAAAATATTTAATATTAGTATTGATCCATAGTGTCCAATTTGTTAATAGCATAAATTAAATTTGCGTGCACTGGTATTTTCTACGGAAGTTCCAGGCATCACTGGTGATGCATAATGGTCCATACAAGGAGCATCCCTTGTACAGAAGCACATGTGAGGAGTATCGGTCTGACTTTGAGTGAAATTTGTAGTGATTATCAAGTGAAGGTGACATCCTCCCCCTCATTTGAGGCTGCAGCTTCAGGGGAGAAGCAGAACTGTAACTTTGGTACAGAACTTCTTCTCCAGAAGTGGCTGGTTTCATAGCTACAGGGAAGGAGAACTGTCTCAGCGCAGGTTGTTCCCTTCAGAGGACCTGAAAGCCACTGTTCCACAGCTATGTGTCACTGTAATTACAAATACTTGGGAAGTTTAAAGAGAAAAAAAAGGGGAGGGGAGGAGTCTCTTATTAGCTAGATAAAATTCTGTTCCCAGAATAATTTCTGGTGGAAACAGCTATAGGCACTGCGTCTGTGCTTCCTGCAGCCTAAAGCTCTGTTATAATAAAGTGTATCCCAGTTGATTGATCAAATAGGGTTACCCTATAGATACTACAGAGCAGCAGGAGTCCATACTGGTCATATGTAATTTTGCCCTATATCCATCCCAAACCTGTGGGGCAGGAAGGACTTGATTACTTTCCTGTGGCTCTTTCAAGGTTCCTGAAAGCAGCAATTTTTTTTTTTTCAATTTCTAAGGGAATTTGCAGGAAGAGAATTTAAACTTGTAATAGCTGCAGAGCCCGAGAAAGAAGCCTTTTGCAATCCCACTCTCTCAGAAAAGGCAGATCTCACTAACAAAGCCCATCACTGTAGGGTTGCTGGCTGCACAGAGTCCAGCAGCGCACCCACAAAGTAGGATGCACTTGTTTCTGTCAGGACATGGACACAAAGCTGTGGAGAGCACCAGTCTACTGTCACTGGTCCTTCTTGAGCTGCAGGCTGCTCAAGTTCGTCTTCAGGATCTCACATGAAGAGATGCTGGAAATGGCATGCTCTGAAATAGGAACCACCGTGTAATGCGGAGTGAGAACTTCCTTATCAGTAAATGGTTATGAAAGGAAGTAGACCCAGAAGGCTGATGTTGAGCAGAAAACATTACCAAAACCGGGAACAGCTGATACCTGACAACATACCCTCTCCTGTCACTCATGTTCTTACCTGGACATAGGCCCTGCAGCTCGTATCTGTGCACTTTGTACATTTTATTCATATATGGTCTCCATTGCTCATGTCTGTGCTGCTTTTCTAAGCTTCCATCCTCTGCCTTGCTTTTTTAACACTAGATTTGTGTTTTGTCTCAAGTAATGTCAATAATGGAGTGCTGTTTGAATGTCAGCTTCAAGAGAGAAATTGTGCCATTTTTCCCATGTGATTTCTGTAGATTTAGGTGGGGGATCTAAACCACCCAAGCCTCCCTAAAGCTTTTTTGCCCATTTCCTTCGCTGTAAGAAAGCTGTTGTAGAAGAGTACGAAAGGATCCAACTTCTCTCTCTCCCATTTTCTTTTCTGACCATTAAACAGGATGAATCTCTTCAGCGCCTGCAGAAGGAGTCTGAAATCTTGCAGAGAACATATGCACACTACTTTGACCTAACAATTATCAACAATGAAATTGATGAAACTATCAGGCACCTGGAGGAAGCCATTGAGCTTGTGTGTACAGCCTCACAGTGGGTCCCGGTCTCCTGGGTCTACTAGACAAGAGAATTGAAAAAAAAAAAAAATCTGTCATTACTGGGAACCACCTCATACATGGAAAACCTCTTCGTTATTGACCTTGTGTCAACAGGTCTTGGCCCCTAGAGACTACCTAGATGTAGTGTGACCTAAAATATAATTATTGTCATGTCCGAATAGATAGGAGGAGGGGGAAAAAAAATTAAACACTAATTTAAAGAGACAGTATCTTTTTTTAATCATTTCTCCTCAACTTTAATAAAGTGTATCTTTAAATGTATGTATTATTCAGTCCTTTGGAATGTTATATTTTTGGAAATCATAGCTTTTTATTTCAAGGGCCCCTAAAAACTGCACAAAATAGATGCTGCTTTCTATAGTCTATTTTAATAGTAATAATAATATGATTCTGTTACCTTAACTTGGGGGTGGAACACTACATTCTTTTTAGAGTCTGATTTTATGGATTGGAATACTTTGCTTTCCTTTATTTATTTGAAGTAATTAGTCTAGTGGTTACGAAACAAATTCATAAATTTTAAAGGCCTTTTTTGCTTTTTTTTTCCTAGGTTAGTATTTTTAAGTACTTTTGTGTAACATCCAGCTAATGTGATACTGTCTCTTTGAAGAACTCTGTAAAACTTTTAGAAATTTGAAATTGGGTCTTGACTCTTAATGCATGTGGACAGTCGCAAGCGTTCATGCCGTTGGTGTATCTGTGTTGATAAAACCTGTAATCTACAGCAAAGTACATTCCGTTCATGGGAACACGTACCCAAGGGAATAAAGTAAAATATTATTCTGACTAAGTTGTAAACCTATGCACATCCCTTGCATTTTGGGCAACTTTATACAAAAAAAATGATTTTTATTAATAATAATCATGTAGTGAAATGTGTTTGTAATTTTGTCTCAATTTAATTTGTTGTAAGGTGGGAGGGGGCAATTACTGGTTTCACCATTTCAGATCTGTGTTGTCTGAGAGTATTAACGTTTTAATTAAGTTTAAGCAAAGAAATGCTGATTTTTAATATGTATGTAATTGTTTAAAAATGCACACATTTTAAAAGAAAATACTGTGCAATGAAGAAACCAGTTTAGGCATTGCGATAAACTGACTATTCCAGAAGACTCATCTACAACAGCCCTGTAAATTCCTTTGAAAATGGTATTTGACTCTACAGTCTGACCAATTTTTTTTATTTTAAATATACTTCCTTTTATGTGTTCAACAATTAAATGCTTTTGGGTCCTTCATTTCATCACAGGGAGTTTCAAGAACAAATCAGTGTCTCATGCAGTGAGAAAAGGCTTCTTAAAGTCTCTTAAGGGAAGGCCCTTGTAGGAGGGGCACAGCCTGTAGTCTGTTACAGGGCCTCTGCTCTGCCTGTAGAAGTTCAACTAATTTAGAATTAGAGCAGAGCCAAGTAAGAAAATTTAACCATGTGCTGACCTGGTGTTTTGTTTCCCTTCTTCATGCTCTCACTGGCCCACATGGTTTGTATTTTTTTCTGAAAATGGTTAACAGAAGCAGGCATTGCCACCTCTTTTTAGGTGTCAGAAATACGGTGTTCCTTAAAATGATTTCTCTTCAAAGCTTGGTTGGCTATGCTGTTGTATAGTATGAAGTTTAGTGTTTATATTAAAATGATGCAGTGTTCTCAAAGGATTTATCCTCAAAGTTGAACTATCAGCTGTAATTGATCTGTGGGCTGTTCAGGTTGTTTGGGAACAGTGCAAGTGTAATCAGAAAAGGTTCTCAGGGTTGAACCTTTATCATAGAGGTAATTATCTTAAAGTGCGTAGGTTGCTAATTTTCTCCTGCCTACTCCTACTGCAGGTTAGGTGGTCAAATTCTTCTAAAATCCTTAGGTGAAATCTAGGTCCAGCAAGGCATTCCATCCAGCCAGGTCAGGCAAGGTGTTTATTTTGTGCAGCATTCTCAGCACAGCTTGTGGCCTGCAGCACAGAAGGGAACTTGATCCATTGCTTTACCCCACGTGCTGAACCCACTTACGCCCCCAACATAAGAAGGACATGGAGCTGTTGGAACGAGTCCAGAGGAGGGCCACGAGGATGATCAGAGGGCTGGAGCACCTCTCCTATGAAGACAGGCTGAGAGAGTTAGGGATGTTCAGCCTGGAGAATAGAAGGCTCCGGGGAGACCTAGCAGCCTTCCAGTACCTGAAGGGGGCCTACAGGAAAGCTGGAGAGGGACTTTTTACAAGGGCATGTAGTGATAGGATGAGGGGTAACGGTTTTAAGCTGAAAAAGGGTAGATTTAGATTAGATATTAGGAAGAAATTCTTTACTGTGAGGGTGGTGAGACACTGGAACAGGTTGCCCAGAGAAGCTGTGGATGCCCCCTCCCTGGCAGTGTTGAAGGCCAGGTTGGATGGGGATTTGAGCAACCTGGTCTAGTGGTAGGTGTCTCTGCCCATGGCGGGGGGTTGGAACTAGATGGTCTTTAAGGTCCCTTCCAACCCAAACCATTCTGTGATTCTATGAGTTTGTAGTTTGTGGAGTTCTGGAAACGAACCAATGAGAAAGTAGGTGTGTGGGCCTTGCATAAGGAAGCCAGTGAGTAAGAGGGAACTTATCGGAGTAATAGTAGCTGCTCATCTGTTCTGAATTTAGCCCCTGTAAAAGGGGATAGGTGCAAGCTGTGAACTATTTAGTGAGTAAGAGGTAATTTTTCAAGTAGTCGTGCCGTGTCATTTTAGTCCTGGATGAACCTTAGCTGGTGTTCCTGTAGATCAGCTGTTGCAATGGTAGTGTTACACACTAGCTGAGCTCATCGAAGTGACAGGTTCATTCACTCTCAAAACTACCTCTTTTCCCAGTATAGCTCAAAGATGGGAAGACCTACTGAAAATCAAGCAGTGGAGTTTTTCTGATGTTAGAAATACAAACTTCTTCTCTGGTAAGCATTGGTATCTGACTTCATTGGCACATTCTTCATCTCAAATGTTTATGACATCAAACAGGTAAAGTAATTTTGCTAATTTGGGTATAGTCCACCATAAATGTTTTGACTACACACTTTTGACTCTGTTAATGTGAATTTCTTGGAGTTTCTGTGTATCCAGCCTGTAAGGAAAGAAAACTGATAAGGCCCATGAGGGTGCTTCTGCCTTATGTAGGTGACAATTTAGTAGTGATTTAATGTAACTAATACACTGTTCTTCTCTTAAGTGGAGGTACCATTCAGTTAATATTACACAGTAGAAAGACTAACTTGGAGAGCTTTGTTTCTTCTATTCTCACTGTGTAGCCTTTTATCAAGAGAAAAAAACGTAAAGCACATCAGTTAGCGTACTGTCCTGCCTCCTTTTTACCAGAGACTCTCTTCCTTGTAGGAATGAATCTTCAATAGCAAAAGATTAACTGGGAACCCCCCTAGGCTTTAAGTACAGCTGAACCACGCAGCCCAGTGAGCTCCATGAACCAGTTTCAGCACAGTCCCAGGAAGTGCAGAGCAAGCCCAAGACTCCTTAATCTGCCCAATCCACACCTGCCCTGCCCAAACCCTTCTGATTCATCTCTTGTTATTTGTGTGGTACGTAGAGGGCAAAAGGCTGCCATAAATTCAGCTGGAAGCTTCGCTTGCATAGGGAGGAGTCATGCAGGTGCAGAGCTAATGTTGTGATTTTTTTATTTTTTTCCAGTCTCCGACTGGAGAAGGGTCCTCCTAGTATTGTAAATATGACTGCATAATTTAGAGCAGCGCTTGGACTTCTCTAAATTTATGCTGAATGTGACCTCTGAAGCAGCCCTGAGATTGGGAAGAAACAAATATTTCTGTTTGCCCCTTTTATACTTTATTTTCGTACAGGGGCTCATAGATTTGTAAAGAAAACTTGATCTTATCAGTATGCTGCCTCTCAGTCTGACCGATGCCTGTGATTTCAAGGTGTTAAGTTGGTCCAATAACTGTTCATTAACCTCTGCTTCCATTTACTTAATAAAAGTACACTAGGTTGTTCAATGTCTCAGAGTGGTAAGATTGTTGCATGGAAATGGTAACCTAGTTTAGACAATCCTGGCCACCGTCACGCAACTCACGGCATTCAACTGTTTAAAATCAGAGGGACATTTTTAATCTCATCACCAAAACTGAATTCTTCCATATGTTTTAGCATTTGTTTTCTTTTTGTTTGATTTGGGTCAAGAAAGGTGCTGTGCCGCTAGCCTCTAACTGAAAATATCAATACCTACTTCAGAAACTTCATTAGCAAGGTTACTCAGTTCATTTTGAAAGGATAAAATAGAAGATGAGATGTTACGGCCTGAGCAGCATTGAACTGGAGTGTGTACTTAAAGAACTGGATACTAGAGCCATTAGGAAAAATTAATGCACAGACTGACTTCAGTATTTGTTCCATTTTTATTCTTTTCTCTAAGGAAATTATTTCAGAATGCTATTATGTAAACAAATACTTGGAAATGCTGCCAAAGCTCATGTTGGTTTTTGCAAATCTAGACTGAAATATTAGATGCAAACAGTTCTGGTCCCATTCTCTTCCACTGCAGTTAGTTCTCAACATCTTTAATGAAGGCAGGTAGAACTCAATTTCAGGCTTTAAAATACTTGGTAGAATAGAATTTGTGAAAACTACAGGAAAAGTACATTTCTTGACTTGAAGTCAAGTCATCTGTTTTTATAAGCTAAATTGACAGAGTGTGAGCTAAAGCAGATACCACAAGAGGTCTGCTTTCTATAATGTAAAGCATATTCATTTTCTTAATAAGCCTGTCTCTCAGACTAGTTTCTTCACTACTTCTAATGAGCTGAGAGGTACCCATAACTCTTTCCAAGGAGACTGCTGCACATTATGTCAAATAGTCACATGTAAATTATCTGCACAACAGCAAATATATCATAGACAAGCAGGGCAGAAGTGACTTCTGAATGATTGTGCCTTGTGTGCATACCATGAGGATGAGTGCACAAGCTTAAGTAAGACGAGAGTCTATTTTTAATAATGCTACAGAAAAAATACAAAACCAGTTCCAACATTTAAATGTTTACCATGTTTTTTTTTCCACTTACTGATAGACCCAGTTAGTGCACCTACAGCCATTTTTACTTTCTTCCCCTTAAGTGATTTTTAGCAGTCTTCTGCTCCACTCCTGTGAAAGCTGGACTGAAGCAAGTATAGAAGCTTGTTGACTTTAGCCTCAGACTTAAAGGCTTTTAAAGAGTCTTTCCCAGACCTGTACATTACATAAATAATTAATTCTTACCTCGGAAATATGTTTCCCGTAGCTGTAATCTCAGTTAAGATTTTAGACAGTTAGAAGATTGATTGCTTTTCATCTAATCTTAACCTTTCTAAGAAAAAATAAAAGGGGGGGTGCTTATATGCATGTCCATGCATTCCGTTGTGTCTCTTAGCAACTGCCATGGGAAGATCAGTAACAAGCAAATTAAATCTGGCCATATCTCTACCATATGTTCTTATGATTAGTATGTAACTCGAGCCTGGTTTTGTGTTGTGGAAGATAACTGAACTATTAGCACATTACATGCTGTATCCTTGAAAGAGTTCATGTTGAGTATTAACAAAGTAATTGCAAATTTTCCCTTATCCATAGCCATAGCTAATTTTTCTATCCATGTAAAGGAAATACCCAAGGGGAAGGGAGGAATTTACTTGGTTTTAAGTGTGACTCCTCTTGAAGATGAAACATGAGTCTGTTTTTTTCCATTGCCAGCCATCCAGATGGAGTCTTCACCTTCACTGTTTTTCACTAAATGGTCATGGTGGTGGGGCAAGTCCTGAAAATTGCAGGGATAACGTGTGGATTGTGCTGAATGTCACAGTTAACAAACCAGGGAATATATCAAAAGCGTGACCAGGCTTTTAAAAGAGAGACACGGCAGAGTAGGGAGTACTCCATGGCGTCAATCTGTGCCCAGATCTGCTGTGGAACTAATTCATTGAATGTACGAAAAGACATTTAAATAGATGCAGAACAGCAGAATTCTCTTATACTTGGGTCCATCTTTGTGTAACTGGGGGGAGGGAGAGCGGGTGGCATCACACTTGGAAACTTGACTTTAAAGTGCATTTTCCTTGCAGTTGGCAAATGTATCTTACCCTTAAGTATTGCTTAGTATCCTTATTACAGAAGGTCTTTGAAGATTCATCTCCACATTAACCAGAGGGAGACGTGGAGGAGCGAGAGATAGATTAATAGTTTTGTAGAATATTTTATCTTAATCAACAGTAGATATTACAGATTACAACAATGTTACAATGCATAATACTGAACGCTGAAGAATCCACCCTAGGCTTACACAGAAATTAAGGATTTTAAATTCAGTCCTTTTTCACTAAATGCAACATTTTAGATGTGTGTCTCCTTACTCTGCCTTACAGCCATTTCTGTTTACTAGGATGGATATAACAAAAGCAACATCTCTGTGTCAAAACCATAACCCAATAAAGATTATTGTTTAATAAATCAGTAAAGATTTGTGAAGTTACCCAGTAGGTGAAACAAGATAAATTCCATAGGGTTATTTTCTGTTTCTTATGAAATCTTTCAAAACTATTTTTTGTTTTCATTTAATGTTAGGAAAAAAATACATACAAGTAAACTCTGTAATGCATAAAAAGCAGATTTGTCTCAAAACCTCACAATTTAGCTAATCATGATGAGTCTCATGATTATATAAAATATTCTGTTTTTTCACTTATCAAAATAAGCATTTCAATAAAGCCTTTGGGGTATTTTCCAAGTGTTAGGAAAGGAAGAGGAGAGAGATCCTGCTTTCAGGAAAAGACCTTGTTGATTTTAGCAGCTTGAACCACTGCCCCTGCCAGGGTCTGCCTCGGAAGGGCTTTAGTGCCGGCAGTTTGAGGGTTCCACTCTGCCAGCATTGTCTTGTTACAATTTGTGATTTTAAATTAGCGAGACTTCAGGTAGAAAAGAAAAGGCTTTAGCTTTCTTGTGTTTATGTGTTGCTGGGCTCGATGTTTTCCCTCTGGCTGTAATTTGAAGTACTCCTTCAGTGTGATATTAATCCATTGAAGGCAATGGAAAGACTCCCAATAATTTCAAGAAGTTTTGACTTTCAGTCTAGCCATGTATTTTAATTAATATGTTTTTTAACATTTATCTGTTTTAATCATTAAAACAATTAGCTTAAAAGTGGGAGATAACTGAGGGTGTTGCTATCTACTTTCTCATTCCTGCCCTTTATCCCAGCTGTGCAACAGATGGGTCGCTTTGTAGGCGCTGGTGCTGTGTGGGGGTCACATGCTGAGTCTCGCACTAGAAGGGACCTTTTAGGATCCACACAGCGATGAGATCCTCTCTACCCGTGTCTCGCAAACTCCGTTCTTGGTTGTGTGCAGTAATCAGGCATGAGGGAAGGGTAACATCGCTGCTCGGAATGGCAAACAGGACCAAATCTTACAGACTCTTGGGATCAGGGCTCAGTGGCTGGTGCCTGTTGTCTCCTGAAAGAGAGCCTGGCCTTGTCAAGGACAGACACATCTCGACAGTCGTGCGGGGAAGTTTGCATTTGCTGGGGAATTCTTTGGGGAAACACATGTGCCTGTGAGCAGATGCCCCCAAAGAAACCAGTCGCAAGGCTGATAAAGCAGAGAACTTCAAGAGCTTCGGCCCTAGTCCAGGGCAACGCTCAACAGCAAAAGCCCAAAACTTAAAATGCAACAGAATACATTTTACTAAATAAAATTAAGCATCTTTCTGGATAGCAGAGATCAGAAACAAGGTGATTGAGAAACAAGGTGATTGTGAATTACTGAATTTAATCCACAGAGCAAGGCAGTCTAAACTCAGACTTTAATTACCAGGCTTTTTTTCCTCTTGTCATTTGAAAATCCCTGAACCTCACTTAAGTAATCCATATACTCTCTTCAAGAGTTCATACCCAACCCAATTTGGATTTATAAGGTACTTGTCAATAGAAATTAAACATAGGATTGCATGAACAAAGAGAAAGGTAAGTTGCCTACAGAGAAAATAAATAGACAAAGGCTCAGAAACAGAGCAGCAGATTTGGGAACATGAGAGCTGTGCTTGACTCCAGGAGTCGTCTGCTGTGCAGGAGAGGGCAGGGTAAGTCACTTCACCTCTCCCTGCATGTCCTCTCCAGCTTGCTATCTGTTCAGGTTGTAAGCTGTGTGGATAAGGACCTGACACTCACCACATGTTTTAGAGTGTCAAGCATAGGTAAGGCTGTGAGGTGATACCAGAATACAGGGGTATTAACAACTCTGGTGCTTAAAGCTGATGGTGAGGCTGAACAGTCCCAGCCCCTGAGCAGCGTTTGCAGGCACGCTCCATGTGAAGTAGCTTAGGGTTTCATCAGAGATTTCACCCCATCACAGTAACACTGGGTGCTCAAATCTTGATTTCAGTAGCTGCTGTAGAGACAGGCGTGGCGTCCACTGTCTGCCCAAAAGGCAGTTTTCCACCATGAGATGTAAGTACTTAAAACCAAGGTATTGAACACTAACTAGCCCTTTTAATATTAAGCTGCACAGGCAGCATCCTGTGTAAGATCTTCCATTGACAGAAGGCTGAGAGATGAGAAATTCCCAGGGCTGGAAGAAGGGAGGAAGGTTTTCTTGGCTCGGGGTAGACCCTCACCAGGAAGGCTTCATTGCACCAAGGAAGCCGCTCACAGAGCTTAAAATTCGGGACCTCGCAGTCTGTGGGATGTAGGCAACTTTATAGCTGTTGCTTGTAGCAATTTATGTTTTATTTCCATTTTGAGGGCTTGGGAGATTGCTTTTTAAACTGTCTTGTCTTCTCCAGTGTGACACCAGTTGCAATGCTCCTCCTCCTGCAGTCCCTGCAACTGCTTCCTGGCTGGTTTGTCACTGTTTTCCAAACAGTTTCTGACACTTTGTCCCATTTTAGTGATTTAATGAAAAAGATTTCCCTCTCAAAAAGGTCGGTTCCATATATCATATACTTGAAGGCTACATGGTGTTTTTCATTGTTTGATGTTGCCATAAATGCCAAACTGTTGAAACTTTACGTTTAAATCCTGAGTTTAAGTCCAAAGTTTTAAATATTTAAGTCTTGTTTTTAAAGCTCGGAGGCCGCTTACTGGACTGTAGCATAAAAGCATGTGAAGTCACATAAAAATTATGGCTTTATTGCTATAGGACTTTACAAATTTAACAGAACCCGACATCATTTTGGAAACATTATATCTAGCCCAGAGTATTTGCTGTGTTGGTGGCTACTAGCCCATTCCAATAGCATTTATTTTTTAAAGGCCAACCTAGGAAGTCCACATCCCCTTTTCTAAGCATCCCTTTCAACTGCAACTTGCTCAAGCTGTAGCATCACCACTAACATAACACAATTTTATATTATAGTTTTTATCATTAAAATATATATTAAATTTATGGTTTTAAAATAATTTATAGTTTATATTGAATTTTATAATAAATTTTTATTAGAATTACACTGTTATAATATAGTATCACAGGGGCTAGTATCTTGCTTTCCTACATTTAGTCACAAGCCAGTAAGTAGGAGACAACTGAGGGAAAGGAGTAAGTCTTTTAGGAAGAGAAAATGAGGTGTCTGAGTGAATTGATATTGAAGTAAATGATCAACCCACCCACCTGCGCTAAATAAAATAAGAAAAGATTAGAATGAAGATGGAGTACCTGGAAATCCACAAAGGTAGCTTTCATTTAAAAACCACATATATGCAGATCATTACCCTGTGAATTGGTTGTGTAAGGCAAGATTCATTCCTGTGCCAGCAGCCAGCCCAAGGTGCATGCAGTAGGCATTGCATGCAAAGCTTCAGCAGGAGCAGAGAGAGCCTGGGTTAAGGCTGACCATCCATACAAGAGGGAATTTGGGGGCCAGCAGGGAACTCTGGAAACAAAATTTCAGCCAGAGCTCTGATTGCTGCCAGTCTTCTGCTGAATTCCTCCTGAGATGGGCTTTTTAACCCATTATGAGAGCAGCACATAGCGCACTAGGAAGTTGTCCCTGCTCTTCTGAAACCCTCTTTCATAACCAAAGGGCACTCTTACAAAGGTCCAGTTTCTTTGAATGGAGCTGCAAAGTTAGTTAGTTTATTTCTGTTTGAAATCTGTATTCCTGACACCATTTCAGCTGCCACACTGATGGGTAAGCAAGCTTGTTCGTACCAGCATAGTAAGAATAGACGTTTCGTATGTCGTTACCTGACTAAAACCAGTTGGTGGTCTGTTATACTTGTTTACTTTCTCACAGAATCACAGAATCACACAGAATCACAGAATGTTAGGGATTGGAAGGGACCTCGAAAGATCATCTAGTCCAATCCCCCTGCCGGAGCAGGATTACCTAGACCATATCACACAGGAACGCGTCCAGGCGGGTTTTGAATGTCTCCAGAGAAGGAGACTCCACAACCTCTCTGGGCAGCCTGTTGCAGTGTTCAGTCACCCTCACCGTAAAGAAGTTTTTCCTCATATTTATGTGGAACAAGAGTAGCCAATTAAATTAGATTTAGATACATCAATAGGATTAGATTGGCAAATATTACAGTCCTGATGGACAAGGAGTTACCACGGGCCCTTGGGAGTGGGATCACCTTCTGTGCTCTAACCTTGGGCCAGATGTGTCCTCATCTGGACCTCGGGTGTCACAGCGTCCACAGTTGAAACTCAGTTGTAATAGTTGTCGCAGCTGCTGGAGGACTCACCACAGACAAGGTCTGAGCCAAGAACAGGGAAACGCAGCTCCACTCTTAAATGTGACAGGTAGGAGGAAGAAAGTAGAAAAGCCCCATGAATCAAAGGGAGCCTCCACATCCCCAGGGGATCCTCTGATGAAGGTCATTGTGCCCTGTGGCACAGAGCAGAGATGTCTCACTCTCTAGAATTTGTGATCATTTGTGTCCCACACTGCCCATGGTCTGTACAGGGTTGGTTAACTGGCTTGCTCACAGATGCTTTCAGAGGAGACAAAGGAAGCTTCATAGCTCCCACAAGACTTTACTACTTTTTAGGTCTCTCCATCTAAACAAGACTTAGCACCTTCTAGGTCTCTCCTTTGAAACAAAGTCAGTCTTTTCAGACCTGGCTAATGAGAAATCTTAGTTCCATGACTCATCTTATTTACTTCTGCCACCCAACTTTATTTCTGCTGTGTCTTTTCTGAGGTGGCAAGACATAAGCTGGACATATTCCAGATCAGGACATGCTACTAAAAGGCATAACAGTCTACTGCATTTTCATTTGCTGTTTTTCCTGTCCCAGTCTTTGTTACTTACAGCATTATGTTTGTTTATATCAGTTGATCTACCAACCCTTCACAGCAATTCTCAGGTCTTTCTTTCCCCAAGAGCCCAGCCATGCCTGTGAGCAGTTCAGGTTGTGTCTTCCAATATGTATTACCTTACGTATGTCAGCATCTATTTTCTCTAACACATTGCTCCAAATTAGCTGGCTTTCAAGTAATTTGGAATTAATCAAAACCTACTTCAAGCTTCACTGGCCTAAAAAAATTCTGCATCTGCAAATCTCGGCGCTACTTTTTGCCTATTAAAATAATCAATCACCTGTTTCAGCACAGATATTTACAAGTTTTGTCTGATTGCAAGTTTATCATTTATTGATATAGTTTGTCTTCTGACTCTT
Organism: Nyctibius grandis; assembly: GCF_013368605.1. Lineage (NCBI taxonomy): Eukaryota > Metazoa > Chordata > Aves > Nyctibiiformes > Nyctibiidae > Nyctibius > Nyctibius grandis. Next base: position 27,473,350 of record NC_090659.1, read on the forward strand.
TGTCAGTCTCATACATCAAAAAAGTGCCTGTCCACATAGTGTCTGGTATGTATCTTACTGTCACAGCACATTGAGACGTAATCATTCAGCATGGTGAGGAATTGCTACTGCCAACTCCATCCCAATTTATATGCACACAGCTAGTTGTCCTTTGTTACTGATTTATCAATCACATTTGCCCATTTGCCTTCTCCTGGCACTGCACGCTCAGCTTTGTTTTCATCATCAAAAGCCCAGAGGTAAAGCCCCACTGAGCTACACGTATTTTCACACCTGCCTGTGTGATGCAGTTTGCTGTGAGTCCAGCAGATCCTCACTCCACCACACACTCGGTGTCTCCTTGCTTGCAGGAAGGAAACTTTGCTTGTCCCCTTGTCTGCCCTTGCAAAGCCCAAGCCTCCCTAGACCTCTCCTCCCTAATCCCCAGTATCCCTCTGCCCGTGAGTCAGCCCGCAGTCTAAGCAAAATAGAAATAAAAATATAAAGCCATTATTCAAAAATTAATGCCCACAGTCCATGTCCTTTCAGCTACAGGCATGTCCTACAGAGTTCCCAGCATAATCCCATCTCACCCATCCAGAGCTGGAGCAAACACCTGCCAGATCCAGACCTCGCTGCCTGTACTTTGCTGCCTGTTCTCTGCTGCTGTCTCTGCCTGCCACCCACAAGGGCTGTACACATCCAGGAGGGGTGTGAGGAGCGGAGGTTACGGGGGAGACGAGGCAGCTCTGCAGGCAAGGTCCGGGAGCCAGCCCACAGAGCGGTGCGGAGGGGAACCCCGGCCGCTGCCCTCTGCCTTGCCCAGCTCCTGCCAGCCCCATGGGGTTTGCTTCCTCCACAACCGCTCACAGCTCACCCCTCTCCGGGGTTAACAGCCCCCTGGTGCAGCCCTCACCCCAGTGCTCAGAGACAAGATTCTCAGAGTTGTGAGGTTTGTGTCCACATGGCTGCTGAAATCCATGCTATACTATGGATCTATACGTTCTGTGGATCTATACTCCCCATGGATCTATACTATCCATTCCCATTGCTACTGACGGGAACAGCCCCTTCCCCATGTTCTCATTCCCCAAGAGCCAGTTCAGGAAACCAGTTTTGTCCAAACTGACCCAGGGACAGCGGTTCCTAATCCAGCTGTTACACAGCTGTGCAAACGCTAGCGCTAGCCCAGGAGAAAGGGAGAACAGGACCACTACCTGAGACCTCCACCTCATTTGGGCTACAGTGCATGTCAGGGCTGTGGTGGAGTGAAGCTCCTGAAGACCCCACACAACCACAGGTCTGTGTTGTGTGTTCCCACACGGCAAGCTTTATGTGTCCAGGTGCAGAATTGTGCTCCTCCTTTCTTATTAGACCAACGTATGGCTTGACCCTGTTCCAGCTGAAGCCAGATAACTCCCGGTGACCATTTTCATAGTACATGGTCAGATCTGATCAGTTGTTAGATGTTTTCTTGTTGCGCACCATTTCAATTAAGGAACATAAGTAACCAACTCAGAGGCTGCTCATGTATTTTTTTCTGGGGATATGTGGGAGGAGATAGAAAAGCTGCAAAGATGTCATCTTCAAAAAAAGCTATTTGCACTTGTAGGTAGGGCTAATAGCAAGAGTATTCCTTAAATTCAATTGTTAATTTATTTGGGGCCTGAAATAAGAGAACACCTCTCCCTGTACCTTCTTACCACATTCATGCCAGCATGAGTAAATCATATGGTGCAAACCAGCAATTGAGTATGATCTTTCCAATTTAGCAGCTTGTCCCCCCTTTCAGATTTAGCAATTACATTTTCTTCTTATTGTCCCTAGTTTAACTCACTTATGCCCAACCCAACTCATAAAATTTTCGGGGAAATATAGTTGGCCCCCTATCAGGAAAAAGGGAGGGGGTGGATGTTGTTTTTAACTGGGACATTTCAGTGATCCAGTTTCAAGCACAGCCAGCCCTGCTGCAGCAGCACAATGAGGGCACGGGCATGTTTTGGTGTGGAACAGGAACAAGCAGTTGCAACCGGGGAAAGGAGGGTGGGGGAAACAAGAGGCAGGGGGCAGAAGGAGGACACTTTAAGCTTGTCTAATTGCAAACCTATAGCCACATCAAGAAGCTCCTGTCACAGGTTCAAAAACACCATCTTAGATGCTGAACAGGCACGAAGCGAAATTAGCTGTTAATCTAAAAAGCAAATAAATAGGATATGCACATAAAGTAAACCATGGGACGGGTGAGTATGGCAAAGCTAACGAAATTTTTAGGTCTTTTTAAAATGCCTTGGGATTCTTCACAGAGATTATACAATTTAAGAATTAACTCTCAATCAGTCCTTAAAAGAGAGAGAGATGAAGAAGGAAGTCCAACAAAAATCAAAGGATGTGGTGAAGGTCAAAGGTGAGAAAAACTGCAGAACTAATGAACTTTTTGCATTCAAGGCTAAAACTAACCACAGAGTACAAGATCAGTCTAGTTCAAATAACCACAGGGTCAACAAAATCAGGCTTTGGGCAAGATCTGTCCAGAAATACCTATTTGTCATATTTGTATTCATCTTTATATTAAAGACCAGTTTAGCCCCAAGACAAACAGACCTTTTGGTGCTGATCTTGTGCATGTTTAAGTTTTGACCTATAGGTGTTTCTTCAACATGTAAAATCTAAAGTTTGTCACAGCTGTCCACTTGGTAGTGTCCCTTGACACAGTTGCTACTTAGACTTCGAGCATTTTCAGGATTATTTTGTTATGCTTAAAAAATTAACCATGTGGGGTTTCTTTAAAGTAATACTTGTGATGCCTTTCTTTTAATTTATGGTCTTTCTTCCGTGGTTAACATTTTCCATACAGCTCTTTCAAAACTGTTTTGGAGGTCACTGCAGCAGATTCTTCAAATTCCACAGGTCTCTGTCAGATTCGGGTGGGGGGGAAAGGAAGGACCAATATTATTAGTGCTTGTGCAACCAACTTGACTCTACAACAGCAGACATTTAGAAAGGTATGTCTGATGTAACTAGATTTTTTTCCTTACCCAAGCTAGCCCTGTCTTCTGAAGCTCACACTGGAGCAGCAGTGATCATTACAGATTATTTTCTTGCAAGGGTTCTTATACTCCAAAGGAGGAACAGCTGTTTTCTAGAATGAGAAACTTTTTCACTCAGTTGATTTGGTTCCTCTTGAATTTGTGACCACAAATTATCAGGGAAAAAAGCAAAAATTTTTTAAGAGCTAGCAGCCAGATGTTGTAGAGACAAGAATTAGCGAAAATACACAACAACCCACTTCAGAATTGGCAATGAAGTTCCCGAGTCTCAGCTGGCCAGCATCTACTGCTTTTCTAGCAAATTATCTTTATTTACAGTGACTCTTCTTACCCTGGACTTCATACTTCTTTCCAAAACAGAAAAACAATGTAAGACTCCACAAGATGAGCAAAATAACTAATAGTTACATTTCACAGGAGGTTACTGGCAGTAGCTGTGAATTTAAAGTAAAAAAAAAAAGAAACATAAAGCCAATGCTCATGTTAAACACCGAGTATGACCCCTAGGAATGCAATACAGGGGCAGAATTCTGAGACCAAGAGATGATATGCAAAATCAGGTCATTTCTTCTTACTATTTGCTTTGACCACTCCTCCTTTCTAATTTAATAGCAATGGTCATAGAGCATAGAATACAGTTGCACCAGTGAAGAGCACTGTGTTAACAGGTACCATACATTAAAACAAATTGCCTTCTCCCAGGATCTCAGACACTTCGATCTGGGAATACCAGCTCTCTGAATAAACTTCAGTCAGGAGGTATATCCTAACACCAGGCAATTCATGAACATCCCTCCCCATTGCTTCAAGTAAATGCCTGGCACCTCACGCTGAGGGCAGGGCTGAAGAGTGTCTGCATCACCCTCACAGATGGGGCTTTGCTGAAAAATATTCGTAGTTAGTCCAAAAAGACACCAGTTTGGCAGATGTTTTCAGCCATTTTCCATGCCTTCCAGATTACAGGCAGTCAATGCAATCAAAACTGACCAATCAGTCAAAACAAAAAATTGTTTGAAGGTTTCCTACCAGCTCCTACCACAGCTTCTGCCTGCCCTGGGACAGGAGTGCAGAGTCTGTGCAGTGCAATGATTTTGTAACCTGGGATCCTGCTGAAAGGATGTCATGGGTGAGAGCTAGAACAACATCCCCCATCCCCATGCATGGCATCACATCACTTCAACTGAAGGATGTCCAGATGAGTACCAATGAAATGCTCACCCCATCACTGTCAGGCCATTAGGGGTTTGCCCTCATCAGTGCCTGGAGAGCAGGGCGCTGGACGATGTGAGTGCACCTGCATCATTGTACTTTCATGCCTGTGTAGTCCTGTGGGAGTAGCATCAGGGTGCATGGCGGATGATGTGGCCCTGAGCAGTAGTGAAGTACTCCTTGTACTTGTGATTTCTTCCTTCTGCTTCTCTCTTGCCCCAGGACAGCCTCAGGCCCCGCAGCACTGCACCCTCCTAGAGCAGAACCTGCTTTATGAGTACCTCAGCCCATGGCACAGTGACATGGATGGCCCAAAGCCACTGTAAATTGAGACTGGCATCTCAGTGGGACTTGACCTGCAGTGCTGTGTCATCTTTGGAGGTGTCTCAGTCACAAAATAGCATTGATTTGTGAAGCGACTCTGAGCCATGAACTTGTAACGAACAGCAGCAGGTTTACCAGCTGAAGCACAGTTTTGCAGCAGGAGTCTAGTCCAAGAGAATAAAAAAGTCAAACTACTCATGCAAAAGGCAGATCCCTAATTAAACTCGTTTTCTATCAAGAGATTCAAAACAAAGAAAAAAAATAGTTATGAGTTCACATCACGCATGTGATCAGTGAACTTTGCTAAGCCCTCAGAAACAAGGACCATGAAAGAACAAACCGGGCACTTCAAGTCTAATCCAAGCTTTCACAGTACTGGAAGTCCTGTCAGGGCGTTTGAGCAGCCATACTTTGCTGTCCTTCCCAGAAGGCTGCTGCTCTTCCAGGTAAGCGCACACAAAACATGATGCCCAAGCTGAGCAGAGAGAGTTATGAGGAAGGAGCCACATGGAGAGGACAGGAGCAAAGCAAGAGCAATGCACAGGCTCACAGGCTTTTCCTGATCGACTTGGAGCTCTCACATGCCAGATGCCCTGTACCACTGGAAACGCACATTGCTGATCCCCCGGCTCAGAGGGAAAGGCAGCATTTCAGAGCAGGAGAGCATGAAGTCTGTCCGTGTTACTGCAGGGAAGCTGAAAGCCCATTATGAGCAGCACGATGCCAGCCACAGCGGTATTACAGCGGCACATGGAAAGCTTTCTGGGGCAAGCAGTATTACTACAAAAGACATTTAAATCATTGATGCCCAAGGTCACTGGCCCCATTGTCACACAGTAAAGTATGATATACAGTCCCCTTGTCCATCACCTGACAGAGCAATCTTTGCTGAAACCTACATTTTAAGATGCTTCACATTCAGATCTGCCATTCTTGCAGATAAAACAGAAGCATCTTTGAAGCACTAATTAACCTGAAAGCCATACTCAACAATTGCACAGCAAGATAATCTTCAGCTTTACTGTATTTCTGTGCAGAAAATGAAAACGTGGGTTATAAAAACAATTCACTCATGAGGCATCCGTACGTACAGGACATGAAATACAACCATTTGTGCCCAATGTCCTACCATCTGTGCCAAGCCTATTGATAAACCTTCCCTGACAGGATGAAATACTGCTCCTGTAAAGGCATCCTTAACATAATACGCTTCCACAGCATTGGGCTGGACTAGGTTTGAAAAACAGCCTTTTATAATACACAGATGAATTCAGCACTTAAGAAGATTAATGGATTCATAAATAGCCTGGAAATCCAAATTCATTGAATTTAGTTCACGGAACAGGTCAAATAGGCATTTATCAAACCATCTGGCATCTTTCTTCCCCGGGGGAAAAAAAAAGTGGTCGAGCTACAGATAGCTGAGGAGCCATCGCAACAGGGACGGTTTGGTTTTCCCTGTACTCAATTTTCCTCTAGAAATCGCTGGTAGAAAGCTGTAGATCTTTTTTGGACAGAGTGCTGCAGACCAAAGCAGGCTGCCCCACAGCACGTGTCTTCAAGCCACTGGAGATGACGCCTTTTTGCTGGCAAAATGTGCAGGCAAAAAAGCGGCTTCCCTGTTTCACGCAGCAGCTGCTCTGGTGGTTCAGGAGCGCACAGTCATCTTGCACGTGAGCTGATGTTGGCTTTCTCCGGAGCTGTTTATCCTACAGGCTGTGGGACCGTCCGTGGTGTTGTCCACAGACGTGCTGGGGTGCCAGTGCTGCTTGAGGCTGAGGCATTAACTCTTGCTCACGGCTGGCCTAGCCCGGGCGGTGTGAGCAGACCTGACCCAAGGCACCTTTGCTGAAGCGTTGAGCCCTTTTTGGAAAAGTTTATGTATTTCCCCGGTTCTCCCAGACAATCACAGATGTAAGAGGGCACAGGAGCTGCTAAGAGAAGATCTTTGTGCATGAATTTGTACATTGCTCACGATTTTTCAGCTGTTCTATGCCCAAAGTCCATCTTCAGCTGGCCTGTCCTTTGCGGACATTTTTGGGTACTCCCTGCTGTGTGACTGGGGAAAGGGGCAGAGGCAAGGACAGCTGCTCTCAGTTGTTTTTAGCCAACGCGTTGTCCATACTGAACCACCACCTTAGCAAAGTGTGAGCCAGGGCAGGTCCGCCTCTGCTACTGCTGCTCCAGCACCCATGGGGATGGAGCCGGGGCAGGGGCAGAGTTCACGTGTGTGTTGAATTGCTCATGAAAAGGCAGGGGTTGGGGGGAAAAAAGGGTTTAGGAAAATGTTTGAAAGGTTTTTTTAATTCATTTCCTTTTTTATTCCTATTTCATGACATTTTAGCAGTAACGAAGGATTGTATACATTGTATCATTTCATACGAACATGTACATCATAGTATGATAAGCCCTGTATAATGATTTATTATAGTTAAAATATCACAGAAGTGTATTTCTATATAGTGACTTATTTTTTTAAAGCGTTGCTACTTAACACAAATGTAAGCACAGTCATGTTCTAAGTTAAAGTGTCTATTCTTTATGCTGCAATAAATAGCTTGCCATTTGCTCTAGACCATTAAAAGCACATTTCTGTGCACCCATTTGAGTACCTGACAAAAAAATCGCCAGAGTAATTCAAGTATCTCAAAAAATATGGGTTTTGAGCAGTTAAGTTATTTTTGTGAGCAAAATACCAAATTATTTTATTAATGTGCTCTGATAGATAAAACATGATAATTCTTTCTGGTCACATTAGCAGCTTTCATTGATGATTTCAAAGATAAAACATTTAAGATGCCATACAAAAGAAACTTACAGCGTAGTTGGTTAGTACGGCATAATATGACATGCTATGTGGTACACATTACTGGTGGAAATACAAAATATTTAGTAGGGTCTGGTTGCATTTGTCATCACCATGTTCTGCCCCTGCTGTCGTGCCATGAAATAATATACAAATAAAAACAATATGTTCCTTGAAACAACATATTCATTGAAAAATAAAAACACATTGAAATGATGTTAATAAGTAAGCTCTTCAGCTTAAATAGTTTTGACAAACGTGTCTCTGTCTGGTTCTCCTGCACCAATGCCAGGAGAGCAGAGGGAGAAAAGATCAAAGTCCTGTCTGTAGTCATGGCCAAAACACTGTGCCCATCCCAGACCCGCCTAGGGCAGGTGCCCTCCCCCCATGGTGTTCTCCTGTTCAGAGGGCTAGTGCTGCATCCCTGGATGCTGCCAGGACAGCTCTGCTCCCCCTGCACACACTGGTGGAGATTAGGAATAGCTCGTCAGCCTTCAGCAGCACCGGTCGTGTGTCTGCATGTCTGTCGGGATATGAAGAGAGGGTCCAGTTCTGCTGCCTCATCTCGCTCTCATAAAGTCGATGGCTGGGTCAGCTGGAGCCGGCCCAATGGAATAACCAGCACCGCACTGCCATCCGTACAGACCCCTCTTCCCTTTGCTCCCAGCAGGGAACATCGCACGTCTCTAAGTGAAACGCAACCTTACTGCTGTTCTTTCATTGCTCATCTTCTACACAGCTCTGCAAGTGTCCAGGAGGCTCTGAGACCCCACAGGGCAGGTTTTCTCACCCAGAGTGGGACCCAGACTTGAACCAGATCCCAACAGCTCCCAGGGGAACCTGGAGTCAGATCCAACCAACCTGCCCAGAAAAGTTTGGAGCCAGATACATATCCAAGGCCTGCGACACGAACTTTTCCCTAATGACTAGGTAGGTAGAGGGACTAAATGCTCCAGGCAGCCCTTGGACTATTTGATCTGCAAAACAATCACTGTAAAAAATGCTGGGAGGTAAAAAGAGGAGGCAGCTCCCACCCCAGAAGAAACCCCATCAGTCAGTCCATCCAGCTGTGTGGTGTTACCATAGACTTCAGTGGTGTTGGCCACCTCTTCAGGAAGGCCCATGTGGAGCAAGAGTTTCGAGATAAGGCTATTGAACTTGCTCTCTGTGGTGGACCAAGGCTCTTCACTTGGGGTCAGGCCATCGGACGTGACATTTAGCTCCACTGGGTCAAGACAGTAACCTTCTGGTGATCTCTCATAGAGTACATCCATCAGGTCAATCCCAGCTACTGAGGAGGGGGAGGCACAGGGAATATCCCTGACAAGCCTGTAATTCTCCATCCACTCCTTCAGCCACTCAATGCGGCAGTCGCACTCCCAGGGGTTGCGGAAGAGGTACAGCCGCCCTAGAAAGTATACGGGCTGGAAGACAGAAAAGGGCAGGGTCGTCAGGTTGTTGCTGTTCAAGTGCAATGCGACCAGGCTGGTGAGGTTTTCAAAAGCCCCTTCCTCAATGTAGTTGATCCTGTTGCGGTCCAGGTAGAGGACCTCCAGCTCGCCCAGGTCCCTGAACCAGGTGTTGGAAACATTTCTGAGGAAATTCCCCCCCAGGTTGAGCATCTTCAGGCACCTCAGGCCATCAAAGGAGTTTTCTGGAAGCTCACTGATCAAATTGTCGTTCAGGTACAGGTACTCCATCTTCTGGCAGCCCTGAAAAGCTCGCTCATGAATGACATTTATCCTGTTGTCCTGCAGATTCAGGTACTTCAGCTTGGTCAGGCCCTGCAAGGAGTTATAGGCTACCGCTTCAATCCTGTTTCTCTCCAGGTAAACATGGGTCAGGTTCTCCATGCCCCTGATGGCACCTGGGATCCTCCGGAAGTTGTTCTGGAAGCAGAAGAGCTCCTGCAGAGCAGGCAGCTCAATGAAGATCCTGTCCGGGATGTTGAAAAGGTTGCAGTCCGCCAGGTCCAGCTTGACCAGCCGTCTGAGGGCAGTGAAAGTCCGTGTGTGGAGATAGCGAATGTACTCGTTGTGGGCCATCTTCAGCTCAGTCAAGCTGGGCAGCCCCTTGAAAGCCCCCGGGGTGATGAAGGAGATATTGTTGTGGTTGAGCGACAGGGATTTGAGGGAAGGCAAGGTCCCGAAGGCCCTCTCGGAGAGGAACTTGATGCTGTTTTTGTCCAGGTTGATAGAGGAGGCTTCGCAAGGGAACTCACTAGGGATCTGCCCCAGACCGGCACGATCGCAGAGGACGGAGCAGCTCCGCTCCTGGGTGCACACGCAGTTGGCAGGGCAGGACCGCACACAGGCCCACACCGCGTGGACATGGGGGACCCAAAGGATCACTGTGAGAGAGGAATGCGCCGTTCTCACGGAGGCGTGGGAGGAGAGAATCAGGATGCATTGTTAGCAAATACATTAGTCACAACAGGAAAAAGAATTTACACTGTCTTTGCCTCCCTTCTAGCCAGGCTAATTGCCACCCACTACTTGTATGCCAGTGCTGACCGAGGAGCTCTCATGAAAGATTCTTAAAAATCTTCTACTGTGGTTTTTAAACCCTCTGAGAAGGTGTATACATACACATGTACACACACACACACACACACACACATACATACACATGTATACACACACACACACACACACACACACACACACACACATATTTATAAAACACCATCTACAATGTAATCTCTGATTAATTTCTATCCCCAAGAGGGGGACTCACCTAGACAAGTATTTCTCAGTGTCTCTGTGATTGGTCTCTCTGCAAGCTGACAGGGACACGTTTTGGCTGGGAGGGGCAGGCAGAGATGCTTTGAAGGCCAGCAGCTGTGGATGGGTTGCAGTATTTCTGGGTGGGGAAGAGTGGGGGGCACTGTATGCTAGTCCATCAGTGGGCAGGGGAGATCAGTTAGTTGCCTGGGGCATGTCAAATTCACGCTTTTTGCTTCCTTCTTTTCTTTGTTCATTCAACCTAATGTTACTCCACCAGAGACATGAGCTGGTGTAGCACTGCAAGGGGAACTATCAGCTGCAGCTAAGATGCAGTACAGTGTTTAAAAACACATTCCCACTGTGTTATGGTAGAACAGTATGAGGAAAAACAAATCAAGGCATATTGTTCAACTGCTTTCTTCATGATCTCATCATAGATGAGATACTCTGCACCTCCAGCACAGTTTTTACTGTTTTGCCAATTCTCAAGACAGTCACCATAGTGCCTGATGCTTGATGGGAGCAGCCACTTTGTCCTTATATCAGCCTGACATGAGAGGTGTGTGGTTATTGTGGTTTCTGTTCAAGTTATTCCCACGCAGGTGGGTGTACAACAAGGAAGAGAAGGAGAAAGCTCTTGGGGAGAAATCAGAGAATGAAAGGAACGGGAGACATCAGCCTCCATGGACTGGCAATTTTATGGGGAAAAAAATACCAGTCAACAAGACATCTGCGGAATTAACTCATTAGAGAGGAAGAACTGAAGGCCAAGTTCATTTTGTAATTGCTCTCACAGGCACATCCTACTTGCCGCTCAACAAAATGAGCAGCCACACCAGCGAATTCTCCATGTAGCCACCAGCAGGAAACAGTGGTGTTGCTACTGACTGGTTTTCCTGCTGCAGTGTATTAGCTCCCACATAAGCATAATCCTTTTATATTTTTTCAATGAGACATGAGACACCAACAGCTTTACCAACAGCCACCTTTATTACAGCACTGCTGGGATCACGTGTGCATATGTGGCCCCAAGGGCCAAGGAACAGGCTTTCCCCCACGCTCCTCCTGACTGTCTGGAGAGGGAAGCTCCCAGCAGCCAGGCTGCCTCTCCCCACCGGTTTGCAGCACAGCAATTGCACACTACAGCTATACTCCCGATGGACAGTTTTACTAAGACAGACTTGTGAGGTGATATACCAGGAAACATCAGCTTCAGCAAGCATCGAGCTTTTGTTTTTGCAGCCTCCAAGGCTTTAATGTACAGATCAGACTACAGTTCAAACTGCAATTGCTCTGCCCTTTCTCCATCCTTTTTAAAGGTAACATGCACAGTACTGTATTTATGAGTTTACACTGTCTTCTTCAAGCAGGAGACTTGCAAAACCAGTTGCCGGGCAGGTTGCCATTCACAAGACATTAACCCAGGAGCCACCCAGCCTGGTTCTGTTCGAACCAACCTAGTTATTGCGTGTAGAAGAGGGATTTAGGTATATGGAGGGAGCGTCCCAGAATGACTTTAGCTGTGGCCTCTTTATCAAAATTCAGGTCTCATCAAGCCTGGCCACACTATTGTGACCAGAGAATTAGCAAAACAGCATCACTTCAAGGATGAATGATAGCAAAGGACTCTTGAGAGGTATAAAGGATTTTAGACAGGTTGTCATTTTGTTTGCTTGTTTGTGTGCTCTTCTCCTTTTTCCTGAGCCCTTACAGAACAGCCATAGCTAAAGGGAAGTCCCCTTCATTCAGGGCCCTGGGTAGACAACAGGTAAGGAGCCTAAGGACAAGAGGGGGATAACGCGCTGGCCTCAGATTGCTCTTTCTTCGTGCAGGCTGCCCAAGGGCTGCCTCATTTGCTACCCTTTGCATCGTCACACTGTTGCTTGCAAACAGGGGCATATGTTGTTTTTGTTAGGCAGTTACATAAATTGAGGGCCAGACAGATTAAGGATTTGCCTGTTCCCAAATGCCTGACTGCGGGTGGCTGTCTGGAAATGATGGATGCAAGTGTTGCTGCTGGAACAAGAGCCTTGCATGGGCTCAGGGTGACATCCGGAGGTACATATGTGCATAGGCTGTCCTATATGTGAGACTGTCCCAAGCAAGTTCAATGTTAACCCCAAGCTCAGCCACATCTCTGGCCTTCAGAGCAGATGTCCCCCAGCAGCTGTGCACACTGTGTGCGGCGTAGGAATGAGCACGCTGATAACCAAATCCCCTCCTTCCCCTCCCTGCTTGTTCTCTAATCACTCGATAAAGGAGGTGTCTGTACCCAGGTCATATCTAGCCTGTTCTCCTTATACGCAAGGTTTTTTAGTGCCAAATCTGGGTCTTCCGCTAACGGTATTTCACAGCACACAGCTAAGATCTCTGCTCACAAGTGTATCATCTCTCTGCATTGTGCAGTATGTATCAAACAAACACTTGAGGACCATCCAACTAGAAAACAATCCCCTGGCAACAGAAGCTCAGAGGAGCCCCTCAGCACCGCAGTCTTTGTGGCAATACTCCCTCTTTCTTTTGCAATGGAAGCAGGAAAATATCCTCCATCTGAAGCCCACCAAACCCTCGGGAAAGCTGCTGCTCAGAGCACAGGAGATCAGATCCCCTCTGTTTGTCAGATCTCCCCTGAGCAACATAGTATGAAACATTCCTGCCTCTCCTTCCTTACTCCTTCCCCTTCCCCAAAAAGGATGTTCTTTGCTTTTTACACTGTGGCAGCAGACAGGGCAGCAGCTGGAAGACGCTTCCACCTCATTGACACAGAGGGGGCTCAAATGAGATGTGTGTTTAAGAAAAAGGGTGAAATACAGCAGTAAGGTCAAAAATATTCATGAGATTAAGGAATAATCTCCCCAGGGATGATCTCTTTTGCTCTTTTAAATACTACAGTAATTCAGTATTTTAAAGGAAGAGTGAGAGACCGAAAAAAATGTTTGCAGAGTTTTTAGAAGGGTAAAGAGACAATGACTGCAATAATTGAGTATTTAACCTACACCTTTCTGAATGATCTGTCTAATCCACTACTGAGTAATGCAGAATAAAAGAATACTCACCATTTAAAATGATGGCAAACATTACCTTGATAATTCACTAGTGGCATTTCAGGTCTGGCAAGCAAACTTGAGGGATCTAAAAGCACACAGGAAGAGCAGAGACAGGTTTCATCCTCTGTCAGTTCCCTGCATCATTTTCCCACAATAAGCTAGCTCCATGTTTAGAAAGGAAGATGAAGGAAAAGGTCCTCTCCCAAACGCTTTCAAACTGATGAAGTCCCCAGCACCTTCCTGGCGTGTATCTTTCTTCCACCACTGACCTTCTCAGGGAATCCTGCTCCTTTTCACAAGCTCATCTGCATCCTTCCCACCAGCCGTGACAAGGGCAGGTTCCTATCATCTGAGGTGGGAAAAGATCACCAACAGTAAGAGACTGGCCATCTCCCCAGGAAATAGGTGCTGGGACAGAGGAGCACAACCAGCTTAGCATCAAACAGCCGAAAATAAAATTCCCAACAGAAATCACCTAGATAAATTGCTTACCTAGACGGGCAGTGGCTGTGTCCTCCCTCCTGCTCATGAAGTTGCTGTTAGCCATAAGAGTCAGTCTCCAAAAAGTTGGCATTTTTTTCCCTTGCAAGCTATCATTTAATGGCAGGAAAATCCTCTCTGTCAGAGGAGGATTAGCGGAGATGGAAGAATGTGTCTGTCCTCTAAAGCTCGCAAAGCAAAACAGGGATTGCAGACAAGCCAAACTGATGCTTTCTCCCCTCTGCCAACCTACTCTCCCCCCACCAATAAAAAAAAAAAAAAAAAAATACAGTCCAGAATTGGACCGCTGCCATTCAAACAGCATTGCTGAAAGTCATTACTCCACTTTCCATTATACCACAGCAGAGGAGGTGGGAGTGGAGGGTGCAGCCTAAATGTGATTAGATTTGGGGGCAAGCACAGGCTTATAGTTTCTGTTCATCAAGCTCTCCAAACCGACACACCTTGGGACTCTCTTCCCCCACGTACACTTTTCCAGTCCCAGGGTGGCCCACATGCTGCTAACAGGGTGCCGGGGTGCTTTGATTTGCTTTGCTGGGAATTGCTCCTGAAGGACAAGGAGATGCCAACAGCACTGGGAGAAGGGTCAGCAAACACAGGGAGCTTGCACAGTGTGTATGGCCTTGATAATAATGACCTCTGCCCTGCCTGTGAGTGTGTTTCACTTGTGATGCTGCAGCTGGTGAGTGGAAATCATAAGGACAGGTTCTGTATGTGGTGATGTTTTAGCATTCAGGATGTGAATTGGTTTTTAAAGCCTTTTCTGACAGAATGATGATGGTTTCTTTGGAGAATGGGGGCTGAATAAGTGAGTTATCTCAGCCTCCCATGCCTTAGGTAATTGCGTTCACCTTGTCAGAGGGAAAAATAGCTCTACTCTTTATTTCTAAGAAGTGAATTATTCTGCCTTTTTTTTTTCAGGAAATGGAATACCTGATGAATTTATGCTTGATACAGCAGGAAAGATTCAGCTGGGAACCAGCCTGATGCTGCTCAGTTCTTCCTGCAAATTAAAGCACCCAGCTACACCGGGTTTATTTTGTTTTGGCTTTTTCTCAGTCTTAAGGCATCTGGCTGGCACCTCAGGAAATCTGTGCCTGTCTAAACACCATGTAAGCAGCCTAGTGCTGGGGGGGGGGAGGGGGACGGGGGGGCAGGCTGGAGGGAAGGGGGTGACCCACATAGCACTGATTTTGCCTGAAGGATACCTATCCCCACCATGTTGTTGTACCAACCCTCCCCTCCTCCAGCTTTGCACTTCTGCACCTTGCACCATGCTGCTTTGCACAGAGGAGGAAAGAGATTTTCAAAGCCACACACAGGGGTGTTGCAGGCTCCACCATGCAGCTGAAGCTGCTGGAGACCTTGTGGGGACAGAATTGGGACCAGCTGGGTGCTCACCGGCACTGGGGCAGCTGGTGTTTCCTCTGAAGGTCCTGGTTCCCATAGGAACACCAGGAAACCACAATCCGTCTGATCCCAGAAAGCAGATCACGGGCCTTTTGGCCATAATGAAAACTGCAGGGGAGGAGGGGGAAGTACTATTCCCAGCTCCTTTTTCCCCAACATTTACCAGAGCCCTAAAGGTGGTACCAGAAATCTTGTCTCTCCACAAGTGCACACAAGCTGTAGACAAGGGGTGGAGGCAGTGGGCAAGGAGGGTATGTGAGACTCGGAGACAATTTGGCATGTGATCAGTCAGCAGCTCCCCAAGGACTAGACCTGCTGCTTGGTTTGCAAAGCAATAATAAATCTGCTCGTCAGAAACTAGGAGGGGCTGATCTGCACCAAGGCACCAGATTTCTGCTGAGTCTGGAGCTCTCCTGTGCCTTGCTGCTCTTCTCCCACGTGCACAGTAAGGGACCGGTGGGGATGGGACATGAAGGACCACTGAGCCCTGGAAAGTGCTTTTGTGATATGCAGAGACACCTCCCCCAGAGGCAGGTCAAAACACATCCCCTAAGAAGGGCACTGGCAACCTCCACGATGTACAATGGGGCCGGGGGGGAGGCTGGTAGGTTGGGGGGTTGGGGGCAGCTTTCTTAAACTGGGAGCTGTATGCACCTCATCAGTCACTTTTGGGTGGGGGGAGGATGGTGGCAGTAGGTGCCTATTGCGAAATCAGCAGCTGTGATGAGTCCGAGGCAGGCTTCCCGCAGAAGCGCCAGGCTTAGCTGGAGGAAGGCTGGCAGGGAACACCTCTTGGAGAGCTCCTGCGACAGGCAGCCTTGTGCCCAGCACAGATATTACTAGCTCCTGCAGGTGCTTCTGACAGCAGCTCTGCCATCAGCATCCCGCATACATAGCTTGGTGGCTGCAGCTATCCTGGAGATCGAGCCCAGCCCCACTCCAGCCTTTTCTACTGCGGGTGGAGGTAGGAACGGCTGAAGCAGCCCGTGTCCTGCCCCATCATGAGCCCTCCCACTCACAGCCTCACCAGCCACCCTGTGCTGGCACACCTGGAGCTCCTGCCTGTCCAGCAGCAGCAGCTCCAAGGCTTACAGCAGTATACTTCCGTGCATCACCTGTGGGCAGGAGCCTCGTTACCTCCAGACCACAGCACAAAGAAGATACGAACATCTCAGCATATGCACAGGGGGGAGGCTGGGGTGGCTGGGGGTGGGAGACACACTGAGGTCCCAGTTTCTAGGAAAGTCTCCTGCTGCAGGCAGCCAGCTGGTCGGGGAGCATCACCCTGCGAGTGTCTTCAGCAGAGCACTGCAGGAGCACTGAGCTCACCACGCAGCGCCTCCTGTGAACTTCTGCCAGATCTTGCAACTCCTGATTGGTTTCCTGACAACTCTTGGTCCTGAAAAGGCATGACAATGTGAGAAAGAGGCTTGGCAAGAAGTTTCTAGTCGTCTTAGGTAGAAAAACTTAAATACCAGAGGGTACATAAAGGAGACTTGCATTTATTCTTAAAAGAAACAAATTTGGGCTTTAAACCTCACCTCAACGTTTTCCAGAGCACGACTCACGGCTGGTTAATGCTGAGGGTTGAGCACACTACAGATGCTCACTGCTGGGAAGCTGCTATGGCTGCTGGGCTGGAAGAAGACTCAGAAGCTACAGACCTTGCCACTGGAGCTCTGCGCTGTTAATTTTTTTGCCACCAGTGGCTCTTCCTCATGACCTGTCCTGCGCTTTCTAACCTCTGGGAACTCAGAGAAGCCAGAGGTCAACATAGCAGTGGAGCCAAGCCCAGAAAGCAGCAGAGCTATGCTGCCACTGAAAAAAAAAATACATAGATGTTTATATTTGATCTTGCACCAAAAGAATTTGGAGAATCCAGCCCTGACCAGAGGAGCCCACTCTGCTCCGGCAGCGTGTGCTAGGGATGTAAGCCTTGGCACAGCTTCACGAGCTGGCAGCAAGGACAAACCCGCCTTGCAGGGCAAGCCTGCACGGACTTGATGCAAGATTGCTTCTAACAACCCATTTCTTCACGGCCAGGGACATTTCATGTCACAGTGGGTTAAGGATCTCAGTGTAGCTCCTGTTTCTGATATGCATTGATATGATTTAACATGATCAGTGGGCACCACTTCTTCTTGCAGTGGCTCAGCTGCAGGTTGAAATATTCCCTTTATTTTCAAGGGTTGGCTAAAAACACATGGTGGGACCCATCTCACCTACCTGAAGGTGAGAGAGGTCTCAGCTCATCCACTTTAGCTGCGTACCTGCAGGGGCCATCATGATCCTCAGCAGTGCCCATTTTCACTGATGGAGGATGACATGACAGCTGAAGGCATGCAGCTTTGGAAACACTTCCCCACACCCTTAGACACCAGTGCTGGGTTAGCCAGATCCCAGGCATTGCATGTCCTGCCCTCCTTAGATCAGTGAAGAGGCAGAACTGCTTGCCCGACTCCAGCAGCTGAACATCTTCACTCCCCTGTTTTTTATCTCTACGAGCTGCTTACATTCGTGGAAATAGCACAGGGGGATGAGGTCCCTGTGCCGCAGAGCACCCAAGCCCCTCCGCCCGCCCCGGGCTTTGGTTTCCTGAGCTTCTGTAATAGCGGCCGCAGCTGCCATGGCTCGGTGCATACTTCCCCTCTTCTCACAGCAGCAGCTGTGTCGTACATCTGAGCCTTTCCTGCGCACGTAATCGCTTGGGTGACCTTTGAAGTAGCTGCCTCAGCGTGTCTCGCTGGGGCTGCTGTTGTCGGCTCTGCCCCGTGGGACCCAGGCTGAGTGTAGGGTGGTCACCCAGCCGGCCACGCTGCTGTGTGCACAGTGTAGGTTTGGGGCAGGGGGAAGGCGTCCTCTGTGGTGGGGACCGCTGTGCTGCGAGCAGACAGGGCAGACAGGACAGACCAGCACGGCCGTGCTGGGGTTTGCAACTTCAGCACAGCCCATACCACCACCAGAAATAGAGCTTGGTGCATGCATGATGTTGCTGCTTACAGGAGAGACAGAAGCAGCTGAGGAGCCAACCAAGACTTCAGAGCAAGGAGTTAAGAGCCTTTCCCTTGTTCAGAAGAGAGGGCAGTTTTTCTTCTGCAGGCAGGGGTTTCGTCTTGTCTGGACTCAGGCTCCCAGACTTTGCTCAGGCATTGCTCCACGGCCCTGAGGGCACCTGTAGATGTTATATGGGGGGTCTCCCCCTGGGGTTTCCCCCCACTCCTGCCCAAGGGCCCAGGGGTCCTATTTCATCCCAGCACAGGGGCATCGGTCCCTGCCAGCCTGGGTGCTGCAGGTTGCATGTTGTTGCTGGCTCTCTGCCCCATGTTGCAGCCCCCTCGCAGCCCGCCCAGCCCCCTCAGGCTGCTCTGCCATGTCCTCATCGGGTTGCCTTCTGCTGGTCCCACCCCAGCTGGAGAAGATCCACACCGCTTCAAGAAACCCCTTGGAAGGGAGAGTTGCTGTGGTGCCCCTCGCAATGTCCTCCCCGTGTATCCTCAGCAAGGAGGGCTGCTACCAGCAACAGTGCCTCCAGGATGTCAAAACAGCTCCTGCCCTTCAGAAATAAACCCATGTCACCCCAAAGACCGATTCTGGCCCTTAATTCCCCTCAGCAGCCTCTGCCGAGTGTCCACATATGTTCTGCTGGGTATACATAAAACCGTCCAAGCCTTGACCAGCTTCCCTGGCAAGACATGACAGACTGAAGAACAGCCCGTCGCCCGGTTTTACATTCACCGTGCTGGCCTGGGTTTGTGTGTGGAATGCTGCAGCCCCACAGCAGCTCCCCACCGGCAGCAGCTGCCCCGCTTTCCCTCCCACCCTGAGCCGTGTTCCCACAGCGGCACAGGCATGCACACCGCCCAGCAGCGGGCTGCCATCGCAGAGCTGGTCTGAGAGGGGACAGATTCCTGAGGGACACCTGCCCATGGACTGAGAGCAAGGACAGTGCTGGGCACACCACGATGCACAAACCCAGCTCGAGGGTGAAGCAGCCTGGCGGCTTGCCTCGCAGCAGGGTGGGCTTGGCTGGCTGCGGGCTACCTGCAGGAGTAACTCTGGCGGGGCTCTGCACCGCCTGGTCCATGGCAGGAGGAAGCAGGGATGGGACAAGGGCCAGCAGCAGTGCTTGGCAAGAAATAGCCACCAAGAAACCGCTTACCCATGGGGAGGGTAGGGAAGCAAAGCCAACGAAGCAGCAGAAAGAAGAGAAGGTCAAGGTGGGCACCAGATTTGAAGCCCTGACCCAGCTGCTGCATGACGGCCAAGCCCTGCAGCAGGAGCGGAGGCCCAGGAGCCTGCAGCTGCAGCAAGAGTGTCTTCTGAAAGGGAACAGCACACTCTAGGGCAGGGAGACTGAAGCAGACGCAGTGCACAGCAAACCACAGGCTAGTGTATTTGTCTGCCAGCCCAAACCTCTACCAACGGCCCAGTTAGACATCATGCAGACCCCACACAAAGGGGACAAGGAGCCCATGGGATGGAGCATAGCTCCATCAAGGTCAAATCCTCCCACTGCCTGGTGCGAGGGCAGGACAGAGACCCTCTCCAAGACTGTCCAGGCCACTGGCTTTTACACCATCTCATGAGGTCTCTCCCAGCCCATCCTGTGGATGTGGTTTCACGTCTCACTCATGCTAAACAAACTAACATTTCCAGCGAGAAAGGAGCAGCATGGGCTGCCCTTCAGCGAGGGGCCGGGCACTTGCCATGGAAGCAAGTTCCTTCTTCCCATTGTAATATACCTGTATGGGTGCAATGCTGAACAACGATGTCATTGGGGTTATTGGGTGACTCCCCACAACACCCAGAGTAGGCTTGGGGAGGGAGAGGGAAGCTGGGCTCAGATCTGTATTAACAAAAGCTGAAGAGGAACTTGAATCTACATCCCCCACATCTGCGCTGCGACTCTTGGCCTCAACTAAAACTGGCCAGCCAGGCTCAGGTGTCTCATTTCAGGGACAAACTGCTGCTGGTTGAGCCTAAACAGGGACTGCATCGCCAGTCTTTCTCTGCGGGGTATGGGGAGCCCTGCCCTCACTTCTGCCTTCGAGCAGCCCTCGGCTCAGGGTGCTGCACTGCATCACCGCTCATGCCCAGCGTGTGGCCAGCTGTCACTCGCATGTCGCACCAGCAGACAGCGAAACTCAAGGCTGGCAGCACCCGTACCAGCCAAGCTGCTGTCCCTGCTGAAGCTGGTCCGAGGGTGCCAGTGGTGTGGGCACGCACAGCAGGGGAGCCCCAGGAGGGTTCGGGCTCATGCCGCTTCTACTAGCGGCTGGGGAGCTGCTTTGCCTCAGCCCTTTGTCATCTGCGGGGTCATTTCTGTCCTATGTAATGAACAGGGAGCTGCTAGTCTCCTGCTTAACTCCTCATGCTGTGCTTTCCACAGACTGCTGCCCAAGGCAGTGATTACTTGCAGTTCCTTGTTATCTAATGGGAAGGCTGCACAGTACACACACGAAGGCAAGGACACATCGCAGTGAGCTTTGCTTAATTCCCCCTTAGTGGCTAGCGAGGCCATTAATCTTAACTAAAGCTGCCTCCACAGCTACATAGGGGCAATACACAATGAACTTAAACACAGGACTGCAAACACCTTTTGAAACAGCCTTACTGTACTGAACGCACAACTGGCAATATGTTATTGAAGCCAATAGCCCTCCCAGGCCTCATCAGACAGTTTATTTCCCTCCTGGTGACCCAACTCTCTCACTTCCATGACAGGATCAGTGCCGCCTTCTCCCCACTGTATAGCATCAACATTTGGGACAGGTTCATCACTTTTACCTATCTATCTCCGCTTAACTCACACACTTCTGTCAGGAGCCTGCTCTGTAGCCAGGTCAGATACTCGGGGAGAATGAGCCAGAAGCTCTGGGACTCTCGGATCAAGGGATCTGGGGGGCTATAACTGTGCTGCAATGGGATTTTTGCTCTACCTGTCATGGCACTTACCCCTGCCTGACTAACACTTCTGAACACGAAGTAACAAGGAGCACTCCATCACGCCAAGCAGCTGTAATTACCTGGTAACAGATCTAAAAGGATAATTCTGTTGTCTGTCAAAGATGTTGGCGGATAGGAAAGGAGCCAATCATCAAATCAGAAATAAACTTCAATAACATAATAACCAGCACACAAGCAGAAGGTTAGAGCAGTATACACTTACAGATGATCTGGAAGATTTGTTAAATGAACTTATCATGCCTTCCTGAGCATGTAATGGCAATGCATTCATGGCATAACCAAGCCCAGAGCAGTCAAAGGACTGAGCTGAAAACACAGCAAGAGAACTTACTAAAAACTGTTCGTTATGGCTGAGTCCTCCTTCCAGCTAACGTTACAGTACAAACAGCCACGTATACACACCTTTCACCCATGCCCCTTCCTAGCAAAGGAAAGGAGCATAAGAAAGTCCCCAGTGCTCCTCCCTGCAGCTGCATTAGTAAAAGTTTCCCCACATGGTACAGTGCAACTGAATGGCATGTGTTGGACCACTAAGAAAGGACGTGTCATAGGTAAAGGACAAAGAAACTAAAGGAGCCCAAACACGGAGTGCATGAAACTCTGGTAAGAAATGGAGCATCACTCCAGGGTGCACCGGAGGGGAGAGGGAGCAGCTGCTGGGCCGGGAGCTGCCCTGGGAGCAGCTGGCGCAGCCGACAGCAGCCGTCTGCCACGTTGCTTTCTCCAAGCCTCACACAAGTTCATCTGCAAGGGGGTTAGATTCTCCAGCAACAGTAATACAGCTACTCACACATCCGCCACCTGACATATGCAGAGTTTTTGCATGGGTCTAAGACGATTAAAGCTGGCAGAGCTTGGGGAAGGGAGGGGAACGGCCACCGCTGTAGACAAGCACACATTTACGCCCCGCATGCTCTGTTTCCCACTCATGCCCTGCCTGTGATTTTTATGGGCTGCTGACACCTCCTCTGTGCCAACCCTGGGCATCGCCAAAAAAGCCCCTGTGGCCGTGTTACAGGCAAACACCGCAAATCCCCCACACTGGGGTGTATTTATGGATCGCAGAAGTACAGAACTTCTGCTCATGCAAAAGGCTTTGTTTCCTGCCAGCTGCAGAAGACCATGGTACCTGAAGGAGAAGGGGTGCAACAGCTTTTTCTGAGACATCAAATCAACAGTGACGGAGGAAACAGCTCCTCTGCAGCAGGGCGAATACTACGCTCTCGGATAGGATCGGCACTGAGTCCCAAACCTAGCAACTGGCAACGTGAAGAGAAAGCTCTACTCCTGCTCACTCAATAGCAGCAAAGCTGCAGCCTGCAAACCCCTTAACCATTTCTAGGTTGCATCTACAGATGCAGTGCAGGTTGCTCCAGGTTCACAGGAGCCTGGCAGAATGCGGGCGGGGGGGAGGAACCCTCTTTGCACTTGTCAGAAAAGCTGTGCTACAACAGCTGTGCTTTAGAAACAAGTGTGTTGCAACAAGCTGTTTGAGCTACCAAGCCCGATTTGAGTTATAACAGAGAGTCGGGAACATCTGCTCTGCATATATGGTAGGAAACAGAAAATAAACAAGGAGGTAAACACCATGCATACGAGGCAGGGGGAGGGAGATGCTGCAGAAACGCATTGATCAAGCCGAGCTGTGGGAAACGCAAAGGAGGGCTAGATGTTCAGCATTAAAAATAAATCACACCAGGGCTCTGCAAGACACCACAGCCCTCAAAAAAACTATGTTCTACCCAGAATTTCTCACTATAGTTATAATTTCCCTTTGATTTAGGCAGAGCTTTCATGCTTCTCCTGTGAGTCTTACCATGTTGTGCTGGGGACACACATTTGGCACGTGAGGGTGTGGGACAGGGAAGCGGGCAGCATGCCTGGCCACGCTGGGCTGCACCTCTCTTCACCCTGGTCCCAGCAGCACCTCCGGGGCATCCAAAACACATCCTCTCCCTCCTTGGCACTCGGTGAGTGTTCGCAGCAGCCACTCAGGCACACTCGGTGACAGCCTGTCCACGATCTCTCTCTCCTACCAGAGCAATGGGCTCGCTAGTGTAACAGAAATGCTTGCCTCGCCCTTAAATGGGATAGGGAAACTTTGCTGCTCAGGGCTGCTGCTATGATTTTTAGCAGCGCAACTTACAAATTGTGAAACAAAGAGCAGACTGTGGAAGTGATGAATTAACGCACCAAGCCAGGACACCCTTGGTCCATTATTTTGGGTAGATGCTTGGTAGGTGCCTTTGAGAGAGCATCCCATAGGGTCTGAGGGACCCTACCAGTGCTACAGGTTGGCTGCGTGTTGCCCAAGAGTCTCCAGCTGAAGGGCTACAGCACTGGGCCTCGCCACAGAGTATGGAAAAGAACACACATAGGTCCTTCCCTACTTGAGAGGCAGTAGCATCCGCAGGGGAACAGGACAGGCGCCAGGGCAGTAACATGGTGCAGCAAGGTCGGCTTATGCCAGCAAAGCCCAGATCCGAACACACCTTGTCTGAGACCCTCCCCACAGCCTCAGGACTGTGCTGGGCAGTACCACCTGTGTTTAGGTGTCTCTGTTCACACTTGAGAGACCTAAAAAGGATTAGGTGTTAGCCAGGGGATGTCAGCAGCGCAGATGCTGAAATACCCTTGAGGTTACAGGCCTTAATGTTTGATCATGGCGCCGAGTCTGACAGCATTCAAGAAGCATTTGGACAATGCCCTCAAACACAGGGTATGAATTCTGGGGTTGTCCTATCCCGGGACAGCAGTTGGACTCGATGATCCTTGTGGGTCCCTTCCAACTCAGGACATTCTATGATTCTATGATCTACATAGGAACAGAAGTACTTTGGGAGTCTTGAGGTTTAGGCAGCAGCTGAGGGAGCTCTGAACACTGTATTTATTTAAGCATCGAACATGCCCACCTTTCCATAAAGAAGTCAGCTGGGCATTTACCTTTCCTCCATCATGCCCGTGCATGACCGACCAGCCCCATCCAAATCTACTCCATCAGGTGTCACTGGGGCACTACTAACAGACCTTGCACTCCTCCACCTTATTCCTCGTAGGGAGCCCAGCCCTGCAGCCGCTCACGAGGGCAGTCTCTCCGGCAAGCGCTCCAACCGCTGTCCCAGGCGAGGCTGAAGAGAGCATTTGCCACCATTCCCCTGGGAGCGTGCAGGGACAAACTGTGCTCCGTGGCATATGGCAATAATTAACGGTTGGACTCGATGATCCCTGATGTCTCTTCCAACCTGGATGATTCTGTGTAATAGTTAACACAAGCAACATCACCCACGGTTTGTACAACCAGCAGGTTTTTGAGCGCTCGCCTGATAAATGGCAGATCCGAGCTCTCTGCTTTCCACCATACGGGGAGAGCCAAACCTGCAGCACTCTCTCCCCTAGAGAAGTGCCCTACCAATAGAAGTGACAGGCCAGCATGGATCAAAAGGAGACTATCCCCCCCTCCTGTCAAAACCATGACACTGTGCAGCAACACGAACAAATAATGCCAGCAGGCTTCTGTCTGGCAGAAACAGACTGAAAGAGGAGACCTGGATTTGCAAACACATCCGGGGGGCGGCGGAGGGGAAGCGTTGCCTTCCGTTTCCTGGACAGCTTCTGCATTTTGCATTGAACCAATCTGTAGATAAAATGCAGAAGCAGCCTCAGGAGCAGAGATCAGACCCCAAGAAAATTCCCCCATCCACCACAAAAACCCTCGCAGGCATCCCTTGCTGCTGCGACCCCTCATGAGGACACCATGACCCTGGCCCAGTGCCCGACAAACACGCAGATAAAAAATACAAGGCCCAGAGGCTTTGGGCACCAGCAGAGGAGAAGCTGAAAAGGTCAAAGTTTTGCACTGTAATTAATCTTGGGATGTTTTTTCTTTTTTGTCTTTCATGTCTCCCAGGCACATGGGAAGTCCACAGCAGAGATGAGGAGGGAACCCCCTCTCCAGGAGGCACCTTTGGCATTATCAGACCCCTGCCTTGACTACAAGGCAGCCTGTCTTCCCATACGTAACATGATGGGAAATGGCAAGACTAACAGAAACCCAAATCAAAAGACCTAAGTGTCTGCTTTTTAACAACTCTGACATAAGGCAAGAAAGCTTAACCAGAGCCTAGAAGAGCACTAATTATCAAATGGAAAATTAACAGGTAATTCGCCTCTAATGTGAGCTAATAATTTCAAGGGGAGGAATTAATTAAATGGTGAAATTAAATCACCAAGAATTTGCAAAGTGACCAGTTCTGATGGGATTCGGTTAATGAGTTATCTGATAATCATGTCAGCTTCACTTTCTTCTCCTCTGGACACAGGAGGAGAGACAGAGAGCAGAGATTAGTGCTGCCCCCTCCCAGGCTGCAGCCTGAGATGACTGCACCTTACTCAGCCTCAGCCTTTTTTCTTGACAAAACTTGAGCAAATGAAAAGCAAAATCTACAAGCAGACCACCGGCAAAATGCAGCTGTTGTTAAAAAAAAAAAAATTTAAAAAATGAGGAGGTGAGAGAGAAGGAAGTTTCCTTTACATAAACGGCTCACAGGGTCACGACGCACCCTCCTGCCTGAGGTCGGTGCCAAACAAGGAACGCAGTGAACCAGAGTCAAAGTCCGGAGCCAGCGCTCTCCAGCAAAGAGCAGGGGTAAAAGGTGAACGTCCCTCCCTCAGACACTTGGAACAAGAAAAAACTCATTTTGCTTGGGATTTCGTTTATGTTCGAGCTATTACTGAGTCTTGAGCAATGGATGGGAGGTTGAGGCTCTTCCACGGCCGTTAATAAAACCCAATCCGCACGGTGCCACCGACATGCTCCAGGCTGGGTGCGGGCACACAATCTCATTTCTGTCTAATTAGCCAGAGCGGTGTTTATGTCAGCGTCATACTTTTACAACAGCTCCGTGCCAGCTGCAGGAAGAGAAATGATCTCCAGCCTTGTAGAAACGCAGAGCCGCATGGGCAGACACCACCTGATCTCTGAAAGCCTGCCAGCACAAAAATAACTTCTCAGAAACACTTGAACACGTCTGAACAAGCAGAGTGAGCCAATATTGGATCAGCACTTTGCCTCACAGGGCTGCAGCATTTGCGATCCAGCCTTCAAAGCCCTCAATTTGGATTTGCTTGGATTTGCTGCATCTTCAAACCAATGCCCGAGCTCACCTACTTTCAGTTCTGCCATCTCCTTACATCATTATGTGCCAAATCCTCTAACAACCCTCCTGGATGGAAAAACACAACCATTTACACTTCAGAGTAGTGACTAACTTGTGGCACCTATGATGGGTGAGGCTCTGCAAGTGAAACCATATGGACACATCCGGGTGGAACTGAGGGGGGGAAGTTAAATTATCTAATTCATGCACAGGCTGTGTTTTTCCACATGTGAACAGAGGCCAAAGGAGGCACACTAAAAGCTTATGGTGCTCTCAAGAAATGAAATTCACTGTTGCTGATTTGTAAAATGATTCTCCAGGTGTTAGGATTTTCCCTGATACTACATGTACTTGCTGTGGTAACACAACCTGATAGCTCTGAGACATTTTGCAGTTTATGCCTGAATGACAATAATAATAAAAAAAGCAAAACATGAAAGCTGTCCGTGTGTGTTGGTGAGTTCACATTACAGAACAAAATATTCTCTCCTGGAACATGCTGGGTCTTAATGCAGATTCAACTTTTCTGGGTGACGCAAATGCTGTAAAACCAACTCTGAGTCATAGAATAAAATCACATATTTCCCTGAAGCCAAATAAGGACAGAACTCAGCCCACGCAGCTCTGACTTCCCACTTTCCTGGTGGTAACAATTTTGTTCATTTTCCCTTCTAAATGATACCATTTGCCTTGCTCTCACTGCAAATCGTGCGTTTCTTATCACTCAAGCCCATAGTTGGTGTGAACACTGGTATTGTAAAAAACAAAGTCCTGTCCCAGCATCTTCAAGGTCTAGTGTAAAGCCTTTTAGGTGCTCTCTGGGACTAGCTTTGCTAATTGGTATGAAGTCTTTATGAGGAACCTGGAAGGCATTCTTCCACGCTGTCTGTAGTTTTATTTTGATATATTTTTCACCAAGAGTTCATTTACAGCCCATTAGAGCCAGGCTTGGGTAGTTTATGAATATGCTTTTTAATTTCATAACACAACTAAATTGTTTCACCACCAAATTTCCCATGCACGAAGTTGGGCAAAGCCTTGTGCAAACAGTCTTGCAGCATGTAAATAAAGGCTTCAGACTGGATCTGTGGGTGGTGTAAATCATCATCACTCTGCTGCTGTCATTTTGCATCAGCAACTGATGAGAGCTTTCCACTTTGAAGCCTTAAGGACATTTTATTAACAGGGTGGGAGGAGTTGCAGAAGAGTTTTATGTAATAAACAAGGTGCAATGTATTTACAGTGCATGTAAGCGTATCGTTTCAATTATTTTTGGCATCGTTGATTTTCCTTCTCCCTGGCTTGACAGCATCTATGCACGAGAGCTGAGTGACTACGCCGGAAAGACAGGTTGTAATGTTCGCATGGTAACGCGCCATAAGTTGATCTAACCGTAAAGCAAATAAGAGCTATTTGTGGCCTTACTAGTTACTAACAACTCTTTAGGGTCCAGTTTGGAAGGTGCAGTGACACACCCTTGGCTTTACATTTTGCAAAGCAAAAGCCTCTTCAAGTGGGCGAAAATGTAGCAGTGCATTTGCATGTTGTTGCTGCCTGATGATTGACATATATAATATACCGGTGCCTGATTAAGGTATGCACGCACTCCTGGGTACTGAAGCCATTAACGTAGCAAAGCAAAGACATACTTGAAGTGTGGGATTCATAAACGAGAAAGAACAAACTGTGCTATGACCTACCAGGGCTTTAACTCATCCCTCGGCTGCTGCGCTGTAGCTTCAGCCAGCTAACCATGCTTGCACAGCTGCACCCCCTTGTCAGCCTTCTGTTTTGCTACCCCTCCTTCTCTTCCAGGTTACCCCTAGTAACTGAATATATTTACCGAATATAACCGAGGTCTCCAAGAATAGAAGAGACCTCATGCACATTTGACATTTTTGTGTGTATTTGAGGCATGTTTTTCCACTGCTGTTTTTTAAACACAGTAACCACAGTCTGGTTTTAATGCTCTTTTCTCCTGAAGGGTCTACCAGACCTCTAACAGAGGATACATCACCAGCGTGTCACTTGATGAACAGCAAAAGGAGTGATTTATTCAGCCGCTTTAAAACTCCTGTATCATTAAATCCAACGTAGCGCAAATGTTTGAGAACTGTTGAGAATAAAATATGTCTCTATTAAAGCTCCAAGATTCTTGTCTTTTTGATTAAAGAAAAGCAATTTTATACTTCTGAGACCTCCCACGCCATATTCTTAATAGAGGAAAGGCAGGAAATAGTCTGACATTCCCCGTTTGGGGAGGAAAAGAAACACTTCAAAGTTCCTTTATATATCATAAGCTAGCTAAAAAAGAAATGGCTGGGTTTTTGACTTACTTGCTGTCCTGGTTTGGCCCAAACCAGGCCAATTAGTCTTAGAGAAATCAAGGTCACTGCTAAATTCCTCAGTGCTTATGAGTGAAGAGCTGAAGGGGGGTTGCACCTGCAGGGAGGAGCAGACAGGGCTGGTGACCCAAGATTGACCAACGAGGTATTCCATCCCATACACATCCTTCTCACTTTCCTATTTATCACTAACCCACCGCCTCCTGGAGGTGGGGCCCAGGAGGGACAGGCCCTCCTGTCTCCCACTGATTGGTACCAGCTTTGCCAATTCTCCATTTAAAAGCCTGCAGGTGTGATGGCAGGGGGAGCTACTGCATTTTCCCCTCTGCCTGTGCTGGGGGGAGTAACTCTGCCTGAGGAGGATTCCCAAGCTCTCGATCTTGGTTTTGTATATATTTGTATAGATTTGATTATTTCTATTATTATTACTATACTCTTTTTCATTATTATAGTTTATTAAAACTGTTTTAACTTTCCAACCTGTAAGTCTCTCTCCCTTTTCCCTTTCCCGTAGGGTGGTGGGGGGGAGAGGGTTAACAGAGAGCGTCTGCCACCGGGTTAATAGCCAGCCCAGCTCTAAACTGTGACACTTGCCAACTTTAATCCACTGATAAGCCTGGAAAACTCAATGCTTTCACCTGGACATAAGTGTCCACATGAAAGGATAAGTGAAAGTTGCAGGTAAGCATCTCGAAAGAAGAGAAGGGGCATCGTTAGTACCCAGCCATCCTAGCATAATATCTGTGGTGCTGTATATGAGCTTAAACTGGCAGCACAGCAGTGACTTCCACTTGGACATATGATACATGTAATTCTACAGTGCAGCACTGTCTACAGTGACCACCAGGAAGCTTACAGAAATTTCCTCCAGGCACTGTTATTCGTCTGTCTAACTTGTACTGTCATAAATGCACCATCAGGGGGTTGTAAGTGCTGGCCTTTCTTTTCCATCAAAAGGAATGTTTTATATTGAGTTTTATACAAATGAGCTGCACAGCAAATTGGTAACAAGCCTTTGCAGCCCAAATATTTGGTTCTCTACCTGTAAATAGACACCATGATCAAATCTGAAGTTTACAGCCTAGGAAGGTCACTGGAGCACTCTGCCCCTATAAAGCTACACATAGAAGTATCCTATTTTGGCCTTGCACATAGAGGACTGCAACGCAAACACCAATGCATTCCCATTCCCAGGCTGCCAATGGATTTTATGCCCTTTGCTTTTTGTCTTGCATCTCCTGCTTCTCTAACTCATGGCAAAAGCTGCACCTCCATCTCTCAGCTACAAAAGACAAGGGGTGATGTGTTCTGACACGTCCAGCAAGGCTGGACCTGTCAGAACTGATGCCAGTGTTGACTGTGTCATTCTGCAGAGGGCAATTGTTACTCCTCTGGTCAGTTACCAGACCATCGTGTGCACAGTTTCACAGCTGTCATGCTGAATATTTTAAATGACTGGGTTTTGGCCAAGTCAGAACACATTTACAAACCCAGAGATCATCTCAGGACAAAACCTGTCCAGGAAAAAGCCTGTTTCTATTTTGGCACTGCAGCTTGGTGCAAGAGGGTAGAGATCCCAGGACTGTCACAGCTGGAGTCTGTTTATGGAGGAGGTTTAAAACACAGACTTAGCTAATCTCTGAATTTCTTAAAGCAAAACATACAACACCGGTTGTTTATTCCCCCCAGACAGGAATTTAATCAGATGATGTCTGTAACATCTGACTACAGTTTGCCAACCACACTCTCAAAGCCCACAGGTGATACTTTAGGGACATCAGAAGAAAAGGAGACCTAAGAGACGGCTATGAAGTGTCGTCCCTAAGAAGCTCTCGTTAGCATCAATCTGTATGAGTTATGGAGTTAATCCTCTCTACTCTCGTGAGTAATCCTATGTACTTGCACAGCAATTCCGATAAGACGCCTCTTAGGCTAGATGCTATACAAACATGGAACAAAAGGCTACAGGACATCACAGATGGGATCTGCATTCCCGGAGAGGTTTCCTGTTATCCCACAAGTCCATTGCTAGAGGTGGCTGGCATGTGCAGTGCCACATCATGACACCCTCTAGAGAGACAGTCCCATTTGGGTAAAGGAAATAAATAACGGAAAGAAGACATACCCCACAACTGACAGGGTGGGATGAGGTATAAAAAGATGGTCCAGAAAGAGTTTAGGCAGAAGTCCTGTGGTGTTAAAATCAAAGCACCTGGGAACAAGGTAAGTGAGAGACAATTAAACAAATGGAAGAAGTTTGGATCCTGGGACCTGTGTAGTCCTCTGCCTTACACCCCTGGGCAATCAGGGGCCTCATAATTTCCTCTGAACTTGCTTCAGTCCATCAAAACACACAGGAATACATGAGCAGTTGTAATACATGTGACACACGACTATACATCAAAACATGAAAGCTGGAACAAAGAGTGAAAGGTCGTGTTTGAATGTGCAAAATCCTTGTCCAAGGCAAACCGAGTTATCACCAGTTAAAAAGGAAAGACTCCTATGCTGTTTAAGCGCCCAGTTCCAAAAATAATAGCATATGCACTCTCCCATCTGCAAGTCATCAAGATCGAATGGGCTCAGCTCTCCGAGCAGTGGGCTGAACAGAAATACGCAAGGGCTGTCTGCAGCCCTGGCCACGGTGGGGGGGTTCTGCAGAGGAGCTTTCATGTGATGGGCCCAAGGGACGGACTGCACATGGGAGGCAAGTGCCTGAAAGGGACGGTAGGTAAATGCTTCCCAATCCTCCCACACACATGCCCTGCCTTTAAAAGGAAGCAGGGCTACTCACAGCAAGTATCTTTACTAGCAGGCCTGTTCATGCAAATAAGCACAGGTCTGTATCTAGGACTGCTACGCTGGATTGCGGGGCTGGGGGGGGTTACAGCTCTGGAAGAACAGCATCTTTGATCAAAACAGCACAGTCAGGAGGTACTGAGCTCTCTGAGCTAGATGAAGAGGCATTGAGCTAAGTTAAAGATTAATGTTAGAACTTCAAGCATAAATTAATCTCACTATTAGCTATACTGGGTTAGAAACGGAATTAATTTCTCATCACATTAAAGGGGCAGGAGCACTATCTCTGGGATTTTTAGTGTTTCCCACTAAAGGACAGTAGTTTTACATTATTTAAGCCAGCTAGGATAAGCCTGGCTCCTGTTTAGCCTGGTTTACTGGCACTTCACAATGCAAACATGCATCCTGTACCAGTTGGGCTAGAGATGTGAAACAACATAGGATGGAAATGTTCTGACACTAATGTGCTCTGCTCTTAATGGCTCTTGCCAATCAGCAATCACCCCGCTAAGCCTGACAGCCTTCTCTACTGCACTGAAATCACTATTTCCTTACTCCCTATCTGCTTCTTTTCCAGTTTGATCTGGAAAAACCTGAACATTTGTCCTTTCTGCCTGCTCCTTTATTAATACTGTAATACTGCCCTACAGGGAAGCTGCCCAACATACTTGAAAATGTGCTCTCAAAGCCACTGGCGACACAATATACAAGAAGAACAGAAATCAAACCCATCAACACTTTCATTTTAGCTCCTGCTTGGCTTGCCCTCCTGTGCCCAGCACTGTTCCAGGCTGGCACTCCAAGGACCTCTCAGTCTCAGTGGACCACCAGCAAAAACAGTGACATGGTGGGAACTTTCCACTGGGAGAAAGAGAAAAGCACAACCTGCTCCAGACCTGTTTCTAAGGGCAGCACCAAAGGTTAAATCAAGCTGGGTGGGAGGTACCACCCCACTGCCACAAGCCTTCCCTCGCCTCCCAAGGTGAGGGAACACAGATCTGACATTCAGGAGGGACAACAGGAATGAAGGGTAACACCAGCCACCCACAAGTTAAATGGCTAAATAACCCCTGTATTGGGAAGGAAACTGAGACATTTCTGTAGCGAGAGAGGATCAATTCAGCGATATAGGAAGATGTTCAAAGGAAAAATGTGGTATGTAGCTCATGAGCAGGGGGCACACTGGGAAGCTCTGCACGGAAAGCCCAGGAAAGACTCACATCATCACTTCAGTCTCACAGTATTTTTCTCACTTCAGCTCTTGCCAGCACTAACTAATCCAGGACATTTTCTCTACCTGCAAAGCTGATCGAGCATATCCTCCTGCCAGCCCGCAAGTGTCAGCAGCCAGCCTGCACCAGTGCCAACACACACAGCTGCCATCTCTCCTACCTCCCCCACAAGCCAGTGTCTCCGCTGTTCCCAGCCTAGCCCCCCACAGCACAGAGCCTCGCAGATCGGGATGCAGAGTGTGATCTGTTACACTCTTCCCACGTCTTTAACGCAGGAAGATCCACAGCTTTGATCCCATTCAGAAGCTGGGACGTCAGAGGGCAAAGCCTACGCTACAGCTTACTGGAGCAAGGCTGAGTTGCCCTGGTTTTTAGTCAGTTAAACATAGTTCCCCCCACTGGTGGCAGACCCACTAAAAGCTTCATTTACAGTAGCAAGTAGCAATACTACTACTAACCATCCGCTGTCTTCAAGGCTTGAAAAACCTGTCCTTCAACTAAGCCCCATGAAGCATTGGAGGAGGGACTGTCCTCAACTGCCCAACAGGAACACCAAATCAGAAGAGGTGAGAGCTGCTGAACTTTCTCCCCACTTGGCATCATCATGAAATTTGCCTTTTAAGAAAACAGCAGTGAAGGTACGGCAAGAGCCAGGATGCTTTGGAAATCCTGCCTCGACTGTCTCCTCCAAGCCTGGAAAAGTGCTTTGCAAGAGCATTAATTGAGATGATGTAACTCTAGAGTAGGCCTCAACAGAATCAGCCCTGTATAAGTACACAAAAGGAGACAAACCAACCTGGAGTTTAAAGGTTCGCTTTTGTTCTCAAAAATTCAATAGACATTTTCTTTACAACATCTCTGCAGGATGGGGCTATAAATCAGATATACTCTACGATCCACCTACTGAACACACAGGCTGCTGAGGCTGTAATTTCATAAATTGGTGCCAACTTTGTAAAATGAACATATGAAATAATACAGTGAATAAAAGAAGGCAAAACCACTGGCAGCCCATGTGCCCCTGCTGTTCACGGGAGTGAAGCAGCTCACCCCCACGTTTTTATTGTCAGATGGCACCCACACACGAGCCCTGAGCCTAGAGCACTGAAGGCTGAATTGGTGACACGTGGTATAATTTTGAGTCGCACTGCGACAAAGAAAATTGTGACACACTGATATGAAATGACGATAGAGCTGGTCAGAAACTCTTCAACGAAACTGCTACGTGTCTGTTAGAAAACGCCAATACTTCAGACAACATTTGTAAGGTGGGACCATTGTGAAAAGTGGTTCAGAACCGTCATAATGTCAATCATCTTCTGCAATTCTTTAAAAAATATGTTTTGAGAATTGGATTTAGAAACTAAAGCCATTTTAATGTAATTTTTAATAAAGTGAGCTGTACATCAAATAGCCTGAAGTTATCAAACAACCCAGAGTTAGCGTGACATCAAAGATACTGGTATTTTGATCCTATGCTCTGTATTGGTAGGGAGGAAAAGATTTTAATTTTAAAGTTGAAAGATTCCATGGAAAAGGAAAAATCATCCCATCCAGGTCTAATTTTAATAATACAGCATGCTCTAGTAAACAAAATTAAAAATAGCATGCAAATATAAACTAACTTCTTCCTCATTTTGGAGGTTATTCAGTCACTGCATTCCGGTATTTTTATACTAATGAAAAAATAGTAGTTTAAAAAAACCCTTCTCAACTTACAGCTATATCTTCTGAACTGATGCGAATTCAGATGCCAAGTAGTTCATAAAGCAATATTTGAGGACTACATGCAAATTTGATAGCCATATCCATTTACAGTCACAGAATCACAGAATCACAGAATCACAGAATGTTAGGGATTGGAAGGGACCTCGAAAGATCATCTAGTCCAATCCCCCTGCCGGGGCAGGATTGTCTAGAGCATATCACACAGGAACGCGGCCAGGCGGGTTTTGAATGTCTCCAGAGAAGGAGACTCCACAACCTCTCTGGGCAGCCTGTTCCAGTGTTCAGTCACCCTCACCGTAAAGAAGTTTTTCCTCATATTTAAGTGGAACCTCCTGTGTTCCAGCTTGCACCCATTGCCCCGTGTCCTGTCAAGGGATGTCACTGAGAAGAGCCTGGCTCCATCCTCATGACACTTGCCCTTTCCATATTTATAAACATTAATGAGGTCACCCCTCAGTCTCCTCTTCTCCAAGCTAAAGAGACCCAGCTCCCTCAGCCTCTCCTCATAAGGGAGATGTTCCACCCCCTTAATCATCTTCGTGGCTCTGCGCTGGACTCTCTCTAGCAGTTCCCTGTCCTTCTTGAACTGAGGGGCCCAGAACTGGACACAATACTCCAAATGCGGCCTCACCAGGGCAGAGTAGAGGGGGAGGAGAACCTCTCTCGACCTGCTGACCACACCCCTTCTAATACACCCCAGGATGCCATTGGCCTTCTTGGCCACAAGGGCACACTGCTGGCTCATGGTCATCCTGCTGTCCACTAGGACCCCCAGGTCCCTTTCCCCTACACTGCTCTCCAACAGGTCTGCCCCCAACTTGTACTGGTACATGGGGTTGTTCTTGCCCAGATGCAGGACTCTACACTTGCCCTTGTTATATTTCATTAAATTTCTCCCCGCCCAACTCTCAAGCCTGTCTAGGTCTCTCTGAATGGCTGCGCAGCCTTCCGGCGCATCAGCCACTCCTCCCAGTTCTGTGTCATCAGCGAACTTGCTGACAGCGCACTCTAATCCCTCATCCAAGTCATTAATGAATATATTGAATAGAACTGGTCCCAGTACCGACCCTTGCGGGACTCCTCTAGACACAGACCTCCAACTGGACTCTGTCCCATTGACCACCACTCTCTGGCTTCTTTCCTTCAGCCAGTTCACAATCCACCTCACTACCCGATCATCCAGACCACACTTCCCCAGTTTAGCTGCGAGGATGCTGTGGGAGACCGTGTCAAACGCTTTACTGAAATCGAGATAGACCACATCCACAGCTTTACCATCATCTATCCACCGGGTAACATCCTCATAAAAGGCTATCAAGTTGGTTGAGCATGACTTCCCCTTGGT
The DNA here is from genome assembly GCF_013368605.1 of Nyctibius grandis. Taxonomy (NCBI): domain Eukaryota; kingdom Metazoa; phylum Chordata; class Aves; order Nyctibiiformes; family Nyctibiidae; genus Nyctibius; species Nyctibius grandis. The sequence goes on from NC_090659.1 coordinate 27,508,971, forward strand.
GAAGCCATGCTGAGTGCCCCTAATGATCCCCCTATCCTTGATGTGCCTAGAGACAGCACCAAGGACAAGTTGTTCCATCACCTTTCCGGGGATGGAGGTGAGGCTGACCGGTCTATAGTTACCCGGGTCCTCCTTCTTGCCCTTTTTGAAGACTGGAGTGACATTCGCTTTCCTCCAGTCCTCAGGCACCTCTCCCGTTGCCCACGACTTAGCAAAGATGATGGAGAGTGGCCTAGCAATGACTTCTGCCAGCTCCCTCAGCACCCGCGGGTGCATCCCATCAGGGCCCATGGATTTATGGACATCCAGATTGCTTAATTGGTCCCTGACCCAGCCCTCATCAACCAAGACAGATTCCTCCTCTATCCTGACTTCTTCTGAGGCCTCAGGGGTCCGGGGCTCTTCAGGACAGCCTCCAACAGTATAGACAGAGGCAAAGAAGGCATTCAGTAACTCCGCCTTCTTTTTATCCTCTGTCTCCAGGGCACCCACCTCATTCATCAGTGGGCCTACATTGCCTCTAGTGTTGGCTTTACCTGCAATGTATTTGAAGAAGCCCTTTCTGTTGTCCTTGACCTCTCTTGCAAGGTTTAATTCCAAGGAGGCCTTAGCTTTCCTAGTTGCCTCCCTACATCCTCTGACAACAGACTTCTATTCCTCCCAAGTGGCCAGCCCCTCCTTCCATGATCTGTACACCCTCTTCTTCCACTTCAGTTTGCCCAGCAGTTCCCTGTTTAACCATGCAGGTCTCCTGGTACCCTTCCTTGACTTCCTACTTGTTGGGATGCTCTGATCTTGAGCTCGGAAGAAGCAGTCCTTGAATGCTAACCAACTATCTTGGGCCCCCTTACCTTCTAGTACCCTGTCCCATGGGATTTCCCCTAGCAATTGCTTGAAAAGGCCAAAGTTGGCCCTCCTGAAGTTCAGGGTTGCGATTCTGCTAGCTATTCTGTTCCTGCCACATGAGATCCTGAACTCTACCATCTCATGGTCACTACAACCAAGGCTGCCCTCAACCTTCACCGCCTCAACCAGACCCTCCTTGTTAGTGAGGATAAGATCCAGCAGCGCTCCTCTCCTAGTTGGCTCATCCACCTTTGCATCAGAAAATTATCATCAACGCACTGGAGGAACCTCCTGGACTGAGGATGGCTGGCTGAGTAGGCCTCCCAGCAAATATCAGGGTAGTTGAAATCCCCCATGACAACCAGGCCCTGTAATTGCGAGACTGCTCTCAGCTGCCTGTAGAAGGCCTCATCACCCTCCTCATCCTGATCTGGTGGCCTGTAATAGACACCCACAACAGTATCACCCCTGCCAGCCTGCCCCTTAATTCGCACCCACAAACTCTCAACTCGCTCCTGATCCGCCCCTGGACAGAACTCAATACGTTCTAGCTGCTCACTCACGTAAAGAGCAACTCCACCACCTCTCCTTAGCGGCCTGTCTTTCCTGAACAAGACATAGCCATCCATGACCACATTCCAGTCATGCGAGGCTTCCCACCAAGTCTCTGTAATGGCCACTAGATCATAGCCCCCCGACCGAACACGGATTTCCAACTCCTCCTGTTTATTCCCCATGCTGCGTGCATTGGTGTACAGGCATTTCAGGGAGTGAGCTGAGCACACCGATTTCACCCCAGGGGAATGGGAGGCCTCCTGGTCTACGTCAACACTAGAGCGTTGCCCCAGTGGTGCAAGCCCAGCTACTACCCCATCCCCCTTTGAATCTAGTTTAAAGCTCTCCGAATGAGCCCTGCTAATTCCTGTCCCAGAACCCTTTTGCCCCTACGACATAAGCCTTTCCCATGTATTACAGTCACGCCTGGTGTCTTATAAAACCAGCCATTATCAAAGAACCCAAAGCCCTGCCTGTAGCACCAGTCTCGTAGCCAGGCATTAATAGAGAGAATCCTACTATTCCATCCCACGTCATCACCTGAAAATGGAAGGAGGGAGGAGAAAACAACTTCTGCCCCAGACTCTTTCACCAACCGTCCTAGGGCCTTGTAGTCTTTCTTCATCCCCCTCAGACTACGGGATGCAGCTTCTTCGCCACCTGTCTGGAAGATCAGCAGGGGGTAGTAGTCTGTGGCCTTCACCAGGTTGGGGAGTTGCCTGGTGATATCCCTGATTCGGGCTCCAGGCAGGCTGCAGACCTCCCTGTGATGGGGGTCAGCTCTGCATATTGGGCCCTCAGATCCCTTTAGGAAGGAGTCTCCAACCACTAAAACTCTTCTCTTCTTCCTTGTGGAGGAGGTAGCTATACGCCTGTCAGGTTTTTCTGACTGTGGTGGGACCTCTGATATAGGTTGCCTCTCCGCCACATCCCCATTGGACCGGCTGTATTCCACTAGGGCTTCATATCTATTGCTCAGAGGCACCTGTGGAGGCAAGGTAGGCAAGGAGGGCACTCGCCTTTTGCCACGGCCATAGACTTGCCTCCACTCACTCCTCTCCTCTAGATTATTGTTTTCCACCTGAGAGGGGCAGAGTACAGGGGTCCCTCGATCCTGGGAGCCTTAGTCCTGCTAACTACTGCTCTGGGTTAAAAGAATTCAGTGACCCAGTGTAGAGGCTTGGTTAAGTGAGAAGGGGCACGATCTTGTGCCACTGAGCAGTCTGAGCAACCCAGGCTTTGAGTAAGGGTTAAGCCCAGAGCTAGCGACCTTGGACTCCCCTTGAGCAGTGCAGGGCGGGGGGCTCCATGGCGCCTGCTTCAGTGGGGGGGCGGTCACGGCTCTGAGTATGTAAATCTATAGACCAATCACAAGTGCGATCAGGACGCGTGATTAGCATGTACTCAGCTTACAGACTATATACCCACTGCGTGCTTAGCGAATAAACAGAGAACTTCCATACTCACATTGAGATTGTGTCGTTACTCTGGACCATCGCCCAACACCTGCGAGCGCACCCCCGTTTTCCCCTCCTTCAACTGGTAGCAGAGGATGGTTCCCTTCGGCGTGCTCTTTCCGAGACTGCGGTAAGCAGCGATCAGGGGGTGCTGGGAAAAGGACAGCTGGGAGTGGTGCTGCTCGGGTCAAAGAAGGCAGAGCAGACACTGGTTGGTGCTGCTTGGGTCAAATAAGGCAGAGCAGACACTGGAAGAGTTGGCCACTCAGCTCCCAGAGTAAAAAGGGCAGCCATGGAGACAGAGGCTGCAGCCGCGTTACTCACAAGTATCCTCTCTAAGAGAGGGAGCGAGACCGCAGAGAAACAGCTAATCAAGCTGATAAAGTTGGGCCAGCGCTGGGGACATTTTAAAGACACAGAGCTTGTATTTTCCGTGGAGGAATGGAGAGAAATGGGAGACACTATGTGGGAAAAGACTGTTGAGAGGGACCCCAAGGAAAAAGAAATTAAGGAGGTGCGTGGACTCTGGCAAAACGTGATAGAGACTTTAAAAACTATGAGGGCAGAAAGAGAGGTCGCCTGCGCGGCTGCTCAGATGCGGGCGGCACCGGAGTCCACCCCCCCCGCTAAAAAGGAAAAAACTTCTGGGGCTCTGGCTCGTTTCTTCGGGTTACCAGCAGTTAAGGGCATTTCGGCGCTGATACAACCGTCTGTAGCCGAAGCCTGTGCGGTGGTAGAGGCGGCGGCCTCTCGGGAGCGATGGCGCAGCAAGAATTTAAAGGGGGAAGTTACAAACAAAGAGGAACGTGGCTCTCGGAGAGTCACGCAGCAAAGGGAGCGGAAGGCAGAAGAGGAGGAGGAGAAGGAGGAGTGGTCAGCTCCTCCCGACCCTGCCCAGCTGGCGGGCGGAGAGGGGGGCCAGCCCCTCCCCTCGGCGCCGCCGGCGTACCCACCCCTTCCTCCCTCGCCCTGCCCGTCAAGATTGACGTCATCTACCCCACCTGACCGTGGGAACCCGGAAACGGACCCTGCCGGCCTCTTACAGCAGGTCTTGCGAGAATTAAAGGATTTAAAGGTACAGCAACAAAACGGAGACAACGCCAGGGATGCTCCGCTTCCACCTGCACCTCGGGCACCGAGGTGGAGTGGGAGCTTTTCCAGTGCTACAACAGAATGGAGTAGCTACTTGGGAACCACGTGACTGGAAAATTCTTCAACAAGCAAAAGCTGCAGTTACACAGTATGGAGTAAAATCAGACGCTACGAGGAATATAGTCGTAAGTGTATTTGCAATACCAAATATACAGGTTTAGTACTTTTGCCTGTTAGTGATTGTTTTACATGTGTAACGTTTTGGTTGAGAAACAACTCTTTGGTGGAAGAGTACTGTGGATGTGAATGTGGGAGGTAATTTTAATCATGTGTAATTAGTCACAGGGCCTAAGTTGCGGTAATTAACTTTTTGCTGATTTATTTAACAATGCCTTGTTGCTTTGTATGCATTAACATTTGGGTGTAAAGATTGTGTGTATATCCAACAGGGAGCCACAGTATTTAAATTGACCAACCTAATGTTACAACTGCTTTGAGGTGGCCAAATGTAACTGAATTTTCTGTGTTTGACAGGGGACCGAGAAGAACCACCGGTTGTAGTACATCACCAGCAGTTGAAATTTAATAATAACACCATTATACCTCAGTTACAGGTGATTTATCGGGAACCTGCTACAGGGGAGTGGAAAGGACCGGTGCCAGCGATCCTTAATGGTCGGGGATATATGTGCGTGGCCACCGACCAAGGACCACTTTGGGTGCCGAGACGATCAGTAAAACCACACCTCCCCGAGAAATCGGAGGGGTGAGAAAATGCGACAGATGTAAATGACTGCCCATGAATGAGCCAATTGTTGGTGACGGGGCATGTCACGTTTGATGGGGAGTGTGAGGATGAGGTAGAGCTATGGTCGGGGGCTGGGACAATCTTCGCATCTATCTTTGCCCCCGGGGTTGCTTCGGCACATGCGATCTCGCAGATACGAAGGTTGGCCTGCCGGAGTCGAAAAAGGGTCAATAAAACATCCCGAGTAGTAGAAGCTTTAGCAAATGATGTAGACAGTGTTAGGCATGCAACTTTGCAAAATAGAGCTGCTATAGATTTTTTTGTTTATGCATGGACATGGGTGCCAAAACTTTGATAGGATGTGTTGTATGGATTTAAACGATTTTTCTCAGTCCATTCATAAGCAGATCCAGGATTTGATAAAATCCACAAACCAGTTACGTGAACACCATGGATTCCTGGATGACTGGCTTGGAGACCTGGGAATTGGCGGATGGGTGATGGAACTGGTAAAAATGGTTCTTATGGGAGTTTTTGTGATTGCAGTTATCTTGTTAGTGTTACCATGTTTATTTTCTTGCCTGCAGAAAGCTTTAATGAAACTTGCAAATCAGGCCTGGCTTGCTCACAAACAAGAAGGGGGAATTGTAGAGGCTTGGTTAAGTGAGAAGGGGCACAATCTTGTGCCACTGAGCAGTCTGAGCAACCCAGGCTTTGAGCAAGGGTTAAGCCCAGAGCTAGCGACCTTGGACTCCCCTTGAGCGGTGCAGGGCGGGAGGCTCCGCGGCGCCTGCTTCAGTGGGGGGGGCGGTCACAGCTCTGAGTATGTAAATCTATAGACCAATCACAAGTGCAATCGGGACACGTGATTAGCATGTACTCAGCTTACAGACTATATACCCGCTGCGTGCTTAGCGAATAAACGGAGAACTTCCATACTCACATTGAGATTGTGTCGTTACTTTGGACCGTCGCCCAACACCTGCAAGCGCGCCCCTGTTTTCCCCTCCTTCAACCCAGAGGAGCTATGTTTAAATAACCTACAGCAATAATTCTGCTGAGAAAAACAGCCATCTTCCTGCAGCTCAGACAGGACCTATTACTTACGAGGTCCTGCCTGAGCAGCCCTGCAAACTCTTCATCTGGAGCCGTGGATTTGCCACACTGAACGGCACTGCAGCTGTAGTCACACCTGCCCCTAAAAGGAGACCTTCACACTATGAAGAGTCTACTCCAGGCAAAATGTTGTACATTAGAAACAGCCCTCTGGGAGCAGGAACATCAAGGGAAACAAGAGTAGGAAAAGTTTCTGACTTTTGAGAAAGCAAAATATCCTAAAAATACTGAAAAAAATACTGAAAAAAATCTGAAAAAAATCTGAAAATAACCAGACCAAGTAGAGGTTACAGAGGAATCACAGAATGGTAAGGATGGGAAGGGACCTCTGGAGATCATCTAGTCCAACACCCTGCCAAAACAAGTTCCCCTAGAGCACGTTGCACAGCGTCACATCCAGGTGGGTTTTGAATATCTCCAGAGAAGGAGACTCCACAGCCTCCCTGGGCAGCCTGTTCCAGTGCTCTGTCACCCTCAAAGTAAAGAAGTTTTTCCTCATATTGAGAAGGAACTTTCCATGTTTCCGTTTGTGCCCGTTGCCCCTTGTCCTGTCGCTGGGCACCACTGAGAAGAGTCTCGCCACATCCTCCTGATACCCGCCTGTAAGGTATTTGTAAGTAGCAGCCTACAAAGGCTCACCAGTAGCCAGGAGAGAACTGGCTGAACAGCTTCACTTTCAGCTGAGGAGTAAAATTAAGGTGAGGGGAGCAATGAAATACAAAGGCAAAGAGACTGGTTTATTTCTTACTTTAGCATGTAAGCAATTAGTTGCACTGTGCACGGTATGGACATTACGTACGATCATAAGCATGGGCTGGCTGGTAAAGTTCATGTCATTGCATCTTTTAAATACCCTGGAGGTATTTAAAGGACATGTAGATGTGGTGCTTAGGGATACGGTTCAGTGGTGAACTTGGTAGTGCTAGGTTAATGGTCGGACTCAATGATCTTAAAGGTCCTTTCCAACCTAAACGATTGTAAGCATTGATAAGATCCCCTCTCAGTCTTCTCTTCTCCACGCTAAACAGACCCAGCTCCCTCAGCCTCTCCTCATAAGAGAGATGCTCCAGTCCTCTGATCATCTTTGTAGCCCTCCGCTAGACTCTCTCCAGTCAAGACTCTCTCTGCTCTGCCCTTCTTGAACTGAGGGGCCCAGAACTGGACACTGTACTCCAGGTGTGGCCTCACTAGGGCAGTGTAGAGGGGGAGGATAACCTCCCTGAACCAGATGGTGGCTGAAGAGCTTGGGAAAAAAGGAAGGGTAACCTGGTTCAGAAGTATGAGGGCAGATCTTTGGGACTCAAGAGGAAGGTATAGGCTTCTGGGCTTAGTAGAAAAAGTCAGGGAAGACAGAAGGAAAACAAAACGATTTTAAGCCAGCGGGACAAATGGCACAAACACGTGGCAATAAATGGTTGCTGGTCCCTGACTTCATGGCTGGCAATTTAACACCCCACCTAAACACTGATGGAGGCAAAACCTAGCACAGAAGTAATCCAGAGCATCTGGTGATTGCAGAAGGAAAACCACTCAACAGCCAGAGTAACTAGCAAACTATGCACCACAAAAAAAAAAAAAAATCTAGATTTCCAATTGAACCATCCATGTGGAAACTCATTCCTTGTCCCTAAGCATGAACTAGGATATTCATGTAATTCTTGACAAGTCTTCACCTAACCTTCTCTTAAAGGTTTCCATTGCTCCAAGTTCTACCTCCAATCCAATACCTTCAGCTGCAGAACTGAACCTGAGGTAGGTGTGAACCTGTACACGGTGTCTACAGCCCATCCATGTGAGCTTGAATTGAGAAAGATGATCAGATTTCTAAACTAAAGTTGTACTCTTAATGTTAAAAGAATTGGTCAATGCAGTGTGATCCTTTCCTTACACCAGAGTGAGATTCTGGTATTGGAACTAAAAAGCTTGAAGTAATTTGACCTCTAGTGCATCCTAGGAAGAGTCTCCACTGAGTCAGCAAATGCCCCAGAAAAGTGACTGGCAGTGTTGGTTATCAGGTAGACATTCTCTGAGCACACTTGCTCAAGTAGACATCAAGGACCCAGAGGTATCTTGATGCTTCCATCTTGTTAAGACATTCATAATCCAATGCCAGAAAATTCAGCAGTGGACTGCAAGGTTCAACTCTTTATTTGCTGCTAGTTATGGGAACACTGCCTTGTACTGCAGTATACACTGAAACCTGCCTCCATTTCACGAGTGGTTCCTTTCAAGTGTGTTTCAAAGTCATGATTAATTCCTTCAAGAACAGCTCAGAATTTTACAGCAAGGGAAGCAAGGGTGCATCACCTCTGGTGCTAAACTGAAGACCAGACCAGTAGCAGCAGAAAACACCTCCTAAAACCCTGACGACCACCATAAGACTTCTCTTATGGTAAGCTACCACCTATGGGAGCTACTACTAAGAGCAATGACTTCCAAGGCAAGTACAGTGGCTGCAGTCCAAGTGTTAGTTCCCATGCTAAGACAGAGTGCCTCACACTGCTCCCAGCTCCCCAGGTTATCACGAAAGGAAGTTGATGTTTGCACAAGAGCAACATGGGGTCACTCTCTTGGAGGAGAGCTGAGCTTCCAGATTCTAACTCAGCCACTGGCCTCTTGCTTGACTGCTTTGTATCTCGGTTTCCTGGCAAGGTTGACCTTCTTAAAGCATGCTGAGACTTCCTCATGAGAAGTACTGCAGACGCAGTAGTGGTTGCTGTGGTCCCATTGTTTTAATTTCTCCACATAAAATAGGCAAGTACTTGAGTCCCTGTGGGAACTAATCTATTTTGTCCGTAAAGTACATTGTGATTTAACAGTGGTCTAATTATCAGATTCCTCGGCTGTTCAAGGAGTGAGGAGAGGATACATCCTTCTTTGGACCAGTTGATATAGTTAGAAAACTCAGGCAAGCTTTCAAGTACATGATCCCATTATATTCTTAGACCCACACACCTTAAATAACATAAGTACATATAGAGTCTTTTCACCCAGAGAGCCCCTAGCATATCTTCTCCATACAATGATGAAGAGGAGAGAGCTGGAAAAGATCAGCAATGAGGTACTCTGCTTCCGTAAGCCAGCCCTCAGCTTTCAAGTTTTTACATTTTTTCAGAGAACACTTCCCATAACCTGAATCTAATCTCTGACTCAGCTCAGCATGCAAGTGGTATTTAACAAACAGCTTCAATGACGACTCCTGGTCCACTGAATTTCTGGCCGTTCCTTCTTTGTAAATAGCCCTAAGCATCTGTTTCCCTTTCTTCACGAGAAATGCTTTCAATCACATGAACCTCTGAGATCTCAAGCACCATGAGAAGCAATGTTTGTTTTGACTGCAAGAAGAAACAAGTGTTTACCAAAAAAAAAAAATATATAAAAAACAAAATAAACAACTAAATAATCCAACAAGTTGGATTAGAAAGAAGCACAAAAGTAGTTACTTGAGAAATGCTATCGGAAATCTCATTTACCTGTCTTGATACAGTAGAATAATCAAGGAATATGCTAAGGCATCCCATGCTCTTATTGCGCAGTGATTATTTTTTTTAAGCTGAATCTACCTGTGAATTATTGTTTTTAAGTAGAAACTAGGAAGTCCCAGGTGAGATGACAGATGAGATAGGATAGGGCACTGCAGTCCTTGCTTGAAAAAGCAAGTCTTACACTGACAGGATGAACAAGAGACAAGGAGAACAGCATGACAATGTGACTGGCCCCAGGTAACCCAGACCAGCAGCACAGCTGGGAACAGATGCCTTGTGTCTTTGCCTAATGTTTTATTCTGTTTCCTCTTCAAATTTATCACTACTTCTTTCCCACTGAGTCATCAGCTGAAGGAGATTAGATAAATTCCTTAGCCATGGAAAAAACTCTGGTACTCAAGTCTCCCCTTGAAGCAACACTGCTGCATTTTCTGCACTGAGTATCGTAAGTATATAAAGCCAACGGATTTGTATCAATTAAGTCCAGACTGTACTTCAGCCTTCCCTGCAAAGCCTACAGTCCTAGCCTATCAGAGTATGCCCCTTGATGATAAACACTTCACCTGAGAAATCCAGTTTGTATAAAACATCAGTGGGAACAAAGTTTTCATCACACCAAATATGTAATTTAAGACTATCACTGTGCTGAAACCTGTACAGATCATTAATCAGATTCAGCACTGTGTAACCTCTGCTCTGAACATACCGAACACCTACTTGAACAATGTTAATTCCTTTAGCAGCAATATTTTTTGCTAACAAATCAGATGATACGCATGGTAAATTTCCCCTGACGTGGTAGGACTAAGAGCAAACCTATTCTTGATAACACCATAGTTTAAAGCAGGATTTCAGTTACTTACAAAAACTCTCTGCAGAGATGATGCAGTGCCCCTAATGACTACAACAACAGAACTTCCTTCCACCCTTACCCTAAACAGACAGCCAAGAGTTAAGGGATCCGTAGCACTGATAGCTTTTCCAGATCTTCCCTAAATCATGCCAAGAAAGAACTAAGGGTAGCAGTAGAGGACCGCATTATGGTAGATCAATGAGTGGACACATGCCCTACCACCACTTAGGCTTTTCCTCATCTTGGCTCTGGTCCATGCCTGCTTTGTTAACCATCAGCAAGTTGCTTCAGTTGGTAAGTAGTACTTCTGTGAAGGGGGGATAAATAAACAGATCACCTTCTGAGGACTATTTACATGAGCGCTACATATGAGCAATGCTATGTACAAGGCAAATGATTCAGTGAAGCAGCCAACCAACTAGGAGGCCAGCAAAACCACAGGTAGAATCCATACGGGTATGTTTTCTGACACAAAGTGGTAACAAAGATAGTTTCATGCGATATTTTATGTCATCTCTACAGCCTTGGCAATCTTCTTCCCCTCAAAAATAATCCTGTTATGACTGTCCCATGAGGTTGGCTTGTGTGCTTGTGCAACACATCTAGCCACGTTCACTAAAGTGGAAGAGCTCACAGTAAAGTAGGAGTGAAACTACAGACTTGTCCTTTGCTCCCCTCCTCCAAAGAATAAGAGCTAACACTTAAGATGTGCAATTCAATGTAACTATAATAACTAACTGCAGATTATTTTCATGGAACACATTGATCAATATGAGCAACAGCAAACACTGCACTTGATGAGGATTCACAAACTCAGAAGGCTACACACAGTTTTGATGAGGTATACAGTGCAACTTCTCTTTGCCACAGTGAAAGCCTCAGCAGTATCCTGCTTGTGCGTCATCTTTCCTCCATTCAATCATTGCCTAGATTTCATGCTTGCACCTAACAAAACAGTGACAAAATCCCTCTAGTAACCCCACTGCTCTCTCAACCTTTATGAAAATCCACAATAGGACATGAATCTAAATCCCTCACAGCCCTTGTCACTGTAGTCAAACGGATGTTGTTCCAAGACCACTGCTTATCTATCTGCATAGGTCACAGTAATCTCACTGGTAGAAACAAGAGTAGGTTTTACTACAGCCTTTTTACTATGACCTCTGCCACTATTGGCAAATGCAGCCATTTACTGCATAAATGACTTCACTGCACATTTTGAAGGCCTGACACAACACAGCTTCACAGCCAAAGACAAATCAGTAACCATTTGCACCATTTGACTTCACAGCCCTTTTCTTTACCTTATGATTTAGTATTTGTTTTCTCCACCCAATTCCTAGGTCTTTTCCCATTTATCACATGAAAAATTATGCTGCCCACCTCTGTGGGAACATGCTCTGTGCTTCTCTTACCACAGCACCTTACGCATTCTAACACTCCTCATAGCTGCAATTTCCCCAGCAGCCTAGTTCCAACCTCATAGCACCAGAGATAAATTGCTTCCTCTAGCCTCAATGAAGGAGGATCTTCCTAAGCATTTCTGCCACACATTAGTACCAACTTCCTCCTTCAGCTTTCACTCACTTGGTACTCATGAGCTCCCCTTGCTTTACACTAACTACTCCACTACCATTACCATCCCTGGTCCAGAGTGTTGCTCACAGGTCTGTCCAAGAGCTGCTTCACCACACTCCTATGGTTGCAGATGCCTAATGACTTCTACCACACATGCACTTTTTGCAGCAGCCTTTGCCAAAAACAAACCTCAAGCATCAAGTACAAACCTTTGAACTCGAGGCTTGACTTCCAGATCCCATGGGCCACCTCCACAGTGCATAACACTTCACTCTCTCTTAACTGTGGTGCTGTACTTCTACAACTTTAGCTATGTGATATACAGTGGGGAAGAAAACAGCCAGGTTAGGAGCCTTTAGAAGATACTTTAAGTGCATGTTGCACATCCAGGGACATAGCATGACAACACAAAGCCCTGCATGATGAGGTTGATAGTTAGTGCAAGTCTAAAGCGGGTAAATTTAGTGTGGTCCACAGTCAGTGTGCTCAAACCAGATCCTCCAGTATGCTATGCTGGTAAGCATGCTGATTTCCTCCTTTCCACAGTTCTTCAAAGCCCATACACATTGCTGACTGGCAGTGTACCAAGCAGGGAAGATACCTTTTACAGACGTGCACTGTATGGATCCAGGATTGCAAGTCCACATTAACACCCTTACCAGTCCTCAACCCATACACATCTGCATCATGCTTTTGTGGGTTAAGAGTTCCCAGGCATTACTTTCCCCCCCTCTCCCTTACTCGCTGGGAATTCACTTCTTTCTAGTCATTTCAGCACAGAACTTTAAACTCAGGTTCCTTGTATATCACAGTCTTCTAAATGAAGCAAGACTTTCGTCTAGCTTCAAAAATAAGACTGGAAGCATCTGAACCTATTCCTTCCACTGTATCCCCCTGTATATTCCAGTACTTAGCCTCATTCCAGCCTAATTACAGCCCAATCCCATTGCTTAGTTTTAGAAAATTAATTCAAAACTAGAATGTGGGTATACATTTGCTAACAGGGGAGAAGAGGGTGCACACATTTTTGGAGGAGGAGAGGGAAGAGGGTATGTCCTGCACTTTTCCCACAGAATTGCACATGCTTGTTTTCAATGAAAACAATCAACAGTTAAGACGTCAAAATTAAAGCTGTCTACTACAAGGCACCCTTCGTCAAAATTAAAGCTACTACAAGGCACCTTTGCTAAATTCAGAGGCACAACCGAGAGATGAAGTCCTTAACATTAAATGGCTGAGGAATCAAGTCTGAGTGCAACTTCAATAAATTGTAGTTACATTGCTACAGCAAACTTGGTACCCCTAAGGAAAAAAAAAAGCGAAGGTAGTCTCCTCATCTGTCCCACTTCTGCTCTTAGCTTCTCTACAAAAATTGGCCAAGTATTCAACATTATGGGGCACAGGTTATTTTAAGGTTGCTATAGCTATAGCCCTAAGCCTAGTTGCCATTTATAACCACGCTGATGCGTACCACACTAGATCCACCTGCTTCCAGAGTTGCACATGAATGAGACTACTTGGGCTACAGATCTTGTAAACCAGAGGAGTGACGCTTCACAAATGAGCAGACTGTGCAGTTCCAACTTTTTTATTTTAATAAAATCAAGAATATGCACAGCACATGCAGTGCTAGCATCTAAACTAATACAATAAGCAATTCTAAACCTACAGTGACTTGAAGTTCAATTTTCACATTCAGCAAGTTTAAATCCATTCTTGCATATTGTTTTGAATCCTTGTATCTGAACTGAAAATATTGCTGGCTGATAAAACTTGCTAAAATGCACAAGTCACTGATTATGCCAATACAACAAAGATAACCACATGTTTGAGGATTGCAATGTGCCAGACATTCACTGAAAAAAAAAAAAACCCACACAACTAAACAAAACTCACGCAACAAACATCTGAGAATCTGGACACTTCACATCAGTGTTTAGAAGTGTTTCATTAATATCTTAAGACAAGTGTATCAAAACCTTGGCATGTTTAATTTTAAAGTTGCCAATTTTTGTTTTGCTATCAGAAAGTTATGGCTACACTGCCAATGCCGGGTCTGCTTAATTTGACTTAAGAGTTTAATATGACTTAAACATTAAAAGCTCACACTACCCCGAAATATATAATTTCACGCATACGGTGACATTCAACATTCAAGTGCCAGTGTTTTTGTACTGTCTTTTGGTCAAGTTTCTTTAAACTTTCAAAGAATCACTTTTAGGCTTACAAAAATAAATATTTGTCAAAAATGTCAATAAATATTACACAAAACTAGCAGCAAAAAGTATCTAGAAATCTGTCGTGTGCAAATATTTTTCTTCCCAGCTATCATTCCCATGGTCCCAAATAATAAGTTTTAGAATCTATTTCCTTCTCCTTAAACAAGCTGCGTTCAAATCTCCAAGAGACAAAATAAGATTGGAAGTTAAGGACAAGCACACAAGACATATATAAAATTCTCTGAATGTGCAATAAAAGAAGTATTCTGTAAAAAGTTATGGGCAAAATGTACAAGGGCCTAAACCTAGACTTGAAATAGCACCATAACAAATGACCTCAATACTGTCAAGTGCACCTACTTAATAAAAGTTTTAGAACAAGGCACAATACACTTGAAAAAATCTATTGCACTTTAGGAGATTTTTGCCGTTTTCCCCATGCCACCGTAGATTGGTTGTTAACTGCTCTGGCCGCAAAGTTAGCGCGGAAATTCCAGGTGGCAGAGGCTTTTTTCTGGTGGACAATACTCATCTTTGGCCAGATTTAGCATAAACAGACTATAAATACAATGGAAACCTATGCAACTAAAACTGACTAAAACTGCACTTTAATAGCAGAATTGAAACCTTGTGCAGTTTATGTACATTTCCAACCTCTGTGATCTCAAGTTTGTTACTCTTCTGGAGCCATTTTACAAAGTCTACAGTAAGCCAGTTTAACATCTCCACGCAGCTTGAACAGAGTAATGTGAATCTGCATTAAAATAAAGCCTGCTGCATAATTCTTCCTGTTCATACCCTCTTGACCAAAAAACATCAACACTAGCATGCGTTATTAGACCAAAAATTCAGTCAGGCCCCTAAGGAGGGCCAATCACTGCCATGGTCAGCCATTCTACCATTTCAATTTCATATGGCAGGCATTTTTAAAAAGTCTAAATAGATGAATTCTCCTAAAAACTATTTCAAGTTATCAGACCTTTAAACGTTCCCTGTAATGTTCTGCCCACATTTGGCTAGCTCACATTAATGATCTGCCTAAATATTGAAAAAGGAATTGCTGTATTTACTTGCATTAACTTCAAAAACAGTGCTTTTAATGTATGCATGTATCCATGCATCATCTCATCATGACTGGAATGGCTTATTAAAGGCTATCAGGTTCTAAGTACCTATCCAGGATAGAGTGAGCAAATCAGAACTTTAACTTAGTACAGTTTTGCCACATTAGAAACTAATTGCATTGATATGCTTCAAGATGTTTTATTTTTCAAATCTGCAAATACCAAAAGCCCTAATGCAGGCTACCGCATAAGTTTTTCTTTGTAATATTATGGATGAATCAGTGATTCCTGTTTAAGTTGTATCACACCTGTGTGCCAAGGTTTGATTTTAGCCCAAGTTCAGTAATTTTTATTTTGTCAAAACAATTGATATCTTGAGCATTACTGAGCCAACAGGACATCAAAATAAAAGTTGTCTAAAGTTAAAGGCACAGTACATTAACAAACAAATGATCCTCAGTCACAAAATTATAAATGCAGTTTCTGGGTGGGGATGGGTGGGAGGGGAGTTAATCCTGACTACAGCAATAGAGTCTTCAAAACCACCTTCGAGATAGGGCTACTTGTTCCTTTATTTCCATCTTGTGACCTTGAGCTCCCTTAAAAAAAATTTCAGTGGAGAATCACAGCTGGTAATGTACTGCGAGTTCTTGAAGCTACACAAGGTATAGTCTGGCTAAGTTACATGTGGTTTCCATATTAGCTTGCTTGGTAGGATATCTGCTGCAAGCAGATTCAGTTGCCCCACCAGTCAACCCCCTGGGAGTTATAGTTTCCTCCATATCCATCACTGTTGTAGAAGCCTCCATAACCACCACCTATGAAAGGCAAGAGAAAGTGATGCTTAATTAACCCGCTAAAGCCTTACACCTTCACAACAAGAAAACAGCCCAGGGCACAGACAAGATGCCTACTATCTGTTAAAGGAAACCCACCCAAAAGTACTGCCAAATGCACGCATTAAGCTAAAATGCTGGAAAGATAGGTAGCATCAAACCAAAGACAGGTAACTTATACTAGCCTAGACCCAAGAAGGATGCTGAGACTGCATAACAAGCACCAGCTGACCTTGTATTTAAACATTACCTCCAGAAGTTTCACTATAGCAAGCATTTTAGATTTGGTTTTGTATTTGCCAGCACTGCCTCCCCAGGTTCTTACCTCCAAATCCTCTGCTGCCACTTCCTCCACTGCGGCTGCTGGTTGAGCGACTGCTACTAAAGCTACTGCTGCCAGAACCGCTACTTGTTCGATAGTCTCTGGCACCAAACCCTCCACTGAACCTACTGCTGTATAAAGGAAGGAAACATAAGTAACGTCAGTGGTACTTTAAGCACTGCAGACACTGAGATTCAAGTACTGGATTTCTTTAACTCTGGTTACCAACTACAGCCAGCCAACAACCAGTAGAAGCGTTGAGCTGAGCACACTTTATAAGCATCCTAATGCTATCCAAGAAGGGCATTCAAGATAGCAAAGGAAAATTAACTATTCAAGCAGGGGGTTGTGTTGAACTTGCCATGTTACACTAAGAATTGCTTTCTCAGGTCCTGGTAAGATTTGAACCAGTACGACCACTGCTCCACAGAATTTCCAAACCTATCTTAGTGTTAAGCAATGCATTTATGACCACCCTTCATATTGTATTAAGAGGATGACCATTTTACAACCATACTTCTGAAGAAAAAGCCAAACAACTAGAATTCACGTGGCCCTATCATGTTAACTACAGTAAGAGGAAGGGTTGTTTCTCCTCCCACCCCTTTAAGCCATTAAACACAGCTTTGTACTACCAGCTTATAAAACATTTTAGGTTTCCATAGTGAAACTATTTTACAAGTGACCTCACCCCTGCAGTCTAACTCTCACATATTTCCCATTTTATCCTGTTACCTTCTCCTAAGCATCAAAACAGCCGCTTAAGGTACATCTCTGGCACATGCAGGTATGCATTTCTAGTACGTGTTTTGTAAGTTCTTTCAGAGTTCTAGAGCCGTTTTTGCTAGATGTCATTCTACCTCAGCCCTATCTAGTTGTCTGCTTAAGGAGAGAAGTCTTACGGGTTAATTGCCTTATGGTAAGATAGAACAAAACCAGATATTAAGCAGTCACCTTCTGATGTACTTAACTCAGTTTATACTGCACTGGTTTGTCTTCCTCCAACCCTATTTTTAGACTAAAAACAAGCACAGAACTGCCTCTCACAATGGATTAACCGAAGTTATGACCATTACCTCTTAGATCGCCCACGGCTGCCGCCTCCTTTGTGATGCTGTTCATAAGCCATGTTTTCCAGCCAAGATGGTACTTCTTGCTTAGCCTCAACAAGAAGATCAAGTAAGTCCTTGGTGATGTTTATGTTCCTCTCATTGAAGAATGAGGTGGCAAGACCTAAAATAAACAGTTTTAGCCTCACACAAAGCAAATACACTACAGCACTAAAACCCATTCCACACTCCACTTGAATCTGATACTGTACTTGGCACAGCTGCTTTATAGCCAAGCTTGAGAACACTAGAATTACCCAAAGAAAGCTGTTTAATACCATTATTCCATGACAGCTAGTCACAAAACCCCTGGCTGTTTACTGACAGACACAGAAGGTACCAAGCTTACATGTGGTATCAGAGCTTTTTAATAGCAACAAATGTACTAAGCTAAAGGAACTGGTTGCTTTCCACGCTGGCTAGACAGCAGTGACCAGCTTCTGGTCACAGAAGGCAGCACATGGGCTTTCTCAAGTACTTAGCTGCAATTTGCTACTTAGTCAATACTACCATCTATCAACTTGGGTATGAAGTGCCATCTACGAAAATTCTACATCATACTTACCAAGGTTTCCTACTCGACCTGTACGACCAATACGATGTACATACTCTTCAATGTCACTTGGCAAGTCAAAGTTTATGACGTGCTTTACATTTGAGATATCCAGCCCCCGTGCTGCTACCTAGTGGTTACAGGATTAAATCAAATTTTAGTAAAATTCCACAGACCAAGTAATATGCTTACTGGCTCAAACTTCACAGATTTCACTTACTGCTGTGGCAACAAGAATTGGGCTCTTGCCCGAACGGAACTGGTGCAGTGCTTCCTCTCTGTCTCTCTGAGAGCGATCTCCATGTATACTTGTACAGGCATATCCTTCATGGTACAGGAAGTCCTCAAGAGCATCTGCACCCTTTTTAGTTTCCACAAACACCAGAGTCAAGGAATCCTTGCCTAACAATAATTAAAGCACAGGTTAGCAGAAGAAAAGCTGCACAAATACGTGGCTCCACCACCTGGTAAAAGGCAGTTTCAGTTCCCTGCTCTTGTTTATTCTAAACTGAAGACACTGGAGACCTCCCTTCCCATTTTGTATTACTAGAGGAGCTAACATCAACTTAAAACTGACATTTAGTCAGTGGAATACATGTACTGCATGTTAAGGAAATAAGAACTTCTGTTGAGTAGGTGAATGAAAGGGTGTTACTTGAGTCATCACATTTGCCTCATCTGAATTTTGCCTTATTTGCTTATCTGAAAGTGGTCTTTACCTGTGGCATTTAGGAGGTCAAGCAGAAATGATCGTTTGTCTGATTCCTCCACCCATACTACTTTCTGTGTGATATTCTCAGATGTAGAACCTACTCTGCCAACAGCCAGAAAGATGTATTCATCAAGGAAGTCACGAGCAAGCATCTAAATAGGGGGGGGAGGAAAAAAAAAAAAAAATCAACAGTATTTTTTCCCCCATTCCACAGATGCAATTTGGGCTCATGAACTGTTACAATACTTGAACTTTTGTGAAGTACCTGGATTTCCTTGGGGAAAGTAGCACTGAACATCATGGTATGGCGAACCCCCTTTCGTGGCATAGTATCTTGTTCAACAATACGACGAATTTGAGGTTCAAACCCCATATCAAGCATTCTGTCAGCTTCATCAAGCACAAGGTACCTAAATAGTAATAAAAGAAGGTTATTCTTCAGAGCTTTTTTCTTTAAGCTGTAACCCAGCACAGACACTGAACTGTAAGTTCTCAACTAGACGTTTACACAGTTTGAAAGCTAGAACTTAAGTGTCATTAACTCTAGATCTCACTTTAAAACATAGTTTCTAGTTGTCAAGTCATTAGTATATGGACAAGAACACTGGACTTACTTGCAGAAATCCAGTCCAATCTTTCCCCTCTCCATCATATCAACCAGTCGTCCTGGAGTTGCTACAAGCAAGTGACATCCACGTTCTAAGTCACGTATCTGCTGACCAATGTCTGCACCACCGTATACAACACAGGGACGAACTCTAGAACGGTATGCAAACTGTAAAACAAAGTAAGTTAGCTCTCAGAAAAACTATACTTAAACTATTTTATAATGATGAACTTCTAGATATACCTTTCTGGCTTCCTCATAGATCTGCACAGCCAGTTCTCTAGTGGGAGCCAAGACCAGTGAGATTGGATATTGCTTACGGCGCCCATACCTCCCATTCTCCTGAAGGAAAAAAAAAAAAAAAAAATACTTGGAATGAGTACTCCAAATATGAGGGGAATTAAAACAGCTACCACAGGCAGACAGGTCACGAAGTCTGTCTTAACAAGAAAGAAAATGCATGGCTGAGAGCCAACTTGTTTAAGCACTGCATCTGTAGACTCTGCTCTACTACAGTACCCAAGATCCAGCTGTTGGATAATATGTTAACAGCAACTTAGCTGCATAAGCTTGGCTGTTACAACCTGCACTGCCATCCATAACTTAAGCAGCAAAAAAATAGTCATAAAACTTGTTACTTCGTATCCTAAAGTCACTACAACAGATGTGTGACTAGTAAGCAGGTTTTTTGTAGCAAGGGAAGCATCTTTGAAGTTTATGCAACAAAAACACGCATAAACAATCTTTTCTCTAGACAGTTACACGTATCAACTCTTTAGGGTACGAAAAAAAATATTCCACAGCCTGCATTTTTTCAAGGGCAATAGCTAAAGTCTCCTAGAAGTTGAGAAGCTTGCCCATCATACCCAAAATACAGATGACATTTAAGCCCAGCTATTGTGTTCAGTAGCAAACGTCAGCATATGGGGCAAACACACACATTGGTCATAGGTTTTTCAGGACTGGGTATTTTAATACTTACCTTCATAGCTCTCAAGGCATCACCAGGGCCATCTGCATAGATCTGGCTCAGTATTGGTAGAAGAAATGCAGCTGTTTTCCCAGACCCTATTAGGACACAATTCAGTATTATTAATAGTTACTTTCACGACTACAGAACTAATCCTGTGTCACTAGTATATTCCCAGTAACTTCTGCACTAGTATACGGATACTACCTATGCCATCAGCATGCACTCCTCACACAGTAGAGGTTACCTACTAAAGACATCACTCAACACCACAAAACCCTCAGCGAGTGTTATTTAAGCCATGAACATTTCTCTGAAGACAAACACAGTAAAGCCAGCCAAGCTACATCTAAAGCAGTTGCACAACTCTAAAGCTAATCAATTTCCAGCACTGCTGGTATTTCAGTATGCTCTGAACAGAAAGTTGTACTACCTTACGGACCTCCTACCCACAGCTTGAGGAATACATGTCTTGTATTGAAAGACACAAAGCAGTGAAGAGTTACTCACTTACCTGTCTGAGCACAGGCCATCAAGTCTCTTTTTTCTTTAATAATAGGTATTGCGTGTTTCTGGACTGGAGTGGGACGGGTGTAGCGTGTGAGCTCAATGTTTCCCATAATAATTTCTCCCATGTCAACATCACTGAACTGTAAGATATTTAAAACGAATAAGATGGGTATCCTGCTCTCCAAGAAGTAATTTGTGAAGTAGATTTTGTTTAATCTCTTCCTATAGAGCTTGCCTATTAAGTTTACAGATCTCAGGAGTTAGTTGCAGAGTCTGTTATCTACTTAGTCCAGTCAGTTATTCTTAAAAAGCGAGCCAAGCCTCAAATCCAGACGCTAGCATACTACGCTTACTTAGCACGACACAATGCCTATGCTTAAGCAGTTGCTCCAACAAACCAGCACCTCCAAGCACTTCTACTTCTTTACGTTTACTGTTTAAAGACAAGTCACATAGTTCAAAGTGAGCTTTACGTGTTAACAAGCCTACACAACTTCTGCTGTGTCTTAAGTTCATCAAATGCAACCCTCCTCTGCAAAACAGCTTAGCTATACAAAGGCAAAACAGGTGTTTGCTTTCCTCCCTAAGCTTACATGTCATGACAGCATGACATCAAGTTTCATGTGCAAAGTAATCACTATTAGATACATTAGCAAACCGTATTTAAAGAAAACTTACACTTTCAATATGTGGAGGACAGTTGCTGCCTGTTGCTTCAACAGGAATATCATCATATTTCTCAAAGTTAATGCCAGTATTGCTTCCTGAAAAGAGCTCTCTAAAAACAGAAGAGAATGTATTTTACTTGCCAGACATATCAACTGACCCCGTCACGTGAATTTACACTATCCCATTACTTACTGTTCCAGGCGTTCACTTGGGGGAAGAGGCTTTGACCAGTCATCTTCATCTGATTTGTCACACCAGCGGCTATTCCCACCACGGTCAAATCTACCAAAGCCACTCCTATCATAGTCGCTACCTCTTCCACGCTCTTCATATCTAAATACAGCAAGAATATCAGGCCACCACTCCTGGGCAACAGCATTTTTTGACATGCTAAATTAAAGCTATAATAACCTAGTAGTGTATGCTCTGTGTATTACATATACAACTGTATAACAACTCGAAGTCATCGTATTATCTGTACTTGCTTCTTGACCTACAAACTGAAATGAGTTTAGTCCCAGCCATCACGCTAGGTCATGTTATTCTGTGTCATAAACAGGAGAGTTTGTCAAGATTTCACAGCTCCGTATAACTTAACACACTGAAGCTTGTATCAAAATTTTTATTTGGTTAAGTGTAACATGTAAAAAAAAAAATCAGTCATCTGCCAGCCGAGATGCAATTCAAGTTGCTCAGTCTTTTGCCATTTTTTTAGGGGGTTCCACTTAAAACTGTCTCAGGAGATATTGTTTGTTACTCCCCCTCACCCCTTCTCTGTGCCTCACATGTAGGTATCCCACATCCAGACAAAACCCTCAAGTGCTGTAATTTGTTCCTTTATTCCCCCACCATACGTGACCAAACTAAACACCTCAATTACATGTCACAGTATTATTTTATAAAGAGGGAGCTCACCTGTATTACTGACTTGGAAAAAAAGGTGGAAAAAGTCCTTACCTCAACTGTTTAGTTTTTGGTCTGGTAAATCGTGTTTGAGAAAAGTCTGGATACAGGACTAGCGTCAGCTTTACTAGTCGATAAAGGTCACTCTCACCACACTTGCGCATACAACGCATGATGTGTCTTAAGACTGATCAAGCAAGGTACAGAACCTGCAAGAGTCTCACCCAGTTTTATTAACTACACTTTTTAAACAAGGAAAAAAATATTGAAATTAAGCCTGTTTTGATGTATTGTATGTGCTCCAAACAGCTCTTCATGATTTCTCTGGAAGTAGCCACCATTTAGCACTTTTTTGATGAAATGGTTAAGTCAGCAAGTCATTATAGCTGCAGTGAGTGGCTGGTGGTGGACTGCAGGGCACATTTTTCAACGCATGCAAGTTTCCTATCCTTGAACTCATGTAACTTTAAAAGCAAAGTTCTCTCACTCTCTCCTCCCCTCCCAGGTTCCTCCTACTTTATCCTGTTGTTCACACCTAGAACTCTAATTTTAACATCAAGATTACAGGCGCACTACTAGAACTGAGGTAGACTTTGTATGCACCACCCAGACAAGTAACTACTTGCCTTCCTCCTCTTGATCCACTTCCACGGTCAAAGAAGCTTGGTTTTGCTCCACGGTCAGACCGTGCACCAAAGCTGCTGTATGCATCTTTGTCTCTGCTAGAACTCCAGCCACCACTATCAAAACCTAGTAGAGAAAGACATTTTAGCAATGCATTATATGACCTAGGTTTTTACAAGAAAAAGATTAGTTCTGTCCGGTAAGGTCTACAGGATTGAAAGGGAGGCAGTCCTTTAAAAACAGAAGATGTACAGATGTTAAGACTTATTCAAATAGGGACTAAACATTTCTTATTATCTATCAAACTTGCTGAAACCCCTCCACTAATGTACAAGCATGTTATTTTTTAAAACACTGCACTTGCCTTAGTGCTAATATTTAAGTTGCCTACTCTGGAAAGACAAGTATCAGAAGAAACATTAAGACGCTAAGTCTTGCCAAGTCTACATTATCTCTCAGACTTGAACACGAATCCTTGACGATGCATTTAATTTTTGTGAGGTAAACAAGGCCTCTGGTGGAGATCAATAAATGTTATTAGCCCTTGCATTAGAAATCCATACAGAAGTTAGAATGTTTTGTCATACTGCAAGTACACAGAGCAATCTGATCTACACAGACTAAGACAAATTCATAAGACCATGCAGAAATAAGGAATATTGAGTTCTTCACAATGAATTACCACATCGAATTTTTCCACAGCACTTTTACACCTACCTACAGTAGATGGCTATTTAGGTATGTTGTATCAAAGAAAAGGGATCAAGTAGAATAGAAAGTACATCAGCTTGGCAACCCCAGGACATAAAAAGTCTCATTTCTATCCAGCTACCAGGGTTGGGAGGTAGGCAGAAACACAGATCATGAAACAGTGCTTTGGTACTAGACTAAGAACTTACAAATTCTGATTCAGAGTTCCAACCTTCAGAAGTTTGAAAATATGACCCAAACAGTCTCAGCTACGGGATTCTGACAGAGAATAAGTAAAATAATTAAACAGATAAACAAATAATGCCACTATTAGTGAGCATGCTTTCGCCAGCTCCACAGCACAAAACCAGTCAAGACCTATGCACCAGACAATAAAAGCAACAACAAAACAGAATCACCCCAAAGAAAGAGGTTGTTCTAGGCCCTCTGTCTCTGAAAAAGCTTTGCTACAACAATTACTCTACCTTGTTAGATGTCCTCTGCAGAATGTCATTCCCCTTCCTCCTCACGTTTCCTAAAGTAAGAAGTTCTCCTCCCCAGAATCCAGACATGTGCTAGTCACAAGGGAACTTTAAAAACCAGTGTGATAACTATAACTCATTTGGTCTGGCTAACTAAGTAAACAGCAAAAATAATCCATGCATGAAGTTTATTAGCACACAAGATCACGGAATGCTTCAAGACCTCCAAAGTGCTTCAAGAAGTAACTTTAGTCCTTAGGGATAAAGTTAACTGCACACAGAAAGAATTCTGACAGAAGATCAGGAATACCATAATCACTTCATTAACGCATGAGAAAGTTATTTGTAGCTTGTTTAGAAGGCATCTAAATCCAGATTTTAGTATGAGTAGCTTTCAAACCACACTAAAAATACTGGGGCACATCATCCTGCCAAGAGATCTAACAGCAGTGGTGCTGAGAGCCATCTTCAGGAAGATACAGATGTAGTTCTCATTAGTGAAAAAACTGGGCTGACTCTGTACTACATTAGGATCTTCTACCGAGTCTGAAAAGTTCCAGAAAGGAGTCAGTATTTTATAAGCCAAACAGCATACAAAGTAAGCTCATGCATCTAGCTTGTTACTACACTAGTTTCTGAAGCTGGTACCTTGCCCTATTTTTCTTTAAGGTAGTGCGACAGCTTCTAGACCAAGTCTTTAACAAATACATATACATACCCTGCTTGACAATTAGGGCCTTTAAGTCCACTTTCAATCTGATATTCCTAGTTTGATTTTACTTGTGGATCAGCACAGAGCAACAGAGGTCCAGGCTGTACAAGCCAATTCTAAGTAACCAGCTAGCAGGAGACATCATCATGACTTAGAACAACACATGGCAAATCAAAAGCAAATACACTGAGACAAACCGTAACAGACCACAGACTGACTTCTCTAAAGTGAAGAGAATGATGAGACTGCACAAGAATTGTCAGGAAATTCCTTGAAACATCAAGCCTTTAAGTAAAAACCTGTATAGATTCCATCCAGCACATATTTCTCAGAGGGGTAAGTTTGGAGTTCAGTAAGTTAATGAACTTCCAGAACAATTCTGTAGTTCCAGGACCTGTGAAGACTCGTAGAATTGTCAATGCTTCTCCTCAGTCAGCATTTTAATTCGCATTTTATAATGCTCTAACACCAATTATTGTCAGCTCACTTGAAAAGCCGCCACATGCAGCAGTAATCACCTGTTTTGGTTTTTTTTTTTTTTTTTTTTACAGATGGGAAAAATAGAATCATAGAATCCTTTTGGTTAGGAAAGACCCTTAAGGTAAGTTTTAACATGTACTCCTTGATCTACTATAGAACAGATTAGACTTGAAATATCCAAGAGCAGCTTCCAGGAAGTTTAACAAGAAAATGACATGACAACTAGCTTTAGTGTCATCAAGTCCAGCTCACGGAAGCAAGACACTTTAGACCAGACAGCCCTGCGTACTGAGCTCCATATACTGTAACTTCGACAGCTGAAAAACAGAACCACCACTAAGTAACCTAAGGACATATTTTTATGCATGCTCTTGTTTCCTGCAGTTCTGCACTGTCTCATCCCTATGTACAAAGCTAACACATCAGTATTACAATAAGGACAGATCTACAAGCATATGGGAAGAGAAAGCTGAAGAAAGCACTGTAGGAGTTCAAGCAGAAATACTCTAGATCCCTTAGCGCACATCCCCTGGCAATACCTACTGAAATCATGAAGATGCTCAGCTCTTCATGAACACAAAGAACAGCTATTTTTGAAGTATTAAGTCCACTGCCTTAAGCAATTTCTTACTTAGCTGCAAGTAAGTCCATTGTGCAACTTTAATAGTGTCTATGAATTACTGTATCGTCATCAGCTACATAGGAAAGTGAGAACCCCAAGCTAGAAACAATACACTATTTGTTTCTAAAGCATGTCTAAGGGAACACCACACAGGAGAAACAAATAATCTTTTCTTTATTCAAGTTTTTGGATGCAGTAATAGTTGATTAACACTTTCGCAGAAGTCCATACAGTCACCGTATGTGAGCAAGACAATTCTACTGGATTATTGAAATACAGTTCTACCAAGTAGTTTCACTGATTTTTACATGAATAAAAATTTTATCATGTTACTACACTTTGAAGGCTGCATCAAGAGTTTTTTTACATGGTCAAATACCACTATTACCCAATTATTACTATTACACCTTAAAAAAATCTGTTGCTAAAGATTCCAAGAAGCAGCCAATATACAGAATAGCTTTGACACAACGGAATAACACAAGCAAATGTTACTTTTATGGAAGTTCAACTGTGTAACAGACTTCAAATCATACTGTAAAATAGCTCGGCTTTACATCACTGTACTGATGATATCCACTTTGCTTCTCAGTAGGGTGCCTGAACTGGAATCGTAGCTTTTCCATTTAGCCATCGTGAACCTTGTCACAGTGAGCCACAAGGAGTCTAGTGATACAGTACTCAAAACAGGTTTCAAGAAAGTTTTGAAACATTAGGTTTACCAAGGAAAGTTGGCAGCCTAGGTTCTATTAATTGAACAAGCCATGTGTCAAAAGTTTCATGACTTGTCTACCTTTATGCAAGGTGAAGCCTGAAGCCCCCAGAAAAGCCATGCATGATCATGTGTACACTGCAATGTCTGAACTCTGGTCTTGCACAGAAAAGACAACAGTGATAGTCCTATACGTAACACATCATGATATGAACTCAAGGTTAAGACTAAAGTATGCCTCCATATCCAGTATCCCCAAAGATTAAACTAAGCTTGGCACAAATTACCATACAGGGAAAGGAAATCTATGAACAGCAAAATGTTCACAAGCCAATTTTAAGTTGTTTCCTGCTTTTGAGAAACCTGCATATTTCTTTCTGGGTTAGCTAGTCAATTTCTTGAAAGATTGCTCACATTTGACATTAACTTGATCGGGAACTTCAAGAGCACTGAGCTGCCAACCAGCCCCTTTATTTTTCCCAAAACATTCAGGTCTCACAACAGGCTGTTCATGATTTGGTGCTTTAGGCCATGCTTCTTTTAGGGTTAAAAAAAAAAAAAAAACACACACAACACACTAGCTTGGCCTGATCTGTTTCTTCAAATTGCATACAACTTGAGCGGAGCATTTTTCACCTAGTCAAATTTAAAATTACATAGCTCCTGAAGTACTATGAGATATTTCAGTAGGTGTTAAGAGGAAATGTTTCTCTTGTATCTACACAAGCCATTACACATGATGATAATGCTGCCGTATCTGCAATCTTTGTATCTTACAAATAAAAAATCACCATTTACTTCACTGAAGAGCTCCACAAAATTTTTCTTCATCATGTTTTGTTTAGAAAATTAAGTGCAAGATATAAAGGCCACTTCTCAGCATAACCCCCCCGTGTAAACATATGACCAA
Source organism: Nyctibius grandis (assembly GCF_013368605.1). Taxonomy (NCBI): domain Eukaryota; kingdom Metazoa; phylum Chordata; class Aves; order Nyctibiiformes; family Nyctibiidae; genus Nyctibius; species Nyctibius grandis. The sequence continues at coordinate 27,536,407 of NC_090659.1, forward strand.
CACTGGTCACGTATTTCACGTCTCATGCACCATTGTTCCACACTTCCTTCTGCAAGCACTCTTGTGGACTTCTATAAAAACTACAAGAAGCTAAACAAGGACATCTGTAACTGTTTTGTTTCTTATGCTCCCTACTTAAGAGCAAGTTGTGTGAAACATCCATTTACAAAGTGAAACTGTGCTATTTGTTCACATTAAACTGGTGACTACAAGTTCCACATTACAGTCACTAGCAGGAAAACTGGTACTACTCCCAAAATCCATTAAAACTGAATACTCAAGATTACAGAGCTAGTCAAGATGGTATACTCTATCTTGCTTCAGTCACAGTTAATCACTTAACGTGATATAGAAGATATTTCACCAGTCAGACACCGAACTTGAGCTTAGACTATAACCTGGTGAAGGAACAAAGAATAGTACACTAGGAGCAGAAGTTGCTTTAAGTTGCAATTTAAGTTGCAGTGTTTTGCACAGAATAGTCAAAGCAGTCTGTTTTATCACCTTTAACAGTACTGTCAAAGCCTTTAACAGTCTGTTCCCAGAGATTCAGAAGTAGGCCAAGAACTAGTTACAAGTCTTGCCACTGTATTTCTCATACATACCCTGTTTTGAGGCTTCCCTGTTCCGCAAGTGAGGAGGAATGTATCGGCCTTCTGAAGTACAAAAAAAAAGAGGTCGTGTTACAAGATTGCAGAGTTCGCACTTTTTGAGATACTAGCTTTTGGTTAGAAAAAAGTCGTCAGCCTCACAAGCTTTAAGGCTTCTTAACAGCATCTTTAAACAAGAGTCCTTTAATACAGCACTCAACATCCTCTCAGAGGACCAATGCAGTGAAGATTAAGTTCTTGCATACCCATTTAACTAGCTGCCTTTTTTTTTTTTTTTGAGGCAAGCAGATGTCTTGCTGTTTCTTTGAACCAAGATATACATGCCTTTATGGATGTTACAGTGTCTGTGATGAAAGCCTGTCTTCCTAGAACTCATTAAGGCTTAACCTTGTGCCAGATATTTGAGCAGCTACAGATTTTCACTGTGTCATTCAAGTACTGGCACTCACAGTATTATTAGCACCAGTACTTTTCCTTCCCCTTAAATTCAACCATCCCCATCAGTTCAGCTCAGATCAAACGAGAAGCCACATGTAATTGCCTCTGAATAGTGCTCTTCATTTACAATCCAGAAGCATCTGTCTGCTAAGCAACATGAATCAGAATGTACCAGACACAATCTGAATGGGAATTCCTGGAAGATTCCCCCCTCTTCTTAACATACTCAAGCCTTGCATGTCAGAGAATGCAGTTTCTACTCAATTAATTAGGATTAGTACAGTTAACTGTTAAAACTTACACCTTCAAACATTCCAATTCTAGCTGGATTGCTTTTGAGAAGACAGATCATCACATTACTACACCGCAATCAGTGGCCTCAGCTGTTTGACTAGACGCACAAAAATCTGGGACAAAACTGGAGCACTAAGTTCTCTCATTAGTCTTAAGAAATTTATACATGCCATATCACTGCTAAATTAAGTGTTCCTACCTCAAGTATACACCATTTCAAAAGCAGGCATAACTAGCACAACCTCCTCGATTTCCCCATCAGCCTTTGTGCATCTTTGCTTCAGAATTACTTTTCACAGCTACAAACTCTTATTTCTAAAACTGCTTTTGTAAGCTTGAGAACTTGCATGTACTTACTGCTTGAAGAGCTTCCTTCACTCTGAGAGTCTGAGGAATTCAAGTCTAGACCAGAAAACTAGAAGAAATAGAACAAGTATCAACATGTTGTATCATGAATTTATGCTAAGATACAAAAAGCCCTTTGCTTATCAAGAGCAAGCAGCGTTCCAACAAATTATTGCTGCGAAGGAATTTCTTTATAGTGTCAGTTACATCTCCTGTAAAGGAAAATTAACCAAAACCCTAGTTAGCACTCAAGGCCATACCATCTTCAAGTGTCTTCATATCCACCAATAAAAATGCACCACACATGCAGCAAGGCCAGAAGAATATCTTACAGCCACCAAATCAAATACCACAGAATTCTGCTTCACACAGTATATGAAAGCTAAACAGCCATTTAAAATAGTCTTTCAGTCCACTCAAATGCATTCTGATTGATATCAATAGCAATTTATGGGTTTTTTTGGGTCTACAGAGACTACAGCCCAAGTAATACCAATTCAGTTGGGCACTTCACTTCCAGAGACTGAGCTTTTTCTTTACACTGCATTAACACTATTGAGACATTACAGACTTCATGTTTGAGGCAGCTACTGCTCACAAAACATCAAGTGACTTCTTCCTACACCTACTTTGTCAAATACAATTTTTGGTTTGCTTTTCTAAAACTTCATTTACAGCATCTGTCTCCCAGTAAAGTCTACCAAAAGGTATTTCAGTTCCAGCACCAGCGTGTAATCAAATGTTTTAGGTCAACCACAATATGGACTGATTTCAGCAGAAGGCAGTGGGCAACTCACAAAGCTTAAACACCACCTTATTACAGCTGTTTGCCCGCACGGCAAGATTAGAAAATTATTTGGGAATAACAAGACATATTTAAATACAATTAAATTTTATGCAAGACCAACTACACAAAAGTGTCTTCCAAGATGACCTGAATCAATCCAAAGCAAGGATCCCAATGCGCTATCCTTCTATATGTTCAATTGTGTGTGCTGCCATTTAGGACACTCAAGATTGTTGAAAAATCCTCCCATGGCAGGCCTCGTATCATCCTCTTTAAAGCTACTACTTAAAAACTGATCTCTTTAGTTGATCCAAGCATCAACATGACACTAAAGAATCATTCTTATTTGAACAGTAAACAAAAACAGAGACTCTCTACTAGCTAAAAGTGGCTCTCCAGGACCAGTCAACAGAAGTGATGCATAAGTCTTCTCGCACTGGACCCCCATCGTCTCCACCAGCGCTTGCCAAAATCTCATCTCGGAGATGGCGCAGCGACGAAGCCCGGCGCGGCCGCCATCTCAGTGCGGCGGCGCAGCCGGCACTGCGGGTTGGGATTTTCGGCGAGCAGGGAGCAGCCGCAGCCGCCCAGCTAATCCGGCAGCCGGCCCCCGTCACGTGCTACCTCGAGGGGGGCTGGGGGGGGGAAGATGAGGAGAACCGGGGCGGGGGGGGGGGGGGGGGGGGGGGGGGGAAGGACCGGCTCCCTGACCTACTTCGCCGAAGACTCCAGAACAACGGACGCCCGAAGCCCACAAGCCGCGAGGACGAGCGCTGCCCTGCCAAGCCAGCCGCCCGCCCTGGGTCACGCTACACACAGGGGCCCCTTCCCGCCCCCGCCCTTCTCCAAGGGATTAGATAACCATCTATCCCCTCCACACTGGGCCGGGGCCTGCGCCTGACTCCGCCCAGCAGAGCCGGGGGGGGGGGAAACGACGACGACGTAGTGAGCAGAAGAGGGGGGGGCGGGGAAAGAACAACATCGCGGGCGCGGGAGCCGCCGGGACACACCGTGGCGGCTGAGGCGCTCCTCATCCAGGCCCAACTGCGTCACCGGGGCCCACCGGCAGCGGAGAAAGAGCGGGAAAGGCCACTGCCGGGCTCTGCTGACGCAGCTCGAACAAAGGCAGCCGCCAGCGCCCCCTCCCCGGGGAAGGGGGCGCCAACACAAAGCGCCGTCCTCCCCCACCCCCCGCCTCGCCCCGTCAGAGGCACAATGGCCGCCATTTATCGTGTCTTTCTCCCTGCCTCCCCCCCACCCCCCACGCCGCGGGGCCGTTTCCCGCCTCCGCCACCAGGGGTCCCGGCCGCCAACGTTACCATCGTTGCTCGCCGTCACACAAAAGCCGGGCCTGGAGCGTGGCGAGGAGGCAGCAGTGGCAAGCACAGATCCCAGCTAAGGCGGCAGCGTTGGCGCCGTGCTTCCCGCGCCCCCCCTCCCCAACCCTCTCCCCGCCGCGGCGATAGCGCGCCCCCGCAGGAGGAAACCCGGCGCCGCCTCACGACGGTAACTGCGCAACAACCGAACACGCCACAATAGGGCCGCGGTGGGGGGAGGGGAAGCACGGAGGGGTGAAGGGTGGAGGTGCCGGCGAGCAAAAAAAAAGGGGAGGGGGAAAACGGGAGGGGAAACCACGACGGAACCTCCGGGGACCGAAGAGCGAAGCAAGTCTCATGCCAAGAATCTCGACCGTCCCTCTCGCCATCCCTGCCCCACGCACCCTCCTCCGCGCCTCTCCTCCCGACCCGTCCGCCGCCTTCCGGTTAACGGAGAGGCCTGCCGCGCCGCCGCCACCCCCGCCGCCCCGGGCCCGCATTCCGGGGCCCGTCCCTCACCTGCTGGTCTAGACTGAGGGCATTTTCCACCGCCACATGACTCATAACGAGAGATCGTCTCGGGGTGTCCCGCTCCGCCTCGAGAAATTCAGATTCGCCGGGCTGGGAACTCGCCGCTGCTGCCGCTCGCTCACCACGAATCGTTTTCCTGACTGAGCCCCCCCGCCTCGGCCCCGGCCTTTATAGAGTCCCCGCCCCCCGCCTGCCCGGCAGCGCGCGCTGACTTCAGCGCGCACGCTACCGCCCCTGCCCGAGCAGCTCCCTTCCCCCCCGCCTCCTGCCCAGCGCTATCGCGAGACTAAACCTACCGCGCTGCGCCGGCGGGGTAGCGGGGAAGGGCTATCGCGAGACCCACGTGCGCCCCCGCATCTCAGCCCACGCTGAGGGGCGCTGTGGACTATCGCGAGACTTGGGGCGCCGGGGCCGCGCGGCACCCGCTGGCTCTCCCGGGCCTCGCTGGCGGTACCGCGAGGTTTGAGCTCTCCTCACCCGACCGGCTCTCCGCCGGGAGGGGGGGGGGGAAGGGGGGGGAAAGCCACGAGGTCTCGCGAGATCGCGACCCCCTCCCCGCCGCCCGCTCCTTTTGTTCGGCGTGCTCGCGAGAGCGGCCTCGCCGCCCGCCCCCCCCCCGCGCTCGCGGCAGAGATGTCTCTAGAAGGAGTCGGATTCTAGGTCACGTGGGCGGCCCGCCCGGCGCCCGCCGCCATCTTGTGCGCTCCTCCTGCCTGCGCAGTGGCGCAGGTCCTAATGGAGGCGCGGCGAGCCCGCGACCAGGGGAGGAGGAGGGCGCTAGTAGTGGCGCGCTGTGGGGTCCGCCCGGCTCGAGTGTCACCTAGAGCGGGAGCCGGGACTATGGTCAGCGGGGGAGGGTCAGCTTCACCCACAAATATAGCAGCCTCCTTCTTTGCCCCACTCCCCCCGGTCCCTACACAGCACCTTTGCCGGGCAGGAACTCGGGAGTCCTTCCTTTTACAGGCCCCACTGTGCATCCTGGCTCTAGTTTCTGCACGCTTCCTGAGAGGTTCTGTCACCTCACCCTTTTCCAGGCAGCCCCTCTCACCCACTCTGGACCATCACAGCTCAGCTGCCCTCATCACAGATGCAGACACATAGAATTGTGGCTCTAGGCCATGCCTACAGGGCTACGAAGTGATCTACTGTACCTGCTGTCCGGTGGCACATCACTGTGAGCAACTCACCCCAACACATTGGTGTTGGTGGTCAAAACTAGTTATTACAGACATTCATCTTTTTCCCAAACCTTTAGCCATCAAATCTGTTGATATGCCAAAGGTTACCCCTATTTTCACTGTAATGACAGTTTTACTAAGCTATCCCATTATATCCACAAAAAGCCCCACCTTGGGCTCATTAGGACTTATGTTTACTGCTAGCTTGTAAAATGCCAGTCAAATAATAAGCATTAAGCTACCTGTCACTTTTCAAAAAAAGAGAAACACCTCCATACCCTTCCATCGCATCACAGCCTGCTGACACAGAAAATACTAGAGCCATTTCCTTGAATTTGGGTCAGTAAAAGTACTGACAAACATGCATACAGGATTAGGATACCTCTGAGGCTATTAAGTCAGAAAGAAAAGGACATGGAGTTTGGTTGTCCTTAATCCACACATAGCAATTATTCCTCCATTTCCCTCTGCCTTGGGCTCCTGCCTCTTCCAACAAGAAAGTATAAGGAAGATTCGTACTCCAGAAGGATAGCTAGATTCACTGCGGAATTTAAAAGCAAGACAAAACTTTTCCACAGTACTTGCACATAAAAACACCTATCTTTACCTAGTTTTTCTTGAACACAGAGTTCTTTCACATAGCTGCCCTTAAAGTTGGAACTCTAGAGCCAAAGTCCTTCCATTCCAGAAACTAAGCCCTACAAGATTTAAACACCCACAAACAAATCCTTAAATGAGCAACACATACTGCTTCTCACAGAGAAACCAGCCAGTTCTGTACAGACAGTCTGTCCTTACCATTCTTCTGCTTTGGTCTTCCATAATGCTTCTTTAGCCAGCTACAGCTCCAGAGTTAAAGGTTTATACTTGTATTTCTTCCCCAGGTGCACCTATTTATATCACTTAAATGCTTGCAGGTGTGTTCACCAAGGCTGCCTGACAGTTAAAAGAAAAAAGAAGATTCTATATTTTTAAAAAACTGTTACTGGACTTAGGCCCAAATTTTGGTTTTTTGAAAGCAAATTTCAAATAAATCTTTGAATTCCTTTTCTTCTTACAACTTCATGGACAATTCTAAATTCTAAACAATTCTGCAGTGTTTACATCCCTACAATGTCTGCAATGCTTTTGTAAACAAGAGCATTGTTTAATATAATTCATACGCACTAGAAAGCAACATTAATTAATCCTTGTTCTCTGTACAGGTTTTAGAAGTATCACAGTAATTTAGTTCCTGGCCCTGCAGTCAGGAAAGCAGGTGGGCCCACTTACCTCTGTGACAGGTTAGTAGAGGGCCCTATGTGTGTCATACTGTGTCACACTGGCAGCATGCTTCCACCCAGTCCACCCAAGGCAGAGCAAATTACTAAGTTGGAGTCTTCTGCTGCAGGCACCCCAAGTGCTCCCATTGCTTAGGGAAGTCAGTTTTCCCTTTGTTATTAAGTTACCATCTGCATTGGGCAGGACTATGTATTCTCAGTTTCACTTTTTATTTTACTGCAGCTGACTCAGAGACAATTTGCTGGAGGAAGCTGAGCAGCTAATGAGTGCTTGAGTCAAGCATTAAGCTAACACTGGAGACCTCACAAATCCTGCTCACTGTCTGTTAAACTCAGTAAGTTTTTGCTGATGGACTCAAACAAAACTGCTTAAAACCTGACACTGCTGGGTGCTTGGACACTCAGTTCTTAAATCCTAGCAGGATTCCCAAATTTGCTATTCCCTCACCTGTAGAGCCTCATCTGGTAGGCGTTCTGAAAGGCTATCCTGTTAGCCTCAAACTAGCTAGAGATACAGCTTTCTGAGTATTGAGGAGATCTTTGCTGTGGATTAGGAAAGCAGTATCCCTGATTGCCACCAAGCAGCGTGGGTTATGAAGTCAACACTGTTTATGAAGTTGTAGCTGCCTTTTAGAATATTTTTACCTAAAGCTGATAGATGCTGGCCTTGTGTACACAAGTTTCCTTATCTGTTTTGAGACTACCAACAGGTCCTATGGTACTAGACGTCTTAACAAGCAGATTTCCCATCTTACTGAACTGTGGGCTTACTTCTGTGGAAGGAGGTATTTTATGAATGGTAAGGCAACTCAGACTTAGGCCCTGAAATCCAGAGTGTGATAAAAAATAAATCCTACCACGGATATAATTCTCAGGTTGCAGCACTGAAAACTTGTTTCTTGTTCTGCAGAGCTAGCTATGAGACTAAGACCACGTACAGTATTTTTGTGAGTCTTTCATATTGCAAGCTGGCAGGGCAACAAAAAATACAAAGTTAATGTTGTCCAGTGACAAATTAGCAAATGGACTGAGAAACAGTCTTTAGTCAACAGTGTGTATCTCTCAGCAATATCAGAGACCTGTCTTTAACAGCATAACTTTTAAATGCTGCATCTGATCAGTTCCCAAATTTCTGGGGACATCTCTAGGCATCCAAAGGCAGAGTCTTACTGATTTGGAGGAATAACATTAAAAGACAAACCACATGCAACCATTGATATACTATTAGTGAAGCCTTCACTAGAAAGTCTGCATTACCCTACAGCAGCGGCTACAAAATTCTTTGGACCAATGGATAAGTTTAAAATAATGGATGTAAAAGCAATTTATGCAGCAGAATAAAATGAAAAAAGCATTTTTAAAGCTGGCACCCTCCTCTAACTTCAAAACAAAACCAGGCCTGTTGCATTGGAAGGCCTTCCCAGGTTCCTCACACTGGGGAGGCTGTGGTTCTTCAGACATTTCTCTCAGCAGCAGGACTGGTGTAGGCAGTTCCCAGGACTTGCCATTTGTTTCTGTCCTCAGGGTGTCCCTTTGGCTGTCCCAGTATAGCTGTTAGTGATGGCAGTCTGTGCAGTGAATGAAGGAACTGATCTGAGTTTAAAATAACCCTGCCTGTTCACAGGCGTAGAAAAAAACCCTGCCCAAGTCAACTCTCTGCCCAGAGAAATGCCTGTGGGATATTGGTTCGTAGTCAATGAGATTCTTCAATTTAGTGACTATGTCCCGCCATACATGCCTTAACTCAGTGTGCAGGGGAAAGCTGGCACACTTACGCCAAACATTTATTTCACTGGCATTGCCAGCTTACATAGTCCCTACCTCACTCTGCAGCCCCAGCTCATTTCAGCCTCCCAAATAAACCAGTGGGGAGAGGGTGGGTTTTTTCACCCGGCTCAGTCCTTCAGTCTGGTTGGGGTGGCTACAGAAACACCTATGCCAGTCCAACAAGAGCAAGGGTAACTAGCCCCAGGCAAGGAAGACAGGGGCCTGGACAGTGCAGCCAGCACTGCTGCTGAAGAAGCAGATGCGGAGCCGCAGCCTCCTTCTCCAGGTAGGCAGGGGCAGAAGAGGAGAGCACAGGATGGGCACCCACATTTTCTCAGGGAAGGAACGCACTGGGGTGCTCATTACACAAACCATGGGACTCACTGGGGAATCTCGGGAAAATCTGGGCAGAGTTTTCTTTTGCCTGTAGAACTACATTAGGTATTTTAGCCAAAATGTACACAATTGGTTTTCTGGTTTGGGTCCCTTTGTCTCTGTTTTGATAAAAAATCTTACTCTAAGGAATAAAGGAAGTTGCTAATAATAAAAATATGATTATTAAACTGTGCCTGGACAGCATTTAATAGAATATTTACAAAATTTTCCACTATGCTGCAACGTTTTGTTCTATCATTGCCTATGCTGAGTACACCTCTACCCTAAATCTTAGAGAGGACAGTACGCCTTTAACTTACGTGAAGAATTAAAAGGCAATCTGATTAAGAGCTCCTTTGTCCTTTGGCTAGCGTACTGCCACCCAAGCCTTGCCAGGTCCCCTACCTTTGTCTTTCCACGCTCCCATACTGGTAGAGGCTGATAAAATGTACATAAGTGATTGTGAAAGCCTTGATGAAGAGCAGATTCATTATGATTCTCTGCAAAGATGCCTGGAGCATGTTTGGAAACTTCAAAGACATTCACATCTTGTCCTGAAAAGCCACAAAAGACTGTTTACAGAAAGCAGAGACTTTACAGAAAGGAGAGACAGAATCAGAAAAGTTTTAGAAGCTATGACTCTAGAATAGGGATACACAGAGAGGATTTGGCCTCTTCAAACATATGCTAGTCCTTATCTGAGGCAGCACTCAAGGCTCTTTTCTTTTCTGTAATAGTTTAGTGACAAGATAAGTAGTCACAGGCTTTTGCGGGAACTGAGGAAGTACAAGCATAGTTTTGTCCTTATTTCTTCCATTACACTAGGATCAGACATGGGAAAGAATGAGTCCATGAATTTCACACAGGTTTTTTCTCCATCACCATGTTGAACTCTTCCCTGGGGTGTTGCTCTGAGAAGAGCTCCTTGCAGCTTAGGCCAACAGGGGATACTTCTTGAGCTGGGGTCAGGGCCCAGGAGCCGGAGACCTTAGTGCTACCCAAAGCTGCCACTGAACTGGCAGAAGAGGGGAACAAAGGTATGGGCAAAGGGAGGGGAGACAAGACAGGAACTAGTTATATCTCTCTGCTGCAGGTGCTTAGTTCCTCATGGCACTCCCTTCCTATGTGTCCCTTGATTGGGTCTTGGAGTAAGTCCCCTTCTGAGGCAAGAGTAAGCGGACTAGCAAAGGTACACCCATGCTGTTTGCTGTGAGCCTACAATCTTACATGCCTGACCCAAGAAAGGTCTGGCCTGGTGTCTTACCAGGGCTGCCTCACTTGCCTGGGTCCAGAATGAGTGTAGTACTGCAGCAGGAGAGGCTTGTCTCACTTGCCCATTCTCCTCCCTGAGCCCTCTGCGTGCACAGCCAACAGGCTGCTGAAGTCACTGCCCTGTGGTCTCAACAGAGCTGTGATCAGCCCAGCCTCGCAGGGATTGCTGCTGCTAGCTACTGCCCAGAGCAGAGCCTGATAAAATATCCAGCCCCTCACTCTCAGCCTCCAGCCAATGTCCCAGCTAAACATCCCTGCTATGCCAGTGAGTCCCTTCCTCTGCCGTGCACCTCTCTTGGCTGTGGAGGATTTTCCCTGGCCACATTGCATGTAAGGGATGGGGCAGATACGTCCCGGGGTTTCAAGGAAAGGCCTTGCCAGTGCTTTCCCCTCTTGCATGAACGTGTTTGACTCCTGCTGCCAGGTGTGAACACCTGGCAAGCTTTGCCCTTTGCAGAGGGTGGTTGTGCAACATGGTGCGGCTGCCAGGAGTGTTTGGGTTAAGCAGCAGTGGCCTCAGCTATCTGAGGAATGCCCAGGGTTGCTAGTACTCCGTATTAAGTGGGAGAGAGATTCTGAAGTATTAAATATTGTTACTGAGAGGCAGCACTAACTGAATGCTCCAGCTTGTGCACGGTCAGAACCATGCTGGGCTTTTTCTGTGCCACAGAGTTGTAGGGGATGGAAGGGAAAGTGGTTTTTGACTGAAATGGCAAAGGTTGTTGTCCCGAGTAGAAGAACGAATGGAAAGAAGATGGCAGTTCTATGAACACTGAAAAGTTCTGAGTCAGGCTCTATTTTTTTGTATCCCTAGATTCCTTGGTAGCTTGGATTTTAAAAACCTTAATCACTTCTATCTCTCTGCATGCAGATCTCTCCATCATCCCCACTGGACTCCAAATTACATTGCCTCCCTCTCTCACTCCCCAAGTTTACACACTGCTTTGTCTTCTCAAATGCTGTTTTCCATGTTCAAATTAGATTAAGGGCTTGCCTGCACAGGAAAGTAGCACTACTATTAATTTGCAATTTGCTTTAAAGAAATTATGTTAAACCTGGGCAAAAGGCCATGTGGATACTCTGGTATTCCTTTGCAGGAATAGAAATGCCTTATTTCAGGTTAGATCAAATCAATTAGGAACAGGAAGAACTTGCAAAGCAGTAAATTTTCCTACACCAGAGCAAAGAGAGTCCATCAGCTTCTTCTGCAGATTGTGTCCTCCAAATGGGAAGAAAGGTTGGGGGCATGGGCTTGACCTTCAGCAGGAGCCACAATCTGATGGAGAGAGGTAACATACCACCAGCAGATAGACACACCAAAGCAGCAGCCTCTGCTGCCATTAAGTTCTGGCACGTGCTGTGAAGCAGGCTGTTGCACACTGCAGCAGCTGCCTTTTTCCTACCCAAGGCAGCCTGGTCCGCAGCACTCATAGAGCAGGAGTAGGGACTGCTGCCTCTGTGCAAGGTATTGGCTTCCACTGCATTCCTAGAAGTATTAAAAATGTAGTCTTTTTTCCAAAAAATTACAGTATGATCTTGCTCCATAGGAAAAAGTCATGCGTATCCATCTACTCCTCCTTGAACACTTCATGAATGCCTGGAGTTAACTGTACTGGTTTACAAGAAGATTGCAATTTTATGAGTGTGCCTCTCTCTTGTAGGCAAGCTCAAAGTAACAGAAGGTGAAGACAAAAGAAGAGAGACCTATAGCAGTAAGAAGAAATGAAAGAGGCACATCACTAAATCTTGAGTGCTGTGCATTCTCATTACAAACTGGTTTGAACTGGTAAGCTAGTAATTGCCTAAATCCAGACACCTAGTCAAGATGGCTCCTATATTAATCAGCATTAGTATTATACTTTGAAGCAGGCACTAATGCTTCTCACTTTGTTTTCTGTAAGCCTTTTCTCTTCCAATTACCATTTCTAAATACCAAATGTAACTTTTATGTCACCAAATGTAACTTTTATGTCTTTGAAAAACTTCACTGACCAAATACTAGGGTGATGACAGCTCAAAAATGCCCATGGGATTGTCAGGGTCCTGAGGGCACCACCAGCCCTGACTGCCCCTTGGCAGCCCCCCAGGGCTCCCCCACCTGACCACGGCCCAGGACCCCATGTCACCCCCCGGGGCCATCAGACCTCGCAGCAGGTCTGGTCTCCAGCTCCCTGCAGCCCTGCCCTGCCCAGCCATGGACCCTGCTAAGCCAGGCCCACCCACAGGCCCATGTCCTTAGCTGTCCCCAAGCTGGGGAGGTGCCCGATGCCTGGGGCTGGGGCTGCCCAGGTACCCCTGGCTGCTCCTGGCTGGGGAATGGGACGGGCCTCAGGCTGCCAGGCCCTGCTCTGAAGCCCTGGGGAGCCCCCACAGTCCCAGACCCAAGGGAGCTGCTGCCCTTGCCAGGAGTTAAAAGACCTAAATCATGGAGCCTGAGGGACAAATGAACCAAACCCAATACTGGTCTTCAAGAGAAAGGAGGAAGAAGTCCCGCCTTCCTAGTTCCCTCACTGTTGCTGTTGAGTATTGATTAGGTATGTCCCTTGGCCAGTGAGGGATCTCCAGCAACCACAAGGGAATGGCAACGGTGTAGAGACTTGTAATACAAAGGTTCATATAGGTGTGAACGGAGAAGGAATGGGAAGGCCTGGGTGTGGAGGCACCAGCAGGAGCACTCAGCAAGGGAAGGGCTCTCTGAACAGCCTGCGTTAATGACGCCCAGATTAGCAGGTCATCAAGACCACAGGGCATCTACCTGCTATTTGACAAGATGCTCAGATCTGGAGACAAAGTGATTAGTCCTGATGACTGTCAGAGTTGGGACAGGATGGAGATGCTGCCAGTTACAAAAAGATACAAAAAGGTATCCAAACTCAGTGGATGGTCACCAACACAAGAATAACCCAGGAGACTTGAGGAGGACTTGATAGATGGCATCCCTTGTTCTCCATGGCATCACAACAGATCCTGGACCTATTATCTGGGCATAATCTTCATGTTGCCTGGGTTTTGGATGGATGACTTGAACATGCTGACCTGGTGCCTGGTGGCTGCACTTGTGAGTGTGAGACTGTGAATGTGGCTGAGTGAAACCTGTTTTCTTTCAGTTTTTAATTTAAATAAAATCACTTTCTCCTCCTTAAGGTCCTCCCCCTCCTCCCCCTCCTCCCCTCTCCCGATGTTTTCTACATTGTTGATACAGTGTCGCAACAGTATTTCCTGCAGAGGAACAAGGAGTAGTAAACAGGAATAGTAAATAGGAGCACCCAGCTGTATAATCTTTCAGCCATATCTCTTGTGATGGCAGCAGAGAAAGAACCATAAAAAATTCATGTCAGGAGAAGAGTCTTTTTTTCTAGGTGTGTTCTTCAAAGACCACCCTGTCCCTGTTACTGGCTTCGGTCAGCAGCACAGCTCACACAGCTGGAGCTCTGTCCCACTCCATTGTGAGAGGGTTAGCTCAGCTTCAGTTTGCACATTGCAGCCTTTCCACTTAACAAATCATATAAGGTAAAGGGGTTTTGAGACATACAGTCCATCACACTGCCTTAAGACTAAATATATCCATCCACTCTGGATGGATGCTCATTGGACTGGATCTCCAGAACACCAACTGCATCCTCAGACTGGGGGAGGGCTCCCAACCCTGGTAGCCACTAGCATCTCCTAAGAGGCAGGGCACCAGGCTGCCAACATGTCACCACAGCCATCGCTCCTCAGCTGTGAGCCAGGAACCCCTTCTTCGTGCTGAGACTGAAAAGCTGCTTAGCGAGCCAAGGGCTCCCATCTCCTTTCCGACACCCGTGGCACAGTGGAGCTGTAAGCCTCCCACCCCTTCAGAGGCGGCTGGCTCAGTGCCTACAGGGAAGCAGGAGCTGCTGCTGCCTCTCTCTGAGACAGCAGCTCCTGTTGGCTTCCCCTTTGTCTAAAAGATGACACAATGCTGCTGTTCAGCTCCAAGAAGTGGCTGCACATCTTGTTGCATGCCACCTCGCTTTGGAGTAACTTAAGTCTTCTTGAACTATAAGCTCACTTTTTAGCCTATTCATAGTAAACAGGAAGAGTAGTTTATTTTCTTCCTCTTTACAGTTACTTTTTATATATTTCTGTACTGCTATTTTGCCTCTTCTCAGACTCTGCTCCTTGAGACTAAATTGTTTTATATTATGCTTTACAGTTCATATCTTCTGAACTTCCAGTAGAGCAGCAGTTTAACATTTAAATGAATATAGTGTTCATGAAATGAGCTGGACTAGCAGGCATGGAAATGTCTTCACAGATTAGATGCTACAGTGGTAGGTGTACTGAGAACTCCATACCTAACTTGTGATCTGGAACATCTCTAGAGGCAAGAATATAATGTAGTGATGAAATTTATCTAAGTGGTTCAGATTTCCTCTTTAGTCAGTAGCCTCTAGGCTCTTTCAGCCTGCTAGGATTCATTTGTGCCAGATGTGATAGTGTTTTTGTGATACAGACAAAACATTGCAGTAGCAATGAACAGTGTTAACCAACTCGTTCCACATAAATTACCAGCCTTGTGGAGGCAGAGCATTCAGGCAGGGTTCATCTAATCAGCTGTAGGTGGCTACATGGAAGACTCTCCAGCCAAGCTAGTCACCTCAGGCCCCTATTACGGCCACAACGGAGAAAAAGACACTCCGAGATCATGAATCATCTTATCCTAAGGTAGATATTTAAAATAGATCAGATAAGACATACCTTTAAAGTGCCTATGGGGCAACAGGCTCAGATGTAGAGATAGACACTCTAGACCTCTAAAATTAGGTGAGCTGAATCTCACCTGTGGAGTCCATTAAACTGGTGACGCACAGGTCAAAAGCCCCACTTCCTGTGCTGAATTTTCAGAGCACACCTTCTGCCTTTTTGAATTTACAGCCACCTCAAAACAGCCAGATGTAGTGGCTGCTGAGAGATGTATGAGAGTCTTCCACCAAATGGCTAAATCTTCTTGATGATTTCAAAATGAAAAAAAATTCCTTCTTTTTTAGTTTAGTATTTAAATAATCATTTTTTGGAACAGGAGTAGTTGCTTTTTCACTTCTGCTCATGCCAGCATGTGGAGTTGCAAAAGCAAATGCGTGGAGTTCAAAAAGCAAATGCTTGGACTAGGAAGCACTGATGTTCATCATGGCTAAAATAATTATATTCTGCAGAGAGATTTTTAGGTTGGATTCATCTGATACAGTTGAACTGTAAAGATTTATCTTGCAGAATCTTTGGAAAATGTGTACTTCAAAACAATCATTTTTACTACCATAGAATTTCTCCCCCTCCCCCTATTTTTATTCCTTACTTAATAGTTTGTAATTAAGGAAAAAGGTTCTCTTGATACCATAGCACATCTCCTGACCCACTTCAGTGCAAATGCATACATAACCACTTGTTTGTTTGCACTTCTGCAGGTGTTGTTGCTGTGCAGATATGGGCTGTGGTTAAAGTTTCATAATGGAAAATCTGACAGGCAGTTAACTAATCCATGAGTCATATTTCGTAATAACCTAAAGGTCTCTGATGTTCGACCTTCATTTGATACCCTTGCCATCAGGGAGTTATACATAACCCATCTGAAGAACATTCTTTATATAGATGACTGCATCCTGCCCTTTTACACCTGCAAGAATGGGCACTGCACTTACTGAACCAAGGAAGTCTTCTGTCTCTCTTTCCACCCCTCTCTTTCTTTGAGTCTGTTTGCAGGACTGCAGAGATGCACTGCAGGAAACTCACCTGATGAATGAGAACAGTGGAAATCCCTCTGCTTAGTTTCAGTCCTCTGTAGGGCCTACCTGAAAGGTAAGGAGAGGGGTGGGGAGCTGGTTTTGGACTCCATTCACCCTACCCCATCTGAAGGGATTTCTCATCAGTACAGCTCCAGTAACAGAAGTAGCAGTGGAACGACCACTACTAACAGAGCTCTGCTGACTTCACCTGTATATGGCTCACTTCTGTTTAAGGCAGCCAGACAGACAGAGAATGAGACATCCTTTTGCCAGACCATCCCAAACAGGAATCCCATCATTGCCGACACCAGCAGAGCTGAGCCAGCATTAGCAATGCCAAAGTGTTTTTAGGAAGACTAAATGTGGAGAGGGCTCGTCTAGAGAATATCCCTTTATTATCTAGCCAAAGGCTGAAAAAGGAATGCATTGCTTATTTGGCCACCATAACATTGTTTTCTTCTGGGACTTCTCAAGTCCTCCTTCAAAGGCAGCAAAGGATGTTGGCATTGCTGCTGTTCCCAAAGCTAAAATAAGACAGACACGTGACTTCAGTAACTGCATGTGAAGTTTACATACTATGACTCACTGTAATAAAGAAACCTAAACAAAATCCCAATGCGTCATTAAAGCTGGAATATGTTTTCCATGCTAAATTCTTTTAGGTTTGATTTGGCTTCTTTTTTACAGCTGTAGAATGGTAGAATATCTCAGGAATATTAACTCTTTGCCATTGCAGGATAGAAAGTTTTGGTCTTCATGAATGGACCCAGTATAAAACACAGCAGAAGGTTATCTTATTTTTTTAAACACTCTGACACAGCTTTTACATAAGTGCCAAACGCTAGACAACAATGAGAGCAGCTGAGAAGACAAATGGAAAGTAGAAAGCAGAGGAGTTGTGTCCCAAGTTTTAACTTAGGCTGTCTTTTTGAGAAAATCTGCCATTTCCAAATAACTATGTTATAACCGTGTCTGAAGATACCAGCAGACACCACAAGTGATGTACGCGTAGCATGTGAGTTGCCTGCTGTATATGGAAAACTGAATACAGAGGATCTGGCACAGTGGGAGGGGGAACACAGCCAGCCTGACTGTAGGCACCAGGGAGGAGGTTAGTCATCCTGCTGAGTCAACAGGAGACACAAGCACCTCCAAAGGGTGCTTCTGCCTACTTGTCACCTAACGTTAGACAGCTAAAGTTACGTAGTATGAGCATATAATGATAGGTTCATATGCATGCTGATTTATGCATGAAATACATCTTTCATGGGTGATCTAGATTACCAGATCCAAACCTCTTCATCTGGAGAAAACTTGGTGTTGGACTGGGCAGGGTCTTGCAGTGGCTGGTTTTTAGGGGTCTCCTTGCAGCCCTTCTTAAGCAAATACACAAGGTAAGAAAAGGCCAAACGAAGGATTCATGTTCATGCAAATCTAGCACCAGAAGCAGGGCAGCAGTGTTTGAATTCTTACAGGGAAGTTGCTAAAAAGGGGCTAGGAGAAGGGAAAGGATGTATTGTTGTGGAAGGAGTGATGCACTTCACTCGTAAGAGAGAAGTAGCAATAGGTTTATTGATATAAACCAGCAATTTGACAAAGTTTAATAGTAAATGTGACAGTCGTTTAACAAGATTCAGTGGCAAGCTGCACTTGATTATTTACTGCATAGAGGACAGGGTCAAACAAAACTGTCAGGGAGACCTTCCCATTGAGTCACAAGGTTCAGAAAGGACCCCTTTGCTTTCTAAACTCCTTCTCAGAGAGGAGTCGAGGTGTGGCTGGACCCAATCCTAGTCCCAGACTTGGTCAACGGTTTATGTCTAAAGGATTATATATGGCCAATCAATCCTTTATATCACTTAGCTAAGATTTCAAAGTTTAGCATGCAATTAATCACTTACCGAGAATCTGTTGCAGCAAGGGATATCTTGACCTCAAGGAGTAACCTTGAGAGGCATCCCTACTGAAGGGGAGATCCTGTCACGCAGCCTGCTGCCGGGCAGGAGAGCTCAAAGGGCTTTTGGGCTGCTCACTATTTATGGGAGTAAGGTGATTGACTCATAGTCATAGTTGCATACAGACCACAGGTGCTAGTTTCTTCCAAATTTGGCTTGAATTGGGCATTGGTCAGCAGTGTGTTTAGGTGGGCGCATTGCTCAAATTATCCCTTGGCTATTGTGTTGTTATCTGTCTACCCCAAATGCACTTTGAGCAGGATGCAGGCATCACAACCAGACACATCCATTACGACTGCCACTGGTGGTTATCGCTTGAGCAGGGTTACAGGAGGTGTATCCACCCCACTGTCAGCAGTTCTACCTCTTCACCTGCCTCTGCCTTCCACTTGCATAGGAACTGATTCTTGGGTGGTATTTTAATGGTGTGAATTCCCACTTATCAGGACATGGTAACAGTTAATGCTCCTTATTTACACAGGTCTTGCTGTACAAGTTTCTGTCTAGTATGTCACAGATTTCCAGGCATCTAGACTCTGTTCCAACAAACAGGAAGAGTTAGGGTTTTTCCATCTTCACAAATAACTTTCCAAGAAGTCATCACCAAAAGTTGGATAAACACAGTTATCCTTGGCACATTCCAGGCAAAATGACAACATAGCTAGGATCAGAAAGTCAGAGGTTTTTTTTCTGATGTGGTACTAATTATATGACTAGTACTGAGATAAACCTGGCAGAAGCAGTGTAGTTTAAACTCTAGCAGCTTTAGCTTTAGAGGACTTTTCCATCCTGTTCAACTGCTACCTTGTTTTGCCATCTCAGGCCACAACCTCATAATGTCGTACTTACTGAAAGATTTTTGTTGCTATCATTTAGGGTCCCTGCAAGAAGAAGGGCCCAGCTACACAAATCCCATTGGCAGGATAGGGCTGCTGAAAGAAATGTAGTATAACAAAATGCATTACAGACTTATACGACGCTTGTCTGATGATCTGAGGGACTTCTGTCCCAGTTTGGCCCACAGTACCCACTGAAGTCATCCCCAGCAACTCATCCTGGCATTGAATCACGATATTCATAACAAACTTTTGGTTTAAAGTGCCAAGACAGAGGAACTGTATTGTATGACTGTTCCACAACATGCTGCACTCTTGCTTTGGCTGAATTTTTGTCTTTTTAAAAATATTTTTCTTTTTTAAAACTCAGTACCAGAAGAGAATTTTCATTTTGTCTGTCTGTCCTCTTTTTATCGCAGTATTGGCTGGCATTAAATGTTAAATTACAGGCACATCATTACCTGACATTTTTCTCCCTTTTCCAAACAATTCCTGGAACCGAAAATTAATAAAAGGAGATATACCTTTTCAGTTCTTTGTTTAGCTCCCCTGGCTTGTTTTCCGCTTTTGGCAGTGCTTTCCAGGCTCTCACTTTCACTGCTTCCTCCCTATTTTCTGGTTCCCTGAGCTTGCATGGAGCCTTTGATGCTGCAACAGGGCAAGGTAAAGCACTGAAAAAAAAGGTAGAATACTTGTGACAAAAGGACACAATTGCCCCGGGGATTCATGTACAGAACCATCTTTAAAATTCATCTGAAAAACTAATTGGGAGTTGACAGTATCCTTTTAAGAAGAGTTTATGTTAAGAAATCCTGGTTAGTCTTATGAGCAAGTTTTGGCTGAACACAAGTGCTAATGACTTTTTAAAAATGAAAACCATTTCTAAAGACAAAAATAGCTTGTACTGAAATCTCTCACAGTCATTATTTACAATTTCTGTGTGATCCCTTGTCCAGATTTATAATGATTGCTTGCCATGCCAGCAGAACTTATAACTTCATGAGTTTGTCTTTAATGCTGTAATTAAAACCAGGATGATTTTCATGGGCCCAGAATAATTTGCAATTCTTGTGAGAGCTCTGTCTTTTAAGTGGTCTTACGTAAGACACAGACTTCACTAACCTAAGCATGCAGTTGCATTTTTTTATACTCACTGATGTTTTTATCAAGGAAACTTATACCTTTGGGGTTATTTCAACCTGAAATGTTTAGGTAAAAGTACAATTTCCCCAGCCTTTCTCAAGATTTTGTAATGTGTTTAAGTTATCTTTAAGTAAAACACTCCTGCTTTTTCTTCTCCAGTATTCCCCCAAATAGCTTGTCTCTTTTATTCCTTCTATAACAGCTAAAGACATGCCCTATAACAGTCCTTCAATATTGTCTTTCCTCCAGCATGACATTTTCCATTTTACTGTCCACCCACTCACGACACAGTCTGGGGACCTGGCAGTGACTTTTTAGCATTCCCAGAGCTGAGCAGTCTGAAGACTAAAACCTTCTTGTTCTTCTTAAATATGGGATCATTATGTAGTGTAAGCCCTAAAATCTGATCTCCTACTAGTTCTATATATTTGTTGGAGGGGTGGATGTTCCTTATCATACAACAAAAAGACCAGACTGGCACCTCTCACACACTCAACAGGGCAGAAATGTATCATAGCAATAGTCAGTGAGAGGTAGTTATACAGGGATAGGTAGAGAGTTAGGTCCTCAAATGGGAATTTCTTCTTATTGGAACATGAAGCTATTTTTAAAGTCTGAAGTTTCATTAACATGATTGCTCTACAGGTAACTTGTCCTTTTAATGTGTCCTTAAAGGTTTTGTTCTGGGAACATTTCATGTAAGGTGTTTTGAGTCTTGAGCCTGCTTGTACCTGGTAGTATTAATAACCCAAGGCAGAGAATGTTTATATAGTACTGAGCACCATGACAGCACTTAGTAAATAATGAAATAAATCACAGGCTTTGTTTCTGTTTAAATATTGTGTTTGCCCTCTGTGGATACAGATCTTCTGGATCCTGCTCAACAACCTCATTTGGGTGAAACTGGGTATCGTGCCAATTTTATTCCAGCTCCTTTAATGTATGGCAACAGTACAGACAACGCACTGGCTAACAAAGAATGCAGAGTCCCCCATCTAAACCACTAAGAAAAAGACGAAGTCCCTAGAACTTGCATTAAAAATATCCACGAGGTTTCCCAATTGTTATACAAATACACAATTGAGGTACAAAAGGAAAGTAGCAAATACGTACAAATCAACAACTACAGCATGCAGGAGCCATTAGGGTTCAAATTCACTGCCCCATTCCAGACTTCTAGATGTGCTCTGAGAATACCAGGGCTGGAAAGATACTCTGTCTGCTACAGAGGAGATGCCCAAGCATGTGAGAGCCAACATAGAATTATCAATGTGAAGAAAACCCATGCTAGTTAACTGTTTTGAAGCACCGAGCAGAGAGAAATTGGGAGAACAAGAGTTATTGCATTCTACGGACTTGGTCTTCCAGACCCACATGAAGGTGCAGAAGCTGGGGGGTGATGTGTGCCGTAGAGAGGGGCTGTGTGTTTCCCTTCAGAACAGCCTGAAAGCTTTTCAGGAATCTGAGCACTTAAGATATGTCTCAGAGAAATCATACCACAGTTGACTCTGCCTAGCCCGTGTATGTTTTCAATAGAAACATTGAAAATCATTTCAAGATTGAGGCATATACATGTTAAACTTCGAGTATAAGCTGAAGACCAAATAGAGCCATGCTAAATTGGTTTCTAGTACAGCCTGAAAAAGTACTCAAGATGCCACCTAATCCAAGTGATCCCATAGAAACCACCAGTATCTATGTGATCTCCTACCACCAAATCAGTCTTAAATTTGTAGGTGAGGTTACTAAATTCTCAGTCTGTTTTAATCTCTTTTCCATCAGAAATTAGCAAAGCTGAGAAATACTTTATGGCTATGCGTTTGTAATATTTGTACTTTTCTCTTTGAACATAAAACATAGGTAAAGATAATCCCTATAAAATGTGTCAACTCATCGTGCATTTATTATGGAATAATAATACTTATATTAATCAAAAGATTTGTAACATTTGTCCCTAACTTCATTACTGCAGAGTGGGCTGCACTGAGGAGCTGATCCACAAGACAGGAAAGGACAAAATTCAACAACCGGAGAATGAAGAGTTAAGGTATTACAAACTGTGGCCTCTGCAAAACCAGACTAAAATGCAGAGTTAAAAGCCTCTGCCAATTCTGGAACAGAAACTAAAGTCTGCTTCTACCACCAGGAAGCGATAGCAGCCAGGGGAAAATGGGAAGGGATCAAGAAACAGTGGGGTGAGAGACAAAAGCTAGAAGACCATCATCAGGATGAAAAGGTTGACTTGCCATCTTAGGCGTCACCAAATGAAGGCTGCATGGCCTGTGAGTCTTGAAAGTCCATCATAAGTATTAGGTCCAGCAGTGGATTTCTTGGTCAGAGTTATGCAGAAGGCCAAGCCAGACACTCTGGATGGTTTAGGATGTGCAGTTAGTTTCAGCACTGTCTGCTGCCTGCTTTATGACAGTTGTTGTAGCAGTATTGAATGGTAAATGGGTGAGTGAGTAGCAGCATGATGGCAGCGCTGCTGTTGCAGTAAGAAGAGAGGTACACGTGTCTTGATGGTTCAAACATGCCCATGTCAGCAGTGAATTCTGCAGTTTGTGTTAATAGTAGGAGCAACACCAGTGTTTCTCCTTGCCATGGGGGTGGCCAGCAGTCAGGCAGTCTACATGAATGATACTTGTGGGGGCACAGAATCGAGGAGCTGAAGGTACCGTCTGAAAAGAAATCTCTGTGGAGAGGAAAAAGGGAGATACCATTCTGCATGTCTGGGCTAGTGTGAATTCATCAGGCTCCGTGTTTGAACAGGAGCCAGGTATAGCGTACAAGTAACTCCTGTTTGCTGTGCCTGACCTAAATCCAAGTGTTGCTTTGTCAGGTTTTGTCCAACACATGTTCTGTTTCCCTACTGTGTAGTAACGCTGCTGGAGACTGGGTGTTAGCTTTGGAAACCTGCTGATTCAAACACAGAAGTATGAAGGCTGTATTGCGGCAACAGGAAGTGAGGACAGGTAACCTTACCACGTGTTTTATGGTGGTCAGAGGCTTCAGTTCATGTTAAAAGAATTCTTATTTGGGAAGTTTCAAAGGATTAAATATAGACCATCTTCACATGCTAGATGGCACTGAGGCTCTGGAAGCAACTTGCTTCTCTGCTAACAATGCTCGTGGGGATATAATGTCTTGTTTGTTTATTTATTAAATAGTTGTTTTTCAGGATTGACATCTATCACAGCCCAGCCATGCACCTCCACTGCCTCCCATTCCTTGGCAACAGTCTCCTCAGTGAGAATGCACAGCCAACACAAGTCCTCAAGCTGCCCCTGAATCCTTTCTCATCTTCAGTCTCACTGGTTTTGGGGAACACCGGAGTATTATACAATGGGTTTAGGGTGGTAAGATAAGCATCCACTATTTGAGCCTCTGCCTTAAACTACCACATTGCCATGAATGAATAAGTTTCCAGTAGCAAGGAGCCAGAAACTGTACTTGATAGGAAGATTGCCAGCTCTTCTGTGATACTCGCCTCTGACTGGGGCATGAGCAAAGTCTCCGTGGTATGATATCTGCACAAACACTGAATCCCACTCACCCCTGATGCTGATGACAAGGTTGAACAGAGCAAACGCACTCTATCCATCCACAGATGATGCCAGGGCCCTTTTCTCAGCAGAAGAACAGCAGGTGAGCTTGGTGTTGAAGGTGGAGAGGGTGTTGGTGCTATCAGTGAGAGATGAGAAGACAACAGGCAATTGAGATTATTGCAGTGTAAGTCCACTAGGGCCCCAACCCCAGGATATGAGATTTTTCCAGGCAGTGAAGGCGTTAAAGGTCTTTACTATTTAAAAGATCCATGTTTAAAGCCTAAACAAACAAACAAATCAAAAATAAGCAGTACTGAAATGGAAAAGAAAATCCACAAGCCAAAAAAGGGGTGCCAACAGGTAGCAGGAAAGGGAAAAAAACATATTTTGATCTAATTAGGTAACAAATGCATAAAGTTGCTAAGAAGCAGTGGTTTTGCTGCAGCAAGAAACTTCTCAATTCAAGAAGTAGTGGAGGTGAACCACAATGAACTGAGCGTGCATTCCCCCTCATGCTCTTAGGACCAAGCGTGGGTGCCATATACGTACAGTTAGCCAAGCTCACACACCTGGAGTGCACGTGTCACCACAGTGCAATGGTGACAAATGTTGTCACTCAAAGGAGAACAAGGAAATATGTGTAAAATCACCTTTTTGGAGGAAGGAGGAGGGGAGAAGGAGAAGGAGGTGGCTGTAACTTGACAACCCCAGCTCAAATGACCTATCAACATTACTCTATTCCCTCGCTTCCAAGAGATTTCAAGACAACATGACAGATGTGAATCTTGGAGAATGTAGAATAGTCTAAACCAAGAAGCAGTCTTCAGCTTTAACTAGGACAGTAGTGCTGTCCTGCTGTGGGATCACTGGGGCCCTGATTGCACTAATAGGCCGGAGCCACTCTGAGGAGCCCAACCTGGGACCCCCACACTTGGCACCCACTGGTCCAGGAACACCATGCCTGGGTCTGCACCGTGGCGGTGAGGGCACTGCCTGCCTCGGGGCTACCTGGGGCTCCCAGCTCGTGCTGCCACATGGAGCAGCCCCACTCCTGCTGCTCCCTGGCATATATCTAAGAGTAAAACCAAAAGCATCTCAAAAGCATAGGCTCTATTTATGAATGCTGTCATGCTTGCAAAGCAAAATTAAAATTCGTGCTATTGCAGGATGACAGACGTGGAATAATAAGCCAAAAACAAATCTTGAAAGAAGGAAAATATGTGCCTACAGTACCTGAATCGAGATCTCAGTGTTCAATGTTACAGGCAGAAAGGCTGTACAAAATCTTTAGATATTTAACCACTTGTGTGTGTTCCTGTGGGGAGGGAAATGATGGATTAGTTTTCCTGTGGAGGATTCATTAGTATATTCTGTTGTTGGCGAGTCAGGATTTTTAGCTTAGTGGGCTCAAGATGTATTGTGGTTTAGGCCTCAGAAGTTACCAACTCTGGTTAGCGAATTAAAAGAAAAAAAATTAATGCATTTAGGAACTGTAGAATGATTTTCCGAGATCTTTTATGAACCATCCTCCTCGCTTTGCTGGTTAGCATTAAGCACCTATTAACTCCATTTCAGGAAGGTGGTGATTAAACTGGGTCAAATGGAAGTGATTAGGTTGGATTATCCCTGTCATGGAAAAATTCACTGGAAGATCTAAGAGTGAGGAAATTGCCACACAGATCCCAGCAAGTCCTGCTGGAAGGTATATGAATTTGCTTTTCTCCCTGCAAAACAGCTTTGGCCCACCCAGGATCCCTCTAGATGCCTCAGACTTTCTTTGAATTGAATTGCTTTCATCTTGGAAGTTTCTCAGGACTGGTAAGCAAAGCAGTTGCCCCTGCATCGCTCCCACTTGTGTGGCTCACTCCAGGTCTATCTGTGCTGGATTTTGGAAGCATCCCTGAAGACACTGAAGCTACCTTTCCTGAGGGGTCTTTAATGAAAAAAAAATCTTTTCATTTCTGGTGCTAAAAATTACTAAGGAAATGTTCAGGTGGACAAGGAATAATAATACCATGCCTGCTAGGAGGGCAAACCCTGAAAGGCCAGCAAGAGGACCCAAAATGGAGAAAACAAATCTTGTACTTGAGAGTGGGTTCAGAATTGGGAAGGCACAGGGCACTGTGGGTGTGCATGAGCACATCTGCAGCACCTGAAGTACTTTGGATTTGACCAACCCAGAGAGCAACCTTGTTGCCCAAAAGTGGGATCTTCTACCTGGTATGCAAGCCAATACACATAGGGTTGAGGTATTCCTTTTATTGCAGATTTGTACAAAGCTGGGAGCTAGTTGGTATTCCACAAAACTAGCTCAACTTTAGCCCAGAATCACCACACATTTATAGAGAGTAATTAACATAGTTTTCCATATACTCTTTCTTATTGGTAATTGGTTCTCTTTAATATCTTTATCAATGATCTGGAGGAGGGGATTGAGTGCACCTTCAGTAAGTTCACAGACGACACCAAGCTGGGCAGGAGTGTTGATCTGCTCGAGGGTAGGAAGGCTTTGCAGAGGGATCTGGATAGGCTGGATCGATGGGCCAAGGCCAACTGTATGAGGTTCAACAAGGCTAAGTGTCAGGTCCTGCACTTGGGTCACAACAACCCCACGCAACGCTACAGGCTTGGGGAAGAGTGGCTGGAAAGCTGCCTGGCGGAAAAGGAGCTGGGGGTGTTGGTCAACAGACAGCTGAATATGAGCCAGCAGTGTGCCCAGGTAGCCAAGCCAGCCAACAGCATCCTGGCTTGCATCAGAAATAGTGTGGCCAGCAGGACTAGGGAAGTGATTGTCCCCCTGTACTCGGCACTGGTGAGGCCACACCTCGAATCCTGTGTTTAGTTTTGGGCCCCTCACTACAAGACATTGAGGTGCTGGAGCGAGTCCAAAGAAGGGCAATGAGCTGGTGAAGGGTCTAGAGCACAAGTCTTATGAGGAGCGGCTGAGGGAACTGGGGTTGTTTAGCCTGGAGAAAAGGAGGTTCAGGGGAGACCTTATTGCTCTCTACAACTACCTGAAAGGAGGTTGTAGCGAGGCAGGTGTTGGTCTCTTCTTCCAAGTAACAAATGATAGGACAAGAGGAAACGGCCTCAGGTTGTGCCAGGGGAGGTTTAGATTGGATATCAGGAAAAATTTCTTCACCAAAAGGGTTAACAAACATTGGAACAGGCTGCCCAAGGAACTGGTGGAGTCACCATCCCTGAACGTATTTAACAGATGTGTAGATGTGGTGCTTAGGGACATGGTTTAGTCGTGGACTTGGCAGTGTTAGGTTAATGGTTGGACTCGATGATCTTAAAGGTCCTTTCCAAACAAAACGATTCTATGATTCTATGAAATATTTAAATTATTCTCCCTCCTGATTGGCTTCTTCCTTTCTTGCATCAATTTAAAGGAACCGTAGTCTCATATCCCACTGCACATGCCCTAGAGAAGGTGGGGGTGTAGTAGACTTTGTTCCCAATTAGGTCAGTGGTCTCCATCTCCCCCTACCAATTTTGCCTTTACTCTGGTCACTACTTCTTTTGTGTTTCTTGGAGATCTTCCCATCTTCAGTTGCTCTGCAAGGACCAAATTTTTCCTTCGTATTTCATTGCTCACAAAAGCCATTCACATCTACACAATAGTTAACCAATCTTCCCTGACAACCCCTATACTTAGTAGCTGTAGTTTAGGTTATCATTAACCTAATCCATCTATCTTCCTAGACCTCTCAATCTTAAAATTAGTCCCCAAAGCTAGTAAAAATATGTCTTCCACTGATTTTGTTAACAACCTCTCTCCTGTAGGCCATGAGATGGGTCTGTGTGTAGCCCAAGCAGCAAGGCCAGATTCAGCAGTGTGAGCCTCAACTTTGCTGTGTGCTAGCAACAGGCTCCTGAGAGCCCAGGTCAGGTAAAAGGCTCTGCAGCCCCAGATATTGTGCTTGAAATCAGCCCCATACGAGCATCTAACCTACACAGGCAACCTATGCATGATTTGTGCAGCGATCCTGAGCTCTGGAGTAGAGCTCGGAGTAGACACATACCCTTGCAAGCCTCTCTCTCAGCACAGCCCCAATTTAAGGCCACCCTGCATTATGTGATCCCGCCACAGAGAAGCAAATATTTTGGGACTTTCACAATTACTAAGAAATAAGTAGCATTTTATTGCGGGGACTGGTACACAGTGTTTCTGTTGGCCAGCAGCCAAGGGGTTGCTTCCTCCTGGTGACATCTCTGAGTGCTTTCTGCATGCTGGGCTCCACTAGTCTGTTTTATTGGGATTTTCAGCAGACACCGTGTCACCGACCCCTCTGTCATAACCCTTCACCTCTTGTGCCATCAGAGAACCGCCCTGGGGAAATGAGGCCGAGACGTGTGTATGTGTACGAGCATGTGTATGTGCATGCGCCTGTGCACACAGCTGTGTTTATTTTATGTTGCATATAGAAGAGGATTATTTATGTTCTAATCATGATGTGTTCCCCAAGCAAAATATTTTCTGTTCTGATTTATTGCTCTCTTTAGGCCTGCCCTCAAGCATTGTTCTTATATTTGGAGCAGGTCACATTTTTTCCATTTGCAAATTCAAATCTTAAATGCATATTTAATGAAAAAAACCCCAACAGTTACTTGGAGGGAGGAGGAGTTTTCCCTTCTCTATTTTCCCATTTTATGTTTGTTTTCTTTCTTCCATCTTTCCTCTTACTCTTTTTCCTAGTTTATCTCTGAAAAAAAGGAAGGAAAAAGCAGTATCTAGAGAAAAAGCAAGAGCAATGTTTTTTTCTTATTTTTAGTTAAGAAATTAGAAAAGTTCAAAAGGTTTTACCCAGAAAAAGTCCACATGAAAAGGACCTGTCATTTTCTGGTTAGCACTGTTGTACTGTTGATCAAAAGTATCCAGCCAGCAAACCTGTGTAAATTAAAAATGCTTGTGCACTATATAGAGCCAGCATTTCTTGGTAACTACAAAAGAAATGCCTTTTTTTCTTTCTTTTTTTTTTTTTTTTTTTACTTCATAGTGCTTTGCAAAGCTTACGCAAGCGGTCTTAGAACTTAGTATTCCTTCTGTCTTACAAATATAAAAAAAGAGAGGTTCCCCCCACCTCCAGTCTTCTTTTGCTACAGGACTTCTTGGAGGACCAAAGAAATCAAATTAGTTTTGTAGGTTGCACTTAGAAGATATAGGAGAATGCAGATCTTTAACAATTTGAGCTTTTCTCCCATGTGTTTCTCAGGAGTTTTGATTCGAACAATCTCAGAAGAGTTTTTACACAGGCTGAATAAAAATTCTTTTTAAATCCTTTTTTAAATCTTCCCCTCTTACTCCATTTTTAATTCTCCTCAGTAGCTCAGGATTCCTTTCTGTTTTGAGGCATGAAATCCTTTCAGCTCTTTTGCCTACATGCCAAAAAAGAGCAAGAACAAAGCAAAAGATTATGGGAAAAAAAAGCAAGAAAATAATGACATTTTCTTTTTTTAAAAAGATCTCATCTATCATTATGCCACAAGAAAACAAAAAATTCCAAAACATACACTTTTTTCCTCTCTATGGGTCACATCTATCAAGACAGAGAAAATTCTGTGCTCTTGTATTTGGTTTCTAAGCTGGATGCACAAACTACCCTGGCTGTAGCCTCCAGGGACATTGTCACCAAACAAATGCTGTCATTAAAGTATTGGTAGGAGGTCCATTAGCAAATGCAAAGAGAAAAACAATTTTTTGGGGGGTTGGGTAGGAAAAGCAACTAGTAACTAAATCTGGAAGTACAGCTGGCTGCTCTTAAATTAGAGAGCTTTAGGAGGTCTCCCACACATCGCTGTAGGATTGCAAGTTTGCCAAAGAGGTTTTTGAGCTATGCATTGCTGCAGATATGCTTCACCTCCTCCAGCTTTGCTATCCTTTTCTTGCTAAGCTTCTCTATGGCTGTAAGCCTCTCTCAGTTAACTCCCCAACGTCTCTCTGGGCAGTATCTCAATGCTCGTCCATCTCTCCTTCCAGTTCTTTTAGTTCCTTGGTATGGTTTCAATCCCATATCTCAGCTGCTCAAGAGGAAAGAAAATGAGCTCAGTGGATTTCTGCCCTTCTCCATCAGCTGCCCCTATTATCTCATTAAGAAAAAAAGCTTATCCAGATGTATAACTAAAACAACACATTTTTTTTCTTAGAGATTTTCTTGCATCACTCCTCTCTGCAGGTAATTTTACTGTTGTTTTACAATACAGGTAGAAGGTGATTTTCCTACATAGAGTGTTGCTTGGCCCTGAATCTGGTGGGTTGTCAATTTTTCCCTGTTTGCAGCTGAAAGTAATTTTTCAGAAAACATGGTCATACTCCAGTCTGAGAGAACTAGCACAGCATTTGAGCATTCCCTTGCAAGGACTAGTCCACAAAGGCTGCATTCTGCAAAGATACCTTGACGCATGTGTAACGCCTGTATCTTAAGCACATGTAATTTACATGCATGTCAGCAACCAGATTATCTCACCAGACAGGTGGGCAGTTTTTCCAGGACCAGTGATTAGTTTAATATATTGTAAGAGATAGCGAAGGAAGAGAAGTAGCTCCTCTCTTACTTGACAGTACACAAAGTCAATTTATTGCAAAACAGAAATCTCCAGAATACCAACAACAGTTACTGTGCACACTTTGAGGCTGCTGTACACAGGGAATTATTATTACCATGTTTAATGGGAGGACAAGAATAACCATCAATCACTGTTCCCCAATACCCTCCCCGTTAAGGCTAAAATTAATCTTAGTTTGAAACTAAAATAAAGCAGAACTCCTTTTGTGCTCGTTGTTCTGGAACAGGGAAGATCCTCAGAAAATCAAGTGCTTTGGGCTAAAGGCCTCTAGAGGTCACCAGAACCTAATTAATAAGCATTGCTAAACCCATCTGTGAAGTGTAAATCACTTTGTTTTGATTGGGACTTTCCACCTCTGCAGCTCTGGGTCTCCCCTCTCGCAAGGAATCCAGACTGTCATTAGATGATGAAGAATATAAAATGCTTGCAAACCCACGCCCTCCAGCAGAGGCTTGGCTATGCAGGAGTCAGCTCCCTTTTGGGTAAGAAAGCAGAGTCACACAATTGGCATCTTTTTCTCTGCGCACGGTTCCAATCTTACCTGCGTGCTTTGTGATAAAACCTGCCCTGGCGCAGATGGAGTCTCTCGTGCCCCATGGGCGATGTCTTGCCACACCTTTGTAAGCCCAGTGATGCCGCGAGTATTGCCAAAGTGAGAGGGATGCCAGTTCTTTCTCTTGTGCTGATGCATGAAAGCAATAACACAAAAGAGTGCACAGGCTGAGCGTGCAGATTAGTAATTGGCAAGGATTTTTCTGTGTGCATTTTTGCCTTGCAAATTATGATCTGCAAACACAGGAAAGCCTGTAAAGAGCAAGGTTTCCTTCCAGGCCACCCAGTGTTGTATCTACAGGGAAGGTTTAGAGAAGAGCTACAATTTAATTATGATTAAGCAGTTGTCATGAGGCCAGAGACCTCATCTGCTTCATGCAAGAGCAGAAGGGAAAGCTCAAGTAATTTTCCTGGAGCTCCCTCCAGGGTTTAGGAATGAGACAGTCTGGGGAGAAGGGAGCTGGGTACAGTTGAGGGAGAATATTTATTTCAAGACAGCAAACAGAAGCTGATCCTTTCAGGAGAAGTTCCTCCGAAGAGAGCAAAGGTATTTATTTTGGGAGCTGTCACTGGAATGGAGGCCTGTGCTGTCTCAGCAGAGGAATTTTTGTCCCCTCTGAAAAGCCAGAAGAGTTGAATACAGATAAGTGGTCTTTGCCTCGTCAGGATGGTGAGGGTGGTATGGGGGGCTGCTGTGAGGGGATCCTCACAAAGGGCTCCTTTGCTTTTAGATACAGGATTCTGCAGGCCCACGACGTTTCCTCAGAGTCCAGGGAGTTTTTCTGGATGCACAGCAGGAGGTGAGGCTGTGCCCCTTCAACAGCCTGTGCGGTAGCTCCTTTCCATGGCCCTTCCTTTGCCTCAGTGGCAGCAAGTGGCATGCACTCCTTGTGCCCTGCTCTGGGAGCAGCAGCCCACAGTAATAGGATCGCCCTGAGAGTGTTTACTGGGCATTAGCAGGTATGTTATTTTTGCAGACTGGAACTGTGACGCTGCAGCCTGGCTGGAGTCCACGTGTCAATCCCTAATCCCATGCAAAGCCCCAGAGAGGTCAGCAAGACCATAAACAGAGGTATGTGCCCACCTGAAGAAGGGCAGGATTATTTTCCACTCCCAGAGAGGAAATGCTCATATGAATCTTATGGCCATCCTTTATGTTCTTCCCATTTACTTGAGAAAGAGGCACAGATAAGAGTTAGGTGCTTCCCTTCTCAGTTCCCTTCTCAAGGTTGGGTACTAGAGAAACCTTGCTGCTTCTTCCCCCTCTCCAAACAGCAATCTCATCAAGATTTCTTGCTGGCTGCCACCTGTAGAGAGCAGAACACCACGCCTTTTGCTATTTACAGTGCAATTAACCTTTAGAAAATTAGCCTGAGACTGTCACGAAAGGATTAATTAAGGTAACACACCCTTGACGTGTTCCCACCATGCATGTAGTGTGCTGCGTTTGCAGCAGCATACCCACAACTCTGCCAAAACTCTTTCAGAATCAGAGGGGTATTTTTTATCCTTTCTGCATTATCCCAGAAAATTTGCCAGCCACACGGAGATGCATGAGGAAGGGCTCCAACAGACACAGTCCCGTGGAAGTAGTTACAGTGAGATAAGACCTGGCCTTCCCCAGCAGTGCGGGTGCTTCCCTGCTGCTGAATGTTACTGCCCTGGCAGCAAGGATGTGGGGCCATGCCTCAGCCACCTCAGCTGAATGTTGTAGTTTAAGCAGCCAAAGAAGGAAGTTGCTGCCAAAATATCAGGCTGTGATGTGCAGCAGCTGTGCTTTGGAAACATACCCTATTTTGCCCAGCACTGTCAGACTTCCATCCAGGTTTCTGTGCGCATGTCCAGGAGGCATAATGCATGCACACCGAGGCCAAGGGTTCTGGAACACCTTAGACCTCTGGCCCTTGTACAGCGGAGTTGATCTGTGCAGATGTGCAGGACATGCCCGGGTTATCTGGACATCCCTGTGCTTGCTGCCAGGCCTCGCAGAACCCTCAGGCAGATGAGCCAGTTCTCCCAGCTCCAGCACAGCCAGAGTTCTGGTGGGAAAAGAGGCCTTGGCCGGGGAAATTCCAGCACGCCGGCCCTGCTTCCAGGTGGCTGTAACTCCTGACACAGAGGCAGGGTGGCCGGTAAAGGCAGCAGCATCTTAGCCAAAGCAGCTGCAGTCACCACAGTTGATATCCTGAAGGCTAAAATCTCAGGACTCAAAGCTGCACCAGAGACCAGTTGCTGCGCAGCAGTGCTGTTGGTAGGCAATGCCAGGTGATACCTATATTGGTGGGCGATGGTTTTGTCGTGCTATTGTAGCCCCATGTCCCACACTGTGTCACCCAGCGTGGGCTTGTCCTGCTGTACCTTTGCTGCTGCCACCTCCTCCTCACACAGCGAAATCCCCCGTGGATGGGTTCTGGGGAGATGGCGTCAGCCCAGGGAATGGGGGCTTAGTGAGGAGGGAAATGGCCTCGTTTCAAACCACAGCACCACCTCCGCCTCCTAAATGTTTACCAGAACAGTGATCGTTGGTAGTGCCCAACACTTTTATTTCTTCAGCAACAAGATTCGAAGGGTATGACCCACAGCAACACTAGTCTGACAAATCCTGGACAGTATTTTTTAATTGCAATCAGGTGTAAACTACTTCCTTACGTTTCTTTGGATCCATGAATATTTGAAGGCAGAGCTAAACAAAGTATTTAACCTCATTGTAAGTTCAGTCCGTGCTTGGCTGAGTCAGGTAATACAATGCTGTTATTCTTTGATGATGCAAGTGTTTAGCTAATGTCTCTTATGGCTGGAGAAATCAATTATAAAGTTACATCACCACTGATGCAGTTCTGTCATCTATTTGCATGTCTTCTCTGATTCCCAAACTCTGTCAAGGCTAGAAAACGTGGGAGGCTTTCAGGGTTTTGCGTCCAGGAGTGTACCCTAAGGAAATCATGAATGCACGCAGAGATGAGACCTAGATGCATACCATTCCCAGCCTCCTCCTGGTTTTCTCTGACGCAAAAACACTTAAGAGCCAACTTGGATGATACCGGCACTGGGACCCTGGGCATGCAGCATGGTCTGATCCAGGGGTACGCATAAACACAGCCTGAGGTGGTACAAAGAGATAATAACCATTCAGCATTACTGGGAAGAAAGGCTGAAACAGCATCTGTTGCAATGGTGAACTCAGAACTCTTCACGCTGTTACGGTACGGACATTTCTAACAATATTCAGAACATCCAAAAAAGCTGGTAGGGAGGAGCAAGGGATTAGTCTGGTTTCAGCCTCACCCTCCGTGTTGCAGCAATACCTTAGCAGTGAGACAGCTGGCCAAGCCCACAACGTAACTGAAAGGTTGCAGCTTCACAGATGGTGATAGCGGTACGCAAGACTGCACCGTGAATTAAATAATAATAAAATGAATACAAAGTATAGTTGATACAGGATAATAAAAAGAATGAGTGTACTAAATCATTACACAACTACTCACCTTCTTATATAATTGATTACTAAGTCCTTTAATTAATTTGCTGTTAAGAACATGGAAGAGGAGTGACCAAGGTAATTTACTGGTTATATGCACATTATTTGGAAATTCAGATAGTTCCTAAAGGCTCTGATTCTTGTCAGATTTAGTAGCAAAACCTAACAATGCTCCTGCCCCCACAACTGAAGCCAACAGGAACCATAAATTAGTCTCAAGTTATTTACACTCAGTGTATAAACATAAACCTAAATAAGTGGCAGTTTGTCGTAATATGTCACGCTGTAACACGTCAAAGGGGGCTCAGGCTGAGAAGCTGGCACACTGGCTGCTTGTCGGGGGGACAGTAACCTCCAGCAGATGGGCAGAGCGGACAACAGGCTGTGCTAATCTCTTCACCTGCGGTGGCTGAGTCTGACAGGGATCGTACCTCAGAGCCCTTTAGTAGTACAATTTTCTTGCATGTACTGAGGGGTGTGACTTCCATTTGTCCTGGGAAGACTGATGTGGGAAAGCTTTTCTGTCAAGAAATGGTGGATGTTTAGGTTCTTCTTGGTTCAAGACAAGGAGAGCAATTGCATCTATGGGCCTACACGGATGAGCTTTTCCTGATTTCCAATGAGTCGATCTGAAGTCAAATAGTCTGTCTCTAGTGAATTGGGTCATCAGCAGTGACCTCTTCGGGAAGAAGGGCCTCTGATGCTGAAAACCTCGTGGACTGTTAAAGAAGTTAAGGCACTTTTCATTTCCCCTTCCAGGGCATAGCACAAGTTGATTAGGAACACTAAGATGATTACCTCTGCTTTGTGTTAGCTCTCAATTATGCCCTAATTAATATTAATAGAAATCTGGCAAAGGCAGCTTAAAGCAGCAACAGGGTTTTTATCTTCAGTCACTTCCTAGCCTGAAACCTGCAGCTGTTAAACTGCACAATACAGAAATCTTTAAAAATATATAATCAGTCAAGGAGCGTCTTCGGTCTGACTAATGAAGAAAGGTTTTGGCATGACGGCTTTAGAAACGGCTCTTGGCTCTGGGAACCTGGTTGTTTACGCGAGGTCTCCCGGCCACAGGCTCTCAGCCCTCCGGATTTTTAAACGGTAATTGCCTCAAGAAAACCCCAGAGAAGTGGAGCAATAAACCCCGAGACCCTTGCCCAGAGTGCGGGGGCAGCTCCTGCCCAGCCCGTCAGAGCTGCGTCAAACGGCGTCACACGCTACCGAGGAGCTGCCCTTGCCGGCCGGCCTGTCCCGGCCCTGGCTCCCGCCTGCATTGGGGCCCACGGAGCCTCTCTGCCGCGGCCGAGGCGACGACCCCCCAGGCGGCAGTGACCGGGCAGAGCTCCCCGGGCGGGCAGATGGGTCGGGCAAACCCGCCCGGCGCCCCGTTACCGCGGCCGCCCTGGGCCGAGCCGCCTCACGCCCGGCGCCGCAGGGCCAATCCAGGTCAGCCCAGGGGGAAACCGAGGACGCCCCGGCTCAGGGCTGGCGCGAACCGCCCGGCCCAGGGGACGCGCCTGCCCCGGGAGGCAGCGGGCGGGGCGTTAACGCCCCCCGCGCGCGCCCCCGCCTCCTCCTTCCCCCCGCCCCGCCCCGCCCCGCCCCGCTCAGCTGCCCCGCCGTGGCGTCACTGGCGGGGCGGGGCTGCTCCCGCGCTCTGCCCCGCCCTCCCGCAGGGACCGCGACAGCTGGGTTGCCTGGCAGCGGCGCGGCGTGACGTCACGGCGGCGCGACTGCCACCTGCCCTCCCAGCGCCGGAAGGGCCTTGGCGCCGCGGTGACGTCGGCGCTTCCTTTTTTCCCAGCGAGGCCGGAGCGGAGGTAGGAGTGCGGCCGGGGCGTCCCCCATCCGCCGCCATCCGCCCCTCACCTGCGGCGCGGCCGCCGCTGCCGCCCGCCCTGGCTCTGCTCTAGCCCTGCCCCGCGTCTCCCCCCGCGCGGGAGGGAGCTGGGCCGCTGCACGGCGGGGGGGCGGGGGCCGCGGCCTGGCGCTAACGGCGGCCGCCGCCTGGCGCTAACGGCTGCGGGGGTTATGGGGGAGGGGAAGGGGCGCCCTCGCTCGTGGCAGCGCTAACAGCGGTTGTGGGCGCGCTGCCCTCTGCCTGCAGGGCGCCATGGGCCGCGTGATCCGGGGCCAGAGGAAGGGCGCGGGCTCCGTCTTCCGCGCCCACGTGAAGCACAGGAAGGGCCCGGCCAAGCTCCGCGCCGTCGACTTCGCCGAGAGGCACGGCTACATCAAGGGCATCGTCAAGGTAGGAGCGGGCCCATGGCGGCGGGGATCGCGGGGGTCCGCGGCGGGTGCCGGGGCCCGGGTGCTCTGGACCCCGCGGCTGGAAGGGCCCTCAGCAGCCTTGTCGTCGAGGGCCGAGGGACCGGAGGCACGTGTTCCCCAACACCTCGCTTGTGTAAGGGGTCTGAAGCCCTGTCGGCTGTGCTGAGAGCTGTTCGGCTGCTCCTTACCCGGGCTTCTTATGTTTTGTTGAATAAGTCACGTTCTTCAAAACGCTGAGCTGGTTTGGATTTATGACAGCATTTAAATAAAGAAGCTAGCAGCATGTAGCAATATGATTTTCTGTTAGAGCTTTGCTAATGCAGGAATATCAATGTGCTTTTATATCTAATAGCTCCCAGTACCTTATGAAACATGGGTGGGAAGAGTTGTCCGCATAGTTGATTGCATCTTTAAAAAAAAAAAAAATCGATCTTCATAAAGACTAAGTAGTATCTATCATCTTAGTCTTGAGCGGTGGGGTCAAGGCAGTACTTTTATTTGGGGTATGATAGTGTTTCAGGTCTGGTGTAGGTATTTTTTGTGTCAGTGACTTGGACTGCAAACAGTGCCACTGGGTACCTGGCTAGATGCTCTGCGCATCTAGCCATCTCTTCAGCCTTTTAGAGCAGGGTCACCTTCAGGCTGGAGAAGGATCTTTCTTCACACTCACCATAATTGAGTTTGATGATAAAAAGTAGATAGGTAGGTTTGACTTAAACTTATGTAATACTTGGGGTAGGGTGTTTGCCTGACAGGGTTGAAAACAGCAGTAAACACATTACTACTGGACACTAACAACATCTGAACTTTCCTAGAAAATAGACATATCTTAAAGAGTTCTAATCACTTAGCTGTAGTTTAAATATATGGTTGTGTATTGGAATCTCAGTGTACTTCAGGAACAGAATTGACATATTTTTCTGACAGAAAAAAAAACAAGTGTGTGCTTCCTCATTTAGGGCCTTACGTAGCTTCAGTGTGCTTAGAAGGTTAGAAACACTTCCATTATTAGAAAACACTTGGAGAAATTGCTGCTTGTGTCCAACTTTGTCTCTGCCCAAAAGTGATTGGGCAACTAGTGAAAGTGAATTTCTTAGTATGGAGAGATCTGACATCTGCAGAATGTCAGGAATAAAACAGTTCAGACACGATTAGTTTCAAGCGGCACACTTAACCAGAGTCATTATTTTGTGATACAGATATTTGAGGTTGTATTTGTACAAATGTGAATCTTCAGCTCATTCACAGGAGAAATCAAGATCCCTCTGAGAAGGGGGGATCCTAGTGAGAATTACCTCAGTAGTAATCACCTCCAGTTTTTCTAGTTCTTTGATTTCTGCAGAACCCATGACAAATGCTGTATCCTGTTCTAAAGCACATCTACGTTCCAACAGGACATCATTCATGATCCTGGCCGAGGCGCTCCCCTTGCCAAGATTGCCTTCCGTGACCCGTACAGGTTTAAGAAACGAATCGAGCTGTTCATTGCTGCTGAGGGTATTCATACTGGCCAGTTTGTTTACTGCGGCAAGAAAGGTGAGTTAAGACCGAAAGTGTGTTGCCTGAGCAGTTTCAGAAGGCTAAAGCAGGTGTTGTCCGAATACACGAAGGGAGGTTTTTTAAAGTGTAGTTGTGGGCCATCACAAAGCAGTAGCTTCCACTAGCTTCAAGCAAACCTAGATTTCCGTCTTGGAGGTTGCAGTCTCCTCATGCAGCCTGTTTTGATTAACAAGCCTAACCGCAGTTCTTGTCCAGTGTTTGGGTTGTTCTATCTAGAGTCCCATTTTGCCTGCCTTTCTGTTACACTGAACATGAAACTTGTGTTTGAAGTCAAACAATAAAAAGGTGCCCCTGCCTGTTGCTCCTGCAGTGTTTATGCGGTGCCCCTTTTCTGTGCAGAGAGGCCCATGTTAAACAGAACTGTAATTCAAGTACAGGAGCCTGAATGAAGCTGTTGATACTCTGATCACTCTTTGCAGCTCAGCTGAACATTGGCAATGTTCTACCTGTTGGCACCATGCCGGAAGGCACCATTGTGTGCTGCCTCGAGGAGAAACCTGGTGACCGTGGAAAGCTGGCCCGTGCTTCTGGAAACTACGCCACCGTCATCTCTCATAACCCTGAAACAAAGAAAACTAGAGTGAAGCTGCCTTCTGGCTCCAAGAAAGTGATTTCTTCTGCTAACAGAGCTGTTGTTGGTAAGGAGAGACAGCTATGAACTTGTCACTGAGTTTATGTCCTGCTAAGCAAGCTTTCAAACAGGGCCCCAGTTCCCAATATGGTGTAGAAAATAGCATTGTTTACAGGCTGGTCCCAGGATTATGCACAGGTACAGTCTGTGCATAGGTGCCTAACTTGTATATTATGCCTGCATTACTTGTGGTAATGGGAACTTAAACTTGGAGATAGTTTGACCTGGTAAGATTCCTCAAGCTGGAATCACTCAGCCTATAAAATCTGCAGCCCTCTGGGAGGAACTGCTGCAGAAAATGGCATGAAGGTTTCCTGCTTTTGATATAGTGACTGAGCCTATGGGGTAGTGCTGGAGGTGCTTAGCCGCTGTAGGTGTCGTCAGTTGGGTGAAGTATTCTGGAATGTCTGACAATGAATAAAAAGCCCATTGTCAAGAAGGAGACATGTTACCAGGTTTGTTATACACTTGACTGACAGCTGTACTTGTCTTTTGGCACTTGATGTAGTCCTCGGCAAGTGTTTAAAGGTGGGAGGAGAGAGAACTGTTAGGCTTAAGCAGTTTTACTTGTGTTGATGAGGCAGAAGTTACCAAATGTCCCTGCATCCAAACAGAAGATAACAAAATTAACAATCTGTGGTCTGTTACTCTAGTAAAGTTGACTAAATAATGAAATAACTAGCTATTAAATCTCAAAGGGCTGAAAAGTCCACTGATGTCTTTCAGTTGATACTTCCTTTAGTTGTAACACTAACAAAGCTGTTTTCGCCAAGAAATTCTAGCGATAAAACGGGGGTAGTGCCTTAGAAAAAGCGCTAAACTCAATCCTGTATGTCTGGATTGAAGGGTAGTAATTAAAGTATGTGTCTTCTTGCCGATCACTTAGTGCATGGCTAGTAGCTTGAGCATAATCTCATTGCGTGTGTTGAATGGAAAATACTAGTTTCAATATGCAGTTGGGATTGTTTGAGATTGGTCATCAGAAGCTTATTCTTAGAACTTGAATATTATTAGGAATTAGTCTTGTTAAACCATTTATTTCGTGCTCTTGTCTGTTGTATTTGCCTGTTATCAATCCTGTTGATTTTTTTCAGGAATTGTTGCTGGTGGAGGTCGTATTGACAAGCCCATCCTGAAGGCTGGCCGTGCCTATCACAAATACAAGGCAAAGAGAAACTGCTGGCCGCGTGTCCGTGGTGTGGCCATGAATGTGAGTCCATTTTCAATTAGTTTTCACTCTTGTTTTTTATGGCTTAGGATTTGTTTGGTAGGAGGAGTCTGGCATATAGCTGGAAAGAAAGCTTCACAGATGCTGTAATTGCACATTTAATTAGGGTAGTTAGCAGCACTTGATGGTTACTGCACTGTATGAAAAATGAAGCTGTTAAAACTTTTGTTCCCTTAAATCAGTTTATTGTTGTTAAATGTCATTACTCATTTCTGTTGTTAATTATATTGACAACTTGATTTCCTTTTCCACAGCCTGTAGAACATCCTTTTGGTGGTGGTAACCATCAGCACATTGGCAAGCCTTCAACCATCAGGAGAGATGCTCCTGCTGGGCGCAAAGTTGGTCTCATTGCTGCCCGTCGTACAGGTAGACTGCGTGGAACA
This sequence comes from Nyctibius grandis, assembly GCF_013368605.1. Lineage (NCBI taxonomy): Eukaryota > Metazoa > Chordata > Aves > Nyctibiiformes > Nyctibiidae > Nyctibius > Nyctibius grandis. Next base: position 27,576,500 of record NC_090659.1, read on the forward strand.
AAGACTGTGCAGGAAAAGGAGAACTAAAGACCTAGCATGGAGTTTACAGAATAAATTTTTAAAACATAACTTGTGTGAAGTTCCAAGTTATCTGTTGCTAAAGTGTGGCTAAAATAGGGATAATAAATATTCAACCTTCAACAGGGGAAGTTGTGAGTGAGATGAGGGGTTTTTCCCTGCCTTCAAGAGCAGGAATTCTTTCAGCCAGCACTTTGGGTCTGTAAGCCAGTGCTACAGGCTGGAATAACACTTGGTGTAGGTGCTCCTGTGCCTAGATGTGATGTTAACACTTGCGTGGTAGTTCACCTACAGGAATCAAAATAACACTGATCCTGAAGTGCCTGTGCCAGACCTCCACAGGTGAGTATGACCTTATATTGACAGGAATCCAGTGGAATGCAAAGCAGGAAGAATAATTTTCTGTATCTGCCCACAAAAATAGCGCTGTAGCTGGCCACACATGTCTGTAAAGTGGGAAAGATGATCAAAAAAACCAACCACGCACCTTGAAGAAAGGCACCGGATGACATTTGGGAAAAATATAAAAAGCAATTTGACAAGTTTTGTTTCTTTATATACCCCCAATACCATCAAAGTCTGTGTCATGTTTTTGCCATGAGGTCAGAAGCTCTTGCTTATGTGCCCTTACTCTCCTGACACGGATCTAAATTTAACACTCCTCCCAAACATTATCAGAACAACATTTAAAGTATTTAATGTTCAAATGACTGCCGTGACAAAAGCTGAGTTAAGAAAGATTTTGCAATACATCAAATACAGTAGAATTTTCCTCGCATGAGAGCTGTTCTTTCAGGCTGTTGGTGCAAAGAACTTCCAGCACAATTTGCATTAAATGCACCTAAAGAACTTACAGAAACCATGGTTTCCAACTGTGCTTGGATTTGTTGACTCCACGTGTTTTCTAGGAAAGGGGGAGATTCTTACAACACTTGCTGCCTTTGTTGCTGATCCCAGGCTCTGCCAGGTGTCCACAGCCAACAGCTGGAATATCAGTGCGCTAAATCTATGGGTATGGAGTAATTGCACAAATAAGCAAGCACCATATTGCCAATCTTTAATGTAAATATACAGGATGGAATGCTAAAAGTCACTTTAAATTCACACAGTAGTATGAGGATTTTGAAGATTTGAGTCCATTCTCCAAACTGAGGAACAATTGCTCTTGTTGCATATAACTATTATTAAAGTAGAGTCTCTCATAAAGTTTGCTACAAATTGGAGACTTATCGTTAATGTTTGCATCCCGTAGACCTGAATGCTCCCAACATGCTCTAGCTGCTCCTTTGGAAAGGCTACCTGGAAATGCAAGTCAGGGTTGTGAAAAACCCTAGAGGATGTTCCAAACATTGTCCTGTGCTAAACAGGGAGTTCATGCCAGTCAGCCAAGGATGTCCATCTGTCCACACCTGAAAGCTTTAAGCGCATGAATAGGTAATAAGTGGTCCCTGGGGCAGCACACATTTCAGAGCAGTAGGACAGGACTACACAGACAAGCTGGACTTGAGGAGCAGATGAAGCCAGAGGGGAAATTTTATGCAAGATGGTGCTTGAAAAAGCTGTGAGGAGCCCACGTGTGTGCATGCACACAGCAGAATTTATGATTGCAAAAATCAGGCTGCAGGGAGGCCCCCCTGTGCTGGTGGAACCGCACCCACGAGTATGCTGAAGGCGGCACAAAGGCCACCGGCACCCACGGGAGCCCTCAGCCATGATGGCGTTGAGCCAAGCCCTTCGGCGCACCCCACGGGGAGGTGCAAAAGGAGCAGCTTCTTAGTGAGACAGTGGGTACCTACCTACCTATAGCCAGGTTGCCAAACCATCTGAGGGGACAAAATATAGAGCAGCAATATCAGAACTTAATTCTTTCAGAGGGGAAATTCCTCTAGAGACTTTTAAGTCCAGTAACGTAACTGAAATGAAAAAAGCCTCAGTGATAGTAACAAGCGACCACAGCACAAGACAAGCATTCTCCAGGGCCAAAATGCTCCCCCCAGCACTAGCACTGTGGGTGCTAAAAATTTATGAAAGAAATGGAAGGGAAGAGGGAATTAAACAAAGTGAATGACTAAAAAAATCAGAGGCTCTAAAGAAACCAACATAAAATGAAAAATTTTTATAAACTGAAATATGTTTTCCGAACTGAAGGTCTAACTTAAGACAAGCTGTAGAATAGAGGGTGAACTCCAGCAGATTACACGATAGGGGAAGTTAAGAGAACTACCAATGTGACAAGGGAAGAATAAAAAAAAAAAAATACCCATAAAAATATACCGTTGAGTTACTAACAAGCTTACTTCAGCCTGGGAGAACCTGTGAAAGGACTGAATGGAAAATGAACATGGGACTAAAGTTGATGTCAGTCACTGTCCTCTGCGTGGGCTGAATGGAGTGTCAGCCCCCTGTGGCAGGCAGGAGGTTCAGCTGAACAGGATAGCGGCTCCTTCTGAATTTATGCGGTAGAAATCGGAAATTAAAGATGACAGGGACACTGCAAAGAAGCAAGGTGCCTTCCTTTACCACCTGGGCTGGAAAGATCCTCAGTGTAGGCTTCCTACTTTCAAACAGAAACGGTGCAAACCCGGCGGTATCAGGTGGGACAGTGTTGGGACAATCAATAAATCAAGAGCATTTTATCACCAGGATCTGGTGTACTTAACCATGATCTATGGCTGGTCCTGGGATTCATGGGTGAGAGACTTACCATACAGTGAAGTAAACTGATGGGAAATAGTCCCCCTTATTTCCCACCTTGGTTGGCATTGCCTCCATTGCGCAGTACACAGATGCCTGCTGCACTCCGGTGTTACACAGCTCAGGCACCACTAAAGCCATAAAGTGCCAATAGAGGAAATTAAAGCTCCGTCATTGCCCTCCTGCCCCCTTCCCCTGCGTCTGCACGAGTAACCAGCTCCCTCACAGCAGCCAGCAGGGTGATCCCTCCACCCCGGGCTCTAAACCCCCCTTTCTGTTGAGAAGTTGCTGACCATCAACAGCAGGAAAGAGAACTGCTAACCTGGTGGTGAAGTGGATGGATTTCTGAGCTCCTAGCTTTACTCAAGCAGCTTTAATACAAAAACACTTTGGAATGTAAGTTAGCAAAATAAATGCAAACCATGTTCAATAGAAAACACATGGCATCCTTGCATGGTGTTGTGCTTCTCCCACCCCCCATAACTCATCGTATGTTTTTATATTTAATCCTAGTAATTATATTTTAAATGTATATCATATTTGCCAACCTCTTGCTCGAACCAGCTGTTCTTATCAGCATAATAAGACTACACAGTTGATTTGCTTATATAGTTTATATCCAGGATACTTACTTCATGGATGAAAGTCTCAATTCCAAGCCCTAATGATACACAGAGGACACGAGCTACTATACGTACAGTCAAACTTCAAAAACTGCAGCCATGCTTATTAAAAGGAGGAAAAAAAAATCTCCTGTAAAGAGAGCATGGCTACAAAGACATCAGAAATCTTGAAATGAAGCAAACACTGTTTTAAAGGAAGATGTTATGTGTTCTTGCAGGAATTTCAGTGGTTATTTCCAGTATAAGGCTTTGTTCACTAAAAGGAAAAAAAAAAAAGATAAAAGGAAAAAAAGATACATACCAGTGAAGCACTAAAAAGTCTTCATTTAGAAGTGCTTCAAATTTCCACCTACTGAAAGACCAAACAGCATTTTCTTCATACTTTCTTAAGGATGCATTGTGGAACACCAAGTCCTAAGCATAGACATGTATCAGAAATGCTTTCATCATAATAGAACACCCCCATTAGCATTATTATCCGTTTCCAATCTACTGCTCCACGGATACCTCAGCAGCCCGATGGCTGTTGCACAGCGCAGCACACACGATTCTAACTTGTGCCAAGACACACACGGCACAAGCAAGACTTCGCCCAGAGGTGGGCAAGGCTCCCTCTCCAGTGCTCTCCACACCACCATCTCCCACTCCTCCGGGACGCCCATAAACGAACTGCCCGCCCTCGATAAATCAGAAGGGGGGGTGCAATTTCTGGAGGATCCCACACCTGCTACACACCAGTGCAGGGAAGGAGGAAATACAAAAGGAGATGCAAGGAAACCATCTAAGGTAGGAAAAGGTCAGAGCAAATCCATCCAGAGAGGTTTTGCAAAAAGAAGAGAGGGAAACAAGCTTCAGCAACAAAACTATAAGGCTGACTTCGTTATGTTGAAGCAACCAGGTGAGTATCAAAACCAAAAGAAATGCTTCAGGCCCTATTTTCAGCTAATGTAAAAACCACAGGAGCCCAAATTCTAAAAGGTTTCAGGGAGTTGGGTGATCGATAATCATTACATATTTCACAATCGCCATAGAAGTTAAATTAAAAATTGGCTTTTTTTTGTCCTGTGGCATTTAACGAATTCTCAGGGAGAAACATGAGAAACAGAACACACTCATGGGAGTTGCTTTATGCTTTTGCTGTCTTGATCAAAAGCTTTCTTCTCCTAGTTTACAGCAACCCCCCAGCTAGCAATGAACTATCGGGATACATCCAAAACGTAACTGGAATTCTTATTTTTGCTAACATGTCGATGTCCAGAGAATTCACACACACGTCCACTCAGATGGATTACATCAACTGAGCAGAGCTACAATAAGTTCGGGTGTTACCCACTTCCACGTCTGTCTTGTTTGTTTTCTATTTAATGTTGGTATTACAAATTCCCAGTAATTTGCCATTGTTTTGTGTTTTCATTTACATGTCTTCAAAGCCAGTGCCAAGAGCAAACGAAGTAAACTGGAGGTTTCTATTAGCTCTCCATTACACCTACTTCAAATTCATTTTAGGGGACAGCCCTTGCTCTGATAGAGCAAAACCACTGGCTAATTGGCACAGGGGTAACAGCAGCTATTTTACAACCAGCTTTTAACAACAGGGAATGTGTAAGGACACCAGTCCCTGCAATAACTGCTCGGTACCAAGGAGAGGCAGGTGTAGTTACAGAAGGCTTTGGCCCTCAGCAGGCATGAAGGCAGTGACCCCCAGGAACGTCCCCATGCAGCCACCTCTTCTCCAGTGACCACAGTGCAGTCAAGTCGGTCCTTATGTACTATAATAGATTCAAAGGCAACAGTGAACCTGGGTATTCTCCTGCGTTAAGGACACCCCAGCTTTATTTCCCTGTCTTCATCACAGCGAGTCTCTTCCATCAACTTCATTATGTTGTACTTTAATAAATTCAACACAAGAGTCCTCCACTAGCCCATTCTTCAGTTAAGTCCACATTTTATTATGGTTTGCTGTTGGTACTTCAATCAGATTATATATACAGTCATCTAAAACCTACATCAAAATCATGTTGACTGCTCTGAAGACCGAGAGAAGTGACACGATTGAAGTTTTCTTCCACAGCTATGTGGTAAGTCTACATTCCCACAGCAGTTTTTTGGTTCAGGTTGCAGAAGCATTCAGAAAGCCAATGCCAGGTCTCTCTCAGACTCGAAGCGGGAGGGTTACACAGTTCTCTTTCAGCATTTCAGTCTTATACACAACCACGGTAGCAAGCAGTAACATTTTTTCCTAGACAAACACCTGTCTTGATCTGCAGATCCTGGCTTTTCACATTTGGACATCCCTCCTTTCCAACCCCTCACCAAACCACATAGATGGAAAACTATATACATCTGTCGTGGTTTAAGCCCAGCCCAGCCTGCGGTTGCATTATTTTGAACAGTATTAGTTTTGAAAAGGATTTTATGCTACTTCACACGGTAAGGGAGGTAGCATGAGAGACGGAACAGAAGTGTTTGTGAATCCATGTGGTGCCACCTGAAAAAAGGCAAGATCCTTCATTTTGATGCAATCATACATAGCTAATTCTTGGAATCGAACATTTCAAAATGATTTCTACATCCCTAGGGGGGAGGCAGGGACTGCCCTGTGCCTGCCCAGCAAACAGACTGACCGTATTTCTGCACCTGTATTGGCCTGGCCCAGAAGAAACCGCATGCTGCTAAAGCCACTTACAGGCCTATCAGCCTTCAGCGGCTCGGCAATGAACTGTCAAGAGGTAGAAAGTATCAATAGAACAAGCGTATGAAGCCTCTCGCTCAGCCCAGACCCTGTCTTTATTTGCTGAGAGGATTCAACTCAGTAGACAGCTCTTAGAGGAGAAAAATAATAGAAAATGCTTTATATGCTACTTAATAAACTTCCTGCTAGAAATAAATTCTTCATGCTTGGGGAACCCTGTATTCGGAAGAGTTCACAAGACTGTAAGGGCTCACACTCCACTGCTACCAGTGGTGTGAGCCCAGGCAAAGCACACTCAGCATCTCCAGTTCCTGACGGATCTGACCCCTTTCCTTTCAGTGAAGTATTCCCATTTCTGCTATTTCACCTGTTGTTAATCACACAGCAGGACAGGTAGATAGAATTTGTGAGCATCATTAAATCTCTAAGATGTAGTCTTCCATGTTTCTAAGCTTTTGAATTTGCTTCCAGACTTTCTAAAGACTCTAAAGCACCTACCAGATATTTAAATACAATCACATATATTAAGTGTCCAAGTTTTCAATCAGCATCCTTTTCCAAAGTAGATTCCAGCGAGACCTACCATTTTCATTCACCTGTAGAAACTGTTCAAGATAGAAAACGAAGCAAAACAAACAAAAAACCCCAATAAGCTACAAGCTATCTGAATTCAAGACTGCCATCATCAGCATGTAGCTTTCATATCCCAGAAAAGTTTAAGATTTCAGAGATGACAAAGCCCACCTGCTCAAGGCTGTGGTTGCTGCTACTGCACACTTAAAAGGCTTCGCTGGGAGCACTGGGCAGGCTGGCAAATGTGGACCTTTTGTAGCAGCTGACAGCAAAACAGCAGGTGTAGGTAGAAAAGGAGGTAAAAAACCCCAGCATAGCCAAGTGAAGGGATTTGATTCCAAGAAAATACAAAAAATAGTAACTAGAAAGTGATTCTTGCCATCCAGAGTGAGAAACTTGGTAAGAAAGAATGGTAAGAAATGAACAGAAATTTAGAAGTGATGGACAAGAACTGAGCAGCATTTCAATAAATAAAGCTACAAAAAAGGCCAATACCTTTAAAAGCTGCATCCACAGAGGTATCATTACAGAAAAAGGAAAGTAACTGCTCGCTTAATAGCTCAGGTGAAACCACACTTGGAAAGCATTCATCCAGTCCTGGTCATTGTATGAAAACAGAAACAGCACATCACGACAATGACAATGGAAATATGGACTAGGGAACTGGTTTACGTGGGAAAAACAAACATTTAAAGATTTTGCTCTGGTAAGGACTAAAGGGGACGTAACTGCAAATGCATCAGGAAGCTGCAAACTGTGCAGCTGACACTGCTTAGGGCAATATAAACCAAGTTACTGGAATAGCAGTTGTAGATTAAAAATAAAAATCAACATTATCAGACATTTTAAATAGTATAGAGACAGAGAAGAAAGGAATGATCTTATTTTCCTGCATGGGATGTTTTTCTATGGCTAGATTTTGGATGAATTCATAGAACCTGTTTTCCTTTTTCCTCCTATTTTCATTAGTCACAGTTAGCTCACTGTTAAAAACTAGAAGACATTTGCACATTATTTTGACCACTGAAGAATTACAGTCATTTCAGAATTGTGCTGATGTAATTAAGGCTATGTTAAATTCTTCCAAGGGAACAGCCTGTAGGTCAGTTCTATTATCAAAAAGTGGCTTTAAGGAATTGCAAAGCTAAAAAATACAGAGCTGGGTATTTAAAATCTGATGAAGAGTTAGCCCTTATTCAGGAGAGTGTTTTTCTCCTTCAGAAACTGGTTCTCCTGTGCTTGTTTTCATTTCATTGTCTGCATGTAAGTGTAAATATAGCAAGTAACTTGTCTTTTGTGCCACCCGCTGACTTATCTGTGTTGATCCCTGCAACACATCACAAACTTCATCTCTTGTGGTGCTGAAACCAACAGGACTCATAGAAATGCCATTGAAATTCATGGGCCCACCACAGCTGGCATTGGAAAATCAGACGACAGGACAAGGATCTTGGCAATTTAAGTGCTGGAATCTATGTCAACACACTTCTGTGAACAGCCTACTGTAACAGACACTACAGGGGCAGGACTCAACAGTTGCTCTTGTAAAAAAGGACAAAAGGATGGCTACTTGACATTTTAAAACAGTTAGTCCAAGGGAAATTTTTATACCTTAGAAATAAAAGGACATTTATAGTAAGAACCTTAAGAAGTTAGTGTAAAAAGTGACAGTGCTCAGATTAGGTTAAAGCCCTTCTAGTGCAGTAGAGCTGTCGAGTCTGTAACGCAGGGCAAGTCTCGGCGTAAATGAATGTATGAACACAATCCCCAAAGACCAACAGAAGGAAGGTGTAATGAACACCCTGGAACAGTATGGAGGGCATATATAGGGCGTGTTGCTTGCGCTGCTGCTGCACAGCGACCTTTACTGCACACATGTAGACTGATTCCAGCTGCAAGCCAGAAAGAAAATGTACTGAGCTTTCAAAAGCTCTGTTCGCTGTCATGCTCCTCATGAGACCACTTGCAAAAGGAAAAGAAATCATGCAGAGGGATGGAGCTGGATTTCTTTCACCTTGCTTGCTGTTTATTGTAGGACCACTGTGCAGCATGCAGTATTTACAAGACGGTTTCTATTTCTTCCCCAGAAAGCCTCTTTTGTCTTGCTCTAGATAGAAGGCAGGTTTAGACTTTATTCCCAAGATCTCACGGCTGTGAGAAAAGTGGTATCATGAACATGACAGAGAGCACAGGAGGTAAGACGACTGGGGAGCAAAGTGACTATTATCCTGATTACACTCTGCTGGAGCAGGGCCATAAACGGGAAACTCCCACACCTCTCTTAAACGCGAGGTCAGCATCAGCATCTTGCCCTCCAAAAAATGAAGGTGCGTGTCTTTCACCACAGGGGTGAATTTGCTTTCAATGTGGATTTGCAAGTGTGGACTAACAAGGTTTAACCAAAGTGTTTAAACACTTAATTGTTTACTCTGCAAACTTCCTAAAATGCCACTTCTTCCTCTAATTTATATTGTTAAGTCTTTAACTTTTATTTGAAGTTAAATTTATTGCATTGAAAGCCTCACTGCAATGACTAGTAACTGAAACACACTGCAACAAAAACATTGAGCCATTTTGCCTTGACATAATTTATCAGCCTATTCACTTCCGGCAAAGGATTTGGAGGTAGACAAAACTTATTGAAACCAAAACCAAAGTAAATTGCTACAGCAGCCAATTTTTGCCCATTTAGCTTTGGCAGAATGGCTAAGCTCTTCCTCTCCTGGAACTTAGGAAATATACAGAAAGTTTTGGAACTGTAAGTGCTTTTTGATGATACATATGCTAAAACACACAAGCTAGGCACAACAAAGTGGCTGAGAAGGCATAATAGCAATTACCATCACACAATTTTCTCATGTCGTCTAAAGTTTCACTTTGAAAATGCTATGAAATGTCATTGTGGAATTTCATTTCCTTCTGGCTCAATTTCAGCAAGATACACTTGCTTTAAAAATAAGAGAAATTTTCAGAGCTGGTAGTTAGCAGGGAAAATAATCTGAAAAAATTCCAAGTCAAGCAAAGTCCTCTTCTGCTTGTGCATCACCACAGCATCAGGTGGCATCTGCATGGCAAATTCAGCTTTGACTGAACCCTGTGCAATCTCATTGTTGTCCATGGGACAACACAGGGGAAGGTGGCCAACTCTGTGACCAAAACAGCACATTTACTGATACAGGAACAGTAACTGAATTCCTTTTATATATGGCTGTAGTGATTCTTTTAGCATTAACAGTACCAAGTGTTAAAAGCTTGTTTTAGTCACTAAACAACCACAATCCAAATGTACAAGAGGGAGAAATTCTGCGTAGTAAGGTTATGGATTTCCCTCTAGGTCAAACTACACATTAACCACCATGTAACATCAACCTATGAATGTTTAATTTCCATGTGTTTGATGTTACACTGTCAGGAACATGAGTAATTGCTCTACTATTTATTGGCTCATTTTATGGAAGACCAGAGATTCCCTAGTAACTGTTCTAAACAGAAAACAGGACTGAAATTAGCGATGGGGGAAGTAAATCTTTAGGCACTTGGAGGACTATTTTAAACTGTGCCATCAACAACGAGGTACCGTGTATCGCCTGAAAATGACCGCTGCCAAAATGCTGCGACAGTAACATGCATACGAAACTTTTTGCTTGTACAATATTTGTTAAGTACAGTTTGAAATTGTTTTGCCCAGAGTGAAGAGAACATTGCACCTTTTACTGTAGCTATCTGCTTAAAAGCAGCAGCTGCAACAAACAATACAGGCCATCCTTCTTCAGAGTCACAAAGACGCACAACATTTTCAATTTGCCACCTGAAAAACAAGTGCCACCGCAGTTACTCTCAGTTCAGGGACAGAGGTGTGTCTGACTGAAGAGAGTCACAGCCTTAAAGTGTCACAGGTTTGACACGTCTGTACAATCATTGCACTATTAAAAGCAAACACATTTGGCAAGGCTGAACTAGCACATTATATATTTTACCTATATAGTAAAAAATACACAATAATCCCCTCTGAGATAGCTTAAGAATTACTGGTCCAAATAAATATGAACTATTTTAACTTGAGTACTCAGGGAAGAATTTTTGAGTTAAAACCTCCAACAAGCATTCCCAAACATAAACGGGAACACTTTATCCAAATCTACTAAGTCCAGGTAAAATGGTATTACTAAAAAACTATGAAAAAATCTGAATTAACTTGAGCACTAGGGAAAACATGGAAGCATAAAAGTGATCATCGCTACACAGCATATTCAAGTGTCTTCTGTGTCTCTTCCTTGTTATACTAAATGCATAAGAATGCACTTGCAACCGAATTTTCCTTTGTTCATTTCAAAACTACAGACCTTTAATTTGATAAGCAGCTTTGTTTCTATCAACTCATTTGTAAAAAACACCATCAAGCTTGTGCTCATTAAATATATATATATGTATATATAAAAACATACAAAAAGTACAAGATAAATCACATTAAGAAACTTTTACAGTGTAATTGTCCTGATTATTTTATTCTTAAGGGCCAAATTTTTTTTTGTGCACAGAATCTCAATGTGACTGTTGTTCCAGAATTCAGTATAGTGCCACTGCACAGAATTCACCTTTCTGTGCAGTCCATTTAAAAAAAAACAAAACAAAACAAAACAACACACACCACAGGACAAAACATTCTTCTTAAATCAAATTCTATTTGTGAATTCAGCAAAATAATTTCTATAAAATAAACCAGCAAAATATTTAAATAGTATATGGTGGGCTGTGTATCTGTTTTGCAGGGGTATTTGGTTTTTAGACAGGTTCCAGAAAAAATTACACACATTCAAGTTACCAATTTTCTTTTAAATACAGTATTTACTGATGCGTTTCTTGAAGTCTTTAAACAAATGTTTATTCTGGAATAGAGATACCTCAGAATTGTATTTGACTAACCAGTAGTTTCTTTTATAATTAAACCCTGCTTCTAATGTTAAGATTTCCTGTATAATGGATAAAGAGCTAAGACAATTCTCGCTTTCAAGTAGAACTGTGAACGAGCAGAAAACCAGCAAGTTAACTTGGTGCAGTGGCACTCACAAGTACTGTGTGATTTTGTTGACTTCCACTTCACTGGGATGCAGTAGAAGGAAAGTGTTAGAAGTTTATCTAATAAGCTCTACCAAAGAAACAAAACAAGCACACCAAATACAGTCTATTATGCTCCAGGCATCCTGGCATAGCAAATTTTTGCATATTTGTTTTAAATCTTTTAAATTCCTATTACTGAAAACTAAGTGTTCTTTATCCCACCCAGAGACAGAACTGTCAAACATCAGTTGTGAGGAACGTACGTGAAACTGAAAACCACTTGTTTGTCACATTTTCCCTCCCCATTTTATAGTCTAGGTGTAAGAAGAAAAAGTTCTGAGCAATACAGTTGTCACACTGGGACAACTGCTGTCACGTTTGTTTTTCCCCCTCATTGGCTACACTAACTGGGTGTGAAGCCATGCTAAATGTTACAGCATAACTATAGCTTCGAAGTGATTAACCTAATACCAGAATGAAAAAGGCAATGAAAAAAGATCTAGAAACAATGTTACATCACCAATTTTCCACATCAACCAAATAATTAAAAGGTTACCAGCCATCACGTTGCTCATAGTAAAATCGACTCCAGTGGCAAAGAATTAACATGAAACTATTTTTGTGGCTGACATGGATAGGCTTTTTCAGAAAGGAGTTGATCCGACTGCCATGAGGCAGGCAACACTGGTTGCAGAGCGCAGCAGATATATCAAGAAATTATTTTTTTGTTTTTGTAGATCTGTTGAGTCTCATCAAGACAAAAAAAATGTTTCTTGCTCAAGAATTAACAGTCAAACATTAATATACTATATACACCTTTGCCATTTACACATTAGCATCAGGCCATTTATTACAAAACACTATACACTTTCCACTGCAGGCGGGTTATATATTGACAGCAATTTTCTGCAGATAAGACAGTGAATAGACTCTCCACTCCATGTTGATTAGGAATAGTTTTTCTAGTTTTAAATATTAGCCAGACACAGAGAAAGGTTGGACTGTAAGGCCTGGGTGCACAGTCTTGATGGAGCAAGTTAATTGATTATGTGCATTTCACTAATCTTTTGTCTGAGGCGGGGAAACTTCTTCACTGCCTTCATAATTTTCTTGTGCTCGTTGGCCAGTTCGCTGAGGGTTGTTCATATGATGTGCTGCCGGGCCTGTATATGGCTGTCCATGCACGTGGTTATTCTGTAATAAAGCATAAACATTTTAAAGGGACATTAAACTTGTGGGCTGTTTCCTGACCAGTTACTTGCTTTTCCCCTTTCCATAAAGACTCTTGAAAAAGTATCCTCAAGCACATCGAACTTCTAGTGTAGCAATACCTGTATCAACACACGTCACAGTTTCTTCATTCCTCTGCATGGAATTTAATTTACACAAAAGTAAACAAACTTTCAACTTGTAAAGATAAAAGATTAGTTAAAATAGTAATCCCAGCTTTTGAGTAACAAACAGTTACATGCAAAGCAAAAGCAGCAAGAAAGAAAAAAAAAAAGGAGATGAAAAGAGGCTGCCTGTGTGCTATAGGCATTAAACTGTGCACATATTTTACCAACAGATTCAACTGGCTTGAATTTTTTTCCTAAGACAATGGAAAAAGCATGCCTGTATTTATGCAGCATACTTTAATTTTCAAGAGGGAAAACTTTAATGTTACAGAACTGAATGAAATCTAGACCAGTAGTCTTCTGCAGATGCTCTGCCCCAATTTAAAAAGTCATACACATATCTGGCAAATGAAAACTTCTCATCTATCTACTGTTCTGCAGAGTTTAGCCAACTGTGGAGAAACTAGGAATACAAGGACTGTGCGTGTTAGTGAGAAATGCCACCTCTTGCAAGAAAGTGAACACATCACATGGGTAACGGTGAAGTTATGGTACGTGTCTGAGCTCAGAAGCTCAGAAAGGAGTGGGAAAATCTGCATGACTTACCAACTGCTCTGCTGAGAACATCAAGTAAGGAAAGCAAGATGGAGCGAAAATGGGTTTGGGCAGGAAAGGAAATTAAGTTAGCAGATTTGGAATATATAAAATGAATTGGAACAAAAAAATGGCAACTAAGCAGGGGATCTACTAATTTAGTCAATTCAATAAAAAAAACCTGGTTATGATTTCTTTCAGATCTGGCTTTCCACTAAAAGATATTAAAAAAGCAGCCATTTAACATAAAAACAGATTTAGGTTTTGTATGTACTTAAGATTTAGAGATCAGTGTTCATAGCACAAGTTATACGTAACAGAGCCATCTGCAGTCTTCTGAAGGCCTTCCAATTACCCAAATGGAAATCCAGGCCTTGAGGCTTGATTTTGTATTTAAAAACAAGAAAGCAACTCAAAATATACAACCAATTGTCAATAAATATGACGGAATCAAATTCAGTATGCACTAGACTGATGACATCTGTCCCCCCGTTCTTTCTATGGATGATTAATCCCTGATCTGATAACATTAGAATTCTCACCTGAAACTGATGGTGAAACTGTTCCTGGCAAAATGGAGGTGTATCTTTATCATTATTCCTCCAAGTGTGATATTTGACAGTAACAAGCTTCTGGCTAAATGCCTATAATTTAAGTCACCATAAATGCTAAAAAAAGCTAACCTGCAACTCTGAATAAACGGTTCAACTTTGAGCTTTTACCTGTTGATACTGGGAACCAGGTGAATGGGGATACAGTGGGGCATCTTCAGGTGGAGAAGACTCATGTTCATCTGGGGCATCAGGATCATCTGGTTCCTAAAGTTTGAAAAAAACATTTAATTTACCTAGGTAAAACATATTACAATTATTCTATCCAGAGCAAATCATACATGCAAGTGATTGTTTCAGACATGCTTGGGAGAAAAATTCCACCCTACCTTGTCACCCATAGCTCGTATTGTACTACATAAAAATTCCCACTATCAATGTATTATTAGAAAAACAGACCCATTCATAATCTACTTTAAATGGTCAAGTTCAATGCACAGGACTATGTAACTGAAGCCAGCAAAAACAGGAATCCATATTTATAAAATACTTATAAAATGTGTTACCTCTATAATGACCAGAGACTGTTGCTAAGGTTGATTATTTATAGAAGCACTTTACTCAAATTTTTTACCAGAAGTCAAATTAATTCTTTACCTCTTCTGGGCAGAGTTCACAAGCTTTTGCAAGAGTCATTCTAGCACTGTGAGATCTCTCTAGGAAGTAGCCATTTGATGTTTCATTGCTTTGTATTGGTGGAGACCAATTATTATAGGTGTACTGGGGATTGCCAGTGTATGGTCTACGCTCAAGCTCATCTCCAAGCCATTCTACTGCCCAGGTCCATTTTCTCTTCAAATCTCCATTGCTCTGCAGATGGAAAATTAACAATTCAGAATTATTTGTTCTGTTCTTCAAAACAGAAATATTTTTCCCTTCCTTCCCCTTCCCTCATCACCTGTCAGAAAACAGACCACCAACACACATGCTGCTGTTTAAAAGACTCCCTGAAATATCCTTTTTTGCACAAAGAAAACTTCAAATTGAAGTCTGCAGATTTGCAGCTGCGTGACAGAATCATGAGTGCAAGCTTAACCAAATTGCTCTCAATCCCATATAGTAACCTTCTGATATAGAAGGTTCAAATGAGTTGTACTTGGAAGTTGTAATTTTATCAAAGTGATGAAAGCTGAATAATGTGGGTTTTTTTTTGTTCTTGTTGGGGTTTCTTGGTGTTGTGGTTTTTTTTTATTTTTTTTATTTTTTTTTTTTTACACAGAACTGGAAAAAAGCAGCAACAAACAGAATGAAACGTATCACCTGAAGGATCTGGTAGGCTACAGGACAGTTGCTGAAGAGAGCTACCATGCACTTTATACACTGGTAAGCTCTTTTCTGATAATGATTCTTAGAGCGCTGAATGGTGTCAAATAGTCCATCCCTGTCATCCGGGATTCCCTTAAGTGCATTGTGAATCCTACAGAATAAAAAAAAAAAAAAAAAAAACAACAAAATTTCAAGTGTTAGAGTTTTAGTATTTGAATTCAGGCTTCACTTACAATGTAATTATAAAAGGGATAGCTCGTATTCTGACTTCTGGTTTCAGTAAAGAGTTTTTTTTAAATCAGAAAACTAACTTGACACATCACATGCGTAACTCACAATTTTGGCACGTTTGGTTCTAATTACAGAAATGAACTTTAACTGGTTAATTTTTATTACTTATTTTTAAAACCAACCGCATTTACAAAATAGACCTGTTAACCCAATAGGTCCTTACAGAATTGGAACAGTTAAATCCTCAACAGAAGGGTTACTTACATTATAGTTATGCTTCTCAAAGATACACTCATTTAGATGTAGTTCCTCTGAAGAGGAATGAATGGTACATATTTGTGCACAGGGATAAGGGACTTGGGCATTCCCTGGAACTAAGCCCACTTTCTATGCCTTCTGCTCTTGAACAAGGGGTAGAAGAATTAATTGCCAACCCCGAAACTGTGCAAGAACTGAGAATTGACATACTTTTGGCTTTGAAAAAGAAGTCAGAGAAGGGCACAGAACCTTCACTGATGACTCAAAGAGCTACATACTCATTGTAGGAAAAGCAATTGCCCTCTTTCCTTATAGCCCTGGCAACAGTCAGTGAATAGACTCCAGGGTCCATCTTTAAAGTGGTGATGAGCTTTACTTCATTTGATTTAACTTAATGGCACTTGTAACACTATTATGCCAAACTTGGCACTTAAACTTGTCAAATCACAAGAAATTTAGGAGAGCAGGTCTGATGTCAAAGAACAGCAGCAGCCATCTCAGTACAAGAATACAAGGAGCACCGAATACAAAGATCAGATGATGTTTGTTTTCTAAGAGTTAGAAAATACTACCGTTTACTATGGACAGTTACACTACTTCTTTTATTGTTTTTTGTTTGTTTGTTTGGGTTTTTTTTGAAAGAGAAGACGAAGATCATTAAAACAGCAAGATTATCACAGCAAAACCAAGAACAGGACAGAAACTGGTATCTCAAGCTACTGCCAGAAGTGGCAGCAAGAAATCAGAGGATGACTGCAGCTGGCCACTTAATACCCCTCTGCTGAAGCCTAACACAATTCCAATGAACACTACTATTCCTGAGACTGCGATCTTGAATATGAAGTGATGTACATCTCCAAGTATAATGAAAGCCATACTACAACATTCAACCTCCTTCACACCCCATTATTTCAAACATAGCACTATCCCAAACAACCACTTCCATGATTTCTCACCTGCATTTCCAGCCTAAAATATATTATTTTACTTCACATCTACTAAAGCATGCCCAGCCTCCAGTGTTTCATGGACTTAAAGACATCTTATGGCAGTATTTGTTTACCAGGAAGAAAATATAAACAAACTGCATTATATATGCATTACATATACATATATATGCAAAACTGAAAAGCCTGTGTATAAAGAGTATTCTCATCCCTTACCTAAGCTGTGATTCCTATAAAGGAAATTAAGAAATCCCTCCAACTCAATCTTCATGTTTTGGAGTGTGGTAATCTAGACCACCATCTTTCCTTAGAGTATCTTCCCAAGGAAGGCCAGGCAACTGATAAAAATCTTAAGAGCGCAGTCTACTTCTACAGGTTAAGTACATGAGTTCACTCCAATAGCCTTATTGCACGTGGCAAGTATGCTCTTACTCAAAGTATTTTAAATGTCACATGAGACATGGTTGCAAGTGATTTAGTAAATCCAATACTACCTATATTCACTTATTATGAAACAGTGACATTTTCAAATATTGATAGGTAGCATATTGATGACATTTATTTTGTGTTACCTCACCTACTACTACTTCTATATAAAACTTCTGAAAAATTGACTATTCTCTCAAATAGTATTTTCAATAATTACATTTTTTTAATCTCAACTTTGCAAAGCCTTATTCTGTAGGCATATAAAAATTTGTTTTGAAATGTTTAATATATTGAAGTTAAAATTCTCTTGAAATTTGATCTCATAAAGAATATTTATGTATGCAATATGCTTTTCTCCCAAGTTCCCACTTTATGCATGTCTTGGTATCACTACTATGACTGACACGCTAGTAAGACCAGGCTATCACTGGACCCTCTTGAACGAGATGTTTCTAAGAATCAATCTAAGCACCTCACAGTAAAGACCAATGAGTTTAGCCTAAATGGCACGTTCTCCTGTATGTGAAAAATCTTGGGTTTATAGGACTAAGTAGCAAATTTCTCAATAGTAAGGAAGGTCAAGGTGAAAACTTGTAGATTTACCTAAAAAATTGAGATAAAAGTGAAAAAAATGCTTTATTCCTGTATTTTGATTTAATATATATTTCAAACAAACCTCTTGAAAGGATTAGCAACAGAACCACTGGGAAAACAAGCTGTACAAAACATAATAACTTTGAATTATAAGAAGACAGCTAAATACTAACCTGTGAGTTTGCCAAGAGTCCTCAATTAACAGGATTTGCAGGAGCAGATCCAAATAAGGTCGAAGCTCATACGTATATGAATATGCAACCTTAAAAAGTAAAAATGCAGAGAGCGTAAGAAAGCATTCCTTGAAGCATGCAGATTACATGGTGCAATACAAGAACATAATTCATTTGAAGTGAATTTTACTGTAATTTAAAGGATATTTCAGGATACAATGCATACTTTTTTAAAAAAAAAGTTGATTGTGTCAGGGTTTTTTGGGGGTTGTGGTTTTGTTGGGTTGTGGTTTGTTTTTTTTTTTTTTAAATACAGTAGGTTTTGTAAAGGACAAAATGTTTCCTCATGAGTTTCTAACACAATTGATCTGAAGCTCCAAGCATGAGATTCTGAAGAAGCTACCTTAAAAAAAACACCTTTAGAAAAGTAAGATTACAAAATGGTATTTTTCACTGATATTGGTACTTTCAGATAGTACTTTCAAAGGTTATCTTGAAAGTTTATTCTAAAATGTAAAATACATGGCTAGCAAAATATCAGTAAAGTAATTTTTATGATGTTTCTTTCAAGTGCAAAATAAGAGGATATAGAAAAATGTGATGTTTATATGGAATAAAAATGGGTGAATATAAAGATGAGCTAACAGAAATCAAAAATTTTACTTGGGAGTGGAAAAGTGTGACTAACCTTACAGAGATTACAAAGGAAAAAAAAAAGACAGTCCCAAAGATTCTTTCCTGAGTCTGAAGCCAAGTATGTTCTGCAGACTTGTAAAAAAGAACCTTACGAACACACTCAAAATAAATACAAGGGAGATCTTAGGAAATGATTCTAACTTTCCATGCAATGTAAGAAGCTCTTTCATGGATGACAGAAAAGCTTTAGGAAATGCTCTTGCAATACATAAAGACCACCTTAGTCTACTTACTTTCCATCCTTAACATAGCTTTCCTAACTCAAAAAAGGTCAAATGCTTTCCTAACTCAAAAAAGGTCAAATGCTTTCCTAAACTCATAAAAGGACTTCTCATAGTACTCCAACATGACGTATAGACCTAAGAGTGCAACTACTGACGGAGGATGCCATCTTAATGTAAGTTTATTTATCAATACAACATTCCTATATATAAATATAGAATCTTGCATCATACACATTTATATTCCCATCTTTCTCCTAGCTTTTTACCTGCCAAAGAAGTTCACTGAGGACAGTGGAAGAGAACTGAGGATTCTCCCAACAGCAGAAACGAAGCAACTTTATGGTCTCTTCAGAGTTGCTGCAATCTTCAATAATTTTCTTCACATAACTAGTTCTCACAAACAAAATGTCTGCTACGTTCTGCTGAAGTGCCATTATAGGTTGAGATAAATTAGGATCACCGTAAGGGTTGGCAAGAGGGGGATTACCTAGAACAAACAGTTAGTACAGTTGAAAAGGTACTGAAGCACTTCCAGTGTAGACACAACAAAATATAAATTGGTGTAGCTCATCAAAAACAACAGATGGAGAAAAAACCCAACGCCTCCCTAACAGCTGATTTTTTTTGAAAAATACTATGGTATGAAATAACCAAGTTTTCTGATTGTGAAGCTTGACACTTGCTGCCTGAGAGCGCTACTTCTCCCTGTCAGATCAGATTATGCAGTGACAATCAAAGCAGAACAGCTGGAGACATGTTCATACGCGAGAAATTACTGAGAGTTTCCTCAGTGAAATCCTCTTATCTCCTGAATTTATCTGCTTCACTGCTTGTGTAATACAGCCCAAATTGACAATATTTTAGGACACAAGGTCTATTTACTTCACTAGGCAGTAGGAAAGGGTTCAGAGGAATACCTATGTCAGAACAGTCCCATCTGAATCTCTGGAGTGTAGAGAGAAGTAATATACTCTTGAAATAATAAAAATTAATATATCTTATTTAGCAAGCTTCATTTTGTGTAAGTAAAGACTGTTGATTTGCTCCTGATGTTTCTAAATTTAGCAGTATTTTGAGTTATTGTTTGAAGATGCCCAGAAGTCCAAGGGAAAATTTTTCTAGCTTAATATGCTGAAGCAAAAAATAACTTTAGTCTGCAAACAGTAATCATAATTAGTAGCCAGAGCAATGTTCATACAAAGTAATTTTTTTTAGCACAACATTATGAATACAAAATTATTTTTCATAGGTAGAATATCTTTTCAGTGTAAGCCTCAAATAATGCACTGGAAACAAAACCAAATCAAACTTGCCACATGGTTCTGAAGCTTGTTATAGCACAGTAAAATTTTCAGTTCATTAATCTTACTATAGCACATTCTAGCCCATTGACTTTATAGCCTGACACATCAAGCTGTAATGAGTTTGCCATTAAATAGCTTCTCTACAAATTCCTAATTAGGTTTTCTAAAGTATGCTTAACAGAACATGTATATATACAGGCTATAAAGTCCACATAGCCCAATATTCTGTCACCATTTCTCAAAAATAACTGCACTCTATTCAACTACTCGAGACATTAATGATTTACACTGTGTTTGACCAATTTCTAGCTGATTCTTATCCGTTGTAAGTTAAAGTGCTGGCTTCTGTTTGGCATCTTGACTGCGAACAAGCACCAAATCATTTTCAAGAGCTATCCACAACAATGCAAGATCTCTTTACTGATGAGCAGTATTAGCTATTTCAGAGCCTGCTATAGTGTTTTTCCTGTACAGATTACTTCTGTACTGGTAACATGAAAGTAATCTATTATTTTATTGCCTACTCAGAATCAAAAGATCTTTATGCAACTCTTTTTAATGAGCTTAAACTACCCCAAAATCATTAGTATTTTGTAACCAGCAAAATCCTACTTTACTACTCAGTTGTTCTCCTGTATCTTTAAGGATAAAGATTTCTGCATAAAATACAGAACTGATTTCTGTCTCATGCTTTTTAGTATAGCAAAGCAGTTTTACTTACAACAAAGAGATTTCTGTCTTTAAACAAAAGGAGCTGCTAAACATAAAAAGGCAAACATTTTTCCAGCTAATCCATTTTACACATAGTAGCTAAACATGCACAAAAGACATTTACTGATATATTTAAGTAATCTAAGGAAAACTTAAAATTCACTGTACCATTGATAGAAGACTGCATCCGAGATGACACGTTGCAACAACGGATCAGTTGTGACACAACAGTATATAGCTTCCCCAGTTCAGCATACTGGTATTTAATTGGAGGACCTGGACCTTCATCCAGAGCCACAAGCATGAAGGTTGCAGGAACATTTAGTTTCAGAAGTTGTGTCTTCTCTGCTACACCTTTATGGGGGAGGGAGGGAAAAAGATACATCTTGTTTTCAGCACTGACAATACTTTTTTTTTTTTTTTAAAAAAAAGTAAGAAAAATAACTAATGTTTACATGATTTGTAACTTTTCAGTTGTTGGGTTTTATTATAAACATCACTTACGCTTTCTGAGGAAAAAAGGAATCAAATCAGTAAAGATACAAAAGAAAATTATGTTCAGTTGAAAAATCACATTAAAGGAGCGTTGTAAATGACTACGATTTCTTAAACAGTGATCATTAGCACTTAAGGAACTAGCATCTGTGTTAACAGCAAAGTCTCAGAGAAGTCTTTTGGACAAAGAATTAATCTTTTTATTGTGAGGCCTAGCATAGGATCAACACCCCCCACAGTATATTTCCTTATTTTTCCATCATGTCCTAGATACATCATTTACAAATTTAAGACATTTCCCACTGTGCCACACTATGCAATAAGTGTAAATAAGAGTGACAACATCCATTTAAGAAAAAACAAAAAACCCCAAAATGAGAAAACCTCCAAAACCAACCAAAAACCCAACTAACCAAAATACCCAAACATACAGCTAGTTTCACTGCAAGGATACCTTGCACATACTACACAAGTACTTACCAGTAAATTTGGTATGTCCCTTCTGACCTTGTATTCTCAGTTTAATTAAAATTCATGATTTTTCATACATTTCCAAGGTTTTTTCCTTACTCTGAAATACAACTGGACCTTACCTACCATCTTTCTGATAAGGAGGAATCCAGATAGCACCTTATTAGAGCTCTTTTGTAGTAATCTTTTTGATTATGTTAGATAGTTTTGAAGCTACATCCTTTGTAGAACTGATCTCTCGCTTGCTTTGGCATGAACAATTATTTGATTTCTCAAAATATCAGGTAATTTAATCTTTTTCACAGAACTTGGGGTGCTGCAGGAATGATGTATTGTGGCTTTTGCTGAATGAACACTCTACATCCATACAGAAGCCTTCAGTTAACAGTAGTAAGACAAGCACAACTGCTTAATATTTCCATGTTTATCTCTGCAGTGCAGATTGTGATAACGATCAGACCCGCAAATAAAATTTAGTTACGCTTTCCCATCTGGCTTCTGAGTGTTTTCCTAGTCAGAGGCTTCAACTGCACTGATTATGAAAAGCTAGTAAAGAAGAAAAGAAAAGTTAGAGCAGAATTGAATCTCTCTTCTCTGTAATGACATTCAGTCCACTCAGGGGGTCATGACGGAACCCTGCCTGACAGAGAATGTTTTGGTAGACAAAGTATTTGGAAGCAATACACATTATAGGCGATATTAAATTAACACAATTGCCTAGATTAATTTTACAGATAGGAAATAAAATTCCTTTTAAATTCCTACCCACATGAAAGTGCTTCCAAGAACTATGTGTGTGTGTCAGTTCTATGTGGAAATACTGAAGTAACTCCATTTGGACTGATACGCTTGCTTAATACTCTAGCCATAACGTAATCTAACAGAAACTCACATTTACAACTTGCCTGCATGAGCCAGTAACTCGCAACAGCTGAGGTGCTCAGTACTATGGGCATTTTGTAAAATTTTCAAGGGAACTGGATCTCCTAGCTTCATAGTACTTCACATAAAAGCATGAAAATATCCCGCATTAGAGTAGGATGGAGAGTGTAATAAGACTACCACTACGGAAGAACATTGTTTCTTGTTTAGAACTTGCCATAGAGAAAGATGCTTTGTCACTTAGGCTACCACATGTGAAAGAGAAATGGGCCCCCGACAGAAGACCCTAATAACTGGGGAAAGTAAGAGTGTAGAGCTCTGTGACAATTCACTAGATAGGAACCTGTGACTACCCTCATCAACCTGTCAGTGCAAAAGCAATCCTTTATTCATTTGACTTGCATTTTATTACTCTTAATTGCTCTTTCTCAGAGCAAATATATAAAGCAGCAACTGATTAACCCACCTGAGAAACAGTTCATTCAATCAATCATCAATTGATTTTCAGTATGCTGGTAATGCTATGAGACAGCATGATTACAGCTGTTCATCTGAATGTGAGTAAGACTGATATTAGTTTAAGTGCAAAAGTGGTTTTTGTTTGGAAAAGTTACTTCAGATACTATTAGTATATTTTATTCTTAGTTTACAGGCTAGTGATTTTCTACACAAAGAGCCTACATAATCCAGAATTTAATACAAGGTTTTGTATACTTCTAAATCTATACCTATTCTTTTTTCACAATGCTGGATACAATTAAGATCCTGAAGAAAAATGGGTGATACTGGAAGTGCCACAGCCAATATTTCATGTCCATCACCACAAAACTGATAACCACCTCACCTCAGTTATATTATAGCATGTGTATAATGGGTCTTTACATGTAGGACCTGAAAATACAGGTAGTCCTACTAGTCTTGCATTCAAAGATGCTAAAAATAAATACTCTCTTGTGATCATACTCAATCTCTAATTTTCTTTCATCAGAAAATTTGCGACGCGACTTTATGAAAAGAATAACAGTCTCAAGCCTGGGAGAACTCTACTTAAGCCCTCCTATATTGCAAAAACGCTGGCTTTTTTTGCCTGTTTATCTTGGAGGAACTACAATATCTGATAAATTTGTAGTGGAATTTCCTGATTCTTGCTTCTTTTACCTCATATGATGTCTATGGTGAAAGCATTCTGGCAAGCAATGATGTCTAAGAACATATACAGAATGAGCTATTTCCTCGCTCCCCCAAAGAGTCTTTAAAGGGAAGGCAGATACAGAATCAGTGTTTTGCATTCATAGCTGTGAACTTCAGAAATTAACATTGAAAGGGTACAGTTGGAATATATAGACAAAGCATGACCATCTGTATTGGCATTTCCATAAAGAATCATGCATCTCTCTCTTTTTTTGAACTTTTATCTTCCTCAACTTTTTTAGGCTCAAACCAGTTGATAGCCCTACATGCTTATTGGGTCTCATGACCTCCCTGCAAACGAGACTTGAAACAAAGCATCATCTCTCTTGCCATTTTTTTACTGCCACATCCTCTCAAAAGGACATATTCTTATTGCTCCAAGCCTCTCGTGTTAACCTTCCAAGGATGGCAGGAAGACTAAAGCCCCAAACTCCAAACTGGAGGAACACAGGTGCGCTAGAGAGCATTTGTATGACATTTAATGATAACAATCTGCCTGAGGCTGAAAAACTGGATTCTCCTGTTGTTACCTGTGTAATTGGATCACGAATAAAAAACAGTTTATTACAGCGTCATCAGTAAAAGTGCGTGCAATTTGCTTACCTAGATTGGCATACATCACGAACAGATTGAAATACTGCTGCAAATGGCGCCCATGTTCAGATACTTCCCTTCTTAGAAGATTTAGTACTGCTCTCAGTAAGTGATCACTTAAACTTAAGTTATCATAAGCCTATAAAAAAAAAAGTTTTAATATTAGTGGTTGAACCTATCGAATTTTTATTTAGTTTATACCTTCTACTACGGCAGAAAACAGAATTGGTTAAAGGTATGGGATCCATACAAGCTCCGAAATACTAGCAGCTGGTTAAGTCTTCTGTATTTCACACAAAGTATACCAGACATACAGGGAATAAGACTCCCATCACTAGTACTATGTAAGCCCAAGAAATTATGCAAGTATAGAAGCTTTTAATTGAGCTTTTTCTCCAATAGCAGCTAGGCATAAATACTCAGAAAAGCACACGCAGTTCCACTGTGAACTTCATAGACTAAGACAGAAAAACTAAATCCCCTCTACAGGTGCATCTCAAATACCTCATGAAACAAAACACTGTCAAAGTATACGTAGCTTTAACTTTATACAAATTCTTTTGCTGGATACAGCAGCGAAAACATTCTGAGAAGGTAAGTGGAACAAGACAAATAAGTGTCTTACTGTAGACATTAAAAACATGACAAAGCAAAGGGTCAAAAAGGTTGATATTTTGAATTTTAATACAGTCCAAACGAAAACATTGTTATGACAAGTATTACATGAAGATTTCGGCTTTTCTTTTTTGTTTGTCAGTTCTAGGTGTATAAAATTAGGCAATTCACTGTCTACTCCTATGTAAAGTTACAATTTTTGACAATTTCAATGTTGCAGGATACAGGGGAAGAAACTTAGGAAACTCCTGCGTGGTTTTTGTGTTTTTTTGTTGTTTTTTTTGTTGTTCTTTATTTTTTAATTCTAAATGAAAAACAAGGGTTCACTCCCCTACACATTACTTTATTATAAGCCACTGCTTTTATTTTGCAGATTTCACAGTCACAACTCAGTTCAAAGTTCTCACTACTTAGTCTTCACAGATTTACAAGTGAGGGGAAACTGAAAGCCTCTGACAGCAACTCTCACGCAAACTGGTTGAGTTACATCATGTTATGTAGTACAAAATGGACTTTACAGCTTTCCTGTCAACACTGATGCATCTACTCCAGAATTTCCTTTACATTAAATGCTTATAATGAAGAAGTTAAAGAATCTCTTAAGTTTCAAAAGTTTTTCGTTAGAAAATTAAGTACCTGACTGGAAGGTCCAGGAGAGGCAAAAGGTGAAGGACATGGTCCGTCTTGCAACGAAAAATGTGCAATAAATACTATAAGTTTTGCAAATGCACCCCTCACTTCTGCACTGGGGCATTCCAAAAGGTACTCAGAGAAGCGGTTTGAAACATTAAAAAGGACGTTGTGTGCAAACCAAAAGCGTACATTCTTGCTGTGACGAAGAAGGATGCATAATGCATCATACCTGAAACAGAAGATGACACAACTAAGAGATTATGACCAAATGTAGACATTAATGAATTTTGGCAGATGTATTCTTTTGTAGAATTTGAAGAAAATACAGTTAAAGGTGAACCCCAAACATTTTTGCTCACAAAATGCTTACAATCAGATAAACTGTAGTTCCTATAGTAATACTGTTACTAGCAATCACAAATTAAAAAGATACTTCAATTAAAAAACGAACATTTAACTGTAGCATTTTACTTCTATCACTCAGAAGAACTAAGACAGGATCACATCCCCTAACTCCCACACTACCACTCAAAGCAGGTCCTAAATTGGCAGCCACCATTCTCTCTGTATTTGAACTGGGGCAAGAGGCTGAGCAGTGGAGAATGTATGAGGTTGATTTCATGAGCTGTCTGTAAGACAGGTAACTAAATATGTAACCTATCAGGAATTGATACTCTCATTTAGAAATATAAAAAACCCCAAAAAAACCCAAAGAGTAAAATATCTGTTACAGAACGGGTCTTGTGTGACACAGTTGTCCTTCCTGCAGCAATATTTGAACCCTTGATTTCTTAAAATAACAGAAGTAACTTAGCTACTCTGAAAGTTGATATTGAAGAAAAACTTGAGGTACATATTTGCCATGTATTACACAATTACTTACTAGTAGCTGGTAAACTACTGGTCATAATGAATATTAGATTTTCTCTCTATTTCTACCCGTAGTATCCCACGCTCTTCTTCCCAACACAGAATAATCTAGTTTAAAGGCTAAAATACTGTGGTGCTATGAGTAAAATTGTACTGTTTGTTATTCTACAGCTTTGAAGTACTGGCCCTGTAGCACTGTACTTAAAGCACTCTGCTAACAGAGTCTAAAAGACTACATACGTGTTTCAGAAACAGAATATAAGCTGCAAAAATGGGTTGAAAAGAGCTTTGTTTAGAACTACTCAAACCATGAACAAACCATTCTGAATCGGTCAGAACACATAACCTACTAGTTTTGCACTAGTGATAGATTCTACTCCTTTATTCTTTCTGAAAAGACAGACAAAAGGTAGATTTAAGCTCTGTTTGAAAAATAATTTTGAAACTGTTCAGCTCAGCAGCTTATTTTAAGGCTCAGTTTCTTCCCAGTATTTTCTGTTCAAATTTTCCCCCCTTTTCATGTGCACTGTGAGCACATATTGGGGGAGAGGGGAAAATGGGACAGACCACTAACATCGTTTATTGTCATATATATGTAACTGGGATATTTTAACAGATATCAAACTTCCAAAACTGTAATTGTTGTTAAAAGACAAGATACCAATCACTAGCAGGGCCACGGACTATTTTCTTTGTATGAAATCCTGTGGTGAAGAGAAATCTAGCAGCAAGCTGTATACTAATCATAGTTATTTCTTCTGCTTCAGGCAACAGATGATCTTGTCCTAAAGAAAAATCAAAATACTCACATGTAGACAAAGTAAAAGCAATTTACTTTTAATATTTTAACTCATTCCAGATTACTATTTTGTCTGACATTGTGTTCCAATTTTAACAAGAAACTTGATCAAAACAGCCTCTAGCTTCTATAATGTATCATTTGAAAACATAAGCTTTAAGACAGGCACCTGGAGGCTAACATAGGTCTCATTTTTAGAAATTCAGCATCTCACCTTTGAGAACTATCTTCAGCAGAACAGCCCACAAACAAGTATTTTACCACGACTTAGTACATAAGCTGAATAATAATTGATAGTTTATCAGAGTATTTTTTGCTAACTATTCTGGCATGTTATCACTGATGAACAACCCAACAGCAGATGTTTAATTGCAGAAGTCCAGAAAGACAAGAGTATTCAAAGCAGAACGCACAAAATTTTCACTGGCTAGACAAATTCTTGACAACACAAATCAAAACTCTTCTTGCAAGAAACTAATCCATAATTATTGCACTAACATACTAACCTGGAGGAGGATTTAAGTAGACGCTATTACAAGTAAGCAACTTCTTTATGAACTGGAAATATTCTAGGCTGTACTGCATACGATTATGCATGAACTGCACGTTCTGTTTCCGCACACTTCGTTCAATGGCTGATGGCATTTTAATCTGATGGGGTTTAGTGGTGATAGTGAGTTCTGAAATATATTTTATTAATTCATTGTCCTTGTCTATTGTGTCCATACGTTCATAAAAAAGAATGTAAGCATTCCACCACCTCTTCTGGCGTCTGTAGGACATACGCTTCATCATGTGATCAAATACTTCTCCCATGTATTCTCCGCCAAAACACTGATTTTTCATTTCTTCATCATCATCCATTTTACACTCCGTCACATCTCCATCATCAAATTTATACCACCGATTTTTCTCACCATCTCCACCATTCCTCTGGATAATGTAAGAGTAGTAATGTCCACCACTGGCCTGGCCACTGTGTACAAGTACACCAACAAGCCTGTATTTTGTACTCCCAGAGTGTTCATTTTCAGACTGTTCATTTTGTATTATCTGATTTTCAGGATTTACATCATCTCCTTCCAATTTAGCTACACCTGCCACCGTGTAAGGCTCCATGTCCAGCTCTCGTGGAAATTCAAAATAATCATTGAACTTAATTGCACATTCCCTTTCCCAGTCATAATCAAATCGTTTCAACTGGATTGCAAGAACTGGAGGCAACTTCTTAATCAACAAGCGTTTCACTGTATCAACCTAAAAAAGGACATGAACAGTTATCAGCTCTTAAGTTTCCGTTCATATACTCTTACCAACAACTGAATTCAGTAATTAAAGGATAACTTTTTTTCCCTTGAACACGAACTAAGACTGAACTTAGTATGGCTGTAACATCACAGTTGTACATAAATTTAATATATAAGTAATCATTACCTTTTTGTTGCATTTCTCACAATGATATGCGTTTGCACCTTCCAATAAATCTCCTTTGACATACTGTTCCAAAGAATCAAGAAGGTTTTGGTGATTTCTTATATCTACATTCAGAGTTGTAAAGGATTCCTCACATTCATACCTACCAATGAACAGAGAGATGTAAGAGAAACGTAGAGATGTGTTCAACTTTTATATTTACAGGTGCTACACAGCACCTTACTGCAAAAGTTTTATTCAGCATTTGATGTCAACTTCTGGCAAATGGAGTCAAGCAGTAAAAAAAAAGAACTGAACTCTTCGTTATTGCAGTCTTCCTACAATTACATTACAGTATCTGCACATTGTATTTTTTGATCTGCACTAACTATAATTACTTTATGAAGATCATAGAAATGACTTGTACGTCTCAAGTTCACTGAAAAGATGGTGCAAGTTGAATCTTTTAGTACTTTTTTTTCTTTTTAAAGCAGCTAAAGTAGCACGACAGACTCTTGGCTAACTTAAGCTAGTGGAGAAGCACAGATAGCAAAGTAAAGTACTTTTTCCATTGCTGACCTTTTCAGGAATCAGACTGACAAACGCAAATATTGTATCATACCTAAAGACAACAGTTCAAAACAGATTAAAAAAAAGGGCCTTTTTTTTCCTGTCTGAAAAAACCTGAATACCTGTCTTCATAAAATCACTCTGCATATTTATGACTAGCTTTGACTTACTGTGTTCTGATATAACCTTCAAGAACGAGCAATGCTTGAGAGATAACCAGTTAAGACACCTTGGAAACAATTTTATTTATTTTTAAAGATAAAGAAATTATGAATAACTTTAAAAAGCTGCATCTATTCCAACATAACCCTGCAGGGCTTACTTCTCTGATATGCAATCAAGCATACAAAGGGTTTTGTAACAGTGAATAAATTAATATTTAGAAACCAAATACAGTAATATTCATTCATCTATTAAATAACTTAGAAATCTAGAAAGGCTGTTAATCTGTCATACCCCAATCCAATAGTTTAGTTTATCATCAATATTCTCCTCCCTAAACTACAATCAGGCAACATTTTTATTAAGAAGTACAATTATGCAAATCCACTAGAGTTCCAAGATGACAGGTAATACTTCAGAACAGTACATAATACCAGGAATGAACAGTAACTCACGTTGCTTCACACCTGTATCTTCCATTAATTACCCATTGCATATAAAATAAAATCAGGGCTTTCATTTTATCTTGCAATATTTCAGCTTACTTCTGGTCACACATTTTAACCCATTAAACTTAAGATGTTCCAATTATGAGTTCTTCTAATGCTCACATGAGCTAAACTGAAGTTGAAAGAGTACCACAATAAAATCAGTTTGTATCAGTGTTTTTTCCTGTATTTTGATTGCTAATTGAAGGATAACAGCAAATGGTCAATTTTCACAATAAAGAGAATTTACAATAGTAATGTGCAGAGAAACCTATATCCTTTAAGAATCACACATGATCTGAAAAGTTTAGTGAATAGTAAGAAGGCCAACTGTTAGTGATACAAAATTTAACTGAATAATAAAAAAGCCAACTGCTGAAAAACAAGTCCATCATTAAGCCATCTTGAATCTTGCACGCAATTTTAATCACACACCTCAAAAGGGATATAGAAGAAAAAGTCTAGAGAAGTACAGCTGTACAATGCCCAGTTCTATTCCTTCACTAAGCATTTGTCATTGATCACCATCATCAAGGCAGTGGGCTACAGACTTTCAGTCTGATATGGTATGGGTGGGGTTTTACATACCCTATATGAAACTGAATTTCAATATTCACATTTTAAGTTATATAAAAATACAGCAGAAAGCTTAAAAAAAAAAAGAAACTTTCTACAACATTCTCCTTACTTAGAAATTACATAGTGAGAATGAATGGAGTTTTACTCATTGGAATTAAAGATTCACACTTGGGTCAGCTCTATCCACACACTATGGAAGACAGAAAACAGCAACAGCTGCTGGCCATGTCTTAAAATTTTATACATTGCATTTGGTCCCTAGGTTGTTTTCATTTTTTAACATGAAAAAGCTGTTATCTTCTCCTCCCCTGATCAATACACAATGCTTTGCATACGATCTGCTAAGTAGAAGCAATAAGGTACTTGAAGAAAAATTAATGTTAAGGCTGTAGAAAAAACAAGGTAGTAAATTCTATTAGCTTAAAAAAAAAAAACCCCACCAAAACCACACAAAAAACCCACTGCTGACTCTTTAGTCACTTTTACAAGGATACAAACACAGGTTGTTTTTCTGTAAAAAAGGTGACTCTTAAACACTTACCGATGTGGGCATCCTTGACAAATCTTCTGATCAGCAAAGGACCCTCCTAAAACTTTACTTAACATTGCTGGATGGCCCAAAGCTTTTAAAGCTTCATCTAAACTGTCCACCAAGGAATTAAAAAATTCTAAAGCATCATGTTGTTCACGTAGATTTACAGGTTCACCCCAAAGTCTGAAAACAAAAGCACATTCTTGTCAAATATTTTTTGTTCTCCAACAATTTCTTTTCTAAAAAAACATTATTCAAGTTCTTAATCCCTCTTTCTTACTGAGCAAAACTATTTATTGGTTTGTGATGTAGTATACCACCTGTTACTCTGTCCCTGACACTGGTAAGTAAAAACAAGCTTTTGTGTATAACTTCGTACTTAACTCAAAAGTCTCAATATCAAGGTCAAGAAATGCTAGAACTCAAAATAATCATCTTGCTGTAAACTTCAGTTTATTCTACAGAATGGTGAAAAGGTAGGATAACAGATAGAATGCTGCACGAGTTCTGCTAATTTACACTTATCACTATCATTTCTTCTACTACTATTAGTTTTGTTGCATTTCAACAGTCCAGTGAACATACATCAATACTAAATTTTCTGTTTACCTAAATTGTTTCCAAAACCCTCTTGGTACATAGTACTGTAGCCTGGAAGCTGCTAAATGACCAAAAATTACTTGGAGATGCCTCAGAACTCCAATATTATATTCTTTTCTATCTTCTGTTTTACTCAGTGCTGGTTTGTCTTCATACTGATGTGGATAACCAAACACATCATCTCGTGGGTCAACATTGCTCTGAAAAGCAGAAGAAAATTTGTGCAATTAACTTTGATATATAGCTGTCCCATAGCTAGTTGTATCCCTTGTTTAATTAAACAATCTAAGGTGTTTCACATTCTCATCTGAAGAAACAAATGATGTCTTTGTATGCATTAATGGACTTCTGGTGGCAGAAGTGGTGTATGGTGCACTTTCAAGTACAAATCCGTGAGGAGGAAGTCTGCAAACCCCGCTACTTGGATCTTTTGAACTGCCTCTCTGGCAGTGAGCCTATTCAAGTAAGAAATTATGTTATTGTCCCCACTGCTAGCAGTGGAAAGCAAAGTGATTAGCAACTTAAATTTGTTATAACCTTTTCATAAAAAAGAATTCAATTTTAATGATAAGCAAGTTCTACGTAATTAAATTTACCTCATTGTCCTGCTTTTCATCCCCAGACATGTCATCATCTACATCACTGCCTGTGCCTTCAATTGCAAGAATCCCATTCCTGATGGCTGGAATCATGTACAGCTGCTGAATGACAGAATTCATGTAACAAGTGGCACCAGCATTTTTCAGTCCTACAAATCCCTTTGGCGGTCGAGGCCCAACAGGTGGTAGATATTCCCATTCTGTAAGCGCTTCACAAGCTAAAAGAAAATAACAGGATGTGATTAGGAAACTACTTTGTTATAAAAGAATTAGACCATCAATGCAGTACAAAGGGCAGCTGCATAAAATTAGTATTAGTCTGTATCACACTGCAGTTTAATAAAACAAATGTTCCACCAGGAAACTTAATTGCTAAAATTAACATAACTTTTCTGAACAATAGTTCTATCTGTAATCTTAACATTACACCATTTTCTTCTATTGCGTAACTAAAAAGGTGGCCAGACAAAAATTCAGTCTATTTTCTTATCAAACAGAAGTCTTTCCTCAGTACCAGCAAGTTTTTTAGCTGAAGAATTCAGCTGAATGCATCCAGAATATAAAACTAATTTATAAGCCTTTCACAAATCTATAATCCTTTTAAAATTACAGTATTTCACTTATGCCTCACTTTTCCTTGCCAGAATGGGAAACAGTTTTAGATAATACTATCTATATGACTTGGGATAGATTTTCTTCCTCCCGAGTCTTCTCACTCAGACCTCTCACATCTCTTCAGAGTACATTTACAATCACAGGTTTCCTGCGCTAACCTCTTGTTCTGTGGTTTTAGCACAAAAAATTCTGATGTAAAAGACAGTAAGAGAGCACAAGTGTCTGTAAGCAAGCTTTACTTGATATATACGAAACACACAGCATACACAGTTCATACAGGTGTTCACTCTTCTGTCTGATCTATCATGGAGATCTGGTGTTCTATCATGCTTATCAAATATTTGAGTAGAAGGAAACGCCATAAAATCCTTCTAATTGTGGTGATAAGAAATACACTACTTCCCAATAGAAAAGGGTGGGAAAAAAAAGGATAAGGCAGGGAGGAAAACCATAAAACTGCCCTTTTCATTTGTTCATTTGAGATGGAATCAAACAAAGAGATTTAAAAAACTAACTCAAATGACTCACTGATACCACCAAACGGGCAAGCAGCACTGCCATTTTGAGAGGCAGTGGACAATTCCCACTACGGGATACTACTTCCAGTTGCTTATAATTTTGCTAAACTATGCAATTTCAAACGTTCTGTTAAATCACAGAATGGTTTGGGTTGGAAGGGACCTTTAAACGTCACCTAGTCCAACCCCCCTACCATGGGCAAGCACATCTTTCACTAGATCAGGGTGCTCAAAGCCGCATCCAGCCTGGCCTTGAACACTTCCAACAATGGGGTGTCCACGACTTCTCTGGGCAACCTGTTCCAGTGTCTCACTGCCCTTATCATAAAAGAATTTCTTCCTTATGTTAAATCTAAATCTTTCAGTTTAAAATCATTGCCCCTTGTCCTGTCACTACAGGCCCTGGTAAAAAGTCTGTCCCCATCTTTCTTACAAGCACCCTTTACATATTGAAAAGCCACAATAAGGTCTCCCCAGAGCCTTCTCTTCTCCAGGCTGAACAACCCCAACTCTCTCAGCGTTTCCTCCCATATCAGCTCGAGTTTGGTGTGTGTCATCTGCCTCTGCCCCCTCACCCCCACCCCTTTCCTCCCCTGTTAATATTACAGCCAAAATGGTTTAGCTTTCCCATTTAGGGCTGCAGAAAATATGCTCCTGTTTTTAAGAAAGTCTTACATGCTTTTTACTGATAAAAAAATCTGTCTTAAGTATGTGCCTTTTGCCATCTAGCCTAAGTTTCATTTGACTATCAGCTTTTGAAACACTAACATTTGTTAAGTTTTTGTACATACTGCAATTCCTATAATCTTTCTCCAGCAAGAAGGAGAAAATTCTTTAAGTGCAGAGCTGTGCTGAGACAAGGCCAAAACTGAGAGAACAAATGTTTGAGAAAGGACTATGACAAGCAGAGAACGAGTACAGAACTCAAAAGGGAAACAGGACAGTGGACCTGTGTCTGTGTGCAGACAATGATGACAAATCAGGTGAGCAACCAAGAGACTGGCACTAAGACTAAGCTGAAGATACCCGATGAGGTTCCTGGGATTGGTTAGGCAGAGCCTGAAATGACGAGACGAAAGTGGAAGATACAAACAGAATGAGGTCCCTGGGAGCTGGTAGGGACAAAGGGGAGTAGCCAGAGACCGGGGTTGGAAGGGTCAGACTGTGCAAATGACTGGGGCTGGAACCTGGATGCAACCATGTAATGCACGTCACTATATTTACTGCATAAAGGAGAACAAATAAAGGCTACGCTAACAAGCTTTCCTAAATTTTGACAGTCTGTTTGCAACATTAGAAACAGCCACAAACCATAAACTAAAAAATCTAGTTCAGTTGATAATATAAACAAAACCTATACATAATATATATATTAAAAAGTATAAAATAGATAATTAAAAATATTACGTACTAGTGATTGCTGTACCTATGTAATACATTTCAGTCAAGGTGTCTACTATCTGTTTCAGATTTCGGACACATCCAACTGCTAGCGCAACTAGTAGCTCAAAGCCAGCATTAATCGTAGCTGGTGAACTACAGACTGGTATGGCCTGCTCAGCAGGCAATTCTCCACTTCTCATGTATTGTAGATAAACATTGGATGCTGGAAAGATGAAATCATCTATCAACTCCTGGAAAAAAAAAAAAAATAAAAATCACCTGTTACCATAGAAATGCATACTATTTTATAAGAGAATAATAGTTATTATATAAATGAATATCTGAGAACCAGGGGAGTAGTTAAAAAAAACAAGAGCTAAAATTGAGATCAACACCATAATGACCTTTTAAATTTAGGACAGAATAACTCCATCCTAAAGTGGTTCCCTGCAAACCCACCCCCACACTGCAACTTAAAAATAAATCTGTATTATTATTGATTGGTAAAAATCTTCTTTTGCCAAAACAGTACTATCTACAAAGGTCTTTATCAATTAGTGCTGGAAAAAAAACAACATTGCTGCTTTATAATATTCAAGGTACAAAGAAAACACATCTGATTGAAGAGACACTCAGATGTCATGCATTTGTTCAAACCTGCCATAAACATTAATAGCACTAATTAAGAACATGTGGAGAAAAGACAATACAGAGGTAATGCAAGAAAGCAGTCTTGTACAGGACTATCCTGTATATAGCTCACTATCCTTGTGTGATGTTTGCCAAGTCTTGGAATAACAGCTCACTAGGTCACAGCAACTCCATATACAGTGGTTCCGAAGAATGAAAATGTTAAGTACTCTTATGAATGTAACACGTTAACTTGTAAAAAAGTTTAAAGAAAACACTGAACTCCAATTAGAAGCCCTTGTCAAACCGTTAAATTGGAACCTTTATGGTTACAGACCACAAAAAGCGAAGCTTCTTTTTACCTATTTATAATAAAAAAATTAAAAAAGAACTTCATAGGTCAAAAAACTTGAACTTACTTTAATGAGATTAGCACCTCCTTTTTCACAACCAATATGGTATTTCTTCTCAGGTGTCTGGAATGCTAACAACTCTTTTGTTACTCCAAGGTGACCCTCTAAGATAGTTTCTTCGACACCTGTTTCTCCTGTTCTTTTTACTTCATCCTGCCATTTAAGAGAAAATTAGGATACTCTAAATAATATACATTTCCAAGCTTAAAACTGTACTTCACAACAAAGCATCAAAAAGCTGATTATCAGAAATAAGTTGATCCTAAAACTTACCCTAATCCTCTTAAGCCAGTCAATTTCATTATTGAGAAGCACTTCAGCATTGGGTACATTAATATTACTGTTGTAAGCATAATTAAGAAGATGTCTTAAGAGAGTGAAGTAGTCTCCAGAATGCTTAGCTCGCTCTCTTGCAGTACTCTATGCAAACCAAAAACAGATGATACATAATTCACACATGCTTCTACTTATACATAGTGCAACACTAACATATTTCCCATAAAACTGGCAGTAAATACGAAAGAAAAGACGCGTAAGATCATTTTTAACCTTTTAGAAGTTCACAATTGTATTTAGCTGTTAATCAATGACTTCTGGACTATTTTAGTAGCAATTTCTATACCTGAATGGGAAACAAACAGTGAAGTGATCAAATGTTCAAGAGAGTCAAGAGCATGCAGAATTGAGAAGCCCTGGCAGCCCCAGTAAAAGAAGGCAATAACTGTAGGTATCAATCTAATCTGCTAATGATTTTTACTTGAAGGTTAGCATTCACTGAAGATCAAATGCATATATTAAAGCTTATTGTTCATGTTCTTATCAGAAAATGCAAAGAAGTCCCTTTCCCCTCACCTAACTCAAATTGAAATCGACTGTGTTGCTTGTCTATAGGTCAAAAGGAATCTATATTTTAGTGACTGTTGTTAACAGCAATTTGCCTTTTCTTGCAGACATTTTGTGTTACTACTTTTTACAGAAATTCACATTGTACTGAAGCCTTTACCTCTAAAAACTTACCCCTAGAACAGTAAACAGCAAGGTAATGAAGAAAAGGAGAGGTCTCTGTCCCATGCAACACCTGGTAGCCATTAAAAAGAACTGCTCCTGTGCCATCTGACGAACAGTTCTGGAAATCATTTAATAGAAATATTAAATACAATCTCCCTATCCAAACAGGAAATTTAAAAAAAAACAATTAAATTTGTGCTTATCTGCTTAATGTCATTTTCTAAAACTGCACATAATGTAATAAATGGGAATACTTTAATTATTCACTACCTATCATATTGTTTCTCCTTGAAGTGAAATTTTAGAGATATAAATTACTATTACAAAACCTGTTCCACAAATCAAATATTTAAAGGTAAAAGAAAAAGAAACTTATCAGCACTTAACCACTAAACCTTCACAACTGCCAGCAAATATTGCATAATACAAGCAATTTGCAACCCTATATTCATTTTTGTTTTTTCTAATCAAGCACCAGTTGTGTCTGAAAGACAAAACACAACTACCCTAGTAGAACTGCTCTTATGTATCACTACAGCAGTTTGCTGAGCATTTATGAAGTGATCAAAATTTATCATTAGTAAGAAATGAGAAAAGATGACCCCCCGAAAATTCAAGTGGCTAGAATTAAAGGAAATTTTCCACCTAAGAACTTAATCTAACCACTGGAATAATATGGGAATGGATAAGCTTAAGGAAAAAAAAATTAGGCAAACGCTACTCTTTCAAGTTGTAAGACTGAGCGTTTTATCTTGTAAAAACTGTTAGAAACAACTCTGCTTGGGTAGGGAGAGGACACAAATGAATGCTGTGCTTTATGAAAGTATCTTGACAGCTAAGAAACTTAATTTTACAGTGTCTTTTTGGTGTGGCTGTCATTGTTTTCTGCTCATGAGGTCACTGTGGAAAGCACACGATAGAATCCTATTTCTTTCAGCTTTCTTCAGTGTGAGGTTAACCATGCTTCAAAAGACATGCAAGAATGACCATGAGGTCAGAGTAAAGATGCACCTAGCTGAGCATCCCATCTCTGGTATACACCTAGGAAAGCACACAAGAAGAGGGAAGCAGGCAGTGACACTTCTCCAAAATGTTCTCTCAGCTTCTAACAATTTGTGGTTCAGTAAGACTACCAAAAGCAGTATTTCATAGCCCTCACTGGACAAATTCATGAAAGAACCCCTCAAACTATTTCCAAACTGAAGGTTTACACTGCTTCAATGTTATGCTCAAGAAGTTCTTATACAAAGAAACACTGTTCTCTATTTATTCTCCCTTTGCTACTTCTGATTTTAAAGGTCTCTGTGGTATTCTCCTCCCACCATTTATCTCTTCTCCAATGTGAAGTGCCCCAAGCTATTCTGCTGTTCCTCAGATGGAAGTCATTTCAGAGCTTTGATCTCCCTTGTCACCCTTCTATTGATCTTTGCAAGTTCTACTACATTGCTTTGAGTTGCAGAAGACTGTGGGGTGGAGGGGGTCTGTTTTGTTCTTAATAATAATTGACATTTTATGGGATCTGATCATGAGCCGATGTTTTCATAAAACTTCTCACAGAAATTTATTTTACAATGCAAGTCTTCAGCTGCTTGGGACACATCACATAGACACTCCTCAGGTTCATGGACTTAAAGGTGGTATTTTCATAAAGTGAGAAATGTGATCAAGGAAACACACACTTCACACTGTTATGTCCCTAAGGAGTATGCAGTATTCCAACACAAGTACTTGAACACATTTTCGTGAGGCTATCGCAATCTAAGAGCTCTTAAGGAACCATGGGAGGAGTGCAGCTGCCCAAACACATACATCTAGTGCCATGTTAGACACCATGACAACAGTGTAGAGCTGGTAGACAGGACACCAGTTGCATGACAAACTCAACGCTCCCCCCGCGAAACAGCTGGAGGCCAAATGTCTCCATTAAGGCAGGCAACCTGAATCCCCTCCTATTAATAGCTCCAGGATACAGACTTCTGTTTAGTTAACAGAAGTCAGCCTCTTCAGTGGGTCTAAGTGCCACTGCTTTACACAGGCAGTAAGAATTTTTTTTTACATGGGCCACATAGGTATGACCACCGAACACTTTGCAGCCATCAGCAGAATACGTCTGGGGGTTCCAGGATCACTTAGGACTAACTGTTCAGCTATCTACTGTTGACTAAGCCAGTCTTGTATTCAGGGGTCACCACTATAAAATCAGTTACCTTGGAGAGTAAGAACTGCTCTAGCATTTAGTATTAAACATTTTACATTCTGTTTCCCAATTTATAGGTAGCATGGTTACGCTATGAGGAAACAGCAGAAGTTCCATACCATCTCAGCCTCTGAAAGAAATAAACAAACCCCACAAATCCATCTGACCTTTTCCAGAAATATATTTGTGAGATCTGAACTTGATCATTTTCCTTGTCTTTTATGGTGCACCAAAAACATTTTCTCACATGCATATTTTTGCTCACATTGTTCTCTGATTGAGGAGAGGAGATTAGAGAACAATAGTTGAAAATGGAAGGATATTCAGAATTCTGTCTAGTATTTGCCAAACTTTCTCTGCACTGCAAACACTGATTTGTTTCCACATTAATTCAGAAGAGGAACTTTTTTTAGCTTAGTTCAACTTCACTGTCTTCGTTTTCAAAGCAGTCTTCTGTTTTGACTCATGTTTATGCTATTCCAACTATCACATAATAATGAACAGTTGCATTCTAAGTGAGATTATAATATATATCAGAAGTTTTACAGGCATATGAGAGAAAAGAGCTCAATGGTTAGCTTCTTGTACTGACGGTATCTGGTGGAAAAATACAACGGAGATAAGGAGCTGAGCAGCAATCTAGTTGGATAAGAGAAGCCCTTAAAAATTTTATCCCCTCTGACAAAAACACCCAAACAAACCCCATCCATTAATGCTACTCTTATTTTTAGAGAGCAAAAAGCTAACATACCTGGGGAATTAAGCCACTACTGTTCAGACTTGGGCTGACATGCCAACAAAATTTGGAAAGAGAAGCCCCAGATCGGGGACATACCTAGTTTCTTCCAATATTTCAGGAAGAAAAGTACAATAGTCAACTATTCACTAGGCATAACAATATGAAATAGTTGGGATTCAAATTCAGTCAAAGTTCAAATCAGCAAGAAGAGTAACCATTGGAAGAGACTGGCAAAACCATGAGAGATACTGCCATCTGTAAATCAAGACTGTAGGTTTTGCTAAAAAGACATTCCACCTCCATCACAAATTGCGTTAGAGGGAACCTGCACAATGAAATTGAGACTAAACTGCTTAAGACTTCCAGATTTACAAGTTCCCAATTTGAACCAATAGTTCACTTCCTTAAGGAAACATGACCAGAACAGAAAAATCCTCACAAGGAACATCTGCAGTTTTCAAAGACTGAAAAATTGGTAGCAAGTGTTGATACCAAACACTAACTGAAATATAAACAAAGGCTGGTGAACACTTGAGAAATGTCACTTACATTCCAAATATAATGCCAGAAAGTCAAATAATCACAGTGAAATTTATCATAAAAATTATCAGCCATTACTTGTATTTGTACAATTAAGATCATGTAAAAAAGCCACAAATCTAATAAATCTTCGGACCAACAACAAAAATCAAAGGATGAGGCAGCACTGACACTTGGCCATGCTACTCAGCTGTACTGGTACTCCAAATTTGACATGTGGCCAACATACATTTACTGTCAAAATAATAACGTGATATCAACTGTTGACAGTTTTTAAAACAAAATTTAGTGATTTCTTACTCATCAGCCTTGAAAGTTACCAAAAATAGTGAAAGACAGCTTGTTTCATTTAATGGGTAAAAATTACAACACACATTTGTCAGCATGTTTTGTTAAACTTCTCTAATTTAAGTGATAATAACAAGCTTCAGTGAAGCTGAAAATTCAACATTCTGTACCACAGGTTGCAAACTAATAAAGCTTGGGAAATTCTAATAATAACACTCCACAGTTTCACCCATGTGTGCAAATAGTTCATTGTAAAGAGATAGTCTGATGATACTATTGATCCTTTTGTTATTGTGAATATTCCTGAACATAAGACTTTTTAACCTGTTTCATCTGGAAAAGTAAAAAATCCAAAACACGGTGCTGAAATTCTGATGCCATTCATCTGACAGCACCACAATTTGACTCCATTTAAAATGTACTGAAAGGTGCAGACAACTTCACTAACTTCTGATCTCTGTCATTTCTCAAAGAAAAGTTAAAATATTTATGGAACAACAGTGGAGGTACCTTACAAAACCAGAATTACATCTTCAGTAACCGTTCAAAGCACTGGTAACTAAGTTCAATAACAGCATACAAAAACTTTCCACCTGGATGGCTTCTAAAAATACACACCCCAATACCTCACATCATGATTTCAGATAGGCTAAAAGTCACAAGACACTCATCACACAGATGCTGTACTGTGCAGATGCTGTCTAAGGAAATCTGTAGGAATAGCTTGGAGACAACAAGAGATCCCTGAACTCTACGGCAGGACTGGAGGGCAACTGAACCACATCGCTCTTGGCATCTCCTGCTGGTTTCCTCTGTTCATCTGTCCCTCAACAGTGCTAAGGTTTCCTCCAAGATGCTGCTACTGCATCAGATGAGAGATCCAGTGTGACAGCTCTATGTAAAACATTTGAGTGACGTGAAGAGTCACCAGTATACCACTCCAATGCAAGAAAACCAGAAGATTAAATCTTAACTTCCCCCTCTCCTCAAACTGCTAGTACTGTATCTTGTCTTTACTTACCAGAAAAAGTATAGGAAAGTTCTCCTATACCTAAGTCTCTTAAATATTCTAATGTAGCGAGTAT
The DNA here is from genome assembly GCF_013368605.1 of Nyctibius grandis. Taxonomy (NCBI): domain Eukaryota; kingdom Metazoa; phylum Chordata; class Aves; order Nyctibiiformes; family Nyctibiidae; genus Nyctibius; species Nyctibius grandis. The sequence continues at coordinate 27,618,442 of NC_090659.1, forward strand.
TCGCATAATTTCTGAAAAACATGAAGTACCTATTATTTTATTCTAAATAAGTTGTTCTAAAGCCATCAGTAGCACATTACCAGGCATCCATCTGGCTTGACAATATCCTCCTTATGAGTACAAAGAAGATGGGACTTATATAGCTTCCACTTTAGGATAGGTATCCAAATTACAGATTTGTATTGCTAAACAATAAATTAAGACAACTACGGAAAAAAAAATCACTTAAATAAGAAGTCACTGCTCTGCCTTTAGGCTTTATAATAATTTTGAATTTTAAAATAATATACGTGATTAAAAAAAAAAAAACAAACACAAAACACCAAAACTTACTTGCTGTGACAGTGCAATAGCAAATCAATGATAAACGTCTGCCATGCCTTCTCTTTACTGAGTGCATCCAGTGCCGTTGGAATCAAAGCAAAACACAGGGTCATCACCTCCAATGCTTCACAGCAAACCTGTTCATCTTCCATGTCTGGTTCATTTCCTGCATTTGTCTGTGAAAATAAAGAAGAGAGCACACAGTGGGTATACAAAAAACTCCCGAGAAACCCAACTGGCTCCAACGTACACACACTAAATACAAACACAAACCACAAATTTGTATACTAAGTGATTATCAGTGCCAAGTATTTTATGCACTCCATTCAGATGTGATTCAAAGTACTATGTGGGATGACCTGAACTTCCAGTACTGTGCTTCTCAAAGGAGAATTCCAAGCATGACCTTCATGAGAGCCAGAAGTTAAATAGGAAGCTTGTAGGCAAAAGTTACGTCAGTTAGTACTGCTGGGTTTTTTTGTTGGTTTGTATTTGGGTTTTCTTTGTTTGTTTTCTGGATTTTTAAATAAGGTGTTTTTCTTTACTCCTCAGAACCAGGAGTTTAAAGCTTTGGGAACAGTTACTACTTAAATAGAGAAAGGCTATAGAGCTGTGTAATTCAACAAGACGTTCAGTTTTACAAAACTTTGATACTCAAGTTATTTGGTCAAAAGCTTCTTAATACTGCTAGAATTTATTCAGCACTTCACTATTTCTCAGAAACATGAAACAGCTGAACCAAATTTCAAACACAGTTGCTATGGTGATTTTTGAAATAGGAAAGGATAATATTTCTAATTGGTTGTCCTGGTTTGGCCTAAACCAGGCCAATTTTCCTTTCAGTGATTTTTACTTTCAGCTAAGTCTCCTCCAAGTAACTGCACTTTCTGAAACTAACTGCATGTTTTGCAGACAGCGTCTGCTTCCAGGACTGATAACGCTCGAAGTTTGTAGTTATCGCTGAGGCACCGGTAGGGATGTTATGCAGAAAGGCTCTTGCTGTACTTAGTCTTAGAGAAACCAAGGTCACTGCTAAATTCCTCACTGCTTACGAGTGAAGAGCCGAAGGGGGGTCGCACCTGCAGGGAGGAGCGGACAGGGCAGGTGACCCAAAAATTGACCAACGAAGGTATTCCATCCCATACATGTCATTCTCAGCATAAAGCGGGGGGATCACGAGGGTCTCGCTCTCTTTCTGCTATGGTCGGTGTCTGAAGAGGACTCTGTCCATTTTCCTGCTGCCCCGATCCGTGCATCCCTGAATCCAGCTCTTGACCGTCGCTAGGCCCAGCCTGGGCGTTCCTGGAGCCTGCCCTGCAGTGCCAGTGGTGACGTGGCTGACTTCAGGGGAGCTCGATCTTGGTTTTGTATATATATTTGTATATATTTGATTATTTCTATTATTATTATTATTATTATACTCTTTTTCATTATTATAGTTTATTAAAACTGTTTTAACTTTCCAACCCGGAAGTCTCTCTCCCTTTTCCCTTTCCCTTTCCCTCTGGGGGGAGGGGGGGGGATAACAGAGAGCATCTGCCGCAGGTTTAATAGCTGGCCCAGCTTTAAAGCGTGACACTGGTACATAGGTTACTCTTTCAATTAAACACTTGATTCAAGTGAGTTGATTTTGGTACATTTTTCCAGAATACATGTTTTGAGAATAAAAGTAAGCCCTCTCCTCCATCTAAGTCAAAACTAATTAGCTTGAAGAAATTCTGAAGAAACTGATTGTGAGCAGGTTTCAATCTTAACTCATGAGTAATCATGACTGCAAGTTAGCAACATTGACTAGAGACATAAAATAAGTACTTGTTTTACATATGGAAAGGTATAAAGATTAAGTAGGCAGGAAGAAGGCGTTACAACACAGAAAAGATAACTAATTGTAAACAGCAGCAGAAGAGGACAAAGTATGCCTAAGTCTGGCAACAGACACCACTTTGTCTTTGCACAACAGCTAAAAATCAGAGACAGTCACTACCACTGCAGCGGGAGGATGTGGTAATTCTGACACATCTCAAGATATGAAAGTAAAAGCAGAATGCTTTCAACAAGTTCAGGACTGCACCTGCTCGGCACTTGAGTCCTGTTTAGAAAAGAGAGTTATTTCTGCATGGGTAGAGGGATCTAGTAGAAAGGCAAAGTGCATTTTATACTCAACGAAGTACTTCCCTGTACTCAGGCACCAAGAGCTGATGGGTCTGTACAAGCAGCATATTTGCAGTATTTCAGGCGGGTATGGGCCTTCTCTGAGCTAATAAGGAAATGGTGGTTTGACACCACCGAAAGTTGCACACAGTCATCTTCAACCACTGAGAGGACTCCCATACCAGAAGTTTTTGAGGCAGGAAAGTTATCCTCTCACAAAAGTTATGCTCTCAAAATAATTTATCTTGACTTTAAAGTTTAATTGAATTCACCAGTTAAGCTCACAAGCTTCTTGAAGTGCTCACAACATTCTTTCACAAGTTATACTTGATGGGACTACACTGAAGTGCCTCTTAAAAAAACATTTACCATAGTTGCCTTTGATGTTTTTAGGAATCCTGCCGTGTAATTCCTGATTCCACAAAAATCAGCCTGCTTTTGTTCTTGAACTAAAACCAACCAAAAAAACCCCTTATTTCATGAAGAAGTCATTCTCACAGCAATAGAAGCAGATGCCATTATACCACTACGTAAGCTAAATGAAAAGGTGTTGCATTTTGCTGAAGTGAATATTCTTCCTGTAATTGATCATCGAAGCACAACAGCTAATACACCAAGAATAAAACCTCCCTATATATTCCTTTCCCTTTTACTCTCAGGCAAGTACTGATGAGTATTAAACTTGATTTTAAGACGAATAAGAGAAGATATTTAGAGAACAAGAAAAAATATTTTTCTTAAATCACTGTCAAAATACAGATTACTATTTGCTATAACCGTAAGCAACATTCATTAAACACAAGATGTGTGATAACATACTAATATATAACCCCCAACTCCAAACTATTTGCGTAAACCACATGTGAAACCATGAATATGTTTTACATATCCACATAATAAAAGGAAAAAAGCCATACAGGATTAGCAGTTATTTCATTCTACCAGTGCTTCAGCACTAATTTCAGACCAATTAGCTCTTGTTTCTCATTCTAGACTGCACATATGCTTTAAATCAACTTCTGTAGAACAGATCTTTTAAGTTTGAAGACTAGAAAAATTAGCATTGCAAGAAATGCTTATTTCTTATTTAGATACAGAACCTAACTGGGCTGAAAACATGTTACACCAGCTTACAGAACTGCTGCATTTTTGAACTGACACGAGATTCAAGTTACAATTAAATAGTTACTTGGAAGGAATTTGAAAAGGAATTTGAAATAGAAAATTAAACTGTGGTATGACAACTGACATATACTAGACTTCGAAATGCATCATCACCAAGATACCTACCTAAAAGCTCACCACACTCTAAGCCTGACCTGGTTGACGCTATCCCTTTTGTAAACAAAGGAACAGTTACACAGAAAAGAATTTGCTTAGGAATTCTTACCTTTTCATAGATTTTACTAATTTCCTCATTCGAGCTGAAAACCAGCTGAACTGACCCACAACCTGATGCCCAAACAATTTTTTGTACTGCCCTAATAACACAGATATCAGGGATGTATTTTGAAGCCTGAAAAAAAGAAATAAACCACAGCAACATTAAAATGTAGTTGCAAATAACATTACAATGGATTCTAAATTATCACAAATGTATTTTATAGAAAGTTTAAAATTTTCTAATTTAACAAAGAATTTTTCCTTAAATAGAAAAAAAAGATGTATCTTGAAAAGCATTTGTACTTCACTTACGTAATATTTAATTTTTTAATAGAAAGTAGCATGTATGTTAGATATATTTCAGAATTTTAAACTGTAATGCTACAATTACCAGGCATTACAAGAAAGTGAACATTTTTGATAAATAACCAGCAACTCTTTGATTCTGATTAAGATTTAGCAGAAATTACCAACTTCAATGCTAAAATGTTATTGATTTGGGGAAAAAAAACAACAAACCACCAAGCATGCATGTGGAAGGTAGCCCACCTCTTAAGTAATGTAACAGGTTGAAGTTATTTTAGGGTTTGTCCCCACCATGATATTTGTTGTGCTAGCTGGTAGCTAGCTAGACAAAGTAACATTTATTGAGTATGTGATTAATATATAAAGGGATTGTTCTATACTCAAGTTACACACGATTTAAAATTAATAAGAACACAAAGCATGTATCTTATGAATGCAGAATCACTCTTCAGTATTTTGGGCATGGTCCGAGTTAACATCCATAGTTTCTACTGATATACATACGTTACAAAACATACTGCAACTGTCATTATTTATGATTTGCATCAACTTTCAAAAAAAGCCCGAACCTATCTGGAGTCTATATTCAAAGTAGAACTGTCCAAAATAGGCAATCTTTAAAAGCAGATGGTAGACAGTTCTCAAACATTTCAAATTTCATTTTTCTAATGCTCAGACTTAATGAAAAAAGGAGACTCTAAGAAGATTAACTAATAAGCTCGCCTCATGAGGAAACCTGAAAAATGTGCATTCTTGCTACTGATATGGACACTCACAGTAGCTGCAAGAAAAATAATAAGTATTTCACCTTTGTCACAGCAAAGCAACCTTACAGTAACAGCATCACAAGAAAAAGAACACTTTAATTTAATCTCATTGTAGTTTTAAAATCTTGAAGTATCAAAATTTTTTTAAAAGGTGAAAGATTTCTTTCTGTGCTGTAGTCTTCTGTCTGGCCTATGGAAACCATGTCAGATTTATTTTTTTTAAAATCATGAGGTCAGTTGAAAAGAGTCTTTGACTACCAAAACATGAAAAGAAAAAAAAAAAAAAAAAAAATCTTTCAAATGCAAACCACAATACATATGAAATTTAGATCTACAGCAGTTTTCATAATTTCAGAAAATTATAGACAATACTTTAACAGCGATACCGTTAAAGAAATTCAGATTTTGTTTGCTCTGATGTATCTGGTAAAAAAAATATAGTTTATTTATTTATTAGAAGTCCTCCAAAAAGGACAAGGGCACAATTAAAAACCTTTCTTCACACCTCACCTCAAAAGACATTTCGTCTGTGGAAGGAATTTAACTAAATCACAGTTCAACTGGCTGATTTTACACATCTGATCACCTGTGGATGCAATACTACCACTAATGGAAGGCAGATGGTTGAGTCCTGCAGTCTAGTACATTGTGCTTTCTTTAGCCAGTGCTCTTTGTTCAGAAGAAACAGTGTATTTTTCAATATTAAGATAATACAAGACTACTTTTACTTAGATAGCTCAGAAATGTTTTGGAGACAGCTTTGCAGATATTCCATACAGTAAAGAAAAACCAATATTCACTGCTTCCACACTGGAAACTGAGGGATCCCAATTCACCATGAAAGCGGAATTTGCAATAGTTCCGACTTTAGCTTCTGCCGAATTCAGCAGAATTCACTAATGCATTCACTAACATGATGCATAATTCCAAATCCAAATGGGGTTTGGTCATACCATACAGTACCATACAGATAAGACTATTATATTTGCAAAGCACATTGTTTAACCCTATTGAGCTCCACAATCCAATTTTTCACTTGTATTATTAATGCATTTTCAATATGCAAAGATACACTGGCAATGATCTGAGACTTCTATCTTTCAGCATTTAAAAACCATGCTCAAAATTTAAAAACTACCTCCCCTTTTCTGCATTTCTCTTCAGGAAGAGAATGTTACTCAGACACCAAAACATAAAAGACAAAAAAAAAAAAAAGTATCACAAAAATGTTTTCAAAATACTCATTAACTTCTTCAAATCTATTATATCAAATTTCTTAAGTTCTGATCTAAGTGTAACAATATTCATAACCCATTGAAAAGCTTGTATAAAATATGCCTAGTTCACTTAAGCCTCTGTGCTATTAGACACTGAATTTTGTAACTGCATATGGAAACAATTCATTAAATAATTTTCATTAGTTAACAGCTTACGAACCATATGAACATTACCTATAATGTTTAATGACATTTTAGAAGGAAAAATCCATGTCTTACAAAGCAATAAATTTAAGGATTAAAAAAAGATACTACAGGAAAAAAGGGTGATACAGAAAGGAATTCACTAACCTCATCAGATATTTGCTGTGCAAGACGTATTGCTACATTTCTTAGCATGCATTCTGAAGTTGGATTAGGAATGTTTTGTAGGGCATTTTGTAGCACCACTGCCTGGTCATGCGTAGCCTGGTTTATCTGGAAGAAAGTATTTCTTATACTTATTTTTAAATGGAAAAAAGAAAGCAAGAAGACATGAAAATCTAAAGTTACTAGGAAAGGTTTGGTAGAAGTAGGTAAGATCTTGGAAGGAAAACTACTTACAGAAACTGCAAACACCAAAAAAAATAAGCCCTCCCATTTTCAAATAGATACCATCACATCTGAAGACACTGTATGCTACAGTGTACTATCAAAGAGTACAAGTAGTTAAGAGGAGAGGCACTTGCTCAGAACTACTTAGGTTTGGATGTTTGTTTATTGATCAGATTATTTCAAGTTAACAGGGCGTTTAGAATTATAATGCCTCCGTCCCTTTCTGTTGATGTAGGAAAGAAGGGGTTTGCTACAACAATGGGTCTCCCTCTGGATTAGCTAACAGTGTCCAGACAGAACACAGTTGCAGTGTTCATTATACTTAAGTACATTTTAAACATTTGAGTTAGAGCACTACTGAAGAATTCTGTTCTGAATTATCCCTCCTGTTCTTGATCATACTTTCACAACAGAAACAGCAGCAAGACCAGTTTTTCTCTTTTCTGGATTGGTTTGAGCACGGAGTTCCTTCTCCTTGGGCTGACAGAGCTTCAGAGTTTTGACAGTTCAAATCTGAAATGGCGGTTTCCTTCTCATAGACAAACTTGCTTGAAAAGACTGTGTGCTGCAGTTATAAGTTAAAGCTTATTGTACAGAAGAGTTTCTTCATTTTCTAGTACCAATTCATCCAAAAAAACCCCATCTCAAATGCTGCTCAGAAGACACACTGTGAAGTTGATCTGGAACACCTAGCGCTGGTCATATCCCTTTGCTTTGTCAGCTTCACTAAGACACAATTTGGGCAGCAAAATTACAGAACTCCCATTGAAGACTAATAGAGCTTACACAGTCAATTAGCTATTGGAAGAGGGTTGTAAATGATCAAACACAATATATATATGGGGGCAATTCTGAGTCTATGTACGAGAATACTATGTTCAACAGCATTATTGATTCAACTTTCTATGAAAGCAAGGAAGAAAATAAAAATTTAAAAGGTCCTAGTAACAGCAGCAGACCGGTAACTAGAAGACTGTAGACACAAAATCTTGGTTACCTCATTCTCTTAAGTACTGATGGAAAGCCAGGAAAATAAGTTATGCTATGGTACTTATGCTTTAGATTAATATAGATGAAAGGTATTTACAAATCTCACCTCCATTCCAAAGTGTAAGCTTATTGGTGCTGCAGCAATAAAAAGCATCAAGACCAAAGTCCTTCAAAAAGGATAACAATGACAGCAAGAATAACTGTGTTTTTTCCAACAAATCAGTTAATAACAAAATTAGATGTTTGCAACACTAAACAGTTATTGTCAGCAGTCACAGACAAATGTTACTACCTCTTAAGTGGTCAGCATAAATCAGTTTCAAACAGTACTTCAAGACTGTTGCTTCAAAGAGCACTTCAAGACTCAAATTATGTTATCCATGTTCCAAAGTGCCGTTTGAATAATCGTCATAAGAAAATAGGGCAGTAAAACTTACTCATTTTAAATAGATGAAGGTTAGGGTGGCAAACATGTTTGCTTTAAAATGTTTCTATTATTTTCTAACATGAGACATGAAAAGGTATCTTCGCCTCTTTGTAATTGTTAAGAGTTTTTATTTCCTTGAAAAAGAATTAATCTGGTATCTTCCAACAGATGCAGCTAACCAGAACAGATATTTATTTTTCAGACTTAAGGGGAATGTACTTCTCTGCTTCAGAGATGGATCTTTGTAAATATTCTGGAAGAAAGTGCTCTGAAGTGGGGCCGTCTATGTATTCTTGAGTATCGGTTGATAGCTCAAGCAACTATTCAGGATGGAATCTCGACAAAAGAAAAAAAAATAGCTGGAATATCTGGAAGCAAATGTCCAAGGAAGACAGCAGCAAATTTTAATTTTTGGGCTCTATGCTGTACATCTGCCATTAAGAAGGCAGAAATAAAATCCTGATCCACAATATATTTGTCCAGATGTAGAAGAACTAACCATATTGCACATGCATAAAATCTACTAGTATAGGCATGTAAGATCACCATTCAGAACACCTAGGTTAGACTTTCCCTTTCCAACTCTGAGAAATCTTAGGGTACAACACCTTTCAACTACTAACACTTAGCTCTGCAATGTACCTAGCTGTTCTCTACAAGAATTTTCTACAAGCAATGGACAGAATTAGGAACCTAGCAAGCCAAGGACTTATTTTTGTGTAGAAAAAGGACTGCCACGACTCATCATCAGTTCTGTTGTTTTATGCTCTAATCATGAATAGGAGATACAAAAAATTCAGAGGCACATCCTTCAATAGACTCAACAGCTCAAAAGAATCAGAATTCGCATTTATGCGATAGATGTACTGGAAAATGGAAAGTTACCTGTACTGACAATCATGCAAACCATTGAAAATCATATATAGAGCAAGTGGATCTCACACTTAACTTTTCTACAGTCAGAAAGAAACAAGATTAGGATTTGTTTAGTAAGTTGATCTCCTTGTTAGAATTGTTAGACATAATTATCTGAAAGTACGGTGAGTTCTTGACATGCAACTCACTCAAAGAGACTGTCAACAGAGAGTAGACAGACGTTGCGACAGACAATATAAAAACCAGAGTACATTGCTATTTGCAGCAAGGAAGATTTATATTACCGGTGAAATTGTACTTGTGCCTTCCACAACTGGCTGACAAGCTTCTGCCACAGCTCGAACATGGCCATATCCAATTGCTGTTAGCAACAATTTGGCTATTTTTAGAGCATTAAGGTAGGCACCCCTTCGAGTTTCCATATCTGCATTTGGCAGAAAGTTATTTCGAGTCAGCATGCTCAATACAAGAGGCAAACCACCACTTTTTAAGAAGTTGTATTGGAAGTCACTGGCATCTTCTCCCAGAGGTGCACTGGCAGGCATTAACAAGGCATAAACTACCTGCAGAACAAAATACAGAGTTAACTAACAGAAATACACTAGCTTGAATATAATTATTGAAGATGAGACTGTGTTGGAATACTACTTAAGCAATGCCTTGACAGCACTGGCCCTACAACCATTTATTCCAGTAAATTGTTAAGTATTTTCTATTGTTAATTTCAAATCAGAATTTGATCTTAGGCTTCCATAATGTTACAGAGCTAAAGATTTTTAAAGAACAGGCAAAGCATCACAAACCTCTGTTAGATACAGCACTTGTGAGGCAGAAGGACCAAAGAACAGAGAATCAAGGGATGGACTAAGGCTGCTTTCCCCAAGCTTTGCATGGTCTAAACAAATAGCTCTTAGTTTCTCAACCGTAGTGTTATCTGCAATAAAAACACAACTTATAAACATTTTGTAACAAAACTACTCCAGAACAAGCCACAAGTATTCACAATTATAAATCTCAAAATTTTAAGTATATCAGAAAAGTTCCAAAAACATGTGACTGATAGACAAGATCAGACTATGAAGAGTACTGCAATGATTATTTCTGTCACTACAAAAGTGATCCTGTTAAAGCAGTGCTACAAAACCACTTCAAAATACAACACTTCTCCCCATTTTCACGGTACTGAACTGCACTGTGGCACTGAACCCCAGTACCAACTGCAAACTATACAGCTTTACATGACAGACAAGAAATAACTACTTGGGAAATACATCTACAATCCCAATTAGGATACAGTCATGAATTACAGTATCAATAAATTACCAGAAAGTGGAAAATACTCCCCTATCTTCATTTTTACGTAACAGGTGAAAAATTATTATACAAGATATTACAAGATAAAACAGGATAAAAACAAGTTTTACCTGGCGGCATGAGCTTCATAAGAACACGTGCTCCATCTCTAAGAGGTGGCATATTTAAGCTACTGCCCAAGTCTGCAACTTGCCAAAGAAAAGAGATGTATCGAGGATGCAGTGACATGATCTTAAAGTAAATAAAAAAAAACACATAAAAATTGTTAGTTAAAGACAAAATATAGGGAAAAAAATGCTTTTAAACTGTTCACTTCAGAATATGCTTACCACTCCAGGTAAACAGCTTTCAACTTCTGGATTTGGACCATCGCTGTAGTGATTGCCATGGTTGCCCGGTGAACCAGTTGAAGAGTCAGAAGAACTATCTGGACTTGAGGGCATATTAGAATTTATCTGTGTAAGCTTAGCCGTAATTAGCTGAAAAACACAATTGTAGTTTTAATACTATGCAAAAATGAAGATTCTTTACTAAAAAAGCATCTGATATAAAGTTAATGGCATAATACAAGGAGGAGGAATGGAACTATTTCACAAGAATAAGTGATCCTTATGCATGTTATTTTTCAAGCATTTACAAAAGCCAAGCGACATCTGAATTGACATAAATAATCAACCTGCAACACTTACCGTTTTATCTTTGAGATTCAACTGCCCAATTAATTTTCTATCATCTGCAGGGTCCACTAGCTCACCACCAATGAACAGTTCTACTTTTGTGTGTGCACTATTGGCTTTAATACGATTGAGAATACAACGCCGTACTTGGCCAATTGTGTCATTTGTATGAGACCAAATATCCAAATCTTCCACTTGTCGGCCTTGGTTTGGAAAACGAACTACCAGTGTGATATGTTTACCACGGAAAGCTCTGAAAATAAACAAACCACATATTTTTGCCCTCATGAAATAATTTTTTTTCCTGCTGTATTTTGTGTTGCAGATATTTCAACCTCAAATCTTTACATATGGTGATATACTCCAGCACGAGATTTTGTGAAAGCCACAGCAATTATGCAAACATAACATACACAGAAACTTTCAAAAGCCACACTTCGCACAATTGCATTAAATATATGGTCAACTTTACAGTCAGGTTAGAAACATTGACAGAATTTTTAAAAGTCTCTTATGAAGTTTTAGATCTTTTCTCTAGCTTGTAACTTCCTGATCAAAATGTGCAAATAAAGCTCAGACTGGCAACTGTTTTGCTCATTTAGCAAAACCACTCAGTTTTAAATACATCGAGATCAGAGAAAGTCATCAGGTCACCAAGTCTTAATGCCTTCTGTCAAAAGCTGTTGGAAGTTTTATATTAGAATTCCAATTTTAAAAATCAGAATGCTTTTTAAAAAACGTAAAGAGCTCAAAAAAAGCAATGTTTTCACACTAGTAGTGATCACGCTTCGTACAATGGTATGGAACTCATTAGGAAAGATGTGCCCAGATAAGCCCAACAAACTAATCTCATGCAACAAAAGAAGGCAGAAATTCCTCATAAAAGCTCCTTGTTAACAAGACCTGTGAAAAAGTTAGTCTAGTCAAATAAGCAGCCCATGTAAAAAAGATGCATTCACAATCAACAAGAGAACTTAGTTAGGAATAATCAACCAATATACACAATAAAAATGCTGTAGGAGCACTGCAAATTACTGACACATCATGAAGAAAAAACAATCTCTTCAATTTTCTTGACAAAAAGGGCGTTTAAAGGAAGGGGAAAACAACCCCCCTCCATGTCTAAAAATACGTTAGTTGCATCATAAACCCATAGCAATCTCAGTGTATCCCTTATGTGTTTCTGAGACATTCTTCCCACAGCTACTAACACTGCAACATTTAAAGTTTTCTGTTCTGCTTTCCTCTTTCAGGAAATAAAGTATTTTGTTTGTGAAAACATCTACACAACACTGGATTTAAGTGTTTCCTTTGTACCACAGACAGAGTTAAAGAAGGAGCAGCTAGGATTTAAGCTAAGTTTTTATTCAATGACAAATATAAGAAGAGTGAAAGTATACAGAAAACATATATACTTCAAAGTGCTGTTCTTTTCTTCCCCTTTTTATGAGGAATTTACACAGAATATTTCACTTAGTGATAATCCTAAATTTAAACTTGCAAAGTAAGATTAGCATCTCTAAACAGCTCTGGAAGATTAAGATATACATTAACAATGCGGTTTTTGTATGACAGGACTATGAAAAACACAGAAGCTTTGCCCATGCTAACTTATAGAATGTTATTGGTTTTAAATAATTGTATGAAAACACGAAATACATCCAAAACAATCTAGCCACCAGGTACATTGTGCTAGTAATAGAACAAAACACCACAAACAAGTTTATTCTCAGGTCTGCTGTCCCTTTCACATATATCTGTATTTGCCTGATATTTCAAATTAAGGTTTTTTTTTTTACTACAGATCAGTTCATGTATTAGCAAAGAAAATGGAATTTCAAAACTCTATAAAGACGTTCCCTGAATAGAAACTCTTTAGAATGTAAAAATCACAAAGATATTAATACTATCTTAGTTAACAGAAATCAAAATCACAGTAGTGCATTTTCACACATACCTTGACATAGGCAGAATAGTTCTCTCTTCGTGGTAATCACTATCACATTCATTTATATATTCTCTTAAAACAGTCAACACTCTCACCATTCGTATTGCTTCTTGTCTTGCACAATTGATACTGTCTTTATCTCCATCCAACACACATAATGTATCGTAGGAGGCTTTTAGACGATCAAAACAGGACTGAATGAAGTCTTCATGAATCACTACCTAATTACATTAAAAAATTGGTGCAATTACAAGAAATATTAAAAAAAAAATCTCTTTTCAGCAGGATAATCCAATGGTAGAAGTGAAAAAAAAACAAAACAAAACCGGGTAAGTTACTCTATAAAGCTGTTTTATTCCACTTTCGAGTAAACTCCCATTGATAAATAACTCTAATTTAGTATGCGCTTCAAAAATCTTGCATGTCATCGGTAGCTGTCACTGTACAGTGCAGACTTGCACTTAAATAGAAAAAGTGAAAGTTTGCAGAGAACGCTAAATCGGACTTTCTCTTATTCAGTTCCTTAGACTATGTTAAAGGATCTCTAGCTGACAAACTAATACAGGTTAACTTACTTTACACTAAGAGTGAACACAGAACATTTACAGACCACCAGAACAACTATTCCCGCCCCCCTCCCAAAATCACATAACCCAGTTCCAGATACACTCTTTTCCTGCATAAACTCAGAAATAGATTTTGAGCTAGATTCAGTATAGTGTCAGCTGCAGCAATCTTCTTCCTTGCTCCTGACCTAGACTGACATACAACTCATAGTATCGCTATAAAAAGTTTGCAGTGTCTCCAGGTAGTAGTCTGCAATAGAAACATTAACAGTCATAGCTATGGCAGTAAACCAGAGTCCAACAGCCACTTTTCTTAGAGGCTGCTCAGGAGCACAGGAGTTACCAGCACAATGAAACAGAATACTTGTGTGCATGTTAAGTAAATCCAACACTTCCTGGAAGTGTCAGATCTAACGATGTGCAGGTGGACAGATCTACGCATGCTTAGTAAGCCCAGACCTATAGCAAAAAAGAATCATACAGCCCACCTGCCACTACAGTAAGATATAGCTTGAGTGGCTGTAAATGCATCACTCAGAGCAGCTGTGCTCTATCTAGCAGACTGGCAGCTCTGAAGACTATAAAACCGTTTTTGAGGACCAGTATGAAAATGGGAGTTTTAAGAAATACAACTATCAAGCCACCAATTGGAGACTGTCTGGAGGACAACACTCGCCCCAAAATTTGTGAAATCCCAACAGTTCACTTCCTCTGACCTTTCAGAAACTCATTATCTCTTCTCTCTGTCCACTGAAACACAGCTCCCAGCAAATATTAACATAGGGAGGTAATATCTGATTTGCTAGAGCTTAGCTTGACCATTATATGGAAACTCTGTGACCCTTTGTAAGGGACCTGACATAAAAAAAGATGAGATTAGCTTGTGATAACACTCAACAGACCCATCCAGTGAACATACTAGTACAAATAAGTACCACAATTGGAAGTTCAACAAAAGGCTTACCTAAGTATATGATATGAACTATTTTCTGAGTAGAAAGAGCAAATACGACAGACTAATTTAATATGAAACATTTATCAGAGTTCAGTCTGCAAATATCAGAAAAATATCTTAATTCTGTATCTGACCAGAATCTGATGGCTAGACTCTGGAGTACACTCTTCAAAACATGAAAACTATTCTCTGTTTTCAAAGCTTTCAAATAAAAAAATATCACCAAATAGAATTTTATCACTGTTTTTCTGTCATATTATATTCCAGTTTTCTTGTTGCTTGTTTTTTTTACCTGATTAACTTGTAACCTTGGGCCAAGATTAGTATAGATCTCTTTCAGAAGATCTATTGCTCTGTTTGCGATGTCGTCATTGCCCTGAATCACAACCTAGCATAATAAAAAAAGCATTAGAACATCTTAAAACTTTCTGGTATAATATTTAAAAACAAAATGACTACATAAGTATCTTGACCCAATACTATGTCTAACTATTTTATGAGGTGAAAGGGATTAAAATGCTTAGTTACAAAATACAATCAATACAGCTTACACTGAAGTCAATTATGTAAGAGTCAAAATTAAGAATTTGCTCGTTTAAAGGAGGTCAGAGTTAGCAAAAAAAAAGCTGATGCTTTATAAACAGAAAAAAGGAGTGTTTATATATTCATCTTCACATTACATTTCCATTTTCACTAGTCTCAGAGAATACGACAACTATTTTCAGATGCTTGAACAATCTAGATCACCAAAGATTTAAAAACAGAATTTTAAAGTATTTAAATGGTTGTGAGTGGGTGGAAAGGGGAGAGGCAAACAAGTTCTGTTTCTAACCTGATAATCTAAATTTTAATTACGAGCCACCAGGTCTGAAAGCAGTCCTTACAGACAACCCCTGCAGGATACGGAGCTGAAGCTTTGTAAGTTCTGTCATGCTGCCAAACGGCAGGTCAGATCCAAGTAAGTTCATTCTCACAACGAAAACATGCTGGCATTACGTGGGCAGTTTGTACACAAACAATGTGTGAAAACTTATTTGTATAAAAACTGTGATCTACTTTGGTTTTAACTATTATGACCATAATTAAAATACCTAACCCTTCAACAAGCCACAACCAAAACTACTGAAGACTGCTCCTTTATATACGGCACATTTTACACAACACTGCCACGATAACCATGCCACAGTGCGCTACTGTGGGTTCTAATGCAGCTCTTGAAAACTTAAAATATTCTGAAAGAATTAAGTATCAAATTAGATACTGATCTTTTCACCAGTAGATTTTGCAAGCTTCAGAAAGCTCCAATCTTCCTATCGAAAAGCTATAACCATGTTTAGGCAAAAGGTTGTGGATATAAGAGAAAGAATCAGAATAGTGATCACTTGGTCTAATCTAGAATCACTCCAGTTTACCATACTAGAATGGATGACATGAACTAGCTTATGAAGTGCACAAAACAAAAGTTTAATTCTGAAGTGCATGTGAGAGAGAGAAAAACCTAAAGGTAATTCACCTGGAATGATCCTTTCTTCTTTAACAGTATAGGCAAATTTTTAATCTCATGTGCATACACAAACATACTTGATGTTTCAAATAACTTCCCATTACACACCAGTCTGCAAAGTTACCAACTTGCATACTTGCTGGGAAGACAGTCGTGTCAATATCCATGCATTTAGTTTGAAAAAGTAGGTTTTTGTAATTTCAGTCTATAACTAGTAAATGACACATTTCTAAAAACATAAAAAGAGACTGAGAAAGACTGACTTAGCAGTTAACCTTTCAGATGTTTCCTCCAATTAACTCACCCTCCAAAGGTAGTCTAATCCTATTAATTCCAGATCATCCATCATATAGGCTCGTCTCTTTGCTACTAGCTTTCCTTCTCGACAGTTCACAGCTTTGAAGAAACGTTCAAAACATTTCATTCCATTTTCTGTTAATAGGGAAGGATCCAGCTGAAGCACATTATTTTCAAAGAAGTCCTTATTAATGTCAGGGTCTAAGTCTGGTTCATCCCCCATTAGTTTGGAATACCATTTAAAACAGGCTTCGCGATCACAAAGATAAACCGCATTTTCAGCTAAACACTTCCATATTTGCTTCGCCTGAGGGGCACAGAGCCACAGCTGACCATCCTTCAATAAAAATCTTGAGCAAAACAAAGAGAGAATTAACAGCACTGTCTAATAGACATCCAGAGTTACTATTCAGCAAAAAATACAGGCAAAAAGGTGAATATGCACATTATACATGTATATATTGTAAGCATGACCCTGAAAACTTTATTTACATCATCGGTCCACTCATAATTAGCCTCATGATTTCTTACTAAGTTTGAATGGATCAAGACCTTAAAGTCCAAACAAGAAAGGAATAAAATTCAGCAAAATGTGTTTTACACAAAAATACCAAGCATTGTTTACATATTATATACAAACAAATGCACATCTCCTAATGCAAACTATTTAGTTTAAAAGTCAGGTCACAACATAAGAGATTAAGCTACTCTGCAATCATTCACTATGTTTTAGCACCCTCTTTAGCAAAATCACAAAATAAGCTATCAATGCTACAGAATAGAGCCAGAAGCAGAAGTCAATGAACTGGAAATTATTATTAAAGAATTATTAAGAACTTCAATTCTGAAAGCTAACACTAAGAATGTTTCAGGAAGAACAAACAATAATCAAGTTCTTCAGAACCATTTTGTTGATTCAAAGTCTTTTCCGTGTAAAAGAAATCAGGGACTAAGATTTGGCACTGCTTTTCAGAAATTGCTACCTACATATTCTACATTTGACAGCCATGGGATATCATAAATTCCTTTACATTAACAACTAGTGAACTTAACTTAAGGAAGTTACAATTTTTAACATGCAGGAGTGACAAATAAGTCTGCTATCCTTATGCTATTGTATAATTTCATTAAACAGTTGTTTAACACTTCAGTATAATTCATAAAAATTCTTGCTAAAATATTTAAAAGTAAAAAATCTCCCTTAGAAGACAGGTAAAAAATACTTCAGAACTTGACAGTTCGACAGTTCATTTATTTTTACTTGTCTAAAAAAGGTTAAAACCAAGTAAGAGAAAGCTGAGAGAGACATAGCCTAAAAAGCATCAACATACTGCAGCTCTGTCATGAGCAGAGGTTCTTTGTTTTCTTATTTTACTCAAACAGCAGGTGGTCAAAAGCCATCCAAATACATTTTTTTATTCCAACCTCTTTCTAAAGCTCAGTTGCCGACAACCCAACATCAGTGTCTGACAGAAGTATATGTCAGTTTATGATCATGGATTTAAATCTGGTGTAGTACAACAAATAAGGATACATGGTCATATCCCTACTTGGAATATTTTAAATTTTCAGCTAAGTTACCCCAATATGTATGTAACTGTATCCACACGCACATTGTATTCAAGTCAGTAGGGTTCTGCACACAGACAGAAAAAGCCCATATAAATCTTAGTGCAGAATCAGAGCCTTGTATTGCAAAGATCCTAATAAACTTCATTTGAATATTCTAATACTAGCATAGAATCCCTCTGGGGGAAAAAAAACCCACAAACTAAAACAAAAACATGCGGTGTACTTTTGCATCTGAGTTTTGAAAGAAGTTAACACAGCAACTTAAAGCTAAATAAGAGATACCGAGTTTTTTTTTCTTTAAAGTATTTGTACAGAAGTTAAACAAATCACCAAGTTAAAACTAACCGTAAGAAGTTAAGTCGCTCCTGTACTTCCTGCACATGACTGTATCTGCTTCCTGGTCTTACAGTTTGAGGATCATATTCACCATGCTCTGCAAATACAGAAAGATTTATTGGACAATATATTCAGAAAATACATGCTGACTCTAAAAGACAGGATGTTTGAAGACCTGTTAGTCTGAATGCAATTAAAACCATTCAAAAACCATAAAATTTTCAGTAAGGTGTAAGAAAATAATTTTCAGCAGCCTGCTACCATTTAATATTTCATCCTAAATTAAAATGGGTATAGGCAAAGACTACTGAGGTCTATAATCAAATCAAGAAACAATTATGCACAGATACATCTGCTCATCATTCAGTATAATGAAAGTATTACAGAACAATTAAAAACCTGCATTCTACTTATTCGAATAAATTTTTCCTTATTTCAAGTAGTCAGTTTGAAGTCAGAAGTCAGTTAAAATAAAAGTATACCAAGCATATAATTCAGATTACCCAGTGTTTTTTCTGAGCATGCTTTAGTTTCATTACAGAGCATCTTTTCCAAAATTTCAGTCTTCCATTTTTAGGGTTTTTCCTCTCCAGAGGAAATCACGACTCCAGTTCTTTAACACCTTTATAAGTAGCTACATACATGAGATCGCTTAGAGGGGCAAAGTATATGACAACTTTATTTTCTGCAAGTTTCCAAATGCCTGTAATACTGACAAGCTTGAAACAGAAGTAGTTCAGTAATCTGAAAGTAAGGCAGGAAGTCAAACTTTTACCGGCATTTTATCAAATCTCAGCATAATATTTTGTTGTTTGCCTCATAGGAACTTGGTTTTGGTGTGGTTTTGTTTGGTGTTTGGCTGGCTGGTTTTGTTGGCTTTGTTTTTTTTGAAATTAAAGAGATACAATCTAGATCTGTACTTGCACTACCTTGATCTGTACTAGTAATATTTCATCATGACACGTGTACATTATGACAGCTCCATTATAAACTAATGCTAAATTCCGTATTTGCAAAGCTATACAGACTGCATTTAACTAAGACGACCCAGCTGTGGGAGACTGTATCATAACAACATCCAGACTCATAGTAAAATTTATCTTCAGAACTGAAAATCAGTATCTCCTATTATATCAAGGAGGGGAAGAAAAAAAAACCAAACCAGTCTAACAGCTGAAATGCAGCATCAGTGTTTCAGAATTAGAAGAAAAATAATTGGCATAAATACTGCTCTCTATATACGAGTGCAAAAGGTACATTAGCTTAAAATCAAATAAAAGGGAAAACAGAAGACAGATAACTGATGTCTACAAAACTTGAGACATGATGTTCACCAGCAATCCTTCAAAAATTTAAATTATAATCCTAACGAAGTGAGTATAAATGGGCAATTATCAAAGAAGAAATGTAAAAGAAATTCTGCAGAAAGAATATAAAAGTAGCAGAACAAAAACTATTTAAGTATTAGAACTAGAAAACCTGAAAAATATGCTGTGGGTCTAGCAGAAGAAACAATTACGGTAGAGAAGCACATTGCAGAGAAATGAAAACTAATTATTTCAAGCGTTGGGTGTTTTGGGTGGTTATGTTTTGTTAGGGGGGAGGTGGTGGTGGTAGTGTTTGTTTTAACCATGGGGACTATCTGGGCTTCTTTTTCCTGAATAGAGATTAATTCACAGATACAAATGTCAATAGTGGCAATGATAGAAGAATTCAAGTATTAAAGGCCAGTCAGTTGCCCAAAGGCCGTATGTATGTACTTAAGAATTCTGAAAGACTCTGAACTACAAAAAAATTCAATCTCCCTAAATATTCTCCATCTCAGCTCCTTTCTACATTTGACCAATTTATTCTCTACACTGTACATCCCCCAATAAGTCCAAGTGTGGTCTCCTTAAAAATTCTTTCTACATACAGGAGCAGAAGAATGAACAGAGAAATTATAGATCAAAAAATGACTGGTTGAAAATTTAAGTATAATTAGTGATAAACACACATGGAAGATCCTATGGCACAATTTCTACAAATAATTAACTTTCATCAACACTTTGGATTTTTTTATTACTTCAGAAAACAGAAGAGAAAGGAAAACTGGCTAGCAACCTTTTAAAATTTCAAAAGGTCTTTGATAAATAAGTCAAAAAGATGAAACTCTGACCTCCTCCCTCAGGACTACACAATGCAATAGCATTTGTCTCAGCTCATGGAGGACTTTGCAGAGTTGGAGGAAAGGGTAAGTTCAGTAGAAGAGAAAGTCATAAATCATGGAAAAAATTCTGAAACGCAGGCTTTTCTTTAACCTTAAAAAGGCAAACATATAAAAGGGAGTATGATAGAAAAGAATATGCATTAGTGAATAACAGAATAGGAACACTGTTCTTCATCACAGAACACAACTATGGAAGTCTTCAAGGAAAATAAAAATATGGCAAATTCAAAATTAATTTTAAAAAAATCACAAATTACACAGTAATTGTGGCATTAATGGCCAAAAAGATCTGTGGGCAACTAGATTTTTTTCTTCTTATGGTATTTGTTTGACCTGTGCTGTCTGGACATTTGCCTTCAATTTTCTCCCTCTGTCTCATTCACCTTCTCCAGCTAAGCTTAATACCACGGCTGTCCAGGTCTGTCTTTCTGTCCTCACAATCATAATCTTCTTTCCTCTCCTTTCATTTATTTCCTTTCCTGCCCTCTCCGCCCCCAGCATCTTTTCTCCTCCTCCAGGAAGGCACAGAAGGCAAACTTCACAGTGCTCTCTCTATGTTCTGCTCTATTTAGTATATAAAACTGAAACTGAAAGAGGAACTGTGTATTACAGTCTTAGTACAGTATCTGGAACATTAGGAGACATTTTCTGGCTGCCCTTAATCACGTAATAAAGCATCTAATAAGAAAAATCCATACTATTGTTCATCTGTTTTTGTACTCCGATGCAAATGAGTAGAAGTTCTGCAGCAGCTTTGCCCAAAGAAAGCACAATTTAATTGCTTTGTAATTAGATTCAATTTAAACTCTTTGCACACTTGTAATTCCTATCATGCTAAAGAGGTTTATATTACTGCTTTACTGAGTCATTATAGTTGAGGAGGGACAGGGCAATGGGACATGGTTTTTGGCACAAGAAAAGAATCACGCAAGACAGCCAAGTTTTTCTGCCAAAGTCATCAACAACTTGATAGGTAAACAATATTGTCAAAATGACCTTTTGGCTTCAGAGTTCAAAAATAGTTTAAATTAAAGAATAACAGTTCATACATTAATAGGGCGTGTAGGCTATTTCTGGACAAAGACAACACTGCATTAGAATACAGTTGTTGATTATGTTTCCTTCCTAACCCTGACACCAAACCCCAGATTTCATAGCTGGCCAAAGTCCAAGAGAAAGAGAGAATCAGAATCATAGATTCTAAGTTACCCATATAGTTAAGATGTGAAGTTTGTTACAAATGAAATTGCATTATTGCATCACTTTAGCAAAGTTGAAGAGCACTCCAACAGCTTACAGAAGTTACATGAAGTAATACTTGCTCTATTCCACCTTCCTGAAGAAGACTAAGCCTAAGACAGTATGGTTTGAGACCAGAACAAAGCATTTAGTATTATTTTAACATCAATTAGCGCAATGCTATCATTAATTAAGGAACTTAGAGTAACCCCCCTCATGTATTCCTGAATAGAGAAATCTAACTGCAGTGTGCAGATTTAGCTTAAATGTCATTCTCATTGACCTATGCCTGGCTGAAGCCATCATCTTCACATAGCACCACTATACAAACAAGTCTTCAAGAATGTACTTTGGATATATTTTATCAAGTACTCCAAAATTAAATGAATTCCATAATTAAAGGTGTCTAGGCAACTTACGCAAGCATTGGAAGACACACACACACGCTCTACAATGTGCAAATATCCTGTCCTCTCTGAACAACCTACACTGAATTCCTATATAACATATTGTGTCATTTTTGAGATGTAACTGAAAGGCTGGTAGGATGTTATGATGCCAGGGTAGAATGGTCCCTAGTTGCAGTCAGTAAAGTAGATGGGGTGGGCATAAGCCTCCTCCTTCCACTTCTGTTGGCTTAATTCAATATATGAAGTACTGTGGTCCAGTGTAACAAGGAGTTTCCTGGTCCATCATTCTCCTTCACTTCCCTACTTCTACCTCAGTAGTTAGGAAAGCTAATCCGGAATAAGAGTGTAAATTCATCAGTGAAGGGTTGAGTTTAGCCTGAAATATAAAAACGTTAACATGATGCGCTGCCAAAGTGTTGCTGATAACAAATGCAGCGAGAAAACAACTAAACAGAAATGGATGTTGCATGGTAAAAAGAAACGGTATCACTGTGGTTTAAAGTCCTTCTCCCTGACAAATTCCAAATGCTGGCTTCAAATAGAGGTGATTAAAAAACTTCTCAAAGGAGCCTACAAAAATTCAAAACTAGAAGGGCGACAAAATCCAAGATTATCATTAGAACTTTCCACAAAACTAACGATGATGTTTATCAGTCCACAGATAAACAAGAGCTGCCACTTCCCCATATTCTGCTGTAAAACATACTACATTTTCAATTATGAAACAAAATGTTTACATTTTAAACTTTTCTTGCCCAGACACACAAAGGCTGTCAACTGCACAGATGCTCAAAAATTGAACAAACTTAACAGTTATTTCATTATCAGAATTTTCTTCTAACCCCATTTTCAACTGGAGTTTTCATACACTCTATTTATGAGGCAATTTTTATCTTAAAACTTACCTTTAGCATACTGCCTCATGCTTTCCATATAGGCAGAGAGATTTTCTGCAACCAATGTAACTAGGGCATGATTGTGCTGAAGTTGATTGATCAAGTCATGTCGGTAAAATACATGGGGACTTCGCTGAGTTTGACTGAAATTAAAATACAAGTCTTATAAGAAAAGTGGAGCAGTCTTGCACCTATCAGTTCAGAAATCAATTTAAGAAACTCATCTTTGATGCAAGTTCTTAATTTTCCTAAAAGATCTCTAACAGAAAGCACATTAAGTCTTTATTTTTCTTTTTTCTTCTGACACATCAACAGTTCTTACCAGTTATTAAAAGCAGTTAATTAATGAGGATTATACAGTTACAGTATGTATGAAAAATATCAAAGCAATATGAGTAGCTCAGTATGCTGGAGGAAGAATATCTGCAGCAAGACAGGAATAGAAATACCTGCCCACAAACTGCAGAGTAAAGATAAAGACCATCAGCTGCAGTATAACTACAATATACATAACCACAGTTTCTTCCACATCCATCCGATATTCTTTTCTAAATTTAATATTAAAACACTAAGTAAAATTAGGTCAATTTTAAAAATGAAAGCTCATGGTCTTAAAACTATAGTGAAAGAACACTAGCCAATAAACATGCTAATTCTTTCCATACTTAAAAAAAACTGCACAACTCTGCATTGTTTGTTTTTTTCTAACAATATCTATCTGAAAAAATGTTGGTACAAACAAAAAAGCATAGTTATGCAGATCATAGTCTAAGAAAAAACAGAAAAGTTCAAAAAGAAATACCCCAAATAAATAATTAGATTATAATTTAAGTCTATTATCAAGATCTGACAAATGCTGCTCTTAAACAATATTAGACATATTTAGGAATTACAAAAAGTAAAACTGCAAGAGAAATACAGAGCTTGGCTCCAAAATCCACATGCCATGAACACTACCAAATTCTAGATCTTAAGGACTAATCACTTCTGACGAATAGTCTCAAATGCCTCAAACTTCCTGTAGATCAGAGCACTGATCTCAGCTGCATAAACAATGCAAACTTGTGCCGCTCTTCCATGGTAAAGAGAGAAAAAAAAGAAAAAAAAAAATGGGGGTGGGGAGAAGAAAGGTGTTACTCATAGTATTGCCACTCAGCTGATCCCATAGCCTGCTCTGAAGAAATATAAATGTGATTTCAGAACTGTTCTCTTTCCTTCAACACTTAAGAAAGCAGACCCCAGAATTAGCTGAATGGATTACAGGTAGGAATTCTCATCCTTCCTAGGAAACAGGGTCTCCATACTACATGACCTACAGCACTCTACAGCATCACCACACCTTTTGAGAACAGTAGGGAAGGCAAGAAATGCCAGTTCCCAGCAATCAGCTGATAATGATCTTACAGCTGATAACCACATTTCACTGTAGATGTAACAGCAACAGATAGACTGATTCATTGGGCCAAAGATCACTGTCAATCTGGGTTTAAAAGACAGAAGCCATCAACACACTTCCAATAATTTTGTTATCTGCAGTCAACAGGATTTGGCCTGCTAAGCACAGAGGTCTTCTGAAGATTAAATTTCATAATAAGCAGAACCTTCCAAAACAGCTTGAAAGAGGCACTTACTTAAAACACAAATTGTATTTAAAAGACCCAGACATTTGTCAGAGAGAAAACAAAATGGACAGAAGCATGAAGGACGAAAACATGCAGTACTTCATATACCCAGAAAGAACATCCTCTGTTTTCACTTTGAGAAACTTTCCAATTACACTTCATTCCACCTCTGTCAACCCTCCTTGCTCAGCATACACCAGCAGCAAAAACAGCAAAAGATCGGATGTCTCTATTTTAGTGGCTACCAGAGATGTTACCTCTAGACAGAGAGATGCATTTACAAAGGGTAACAGTAGATAAGAACACTGACTATTCAGGAAATACATGTGATGAAACAACTAAAGGAACAAGCACAAGAAAGACAGGGTATTTTGCAGAATCGAGCTATTGAGTACATATTTATATACCCATAATATTATGCATTTGTATCAATCTTACGAAGCACAGCAAAAAGAAAGCTTTATTGACATTTTTTACTTTTCCCAACCACATGCACAAGCAGTAAATTTGGACACATGGATTCATCTTGGTTAGCAACTCCTAAAAGTTGAATAGTGTTAAGAACTAGAGTTATGAGCTATGAGTGTGAGTTGTTACACAGTATTTGTGAGCAACACGTAAGATGTTATTTTGATCATCTGCTAGGATGGAGTCAAAGACAAGACAATTATCTTTAGGCAAAGAAAAAAGCTGATCTGACACTACTTTCTAGCATGCTTTCTAGAATTAAAGCAAACTCCACATGCAACTATAGAATTATTCCTTAAGCATCTGAGGTTCAGCTATATGATGATTATGTCATTGGGACATATTCCTTTAGTAATAACTGAAGAGCACAAAAAATTGAAGTTAACAGCAAAACTAATCTTTCAATTGTGTTTCTACTAAATGGATATCAAAAGCCAATGTATAAGAAGAAAAATTAGTGTTTTGAAATGGATGCCAAAGTACTTTGGAAATACTAAAAAGGACATTTAATAGTTAGCATGCATGCTTATTTGTTAGAAAAATATTGGCAAAGTGACAAAGGCAAAATTCCAAACAATTTAATTTAAATGGATTTTTAAAAAATTATCTGCACATATAACTTGCCCGACATAATACTACACGTGTAACTCAGCTTTTGAAATTGAGAGTTCTTCTACTAGACAAACATGCTATGTATCATTAAAAGCAGACATTAAAGGTCCAAATAGCAGTGACCAAACCCAGAAAATGCCGAAACATGTAGCATTCCTTTGTGGTCAGGGAGTTAAATTTTGCCAAAGCAATTGTATAACCAATTTGTCACTTTGCTCAACTGCATGAATAACTAGCAACAATTAAATCCTACTCCTCAAAAGAATCTCTACAGTGCCAGTGGCATAAGATAATTTATTCTTATTTTTGCCAAGAATCAGCAGCCTTAGTTGTTCTGGACCGAACTTTTAATTCCCAGTGCCAATCAAATGAACCACCCCAAAAGAGTAGTATATAGATTATGGGATTAGTGTTGCACACAGAAGCTGTGTGAAATGTTTTTGAGGCAACTGTCACAAACATGTTTTGATCTATTTTTGATTCAAATTCTAGAAGGATGTTGGAGATGGAAGTTTTAAGTCAGATAAAGTAAGCTGACATGAACAGGTATCAGATGCATGCATTATAATTTCCAAACTGTATCAATGTTAAGAATTATCAGAAAACTCAGAGGACTGGAAAGTCACTGATTACTTCAAAATGTTGTTTTCACTCGCTAGGTTTCCCAGTCACCTGAGCAGTAATACTACCTGACTAAAAAAAAAAATCCCTCAACAGTATCTTGCTAACTAAGGCTTCTCTGCAGGAAGAGGTCTTTGTCAGTCCTTTGATTAAAACCTTTAATTCAAAAAGTTTACTTTCCTGCCATATGTGTTTTCAAATTCTGCATAAAAATGAGGTATTATTATATATTGCAATGCAGACTTCCCTGGAATTTGAGGAGTGGAAGAGATGGTCTGACAAAAAAAAAAAAAAGGAGAGAGATTCAAGCCATCTAACACTATATATACCATACAGAGAACCTAAATTTTCACAATCAAAAGAAGACAGGTTCCTCCCAAGATTGATTCAGAGCAGAAATCTAGTCAGGGCCTTGAACGAGCTCTGCTTCAATAATTACTTAAAGCAAAGACTCTTTGTTAAGGCACTGTGCTAAGAAGTGTTCAACTTGAATGAATAACCAGGTAGCTACATTTGCCTAGATCTTACAGCATGTAAAAGCTTAAGAACTCCAAGCCACAGAAAAAAGACTTATCTGCTAATAAGCAGGTAACTTTGTGACCTTGTTGGAAAAACCTCAATCAACCATTAATGTGAAACTGCAAAGGATTAAAATGTCATGAAAACTGAGAAAGATGTTTGCAAACTAAATGAATAAAGAACCTCCAAAAGCCAGGAATACAATATTATTACAGCTCCCTTAAAACTCTTATCAGTAACAAGATAGCACTGTGTAAACTGAAGGCTTATTTTCTTGAACTTTCCCTGCCCTTGATCCTTCTTGTAAGCAGACTGTAACAGCAACACTGATTTCAATAGTTCACCTGCTTACAAGAATTAAAACAAACCAACTATGCAACACTGATAAGCGAACATTTTTCTGGAGCTTGTAAAAATTCTCATGTGGATACAAAAGCTGTTAGGGGCACAGAATCTCAGATATTTCTGTAGTGAGAAGATATTTAAAATAACGAAAACAAGCACATATATTTTAACAAGTCCAAACAGACAATGCTTTTCTATTTTTCTTCCTTTTAGAAATAAACAAAAAACCACACACAAAACAAACAAAAAAACCCCAATAAAAAAAATCCAACACATTTCTAACCTCTTCCATTCAGGAGAGAATCAGTAGAGTATTTTTCCCAGACAAAAAAAAAAAAAAAAATCACCTTTGATTTCAAGTATATGAACTAGATGACCTGTATAAATTTATCACCAAAGAATAGGGATGGGTGGGTATGTTTGTGTGCATGTATGTGTGCGCACACATACATACATGCACATAAAAGATGTTTATACTTTGTAAGTTAATTCCATTGTTAGGCAAGAAAGTCCACAGATAATAGAAAAACAAACCCAGATTTTTCACAAATCAGACTATTCCAAAAACTAATAAAAGCACGTTTGAGGAAACAGTTAATGCTCTCTTACTGAATCTAGGTGTCTGAATTTTTAGAAGTTATTTATACACGTTAAAACAAACTCAAGAACATCTTCAAATACAGTTTATTATTTTACCTAAGCTTTTGTTGCCTCTTGTAAGAAAATTTAAACATTTACCTCATTCCAACCCATTCAACTTTTAACAGACAGAATTTTATTTGCATTCCATTCTTACCTCAAGTTTTGTGGTGCTTCACCAAACAAACTGCAAATTTCTCTGATTTGTTTCAGTGCAGGAATGACCCATTTGTCATTTGTGCGAAGCTCTTCTATAAAACGGTCTATCCACTGAATCTTTTGTGTATCTCGATCCTTAAAGAACAAGCATTTATAACCAAAATCAAGTATACTGCAGAAACTATCATCACTCCCTTACTTTGTTTCCAAGATAGAACAGAACATACAAAGCCACAGAAATAATCAACTGAGATCTGAAGCATACAATCACAGGAAAAGTATCTGAGCAGCACTACATGTTAGCAAAAGCTATCAGTGTGTTACAAACTCTCTACCTTCAAGCACTCAAGCATTCAATACACATTTAAGAAAACTTGTAACTAGACAGGATCATCAGTATTTAATAATTTGCTCTTTCCCTTCTTTCCTTTCTTTTTACTCACTGGTACTCAGAATAAACTGCTATAACATATCAAGAAACAATGAGAAATTGTTTCTTAAACCTGCCAGTGGCTGTTCAAGACACTATTTCTAACCACAATGAATTATTATTCTGACAGACTTCCCCAGAAGTTTGGGTTTGGGAAGGAGAGCATTGTAATAGTTTTCGCTGTCCTTTGCTAGGTCCTTTCTAATATTATACAAGACATATAAAGACTTAACTGAAAAAAAATACAAACCCACCCAAACAAATTAGCATAATCGAGTTCGGAAAAAAGCAAAGAATTTTCTTTGCTTTTCTCCTTTTTCCCTATTTACTTCGATAGGGCTCTTTACCAATTCCTCCAATGTGGTGATATGTCACCCACTGCAACAAGACAGGCAAACTGATGTATTTCACTCTCTTTGATTAAAGCACAAACTGTGTTATTTTAAATACGTCCTATAACACTGTAGAAGTACCTGGATGTTGGTAGAACAATAAAATAATCTACGATAAGGATCAGTTCTGTTAAATTACCAAATCCCTTGAATTTTTCATGGGGGATGGAAGGAAACTGTCAGTGACTGATTTCACCATAGAACACACCAGATTACTCACCTGTGAACAGCTGTAATCTAAGATTTTAATATGGGCACTAAGAGCCTGGTCCATGATATCAACTGGTACATCATCACTATGAGCCAAATTCCACAAAAGGTTCAGTACTTTGTGTGCCATCACACCATCCTTGTCATCCTCTGCAAGACGACGAATTAACTCAAGTAGTTTCTCACGCTGTTTCTTGCTTGCATTTGTCCAACTGGCCTAAGAAAATATTTTGTTTGATATGAAAACCAGTCTTTTTTTTTATATTCCACACGTAACCTGTACCGTTAACAAATAATGCAACAATAAAGTGATGCAATGATATAAAGAACTTTCACATTCATTTCTTTCATTAAAAATAAATAGCACGTTAGATCAATACATATCAGACACAACTGAAAGTAGCTCTTTTAGTGTTTACAAACTAAACTGTATTCAACTTGAGACTAAAAAAAAGATCTTTAAATAAACATCACAGATGTGCTTGTAGAAGTTAACATTACCATTGAGAAGTTCACCAACAGCCAAAATAGAGTGGACTCAGCTGTCTCTTGCAAATGCTTTCTCAAAACTCCTGTGCTTATATTTAAAAGACTTCTTAATTAACTTATAATCACTAAATGAGTAAAATTTCAGTATCACTTGTGCCTCTGAATCTGACTGAAACAAATGTCCTCTGCATTAAGTTAACCTTTTTCTGAGTAAGTTTCCAATAAAACATTACTTCATATCCACCTCTCAAGGCCAGACACAACTTGCAACAGTTTACACACAGAATTTCTGAGCATTTAGGTCAGTATCTAGATTACAGAACATCAGACCAATATTCATCAAACTAGAGGACACCCATTAATCAGAGCACAAATTGCATGTAAGCCAAAACGTGACTATAATGCACTTATCTAAAAAGAGAAAACAGAGTCTAAAAAGCTGGCTTGCATTTTCTAGTAGAGCAGATCATCTTCTAAAAGTGAAACAGTAAAACAAGCCTGGTAGTACCACTACTGGAAGCTACAAATGTTAACGCTGACATACATAAAAAGCCAGTGAATAACAAACTTTCAGAAACGAGTTGTTTCGTGATTTCAATCAAATTATTATATTTTCATATACATTCAACATTATCTTCCTAAGACCGTTTCATTCTGTATCTATAGTAACCAGAGAAAAATTATTACACAATAAAGAGGAAGTTGGGGGTGCAGGGAAGTCCTTGATCTCCTCTACTTAAAGATCAAAAGTAGCAATGCCTGGAAAACTTTGATGAAACCTACTCTAATGCTAGGAGACAAACATTACTTACTAAATCAGCAACACTTAATACTTTGGAACAAATGAAAAAGGTATTTAAGATAAAGAACTTACTTTATTTGGAAAAAATCAATATTCCTAGGATTGCTAAAGGTCACTAATACCACAGGCCTCAACAGACGTGCATTACCCAAAAGCTTTTAAACCAGAAAACAAAATTGTCAATTAACCTAGTATAACTAGCCTTTGCTTTAGACAGGAAGTAAATAGAAAATCTCACAATGAATGCTCAAAGAATAGCACAATCTAGCATTTCTAATATTACAGACTGTGGCTACACATTAAGAAGTCTTTTAACACAAGGAAACTGCCTGTATCTAAAATAAGTAGAAAGCAGACATTGAAAGAGTCACAAACCTGTATCCAACTTCACAACCCATTTCCTGAATACAGTCAAAACACGCATAGTTACCTTAAAACAATCAAACAGGTGGTCAAGCTGTTCAGGAGAGAAATCCCAAGCTAATTTTGCAAGGAGATCATGTACATTTTTTACAATGGCTTCATGTTTTCCGGCCTGTCAACAAGACAAAAAGAATCCACCAAGATTTGCAGCAATCCATATTAAGTCAAGCAGCAAATAATCCTACGCCGTTTTTACAAGACTGAGGTGGACAGCAAGAAAAGCTGATGCTGTGGGAGCAGTGTGGCAAACTACTTACCTCACTGGGAAGTCACAATATTTAGATTTCCCTTGTATGTGGTAGTATTTAAGTGTGCTCTGTGTGCATGCACACAAGTATTTATTTAGAATATAAATACTATAGTCACAATATTTTTTTTTTTTAAACGAAATCATGCTGGGACAGCAGACAAACCCTAAAAGGATATTTTAACTTACAAATTAGTATGTTAATTTCATGTAGTTTTGTGGGGGTTTTTGTTTTGTTTTGTTTTTTAAGAACGAACTCAAAATCCACTTTCTCAATGAATTTCATTGAGGTGGTTTATGCTGTAAAACAATTTCTAGTATTTCCACACAGTTTCTCAGGCTGAAGTACTTCCTTTGTGCTAGTGGCTTCACGGACAACTAAAGCTTTCTATTACAACTTGTTGGCAGACAACATTTTGAAGTCCAACAGCTTATAAATTATGAAGTCTAATAATCAAACAACTAACGGCAAGATGTTGAGTTATATACTAGACATGGTTTTAAATGGGAGCTTGGTGTGTATCACAATTTTGACATTTAAGGAGGAAGACAATAAGGAAAAACCAACTAGCTCAATTTTAACTCTGGGCAAGAAGAAAATTTCCTTCCTACATGCCCAAGCTGAAAAATGCATCCCACACTTTAAATCCGCACTAGAAAACAGTAGTTTTGGACTATGTAAATCAATAGCTGATTTACCATAGAAATGTTTCCTGTAAGTGTAGAATGAAAAATGTGAAACAAATACCTAGAAAACAAACTCTAATGTACTTAATCTCGTACAGTATTAAAAATGCATGCATGAGCAGTTCGGGAATTCATTTCCTTCAAAAGCTTGCATCAGTAGTTCACTTAGAAACAAAAAGAGACTAACAGCTTTGTTACATGCCGTGCCATGAATTCTTTATAGTGTGCTGTAAATTTTTCTGTTAAAAAAGTGAATTTAAGTAGTAACATTCATTTTCATGCTATAGGTCAGATTTTGAGAGAGGGAATGACTAAACCACTTATTCCACTTGACTTTGCAAAACATCGTATAATTTTTTTCTCTTACCAGACCATTTCCTGGATAGAAAGAAAAACTGAGAGCATACAGGGCAGAAAGAGCATCTACAATATAACAAATAAAAGGAGAAGTATGCACAGCTGCTGGGGGGGTAAGGCAAGAAAAGCAAGAATAAGGTATATAGCAATCTTGTCTTGGGAGGTTTTAACAGACATGGGGAAGCCCTTAAGAATGGAAAAGGCTGGGAAAGCAGTACAAGACTAGGAGGAGGTAAGGAACCTGGTGTGTGAACTGTCAGCTTGCTGTGCAGAAACAGGGAAGCACATATAAAGTTCTAGCTAAACGCTCCAGAATGTAAGTAATGAGACTCCCAACACCAATCTCTGCAATTTTATTTCTTGTCTAGCTGGATCTTTCCCTGCAACTCAACAGACTGCAACCTAATGCTTGCCTTTAGAGACTTCCAACATTATTTCTTCAATCAAATATATCTGTTTTGTAAGCATTCACTTTGTAAGACACAAAAACACTTCAATAAAACTTAAAAACTTATGTTGCCTTCTAAAGGCAAAAGCAGCATGATTTTATTACTTTTCATAAACCTACTTATTTTTATTCTAGTTGTATATTGAGATTCTCAGGGCACTTCTATACTGTCAACTGTAAATCTGTGCATGCTCACCCTCTAAACCCAGGCAGCAACATAACGGCTCTAGCCTGAAAGCAAAACTACACCATTGCTGCACTCAGCCAGAGCTAAAATAGCCTGCCTGTTATATAAAGCTACACAGTAAATCAACTCCTCGCTACTGAATTTCATGCTCCAGCTGCTCTTAGAAGCAGTCATTTAATAAGAACTTTGAAAAACTACTAAACACGGAGTCGTGAAGTTGGTAAAAATCATTCTGTATTAGCAGATTTTGGTATTCTGACCTTTTAGTCTATTTTAATTCCATGACCAAAGCCGTGGTGAAACCATCTACCTGAGTAAGACTTACTGAATTCCAACTTCAACACAAAAAAATACAGGACAAAACCACAGCAAATGCACTGTGGCAACTACTTAACTAAAAGCTTAAGAAGTGAGCAGAGTAAGCCAGGTATCTGAGAGCATGGGAGATTTCTTCCTAAAAATTTTTTTGCAACTGTTGGGGTGGACTATCCCTATCTTTTAAGGGTTGCACCACTTGTTCACATTTTTCTGGAAGGGTAAAAAGTTTGGCTTAAACTAGCCCCATGTCCCATTTCCAGGCACTATGAGTAATATAATTGCTTGGAAGACTTTTTCCTAGATTTCAGACTTTTTTTTTTTTCCTTTATAGAAGGTGAGGCTCTAATATAGCTAACACAAGCCTACTAACAGCAAACGAACTTCTCAAAGTCTTTTTTCCCCACCACGAACTTCTTACAAAGACAGTCTGGAAAGGTCTACAGACCACAAGGTGAAAACTAACAGTATGATCACAGACCTTAATTAAAGTGATCTGTGTACTGCTCTGTTACATGATGTAATTTCCTGAACAGGACTTAGGGATAATGAGAAAATAAGTTTCTTGAGTTTCAGCCTCTGCAGTTACTATCATGCTGGAATTGAAGTCTAGAGATCAGAAGTTAGTCGAAACACCAGAGACCCCAAGTCAAGCTACTATGAAGAAACTTAACTCTATCCCTGCCAAAATCAGTACAGCCCTCTATCTCGGAAACTGGATTTAGTTGTCCCACACTTGAAAGACTGGCCCTAAGGGCTTACTTGTACAATTAAGCTAGAGTTTCACCACCAATTCACTTATGAACAAGGATATACGTACTCATGCTTGCTTCTATCCTAAAATGATCTTTTATTTTCAGTCTACTCAATAATTAATAATGATTTTGTCTCTTCAGCTGCCCTTTATGTGTGCTAAACTCATGCAGTCCACAGCTAAGAAGCCCAGCTTCACTGATCATTTAAGTAAACAAGACAATATTGCAAAATCTGTAATTTTTCAAAAATAATCATTACAACACAAAGGAAATTATTTGCTGTTAAACAGCTTCTAGAACAGTCATTATTATAAGCCTTATTATATGCGCTCTGCCCAGGAAAAATTTATACAACTGTGGTGAACTTGGAGATTAGTAATACGTATTCTTAATGCATTTTAAAATACTAAGTCATAACATATCATGTTCTTTCATGATCTAGACTTTGCTTCACGTTGACAGTTCCTTAATGCTTGAAAAGGATGATCTTTGCACCATCTTCTGAACTGTTCCTTTAGACTTTACGTACATGTGTAGTTGACCCCTTCTACTGAAAACATTTGAGAAGATAATTTTGAGATCCAGGACCCTGAAAAGAACACTATTTGATTTCAAATTTTTCTTTAGTTTTGTCTAACACAAAGTGTAAGAAGCACAAGTTGTTGTCTTCTCAATACGGGACAGGACAACAAGATCCCTTCACCACAGCAGCAGACAAGCAGTTGATTTCTTTACCTGTGCAGCCCAAATGTTGTCAAGATCCTGCAAAGTGAGGGCTTTCTCTTTGATGACAAAACGAAGAATTTTCTCTAACTTCTCTACATATTGAGGTTGATGAAGACTATCTCTCAACACAATTGATAAAATATTATTCTGC
The DNA here is from genome assembly GCF_013368605.1 of Nyctibius grandis. Lineage (NCBI taxonomy): Eukaryota > Metazoa > Chordata > Aves > Nyctibiiformes > Nyctibiidae > Nyctibius > Nyctibius grandis. The sequence goes on from NC_090659.1 coordinate 27,653,004, forward strand.
TGGATCCATTCCTGAATACAGAAAGAAAGTAGTGCATCTCAAATTACTGAAGTGTGTTACTGATATTTAAGCTAAAAAGAAAAATTTCAACCTGTTACAGATTAATGACTTTACATACAATATTCTAATTGGGAGAAGTGAGAAAGATGCAGCACAAGAGGAATATATTTATCTCTACCTTAAATTTCTTCTTAAAAAAAGAAGTCAGCATTTAAAATAATCCAATATGCTAGTCACTGTGTTATCTTAAGGGGAAATACTTTTTCAGGCATATTAAAATCATGAATTCAAAGCATAAAAATGTTCAAACAACTTCAAACATAAAAAGCCAATGGGAAGAACAGTTAACTCTTCTATTCAAGGAACAGTATTTTTCTCTTCCAATTCACAATTGTTAAATATCAAAACCAAATTGTTTAAGACACTTCTAGCTTTACTGGTATGCTTATAGCATATCACATAAAAATGGCATAAGCAAGAACTGAAATATAAAATGGTTAGATTACTAAAGTGTAGCCACTTATAGGGATTTTATTAAATGCTTCTAATTAAATTAGAGGCAAATATTCAAGCCATACTTAAGTAGATGCAATTTTTTTCAGTGGTGTCATTGACATAGTCAGATTATGGTCATGTATTTTTTGTTCAGACTGAAGCAAAGCAGTGTGTGCTTCAAGCACCGAAAAAGAAAATAAACATATACAGCATCATACCTTCCAAGTGTCCTTGATTACAGACTTAGAATATTCTAGCTAGTCTCATGAAATACTTAAATCTAGAAGTTTTCAGTTAAAAACAGAGATCTTGTCTGAGATGCCAAACTACAGGGTGTATGTAAAAAACCAGACCTATTTCTTCCTATTGCTTTAAAAAGTCAAACTGCAACAATTCTTTTTTTTGTCAGCAGTCCTTTAGCACATTATAAACCTCACAACAGGTAGTCAGTCACAAAGATGGGGCAGAACAGTGCAAAAATCAGTTAACACAATTAAATTTCACAAAGATGAAGAGAAATATGTCTTGTCTTTATAAATGCTCATTTTAATTGTTCCCTAAATATGCAGTCAAGAATGAAACAGTAGTCAAAGTATATAAATATTAAATAAATAAAATTAAAATGTGATATCTAGAACTTTCTATACCAAAGAATCCAGCTTCTGAAATGTGAAAAGCAGAGCAGTCATTTAGAACTGTAATGAGAAAAAGTTACTTGAAGCACCAAAAACAGACTAGATCCTTAGTTAAATGAACATTCAATTTTTATGTACAGTGGCACTAAAGTTTCAAATGAATCACACCTGTTTTATCTAGGTTTGGGTTTTTTTTAAACATTATATAAAAAACATACTATTGAAGGATCCCTTTTTAAAGCATGTTTTTACCATTGAAAATAATTCTCAGCAGCAGCTTTGAAACAAATACAGCAATTTTTCACAGAAAGACTACTATTAAAATTACTTATTACCATGATGTGATACCTAGAGTTTATAACACTATATATGAAAATTAGCAGTGTGTGCAGGATCCACAATATATAGCTACTTCTACAATTAAAGTAATAAAGAGGAAGAAAATCTATCCCGTGAATTCCGGTGAAGAAGAGAACTTACTGCCATTCTTTCAGCTGTAAGCCATTCCTCCTCTTCAGGATTACCATGTCGATGAGTATAATACGACACACTGGATATTACTTTGTTGACTTCATTTAGTGCATTCATTTTACCATTGAAAGAAGAAATTTGTAACAACCTGTAAGAGAAATTAAATGTAAGAAATGTGGAAAAAAAAAAAGTCAGAAGTAGCATATCATATTAGGAGTAATATCTTACCTAAGTATCATTTTTAACCTAAATATTTCTAAGTTTTTTACAGTTTCTTCTTGTCCTGGAACTCTTGAAGCTAAGTTCTTTAGAGATTTGATTATCATTGACAAAGCATCATTTTTGGCTTCATTCTTTGCTTCTTTTTTCAGTTCATCATCTGTTAAATTTTCTAAAAATTGTGGAACCATTTCTATAATTGGAAGGAAATATTTCTTCACTGTATGCAATGTTAGAAATTCATAACATTGTCCAAATGGCCTAAAAAGAAAGAAAAAAAGGACCAAAGAGCCGTAATCAGTAGCTATGTAATATTAAGATAGTAAAGAGCAATTCATTCAAGAAACTCGAGTCAATTTACAAGCACAGGAAATGCTGAAGGTAAACACAACTAGTTAAGAGATGGAGTAAGGGAAGTGCCTCAAGAAAAGACTAAGCTTTGCACTAACATAATATTTTACTTAGTCCAACTTTTTGAAATATGTAAATTATTATTTTTTAAAAACTTACTTGATGAGAGCTGCAATTATCTGAACATTCAATGCTGATCCACTCATGAAGCGATCATGCAAGATCTGAAATCCATTTAATGTGCCAAACTTGTTGATAAGATCTACTAGCCAACCCTGCAAAATAATAAACAGTTATTTTCTGACATTTACAAATTACCATCTAGAAATACTTTCAAGCACCTGTTAGTAACAAAACTTTTTAAAATAAGTCCTTACTCAGTAAACTGTTAGAAGGTAACAGAATTGACAATGAACTTACCTATATAGTTTAAATATTCAGTTTTAAGGAAACAGTTAGAAATAGGCAATACGATCTTTCCCGTTATGTCAAAAAACAGATGCTGTATATTAGTCATTCAAAGAATTTTAGCAAATATATAGGAATAAAAATGACTATACTTCAGGTTCATCTTTGGCTGGTAAGTTACTACAGAAAGCATGATGATTCTGGTATTTTTTTCTGGTCCTGGATGTGATAATGCTGCATATAAAAGCAGTAAGAATGCAAAATAACGTTCTTCTAAACATGCTTAGCAATGCAAGGAAGTTCCAAGGAAACAGTTATTTATCTTTGGTTCTTACATATCAACAGCTAGCAGTTCTACTAAAAAAGAAAAAAAAAAAGGAAGAAAACAACAAAAATATAATTCTGTTAGCTTCTGAAGTTGTAACAATGCCATTTGGAGCACAATTCTGAAAAATTCAGACACATGAACCAGAACAGATTATTAATCTGCACTGCCAGTTCAAAAAAAAAATATAAAAACAACCCCCCAAAAAAACCAACAAAACACCCCACCAAACCCCAAAACAATCAAACCAAACCAAAAAACAAACTCCAAAACCACACTGACACTAGCATTCCATGTCTAACTAAAAACATTTCTCGTATCATTGAGAACTACAAGGGAGAGAAAATTCCTACTTTATCACATGATCTCCTTCTCAAAATGTCACCTACAAAATCACGTTGAGTGAGAAGGCAAATCCATCAACTGGCAAATACAAGCAAGCCAATTAACACAGTATGAATGGCATTCCAGTAGACTTGTGCCAGCTTACCACAGAAACACATGACACAGTTTGATTGTGGACCAAAGACTGAAAGTTAGAAAGAAAAATTTAACCGAACATAATTTAATGTAAGAGTTAAAAGCGGCAGAACATCTTAATCACAGAATCACAGAATCAACCAGGTTGGAAGAGACCTCAGGGATCATCGAGTGCAACCGCTGCCCCTGCACCACCCTGTCAACTAGATCATGGCACTAAGTGCCATGTCCAGTCTTTTCAAAACACATCCAGAGATGGTGACTCCACCACCTCCCTGGGCAGCCCATTCCAATGTCTAATAACCCTTTCTGAGAAGAAATTCTTCCTGATGTCCAACTTGAACCTCCCCTGGCAAAGCTTGAGGCTGTGCCCTCTTGTCCTATCGCTAGCTGCCTGGGAGAAGAGGCCAACTCCCACTTCACTACAACCTCCCTTCAGGTAGTTGTAGACTGCAATAAGGTCACGTCTGAGCCTCCTCTTCTCCAGGCTAAACAACCCCAGCTCCCTCAGCCGTTCCTCGTAGGTCAGACCCTCCAGACCCTTCACCAGCTTTGTCGCCCTCCTCTGGACTCACTCCAACACCTCAACATCTTTCTTGAAGTGCGGGGCCCAGAACTGAACACAGTATTCAAGGTGCAGCCTCACCAGTGCCGAGTACAGAGGGACGATCACTTCCCTAGACCGGCTGGCTACACTATTCCTAATAGAGGCCAGGATGCCGTTGGTCGCCTTGGCCACCTGGGCACACTGCTGGCTCATGTTTAGCTGGCTGTCGATCAGCACCCCCAGGTCTCTTTCCACCGGGCCGCTTTCTAACCACTCTTCCCCCAGCCTGTAGCGCTGCATGGGGTTGTTGTGGCCGAAGTGTAAGACCCGGCACTTGTTCTTGTTGAACCTCATGCCGTTGGTCTCGGCCCATCTATCTAACCTGTCCAAATCCCTCTGTAGGGCCTTCCTACCCTCCAGCAGATCGACACTGCCACCCAGCTTGGTGTCATCTGCAAACTTACTGAGGGTGCACTCAATCCCTACGTCTAGATCATCTATAAAGATATTGAACAAAGATATAATAAAGATATATCATTATAAAGATAATGATACAGAGAACGAAGGGAGTTTTTTCCCCCCTCTAAAAACACTTCTCTATGGCTACTGTGTAATTAGGTAACACTGCATAAAATTAAAAATACAGGTCTGAAAATGCTCCCATACCTTTGGTGATCGTGGGTCAGGAGGACGGGCATAAAGTTCATCTTCAGCGAGCTGGACTCCTGCAGGAACTGTTTCTGAAGGACGAGTACCATTGTATAGATGGAATTTGCAGTGAGGATTTAAGGCCATGGCAAGAAGTTCAAGAAGAGGAAACCAGTCTTGAGACAGCTTGGCCACACAGAGTTCCACTAGTCGATGAGTGTTGTTAATAATACATCTCTATTAAGAAAAAAAAAAAAACAACCAAGAACGTGGCAGGTGACTGTACGATGAATATGATCTATAAACTGAACCGTTTGTACCTAGCATGCAGAGTTGCATAAGTTTTATAACATTGTATTTTAATTTGTACTTCCTCCAATAAAGGCTTTAAACAAACTTTAAACTGTTTTCAGCTAAAAATTAAATTTAGGAAAAAGACACAAATATTTTTGGTTGAGACATTCATGAATCACTACTGAACTATTAACTTTTCCTTCTTTCACTCATTTCTCTCACAGATTTTAATTTACTTAGGTAGATCTTCACAGTTTCTCATTTGGCATGTGACGAGCTGTCCAACCAGTAGTTTTTATATTCAAACAGCTGCTCCAAACATTCAGAAGTTAGCAGGTTGCTAAAAGCTTTTACTAAAAAAGCAAGTTTTCATGTCCTAGCATGCACATAAGAATAAGCAGGTCTCTAGACATTTGGCCAAAGACAGCCTGCCTAACAAGAGCTGCACTACTGTACATACAAAGTTCAGTTCCTCCCATATCTCTTACGTTTTATTTCCTTCCAAAAACACCAGAGGTAGTAAGATGAAACAATGATAAAGGATGACTTCCCCCCTTCCGAGCCACGTATACAAGACCTCCCAGTTCTCTGTTGAGATGAGTTTCAAAAACAAGATTCAGTCTCTCCAGTCTCATAAGTCACAAAGGCAGTCTTCCTTCCTCATTTCAATTACTACGCTTTTCAGAAACACAACGTTAAAAACTCACATGAATCTCAAACTTCCATCCGCTCACTGCCTCATCTGTAAGGATTTTTGTGAAAGATATTGTTAACCCATCTCGAAAAAATCGCTGGCATGCTTCACTTTTGACATCAAGGCCTATTTTAGAACAGAAAAGAAAAAAAACCAAACTATTAGATATGCAATTTCATTAGCTGTTACAGGAACTTTTAAATATTGAAAGTAGTGATTTGGACTTCAAAGGTTTGGTGTTCAAAATTTCAGAATTATTTTAAAAAGAGAAGCCTTAGATGAAGACAAATTTTGTAAGCTCGAATGCACAAAAACCTGACAGATTAATGGTCTAATAAAGCCACCTCAAAAATTGCACTCCTTTAGATATTTTTTAAATTATTTTAAAACCATATGACAGGGCTTTTTTACCTTTTTCATGCTTGTAACACTCAAAGATATAGTAGTAAAAATAAGTACAACCTTTATCTTCCATTCTTCTGGTACATGTGCATTTATGTTCTCTTATTTAGTTGCTACCAGGAAAACTCAAATGAGTGAAGAAGAGAAAGAGTGAGACATGCTCAGCTTCCCAAATACAAACATGAATCCTTCTGTCTTTCACCCTCACCTGAAGTAGAGTTTCTTGTAATTCTGCTGCCAGGACCCAACACACCTACACCCCAACACTGCGATAAACCTTTACAGCCACCATATGTCAAGTTTAAAATCGAAGAACAGTGTTTCATACTTTTAGCTATTTTAAAACTCTGGATTTATTTATAACCCAGTATTTCAACAAATCCGTATTTCCCCTTTAAAAGAGCCTCCGTCACCTCCTTGAAAACTACTCCAGTGTTCCCTCTTTTTATCACTACCAGAGGTACATGATACATATTATCTGGCCAAGTATAAACAACTCCACATTATCTTCCTATGTAGCTTGCAGTCTGGATAGCTGACATCCCTACAGTATATCTAAGTGCTAAGACCAGTAACAAGAGGCCATAAGCCACAGCAATAACAACGTGACAAAAGAAGATGAGAGATGGACACTGCCTAAAACGTAGGCATTTGCAGTAAACAAATTAGTTTAACTAACTCCTCAAGGAGGTAAAGATGACAACTTCATCCTATACAAAACAAGAGGATATGGAAGGCATTCAATGTGGTCAACTTAACCTAGGGGAAATGTTCCCTTCTGAACCCAAATGTAACAGTGAATTTAATTTTGAATACAAATTTAAAGCAGGCACTCAAGTGATTTTAATGCTCCTTAGAGTACCAGTATATTGCACTGAAATATCTCTCAAACTTTCAAGTACTTCTTGGACCACCTCCCCCCCCGACAATGGCTGGCCAGTTTCAGTGAGCAAGACATTTCAAACCAAGTTCAGGAATACCAAAACAGAGTATGTTTCAAAATACATTGTCCTTTCTGTACTTCACTGAACTTGGAAAGAGAGGGAAGACTTAGAACCTTAGAAGATACTTGTATGACTCCTGGATCGCCTTCCACCTTCTCCCACAATGCTGCATACTGCTGAAACAACAGATGACACTTAGGGAAGGAACCAAGGCTAGGTGTCTACAAGGACCAGAGTATCATCAAAATCAGAGTAGAGGAGTCCAAGAAGACAGCACGTTGGGAGAGGAAGCAAGAGTAATCCAAAGACAGTGAGAAGAGAAAGAGCAATTACACTAGACATCTGGCATCTACGGCTTGAATCAGATTCAGTATCACTAACTCTTAGGTGAGACCCCAAACAGCCATTTTTCTCCCCGTTGTCCAAATTATGAAGGCAGAGAAGGATAAGGAAGAATACAAGAGGTAAGTAAATGCATGTAGCCCTGAGCTAAGTATTAAAAGTTGGAGAAATGGATTATGCAGCGAGAAAAAAAGTTAATATGAAAGGAAAAGGTGATGCGCAACACACAGTGCACAGGAGCTGCAATTAGGGGATTGGAGGAAGAACAGAGGGCCATTTGATTTCTGTACCTGCGCTTAAAAGCGGTCCATTTGCCAGATAAACCACGCGGAGTGTATTAACCCGGCCACAAGAGCAGAAACACTCTGGGTCCACAAAACTTTCCAGTCCAGATGCAATTGCATATGAACAAACTCTGATGCATCTGAAGGGTATTCAACAGTATAGGGTTGGAACACCAAGGCCCCAAGCAAAATCACCCAGCTCCTCTTCTCCAGGACTTTGGGTTATACAACTTTGTAGCTGCAACTCCAGAGCTGAGCTGGCTCCACACTGTGCCAACGAAGTCCCCACAGACCTGGAGCCTCGGGAACTGCAGCAGAGAAACCTTTCAGCAGCTTGGCAAGGGCTGGTTCAGACCCTGCAGGACTGAGAGTGACATGGAGCTAACAAGCTCTGGGGAAACCCACACTTGCCCGTGGGCACAGTGGCTACACATGGCACTCAGGGATTCTGGCAGACTTTCAATAACTCTTAATCATCAGGAGTATGAGAGTCTTTCTATACCAAGACACTGCACTGACCCTGCTGTAGTTCATTTCACTGAACTGGTTCTAGCCCAAATACCTAAGAAACTTTAGAATATGAGGACACAAATCTGCTGTCCTTCCTTTAGATAGATGGCAAAAAATAATAATTTCAAGAAAATGCAGAAGATACAGCTTCAGTAAGGAACTCAAAAGCGGTCCCACAGAAATGCAGATGGATCATCCAGACAGATGGTTTTAGAGGATGCTGGAAACAACTCCCTTTATTGGGCTGCCTGGCTTTTGGATGCACATGTGCTCATGCACACACAAACATGTTTCTTTCTTTTTTGAGGCTCTAGGGCCTGTCTCTCTTTCCCATTCTGTAAGCCTTGTAATTCACCAAAAACAAAGATTTAGGATCAAGGATGAAGTTAAGTTGTGCAGTGAAACCTCATTTCAGTTTAAATAAGCTACAAACTGTCTAAGTTGCCTTGCATCTTGCTTGTGTGTGTCACATTGTGAAGTTCTGGCAGCATGTTAAAAATTGAATGCAAACATTAGAAGCAACAAAATCCACAACAAAGGCAGAGCAGTGCAAAGTTGTTGAGGGGATTCTGGAAGAAAGAGTGGAGAATATTCTTGCCTATAAAAAAAAAACCACCCTAAAACAAAACATTTTTTTTTTTTACTTTTTAAATTTATAGCATCCAACTCACTATGACATTTATTTCTGGAACAAATCTCATTACTCAAAACACTTCAGAAGTATTCCAGAGTTATTGTGAAGATATACATCACTCTTGCTATTAAACACTATTTTTCAAATAGGTTTTCTGTTATTAGCAAGTAACTCCAGACTACCATTTGATAGTCTCAGGGCTTGCTTTAATGAAGAACAATACATTGACACCTACACACAGAAAGATAATCTTCCATAAATAAATGCATCTGCCAGGAATAATGCAAGTCACAGTCTAGACAGGATTCATGCTACTCTATCAAATTTGCTCCTTGCACTTGAAGGTGGTAATGATGACATTTAATTCTTATGAGTACTTTCAATTCAGTTCAGTTATGTCCCTTTTCATTTCAGTTCCTGAAAAGATTTGAAGAGGATGCAAATATCACTCTTATTTTATAGACAGGGTCACAAAGAGAGCAGTTACCCCAGAGTCACTCCAGAATGCCAATGCCAATGGCCACTAGCAATGTTAGAAATAAAAGCTACTTGGAGAACCCTAACCACTAGAAAATGGTGCTTGATAAAAAAATTTAGTGGGCTGTGTTTGGGTTTTGTTGCTTCACAATCTGAGTCACAGACTGCAATATAAAATTTATGTAATTCAACAGCTGGTTATTTTTCTGTTTCTCCTTTCAGTTCTTCCCTTTTGAAACAGAACTCCTCAGATTAAGAAAAATGGCCATGGACAGGTAGCAAGGTGTTCAATTTTAGATCTTACTGAGATAATGGAACACATTTTAGTCTATTAAGAAATGTACACAACAGAATCATTTACATTACTTCTCTATATATACACACTCTGAAACAGTATCTGCCAAGTCTTGAGGTACCAAACAGAATCAGTTACACCCAGTGAGCACCCTATCATATTCCTTGAGCATCTAAAGTTATTTTAAAAAGAACCATCTTAGCCATCATGTAACTTCAAGTAGAGAGGAAAAAAAAATCTAGGATGTAACTATAAAGATAACACAGTTAAACAACTACTTCTAACAGCTTTCCTTGTTTCCTCCTTAGCCAATAATCCTTGTGTACATACACACACAGGAATTGATCTAGAGGGCAACAGGAAGAATAATTAATTAGCAATGCAGAAGCCCTTTTCAGAATCAGACATCAACAACTTAATAAAAATCAAAGTGCACAAAGCATATGAATAGATTTCCACTGTTCTTCACAACTCCAAGAGGAAAAAGAGAAGACTTTTTGTTTGAGAACTTTCAACTAAGTCTGATGCTTCGGAGAAGTACGTTGACGTTAGGAGTAGCCAAAAAATCTCATTCTGCTTTTATTTATTTCATTGATAGTCTTTTGGCTTTGTTTTTTTTTTTTTAAAAAAAAAGATTTAACAGCTGGCAGTACATACATCTCCTCTCTCACAAATCACAAGCAGAGAATTACTTTTTACTGCACTGTTCCAACAGCCCAGACATAGATGGCTGCATTTTCTTTCCATAAGTTGGCATTTCTTTTGCTCCTGAACAGATGCGATCACTTGAAAATTCTACACTCACCTTAGGATTCCTGCCAGACCTAGCCACGTGCAAAGAAGCCACTTCCAAGCACAACTACAGCTGATATATCAGTGTCGGCAACAACATCTCATTATCCTATTCTGGATCACAAGGGTGCACCCTAACTTTTGTTTTTCCAGAGAGTGCTCCAAAGCAAAAGAGACTCACAGAAAACAATAAAGGTAACCCAGAATATCATGACCACAATCAGCTTTTTATTCTTAAAACTGCCTAAGAATAATCTTTATTAACATGGAAATGAAGTCGTCCTGGTCCAGCTATGCAAAAGGAACGGGCACTTTGTATGTCACTATAGTTAAAACACAACTAGCTGGTTAAGTGTAGATATCCTAGAAAAATATTTTGATCTGAATTCTGGTATTTCTCAAACACTAGTGCAACAAATACTGACCAGAATAGGAGACCAAAGCAACTTTCCAGGAGAACAAAACTTTCCAGAACACATAATGAACTTGTCGATCTGACTAGTACAATTTAGCAAATACATACACAGTCCTGATATGGAATCCTCCTACTTCCAAGCAAGCCAGACACACCAAGCAATATGGTAGAATTATTAGTTTAAGTCATGCTGTTTAAAATTCTAACTTTTCTCTAATAATCTCAAAAGTATGTGTGTGCCAAATTTGAAGAAAAATTTATGGCAAGACATTTGGAAAGCTAGATTAGTAACTTATTTTTAAAAACCTAGAATTCTTTGAGTTTTCGTAGCTGTTATAAAGACCAAACCCACCAGGTCTGATATCAAAGTGAATACAGAAAACAGGTAGAACAGGAATGACAAGATTTTTATTGCTGTAAGATTATTCAACTTCCCTACTCATGCTAAGGCACCTAATTTCTAACTACATTGATGGCTTTCTAAAATTTCTGATCTATGAAGGTTCTGCATACCACCCTGAAACAATCTTCAGGACCAGCTTTGTAACAGAAATAATCCAGAATTTTTAAGCCTCCATCAAGGATTCAAAAGAATAAGAAAATACTTTACACACTGGCCTAATAATCATTAATTGTCTTTTCAGCTTACCTTTTTTGCTTAGGTCGATAGCAGCTTCTAGAAGAACCTCTAATTCCCCTTTCGGCAATACAGGAACAACCCATCGAGGCCTATATTCAAAAACAAAACAAACCCCCCTGTATTTCAGCTGCAGTTCCCAAAAATCAAGAATCCTTGTCCCTTTGTAATGCTTTTAAAATACCATAAGCATGTACATTTTTGAAGGCTCTGATGAGCACTCCATTTAAAAAAAAAAAAACCCTCTGATTTGTGCCTCATTCTCTTTCCAACTTTAACCCAATAAAAATTATTTCAAGAAATACAGTGAAACAAAGATGCAAGAATCCTGATTCCACTATCAAGATATTTGCACAAATAATCTACACCCTCTGAAAAAAGTGTGAAAATACCTGTTGATCATGTCATCCAACTTTGCCAGGTCTGTGTGTGGAAATGCAGGCTCCTCATCTTCAAGCTGGGGTGGAGCATCTCCTTGGCCCTGATCATCAGGCGGGGTAGCTGGGGAGTTCTCATTGGAAGAATCAGGTGAAGAAGTCTAAAATTGGTATGGAAAATACTTTAAATACTGCCTGCACTTGCGTGCCACTTATTTTGGCATTTTTGCTTCACACTGTGTTTCAAAGAATCACTTGAAGTACCTGTCATCATAAAATATAATAAAATCATTTGATTTCAGATTTATTAACAAAAAAGAGCATAAAATGTGCTATATGCTTTCTATCTCATCGGTTTAAAAATTAAGCTGGTTTCCCAGTGAGGGAAGTGGGGTTTTTTGTAACAGACTTCTACTTTCAGCAGACCACCTACCTAGAAGGTGAAAATAGAGACTACACGGATGCTCCAGTTTTTACAAATCTTCTGCACAAAAGATGACTATTTTAGGTAGAAAGACAAACTTCAGCCACAGCACAGAAGAAAACGACCATAAAAAACATTTTCTAAAAAAGTTTGCTAAAAATTAGTAACATACTAGTACAGCTGGCTACTAACCTCCAAGAACATGATTAGTTAAGCCCATTTTGATGGGCCATGCAAGATACAATGCATTTTGTAGATGCACGCTTATTCCTATCTAGAAATAGTATGAATTGACAATAATAAAGATTCAAATCAGAACAGCATGAGGACAAGAGAGGATCAAAACCTCAAGAACGTTTTTCACATGTTGTACCATGTCTGGTTGGCATGGAGTTAATTTTCTTCACAGCACCCTGTATGGTGCTGGGTTTTGGATCTGCGACCAAAACAATATTGATAACACACCAGTGTTTTGTCTGTTGCTGAATAGTGTTTGCACAGGTTCAAGGCCTTGTGTTTCTCACTTTGGCCCCCAGCAGTACGTAGGCTGGAGGTGGGCAAGAGGCTGGGAGGGGACACAGCCAGGACAGCTGACCTGAACTGACCAAAGAGATACTCCATACCATATACTGTCACACTCAGCAACAAAACAGGGCAAGGGCAGGGGGAGGTTTTTTTTTTTTCCAAGGTAGCTGTTGCTTTTGGACTACCTGGGCATCCATCAGCTGATGGAGAGTGACTGTGTTTGCATCACTTGTTTCCCCCACTACCCCTTCACTTATTAAACAGCCTTTATCTCAACCCATACAATTTCTCACTTTTCCCTTCCGATTCTCTCCCCTATCCCACTGAGGCACAGGGAGTGAGCGACAGGGTGGAGGCTTACCTGGCAGCCAGGGTCAGCCCACCACACATGTTCCAAACAACACTTCATTCTCAGGAAGTAACAATCATTAAACCTTATGGCATTAAACAAATACAATCTTCATACCAAATTAAAAGACAGCGTGGCTTTTCTTTTAAATGGGTTTGGCTGCATTGTTTAAAAGCATCTTTTCTGGTATTTTTTCCCCAACAAAAAAGAATCACCACATTATGATGCAGTATTTGAAAATTTTTGCTTGTCTATTGAAAGCTGGATAACCTATTCAACAGAAACATGCTAAGTTGTTCAGGAAGTCTAGTACAATGAACAGAGACCTAGATGAAGATGGTCTTAAAGAGCTGATACCCGCTTGTAAGCTGTTTTATCCAAAAAGTGCTTTTGCAGAACTGAGAATAAACTGAACTCACAGAGAGTAGTTTTACCAATCTGTGGCAGGTAAGTCTACAATGCTGTTCTGAGGAAGCTGCTGATATTATTACAAGAAGGCTTCTTATCCAAAATACATATGCTTGAAAGAACTATGCCACTGCCTGAAAAGTGAGCATCTTTTGCAATGAAGTGCTCCCTAACTGTACCTACTTTGCCAATAGCACTGCCTCCATTCCTCAAAATCTTTTTTGTACTTCCAGACGCACAAAAAAGAATCTAACTTAACTAGACATCTCTAGGAATATACAAACTCAAATAATTCAGAAACACTATTTCTAAAGAACTAACCTCTTTATTTTTAGATAACTTGATTGTTAATACCATACCTGATTCTGCTGGAGGGGAGGCTGGGACTGTCCATCAGGAGCCTGGCCCTGGCTATCATTCCCTCCTACCGGAGAGCCACGAGTCGTGGCTGTCATACTCGACACAGGGCAGATCTTTGCAATTTTGTCTGCTTATGTAGTTGTTGTGAGAGAAGAAATTATAGTCCACTTAGTAAAGTTGAAGTACCAGCATATGCTTGCCTTAAAAAGCTCCAACTCAAGAACAAGCCATCTTGCAGAGACCATTGCATAACCTGGCAGGGGGGGGGAAAAAAAAAAAGACATATTGACATATGCATATGAAAGTGTCCATACCTGGAAAATAACACTACAAAACCAAATACACTGCCATAAAGAATCTTATTTTAGACTTAGTATTTCTTTTTATTAAGTACAACTGACATCAGGAGGAGGTAACATTTGAAATATTTAACATGATTTTAATGTTCTAAGTACAAATTACACTGATAATTACCTCTATACCACTGAGAAACTGACACATATCCAAAATGCAGCTGTTTACTCTGACTCTGTTGTGCTCAAATTGCTACAGTAGATTTTCAATTTGGAGTCAAGGTGCTGATCCAGGTCTATGTAGAAATGACCAGGTTAAGAGCATAAACAGCCACATTTGTCATCTTTTCCAATACTCTTCTCCTGACACTGTCTAACTGCAGATGTCTGAGAGGGAGTTAGAGATTAATTCTACCTCAGCTAAGACTAATAGAGACCCTGCAGCCAAACTACTTCTATTAGCATATCAGTGTTTACCCAGGGCATTTAACCTGTATTCCCTTCTTCCAACATGTGCCTATGAAAGCCGGGTCCACTGGCCTTTCAGGCCCACTACAAAGCCCATCACATCCCCACCAAGTATTTTAGCGGATTATGTGAAGAAAATTCTGACATCAGACTTATTTGTTGATCTTGTAATCATGATATACCAACAGTTCAATAATAACTATGTATTTCAACTTCATTGTGTTACGTTATAACAGCAATCCCACCCTATGCCACAGGGCACTGCATAACTATGGAAGACAAAACTTAATTTTCCAGAGCAACTCAGACTTCCAAACATCACACAAACCAACAACAGTACTCAGAAAGTTCAAAAGCCAAGTAGGGTGGCAGAAAAAACTGCATGAGCTTTCAGTAAGATTCATTCGGCAGTGCTATGTTCCTGATTCAATCAGCAAAAGCTCCAAGTTAACAATTTGGAGTGAAATTTTTGCTGTAACACTATGCATATTTGTGTTTTATTATGACATCTCATCTCACATTAATTTTCAATGCTGTTATCTTTCTCTAAGACACTTTAAAATCCTTTCCTAAATTGTGCAAATTTGCAAGCAGATATATATACAATAAAAATTTCGACTGAATACACTGTTCCCCCCTGCCCAGTCCCCAATATTAACAGCACCAACAAATTTAGAGATCTCTAATATTGTCACTAAAATAATGTTCACTTTTGAATAGAACTGTATTCTTTGAATACAGTCAATTGTAATCCATCCCCACCCTTCAGAATTCATATTCATAGGACTTAAGTAAGCCTGTTAAGTCCAGAACAAAGGCATTACCAACTCAAATTTTCTTTAGGAAGAAACTGATTTTTTAAATGCAATTTTAAAAATGAACTTATTTTAACTGGTGCTCTTTTTAAACTGCCCTCCTGACTATTTGTTTTCTATTGATGTTTAGAAAGATCACTAGGTAGAAAGTATTAGCAAGACTAAGTTTCCTGTCATATATATACACACACACACACACATATATATACACACACTGCAGTCTACTGCAGTTCAATGCAGTCAGTTCCCCTGCACTACCTGACTGAGGCTTCCAGGTACTTGCATAAACCAATGAAATCAAACTTCTGCCAACTTACATTGTACTTTTAAAGAGCCCTAAGCCAACTACCACCACAATAAATATTCCTTAATCACCACCGTTTTTCCTTAACAGGTCTGGTTCACAATACGGCCACACAAAAACTTGTGCTGGCACAAGGTGTGAGGTAGCAAAGAAGCAGGAAAAGGGTGAAACAGGTCCTTTCTGCAGCAAACCTGGTAGAGGTTGGCTTAAACTGCAGAAAGTGGTGACCACTGTGAACTGTAAGTTCCACGGTAACTTACACCAAGTGCAAGCTGCTTCAATCTCATCTCATTCTAATGCTTTTGGCTGAACTATCATGAAGTGATCCAGTTCAGAGTACTAAAGGAAACAAAAACAAAACAAATCAAAAAACCCAAACTTATAAACACTGTGATTATTTTTCAGTTTCTTTAATTACCTGAACTGGCGTACTGCAAGGCCAGAGAGTACGCATCCTAATGCTAGCCAGGGCACCAGGACAAAACTGCAGCTCTCCTGTTAGTGACTTTCACTAGTGGGGATTTACCCTTAGATTTTTGCCTCTGTGCTTAGTTGAAGGGTCTGGGCAAAGCATTCTTGTAAATTCCTTTCTGCTCAAGGTGAGTGACATAATTTCACTAGGAGATACAAGAAAACTACTACTGAAATAACCAACTTATTCAAAATCTTGTAAATTCACAAAGTGAAACAAAATCTGTTTAACAAAAAATATACAGAATTTTGTAGACATTAGTAAATACAGAACATTTACATAAAGGACTAATGTATCTTTTTCTTCCTCTTATTTAGTGACTGTTTGCTTAAGACTATAATGACACTACTCTATGTACATTACTTAAATTACATTGCCAGAAAAGTGTATTTCAGGGCCTCCAGAGTTCACTTGGCTTGGTGATGTGCATAACACAAGGTCAACTTCTTAACTGAGTTCATCACTTCTCCCTCCCCATCTGTGTGATGTTCTCAGACATACAAAAGTAACTTCAAGTTATGCTGCAGCTAACTAAAACCACTCCATCTCCAATAAATGGTCCAACTGCTTCTTGTACCTTCTGCATATTCTAAATTGCAAGGATATCCTTGTTCAGGTATTTTCCTTCTAATTACAAAGTATACAAACATGTTTTTGTAAGCACAAATCATCATCCAATTTATGCATTTTAAACAGTATTAGAAGGGAGTAGTTTACCAGTCCTGTTTTCAGCCACTGATTTAACAATTTATGTTTTAGAGAAAATATCAAACTGCATGCCCACAGAGAACACACTACTGCCTTAATCTCTCTAGAACTGATTAACCATGAAATTTCAAATTCCCAACACTTCTTTAATTAAGACTATTCAATTTCAATTTTTTAGAGTTAAAACTCACCAAGGCACAGTTTGGCTCAGTTCAAAATAGCCTTTACACCTATTTATAATTAATTCAGTTATTTATAAACAAATGTAAACTGATGCAGCAATACTTTGGTTTTGAGTATACAGACAGCCCAACAGAAACAATTCAAACTGCCTGTATCCAGCTGAATACTAATGGAGACCCTATATTAATTTTTATATGTGTCATTTCTACTATATTTGATTTCGGATTCAGCATACCTAGCTGTGTTAAAAAAAATTATCAACTTTACCCAAAGCTTTGAATGGATGTTTTGATACAGTGTCAAGATGGAGACAGACACCTATTAAATGACAAACTAACTCCTCCATTGTTAATCAAGTGATGTACAAGGCTACAAAGACTGAGTCAAATGAATCCCACTGACATTTGCTTTTGATTGCCAACTGAGCAAATTCTGATTTGCCATGCTTTTGCCATCTCCTTATGTCACCCTGATCCAACACTAAATTATAAAGTGAAAGTCAGCTTTGGCTTCACCTGACTGCTTGTAATTTTAGTCACATCAGAAGACAACTACAGTTTTTTGACTCCGCATGCCCCCCATCCAGAAGACACGACCCGCTGCAAGCAGTACTCCAACAGAGCACCAGTAGACTGCACAGAGGATGCTGGACACCCCACACAGCACTGCCCTCCAGGAGGGGCCTCTGCTTCCAGGCTCAAGCATCATGCAGTACAGCTCCATATCAGAGCTGAGCCTCCACTTCCACTGCCAGCAACCTCGATCCTGTGCGGCATAATAGTTACTTCTGTTTGGGGAAGACAAGAAATCAAGCACCTTTTCAAAAGCCAGGAAAAAAACACCAGATAGAGGTTCCTGGGTAAGTGCCAAATAAGGAGCAAATATGTACATATTACTCTGTTACAGGACAACACGCAACAGTGAATACCAAGGATGGCAGTTTAGAATATAATGATCAAGGAACACACATCATTTTCTAATACACTTGACTTTTAGAACAGCTTTCATCTGAGTTTCTCAGTCATCTCCTCAAAAGTCACTGAAATACCCCAACACATACAGCACCTCCTAAATTAGCTACTTATAATATAGAGTCTCAGAAAAAAGCAAATGCAAGGTGACAGATGACAGTAGCAGACCTCAAAACACAATTTATTATTAATGTGCATTACCTAAGCCCTATCTCGGGACACAGACCTATTTTTCCTTTATTTAAAGTTTTCTGGTTATGTACAAGTGAGGATATATGCCACAAAATCTACTTTGCAGTGTGGTATGCCAGGATACTAGTCTACTCAACATGTAACAACAAAGCTTTCTAAAAATCATACAACTATGCTAAGAAAAAAATCAGATTATTTCTTCTCCAGCATTATTTATAGAACAACGTTTCTATCTTAATGGGATCTCACCGAAGATGTACTTTTTCATCATAAGTGCTGTACTGTAAAAAACCTTAACTGCAGCAATACAAACCTTACGCTGAAAGGTATCACAGATATGTTTCATATAGGATTCTGAGAACTGCCTTCTTAAAATCCTAATAAATACTGACTCATCACAAGAGTTATATTATTCTAGTCTAAAAATTCTAGACTGAGGAATCGAACCTTCTACCCTATTCCTTTATTTCAATCAAAACGCCTTCTCATCTAGAAACACCTCCCGCAAAACTGTAACACTGACCTAATTCAGCAGTTACAATCTATACACACACCTCCACACATTTATCATTTTCTTTCTTCTCTGTGCTTTGTGTCTTTCAGGAAGGAGGATATTACTTATATAATCAGAACAGAAAACTGGTGGTCTCAGCAATTTGCTCATTAACACTGACATGCACTAAAACTGAAATGTATTCAACGATTAATGAAAAACTTGTCATTAAGCTAGTATTCAGTAGAGGAAGAAGTGTCTAACTTCCAATGTTTAAAAAATATCTGATAAGCAGCAACCAGAGAAAAGGTTATTTCAAATAGTTTATACTACAAAGACAATTTAGACTCCTTCTCCTAGTAAAGGAGTGTACATGGGACTTATTCAACTGCATCAGGTTCCAACACATTATTTCAAAGCAATAAATTTCTAAGTGATACAGTAAAAGACAGATTTTGAGTAACTATAATTGTTATGAACTAAAACTATTCTAATTGAAAAATAGGTTACTTCAAGTAACCTTGTTCGTTGATCTTCCCATATCATACATCTGAAATTAACCCGCTTGGCAGCGTAAGTTTCTGGAACACTGTGAACATCCATGCAAACATACAATTCTATTTGCCCTCAATATCATATGACAAAATAAAGAGGGATGTCCTGAAACATACTTCAGTTCTTTCAAGATTTTTTTTTAACTTCAAATCTTAGTGTTGAGACTAAGCGCAGCTAAGCTGCATCTACTTAATGGTACATGACTTCACTTCGTACAAGATGCTCCTACACCTACCATTCACATGAATTTAAGCAAGCAGTAAAAGCACAGAAAGTGAACTTCCAAAAGAAAGCATCACCGCTTATTGTCAGGTCAAGGGCAAAGCAGAGAGACCAAAACTCTCAACCCCATAAATAACTGTCTTGAAAGAGTAATCTAAACACGTTCAGATCTTCAAGTACCAGCTACACAGCATTCTATGCTGAAGAGACTGTAGAGGAAGGCTGCAGAAAATGCTAGTTGTTAAGCAATGATGTTTCCTCCTCCTTGAGCAACAAATATGAATATTATCTGTATTATAGACTTACAGGCGTGACAGCCTGATCCTATTGTCTTCTGCCCATACTGTAGAGCACTGGGGAGCTTATGCAGTGGTCTGGTTGAAAATTTAAATTTCTGAGGACATTCAAAGATTGAAGACTTAATGTTAATAAGATTTCGGGAAAACAAAGTTCAACAACCTCAAAGAAATGAAAATGCCATACTTACACCCTGTGTTAAGAGAACTAGAATACTCATACATGGCATAATTCAAGAACAGGGATGGAGAATTCAGTATTTCTGCCATCACTATTAAAAAAACCCCAAACATACAACCAAACAACTAGACATAGAAGGCTTAATGATACAAAGAACAATTTTTTTTTAATATAGCTCTGTTACAGCAAAACCACACGGATTATTTCATCTTTTGAAAAGAGATTTCTGAACAGAAAACTGGACAATGGTACTGGCTTCTCAGGTAACTGGACTTGAGACATACTGATGAAGAGAAGAATCTGACTACATTTAACTGTTTCAGGTGTAACAGGTAGCCTAAGCTTATTGTTCTCAGATTCCCTTTTCAGGTGACTAGAAGTAAGGCCTCTCCTCAGGCTCCTCTGGCTAAAGCTGACCCCCTTCCATCAAGTTTTTCAGTCTCAATACAAAGTTCTCATTGAAATGACAAGCTTGGAGCCCAAGAAATGCTAACCAAAGCAAACTGTATTCAAGCTAAGGCTGAGAAGCCAGTGTTTGGCCCTGCACATCAAGGCAACAAAACTGACATATTAAAAACATATTAACTTCTTGTTTCCACATGGAATAACTATCCAAAAGACTTCAAAAAAAACCAAGGAAATCCTTTACACCATTCAAAGGACTATCTTACTTCAAGGCAATATTCAATGAAGGTCAAGCCCTGAAAAAGAACTGGACAGCAGCAGCAGCGTCTTTTTCTAAAAGACATTCACTTGCCAGTAATTCTTGGGGCATTTAACAGTTAAACAGTGTATCACCGGTTACTTTAAGGTACATGATGCTTTTTCCCAGATAATGTAACAAGAGGTCAGGTCTTCTGATCATACACTTAGTTCTGGCTACCAAACAGGAAAGTCAATTTCAGTTCCTGTTCTGAAGAAGTGTTTTGCTTGTGTGAGAGTAAATAGAGAAGAATGCAAAGACAGAGCACTAAGAAAGCAACCAGTCAATGCCTTACATACAAAACCAGTAAATGTTAAGACAATTAACTGTGTTCCCCATCAGCGAGCTGTGGCCTTGCTGCCGTGCTTTTCTGTAGGTGTACATTTCAGGCCACTGTCACAGACAGAGCGCTGAGCAACACCGAGCCTCTCACCCAGTACAACCATTCCTTCGCTCTCGGGAGCTTTCAGCAGGAGTTACACTGGTTCAACTGGTATGAAACTGTATCCTGTTTACATTTCAATAATGTTCTAGACTGAAAGGAATACACACATTTGCAGTTGATAGTCACTCATCTATAGAGCAATTATTATTATATCATGTCTACTTATCACTGTTTCAAGAAAATAGTACGTCTAAAGCTTGCACCAAAGACCGATTAAATGCTGTTGGTTCCTTATTTCTGAATATTAAATCTGTAGTTTGGTATCAAATACTTCAAGCTGTTCATACAATTCTAAAATGGATGTAATAGTTACACCTCTCAAGCTATACAGAACACTTTAAGAACCCTGTTTGTTCCTTAAAGCATTAATCCAAATGCTAATAATTGCAAGTTGCTACGCTATCAGACTTTTTTTAAAGATTTAATCTTACTTCATTTTAAAAAGGGATAATTAACTTTTAATGTTACTTCATACTCAACTTGACTGCTTTGCCTTTTTACTACGAAGAGCATTATTATGGGATGCTCAAAAGTCAATGGGAAAAATCGAAATAACATTCTCAGTATTCCAGGTAGCAAAAAATACAGGCTTAATTTCACTTAAGTAATGAAGGCTTTTCTAAGACATTAATTTTTACAGCAAAGCACAAAGGAATATAGGAAATTTAAAAGTTTCTGAGCATTGAGGTATCAGTGGCTTCCTATTAGTTGCTGAAGCACACTATAAAAGGGGAATGAAAAGCTTTGGGCATGTACAGATTGGGATGTATTACAAAGTCTGAAAGAGACAACAGACTAGACACCTAAGTTTACACAGCAGTACTCATCTCCATGTTTTCTCTGCATGAGTATGCACACAATACAGCCTACAATTCTTGCCAATTAATAGTCTTCATAAGGCAGGCAGATGTAAACTATATTTCTGTACTGGCATTGAAAGTTTACTTTTTTATTAGTTATAACAATATCTCGCAGTGGTTGAGAAAACAACTGGATAGGGATAGCAACAGGTTCAGTTTCCTAGTGGAATGAGCCTTTAAAGCTGTTTCAGGAGAACATGTAGGTTTGTATACTAACGCAGGTGGAAAACACCACCTCATTTTTCTTGCACTTAAAATAAATTTAGTTTCGGAGAAACATATTGCAATATACCAACAATACAGAATGATGTGTCCCAAAATACTTTTTTTCTTCTTGCAATTCATTTAATATACGGTTTTCAAATTTATTCTAATCAGTTATCCTCATTTTTTAGCTAACATGTATTTCCTAGTACACACATGATTATCATTCATAATTAATACATTTACAACATTCTAGCAACCACCACAAAAATCATTAAATAAATGTTAAACATCTCAGCCTCTTCTGCCATGATATCAAGTCATATTCCTGCTCTGAATCTAAACACAAAGGATGCATCAATGTCATAACAAAAACCTCAGGTTTCCAATATTTATAATGTAATATATTAAAACAACTTACACTCAATATTTTAAAATCAGAAAACCCAGATATGCTGCACTCAAGAGTCTAATGATATGATCAAGAATCCAGAGAAATCTACAGACATAATTCTACTAAATCTTGAAAAACAGGATATAGTCCAAAAGCACAGAAAGGAAGCGGGGGAGGAGTAGAGGGAATGGAGAGAAGAAATCAAACTACCATCTCTGGACATGAACCCATTTAGTGAAACTCACAGTCACTAATGCAACTTCCTATGGTCTAATAAATACGATCAAGTTAATACTTTTCTTTATCATAAATGTCAACGATGTCAGAGACTACCTGAATTTCTGTACTGCATTTTTACATGCTTGTCTGATTAATTTTACAATAAACAAAACAGGTTAAAAAAAAAAATCTCCACTGATTGAAGTCGGAATTATTAACACGATTTTAACAAACAGGGATAACATTCCTAGCCAAACCCTTCACGTATCAATTCTCAATCCCATACTATCCAATATTACCAATAACACATACAAAACTATTAAATTACTAATAAATTTTGCACATGGGACACAAACTAATGAGGTGATAAACAATGAGAACATGTCACAGAGTAATCTGGATCATCTGATAATCTTGGCACAATAAAATGTGCACTAGTATAGGTAAGTGTCAGGTCATTCACCTAGAAAAAAAGGACATACAGAAAACTTTGTGTATATTGGGAAACACGACTAGAAGCACAGTTATTCAAAAAAAGCAACTGCATGTGAAGACCATAATTGTATGTTTGTAGAAAGAAAAAAAGACAACAGTCTTGAGATTTAAACAGAAGCATATAATTTTGGCCGCAGAACTGACAAGAAACTTGTGAATTACAACCTTTTACATCTAGAAAAAAAATAAGTAGGAACAAAATAAGTAGGAACAAAGATACCCTCCACACCAATTAGCTTCCCCAGCAAGATGAGAGTGCAATATGCTGAATCAAATATCTGAACCTACTACAAGACCAGCCACAGGACAGACACCAGAGACCATCCACTTCCAAGGCAGCCTCATTCTTCTGGGGTTTCCAGCTGCTATTTATCTTATTGGCTTGCAGTAAGGGAATAAAGATGTCCTTTTAAGACTGCTACTTCTACTCGCTTCAACTTCTGGGCCTATCAAAGGAGAAAAAGAACTGAGAAGCCAGTGGGCAAGTACTAGATGAACTGTATTTGTAACTGACATTTTCTTTTCAAAAAAGCAGTAACTGCCAATCAAACACATAGACAAAAATCAGAAAAAGCAGTGAGGACCTGCCTTTTCCCTACAACTTTTGAGAAGAGTTACTCAATTTTCTACACAGGACATAGTATTTCCTTTTCAGTTCTGAAGTCCTAAGTTATATAGTAAGATATTATTTCATGCTAAGAGCTTTTACGCTGTAGACTTCAAGAACAGAACCAATACATCTAAAACGTGTGTTTTGCAAATCTTTGGCTAATCATGCAAGAAAACACTTGTCTGTTAGAAATAGCACACAGAGCTAAGAGGATCAGCTGATACCACTACCAACTATATACAGCTACACTTTAAATTAAAAATAATGTCCATACACAGAAACCATTTTTAAACATAACTTTAAAGTGTAAATGGCAAAGAGTAATATATACAGTAACACCATGTTTCATACCAAGCAAGAAGGGAGGATGCTGAATGCATTCCCAGAACACCAGGTAACAATGAATAAGTATTTCCATCCATTGCAATTCTCCCACCAAAAGGGGTTACGAATTGTATCTTCCAACATACGAGGAACTAAGTACCATGACATTGTTATGGTTTTGCACTGGAAATTAAAGCAGACAGCAGATATAAAATACGGACAAGATACAGAACTAAATGGGAAGGAAGGTCTAGGTTTAATAGGTTTGAAACAAAATCAGTAATAGTAGGGCGCAAAAAAATTACTACCAGCTACGCACAGGAAAGAATACTGATAAAGTCTTCAGCATTAAAAAACAAAGCCAAAAAAGCACTTCAGCAAAAGGCTCTTAAAGGGAGTTTAATCATGCCAGAGAAAGAGCAGTAAACGCCATTTTTACCAAACTCTAGTTTTCTTGAAAGCAAGAACTCAGCAAGAAACTCAATTCACACAACCCAAGAAATACGCTAGCTTCTACAAGGTAATGTTAAAACAAACAAGTCAAATCTGATTTTGTTAACATGTAACCTTTTACACAACTCCACTAACGTAAGAAAATGGTCTATGGCATTTATGTTTGTGTTGAGCAGGTTAAAGTACTAAAGCAAATTAAAACAAGGCCAAAAATGTTAGTAAAGAACTGCCAGTCTCACCTCTATTTCATTTTTGTGAGATGAACGTCATCAATACCACACTTCATAGTAGCTTAAGCCTACTTGGTATTTTTTGTGTTTGGACATTACATCATTTCACAGCAAAGCTTTTTTCTTTTTTTTTTTTCTTTTTTTTTCATTTTGTTCAGATTTGCCATAAGAAGTCTGCAGTATTCACATTTGGGCTGACAAAAATAAACACATGTTGATGCATCTGCACAGATTTTTTCCTCCAAACTGCAAACTCCAGTGTCTTAACCACCTCAGAAGCTCCTTCAATTCCATCTTTAGGAATGCATATTTCCTTCTTCTTTCATGGTCAAATCCTTGGACTTCTAACTTCATAAAAGCTTTGGGTTTTGTATCTGATATTGTGAGTGTAGCAGTGAAACCACTGATACACACCCAGAACTTTAGTTCTGCAACTTATGCAGGAAGTTTTTATTGTTATTTTAGGTTGCATTAGATTCTATAACTTCTCTCTAAATCAGGTCCTAAGGTTAACTAGAGAAGAACATGAGTTTTGTAAATTCCAAAAATTGTCCACAAAATATCTCACTTCTTTTTGGCATCTGGGCTCAAACCCTTAATAATTCTTAAGAACCTTTATCCTCTATCTCTGCTGACCTTTGAAAATTTCTTGGAAGTTGTGTTCTTCTTTTGCTCCAGGGCTCACAAAGAAATCTCATTATTTTAGTACAATTTTGTAGGCAGGACTGAAGCTAAAACTATGAAGTATCTGTCTCCTCCTCCAATGAACAGAATAGAACATTTAAGAATAGAATTATTTTTCAGCTGGAAAGGACCTACAATGATCATCCAGTCCAACTGCATAGCAGGTAAAAGGGACCATTTTGATTCAAACTTTTTTCATTAAGTTTTTACATTTTTGTCTGCAGTTAATGTTATCTGTAATCCTTATGCATCCTTGGAAGATCCCACTGAACCATACAAATGTCCAAATCATTGTTTCTCATGTTTAGCGGCATCCCTAGCCGTGGTTTCCCCGAGATACACAAATACATTGTGACTTCTGTTATTTCTGATGAGGTTCATACATCCCACCAGACTACCTGTAGGTGCTGAATGGCTTTTACTACCTTAATTCTTTCTCAAGTATTTGAAGGGAAGCATAATGGCACCTTCCAGGTTCATTCCACTTGTGGCTTTAAAGCATAAAATTATTTATAGTATACTGCACTTAAGGTTTTGCAAAACTCAGCACTATAAATACTTGAAACGTTGTCTAAAGCCATTCAGCCAATGAATTACAGATATTACTACAATGTTATTTCTACATTTTACTTGTGCGCTATTCTTTGTTAAACCATGCTTACACACAGCACCTGATGTATTACTGCAGTGTGCAGTATCCAATGCCACTACCACAATTATACTATAAAGCTTCTGCTAGGAAAGTGAAGGTTAAAGTTAGCCTGCAAAAAACAGGCTAGCCCCTTCTGACTCCCTTCATGTTTTCTATGGAGAATTTAAGGGCTTCTCTAAACTATGTTAAAAATCACACTAAAGAAAATTATTTAATTAACTAATTAACTAATAATTATTATTAGTCTATACCCCTAATATTGTCATACTATCAACACATTATAGAAATTTTCCCTCAAAGTATAAAATTAACACAACTTATTGCTTGGTTAACTGCAAATAATTAAAGCATGGTGCAGCATCTAAACCATATTAAGTTGGAAGTATTTTACAGTCTTGAATCATGACAAACTTAACTGACAAACATGACAAACTGAAATACCTAGATATTTTGAAATGCTTTAAGTTCAAATAATCTAAGTATTCGTTACTGTACTAGTTTTAATTTCACTTTTTTTTAAACTCTGCTTTTCATGTAATGGTCAATCAGAAAGCACAAACTAAGCACAGGAACTCTTAACACTACCATCACCATCATCAAGCATGATTTAAAATGTCTCAAGTACAGAAGAAAGTGATATAAGTATTAAAATTCATGTTTCAATAAGCTTCTTCATAACTGCTTAACAAACTTAGCAAAACTTCCAACTAATTTTCAATGTACCAACTGCCTAACTCAGCCTGGAGATTTTGGTACAGTTCCATGCCAGCTACCTGCAAGTAAACATTTTGCCATTTCCGATTGCCTTACAACCATTTCAGTGAGAAGACACTTGCTCTGAAAAATCAAGCTTGCGCAAGCTCGCTAGAGGTGTTATAAGCCAACAGCTCATTTTTTTTAAGATTGTCTGCCTTAAACGTGCTCCATTCCAACTCAACTCATACAAGCCATCTGCCTAAGCAGACTGAATGCTCGAGAAATCACTGAAAATTACCTATCTGCTCCAGAGAACTTGTGTAACAACTCCCCTTAAAAATCCCGGCCTCTCTGCAGGTAAATAAGAAGTGGGAACAGGAACAGAAGTTTTGTCTTCTGTCTTAATGTTCCTTCTGCCAACACAACAAAGGCTGTAGTTTGATATAAATGCAAAAAGGTAAATAGCAGAGGAAGTTGGATAGGAACAAGTAAGGAAGTCCCTAGAAAGTATATGAAGAACAAAGCAGGGTTGGAAAGAGGAGAATTTTTTCCACTATACCCACTCCCCCACAGAACCAAGAAGTGACTCCCCTGTCCCAGAAACTTAATATTCCTCTATCTATACAACCTATCAAAAAGCATGTTGTAACCTTCTTTATTGAGGTATGCAGGAAATAATGATCAACTACTACCACATCCTAAGGACTGAGGATGGGTTTAAAAACTCTGTTACAGCTCTGTCTGAAAACCAAAACATCATTCAAGAAAAACAGCGCTCAAGAAAAACAACCCACAACAAACACACACACAAAAAAAATCCAAAACACACTTTACTACTAATCTCCCTGCACTGAAAATGGTTAACTGCTAAATCCCATGAACCCCCTTGCTAAAGAGCACCTCCCTTCGGAACACAAAATAGACGATAAAAGATACCAGTTTTCAGCTGAATCCACCATCAGGCCAAGAGAGACAAGAGGAATGTCGTAACTGTTCTTTTTAGGGACAGTGCTTAAACTAGCACAAAGTGACAGCGACAGAACTCTCACAAGTTAGTTTTGCCACCACAGCACATACATCTTTTCTGCTTCCATGATTGGAATCTCAGTCAGAAACAGCAATCTTATTCCCCAGTAAGAGTATTATATCCTGATAAATTTCGTTGTATTTCTGCATGTGGACAAGCAGTAGCTGAAGATACAGCTTCACAGCCTGTTTGAAACCAGGTGAGTCTCCACTGTCACAAGAGGAGGGCAATCTTGCTCACTTTCATCCTAACCACCCTCTCACCACCACTATTAGCCCTTGCGTCACCACATAGTCAGCCAGATCAAGAAGCCAATCTGGCTGAAAGGTAACTGGGGGAAAGGAATGAAAATCATTTTAGTTTTCAGCTGCATCACATGCCGTATGAACACTAACAATGGCAGGAGAAACAAGAATAATACATAACCATGGACAGAACCAACTCCTTTAGCATCAGTGCAAATCTATCATGAAATACACCCTGAAAGAGGAGGAAAAAGGAAGGAAAAAGAATATGGATAATTATAGTTAGCACGTATTTAGCTATGATAGCAACCAAGGTTCACATACATTAGAGCAGAGATGAGTCTTGACAACACAGAAGTGTCATAAAGACCAAAATTTTTCTCAACCATAATGGATATCACAGGAAAATGCACACGAAGCTGTTCAGCATATGATAAATGCCAGGAATGTCAGTTCATGAACAGCACAAGTTGAGTCATGAAAGAAATACTAAGTAGCCAGAGCAAATAAGGCTAAGTGCGAGAAGCCTAAGGTGAAGGCAAAAAACTCTTTGCCCTGGAAATGATCATCAAGCCAGTGGAATACTTAACAGATCACAGTGAGTCAGGAAAATTAATTTAGCAGTAACACTTTGAATAATCTGACCACAAGTATATAAATCAGTAACAAAGCTACAGCAGGTAATGCAGATGATGTAAAACACAGAAGCTGGCAAAAATTTTACTTCTGCTGACAAAAAAAAAAAAAGGACAGTTATGAAACCATAAACAAGACTGCACGATTCAAATATTATCTGGAAATTCAGGTCAAAAAGAACTGAATTAGAGATGACAAGAGTATGAGTAACCGAGTACAACAGCTGTATCCACTGTGACAGTCAACATCTTACTACATTTTAGAAAAAGAAATTTTCAGATAACATTTTTTGTTTGTGTGAGAGACACAGACACACAGAACATACTCTCTAAATTTGTCAAAGGCTCAATTGTCATTTTTCTCCTACATAATTTGGGATTTTCAGAGTAATCTGGTTTCCACTGAACTTCACTTCCATCAAACTAAAGTTCATTTCCATCTAACTAAGTCCCCTGGGTAAACGGTAATCAGCTGAGGCACCAGGAAGAAAAATTGTCCATACCTTATTTGTTGCAGAAGTTAAATGATGTTTTACAAGAAACAGAACTGCAGAAGTCAAAGGGAAATCTCTGGGTTATAAAGCAGCTATACAGAACCCCTGAGAAGTTAATTCTGTCTGTGTCTTGTTCATATACTTTGCCAGAAAAATCACAGGTTTTTCAGATTCACCTCTTCATCCTCCTCTCATTTTTCTGGGTACAGAGAAAAAGGCAAAACTGAGGAAGAGTGAGGGACCGCAACAGCAACTTAAGCCACCATAAGCTGTGTCTGTAACACCTGAACATCTAACAAAA
The DNA here is from genome assembly GCF_013368605.1 of Nyctibius grandis. Lineage (NCBI taxonomy): Eukaryota > Metazoa > Chordata > Aves > Nyctibiiformes > Nyctibiidae > Nyctibius > Nyctibius grandis. The sequence continues at coordinate 27,682,570 of NC_090659.1, forward strand.
ATCCGTTGAAAAGTTATGACAGGAGGTACTTTTGAAGTTTACAGCCTCTGTGCCTCATTCTTCATCAATAAAACAAAAGACAACACAAGCCTTCTAATTTAGAGAGTGATGTGAGAAATAATACATTAATGTTTGGGAAATGCACAGGCCGAGAGTGAAAAGCACCTATCAAATTTATTAACAGAGTAATAATTCGACTCAATATGGGATTTAGACTGATGTAAACACATGCATTTACAGAATGCATTCCAAAGACAAAATACTGAACGACAATCCAATTCAATCCATCTTCCAGATTGAATGAGTCAAGGCTCTAATGGGAAGAAGAGTTCATAATTAAGTGGGAGGAAAAAAACACTGGTTTAATGACAAATTTCATTCTCATATTTCCCCATTTTCCACTTTTCTGTAAACTTAGAGGAATCTTTTTAAATTACCTGTGGCTCAAGTGAAAATATCCCCCTTAAATGGTAAAATGCTTAAATAGATCATGACTTGTGCATTTTTTCCAAGGCTCTTTGCATCATTCGTTTTTCACCACACACAATTTTTAAGTAACTTCACTGGACCATCTGATAATTCAACTGAAAAATGAATAATGGAAGCATTTTAAAACCCAAGCTTTTAGTTCTGCTGAGGAATCCACTCTGAAATACTACAAACCCCAAGTACTAATGAAATAATACTTACTATAGCTGAGAAAAAAGTAATACTCCAACTCAAATTAAGTTTTAACTTGCGGCAGGGCAGGGAAGGGGAGAAAACAAACTTTTCACTTGCATTTATCAAGCATCTGAGCAAAAATAAGGTACCTCAAACATCAACCTCACATTTAAAAATTCAGCAAAGAAAAAAAACAACTGATTATAAGCACCCTGTGACAAGTAATTGTCTGTAAAGAAGACACTTTCTTCCCAGCAAGAAAGTGTCTAAAGCATACACCTAACTTCACCAATTTTGGTGAAACAAAGCATTAGTTACCTAGAAGCATCAGCTACCCAGAAGTATGAGAGAAAGAAAAAAATCCAAAGGAAGATATCCACTAAAACCATCGGGCACTCTGAATTCATAAGTAACATTTTCAAGGAAAAATGGCATGAGAAAACACAGAATGAATTAAACAGAAGATATTCAGGAAGCAAAAGAAAAAAGGTAAATGCATAGACACTAGTTTTATCAGATCAATAAAATCCCACCACAGTGTTTCTCTAAAGTAGACGAATAATACCAGACCAAGTAGTAGCAAACCACAAAAATTTAAATAAATAAAAATCTTCTTTTCTTATTAAAACATCTTTAAAATAATGAGAAAGCCTCTTAAGAGAAAACAAACATTTCAAGAGCTTGTGAAAGAAGCAAAGAAAAGGTTTTTATACTTTCTGTACCAGTCTACAGAAATGTACCCCAAAAATAATGTCTTCATAATTCCTATAGATGGAAAAGCCCTTGCAGTTGAACTGTTCAAACATCAACATGGTTGTTAAGGCTCCCCCCCCCATTTCTGGCACAGAAGTTCTGAGAAAAGAACTTAAATTCATCAAGTACACTAGAGAAGCTGATTATGTTAAAGAGATATGGGATAAAGTATTCTAGTATACAACTGTCATTTGTAAGTTAAATGACATACAATGATAAACTCACATTTAAAGCAAAACTTTTCTGTTTGAATAATTGAAAGCAGAACTACAGTGTTAGTCTTCATTGTAAGTGTGAACTACTACTATTTATCACATTTTCAGGCCCATGAAGAACCACATTGGCTCATCAACACTGAAAACCCCTCAAACTGTATTTTAGGTGTAGTATAGCATAAGCACATACTTAAAAGTGCGAAGCAGCTCTCACAGGATAGATTTTGATTCTCTGCTCTCAACTGTTAGTTACTTGCTGCTGGTCTAGATAATGTACGCAAGTTATACAACATATTAATCTTCCTGTGTGATACTCCACCTAAGTAAACATAAAGCATATAAATAAACAGCACATCGAGTATAAAAATTTCAATTTTTAGAAAAAGATAATCTTCTGAAGTACCAATTAAGGACCAAGCAGCACAGTGCATCTGAATCTCCAAATCAAACCCTCATTTTGGCTACTACTTGCCAACAGCAAAACTAAACTAACAACATGTTGGTCATTCACTATCCTTATCCAGCTGCCTCCAGGCACCATATCCAGAGTTGCTACTGGTTCTAAATATTCATTCCATTATCAGGAAAGTGATACAAAGAAAAAAGGAAAATTCATTATAGGATGCATTACCAATCGCTCCTTCATCTGGTCAAAAATCTTAGGATGGTGCAGATAAGTGAAAAACTTCAGTCATACACCTGCTAACCAGAGTCTGCTACTGATCATGTAGGTTTTTCCCCACAGCTGAAGACACATTAGCTTACAGCAAGGTTTCACTACCACTATGCTAACTTTGCTGCATCCACTGCCACTGATGAAAAATAAGCTTTTCATTTCATTTCAAAGGTTTTATGAAAAAGATTCTGTCTTCCCAATCCTAAAACATGGAAGGAAAGGGAAAGAAATTAATGGCTTCTCAAATGCCATAAGAGGAATTCATGTTTCAAGTTACATCTCTTCACTAGACACGTTACAAACTGTCAACCACAGCAACCTGGCTAAACTGCTATAAGAACAGTAAGAATTTTCAAGCAATCTGGAGGTTATCTTCCTGTCTAATTACCAGAACTATCATGAACAAACTCTGACATAGCAGGAGAGCTATAGAGCACTTAAGAAATCTGACATTACTACCTCACCTAGGGAAAAAAGTCAGCACACCATCTTAAAAAAATGTCCCATTGCATGTGTGTGTGCACGCACACATGTTGTGTGTGTGTGTGTATTCACAGACACCATTATAATCAGTCAGGAAAAGCACCTGGGATTTTAAGGTCCCGCTGTGATTAATAAAGCACTGTCTGAAAGACAGGTCAAGGCATATGGAGGGCTGGGCAAAACTGGAGCCTGAAACTGTAGAACAAGTCACTGGAGTTTTCACCTTCAAGCTCCAGAGAATTTATGTCACAATTTAAAAAAAAATAATGGAGATCCTCACAGCTAAAGGATTCATGAAAATGCATTAAAAGGAAATGTCAGAAATCACCAATCAATCAACATTTTATTTCTAAATTAGAAATATACAAAGCCTAATATAAAATATAGTTTAAACTATAGTTTAGGCTTTTCATTTATCAAAATTTTGGTCTTTCACCAACCTATTAATCTAAAAACTAACTTAAGCAGATCCACCTTTCTTATTTAACTTTCAAATTCACGGACTTGCTCTGTTAGAACTTACTCAAAAATACACTGAAGTACTTCATTGCTAAGACAGCAGAAAAATTAAACACCAAAAGATGCAAGGCTTATTTACTGAGATGCCAGTATATTTCGACAACAATGTTAATTCTCATCTTATATTAGAAAAGTAAGAGACTTTTCTTCCCCTCACTGTCAATTTTCATTTCTGGACAAAAAAAAAAAAAAAAATGAAGTTTCATCCACAGCCAATACAGGCCTGTCACCATTATCCCACGCCACAGTGCTAGCAAGGACACTCCTCTCCAACCAAAAAAGCCTGTGTGGTAACAGAGGGATCCTACCTGGCACACATCACTACTGTTTTTACTTTATTCAACTCATTTCTAAACCTCCTTTTTCTTCTTTCACCATTTCAGAGCATTATAGCTAAGACCACCCTAACACAAAACAGTACCTTCTCCTCTTCCCACACCTAGTCTTGCAGAAGCTAGAGAAAAGTTAAGCGGCGATTAAGTGACTTAAGGATTGAAGCCTATAGAATTTATAACGTACCTTTTTGTGTCACTCCACGCTGCCATTCAGCTGCTACAAAAAAATGTTACTTGCCTTAAACAAAGGCTCTTCTAGGGACAATTTTCTATTACTTGACTTTTGGGTATTTAACATGAAAGCTTAATGAAAAGTTCTCCCTGAAATTCCCTGCATGTACTTTTCATTATTTTGAAGCACTCATTAGAACAACACTTCTGTTAAAAAAAATACTAGGGAAGTCTCTTACAGTTTAGAGCAGAGAGAAGAGGACATGAGCAAACATTAAGGAGTCACATGTTTCATAGAATCACAGAATCACAGAATGTTAGGGATTGGAAGGAACCTCAAAAGATCATCTAGTCCAATCCCCCTGCCGGAGCAGGATTACCTAGATCATGTCACACAGGAACACGTCCAGGCGGGTTTTGAATGTCTCCAGAGAAGGAGACTCCACATCCTCTCTGGGCAGCCTGTTCCATGTTTGTGTCTTGCCTTCAACATATCTTGAATCTCAGCTTAAAAAAAAAAATTGGAAAAAAAGGTTTCTTCTCTGAGAGTTCTCTATTCACAGATGTACATCTTTAAGGAATGATGCAATGTGGAATTCCCCTCTTACAAGTGAATTCATGGCTAAATGCTAATTACCAAACAGTATGATTTGCTAAGATGTCCACATAAAGATGTACATGCAAGAAAATCATATTTTTCTGTTGGCAGTTACATGTGTATGAAAAACTAAATCACAAAACAGGGCTACATACTGGTTTTGTAAGCAGACCAAGGATGCTACAAATAAAAATTTCCCATGATAACATTCCTGGTAACTATCCATTACTTCTAAAGCAATCTTCATTTTAACTTCATGAAAAAAGTTGAAAATACAAGCATTCAAAACAGGACCAGATTTTAAATCCACATCCCATGGATGTCTTCTGGAGGTGTACTAACACAAAGAAGTTAACCAAAAGCAAGTAATCATTCTCACAGTTAATACTAACTAATCCTTTAAGAAAACCATACATCAGTAATGTTTCCTTTAGAAAGCAAGCCTGTGCATATGTATGTATCCAAACGCTTTTTATTCCCAGCATTTTAATTTTTATTTGAAAACATGTCAACAGCTGGAAAAAAGCTTTGATATCAAGTACATTGAATACAATTCTCAAATAAAATGAGTAACTAATGGCTTCTTACAAAATGAACCAAATATCAGAAAATTCACAGCAGAAAATGCAGAAGGAACAGGCTGTGCTGATAAGCTCCCATAAGAAAAAAACAAAGCAACTAAAAGATTTTACACTAAGTCACAACTGGCTACTTTAAGACCTTATTTACTTTCTTCCTCTCCTCTATTGGGGGCGGGGGGGGGGGAAGTTATTACAGTTAACAGCTTACCAACACTCAATATTTTAAATGATTTTACCAAATCAGATCTACAGAAAGTGCTCAAAGCACCAGTGGGCTCAAGTGGCCACTGTAACATCTCAGAAATGCAGTAGCTGACATTTTGAGGGTGCAAAGTCATGACAGAACAGCTTTCTGCCACTGTCTATCTATTCAAGACTCTAAACAAGAAGATCTAAGTCAAAACGTGGTTCTCTCATGAAGTGCAGAGGGAACCTCTGTTAACCATATTCTCAAGTCATGCTAACTGCCTTAAGCATAACAGACAGCCAACACAACTGTTTTAAGAAGATAACTCATTACGAAACTGTAATTCATTATAACAGTGTGAGAACTTTAAGATGTTCCTACATTAATAAGAGAACAAAACCTAGATTTACCATATGAAAAATGTCACTGCATTTTTCTAACACATGAATCCAAAGTAGCCCAAACTTCCCAGGGAGAAAAATTCAAGCCTCACTGCACACAAGGAAATGCTTATGAAAGACCTTCTTTCCATCCCTTGCCTCTGCTATGGAAAGACTGTTTCTTTTAACTACCATTCTGCAATAGTAAGGTTTACCAAACCGCTCTTCCTAAACCTAACTAGCTGCTTGGTAAGACAGCTAAGCAACTGACAGTCGTCACTACTGGATACTGCAGAATAAGAACCTCTTAAGAAAACTGGAACAAAATTAAAATTGTGGGAAATGTTCTGCACTGATGGTAAAGGGCAGATATAGCAATATAGCTTAATTTTTAATTCTTTCTTCATCAGGTTTGTGTCAGGGTGACAGTATGCATAACAAAGCTCAGTTATGAGAAAAAAAAAATCCTGTGTATCTATACACCACAAACATTGTGTATGATATAAGACAAGTTTACAGCAACAGCACACAGCATAGACAGCTTTGCAAAAGGCAAGGTACTATAACAAAAGATAGACATTATCAAGCTGTGTTCCCAAAACATACCCTCAAGTACAGCTTTAAGTTTTGAACTGTGATTTTAAACGAGGGCGATATGGATAATAAAACTGGATGCAGCTACACAGAGTTCAAGAGGAGACACATCCATGTTATAAGAAAAACTTAAAACATACCTGAACAAGAGAAACCATGTCCACATGTTCAGATTAATACTAACACTAACATCCATGAAACAATTTTCTAAAGGACACAAAAGCCTTCATATGTACAGCTCTTCAAGCTAACAGAAAACACAGCAAAGTTTCTTATATCTTCAGACAACCACTTCACACTGGTCTCTGCAAGTGCTGGATAAGCAAGACTACTGGTTCAATTAAACAATGCTAGTAGCTACAAGAAAAAGAATTAAAGTGTGATAGTTTTTGGAGTTGTGCAGAGTTTGGCTTGTTTTAAAAAAAATTAAAAAATCATGCTTTAAATGAAAAACAGTAAGAGACACCTTTGATTCATTTACTTCACAAATGAGGCTATCCTGCTCAGGATGTTTTCAATATATATCTACAGTTTTTAGATCTCTTAGGATATATAAAACAATATGGGGGGGGGGGGGGAGAAAGTAGAGTATATATATGTACTCGGAGTACTGCCTAACACAAAAGTGCTTGCCATTCCAATACCTGAAATAAGTTCTGAACTTATTTCTAAACCGGAGCAGGCAGGACAAATATTTCCTATGGAACTTAATATATTTTCAATACACACCTGACAGAAACATAACTTTAAAGCCATTTAAAAGTAATTTTTTCAAACTAATAAATAACTGAATTCCTATCAATTTTTGCCCAAAGTTGTATTCATATTGGAAAGTCCTAAACTAATTTCAATTTTAAATGTACGATGTCTTGTAACAAAGGTATTACAGGTACCGTTACTTTCTTAGAAGTCTATTTAATGTTGTTGAATAGACATTAATCCACTATTTTGGTTTATCCTGAGCCTCGCTTGTAAGAATTTCAGAATATTAATAAAATGCATAAACCTAGAAGTGTGCATTTAGAACAGAGAGTAGTTGCACTGGTCTATTTCTGAGTACAAATGCATCACAATGTGGGAAATAAGATGTTTATGTAAGAGTGACAGTGTTCCACAGATACAGAAAGAGTAAACAGTTTTGCTACCACTGTCCTTATTGATTACCACCTCCAGATGTAGTCTTCCTGTCAATTCAATGGGCAGAAGTATCACCACAAGGGCAAATTCTGCAAACCATTAAGCAGCAGTCTAGAAAGATTAAGCTACCCAAAAGACATACCATTAAGAAAATCTACACAAAAGAAAGGTATAAAATATATTGGAGAGAGAGGAAAAAGTTACTATGATACAATTTTACATTTATTTTTAGCTAGATTCCCCCCCATCCTAAAAAAACCATGCTGATACTTGAGTTTCTTCCACTGCAGCTTTATGATTAAGCTTTGAATGAAAAATGTAAACAATCATTAAGAATCACCGTTGTCCAGGGTATTGCAACAGAATAATCTGTACATGTATTTTATATGCTTCCCCACAATTCTTGATATTAGCTTACTGTACTTTGTTGGTTCAAAGAATAAGCATTACTTCAACTCAAAGAATCAAAAGCATTATTAAAAAAACCTAACAAACCACAAGCCCCCAAGCAAAACAACAAAAAACCCCTCAACACCCTCATGTATGACTTAAGTTTTACTGAAATAAACATTTTATTTGATCAGGAACATTTATGGTGGGGATTTCTGCCAATTTCTCAAAGTAAAACCTTAAAATAACAAGAATAAAGTTAGCTGCATACAGATTTGTCACTCCTAAATCTTTCTTACTAGAGACATCACTTCAATTCCATAATGAATAAAGGTCAATCCTCCAAATATCCATCAATAGTCCCTTCCTAAACATAACAATTTTAATATCCATTTCTCAGGCATTTGAGAAGCCTGATGAAAAACACAGGTTACCTAGTCCGTCTGTCATAACAAGTGTTGCCACTAGTATACTTAACACTGCATATTAATATACAAATTCAACAACTTTTTAAAAATACAGGCCTCAGCTCTGCAAGTAGGTCAGCAAAAGTGGGCCTTGTGCTAGCTTTGAGTCTGTGACTTCAGAGGGTCTTTGGGCCAATACAAACGCCCAGTAATACGAATAGAACTGCAGAACTGTGAAAATAAATCAAGTTGTATGGACAACATGAAGACACCTGAGACAGACACAGTACGTCTACAGTGAGCCTGGGAGTCCTTTGAACATTTAATTAGAACAATTCTTTTCTGAAAGAATTTTTTTTCCTGCAGGGTTGTGTGTTACTGTACATCTTCAAAATACTTAACTGGACTTCTGAGGGAGCAACCTGAAAATGAAATATGGCATCTTAAAAACCACCTCAACATTTCTGGATGCTTCTGTGAGAACAAAATCACTTAAGAACAAAATAAATCATTTTCAAAGGCTATTCTCTCTGTATACAAACAATGCTGCATAAAGTGGGACAGCACACATTAGCAGAGTGACGACCAACACACGAAAAAAAAACCAACAATCCACCCAACCGGTGAAATCCTCCGTTTTCTCGAGGACAATAACAGAGAATAACCGTGGCCAAACTGCACGCAACTACCCCTGCCGCACACCTTGGACAAGGGGAGAGGGTTATATTGCCGACAGTAAATCGCAGCAGACAAGCCCTTAGACATAACTTCGAGGAGAAGCGGCAGGGTGAACTAGAGGGAGAAGATGCAAAAAGCCACAAACGTTTTTGTGCATCGAATAGGGCTGCTGGAAGCCGAGACTAGAGGAGTGGCCTACGTGTTAATAATGTTTACAGCGGGTGTGAACGAGCTGGTGCTTTTCATTGAGACTGTAGGAAAAGCGCCTCGGCAGGGCCTTATTTCCAGGCGTCGCCTAGGCCTACACGGCTCCAATCACTCCACCTCAGTAATGGCGTTCGGTGCGAAGGGAAGCGAGAACCAGGGGAGGCAAAGCTGGGCGCAGCGCTGCGGGGAGCCACCGGGCCCTCCTCGCCCGGCGGCACCATGGGGGGACGGCGGGAGGAGCCGCCCGGCGGCTGGCAGAGCCCCCCGAGGAGCGCGGAGCACTTCCACCCCCCAGCACCCGGGGAGAGGATGAGGAGCCGTCAGCCATTTTCCCTTGCCCTCCAAAACACCAGCGATGCAGGGCCACACGCCGGGGGCTGCGAGGGAGGCGCTGCCGCCACTCGCCGCTCCTTATCCCCACCTCCCCACCCCCGCTCCCCGCCCCGCGGGGCCCGGCTCGCCCCCTCCTCCCCGCCGCACCCCGCCGTCCCGCACCCCGACCCGGGAAGCCCTATCCCCGGGGAGCGCCTCCCTCCGCTCCGTTCGGTAGCGGCCGGCTGCAGCGCCAACAGCTGCCCCCGCGTTGCCGCTTCGCCTCGCGGCGTCCCGGCCCCGGCCTCGGCCTCGGCTCCGGCCCCGCCCGGGTGCAGCGCTCCGCCACTCACCCCCGCACGACTTCCCCTTGTCCCGCGGCTGCTGCTGCGACGACCCGGTGCCCTCCTGGGTGCTGCCGAAGGAGCGCGGTCGGGGACTGCCTCATCCCAAGCAGCCAGCAGGGCAGAGTCTCATGCCAGGCCCGGCGATCCCGGGCGTGCAGCCGGCTGAGGGGGCGGCTCCGCTTCCCCGGTCCCCCCCGCCGGCGGGCGCCGTGTACTGCGACGGGAAGAAGGAAAGCGAAGCTGCCGCCGCTGCCCGCGCTTCAGATCCCGGCCCTGGCCGCTCCGCTCTCTCCGGCGCCGGCGACACCGCCGGGGCGTTTTTCCTGCGTCACCAGCTCCTGCCGGGCAGCCCTGGGCTTCGGCTCCGGCTGGGGCTTGGCCGGGGCCTGCGCGCTCCGCTCCACCCCGTCCGGGGACCGGGAGCACGCGGGGGAGGGGGCGCACACGCACTCCGCGCCTCTCGCCGGGGCTCGGCTGGGCGGCAGCGGCCGCTGCGTGCGGCGGAGGCGGCAGGCAGGCAGGCAGGAAGGAAGGTGGCAGCGGAGGGGCCGGCCCGGGCGGCTGGGACGCTCTGCGCTGACGGCTCCGTGCGTGCGGGGGGAGGGGAAGGCGGGGGAGGGAGCCGGACGAGGCGAGGCGAGGCGAGACGCGGCGGCGGCGCAGCTCCGTCTGGCGGGGCCCTGGGCAAGATGGCGGCCCCGGCAGAGCCTTCCGCGCCTGGCTCGCGCGGCAGGCCCCGACCTAGCGCAGCAGCAGCACCAGTGGCGGCGGCGGCAGCTCCGCCACCCGAGCGGCGTGACGCGCTCCCCGCCCCCGTCCCCCCGGGCTGTCACTCACGCCGCAGCGGCGAGGCCCAGGCCGCGGCCCGCCTGCCCCCACCCCTATGTGTGCACCGAGGGAGCGCGCGCGAGGAAGGCGGGGAAGGGGGGGGGGGGGCGGTGGCGCGCGTGCGCGCGCGCGCGCGCGCGGTAGGTTCACGTCGGTTGGGCTCGAGCGGGTTCCATTGTAACCCGCCGGGCGAACCGCGCGGAGAGGCCCGGATAATGACGTCAGCGTGGCCGCTGCCTTCTGGGCGCAGCCCTCCGTTCGGCTGTCGCCGCGCAGGGCCCCGTCGGGGCGGAGGCGGCAGGTGGGGCCGTTCTGCCGGCGCGTCCCCTTGGGGCTCGCGGTGGCGGCCCGTGAGCGGCGGCGGGCGGTGCCGCTCCGCCCTCGGGTCGCCTTGCGGGAGGACGCGCGGACAAAGCCTTGGGGAGGAAGGTGGAGGCGCCCTGGCTGCCCGCTCGCCGCCCGGGGCCAGGAACACCCCGGGCAAGCAGGGGGAGAGGCGGGGTTGTCCGGTGCGTGTGGGGCGGCTGCGGCTTCCGCACCGGTCGGCTTAGCTATGGCCGGGCCTTCCCTCGGGCACCGACCGTCTCTAGGCCTTGGGCCCGCCGTCTGACACCGGCCTTCGGGCGGGGCTTCGGAGCTGACATAGATGCACGGGGGGGGGTGTGACATTACTCGTCACCGAAACGCTGCCTCCCTCAGACAGACACCTGGTTGGGTGACACCAGCATTTTAAAAAGCCAAATGGATCTTTTGTTCCTCGTGTTTCTTCACGTGCATTCATGTACGTGCCGACTTTAGAGTCTGCAGTCAGTAGAACCCCGATCTGTGTAGATACTTTACATAGCCATCGAGGAGACTTCAAACCTGGATTTAAAACCTGGAAAAAAAAAAGTGAAAGCATGCTTTGTGGAAGGACAGTAGTTTAGCAGGCATGGGGAACTTGGTCTTGGAGAGTACCTGAAACGGTGCTTCATGTTTTGTTTTCTTTGTCTGTATTCCAAGGTCAAAGTCTCATTTTAACAACATCAGTCAAGAATTTCAGAGCAGGAAGTAAAAAATACAATATCCAGCTGAAAACACAGGAGGAATTTAGGTCGCATGGGTTGGAATTTGCTCAAGAGGCTAGGGCTAACAGCCTTAACTCTTGTGCAAAATGTTTATCTTTTAGACCGCGCAGTGACAAAGACTAAAATACTGGGTACTCATTGCAGGAACTGTGGGTGGGTGTTTTTCTGTAAAAAGCTAGAGCTCAAAACCAAGTAGTGATATCTACTATTATTTCCTATTTTAACAAAGTTAAGGGTTGGTCCTTTTTTTTGCTAATCACTATGTTGTATTCTTTGGGAAGGAAATCTGAAGTACATCTCTGCATTAACCACTCGGTAAACAAAGCAAAGGATGCAGCTGCCTCATTGCTGTACAAATGCAACTGTTTACTGAAAGAACAGTTTTGCATGCATTTTCTTCACCAACAATAAAAACAAGCCATAACCATGGTGAAAATCTGCATAAGTGTAAGCCAAGTCCTGTTTGGATTAGAAATATGTGTAATCATAGAAAGAACAGCACTTTTATCTCAGTGATTTTCATGCCTCTGAGCATGTTATTGTGGCCTCTTTTTTCCTTTTTTATCCCTTATCAGTTACTTTGGGCTTTCCCTCCTATTCCCAGTTTATTCAGTTTGTTCTCCTGGGAAAGCGTTTAAAATTACTGCACCTATAATGCATTTAGCTTTCCTTGCCTGCCACAGTATTCTCCCTCGAGATCTTCACTGTTTATGGTGACTTACAGAGGCACAACAGCGCCTCAAACAATTGTATATTTTTTGATATTTCTTATCCTTAAAAATAAACTGCCATGTTTATTGATGGTCATTTCTTTTTATTGTTAAGTAGACCCCGGTTTTAATGACAGGCCAAATAATCGTGTTCTTTCTAACTACTGTGGCTTTTTTGGCAGAGCCAAACAGTGACACATCAGTGGATTTTTATAATGTGGGCAATTGTCCACCAAGAAATTGACTGTCAGTTCCCATAAAAGTCAACAATAAAAAAAAAAGATACAAACAATACTTGTGGAAACAATACTGGTACAACTTGTAGCAAGTATTCCCTCTGGTGAAGAAGGGTTCCTTCAGCCAAGAGAAAGAGTAGAAGCTCTGATTCATTTAATTGAAACCTTAGGTTTGGAACAAACTAAGAACTGATTCCTTTTCAGCTTTCCGGGACCTTTGGTGGTATTTTTCTGATTTTAGATTCTACTTTATGTACAGTTTGCAGAAGCGTAATAAAATATAAGAGGAATTTTACACTTGTATGGGAAAAAAAAAATACATGACAATGTTTATTCACTGACTTTTTATATTTGACCTCCTTCCTGTTTTAAAAGTATATTCTGAAGTGCTTTGACAGACCAGCAGTTGCTTGCAGCCGTGCTAATCAAAGGTCACTGTAGGCTGAAGTAGACAGCTATTTATGGCACCAAATAAAAGAAGATATTGGGACGGCAATGGCACTTTGTGGTTACTGAGCAAGCAAACTGCACACCAGACTTCTGACTGGGGAATTCTTCCTGTTCTCCCAAACAAAAATCTATGCCCATCCCTCCTCACTCAGGCTTCACAGAGTTCTTTGGAGGCACTGCTGTGGCTCATCTGGTACGACGCTGCTTTGCCTATGGGAAAGACTGATGCTTCCCCCCCACCCCAATACTGCAAATGAATGTTGCTGGTTTATCTTTGTGCAGCAACTACAGAAACAAAAGGGTATGAGTGAGATAAATTGCTGATTAAAGAGTATCCATGGTCTGAGGACAGAACTCAGTAGGCACTCACAAAACTCACTAATTGTTCTAAAGTAAGTAAGTGTCCACGCAGAGAACTATGACAGAATAATGTATTCCTCAGTAGTCCTTCTGCTTAATTCCCCTCTGTAAACAACCATTGGTATGATTAGAAACGCTTTTGCAACGTTTTTAGTTTCGTGCAAAAATATGGGGAATGGAAGCATTTCCCAGCAGGCTTCCCAGCTCACGCACTGCAGCCAGCCTGTCAAACAAAAAGTGAAACCAGTTGCAAGCTAGGTGGTTATGTTGTTCATTGAGTAACTCAAAAGAAATGAAAAATGAAACATTCTGGTGAAGGAATGGTTCAGATTTTGGAAAATCTCTGTGTTAATAGATGCATTTATCCCCAGTTCTTGACTGCTCCATAAACAAAAATGAGACTGATAATGTTGCTGATGCAGAGTAATGCTATGGAGCTTTGCAACTGGGTAGCATAAAAGAGCAATAAGAGAGAAAGCACAATTTTACCACAGACCCATGAGCAATCATTTTTTTTCCTTCTGGTGCAACCCCTTAGACGCTGCATTGCGTAGTATCTACCGACTCTCAGAAAACAGAGCAGCATAGCAAATAAGGAAAGTTTCTATTAAAAAGAAAATAAAACACTGCTTGAAAATCAAAGAAGCTACTGCCTGGACAGTAAGATTTGTTGTAAGGGATCACACCAAGGATCCATCTTGCAACGTTTTCGGTATTTTGGGGCCCAGTCCAGTAAATCACTTAAGCACATGAGTGGTGTTCTTGGTTTACGTAATTTTTCATTGACTTATTTGAGCCTGCGTGTAAGTGCCAGTAAGGAGAAGAGTACTTTGCACTTGCCCGAGTCTTTGGTTTATGCAGCATATATTTTGGATAGTATTTTGGCAATGATGATGTGCGGGTATACGTCATTCTGAACAACCTCGAATCATAGGATGTAATCCCTTTCACAAAAGAACTATTTCTCACTATTGTCGTTTCCAGTGTAAAGTGTAATTATATTGTAGTGGTCACAGAACATTACATAGATGATATTTTCATCATGAAAATAATGAGTCCCAAATATAACACCCGGTGGTAGACAGTGTGTGATATTTTCACACTTGTGCTCGGCGCACGTGTTGTTGTATACTGTTGGTTGGGTAAGGCACGATGAAAATGAAAGGTGATTCCAGAGATGTACAGACATGTTCCCCATGGGAAATGGGTTTCATCAGGGTACCCCAGGCACCAGCTTTTCTCTGGGGGCTGGGAGCATTGGGGGCTCCCCAGAGTGTGCGAGCAGATCCTAGTATCCCTGTCCTGTCCCACCACCCAGGAGCAGCCGGGGCCACTGGGGCAGCCCCAGCCCCAGGCACTGGGCATCGGGCACCTCCGTCCTTGGCTAGGCTGAAATGGGGTCCTGGGCAGGGATGCAGGGAGGCCCCAGGGGAGACTCCTGAGGGGACCTGTTAGTGCCTTCAGGGCTCTGATACATCTACATTTTCTAGCTGACATGGCAGTTGATTAAGGTATCTGATGGGAAAATGCCAGGCAGCTCAGTGAGAACTTTGCCCTCTGTATCCCTTAAATTGTTAAGCAAAACCCAATAAAGTTATTCCAATAACAAATAATTAAGATGGGTTTAAAGTGTTTAGCATATAATTACTGTATCTAGACACCATATATTTAGGCTTTTCTATATGGAACAAAGCCAGAAACCAAATGCAGTAAATTTAAGAATTTCGCTATTGTGTATGTATTCCAAAACTCAGATGTCATCTCTACCTTCCAGACTATCCTGAGTTTAATAAACTCGGGGCGGGGGGGGCGGGGCGGGGAGGCTAACCCTGAGGTATCGGACAGTACTTACTGTACATATAAATTAACATTCAAAATTAGGAAAAAAAAATTCCCATAGAAGTAACATATCAAGAAGTTGCAAAAACTGTTCTGGAGTGATGCTATATCTCTTTTCTGTTACAAATAAAGGTTGAGTATGGACATTTCATTTTAGTTTCTCCTGAGACGGCTGCTTTAATTACCATTCCTCACATCAATATAAGACTTCTCTTCAGAGTTGTAACTTTCCATCTTTCCACTTTTTACTTCTGGTTGTATGAGATGTTAACTGTTGTTGGAGTGAGCGTAATGTCACTCTTGAAAGACTCATAGAAGCAGTTAAACCCAATTTGTGCTCCATACTTACAAAAGAATGCATGCTTAGGTAGAAATCATAGAAATTTGATAAGAAAAAGATTTTATAGGGACCTGTGGTTTCTTACGTTGAAGAAAGAATGGTATCTGGTTAGGAACAATTCGTATGATGAGAAAAATACGGTATGGCATTTTCCTGTTATTCATTTAGTTGTTCAAATAAGGATTAAATGAATAGCATAAACAGAAATTCTG
Organism: Nyctibius grandis; assembly: GCF_013368605.1. Taxonomy (NCBI): domain Eukaryota; kingdom Metazoa; phylum Chordata; class Aves; order Nyctibiiformes; family Nyctibiidae; genus Nyctibius; species Nyctibius grandis. Next base: position 27,698,245 of record NC_090659.1, read on the forward strand.
TGTGTGTCTACCAAACATCACAGAGACTGGTTGTGAAAACTTATGTTTACAGGCCCAAAAGTGTATCTCGTCCATCTTTTGGAGAGGGAGCAATTCAGAATACTTTATTTTTCCTGTCTAGTTGGTTCCTAGCTGAACTGTCCTAGGATAAACCATGTGGTGTCCATGTGAAAAGCATCCGTCTCACAGGCTTTGGACAGAGTTCAACAAATTGATTTGACAACCATATGGTCCTCTTCATCCACATGAACCTTTAAGAAGTCTGACTTCTTTCCAGCCTTAGGAGTAGAGTGAGGGAAGAAGGGAACTGTTCTTAAAACTTGTCAATGTTATTACTAAGTGTGCTAGATGAGAACGTAGTCAAAAAACTGCAAGAAAATCTGTAGGTTCGTGAACTACTGCCATTTCCTCGTTTTTTTCTGACTACATCTCTGCACACAGAGTGTTTGTCATTGTACCAGTATAAACTTGAAGCAGGCTGTTGTTCACAAAATTATATCCGTTACAAATTATGTGATGATCATTTTCACTTACATTGCATTTCTAAACACAAGAGTTGCTGTGTGTGCAGTAGAACTAAAGCAGCTTGTTTTCCCATGGCTGAGGGTCTTGTTCTCTTCCATCCCTGATCTCCCTCCAACCTTGAATTACATCCCTCACATGCTGAAGTGCCTGGTTTGTGTTAAATATGCTGGACTGGTCAGGAGCTTAATTAGCTAATGGCAAGCAGGAAGTATAATAACTAAATTGTACTTGCCTTTCCAACAGTGGGCACTTCTTTGGTATTTCTTCCTCCTCTTGCTAACAGTCTTCCTAAAAATTGTAGGAATTATCGTCTCTTTGAAGCCCTCATTCCTCGTTCAAAGTTTATTGAAATTGGCTGAAAGTCTCAGGGGAACTGATAGGCAGAGGGACAGATAGACAACAGGATCATGTGAAACCAGTATCATTAAGAAACCATGAAAGGTTTCAGAACAGGGTCGTCTGATAGGAGAAAGGCTGCTACTGCAGTTTTGGAATGGAAAGAAAAGACAGAGGTGCAATCAGAAAGAAAGAAACAATAGGAAAAGATTATTTAAGAGTAAACCACAAAATTTGAAACAAACATGCTAACATGATTTGAACCAAAGCGCAGATCCATTTCAGATCTGTTATCAATAGTTTTATCCGAGCTTTATAAAATAGCTTGTCAGAAAGGCTTAAATCTAAAAATATGTACAGGAAGGAGGTTTGTTATTTTGTAAAGGCAGTTTTCTTTTTCTTTCTTGGGATTGAAGATTTTTTTTCAGTCCAAAGAGGGATTTAACAGTGCAGCATGCAGATTTTTGGAACCTTTAGCTATGTGTTTGTCACTCCACTTTTCTTTTTTGCCAGAAGTTTTTTCGGCTATCTGTATTTTATTGCCAGGTACCTGCAAAAATAATCCCCATTGTCAAAAACTTCTCTAAAAAATCATTATTTCTCTTTTCATGAAACAGTATAGTAAGCAAATGTCAGTTTACATTGCTGATTTGTAAAGACTGAGTTTTGATAACTGCAATTATATTGCTATTCCATTATCTCACTGTGACAGGTCACTTCAGAACACAATGCAGATTAACTTTATGCCATCTTGTATTTTATGTAGCCCTATAGCCTTTCTGAGAGATTACATATATTAAAAAAATATTTGGTAAATATGAAGTAACTCATACTAGGACTTTTGCAGTAGTGTGTTATTTTAGTTGGTTGGTTAGTAGTAGTAGTAATGTTTGAGTAATAGCACTGTTTTTGTAGCCAGAATGGTATAAGGCAATAAGCAAGAATTTGTAAGGAGAGGTAATATCTTTTATTAGATCCGAAAACAGGCTTGTATCCTCCAAGCTTGTCTGTTTTTACTAGACATATCAGTTGGTCTATTGAAACAATATATAAGTAGGTCCTTTATCATCCAGAGGCAATCTGCTTTTTCTCAGCACACTAATTCTTTTCCATTTATTTTCATCCCATTATTTTGGGAAGGTAAATATAACTCAGGATCTAAATATATGGAAATAACATCAAGGGACAAAAGCTAAAGTTTATGCTGTAAACAAAAGGTTTTTGCTGTGTTTTGCCTTTTTTGAATATTAAGCAAAACGCACTTTAAAAGTCCAATCGACTTGTCACTACTTCTGTCTTTTGCACTGCTCTCAGTTACAAATTGAGACCAAATGGACAAATCTGATACTAAGAAGTTACTTCTCTTTTTGAAAACTTAGCTACTAGAATTCTGTTGTTCTTCTGCTTTTAAACTTATTACTGGTTACTCCTAAGTTAGAATGATAGTCAAATTTCAGATCATAACGTCCCTTTAATTATTTGCCTTTTCTTGTGTTTGTACTTTTACACGCACATGTAGTAATACATGTTTAGGCATACTTCTATATTTTTAGATCTTTAACAGAAAAATCTTAAAATCTGTAACAGAAAATACAAAAAAAAAACCCAAAATGAACAAATAATGTATTTTAACTTCCCAGAGACAAAGTAGTTACTGCTTTATTTTCTGAAATGGCAGAAAAAAATCTTAAATCATCCATATTTGGTGCTGGGTTTTTTTCTGAATAAGATTTTTAGTAGATGAATCAAAATGCCAACATTTCTTAAGGATTTTAATTTGTGACTATACATCATTACAAAAGACTAATTGCTTACTCTTCTCAGGTGGAGAGTCCAACTGAAGTCCATGGATTAATGCCATTAGTAGTATTCATTTCACAGAGCAATAGTAGACTTTGAAGTTTTCCTTGATCCTTAATTCAAGGAATGTTACAAATATCAAAAACATATGGCTGAAAGACTGCGGCCGATTGCAGTTTAGCACAGATCCAGCCCCTACTTAGTGGGCTAAATCCATCATAAGTCTGTCTCTATTTCAAAGGAGAATGGGGCTCTTCACATGTTAAACAATAGTCATTTCAGCTGGATACATCTCACCAGGTTGTAACCACCTACAACTGGGGCACCTTGTTGGATGTGGTGGCCTGGCGTCCCTGGGCAGTCCATGGGGAAAGGCAGGCACTCCCCGAGCATGACTCGCCCCACTCCACCATTGCCCTCCGGAGCTGCTTTCCTTTCTCCCATAGCTGCGGAGAAAGTGTGAACAGCTACATAACTGTCAGCCTGCCAGCGTTAGGTGATACGAAATTTGGGTTCTCAACAGGAGGGGTGTCTGCCCAGAAGCGAGTTTTGCAGCTGTAAGCAAGCTGAACAAGGAGCCCACACTAACAAGCGAGCGCCTATGGTCAGGGCCAGGAGGAACCCTACGACTCACGTTTCCCTTAGTCAGCATGCAGACTGCAAGTGGATTACGAACTGCCCGGGCCAGAGGAAGAGAAATGTGCTGCTCAGAGCATCTGAAGTATTTAGAGAGCAGATATAATGAGTAATTCACGTAGTGGGGTTGATGGCAACCACTTATCTGTTTTACCAGACATAGATGAGGTGCCATGGCAGCTAATGGGAGAGAAAGATAGGGTGAGAAAAGAGATGCAATAATGGGAGTCTGAGCAGAAACAATTATTTCCAGAGAACAGTTTCTTTAACTTATCCTAAACAATGGGATGCACTGTCCAAATACTACCTGCATAGTACTTGAGAACACTCATTCTAAGAGCAAACAGCTGTTTGATTCAACCGTGTTTATGACCTTTGCTTAGTGTTCATGGACATTTGTATAATTCGAGTTTTGGTCAGCTGTTCAGGATATGGCTGGTCTTCTAAGTGAGTATCTGTCCTGCACATGAAGATGCTCACTCTTTGACTTCAGTCAAGCATTATTGTTTGTTTCCCTCCTTGAAAGGCTTAATTAATTGTATCAGGGAGTAGAAATTACAAGATGACCATTGTTTCATGTGTAGATTGAAAAATCCTGGGTCCAAATTGTTCTTGGGAGCCACACATAAATTTATTCTTTGAAGAATTGTTTTAAAATTGTAATCTGGACACAAGGAATGTGGGGCTCATCATGCTGCATATATTTTTCAGGTGTAGCATCTTGGAGTTGCCTTAAGGGTGCTGAATTTAGATACTGATGGTGCTCGCAAGAACCAATACACAACAGACTATCTCAGTCTCATACATGTGAAGAATTCATCAAGATTATACTTGGGTTTTTTTCAATTTCTACACGTGGTTGATACTTTTTTGTTCACTTTTAATGGTGAGCAAAGGTCATCCTTGAAAGCCATATAGATGCCCTCAATTTAGTACCAAGTATTTTAAGTCGTATTAGTACTTCTTACTATCTGGGATAAGTACGTGATTAATTCAAAACCATCTGGAAAAGAGTTTTCTCAAATGCTGTTTCTTAATTTTCTGGAAGGTATATTGTTTTCTAACTCTATAATCTCCTAGTTAAAGACCAAAAAGATAGCTCAGAAATTGAGGATTCCTGTTGTAGCACTATTGAACTTATCTTGGAGTACATTTACAGACTTCAGATTGTCTTCATATTATACAGAGGAACAGCAACAGAAGCAGAGAAACAAGAGGAAATGCCTTGTTGCGTTTCTCATCTTTCTTTCGTGTTCATGAAAGACCACCTCAATTTCTTATTGATAATATTCATTCTCATATTGGCTGGATGCAAAAACTATAAAGGAAAAATAAGTTGCCTATTTCAATAAATATTGATTGGATTCTCCAATCCCACATTCCAATTTGGTACACCAGAACACAACATGCTGAATTTTGAACATGCTAGAAAGCTCTGTTGTTCTTGCTAAATCCCTTTTTTATTCATCTGATTTAAGAAAAATACAAGCTAAAAGTTTTAGCTTTTATAAAAACTTAAGCTTAATAAATATTACAAGTACCTATCTAACTGTTTTCCACATAGCTGCAGTACACCAGCACATTTTCCTCTCTTTTGTCGCATATCTCTTAAGGAAGTTTCTCCCACTAAAACTTACAGTAGAGTAAAGGGGTGAAAAATTACTTACCATTGAGTGCATTACTCAGCTTCTATGAATGTAAAATTTTTAAACCAACTGCCTTTTAAACTACGGGAAAAAAGTATTTTTTCTGCCTAACTAAGCACTACACATTCACTTAGGAAACTACTGTGTATTAACAGGGAAATATTATTTCAAACAAATACAAAACAAAAGTGTATAATCAGCCTTGCAGCTTGTCACAAAGCACTTATTGCTCGATCAGCTCACCCAAGATGTGGAAAATTGCAAAGACAGTAAGAAAATTCTCCTCCCAGAGTCTCACCACACTAATTAGTTCTGACTGGCTATTCCTTCTCTGTGTATGGAGAACTTTCTTTGACTTCATAGATACCTCTAGCACTGCAAGATGAAATAATCTATAAATTCTGTTACTGTGTAAAGTAAAAATGGGTGATGTATTTAACATAGGCAAATTATAGTTAAAAGATCTGTCCCATGGTAATCAAAATATGAGTTATCAGTGTCAATTTTATTAGAAGTATTAAAAAAATATATAAAAGTGTATAATGCAACGGTACAACTACAGAGCTGTTCACATAGGAGTAAATGTGAAAAGAAAATACACAGCGTTAAGTCCTTCCCTGTCATACATGTGTATATAGTTTATTGTTAAGTGATTACATACTGTGCATGCTTAATTATAAACTAAGAAATAATTATATAGTGTGGCTTTTCTAGCACCTTAAAAATGTATAGGTATTTTGATCATGGAATATCAGATAAAGATGATATAATATTTTGCTGCAGCTATGAGGCTTGTAGGAAGAGGAAATATTTTTTTAACATGCCAACTGTCATAGTGGAAGAATTCAGACAAGCTTTCAGACATACGAAGCCATTCTTCAGGACTGAAATAAAAGCAACAGATTTCAAAGATCTGGAGGTTGGACTGGATGATCTTTAAAGGTCCCTTCCAACCCAAACCATTCCATGATTATACGAGTCTGTAAGATAAATATGAATTGAGAATGATTGCTCAGAGTTTAGCTGCTTATGTACCAATTAGATCATGGCTTAAAAATAAAGGTGATGATTGGTACCTGTGAAGTATGGGGCATACTGCAGGAGAGGGAAAAATGCATGAGACAAAGAAATTTCAGGCTTGCTGCCTCCTGCAGGAAAAAAAAAAAAAAAGAGAGACTAGTACTTTATAACCTGTAGAGCATGGAGAGGTTAATGGTGGAGAAGAGAGTTTGTAAAATGTCAAAAATATATCTCTGTTAAGTCTCTGGCTTCTGAGATTGTGCAGAGTTATAAATGAGCCCATACTTCCCAGGCTCATCTTCAGGAGATTTCTCCTGAGGGTCAGGACTGAAGGATTAGGATGAAATGACCCTTTTGCAAGAAACATTCACCCACTGGCAAGTAGGTGTTTCTTCCTCTGTAGGTGTTTTGTGTGAATTCTTCCTGAGGCACAATGGTTATTTAGTTTCCTTTGTTTGCTATCATGCACTGGATGACATATATTACATTCCTGGACACTCAGGGATAGGATCTGGGATTATTCTGCTGTAGCTGATATTTCCTCTGCAGTGGTGATGGACCAGAGTTGCTGAGTTTTACATTGTTTGATTAGATGCAGTATAGATGTGATTGGTATACTTTAGACCGCGAGGATTTTGCTTCTGATCATGTGCTTGGTGGGACTGGAGAATGGTTTGAAGGCTGGGATGGACAGCTCTGTGGGGATTTCTGGTCAAGAAAAATCTTCTCCTGTACAGGATGTAAGAACTTAATGATTTTCTACATAGATTACACGGCAGAATAGTATGAGACAGTCAGAAGTGTATCACCAAAGGGAACTCCCCACATCGTGCTCGAGTGTCTCTTCAGTATAATGCTTATTACTTTAAAGAGCTATTTCTGCATAAGGATGAAAGAAAAACAAAGGGTTGGATTAAAAAACCTGAAATTCCACCAGCTGCACTCCTGCTGTATTTTTGCCAGTGATAAAACACAGTGATGAGAAACAGTATCTAACATTTTAAAAGTGTGCACTTCTAATAAGAAATGAGATAAGGCAGGAGAAAAGGTTATAATAAATGGCAAATGCAGAGGGTAAATATTGCTAATGCAACCAACAAGACTTTTTTTTAATCTTGGAGAATTCACTTCAAAAAACATAAAAGTAAATGCATCAGGTTTTGCCTTTTTATTAATGAAAGCATTAATGTGATGAACTTGCAGATAACAAAATTACCTCACTTAAAATGTAAAAGCTCAAAATGTAGGGTAATAGGAAGGAACAGAGTAACAAACAAGCAAACAAAAAAGAAGTAATTTGTTCTAAAATCTCCTTGACTGTCACTAACACAGGAAAAGCTAAAAGAAAGAAAAGCATGAGTTATTAAGATTATCATTAAGGTGTTATTTTATTTTGTGAGAGGGGCACTTCAAGACAGTTGGGTCATGTATTTTTCTTGTTTAGAACAGGTAATTTCCACTTTTTTTGGCTTAATTTTATTTGACATTTCTAAGGAACTTGGATATGTGCAGTTGCTCTGTTAGGCCCCAGCTCCCTCAGATATGTTTGAAACCCACTGCCCAAAGAGATCAGGAAGCTATCTTGTTCCTGTGGATATCATGAATGATTGCATAGAAGAGAGCGACCAGCTCGGCATCCTGCTGGGAGAGGGGAGCAGGTTGTCACGCCTGGCCCGGACAATGGCTGGTCATGGCTTACACCCAGGCCCACTGCACATCTCCTCCTGCTCAGCCAGCAGCCAAGGAGGGTGGCAGGTTTTTGGGGTGAAGCAATGGGATGTTGGTGGTGGGGACAGCTGAGCGTGTGATGGTGAGCACCACGGTGAGACACTGGAACAGGTTGCCCAGAGAAGCTGTGGATGCCCCCTCCCTGGAATTGTTCAAGGCCAGCTTAGATGGGGCTTTGAGCAACCTGGTCTAGTGGAAAGGTGTCCCTGCCCATGGCAGGGGGGGTTGGAACTAGACGATCTTTAAGGTCCCTTTCAACCCAAACCATTCTGTGATTCTATGGGCCTCACCTGGGTTTTCTGTTACCCAGTCACACAGCTCTCCAGGTGCTCCTGGGCTCTGCTACCCCAGCTGTCCCATGCAGCACATATCTTAGTCCTCTCTGCGGCTCTCTTTTTGGGGTGAACCAACTAGCTTCCTCCAAGACAAAACCTCTGTGGGGCTCAGGGGTGGCTTGTTTCAGGAGCAGGTCATTACCGGCAGCAGGAGCGAGACCCTACCAGGCTGAGCCCCTGCAGCCCCACATAACCCTCCAATTGTATCCAAGCAGGCCTTACCCAGGGTGCACAGCATGTACTTTTGGTGTAATTTTACAAAAGCATTGCTCTGGGTGTTCATGGCAACCTTCTTACTATCTGAGTGCCATGTGGTGGGGAGGTGGCCATGCTGGAGAAGGCTGTCCCTCAGGGCAGGCATGTGGCACCACCAGGCCAGCTGCCCAGCAGGCAGTTCCTGGGGGGTCCCTTTAGGAGAGGATGTGTAGTCCAGAGGACTACCTGCCTGGGGTTATCTCAATGAGAGAGAGGATCTAAAGGTGAACGACACAAACACACAGGAAATCAAATTACATTAATTCCCCCGGTTGTTGTACAAATTGTACACTAAAACATGAAGACACCTGCTCGTTGCCTGTAGGTGCTGGGGTAGGACTAGCAATCTCTGATTATCCTGATCTGAAAGTGGATGTACATTAGAAAGATCTAAGAAATTGTCTTAACAGATGGGATCTGGCTTGGAAAGGGGAATTGTATTATGTTATGAAAATATAAACATGTTTAATATTTTATGCCATGTTGGGAGTGCCTTCCAACTTTAACAATAATTTAAATGGCCCTCAACAATGTACAACAAACAGATCGTGAAAATCAAAATCAAACAATAACTAAAATTAAAAAAATCACGTGCTGGATTCATTAATTGCCTCTAGGATGGCTGTTGTATACATGCAGCTGTTTCTCATCCTTAACTTGAATGCCAGTTTAAAATGTAACACTGGGAAAAAGAGCAAAATTTTAAAAAATATTAGAATATAAAGGGTTCACTTCTTTCTTCTGTGTTGACAAGGAGGATACAATATCAAGAGCATTGATTAAGACTTTAAAAATTAAGTTTCTGAGAGTCTAACTGCTAAGATCATTCACTCTCCAAAGCCTATGGGAAGATTATTCAGCCATGAGTAGACTGTGTCGCTGGTACAGTCATATTTCCATATCTTATCTATGAGGAGACGTCTTGACTAATGAGCATTTACAGAAACTGGAATGTGGTACGGAGATGCCAGAGTGACTCTTGGGACTGCAACAGGACTGGCACTGGGTTTTCCTGTCCATGGTGTCTCTCAGGCTCAGGTTGTCCTGGATAATGGAGAGGTGATGGCACAAGGAATATATCATGTGGATAATGTTGGCAATATTTTTCCTCTTTTTCATATAACCTAAAAACCATATTATTAGCTGACAAGTGGTGAATGATTCCTAAACTATTGTTAATCTAATGTGTGTGATGGTGTTGTTTTACAGGCACTCATTTATGGTAGTAAACTTTGTCCAGTACACATAAATTAGGGTGGACAATTTCAGGCTTATATTTCTTACATCCCAAAGCTTAGAATTGACATATTTTAAAATAAAATATTAAGATGCTGTGATTCTACAGACATGTCTTATTTAGTGGTTCTACTGAATCATTGCAGTAAATATTGATTTAGGCAACTAAGTCTCCTGAGATAAAATTAGGCACTGAGAAACACACTCTGGCTACGAAAACAAAATCAGACATATTTAAGTTTAATAGTGCTGGTATTATGGATTTAGAATGGTTGTTTTCTGCTGCTTTACTAATTTTTTTTATTCTGTGGGGAGGCTGCATGTTTTGGAAATCTTTGTAGGAAGCTGAGCATTGCAACAATGACCGAGATAAGTTACTGGCTCTTCAGGAGTTCTTTTCAACTCCTCTGATCTGTCATGGCCTGCAGATGTGACTTCTTGGGTACAATCTTGAGGGCGAAGGTTTGGGTTCTGCATTAGGATCACGTTGCCCATCACATTTACCAGCCACATCCAGAACACACCTGCGAACACCCTCTACACAAAAACGGGAGTGTTATAAACTTAGTTCTAGAGGGATTACTTTTCATCCACTGACATATAAAATGAGTGAATATTTTAAATTTTCCTATGTGAGCACTTAAACACATTATTTGGCTTTGTTGAATAATTTTATTAGTGATGTTTTATATTCTCTCTTACAAGCAATATAAATATAATTTTTTTGCTTATGAGAAAGGTCTTTTCTTCAAGAATAACGGTCCTTAGCATATGTTAGAAATGGGATGAGAAGTTAGAATAAGAACCAACAATTCTCAATTTCTGTGTGTAGTGAAGTAACTCCTAACAAATATCTTTGCTTTTAGCCTACTTTTGTCTGCTTACAAAGAACTTTACTGGTCAGGAATTCTAGGTGCCTACTCTTCAAGTGAAAAGAAAGCTGGCCTCCAGTCTCCCACAGGGAGAGCTGAGCATTAAAAAGATCTTTTAGAGAACCTAAGAATGGCTTTAGCTCCTTCAGCAGCCAAATGAGGATTTATAATGAAAGTGTGAACGCATGTGCTACAACTCTCAGTGAAAAGCTGTCATGATACCACAGTATTTGCAATCTAAGAACCAGCTTTTCCAGGCAGCAGCTTTTCCAGGCAGCCTCCTGCACTTTAGAAATGCTTTTGATGTACAAATAATATCTGGCATAGCTGTTGATAATTCTTGACAAATATTTTAAAATTATAATCTTCCGTTACGAATGCGAATTAAATGTGTGTGCTGGAAGCTTTCTTTTCAGTACATAGCCTACAGCAGTATGGGCAGAGGCTGTCTCAAATGAGCTACAAAATTGTTAGCGACGAACATTACATGCCATAGGCAGGTTTGCACCTGGCTGCCTCAACTCTGTCAACTTCCTTGTGTGCTCGGGTACTGTTGGCGATGGGGACCTTTATAAATGCACACAGTAACAACTACTGCCAGTGCCAAAGGCCTCAGCATGAACAGTAACACCTTCTGAGCTGCTTTATTGTCCAGAAGAAATAATCACTACTTGGGAGACATAGGTTTGTACTGCTAAGGAAGTTTCAACTGCTGGCTGTAAGTGCAAGTCATAGAGCTGTAAATCAAACTTTCCTACCCAGAGCACTGTGAAAGCCAGTACCCCAACACCTCTCACCCTTCCAAGGAGATCTCATTGCCCATTTCTTCCTGCATGGTCTTCCCCTCCTCCATCCTTGTTGGCCTCTTTTTGCACTTGCCCTTTTCTTCTCTGACCTTCAATGACACAATTACATCTCCTGTGCCATTCATGACAACTTTATCTCCCTTTCTCCCCCCTGCCTCATCCCTTGCACCCCTTTGCCTCCACTACATGTGGTTCACTGAAGGGACTCCTTTTCTCTCTTTCGATTGTTTTTCTTCACTCCAGCTGCCCTGGACCTTTAGTTTCTCATGTCCTCCTGGCCCCTCTTGCCGAGGGAGGGACTTTGGTGAAAAGGTCTGCCCATTTGAAAGGACAAGGGATAACAGCTGTTCTGATTCCTGCCTTATAGCATGCTTTAAGAATGCTATGTTCTTAGGACTGAAGTATTTAAAACATACATATTGTATATAGTCAGGAGTACATCTAACCCCATTACATGCTCATACCTAGTCTTCTGTCCTGACAGTTTGAACTGGGCAAAATTTCCATTTATCCAAATTGCATCATCCCGTATGTTCTCTGCCTGGTCTAGCTGCAGTCTTTCCCTGGGCATGTGTATATGCAGCTAGAAGTTGTGGGAGCAGGACCCAGTTTCCCACTGTCCACCCCAGGGAGAAGTGAGGTGAAGATGTGACCAGAGTGACTGCACAGAGGATTCAGTGAATTCCCAGCCTCACGCCTTTCTGCTCCTCTCCAGGGACTCCAGGGACTTTCCAAACATTTCTGTGTTTACTTCTTCCTTCCCTGCGGCATCTTCTTATAGTCTCTGTTCCTCTTTTGCATGCCAGGGAGCATATCATCTGCAGCCCTCTCGTTTTCTCTTCTGTTGCACTGAGCATGCCTAGACCCCCTTCACAGCTCTTGTCCTGCTGAGGCAATGAAAGACAGTGCATTCATTGCTTCCCCTCGTTCACGCTGTCCTTAACAACAACAACAAAATCCTTTCCATCCCAGCCTTGTTCCTCTGCGCAGTCTTCAGCTTAATTTTAGTAGGCCTGTGTTTGTCATTTGTGAGATTGGCTGCGCAAAAACTGTAGGTGTAAATTTAGTAAAAAGACATCTGTAAACGTTACTGCACTCGGCACCATGATTTTTTAAATGTGAAGTTACTTGTCCATATCACAGGTTTTGGGTGGTACCTAGCAAGGCGTTAATTTTAAGGTTAGGTTCCTAGATCCTTTTCCAGATGAGACACTAAAGACAAATACCCGTGAAAAATCTGAAAGGAAAAGAAGAGGCATCTCAGACTGGTGTGCAGTCCCACAGTAGTACGCAAACAGGATTTTTCAAAGCCAGATGAAAGCATGAAAAATTGGTGAGGGGAAGGGTCAGTCATTTGCAGGGGAGAAAAAACACAAACTTTGCCCTCACGGCTGCCTTCATGGACTGGCTGACATTCCTGCTGCATGACAAATGTGCGGGCATCATCTTCCCAAGCTGGGAGGAGAAACAGCAAGAATGTGGGAGAAACGAGCTGAAGCCAAGAGTATGATAGAGGGATTTAGGAAATAAACCCCTCCTTTATGGAAGGTTCTGGGCTACTGATAGATATCCATAAGGGAGGTGGTGGTGAGGGAACCAAAGATACTACTCTAGGTGGGAAGCATGTCAGGCATGCTGAGAGGATGCAGAACAGCAAGATATGGGATGCAGGCTCCATAAAAAAATTTGTGTGAGTATGACATTGCTTATCTATAAAGGCTTACATGACCTTTTACAACCCATCAACGCAGACATTGCTGAATCCTCATTGATCAAGTCTCCATACTCTTGTTTTTGTCCTCTTTCTGTCTTTTCTGGGCTGTCTGTGATGCTTTGGTGTTAGAGAAGGAAAGCAGCCCAGTTCATTGCTTCCACCTTGCAGTATCGCGGCTCAACATGTTTAATCCGCTACCAGTGCTGACAGTTAGTCCTATCAATAGCCAAGGGTGCCAGAAATGGCACAATAATAGTGGACAGCTGTGGTGGTGTGGCAAAAAATGGGGTTCCTGGAGTGTTTCTTCCATGCACTCTCGAGAAATCTCTGCATGGTCTCCTGACCATCTACCTGCATGTGCTTGACAGAGCATAGGTGAGTCATGGGGAACAGTCAGCAGGGTTGAAGACTACATATGGTAAAATAAAATATTGCAGCTCCAAGGAAGTGGAGGCTAAGGAGGAGTGTACAGCAGACAGAGAGAGTTGTGCTGAAGAAAGTTCATCTGCATTTGAGTCTATTCTACTTTCACAGTATATAATGGGTAAGTGGGAAGGCAGGTTACAGTGGATATGCAGTCATCATTAAAGCAAGGCTTGCAAGTTCAGCTTGTGTTCATCTTTAAACAAGGCAGGGCAGCAGCTTTTTTGATAGCTGGGATCAACTCACACATCTCTGTCTCACCCCTCCTCCCACTCCCGCATCCTGAGAAAGACACAACGGTGCACATCTGGAGGAAGCTGGGAAAGGAGAGAGGCTGATCATTAGGCTTTCTAGATCCCTTATTGCCAGGCCCTCAAGAATCTGCCTTAACAGTCCCTCCTGAGCACCCTTTCTCCAAGATGTCATGGGAAAGCTTTAAGTACAGATGGCAAACAGCTATGGGCACGCATGCAAACACACCAGGTTATGCCTACACTGCGAGCTGAGCTAAAGGATTCTTCAGGTTGCAAATTCAGATGTCAAGGGTTTGGAAATGTCAGAATCATGGTTGCACTTGGCAATGCGAGCCTGGAAAAGTATCATCTATTTTGTGTATGTCCTCCCTGAGAGGCTCAATTCTTTGTGGCAGGTCCAGTGTGTGATGTTCCTTGTGGCTCTGAACGAGTCCACCATGCACATGCAAAAGACTTATAAGTCTGTCAAGTCTGTGAATGGGCTTTCCTATAGAAAGCAAAAGATATTTTTATTAAGTCCACAGTTGCTGATTCCCTATTATCTTTAGAAATGTTTTAAGCAACATAAATTTAAAGAGGGAAATGGTTAATATTAGTTAGACTGCTTGTGGTTCCAGTATTTTGAAATGGCTGAGCTGTTTGTGTTTTTTTTGTTTGGTTTTGTTGGGGTTGATTTTGCCTTGAAAATGGACCTCTACTTTTAATCATCTGATGTAAAAACTGGAAAATGTTTACCCAAGTCATAGGCAACTGAAAATTAAGTTATAATGGACAATTTTAGTATAAACATATAAATGTTTATACCACTTGGCATATATCTACAAATATATTTATTTACATTGTAAGCTAAATGACTCAAAGTGCCTACTGGAAAAAAGCTTGTAAACATGCAAGTAGCCCATGAGATCTGCAGCAAGCTAAACCAGTGGAACAACAGAAAGTTTTCTTAAACTTATTGGCAATTGGCCCTGAAATAAGAAACTACAATCAATAGATTTTAACAGTTTACACACCACGACAGAAAAATAAACAAAGCTTTGCATGGCTATGTGCTCGATTTCCTTGTTTACCACAAGGCTGTATCTTGAACAGTCACATTTCAGCTCTATTTTTAGGCAACAGTTATGGAGAGGAACTGTGATACCCAGAGCTCCTATGAGCTGTGCATTTCCCAGGGAGAGCTCAGGGAGCAGCTGATGTCTTGTTTGCTCTTCCAAAGAGGGTAGCTCCAAGCCCACTCTTTCCTGCCACATCCTTCTGAGAAAGGCGAAGGAGGATGTTTCTTCCTTGCACCCCTTGGGATGTGGTAGGGGCATCCTCGCAGGTGTGCAGGGCTCCCAGCACTGACTCCGTGCCACACAACCCTATAAACAAGCCGCCAAGAGCTGCTGGATGAAGCAGAAATTGCATTTTGCAAAATAAGCCTGAAGTTTAATCATTCTTGAGGTAATGTACATAAGAAGGAAATGAAACTCCTCTCTAGAAGAGTGATGTATTTGCTTATTGTCTGAGGAACTAAATATTGTGAAAAGGAAAATGGGGTCTGTAACGTGTTGTATCAGTTTGTTGTACAGCTCAGGGGGTAAACTTGCCTTTTACTAACTATAGATGTAGTGGTAGAAACCATCCCTTGGTGCAAGACTTGAAACCCAATTTAAAACTAAAGAGTTGATGTGATTATACCATAAAATTCAGTCATAGTGAAAACGAAAGCAAAACCCATGAAAGATTCACATGAATCCTTCAACTGACATTAACCTCGTGAAAAAATCCACTTTGCTATTGTCTGCAAGCGTTTCACAAGCGGGAGGATTTAGTGCTGAGGAAGCACACAGTTTATTTCAACTTCCCCTCCAGCAGCTGTCGATGGGTTTGAAACTTCCCCACATCCCCTCAGGGGCTCTCGGGTGAAGGTGATGGTTTTGGTTCAGCACCTCAGGAGATGTTCACTCTTCCCGCTCTGTTAAGAGAGGTAATCTGACTGCCGGGACTTTTATATGGCATAGCTAACATAAATAAATCAATTTAACAAACACTGCTTTTCCCTTTACCCCTAAATGTGTTCACGGATGCCTGTGGTAGCACTTACACAGGTCAGACTCAGCAGCTGTTGCCATCATAATTTCCTGTTTTCAGTCACACTTGACAAAATTGTGGTTTTCTCTCCTCTTGGAAAGACCAATGTCTGATCTCTGCTCAAATTTACTAAGTAAATAAAACATTGGGTGATGTCCCTTTGGGCATTTAGGAGTGTAAAAAGTGGTGAAGTAAGTTCATTTGAGCTGCTCTAGACTGAAGACAATCACTCCCATGGCACACTGCTCTGCGATGCCTAAAGGCAGCCAAAAAGCCTCTCTCTGAAGGCGACACATGTACTACCATGTAAGTTTGGACAGATGACTCCCACCATTTAGCTTTTATTCTATTTGCCTCTTCAAAGCTAGACGAAAGATATTAATATTAATAATATGTAGTTATTTTACATATTATACACCATATACTATATAAATCATTATATACTATTAAGATTATATTATTTTAATATATTAAATATAACATGTACTAATAGTATATGATATAATAAACTAATTATAATATATAATTGAGTCTCACTATTATTAATATCTGAAAATGGAGCTGGAATAATTTCTAGTACACACATCAGCAGAGAACCCTTGTTTCAATGCTGAGTCTTTATGACGAAGATAAATTGCATTTAGATACATTCATAGATGCTTCAGCTTGGTCGAGGCTATTTGTTTTTCTGTTTGAAACAGTAACACATTTCTGTTGTACCTCTTAGCTGTACACTGAGTAAATGTAATACGGATGTCCATGAAATCTCAGGAATTACATAACAGTCAAAATTTAATGACTACAGAGTTGCACTTGTTAAATTCTTTTTGCATTGTGGTTAATCATTTAATGTGAATTCCTGGTCATCCTGAAATCATCGACAGCTTTTTAGTGGCTTCATTGGGGCTAGGACATCAACACAGATACCTCCCAGATAGATGAAGCAAAACACCCCACAGTAAAATAAAACAATTACTTTGCTACTAGAAAAATGCTATCAACTACAACTAAACTTAGTATGCTGTATGTAGAGGTAATTTCTGCAAAAATATGGGCAGCTTCTGGCTATTTTTATACCTATGTGGTTATAACAACATCTTATAATTGGTACAGAGTCACAGCCGCAGTTTCCCTTTCTTGGTGGTGGTGTGGTTCAAAAGCTCTCTGGTTTTGTACCTGACAAGCCAAAGGCATATACATTCTAACCTTGTCCAAAAAGAAGATTGTACCAATTCATCTCAATCTGTTCTAAATTGAAGTAGTTAAATTGATACGTGTGTGTGTGCAGCTGATGGTGTTCATGTACACTTCTCTTTCAGTTACTCTCTCTGGCAGTTGCCTGCACATCCTGCCTACCAACCAGTCTTTGTGTGGACTAAGGAGAAGTTCAAAGGCTGTAACTAGAAAAGGACCAGGCTGCAAACAACACAAAGCAGAACTGAAACTAAAGCCCCAATGCGTTTTGCTTATTGCTCAGACCTCCTTTGCAGTACGGCATCTCACCATGCCCCACATTAGGAGGCTTGCCAACAGGGACTGTTTGAAGCCTGTTTGATAGACCACATTTTCTGATGCTGTTTGAATACATTGCCCTTTCTAGAGCTGCAGTGCAGAAATAATTAACATTTACCAAATTCTAGCAACAATTTGTCTTTACAGGACTAGAGCTTAATAACCACCTTTAAACTTCTGCTGACAGGCATTCTCACCTTTCTCCTTAGGATTCAACTTGACCAACATTTAAGCAGACAGATGCTGGCACTCCTATAACGCTAAGTGGTTCTGCTCACCCCCAGCGTCTTGTCCCTGTCCCTGGGCTCCCTGTTTCTTCATACTATTGTAAATATTTGTGCACCCCCAGCGTCTTGTCCCTGTCCCTGGGCTCCCTGTTTCTTCATACTATTGTAAATATTTGTGCAGTTGCTCAAGGAATTGATATAGCTGGGGGAAAAAAAAGAAAGAAAAAAGGTTGCTTTCAATCATATCAGTCTCCCGATGCTACTTTGCCATGTGGATATAGAACCAATTTTGCTGACAGAGGAGAGGAGGAAGCATGGCTGAGTATGATGTTTGGAGGCAAGGGACAGCAGGACAACATCTTTCAGTGGCTGTGCTGACTTGGAGTGTTTGTCAAACAGTACACCCTTCAGTTCAACCTTTTATTTCACATGACACCTCATCCTAAGGAATTCTTCACAATCACTGATATTTGTCATGTTGATTAAGTGCATCTAGTGGCCTCTCACCCTGGGAGCTTAGCATGTCTGGGGTTGACTCTCACTGCCTGGGACGCCATGAAGGAACCCTGGCCACTGGGGTTCAATCCATAGTTAGCATCAAATATTCAGCGGTAACAAATGGGCAGACTTTGCCGTGGCCTATCTGAAAGACCAGGGTAATCAAAAGCTTATTTGTGCTTACATGTTCCTGTAATTAAACCACTGAAGTCTTAATCCAATTGAAAGTTCTTTGACTACGGCGTTTAAAAATATGCCTTCATTACGAACTCAGTAGGCCCACTTAATTTGTAATTATAAACATTAATAAGTGGTATAGGAAAACCAAGGCAGCCTGGAGGATTTGGGGACAGTAACTGCTCCTGAGAAGGATACGGATGTGTTGCTCAGGAGTGGAGTGATCAGAAGCTGCTACCAGGCAACCTGGGACCTGAAGGGAATCTCCTGGGATGAGGGACAGGATCTACCTCATCTCATCTCTTTCCAGAGGGAGAAGAAACTTGCGAGGGCCTCCCCACCACCATCTGCTCTGAGCACAGACAGAGCAGCCCCATGGGAAGCTGAGCAGGGGCCATGTGCTCTTTTTCTCAGGGCTGCCAGGGAACCAGGTGCTGGCAAATGACGTCCACAGCAAATTTGGTTAAAAGTCTTTCAGACTGGCTTTATCACATGCATAGATACAAGAGAAATTGGGCCATCTCATTTAACAAAATAGGCCCCAGCCCCTGGCTTTGTGTTGGTGCTCTTTGGATCAGGGCAGAGAAGTCATGATGGTCATGAAAATGACTGTGACAACAGAAGCCTCTCTGACTCAGCGTGGTCTTTATTCCCATACCTGCCTTTTTGTGGAAGCCTTATTTGAGGTCCCTGGGATAGGACTTAGGCTTGACTCAACTGACATCTGGCTCTTGCATGTAGTTTCCTCATCAGCTGCTTTGCTGGTCCATTATTGGTTCCAGATACCAAAGTAACAAGACAGGAAAAGGGACAACAGACTGGCAACCATTTCAGATTACACAAAGTAATCAAATGAACCTCCTTTTATAATGCCAAGAATGAAAAAGTGTTGATAAAACAACAGCTACTTGAAAAGATTATGGATTAATTGTTAATTAGTATTAAGGGCACTCAGAAAACCACAACCCAGTTTGGTAGCAGAAAGGTCTAGTGATCACTGCTGTTTCATGGCTCAACTGCCAGCTCTACTAAATTGCCATTTTGAAGGCAGGTGGAATTTGAGATGATGGCCTAGGCAGGGTTTGTAGGCATCCATCTCCCATCAGTGCAAGCTCTGAAGTAGAAAAAGCAGCAGATGAGCATCCACTGGTCTTGAAGTTTTGAGCCCTACCTGTTATTTCCATCTCACAGAAGAAGGCTTCCCATGCTCAGTGGGAGCACATCTAGCACATGAAAGGGCAGCATTGGCCTCCTTCAGAGGAAATGCTCTAATGTTTTAGGAGGCTGGGAAGTAGAAGTTCAAGGTAAGTGATAAAGTTACTGTAGTTGAACATGTTACTTCCCATCACCTGAGGTAGGGTAACTTGTTCTGAGCACGCTTCAACTGAAAGGTATTGTGCCTTGATAGAAAACCTCTCCCTGGAGGTTCAGCCAGGGCTGAACAAGTCCCTGCCCTTTCACATCCTTCTGGCCTCATCTGTGCCTTCCTGCCCTCCCCACCAGCACTCCTTTGACACTGATGTGAGCCAGACCAAGAAGCCAAAATGGCAGAAAGTAAATCCCTTCTTCTGAAGGGTGAGTTTTAACTGACTCCCAGCAGCACTGGAGGAGCCCCAGTGTCAGCAAGGAGGATGAGGAAGGGTGCGAAAGGGAGCTGGGCACAGTAGAGGGGGGGAGGGACTGCCTTTTCAGATGCACTGAGTTGTTATACAGGCTTCACTGTAATGTCAAACCACACCTTGAGTTACACCATGCCACCGCTGAGTCTGGCTATGTGAGTGTGTTGGATGGGTTCCCAGCAGGTACCTGACGGGTGGTAACATGGCCATCTGCCATTGCTCCATTTTATTGTCCTAGTGCAATTGCCTTCTCATTCAAGGCTAGCATTACCTGCAGGCTTAAAGGAAGTGTTCCCATTACAGGGCGAGTCCCATTAGCTGCAGGAGTAGACCTGAAAAGCTTAGACTTCTCTGTGCAGGCCAGCCTGCAGCGGGGTTCTTGTCAAATGCCGTCATGGATGCTAAACTAGAGTTATAGAAATACAAAGCACACACTAACCATGCATGTCTGTGCAGCGGTGTTACAGAAGAGGTTGAGGTAGAAGCACATTTTGGGACAAGACTGGTCTCTTCTAACCTTAGACCTCTACAGTGCAGGCAGCCACACTGGTGTAGCTGGAAAGGCTCCCTTTGGAGTCACCTGGAGAGAAGCAAGCCCTTTTAGGGCACAGTTCATCCCATTCTGATGTAGATACATCTAAAGGTGATAAATACTTCTCTGAAATTTTAAAGGGGCTAAATTCTCTGTAGGCAGCTATTTTTAAATGAAAGTTGTGCCCTACAAGGGCCTGTTTCTTTCTAGCTGACACTGCAGAGAGCCGTCAGTGGCTTGCTGGAGCACACACTTGGCCAGATGAATCCCACCGTTTCTCTCCCAGGACCTGAAGGATGAGGAAATGTGAGCAACATATTTCTCCATGTTTGCAGAATCATAAACACATTCTTATCACAAAGCAATAACTAAAAATTGCATCAGATGCAGAGGGAAAGGTAGCGATGAAAGAAGGAACTACATTCCATTCTCCGAAGGACAAAGAACAAAAAGCTTTTGAAAGAAGAAGAAAATTGCCATAAATTCAGCTTTGTTCTGGACTGACGCAGATATTTCTGTGCAGTGTGATGCTGACCACACAGCTGCTTCTTTACAGCTAAGCCTTGACACCTGTAATGAAGTTTGTTTCGGTTTGTTTTGCCATTAGCATCTTACAATCTATTTCTTGTTTAGAAAAGTGTTATTTGGCTCCCTTTAAAGGCAAAGGTAGATGCTACTCGATTTTTATTCCGAACATTAATGTACATTTAGGGCTGTGCAAACACTCAAGGTGATAATTGTTCAGAAATAGCACTGTACTGTTCAGTGTGGAAGCCCAGGCCTCTGTTGTGGTGTTTTGCCAGGCATAAGAAACTGCCAACACACCTGTGTCTCCTGGGGGTATAAAGAGGCAAAGTATTCTCTGCTGTCAGAAGAAACCCCTTGTGCAGACACAGTTATACCAGGAACATAGCCCTTCCTTTGATAGCACTCATTTCCTCCAAGGGGTGGTGGTTGTGCTGTAGCAGTGAGAAACGAAGGTTTGATTTAGCAGTATCCACAGTAGGGATGTTTTGTCAATAGAGCGCACAGGTTAGACTTTTGTACAGCTGCAGTACCAGAAGTGGTACCTATTGTGCTTGACCTTGATGTCTGTACGTTTTATTTCTTTCAGCAAAGGTTTTGACTGGCTGATTTCAACTCACTAATTCTGGGGCTGTTGGTGATGGGCTACTTAGCATATTAATGGCAATAAACACTCTTCAGAGAGTTTTTGAAACAGTCACACTCTAGCACAGATTGCTAAACTTCCCTTGCATTATTTTAAGAAATAGTACACAGTCTATTTGAATTACGTTTATTCTTAATATGTCCAAGATGCTTATGTATGTGCAAAATATATGCTTGAGAACAAGTTCTTCTTCTTCCTCCTTAAATTTGAGCTTCATCTGCTGTTTAATTTAAATGAGAGAGCACAACTGGCCATGGCATAATGATATTTGTCTGGTTTCAGAAACAAACATGCACTCCTTCTGTAGCATTTTTGAAAGGAGGTAGGCATACACTCTGACCACTTCTTTCTCCTCGAGAAGAGTGTGTATCCCCTTGCCTCTGCTTCTGCTTGGGACAAGAAAATATGCAAAACAATGCTGCCATTTAAGCCAGGCTGCTAATATTTGATCCTCCAAGGGTTAAATAGTGTCGTTGCACAGTTTCACTTCCTCTCTGTCAGAGACAGAACTACACTGTATGAAATAATTTGTTTATATTCCTTTCCTATTCCAGACAGACTTGCGGAGCACATTAGTATGACTACTGTGTCAAACACTCCTGCATTCCTTTAGCACAGAGCAATTGAAAATTAACTTTTTGAGAGGGTTTGGGGTTTTTTTGACCTCTTCTCTAAATGGAAGTGATCCTCAGAAAATTTTGTGTTAGATAAATAATTGGCCTGGATATAACCCTTTGCCCTGTAGAAGCATTTTCAAGTGTTTGAAGTGAAAAACTGTGTCTCTAGAGACCCGTAATCCAGCAAATTGCTATGGTTCTGTCTGTGGCAGATGTGATGCGTACGTTTGGGTATGCATTTCAGGTGAGTAAATTTAGGCTACTATTAAACTTTGGATAATGTAAAGAAAAATGCTTTTAAAGAAGAAGTTTCATGGAGTATATATGCCTGTTGGATCATAGATAAATGACTGATAGAAGAAGAGCTCCTTGACAGCTCTCAGCAGCAGTGTGTGTGACCATGCTATAGATATATTCAATCTGCAGCACCTGAATGGGGACAGGGTGGGGCCAGGAGAGGAAATTGTGGATGTAAAAGGCTAATTCCAGTCTGTGCTGCAAGATGCTCAGCATTTGTACTCAGGCTGCACTCTCTATTTGGTTGTGAAGGAAACTGACAAAATTGGTGAGAAACTGCAAGAACATTTTTGAAGTTACTCTAAGGAATGGAAGCAGGGCAGAAGTGTCAGGGGAATGGTATGGGAAAGGAAAAGAGATGCTGGGGGAAAGGGAGCAGAAAGAATTATTTCTTCTTCTAGAGTAACCTTCCTCTCCTCCATAGTCTTCTTTGGGCAGCCTAGTCTTGCTCTACAGACAGCTGTACAAGCTGTAATTTGAGGCAGGTCCTTTGCCTGGCCCTTTCGTATTCCCTGCTACCTTATTTCCTCTAGCCTAAGTAAGCAGGAAACATGCCTGCAAGGACTATATATGTATTTAAATGGTGCAGACGATGATCCTGCAGAAAGAATGGCCTCGCTTCTTGACTCCACCACTCTGCTCCTCTCCTCTGCCATGGTAGGTCATTTCCATTTGCCATTTCAATGCTGCTCATCTCCCACAGTGTGAATCGTCTTCCCTCTGCCTGCCTTGAAACGAATAAGGCAGCTCCCCAGCCCAGGATGGCAGGCTGCCACTCAGGTTTTGCCAGTGGCAATTTAAAAGGAAGGTGGGCAATTCGTTGTGTGGCAGGACTGGAAAAGGCTCTTCAGCTAGAACAGAGGCACTGCAGTGAAAATTTCTTGCAGCGGAGAAATACTTGAATGTTCTTGATTTCAAGCAAACTTGGTAGTTTTTGTGGGTTGTTTGCCAAAGATTTATTATGCATGTGTATTCAAATAAAGGCCATGATATTTGCTTAGCAGCGGGAGAGCATTCGTGTGTGACAATGCTCTCTTGCATCCATTCCCCAGGATCTGGCCAAAGCAACCTTTCCATGCACTGTATGAAAAAAGTCCCTTGAGCTAACTTCTTTTAAAGATGGCAACTCAAAACTTTCTTCTGTAGCTTCCACTAATGCTGCTGCTTATCTTCATACTCATTTTCTCAACCAGTTGTGCTACAATCTGCCTTTCATGTGCATGATCTCAGCCTCTGAGTGGTGCAGTTTACAGCCAGGCAGAAATGGGAGACACCATCACGTTGCATTAGCTCGGTTCCTCCATCCCCGGAACACACCTCCAATTCAGGCTGTGCTCAATAGGCACAGAATAAAACTACTGAAGGAAGGAAAAGTTTGCTTAATGCTAAATGGGGAGTAAATAATAAAGTCCATACCGCATGATGATTCAATGGGTGAGAAAAACCCTGAGAGCTTATAGAGACCCTGTAGAGGAAAAAACAGAGACATGAAAGACTGATGATTGATGCTTAGTGTTTGAAAGACATATAAACAAATCCTAGTTAAGTCTCTCTGCTAGGTGAATCACTGCCACCAGTATTAAAATGTCAAAAGATACTAACGTTCAAAATGATTGCTGAGATGGCAGTTCTTTTCTAAATCCCTGTTTTCACCTGCTCCATATCTTACCTTTGGAAGTGAAATCTCTCCATTAGCCTTGACTTGGAAATGAAAAATTGGGGACTTTCGAAACTCAATTTTAAAGAATGCTGCCCAGCATAAAATAGACTCTCTTGTTGTTCTTAAAAATGTGTGGCTGCCTGACATTTTCTAGCAAAGCTGCTGGCTTTATAATTTTCAGTCTTACGATATTGACAGGTTGGGGAAAAATGTGAAAGGAGACATATGACATACATTATTAGGGCTTAGGAAAAATTGCTCTGTACTTGGCAAAAGTTAAATTTTGGGTTTTATATTCAGAAAAAAAAAGGTATTATTGTTGACACAGATACTCTTAGAAAGAGTTTTGAATCCATTCTTTCAGTTACAAATAAGTATCCAATTTTATTAAAAGGGTTATTTGGAAGCGTCATACAGCTCCTGCACAGGCATGATCATGCAAGTCTTGTATTCTGAGCGAGCGCTGCTCAGATGTGCCTACTGTGAAGCCCAAAGCCCACCTAACCCACCAGTTGGTTACCTATGGTTGGGGTTGTAGGGCCAGAGCCAGAAGGAAAGCAAACGCTCGGGGTGTCACGGAGACAGGACCACAGCCTGAGCAGGATAAATTGCAGGCCTTGTGGTGATGGGGACTTCAGACAACATGCTTACCGTGGCCTGGATAAAATGGCTCCATGTGGAATTTAAAAAAAATAAGGATTTTTAAGCTCTATGAATGTTTGGATGGCTGAGAGGAAGCACTCTGTTTCGCGCCTCTGCAGTGGAAACGGCTGTTGGTGAATGACGCCTCCATCGACTGGTATTTTTGCTTGGAAACATAGTTATAGATCAGTAGCTGAATTGTTATTAACAGAAAAGCAGAACTTTTGTAACAGAGCAGGTATCCCGCTCCTGGTTTTCTATCCGTGACCCGCAGACTCGCTGAGCCCTGTGAGGCAAGGGTGAGCAATAGCTCCCTGCTCTGCTGAACCTGATGAAAGTGTTTCCAATTAACAGCTCAACAGTAATGGGGGGCCTGTGAGAGGCTGTAAAGGCTGGCAGCGGTCCGCTTTTTAAAATTCTTTAGGAATCACTGCTCTCACAGCAGAGGTGTGTCTTTTAATTATGTTTTAAATGAATCTCTTTTATAAACACTTAAGGAGATGCTGTTAGGCAGCCGACCAGTTCTCCACCACGGCAGCAACCTCTCGCTGGCACAGATTCATTTCATTTCAGCAAAGTACTTAAGTACATGCTTAACTTTAACCACCTGAACTGTCCCACTGGAGCCACGGAGATGACTCATGAACTAAAGTTAGGCCCCTGCTTGCGTATCTTGCTGACTGTGGGCTTCGGCAGCATCTACTGCCAGATGTTTGGGAGAGGAAATGAAAGAAACTCTATAGTGGACAGTTAAGGGAATAATTTACTAAGAGAAGAAACTTTGTATTGCTTCCAAATATCTGAAATGTGATCTAACGTAACTGTAGATATTTTGGTAGTCCAGACATAGGTTTAAACCGTTTTTAGTCCAACTCAGGTCTTGATCTTTTATGTTTATTCCCCTGGTTTCTTCTTTAATGCTCCAGACTGTCTACATCGGACTTTATCAACTTTGGGGTTTTGTCCTAATTTATGTATGCATTAATATTCTTCATGCACTTAGCATTAAATACAAAATTGCTGGGTAAGAACATATAATAGAAGAAAGAAAAATGCTGTACACAGTGGATGTAACCCTGCATTGTAGAAAGGCTACAGTAATAGATGGTGGGGCTTCCAGTATACCTCTACTTTTGCAAACCATACACTGGTTTTCTTTTTTTTTCTCCTTTCCAGCATACTCATCTTTCATTTGGATTGTCTTCCAATAGGTCCTTAAGGGAACATGGCCTAAGCTATGCACAAATAGCATAATGTTGGGATAGCGTTAACGTGAGACTTCAGCCTGAAAATCTCACAACAATTTTCTATGCCATAAATGGCACCCATTACAATAAGGTCTTTCATTCAGATTATACAACCCTGCACAATGCTCCACACTGGTCAGCTAATACAGTCAGAGTCCAGTTTTAAATGCAACCCTTCCCACAAATCAACACACATGCATGATACCCTCGATGTGTTCTGTATAGGATGAACGAGACAATAGTCACTTGCTAGGACCTCGTGCATTTTGTAGAAGTACTGTTTGTTTGGCTAGCTCTGGGTTACATGGAGTCTGAGAGAAAAGTATTGCAGACTCATGACTGGCTCACACGATCTCAGAGAGAGCAAGTGAACGATTTATTAGGGGAATCTCCTTCTCCTTGAATACAGCTTTCTCTGAGGGCTGACACTTCATTTCTTCCCAGTGCCACCTCCAAGGGCTTTAATTCCCCAAGTGGCAGCAATAGAATAACACTTGCTATCTCCTCTCTTCATCACCAGTGTGGACCTAGCCCAGTGCCTCCTGAAACCCCCCTGGACTGCTCATACACAGATGACCATTTCAGATCTTACCTGAGTTACTTCCACTGGGCCAAATTGTCTAAGCTGCTGTTCCATTTGCTGGCAATTTCTGCAG
Source organism: Nyctibius grandis (assembly GCF_013368605.1). Taxonomy (NCBI): domain Eukaryota; kingdom Metazoa; phylum Chordata; class Aves; order Nyctibiiformes; family Nyctibiidae; genus Nyctibius; species Nyctibius grandis. Next base: position 27,724,762 of record NC_090659.1, read on the forward strand.
AGAGGTCAAGTATTGCCTGGATCTAACGCTTACTTTAAAAGCAGGTTGCTCCAGCACAGGCTAGAAGAGGACTGTGTAGGAAGCCTTATCTTGCTCATGCATGGCCGGGGGATTTTCTGCAGGGGAATGGAGGCCTGCAAGACAGCCCTTTCTGTGAGCACCAGCTTCATTTGGAAAAGAACTGGAGAAATAGTACACAAGAGGCCACACTCAAAATATAACCGACTGCTTTAAATTCCTTCTGTATGAGTTCTGCCTTTCCTTAACGTCTATGGGAACTCTGCCAGGAATTGCCCTTGCACTAGGGTTTCTCCCTTTATATTAGTGTCCAGCAAAGCCTGATTTCCACGTTAACTCAGAAGATGGTGCGGCACTGATTTCTAGTCTGAAACAGCAAACAAACATATTGTGAATATGTACCTTATTCTTGTCCTTACTTTCATCCTCTGTGACAGCTACTTTTAGTTATGTCATAGCCTATATGGCAGACCTCTCTTCCTTGCTAACATTAGAAGGGAAACAAAGGCTTGTTGTTTCTCTGAAGTACTAGGGTTACTCTTAGTTTCCATCTAGAAAAGCCCTTCCCACCATTTATTCTGTCCAGAGAAAGATCATAGATAGCAGTGGATGAAACATTGACTGATATTTTAGAAAGTTCCTCCACTGCTGTTCGAGCAGAGGAGCCAGGAAAGGAATAAATAGCTACAGTTCTTCAGACCAACTAGGTAGCCCTAATTGCCTAAAAAGTCCTTAGGGTGTACCTTTTTTTTGAATTGTTACTCAGTTTGCAGTCTACTTACATGCCTATACAATATGCACAGCCACCATCAATGTTGCTCTGTACTGAGTCTAGGATATAACTCAGAAGAAAAATTAAATACTCAGCTGGGCAAGGGCATTCAAAAAGGTCATATGCTGTTTTTCTCTGGTGGAGAAGGAGGGTTTCTGCGGTAGGTAGTTCCTTTCTTTTATGGCTTTTGAGCAGGGTTTGAACAAGGAGTCGTGCCTTCGGGGAATTCTTGCCTCGCTCTGGGCAGCTGCAGACATGGCCGGCCGCTCTTGCACAACGGCTTCTCAGTCTGGGCAAGTGGAGTGGCCACCGTTGGTACCAAGCTATTGGTCTGCTCGGAGCTTTGCAGCCTGGGCTCACGCTCCTAGGCAGATGGGTCAATAACACTAAGAACTTTATAAAAAAATAGTCCTAGGCTCATCAATATACACCAGTATAAAACTGTTTCAGGGCACATGACCTTTCAAAATGTATTAGCTTGCATTTGGGACTGCCTTAGCTTCCAGTCTCCTGAAGCACCTACCTAACATGCACAGCCACCATCCGTGTTGCTTGCACTGGATCGGCAACCTCTCGCTCTGCCCTGAGTGAGGAATAAGGACAGGGAAAGGACACACAATCCACTTGGCTCCTTGTGCAAAGAGCAGTTGCAGTCCGACTGCTGGCACTCGGGACTGGGTCTGTGGGTCTCCCCTGATGGGGCTCCCATCCATTAGGGTTTGCTGTGTATTGTGGCAGGAGACTTCTAACTCTGACCTGTCTCACTGCTTGGTAAGAAGCAAGAATGCCTTAATATAGAAAAGCTGCAGCTTTGTAAATCATGTTACAGCTCATATTCTGGATTGCATCCTAAACCTCACTGGGGGATGAGGCCAGGGCAGCTGCTCCCCCTGTACCAGGTGCTGATGCCAGCTGGGTCCTTGGCACTGAGGTCTCAAGGCACTTTCCCTGCCCTGGGAGGTCCTGTGCCAGGGAAGTAGGTGGTATCGTTTCAGAGATATCTCCTTTTAGCTCAACTCAGCTGATGTGAAAAAACGTCTTTGTCCCTCCAGGGAATTTAACTAACATTTGCCTACTGTGGTTTGACTGACAAACCAAAATGTTTCAAAGGGGTCCCTCACCTGTAAGGAGGATTGGAAGAGTGATGCACAGAGTTTGGGCTGCAGTCAGCCCCTTCAGTCCTGCTCAATGTGGTACACATCTTTTAAAAAGCAAAAAGTCATTCTGGATTTGGATGGCAAATACTTGACTTGCTGGTAGGCTTAACCACAATAGCTTCCTAACTCCAGTTCTTTGCTGTAGGCATTGGATATATGAGTTTGCTACTCTTTTCAGGCTCACTCTGTATTTTTTTAATATTACTGTGTACATTTATGGGTGAATTGTTTCTTACATATTTCTGAGAAGAAAATTCATTTTTATAAGTGCATGGATGCATATAACAAACTGGTATATTAAAAATAGCAACATTAAAAGAGCTCTTATCCAAGCAAAGACACTACACCACAAAACAGCTTTATTGAAAAAGCGTCTTGTAATGCTCATTTCATTCTTGTAAACAATGCGTCTTTTTAAATGTGGACTGCAAAAATTACACACAATACTTTGGTTCAGGGATCTGCTGGCTGATATTCTGAATCACTGTTTTTAATATAGGGACTGTGGGCGTCTAAAAAGGGTTCTATATATAATTCTGAAGAGCCATCTCATTCAGTTACTGCAACTTACTTTACCAGTTTCTCCTGATTAATTTTTTTTCTGAATGCTGAGCATTTTAAGAGTACAGACTGAGCAAAAATTCTCTATATAGATCATTATAGTTTGCAGCTCTGTGACTTCACAAGGGGTTATATCTCAAGCAGCAAGAAACAACTCTCACCGAGTAAAAAATTATTCCATTGTACAGTATTATTCAAGTAATTACAAATCATACTGTGTACAAAATACCAGATCTCTAGGTAGCAATTTCTGGTGTTGTATCATGCCTACTTAAGGGTGTAGCTATAGCAAAAGAAGTACTATGTTACCAATACAACCATTTTTAAAGCAATAGACTAACAGATGCAGAAAAAAACCAATATACTGTAATCGGAATGCACCTTTCCATTGGCTTTAGACATCTCAATTCCCCATTCCAGAATCTCCTGGATTCTTAAATTTCCTTGCCATTGATAAACTCTCTATCTGGTCAAGGAGAGTGAGGTATATTTCTTTGAAACCCATCACGGCAATAGTTTATAGCATGGAGAAGTCGTCCGTGAGAAGCAAGAGGTAACGTGCACTTTCCTTCCACAGCACTCCTGACTCTAACTGCTCCAAGATGCCCAAACCCTGGTCTTGCATTTTTTTTTGGCTAGTACAACAGACTGCCATAAAACTAAGTAGAGCATTTCTAAATATTTCGTTCTGCAGACCTGTAGTCAGCCTTTTTCTTTAGAAAATTAGGTTGTAACAGCATATCAACTTGAAGCATCATGTTAAACCCAGCTTTGCAAATTATATAGACAGGGGTTAAGAGGGCCAAAGCTTAACAATTACCCAAGTCTTAGGGTGGATCTTGTTTACAGGCAGAAGCAGAAATAGACTAATTTCTTTTTAAAGTCAGTTAGGATACTTTTATTGGTATCATCAGCTTCATTCAATAAGCTCCCAGGCACTTTAGAGCAGTATTAATGAAAAGAAGTCTCACGACATGCCACTGAGGTGTGGAGGTACAAAAGCATAATTAATATTTATCTAAAATTCACATGGTCAGTGCCAGGTATGAACAGAGAAAGAAGAGTTTCCATCTTGCATGGTTCTGGGATGTGGCTGCTCAACTAGAAAATGTTTTCTCTAAAGAAGCAGGAAATCCATGATACGTGCTGGTCCAGAGTTTGAAAACCGCACTCAGCTGTGTGGAGGTGGCTACATCCGTGCTCTAAACCATTTTATGGCCCAGAGAGCAGCATGGTGTTACATCAGTGTTCCCTCACATTATAGGAGTGAGGACATGACTCTTGTACTCACCCCTTTGTAACTGCTCAATACATCTGGCAGATAGTCCCTCACTGAAGTCTGAGGTCGGTGCATCCTGCCTCATGGCTGCTGTGTCCTGTATCCCTGGGCAGGCAGGAGACCTGCTAAGAGTTAAGTCTTGGTGATACTTCTCCACAGCCTTTCAGATATCACTGAGGGACTTCTTACCATACACTGAAATTGCCAGGCACACTCGGGGGGCTCAGGAGCACCTGTGATGGGTCGATGGCTGCAGGACTGGAGGATCCCGTGAGGCACTGGCCCAGTCTGGCCCAGGAATCCCAAGATTTTAGGAATCAGTGCAAGTCACTCGCTGACACTGGGCCTCCTCGCTACAGAAGCATCCATAAAAGCGCCAGTGTTGGAGGGGAAAGGAAAGAGTGAGTGTGAGAGAGGCAGGAAAGCACAAACACTTCTGTATGTAATGCCTACATTTCATAAGGCTTTCTGTTACCATGGCGATGAGCATGGTACAAATACCTAGACAGATCTCCCTTGTGGCAGTGCATTCTGCTGCTCCTATGCCTCAGGGCCAGTCTGTGTGCAGACATTTTGATGGGCTTCTTCAAACCCTCTCTGGTAAAACTGTCAATGAATTTGTTTAATCTCAAACCAATATTCCAGTGGACAAAAGTGCTCTTTCCACTTCATTCACCACAACTTACTTTCTGACCACTCCAAATAAGCAAATAATTTTTTTAACATAAAGATGGAGGACTGGATCCTTATTAATTTGTATTCAGGCTAAATAATCAATAGGAAGAGCTACATTGTGGTTGCTTTAGTTATATTTGAAGTCAGACACAGCACAAGCATTTCCAATAACAATTTAGCACAATCAAAACTGCTAATGCTGTTGAATTCTGAGTTGTAAAGGAGTTTTAACAGATCCAGGTTAGGCAGTCACAGAGAAGCACAGCCTTAAGCTAAGTGCAATAATTAAAAAAAAAAAAAGCACCTGTGTTTCATAACACAGAAACCCTTCAATTGATTTTTCCAGGATGTGTGCAGTCTTGCATGAGATGCAGACAGAAATAGGTGGATTTTGTTTTAAAATATCAAGCATGATCCTACGTATGGAATCTAAACACCTTATTTTAAAAGTCTCACTACCTCCTTATTGATTTAGCAGGTATGGTAATGGCAGTGACCAGATTTTCCAGGACATCTCTTTTCCGTTCACCCCCTGCTTTTTGAGTGCACAACTGAAAAGAGGAAAATGAAACAACAGAAAGATATATATCCTCCCTTATATTACATCTGTGCAGGAAGACAAACTACTTCAGATGGGGAAAGATCATGCCTTCATTTTGAAATGAGCTTTGCTGTAACACTGAGGTAGCTAATTCAAAGTCAAATCCAAGCTAGGACAACAGCATTGGTATTTTCCACATAAATTAGCTGGGTAAGGCACATACAGGAATCCCACATAGGTTAACCCAACCTGTTGCATGGAAAACACAATAAAAATGTCAAGCTACCTGATTTTATCTTATGATAGTTAACAGAAGATCAAGACAAGGCTGGAATGAGAGAAATGTGCCTTGAAATAAATCCATACTAGGATGAATTTCCTCCCATACTCTTCCAGTCTCTGGTAACAAGCGTATAATATGGAAATAGATGGGGCTGGGAGCATGAGAGTCATGGAAAAGCCAGGCAATGGGATGAAAGAAGCCTTCCTGGTACCAACACTGCATCACTTCTGACAAGTTGAAGTTTTCCAGAGCAGCACTTGTTCTCCCCTTAACTTCTGAATGATACAGGGAAGAGGTCAGTACAGCCCAAATGTGAGGGAGAAGAAGAAAAGCAAATGCTCCTTGTAGCTTAATTGGAATGGGTTCGCAGCTGGTATCATGAAGAATAATATTTCATTAATTCCAATTCCTTGGCCCTCTTAAAATGAGTCGAACTTCTTCCTCCAGCAAAAACATTGTTTCCTCACTCTTCATTTCTAAGGCAAACAATTAAAAGTAACAAGGCAGAGCAAGAAAGAGCACCAAACGAGTTTGGAAGAGGAAAATCTGTGTTGGCAGTGAGTGAGAGCTAGTCAAGATGTATGTTTATCACACTAAGAGTATTTGAGACACAGTTCTAATAGAATGGTACAGTAGTCGCATGCTAAAACAGCTTGTACAACTCTTCACACTAAATAATGTCCTGATCCTGCAGTACTTTTAAATTGAAAACTCATCCAAGAACTGAGAAACTAAATTGATCTTTCCTTGGACAGAGGAGAGGTGATTCATACAGTGACCGGAGGGGGAAGGGGACATTGCATGAGTCACTTCTGTTTGTTATATGACAAGCACCTTCTCCTAATTGGTTGCTTAACCAACTTTCATTTCCATCTGCTGCCCTTTGACCACGATAGAGCATGTAATCCACAGTATGTGGCTTATACTTACTTCTTAACGGTGAAATAGATTATGGAGGCTATTCAGTGGAGTCACACAACTTGAAAAATGAAAAGAAAATACTTGCTTGTGCTGACAAAACACTTCTCAGCTGTTGGCTTGTTTCTGATCTGAGACCTATCATCTCAGCTGAAGCCAATGGAGATGCAAAAATTCATGCAAAAATGGTTTCCTCATCACCTGGTTCTTTCAGGCATTAACCACTTCTAACAACAAATATCCCACAGAGTTAGACCTATAGTCTATCTAGCCCAGCACCCCTTTCTCCAGTAACGGCCAAACCTGGATGCCTAGAAAAGTTTAGAAAAACAGGGCAGGTATATTCCCAACATTTCCCTGTCTCTAGCAGTCTATAGCTCAAGGATTTGCCTGTTCTTATATTCCTGGGACATATTTCCATACTGTGAGGGTATTCTTTTTACAGGGACAAGTATCTGCCTGCAAACTGCAAGGACCAGAACTGCTCATTGCTTTTGCCCTGTGTGCACTTCCACACGCTCTCCTCAAGATCAGAGACAGCTTTTGCCAAAGAAGGTGAATGCCGCTCTGTAACTCTGAATGTTCAAGGAGTGCTCCTAAGAGACTTACCTTGTGCAAGGACTTTCCCTAGCCATTTGTCTAACGGCAGAGAAAAGGCAGTCCCTAAGAGCTGAGACTGCTGCTTTCATGAATGAAGTATGTACATGTATACGTACTGATAATGGCTCCATCATCCCAGGTGATGCCTGTTAAATCTGGGCACAGTCCACCAGAATGAAATGATGTTTGTTTGCAAATTGGGATATGCTAACCAGGAACATGGGAAAAAAACTTCAAAAACTTCAAAAACTATACTACACGTAGGCAAGTATTACAATTTTAAAAGTGTACATGTGGCAAATGATAAACAGAAAATACTAGGAATGAGTTGAAGGGGTTTTTTTAACATTTCCTTTCCAGGCGAGCAGAATGTTGTGTCCCTGATGTGCCAATATCACTTATACACTGAGAGAATTTCTCTAAGAAGCGTTTTTTAACTTTTAAGTCAAAACACATGCACCAAGGTGAACATGCTGTTGAGGTAGGAACACTGTCACTTCCCTAAGAGTGACAGTGTCACCGTTGTCTATCAGTGACACACTCTGTAAAAAGACATGTTCTTCCACAAAGCTTTCCCAGTAACTCTGGGAAGCTGCAGGCAGGATATCCTCTGATGTCACATAGTCTGATGTGCCAAAATCAAGGGCATAAAACCCAGGATGTCACAGATATGGTCTTGTGGTTAGCTTGGAGGCTGGGCAAAGTTACCCTTCGCAGGCTTTTGCCTATCTGTCAGAAATGGAACATGGAGCCCTGGAGTCTGTTAGAAAATGGTTTTACAAACAGCAAGAAGGGGAAAGAAGTGGAAGTCTTTCCTTTTCTCCATTCAATTTCAGGACTGTGGCTGAGTTGGGCATGCCTTGCCACAGTCTTTACAGTGAGTAAAGGCATTTTTTCCTCTGCTATTATCACCAAGAGGTGATATTCATGTGACTGCTCTGCATTCAGCTGGCACCTTTGACAGTCTTGCCTGCACTTTGTCCACCGGCACTTGGAAGTGGCCTGTAACCTCAGATTAAAGGGATGACTCTAAAGCGCCTGTTTGTGCTGCTGCCCGACGAGTCTTGCCTGTAGGAAGGTTGTGGTAGCCTGGGAGAGTACTCCTACATGTAGATAGGCACCTTCAGAATAACAGTTTGTGACTATCTGGGGAAAAGCCAGGACAGCCAGTAGAGAATCTGCAGCAAACTGGGACTATACCTGTGGGGATTAGTAAGAGAAACATTTTGCTTAATGTCAGACGAGATTTTAAAATGGACAGAGAAAGGAGAAGTAGTATTTTTTGCAAGATACTAAAACCTAAAAAAAGGAACGATCCATAAAAATATACTCCATAATCCAGGTAAGCGTGGTACGGTTCTCTCCTTACTGTGCTGTTACATCCCTTGACATTAACTATAAAGGCAGCAGTGTACGTGCGCGCATATGGGTGAGCATGACAGCACTTAGGAGGGTGAGAATGGAGCTCCTTTCTTTCTGACTGCCTTTTAATGAATGAAAAATGAAAATTCCATGCCTTGCTGTGTGATGCTGTTCTCCACATTTGGCATCTGGGATTGATTCTGCAGGCCTGCTGCGTGTGGATCCCCCTCCACAGCTCTGCCAGAGCCGCACACACACGAGTGCAGCATCCAGCCCCAGGTGCTGCTCTGTTCCTGCTGCCTGGGAATATCATCTCATGATAGCCAAGAGGAAAAACAAAACAAAAATCCAACTGGGCAGCTGAGGAATTGGCTTATAGAGTTACATTTTGAAATAGATTACAGCAATGCCTGACTACCAAACTATTGCATTTGCTAAATATTTAAGCAGATAATGCAAATAACTGCAGCTAAAAACAATTCTTTCTGAGAAAAGAATACGGAGTGACAGGACAGGATACTGTTTGGCTTGTGTTAGGCATATTAAATGAATCTTAGCTGGTGTTGATAAGTCTGTCAATCCACAAGAGGGAAAAAAAATGCCTTAAAGGATAAGCATAGCAGGAAAAGGAAAATTTGTATTCAGGATGGTGCTCTGGGTACTGGATTGCAGCACTGATGGAGACAGTGGAGGTGAAAGGGAGAAGCACATACTAATCCATATTGCTGTCCTGATTATCAGGCAAGGTGGCTGAGGCAGTGTGAATTATTTAACTTCAAATAGGTGTGTAAATAACAAGTAAATGTTATCACTGATCCTTTTAAGCTTTTTTAATAGCTTTTTTAGATTCAAGAATTGAGAAACATACAAGGAAGCTGACAATTATATACCTGGAAAAGAGTGCAGAGCAGCTACCTCTGTTGTTTCTCATGGATGCTGTATTCAACACAGTGACATGAAGATAATCCTTACCCAAAGGAGCAGAGGGCACTGACAGGGTGGTGTGCTAACTCCACTTCTTTTGTTCTAGCTGAGTAAGGTAGCGTTTTTAAAAGCATCCAAGTGCAGTTCTGGTTGAGAGGTCATACGTCTGAGTTAGCTCCAGACTTAATAACCTCTACTGAGAGCCAATGACACATTTACATGACTGTACAGGCTTCTGGACTGGAGCTGGATACTAAGCCTTAGAGTTATTAAGTGCCATACCAAAAAAATATTTAGACATGTACACATACAAATGCACACTTGATAGGCTTATAAAAGTGCTTACAGAGTTAGGCACCTACTTTTAAATCACTGTGAACCTTATATAATTAAATCCTTCTAGAAATCCCATGAAGCATGGTGTTTGGTCTTCTACCTAAATATGCTATAAGATCTGACCCACTGACTGTCACTGAGGCCTTAAGTACTTGTCTGGACTAGTTCTTTCTGAAAATGGGATGCAAAGTTCTGTGTCATGTAGACACTTTTTTTAATTCTATTGTTTTCAGACACGTGAAGAAGCAACCAAGTTGAAGATAATGCGCATAATCTCTAACAGGGCAGCATTTTTACTGCTGCCCATTTCAGCCTATGGCCAAGACTCACTTCCTCTTCCATTGCTTCAAGACCTTATGCTGTGAGGATGAACAGAGGATGTCCAAGGCAAGGAAAGATACAGAAAGATGGTGGCACATCCAGGGCAGCAAGGAGCACAGCTCCTGTGTCAGTACCAGCCACGGCCCACGGTCACAGGCTCAAAACCACTTGATAGGGCTGGCCATGCTGCTTCACAGCCCCTTCAGTCACCCTGGCACAAAGCCAGCCCATGTGGTATGTAAGTGATGTTGGGCAATTGGGTCCTACAGAAAACAGTATTTTCTGCAGGAGTGGAGGGCGATGTACTTTGACTTGGCAGAGACATTCACAAGTCATTCCTGGAGGCTCCCGGATTCACGTTTATGAGGTTTCTAGTGCAACTGCCCAGATTTTCCTTTTAATTCTCTCCTTTTTCTTCTCACATTAACTTAGGTAACCTTGGACTTACACACCTGCAACAAACTCTAGACTCAGTCACTGGGCTGGCTGTCAATAACAGTCAGATGACAGCCTGGCCTACTTTATATGTTAACAGCATCTTGCAGCTGAATAAAGGGTTGATTAAGAGCAATCACTGTAGAACAATCTGTAGAGACGGTTCTACCTGGGACTGATAAGCAGACTGTGCCTCTTTCTTACCATCTGAGGGATTTGCACTTGACCAGAGTTATAATTCCCTATTCCTGCATATACAATTGCCATGTTTAAAGTGAAAATTGATTCAGAACATCATATCTTCGCAAAGGTACAGCCTGCATCCAACAATACCTCATCCTTTATATCCTATTCTCTCCTCTGCTGCTACCCCAAATACTGCAAAAAATGGAAAAATCCTATTTTCCTTTCCAGTGCTCGCCAGGGGAGTGGATAATCTACCCAAAGGCTGGCTGCACAGCATGTCATTTAGTTCTCCCACACCACCTCCAATGGACAACTGTAAAGAGTAAGTTTGTGTCAGGGCGACAACTGGATCTTTTAGAAGTGATCAGGAACAAGCTACACTTGTTTTGAAGGGAAATTCAGGACAATTTCTTTAGCTCTAGCTCTATTATCTACCATTTGTGAGGGATACCTAGACTCGTATGAAGAGTGCTATAGAGCCACATACTTAGAAAAGGTGAAAGGAAACTGCATGCATACAAAATACACAGATATGGACACACATCTCCAAGCATTCTTTAAAAGCTGCCCAATCTACCAGGTACACTAATACAATCTTATACTCTGGAAATATCATAAAAAGCTTTGAACTATTTCAGAAAAAAAAAAAAAAGAGAGAGGACTGCTGCAGTGTTAGGATTGCTAAGTACTTACTGGAAACACCACTGATAATTAAACCACTTTTTTTTCCTATATTTATCCATTTGATAATGCAAATGTCTTTCTGCAACCAGTTGAGTTCCAGCTGTACATGCCCCATCCTGAAGGGCAAAGCTGTTGGCATGTGTGGTTCTTCAACGCAGCGCAATGGGCACATTTCATCTCTGGGGCAAGATGTGGGAAATCTCAAGGGAGCATTGCATCTCTTCTGCACTGCAGAGTTCACCTCATGCTCTCGTACGGAAAACATCCCAGGGTTCAGTGGCATGGCAATGGGCCAGTGGTTCAGCTATTTGATGAAGGTAATGGCTAGTGTCTTCCATGGAGAAAACGTACCTGAGAGGATACAACCCATATCAACCCTGAAATAACACTTCCAGCCTTGCTCTTGCAAGAGGGAAGTTTCTCCTGCGTTACTTTACCTAAAAGTCAGCAACTCAGTTGCACAGGCCCCTGAGGGTCCCTTGATTATTTTAAAAGGCTCCATGAAAGGTAATTATGGAAAGACTGGTTTCAGGGGAGAAATCCTTAGGGATCTGCACACTAAAAAAAGAGGCTGAAAATCACAGGGTTAGGCTGCTGTCCTGTTCTTCCCTCCTTGAAGCCTCTACTGGCAAGGTATGGTAATGCTTTCAATTATCTCCAAAAATGACAGAAGAGGAAGGCACTCAGCACCTTGCACAATCAGGTATTTAATGTCCTTCCTTACCCTCCCTGGGGCTCTGCCGCTGACAGCAAATGAACTGATAGCTCCTGCTGCTCCCACTAGCCTGGTTCTCTGTGTCATCCACCTACACACACTCACACATCCATTCTCTCCCTCATAATTTATTCATTCAATTTATTTATTTATGTAGGTCATTTTCAGTAGTAGTTTTACTAATAATGGCAGAAGAAGAGAGAAACAAAGTTAGGGAGAGAGCTGGTGGCACACAAGGAATGGCAGGGGGAACTGTACTCTGCTGAAAACAAGATGTACGCTGGAGGATTGTTGCTGATTTTCTCCCCAGGCAGAGCCTCAGCAAATTCCAAGTGACATCAGCTTCACCAGCCTTTGCTCGACGCTGACTTCACGCAGCCAATTTACCTGGTGCTTGTGCTCTGCTCTCTGAATTTACACGGTCTTTCTGATTGTACTTGAGGCCTTTTAGAGCTCTCAAAAGACTACTTCTGCATTTAAAGACCATTACTTTGGTTTTCCCAGCATTTAGTCATTTAGTCATTAATTGTGTTTTAAAGCTTTAATCCACAGGGGTCTTTGCAGTAAAGAACAGGCATATTTACATTGCCTAACCGATGTGTCTAAATTAGATTACCTCCCTTTATTTCCCTTTTAACAACGCTCTAAAGAAACTTCCTTTTCTACATTGACTCCATAGGAACTCTAAGGAAATTACCTTCCTAAAGATGTGATCAGAGAAGGTGAGATTAGCTGATCTTAGGGCTTTCTGTCATTGAAAGAAGCAGTCTTGTTCCTTCACGTGGCATGCTTTTTCCTGTCTTTTTCCTCTTCCTTCCCCTAATTCCATCTCTATGTTGCCCACTCATGCTTCCTTACAGCACTTTTGACACTCACCTGACCCCTCGCTGAGCTGATTCAGCTCACTGAACCGACAGAAAATAAATCCAGAGAAGTAAAAAGTAACAGTTTTCTGATGGGTTAATAAGCTGGATCAGGTCAGTGAATATGAAAGCCCAAAGGTGAGTCAGGATCATGTAGGAGGGAGTGTGAAGAGCAAGGAGGACTGACCCTTTTCACAGCAGAAAATGATCAAAAGAGCTCAGTTTGTCTCCACTAACAGTATCCCTAGTTGGGAATAAAATATGAGTGCCTGGAAATAGAGGGAATTTATCCTCACTGTTCTAGCTGTGCAGTAATTAATATTTCATTTTCTTTCCTTTCTATGCTGTATTGGGTTTGCATGGCATGGTTTTGGTAGCCAGGGGTCTACAGGGGTGGCTTCTGTGAGAAGCTGCTACAAGCTTCCCCCACGTCTGATAGAGCCAACGCCAGATGGCTCCAAGACGGACCTGCTGCTGGCCAAGTCCGAGCCCATCAGTGATGGTGGTAGCACCTCTGTGATAACATATTTAAGAAGGGGAAAAAGTTGCTGCATAACAACAACCTGCAGCTGGAGAGAGGAGTGAGAACAACTCTGCAGACACCAAGGTCAGTGAAGAAGGAGGGAGAGGAGGTGCCCTGAAGGGAGGGACTAAGGCTACTGAACAAAATTGTTTGTTCTGGGCTAGAAGACAGGCTTTCCTGCTTTGGGCAGTGGGGGGAGGGAAGGATGACAGCCCATATCTTCAGTGCTCTTTGCTACTTCTGCACTTTCTGAATATTGTGATTTATGCCTCTTATCGTAGGAGATAATAACGGCCCTGGTCAGGTTCAGCCGTCCCTGCTGCTATGTACACAGACACACACCTCCACTATCTGTACCTGTGCACATGTACAGGAGCAGTATTCACATCAGCTCGTTTGGGCATCAAGATTAGATCCAGTTCAGAGCATGTGAAGAGCCTAAGTTCTCCCATACTCAAGCACCCATGTAAAATACTTACAATTGATAAACACTTGCTATGTCATTCACTTGTCCTTTTGCCTCCCTCTCCAAGAGGTGGGTATACAATTACTAGCACAGTGAAGTCCTAGAAACAACTTCCTCATGTAATGTAATATTACAAACAATGCAGTAATATAATACAAACATAAGCTGTGAATCTCTGTAACAGACACTCTTTGGGGTAAAATGAAGGGAAAGCTCCACATGAGGGCTTGGACTAAGCACTCTTTGGGGAAGTTTTGTTTTCTTGTCACATTTTAGACTGATAAATACATCTTATGTGTAGAGATTTGTTGCCCTTTTCTGACTGGATTAACTGCAATTAAGCCAGAACTTCTTTGCATAGAGAAGTGGGTCTGACCAGCTATTCTGCAGCAGATATTCTGCACTAGAGGACCATGTGGTGTCTTTTCTTTCACCCTTTAGAAACAGATTAAGCTAAACTGCAAAAGGACACTCTTCGTATGGAATGAAAGGATCTATGCAGGGAAAGGTGCAGAATTCTCATGTTTTAAGCACATGTGTTCACTGATTTCCCAGCAGCTTTCCATGTACACAAATCCATTCCTAGGAATGTTAGTTTTCTTTTTATCTACATTCTAGCAAGCTGCAGGAATTGGTTTTGGTTTGCATTCCTTGTTTTCCTCCAGAAAATGTCCAGTGGGGCATTACTGTCCCTTGTTCTAAATTCTTACCCCTTGCTGTACTGGTATTTTATGTACTGTACCTCTGACTAGTGCTCTATGAGACACTAGAAAGTGGAAGAGGTTTTTTTGTGTATGTCTCTGTAAGTAAGCACATTATACATTTAGAAAAAAAAAATCACCAAAAAGACCCCTGTAAGTTTCTCTCTGCTCTAGAGCAGCCTTAACACATACAACCTGGTAAGTCTAGTTTGTATGCTTGTGCAGAGAACAGGTTTCCAAAGGCTTGTTCTGGAAACCCCTGATTAGATAATATGTAACAAAGAGAAAATACGGTTTAGAGGACTTTGTTTCCATTTGCAGCTCATTAGAGGCAGACCAAAGCTAACTTAAACCTCCTGGCTGGGAGATACTGGATGAAGATAAAACAGGCGCAGACAAAATAGGACTGTTTACACTTGATACAGCACTACCCTGAGTTCCCACGTGATGAAAAAATAATAAGCTGCCGAAGGAAGAGGCACTGTCTTCAAAAGCCTCAAACCCTATCCATTCAAATTGCTGTGATCCAGTACTTGCGGGGGTACTTGCACTACAAAACTGGTCAAGGGAGGTAGTCCTCCAGCAAAGCACTCCAGATCTACAAAGGTGACTTTACCCTCCTACAGTTTCAGATTGCAGGAGCTTCAACTAGACCGAACTCTCATCCCGTTGCAGAGGACAGACAGGGGCAAGCGGTGAAGGCAGGCTTTTACCAGTCCAACCTAGATTGCTACAAAGGGCACTCTTTACCCAAATTAAGAAGGCCACATTAGGGGAAAGAGAAGGAAGAGTGTGCATGTTTAACTAATTCCATTTCTAAATTAATTTAGTTAAATCAGTATAACTTTTGTGTGTGAGCAAGGCTTATTGTCAGAAAGCTAATTCTAAATTAAAATGAGAAATAGAGCGGTGTCATCCATTACAAAGGAGATACAGGCTGAAAGTACTGCTGAATTGCATGATGGCTTCTAAAAATAGCAGAATGCAAGGATTAAGTACAAGTGAGTTAATAAGGTGTTAGACTGCATTCTGAAGGCTGCTTAAAATTAGCTGTGAATGTGCTTTTGCTTGTCCTAAATACACTGCAGAAAGACACCTTTTTTTTGCATCTCTTTCAGTCTTTCTTTGAGCTGTCATACTCTGAAAAGTCTGGCTCTGGAGGCACTAGAGGGAGAGAGATAGCTTTGCTGTTGCTCTTCTTTCCAATCATGGTCTCAAGCCTGAAGGAACCAATTTTATTAAGTGACGTACAGAGGTGAACCTCAGTCATTTCCCCATATATTTTATTCAGTGTGCACTACAGTGCCATTGTACAGTGCTGTATGTTCTGTTGCAAAGGCATTTTCACAAGAAGTGCCCATTTTCAGGATCAGATAATTTTCTAAAAAACAAACAAACAAAAGACAGAAGGGGCTATAGCTTTCCCGGCTGAACCTCAAGTTAAAATAAAACGTTGCTTGGATTTACTGAGATTCTACTATGTCTTCTGCATTCTACGGCTGTGCAGAAAATGTAATAATTTTTAGCATTTTGCAGACTCATACAGCACTGCAACAAGCCACAGGCTGTCAATTACCTTTACAACCATTGGGGCTGGGAACCTTCTTCTTCTTCTAAGCTAAAATGTAACTTGCATGAATTGTGGCCTATATGCAGATCTCAGGATGTCGTCTGTGCCCCACAAAAATCTCTAAACAACTGCTAAGCCAGGTGCTGCCTGACCCCACACAAAGCACTGCATATCTCTCTGGCACAACAGGCTGTATTTAGTTAGGTTTGAGAAGTTTATGTTTCCAGGAGAACTAGGATCCTTGCACAAAGGTGATTCCACCCTCAACCTACATTGTCTGATCTTCCAAAACTGGCACTGGCCAGAATTGCTGCCTGTGTGCATGCCCCTATGGCATCTGAGAGCAATCTGCTCCTCTATTCCATAAGCAAAATATCCTATAATCCACCAGAGGACTAGTATTCCTGCATTGCTACAGATGTAACATTTTGCCTTTTCACTGTACTTTTTCAATTTTAATGGACATTGAGGAGTCTCTGGAGTTTACAGAGTCAATCAAGTTTGCAGTCACACAGCTAAACATGTAATCAGCTCTTCAGTCCCTCGAGCCAAACCCATTCTAGCATCCTCTTTTGTCAAAGCTGACATCTTGGAGTTTTGTGACATAGGTAGAGTTTAGGTAAGTTTCCACTTACTGCAAGAAAAAAGTGCTGGTTTATTCTTTCTGAAAAAAAATTGCCCATTCTAGAAGCTGTGCAAGAAGGAAACTTCTTGGATAGCATCTTAACCCAGAAACTTCCTTCACATCCAAAGTCTGGTTGGAGAATGGCAGCTCAGGCATAATTCTGTGTGTCCTTACTTCTGAGAGTGAGGGTCAGTATTGAAACATTATCTGACCACAGCTGCAGATCTACAAAGCATTTGCAATTAAGCACCTTCTGGTATCCACCCTTGTCTTTAGAAGAGCGTGAGAGTTTGCACTGTGTAAATGTCTTAGCTAGCAGCAGTTAAATACAATCGAGCTGTCTACTTTTAAGTTTAGGACAAAATACTTCACAGCTGCAGCCCTTCTCCCACTGGGTATGACTAATCAGATCTACTTCCCTGATATTCTCTCCATCTCTTTAGGTGTTTGTACACATAAATCCTTTTGGCCAAAAGTACTTTCATGTTGAAATAAGTGCTCACTTTGTATTTTTCCAGCATACATGTATTTTTTCAAATTCCGTGAGTAACACTCCAGGACTGTTAGACAGGGAGAAATCACAGGTTATGGATGGTATTGTCAAGTTGTTCAAGTCAATGACTGAACAGTGCAATTCGTCACTTCACTGCCATGCGCTAGATCAGGGGTTCTTTCTCCTTTGTTAGCTTTTCAAAGATGTGGGATCCAGAAAGGATGTTACTGTTTTGCTCCTATTTCAGAATTACTTGTGAACAAAGCATTTTTTTACCCACAGAAAAAATGCAACTTGTATGGTTGGAATAGTAAATTGAGTTGTAATTAACTTAATTACAATAATAATGAAAATATAGTCTTTTGAGGATAGCAAGGCCTTTAGCTAGCTGTAGTTCCAGTCTGACAGAGACAAACCAATTTAAAATTTACAGTGGATATCACCATTGTTAGTAAAGAAGCCCAAAAAGAAGCTCAGACGAATACGGCTATGTTCAACATTTAAAAAATAATCCATTTTGCATTATTATAAGAAAGGGGACTTTTGTAATTCAAATAAAATCAAAGATTCTATTTTATGACTTGGAGAATGTTTCTTTTCTTAAGTTGTTCACAACATATAATTAGAACTGTAGTGTACTTTACTACACACTGCACAAGAGATTCTCTGTCTCACAGTGGCACAGCGTCACTGAGTGACTGACAGAGAACTCTCAATCTGTTATTATATGTTTTCTACCATTCAAAAAAATAGTTGCCAAACTTAATCCTATGAACAAAGTAGATCAAAAAAGAGATGTAATTTATCTTTTTAAAACTTATATTTTTTTATTGGTTCCCTTTGTAGCCCTTTTAATAAACGGAAAAAAAAGCAGAGCACTTGTGCAGTAACCAGCTACGAACCCCCTTCCTCTAACACACACGTACTTTTGCAAAGAACGCTCTCCTGTAGGTCCAATAGCCCTGTACAATTCACAAACCAGTGATTTGTGTCATGAAGTACTGAGTTGCCAATGAATAACGTAATCACTAATAAAGATATAGGCCATAAAATCATTTGTGATTAAAAGGTCATCGATTTTTTTCAACCAGACTTTTATCGTGACATCATCGAAGAAGTCTTCTGTTCATGCAAGTGCTACAATGGAAAAGTCTAAGTATTTTTTGGCTATTGGTATGTGTTTGAGGTATAGTGATGCATGATATCTCATTGGAATTTAAATACATACCTTAACTTTTATTGAATACAAGGTTGAAGCTTTGTAAGTGCATAATATGCAGCATGGCAGTAACTGATATTATGCGTGGGAACTCTCCCACACCATATCTGATTCTCCGACATCTTCTGAAAAGGATAAAAGATATCAAACTCTTATTACTCGTAATTTATATAGGCATTTCGATATAACATTGCTAAATGTCGCACCACTTTATAAATCAAGTGATCAACAAAAAATCTTTGCACTATATTTGTGTGCTATTATTTTTTATTATTAAAAGTATGCTTAAATGTCAAGTCCAGGAGGTGCCTGTGTGATGAAACAGGTCTCTGATAAAAAAAATACTGACAGAGAAATGGAATGACCAAGCTCTAAAACACAAAACCACAGGACAGCTAGGAGGCTGTCTTGTAGAGTGCGATATGGTCTACCTCCCTCCCACTGAACATTTGCCCCATGGCTCCAAAGAACAGTAAATGTTTAACTTCTCTGGAAATAGAAAGTCATCTGCTGTCCTTCCCATTAGTTCAGTAACACTGTTTTAGCTCCACAGCTAAATATGAACAGGTTTTGATCGACCAACAAATCCCCATCTGAAGTTAGGCTTCTAGGCTCCCCGTTATGGTAACAAAGAGGAGCCAATTTAAAATATTTGGCTGCATCCTTGCATAAATATTCTTGTACAGAGGGGTGCAATCACTACTGTAGCTGTTTCACAAATGGGGAAGCTGAGGCCTGGAGAAGAAACGGCTTGCCTGGAGTCACAAAGTACATCAATAACAGTGTTGGAAGGAGAAGCTGATGTTGTGATTCCTCAGTGCTGTCTGCGCTGGAAAGATTTGGCAGTACTCCTGGGCTGGGAATGCCCAAGCCTTTCCTGAGCGCAAACCTCCTCTAAGCTAGACTAAGCAGTGTGTTACACCAGTAGTACAGTCCTAACGTAGTAGGCTACCATGTTGTTCATCCAACCTGGCAGACATCTATCACACAGTGGAAGACATGACGTACGTAGCAGGAGCTGGCCAGGCTGACGTCTGGAGACAGGTTGCAATGCCAGGCAGGCCCTCCATGAGGGCATCACCCCTATTTCCCTTTGTGCCTACCAGACCTCCCTGCCAGGCACTTCCCTGGTTCCCCTGCGGCTCTAAGACCTTGCCCATGCTGCCTGAGGAGATGAGCCAGGTAGAGCCAGTCATCAAGCTAAATGTACGGGCCAGATACGCTCCACACATCAGGTCACTCAAGGTGGACAGGGGTCCCAAGACTGCACTACATGTGTGTGTGAGGTATTGCCTGTCTGCAAGAAAGCCTGAGGCAAGAGCCAACTGCATGCATGAGACTTACCAGGCCTGTTCTCTTCCCATTACTACTAGAAAATTTGTCAATGGCTTTAAACGTCAGAAGATTGAAACCTGCTGAATTAAGAGAATGAACACAAATGAAAATATAGTAGAAGTCTGTATTTAAGTAGCCTGAAAAACCCATACAAACACAGCCATCCTTCTCTGCCCCACAAATGGGCACTGCCTGCCTCTTGGCAAAGAGCCAACAGGAAAGTGTGACAGTAATCTCAAAGACTGTTAAAATGTCACTGCTTTTAAAAAGTGCTCAACAGCAGATTCAGAAGTTTTGATAAAATATCATAATCCTAGTAACTAGGCAGTATAGAAACAGATCAACTATAGCTGATCAACTTTAAACAGAAAAATAAACCACACCTATCAAATTAAAGATTATATTTTATGCTGAATTATCCTCTTACCCTTGCAAACTGCAAAATTCTGTAACTCAAAATGAATCTCCCAGGGCACACAATTTAGTGACACACACTATTGTACAAAAGAATACAGTTTGGATTAAGTTTCAGCATTATTCGTTGCTTCTACTTGACTATTCTCCTGAAATGCACCATTGTATTGTACCTGGAGTCCGTTTCATTGTTTGGAGAACTGCATCTAGAGAGTGCAATTTACCTTGAAGTATTAATTTAAGACATATCGTTATCTACGCACAACAAATTTGCCCGTATAACGACTGCAGGCCTGACCTGCAGTCCACAATGCCACTCCACAATCAGATATACCATTTTTTATCCATGCACTTAAATGTTAAGAAATCGAGGATCTGTAAGATTGCAGGAACCAACAGCCCCAATCAGAACTGAAGCTTCATCATCCTTTTTTACAGCTTGAAAAATCCAACTCTGTTCATCACCCTTAGGGACAACGATGAGGGGGGTATCTATAGTCTACCTAACAACTGTGCAATTCATCAGGTCCATGTGAAAGCACTGTGCAGGGAGCCCTCTCTCCCCAAGAAGTCCTGTTACTCTTTCCAGCAAGCCTTCTGCCCCAGCTTTCTCCCTCCTCTAGTTTTGCCTTTGCCACCCCAATAGACTTCTGAAACCTATTTCCAATTTCTGCAAGCTGCGGTTTTGAATTTAGACACAATGCTCAGCCCTCTAAGAAGCGCTTGTATCAAAGAGTGGTAGTGCTACCAACCTCACAAAGGCAAGCAAACGTATATATTTCTTTTTACACGAGTATTGTGTAGGCCAGTCACTTGATTTTGAACTCCTAATACTCATCTCCAGCTTACTGTTAGAACAACTCATCTTGCCAAGTCTCCCAACAGCATGACTGTTGTGTGCACACAAGTGTAAGCCTTGAGCTTCTGAAATTTCTCTGCGGCTACTCCTCCTTTCTTTGAAAACAGTATCAAGAGCTCCTTTCCTATGCAGCCATGTGAGAGGAGAGCTCAGCATGATCCCTGCCGCACCTCTGATTAACCTCTCCTCTCCAAAAGGAGCGGAGAAATGCAGCCGAGGATTTCCCCTCCGCCTCCCCAGCCAAGGCTGAAAAACTCACCAAGACCCAAGCTTCTCCAAGCAAGAACAGCTCTAATAGGGGCAAAGTCAAATTGCATTACAACAATTTCACACCTGCTTCTTCAGTGACAAAGTCTGAGCCCGTGCCACTGAAATCAATAGGAATTTTATTACGCAATATTTCATTATGCGTGTTTAAGTTGGTATTTTCTTCAATGGTGCAACTAGTTGGCCATAAAATGGGTACACTGCATTTATTCATGCATGTAAAGGGGAAAAAAAATCAGAGTTTATTTAATACATTTGGAAAAAACCATCTTTGCAATGGGGAGGCAAGAACTTACAATACACTAAGCAAATAACTTGTTTGTATCACAACATGATCCAGAGAGATACTATTTGTCATTCCATCCTTTATAGATTTTTTTTTTTAAACAGAAACTAGGTATTTCTTTCACCTGCACTGAAAAAACCCCGCAGTCCTGCCCCTTCCCACCTGGACGGGTGAGGCACTGTGCTCCATTACAGGTGGTGTCTCTTCTCTCCTCAGAGCCAAGGAATCGGCTGGCAGCCTTTACAGCAACACGGGAGCTGGTGCGCCAGTGTGGACATAACAGTCCGTCTTGCTCAATACACCGTTCCACACTCCACAGAGGCTATGGGAGAGCTTGCCAGCCAGTGAAGCTGCTCCTTGTCAGCTGGCAACCAGCTCATAACCTGGAGCAAGAAACATGCTCCTCTTAGGAATGTAACCGACTATTCTTGTGGCCGGTGTACACATTTCTCATGCTGGAAAAAAATGTTTCCTTTTCTTGCTTACTTTCCCCTTGGAAAGAGGTGAGTAAGAGAGAGGTTTTTAAAAGTCTACATTTAATACAAAACAAGTAGGATTTTTTTTTATTAAGCTTTGAGAAGTTTGGATACTTATTGCCTACAACGTGCCTACTTTGGGGATTTCTTTGTAAACATAAGGCAAGAATTTATGATTTAACACTTGAGTGAATCACGACACAAAACGCTCAGGATCTGTACTGTTCTTTTCCTTACACAGTCCACTTTAGTAACCAGTACACAAAAAATCCATCTTCAGTTGTTCACAGACCCTCCCTCTCCCCTCACCCCCTTCAGAAGTGTCAGTTAATCTGAAAGACAGAAATACACAGAAGTTCCCATAGTTTTGTGTTTATCACCAGATCCCACCGACCACTCTGCTGCTCACCGCTCCTTTTCCGAGCTGTAACAGCGACTTCAAGGGAGGATGTATAGCCAGCTACCTCTAGTCTCGATTACCCGGCATCGCTTCGCACCCTTCACAAATGCTTCACATTTCCCAAGTCATTAGAAAGGGATTAGCCAACCCAGCGCCTAACACAGACCGTTGTTTCCTTGACAGCCTAAAGAGCCCCATCAAAGGCTCTCTGAGACGCTGAGTCTGCCACCTGGTTCTCCTTCACCCCGTATTTCGTTAACGCGGACAGATACAATGCCAGAGCCATGCTCGGTTTCCCCCCCCCCTTATCTTTTACAGATGTTTCAATCGCGGCGCTGCCGGGACGCCCCCCAGGGAAGGCAGCCGGCTCCAGCCCTTCTCCCAAGAGCTCGTTCCCGAGCAGCGGCGCCATTTGCCCTTCCGGCCGCTCTTCCCCTCCCCCACCCCGCCGTGCCCCACGACGAGGCAGCCAGGCTCGGCCCCTCCGGCCTCCCCGCCACCACACCGCCGCACGACGCGCAAAGCCGGCCTCCCCGGCGCCGGCCACCTTCCCGCCCGGGGCCTGAGGAGAGGTGTGCCGGGCCGGGCGACGCGCCAGCCCGCCACCGCTCCCGCCCGCCGCCCGGCCCCGCGCGCTGGCCCTCAGGGCGACGCCACGCCACGCGACGCCACGCCCCGCCCCAACGGCTCCGCGGCCGGCGCGCGCTCCCGCCGCCGCCACCTGCCGGCCCCGCCTGCTCAAGCGCGGCCGCGGTCCCGCCCCGCCCCGACGGAGGCTTTCCCGGAAAGGTTCTCTTTCCGGTATGCCACAGCTGTTCGCTTCCGGTTCCGTGCCCCAAACATGGCGGCGGCCCCTGCGACAAGTGGGCTCTGAGCGCTGCGGAGCCTTCTTCGGTGCTGCCGCCCCCCGCCCCAACGCCGGGGCCTGCACCCGCCTCCAGTCTTCCCGCTCCCTCCGTGCGGGGCGAGTCGGGCCGGGTGCCGGTGCCGCCGGGAGCACCAGCCGCCCCGGGCTGCCGATCGGTTCCTGCCCGGGGTTGAGGCGCTGCTGCTGCTGCCGCTATGGCGCCGGTGCAGCTGGAGAGCAACCAGCTGGTACCGGCCGGTGGGGGCCCCGCGTCAGCCCCGGCCCCGCCGGCCCCCGGGGCCGTGACAGCCGCCGCCAGCCCCGGCTACCGGCTCAGCACCCTCATCGACTTCCTCCTGCACCGGACCTACGCCGAGCTCACCGTGCTGGCCGACCTGTGAGTGCCCCCAATTCCCCCCGCCCGACCCCGCGCCTCTCCCGGCCCGGCGGCCAGGGCTGGCAGTGCCGCCTGCCAGCATCCCGGGAGGAGGAGGAGGAGGAGGCGGCCTCGCCGGGGATCTGTCCCGGACCCCAGCCGGGGCTGGAAGGGGGGAGGTGGTCCTTCCTTCCCCTTCTCCCACCCCGGGGAAATGCCCTGTTCGTGCAGGTCTGTTTCTGCATCGGGCTGTATCCAGGGGCCTGGTGAAAGCTGCTGAGTGATCTGTCATAAAGAGAGAAAATGATGGTGAGGAATGTAGGGCAGCTGAATGCGGATTGTCCGGTTAAATGCTTAAGTTCACCCCCAAGTTACTGTCAAAAATCCCAACTGTAGTGTTTGTACTGATACCAAAATACATAAAACTGATTCAGATGCTGCAACTCCTTGAGTTACCTGTGTACTTTTTAAAATACCATTTGATTATTTGCAGGGAATAAAATATGTTATTTACATTTACTTTATGATCTGCTGTGCTGATGTTGTTGTGTTTGAAGTGGCAAAACAAAGGAATGTTTTTGGGCCAAGAAAAACTTTCCTGAAAGCATTTGGACTCAGAATAAACCTGTTTCCCTTTTACTTTGTTTAACCTTAGAGGTTCTTGTGGGGAACCTGTATGTTTTAAGAAGTGACATACAGAACAAATGGAAAAAAATAGGTATAGTTCTTGTAAAATACCATATTGGGTAAGTATGCAAACAGACTTTTGCGTGACTTGGAGTTAAGAGTGTTCAAATTCTGGAAAGGATGAGGAGTTTTAGAATTTTAGTTTGCTTTGGAAGAACTTCCAAAATGTCCGTCAAGAAGTCTCTGCTGTATGTTTATGGTATGTGTAGACAGTAGTTGATACTGTATGCGTCCTTGTAGGAGCATGTGCCTGTGGTGTCTTTTATTCTTGTTTTGAGGTGTAGAACAGGTCCTTTTAACTGAAGTGTATAATTAATGTACAAAATAAAATGGGTGGCGTGAACAACACGTGGGAATGCTTCGGGCACTTTGATTCACCAAGTAGTTTAAAAGCTATGTGACGTCCCCTCCAAAAGCAGAGTGAGCTAAGTTTTTCCACTATATTTCCCCATAAAGTATGGATTTGGCTAGTAGAAAGTCCAGCTGGAGAGTATTCTCCTCCTTCCCTCCTACAAAATGATTTCTTATTCTTTTACCAGCACCAGCCTAGTCCTAGAATAAAAAAAAAAGTAACTTTTTAAATGAGATGCCTGTGGTACCTGTAGAACATTAGAGAAATACAGTCCCCTCTCTGCAGTAGTGTCTGTCACACAGGGTGTTGATAAAGTTCTGGAGTATGGCATTTCTTCACTTTTAGATTGATTAAAAAGGGAAGAGAAATTCATTTCACGCAAGTCAGGAAACAGCCAATTTTAACACCTGCTGCAGATGTTCTAGAATTGCTACTATGAATTAATTAACTCTAGTCATGGATGCTTAGTGAGAGCCATCAATTACAAAGCACAGGCAGTGATACTATGTGGCTCACTAGATTAGCAGAAATCTTGGGGTTTCAGCAGCCTTCCTCAAGCTTTTAAATTAATTTGACCAGTTCCAGCTTACCTGGTACAGAGTTGTGGCAGGTGCCCTGTGGTGCTGTTATACACCTGATTTTATTTTATTTTTTCCCTCCTTAACTATGCTGCTTTCTAGAGCTGTCAAGCCACTTCCTTTATCAAACATGTAATTTCATTGTATTTAGAAAATATTTACAATCGTAGAAATTTTGAAATGCTCTTTGTAGGTATGTAGAAGTTCTTCTTGTACTTAGTTTAAGGTTACTAACAAAATTTCTAGTAGTCTGAAATGTAATAGAATGTTATATAATACGTAATTTTTTTTTCCTTTTTAATATAGATTACCAAGAAAGACTGATATGGAAAGGTGAGTTACAGTAAGACAATCTGTAATGCATGTTAAAATATAGAACTTTATTTAGGATGTTAATTTTAGTATAGAACTGTTTAAATAAAATATTATTCTCCAAATTTTAGATTTTATGCAGGAAAATAAGCCTTGTCTGTCTTGCTGTCACTACATAGTTTCAAGATTTTTCTCAGCATCAGTGGCAATATTAGTTTTTGTTAGGTTTTGGTTTTGTTGTTGTTTGGGCTTTTTTTATTTGTTGCACTGTTCAGTAACATACTGTTGCTGTTATAGTAGGTGAACTCTGTTAAGGGCATTTTTCTCTTCATGAATCTTGAAGCAATGAAGTGACAGTAAATGATGTAAAATGGAACTGGAGAACCTAAATAGATTCTAGTTAGTGTGATAAAGAAACTTCTTGTTCAGAAGAAGCAGTTCAACAATGAAAACAAGGTAAAAACCTCTTTTTTGCTTTTTCCCGTGTTACCTGATCTTTCTTATCATGAGCACTGTTTTCTGTTTGTGTTCTATGTGTTTTTGAGGTGTGAAGCTTATTAGAGAACAAATGTAAGAGACCAGAATAGGCCTTTTGTTTTTTTCCCCCCTCCTCCCACCCCCCAAGATGGAAGAACTTTATTTACTTTTTTGTATCTTTGAATAAATTTTATGGAAGCTGTCAGAAAATGGTTTCCTTTATTTGTGTTGACCTGCTAATGGACCTAATTTTCTTTGGAGACGTATAGCAGCTATGATATTCCTAAGAATGTTAATAAAGATTTCTGTGTACCAGGATGGTCATTAATTCAGTGATCTCAAATCTTCCCAAGCTCTCATAACATGTTGTGGAATTAATCCCATTTTCAGGGAATCATAACCTGGGATGATTCCTTGTGCCCCTTTTCCTTATGCATAATATTTTATGAAGAGAAACAATCTGGGTTTTGTTGTTTGTTTGTTTGTTTGATTATCACTCTATTTGCTGAAGAAATTACATTCAGCTTAGGTCCAGAGCTCCCTCATGCTGGTGAGGGGGCTTCTCCCATCTGGATGTTTAGCATTTTTTGGTAAAGCTGGAATCTGCTTTGTGGGGCACACAGGTCTGGAGCAACAACTTAAGTCCTGATGGGTTACAGATAAAAGAAAATAAGACAGCCTTCAGTGGTTACAAAGAATGTCCTGCAATTGGAATTGTCTTGAAATTAAGTGTTCACATCCTTGTTAGCTTTGACTTACAGCTCTTCTTGGTGAAGTGGCTTTCCAGCTCTTGGAGGAAATCTGTAAGGAATGTAGTTTAACTATCCAGATTATTCTGTTTTTCCTAACTTTGAGAGCTGTAATGACAGCAGTAGTTGGGCTTCAAGCTCTGTTTCTTAAAGCTAGGCTGGTGACATGGCATACATTGGTAAAGATGCGATGGTATTATCCTCTAATAAAGTTCACATAAAATCTTAGTTTGTTACTACAGTGCCTAGCTAAAAGATGCCATAATAAGAAAAAGTGATAGGAAATCATGCATCGTAGTATAATATGGCTTTTCTTTGTAAAGGGTCACTTATTACTTGTCAATGACAGGAATAAATAACTTTTGCAACAAGAAAGAGGTGGTTGTATTAAAAAAAAAAACCAAACCAAAACAAAACATTAATACTGTGGTGTAAAATTAATACTGCTGAGTTCAGGGGGAAATCCAGGGGCTTGCTTCTTATAACGGAGACCTTTTTTTGCTCAGTATTCTTCATCCTTTCCTTTTTTATCTTCCAGTAAAGCGTAATATGTGGGAAACTTTTCTCTAAATACAGTAATGTCTGTATAAGATTTAACTGGAACTTGGATTATAATGACTTTGCAAGGCCCTATCTTCTGTTGTGGGGAAATGGAAGGTAAAACCTTATACCTGCGTTCCTGAATGAACAGTTCCTGATGGGAAGTATTTAAAAGAGAAGTATTGTTAAAATACTTCCAAGAACTATATAAACATACTATTTCCCCTAAAAAAAAGCAGTTTTCCTACTGGTTTTGCAGTAGTCAGTGAACAAGACTGTTACTTCTCAGACTTGCAGCAAAGACTCTATCATCTACACAAGATTGAAAAAAAACATTCAGAACTGTTGTAAAAACATGTTATTCATGACTTCAGCAACAGTGCAGTTACATACCTGATTTTTGTGAAACACTGAGTTCCATTCTTTTCTAATGGCTAAATGTTATTTCACTCCTTTCATAGACACGGATAATAGTTTTGGTTGGAATGGTCCTTTGGAGATACCTAGTCCAACCCTCTGCTTGAAGTAAAAGTTTCAAAGTTGGATCAGGTTGCTCAGGGTCATATCCAGTTGAGTTTTAAGTATCTTGAAGGATGGAAATCCTGCAACCTTTCTGGGCAGCCTCCTTCAGTCTTTGACTGCCTCACTATGTTTCTTTGTTTTCCTAATGTCTAACTAATTTTTCACTGGTTTAGTTTGTGTCTCTTGTCCCTTAGCCTTTTGCACTTTTGAGAAGAGTCCGGTTCCATCTTCTCTATAACACCTCTTTACATATTTGAAGATGGCAGTAGGATCTCACCATGGCCTTCTCTTCTTAAGCTGAAGCAAACACAGCTTCCTCAGCCCCTTCTTATATGTCATGTGTTCCAGCCCCTAAGCCACTTCTGTACAGCAGTATCTTTCTTGGCTAGGGAGTATAAAACCGGACTTAGTGTTTCAGATGTAGTCTCACAAATGGTGACTCAGGGTGAATAATCACCTTCCTTGACCTAGGCTGCACTGGTGCTAATAAAGTCTGTCATTGTTGCAAGGGTGCATTGCTGATACCTGTCCACTAGGACCCCCAGGTCCACTCCTGCAGAGCTGCTGCCCAGCTACTGCTTAGTACTCAGCCTGTGCTGTTGCATGGGATTGTTTGGTTCCAGATGTGGGACTTTGCATGTGGTTTTGTTGAACTTCATGAGGTTCCTCTCAACCAGTTCCTTCAGCCAGCTGGGATCCCTCTGTTTGCTGCCACCAGTTTGGCATCACCTGCAAACTTCCAAAGAGTGCATTCCTTCACATCACACAGGCTGTTAACGAAGGTGTTAAATTGTACTGGTCCCAGTATTGACCCTTAAGGAACACCACTAGTAACCAGCATTAAAGAAATCCAACTAGTAGCCAGTCTTTCACCTACCTTGTAGTCCGCTTAACCATGCCATATCTAACCAGCTTGGCTACAAGGATACTAGGGGAGATCTTGTCAAAAGCTGTGCAAAAGTCAGTGTAGATTCATCTGCTGTTCTCCCCTTGGTCACAGAGCTGGTCATACTCTAGAAGGCAATTACATTGATCAGGGATGGTTTGCCCTTGGCAAATCTGTGCTGACTGTTCCCAGGTTACTCATGTTCATTATTTATCTGGATATAGCTTCTGGGAGGATTTGTTTTATGAATTTTCTTCTTAACTGAGCTTAGGCCAACTGTACTATAGGTCCCTGGATCCTTCTTGGCCTTCTTGAAGAAGGGTATGATGTTCACTTTTTTTTCCAGTCATCAAGACCTTTGATCACCGTGGTCTTTTGAAAATCATAGAGAACAACTTTACAGTGACACTGGTCAGGTCCCTCAGCACCCTTGGATGCATCCCATCTACTCCAATGGACTTCTGTATGTCAAGCTTGCTTAAGTGCTCCTTAAGTTGATATTCTTCTACTGTAGCTAATACTTCACTCCTCCAGACTCAGCCACTAGTCTGAGGGATCTGAACTTACCAGTAAAGACCAAGATAAAGAACCCACAGAGTACCGTGGTCGTTAGAAGGCTTTTTAATATGCTTTGCTTTGCTTTTATAGGCCTTGTAAATTTACTATTTCACAGAATCACAGAATGTTAGGGATTGGAAGGGACCTCCTTAAGTTTCATCTTCCTTGAATAAAATTTTTTGTGCAGCCCAGCATAACGTCCTCTATCTATAATGAAGGACAAAGGAACACAGCAAAATTGAAAGACTTTGGGTTCTTAGAGAAGTAGATGGATGTGAATTCCCAGTGCAGTTGTCATTCAGGGATGATGGTGGTGGTTTGGGAAGCAGGATTCTGTCAAGTAAAAATAACAAGACTTCTGTAACTTCATGCATGTGGTATTAATGGAACAGTTACTGGAGTACTGTGTCTAGTTTTATCAATAATTTCGTTATTAAATTGCTGTGCTTTTTTTCGTTGTTTTTTTTGGGGGGGGGGGGGAGTGGATTGTCTACCTTTGATTTCCAGTCACGGAGCATCAGCTTGAATTTTCCTTGCTATTGTGCTGTTTTCACCACAGAAGTTTGATTGACATAACTACTACATTTTTGCAACTTCTCCATGGAATTTGGGAGATTACTGGCTTTCTGAAGTCTCACTGTAGATATCTTTCAAATCCCATAAAGTTTTTCTGAATCTTTCAAAATTCTCAACATCTTGTTCTCATAGTGTGGTTACTGTTAGAGCCGTATGTACATATAGCAGCTTGTCCAACACTTGAAATCTTAATATCAGGCTGAATGCCGTTCTAAAACATATGCTCTGGAATGCAGAGAAGTTACTGGCTTAATGCCCAAGTTCTTGGATGACGTTTGTAATATGTAATGCAAGAAACTGGACCAGATGGTATTAGTTGTGCTTCTGGCCTAAATGTTCATATGCTACAAGCAGATTATGCTTTGCTTATTGCACAAAAGAGTTAACCTCATTACACCAACACTTTCAGCAGAACAGGCTCTGTCTATATTATGAGTATGCATTTTACAGATTAGGATCAGAAGGAGGTGCAACTTCTGTTTGGTAGAGGCCAATATCTGTTGCACTGATTAATGGGGTTTTTTTGTCCAAATGCTTTTGTTACTTTAGAAAACTGTACCAGGAAAACATCTTGGGTTTGGGTTTTTTTCCAAAGTAACTAGAAAACCGTGGTGAAATCAATTAATTGAATGTGTAGAAAGGAAGGAAAACCTCTGTAAACGGTAGATGAAATGGTATTTCAGAGTGTATGGTATTACAGATCTGCATTGTAGATCTGCGTGTCTCATCTAATGCATCTACAGTGTAGATCTGTAATGAAGGGGGAAAATTTGGGTATGCCCCTGTTACATTCTCTTTTACGAAAAAGAACTCCTAAGACATGCAAACATACACTGCCTCATTTTTACTATCTCATGCAAAGCATGGTGGGAGGAGTACTGATTATCAGTAATTTATCCTTATCCCAATTTCTCTGCAAGGCAGGAGTGGAGAGGAAAGTAAAAGGGTGGGGGCATTTTTGCAGTCTTCCCCACCACCACCCTGTTTCCTGGCAAAATGGTAGCATATTGTAACACACTGTGTAAAGGTGTCTTAAAATTACTAGAGTGATATTTTGTTTCATATCTGACTTATTTCTTGTTTTTTAGTGAATGTCAATGTAATGTTACTGCCACGTCTTGTAACCCTTAGGTATATTGCATTGTCTACTTTAAACTTAATCATAAGCCCTGGGGAAATCTTGTAAAAGGTATAAAAATAATTCAGTTCACTGTGGAGTTGTTTCTCTTAAAAGCAGTGAGTCATTCATGTGAGTATGCTTTTTTGTTTCCCCAGACAGTCTTGGTTGGTTAGAATCCATGTGTGTTGTTAGCATTTAGGTATTCAGAACAGCGAGCTGCTTTTTTTCCCGTGTTCTAGTTAGACAAGCTGTATATTAGTGATGCCTCCATTAACACAATTAGAACTTATCATTACAGCTTTTTTATTGGCACAGTTAAATTGCATCTTTATTATATATCTGAGCACTGACTTAATGTACATTTGTTTTTTTTTCCAGAAAAATAGAAATAGTGCAATTTGCAAGTCGCACTCGTCAACTGTTTGTTCGATTGTTAGCCTTAGTCAAGTGGGCTAATAATGCTGGCAAGGTGGAAAAATGTGCGGTAAGTTAGCAACAGAGTTTGGTGTGAAATAATCTCTAAGTGATACGGGATTTTGGTACACCCTAAATTCTCCTTACTATAGAAGTTAGATTGAGAATGGATTGAGAGCAGCCCCGAGGGGAAGGAGACTTGGGGGTGATGGTTGACGAGGAGCTCAACATGAGCTGGCAAAGTGCGCTTGCAGCCCAGAAAGCCAACCATATCCTGGGCTGCATCAAAAGCAGCGTGGCCAGCAGGTCGAGGGAGGTGATTCTGCCCCTCTGCTCCGCTCTCATGAGACCCCACCTGGAATATTGCATCCAGCTCTGTGGCCCCCAACATAAGAAGAACATGGAGCTGTTAGAGCGAGTCCAGAGGAGGGCCACGAAGATGATCAGAGGGCTGGAGCACCTCTCCTATGAAGACAGGCTGAGAGAGATGGGGTTGTTCAACCTGGAGAAGAGAAGGCCCTGGGGACACCTTACAGCAGCCTTGCAGTACCTGAAGGGGGCCTACAGGAAAGCTGGAGAGGGACTTTTTACAAGGGCATGTAGTGACAGGATGAGAGGGAACAGTTTTAAACTGAAAGAGGGTAGATTTAGACTAGATCTTAGGAAGAAATTCTTTCCTGTGAGGGTGGTGAGACACTGGAACACGTTGCCCAGAGAAGTTGTGGATGCCCCCTCCCTGGCAGTGTTCAAGGCCAGGTTGGATGGGGCTTTGAGCAACCTGGTCTAGTGGAAAGGTGTCCCTGCCTGTGGCAGGGGGGTTGGAACTCAATGATCTTTAAGGTCCCTTCCAACCCAAACCATTCTATCATTCTGTGATTCTATGAAGTTAAAAAAAGCCTGTTTCATAGGCAAATGAATGTTAAATTATAAGCAATTTCTTCCTATTTAGAAATTGTATAATCTTGTCTCTTAACAGTTCATGTTCCCAAAACATGGGAAACATCAGTGGCAAAAAATGAAAGGCTTGTCTGCACATAGTTTCAGGAGTGCTTTAGGTGATAGAACAGTGAAGATGGTGATCTCAGTGTGTTAGTTCTATCACTTTCATCCTGCTCTTGGTTAAATAAGAATAAAGTCCAGAATGTTGCCAAAAACAAGCCCCGAGTGATTACAAACAAGTATGGTTGCATTCCAGTAGCAGTCATCAGATAAAGAGCTGTGAGGCTTTACAGATCCTCCACAGCAGCAGCAATAGCGTGTGGATTAAAAGTGTCCTTGCATAAAAAATGTAAGAAATGTCCAGAATATTCATTCTTTCTTTGTTTTATAGATGTGATTACTTGAATTGGAAGTGACAGATAAAATCATCTCAGTTATGTGCGCTAGATGAACTGAACATAAAGGGGCATTGATTTGTGCATATTTTGGACACATACCTTTTTTTTTTAATCCTTGTCCTCTACAGATGATATCAAGTTTTTTAGATCAGCAAGCCATTCTGTTTGTGGACACTGCTGATCGACTGGCATCACTAGCTAGAGATGCTTTGGTTCATGCTCGTCTACCTAGTTTTGCTATCCCGTATGCTATTGATGTTCTGACAACTGGATCTTACCCGCGTCTGCCTACCTGCATTAGGGTAAATAATGCTACAAGATGTCGGGGCAGGGGGGGAATTCCCTGTACAGTGTCAAATGCATGTTAATGAGACTAATTGTCTATGTGCAAATGGAACTGTAATTTAATATAGGCCTAGTGCCAAGTCTCTGTAGTGTCAGTTTCTCATGCAGAGCACTTCCTATTTGAACAAGCTATGCCTTCCCAGTAAAACATTCTCTCGATTTAAACTAATTCTGATCTAGAATGAGTATAGTGGCAACTCTTCTTCCTTGTTTCTTTAAGTATTTGCACGTGCTAAGCCACCATCCTAGAAAAATGAAGTGTGAAAAGGAGATACTGACATCTGTTGTTCTTAGAGGTTTTGCCTGTATTTGGAAATGTACTGAAATACTTAACAGCTCTCTTTAATGCTGCTGCCTTTGCTTACTGTTAAAATGCAGAATTGCAGGATTTTGTGAAGCAATATAAACAGTAGTAACTGTAGCTTAGATCTATAGCTAGAGATAAGGATTGGCTTTCAAATCTTAGTATTTAAAAACAAGTTTAGCCTGACGTAAAGCCCTGAATTTCTTTAATTGATCCAAGTTGAGCAATTTGTTCAGCGGTCAGTCTCAGGTAAAATGTGATCAACTTGAAAACAAATCTGAGTGTAAGATATAAAACTTCGCTCGTGTGTAATGGCCTGTGGTATTTATATTTTCAGACTTCTAGTCTGGTTAGTTTTCATCATTGCTACTGTCAATGTATTATACGTATTTGAGATATGTAGACTCGTTTGTGTTTATTTTAACAGGATAAAATAATCCCTCCTGACCCAATAACAAAGAGTGAGAAGCAAACCACACTTCATCAGCTAAACCAGATTCTTCGACATCGACTAGTGACTACAGATCTCCCTCCACAGCTGGCAAATCTTACAGTTGGTAAGAACTGGAATTACTTTTTGAAGAATACATTATTGTGGGCTGATTTAAAATTGTTGCTTTAGTGCTAAAGCAAAGCTAAAAGGTAGCTTAGGTGAGACCACTATGTATGCTTCATCTGTTACGACTGGGATCCAGTCTCTCTATGACATGAAAATATGTGTTTTCCCCTTTTGGAAAATGAGGGCACTGATAATAGTGCTGAAATTGAAGGTTGGACTTGATGATCTTAAAGGTCCTTTCCAACCAAAATGATTCTATGGATCTATGAAATATTATTTACTTTCAAGAAGAAATCCTGTGTAGGTAATAGCAAAAGGTTGTAGACATTGTCTTCCTCTTTCAGCAAATGTGTTATGAAAGAGTCTTAGGCCTAACAATGTAGCTGCTTTATCTTAAGTTAATTTTTAAATGCAATTTAATTAAACTGTTAGGTCTTTCTGTAGAAGGTCTCTGAACTTTAGCTTAAACAAGTGACCCTAATGTTGCTTTTTTAATCTGTTTTGATCTTTATCTTCATGCATAGAATTTATTCAGATTTATGGATGCCTTTTGTTCTGTGTCTCACTGCAGTACCAGATCTCTTAACCTGTTTTCAGATCTGTTTTCGTTTAGCCCAAATAGTGGTAGACATTAAGACAACCTTTTTTACAGGATGGATGGCTATAAACTGGACTAGGTTATTGCAGAATTGCAGAGAATAGGGCTGCAATGGAGGGGCTGTCCATGCTTTTAACTAAGGCAAGGTTAGCCATGTGTGAACCATAGCCCACAGACCTAGATTGAAGATAATTCTGAAAAATCTTAGTAATAGTTTTCACTGGTCCCTATGTGAACACTTGCAATATCAGTATTAGAGCCATTTTTGTCTAACGGAAGTGTAAGGGGATGTATGTCTGAACTCTTCAGATTTTTTAGTTCATTAAACATTCAATGACTATTAGTTTCTAGTTTGGGTTTTGGTTTGTT
The DNA here is from genome assembly GCF_013368605.1 of Nyctibius grandis. NCBI lineage: Eukaryota > Metazoa > Chordata > Aves > Nyctibiiformes > Nyctibiidae > Nyctibius > Nyctibius grandis. The sequence continues at coordinate 27,759,532 of NC_090659.1, forward strand.
TTAAGAGCATGTCTGGGATGCTTTTGAAAATGAAACTTTGTGAGTTAAAATTTCTATAGGAATATTTCTATATGTCTATAATTGTAAAGGTATATGGCATATTTTGTTAAGTGATTGAGAAGAAGGTTGACCCGCAGGACTTGTACTAAATCGTTTTCTCTGCCACTCATTCTCTTTATGACCTTGCTTACATAGTTTTGACAGTCTTTATTCCCAGTTCTTGAAACAGATAGCAGTGTTCACAAAGGTATGAGGGTATGTATGTCAATTAGATAAATAGTGTACATAATCTTTGCTTGTGTGCATATATATAAATCATGCAAAAGATTATCTTCCTCACATGAAAATGGAGTTATAATATTCTAACGTTAAATAAACGGTTTGCAGTGAGATGTGTTTCCAGAGCTAGATTTCAGCCTGGGCTGAGGTCATGTTCTGAACCTCTTTTAAATATTGCTTGAAGTATTCATTGTTGATATAGCAAAGAGTTGGAAAAATTAAGCCAGACGTTTTGTTTGTGTAACTTGTCAGGCTGGCAGTCAGCTGAATGTTACTCTGCATTATAGTAGCACAAGTGTTAACAGGTTACCATGACTAAAGTACTGCTGTTCAGGACAGTTCGGTATGTCTGTCCATGCTGCTTATTGACACTGGTTCTGCTGTAGAAGCAACTGTGAAGTCTTCAGAGTTGCACAGAAACATATGCAACAGAGCAGAAACCATAGGGGAGTAATCCATTGTGAGAGCCAGGAGCTACCACACTGATATTCTGGGGCATCTTAGGAGAAATAAAACATTTTTTTCTTCCTTAGCCAATGGCCGTGTGAAGTTCCGAGTTGAGGGTGAGTTTGAGGCCACCTTGACAGTGATGGGTGATGACCCTGACATCCCCTGGCGCCTTCTCAAACTGGAAATTTTGGTTGAAGACAAGGAAACTGGTGGTAAAAAAAAAAAATCAAACCTTTACACTCTCTTTTAACGTGATGTTCACCTCTGATGCTGTATAAGTCTTGTTTATACTGGGTCTTTTGCATATCACTACTTAAGATAGTGAAGCTGTATATACTTGTCCTGTTTTCACCTTGCTCTATATGCTTTTAATACCTTAACAATGGTAGACTGTGACAGTGTAGTAGACTGACATTTCCAGAGTAAACTGAGGATTTTGGTATTTTGTTAGAAATTCTGGTATGGAAGTTGCTCAGTACAGTTGTATCTTTTTAATTTCTTAATTTATTTAATTATTTTAAATACCTAGTTTCCTGATGTCTAATGTGAATTACTTTTAATTCATGAAAGATGGTCGAGCTTTGGTTCACAGCATGCAGATCAACTTCATCCATCAGTTGGTCCAGTCACGACTGTTTGCTGATGAAAAGCCACTCCAGGACATGTACAGCTGTCTGCGTATCCTTCTGAAAGTTGCTTGTGAATGAGCTCTTTAATGTAGCCTTGCTCTTCCTAGTAGCTGGAGGTCAAGAAAGATGGATTCCCTGTTAAGCTAGGGAGAAATGTCTGGACATGGAGTAAAAATGATGGCCTTGGAAACAGTTATTCCCCCGTGCCAGCATGTAAAATTTGATTTTACACACTTAATCAGCAAAGGTAAAAGTGAGGTACTCAAAGACAGCAGGTTGTGTGCTAAATCAGTGCAGCAGCAGCTGGCTTCGTGTGCTGATTTCAGAGATAGAATACAGTGATGACCTGGAAGGTATGGGAGCTGACAATTCTTGCTACCAAGAACTGCAGTAAGGTGATGATGGTGTGTTAACTGTATTGCCCCTGTGTGAAATAATAAAATGAGATACAGCATGTGCAGGACGTAGTGCAGTGATTTTCTGCATGCAAAGGGCAAATTGCTTGACAATGTGAAATGGTTTTCAGTGAAACAGTTTCTGCAGAAACAAACAGAATAATGTTATTTTAGGGTGACCATGAGAGATGGGGTTAGTAATAACGATAGGGTGAATTGAATTTCTTTGTTAGTAATCTTATTTTCCCTAAAAGATTATCAGAGTTCAAATGTATAAAGCAAAGCTATTGGGACACTCTTGTCTAACACCCTGCCCTAGATAAGCATTTAAAAAAAAGCAAAAAAAAAAACCTTTGAGAAATATTTTATGCTGTTTATATGTCTCTATGTCTGGATTAGTACATTAGTGTGTTTTCAGACAGCACCTTGTCACAAACAGATTTATGTAATGTAGAGAAACAGATTTATGTAGCGTATAGACTTGTTGGAAGTCTTATATTTTCTTAACTCCGTTCATTAGACTCCTTCTGCTTAGCACTTCAGTTGGAAGTCTTGCATTCACAAACACTAATGTTGATTCGAGAGCGCTGGGGTGACCTTGTGCAAGTGGAGCGATATCATGCAGGGAAATGCCTCTCTCTCTCTGTTTGGAAGTAAGTTAATTTTAAAAGGGCTGTTAACAAACAATAAATGAAATAATAGGAGGGTTTTCATTTACTAAGCTTGAACCAGAATTTTCAGAATTGTACTTTCTTTTTGATGTGAGACTCCTAAATTCTTGTAATTAAGCACCTAAACATGTTGCTTGACTTGCAAAGAAATGAGGTATGTGCGTTAATGTACAGGAGAACAATGGATACAGTTATAAATCAGCTTGTATTTATGCAGATATCTAAATAAATTAATTAGTTTTTATCAGTCTTTTACAGTATTTATTGCTTGACTTGCACTAGACAAAATTCAAAAAAGCAATCCAAATGCCCTTCTGATTGTGTTGAATTTGCAGCCATCTAAAACTTCTTTACATAGTTATAGCTTGCAAACAGTTCTGCATTAAAATGTAAACTGAAGCAAATGCTTTTTTCAGTTCAGCTGTTATAATCTTATTTTTAACCAGAACTCTAAGAATCCAGGATTAGCTACTGAAAAGCATATTTTCTGCTATTCTAGTTACATGGTTTAATTATTCTCTTTGTTTTAAGTCAACAGGTGCTTGGCAGGAAAACAGGGACCGCATCTGTTCATAAGGTCACTATTAAGATTGATGAGACTGATGTCTCAAAACCCTTACAAATATCTCATGAGCCTCCACTGCCAGCCTGTGATTCCAAACTGATGGAAAGAGCCATGAAGGTAAAGGTTTGCTTTGCAGTAGGCATCTAGTTTTATAAATCAAAAACTTTCAAATGCTTTGCATTGTCGGTTTGTTTCACTTTGATTCTATTTAAAGAGCTGTTTCTAAGATTTCTAGGCAGCAGTTACTCTAGGTTGTGTTGTGTTTATGCTGGGACCTAAAATTGTTGTTACAAATTATTGGCCTTGACTCCATCTTGAAAATTACACCTGTTTCACAGTGCATTATATACCACCTACAAGACAGAATGCTGAGGCTGGGGGGAAACAACAGCAAAATTTCAGTTGTGGTTAGTGTTTGGCTTGAAATGCTTTATAGAGAGACAGTTCTTCCCTTTTCTGTCTTGGAGATGCTGTGTAAACTCCCTCTGAAAATCAGCTTCCCCATGTTGCTTGACTGGGCTACCCAGCAGCGCTATTCACTTTAGAAAATCTTATGTTGTGGAAATCTTGTGCAAAAGAGCTAATGTGGTTTACTTGTTGCAAGTGTTAGGTGAAGCTTGGTTTTACATTATCACTACCCAGATTATGTCATGTGGCCTATTTGAATGTGCCTTTCTGTTGTTCAAATTCCTGTATGTTAAAGGTGGCATTGTTGAAGTGATCCAAAATGAGTAACTGCAGTCAACTTCCTACTTGGATAAGGCTTCACTGGTGATAATTCTAGATCTTGGTTAATGATATCTAAGAGAAACTGCGTTCTAGGCTTTATAATGTCTTCTGTAAGTTCTGTAAGTCTGTCTGTGGTATGTCAGGATGTGTGTTTGTCATTATTTCTTACAGTGTTTGAGTTTTTTAAGAGAGCTAATAAACTGGAGTGAATGGTGTAGTTTTCAAACTTTCAGTACAGTTTTTCCACAGGGAAAAACTCCTCAGCTAAAATTCTTCACCTGTCTTACAGAACTTCCTACTGATGATAGCCTTCACCTACTGTACAGACTTTGTATTTGAGCCTCTTGGCCCATCTTGTTCACACAGTCTGACAGACAAGTCTCTATATGGCAAATGTCAAGAACTTCGTATGTTTGGCTTACAGAGGAATGTGGGAAGCTTAGTGGAGCATAGTAGCCGTCTACTCTACTTCTAGAGTAGAAATTCTACTATTAGTACAGTAAAGATATACTAAATTTACTCATTTAATAGCCTAAATTAGCATATTTAGGCTACTAAATATACAGTTAATTTAGTGAAGATACTGTATTTCTGCCTAAATCCAGGAAAACGTGCTTTATCTAGAATATCTGCTGAAGTTCCACTGGAGCTGACACAATCTAAGCTCGCTGAATCAGGTCTACAGACTGTAGATTAAGACATAAGGCCACTGTAAATTTGAGATTTATCAAAGGTAACGCTGACTCGCTTTGTAACTGCTTGCTCTGAGCTTAAAAAATTTATCAGCTATGGTATATACACTGCTGTTCTAGCATTTGAATAATGATCTCAGCTGTAATGACGTAGATAGCACACTGTTTCTGTTTGTTGAAGATACTATGTAAAACAGTGGCATGAACAAATATGTTTGTTTAAGCAGGTTATTATACATTAACCTACTGAAAATTGGATGTCGCTGTAGAACCTGTAGTCACAGAATCCAGAATCGCAGAATGGTTGGGGTTGGAAGGGACCTCTGAAGATCATCTAGTCCAACCCCCAAATCACTTGTTTGTGAGGCAGGTTTAACTCATAGCAGCTGCTGAGTTGAAATGCTCTTGTGGATGGATAAACACTTGATTTTTAAGGCCTTATCTTGGAAAGCTGGTCTTCAGGGGAACGTCATTCTGGTATATGCGAAGGCATGTGCTGAAATTCTGTATAATTCTGTTCTGGTATAAACCTCTATTGCATTTATTTCTTATGCTAGAATAAAATTTGAGTTTAATGCACCCTGAACAGTTTTCAAAGCAATTGTGACGTTAACTAGAGAAAGGTTTTGCAGTAATCTGTAACTTTGCTTATGCAAAGTATGTTAATAATATGACTATAATGTGAATGGATATAAATGCAAAAGCTTTAATTTAGGTTGCACAATTAAGCCATGGTGAATATAAGTGGTGGCATAAGCTTCAGCACTGGCAATGCAAATTCTTCTAGATGCTTTAGGTGCATGACTGTTAGATACTCCTGGGTTCAGTAGGGTTGCTCATATTCAGTGTCTGCCACTGCATCTTCGCTGCATTGTTACCCTGTTAGCAGGACTAAAACTAGAGTGTAGTATTTAATGGTACAATTACATATGTGTTTGTGTAGAGGCAACCATATTCTAATAGAGCGGTGTTCTTTGAGGTTTTGTATGTTTGGGTTTTTTCCTCCTTAGTTTAAGCTAGTTATAAACAGATGTATACTAAGCTGGAAAATGCTCCAGCCTTGATTCAGAACAAGTAGGTCTGCACAGGGAGTGGTAATAGCATATTTGTGAAACTTCTTTTCTTTTACATTTTCTTCTAGTCTTCTCTCAAAAACCCTCCCACTGCCTGCTACACAGACAGAATCTTATGTTAGTTTGTTCCATTCTATAGTGATCCAGATACACAAGTTAACAGTTCATTTGGTTCACCACAGTTCTAAACAAATTCTTTCTGAAGTGATTGTTTTATTAAGTAGCTTTGTTCCAGTGTGCTGATGCATAAAGTCTACATATCAAATTTGCACTTGCTCAAGTACATTCCTTTTTTTACAGATTGACCACCTGTCAATAGAAAAACTCCTAATAGACAGTGTCCATGCAAGATCTCATCAAAAACTCCAGGAGCTGAAAGCCATTCTTAAGAGCTACAACGTTAATGACAATTGTATGTGTTTTCTACTGAAGTTAGTTTCAAGTTAATTGCCATGTGTGCCTAGGAGTGGTTTCCTTTTTTCTTGACGTTTCTTGTTTTCATTAATTTAAATAAAAAATATTAAAAAATAAAGGGACATGTGTCCAGAATTAACAAGACTTAGCTTTAAACTGTTCTGCATTGATCATTGTAAAATACTCATACCTTTAAATGCAGTATAGTAGATGAAGCTGGTAGAGCATTATAGTCTGGGTTGAAGTGTTAAAAGTTTTCTACTGTAAAACTTGTACGTGTTCAGAATTGAAAGCAAATCCTTCACTGTCCTGAGCTAGCTTTGCATGAGACTTTGCTTAAACTGTTGTTGAAACTATTGGGATTTGAACTGAGCTTATAATCATGAAGCAGTGAGTTAAAAGATATCCAAGGATTAATATCTCCTTCAAATTTGGTCTCTTTTCTCATTGTTTTGTTACTAGCACTATTTTCACAGAGAAATTCTTATATTCAGTTCCCTCTTACGTTAACAGTGTAATACTGTGCAAGTGAAGATTGCTTCAAACAGATTCTGTGATTAGAATGGGCTGCGTTTTAATATGATGAGCTTGAATTTTGTGTCAAATTATTAACATCAACTTTTATGTAGCATTCGTTGAGACGGCTCTTCCAACTCTTGTAATTCCGATTTTGGAACCATGTGGTCGATCAGAGTGCCTGCATGTATTTGTTGATCTCCACTCTGGAATGTTTCAGCTGATGCTGTATGGTGTTGGTAAGTAGGTGGAAAACTAGGTTGTATTTAATATCTTGCAAGATTCCTGCATTATGAGGTAATTTTGTGTGAACAGTTCTGTCAAATCTCTGAAGTTCTGTAAGTAAATAAGGGTAATGCAAATGAACACTGCCCTTGGGTCATCATCTAGGTATTTGAGTTTGAGGAGCGGAGAAGTGGATCTTTGTGCTTAAGAGTCACAGTTCAGTTATGTATATTTTAAGAGGACAACAGACTAAATATTGTTAGGCATCATTGCAATGCATATTCTTTACGACTCATGATTCCTGGGTTGTGCTGTTGATGGATGCAGTAATTTCATATGGACCTGATTGCATTGGGTCACATAATACAATTCTCATGTTGAGTTACTGTTCAAGTCTTAACTTCAGGTTTCCGATTACTTAAGAAAAGAAGGAAAGTGAGTTCTTTTAGTTTATTTGCCTAATAACATACTGCTGTGGTTTTACAAGCATTATGGATCATTTCTTGTGTATCTTAATCTCTCTCTTCACAATGAGCCACACAGAGAAGACAAGGGGCAACAATTACAAGTTGCATCAGGAGAGGTTTCATGTCAATATAAGAAGGAAATTTTTTACAGTGAAAACAATCAATCACTGGAACAACCCCCTCAGGGATGTGGTGGAGTCCCCATCACTGGGAGTTTTCAAGGTACAATTGGACAGGGTGTTAGATAATCTCATCTAGGCTCCCTTTCCCACAAAAGGTTGGACCAGGTGATCTTTTGATGTCCCTTCCAACCAGGACTGTTCCATGATTCTGTGATTAATTGTTTGTTAAATCAGATGAGACACTTTCACTAAAAGGTCAAAATTTTGTTTGAAGAGCAGATGTTAAGACCATTCACTCGCCTCATGTCCTTGTAGATCAACTGACACTTGATGACATAGAGAAGTCTGTTAATGATGATATGAAGCGTATCATTCCTTGGCTACAACAGCTCAAGTAAGTGACTTGAATGATTCACTTAGTTTGCATAGAATGAATCACCGTATCTGTATTTTGGATGATCACACTTGCATGGCTTTGTGTTTTACCATGGTAGGGGATATATTTCCTCGCTGTTCTAAGCAACCTTGAGTATTTGCCATCTCCTCTAAATGGGTGGAGGAAATTCTGCTTTTGCTTGGAGTTGATTCCATAGTCCTCCTTTAGTCTGCCCTCTTACATGTAGCTTCATGCATTGCTATGTGCACAGTCTGCATGAAGTCTCTTCACTTTAAGTCAGTAGCAGACCACTTGCTTCCTGAGGATCTCATCTTGTGTTCCTGTTCATTTTCTGTCTCCTTTATTCCATTGTTTCTGCAGCTGACCTCTGCTTGTTTCTCAGCAAGAATGATCTCCCTTCTCACAATACAGAAGAAAAACCAGGAAGTGGCCTGGGATGATTTAAATAATATCTCTTTATCTTCTAACACTGAACCCTTGCTGGTTCAAACCTCTAATCTTCTTCCATAAAGCCCTGAGATTTAAGATACATTTGGCTCCCATAAGAGGTTGTAGCAGATAATACAAACACAGTTTGTATCTGCATGAAAACTAAGTTCCACCTGCTCTGTCGTTTTGGAAATTCCCAGTCCTTGGAGCTAATTGCAGGGTGAAACCTCTATTTGAGGAATTTTGCTTCTAAAAGAAGCATGATGACGCATGAAGCCCTGGCACCCTGGAGAAACTAATCAACCTCCCTTTGTTATAAATAATGTATTCAAGATAATGGCTTGGGTAGTGCTACAGTGTTTGAGGAAAGGCAGTCCTACAAAATGTCTTTTAGGACAGCTGTATCTAACATGTATCTATGAGAATAAATGTGATGTGTCGTGATGGAGAGATGCTGAGCACCCACACTTTCCACTGCTGTTTTCAGTGGAAGTTTGACTGAAAAACCAACCTACACATTTCTAAGCCCCTTTCAAGCCTAGCTAGGCTTTCTGGCCTTGCCACTATAGCCAAAATCCACTGGAGTAGGACAAAGTTTAATTTCAAACATTAGAATAAATTTGATGTCTTGCATGTGGTTCTTCATGTCCAAACTTAGTCAGGTGAATGAGTTTGTTTATAACATGGTCCAGAGTGACATCCAGCTTTGGTGACTTCTTTTACTGTATTGCTTTTCAGCATATGGGAACAAAGAGTTTCTTTTCTATGCCAAAAAATAATCGAAGATTCCAAGTTGTAAAATAACTCTAATGTGCGTGTTTTTTAATTTGTCCCTTGTTTTTTATATTGTAATTTCATATTGTGTATAAAAATTTATTTTTGTATTCCTTCAGCGAATAATTTCAGGGCTTTTTTTCTTAAATTAACAGCTGTTTGTTACTCAAGCTGAAGACAATATGTAAAGATAGTAAGAGAATACAAAGTCATTAAATTTTCTGTGTGATTTTCTGTATACAACTTGTGCAGTAATGATAGATGTTGACTTGGAACATGACTGACTCTTAATTTGACACTAATACTCTGAACAGCAGTATACTAGAATAACATAAAACAGTCTCAGGGTACTAATACTTTTATTTCAATCCAAGGTTCTGGCTTGGACAGCAACGTTGCAAACAGTCTATAAAACATCTGCCTACAGTGAGCAGTGAAACTCTTCAACTAGCTAATTATGCTAGCCATCCAGTGGGAAACCTTTCCAAACACAAATTGTTTATCAAACTCACTCGCCTTCCACAGTACTACATTGTAAGTATCTGAAGAATGCTTCTGTCTTTTGCTCCTAGTCTTGGATTTACCGGACAGTTCATCTGTTGTACTGTTAACTCTAACATTAGGAACCAAGTGATTGATGTAATCCTTGACTCTCCACTCTCCCTCCCTTCTCTCATTCGGTGTGTTTGTTAAGCAGTCAGGCTTATAGAGAGGAGGGGACATAAAGGTTTATTGCTCAGCAGCATTCCCATTCTCTTTGTTTCCTGAAAGTTTAGTCTTCCTTCTCGGATCCCTTTCCTAGCCACAGAATTAATATCTCAAAAGAGATTAATGTCTTTTCCTTGAGGGGGAGAGGATGGGAACTGATGCAGACATATTCTTAGCTTGAGGGTCTTCTCAATTTGTTGTTTTGTTTAAATACAGGTTGTAGAGATGTTTGATGTTCCTGGCAACCCCACAGAACTAGAGTACAAGTACCATTTTCTCTCTGTGAGCTATGCTGAAGGAGATGACAGCCCCGCTACTGCACTTTTACTACAGCAGTTCAAACCAAACATTGAAGAGTTGGTACTAGACACAAAAAGTGCGAAACAAATAAAAAGTGGTGTCAAGCGCAAGGTATGTGCTTCAAAAGCCATCAGGCTAGTTATAGAGCATGAAAGCTAAACACGTGTTCTGAGCATCAATACCAGCTTTAGTAGTGTTGTTTCAAAAGCTTGTATGGCTGACATCTTACTTATATTGCGGCTTGGTTCTCTGGACTGCTTCCCTAAGGAGATGGGAAACTATTTTGCAGCAGTTGTCTTTTAAATAATGCCAGGCCTTCTCAGCTGCTCTAGAGAGCCAAGGCACAGCACTGTGCTGAGGTAGCTAGAGTAGCTTGTATATGCAGAGCACTGGTATCTGCATGATATGCTTTGTGCCATGTAGGTGTAGTCTTTGAAAGACTTGCAGGGGCTGATAAGACTTACTTCTTGGGGTCAGGCTGACATGGCTTAGTGATATGTAAATACCGTTTTAAGGAAGGGATTGTAAAATTACTTTAATTGAATTGCTTCAGTCCTGAAGTGGACCAGATCCTTTCAGGATTTTGTGCTTAAGGTGTGATTCATTTGAAACTTGGATGAATTAAATTATTCTCTGATATCTTTTCAAAAAGTTTACTCCAAATGTGCAAATACATTTGTCTTTATTTTAATTCTAGTTATCTGGTGATCCATGTTCCATAGAACCTAAGAAACCAAAACGGTCGGGAGAAATGTGTGCCTTCAATAAAGTGCTAGCTCATATTGTAGCCATGTGTGATACAAATATGCCATTTATAGGACTTCGTATAGAGGTATGTATTAAAAAATATTTTGTTTCCTTATTCCCCTCTACTATTCCTGATTCTCTTGTCTAGATGTGGTTATTTGGCAAACTTGTGGTCATGTGTTCACTTTGGAGTTCCCCTGCCAGCTGAGCCTGGGTGTCTGACGTTCTACACTGGGTTGCTCTCGTCTTGTTAGAGCTGGTTCTCTAATCCGGGCACTGCAAAAAGATTGAAAAGTTGAGGGAAAAGGGAAAATAAGGGAATGAAAGACACACTTGTGGGAGGGGGTGGGAGACAACTTTATACCAGATTTGCACAGGCTGTTTTTTGGCTTTCCAGTGCTTGAGGATGTGAAACATCTGTCACTTACAGGAAAAAAAAGTCCCTTGAAAAAGTTAGTTATTTTGCTTGACTTTTTGCTTGGGATAACATTGTTCCTGTTCATTCCTAGTTATCTAATATGGACATTCCTCACCAAGGAGTACAAGTAGAAGGAGATGGCTTCAGCCATGCAATCCGTTTATTAAAGTAAGAGGATATGCTTCTGTTTTCAATTTGTTACTGTACATACACTTGAGAGGAAAAAAAGGATTGTTTGGAGAGTAACTAAAAGTATCAGGGTGGGGGGGATTTGTGGGGTTTCTTTGTTTTTTGTTCTTTTATCGTGTCATGCATTCTCATGTGAATCAGTGCTGGAGAAAGAGAAAAATCAGAGTAGACACAGAGCCAACTATAGTTTGCTTCCTTCATAAGCCTAAACAGGGGAGCTCTGAAAACAGTCTGACAGTCCTCAATCCTAAAATCCAGGCAGTGCTAAGGAAGATATGGTGATGATTCATGAACATGTAATTGCAATTTTAGATCAGATCAGAGGCCTACATACTCCATATGTTATTTGACAAGTACCAATATGTGATACTGCGGAGGAAAATGCAAGGTATCCCAGAAACGACAATTGCATGGTAAAAAACTTGTAGAGGAAACATCTGAGAACTGTCAGTAATGTAAGAGTGGAAGTGACCTGTGGAGGTCATCTGGTCCAACCTCCTGCTCAAAGCAGGGCTGAGCAGCTGCATTTTCCAATCTCCAAGGGTTTTTGTGCCCTCCCTGGGCACAGCGATCTCAAAGGCTGACTAGAGGGGAGTAGTCACTTGATTGTCTGGCTAATACAGCCCAAGATGGTCTGTCATTGCTGCAAGGGCACACTGCTGACTCCTGTTCAGTCTGTCTCCCAGGCCCCCAAGTTCTCTTTCTGCAGAGCTCTTACCCAGCCAGCCAGTCCCCACCCTGTGCTGTTGCTTGAGGTTATTTAGGCCCAAGTGCAGGACTTTGCATTTGTTTTTGCTGAACTTCATGGGGTTCCTGTTAACTCATTCCTCCAGCCATCTGAGGTCTCTCTGAATGGCAGCCCTGTCCTCCAGTATGTTAAGTGCTCCCTTCAGTTTGGTGTCATCTGCAAACTTTGCTATTCCTTTGCATCATGTAGATTATTGAAATTGTTAAATAGTATTGGCCTCTCTGTTAACCCCAAGGAATGCCAGCCACAAGGAGCCACTAATTGGACCTGTAACTATTGACCACAGTGCTTTCTACCTGGCAGTCCATCCAATTTTTCACACTTCTTGGAGCCTACTTCAAGCCTCACCAGTTAAACTTTGGATTGTGGTATGAAGTAAAAGATTATATCAGTTTACAACATTTTAAAAAACCCCAAAGACACCTTCTAGAGTAAAACCTTCTTAAGTTCTTTTATGCTGCAGAAACATACAGTGATATAAAGGCATCAGTCTCTAAATGCAGCAGGATCTACCTTTTTAACTCCACATATGAGCAGAGAAGTACTGAGAACTTGTGAGCTGAAGTTAAGGGTGGTACATGAAATTTCTGGATAGACTCTCAAGGGGTTTGAAAAAGCCACATGTTTTTACTTAAGCTCTATTTAGTCTGTCACCTGAGCTCAAGTCTCACATTGGGATATGAATAAATTAGTGGGTACTAAGATAACTGCCAGGTTGTTCATTGCGTTTAGAGTGAGCTTGTTCTAGAAGGTGAACTGATTTATGAATTCAGTTTGCCACAGAACTTATATATTTTCATGGTTTTTGGCATGTTGCTCTGTATAAAAGCTGTATATCAGTGTGCTCTTACTTTCATCAGGAGATCAGGGCAATTCAACAGATCCCTTAACAGTTTGTAATTTGCAGGTGTTGAATCCATATAAAAATGGGTCTTAACTCAGAGTGCTTTGGTAGCACACTTATTACAGTCCTTGAAGAGGAACAGGATGTCTCACTGTGCAGTCCAGCTATCATTGCTGTTGTTTTGTTCATTCTTTTATGTCCAGACTTGGAAGTTGTTCAGAAAATGTTAGAAGGGAGTATTCTTAGTTTTGGAACTGTACTGTGTATAATTGAGATCCTTTTTTCTTCGTGAATAGAATTCCTCCCTGTAAAGGTGTAAATGAGGAAACACAGAAGGCTCTGGACCGGTCTCTTCTTGATTGCACTTTCCGATTACAAGGTAGAAATAATCGCACATGGGTGGCTGAGCTGGTGTTTGCAAACTGTCCACTTAATAGCACTTCATCCAGGGAGCAAGGTACGTTTTATGTAGGAAGACTGGTAAACTTTGTTTCTTTGTGTTTTACATTGTCTGTTCTAGTAGTTCTAATATTTTACTGTTACTGGACAACTGTCTGTTCTTAAGCTTTCTTATAAAGCACAGTGCACCTGAATCAAAATTTTGACTGCTGAGTTGGTGCACTTTTATTATTTAAATGTGCTTCCTGGTCACTTGGCACAGTTCACTCATAGTCTGTAAGCCACAGCTCAGGAACCACTAGTTTAATCAGTATTTACCGTCTCCATTTACCACTGCAGGACCAACCCGTCACGTTTACCTGACGTATGAAAACCAGTTATCTGAACCAGTTGGAGGTCGCAAAGTTGTTGAGATGTTCCTTAATGACTGGAACAGTATTGCTCGGCTGTATGAATGTGTCCTGGAGTTTGCACGATCCTTACCAGGTACAGAAATAATCTCCTTTGCATTAATGTGATGTGTTTCCAGATTACTATGGTTTTCTCACTCTAACTCTTTTCCCTCCTCTCTTCAAAGACATACCCAACCACTTAAACATTTTTTCAGAAGTTCGTATCTACAATTACCGAAAACTTATCCTATGTTACGGAACTACCAAGGGGAGCTCAGTAAGTAACTCCTAAGTGCACTTGAAATGTATGTTTGAAAACAGAATGGGTTGGCCTAGAGTTCTCAGAATTGTGCTACAAAATATTTCCTTCTGTTGTATTATTGTGGAATTAATATTGATGAATGTAGAAAAGAGAGAAATAGAGAGTGCCAGATTAATAACTCGCTGGGTTACTAAATGCTCAGAATTTTTGAGAATTTGTAGAAGATGCTTCAAATCATGGGAAGGACGGTTGTGTGCTCCTGATTGATGAAAGCTGGTGTGGCAACCTTTTTCTGACAAACTTATGGTTAAGTGTTGCTAATGGTCACTGTTGTATACTGGGGTATATGGATGTATGGAAGCTGTGTACTTAATGCTGCCTTAGAAGAAACAACTCGTAGCATGTAGTACTGTGCTTTCAAATGAGGCGGTCCGTAATTATTTTGTAACAGTGCTGTTCCCTTGTTCAGAACTCTAGCTTACTCTTTGGTATTTGAATTTACAGCTTATCATCAGTTACTTTGATAACTGTGTACTTGCTCACACCCTTGCATTAAATGCAAGGTAGAGGAGGAAGTAAGTGCACATTTATTACAGACTAAGAATGTATTTTTGTGTGCAACCGGTGCGAAGTAGCTGATGCTCTTGAAATTTGCTTCCTGGAAGGTTTTTGTGTTCATGTTCTAAGCTGAATTTTTAAGAGTATTTCTATGGGCATTTTCTTGGGACAGTTAATAAGTAGCAAGAGTAGCCATATGGATTTTGCATGTCACTTCCTTACATATTAGCATGTCCAGTTCTCGGTTTTCTGTGATACAACTGAGAAAACCAGTCCACCTCCAGCAACTCATTAATCACTTCTCTGCAGCATGAATCTCAAGTTTGTTTTTCTCTAACTCACCTTTGGCAGAAAAGGCTTTTGTTCTTTCTGACTGACTTGCTGAAGTAATTCCCCAGTTTTGTGGTTGCCAACAATACAGCTAGCTAAATGGATGTTAAAGCTAACAGCACTTTTTTTTACAGAACCTCAACAACTTTTGAGGAAGGTAAGTTAGGAGTCTGTTGAGGTTTGATGAAAAATGACAGCAGACCAGCTTTCTTGTTATAACCTCGTAGTTGTTCTGGTTTCCAAGGCTGTTTTATGTTCTTGACATTGCAGATCAGCATTCAGTGGAACTCCGTACTCCAGAAGTTCCACATTTCACTGGGAACTGTTGGCCCAAACTCAGGTTGCAGTAATTGTCACAATACAATTCTGCACCAGCTCCAGGAGATGTTTAATAAAACACCAAATGTGGTGCAGTTGTTACAGGTAACGTTTTAAAGACTTCTCTCAAGAAAAGTGCAAGATTATTAAGAGCTGAATTCTGCTTAAACTGTTCTCTTCAAAATTACGTGTCTGTGTTATGATTGTTTATGGATCTCATTGACAGAAAGTGGCTTGGGGAAGATTGTATTCCCCCGATGCCCCATTTCCCCTGACCTTTACTTAAAGGTAAGCTACCTGATCTCTCAATATCTGTTCTCTCTCAGGTTTTGTTTGACACTCAGGCTCCATTAAATGCCATCAACAAGCTTCCAACTGTGCCCATGCTGGGTCTGACTCAACGCACCAACACTGCCTATCAGTGTTTCTCAATTCTGCCACAGTCACCCACGCATATCAGGCTGGCTTTTAGGAACATGTACTGCATTGACATCTACTGCCGGAGTCGTGGTGTTGTAGCAATACGTGATGGGGCGTACAGTCTCTTTGACAACAGCAAAATAGTTGAAGGTTTTTACCCTGCGCCTGGATTAAAGGTGACCCTTTCTGTGTTTTCTGGCATGTTGTAAATAAGTGAGCTTCTAACTTGAAGTATGGATCTGATATGAAGAGTTTTGTGAAACTTTTTTTTGTGAAGAGCTGCAATCCTTCCAAAATTCTGAGCACAGAAGGCATTTTCTGATTTATAAGTAGATTTGTTAATTAGTTTGAATTATAACATCTCCTTTAAGAAAACTAGCATCAAATGTCAGGGGTTTTTTCTTATCTATGTAATAAAGTAAGGTAGAGGCTACTTCAGGCATCCTTTTGTTAAAACTTGCTGAAGCTTTGTGACCAGGCTAGATGTATTCTCCAGGATTAACAACAACTGCTCCTCACAAACTATGTTGTGCGGCAGGCAAGTGCTCATATGTTGCAGGTGAGGAAATGCTCCATGTCAGATGATTCTAGACAGAAATTCCTCTTAAAATGGTTTCCATGGGTGTGTGGCCAGAGCCTGTGGCTTTGCTTCTGAATACAGTGGTGGTTTTCTCTCCCTGCAAAATTAATCTGTGCACACTCTTGACAGAACACCTTAGCTGAGGGCAGCTTGTACCACTGCTAGTTATACTGAAATATTGGAAAGTGGCACCCATTGTGAAACAGGGTAGTTTGCTAATTTTTTCTTCTGGTAGGATGCAACTGAACACCGATTCTCTGGTACTGCATTTAGCTGATCCTAAACATCTACCTCTTTCATGAATTCTAAGTGGAAGACTAATGGGAAGAGGAAGGGGATTGTAAATACCAGTGGAAAAGTGTAAGAGAATGAAATTGGGAAGGTAGAGGAGGAAGTAATTCAAGAGGGTTGGCACATTCCTCTGGGTACAAGAGAATGCTATGGAGAAGGTCACCTGGGCATTCTTACCCAAACAGGGCAGTTGTAGGTGTGATACAACAGCCCAGTAGGTTCTGGATACTGATGAGTTGTTCTAGAACAGCTATTTCCAGGTGTAGGCTTTTCCTTATTTTTAAGGAAAAAAGAAAAATGTTGGTATTTCAATTAACTACAGATATTTCATGTTAATGAGCAAGGTTTCTTGTTTGGTGGCCATGCAAGACCCCTTTTTTAAAAGGAGAAGGTAATTAAGCTTAAATATCCACTGAGAAGCTCTGTTTATGAATTGAGGTGTTTTGCAAACTATTCATCCTCTATGTAATGAATGCCCACTAGTAGTTAGTTCTAGAGACCTGCCTGTTTCTTATGTGCTGTAGCTGATAAAGATAGTATTAGAGCTCAGCAAATACTGTTCTCATTTATGTAATAAAATTTAAATGGGGAAACTGCTAACAAACTGTTTTTTCCACAGACGTTCCTGAACATGTTTGTTGACAGCAATCAGGATGCACGAAGACGATCTGTAAATGAAGATGATAACCCACCTTCTCCTATTGGAGGAGACATGATGGATTCGTTGATATCACAGCTTCAACCCCAGCAGACACCGCAGCAACCACAACAGCAGGTACCCTCCAGGCAAAATAAGAAATGTTTATTGTCTTCTACAACTGTAGGTTTTTAAGAACTTATGTTCTAAAAGGATTAGCAGTAAAAAATGGAAAGGAAGACTATGAAACTGCTCTACTGTGGAATTCCCCTTGGGGCAAAATGTATTAATTTATTTTGCCATTTCTCATTCCAGTGTAAACAGCCTATAGCATATGAGCAGCAGCTTTGGAAGGTCACATGAGACTTGTTGCCTTAGAAGCAAAAGACTGAGGGAGGGAAAGCATCTGTTGGGGATAAAAGATGGGAGGGGGAGTCAGGAGGCTTCTCTGTTACAGGGTGGCAGATAAAAAGGAATGAGGTGCAGAGGTATTATGTCTTGAGGAAAAACTGCAAAAAATCCCTGAAAAAAAAATAGTGAGCACTGAACAAGGTGATACAAAGAATCAAATAACTTGTGTTGATAGACCTATCAGATTTCATAGGTGGGGACCAAACTCTCATTAGTATTCTCCTGCACATACTTAACTTTAATTTTAGTACACAGTGATCAAAGATTTTTGTTGTCCTGTGTTGACAATTTCAGCCGTTTGCAAAACAGGCAGGAGCATCAGGAGCATATCCTCTTACTTCACCACCCACCTCCTATCACAACACAGTGACACCGTCTCCGTCTATGATGCACACACAGTCACCAGGTAAGATGGATGAGAGTTTGTGTGCTAATCATGTACTGGAAATACACATGCAGCTCTTTTTGTGTGTGCACACTTTTTCTATTATTTGAGCTGTGTTTAGCTCCAAGTTAGCTGAGAGAATGCACTTTCTATGGTGAAAAAATAGCAAAGCGAAGTCCTGCTATGCATGTTTTGGAAAGTACGTTTTGAAGCTAAAAAAAAAAACATTCAGTGAAACTGCCATCTTTAGCTATGTAATATTTGGGACTGTTTCGTTCTTAGAGCTTACAACTTGCTCAGATCAAAACCTGTTAATTTTAAATACCTGCTTTTTCAGAAAAGCTTTTCATCACCAAAGCTCTGCTTTCTGCTGCCAGCTGTTATAGTGCAACAGCTGAAAATATTTAAATCTGGGGAAGGGTTGGGGGAGGGGAAATGCCATTCTTCAAGCCAAGTAACTTGGAAAGTTTCCTGTGTGTGGTGAATCAATCTGGAAAATATAACACTCATGCATGTACAAAATACAGCCTTTGAGTGCAAAAAACAAATTCTCATTAATCTTGTTTGTCGTCTCCCTAAAAAGGAGATAGCTGTAGCAGTTGATAGAAAAAAAATATAACAGAAAAATGGGAAATTTGTATGTTGAGTGACATGATATCTTTGATTAGGGAATTTGCATGCTGCAAGCTCACCTAGTGGAGCTTTAAGAGCACCATCACCAGCATCCTTTGGTCCAACTCCTTCACCTTCCTCTCTTGGAATCACAATGGGACAAACAGCTAACTTTGCCAGCCCACATGGTGAGTTCTTTACTGGCAGGTGTATATATAGTGACAGGGAGAGCACATTTGCTTCTTGAAATTAAGTCTTCCAGAGCAGATGTAAGTTAATTGAGAAAAATTCATGTTTTGTAATTGGCTTAAGTAGCTGTTTTCATACATGTGGTGACTTTTAACAGTAGTCTAAAGTAAATGCATGGCACATTGAGGCGTTCCTAATGTTTTAAAAATTGACTATCAGTCACTCTTTCCTGGTTGCTAATGTGGGGAAATTCCATGTGGTATTGTAACAGAACAATGGCTGCAGCTTTTAATGAGCATTGTCTCTTGTTAGATTAGTTAATGTATTTTCACTGCTTACATTACAAAATAAGTAGAATAGGTTAGAAATTCAAATACTTGCAATTTGAAAAGGTTGTCAGAGTCATGCTGGTTTGACATACATATCTGTGAGCAACGTGCCTTTTGGTTGTTTCCTTTATTAAGTTTCTTTGGAAAGCTGCCAAAACAAGTGTTTGTTGTAATCACAGTGCATTGGAAACCATTCCATAGATCACAATAAATGAACAGTTCAGATTGTAATTTTAGCACACCAATTTAACTGTCAAGATGAACAAAGTGAGACAGATATACAACAGACTGTTTAAGAAGCTTGTTCTGATCAGTCTTTATAGCGGAGTACAAAACCAAAGATACTTCTCCAGAGAAAACTGCAAGATACTGAATAGATAAGGAACAGTCTAGCTGAGGCTTTCATTTGCTAAGGAGCAGTAGAAGTCCAAGTCTATAGGCAAGAGCTCTTTTTAGTTTAGACCCCAATATGTGCTAAACACACTGATTTGCCTTAATGTTAAATTTTATTTTACTTTTAAAAAAATACAACCAGAAAACCCTTGTATCTGTATCTTGATTCCCCTCTCCCATTATGTTTTTTTATATGGTTGTAAAAGGTAGTCTAAAAGGTTGCAGACACTTTCATGCTTTACAGATTTTAGTAAGCCTTTTTGTAGATTTCTAGATTAGAAAACCTTGTACTTCTTAAAAAAAATAATAACTGTCTTGTAACATCTGTAGGTACCATAGACCCAAGCTCACCGTATACCATGATGTCACCCAGTCAGCGTGCAGGGAACTGGCCAGGATCTCCCCAGGTCTCTGGTCCATCACCAGCAGCACGAATGCCTGGAATGTCACCAGCCAACCCTTCCCTTCATTCACCTGTCCCAGATGCCTCTCATTCCCCACGAGCTGGAACAAGTAGGTTTCTTTATCAATGTTATGAGTGTGAAACATTTCTAGTTCTGCTCTTTTTGGTAGTTTTGTGTGTCAGCATAACAGTCCTTACTGCCCTTGTGCAGTAAAATATCTAAGGAAATGAAGCCTTTATTCTGACCTTGTTCAAGTCTTCTGTAACAAATTGGAAAATGAGTTAAATCATGCAGCATAAACTTCAGCAGAATTGGTACGTCCTGTTGCACTGCAGAAATTAGTCTTAAACTATTGAGCTCTGTGACTGAGAGAAAATTCTTCAGAATGAAAGCAACGATAGGCATATTTGCCTACCCAAATACTAACTTTTCATATCATAGAGTTGTAATGCTGCTCTTGCACAACTGATTTAGCCATCTTTACATCTCATTGAGTTTGTTGTACAAACCTGATATCTGCTGGCATGCTGCAGAAAGAGGAAAAAGGTGTAGGATTTTAATGTTACTGAGACATTTTGCATGGGTGGGGGGGTCAAAACGCTAATTCTTTGACTTTGTCTATCTGTTGCCCATCACTAGGCAGCCAAATTCTTAAATAAGAAAGACGAAGCTTTGGTCCAGAGAACTCATTGCTTGTATAGTGACAACAAATAAAGTGAACAGATATCTTATGTTTCAGTTTAAATCCTTCCTTACTGCAAGTACTTTTTCTGTATCAATAGGTTCCCAAGCAATGCCAACTAGCATGCCTCCACCCCGTAAACTACCTCAGCGCTCTTGGGCTGCATCCATACCTACAATCCTCACCCACAGTGCCTTGAATATTCTGCTGTTGCCCTCTCCTACCCCTGGGCTTGTGCCGGGACTAGCTGGCAGCTATCTTTGCTCCCCTCTTGAGCGATTCCTTGGATCAGTTATTATGAGGAGGCATCTTCAGAGGATCATACAACAGGAAACGGTACAGTTTAGGTTGTTTTATTATTTACCTGTGAGTATGACTTCACAGCTTTTCTTTTTCATGCTTCGGTACTCCATGTCTTTCAAATCGGGCACAAACTGAAAAGCTTCAAATATAATAAGTATTTACTGTTGGACTTGTGCTATACGTCTGAATCTTGCTGTCTAAAGTGTCAAAACTTAGAGAAAGCATTTAATTCTGCTTCTTTTCCACACAAATTACAGACAGAAAACCTGTTTGGTCAGGTGAAATATGATAACAGATATGATAGCAAGACTATGACCAGATTTTCTGATGCCATGGCTTCTGTGAGTTTAGCATGTCTGTTGGGAGTTAACTAGAAGAGCCACAGGGTTACTGTGGTTGCCACTACTTGGCAGAAGTGCCCAAGAAATTAGTTACCAGTTGACGATAACTGTACTCAGTCATGAATGTTGCTTTAGGGTTTGGGACAGACAGTGTCCACCTCTTCACTTCTTTGGCATTGATTCAGTGACAGAGAAAGAAGCCAAAGCTTGCATAAGCTTCATTCTCAAGGCGATTTTACCTGTATATAAATATCACGTTTTTCTTTCTGGAAAGAGGGCAGATTGATCACTAGAGTCTTGGGAGTGAATGTGTATGTGTTCGTGCTGTTTAATGAATGACTGAATGTGATACTTCTTTTTATGCAGCTACAGTTAATAAACTCCAATGAACCGGGTGTAATTATGTTTAAGACGGAGGCACTCAAGTGCAGGGTTGCTCTCAATCCCAAAACCAACCAGACTTTGCAACTGAAAGTAACACCTGAAAATACAGGACAGTGGAAATCGGAGGAGTTACAAGTTTTGGAGAAGTTCTTTGAAACAAGAGTATGTACTCAAATCATTAATGATTAAATTTTTATGCATTGCTTTTAATCTCTGTTGGTGTTTTAAGTGGTTCTGCTGACTTTGATTGTCACGTGTAAGGGCTGGACAACATAAAATTAACAGCTGTGCATGCTGATTACCATACTAAATGATATAGCTATTATCTAAATAGGCAGTATTAAATAGTGTCTTTCTTTAGGTTGCAGGACCACCTTTTAAAGCGAACACCCTAATAGCTTTCACAAAATTACTAGGAGCTCCAACGCATATCCTCAGGGACTGCGTGCACATCATGAAACTTGAGCTGGTAAGTTAACCATTCTATTTAGTTTACCCAACTTCGGTTACTATATTTAAAAAAAAAAAAGGTGCGGTATCTTTATCTATAAACACATAAATTACTCTAAATTTATATAGATGTTATTTAGTATTAATAAAGAAGTTCTTGTTTTACTGTTATCTCTCCTGGAAACTCCCAAAATTTCTCTTTTAAACTGATGATTTTGAGAAACGGCAGGCACATTACTGCACAATAGGCCCATGCTTAGACTGGCTGGAATCTTTCTGCTTGTATTCTTGTTTACCATATGTTCAATTATTTCAGAATTATTCTGACTTGTGCTAAACCTGGCAACATCTGCAAGTTTAGCTGGAGAAGCACGTTCTGCTTTCTAAGACTTCCTTAGTTCATAGCCATCACTGACATGAGACCTTTGCTGTTCTTTCTTTGTACTGCTCTTTCTAAACAGTTCCCTGATCAGGCAAGTCAGCTGAAATGGAATGTGCAGTTTTGTTTAACAATTCCTCCCAGTGCACCACCAATTGCGCCTCCAGGAACACCTGCTGTTGTGCTGAAATCCAAAATGTTGTTTTTTGTAAGTAGAGCTATCTGTTTTAAAATGTTGTGGGCTGCATGTCTTTGAAATCATCACTGGTTAGTAGCAAAACATAAGCATGCTGTATCTGACAACGATAGTAGCTAAAAATATTCTGCTGTTTGGAAGCTTAGGTTTGTGTGCATCTCTTTTGTAATCAGTTCAGATAGTATTTCTATTCTCCCTCCTATAAAAACACAGCTACTCTTCATGTTTTGTGTTCTTGGAGAGATGTTGACAATATATCCTAAAGTTCAGTTCCATCTGGGCTGTGGGTATCTTCGAATGCTCAGCTTCTGGGTGTTTTGTTCTTTGAGTCACTAACCGCCTACTTTAAGTGATATACACACTAGTGGTGCTGGGAAAGGATAGCAGGAATGAGATGTTTAGAACAAATCTATATTAGTGTTGTCTCTGAGGCAATGCTCACTGTAGGGTGCTTTTAAGAATGAAATAGTCTACACCTGATTGATAACTGCTCTGTTACAGAATTGTCTGAAAACTGACAGGGTGGAAGTGCATGCTGTCTGTAGGTCTGGAGCATTTTAACTGTATCGGAAGTTGCGTTGAAGTACATGGTCATTCCATTTAACATACTTTTTTGTTTTTCCTGCAGCTCCAGCTAACACAGAAAACGACAGTCCCACAGGAAGCTGTTAGTATTATTGTCCCAATTATTTATGATATGGCTTCTGGTACAACGCAACAGGCTGACATTCCCAGGCAGCAGAACTCTTCTGTTGCTGCTCCAATGATGGTTAGCAATATTCTAAAGAGGTTTGCTGAACTGAATTCACCACGACCAGGTACTGTACATGTCCAGTAGATATATTCTCTTCACCCAGACTTCTGTGACAAATCTCCAGTGTAAAACTAAATCTCTCTTAAGTCTGAATTCTGGTTTCTATCATACTTCTTTAGCGATTACAAACTCCTGATGTGACAGGCAATACATAAATTAATAGCAAGTACTGTCAACACAGCAGACATTTATGCCAGAAGGTTACACTGATGATTCAGGCTGGATTTTGCTGTTCTGCCAAAGTGGTAGAATGCACCCCTTGTTGGCGCAGCTCTTGCTGCACAGTAGGAGTCATACTTTTTAATAAATGGGCCCAGAATGAGTCACAAGAAATATGCTATGGTCAAGTGTCAGTTTTCATGGTTAATTATGAAGTTATTGAGCTTAACAGTAGAATATAAAGGGATGTTAAAATAGTTATCGGAACTTGTCCACGTGCTGTGAATGATTAAAAAGTAATTGGAGTGATTGTATACTTCTTTGTCAGTGTGTACACTAACAAAGGCGCATACAGTTCTGCCCACCAATCGTGCTGTGAAGTGCTTGAGCTAAATAGGTTGTTCTGAATGTTCATTGGCCTGTAGGTAGTGCACTGTGAGCAACGTTGTGCTTTGCTTTCCCTCGTTTGTCATGCTTTTTGTTTATTTTTTTAATGTGTGAAACATGGAACAACAGTAGCAGGTTCTTTGGGCAGCATGTTGTCTGTAAGCAGTGGTTTGGAGTCCTAATGCACACAGATGGCTCATGAGAACAATAACTTTCAGTTCTGCTGTAGTTACACGCTGAAGAACAAAGCCTTTTTTCCAATAACCCAGTGAATAGATTGAAGTTGTGAATCCAGAGATTGAATTCTGCTTCTCTTATGTATAATATTCATCTCGTTATTATGCGGTAATTCTAACTATGCTTGATGGTTTATTTCGATTGCTAGAACACGAGCAATGTTTATCTTAAATTGGTGTGGATATGCATACATTTCTGAAAATTGTGATGGGATTAAATTAACATGCATTTTCTGTTTAATGTATAGTAATAGTGTAGGTAAATAGGAGAGAGAATAGCTTTGAGGGTGTGTGGGGTTACCTGTAAGAGTTCTGTATGTGGTACAGAACTGTTGTTTGTATAGCACTTCTATTTCAAGATACGTTAACTTCACTTCGGGTGTTTCTTTCGGAAGGTGCTTCCCACGGAGTTCCCCTAGTGTGGGGAAGGGTGGATACTTGTTTTGCTGTTTGTTGTTGCACTAAGTTGTGTTTTAAGGTAAACCCTACACAAAGTACTGCAGCATAGGGAGTAGTTGTCAAAGCTGCTCTTGAGTATCCCAGGTGAGATGTCTTCTGATGATCATTGGACAGATCAGGATAGACAATTTTTGTTTGTCATACAAGTTTTGAAGTAGTTTGGGAGTGCGCTACAGGGAGCGCAGTATAGACAGGGAAAAAAAAAGCATATAAAAAGAGCTTGTGGCCCCAAGCAGGACGTTATCCAGGCAAAGGAGAATGTAGCTAGCTGAGCAGAGGACATTGCTAGTAGTCTTTTCTCTGACTTCTTAAAGAAAGAATGAGTCAGTATGGGTTTATTTGTTTATTTATTTCCACCACCACGATGCAGCCAAAGCAGGGTCTTCCCTGAGAACACTTAAAATGCAATTTCCTGTGTTCTGATTGTCAAAACTTACATTATAACATCTGATAAAAGAGAACAGGATAGCTTATTTTCTTTGCCATTGAAAGGTGGTTTGAGAACCAACAGACGAAAGTGGGTAGTTGGGAGACGACTTTTACAAAGCAGTACATGGGAGATGCCGGATGCATATCCTTTCTCTTGTGGTGCTATTGTGCTGTACCCAGGATTTTCCTACTTGTGTTAGCTCTTCTGCTGCACTAATTGCCATTTGCTTGGTTAAGTGAATTTTTCACTGTTTTCAGTCAGAAAGGACCAGGGCTTCCCATCATGCACGTATGATACTACTGGCACTTTCATTGTAACCCATAATCAGTGTTGCCTCGTTTTGGCTGTATCTTTTTAATCTTTCTCTCTTTGTGAGAAAGTATTTTGTATTCAGCTTAATTTTCCTCTTAATAAAATGGTAGTGCCTGAAAAGTAAGTTCTTTTGGAAGAGTTTTCTTTTCAGATCTGTGGGCAAACACATTCTGCTGTGTTTAACAGTAAAACGTTGACTCATTGTGAGTACACTGTCTTTCTGAGATCACTTTACCTATGCCTCCATGGGAAAAAGAATGTTTTATTTTGGGGAAATAATTACATGAACTGAGATGGAATCAGTGCCCTGGAATAATAGGGTTAAACTTGAGCTGTAAGTCTACAACCTGCATTATGTAGTGGACATCAATCTGGTAAGGAAAAAAAAGTCCCTACAGATGCTGGAGGTGACCCTTCGAGAGGAGCTCAAGGGACTCCTGATATTTCTTAAAGCACTTCACGACTAAGCATTTCTCAGTGTCTGGTTTTCAGTGATGCAGCAGATGGTATTTAAGCCCAGATTTGTGGCTTTGATATGATAATGACTGGCCCAATTTGGGAATCCCTAATTTGGCAGTTAGGATTAATGCAACCCAACAGGCTCTGCTCTTATCTCTTTGCTTGCACTGTCGCTCCTTCAGCAACAAAATTCAATGTCTTCTGATGTCTTCTAATTGATGTTTCTTGAAGTATGCAGGAAAAATTCAGCCCGCAGTGACCAGGGTACGATAGTGGCTATTAATTGTATTCTTTTATTAGGAAACAGTAGAAGAAAGTCACAGCTGCCTAATACTTCGCCTTTTGTTGTTCTGATTAAACCCTTTTGATTCTATTGATTTTAACTTTTTTAAGCTATTTCAGAGTGTGTGTGTGTTTTTTGTCAAAAAAAATGCTGGCATTCAAAACTTGAGACAGCTGTGGCTGGTTTTTCCTCTCTGTATTAGACCTCAGCTGTTTGCAACAAAAGTCCATTTGCTCTGTATTTTATTTTGCAGTTTAGATGTCAAAGGTAGAGCCAGAGCAATTCAGTTGAAAAAAACAGATTTCTGACTTTCGCCCAGTCTTGGAATTAGAAATGTTTCCAAAACTGAGTTAGGGAAAAAAAAAGTCTTCCAGCTGTTTCAGACTTGAATCTTTTGAAATGTTTCATTTCTGCTCTTAATCAATACAAATAGAACTTGAAAAAGTTTTTTTTATATAAGATGTAGTGCTTTTAATTAATAATATACAGAAAAATTCTGATTGCAAAGGGTTTTTGTAAGATGTCGTGCTTTTAATTAATGACGTACAGAAACATACGGATCACAAGTGCCACGTACGATAAATTCTAGCATAGATTCAACCTGACAGTCAAAAGCTACTAAAAGTTAAGAGCTTCTTGCCATTTCATGACCAACAAGAGCGGTCAGACCGCGAAAGCCAGAGCCACTGCAGTTCAAATAGCCACAAATCGCGACGCCCTCGGAGGTCGCGGGGGTTTGCGAGTCGCAGTCACCGCGTATCGTCCACCCGTGCGCCCGTACGGGTAGCAGCCGTGCCGGCGTGGTCGGGGTCGGCGTAGCGGGCTGCCTCGCGAGGTGGTTCGGGTGAAGGCGGCCTGTGGGTGGGGCGATGCTAACCTGTCTCTTTTCCCTGTTCCAGGTGAATGCACAATATTTGCAGCCGTTCGTGATTTGATGGTTAATCTTACGCTGCCCCCTGGTGGGCGTCCGTAGACACTTTTAAAAGAAGGCTGAAAGTGAGACAAAACAGCAAAAAAAAAAATATATAGTAAAGCCTTCGGTTAAAAGAGGACGTTTTAATTTTACCTTTTTTTTTTTTAAGAGCTAACTATAATAAACTGGCAAACTTTCAGGGATGCACTTTCATCAAATGAGTATCACCACGACTTTTGTATAGTGCTGTTGTATAGTGTTTTAATGGGAGACACTTCAGACTAGGTAATAGCTTGAAGTATCAGCTTGCTGGTAATAGATTTAATATTCTGTTTTATACTATAAAGATTATGAAAATGCCAAACTTGTTTGTTTTTCTGTTTTTCTTATGTTTTGGTGTAATAGTCTTTTTTTAAGGCAGGTCTGTCATTTTTGAATACTGTAAAACTGTGACAAACTTTATATTGAAGCTGTATTTTAATATGACTGCTTTGAATCCTTAAACAATTTATTTGGGCTTGTTGTAAACATGTCCCCAAAAAGCAATATTTAATAAACTGGATTAAAAAATCTTAAACTGGATGTTGTATAATCTTAAACTTTATTCCTCTCCACTATAGCCGCTGGCCAGATCTCTTGTATTCACACTTACTTGGCTATCTCTGTATGTGATCCTGTTTCCACACACGTGTGCTACTAACTTAAAAAAAAAACATTACAAAATCTTATTTATTTATTCTGTGGGTTTGATTTGTTCCAAGTCATAGGAAAACATTTGTTCATTTTCCTGATTGTATAAATGACCAGTAATTACTTAAAACAATGCTTCATTTCTTACAGTCATAAGGAACTACACCTGTTCTGTCCCAAAAGCAAAGTTTAGTGGAAGAAAGCACCTTTTTTCTTCTGTCATGGAGTTTGTAGTTATAGACACCTCTATAATAATAGACTTTTATTTGTCTTATTGTAAAGGCAGGTAAGGTAGAAGCTTGAACTGTTTGCCATTAAATTGGAGAGGCTGATCCAAAAAAGCTCACATTTAACTTTTTGAGTTGGATGCATGTAGATAACTTTTGTCAGTGACGACTGAAGGCTCTTGTAATTGAATAAAATTTCCATCGTTAGGAATTACTCTGTCATTTAACCATTTGTCCTCATAGATTGCTATTGTCAAATTTTTATTGAGTTCCAGTTGGTTTCCTGACTTCCTGCAAGAGTAGCTTTCTGCTGTGCTGCCTCATTCCCCTTGCAGAGCTCTGTCAGCTCCCTGCTCAGCTGAAGAATGTTTTAAACTAACTTTAAAAATCTGTTGGTGGTCTAGCCTGCCTGCTTTAAGGCTGCTTCTTCCCCTACAACTGTCGCAATGCTTCATTCCCTATGAATGAATGAATGAGTCTCTCTTAAAGGTCTTGCCATTAGAAATAATCTCTTGGTTGGTGTCCACTTCAGATCTCAGCCTTGACCCTGTGGTTTTGGGTATTGGTACTGTATGAGTACTTCTCTGACCTGTGTGTATCTAACAGATGGTTATGCAGTTTCTGCTTCTAAAATACAAAACTCATCCACTGGAGTGAAAACCCTGGTAATCTTTAAATGCTGCTGCTGCTGCTACTCAGTTGGAAAGATTTTTTTTATTTCTTTCTTTTCACAACCAAACTGATGTTTTAAAACTGAGAGGCAATACAAGGATATCTGAAAAAGACTGGCTATTATGCTGGCTACCAGTTTGGGTTCAAGGTGTGAGCATTCCCATGCCTAAAAGCAGTTTTCTGATACACGAAGTGTCTGCTGTTCGTTGTGCTAAGGGGCAGGTGAGTGTGCTGGCAGGCAAAGGCATCCCAAGAGCTTCAGCACTTGAAAGTAAAAGGGAGGGGGGAGGTCTCCCCACAGGGCAGCTAAACCAAAATATGTAAAGTTGTGGCAGATGGTTGGGAACTGACATTCCCAATCTGAGATTGTGGGAAGGTTGAATTTTATTTTATATTATACACACCACTCCTCTTAACATATGCCACATTTTAAGCCTTTACCCCAAATAATTAAATTCTCAAGGAAAACGCTACTATTAAAAGGAAGCATTTCCCACTGACCAGTGACACTTGTTCCTTTCAAAGAAATGACTGTGTGCATTTACAAGTGCAGTTTTAAGTTTCATTTTTCATATGTTCAGTCTAGTTTTCTGGTAGCCAAATGTTATACCCACCTGCTGCATGGGGACTATTTGTAGATTTTAATTGTTACCGGAGATTCAGTTGTCCATTTATTTCACTAAAAATGCTGCAGTAACTCCACATCCTGTGGTACCCATAGATTGTTCCTGATAAACCTGCCTGTGGGACAAGTGTGAGAGAAATTACACAGAGAAAAACAGCAGTTCTGCACTGATCCACAGATCTGGCATAGCCATATTAGCCAGTGTCAAATGCAACTTTTTAACTATGCAAAAAGCCATCCCAGATGACAGCAATAGACTTTGGCTTTCCAGGTAATGAGTATTGATCAAGTTGTGTTAAAGGTTTTCTTAACATGGAAAAGAGGGGAGAGGCTTTTTTGAGCACTGCAAACACTTGGACAAGGAGCTGAATCAAGGTGAGTTTTTTGGGAGTTGTTTTGCTTGAAATTAAGTTTAAATTACTTGCTATCCTCACACATTGGAGTGTCCTGCAGGTTGCCTTTGAGCCTGCAGGTGTTTTAACTGAGTTTACAAAGATTGCAGGAAACAAGTTCTGATAAGTAGCTGAGACAAAACAAAGCTCCATAAAAGTAGAAGCTGTTTTTCTTTGAAGAGCTGTAGTTTGTCTCTAAGCATGTGTTCAGTTTCATCTATTAGTTGAAAGCTGCTCTAGTTAGCGGGCATTTTAAAGCAAAATCTTCTATATGAAAAATTAGCAGATACAGTAGACTACTGGGAGAATATTTGAGTCATTTTAATGAGATCTATGATTAAACTGTCAAAGCTGTCATTTCAGAAGTTATGCTTTACTGGCTATTTTAGATCAAGTGGTTGTAGTTGTTCCTATGGCCTAAATTTTCTACGTACTCACAGAATTTCCCATGTCTTTAAGGTAAGAATATATTTTAAAAAAATGAGTATGTAATTGAAATGTATTAACCGTACTTAGCATCTGGACTGTATTTATGAAGCTGCAACTGCTGAGTAGCCCTGTAATAGCAATATAATTGAGAGTTTCTTATTTAGGTTAAATCACATTGACATCAAATATGCTGGGCTTTTCGTAAGATGCTCCAACAGCTGCTGTTGGTTCGGCGTTCAAGGGGTAGATCATAATTTTGGGGGAATGTTTTTAAGACTTTGCCTCCAGGAGCATCACATGCGTGGGAAGCAGTACTGTGCTACCCTTCCCTGCGTGACGCTCTCCCTGTGTACTCCCAGCTCCTCATGTTCTTCCAGAGTGGTAATTAACTTCTTTGGGAAATGACCCTGTGTAATAGGTTTTACAGGAAGTGTCCAGCTGCTGCTCTGAAAGATAAGAGATGCTGAGTGAGCAAGGGTTGTGCTCATGTTGGTTGGGGCCCGTGCAGAGCAGCATGGGTGCAGAAAGCTACGTCAGCTGAAGCCTGGACAGCTTGAATTCCTGCCCTGAAAAATGGAGTTCGGAGGGGCCTTCGGAGGCAGAGCCCCCAGAGCAGGACCGTCCCTCGCACTTTGCCGGAGACCCGCTGCATGCAGCCTGGAGCAACTGGCATAAGCGAGTGCTGCAGGGAAAATGGTCTCTGCTGTGTGAAATAGGGCTTTCACAGGGATGAGAAAGTGTGACATTCAGGCTTGTCATTGACTGGTCTTTTTTCTCCTGTGATTCCCCACCAGACACACACTTAACGAGGTTGCAAATACCAAAGCAATGGAGTTTCAACTGCACCTGAGGCTTTCAGCTAGAGAGTAGAGGCAAAAGGAGGGGAGTTTGTTAGAAACTACAAAGAAGTGGTGTGCTAATAGGCCGGTCTGAGGTGGAGAAGGGTTTTGCTGACATCCTTGCTATGTGTTGGGGCAGGCAGCTCCCGGGCCAGAGTGGGTCCAGGTGAGAAGGGGTCCTCTCCCTCGCCTCTGCCAGGCCAGAGAATGCACCTGCCTCCCTGATGCCTAACCCCTCTCAAGGTCACTGCAGCTGATGAAAAATAAATGAGGAGTCCTACCCTACCCTTAGGAAACCTGCACTATGGCCTTGAAGCACTCACATCTCCGCATTGCCATCACCTGATGTGCATGGGCAGGGAAGCCCAGTGCCAAGCCCCCAGCTCTTGCCCAGCCGTCTGGCTTGCCCACGGCCCTCCCGGCCCTGCGCAGCATGCTCCTTTCTGTGTCTTTATTTTTGAGGCTTCCTCTGTGACAAATACAACCTTGAAAGCAGCTGGCAAGCTTGCAAAGCAGCAGGCAAACCATAAGTGCTGCATTTAAAAGAGAGAAAAGCGCTGCCATCCTTTGAAGCTGATTTTGCAGCAGAGGGAGAGAGAGGGTGGCTGGGGGGCTGCAGGCCAGCCTGGGCCCTGCTGCGCTTCCAGCACACATCTGTGCGATGTCAATCCTGCAAAGCGGGGACGGAGCAGGGCTGGGAGCTGCCGGTGGTGTATCTGGTGCCGCTCTGCACGGGAGCTCTGGCCTTGCTCCTCGGGGTTACAATAGAATAGAATAGAATAGAATAGAATAGAATAGAATAGAATAGAATACACTGGGCCAGACTAGACTAGACTATTTCAGTTAGAAGGGACCTACAAAGATCATCCAGTTCAACTACCAGACTGCTTCAGGGCTGACCAGAAGTTAAAGTATGTTATTAAGGGCATTATCCAAATGCCTCTTAAACACTGGCAGGCTTAGGGTGCCAACCACCTCTCTAGGAAGCCTTTTCCAGTGTTTGACCACCCTCTCGGTAAAGAAATGCTTCCTAATGTCCAGTCTGAACCTCCCCTGACTGATGCAGCTTTGATCCGTTCCCACACATCCTGTCACTGGATCCCAGGGAGAAGAGGTCAGCACCTCTCCCTCCACTTCCCCTCCTCAGGAAGCTGGAGAGAGTGTTGAGGTCGCCCCTCAGCCTCCTTTTCTCCAAACTACACAAGCCCAAAGTCCTTAGCCGCTCCTCATAGGACATTCCTTCCAGCACTTTCACCAGCTTTGTTGTCCTCCTCTGGACGGACTCACGAACCTTCACATCCTTCTGAAACGGTGGGGCCCAGAACTGCACACAGTACTCCAGGTGAGGCCACACCAACGCTGAAGACAGCGGGATAATCCCCTCTTTTGAACCACAGCTGGTTCTGCTGTGTTTGATGCACCCCAGGATGCGGTTTGCCCTCTTGGCTGCCATGGCACACTGCTCACTCCTGTTGAGCCTGCTGCCAACCAGCACCCCCTGAAATGGTTGGGGGCCCCAAGAACAAGGGATGTTGTAAATACCTTAGACACTCGACTAACCTAGTTATATAAATAAAGGGGAGCCTTTTTAATGAAGATGGCCATATCTCACTTCAGACAACTGGGCCTTGAGAAGATAGTTTCTAATTAAGATGGCTGTATTTCACTTCAGACAACTTGGCCTTGGGAAAACAGAGGCACGGAAACATAAAGATAAGGGAGTTGCAACAGCTGCCTCGAAGGACACAGCCTACGTGATCCCCGGACTGAGTTTGCGCAGAAACGGGGGTCAGTCAGCGAACACAGTGAGGAAGACTACCAGCCTTCATCTGAAGACCCCTGACAACCACCAGAGAAAACGACTGTGCATGCGGAGCGGACATTTGCATATCTCATGGTTATGTAAATGAGTTCTTGGAAATCCTATGACTATGTATAACTTTATGGTATATATTCTCTGAAAAATCTGCCAAACTGGCAGAAGTGGGTAATGGTGGGTAATTAATTAATTAATTACCCACATGGTGGGTAATCCCCAGTGCTGCCCAGCGCTGCAATAAAGGATGCCTGCTTAATAACACTCTGGTGTTACTGAGTTTTCTTTTGGACTCTTTACCCAGCCGCACCTAGCTTCCCACTTCAGTGAGGAAAGTTAGAAAGCAAGGCGGTTGGGAGATTTCTGATTTTTATATCACCCCACATCCCGTTCTGCAGGGCTGCTCTCCAGCCACGCCTCTCCCCATTTACACTTGTTATCAGGCCTCTGATCATAAAGTGCTGTAATGCAGGAACGTGTCATGATTTTCATGCACAGCTGAGAAGCCGTGTTGTTCATTGTGTACCTCCACAGAAGCAATTCTACAATACTGAACAATATTGCAATTATCACATACTCGTGCTCTTAAATAAGAGCTAATGCTTTGACTTGCTGACCTGTTAAAACATCAGCTAGCAGGCCAGACTAGATCGTGTTTAATTACATCTATCCTCTGTCCTTCTCCCATCAAAAGCTGCAAGGCAAATAAGTGTTTGTATACATTCCCAATGAGCTTGGGGAAAAAAAAAAAAAAAAAGAGGGTAAAACGGATGTATGCCTTAACTGTTTGGACAGCCGGCAAAACTGAGTGTTTCCTAGGGAAAATAGCTATTTTAATAACGTTACTGTGTGAGAACTGAAGTGTAACTTCAAAATACTACTGAGACATCCTCCCCCCCACTGAAGCAAGCTGGTTGAGCCCATCTTAGCCATGAGTCCTGCTTAGCTGTCACCTCAGCGCCCAGAGGAGAGTGGCCAGCTACCAGCTGAGACCTAACCTGTGTCTGAACCCAGCTCTACCCTTTCCACTTACTCTGCACTCTCGGGTTCAAGTTTTCCAGTTCAGCTCTCGGTTAATGTGTCAGGACACCAAATGAGAAGCTGTTTGCTGAGCAGCTCTCCCATCTGCTGCCATGGAAAAACAACTCTTGTGTTCTCCACCCTGTTGCGCTGCACCAGCAGGGATGCAGGAGTTGGCTGGGGAAACCAAACCGCTGACCTCGGCTTTTGCCAGGCAGCTCTTGGGAACCCGCAGCAGTCACGCTGTTGAATTTTCCGCTTAGCAGCAGGCTCCAAAGGGTGGTCTCAGTTCAAGCATGTTTTTCCCTGCTAAATAAAAGTGGGCCAGGGAGCGAACTTGGGCTGGCCATGCTGACCTGCAGAACCTGCAGGCTGGCAAGCTTCCCAGCTCCGTGTGGGACCACTCCAGCTAGCTCTCCGCAAGCTGAATTTGCTCAGGGCAGGTTTGGACACATGTGGGTGTGAGTCAGTCAGGGCCATTTGTCCCAAGGGCCCAGGCCGGGTCCTGTCCCTCTCATGTAGCAGGCTAGGTGCAGTCCCTCACCTTCACAGAGCTCCATGCTGAATGCACAGGTGTAACATGTACGTTTGGGGTAGCTCTGGATGCTCAGAAACATTATATTCCTTTTGATTTCTGTGGGCGGAATTTACCTTGGGAGTGACTGTTGTGCTGGGTAGTGCCTTTCCTTTCATGTTACCTCACAAATAGGGACCAGGGCAAGCTTTAGAAATAAATTCATTCTTTTCTGTGCTCCAGGTGCCCAGGTCTATATATAGTTGTTCATAGTCACCTTGAATTCATCTTAGATTTGAAAGCACACTTGTTGGTCCTGAAATCAGGTTTGTAAGTTGCTTTCCTCTACACGCTTCTGTGTTTGTTTTGCTGCAGATGGGTGCTCTTAAAAAAAAAAAAAAAAAAGGTTTGCCTACACACACACACCCCCTCCCCACCTCTTGCTCGATGCAGTTTGGCGCAGTATGATGCCATCCATATTTAACCCTTACTGCAGAGTAAGCTGCTCAAACAGGGATTTAAGTCTGAGGGAATCAACCTTTTATTCAAACACACTGTTGATTGCAAACAGCACATTCTGGGCATCATGGAAGAGGTTTGTTTCATTTACTTCAGTTAAACAGATGATATGACCTTGAAACATCAGTGGCATTCACGGTCAGGTAGTGATGCTGGACAAAGTATGCAGCTGAAGCCCGAGGTGACCCATCAGCTGTGTCGGTTTTATTGTGCAGGTTTACCTAGCTTGTGGGCAGATGGAAGCTATTGGACCAGTTTGGTGGGGCACAGCAGCGCTCCTCCATCTTTTTAACTTTTACGACAGCCTCAGAGACAGACATCAGCAGAAAGTCACACAGGTCATCCTGACCAAAGTATTTCCAAAGAGCCCTCTTTTCTTTCATAATATGTAGTACTGTACAGCCCTACATTGTGCAAGGTATTTGCGGGCAGCAGTACCAGGGCTGGGCACAGAGCGGTTGTGGCTCTGCAGTGGCACTGCTGCTGCTCGTCACCTTCTCCTTGGGGGACTGGAGACCTCAATGAACTGATGCGTTCTGCAGAAATTGAAGTTTCTTCTTCCGCCTGGCTGAAGGGGTTTGAGAGGGAGACCCGAGATTCACTGTGTGGGTTGCAGAAGGTGCCAGAGATCTGACTGCTTGTACAGCTATAAAAAAAAGGTAAAACAAGGGGTCCTGTTTTGCATTTCATGAGAAATATAGGGGTGACAGTGGCCTCCTGTGTCTCCAAACCCTGATCCATTGCAGGCAAATATGCTGTAAAATGCTGTTTATAAACTTGGCAGGCTCCATCTTAAAGTTACGTGCTTTTGCCTAAACTCACAAGTCCTCTCAGTATCCCCTGAGAGTGAGGCTCTTGGAGATCCTCACTGCTCTGAGCTTTGTGGTGCACTACAGGGATTATGATGTCAGCCACAGAAAGCTGTGAGCATGAGGTGATATTTGTAAGCGTCCAAGGAAAAAACTGCCCTTTTTCCATGTTGTTTCTGTGCTTCAGTCCCTTTGGGCAGAGTAGGACCACAATCAGGCAGCAGCTGTTAAATCGCAATTTTAGAAGCATCTTGATTTATTCTCCTGCAAGAATTGCAACAACAAAACCCACCCGGCCACAGCTCTCTTTCAAAGACCTATCTTAAACTCAGGGAGGATTGAAGGGAGCAGGAGGCAGGAGTGCAGCACAGACTGGCCCAGAGGTGCTCAGCATCCTGGGGAGGTCCTACCACAGGCTGGGTAGAGGAACTGTCCCTGGCTGCCTCCCTGCGTCCCTATGGCCACCCTCCCAGCCCAGGTGCTGGGACAGTCTGCCTGCAACTGGGAGGGAGTGGGAAAGTCTCTCTTGGGCTGGTGTTGACTGTTCTGTTCTGCTCTTCATGCCTTGGACAGCTTTGGTCATTGGGTTGGGTTGTCCATGCGCAGGAGGAGGTGAGGTGGATTGGAAGACAAGATGGGAGGATGCAAGTAAATCTCAGTGCAAGTAAATGAAAGAGGGCAGGAATTAATAAAGGAGAGACTTCAAGAGATCTAGAAGAGCAGGAGAGGCTGTCTGAGAAGGTACTTCCACTCTCCCCATCGAACTCAGTTTATCATTTTAGAGAGATTAGTTTTAGGAAAGCAGCAGGC
The DNA here is from genome assembly GCF_013368605.1 of Nyctibius grandis. Lineage (NCBI taxonomy): Eukaryota > Metazoa > Chordata > Aves > Nyctibiiformes > Nyctibiidae > Nyctibius > Nyctibius grandis. The sequence continues at coordinate 27,795,772 of NC_090659.1, forward strand.
AGAGAGCTCTGTAGGATTCCTTGCTTGACCCTAAACAAAATATTTGCTGATGAAGGCCTGAATGAACAAAGGCAGGTTTTTAGGTTGCCATGTGACAAACTTAGAGTCCCTCCAAAAGGGATCAGAAATGTTCTCCACCTTCTCACAACTCTCTTGCTCTAGTCCAGCTTGGCAATTTTGCAGACAACGCCTTGCCCGTCCACCTTTGCCTCCGTTGTTCGCACTTGTGAGCTGCTCTCTCGCTCCTCAGTGCAGTTACGCAGCGTGCTCAGACACTTCTTACCTGCCTCTGCCAGCAGCAGAGCTCCTCAGTTAACCAAAAGGGAAGTTATTTTGCTCAGCTTTTTTTGCCATCCTACAGTTTCTTGGAGCTTTTTGTCCTACAGTGAAGATTTTGCATCCATCACACTATGACTCCGGAGGACTTAAGTTAGCAAAGCTTATACAAGGAAACAGTTTAAAAAAATAATAAAGCCAACCTGCCATTGGGTTTTGGAGCAAATGTAATTATTTGAAAGCCTATTTATGTCTACATAGTTTGATTTAACAGTACGACGAAATGTTAAGAACTTTTAAATTCTAAACATTTAAAATGTTTTAAATAAAATTATTACAAAATTAATCTTTTATGCAAATTCTAATTCCAGTGGAGATAGCTGATAGCGGGGTACTGGGATTTGGGGTTGGGTTTTGTTGTTCAGCGTTTTTGTTCAATGTGAACATCATTGTGTGTTTGCAAATCTGAATATAGCAACATTGTACTAATCAACCACAACGAACAGAAAGTGAGGCTGACCAGCCTGTATCGTTGTTTTACTTCAGTGCTTTTTGTAACCTTCGTTTTTAAGGAAAGGCATTGAAGTATTACTCTGATTCTCTTTGACTTGCCAAGTTTTCCTCCCCATTTGAGTTGCACAGGCACTTAAATAAATAAATAAAAGTAACCCACTTCATCCCATCCTGAATCTTTGCTGGGGTGCCCTGCATGCTAAAACACACAGGATTAGCCTGGTTCAGGGATTGGCAGAGCGCAGGTTAAAGCTGACGAAATGAAGCTCATGTAAGCTGTGCAGGAAGAGGCCAGCCCCAGAAAATTAATTCACATTGTCCTCTCGAGTAAGAGGTGTCCTGAGGAGCCTGCTTCTGGCTGGCACCTGCAGGAGGGCGCCGGAGGAGACCTTTCTCGGCAAGAACAGGTCTGGACCCAGGACTGCACGGATCATTTCTGAACTCCGTAAACACTTTGACTGTGGGAAAGACGACTTTTTAATTCGTAAATAAAATTGTGGCTCTGAACCCAGATTGAAAGGAAGATGTGTTTAACCCTTTAGTTTCCAGCTGTGGGAGGATGCTTAACATACGTACACACACTCTATTTTTACTTTAGGTGAACCCACCTGCTGGACCTTGCAGTGCTGTCCCAAATTTGGCTGTGTTTGACTTCTTTGATGATATTTTGCACAAACAAATTGGGTCGTTATTTTTTTTCCCCCGTAATGCCTCTATTTCAGTCTTGCACCTTGAAGTCTTCAGGCAGAAGCTGATGTGGGAGCCTTAGGAACAAAAAGCAAATAGCTGGGGTTCAGTTGTGAATTGCTGCCTTTGCTGGTGATTTCTGACCTCTAATTTTGGATATGCACTTACAAAAACTGTGCTGTCAGAACCCCCTTTTCCTGGTCTAAATAAGACTGGTTTTGACAGTCTCAGCTATTGTCTGGTTAACAGCTTCCTCCAGCCCTCCTCCCTGAACAGCTCTTGGTTGTTTTCTGCCACAGATCAGAAGTTAAATAAAGCTTTTAGCAAATGTGGCATTTCCTCCTCCACCACTCTTCCATTGTCACAGATGATTTGATAGAACAAATCTAATTTTACCTTTAGCAAGTGGGGGTTTTTTGGTTGGGGTTTTTTCTTGTTGTTTTAAACAGCAATTCTCATAATGACAGTCGAAATGTTCTTTTAAATGAAGCATTGATTTTTCTGGGGAAAAATCCTCCAACCTAGATTTCTCTGCAGTCCATGTATTTTCCTAAAATTCGTAGTAGGTTTTCAATTTATATGAGTACTTTTAACCTCATGGTTACTTGGGACATACCTGGATCCATAAGAAAATGAAAATAAATATTTTTCCTTTTAACTGTTTAATATATCACAGTTACGTGCTATCTGGCTCTGGTGTATAATCAGTAGGAACACAGAAGAATCCCTTCAGATGGAATATTTTCACTATTTCAAAACCAAGAATTTGTATTGGAGGGTTTTTCTGCTTCTGTTCTCCTTGTCCACTTTGAGGAAGAGTCCCCACCCTGTGTATGGTCCTCTCCCTTCCACCACCCCTCCCTGTCATGACCATGAGTGCTCCACTGCCAAAATCTGGCATTTCATAGACTTTAATCTGAGAACCTTTGTTTCACTTCACAGATTATCTTCATAAATTTGTTTCCGACATGGAAACTTCAGTTATTTTCCCTGTACTCTCAGCACCAAAAAAATCCTTCTGGTGTTTCAGTGTTGGACACAGCAAAAATTTTATTGTCTCTCTGTTCGAATGCTCATGAAGCTTGGATATGCGGTCCACCACTGGCCCCAGCACATATGCATGGCATAAGCTTATCACTGCTCCCAGGAATTGCCCTGGTAGTGGGAGTTTCTCAGCAGCAGGTTTGCCAGGTCTGAGCAGGCGTTCCTCAGAGCTGGTGTCCCCGGCAGCTCCACTGCTTTCAAGGACAACTGGAGTATAAGCCTGCAAACTGATTTTCTTTTTCAACGCTGTAGCGTAAAATAAAACTTTGCAATCTCAGGAAATTTTCTCTTGACCGTGAACATCAGATGGCAGTTTATTAAATGTTAGTTTACTCCAGCCTGTTTTCAGGAACAGGGCAGAAGCAGTAATCTCAGGTGACCTCAGCAGCCTTGTGCCCACCTTCCCTGTGTGCACAGGCAGGTGGTGAAGCTGCCAGGAAGGGCTCAGGCCATCCTGAGCCAGGGGATGCAGCTGAAAAATGGGGCAAGGGCAGCTGAAATTGCTCTCCTGTTCTGGTAGGGGAGCTCCACCTGCAACGGTGCATTCGATTATGGATGTAAATTATAAAGTGAGGTGATGATCTGTGCCGCAGGTGGCTAGGTCAGTGCCATGGCAAAGCAGTGTCATTGTGCAGTCGGTCTGACTTTGATGGGCTGAGAAACAACTGGATGTTTCACACTATGTATGTCCTGCACCTTACCGAGCCTCTGCTTTCACAACAGCATGTGGTAAAATGCTGGCCCTTCAGATGGAAAAGCCCCAGAAGCTGACAGGTCACAGCCCAAGCGGTTTTTAACACTGGCAGGTGTTAAACAACCTGCCATCACCATAACCTGTTTCAGGGGTTTCCTGTATCTTGCCTTTTCTGGATCCCAACTGATTCTGTAGCCTGTGCTTTTAAAGTCATTTTAACCACTGTTGTTTTTTGCAGTTCATGGGAGAGTCCAAGATCAGAAATGTTTATTTCTGGCTAGAGAACACACAGTTTAGGCATCAGGTATCAGGAAAATTAGGTACTGTGTTCCATCAGGATATTTTTGTCTATTTGTGCTACTCCAACGCTTGCAAGAGATGCAGGTTATAAAGAACTTCTTAAAGGACAGGAGTGCAGAGGCTGCAATACTTAGACAAATAGAAACATGACAGAAAACACATTTTAACAGAGACTGGAGAAGAAGAGCTTGAGGAGGAAAAAAATTCAGGTAAGAATGTAAATGTATTTCTTTTCTAGCTAAGGTTATGTTGCATGTTACCAGGAAATTAATAAAGGAATTTGGCAGGCAATTAGATTTCTTTTCCCCCCTCTGCCAAATAGTTAATTTAGGCTACAGTAACTAATGACTCCTACACAGTGCTGGAAATGATTGATAGCAATCAGGACTTGTTTCACCACTGCCAACAATCTCAATGTTTCCGCAGCTGTGGAATTTGTTAAGAATCAGGTCTGTGGTGTGAAAGTGGCCAAACACAGGGTGGAAAGAAGAAATAAAGGTGATTCCTGTGTGGATGAACTCCTGTGAACCTCTGGGGTAACAGAAAAAGAAAAAAAGAAAGAAAAAAAAGAAAAAGACAAAAGAAAAAGAAAAAAGAAAGAAAACAAGACAACAAAAGAAAAAGAGAAAAGAGAGAGCAGAGGAGGAACTAAAATGCAGAATGGTTGATTGTGATGTTTAAATCTAGACTGTGTATTCAAGACCAGGAAGCCGGTCTCATGATGATGATCATGACTCCTATTGCGACACGTCGGAGGCTGCTTTCCCCAGAGAGGTTCCTGGGAGGGAGCGGTGTGTCGAGCAGCTAGCTCCTCGCTGGGAGCCCAGGAGGCTCGTCTCTGCCCTGAGATGGCAGGGCAAGCAGACTTCGAGGGAGCGCTGCCCTGAAATGACTTTTCTAAAGTTCCAGGCTTTTGGCTGCCATTGGGACAAGTTGCTTCTTGACGGGCCATGGGGAAGCATTGAGGAGGCGGCGGTGGGCTGGGGGCTGCCCGTGCCCAGCAGCGTGGGAGCCCTGCGGGGATGCTGGCAGCTTGTGCCCCTGGGATCCCTAAAAGTCAGGGAAGAGGACAGAGGGGCCTGGCGACCACAGGCTTGGCACGTGTCCTGCGGCATCAGCAGCTGCCTGCAGGAGATGATACCATTTCTTTCAGTTTTGTGCCTGGCCCCTGTGACTCCCTCTGTATTCCCTTTGGTACTGACTCTTCCATTCCCTTGGATAAAAAGCAGTAGTTAGGGGACAAGGTAAAAATTAAAGTGACCACTGTGCTGCAGGTTGACACTGAGGCTGTTACACTTTGACTGTACCGTTTGAGCCCTGGCACGCTTATTTTCCCGATTCGCTTGTGCTTATTTTTGGTACGCTTGTTTTGTTGTTCTCCAAAAGTAACATACATCAAAGCCAGTTTCTGGTAGTCAGCATCACCTTTGGGATGTTAGTGGCCTGGGCACAGTTTTCTTGCAGATGTTTTTACTGGACGTCATTTTAGGTGGATGTATTCCTATTAGTCTTCTGAGTTTATAAATCCTCATTTTTACAAAATATTGTGCATACTTTTTTTTTAAATCTCCTTTAAAATATGGAAAGAATGTAAAAATATTTCCACTTTTTAATAAAAGTAATGTTTTTAATAGAATATTTCATTTATAAAGACAAATATAATTGTGTGTGAGAGTGTGTGTGCATGCACACACGCGCCCTAAAGAGATCAAGACCAATTCACGTACAGAGAGTGCTTATCTTAGTTTTTGCATTTTCCAGCTACGCCTCCTCGCCCCACCCGCTTCTCTGCATGACTGACAGTTGATTGTACTTTCTCTTTCTAGCACATTTTCCTTTCAGTCTACCCAGAACTACTCTGACCATTTGGGTGCCACCAGGCTTCCCTTGGAAATAAAGTCCGCACTCAGCCATGAAACAGAGCCTCTTTGCTCCAAGGGATGTACATAACAGCCTAGGGCACACCTCCCTGAAGATTTCCAGTGGGCAGAGCTGCACATGCATCAACGTGGCTCGGGTTATACTAACTCGCCTGTTTGCAAAGCTGATGACTCTCTCCAGGTTGGCTGCCCCAGTCAGAGGTGCTCCAGCAGCCATGGAGGTGGCAGCTCAGCTGTGGGGAGCACTGGCAGTGGAGTCTGGCTGCCTCCTCTTGGCTCTGTCAACTAGCTGAAACATTTGAGATAGGTTGAATGAAAATAATTGGTACAGCTGTTTTTATGTCTTTTTTCCTTTTTTTTTGTTGTTGTTTTTTGGGTTTTTTTGTTTTTTGTTTTTTTTTTTTCTGCAGCAGAGACTAAGAGTGACAGAAATAGAGTTGAGAGCTGTCTGATCACTTAAAGGTTTTTTTCTTTCCAAGCTGATGCTGTACATTAGTCAAGATTTTGATTGATGACCTACTGTAGGACATAGTTGGAGCTCACGTTTAGCTCTGCTGTGTTCCAAATGCTGTAACTGATTACACGGGTATTGCGACAGACTTTTTTTAATCAATTCCTTGGGTACTTTGGCCATGGTATTTTAAGGAAGTACTTACCTAAGGGGACTGAGCAGATAAGTAGGTAGGCAGCACCGACGTCTTTCAAGTCAGTGACTTTACAGCGTTGGCTATAAGCTACCAGCTAAATTACTATGAATTTATCCTAGCCATACTGCTTCTATCCCTGTTGCCTAATGAAAAGCATATGCTCACTAGATTAAGGGCATGTAAATTTGTCATCATAAATTCATGCACTGGAGCATAATAAAAATGGAATTTGACTGCCTTTATAAAAACATTTGGTGCCACCATGAATCTTGTTTCCCTTATGAAGCATTCTACGTATTTTATGCTGTCTGTTCATGCCAAAAACTTAACTATGTATTTTTGGTGATGTTGGGTGACATCGATGGCATTACTAAATTTGATTGCCAGAGCCCGTTAGTGTGAAGCTGTTCTTCAGCAACAGAAGAATCTCTTTAAACTCTGAAAGCACACTGGCAAGGTAAGTCCCTATTTAAGGATGGGTTTTCTATTCTAAAAGCTGTCGCCAACCTCTCTTGAGTACAGATGCAGTTTGGCATGCCTTTTTGACCTATTCTAGAAAAGAACTCCTGGTAATTTTGTTATAGGCATCTATCAGAATCTCTGCAGTTTCAGAGCACTGCCTATCCATTCCTGGTTTAAGACAGCCTTTCAGCAGGCCCATCTCCTGCCTGTCCTAGACAGGCACCATCTGTAGCAGTCAATTTTCCAGAAGTTCAGGTAGGAGAGGGCACCGGAGCAGGCTATTTGGATGTGTGGCTTCATGCCATCCATCAGCTTCTGCTCTTTTTATTTGAGAGGAACATGGTCACCTGGGCTTTCTGTACACTGTACCTCACCATTGGTCAGGTAGGACACGTGTTACCATTCTATGATATGATTCTATTACACAAGTCTGAGTAGAACGAACAGCACAGTGATTTCACAGCAGCTGCATTGTGCCAAGGCACAAGTCTCTAAGAAGTATGGGAAGGGTTGTAATATCTGCTAGTGCTCCACTGACTACAGGAGATGTTCCCTCCCCCCCGCCCCCAAAAGAAAGAACACAAGCTGAGGGACACAAATTTGTCACTGGACCAGGAGATTGCAGTCATTCACAGTAAGACCAAAGATTTGCCCAGGAGTGGTCCCAGTTCAGAGACCTGCTGTGGTCTGTGGTTGCAAGCAGCGCCTGGAGAGGGTTTGACAGCAGCGGTGCCAGCATCTGTGTCCCCCTCTGCACAAAGGGAGTTCTTGGAGTCTGCTCTCCGATCCAGTGACACACCACATACCAGTCCTGCTCCTGCAAGGATTCGGCTTCTGCGTACACCAGCTAGCTTTCACTCATTTCTCTTCCATCGTTCACACTGTGAGCTGTAGCAGCTCTTTATAGTAGTTGTAGTTCCTCCATAGCAACACCTTGCATTACTGGCAGAAAAGGAGAGGAGATAAACTTCTGGGCTCTCCATTTATTCCAGTTTCTTTTGTTCTGCTGGATTTGAAATCCTATAGTTCCACTTCCATCTTCCTTAATCTGCCTCCTTTTCTGTCCTGCAATGCTTGTGTGGATCCCCTCTCCCCACTCTACAAAGATGAAAACTCTTAAGAATATAGTTAAGGGCCTGCAGAAGAGAAAATCTAAAAATGCAGGACAGTCCCCAACCCTTGTTCAAGCAAGAAATCTAATTTTTTCTAGAGAACATTTGTGAATTTTAGCTCAAAGCTAAAACCCACTTCACCACAGCCAAAAAACAGTGACCGTAATAGGATTACAAAGGTCATTGTTACTGTGTGGGTTTGGTTTTGTTTTGAGACAGATGCTTATCTCCTTACGCTAGACTCTGAGTGTGTCCTTGTCACGTCCATTAAGGCTGACCTGTAAGTCCCAGCAATCACTTGCAACATTGCTCAACATTTGCATTTCAACATGGTTTCTTCATTTCCACTTCCTTTTTTTTTTTGTGTTTTTTTTGTTTGTTTTTTTTGTTTGGTTGGTTTTTGGTTTTTTTTTTTACTTAAACATAACATTTACACATTGCAGATCTGCTTTAGGCTTCCCTTGCCTGTGTGTTGCAACAGCAGTGAGCTGGCTAGAAGAACTCTGAAAGTTGCCATGCCTGCCACAGAGAAGCCTGGAACGTTGAGGCATATGCAAAGCCTAGATTATACCTCCCTTCTGCCAAGTTTAGACTTTGGAGGATTATCTAGAAAAAGCAGCACACTGGCTCTTAAAAGAACCCTTTATTTTATGGCTTACTTTCCGTTTTCAACCTAAATATGAAAAGCAATGCTCAGGCTTCAGTTCTGTCTTAGAATTCTCTCCTTTTTTCAGAAATGTCAGCATTTCATAAGAACAGCTACCCGGACTCTAGGTACTCCCCAATCCAAATACTGGACAATATATGACTAAGCTCTGAAGCAGACCCAAACAAACACATCTCACCCTTTTTGCCAGAGGCCAAGCTCCCCAAGGAAAACGTCTCTTTGGTGACCAGATCACCACTCCCTGCAGCAGTTACATCCTAAATCCTACAAACAGCACTGTATCGAGCCTTTCCTGGCCTGGCTGAAGGTTGACTGCTGCTGAATACTGCACGATGACTCTCCTGCCCTTCTCACTTCGAGCAGACATGATCCCAATACAGGTTGTATTTTCCTTGCATCCCTCTCCCTCCCTTGGCCTTGCAGGAGTGCCTCAAAAGAACAGTGATAACTTCCCTTTGGAAAACAAAACCATGGGCTTCTGTTGCCTTCCGTCACAGAGGTTCACGTGACAGTTTTGTTGCTTTCCCTGTAGCACTGTACAGAAAACCTACAATTTCTGCCGTGTCACATAAATCTTTTTACAATTTATGTTCTTGAGAAGATTAAATTTAAGGAGAATGATCAATAGCAGGTCTAATGGTGTTGACAGCGCTTTCATTCTAATTAATTTAATTCTGAATGTGAAAAGGCTATTCCAGGCTCAATGATCAGTATTGTAACTGCCTATCTGATCAGCAGTTAAGGATCAGCACTGTTGTACAATATAACGTGTCTTGCTTACCTAGCTCAAACTAAAGCCACTGTGCTTTAGAGTGGTTCAAAAAGTAGCTTGTGCTGCACAAAGCAACTGGTATTTAAGAAATAGCGCACATTAAGAGTGCTCAAAAGCACCTTTAGTACCAGCTGGGGGCCTGCAGCCATGAGAACAAACAAATGTGGTACTAGCACGAGAAGTGGGAATTCAAATGTGCCCTTCAGAGGGTGGAACGTGGCTAGTCTAAGACTAGCTTTAAAAAGTAAAATTAGAGCCCACAACAGCAGCAAGCAGCTGGAACAGAGCTGACAGGATGATGACCTCAACAGCAGGTCCTGCATTTAAACAACTTCTATACTGCCAACTTCAGACTGATTACAATATAGCTACCTAGGCACACCTCACATGCAGATGTTAAAGACTTACAATTAATTATACAGTCACTTTAAGCAACTTGCTCCTGTAGAACTCTGCACCAGTTCTGAAGTGGACTATTAATCTCATTAAACCTCTAAATTAAATAAACTAGGAATGCATTAATTCAATATGGACCAGCTCAACTTGAAGTAAATCCTCACCAAAAAGTCTATAGCATGACTAATTTTCAAGCAGTCAACACTTCACTTTGTTTAAAATTAAGAACCCACAGCCCAGGTAGCCTAATGTTGCAAAAGCACTAAGAGTCCTAGTACCAGATAGTAGATGTGCAACCTGGTTTATCCCTTTTCTTACCTCCTTAAAAGGCCTTGCTGAAACACTCTCTACAAAGCTGCAATTTGAGTTATTTATTGCTGATAAAAGCAGGTGAAAGAGAAGATCAAACTTTCTGATATTACAGCGCTTGGCCTATGAGAATCATGATACAGTATACTTTTACCCCAGAGATACTGTTCTTCCATGTGAAAGAACCTCTCTGAGGTTCTTCAGAAAAAGTCTGTCACAATAATGCTTCCCATTTACTTTAAATGAATTATGGCAGCTTTACTCTTGTGGCAGAACTGAGCTCCTCATTTCTAATAGTACATACCTTAGGCACATTTTGTGATCACTGCACGTTGTAGCAAAGATGTTGCAAATGACCAGAAAGTTCATGCAACCAGTATCAGAAATAGAGCTTAAGCATCTTCTTAAGGATAAGGGAATTGATATAAAAAGACTTACCAACTGTAAATTGGTAATTAGGAACTTCAGAGTGATGTAAAATATCAGGGAACCTATTGCGGCATTGTTTTTTAAAGAGTATTTTAACGTTTTAAACTTCTTAGTATTATTTAGGACAAGCAGAATCCCATAAAGGAGCTTATTCTATTTCAGCTACTTTATGTCCAAGACCACTGAAAACAATGCAAGCTTCTAAATATTACCCGCGCCTTTACCGCTGCCTTACCCTTGTGGTTGTTAACCTTTCACTGCAAACTGGTCCCTGCAACCTGACAGTGGTCATTCTTCTTCCTGCCACATAGGTAGTTTTTTTAAGGTACAGTTTAGTTGGAAAAATTCTACTATTAATGTACTACCCCCTTTCTTACTCTAGGTTATGCTTCCTGCTGAAGTTCTGGGGTATTGTCTTCCATATTAAGTGACCTCAAAACATTCAAAGAAATTTAAAACAATACACAGTTTACTTAAAACATTAGGGTTCATACCTATCAAATGGGATGACAGAGCTGTATTTTAATTGTTTTCATAATAAAGTTGTACAGCTTCATCAGATGGATCTGATTCTCATCAAAACACTGCAAGTGTGTTACAAAATGTTCAATAATTAGACTGCACATTCTCGTCAGAGAAACTGGCAGTGCAACTCTTCCTTTCTATCTACTGCTCTTCATCACCAAGATTAAGTGCCATTAAAAGTAATTTCAAGTGATTGTAACATATACTAAACTGGATTTCCTGGCCTTGGGCAAAGCTGCAGCATGTTACTCGAAGTACCGTCCAGGATCTCCAAGACATGAACAACTTCAACCCCTACAAATATGACATTCTCAATAAACAAGACTAATTAACTCAATAAGCAGATCTTTTCTGGAAGCAGCACAAATCTCTCCTAACAATAGGGAAAGTTAAGCACATTAGAGGACAAAAAGATGAAAAAACTAGTTTCCATTCACCTTGCTGTGATCTGGAAGAATTCCTTTTACCGCAACAGCAAATGAGTTTCTAAAATGTACATAATTCTAAAAAAGATTCAATCCAGAGATTAACCATTTAACTACACCCACTATTTGGTTTAGGAAAATTAATCCATACAAGGTGATCTTCCAGTGTTTTCTTTTGAAAGACAGTTAAAACTAAACTGTTACAGACTTAGGCCCACTGTCACATACAGGAGGCTGCCAGCACCTGCTCTATTCAGCTGAGCTAATACTAAATAGAAGTAGCCACACCTATGAAGCCACAAAGAACAAATGCATTCCAGAACAACTGTTCTTCATTTTATTGAATGGTTGATGCAGGACTATAATCCAGGTATATTTAAATCAAGTGTTGGTCCACTCATCATTAAAAAGAATTGATTTAGTTTTTTTATAATAACATCAACACAAATGGAAGGAATATGAAGCATCATAACAGGAACTTTCAACTGTACGTGACATTAGACCATGACCAGACTGGTGCTACTTCAATATTTATAGACTCTCCACTGTATAGACCAGCCACACTAGTGTTATTTACCTCCAAATCATTAAAGTTCTAAGTAAAGGATCCTTCTGTCTACAGCTTACAACCAAGCCATCAACATGAGATCAAAATGCCATTTATGCCACTAGAATCATAGTCTTGTAGAAATATTTCTATATTTAGTATTTTACTAAAGAATAATTACTATCGTCTCTGAAGTTACATAGAGCCATTATAAATATTTACATCAAACATTTACAACTGGTTCATAATATATAACACAATAGTTTAGCTATAATTTCTAATCTTCCAGTGTAAAAGTTTCAAACAACATGTTGCTATCAATTTCAATTTATCTGTTTTGCACACAGTCACAGGCAGTACAGGGCATTTCAAAAACTCATGTTACATTATAAAAAAAATTGAATGATGTTACTTTAATAGCAATTAGTTTGGGGATTGTTTTATTTTGGTTTTGGGTTTTTGTTTTTGTTTTTTTTTTTAAACAAGCAGATTTTAATTTCTAAACCTCATCTGGTGCTACTACTAACATTTAAAATAGGCTTGAGAGGGAAAAAAGAAAAACTTAGAAATAAATACACCTTTAAAAAAATTCCACAATTAACCATGTCAAAATATTTGTTTTCCACACAGTTTAAAGGAGACCTTACTCTTCATCATTTCCTTGCGCTGAAATACAGTGTAGTTCAATCCATTCTTATCTTCTGATTTGTCATCCTATAAATAATGCTGTCATACCCAGGATCCATGTTCCAGAGGTTGTAGGAGATAACTATCACAGCTAAAGCAAGACCTATCATCATCCACAGAATAATGTTGAAGATTACAGAGTAGTTGTAGTTGTATGGATAGGCAAGGTTATATGGATTTTCTGTTTCGCTCTGTAACAAAGAAAAGTGTATTACTTTAAAGTTAGCTTGCATACAAAACACCTTCTGACTACATTGAAAGTCTGAGCAATCTGGGTAGGAGAGATGCATTTTTGCATAGACAATTCTGATGCTAAGGCACAAAATGCAAAAGTGATGATGTGGCTGATGTCAATGGAATCCAAAGGAACGGGCTGACAGGAGCCTCATGAAATTCAATGAGGATGAATGCAAAGTCCTGCACATGGGACAGAACAACCCCACGTGACAGCTGGTCCCCCCAGCACAGGCTGGGGGCTGACGAGCTGGGCAGCTGCTCTGCAGAGAGGGACCTGGAGGTCCTGGTGGACAAGGTGAACAGAGTCAGCACTGTGCCCCTGCAATGACAAAGGGCAACTGCATCCTGGGCTGCATCTGGAATGTAGGCAGCAAGTCAAGAAAAACAATTTTTTTCCCACCCATGAGGCAGGACTTTACTGGGGAGAAAATGGCAGAAATGCAAATTCTAACAAGACATAAGCTAAAAAGTGTTCACAGTGGAAGTGGTTAAGACGTTGGAACAAGCTGTCCAGAGAGGCTCTGGGACTTTCAGCCATAGACTTTTCAAGAACTTTGTTGGACAAGGACCTGAGCAGTCCGATCTATCTCCTAAATCAATCATGCTTTGAGCAGTAGGTTGGACTACTAGGATGACCTCCACAGGCCCTCTTCAATCTAAATTATAACATGATTAAGTGAAGATCAAGACATGTAAGCTGACCTCTTCACACCCATGCCTAAATCATAGTCATATTCTAGTCCTTAAAAAAAGAGGTATGCTCAAGTGAAGACATGATGCAGTTTGAATCACTTTTAATAAATGAAATATAGAAAAATGTGCATGTACTACCTGTGATGACTGGAGAATGGAACGAGTCTTCCTTGTGAGGGGAGAATTAAATGTCTTTACAGCCACCACTTCTACTACTGCATTCCCGCTATACAGATTAAACATCTCATCTGCAAACTGGAAAAGCAAAAGTGATTTAATTTAAAACCTACACTGTAGCCAGGAATTAAGGAGAGTTTTGTTAGCGAGATGTACAAAACCATAAGATGTCAGCTTTAGGAATAAGAAGCTTATGGAAAGTTGTAAAAATTTACACTATTCTAGAATTCCACTAAGAAAGTGCCAACTTCCACCTGGTTTACAACATCTCTGTAAAACCCCTCAACCACTGTTCAGCAGACTGTAGCTTGACTGCTTTCTGCGCTGGAACTCATTCTTTCATCCCTTTTACAAAAGGTCCATCACCATATAGTTTCCCAATTGTATGTCTGTCAGTTTCAACAAAATATTTAGGTTCTCAGCCTTCCACTGGGAAATTATGAACCTGAGTAATTTAATCTAGTCCACAGACTAATATGTCTAGTATTTAAATACATTTGCTTAACTGCAAAGAGGCCGAAGAGTAATGTTTAGAGAAAACAGTTATTTGGCTTAGCAAATTCATGCTTTTACACTTTTCCGTCATGCTTTTGAAACTCTCAAAAGCAACTAGTCTTAAAGATTTTATCTAATGACCACAAAGGACCAGCTAAATAATTACTTTCTTGAGCACATTGAACAGCACGTTATTTTAGAGGCTTGGAAATATAGATTTATACAGCTTTGTGGGCAAGGGGAAACTAACTGCTGTACCCTGGGATAATGATACTTCCACATTTCTGAGAGCCAGTTTTTGTGAGACACACTGGTGGTTTTAAATGCAAGAGGTGGGTGTCAGTCTCTTCTCCCAAGTAAGAAGTGATAGGACAAGAAGAAATGGCCTCAAGTTGTGCCAGGGGAGGTTTAGATTGGATATTAGGAAACATTTCTTCACCAAAAGGGTTGTCAAACATTGCAACAGGCTGCCCAGGGAAGTGGTTGAGTCACCATCCCTGGAGGTATTCAAAAGGCGTGTAGATGTGGTGCTTAGGGACATGGTTTAGTGGTGGACTTGGCAGTGTTCCATTAATGGTCGAACCTGACAATCTTAAAGGTCCTTTCCAACTAAAACGATTCTATGATTCTATATTTATTTAGGAAAAAAAACCATACTGAGCCATGTTGATATATGGTTTCAATATATTCCTAATCCTTAACTCAAAATACCTAACATATTGTAGAATCATGTCAACACTTTCCAGAGTGACAAATTGTAACATTACATTTTACAGCTGAACAACTGCATTTTAAAAACCAAACAACAAAACCAAGCATCAGTCAACCTATCACTAATGAAGTGACAATTCAAAGCAGAAGATAGTCAATAAACTAACTCCCTTGTAGTTAACACAAAAAATTATTTCCTTCGTATTCCCGAGAGTTTTCTTCATTAGGCAGAAAGTATACCTTTTGCAAAGAGTCTGCAAGAATCTGAGAAGCATCCTTGAACTGCTGAGAGTCTTCCCCATATCGTTTTCCAACCTCTTCCAAACCAGCCAGTTCCAGAGAATATAGGTCTGGAGATTGATCTTTGGCTAAGTGCTTGTGTCGAGACAGCTTTGGCACACCATTGAGGGCAGAAAAAAATTAATTCATATATAGGTTACTTTAAAAACACATTTCATAAAATCAGTTTGCTGGGACTAATCCAGCCTCACTTTCCACAGTCATATTTCATATTGATTAGGAAGTGGAATTTCTTGCCAACTTAACTAGATGTCTACGCTTCTTTTCTTATTCTACAGAAGAAAGCAGATGATCATCATGTAGCATCTATTCCTAACATGAGCTTATACACATGTAATATAGAGCTCTACTAAAAAGAAACATTATACTTATTCACATCAGAATCCTTGTTCTGTAATTACCATAAAAATAAAACTTGGAGAAAAAAATACATTAGCTACAATACTTGGATACTACTATTCCCGCCACTGAAGCTGGCCCTTGCAAAACTGAGTAGGCTGCAACTTCTACCTTGCTGTTGCCCATGTACAGAAGTAGTTTACTTAAGGAGTATCATCCCATTGTCATAAAATCCAACCAATATAATCCAAACTATCTCAAAGGAGAGTAGTGATATTCTTGTACTTCTACAGGTGTGAAGCTGCAGCTCTGACATTTGCCTGCACAAGGGAATAGAATAGTCTCTGAAAGCAAGGAATTTAATCTGTTCCTATCTTCCCAGCTACTTTAACTACACCATTTCTAGTCTGCAAGACAAAACCAAGTTGTTCTACCTCATTTTCTCAAGAGGCCCATTTCTCTCCACCAGCCCTTCACCTAATGTGAACTTCTGAGTTTTTCATTACTTTCTTTCACTTTAAGTAGCTGTGGGCTGCAGCTTAAAGGACAAAAACAACAACCAAACCCCAAAACAAACCTTAAACCACAGCAACAAGACAGTAGCTCCTCAGTAGAAAGATCGTAAGAAGCTTTTTGCTTAAAAATATCAGAATTAAAAGCTCACCCCTCCATTGGAACATTTATATCACCACCACTATTCACACTACAAAAGTCACTCCAGTCTTTTCAGATAAAATGTTATGGTGGTATTTTGAAGTAAAATGGTGGACAGGACAAAGAACATGTTCTTAACTACCATTATACTTCTCAAGTAAGAAAACGGGGAAAGCCCCAGCAAATTCTTCATGGAGTACTTCCTGTGTCTTTGGGTATGGAGAAATAGAAGCCCAGAATTCCCCGTTCTCATCAAACACAATACAAAAGAAACTACAGATGATTACGGTTCTCATTTTCTTCCGTCAGCGACGGGGCTGATACAAATAGCTTGGGAATGCACTATTTAAACTGATGCAACCAACTGATGACACACCTGACTATGTATCAGTGGTTGCCAAGTATCCTGGCTATGGCTTCTCTACCCTTAAATGAGATCTGTGAAGTTTGTGACCTAAGATGGGGAAAGTGTTTCAAAAACAATCTTACCAGGCTTGCAATATCATGTAGGACTTGTAGTTCTGACAGAAAAAGCAAATCAGCCTGTGGGAAGAAGTAGGAACAAAGAGATAGGTATTTCCTTTGATGAAACCAAAGTTAGGAAACTCTCATTTTGTTGCAAGTCTCAGTATTTTAAACAGGTTATGTCTGTTACAGCATCAGAACATGCTAGAAGGAAATTACTCTTTCAATAAAGTTACTTACAAAAGAACTTAAACTTACTTCTTAGAATGCAGTTAGAAAAAATTCAAGTGGGCATTCCTAGGCAAAGGGGCCAGGGCGGAGTGGGGGGGAAAGCACAAGGTAACTAAGAATATTAGAAAAAAAGTCGTAAAAGTTCCCACTGATTAAAGTTTTTTACCTCATTGTTTCTGCTGAGGGAGTTGAGAGGAAGGGAGCTGAGAATGGAGTTGTCCTGGAATAAGCGGTTTCGCAGTTGGCGCAGTGTGACAGGAAGATCTTCAAATACAGAGTTTGCCTTGCCCACCATGTACACTCTCTGCAGGAACAGCCATTGTTTAATAACAACAGAGGTTAGTTTTCAGTTTTTCCAGTCACACATTAATAATCAATCATACTTGCTATCTCTCTCCAATGCAAAACCAATTGGTTTTGCTCCAGCCACACAAGTGGAAAGGGGTTTACTATTTAGAATATCTGGAATCAGAAGTGAAGCAATACTCACTTCCTCACTGGGGGCCAGCTGCAAGACCACAGGAGTTTCCTCAGAGAACAAAGTATGAATAGCGTTCGCAACACTGTCAAGACTGAAAGGAACGGCCTGGAAAACAAAGTCTAGTTAGATTTTTGGGTAAAACGGGGCCTAACGATATAAAAGGAGATAAAAACCTATAGAAGTCTGGAAAAATGGGACAACCTCTTTTTGCACAGAGAGTATGAATATTTCAAAAGTAATAACAAATAATAGGAGACAACATGCAAACCAAAACATCAACTGTGTATCTGTAAGCAGACAATTTATTTGTATATATGGCAGACACAATGTATTTTTCAGAACTCCAAGGGGCCATGACTGTATAACTAAGAAGCTTGCTGAAGCTAAGGGCATAGCCTTGTTTATCAGTAAAGCAAGACCAACAAATATAGAAGCAATACAAAAGGGGAAACCAATCTTAGTGCAAATGGAAAGTCATGAACCACAGAAAACTGATGAATGAAAATATCCTAGTAGAAAGATCAACTGCTGAAACACCAAAGAAAAGAACCATATAAAAAATTACTAAAGAAATCCTAACACAGTATAGTGCCATTACTGGCAAGCTAATAAAACTGTTAGTTTTTCTAAACACTTACTTCTGAGTTTCATCTATAAAGAAGCAGAATGGTACACCTCCATTCACTAGTTAAAGAGCATATAAATTTTTTTTCTAATAAATTTTAGTAAGTCTGTAAGCTCAGATAATTTTTATCCAGTGGTCCCAAACATCGACTCAGTGATGATCATTTGAAACTATTCTTGAATACTGGAGTATCAGTACTTTGCCAGCACACATTTGGGGCAGCTCATTTGAAGCCATGGCAGCAGTTAACTGAAACAATTAAAGCTTAGGAATATTAATTCCTATTAATGGGAAATAAAGAAAATATGCATTATGTACACATCAGAACTTTATCAAAGTTACAAGTGCAAATACAACTGAAGACTTCAAGTACATTTAAGGCTTCCGCAAGTTAGTAACGCCCATGCTGATCGGGTGCATACAATCCTAAATCAGTTTTGGTCCAGATAGCATTTCAGCAATGCCAGCGCGTAACTATGCCTGAACTAGTGAGCTATGCTTGGAAGCTGATGTGAAAGCAGATCTGTGTTAAGCTGAACTGGAACCAAGTTCAATGTAAAGCCACATTACATTCCAATTAAACACCAATATTTTAAAATAGATTAAAAGACTGCCGGATAGCTGTAAAAGTCATTTCATAGTGAAATCATCACCTCATCTTGGCGTGTGCAATAGGGTGTCAATATTAAACAAAACACTATTCAACATGGTCACTGATGATTCCACAGTTTGGCTGCAATAATAAAAGGATAAATAATAATTCTTAACAGGAGCACAACAGCCATGCAGAGCCAAAATGCATGGTAAACTGGTGCAAAACAGCTTTCCAAGGTGGGCAGAAGCAGAATTAACTAACTAGAAATAACCTGGAAAACAACTTATTTGAAAAGGGTTTGTGGGTTCATGCTAGACAACAGCTCATCATGAAGAACTGGTCCAATACTGCAGCAAAATGGATTAAAGAAGACAATGTATTTATAAAGGAGAAGTGAGTAAACACTGTACAGTTACCAATATTTTGTAAGTTATTGTGCTCCTCTTAAGATGTGTGTGGACAAAATCATATAACAGGAGAAGAGGCAACAGGCATATATTTAAAAACAGGAAATTCTATCTGAACACAAGAGAAGAGTTTTTTACTGTAAGGGTGGTCAAATACTGGTACAGGTTGCCCAGAGAGGTTGTGGAGTCTCCATCTGTGGAGATATTCAAAACCCGACTGGACACAGTTCTGAACAGCCTGCTTTAGCTGACCCTGCTTGATCAGGGGGGTTGGACTAGATCATTTCAAGAGATTCTGTGATGCTGTGACAAGCGTGAGAAAAAAGTTTCAGCAAAGACAGATAGTGACAGGTAAATGTACTGTTGCTTGTTGGTTTATTTTGATACAGTATAATCGAATCGTGTCTCAGACTGCTATATTTCACAGTCAAGTACTTGAGAAAAAACTCAAAAAGACTGCTTAGAGGGCGATACAGTACATCAAAGAATCAGCATCATGTAGAACACTATCACACACACTTAGCTGAAGCAAAAAAAGCTAATAATTCTGACTGAATCATTAACATGGGAAGCAGTGGATTCTCTGCCTCTTGGTACAAACATATTAAAAATAGATGCCTTTCAAGGAGAACATGCTTGAGTCAAGTTACTGAACTCAACACAGGAGGCACAGGGTGATCTTAAAGGCCTCTCACCTTGTACAGGAGTCTGACTGCATTGTTTATCTATACAGCCTGATCCACTGTTCTACAGGGGTATGTGAACTTCAGGTGAAGTAAGAAATAAGTGAACATCAAGGACTACAGTGGAGAGTCACGTACATCTCATTAGATCACAAGAGTCACAGAAATCGCACGACAGTTCCAAACATGGATACTCACATTCTCAATAGGGTAAGAAATCCCTTTCACAGGCAACGTCAGCTTGTCTACTCCTTTCACTGTTACCAGCACAGTAGCTCGTGGTCTGTGAAACAGATCACCCACTGCAAGCCCAGGCCAGGAAAGCTCCTATTACAAAATAGTAAAAAACCTTGTATTTCACAGGGAGAAAGAAAGGAGCCCTCCCCCACCATTACAGCAAAATAACTTACTAGCTTGTTAATATCTCTGTGCAGGACAGCCTATTGGAAATTTCATGGGGAAGTAAGTTAACACTAGAACGCTTTCATCTTGAATAATGATGTCTCAAGTTAACCATGAAGAAACTGTTAGTTTAAACTGTTAGCTGCCAGTAACTTCATAGCAAAGTCTACACTGAGAAAGCATTATACATATTGCATACATCAGGAGTTATTTTCCATAATTAAACTGGAAATATCATAGGCTGTATTTAATAAGTGAAGGGTGAATTTAAAAAAAAAAAAGCCAAAATCAAACCCTTTCACAAAACACCACAGAAACAGGTTTAGGCACATTAAAACACTAACATCTTGATATTTTCAGTACCAGAAAGAAATGGGGGTAGGGGGAGGTGTCAATCATAGCAACACCCTATTAATCTAAAATTACAATTTGCATAGAAACATAAAAAGATTCCTTAGGAGCTTACTACAGTTATGTGTCGGTAAGAGCACAGTGAAGGCTACCTTTACTCAGGCACAAAACACAAATTCATCTATTTGGCATAAATTCAAACAGATTTCTCTACTTGCATAAAAGACATAACAGCTTGTTTAAGTTTTATGAAACCAATTTATTTGGATTTTAGAATTAAATGTCATTGACATTATGATCTCTATCACCTCAAAGAAACAAAAGAAAAACCTTTTAAAGCATCATCAGGGACAAAAATGAAGTTCAGTGTTATCTTGCCTTAACAGGGGAGGAATACTGAATGATTGTTTTTGAGAATCCCCCCACACAATGTAATGCAGTAAGAATTCTAAATTCTCTACAGTGCGCCTACTGCAGTCAGTTTATGTTCCTAGACTACAGCCTTGATGTAAACCACAAAACGAGTGTTTGGGCCCTGCAGTATTCTCCATACCAGGGCTGGAAGCTGCCTACAGGGTGATCTCTGCCTTAGTGACAATGCTGACAACTTTTCAGTTTCAGGGCTTAACTGAACAGAGAAATTTAAACACTGGGTGTTTGCTGGGTGTCTTTACATGCAAGACACACAATACCATCTGATGTATTGTCTTTTCTTGATAAAATAATCAAAATATACTTCTTAGTAACACTACTCGTAAGAATTTCTGTTACTAGTTTAATGACAAAAAAGCATAATTAATTGACAATAAGATACTTGCAGACAAATTCCAAAATACAGGCTAAACAGACCTGCATTAAAATCAGACTTACCAGACCTCTTGCCTAGCTTCAGTATGGAAGAAATAGGAACTGGCCTCCCTCACCAGCACTGTAAGAATAACCCAGCTCGTAGCTTTGAGTATCTGGCTGCACAGACACTGCTAGAGATGCCTGGCTACTAAGCTTTCACATACTGCTTCAGCCACTCATCCCTGCTGAAGCCCAGCAAAAAATTCAGTAGGCAAGATGGAATCAATCCAAGGGCTCCTACTCACGTGCCCCACTTTAAACATCACTAAAACTATGTTCAGAAACCTAATTTGGGAAAACACTACCACAAATTAGGTTTTCAAGTCTTTGGATTACTTCCTGCTTGGTTTATTTGTTCTTATTCACTACACTCAGCAGACAAGCTTGCTGACCTGACAAAATCCCTGCCTAGCCAAGCCATTTCTCACAATCTTCGGAGTACCAAAGAGCAGAGCCCTACAGATATTGCTCGTAGGCAAGAAATGACAGTGGTTCCCACAGATTTTCAGTATGTAACTACGGATGGGGGGATACAGCATGTAGTTGGATCTCAGAGGAACTGAGGAACATCACAGTTAAAGACTCCACAGGCTTGCTTCCTTCTGCAGCTGATGATTCACATTAGCCAGCTAGCACAGCCTTCTGCTGCCGATATGACTGATACAGCTCTATGCTTGGAAACCACACTTTGACAAGTCATGCATTCCTCAAGACAACCAGGATGGTATTTCGTATATTCCAGCACATGACAAGAAGATTTCCATGTTAAGCAAGCAGGTCTGCAGTTTTAGAGGCATTGCAAACTCAAGACCTGAAACATACATCTTCGACAGAAAAGCCCATGGATAACGCAGCTACATCTGGGATCCGCTCGCCAGGAATGGGCCAACTTCCATCTCGAAAAACAACTGACTGAGGAGATCGTAAGATGTTAAATTCATCACCGCATACACCTAAAACCAAACAAACAAAAGCTGTCAGATATTACAATTTTTCCCTTACATCACAGAAAAAGAGCATATTAGAGCTTAATAAGATTCCTTATTCCTCACTCTCATACTTATCAATTTATGTAACACAAGTAATAAGAACCAATCATTTTAACGCTCTGGAATACGAAATAAGGTTTCTACACAGCGATGACTAAGGATGGAAAAATCCACATTAACAAAAGCAGGACAATTATTCAAGCAACAGCACAGTGCACTTCTGCACACTCACTAGCAGGTTGTGAGCGGTGTTACAGTTCAGACCTGGTAAAGCTAACTCTCAGTAGAGCCAGACAGACTCCAAAAATCCCGTTAGCTCACCAACAGCTCCACACCAACACAGCTCTGTTTGCTTCCAGGACTGCTTGGCATAACACCTCTTTTCATGCAGACAACAGCCTGAGTCACTGAACCCAGAGCCAGGAGGATCAGCAGAGTCAGTGCTGGCTTAAACAGAGCACTGCCAGGAACAATCTGGCTTCTGCAAAACAGCTCCAGTGTCTCTGCTCTGCCTTCTCAAACACATGATGCTGCAAGACGTATTTCTTCCTCTGATGCAGTACTGGACCTAAGCTGATTGGGTGAAGCCACAATCTACAACGCTTCTCATGTTGGGTTTTCACTTATTTGCAATGACCCCTTCCCTTTCTTTCCCATTACCTTGAAAAGCAACGTTGACTAAAAGCATTATTTCTAACCTGTATTATGATGACAGTAATTTATTGTGTAATAAAGCCAGAGAGGACTCCATGAAATAAGAGATGGGCTGCTTTCAGTCTGGCTTCCTATTTTAAAGTCACTTAAGCATAACTGCAATACTGTGTACACAAACATTTATCTAAATAAATTTTTTAAAAAAATTGGTGTATATAAGCATTAACACGCACAATGCAAAACTTCAAACATATCTCCTCCAAGGAGCAACTTCTGCATGTTTCTACCAGAAAGCTAATCTGATGCGAAACTTGAGAAAATCAGGTAGAACAATAAATACTTGCAGGCCACCTAAGTTTAAGTTCTAATTATATAACCAGTCTGACTACATAGTCCAAAATACGTGAATAAGATAACCTTCTAAAAAAAAAAAAACCCAACATAGAAGTATTTACTCCTACGATCACTGAAAATTAGTTACCAATCCAAGCAGCTATATAAAATAGTTTTCCAGAGCATCTGCAAATCTAAAGGTTATTTACAAAAATAATGCAATAGTAAACTGATGTTTTGTGCAGTTATAACTTCCCCTATTGTTAATTTAACCAATCTGACCTTGAAGATGCTGTTTTAAAGCCTGGATCACGATCATGCATACAAATGTTTACAGTAAATCTGAGCTATATTATGATAAACATACTAAAGGAACAAAGTACTATGATGCAGGTTGGGGAAGGGTAGCAAAAGGAAGGAAACAGGCCAAACCAACACATGTGTATGGAGTAGATTCAAGCATTTTTTGTTTTAAATTGATATGTGTTCACTGGATAGCCTGCTATCAATTTTAACGGTGTAGAACTGAAATGTTTCCAGACCTATTTGCTTAGGAAGGAATTTACAAAATTGCTACAAACATTTTTGCTCAGTTTCCAGGATTTCACATGTTGCTTTAATTTTCCACAAGGCTCTACAACAGTCACACACGTTATGTAGGACAAATTGGCTTATTTGGGACAAGGTTGCTTAGGTGGATAAAATTTGAGCATTACCCTTTTTAACCAAATTTGCCTTGCGAGGCTTGTTCAAGGTCTCAATGAGCAAAACTGAACCCGAACTTGGGAACACAAGCCTTTTCCTCAGACACACAATTGCTTGACCACGATACCCCACTGGGCCACATATTCAGTGAAGCCTAGAGAGTAAATTCTGAGATGCAATTCATCCTGCATACAAAAAACTTAATCAAACTTCTACCTTACAGAAGTTGTACCTCAGGAAAACTCCGTCTCTCAAAAGCCTTTGTGAACCTGGCCTGAAGAACTAAGGCGCACCGAGTGAAAGCTACGCGTGGGGCCTGGAAGCCTCAAGTGCACATCCCAAGCCCGACTCACACCGAACGACAGAAGGCCTCCAGCGGTGACAAAAGCAGCTCGGCAAAACATCGAAATTCGTAGAAAGCGACAAAACGACGCGTATCTGCGGAACGCTCCGCACGGCCCTTTGCTAGGCAGGGAGAGGGAAGTCTTGGGGCACGGCCTCTAGAGGAGCTGGGGCGGGTGGGGAGAAGCGGGGCAGGGAGGTGCAGCGAGAGGGCAGCCCTCCGCTCCCTCCTGAAGCTGGCAGACACACACACACACACAGACAGACAGACACCCCCCCTACCCCGAGGCTCTCCCTCCGAGGGTGCACCAGGCGCCCCAGCGCCCGCGCCCGCCCAGGGCCACGCGCTCCCCGGGTCACCCCCGCCCCTTCCCCACCGCTCGCGCGCCCCTTTCCCACCGTCGCGGTCGGGCTCCCCGAGGCGCGCGGCCGCCCCTTCCCCCGCCACGTCCCTCCGCAGCGGCTACGCAGCCCTCCCCCCGCGCCGCGGCAGCCGGCCACGCCAGCGCTCCCCTACGTTGGCTCGACCCCGCTCGCTCACCGGCGAGACAAGCCGATGTCACCAGCACCGCCACCTCCAGGGCCCAGGCAGCCCTGCCGCGCCGCCCCATGCCCGCCGTGGTGCCGGCCGCCACGCTGCGAGATGCCGCTGGGAAGACACCGGGCCACACCGCCAGACAGGGAGCGCCGAGCGCCCCGCCCACTAGGGAGCGCTGACGGACAACCGCCACAGCCAATCTGCAGGTGAGATTCAGCGCGGCTGGGCGGGACCCTGCAGGAGTGACTGACGGAACTGACCATTCGCCAGTGAAGCCCACCCCCACCCTGTCACGGGGCTGACCGGTCAGCTGAGACGCTGTCCCGCCGTGGGGGGCGGAGTCTTAACTTGAGTGGCGTTTCCACTTGGCCAATCAGATCGTAAGAGATCTCTGCAGCATTTTCCTCTCCGCACCCTAAATCCAGAGGGGAGGGGTGACAAGGCAGAGTCTCGCCGGAGTGAGTTGACGGCTGATTCGGCCAATCGGAGTGCGAGGGATCGGGGCCTTGCCCCTCCCACCGCTTATCAGTATGACGGCGGTGGCGTTTGGCGGAGGCGCGCTTGGATCGGGCAGCCTCGGCAGGGGGGAGGGAAGGAGCTCTGATTGACAGTTAAATGCACCATTCAGCGAGCAAGGGCGCGTGCGCCACCCTCTTCGCACCTGTGTAGCGAGGAGTCCTCTGGCTGTGAGGCCTTGGCCGTCAGGGTAGGCTCAGGCTCAGGCTCAGGCTCAGGCTCAGGCCCAGGCCCAGGCCCAGGCCCAGGCCCAGGCCCAGGCCCAGGCCCAGGCTCAGGCTCAGGCTCAGGCTCAGGCTCAGGCTCAGGCTCAGGCTCAGGCTCAGGCCTTCGCCTTCGCCATTCGCCCATTGCTCTTACCCTCGCTCTTGCCTTTGTTTTCAGTGGTTGCGGCAGCAGCCATGCTGGGCATCCCAGTTCTTCCCCTGTGCCCCTCTGGCAGTGCACCTGGTGTACCTGAGGAGGCACAGAGGGAAGGATAAGCATCCATGTTAACGGGGGGCTAATCCCCCTAATGAGGGGGCTTGTTTCGAGGGGGAAGGGTGGATGTTGTTGGTTTTCTTTTTTTGTTTATCTTTTCAATGGAGTTTGAAATAATGGAAAAATAATTTTTGTGTGTTTATGCCTGTCACCTGCTTCAGCACATCACCCCAGAAAGGCAAGCAAAGGAGATGAATCAGTGAGTTGGGCAGCTCCGTATAGTTTGTGGTTTGGATATTTATGGGGGAAGCAGCCTTCAATGTCTTGATTGGGTTCATTAAGCTGGTGAGGGTTTATTAAGCTGGTAACGGAGAGGAGTGAAGATGATAAGTTTGGAAAATCCCTGCCCACTTCCCTGAAGGTTTGCTGTTGAGAAGAGTTACGGTACCGTAGGCACTCACTGCCCCAGCCGTGCTCATCTCACTTCAGCTGTTCTTGCTTGTAATAGAAGGAGGCAGCTGCACGCATGCTGTTCAGTGTACGTATAGTATTCCTGTAATATGCCATGAGTAATCAAGTTGTGAGTATTTCTTGGGGTCTTTGTACACTATTAGGCTCAGGGGTCTTGAGATTCTCTGCAAGTTGAGGCAGAGAAAACTGGGCTTTGAGGGTGAATTGCTAAGACCTCCATTTCATTGTGGAGAACATCCTGTAAGAAAGACTGTCTTATTTCTGTCCTAGATTCCTCAGAAAGCAATGCATGTAAGTTCACAGGAAATCTAGTATTGCTAGGGAGTATTTTATCTGCTTTGCTGGAACACAGCAACTGTGTCATATCCACATGGTAAGACTGTATTTATGTGCTAAACATGCCAGAGATTACTGGCCATAGAGCTATCTGACCAGAGCTATTCTGCTATGCATTTAGAAAATCCAGACAACTATAGAAATACTTTGAAAATCTGCCTGAGCAACATTTCTGTACCAAAAAATGGGCTATGTCTAGGAGACTCAGTAAATGAGTTGGGGAACAGCAGGTAGTAAAATGAAAGTGTACAACAATTAAAGAGTATTTAAGAGAGTAAAGTTATATCCCTACATCTTGCCCCTCATCACACACTATCATGTGGCAATCACTTAAACCTAGCTTTTCATAGTGGCAATAATAATCTATTCCTTGTCTGTGGGATGATTTGCATAAACAAAGAGGAGCTACTGCTCCCACTGTTGTCAGGTGGAAACTACTTTAAATATGAGAACCATGCCAAATATGTAGAGTACTCTAAAATTCAGCAGCCAGACAAGTTAAGAGCACTTCAAATTAATATTCATTTAAATGTTTGTGAGATTATCTGGATACTGTAGCAAAGAGTATGATCAAAATAGTTGTTTCCTTACGGGCTTTTCTGCCTTCAGAATAGGATTAGAAGAGCATACAGGAGACAAGGCCTGGATCACTGAACAACAAAGATATTGAATGATTGCTTTTTCAATGAGCCCAGCCTGTTTTGTGCACTGAGCAAGGCAGGACAATATTTTAAAAATAGTATCGTATCTTGTAAGCCAACAATGATACCACAACATGTATTCCCATGGGTTCTGAATTAAGGTTATATGGGTTACCTTATTTTTGTCATTTACTGGCTCTTGGGCGCTTGACTTTGTCTGTGTATATTTTAGCATAGTTTCACAAAGTTTAACCTATCTGGGGAAATATGGTTCCAGCACCAAGGTGCTTGTAGTAGGTGATCATAGGACATCAAATATGGGTATACACTGGGTTGCCTTATCACAGTAGCAATTGTAGAGCTTGTGTTGTCCCCCTTACCCTCCCCTCCCCCCCACTTCAGATTAGGTCTACACCCAAAATGTTCATAGAAATAAGGTAAGAAGGCTGGCTCAAAGCAGTAAGTCTGTGAAACTACTAGAGAACATTAGGTGGATGTGATCTAGGTCTAGGGAAGAGATCGTCCCTCTGTACTCGGCACTGGTGAGGCCGCACCTTGAATACTGTGTCCAGTTCTGGGCCCCGCACTTCAAGAAAGATGTTGAGGTGTTGGGGCGAGTCCAGAGGAGGGCGACGAAGCTGGTGAAGGGTCTGGAGGGTCTGACCTATGAGGAACGGCTGAGGGAGCTGGGGTTGTTTAGCCTGGAGAAGAGGAGGCTCCGAGGTGACCTTATTGCAGTCTACAACTACCTGAAGGGAGGTTGTAGTGGAGTGGGAGTCGGCCTCTTCTCCCCGGCAGCTAGCGATAGGACAAGAGGACACAGCCTCAAGCTTCGCCAGGGGAGGTTCAGGTTGGACATTAGGAAGAATTTCTTCTCAGAAAGGGTCATTAGACATTGGAACTGGCTGCCCAGGGAGGTGGTGGAGTCACCATCTCTGGATGTGTTTAAGAAAAGACTGGACATGGCACTTAGTGCCATGGTCTAGTTGACATGGTGGTGTCAGGGCGACGGTTGGACTTGATGATCCCAGAGGTCTCTTCCAACCTGATTGATTCTGTGATTCTGATGGTGTTTTAGATGGGAATGTAGCAGAAGGTGCAGAGCAGGGAAAGGAGCGTATGAGGGATGAAGTTTCTCCCTTCATCTGAATCAAGTATTTCTTACAACTATGATGTGTAAAAGAAAGGGGCAGCGTGAATAAGACTGTTTTAAGGAAGTTGTTTCTCTTCTGTCTGTTACTATCTCTGTGTTTCAAATGTTTGTGTGATAGCAAATATTTCAAATTTTGTTATGATTATTTTGACACTGTTTTCTGTAAAGCCTTCACTCTGGAAGTCATGCTGCAACCAGAGTGTGCCGTATTATTTTCTCATATTTGCAGAAGGAATTGTATTTTTGAGACTTTAGGGTTCACATTCTCCTTTTTTTCTGAACTCTTGGTGCTGGCAATACTATAATTTAATTCTAGAAATGGAAGAGAATTCAGAGTTCTGCATTTGGATATTCTTATATTCCTTGTCTGCTACTCGAATTGCTTTCCTTCTTGAAATCACAATAGAAACACGGCTTGTGAAGAATTCTTTCTTCTGTCTTATGTTTTCCTGTTCTCATCTTGGTTTCTTCTTTGGGAAAATAATAAATAGAAGCAATACATTTTATTATGAAACAGTCAAGTCTCACTAACTCTGTACTGTGGTTTTCAGTGCCCACTGGATATATCTGTATGTCAATGAAGCCCGGTATAAGAGAATAATACCATCACTTTACAGGCTGGCAGAGTTCTAGCTATTTTCTCTAGGCTTAATTTAGATGCCAGCTGTGCTTTGAAGAGAGTGAATTTTGTAATCCTGTAAGCAATGAATGTGACAAAATCTACATGCAATAAAATTATTCTATTAAACTGATTTCATTCTGAGTTTCCACTCTGGACAAGTTAAAAAATGAGACAACATGCACATTAGGTCAGGCAAAATTTTTATAAAGCCATATACTGCTAGTAGCAGCCACAAAATCAAAGTGCCAGCTGTAGGCAAAATACCAGTATTCACTGGCTCTTTTGGTAGTGTGCTGTGCAAAAAAGTCTTCGGCAGGAGTTGCTCATGTGGTGTTTGGATGCTGCCTTTGCCTACAGCCCTGTCTGTACTAACAGCATTGAAGATGAAATGATGGTAGAAGAGGGAATATGAGGAAAAGGCTAAGTCAAAGAGCCAGCCATTTGTCTGTGCTGTATACTGTGTTATCATTTGGTTTCATTGTATCACCACTAAATCTAGTGTAGTTGTTAGCAGAAGTAATTGTCTCAACCATTATTTTCAGAATGGTGCTTTAACTGGAGAATATTTGCTGAGCTGCTGCAAACACCAGGTCAGTCGTATCCTGCAGGAAAGATGAATTCCCAGTGCCAGGTACCATTCAGAGTTACCGGGTCCAGAAGCCCATGAAGTGAGCAATATCCCCTTTGGTACTAGGCTTTACAGTCTCACAGAAAATCTATGCACAGAAGCTAAGTGGAAGCTTTTAAAATAAAATTGAGAAGATAAAACACTATTTTCTGTGATGCTTTCTGACCTTGACACGCTAATGGACCGTGTGCTTAATGCAGTATGGTTTTTTGGACACCCTCTGTCCTGGTGCGATGGGACAACAGGACAGGTTCAAAAGCCTCTCTGTTGGGCAGTTAGTTTTGGGGCTGCTAACATACTGGGAGACTGGAGATGATTGTGCCTGGCTTGGCGATTTATACTGGTTGCAACTGACAGACAGGTCTCACGTGAAAAGTTGTTAGTCCCTGCTGCTGAATTGTTTTGTTGTCTCAACTCTCCTCTCCCTGTTTGCAGACTTCATCTGTGTAAGCAGAAATAATTGTTGTTCCTGAAATAGTTTCTAGATTAGTCAAAAAAAAAAAAAGAAAATGAAAGAAAAAAAAGAAAATTAAAGAAAAAAAAATCTTGTTATTGAGCTAGATCATAGGCTGCGTCAAAGCTGATGTGAAGACTGAAATCGTAAGCAGAATGTAAGTGCTGCCCTCTCTAAAAGGTGCAAATGTCTTCTGTACCTCTTTGTGAAGGACAGGAAAAGCCTGTCTCTTCTGTCAGTTAATAGCTGACTTTGGGGTCTTAAAGAGGATTGCTAGCTTTCTCATCTGTGGGACTGAGCTACAGTTAAAGTCTCCAAATATGCATGAGAAGCCCATTTTAGGTTCCTTTTTGCTAGGTTCTATATGCACGTCATATAAAGAGAACTATTCATCTTTTTTGTGTATCAGTACAGATGTCGCAATGCCAGAATTGTGATGTTGTGATGCAGCTCCCGTAAACTCTTAACATTTTCTAACAGTTCTCTCCATGGCCTTGCTTATGACTTTGCCAGCACATACAGGCTCACTGGAGGTGAGAGTGCCACTGTACATGTGTTTTGTACAAGGCAGTCCCCATCCTGCAGTTTGCAGTCTGAATAATGGGTAGTGGCTGAAACAGAGTATCAATGAGGTGACTGACTCACCTGAGCTCCTACAGCAGATCAGTGGAAGGACAAGGAGGACCTTGCCTCTCTTGCCTGTCCTTCAGCCTATGCTGCCCACTCAGACCCTGAGGGGTCTCTCTGCCTTAGTGATCATAGCTGATTTTTAGAAATGTATTTTACAAACATTTTGTTCCTGTACTCAACACTGCAGTCCACTAAGAATATAATTTTCATGTAAGAGTTCTGAGGAAGATGGTCATCTGTAATCCACACAGAAGGGATAACTTAATTTTAGTTGATTCAAAGTCACATTAATCACTACCTCTTAATTAAGTTGGCTTAATCAAAAGACATTTTTAATGTGCTGTTTTAATGGCCTAGAAAGTAGAGGGAGAGAATGATTTTAAGCTTATTTGATATATTGGAATGTTCACAGCTTCTGTATGTTGAGGTGGTAGCACTAATGAGGCAGGAAGCCTGGGAGAAAGAAACCCAGCCTTTTCCTGAAATCGTGGAGAGAAATTAAGAGAGGTGTGTGTGTGTGATGCATATGAATTGTAGCTGATTTGTTCGTTACATTTCCATTCAACTTTTCTCAATAATTTTAGCAGTAAGGACTTAAGTCAAAGCAAAGATGTGCCGGCGGCCTTGGGTAGGTATTTTGAGTGAGCATCCGTAGAGAGGTCGCACTTTGGGCACCATCTGGTGGTGGAAAATGCGGCTGCAGCCTCTCTAGGTTTGTGTTCTCGTGCTCAAACCCAAAGTTAAATGAAACGCAGCCTCTTGGGAGCACTTGGTTTGGTGTCCCCGCTATAGGTTCCTGTTCTGTCCCACTACCCAGCCTTTCTAGTAAACAGTGGCTAAGAGCATCACTGAAGTGGATGACAGAAACTGAGTCAGAACAAAGAAATACAAACATTTGGTGGGAACTGAGGTGAAATCAACATTCACTGTTTCCTTCCAGGTCAGAGGAGAATTTAAGTTATTCTGTCCCACTTGTTTGAGCTTACATGCTTTCAAAAGAGGTAAGAAGGTCATTCACAACAATTTATTAGCTTGTTAGGGGGAACTTGCCTTCAGTAGTGCCAGGCTAAATTTTACAGACAATCTACGAGATCTCATAAGCTGCACCATGGGGAGCTTAGCACATTTTAGCTGACAACACATAAAGCATCTCTGTTCCTAATTCTTGTTAAAGACCGAAGCTGGTACCTTAATCATCCAAAAGTTAAAAGAAAAAGTTAGACTGTGGTTTTATTTGATGTACAGACATTCTTAGAGGTTCTGCGCACTTTCTAGAGAGGCCTTAAATCCTTCCTGCATCCTCTCCATAATAGCTCTGAGTTGTGGAGAGGAAAAACTGTAAAGCAGGAGAGACGCCTTTGTCATATGCCATAGGGAAACACTGCTAATCCTCTTCTCCCCAAAAGCTGCTGTCCTACTTCAGTTCTTTCTCTGGTCTCCCACCTGCAACTTTGATATTCAGTTTTGTTTCTACAATTTCCTCCAATTTCCTGTAAAGGCTAGAGGCTAAACAGCTAGAGAGGAGACACTGCGGCATTGGGTGACTGGTTTAGCCACTGTGAAATGGCATTCCTCCATGTCGTCCTAAATGCAGAACATACACAATGTACCAAAGAGCGTTATCCCTTCTCTGGCACAATTGCCTGATATTAACATCAACAGCCAGCCTGACCTTGTAGGTGCAGGCATGTCAGCCACTTGTCAAACAGTAAGTTGGGGAGTGACTCTCCAGCAGGTCAGCAAGTCAGCAGTAACTACCTATGGGCGTACTCATACACAGCTGAGACAGCAGAGCAGGGTGCTTTGGCTCCCTTTTGGTGAAGGGTAAAGCCAATTTATGCTTTCTTCATAGCTCACAGGTTTAAGAGTTGGCCTCTGAAATCTGCCTTTATCACTTCTCCAACTGAGAAGGACAAGTGTGGTCTTGTATACTTTTGGTTAATGAAGCCTCTCTGCTTTGACCTCCTGTGATAATCAGCAAAATAGTTTTGCAGCCCCACAAACCTAATAGCCTGTTGTGACTACTCAGCCTTTCTGGAAATGCACCTCCTCGTCCAGTTTGAGAAGATTTAGGATGTGATGAGAGAGAGAGAGACTTAAATTTGACATTCTTCCCCTTATGCTTGAAGAGATTTAATTGAAGTTCACCCAGGGGAGAAGTCACTACCAGCAGATAAACACCTTAGCTTGCTGTTTTTACTAAAATGGTTAACAATGGAGTAGTTGTTAAGACTTAAAATATAATTTGTTGACATTAAGCTTTTATGTTATCTCCATCCTGAGCTCAGTAGAAGCCCCTCTTGAAGAGTCCAGGTGCTTTAGATATGTCCTATGTGTTGAAGGTAATCATTGTAACCATCAGTGTGAAGGTGCAGGGTATTGCTGAACTAAGCTTATAGCTCCTTGCTTTTGAAAGGGGTGATGGTGTATTTCTTCTCCCCCAAGTTAGGTTATCCCCTGTCTGTACCACATTGGCTGTGGATCTCCTCTCAGTTTACTGTGTGGTTATTCTGACCCAGCTCTTAGCTCAGCCAAAAACTATTCACTCATTTTTGTGGAGTTGATTTTCTTAAACTTCAGGAAGCTGAACTGACTCGTTGAGAGGCGAGACAAATATCAAAGCTACGGCAAGAGAAGAGGTAAGAGTGTGTGGATGGGAGTGGGGGAAGTGGGGTCCTCCATGTTTCATTGCCCTGACAGCATTTGATTAGCGCAGGCTGCATTGCATCTCTTGGCCTTATGTCTAAGGTCAGGGGCCATGATTAAATAATCATTTTAATCCTGTTGCTGCTGTTGCCAGAAAAATTCCTGGTTCCCTCCCTTGTTTGTGCTGTCTCACTCATGCTAAACGTCAAGTTGAGGGAGCTTTTCTTCCTCTGGTGTGGATCACTTCTCGGTGAGACCAGCTCTGTGAGCTAGGTTGTGGTGTGGCCATACAAACATCAGCGTTGCTGCAAGTAGTGAGGCAGGAGCCACTGGCTGGAGGTAGGACCATTTCAGCATCAGCGTGGATTCATACCTGAATTAAGTGACTAAGCATCCATGGCTTTAAGCCAGATTTTTTCATTTTTATGCCCTTCAAATCAGGCTTCCAAATGAGACAACTCAACACAAACATGCTGACCATTTTCGTGTTTCTCATACTTTCTTTAGTAGTGACTGTTTGGGAAAATCAGGCCAGTTCTATTCATACACAGTTGTGCTGCATCCTGGGTCTTGTTTGTTACTGATACTTACTGTGGGACGACATAGCATGCTTGAGAGCTGAAGCGATGGC
The DNA here is from genome assembly GCF_013368605.1 of Nyctibius grandis. NCBI lineage: Eukaryota > Metazoa > Chordata > Aves > Nyctibiiformes > Nyctibiidae > Nyctibius > Nyctibius grandis. Next base: position 27,829,548 of record NC_090659.1, read on the forward strand.
AGTATAATAGTTAACATCTGGAAGGCCAAGCAGTGAACTTAAGGGAGATAATGAGAATGGTTTTGGTAATATACCATATGAGAAAATGACCCTTTTCCCATTGCATCTTACCTCATGGAATTTGAAACCACAGTGTACCTACATACACCTTTGGGAGGGTAAAGAAGGATTCAGCATTTCAACTGTAAGCTGCAGAAAGGCTTTTCTAGCTTGCAATATCTTTGTCTCATTTAAGAATTTCTGTAAGTAAGTTTTGGTGCTTGTTTTGGGTACTTTCCCTAACAGTCTCCCAAACTGATTATAGTCTTGTTCAGCTGATTTCCATCTCATGGTTTTCTGTCTGTCATTGAGTTGTTGAAGAGCTGTTGTCAGATTTAAAATAACCATTGTGGGGGTCCCCTGTGTCACCCTTCAAAAAAAAAATCTGTTCACAAAATGAAAGAGAGAAACTGGTCAAAGGGGCTCTGAGCTGTGCGTGAGGGGGAAGCAGTCTTAGCAATGGAAAATGTAGGGTTTTGAGCAGATATGTGAAAGAGCTCTCCTAGCCAGTGTGGACTTGGGATAAGACAGATAACCTCAACGAGGTTGAATGAAACCTGCCTTTAAGTAACTTGAATTGAAATACAAAGGTGATGCATGAAGTGTATTATTCTCATAAGCCCCTATGAAATGTCAGACAAAAATGTCTTTCATATAATTGTGCAACAGAAGCTGAGAATCATGCAGGAAGAAGGGCCCAGGTGGCCAAGAAGGCCAACAGCATCCTGGCTTGTATCAGAAATAGTGTGGCCAGCAGGACTAGGGAAGTGATCATCCCCCTGTCCTCGGCACTGGTGAGGCCATGCCTTGAATACTGTGTTCAGTTTTGGGCTCCTCACTACAAGAAAGACATTGAGGTGCAAAGAAGGGCAACGAAGCTGGTGAAGGGTCTAGAGCACAAGTCTTATGAGGAGCGGCTGAGGGAACTGGGGTTGTTTAGTCTGGAGAAAAGCAGGCTGAGGGGAGACCTTATCGCTCTCTACAACTACCTGAAAGGAGGTCGTAACGAGGTGGGTGTTGATCTCTTCTCCCAAGTAACAAGCAACAGGACAAGAGGAAATAGCCTCAAGTTGCGCCAGGGGAGGTTTAGATTGGATATCAGGAAAAATTTCTTCACCGAAAGGGTTATCAAGCATTGGAACAGGCTGCCCAGGGAAGTGGTGGAGTCACCATCCCTGGAGATATTTAAAAGGCGTGTAGGTGTGGTGCTTAGGGACATGGTTTAGTGGCAGACTTGGCAGTGTTTGGTTGATGGTTGGACTTGATGATCTTAAAGGTCCTTTCCAACAAAAAGGATTCTATGATTCTATATAGGTAGTGGTGGTGTTGTGTGGGGTGGCTGGGGGACGTGGGGGACATAGAGGACATACAGTAAAGCAAAGTACCTCTGCTATGTTTCTATGCCACCGTGCAAGAGTTCTGGATTTTCAACCTATTCTCATTTCTTTCTCCCATGTAAGGTTGCAAGGGCTTGGTCTCACCTCTAGTAACAAATTATTTGCCTGTATTCTTAGGCGATTCTGTTGCTGAGATCTCAGTGTAGTCCCGCTGATGCCCCACCAGCAGGTTGGTAGTAGTCATGAAAGAGCATTGCAGTATTTCCCTGAAGCAGCTTGGCTTGCCACTGCTGCTTGCTCCAGCCTGTGTTTTTACTGTCAACGGTCTCGTAAGAATCAGAAAAGTCACTTTCTCTTGACATTGAACAAGGGGCTTTGTTCAAGTAGAGGTTGCCCCCAAAGCTACGCTGTCTCTTTCATTGGAAGACTTCTGCCTAGAACATTCTCATGTCAATAAACACAGCATTCCAGTGTGGTGATGCTGCGGTGACACTGTGTTGCACTGTACTGCATTTGGCTGTTAAAGAGGGACATTGTAGTGTGGATAAATCACAGTACTTGTCCCAAACACAAAAGCTCATAAAATTCTTGCTAGGATGTCTTAGGCCAATGCTCTGGAACACTGCAGTGATTTTTAAAAGCTGTTGTGGTATTAGTTAATCTATAAATTACTTGTTCTGAGACAGCATTTTTGTAAAACTTATGTAATAAAAATTAAATAATGATAATGTTTTTTAAAAGAGAGGTATTAAAAGTGCCCTGTTCTGCAGACCAAAGCAATAATATGTTGGGCAGCATCAAAGCATTAAACAAGATGGTTTGCATCATTAACACTAAATGAAATGGCTTAACAAGCCAATAAATGATGAGAATAAAACCAAGTTATCACACAATACAGTTTTTGAAAGTGCCAGAAACAAATTTTCTGAAGCAAATAATTTTCCAATAAAACTAGATGGAATTTAAAGGAACGTGTTTTTCTGATTGCTGAATGTGAGATCAAATATCACAGTTAAATACTGTTTTGCATATTCAGTGTACTGTATGTATGGTCTTCATAGCAGACTAGTGATGTAGAAAGGAAGAGTGAGCATTATTTTTCTTATTTTGTAGATCAAGCAAATAAAGGAATTCCATCAGGAAGACTGGAACAATTCTTGCCTCATTCTGAAATCCTTATGGTAGTTAAATCATTAAGTCATGCTTTTTCTTTTGTTTCTAAGTCTGCTTGTTTACATTCCATAAACAAGGCTATGAACAGAACGGTACTTATAAAAGTGTGGGATATTTGAGAACCTGTAGTGTTCCACTATGGGAATTGCAATTTTTACAGTGTGATATATATGTGCATTAAGCTTTACCATTAGAGACAAGAAGATAAGGTTCATGCTCCACAAAGCTTCGTCTAGGGCAAGGATGGGAAATACTGGCTGTTGGCTGGCTGTGACCTGTGACTTAATTTCACGTTGTGGGATTCTTTTCATTTTTAGATCAGGTGAGTGGTAATGGGGCTAGACGAGTCTCTTTGACCCTCAACAAGGAAAAGGTTTCCCACCCTTGGGCTAGCATGAAGTTGGTCAGATTAACATGCTTCTCAGTTCTACTTCATATCTGCATGCATAGCTACTGTCCTGGGAGCTAAATATTTTTCAAATCCAAAATTTATTACTCTTGCTTTGGAAGATATTTTTCTCCATGCCTCTAAAAGGTACAGGTTGGCACAGATGAACCTGAGAGATTTTATCAAACTCATTACTGCAGAACCTGCACACAGCGTTCTGAGACTAGAATATATCTAAGTATACCAATTCTGACCTTTTGGTGTTCTCTGATCTTTTAAAACAAACCTTTGACATACACGTGTGCTCGACCAAATTCAGCCATGGTAGTGCCAGCGTGCCAGGCCTTCTCCAGTGACTTCAGTAGGTTATAATTAGCATTCTACTGCTATTTCCCATTTTCTCTTCCAAACTGTTGTTTAGGAAAGCACTTGTGTAATTATGAGCATCTGTTGAAGTCCATGGTGTAACCCCACAACATCTTCTCCACAAACAGGAGGGTGGGGAAGATTTTTTTTTTTTACTAAAGCAATTGTCTGGGGGAAAAAAATCTGGCCCATTCCTAGAAGAGAAAAATGGGATAGATTGGGTATGGTGGTTTCTTCGATCAAGTAAGCAATAAATCCATGCAAAAAAGTAGCTGAAAGGACTCATGGGATGTTTGTGGATTATACTTGCTTTCAGTTCATTTTTATTTTATATTTAACTTTACATTAAGTACTCAATGTTTTGTTGAAGTGGTGTTTCCATCAGATATTACTTCTCTCTCAACACGTTATATTGAAAGGAATTTTGAGACAAACCCCTTATAATTCCCCAAACTCCTCCAAACACTGCTCTTACGTGATTTGACTGATTTTGATTGCTCATCGCTTTCTTTTCACAGCAAACCCCACCCTCCTTTACTGATGGCCTGGAGAATGCTCCAGAGCCCTTTCCGCTGACAGCACCAGAACTTAGAAAATAATGAGTGGAAAAAGAAAATTCTTCTCTCCTTCTAGCTGGTATTGAGTGGGGCAATGGGCTGCTCCAGTCCTCCACTGGAAGATGACTTTTAACAGAAGTGCAGTCTCGATGGGGAGAGTCCAGGGATTATTTCTCTTGCCACAGGGGAAATCCCCATGGTGGAGGTGACTTCCCTTGCAGAGAAGCCCCAGTAGAAACTTTCTTCTTGTTCTCCATGGATGGGTTCAGGCAACAATTTTTTTTTCCTCCTTGTATTTTTCTCTGAACTGTCGTCATGACGGCGAGCACTTTTTTCCTCTTTACTTATGAGAGTGAGGCTGCACTCTTTCTCTGAGGGGCCTAAGAAACATAGAGTTGGATTTGGGCAAAGCTGAGGGCTTGTCTGTGATGGATGTTCCTTGCAGCTGGGCGTAATGATGCTTTAGAAAACAGTTTTCCACATGAAATTTGGCAGTTTATTCTGTTTTATAATATTTTACTTGACACTTTCTCAAAGACGCATCACAGACCTACACCACCACCCCCCACAGCAATGGCATTCCTTTTCTGATTACAGGGAGGCTTTGAGTCAGGCCCTAAATGCTTTGAAGCTATTCTTGCCTGTCTTTAAAATCAAATGATGCATTGGTTGTCAGAATGAAGAACAAAACAACTGGGACTTTTGGCAATCACTTTCCACCCTGAGCTAATTGTCCAGTGGTGCTCAGTTCCTGCTGGTGCCTGCCCATTGTGGTCATTGCTTTCACTGCAACGTCCTCACTCTCATCGTGTTTTGGTGTGATTTTTCCACTGGTGAGTGCAGTTGAGCTTGATTTTGTAAATGCTTTTAGGATCTTGGAGCATTGTTGGATAGCCTTCAACAGTATGTATGTGACAACACGAGCATCTGGAGGGTTTGTGTGCAGATAAAGCATCTGCGATGCTGGGAAATCACTGTAGTGTTTTTGCCAGACTGAAGTTGAAATGTCCATATCTAATTGAATGGCAGCTTTTGAATCACAAACCGGAACTTTCCATGCTACAAACACACACATGGATCTTATGGCAAAAAGAATAGTTTCCAAATCAACACAAGGAAATTATGCAGCTAACTCCCTAGCACAATTAGAGAGTACTAAAGGCATGTGAAAACAAAAGTCATTTTTAAAGCTAACAAAATAATCACAGGTTGAGGTTTTCCACAGCTTTATAAAATGAAGCCAAGGATCATTTTAGCGCCAGGTAAAAGTTTCAGTCCATAAAGAGCAGCTGTGTTCTGCTACTTTACACAAAACAAATAAGCCAGTGAAGTTTTATAGGACATGGGTATACTAGACTCAACATGCCTAACAAAGAGGCCCCACTAAAGAAAAAAAATTCTGTTACCTAAAAGAACTTGTGTATTTTCATGCTTTAGATGAGATGATTTAAGGGCTGATGTCTTCTGGGTTAATATGCAAGTTCAATACTCTGAGAGACAATCTAACTGGAGAGACTGCATGTCAGCTGATGGATGAAGCTGATGTAATTAAATTCAGGTCATCATAATGTAAAAAGAGTTTCATTGAGATAAATAGTGTCTGCATACCTCAGCCTTGTGGATTGTTGATTATACATCCCCTAAAGTGCTAATCCCAGCCTTTGTTCTTTCTGGAGCTGTGTGGAGTGACTGAAAAGGCAATCATACTTAAAAATTGGACACCCTTTGTGAATTAGCAGTGGTTTACCCATAAATCATCCGTCGGAGCTTTCTGCAAGGTTCCTGGCCCTTTCCAGCTTCTGTCCACAAAATACTTAAGTTTGAACCTGTTTGGTAGAAATAGGGTCCGTGGGAAGGAGTTGCAGGGGCTGCAGTTAAATTATGAGTTTACCTTGACTTTAGCATTTGCAGTAGTCCTGTGTTTAGGATGGAAAAAGTGGGAAATTCCAAGGTCTATCTAGCTGGTTTTAGTGCTAAACAACAATCAGGGCTTGTTCTCAAACCCCTCAGCTGGGCTGGTCAGTCTGGCAATGGGGAATTCTCAACACGCCAAGGGAAATTAAGCTGCAGAGAGGGAGAAACTCCACTCTCTTGGCACTTATCTGGCTCCAGCCTACAGGGACGCTGTCCAGTTCTCACAAGTACAAGCATCCCGTGATGCGAGAGCCTGCGCAAGGGCCAGCATCGTCCAAGAATCAACACGGGCTCCCTAGCATCCTATCCCTTCTCCTGGGACCAACATCTCTTGGCACGGGGAGCACTCTGGCCCCCTCCTCAGAAAGTGCATGTCACTTCTTCCATGTCCTGGGTTGGCTGAGTCCCTCCTGAGTGAGCAGGCGGGTCAGCTTCGCACAGTGCGAGCCATTTTCGCTTGGTTTCTCAGAGAGAGACTGCGTTTCAACTGAATTCAAAGCAGCTGGACAGTCGGGAAAAAACATTTCTTCTTGTCCCTTGTGTCTGTCTAGCTCTGGCAGTCAGTGTTTTAGCACATTATTATCTTTTAATTCCCATAGTTATTGGGGATTGTCCAATTCATAAAATGCAGGCCTGTTTGGATCTGGGATAAGCACGGTGAAAACATGAAGAAAGACAGCAGGGGGGAAAGGTTCTCATTTTTGCTAAACTGTAGGTAGTTATTTCAGGTTTGGAATAAAGGTTTTGGTTGATTCTTTTGTTATCCAAGTGTCACGGACAAAAAAGCAGTCTTGAGCTGGGGAATTTCACAGAATTTAGTTTATTGCAGTTAACATAAACTTTTAATTCTTGATTCCAGTATTGAGAAATAAAGAAGACAAACACTTAGGGAAAATACCACTTTCCTCTGCAAAATCTCTCCTCCCCTTCCCCATCCCCAGTCCCCTCCCTGCACTTCATCAATGCGTGGTTTTCCTTTTCTTTCGCTGCTCCTTGTTTCTTACTCAAATGCTCTGATGAGGTTCCTCTATGGGCCACAGTCCCCTCAGAGGTGTACCTGCTCTGGAGACTCCTCACCCCTACTCAAGCCTCTCCTCTTGCTTTGCCCCTGCTTTGCCCTGGATCAAGCTCCTCTTGTCTGTCCTTTTTCTCCAGCATCTCCCCTGCTCTGGTGTCTCTCTTGCCCCTGCTTGGACACCTCTTCTTGCTCTGTGCCTGCTTGGGCATCCCTTCTTCTCTGGCCTCTCTTCTTGTTTAGTGATTACTTCTTTTCTTAAGTATGTTTTTGCAGAGGCACCATATGCTCCTCTAATTGGTTTGGTCTTGGTGCACAAGTGGGTCAGTGTTGTCTGTTGCGGAGCCAGCTGGAAATGGCTGTGACCAGCACAGGGCAGCGCCTCGTCTCCTCCTACACAGGTCACCCCTGCAGCCACTGCTCCTACCAAAGCCTTGCAATTATGCCCAATATAGTGAGTCATTCCAATTATCTCTGTCTTTAATGTATATTACGCTGATCTCTGTGAGTACGTTCATTCTCTTGACTTCAAGTGCATCTGGCTATGGTGCTCAGCAACTTTCAGAGCTGAGCCCTGAGAGAAAATTATGATGATTGTAGCCATTCGGTCCAATCATTTATTTTGCATGTACACATATCTATAAACTTTATTTGCTGGCAGAGAAGCCTGGGAACTACCCATTAATAAGAGCAAATAAATTAGAATATGTAAAGTAGTTTAACACAAATGTGAGTATTTTTGATATTTGGGGAAACATGGCTAATTTTCAACATTATTTTTTCACAGTTCTCTAGTTTTTGCATCTGTTCATGGATTTAAAAGGCAGTGAACATTACTGTGACATTTCTAATTTAAACAACAGTGAGAAATGTATCATATGGGTATATGTGTTAATACACACATATAAAAGACCAGTTTATAAGGTAAAATTCTGGGATATTTGATCAAATCAGACTTGAATCTCTATATTGAACACAAGCCAAATTGCTAGGTCCATATCTAAATAAATACCTGAACTATTTCTGGGTGATGAGGTACCTGAGTGCCAGACGTACATCCAGCAACCCGTGTGACCTGCTCTTGTTTCCGGTTGCTGAAAGTCTGTTTACAAGTTCAAGTGATCCTGTCTGGTGTCCTCTTTTCTCCCTGCTATTTGGATTGTGGTACCGTCAGGGGCATGGCTGTATCTGACAAGGAAAAGGGAGTTTGTGAGGGCCTTAATTATGGCAAACAGCCATAAGCTCTATATGTGCCCCACATGGTCTTTATTTTATAGCTACATATTTCAAAGCTTTTATCTTTTATCATTCAGAGTAGGTATAAAAAGTTAGACCCGCAGGAGGGCATAAGCCACCACTAGGCACATTAGGTGATTAAGTCCAATATTTAGAGCCTCAGACAGAAACTTACTGAAATGAGACAGTGTTACCACCATCACTGCTTCTTCACAACACCACTCTGGTCCTGCACATGGCACTGGTGTTGACCTCACCCTCCTTGCCTGTGTGGGCAGCCAGGGTACACCAGGCCCCTCAGGCAGTCGCCAAACCACTGTCCCCTTTCCTGGACAATCACCCTTAAAACTACCGACCGGTAATGCTGTAGCTCTCGAGCTACTTGACACTAGCTCACAGCATTGTCTATGCCACTTCAAAATGGAGTTCTGTAGCTGCCAGAATTTCTGAATGCTATCACCTGCACAGTCTAAAACCCAAAATCATTTACCTTAGAAACATAACATACAGGAGTGTGTAATATATGCGTATACATGTTTTTTTAAACTGCTATATATTTCATTTCTGCTGTAGTGCAGGCAGTTGCATGCAAAACTAGCACAGCTCTATTGTCCCAAAATAGCCCTATCCATGCTGTTACTTATTTTAGGAACACATATGGCCTCTCTTTCTTTAGCATCTGAGCATCTCACAGTCCCTGTGAGACTTCTTTGCTATTGTCTCCCATTTTACACGTGGGGGACTGAGACACAGAGATGGGGTGACTTAATATAGCGCGAGGCACTTTGCATTCCCAATGAGGAGATCTGCAGAAAATACAAGTACTGCTCTTGTGCTTCTGCTAGGGTAAGGAATGGACCCTGGGTTTCCTGAGTCTGAACTTGCTGCTTAACTGCTTGACCACGCTTTTCCATGACAAACCATTCTTTCATTTGAAACAAACATCGTGGCTAGTCAGAAGCTGCCTTCTGATTCATTTTCACCATAATATGTAGGAGCAAAACCAACTTTAACAGATGTATTGCAGGAAAAGCATCCTAGTTGCCCTGGTTGCTTTCAGTTTAGAGAGTAATAGACCATTCCTGACTAGGAAGTCAGGAACCAATAATTCTTGTTCCTTCCCTACTCCACACACATTTGCAGCTGAATACATATAAACACTTTAACTCTAGTTGAAAAACCTTTGTCCCATCTTGGGCTTCCTGTCTTCGGCCTCGCAGTGGAGTGTCAGCTCCGAAAATCATGTTCTACCTTAAGCAATCTGATTTCTGGAGCTGTAGTCCTAATGAAGTACAAGACTGGCCAGAATTTTTGACCTCTGCTTCCCCTTTCTTCGAGGTACAAGGGGCCCCTGAGCTCTTGTACAATTCGCTGCCCCTGTGTCACGTTCGTTTCCTAGCAGGACAGCTGCAGAGCTCTCAGTTGAGCAAGACCCGTTGGCGTGCACATACATTTTCCCATTAGCTTTCCATGAGAAAAGTGCAGCTTTGGTTGGCAAGTGCTGGCCAGAGGCCTGGTGCTCCAATTCCCTCCCTTTGTGCACGAGAGGTCTGGCCTGCAGCCACGTTCTCACATTCCCCAGGCAATGGGAGGACTACTGACCTGGGACAAAATGCTGGCTGCAGACCTGGCTTCCAATGCCTTTTCCATTAGAGAAGATTGCTTGAGGCCAGGTCATTCCTATTCTGTATTAAAAATAAGATCTAGAAAGTACAGTTTTATTTATTTACAAATGGTCTAAAATAGAATCCTTTGGATATGTGTAGCACTCCCATCTCTGGATTAGAAAGCACTTTGTAAAGCATTGAATTAATTAAACTTAACAAACACTCAAGGGATACAGAAGTATTATTACCAATATTTTAAAGATGAGGAAATGGAGACAGAAAGAGCATAAGAGACTGGTGTGAGAACACAGGCTGAGTCACTTGTAAACTCAGAAATTAAACTTAAATGCAAGATTTTATATCCTTTCCTACTTGCAGCTAGAATTGGCCAGAAAATGGTGGTTTTCATCTGTGAAAGCATGTGGCCCTTTCTAGTGTAAATAAATAATAAACATTTTTAATCAGAACACTTTCTAGGCTGGATTATATCTAAAATTTTCTATAATGGTCCTCATAAACATCATTAAGTTCTTTGGTACCCATAAATCTGAAGTGTGTGTTCTTGGCTAGGTGCTAAGAGGAGAGTTGGAGGTACAACTTCCCCTGGTGATAAATAATAGGACCATGTTACTGGTAATAAAACCAAACCAGATAAAAGTTTATGTAGGTCCAGAAAATTCAGACCTGTCAGCGGTGAACATGAGAACAGTGGATGCTTATTTTCTCTTGTACCTTCAAATTCTAACGTGCTTACTTCCCACGAGGTACCTTCTCCTAATGACTTTCCTTCTTTGCTCATGCTGGTTTTGAGAATTAAACTAAACTCTTTTTGGCTTGCTTATCATTGCTCATAGTAAAAATCTCCTGGGGTATATAAATTAAAGCTAGAAAATAGAAACAGGTTGCCCATCATCCAGATAGTGAGGTTCTGGAAAAGTGTCCCAGGAAGAGCGGTGGTGGCAAACAATTTAGCTTATTAGTAGACTCTCCTTGGTAATTTTTTGAAAGAGATTTTGTGATGTAGTTTCTATGATAAAGGACCTCAAATTCAATGACCCATGAGATCTTGTCTGCTCCAATGTTATTAACAGAAAAAGTTATTGAAAAAGCAGGACTTGGGATGGAAGTTAGCTCATTTTCTCAGATCAGAGTTTTCTCAAGTGGGCTGGAGGTGCAGTGGTGAGCAGCTGCTCTTCTCTATAAAGTGGATAGATACAGGCTTCATCTAAACCATGGGATCTAAGGGCGAGTCCTAAATTCTGGCTCTGAATGAGCACCCTGGTGATGCCTTGACTATGTGTGGAGGGGAGATATGGAAGCTCACCTTCCTCGCCGAGCCCTGCGTGAGCCCTGGATTCCATGGGTGATGGGGCCGGGATGCATTCGTGGTGCTCTCCAAGAGGTCCCTTGGGAGCAGCTGGGAAATCACAGTGTGCGCTTCAGCCATGAAGCTCCCTTGCCCTGCTGTTTTGGTGCATGAGGAATGAGAAAGTACCATTTTTTTCATAGTCTCTTTTTTGTACTGATTTATACTTGAAGTGTTCTCACTTTTTTGAAATCCCTGTAGAATCGCAGTCAGATTAGCATCAGGGAGCCCTGATGCATTGGAGAAGTTAGGTTTAGTTTCCAAGAGCAAAACTTAAGATTAAAGAGAACAACATAAGGAACAATGATGTTTGAATTTTTAAATATTAATATTGCCATAGAGATCTTAACTGGTGTCCTGCCACTAATGTGTTTATGGAAATAAAGCGCATATCAAGGTAAAGATTAGGAGTTTATTACCTGTTTTAGCATACAGTGCTAAAAGTATTAATTTCAGCTAAAAACACTGCTGCTCTTCTCACCTTCATTAGCTTTGCTCTTTTGACTTAGCCTAATGTTAGAATGAAGTTAGTCCACACAAATTACATCATTCTATAATCAGACTTTTACTACTTTAAAATTAATTTCAATTAACTATTGAAAAAAGGCTTTTTAGTGTCGTCTTTAACTGTGGAAGTATTCCATTCGTGCTGAACTATATATCTCAAATAGAAGAAAATGTGTTGGCAAATGAGTTGGATTGTGGGCTAGACCCAACCTGTAAAATACAAGTTTGAATCCAGATTTTGAGAGTTAGAAAGTATCACATTCCTGTCTCTTTTCGTACAAATTCTATTAGTTTGGGGCTCTTCAAGGGAAAAAATGCTACTCATTGTGAAAGGTATCAGAATCTGGCCCAAGTGGTCAGGCTTCAAAATTTGATCCAACGCGTTAGAAAAATAGGTACCATGCAAAATGCAGTGCTAGGTTTAAGTATGCCAAAGCTTTGAGACCTCATTGCGGTCTACAACTTCCTCACAAGGGGAAGTGGAGGAGTAGGCGCTGACCTCTTCACCCTGGCAACCAGTGACAGAACTCGAGGGAATGGCAGGAAGATATGCCGGGGGAGGTTTAGGTTGGTTATTAGGAAAAGGTTCTTCACCCAGAGGCTGGTGGAGCACTGGAACCGGCTCCCCAGGGAAGCAGTCATGGCGCCAAGCCTGACAGCATTCAAGAAGCGTTTAGACAATGCCCTCAGATACGTGGTGTGAATTCTGGGGCTGTTCTATGCTGGGACAGGAGTTCGACTCGATGATCCTTGTGGGTCCCTTCCAACTCAGGACTTCTATGATTCTATGATTCTATGAGAGTTTTAGTGTAACGTTTGGAGTTTGAATCTAACCCTATGGGTCCATTAGTAAATGGTTTTACTTTTCAGTTTCAGGACCATCTGTGTTGTGGTGAAGGGTAGGGGAAGGTAAAAACGACCTGTATTAATCTAAAGATCAAAGCCTGAAATCCGCAAGTAGGGGAGAGCAAAGATGTAGTTTTCTCCATGGTAACATGGATGCGTATGCACCTTTTCATCTGTGAAACAGAGAATTGCTTTTAATGCTTTGGAGAATCCTCCCTACTTTGGGAACATTTGGGCTTTCTTTTTGGAACAGTGGGCACAGATCAGTTGATTGAACCATCTTCCACCATTTCTCATTGTTAACCCTTCATAACTTCAATTCATGTTGGGGGTGTAGAAGCATCTCCCTCTGAGTCACTCAATGCTTTTTTCCCAGCTGGTAGCTTATGTAGCTGAATGCTCCAAAGGTAAATATAATTTCTCTAGCTAGCTGACATTTCCCTGAGCGAGATCACAGGAAGGACCATGCTGTTACTCTGCATCCTGAAGCTCAGTGAAATATCCTTTTATCATATGGTGACGACACGATCATCAACAATTCATCTTATTTTGCAAATAATTCCACCACTTATGTGCAACTTTCTCTGAAACTAAACGTGTTGTTGATATGCAACTTGCATGATGGAAAGCAATGAAGACATTGCTAGATTTGGATGCAAAGTTTGTTATATATACTGTATAGTGAAACAAACATATGGTTCTTCTAGTGCTCTGTTTTCTTTTGTTACAAGTTTATTTATACTGGGTAAATGTGGTGGTGATTTTGCAGTTACTCATAGTTATTAAATTTTTCTATAAATCAAGGCATCTGTAAATATAGTGGCTCACCTATGTCAGGCAGACTGGCAAGAGCAAGATGATCTTCCATTCAGGGTATCTGATGACTTTTTGCTCAAATACCCCTGCAGTCTACTGGAATGTCAGCTTGGCTAGTATTCATGCTTATTCCCGGCAGAGGAGATGCTATCGCAAGAGCTTTGTTTCTAGCAGCGGTAGTTGGCAATGCCGCCTTGTAGTCTCTTCCCTGAGGCTCAGGCTCCCTTTCATTATGCCCCACTATGTACCTTCTTGAAAATCCTGGTTGTGCTACTATTGATTCCTTATTCTGAATGAGACCTAGTGAAGCTGCTGGCCGAGGGGAAGCCTGTGTTCCTGGAGTCAGGAGTCCTGACACTAAATATCCCAGCAGTGCCGTCAGCTGATGACAAGAGGCCTGGCATGGAATAGCCTTGGATTATTCCTCATTTATGCCAAATCTGTTCCAAGAGATGGCTGGCTTCCCCACCACACTCTGGGAGCCAGCCACTTCTTGGAGAGTCATTTCAATAAAGCCACCATCATCTCTTTTGAGGGGAGTATTCCAGCTCATTGGCTTTTTGATTTGAGAATTCAGCTGTTACTTCTGGATTCTCTGCCTTCAAAGAGCTATGGGAGAGGGGCTGGTACATCATGTATAGAGACAAAAAGGGAGCATTCATATTCGTCAGCTGTAAGTCTTTTAATAAACCACCATCATGTGCTTTCATATTACTTTGCCATTTTTGTCCTATTTTCTGCTTCTTATGTATGTAGCTAAGTGCCAAAGCCCCAGAAAAAAATAGTTCACTTTTATCAAATGTGATCCTCCCATGTGCTGAGCACTTATTAGCTTACAGGCATTTTTCCAATATCACCAAAAGAGAGTAATGTAGGGATTTTAGTCTGAGGTGTTTTAGTAGCAGCTATCACCATAATATCCAAGGCCCCAATACTGAAGACATTACAGGTCAAGCAGGTAGTAACTCTTTCATTTCAGCTCACATGACACTTCCCACTGTAACTCTTTTTTCAGACCTTTTACCAAACTTTAATGGTTGCAATTTTCTGTTCTACATACCCTAAGCTGATCATAATTTTTTGTGGGAGGAAGACAGGGATGATGAGGTTTCACATAAGATAGTTTAGCCATTTTTCAAAATGGGGCTGGTTATAAAACTTTGGTTTTTTTCATGTCAAACAGCTTATGTTCAGTTTATGTAAGAAATTCAGTGCATCTATGAATCCATAGCAGGGACACAGTATTAAATGGGGGAGATCCTTCCTGTGGCAAGGTGCACTTTTTTATTTTGCTGTAATAAAAACAGTCATATTTGGCCATCTCTAAATATTTTTGTTTCTGATCTAGGAGGTTCTGGAGTGTGAAAGGGGACGCAAAGCTGAATTTTTCATGTAAAATGTTCTGTGAAATTACTTTGCTTTTTCTATTGTTGGGGGAAGTAAAATGTTTTTTTCTTCCTGCTGGAAACTCTGAGCCTCCAATGTCCAGAAGATAAGCTAGATGAGAATTAAAGGAGAATGTAGAATATGGAGATGTCAAATTTTTAACTTACATCAGGATCAATGCTTGAAATCAGTGTTTGAATATATAAGTAATACAGTGTTTGAAAATAAGGTATCATTTAATGTTTATTAATTTAAAATGTGAAGGATTTTACTGCTTTTCAAGGATGGAATATACCCCAGTGAACTAGCGATGAATCTGAAAAAATAAAACCAAACATGGTCTTATGATGAGTTACGATTTAGTAAATACCTGGGAAGAAAGTGTTCAGGAGACCCAGCATTGACTGATCAACTTGGAAGATGACTGCAGCTGGATGTATTTTAGGGCTGTCTGGGGAGAATGGAAGAGCAGAGGTCAGTAAAAGCCTTCTTTACACTATAGTTGCTTCATTTTCAAATCTGAGCAAAGCCCGAGGTTGCATCAGGCTTGCCTTTGTCCCATCTGCCTTCTCACCAAAGAGGCATTCATTGCATTACATGGAGGCATTCCTCCTGGGCATTGTAGCCAAAAAGGGATTTCTGTCAGAATATATCATCTCTCGCTGCTGCTTCTACTGCTTTTCCATCTCCATTGGCAATCACATTTCCAAAAACAAGCTCAGTGCCTTTTAGCTTCCATGTTGTGAGACAAGCCCCCATCAGAGGCCAGGAGCTGCTTCTTCAGTTGCTGCCTGCCGTCTTTCACGTGGAAAACACCAGAGTTCATGCACGGCCATCCAGCTGAAATCTGCTTAATGACTCAATCTGTACATGTGATATTTCTGGCACAGTTGTAAAGGCCCTCTTTGCAAATGTGCTGTATGTATTTGTTTACTTGGCACGACACAAGGCCACACTGAGACACCCAAAGTGGTTTTCAGTGGGGCTAATGGGGCCAGGTGGAGCTTTGAAGTAATGCAGCTATACTGCCCCCACTACCACACTAGCTCTCTTAAAACCAGTTTGGTAGCTCTGCAGGGCATCATGTTGTGCAGCACACTCAGGCCTCCGGTGTCCACAGAGTGCCTGGATTAGCAAGAAAAGGACCTTCAAAAGCCTCGTGACCTCCTCGTCTCCTTCTGTCAGAAAAGCTCAGTTCTTTCCTGCCTGCCAAAGTCCTGCACAGAGAGAAGCACCTTTGTTTCTGCAGAGTACTCGAGAGGTTGTCTGATAAAAGTCATTGAGGCAGGGAGAGAGGGGTTTCCCTGGGGAGCTGTGTTGGCTGTCAGTGTATCTACTGGCCACCTTCGGCATGCCCTCCTCCTCATTGGCTAGCATTAGTCGCTTTGCAGGTTGTTGCTTGCCTATCCTTTGTTAGACTCTGAGTGGCTGCTAGACCGGGGTTCCTGCCGATGGAGAGCATCCTAAGTGGGGTTTCAGCACATCCTGGGCAAGGCAAGTCGTTAACGCAGGCAGACGTTGCAGTGGGGAGGGATAGAAGATAATCTGCCTATTAATCTGCACACTTTCACTCTGCTGTCTGAGGTCTGAGACAACTAGTAGACAAGATCCCCATTTCACATGGGGATTACTCTCTTTTGTTATGCGAAACAGTTGGTTTTCTGGCAATCAAATGCAGTCTGACATTTTCACTTCCTCTTTTACTGCTTTATTTGCAAGAAGAGATCATTCTGGCTTTCAGAGCTGAAGGCTACAGCATCAAAGAGAGTGAGTTGCACTCTCCCCCATTTTGCAGTCTAACAGTTAAAAGTGAGTTATAGGTTTTTTAAATAAAACAGATGCTGCTAGAAGGTTGAAAACAGAAGCTGACTTAGATGCATGCTTCCTCAGATAACTTCCTCTGTAGATGTCTGTCTCTGGTACCCGAAGCTGGGACTCTCAGAAATCATGTGCATGGGAAACTTGGCAAGGTAAAAGTAATGCTTCTCCTGGATTCTGTATTCACAAATGACACTTTCAGTGCATTGTAGCTTTTTTATTTCAATGTTTTTAAAACTGATTTGTTCATAATATTTTGTGTGTCTTAAGCTATTGCCCCTCCCGTTAATTCCACATGCATTGCTCCCCTGAAAATAAGAAAACGCAAAAGTCGATGCTGTGCTATATAGAGAAGTGTTAACTGAGTGTTAATGAGCTGCCACATCGGCTCCAAGCCATCTCTGTAAGCCAGCACAGGAAAACAGAATTTAAAGGCTATCAAGTCCATTTCATGGCTGCGAGTCCTGACTGTGTTTTGCGGTGAAGTAGATGTCCTCATTATGCAGGTGCCAGTTAAATTCTGCCAGTTTCACGTGTGCATGGGAGAAGTTACTTTTCTGTGTCTGGAGTGATTATTTTACTGTTCACACCTCAGCTAGGCACTGGTCCTCATCCAGACCACATCTGCAAACTGAAGAATAGTAAAAGCTTTTGGTTCAAGATGAGATAGTAGCATGTGCAGAGACCACTGGGGGCTTGATGTGAAGCAGCTACAGAACACAAGGACAGAATGGCTGGCATGTGATGGTGGCTAACAGCCTTCAAACACATCTAAAAATCTCTTTTAGCTCAGTGTGGCAGAAACATCACTTCAGCTAAAAGCAAGCCATGGAAATTCTGGAAATTATGATAGTGAAATTAAAAAGAAGTCCCATTTACAAGCAGTGCCCCCTCCACATTATGCTACTGACTGCCATGTTCACAACACAGCCATTCCACAAAGCACTATTGAAGGCAACCATGTCTATATTCTCGTGAATGTCTTTTCTCTTCACCTTTTTAATTGAAGTGGGAAAGATGAGTAGTAGTAACTTCACCAGACAGTAGAAAAATAATGTAAGGAAAGGCAGTAAAAGAAAGGAGGACCAAACAAGTTGCTGTTCCTGGCAGCAGGAATTAGGTAGTCATTGAGCAGGATGGTGATAATTGCCCTTGGGATCTCTTTGCAATACCTCCTCTTCCTCTTTCTGGACAGTGCTCAGCTACCATAGTGATAAGCATGTTTGAAGAACCTACATAGGATAAAATTCTCTCTCTTTCACTGCATGAGTTAGAAAAAGACAAAGAAGTCATCTCTTTGGACTCTTCTCTTTGGGGAAGACTAACCAAAATACAGATACTTGGTGAACTTGATGTACAGAGCTGTCAAATCTCAGTTTTGTTGTGGCCATCAGGTGGGCATCACTCATAACTGCATCATTGCGTTGGGTGGACTGTGGGTACGTGGAGGTGCAGACATACTCAATCTACTTCCACCCATACCCATTCTAGTAGATGAAGATCAGGTGAAGGTGCATGAGTCAGCCGTATCTGTGCCAGCTTGTGCCCAGAAGCCATACTGTCTTGCTGAGAGGTGAAAAGTACTTGCTTGGGCTCAGTGCCATGAAAATGTGCTGGTTCTCTGTGTTAGGATACAGCACATCATATATACATCATAACATCTCAGGTCTTTAGCATCTTGGAGATTGCTGTGCTATGCTCTGTTGTGCTGTGTGAATATGACTATTCAAGTACCAGGGGGAGCTGAAAGAATTGGTACTAAGACAGTAAGTTGGATGGATCAGGAGCTAAGCTGTATCACGTGTGAGCTGATTTCTCCAAGCCACTCTGTGTAAGCAGACGTGGTATGTCTGTCTAGGCTCCGTGACTCTGAAAATAGCCTTTCTGGCTCCACGCCTAATTTAGTTGGCAAATTTTATTCTGGAGGTAGTGTTTTTTTGTTAGTTCACTTTAAGTAGCCAGCAGACAACTTGCCACTTCATATGCCTTTGATGCTACATTGCCAACGATAATACTATTGTACAGTTTTACGTCTCTTCAGTGAAGTAGTTATGCACATATGTAACTAACATCTAATATTTGAACTTACATATGAAGTAGGGTACTTATTGAGACCTTGCTATAAAGCTTGTTTTTATCTCAGTTTCTTGCTGCATATCCAACAAGGTAATGATCTAGATTCAAACACTTCGAGTACGCTTCCGTGGAAGGGAGCTTTGAAAGAAGAGTTGCAAAATCTGAGATGTAAAATCCTAGATAAATACAATTGCTGAAATCCATCTTTTCCATTGGGAATGGATAGGCTGCTTTACCAGTCTGGGTTGAGAAAACAACACCCCATTATGAAGTCTTCCCAGAAAATGAAGGGCTAATCTTCTTTTCTCCTTATAAGGAACAAATAATTCTAGCCTGAAGAACCAGTTTTTAATTCTCTGTCAATCAGAGATTTCCTACAGAAAACAATGATTGACAATTTCTTGTACACACGCTGGAGAACTTTTGGTATCATCTGGAGGACAGTAAATGAAATATATTTAGCTGCCTTTCAGCCCTTTGGGCTATGATTTTTCCTTACCATGAAACTATAATTCTCAAATGGTGTAAGAATATAAAATAGTTAAGAGTGTGATTCAGGAAAAAACTTAAGTACCTGTATGCATCTTAGTGAAAACAGCTGATTTCAAGGATATGCTTTTCTGAATAAGGATAGATTTATACCTTTGCTTGGGACACAGTTCTGAGTCAGGGCCTCAGGCTCATTTGCATAGAACATTCAACTTAATTAGTCCAAATTAACTTAAAGTATAAATTGAAAGTGGATTAAGCTTTATAAAAAGCTGAATTAAGACTACTTTAATTTTTAAAAGTCTTTACAGGGTTAAATGCACTTTAACTAATCTGCTTTAAATTAAGCCTTTAGTTAATTTGGATTAATTTTACTGAATGTCTTTGTGAAGACCAGCTCAGAGTTAGGATCCAGCCCTGCAAATACTCACAGAAATACTTCATATTAAAGGAATTATTCGCATGCTTAAAGTTAAGGATGAGCATAATGTTAGATATGCAGTAAGGTCAACACGTGCTTTAAGCCATGCACATCTTTGCAGTGTGCAGTGACTTGAGAACAACTCAAATATCTGGTTATGAATGAGTTTTCACCATGATTTGTCAGTTTGTGTAGTATCAGCAAAAAATACACTGTCAGATTGCTTGCTTTCTTTACCGTTTGAACCCATGCACAAATACTTGGGGACACAGCCCATTTGATATTGTCTCCAACCTCATTCAAACTAGACCTGGAAAGATATACTAGAATACTGGCTGTATGTTAATATTGTATTTCCTTCTGATGTTCGTGATAACAGAACATTTAGTTTCCACGTCCTTACTAGTGATGAGTTTATTTAAATTAATTTAAAAAACCCAATTTTGTGCCCATGCTCTTAGTATGATTGATATATTCTTGGCCTGTTTAATTAGTTGAACAGAAAGGATGAGGTCTGCTTCCACTCAAGTCAAATAGTCAAATACAAAAATTATTTCTATTGAAAATGTTCTGATAGAATGATTCCCATGAATAATTCTTGGTCCACAGTTTGTCAGTGAGGAGCTGATGTCAAAGAATTTGCTGCTGGTTAGTTTTGCTTTGAACATTAACAGGACATTTTCATGCTTAGTCTTAAAAAGGATGTAAGTTCTGCAGTCAAGTGTCCTAGGCAAATAATTCTTTCCTAAGTCCATCAAGTGACATAGGAGTCTAGTAAATTAATTTGTTTGCTGGAAGGGATGGGAAGAAGCTTTCCTCTCCCTCTTTCAGGATCAGTAGAGAGGATGGGGACTCATTCTCTGCGCCATCTGAAAAGCCCCATGTCCTCTTTTGCTCTGAGTGTGCCTTGAAAAGGGAGAATGTGTACCTGTTCTCAGCAATGCATCTCCCTGACTTTGGGGTTTGGGCTCGTCAATGTTCTCCACATGTTCCTCACATACGCTGGGAAAGTGGCAAGCTCAGAGCCGTCTTTCAGAAATCGTCTCACCTGCTCTGCAGGCAGCAGAGAGCTGCTGTGCTAACCTCAGGACAGGAAAGTTTGCCAGCCCAAGCTCTTGGCTGCTCTTGCTCTTTGCAGCAAAGTGGACTCCAGCTCTGACTCCTTTATTCCCACTTGCTTGAGACCACACAGCCTTGCGGTGCATGTGCTGCGATGCAGTTAGTGCCTGCAAAGGGAGGTGGCGAGGGAGCTGTGGGAAGGACCTGGCAGGGCAGGGAAAGAGAGAGCCCCAGAGCCTCCCAGCAGTGAGCTCCGGCAGGGTGGCGAGCTCTGTGCCAAACTGGGAAAGGTGCGCGCTGCACGGCCTCTGGACTCACTGAGTGTATCTGTGCCGCCTCCTGAAAGGGACCCCACGTTTACCAGTTAGCGCTGAGGGTGAAGCTGGAAGCATCACCTCCGGTGAGGTGGGAAGGTGCCCTGCAGCACTGTACCTCCAGGCGTTGAGGGCCTGATACCCCGGTGCACACACCTGAACAGGCTGCCTTTGGGCTGCCTGCAGCGCTCTGCACATCTTCTGTGGTTTGCCCCTGAAGCAGCTGCGCGCGGGGAGAGCCAGAGGCTGGGAGAGCACACCGTGCTCGCTGCCGCACTCGAGGGCAGCCGCCAAGAGCTACAGTCCTACAGTCCCCAGGGAGGGGAGCGGGGCAGGTCAGGCCTTGCGGACCAACGGCTGTGGTTTCCAGCATGTTCTGGCAGTGACGCTGTCTCAGTTTGCATTCAGCTTATAGGTTTTAGGTTGTCCTCACAATGAAAAGGATGGAAGCACAATTAAAAGCTAAATAGAGATGCCAGAGCACAGTTGCATAGGAACGATTTTCACAACTATGAGACTGCAGAATATATATATATATATAACACTTATTATAGTGAAATTGTAGCTAGCTGTAGTCGCAGTTAAGCTGTCTGGAGTGTTTAAAGTCCTGTTCTGGCTGGCAAGCACAGTGCAACACTGGCTCTCCAGCACTTGCTGCACTTGATGTGCAGCACAGGAGGGACTCTTGCTGGAGGCTGCTATCGCTTTTGCTTGTTTGGGTAGTTGTTTGCTTTTTTGCCTGCAGTTTTAATGAGCTCAATGCAGCGTGGACAATACAGAGGTCATATGCAGAGAAACCCATGCAGGGCAGCCAGCAGCAAAGGAGAACAGAGAGAAGGAAAAGTCATTACCATCTCTTTGAGGTAAAAGAAAGGAGTATCTGTGGTACCTCGCTGTCTAGTAAGAGACAAGATTTGGCTCTGGTTGATCTTTGTTGTGTGGCTGCCAATGCTGCACCAACCGTAATGGGAAAGATCTTGCCTTTGCTCCTGCAATGAAGAGGCAGGCCTGCTGCTGGTTCAGTGAAGTTCTGTATTTTCTCCCTGGGGTGAGGAGGGAATGAGGTGAGCAAAAGGCAGTTTGCTGCAGCATGTCTTGTGTGGCCTAACTAATGAGAATCAGCATCGCCAGCACCTCCTTCTGTAACTGCTTACAGCTGCGGAGGCAAACAACTCCAACTATTACTTCTAATACCTGATAGATCCCAGACCTACCCAAATTTGGACAAGGTTCATAATAATTTTATAGGCAGATATTGGCAGGAAAGGTATTATGGAATGTTTCAGTTTATGCTTTCTCAACAAAAATATATATATTTGTATATATAGTTATGGTGCTGACTGATAAACAGCATGCACTGTTTCAAAGTGAAGGTTTTCAGGCTATGTAACAAAATCTGAAGATATTCTTTGAGAGTCTGTATTGATAAGCCACTTAGTGTTGAAAAAATATGGAGTGATATCCAGCTTACAGGTGATAGTAAGGAGATTATGATGTTTCTAAATTTCTAGAGCCTACCAAATTCCCAGCCCACAACCTTGCAAGGCCATATGTGTTTAACTTGGCTTACTTAAATGGAATTACACAAGGCTACAATTTGCCACATTACTTCCTTTAAAAACCCTGAAATGCTCACACCCTTTTTTTTTTCTCTCTAAGTGGGAAACAGTTTTACTCTTGTGGATTTTGAAGGCCTTTTATGAAATTGATGATACAGGAGGAAAGATTATTTTTATAAAGCCAGGGTCCCTTGTGTTGCTCTGGTTTTGATTATTCTGTGTGCTTTGAGACAGACTTCACGGTGAGTGACTCGTTTAAATGCTACTTAGTTTTTAATATTTCATTTGTTGCCTTTAGAGAAAGTGAGATGTCCATAGGAACTACCATTAACATCCTTTACTGTGTTCCCGAAGGTTGCCTTCTATAAGAGAGATTATCGATTGTGACTTTTTGAAGGAGAATTGGCCAAAAATAATCCTTCTTGACAGGATTTCTTCTTGGGATAGGACCTGAGAGGGGGCAGTTTAACAAAAACAGCAAACACAGTTACAAATGAAACATAATTTATTTCAATCTCATGAAGGAATTCTGTGTATTTTGCTGGTTCTAATAATACATCACCTTGCTGTGCGAAGTCTGCTTCCCACCACAGGGTGGTAGAGGAAAAGCTGCTTTTTTCATACCAGGAGTCTTTTACATCAGCAAACGGGCAATATTACGTTCCTTGAGTATTAGTGTTTCAGTGGGTTGACGCAGGAAAGAGGGGAATTAGAGTTCTGTGCCAAAGGACAAGGCCTACTTTCGTGAATCGCAAATTGTGGTAAATTGGCAGAATTGGCCTACGAAACAGAGGCACAACGTTCAGAGCATTGCATTCATTTTCATATGTCGCTCATATGTCACTATGTGTCTGCACTGGAGGTTGTCTTCAGGGATCTGTTTGATGCAGAGTTCTTCCTTCAAAAACACACACTGAAAGTAGTGGCAGGTATGAGAGGATTTTTTTGTTTGAAGGACACAGAGGACTGCCAGAATGGTGAACAAAGCCAAATCCCCTGAGACAAAAGAGGGCACAGCTTCATAATCTCTTAACACGATGCACATTTCTGAAACAGCAAAATCAGGAGACACTGTGGAATTAAAACTCTGACCTCTGGGTCCAAGAGGCAGCTGGTCCTGAGCTAGGTAAGCACTGTTATAATGATTTCCCTAGGCTTATAAATACTACCTCAGATCTTAACCTCCCTTCCTCTACCCTTTTCAAATATCTGCAATAGATAGTACTGGAACAGTGCCGCAAGTCGCGAGCTATTTTAAGCCTTTTGTGACACCCACAGGGAGGAAGAGAGGAGGAAATCCAGGCAAAAGTGGAGGTGTAGTTTCCTCAAGCTCAGTTTACATAGCTTCTGTGAGAGTTAAATGCTGCTGTGAAGAGAAGAATGGACAACTCAAAATATCAGTCCCAAGCCCTAGACAGGGTCTAATTCCTTCAGAATTAATTCTAATTAGACAGGGTTAACTTCCTTCTTTTCAGCTTTAAATAGCTCCTTGAATCCTGTGGAAAAGTCTGCTGCAAAGAGAAAAAGGAATAGTTTTTTCACCAAATCTGGGCTGGGGTGGGCAGGATGTAAATGTTTTAAGTTGCAGGAGCAGAGACTTCCTCCCAGCATCAGGGTAAGAGGTCAGAATAGCAAGCATTACAGTCGATGACTTAGGGAGGTAGGTCTTGAAGAGAGAATAAACAAACATGTCAGAAATGTTTGTAATTTTGCCTCCTGGTCCAAGTATAGATCTCTTGTGGTCTTTTCCTCGGCCCTATTTTCTATAAATCCATAATTCATCCAGAAATTCTTCTCAACTTCTTCTCAACTTCTGCTATAACTTCTTTTTTCCTAGCTCTTCCCCAATACCTTGTTGACTGTTCAGTGTATGTTTGTGGCACAGTGATTGTATCTATATAGTCGTATGGATTTATTATCAGAAATCCTTGTACAGCACTAATACTTCCGATACAAAGCATTTATGTCTGTGAGAAGCAGATCTTTGATTGATCAAGACAATGACAAGATATGTTACAGAAAGAAGAAAGTCTTTCTTTTGGTGGAGATATTTCTGGTTTATTTATAAAATATTTGAGACTTTCCATCACTGGCAATAAAATTCTAATCTACTTGTCTATTAAAAAAGCATTTTAAAAAGACCAAATAATAAAATCCTTTTTTACCTTCCACTGACAGAACCAATCCCTTTACATACACTTTTCTTGAAATTAAGTTATTGCTTCAACATTTCTCATATTCTGGAGTCTTCCCCTAAAGCTACTTCAGAGTGTTTATGATTCAAATAATACTAGAATTATACTGAAGTATCAGAGGAGCAAGTAGTGAATATTTTATATGCATATATGCAATTTTTAAATTGTTACTTGTACATTGTATGACAATATTGTATGACAATGTATGGTTTTGTATAAAAATTGTTAAATGTATTATATTTTGCTGTGTTATTTTATTGCAGTTAAAGAAGATTTGCGTAAAGATGGTAATACCTATTTGATCCTTGGATTTTCATCCTCTTTGTGCATCATATATTGTGCAAACCCTGCTTGTTGCTGTTGGCACCTGTAGTTGGTATTGAATATAATCCTTACTTCACTGAAAATAAGAATTTTTTCTCAGTTTTATTCAGATGTTTAAAATCCTTTTTCATTTCAACTCAGGATGAAAACTGAACTGAAATTAGTTTCTCAGTGGGACGGACTGTCCGAAAATATTTCAATTTGAAGTGTTTAATTTCAAAAAGTCCTCTCAAAAAGTTTTGATATTCCTGGTCTGAAATGCTTGGTTTGCACTTGGTGAAGGAAGAGGACCCATCGCTGCTTAGTGCACTGTGTCTGGCAAGCTGTGGCACCCCAGGTATCAGATGCTCCAATTCTCTGTTAACCGCTTGGCTCTCAGTGGGACAGTCTGTACCTCCCTGTGGTGCTGTGGTCTCTGATGCAGTGCAAAACCAATGTCACATCTCACCTTACAGTGTGGAAGGTGTAGCCTGGCTGACCTGTAACACCTTGATACGTGGTGGCCTGGCTGGGTCAGGGAACTATTCTAGGTTAAAAATTGCCTTTTTTATGTTGCATTGGTTATTTTTAACTCATACCAGTTTTTCAGTCTGCTTCACAGCGTGGCCTCACAAGCAGCTGTTCTAACACAGTCAAGGAGTCGCATGGTGTAGGAGCAAGTAGCAAGGTGCGGGGGCCGCCGGCGTTGGCACTGAGGCTGAAGGAAATGGTCATCAAACTATGGCAAGGTTTTCCTTTTCTCCCTGACTTTGCTAGCAGCTATGAGGGAACTGGCTCAAATGGTGAGTTAATGGGCAGTCTGCTGCTGAGCTTATGCCTAAAACCATGCCCAGGTGCCAAGAATAAGACCTGACACTGCACTGGCAGGGTAAGTTCCCAGCAGGTTGTTTGTATAATATGTAGGGGGCTGGAGGGAGTTGAACTTGAACTTGAACAAAGGCTAAACTAGATTCTAAAAGATGACAAAAAATAAATAAATGACAACTTCTGTGTCGTGCCTAATCCCATCCTGTGTGTTGTCTGGACCTAGAAGCTAAGAGAGGTGATGGTGGTGGTCTTTGTTTAATCACATTTTCACATTCTTGACACCTTTCAAGACACATTCCCTCTCATCAAGAGGGTGTGCTCTGCCAGGCACCGAAAAATGTCCATATAGTATCATCATCATTCCTGATCCTGTGGTAGATGTGATGAGATCAGTGTTTCCTTGAGGTCTGTATAGCAAACTAAGTGCATGAGAACAATGCAAGCCATCTCAAAACCATCTTCAGAGGATGGTATTTCTCTCATCTTGCTTTTGTTTTGCTTCTCAGTGTCGGATGACACCTGTGGAGTGGAGGTGATCATCCCACAGGAGCAGAGGGAACTGGAGACAGAGGCTGTGCTCCTAGTCCTTGCCTGTGTTCTTCCCGAAGGGTGGGAAGCAGAGAAAGAAAAAGCCTGCCAGAGAAGCACCAATAAGGAATTACCTTAGAAAATCTAAGTCTTTGAAGTCTGGAAGTTTAGCAAATATTTGTTCTTGTACCTTGAGGCCAGCAATGTTTAAAATGCTTTTCTTACCCCGAGGCCAAAAAAGTTTATGCTTTGATTTAAGCATTCATTCTGGTCTGTATTTAAGCCAGCAAAGAGTAAACTATCACACAAGTAGGGCTCTCGAAAATGCTCATTGCATCCACCCTCTGGCTTCTATTTTATCACAAGCGATGAAGGACTGAAATTTAATAACAGATAAGATGTAGGGCTGGCCCAGAGGGTTAGCACTGTCACCTGGGCTCTGAGTGTCTGGTAAAGGACTTTTGCCCAGCATGTTTCTCTAAGGCTTGGAAAGCCTACTTCACTGTGCAGCAGTCAAGAAGCACCACAGATAAGCTCCATAGAGAGCCGCCTCCAGACCTTCATAGCCAAGGCAGATTGCTATAAAGAGAAGCCTTTGGGAAAAGGAAGTCTTTTCCAGCCAAATGGATCCCATCAAATAGTAATGTGTTTGGCCATTCCACTGAGTCCTCCTGGAAACATGAAGAGTGAGAAGATCCGTTTTTCATGCACAGTCCATCTGCCTTGCTTTGGAGCAATGAATATGGGCTGCAGCTTGTGAGATGCTCTGGGCTTTATTAACTTTAAAGAAATCCCATTGACTTCAGCTGTGATGTCAAGTGAGTGCTGTATTTTCAAAACCCTTTGCAAATGTACCTCTGCATTCCTAAGATGGTAGCCTTGTCTAATGGTTATAATAATACCCGTGTGTCAAAACTGAGGTGTTTTATAGGTCATCTATCACCAGTGACCGTGTGACTGAGTCTCTTCCTGTATTACAGCATGCCCATTTGTAAAACAGATAATATTTAGTTACATGAGAGAATGGTTTTGTGAGACTGATAAAATGTCTGCAAGCAGCACAGAATCTTTAGAAAGAAAGACTGCTCTTTTCCTGATTAAGCTGTGTATCAACAATTATTCCAGTTCTTCACACAAAAAAAACCCTATCACTTCTGTACCACAGTTGTCAAAGCTTCAATATAAAGTCAAGGCTGAAAGACTTTATCTCTCCTTCCACGCGGAATGGAGTAATACGAATGTTACTGTATGCCTGGCATTCGGTCTAGCCACAGTCAGATTGCCATCTAATTTTGAGAAAAGCAGATTTCGTTTTGCGAGACGGAGTGCTCTCTGGCAGATACCATATTCCCAAGCTGTTATTGACTGCTTGCTCACAAACTGCACTTCAAGCATCATACACAACTAGGTTTTTTTCATAAGTGATCAGGAGACTATCAGAGGAGGAAAGGGTTGCTTCATTGGGAAGACTGTTCAAAAGTGCCCAAATCTTTCTCTCCCCTTCCCCTGAAATTACTGATTTCACTTTTTAGTTTAAATTAGTATTTGACTGGATGTGGTCATTCTTTGCCCTCGTCAGAGCTGAAATGTTGCAGACAAGTAACTATGTCAGTTGTGAGGGTGACTTTTCACCAGTGTTGTCATATCTGTAAAAAAGACCATTGTAGATGTAGTTATATGTAAATAATAAGTGGCATAGTTGTTCCTCGTCCCCTAAGGGAACATCTCTACCAGAACAAACCACATCTGAATACCAACACAACCGTATCTCCAGTAAAGAGAATGTACTGCTTTGCAGGTCTCTTAACTGGGGGAAACTGGGAAGTGAGGGGAAGCATTGTGCCGTGGTAAAGCCTTTCACCATCACAAGACTGAGGTTAAGCACCACATCAGGTAGTATTGGTGTTGTATCCCTTTTAAGCCCATGCAACTGGTAAATCACAGCTGATCTTACACAACTTGAAAGTTAAGTGCAGATGAACCTTTAAATTGTTTTTAAAACAATTCACAGTCATACATTTTTTAATCTAAGTGTTTTCTGGCTGAAGTTAAATGGGTATCAGCCATTCTTGAATTGGACTAGAAAGGGCCTGTGCTGGATAGAAAAGCCAACGTTTGTTTTTTTTAGGCCACTGAGGAAGATTTGTTCGGGAACCATAGTAAGACATGACACTTTTAAAAACCAGACAAATACAGATGTAGGATGTAGCACCAACCATCCAAAGCATTCAGGCTAAGCACTTAAGCAACTGGATAAACAGAGAAGCTATTTCTGAGCATATACACCAGCTGTAGGCATGTTGCTGTCTGTGTGGATTTGGAGACTGCTGACATAGCCAAGAGAGAAGAAGATACTGTTCTTTAGAGTCAGCTCACCAGGAATTGAAGAAAATGGGAACACACAGATTACAGCACCTTACTTTACCAAAGCCAGTTTTCAGTCTTTATATATATGCTTTATGAAACTGCAGGTTTCTCTATCTGTCTATGCCTAGAGCCATACTTTCATGGTGAATGGTTCTGCTGCTCTTCTTCTTGCTGTCCTGCAGCAATTTGAGTGTGGTCCTATGATTTGAACGTTACATCTGCTGCCCGTGAAACTTTGGGATCACAGGATCTGTCCTGTACTGAAAGATGAATTTGGAAGGTAACTGGCCAACAGATTGATTGTTAAACAGTGTTCAAAAGCTATATGCACCATTTTAGGCCAATGTTAAAATAGTCAAGTACCGATTGCTGTGGCTTTCCATAGCCTCAGTCGCTTATTTTAGTGCAATTCAGAGGCATTACCTAGTCTTCTAATGCCGATCACCCAGACGTTCTGAATGTAAAGACGTCACTGCAGTCTCAGATACCAGCAAATATTACATTTATAGCATGTGTCTCAGCAGAGTTTCCTTTCTTCCCTCCAATTATTTGAAGGCTGTAAGCCAACTCCAACACCCACAGTGAACTGATTTAAATCAAGAATTAAATCACCAAGCAGCAAATCTTGGTTTAAATAATAGATTTTATCTCTTTTTGGAGTTGTAAGTTATACTAGTTATATTTTGAAAGAAAAGTTAGCTTTCATGGGTTGGTAACCATTAGAACACCTTGATTTATAACAAGAGGTAGTACTCAGTGTGGTCCGTCTTCTTGTTAACTGGAAGTATTTATCTATGCACGTTTATTATGATGATAAATTAAGAATCACTTCAGCAGATTCTTATCTTTGTCATATTTTTAATTGAAAAATGAAGGATGGTTCATTTATTTACAGGTTTTTTCTTGTTTTTATGAATCTATTTTTGAATGAAAACTAGAATTCAATAAAAATGTCCCGAAATAGCCTCATACTCTCTTTGTTACTTAAATAAACTACCTTAAGTGATAACTCATAAGAAAATTTAAAAAAAACCCACAGACATGCTTTTCTGAATTTAAAAGTAACTAACTGGTTTGTTACTGTTAATAATTAAGTTATCAGTCACTGAAGTAAATCGTAGCTAAGAAATTGCAGAACTCATTGCATGCATTTTTGTTCATAGATTGGGGAAGGAAAAACACGTTCTCCCCCTTTTTTTTAACTTCTCTATGGTTTCTCAACTTGAAATGAACTTGTTGAATGGAACTAACTGAATAAAATGAAGTGATTGCATACTCTGTACGTGCAAAGAGGCTACTGCTTCCAAATCTGTTTTCCTACTTCAGCAACTGTTTGTCCCAGGAAACCCACCTAGTTCATCTGACCAGAACTTCAGCAGTAGCAATATGTTGCTAAATGTTATTTTAATAAATTATATAATTTAGGCCTTTATATGAATTGTTTTAATTTCACATTTAATTTAAATAAACGTATTTAAGTGTTTATTTCATGTAATGTTGTTTAGTTTTTAAGCAATTGGGTTTTTTGTCCACTATGTCAACTACCAGGGAGGGTAGAAAAGGCAGTGGCTTTTGTTCTGGATAGCCCTAGTAATTTAACTCAAGTTATGCAGGTTGTGAATTGGCACAAAGTTTGTGCTCTGAAAAACATAAAACTTCATTAAAATGACCTGGAAACCTCATTCTCCAGAAGGAGGAAGGTATTTTGAGCTACCATGTGACCTACAGCATTACATGCCCTATAGAGTAATTGTCTTCCAGCTAGTATTACCTAGCGTGGCACGTATTCTGTATTGTGCAGCAGGGATGATGCTATGCATCTCCTCCACTACCACTGCTGCTGCATTCAGCTTTGGAGCAGGAAGATGTCCCCATCTCCTTGCTCTTTCTGAGACTCCAAACATGGGACACATACACAGCAGCTCCAAAAAGGCGAAACAAGAACTAATTCTAAGGGCAATCTTCTGGAAAGCTTGTTATTGCACTTCTGATGAGGTGAGCTCCGTGGTCCTTGCCCAGCTCTTAGAGCACCAACCATTGCACTCCTTGTGGTTCATAAGCTTATCTTTCAAAACAGAATAATTTAATCCATTGCTATCTGTGCATTTTGGACAGACAAGCACTTTTTCAGGAAAGATCTGTAGAAATACTTCTTGGTTGGCAGCTGCAGCACGTGAACACAACTGGGAACAATGTGCCGCTAGTATCTCCTGGCCTGGCCAGGAATTCAGAGAATCATAGAATTCCCTGGGCTGAGAAATATCCATCTCCAGCAGGAGCAGCATCTAGCATTGTCCCTGCTCAAGTTCTTTTCTTCCTCTGTATAAAACAGTATAAAGAAGGGGATGGAGGTCATAGCAGCAAATAGCAGTTGAGGCATAGGGCATTTCCCAGGGAATTAATGACTGGCTGGGGTTAATGGCCCTCCAGTTTGCTTTGGGCCATCAACTCTCCCAGCTACTCATTAATCCCTAGGAAATGCCCTGTGACTCAGTTGTTATTGCTTAAGTGGGTAGTATGAATCAACAATATTCTGCATCTGCTCTAGGTGTTTAAGACAAGAATGGAAGGTAATAAATGTGCTTTTATTATGAAAATCTGCTGTATTTGCATCCAGAAACCTTTCGCTCTCCCTCTTAATGTTGATAAAATGTACTGAAAAAGGATTCCTCCTCAGTAAAGTGATGTCAGAGGCTGGCAGAGTACGGACGAAATGGCTCACCTCTTCACTCCAAGGTCTTTTCACTTTATCTTTTCCACCCCCAGCAGCCCATTCGCAGGTTGTTTTATACCTTCGCTTGAGTGGATTTTAGAACATGGATAGTTCTTCTTGTTAACTAGTAGGAAGTCACTTAGCAGGTAGCTGAGTATTATGTTCTAGACAGGGGCTGCTGAGCAAGAGTCCCACTTACACCATCTGTCTGCTTTGCTGTTGGATGAGCCCAGAAGTATTACAACATTATCAGAAAACTCTTGAGACAAGTCAAAAGGAAAACGAGGAGTGATGTGCCTCTCTGAACAAGTGTCTTTGCTGCAAGGAAGGAAATGATCTGAACAGATATAATCAAGACTCTGAGTTGTTTGTAGAGCAGGTAGTATATAGGTGGAAGAAAAGGACATGATATGTCTTCATTGGGAAAAATACTTTATATTTTGACTCTTCACCTGTCATTTATTTATCACAATTTTGAGTTGTGCATTGCAGCTGAGAGACACAACACACCTTGAGCTCCACTGTAAAATGCAGTCCCTTCTGCCTGAGGTAAGCTGAATTCAAAACCTTATATGTGCATATTCTAATTTTGGCACACACGGAGTCTGCATATAACTCACCACGATATGAAATTCCATAACGTTGCTATGGAAGAGCTCTGATTTTGTACTAGTCGCACACACTGCAAAAATCAATATTTTCTTCCCCATCGCTCTTATTTATAAGGAGATAGGTTCTAGGTGGATCTGTACCCACCCTTGTATGGATGGGTTCTAATAAGTTCTGTGGATTTACTCAGAGACTGCTTATTTCGTCTTAGGTGTGGCATCTGCAGGCCTCCCCCTCATCCCTGAACTGAATAGCAGCACACCTCAAAGAAGCAAAACAGCAGAGCTGACTCACTCCCAGATCAGAGACCGACTGACTTGATCTGAATGCATGTCAAAAAGAATTCAGAGGAGACTAGTTACGCACAGATGGGTGCTGGAAAGAATGTTCACAGACATGCTCTGAACCACCTCCAAAGTCCCATGCTGGGGCAGAAGACTGAGTGATGCAGATACCTGCTAAGTAAGAGTGAAAAGCAGATGCCAGGTCTACCTCCTTTTGAAAAGAATTTGGAAAATTTGTTCTTTCTTGCTCCCAGCACACTGGGAGTGGTTGCCCAGTGTTGTTCTCTCCAGGCCAATTGCTTGCCTGTCTGAGCAGACAAGCCTCAGATCACATCAATTTTTTTTTCAGTTTGTAGGCTGATCTACGAGAACAACATGGCTCACTGTCTTTTTTGGCAGAGGCTCCAAGCAAGGCCCCAACAGCCTGGGTCTGGTTCACTGTTGGGTGCTGTATACTGCAGATGATAGATCCTAAGACAAAGCGTTCCCTGTCCAGTGCCTTGTGCTGCTTCTCTGGAGGAGCTGCAGGCCATCAGGCCTCTGGGAAGGCTATTCTTCAGGAGTTGCCTGCACATTATTACCTGCATCATGATCCAGTCTCCCACCTCCACCAGCCCAATGCATTTAAAAACACTCTTGTGGGTTTCAAAAGCCTCATATGACTTCTCTGTTACTGCTACAGCCTACAGCAGAAGAGGGAGCTGGGAAAGGAGGAGAGTGAAGCCAGAGAAGTTACATATGCAGGAAGGAAGCTGAATTCCATGAAAGATGTATTGGACGTATATCTTATGAGAATTTGTCTCGGATACTGTCAGCTTAGATATAAGTCTATGACCCCCAAACTGAGGTAGGCAGACTATTGTTGTTTATGAGGCCACGCAGGACCACATCCCTGTTACCATGTTTTTACATAGAGTGTTCATAAAAAGCAATGGCTGGTGGACTCTGAGGAAACCAGAAGTTTGGTACTGGTCTGTAGTTAAAATTTTCTGCAAGCTCAGGAATATGCTATCCATCACCCTGTTGGGAGCCCAGTGGTGCCTTGTTTAACTTTTTTATATTGCACTTTCGCAGTGGGCCCATACGCAGAGGAGATCATCTTGTTGTAGAAGAAAACTTTTCATTTTAAAAACAAAACCTCAAACAACCAGCAGTAATAGCCCCAGCAGTTTCCACGTGCTCAATGGTGGACTCACCTTGAGTTTTGTGAAGTTAACTGTTGTGCTGGTAACATGGGCAATGAGCCTCTGAAGAACATTAACAAAGAAATGGTTTATTTTTGTGTATTTCACTATGTGTTTTAGTAATTGTCTAAGAAGTAACAACTCCTCTTTACCTTTTTGTTTTGAGATTTGCACCTCTTGCTCTGTTGCTTTCATCTTCCATTTGTAAATTCACCAGGCTCTTACAAATCTCTGTGGTTTTGGACAGGAAGAATATTCTTTGCATGCTAACCTAATAAGCCTAGGTGAGCTTCTTGCTCTGCCTATACCACAGGAGAATCCTTAGGGGCAAATGTATGGCTGTGATACAGGCCAGAACTTGACCTGTAAATAGAGAAGGAGCTGGAGCACTCAATGGCCAGCAGAGTAACAGCTCCAAGTTGTTTTCTTGGCCCTCGTCTCTTGCAAGGCAGCACAGCTGCCTGTGATTTTGGGGACCCAGGATGTAAGGGAAGAAGCTAGGAGCTGTAGCTGGCTCCTGCTGGGCCTTTGGCAAGCTCCCTTGCTGGCTCCTTGGAACAGGCAATAGTAAGCAATGGTGCATGCTCCCTTTCTCTCAAGACAATCGTTTTTTCATGAGGTGTAGGTAAAAGTAGAGCAGTGTTATTTTCCAAGCCTATTGCTCTGGGTAGGAACATCTTCTTACTCCAGACCCTCTGTCCATGTGTAGAGGATCTCAAGATGGCATGTGCTATATGGAGTACATACCAAATCCACAGCCTCTCTGCCGGCTCGGTGGGCTGTTCCGGTCCACCTTTTGTTTTTCTGTAATAATGTGGCTTCAGTAGTTAAAAATGTGTGATGTGTGTGTTTTGAGGAGGCGATTCCAGGACAAATCACAGAAGAAAGGCACTGTTAGCAGTTCACTGAGTTTACCACTTTTCACCTCTGCTCCCGTATATAAACAGCGAAGCTTTAGCTTTTCTTTCATATGGAAACAAGAGTACCTTCATTTCTTAAAAATAAATTATTTAAAATTCCTCTGCAGTCAGCATTTTCACTAACTTACTAAAATATAACTTTCTCTCTGTGAGTCTCAAATCAAAAGCTGTTCCTTTGCCCTGTACTCCTGAGCTCTAAGTTTTAAATAAAAATGGACGTATTGAATTCAAAGGACTGTGGAGCTGAATTTTACTACAAGGCGTAGACCAACACATACATGATTTTAATATCTGGAAATTTGTGGGTTTATTTTATCAGTTAGTAACAGTATGTTATTAGCTATTCCATTTCTGTGCTAGACTGGGATACATTTATGAAATTCCTTAAGGTGACCTGGAAAAAACAAAATAAAATTTAATGGTTGGTGCCATAAACAGCAAATTAGTACACAGATCTGAATTTGAGAGTTTAAAAAAAAATGTGCTATTTAGAGATACATTGAGTGAATATTGATGTTGTGTTACAAACATGTGCGCGTCACCCTGACTTTGCTGTCGGGCTCTCAACATCCTCCAAATATGTGCTCTCAGATTGCAGCCGTAACTACATTTTCAGCAGATAGCCTTTCATGTGGGGGGAAAAAAAAAAAAAAGTAAGTCAAGGAGACAGATTTGGGTTTCTGTTTATTTAAAAAAAGCTACAAAAATATGTTTCTATAGAAGCCATATGAATTTTATTCCTACACGGTCCCCTCCCAAGCATCGCCTGGGCTATAGACAAAGGGCTGTGTTGCTTAGCAACCCCCCTAAAGCTCATCAACACAGACTCAGTATTAATATTTATCCCCTGCCTGAAAAAAGGCCTTACTCTGAAATTTGAAATGGGATCTGTCCTCCCTCCCTTTTGTGCAATTCAAGTAATACTGCTCACTAGTTCCAATTAACGTTACTGGCTAAAGCAAACCATTTCTGGCGGGCAGGCCAAATCCAGCTCTTGGGCAACCGACTGAAATAAGTTACATCGGGGGATGGATTTCTGTAGCAAGGTGTACCTTCTGCTATCAGTCCTTTGTAATTTCTCTTTCCTTTAGATAATCTAATTCCATATGTGCCATCTTCACGGCCTTTTTTTCTGAGTCCTCTCTCCCCATGCCCGTATTGAGGGGCTCCCTCCCAGCTGCACGTTGCTCGCTGCCTCCAGCAGTTCTGGCTTTCTTGGTGGGGCACTGGGAGGGCAGGAGGTGTTCCTCTGCAGCTGCCAAGGGCACCTGGACACCAGGGCAGGTGCTGAACAAACCAGGGTGAAAAAAACCCAGAAAAAAAAAAAAAAACATGATGGAAAACTCAACTGTCTACACTAGGGCTAACCAAGACCCAGCAGATACTTGGCAAAACACTCCTCTACACCGGCAAGAGTCCTTTGCCTTATCTGAGTCCCCTTTACAGCCCATTTCTGAGAATTTCAGTGCAATGTAATTAACACACAGGCCTAAAACAGGAGTGAATGAAAACATCTCTGGAGGAAGCAAAACAAATTATTCAATGCTGTGGAAACATTCTGGTTCATCTCTGGCTTTCTGTTGTATTAAATGGCTGTGAGATCCAAGGATATTCACTTTTCTGCCCTCCAGCCTTTCCAGGGAAGTACCATCACAGGATGCAGAAATGCAGACCTGAGTCTGACAGGCAGCATATACTCCTGTCATTGTATCAAAACACCATGGTTATGTTGGGACTTGGTGTGAAAAAGAGGAGCAGAATGAAAAGCAGTCAGCTGGAGCTACAATGCACTACACACTGCTGAGAAAAGGGCATTTACACAAGTGCCTAAATATATGGGCTTGGTGCTCGAAGTTTTGGTCCCATGTGCTTTCTTCAAAATCTTGGCCACAAAATGTGATGCTCGGCAAGGCACGGACTCTTTCTGGAGTAAGCCGGGATGTATGAGACTGCCTGCCAAAGCCGCTGAAGGATGAGAAAAGAATTGTGATTCTGGAAGCAATTCCTTTACAAAATCATTTTCCCTTGGGAGTGGAGGGGAAATTATTTTAAGGTCAGGAGCAGATGTGTATGGAAAGCTAATTGCAAATGTGATAAAGGAAGCGAGGCACAGGGTCCTTCAAATAGAAGCAGCAACTCTGTGAACAGCAGGCAATGTTGACTTCGGGCTCCAGTGGTGTCTTAATACTATGTATAGTCTTTTTTTTTTTTTCCTTAACTTTTCCCCCTTCTCTCATGCTGAGCAATACTAAGAACCGTTTGCTAATACCAGTGAGACAGGAGTCCACACTCATGCTTCTTAGGCTAAACCAGAATGGGGAGAACATCGTGCAGATGCCTCGCAGCCAGTTCCCATCTGCGCTTCCTATCTGTGAATACAGAGCACATTTAAGGCCCATGCATCCCCTGGAAGGTTACACCAAGGCCTGTCACGTGGACTTTTTTCTGCCTGTAAAATCATGCAGGGTTGTTCTTTAGAACAGCATTAATTCAACCTGGCCAGATCCTCAGCTGGAGCCAGTAAATACATCCATTGCTTTCATCAGCTACACTGCCTGTGACAGCTGGGAATGATTGGTTCTTTAAACCCAAAAACTTTATTTCTTAGAGGTCCTGAAATCTGGAAGCTTCTTACTTTTGATTGGCTTAGCCTCCATTCCAAAGAAAATCAGCTTTCAGCCTCTATAAATTGGACCTCCTTTCGATTCCACTCGTTTTTCACTGGTTTTGCCCCTGTGAATCTCCTTTAGGATTACTCCTGACTTATATTCATATAAAAACAAGAAGATACAGGATGACTAAGTGCATTTAGAGCCAAAATGTGTGTAGCAATTTAGGTGCAAATACATCTCGGCACAGTGAGTACAAATACAGGAAAGGAGAGAAGGGGGATGGGGCAGATGTGAGCAAGCTGTGGTGGCTATTGCAAGGGGCTACGCAGTTTAGAAAACAGTAGAAGCAC
This sequence comes from Nyctibius grandis, assembly GCF_013368605.1. Taxonomy (NCBI): domain Eukaryota; kingdom Metazoa; phylum Chordata; class Aves; order Nyctibiiformes; family Nyctibiidae; genus Nyctibius; species Nyctibius grandis. The sequence goes on from NC_090659.1 coordinate 27,866,730, forward strand.
TGCAACACCTGCATCTCCTCTTTTGCCAGTTGCTGATGACACAGTCTCACCTTAGCTAGCTCTCACATCACTCAGGCTATAAATAGACACCATCTTTTGGATCCAGTTGTGTGAGTGAGCAAGTACTCTTTAGCGCATCGCTGATAGACTTTCAATCCCTTCTGGATGGGTTTGGCAGGAAAACAGCTTGCATAAACTTCCCCTGTTTTACTTTAGGTGAAATATGTAGGCAGCTCAGCCTGTTTATGCCTGACCTTTCCTGCTCTGGGATAAAAAGTGTACACATGGGCTACTCCTTCAGCACATCTGGGAAGACCACACTCTCGTGGGGAGGTGGGCCTGAGGGTAAGGATGCCTCTCAGAGACATTGTTACATGCAGAAGAGACTGGCTGGTTGTCGCTGTAGACACCCTGTTAGTGCTGCCTTTATGCCCAAACACCTATAGCATTGTGAGAAGTTGCAGAACAGCACTTCCAAGGGTAACTAGTGTAACTGGTTACTGCTAATAAACTGCTAAGTTTACCTCTTTAAATGGCACCTTAGGAGAGCTGTTGCTTTTCATTCACTTCCTCCTTTTTTTTTTTTTTTTTTTTTTTTTTGTCAGGAGCTGCTGCTGCTGCTCATCATAATTTCCTGAGCAGATTCTCATCTTCTCTGAGACAGCAGCTCCTTTTGTGTCCTGGACATTTACTTTTGAATTCTTTTAATTTAATTAATGCTGGTGAGAAGCAGGAGGAATAGCTGTGTGATCCTGCCTGTAATCCCAAAGGCTGGATCTAGCCTGGGCAGGGAAAGTGCAAATTTCCTTGCCTTTCCTTGGTCTCTCTCAGAACACCTGAGGCAGCACTGAACTTCTTTGCTCTCATGGAAGCCTGACTGGCATAGTATGTTTTCCAGTGAGGTCCATGTCATGCCTGCTGTCAGACTGACTGGATTCAGAGGTCACCAGACAGTCAGGATAGCTGGCTGCTGACTCCATTGGGCTTGAACCAGGAACCAAGGAAGAGTTCCTACTTGTCCACTACATGCTGCTCATTTTCACCTGATCTGACTTCCAAAGGACTGAAAGGTTTCATGTTTGTGAACCTTTCCGTGTTAGGATGATCTCCCTTCGTCAGCATTCCCACATCCTGCCAGGTTTGAATTATCCAGTGTCCTCAGCTTTTCTTTTCCTTGGTTTTGAGCTTTTAAATTCACTTCTGTAAAGTAGAGGGAGGGGGTTTTGTCCCAAGGAAACAACAATACCTAAAGTGTAAAATGCTTTTCACCTTTCAAGCAAACTCAGTTAACTAATTAATCCTTGCAAAATCCCTGGGAGGAAAGTAAGCGTTATCTCACTTTTATACATTGGGAAACTAAGGCAGAAAAGTGAAGTGAATTGCTCAAGGCCAGTGAAAGTTTTAGTGCTGTAGCCAAGTATGGAGTTTTCTGGCTCCTGGTTCTGCATGCAGGCAACTAGACCAAGTCTCTAATGGGTAAAATAGGCTACAGGTGTGACCTTCCCCTTGACGCAATGGCGTTGCTCTGGGGTCTGCAGCGAGGCTGAGGTTCAGAGCTAGGGAAAGGTGAGGTGGGGCAAGCACTGCCAGGCAGGCCCTTTTTCGTTCCTGGTTTGAGCCCCGGTCCCTTTTAACTGTGCTCCATCACTGCCCCAAAGCTATAACGAGCTGTGTAACGTGTACAGCAAGGGGAGCTGCAGAAAGTAGCAAGAGTTGAAAGGAGTTTTGTGGCAGCTGTGGCAAATCAGGGCATGTAATTTGGAAGCAATGCAGAAGACATGAGTGCGGCATCTCCTGCAAATGAGTCTCCATACAATGGGGTTATGATGTGCTATGCCTGTCTTCCAGGGGAACAAATAAGAATATTCCTCTGCCTGTCTTATAGTTTTTCCATCTCCAGAGAGGGTGTGAGCAACTTTTCTGATAAACACTTTGTGCTGGTACTGTGCTCATTCTGCTTAAAACAGTTCCACTTGTTCCAAAATTACTCTGAGCAAGCAAGCAGCCTTATCGCGGTACTAGACAAGGAGCCAGATTCTGATATCAGTGACAACGGTGCAAACAGAGAAGCCTCTTCAGCGGAGCTTCTCGAGCTTTCTGCTGCTGTATCTGAGCATTGGACTGGCCCAACATATCTGTCTCTAGACCAACTGAGAGAGGAAAATTAGAGCATCTGTGCAGCACACAGCAAGGAAACTTTTCTAAGTCATCAGCCAGCACTGTCAAAGGCACTGCTCTAGGGAAGCTTGCACTGGTGCCTCAGTCTTGCTATTAGTAATGTGCTTTTGCTGAGAAGGAGGATTGGTGACTGAGGAATTAACACTGCCCCACCACGCTCTTCAAACTTTTCTTCTAGTTAGGGGGTCCATGCTTTAAAACAAACAAAAAGAACACCAAAAATATGGCAGGTGCATGCCAATATTTTTTGTTTCTGTACTGAAGCAAATTGTGCCAAGCATTTTGTGAGAGAAGGACAAGAGAGGACAATCCATCAGTGCAGAGTACATCAACGTATTAAAAAAATCCAAGTAGTGGGGAAAGCTTTTAATTTGAATGATATCAGCGCCCACAAGCATGACAATAATTAAAGGTCTGCCAGCACGGCTATTATACATTCTGGTTTAGTGCATTTAATATTTCAGCTGCTTCAAATCACATCAGCCTGATGGCTGGCAAGCATGTTTCCACTCTGGATGCAAATGAAACTCTCACAGAGTGTTCTGAAGCCTCACTTTAAGGGTAGGACTTTTTTGCATCAGGACAGGACAGGCTGTCCTTCGTCCTTGCAGTTCTATGGTGCTGGTACACTTCTGCTGCCCAGGAAAGAGGAGAATAAATTATTCTTCTTAGGGTTAGACTGAAGTGATATTGTACCCTACTTCAGAGTAATTTTTCCTGTTCTCAAAACTTGCCTTCTCCCCTGGCAGGTATATGTTCTGTGAACTGGCTGGGATGCTCCCTCCCTTTTGGGTTGTACTGAGGGTAAGTGAAGGGACGTAGTCCCTCCCTCCTCTCCAGCCCTAGGCTGGTGGCTGACAGGACATATTGGGCTACATTGCATTCAGCTTGCTGTTGGTGGGCTTATTGCTAGACTGCAGCCATCTCTGATGGGGCAGGTGGGCAACCAAGTGTTTTTCCTTCATCTTCTGGTGCTTCCGTGCTGCGCTATTCCTGCAGAGCCACAGGACCTCCTCAGGAAGTGCAGCCCGGAGCAGTGCTGGCACAGAACCAAGGTGGATGGAAACAAATGATGGCTTTTGCAAATAGTAATTTACAACACTCCAAAAACAAGGCAACAACTTGTTTTATTTTCATTTTATTTCAGGGGAGAGGAAAAAAAAAAGAGAGAGACTAACAACCAATGTGACTAGCATCACCATGAATATTCTGCTTACGTGCCTCCCGTTCACCTTCACTTTATCTGCTTTCCCTTTCAGCCCATAACCTCAGGAGGGCAGGAGCTGTCTCTCACTGGGTGTTTATGCAGATCTGAGCACAATGGGGCCTTGGTCCTCGCTGGGTCCTTCTGATGCTACTGCAGTACGGCTGATGAGGAGATTTTTAGACTGAGATGGCTGCTAGCTTCAACTAATAAGAGATTGGAAGTGCCCTGGAGGTCAGGGGGGAGGTGATACATCCTGCTACCTTGGGAACATTAAGGAGTCGAACAATTAGCTGGCTGGAGGTCGGCAGGGAGAGTGCTGGATCTGAAGCCACCAAGCAAAGGTGCGACCTTGTTAGGATTAAAAAGTGGAGAGTTCAAGGGGTTACAGGAGGGAGAGGAGAGGTCAAATGAAGGATATAGGTAGGTAGATGCAAAGGTCAAAAAAAAATCTGGTGGTAGTTTTCTTTCCCAGTTTAGCATCTCCTGTTGTACCAGCTCAGTCACTGGGAAATCACATTTGATCAGTTTTTTCCCCCCACTAAGAGACATGGTAAACAATGGTGCATGAGCTTCTAGACCGCTGCAAATGCAAGGTAAAGTATAAAAGCATTTCAAGGAAATGTTTCACTGTGTATTTGCAGTGGACCCGGAGAGGATGCGTCACAGGTTCATATCACATCAGCTGAGGGGCAGGAGCCCCGTCTTTTAGTGGTCAAATATTTCTCATGCTGTGCTAATTTGATTACTCAGGGCAGCTTTGTTTTGAGGGTGCTGTCGTGTGTGGATTCACTCCTCCCAGAGGAGGTTCAAGTTCATACTGCAGCCTTTCCTTCAGTGGGGACATTAATAGAGCTCTGTCTGTCTGCCCCTTTGCATACACATTTTGGAGGCTGACTAACTTTAAAGCCTTTTGTACCCTGCCGAAGTGTTCAAAAGTTATTAGGAACAGGTGTCTACCTTGGCTATTCAGAGTGCTGGAGAGGTTCTTGGTGTAAATTCTCCTTGCATCCTTACTCGGAGTCTTGCAGTTACACTCAAGCACCCATCTCAGTCACAGCAGTGACCAGCTCAGGGCCATTTCCCACCTGTTGGACCCAACGTTGGAGTCATGCACTGACGTGCCACCCAGAGTGCTCCACTTGCAGAGTAGACAGGAGGTCTTCCAGCTGTTAGTGCTCTGAATTTGTGTGGTCCATTGCACTACAAGCTGCACTGGTACAGATCTCATGGCTGGTAAAGATGTGACGTGGATGTGTGGTTTTGGAACCATAATGGGAGGCAGCAAAATGAACCAGAGTCCTTCCCGCTTAGCATGACCCCAGTGTGTTATGTCGATGTGCCCACAGAGCATTTGAAATCAGGTAAGCTTTGTCTCCAGAAGACACAAACCCAAAAACTACGCCAGCCCCTGTCAAGTGCTGTTGGCTAGATTCGGTTGTTAACTGTAATGAATAGCTTGAAACAGCATCAGTTTTAGTGACTGTTGTTAATTTTAATAAGACTTTTGTTTTATGCTGATCCCCATAATGATTAGTTTAAATATTGCTGTCTGCTATTAATTGGTGACTGTGCCATCTGCCTGGCTACATCCTGCCAACGCAGACTGTGCGACGCGGCGCTGGCTCCCCGCAGGACACCCTGCCAAACACAGCCCGCGTGTAGGCAGGCTTTTACAAAGAGCTGCAGTCTGAAAGGAAACCAGATCAAACGCTTTCAATTGCGTCGTGCCCCTCACCCACAGGATCCTGCTACCCAAACCCGGGCAGCATTTGCAGTTATCACTGTTCTCCGGTGTTGTATCGCCCTGGCCCAGGCTCACACTTCCTATTCCTTTCCATTCCTTCCTTGTACCCAGCGTGCTGGGAGCTACCTGCTGGCTTTTGTACGTTGCAGATGCCCTGAGCCTGCTTTCCATGAGGCCTGCTCCTTTTCCACAGCATCCAGCTCTTATCACGTAGGCTCTGATGAAAGCTCCTTTCCGCCCCACGCTGCCCTTTGGCCACAGGAGGACACCAGATTGCTAGTTAATATCTGGGGAGAGCCGAGTGTGAAACTGGATTTGGGGAAATGCATCTGAAGGCAGTGTCTGGATCAGAGCACCTGGAAGAGGCTGTCTAGTGAAAAACTTCAAGCACAGGGAATAAGCTGGAGACAAAGTTGGTCTAACAGCAGCTAGATGATGCTCATTGGAAATACGGCAAATCCTACTCTATCTGCCCCCTTGTAACGGTTTTGACAAGATGATACCCCATAACCTTGGTTGCTTTTGCTGTGTGGGCATCCAAGTGATTTTGGAGACAGTACCATGTTCCTTCGTCCTGCCAAACGTGCCACCACTCTGCAGCCACTCTCTGTAATGAAAACTTTTTCTGCTAGTCCTCTGAGGTCAGACTGGTCTCATTATCTCACCGGTGGGCAGCATCCTCAAAAACAGTGGAGGTCAGACACAGGGTACAGTGTGAAGTAAACAAGTAAACACCAGGTCCTGTCATTGCCTGACACCCCCCTGATGCACCCCATGCCAGTGTTTGTGAGTGCGCTGTCCTGGCTGGGCAAGCTCTGTACGAGGGAGAGAAAACACGCAGCATACTCATACGTTTGGCAAAGCCTGAACACACAGGGATGACACGGACACAACCCATCAATGTCCCTTGCTATCTATCTCAGCCACATCACTTCGGTCCTCTGGGCCAACAGAAGTGTCGGTGACCTCCAAAAACCTCCCTCAGCACAGGATTTATCACTGCAAGTTTGGGCAGGGTGCTGCAGAGCCTCTGGTTCAGGATGTGTGTGGGAAGCAGGGGGGGAGCTGAAGAGGAACTGGAGCATAAGACAGATGACATGGGAGGGGATTTATCCCAAAAGGAGGGACGTATTAGAGCAGCCTGAGAGGGGATCACAGCAGCAAGAGCAATAATGTGGCTTTTTTGCTACAGAATAAAAAGAGGGAGTTAGATTGACATGCAGATATCACTGCTGGCAGATATGGTTCCCAGGGAGTTTCCAGCAGCGCTATTAAAAAATAAAAATTTTTATTATACGCTTTGCGCTTCAGAACCATTCTGATTCTCACTGCTTGCTTGCTTTACTTTTGAAGGAACACTGTTACAAGAGCAGCACTTGGGCACCCATCTTTCTAATGCATAAATTTACCCTTGTCTTCTTGTACCTGCAGGTTGTCAGTTGGGGGTGGACAGTCCATTTTGGTGGTAACTTCCATATCTTTCAGCATGTGGACATTGCATTTGCTTACACCCAGTGTCAGAGACAGGCTGTTAGAGGAAATACTAGGGCTTGGGGAAGCTGGAAGATGCAGATTCTGCTGGTGTCTGGTTGGTAAGGGGATTGTTATACTCCCTTTAGGTATAAAATAGAACAATCCCCACGCCAGGCCAGGCCAGCCCCATCCCTGTCTGGTCTGTGTCTTCCCACAGAACATCAAAGCTCCCCAATAGCTTCCCATTCTCTAGGGTAAAAGAGGTGACAGATGTACATGGACGTCTTTGAAGCAGAACACCTTTGTCTTCCCAGTTCGTTTTTACTCCTGGAGTTGCTGATACCCAAATTTGCTGTTTGGGAGCAGCAGGACGTGAATGGAGCAACGTAGCCAGAGGTTCTACTCTTGGGAAATGTTTGGGAAGCTGCAGGAAAGCAAACCTAAACCCTGGTAAATCTTTCCTGAATGCCAGCATCAAAATCACGTCAGGACACCATATTTGTGAATTACGTGCTTGTGATCACTGAGTAACTTCCATTATTTTAAATGTAATGGTGAAGCCAAAGGGCAGCACAGCAGATGAATGGGAAATTGATCACCTCTTCTGGACAGATCCCACTATTTTCTGAAATCTATGTGCATGGCCCAGATACTGCAGTGATAAATGCTTTGGAGACATTTATACGTTAGATTAGACTCGTGTTGTTTAGGGGCCAGTGGCTGGATTCTGAAGCAATGCCTTTGGAGTTTATGACTTGCACTGAGTTTTCTGACCACCACAGTTTATTCTTTTTTAAGGGATTTTGCTCCAGCAAATAGCTCTAAATGCGAGCAGTCTTCAAAGTTCACAGATTAAGATTTTGTTGCACAGATTGTTTTAAATCCTTTTTTTTATTTCTAAAGGTCACTAAATAGAAATTCAAATCAACTAAGATCATTTTCCTATCAGACAGGCATATTCAAATATTTGATACACAAGTTAAAATACACAAGCACTGTTTCTAGATCAGCCTCATCATGCCTAAACCTATATATTCTACATCTCTCTTTCACAGCAATGTTTGAAAAAACACTCCAGATTTGTTTTTTCACAGATTAGCAGCAAGCTTATACTGAAGTCCAGACCTTTGAAACATGCTCTCCAGGCCAACATTCATCCAACTATATCCAAGATTAAATGGTGTTTGCTACCTCCCTAAGGACATCTTGTACCTTTTCTCCCATGGAGCTGAAAAACCTCCCAGTCAGTGATGCAGCAGGTTTGGCAGAGGTGAAACAAGGCCCTCTCCAACCAACCCCAGGCTTCACTCTTGTAAAAGTTCTGATATCTGAGCTCCCCCTATGCCAGACTACCAAAAGAGGGAAGAAGAGCCAGGTGAGCACTGGTCTTGCAAGGAGAGAAACTGCTACGGCTGTAGTTTTCCCCGAGCGAAGCATTCACACACCCCAGGCTGGCTTTGCTCTCTCATAGAGATAATCAGCTCTGCTAATAGGTCTTGGCTCTGGATTTTAAGGTCTTGTTTCTGGGTCAATCCCCACCCCAACCATAGCTTCATCTTTACTGGGAAGTGAGTGTCTTCCTTTTGCATTAGACTCTCCCCTAAGAAGTCAGCTCCTCTAGTTTTATAGCATCTTCTCCAACAGCAAAGATTTATTAGGTGGGTATCGCTGCTCTCTACATGCAGCGCAGCGCAGGGGCTCCCGTGCTCCCGGTTCACTGCGGTGCAGAGCTCACTGCCAAAGGCATGCAGGGCACTCGGTATGAGCTGCACAGCCGTTCCCAAGGAACCACATGTACTCTGGGCAGTGGTAAAGGAGAAACTGCAGCACAAGACTGTGGTTCAAAAAATAGCAAACAAGATGTCTTTTCTTCAATGACAAAAAGAGAGAAATAGCTGCCTGGCTAGTCTTGGACCAGAAACCAGAATCATACAGACAAATTCATCTGGTCTTGAAAGAAGGGTGCTTTGGTTCAGAGGAGTGGTTGTCTTATTCAGTTCACGAGAGACATACACCGTTTTGGAACCCACCTCCCAGCTAGAGATCTAGGTGAACTGCCAAGACTCTTGGGGGAATACTTGTGCTGAAGCAATATAAAAGTCTAATCCTCAAATTCCTGACATTTTGTTGGATTATGGTGCCATTACAGTCTCTATTAAAAAGCATTTGTTACCTTTATTGTTTATTTTATGGGCCAGATCAGTTATGATCAGCTATGTCAGTTACTTTGCCAAATTGAATCGTCAGTTCAACGCTCCAAAACAGGCATGTGAAAAATGTCCTGTAGAGTATTTTCTATCTAAGATTAAGTTCTACCCTATCATCCAGGGTTAATTTAGGACCATTAATGATGCGTGAGTTGGACATAAGTTTTCAGGCATGTATTATTTTATTACCTGATCACATAATTAAAATGTCATTTATCAAGGGACAAATTTTAATGAAGTTAAAAGCACCTTGATGACATATTATTATTTGACCTGTTATATAAGAGGATTATTTCTTGCCTGTTACTGATTGAGTTTCTTTGATAGCATGAAAATAACTGGTTTTCAATTAGCTTTTTCTTGAGAGAGGGGGGAAAGCCATACACTACATTCTTCCTGTTACCCGCAAGACCCCCTCTCGCTAAGGTACACCAAGAAGACCCTCTGTTTTTACACTTTGAGCTCATCAGCTTGTTCAGCTGCTAAAGAAAGGGTAAATGTTGTTAATCTGCGATAAAATGTGTGAAAGGAGGGTCAGGAGGAGGTGGCTGTAATTATAATGATATCTCCTGAAGGTCACTGCAGTTGAGCTGGGTTCAGCTAGGACTGAAGGAACCGACTTAGGAGACAATAGAAAAATGTAAATTTCAACAAAGTGACAGCTAGGAGGGTGACAAAATAACCAACAAAACGCTTCTGAAGTATGTAAATACCACTGGAAAGAGGTGAATCTGATGTGGTGCAAGATGCTGTAGTGAAGGATAACGCAGAGGAACTAGAAAAGCACCGGGTTACTAGCAGGTGCTTCCTGCTGGTGCCACTGAGGCGGCCGATGCGTGGGACTGGGTGGGAAGGGGTTTGCTGCTGCTCAGGTAGTCACAAACTGGATGGATCATTGCCATTCCTGATTCTGAAGCCTGGCCATCGGTTTTATTCAGGTACATGCTCAAAGCATTCATTGTGAGCTTACTTAAAAGAGAACCTGACATAATTCGCCAGGATTTCACTAGTATTGTTAATGCTCATCCAGCTTGCTTGCTTGCAGCAGTAGGAGGCTGCACTCGATGCTTTCTAGCATCTAGAAGATACATGGGGCAAGAAGGGATGGGGCAGTTACTTATAGCAATGCACATTCCTACGCTTCCTTCTTAGACTCGTCATGGCTGAGGTCACTCACAGCTTCTTCTGAAGGTGCTAATAGGAATTCATTGGTTGTTGTGAAAGGAACCAAGGTCAAAATAGACTATGTTTTAGGGTGAAACAGGAACTGTGGAGTTAACTCTAAAGAGAAAAAATGTAAGACTAACTAGCAACAGAAAAAAAAAAAATCCCTCTAGAGAGTCCTGCTAAGTTTCAAGCTGGTCTCTGAAGAGAAGAATTTCTGTCATTTCGGACACTTAAAACGTATACAACAAAGCACTAGTGGGACTTGAGAGGGAAAGATGCTGCAAGGGGTGGAAGATGGAGTAGATTATCTAATGCTCTCTTTTATCTCAGTTTATGATCTTGGAACTAGACAGCCTGTATTACAGTTACATAGCCTCCAAATTACAAAGATATACATTATACCAGTCTGGTCCACTTTAAAAAGGAATGAATATAGCAACTTTGACCAGCCTTAAGTGAGATAGGGCATTAAATACTGCTACTGCTGCCTTCAGTCTCATAGCAGTGGTGGGTTCTGTTTGATATCATCATTGCACCCCAGACTGGACGTACCTCCTTTCTGAGAGGTGCAGGGGTAACCCTGGCATTTGTCCCAAGGCCAATGGTTCCCAGAGTTTTGTTTCTTTAGTAGATGGAGCATCACAGTGGGGGACCATGTAACAAAAGTCATTTGCGGTGCAGTAAGGACTTCTGTGTCTATCTGACGCAGTGGCAACAGCATAAATTCAGATTTTTTTTTGTGGTTTTTCTCAATCAGAGTTCAGCCTGAGGTTGAGCACTACCTCAGTCTGACATGTGCTGCCATGTGCAGGAAAAGCCCTGACCAGCAGATCCCCCAGCCCTCGGGACAATTCAGTCCCCTGGGCCTCTGAGAAGGGACTGTCAGGCTGTATGTTTCCCACTCCTCCTGTCTCCCATGAAAGCACAGAGTCCTCTAAGCCTCAGTGGTGTGGCACCCATGAGGCAGGCCCTGCAACAGTTTCTCACTGCCAGGTAAGATGTACCCAGGATGAGGGAGGAGCAGCGAGGAGCAGGAACACACTGCTGCAAGATGCTCTGAGCTCTGGTGACTCCAGGTTTACAGGTTGCCTTCAGCTCAAACCGGCTTATTGCTCCAACCCTGGAGTGCCAGGACACTCATCCCAGTGTAGCCCCTCGTCTGCTGCTGCCAGGCAGAATCACCACAACCTCCAAGTTCAGCTGGCTCTCGGCCGCAGATAGGAATTCCCTCTGCCTGGCTGCACACAAAGATCTCGTGGGCTGCAAGCCTGGCTTGCACAAGCCAGGCTTCCCTTCTGCTTACCAGCCCCACTTTGACCTCACCTAGACTAAGCTCAAGCTATTTTCCTTCTACATGTCTCCTCTGCTCACATAATCTGGCAAAATTTGGATGCTATGTTATGCACAGTAATACAAAGTTTGATAAAAGATCTCACCCTGTGTTCCAGTTCCTTTCAGAGCCCTGAGACCTATATTGCACAAAAAGAGCAAGGGCAGGGAACCACTTACAGCCACTTATTACACATTATGGATTTCTTTCCATTGTGAAAAACACTCCCATTTTCATAAAGCCACCTTCCACCCCCTCCTTCACAGCTATTGATTCCATAGACCAAAACAATAATGTGCACCTTGCTGCAGTGAAGTTATGAATGTCTAATTTTGAATGGGAAAATGTCACAGACCTCCACTCACAGGCAGGACTTTGAACTGAAATGTATATCCTGCCTCTTCATCTGTGGTTTCCTGCAGGGGTACATTTACTCCCTCCAAAATTCGCTATTAATTTAAGCATTGTTAGTGATACCCAACCTCTTGCTGGCGGAGAGAGGAAGATGCAATTGTCCATTTTAATTCCCAGGAGGTCCTTGAATGGCTGTGACAAGCACAAATAATAGGACTTAGATAAAAAGAGAAGTTGCTAACTTTGTCCCAGTGAATCACAGTTATAATTTCCTTGAAAGATGAAAGGATTGTTAAACTGACTGGGGATACAAAGCAGCTCTCCTCAGATTGAACTGAATCATCTTTGCCCATTTCAACTGTATTGTTCCTTTACTTATTCACATATGGTAGAGTCCTAACGTTTCTTGCAAGTAAATTACTCTCAAACCCATGCCTTACGTGACAGAGATGCTGGTTTGTACGAGCTTTAGGTGCATTGAGAACCTGATCCTTGAAGGTATTTAGATGCATAAAGATGCAGAGATGCCTAGTAACATTTTTCTCAAATGCCCAAGGTTACAAATCCTCCTGGACTATCATTTCCAATATCTGAAAAACAAACTGTCAGTAAGATTCTGACCACAGTTGCTCTCATAGCAGGCTGTACCATTTTATGAGAAAGTTTCTATAATATTATATTCTTATTACGCATTACTGGATAAGTCTGGATTTTGACCCATTTAAAATCCCGATTCCTATCAGAAAATAAACTCCCACAAATTATAGGGCTTTACAATAGGACCGCTATGTTTCTTTTAGAAGATTACCATAAAGGTTGATTCTGCTGAATATAAAGAACCTATGTTTGTGGATAGGGACAAATTTCCACTTAACAACTTCAACAATTCTTATTTTATAATGATTAGGAGTTTTTAACAGAGCATATTTAAAAAAATAAGAGAAATCTTGGATTCACTGCTACTTACTTTCTATTTTCAGCTTCAGACAGAGGCATTCTTGGCGTGGCAGCTTTCAGCCTTGTGGGATGTAACACCAGAGGATGCTGACAGGGGAAATTGCCAGTGTAGGAAATTATCTTTCCTCAAGAAGAGGCAGCCAAGAAAAGAACTTTGCGTTGTGGGTCTTTGCAATAGTAGAGCAAGGGAAGACTTGCATTGGGGTAGAGAAATTAAATGCGACCTTAAAAGAAACAGGTTAAGGGCTCTTCTTCTTGGGGTGCTGAGAAAAATTGTGGCCTCTGACTTAAGGATCTAAGAAATTGTCAGGAAAGAGCTTGGAAAAAATCAGGAGAAAATGGGGCAAGGAGATGTCGATGCAGGAGAGTGATTTGTTTTAACTGTTGGGGAGGTAAAATGTGGGAGGTATTCCTGGGATAAGAAGCACTTGAAGTCAGAAAAATTCACTACGATGTGCAACTGGAGCCTGTAATAGGTTTTGTGTTCCCATGAAAGACACATGATCAGAGCAAATGGCTGTAGCCTGTCTTACTTCACGGATAATTTCTTTGCATTTAATTGCTCATTTCACTATCTGAAGACACGTTTTCTTTCACTGGTATTTGCATGGGATTGTCACCGTGTTAAAAAGTTGTATGAATTTCCAAGAGAAGGCTGCATGTGTATGAGCACGCTGTGTTTATGGGTAGGTACACATATCTGGATTAATTTTGTTATCATGCAGACTTAATTCAAAATACATCAGAGGAAGACATTATTCAACAACTAATAGATGTTATACCATCAACATATTCTAATGGGCTGATTAGCAATTTTATTGTATTCAATTTGCACTGTGGCAATTCCGTGTCAGGTGGAAGAGCTATCAAAATGAAAAACTGCCTTAAAATTAAAAACCAATAGTCCGACTTTCAGTCTGAATGAGCTTCCTGGTGGAATGATGAAGTGCGGTTATCCGTGAGTCTGCCCTGGATACCCAGTAAAAACGGGCTATGGAAATACTTGGATAAAGGTGGAGGAATTAGTTGTTTCTGCTGTTTCACACACAAAATTAGTAAATATGTCTGGGGCTTTAGGGTTTCTTTTTTTAATCCTCTCTATTCCCTCATGAGAATAACACTGAAGAGTCACAACCCTGTGTATTTCTGTTCGGAGGACCTTTTATCCTGCATTAAAACACCACCTGGTTTGTCTACTGCTTTTTAAAATACGGGAATGGAAGCAAGAGCTTGTTGTCCTTTACCTCTCATTTTTGCACCTATAAAGCACCCACCTCTTTGCTCACTGGCAAAAAAATATATGCTGAAAATACAGCCAAACTGTCGTTCCTCTTAGAGCATTACTTCTTCTGTCACTGGGGAAAATGTTAGGATTTTTCATGTATGCTGCTCAATCCTTCACAGAGCCTAGGCAAAGGCAAAGCTCCTACCTGAAAGCCAGCTTGAGTCTTGAAGGGACCAGGTAACACCACATTTGTGCACCCAAATGTGAGAGGGAAGCCTTTTCCCTCCTGAATGTCTCCAGAGCCCCCGTGTTGTTGGTGGTCCTCACAGCGCGGTGGCTTCTGTGGTGAGGCTGGCCTAAGGGGACCTCCCTGTTCCCACATCCTCACAGCTTGCTTTCACCTTGTTTGCGCTGAGGCAACTGTTTGTGAAGCTCCACTTTGACATCTTGGGTTACCGCGATGATCCTGTTAAAAATAGCCCTCCCAAAGAGAGAAGCGAGAAGATAGATTTTGCAGCAGGTGCAGATACTGCTGCCATCCCTGCCCTTCTCGCTCTCTGGTGGAGTGTCTGGCACTGGAACGTCTCTGTGGCTGCTGCACTGCCGGCCCTGAGTGCGAACCAAATTTTAACAGCAGCTTAAATTAGTGCTCAAGCTGTAAACTCAAAATGCGACTCTGCCGTCAGCTTAGCTGAACTAATGACTAATGGACTAATGAAAAGGAGAGTGCCCCCTTCTCCCAGCCATGCGCTCCTGCCACCTCATCGCAGGGCGGGATATGTCGTCTTGCTGACTGGGTGAAAAAGGATCTTTTTCTCCTTTTGCCGGGCGAGCTTTCAGCTCCATCAATGTGTGGCTCCCACTCCCTGTGCAGCTGCACGGGCAGCAGCACTGATGGAGCGGGAGGCACAGGGAACACACAGCCTTTGGGCAGGAATGTGATCTCAGGTCCCATTGCAGGGCTGTGCCTTGAGAAAGTTGCGGAGAGGACATCCAGCCCACTCAGCGAGTTTCCCTGTGTGACAGTGACTGCCAGCCAAAGGCCACAGCAGACATCTGGGACAAGAACTGCCTCAGTCCTGGACATTAAGCCCATCGAGGGCGATGAGGCAGACCCCCCGGCACCCACATAAGCACCCACGAAGTTGCAGGACGGTGTTTGCGTAACCAAAATTTCTTCACCGTATGTTTTTGCAAATGCATACCCTTTTGGCACTTTATCTCGTAAAGGCAGTGGAGAAGCATCCTACCTGACACAGCCATGACTTCTGGGAATGGAAAGCTTTTGGAACTGGTGCCTGGATGAGCCCTGCTGAGCCGGGCTCCCCGCAGCCCGCTGAAGGCAGCGTGAAATGCTGCCCAGAGCGAGCGGCACTGCTTTGCACCCCCTTAGCGCAAGAGCAAATCGCGATAGGGGTGCAGCGCAGCGAAGCATCGGGTCCTCTGCACTTGAGGAAAGCCTCAGGTGAAGAGGGAAGTGGCATGTCTGAACACACACGGTCCTGTTACAACCCTATTTCTGCAAAAGAGATGAACTGACTAAGGCAGAAGCTGCAACAAACTGCAGGACAAATTCTGTGAGCCAAAGTACACTGAACACCATGTGACATCCTTTTAAATCTTATTTGGAACTAAAATATCCTCTTTTTTTTTCCTCCCAATGAAAAACATGTTCTATTGTTACTTAAATAGAATATATTTCTGTAATAGCCTTTTAATGCAAAGCTGTTTTTCTTTAGGGCCTTGAATATATGCAAATGAAAATGAAGAAAAGAGATGAAGTATAAAGGAAGCACAGTAGTCTGGAAAAAACGGAGGGGCGAGTGACTGTAAAGATCAACTGGCAAAGCAAGCTTATTAGGCTTTTGGGGGAGGAGGCGGGGGTTATTAAATGCCTCGTGTCTCATCCTATGTGAATATAACTACCTTATTACAGCGGCTCTGCAGAAGTCAGGATATGTGAAGGAAGCAACCTCCACGGCAATAAGTGATACAAATCAGAACATTTCCATTCCCTCAGCTGTGATGCCATCTGACTCCGAAAGCACTGTTTAAATATGAATGGCATCCTGTTTATGTGTGTATTAACAATATGTATACCCGTAAAGGCTTGCAGAAATGCAAATATTGCTCTGCACACAAGTCTCTCCCACCGAGGCTGCCTAGAAAAATAGTATCGGGACACAAATTGGTAACAATAAGTACAGCTGAAGCCAATAATGAGGTAAAATACATATGCATGTGTGAGGGGTGTAAAACCTTGTCTCTGAATCACATGCCTCTTAGTGTCTGGTGATAACAATTCCCCAGTGCCTCTGCCCCTCCGTCCTCGGTTGCACATGTGATGGGGGATCCCTCCTTCTGCTTCCAACACCTCGGATGAGTGTCCGTTTTACATGACAGAGGCCGCCAGAGCAGATGGGCTAGGAATGGCTTTGTCACACATGCACAGGTTTAAGCAAATACGGTGACTATGCTGAAATTTGCTTAAAACAAAAATGCCACTGAAACGTAGGAAAGGCTACACAAATGGAAAGCCCGCACTGGAGTATTAAGTGGATACATACTGTGTGATCAATGAATGCATTAGCCCTGCCCAGTTTACAGCAATATCCTACGCACACGCTTTTAAGGAAGAGCTCAAGGAGAGAGAATTCCCAGTACGGAAGTTTACAGGTTTATGTGCTTAGTTATTTCTGCTACATTATCACTGGGAGAGTCGTGGAAGGTCCCCATGACATTTCTGTATGTAGGGTGTGTTTTTTCCAACTCATCTGCTGTTTCAGGCTACTGTCCCTAGCTGTGCTGGAAATTCTGACTAGATAGATTTTGTTCCAGCCAAGAGCTCTCCAAAACATTATTTGTGAACATTCATTCAGAGAAAACCCTAAGATTTGCCAATAGTTGTTTTTCTCCAGCATTTGCACAAGTGATACCACTGCATTTGCCAGAACGTTGGTGGAAAACACAAGCCTTGCAAGGGCTCATGTGAAAGTGTCTACATGCAAGTCACAGAGGAGGTTTTTCCTTACCCTAACCACTTTTGCTTCTTTCGCCATAGAAAGAACCCAGTGAACGTGCTTGGCAGGGGATTTCTTCCTGTCACATATCTCTGAATTCTCACCACCTCCCAAACTGCAGCATATGACTAGTCCTACGCCTTCGTGCCAAGTTTCTGCTAAAGTTCACTCAGCCTTCAGAAACCAGGTTGGAAACAGGTCATTAGACCACTTTTGTAACGGTGAGAAAAGTGTCATGCATTTTGGTTTAGCTGGAAGATAGTTAACCAGGAGAAAGTCATCTGAGTGACATTTCTCTGGAGAACTCCCTAAAATCACTTATCTTCTGAGCATGGGTAACCTCAGCCAGAAAGCTGAACCTATGAAGAGCTGGGAGGGTTTGTACAGAGAAATTAAACTATTTGCAGTTTAAACTCCAACAGTTACAAGCCGAACTAGTTACAGAGGATACAAACAGATGCAACACGTCTTAATTAGTCTTTGTTTGGGTCAGTTTATATTTGGTCTCTGTACAACAGGCCATCGTCTCACCTGCAGTGAGGAATCTTCTGGTCTGTGCAGTATCTTTTTGCTGTAAATTTATTGTTTACCTCCGAAATTTTAGCGAACTGGAAATTTGGGAGTTTTTTTTTTTTTTTCCCCTGAAGTGTTATCTTACTACCTTGCACTCAGAAAACTTCCAAATTGCACATATCAGCTGAGAAGAGAATGAATAATTATATGATCTATCACAGGGCTTTGACTGTCACTTTGACAAAGGAGAAAGTAGAACTTTCTGGCTGTAGAACTGAGAGGGTCTGGTGCGTTAGCAGGGACAGAGTGGTACCCTTGCTTGCTTCCCCACTGTTTCTCAACCCAACCTCGAAAAGGTCCAACCAAGCAGCTGTGAATCAGACAAAATACCCACACAGCTGAATGGGAGTTTTGCTCAAGAACAGCAGGATCAGGCATCTGAAATTATGCAGGCCAATGCTACCTAGGATTCAGAGATATGTCCAGCTCTAACAGGGGCCAGATATTACAATTAAGATGCTGCCCTGTGAAGAGCGATAGGTAGGGCTGCCTTTACCCTGGAGGCCGCATGCTGCGGATATTTTCTTTATTCTCATATACCTATGCTTCATAACCCTACCATATCTTATATGTTACACATTATGCAGTAGCTTGTCTAAATGGTGTTTATCCTGTGTTGAAAGAGTCAGCCCATAGCAACTTACAGTAAACATGAATGCCCAGGGAGGAACTCGCCAAGCGGGGCTTTAAGGATGCAATAATGTGGGAGCATTTACTCTTTCTGCTTTTATCACAGTTGTGTTCAGGTGCTTTTCTCCTTGCCTAAGTGTACTGATGGCTTTGCTGCAAAGCAGTAACAGCACATGTGCAGGTTTATGTGGTACCAGACATCATGGAGCTGCACAGGATGATAGGGTGGGAGGCCAGGGTTCAACATGTTTACCAAACACTGGTAAGCCCCAAGCAAGCCAAGATGTGTCAGTATCCTGAGTTAGGTCCTTTCCCTAGCTAACTCCTCTCGTCTTTCTCTTGTCCTTGGTCCACGGAGCCAAATGAGAGCATGCTCTTGGTCACAACCCCTGCAGTTGGGATGATAAAAGAATTTCCATTACCCCCTTCTTTTCCATCTCAGGAAAGTCTGAATAAAATCTTTCACTCTCTTTGAATAGTTGTAATTAAATCAGTACAGCTTTCAAGATTTTTGCTGCTGTACCCCAAGTTGGGGGGCAGTCTCTGCAAATGACATTGTTACCTCTGAAAGCTATTGTCATCAGACTAAGAAATAGCTTCTAAAAACCAAAATGGTCAATATACAATATACACTGGCATAATTTCACTCTTCATGGAACAGCTACATGCAATACTGAATCTAATTAGCCCCTTGAAAACTGGTATTATACATTCGTATCTAGGCTGTAATCAAGCCATATTTTTGGGTAGCATGTTATGACTTTAAAGGCTCAACCCAGTTGTCAAATACCTCATGAACATGCTATGATTAAGAAACAAAAAGTATTTATTTACTTTCATCTGAATATCTCTGCTTTCTCTGCTGCCTGTGTTAAGTGCTGAAGAAATTCCAACTCAGCTATCAGCTTAACCCCTCAAATTTTAGGATTAAAAGCCGTTTTCCAGTGGCTACAAACTTCTGTAAAACAGTCTTTATTCAGCCTTTGGCTTTACAGTGTGGCAAGAGTTAAGGAGGTGGGAACAGCCACCTGCGGGTGTGCTGACCTCCAAGGTACCAGCCTGCACACCTGTCCTGGTGATCCATGCATGGTGTGCATGGTCCGTGCCCTGCAGCACCCCTCAGGCCACCTGAGGAGGCCCAGGACTGGAGTCTGCCTTGTTTGCATGTTTGGTTTATCCTAAATGTGGAGAAGCTGGGAAGAGTTGCACATTGCTGAGGACTGTTGAGCAGCTGCTGGTCCTGCCCTGCCGTGGAGGCACTCGGCCTGCCCCTGCCCTGATTTGTTCGTTATCGCAACACAGGATATTGTTCCTGCGACTGCAATATGGCCATGCTAACTTTATTTTTCCATCAAACTAAACAAGTGAGGCTCAAAAGATTCATTACGATCCAAAAGGGGCATTACCGTTTTTTAGCCAATTTTCTTATCACTGCCATAAAAGTATGAGGAGTTGCATTATAGGACTATAGTTTAAAACTGTGCCAGCAGAAGAATTTAGACTTTGTCCAAAATTAACAAATCCAAGATGTTATTTCTCCCAGAGGTTTGATGGTATAATTTTATTTTTTTTTCCAGCATGCCTAGGTAGCACCTTTTATAAACTACTGCCAAGGAAACTCTTGAAACATTTTAGCTGTTATTAAACTTAATTTTAGAGAAAATTATCAAAGCATGATTAACACATGTAGCAGGATGAGGGTGTAGTGCACTTTTATTGCACAGCCAGGAGCTTGGGAAAACTTATTTTTCCCAAGTTACAAGAACTCTGTGTCTCAGTCATGCAGACACGTCCATGAACACCTTTGTTCCTAGGATCCTGTTGTCTTTCCTTTGTGGGGTCTCTGGTGTGTGCCTAAGTGTCTGCAGGATTTGGGCTGTGGTACGTAATGGTCCAACGGAGTGAAAGTACTACTTGCCTCAGGTGTACTGGGAGGTGAATACAACAGGCAGAAGAGGAGCAAACCTCTCCACGGGGCTGTGTGTGCCGAGGCGGACGTCCCCTTAGCTCAGCACTAGGACAGCCAGAGTGGTAAAAGCCATGCTCGTTCCCTAAGCCAGCACAGCAGGCAGCTGGACGCTTTATCTCATTAGCAACACATGTATTAATGCTCCTTTAAACTAAGGCAACATGGAAAACACAAACTGCACGTGGGCACCAAGCTGCCAAACACACAGACAAGAGGTCTGCTCCTGCCTTCCTTGCCTGCACCCAGCCGTGCAGCGGGCGCAGAGGAGTTTCAGACGTGCCCAGGTACCTCCCAATATTTGCTGCCAATATTGTCTGCAGGGAGGATGTTCACTGTGTACTCTTCAAACATCTGGGGACCATTTTACCCTGCCAGCTGTGCACAGGCAGACTCTGTACATGGCCACGGCTGCTGCAGCCTGCCTGGAAAGGCACTGGTGGCTCCATCAAGAGTAGGGACCAAGCCATGTGGCACCAACCCTAGCTGAAGAAAGGAGCAAAGGGGAGGGGGATTAAGCACCTTTGAAAAGCTGTTCTTATATGTACAGATTATGATACTTCTGATGCTACCTGTGCTGTTCATAGCCTTGTTTTAGTTTAAAGTTTTCGGTTATGTAGGTTGAGCAGTTACTCCCATCCTGAAAAAAAAAAAAAGATTAATCTCAAACTTCATGTCAGCTCCAACCTCAAAATGTTATCTTGTGTCAGCATGTGAATGACCAAAGCATTACTTCTTGTCACAGTACTGGAAGGGCAGGAGGATAGTAAATTGAAATTCAGTTTCTAATTGACAAAATGTTTTCCCCGTACTTACCCTATTTTGGCAATCTATGTTTTATGTCAGCTGAAAGGAGTCTGAAGATACGTCAGCATCTTACTTTTTTCTGTCCAACTGACTGTGTTGGCAAGTCAATTTATGAAAGCTAAATTATAAGCAGTAGACCAGATACGGGAAAGTCTTTATTAGATAAAATAGGCAATGCAGGGTACAGCTCTCTGCCTGAGAACTTATCTGATGCCAGTCTGACAGTATACTTGCCCAGCGGAAATTATTAGTCTTTGAAAGGGGTATGTAGTGAAACACATTAAAAATGTCAGTGCAAAAGACGTCTGTCTGCTCATCAGTTATCACAGGTAACTACACCGCACTGTGTGACAACTGTGGAGGAAACCCACCCGGCGCTGGAGACGTGCCAGCCTTTAGGACAGATCACAGAGCATATCAGATGACAGTGCCATGTTTCCTATAGGTGGACGTGACTAATCATAGAAATAGGTCTGCGGGGTGATACCGGCGCAATTAGTTCTCAAAACTCTCAGAGGTCACTGAGTGTACATACACAATTTTATCCAATTAACTAAAATTAGTTTTGCACATTGTGTGCCAGGGGTGTTTGTAAGGCTCTGGGGGTAAAGACTGGAATGATCACTCTGGTTCAGCAGGCTATTAGGGTTTGAAACCCTGATTCAGCAAGGTACTTCACCACGTGCATAAATTTAAGCATTTGACAAGTCCTGTTGTTGACAGTGGGACTACTTAGGAGCTTCAAGCTGAATAGCTGCTTAACTGTTTTGCTGAAAATGACAATGCTGAATAAATGTGGTACAGGTCTAGAGCTTTTAAATGTCATATCAGGCAGAGCAAACACTGTTAATGAACACCAAGTTCCTGTCAAAAGGGTACCCTGCTTCTCCAGGGCAAGGGAAATTCTGAAGTGGTGCTGCTGTGTGGGAGCAGAGTCAGAACTGAATGTAATTCACTGCGCACTTACCTTTCCTTGCTGCCGAGACTGCCTCTCATCTCTTCTTTGGTAGCAGTTTTGTATTACTTCTCCTTATTAGAAACAAACCCTCAAAAAGTGGCTCACAGTCTAAGCTCCAATTCTTTCTGTTCTTGTGCGGTTTCATTCAAATTAGAGGCCATCAACATGTCCAAGATGTATTGATCTGCTGAGAAACCTCAAAGGCTGCAAAATCCAATGACAATTCATTTTTTGTTTCAACAGATTGAGTCAGAAGCCGAGGAGGGGCAGGGTGGAACATTTCCATGGTTGATATTGCATTCATGAATCCAGCCCTTTGTTCGGCTGGGGGCTGCACGCTGACACATGTGCTGCTTCCTGAAAGCCGTAACATCTTTGTCCAGTGACCAGGTGCAGGAAGTAGGGCACAGACTGGGGCAGCCTGTTTCTAAAAAGGATTTTTTTAAAAATCATTTTAAGATTAAGAAAACAACCCAAAAATCTCAAGACATGCTTAAGATCAAAAGGACCCCAGCTCAAGAAAATATTAGAGCCTTTTTTCATCCCATGGCTAGCCACCTTTCTCCACAAATGCAGCCTGGTTGAACCCACTATTATCCATCCTTTTTCATAGATATTGCCTTCTTTTTTCTTTCTGAAATCTTCTTTATGGTCATTAAGTCTACTGCAAGCTGCAGATTAGGGAGTTGTGTGTGTATTGAGATACTGTGTCAGCCTTCTCCTTGGCTGTGATCGACAGAAGGCCGGTTTCATGGCACCAGCAATGAGTCAAGAATGGTAATACCCTGAATGCTGAGTTCTCACATATTGTCGCATTAGATCCTTTTACCCTTGAATTGCCTCAAGACCCAAGCTAACACCCAGTCAGCTGACAAGTTTCATACAGCAGTTCCCAGCTTCAAAATCAAAAGGAGGTAAGCAGAGGGTGGTAGCGTCCCATGGAATTTGACAGCTTAGTATTGAAGCACAGTGCACACCTCTTAGCAGGAGAATGTGGGACTCGGCTTGCAACAAAAGTCACTTTTTCAGTGCAGTGTTAGAGCTCAAAAACTGAAGGAAGAATACTCGGTATTTACCTAGTCATTTCTTTAGAGAACAAAAAAATTATTTTGGGATGTCTTAAATAAGAATGGAGGAGGTTAGAAACAGAAGACTAGATCACAAGTCTTAGACATTAGCTTAGACACCGCTTATAAAACTACAGAGGAAAAACCGTCCTCTCTTCACCTTAGTCTGATCGTCTTCACTGCAGAAAGCCGTTTGTCTGCCTGTCTCCTAATTCAAACCCCACGAGCAATATTCACAGTAGCCTACACAGTACTGAGTCGATGTTTGAGCTCTCCAGCACTTGGACTAACAAGTGAGTGTCTTAATTACTGACCCATAAAGTAGTTTTCTTTCTCTACTTCAACAGTGTTCAAGAGTCTCTTTCAACTGAGTGCAATAGCTCTGCCAGGGCACAGAGAGCACTGCACTGCTTGGTGGCTAGGAGCTGCTCCTGGCAGGTAGAAAAGCCTGGTTATAATTTTTATTTCAAAATAAGAAGATAAGGCTTGTATATCTAAGCATCCCATGCTCTGGGGTTATGCTTTATCCCTTGTGCCACCATAGACCAGAGGCCACTACCCAGAAAATAGTAAGATATGCCAAAATTTCAACATTTCCTCTTCTTTTTTTTTCAAGTAGGTCATAACTATTCTCAAATTCAACTTGAAATGGAAAATGGCTTCCTTTGATCTGAAACTCCATTATTCCACAAATATGCTATTTTTTTTACAGAAAAAAACAGGCCTACAGAGAAGGAGCTAATATGTTTCTACAGCTGTACCTATTAAAGGACCAATTCACAACTCAAGTAGAATCCAGCACTGAATGAAGTTGACACAAAACCAATGAATTAAATGGGCCTTGGACAAGCCACGAAACTCCCTGCAGATAGCGTATAAGTAGATACCAGTAATAAAGGATAAACAAACACAAGTCATTGCAAATTATATCATCAAAACAAAGTATGTTCTTGTGTTTTATCACACTACTGTTTTGCCACTTGGTTTCTGAGCAGTCCTAAAGGAACACACTCTGTGTTAAGTGTCAGGGAGAGCTGGGCTGTAACTGCACTGCTAATCCAGATGGGCTGGGCAGAAGTTATTTAACTGTCACGGCTAGCTATGACAGTTAAAACTGTCTTAAATACCTTCTCTGGAGGAAACCATGCATTCAGTCCTTGGGTTCTCAGCAAGCAAGGACACCACCACTAGACACATAGGGAGGGAAAGGACAGTGCCTCACAGCAGTCAGAGGAGCATAGCTGGTGAGGAAGGGCTGAGGGTGACCTTCTGCCAAGCAGGGAGGCACCTCTCCTGCTCTGCTCCCTGGAACACCCCTTAGCCACCCTTTGCAAGGTGGAAGTCATGGCTGGATGCTTCTGCCAGACTACGATTATGGTGGCCTTAGTTGTAGCTTAGAAACTTCAGGGTTTGGGGTGGTTTGTTAGTTATTTTGGTTTTTTTTTTTAATTGTAGTGTACTCTACAGCTGCTCCTGGACTTCTCCGCCTTTCAGCTGCATATTATGTAGTACCCTAGGACATTTAGGAAGCTGCCAGGCAATCCTCGGTGACTCCTGCTGCAGTGGTTAACAAAGTAACCACCCACAGCTTTCCACTGTGGTAGTCAGTTGAAGTCTTTGTCTCTTTGATGGAAGGAGTTGAGTTGTCTCTGCCCATGTTGAAGTCTCTGAGATGAGTGGGACCCTGGGAGGGGAAGGGACAGACACGAGTAGTTTCCAGTGATGAGCAAGATTCTCCACAGCTCACCTGTCGATGGCAGTGGTGAGTCTCACAACACTCCTGGGGACTACGTGGGGTTTTGCTGTTCTGGTCTTACAAATGGGAAAGTTGTGGCGAAAGGGGCCGGTGTCACGATCAGGCCCAGACTCTGCATTGCCCCCTTCCAGCTCCTGGACCACCTCTGCTTGCGTGGGGCCATCCCCAGAGAAGAGCTGAGCACTTGCAGCATGCCTGGAAATCCCCAGGCGTTTCACACGCTCACTGCACGTCAGGACTTAGGTCTATACAAATAAGGGGATTACTTTGTAAAAGGTCGGGGCCTTCAGTACTTCAGAATCATGTCCCTGTTTGATCTCTGCTTCTTTATCTAGCCTGTTTTGAAGTTCTCTGGGTTTTGGGGTTTTTTTGTGAAAAAAATGAGGCTTCTCGACATATACATTGTGCCAGTATATAAATAACTGACTTTGCTAAGCAAAGGCTCTCCTCTAAATCCCGTGCTGAATCTCTCATGCTACCTGAGCCATCAACTGTGTCATTCCTGAGGGATCCTCCCAGGCAGGGCACTAAACCACCCAGCTGCTGAGCATCTCCTTGAAGGTACACTTGTTATTGTGCATTTTACCTGAATTGCTCAACAGCACCTATTTCTCTACATTCAGCAAAGACAGTTAGAAAATATTACGTCTTCTGAGCATGCACTCAGGAATTTGCAGCTTTCATGTCATGGCCCCATTTCACTCAGGGCATGGGGCACCCTGAAGGCAGAACAAAGGGCATTTGTCCATTCGACCTAGTCTATTTTCCCTTCCTTAATCTCCAGGGATTTGTTCTTTTATTCTCCTTTTCTTCCATGGAAGACCATATGTTTTTTTCAGTGTGGTGTTTTTCCAGTGTGAGGATACCGTCAACAATAGTAACTAGTTCGTGCACTTCTCCTGTCTTAAATCCTTCTTCCACCCTTCAAGGAAGAAGAGAACAGAGCCAAGATGGCCCAGCAACATGCAGGCACCTGAACGAATTTTGAATGAGTTCACTGAAAACTGTCCATTTTCTGCCCAGAGTCATCTGCATCACATATTTTTCCTTCTAGTAGGATGCCATCATGTCATACATCCACACAGCCATTGTCATTTCACTGGTCTTGCGCACATATGCTTCTGAGGTACTGTAAGAGTTAAATATTGGAACCTGTATCTTACAGGACAGCCTGCTACAGTGGGAGAAGATGCTCTGCTATGCATGCAGTTGCCATTAGATGTCTCTAGCCCCTTGGTCTTGGAAGCAGAGGCAGTCAAGCATGACAGTCGGTGGTTGGTAGCAGAAGATGGAATTGGAAAGTGGTCATTAATCCTCCTAGTTAGCAAGCAAGGGCTGATATAAAGTGTCCAGCTGCTTGGGGAGGAGCTCTTGGACTGCAAACTAAAATTCTTATAAATCAAGGTCCTCTCCGACCTCTGCTGGACCTGGACTTTCTGAAGGAAGCGGTCTAGTGCTCCAGTGGCAACAGAGGCAGCGGTGGAAAGCATGCTGAGATCAGGATGCTCTGCATGTTATAAACATGAGCCTACAGAATTTGCTTCTCAATTGTCGAGGAGGCTGCACTTATTTTCCTCAGTTTAGTTTGCTTATTTAAACAACACAATAGATTTTCCCTGTGTGATTAACAGGGATTTTTCAAAACAATAAGGCTTACATTTCCAAAAAGACTTACCAAGCCAAGCAAAGCTAAGCAAAGCCAAGCTTCTATTAGTTCAGTTGGGGCTGGAGTAGATGTTTAATATGGATCAGTTTGCTATTTCCATTTTCTGTATGAATAAAACAGTCCAGAGCAAAGTGAAATGACTTGCCATGGCCACCATGCAAGTCAATGGCAGAGCTGGAATTTGACTAGATGCTCAGTCTGATCAGTTTGTCTCTTTCTAATATTTTCATGCAGCCAATCACAGAAGAGAATGACATACCTGTGCTGTGGGCTCACTGAAAGTAATTAAGAATGGCAATAGGTGTTAAGATGAATGAAGTTCTTGAAGGTAAAGAGACAAGGACAGGAAAAACTGCAAAGTACTAATTACATTAATTGTGATCAATTAGAGAAAAACTCTCCACTCCCCCTCTCCTCTGAGCAGGAGGTTTGGAGAACTTGACTCATGAGGAATGTCTGGTGCTCAGCAAAACCTCATGGGCCCAAAGCTAACGAGAAGAGTCAAAGCAGCGAAACTAGACCAGCAACAGACTTAAGAATGGCTCCACCACCTCAAATCAGAAGTCCATTTCCCCCAGAGTGTCCAAAAGTGGAGGCCTGGGCGTGAATGTTAAGTGCATGGCAAAGGTCTGCTCCCTCCCAGAAGTCTCTCCTCCTTCTCTGCCTGCTGCTGGCACCTGGCTATGCCTAGGCAAAGGGAACGCTCACACCAGTGTTGCCCTGGGCATTCATATTGCACGTGCCCATACCACTTGCCTGGGCACCCTGGCTCTCACTCACATGACCGCTGAAGGTACTAGCAACCCTGCTAAGGACAGGTCCATCACAGGCAGGCTCAAGCCAGTCATGCTGCGTTTGGCTGCATCAAACTTGAAATCACCAGCCATGAACAGCTGCAGAGCCACATAAATAAATAATAATTTCAAAATTTTCCGATAGTTGCTGAACTTCGTGTAAAAAAGAGTTAACGAAGACAAATGAAGCAAATTCTAAGTGTTTGAGATTTATGGTCTACGCGATGACCTTCCTTTGAAACAGTATCAGTGTCATTCCCCTTGCTGGCTGAGTGCACACACACACACACACACACACACACACAGTCTCTGCAGCTCTCCCAGCCCATTTCTTTCTGTTTTTATTTTTTCTCCACCCTGATTTATAAGGATGTGTCCTATCTTCATGTCTCGGAGAACATATCAGGCTTTCAGTAAATATACACAATTCAGTTCCTTTTTTCCCAAGAGTCAAAAGGAAAAGGCTCCTCCCCACAAGATAAACAACCCACTCACCCACCCATTCACTCAAGCAAATACATAGGGGAAGAGATGACCAGCTTTGCATTGTGCCTTGTCGGACTTCAGGCTGCCGCCTTCTGCAGTGGAGAGCTCCATCTGTGAGGGCCGTCTCTTGAGAGTGCCCTGCCATGGGTCACCCCAGGTGAGGTCTGGGACTCAGACCAAGCAGTACCTGATGCCTGGCTTCTCCCTTACCCCCTTGCCAGAGAGAGAAGCATTTTCCACCAGGGTGATATAACGCCCAAGGAGCCAGGCGTTACAGACTGCACTCCATGGTCTGCAGGAGCTGATCCAATTCCTGTTGAACTGGTACCAAATGATTTCTATGGCTGATGGCTAAAATGTCTTTTAAACTAATAGTGTGGCATGGTTTTGATTTAAAAAAAAAATCCATTGACCTAGGGACCTTGAAACTTGTCCAATTTGCCTTACAACCTGACCCCAAGACCATTAAAGTCAGTTTAAAGTCCCCCTTTGATTTCATCGAACTTTAGATTGGCCCTTGGCAAATGTTTCAATTAATCTTTGCCAGGTTCCATGCTTGTAATGAAATCTAAATTCATGTTAGTTTTGTACAGTTCCTGTTCTTATAATAAATGTTCTTCACCGCCTTGTTTCCAATAAAGAGATGTTCTCAGTCCCTACAGACCAAGTAGTGCCTTAGATAGAAGGTAAATCAGTGGCCACACGGGACCTACATTTTAGAAGGATGCCATAATAATGTCAAAACCATGGAGGTTATTTATCAGAAGGTCCCCAAATCACTTTTCACCACAGGACAGTCTGCTTATCCCTTTACCCTCTGTACAGGAACAGTCCCGTTATTGAGGAGCAACACTGGGCTCACTGACCTGGATACCTGAGGAGGGAGGAAAGAATTGCATTGCAGTAAGAAAAGCCTGTATGGCCAAAATACAGGCAATGACACACTCATAGATGCTCAGCCACAGAAACAAGAAACCGCAGGAGAACCAGTTGCCACCAGTCAGCTGGTAGAAAACAACTGTCTACATGACTACTCTTAGGCTGCAGCAAATGTGAGGTCGTTCATGTTAGCATTCGTCTTCCGCAAAGGTTGCAGAGATCTCAAATTATCCCACATATGCCATCGTGCAAATCAACAGGGACAGTTGCCATGGATCAGCAGACACCCGATAATTTGCTACCCAGCAGTAAGTTCTTCACATGTTCAAACCTGCGATCTCCCTTGGGACTGAAAGGTCCTTTGCGATGTTTTGGAGTGTGCCAGGCTTTCTGCCTAGCACTCAAATGCTGCTTACCTCTTTTTAATGCCTTTTTATTGTTATTTATTTTTAAGAATACAGTCAGAATTGCAGTTCCTGCTATTTTTTATTAACTGGCATTTCTTGTTATTCACCTGCTGATTGGAGTGATTATTTCAGAATATCCTTAGCACTTGTCCCTCTCTTCACTCATTTGAGGACTATCAGTTTTGGGGCTGCTCATTTCTGGAATGGCTCTGTGTTTGGTGGTATCTCCAAGTGGGGACAAATCACTTCCAGACAGGCTGTGAAAACTTTCTTCAAAATACCAATATTAATCAGGCTCCAGCCCTTATCTTTTGTATTGCAGCTGCTTGTCTTCCTCATCTCACCAGAAGTGTTTAAAACTTAACCAGAACCAAGAGAGCTTAAATTAGCTTTCAAGGACACAAGCTCCACATCATATTCACGTCCATTCAATTTTGTTTACCTTCTCAACAGTGTTGGCACAACAATATCCCTGTATTCCCGTCCAGTGCTTATTCAAGATCAGTCTGCAAAGCACATCTTCTGATGACAACTTGGGTTTCCCATTTGTAGTCCACAAAGGGCCATGACGTGAAGGTGGTAACCAGCTTTGGTGCCTTCTAGAATAAAACCTTGCACAGGCAGAAGCCACGGGATGTGTCAGCCTCTCAGCATATCTGAGCAGAAAGGCAGGCTGGATAGCACATAGCATATGGGAGACCTGGAGAAATTGGTTTAGTGCAAGTCTAGCTTCCACGGCAACCAGCAGCAATGTCACATCCTTGGGGTATGTTCTGCCAAGGAATCTTCTGCTGATGTGATGCTCAGACCTCACTATCACACAGGAGTCTTCTGAGGGATAAAGCAGTGTGCCACTCCAGTTGGCATTGTCATCCTTCTGCTTTTGTGTGCCATTTCAGTCCCGTGTGCCGTGTCCAGTCTGGGTTTGCACAGAATTAATAGTACATACTAGTAATTAAAGGATGACGGTCTGCAGAAGGATGACTGAATACATTGGAGTCCCTTGCTGAGTTGCAGTTTGGGTGCCTTTCTTTATCTGATAGTCAACTGCATATCCTGACTTAACACAGATAAGCTCAGCTGAATAAAAATTCCTTTCACTCAGGATTTAAGGCCCTGTTTCTTGAGGAGATACACAAATGTGTATTAAAAAGCCAAAGTTATCCCAAAGAAAGCTTATCCCAAAGTATAAGCTATCTTGGCTAGTAACACACTGCAAAAACTAGATTTAAGAAATATATGGTATTCCTTACAAACTCTAAAACATTGTGTTGTGTTGTATTAGAGAAGTTCTTTCAAGCAAAGAAGAGGCTTGATATAAGGCAGATCCTTATGTCTGACTGAGGGTGGTTAAAACAACAACAAAAAAAACCTATAAAGCAATAATTAGAAGGACAAGGAGTAGCAGAGAGCAAAAGCAAATGCAAACCATACAGAGCCTTGGAAAATACAAGAAAACAGAAAAACCCTATAAATACTTATGTCAATAAAGCAAGCCACTGGCCCTCATTTAATTAGCAATTTTTATTAACAGTGGTTTGTTGACTAGTGTAATGTTTACCTAGGGCCTGCATAAAAAGCATTACAGTGAGGAGATAGTGGTATTTTAATCCCCTTATTCCCAGTGTGGAAATGAAAGTGCTAAACTCATCATTTGTGTCCATCAACAGACCAGGGGCAGAGAGATCACGAATCTTTGTATTTCCTTTGCGGGGGTGGGATGCAGGGTCTATACCCATGGGCCCAGCTGAGCTGCAGCTTGCAGAGAGGCAGAAGGTAGAATTAGTTTGGCCGACGTTGTTTCATCTGTTGCACATGGATTCATAAGACTGTGGCCAGCAAAGCAACTGCTGATTCCCAAATCTGTCTCTTCCCACTGGTGGGGTAGCAGGAGGTAAGCCTGAGGTCACATATTTTATTTTCAATATTTGAACTCAAAACCCATTAATTAAAAATCTAAAGTCTAGTCTACATCTAAAATGTAGACTTCCATTCCAGCAAGGTGAGTCCACTGGAGACTTTGGGTTGGAGGTGGGAGGCCAGGACCCACCTCACAAGTTTATTTACCACAATGCTGAGTTCTGGAGTTATCCTTCTTACTCTCTCTGTTGGCAAAATAGGAAACAAAATGGTCCATGATTTTTTTCCAGAAGTAAGATCCTCTCTAGAATTCAGAAAACATTGCTTTGTGCTCCATTTCTGCTTCCTTTAATCTGAGGTCAGGCAGGGTCTGAGCCAAATCCAGAAATAGCTTAAAAGGGTCAAAACAAAGTGTTAGATGGGGCTGTTTAGAGTGACCCCAAGGGACCAGTGCACCGCTGAGGCTTCCTGGTCCCTTTCCACTCTTTCTTAGTGCCCTGTGCCTGCCCAGAAAGGCCTGTTCTGCCAGGGGCAGGGGGCTGGTGACAGGGAGCTGGTGACACTGTCCCTGGAGACAGGGAGGGCTTCCCCTCCATCCCCTCTGTCCCACATGAGCCATGTAGGGGAAGCCAGCTGAAGCGATGTGGCCAGCTGGTGTAGGTAGGGGCCAGGATATTGTCTGCAATCCCAGCTTAGACCCAGCAGTGGGTTGTCCTCATCGCTGCTGGACCCTCAGCCTGCTGCGTGGACTCAAGGTATTTGTGCAGGGAAGGCTGGGGTGGCAGGAATGCAACCTCTCTGGGTTACATTACATCCAACCCCTAATTACAGTAAGAGATGTCCAAGTCAGATGCCGCTGACTAAATGGGTGTGGACTGAAATCCTCTTCCCCGAGAGTCGTCCAGGCTCTCCGAGGAAGCTGGTGTGCGGCTGGGATGGGGTAAGGCAGCCAGTCCCCTGCCAGGCGGCGGGCGGCCGACTGACACATCATGAGGGGTTTCTTGTGCCTTCTCCAGGCTTTCCAGCTGAGTTCAGCAAGGACCCCCCAGCATTTGCTGGGCTGAGGCCAGCAGCAGAGGCAGAGCAGGCTTCACCCTGGGCTGTGTGCTCACAGGTGGTGCAGCCCTGGGATCCATGGCTCCGTACCCACTGGCACAGCCTGGCCTTGCCTTTCGCCCAGACGGAGCAGGCACGTATCCTGCCCCTCTATGCAAGGTCACCCTCTGGTTGAAGCAGACATCTTTCCACTTCCTCAAATAGCACAACTATCAACTATCCCACCTCAGCCTGCTGCAGCGGGCAGGGAAAAAAAAGAGCTTTTTTTTTTCCCCAACTTACACGTTTCTCAACAATGAAGGGGACTGAGCCGTGCCGTGCTGCCAAAGCAGGTCTCCGGCTTGCTGCCTCTGTGGCTGTGCTGGGTGTGAGGCATACCTGACGGCTGATGGCATTAATGACCTTTATCTCCAGGAGCGAGGAGAGGAGGGATAACTCACAAGTGGCTTTAATGGGTGAACATAAATATAATGGGAGACCCAAAATCATATAATTATCTGTCTAATCTGTCCATCTGTCGTACACACACTTTATTGATTACGCACACACACACATATAACATATATCTGCAACGTGTATATATTTGCAAAACACTTAACAAATCATCCACGGACTGGAAGATTCATCCTACTTGTCACAACTGTTCAGGCTGCCATTTCCATTACAGCTATTCGTTTCCAGTGCATCTAACTTCCTTCAGCATGGCACTTTTATGCTGGCATTTAAACATTGTGTTTCCGCAAAGTTTGAAAGGAAAAAATGTGAAGAGATCTTGTTCAACCACTTCTAGGTTCAGTAAAAATGAAAAATTACTTTCCCCACATTTTTGTGTTAATAACAAACTCCTCTGCTCAGCCTGACTGATGATGAGACAATTTACCTGGGAGGCATTGCAAGTCTCTCAGCAAACCAGAGCAAGAAACTTCTGTAACTCTCCCTGGTCCTCAGTGCCTCGGAGGAAGAGAACAGGAAAAAAAAAACAAATAAGACTATTTCCTTCCCAGGAAAAGAAAAAAAATGTATGCAGAAGGAAAAAAAACCTTTATGTTATGGTCTGTCAGCATTATTTGTAAATATTCTCCAAGCTTGAAGCTTTTTCCTTCCTTCATTTCAATAAGAAAAGAATGTGGGGAGGGGTTTTGTCTTGTTCCACCAGAAGAACTGAGCTGCTTCATTGCAGATGGGGATGCCATTGCCCTGCTAACCCAGTGCTGCTGAGAGGTGTTGCCAGATGAACAGGAGAGCTGTGAGGGGTGTGAAGGGGACAAGGACACTTTCCCAGGCCACTGCTTGCCAGGTGGAACCCGCGTGGCAACATTCAGCTACTGCCACAGTAACTCTCCTCAAGAAATAAAGGGGATTTTTGCCCCCCTTCTCTCCCTCCAGCACAAACAAAGAAGCAACAAAATAAAGGCACTAAACTGAAATTTTGAGGTGGCATAGTTTTAAAAGGTTAGGCTACATATAAAAAGAAAAAAAAACATTTATTTGGGTGTTGTATTTAATTTTGATTACTGATATTAACAGAAATGTGTGCAAGTAGGGGTGCTCTTAAAGGCAAACAGCACCTGCAGGGTGCTGCTCTCTGCCCTGCCTTGTGCAGGAGCTCAGAGGGATGCTCAGGCAGTCTGGCTGGTCTGGAGAGATTGGGATCCAAAAGGTGTAAATGGGAAAGCACTACAGATGTGCCTGTGGCCAAGATAACATTTAACATTGTCCTGGAGCCTTAACTCTTGCATTTCCTGGCTTAAAGTTTGTAAATTAATCTGATGGGCCTAATGACTCTATTGACACAGTGTTGGGAAGGGAAGGGAAGGGAAGGAAAGGGAAGGGAAAATGAAGAAGGAGGAAAAAAGGCTCTAATGAATGGTGACAGTAACCAGGCTTTATTACAAAAGGATATAAAAGCCACCTTCTGCATGTGTAGCTGAGGTGTGGAGCGCTTCTGAAACCAATCTTGGCCTAAATGCCCCAAAACCGTGGGTGTGGCAACACGCCCAGGAAAGCAGGGCTCCTCTGATGTGTAACCACAGCCCACTGTGCTCTGGCAGCACCACGGGGCTGGCATCCTTAGCAGTGGCCTCTGTGGTGGAGGTGAAGTTGGCTACAATTGGGCTGCTTTGTTTAAGACAAATCTGACCTTTTTGTTCTGTAACAGTCCCTTACCCTCATCCTCCATTTGCCAGGACACCTCTCTCTTCTGGAGCCGAAAGTCAAATATGCCAAGACAATACCTGTAGGGCAGGAGCTGTTGACACAAAGTTTGCTGAGGCTGAGAGGATATTTCTGAAAGTGGGATCAATATGTGCATGTCCTGTGCTTGTACTCCTCCCTGTGCAGCTGTGGCCAGCTGCTGCTGTTGGAGACAAGATGGTGGGTTAGATGGATCTCTGATCTGACCTGACACAGTGGGTCTTATTTCTGATATGTTATCTGTAAAACCTACTCCCTCTCTGTTTAAGCATGTTACAACACACAAGGTGCCTGCCCAGTTCTTCTTAATTGCATTGGAAAGCTGTGAAATTTCCTAAGCTCCTACCTGGGAAAAGCACGGTAACGGAACCGCTGCACCCCCGTGTGCAAGGAAGCTGCCTGCGTGGCCAAGCCGGTGGAGATCCGAGTGCCCCGGGAGGCTGGGCTTCACACCAGGCTGCAGATGCTGGAAGTAAGGCTGGGGAAGAAGAGGTCTGGGGGCTTTGAAGGCAGCATGGTATCGGTGTAGAAGGCATGTGAGAGCTGAAGGTGGATCAATAGTGAGTTTGGGCTTTGCTGGTGATTGCTAGATTTTGAAGGATTGCCCTGATAAGAAAGGTATTTCTGTAAGCAGGAACAGATTGGATTTTTTTTTTTAATGATTGGGCTTTCCTGGCTTGAACATATATGTCAATCTTTCTGTGGTGTAAATTAGTCTCAGCTGATGATTTAGACCCTCTGATGGTCCGTTCACATATCCTTTTGCTCCTTACTAACTTGTTTATGGCTCAAGTTATACTTCCCCCAGGGCTGTGTCGAGCTCGCGGTGAGGCCTGGCAGGCTGTGGGATTTGCTGGAACACAGCCATTTCTCATGCAGCCACAGTCAGAGGCCAAAGGCCCTGTGCCAAACACCGCTGCCGACATGCGGCGATCGTGCTGTTTGGCACGGGTGGATATTATGGAGCGGCTGCCTGGTCCTGGGGCTGTGCCGGGCTGGGACAGTGGGGATGAAGGCCAGCGCCAATCCCGTTGAGGCTTCTGCACCACCTGCAATGCTACATGCTGCAGCGGTGAAAGCCTAGGGTTAGATGCAGCTGCCCGAAAAGCTGGCATCGCTCGCTCTGGCATGAGAGCAGCGTCATTGAGGATGGTGCAAGTCCCTTCACGCTGCTCAGCTACTGAACTGCAGCCCTCTTCTGAAACAGCATCCCCCCCTCACTGGGGCTGCAGGGAGTCAGTCAGCCTTGCCAGTGGGCAGCACACAGGGATGGAGCAGGGACATCTGAGGACCAGGGAGATGGAGCAGTACCTCCCAGGTACCGAGGCTCCAGGCTGCCCCAGAGCCAGGCAGTGCAGGCAGCACAGCAAAGTCCCTGGGCTCACAGGAGCCTGGTGCCAGCAGCCCCCTTCCCTGGCTGCAGGATTCAGGACTGCCCAGCAGCCTGTCTCACGTGCCCCAGCACTGGCCACGTACATAATCCTGGGGCGGGAGCCGTGCTTGAACTGCACGTGAACCGTAAATACCCATTCCTAAGGCTGAGGGCAGTTCCCGCTGGCATGCCTGCTGCGGTGGCTCAGCCTCGTCCCGAGCACTGCTGCCCAGAGCAGCCATCTCATTTAAATTGCTTTATAAATGGGCCAAGGAACTCTGGCTCCAGCCTTCATCTGAGTAATAAATACACAATAAAGCGGCCTCAGTGGCTGGGGGAGGCCAAACAATCGACACTTCCAAAACAGGGAGGATGCTCTTACTGAAAAGAGGTCAGCTTTTGTAATGTTTTAGCCCTTTTCTGCCCCTTCTAAAGATCCCTCCTGGAGGAGATGGAGTAGAGGCTATGTTTAGCCAGCTGTATGCCCAGATGGTCACAACACTTATGAACACATCCCCTAGGAATAATTGTATTAAGTCTTCTTTGGATTTTTTACTCTTGGGGTTTAAAAAAAAAAACAAACAACAAACTATTCTCTCTAGAATTAATGGTTTAGCATTTCTGCATTTGATTACTGTATTAAGAAAGCAGCCAGCGCCCGACACATTTTTGTAGCCACCTCCAAAGACAAGGCATCACGCAGAACTATGACTTCTTAATGAAAAGTTGGAAAGTATATAATTGAGGCTGAAGTAGGCCGTGCTGACATGCCAGAAAGGACATTTGAACCCTGTTATACCAGTATGCCCACGTGGGTTAAACTCCATACTCATCAGCCGGGAGAGGAGCTCTTCTTGCACGGACAAGAAGAGCCAGTGAACAGTCTTCAGCCTCCTGTTAAGCAGAGCACATGGGAATGAATGTATGCTCTCTTTGGCTTGCAAATTTTACATCACCTATTGGACTTCCACTCGCTTCTTTCTTTGGGGAGAAAGAAAAGAAAGCAACCAACAAGAGAAATCAATGAACCATGGCAGAGCACTCTGCTGCACACACACTTCACACCCTCCTTGAGAGAAGGCAGGGAAGGGCAGGGGGACAAGGGGGTGAATGAAGGCAACGCCACGCAGTTCAGTTAAGGAATGTGCTGAGAGACAGGAGCCATGACGGTTATGTAAAAACTTTTCAAGGAGACCATTTGGAAAGGTATGGAAGTTTTAAAAGTTAATGTGCACTTTCCTTATACATCCCAGTGGAGGACTGTGAAGTTCTTGGCAAGCAATGTAATCCCACAGCACTGCCCTCCCATTACCAAACTTCTGTCTGACAACATACCCATTTTACAGGCAGGGACACTGAGGCACACAGAGATACTCCAGTTTCTGCAAGGAGATATCAACTTACATTAGCGAAAGACAGATAGCACCTGTGATTGCAGAGATCCGACCTTGATGATCAGGAGGCTCTTGCCCAAAGCCTTACATTTCTACTTATTGCAGTGTTGGAAAAGCCAAGAATAGAGACATACAAAGGATCTGCAAAACGTCCACCCCACACACCAGGGTCACCAGCACTTCCCTGCAACCCATCGCAAACTGTAGTAAATGACCTGCAGCCATAAGTGTTGTATTCCATAAAAAGGAGCTGGAAAGGGCATGACTGGTGGTCCAGGTCCTTGTGATGGCAGGGAATGTACAAAATGGCTGAAACAGAAATAAACACTGCTACAACCCTATTACTCCTGATCCAGTGAAGTCTGAATGCTGCAAGTAAAGCTTTCCAGAGGTGTCCTGCATGGAGAGCATGGAGAATTAAATCCATGCTTCCCCGAAGCCATAGCAGCCCACACAACACTATGCCGCAGGCAAAACCAGCTGTTACTGGCCCGGGAGACCCCAGCAGAAACCAGCTGTCTGATGTCAGAAGAAAGGAAGCATTGCTCTCCCTCTCATGCTTGGTAGTTGACTTCTGAAAAGTGGCTGCTGCAGGACCACTCAGGCCTGGGTGCCACCATCCCTCAGCCAAGAAAGGCTGCTCTGGCAGCTGGGAACAACAAGGCTGCAGCAATGTCCTAGCCATGACGTGTTGTTCTCTGCCATGGCCCTTGTTCGGATGCCACAGAGGGGCTTGGCCGGATATGAGCATGTGGTTCCTGCTCAGCCATTCGATTCCTCAAGACCCCAGTGAAATGGCATAGCTGCCCATCTCTGCTCCTGCAGCAATGCCACAGCAAACCCAGTAATTGAGGCCCCTGGCATTATCCTCCTACCTCACACAGGATTCTTGTCTCTGAAACAGAGCAGGGATGATATTAGCATCTTCTCCCTCTCTTGCTACACCAGCTTTGGACAGACAGGGAGATGGGGGAGTAGAAAATGGTGTGCGGATAGAGCTGTGAGTTTTGATAGAAATTGTCATCAGCCTGATAGCAGAAGTGTCAGGTGGGGACAAGGTGGCTCTGACCTGCTGCAAGCCACCAGCTGGAGGAGAGGGTGGCAGAGGAGCACAACGTGGTGTGAAGGGGCTTTACCTCGGCACAGCCCAGGGATCAAATGGGGAAAACAAACCTCTGCCTCTGCCTGCACCCTAATCTTGTAATGCATAAAACCGTTTAAACTCAAGTCACCAATTCATCCTGCTGAAATCACTGCCGCAGCCTGCAGGATCAGGCATGTACTTTAAGCCCATTTAATGTATCATTCAGTAATAAACCAGGTCATTTTTACTTGTCTTTAGAAGACACATTTTTTCATTATATATGCACCAAGTAGAGGCTAAAGATCCAGAAACTACAGCTATGGAGTTTTGGCGTTCCCTCTCATCAGTTTGGTTAATTGCTCGTTTCATTTACTAGCTGGGTTTTAACTTTCCTATGGATCACTTGGCTCTTGAAGTTCCGTCAGTATTGAAAGTCAGCAAATTTTGGAAAGTGTTCTCTGGAGGAAAGTCCTGGAACTCTTACAACAGGCATAATTTTCATTTGTGCAGGTTTAGTGCTCTCACAGAATAAATAAGCATTAACTATCCCACAACTGCGCCAAAATGCAGCGGGTTTGTAGCCTGCCGTGTGCTGTACTAGAAGCCTAAGCATTTCACCGTGCAGGCTAAATGCCTCTGTGAACAAAAATTGCCATCATTACTCAGCAGATACCTTCCAGCTGAAACCTCACTCAAGAATAGCTATGTCTGGATTTAATACGTGTAATACCAAGACAGTGGTGTTTGCATTTAAACGCTAACGTTTGTGCGAGGGGAATCATGAGGGACAAAGGTAAATTTTTTATTAACCCTTCTAGCCACTGGGTGCCACTAGTGATTTGTTACCTCAACAGAACAGCAGCAATCTTGCAACTTTACAGGAACAATCCACACATAAACCATTGCAATAAACTGTTAATACGTAGGGAGTTCACCTTCAGCCTATTCAATGTATTTAAAAAGCTTCTATTCTATATGTCTCTGATTTCCCTCTATTCTAACTCTCAGTGACTTTATTTCAGTGTCGGGGTATCATTTAAGGTGCTGATTTAGAGGCTAGGTACCCAGCTCTTAGGAAGCCTGATGAAGCAAGCAAAGTATTCAAGCTTACGCTTACCTTTAAAACAACTGAGTAGTGCCTTTGCAATCAGTGAAACTGCTCACGTGCTTACAGCTAAGCATATATTTGGCTGGATTAGTGCATAAAGTGACTGGAACTGAAGACATGGTCAGCAAAGAAGCCCTCTGAGCTATTGCCTTTGCTGCTGGTTATCTTCCCCAAATTCATCCTTTGCAATGCAGACGCAATTCCATACCCTCACACAAGATACATATAACTACTGCTATTAATTCCTAGCAGGGAACAGCATCAGAGCCTTGGTTTTAATGGTCTGCTTTTCATCTCTGTAATCCCCATCCCATCTCTCATTCTTCTTTTCACTTCACAATATCCTTGTCTGCCTCCCCCTCCTCCATCCCTATTGTTCTGATGTCCCCTGCCACGATTTCTCCAAAGGCAGGATGGCAAGATGTTTCAGCTAGAACAGTCCATTTCCACAAATAGGCACATACAGGTTGAAGTATGTATATGAGTTTACACTACACCTGAAAACACACAGGGCAAAATAAACCCCTGGGATCTACTTGAACACTGTACCTACAGAGACGTCTCCACTGTTTTTTTCATCTGGTTTAAGTTAAAGTGATACAAATTCTGTGTAGGGACAAGTCGTATATAGCCTGTAATTTGCAGGTGCACATTAAACCCCTACAAGCCAGGCTTACATTGAAGCTGGGCCCTCAAATAAGAACTTGGACAGAAGAACAGGCTGCTTGGGGGTAACGAGCTGCTGCCCGTCAGATGCGCTGGGGTAATTTGCCTGGTTGCAAATGCCCTTAGCCAGTGGTGCCTGCAGTGAATGCAATGCACGCCGCGCCTCTGCCAGGCCTGCTTTGCACATCTACGAGGTGAGAGCAGGCACACAGCCATTGTACTAGACTGGCTGATGTGCTGTAGATCCACATGCTGGCATCGCATGATAAAAGTGCCCACAGACCCCAGTTCACCTTCTTCTTTCTTTCCTCCAGCACCAGGCGTGTCCGAAGTCCACCGACAGCTCCGCTCGCCCTTCCTGTGGCTCCCCCTCCCCTTCGCGCTGCTGCTCCAGCTGCAGGGGCTGGCTGCTCCCACGCTCCCATTTGTATGTCGCGCACGCAGCTCTCCCCACTTAGAGCTGTCTTCTGTTTCCTGCTGCCAAGAACCGTCTCTATTTGAGACTCCCTTTCAAACCCGTGATTACCAGAAGCCTTCCTCTCTCATCTCTCTTCTGCTCTTCCTTACGATTCGCTTCTTGGTCTGCATTTTATTTTTGCTTGTGAGCACATGCTCTGGGGCAGGGAAGCCCCACGTGTACTCACCATGCTGCAGAAATGATGTGGCAGCAAGCTGGAAGTGGCCTGGAGAAAAGGGCACCTCATCATCTGAAGGCAGACAGGACAGCACATGATGAATTTTTAACTATTATCCCTGATTCTGCGGTCAGAAATAGTCCCGTGTCTTCTTCCCGCTGGTAAGGCAGCCTCCTGCGTCAAGAGTAAGGGACAACAGAAGCAGAGGTGTCACACAGCTGCCTGCAAGTCTCAGCTGATCTGCTTTCCTCTGAGCCATCTTCTAGCAGGAGTTGGAGACCAGGCTCGGGGCAGTTTGGTGTGGTGGGCTACAGAGGAGCATATCGACAGGAAGCCGTGGGTGCAGAGAGACTGTACGACCGAGACGAAAAGTTTAAAGGAGAGTTTCATTTTCAAGTAACTGTACCGGGTAAGTGAGTCAAGGACGCGGAGGGGTAGCATGCATGGCTAAGGCCAAGTCCATGGGCCGTGTTCAACTGCTTATACTCAGTAGGACTCCCTTTTTTAATTAATTGAAGTTTTTCTGCTTCAGACATTTTAAAATAACTCAAACGGTTCCTCTGAGCTACAGGTTTCATATGAGAGAAGGGTTGCAAAAAATCACCATTTAATTAAATAAACATGTCTCTGGCTGATGGCCCTTCTCCAAACTTGGAACCTCCTTGCCGTC
Organism: Nyctibius grandis; assembly: GCF_013368605.1. NCBI lineage: Eukaryota > Metazoa > Chordata > Aves > Nyctibiiformes > Nyctibiidae > Nyctibius > Nyctibius grandis. The sequence continues at coordinate 27,907,619 of NC_090659.1, forward strand.
ATTAGAACCCCACATAAACTGTAGCAGTTAGCAGTCTGCTTCAAGATTACAGTGTTCCTAGCAAGAGAAATTGCTCCTGAGATCATTTAACATCCCTGGGGAGATGACAGGAAGGAATTAATCTTCCGCTGCTAATCCGCCCTGTGCTGCTGGATCAAAAATTGGCATCGATGGGGGTGCGTGCGTAGGGGGGCCTGCGGTGGCATTTACCATCCGTATATACTCCCTCCCACCTCCTCCCCGAGCGCAGCTGAGGAATCAGGGGGCAGCTATTTCAGGAAGTCTACATAACGTACTGTTAAACTGTTTGTGCTGGCTGGGAAGGAGGTTTGGTTTCTAGCATTATTATCCAGTCCTGTCGATGTCAGCAAGGTGAATGCTACAGAAAAGCTTTCACTTCAGTCCCAGGAATCAGCCTCCTCGTTATTTTTGCTGCTGTTTGCCATCTCTTTTAGTTTATATTTATTTATTTTATATTATTATTATTATATTTATTAGTGATTTATCTATATTATTCACCAGTGCCCAGGTACATCAGTTTTTTATTCCCCAGAGTGCTTCTAGGAAATAAAATGCACTGGCAAGACCCCATGCCTGTGAGGGCCTTTGTATTGGAAGCAGCTCTGCAGCTGTTTTGGAAATCTCCCTTTCTTTTTTTTTTTTCCTGGTGAGCACAATGGATACAAGGAACAATTCGATTTGCTTGTGGACAATCTGAGAGCAAAGAGACTGTTCTGGTTTATAGAGCTGAGGTGGGGCCAGTCCTGGAACAGGGACAATACCTTGGGAGACAGTGACCAACCATACGGTGTGAATAGCAAGCAGTAAATGCCCTTAGCAACTGGCTTGTTGAAAAAAATTAATTTGCTAAAGAGCATTGGTACTAAGTCGCCTTGAAGAGTTGTAAATCACAAGCCTGTACAAAGGGAAACCTGCTCCTGCATAGTCTGTGAGCAGGGGTGGACTATTGCGATGGATCGGACTGTTCCTAACTAGCCTGAACTTAACAGAAGGAGCTCAGAAAATAGTAGGCTCATCCAAATCAAAGGCCAAGCTCTGGCTGATGTTGGCAGAGGCAGAATGGGACCCAACGGGCAGATTTTTCACAGTAGAGGACAGCTGCCTGTTTCCTTCTTCACAGCATTCAAGTTTTCAGCCCGGGTCCAGCTGCCTCTGCTGAGACCTTGTGCTCCCACAGCTCCCACCTCACCAAGCAGTAGGACCAAGGGGTGGGAGCAGAAAGCCCAGCCCAGGCCCTGTCCCTGACATGGAAGATGCTGTGGATAGGAAAGCCAAGCCCAGAGTGGAACAAGACAGCAGCAAGGGCTCTGACAATGGCTCTCACCGGCCAGAGGAGAGGGCTGCCCTGTATGGGAGCAAAGTCAGTCCCTTCTATTGCTAAAACCAGCCCTGACGCAGGCTCTTTTCTCCCCTGACTGATCCAAACACTTGCAAAGGGCAGGTTTTCTTTTCACTAGCACACCACCAAATGGGATTTGCAACAAAGAGGTGTGAGGGATAACAGTCCATCCCTCATATTCGACAGAGCCTGCAGGCTTCTCTTGCTGCTTTCAAGTTTCCCCTACATTAATCCCCCACAATAACACACGATCACCAGGAAAACATTGGGAAATAGGGGGCAGGGGGATATGTATGCTTTTCAGAGAGGAAGGTATAAAAGGAAGCAAAGAACATCACAGTGGAAAAACATGGGTCATTTGCTCTTCCATTTTTCTGTCAAATGGTGATTAGAAGAGAAAACAGTCTTTCTGTACCAGTCAGGAAAGGAAGAAACGTGTTCCACTTCTCTTAAAACAAATGCAGTGAAAGAAAAGTGATGTTATTTTTCTAACCCAGAGAAGCAAACCAAACCTCAGGGGTTTGCAAAGGTACCCTTGCAGTTGTTGTCCTAAACACTGAAGAAAGCTTGTTTCCCAAACATTCAGGGTGGCACAGATGATTCCTTCAAGATGTTTGTCAGTTCCTGGGTATCCCCAGCTAACTAAACCTGCCTCAAGTATCTCTCACCTGAAGTTTTGGGAAGTTTTGTGTAGGTGTCCTGCTGATTGTGCAGCTCTCTGAAGCTGCTCCCCCATCTCTCTGAAGACACCACTGAGCCTCACCAATGCTGGTCCTGATGTGGCTTGCTCTCGCTGTGCCCTCCAGATGCTGATGCTGGAGGAAACCAGGGGTCCCTCTGAACAGATCTTTTGTCTTCTCTGCTCCACCATAGGAAGCTACAGGTAGCAGCCAGGATATACAGAATATACTTGTGGAGTGCACAAACTTCAATGTCCTTGATTTCTGGGCTGGAATCATGGGTTATTGTCTTTTAAAACAAATGATAGCTCAGATGACACAAGCACAAGTTTCAGCTCACCTAACAAGTATATTTCTAGTTCATCTCTTTTCCTGAGTTTTCTGCATTGTGATGCTTCTTTTTTGTACATGTTGTTGTACATTTTCACTATGTACAAAACAATTTCACTATCCAAAAACAATGTTTGGATATGTTTAGGATGACCCTATTCTGCATTTTTTTTTCAAGGAGAGCACATCTAGGCATGCCGAGGCAAGTCCGAAGAGCCTACTAATGCTTGAGCTGGGTAATGAGCACAACGGAGCTCGAGCACGTCGCTGCACTCGTGTGGCAGGCAGGCAGGCAGGGGCTGGGCTGGAGCTACCTGCTCAATGTGCAGCAACGAATGGGTGAGGAGTCCCGAATGGCCGAGGACTCCCAAATGGCCGTGTCACCCCTGCGGGCTCTGGCACCACATTTCAGCAAGTCCCGTGCCCAGCCATGGCCTGTCTTGGTTTTGTAGGTGCTGATGACATGCACCAAGCACAATATGGTCTGATCTAATACGATTTCACACAAGGAGTTGTTCGGGCTAGCAGTAGTAAAAGACATACATGTGACATCGCCCTTTGATAGTCAATTCGTGTTCCCCATCTAACACAATATGGTTAAAAACAAACAACCAACCTGGTACAAAACATAAGTAGCTGCAGCAGACTGTATATTTCATTTTTACATTAAAAACTACTTACGGTGATAGATGGTAGCACAGTACAATCCAGAAACCAGCTGCCTATATTATGCATTATATCAATATTTATTTTAATTCCAAAGAACTGTAGTTTTGGGACTTTTACTAAAATAGACACTGTAAGTGGTATCCTGATGGATTACATTTTGCTCAAAAGTAACTTTACTTGGACACCTCTGAACTCTGTTTGTTGTTTGTTCTTCTCTGTGTTTTTCAGCATGCTGAAAAAAAGAAATGATAGAATAAAATAGAGCTAGCTGTGTATCTGTGGTGAGAATTATCTTCCCTGGCGATAGAGCGCAATTGGTCTCCAATCGTAATTACTGCCTTTTTAGTCTCTAAAAATAGATCTGAAATTGTGTTTCGGGGATATGGGGCTTTCCTTTACAGAGCCTTTGCTGGGTGAGTCTCTATATTAAGGGGCCGCGCTTTTCCCCTCACCCCCTTAAACCTTTCCCAATACTAGTAACATACCGCCTAAGCAAATACCATACACACAGAGCATATTGCTATATACAGAGCATATCGCCTAAGCGCATAACCCAAGCTGGGGCTCTGCCAGCGCTGCTGACGGTTATGACTCCACTGGGAGCAAAGGGAGCCAAGGCAGCGCTGAGCACAGCCAGCAGCAGCCAGAGCCCTGCGTGCCCGGGAGCTTAGGCTGGCTCAGAGGCACCCGGAGGTAGCAGTACCCCGAGGCCAGTTCTCTAGAATAGACGGGGGCTCAGCATTCGCAAGCCTGGCCCTCGAAGACCACAGATAAGGGTGCCTTGCTCTATCGGTAACCCGCAAGGTTTTTCCACTGCTCTTTCCTCAAATTTTTGTATCTTTTCCAATGCACAGTTGCCCTTTTTGATGGGCGGCATGGCTAAAATGTAGCATTCATTTCTATTAGAAACTGGAAACAATGAGTTACTTCTTCGGTGCAGCCCTGTTTATTTGCAAAGGCTTGATTCCTAGACTGCAGGAGGAATCAAGCAAGAGGAGACAGTTTCTTTGCCTGTAGCTTCAACTTTTTTCTGGAAGCACTTCAACCCCAGAGCACTTTTCTGAGCATTCTCTTAGTCCTGCTACAGGTGGTGCTATGCTTACTGCTTGCTTGCTGACTTCCCTGAAGCTGTCCATGTGGTTTCTCTTACCCATCATACATACAGGGATCCTCTTCTACCTATTTCCATAGCTACCCATTTCAGTTTAATCAATCTCTTAAATGAAAGACAACAGGTACACACTTCATTTTCCCTATAACTGTATCAGCCAGCTTTATGATAATATTTAAGACCTAGTGCTGTGTTGGGGATACTCAAATCAATAATCATTGCGTCGTTATTGCTGTTCCCGCAATGATCCAGTATCGTTCAGCCGAAATCCTTTTGAGAGAACACTTCAGAGGGAAGCGGACACTGCTGTATGTTTACCCAGTCTGTGCTCCCTTCTCTTCTCCAGGATGACTCCTATACACGGTGCAGTACCAACATCCTCACTGCTCCTTGCTGAGGTCTCAGCCCTCAGACTGCTGCTTCATGGAGAGCTACAGCAAGATCGAGATATCATCTCCAGCCCCAGCACTGGAGGAGGCAGGGCCCACCATGACATCAGCTGCATTGCCAGGAGATCCCAGATGCCCCTGTTGCAAGGAGCGAGTCTGAGGCAGATGCCTGTGATGGGACACAATTTGACTTTCTTTTGTCTTGTCCTGTTTACAGCAGGCGCAGAACAAGCTCAGCCCTGGTATGAAAGCCTTCATCATCTTCAGACTGCTGGCTCCAGCGATGAGTGCTTCTAAAACTCTTGAGTTGAAAAGATGTCTAATCTCCCAGCAAGTCTAAGAGAATCAATCTCACCTCAGAAACAAGTTTACTAAAATGTTATGATGCTTTTAGTATTGACATTAAACCTCAGCCAAATTTTACTGGGAGGTGCTCGGTAGTGACAAGGCTTTTTCTGCACTTGCATTATTTAAAGGTTAACAGTAGAAGGGCATATTACTTAAGATATAGGACAGCATATATATGTAAGGTTAATGATTCTTCAAATAGCAAGCCCTGAAAAGGACTGCGCAGGTGTAGCCTAAGGAACCACATAAACATCGACCAATTATTTTTATGCTTTTTCTTTCTTAGTGTAAGCTTCAGCAGCTGGGTCCCATATGATGAATATGTCATGACAGATGACAGTGATATGAGCAGATGAACCCCAAGGCAACCCCCTATCCTGTCAAGGAGAGGGCAAAGCTGGGTCCCCTAAATATGCATAGGCTGTGTCACTGACAGCAATTTACTGTTGTGGTCAGGTGTCTGGAGTCTATATTCTTCCCCGAGAAGCAGGTTTTAAAGTATTTTTAGACATGAATACCATTAAAGGTTGTCTTCAGTAAGAATCGCTGACAAAGGAGAGCCCAATCTTCCACAACCTGGTGAAATTTCACATTTTTTTGAATCTGGCATTTAAAACAATGCTTAGCTAAGCTCTACCAGCCTTCTTACCTGTCCTGTACAAGCTAAGGTCTATAGCAACACTAAGCTGCCAAAAGAGAGGCAAAAATGTTACTCCAATGATTTGTCATAAATGTTTACATTATTGCAATTTGGCTTACACCTGTGTTTTTTCTAGCTCTGGCCATGTGGTTCAAAACACCGAAGATGGAGGCAAATATACAGTTTCTTCCTTTTCGGTGAGGCCAGAAACATTTTTAGCATCAGTATGGCGCAAAAAAAGAGCGGCTAATCCATCACCTCCATTAGGAGCTCTATAAACAAACTGGCCACCCTGTGATGCTGATAGCATATAGGCTGTTGCTCGAAAGCTTGGATCAGTTCCTCTTCTGGCTTGCACCACAAAAAGGGCACAGTAATTGCAGAGGTGCATATGACAGTGAAAAGCAAGGACTGAATCTCACTCCCGATGCCTCTATAATTGTGGGAATTCAGAGCCTAGTTTAAATATTAAATCCTTCCTTTTCCACATCCCCTTTTCAGTTGTGTTCTCCCTTTTAAATACCTTCTCTGCTCTCAAGCGGTGACCAAACCCTTTCTGCTGCATTTTGAAGGGATGTCAGTGATTTCTTATGGCAGGGATTCATATTAGGGGAAGACGGTGTGCATACCAGCTAAAATAAACTGTGCTCAATCACATAAAAGGGAGGATGTCGGTATAGAGGGCATAGTTAAAGCTGGCTTGGAATTTGCAGCCAAAACAGGAACCAAATCCCTCTGTATCAAACTTTCCTAATTGAATTTAATCTCCAGATTTTAGAGACTAGCTCTTGCATAAGGCAGGGAGGGGTTAACACACTGTTTCCTGGCATATCTACTCATTTCTAAATGATGCTCATTTTCTTTCGCATTTATTTATAAATAACTGCAAATAGGAAACTTTACAGACTGAAGATCTGATGGCATCTCAAGGTTTCTGCTGCTTTGTCCCTTGGAAATTTCAGGCACCGCAAATCATTCCTCCTGCTCTGGGTGGCAGATCCGAGTTACGCTGAGTTTAGCCAACGGGACTGTTTGGGTTTGCCAGCAATGTGGGTTTGAAAGCCTTCTGCCTCTTGCATTGCTCAGCTGATAACAGAGATTAGGGAGGTGGATTTTCAAGGTAACAGGGGAGTGAGATGAGTGGGATATGCGTATGGGCGTATGCACATGATGTGACCAGTGAGTGGCTGAGCACTGGATGTGTGTAAGTGGTTAAGCCCTGCTAAGCCCCAAGTGCTCCAGCATGTCTCTGCAGTAGAGGAGGAGAGGACTAAGCCTGGCCCCGGGCCCTGAGGTACTGCACCAGATCAGCAGCGCTTGAGCAGCTCTCCTTGCGGATGTCTCGCCCGTGTCACCTTCCACTCTTCCGCACTCAGCTCAAGCCAAGAGAGCTGCGTCTCTGTGCCGGTGTGCACCAACCCTGACTGCACCACACAGCTGAGGCAAGAGCGAGGGGCTGCCTCTGAGGGCTGCCCCCGCAGGGGTACAGGCTCCTGGGCTTTTACCCCCCCGGAACCCAACCCTGTTTCTGCTCCCTCAGTCTCTCCCCCAGCACATTGGTTAGCTGCACCACGGTCAGCTCGGCTGGCAGGGGCGGAGGGGACGCAGCGCAGCTGCAGTGGTGGGGCTGTGTGGGGCAGCATGGAAGGGAAGGGAGACCTTAAATGAGAAATGTTCAGGGGAAAGGGGCTGCCCAGGCTTTGTCAGCACACAGTTCCTCTGTTTCTCCCTGCTGAGGTCCAGACTGGCTACAGAGCCAGTTTTCTCACATCTCCGCCCCCTTGGAGCTTGTCAGCGCTGCAAACCCTCAGAGCACATTATGGACAAGCCCTCACCTACATTTCAATATCTTTACTTATGCTGCCCCTCCTTACTATCCCATACATACTCTTTCCCTGCTCCCTTGTCACCTTTATTTTTTTCTCAGTGCCCATATATATCAACTCATATGGCTATCTATCTCCAGTAATTCTGTGTAAAAGAACAGTGAAAGAGCTGACCGAAGAGTCAGAAAAGAGAAGAAAAGGGTTAGTCTAGGCTCTAGGAACAACAGAGTATAGAATTAATCCAGGACATGGTCTGGAAAAGGAGGCAGAGAAGGGGAGTCAAGTAAAGAGGTGATACAGAAAGCGAGGTGATATGTGAAGATTTAGGGCTTTGCAAGACACTACGGGATGAACAGAGATGAAAATACATGAGCTACGCATGCCATCTGTCAATGTTTGCACAGAAATCCCACCAAACCAAAAATATTGTTAAAAATCCGTTAAAGTTGCTTGTGGCACATCCCACCAACAAAAACATTAGAAAGCCATGATGTCCCTAGCCAAGCCTTTGCTCAGGTTTCGAAGCCCTTAACCACAGTTTCACCTTTGGCACATCACCCCACCGGCTTCTAGAACCCGCAGGCTTCCTCCCTCCCTTCCCACTTGAAACCTTTAACCTGAACTCTGCACGCAAACCTCTCCTGCCAAGAAAACAAAATGCAACACCATACTTCCTCTGTGCACCGCCTAACTCACACACTAGCCCAGGGAGCGGGTGAGAACTTCTCAAAACCGTGAACTCTCCTACAATCAATTCCAGCTTACAAGCAAACACATGATTTGCATCACCCACGATCCTCTTACATCGCACCCTTCCACCAGCCACTAAAATCATACACCCTGAACCCCAGCTGCTTCGCAGGACATCACCAATCCACACAATTGCTCCTCTTGCAAACCACACCGCACTGTTTGAGCTTACGGTTACGCAGCTTGTGTGGGGACAGAGGGAGGAGGCGTGTGGGTTGTGGGTGGTGGATGTGGCTGACGTAATGTGGAGAAGGTGAAATCACACTCGCAGATTGCGAGAGCCGGCTGAGGAATACACTGGCAATGTCATTGATTATTTATATACGGCTCTGGTAGCGCCTGGTATAGGTGAGACTTTTTTTTTCTCTTTTCAGTAAATTCTGAGAGAAGACAAGTGTAGCAGTAAGGAGTGACCATGAAAACATAAGAAAATAATATTTCGTTGTCATTCTTTCCAAATTGTTGTTTTGTTGACACCTTAAGTTCACAAGTATTGGCTTCACTAAGCTTTTCCCCTTCCCACTTCTCTCCCCATGTTGGTGTGAATACGTAAGAGTGCTTTTTTGCCATGACACTGTGCATTGGCTAGGACCTGACCATAGCACCTCACAAAGCTCTGGGCTGCTGCAGGATTGGACAGGAGGAGCAGATGGCCTGAGAGAGTGCAATGCTTATTTAAACAACAGAAATCAACTGTACTTTGCATAGTTAACAAAATAAATTATTCTAAAATGGGTAAACTCATTGTGCAGAAGCAGTAGAAAATATCTTAAAGTGCACTCTGCTCAGTTTTCACCATCCTCCAACACTACTGCACCTTGCCTGCATGTCTTAGCATTTTTATCCATTTATGGCCAAATAAAATTAAGCCAGGATTTTTTGTTAAGTAGCTGCTGATTGTAAGTACACCCACTTTTGCACATAGAGTGTAGCTGAGTGCCCCAAAAATGAAGGCGTTCATAATCAGTGGCTATTTCTGAAAGCATCTCATGTAAGATACGTATCCAGTGCACTGAACTCTTTCCTCAGAGTACTTACAACACGGGGAGGGAGCACAAGCACCATTTTTCTCCTGATGTCAGTATCTGTAACGAGCATTGCTATCCCAGTGGTATCACAGTTCATAATGTGCACGACCCCTGATGACAAGGTGCCAGCTGATGCGATACAGGTATGAGCGATACCCATCTTACGCCCGCTGGGAGCTGCCTTGTTGCCTAACCTTGCTCTGCAATGCCCAGCCTTGCTGCACCTCCACCTCCCCTCCGCCTTCGCCAAACTCCCCCCACCACAGTCGCGCTCTTCCTCAGAGCTGCAGGATACCTTTCCCATCTGAGTAGGGGGGAGATGTAGGATTTCTGCACCCTCCATACATTTCTCCCTTCTCCCAGTGGCACGCAAAAGCAGAAGGGATCCCCAAGAGACTCATCTGTCTGTGGCTCCCAGGAAGTGAATGAGTGAAAGAAGGGGAGGAGGTTGTTGGGGTAAGCAGTCCTATACCCTGAGGAAAGGCAGGGTGGGAAAAGAAGCCTAGGTCTGTCTTGCAATATTCCTTGGGTTTAAAATATCCCTGTTATAGGGCTTGGTCCCCCAGGTAAGATCAAATAAGCTAGAAGAGAGGGAAATGGATAAATACGTCCTCTTCCACCCGTAGCATTCTGTGACGGGAGATCATGATCCTCTTTGCACTATTATAAAAGAATCAAATGCTATGGTATATCACTGTTTAGTAGGGTGCAGTCTTAAATCGCTGAGAGCAACTCGAGAGGTAAGAGCAGAGCTCATTTAAACAGAAGGAGCAAAAGCCCCTCCTTGAAATCCGTCAGCTCAGCTCTTTGCAGGGCAGGCTGGCCAGGGGCTCTCCTCTGGCAGCCAGATCAATGCTCCCAGCCAGACGTTGTGTTCAGAGGAACGCTTCCCAGCAAATCGCAAGGCTCCAAGAGAACCTCTGTGCTCATCAAATACTTGGCTTTTCTGCCAAGGTTTCCCCAAAAGATACAAGTTTTAATTATACTGGCCACCCAGTTCAGCTTGGCTCATTTGACGGAAACTGTAAGTTTAAAAGACTTTAAGGTAATTCTGGACATGAACTTAGTGCACAGGTTTAGAAATTACCCTGTGTAAGAGCTGACTTGATAGCCTCTGACAGCTAACGTGTCTTTCCAGTGACCAGGTCACTGATTGCTGCAGATTGCAAGAGACTTTGGATCAAGCCAAGAAATCCTGCATCTGCTAAACATTACTTACAAGGTGCCAAGTATTGCCAGGGCACCATTGGTGTTACTAATGGCTGGGCCCCTACCCACCCCATAGGAGGGGGTCACCATTTTGGGGTCACTGTTAGCCCAGGCCTCCCAATTGCATCGGGGGCCAGACGTGATTGCGATAGAGAAGTGGACCACACGAGAGCATTTGAACCAGGTGCCTGGCATGGTTGCTGGTGCAGGGACCACCGACAGATAAATAAAATAAAGTAAAATACAATAAAGTGAAATGAAACAATAACATAGTATAACATAAAGCCATGTAGCGCAAAATAAAACAATAAAATGAAATCGCTTGCGTGCTGGGAGGGGGGTTCCCATCCGGCAAGAAAACATTTTTCCAACAGGAGGAGCTCTTTGCTTTGGTGAGACGGTGTCAAAGGCGTGGCCACAGTTTTCCTCCAAACCCCCTCCTCCTCCTCCTTCCCCTCCCGCCCCCGTTTTACACGAGAGCGGCAGCTTAATTGATTTGATAACAAAATAAACATCAGCCGAGGGCTGCCCGCGGGAGACGGGCAGAGCAAGGTGATGGATGCGACCAGGGAGCGGAGCGAGGTGCGAAATACCCCTGGGGCATCCCGGTAACTCCGCGCAAGTTGCTCCTGGCTCCGCACGGCTTCGCAGCCCTCCCGGGAGGTTGCAAGGTTTTCCCTGCCCTTCTCACGGAGGAGGAGCGGGGGAGATGCCGTGCAAAGGGGAATGGCAGAAAGCACAAGCGGGATCAAGTCAAGTCCTGCGGCTCCTGAGCGGAGCGAAGGGTCAGAGCCTTGGCTTTTCCCCGGTGCTATGTGCGGGTGATGTTTTAGGGTGCTTGGGTCCTGCCCGCACACCTTATTAGGCTGGCGGGTTGGAGTGGGGCAGTTTGCAGGGTAACTCTTGCCTCTCGCCTTCCAAGCGATCGCTGCCGTCGCCTTAAACGTCCTAGAGGATCCCAACCCGCCCGCGGGTCGCCCGCTAAGCCCCGATCCCTCTAAATCCGGGCGCCGTGGGGCTCGCAGCCGGTTCGCGTCTTCCACCTAATTTCCTACCCATGCAACACCCCCCACCCCCGCAGCCTCCCCAAGCGATAGCAGCTAACTTTGTAGGGGAAATTAAACTGCTCGCCATTAATGCGCTTCACGATATTTCTGGGAACTCGCGCCGAGCGCACTAGGGAAGCAGCCCGCTTAAAGGTTGCCGCGGAGGGAAGCCGCCGTGGGGGCTGAGCTTGCCCGTGGGGCGTGTTGTGACGGGGAAAAGCGGTTCCCGAGCAGCCGCAGAAGCACCAGCAGGAGGAAAAGCTGCCGAAATAACCGCGCTGAACGGCACTCGGCGGCACCCGTCCCCTCCCGCGGGGACTGGCCGCGACCCTCGCCTCCCGCGGGCGCCACCGCCTGCGCTCGCCCTCCCGGGACGGTCCCCACGCTGTCCCTCGGAAGCCCGTCCCTGCCGCGGGAGGGTCACAACGCGTGTTCCCCAGCCACACACACACACTCTGGTGTCCCTCGGGCAACCGCAGCGCCGCTTGGAGCCCGCTGACCTTGGCCGGGGGCTGACGGGATCCCCCGCGGCTGCCCACGCGTGTGCGCGCCGTCAGGCGTGGCGGCCGGGTGCGGGAGTCAGAGGGCAGGGCGGCGGGCACGGCATGGCTTTGCTCTCGCCTGCAGGGATTAGCGCAGCCACGAGCAGCAGCAGCGTGGAGTTTCCAGCGCCTTGTCCGCAGTTTTATCTTGTTTTCCTTCCTAATTATTTTTTAAAGACTCGATGACTTCTCTGTGTGGGGTTTTTTGTTGTTGTTGGTTGGTTGGGGTTTTTTTTGCTGTTTTTGTCTGCTCTGCGCTGCAATGGGGATTTTCAGCTGTAGAACCCGAAACCAGGAACCGTGACTAATTTAGGGGTGCACTTCTTCAGCGCACTCATTTTAAGACAGTAAAACTTAAAAGATGGAGTGGAGGGGCTATGAATCGGCGAGAGGTGGGAGCACACTGCTGGGGCTCTGCCTGAAGTTTAATACACCCTGAGACACGTAAAGTGCGGTCCGTGTGTGGGGATGGGGGGTGGGGGGGAACACGACACGGGCAGCAAGTAACGAGCAGATTGCCGTATGATTTAGAGCGATGATGAGGTTTATCATTTGAACACTGATGAATTCAGGGAACACGAGAGCTGCAATTGACATTCCTAAAAACAATTAAATCGGTGGGGAGTACTGCTGGAAAATCGATACGGCCCAGTGTAATACGGTTTGACTATAAACAGATTCCTCCTGTAGTAATAAACCACGAAGTGAGCATAAAGTACCGCGATTCCCTGGCTGAAAAGAAGTCTTTTCCCTTCCGCGCCCCAAAACACATCCCCCCATGTCCTTAACAATGCTTCCCGGCCCCCGCGGCGTCTCCTGGTGAGCCGGGGCGACGGTACCACATACCCTTGTGAAATTCTCCAGCAGCAAACGTTCATAACCCCGACGGGAGGTCGGGGGAGGTATTTAAATAGCTTCCCGAATAAGTAGCGAGCGCCTTTGGTCTGGGACGAAAATAAACTAGGAGTTAAGCTTTAAACGTCCAGGCTTGATTGAAGAGCAAGATGCACTCGGCTGAGTGCGCGCTCGGGGTGGCCCCCCGGGGGGGGGGGGCCGGGGAAGGGAAGAGCAAAGGGAAATGTGAAGGGAAGGGATGGAAAGAGGGGGAAGGAAGAGGAAAGGAAGGGCCCCCCTCGCGCTGTGCCGGCCCCACTGCTCGCTGGTCAGCGCGGCGGGGACGTTTCCTGCGCCCGGAGGCGGTGGCTCGGTAGGAGTCGGGGGGAGTGTAGGGGAACCCCCCCCCCCGCCGCCGCGGCCCCGCACCACGCGGCGGTTTCCAACAGGGGGCGAGGGAAGCCCGGCTGCCGCCCGGCTCCGCCGCCGCGCTACGAGCCCCCGGCGGGAGCGGTGTCGGCAAGGGGGCCCGGGGGGGAGCTCGCCTCCCCGGCCCCCCCCCACCCCGCGCTGCCGAGGGGCAAAAAGGCCCAGCCCTTCCCCGGCGGCTGCGGGGAGGAAAAGGGGGAAACCGGCGCCCGGCAAACCCCGGGGGCATTTGCGGCGCTGGCTTTTATTTCGGCTTTGGCTGGCGAGCGGAGCGCTGCGCCCGGGGCCGCCGAGCCCCGCTGTGCCCCGCGGCTTGGCACGGGCAGGCAGCGCCGGCTGCCAACGCCGCGCCGCCCTCCGAGAACTGCCATCGTGCGGTTTGCCAAAGCGCGCGGCTGCACGCCGGGGGCCCTCGCCTGCGGGCGGGAGCCAGGAGCCCGGGCGGCGTCCAACCCCCGCCGGGGACGCCTGGCAGGGCCCAGGGGGGACCATCCGCCGTGCGCCGGGCGGGGGCGGAAAGCGCCCGCTTCCCGCGGTAGCCGCCGCGCTCCGCCGGCTACGAGGAGAAACAGGATCCCGCTGCCGCGCGCTGCACGGGAGCCTGTTCCTGGCAGCCGCCGGCTTCCCGGTTGCCTTCACGGAAAGAGGATACAAGTTGAATATTGTTTGCACGGCCGGGACAAAATATCCAGGGCTGGGGGAGGGGGGGAGGGATTGTGTTCGTCCGCCCGTGATGAATAATCCGGGCCGGCCTCCCGGCTGTGGCGGGCCAAATCGCTCTCAGATCTGCCTAAGAGATCAACCGCCTACCTCTGGCTCAGCGCCTCGGGCGCTGCTGGCCTTTCCCCGGCTGGCTCTGGCAGCACGCACATCGCAACCGCCGAGCGCAACGGCGCTGCCTCCGCCGGGGCACCCGCCCGGGGGCCGCAGCGCGGCGGAAGGGGGATAAAGCGTGGCAGCGAAGAAGGAGGGGGTCGGGTGCCCCCGGCGGCGGGGGGGGGGGGAGGGATGCCCCGCTCCCCCTCGGGCTCCGCGCCCCGCGGTTCTCCCTGTTCCGGGCTGCGCGGCGCCGAGGCCGGCTGACCCGTCCCTCCCCACCTCCTGCCCGGCCGTCTGGTGGGAACCAACACAAGCTGTTCCGGAGCGGGGCCGCGCAGCTGGCCCGGCGGTGGCGGCGGAGGGCTGCCAAAGGGGCCGCAGGGAAGGTCCTCGGGTTTTCCGCAAGCGCACACAAGCCGCCGCCCGGGCACAGGCTGGGTCCGCCCCCGCGAAGCCGCCCGCTGCCCGGGCGTGAGCGCGGAGGCTCTGTGTGTGTGTGCGTGTGTGTGTGTGTGGGCGTGTGCGGGTGGCGACGTGCCCGGGGAACAGCCGGGGACGGCGTGCGGCTCCGTGTGTGGAAATCTGCGGCGGCGAGTGCCTGCGAGACGATGCGCCTGGGGGACGGGGAGCGTGCTGCGGGGGAGGCGGCGCGCGTGTGCTGCGTGGGGAACCGCGGTCGCGTGTTGCGGGTCAGTGTGAGTGCGTGTAGCTGCGCGGCAGAGCCCGGGTGTGAGAGAGGGAATACGTGGCTGTGGGCGAGCTCCTCTGCGTGGGTCCCGAGAGAGGCGGCGAGCGTGCGAGCTTCGGCGTGCTTCCCCGGGGGAGGCAGTGCCCGTGCGAGCGAGGCAGCGAGTGTGCGTGGGAATCAATGTGCGTGTAACATGGAGCGCGCGAGAAGAGGCCGTGTGCGTGACACACGGAGCGTGTGCGTGACACTGTGCGAGAGGCGGCGTGCCCGAGTGACTCAGCGTGCGTGCGTGTGAGTGCACGCGTGGGCGAGAGCTGCCGAGCGCCGCGGGGGGCGGGCGCGCCGCGGGGCCGAGGACGCCGGGCAGAAACTCTGCCCCGCTGCCGTGCCGGCGCCCTGCCCGAGCGGCCGCCACTCCCGGGACCGCCCGCGGAGGCCGCTTCCCGCCGGCGGCCCCATCCCTTCTCCGGACGGAGCCCCGGGGGCCCTCCGCCTCCGCGCACTGCAGCGCGGCCGGCGCCCGCCGGGGGAGGGAGCTCCCGGGGCAAGAGCCGTATCTGGGCGGGCAGCGGGCCATGGAGGAGGGACCCCACGCCCTTCCCCTCCCGCGCAGCGCCGAGGGCCGCTCTGCCCGTCCCCACCTTGTTTATGTGCGGCAGGAACTGGGATTTTCCATCTGCCTGCTCCGCTGGTCGTGACCTCCGCGCAGGGCTTGCAGGCACCCAGCCCTCCTCAGCGGGGTCGGGCTGCAGAGGCAGCGGGAGCCGCCGCCGCCCCCCCGGCGGAGGAGGCAGGGTGCTGCTCGCACAGGCTGCCGGTGTGAAAAAGGGACGATGGCAACGGACGGGGGGGGAAGGGATGGAGCTGGCGGTGGGAGGCTCTGGAGACCTGCCCTTCCAGGGGAACCCTGCCAGTGTTGTCCTGCCTCTGCACGTCCAACTCCTTCAGCACAAGTTTGCTCTTTCCCTGCCCCAGCCCGATCCCTCCTGCCGGGGACACCATAGGCCCTTAAAGGGGTTTCGGTTAAAAGGGTTTCGGGGGTGGGGGATCCCCAGCTTCTCTGCTCCGGAGGGAGTAGGCGACCCCGCTGCTGTTGTTGGAGCACTGCCAGGAGAAAGGCTTTCAGCTCGGCGCGGGGGGCTGCTCCTGCTCCGCTGGATCCCAGAAACACGGGCACCTCCATGGGAAAGAGGCTTTGCCGGTGCGGGCGCCAGTTCCCGCTTGCGGCTGTGTGACCCTCGCCCGAGGGGGGAGGAGACGGACACGGGTCCTGCTTTCCCTGGCAGGGAGGGGGGCTGCCTGGCGGCGGCGTGTGCGGACTGCGGGCCAGGGCGTGGGGCGGCCGCGGTCCCCCGAGGGCCGCGTCCCCGCCGCCAGCGCTGTGCGGGAGCGCCGAGGAGCCGCACAGCCCCGGCGGCGTCCGGGACTCGGATCCACGCGCCCTCGCCCGCTCCCGGAGACGGGCGAGCCGGGGCTGCCCTGGTGCTAGGCTCCGCCCTGGGCGGGTGGGGGTTCCCTCGGGAGGCGGCCAGGTCGGGCGAGGGGTGCCGGCGGGCTTTGCCTGGAGGCGACACGGAAACAGCGCTGCGAGGGAGCAATGGCTCTCCTCCTCCGGCGCTATAAAGCAAAGGCTGGCTCTGTCTAAGCAGCAAGCAGTGATAAGAGCTGATTTACAGGTAGGGGTGAAACGTGCTCGGAAAACCTCGTGACACTTTCCTCCGGTGGATTCAAATAATATATAAAGACCGTGAGGTGGCGATCTCCCGGGTAGCTCCTAGGATGCGTGGCATTGTTGTTAACACATGTTTCAATTTTGGATTGAGACTGTCAATTACCCGCTGAGCTGCGAGCTTTAGCCTCAGGCGGGCTGGGGAGAGGGGACGGGTGTATTTATTAACCTCTCAAGCCTGGCGGAGCTGTGCTTCCAGCCGCTCGCTCGGGCTTTCTCGCACCTTCCCCCCGTCCCAGCCGGTGCCACCCGGGCTGCTCCGGCGGCTTCCGCTGCCTGTGGCAGCCGTACTCTGCCTCCTCCGGCCCCTGCGCAGGAGCCTTTCAGTCCTGACGCCAGCAGAGCACCGCGGGGAGCCCCACAGCTGCGGGGGGAAGGCGGCTGGCCCAGGCCGAGCCGGCAGCGGCTCTCTTGGCCAAAATAGCCCCGGACGGAGCGGGGAAATGCACGGGAAGCGTTTCCCCGCTTTCCAAACGCGCGCTGTTTCTTGGTCGGAAAAACAGGCCAGCTCTGCTTGGGTTTAGGGTTGGGTTTTTTTTCCCCCAAGCGGAGAGACCCCCGTCTCCCCCGGAGCAGGAGCAAACAGCTCCGAAAGCCCGCTCCAGAGGCAGAAGCGGAAGGGTTGACAATTAACATTTCATCTGGCAGCGGAGATCTGCAGGCAGATCGCTCGGGAAGCGCCTCGCCCCCCTCCCGCGGCGTGCCCTCGCCGCATCGCACGGTGGCTGCTAAGCACTCAGCGCCCTTTTCCGAGGGGGTTTCTTTCTGAAGGAGCCCGCTCGCTGCCCCCGACCCTGCCTCGCACCGCCCCGGGGACCCTAAACCAGAGCAGCTCGGGGAGGCCCCAGCACCACGCTTTGCCCTGTTTGCGCCTCCGCCTCTTCCCCTTCAGTCACCTGAAAATCAGCCACCGTAACTCGCTAAACGCGGCGCCTCTGCCGCTTGCTTTTTCTTTCCCTTTCCCCCTCCCTTGCCGCCCGAGCTCCCAAACTTCGCAGGCCGGGGCCGTGCCG
Organism: Nyctibius grandis; assembly: GCF_013368605.1. Classification (NCBI taxonomy): domain Eukaryota; kingdom Metazoa; phylum Chordata; class Aves; order Nyctibiiformes; family Nyctibiidae; genus Nyctibius; species Nyctibius grandis. The sequence continues at coordinate 27,925,059 of NC_090659.1, forward strand.
AGCCCAGCCGAGCCCGGCGCCCCCCGTACGGCCCCGCACGCCTCTCCGTGCTGGGAGCCGCGAGTGCGCCTCTCCGCACCAAGCCTCCGTGACGAGAAAGGCATCGTAGGCAGCCTATAAATAATTTCCATTATGTTCAGCTGACAGCGCGAGGCGATTAATTTTAATAGCTGTATATTTGCCTGTTTCTCCTAATGCTCTGTAATGAGATGAGAAGCCATCCAACCCCAGATGGCTCCAGCCGCCTCGTTATTTATTTATTTTGCGTGTGCGTGCGTGTGTGTGTGCAAAAGAGGGGAGAAGGGGAGGGGGGGCAGCGGTTCCTGCGGGGCCCGCGCCCCCCCCCCCCCCCCTTCCCCTCCAAGCTGCCCGCGTCCCCGCCGCCCCCGGTGCCGCCCCCGGTGCTGCCCGCGGGCCGTGGGAGCCATCATGACACTGCACATTCAGCCGCCGGGGACCGGCCACTCGTGCGCACCTCGGCGGCCTCCGGGCAGGGGGGGAGGCAGGGCCGGGGGGCCGCCACCGGCTGGATATTTCGGGGATATTTATTTATTCTCTCCTGTCGCGCAGAGCGTGACTGCGGGAGAGCCGGGGGCCGATCGGCGCGGGAGTAAATACAGCGGATCGATGTCATTCGGGGTGAGGGGAGGGCGAAGGGGAGCACGGATCAAAGCCCATCCTATTAACCTAAATTTCGGCTCTGCGTGGCCTGCGGTCCGGAGGCCGGCGGGAGGGGAGCGCTTTGTGGGAAGCCGGGGAAGCAAACACACCGCCCGCTGCCGGCACCAGCCAGCGACGTGGTGGTGTGTGTGGCGGTGTGACAAAGCCTCGCCGCGCTGAGCAAGCTGTCCCTCAGCCCGGGCGGCGGGCGGGGGAAGGGGAGGATGAAGGGGAGATTTCGAAATGTAGGAACGGCGGAGCGAGTCCCAGAATTGGGGATTGCAAAGGTGTGTGTGTCCGGGGGGGTGGGGGGGTGTCATTCCCTGGTAGGACAAGGCTGCTTAACCAGGTGGAACAGCACCGAGGCGAGCACCTGTGCCTTTTTCTAAAAGGCGTGTACCGATAATTACGAGAGTTAATTGCACTGCTTTGAAGGTCATTTGAAGTTACGGGGCTGTGTTTTCTTTTCAGGCTAGCAGACAATACCCGTGCGCTGTTTTAAATGTAAATCAGAGGGTATCCGCATAAACCTGTATTGTAGGATCGAGGCGTAATGGATTCACTCCGGCTGTGCCTCAGCTCGCCACAATACAGCTGAGCCGCCGAGCTGGGAGCGCGCCGGGGTTTCTCTGCGGAAACGCAGTTGCCGAAGAACATGAAAAGCATTAAATCGTGACGGGAAGGGGGCGGCAGCGGGGGGGGGATGCGCTTACGCTCGGGGCTTACGATCGGGACCGGAGGGTGCGTTGCGGCGGCGCAGCCACACGTCGCTAGCAACAGGGAAGTTTCTCACACCAAAAGAGGCACGGGGCTGGCGTGTCACGCACCGGGGCACCGGCGGGGACGGCCCCGGCATCGCTCCTCCCGCGGGCGGAGGGGGCACCGTCCCTTGTGCCCCGCCGCCCCCTACCTTGGGCACGGCCGTTCCCAAACGCTGCTTGCTCCCGAGGGCGGGTGGGCCGGCAGAGAGGGGCCTATCCCCCGCCTGTCTCGGGGACCTTGTCCCCGCTGCCCCCACCCCCTCCCCAGAGAAGGGCGAGGCCCGGCCCGGCCCGATCCGGAGGAATGTGGCACAAGAGGGACCGGTCCGCAGCCCGTCCCCGCTGCCGGTGAGCCTTCATTAACCGCACCGCCCGGGGCCCGGGCGTCCCGCCGAGCTGACCTGCCATGCGATTAGCCCGACGCTCCGGGGTACGGCTCTCCCCGGCGGCGCTGCCAGCCAGCCCGGCCCCCGCTGCCCCCGCTCCGGTACCTGCAGGCGGCCCCCCGGAGGCGAGGACGTGACAGCCACCGAGCCCGCAGAGAGCCTTCTTCCCTCCCCCTTCCCTTTTCCCCGCTAATAACAGGGCATCGCTCAGAAGACGGTCGCGCTGCACGAACAAACACTCATTGATTTCCACCGCCGGGCTGCGGAGGGACGTGGGGCGCCCGGGGAGCGGGGAGTTGAGCTGTGCCAAGCCGCGCTCCCGGCCCCGCACTGCGGGAGCGGGGGAGGCGAACCGGAGAGGTACCCGACAGCATCCCAGAGGGGAGGGTGTGCTCCCCCGGGCGCACAGCGCACATCCCCGGGGCCGCCTGTGTGGAGGACGTTCCTCTCCCCAAAGATGTGCCGGTGACTCGGGTCCGCCCCCCCGGGCGGGCAGCCTGTCGGAGGGGCCGCGGGGCGAGCGGTGGTGGTGGGAGAAGCGGGCGGGGGACCACCGCGGTCTTTCCCTTCCCGCGACGCCGGGCCACCCTCGTGCAGATCGCGCCGTGTCACCTCCCTGATGGCAACCACCACCCGCCTATCCAGAAAAGTCGTCAGCCCGGTACCGCCGCTTCCCCCGTTGTCCACGGCAACCGGCGTATCTGATTGAACCTCGTTGTAGGCAGTGACACCCGCGTAATGGATCATCCTGTCAGTGCTTTTTTATCACAGGCATTTATTTTGGTCACGCTGGTGATAACTTTGCTATTTATCCCTTGTGTCGTTATGGGCCCGGCCGCGATCTCCCTTCCGCCGGGGTGACGGACCGCTCTGGGGCGGCGGGGACCGCGGCTCCCTCCACCCCCACGCCCGCCCCGACCGCCCGGACGCCGCTGCGAGGGGCGCCCCCCACCCCCCCAACCCCCCCCCCGCTCCGGTCTCCCGCGGCCCCGGCTGGGGACGGATCGATCTGTTTGGCTTGGTTAAGCGCCCTCCCCCGCTCGCCCCGGCCTCCCCGGGGCCGGGTTATCTTGGGTCATGCGGAGCTGGCGCGGAGCGCCGGGTGCGGTAAAGAGGCTCCGACGGATCCCTCGTGCAGGAGGGAGACAGCGGAAGAAAAGTGCCGTCCGCAGTTCTCCATCAATCCAGACACTTCAAAAGTAAATAAAGCAGGGCAGGGAAGGGCCCCCAGGGAGGGGAGAGAAGAGGCCTCTGACAGGCGATTGTCCAGGGCGGAGACAGGGCTATTTCCAGCCCGGGAAATAACAACACTTGGGGCTGCGGTGGCTCCGAACCGCGTGTCCAGGAAAGACCGGATCGGGGTGTTTGTTTTGCTTTTAATTATTATTTTGACGGCGGGCTGGCGCAGCTCTGGCGAACAATGACCCCACGCCGTCCGAGAGGGGCACCGGGCGGGCAGCACCGCCCCAGCCGGGGGGGGGGAAAGCGCAGCGAGGTTTGCTGCCCCCGCCGGGGCTGGGGCCGCGGGGCCGGGGGCGGCCGGGAGGCGGCCCCGCGGGGAGGCAGCGGGAGGCGGCGCGGCGGGCAGGGAGGGCTGGTGGGAAGCCGGGCCGGGGCCCCCGGCGCGCTTGGCAGGCGGGGGTGGGAGGGGAGACCGCCGCGCTTATCTGGGTCACTGGGGTTAGAGGGAGCAGCTGATAGGAACAGAGGAGCTGAGCTCCAGCTGCTGCAGAGATAGAGCCGCGATACGGGCCAGGCAGGCACCGAGCTGGAGGAAGGGAGGGAGGGCGGGAGGGAGGAGGAGGCGGCGGCTCGTTCCGGCTCCCGAGCCGAGCCCAGGTGCGCTGTGGTTTCCCTGCGCTCAGCGCTGTGCTCGGCAGCCCCCCCTCCCCTCGCTCCCCATCCCCCTTCCTCCCCCCCCCCGTCCCCTTCCAACGTTTAACCCCTTCCCCACCTCCGCGGGGGCTGGAGGCTGAGGCGGTGCGCTGGCCCGGCCGCGGTCCCCTGCGATTCCCCGCTCCCTCCGTGGCAGAGACTGATCGCGGTAGGGGAAAGGGGGGGGGGGGAGAGAGGCTGGCCTTGTGGTGCCGAGCACCGCCCTCGGGCAGCTCCCGGGACCCGGCTTTGTACACACACACGCGCGCACGCACACACACACCCAGCTGTGCCGAGCCGAACCAGCCCCGGGGCCAGCCCCCGCCTGCCGCCGCCGCTGCTGCTAACGCGGCCGATCTCGGTTACAGTCAGCCACCCAGCGGGGTTTGCTGCTGCAGCCGCCGCCTTCCTCCCCCTCCCCGGTCCCCGCCGCCCTTTTCCTTCCTGCTGGGGCTGGGCTGCCCCGGAGCTCCCACGGCTCGGCGGCGGCCAGTCCCCGCTCCCGGGCAGCTGCCGGTGGGGAGGCGGATGCGGAGCAACCGGGAAGGGCTCTCCGAGCGCCCCCATCGCGCGCCCAGCCCTTTAATCAATTTCACCCTATTAATTATTAATTTTACGCCAGTCAAGCTTGCCCAGGAGGAGCGAGAAGGGGGGGAGGGGAGGCTGATGTCAGTGGGAGGCGGCGGCGGGGCCGTGTGCCAGGCTCCCCGCTCAGCCCCGGCCCAGCAACTTTCGGCTCCGCTGGCTCGGGCAGCTCCGCTCGCTGAGAGCCGGGGGAGGCGGCGATTCCCATTTCGGTGGATGATGTGCCCCCCACCCCCCCCGCACACACATCCACGCACGCTCTCCCTCTCTCTTTTCCGCTCCCTCCCCTTCTCTCCCCGCCCGCCCCCCGTGTAGACACATCCATACAAGGGCCCATTGCATCGTAGCGATGATGGATCGTGCCTAGCGGGGGTGATTTGGTGTTGATCGCATATTATCACGGGCAGGTTGGACTGGTTGCTGATGGACGGCTTTCTAGCAAGCCGCTCCTTCCGACGCTCGGGGAAGCAGCTCGATCGAAAAAGCAGCTTGCTTTTAACTCCTTCTCTCACCAGCGTGCATAGGGCAAAGCTTAGCATCTGTCACAACAGCTCTCCGGGTAGCACTTTTCCCTCCTCCCACTCTATTTTCGCCTCGGCAGCCCCGCAGCCGGCTGGCTTTCTCCAGCACCGAGCGGGTACCGGGGCAGGGCTAGGGGGGCTGGCGGAGAGGGCCACCCCAGCTCTCCCGCGGGCGAGTTGCCTGCCGGGCGGCGCGGTGCCTGCCCGTGGTGCGGGAGGGAGATGCCCGTGGGGGTCCCCAGGCCTGCCCGGGGAGAGCCCCCAGCCCACCGCCCGGGCTCGCTCCCCGCCCGGAGAGGGCTGCTCTCTCTCCCTCGCCTCCTCCTCGCCTTTTTTTTTATATGTAAGTGCATGCAGATACAAAGGCGGTTTCGTAATACCTCCCGTCTGCAAGAGCCGGGGACCTTGGCTAACCTTTCGAAAAACTGATGGCAAGTGCCTGCTAACAGTCCGTCCTGGCCGCACGGGGCACCAGGGGAGGGTCATCATTTCAGTGACAGACAGCGAGGTAGCCATGGATCCACGGCGAAAGGCCTGCTCGCAGCCTGCCTCCCCAGAAACGCTTCGTGCGAGCGCTTATTCTCTGGCGAGAGAGGAGGGCGGTGGAGGGGAGGCTTAACCCTTTCACTCCGCGCCGCCAGCAGCCTCCCAGCCGCCGGCCCGCCCGCTCCGAGCCGCGCCGGCCATCCCGGGGCTCGGCCCAGCTCCCGCCGGACTAGGAGCCAGGTCCGGCGCTCGCCCGGGACAAATTGCCCCTTCCCTACGTAATTGTGCGCGATGGGGAGCCACGATTTGCGTTTTTCTTTTTTTTTCTCCTTTTCTTTTTTTTTTACACAAGGCTCGAAAGAGATGGTGCGGGGAGCTGCCTCCTTATCTCGCTCATCGCTGCCGGTTTAACTCCTTCCTGCAGCCCCAGCACAGGTTCCTCGGGCCGGGGATTGTTTTCTGTTTGGCAACCGGAGAAGGGGGAAGGCTATCGGCAAGGAAGCAATAGCTCGCGCTCTCTGGAGAGCTGCTCTCCAACAGGCAGCGCCTTGAAATCTATTTAAAGAGAGGGAAAGGCGGGAGGTGGGGGGGGAGAACAAAGGGGGAGGAGGAGGAGGGGGCCGAACCAGAGCCAGCGAGAGAGGGAGAAAGCGATGGATCAGCCCGTTTGCAGTGTACATGAAGCTATCACATCTGTATATGCTCCGATCGATGAAAAGGATGGATAATATTTGTCAGCTGCAGACCTTTTTCTTCTCACTTCCCAGGGAAAGGACGGGGGGGGGGGGAAGGAAGAGAGGTAATAGGGAGCTTCAAGGCCAGAGGCACTTCCTGATACAGCCAAATAGAAAAGAAAGGCTGGGGATTATTATTGTTATTAATTATTTTTATTATTCTACAGCAGCCAAAGGGACGATCAGGGGACCGTGCAGCCCTCTGCCAGCTTCTTCACGCTCCTGCTCCTTTCTCCCCCCCTCCCCATTTTTTCTTTCTTTTTTCTTCTTTTTTTTAATGTTGAAACACAGCTGCTGCCTTGCAGGGCTCCGAAGATTTAACCCTTTGCCCGCGTAAGTTTGAGGTGGGTGAGCACAAAAGCAGATCGCGAAAGCCTTGGACTGGAAAAAAAAAGCCAACACGCGCCCAGCGAGAAGTCAGTAAAATGCACCGTTACACACACAGCGACGTGGTTTGGCTTTAGGGAAGACGAGGGGGGGGGGGGAAAGTGCAAGAGAGACGTAGCTTCTCTCTCCGCCGCCCCCCGGCTCTGCCAGCCCCTCGCCTGGTGCTTGCAGTTGCACTCTGAGTAAATAGTTCCCACACATGGTCCACATTTTGCACAGCAGCAGCGTGTTTCCTCTCGGTCTCTCATTGCTGCTCTCCGAGCAAAGACAAAAAGAGAGAGAGAGGTTTAGAGGAAGTTAAAAATCAGGCGAGCTGAGAAAAGACTCTGTTACACACATCCTGAGTGAAAGCGAAAGCCCAGCATTTCGGCCCTCTGAGCGCCAAGCTCTCACCTCCTTAGTAATGTCACTAACATACATGTTGGACATATCACAGTAATTACTTACACCCGGCGAGACGGGCTCTCGGGTGCTCACAATAGCCGGGCTGGCTGCGGAGCCCACCACGGGGAGGCCGGCCGGCTGCCCGTCCGCTCGCCGCCTGCTCACTACCAGTGCGGCGGGCCGGGCTGCAGCTGCCCGGGGAGAGCGCCCCGGGGGAGCCGGGCTCCTTCCCCGCTGCCGGGGGATTCCTTGTCCCTGGAGACAGGAGTGCCCGGCAGCCAAGCCACGTTTGCAGAAATGGCGATGTCCTAACCCGCCCGGCGTTTGCTTTCCCAGCGCACTGAGCGTCCCCGGAGGGGTGGTGGGACATGGGGGGTGAGGGGATGCTGGTGTGCCCAGCGGGCCCCCCAGAGGGTCGCATCTGTCCCCTGCGCCCGGGTCCCCGCTGGGCCTGCGGACCGCTGCCCGCCCCATGCCTGGGGAGGTGGAAGTCAGAGTGCCGGAGCTGTATGCACCGCTGGGAAACCATTATCCGGCATCCTCCTTTTCTTCTCCAGCCAGGCCCCGGCTCCGTCCCCGCCCGCCCCTGAGCCGGGATCAGCCAGATGATCCTCCAGCCGTCGGCTGTGTGACAGCCGCTTCGTGGGTAGCATTAGGGCTCGGCCACTCCGCACTCCCGTGACCCCGCCGCGTCTCTCTCCCTCCATCGCGGCTCCCCGGAGCCCGGTGCCCCATCAGCTCTTGCTGTGTGATATTTAAAAGAAGGGTTGCATTCTCCCCAATAGAAGCCCACTCGTTTCCTTGTTGCCAGGAACAAAGCGTACATTCAGAGGGGTGGCTGTTGACGGCTCCCTCTGTATAGCACTGGAAAGCGGGTGGCCTTTGGTTACTGGCAAGGAAAATTCTAATCAGGGTGCTTGTAAGCGGGGCTTTATAGAAGCTTAGTTACAAAAGGCTTACACCAGAGTAATGCAATAACTATAATAACAGCCAGGGAGCCCTAAAGAGGGTGGAATGTGCTTGTGTCTGGATGATTTTCCCTGCTAGCACAGAGAGGGACTGTTTACCGCGAGTGCCATTAAGTATCGCTGGAAACTCACCAACCGCAGACTTATTTCAATATACTTTATTGTTGTATTTGCACTAAAAGCAGCTTGCTTCGGACGACTTTTAGATCGTCCTAGAGAAGGGGGAGAGAGGCGCCCTCGGGTGTCGGAGGAGGCTCGGAGCGGAGGGGCAGTGCCAGGGATGAGGGAGCTGCCAGCCGGGGCATGGCCTGGGCGGGCAACGCCGCCGCCGAACAAAGCGGCGATGCGCAACGGCCCCCCGCGGCACAAAGCCGTCGGGCTCCCGGCCCCGGGGGTGGGCTGACGCGGCCGATAAGGGCGAGGGGGCCTGGGGGCGGACACCGAGGCGGGGGCGGGGGGCGAGCATCGCCCTGCCGCAGCTTCGGCTGACGGCCCGGGGCGCCCCGGGCAGCACTGAGCCCGCTGTTCCGGCTGAGCCCGGCTCCGGCTTGGCGCGGCTAATGGGATCAGCCGCTGCCCTCCGCCACCGCTGCCGCGTGTTGATTTTTCCAGCCCGCCGCGTCTCCGACCGTCTCCGCTGCCCGCCGTCCCCCAGCCAGACCCAGCTACCGCTTGGCCGCCGGCGAGGGGCCGCGGCTCCGGAGGGCAGGAAATGGCTTGGCCGGGGAGCCAGGGCGGTCACCCCGCCCCGCCGCAATCCCGGGGCACGGCGGCTGCCGGCGCGGGAGCGGTCTGCGCCGGGAGGCGCCCCGGGAGACCGCGCCGGCCCCGGGCGGGACGCGTGAGGCGGGCACAGCTCCACCTCCACCCCACACCCCCCCCCCGGCACCCCCGAGCAGACTTTGCAGCGCTTTATTTTAGCGGAACAACGGAGCGCGGGGAGCAAACTGCTGTTCCGCGCAGGGCAAGAAAAATGGGTTTTTAATAGGCAAGGTCGGCGTGCTTGGCAGCCGGCCACCGCGGCCGGGGAAATAAACAGAGGAGCTGCGACTTGAAGTCGCGCAGAAGTTGCGCTCCCGGCGAGACGAGCCCGTGGCACGGTCCGCAGGGCGAGCATGCAGCCGCGCACGGAGCCGCCGCGGCAAACATCTCCGGACCCCCACCCCCGGTCCCCCACCTCGCCCCGCTCCACGGCTCTGGGGGCGGCGCGGCGGCTTCCCGCGGCCCCGGGGACAGGAGCGGGCCGGGGGTTAGCTGCCGCCCTGCGCTGCCGGGCGCGGTGCCGCCGGGCTGGCAGCGGGCGGAGGGCAGCTGGCCGCCCTTGTTTATCGCGCTCCGGCGCTGCTGCACGCCTAACCGCTGCCGTGCGGCACGGCCGGCCCCGGGGACGGAGGGAGGGATGGAGGGAGGGGGAGTGGAGCGGCCCCATCGCGAAGCGGCGGGACGGCGTCTGCCGGAGGGTTTCCAGAGTTGCCCGCAGGGCTCCCGCTCCGCCGCCGGGTCGGCCGGGCTCGGCGGTGCCGGCCCCGCCGTCCGCACCGCGGGGGCGCCGCGCTCCCGCTCTCGCCGCGCGTTCCGGGCTCGGTGCCGAGCACTCCCGGCTGCCGCGCATCAGCCTCCCCGCTGCCTCCCGCCGCCGCCTCGCTTACTCCCGGCTCTGCCGGCGGCAGGGCAGCGCAGATCCCGCGGTCTCCCCAGCGGCACTGGCCGCCGCCTGGCGTCCTTGGGGGGGGCCCTCGGGAGGTCTGTTTCCCTGCTCGCCAGCACCCCAGCTCCCTTCCCGAGCTGCGAACTGGCCCCTTTGCAGCGCCATCCCTGCAGGCCCATGCGGGGCGGGAGGTGGCCCCCATCTGAGCAGGGGCTGTGTATCCCCTCTGCCCAAGGAGCACTCGGCAGGCACAGCCGTCTTTTTAGCACCCACCGACAAACCGTGGGAGCCCCGCGGCTTCAGGGATTGGCCTGGCGTGCCCTCAGGAGAGGAGGGCGAAGGGAGTCTGCACAGGAAAGCCGAGAGCGAAGTCCAAGCCTGGGGAAGCTGGACGAAAGCTCGGGGAGAGGCCAGCAACCCCCTGCCCTGGCGGTCACAGCCCTTTCCTGCGCAGGGGAGCACCTTTCGCCACTGCCCTTGGCTTCCGCCGGAGCACAGCCCGGACTGGGGCTCCGGTACACCGGGAGCAAGCACGGGGGCTAGCCGCACACCCTAACTTCCCACGGGGCCGCGGCCCGGCCTCCCCAGCTCTGCTCCATCGTCACCTCGGCCACACCGCGGCAGAAGGCAGAGCCCCCCCGGTCCCGTCCACCCCCCGCACAGGGCTCGCAGCTGGGCGCGGAGACAACGGGGGCTGCGACCGGGACGGGTGGCGGGCAGGGCGGTGGCGGCGGCTGTCAGCGGCGCTCCCGCTCCTCGCCACCCGGGCAGCTGCCAGCCTTTTGGCAGATCGCTCTACAGACGTCTTCCAAGGACTCCTGCAAGGGCTGAGGGGGGTCATGGCGAATAGCTGAATAGGGCGAGAGGCTGGGCTAACGGAGGGCAGCTCAGACGAGCCAGGGAGAGCAGGGACCAGCCAGGGTGGTGGATGAAAGGGAGGGGTGGAAAGAAACGGGGGAGGGGGGCCAGGCAAAGCCACCAGACTGCAAAATGCTGAGTTGGCAGCATGCCGAGGAGCTGGGGTGCACTGCAGTCCCGAGAGGCAGGGAAGGGGCAATGGAGAAGCAAAGGGGCAAAGGCTGTCTCTTACAGACCTGGCGTGACCTATCGCTTAAAAAATCTGGCTTCCCCTTCGGGTGCCAGGGTGTAGCCTCTGCCTTTCTGTCTCCCATCCCATTATTCCCGTGCAGTCTAATCCTTGTGTTGTGACCTACAGCAGCGCTCTGATTTATTTTTAATGCGTTCTGATTCCTGTTCCGTTGTCAAGAGATGCATTGAGATTCATTTTCCATCCCCTGCTTTTCAGACTTCTGTTCTGCTGGAGGGACCCGCCAATAGAGTTTAATTCGATTTGATATGATTTAATGAACACCTTTATCTTTTGTTTTTAGCAGGAGGATAAAGAATACAACCGCATTCAGCTTTTGCTAAATCAGACACGTTTCCCACCGAAATTCTATCTGGTGACACACACTCACTGTAACATTTCATTAACAACCCCCTTGATATATTGATTTTTAATATTTGTATTAAATGTTGTGTAAAATTGAACTCAGGCGTTAGAAGAGATTGTGCAAGTCACAAGACATGACTCCTACTTAATTGTTATTTTTTTCGGTCCTGGAACAACAGTTGGAAAGAGGCCAGCACGAGGGGGAAAAAAAAAAAATAAATTCTCTGCTGGGTGAATAAAGGGCCGTGCCCGGGGAAACGTGGGGGAGATGGGGAGAAAGCGCAGCCTCTCGGAACCGCGGCCAGCAGGGCCCGGCCGCCCCTCCCGGTGCTCCCCAGTCCCTGCCGGTCCCGCAGGCCCCGCCGGGATCACCCCCACCCGCCCCAGCGCACCGGGCCGCGGCGGCCACCCGGCTCCCCGCTCCTTCCCCTGCTCTCCTGTCTCACTCGCCCCGAGTCACCTCCCTCCTTCCTGCTCCATATGGTTTCTCCCCTCCTCCTCCTCCTCTTCTCCCCTCTCCATGTTGTCTCTGCGACTCTCCCCGCTCCATCTTATGCCTCTGGCCCCCGGGGGAGCGTTACCCCGCCACGGCGTGGACGGGCACCGCAGCACGGCCCAGACCGGCCGGGATGCGTGCCGGGCTCAGCCGGGCCAGCACGGAGCATGGAGGGGTGAGGGGGGGGGGGGACACGACACAGACATCAGGGGAAGACTGGGGGTCAGAAGAGGCCCGTGGGGAGGGGTGCCAGCCAAAACTCCCAGCCGGAGAGTTTCCTGGGTATGCGGGAGAAGAGCTTGAAGAAGATAATCTCCCCCCACGCTCCCTCGCTTCTTCTTTTCTTTCTCTCTCCCCTCGTTGTCTCTCCCCCCCAGGAATACGAGGCATTCAGAGATCAGCATAATTCACCTGCATCAAAAAAAACCTCGCGAGCTATAAACTAGCGGCTGATCCTCCGCTTAGACTAGTGTTTAGCCGTTCATGCATCATGAGTGTCAAATAAATGCCTGATTGAGGCCCTCAGCGGAGGAATTAGCTTTCCTTGTGCTGGAAATGCATAATAGAGAAAGTGCTGAGGCATCCTCTCCGGAGTTAGCTCGGGCTCCGTTCCCCGCGCTCCTCGTTTCGGGAGCTTTCCCCCCCGTACCCTGGCTCCGTCCCCACCCCCGCCCATCGCCCGCCCTTATCAGCACGCCCAGCTGGCCAGGGGCGAGGGGAGCCCTCCGGGGGGGGGGGGGGGGGGGGGTTGCGGGCCGGGCCGGGCCGGGCCGGGGGCAGAGGGAGTAGCCGAGCATCTCTCCCGGTACCCAGGTCCCCGGTGCTCCCCCGCCGGCGCTGGGGGGGCTCCGCGGGGAGCGCTGCCCGCGGGCCGAGACGGCGGGATCGGGGAGCGCCGCGGGGGGTTCCCCTTGCCCAGCTGCTTGTCGCTTGGCCACCCTTCCGCGCCGGGGGCCTCATCCTGCCGGCGGGTACGGCCCAGCCCCGAAGTTTGGTGGCGAAGCGGAGGGGAGAGCCGGGCTGGTGCAGAGCTCGGCTCCGCCGCCCTGGCCCGTCTCCGCGGCTCTGCGCCGGGCTGTCTGCCCGGACGGGGCCGAAGTCCCCTCGGGCAGGGGTTGTCGCCGCGCTGGGCTGGCGGCCGAGGCACACAGGGGTTAACCGCGCCGCGGCCGGGAGGAGCAGTTAAAGTGCACAGGCTGCAGATGCTTTTCAGGCCTCGGTGTCTACCGTTTTAAATTAAAAAAATGCACCCGGCCCGACCATGCACCAGTGACCTGCAATTTCCCCTTCTTTTCAAACTGAAATATGGCCAAACTATCTTCAAGTTAATTTAGGGGCTGGGGATGGAGGCGGGGGAGGCTGGGAGGGGGGGGGCGGGAGGAAATCGCTCTGGGTTGAGGTCTCTGTGTCAAGTTTCATCCCCTCCTGACATTTCTGGCTCCGCGCCAAAGTCCTGAAAATGGAAAATTGGGGAAGGGCGGGCGGTTGGGGGGGGGGGGTGGTGGAGGAAGGGGGTGTGGGAGCGGGCTAGAGCTCTCGGCGGAGCGACAGTAGCGAGAGGCTCTGGCCAAGAGGGATGCATGAGCGAGCCCGTCTGAGCGGAGCGCGGCGGCATCTTCCGCCATCCGTTCCGCCGCCCAGGCGCGTGGAGAGCCGCCGGCCGCTGCCATTGTTACCGGCAGGCGATGCGGGGACCGGAGCTGCCGCTCCGCCGAGAGATAAATAGCCCCTGACAGCGCCTCTTCGCACCCACAGCTCGGCAGATTGCACTCGGCGGACGGCCGCAGGTCTGTGTCGCTCTCTTTCGCGGGAGTCCCTTTAAATCACCGCTCCCCCCCTCTCCTCTTCTGGGGGATGCTGCCAACCTCTCCCCCCTCCGGCTCCGCACGCCCTCCCCTGCGCGTTCCCCCTCCCGCAGCCGGTTGCGGCCGCGCTGCCACGACTCGGCACGGCTCGGCACGGCGCGGAACCCCTCCGGGGGCGGGGGGTGGGAGAAAAGTCTCTGCTGAAATACTTTCGGCAGTCTGCGCCTTTGCCAAGAGAGGTCTTAGCGCCGGGTCTTTTGTCTTGGGGCCTTCGCCTGCGTCCCCCGGGGTGGATGGCGGCTCTCCCGGGAAGAACCTCCGGGCAAAGCTCCCGGGCGTCCCGGGCGGCCGCCGCGGGCACCAGCGCCCCGGCCCCCCGCTACCAGCGCCCGGCCGGCACTTCTGCAGGTTCTCCCGGTTCCCTTCTCCCGCCGCAGGAGCCGAGGGGCTCGGCGTGAGCCCTACCCTCGGGAGCCCCGTCCTGCCCGCGCTGTCTCTCCGCGTGGTGAGCGTGACAGTGGCCCAAGGAGGGGGGGTCCCTCGCCAGCCGTGGTGCTCCCCTCCACAGGGTATCCCGGAAAGGGGGCCGGGGGGCAACTCCGGTAGCCAAAGCGCTACTTTCTAACTGCTCCCCCCACCCCGTTCCCGGCAGCACCGGGGCGAAGCAGCCAGGCATGTGCGCTCCGCAGCCCCTGGCACCTCTCCGGGCTGCCTTCCCCCGGGACACCGGGGAGCGCCACGTCCCCCACGGGCGCTTGCGAGCGGCTCGGCGTGAGGCGAGCCCGCACTTCCATTTTTTCCAGCATCCCTTTCCTCACCCCCGCCCCAGCCAGGCCCGAGCCGGTGTGCGTGTGTGCGAGACGAGGTTATCGCCAGCCCGAGTCATTATTTCCAGGCCGGCTGCGGGGGAGTTTATCGCAGGTGGAGCCGGTGCGGGCAGCCGGTACGCGGGGAGACAAAGGCGGGAGCCCGGGCTGCGACCGGAGCCCCGCGGCGCGGACAAGTGCGGGCGCTGCCGGCTCGGCCGGGCAGGGCTGGGCCCCCCCGCCGGCGGCGGGGCTGGGCCGGGGCCGGGGGCTGCTGCCGCCGCCCAGGGGAGCGCGGGGTGGGTTTTCCGAGCGCGTCGTTCCAGTACATTGAATGCACTTTTAGGCGATTGTTTTCCCTTTCCACTTGTTTGTTTCCTGCTAGACTCGTAAACTGCCTCATGATTTATTACCTAGGCTAAGTGCTTAATTTGTGAATATGAAACAGATTAAAAGGAGATCGGCGTATTTTAGCAGGCAGGCCAGAGCAAAGCCCGGCAGCTGTTTCGAGTTTGTCGGCCTCTCCAACCTCGTGTGAAGCAGGCTGGCCTGCTAGTGATCAAGGGGGTATCCCCGGGCTCCCTCCGAGAGGCCCACGGCCGCCGGCTCCCCCTGCGCACGGCTGGCGCGGAGACCGGCCGCGGGACGGGCGCTGTGGGTTGTGGTTTTTTTTTTTTTGGGGGGGGGGGGGCACACAACACCTGTGCCCTCCGTCAAAGCGACACCCGCGGCTGTGGGATTCGGGACCCGCTGCGCCCCCGGGGAAGGCGCGCTCTGCCGGCGGAGGGCCCGGCAGGCACGCAGAGGGTTAACGACGACTCTGCCCTCTCCTTCAAAGGACTCACTCGAGATAGAGCAAATACGGTCGGGGCGGGCGGGGGGACGCCGCTCAGGCCACATGATGCAAAAGTAAGACAAGCACACTCCGGAGAACAAAGGCTTCCTACCCCCTTCCTCCCCCTCCCCCCAAAATCTGTCTTAATTCTGCGAGTAAACTTGAGCAGCTATAAAACAAAGGGGAACGATGGAAGTTATAGCCAAGGGACAATCAAAATAAATACCTTTGATGCAGTCCAAGCACGCACTCGGTATTTTCTGGAGCCCCCCCCACCCTCAGCCAGGTGGGACATCGCGGGCTCTCCCCACTACACGGTGACGCGCAACTGCCAGGGTTGTGGCTCGGGCCGGTTTGGGCCACGTCCCGCGGCCCAGAGGCCAGCATGACCTCCCAGCCCTCACGGGCCACACCGTCGGGGCTGGGGGTGGCAGAAGCGGGACATGACTGCCCCGAGTGTCCCTCGGGGCCAGCTAGCTGTGAGGACTGTGGGGCTGGGAAATGTCCCGGTGAGACGTGCCCAGGTCCCCAAGGAGACTGAAGCACAGCGTGGCGCTGGGAGCAATGTCAGGCTCTACAGCGAGTGGTGCCCTGACCCCGCTGACAGGAACCAGACAGGGTGGTTTGCCCCCCGACCTGGTGGTGGCCCCAGCCCCGGGTCATGCAAGTGACACCTTCCTGCCCCCAACCCCCTGCTCCCAACTTCCCTGCGTTTGCAGAGCGTGCCAGATACTTTCATGCTTGTCACCAGCACCCTGGAGCAATTCCCAGCCCCAGTGCCCCACGGAGCCTGCCCTCCCCGCCCCCCCATGCCTTGGCCCTTGGAGGAGGTTTTAATGCATTGGGGACAGCAGAGGAAGCAAAGGGAGAAAGCAGTAAGCCAGCAGCCTGTGCAGCCGAGCAGTGAGGCCTGCCAAGTACAAAGCGCTGCTGCTAAGCCCAAAAGCAAGAGAGAGGCAAAAATCTATAACCTGCCCCATACCTCTGCGTGCTGCTTAAGAACCAGGAGTAAGAGCACTGTGTCACTCCTGCCAGAGCACAGCAGACAAGGCTGGCTAGGCTAAGCCCCGATGTGCCAGGGAGCAGGAGGGCAAAAGACCATGCACACGGCATTAAGAAAGATACCTGTGTGTGTGGGTGCATGAAGATGTCAGAGTAACTCTTGTCTGGGGAAAGCTGAATATAAGCTGTGGCTGGGAAGCATGGGTACATGTAGGTAGGTACATGTGAGTGAGGGCTTGGGGACACCCCCTCCCACAGCAAGGAAGCACCTGAAGGAAGACTGCAAGAACGAGACAATAGCGGATATGTGTGTGTCTACGCAACTGTTTCAGGTTGGCTTGAGACAAGGTCCTTCTTCCGTATTTGGGGCAAGGTTTGTGGCAAACCAATGCTGGAACCATTTCCCAGGGGCCTGATGGGGTCTGGGTGTAGTTGACGGGTCCCTCCCTTGTGACAGGAGAGATATTGTGTAGGCATTATCCACCACTGCTGTTTCTAGCCCTGGGCCTTGTTGTTCACTGACTGAAGGTAGGACTGAAACTTTTGAGCAACATGAAGAGCAGTAGGCAAAAATGGCCCCAGGGTCTCCACACCTCCCTGTAGGTTCTCCACAGAGCTGTTCTCTCGCTAGGTACCTCCAGCATTTTAGCAGGGAGGGGAAAAACACAGGCTTGTCTCATGATGATAAGATACAGCGGTTTTCTCTTCAAGCAGTATACATAACAAGAAGCCGTAAAAAAAGACAGTGGCAATGAAAAATGAAAAAAAAATCCCTTTCCAACTTGTTGTCTTGGCCTTTGCAGTCATCCCTACCTCAGGGAGGGCTATGGCCACAATGTTAAGCCTTGGTTACGCTACTGAAAGCCGCCACGCTAAAAGTCACCTGGTCCCTCGAGCGCTCTTGTAAAGCACTCCAGGTCCCCACAGAAAATGGTTTGCGTGTGCTTAAAGCTATGTGAATTGGATTTGCTTCCAACAGTGCATAATGCCAGTTTCAGCCTGATCCCGTCTGGCTTTCACTGAATTAACGCCTGGATGGATCTAAGTCCAAATGTCTCAGACCAAAGTGGTTCAGATAGTCCTCCTGCTGCTGTCCCTCGCTGCCCCGAAGGCATTTTAAAATCTCCTTGGAAGTGCTCTTACCTGGCAATGGCTAAGCCTCAGAAACAAAGCAAGTGGAGAACACTACTAAAGCAGACCCTGATGGCTTGGAGCAGTCAGCAGGGACACCGAAAGGTATGAAAGCTCCTTCAGTTTGGAGCACAGGCGCACCCAGGCTCCCTGCATAGCCCTGGCCCTTTCCTGCCAGCAGTGGGAAAGGCCCCATCCCCACCAGCCTGCAGGCTGCCAGGCTTACACCTCTGACGTTTGCCCAGTAACAGTTTGTCAAGTTGCAACATCTCTCTTTTTCACTGCTTCCTAACATCTTGCTGCCTCCAGAATGCTCCCAAGAAGGGGAAAAACGATTTCAGAAGTCCTGTCACCAAAAACTCTTTAAGACCTGTACATGCCCCCTCCCTGTGAGTGTTGAAGGCCAGTCTGGATGGGGCTTTGAGCAACCTGGTCTAGTGGAAAGGTGTCCCTGCCCATGGCAGGGGGGTTGGAACTAGATGATCTTTAAGGTCCCTTCCAACCCAAACCATTCTGTGATGCTATGATGACCACCTAAACAATGTCTTCATAGTCTTATAACCTCTGTTTATGCTCCCTGTGTGGGCTCTGTTTAGATTTGTAAGCTCTTTGGGGTATGACTCTGCCTTGCATCGTCTAATGTACTGTGGCTATCATCTAAACACAAAACAGTGGGGAGAAGTTTTGGACTAGAGTAAGGCTCAGGATGCATAGAGGTAAATAGGGGGATTGACGCGCGCTAAATTTCGATGGTATTTTGTGTTTCCATGTTCACAAGTATTGTGTGTTACCTGACAGCAGCTTTAGTGTGCTGGGCACTCTGGAGGCACAGAAGGCAGATTGCCTGCTCAAAAAAACAGAAGCAAAACTGTAAAAACAACAGAGGCAGATGACCAGGAGAGCAATGCCAGTGGTACAGGGAGGCAGGTGAGCTCCCGGCTTCAGCCGCGGGCTCCTTTGCCACAGCTCTCCGAGGCCACCGCTCGCAAAGCCCGTGTCCTGTAGTTAGAAGAGAACAGTGTGTGTTTGTATGCGTGTGTTCATGTGAATGTAATTTTGTTTCTACATAATGTGGATTATCTTTCTTTTAGCGGCAAATCCGTTCAGGGGTTTAGATAAAAAGAAATCCTGCAGCCGTTCCCTCCCTGGGAAAGGGCATGTCTTCCATCGCTTTCTCTGTGCCTTTTTCCGAGCGGTCCCCGCACACCCTTTTTCCTAGCTCAGCATCTGATCTCACCTTGAGAGCCTGCGTGCTCTCAGCATGAAGTGCTCTTACACGGGGAACATGGGGAAAATACATGGAACAAGGCACAGCAGGCCAGGTGCTGCTCGGATGAATGGGAGAAGGGAACTGGGGTGTAGGACATAGAAGTACCCTCTAACAGCATTGCACTGGGTGGTGCTAATGGGGGGTTACACCCCCTTCAGAAGCCCTCCCTGGCAGGGAGATCAGGTGTGCCGTAGGTGCAGGACACCTAACAGGCTCCCTTCTTCTGAACCCCAGTAGAACTGCTTGGCTTTACAAAGCATGAAGGCAACCTTGTCGGGAAAGAGAGCTCCATTGATTTAAATGGAAAATTACTCTCCCGCAGTTCTAATTTCCCAGGCGAGGGCCGTGCGGGATCTGAAAACATGAAAGTTTTTGATGTATTGGTTCAATTAATTTTAAAAATAAATTTGAATGCCGTTTGTTTCAAATTTGATAGGAAAGCGCTATAGATTTTTGCAAGCAAAGACTGAGGTGAGCGCATATGGGGTGTGTATTTCGCATAGGCTTGGAAAGAGGGCTTAAACGAGGCATTCATTTAGTACCAGGCCTCTGCGCAGGGATGAGTGAGACCTGTGGTGAAAGAAAAAGACCTGAACATCTGTATTTGCTAAGTGGCACCGGCAGCAGTCAGCCAGCTCACACAGAACAGACATACGGGTGTGAGGCCCAGCGGAGACTGCTGGGTCCCTGGTGCTTTTTGAAAGGAAATAATAGCTTGTGGGGGAACCCTTTCTGGTGGCCTTGGCTCCTGTGACCCCCCTCTGATGTATGATATTTAAACAAGGAAATGTCAATATTGGTTTTCCACATACAGCCTAGTCCTGCTCTCCATGAAAACTAATGAGAAACCCCTTGGAGGGTTAGAGGAGAGCAGACCCCAAAAACAGTTGCTCAGGCCCAAATACTGTTGGCTGCAGAAGCCTGGAAGGAAGAACTAGCAGGCTGTCACGAGCGGCTGGGTGATGTGCGCTTGCAGGTAAATTAGAAAGAAGAGAAGCAATCCTGCAGTACACAGTGCCTCAAAGCTGCAGGTCTGATGATTTGAATGATTATTGCTTTTTAAAATTATAAATTGCATTTTAGTGCAGCAAGTGAGGATAATGTGCTGCTTACTAGAATTAAGTGCAACTCCAGGATGTTTTGTTATAACAAAGGTGACTTCTCTGTGCTCACTTTTTCATGGTTGGGGCTAACAGAGAATTTGATTTGAACCTGATGGCTATCTAGCAGTGGTTTTGGAAAGGAGTGATGCCAATTGTACGAGAAGATATCCATAAACTGGGCCATCAGATGTATCTTCTGATACACGTGTCCTCTGAGGTAGGAAAGTGTAAGTCATAGGAAGAGAGGGCAAGTTTGTCTGACTCATAGTAAAACGAGGGCATGTGGAAAGTATAAATGAAGGGAGGGCTGCTACTAGTAGGACGTGAAGGCTGTGCCATGTGTCATGGGAAAAATAATTTTATTGCGGATAATTTAAGCTTAAAGGGGTAGTTGTGGTGCAACTGCACGACACAGAACATGAGGTAGGGCACAGACACAAAAGCAATTTAACCCTTAATCCTATGCTGCACCCATCTTGGTGTTGGTTTATGCACGCTGGGCCTCTCCAAGTGTTGCAGTAGCAGCTTCAAGGTCCTCTAACATAACGTGAACTTCATCATAGTTCACCCCAGGGTAAAAAGCGTGGCTACACAGGCTTTATGCTGTAGTGGCACCACGTCCCTGGAGGCAGTAGCAGAGTAAGTGGTGTACAAGTCCCTTAATCAGCTCTGTGCGGATGGAGAATCACTCCTATATGGAGAACAGCTTTCCTGGGCAGGTCGTAGCTGCTTTCCCACTAGAAGGTGCCCATGGTGCCGGCCCACTATGCTCACCTGGTCTCTAGCATGTGCCACAACCTCTGTTAGGGCAGAGATGCCAGTGGGAACAGCCTGGGGAAGTGGGCGAGGTAGAAGATGCCATGGGCCAGTCTGATTGCCTTTGGCAGGAAAAGCACCTTTGGTGTGATGTGTGACTGTGACATCAGGATTAATGTGAATCTCCAACTGGGACTATGGAAAAAGACCTATAATTTGGGAAGAAAATAAAGGAGCGCTGCTCAGGTATGAGTCCTGCTAGGAAGCCCAGGGATCGTGTATGAAGCTGAGGCCCAGCCATTTCCAAGACCATGTCTGTCCTGTATGATTTCTGCTTTTGAGGATACAAATTATATGGAAAAAGATCTTGGAGGCACAGACTGTTTCACCCTCGTTATACGAGGCCCAGCACAACGCAGGTCTAGCTACAGCTGAGGCTTCTGGGAGCTGGTCTCACCCGAATAATCCAGGGCATCTCTGCTACAACTCAGGCCATGTCTCACGCAGAACAGAGTCCAGGCTTGCAGCACCCAGTGCAATGGCACTCACTGCATGCAGTGTTCCCTGGTGTAGCTCAAGAAGATCGGAGATTGGGAAGGTACTGGAGCAGTGCAGTTAATGCTTCTGTAAAACATGGACCTTGGTCCTCTGAGATCCTGCCATTCCACACTGCCATTGCACAGCGAGGGTATCTCAGAAGCTGAGATAGACTGAAAATTGGATGGGCATCATTAGGATGGGCAGACGAAGGGTAGCTCCTATTTCTTTATCAGAGGACATCTTTCATCCGGTATCTAGTGGGACAGCTCTACCCTGCTTAACGTCCGTGTTTTGGAGCAGATGTTCATGAGAAGGTGGATGGGGAATGGGCTTGGGTGTGAAAGCAGGCCATTTGCCTTGGTTGAAGATGCCCTCATGGAAGCTGTCTGTGACGTATCTGGGGAGGAGTGTCTCAAAACTGAGCCCCACCATGGCCACTGAACAGACTGAACTACCCTGAGTCTTGCTGGAACTTAACTGGGTCTTTGCCATTGCAAGAGAGGAAGAGGAAAAAGAGGGAATGGTGCAGTGGAGCTCTGTCTATACGCTTCTCTGTTAGCGCACAGCCAGGGCTAGTGTCATTGTGAGAATATGCAGCAGTTGCTTCTTACAGACGAAAGAAAAAAGATATGAAGCCCTACTGAAGGCTAGGGCTGAAGGAGCACTGAGAAAGCCCCAGCTAGAAAAACTAAGCTAGCTCTGCAGTTTAGTCAAGCGATGCTCAGCGTTGTGAATTTGATGAACAACACCAGTCTGCATGAAGACAGGCAACTTTTTAAATGGGGTTTTAATAAAGTCAGTATTGCTAAGGCTATCTATAAAGGTAATCTGCATAGAGTTTTAAACAAGTAAACTTAATGATGCCATTAACGCTTCCGACATAAATGAGACTGTTGCTGGAATACTGTGTCCGGCTCTGTTGTGGTGTTTGCATGTTAGAAGTGCATTGGCAAATTAACACGGGATCAGAAAAGAGCTACAAGAGTGATTCAAGGTCTGGGAATCGCATCTTATTGTAAAAGACTAAAGAAATCCCATCTATTAATTTATCCAAGAGGAGGCTATGACTTGGTTTGATCATAGTCTTTAAGTGCCCTAAGTGTCTCTATGGGGAGATTTCTGATAGTAGAGATCTCTTTAATGTGGCAGACAAAGGCATAATGAGATCCTATGTTGGAAAATGAAGCTCTATGAATTCTGAGCAGAAATAGGTGCTTTTTTTTTTTTTTTAAACCAGTGAGGGAACATAACCACTGGAACAACTGAGGCAAACAGTGGGTTTTCTGTTACTTTAAAGTCTTCAGAGCAAGATTGGATGCCAGGTTAAAAGCTCAGCCAGAATTTATGAGTCTGATACAAGAACGTCTGGCTGAAATTCACTGGCCCATGATATGTAGCAGGTCAGACCAGCTGATCATAACGGTCCGTTCTCGGTTTAAAAAAATCTATAAATTAGGTATTTCAAGTTCTCTGAGCCCTGATATTACTGGAGGTCTTGAAGGAATGCATGTCATCATTTAATTGTAAGCAAGCAGAGTGATTGCCTTTTTTTTTTTTCATTAATAAAACTTCTCTTCCAAGAGCTTGTTAGGCACCAGAGTTAAGCAGCTGTTAACAAACATGTCAACATTTTAAAAACAATTCAAATAATTCTCCTTTTCCCGTTTGCTCGGCTTTGTTTTGCAGCAGCACAATTTCATTAATGCTGCATCTACCAATGCTTCTCTAGGCAAAATTGCAAATTCCAGCAAAATAAAAAAAGCAACCTACGTACTTAGGGGAGCCTCCTTACTCCATGCCCTCCTTCACATGCATCCCTTCATCTCACAGGTACGTTGCAGGCTTTCTCTCTGCACCGTGCGTAAGCAGAGCAGGGAAGTCTGTCCGTTTTCTAGTGCAGGCCCCTTGCATAGGTGAGAACCCATTGCCTGTCACGGGAGCGCTTTGGCCTACAGAGCTCCTGGCTTCTCTGAATGAATGGCAGGGAAAGGGAAAATGGTATTAAGGAGACACCTGGTATTCCTGAAATTATGCAAGCTATTAACCTCCTTGAGGTTGCATAAAATGGCCTCCAGCGAATGGTCAGAATGTTTTTCTTACACTGGAGGAGTAGTTTTCAAGACAGCACAAACTTTCTTAATCTCTCTTCGAAGGAGAAAAAGAAAAAAAAAAGAAGATAAAAAAATCTTAGCCATGGCTCTCGGGAGTCTTGAAAATCATATCCACGGTTGTGTGGACATACTAAACCTCCGATACATTCAGTGCCTCGTTAGTCTCAGTTATCAAAACTGAAACAAGAGGTGGTGAGGAGCGCACCAAAAGATGGAGTTTAAAGTCGCTCGGGGACTGCGCTGCCATCGGCGGGAGTCCTCACCCCTCCCTCCGCCTCCGCTTCTAAACCCCGCAGCGTTTGATACGCAGGCAGTGAATCAGAGGGACGAAGCACCGGGGCTGGGCGAGCTGCTCGGCGGGGCGGCCGGGCCGCCGCTGCCTCCCGGGACGCGGGCGGGGAGGCCGGCGGGGAGCCGGGCACCGGGGGGGGAAGGTGAACCCGGAGCCGAGCGGGGCACAAGCCCATTAGTCGCACATAACTTGAGAAGACGCTTGGCCTCGCCATGACAACCACAGCCCGGGCTGCTCCCACGTCCCGCCGCCTCCCTCGGGAGCCCCTTTCCTTCCCTTCTCCCGGCGTTTGGGGAATGCGGGGCTGGAGAGACGAGCCCGGTGCGGGTAACAAAAGGGGATGAAAGGAGCTCTGTAGTTCACTTTACGCGTCCGAGAGGCATTTTCATGCTCCGTCATGGCAAGGAATCATTCCGAGGAAGTTCAGATCAAAGCGGAGATCGTCCCGGGTATTTGCATAATTGCCGGATTTCGGAGCACGGGCGGCCGAGCGGCGGCTGCCCAACCTGGGCACCGCACGGAGGGCTGTTCCTCGCCTCGCGGGGCCCCGTGGAGGCCCGGAGAGAGGGGAGGTTGCAGAGCATGCCCCCGCGGGGAGACAGCGAGGCCTGCCCCGGGAGCGGGGATATGGGCGCCGTGGGGCGCCGGTCCGGGTGCTGGGGCACGGCTCCGGTGCCCGATGGCAGGGAGCTCTCGGGGGCTCCTAAGAGCGAGGATTCCCCGGTGCGCAGCCAAGCGGTGCCCGGGTCCCCGGGGGCCGCCTCCCCCCGCTGCTGCCGTTGTGAGGGTGGTGCCGGTGGGGATCGGCTCCCTGCTCCCCGGCGACATCTGCGCCGTGGAGGCAGCACGTCGCCTCCCCGGGCGGCTGGCGCTTCCTCCCGGCCCGGCGGTTCGCACCGCCACCAGCGAGCGGGGATAAAGGGATTAAACGGCACGCTCGCTCCGCCGGGCGGCGGGAGGGGGGGCACTTGGCCGGCTCCAGCCTCCGCACGCCTCCCCCGCCGCCTGCACCCCGGCCCCGCGGAGCTGCCCCCGGCCGGCCCCGGCAGCGGGGAGGCACCGGGCGCGCCCGCCGTGGCTCATTGTTCCCGTAACCAGCCGGGGCTGCCGCAGGCGACCGCGGGGCGTGCGGCGACGGGGCTCGCCGCTGCTGCTGCCGGGGAGGGGATGCCCGGGGACACCCTTTTCAGCCATTTTAAAGCGGCAAAGCCGGCGTCTCGCCCGAGTGCCCCGGCCCCCTCTCGTCCCTGCGGAGCCCACTCTGCGCCCGGCCGTCGCTCCCGGACATGCGGGGCTCCCCCCCGCCCCGAAGCCGACACCGCCCGCACACGCCCCGCACCTGCGGCCCCCGGGCAAAACCCCACCCCCCTGCTCAGCGAGGACACCGCGCTCTCCCCTCGCCCCATCCCGGGGATGCGGCCAGCTCTGGCCCCTGCTCCCGCTCGGGTACAGCCAGCTCCTGCCCCAGCCTCAAACCGGGATGCAGCCGAACCCAGCCCCAGCCCCGGCTCGGGGTGCAGCCAGCCCCAGGCCGGGGTGCAGCCAGCCCCAGGCCGGGGTGCAGCCTCCCCGGTGGAGCCGCGGCTTCTCTCCGCATGGCCGGGAGCCAGGGAGGTGAGGTTAGCCTCGGAGCTGGCTGGCGGACGGCACGTTATTGTGAAAAGCGAGTGAAGAAGGCAAATAGGAGCATGGCACCGTATAGGCTCGCCACGTGACCGAAATGTGTTTATCTCGCCCCGGAGCAGGCGGGCTGCCTGCGGAGGCCAACCTTGCTTTCATGGCACAGGCACAACTCCCGTGGCTGCGGACGGGAGTGGGCCCAGCCAGAGAGCAGAGACCACTTATGTTTGCTTTTGCTGTCGCTTCGGCTCCTATCATTTGCCTTGTCATTCAGCATCAACCTCTCCCGGTCTCCCTCTCCCTTGCCCCCTTGCCTCCACCGCTGCTTCCTCCAGGGTCATTCGGGAAAAGACTGGGAATCCATCTGAGGAGTGAGATGGGGGAAGAAGGGTCGGACGGAGATGTGGCGGGAGGGGGCGGGGGGGAGACGCAAAAGCAGCTGCATGCAGAACAAAGCTGCTGGAGGGTGGCTTTTGGTGGTGGAGCAGAACCTCGTAAATGGGAGATTTCCGCTGGCAAGACTCCGCTTGCACAGTTTCTGTCCTGCCCTTGAACTGACAAGTGAATATCTGCATCGCAACCAGAAAGTAAATCACACCGAGCCTGGCTCGGGGGGCGGGGAGCGCACGACGCTCCGGTCGGTTGCTAAGTGCGAAAAAGTGGAAGATTGCAGCTTTTCCAGCGCAGCCCCGCTTCTCCGATACAACATTTACTTTGTGAGCCTGGTGAAATGCGGTCAGTGTTTATTACGGAGAGTGCCGGAGCAAGCTCGCATTTGCGTGATTAAGAGCAAGCGGAGGAGCGGCCGTGGTGCGGAATATCAAAGCGAGTCGGCCTTGGCAGGGCTCCCAGGCAGGGCTTTACTGGCACCCGCGGGATTCCACGGGGCAGGGCGAGCGCGGCCCGGGCGGCGGCGGCGGCTGCCGCTCCCCGCTCCCCGACGCCGGGGCACGGAGGGGGCGGGGGGGCAGCAGCCCTTCGCGGGAGGCCAGAAGCAAACGTCTTCTCTGCCGTTGGCTCCGCGTTAAGGAGGCGCGGGGCACTCGCCCCCGCCGGCTGCAGAGGCTGGGCCGGGCAATGCTCTGCCCGCCGGCTCGGCGCTTCGCAGCCTCAGCTGCGGCCAGCCGGCCGGTAATCTCATTAGTGCCGTCGCGTTTCGGGAGAAAAGCACCCGCCGTCCCCGCCCGGCCTCGGGAGAGCAGACAAAGGTCTGCCAGGCAAGGCCCCGCGGCCGTGGCACGCCGGGCCGGCCCTGTTAATGTTCAATCGGGACCGGGGAAGCCCTGCCTCTCCTCCCGGTTCCGCGCCGGGGGAGGCGCCGACCCCCACCCGCCGCTGCTGGGCCAGGGTGCGCCGAGGCCGATCCAACGCAGCGTGCAGCTCCGTCTTGGCCCGCCGGGATATTTTCTCCTTGGAAGTTATGCTAAAATAACATTTGTGTGCACGTTAATGATTTATTTATGGGGCTAATAACGCTCACATTCTCGCTGATATTTGTCTAGGCGAAAGACCAGCTGTGAAATGCCCCGCAGCTGTAGCCAGTGCTAGAACAGAGTGCCTTGGAACCAGAAATCAATGCTCCTGAAATGAACAAGTGGACAACTTATTAGGCTCAGTCACTCCACACGCCGTCCCCTGATAACAAATAGATGAAGTAGGAGCTGGAGAAAGGACGCGTCTGGGAAGGCCACAGATGCCCACTCCTTCGCGGCGAGGCCGGGTAATTCCGCGGGTGCAGCCGGCCACACGGACATCCCCGGGCAGGGCAAGGCCTGCCACTAGGCACTCGCGGGTGACCTAGGGTTAGATGGCAATAAATATAGTGAGTGCCCGGGAGAAAGGCTCCAGGAGTCATTGATAAAGGTGTCCGGTTTCCCTGCTGCTCCAGAAAGCACAACCGACAGGTTCAGCGAGATCACGTAATCGTGGCCTCTCTGCCTAGAAACAGTCACGCTAATTTTGCATTTTTACCGTCCATGGGGAGGAAAAATACCTGTCCTCCCGCAATGCAAATCCGTAGGCAAATAGATGTGCGGGCGCACAGGGAGCCGCTGCCACCCTGACCTCCTAGCTAAGAGTCGCTGGCCCCGGATTCAGAGCGGCTGGCTGGCAGCAGCACACTCCGAAAGCACACGGTATCGTGCAAACTCCTTGGCAGCTCCTCGCAACTCACTGCTGGTTGAGAAAAGTCCGAGCAGGAGCCTGCGGTTAATCTCCGAGGCCTTCATGCATCCCTGGCGTGCAGCGCCCCAGCGCTAAGTTCAATTAACATAACAGACACTAAAATAGGAGAGAGCGGCGCTGAATTTAATTTACAGGCTTTAAAAAAAAAAAAGGAAAATAAAAGGAAAAAAAAAAACCAACTTAGCACTTAGAGCGGTCTGGTGATGAACTCGAGGAGCAAGGTGGAAGGCGGTGGAGCCAGCCCCCCCTGCCTCCGAGAGGGACGGCGGCCAGTCCCGCGGACCCGTTCCGGGAGCCGGGACCACCTTTGTGTGTGCAGCACCGTAAAACATTTCTAGACAGGTAAACTCCTCCGATGGGGATGCCTCCCGCCGCGCCGCCCCAGCGCGGCTTTCCCCGAGTCCCCTCCCGCGGCGGCGGGGGCAGCCGCAGCGCGACTAGGTCGCCGGCGCGGGCAGGCACGTCCTGGAGCCTCCTTCCTGCTCCCCCCCCCCGAGAGGCACACACCTCGGTCCCGCTCGCTTTCCTCCTCCCGCTGCCTCGGGGGAGAGGGAGGAAATAGATGGAGGAGGGAGAGAAGCGGCTGGGTAACCCCCTCCCCGCTTTTCCTCCCCCCCATCCCCCGCCTCCTGCAAACTGCCTTCCATTAGCAGCAGAAGTTCACAAGAGAGCGAGAAATAAAGAGAGGGAGATCGAGGTTTCCGGGAAAAGGGAGAGGTGAAAATAGCGAGGTAGAGATAAAAAAAATATATATATATTATTTGTCGCAACCGAGGGACCCACCGATCGGCCGGGAAGCTGGTGGTATCCGGCCGGGGGAGAGGAGGGGAAGGAAGGGAGAAGAGAGGGCTTTAAAAAACTGGAAGGCAAAAGCTGTTGGGGAGGAAGTGTAAGCCGAGAGGGAGGCTGGGGGAGGGGAGAGAGCGCCATCTTTTCATGTCACAGTCACAGAGACAGCGCTGGGCTCGGCCACGGCGTCTCGGTTTCTTTTTAACAGCGGAAAACGTGCGATTAGCAGGCAGACGGGCGGAGACTACCAGCCCTGCGCGCACACACACAGCCCGCAGCTCTGTCTCCGCGCCGTGTAATCCCAGCGCTCAGCCCTGATGCACGCCCTCATTAAAAACACGGAGATTTCATCCTCCTTCTCCGCTCTCCCGAGGAAAACAACGCATGCCACCGCCTGAACCCGGGCAGGACCGCCCGCCCCGCACCGCCCGCCCGGGGCCCGCCCGGGGGCCCCGCGCTCCCCGCCGCCCTGCCCGGCCTTGCTCTGCCCTGCCCTACCCGACGGGCTGCGCGGTCCCCGCCGCTCGGCCCCTGCCTCCCCGCGGGGGGCTGATGTTTAACCCCCCCCCCGCATCCCACGGGGCCGTCCCCGCGGGGGCGCACGGCGGGGGGGGGGGGCAGGCTGTAGTCGTCGTCCCCTCGTCTCCCATCCCCGGGGGTTGCTGCTCCTCTACTGCCGGGGAGGCTGCTCGCCCCTTCACACCCTCCTCGCCCCCCCCCCCCCCGCACCCTCCCTTTCTCCATCCCGCGGGCCAGGGTGGGGTGCGCCGAGCCGGAGCTCCCCGCGCTGGGGCCGGCGGCGGGGAGCAGTGGCGGGATCCCTCGGGACTCGGCGATCCCGCGGTAAAGAGGCGGGCACCGCCGCCCACGGCCCCATGAACGGCGCTTTATGCCGCAGCGCTCAAACCCTTCATTGTGTTTGGCAGAATCACCTGCCTCCTCCGGAGCCGGGCGATTAATTTAATGCGATACAGAGCGCGCTCCGTCCCGGCCCCTCCTCGGCGGGGAGATCTCCGCCGGGCGCTCTCCCCGCAGCCGCGGCGCGGAGGAGGGGCACGGCACGGAGCGGCACAGCGAGGCGGGCTGGCATCCTCCGAGCACCGGTTCTCCCCGAGGCGCCCGGGAAAAACCGTTCTCGCCCGGTAGCGGCGGTGGCAGCTCCGATCGGAGTCGCACAAGCAGCCGCCGCCGCGCAGACCTGCTCGATGCCCGGGGGGGCCGAGGGGGCTGCGAGGCGGGCGGGGGCCGAGCCGTGCCTGGCGAGGGGATTTGCTGGGTCGTTGGCTGCGCCTGAGGAAAGGCGGGCGGGGGGGGGAGGTTGGCTGCGCCTAGCGATGGGGGATTTGAGAGGGAAGGGGAGGGGGTGGCTGAGCTCGATGGCGGGGGGAGCTGGCTGCCTCGACTGCTGGGGACGGCGGCTGTTATTATTGTTATTACTGTTATTGTTATTTTTAGGGGGCGGCAGTGGTGGGAGCGAGGGGGGGTGGGGCGGGCTGCGCGCGGCGGGGAGCGATGTGGAAGGGGGGCCGCCGGCTGCGCCCGCGGAGGGGGCATGAGGTGAGGGCGGTGGGAGAAGCGTCTCCTCTGTTTCTAATAAAGGAAACGACTTTTATTGAACGATAAATGCAGGGGAACGAAAGTCGTGTGGGTGCGCCTGGTGGGGGCGATTGATTTGGCGGGGGGGGGGGAGGCGGCTGCCTGTGCCGGCGCGGGGTGTTTGGGGTGGGGGGCGCGCAGCAGCGAGGGGCCGCCTGGCCTCCGCTGCTCCTGCCCGGGGGGGATCTCGGGGAGGGGGCGTTAGCCACCCCGGTGGAAGGAGGAGAGGGCTGCCCCTGTTCGTGGCGGGGGGGGGGGCTGGAGAGGGGGAGAGCGGGATGCTCGCGGTGGGGGGTCCGGAGGGAGGGGGGGCGTAGGCCGTGGGGTGGTGCCGCCTGCCCCTCTCGGGCGGGGGGGGCTGAGGGGGAGGTGTCGGCTGCGCCTTGCCAGTTGGGATTTGATAGGGGCGGTAGGAGACACGTCTCCTGTTTCTAATAAAGGAATCGGCTTTTATTGAAGGATAAATGCAGAGAACCAAAGTCGTGTGGGCTGCAGCCGCCGAGCTTCGTTAGCTGCCGATGTGACTGTGAAGATAAAACGCTCCACAATAACTCGAGCGCGAAGAGCGCCGAGGATGGGGACGCGCACTCCTTCCCGGCCCCAGCCCTGGCCCTCCGCCCCCGCCGTGCCCCGCGCCCTCGGCCCCGGCCCCGCGGCGGAAGGTGCCAGGGGAGCCTCAGACCGTGCTAACGGCTCGGCCTTGGGACTTCGCCAAGTTTCTCTGACTTAGGGGAACTCTGTGGATGAGTAATCGCGCCAGGGTTTGGGAGGGTGTTTTTTTTTTCCTCGCTCGCTCGGTCTCTTTTTTTCCCCCCTTGTCATCAGCTGCTTACCCACTCACTTCGAGAGCACGGCACCGACGGGTTTCTGAGAAGGGCGGCGGGAGGAGACGGGGAATGTGGAGAGGCCGGGGAAGCCCCCCTACCGTCTCAGCTCCTCGCCGAGCCACCCCGGCTCCGCTCCGGCCCCGAGCACGTCGGGGCTGCGCGGGGTCCCCGCAGTCCCAGTTCCCGTGCGGGGCCCTGGCTGTGGCTTTGCCGGGGGACGAGGGGCCACCCGCACGTCCACGCCACACACACACACTTCGCTGCCTCGCGTGGAGGCCCGTGCGGAGGTCTCCCAGGCCACCGAGGACACGGGGCGGCCGCGCCTTGCCCTCGGGGAGGTGTCGGGAAGCCTTTTCTGCTCGGCATCTCGGCTTATCGCAGGTGGGGACAGCTCAAGGACGGGAGGGGGAAACTGCGCGCATGAGGGGAGGCTCCCGGGGACGGGGAAGCAGCGCGTAGCCCTGGCCGGGGACGGGAAGGAGCGATGCCCGCATCCTGCCTGCGGGCCCCGGGGTGGCCGCGGCGGTGCTTTGCCCGGTGCCGTGCCCGCCCGCGGCCTCCGCGTGTGCTTGCCGCGCGGTAGGATGAGGCCGGGGGGGGCTCGGCGGAAGCAGAAGCGAGTCGACGCGGAGCGCGGCCGCTGACAGCCGATCCTGCAGCTTGGCTGAGGGCAGGCCGGGAGGCAGCATTGCCGTCCCCCCCGCCCCGATGCCGTCGGGGGTGCTGCAGCGAAACGACCTGGAAAAGGCAGCCCAGCTCTCGCTCTGCCTCACCCGCTGCCGCGTGTGGTGCAGGCGTGGGGCTCTCCCCAGCGCTGGTCCCTGCCTGGTTTACGGGCAGCGAGGGGCCGGTAAGGCGGGCCGCGTCCCCCGCCTGCGACGGGGGCGGTGGGCGGGTACGGCCGGGGAGCGGGCTGCGCTGCTAATCTCGGCGCCTGGCAGGTTTCAGTCCTCTGATGACCTGCGTGATTTGGCTTCCGAGAGGCGCGCTAGGAAGCGGCTGCTGCCCTGGTTTGGGTACCGCGGCGGCGGGAGAGGGAACACGTAGGGAGATGAAGTGAGGACGTCATTTTAAATGGCGTTTCTGAACGGAAAATACTTTTATTTTCCCTTGTTTTTTTGAAGCTGCTTTCGAAGTGAGCATGTTCTGCGATAAGAGGTGACCGATCAGAATCGCTGGGGGGAGGTTGTAAGCAGACGTTTTGCCCCAGCTTAGTGTTATCTTATCTTTCACACTTGCAGGGCGAAAAAGTGGCTTATCTTTATACCCACCCCCCTCTCGCCTTAATTGCTAAAAACACTGTGAAGTGTTAAGTACAGGACTAAAGAATCTCTCCGCGTGTCTGCCATGCGAGTGAAGGGGGGTGAAAAAAAAAAAAGGATACAATTTGAAAAATTAGGGGCTTTTCTCTGGAAAAGTACACACGTGTACACACCGAGAGCCCCTCCCTGCCCCCGCTCCGCTGCTGCTTTGATGTTGCAGGCTCTCATTTCGTATGTATGCACCCCGGCGAGCCACCCGCCGCTGCCGGGCTTCCAGCCGGGGCGCAAATCCCGCTCCGCACGACGGCGAGCCCGGGGGCCGCGCCGCGGGGCGCGGGCGCTATGGGCGGCGGAGGCCTCCGCTGTCACCTCTGGGGCGGAGTGAATAACCCCAGTGTTTATGAACCCGGGCGGGGAATTGGTATTCAGCGCCGAGCCACGGCATCGTCTCCTCGCTTTCTCTCCCCACCCCCTCCGAAACAAAACACAACACAAAAACAAAACCAGGAGGAGGACGGAGGTGATTCATCGACTGTATCCAATTATTAACATACAAGCTGTAGTCTGCACAAACACACCTTCAAACCATGGCGGTTCCCCCGGCCGCCGTATATTTAAACTCGGGAGCGTGGTGGCTGCCGTGCCTCCGCCGAACCGCCGCTCGCTGCCGCTCCTCCCAGGCCGCCCAGGGACGGGGCCGGGGCGCAGTCCGCGCCCCCCCCGGGGCTGAGGGAGCCCGCCGGGAAAAGGGGGTGCAGCCCCGGCTCCCGTTCATTGCCTTCAAAGGCGAAGGCTCAACCTTGCCCGCACCGCTGTCCGGCCGGGGCTGGGGTTTTGCCTGGCTTTGGCCCCTGTTCTTCTCCGGTGCCCTCCGCGCCGCCCGCTGCCCCCCGCCTGGCTAGGGGGAGGCGAGAAGAGCGACAACCTCGCCGGCGCTATTTTTACTCCTCTCCAGACTTGTGCGGCGCACGCCCCCTCCCCTGCAGGGCCGTGCCTAGCGGCTGCATCTACCCGCTGCCAGGAGCGGCCGGGGCTGCCGGCGGCCCTCCGTTCACTTCCTCCTGCCCGGCCGGCCCTCTCGCCGCACCGCCGGCAGGGCCCGGCCCCTGCGCCCGGGGCGGCATCCTGCAGCACCCCTCTGCCCCAGGGGACAGTGCGGGGGCGGGGGGGGACACACACAGGCGCGCCGCAAGCAGACAAAATGGCCGAGGTGTGCAAGTGGGAGAGGTGGAGGGGGCAGCTCGCAGCCAGCCTGCCCTCCTCCTGCGGCGGGGCTGCAGCCCCCCTTTGCCTCCAGCCCGTCCCCCCGCGGTCGCCCCGGTGGGCTCGGCGCCGCGCCTTCCCTATCGAGCTGTGCCCGGGCCCGGCGAGCCGCTTCCCCCGGCCGCGGTCGGCAGGCCTTGCTCCCCGGCTGGAGGCTCCCGAGAGGTGCGTGTGTTTGTCTGCCAGTCCCTCCCGGGCTGTCCGCTCCGAGCGGCAAAACGGGTCCGGAGGACAGCGGGCATCCCCGCTCTTTTGTGGAGCGGGGGAAGGGTGCGGAGCAAAGCAAACACAAGCAGAGAGATTTGTCGTTCGCCTTTGTAAGAAAGATAGCGGCGCTTAGTCCGTGAACCGAGCGCGTCTCGGGCTCTTCTGGGGAGAGGGAGAGAAAATAATGGATCTCCTGTCAACAGAGTAGCCCTGAACTACGAAGTAAAATTATAGTACTTCTGCTATGCAAAACCCCGTTGATTGCACGGGGAGTTTGCATGGCGGTGTAACAATATGCTGGCACCGTGTCAGCTCTGAAAGCGCTGCAGACCCTGTATAACGCCAATTGAGGCTTGTCTTGTTTTGTTATTCAGATTTCTACACTTCCATTAAAAACAGCCTTACAATAAGCAATGATAAAGGTCTGATTTAAGACACACTCAAGCAGGGCAATTCAGAGCTTAGGACAGTGATCTGTTATTTATAGGCTTTTCCTAGCACTCATCACCAGGCTGTCTGAGCACCTCGCTCGCATTAATTCATTTTACCTTCGCAGCCCCCATCTCCCTTCGCTCCCATTTCCCCTGCCCAGGAGACCCTCCTGCTCCGGTTGCCGTTCGGTGGGCAGGGGAGCGGGGTGTGGAGGCGGCCGGGAGCCCGGCCTCCCAGCTCCTGCGGTTTAACCCCCAACTTTCTGAGGTGCGCGGGCCGGGAGGCGCGGGGGGGTGGGGGGGAAGGCTTCCAATTAGA
This sequence comes from Nyctibius grandis, assembly GCF_013368605.1. Classification (NCBI taxonomy): domain Eukaryota; kingdom Metazoa; phylum Chordata; class Aves; order Nyctibiiformes; family Nyctibiidae; genus Nyctibius; species Nyctibius grandis. The sequence continues at coordinate 27,958,552 of NC_090659.1, forward strand.
GGCGGCGCTGGAGGTAAATGAGAGCCGGCAGAAAGCCATCCCACTTGGAAGCCTCCTGCGAGAAGCCCATTCTGCCATTAACAATGGATTTGTCTTTACGAGGAGGTTAAGTACTTCGCATTATCGGAGCAGCCGTTTTTGCGAGCGCATCCTCGCTCGGCTCCGCGGCGGCGGCGGCGGCGGCAGCAGCAGCAGCAGGAGCAGCGCGGAGCCTTCCGCTCTGCTCCCGGGGAGAGAGCAGTGTGCAGCGGCCTGACCCGGGGGTCAGCTCCCTCCAGGGTGTGTGGGAGCAGGGGGAGGCGGCTCGGTAATCCTCAAGGCAAGAGCCATGCTCTGAATTTTCCGCGGTTAGCGCGGTGGTGCCCGCACCCGCGGCAGGGGAAGGCGGCGCGGCGCGCAGCCGGGCCGAGCCAGGCCGCGGGAGGAGCGAACTAAAGCCCCAATGTGTTCGCCGGGAGCCGCCAGCCTCCCGCTGCAAAGCTCGGGCACCCGGGGAACAAAAAAGGCACAGAGGCAAACAAGCGCGGGTCTGTTCCTCCCTGCCACGGAGGAAACTGCGTTCACAAAGAAAGAAAGTTTAACTACAGTTAAAAATAAAAGTGGAGCGAGTTTAGCCCGAGATAACTTGAAGTCATTGGTTAAAGGAAAAAAAAAAACCACCCAGCCTCAACCACCCAGCCCCACGCTGTAGGCGCACACATGTGATCCGGAGTTTGCAGCCCGGGGGAAGGGAAGCGGGCGACTTTGTGATGCAAGTGCGGGCCGATGGCACCGCGGATCCAGACCTGCGGGGAGAGACAAAGCCCGGACCAGTGCAGCCGTGAAGCCGCGGCTGCTGCCATCTCGCCGAGAGATGCGCTAGTTCTGCTTTCCGAAAGAAGCAATTTTAATGAGGTTTTCCCTAGGAAAGGGAAATAAAAAAAACAAACAGAGGCCTTTCCTCCAGCTGTGTGCCTGTAACTCACGTGTGTTCAGTCTAATAACTTTTAATGTCTAGCCCTAAAACATCTTTATAAAAAATAGCTTTACAATGTAATAGGCCAGGTGTCCTTCTGCTTGTTATCGAAGATTAAAAAAACGTGCGTGAGCCTTTTCAGATGCGTGTCCCGCCGTGCCGGGACCAAACCCGGCCGCTGCCCGGGGTCGTGTGCCCCGCCGGCAGGCACCACGCGACCGCAGCCCGGCCGCCGCGCTCGGCGGCTCCCCGGGCTCCCCTGCGAGGAAGCCGAGCGGTGCGGCTGGAGTTTCGGGTTTCAGACGGTGGATATTTCACTTCTGCTTTGAGACGGGCGAGTTTTTTAAGAGAGACGTAGCGAAAACACAAAGCCCCGTGATGGCAGTTTCATGAAATGCCAACCCTCTGGCCGTGACCCGGCTGCATGTGTGTGTGGAGGGTGTGTGTGCGTTCCGTGTCCCCCCTCCCCAAGCAGCTGGCAGCCCCCGCATTTTTTTCCAGACATGGCTTAGATTCTCGAATAAAAACTTCTGGATTTTTTTTTTTTTTTTGGGGGGGGGGCGCTTTGTTAGGGACGACTTTTCGGGAACTCCTGCTGTTCCGTCTTTGGAGATAAGTAGCGGCGCAGAGCAGGCAGGCAGCCCCGGCAGTCCTGCTCTGGTGCTGAATACTCACCGCCTTGCTTGCTGCTTGTACGGTCTCGGCAAGGAAAGCTTTTGCAGCTCGCCGCGTCTCCGCAGCCTTTTTTCGCGCAGGGTCCTGGACGTGGCGATTAAACATCCCCCCCGGGGCGAACTGTCCGTGTTAATCGCCCGGCGTTTGGCTGGCAGTCGCTCCCACACGGAGGGGCGGCGAGAAGGGCTCGATGCGGCGCCGGCGGCGCGGAGGTGGCAGAACTGGCCCTGCGGCCCGGGAGCCTCTACGCCGCGATCTCCGCGGGACCAGACCTGGGAGTATCGGCGGGGATGGGCGTTATGAACGTGAAATTTACGAGTCGAGCTCGCCGAGCCAAAAGTTACCTTGCCAAAGTAAATAGATGCAGCCGATAACTACCAACCCGGAGATTAAAGGGCTCCTCAACCCGGGCAGAAATCTTAAAGCAGCCGTAGAAATGCCAGCGAGGGAAACGGCGCTTCAGTCGCCACCCCATCCCGGGCTGTCACACCGCTCACACGCGGTAAAAACCGCGTTAAGAGCTGCCAAAGCCGGATCAGGCGAAAAAGCGCTTTAATAAGCTCCCCCCCCCCCCCCCCGCCCCACGCAATGCAGACGTTGACAAACGAGTGGCTTTTTTTCCATCCCGATTCAGAGCCTGGAGAAAGGGACCGGGGGGAAAGCGCGGAAATCAGCGCGACCGAGCCGCGAAACACGCGAAGTTGGGGCCGGCGGGTGGGACCAGAGAGGGGCCCCGGGGGTAGGGAACCCCCCTCCACGGGTGGGAGGCTGCGAGTGAGAGGGTCCGTGCGGGCTGTGACCCGTGGGGGGGGGGGTCAGGACGGAGGACGGCTGCGAGCCCCCGGTGGGTTCTAGGGAGGCGGGGATGCCCTTGCGCGACGGGGGGAACCCCGGAGCCGGCGGGTCTGGCTGGGGGCGCGGGCTGAACCGCCGGGGGGGATCCCGGGCGCCGCGGTGTGGCGGGGCGTGCTGCGGACAGCGGGGCGGGAGGGCCGGGGGCGTCCGGCGGAGGGGCCGGGGGGCGGCAGCGCGACGCGACCCGCCGCGGAGCCTCGCAGCGATGTCTGGCAGCGCCGCCGCCGCCGCCGGGGTTTTGACAGCTTGGCGGAGCGGAGTGAGTGGAGCTTTATGGTAATTGCGGTTCTCCACTGGCCTTCTGGGTAGCGAGCGAGGGGGAGTATCGGCGGGGCGGGGGGGGCGGCTTTCCTCTCCCTGACGGCCGGGGAGCGCGGAGTCCCCCCGGGGCGCCGCAGCTTGGCAGCGACCTGTGCCAGCTGGGGGGGAGCGGGCGAGGCGAGGGGCTGACGGCGCGGCGAGAGGGGGCAAATCAATTAGTCAGGGCAAGGGGGGCGGTTAGCGGGCGAGCGGCCGGGCGAGCCCTGCCTGGGCAGGGAAACGCAGCCAGGGGAGGGGGAAACTTGCAGAGGGAAAAAGCGGTGGCGGCGCTGCTGCCGCTGCCGCTGCTGGCGGCGGCTCCCTCGGTGCAGCGCCTGCCCGGGGGGAGGGGAAGGGAGGGGAGGCGGTGGCTGGAGGAGGAGGAGGAGGAGGGAGAAAGGGAGGGGGGATGCGAGGGGAGCGCAGCGTGCAGCAGACGGAGCCCGGTCTCCCAGCGGCAAGGTGAGGAAGAGCGGCTTTCCCGGCGGACTAAAGAGGGGAGGGGGGGGGAGAGGAAGAAAAAGAGAGAGAGGAGGAGAAGAGGAGGAGGAGAATTAAATCCCCAGCCACACACACACAAAGCCGCGGCGGCCAGGGCACGGGAGACGGCGGCGCGGGCGAGATGTGGGGAGCGCCGCGCTCGCCAGCGCAGGAACTTCGCCCGGAGCAAGCCAGCAACATGGCGCTGCCAAACCAGAGCCGGCAGCCGGAATGAGCATCGCGGGCTGCCTCTCCCGCTCCCGCCGCTGAGCCCAGCCGAGCCGAGGAGTAAAGCCCGGGAAGCGGGCACCTGCCCCGTCGGCGCCGGCAGCGGCCGCGCTCCTGACCCCCGCGCCCTGCAGGTCCCTGCCTTCCCGCACCCCTTCCCCGGACCGCCCGAGCCGGGACAAGCCGCGACTCAGGCACCCACGGAGAGCGGGAGAGGGTTCGGGAAACTTTTCTCGCCTCCACCCCCCCGACGGGGCTGCCCTTCCCGGGCGAGCAGCAGGGCGAGGCGACGGTGTGGGGACTCGCGGCGCGGACCGGGTACGCCGCAGCCCCGCGGCGCGGGAGGAAGGTCAGTGCTCCGCTCCGCGAATAGCTCCCGTGCGGAAGCGCCGCCGCCGCCGGGTCCCACTGTGACGGGGCGGCCGCGGGGCTCCCCTCGCCCCGCCGCGGGGACGGCAGCGCGGCGGCGCGGCCGAAAGTTACGGCGCGGGGCAGCGGGGCTCGGGCGGGGGTGGCGGGCAGGCGGCGGCGGGGGGAGAAGGGTCTCCCGGTGCGCCTCCGGGGCTGCGGTGGCGGAGGGGAAGTTTGGAGGCAGCTGCTTGTAAAGATGCCTATTTGGGGCGGCGGAGGCGGGGGGAAGGTGCCGGTCGAGCTGTCGGCTCCCGTGCGCTTGTGAGGGGGGGGGGGTGGTGGTGTTCCCGTCGTCTCGCACTTCGCGATCGGGAAGGCGCCGGGGCAGCGGCGGTGCGGGGCTCCCGGGGGACAGGGCGAGCGACGAGCGGCGCTGCCGACCCGCCGAGCGGGGACGGTTCCCGCGTCGGGCGGGCCGGGCTCCGCGCTCCCCGCGGAGAGCGGCGGGCAGGTGAGCGGCGGCGAGAGCCCGCTGCGGGCTGCCTTCCCCTCACCAGGGGAGCCCGGGGCGCCGCTCCCCCCCCTTCCCTCCGCCCCGGCGGGGCGGGCGCCGCCGCGCACGTGGGGCAGCGCGGCCCGAGGCTTTCCCGTGCGCGGAGCTGTGCTGGCGTGAGGTCCGGCGTGAGACGGAAGTTTAGTCAGCCCTAAAATGTAGTTTGGAGTTGGGGGGAGCGAGCCGGAGGGAGGGTCGGGGCTTGCCATCAAAGGGCCGGCCGGAGGGGGACGGCCAGGCAGGGAGGCAGCGGAGGCTGCTTTGTGAAGCCGGGGCCAAGTGGGGCGGCTCTGCGCAGCATATGAGGCATGCATTTGATGTTCGCGGAGCGAGTCCGGGGGCGAGGGCTGCGGAGCGTTCACGTTCCTCTTTCGTGATGTGTGTGTGTGTGTGGTGTGTGTTTTCTTTTTTTCCTTTTCTCCCTCTTTCTCGTTTCTGCGATGTCTGTCGGCTCCCGGGCTTGGTGATCGCGGAGGGGGCAAGGGGGACGGCGAAGAACACCTCCCCCTTTCCCCCGACAGCAAAAAAAGCAGCCCCGACCACAGTGAGTGGTGTAAAACTGACAAAGTGTGGCGACTGGCTTTAATGGTATCGCCTCGGAGCGCCTCGCAGCATTAATTCCCACTAATGAATCTTTTCCAGAAACTCCGTTCATTGCTTTCATCTGCTCTTTGGAGCCTGCAGCTTTTGTATTCGTGTTTGTATTAAAAGTGGGGGGGACGGGGGGAGCCCAGCCCGCACGACGTAGCCCCGTAGCCAAGCCCGGATTTTCCAAAGGTTTCCATTAACTTACTTTTTTTTTTTTCCCGCCCCCTCCCCGTGGCCCCTGCCGCGGGGGACGAGCGGGGAGAGCCGTGCCCCGCCAGGGCCGCTGGGGAACAAAGCTGGGGGTGAGAGCGGGCGGGCGGTGCGGGGTCTCGGCCCCGGAGGCAGCGCCTGCAACCCCCCGCCGCGGGCTCCGCTGCGCCCGGGCCGCCGCCACCCGCGCTGCCCCCTCCCCGCCCGCGCTTCTCCCGCAGCTTTGTGCCCGTCGAGCCCGGCGTACCGCTTCCTCCTGCCGCCGCTCTCGCCTGCTTTCGTCCCCGAGACACTGGTGCTTGCCTGTCTGTCTGGAGCCCGGTGCCCTCGCGCTTGCAACACACCGATTCCTTTCCTTTCGGTTCTGCTGTCAGAGCCGCTGGGTGTTTTTTTTTCCTTTTTTTTTTTTTCCCTTTCCCCAGAGGTAGCCAGCGCAGCGCTCACCCTAATTGCTTTTAGGAGGATTAGGAGCAAACTCCCCCCCCCCTCCCTTTACCCCTCCCTCGGTTGCCTTTGCGCGCCGGGGTTGCAGTTTATCCCTGGTGCAGTTCTTTGAATTGCTGTCACAAATAGGTGACTCAGAGTTAATTAGGAAGTATGCACCGGATCAATGGGCTGCACAGCTCATTAGTTATTCCCCAGCCTTTTGCAGCGTTGGACCTCCGGCTCCTCGCCCCGTATACCTCTTTAATACGCAACCCGGAGGGCTGGCAGGGACCAGGGAGCACTTCGAGTGAGGGGGGCTGGGTGTGAAGGGGCGTGATGAATACGGACATTGAAGTTTCCAGGTTGGGAGGATGCGTGTGGACGAGTGGCCGGGTCCCCTCTTGCTCTCCTCCCGCCCCCCCCAGCCCCTCCCACCCCGGCTATCAAATCTGCCTCCCCGCACGAGCGTGGAGGGCCCTCGCCCGCCCCGAGGTCGGAGGGACGAGCCCGGAATGTTACCAAAAACAAACAGGCACCAAAAAAAAAAATGTGTGTGTGTGTTTATTGGAGCGTACGGTGAGAGAGCAGACAAAATCTCATTTGTCAGGCATGAAGGTGGGCTGTATGGAAGGCTATAAATATACCGGGGAGGATTGTATCGCGGTCACTTTTCTGTTCTTCGCCATTTCTAAGGTGAGTGGCGGAGGCTGAGGGACCGGGCAGGGGCTTCTCCTGGTATTGTTTGTCCGTCTGTGATAGATCGGTCTAGACAGCCGCTCAGGCTCCCTGCGAGCTCAGGAACCAGAGCCTGAAAGGGAGAGTGGGGGAGTCGGAGAGGAAAAGGTCACCGCGATATTTTTTTTTTTTTTTTTTTTTTTTTTTGGTGGCGATGGTTGTTAACCCTTAAAGCCGACAGGGGATCGCGGCCGGCTGCTCGGGCCTGGAAGGATGCGGGAGCAGCAGTGGTCGCAGGGATGCTGCTGGAGCCGGGGCACCGTGCCTCGGGCCCCGGCGCTGCCCCATCCATCTCATGGCTTTATGAGAGCTGTTTCCCACAACAGGAAAAGAGTTCACGAGGCGAGCGCCAGATTATTTCGTTCCCAGGAGTTTCCTCTCTATGGAAACTCCGAGGAGAGCTTGGAGCTGGGATCAGACAGCCGCGGGGCCAGGGAAGCCGCCACAGCCTCTCGGGCTCAGGGGGGCGGCGGAGCCCCGGGGGGTGGCCAGGCGGACGAGCCCCACCGGCGGGGCGTCCCCGGTGGCTTTTAGCCCCCCCTGGCTCCGCCGTGCCCCCATTTCCTGCGGGCTGCAGTGGAAACCCCGCAGCGGAGGTTCCCGGCCCCGCGGGGGGAGCGGGTTTCTGCGGCTGCCTTCGGGTCCCATCAGCTGCCTCCCTGGCAGCTCGGTGCCTGTCGCCCCACCGAGCCGCCTGCATGTTCACAGCGCGGGTCAGCCCTTGGCTCGTGCCTTTGCAGGCGGAAGCTGGGCGTACCTGCCTCAGGGTGTTTGGAAGCCCACGGGAGGCATGCACACCTCGTGGAGCACAAGGGCGGGGGGGGGGGGGCCCTGCTTTGGAGCTGGGGTGGGTCGGGGGTTATTTGCAGCTCCTGCGTGTGTATGTGCTTCCTTTTGTACTGAGACGTCCTCGGTGGATGAGATGCGATCGTGGTGTGCAAGCCTGGGCGGTACAGATTAAAAGCAGTTAAAGCTTTAGAGCGATAGATAAAAGCTGGTTTTGTTGGATTCGCCTGCAGCACAGACCATTCCCATTCCCCTTTGTCTGAGCCCTGGTTCCGGGCGCTACAGCCTTACTGGAAATGCTCCCGAGCAGTCCGCGCAGCCAGGGCAGCAGGCAGCTCAGCGCTTATTTACACGTCACATCTAAATACATCTCTAATTAGATAGAAGCAACGCCGGAAATGGCAGATTTGTTGCATATCTAATAGAGACCAGTGCAAACAGACTCAGCAGGGCTTCCCTCTCTTCTCTCTCCCCCCCGCAAAAAAAGGACCAGCAAGACCAGGCTAGTAATCTGAGACCAAACAGAAATGACTTCTCCCATTTGAGTGTGTTATGAACCACATTGGCGAATGTCTCTATTCTAATATTTAAAGCAATATTTAGGATGTGTGAACTCAATGCCCAAATATGGACTGGGTCTTGAAACAATACTGGTGCCTTGGCTTTATTCCTCTGCTGGTGGACAATCCAGGCTCCGTGTCACGCACTGTATTTGCCTTTACCGGGATGTGCGGAGAGCTGCAGCTTCTCAGGCAGTTCGAAATTGTCGTTCGTTTTCCTTCCTTTTCCCCCACCCTGTGATAATTCGCTTTTTTTTAAGGCTGATAAAGAAGCCAAGGTCCCCTAACAGGGATGCCAGAGGCAAGGCGACTGAGTTCCAGCGGCTCTTGTACAGTCCATGCAAGCAAATTTTGTGGATCCGTGCAGCTGCGAGACCACACAAAGTTGTTGACATGCTTTCGGGTCTCTGTTTGCGGAGAAAATGGACCCAGGCCACCACAGCCCGAAATAATGAGTGCTGTGCATACCAAAGTAGTCTTAGCAATCTGTGGCTGTCGTTTAAAACGTCTCTCAACTTTGACCGGTGAGTGGCCCCTGCAAAGACGGGCAGAAGAACTGCTCCAGCTCAGGTTGTAGCTCTAGCAGCCACATTGCTCTCGGAGTAAGTGTGGCTTGGAGTAAATTGGTGCTCAGCATGGAGAAGTAGGCTCTGATTTCTGGGTGTCTCGAGCAAGGTGTGGGCTCTCGCCGGGACTGCAGCGCGGTTGGGTTGCACAGGTGATATGCGATACGCTATCTTTCCCCCGAACACCGCAATAGATCACGCTTTAGTGCAGGCTTAGAAAGAGCAGCATGAAGCCGAGTTTAATACTTCCTCCTTAGGCTGGTGTCGCTTTAGAAATAATTGATGGCCAGAGCGGGCCTGCTCCCCTCATTCGTGGTTTTGCAATAACCTGAGCGGTGGAGTTGAGCCGGCTGGCTGGGGAGAGCCGGGCTAACCCCTTTTAGCTATGCTGAGCAGCTCTCACTGGCTGCGTGCGTGCGTGCAGGAGGCAGCGCGGAGGCCTGGGCTGCAGGCAGGGGGAGTTCCCGTGGCCCTGAGCAGCTCCCGTTAATCCTCGTGTCCTTTCAGGGAACGGGCTTATGGCGGTCGCTGCTCAGGAGCGACCTTGCCCTCCGACCCACCCCGACCCGCTCAGGTCCCCAGGCTGCTGTGGGCAGGGGCGTCTTTCCCGGGGGAGCGCGTCTTTTGTGGGGGTTTCTCGGGAGCAGCCAGCCAGCGCTCCTTTGAATGGCTGAGCAGACGAGGTGGGGATGGAAAGGAGGAGGCCAAGAACTCGTTGCAAATGTGGATTTAGGAAAGTTCTGCTGCTTTCCAGCAGGGAATTCATTTTTCCTTGTTTGCTGGACAGCAGTTCTTGGCCGAGCGGAGATTTTTTTTTCCCCTCCTCTCTTCCACCGCTGGAAAAGTTAGCGAGTGGGAGCACGCTTCAGTACCTGCCCGCCTGTTCTCCTAAACCGTTGTCTGAATTATTTGGGACTTTCCCTCCGCTTGCAAGCGTTCCTCACACCCCAAACCTACCTCGTGAGCTAATAGATTCGGTGCCGTGTGATTAGACATGCAAGGAAGTCCGCTTGGAGAAGATCCTGACAGCATGAAATATAATTTGTGATCTGAAAGACAGTTTCCAGTATAATCTCATTATGCACCACAGACTCCCGGTGTTATTTTGTAGAAGGCGGACAATGATCAATTTACATTGACCTGGGGCTGGGCGAGCTTTTAGATGGTAATTGCCATATTGATTTGCATGCAAAAAGACGACCTGCTAAAATTAAAGACCGGAAGCTAAATTAAACTAAATTTATTGTCTAGGTGCAAACTAAAAAGACTTGTTAAAGTCTAGGGTAGACTTGGAAAGCTATGAAATTCAGAGAAGAATGACTCTCATCCCGATCACTCTGAAAAATGAATCTACATGATGGAGACCGGGGCTGCAAAGACCCCATTGTGAGTGGAGGCATACAAGCCGGGGCTGTTCCGTGTAAGTCCCGACTCTCTAAACAATCGGAGAATAAAATATCTCCTCTGTCCAATGAAAATCTAGGCCTGAATGTTGGGATTGTCGTGCTAAGGAAAACAAAGCTTTATTTGGATAAGACAATTAAAGTGGAAAGCGCAGAATCCACCAGCCACACTGGGAATGGCTCGTATAAAGAGCTGAGTGTGTTCAATAGAGCGCTGGGGAAAGGGGGAGGCTCGGGGCTGCGCTCCGTGGCCGAGCCCGCACCGGGAAAGCCTGGCATTGTGCTTCCTCTGCCTGCTCCTCGGCCAGGAGGGGCGAGATTGCTCCCAGCCAAACGCGCTCTCCTTTCCGCGGCTCCCTGTGCCCTCAAAGCAATCTCCCGTGGCCGGGAGCTGCCCTGGCGCAGCTCTGCGGTGGGGTCGCTCCCCGTGCACCTCCAGACGGCCCTGGTGGGTCGCAGTACGCCAGCGCTGCCAGCCAGCCCGTTCCTTCTGAGAGCGTGTTTTGCTTTTCTTTTTCAGCTGGAGTAGCTCTTGCTCTTACCTCCGGTGTTCATTTAACGCTCGGGAATACCTCACCTAGGGGCCTCGTATGTCTTTCAGTATTTGCATATTACAAAACATTTGGGCCTGTACCCTCAGTTATAAAAGTCAGATCTCCTCCTCCACAACAGTATCGGAGTAGCTGGCGCCTGGGACAGTTGATAGCAGAGAGAAGTATGCCCATACTTGCACAAGCAGCAGACCCCACGCCTGGGGCAGCCCGATGGCTGTCCTTGTGCTTGCATGGACCAGGTGCTGTGGGGCTGCCTATCCCTCAGCCGGCTGCGTTTCCCCCATGCTCCCCAGGAGTGGGGTGGCATTGCAGCTGGGGGGCTCCTGGAGGAGGTGGCAGAGCGTTGTGGGGCTCATTTAGCCGGGGCTTGAGTATGGCATTTGCGTGTGGCGGCGGGTAGGGACAGAGAAGTGAAATGAAAGCTGGAAGGGGCGTATTCTCAGCTCTCCTTGAAATTCACAGAGGGCTCGCTAATGGCACAAGAAGGGGTGGGCTGAGCTCTTCTTCTAAGGGTAAATTCCCTCTGAGCCAAACTTTCTCCACGGGAAAGCTCCTGGCTATGGAGAGATCCTACAGGGATCCCTGATCCCTGGGCAATCCCCTTTGCTCCCACGCCTCGGCGTGCTGGACTTGTTCTCTAAGCTTCTCCGGCTTGCCCACAGCAGTAGGAGGCTGAGCTGGGCGTTGGGGGAAGCGCTTCCCACAGGCTGCGGTCTCTCTGGCTCACCTTGCTCTGGCCTGGTCGTGCTCCCCACACAATGTTTTCCTTTCCTCCTGTTTCAGTAGTTAAGCACAAAGTGGATTAGCAAAGTCCCGTGCAGAATTAAGCCGGCCGATGAGAAGTTATGCCGAGCTCTGCCAGGCAGACCTCCTGTGCCGTGCCGTGCTTTGCTGTGCCAGGGCAGCCCAGGGCCAGCGAGCAGGGGTGCATGCTTCCCAGGGCCTCTATGCAGAGATGAGTAAGGAGAGAAATAGCTCCTTCTAAAGTTGAGAGCAGCAGGGGAAGCGGGAACAATACTTGAAAGCAGGAAGTGATCTCCCAAGGTAAATGTTTTAATGGAAGTGTAACCTGGCATTGCACAAAAACCCAACCCAGGGCGTCCGCTGCCAGCTGGGGAGGATGCAGGGCTCGGGGGAGATGTGTGGGAGGCTGTGCCGTGCCACGCCAGAGGCACCCACGGCAGAGCCGTGCGTGCGGAGCTGGGGGCGGCTGCGTTGTGGCCTGCCCTGAGCAGGCGGCTGAAGGTTGTCTTATTTTAGCTACAGAAATATCTCTCCAGATCCGTCACTGCGAGATCTCATTTGCAATAAACTGTATTGGCTCTCCTCTTTATACAAATTGCTGGTATGAAAGAAAACCCAGCCTATATGCATGGAGGCAGGCATGAGCTAGTGAGATCAGGTTTCCTACTGAGCTCCCGGAGGAGAAGTCAGCATTTGATTGAAGCTACACTTGGTTCTTCGTTCCCAAGGGACAGCAGCCCTGAAACACGAGAGCCCTCCCTCCTTTTTTCCCCCCTTCTCTCTCTTCTTCCTCTAAAAGCCTTTGTGCTGAAAGAGCCTCAGTAGGGACGAATCGCCGGTCCTCACAAGAGTGTGTTGCAGCCTTTGCTGACATTGTTTTGTTTGCAGTGGTTTTTACCAGGCCAGCAGATTTCTAGCTATGTATAGGCAACGAATAGTCGATAATACTGACCTGCAAGTACGTACTGGCATCATTTGTCGGTGAATCCGATTTGGAAGTCGATTGGAGATGTATCACGTCGGTGCGAAGCACCTTACCTGCCTGGGGAGCACTGCCCTTTGGCAGGAGTCAGGCCAAGATGGAGATGTGCTTCCAATAAACCCAGTTATTTTCCCTTGCTGGTGTCAGCTCCCAGACTGCATATAAGCACCTAGAAAGTGTGCTTCAAGCTCCTGTGGCCTCTTCAAGAGTTAGTGCGGTACACAGATTTCAGAGAAAGTTGCCATGTCGTGGTTTTCCCTTAGAGATGCACAATTTGGGTAATGCTAGAAGTGGAATTGGACAAGGGAAGTTTTCCTCGAGTTGTTTTATTTTTCCTTTGCTTCCGTTCAGTAAATTCCACTTCTCCTCTAACTTTGACGCTGATACAAAAATAAGTAAGGGCAGGGAAGGAGGTACGGGGATTTACAGTCAAATTCCAGCTGTGCCCAACAAAAGGCTCGCTGAGAGCGTGCAGCACGCTCCTTTGCTGCCAGGTGGTTGTATCGTGAGCGAAGCTGGACTCGTGTTTTAGGTTATTGGGGTTTTTATTTCTTTTTTTCCTTACGAGGGAAAGGGCTGAAGGTGGAAAGGTGTCTCTGCCGGCCGGCTGCGCGGCGGGGCCGGGGTCATCACCCGGGGCAAGGCCGGCGGGGGCGGCCGGCCCGTCGGAGGGGCCCCTCGGCGGGAGGTGTGCCGCGATAACGGGTCGGGCGCTGCCGCCGCCGGCCCGGTGCGAGGCGGCAGCGCAGGGGGTGCGGGGGCGGGGAGCCCGGCCTTCCCGGGGAAGGGCTGCTCGGGGGCGAGCCCGCCCGTGTGCCGCTGCGCAGCTGCCGGCGCGGCTTTCCCCGCTGCTGCGGGGCTTCCCCTCGTCCTTCCCAAAAGGCAAACCGAGAGCGGAGCTCAACTTCTGAGAAGGCTTTTCGTCAGGCGAGAGTGCGGGCTGGAAACCCCTCGCTGCTGGGGAGAGCCCCGCAGCGCTCGGGACCCTGCCGGCATCGGTCTGGTGGAGCAGCCCCCCCCGTCCCGCAGAAGCCCCCCCGAAGCTGCGAGGCTCCGCCTGACCAACCGCCGGGAACAAGCACGTTTCTGGCCCCCGGGGCGGGGGAGGTGGGTAGAGGGTGTTCCTTGTTTAGAGTAAACCAGCTGCAGTAGTTGATGGTAAAGCAATGAAGGCAGACACAATGCTGCTGTTGTTGGTTTGATCTCTAACTGGGGATTGTTAGTCTGGATTTAACTCTGTGGCGAGGGGGGGGGAGGCGAAGGCTGTTTACAGCCAGTGCAAATAATGTGACAGCTGTTGGAGCGCGAAGAGCCCGCGCCTCGCCGGCACTCGCACACAAAAGCTCTCGCTGCGGCCGGAGCAGCCCCGGGGCCGCCGCGCCGCTCCCGGAGGTACCGCCCGCCGCTGCGGGGCGGCCCCGGGGCTCGGCGGGCATCCCGGGTGGCAGCAGGGCGCCGAGCCTCGCTCCCCTACCGCGGCAGCGGCGGCGCTTAAGCAAACGCCCTGAGGCGGGGAGAAGCCGCCTCCCCCCCGCCCCGCTTCTCTCCTCCTCCTCTTGATTTAGAAGCGCAGCGAGGCTGCGGGGGGAGCGGCCGGCTCCGCGCCCGTCCCCGGCCGGCTTCGGCTCTGGGAAATCCCTCCCGGCGGCGGGTTTGCGCCGACCCCGGTGACTTTGTGGGGGAGCCGTGGGCGAAGCGTCCCGGCAGCCCCGCGGGAGGAGAGGGCAGCCCGGCTCCGAGAGCTGCCGCTAGCCTCGGGCAGGGCACGGTGTGGTGCTGTGGCCGGCAGTGCGTGTTCGCCCTCCATCTCTCTCTTGAGATGGCGCAACCCCTGATGAACCTGGATGTGCAGGGACTCCTGGAGTTAGGTCCTCGGTGAAAATCTCCTCCTGCGTAAATAGCCCGAGCGGCTATTTTCTCCTCAAAGCCTCTGCACCTAAGCCCCTCGGTTTGCCTTTTGAGCGTAGGATATAAAATGCTGCCTGTTCTTGAAGTTTGTTCCGGTACCCGAAGTGATCTCCCGGCCTTTTCAGAAGCGCCTCTGGGAAGTCGAAGGAACTTGGAGAACTGGGTTCCGGCCTATATTTGTACCTGACATAGTTTTGCTACCTACGAGAATCGCTATGTTTTATATAGTAAGTGACCTCCACGTACTATTGTCTTTTTGACGAGGCGGCTCTGGGGTGGAAAGCAGGTATGAAGACGAGATGCTTATTTCTCCCCCCCCCCTTTCTGTAATTTTGGTCGATGGATTGCCTTTATCTATTTTGCTCCAGTCAATCTGTTAATTTTTTTTCTCTTTTGGCCTTGACCGTCCCCTTGGTCCTTTATGGATTACGCTGTCCTATTAGTGGCGAAAGTGCACCATGTCATTCAACAATTTCAGCATCAATTCCTATAAACTGGTGTTTTATATGACATGTGCCATTTTTCTGCAAGAATACTGCTTGCGAAACTAGTTTCGCCTTGGAGCAAAGGCGGAAAGATAAACAAGCCTGCATAGCCAAAACACTGGCAATCTCTGCCTCTTTCCAAATCTTTTAAAGTCATGGAGTAATATTTTCAGGATTATACTGCTGCCTCTGAGGAGGGAATGTCGCTGGCGTAAAAAAAAAAAAAAAAAAAAAGAAAAAAGCTAATGCAAATTAGAGAAAAATAATTTTCTTTCAGCGATATGCAATGTATTAGTCACTTGTTATCATGTTTAGAGGCAGACCTCATTTGCGCGTCTGCCAACTCGTTCACATCTGCTCAGAGCTGTTCAGGGCATTTTAACCTTGGCGGTGTCGTGTCGTAGTCCCACGGATCAAGAACGAGTAATTAAAGCTCTAAGCAGCAGCAAAAAATTCATAGCCGCCCATCTGCATCGCAGTTGATTCGCTGCTTTGTTTCGGTGCGGAGCGCCGGGATGGGAAGGCAGGGCCGGCGGCGGCCTCCGCGCTGCCCTCCTCTGCGGCGGGGCATCGCCGCCACTGGCAACTTTGTTTCTTTTTTTTTTTCTCCTTTTTCTTCCTTTTTTTTTTTTTTTAATTTTTTTTTTTTTTATTTTTCACGGAAAAGCCGAGCGTTCTTGTTGGGTTTCCTTTTTTTCCCTGGTGTTTTCCACACGCCGAGACGGGGGCTGCGCTGCGCGGGCTGTGCCCGCCCTGGACGTTGTGTTTCTTGTAAAGGTCTGGAGAAGGTGATGTGAGGCTGGGACACACGAGTTGCGGAGACGTTTGCCGAGGTGCTTGTAATGCTGCTTTCGTAACCGACGGCTCGCCAGCGCTTTCCAGAAGCGCCCGGGAAAGCGTTTGCCATCAAGGAGAAACGTTAGCGCTGTAAACCCGACATAAACTTCGGGGCGAGGCTAATTTTTATGCATTGTTTAGCAGAAACCGATCTGTTTGTTTGCTTGTTGTTGGGAGGAGGAGGGTGGAAAAAAAAAAGGGGGGGGGAAAGACCCAACTTTCCAAGCACTTTTTCTTCCATGCGGCTGCCGAAGGTCCCTGCGCACCGGGGGCCGGCCCTGGCCCCGGCCCCGGCCCCGGCGCGGCTGTGCAGACAAAGCCCTGCGGGGAGCGGGAGGCTTGCAGGCCGGCTGCGCTCGGTAAAACGAGAGACGGAGGCACCTAAGTTTAGTATTTCGCTGTTGTGCGCCGGCCATTTGCTGCATGAGGCGCGGAGCCGCCGTCCCCCGGCGGGGCTGCCGCGGGGAGGGGGGGGGGTGTGTTTGGGGGGAGCGGAGGGAGCCGCTCACCATCCATCAGCCCCTCGAAGCTGTTGCTCCGTAAATGAGGGAACCACAGGCCCTGTCAGCCGCAATTATGCAAAATGAAGTCGTCCGTGATCAATATCTCCCAACGTCCCCGACGGATGCGTGGGGGGGCCGCCCCCACCCGGCGTGCGGCGGCGGCTCCGCGCCGGGGAGTGGTGCGCCGGGGTGGCCGGAGGGAAACCAAGGGCGTACGTCCCATTAATCACTCCACCCCCCCGGGGGTGCGGCGGGAGCTGGGGGAAGGAAACGGGGGCCGTGCTACGGTATTTCTGCAAGGATAACATTGCGGAAGTGAGCGCAGCCTTTCGCCCAACTCTGCCTCGCAAGAGCGCTGGGACTTTTGTATTCAATGTGTGGGGGGGTCTCCGCCACCCCAGCCCCATAAGTTTCCCGAGCTATCAGAAGGAGGGGAGGCCACGGCGGGGCTCGACGGAGGCCGGTGAATGGCGAGCCCGTGGCGCTGCACTCGCCCAGCCTCCCGCGGCCGAACAATAGGGGACGGGCGGGGGGGAAGGGGCTGGCTTTGGTGGTATTTTTCTTTTTCTTCCCCTTTTTTTTTCCCTTCCCCTCTCTCTTTTCTTTCTATCGCCCTCCTGAAAAGCAAAAGCCGTACGGAATAAAGGCAACAATGAAGGGCTCCCGGGATGCTGGGTGCGCGGCGGGTTAATGGGGTGGGGGCGCGCAGGCCTGCGCTCTCCCTTCCCCGCGCCGGGAATGCGGCCTTAAATTACCTGAAATGCACATTTCTGCCCGGCCCGCGGTGCGTGTGTGTGCGTGCGTGTGTGTGTGAGTGTCCCTCTCCCGCTGCTGCCGCTGCTCCTCCTTCGCAGCCCGGGCTCGGCTGCAGCGGAAACCTCGCTCCCGTGCGTGCGGGTGTGTGCGAGTGTCTGTGTGTGGGTGAGTGGGGGGGGGGGGGTGGGGTGTGTGTGTGTGTGTGTGCCTCTAAAATGGCGCGGACGGCCTGGGTAGGGAGATGCCGCGGCGGGTGGGCGAGGGAGGGACGCAGGGCTCTCTCCGGGGGGCCCCGTCTACCCGGGGGTTTCTGCGGCAGAGCCGGTTTGCGGCTCCTTCCTACAACCGCCTCCTCCGGCAGCCTTGTTCACGGCACAACCGGAGCGGCGGCAGGCTGAACCGCCGGGCTGCCCGGCGCGGCGTGCAGGGGAGGAAACCCCGCCTCCCCCTCCCCGAGAGATCAGCCTGCCCGCCCGCCGCGGCGTGCGCGGGGGGACGGAGGCATCGCCTCCGCCGGGGGAGCGGGGGGCGGGAGCCGTAACGGCGATGTGGGGCTGCCGGCGCGGCGGACGGGGTCGGTAATTCCCGCGAATCCCCGGGAAATCCTTCATGCAACGATGCTTAAAAGTTGGGTACCAGCCACCTCGCCTCCCTCCGGGGCGTGTGTGGGAGCCTTTGCGGACCATTTGTCGCACCCCCTCGATGCGTTTTAACCGGGGGACGGGGAGGGGGGGAATGGGAGCATGGGCCCCCGCCCTGCAGATGTCCCGTAACCTCCAGGTGTGGGTATCACCGTGTGCCGGGGCAGCCCTGGCCTGGCCCCAGGCCGCCCCATGGAGGCGTGTCTCCTGGGGTCCGGGGCTTCCTCTGGGGATCCGCGGCAGGCAATGCTGTGTGGGCTCCGGGGGAAGGCGGCCAGGGTTATTTGAAGGATCGCCAGCCATTTTAACTTTCCCTTATTGGCCTCCTCCCCCGCCTCCTTCCCCAGTTCCTAGGCTTATCATTAATTGAAAACTTTCCCCCACCCCCCCTTTTTGGCTGCCGCCGGCGCTGAGCGAGATGCAATGATTCGCCTCGCAGCATATGGGAAAGGGGGAAAGCGCCGCTGCCGCTACGGCGCAGCGTCTGTCTGTGCGGGGTCCAAGGCGTGACAGACGGCGCGGGGGGCTCGGGGGCCGGGGCCGCCTCTCCCTTGGGCCACCTGTGCCGGGGGGGGGGGGCCGCCCCCGCCGGAGCCCCGCTGCGGGCGGAGGGGGAGGAAGGGGGTCTGCGCCGGGCCGGAGCCAGGCGCAGCGCGGCGGCCAGCGCGGGGCGGCGGTGCCCGGCGACGGGGAGGATGCCCCGCTGGTGCTGGCGCTGACTCGGCGGCCCCGGCTGCCCTTGGACGGCTCCGCTGCGCCGTGTTTACACGGCAGAAAGTCCCGGTCGCCGTCCGACACGTGACGGTGTGGGAGCCGCGGGGGGGGGCGGGGACACACGGGGGAACGACGGGGGCGGCTGCGGCAGGAGCCTTAAAATAGACTCCGACCCCCTTGCGCTGCCTGCACGCTGCCTAAACCGAAATGCACTACTGTCGTGTGTGACTCAATATGTATTTTAAATCGGTTTAGCGATCTCGCTGGCGCATTGTGCTTAGCTTTATGGTTAAATGAAATGCCACACGTCCCGGGTAAAGGTCAAACTTCTTCTCTAATCCGCGGATCCGTGCGGCGGCTACTTAGGCTGCAGCTTCCTCCTCTGGTTTACAAAACGTGTCACTAGCGGTGATGCCGTATGGAGATTGCAAAAAATAACCCACAGTATTTTTTTTCTGTTTTTTTTTTTTTTTTTTTAAAGCGCAGCCACCCCAGTTCTTTAAACACTTGTCTAATATTAGATCGCTGGCTGCTGCCAGAGCTTTGTACGGCGCATTGTAAACGGTGCAGCAGTACAGTGTCTTTAAAGTCTCCTTTCTCGCGGTGGCACAGATCGTTGTTTTTTATAACTTGTAAATATGTAAGTCGGAGGTACAAGATAAACGAGGTACCTAAACACATTCATAAGCAACTGCCTGTATTTAAGCTTATAAATACCGTACGAGGGCTGCCCTTTAAATCAAACTCCAGATGAACGGGTTGAGGGCTAATCGAAGTAGATCGCTACGAGTCCCCGATAGCTTTTCCCTCCTCTCGCAGGGATTTTCACAAATCTAGAAATGATCCTTTCAGTGGCCTGGAACCAACGGCGGGGCGTGGGGGTGTATGTTGGGGCGGGTGTGTGTGTGTGTGTCAGAGCCGGCTAATTTATTGCATCGCTTTGAATTTCCGAAAGGCCGGGTGGTTTGCCGGAGCGCCTGCCGCTCCGTCGGTGCCACCGGCGCTCGCAGACCTTTTTTTTTGCTTCTTCACCCCGCGCAGCCCTCCCCGCCGGCTGCCGCTGCGCTGCTGCCGGCTCCGTGGCTTGTGCAGTGGAAACTGGCGGGCTGCCAGGCGGGGCTCGGAGGTGGAAAAGAGTAAAGGCGCCAAAAGGGAACTCGTGCGCCGCTGCAGTTCTCCTCCCGCCCCGCTTCCTGGCTCGCTGCAGCCGCCGGCCCGGCCGGGCTTCCTCCATCCCTCCCCTCTCCCCTCCCCGCCGAGACCTTCACCTCGCACACTCGCCACTGGGCACCCCCGGGGCCCGAGGGGTGAGTGTGGGGGACGAGAGGAGGCTGTCCCGGGCCGGGCGGCGCTGCCCTCCCCTCCTCCTTCCCCCAGGGGCACGGAGAAGCGGCGTCTTCGTCGTCCTCCTCCTCCTCCTGCTTCCCCCCCCCTCCCCGCGGGCATCGGGTTTTTCTCGTTTCCACGCCAGGAGCGTGTTAACAAAACTTTGCTGCTGCTGGCGTCAATGGCTGCCAAAAGTCTGTTGACGTTGCGAGGGAGACCCAAACGTTTCCCTTTTTAATCAGCTGCCCAAAACAGCGCGGTGTGTGTGTCTCTGCCTGCTTCCGCGGCGGGGGGCCGGCGGGGCGCGGGCAGCGCGGGGCGGTGGGTGTTCCCGGCACGGCATGGCACGGCGCGGCACGCCGAGGCCCCGCTCGGCAGCACGCCGGGAGGCAGGTTAGTGCTTGCAGGCGCTTTTTTTTCACAACTGGTTTCACACGGCGGCATCGCTGCGGAACCGCGTGTGCGTTGCGCGGCTCGCTCCCCCCTCCGCTTCCCCCCCCCCCCCCCCTCTTCTTTCCCTCCCTCCCTGCTCCGTGCATCACCGTCTATATTTAGCCGCAAATGGCTTTATCGGCCAGACACCTCCCGGAGGAAATGCCGTGCGCTCTCCGGCGGCCGAGCCCCGCGCCCCGCCGCGCAGCGCAGCGGGGGCGGCCGGGGTGGGGGGGCTGCTGGGGCGCGCTGACAGCGGCGGGGAGCGGCGGGGGGGGGGGGGGGGGCGGTGGCCCGTCGGGTGACAGGCAAGAAGGAGGGTGAGGAGGGAGGGAGGCAGGGAGAGAAGTGTCCTCAGTTTCCTCTGTGCGCTGGGGCACTCAGCCCGCCGTCGGGGTTGCATAACGGGGCTGGCTGCACCCGCCCCCGCGGAAGCTGGGTATAAATAGGAGCGGTGTCCCCCCCGCCCTGCACCCCTGCCCTGCGCCTGCCGCACTGAGGGCTTGTGGAGCTGCCGGCGTTGGCCGAGCTGCTGGAGTCCCTTGCAAGCTGCCTGCCCCGACGGACGGTCACTTGCGGAGAGAGGAGGAGGAGGGAAGGAAGGGGCGTGCGAAGAGTTAAAAGTCTGCTGCTTGTTGCAATGAAATTATGGCTGGCAGTGGCGCCGCTGCTCGTTCAGCAGACCTCCACTTTTTAAACAGTTCACAAGAAGTTCATCAGGGCGGTGATTATAACTGCACACACGCGTGCACCCGGGGTGGCGAGCACCAAGGGGCGGCTTTTGGGGAACAGGCTGGCAGCTGTAGGGGCTCTGACCCATCTGGGTGGGCCCTGGGGCATCCCACCACCTGCCTGTGTCCTGCGCCCTGGGGAGCTTTGCCCTCCTTCAGCCGTGGCAGCAGGACTTGGGGCCTCCAGATTACCCGCTGGGGAAGCTCTCAGCCCGCCATGCAACTTCAGCGTTTCGCTATCTGCACATGTCAGGGGATTGATGGGCTCTAATTCAGGCACCCCGCCTTATCTTAATGATGCACTTCCACGGAGGAAACCAGGCGGACGCAGGCGGCCCCTCCGAGGAGCAGCGTGGGTTGGCCTCGTGTGCCCCCGAAGGAAAGCGGGGTGCGGGGAGCGGGGCCGTGCGCCGCCCAGGCCCAACTCCTCAGAGCCAGCATCCATCCCTCACGGATGAGGCAGCGCACGGGGCGGCTACTAACCTTATGTAAAACCCTAAATCACTCTCTCCATGCTGCTGCTGCCTCTATTGAAAACATTATGAGCGGCGCATCTGGAAAACAGTAAATCTGTCCAGAAACCGTCTTTCCAGTGAAATAACTCCCTTTGAATAATAGCACAGTATCTAATCTTCGCGGATTTTTGTTTCCTCGCAGCGATTTTTGCCAGCTTCATTAGGGAAAGCTAACTGTTCTGGAGAGAGGAGGGTCAACACGCTATTTCATTAATATACATTTGTTCCAGACCTGGAGTTTCGCACAAAAGGCCTCTCTGAGGGGAGAAAAAAGTGTTGGGGAATAAGGCTTTCCTGCCGTTTCAGTTCTTAAACCTCTCTGAACGTGTGTGAAGTATTGTGTTAAAGGCCCAATCTGGGCTTCTTCCCCATTAAATGCCAAAGTGATCATTTGCATATTTTGTAGCCTGACGAAGGAAATGAGTTTGCTGGGGAAGCATGGATGCTTTGGGAGACGTTAGGCATTAAACTCCCAGTGGTCAATCGCCCGTTATTCGTTTGTGTGTGTGTGTGTGTAAAAGGAGTATCATGCCTCTCGCTTAACGGCTTCTATTTTTGTGAGAGAGGAAGAGCTGAGGGATATCCTGTGCATTAAAGGCTCCCCCTACTTATTAACCCAGCATTTAGCAGCAGGATGCAGGCTGAAGCTCAGTCAAAAGAAACGACTCGACCTCCGAAGAGCAATTAAAATCTTGCACTGGAATAAATCATGCGCCGCGATAATCCTGTTAATAAAACGCAGCTTGTCCTGACACTTCGCTCATGCAGCAAACCAGAATTTAATGCGAGCGGAGGTGGCGTTAGGCAAGGTAGAGGGGAGAAAAAGCCTTTCCCTCTCCGCTGCTGGACGTGAAAATGCGGTTACCTTTCACCTGTCTCTCCGGCTGCACACAGCGCCGATCCTCTTGGACTGCTAATACTTCTCCAGCGAGCCCGCTAATGATTTCTTTCCCTGGAGTGAGCAGGCATCATTGAATTACTGAAAGCGCTCGCAGCAGCAGCAGCAGCAGCAGCGGCAGCAGTAGCAGCTCCGATGCAGAAGCCACCAGGGCTTGGTGCTTAATCAAATCAAGGGGTGGGGAGCTCGCCAACCCACTTACTATTTTTAACCCCTTTTTCCAAGTTAGTCATGTGCAGACGTTAAAGGGGAGGTTTTTATTTAGATCTCTTCTCTAGCAGCGTTGCTTCAGTTTTAAGTCCTCGTGTGAAAGCTTTATCAGAGATCGGCGTAGCTAATACACACGGTACGTGGCTGTTCTTGCAATGTGCTCCTGCTCTCGTGCGTTCCTAATGCAGGGCTGTTGTGAGTGCCTGTGGGTAGTTTTCGCACGTTCCCCCAGCCCGCGGGGTCTCTCTCCTTGGTTCAGCCTATGTGAGCTGAAGGTTTGGGGACTGGTGTGTAGTTGGCCGTCTGAGTCATTTCTTGTTCAAACGAAATGCAGTGGAGAAACTTTTATTTGTCGATAGCCTGGAATGATTCTTAATTTTCTGTGTGTGCGCTGGGGAAAAGATCCATCTCCTCTGACCTATAAATGCCCTCAATTTGCTCCTTTATTGCAGGGTATCTCCCTTAGCGGTTAACATAGGCAGCTCACTCCCCGCACCAATCCTGCATTCATTATTAATTACCTGGAGGGAGGCTGGCTGCACCGCCGTGATGTTTGCACTTCCTCCTAGACAAATCTGCTCAACTTTTTTTTTTTTATTTTCTTTTTTTTTTTTCTAGTTTTAATAGAATATAAAACCGTGAAGAAAAGCGTTGATTTTTAAGAAGACGTCATGCTTTCTGCAACTCCCCTGTATGGCAACGTTCATAGCTGGATGAGCAATGAAAGGGTCCGCATGTGTGGAATTAATGAAGACAGGTAAATATTTAAGCTTCTGGCAAGTTAAACCACACTGTAATTCTGCAGCGTGAGGTCTCCAAGTTCGCTCGCTTCCCTAATGCTGGAGTAGATAGCTGCTGCCTTGCATCGCGATCAGCCCAGCTTGGAGAGGGATTGGGGGGGGGAGAAACAAGACGTGCCTGAGAGCGGTGGAGCAGCCCCTGATTTACTATTTAACAGGCAAGATGGGTCAGTGAAGCGGAGACGCCCTTTAAAGAGATTACTCCCCAAAGCAGCCTTTAAATGCGCTTTTACAATTAATTTATTATTTCCTATTTGCGAAGGCAAATTAAACCAAATAGTGCACGCATTCTTGCGGTGACTGTACGGCAGAGGGGCACCTGCCTGCGGCTTGGCATTCCCTGCCTTCGGACCAACAGCTTGTCCTGTGGAATAGGAACAGCGGTCTTTCCGTCTCCCACAAGTGAATTTCTCTTCTTCCTCATCTTTTTTCCTGCTGAGTGTCATTCATTCAATGATTAAAATTACTGTCTCTAAGAATTCTCAGCGGGGTGATGCAGGCACTGGCCAATGTCCTCTTCCCTTAAACCCCAGCTTTTTAAAAAGCAAAACGACACTGCACAGAAGCTGCAGGTAAGCCTGCGGTTTTCTGTGCCAATTTTGTGTGATTTTAGTGTTTTTCTCTCTTGTCTTTGAGCCCATGTTCTCGCTGTTGTGTGAAAAGCCTCCAAAAAGTTTTTGGTTGTTGCAGGGAAAAACTATTTGAAATATAAACTGGAGGAAAACGGCCAAACATCGCACTCTGCCTTCACACCCTCTCTCCCTGCTTTCCTCTCAGCTATTTAGGCATAATATTTTTTCATGTTACTTGCAGGAAAAGTGAGTCTTTTAAAAATGAATAAACAAATACATTAAAACCGCATTTCTCCTTTAAGTTGATAATGTGCCTTTAAGCACTTTGATTGAAAGGAGTTCTTTTGGGTAATGCTGAAACTTTCCTTCTGCTGCATGTCAGCGATTTTTATCCCTGGGATTTGAAATTTGGCACTAAGGTATATTCTTTATCGGTGCTTTCTGTGATAACAGGTCCCAGTGCTGCAACACTGGTATGGCACAGATGTGCAGCTCCCTCTTTAGCATGAAACAGCTGACGTTCGTATGATATTAGCGTGTGTTTTAATTTTCTCCTTGGCAGCGTTTATGGATGGTACATGAACAGGGTATGTTTAAAATGGTATATTCTCTCCTTGGAAAAAGAAAAGGGCCAGGGGCAAAAGAGAAGACCTTGACAAAAATCACTTGCGTTGGGAGGTGTGCTCGCTGTGTTCTTGCTGTCAAAATCCTTTATACTTGTTTTCCAATGGTCCGTGCTTTCTAAAGGAGTTGCTGTGCATTAGTACGCAGAAGGATAAATATGGTATCATACAGGACTTCTCTAGGGGAATCAAAATATGGAGGTGATATAATCTTGTAATGATTGGAGATGCATAGGATGTTTTCAGATACTAAGCTTCTGTTTCTTAATAGGAAAATTCCCGTTAATGATGGCGATGCACCGAAAAGCAGACTGGAGTTGAGGGAAGAAAATCACCTGAATCACAGTGTGGTAAGAAGTTTATAGCTTCATGCTGCAGCTGAATCCGTGCCTGTCCTCCCTACCCTGTCTCCCACCCCTGGGTGTTATTAAATGATCCATTTGGAGAAATGAACTACCTTTCTATTGCACCTCTAGCCGGGCTCGGGCACATACAGGTTGTTTCTGTGAAACAGTTAAATGGGACTTTATCTCATTAATCTCTTGACGCTGACTTTGTGGTGTTGTCATATGAGATCATATTCTTACTTTCACTCTGTTATGAATAATGTCATGCAGCATACCCGCATGTCTAACAAGCATAGTTCATGTAAGCGTTAAGTACATCAACGTTTCAGCAAAGTTGTTGGTTTTCTCCTTCTTTGAGCGTATGAGGGGAGCAGCGAGTGGGGAAGAAATTCGACAGTGGACTTTTCTTCGTTCTGCATCCTCAAGACGCCTCTCCCGCTCGGTGGTGGTGAGCTCTGGAGCAGAGCTGTGGCAGAGGGAGAGGTCCTGGAGGAGGAGGCGGAGGAGAAGAGGCTCTCCGTCCTTCCCTTACCGCTCTCCACGCCACCAGCCCACATCCTCTTGCTCTGGCGGGGCTGGGGCTGAGGAGCTGGTTGCTGCATGGGAGCGATGCCACTGAGCATCGTCTCTGGGCCGCTTCTGGCTGCTTGGGCTGTCAGTCCTCATGCCTTTGTTTCTAGCCGATGGATTTTAGGTGCGGAGAGATTTGTATTGATGTTTGTGGTGACATGTATTGCTCTGTAGGTTCTTGTTCCCCCATTCTCCAGCGCGATCAGCCTCTGTATGTTTTCATGACAAACAAGGTGTTTGCATTGGTATTGTTTCTCTTCCAAATCCTGACATGTCTGTAGCTTGGGCTGTAGTCATTGTAGCAAAATGTGAAAGTAACATACTTCTTGTTCTGTAAAGGTGGATGCGACTACAGCACATCGCATTGACAGTCTCGCAGCTCTGAGTATGGACAGGTCTGGACTCATGCGAGAAGGACTCAGAGTCCCCAGTAGTATTGTCTATTCCAGCTTGTGCGGACTTGGCTCAGAAAAATCACGGGATGCTACGAGTTCGATAGCTGGGCTTGGATTCACTCCTGAAAGAAATCCAGAGATACAGTTTAAGTCGAATCCCCCCGAAGCAGTAGAAAACGCAGCTGTCTCTGGAAAAGCCCCAAACGGCTTCAGCGCTATATACAAAACACCACCTGGAATACAAAAAAACTCTGTCCCGACGGGAGAGACACTGGGTTTGGACCGAGCTGCGGGTGACAAGCAGAGTCCCCTTGGTGTCAATGGTGCTAGTTACCTAAGGCTCCCCTGGGTAAACCCCTATATGGAGGGCGCGACACCCACCATATACCCTTTCCTTGACTCACCAAATAAGTATTCGTTGAACATGTACAAGGCATTGCTACCTCAGCAGTCCACCTACAGCTTACCGCAGCACCTGGCTTACTCACCTGTGTGTACGAACGGTGAACGTTTTTTATACCTGCCTCCCTCCCACTACGTTGCCCCTCACATCCCTTCATCACTGGCATCGCCCATGAGGCTTTCGGCTGCTTCGGCTTCACCGGCAATCCCGCCTTTGGTGCACTGTCCGGATAAGAGTTTGCCGTGGAAGATGGGTGTCAGCCCTGGCAACCCCGTTGATGCACACGCTTACCCCCACATCCAGACCAGCAAACAGCCCCGGGTCCCCGCCGCCAAGCCAGCCCCCACCAACATGCCAGCGGACCCCACGCTCCTGCTGCCGCACTCGCCCCGACCGTCCCCCCGCCTCCCCCTGACCACCCAGGTAGGGGACGCCTACGCCGATTTCCACAAACACTTCCCTAGGATCACCACCTCTCCCTCGTCCGCTGTTACCCTCCCAAAGCCCTACGTGAACATTGGTGGCGAATTTCCACCCTCCCGCCTCTCCAACGGGAAGCTTCCCAAAGGCAGTGACGCCGGGGAGGCACCTCCACCGGCCGCCCCCCACGTGCGGAAAGCTGGGCATGACCGGAAAGACAGCAGGTCCCCCCCGCTGCTGGAAAAGCAGACCCCCACCAAAGATGTCACTGACAAACCGCTGGACTTGTCAGCAAAAGTCGTTGACGCGGAAACCACCGGCAAGTTGGACCACGGTAAGAAAATGACGCCAACGGTGCTGGTGCACGGCAGGGCGGGAGTGGGGACACACTTGCCCAGCAGCGACATCGTTCAGAAAGAAACAATTTCTCCTGGGAACAGCTGCCCCATCTACAGGCCTGAAATCATCAGCACAGCGCCCTCCTCTTGGATCGTTCCCGGTCCCAGCCCTGGCGAGGAGAGCGCGAAGAGCGTCCAGCTGAAAAACAAGGCGCTGGACTGGGTGATCCCACAGCAGCGGAGCTCCTCCTGCCCCAGGATGGGCGGCACGGAGGCGGTTGTCAGCAGCATGACGGGGACAGTGTCGACGGGTGGGCGGCCGGCGTCAGCGTCGCCGGCTCCCAATGCCAACGTTGATTGCGCCAAGACAGCCAGGAGCTCTGTGGAGAGCACCGCCTCAGTCATACAGCATGTTGGGCAGCCTGTCGCCACCCCTGTTAAACAGAGCAATAAGGTGGCCAAATCCTGTGGCCAGGAAGCCAACTTCAAGGCGAGTGAGACCGCCCTGGCCTCCAGCCCCATCTTCCTGCCGCCCAACGAGGCGTTTCGCTCCCCGCCTCTGCCCTACCCCAGGAGTTACCTTCCGTACCCGGTGCCAGAGGGAATAGCCATCAGCCCTCTCTCCCTCCATGGGAAAGGACATGTTTATCCGCACCCCGTCTTGCTGCCCAACGGCAGCCTTTACCCCGGCCACCTGGCTCCCAAACCTGGCCTCCCCTACAGCCTGCCGGCGGGGCGGGGGGAGTTCATGACCTACCAGGACGCGCTGGGGATGGGGATGGTGCACCCCATGCTGCTGCAGCATTCGGCTTTGGAGATCAATAAGGAGGAGAAGGCGGAAAGGAGGTCGCGGTCTCACGAGAGGGTCCGATACGAGGACCCAGCTCTGCGGGGCCGGTTGCCGGAGCTCCTGGAGAGCAGCGGGAAGATGCATTTCGAAGTACCCGGTGACAAGAGCGTGAAATTGCACCAGAGCTCTGGCCACGGTAAAAACTCCGCCAAAAGCGACAAACACCTCTTCCCGGATCTTCTGCGAGACGAGCAAGAGGCTAAAAGCGAAGCAAACGTAACGAAAGCCAGCTTTGCTACGGAAAGCAGTAATCAGGCTAATGACCCTACAAAGCACAAGGTAGAGCAGGCGTCGCAGCACAGAGATTTTATTGTAATGAGAGAGGAGTTTGGAAGAAATAATGATCTTCACGAAACCTATAATTTCAAGCAAGCCCAGAGTTCATCAGTTTTCGGCTTAAGGAAAGAAGATTTATCTGTGAGCCAGCCTAAAGAGAGAGTGACGGTCCAGCCTTCGCCCGTTTTCTTGGAAAGCGCTCACGAGAGCGATGCTCCAGCTCTGGCTTTTGGTAAGGTGCAGGAGGACGCGAAGCCATTCTGCATGGGGACCGTGCCGCCGAGCATTGACGCCAGCCAGACCTATTCCAAAGACGGAGCCGACGACGCAGAATCTGCCGACGGCAAAATATTGAAACCCAAGCCGTCTAAGTTGGCCAAGCGGATCGCAAACTCTGCGGGTTACGTAGGTGATCGATTCAAGTGTGTGACGACCGAACTGTACGCAGACTCCAGCCAGCTCAGCCGGGAACAGCGGGCGTTGCAGGTGAGTCCGCGCGGTCCAACAGCCGCCGCGCTTATTGTTGTTATTTTTCTGTTGCGAGTCGCAGTCAAGTATTAAAGTTGAGAGAAGCAGCGCAGGTGGGGAAATCAGAACTTTTTTTGTTAGGGCGTACTCACCAGAAGCGGTTTTAAATAGCAAAGTAAGTTTGTTAATGAGAGTGAGGCGATGTAAAGAATAGTATGTATGGCTTTTACGTATGTACGCGCTAGTAGGCTTTAAAAGGCTTTTACTAAGATCTTATAAAAGTGTTAATGTACGTATGAAATGTTTGTGCAGTTACAGACGGGAGTTGGACAGGCGTGCATGTAACCTTGGCGCTAGCGATGGCTGTAATTTCTCAGCTGGCCTGTAGTGCCAGCTAGCAAAGCGTACCCAGAAGTTGTGATTAGTATGCCAAACGTGCCGTTTGATGGAGAGGTATTGCAGCCGTGCATTAGTGGGTCTCCGGCAACGTTTGCTCCAAGCGAATGCGTAGGGAAGAGTAGGGTCGGTGTTGAGGTTGATGCTGAGGGATGACAGACAGATATTGTATAGGAATATCCTTAAGGTATTTTACTTTTAATGAAGGGATGAATTAAGCCAAATTGTTTTGCATTGTTAAGAAAAGAATTGGTTTATGCTTATAAAAATGGATGAAATTATCTAAATGATCCATTGAGTGCCCATTTTAATTACATAGATGGAAGGATTACAAGAGGACAGTATTTTATGTCTACCTGCTGCTTACTGTGAGGTCAGTTCTTCAAATTTTTATTACTAGACTCTTACATAAACCTTTGAGTTAAATTTCATTTCCAAATACACAAAGGGAAGTTTGTGGGCCATGGTCGTCTTTATTCATTGTACGGTTTTGTGTTGTGTTGTTTTTTTTTCTTTTTGTTTTTGTCTCTTTTTATCTCCAAAATGGAATGTTTTTGTTTTATATACAGTATACATTTATATATATCTTATATATATACACTTATATATGAAAGAATTGTGTGGCTATTTGCATATAGATGCTAGAACACTGTTTTACAAGTCAGGTGTGTTAAACTCCTACCCTAGCTATCTGTCTGAAACCTTGGCTTTGAGCCGATTTTTCTTTGGAAATGCTTTCATATAAGGTAAGGTAAATGAAGTAGCTTTTATCGCAAGACTTTCTTTTTTTTTCATATCAATTCTCTTTCTAGCGTGCAATGATGCGCTTCTCAGAGTTGGAGATGAAAGAGAGAGAAGGCCAAACAGCTACCAAAGACTCAGAGGTCTGCAGATTCAGCCAGGCAGACTGGGAAAACTTGAAAGGAAACAGTGAAAAGAAGCCAAAGTCTGTCGCTCTGGAAGATGCCATTGCTGACCAAAATGACAATGACAGATGTAAGCGAATTTAGATGGCTTTCTGAAGCGCGTACGTGTCTCTCTGCCGCGGCAGCTCGCAGCAAAGCTGCACGGGTAGCGTCATCTTTGCGTTCTCGCGGTGTTGCTGGTTAAAGTCACTGACCTCAGCCTCTGCAGGTATGGAGCTGCCACAGCTGGTGCTCTCCATGCTTGTTTTGGGGTCCGCAAGTTACGGGTTACAGTTGTACGTGCTATTCAGGAGACATTTAACTGTCACCAAAGTTACTGTCTTAGATCATCAGTTTAATTGATGAAGTACCACATCAACGAGTGAAAGCAAAGGTCTAAGGTTATGTTTTAAATGCAGAAAGGAGGTAGGGGAAGAGTGAGAGGCAACAAGGAGTTCAGCTTGCTGAAGGTGCTGTAGTGCTGGGAAATGCCAGTATTGCAGCTCAAGGCAAAGCAAGGATAGAGGACAGAAGGGTGATGGGGAGTGGGGAAGGACATGATGTCTCAGGCTGGCTTATCTGTAAAAGCTGGCTGTAAAACCCCCAACTATGAGAAGCTGGTTTGCCTGGGTGATGTTTTGCTGCAGTGGCCGGGGCGGGGAAGGGGGGCACATGTGCCTGACTTGCTCAGGTCCTCGAGGGCAGGTGGGGGGCTGTGAAATTCCCCATGGGGGCTAGCTGCTCCCTCTAGGCTGTGGCAAGGTATCAGAGGACTATGGAAAACCTGTGCTACCAACCCTGCCCTAAAAGCAAGACAAAAATTTTTTTTTTTTTTTTTTTTACTGTATGCAAGAAAAAGCACTTTATTTTTTTTTTTTGAACTCTTGGTAAGCATCTGGCTTCCATCAGTTTCCCAGTGTTTTTTCCTTTACCTATATAGTTAAGGAATGTATCAGTTCCTCCTGCTGCTACTTTGTTTTTAACAACTCAGAAAAAAAAGAATCTATGCTGAAAGTATTGCAAAACAAGAGGAAACAGACTGCATCGTGCGTGCGTGTGTGTGTGTGCGTGCACTGCGTAACTTGGTGGTTAAGTGTGCTGTTCCATAGGTAGAGATTCATGAGTAGAGCTCGTAGAAAATTTCATTCAGGCAATTTAATAACTTTGAATTATTGTTCTGATCTTTGGTTAATGCTTTTGGCAGAGAGCATGCTGGTCAATCGTACTTGCTCGGTTACTCGCCTAAATCAAGTTACTGTGGTATTGCTGTCACTGAAATAACAGCCTCAACAAAAATCGGCCCGGCAAAATAGCAAGGGAGAGTTTTAATTGTGCAAGTGGAGAAGGTACCAGAGTGGGGAGAGGTAGGCTGAGCCCCTGGAAGCTGGGAGGGCTTTCCGTTCTCCAGGCTGTATCGAGGCAGCTTCAGGGAGGAAGGCACTGCTGCCTTTGCGGTCCCTGTGCTAAAGCTGAGAGCTCGGCGGGTTGCCACCCTGGCTCTCCCCCTTGCAGCCCCTCTTGCTCCTCAGAGGGCTCAGGGTGCCCTGGTGATGTCCTCTGTTAAATCCCATGCTGGGTGTGCTGGAAAGCTTTAAAGAGCAGCAGCAGCAGCTGGGTCCTGCCAGCTTGTTCTGGCTGCAGGGCAAGACGGGTCTGGCAGGGGAGAGGGGGACGGTGGTCTGCAGAGTCAGGGGTGGGCACAGAGGAGGGAGGGACAGCCTGCTTGTGGGCGTGGGGCATGCTGCTTGGGGTGGGGTGGGGGGCTGTGGGGAGGAAGAGCGTTAAGAGCATCGATGTTTGCTGAAACACCCATCCTTGCAAAAGTCTGATGATACAGCGCGTCCTTAAATTCATCAGTTAGTGAGGTCTCCGGCACTCGAATCTGCTGCTAAAATGTGTTTGAGGCTATTAAATAACTGTTGGAAGCAGGAAAAGTATGTTCAGTCTGATGTTAGTTCTTTCCTCTCATCTTCTAATTAGCTCTGACTTAACAGGCTATTTCAGAGTTTTGCTGAATGTCTGAACTCCTAAAAGCGCAGATCTGTTCTGCTGAGGGAGCTCCTCTTCTGTATGCCCGCCTGTACAGCAGCAAATACTTACCGGTACAGATTCAGGTCTCAGTAAAAGTTTTTTATCGTGGTGGTTCACCTCCTGGCCCATGGGATAGCGGCTGATAAATCAGGAAGACGAGTTTCACACTTCTTGAATGCCTCTGGTGTAGTGGCTTGGGCTCTGGTGGGGCTTGAGCTGCCAGCCGTCTTGATGCATCTCTCATCGAGTAATGGGCAAAGGGGCGATGTGCTCTGCCTGCTCTTCCCCTTTGTTTATCACCAGCGAGATCCAGGGCTGCTTACCTCTTGCCTTCCCTTGCCCTCCAGTTTCTAGCCACGCCGTTGGTGTGTTTGGCTTTGAAGTTCTTGAACGGGAGCTAGCTGGTATTTTGCAACCTCTTCCGTTTTCCTTTCTGCCTCCTGCAAGCGATCTTGCTGCTGAAGAGATGTTTCATTTCGTTTTCCTTAGCGGTCGTCCAGCGCTGACCAAAAGCAAAGCCTTTACGTGTGTGAGCGGGGAATTTAGGAGCAAAGCCGGCAAGCTGTTAGGCGCGACCCCTGCCGCGAGCACATCACCTGCCCGGTGTCAGCGGGGAAGAGGAAAACCGCAACCGAAACTGTGATTGTGGCACGGAGCCGGCTCGCAGGGCTCCTCCGCTGCCGCCTCGGCGGGGCTGCAGCCATGCCTGACGTGGAGCGCAGGAGGTGATCGGGGCCCTAGCAGCTGCTCGCCCCCTTGGCTCCTCTAAATCTACCAGTGCGACGACAACAACAACAACAAAAGGCTAAATAACACAGGCAGGTGACGCTTACAGAGGCAAGTGATGGGATGGAAACTCTTTTTTTTAGCTTGCCCTGGGACTTGCTCCTTTTCCTAGCTGTATAGCACATGTACGGGCTTTTTTTAGAAGCAAATGAAGGCAAAATATCTGATTCTTTAAACTTTTCCTCTGACTTGGCAGTGCCTGGCTGTACTGAGAGTGTTCTTAAGCTTCATCGTGCCTTCTGGAGAAGGGTAAAAAAGGTGTGTTTTTTTTTTTTTTTAAAAAAAAGGCCCGATTTAAGGGAGGTAGCCATGCTAGCTAATTAATGAACAATTAAAGCTGAGGAGTAAAGTAGCAGTGCTTTAATTCTCTCCCATCTCGTTTAGGTTTTGCCGGGCATTCTGAGAGCAGCCGCGAAGCTGCATTGTTGCCAAGGTGACTTGTAAATGTTGCTGAGGCGATGCTGCTCTGGTGCATTTCCATAGCACAAACATGATAAATTATGGGATGCATATGTCATGAGTCATAGGATTGTTCAGAGATCAAGTGATTTAAGCTATTGGCACGGACACGCGCGTCAATACGGGCATGTGATGATCGCATGTCGGTTTATAACAAAGCTCTTCTAGCGGTATTGAAAATCATACCCGAGTGTGAAAGATTGAATACATTCTACAAGCTGTGAATTTCTTGATTGGGGAGCGTGATTTTACCTGTTTATCTAATTTTCTAGGAGGAAGACACTGCCCGTTTAAGCCTTAGCTGGGAAAAATAAAACCCGGTATGTTAAAAGCCTGATATTAAGGCATGAAGTCATGGGGAAAAAGTTAAAGCAGTTTCTATGTGTGAAAGTAAATGGTGTAATGTGCCAAAGCCTTTAGAGCTGATCTTCAGCGTCAGAGCGAGGTGCCGGTGTCCCTTTGCATGGTAATCTCTTGCTTTGCTTTCCTCGCTGGGCTGTGTGTATAGCTGAACAAATGAAAGATGGAGACAGTAAACACGTCCTTTGCCCTGGTCTGTTATTACCTTCCTGCCATGGGACATAGTGCAAGAAAAAAGGGGAAAAAACAAAAGTCTGTGCAGGGAGGATGGCAGTTGCTTGTTTGTGCAGTGCAGTAGGCTTGGGCAGAAGGAAGCAAACGTGGAAAGCTCCCAAGCAGAGGTACTTGGAGGGAAAAATGGAATAAGCTGGGTTCCCTCTGCCCCGTGGGATACTGAGAATTGGATGCTGAGGGTGACTATGGAATTTCTTACTGTTGTTATGATGTCTGTGCTGAACACTGGGTTTTAGCATTTGGATAGTCATTACTGCCCTCGGATGAATAAAGGGTGCCTTGCATAAGTGAGTGCAATGAGAGGTTGCTCCAGGGAAGAGGAAAGGCTGTTTTTAGCTGCCATATTATTTGAACAAAAGAATCGCAGCTATAGCACTGAGATGTGTTTCCTTGTTTGCATCACATGGGAGGGCCTGGTCTCAGACAGCTGACAGCAGCAGGAAGATGGAAAAATGAAGGAAAGTTTTTTTGGGTAGTGTGTTTGTACATGTGTGTAACTGTTTCTTATGAGATTGTAACCTATGCACTAAGGAGATACTGCTTCAGGCGGAAACCATATGGGAAGAAGCATCTTCTTAATTCTTCATTGTTTCTGGTTGGGTGGGACAGTGAGCAGTGGTTTGAGTTGTTGATGTTGGTTCTCACAGCTGGTGTGAGACTGGCAAATGCTGGAGGCTCGAGGAAGAAACACGTTCAGGAGTCTGATCTCCTTACTCATAGAGGTGTGTTGCTATGAGAACTCAGAATTTATCCTGTGTTTCTGGCTACCTCATCAGTGTTTGAATAATGATGATATGAAAACTCCCAAGTATTTTGTTGTTTTCTTCCTCGGGCAGAGAAAAGGATGTTGTAGATACATGGTGGGGGGCGGAGGGAACAAAAGCAAACAAATTCTCCTTGTCTTTGTTGGGCATGCAAGATATGCTTATGTTGCTGTGCCTCATGTTGACATTTATATCTTAATTTGGGGAGACATCGCGCCTGATCCGGGTTGCTTGCAAAACAGTTTGAGGACAGAGTGGAATCCGGTGGTAAAATATTAATAGAGCCTGTGCTCCGTGAGGCGGTTGCCGCTGTGCCGAGGGGAAAAACCTCTGGGCATGCAAAGTGTCCGTGCAAGCTGCGTAGAGAGCCTGACAGCCTGGGGTTATGCCGTGTCCCGAACAGCAGCTGACCTTTGTTCTTCCACGGTGAAAATCCGACTGTAGAAGAGGCAGGGAGCATCAGTGGTGGGGCAGATAGGCAAGGACTCGGCTGCCTGGCTTCGCTGTCGCTGTCCTGCCATGTCGATGCAGGATGATTACGCAACCCAGATTAATGTGCGGAGATGTTGCTCCTCTAATGGTCTTAACCGCATCTAGCGGGACGGATTTCAGTCGCGTGTGCAGTCTCGAGAGGGATTTCTAGCTTGGCAGCCGAGGAGACGTAGCTCTCGTCGCCTCAGAGGTCCCCCTCGGATGTGACCAGAGAGCGGAGGCAAAGGTGTCGCAGAGCTGCTGGCAGTGAGCGCTTTTTGGATGAACTTCAGGAGGTGACAGAAAACGTCTCTCCCCTCCTCTTTATTTTTTAGCACGGACAGTCTGAGTGTGCGGTGCTCGGCATTCCTGGGCCAACTCCTCTTGCAGATAGAGAAGGAATTAATCTGCAGCGGGTTGCTTTCGGTGGTGGCAGGCTGGAATTAGCTTGCTGTTTCCTGCAAGCCCCAAAGATTAGGACCATCAACCCCCCCCCTACAGCCTGCTACTTCCTTTGACCCTGTGAAAGCTTCTCCGGGAATTGGTCAGGATGTGCCTGCCTTTTCTCAGGCCAGACAGCGTAAGGAGCAGGAAAGCTCTACTGATCTGGCGACTCTCAGCGTGAACCGTGGTGTGTAGTTGCCGGGATGGCTGGAGACATGAAGGCTGTAAACAGTGGGAGCGTGGCGGAAAGTGCCCTTACCTGATCTGTTTGGAGAAACTGAGCATATAAGTATAATGTTTCCTTATGTAAGGGAGAAAAATAGCAGATTGCATTAAAAATGTAAAATGAAATCCGATAGAAGCATTTCTAAAGTGATACTTAAAACGTGGCTGATGCAGCATCTTTTGTGCTCTGTGAAACAGGACTGCCGGGGCTGTTGGTGTGGTTATAGGGTCCAGCTGTTGGGCAGCATCTTCATGCCAGATGAGCAAGCGCGGGGTGTTGCCAGATTCATTCTGGTTTGGGGGGATGCTGGCGGTGAGAGGCATAGTTGCTGTAAGCTGAGTACCTTTTTTCTGGAACATGTGAGCATTGCTGGCCGAAAGAAGTGTGACAAACTGTGTTTTAAAGTCTTGAAAGGAGCAGGTGTTGGCCAGATGGCCTTGCGGGGAGGAGCATTGCCAAATAGCAGAATGGCCCGAGTGTCCCGCTTGCCTGGAAAAAGTCAACTTTTGTTTTGATTTTTCTTGGCCAATATCTTCTGCAGTTTTACGGAACAGCCCTGCAGGCAGCTTCCCAAGCAGCCTAAAAATGATGCTGGGGTGTCTTTTGGTGCCTGCAAACATCTCCAGAGCCCTGGGTTCTATTTGTTGCCATTTCCAAGTTGTGGTGAAGAAAAACCTCATTGGAGAGGTTTCCCCTCCCCGCCCCCGCCTCAGCCTTCCGTTGCTGACAACGGGGATTTCAAGGATGGTCGTGAAGCCAGAAGGTGTTGGCAGAGCTGTAGGAAGGTGCTCCCAAGATAAGACGGGATGTGGTTGGGCTGCATCCAGGGGCTGCCAGTGCCTGGACACTGGTGTGGTGGGTCTTGCTGGTGCGGTGGGTCTCAGAGGGGACGGAAGGGGAGAGGGGGCTTTGGCGGGGGCAACATGTACTGTGGCGAAGGGGAAGAGCAGAAGTTAAAGGCCAGGCAGTACGAGGGAGGCGGCTGAATAAGGACTGGGAGGATCAGGGGGAGGGAAGGAAAATAGAGCTGTCAGGAGTCCAGGTAGGAAACGAGCAGATGTGTTTGCAGGAAGGGAAGTAGGAGAAGGAGGAAGGGCAAGGAGGAGGACAAGGAAAAGGGACAGTGAGCCATGGGGAAGTTGGACAGAGTGTACAGTTTGCCAAACAGCGGCAGACAGGCGGAAAGAGTATATTGGTCAGCCAGGAGGGCTGAAACGCATGGGAAAACCAACTTGTTTGTGAGAATTGTAAATAGGAAGCTGATTAACCGTGTTGCAGTCTGTACTGCATGTCTGCCTAACTGTGCCTCGGCTAGTTTGGTTAAACCCAAGAAAAAATACCTATTCAAGATGATGATTAAGTGTAATTTTAAGTCAAGCATCCATTTAAAATCGCTTAAGCTGCCTCTAAATTTAGGGGGGAACAGTATTGGAGAGGGAAGCTGAAGTTAGGGCAAACATGGCAACGTAGGTGTTTTTGTGGCTGGTTTGTCAGACTAGTTTCTGGTAAGCTTTTCAAAGCTCACCCGCTCGCTGCTGCTGGAAATATTCCCTGAAAAAAAGTGAGGTCTTTTTTAAAAGGAGGTGACAAAGATCATGTGACGTACAGTGACTGGCTGGTTACTTGAAGTGAGGAAGTCTTTTTATAACCTTGGATTCAAGTAGTGCTTTTTGCGAAATATCACAGCTATTCTTAGTGGTATTCCCGTGTACGTGTGTGCGTGCTCCTTATCCCATTTATATCTGCAGAAGAAGGGGCGAACGCTTTCAAGTTACACTGCAATTTGATGCGAGAAGTTAGGGAAGGAAGGGAATTGGTGAAAGACTAATACTTTATTATCCTCAGAATGTATTTTTAAAAGGGAGTCATTGCAAAGTGGAGCTTGGATTATTACTTACCACGGTTTTTGGGGGCGAGGTTGCTTTCTGAAAAGGGTCTGTGCTTTTGATATCTAAAGATGTTTATTAAAAAAGTGTATTGGGATGTTTCTAGGGATACAAGTATTGTGAATATTATGCCTCTTAAGTTGTTGTAAAAACAACACAAAGTATCGCGCTTTTGGGGGTTTTGTGCTTAACTGTTGAGAAAACTGCTGCCTTAGGCTGACCAGAGGAGAATTGTTCTGAAGCACAATTTTGTGTTTATTTGCATGCCTCATGAGCCATAAGTCATGATGGAGATGACATTGCAGAGATCAGAGAGCATAGCTTTCTCACAATGAATTGTTTTGTATTTATTAGGTCTTGTGGTGTTTGGTTTTTTTCTATTTTTAGGTAACTTCACTAGTACAGAAAACAACCAAGGTCACTTTCTTGAAACTCCAGAGGAAAAAGATCTCTCAAATGAGAAATGTTACTTAGAGAGACATTCTATATATGAAAAAGCGGAAGACCAGCCAACAGAAGATAGTGGCCAACATCCATGTCCACGTCTGGACAGGAAGCGTAAACACTCTGGTGAGAGAGTGCAAAATGATGGCAGCCAAAATGAAAACTTTGTGGATGAACTGCAGGATGAACTTATATCAAAAGCAAAAAAGAAGAAGAACTCCAAAGGTAGGACAGCATTTTGCTTTGGTCTCTCTCAAGGAATGTCTTGTGCAAGGAACGTCCCTTTGGCTTAATGTGTTTCCATTTTTGAACTTGATAGTTACTAATGTGAGCACTGTCATTTCACTTAAAATTATATATATGTATATATATGTATGTATAAATATGTGTATATATATATGTATATATAAAGATCTTGGCATATAAGGGTAAAGCACTAGTCGTTGGACACTGTAGCCACAGCAGTGCAAGTTACTGTAGTGCATGTAACCCTTAATGAGCAAACCTTTAAAATGCATAGTGTGGTGGTAAAGCTGAGACTATATGCCCCGAAAGTGAAATGTAGCTTTTGTTTTAAGTTGAGGGGGCTTTTTGATTAATTTTTAGTTATTTTTCCATTAGATGACTGGCCTGAGAGGGAAATGACAAACAATTCCTCTAACCACTTAGAAGAGCCCAATTGTAATGAGGTGACCAACCTGAAGGTGTGCATTGAATTAACAGGGCTCCATCCCAAAAAGCAGCGTCACCTGCAGCATCTTAGGGAACTATGGGAGCAGCAGGTGTCACCAGAGAGATCCCCGTCCGGCAAGTTGGGCCGGCAAAGCAGGAAAGATTTAGCTGAGGCTGTTCAGCCAGAGGCCACTGCAAAGGTCAAAGACTTCACAGAAGAAAGGCACACCAAGAAAAGGTCAGAGGCCAAAAGCAATAGAAGTTGGTCTGAAGAGTCCCTCAAAACAAGTGACAATGAACAAGGTATGCAGAGACTACTAGGGAAACCAGATGGCTTTAGCATTTACAGTGACGCATGCTGCCACCGATGTTAAGGAATTGTCGAGAGCTTTTTTTTTTTTTAATGATATATATATATTTCTGTAGATGTCCATTTGTATAAGGACTGACACCTCCTCTTTAAGAATTGCACCGTAGCTGATATTTGGCAGACAAGAAAATGTGTTTGTGTATGTGTGTGTAACTATGTGTTTGTGTGTGTGTGTGTGTGTGTGTGTGTTTTGGCTTTAAATACTCTTTCATAGAGAATGTGGAGATGACATTTATGTCTCTAGAGGAGAGCTGGGGGGGCATATGATGCGGGCATGCTTCTGGGCGAGGGAGGGAGCAAAAACTCTGCTAGTTGGTGTAAGAGTTTAACCACACGTAGGATCTGAGGGGCTGTGACCCTCTGAAACAGCATCAGCACAGCTAGCAACTCTTGATCGTGGGAACCCAACGCCTCCAGCACCCTCAGCACTGCTGGGTTTCACTGCCTTTCCCAGGGCATATGTGCAAGAGCAAGGCTCATCCTCTTCCCGAAGAGGATGCCTTGGTGGTTTGTCCCAGGCATGTCCTGTAAACCCCTGTGACCCCACTCCTTGGCAGACATCTTCCCAGTGTCTCTCTCTTGAGGGGTTGCTTCTTCAAAGCACATCAGCTTTCCTTGACTTGTTTCTGGCTGCTTCTTTCCCCCTCCCGCCCTTTCCTCCTTTTCCCCCTCCTCTCCCCCTTTTCTGCTCAGTCCCTATCCCGGGGGAGAGCCCGTGGAGGCAATCTGCCAAATTTTCCTTCAGATGGGCAGGGCACTCTCCTGTCCCCACTGTCCTCAGCCCCTGGGTACATTGTCTGCTCTGCTGCTTTTCCCCTTCCCTGTGACGTTTGCTGCTGTAGCTTGGTTGGAGGAACAGTGGGGAGTGGCAGCATGCAGCGCACGTGGTCTGTCCCTCTCCAGCATCCCCTGACCTCATCTTGAATCCCCATCTCCTCTGGGCACAGCAGGGAGTACTTGTCTCCTCTTGCGGCTTTTCAGGTACAAGGTTACAAATACTTTTCTTCCTTCTTCTCCTCCTCTTACCCCTGCAAGTCCTCTGCCGGCTTTTGAGGAAAGGCTGTTTCTGGATGGGAGAGCTCTGAATTGGGTGTTTGGGCTCCTTCCTCCTTCACAGTCCTGGGAGCTTCATCAAACTGGAAGTCGTTCACCTTCCAGCTAACTTAAGCTGTAGTTTAGCTGAGATTCCATCAAAAGAGAGAAGCATGAGGAGAGTGGATCCTCTTGTCTCATGCCGTGGAAAGAACCGCGTCCAGGTCATCCCACACTGGTCAGAATTTTCCTGGGTAGCATCTCCAAAACGGTCACAGGCAAAAGTATCGGCTTCCCTTCTCTCCTAAAGCTCCTCACCTATCTTTCCCCTCAGTAGGATTATCTGAGGGCAGAAAACCCCAAACTTTGATGCTTATTGATGGGGAAGGTTCTCCAAAAGGATTTGTGGAGCAAGAGATCAAAAGTTAGTTTAAAAGAATCTTTGACTCCTACTACCTTGCTTTACGCGCTGCCTTGGCGAGCGTGGTATCAGCTCAACCATCCCTGCCCATCACCCGCTCCCCTTTGTACTTTCAGAAAGAGATACCTTGTAGAGATTAAGTGGGGGTCACTAACAAGAAGCTGCCTTGTGTAAGGATGCTCTACCTTTCCCCTGCAGTGCCTCCTGTGGCAGCGACAGGCTTCTCTAACGCGTGACTGGGAAAGAAAAAGAGGTGGCTCCTGATTTATGCACCATGCCCAAAGGCATCAGATTCAGTCGCCCCATGGCTATGAAAAACCTCTTGGTTTTGGAAGCTGCTATAAAAACATAAACCTGACTAAATTATGCCTCTCCATTCATTGTGCAGAGGCATGGGAGATCGTTCAGATCACTTTGCTGATGTTCCTCTGGCCCCATTGAAGCGTAAAACTTTGAATCTCCTTTTTCTTAGTTCACTGGACAAGGACATTTTTCCCCATTGTGTGACAGAGCATCCTGTGCGTGACAGTTGCATGGGGATGGAGACTTCCAGCTTGTCTTTTCTTGCCCGGGACTAGTCCTCAAACTTTTCTTAAACAAGCAGATACTGTGAATACTAGAATATACCCTGTCACTTGCAGCTTTTTTTCGCTCTGGGGCTGGGAACAGCTGTTCCTGGTGCCCAAGCACTACCTGCGAACGTCACAGTCTCTGCTGCCAGGAGGCTGGTTGTATCCCAAGAAGTGGGCAGTAACAGGGCATCGAGGTCTGCCCCTGTGCCCGTGAAGCCTTAGTCTAACAGCAGGATGATTTGCTGCCTGTGCTCACAAATCTCCGGGAAGTTGGAGGATGCTGACGTCTGGGCTGGTTGCTCCAGTTATGTTCAACCCAGGATTTTAGTGCAGCAGGAGTCATGTGTTTCATTGCAAGCCACCACTGGGCTGTCACCCCTATGTCCCCTCATAAGTGCCTGCTGGCTGGGTGACTGCTGGAAATCTTCCCTTGGTGACGCTTTGGCTGTTGCCTCCTTGCAGCCTCATACTTGCGGGTCAGAACCACAAGAACCGGGATGTGGCTTGCGCAAACTTGTTTTGGGTCCCTGCCTCATCCCGCTCGCAAGGTGACGTTGCCCGTGCTGGCTCTCTGGGGTGCAGCATCTCTGTGAGCGCAGGGATGCCTGCAACCTCAGGACGTCATGCTGCTCGCCCAGCCCCATGGCCGAGGTGGGAGCTGCAGTCTCTGCTGCGGTGCCAGCTGAGCAATAACCTCCCTGCACTGCTAGCGGTAAGGTAGCTGGCTCTTCCAATCGTCCCCTGGGGAGCCACAGCCGTTCACCCGGTGCGAGGAGAAGACCCAGTGGTCCTCTTAATTGCCACGCTGCCTGAGTAGCATGGAAACAAAAGCTCCGAGGAGAGGAGCCAGGAGGATCTCGCCCATCGGGAAAGCTGCCGCCTGCCCCTCGGAGCCTCCTCGGGTTGCCAGCAGCATGGAGGCCTCTGGCTTGGCAGGCAGGAGGAGGCAGCTGCCAGGGTGGGAGCTGAATGAGTGAGCATTCAGGTGACGCGGCAGCAGCTGCTTCTCCGCGTGGACCTCGCTGCAGCCAGCTCCTGCAGGAAGGGAGGCAGGTCCTGCTCTGAGTCAGACCCGCCACAACCCGCATCAGTCAGAGGCCTGGTTTTTGTTTTTTTTTTTTTTTTTTTTTTTTTTTTTTTTTTTTTTATTTTTTGTTTGTTTGTTTGTTTGTTTGTTTGTTTTTCCCCCCCATGGATGTTTGGGGATATTCGTTCCCACTCTCGTTTTTCTTCTCCCTTCACATATGTGGTGATCAGAAAGATGGGGTGGGATTCCAGGATTAATCCTGGAGTCCTGCTTGCCTTTTTTCTGCCCCTATGTCTTGCATTTCCCAGGCTGACACTTGGCTTTTTCTGGATAGCGCTGGCCTCTTACCAACGTTACTGTTGCCGAAGCTCCTGAGCACAGTGTTGCTACTCTCCATCTCTTGGCTGCGGCGCACGTTTAGCCTGGTGCCTGCTGTCACCACTGTGGAGAGTCAAAGTGTGGAGCACAGAGTTTATGTGGAGCTTGCAGGCTGGAGTACACATTTTTTTTGTGGTGATTAAACTTCTGCTTTTATTTATGAAGCAGGATGCTTCAACATCCCTGCGTGGGAAAGCCTGCAGTTCTTTGAGATAGGCTTCTCTTCCTGTGTTTTTTTTCCTCCATGCTTTAGGTATTTCTGTCCTTCTACAGACCTGTGGGTTTTTTTCTTTCTATTCTTGTTTTCCTACACGCAGCAGTTTCTTACTTCCCTTTGCACTCACCAGACCTCATCGCTGTTGCTTTCCAACTTCGCAATTTTTTTAGTAAGTGATTAAGGAGATAATGATGATACTTCTGAATTGGAATTGGGCTTCTCACATGCTACTTCAATTAGGTTAGTTGGGTACAAGAGAATTAAACACTCCTTACTTCATGCTGTCTGCAGAGTTGGAAAGACAGCCTTGCATCCGTAGGCTCAGCCTACGACTAGGCAGCTTCCTTCAGGATTGCAAAGCCTAAAAAACTTGATGGATTTTTGCTGAACAATCTGCACATCGTGTGTCCCATAAATTCCCTGACGTCTGCTTGGCAAGCCACGATACGCATCTTTTTCTAGAAAGTGGCTCGAAAGAACTGAGGGATTTCTGTTTTCATCTTTAATCTAGAAAGCCTTCTGCAAGTTGCTTTCACAGATCTATTTAAAGGAAGACAAAAGTGTGAAGCTGCCCACTGAGATGATTCTAGATTTTTTTTTTTTTTTTACTGACTGGCTCTGGATCGAGTCTTTTAAAATAAAGGTCTCTCCTCTCTGAGCGGCTGCCTTGTTTACTCCTGCCATCTCTTCCGTTATGAAAGTAGCATCACTTCAGAGACTTCTCGGAGCAAAGGAGACTCTTTCAAGTGCTCAGGGTTTTTTCCGCACCTTCCCTCAGTGGTGTGGTATTGTTTGGCTGAAGTGTCCCTTCCTTTCCAGCAACCTTTAATTCATTTTTCTGCAGAGGAGTTGGTTCTGAGGTCACCTCAATTCTCATCCCAAGGGAAATTCACGCTATAAAAAAACTACTTCCCCGTCCTTGTTTTGTTGTAAACCTGCTTGCACTCTGAAAAAAAAAAAAGTAACCATGCTTTTTGCATGTGGCCCAGATTGTGGGATCCAGCTTGTTAGAGCTAATCGGCAGAGAAAACCTGGCCTTGCCAGTATCCTGCCTTGGGCTGCAGGGCACTGGCCCGAGTTCCCTGATGTCCCGGGGCTTTCTGGTCTCGCAGAAAGACTCACTTCTGGTTGAGGTCCTCAGGAAGACACAGCCGATGGCTTTTCCTGCAAAATCCATGCGCCTTTTGATAGAGGGCTTGCACAGGGCTTCTGTAGGGATGGCTCCTCGAGTAGCCTTTCCTCTCTTGGTTTCCTTTTCAAGTAAAAACACTGCCAAGGAGATGTTCCTCGTCTTAATTACTGTCTTAGGGCTAAGCTCAACATCCCCCCTGTGCTGTCCCACTAAGACCTCGTCCATGCTCCTTCCTGTCTTGCTTTCCCCTCCTCCCCTGCCACCCGTGTGCCAGTCCTGCCACCACACCTTGCCTAAGGCGGGCGAGCCCGGCCGGGCCCAGGCTGCCGGAGGAGTTGGTTCCCCTTCAGATAACGCAGTTCCAGGTAAGGAGGCGAGTTTTTTCTCCCCCCTGGCGAGGCGGTGTGGTGGCAGCTTTCCGATCTGCCCGTGGCGGCTGGGCCTGCGGCAGCGTCGAACTGCCGTGGCACGGCACAGCACCGTACGGCCTTCACAGTGCCCCCGCGCCCTGCGCGGGGCCTTTCATTTAGCGATTTCTATCAGAGCGTTATAACTGTTAGCGTAACGTTAACTGGCGAGATGCTATTTACAATTCGGATGCGGAACGCTTAAAATATCAGTGATTTGAAAATGTAATTGGTAGGTCTCTTAAGCAGTCGAGGGGCTCGTGTTAAGTGCTAGCAACGTGTTTTCCTTTTAACACACCATGCAACGTGTAATGCCTTTCCTTCCCATTTAGGCTTGCCCGTATTCCCAGTGTCTCCGCACATGAAGAGCCTTTCATCCACCAATGCAAACAGCAAACGGCAGGCTCATCCAAGCTGTACTCCAGCCTCGAGGCTGGCTGCCAAACAGCAGAAAATTAAAGAAAGCCAGAAGACAGATGGGCTGTACACAGACGAAGAGGAGGATTTCCAACATGCATCTCTGCTGCAGAAATACAGCGAGTGTGCGAAGCCATCAGGGAAACGTCAGTGTAAAACAAAACACTTGGCACTGGAGGAGAGGAGAAGGAGGTCATCTCTGACGGGGGATGACACCACAGATATCGAAAATGCTGAAGATAAGGTATCTTTATTTAGACTTAATTGTCCACCAGCATCTGAGAAGGCAGAGCCAGCCTGCTTAAAACTAATGCGCTGTCATGCATGCAGGGTAGCGGGGATTGCATTCAGATTCGTCTGTGGATGCTTTGCACGTTTTGTATTTGCTTTTCTTAACCTGAGTTAAAGGCACTATTGTAGGGGGTGAGGAATCTTGCATTTAAAAGACGTAGCAGGTCTTTCTTAAAAAATTAAACATGAATAGAAAAGTGTAATTCTTTGCTGGCAAAATATAATCCCATCGCTGTATTATAAAAATGAGGATTAAAAAAACCCCATAATAATGGTTTTGACAGATCACGGTAACGAGGAAAGTCAGGAAGCGACCAGAGCCTACTTCGGACTGTGACTCCTCACCAGTCAAGTCATACGAGCAGAAGCTGTACGATCGCGTGCAGCAGACGCCCTCATTGCTACCCGTCTCTCAGCCCTCGCAGCTGCCGATCGCAAGCCCCCCTCAGGAGACCACCCCGAGCCGGCCCATGCCGCCTGAAGCGCGGAGGCTTATTGTCAATAAGAACGCAGGGGAAACTCTGCTGCAGCGGGCA
This sequence comes from Nyctibius grandis, assembly GCF_013368605.1. NCBI lineage: Eukaryota > Metazoa > Chordata > Aves > Nyctibiiformes > Nyctibiidae > Nyctibius > Nyctibius grandis. The sequence continues at coordinate 28,003,399 of NC_090659.1, forward strand.
GCACGCCTGGGGTACGAGGTAAGGGTCTCTTGCCGCTCTGTGTGAGGTTAAAACCCTCTTTCCAGTTTTATACGTGGAAGTTTTGTGAAGCGACGGCTTTGAGAGTTTGGTCGTTGAAATTTGTGGGTCTGCCCTCCTCTGCTGCACTGCCTTCCCTGGCGCGCTGGGTCTGGGGGCCGGTCGCTGCGGGATGCAGGGTACGCAGCATCCTGTGTGAACGAGCAAAGGGTAAAGTTTTATTGGTAACCCTCGCTTCCGTTTAAATATAAGCCATCTGCACACAGAATGAATGTTTTTGCTTTTGTTATTTGTGAGGAGCGTGTAGTTTAGGAGAAGGGTTTTATTTTTTTGTTCTTTTCTCCAAGGAGTATCTGGTATGTGACACAGGATGTAGTGCGTGGAGTGTTCTCTTGCATGATCACATGCATCGTAGGAGCGCTCTGCATGCTTTATGCTCGGCGTCTGGAGCTGCTTGGCTTAGCTGGAACAATGTTGTCTAATGAAATGGCCCCCCTGTTGTTACAAAAATCAGAAACTGATGAATCCCCTAGCTCCGCTGTTTTGAAGCATGCTTTTATTGGGGAAATACAGGCATATAGGTATGAGTGTCATTGTTGCTCAACTTCGAATCTTGCAGAGAGGTGTTTCATTGTAGAGAGCGATTGCTGCCCTCAGCGCGGCTGCAGGGTTCGCTTTGGGAGTGAGAGCACTGCTTGGACCTCGGAGCTGGGCTTGAGCCCCATGCTGGAAGGTGGCATCAGCCCGGGCCCAGACGGGGCCTGCCCAGCCTCGGGAGTTTGTTGAAACCTCAAAATGCCCTTTGTACAGCTGGAGAGCTTCTTGTGGAGAGAGAGGCCTTCTCCAGCTCTGGAAGGCAGGGTTTGTTGGAAAGGTTTTGTTTACCCTAGACAAAGGCTTCTTCTAACCCAGGGCACTTCAGCTTTAGCTAGGAGGAGGAGAAGTGGTTGTTACAACGTTGCTATGGTAATCTCCATAATTTAAATTATTTAATTTCCTACGGACCTAAAATTTCCTATGGATGCAGAATCAAAATGTGTTGTAGCATGTGCTCCAAGCTATCTGAGTGTATTTTCTTCCTGCACAGTGTCTGTCGGGGCGGGCACCACTTGCACGTCGCAGGTTGCCGTGGGATGCTTGTGCACTTTGCTTTTGGCTCCCGGTGCGCTACACTGAGCACGGCTCAATGGGAGCAACTCTGAAACTTAGCAACGGGCTGAGGTCTTGCTTAAGCAGGGGCCAAGGGCTCTCTTTGCTTTGCTGATAGCGGGAAGTCTGTGCAGCATTGGCTGTTAGCTGGCTGGTTGCAGAAAGCCAGGGATGCCCGGGCTTGCCAAGGTGGGGGTCCTGAGGCCCTAGGGTAACCTTGTGGGCTCACCGTGCCTTGCCATCATCAGCTGATTGGGGGTTTTGATTTTTGACCTCAATTCACCCAAAAGTTCAAGCAAACACCACGTTTTTAATAGGCTTAAATATTCCGATCATTCAACTCGATTGCGTTGACAGCGCAGCAGTGGGTCCTGTTGTCTGCAAAGCACGGGGCAGGAGAGCCGAGCGGGGCAGGGGACAGAGCCCAGTCTGTGCGCCCGAGCTGCTGCCAGGATCCGTCATTGTCTGCGTATTTCAAGGATGGGAGTGGTGGGTGGCTGCGCCACCCTGTCGGGGCTTCGTTTGACCTGTGGTGAGCTGTGGTAGTTTGGTGAGCCATGGAAGCTCTGTAGCTGTGGTGTTTTTCTTGCTAGTGACGAGACTGCTGCAGTTAGTAGAAAGCTGAATTTTCTCTGTCTTCAGAAAAATTAGAATGGTCAAGAAGTTACAAATTCCTCTATTTAAAAAAAAAATCTCGATCGTTTAAGGTAATTTGCTAGTCTGTGACCTGTGGCAGCTGCAGACATCTGTTTTCTGCTGTCCCTGTTAACGGGGCAGCCACCTTTGGTGGCTGTAGCGCGATGGTGGGGGGCTGATGCTGAAGTGGAAGCGCTGGAAGCTCACGGGTGCATGGGGGCTTCTAATGGCTGCTGCAGTGGCAGCAGGCAGCCCCGTGGCCCCTCCCCAGCCCGATGGCAGAGGGGTCGAATGAGTCTGTGCCACTGGGGCCATGGCTTGCAAAGGGACGCCGGGTGCTGATGCAGGACTCGGAGCTGGAAGTGGCTGGCACCACAGGGCACCCCTGAGCTCTGACGGCAGCAGGGATGTTGCGTGGGGCAGAGCAGCACCGACAGCTCTGCCCTGAGCCCGGGTGAGCTCGTGCCTGCCCTTGGCAGCCTGCCTGTCTGTGCAGCAGGGATGCCTGGCGGCCATGCAGATATCCTACCCCAAACCCAGAGGCAGCGCTGGCACCCTTGGCATGCAAAGATGCTGGCAAGCTGTATACATCTCTCCTGGACCCATGGGGAGCCCAAATACTGCTAGCTCCGGTGCCTCTGCACCACTCTCAATTGCACAGTATGGATATGCTGTAGATAGTTGTGGGAAGGAGGACACAAGCGGTTATGTTTGTGCGTGTAAAAACTGATGTGAGAGTGAAATGTTGAAGGACAAATGCGGCTTTTGTCTGGTCAGATAAATTGCAGGGCCACAGCCAACAAGGCTACTTAAAGACAGTGCAGCAAATGGACTTTGACTCTCCATACGGTCTGAGCAAAACCCTGCCGAAGCTGGCGCGAAGCTTTGCCTTTTCTTCGCTAGGCTTCTGCACCAGGCCTTGCTTCATCAGGATGTTCGCAACCCATCCCAGGGTATGGGTGCTCTTGAATCCATTCTGTTTTCCCCATTTGAAACAAATGACTTGAGATAATAGTAGTCTTAAAACTGTAATTTACTTTTTGTGAAGGGGGAATTATAGGGAACGTAAAGTCTTTTTGGGAAAAAAATTACAAAAAGCTTGTGTAATGAATTTGGTGGGAGAGGAAACACTGGCTTTGTGCCGCTTGTTGCTTTTTTGTGTGTGTGTGTCTGGACTTGGAAAGTTCTCTGGTGAATTTGGGATTAAATCCTGCCTGGGAAGGCAGTGAAATTAGAGAAAAGTGTGGTGTGTGATAGGGCTGGGGGAAAGATGGTGTTTTTTTCCAGGGGATTTAAACACTCAGGGGGACAGGGCTTATCCAGGCAGGGGGAGAGGGTTTGCCCTGGGGGTGCTTCACACGAGAGTCCGGCCCTGGGTGGCACCACAGCAGGAGCTCCTGAGCGTCGTCCTGCCTTTGCACAGCTCCCTTGGGGCTCCTGCACCTTGTCAGGGGATGAGCATCACTTCTGGGCTTTGGCATGGTGCTGCGGAGAAGTGTTACGGCTCAGGTTATAATGCCTCGCCCAAGGGCCATGTGTTGAGGTTGGGTGAAATGGAATAGTGCTTCTTGGTGGCAGCATGCTTGCCCAGGGCATGGGGGATGCACAGGGCATGGGGGATTCGCAGGGTGATGCTGACCCTTTGCCTTGGAAAGGGGCAGGAGATGCTGCAGAGCACAGGTGGGAGAGACTGAAGCAAAGGGCACCTCTTTGTAGATGAGGATGGAGCCATGCACATTTGCATGCACCTTCTAACGTCACTGTTTGCAATTGGCTAACAAACTGCAGGCAGCAGAAGCGGCAGCGGCACGTATCTTGGCTGGTGACGTGCTAGCTTGACTCTTTGGATTAACTGCGAGTGATTTTTAGATCGCTGGTTTAAATAGAGCACCTGAACAGACATTAAATTGCCCCGTGGCACTTCCGCAGCCTTTCTCTAACATTACTGAGAGATGCCTATGAAACCAAAAGTGTGTTTGTGGCACCACATGTTCCTGTATTCGGCAGCGATGCCTAATTTTTTTTATAAATTGAATAAATCATGTTAAAAAAAGTTAACGAGGCATTTAATTAATTAACAATGTAGAGTTTTATGGTCTTTATGGTTACATTTTGTGGTTAATGACATTCTTCTTATAGCCTCTTAACACAGAATTGCCCAACAAAATTAGCCTTTTCGTCCAGTAGTCGTCCAGTAGTAGGTATCCTGCCCTAGGACGAGCCTTTCCTTTTTACAAAAATAGATGAAAGGTGTTCCTTTATTTTGAGTTGCAGAATCTATTTTAAATGGTAACTGCATGCTAAAAGCGGAGCTGAATACAGCAGCCACTTCTGCTGCCTATAGCCATCTGCTAATTTGCCTGGCGGGGTGGTCTGGTTTTTTGAAGGAAAATTCGTACCTCCGGGGTATAATTTCACACAGCCCTTTCTAACGGTCTTGAGCAAGTGCAGGGTAAAGAGCATCCTTTCTGGGCTGATTTTCGGCCTTTGGGCTGGTGAGTAGGAACATTAAGAGCCTGTGTTCAGTGAGAGGCGGGACTGTGGGGATCCCAGGTTGAACCGGTGGGTGCATCAGGTGTGGGGGGTGGATGTGGCAGGTGAGGGGGATGCTCTGGTGCCTGGGACGGGCAGCTCATTAGCTCCTCGCTTTAGCCTGGTTAGTGAGGGCTTGCTAAAAGAGCAGCTTCATGCTGTATCCTGGATACCAGCTCATCGAGGGTCAGGTATACCCAGAGCACAGATTATTGTGGGCTTTCCGGTAGATTTTGAAATGGGAAGAATAAATGCATCGCACCCGGCGGTTGTTTTAGTCTCTAGCTTTGGAAAAGCAAACACTCGCCCCCTCCGTGCTGTATCCCGCTTTGCGAGGATGTCGCTCAGCCTTTGAGAGGAGCAAATGCAGAATTAATGGCTTTGCCACTAATCTGGAAATGCGGGATATATTTTATACATGCAGTATCACTTAGAAATGTGGGGTTTTTTTATTTCTTTTGCAACTGAGACAAATTGAGGAAGACTCGCACCATCCTAAATTTTTGGTTAAGTGATGGAGCAGTCATTGTTTCAAGGCTGCACAACAGCGTAGAGCTGAGTCTGGCCTAGGCTCTCAGCCGTGGTATATTTGACTGCAAGATGAATTGTGTTAAATTCACATGGCTTCCCACAGCGCCGGGCTCGTTATTGGAACCTGGCGCCTAGCTTTAGTTCTGCATGCAGAAAACCAGGGCGGCTGGTGAAAATGGGATTTCCCTAATCTTGATAGAGCCAAGCTTTTTTTTTTGTTTGTTTCCCTGATAGCAAACTGTCCTTTGTGTGTCTTAAATGTGTTTTGTTTCGGGTCATGCGCTTTTTCTTTTTAAAATCAAACTGACGTGGGCTGCGCTGCTGTTGTGCTTGCAGAATTTTCTGCTAAAAAATGCAGATGTAAGAGTAAAAACCTTCCTGCTGGCTTTATGCATGGAAGTTTTGAGAAGCAGAAAGCTACGAGTTTTGTCTGTGAAATTTACACTTTCCCCCTCTGCGACGATTCCTGACGTTGGGGGCTGTGGGAAGGTCCCTGTGGGACATGGGGCTCTCGGTGCTGCTTTGCACAAGCCAGTCTGCTCATGGGAAGTTGTGGTCTCTGCTGTGTCTCCTGAAGAAGCAGGACTTTCAGTGGCTTCCCCTTTTCATTTTGACTGACCTGTCTCAAAGAGGGTAACAAGCGTATTGTAAAGGTTTTGTGTTTTGCCCTTTCCCCCCACTTTTCCTTCAAGAAGAGAAATCTGTGCATCTCTGCAGCAAGAAGTAACTCGATGTATCTGTTTTTCCTCCCGTTTTCCAGGAAGTGGTTCTGTACTGTTTGGAAAACAAGGTGTGTGATGTGAATCATCGTGACAACGCGGGTTACTGTGCCCTGCACGAGGCCTGTGCCAGAGGCTGGCTGAGCATCGTGCGGCATCTCCTTGAGTACGGGGCTGACGTCAACTGCAGCGCTCAGGATGGAACCAGGTTAGCAGCACCCCCAGCCCAGCATTGGGTGGTCACCACCACCAAGCAGTATAGTTTCTTTGGTCACGATGGTGGGAGAAAGCAACCCTTCCCTCTCTACTTTATCCTCCCCTTGTCCTCCTTCCCATCCTGCATGAAACCCCCAAAGCAGGTGACGCGTGGTGGCCTCCTTACTGCTGGTCCTTGGGCAGGAGCGTGGAGGTCTCGGTGACCTCTGCTTTCTGGTTAATACAGCGGTGGGGGCACACTGTTGCTGTGACTCGAGTTCAGCGTAATTTTTTTTTCTCTGGGAATTTTAATACGTTTGTTTTGTTTTTTTAAAGAGTTTGTGAAATTGCCAGCTGCAGGGCAGGAAGGAGTGATACTTGAGCTGCAGCCCTGCTCGTACACGCTCCAGGTCCTTTGGCTTGTGCCAGAAGAATGGGCTCTGCCTTGTTAGCAGGGTTACTTTTAAGAGCACTTCAGGCTTTTGCGGCAATTGGGTGTGCGAGTCCTATGTATGCCATATAAAAATGATGTTTTGCTGAACTGTTAAACTGTATCTGCTCATTTGGTATTTTGGTTTTGTTTTTTTTTAATGCTGAATTAGACTTTTTTTCTTTCCTTCACAGAACAGTAGGGGTCCTTAGTTCCTGTGCTCGCAGAATAGATAGTGATTTTTTTTTTTTTGAGATAGAAATGGTGCTCGGCATCTTTTTTAAGCTTCTTGTGCATCTCCTAAAGTACCTCTTTGACCACCTCTGCGGGGCTGACCTTGGGTTAACTTTTTCTCACCATATGCAGAACATTATCCAGTCTATGTATTTTGGGGATGGCTCACTTTGTATTCTGTGAAGCTGCTGCAGCGTGTTATCTTAAATGGTTTATCGAATTCACTATCACCATCCAAATAGCCAGGGAGGTAAAATTAGCATAACTAAGAGTCTGCCTCTTTTGTTTTTAAGCTCTTTATTTGTTAGCTTGGGAATGGAGGAGTCAGGAAAACAAAAGTCCCAAGAGGGCTGGTTAGGATGGTCCATTAGAAGTTCATGATGGTCAGTCGTTACCGGCCCATCACGGCCAAAAGGAAACGTTTGTGGAGAGACATTGAAACTCTGGCTGGATTGTCAGATTCCTTCTCCATCTTCCACTTCTTTGTAAGAAGTCTTAGCTCCCTAGGCTGACAAACAGCCCCGCATTTTCTTCTGTCTCCAGCTTTAATATGTGACCCGTGCAACAGAGGCGAGTTGCCATAAAAAGAATCCTAAATTATTTTTGTCTCACTTACTGGAATAACCTATATAGAAAATTAACCCTAGGAAGTTTCTGGCCATTCTTAATTACCTGCCAGGTCAGAGTCCACCTGTGATTTCGATTCACAGATGGAGGTGATTTTCAAGAAAGAAACTTGGCTTGTGTACTCTGACAAGTTGTTTTGGGGAAAATGCATTTTAGGAATGAACATCATAATGATCTGATCATAGATGGTAATGTCAGAACTCAGCTTGTGGTTCCCTTTGTTTTCTGATGGCAGACTTTTTTTTTTTTTAAAAGCTGCCCAACAGACAGCGTGAATCCGAAACGTACCTAATATACAGATGAAAGATGGTCTAGCTGCCCTGAATTGAGCAGGACAGAGAGCAGAACCTTCTGTAAGGAACTTCTCATCAGCGTTGTCCCCTGCCTTTTCATAGGGGCAGATTTCTCTGTAGAGTAAATCATGACATTCATAAGATAAGTCCCATTTCTCCCTTGAAGCCTCAGTTTTTCTCCTTTAACTTTTAAGAGGAAAGTGTCAGTCTTCCTCAACTGTGTTGCCTTTTAAATTCAAATTCTGAATATGTTCACCCCTTGGAAAGAAATTCAAATCTTAAAAACAAAAAAAAAAAAATCAAAAAACCCACCATCAAAGACTTATCCCCCTCCCCTGCTTTTATCACTACACCGAATATGCCTTATTGCCCCCTCCGCCACCTCACAAGCCCACTAGCCAAAGATATTTTTGGTCACACTGGAAGCTCTCAAGTCTCTAGACAGTAACAGCGGATGTATATAGTTATGTTCAGCCAGTTAATGTAAATGCGCAAAGAGCCGTGATGCAACTGCCTGAGCTGTGATGGAAGTGCGTGAGCTGTGATGGAAGTGCATACGCTGTGTTTGTCAGCGTGGCAGCCTGGGGTGTCGCTTGGATCCCAGCTGCCTGAAGCTTTGGTCTGCGTTACTTGGTGCCTGCTGCCTCTGTGGTCAGCTTTTGGAGGATGCTCTCTGAAAAGTTGTGACAAGCGAGAGGATGGCTTCACTCTGAACAGACCATCCATACGAACGTGAAGGATGTAGGAAAGTTCTGCGAGGTCTGTGCGTGTCTCCTTCCAGTCCCGTCTGAAGCGCTGCAGGTGCTTCGATCTATGTGGTGGTTTGGCATGCGTGTGCTCAAGTTTTGCAAGTGAAGCAAAGCCCTGAGCCTCGTGCTTTGCTGTTGCCTTTTACGTACCTACCCAGCCAGTCTGTCCTGAGTTCAGTAGATAAGGTCGGTTTTCAGCTTCTGGTTTCTGATACTATCAGAAATCTTGGTGAAGCCAAAACCAAACGAAGTGCCAGACTGTAGTGGCAGGGCAAGGAGGCGGTGGGGTTTGGGGGGTGTTGGTATGGTGCAGTCCTTCCCTTCACCCTCAGCTCTGCCTGCACACCTACTGCTGCCTGCAGCCCACCATGTCCCTTTGTTTGCCCTATTCACATCGCATCTGGCCAGGCTGAATACAACCGTCCTGTTTTTTTTTCCCTTAAACTCTTATGCTGATGGTGGCTCTGCAAATGCAGCGCCTGCAGATGCTGAATACACAAGTACTCTGCTGCTGAATTAGTAGCTAATCAAAGGTTATTGTAGAAGGGGCCGAGATCTTGAAGACCTGCCCCAGAGGTGCCACAGTCACTAAGGGCTCTTAATCGTCTTACCTGTAAATAATAATAGACCGTGCTTAAGAGGTGAGCGCTTTCCTTCCTGACAGGGCCCCAGTAAGTGCAGTAGCTCAGCAAGGGGCATACAACGCCCAGTGCCTGACATTAGCAAGGATGGTTGCCGGTGTATTTGGCCTTATCTCTTTGGTCTTCTCCTCTTACCTCCACAGCATGCCCTAGCTGAACCGGCGCCGCTTTACAAACAAAGCCACATGCCAAAAATACAGGCATCTCCTGCCTGCTAGCGAGGCCTCTCCGTTGCTTCAGGGTCCACTCGCTAGATTCACTCTACGCAGCCAGTTTTGCTTTATCCTTCTCGCTGGCGGCTGATGAGCTCAGCCTTTTTTTTTATTTTTTCCCTGGGAGAACCATGCCAAGATGGCTCTCCTGCGTCCTTTCAGCTGGTCCTGGCAGAGCCATACCCTCCAGCAGCTAATTGCATTAAAGAAGAGGCAGCCGGCGTAGCTGCCCTCCTGCAACTTGTGCCTTGCCTCTTCCGTGGGGCAGCGTTGCAGAATAGAGTAGATGGAAATAAAAATAAAACGCCAAGATATGGTATTGCTCAGCGAGTTATGAGACCTCTTATCGCAGCAAGGAAAATTCTGATGGTGCCTGAAAGGCTGAGAGCAAACCCTGACTGGTCTAAATAGTTTATAATTTTGGTGGCGGAATGATAAACCCACAGTGAAATGTTTTCCTAACTCTGGTAGTGGTAAAAATAGTAGGAAGAATTCGACAGTACACAAGAGAGGGTTGAGATGTGCGTCTCCTGTACGATATTGCGGCTCTCGAATGTCCCCAGATCCTTCTGGGGCCTTTTGAAGGGTTTGTTTTAGAAACAAGCTGTTAACTGTACCATTAGGGATAGGGAGTGTTTATTTTCATGATTCTCAGGGCGGAAAAGATTATATGGGCAAAGCAGCCCAGGAGAGGACTCCCAGGGATCTTTTTTTCACATCTGAAAAAGTTGCCAACTCCAGTAGTCACTTCGACATCCTACAAAGAGGATGGTTAAACTCTGCCAAGACTGAAAAATACGCCCTCCTCTGCCAGTCCTGGTGGGAGAAGCAAACATGAGTAGCTGTGCCTTTGCATGGTCCCGCTCGTGAGCTTGCCAGGAAGCTGTGCTAGCCAGTAAAAGAGTCTGTCAGTGCTCTGTTATTGCTTTTTTCCCCCTGCCTTATCTATGGGGAATCTCCTTCCGTCCCGCCCCCCCCCCCCCCCCACCCCCCCGCCAGTGTTCTTTCCTCCCTTCACTTCCTTCTATTTATTGTTCTTCCTCCTTCCGTGTGGCTTTGTTGTGCCTTTCCTTCCCCTTGCCTCTACAAAGTCCCCTCTTGTGCCTGGGGTGGCCTCCCTGTGCTCCAGCAGGTGACAAAAGACGGGTCTGCTGACCCCACTGCCTGCCCCCCTGCCTGCTCCGCTGCCTGCTCCACTGTCAGCCCCGCTGCCTGCCCCGCTGTCTGCCCCGCTGTCAGCCCCGCTGCCTGCCCTGCTGTCTGCCCCACTGCCTCTGCCCCTGTCTGCACTGCTGTGCTGGGCTGGGTGACCTGTAGAAATGGAGAGGGGGGTCCCATCCTGTGGTTACAGCCCATGCGCTGCTATTTTTCCTTCCTGGGGAATGCCCAGGCGCCCTTTAATAAGCTCGTCCGGGTGTCGTTAAATCGATCGAAACACCGTGCGGTGATTTAGATGCTGTTTTTAATAAGTTAAGGGATCATCTTGAATTCATTACTGCTTCAAAAGCCACTTAGGTAAGTCAGTTTAAAAAAAAAAAACAAACAAGAAAACCCACAAACCAATCAACCCACAACACTCTCCACCCCTTCCCCAAAACTAGAAAGTCCTAATTCTAAAATAAAATGGAAAATAGTTCAAAATTAGAGACTCCAGTTACACTGAGGGAGTGGGGGAGAAAAAGTGTCCCCGGCATTTGGCAGCAGCCGTAACTCTCATCTGTTCCTGGTGCCTGTTGCCAGACTTTCAGCCAGGGATGCTTCACGCCCAGTGGGTGACAGGAGGGCTTGCAGCAAGGCTGACCTTTCCCGCTATAGATGCTCGGAGTGTCGTGACCCGACAGCTCAGGCCTCAGATGTTTGCTGACAGCCAGAAACACCCAATACTTCTTCAGCCTCCGTGTCAGCACCCCTGTTATTTGTTGCCTCTTGCATTGTATCGCCTGGGGTGTTTAGCTCCAGCCAGGTCCTGGATGTGCTGGGTGCTGTGCAGGCACGCGGTGCTGCGGCAGTCCCTGTGTGGAAGCACTGAGTCCGTAGGTGGAGGAGGGAGGGGGAGGCTTGTGGGGGACCCCGGGGAAGCTGGCTTCTCCAGCGCTGTCTGTCTCAAGGGCATCAAGATAGTTTCAGTATTATGTTAGAGACTTCCCTGAGAAATTGAGAAAGGGATATTCTGGCCCTTTGCAAGTGATCCTCACGGACCTCTAAATTTGAAAGTGGCTTTGCAAAGAGCGGCATGTCGGGCTTTGAAGGCGTGCACATGTTGTGGTCTCTGATGCCGGGGGTCTGAGGGGTGGCATGAGCTGGATTGAGGACTGTGCTCAGGAGCTTGAGGATCACTTGCTTTTTTGCTGTGTTGGTGGCCTGGGAGGCAGACAGGGCGGGATAAGCCCTCTCTCCATAGGGAATGAGCCACAAACTCTCCCAAGGGCAGCTCCTCGTGTCAATATAGCGTGCGTATGCCAAAACCACAACTGCCTACAGCTTTCCATCAAGACGGGGGCAAGCGAGAGTGCTTCACGTGTGACAGATGTTAGTCACTCTAAGTCACAGCCTACTGGAAAGTACTTGGAGTAAACACACCTGGAACATGCTTCTTTTTGAGATGGATCAGAGTTCCCATCCCACCAGCAGCGCTATGTAATAGGTGGGAAAACAGTGGTGTGCCTTCCTCTTCTGACTGTTCTGATGTGCCTCTGCTCTGTCCCAAGCTCATGTGGATGCCAGCCTGTCCCAAAGTGGCGGTGACATAGAGGGGACGTTGCTGCATGTGGCAGAAGGAGTGGTGGGACATGGCCTCTTTGCAGGAGGGAGTTTCAGCCCTGGTTGTTAGCCGAGTGTTGCTTGGCAGATTGGTAGACGGAGCTGAGGGGTTTGCTCGTCTGTGCTTCCAGATGACTCCTCTTTGTAATGTCATTCTGAAAGCTTTCCAGGAAGGCAGTACGTGATCCTAGTTAAAGTCCTGTCTTACTTCTCTTGCCTTTTAATACACCGGTTTGAGAGCTTGCAAGTCTTGTTGGGGGGCAGTGGTGTTGACAGCCTAAAGGAGGAGGAGTGTAGACTTGAGTTGAACTGCCGTGATCACTGGCCATTGCATTTGACGCTCCTTTCGGTTTCCTGCTCATCGCCCTCTAAGGAAAAGATGGGATTTTAACACATCTTCATTAGTCTGAAGGGTAATACGTTCTACTTCCAGACAGCTCCCTGTTACGTATAATCAATTTTAAAGGCAAAAGTTAATGCGATTTATAATTGGTGATAAGGAATTCTAAACCTGGAATTACAGGCATGTGTATTAATGAATAATCCTTCTGTAGGCTCACAAAATCTACGTCCGAGCTTGTATAGATTGCTCGTGCTGCGTAAAATGTGTTAACTTCTGGGTGGACTAAACTTAAAGTAACATGTTTTTATATTCTCTGAGTAGAAGGCTTGAATTGTGCTGCAAATATATTTGCAAGTACTATTTAAAGAGGATATAGCGTGGAAGTTTAATTCCTACCAAATTTTCATAACTTATTTCTGTGTGCATAATTTAGGAGCTTTGGGTAACTGATTTCCGTGCTTGCCCAGAGGCAGGCTGAATGAGCCCTTACTCCACAGCATGCTGTTAAATTGGCAGAGATTTGGAACGGTAGAGTGACTTGCAGCAAAATGATGTTTGTGAGGCTTCACGCAAACTCCTGCTTTCTGTTACAGTGGTGTAATTATTTTACTGGCCCTCAAAATATGTACAGCAATGAATAGTCATAACAGAAATATCTGCCCTGAGCAGTCTGACTGTGAAAAGACAAGAGGAGGGGATGATGTGCAAGTAAAACCGACAATGAGATGATTGGCAGCTGTGTGAATAGTGTTATTTTCTATAAATAACTTTGATCTGAAGTCAGAAGTTACTTGTCAAGCACATTTGCATAATAGTATTGAGTCAAAATGTAACGCCGTGAACTTTTTTATTTCCCTAGACCAATCCATGACGCGGTCGAAAACGATCACTTGGAAACTGTCCGCCTGTTACTGTCTTACGGTGCTGATCCAACGCTTGCAACCTACTCTGGGAGGACCATCGTGAAAATGACCCACAGTGAGCTCATGGAGACCTTCCTCACAGGTGTGCGGCTGCGTTGCTCGGGGCTCTGCTCTCTGGGGTGAACAGGGGGACATTTCCTGAGCCCCCAAAGTCCCTGCTGCCCAGTGGGGATGGCTCCACGCTGAGGAGCAATAGGCTGCAGTAGCTCCCTCTCTCTCTGCAGAAAAACAGTGGCTGCAGATGGGAAGCGTAGCCATGCATGGCAGCTCCTTCTAATTGAAACTCTTAATAAAGTCAGAAGGATTAGGCCACTATCGTATTTGATAGGTGGGAGGTCAGCAGGCTCTTTCAGTGCCTTCAGTTTTCTGCTTGAAATGAAAATAAGAAACTTGCCGAATCAAATAGCTGTTTGTTAAACATAATAATGTTTTCCTGTGGTCTTGCTTTTTATCCTTCTAGTACTTGTCTTTTTGCAAGTTCTGGCTCATTTTATGTCTGAAATGCTGTAAAACTATATTAAAGGCTCTTGTCTTTAAACATGTCCATGTTCTAACATGGTTTTATTTTTTTTTTCCTGTTACTTTTGGTTAAAGACGCTTGCATTCCCTATTAACTTACCTCTGAAAGTGTTTGCAATGTTCATAGTAAGTTTAAGTACTCATCCACTTACCTGTTTAAATGGTGCAGTGTAGAAAGTGCATAGGTGTATCAGGACTCTGAAGTCCAGTATCTTGGACCTCTTAGTGTCTTGAATCCCAGTATCTTTTCATCAACTCAGTGAGCAAATCTCCCAAATTATGTTTGTAGAAAAGAATTGCGTCTTCTGAACATATCTGTGTGGAAAAACCTTTTCCATCATTTTCACCCCCAAGCTGGTGTCCAGAATAACTGTGCAGGCTAAAAAGGGTGGTACATCCTGTCTTTCACAAAAATAAAATGCTGCTCTCAGTTACTGAACCTTAAGATTGGGTCTGTTTCTGTTAGACCATGGGTGATTATTTGATGTGGTGGGTCATTATTTGATGTGATGGGAGAAGGGATGCAGGAGAAAAGCAAATTCCAGGAATATTGGCAAGAATGGTGCGTGTATATGCTGTTCTTTGTAGCACATGCATCAGGAATATGGTGTGGGTTTTATTTGATGGAAGGTATGGAGTGTGCATAGTGAAGACTCTGTATGACACACGGTCTGCTAAACTTGCCAGCTTTTTGTTCTCATCAGTATGTTTTTGTTGTCGTTTTTTCCTCTCCAGAGTATTTAACTGACCTGCAAGGTCGGAGTGTTGATGACCCTGGTTTGTACTGGGATTTCTATGGCAGCTCTGTGTGCGGTGAGCAAATGTTACCCTTTATTTCTTTGTATGCGGAGACTTTCAGAACATGCGGCACGTGGGGGTGGGGGCTGTTTTGTTTTTATGGTAGAGGAAGGTAGGAAGGAAGCAAACTGATTTTATTTACAGATCACGTTATTGGAAGAAAAAGCAAGACCTGCAACAGTCTCTTCAATGCTGACTTGGCACCTTTATTCAATTTTATTTAGATCCAAAAGATGAATCTGGATTTGACGTCTTGGCAAATCCTCCTGGCCCAGGTGATGAAGATGAAGATGGCTTTAGCGATGTGTTTGAATTTGAATTTTCGGATGAACCTCCCTTGCCGTGTTACAACATTCAAGTGTGTCTCTCTCAGGGGTAAGAACAAGTACAGGGTTTGGGGTAAAAATAGCTGAGACGATCTGCTTGGAATGGCAGCAGTTCGTGTCTGTGGGGAAATGTGTTAGCATTTCTCTAACATAAATGAGAGCACAATACCGTAACTGCTGGGCTTTTTAGAAATAAGCTAATAGGAGGCGAGAGGGGGAAAGGCTGATGTGTTGAGGCTGTGTTTTGAGTGCCATACTCTCAAGCTGAATGAATGATGTTTGAACACAAATGCCTTCCCTCATTCCAGGCAGGCACCTTGATAGAACATCCCAAAATACAAGTGCTTCTAGCACTTAAATTTGGATATCATGTTTGTAAGGTGTTCTTCATTTTATTTAATGGGCTTTTCTGTTTTGCTGAGTGGACATGCTTTTGTGGATGATGAAATGAGCAGCAAAACTGGGTAAAGTTAAAAAATTGTATTCTTAATCTGAGAAAAACCCCTCTGTTGACTTGTATTTAATATGGGCAAGTCAGAGGTGCTGAAATTTCTGTTTATAGCTCCAGGCCATCTCCTAACTTACTAAATGGGAGTCAGGCTCAGCCAGGCGAACCTTTAACCGTGCAAGCAGCCGTTGGGGTGGCTGCTGACCCACGTGTGCGCTCATGAGCCCTGGGTTTATAGGCTCCCATGCCCCTGTGTGCCTGGTCCCCCTCCATACCCAGAGCTGCGGTACTATGAGTAAATACGTATGTGCCTGCACATCTGTTGTATTTGACCCCTTGGCAATGGCCTTGATTTCAGGGGGGTTGTTTGTGTGGGAGGGTTTGTCACACAGAGATATGGTGAAGAGTCGAGAAGCCCGTGACTTAATGTCAGTTATTGGAGCCTGTTTCTCCTTCGCTTCCACAGACCACGAAACTGGCTTTTGCTCTCGGACGTGGTGAAGAGGCTAAAAATGTCATCTCGCATCTTCCGCTGCAACTTCCCCAATCTGGAAGTTGTCACCATCACGGAGGCAGAGTTTTACAAACAGACTTCCCTCAGCCAGTTGTTCGCTTGTGCTACGGACCTTGAAGCTTTTAACCCGGAGAGCAAAGAGCTGTTGGACTTGGTAGAGTTTACAAGTGAACTCAAGACTTTGCTCGGCTCCTCGCTTCACTGGTTGCATCCGCACGAGGACCCTCCCTTCGACATCCTCTGGTGAACCATCAGGCCATTTAATGTACAGTGCTCTATACAGTTACTTCTTTATGTATATGTGTTCAAATGCAATTGTTTCTGTAAAGAAAGGACACTATTAAATATGAAAATATCTTTCCTTTATATAAGAGATCTGAATTCCAGTTGGATGGATTTTGGAAGAATTTTTTTTTAACTTCAATCAGTTTTTACAAAATTGTTATATAATGTTTCTTTAAATGCACACAGGCTTTGGGATAAGTTTGTTATTACTCGGAACACGTTTTTTTTTTTAAAGAACACACCCACACATTGACTTTGTTTCATACAAAGCACTGATTACACAGAACATACTTTTTCTAGGTGATGAGATCAAAGTCGTGTGGCTTGTTTGGGAGATAGAATTCGGTAAGGCACTTGGTGATATTATTTTTGTTTTTTTGTTTACAGAATTACCTGCTTTGGCCAGGTAAGCACTATTGAATATAATTCAGTAGTTTGTAATATAAATTAAACCATATCCATACGCATCAACTAATTGTAAGAACTTTTATATCCTAATTTAAAAGCTGTGAAATTTAGTTTTCACACATCAAACCGGATTGTTTATATATGTTTAAACATTTTATGCTCTTTATTTAAAGAAGACTTTGAACTATTTTTTCTGTACCTTGTAAAATATTGAAAAACTAACATATGTTGAAGTTGCTTGAAACTGTACATAAACTAAATTTTCTGAATTGTGTGTTTATGTTTGAGATCTGTGTTTTAACTTTGTAAGTAAATCTCCTGCCTTTGTATTTATATTTTACAAAAATTTTCTTAAAGGCAATAAAACTGTTGAGAAATGAAGAGGCTAAAGTGACTCCCATTAATTCCATGCCTGGTTGCAAAATGAGCTCCGACTCATTAATGTTTATGAAAGGAGGCTCTGCGTGCGGTTCATGAAGCGGAGCAGAGCTGGCACAGGTGCTGGCGAGCAGCTGATGAAATCTGAGGTAGAATCTGCATCGGCTTTCTAAATTCAAGGTTACAAGAAAACATCAGGCAGGCGCCTTTTGTGGGACAGAGGTTTAAAAGCGGTATTCACAATACTTTCTGCATTGCCTTTTAGTTAGAGAATTGTGAATAGGTTCAATTATTTTTCCTCCTTTGTCAACGTTTTAGGTTGAATCGACTGAATTATCTTTTCAGTGGTGTCTGCAGAGGGGAGGAAAATAGTACCAGGGTAAATGCTTTAGTTTTAATGTGGGGCATTAAGGCTATGAGCACCCTTTGAGGGGATCTGAAGGGACAGTGAACTGAATGCCACTTTTACACAGCTTGGGAACTTACATCTTAAGAGGCTGGGCTCCCAGGGCTTGGGCAGGCCCTCTCTGAAGGGTCTGGGTCTGCCTTCCCCTGTGGAAAGAAGTTCCCGCTATAAACCCAAAGTCTGAGTTTTGCTTTGGGGCTGTTTTTCATAGTATTATGTCCTGTGATGGCCAAACGCTTCAGCTGAGACATGTAAATCACACTGCTCTTCTGATGAGGGCCAGGACACCCACCAAAAGGGTCTCAGGCAGAGCACTTTGTCCATCTGAGAAAAACATCTAGGGGAAAATTTCTCCATCTGGAGCAGTGAAGCTGAGAGGTTTCGATTAATGTATAGTGTATTGCAGTTTAAATCTTTGCTCTTGGGGGAGCTTAAGAAACAGTGTGAATTACCCTCGTCCTGAAGGTAAGGGAGAATGACACCTCATTCCAGAAGGTGCCCCAGAGGAAGGATGCAGAGCTGATGCCTCTCGTGGTGTGTCGCCATCAAGTCTTTTGCTGAACGTTTGTGGCTTACAGTGGGACTGCTTTTGGGGGCAAGGTGGTTTTGTAGCTGAGCCAAGAGGCAAGAGGGGTCTGACAGCTGTCTGCTGCTGGCAGCTGAAGTTCCGTCTCCCCAGGGCAGGGAATTTTTAGTCCTAACACAGCCACCAACATCTGTCTCCAGACCTCGGATAAGGATGATGGTGCTCTCTCCTGTATGACTGACATGCACACTCTGGATTTCCTTTTAAGCCAGCCTCCAGCTTTGCAAGGAACTGAAACACAGACATCCCTACTCTCCAGTGCCGGCTGCTTTTACCCCCTGATTTTCCCAGAAAGCAGAGGTGGGCCAGAAGAACTAAGGCAAGGGACAATGTGAAAAGTAATCGTTAGAGACACCTTTATCTGATCAGCTGCATAATGCTTGGATGGTTTGAGCTAAGCATAAATCAGCTTTGTACCACTTCCAGGGGTACGTGGCAGACACCTCACTTCTTGCCGTGCCCCACAGGCAACCAGAAGATTGACGCAGCTTCCTCTTTTGGCCAGCTCCTCCTCAAATGATCTCGAGCACGTGCTTCCCAAACGTCTCCGCTTAGTCAGCTTTCCAGTATCTCCACTGAGTACAGTTGGGCCTTCTCCATGCTGGCGCTTGCATCCATGCTCAAATACAGTAACAGCCTCATGCTGTTGTAATGCAAGCGTGTGCCTGCCCCGGGGCCCGCCTGCGCTATAAAAATAGGGCCATGGCGGGGAACACCTGATCGCAGTGCTGTCCCTTGACATAACACAACCATTTTATCTTCTAGGATGTACTTTTTTTAAAGAGACTTTGCCGTGTGAGGGTGCTTGAGAGAACATGGAGGGTTCAGCAAAGAAGCAGGGCAGCGTCCTGTGCTGCTGGGCGTACAAGACTGGCTTGGCTGACCCTATTCTGGGTGGTTTGGGAGAGACTGTCATGTGAGAGGCTGCCTGCATGCGTAGTTTTGCAGCAGGCAAGCCCGGGGGATAGTTACCTTGGGGAGAGGAGAGATGGCAGTATGCCAGCAGGGAGTGAACTCTGTGACCGCGAGCGTAGGCAGGGGAGTGGAAACGCTGGCTGCCTTGCCAGCACCAGGACTGGCTGAATCCTGCACGGCACAGAGCCAGGAACCGAGCTAGCTCCAACCAGCACGGCAAGGCAGGGCTGGGAGGGGGGGTGATGTCCAGCATTTCAGCTTCTGGACTTAGGCTGCTCTCTTTTAAAGCACTCTCTCGTGCAGCCTCTGTGGGCCAAAGAGACTCGCTTCACACCGCTGGCATTGCTCCAGGTTCATAAAAACTAAGGAAACAGAAACTCAGCCTTTGGGGATGGTAAAACTCTGCCGATCCTGTGTCCTGCCTTCTGCAAGGTGAAAGTGCAGTGTTGATGCTGTTGGGGCCCAAGTCAAGATGTTTCCTTGAGTTTCCCCTGCTTATCACTTGGATTTTCCTGGCTGGGGGATTGTGCTGCACCACGGAGGTGTTGGAGAACCACTGGTGCAATAAGGTAAAACCACCTATCTCCAGCTAGAGCAGGCAGGTGAGCCTCACTGAAGGGAGTTTCCTTTGTCAAAGTTTTACTTGGTGCTGGCTGGGAAATCCCAGGAAATACCTGGCTCCAGGCTGGCTGCCTGGCTGAGGGGGGAAGCCACAGCACCGGCAGTGCTGGGAGGTTTCCCCCGAGATAAGCAATGCTGCTGAGGACCGCAAAATATTGATATTCCTCCTTTGCCTTCTTGCCTTACCCAAGAGGACTGGGCTCTGCATAGTGGGGTCAGCCATGGGAGTTTCCCATTTGGGTTATTTCTCCCTTCGGACACTCTTCTGCTTTGCTGTTGCCTCCCCCTTTTGCTCTGGTGGCCTAGCTGGAGACTTGTGCCACAGACACTGATGTGGTGAGTGGCAAGCAAGGACCAGAGGCGTTCAGTCCTTGTTGGTGCTTGGTGTTGGTGGTCTTTGGGGAGCAATCTGCTAAAGGGAGAGCCCAGATGCCCGCTGGAAGCCCGACCCAGCTTCTAGTTTGCAGGATCACAGGAGCAGAATGGAAATTGTCTGAAAAACTGCTACCAGGTGCCAAGCTCACTCCATGAATCAAAGAGTTCGAAGCTGACTCCTCCCTTCATTTCTGTGCTAAATAATGAAACTATAGATGAGACCCATCGCATGTGCATTAATATGAACAAGGTGTCAGGGAGTGGTAAATGCAGGCAGCTGCCATTCCCAGGCTCCGTGGGCCTGCTGGTAAACATTCAGCATCGTTTCTTCAGTTCGTACAGGAAAAAGGCACACATTGCTACTTTAAACTTGTACAGATGCAAGCTAACTGGAAAAATACTATCATTATCTGTTTAAAATTGTTTCCAGAACATCATGTTTTCATTTCAGTATGGATCCAGTGTTGGTATGAGAGGGCTTGGTGCCACTACACAAGACAGAAGAGTTGAATGCCACAGTCATGAAGATGTATATTAGGTCTTTTCTCAATGTGCGTATTCACCATTGCCTTTCTGCTAGGAGGAGGGGCAGGAGAAGAAAGTGACTGGAATCCAAAAAGTTCCACTTTGTGAGCTTGTAGTATTGTCAGGGGGAAAAAAATCCCCAAACAGATCTCAAGAAGATGAAGTTCTCTTCAAGTATCATGTCTAGATACCCACACGCTTTTCCCTCCTACATCAGTCTTGCTAGTTCTGCATTTCACCCGTTAGTGTGCTTTGCATGGGTTCACCTCCATTGCAGAGTGAAGAGATTGTATTTTCCTGCAGGTTAAGTGTGATGGATCATCATCAGCAACGCTGCTTTCTCCCCTTGGGGGTGAAGGCAGCACATGGCTTATTTCTGGTTTGCCAGACCCAAAGCAAACCTTGTCCGCGCCACGTGCATATTTTGCTCCAGCAGACCGACGTGACTGTAGATGGCTGCTCTCTTGAGCCAGGTATGAGGCACAATTCTGCCACTAAATAGATTTTCCTTCTGTTGTCACATTAATTTGCAACTCATTAATAGTGACAACAGTGAGGTACTGCACTGATGCAGATTTGCATATTCATGACCAACTTATTATTAAACAAATAAGATTTCCCTAGCTTAGGAAGCACCCAGAGTAATGCCACATTGTGCATTATATCAGCCTGGGTGTTTTATTTTCTCTTTAATATGTTAATAGATGCAAGGGGTGCTCTTTTTTTCAGTAAATGTACATCTATTAAATAACATGTAATTTAAAATATGAGAATTCGTTTAAATAGTAATCCATTAACAAACCTGTCAATAATCGAGCAGGAATACCTGTGTAATGTACCAGTCAACTAATCAATTCTAACTGCTGGCTTTGTCGCCTGATGACTGTGACACAGGCAGTACCAGCAAGGCACAACCGAGTCACTGTACCGGCGAGGTGAGCGAGGGGCAGACGGCTGATCCCGTGATTTATGGTTCATTACAGCCAAATTGTTTGGTTTTCATAGTTGCTTGTGTTTCTTTCCCCCCAGAGCAATGGTGGGAGAGAAAGTCAAGGCTGTGCCTGGCATGGTACCTGCTGCTGCCCTCTCGTCCTATGTGCACCTCTCTGGCATGGCTGGGGAAACGTGGCCATTGTGGCTCAGCGGGGACCCCTGCGGCTTGGCCACGGACCCCTGCTCGCCCTTATCCCCACCGGCAGGCACTTCCTGCGGGTACCGCCTTGACACCAGTGATGGCTCAGCCCCGGGAAGGAGGAGGAGGGCAGGGCTCCAGCCCCCAGCCATGTCACCCCAGCCCTGCGGCGGGGATACTGGGGCTGGTGGAGGGGTGGGCAGCATGCTCCCCCCAGCGCAGTGGGGAAGGTGCATCCCTGTGCTGAAGAAAATGGGGGGGAAAAGCCCCTGGAGTTCAACAGCTGCTCAAAATCTTCAGGCGGAAGCAACAGGAGGTGCAGGGCACGGGGCCGTCCCACAGGCGGGTGTTTTGGTTTGCTTGCTGGTAATGTTGAAGGTCCTTTCACCACAAAATAGCATTATTTTTTTCTATCAGGCTATTCAAGACCAGTTGGTATGCATATCAAAACCCCTTTCAGCTCCCTTCTACATCCATATTTTTCATTCCTTTCTGACTCTTTTAACAATTTGTAGGGTACAGGGCATAATTACAAGTGTGGGAACAAGCTGGTTATTGCAAATTTCCCCTCAGTCCTCAAGTTATTTTTTTTCCTGGCTTGCCTTTCCAGATGTCCTTGACGGCGTTGCCTAACCATCAGGCCAAATGCGGTTCTTACCCCATCCTGCTGTTTCCTTATGAGTTGCCAGCACCCCTTATGAGTTGCTGGCCCTTGCTCCCAGCCTCCCCAGGCTCAGGAGCTCCTGTTGCTGGCTAATTGCAAAGGGCGCATGGCCCTGAAAAGACACAGATAAAACTGAGGATGGTGAAACGCAGCCGTAAGTCACCCCGAAGACCATATCCCTGCAGATACAGAGCAGGATGAGGCTGTTTTTAAACCAGCAGCGTCCCAGTGACCTTCTGCAACAGGGAATAATTTCATTTTCTGATGTGGGCTCTGTCCTTATCTTCATCTCCTCTCTCAGGTCCTTCTCTGGCACAAGGACGGGTGCCAGTGGGGCCGTAGCCTGATTTCTACTGCTCTGTGGCTGCAGCCATTTCCACACGTGGACGATGTAGAGGGTTAGGCAACACATGTGGCAGATGCTTGTGATGTCAGGGACAGTGTTTAGTATTTGTAGCTGTCAAAATTTCAAGGAAAAGGCTCCCTAATGAAAACCCTTTTCCAATATGCCATAAAACTCCTGTTTAAGTAAAGCCTATGCGAAGGCAAGTCCTGACAGGCCTCCTGAAATGAAAAGGGCAGATTATTTAACAGCTGATCAACACTAATAACCCTTGGCAAATACAGTATGCAAATTTAGTGCTGGAGCCAACATGTGCCGAAGGGACTCTTCTCTAACAGCCGGGCCTGGCTGCTCTCAAACTGCTGCTGTTAATCACAGAGCCCAGCGCAGGGAGCGGGGAGACTTGGGCTGCGACTGCCACGTGTTAGGTCAGTGGTCTGTGGGTGCTTGTTTAGGAGAAGTTCCTCTACCACCACAGGAATCTAATGGGCGTGTGGTGTCTGACCAGGCTTGGGCTCCCTTGCTGAGATGCTGAAACTGGTGGCATAAAGCACCGAGGGAAGTGAAACAAATAGTTTGAAGCTGGATGTCTTATCTCCTCGCTCTGTGACATCTTAGGGTGAATATAAGTTTTGAGTATCTTTGTGATACATCAGTCTACACAAAAAATCCCCTTTCTGGATCGGGCCAACCCACGGTCAGAGTTAAGCTGGGCTCTGCTCTGGGTTTCCATGCAGAGGAAATGCACGGGATGGGAGCAGATGCAGAGTGAGGAGTTCATCCTTTTGCCCCTTAGCTCCATGTCATGAGGGTGGCTTTGTAGCTGCCCAGCTGCCCTGGCCGACTTGGCTTCCCCAGCCCAGGGACCCTACTTGCGCTACCCACTGGTTGCTGCGAGCACCTGGGGATTTGGGGCACCTCGCTGCAGGGCCAGCTCAGCAGGGCAGCAATTGTGACAGCTACATGATAGAGCAGGGCCTGTCTCAGGGTTCACTGCTGCTAGATGGGGTGAGCCCAGCTGGGACCCCCCCATGAGCTGGTTGCGCTCACTAACTCAGCAGAAGCCAGACCCAGGGGCCCTTGGGGTGGGGGGGTACAGGGTGGGAGAGCACCCCAGCCCCCTGCAAGGGGAGGAGGCAGTGCTGCCTGGCCATGGGAGGGGGGTAAGGGGTCAGGGACCAGGGATGGGCAACGAAGCGTTGCCCTTTTGGTGGCAGTGTGGCATTACCTTGGCTCAGAAAGATGGTCCAGCGTGTGCCTCGGAGACTGGATGCACAGCCCATCCATCAGCTCCCCACGCAGCTGTTAACAGTCTAGTGACCAAAAGTGACTGGTCCCCAAGGGGTTACCTCGCCTGAAATGGCTGCTATGCCCGAAGAGCCAGTGTGCCTTTGATTACCACTGTTTTCAAAGGCTCAGGAGTGAGCTTGATTAGCAAAGTCAACAAAGAGATGCAAATATGCCGCAGGAAAAAGGTGCCTTGTTAGTTTGGGAGTCAATGCCCTGGGTAGTGGCAAGGGAACGTTAGAGAAGGGAGGGTGTGTTATTCTGGAGAAACCAGTGGCTCAGACCAGCTCATGGCTCTGTGGACACAAAACAGCGTCTCTGTCTTCAAGGTTATTTAATAGTAAACAAGTGCTGTCAGGAGGAAAGCAACACACTGCTGCCCAAGTGCTCTGGCTTGGGCGATTTGTGAGTGCAGCAGGAGCTGTGGCAGGGGCAGTGCAGGCTGGAGAAATCCAGAAAGCCCCTTCCCAGGCTTATTTCTACAGCTACGTATCATCTCGGAAACACAGCCTCGAGCTCAGCCCATGTTTGACTTGCCAGGGCTTCAAATATCTGGCTAGATTTCTAACAACACTATAGACTTTCCTGCTCAGTGTTTGCCTTAACTTCACCTGCGGTAACTCTCAGTGCTCGGTGGGGCCCTCAGCGTTGCTTTGGAGGCAGAGCAAGGTGAGCTGGCCCTGTCCCTCACCCAGCCAGTGCTGGAGGAGGAGGTGGAGAGCGGGTCTGCTCAGCAGCTGGTGCCTAATCGCAGCAAAACAGCCCCAAGGATGTTCCCGTACACGTACCCCTCTTCTGCTGCTGGCAGCTCCTGGGCGCAGAGGAATGCGGTATCCCAGGCAGTCTGTTTGTGAAGGCATAAGGCGTTTTTTTAAATACACAACAGAGACTTCTGCAGGGCTTGGTCTTTTTGTAAAGTAAATTTATTTGACGGGTTTATTTCTTTATCAGGTATTTGTCTAACCCTGTGACTGATTTCCTGGTACAAATGTTAAAATGTAAACTCCCAGAGGTGTGTACTATCACAGCCAGTGTCCAAAATATCCTCACCCCAGTTTCACCTAAGCGTCCCGGAGTGACAGTAGGGGACCCCAGAGATGCTGAGTAATCTAGACCGTGATCACACTGGGCCACCATGATGTACAAGAGCCAGGAAAAGACATGGTCCCAGTAAGAGGACAGGAGACAGGCTTCTGGTTGGTCCTGGCTGAGTGGCTGGTGGATTCAGGGATTAAAACCAAGTCTTTTGCAAGCGGTGCCTCCATCCAACAGGATGGGGAGATTAGAAACACCTTAAGCGCCTGAAGGTTTTGCAGCACCGCTGACTGATCAAATAAAAATACGTGAATCATAAAGCAATGTAATTTAAAGCAGATTTATTTAGAAATTGAGATCGGGCACTAAGGGGCTTATTCATTTAACTTGCCATTAGCCGGCCACCCCGACAGTGCATACTCTCTTGGTTTAGGTGACGTGGGGGTGCAGATGTGCTGCCTCCTGTTTAAATCAGACCCAGGCAGGGGGCTGGGAGCTGGGAGTGGGCAACTGGGGTGGTACCTGGGGTGAGGGAGGGACTCAGCTACCTGCTCACCCTGGGATTGCTGCCTGGCACTGGACACCAACAGATGACAGCCAGGCAGGAGGAGCAGGCGTGTGGTGTGGCTGCAGCATGGCATGAGGTCTCAACACAGCCCAGCGTGTCAGGGACCACAATCAGACCCAGCAGAGATGGACAGTCTGGAGAGTCCCCTTGTTCACTCGGACGCTGGCTTAACAGGGAGACTTTGCTGTGCTCCTGCCATCATCTGCCATCTCCCCTCCTCAGCATGCAGCAGCCCTGAGCATCTGATGCAGGGAGATGCTGCAGTTCTGCACAGCATGTGCGTGTGTGTGTGTGTGTGTGCGCGTGTAGGAGAGTGCTGGCTGCTTGTCCCTAACCCCAGCTGTGCAGGAGACCCTCTTACCTAACCCAGAGCAGGAGCCAGGAGGGAGAAGGTTGGCTCCCTCTTCTCATCAGGCCTGCAGTCACCCTGCAAACACATTGGTTTTCCTAAAAAGGCACCAGAGAGCTTGAACAGCAATACCACCATGGCATTTATTAATTTTTAAGCACAGCTCTCTCTCCCTCCCCCATCCACTGTGATTTGCATACCTGTTAATCCTCTTCCTCCTGCAATAATTCTGTGAAGGACAGGGAAATTACATCTAAGCAATAACTCCTTGACTCCCAAGCTGTGGAAGACCTCGTGTGCCATCATGCTCAGAGCAAAGACTTTCAGCAAGTGGAAGCAGGGGATTTAACCTCCTGAGAGCTGCACAACATCTACAAGACCCAAGGAAAGCCAGCCATCTTGAGTATGTGAAACCCATCCCTGCCAGTCCCGAATGGCTCTGCCCCCAGGAACCCCCTTGCCCCTGGCAAAAGTTAGCAAAAGTTAGGAATCTGACGATGCTGCTGTCCCTTACTGGTGGTGTCTCCCCTGCAACAAAGACGCTTCCCTGGGGAGAGGTGGGGAAAGCCCTGTGCCCTGGAGGTTTCATTGCTGCCCCCAGCCCTGCCTGGGGAGCTGGGAATGCCACCCCCCTTCCTGCACGTCCTGGGACTGAGCACCCTACGGCAGGGTTGTGCTGTGCTGCGGGGCTAGCTCTGACCCCGTGGGCTTCGGATGGCTTCTGATGAGCTCTGCCAGTTTTAGCCATCAAGAAGCTGCAGACAGATGTGTGACCCTAGAGGTTTAATTCATCACTTTTCTTACTGCTGTCTTTATCCCCTTCCCCTCAACTTTTTATTTCATTTGGGTCTGTGGATGAACGACATCTCTTCCAGCAAAAATCCTAAAATGGGCCAGTCAGGTCCAGGGGAGAGAACGAGAGCACATCCTTCCAGAAATCCCCGTGAAAGCCCAGACAGTTTTTCCTGTCCTCCCACCTCCTCTGTGACAGAGAGGGGACAGGGCAAGTGGGCAGGGGAGGAAGGACAGCAGGGTGATGAGTAGGTGGTGGAGAGCTCTAGGGAGCTTGCTGCCCTTGTTTGGAGCCAATGGTGTGGGTGGGCAACAGAGGGAAGCACAGGAGAAGGGCAGGAAACTAAGTTTCAGGAGAAACTTTTATCACATGGTGATAAGCTCCCGAACAGCAAGAATCGCTCAGTGGGAGAGTGACTAAGACCCCAGTGAGCTGCAGCCCTGTTAAAACTGTGCTATGATCCGGTTCTGCTCGAAATTTAAATAATTTTTAAGGTCTGAAAGCTGCATCTTTGAGGACTGTGTCATCAGCACAGCATCCTTCTGTGCCACGCGTGCCCCTCCTTTCTCCCTGCCCTGGGACAGCTGCATAGACAGCACGCAGTGGTGAGGGAGGTGAGAGGAGAGAGGTGACGCTCACCACTGTATCTGTCCCATGATCCTGAGATACAGCCCCTGTTGCTTTTTGCCAAACACAGGCAGTGGCTGCTGGAAGGGGCATAAGGGGCATCAGGAGAGCAAACCTGGCATGTGAGCCAGGGTGAAGAAAACGCTACACCACCATCCCACACGCCCATGACAGGGAGTGTCCCCAGGCTCTCCAGGGACAGGCGTCGAGCTGAGGCTCACACCATGGGCAGGGTGAGCTGGGAGGGTGGGCAAGGCACACCTGGAGCAGGCAGGCTAGCACAGGCAGGCTGCGTGCTCCTGCTCACGCCGTGCGCAGCCTCGAGGCACGCTGGAGCGGTCGTTTGCCAGGCACGTTGGTGGCTACAGGCAGGGCTTGCTTCATCAGGCGCTGCCAGCGAGGTCTAGGAGGTTCCTCTTTCTGGACTATATTAAGGCGTGCACAACGGCTTGAGGGTGGGGTGAGAGGACAGCAAGAAGTTGTGAAAGAGCAGCACGCCGGAGCCCGCGAGTCACTAAGGCCTTTTGGCAGTGTTTCAGAAAATGGGGTGGTCCAGTTAGGGAGTTCAGGAAATTGTCTGAGCTAGATTAAACATTTTCTAAAACCTTCTGGGTGCTTGAGAGCTGACTTGAAAGTTGGCAAAGTTAAATAAAACAAAAGTTAACACATTCCCCTCAATTTATTTTGTTACAGAGCTAGTATAAAGTCAGCCTATTTTTCATGAGTTTCAACATCCGCTTCCATCTGAAGGCAGGAGTATCTGCACAGTAAAATCCTGGGGCGCTTGCACAGCCATGCAGGGGGCCACATGTGACATATAAGAGCTTTAGTACACATTTCAAAAGCCATAAACCACACAACTTTTAGGGCATAAAACCGAATTTCTCTCCAATTGAAGCCTGGGTGTAGAAGAATCTCTGTCTGGGTGTAGAAGAATCTCTGTCCAGTCTGCGGCTGGCTGGAGTCTTCCTTTAGCCCCAAACCCAGCTAGCGCCCACTGGCAGGCAGCCTGCCCTGGCTCTGCTGCTTGTTCTCCGGTAGCTGCACGCCGTCCTGCAGGAGACAGGGCTGCCACAGCTCGGGCCGGAGAAGCATCAGGTCTCACATCAGACCTGACCTGCACAACAGTAGCAATGGGAAGAACACTGGGGTTTCTCTCTGGATAGGACGAGGGGATGCTGAAATGCATGGTGCCTGAGCAAGGCAAGAGCTCCTCTATCCCCATGCCCGCCATGGGCAGCCTCTGAGATCGCTGACCTCAAGCTGTGTCTCTCCCCTTCCCTTCGGAGAGCATGTGCAGTACGAGCTGCCTGGAGCAAACCATTTGCACTGCTCATGTAGACTGCACGGGTTCCAGGAGCTGCAGAGCAAACCCACACCCTGCACCTATCTCCCTGCTGGGAAAGGAGCCCTTGATACAAAAAATCTCACCAGCCTGGGAAATTACCTGCTCCTGTCTCTTGGGAAGTTTCTACTGGTGGAATCAGAGGCAGTATCAGGCACAGAGCAGATGTCAGCAGCTTCCTCAGTCCATGGAAATAAGGAAGTAGGGAAGCCATTTAGACAAACAGTCCCACATAAATCTTAGCCCAAGGTTTCTTGCCTGTGCCCGATTCCGTACGATCTCTGCAAAGGGTAAATTGAACTCTGCTTCATTGGCGGAGCCTAGTGCTATTAGTTATACCTGTCTTTACGGCACAGCTGCTTAGGGTGAGAAAAGAAAAGCAGTATGGCCCCAGGAGAGAGACAAATCAGAACATAAATGCAGGTATCAAAGCAGAAAAATGCAGAGAGCGGTAGTAGCCCAGGGTCTGTTGGAGAACAAAACAAACTCTTATCACAGTAAGAGCAGAGGAAGTCATCCCACTGAAGGGAGGAGACAAGGAGGACAGCTGACATCCTGCAGAGAGGGAGTTTAAGGTCTGGGAGAGCACAACCCCAAAGGCATGGCATTGGGAAAGGATGCAGCTCTTAAAGACACAGCTTCACCGAGCGCTTCTGCTGACAGCCAGCCCAATCAGTGTGAGTACGAGTGTTTTTAAATGATGTGGTTTACAGGCTTCTTGCCATCTACCAAGTCCCAGGAGAAAGTGAGAGCCTAAACACTCACCTGGAATCTGGTTGGATGAAAATGAATTATTAAAAGAAGTGGAGATTTATTGCCTTTAAAAAATTTATTAACAGGACAAAGAGAACGACTTTCTGCAGGAGCAACGTTGAGAGGCAGGGGTAAGACACAGCGTTTTGCCTTTGAAGGCGGTCGGCTCCAGGGACAAGCTGTTTCTGACCATGCAGGGGTCAATACCATGCCAGCTTCCACTCAGTGCCCAGTCCTGTTTGGCAGATGCTTAGCATCCGAAGGATGATGCAGAGGGACCAAGCAGAAACGCTAAGGACACTTCCCCTTTCAGTGTAGAAACCTCATGAGCGATGGGAACTTTGGCTGAGCCCTTCGAAAGCCAGGGAAGCCTGTTTGCTCTGCTTTTGGAAGGAGCAACTGCTAATCTGCCCCCCAGGCACTGGATTTCCAAGATGTCCCTTTTTTATAGCCAGGAATCGAGAAGCGTGCTCTGACCTCTAGCAGAGGAGGAGTGACGCTGTGAGTATGAGGGAAGGAGGAATGATCCAAGAGAGGATTCCCAGCAGTGAGTCAGAGGGGCAAGAGACTGAGGTGGAACTGGTAAAAATAGTTCGAGGAACAGGGACAAGTCCTAAAAGAAAACAGTCTTTGTGCAAAGAGGATAAAATAAAATCAGAAAGGGCTGGAGCAGCACTACGAAGAAAGAGCTGAAACTGAAGACCAAGAAGAAAAGGCAGAAGGGGAACACAAAGAGTGGATCCCGCCAATCATTTTGCTTTATGTAACATTTTAACATCAGGGCTTATTGGAGGGATTGCTATTTATAGTAATCTGTGAGTGTTGTCTGCACTGGCAGGTGGGGGCGAAGACGCTTTCCCTCCTGACTGTATGACGATGCCAGAAATAAGTACAATTTTTGTCTGGAAAAGCTGTCAATTATCTTCTTCATATCAGAATGGGGATAGTTGAGGAAGTAAAGCTGAAGGAAAGCCCGGTCTCCATATTCAGATACACACAGCACACACAGACCCCCACCCTCTCACAGCTTACTTACGGCTGGTTAGAAGATGGAAAATTATCAGTGTAACCTTCAGAAAGCTGATTGCCAGAACATTTTCCTATTAATGCTGCTAGTAGGACTGTGATTGCATTGTTTAAGATAGCCACAATTGGCCGACAAGCAAAGCTGAACCGTACGTGCACTCAGTGTAAAAACATTTTGCTTCACTTGCTGCCTGAAATGTGGGTCTTGCTAAGAGAGGTGTTGAAGACAGCCCAGTGGTTTAGAAACTTGCCCTGTCCGATGACCAAAATTCACCTGTCAGTGTTTCGTTGCCCGGTGTGAGACTGACCAGGCAAGGATGCACGCAGTGCTTACCCGCAGGTGGAGTGGTGGGCCTGTGTCGCAAGGATGGCCAGAACTGTATGTCCAGAACGAACCCGCTAGTCAAGAGCATTTGTGTACATCTCTCCGTCTCAGACTCTCAGACTGATTACAGACAAGGTACATGGCAGAACAAAGAAGACGTATTTCCTAAAATGTAACCACTTTGTCCACCTCTGATATTAGTCACACTCTGGTAAATATTCTCTGGTGAGTTCATCTCATGTTGCAGATGGCAAGGAGTAAAAAGCCCCTACCCTGCGAAATACCACAAGACAGCAACTACTCTGAAAATTTGGATTCCTCCCTTCAGTGCCCAAACCTGTGAAAATGAATGTAGCCATTTGTCTTGTCACTTCTCCCTCCTTCTCCAGGGGATCTGTCATGTGAGCAAATTACAATTACAATGAAAGGGACTAAACCCAGCACGCTCTTGGACTTCCCATAGATTCATCCGTGCTCCTCACCTGCTGTCCATCTCTGATCGTCCACTTCTGCACAGGAAGGGAGAGAGAGGTCCCTCCTCTGCCTACGTCTTGCATTTTCTTTTGAACTTTTATTTTTCCTGCCTGTGGTTGAACGTCCTTGTGTGCACGTAACATTTCATTCATGTGCATAACAGTGACGCTGGCCACACCATTCTCAATGCAACAGAAGCAATTTGCTCATGTTGATTTACTGTAATGGCTGCTGTCTTTTCTTGACCAAGATGTGAACTTTTGCTCATTTTTACTGAAATGCACAAAGATGCGTAATGACATTACTACAGCTCAGAGTGGTGACCCAGTCCAGAGGAAGCCATCTTAGCGCTCTGACAAAAGCTGCAAGGGAAGTCCCTCTTCAAGTCTGATACGTGGGGCTGTGGCTTACAAACCAGACGGTAACTTTTCTGTACAGACAGCCTTTAACCACACTAAGACACATATTTGCAGAAGAACTGGCCTGCTGATAGAGACTCTGTATTTGCAAACAAACAAGCTTGTCGAGAAAACAACAAAGTTCTGCTTTAAAGTGTGTTTCACTGGAAACAAAACCAAACCCAAGTCCAGCCATTATATTCAAAAACCAAGTAAACTCTCTCCCCACTCCCCATATCTTGAAAATCCCATTATCTCTGGAACAAAGACTAACAAGGACTAACATCTCTTTGACAGAGCTGTCCTCTTACGCTAAGTCACACGGTATCTGCATCGGGGTGCCTTGTAGGTAGGGGAATACTGCTGTTCTGTACTGGCAAAGCACTTCTATTGTGAATGCAGATGTAGCAGTAAAGCTGGTTAGATAAAACTACAAAACCAGCCCTTTCAAAGAGCAAAACCAATAGCTTCAGCAGTCATCAAGCTAACTGTGACTGGTTACCTTCATGTGAACACGCCTGTGTGAGGCAGGATCACACTAACACTCTCTCACAACTGGCATGGCTGTGGTGGTGGACACACTCGATGCTGAGCTATTCATCTACCTTATAAGAACTCCCACATGTAATATTGCCTCTTGCAACAGTGTGTACAAAAAATTATCTATAAAATAATTTAAAATAACAAATTCTGTGGTGACTACTGGACACTTGAGGTGAGAAGAGAAAATGAAATTTAACCACATTAAAAATATAGGACAAGGCAGTAACTCGTCAATATTCTTATTATGCTAGTCAACCTGCCTCAGAGAGGTACACAGCAAGGCCAAGAAATTGTAGAGTGTGTTTGAGCTGAGAAAGGAAAAAAAAAGAAAAAGTTCTCTAAAGGAAAGTTCAGATACATTTCAAAGCACTACAGCTCTAAAAACACCAAAGGAGTTTTATCAAACTTCCCAGAAAAAACTTTCCTCTGAGAGGAAATAGGGCAAGTGAGATTTCAAAGGGAGATATTTTTTTTTCTGGGGTGCAGAGATGATGACTGAAAAAACTCCAACCCTAAGCCTCCTGAGTGCGCATTTGTCCTGAGCTGTATGTAGCACGGGTACTGTCAGGCTGTAATTAAGACTAGAATATGCACTAGCTTCCCTGACTAAAGTTCTGGATCAATCTTGGATACAGTTGAGACCCTAGATGCACCCAAAGCAGCTGAGTTACCACAAAGCACTGATTCACCAACCCTTAAAAAAAGTGCAGCCTTAAAAAAAATTTATTATTTAATTCCTCCACTAATTAACAGCAGGTAGTGCATAAGAAAGTGTTTATCCTCCCCCCTTAGCTCACTACCCTGCTGTGTTATGACAGATGGAATGTTAATTAACATGACCTGGCAGATGATATTTAATTCAAGACAGAGTATCACAGAAACATCTGACTGCCTCAGGGCTGGTCACCTACCAGGTACACCCTAAAAAAACCTCTCCCATGTGCCTTCCTGGGGGCACCGATGGCTTTTAGTTGAGCACACATGGCTGTGCCTACACGAGGTTTTCCAGCTCCTTTTGCCCTTGCTGCTGCTCTCCCTGGAGCGGGCTGTGGGTTAGCTGCCCCGCTTCACCTGCTGCTGCTCCCCAGCCCCTCCAAGCCAGGCGGGCCTGGGCCTGGGCTGTCCGGGCCAGGCGCCTCGGCAGCAGGAGAGCTGTGCCCCTGCGCCATGGCCCGTGTGCCCATTTCACTGAGTGAACACCACTCACTTGTCAGTGTGTCCATGCGTGCCCAACATGCCCAGTATGCCCAGCATGCCCAGTGTGCTCAGCGTGCCCAGCCACAGTCAGCTCGGGGCCGGAGGTCAGGCCTGCTGGGGGGCTTGGACCTGGGCATAAGTGCTGCCATGACAGCCTGCCTGCTGCCCCTGCCCCTGGGTGGCCAGGCAGTGCCATGCTGTGAGTGGACAGTGGTCCCTGGGCGCTTCTTTTAGTCTGGAGAAAAGGAGGCTGAGGGGAGACCTTATTGTTCTCTACAACTACCTGAAAGGAGGTTGTAGCGAGGTGGGTGTTAATCTCTTCTCCCAGGTAACAAGTGGTAGGAAGAGAGGAAACAGCCTCAAATTGCACCATGGAAGGTTTAGATTGGATATCAGGAAAAATTTCTTCACCAAAAGGGTTGTCAGGCATTGGAACAGGCTGCCCAGGGAAGTGGTGGAGTCACCATCCCTGGAGGTATTTGAAAGCCATGTAGATGTAGTGCTTAGGGACATGGTTTAGTGGTGGACTTGGCAGTGTTCAGTTGATGGTTGGACTTGATGATCTTAAAGGTCCTTTCCAACCAAAACGATTCTATGATTCTGTGTGTGGCAGGGCTTGCAGCCGTGACGGGAATAGGGCAAGGGACGGTGATGGAGGCAGCGTGCCATGGGCACAGGGCTGCATGGCCAGCAGGGAGATGCTTTCTCTGGGGCAAACAGAGCTGATGCCATAGGCGTTCAAGTTGACAGGACAAAAATGTGTTTTTTCATGTACAGCCCTGCTGCACCGACATCAGTGCCTGTTGGCGCTGCCTGTAACTGGGGACACAGCTGCCTGCTGTGGGACTGGTTTGCTGTCCCCTGCACCAATCGTCCCTCTGAGACAGTGCCAGAACGTACGGCCATCTCAGACAGAAACCACAGGGAGTATTTAAAGAGAAACCACATGGAGTATGACTTTACAAGGCCTCAGACTAACGCTGATACATCCACATGGTCGCAGAGCAAAACAATAAACAAACAAACATTCAGTGGAGGCTTTTTTAAGTTCTGCATTGCCACAGAAGGACTTGAAAGGGGATTTGACTGAAAACTAGCTGTGAAGAAAAGCACCTGACTCCTCTATTCTCACTTGGTCAGCTCCAGCCAAGAGAAGACAAGCAGGAAGCAAGCACTGAATTACAGGTTACCGTATTATTTTTGTAGTAATTGCTGTATGGTTATAAACACAAGTAAAAGAAGAAACTTGTTCCCTAGGCCGGATGCTGGCACCAGGACGACAGCGGCTTGGAGACCGAGAGGTGCGGAGCCCCCGTGCGTCCCCCGCCCACAGGGCAACAGGCCGGGCTCAGTGGGAGCTGTGAGTACACAATGCTCTGCATATTGCACCACTTTTATACCGGAGTCAAAATGTGAGAGCTTCAATGTGAGACGCTGAGTCCGAGTAACTCAGCTGTGATTTTAGAGTGAGGGTATTCCTTTAAAATAATGCTATTCATTTGCAAATACAGAGAGATACCGACATGGTGAAGAGGCTTTGCAAAGCTCCCCCCAGCCCTGTAAGTGAAAGATCGGACTTTCTGTTATCTTTGAAAATACCAATTTAGCAGATGAATAACCAGTTGCTATCTCTTAAGAGATTTGGGCCAGTGATTTCTAATAATTTTGACAAAAATAAGCAGTATCGTGTGTGCGTGCGCACACATACACACACAAACATGTGTCTTGAAATGTAGGAATCAAAAAGCTTCTCTATCTGAAAAAAACCATATACTTTTATTGCCAGGAGCAGCCTTTTTGACCACAGATATCTAAAAGACAGAGTGGTCTTCGGGTACTATTTAGTTCCAAAGGGGCTATAAAAGGCAGACGGTCTCATTAGAAACAATTTATGCATATATATTTCTAGGAGTTGAACACTGCCAGAATAGGTTTAGCTCTTTCACCATACTGAGGAAAATATCACCACTTGCAAATGTTTCCAGTTTGCAAAATAATGACCTATCCAAAGTAGCTAAGCAACTAATTACTCAAATACTAGAAGGTTATATGCCAATATTATCACATTGTTGGTCTCCTGGGCAAACAACTTCACATTCCTCAAACTGCCATATAGTGTCATTAGACTGTGCAGGAAAGTCCTTTCTTAATAGTACAGCAACAGCAGCCCCAATGGCCCCGTGCTTATGCCATCATTTCAACTATTATTTCCAATCTCCAAGTCAAATCACTTATTAATTAGACAGGCAACACTAGCAAACCCAATTACCCGCAGGCAGTTTCTTCCCAGATGTGAAGCCCTTCTTGGAGATGGACCATGATCCCAGTTGCTGGGGAATGTTTGTGATTTTTTTTTCCAACATATCAACCTTTATACTCAACCCTGGCAATACCTCTCCCAGCCCCTGCCTGTGACATGTCCGCTGGATGCATTCCTCCCCCAAACTCCATATCCTAGAGAATTCAGCCTATACAGCCTCAGGATGTGTGGAGACAGCCATGTGCAGGCATGGGTACTTTTAAGGCCTGTACTCAATGTCTTTGAATGTTTCTTGGGGGAAGCGCAGGCAGAGCACAAAGCAAGAAAAGATTAATTGTGTAGAGAAGTGAGGTTGGCTCGGGAAATTGCAAAAGACAGCAGCTCAGAGACTTGGTTTCTGGATTCACTTAAAACAAATAAATACTTTTGATGATGGATTTTTCATCAAGAAGGGAGAGAGAAGCTCTGTTTCGAGTGGGAGGGTGCTTTTGTGGAAGACGTGCGAGGGACTGTGTGGAACAGAGGGTTTGTGTGCCTTCATCTCTGCTTTTTAGGATGGTCTGCAGATAGCATGTTTAGCAACGGACATGAACTGTTCTCCCCTGTAGATTAGTCACCAGAGGGGCCATCACACATGTTTAACAAGTATGCACCACATACAATGACTCCTTTTGTGGGACTTGTGCATTTTATTGTATGGCGGTGTTGGAAGAGTGGTTAAGGTGCCTATAGCCAGCCTGTAGTGTGTCTCATGTTGTGTGTAGGGTGCCAAAGAGGGAGAGTGGTTTTTGGCAAATATTGGGCCTGTCCTTCGGAACAGCCGAGGAACTAATGAGTACTTGGGTCTGTATAATATAAGTTGCATCTGGGATGTGGGGATGGAGAAAGAGAAGAGGTAGGTGCATTAGGAGGATGTGCCTGTTTTCTTCAGATAACCTTCTCATAATATTGTGTCTTCAGGATGGCTGCATTCCAGTTCAGACACTCCCTTGGGAGACGGTCACTGACACTAATTATGTCCATACAGAACAGAAGTGTCCTCAAGACATGAAACTATAGAAAAATCTGTGTCAGCATAAGCAGCTGCAAATTATATTTTAGCTTCCTGAAAATAACCTTGCTTTTGCCAGGTGCTTGTATGGTTCCCCTCCCCACAGCATCCAACAGCCTGGGTGTGTAATATATATGTACACCACCCCAGAACTGTAACAAAGTATTTTCCCATCACCTTCTCTCCCATGCACACTTCAAGTAATGTCCCAGCCATCTTCTGCTCACCCTGCTGTCGTGGGCCTGCAGCCTCCCTTGTAAAGGAGTTGGGATTACCTAGCTGAGGCCATGTGCCTTTGTTCTTCTCACCTTGCCCTGAGAGTCAGAGTGATGCTATTTCGCAGTCTGCAAACTCAAGCGCAGAGGCTAGTGGCCATATTCTAGGATATTTATGCATCAGTGTTGCATGGAAAATCTGCAGCAAGCAGGGACTCAAATCCATATCTCCTAAATCCAAGGTTAGTAGATTAATCATTTCCTTTCAGCCACCTGTCCAACAGCAAAGTATTCCTGAATTTGTATTGGATTTCTCCAGGAGGAATTAACTACTGACATACTTTTACCTTACAGGTGATGTAAAAATAAAAAAGACAAGAAAAAAAGAAGAAAGTACTTAATTACATCATAGATACGTAGAGCTTAAACCCTTGACCTAATCTGACTCCTCTAGGACTGATCCTCAGTTTGCCTCAAGCTGGATGTCCTAGAAGAAAACAAAATGTATGGCACCACTGAAAATAAGTAACTAATTTACGAAAAAGTTACCCTCACCAGACAATACATGAAAATATAGGAAAAAAGCCTTGAAAGTTGAAGCAAGCTCTCTCTACGTGTTTCTGAGTCAGCCTACCAGGTTTCTGGGAGCAATTTCCAATTGTACAGCACCATTGAATAGGTGCAGCATAAAGCACCCAGTATATCTTTATGTACAGGTTCGTGCTCTCACCCATGTGAGGTGATCCCCATAGCAACCTACTGCCAAGGCAATACAGAGCCTCTAAAGGTCAGCCTAGAAAACAACAACAATATTTCACAAAATCTCTAAAACAAATACTATTTTATTTCAGCGACATGGAAATTAAACACTTGGTCTGATAATTCTATCAGACCAAGGACATTCAGGCCTCCTTTCAAAGCATGACAAGGAAAGCTTGCCAGCCTTTCCGTACTATGAAGAATCCACCTGATAGGCACAACCTGCTAGTGAAATTTCTGATAAAAAAAGAAATGGACAGAGCATAACTCTGTCTTTCTTGCACAGGAGTAAAAGCTGCAGGTCTAACTATTACAGCCTATCATACTTGAAGAAATAAAAGATTTATGCACAGGATTTTCACCTACATTTCTGCAAGCAGTTACTACTTATCCACAGGGAGGCCAGCAGTGGCAACCACAAAATGCAACCATACTGATCCTTTCTCACACTGAGCACATCAAGGAAGACACAAAATCCTTACCTAAAATTGGGAAAGGAGCTAAGTAGCATTTATTCCAACAACTATAAAACAGTGCCATTTACAGAAAGTTCATAGCGCTTTTAGCGACTGTGCCAAGGGGGCTTTTTAGCTATTAATGGACCATCAGTCATTGCAGCTCAGGTATCTGATTGGGAAGGTGCAGGTGTGGGCATAGCCAGTACAAGCTAACCTCACATGATGGTTGTGTCTTAGGAGTGGGGAAAAAAAACTTTCAACCTTTCATTACAGAAGAAACTTCTGGCATCTTTGACCCATGATCAACCATTCATATGCCCCACAGAGTTGCCCTCCCCTTCAGAACTGTTCTCTGCTGCTGTGGCTGCTCAGGGTAGGGAAAGTCAGGAACGAAGAGCTATGGGAAGACCAGCTATACCCATAGCATCTCTTGGTGTTAGCCCCATCTAACAAACCAGCTGTAAGCAGCTAAGGAGAGAGTTTCTGAAAGCCAGTGTGCTTAGTTCTTGGAAAGCGAGTGCTCTGGAGGGAGACATCATTGCTCCCCAGTGCCCCCGGAGATGGGAAGATTCACACACCTATCTATTTTACACTGGAGAGTTATCTCCAGAAAGGTCTCCTTTCCTTGTTCTTTCTGCTCCTGTCAGATCTGTCTCTGTTAAATCAACATTACTGGCTCAGGACATGAGCTACAGCCAGAGGCAGGGGCAGCCAAATCAGGTTAGGACAATGCAAAATTAGGTGTCAGCCAAAAAAAAAAGAAAAAAGAAAAAGAAAAAGAAAAAATAAAGAGAGAGTAAAAGAAAGGAAACCCTGTGCATTTCAGTGCTTTGAGTGCAAAATATTCAAGGGGAAGATTCTTTCCCTTTTCTTCAGCCCTCGTATTTTACTTGGGTGTGCAGGGGCAGTGAAAGCTCCAAAAAGAGACACTGGGGACTTCCCTGCTTAGGACATTATAGCAGGACACTATGGCCCAAGATGCTCTTCTTTTCTTCTCCTCCACCACAAGGCCCAGGAGCACTATGGGACTGAGGAGTTTCTGCAGGGCAAACTACAAGTTGCCTGGGGAATTAAAGCCCTCTTTATATTGGAGCAATTGATTTTTGTCAGAGGGCTGTACGGTTCCTTACTGCAGTGTGGGATTAGAAGAGCCCAAACCCTTTTCTGTCCCCTCCTTCACTTCAACTGTGCATCCTCTTCTGTCACTCCCAGTGTCAGAGACGAGAATTTTGGCCCAAGCCTTTACAGAAGATAAAGTCTAAATGTCAGGTGTCTCCCTAGGCAAGCAGCAAACACTCCTTTCACCACAGAGCACTAGAGGATGAAAAATTAAATCCAAAAGAAAGCATGAACCATCACTCACGCATATATCACTCCCTAGGCTTCACAGTACTAGCCTCTTACCAGGGTAACAAACACCCTGTGCTCAACCTGAGAAACAGTCAAAACACTAACACATTTAAAAGGCAATAAACCAGGTCAAGGAAAACAACCTTGACCACATCAGGTCACTTGTAAGGAAGTGACCTGACCTTGTGACAATGAAAAGGGCAAAAAGTGGGGTGAAATCTCACCAAAGGCACTACTCATGGCCAGAAACTGGAGATGGAAGCCAGGGAAAACCAAGGCAGAGCTGATTACATAACCAGTGTGACAGAGAGAAAAAAAACCTGTTTTTTTCTGATGTTCAAAGTGCAGGAAGGCATAAACCAGCTCATTGCATTGTTAAGAATAATAAGAGATATTTGAAAGTAAATTAATACGTTAAGGCAGGAGGAGAGAAGAGAACAGCTCTGCACAATGCCATCATCTCTAGTACTTACTGGTTGTTGTGTCTTCTCGCTTACTTAAGATATATTGTTTGGTGCGAGGGTCAACTCTTGATCTGTTTTCGCACAGCATTAGACACAGTGGGATCCTGATGTATGTTTTGCTGCAAAAATAGAAATACATATTACAATGGCTTTTTGGTAATTCATTAAATACAGGTGGACAAATGAATAAGCTAAATAAAAGCCCTAAGCAGTCTGAGTCTCCATTCTGGGCAGACTGCATCTGCCTCTAATGAAGATCTAAGAGTTCTGTTTCTTTGTTTGGCAGCCACAATGTAATTTGCCCTGCCAGTGGAGCACTAGTGACTTGGATTGCATGAAAACCCGTATGGGATGTATGGATGCACTCATGGTGCCTGAATTGCACAGAGAGTGTGGGAAGTCATTCCTGTGGAAGTGTAGGGGCTATATTTGGGGTACTTATAGAAGTATGTACAGTCTGTAAGGTATGGGGGTATAGAGCTAGGCAGGGATTGCTTGGGAGATATGCAGCATAGCCCTGGAGCCAGGACTTGCGTATTTGCATATGCAGAGCAAGACTGGTGGAGAGATATGTTTGATACGGAGCAGTTGTTTCTGCCATAGGGTTTGTCCATTATAGCCATGTTTGGGAATGACCTGGATGGTAAATATCAGTGGGGTATGGGCAAGTGGTGAGTATAGATGAAGAGCTTGTGACACAGTGTATAATGGAGCTGGTGTGTGACTGAGGTGAATGCAGTTGCAAGAGTGGTAGCAACATTTCCTAAAAGTTAGCACGCTGGCTCGTGAGTAAGAAGCCCTGGGTTTTCAGGCCTCCCTCCACTAATGGTCCGATCATACCACCTTGCTGTCTTTCCACTCACTCTCCTGACTGTAAAATATGGATTATATGTACCTCTGTTAGTAGTGCTTCTGGATCTACAGGCGTGTGCACGCTTCAGCGGTGTGTGGCTATATTTGGGAGAGAAGGGGTATATGTAGGGTGTGGTATGCAAAGGAGGCCAAAAGAGAAGGACCCCTTTGCACGGTGTGAGGTGCTGTCTTTGGCAGTGTGTAGCTGAAGGGTATGTCTCGTTTACATTTTGGCGAGGCTTGCAGAGGCTGGCCATCGTGTAAATGGGTGCTGGAGCCCCGTGTGTGAGAGAGGCTGTGTGCGAGGGAAAGAGGGCACACGGGAGGCTGCAGAGGGGCTGTGGGTGAGGGAAAAGGTGTGCAGAGGTGGGGGCTGCCGGGCCACGTGGCCAGGTGGGGTGTGCTGATGGGAGCAAGCCATGATGGGGTGCACCGAAAGGTGTGTAACCCTGAGTGCGTGTGAGTGGATATCAGTAGCGGGGAAGAGGCACTTGGGAAGTGCTGACTCTGGAGGATTTGGCGGGGGCTGGCTGGAGAGGGGCTGTGCAGAATGAG
Organism: Nyctibius grandis; assembly: GCF_013368605.1. Lineage (NCBI taxonomy): Eukaryota > Metazoa > Chordata > Aves > Nyctibiiformes > Nyctibiidae > Nyctibius > Nyctibius grandis. The sequence continues at coordinate 28,044,318 of NC_090659.1, forward strand.
AGGGTGTGGGGGAACAGAAGTGGGGGGCTTTCTGTGAGCCTCTGGGGAGGCAGGGAAGCAGCACTGCCAGGGTCAGCAGTGCCCCAGGCAGGGCATAGGGAGCAGGGCAGCGTGAGCAGGGTGTGGGCAGCCTGGGCAGGGAAGGCAGTGGGGCAGCGTGGGCAGCAGTGTGGCACAGGCAGGCCAGGTAGGGTGTGGGCAGCAGAGGCAGGGCGCAGGCAGCAGAGGCAGGGTGCAGGCAGGCCAAGCAGTGGGGCAGCGCAGGCAGGGCACGGGCTGGTCCAGGCTGCGCTGAGCCTCACCGCTGGGCTCACGGCAGCAGAGGCGGCAGCACGGCAGCGGTCACTGAGCCTGCCGGCTGCCCTGTCTCTGAGGCCACCCGGATCTGTGTGGGCAGGGTTGGGCTGCCTGCAGGGGCACTGCCCTACCCGGAGAAGTTGTGAGGCTCAGCCCTGTTTGGAGAGGCACTCTGCCAAGGAGGGGTGGCTTTGCCCTGTGCCACGCATCGCTACAATACTTGGCGGTGCTGTAATTTGCCACCTCTGGAGGCTGCGTCCCATCTCTGGCAGGAGTAAAGGAGACTTGGCAAGCCGAGGAGAGTACTCGCTGTTATGCATCTAGGAATACAACCCTCATCTCCTTCACACTAAGTACTGTTCCCCTCTCACAAAGAGAAACTGGAAGCTTGGAAAGATTGAATGATTTGTTCAAACTATTGGGCAGATCTGGGAATGGAACCTAAATATTCAAGGGCCTCCTGCTGTGCTTTAACCACGAAAGGAATCCGTCCCTTCCTGGTACGCTTGTGCAATCCGTTGTTTTTAAATTATGTCCTTACGAGGTTGTACAGATGTTGCTGGGGGTTGCATTAGATCACCTAGGTCTACTGATCTAGAGTGATCAGTAATGTGGAGGAAGGATAGAATGCAACTTGGGTCTCCAAGTCTCAATGTGTTTGCAGGAGCGTGAAGTGGAGTCATCATATAAATGCTCTGGGTGGTAGACCCTTTTCCCCTAGGAGTAAACTAAGTCATAGAGAAGCTCAGTATAATTGTAAGTCATACTGAAAATCTGTGTCAGAGATTAATGCAAAACCTGCTGTTGTTGCTATTCTGTTGTACATCACAAGCCCGCCTTCTTCCCCAGGTGGTTTACTCTCTGTAAAGAGACACAATCCCCCACTGCTACACACTGACTGTCCCTCACCATCCACAAGCTCATTGGGAGGTTCCACTGGGAAAGTGGTGTCGGTAGAAAGATGCTTTGCGTAGTAGTTATGTCTTTCTCTACTGACTTTTCCCCTTTAGATGGGCATTGACACATCATGAAGAAAATAGTATGCTTTCCCCACTGAAAGAAAAGAGAAAGGAGGGACAAAGAAAACAGAAGAAAAATAAATGCTTACATAATAAAACAAATAGAAAAACAGACTGTGTGAGGGTGAAGACATCCATCCTATAAGAATAAGAAGTTAGCTACAGGGGGATGCCAAGCAGGTGACTTGTGTCAGCACTGTTATTCTCTAAAAGAGTCAAAGGGTCTGTAAGGTGCCCAGTGGTGCAAGTGCTGCGAGCTGCTGGAGACATGACTAGCAAGAGAATAGGTGGCGACTTTCATCAAGACTTCTTCTGCTGGTGTTGTGGGTGGCCTCCACTTGGCTTAGTGGAGGATGGGGAGGAGATCCTGCAACTGTTTACACTTCAAGTGGGAATATTCCTCTTCTCTGCTCATCAGTGTTGCTTGCTCTTAGGTTTATGGCTCTTCTTGGGCAGTTACACAGCAGAACATTCCCCTGAGGAGTACTGGCTTTCCCCAGCACCTTGCTCAGCTGTGGTGGAAAGCGATGATCCTGAACTTCTCCTCTCCTTGTCATGACCAGTGCTCCCGGAGATCTGTGAACCTCAGCCTGCTTCCAGCAAGGCACACAGGGCCCTGAGCTGCTGGATCTTGGCTTGCTCAAAGTAGCTGCTCTTGCAGACCGATGACCCTGTGGCCATGGCAAACTGCAGCCCAGCCCAGGAAGAACAAACTTAGCCTCAAGTCTTGCCTTGCTGCTCTGCTTTTCATGGCCCCACATAGTGACTCACGTTTTCCCACTGCCTCTACCTGCATAGGGAAATCGAGATCAGGGGCTGGCTTGAAAGGGCCCTTGGCCTGACCTGCTCCAATAGCCATTTTTGTTCTTACATGCAATATTAAAGCAGTGGTACCAAGTCTCTTGCAAAGACTTCTTCTACGCTTGACATTTTTGACCCATAGTTTCCAAGGCAGAGAAAGCAATTGTAGCCTTCCTCTTGCCATTACCACCCATTCTGGTACAGTTATTTCTAGTGCCATGGTACTGGAGTACCACGGAGCCCCTCCTCTTCAGATGATGTTTATGACTTGTCTTCATTCAGGCAACACCTGGACAAGAGAATGGAAAGACGAGAGATCTAAACATTATTTGGTAAGTTAAGTTTTGTGGAAAAGTGGGAAGACCAGCTCCAAACCCTGTGCTTTTTGTAGTCCGTTTTTTTTTTTTGACTTCAAGGCCTTTTTGAAATCCTCCCGCAGAAAGATATATCTTCCAAGGAACTCTAGTATCTTGAACAAGGAGAAAAACCTTGGTATTCCCCATTCCCTACTCCACCCTCTGTGAGTAAAATCTGTGGGTACAGAACAGTAATCAGAGAGGTTTTTCTTTGGAATAGAGAATGCACAAAGTACACAAGATCAGAAAGCTTTCTTAATGTTGAATTTGAAGTTTGGCTCTGTGGTAAATTAAAAGAGAACTGCCACCCAAAGAAAAGCGGATAAAGAAACCAGCATTTATCTAGTGTGTTGGTCTTTACAACTCGTGAGTTCAACACTAATGAGTTATGGGTTGGCCCATGAAAACATAATGTGTAAATTAGGAATTTAATGATGTGTAAGATTAAAAGCTGTGCGGGGTTGCATTTATTTAAGGCTGCCATCTTGTGTTCAAAGAGGAATTACTTTATCAGACAATGTCCCTTTCACTAGGCTTAAATTGATTCCGTTACGCATGTTATGGAGGGTACTCAAGTGCCCAAGACTGCCAGCTGACAATATTTCCCACTAAATGCCCTTTCTGGAGCTCTGTTTGCAGCTTCATAATAGCAAACATACCATGCAAGCCATAATGACTTCATCTTAACTTCCATAAATAAATAAGTACATATTTCACTCCTCACATCCCTTCCCATAAATTTAGTTGCAGGAAAGCTAGGATTCAAGACAAGAGATGTGAAAACTGAAGTCCTTACTGCTTGTCTATTTGATTTGCTTTCCTGATACTTCACTGCTAAGTCTTCTACACGCACCCAAAACCTCTTCCCTTTCAAAAAAAAAAACCAAAACCAGAAAAACAAACCATGTTAACCAGTGAGGAGGACCTTTACATGTTCATTTTTGATGCAATGTGTGCAGTTAACTTCTAGCTACTTGCTGGATGGCATCATGGCAATATTTTGCAAACCAGGAACCCTACTTCTCAAGTCATGTTCTGCTGACGTTGGTAACCAACATGAGCTCTTTCAGGGGCTTGACACAGAGCCAAGGATGCATGCTAGAGCTTCCTGGGATGGCCGTGGGACACTCTGTGGGAAGGGCTCAGTCTGTTTTGTATGCCCTGATCAACACAGTTTAAAGTTGCATAACTCCTTCTTGATGCTGCAAAGAAAAAGAAAGATGATGGTTGAGTGTCCTGCTTATCTGCAGAGCCTTGATGGAGAACTCTGGTCTGATTTGGTTCGTGTATGTAGCAAAGTTTTAAAATAAGACCTAAATTGGCTAAGGCATTCAGGCATCTAGTTAGGTATGCTGAGAAGCCCATGTTCCCCACTCAGCTACTTCCTGAGCTTGTGGGCAAGTTGACCCATAATCCATTGGTTAGAGCAATCTCTTAACAGATGGAAAACCTGTTTTCAGAGCCTCACCCTGCCTAATTTGGGCAGATCTAAGTGCTTCTCCTATCAAAGTGGCCTGACCACCAAGCTATTGACTATCCCAATCAGAGCTCATCACAACCATATAGACTGATGAAATATTAGAGCTAAGATGGTCACTAACTCTGTGATCTTGTGGCTAGGGCACCTCTCTGACCTATAGCAGAGCAAGATGCCAGTCTGCTCCAAGGAAATGTGAAGTGAAACAGCAGCACAAGAAGAGGCTGCACTCATAGAGGTTCAAGTCTGGGCCGAGTGGAGTTTTGAGACAAGTGTCCCTCCTACCAATGAGTGTCCTGAACCCATGGGTATTGAGGAGAATATGATGGATTGTTAACGATGAGGCTGTGGAGCAGAGCGGTGAGTCTCTAGAGAGGATAAACTTCTGTCGCCAGTCTGAAATTGAGAGGTTGATGCTGTACAAGGGATGAGGTTTAAGTCTTACACCTTTCATTAGCATTTCCTCCTGACTAGTGGATAGGGCTTTGTATTTAGCATATGAGCTACTGTCAGTGCCTTTTTCAAGCCATGTGTGTTTTCAGAGTCGGGTTCAGATAGGACAAGTTTGAATATATCTTTGTTTTCAGCTGATCAGAAATGGACGACCCCAGCCTGAAGCTGCCCCTGTGTTTGTGTGCCATGCTTGTGTGCAAGTTATTCCTGCATATTTACAAGAGCTATTATTTTTAATAGCTGAACAGTATAGCTTTTCATACTTGTCGTCTTTGACTGGAGTAGAGACCGTGCCTTACTATCTGTTTATACAGTGCTTAGCATTGAGTTGCTCAGAGTCTCAGGGGCAAGTTCAACAGAAATATTAGCAAGAAAGATATCTGTAAACATGCTAACAGGACATAGTTCATGTTCCTGTTTCCAGCCTCGTTTCCTAGGGACACAAAAGTTACACAACACACTGTTTATCTGTTAGTCCCCAATGATGAGCTTTTGAGCTCCACTGGTCAGCACGGAATCAAATCTGGCAGAGGGAAGTGGCAGTACTTAGAGAAAAAAGACACCAGTTAGTACTGCCACCAAATAAAAGCTGGAGAGAAGACGTTACCTGTGCTGTTTGTCATCTGACAGGTCCCCAGTTCAATCCTACATATTTCTGGTCGAGTCACAGCATGTGCTGTCTTGTGCCAACTGAAAGGCTGGAAAAGAAGTGTGAGGGCATATGTGGGCATGGTAGGAGTCACACAGGACAGGAGGAGGGCACTGTAGAGATGAAAAGATGACCTAGTTTGGGTATTTAAGCAACATGGAAGAGACCTGAAGGTATAACAGGCTGGAGACTATGGGCTACCGTGGATGTGTCATAGGGAGATAAAGACTTAAGTGTCATAGGGTGAAGTTTTGGGGTGTAAGATCCAAATTTGTGAGGGTTTATTAGTTGTTCTGCGTATAGAGCAAACCACATGTGACTGGTAGCTTTAAGTGTTGAGAGCATTTTTTTAAAAGGTTTGCTGTTCTGTCTGTAATCTAGTGACTGTTGTTTTATAAAAGTTCTTATGAGGGAGTGAATTGCTCCTGAAAGCTCACAGTAATATTTGTTTATTACCTGCACTATGGGAGTCTGCATCTCCAATGCAGCAGGTGCCATGCAAATATGCTACTGTAACAGTAAACACAGAAATACTGGTGGAGGAGGAAGGGAGGCAACTTTTTCCCTTGAGTACTTTACACAAAATAAGGATTTGGTGGTAAAGCAAACAAATTTAAAAGATGCCCACAGGAAAAATCTTGGTTTTGGCCAGGAGAAGCTGGCTTCAGTACCTGCTATATATAAAAACCAGAGTCAACCAAAACATATCTCTGGGTTTACTTCTGTCAGCTCCTAAGGTATCCAGAGGAAATTCAATGTGGACTGGAAACCAGGTTACTACAGAGGTTGTTCACTTGCAAAAATAGCTTGAAATCCTGTTCTGAAGCTGAAAGCCAAAATGCCTTGGCAGTTCAGTCATTGACTGGCATTCCTACCCAGCCAATGTATATGACTGCTGCTCTGTTGCCTATTTTTAACAGGATGCAACTATTTATCATGTTTCTGGCTGAGATTTTTATAGTTTAGGCTCCTGCCATCCGTCAGCTCCAGAAGATTTATGTGGAATAAGGATTTCTCTCAGGATCGCTTTGAGCTCTCCACTCTAACAAACTGGCATATGACTTTGCCATCAGATCTGGGGAGAACTCGAATGTCACAGTGGAGTCCAAAGCCTCCATCTGGTCCAGCCACCAGTGTGTGTCACGTAGCTCTTCTCTTGCTCCTAGCAGCAGTGGCATCCGACAGGCAGTGTGCCGTGCCGATGGGAGCCTCTTACCTGCTGTCTCTGCTCAAGCAGCGTTACAGTTTCGCCAGTCCTTAGGGCCAGGAGCAGGCCAAGGTTTCTTTTGTGTCTCCAACTCGTTGATGTTGCATCTATAACATTTTATTTTAAATTTTAAAAAGATTTGGTTCAGAGGTGAGAGAAACAAAAACATCCTAATTGCTGTTTCTAAATGTAAGACAGTGTCAGGGGACATGGTGAAATCCAGCTCCTCTGTTTCCTGTCCCTCCTTGAGAGCTTCCCATTGAATTCTGTGGGGCGAGGGTTTTCATCCCCTCTGCTTTTAGAGCTTTGCTGACATGGATCTAACAAGCTTTTAGATCCACGGGCTGTGCAGGGGATGGGGTATTCCATGGCTTATTTTGCTCTAATTTCTTTTCAACGGATATAATATTGCTGCTGTTAGAAATGTAGGGAAAAAGCAAAACCAAACAATTTTGTCTCTGCCATGACAGACTAAAATAAAACTTTTAGCAAGCATGAACAGTAGAACCTTATCTCATATGCATTATAAGGCCGAACTCCAATACCTTTACATCTGTTCTTTCTTCTGCAGAACAACCTGCCCTGCGCATGGTATAAAGTATAAAGATCACATGTGAAAATATGAAAATCTGGTTTGCATCTACCAGCAAGAATCAATATGTATGTTTATTTTGAGTAGTACTTTTCCCCCCCTGCAAAATGGCATGGTGATGGAAAAGACTGTAAATTTCTCAGCTGCTTTAAAAAGTCAAGTATAAAATGTTTTTATTTTACTTCATTACACTTGCAGACTCTCACCACAACACTCCAAATGCAACAGAAACCACTGGTGACAAGCCCTCCTTTGGTGTTACACACTATAGAAAACTCATCCCTGCCCCAGTCCTGCTCTCTCCACATCGTTTTCATGTATGGATATTAATTTATGTGCTCACTAGAATACAAACACTCCCCTGTCTCTGTAAGTTATAGAAGCAATCATCCAAGGAAGCATCAGAAACTCCTAAAGTCAATTCTGGTGTCATAATTTCATACTCCAACCTGAGATGCCAAATCATGGGCCTTTATAGATGAGAAGCGGGTGTGCGAAAGCACTCCCTTTTCAGAATTGCAGACTTTATTTCTCTATAAAACATATTTATGCTGGGAAATAATAAGTGGCTAACATGGCAGTGCAAAGGGGCATCTGTGTCCCTGGGGACAGCTTCGGGAGCTTGCTCTGGTTCTGGCGAAAGGGAGCACCTGGAGTGCTCTCGGGCAGGGACTGCTCCTCCTTGCTCTGCGTCCTGTGCACGTAGCACAGCAAGACTCCCAGGATCAACCGCGGTCTCTGATACAGATGCATTAATAAATAAACAACAGCAACAGCAGTAATAACGTTGAGTAACCCTCTTAGCCTACCCCATAATGTTATGAGCAAGCTCAGGAGGGAGGGTTCATCTGCACCTTCTCAGTCGCATAAATCAGCCAGCGTAGCAGAAGGTTTCTGATGCATGTAAAACTCCCATTCATTAAGTGCTTTGGGTTCCTGATTTTGCAGCAGTCGTCCCTTGGCTAAACTTGACCATTTCTTGGGCTGCTTCATCCTTTCTTCTCAGCTAATTTTACACCGCACACTTTGGCACCTTGACTTATGATACCTTTCAGCATTTTCCTCCCCAAGGCAACACAAAAATCCTCTAGAAAGGAAGTCATAGAGCAGTAAATACTACCTGGGATAACATTTCAGTAAGAAGAGCTCTTTTATGGACCACCTAAAACTATGCCTAATGCAACCGTGGGCAACCCTTTCCCATATTTGATTTGTGCAGCTTTTTGTAGTGGGGAAAAGGAAATGTCTGCTGGGATTTTTTGTGTTTCATTCCTTTCCTTTCTCTTCCTCACTCAGCTCCTGAAGACGATCAGCTCATTGTGCTTTGTCTTCAGGTACTTCCAGAGTCACGCCAGCCACTGGCCATAACTGGTGTCTCCTGAGGGTCATCAGTGTCTCATCTTGCTCCTCGTGTAGATCACACCTTCCCAAGGCACAGCTGAATCCTGCCAGTGACTGACTTGGATTCCCAAACGTAGACTGTGATCCTTTTAAAACTATGTCCTGGCTGAAAACTATGCAGCACCTTCAGTCCCAGCATCCACAGCATTTGCTGTTACAGGACTCGCTACAATGCTCATGAGAACCAAATAATTTTGGATGATAAAATACTACCCCACTTAGAGAACCTAGTTTAATTACACAGTGCATGTGTGGAGTAAGCAGGGGATGGGACAGAGAAGCAGAATCTTTTGTGTAAGGCAAATTCCCAAGCAACCAGCTAATAGGAGAACATCAAGGATGTTAAGTAGATTAGACACATCAATAGAATCTACATAAGTGATGCCAAATTTAGCAACAGCAAAGGGGAAAACAGTTTTATTTTAAGTCAGACTCCGCTATGCGGTGGCACCAGGTCTATTTAGGGTTATGTACTGTGTTTCTTTGTAGCATGCAAAACATTAAGTGCAGAGGAAGAGTTAACAATAGTAAATGGGGCTGAAATTTCTGCAAAAAGAATGATGTACTGTACCAATGCATTTTATAGCACTAGGTAAGTAGTTTAATGTCTCAGCCAATATCAAACACTTCATTTGCAAATCTTAGTGTGCTGGGCTCCCTAGTGGTTTGTGTAATAAAATGGGATGGTTAAAGGGCATGTCATTGCGTTAGCTATTCCTTCTAAATTTGAAGGGCCCAGCCGTTATGTAAATATTTACTATAATTAACTGCTGGAGTTCACTTGTCCTAGTTTGCAGGAGTTGTCTCAAGTTAGTTATCCATAGACAGGGAGACACTATCTGTAAACAGTCACAGAATCAACCAGGTTGGAAGAGACCTCTGGGATCATCGAGTCCAACCATGACTCCACCCTGTCAACTAGACCATGGCACTAAGTGCCATGTCCAGTCTTTTCTTAAACACATCCAGAGATGGTGACTCCACCACCTCCCTGGGCAGCCCATTCCAATGTCTAATAACCCTTTCTGTAAAGAAATTCTTCCTAATGTCCAACCTGAACCTCCCCTGGCAAAGCTTGAGGCTGTGCCCTCTTGTCCTATCGCTAGTTGCCCGGGAGAAGAGGCCAACTCCCAGTTCCCTACAACCTCCCTTCAGGTAGTTGTAGACTGCAATAAGGTCACCTCGGAGCCTCCTCTTCTCCAGGCTAAACAACCCCAGCTCCCTCAGCTGTTCCTCGTAGGTTAGACCCTCCAGACCCTTCACCAGCTTGGTCGCCCTCCTCTGGACTCGCTCCAACACCTCAACATCTTTCTTGAAGTGCGGGGCCCAGAACTTTTACCATGACCAAGAGTGGTGGAAATGAAGGCTTGGCTTGTCCTGCTCGTCACATCTGACCACTACAGCCATCATCACTCTGTTTTAGTATTCGCTTGCAGTCAGTTCCTCACCATCCGTAGGCAATTTAATTGGGTTGTGGATTATCTGTAACAAGGGTATGAAGCTGGAACTGCCCTTGTGCGTAACAGCCCAAGCTGGACTCCAGCACAGCACTGTGAGGATGCAGCTCTCTGCTTCCAGACAGAAATGGGCCTGGATCCTGTGTGTTCCCAGTGTCCTGAGTCTGCACTACTCATCTCTGCAACCCCGAGGTGGCTTTGTAGGCAAGACCATTGGGGTGTCTCTGCACTGTGTTCCCAAAAACACGAGTTGGGACTGGAGGATAGAGGCACCTGAGGGCACTGCATCGGGTCAGCTCAAGCCCAGCTAGGTTCAATAGCTTCATCTCAGTACGGACACTGCTGCATCCAGGTTATTTCCTGAAGAGCCACTCGGATATCTCAGTATCATGCTCTGCAGTGCTCTGCAGCACTTCACCTAACTGAGGGGCTGTGCTGTACTGAGTCATGGTGCCAGCAAAGGCCGGCGCTGGGCTGACGGGGTGGCCTGGAGCCCAGAGTGCAGCTCGGAGACACCTGGGACCTCGTGCTACCCCAGGTCTGGCAGAAGTAGCCCCAAGCCAGAGCTAATGAGTTCTGCTGGATCTGACCAATTCTTTGTGGACTGTCTCAGCTGTCTTCATGTCATGCTGACTAAAACACTTGGAGGATTCTCATTACTTATGTTTCTTCATTGCCTGGGGTGCTCCAGCCCCTCTGACTACACCGCTCTGTAAAAAAAAGAAAGAAATCAATCTTGAGCTTACAGGTGGAAACAGGAGAGGCAGGGAAGGCCAAGGAGCAGCAGATATAGCACAGAGCACCACGGTTACCTTTGTGCTGCGTGCCAAAACATCCTGGCTGTGTTTGTTATTCCCTCATTCTCCTTTAAAATCTCATTTGATGCGTTTGGCTGCTACGCTGCACTGGTATGTATATGCGGGCTTCTGGAGCTGTCTCTGAATCTATACCCGGGAGGAGGAAGGAGTCTTTAAAAATTAATACTGCGAGGCAGCTTTGGTGGCAACGTCGGCAGAGCAAACAGAACTGCTAGCAGGGAGAGCCCGGGATTTGCAAGGGGGAACAGGACGCATGGCTCTGTGCCAGCAGAGGTGATGCACTCCCACTCCTGCTGAGAGGAAAACTGCCTGCTAGCAACATTTGTGTTTGACCCTTCTGTGAAGCTGTAAGGATGAAGTCTCTGAAAACAACAACTAAAATGTCCCTTGCCTGCCTCCCGTGATAGAGGCCCTCTCTCTGTCTCCCTTCATCTGCTAAAAGAAGAGATCAGACATTCAATAGCATTTCCTAGTGTGCTTTGCCTTGCACTCCTCAGTGTGTGCCACACTGCCTGGGAACACAGACTGGGGTGGACTAGATGGTCTTTTTCCTAACGTAGCATCATCTGGCTTTAGTAGTCTAAAAGATGTAAATCTTGTCCTTCCCTTTGCCTTGTGTTCAAATCTTTCTTCTGTGCCAGGACACCAAGCCTGAGGCAGCGATTTGGCCCTGCAGATTCAGCTGCAGTGATGGGTGACTTCCGTGCTATGGTGACACTCGCTCTTGCTTTGGCCAGTGCTGTTTATGTTTTGCCAGCTGCAGGTGCCCTTTGGCTTAGGGGATGGGATCAGCGCTGAAGAGCAGAGCTGGCTGGGAAGGCAGGAACGTAACCACTATTTTTTTTCCTTTTCCTTTTTTTTTTTAAAAAAATCTCAGACTTTATTAAAGCTTCTAGCATTTCATCTCAAATACATCTAGAACACCTTTAGCAGTCCTGGCATGAAGCTAAAGCACAGGGACATTGAATCGTCTGTCTAAAGGATTCTGGCTGGTGTGACCCCTGCATGTCTGATGACTAGGCTGCGGAGAGAGCCGTGGTTTTATGACATTAAATATTAACAGCTGGATATTAATAATGAAGGCTGACAGCTCCGTTCCCAGTTCCTGAGGTTGTTTCTCCCCCAGCTGCAAGTCCTGCAGGATTTGTGTTTTTTCACTGCCTGAGCATTGTGGTCAGGGCCCCCTGATCTCAAAGGGTCAGGGAAGGTAAGAAAAATAACACGGAGGTGTCACTGCTGTGAATAGGAGTCGTCGCTGCTTGCCTGGGCCCTGCACTGCACGGGCTCTGGCTGCCTCTGGTTAGCCTTGTCACAGCATGCTGATTGGAAAGCAATTTACCGTTAAAGGCAGAGAAAATGTGCGAGGCTAATAATAAAAGTGGGAAAAAAAAAGGTGTCATCAGGAGACCTAACAGCAGCTCTTCCTGCATTGCTTGAAGCCAGGGGGGAATAAGATATTCCAACACGTTTGTGTTTTATTGCTGTTTGGCCTGTGCAAATAATGCAGCTAAAATTTTCATACTGCCCTCTCCAAAATTACATTTTTCTCTCTTCCTTGCCTCCTACCCTTTCTTGTCATGAGCTGTAGCTTCTCTCCAGCCTAGAACAGCTGAAATGCTGCTTCAGTCTGTAGCTATATCGGTCTTGTTCCTACAGTAATTTACAGGAGACTCTAATGCACAAGGCAGACTATTCCCTCCCACCAGCAGCATCACCATAGCTGAATAAGTCATGTCTGTAGCTCAGATCAGGTGGCTGGAGGACACAGGAACACAGGTCCTTTCTTGAACTCGTGACCCTCAAGACCTGCCTTGCAATGTGCTAAATGTTGCTGAAAAGTCATCTCAGAGGAATTTGAACAGGGCTTTATTTGAATAAAGAAATACAGCATGGAGCACACAATAGTCGCTAATAAATCACAGGTTGGTTTTATTTCGCTAGTGCAACTCTGCCTTATTTTTTTCCATATTGGACTTTTCTCCAAATTACATTTTCCCAGTTGTGCACTTTTGTTCTTTTTACTGTGTGACAAATGGAGGTGCTGTTTATTATTTATTCTTTGGCTTTAATGTTGTGCAAGCTAGATCAATTCCGTTTTTGATAAATAAGTCTGCTTTTTGCAGAAATTACCTAGTTGGATCAGTACTCTTTTCTTCTTTCTCTGCAAAGGCTGACCTCTAACCCTGTCTACTCTACAGTGAAACTCCATTTATCCAGACCACTTTAAAACTCTGTCTTGGTCAAATCTAGACCACGTCCTCTACTCTGACCCCTGTATTAAATAACAGCCTAGTACCCTTTTATGGAAATAGTTTCTAATGTTCCCCATGCCTGTAGTTAAACAGAGTGAGCCGATGCTTTGGATTGACAGCGCATAACTTGGAGTAAAACTCGGTTTTATTCTGAGTAAAAGTAACTTACAGCAGATGGCTGAAAAGACATGCAGGGAGAGCAGGACAGAAGGCTGCGTGAGGTAGATCTGGGCCATGACATGAGATGCTGGGCGTGAAGAGAGACCTTAGAAAAAGGTAAGGATGCTTTCATCTTCTTTACTCTTGTTTTTAACTCTCTTCTATATGCTAAGGTCTGCCTTCAGTTCAGTATTTTCTCACATTTGAACACAATTGTGTTTGTTGTGTTATTTGACACAACATTAGATGTGGCTTTTGGGTCAGAGTCAGTGAGGAAAAGGCAATTTAGAAGTTTACTTATTGTCTGTGTCTGAGTCTCTGTGCTTATGGTACTGCTGAGTCCAACTAGTGTAAAATCCGAAGTCCAGCCGCTCCCTTGGTCATGAGATAAAAAATCGCAGTGAGGAAGAGGGTGTCTGTCTATTTTTTGAAACTTTGAGGTTCACAAAGTCAGGAAGCTATATGAGGGAGACAAAAAGAAGACATGAAGAAGTTTATGTGGAAAAGAGACCGAGGTGAGATTCTCCTGTAACCTGAATCTTGGAATACAGGTTTTAAAGAGTATTGGTTATCACAAGGTCTTTGGTAAAATGATGAGACTTGGCAACAGAGGGGTTAAAATTGATCCCGATTTGGTCTTGCCTGCTCTTAAAACTAAAATGTGTTTAGTTGTAGCGATTTTTTGGTGGTGACCATGTTCAAACACAGATACATGCTGTAGTAAAACTAGTCCTACGGACATTTTTCTTCTGTCTTTTCCATCGATACGCCTGTACCCTGTTTGGAAGATGTACAGGCTGTAATGAAATAAGCACTGGCCTCACCAGCTCTCACTACAGGTTCAGCAGTAGTAGGAACAGTGGCGTCTGGAAGGAGAAAAAGATCATCTGTGGTACATGGGATTTTCTGTCAGAGTAGGGAGGGCTCCTGATGCAAAAAGTAGCCCAGCGAGTGGCAGGGGGAGGCTGATCTGTGACCCTCTTCTGCAGGTCTGTTGGGATGTGAAAGCATGCCTAGATCCTCAATGGACAGAGCAGGTGGTGGGTAATGCCAGTTAAATACTGGACACCTTTCCTTTTCTTCTGCCAGTGTCAACAGACCAGGTGGTCTGGGAGTCTCAGGTGGGGAAGGGTCTAACACTGCAGGGTCAAACATATTCTGGGAAGAAGGCCAGGGCTGTGGCCTGGAAGGGACGAGGACACTGGGGAGGAACAGCTTTTGCAGTTCTGACTGCAGATTTTGTCTCTCCACTTAACTCGAGGGACTCTCCCCACCCACTTCTTTCCTTAAACAGCAAGAGGCTGTGTTCCTCGCTGGCAGGAGCAGTCTAGAGCCTGTTACCTGGAGGTGGAAGTGGCAGAAGAAGCAGGATGGGGAGCGTGGGTGAGGATGATACCCAGCCCTGGTGAGACTTTTATTGGAGAGCTTGGCCACAGTACTAGAAACTCTGGGAGGGAGGGGATGATAGAGTCCTAGGAGGCTACATGCAGTCACTGGGGGAGGACAGGAGGAAGGGGATGAGCAGCCTGATCCTTCCCAGACGCAGCAGCGAGCTTATGGGAGAACCCCTGAGACCGTGCTGCACTTAGTCAAGAAAAGTGTCAGGGAGGACAGGTGCTGGACCAAAAGCAGTTTTTAAATTAGGTTGAGGCAGAATGTTTCTGTAAGGGAAATGTCCTGGGTCAAATCAGTGGGAAGCCAGGAAAGCCCAAGGGCCTGCAAACCAGAGGGTGACAGAAGTTTCTTGCAATCCTGTATCTCTGAAAGCCGCCTCTGCTCTGGTTCAAGATGAGCAACGGCAGCTTCAGGGAGTGGGTTAGAGGGTGTTGCCCTATGATCGGAGGCAGGATCAATCGGCAGAGAAGGGGTGGTCTCCTTTCTTATGGTCCTGAGGCGCTTCACTCTCCTATGCCCAGCAGGTGTAAATGCCTTGATGCCCAGGGGCTGAAAGAGTTCAGGCACCATGTCATAAAGGTGAGGGTATATAGGGTTCGGGCATCCAGAGATGGCTGTGCTGGATTTCTGCTAAGCGAGCTGTTCCACTGGCTGCAGGTTAGGGATGAGAGGCAAGGGGAAGCTAGACATGTTTAATTGCCTGTAACTAATCAGGCATGTACACTCATCCTTCCCTTCCTTGTTCTTCTGGAAAAGTACCCTCTCAGATTCTCTCCTGATTCCTGCGGAGCCAGTGATGAGGCAGCTTATACGGACACAGACACTGTGAACTGCAGAGCATCACCGGCCTCGTGCTCAGTCCCTGCTGTCAGGCTGGAGCACTAGGACAGGCACCATCAGGATGGTCATCATTTCTGTGCCCTCTCAGCAAAATGGGCTATTAAAAAATGAATAGCAGCTGTGACAAACCCCAGGAATAGTTAGAAGAAGAACTTAGATCTATTTATCATAAAATCACGTAGCATTGCTGGGGCATAGTTCTTTGCTGAGACCCTGAGGCAGGAAAAGGATATAGGATGAAGGGATGTTTGTTCATAGCAGGAGCTTAAAATGATGTGCAGTGAGTTCCTTCATACGTAATATTGGTTTTGAGCATCTTGGTACCTGGATTTTCAATGGAAAGAATTAACTATGACAAACTATGAATTTTAAATCAAGTTAGGCAGAGGTAATTTTGGATAAAATGAGAGCTGTTCTTCACAGGGAAAATGCTGAAGGCACAATTCCCAGTTCTTGTAGCGACAGTGAGCTAAAGGTGATTAAGAAAAGTTCTGGGGGAAAGCTCATGGCACCCATTTACATACTTAGGTGCTCCTTTTAAAAAATCACAGTTTCTCAGTAGAAGGGGTGCCTCCTCAGCAGGCACACCTTCCTCAGGAACCCGCCACAACTGCTGCTGCTTGGGAGCTCATAGTGGGAGAGGGAAATTGCCTAGAATGAAGCAACGGGCAAATCTCCGTGTATCTTCTCTAGCCTTTGAGCTGGCTGCTCTTCTGAGTCACTGTGCTGGGGAGGTTGAACCCCTGGGCTTAAAGCAGTGATCACGATCCCCTGGTTTAGGGCGAGACCCTGGCTTAGAGAAAGACATGAAAAACAAACACACAGCGCTGCCCTAGGGAGTTTGGTTGGTTGGCAGCATTAGCAGTTAGGTGGCTATATTAGCATTTTAATCAAATAACTAGATATCCTAGAATTATACGTTTGAATCTCTGTAGGCTAAACATAGCCTCAGAGGCAAATAATTTCTATGTAATTTTAGGGTGGAGAATGTTCTTTGGGTAACAGCTGCCTGCTCTGCATGGGCATTAAAAATCCTGTGGCACTTCATTGAAAGCAGAGGTTTGTCTCAGAGGCCTTCCTTAAAACATCCCTCAGCGTGCTGGCTGTCTGCCTGGCTGCAGTCCTGACACCCAGGAGGGCATGCAGTTCAGGGGGAGATACTGCAGCTCCTGTTCACTGTATTGTTTGTAGACTGTCACAGGAGCCTTGATATAAATGTGGATGTCTTGCCCAGGTCACGGCAAGCATGACCTTGCTGGCGTTGGTCTGAGCATATTTGCTCATGTGGTAGAGTGGGTGCCCAAGCCCTGGGAAGGGTATGATCTTTGAGGACAGGAAAACAAATGTGCCCAGTCACAGGCCAGCCCAAATCCTGCCTTGTCAGCAATATCCCATGGCTGGCTGTATTGACCTGGGGCAGTCCACTGGTTCCCATGGTGGACACGCATCTACAAGCCCAGGTTCAGTATGAAAAGTTCTCAGGAGGGCATCCAGGCTGTGCTAAGCCTGACCTTACATATTGCTTTTCCCAGTTTTTCCTAAGGTCAGAGATTCAAAAAGTTTTAATGGTAAACCATCTGGAATAGGTTTCTTTTCAAAAGAAAAGAATCAAATAGATGTGAGCTGGCAGGAGCTTTCAGAGAGGTTTTTCCCCACCCCCCTCTGTTTATGTATTATGCAGAGAACTCTACAGGAAAATGGGCTACATGAAGTTGAGCATTTCATGACAAGTTGTCACATTCTGTGCATAAATTTCTGTAAAGTGTTAGGCACCAGTGGTGGGAGGAGATATTAGGTCACTCATTGCTAATGCTGGAAACTTTAGGGGACTTTGTATATCCTTTGAGAGAGTCTCTTTGATGGAACAAACAACACCTGTCCAGAATTATTCCTTCATGGTGCATATAATCCATCCATTTATTTGATAAAGGTACCCATAAAAAAACAGAATCACCCAACAACACTCCCAGTACTAATATCAGTCCTACCCTGCTGTTCATCTTTGTATCTTCCAGCTTTCTACTGCATGAAGTAATGAAGAACTAAAAGTAATAGTCAGTTCTTTTTCTTCTTAAAAGCATATTACAAATACTAACCTTAATTCCTCTTCTGCCTGTTTTTGGAAGGTTAACTATCAGTTTTTCAGAGGATTTAAGTACCCACAGTGCATTTGAAGGTCTTTGAGTGACAGATGTTAAGAACTTCTGAACATCTGAGCCCTATTAAACACTCCCCAGGTGCATGTGAGGGACATATCAGAACCAACACCAGAATTCAGATGGTCCCAGCTCCAAAGTGTGGTCTATTCGCACCTCTTTCAGACGCCGTTTGCAGATGATGGCAGAAGGGCATCACATTTCTGATGACTCAGCATTTGCAAGGGAGGCTTGCTTTAGGACATAGCTCTCCTGCAATTATGAGCTCCTGTATTACTCCAGAATTACTCCTCAGCGGTGCATGACATCATCATCTTTGCTCTCTAGGAAGAGAGTAATACCGGATTAAGCACTGCTATAGGGGGTTAGTGGGGAAAAAAATATTTTTTTTCTCTTAGCAGTCTTAGGACACAATTTCAGCCTCTGATTTCTCACACCCACTTCCCTCCCTCCACTATTTCATGTAAACTTCTTATGAAAGCAATAGTCTTTCTGAAGGTGTGTTTAGAGTGTTACTGCTTAAGCCCACAGGGAGAGCACATCCGTCACATAAATTGTGGTTGATGGTGAATCTAGACAGTGCTTGTACCATTGCACAGACACTGGCTAGATGCAGGCGTGAATTGCTAAGGTAATCAACCCTGCAGTTTGCCCAGACATTTTCAGTGGTACCCTCAGAAGACAGTAAGTGCTGATAAAATTTGGAGCACTGCTCTGTAGAGCCCAGGATATATTTCCCTTCAACTCTATAAAACCACTGTCAGGTAGAACCCATCTGAGTAAACCTCACTGTTGTAAGTGACCTCTCTACAGCCTGCCCAGCCCATGGAAAAGTCCCTGGCATAGAGGACTTCCAGGACCACATACAACATTGTGCATCCAGGCTTTTCATAGACAGTGCGAACAAGGCAGAGCTGCTCTAATCACCCCAGAACCGAAGCCAAATCCCCTCGGTCAGCTAGTTTGTTCCCACTGCACAGATCAAAATACAAGCCTCAATCATAATATCAAATCTACATCCCCCTCCCCCCCCACTATGCTGTATTGTCTAGGTGAGGAGGAAAGGGGAAACTTTGTTTTAATTCCCTTCAAATTAATTAGAAATTGATGTGGGGGGAGGACTCACCCAGACAGTAACAGGGGTTATTGTGTTTCATAACTGCATCTAGCCAAGGATGTGTTGCACAGAATACAGAGTCAACAAGAGTCTCTGGTATCAGGGTGAAGTCAGTACATCCTCTGTAGCCAAAGTAATTCAGCTCGGCATGCTACCTGTGTAGGAGAGAGGGCTGGGTGGCCCTTCAGACTTCAGCTCTCTGAGAAGGCTGGTAAGGTATTGCTTACCGGCATACACAGCAGTCCTTTCCAAATTTGAATTCTCAGTGCTACATTTTCTCTTTGCAAATGCCTTATCGTGAATGCAAGTGGCTAAGCTTTCCTCCTCCTTTTTAAAGATCACGTTTAATTTTTCTTTTTTGCTCTAATGGTTTAGATGAAATATTTAAGCTCACCGCTGTAAATCCCCTTGGGGCCCCTGCCAGAAGGTTGTGAAACCTGGGTGAGGGATGGTGGAGGGGCGTACGCTGTTAATTAGCGGAGGTTGGCAAGCCCCTAACACTCTGGCTTATGCTTTTGTCGATGGCTCCGAGGTCTGGCTTTGCGGGAGCCGATTCATGCAGGCGTTTGGAAATAACCGGACCCTGGCAGCAACTCCCTCTCTGACAGAAGAGAGCCAGCAAGCAGCTTAATAGGTTGCTGCAGCCAGCGAAGTCCTCCGGTGAGGAGCAGTGAAGTGAAGAAAAACAAAGCCCATTCCAACCGCTGCCACAGCAGAAAACAATTGAGAGCAAAGAATCATTTTATTGCATGTGGAGGGGGGGAATGACGGAAAGAAAAGCAAACGAGATGGCATTTTTTTACAGCTAAGGATTTAATGGTTTCTTTCCTTTCTCCCCTTCCCATCAAAGGGGACAAAAATACACACAAAGAGAATTCCACAGATTTTCATTCTTCTTATAAGAAAAGACAGCGCAGCCGAAGCTCCTTCCTCGCATTAAGTTTTCAGAAGGAAAGTCGGTTCCCCTTTTTCTGGCTCCTCATAGCGGCATTTTTCTGGCTCCAGCAACATAATAGGTTGATTGCTGAGCCTCTTCTGTTTCAATTACTTTTGATTGATTCTCAGGTCTGTGTCAGCCACTCAGTGCAGCCACCATCCCAGGAACAAATCTGCAGCAGCTGAAGATGAAAACAGCTTCCATGACCACTTAGGAGGGGAGTTCAAGCATCTTTTCTAAACATGTGTTGTAACCTTCCCCCAAAATCGTCACTCTGGCCAGGGCTGCTCATGATGAGGTTCCTGTTCCTGATGGCTCGCTGAGCTCTGCTTAGCCTCATCTGCAGCTAGGAAGGAGGGTGAAAGGAACTTTAATATCATTAGGCTGCTCAACTTGTGGTTGCTGGAGGGCACTGCCGTTACCACCAGGAGAGGGACTGTGGCCTGGTAAAAGTTCCTCTAGGTTTAGGGAGTGGAAGGGGACAGGGAGAGGTGGGACACAGAGCCTGTAAGATGAGTCTTGGGGGGTTGCTTTCTTGTTTGGGTTTTTACTGAAGGAGCAACGGGAGAGGGAAGGGAGAGGAAGGGAGAGAAAGGGAGTGGGGAAAAGGAGTGGAGGTGATGGCAACTGGTTCCTCAAAGAAGCAGCCAGCTTCTGCAGTTGCTTTGTACACATCTGACCATTTTCTTAGCAGTAGCAGCCTCAAGCCTTCAGACTGGCAAAGGAGTAGTGAGGACAGATCTGTACTGCTGCCCTGGCTGACAGCTAGTCTGGCTTCCTGCGTAAGTCAGAGCAGACTGAGAACGAAAGCAGCCTGGAGAATTGAGGCTATTTGTGTCAACAGTAGGATTATATTTCTGTATTTTTAATTTCCTACTGTTGCTGTTCAATTCAACTCAGCATGGGATCACAGCATAATTCAGGCTGGACGGGACCCTGGGAGGCTCAGAGCAGGGTCAGCCCCAGGCCAGACCAGGCTGCTCAAGGCTGTGTCTGGTTTGGGCTTGAAACCCCCCAGGATGGAGCCTGCGCAGCCTCCTGGGCTGCCTGCTCCACTGTGAGACTGTTCTCATGGGGAAATTTTTTCCTTGCATCTAGTCTGAATCTCTCTTCTTTCAATTTATGCCTGTTGTCCCTTGTTTTCCTGCCACACACCCGTGAAGTTCCCAGTTCCCTTTTTTGATGACCTTCCTGTAGGTATGGGCAGGCCTCACATTTGCCTTTCTTTAGTTGTCAGGGAAATTGCTGGACCTCCAGAGTCTTTCAAAGATGTTAGAGGGAGACCTTGCAAGGACAGGGGCCAGATCTCCTGACATTCTTGGATGCAACTGTTGGGTCTCATGGACTTGAAGAGACCAAGATCTCTCAGGCAATCCCTGAGCCAATGCCTATCTGCTTGCTGGTAGTTTTCCTCTGAGCCCAGAGGCTTGGGAGACCTTGTTGATGAAGACTGAGATAGAGAAGGCATTGAGTACCTCAGCCTTATCTGTGCCCTGTGTCACTAAATCACTTTCCTTATTCAGCAATGGGCCTACCTTTTCTCTGTTTAGCCTTTATTGCTAATGTAGTGGTAGAAGCTCTTCTTGTCATCCTTGATGTTCCCTCCAAGTGGCAACTCTAGGTGAGCTTTGGATCAAAGGTAGCTATGGGGGACCCTGCAAAAGGCAACGAGCTCATCTCATTCAAAGAGCTGGACTGATGCAATAGGGTGCTGCTTCAAATGACCCCTGGGGAGAACTTGTACTGCTGTCTAAAGCAGCAGGTGTGCAGCAGTGAAAGCTTTCATGCAGGGGAAGCCTGGTGCATCCAATGTTGAACTCGGACCAGCTCTGACAGGGACCTGCCTGTCTCCCCATGGGACATCCTCAGCAGCCAGGCAGGAGGAGGGGCATGTTCGTGTGTCTCCTGACTGGTGGAGTGGTTGGCTTTGTCCAGGAAATGTGGGTTCCCTTACAGTTAATGTATCTTCTAGAAATACCACCTTGTGTCTGCTAGGAGGAGCTGGCACAGGGTCACAGAGCAGCATTTGGGAGGTGGGCTGACAGATCTCATCAGGGCCCCCTTCCTTCCACCCTGAAAAAAGGGAGCGGTGGTGCCAATAAAGTGATCCAGCCCCACACTCCTGTCCATGCCCCATGAGCACCGTGCTCCCAGGGACCCAGGGGTCCCACTGCAAGTGAACAGCCAGAGACAAGGCACTCCCTCCACTCCTGTTCCCCTCGTACCCAGGGGCAGCGGGAAGGGAAACAGACTGCAAGGGCAGGTTAATATGAATGGACATGCTGTGAAAAATGGATACTAAATTATCCCCTGATCCAATAAACCTCTCAACCCAAGCTCTCGGAAAAGCCTCGGTGAGTAGACAGGCCTCACGAGTTGCTCAGCAGCTCAATAAAATCTGTCTGCCCTGTCAGATCAAAAAGGGAAACAAATGGCAGAATTCAGGGCCCTCCCCAAAGGATGCCTTGCTCCTGCAGGAACCGCTCTGCGTGCAACGCCAGCTCCCTGCCTGCAGCCTGAGGGGACCATACCGCAGGCAGCTGCCTGCAGCAGGACCCTGAGCTTGGGCAGGTTTCCCTCCTCCCTCCTTGGCTTCCAGGCATTCTCACTGAGAAGGATTTCACCCACGCATGCACTATGGCTTTGAAGCAGAGAAACCATTGTAGCGTTTGCAGCCAGCCCCAGAAGAGGGGCTGTGACAGGCGTGAGAGGATGGAGGGACAGCCCCCTGCACCATGCCAGCCCTGCCATGCACCCCAGGTTGCCCAGCTGTCTGGAGAAATCTGCCTGGGTGGGAGCACCCTTACAGGGCTGTGTTTGCCCTTGCAGGGAGCTGCAGTGGATGCCCTGCCCTGCCTGAAGGAAGAGCTTGATCCCAACACCAGTTCCGCCTGCTGTCTCTGATGGGGGCTGTTGCACCTCTGCACATAGGTGTTGGATGATTCATGAGCATGCGGGTGTGTTGTATCTGCACTCAGGTTGTGCTAATCCTGTGTAGTCATTTTTCAGTGGATTTCATTTAGATACCGGGCTGGGGCTCTGTGTGCCCTTGACAATACTGAGCAACACCATTGCTCATATTTAAACTCACTGACATAGCTAGTGATGGTGAAATTAAAGGAGACAATGACATAAAGCTCTCACCCAGCAGCAGTTTGCCTCCTGCCAATCACTACGCTTGTATTTTCCCTCCCTTGTCAAAACCCAAGGAAAAGGGGCAGAATTTGCGGCTTACCTGGAGGACCAGCAGGTCTGAGTTCTTCTGGACCTACCTGCGTGCCCAGGCTCCTCCAGGTAAGCCCTCAGAGTGCAGAGGAGGATTGGGCACCACCTGCCATGCAATCCCTCTGCGAAGCCACAGCAAACCCCTCGCAGAATGTAAAGCAGGTGGTTTGTGCCAGCAAAGAAAGACTTTCAGCCTCGCTGCTCTGAGCAGCTCGCTTGTGCTCACCCAGCCGGTAGCAAAGCCAGAAATAGCCTGAGCTGCTGGGGCCCAGCACCCAGCTCTTGCCTCTGGTCCGTGGCCACTCTCCAGCTCTGACTGTACACGCCAGTTTGCTGTTGTGGCCTCTCTTGCTGGCTGGCAGAAGGAGAGGTCTGCTCCCTGAAATGGCAGCTGAAGGCACAGATGTTACACGTTTTACTCCATGGCTTTTGGTACTAAGCAAATAAGTCACAACTGGTTTGCCACACTTTTTTTTTTTTACTATTATCAGAGCTGAAAATATGGCTTCTATTGACACTATGGCAATGGGAAGAAAAGGCTTGTCCTGCAGTTCTGGTGTAAAAATAAAAATAAAAACAACTACAGAGCAACAGCTTGTGCCTCTTGTGAGTAGATGTAGGCTTTAATTTCATCTCAGGTTTCTACTATCATAACACTTGACAGCAAGTGCTGTAGTCATGAGGATCCAGATCTGGAAGGGCATTAAGAGTGTCTAAATTTCATTGGTTTTAGTGAGCAGCAGGTGCCTAAAAACCTTTACTATCTGGTCTGGGGTTTCTGTGACTATACCCTCAGAAACTGCTTCTTTCTATTAGATGCGTAGTTTCCTCTACTGTTTTGAAAGATGACTATAGAAACAGGGCTTCGTGAAGCTTAGCAAGTCATAGTAACTGGCCATAATGTCTAAGTAATTATTAGCTACTCACAGAATAAATGAAAGATTAAAAGGCAGTAATCTTCTTTCCTCTTTGTTACTTGCTATTGATGGCTTCCTAGTCTACACACGAAATGGTTATCAAGGCAGAGTTCTGTGGCAGAAAATCCGTAGTGTTAAAATTTGAATTTACCGAAAGCAGAGAATAGGTTCACTTGAATGGGGAAGACAAAATGATAATGAGTTTTAGTTTACAGGGACTTTGTCCCAGCCTACATCCAAACAATGCTTTTCACATATTGGTGGCACTTGAAACTGGGAGCCCATGAAAGCCAGGGGCAGCTCTCTGCAGTCTGCTTTTCATCAACCTGTAAGGGTCCATGGAAAGCAGCAAGGAAAACTGGTTTCATCATCATCATAAATTCTGTCCTGTGTGGACAGCCCCATGACTACTGACTTTCTAAAGAGGGGCACTTCTACATTAGAAAATGTGCAGGATCTACAAATTAAAAAAAGGTTAAAAACCAGGGCATTAGGAAGAGAAGAAAGAAAGTGTTTGGCATCCAGTAGACATGGGAAATACTGAATGCAGGATGAGGAGCCATGGCTGGGCTAGACACTGCCATGTAATGAGGAGGAAAAAAAATCAGTCTTTCCAGTTCCATGCCTCATAAAATCCAACTAAAATCAATCCAGAATTTTGCCTGTCATGAGTTATTCAGCAATCCCAAGGTCAGGCCAATGGAGTCTCCATCTCACATCATCATCTGTTCTCTTTATCCCTGTACTGCAGACAGGAAATCAAGAGACAGAGCTTGATCGCTGCAATACAGGCAAGCATTTGGGCCCAGACTGCAAAGTAATTAAGTGAGCATTAAGGCCCACTCCCATTTAGCAAAACCCTTATGTACATGCTTTAAGTGCCACTGGAGCTAGAGACACACAAAGAAACACTTAAATTCCTTCCTGGATCACTGCTAACTACAGTATAAATATTTAGGAATATATTTAAAGACTGTCTGGGCTGAACACAGCTTTTACTGAATAGACAGGGGCTGGAAGAATTAGGGTCTTGCAAGTTGCCATTGCAAGTTGAGGTGCATGGTAGGTGCTGGGGGCAGACAGCCACCATGGAAAGGGGGCTTTCTGTGGCAGCAAGAGAGAAAAACTGAGTGAAGAGAGGGTAGACAGAGTCTGCAAAATTACAAGTGCTTTTTATGTGCATTTAAGGCTCAATGTTTGTACTGAGATTGTTGCATCTATGCTGGGGGTGATCCTGGGAAACTGAAAAAGCAGAAGCCAAAACAATTCCCTCTTTTCTCCCATGATGTATTCTTTTCTTCTCTGATACAGCCTCCCAATTCCCATAGAGGGTAAGGAGGGCAAGTACCTGATGCAGGGGTTTGAACTCTTGGTGTGGCAGTACAGTGAGTAAATCAATGGCAGTGTGGTTTCAAGATATATCACCCCTTCTATTTAAAAGCACACATGCACATTCATCTAATTAATATTCTTGGTACAAATGGCAAATGATTGCTTGAACTGCTAGGCAGAGAGGAGGGCCAGGTCCCTGCCCTGAAGAGTTTAGAGTTGAAATGTAAAGAAGAGGACGGTGCTGCAGAGGGAGAGGGAACACAACAAGAGCTGAGGCACAGTTGTTATTCCTGGCACACTCTGAAGCCTGCTTCCCAGTCTGTTGCCTGCCTTTGATGTGGATCATTCCTCCTTTATTGAAACACTTTCTTCCCAAGGTGCTCCTTTCATGCTCCTGGTTTTCATCCTACCTCTCTAGGTGTTCCTGCATTGTCTTCTTTCAGTGCTTTTCTCCTCCCTACTATCAACCTTCCTTAGGACACTGCCTAAGTCCCTCTCCTTGCTTCTCACTGTGTCCCTAGGTAGTTTTATCCTGCTGCACACTTCAGTGATTGTTTCTGCGTTGATGACTCACAGATCTATTTCCTCAGCACTTCTCACTCAGTACATTCTCTGGCAGGTCCTGAAGCACCTTCTCCTTCATGTCCCACCATCACCTCCCTCACCAAGAATTTAACGTCTCTTCCCAGGTTGGCCCTCAGTCCTCTCCCTTCTTGCATACCACGATAGGAGTTGCAACAAGCCTCCTACGTGTCCCGAAGGCTGACTGACTCACTGTAACATGTCTTCTCTGTCCCCTTCATCCCACACAGAAACACAGGCAGGCTTAGGAGCAGCCACCACGCTCAAGGTCAGTGAGCTTTGTGCTCCTACGCCACTTGGGGATATCCGCCCCCTTGGAGAGCCTGCCTTTCTTCCTGCCAGTTTGTCCTGGATGGTTTGTCTGCCCAGTGGAAAACTCACAAACCCTGCTTTTCAGCTAAATTTCATGCCCTTCTGAAAGAAAGGCCTCTATTTAATCATTCCAGCAGTGTCTTAAAACCCTAATTCCTTCAACATAGTGACAAACAGTTCTGATTATTTGTAGAAAAGCTTGAAAATGTTTGAGCGTATTTTATTACCCATGAAAGGTGCCAGACTGGCAGCCATGGAGACTTGTCCTCTATTTATCTCTAGAGCTGGATGGCACAAGCAGTACACATTTCTCCAGAATGTCTCTCCGCTCACATTTTGAAAGGCATGTGGCGGCCTATCACCATGAGATGATGGTACTTTCTGTTCAACTCACTGAGTGCCTGGGACACGAGTGAAGTACGTCAGGTTGCTAGTGGGAGCAGCTGGGGAAGCCCAAGAGGGCTTCACCACGAAAACAACTGCCCTCCCAGAGGGCTGTGGATGATTTGGTGTGTGAAGCTGTGTCTGCTCCTGTCTTTTCTGAAAAAACAGGTCTCATCCAAAGACAGTTACAATCTGTGGAAGTGCTGCTTAATGGGCTATGAATTGTCATCTGGGGATGTATGGAGGGAGCAGACCCCATGCTTCCTCATTAAAGCAATAAATGCAGTAGATCTCCTGGAAAAAACCCCTGGAGCTTCTCTTTTGCCGCCGCAAGAAGAACGAGAAGATTAATTTTGAGCACCCTTCATTGCAAACCTTAGCCATTACTGTTGTAAACTGACAGAAAAGCAAGGTCTCACAGATATTATCTGCATGTGAAGCAGCAGAGGTTATGGGCAGCCCCTAGCAGCCCCTGGCAGCAGTGGTCTCTCAGAGGCCAAGTGCTGCAGCAGGATGTGGAGCCTTCCCACAGAGGCACCCTCCTGGCCATGCAGGAGTTCAGCACTCATCCCTGCTTTGCAGCAAGTGCCAGGGAAATTATCCAGCAGAGAGGTAAATAGCTTGCAGGATCTATACTGCTTTTCTTCTTCACGTTCCCCCTCCTCCCACCCCACTTTGCAACAACACACGCCAAACACAGATGTGCAGTGACATTTTTAAATCATGCACTGATTTGTTAGGTTTATGCAAAGAGAATATTAAACATTCATTGCTTCTGTTCAGGCTGGGCCTTGTATTTTCTTTATGTGCACCAATGTTAAAAATACAAAGAAGCAAAACTTTCAAGCATTGCCAGTTTGGATAGAGTTGTTTTTTCTTCCTAAAACGAAGCGTAGCCTGGTTGGAGGACTTTCTTCTTTGTCAATAATTAAAGAGCTCTGCACTTGTTGAGGCAGCCCTGAATGTAGGCACCAGGATCAGCCAGTCTTGACCACAAAGAGGCTAATACTTTCTGCACCATCTACATTTTTTCTTTGGAAAAAAAAATCCTTTTAGTATTAACCCTGTCAATTCCAGTGGCAACAGCTGATGGCATGCCAAATAGCCACATGCATTGAAAGAGTTGTTTGGGTCTGGCCTGCTTTGAGCAGAGTTTCACGTGAGGGTGCTTCCTAAAAAGAAACGGGCACAGCTGGTTTCTGCTCGGCCTTTTTGCGTTGAGGTAGGATTCAACTGCTGCTAGCCATGCTGGGACAGGATTGCAAAACACCTTTAGTGCAAACAAAGGGGAGGGGTTTCTGCCAATGGTTCAGATTTATATTTCCCTCAGAGCGCATTTCTGAAGCATAGTAATGAAAGATCGAACAGTATCGCACATTTTGGAAGTTCATTATATCCTTGAGGACGTCGCTGTGAACTCCAGTTGAAGATGGGCACGTCAGAGTGTTGGTACAGAAAGGAGAAAATATTTGGCTTCTAGCAAAGGCCACTGCTTTAAAAAATAAAAAATAAAGGGCAGGTCCCTGAAAACAGCAGGTAAGGGAAGGCCTCATGTCAGGGCTGTACTGGAGTCACAGTGCTGGAGGGCTGGGGTGGGAGAGCTAGCCCTACTTTGCCCTCAGACACTGAGCCTGTGGCAGATGCCTACAGTCAGAAGAAAGCTCTGCTGGCCTGGAGGGATGCCTCCCTCAATGTAAATACTCTGGAAAGTGTGGGGACAGAGGGTTTCCAGTGGCTAACTTTTCTTCTTCTCAGGGTCTGCGGGTCTGCAGAAGGCCTCAAAAAAACCTCAACCACCCACCCTCTTTTTCCCCTGCTCCTCAACATCCTATGTCTCTTTATCATGCTAGTTCCTGGTTATCTGACCATGGTCCTACGTGTACTAATGCATAAGCAAGACCAGCAGGGCTGAGGAGTCTGATCCCAGCTGCCTGGAGCAGACAGGCGAGTTGTAATGTCCAAGCACAGTTCCGTGTCGTCCCCAGAATGACAAGGAGTCAGGGCTGCTGCTAATGAAGACAGGTGAAAACCAGACCTTTCCTCTCTCTCCTTTCCTGCTTTCTAGTTCTCCTTTTTATTTATGTTAATGTGTTCTGCTTTGGAGCCATAATTAAATACATATTCATATAGAAAATGTACAAAGCTTCTGCCTGTACTGTGAAGCTCTCTGGAGCTTAACTGCTTGAGACTTGTCACAGGAAAATATTTCTCCCCATGAAAAGAGGCTTCCTACAGCTGGGCTATATTATTGCCTTTTAATATTGCTGGCTCTGCCTACCCTGGGAAGGGCTTTCTGACAAACTCCTACTGGAGATACAGCTTTTGCCAGTATAACTTACACCAGTTTCCTGAAGAAACTGGGGCTTTCATTGCCAGAGGTATCTCACTGACAGTTGTAATTTGTTCCCACACTCTTTGCTACGCTGGCAAAACTTGAAAGTGCGGTTCACTGTTTTTCTCTCGGTGCCTTTTCTCCTAAGTTAGCTTTTCCATCCCTGTGCTTACCCCAGCTGTTTCCGTGGGCACATCTGATCATCTCTTGTCTTCACAATAGCTCTAAGTAATGAGAGGGGTGGGAAGATAATGGTATTTGGAGGGTCTCATCAGATGCTCCTTCCCTGTAACAGAGCTGTATCAAAATCTGGAGCCTGGTTACACTTTAGAAGGGAATGCAGTGATGGAGGGAGCCAGGAGAGCAGAAATGGAGTTTGGGAGTTGATTTTAAGTAAGAAGGTACATCAGTATGGCACAGAGGGGAGCAGGGGACAGCCTGGGTAGAGGAAGCTTCCAGCAGAAGGCAAAGGCAACAGACAGTGAAGGCAGTTAGCAGAGACAGAAGCATTATCAAGACAAGACAGACCACGCTCACCGTCATGTGTCAAGGCCATTTCCAGTACCTCAGCCTCATGTTGGAATCAGTTTTGTTTGTATCTGGCAAGATGATTGTTGTCATACACAAATTGGCTCTGTCTCAGGATTTCACATCCTTAGACAAACACTGCACATTCTGAGTTGGGAAATGGAGTCCTGGATGTGTCAGTGATACACCAAAGCCCTAGCCAGCATCACTGCTACAAACCCAGTATCCTAGTCCCTTAGCTTAGTTTGTGTTTGTGCTCTGTTAAATAAAACATCTTGTTCTTCTCTTTTTTTTTTTTTTTTCAGTGCTGATGAGATTGAGGAGAAAGGCCTGAAAGTTTGAACTGAGTTCCTGAAGAGTCCTACAGATTAATTGTTTAAAAAATCCTTAGTGCAGTAGATATTTTCATTGTACTGCCTGGAGAACGGAAGGGATGCTGCATTATGGATCAGATCTCTGCTTGGTCCAGGGCTACTGTATATTACATCTCAATCCTTCCTTTCCAGCAACCATCCTATCTGGGAGGGTAAAACCCCTTCTCTTTCACCTGCATTTGCCTCTTCTCACTTCCCATAATCTGACTTACCCTCAGACAAGCGATGCAAGTCTTGGCAGAAGATAAAAATAGTTGTGTGATGAGGTGACATACCAACCCCGTCAGAAACATGGCAAGTGGCAGTCTTGTGTGGGAGGGAAAGGGGCAGCTTCCTCCATCCTGAAGGGAGACTTCCTGTGTTATGCAGCAGAACAGGTCAACAGCAGCAGCTTCTCATGACGGCTCCCTGCGCCACCCGTTCCCTGGCCGCTGCAAAACCACATATGACTCCTGGACGTTCACACTGCTGGAATGTCCTTGCAGGCTGGCAGCTGGCCTGGCACAGCCCTGCCTCCAGGCTCCCGGCTTGGTACTGGAAGAGTCAGAAGATGATGTTGAAAGAAGCAGATGAATTTTGGGGCTTCATGACCTTGTTGATGAGGAGGAAGTGATATGCGTTTGGGTAACTCTTGGTGTGATGTGCTTATTTTCAGAAACGGCACAAAACCCTGTTCCCTGAGCAAGACAGTGATTGATCAAGCCCAAGCTTCACAGTCATTTCAAGCAGGCATATAGAGGTACCGCTACTGAAAGCAGTGGTTGCACACACAAAAGATCAAGCAGACTGAGTCAGAACAAAGCCAAGTAGCCTATTACTCTTCGCTGTGCCAGTCAACAGCAACAGCAGTTGCACACAAAATGTTTCAGTACCTGATGTATTGCTGTAGGCTGTCCTACAGCATGACTGCAAGAAGTCCAGGCTATCTCGGACTTCAGACAATGGGATAGATTATCTTTGCTCCCAGAAAGTTGGCAAGGCACCAGGGTCAGCATATGGTGTGCACCCAGCAAAACTATGGAGTTCATACCGTATGCCCTAAAAGTTTTATGAGGTTGCCCATAACACAGAAGCATGTTAGCAGAGCCTGCGGTTGGTCCCTGTTTGAGAAAAATTCACATGAGTTTTTCTCACTCAGGAGCACAAGATCACTTGTTGGAGCCATAAGCACAGAGCCAGAGTGTGAATGTTCTGCCCCATAATTGAGAGTTCCCCTTTGAAAAACCCAAAAAAACACCAAAAGCCACAGTGGCAATAAGCAGTGGCTGTAGTAAGCAGAAGAAAGGTCTCCTGCTGGCTGCCTGGTCCTGCTGCCCAGCGCTCACTCACTTGCTAGATGCAAGAGCATGTGAGGCCACACAGTGACCTGAATGAAGGAATTAGTCTGGATTAAAATTAACCAAGGAAAAAAAGTGTGTGTGAGGGATCAGTTCTCGTGAAGCCAAAGACGAAGATGACCTCAGGGTGAGAACTAGTGGCAGGAGGCAGGGGAGGCTGGGACAGCTTCGTCTGGCAGAGGATGGCTTAGTCTGTGATCACCAAACCGTACAGTCAGCTGCTGTCCCCTACCAGGGCCAGGCTGCAAAGCTTGCTTTGCCTAGCCTCACACAAGCCTACAGATCGAACAGGCTCCTGCAGCTCAATGAATGCAGAGAAGTGTCTCTACATGAACCATTTGCTGCTGATCGCTTAACACTCAAAAGTGTGAACAACCCACCTTCTGCTTCTGCCCCAGCCGTGCGCAGTGCCTGTGGTCTGGAAACGGTCCATCCGGGCCGTGCCTTTCCCTCTGGGTAGCTGCTGGCAATGCAGAACCTATGGTTTCTCCGTCTGACTGGAAGAGTGGGTTATGTTTAGCCTTTTTAAGATGTCTCTAACTGAAGTGGTTGCATTGAGGACCAAACAAGGGCTGTGCAGCAGGTTGAAACCACCGTGGTGTTCTCCTCTGAGCTTGTGTCACTGCAAAGCACAGCTCAGTTGGTTGGGAGAATCTGCCCCAAATGCTCAGCGCTGATGCAGGGAAACAATACAAGAAAGGACAAAAATACTACCTTGTATTTATCACTCTTCCACCAACGGTCCCTCATTTATTAGGCATTTCAGACATGCAGAGGACACCGGCAAGCTAGAGTGTATTGCAATGCCTTCATGTCTGCCTTGTAATCAGGCTTCACCATTCTGGTGGTGCTTCCTCTCCTCATGTGCTGTCCCAGACACAATCCCTTCATCTAGTCTGAGCCTGAGGATGTGAAAGATTTTACTGTATTTCATGTGAGATGGTTAAGGATTGGATTCTGAGAACAAAAGCAATTGGGCTTTTGTGACTCTTGCCTTCTTAATGGCCAGGAGAAGATAATCAATAATTCAAACTTAAAGCAAACCTAGTAAGACACAGAGCTTCATGTGTTCCTCCTTTGAACTTCTTAGAGCACTCTGGTCTGAGTCTTTGTCATTTGCTTTGTTGCCTCTCACTGTGCTGCCTGCTGGGATGATGTCTTTACCAGGTATTCCTTTCGATGCAGTAGTGCATGGGGCATCACATAACGATCAGGGTGCTGTTGTTTAGGCGTGCTTTAGAAACAAAATTTAATGCTTGGGATTACTCTCTGGGTTGAAGGCACCCTTTAAAGTCTCTGGAACTACTCCTGGGAGCCAGAATTTTCCCTCGTGGCAGGTACTTCTAGGGTGAAAGCATTTGTCTTGAGGCCATGGCTGTCTCCATCTTTGGTCTCTTACCATGCTGAACACATTGCTGGCTCTTAAATAATACTAAAAATAACAAATGATTATTATTAATTCCTAGGTTCATTGTTTCCCTGAACAACGTAAATAGCAGTGGTTATTGGTGAGTCTAAAGTCCTGCTGAGAGAATTCGGTATAGAATGAATTTTCTATTCAGGAAAAGAAGGATAATCAATGACACACATCAATGTCTGGGGATGGGAGGGTCCCAGGTAAAAAATGATCAAGTGCTTCAAGAAGCTTCAAACACTGTTAAAATTAGAGGTGAGGTGGACTAACCCTTCCCTTTGCCCCCCTCCACTTCAGAGGAGAGTGAGAGGAGGAATCAAACATTGTAGTTCCTGTTGTCAAAAACATCCCTGAAGAAAAAAAAATCAAGATGTACGATGGGTTTAAGGACAACCAGGCAAGTGCAGAGTGTAGAGGCGGTAAAACTTCAAATAAATAAATAAATAAATAATCAAGCAGATAGCCTCGTGAGAATGTCTGCCTGGAACATGCACTTAAAGAAGTTTCCAAACCCCAGAAAGTCCACATTTCTCCCACCTCACACATGTCTCACTCTGCTCTTCATCCCTCACAGACAGCAACAGAACTCCCCCCGCCTTTGATTTACAATTAAATTAAGAATTACTTTGGTAAAACGCAGTGCTTTTCCCCGTCTGCTTTGTTTTGTGCCTCCAGGCTGTGCAGACCCCTGTTGCTTGCTGTGTGAGAGTCAGCGTCATACGGCTTGTGAGGAGCTGCAGGAACTGAAACCAGTTCTATGATTTATAGCACTAATAAGGCTCAACTGCCATTTCTTGTGGTTTCCTCCCAAGTTGTCTTTGATAATTTCTACTTGTACTGTGTTTATTGTTGCTGCTGCTAGGGTTCAGTTGGCAGGTAACTGTTGCACTGTTTCTCAGGATCTGCTCTTTTTTGGCTCTCTTTCTTGTGTTATTATTATTAATAAACATTTATGTTTGGGGAGTACCAGAAGGGGTCAGCTAGGCACTGTCCCCCTGCTTCCCCCTGTTGTGCTTCGTGCTGTCAGAGGGATGGAGGATGCGCCTTGCCACAAGGAGTTTACAATCACATGGTGCCAGCCCCCATTTCTAGATCCCCTTCACGGCAGGAAGGCTGCAGCAGCTCTGCTGGTGGCCATCTCACGACCAGCCAGCCCATGGTGGGGCTGTTCAGGCTTGCTCCAAGGGCCCTAGCTCATAAACCCCTGCCAAGTCACACCGGGATGTTTTCTAAGAGTACATGCCTTGACGTGTTACTGGAGGTTATCACCTCTGCAGCTGAGCAGCCACGAGGGAGATGTGGCTGGTGCTTTCTCTCTGGCACAGATTAGCACCTTGCTAGCAAAGACAAGACACATCCTCCTTGTCTGCCATCAGCGCGACAGAGTCAGTAATTGTCAGAGGAGAGGTCCTGTGGACAATGCGCAGCTGCCTGCTTTAATGTAACCTCTTGAATTGCCCCAGCATGAACTTGCAGGGTTGGCACTTTGATACCTCACCCTAGCCTGAGCAGGTCTCCATTGTGGGGCTAGGTCCCAGGCTTTTGGTGGCAGGACACAGCTGGCACCAAGAGACTGCGATGGAAGAGAAACAGGATCCCACTGCTGTCAGGGAGAAAAAGCAGTGTTGGGGGGATTGGAAATGGAGACACTTCTCAGGGGATGGCAAGAGTGAAAGTACACTGCCTTCACTGTAGTCTGCTGGTTGCAGCAGAGTTGGGTGAGAGAGAATCCGTCTGTACCCTCTGATTTATGTGTTTCTCTTGTGCTCACTTTTGGACTGCTCTCCGCCTGCTTTTGTAAACTTGGCTCTAGGAAAGTCTGTAAAAACAACTGAACATTATCACCCAAGGATACTGAAGAGTCTTTACTGACACTCACAGCTCTGCTTTGATTATTTGACTGGTAGAACATGTGTGGAGGATTACGGGCTACACCACAAAGCTGCTGATGAAGAGTGGCTGTGCCATTTTTCCTTGCTCCTGAGCAGTAGCAGCAGTCCGTGGCCGGCTGCAGCTGTATAGATCATGGCACAGCTGGGTCTGGGTTTCCCCTGCTTCATCCCAGGCTGCACATAGCACGACAGGGTGCTGGCATAAGTGGGAATTACAGCAGACCCAACAGGTCACACTGGTTGAAAATTTCAATGCTGGGGAAGAAATATAGGTGCCTGCTCTGCTCTGGCTGGACCCATGTGTCTGTGGGCAAGACAACAGGAGGGTTGAGTGAGGAAGGTGATGGTCACAGAGGTGAGTGCAAAACTCCCTGCTATTTCCCACCTGCCAAGATCTTCAAAGCTGGTGAGGTCACCATGTTGCCCTTGACAGTTGGCCTGCCATCTGCACCAGGGCCACAGAGCCTTTCTTTGTCAGCCTCTCCCATCACATTTCAGTTGCCAACTATGCAGCAGAGGGCTATTATATGTTCGCCTGAAGGGCAGAGGAGGGCCCTCAGTATCGTGTTTAACGAGGTGGTGGTGTTGCTATCAAAGCTAGGCAACCTTAATGGCAGAGCACCTGAGACTTGGCAGTACCTTGTGCCCAGGAGAAGGAAAAACCTCAGAAGAAAAAATTTTGAAGGCATTGTAATACGAAAGTAGCAACTGAAGTTTCGTAACACAGCTTTCTGTACCTGAGCGAACTGCATATATCTGCTTTCTGGGGCCTGTTGTGTTTCAGGATTGGCCTGGGTTTGAAAGGCTGGTAGGAGCCCAACTTCCTTCTTTTTCCATGGTCTGATTTTTCAAAGAAGTATGGTAACTTCTCTTGGAGCCTTCCTAGGAAGAGGCACACAGGCCTTGGCCAGTGGCAAGCCCCAGATCCTCTGCCACAAAGCCCCGCTGCTTCTCCAGAGCTACATCCAGGATTAGTTCTGGCTGTGGCCATAGCATCTCATTGAGCCTTGGCTGAAAAGAGAGCTGAGTCAAATCAACAACTCTAGGACCAAGCACTTCCAATATGAAGAGTGTTAGATCCATCTGCTGCTTTTTGGAAAGTAGTAAATGATTGCTTCTTCCCCCGCTACACACATACACACAAACACCCACAGACTTCACAGTCTGAAGATCTGCTGTCTTTCCTGCTAGAAGGGCAGTTTCTACCCTCATTTTCTATGCTCATTTGCCAGTAAAACCAGCTCTTTTCTCAGATGAGGTTTTGAAATAATTCTTGCAGGCAGCCAAGAGGACTGGCAGTTACACACTTGACATGAATCTTCATGGCACTGCACTGGCATTACTCTTTCCTGCTGTCCCAGTGAAGATGAACTGGGGCAACCAAGGCCATTCAGGAGGTCAGCAACAGGATCACCTTTTATGGCCTCTAACTTGTCTTCCAGACAACACAGGAGGCTCTAACCTGGTTTGATGTTGTGAGAAGCTTCACTGCACTGTTTCCATCATTTGATCGCATGTGGCACAACAAGGCTTTTGAATCAATCTGCCAGTTATTTACACTTGGGAAAAGAGCATGCATAGATGAGGTGAAGGGTTTTCCAGGCATTACTAGGTAGTGTGGATCAGACGAAACTGCAGGTCACTTTAAACCAAGGAAAATGTTTTGCTGTGAAGCTTTTTACAGTTCTGATTAATTTTGTTTGGACTTTTTAAAATTAAGAAATGTTCCATTTTTTTTCCCCTTTCTTTTCTTCTTCATCTCTCCTCCTGTTAGACTTTTCCCACTTTGTGACTGAGGAAGTAAGAGTACGACAGGAGAGGAGAAAAAAAGGGTCAGAAGACATTAGAAAATTCAAGGGGCACATGAAAATAAAAAATGGGTGAGATTCATCTGCCTAACCTTAGTCAACAAGAGATATATGAGATACTCCATGATTCCCTTCAGCTGCAGCCTTGCAAAGGCATGGTCTCTGTTAGGTTCTCTGTCATGTCTGCAGCTGTGTGAAGATGTCTCGGATGCTCTAGCACGTCTAAAGGGCAACAGTCACTCTGGCTCAGGCAGCTAAATCGTCTTGGCTTCTGTCTTTGTTGAATAAAACAGAAATTTTCTGACAGATGCATGGAATTGTCAAGATTCAAAAAACCACCTACCTATTTTGAGGGACTGAAAAATAACATTCTCCCTTGTACAATTCTATGAAAATCTCCTTAGAATCAGTGTCGAAGCAATAATGCATGGCGTGCCAGTCCAGGTGTATTTGCTGCCATCCTCTATATATGTGCCATTAGCTGGGAGGCATGCACAGAACAGAGGTTTTCATAAGCTGTTCTTTTTAATGTAAAATTAAAACTGTATGTTGAACTCATTTGTGCCTTTATCTTGTAAGGTGTTAAATACAGGAATCTGGCTTTTCTCTGGCATGCTCAGTCTCTTGCATATATACGTGCCTTAAGGTATTGCATATATGATGATTATAACTATCATTTTAAAGTGTTTTTGTGTTAAAAATGTGCTTGGTGGTGCTCACGACAGGATATTCACTATTTGCCTGAAAATCTCATAATTTAAATAAGCATTTACCATCAACATAATCTAATCTATCATAATCAATACCGATACTGTGGGATCTTGTAAAACATGACCCACATGGCAAGTTCTGCTACTTGTTAATTACGCCCTTGGAGGCAGCAGTCAATAACTCCCAAGGGTTAGATGGTTCCTACTTAGTCAGGTGTTTTCACGGAGTACCGCTGACATTCAATAAGGACTTCTGCAACCACAGAAAACTTTATACTATGACATACAAATTAAAAGGCTTAGGAAAGATAGTGAATATTTAGAGAATTGTTTTTTAAAAAAAAGAAGCTGGCCATAGAGCCCTGCAGAGAAGGCCTTCAGGGAATTGACAAGAAAATTTTTCTTTTTTTGGAAAAAAACATTTAAAAGAGGTTTGTGTCTCATCCAAAACCAACACAGCAGACTGAACTAGCACATAAGTCACTGCAAGCACTTCTTTCAAAAAAAATGTCCAAACCTTTGGCTTGAGGACTTCAGCATAGCTCCACAGAAGCTCTTCCAGCATCTGGCAGATGAGAATCTGTCTAAATTAATATGTCCACTGATATTCAAAGCAGATAATCCTGTTATTTTCTCTACATTTAATACAAAAACAGTTGTGGTGAGAGTAACTTATGAAAAACTTTGAAGAAGAAAGGATAGAAGCAAATGTAAGCTCACTGCCTTTTCTTCTCCTGGAGAGAAACTTGTTTTTCATTTTGTTTTAAGCTGCTGATTTAAGCGAGGGAGTCCTATGAAAAAACACATGCGGTCGGGTTTTTGTGCCACAGTT
This sequence comes from Nyctibius grandis, assembly GCF_013368605.1. NCBI lineage: Eukaryota > Metazoa > Chordata > Aves > Nyctibiiformes > Nyctibiidae > Nyctibius > Nyctibius grandis. Next base: position 28,081,680 of record NC_090659.1, read on the forward strand.
TGACCACTTATGTTAGTTAGTTCAGAAGAGCACGAGGGGTAAGTTGGATGGCTTGACTATACCGTATATCCATCCCAACAATCAGTTATTTGTGCTATTGCTCTTTCCTAATTTAATTGATTTATCTGCTTACAGTAACAAATCAAATTGTTTATCTATGCACTATGAAGGAAAGGGCCCTGGAAACAAAGGCCAGGACTGTTCTACTGTCGAGAAAGCAATGGAGGATGCACAGGAGAGGCAAAGAGAGGAGGAGCATTGATGCCTTGGGCTTTGATCCATAAAGACCTGCTCTGAAGGCAGCGTGGAATTCCTGGGGCGCCCAAGCAAGAGCCACCCGCCCACATCCTGCTAGAGGGGCACGTGAGATAAATGTCAACTCACACCAGTCTCTGTCTACAGGCAAAACTGATGCAACACATCAGCCATGTAGGTACTCCTATGATAATTGCCTTGCTTGCGTCTCATTCATACTCAGCCTACATTCAGATGATGCCGTGTGTCATGCTACAGTAACTTAAGAAATGTGTGCCACTGTGGCTGGAGATGGTTGTCTCACAGGAAAGACATGAGAACTGTATGGGCATGTACTCCTGGTCTATTGCGAACGCAAAGTGAAACGGGTTAGTTTCTTCCATGTCTGAAACTCATCTTACTTCGCAGTACAACAGATTCAGAGCTTACACATGGCCAATGACTCTGCCTCAGCTAAAAGATATTTCTCTACTAGGTGTGGTAGCATTTTTAGCCACTCCAATGTGGTTATAAGGATAAGTTTGGTCATGCCCTCATATGTCTTTCTTTGGCTTATCTGGTTAGACAGTGCCCCTTTCAGAACAGAGACAAGCAATGTGACATTTCAGGTACTACTGCAATCTTAATTGCAAGTCATTCTAGTAGCTGAGGTGACTAATGTAATAAATACACACACGTGCATTGATACAGACAGTACGCATTGCAAAAATGACTTTGCCAGTCATTTCACTTAACTAACTAGAAAATACCATGATGCGTATTCTGCTGCTGAAGTCTTAGTGGTGCCCCTGAATGGCATACAGCTGTGCCCCACTCTTAAAAAAAGCAGCAAGGTATGAATAAGTGCAGTTTGGTTCAGCAGGAAAGAATAAAATATCACCTCGGTAAGAACAGAGGAGTTTGGTTAGTTTTTGTTTCTCTCACTGACAAACTGCAAAGAAAAAGCTTTGTTTCATAATGAAAATTGCATTTAATTCGAAATGAAACTTTCAAGCACCCAAAGGAGAAGTGAGAGGAAGGGGTGAGATCCAAAGGGGGAGCATGGAGGTGAGAGGGGTGTCCCTCTCTAGTCTAGTGGCTTGGACGTTAGGGCACAGCCATGTTCATTTCAGGAGAAGAAGTAGGCTCAGTGAGTCGAAGATGCTAACGTGACCCCGACACTGTGCAACATTAAACACTTAAAAAGGGTTAGGGTTTTGAATTCAGAGACCTCAGCCTACTTGGTTACCATGGCAAACAATCACCGGTAGAAGTCTTTTAACCTTTCATTAAAGATACACAAAAAGGAGGAAAAACAGTTTAAGCCCTTGAAAAATAAAGCATTAAGTTAAGACCTTCCTTTTTAAAAGAGTCCATTATTCCTCTTCCCTTAACTGTCGACAGTTTTTATAGCAAGGCTTCCCCCCCTTTATTTAAGTTCATAGCAGCAGTAGCTGTTCTTGGGAAAAGAGAGACACTCACTGAGACAGACTGGATCTGTTGTTACTACCCATTTTTGGACACCGCTGTGCTCACTTGAAGACACATGTATGCGCAAGGGGGGAGAAAAGGACAGCCAAGACAAAAAATCTGACTTCCTTCTCTGGTGTTGACTTTTACTTGCAGCCTCACTGCTAGAAAAAGACAAGCACAACACATGGCCTTAGCCCCTCTGAGACCTAGGAAATTTGTACCAGTGTCTGCCTCTTTCAGATGTTGCTTTTAGATGTCTCCCTGATTGCAGTTCACAGCTGTGTGGCACAACCTGCACCCCTCCTGTCTAGGCCAGTTTGATTAAACAGAAAGTGAAGGATAGAGTACAAGGATAAGCGTGTGAGGAAACAACAAAGCAACTAAGATAGGGTTGACATCAGGACCCCAAATCTCATCTTCCAAGTGGGTTTCCAGTTCTGAGTTGAAGTTAGTGGAGCTAGCAATGATGTCTTTGTCTCTCCTGGCCAGAAACTGGCCAGAAGGTCTGATCAGATCAAGTAAAGTGCCAACAGTGTCACAGTGGTAACTTAGGTCTCAAAGTGGGAAATTACAACTGTCAGGATTTCTACTTTCTGTCCTCCTATCCTATCATCAGTATCAAAATCGATGTCCCCAGAGGCTGATGAACATGCCAGCAGCCACCAGTTAGGCTTAGCTCCTGGCACACCAGTTTTGGTCCACTGATTTTGGCATTCATCTTGTATATCAGCCCTGACCTCATCACAGCCTTTGGGTGATGTCATGAAGATTTTCTGTTTGAACTAATTTGGTCTTCCTACCTTTAACTTGTGCTGACTGTACAAGTAATTTTCTTTAGCAGAGTGAGCTGTATTTTTTTTACCTCGTGAGCTTTAGTATTTTTAGGGTCTGCCTGACGTAGTGCTTTTGCGGGACGTGCAATGCCCTCTTCTGCTGCTGCGTCTGCCCTTCTGATTTCCCAGGAGAGTGTCACAGCCATGAGAGCAGGGGGATCCTGGTAGACACACTCTGTCGACAGCGCTTTCATGTTCTTTAATAGTCCAGTACTCATTAGCACAGATCAGGGAAGTCAGGTGAACCATTTCCATGTGAGGGTATCAGCTGAGGGTCTAGAAATACCTACTGCGCAGACCAGGACACATCAATGACGGGGAGTAAGAGCAACCCACCTTAGTATGCAGCTCAGCACAACCTTATGGTATTCTCCTGGGAGATAAGTGATGCTGGTTCAAGTTCCCCCAGGCAGAGGAGGAAATTAAACCCAGGACTCCCACATCCTTTATGAGTGAATAAAAAGTGGCTGTCTTCCTCTCAGCTTTGTGAATACAATCCTGACATTTTTTTTCCAGGAAAGCAATTTGGTAAGTCCACACTGAATTCAACAATCGTTTCAGGACAATGGAAAAAGCATTTTTCAATGAGAGGAATACTGACTAAAAATTAAAATTCTCCTGAACATACTGACAATAAAACAAACAGATAGACCCCACCGCTCTGCCACTTTATACCCAATAGCTGTGGGACAGGGAGGCTCTAATGCTTGCAGGTAACGGAGGAACCTATCTGGTAATGTGAAATCTTGGTAGGAAAAAAACATTCTGAGGGAGTAGTGAAATCCTCTGGGAATGGCAGATGAAGCCCGAACACTGGTGGGACTGCTTTGAGTCCTGACACAACTGCAGTGATGTACAGGAAAACCTGTGAGGAACCGCCCCACTGCATTTGCTGAGATGTGACCAATGTCCTGGTTATAATTAGGTACTAAAGGCCTGAAAGGGTTCAAGCTTCATGTCTATAAGAGTTCAAAGAGTGGGCTGTAGGAGGCCTTGCTGGCAACTGTAAGATTGAACAAGGAAGCAGAGGAAAAAGGGTTCTTTACTTCTCTGACGTTTTTTACTGAACTCAGAACAGTGTCTACTGACGGCCATGTCCAACACGGACAATAAGAACCAAGGGAAGTCAAATCGGAGTAGTGAGATGCTCTGCTGCCACGGAAAACCCAGCTATAGAAACAAAAACAAATGTCAAACAACTGTGGGTGGTTTCCCTGGCAGCCTGTCTTTCCAGTCTTATCTGGAGAGAAGAGTAGGTCACTGTGTGTTTGTGTGTGCACGTGTGCGTGTGTGTGCATGTACACAGGGCTGAGGATGGGCCTGGGAACAAGTAAACAAGGAAACTTGCAAGAAGCAAACGGTGTCCCGAACCTTGTTGTGAGCAAGTATGCCTGTGATGGCAAGCAGTGTCAGCTGGCGGCTGTTACTCCACCCTGCACTTCCCCTCTTGTTCTGAAGGAATGCAATTGTGGACACACTCCTCCTTCCCGCTCAGAGCTCAGGGCTGCAGAGGATAGACTGGTAACCTCGGCAAGAGGGAAATCTGAGGTTGTAAGTCTGAGTTCGTTGTCTGCTTTACAGAGATGGGATGAAGTAGTAGAAATGTTACTCAAATCCTGCAGCATCAGGTTATGCAACTGGCCAGATTTCTGTGTGGTTAAATGGGGATAGAGGAACTACATGTCCTCTTCAAACACTTCCAAAGGCATTGGGGTACAGCTAGACTATGAATCCATCCTCAGAAGAGGTAATGTTTTATTAGCAGTAGCCTTATAGTGATGTGAGTGTGTTAGATTGCCCCCTGTCTGGACAGGGCCTGAGTATTCCTTCCAGGGTAACACCACCAAATGAGTATATGGGCTGTCTGGAGATGTACAAGGCTATGGCTGGTTGTCGAATGCATCAGCACTGTCACTGAGGTGTGATACACAGAAGAGAAGGGCACAGGTGCCAGCCTGTGGAGATGGGGCAGCATGGGAGACCATGGGGGAGAGCAAGCATCAATGGTTGTCTGGAAATGGCTTATGTTTCAGTAAAAAATGTTTGATTTTCAGGCAGATGAGTTCCTTGCTCTAGCTTCCTGCTAAGCCACCCAGGTGCTACCACCGGCATGAAGAAGCAAAGAAAACGTGTAGCTGGAAGTGGGGGACAGGATGGGACAGTTTCTATTGGTCTTAGCCTACATAATAAGCTCAACTAGTTCTGGGTAGAGAAGGAGCTGAGATTTGCTGAAACCGTCTGCTTGATCAGCGTGGCATCAAATCTGTGCAGGTACAGCAGTCATTATACCTGGTGTGCTCAGAGCCCCTTATCTTCTCTGTCAATAACTGCTTTTCCCACTGCCAGGCTGGGACACGGGACAGAAAACAGAGACTTCTGTGATCAGACTGTACCCCTTTCAGTCCAAATGAAGGTCAGTAAGGACAACAAGAGTGCTTGCTGATACTCTCGAACAGCAAACTATTCGAGGCAATACACAGAGATATGGTGAAGTTTCATACACTACAAACTCAGCCCTGGAGCCTGTAGCATAATCCCTTTGATCAGCAAGACTGGGGTTACTGTAGGGTCAGGGTTGACATAAAACTAGCCAATCAAGCAAGACCACCTACATATTTAAGTTAACCTTTTTCTTTGGGGCAGTACAATTTTCTTTAAGGATTTTTTTCTTTTCTGTATGGAGCTCTGCTCACCTCTGTTTGCCTCTGCACATCATTGCTGTGATAGATACAGGCATTGTTATTTAGGTACTTAGGCCTGTAATACTGTAGATGAGCAAGAAGCAAGGTTGCCAGAGGATTTGTTTTAAAATAATCTTTTGAACTCAAGGAACTTTCCAATAATCACTATGTACTTTCATTAAAAAGAAAAAAATCAAAGAAACTAACCCCCAAACGTCTTTAAATCTTACATGTAATTTAGAAAATGCTCAAATATTCTTTCATTTCTTTTTTGTAGAGGGGGAACAGAATCAATTTGCCATGGTTATGCCTCCTGCCAATTGTTTAGAATTTCCAGGATTTAATCTTTCATCCATGTGTGTATCCACTATTTACCTTTGAATGAGATAATGCATAATGCATCGGGCTTTATGGAAATGAACCAAGAAAACCTACTTTTGTTGAAAAGGAGAAAGTTGTACTTTCACTTTATGGCCTAGAAAAATTAGTTGCAATGTTATAACAACAGTGAAGGCACAGGAATGTACAGGTTAAATCAGTATGAGCTCAGAAGATGTCACACATGAGGGGAAGCACATACCCCCATACAGTGGTCCTGCATCCTTCCTCTACTTGAGGCTTAGTACTGGTGAAGTAGTGTCACTGCTATAACATAAGCAGATGTGGGATATTCACTGTTTTCTATCCCCTGGATGGGATGAGGTCTTTGCTAGTGCTCATGAATCTCAGGAAGGTTTAGGAATTGTGCAGTAACATGGTCAAAATTTAGAAGGAAGGTGCGGAACGCTGTAAATACACCTACCACCAGCAATAGGACAGAGACCCTCATGGGTAACAGGAGATCATAAAATGGAGGGTCATTTTGAACAATAAGTAGCTACAGATCACTCTGTAGGTATTGTCTGGACATGATTATCCTTGGTTTGAATGCTGTTTTCGACTGTACTACAGCTGAGAACTAAGTAACTGAAATAGATTCTGGCTTTTTTTTTTTTTTTTTTTTTTTGTGAAGAAGAGGTAGCAGTAGCTTTGATGTAAATCGGGCGTGATGCTATCTCATGCTCTAAGTGTTGGGTCTGTCTGCAACCGTTAGTAGAAGGAAAGCAACACTCTGACATGCCTCTCCTCTCTCTCTGCTTCACACGCATATATGTACATCTATGGAGCCTCAAAGAGCCAGAATCAGCAGAGGTCTTTTAAGAGGTTTCCTGTCTAAGGAGCAGTGGGTGTGAGCAGTAGGTGGCCTGTTATGGGGAATTTTGTCTCAGCTTTCTTCTCATGCTAAGATTTGGTGCATTTTTTCTGTTGTCAGGTGTTTTTGCCTAAAAGGTTTTACTGGATAGAGCAGGGATTAGACTCTTCCTGAAGCACGTGCACAGGTTAATGGCTCACTTCTGGCCTGTCTGTTGATATCTGGCTAACTGTGACAGAAGCATAAAGGAAAAGCAAAGAGGTCATGGGCATGGAATTCAGTGCACAGACAGGATCAAACTCCAACATGCTGCACTACACCAGGAGATGGAAGAATTGGCCGTGGCTTGCTAAACTAGCTCTCATCCTCTTACTCAGTGGTCAACCCACTGTTCTTCCTTCACAGAGAAGCCAGATGTAGCCAGAGGTAGCACCAAGAAATCTAATATTTAGCTTTTAACAACATCATTCCCTCGTGGCCCTAGGTGAAGAAGGAAGCTGTGGTGTGAGGAGCACCACAAACACATAGGGAGAACTCCCTTACAGTTGTCCCTGTGGGATAAAGACCATGTTGTGCTACTTTTTGCTAGAAATGCTATTCCTTTCTTTTTGAAAATGGTAAGTCTGTGTGTCTTTCTCCTCCTGGTACAAACCAGGGAGAACTGTTACAGTCACTGAGGAAGCACAGTTGGAGAACCAGTGTAAGAGTGAAGACATTCAGGACAACAGAGTTAATTGCACTGTGCCATGGGGCTGATGGTCCTGATGAAGGTGTATCTTCCATTGAGAAATCATTCAGCAGTACATGAACATGCTGTTTGATGCCACCTCATCGTTCCAAATCAAGCAGTTGTCTTTCAAAACAGCTTTTATGTAGGCAAAGGTCAGAGGAGATGTGAATTTCATCCAAGACAAGAAAGTAACTCTGACTTTTCCTTCAGAATTGTAACAGGAGGCTCATAGATGGTCTTTGTTTCATCCATCTGACTGGGGAAGAGACGGGAATGCTGAGCCTGAGCTGTGTTGCACTCAGAGGAACTCCTGCATCTGCATGCAGCCCTCCTGATTTCATGGCCCACAAGCTTGGTTGACGTGGGCTTGAGAAAGCTGAGCATTGTAGCCTCACATAAAGGGGTGTAATTTCTACAGGAAGAGCAATCAGTGGGGGACTGCTAAAGGAAAACTTGGAGCCTTGGTTTGGCAGGAGATGAGAGTAACTTGCTAGCAAGGTCTCCCTCCAGCAGGCAATTTAAAAAATGACCTTGGAGAAGAATACAGCAAATTAATTTGTCTCTGATGAGAGGTTTTGGAGAGTCTCTTGCAATTTTATGCATGTTGGCTAGACAGCCTTGCCCTCGCAAGTACCCTTGCCTATGCCAGGGACACAGGGCTTTTAGAAAAGGCTGTGCTTCTTGAAAGACAGAATAAATTGTGAAGGGATCTGGCAAGGCATCCCTATTATGCTTGTAATTGGCAATCGTAGGCAGAAGGACAGGAGAGAGATTGGTGGATTGTCAGGTTAGGATATGTGTCTTCACTGAAAGTAAGTTTGTGATTGAGTGGAAGAAAATGTGGGGAGATGCCAGCAGCATGCTGGGGAGGGGGTTAGCAGCTGAAGCACTTTCATGCCCAACATAGGTCTAGAGAAAGGGGGTAGAGTGAGTCTCTAAAGGACAAAGGTCAGCCAGTTGCAAACATTTGTCAAGGTGACCAAGTAACTTGATCCAGGCCTTCTGCCACGCTCCCTCCTAAACATCACATTTGAGAGCACTCTGTATAATACCAGGTGTTTCCCCTTCTTTGCATGAAAATAAGTTAATCATCCCTCTAAGAGAGGGCTTGGGAGTACCTGCTTCTCCAAAGAACAGCAAAAACTCCTGCAAGTAACTTTCCCAAACAGAGGAGGAGCTGGGTTGCAATGGTGTTCGGAGCTCATAGATCCCCACGAACCAAGGAGACACAGTCTTAGCTAGAAGAGGCTGCTTGAAGGCAGTCTCTGAGGAATGAACACCATCCCCTTCAGTACTCATTATTATCCTCTTTTCCTTTCCTGTATGCCTTGGCTACCTTCCTGGTAGCCAAGCACCTACCCTGCAAATGGGCAACAGTCTCTCAGTGCAGCTTTCCCATGCGCTAATCATTTGCTCACTCTTTTCTTGCTGGCAGGGAGTGGGAGGCAGGCAGGAACCCAGAGGTCTGAGCTGGGAACAAGTAGGAAAAACGATGGTTCCTGTAGCCCTGAAAAGAGAAGGTGTCAGGGTGGAACCCCTACAACCCTTTGTCACTGTGCACTAGTCAATGACTGCAGTGTCTGGTCTCAATCCAGAGTGATGAATGAACTACCCATGTTTGTCCCTAGCAGATGCTTGTAGTAAGTGTGTTGGCTAAGGTTTGGAGTGAAATAAAATACACCATTTAAAGGACAGACACACTTTCAGTGAAGATGAGTCACACTGCATATTTTTTTTTGGGGGGAAAGGATTTCACACTCACTGAGTGAAGGAGTCGCTGATTTAGTCAAGTCGAGAACAGGATGCGACACATTGGTCTAGTGCATTGACATTTGCATCTCTGAGTGAGAGTGCTTGTTTTCACTGGAAGAGCAGCAAGACTGCCTTTTGAAACATTTAAAAGTAATTAAGCCTTTGGAGGAAAAGAAGTGCATATATTTTGATGGGAAGCTTTGAATCTCTCTGGACCTACCAGAATGGCTACAGAAAGACTTCAGCATTTCTATGTGTGCATCTTTTTAAACGGTGTGGTCTGTTTTGGGAGTTGCAAATAAATACTTACATTTGCATTTTATTTTCACCTGACATAAGAGTGATTTCAAGGTAACTGGCTCACAGCAAAACATCGATGATTTAAAATTAAAAGAATGTGTCCTTCTAGAGCAGGGCAGCTCAGGTTGAGAGCAAATATCAGAAGGGTAGGAGAGGCAGATGTCTTTTTCACTGACTAGCACTGACCGGGAGACCTCTCTTGCATACAGCAAAGGAAGAAAAGGCACGCTTGAATGCTTAAGTCCTGAATGAATTTTGCATAAAGAAAAAAAAGCCAGCTTTTGCCCCATAAGTACACCCCTTCCCTCCCCACTTTGAAGCCCCTTGGGACTCCAGTACTAATTGCTGGTGGCTAGTACCTTGCACAGGGGCTGCACCGTGTCAGGAAAAGGAGAGAGAAACCTGTCAGGGTTATGTGGAAGAATCCCTGGGCATGTCTAGTCTCCAGACACAAGCTCAACCTATATCTGTTCCTGGATTTAAAAGCACTATAGAAAAGTGCTACACAGGCACAGTCTAAATGCACTAAAAGCTAATTGGGACACGAACAAGGACTTAATTCTTCAGAAATATCAAGGCAAATATGTACCCTTCCTCCAAGGAAAATAAAACAAATGTTATCTCCTTCCATAAGGGATGGAATCAAAAGCAACCATAAAGTCACCCATACAGCACATGACAGCAGCACAGTTGTATCCCGGCTCAGTGTTTTAGCTCTCCATGCTGCCATGTGGAGAGAGCAGTGCTCAGCCCGGTGACTCCAGGCCCTTGTCCACAGTATGTTAGACTATTGCCATAGAGTCCTCATGAATTTTGCAGGGCGGTGAACTCTGAAGCTTACACTACATGTGCGCATTTGTATAGGAGACAGAAAGTAAAATGAAACAGAGTATGTAATTAGGTATTTCATGCCACATCATATTCTGCTAGGCTTTAAAAGGCATATCCAGCATTTGCTAATGACCCAGACTAAGGTCCATATGCTTCCACATGTCTGTCTCTCAACTTCCATATGATACAGAAGCCCACAAATATACATTATGCATTTAAGGCTGGGCAGGATTAGTGCCCCTACCTGGACATCTTTCTTGTGCCTCTGTTCTGGAGAGTTACTCCTGGAAACCTGTGCCACAGCTCTTAAAAACAGTGATAGTGAGGCATCTGTGGGCAGATATGTAAAAATGGCTCACACAAGGGCGGACAGTTGGGCACTTCATTGCTCGTGCAGGTAGGCTAAAGCTTATTTGGACCATGGCTACTCTTCAGAACTTTACAAAACTTGCTTTTATTCTATTCCCTGCCTACCAAGGAGCATTCACCTTAGTGAAAGCAGGAACCCTAAGGTGGAGAAGCAGCAGGTACGTGGGCTGTTCTAAATGCTGAGACCCCCTGCCCTGCCAGTGTCCCCATCTGGTTGACAAAGAGCTTAAAACAATGCCAGGTGCTCACAGCTATGGGTGACCCCATCTGGCCTTGGGTAATAAGTGGTCCTGGGTGCAGCCCATTCCCACAGAGAGAGCGGCTGGGATCTTGGGTGTTTGGGGCTCTGCAGCAGGGCGCACGGCATTGCTGGGGCTGTGACTGTGCTGGCCGTGGTCAGGAACATCGTCTGCAAAACATTCCGAGTGCAGAGAGAGCCTTTGGAGATAATGTGACCGGGACTGTGTTCCACCATGCCCAGAACGGAGCGGGGTATGTTTTTATCTGGAAGTCTTTGCCAGCAAACTGACTTTCCACACCAGTTGCAAGGGCCAGCTTCTTCTTGCGGACAGGCTCCTGGTGCAGCTGAGCAAGCTGCTTTCAGGACTGAAGTCTTCTGTATTGGCTTTTCACCCAAACCCGTGGTGCAAATCTCAGGACTGGCTTGAGCTGGCAAGAGCAAAAATGTCTTACCATCTCTCTAATGATCTGGAGCTAAACACAATTTCTTTGACAAAGGTGATAATGCAAATGAGGTTTAGCTTCTCTTTAACATGGTTTGTAAAACTGCCTTATGCAAACTAGCTTTAAAGAATAGTTGAGTCCTACCTCTGGTAGCCAAGTGAAAGTGCTGTTGCCTCTCAGGCAAGAAAAGTGTTTATGGGTGAAGTTTTTGAAATGTATTAATGCAATTTTGCAGGCCAACAGAGGCAGCCCCACCCCTGGTTGAAAACAGTCCCATGTTTTTAAAAAAATAGCAGAAATAGGATGGATGTTCCATCTGACTAAAATTTTCAGAAGATTTTTATTAGCTGGGAATGAACAATAGAGAAATGCTTGAATTACATGAAGCAAAGCACCGTGCTGGGCTGGCTCGGTTTGAGGAAGCGATGCAGCTGTGTCAGTGCAGTGCCCTGTGTCTGCAAGCGACTCATGCCTTTGAGGACCCCACAGCACTTGTAGCCGGGGTACTGGGCCACCCACACACGGCAGTCCTGAGCCAGCATGGCTGAAGCTGGCTTTAGGTCCTTCACCCCTCACTCTGTGGTCCCAGGCCTTGGAGCAGCAGCAGGCCTGAGGTAGATGCCAATGCTGTGTTGCTAATCATCACACACGTAAAATGGTGTATGAGAGGAGTCATACCTCAGTGTTATGTGGCTTGATAGCATCTTCTGGTTAAGTGACATTGCCCCCCTTCACTCTGCTCCCATCCTTTTTAAGGGAAAAAAGAAGAAAAGAAAGGAAGCTTGCATTCTGTTGCTGGGTCAGTGGGTATGGGATAATTCAAATTCAGCACCTTCCTCCAAGCTATCTGGTACCCAAGGGACAGTATCTTACTCTGCTCCTTCCTATCACTCTGTGCACTTGTAGGGGCTTATGATATTACTGCAAAACACTCTAGACATGCACAGCATGAAGAAACAAGTTGAAAGGTACATTTGGATGCTCCAGACTCAGATCAGATAAACTCACAGGATTCAAGTGGCATCTGACACCAGGTGATTGCAAATGGTAATAAATACAATCCCAGTTTAGGTTGGCACATGGTTTCCTAGCAAGGGGGAAAAAATAACTGCATTTTAACAGACTAAGTGGTTAGAGAACTTTGTTAATTCAGACATAAACCTGTTAGCATAAAATATTGCCAGAGGTCTGAAATGGCCTCAGACAGTTTACATTTTTAATCAGGATCGCTGCTAGAGACAACTAACCCTTTATCTCCCTAAGAATAATGTTGCTTTTCCACAAGGCAACCCAAAAACCAATCTCTTCGTACACAAGAGAAATGCCTCTAATCTAGACTTTATTAGACTGATCATTATATAATGGCTTTAGAAACTCTGGACAAAATAGAGCAGTGGGTTTAGCTGACGGTAATGTCAGATTGCTGTCAAAAATCCCCAGCAGATGCAAACGTGTGACCCTTTTTCCCCTTAATTGTTGAATATTTATTTTTATCTTATAATGTTAATAAGGTTTATTGTGCTGCAGAGAGAGCTGATATCACATGACCTTCATCTTCCTGACTCACAACAAAACCAGAAACATTACACTGCCTGTCACGTCCTGTTGTTTAATGATAATGTGTAGGTTAGTTGCTTTTCTTCCCCACACAATATTATTTATTCCTTTCGGACTGCCTTCCCTTATTTGGAGTTGCCATCGTGCTGAGCAAAAAAGCATGTCTGAAATAGGAGGTTCTGGAGCACCTTTTCAGTACGAGCAGCGGGAACAAAATATATATATACAACTAGTTTTTAGACAGCACTTGATCAGTTTATGAATGGCATTATAAGATGTGATTGCCTGCAAGAGCAAGGGACTGGATTTGATGAAGCAGGAGGGACCTAGCAATTCAGACTTCCTAAATAAGACCTAGATAAAAGCCCGGTCTCAGTAAACAAAAGCAGACTATGCGAAGAACATGTGAGGAAAAAAACAGACAATATTCATTTTCTTTGGAACAAAATTAGCTCCACTCGTGTATTTGAGATGGCAGGAACCCAAAGTAAAGGTTTGCATCTGGTCTTCTATTTGTGCTGTGCTGAGCCAGGATCCCCAACCCAGATAACTCATTTTGGATCAGCCATGTTGGTGTTGCATAGGGCGTACGAGCCAAATTGATACAGAGAGAAGAATGCAATAGTTTGGAGAGTGAGGCTGTAGCTTAGGCTGCACCTTATCACAGCAAGGAAAGGTGAGGCTCATGTGCAGGTGGATTAACTGGATCTTGAATTCACACACCCAGGAATGAATGGCTTCCGTTCCCAAAGCACCGAGCAACATTGCTGTGTCCAGCAACAGCTTCCCACTCCTTCCACAGCAAGGGGAAAACCAAGGTGTGCTTCAGGCCCAGCGTCTCCTGCCAGTCGCTGGGGCAGAGCGACCAGTGCGTCATACCACTAAGTTCTTGGCCCCGTGTCTAAGCTAAGCAGGGATGTGTAAACCCTCGTCAATATGCTTCAGAAAAGCAAGCCCAGGGTGGAGGATGCACAATTAAGAAGCACAGAATAGCTGGGAAGTTCAGCCCCTTGGGCAGCTGGCACCAGCCTCTGAACACAGCCTGGCTGTTAGTGGTCTCGCTGGAAGGAATGGAGCTAACCGCGGAGGAGTTCCCCCACCTTCTGTGGGCAGGCAGGTCCTGGCTCTGGCTTTGTGTCAAGAGCTTGGCAAGGGTCACAGTGGAAAGCCCGGAAGATTTAGCATATTGTCTGTGCCAGAAATCTCCAGCTGCACAGTTCTGAACACAAACTTTGTATATCCTTGAAACAGTGAAGATAGATAGGTAATTTTGGGGTTTGTTACATGTTTTAAACAGAGTGAGAGCCCTCAGCTATTCCAACACATTCCCTTTGCAGGTTCATTAATGAGACCTATGGGAATTGGACTGGGTTCTTTTTCACTCTGTTTTTTGGACTGTGAGAAAAAAATCGCAGAAAGGAGAAGCTATTTTCAAGCCAGGACTTTTTTTTCTGTTTCAAAACTGAAATGTTTACCAGGTTTCTGCCGTTAAGTCCAGATATTTGGGGTATTTATTAGAGTTGTGCAGAGACTAGTCTAGATTTTTGTGTGTTGTTAATTTTACTTAGATCTCTGTGATCAATTATTTACATCGCTTTTTAAAACATTATTTTATGGTATGAAAATAATATTTCATGGTATGAAAATAATGTTCCACTCCATGTGGTAGTGAAACAATGTAGTACTTTTACTCTGTTCAGTGTGATTTGTAAGCATTAGCAAAATGAATGTTAGGGTGCACTTGTGAATTAGGCAGTACATCCCAATCACAGTGACATGAAAACCAGGTCTCCCTCCCAAATGGTTTTGCACCAGTATAACTAATTTGACGAGGGCAGATCATTTTTACTAGGATAATAAAAGCTCCACAAGCCCCAAGCCTGGCTGAAGTTATACCAAAACTGAAAGTACTGTATCTGGGTCTGGCTGCCCCCCAAATACTGGTATCAGCACTCCTCTGCTGACTCTAAACTGGCATAGGCCAGGTCTTGGTTTTCAGCCTGTTACATCAATACTGATGTAGCTAATGTGTGACAGATGTCGTGGTGAAATCATAGACCCATTGAAGTCACTGGCAAAACTCCCGTTCATTTAAATAGTTCCAAGGCTTTGCTCAGCACAATTTAGTCTCCATGTGCAATACCCGAAACACAGGTCACCCCCAGTTACAACATGGCTGTTCCCCCAACCCAGGAACAAGACGATCAGAAAGCAGCAGCGTGCACAGCATCTGGATGTGCTCCTGCAGCTGGCCCTTCATTGGCATCCTTTGGGCATTTTCACATGGTGGGCAATTGCCACAGAAACACTTCTGCCCACTGCTTCTCTTCTGCCATCCTGCAACATCCACGTGACACCTACAAAAGTCACTGCAGTGGGCAAGCAAAGCTTTCACTAGTTTTCAGGCAATTTAGTATTGAAAGGGAAAGAAGGAATAGCTGGTATTGCATTAACTTTCAGATTCTGGAAGGGACTGAAAACCTTGACCCCACTGTGTGGGGTTTCACTGGTGGTGCAGGCCCAGGATTCGGCTCACAGCCTCTGGGAATCACAGGAAATCACACTGCAGTCACGTTCTCTGAGCCAGGAAACAGGCACAGGTGCCCATGGACTGCCTGCACTGCCCCAGTTTTCTGTGCTTTGGAGCCGTGTGTGTTCCTGTGCGGTGTGTGTGGCTATACAAACAAAAGTGTCCTGTGCTGTGGAGCCACAGTCCCAGCTCTGTGCTGTGTGCAGGCACAAGAAAAGCTGCTCCATGTCTCCCTGAAGGAAAAAACAGCAGTCTGTATTTTTTTGGTGGCCCTTCTTGAAGCATGTTGCCTGCCATAAGCAGCATGCTTACCACTCTCTGGGAATCCACAGGAGATGTTGATTCCTCAGCGAGCACTGTTTAAGAAGAAATAGCATCCACCTCTGCATGGGCTGATCCACTGAGAAAGAGCATCATGTGCTCTGGCTAGGCTTTGTGATGCAGTGGTGCTTTTGGTAGCCAGTTCATTTAAAGCTTGGCAGGGTATCTCTGCCATACACTGAGGTGAGGTGAAGCCGGAAGCACTGCACCCCGAAGGATAACTTCTTTTATCGTTAAAATAAACCAGCCAGTATTATGGACTGCAACAGTAAAGATTAGGCCTCTGTTTTCAGCGGAGGCAAAAGCTGAGTGCTAGACCCTTCCATTGTCACGCCAGTTCCTATCCCCCGCCTCAGTCCTTCCAAAGTGCTGCAACAGGAAAGTTCAGCAGAGGCAAGGGAAGGCTACATGTCCAGCCCCACTGTGTATGAGGAAAATTCCTTAACGGTGGGAATGCCGGCAGAGGAGTAAAACAGATGATAGATCACCAAGGCAGTATGGTCTGGATTGCTTAAAGAGATGGGTACAAACGTAAAAATATAACTTTCTATGTAGTCAAACACTAGGACTTACATCCAGAAACAGAATACAGACCACAGTCCTAGCACTGCAGGGAACTTCAGATCTAGAGAGGATTGACCCTGAAAAAGACGAGCATGTCTAATAGTTCAAGAAGGCTGTGGATGAGGTGAGGACTAATCCAAGAAAGGCCACAGAACAAAATGACTGAGTACTGGAAAATGTGGCTTGAAGTGACAGACTGGAGAAGACACTCCATCTGTTTAGCTTAACGAAGACAAAGTTGAGGGGATGACTTGATCACAGTCTCTAAGTACTGACATGGGGAACAGAAATGTGATAATAGAAGGCTTTTCAATCTAGCTGACGCAACTATAATATGATCCAACTGGAAGTTGGAAGCCAGACAAATTTTGACTACAAATAAGGTGCAGATGTTTAACAGTGAGGGTAATTAACCAGTGGAACTAATTACCAAGGACTGTGGGGACTATCACTAACAACTTTAAATCAGGATTAGATTTCCTTCCCCCTCCCTGCCAAAGATGTGCTCTAGTTCATTCAGGAATGAATTCAGAGATGTCCTTCATTGCATGTGTTACTCAGGAGCTCGGGCTAGGTAATCAAGCCAGCTTGCTCTGCCTTTGCAATCCACACCCCTGCATTTCACTGGCCCTTGGAGTACCTAGACACCATGCAGAAAACCTGCAGTGCCTCCCCAAATTGGCTCACACTCTTCATTTCATACCCTGGGCTGTTAAGTAAGGGGACAAATGGGTAAGAGTGGGAGGAGAAGGGTCTGGGCGATGGGATCATATGTCCCCTTTGAGAAAGCCCATGCATTATCTTGGTGATCCAGTTGCTTCTTAAAAGACATAAAAAGAATGAAAGAATTCAGACAGCAAATGTAATTGTCT
The DNA here is from genome assembly GCF_013368605.1 of Nyctibius grandis. Classification (NCBI taxonomy): domain Eukaryota; kingdom Metazoa; phylum Chordata; class Aves; order Nyctibiiformes; family Nyctibiidae; genus Nyctibius; species Nyctibius grandis. The sequence goes on from NC_090659.1 coordinate 28,098,603, forward strand.
GCCCTGCTAAAAGCATTGCAGTCAAAATGAGATTTCAGGACAGATACTGATAAAGTGTGCTTTGTGTTCCTCTTGCGGTGGCCATGCTGAATTGGGCCAGGGCAGGGAGCATCCTAAAAATCAGCAGAGGAAGAAGCAGCCAGTCTGGAGTGAAGTCATCCTGGGGAGCAGCAGTGAACCAACGCATGGCTGCTGGGACATGGCCTGCCGGTTATGGGCAGCTGAACTGCCGCTGTCCACGGTCAGGTCCATGTGGGCGTTTGATCTAAGAGAACAAAAAGCCCAGCATTAACGAAGTCTTGGGTGTAGTGGCTAAGAGGGAGGCATGCTGGCCGGCCTGGGGGTTCGTGATGGATGGAACCCTGGTCAGGACTTGCACAGTCCCTGGTGAAACCCCTGCTGCTCCCCAGCTCCGACCTGCCTGCTGCTTTGGGGATGCAGCTGCTGGGCCACATCGGCCCCTCGGCTGAGGTCAGGACAGACAGAGGGGAGGCCAGCACGCAAAGGAGGGTATAGACAGCCTCTCCCTGGCCGTGAATTGGGTGAAATCAGGGAAAGACCAGAGGCATTCATGGTTTCATTGTAGCAGCAATTCTTCCTCCTGATATGGTGGTGGTGTTAGCCCTGTGGCAGGACCCAGGGCCTGGGCAGAGTACAAATGCAGCTGGGGTTGGAGAGACTAGAGGGGTTCTCCCAGGCAGGGTGTAGTGTCACCCTGGCCCAGGGTGGCCCTGCCGGCCTTCCATAGAGTTCTGGGACCTTCTGGGGCCTTTCAGAATCTTCCAGGGCCTTCCAGAACCTTCCAGGGCCTTCCAGAACCTTCTCCTGCCCTCCTGATGTTGAATATGCCCCTCTTAGAAACAAAGTAGCCGAGCGGATGTTGCAAACACCCCGTTTGCCCTGAGGCCTCTTGACCATGTCTCCAGCGAGGTCTGGAGCTGCCCTTGCCCGGAGCGGGCAGGGCAGGCAGGGCCGGGGTGGGGGGAGGCTCCTCATCTGCCTGCTCCCACCTGCGGGCGCTTGCAACTGCCATTAGTGGCACCCGGTCGAAGCCAAATTGAGGCCCCTTTCAAACCCTAACTCTGTGTGTTTTGTTTCCAAAGGGAAGTTCATCTTTTATGTGCAGGCAAAATGGATAAAACCCAAGGAACTTTTTTTCTCCCCCTCCCTTCTCTCAGTCAGGTGGGGATTTGTTTAAAAAAAAACACTGCTGCAGTGGGGAGATGCAGCGGCTCGAGGTTTTTAGTGATCCTGTTTTTACAGCTTGGGAAAGGTTGGTTTTTCAAAGAGCGGGATCAAGCATGTGGCCTGCTCGTGGTGAGGGGATCCCCAGTGTGGGTGCATGCATGAGCTGGGCCCCCTGCTCCATTTGGGAAGCCTGTCCCCTTCGCCCTGAGCAAGGAGAAGACAGGGAGCAGGGGGATGAGCTCCTCCTGCTTGTGGGGAGGGTATGCGCCCCCGGGGTGCAGTAAGCCCCTCTTGGGAGCGGTGTGGGTAGGGACTGACTGATGCCACGCAGCCTTTCCTTCACCCTCCAGCTCCTTCCCTCCTCCCTCACTTCTCCACATTGTTTTTCCTGCATCCACATCCCCATTCACCCATGTGCGGATCCTCCTTCCCGAGGAGGCTGCCGGCACTGCTGGCGTGGTAGTCCCCAGCCCTGCTGAATCAGTGCATCCGAAGGCAGAGCTGCCCTCTGGGTGACTGACAGGAGGTGCTGATTCAGTGGTGCGCGGGGGATCCAGCAGCAACCACATTAAGAGGATTTATAAAAAAGATAAGGCGCAGCGCTGAGCTTCCCTCGGTAATCGTGTAGCACACAATTCGGGAACGTACGGGGAATTTTGGCGTGGCTGACAGGTACACAGCGCTGATCCAATTGTCCTTACAGCCGTTATTAGCCAAAATAAGGGACAACTGGAATTACAAATGATTTCTGGGTAAATGCTTAGCTCCGGTTCTGAATGATCTCTCAGCAATAATCCACACGTAATCCTCAATACAGAGAGTCTGCTTTAAAGGCGGCTGCATTTTGAGCAGGCCTCAATAATGCATGGATGTTCTGATTCACAAAATAAAGGGGAGGAGGAAACAGGAAAGCCACGTTTGTTTTGCAACCTTTTTTCTGAGTTAAATAAAATTTAGGGAAGTGCATGATCACGTACCTACCATTTATTAAGAGAAGATTACCTGCTTAGTAATTATATCTTTGGGAGAATAATTTTACACTACAATGACCACGTATGACTGTCTCAGGCAGGTCTCATGTATCTAGAAAATAAGCAAACAAAAATCTCCTGTAATGACTTGGTTCATGATGTTTATTCCTCAGAACACTGTTTTGCTTTTTTCTGTCAGTGGAGAAAGTCAGAAACTGGGTAGCTGCAGGACTTATTGTGAGGGAACGAGTGCGCTGATGGTTAGCACCTTCTCTCTTCTCTTTTCACCAGGTGAAATATCACCTGGTCCAGTGGCACTTAAGCAGCCCCATTAGCAGGGCACCTGAGTGCCCTGCAGTCTTTGGTACACTGGTCAACTATATTGCAGCCCCATGAAGTGAAGCAGGAAAGTGTACTGGTCCCAGAGGCACAGATCTCCAGAGAGAAGCAGGTGCCTCTTCCCTACTTCTGTGTCCATATCCCTGTAATCTTGGTCATAGTCCGGCACCTGGCCCTGCATGGCCCTGGCTTCAAGTGCCGTGAGGCTGGGATTGAGCCTAGGTCCCCGGGATCTGAGGTTTGAAGCCCTGTCTATGGTCAGCACTATCACACTATCACTCCAGGCTCGTCCTTTCTCTCCCCCAACTCAGACTGTCAGAGTGAGGCATGGAAAACACCATAAAAGAGGTGGCACTGCAAGAGCAATACTCCTAACACAATCCTCTTGCTCTGCACAATGATGAGCCCTTCTGTTCCCTCAGAGGGCTGCTGCATGCAGAGGGAGGGAGGGTTGCAGGCAGGATACAGGTCTGAACTACTTGTCATTTGCACGTGTATGAAACTAGAACAGTAGACTCCCGATTTGTGCTGGAGTGAATCCAGAGCCAGAATGAGAGAGGCAGTATCTCCAAAATCATCCACTCATTGTGGGTGTCTTGTGCTGCCATGAGAGCCAGGGCTGGGTTTTCAGAAGGTCTAATTCCTCTTAGCACCGGCTCAAGCACTCATGCCTCACTGTTTCTCTCTTTTGAAGAGTGCTCTTCCTACAACAACTTGATTGCCAGAGAGTGGGCACAAAAGAGTTTGAGTCTGCAACAATTACTTGTGTGAGTAATCCTTGGGTAATCCTGAGAGGTTTTACCTGGCTGACTAAGGACTCTCAGAATATCACCAAACCCTTAGATATATCCTCTAAAAATATTTTTGGCCCATTGCTTCCTCTAGGACTTTCAAGGGGACTGGAATAGGTTTTGTAATCTCTGGTATACCTTAATTAACATCCCTGCGACCTTTTAAACAATAGGCTCAGCTCTTGGCTATAGAATAGAGAGACATTGGAAACGATATCTGTTCATCGTGAATCATATTCTCCTAGCTACCTGCTACAGAGGGGAAAGGAGGCACTGCCAAATGCCACAGAAAAAAATTTAATCTTTCTCTGCTAGCAAATTCTGAAAAAGCAAATAACATTTTCATAGTTTGTTTACTCATTTGTTCCTTAAAAGAGGCAAAGGAATCTGTGAATCAGAAGAATTTCCATCTCAAAAATTGCTTTGGCAGCCAGTGGCTTGTAATTTAAGATTAAGTGATTGAATTTCATGCAGCCTTGCTTAAAATTCACTACCCCACACACTGTCACCATACACATAAAAAACCCCACACAACAGCCCCCCTCCCCTCCCAACAGCTATAACATCTATAAGTCAGTAAGAAAAAGTCCAATCAGCTGGGAGGTCACAAAATGTACGTAATAAAGATGTTGTCTGCATGACTTCTGGATTCTTCCCCACTGTAGCGTTCACAGCCTATCAGGCAGTTTCCATTCCGATGCAATGCCAGTGCCCGGGCTGACTTCAATCAGGCTGCACAAATCAGCGGAGCAGAAATGCCTCCTTCCCTCCATCACCTGAAGACAATGCTGATTCATCTCTTCAGACCCATTCCTCCTGCCCCTCCTCTGAATTTGCTGATTGCTGAATCATTTTTTTTCCCCCATTTTTTTTCTTCCCCCTGGACCAAGTGTCCCGTGCTGAATGCAACGCGCTTCGTTTCCAGATCTGACTGAAAGGGAATATGGAAATTAATTGGCTCAGGCTGCTCACAGCCTTTTACATGCGCCTGTACTCCGTGAGAGGTGCCATGCAATTGCCTTTCCATTGTAGCTCCACACCAGCCACCTGTCTCCTCGCTCGCACTGCTGCTCTCAGCCTGGGTACCAGAGATGGATGTCCCCTTCCTCTCCCTATTGTGCAAGAGGGAGGACAGCTGGCAGGGCTGTCCTCATGAGGGCTGGAACTGCCCCCATTTAACTCCAAATAGGCCAGATTTAGTGAATTCTCCAGCTTGCGGTAAATAGCGTGTGACTGGTGCTGCAGAGAGATGTTGTACAGTGCAGTGCCACTTCTGTTGGAATGGTTATTTGTTCTTGCTGCTGGAAGCAGACCCCAGTTGAAAGAGAGCAGCTGGGGAATGTCCCTCCACCATGGGAGATAGGTACCGGGACCCTTGCAAGTTGGAGTATAATCTGGCTTCATGGCTATGCTCCATCCCAAACATTTTCACTCCAAGGTTTCTATCTTCCGTTGGTTTCATACCCAACTTTCTCATGGGGCTTTCTCTTGACTGTGGAGGATCTGCATTTCCCTGGTGAAGTTGCCCTGCGTCTTGGATGCAGGAATGTTATTATGGACATTGCAGAAGCACAGACCGAAGACGGTGGCTCAACTGTCCCACGCTGAGCATTGCACACTGTCCTGAGGAGCTGCCCTATGGCCCTGTGGAGCTTTTCCAGCTCAGTGAAAAAGACAAAGCTGAGCAGAAAGAAGGTCTTATCTCCATGTCATGCACAGGAGAGGTCTGAAAGGAATAAGACCTTACAGCCAGCTAGGCAGGAGGGTGATGTCAGGCAGGCCAGGAACACCTACCGTAATGGGGGGACAAATGGAGACCCATGGCTCAGAGACACAACCGCTCCGGGGCTCTGGGAGTGCCCCAGCGCTTACTGGGGGGCAATGGGCTCCTTTGTGGGGTGGATGGTGCAAAACTGACCCCGACTCAATCCCTTGCTGGAAAGGCAAAGCTGAGCTGTAATATTCAGGAGAATATTGGTCATTTGTGCTGATTGGTTTTTCTTCGGAAGCACTTCAAACAGTGGCTTTTAGAGTCCTGAAGAAGGACTTCTGTGCCCCAAAGCTTGTCTAATTTTCCAATCTATAATCAGTTGGTCTAACAACAGATATTGTGTCTACACGCAGACTTTGTCTTACCTGTGTCCTTTGACCATTACAGTCACCACAACACTACTTTGAGGTTGCTAGGGCATTTGTCAGGAGACCAGTGACATGAACACTACAGAAGTCTGCAGCTGCCCCAGAACAGGAATAAGAATATTTAGGCAGAGACACCCTTACTTCACCTATAGCATCAGCCCTTGTGTCCTCATCTCAACAGGCTGATGGTATGACCCCCCACTAGGTGCTCGTGACTTGTTTGTATTTGCAGGGACTCGGGATGACTCAGACTCTTGCAACACTGTAGGTCCAATTCTGCCTGTGATGTCTCTGGCATGATGCCCCTCTTTCTCTTCCATCTTTGAACTGCCTCTTGCCCAAGGAGTAGTGGCCTACAAGAAGGACTACTTCCTATTATTAATACAATAGCAAGAAATGAAAGAGCAGGCACATTTGTAATGCGGTATCATTTACAGAGGAGACACGATCTCAGGCACACCGGATGTCAAAATCAAATGAGAAACTTTTCTTCTAGTTTTATCACAGTTTCTCCCAGAGCCACTGCTACTTGCATTCTGGAAATTTACAGGATGGAGGATTTTGTCATGATATCTAATTCTAATCTGAAGTGATTTACTGTTAAGTTGAAAATCGAGCCTGTACATATCCCCCTCCAAGTTGTTTCTATGACAGTTTCTATTAACCATAAAAATGTCACTTGCTAGGAAGTATCAGCCTTCTTATAGGCTTTGCAATCATCACTACCAGATGCACACTTACTGAATAGAATAAATAATAGTCTTGTACAATTAGCCTAGGATGCAGGACATGTCTGGCTATCACTCTCGGCTCCAAATTGAAGTTTTCACAAGCAAACCCATATATCAAGAGATGAGGTCTATCTGGATTCTACGGAGTTCTTCAGAACTTGAAATGTTGTAATGCCTTATGGATAAAGCATAGTGGTATATAAACTTAGGCTAACAGTTTTGGTGCATATCTTTGTGGTTTCAATCTCTATATGCAACTGAAATACCCATTTTCCATCGTTCTGATCCAGTAAAAAAAAAATGTGTCTATTCTGTGGCTTATAATATATTTTGAAGTACACTAATGGCTCTGCAGCACTTCCTGACATTGCACAATCACAGTAAACCTGGTACTGTGTGGATGCACCGTATACACTTTGTCCCTGTCTCCTCTTAAAGGAAATGACACGCAGAGCCTTTCTTGAGACTGGGGGTGTGGATGAGGGCTGCTGCCCGTGGGATGTTTTAGCAGTGTTGAGACACAGATTTGAGTTAATCTGGTCCTCAGGTATGAGCTGAAATGAGAGTTTGGGTTTGCATCATGCTTTGCCAGAGATCTTAGCCATTACACTCAAGGTCTCTGCTGTTGATGGGGAACTCAAGAAATCAGCCTGAATAATGAAAATGACATTTAATTGGTCCCCACATTTTAAGCCATATTCTGAAGAGAAGTCATAAAGAAAGTTGTAACCTGGACCTTCATCACTGTGTTTGCATCTGAGGACTGAAATCCTGGGGGCTGCAGAGCTGAAGTGGTGGATTGGGACTGCATGAGACACATTACCCTTGCAGCAGCAGAAGCCTTGGAGCCTTGCAGCAGCAGAAGCAAGAAGCCTTGTTGTTTTCACTTGCCTACAAGGACAAAGTCATATTCTGCTCTTCTTTGCACCATTCTGACTACTGAAGTCAGTGAATTTTGACTTGTGTGTCGGAGAAAAAAATCACTGTGATGGAGTTTGCAGCTGGCACACGAATGGAGATATCAGCAAGTTCTGCAGAGCATCTGGATCCCTTGATGAAGTGAGCTTGCAGAGCCTGGGTAGATCTGAAACAGCGCGGAGAGAAAGAAAGCATTTGGTAACATTTCTAGAGTAAGGAGACTGTATATTTGAAAGTAGAAGCTCTGAGAGGGACACATGGGCTATGACTTCAAAAAAGGTTGTAACTATCCACCAGTCCCAAGAGAGTTATGCTGGTGTGAATGAGAGCAAATGTCAGCTCATAAGGTGAGCACCATCGGTGCAGGAAGCTGTATATGGCTGTTGAGAATCATGCAAACAGGAGCTCCTGTGCTGCCCTGGGCAGTGCTCCTGCAAGGTGATAAGGTAGACAATGGAAGGGTTTAGTTCCTTCTCCCCTCTTTGTCTACTTTGCAAAGGCTGTTGTGAAAGCGTTTAAAAATGGCTGGAAGAATGATTTGCAATCTGTCAAACCTGCTCTAGAAGGAGAAGCTCATTCTATGAAGCTTCAGAAAAAAGATCTTGAAGTATGACTTGACTTCAGTGCAGGCAGAGGGAAAGTATTTCTGATGCTAGAAGGCCCTTTGTCTTTTTTATACCAAGTGCGTATATATCGCAGAGCAAAAAGCCACTACGTGTCCTTCACCCATGGAATTTATAAAGATTTATAAATTAAAGTTACAATTACAGAATATTATACAATATACAATTCTAAATACTGTTGTCAGAGGGAAAAGTGCCTGTGGTCTGTTTGTGACTGCAGAATCCATGATGAATACCTAGAATATTCCTCTCCTGGAAACACTGTTAATTGTTTTTTCACATGATGAAATTGGTTTGAAGCAAATTCACTGTCCTTGAAGTCTTGTGAAAACAGAAAACAGATTATATTAGTACAAGAAAAGATGATGCTCACAGTTGTCTAAGAACCGAAAAGCCACATGTATTCTTTAAGGTCTGTGGATGAGGCTGCTTTTTTCACTGCAATGTTAACACATGCACCTTGGAGACTCTCATCTCAGCCAGTATCTGAGCATGCTCTTGCATTTCATCTGATGGCTCAGGAGCAAAAGCACCAGCTTTTATTCAGCAACATGTAGCTCCAAAATCAATGTCAGCTAAGCATTTTCATTGCTAACAAGCTAAACATAATCACAGATATTATTTGGACTAGAACTTTATAAATAGCACTGGAGGACTCTGATGGAAATAAATTCTCCAAGCTTGAACCTTCTTCTCTGATTGGGACAGATGAGAGTAAAGAAAAAACTAATTTTTTGCATGTTTTCATTCCTGCTATCTACAATATGGCTCTTGAACAGCCAAACATCACCAGAAAAACAATGACTTCATAAGGACTTTGCGTGGAAAGATCCAATTTGAAAAGTGGGATTTGCAGGCCACACTGAAACAATACATCGTGTTTCCAAATCCCGGTTCAGTGAAAGCTTGGGAATTAGTTGGGCCAGGTAGTAAGTGACTTCTCCATACATCAGAGTGATAGCAGGAACACACGTACATGCTGTGTGCAAAGGCACTCGCTGAAAAAATAAGTTGAACCAATGTCTCTGAAAGGTGCCAGACTGATAAAAATAGGAAGTCAAGACTTTCACCTGCAGAGCAGGTACGCAAAATGTCCTGGCAGCCTGAACTTCTCCGCATAGTGGAGAACTCAGTGACTGAGTTTTGTTTTAGCATTTGTCTCCATGAGGAGAGAAGGGACAACTTGGTATCAACTGGATGATCCCAGCTCACTTCATGACTGAAGCTTCACCATTATCATGTATTAGATTTCCCCATAGCAAATAAAGACTTGTAATTGAAATAAAGTCTTGAAATTGCAGTAGAGGCTATACATGAATTTTAACTACATCATAAACCATACTTTAGATGGCTATAATAACAAAAATGTTTGAGAGGCAGAACAGCTGAAGATGTTGTCTTTTAAAAAAAAAATCCCAAATAACCCAAGCCCTCTCTCTCTCCACTTTTAAAACAAATGTGTTTTTTAGGTCTGTGCAAACAGACTTAACGTTGACTTTATCCCTCTATGTTCAGTCCACAGGAGAGCACATAGAGAAAATGGGGAGTTCGTTGGCAAACCAGACTGCAGCATTTGCTATGGCGGTATTAGACCAGCCTGCTTGTGGAGAGGTGTCCTTCTCTGAAGACTCCCACTCATGTCCCATTGACTTTATGGATAGTCCTTGGGGTCTTGTCTGAGTACATCCGAATGTTTGTACAGCACCTGACGCACATGGGCCACTGTCCTGCTTCATTTATCAAATGATAAATAACATAATAATACTATAATTGAAGTCACTCACACAGACAGTAATCATCTGGTGATTCAGTACAGCACAGACTTGCTAGGTGGAAGACTGCACTAAGCTTATGCAGAGATTTCTATCTTGCCCATCAGTTTCTGCATGCTAAATATATTCTGAATTTACGAATGTTGAAGTTTTAAGGTGAGATTTTCTATGCTTGGGCTAAACCCAGAAGTGATTCATTTTTGTAATACCATAACAAAACCATTCAACCACTTTTGAATTATGTGAGGCTGAAAGACAAGGTATTGATAACGTTGCTATTAACAGCCGAATCAAGACTCCCTGACAGCACATATAATAATATTTTTTTATTTATTGAGCAAGAAAGAGCAATACAGGGGGAGGTGGAAGACAGGAAACTTCAGAGAGTTTATGCCTGCCAGTGAGCAACACCTGATCCAGAAATCAGGCTCTGGCGATGTGCAGCACAGGGAAAGTATGTTTGAATTAATGCCTAAGACCTGGCTGATACATACCTCATAGTTAATCTGGTTATGCAGGGTTTATTTCACAGTCGGAAGTTCTTGCGCTGGAAGGGAGTCCTGCTGGGGTTTTCTGAGCACACGACTGAATTAATGAATGAACGAATGCAGCTTGCCAGCCCAGATTGAAATTGCTTACTAGATCAAAATCTGCTCGTTTTCTCTGTCCTTTTTTCCAGCCTCTCTGTCTTTTATTTATTAATTTATTTGAGAAAACAGATAAAGAGCACAGAATGTGCCTGCGGACATCATCAAGGCAGCAAATGCAGATAAATGGCTGTTTTTCACGCTGGCCTGAATCCTGGCACTAGGCTTAGAGCCACGGTTCTGGGCAGGGAGGTCCCTGGCTGAGGCTGGTGGGTGGCTGGTGCTGGCCATGGGGCTGGGTGTGTGAGGAGCTGCGGCTATGCAGCCCCCAGCCCCTGCGGGCCGGCTGCCCTGAGTGTCTCGCTGGGCCACCTGCCACCCGCCACCCTTTTCTGCAGCCCCTGGCAAGAGGACAGCATTAAAGCAGTGAAGCCCTGCTTTGAAAGGGCAAGAAATAAACCAGGCTGCTTTGCAGGGAGGGTCGTGTTGTTTCTATCTTTCAGATCCACGCTGCCTTTGGTATTAGCCAGTTGTCAGACATTAATGGGCCCTTGCAAGCAGGATCTCTACAATTTTTTAATTTATTTGGCCACTGGGCAGGCATCCAGCCTGCCGTCTTGACTGTGGTGTTTGTATTTTAATAGGAGTTTTAAGAAGGCTTAGTAAGGGATATTTAAGGTAGTCCCTGAGCTTTTATGCAGACTTTCTCCACCCCGATTAAAAACGTAGCACCGAAGAGATGTGGCGGCAGTTTTTTAAGAAGCAGAGAAGCAGGGACCCTGCAAGTCTACCACCGTCGATGCCCTCCCAAAGCCCCTTTCAGATGAGCGAGCTCCTCTCACACTGTCACGACTCCTTTCACATCCCAGTGCCTGGACTCCTTAACTCCGTGTCCAACTGTGCTGCGCAAGGCCAGGATGTAGGCAGCCCTCCACTCCTGCAGAGCTGCCGAGCTGAGCCGCTGGAGCAGGGCATTGGGGAAAGGATGGATGCCTGCTCACCCCCATGGCCCTCCCCAGCCTCTGCCTCGCAAGACCAGACATCTCACTCTGAGCTCCGGCACTGAGATGCACTGCGAGGAGGTAGTGTATGGCTGCAAGGAGGTAGCGTATGGCTGCACGGAGCTTGAGGCAGCAAGACGCCTCCCTGGACTTTGCATGCTCACGAGTGAAGGGGATAGGAGACAAAAGTTGCTCATTCAGGGTGAAGGACAGTGGTGGCATGAAGGAGAAGCAGCCTGTGCTCTATGCCGAAGCCTGAAGACCTTCCTGAAGATTCACTGCTGTTCGATTTTTATGGTGTCTTAGATATAAATTTTAGAGCTTGTGGAAAGAAGAGGCTGATAATCAAGAGAGATTCTGCCAATATATCCAGGTATCCTGAGCTGCACCACCCCTGCTCTTTCTCACCTTCCTCTCCCTGTGCTGCCGACACAGCCTGAGCAGGAATGGATAGCTATGCTGCCTGATGCAGTGCAGGCATGGAGGCATCTGCTACTGCAATATTGATCAGGTTTGCTTTCCTCAGCTAGAGCCTCTATTACAAATTTGAATCCAGGTCGCTGGAGGTGCAACCCCAGTGTGCAAACACTCTGCCTCCTGCTGGCTTCACCCTGCCTGTTTGAACCCCGACCCCTGAGGAGGATGAGGCAGGGTCAGCACCAAGGTGCACTTCTGCTACACACTGTCCCAAAGGGAACTGAAGCACTTCAGAAATGAGCATCTGCTTTGACCTGAGCGACTCAGCACTCTAATAAAGCGAGGAGCCGAAGAAGTTTGGACTTTGAAGGGGTCACGGTGGTCACCTACTTAATGCACTCTGGGAGGCAGTTTGGTCACTGAAAAACAAACTGGGGAGCAGTCCCAGGCTCCCCAGCTGCAGCCTAGAAGCAATTAAAACAAGGCCCATGGTGGATGATTTTAAAAGGCACCTTGCAGCCCAGCATGTCAGTAAGCTCTACGGTCATTTGGTTGGAGGTTTGATCGAGTCCCCTCTGTCAGTGTGAGGCCCTTCAAAGCCAGTGAGCTGCGTGCGGCTGCCCTCCTTCCTCGCCTGTGTGGGGCAGGCGGAGGGGTGGCATACTGAGAAGAAGGGAAGCTCAAGGCCCCACGGCAAGCTTGAGCTGCTCTGCTTGGTGTCCCCGCACCTACGTAGCCCTCCAACAGCAACCAGCTGCCCTGACATGAGAAGGTGGGATCTCGGCTCATTGCATGGATCCATGCAGAAGGATGGGAGCATGAGTGTAAATATCACAGCACCTGGGAAAAGGCTTGCCTGGGCAATGAAACGATCATGAAGTGGCACATTAATTCAGGAGGAAAGATGCAAAAAGCAGCCCATCATAACTTCAACCTTCACCAGCTTGCTGTACCAAGCATCCCTTGAAATGCTAATTAAAACGAGCTGAGGGAGAGGAGCCTGCTAACAAGATCACAGCCTCGCTTGGATTGAGTAATAAACATGTAGTAGGCATCCATGCTTCCCTCTATGCGTGTTTTCCAAGCTGAGCTGACTGTAAATGTTGCGGTTATGTGAAGCCCACACAGAGCAGGATGCAAACACAAACTAGAAAGAGAGGCAAGGCCTAGTCACGAAGCTGGAAGAGAAAAAAACCACTACAGTCTTCCACAAATAAATAAATAAATGCCTGAAATCAAGGCTAATTAACTTGCAATAAACCAACTTAACCACTTAGGGGCAGCGTTAACACAGAGTTAACATGCAAAACAAACCTGTATTTTCCCACCTGGTTAATTTAATATGTGTGGTGAATATTCATATCCTGATGCATCAACACACTGAATGATGCAGTCTGTCAGAGCCACTCCTATGTGGCAATAGGAGTAACTCAGTCGCTGCTCACACGGCATTTGCTTTGATCAGTTGGTGTTTCTAAAAGCATTCACAGAGGTAGGACTTTGCTGCTTTCCCTCTGTCAGGGTCACGTTCTATACAAAGATTAAAACCTAAAAAAGGAGATAAAAAAGGGCTTCACTTAAACAGAAAGAAGATTAAATAGAAAAAAGCCGGAGCTGAAAACCTCATTTTATCTCCACGACCACATTCAGAGTCACTTTGCTTTCAGACAATATGTTTCCTTTACCTCGCATGCAAAAAAGTCCCAGTTTCTCGGATTCCTCTGAAACATTTCCTTGCATAAAAAGGAGCTCAGACCCACTTCAGGTATGTTTACACTCCCCAATCAGAACAAGTAAATAAGGGAAAAGTGTTTTTTTTAGTGTGGCTTGACTAACTTGACTTAGCTCTGTCAGGCAGAGGCAGCAGGAAAAACACAGTAACCTGGGTTTATTTTTTTTTTTTGAAGGGGGCTAGCAGCTTGAATCCAGCCTCAGGTAAAACTCATCTTACCTCACCACTCTTCTAACCTGAAGTAAGAATAGCACAGCTTTTCCCCTCCTCTTCCTGTCCCTCCCCAACCATGACCCATCATTGGTTTATGGCTTATGTGTGGCTCACCAGTGTCCCAGCATCACCTTTACAGCCTCCAGGAACTCCCGCTGCTCTGGCCAGGGCTGGAAGCAGCTGGAGGCCTGGTCCTGTGGTGTGCCCGGTGTTCCTGGCAGCTGCCGGAGCGTGCCGAGACTGTGCTCCCCTGGCAGCGAATGCCAGACCCGTGCACCAGCAGACCGCTCCGCAGGAGGAATACGGTCCTGATCAGGTGCAGGCGTGTGCTCGCATGTCTGCTGAATTAGCCAGAGTGCACGGTGGGGAACGTATGCCAGCTTTATGCTCTGTGCTGGCCGAGGGAAGACAGACGATACCTGATCTGGCATAAAGTGAGCTTGGTGCAGAGAGAAGATATTGAATGTGGCATAAAGTTAAAGTGGGACGGGTAAACAATATCTGATCTGGCAGAAGAAGCTGCTGGTACAAAGTTGGCCTGTCAGACCCATTAAAATAAATTCAAACCAGCGGAGTGAGTGCCACGTGGCCAAAGTGTTTTCGCTGCGGTACCACGGAGCCCAGAGCCAGATTCACTGTGCTGTCAAACTCTGCGCTCAGGAAAGGGGTGGGAAATGTGCTCCCACCCTCGCTGGCATGCTTGCTGAGGAACGATACAGGGTTGGAAGGGGAGGTGAAGGGCCAGGGATGTTCAACATTGCAGATACGGACCTTGTCCAGCATTGCCCAGGCCCTGGTGGCTATGGCAAAGTGGATCCTGCCCTGGCAAAGGGCTTCTCCTGGGGCAGGAGGTAGTGCTGGGGGAGCTGTGCCAGGGACAGGCTGGTGGTGGGGTGAGGTGGAGGTGGAGGTGGAGGTGGAGGAGATGGATGTGCAGCACTGCAGCCAGCACTGCTTCTGTGGAGCGAGGGGGCTCAGGCTCCAGAACTGTCACCCTGCCAAAAGCATTAAACCTACTGAAATACAGTCTCACGACAAAAGGAAGCAAGTGAGCTGTCAGAAGTGAGAGAGAAACAACGAGCCCACTGTATAGGATCATCCACAGACCACCCTTCTTCACTGAAGTGATATTTCTCCTTTTACCTGCCTCAAGTGGATGAAGAAAGTTGATGTTTAGGCACTTGCTTCTTTTGCTTACAAATTTGAGTGTTGCCCCTGCCTTTTTCTCCAGGACGGCCAGCACAGCCCGGGGAGATCCAGTCCCACAGCTCCTAGGAACTGGAAGGAGAATGGCGGGGCTGAGCCGTCATGCATTATGCTGAATATTTACCCCTCATGCATGCTATTTTATTTTAAATCTAGCGTGTAATATGCTTTGCATCTAGCGTGTTGCTCTTGTGTGTTTTTCCCTAGCCCTGCCTGTCTCTTGCTGGCAGCTGCCATCGCGAAACAAAAGGCAGCTGCCAGTTTGAGTGAACATCTCTCTCTCTCTCTTGCTCTTTTCCCTCTTGCTCTTGGAGCTGATGCAACATCACTTCACAGACTGGGTGGCAGGCACCGATGCAAGGGGGGTTTGCTGCCCTTGGGATGCTTGGGCATGCTATGCATCCGAGACTCGTTGCCAGAGCTTGAAACCGTGTTTAAGCTCTTGAACCTGGCTCAGCAGTAGCCAAGAGACAATTGGCTGTCGCCCTGCCAGCACACCAGCTCAAGCTATCTCTGTTGCAGCAATTGCCCATTTCACAGGATTTGATGTTGCTGCTTTTGGCAAAGGTGGCAGTTTATTAAATACCACTTTGGTCCTCTGCCCCAAGATGTGTAATCAAATGCAGTGATTTCCTGCTCCAAAAAGGTGGTATTCCTACATCAGCTGAAAAAAAGCCTGAAAGAAGTGATATTGAACTGAAGTGGCACGTGGAAGAAGGAACTTTCTTGAGTCAAATTAAAGTACTGTGGGGAGAAAGCAGGAAGAGGTGCCAAGACCTAGACCCTCAGGCCAGCTGTGAGTCTCAGTTGCTGCTGTTCTTTGGCCAGTGGGACTGTGCAGAGTGGAAGTAGAGACTATGCAGAGCGCAAGCAGAGACTATGCAGAGCGCATACGAAACTCAGCCAGTATATTTATCCCTCTGCTCCTTTTAAGACTGGTTAACTCCATGTTCAAAGAGACTCTGGAGACCATCTGAGGGCCCAGTTCAGATGTTTTTTCCAGACTTGGAAAGTATGGAAGAGATGTTTCTGCTTTTCTTGGGGAGCCTTTACCCTGAGCTATAATGAGAACTTGCTTTGGGAAAACAAGCTGAACTCTTGACTGCTTTAAATAGACAGGGGCTGGATAATGCCTCTGAGAAGGGAGAGCTTGCTGCTGGAAGGGGGGCAGAAAGGAATTGAAGTGTGCTGGAGCTGCAGTCATGGGCACATCCTCAGTATTTCCTTATCTCTCCGGGCTATGGTGAGGGCGCTGGGGAAGAAGTGAGGCACATAGGGCAGAAACCAAGCAGGACCCCAAACAATAGTGTAAAAGGAAAAAACCAAGTAAATGCAAACCTCAGTTCCAGTCAGGAAAGTTAGGAAATGAGATCTGAAACACCCTCCTGGGAGTCTGGTGGGTGCTGAAGAAGCATACTGAAATGAATTCTCATGCAAGCTGTATCACTTATTGTCAGAGAAACTGAGCCCTCATTCCTCTCCTTCGTGGTAATTTTCTTTCAGACAGCTCCTGTTTCTTTTTTTTTTTTTTTTCCATAACAGAAACAGGCATCCTCATGCCATTCACTGTAAGCATTTTTACTGAAATTATGTGAATATGGGCTTGTTCTGAGGGACAGTTTGGAAAGATCCTGGTTTGTCTGGTTTGCCTGATAATAAAGTCCAAAGCAGACATTGTTTTCCTGAAGTATGAGCTAAGTGAGGAAACGAACCTGCAGAGGACAGGTCTGGAGTCCCTCAGGAGCTGTCAGGGCAGGGGAGAAATCACAAATGCAGGTGAGAAGGTTGTGCTTTTTATAAACAGAGAGCAAGCTATGCTTCCCGAGCAAAGATGATTTCCTCTAGATTAAGGAGGGTTGAAAATAAACAAAGAATAGAAGTTTATTGTCATGAGCAAGAGAGGGCATTGCTTCATGGTGCTGACTTGCCTCTCAGAGAGCCAGGCAGGCTCCCTGCACTGAAAGGGTGCACTGCAGGAAAACAGAGGCAGGAAAAGAGAGGCCTGAACACTTCTGCCTGAGCTATCATAATCCCCCTCACCTGAGCATCTGGATGGAGTCCACAGGTTTTCTCTGGTTCCAAAAACTACACAGAAAGTACAGTTTATGGAAATGTTTCCAGTTTGATTTATCTAAGCCACCTGCTAGTAAGTGGATTGTGAAGAAGCAGCAGCATAACTGAACGGTTGGATGCCTTCAGGCTGCACTGTGGCTCCTGTGATCTTGTGTTCTGTTTTCCCACAGTTGTGCTGTGAGACCATCAATGACTCCCACAGCAAGGATCTCTGCTGCTGTGATGGGACACGGGGCTCAGAGGTGCTCTAACCTATGCACTGGTTGTATGATAGGTGAAGCATGGTCCTGCTCTGAAAATCTGTATATTTATTTTAACTCCTGCAACACTGATGAGTTAACACAGCTATGACAGAGAGAGTGAACAAGGCAGATCCTTTCCCTTTGCCATCATCTGCACTGGCAAGTCAGGGCTGACAGCTGGGCCAAATCGTGCTCCTGAATGTCTATCCTCTGCCATTGCTTTGGCTTCTCTTCTCTGCCAGCTAAGAAGTTTTTCCTGATCTAGGTATTTTCTTAACAGCCTTCCCCTTTGGGGGGCCCTGTTCAGCAGCAGGCCTGAGTGCTCGCTTTGTGTCCTCCCTGCTGCAGGGGCAGGCTGCTGCCGCCTGTGCTGGGGGCCCTGTGGGGTCAGCTGGGCAGGATTTGGTCTCTGCACTTCTTTCCACTGTTGTGTTCCTGTGCCTCCTTCACCAGGCTGGGGTTTCTGCCACTCTACCCTCCCAGTGCACACTCTGGCACACAGGCACAGGCAAAGAGCAGCCACAGGCCCCTAAACCAGGCTGGTTCACCCTGTGACTTAACGATCTCAGGGATGATCTTAGGCATCAGAGAGCAGGAGGATCTGAGGGATGATCTCACAGAGGGTAGGAGAGTTATGACTCCTGGGCCATGGCACATCGGGGTGGACACAGATCCTGGAAGTATTCACCTTCCTCTCACCTGGACCTCTGCCCATCCTGGAGAGAGACACTGCTGAAAAACAGAGGATCAAAGCCACCTGCCTCCCTCTCCCTCTGACATTCCTTGCTCAGTGAGAAAGTAGCTTATGTATGACTGATTCCTGCTGTGAAAGGGAGAGAAAATCACTCACCACGCTGAGACGGAGAGTCAGGAGTGACAATGAGGATGAATCAAACTTCCTCCTCCTAAAACAATTCAGTAGTCTTTCCCTTGCTGTGGCACAAACCAAGAAAACATTATTTCTTCTACAACCCTTTTAGTTGCCCCTTCTTCAGCTGAAACTAAGATGTGTAACCAACAATGTAGAAACAGCCTCTGCTGAAGTCCATCCTGGGGGATGCTTTCCGGTGGTAACATGCCAAGCGAGGACGTGCGTGCCACTGCAGATTCCCAGCTCACCCTCCTGTCCCCAGCCACAATCCCAGGCTACTGGGAGTGATGCAGGGATATTGGGACCTGCTCTTTGCTAAGCTCTGTGCCCTGGAGGGATTAGTAAATCTTGCTACCTACATACCGAGATGCTTTCTGCCGTCCAGCCCCAAACAGCCACTCCACTTGCCAGAGTCTAGGCCTGGGGCTCAGTCTGAAGTTTTGAGGCCAGATGCTCCACCCCAGATCCCTCCACCAGCAAAATCAGCTCTCGTGCCTTACCCTTCAGTGTTTTCAGCTCTTAATCAAGGCAAATCAGGGGCAGATCTTAAACTTACATTCAATCTCAGACAGAAGGACTGGAGAACATTACAAGCTCTGAGGACCCCAAGCATTGGAGAGGACAACAGAAAATGCCAATTGCCTCAATGCTGGAGGAGATCCAGACGATCTGCATTCATAGTGATACTGACCACAGCCAGCCATGCCAGTAGGGCAATCCCAAGGGATCCCCTTCCCACAGTAACGTCCCTTCCAGAGATTGGGGTGGACTATGGCCTGAGTTGTGCAGCTGGGTAAAGCCCAGGCACAAAATGAGACATAAAAAACTTGCTAGCAAACCAACAACAGCAGACACAGCACAGGGTACTTGGGACCCCTGAGTTATGGGTGTCTGGAACACACAACTAGGGCAGGTTAACTTCTAAAAGGTCCCAGAAATGGGCACCTTTCCTGGGAGGCTTAGAGTTTGCAGTGACAACGTGCTGGCACTTGGAAATGCTCTGCAGTGGGCTGTGAGGACACAATCCCCCCAGCCCCCAAACAGAGTAATAGTGAAGAAACCAAGGCTCAGCCATCTCTAAATCTCAGCAAACCATGGAAACCCCCTCTTTTTTTCCCAGTAAAAGGCTGTCTTGTGGGGGGAAGAGGAAGGCCGAGCTGGCACACTGTTGAAGCCTCCCTTTTATGATACCCTACAACATCCCTTTTCTCGTGTCTCCCCCTGACCTGTCAGACCTGCCTGCCTCCTGGAAATGCACCAGCGAGGCTGAATTTCAAGAGCTGTCTCACAACTGTTACTTGCTTGTCATCCCTCAAAAAGGAAAGCGGAAAAGTGGGGAGGGACACTGAGGGCTAAGATACGAGCAGCCCGTGTACGCATGGTGCAGGAAGATGGCTAATGGGCTCATGCTCTGCACAGCCTGGCCAAGTCGAGAGCCCTGCTTGGCACAGCCTGTCCTCTCAGCAATTTCAGCTTCAATAAAGACAGCATCTGACCCGTGGATTTTTCTTTAAGAAGATGAGAGGGGGAAGAAAACCGCAGAGCTTCCTATAAAAAGCCAAACTTCCCAAGCCAAAGCCAATAAAAATCTTCCCAGCTGTTCCCACTCCTCCGAGCCGGCACGGGCTCTGCAGGCAACAAAACCCTCCTAGCAGCCGGGGAGCCTGCGGGGTGCCGGTGGCTGCAGGACGAGGGCAGAGACCCGACGCGAGGGGTCCCCTGCGGGGGTCCTGTCTGGAAAGCCGGGGCCACAGGGAAGCACGAGGTGCCTGACAGAGGGCTGACTCAGCGGGAGGCAGCGGTTTGTGTAACCTGCAGCAATCCATTATTACAAAGGGGCTTTCAGGAACTCCTCCGTGCCAGGCACAGCGAGGGTTATTGATTGAGGAGACAGTGTAAATGCACAGAGAGGCTCCATCCATTAGGGCCGCCGCTCTCCACCAATTAGAAAAAAATCATTACTCAGCAGCCGTCAATGGGCTCTGCGCAGGGCTGGAGTGCGTGCATTCAATCTATCTTTTCCCACCTCCCTGAAAACTTAATGACAACTATTAGAGCTCCGCTGAATGCCCGGTGTGTACAGAAGCAAAAGATTCATTTGGTAATCTTAGTAATTACGACGCCATAGGAGGACGCATGCTAAATTCAAACAAGGGTGCGGGGGGGGGGGGGTGTGGGGGAAGAGCCTGAATTCCTGTGTTGTGAAAGCCCTTGTCGGGCTCAGCCTCCCAACTCTTCCCACTCACCTGCTGCCTCGCCCCCCCTCCTCCCACAGCCGCTCGGGTGGGATTTCTGGGCTTGCTTTTCCGCTTTTTTCCTTGCTCCTCAAAAGGGAAAAATCATTTTGTGAACGTAAATTGAAGCGGGGCGACTTGGGAAATGTTTGAGACCTCTAGATGAGGCACAAGCCTGGCAACACCGTTTGACAGCACTGCCCTGAGCGATTGAGAGGTGAATTCCCATTTACGAAAGCCCGTAGAACCGCTCTGGAGCCCCGCTGGCATAACACACGCAGGGTGCAATTTATTTACTCTGCCACAGCCCTCTCTTTACCCACCCCGTCACCCAGCCTTTTCATCTACACACGGCAGGACTGAGGCTAAGTGAGACCCTCGTCTCCCTCCTTGACGTTGCATGTCACTCCAAGTTACGGGGAAAGCAAAGTCCCAGGAGGGAATTTTTGGAAGAGCTCAAGGACAGATGTGACATGTCATTGAAGCTGAAAGGAGTAGTTACTTATAAGCAACAGTACTTTTCACAGGCCTCCTCTTTTCCAATCTGGGAAGAGGTAAGTCATCATTATATAGGGGCACTGACGGTGTCCATCAGCAGCGAGAGCCTGGAGACTGCTGTCACTCATGCTGGTGTTCAACGCTGCACTTCCCAGCAGAGGAGTATCTACCACACCACGGGCAACTTTGCATCTGGCAGATTTCATCAGGATAAGGGACAGCTAAAAGAGCAGCATTACTGTTCCCTTTTTAACACCCTCTACAGGAGCTGATCCTGTCAGGGCCAGCTTGCACAGCACCAGCCAATCTGAAGGCGAGGATTGCTAATGCAAGAAGACATGCTGACGGTGCCTGCCTCAGTTCAGGGTCGCAGACTGATCTTGCAGGGGGTGAAGAAGCTGGGTCACCACATCTCTGTAACTAACCTCAATATGTCTGAGCTCAAGACGTTAGCCACGAGCAATACAGGTAAAGAAATCTCAAAAGCAGTCAAGAATGAACAACACTAGACATCTTAGGCCTTTGCTCATGCTTCTTGGTCTCCTTCGTGTTGACGTGTTGTAGGAAGAATGCAAAAGTTCCTACAACACCCAGCAGATGGAAAAATATATCAAAGTGAAATGGCACAGACGATCATTGGAAAATTAGAAAAAATAAAGTAAATCCCAAAGACTCTACTCAGTTTCTATTTTGGTTTTACTCAGGGGAGGTCCTTTTAAGTTCATGCAGATTTAGTAAGCACAGAGTAAAGGCCTCAGACTTCAGCAGGTTGGTAAGGAAAATGCAACCTCCAAACTTTCTCAGAAATAAAAACAGAAAAATTAAGACATTAAAGATTATTCAGTGGGGAGAATAGTATTCCTCCTCTGTGTATGAAATATGAGAAGGGCACTGAGGTAGAGGTAACTGTTGTTTGCCATGTTACGCAACACAGGACAAGCACAGGGAGCCTGTTCCTTGCTGAAGGCCAAACAGGCCTTTGAAAGCCTCAGGTAAACAACGTATTAACATCCATCTTAACGCTGTCCAGCAACGATGATGAAAAAACACACGCGGCTACAAGCCACATGCAAAATGATATTGCAGTCTGTGTCTGCTCCTCATGTACCCTAACTCTCACAGAGGCTAATGGATCACATGGCCAGGTTGTACCCCTGTAAGGTCAGCAACCAGAGGTGACTCTCATACTCTGTCCTGATGGCCCTCTTACCATCTGACATTAAGCAGCTTTTAATGTTAAGGTTTATCAAAGAATGAATTCTTAGCCAGGCAAAAGGGCACGCCTTGTTAAAATGCACCGACAAGGGCAGCACATGCAAGGCATTGGGAAGAAGAGGAGGCTGGCTTTGTCATGAGACTCTCCAATGCCTTCTCATGCTCCTTCCCTTCAATGCGCTGCCAAAAGGCACAGCCCGTCTCCCTTCCTGCTTTTTGGCTGGGGAGAGCCCCTGCGGCAGGGAGGCTGGAAAAAGAAAAATGACAGTAACCAGATCAAAAGACAGTCACCTCCGTGATTTCTATTCAGCCACCCCTGACCTTGAAGTGTCCAGTGTGAATCAGAGCCAGGAAGGGCAACGTGCGAGAGTCCATCTGATCTCCTGCTCACGGGGAAGGTGCTGGCAGCTACCCTGCGGGCTGTGGATCCGGCCATCTGCTGCAGACGCGGGGTAGCTGTGTGGAGGCCCAGCTGGCAAACAGGCTGGTGGCCGACTGGCCCCTGAAAGAGTGAGGAAGGTCTGCAGGTTCAGTACAGATGGCCCCAGGAGACCGTGGCATTGCTCAAGCAAGGAGTTTTGCCTGTGTCCCTGGGATGCAATGGAGACCAAGCTCATGGGTGACCCAGGTGAGGCACTTCAGAAATCAGGCAGAACACTAGATCAGAGGACCAAGCACCATCTTGGCCCTTCTTCTCTTTATGACCTAAAGCCAAACTGGCTGCTAATGTGAACTACAGAGCTCACTGTCTGACTGCCATAAGTCACAGAAATGCTTTCCTTGCTTAACAGGGAGCAGATGGTGCTGGGATCCCTGGTATATACAAATGTACTTATCTGCAAAGCCTTGACCATTGTCCTCAAAGATTCTGTGTGAAGACCTCAGCAACGTGGAGAGGGCAAAAGGGCAGGTACTTAATCGTTAGCACTGGCCAT
Source organism: Nyctibius grandis (assembly GCF_013368605.1). Lineage (NCBI taxonomy): Eukaryota > Metazoa > Chordata > Aves > Nyctibiiformes > Nyctibiidae > Nyctibius > Nyctibius grandis. The sequence continues at coordinate 28,121,299 of NC_090659.1, forward strand.
GTACTACAAACTGCAGGCTTTGGAGGACTAAAGAGGATATATTGGATTCTTTGAGCAGTGGGGCACTTACTGTGTTTCTCTGACATTGGTGCTCAGAGAATGGTGTAGAGGATGATTGCCTCGAAATACATTTGCTAAGCTATTTGCTTAAACGACAGAGTCACTTGGGCACCATCAGACAGAAGGAAAGTCATGAGCTCTTTTGCCAAGAGACTGTTGATAACGCCCTTGAAGAGAAATCTTAAAGCTCTAGGACCATTTGCTGAGTGTCCTTCTCCACATTAAGTATGATTATTGTATTTAAGGGGTAAGGACAGTAAGATTTAGGGTCAAAAAACTCTAACCCGATAAAGACACAAAGCCAAATCTTGGGAAGAGGCACACATATTACAACAAATACTCAAAATATGGCTATTTTACAATTTTTCCATGGTTAAGACTGATTTTTTTTGTTGACTCTCTGAACAAGAAAATGGCTCTAGCATACATCACCAGACTGAAACTCTGCTGAGATGTTCCTCAGTGTGTGCCTGGGGGTAGCACGCAATTTCATCTCCAAGGCTTTAATTCATCCTAAATGACAGACACACATCCTAAATGTCTTCTAATGAGATGACATTTGTCCAGGTTCTCTTCCTGTAATTCCATAGCTGTTCAAAGAAGCTGGAACAAGAAATCTTCCCAGGGGCTGCTGCAGATATAAGACAGTGTTTTGAAACCACGCAGTGTGCTTTGCTGTTCTGCAAGGATGTGTTATTGCTCTGGGTGGTGTATTTTCAGCATATTTATTTACATTTGGAGAAAAGTCCTCTTGATGGTCCAATCCTACCCCATTTGGAAATACTTCAGTCAGAGCCTCTCAGAGCTTCTTTTCAGGGTTCTCTTGCCTTTCATTTTAGACTAAAAAATGTTTATGGATTTTTAGATGTTTCTTGCTGATTAAGCTGCTCCTTCTGGATCCCTGAACCAGTTTTGTCAGAGAAAGCACTTCTGCTGTGGCACACCAGACAGGAGCCTTGTTTTGGTAAGGCCATTGCTTAGGTGTCTTCCCCTCGCTCCTTTCAGTATTTATGAGTTATCTCTTAGCTGCAGTATCTTTCCCTCTCTCCTAGAAAAGCGTGTCCTCTTTTCTATAATTTCCTTTCACCACCTACAGAGCGTTTTCCAATCTGTCAGCCATTTACAACTCCCTCTGTTCACTTTCATCCCCCTCCACTGTGCTTTTGTCAGTCATTCCTTGTCTTCCCCAGCTCTGTTCTTCTGTTTCCTTACCTTCTGCTTCCCTCCTGCACCATCATGGCACCCCTCTTATAACAGATGTCCCTCTGTCTCCTCCTTTACCCTCTGCACTGTGACTATGTCCCAACACTAACTGACTTGCTACTGTGTGGCAAGGCAGATCTTCTCGTCTTCACTTGGCCCTTGTCTAAAATACTGTAAATACCTATTTTTTCTTTGGATCGGAGGCAAAGCCACCCCAGCATCCCTCAGTCCTCTCTGTGTGTGAGCTGCCCTGGGAGAGAGATGCAGGCTGGGGGGGAGGATGCAGCCCTGTCTCTCCTCAGCATGAGAAAGGACCATCCTGGCCTTGGACCGTGAGGAGAGGGAGAGGAATGAAAGATGGGTTACCTCCTTTCAGGCTTATCACCTCTGCCTTGTTAATGTTCCTCCCCTTCCTTGCCTCCCCCAGCCTGCCCTGCAGATGCCAGCTATCATTTCTCTCAGATCATCTAGTGGATTAACATAAACCCAATTGCCCTCACCATATTTACCTTGGTGAGAGTGTTGCTTCTATTTCAGACCTGAAGAAGGGCTGGGTTGTTTTTCCCAGGTATACTACTTTGTTTAATGAAAGATGCTACCTCTGCCTACATGTCTTCCACCCTTTTAGGCAAAGACATGCTGGGGTACAATCTCCCTCCCTTTCTCCCTGAGACACGCCTGCTTTGTCTCTTCTCTTCTATTCAAAGAGACGCTTTCTCGGAGAGAACAGGCTTCTCGCCATCTTCCTGGAAGCAACATCCCTGTTCTGTCTCTGCCCATAGTGAAATTCTTGTTGCTGGAAGGGTCCCTACCACACTGTCGTGAACAACAACAGGTCACCCAGCAGCTCTCTAGAAAACCAGGCAAAGAGTCTCCTTCCAGCTGAGATATAAGGACTACTTGCTGCCAAAGTAGGAGACTACTTCCAAAGTAGTTGACTGGAATACCTTACTGCCAAACTCATCCTGGTGCTCCTACAGGGCTTGAAGTAGAGAAGGTCAATGCAATTAGACTGTGGCAGGGTTACAATCTGAAAAGTGTGCCCTACCCAATGGTACCAAAATTACTAGATGCTGAGGCCACAAAGTCCAGAAGGTTTATTTTGTGCTCTGCTTTGTGCCTCTGCACTGCAGACTCTGTTATGCTTCTGTTTTCCCTGCCCCTGTTTTCAGCAACAGGGAGACGTTATCTTCATGGAGTGTGGCCTGTGCTGCTCATCTTTTTCTCCACGAAGTGCTGGAGCAGGGCAGAGCCTGCAGTCATGCAGGAGACAGAGAGAAGAGTGGGTGAGGGAGGGGATTGCCCCAAGGAAGGGAGTTGCCAGTGTCTGAAGTGGGGTGTGAGGGAAGGGAGAGGCTCTACCAAGCCCTCCAGTGCCAAACACCCCACAGGTTTTGCCACAGGATGCCGTCTTTCAGGAAGGGTTTCACTGCCTGAAGTAACTGGACCAACTAAGTGGTAGGAACTGAAGAGAGATAAAGAGAGAAACTTGCCTTCCCCTGGAATCCTGAACCTTCCCAGCTCAAACCTTTGTCCCAGAGGCTCAGCAAAACCATAATACTTGATGATGCTGAGGCCCTTCTCTTGGTATTGGTATCATGAAAGATTCAAATGGCATTGTCCACCTCCAAAGCTTTTGCAGAACGAAACAGTTTTCCTATGTGCCTGACATGACACACATTCCCTGACCACTTGGAGGTCACAAATTTAATTAAACCTCAGTGAATAGTAGCAGACCTCACAGAAATGAAGGCCTTAATCCAATCAAGCCACATTTGTACTCCCTGTATTGCATCAAGCATGGCCAAAGCAGAAGGGGTAGACCGTGGTGAGCTAGAAGGGCCCCAAGAAGTTCCTCTGTACACCACCAATTATGGATGATAATGTGATTGTAACACTCGCAGACAATACGAGCAATTTCTCAAACTGGAGGTCCAAGGCTTAGTATTAACATGCCCAGCTAGTGCAAGAAACACAAGAAAGATCACAGCTGGTTCTTGGAGGAAAAATGGCTGTGGTTTTCGGGAGAGCTATCATTTGTCAGGTGGAGATCAACTTTAACAGCAGCTGGTACAAATCTGTCACCAGTCACAGATTTGCTTTGTGTTGGTCAGTTTTGGGGAATCTCATTCCCTCTTTTCTGTAAAAAAGAAAAAGGAAAAGGCAGAAGCAGCCTGTTGCCCTAGGAAGTGCTTTTAATCAGCCTGTGCAATACTAATTAATTTTGCGTAATGTCTCATGCTGCGTTCCACCCTGGAGGAGGCAATGTTTGATGTGTGGGCCAGGTGATTCACTGGTGATCAGAGGAGCCGGCTGCAAGTTTTTCTGGAGCTGACAGAAAAGTTTACTGAAATTTTGAGAGGAGAAAAATGTGACAATGTCTTCACAAGCTGGTCATCTTCAACCTGTATACCGGTCAACATTTGCAGAATGTTCAAATTTTAGCAAGGAAAGGGTCAACTTCTTTGCTAGAGAATTCACAGTATTCACCCCAAGTACAGACTTCCTGCTAACCCAGTAGAGTATTTCACAGATCAGATTAAGGAAGATGCAATCTGTAAGTAGAATCGTATGGGGCTTTAAGGCATTTTCTGGGTGAGAGGCATGTTGTTAACTGTCAAAATATTAGTAAATTGTGCCTTAACAGTATACAGTTAAGTAATTAAAAAACCCGAAGATCTGTAACAGGAGCGAGACAGATATACAGAGGCAAGAGGTGGCTCCCAATGGCTGGTTCTGGCTAGGAGAAAAGGCACTTGAAGTGTGTAGCAAGGCAATGTTAAAGGATCTTATTGCGAGAGACCTCAAGGGAAGGTAGGAACAAAGAGCTGTGTGCGCCACAGAAGCCTGCATCCATCCTGCTCAGAAACAGGACAGGAAAATGAAGCGGGAATTGTTATTACTTTTTGTTAATCAGACTGCAGTAGGAGATAGTGAGCACGCTGATGATATCGCTGTTTAATGCTGTATAGAGAGTGAAAGAGAGTGCTGGTCCCAAAATGTTTATATTGAAAATTACAGACATTTGTAATGACATTGGAGGGAAAGCACAACTTTTGCTTCATGTCTTTTGCAGGTAGAGCTGAAGTTTTGCTGCACCTTTCCTTACACTGGAGGAGGGGGAACATACAAAAACTACTTTCATTGGAATCACTCAGCTTGAAAAATGGGGCTTTAAAAAGGAGAGAGTGGGAGAGAGAGAAAACTGTAATGTTTCACAAACAATTTCACCTGCCTGACAGCAGCCTAGGATCGTCTGCAACATGCACAAGGTAGAGCCCTGCCTGTTCTTCTCCAGGGACCTGCTCGGGGAAGGCTCCTGGCACTGGCCAGACCCAGCAGACTGCAGCTACACGCTGCTCTTGGTGCTGCTCTGGGCTCTCTGCTTATGCTGGAGTTCGATAGGCTTTGCCCCTGTGCTCATTCAGCTGATTAAAAGTAATTTTTTTTTTTTAAGCCACCAGCATGTGAGCCACGAGTATTCGTTCATTATTGCTCAGCCGTGCTGCGAGATGACATCCAGAACTAATTAACAGGGCAATGCTTTGGAAATGTGGAGTAAAAAGATTTTCAGGGGAAAAAAATAACGTAGCGGAGTGGAGGCTTACATTTTCCCTTTGAAGTGAGGATCTTTCGCTGAGAGTGAGGGAGACATAGCCAGAGAAATAAGCTTGCTTGTTATTTTACAACATTATATTCCACAGCTGTATGGATAAACACGAAACTTCAGCCTGTTTTTTCCACTTCATTTTAAAAATAACCATAGAAGCAGGACTTTGTTAATGACAGTTTGTTGTGGGAAATATTTTTTCAGAAGAGGGAAGCCTGTCCCTATTGCAAACCTTCCCTGCTAGCCGGCGCGTGCAAGGGGGGAGCCCTGGGAGGTCCGCGGTGCAGTACGGCGAGGGGCTTTTGGTGTCATTTGCAGAACATCTGCTCCTTTCCAGCCAGACCTCAAATAATCCCGCAGCTTTAACAGGAACCACAAGTTCATGCAAGGAAAAAAGGGTGGAGATCCGGCAGCTGTTGGGCAGGCCTATTTATATCCAGGCTGCCGGCGCTGAGTGACGTCGGTAATTCCCCCGCGAGGTCTCTCGCCTGGCACGGCATCGCCTGCACTGTTCTCTCTGGCCACGGCCACGGGATTAAACAACACTAAATCTGAACCAACTTTTTAGACAAAACTGCCTTTAAAAGCAAAAAGTCTCCCACCTACTGCCATCACTTGAGCCTGGGGGCAGGTTCGGTCAACTTGCCCCAAGAAGGTGGCACTCCGCAGGTTGTTTTGCAGCCACCCTTTTTCACGGGGGTCTTGCAGACCTGGGATCCACTGGGAATCTGGAAGCGCTGTAAAATGAAGTTATCCTTCATCCCAACAGGATGGGGAATCAATTGTAGGGGGACTCAGACAAAAAAGGGGGAACCCTTGGAGAAGGGAGGGATACAGCAGGAGCTATGAGAGAGCTGGATCAAGAACAGGACCTGTAGGCAATTCTTTACAGAGGCAGAAATTATGTGTGAGTGTATGTGTGAAGTCTCCAGGCAAATCAGGCACTGTGTATCCAAGTGTACAGATAGCGGCGTGGTGTATTTTGCATGCCTTTAGCAGATTTTGAACCAAGAGGCACACAACCAATTGACTTTCTGTTTTGCAACAGGGAATGCAGGTAGCAAATTCAGAGAAGAAAATTGCGTGTGCCTTTCTCGCACAAAGACCTCCAACTCCTATGAGTTTTGTCACACCTGCCTGCCAGAGACGGCACATATCCAAAGGCGAGGGCTGCAGAAACTGCTGGAAGAAGGAATTACAGTAATATAAATAATAATTAATAAAAATAATCTACTGCCACTCCCAGCGTCCCCCCACTCCAGAGCCACCCAGCATCTGACATGACGCAGCATCAGCGTTTCAGGCAAAACACAAGCAGCCTTGTCTTCCGTGGCCCTAAGAGAAGGATAAAAGAGGTCCCTCTGCCTGCCAGTGATTTGGCCCAGGCAGCCCTGTCCTACCAGCAGCTCTCTGTGATGCCGGGCTCCCCCCACGCACCGTGACAGTAGTGGCTCTGACATGCTGGGAAACCAGGTGGGGCTTTGGGATTTTTGAGTTTGTGGGTGTGGTTGAGCACCTTTGAAGAGGGAATGATTTGTCATCAAAGGAGCAAGTGGAGCTCCTAAAGAAGCTGGAAGGAATGTGGCATTCATTTGTGAGCCTGTGGCTTTAAAGGAGTTCCTGGTCAAAAGGGCTCGGTTGGGGCTGCGAGTTCAGCATTGTTTTCAGCCTGTTCCTCGGGTTGCATTTAATTGCGCTGTTGCGTGATGCTTTCACGCTATTTTAAGGAAGTGTGTGTACTCATCAAAATTATCAGAGAAACACATTCCCAGAAGTACTCCTCATCGCAAAGGAACGGGCAAGCCTCCTCAAATATCCAAAGCGGGCGGGCTGATCCGCCTCTGCCTCCCACCAGCTCCTCGTCCTTCTGCCCCCCCTTGTGCCCCCCCGTCAATAATCCGCCTGCTTTCGCCAGCAGTGACGCTTATGGGAAAGGGCAGCTCAGTGAACTGGCAGGGACACGACTGGAGGTCATCCGGGGATCCCCGGCCATGGGCCAGCCTGCCCTGAGCCTCCCAGCCAGCCCAGGGGCACAGGGCTGGGAAGCAGAGCCCCACTGCTGCTTGGGGAGGGAGAAGAATAGGGCAAAGAGAGGGCAGAAAGAGAGAGAAAGAGCACAAAAGAGTGCAAGGCATTTAAATAGCGCTTGGGATGGTTGTTGTGGTGGGGCCTGGGCCCTTTTGGATGCTGTTGCTGACACTTCTAAATGAGCTGATGGCGCCGGGTCTAGAGGATTATGTTCCGTAGCGACTTGCTGTCCCTGCCAGTAGGCACAAACAAATAGCTTATTACATCGGGGCCAATGTTATCAAAATGGCTTTAAAAAAAGCAGTCAGCTTTAGTCTCCCTCTGCTCATTAGAAACTGCGGTTAATCACTTGCTGTGAAAAGGCTCGCCACCAAGTTGCTTACTCCTCCAGCCCTCCTTTTCTGCCCTGCTCACAAATAAATCCCTTATTCAGCTGGTCCATCCCCCGCAATCAAGTAATTCCTTATGCCTGCCACCCACTCTGCCTGGATTAACCTCAGGTGGTCACTACATTGCAGGTTTCTTGAAAAGCGCTGCCTCCAAGCAATGTCTTTTTGCTTTTTGTTCCTAAGCCTGGGTTTTAAAATCACTCTGTGTATCTTGAATCAGCAAGACTCTTTCCCCCAGGCTCTGCCAGCGGTTTAACAGCCTCTTGTTTCTCTTAAGTCCCGGTACTAAAGTAGTCAGCCTTACCAGTGCTGGATGTGTGAAGAGCGTTGATGGGGAGGCAGTGACTGCTGGCTCCATGACCGTGCTGGGCACCTTCTCCACTGGCTGCTGGCTCTGACAGCATGGGCAACCAGGGCTGCTTTCTCGAAACCCCGTGCTTGGTGCCACCCACCTGAGCTGATGCAGCACCGGAGCCCAGGCTTGCCTTGCACCCGCTGCCTGCCACCCCATAGCCACAGCTAGCACGGTCTTGTCCTGACACGGGAACGGAGGTTGCTCTGTCCAGAAAAGTGGGTCTTCCTTTCTAACCTATTAACTGGACAGCTACTGTGGCCACAGCTCCCTTTATGGAGATCTTTGGGGGGCTTCCTAATGCTTCATGCCTTAGTTTCCTAATGCTTGGTGTCTAATGCTTGCTCTGTTGGAGGAGGCAATGGCTGTGAGTCCAGGGCGAGACACAGTTGTCTGTGAGGGAGGTGGAAGAGCTCAGCTCGTGCTGACAGTGGGCTGTCTGTGTTGGCTAACACAACACATAGCATGGCTGGTATGGAAAAGCAGTCCTAGGCTTTTGAATGGCAGCAGAGGCCAGGGAGATTGGCTTATTATATGTTAGTGCTGCTTGATACCAAATGATGGTGATGGCATCCAGTGCGGAGACATTTTGACCGCCCCTCTGGTCTATCTGGCTGTTTATCAAAAGCACCAAGACAACAACTGGAGAAAGTAACGCTCTGGCCCTAATGTGCTGCTGATGTAACCACAGCGGTTCAAAGCTCCAGCCAAAACAAAAAGACTTTCCTTCTGCAACGTGCTGTAAGCAACGTTGCAAGGAATTGCTGCCCCCCGGACAGTGTTTGGTGTAAGCGGACAGGGTGGACTTTCACACCTCACAGGGTACCCGCAGATGAAGAGAAGCCTCTGACTGGATTTCCAGAAAACCCCAGGGTCTCACTCTGACTGGTTACAGGAAAGAAAACTAGATCAGAGGGAAACATTAGAAATGCCTTTACACAGAGAAACTGGTGAGATGCCCACATTCTCTGAAGAGGCATTAATGTTTTGTGGGAGTGTGGGGAACCTGTTTCGCACTGCAAAGTCTCAGCTATTGGGATGTGATTTTATCTGTGTCACTATGCGTTGTGTTACTGCCTGCATACACCCTGCGTGCAATGTCACTGCCTGCAAAAGCTTAGATGCAAATGACAGTGCAGCTTTCGTTGAATCCCAGTGACATCGGAGAAAAGGAAGGTGCTCCGTTTCCCTTCCAGCCATCCTCTGGGTCGGTTATGGTGTGTGCGGCCACTTGCCTACTAGCCGGCTAGCAGAGCTGTCAGCAAAATGTACCTTGTCTCTTGCCTGTGCCTCTGGTTTGCAATGGTTTTCTAAATTTGCAGAGCCCCTCTGATGTCCTCTGCTGGAGCTTCAGCTCTCATGGCAGTGAAATTCAGCCTCCGTCTCGGCTCCCTTGAGGGCAGTGAAAGAACCTGCAGCACTTGGGCTGAGACCCGAGGAGGGAGGTGGAAGCTAGACCCTGTGGCACCCTTAGTGTGGCCACCGTCCCGCCTGGCCCCCAGCCCCTCAGGTGCCACTTGAAGCAGCAGAGAGATCCACCCAGCCTGTGCCTGCGCAGGGTGAGCCCCGGTGCGATGGCAGCTGGGCTGCAAGGGCCCGCCCCAGGGCTCTGGGGCTTTGGGGACAGGGACCAATTTTCTGCTGTGGCTTTTGACTGCTTTCGAAGGCGTCGCTGGGTATTCGTGGCTGACAAGACTGCACATGGAGATACTGCTGCAGGTCATACAAGGGGTGGTTCAGTGCCTGGCTTGACCTGGCATGTGACAAAACTCCAGGGAGACCTTCTAGCAGCTTTCCAGTAGCTGAAGGGGGCCTATAAGAAAGATGGAGAGGAATTTTTTATAACACATGTAGTGACAGGATGAGGGGGAATGGTTTTAAACTGAAAGAGGGTAGATTTACATTAGATATTAGGAAGAAATTCTTTACTATGAGGGTAGTGAGACACTGGAACAGGTTGCCCAGAGAAGCTGTGGATGCCCGCTCCCTGGCAGTGTTTAAGGCCAGGTTGGATGGGGCTTTGAGCAACCTGGTCTAGTGGAAAGGTGTCCCTGCCCATGGCAGGGGGATTTGAACTAGATGATCCCTAGTCCCTACCAACCCAAATCATTCTATAATTCTATAAAATCCCCTGGCAGAGGGAGCGGGGATGTTCACGCTGGCTGTGCAGGGAACAACTGTCAGCAGCAGTGCCTCTGCCACGTGTGCCGCAGCACAGCTGCCGCCCCACGGCTGGACAGACGTGTGCTTGGGGCAGTGAGCGAGCAGGCACGGGGCATGGAGGGAGCGGCCAAGTGAGACCTCAGCTCAGACTTTTCTCCAGGTTTCAGAGGGATTAGCCTGCATGGCAGCGTTTTTTTAAGCTGTTTCAGTTTCATTATGTGCATCGCAGCGCAGCTGCTCATGGAGTTTCAGAGGGTACACAAAGCTCAGCTCTGACTCCTGAGGCTGGAAAAAAATTACAAAGCACCTTTTTCGATAGCTGCGTGGACAATTTCCCCCACTGAATTCACACCGAGTGAATCACAGTGCCTTACTTGAGACATCCCCCGTAGCTTAGACCAGGCTAACTGCTGCAGTCTCCCTAAAGCCACAGAGATGCCAGCACAACCAGCCTGTGGCTTGCTGCCGTGACACAAGTGGATGCGTTTCGGCCAAGGGGGAAGCAACGCTCACGCGGGACAGGGAGGCCCCTTTGCTTAGGCAGCCTGTACGTGGTGCTGGGCCAGGCGTGCGAGGGAGGACAGGCTGCTCTAAGACCTTCCTCTGCCACTGAGGCAGCTGGGGCTGGACCGATGCCCGGGTATAAACTGAAGCAGCTTCACAACTGCTCTAATTTATGTCCGATTGCCAGCGGCCCCGGGGCATTTCTGTCAGCCGCAGCTCAACCAGCTGTAACAGCATCCTGGTTTCAGCTTTTCCTCCTGGTGCTCACTGCTTTTGCTGGTGGCTTAGAGGGATCGGGGTGCAAGCGTCCCTGGCACGGGTCCCTCTCAGCAGACAGCTCTTCAGGGCACCTGTGCTGCTCACCCCAGTGTCTTCTGGACAGGTTATAGCCTGTGTTTCCACCCCCCCTGGATGAAAAGCACTTCCTACTCATATGGTACGTGTGACGGTGCTTCGCTATCTATATCTGTATATATGACGTGAGCAGCAAACTCCTCTGCAAACCGCCCACAAATCACCCTGGAGTCAAAAAGCCCAATCACAAAGGCTACAAAGAAAAATGAAAAGCGCCGTCTGAAACTCAGAAATAGACGATGTACAGTAATTTTTCCCATCTCTCTGCCTTTGCTGGAATTAATCAACAATCTCTGCCTGCAATTGCTGGGAGTAATTTATTTCAAGAAATGCAAAGAAAGAGCGTTTAGGATAAATATTTAAATTTCCTCTTCCAGCCTATGCTATTCTCAATCATTGTTTGTGTTCAATTCAGTCAGCTATGCATAACTTGATGCTCATTCCCCTTGCTCTGTATATTTACATATTTTTTTCTGTACTGAATCTCTGATCCCTAAGTCTTTCTTGGGTAGGGAAAGAATTATGTAAGTAAAATCCCCTCAGGGACTGAATTCTGGATAAGAGTACATAGGGTCACCTAGGGCATGGAGAAACCCTTACAGACGGGGATGGTATTCCTATATGGATGTCAGTGCCTGCTCTTTTTTCACTTACTCCCCCTCTCTCTAGGATGGTGAAAGTAGTGGTATTGAGGAGAAGGGAGCAATATGAGCAAAAATGCAAAAAGCTTGGTTCTACAAGGTGTTTGTGTGTCAAGTCGTGTGGTGCACATAAAAAATGAGATTGGAGTTAGTTGTAAAAAAAAACCAAACCAAAACCTTTACTGTTGTGGGAACTATTTAAAAATGTTTTGTTGGTGTTTTTTTAATAGGAAAATTACTTAAATTGAGCTGTGGGAATAATCAAACAAAAGAGCATAAACTACAAAGGCAGTGCTTCATCTCTTTTGAATTGAGAAGGTTGAAAAGAGGAAGAAATGAGAATAAGTGATTAATTCTGATCTGTGATTGTTCATGCATGTGTAGGACAGGGGCTTCCCCAGCTTCCTGTAGCCAAACATCTATAAACACGGTCTGGACGGGCCCTGGCTGGTCCCCCACCTAACCTGTGCTGCCCCACCACGGCTGCGCTTCCCCCTTTGGCGAGCTCTAACTAGCTGGTGCCAACAGAGGTTTGAACCAGAGCCGGGGCTGGGAGGGAAACTAATATACAAACTTTAAAGACAGCTCATCCACCATGTGCAATTTCTATTTTACACCTCATGAATTTTAACTGTGAAAGTTATAACTTCACTGTTAACCCCTCGTGCGCCGGCATGTCTGCCTTGGCGGTCCAAGGATGGAGGCTGTGTCAGCACGTCGCCGCAACTGCAGCTTGCCTGGCTGCAGGGAGGCTTTCCTCTCTTCCCTCCCTCAGGAGCAGGGCTGGGGCAGAGGCGCAGCATTCCCTGCCTTCTCCCCCGAACAGCCAGCAGGAATTCCTTTTTCTTTTTTCTCCTAAAAGAGCTCAGCCACTTGTTCAAACCCTTCCTTTCATGCACATTCAGGCTGAGTATTACCCTCAGACGCCAGTAAGCAGACGCTTAAAAACAAAATAACAAACGTAAAAACACAGATGACTGCAACACGGAGTTAAAAACCATTGCACTGCTGGCAGGCTTTGCACAACCCTGGCTGGACGGCTGCATGCTTGATCTTCTGCGACTGTCATTTACACTGTCATTAAAAATCGTTGTTGCGACTCTAAAGCAACATCTCGGAACACTTGCTGGAATCAGAGAGAAGTTGCTTTTTTTGTAACATTAAAACTGCACACGGAGGTGAGAGCTGGGACCTCTGCTCCCGGATGGTGTTTCATTACAGGCATTGAGACTATTAAACCAAATTCCTAGCGCTCGGGTGTGAGGTGGTTGCTGGATTTCCCCGCCTGAAGGATGCAGCGTAGAAGCCTGCAATTCATGAAGCAAGTTATCAGGCAACAGCCTCCCTTGCTCTCTCTTTGCCGTGCCTGCGATCCCTAACTTGCAGCTCGTTTTTTTTCCGATTTGGTGCTGCAGGAGCCAGATTCAAAGTCTCTTTATTTGGGGCCAGGGTGCCCTGGCGCCTCGCTTAGTTGAGTGCGAGTCGCTGTGTGAGCAGGGGTTGGCTGTGCCTCCCGCAGCCCTGCGGGTTCAGCCTCTGCTACCCAGCGCTCTGCAGCCACTGGGAACGGCTATAAATTAATTGTCAGGTAGCGGCGTAGCCGTGGTGGCGCAGAGCTCTGCCGGGGCTGTTCCCCGTGCTCCACGTTGGGGTTATCAGCCAAACCACAGCCGGGAACAGCGGGAGCTGGCTGGGAGTGAGCTGAGCTATCTGGAGGGCACGGTGCAGATGCACCCCGTGGTCAGCCAGCCTGGTGTGTGTCGTCAGACCTAAATAAGCTGTCAGGCCATTAGCTAGCACACTCCAGCTAACCTCTTAACGTGAGACAATGCTTTAAGACAACATCTTAAAAGTGTCTTAAAGGCAAGAAAATGTGTCCCTTGATGCAACTTAAACGAGCCAAATCTGACTTAGGCTTGCCCATCAACACCCCCTTTCAGGGGGCGGCAGCAAGGATGTCTGAGGGTCCTCCTACATGTCTTGGTTGCAACAGAGCCATGCTGGGCTGTTTTTTAATTTTCAGTCTGTACAGCTTTTCTGGTAAAGGAGCAGAGCCTGAAAACTGCCGCTGAGGACTTGCTTTCCTCTACTGTGCTGTGAGGGGCCCTCAGGAGCCGTCAGTGGGCCAGGGGTTCAGAGCCACTGCCCGTAGACTTAGGAGCCACGAGCTACCACCCAGCCTGAAGATATTAGAGGAAGCGGTACCCTGGGTCGGTTTTTACCATCTCTCATCAGACTCAGAATCACCTATGAACCAGGCCCAATGCTGCTGTCCTGGAGCCACGATAAGTCTCTTGATGATTTTGCAGGAGGCTGTGCTGACTGCTCGTACATCCAGCTGCTGCCTGCTTCCACCTCCCTGAATGAGAAGCAGGAAAAATTGACCTGTGCTGAGGTCTGTGTGACTGCAGCCAGATGGCTGCTGATGCCAGAGCCTGCGGGGCCACCACTGAGGCATGGCACCCTCCCAGGAGCAACCCTCCCAGGGAAAAATTTGGGTCTTTTGGGAGGGCTGCAGTGAGGGATGGGCTCCCCCTCCCCTCTGGCTCTCCTTTTACCCTTCCTTTGGGTAAGGGTACGACAGGGGATGACAAAGGGGCTGCGGATGCTCGCTGGTGCTGGGCTGTGCTGTGCACTTACACTGGCACTCGGTAGTGTGGGAAGGCCCTTTCTTCCAGGGAGGCCTTTGCATTTGCAATTTGAATTTAATCCTGTGAGCTAAAGATAGCTCCAGCTCGCCTATTGTTCCTCCAGCTGGCAACAGCTTTATTTCTTTGATGCTTTCAGTTCTCAGTCGTTTCCAAGGAACTGGCAGAGACACTTTTAATACAGATCCTGTCCCAGCACTGTATCACGCTTGTCACCATGTCCCACCATCCCAGCCCTCCCTTAGGTGCTCTGCTTCCCGTTGGCGATGTCTCCCACAGGGACTGCAGCTTTCCCTCTTGCCGGCATGAGCTTCGTCTGCACGTACCCATGATGTCGCCCTCCAAACCCCCTGGCTGGCTTCAGGGCTCCTCTGGGAGCAGGGGTCTTCCTCGGGAACAGACCTTTCACAAAAGCCTCACTCAGATATTTGTTAATTAGTCTTACTACTGTTACTCCACTGGCAGAAGTAAGTGATGTGATCCTTTCCTGTATTCTTGGAGGTGATTGGGGTTCATCTGGGTACTTCTCTAACCCACCCCTTTTTATGTGTCTGTTTGGTAAGAATTTAGTCATTTATTTCAGGAGCTTTCTGTGTCATGTCAGCTGAGGAACCGCATGTGCTGCAAGGTCACTCAATCCATGTTTGTCTCTCAAGTAATTTCAACAATGATTTGAAGCAGATTAATGTCAGTAAGCTCTTATCTCTGATTGCTTAGGTTTGTATTTGGTATACGTGCATCACACACACATATATGTATCATACACGTTGTGCTGTGTATGATTTGGTATCTTCTAATCTCAGGGACAAAAACTAGGTGCTTTTCCAAAAATTGAATTTGGGATTGTTCCATGCTAATTCATGTTGTTTGTTAATTAGTTATAGCAGGTAGCCAATAAAGCAGCATAAATGATTTCAGGTTCTTTAGGAAATGTGCCAATACGAACGCAAATACCGATTTAGACGTAGAATTTTCGCAGTGCCTCTCGGTGAAATTCATTAAATTAAATAAACGTGAGATGGTTGCAGGCTGCTGATGAACATTTTGCAAACTGGAAAAGGGAGAACTCTGGATCAGTAAATCCCTCCCTGGGCATATCAGCAGCTCTCATCCCAGCATCAGGAAAAGTGGGGAGAGCCCTGCCTCGCTACGGGCAGCAGCCAGACTCCCAGCCCTGCGAGCTGCAGCGGTGATTTCTTGGCTCTGGCAGGAAGGGCTGCTGGTTTGTACCGCTGGCGTGCTGCCGGAAGGGTTGCCTGCCGTTGTGAGGCACCAAGCCGCAAGGAACTGTGCGGGAGATGAATGCAAAAAAAAGAAGAGAAGAATAAAGTCAGGTTCCTGAAGCGTTCAACAGGGACACTTCCTTTCCCACAGCAGAAAAAATCATTCCTACACAGAGGCAGTATTGCAAAAATGAAACACAGCACAAGGGGAAATCTGCCTCTGGGTTCCCAGGTAAACTAAGGGGAATATCTACAGCCTTTTTCCCTTTTTCTGGAGATTGTCCTAGTGCCACAGAAGACTGCGTCTGAATGCATGATATAAATACTGCTTTTAAAATACTTTTCTCCCTTCAACCCTCCCCCCGTTCCTGGTTTGGCACAGAATGGGGATCTCAAAAGAAACCAGCTCTGCAGCAAAACACCATCTCTTTGGAAAACTGGCTGTGAAGGAGTGCAGCTACTAGGGACCAGACGCTTCAGCAGAGTGGAAGCAGGATATGAGAAGTATTCCAGGAGTGGGTTACCAAGTGGCCATAGGGAGGGACAACCACCAAAAGCATCAGTTATCCACTCAAGCACGTGGTTCGGTCTTTGAATGGCTTGCAAACTCCCCACACAGCCTCTGGGGCTTCTCCCACACAGCTTCTCTGGTGCTTTTCTCCAGGTCTGAGGAGTGTCAGACTGAGGGGAGCTGTATTTTGTCCCTGATGGCAAAGGAAGCAGATGCAGGAAGCCTTGATTGTCTTGATACAGCTGTCGGTGAATGGTCGTTCACATCAGACACAATCTTAGCATCCCCAGGGTGCTCCAGGAAATGTGTGTACCTGCGCTTCATAGGTCACTGCTGTACTGAGTCCATGCTAGTCCTTCTGCAAGTATAATCCACCTGGCACCCCTTAAAAGAAAAACAGCACATTGAAGCAATTTTTTATCATCAGTATTACATGGGGAAAATAAAGCCCTCCTGTAAGAGGATTCTGATGCTCTAATTTAAGTTTAAATAAAACTGTTTGTGAAAGCAAAATTTGCTGCTGTGTTTTAGGCAGAGCAACACTGACGATTTTAATTGCATGTCCCCTTGGGGGAAGCAATGACAACACCTCCATTGATTTGGCTTCAGTCTGTGGTCACTAGCAGGCACAAAAACTTAGAGGAAAAGGACATGTCTGTCAGAAAGAAAAATAAGGGTCTTCTCCCTGTTGGGAGCCTTGTGGAAGACACAGTATTTGAGGAGCGAGTGACGTTGGGCAACCCAAGACTGCTCTCCTGGGCCCTGTACTGGGGGGGGCTGCAGACCCATGTACATAGCACAGCATAAGGGAACGTGCAGAGATGCCTCGTGCCATCGATGTTGCTCTCTGGCGGACATCCTGAAAGAGAGAACGTCCCTACCTGTCAGAAGAAGATAGATGATATTGTTTGTCACACAAGTTTAAAGACACCATGGTATGTATAGGAGGGAGACCCAACCCCTCAATGATGGGATCCATGGGCTGTGCTGTGGCTATTCATCTAGAGGCCACCCGATGCTGCACATAAGTGGGGTTCCCAACTTCTGAAGGAACGTAAGAATTACTTTCTCTCTCTATTCCTCTTCTTATTTTATCTTATTAATAAAGTAATTGTATTATTACGAGACCTGCTGTTGTGCCTTTCTTAATGACATCCAGAGAGACCCCTGTACATCCCTGTGCAGAATGTCTTCTGATTCCCCTTGAAGTTCCTCATGGAGGCTGATCCACGAGGAGGAGGTCCAGGGCTTGCAGTCTAAACAAGACAGGGGTCTGCTCAGGCTCCAGACAGGAGCTCAGCCTGTGAAGCACAGTGGACAGAGTGCAGGCAGCCATGCAGGCAGCTCACTGCTGCTTCATGTGCGTGTGATGGGAGCAAAGGAGAGGAGCCGCAATGTCTGGTCAGCTGGATCCAGGCAAGGGGGCCGCTAATTTGACCCTCCTACTGACAAGGAGGAACAGCTGCTGCTGCCACTGCAGGCAGCGCACATGGAAAAGCCGTGGCGTTCGCTCCCCAGCCTGAGCATCCTTCTCCTCGTCCCGGCCCGCTGCCTGCCAGGATGACTCACGCTTGCTGCTGGAGCTGGGCCTTGGTCCTGTGCCAGGAACATGCTCTGGAGGGAGACCACAGAGAAATACAGAATAATTTGCAAATCTGTAAAAAACAACCCCAGTGCTTCTCAGTGGGGATCTCTCGGCAGGTGCCAGAGCGTGGTTGTAGAAGGTGTCACGCCTGCCTGTGCTCCTGGGGGACAGTCCCCTGCACCAGGTGACCTGGCAGGCTTGTGGCGTGCCGGGGATGGGCTGTGAGTGCCGGAGCATGTTGCTGCCCGTGGCTGTCTGTGCACGGGATGGGGCTGCGCCTGCTGCAGGACCTTGTGGGCCGTTAGCCTGGGAGCATGGTAACGTGATGCTGCAAGCAAAGAGGAACCTGCTAGCCATAAAATGGCACGGAAGACCCCCAGGGGTCTTGTAGAACAGAATTGTAGAGTGTAATGAATAGTCAGACATATGGTAAAAATGAATTAATGTTGAGTTGCCATCCACTCTGCCATTTTTTGCTTTCAGTTTCCCCGCTGTGCCTGTCTCCTGGCATCACTGAATCTTGATTCAGGGAGAGGCAGCCAAGTAGCTTCCTGTGAAGCCAACATCATCTCCTAAGTTGGCCAACAACTTGGTAGTGCTTTCTCCTGGCTCCATCTGTCTGGGGCTCTCTTGCCTGGCCTGGTGGAGAGTGACCCAGGCCCACCAGCATGGGTCTGTGCCTCCTCACTTCTGGTGGGGAGCCACCTGCCCTCAGGAGATGCCAGCTGATGGGGAGCACAAGTGCCTTTGAGCAGAAGCTGCCATGAGCTTCTCAGGCCTCATCACCTGCAGATGCAGTGGCCCGAATCCAGGACTGCAGGAGGTTCACCTGGAGCTCCTGGAGAGCTCTGCGGCTGGGGTGCCACAGCTTGTTTGCTGTCTGGGGGATGCCGGCCATTTCAGCAGGCAATGTCCTGGCAGAGTAAGACGAAAAGGTCCAGCCTGGTGAAGCAAACTTGCAGGAATGACTTTTGAGAGCCCGATACATTGCTACAGGCAGCAGCAGTGCATACACGCATGTCTATGTGCCTGTGTGAGTGGATATGTACATGTGAGTGCCTGTGACTAACCCCTCACCTAATTTTCCCACTGAGAAGAAACAGCACCACGTGCCGTAAGTCAGCCTAGGCACTGTGAGAAGATGCTAAAAACACTTGCAGAGAAGACACCAGCCCAAGAGCTGGACTAGAAAAGGGCAGGAATGTTGTACCTGTCCTCTGCCAGCCTTTCCTTCCACAGGCATCTCTTTCTGCATTGCACACAGCATGGATGGGTTTTCTCCAAAATGAGTGTGCTGCTTCGTTGCCCTTGGCTGGAACAGCTGCTGTGTATGTCCCAACTTTAACAGGCCTCAAGAGGTAAAACAGAGGGGCAGGAGCGGAGCTGAGGGGCTGTTCAGGCACGGGCTGCTCTCTCCCGGGGCTATGTAGGGAGCCTGCCTGCCTGCGGGTGCAGCTGGAGGAGCAGTTTGGTGGCAGCAGCGCAGGCTGAGGCAGGCTGAGCAGGCGTTTGCATGTGTGTGTGTGAATGCATGTGTTTGTGGCAGCGTTTAGAAATGCTTACGTTAAAGGAGTGAAAAAGGAGCTGGGGCCCAGTGACGTGTATTTGGCTGGAGCTACACCAAAGCCTCTTTGTGTTTCTGGGTGCCTGTGTCCCGGAGCTGGGAGCATCACACCCGCTTCCCTCACCGCAACACCCGCAGCCCCTGACAGCGCCTGGGAGGCAGTGCAGCTTTAATCAAGGCTCCTTGCTGAAAGCAAGCCTCCTCTTTTGGTTAAAAAGTCCTTGCTGACTTAAAAACAGTTGTCATGGTACAGCTCCTATTCTTGGATTTCTTGGAAAAAAGGGAGTGCTCGTATGGGCTAAAGGGCAGGAGACAGAGGTCGGGGGCTTGTGCTCTGCTGCTGGCTCAGCCGCTGACTTCTCGCATGATGGGAGGCAAGTAATTTATTTTTTATATTAAATAGGGAGGGGGCAGAGAGAGGAAGAGAGGAAGGGGACAGTGCTATTAAGCAACCTTTGTGAAGCGATTTGAAATCCACAGTGGAAAAAGCCATAAATGTCACATCACATTCGTTACCGAGCAGCGGTGGCTGTGGCCGTGGCTCGCAGAAAGCCGCCGCGGCCAGGCAGCCTTGGCAGGCTGGTCCCCTGCAGCGAGGACCTGTCCCTCCCGTTACCGCCTCCCGAAGTCATTTTTATTATCCGGCAATCACCTGTGACCCCGAGATATTTGTAATGTCTGCATTTTTAGTGCTGCTTTTCTGCGGGCGCGGGGCTGTTCAGCCGGACAGCCCAGCCCTCTCCTGTCTCCTTCTCCTCCCTTGCGCGCCTGTGCTCCATCCCTTGTGCAGACAGCCTGCTCCTGCAGCCCACAGCAGAGATCAGACGCAGCAGCAGCTGGGGAAACAATTGGGTGCCAAATTACAGCGGCTCTTCAAGTAATTGACCGATGGAGCAGTGCTCCTACTTAAAAAAAATTAAAAAATAGTTTCACAGTATGAGTCACTGGGGCGTCTGTGCTCTGAGCTGTCTAAAACTCAGCCCACGGTGGAGGTCAGGGGACAGGGCTGTTTTGCTCCGTGCTGCCAAGGCTGCCCCCTTCTCCTGGGAAAAGCCCGGGGTTTGCCCGGCCGTGCCAGGGCAGATCTGCGAGGTGCTCCAGTGGTGCAACCTGGCCCCATGAAACTCAGCTCCCCTCCAACCTGGTGCTCAGCCCCTGGCTCCCGCGGGCTGGGGTTGAGACCCGCAGCAGCCGCAGCAGACACTCACATCTTCTGACACGCCAGCAGCTACAAGACAGCTCCTGGAGAGATGTTTTAGTCAAGAAGTCAGGAGGGGGAGTTTCCTTTAGACCTGGGCTAACCTTGCATCCTCTCCTGCTTCTTGCCGTAGAAGCAGCCAGAGCGCTGTGGGCTCTGACTAGCATCGTGGGTCCTGCCAGTGCCCTGAACAGCAGCCCTCTCCGACGAGCAGTGCTGAACACCTCCAGACATGGAGGACAGTAAATCTGACCTTAATTGCTCCTAAAAGTTCATATAGATGAGTTTCCCCTCCCTGTATTCCCTCTATCATCAACATTTTAACAGCTTTCTTGCAGGAAGGAGGGCTAGAGAAGGCAAGAGAGCAGCGACAGTTTCACGCTATCACAGGACTCCGGGAGCTGGCGCTGCAACAAAACCTTCCGATATCCTGAGACTCACAAGAAATATAAATGATTTCAGAAACTCGTGTGGCACTGTACAGACAGTCAAAACCAGCAATAAGATATTCTCAGTCATCTTTCTTCCCACCCTTTCTGGTGGAAAGGAGAAAGAAGATTTCTGCCTGTTGCAGGTAACATCATTATTACAACTTAACCTGGCATTTAAGAAAAGATGCAAGCAAGCAAATCTACTTCAGGGAACCGGCCAAAGTCCTCCTTGACTGTCAAAGAGGTGACTCTGAGCGTGGTGACTTGTTCAAGGGGTGAGGATGTCCTTCTTGATTGTGTTGTGCCTTGTCTTCCAGCTCTACTCCCAAAGGGGTGAGAGATGCCAGGTTCAAACCAGGCTGGACCTTCCGCGCTCACTGGCATCAGTCTTCTCATACTCTGGAGCAAAATGCACAACAAAAATTCATCCTGAGTTTTCCATACCAAACTTTTGCCCTGGCTTCGGAAGCCAGGGTGCAAACTAACCAGAGCGTAAGATTATTGCTGTGGCCATCACACAACCATAGGCTGTTCCCAGACGCGACCTGCCCTTTGCTTTCCAGGGGCTTTTGTCTCACTGTGCGCTATGTCAGAGCAGCGTGCCCTCACCCCGCTGCTCCCTGCAAGCCTGGTTTTCAGGCTTCTCCCAAAGCCCTTTGTAGGTTGAAGTGTTTTGTTTTACGCTTTTTTTTTTGGCCTGTCAGAGCAACCCAGATAATATGGGCTGCAAAGCCCGGCAGCTGAGCACAGTTCTTTGTACTCTCCTGTTTCCTCATCGCTGATGACTAGCCCTTATATTTTTTTCATGGAAGACTGTGTTGACAGTGCAAAGGCACCTCCTTGCCTTCCCCCAGGTCTGATTGTTTTCTCTGGTTTTGTGCAAGGGGGTTAATTAGAATTTGGCATCTCCCCCCTCCAGCTAATGTGGAAACCCGATCAGGAGCCAGCGGTGAGAAGGAGGTGAGGAAGGAATTAGCCCTTTGCAGGAGGCAGAGCCCAAGGGAGCACGGCTCCCTGGCCCCAGCCTCAGCACTGAGGAGGGTTTGGGTCTTTCCCTGCCTATCTCCAATGCGGACCCCCCCTCAGCAGAAGACCGTGCATCCCTGGCTGTCCAAAAAGAGATGATGGCACATCCGCAGGGCTCCTCCACATGGGCTTGGCTGGCGAGGAGACTTTATAGTCTCCTGGTGTTGGGCTGGGGGGGGCGGGGGCCGATGTTTTCTCTGTGGCAGCTCCACCAGATCGCTGCCCTTTCTCTGTTCATGTGTGGATGGGAAGCCTGTGTGTGTGTGTGTGAGAGTGAGGGAGTGCTGGCTCATGCTATTTCCTCCCTTCCCTTGGGACTTGACTGGGTCCCATTTTTTTTTTCCTGCTGCCACTCTAATAAAAAAAAGTGGCTCAGCCAATTGTCTTGAACCTGAACAGAGAAGGAAGGAGACAGGGAGTGAAAAATGTGAAATCAAATAGGATTTTTTTTTTTTTCTACCAGATGCAGTTGCCGCCAAGTGGGGCTGGGAGCACCATGGCCATCCCCTGGCAGCAGGTGGGGGGGCAATAGTTATTCATGTTGGAACCAGGAGCTGGAGACCTGCTCTCCCTGTCTGAGAGAGCTCGTTACCGCTTCGAGTTTGCTTAAAATACAGCTCTAATTACCTGTTTAAACAATAGCTCTGTCCCTTCCTCGGTCTATGAAGACTGCACACATTTTAATTATTGGGAAGACCTTGGCCATTCACCTTTCTGAGGTATTTAATGCTTCCAGTCAAATGCCTGCCCTGATGTACTCTGTTACCATGCCACCTCTCGAACTATTGCCAGCAGAAAACTGCAGGATACCACTGGTGAAATGACATTCTCCGGCAGATATTTTTTCCTGCATAATCATGGTATTTGGGTTAATTTTGCTTTGCTGGGCACATTAGTCTTTGGCTTCTAAACAAGAATATGCAAGCCCTCCTCCCACCTTGCCTTTTCCCCTGGGCACACATGAAAAATAGGGCTTAGCTTGTGTCTTAATGTGTGATAATATTATAATCCTATAAATGGATGCCAAAGCTGTTCCTGGAACAGGAGCGCCTGTTTCAGAGGTGGTGTAACCAGAATGGGAAGGGCTCTCCTTTCCCTTTGCCCAGATGTCGATCCATCCTCCCCACAAAACCTCTCATTTTGGGGTATTTCTCTTTTCCCAGCAAGCAGTAGGCTGGAAAATGCCTCCAATCACAGAGTGGTGGAGGGGGATCCTGCTGAGCTGAATGCCCAGAGGTGATAGAAGCACAGCCGTCCCTGGGCGGGCTAACTGAGCTTGCCCAGCTTGCTCGGCGGTGCAGCCATGGGAGCCTGGCCAGCAGGAGAGATGCTACAGCTAATGAGCATCTTTCCTCAGGGGCCTTTTTCTCACTGATGCGGAGCAAGCACAAGCTGGGATGCCCTGAGAGCTGAATCGCCGGTGGCTGCCCGAGCTGCTGGAGGTGGCACAGGGCAGGGATAGGGCTGTTCCCAGCAGGCAGCAACTTCTTCTGGATCTCCATCAGTGTACATGGGAGATCATCCCTCTGCCACACTGCGCCCAGGCAACGAAAGGGTGGCCAGAAGGCTTTGCTTCAGCAGAGTGCCTAAGAAGGGGGCCAGGATGCTCAGAAGAAGGGAAGACACGTATTTGCAATCAGAGGGAAGAAGGAGGCCATACACTGCCCAGCCCATAAGTCTCAACCCCTATGAAACCTTGTCTGTGGGGCTTGGTGCAGCTGGCTGGGAGAAACTCCGAGTAAACTCAGCGAGCTGCCCGGAGGGTCTGGAGCTGTAAATCCCAGCAGCCTGGATTTAAAGAGCTGCCAGAACTTTTCACAAGGTTAGAAAAGTGCTGGGGAGGTGGCAGAGGAACACCTGGCCGTTTCATCCTCCCTACACCGCAGTGCTGCCGCTTGGGATATTTGCCTTCCCTTCAGGAGCTGGTGAAGCATAACGGAGCCTTTTGGGACTGGAAGATACTGCTCTGATTTAAGGTTATTGCCTGCGTGTCATGATTCAGCGCATCAGTTGAGCGTTCGTCCACCTCTGGATGTGATTAACTGGACATGATTAACTGTAAAGACTGCAGGGATTTTCCATGGGACTTATGCATGTTCTTCCCTGCTGTGCTGAACTCGGTTCCCCGTTACTGCTACTGACGGCGGTGGGGTTGGCAGAGAGCGAATGGAAGAATTCAGCCCTTTTGTATCAGATCCCCCTTTGTTTTATCTGACTGCTGAAATTGCAGAGCTGGAGAATTTCAAGATATTTGCTCAGCTGGCCACAAAATGCAAGGGTTTCTTTGGGAGGAATGGCTCATTTCTTTTCCAGCCAGATCAAGCACCTCCAGCTAATGATGAAGCATCACAGCATCGCTGAAGCCCTGTTAATGGCAGCGTCCTGAGGAGTGAAGATAAACAGTGCTTGCCGCAGCATGGGGGAACGCCGATCCCTCCCCTCTGCTGATGACAGAGGATGAGCAAAGGAAAAGGGGAGGGGGGAAAAAATGTGCTGCTCTGGATGCCTCAGTTTTCTGGTGCTTTTTAAAATTTTATTAATACCTGGTAGCCTTACCAAAGCTAAGCACAGAATCCCTTTCATCCCTGGTCTGTTTTCTACCTTTGATGGCCAACCTTTCATTTTACTTTGAGGCATCCCCCCTCAGAAAGCTCCTTGCTGCCTAGCCAGCACATTTGTTCCTCTCTGGCCGGATGCAGATGTGACCAATTTGCTTCCCAGACACAATGCAAGTGGAAGCAGGGGCGGAGAGGGGAGGAAGGTCTGTGAAGCAGAGTTGCGCGGCAGAAGGCGGTGAGAAGAGCATCACACTATTTATTCCCTCGCTTCCACTGGGGTCTTCAGTGTCCTGGCAATGCTAAATCTTAACTTTCATGCTATAGTGCACCGTGACGCAATTTACTTCAAAGACAGCATAAATTGCCGTCTGCCGCTTATATCACAGGGCTGTTACATAAAAAGGGCTTACGTGCTTTGGTCCTAGGAACAGGTTTGCCCTTTGCGGTGTTGATCTAAACTGACTGGCCTGTGGTTGGCCTAAAAATCTCACAAGAGCCACAAAAACTAGGCTATCCCACCCTTCTGAGCCATCAGATTGCCCAGCTCTGCCACGCCAGCCCTGGGAACACAGTCTCCGCATCCAGCCCCACCATGGCACAGTGGGTCCCCAAGCCCAGGGCTGTACAGAGAGGGAGGGGAGGGATTTTTATTTTTACTCTAAGGAAAAATGCCTGTGCTGGGGAGAGAGGGGAGGAAGGAAGCAAATTCCTCCCTCCTGCTACCACAGCTGTCTTGCCAAAGCAGAAACCCAGAAAGCACTTTGGCCAGGGAAAGCTGTAAGTGAGCCGGGTGCCCTCATGGCAGAGGTGGGCTGGGGGATGCGTGGTAGTGGGAATACCTGCCCTGCCTCGAGGGTGAAGGGCCTGGCCCTCAGGTGCTGTGAGTCTCTTGGTCTCCATGAACTCCACAATGTTGTGCCACTTCACACTGACCCCAGGAGCTTTTTGTTGCTGTGGCAAATGTCATAGGTTTAAGCAGGGGAGTGCTAAAGACCTGTTTAGGCACATGAAGAAGGTATGTTTCCAGAAGCGACAGAGAGCCTACAGGGCTCAGACCCTAGTGTCAGGAGTGATGTGGGCAGGTAGAGCCCCAAATCATTTCCAAAAGTGGGACTTCGGCTCTGTTTAAGTACTATTTATCCACCTGTTGGCCAGGAGAGTGGTTTCCTAAGCCCGATTCCAGACAACTGCCTTGCCCAGGAAGACCGGTCTTGTGTGCTAGAGAACAAAAACCAAGCTAGAAAACATCCAGTTAAATTTCTAAGAATTTCCTTTCTTGGCTAAATGTGGGAACCTAGACATTTTCTGAATATTGCTTTTGGAGTGAAAGAGGAGAAAAGAAATCCCTTCTGCCCTCTGTAGTTCAACCATATTAATAATATCTTATTTGCAAAGCTGTTTATGCCTCCCTTCCCTTCTGCCGGGATGCTGCTGTGTATCTGCCCTCGTCAGAGTGCCGCTATTAGCTGGCTTCATTGTGCAGCGATGTTTCATCGTTAGCCAAAGTTGCTTTATCTTTGTGAGGGAGAAATAAGCCGTTCCTCTCAGAACCACCCATATTTCATGGCCAACTAACCAATATTGCAAAAAACATTGCGATTCCTCAGTTTCCTTGATCGTCTATAGCAGATGCTGATTTGATGCTAGGAAAACTGATTAGCAAACCCCTTCCTGGCTAGTCTGTCACGGCGCTGACAGCCCCAACGCAGTCAGCTTGTCTAGCAATAGAAAGGCTGTTACCAAGTGCATCTTTCATGCAGCGAGAAAGAACGTTTCTAGCTGCTTCTATGCACTGCAAACAAATTTCCAAAAGCCCGCATAGCTGGGGTTATAATCCACTTCTGTGCAATATTACCTTCAAATGCGTTATCACTGAAAGTGTAAAATCTGGGCTCCTCTCCCGCTGGAACCCCACTGTCAGTAATGGAAGGCTTTCCCCAGCCAGGGACCTGTCTAACTTGCTGGGCTGGCTGTGAAATCAAGGGCATTACTGGATGCTGCTGACATGCACAGCCACGCAGGTCCCTTTTAAGAGAGAAGCGGTGCCGTTGTAGCGGGGGGAGCTGAAATCTAGTGTGTATAATTGCAAGGAAACGTATAAGCTTGCCGAGGCTAAAAATCAAGATCAAAAGTTCGGGGTTAAATTCAGCTGTCAGGTCTAGATAAGCTTATCTCCAAAAAGTGGCTTATGAGAGATCCGCTCTGGGCTGAAATGCTTAACCGGTGACCTGCAGGACTCGGCGTTGCTCTCCTCCCCACCAGGGCTTACCTCCCGATCTGCATGTCTCCTGCGTTTCAGATGCTAAAGGCGTAACAGGGAGGCGAGGGGGTGGATAGCATGTCAGGACAGCTGTGCTCTGGCCCTGGGCCTCCCGCAGATTTACGCGCTTTCGCTTAGCCTGGGTGTCCCAAAGAGAGCAGCGAGCGGCCAGCTCCGTGGTTTTGTTGTTACACAGAGGCCTGATCTGGCAAAAAGGGAAAAATAGAGAATTTTTTCCAAGCATTCTTTTCCACTCTCTGGGAAAAAAAAAAAAAAAAAGACATGCCTGTAATCAGCTGCAGGAGCGGAACAGCCCTCTTAATTTATTTTAAAGTGTCCTTCAGGACTGGCTGGTTAATAAACACGCTCCACAGTGCTGCACTCCCTAAGGGGGGGAAAGGCACCGTCTGGGAAACTTGTGGGTTTTTTTCCCTAGATTGGATGCCCTCTGCTTCATCCCACTGGAGACAGGGGAATGGAAGCATGCATCCGAAAGAAGCAGGATGGCAGGAGGAGGACAGAGCGACAGCAATCCTGCCTCCTCCCTGTAGCTGCCATGGGACTGGCAGCTCTGCATTCGGGATGTTGCAGAGGGTTGCTGGCACACAAGAAGCTCCCACACCTGCAAAAAAACTGTGGTGACAGTGTGTGTCTACTTCCAGCCCATTGCTTAAGAGGGCTGGTTAAAGGCATCACAAATTTGAGGTGTGCAGCATTTGCACCGTGTGCGTCACATGGCTGTTTGATCCCATCGGAGGTGTTTGCAGCGCATGGATATGACAGGTTTCTGGGAAGGGCAGTAAATGGGAAAAAAGGTCACTTGATCAATCATCTCACAGTCTAGTGGTATGGTGGCCTTTGTAGGGAAAAACAAATCAATCATCTCTCTAATTTGTCCCTATTTTAAAAACCTACACAGAAGTTTCAGGGATGCAGCGCGGAGATGCGGCTCCTCGTTAAACAGTGAGGTGTTCACTCACCCAACTGGCCTGTTGCCGTGAGAAATTAAGACCGAAGCAATAAAACAAGCCTGGAAGGCTGCCAGCAGCAGGAAACCATGGCAGCAGGGACCACGGCAGCGGGGCAGGACGAGGATCCTGTTGGGTTAGACGTGGGGTGCATGGGTACCCCCTGGGAACAGCCAGCACCCACTCCTGCCTACCGCTGCCCTCCCCAGGCAGGGTCCTCCTTCGAAGAGAGGACCGAGCTGCCCCATATGTCCCAGGGGAGTCCCTTCTCAGAGCTGATGGTTCCTTGCAGAGCAACCTCGCACGTAGAGAGGCTGGAGGGGGCATCCTGAAGCATCCAAGGAGTGTTCCCGGCACCCAGTGCCACCCCCGCCATGGCCCTTTTGGATGCCTGGGGTGCCAGCATCTCCCTCCAGCCCCCAACACAGCATGTCGGAGCCACCAGCTCCTAGAGAATCCTTTACCCAGCTTTTTCTCACAGTATATGATTTCTGTGCACAGACACAGATAGATGCGTGCGTACGTGTGCCTGTGAGAAATTTACATTTCAGCCAAAAGGCAAAGCATCTTATACTGGAGATGACAAAGGGATGTATCGAAATGCAGTAATGTGAGTCATTGCCACGGTGCTCCTGCTGCCTTAAAATGATCCAGAAATGTCAGAGAGACTGAAAATTAGATGTTTCTTCTTAAAAAAAAAAACAACAAACAAACCAGAGCTGATTTAAGGGTCTGGGAATACCAGTTTAAACTTTTAACATTCCCTATGCTCTTCCTTTCCTTTCTTACTTAAAGGCAGACTGAAATTTTGGCAAAGAGTTTATTTTATTCTGAAAAACAAGCTTTTGTAATATCTAAGAATAATAGGAACATTCTCAAAGCTTTACAAACCCAACAAGCCTTCACTGATAGTTTCACTTAAAGAAATCCAGACGCTGCAGCAGGGAGATCCTGAAAGCAGAACAGCCTTCAGCTCCCATGTCCAGCCCCAGCCACACATGAGCCTTCAGCTGAGAAAAAAAAGACTCATGAAATTAAGTTGTATTTTTCCTCCCCAAACCCTGTAGCTTTTCAAATATTGCTGCATGAAAGGCTGATGGAGATTGTTCCCTGAGCTAGTCACTGATTTACCCCAAAGAAAAGACCTAGGGAAGGGCTTTCTTGAAGACAATTTTACATTGACATTGTTTTCTTTGCATTTTGAGGGCCAAAAATATTTGTGGTTTTTTTTTTCCTGGAAGTGAAAAGATGGTTTATTATGCAATCAGACAAACCTGAGACATGGGGCCCTGGGAGCAAAATGTCACCCTATACCACAAAACTTGTGATAAAACCATAGGATTTGGGACCTCTGTCGCAAGGCGAATCTGCTACGCTGAGTTTCTGCGTCCCGTTCTCCTGAGTGAGGTGCAGCACGTGAACATCTGACGAGACACCGGAGCAGTAGTCGTCTCTTCCTGCCAAAAATAAATGGCGAGTGGGGAGCTTAGCTCCAGCTGGACCTGGTTAATCTGTGTTTAGGTTATCTATCTCAGTTGCGCCTGGGATTAGAAAACTCTTTAGCCTGGTGGATAGCACGTCTGGCTGACTTCTTAATCCCATCGCTTGACTCCCAGGACTTGGCTTCCAAGGTAGATGGGCCTTGAGCATCCCTGTGGCCAGCCCCCACAAGCATGGGGCTGTGCCTATCTGTGGGGCTGTGGTGGGGAGCCCGGATGCAGCTTCAGGTCTTTTGCACAGCATCGCTCTGCTTTTGGTCTTTCTTGCTTCCCTCTTTCCCCTCCTTCTACACTAACCAGAAATCAGGCAGAAGGCTCTTAGCACGTGGCAGGGACAATGCAAAGTGTTAGGCAGGACAAGACAGAGCTACGTTAATTACCCAGATTTTCTGAAGAGATGCTGTGGCGGAGGATGAAAGAGAAGACAGCTGATGTGAGCACATTTCTTACTTTCTGCCAAGTGAGGCTTTGAGAAGGTCTCCAGTGATAACTTCTGTGGTAGCGTAATGGAGTTGGGTGCACTGATCCTCAGACAACCTTCTGGGAAGGTAACTCCGTCTCAGCCTCTGTCCCCTGGAGAGAAAAATAAGTCATGGGACAGCTGCAACAGAAATCCCCCATTTTGGGGGAAACAAGAAAAAAAAAACAAACCCCAAAAGGATGTTTTCTGCTTGTTTCAGGAGAAATTAAATATTCTTTGGACTTTTTGGCAATTAAAAAAAAAAAAAGGCAAGGGGATTTTGCTGGTAATAAACCATGCAAAAAAAATCCCCAGTTTTTTGTTTGCAAAGTTGGCAGAATTTTGAGTGGCTGAATTTGGGAAGAAAAGTAGAGGTTTGCAAGTACGAAACACTCATGTGGCTGCCATCCAGCAGCTCTCCTGCCAGGGAGGAAAAGCCTCTAACACAGATTATCCAACAGTTTATGCAGCTCAGCTTCAGCGGGGAGACCTTTACGACAGCAAACCTCCCAACAGCCCTGGTTATGAAACCCCTGAGCTCATCCCTGCACTGCCCCCGGCCCCCTCCCCACAGCACACCCTGTGGCGTCCCCACACGCAGGCTCCCCACTGGGGCTGCCTCCGCGCCCAGCCTCCCTCTCCCCAGGGCTGTGCAATTCCCAGACTCAGAGAGTGCCCAAAAGCACCCCTGAGCCATAATTATAGCCTGAGGTGACCATTACAGAGGCCCTCGAGAGGAAGGCAAAAAGAAAAACAAAACCCCTGCCCCAAACAAATAAGCAAAGCAGCAGCAACAGCCAATAACCCCCTGTACGATGCAAAGCCTTAAAAGAGATGATAAATAAAGCCAAATAACCCACAGATTTAGCGCCGGTTTATGTGGAGTGAGCCTGGCAGAAGGAAGGGCAAACCCAAGAGCCGCTAGCCACAAAAGCATCACTTCTTCCTACTCTAAAAAAAAACCACCCAAAACGAGCAGGGGTGGTTGAGGTGATGCCAGGAAGAAAGGGGGAGCGGAAGGGCAGGTCCTGCCATGGAACAGGCTGATGGAGAGGAGGGAGCCCAGCTGCTGATGAAGGACCTTCCCTGCTGCCCAGGAGGGTCTTCCCACCCGTGGGGGTGGCTTGGCAAGCACTGTGCTCTGAGCATCCTGGGTGTGAATGTAACACTGGGACCAAAAGACGTTTCCAAGGGATGGGGACCTGCAGTGTCAGGTCCTGTGGATGACTGCAGCCCGTGTCCCTCCCCGGCCCTGCTCAGTGCCTGGCAGGCAGGTCACAGCTGCCAAACAGGGACATGGCCAGGAGAGAGCCTGTCGTTCAAGTATTTAAGGCCAAGGTTAGGAAGGGATTAACACATCCTTTCCAAGACCTTGAACTCTTCTAATCTGGATTTACAGCTGTGGATTCACTGCTGAGGCCATTTACTGACCCGCCTCCATCTTGCAACCCTCATGTCCCTTACAAGAAATGCCCTTGTTGGCCCCCCTGTAGGTACCTGAACAGAAACTACCTAAAAAACACAGAGCTTTGGGACCCAGATACACAATATGCTTCTGTGCTAAACACGCCACAGTGTCTCTTAACTCCTGACAACCATTATCCAGCTGCTGAATGAGCCTTATTATAAGCAATTTTTGTAAATCATATTGAAAGCATAAAGTCAGAAGGAAAAAAAAATGGATCTCAGGTCATGAACTGCAGAAACACCTGGCAAGTTGGCTAAAAAATAAAGAAAGAAATGCTAGGAAAGTTGTTGACACAAGATCTTAGGGTGACACATTACAGACATCACCATGTGTGTCACGGCCGAGCCCAGGGCAGGGCTTACCCAGCCCTCCAGCTGCGGGGCTGACACCCAGCCCATCTGCCTGACACCCCATTTGCACCTTTCCTTTCTGGGAGCCTCTCAGCAGCTTAGCCAAAACACAACAGATTTTGAGACACGGCACAAACCGGAGGGTTTTTTTCACCAAAAAGATTTCCAGTCCAGTGAAGACTGGGGCAGATGGGCTCTGTATCGGTAGCAGTGTGGAATTAGTTGGCAGCTCTGTCCCTTTCGCCTCCGATGCTTGGCAAGTAGCCGCAACCTCGATATTACGAACAAGCAAGGAGCTGAGCAGGGGAGCAGATGAACAATGCACGTCCCTGGGTTGGTGCCTGTGTGTGCCGTGTCACTGGATTAGAGCTGTGCGTGGGCCAGCGTGGTGGTTTGAACTGTGCATTTTGGCCATTGCTAATTAAAAGCTCTCCGGCGGCGACCCTAATGAGCCAGGTGGCCGGGTGCGCTTGCTGCTCTTGCTGCAGAGGGCAGGATGGGGAGGCGGGCGAGCTCCGTACCCAGCATTTGGTCAGCCTCCTCTGGCTTTGCTGGAGCCCCTCCTGGGCGTTGCTGATAACACCCAGCAATTAGCAGCTTTGCTCCGAAGGGAAATCACGACAGTAAAGGGTGGGAGGGAGGCTGCGCAGAGGGGTCTGTGAGTGGCAGGCCCCTGGACGGGGAGCGTGGGAGGGGAGGGCAGCCCGGGGGGAGCGAGAGGGTGTTGGAGCGGCAGCGGGAGCGTTGGGATGTCAGGCTGCATCAAAGCCAGCGCCTCGGAAAAAAAAAAGGCAGGGAGGAAGGAGGCCAGGGAAGCTGTGCAGGTGTGACAAATTAAAGATTAGCACTGCTGCGCATGGGGATGCTCTGCGCGGGGTTTGCAGCCGCCGGGGTATTTGTCCCGCTGCTGT
The DNA here is from genome assembly GCF_013368605.1 of Nyctibius grandis. Lineage (NCBI taxonomy): Eukaryota > Metazoa > Chordata > Aves > Nyctibiiformes > Nyctibiidae > Nyctibius > Nyctibius grandis. Next base: position 28,153,263 of record NC_090659.1, read on the forward strand.
CTGCCTCTGCCGTCGTGATGCGTGGCACGTTTCCCACATGTCCTCTGTCTTTGCTGGAGCAGTGCAGCCAGCACCCTTGCCATGACACACAGGGCTGGCTGTCACCCCGCCGACCCCACGCGTCCCTCGCCAGCCCTTCCAGCTACACCCACTCATCAGTGGTTCACAACTTGCAGCCTCGTCTTTGCCCGAAGTCCTGCGTTCACTCAGCGCTCTGGCTCAGGCCTGGCTCCCGCACGGTAGCGAAACAAAGGCGTGTGGGAACAGGCAGCCCAGCTGCCGCTCGCCCTGCAGCCATCCCAGGGCGGGCAGCTCGGCGATGGGGGGAACAGGTACGGTTTGTGTTTCAAGCTGAAATTAAAGCTGGAAGGGATCACCCATGAGCTGTGAAACAAGAGGAGATTTTGTTTTATTTCACATGAGGCCATTTTGGCCAGTGTAAAGTATCTATCAAAATGGAAACAGAAAACGGTTTTGCCTGAAAACACTGGGGCCAAATTGGCGTTTAGACTTACATAGTCCTGAGCCAATTAAAATGTCATAATAATGCAACCTCAAAAAAACCTGGTGTCTGCTAGTTACGAAAGATAGGCAGGAAAAGAAATAATTCCCCAGCTAGAAGTGTTTATCCGAAAGGCTCTCTGTGAGGAAATCAGCAGGTGAGAAGGGAGAGGGGAAAAACCCCAAAGCAACAGTAGGCTAGGTGCAGCCTGCTCTCTGCTCTCGTTCACACCATCCATGCTGGTGTCCCTGGGGATCTCCTGGGACCCAGAGGGGTCTTTGTAAGTCCAGGAAGTTCCTGCCTACACCACAGGACAGGGGCTTTGGGGTGGCTTCATTGCAAATGATGGTTTTAGCCTCTTTGTTGAATTTCCCAGCTTTGATGAGTCTTTGGGAGACATGTGTCCCCCAGGTATATCAGCAGTAATGGAAAGTGCCACTGTCACTACAGGCACTAACTCATCATCTTGACGACCCATCGATCCCCGTAAGAGTCGAGTAGAGGGTAAAATAAATGTGGTTTGCTGGGACGGGAGGAGAGGAGGAGAATACTGAAGACATTTTTCTTCACTGGCCACTGAAATAAATGGAAAACTGGCCACCAGCTTCAGTGGACATAGGGCTGGACTGTGCCCATGCTCACCAAAATATGGAAAAGATGTGCTCAAAGGCAGCTCCCAAAGACTGTTGTTCTCTGGTGGAGGGAATCCCACCCGTGTCCCACTGGAGCTGCCCAGAGGTGCAGAGGTTTGTGCTTGGTACCGCCTTGCTCTGAGGAGCATCCCAGACCTGCCTGGTGCAAGATGGGGACTCCCACACACTCCCCAAACTGTGGGTGGTCTCCGGGACCGGTGGGAAGACTGAGCTCCCCATCCCCGGGGCCAGTGGTGCTGTGTGGTGAGTGCTCAGGAGCAGGAGTTTCCCGGAGAGAGCCGGTGCCTGCCAATGACGCAGGCTGCAGCGAGCCCTCGAGGCCAGCCCCTTGCCTGGGGGAGCCGGCTAGCTGCCACAGCCAAGATCTGCGCTGGAGCTCATTAGCCCTGCTGTGAAGGAAGTTAATTAGCTCAGGGAAAACGCTGTGCTAATTTGCCTAATCGGCTTTTGGGACCAAGGTTAACCCCGCCAAGCAGGCTTGGATGCACTCCTTCTGGCTGGGACTCTGCCTCCTGCATCCCTGCATGCAGGGGGGGATGCCTGCGGGCTCCAGAGCTGCTGTGAACGTGTTACCCCCGCTCTTTTGAGGCCTTGCGATCTCAGGTCTCCTGTCAGGGAGAACCGCCATCCCGAGGCAGCACTGGGACCGCGGTGACACCAGCCAGTCCCCCTCGGCAGGCAGAAGGAACAGACTCCACACTTTGCTGTGGCCATTGGCGTGGCGGGGTGAGCGCAGCGTGCGGCTCTGTGCTGAGCAGCAGTGCCGGGCGTGCCTTCCAGCAGCCGCTGCACAGGTCGGAGCAGGATTTACGACGCGTGTGGCCATCCCTGCCCGCCTCCCTCCCCGTCCAGCTGCCCCCTGCTTCCAAGTGAGGCACTGACCACCCCACAGGCCAGGGCTTTGAAAGGGCCTTCTCTTTTCCTTTCTTTCTTTATTACTGCCCCTTGTTTTGAAAGAGTGTAGAACTTGGACAGGATGATTTGAGCAGCGTGTTGAGCAGATGGAAGCGGGTCCCTGGCTGTGGCCAGGTGGAGGGAGCACTCAGCAGGCGGAGGCTGGGCATGGCAAGCATGGAAGCTGCTCTTGGCTCTGCAAAATGTTGCTCCCTAGTGCTAAAGCAATTGCTCTCGATGGCTTCAGAATCACTGTTTTTGGCACGAAAGCACATGACTGTCCTCTGCTCCCTGACCTAGGGGAAGCCAAGCTTGGTTCAGCATGAATTGCAGCGAGGGAGGGAAAGGAAGAGAATGTGCACAGCAAAGAGGCAGGGAGAGAACCAGGAGCAAGGTAATCTTCAATGCAAGCTTGCAAGCTTGTCTAAAAATAGAAGGCGAACCGTTCCCTAGTAATTAGCCAGGAGACGGTTTTATTTGCAGCAATGCGATTTCAGCAGCAGTGCTTTTGGCAGGAGGAGATGGGAATGTCCCAGCAGCCCTAACCTTGCAGAGCCGAAGGACACTTGCCTCCCCTTGCCAAGGGACATTTCCCACAGGCAGCATGTGAGCGTGGGCTCGGGCAAGAGCATATGCACATCTTCCTCTGCCTGCCTGGATGGAGGGAGCAAGAGGCTAGCGGAGAAGAGGTGTCCTCTCCTCAATGGCCTGCTGGCTCTCTGGGATTAGATGTTCCTCAGCACTGGAAGAAATTACGAAGTCCTTTTGTCGGGGGAGGCAGCAGCATCCTGGCATAAGGGATAATTCCTTTAGGGATCAAGCAAGGACAAGCAGTGCCTGAGGTCTCAGTGGGGAAGAGCGGCATAGGGACCCAAGCTTGGATTACATCAGGGACCAAGCCTGAGGCATCCACTCGCCTGCAGGTGCCTGCTGCAGGTGCTTGCATCCAGGGGAGGTGCCAGGGGCTGTGTTCCCCCCAAACCAGCACACGGAGTCAGGGCTCCTTTTGGATGATGGGTGGTGGGTGTCAGGCTGGACTTTCCCAGTCAGCCATGGTGGAGATGCACTGGGTTAACACCAAGGCTGTGAGGTAGCTTCTCCTCTGGCCTTTCTTTCTTGTGACAGCAAGATGTCACAGGAGGATGGCTCCTCCTCCCCTCTAGCCATCGGTCAGAGGAGATAGCACAGGGCAGGAGGGGGCATCCCTGTGCAAGGGCTCCTCATGGGACAGCTGGCACCTCCATGCTCCTTGCAGGAGTCTCCCTGAGCTGGGCTGCTGAGGGCCTGGGAAGGGGGGACAAGTGGCAGAATTGTCCCTGCCTGGCTCTCAGGTACCCCTGGGGCACTGGAAGGAGTGAGAAGCTTCCCCTTGGAAATGCCACCAGGCTGGAGGAGCCTGATAAAACCAGGAATAATGTTAAAAATGTCAGAACTCAGCATTTGCATTCTGCTGCTGCTTACAGTGGGAGTGGGACTGGGATGGAGTCAGGTTGTTTTACGGAGAGTTTGGATAATGCATCCTGGCTGCAACAGGAAACAAAATTGCAAAGAGCCACCTCAGCACTGTGCCAGCTCTCTCCTGCTTGTCCAGCGCCGCTTCCCCAAACCTACCCACACCCCACCGGAGGCAGAGAGGAAGGACAGAGGGACTGGGGGGACATTTTGAATGAGGAGGTGCGAACTGCCTGCGGGAAGCCTTGTGCTGCAGTCTGACAGCACAGCCCTGTGCCACGCAGCTCAACGGCAGGGGACGCCCACCACTGCCCCATGCTCAGCAGGGGTGTGGGGTACCATCACCTGCATCCTGGAGGGGGACAGTATCCCAGGACTGTTGCTTTCCAGCCCCAAGAGATGGGTTATACCTCCTGATAAAAGCATCTGGCTGGTCTGGTTTTGGCAGAGCGAAAGCCTGATGGTGAGAAGATGATGTGCCGTCTGACCTATAGCCAGCAGCTCTCCCTGCGCTGGGAATGAATCCATTGCCAAATGAAAGAAAATGAGCTTTATATCCCATTTCAGGCAATACCCAGCCCCTGCTGTAATCCTGTTGATTTTGTGGCTCTGCAATCAGGTTTAACTTCCCATCTTTCCATCTCCCCCATTGCTGCCTGTGAGGCCTGTGCAAACAGCGGGGGAAGTGGGCTAATTGCCTCTGGAAGAGGAGCGGTGATAACAGCTACGCTGGAAGAGCCGTCGCAGGCTCGCGGTTGGCAAACTGAGAACACAGGGAAAACCACCCCCCTCTCCCCTGGCCACTCTGCTGAAGGATTACTTGTACCCATAGGAGGGAGTGCTGCTCTGGAGCGCTGGGCGCTGCTGATTTGTGAGTGTCCCCTCTACCGGGACACGATTAACTGGAAAATTTACTAGTCGGGAGGTCTCTCCAGGAGCTAGTTTAAAGCCGGTAGTTCCTCCGGCTTGCTCCTGTGCAGCACAGCAGCTGCTGACACCAGATAAGAATTGAGGAGCAGGATGGGAGCAGCCAGAGCGTGCTCCCGTGCTGGTGGTGGGGATGGGAGTGCAACGTGATGGGGAGCTTGTAGTTATGCTGGGGGTTGCTGGCGAGCCTCCAGTCTGTGCCTGTGCTGCCCTTGGAGCCGGCACCCTCGGTGGTGGGGCAGGAGGGGGGCTTGCCTTGAGCCCTCAGGTTCGGGAGGTTATGCGGAGCCTTGCTGCTCCACTGTGCCCACAACCGAGGACCGCCACAGGCTCCCTTTCTGCCCCAGCCTCTCTGGAATCTCTGTGTATTGGCACACGTGCTCTCGCCCGCAGGCAGGGTAGAGGCATGCAAGAGATTTGCCTTGATTTCCCTCAATAGCAAAGTGGGGTGGCTGGCGGGGCCAGGTGTGCACTCGCCTGGGGTGTGGAGAGGTGATGCAGCCCCCCTGGGACATGGAGAAACTGCCTGTGCTGTTTCCAATTTACCTGTTTTTTTTCCCCTCCTCCCTCTGCCTGTCCTCTGCCCCTGCCACACCAGCCCCACATGTGTCCCCAGCAGCCAGGGCCAGGGATGCCACTGCCACTGCCCCACACATCCCTCCCCTCCCCTCTTCTCCAGGGATCCTCCTGCAAACAGAGAAATCCCCTGGGGAGGGAAGCGGCCGTATGCTTGCACAGTGACGCATGAATGCCATCAGCCCGGCCTCTCCAGGAGCACAGGGAGCACGTGGCAAGGGGATGGAGCCTCCCTAGGAAGACTATATCTGAGACTCATTAGAAACGGTTGTGGGGATTTTTTTAAACTGGTGATCAAGAGACAGCCTGGAAATAAAAATCAGTGATGGACAAAGAGGGCAGGGGGAGGCAGGGTCTGCCCCTGCCCCAGAGCTGGCCAGATCTGTGTGACTTGCTGTCCTTTTAGCAGTGAGGGACAAAAGTCGTGCTGGAGCGAAAAGAGAAACTTGGCCCAGAGTACCAACGGCTCTGAGATTTCCCAGCTGCAAAAGACTGGGCTCCTCTGACCTGCTGGGTGGCAAAGCACTAATTTCTCAGTTTTCTAAGGAAAAAAAAAAAAGAAAAACAGTGAGAGACAGGACCAGGAGGGGGACGGAGGTCAACAATGGCAGCATGTCTCATCTCTGTGCAAGCTTCCCCTGAGCTTGGGTGGGTGCTCAGCTCTGGGGCTCTGGGCGTTAGAGACGTGGCTCCCAAGCATGCTCTGGCTCCCAGACCAAAGCTTGCCTGCTCTTCCCTGCACACAGTGAGGGGTGTGAAGTGTCTTGTAAACTAGGGCTGCTGATCCAGGTTTCTCTTGCTGATAAAAGGTGGGGAGGGGGAGACAAAGCCAGCCACAATGCTGCGGAATTAACAGAGCTTTACACAACAGGTATGGGGAACAGCTGCAATCCCAATCCGTGCAGTGCAGCATTTTAAGAGCAGTTATTACAAACAGCTCCGTAGGACGCACAGCCCTTCCCTGCCCACGTTCCCCTGTCCTCCCCCTCCGTGGCCTTTCTCTTCCCCGGCTGCGGGCCGCTCTGTCGCAGCAGCCTGCATTGCTCCGCGCCGGGAGGATCCTGACCTTAGCAGCTTTTCCCGGTGCTGGTTCACATTTTGGATGACAATCAAGTCCTGGAGCAGAATCTGCTCCTGGCATTGCTCTAGCCATGTGGCTGGGGTGATGCCAGCAGCGAATCTGGTTGTGAGTGTCTGCTGTTTCTTCAATAAGAGGGAAGTTAAAAAAAAAAAAACATCCCTGTATGGCACAGCAGAGATGTGCCCCCCTGGCGATGCCAGCTGCTTGCTGCCTGGTGCAGGACAGACAGCACGGTGGACAGATGGTTGCTGCCCATGCTAGCATGTTGCTGTTTTGAGGAGGGACTCATGTTTTTCTTCCATCCACTTCTGCATTTCAAATATCAATCCTCCATGCACTTCTGCATATTCAGCTATCAAACAGCCTGCTAGGAAGCCTCGGACCGAACTGGAGACATCTCTGTCCCCAAAGGCCAAGGATACAATACGGCATGCTTACAGCCTTTGGAGACCAAACAACTTGTTCAGGGCTGCGCTGTGGCATGAGTGTCAGGGCAGGGACTGGATATCTGGAGGACCAGCGCTCAGCTCTGATGTCAGAGAGTTACGACCACGTGTCTCCTTCGCTCACTCCACTGAAAACACAGCAGTAAAGCCTCTGGCTCCCCTGGCTGGGCTCTCCTGAAGCTGCCAGCATGGAGCTCCCTTCTGCAGGACTTAACTGTGGGGGCCCAGGCTCCAGCCCTGGGCTCGCAGCGAACGGAGGCACAGCCCAGGTTTGGGAAGGTGTATGGGAGGGAGACCTGCATCACCTTTGCTCCTCCTCCCCTCCGGGCACCTATGCCAGGACACACGATGCCTGTCGCAGCGACACAGAGATGCTTCCTAGCATCTGTCAGCAAGAGATGGGACCCTAGCACCCACGTTGCAAAGCGAGAGCTGCCTGCAGCACTGGGCAGCCACAGAAGACCGCAGAAAGCCCAGGGCTATTTCCCTTCCCTCCCTGCTTTTCCTGCACACAGGCACGTGTGTGCTTACACACGCACACACATGGACATGGATGCTGTGCGGGGCAGGACCAGTGGCCTCGGAGCAGCATGGCAGCGGGAGAGGGCACAGCAGGCAGCACGCAGGCAGGGGAGCTGACAGGCAGTGCAAGGCAAAATGGGATTAGCTTGGGGGAAGGAGGGCAGGAGAGAAATAAATGATCCTTGTGGTGAGCTTCAGGACTTTCCCTGACACACGCTGGTAAGAAACTAATAAAAATAGAGCCTGAGCACAGCAGAAACAGACTTGCTACCTGCTTCCTAAATCGATGCAGCCCAGGCAGAGCAAGGGCTATGGGATGCTGGGTGCTTTCTTCCCTGTGCATCCTTTGCAGGCCCTCTGACGTCTCTGTGTGGGAGACTTGGGTAGAAGAGCAGGGCTGCTCTGATGTGCCTGGACAGGGACAGGGATGGGGACGGGGCTGCACCTCCTGTCCCGCTTCCCAGATCCCCGGCACTAGCATGTTGTCTGCTAACCTGGAGCTCAGTGGGGAACTGAAACAGCTGCCCCTCACCTCCCTCTGCACTGCCCTGCAGTGGAAACCTCTCCTTCTCCTGGCTCTCAGGCTGTTCAGCCTCTTCTGCTACAAACGCTGCATGGGAACCTCTGGGGAGGGGTTTGGGGGCTCTTTCCTGGGACCTCATCTCACAGTGCGCAAAGCCTGCACCTGTAAAGCGTGACTGAAAGCCCAGAGCGGGGGATGAAGACCTGCTCAGCGATGCTGTGAGGGGTCAGGACCCTCGGCTGGCAGCACCCCCGACAGTATTTAGGTGCCATACAGGGCGTTAAGTGCAGTGGCACAGGACCAGGAGGCCAAATCACATTCCTCCACCAGTCCTGGGAAAGTGAAGCCTGGGCCTGACCCACGGGCTGCCTGCCTCATGCATCACTCGGATGACAGCAGAGTTATTTTTTTCCTGACAGGACCCAGAAACCAGGTCACTCCACATGTAAATCTATAACAAATCTGCTTGGGATTAGACAGGCCACTGAGAGGTGGCAACAGACGGTATTCATCACATGTGCCCGTAGCGAACGGCTCCGCACCACACACAGGGCAGGGAGCGGAGGCACATTCTTTCACAAGCAGGGGGGTTGCTACGCCAGAAGCTGCTGCCCTGGGTTGGAGGATTTGGGCCATGATGGCCTCAGCAGCAACAAACGCTGCATTCCAGGGAGGCTGTTCCTTGCAAGCAATTAAAAAATAATAACATGATAGTAATAAGCAGATCAATCAATCCCTCCACGAGCTGAGGGACCCTGGGGGGACAGATGGGCTTTTCCCAGAGCGAACTGGGACCAGCTCTTCTCCAATAAATACAAATAATACCAGTAACAAACCTCAGATCTCCATCCAAACTTTGGCGCGTGATAACTTGCCTGCGCAGCAGACACTGTCCTGGGCTGGGGGCGAAGGGGGAGGGCAGCAGCATGGCTGCAGCAGGCAGGGGCTTGCGATCTGCTTCCCACTTCCCCTTCCTTCACGAGGAGGTGAGCGCAGGTGTATGGGATGATTATAAACCAAATCGCATTTCTCCAGCAGCGTGCGTCCCTGATCCAAACTAATCAGCTGAGCCTTCAAGGGTTAAAGAATAGCAGCCCTTGTCTCCACGGGCATCGCAGGACCTATTTAAAAACCTCGACCCCTTTGGCTCAGTTGCAGAAGGAATTTTTCAGCTGGAAATGTCAGGGCTCTGGGAACTATTAAACCCCGCAAACCCTGGATTGCTTTTATGCCTACCCTGGACTGCAACCTCGGATCTTTTCTTTTCCCCTCTGCAAACTGCTGGGTAATGATCCCTCGCGGCGTGCTAGCTCACCTCCCCTTCTCCCAGCTGGCAGCCCAGCTCGGCAGCGATGCCCTTTTGTTCCGCCGGCGCCGAGATCTGCAAACTCATTGCTAATTACTGCATCTGGGGCTTCCAGCTCCAGCGACACCGCCAGGACTTGTGCTGAGCTCCTGACGGGCCAAAGTTCATCCCCCTGCTTATTTCCTTACCAAAGACCATTATCTCTCATTTACATCTAAACTAGGTTTTTATACCAGTTTAAATGCTGCCCCTCCCTCTGTAATCTCAATGCAAATGAATTAAAAGTTCATTCTTCAGATGCTCAAATCCTGCACGCTTTCTTTTTCACTTCTTATTTAAATCACACACTGTTTTGAACTAAACCTTTTATTTCCCTCCCAATTATTATTTCTGGTGTGTTTTCCAGAGCCTTACAACACGGCTTCTGATTATACACAAAGCTTTGGAATAAAGCCCCGTTTTTCCCCTTCATTAAGGACACAAAGGATTCCTGTGTGAGCCAAGCAGCACTTTGGACATTAATATGGCTTTACACCCCAAATCGCATCCCGGTTTTCTGCAGAGCGGACTGGGGAGTGGATCTGTGCCTTTCCTTGCTACCAGCACCCTTTGCAGGCTCCAGCCAGCTCCTTCCCTCCCTGGAATTAACACCTGATTAAGCGGTGCCAGCACATTCATCCGCAAACTCCTGGCCTCTGGCCCTGCCCGTATCACAACCGGGTGTGTTTCCTGGCTAATCCTGCCTGCTTGGGTCCCCTCTGCTTGCCTCCAAGTTAGGGGTTCAGGGAGCTTGGTGGGCCCACCCAGGATTTTGCTGTTGTTGACCATTTCCCATGGAAGGGAGTTACGGGGAGTCGCATGCAAAGCCTTGGGAATGCTCAGTAACCTGTAAACCCCACAGCCCTCCCTGAAGGCTCAGATTAATGAATTTAAGAATATTTCAGGCTAAGTGATAAGCCCAAGGACATAAAGGCAATCAGTGGCAGAGGGGCTTTTAACCCACACAGGCAGTCAACACATCCCTCCTGGATCTGAGATCTTGTCATCTGAAAACTGCCTGAATCAGACCAGAAACACAGGAAACCACCCTGTCCACAGCACGTTTCCCTTATTTAACGTCATCATGCAGAAAGGAATAATGTTTGCTGTGTTTACCAGTCGAAGAGAGGAGAGCTTTTTATCAAAATGGTGAGTTACTGAGCTGATTAGTTGCACAAGAAGTCTCTCTAAGCAAATGTTTTTTTATTTTATTGAATATTCCAGCATTTAAAAAATAAACTTCTAATTTCTATCTAGTTTTAAAAATACTTCTGATTGCAAAGAAGAGGTTTGGTGGTCACCTGGAGCCGACAAGAAGCATTTGGAACGTGGGGGTTCAGGACAGGTTTCAAAAGCAGTGCACAGGCTGTGAGAAGCAATTTGCCAAATGGACAAGGGATGGGAGTTGGATCACTTGTTTCCCCATAGAGGGACTTCTTTTAATACAGAAAGGTTTTGTCTAACAGGCTTTGCACAGGTATGTAAGGTAAGGATACTAGACTTGCAGCTCTGATATCGTACCACGCTTCTCTTTTGGGACCTTGGACAATTCAGGTTATCCCTGTCTCTCTTAAAATCCCTATCTGTAGTACAGAGATATTGCTGCCTGCAGTAAATGTGTGCGAAGTGCTTGAATGTGAGGGTTATTACTGTTAAATATCTGTGCAGCTTTCACCTCTGCTACACTGAGGAGCAAGCCGGTACGAGCGATCCCTGCAACACGCTGTCAAGGAGAGTGGGAATCTCACGGTGCGGGAGTGAACATGGACTGAGAAACATGAGGAAAGCTGGAGCTGCTCCATACCAGGATTTTTTTTCCTCAAGTATTTAAAATCTTATGTAATTAGCTGCTCTGGCCAGCCACTATAGGCTTGCCTTCATTTTAGAAACAGCTGAGCCAGGCCACGTGGTGCCTTGAGAGCCAAACTGCCTTTCTGACCTGCCGTGGAGCAACACATAAGTCCCAAATGCCAGGCTGGCCACTTTTACTCCTATCACATCAAAAAAAAATTAACATCTGAATCCCAGCCATCCAGGTCAGACCGACCTTTGGAGAATATGCACAACCAGGGAGGTCATGAAACACCACAAAAGCCATGAACAAAACCACTAATTGGCTTATTTTCAGCTGTATCCCTGTGCCACCAGTCTCGCCCTTCTCAAGCCACCCTGTGCTGCCTTCAGACTGCCAAGACAGCCTATTTTTGCAGAGCCAGGACAGCTAACAATACTTTGTGTTACTAATTCTGTAATTCATATTGTTTGTGCTGGCAAGGAATTCCCTGCGATGTTTTATCTCAGCCAGTCTCCTCTGGCTGTTCAAAATATTTGGAATTATTATTTCTGGCTTGTGGGCCCACCCTGGGTCATGGTAGGATTATTCCTGGGTCATGCACAAGTACATGGCTGCCATCCCCATTGCTGGTGCTCTGGAATAGATAGGACATATAGGATATATAGGACATACTGGGGGGGTGGCAGGGGGAGTGCAAACTTTTTGATTGACTGGAGACAGACAAAATTCAGGCAAATGGGCCTTAAGGTGTTGTCCTGGCCATTCCCGGTGCCACTAGAAGAGGTACTGGGCTGGGGGACCGGGGAGGTGAAGGCCCACGGGAAAGCTGATGGATGGGCAGGGGGAGCAAGCAAAGCGGTAGAGCAATGCTGGGGGTGCTGGTCTGTGGAGGAGAGCTGGGGGGCTCGAGCTGCTCCTGGGGCTGGAGGGTGTTTTGGGGAGGGGAGGGGTGCCTGTGTGTGTGTGGGAGCCCCACCAGCATGGGGGAGCAGGGGCCTGGGGGACCTGTCCTCTGCTTGGCTGCGTGGGCTGCGGTGGCTCTGCTGACACGCTGCGGCCCTAAATCAGCCTCGTATGCTCATAACTGCTGTGCACGCCGGCCCCCGGCGCTGGAAGGCATATCACAAAGGGCACATTTTTAACACTTCTTTTCATCTCACGACCCTGCACATTTAAGCCTGAATCGCCTTGCGTTTGAGCCTCCGCAAATGCCTTTTGCAGCGCCCCCCCACAACCCACAGCCTGCTCCAGAGAGAAACTAATTAAAGCATCCCGACAGGCTGCTAAATATTAAGAGCCCAATAACAGACACGGGGACATCATCATCTGAATGACAAAAGCCGGTAGCCAGTGGTTACTGAGAGAGGGACCCGCAGGCTTGCACCTGCCTTGCGCAGCGGCAGACATCCCAGCTGGCTGCTGGGGCCAGGGCCACTGCCCTGGGAACACCCTGCCTCTCGCTATAACACCGTCCAGGGACATCGCTCCAGCACTTTCTGCTCCTTATCCCACGCTGGTCACGGCCAGGGTGAGGCCAGGCTTGCTGCCGATTCACGTCACGTAAAGCCGGCGGGGATGGCTGGTCAGCGTGGCGGCAGCAGGCGTGGGCTGCGGGGTCCTGACCTGCATTTCTGCCGTTCCTCCAAATATTCTGCAATTACACGTCGATTGCCGGGGAGGGGGAGAAAAGCAAACACGCTGCAACTGCCGGCGTGCTGCGGTTGTTTGCTCTCGGCCGTGGTGTGTGGCGTAGTGGCTGTAGTCAGGCTGCTGGTAAAGCAGCAGAGGGGTGACAGGCAGAGACTGTATTTTGGGGTTGCTCCCATCATGGAAAGCCCAGAAGACCCTCCAGGACGAGTGACCAAAGGCACAAGTTCCACCTAGTGTTAAAAAAAAAACAGGCAAAAGGGATTTGAAATTCAGCTAAATCACACTTCCCTCTGAAAATTTCATTCCTGCAATTGCTCCGAGTAACACATACAATAACTCTGGCTGAAAGAAATGATAAAAAGCATTGCGTCTTCTCAGCTCGTTTACTTTCTACATCTGGCAGCATTTTGTGAGGTAGAACGCTTGGAAATGGAAGCTGAGGAGTAACAGCACAAGATTTTTTTTAAACTGTTTTGCAAACGCTTCTGCTTCTAACGACCAATCGACAAGCTAAAGCCCTTGGCAAAAACAATATGACAATAAATAATATAGCAGTTTGCAGTGTTATTATAACATGAGAAAAACCTCCACGCTCCTTATTTAATATCCAGATACTACCTTGCAGTACAGTAGAGTACAATATGCTGGCAGTAACTTTCCTAAAGTAAAACTGCCCTGCGACCTGTTACTGTCCCCAACTGTCATGAAGGGGGTGTAAGGGAGATGTGTTTCCCTCGGACACTTCCACGAGGCTTGCCACCTGCCCTATAGACCGGTGCGGCTCCTCCAAAGCTTGACGTCTTCCAGGGAAAGGGGCATTAAAATGAGCTGGGAAGCAGTGCACTCTTCTGATTTGAGCAGATGCTGGGGAGACCATCTGTGATTTAGGGTCCTGATGGCATGGCCTTTAGCAAGCAGGGTGCTGTGAAAGGACTCTGTGAACAGAGAAGGACTAGTGGGAGATGTGAGGGTCGGTGGCCGTCTTGGGAGTAGTGACCATGAAATGTTAGAGTTTTCGATAGTGGGGGAAGTAAGGAGGGGCAAGAGTAGAACTTCTGCCTTAGATTTCCGGCGGGCTGACTTTAGCCTGTTTAAGAGGCTGGTGGACCGAGTCCCTTGGGAATCGGTCCTGGAGGGCAAAGGAGTCCAGGAAGGCTGGACATGCTTCAAAAGGGAATTGCTAAATATTCAGGAGCAGTCTGTCCCAGTCTGTAGGAAGGCAAGCTGTCGGGGAAAAAGACCGGCCTGGTTAAACAGGGAACTTAGACTAGAACTTAAGGAAAAAAAGAGAGCCTACTTGCTCTGGAAGAAGGGTTGGGTAACTTGGGAGGTCTATAGGGACGTGGCCAAGTCGTGTAGGGAGAAGATTAGAAGGGCCAAAGCTCAATTAGAGCTTGATTTGGCTGCTCCAGTCAAAGACAACAAAAAAAGCTTTTACAAATACATTAACAGCAAAAGGAGGGTCAAGGAGAGCCTCCACCACTTGCTGAATGAGGAGGGTAGTGTAGTGTCAGGGGATGAGGAAAAGGCAGAGGTGCTCAATGCCTTCTTTGCCTCAGTCTTTAATGTCAAGACCGGTTGTCCTCAGGAGACTCGGCCCCCAGAGCCTGAAGTTAGGGACAGGGGGCTGTGTGAACCTCCCAGGATCCAGGAGGAGACGGTTAGTGGCCTGCTGTGCCAGTTGGACACCCACAAGGCTATGGGTCCGGATGGGATTCACCCCGGAGTAATGAAGGAACTGGCAAATGAACTTGCCAAACCACTCTCGATTATCTACCGGCAGTCCTGGTTAACTGGAGAAGTTCCAGCTGACTGGAAATTAGCAAACGTAACGCCCATCTACAAGAAGGGTCGGAAGGACGATCCAGGGAACTATAGGTCTGTCAGCCTGACCTCGGTGCCAGGCAAGGTGATGGAACAGATCATCCTGAGTGCCATTACACGGCACATGCAGGACAATCAGGGCATCGGGGCCAGCCAACATGGATTCATGAAAGGCAGGTCCTGCTCGACCAACCTGGTCTCCTTCTATGACAAAGTGACCCGCTTAGTAGATGAGGGCAGGGCTGTGGATGTAGTCTATCTAGACTTCAGTAAGGCATTCGACACTGTCTCTCACAGCATCCTCCTGGACAAACTGGCTGCCCGGGGCTTGGATGGGTGGACTCTTAAATGGGTTAAAAACTGGCTGGATGGCCGAGCCCAGAGAGTGGTGGTGAATGGGGCAAAGTCCAACTGGCGGCCGGTCACTAGCGGTGTTCCCCAGGGCTCAGTTCTGGGGCCGGTGCTGTTCAATATCTTTATAGATGATCTAGACGTAGGGATTGAGTGCACCCTCAGTAAATTTGCAGATGACACCAAGCTGGGTGGCAGTGTCGATCTGCTGGAGGGTAGGAAGGCCCTACAGAGGGATTTGGACAGGTTAGATAGATGGGCCGAGACCAACGGCATGAGGTTCAACAAGAACAAGTGCCGGGTCTTACACTTAGGCCACAACAACCCCATGCAGCTCTACAGGCTGGGGGAAGAGTGGTTAGAAAGTGGCCCGGTGGAAAGAGACCTGGGGGTGCTGATCGACAGCCGGCTAAACATGAGCCAGCAGTGTGCCCAGGTGGCCAAGAAGGCCAATGGCATCCTGGCCTCTATTAGGAATAGTGTAGCCAGCCGGTCTAGGGAAGTGATCGTCCCTCTGTACTCGGCACTGGTGAGGCCGCATCTTGAGTACTGTGTTCAGTTCTGGGCTCCGCACTTCAAGAAAGATGTTGAGGTGTTGGAGCGAGTCCAGAGGAGGGCGACCAAGCTGGTGAAGGGTCTGGAGGGTCTGACCTATGAGGAACGGCTGAGGGAGCTGGGGTTGTTTAGCCTGGAGAAGAGGAGGCTCAGACGTGACCTTATTGCAGTCTACAACTACCTGAAGGGAGGTTGTAGGGAACTGGGAGTTGGCCTCTTCTCCCGGGCAACTAGCGATAGGACAAGAGGACACAGCCTCAAGCTTTGCCAGGGGAGGTTCAGGTTGGACATTAGGAAGAATTTCTTTACAGAAAGGGTTATTAGACATTGGAATGGGCTGCCCAGGGAGGTGGTGGAGTCACCATCTCTGGATGTGTTTAAGAAAAGACTGGACATGGCACTTAGTGCCATGGTCTAGTTGACAGGGTGGTGTCAGGGCAACGGTTGCACTCGATGATCCCAGAGGTCTCTTCCAACCTGGTTGATTCTGTGACCCGAGACTCAGCACGTGACATGCTTGCATATGAGATGTGCCAGGCTGTGTATTGCCAATTATTCACAGCATGGAGGCTGCAGTGCAAGGACACCGTGGCTCTGGGGTGATGGGCAGGTTCAGTGCCATGGTTCCCACTTGGGAAGGTTTGCAGGGCTTTAGCTTGGTTTGCTGGTGTCCCAAATAGCGGGGGAAGAGGCAGGACAAGGATGAGCAGAGCAAAGCCATGCAGCTGGGGGATGCTTTAGAGGTGGAGGGATTCAGCCCTCTCAGAGTCCTGTCCTCCTCCTCCCCCTCTCCTTGGCATGTCTGCAGCAGACAACAGAGGCACAAAGGCCACTGCAATTTGAAACAGCCGTAAGCATTTCAGTGTAATGAAGTCAACTGTTGGGGGGAATTATTTTTCACACTGGTGTAACAGGTCATAGAAAATCCTGTCGGGGAAAATTGAGATGAAGTTTATCTGCCATTTAACATGCAGGTGTGAAAGATCACAGCTCCGGTCCAAACTGGAGATCCTCTTACATGATGCACTCTCCCTCTTGAACGTACATGTAACCAGAGTCCCGTCCCTTGGCTGGGTCATCCCTTTCTCCAGTGAAGCTGAGGTGCTGATGGAAGCAGGACAAATCTGCTGAACCACCGTTTCCCATGTGCACTCTTCTCATACCCCACACATTTCCACTAGTTTCCCACACCAGTTGCCCTGGGGGCTCGGCACACACATATTGGTTTAACCCACCCGGGCTAAGTGACCGTGGTGCTCCCCACATATTCTCCAGGGATCACTTACAAACACCTTTTCCCTGGACCAGTGAGACCCCATCCCACTGGATGAGAAGGCAGGGGAGAGGATGGATCCCAGGCGCAGGGTTTTTGCTCTCCATTCACCCCCGGGTCGCTGGGGTTCAGCAGCCCAGCATGGTCCCCAGTGCCTGCAGATCACATATCATTCAGAGCACGAGGACAAAGCCCAGTGTGCTGGCTATGGCTTGCTTAGAATTTTTTGAATAAAATGGCTTTTCCATGAGACAAAGCAAGCTCATCAGAGCTGATTTGTTCCCCAGGAGCACAGCAGCTGCTATAAACTTTCACGGAGAAAAGGATGGAATTTCCTCTTCAAGCCAGAGTTTGGAGGGGGATATAATATCAGGCCTGCCTGGCCAGTAGCCAAATGATTAGGACAAGGGAAGACTGAGCGCAAATATGTTAGCTGAGCACAGCTTGCTCTTGAACCTGGGTCTCCAACACAGTCAGTGGGTGCCTTGGGCCAGCTCAGCATTGCAAAGCCATCCTGAAGCATCTAATTCCCCAAGAATCTGGATGTGGGATGGGGAAGGAAGAAGAAAGCAAGAAATGCTGCAAAAACAAAAGCAAAAAAATCCCACAACAGAAAGAAACTGGAAGCTGTCATCAGCCAGGGGAAATTTCCAGCTACAAGCCTACTCTCTGCTATCCTTACTCTGCACTGCTCGGCTAACCCCCCAGGGGCATCTCCAAAGTTTCCTTTTCTCTTCTTCCTTCTTTGAATACATACATTGTATTCAAATGCCATACATACATACATATATTGTAATACATAGAATGTATTCCATGTATTTTACATACATACTGCATGTAAACTTCCCATTAAACCTTCTGGGCTTTGTGCAGTACATGTAAGAGAGTCCACAGCAAAGTGGAGATTTTACAAAGACCTCTTTGTAGAAAAGTTTGACTCATGGAACCAAATTGTCTTCCGCACAGAGGCACAAAAACGGTACAAAAATTAAGATTTTAATTTTAATGTGATCTTAAACGTTGGTCCCAATTAGGCATATGCTCAAGTCCCATTGGAGTTAAGCACATCATTTCTTTGCTGAACAGGGAAGGCTGCTGAATCAGGATTCCAGACTGTAAAATTGCTCAATTGCTTTCAAATTTCTGGGGAAAAAAATAGTGTGCTCTGAAAGCAATCACAAAATACATTTGGTATTCAAAGAGTATAAGTGAGTGCAGGGCTTATAATTAAATCCTTATCTACGAAGCTGCTACTGAGTGACTGTACATTCTGGGTAATTTTTAATGGCCTGAAACTCAAAAACCAGCATAACCAATTTTTTTCTTTTTTTGCAGAAGACACAGCTAGTTAGCTGTAATTCTGCAACAAATCCATTACTGCAAAACAAGTCCCTGATCCTGCAAGCATGAATGTGCTTACTTTTAACGATGCAAGCATACCAAGGGAAGCCACGGCAGGAGCTACCAGCGTTAATATGGAGGAGCACGCAAGAGTGGGGCCCAAATGAAAAAAAAAAGATGAAGTCGAGCCCTGAAGCATACAGTGGAGCTCTAGCCCTCCTCTTCGGTCCCATGGCTGCTCCTGCCCAGGGCCTGGGAGAAAGCTCATGGCAAGGTGACATGTGTGACACTGGTGGAGACATCAGCTGCAACTGGACACGGGAGCGCAAAACCTTCTTTTGCCCTCCTTCCCCTCAACTCCTTAATTATGACATATTTTCTTAGAAATAGCTTGTCGACACTTTTCACCTGGGTGAAAAACTCAGTGATGTAGTAACAGTGGTTTAGTAAATAAAGTCCCACATCAAAGAAACAATACACAGGGCAAATTTTCAAATCTGGGTAAATGTTTTTTTTTTTTAAAGCCTTGTACTTTAAAAGACAACTTGTCCAGTTTTGCTCGATCTTTTGGGAAAATTCTCCACACTTTGAAGCCAAACAAGTTTTGCATCCATTAATAATATGGAGGTAAGGTTTAAAATGGGAACTGTGGGTTTGCTTGCTGGAGAAAGGCTACTGTCTTTCCCAAAAGCACAGCAAGACCAAGGGTGAGGTCTCCTCGAGTGTCATTTTCTGTAACACTATATTCTTTAAAAAAATAAATCATGCCACAATTACAGAATCAAACGTGAGTTCTTGCTTGAAATAAAAAGTCACATGGCTTTAACTGCAAATAAGTTTTATAAAAAGCTCTTAAGCAGGTCAAAGCATAGCGGGGACACTCTTTGTGGACCAGTTTCC
The DNA here is from genome assembly GCF_013368605.1 of Nyctibius grandis. NCBI lineage: Eukaryota > Metazoa > Chordata > Aves > Nyctibiiformes > Nyctibiidae > Nyctibius > Nyctibius grandis. Next base: position 28,171,873 of record NC_090659.1, read on the forward strand.
CCCCTCCCTCCTCCTTGGGCAAGGAGTGTGGCTCACCCCCACCAAGGTGGGGTTTCAGAGACACCAGGTGGGCTGCTCCTGGGGGTGGGGGGGATGCTGCCATCCCCAGGGATTACAGAGAGCAGCCAAAATAGCCCCGCTATTTATAGAAAGGTTCCTCTGGGTTCCCAGGTCTTGCTTCTGCTGTCTCAGTCACCCTTGGCTGCCTGACGTGGGGACCTGTGCTTCTCACCTTCTCCACTCGCCTGCCAACACCACCCTGGCCATAAACCCAGCCAATCCCTTACCCAGGCATTACCGAAGTGCTGTCCAGGGCTCAGATGCAACCAAGCCATGGCATAAGGCCACTGCGACAGAGAGATGGGGACAGGTGAGAGTTTGTCCCAGGACCCTGGAACTGGTGTCACATCTCCCATCTCACTTCACAGCTGTCAACTCTCCTGCTTACACCACTATAGGATTTCGGGGATGTGATACCTGAGCTTGTCTTTCATGGTCCTGGGCTTTATTTTTCCGCCCCTTGGATTTTGCCTATCTGTACATTTTATTGGCTCCTGTGCCTTGGTTGCTAGGTAGCTCCCACTCCTACTCCCTTCTGCTCGCCCTTAACTCACTGCCAATCTCTCCAGTAGTTCCCGCATCCTTTAATTACATTAATATCTGTTACAGTCAAATGAAAAAAGAAAAAAAAAAAAAGGAAAAAAAAAAAGCTCCAGGAACAAGCAAAGGCCAGTCAGCACAGCAGGCCTCCATCTTTTGGCTTTATCTTAATCCCCCCCTTCCTGCTTTTTCAAGCAGACCCCCTCGAGTCCTTTTCCTTCTCTTGAGAAAAGCCCAGGCATCTCTTGAACTCATTTCTGCACTTTGCCTCAACCGTCTCCCCCATAACTTATTCCATATGTTTGCTTGGCTTTGCCTTCTGCCGCGGTTCCCTGTTTGCTCCCAGCTCCTGAACCCTTAGATCATATCACTGGGGCTCTTTGTTGGCTTAATTGGATCATCAGCCTGGCTGCAAAGCTTCCCCAGCCAGCCCTGCGCCCCTCTCCTGGCCTGCTGCCCCGGCCCCAAGCCTAGAGAAAAACGTATGTCGGCACTGGATGTATAAGTAAGATGATGCAGGTTAAATTTAAAATATATTGAAGCTGATAACCACAGGTGCAGGGGCTGCAGTTCATCGGCTGGAAACAAATGCCTCTGTCTGAGGGGGTGTAAGAGGAGAGGGGGGCCCCTGCAGCCCGGCAAGCGGGGATTGCTCCTCGCCTGCTCCCCTCCTGCTCTCCCCCTGCTCCCCTCCTGCTCCCCTCCGACACCGCTGACTGCTTAAAATCCAGGCTGCTTGCCCTGGGAGGGGAGCGGTTTCAAAGGCCCCGCAGAGGAGGTCCTGGCTCTCCTCCAGGCTGCAGGGCAGCGCATAGGCTGTGCGGGGCACCCAGGCAGGTGTAGGGTGGAGATGGGTACCCCTGCCACCAGCTCCAGGAGGCTGCCCTGCTCCCTCCTGCCCTAGCACCAAGCACCAGCTGGGCCACATGTGTCCGTCTGAACTTGCTCGTTGCCCAGTCTGACGCTGACATTGGGACTGGGCTGGATCTTGACACATCAAACCCATGCCAGGATGTAGCTGCATGCCCTGGTTCCCTGAGATGCTCCCCTTGCTTGCTGCATCCCGCTGCACCATGATGGCTGGGAGAAGCACCCAATGCCTCTTCTAAGTGTGGGCTCCTCAGCCTCCCACCCCGTGGGAAGCTTGTGCTGGTGCAATAGGTACCTCCCCAGACCCCCTGCCATGAAGGCAGGCAGCACACCCCCAGCCAGAGGACTTCAAACCCACCCTGTAACTCCTCCTCCCACCCAAAATGAATGACAAGTGTTCTCATTGTGATAGCTACAGAGGAATTATACAGCCATAACGCTAATAGAGGCCATACACTGGCCGGGAGGGGAAGGAGAAGAATAAAAACTTAAAACACCGTCTTGTTGCATTGTTCGATCCACGGCATGGCCGGCTTCAGAAGGAAAGCGCTGCGGTTAGGGGTAATTTTTCTTCCTGCAAGAAAATATTAATTGCCTTGCCTGTGTTTATCAACAGCTGAAATCTCAGCTGCAGCAACATACTATTAAAAAAGCTTGCTTGCTATCATATTCTACTTTCTGGCATGGAAACTTTGGAGGTGGTGTGGAACTCTGTGTCTGGGGAGCCTCGTTGGTAGCTGGAGCCTGGGGGCAGACATTCCTGTCCCTTAGCCACACAGACCTCTGAGGCTCCACAGGGGAAAGTACTCATCCTCCCCTCTGCTCGGACAAAACCTCCCTTGTAGATACATATATCTGTGTGTCCTCAAGCCTTGAGCAGGAGGCTGCCAGCTGCAAGACCTGCTCAGATCACACTGCTGCTTTGTTTGAACCGTAGCCGTGCTGTGCTGCGGAGCAGGTTTCCCTTGGACAGTCCTGCAGCTTCTCAGCTGGTTTGAAACCATTACACAGCTTTCTGCTCCTAAGTCTCATTTGAAATGCTGCCTGTCACTCCTGCAGAGTCCAGCTGGGAAGTGAGGGCACCAGGACCCCAGCATGTCGTCAGTCAATAATCGACTTTCCCCTGGCTAGGCGTTCACAGATCTCCTCACGTAGACACATAAGCACAGCGATAGCCACGGTCATATTACGGTTTTGTGCTTCCTGCCACATGATAGCTTTGGGTTGCCAAGAGCTTTAGGTATAAGCCCACTTGACTGGACACTTTTTTTTCTGTGCTCTTATCTGTCAGCCACCTGCAGAAACAATGGGGCTAAGATGGTGTCCCTGCGCTTCGTATACCATATACCTCCCCAACAGCATCTTCCCACAAATACAGCCCAGCCGTTATGGCTTGTCACCTGTATGCTCAGCAGTAGCACCATTTCACTTGGACTCTGGGTGCGACTCGGGGGCAGCAGGAGGAGGAAAAATATGGGGCAGTTACGTAATCGGGACAGAAATAATTAGGTAGATGAAATCCTAAGAGAAGTAATCTGTCTTTTGAAATGAACAGACAACTTGAAAAATCTAGGAATCTTCATCAAACTATTACAAGCCCGAAGCGTGCATGTGCTTTGTTTTATGGTTTCTTAACACATACAGGGCACACAAGTATAATTAAGGGTTTGCAGTCCATCTTCTTGATATTGGAGTTGGACACTGGAGACCATGATAAATAATCCGTAAACAATCCTTCAAAACTGAATGATCTATCAATCAAAAAAAAAAAGACTCGGCATATAATTCACTTATCTACTTAATTTTGTCCCCTTTTGGTGCTGGAGGTCTAGATTAAAACCAGAAAACATAGAGTTAAAACATGCCTACCATAATATTATCCAAGGTAACTTCTATTAACTCCATGCATAATAGGAAAGTAATAGGACTAGAAGATGTTTTCACCTGATCAAAGGCTAGAAGAATGGAAAATGTTTCCTTCTGCTTAGAAAAGAGTGGTACAGAAGCATTAATTTTCACCATGTGGCAGGTGTGCATCAGACCCATGAAAATACTCACACATATCTCCAGCCTGACCATGACTTGCTGCTCCTACTGCGTATGAACACAGAGGTTTCTCTGCGTGGGTCCCCCCAGCCCACGCTCTTAAACATAGCTGTTTGGTTTTGGCTTTGTTTTTAAACAACTGTCAGCTAAGACCCGTCCTCACTGTGCTAGCAAAGCAATGCTCGAGAAAGCGCTCTCTTCTCCCACCTTGGCGAGGAGAGGAAATGTGTTTTCCCTTATTTTTAAGCTTGTGGTTTGCTAAGCATACTTCTGACTTGTTCTGCAACACTCGCTAGCCATGCTGGAATGATGCAACCCGTGTGCTGGAGCCAGTAGCTACAGCCCGGCCAGCTTCACCCTGCAAAGGTGCAGGTGGCTGGGGCCGTCAGAGCCGCGCTTCTGCTGGTGAGCAGAAAGATAACCTCTTTGGTTGCATGTGCAGCTCACCATTGCCTGTTTGCAGCAGCCTGCTCCTTAGGGAGCACTGAACTGCAAGTTCCTATTATCAGAGGTGCAAGATGTGGGGAAAGACAAACATACTGAGAACTACATGCTACAAGATGTGCAAACCCCAGAGCAGTCAACCCCATCACTTTAGTTGTTGCCTTTCTCGTATGAGTGTACCCCTACTTAAAACTCCCTCACTGGCCTGATTTGACACGCTGCCTGTGGTCCAGTCTGTTGAAGGGCAGGTCTCCTCCTGCTCCGAAGTCACAAATCCCTTGTCTGACTCTGCAGCCTCCCCATGCCTGCATCAGCTGCTGGTCAAGCAGGTCTCCCCACACCGTCAACTTTGCATAGGAGCTGCAGCAGCCCCAGATAAGGACTTCCCTGCATGGGACATGGTGACAAGGGCCCAAGTGGTGACTGTCCTAGGGAACTCCAGCAACCCTTGATCCACAGCCCCTCCAGTCCTCCTCTTTCCTGCTCCAGGGTCCAAATACCCCAAATTCTCTACCCCAGGTTCCCAGTGCTCCCATCCCAACTTCTCTTTCCCCAACCTCCCCCAACCCGAGTCACCTAAGCCCCTCCAGGCCCAAAGGAGTGTACACCCTGCCCTGCTTGCCCGGCATTTCCAGCCTCAGTCCCCCTTGCACTTTGCAAGCCCCGTCCTGCCCCAGGTCCCGGCATGCCTAGTGCTCCCAGCCCTTCCCTCCCAGGGCTGCTGGCTGCCAGCAGCTGAGCGATTTCCTCACTTTAATAGTCACATCTAGACTCCTGCCTGTCCAAACAGCTGCAGCAGACAGACGGACACATTTTTCAAAATCTTGGGCTGCCTGGGAAAGCCTTGTTTCTCAAGGCTCTCTACAGCCATTCCCATGAATATTACAGGCACCAGCTCTCTGCACCACGCCACTTTCCTTGGAGCAACAGAGATGAGGTTAGGTTGGGTGAAACTTCCAGGGATTTCCATTTTTTTTAACAGCTGGCTCCAGCCCTTGAAACATCTGCCCAGCTGGAAAAGTCCACAGAGCTCACGAGACTCATTTTTACATTAGCTGGCCCCAGTAACAGCACCAAGCTCCACCTACAAAGGCCAAGTCATCCACATCTGCAGCCATCTCCCCTCTCCTGTGTCTTGCTCAAGCAATCCTTCGACTTGTCCACTTCTTGTGATTTTTGGGAGAACTCTGCCACCATGGCAACGTCTGTGACAGACAGACTGACACACATCCATAATGCTGGAGTAGACACCTCAGAGTTTTTGCCATTATCAAATCCTTCCACTTCTCTCATCCGTTAACTCTTTCAATTCTGACATTCCTGTGTTTCCCGTGAAGCCTCTGGTCTGGAGACAAGTTTGCTTTGCTTTCACTGGGAGAAGTACTGGAATTTTTTATCACACTTGTGAAGCTAAAATGTCAGGGTTAATTTTGAAGGAGGTATGAGAGGCTGGAACATGAGTTTTGAAGCCGGTGACTAGTGGCACAACACCATTCAACGGGCAGGAGTCCATGCATGGGCTAGCTATGCATTTGATAGCTATCTATCTCAAGAGAGTGTTAGCTGGTCCTTACGGGATCGCTGAACTATTGCATCCTAGTGGGCTTGTTTTTACACAGCTGAACACTTTTTACTTCAAAAAAAGTTAATTTGGATGTATTATGGGGTCAGGGATCAAGTATCAGTAGCCGAAGCAGCCTTTTATCCACCTCTTTTCACACCGGTGCCAATGACTGGCTGGGAGTTACAGCCAATTGGTTTCCAGACTGATTTGGAAAAGCAGGGCAACCTCAGCCTAACAAATGTCTGCAGACCCCCCTCTTGGCATGGGGGAAGCCAAGGGTGAGGAACCAGCTGCTCCTTCCACATTTCTCTTCCTCCAACACGTCTGGGAGGAGAGGTCTTGCCTGAGATGCCAGCTGCATCCTCCACAGTGTGCATGGAGACTACTTCACCGGACGCGTCTCCAGCCCTCCAGTGGCCAAAAACCCGAGAAATCTGGTGTGTCCATGACTTCTCAGTGGCTTCAGTCCCAGCTTCGGAGACTTGGAGATCACACTCGGCAAAGGCAGACTTAACTCGGTGCATGCTGGCAATCCCAGGGCTCGTCTAGAGAAGCTGAGAAAATGAGCCGAGGCTGGGGGGTCTGGTGCTGAGGATGTTCATCTTCTGTGGGCGAGAGCGAACGTAATGCAGATGATGATGCAGACCTTTAAAAATGCAAATCTTTGGGCTATAAATTTACTACTCTACCCAAGGCAGTTTTTAGTTTTCCATATTTATTTATGATTCATTACAATCTGGATTTTTATAGATATTCTACTTTAAGTTTTATATTTAATTGAATGGGAGTCCTGGTATCTTTCTGCACACATTTATGTGGTTTTCATTAACTACTGTGCAATCTAAGAAAGATCTTTGTTAACCAAAAATAAGGAACGTTTGTTAATGTTTGATGGAAACAATAACAATAAAATTACACAACGATAATTAAAACCATCCGAACTGTAAAAGCTCCTTCTTAATGAATCATATTAAGCGAGGGTTCAAGCATGTATTTATGATCTGAGTTGCGATTTATGGGCTAAATCCTGCCCTCGTATGCCTGCATGAGGCTTTCACTGATTTCCATGGGGGCAGCACATGCAGCGGAAGAAGGCAAATTTTGGATGCGTGCTGATTCACTGCTGCCAGAAAAAGAACATTATTTTACCCTGACACAGTATATGCAGAACTAAAACGTAACCCTCCTCCCCCCACCATTAAAAACAGAAAGAATATGAAGCATGATGTTGCCGTGTGCCCCGGCGCTCTCCTGGTAACTGGCTATAGGGAGCTTTTCCAATGGACGGCCCAAACTCCCAGCAGTGATTTATCACTAGCTGTCGCAACGGACCTAGAGCTGCGAGCAGTTTGCAGGGGAAGCAATAACTGATGTGGACAGTCAGTTTCTCGGGCAGTTTGCAGCACCCAGCCTATTGCACAGTGTTGCACATTCAAGAATTGGGTTCTCTTTTATGCTGAAATTTCTCTATGCTGTGTTGGGAGCAGAAAAGGCTTGCAGTAGGTGCAGCCCTCCCTTGCTTTCCTTCTGAGGCTGATTGACTTTTCCTGTGTGGTGTAAATGGGCCCTAGGGCATACGAGAATCAGACCCAAAACGTTTCTGATTTGCACGGAAGAGTCAAGAAAGACAAGGCAGTATTCATAAAACTAGTAAGACATTATGAAGTTAATGATTTTTAATTAGTCAGATACAGATTTTTTTTATCTGGATACTTTTAGGGCACAAGCGGATGGATGTGCAAATAATATCACCTGACACAGCACTTTGGAGGTATTTACAAAAAAATACCGTCTTTAGAAAGATGACCGATCTCCATCTATTCCAGAGCGAGCAGAGCTGCAATCTTATTTAACAAACCCCTGATGGCTGCATGATAGAGCTGCAAACTTGCACTGGGGGGAGAATTTCATTTTAAAAGACTGCGAGTGGTGACCAGCACGTCGTACAGGGCATCTCCACGTCTCTCTAAGATTTAATGTGCCTCTACCCGGTCGCGTAGCCTCCTCTCCATCCCTCCCTCCATCCCTCCTTCCTCTCCAGGAGACGCTGGGTCCTGGCTGTGTCCCCCCACCACAGCCAGCAGCACCTCCCCTGGGTGAAGTATTTTTCAGAGAGAGCCCTGGACCTGACTGCGAGCGAGAAGGGTGGGGGAGGCTGCAGACTGTGCTGCTTCCGCTTGTTTGCATAGGCTGCGTACGCAACTCGGAGACTTATTTTTTAAAAAATGGAGCCCCCTAATGTCTATTTAAACCAGTAAAAATATACGTCCCCTTCAGCCTTCCAGCCGGAGCCCTGGCCACTCAGAAAGCTGCTCTTGGCTTCTTCATTTAACAAATACGAAGCAAGCGCCCTCCTTTCCAGCATAATGCAGGCCGCTGCTATTATCCCTGGCCTCCCAATTATCTCCGAGAATCTTTCGCTTAATGAAGTTTCTCTCCTTCCCCTTCCTGGCTCCCCAGACTCAGGGAAGCTTGTCGAACCAATTTAGCAAAACGTTATGAAGAATAAAATGTAACTGCGTTTTTCTTTCTTTCTTTTGCCGTTTAGTCGGCAGCTCCCCGCTCTGTTCTCAGCTGTGTCCTTCAGAGCAGCGCAGATCAGAGCATGGAAATGCATATCTTGTGGGTGCCGGGAGATGTGAATCATGAAAATGGAGACAATTCCTTCCCCTTGATCACAGTTTGCCCACTTTTTTATTAAAAGGGAGCCTTAAATAAAACTCTCACATCCGAACACCTCCAAAACTGAGAATCGGATCTAGGTTTTTATTATAATTCTGCCACCGCCTATGACAGTAATGGGCCAGGCTTCGAGGGTGAGCCATTACCTGCTGATGCCCTGTCAAAAGCCCAGTGTAAATCAGGCTGGGACTGCAGCATCTCCAGACCAGCTTCTAGCCTTGCAACATTGCCTGGTCATCTTTTTTTTCCCCCGCATAATTCCTCTTTTCTGCTTTTTCCTCCCTTCTGTGGCCATCGCTTTATTTTGTCTACTTTTTCAACTTTAACAGTGTATCTAACACTCCTTCCACTGCCTTGACTGAAGATTTTTTCCTTTCCAGGTCACCCTACTCTGTAATAACCTCTACCTATTCTTTTAACAGCATTCCCACAATTAAGATCAAAGAAGAAAAATAACTCTGCTTAGATTTTTTTTTAAATATGCCACATTGCTGCCATTAATCTTTCATGTTGGCAACACAGTGTGTCTTATTTAACACCACATCTTTCATGAAGAGAGGCACAGGACTCCTTTGTCTTAACATCCCCTTCTTTTCTGTAATCCTGGCAAGGATTTGAGCCCCCAAGAGCACCTCCCACAATGCAGATTTCCCTGGTTTAAAACAAAGGCTTAGCCACCCCCAGGGATGCAATGTTTGTGCGTTCCTCATGAGCTAGCCCTAAAAAAGGGATGCACACAGCAAGGTTTGAGAAGAGCTTAGCATAGCCTGAGCTTGCCAGGCCCACGTGAGATACCGAAATTGGGATGGAAATTTCCTGAAATTTTACGAAAACTTACTAAAAAAAATTAATTGGTCAGGATTGGTGGGAATCAGTTTGCAGACCTGGATGTCAGTGGACAGCTGGGTTTCCGGCTGAACATTTTTCACCAGAAATGTCTTCTTTCCTGTGAAAATGCTGAGCTCTCCCTGAGAAACCAGATGTGACACCCCCCTAATTTCCATTTGTGCTTTCTGACCCTGCATCCCTCATCTCCTCATCATCATCTCTGCAGTCCATGCCCTGGGCCTGTCCCCTTCCCATATGGTTACTGCTGCTGCAGCAATGACAGACCATCCACCACCACAGGGCACCAAGTAGAGCCTGGAGTTCGGCTGGAAAACAGAAAGTGGGGTGAAGCATGGGGGCGAGAGCTCTGACTAACTCCCTCTGCCAGGACCACTGAACTTAAGCACTTGGGGGTTATTCTGGTGGACAGAAAAACTCTTTCAGGAGGGGGAGAATAGAAAAGCACACCAAAGATATTACAGCTGGGTGGCAGCTCTTCCCCGCCCTGAGGAAATCCTGATGTCTTTCAAATCAATGAGCCGAGCAGGGCTTTACCTGAGGGTAGGCTCTGACTTCACCTGAGCCTTAGAGTGGGCTGCAGGAGAGCAAAATAAAGAGGCCGAGTCCCCAGCTGGCCTTTTCAACGTGTAAGGGACCTGTTCCAGCCCGAACACATTTCTATTGCAGTTTATTCCAAACTCAGACCATGTGCAGCTGCTGCCTGTTGGCACCTTGGACGTGCAGGTGCCTTTTGGAAAGTGGCGCCGGGGAGCTGGCAGTCAGAGCAGGCAATCGATCCAGTGCCTGGGATGCCTGCGATGGGGTCCTGCCTCTATTCCCGAGACTGAGGGCACAGACGTGGAGCTGCTAAAGCAAGACAATGCTCCCAGGCTCGATTTTTGCCCATCCTGGCTCCGGCTCTGCAGAAGTGGGAGTGGAAATTGCATCAGGAGCTGAAAGCTGGAAGTACTATAAGGCTATGGTAGATACCAGCTGCCAGCTGAGACCCCCCGAAAGCGCTGGTACCCAGAGGCAGCTGCCACCCCAGTGAGCCTCCGGCTGCCCCTGCCAGGGGAGGTGAAGCATTCTGGGGGTGATCTGGGCTGCCAAAACATGGGAGCTTAGGGGAAAAGCATGCTGGAAGAGGAGGGAGGAGAAAGCACCAGAAAAAGCAATACATGACGAGCACATTTTCCGCTTCGATGGCCCAGGAGCTCAGCGCTGTGCTGGTGCTTGGCGGAGCAGAGGCAGGGAAATCAATTTGTCTGGAGACAGCGCTGTCCCAGCCAGGCGCTGTTATCCCTTCCATCTACCATCAAGGGTATTTTCCTCCTTTTCCTGCCACGTAGTCCAGTGCATCTTTTGATTTCGGTGCTCCCCACTTCCTGGTTTGATTCCTTACCATGTGTTTCTCCAGCGTGCTTACTCGGCTCACGTCCCCGCCATGTAAAGGAGCCTGTGTTTGGCGGGGGCTGCCACTCCTGTCGCTGGGAGCAGCCATGGGATGCCCACTCGGTGGGCAGCTGATCAGCATCTCTCTTCATCCCCGCTGAACCACGTTAGCTCACCAAGTTAATTCCCAAACATTTTACTAACTCAGCCAGAGGCTGAGCCCCACAGGGATTATTGCCTCTCCTTGGAAAGGGCTGAGGACAGTGGAGAGAGAGGAGACAAAACTATGGCAAATTTGGTCTCTAATTTCAGGTGGCCGATTTGTTTTCACTTGGTTTTCCCTTGTATTTCAGACTTTGTATGTCCAGATTAAGGCTCCCCTGCTTCCTGCCACAGCATGGAGTGCAGATCTAACCCCTCATCTTGCAAACTGGATACTCGGCAAACGGAGACTTCATCACCCAGGTCCTGGCAACCTGTACGAATTTTGGGTTAAGCCACTTTCCTAGCATTCAGTCTGAGCTCTGTGGCAGCGAGGGGTACAAATCGGTGTGTCAAGCCTTTTGCCTTAATCCCATGACTGTGACATCTCCTTCTGTCATCCTCGCTACCAATGGCCATTTTGGGTACTGAAGGGTGCAGCAGTCCTGATGGCAACAGCCTGATTCTCTGCGCAAACCCTCCTGCCTCCCCCAGCACCATCCATTTGGGTAGCAGGTGATGGCATCTGTTTCCCAGTGGCTTTTAAGGCTCTTCTCCCTCTGTTGTGGAATGACAGCAGCATTTTTTTCAAGAGCAGAAATGTGCACGTGTCCAGTTCTGGACCAAAACTTGAGTGTTTGATATTTTTGGAAGTGCCTGTGCGTTTCCTTCAGACAGCAGTGTCCGACCTCCCTTGCTTTCCCTGCCTGCTGCCTCTCTGCATGATGCTGAGGAAGGATGTGAGCTCGGTTCAGTCCCCAGCCCAGGCTAGGGGTGTTGTGCCCAGCCATGAGGGCTGAGGAGGTCTGGCTGACTTTCCTGCTTTCCCAGCATTGTAACACAGAAATGAAGCCTACCTCAGTATTGCTAAACAAAAGCGTGCAGGGGTTGATTCATGTTCCCAAGATAAGGGGCACCAAATTGCTTGTATGTCAGCATTTCCTCTGAAGCAGAAAGGCTGTGCCTAAATAATACTGCCTTGGGTCTTCTCTGTGCCCAGAAGAACCAGCCTCTGTGGTCCTAAAATGTGACTATGACTCCTTGCACATTTTTTTTCCAGTTTAAAGCAACTGAAGTAACAGGAGAGCTGTGTTGCAGCCCATCAAAGCTGACTTTTATGGTATGAAAATTTATGGCATCACATGAGGTACAGCTTAAAGGCTTAAGAAGTGGCTGAAGGTGCAAGGTTTGCTGGGGTAGTAGTGGAGGTACATAGTGGGATAGCAGGAGGAGACCAGGCTGATGTAGCGTTTGTCATCCTGCCTCTCGGTGGTAAGCCCTGAATCACTCTTGGTCCCCACTTTTGGGAGTGATCAGATGATTGTGCCCTGGCAGCACCTTGGATACGTGGGTATACTCCGGGCCAGAGTCAAGAAGCAGAGGAAACATTCAGCAGTGGAGGTGATCCTGTGCCTCACACTCCACCTCACTCCCTGGCTGTTTCTTTAGTGGTGTGCTTGTACCCAGAGGCAGCAAACCCAGCTGCAGAGGTCACTTGATGGCAGCCCTTTTTTGCATCCTCAGTATGGTCCAGGTTGCTTCTTTTTCCAGTTGTACCGTCAGCAGCTTCTGAAAAGCAAAAGGGAGAAACCTCTCTGCAAACAAAGATACAACCAGAAGGAAGGCTGCCAACCTTTAAATGGTGCTTTGGCCCAGCAGAGCTTTTGGTAGTGATGTCCACCACCTGAGCTAACGGTGCGGCTGGCGGCTGTAGCAAACCATTCTTGACCAGGCGAATCAGCATCTGGAGGGATCGGAGATATACACATTGCCAGGGGCTGAAGATGACCATGGCCTATTAACAGGTGGTAACCAACCTCCCTCACCTGGGGTGACGTGTGTGGCTTTCATCCCCATCTAATCCTGCTCCTTGTGTTAATGTCTTTCTTCTTCCATCCCAGTTTGGGGCTCCCTTTGCCTCCTCTGCATGTGAATGCTGGACACTTCCCGTTGCTATCCAGACAGTGCCAGGAGGAGCACTGAAAACATGTCATGCCATCAATGGTTTCATCTCCAGCATCTAGCACTTTTGCTGCCTTTGAGAGCCCTGAGGGGCAAGTGCAGGGAAAACCTGGCTCCGTGCCACTGCCCTGGGGCCAGCCCTGGCAGAGCAGCCTGGACCTGCAGTGACTGTGGCCGCTGCTTGCCCCGGGCTGTGCTGAGACAGAAATGAAGGTTGCCCTTCAGAGGGTTAGAGCATACCCACACTGGGGTAAATGTGCACAGGACCAGCAAAAAATGATTCCCTTTTCCTTGGCAAGTGCTGAGATCCCTGATCCAAGCCCTGAAAACGCTCAAAAGAGGTGCTGGCAGAACAGTTTTAGCATAGACAAAACCGAAGTATTTTCTTCCAGCTCCATTGAGAGAGCCAGCTGAATAATTTTTTGAAACGCTTCCCTAAATATTCAGCCAGAGATGTGGAAAACGTCTGTACAAATACGTAAAAGAAAAGCACGCAAGGACTCTGATGTGTAACGCAGTGTATTAGAGAAGGTTAAGCGCAGCTATTTCACCTGCTCCAGCTCTACCACACAGCTCTAACCTCTGCTTTTGTATAGTCTGGGTGTCCTTGACCAACACAGTCAACCTCCAGATGAAATGTTATCTCTGCCACGGAGAAAACACTTCACAGGCTTGTTGTGACACTCGGTCATTTGTGTAGCACTGAAGGATGGAAAGTGTTACACATGTGTTATGTATTACTATTAACTCGGAGACTTTCTGATTTCTAGTGCCATGAATGATAGTCACAGATGTACAAGGATCCGCATAGTTTGTAACAGAGGTAGGCTACAATAAGGATAGTCTTGAACTTTCTATTGGCTATTTTTAATTCAAAACCAGATCTGGAACTGAGGTTCAGCCTTTGCTCTTTAGTTATCCAAATAATAAAATTAAGACCAAAACCAGATGAACTTAGGGAAAACTAAGGTTCAGATCATATCAAACACTATACCTCAGGCCAAAATTTAACATGCTGATACTTTTTCTCCTTGCTTTTAATCTATGTGAGGGACTTTCTCCTCCTCCTTCCAGAAACCAGGTGTGTATTCTTTTCTGGATGGCATTTCACGGCAAAGTACATCCTGGTTTATGTTCCTGATCTTCATTTCATGAAACAAAAAAGGAAAAAAGAAGCCAGTATTGCTTGCAAGTATTAAAACCGCAATGGTGGATGGGAGCAAGATTCAATGCAATAGAAAGCAGATTAGATTAAACAAACAGTTGAAAATTTATTCTTCTGGTTAATTTTATCTGTAAAATTGTCCTAAAGACTAATATTGTCAATTCTCATTTGGCTCTGTAGGACCCTGTGTGAATCCAAATCCATCCTTTTTTGGCAGGCCTTTTTATCACCAGTAGTACAGTGACATCTAAGTGCAAGAAGATGGGCCAGTCGGAGCATAGAAAATTGATTTGAGCAGCACCATCCCCCCTTGGCTGGCTGCAGATAAACAGTTCAGCTAATATGCTGCTCCCGACCTCTTTGGGGCTATGTTTGAATATGATCTAATACAGCAGCTGCTCCACTGGAAGTGCTGAAAGTAAAGCAGTCCCCGAGAAGTTTTGCTTTTCTCTTGCTTTTTTAAAAGGTGGGGGAGAAGAGTAAAAAAAAAGAGTTGCAACAATGAAAGCCTTATGCGCGAGGCCTATGTACCATTTTGCTGCTTAGTAATCTTTTTTAAAATATTGAAAGCAAGGGAAACTAGTCTACACTAGACATCAAGGTACAAAAGTGCAATTAAGCTATCTATCTTGGCTCTTTTTCTTTCCCGAAGCTTGCGTTCCAAAGCACCCGAGTAACTGATATGCTTGAGACAGTGATTTAGAAACAATTTGCACGGGTGCTGATAGCAATGGTGCTCAATGCATCCCTCCCTTCTAGCTGCTGCCTCCTGGGCTCAATCGCTCGTTGTTTGTGCTGTCAGAATGGGAACTGAACGCACAGCATGAACCCACCCTGCCGTGGGTCCTCCTCCAGCAGCCAGCTCTTTAACCGAGGGCTGCAAAGGGGAGCAGGAGCTGAATGCACCTCCCTGGCGGGCAGATGCTACAGGGCCGCCGCTGCGGCTCAAAGGCCGTGCCATGGCATGGCCGCGTCTGCCCAGGGCACGAGGGGGGCAGTTGGGTTATGCCGGCAAGAGGATGCCCTGTGGCACTTGCAGGGGCTGCATGCCCACACTGGGGCTGGCCCTGGCTCTCTGCGGCCAAGGTCAGAGGACAGCCCCCTTCGGCCCCGTCCCTAGCCACGGGCAAGCCCCGGGCACAGGGCATGACAGCATTGGGCTGTAGCAGGCATGTTGCTCTGAGCGGTGAAGTGCCAAGGGCACCGAGGCCGCCCTGCTCCCCACAGGAAAGGAGCGGGAGTTCCCTTTCTGCTTCGGGCCTCCATCTGGTTTTGGATGAGGGAGTGATCGAGCACGAGGAGGGCAGGAAATATGTAAGAGGCAGAGCCCGCCGCTCGGCTCTCTCTTCTTTTCTTCCCATTTTGAGATCAGGGGACTGGAGCGCTCCTGCCATTCATCTTCCCTCCCGCTTGCTGCCAGGGCTGCTGTGCTCCACGCAGTTTCTTCGAGTGCTGTCATCCCCGCAGCATCTGAGTGCCTTCCAGCAGGGCATTACGTGAAGTGACTAACATCTGTCACATGTGGCTCATTCTTTCCCTCAATCAGCCTCAATCAGCTTTTCTGCAGGCAACACTCCCTATCTACAAGTAACAGCCATCACGGGGGCTGGAAAGATGGATGCTCTCTCCTCTGCCTCTCCTTTCCTAGCTTTATTCTGATTTTCTCCTATTGCTTTTCATTACCTTTTGTTTTCTTCCCGCTCACCACCACCACTACCGTTATTTGCCTTTGTCTTCCACGTCCCCAGTAAATCTTCTCTCCTCTCTTTCCTTATCCCTTTCCTTGATCTGTTTCGTCTTTCTTCCATTTCCCCCCCAAGACCACCTTCCTCTTCCCCTCTTTCCACCGCGCTACCACCCCTTTACCCCCCATCTTCCCCATGTCCAGTGCTAGGACAGCTAGGTGCGGGGATGGCCCCTGCCTCCACCCCAGGTTACGTTGTGCTGGTAGGAGAAACCTCGCAGCCTGCTAGGTCCCACCAGCCCCTGGGATTTCTTCCTTCAGTCAGTGCCTTTCATACACCAGTTCAAACTAAAAGCACATGGAGGCAGAAGCAGCCAGCTGTGGTCATGTACATGAGGTTCTACCCACTGGCTTGGGAGCAGACCATGATTAGGAAGCAGAAGGCTGTTTGCACCCCTGGCCTGCTCCTACCATGCCGGTGGCTTTTGACAATGGTCCTTGTCCCCAGTGCCTTGTTCTTGCCTTCTATAAACTGCAGACAGTGCTACTGACTGCTTGGGCTCAGTGATTGAGGGGGTATTACTTTTGGGGTAGGAAGAAACCCTGAGGTCAGAGCGCAGATCCCAAGCTTTTCTCTAGGAGTGACCGGGATAACACCACGGGTGGCCGAGTAGAGCTAACTCAAACTTAAATTTGGCCTCCTGTTCCAATCAAAGCAAACACCTCGCTCGCTTTCCCCGCCTTTGAGACAGAAAACAACTCCTGAATTAAACATGAGAGCAGAGGTGCCCTCCCCGGTCATCACATTCAATCCCTTGCTATGGGCGGACAAGGTGTCGTATAATCCCTTTCACAAATGTCTTGAGTTGGATGTTAAAACCAGGGAGTTATTATCCCTCCCCCACAAAACAGCTGATGCTTCAGAATTTAGATGATAGGTGAGAAAGGAGCACAAGATGTTTTTTTCCTCAGCCGAAATTTCAGCAATGAGGGAGAAAATTTATCGGAAAACTCCAATATTCTGCTCTTACTGAGCAGTCAGAAAAGTTTGGATTTGAGATGCAGGTAATTTTCTTTATTTAAAAAAAGGCATATAGAGAGTTACTAATTTGAGGGTAATCTGTACAGCTTTTCTACAATATTATCTTAGATGGACAAATAGCAAGAGAGAGCCTATTTACTGGCAGATGCTTTAACAAGAGCACTGCCTTCACAGCCCTCTCGTTTAGCCGGGACATTCGGTCCCACACCTGCTCGGCTCCAATCTGTTACACAGCATCTTAGCCCTGTCTGCAATTTTTGCAAACTGAGGTTTCCCCGCTTGTGCTGATTTTAGCCAACCGTCAGCCAAGAGGAGACAGTTTTAAAAAGTCAAAACATTTTTACGGTTACAAACGTTTTGCCTCTTCATTTTAAATGTTGTCTTGATTCCAAACTTGCTTGTATCTCCTCCCCCCTGAAGGAGTTGAGTACAAGGCCCTGCTTCCTGGGCTGAGCCTGAAGGACGTATCTGTTCCCTCACATTCAGTTTTTCATTGTGAATGGTGAATCAGTGAAAACTGAAATGTTACTACAGCTCTAGTCTTTGTTTCCAAGCCATATATGCTGAAATGCAGATGCCTGGCCTGTGCTATAGCTCTGCACTGTGCTCCCACAATCAATGTGAGTGGCTGAACGTCGCTTCCCATCCTGTCTCCTGTCTACAATGAGTATAACCATCATCAGTGTGCATTTGACGTCTTTCAGGAAGCTGGCACCAGGACCAGAAGACAGGTTTGGGAGTGCCTGTTTCTGACCTACCCAATATTTCCAATGAATTCATGCCCAGGAAAAATCACTTCTCTGTCACTTAGGGCTGATGAAGACATGATACAGGTCATCCCCTGCTGGGATGCAGCAGTGTCCTCGAGCCAGCTGGAGATGGTGGGAAGCAGCCCCCAGCCAGCCAGCTGAGGGATGCAGCCCTGAGCTGCAGCACATGGTATTGCTGCTCTCTGGCTTAGGGGCTGCCTGACTGAGGGGGATGCCCAGAGGCACTGAGGGGGTTGGAGGTGCCTCCCTCTGACAGCCAGCACCTTCCTCCTCATTCACGCTCAGCTCTGAGCAGCTGGCTTCCCTCCCAGGGCTGATTTCTTGCAAGCCCCGGGCCAGCTGGTGGCGAGTGGGGACCAGCAGAAAAGCAGCGTACTGGCTCTGCATTTTGGCACTGAATTCCTGGCATCTCGTCAGCTCGGCCACTAGCAAGCACACAGACGGCAGGGAGGAGTGGAGCATCCCCTTGGAGCTGAGGCTCCTTTTCGGCAGGTACCATTCCCAGCACTGCCACGAGCCAGGCTCGCCCGGGGACATGCCAAAAGCCAGTGGGAAAAGCGTGGTTGTCTCTTGCTCTTCTCTTCCTTGATGAGGCTGTGCTGCTGACAAATTCAGGGTATTTCCTCGGCTGGCACAGATACCATCTTGATGGAGAGGTTCCTTCCTGCCACGCAGGGAACTCGCCTTATTAGACAGATAAGATTTGTATTTATTGTCGCTTTGTCATCTCAACAGTGGTGCAGGGTGGCAGGAGCTGGCTGCTCTGCTGTCAGAGGCGGTGGCACTCCTCCCGTAGGCATTTAGGCTAAATCTGGAAAGGTGCATGCGGGAGGCTGTCCCACACATCCTAGGAAACCCTTATCGATACAAAGAGGCCAAGGGATGCAAGGAGAGCTGGGAGGCAGCCCATCTCTGCCTTTCCCTGGAAGCTGGGAGTTGGGACTGTCACAGCCTGATCCTTCTCACACAGCTTGTGTAAGACGGTGTAAATCCTCCACTCTTACGGAGTTAGACTGCCACGGAGCAGGGACCGGGGAGGGGAGAACTGGTCTTAGCACACTGAATTACTCTGCCAGCATCACACTCTTAGCATGACAGGCGAAGGGACTTGCTCTTACGCCTGGTTTCCCTCCTCGGCAGAAGAAAGGAGTGTCAGGAAAGGAAATCAGGGTTAATCCAGGGAGCCGGCTCAATGGCTGGCACGGGTACACGTCTGTCCTTTGTACTGTCAGCTTTCAGCAATATCACACTCGTGCAGAGGGTGTTGCTCTGGGGCATCGGTGTAGAAAGAGCCAATCAAACTCTATTTATCAGCTTTGCCTTCTCAAAGGCCGAGCTGACACAGCACTGGATTTTTATTTTACCGATCTAACACCAGGATTTATGGGTTGTATCCAACCGCACATTGCAGGGCACCATCTAAATAAGTATTTATCACGTTGGAAGGGGCCCTGAAGGCGAGCGGCGTGCTTAGCACCGTGTAGCCCCTCGTCCTTAAGTCAGCTGCATGCAGGCAGCCTGACTGTCACAAGGAGAGCTCACCCCTCAATTTTGCATTGCTACAGACGGGCTGGTGAGCGGTCTTTGCCAGGGACACACATCCATCATTTCAGCAGCCGGCGGTCTGCTCTCCCTGCAAGCGCTGTGCCTTGAGGTACCCAGGGTTTCGCCCGGAACCCGAAGCTGTCCACAGACTTGCTCCTGCCCAGTACCCGGCACCCCACGTCCGTGGCAGTGATAGAAGCTATCCACAGAGGAAAAGCTGGCTGATGCCACTCAAAAATGCACGGCATTTCCTAGGCTGCACAGGGACTGTGGCTTGTGCATGAGCTGTGGCTTCCCCCTGACTGTGCTCCAAGGAAGCGCTTAACCACCTTTAGTCTGCGAGGCAGGGAGCCGCTCCCAGAGGAGAACGGAACGGGGCAAAAAAGGTTTGGTGAAAGCTAATACAACTGGCGCGGGGGGGGTGGTATTTCGATGCCTGACCCATACGCTGCTGGTGCATTTCTTCAGTTACTCGGCATTATCTGCTGTGCAGCCCAGCCTTCTCACTGCTGACTGATGATACCTCTCTTGGCCATCAGGCAGGCAAAAGATGGAAATTGTCTTATTGCTTTTGATATATCCCTGTAATAGGATTCAGTGGAGATTTTGCTGGGGAAGAACTGGTGGTTCACATTTCTGCTCTCTTCTTTGTTTGCTCTACTTAATCAGAATTAGGAGAGGAGCTGAATTTCTCTCCCTTTCCCTATGCTCCTTGTACAACTTTGAGTCGCTGGGTTTTCCCCACATGCAGGATATAGCGGAAAGTAGAAGTGAAGACCTCTATGCTAATCTCACAGTGAAGAAGACAGGAGCACGATAAATTCCTGTCTTAAAATGAAAATATCCCTCTCCCTTCAGCCATGTAATTTCAATGAACTACTGCTCCAGCTTTCTGTGCCTACTTCTTCTTTTCTGCTCTGTTATTTACTGGCCTAGACCAGCATGGGAGAAAGAGGTTTCATATATTGAGGTTCATTTCTTTGCAGAGATAAGCATTTCTTCATAGAAAGGGTTATTAGGCATTGGAATGGGCTACCCAGGGAGGTGGTGAAGTCACCATCCCTGGACGCGTTTAAGAAAAGACTAGATGTGGCACTTAGTGCCATGGTCTAGTTGACACAGTGGTGTTAGGTCAAAGGTTGGACTCGATGATCCCAGAGGTCTCTTCCAGCCTAGTTGATTCTGTGATTCTGTGATTTCTTTCCTTTATTTCACACTCCCTCTTTTTTATACCCCTAAAGCTCTCTGTTCTCCCACTAATAAGAAATCCCACATCAGACTTTTGTCTTTCAGCCTTCGGTTACATCTCTCATCCTCTCCGACTTCAACGATATGACTCAAATGTAACATGGGATGGATTCGGTCCGAAACAGAGGAAACCAGATGCCACACCAAGGTGCTCTCCCCCAGTGGCTTGATCTGTGGCTGGGTTGGCAATCGGCATGCTCCGGGGGTGGCTCCAGCTGCGACCCTGAGTCAGACCCCAGGGGAAGGGCAGTAGCGGTTCATTAAAAACCCACCGCCATGTGCTGGTGCACAACCCAGAGTGGATGTCACCATTTTCATTGCGGAAAAAGAGAGACCAAAGAGAAAACGTGACAAAGTACATCTCGCCTGGCTGTTGATCTTTAAGCAACAGTGTGATTAGCAGCGTCTTCCCTTTACATTTCAAAGTGCCGGAGCACAATGGCAGGGAGATAAACATCCAGAGGTGCTGCCTGCTGAAAGACATCTTTCTGACAGCGCATTTCAGCTCCTGCCACCCTCACTGGAAAAAACATGAGGTTTTAGTCAACAATGAAAGAGAAAAAGCCACACTTTATCAACCATAAACAGTTGCCTATTTGTATTTGTTTTTCCTCTAGTGAGTTCCACCTTTGAAACGATGCTCTCCATCCATCCTTGTGCAGCTGGGAGACTGAAGCCGCTTTCCCATGGACTTACAGGGCCCCGACTCCTTCTCTGAGGGAGCTGCAGCTGCTGGGAAAAATAAAACACACCTAACTCCTCTCTTTGCCTGCACCAGGGACTTTGCCTTTCTCCTCTCCACCTCCCAGGAAGAGGCTGGACCTGTTCCCATGAGGCGGCCAAAAGCCAGCAACGAAGTCTGCACCCTTCGTGCTTCCCAATCAAGAAAACGCAGCCCAGCTCCCTTATCAAGAGTTATTGGCTACGACAGCTGCATCAGCTTAGGCAGGATTAAAAAAGAAAAAAAAAAAGAAAAGAAATAGGAAAAAAGAGAAAAACCCTCCTTGCTTCTGAAATTACTCGCAAAGTCACCTTTTTAATGCTAACACACACAAAATGCACTCAGCCACTGATTTCAGCAGACCATATGCTGCCACTGCTGCTGGCCAGGTCCTAAGGGATGAATTTTTTCCCCTTCAACAAACCTACAGAAATGTCATAGAAATTTATATGCTTATTCACAGAGCCGATAAAGCAGAAAACCAGTGTTTCAGCTATTTTTGTTTTGCTTTGCAGATGGACAGTAAAAGACATAAATCTCCTTCCCACTGGTCTAACGCCTTGCCTGGCTCCCTCTTTTGTGTCGAACTACCAGCTCTATAGGACTTGCCCATAGTCCGAGAGCCAGCCCTCCTCTTAGTTAAATAGGAGCAGCAAGGCAAAGCAGCAGGAATCTCCCACAACATTGCCCGTGCCTCAGCTGCTGAGTTCAGGCATGATTTTCTGTGCAGCCACCAAGGCAGGACAGCTTTTTTTTACCATCTTTGATGGAGAAATAAAAGCAAGCTGCACACCCCGGGGCTGTCCCTGCTCCTACCCTCCCCGTGTTAGCGTACTGGCTCTGACAAAATGCATGCCATCCCCCCACGACGTTATCTGATGTATGCCCAGATTTACATCACTCTGCTGCACACCTCCATAAATCAGGGCAGAGCCCTGGGGGGACCCTGGCTGGCCCCCTCCTGAACCACGTGCCGGTTGCAGACCTGAGTGATATTTTACAGATGTTAGACGTTTAACCTCAGGAAAAGCAATATGAGAAGGGGTGTGGGTACTGTGGCTAAATCTCCCTCCTAGCTATATTTACAGCCACAGCACAGGATGGAGCTTGCAGCCTGTTGGAAAACCTGCCTCTCATGGCACATCACCAGGGAAATTCAGGATTAGCGACTGAGGCTTGTTGACTTGCTGACTGAAGGAGGTGGCGGGAGGGCTCCTGGCTGAGGGCAGGAGGTGGTTTTTCTTCAGCGGATGGCCCTGCAGCTCCCAGGAGAAGTCTCCTGGGAGTCATCCCCTCCCTGGTCCTGCATTTCCCATGCTGTTGCTGCAAGCACGGCGGGCAGTGATTCCTTCTTCAGGCAGGGCATGCCTAGGCGCCGCTGCAAACCCATCAGCATCAGCCACAGTGCCCCCCCATCGGTGCTTGAGGGGCTCATTGCCCCCCACTCCAGGAGAGCCCCTCCTGTGCTGCCCAAGACCAGGAGCATGGAAGCGGTGGCAAGAGCGCTGCTCAGCAGCAGTGCAGCTTTGAGCCCCGTCCCCAGTGCCATCCCCCCAGTTATTGCGGTACAAACACACCCGGCACACAGCTGCTGGGACCGCTTGTCTGCACAGCCGCTGCGAAAAGGGGCTGCCTTTGACAGCCGCGCCGTGCCGGGGAGCAGAGAAATTAGGAATAAACCCAAACCCCGTGGGAAGAGAGGATTGCGCCTCTGTGCCTCACACGAGGAGCTTGGCGGTTTAGGCAGGCTGTCATCCTGGCTAATAACGGCAGGCCAAATATTTAACTAAGATCTCACGATAGCGAGGAGCTCAGCAGAAGGAGGCCTGCAGAAAGCAGGTGCTTCCCCTCCAAAGTCTGATTTCTCCTTATTTAAAAAGGAGAAAATAGGTCGGCTATCGTATCCGCCAAGGTCAGAAGCTCAATTTGTATTTCGGAGCTGGGAAAGGTGAATGCTCCGGAGCTACATCCCTGATGGAAACAATCACTCATTCTAATAAGGCTGGCAGAGGCTGGAGCCTGCCTTGTTCAGATACAATTATTACAGCCCGGGTGTCAGATTACTGAATCTATTAGCCGGGAATCAGCTGTTATTTCAGAGCAAGACAGTTATCCTACAAGCAGTTGTGATGTACATCATGCGTGACGCCCGGGTCCGGCTTACCCCGCCGGTACTGAGGGCGGGAGGGGGGCAGGACCACCTACGCTGCTCAGGAAAAAGCCCGTGACAGTGACCTCTGGACACAGATACATCTATCAGATCGTGGCACCAGTGTTGCAATGATTGGGGAATATCCTTACCAAATAACTCGATTTTCTGGGAGAGGGAGGATCCTGAACTTGTCATAAATGCAATGCATGGGTGTGTTGCAGGCTGTGTGTGTCTCTCCTGCCTGCATCCAGAGAGAGACGGGGGTGAGAACCGGGTGCCAGCGCTGATTTTCTGCCCCAGAGGTGTTGGGGAAGCCTGAATGGGGAAGGAGGGGAGCGATGCTCGAGTCAGCAGGGAGCTCTTTGTGCAGGAGCTAAAATAAGAACTGCCTGTATCCAAGAAGAAATACAAATTGCTGGTTAACAGAGCATTCCCACCCCAAAGCACAGCTTAAAAATATATCTGTGCTACTTTAGCAAGACTAAGAGGCGTGCCTGCACGGTTCTGGCGGAGCCTCCCTTGGAGCAAGCCCAGCCATCCTCAAACCCAGCACCGAGCAGGCGGCTCCCCAGGGCCCCCCTTGCCCCATGTCTTTTCTGGTAGCAGGCAGTTTTCCTAGTGATGTCCTCCCAACCCTTTTTTACCTGCCCCCCACTGCGGAGAGGATCACCTTCTGTTCTGCAGTGAGAGAAATGAAGCACCACAAACCGTTTTAGCTCCATCCCTGATATCACTGGTTCAGTGGGACATATCCAGGCTTCCTGGCTCTGTCCCATCGATGTGCAGAGGCTGGAAGTTGCAAAACTTGATGTTTTATGCTTCTTGGTTCCCATCTTCGTTTTAAACACTCTTTTTCCGTAGTAGGGGACACGGTATTTTCCAGGCAACCCAAACGCTCACTCAGTGAACCTCAGTGTCCCCCAGGGAGGGCACAGGGAGTGGGAAGGTGACAGGAAGGAGAAGTAAAGTCACAGGCTTAGGGCCGTATGTCCTAATTGTCGTTTTGGTGGGTTTACCCTGTTAATTCTCCATGTTTGCACTGCTGCTCTTTTGTTTTATTAACATGAGAAAGTGCTCATCGAATTGAGAGGCTGGCTTTGGGACAGGTTTCTCACAAGGCTGGGACAACAGCAGCATGAATCGTGCACTGCACAGGGACCATAGATGCCCATGAAGGACCACCACAGTGGGGGTAAGGCTGCAGGGTGCAATCTATTCAGTTATGAAATGCAGCCATGAGCAAGAGGAACAGGATCTCTGGTTGGGTTGATGGTGAGGTGTCAAGGATAAAGGAAGTTGCTCCACCTGCTGACAGAGTGATTATGGGCCATCGTAATATTCCCTGATGACTGGGAATGGCACATCAGGCCCATCTCTGGAAGTCATTTCATTGACTGCATGAGAAACTGTTTCTTGGAACAACTTGTTTTGACAACGGCACAGGAGAAGACAACTTTCAGGTTAGTGAGATGTTACCAGCGGGTGTTGATGGAAACACCACCTCCTACACTTGCCAAGGAGAGCTGTGTGCAGGTGTGACTCCTTGGGGACTGTCACAGAGGTGATCCTGTTTGGAAATGGGCTTATTTAAGTTAGCATCACGATAAGGGAAGTTGTCAGCAGCAGGCTGAGAACCAGGGATGAGTGGAAGAAACTGTAGCAGAGGAGCAGACAACTCTGGCACCTCCCTAAAAATCCTGGCATCCTTAGAAGTGCATCAGGTCAGAGAGGCCAGAGCAGTGTCTTCTGGGTCAGAGTTGCCACCCTACCATGCATTGTTCAGGATGCAAGTCCCCTACACCTCCAAGCCTTGTTGGACACCAGCATTGCGTGGTAGAAGCAGTGTGGGATATGAGGCCCATGAGGAAGATATCCTTCCCAGAAGGCACGTGCAGCCCTGAACCACCTAACAGGCAACTAACAAAGGCACTACCACAGCAGAGGAACAGGCAGATCCTTTTAGCACTTTCCTTAGAGGACAAAGCAGCCGAAGGTGCAGAGGACAAATGGTAGGATTTGGGATGTAACTCCAGACATAGGTCATGGGGAGGTGGGACAGGGAAGACCGCAGATCCATGGCAGGTTCTTCTGTCTTAAGCCCCAACAAACTTTACAAAGTTGACTGCAGTAGCCTTTCCTGCTGGCGATCGGCAGGCATTCATCTAGCCAAAGGGAAAAGGGAGTGGGGCATTTGACCCAAAGAGGTGGCAAAGCAGGAGGCCCCAGCCCCACAGGTGTAGCTGCTCACAGAACACAGTGCAAAGGCAGCAACAGGACCCTGACAAAGCAGGTTAAAGCTCTTTCTCCAGCTGCACTTGCACACGAGAAGGGAAGTGCCCAAATCTGCAAGATCAGGATTTGCAGGAGCTTTTCTTTATTAGAGCAACTCCTCCCCGGATGAGGATGGGTGGTGTGCAGAGGGTGCCATGCTGTGCACCACTTGTCTGTCCAGCCGAACAG
Organism: Nyctibius grandis; assembly: GCF_013368605.1. Lineage (NCBI taxonomy): Eukaryota > Metazoa > Chordata > Aves > Nyctibiiformes > Nyctibiidae > Nyctibius > Nyctibius grandis. The sequence goes on from NC_090659.1 coordinate 28,197,249, forward strand.
TGCGACTCCCCATCTTGGCCAGGTGGGACGCTTCGGGGATAATTGACCATTCTTCATTACTGTGCCCATCGGAGGAAGTTTTTTCTCCAGCCCAAGCACTTAGCTGTTGGCTTGTGCCCTGAAGCATGAGGGCTAATATCACTTGCACATTTTTACCATAGAAATGAAAGAGAGAGGGTATTTTTTTGATTCAATGGGAAACAAGTGAATAATAATTCTGCAAAGCCATGTAATGGAAAGAGAGACTTTGAGCGCAACAAGAGACGGGATTTTAAAATTTCATCTGCACAGCAGAAGGTCCTGCCAATTGAACCGTTTCCAGTAAACAATCTGCTAAGTCTGACAGTTTGAAGGAATACCAGACTGCCAGGAGTGAATAGGCTGGGATTTTTAAGAGGTTTATTTTTCATCTGAACACTTCTGTTTGTGAGCAACAGCTTAAAAACCAAAATGCATGTGCAGCGGCGTTAGCAGCCAGGCACAGGGCTTCCCCGCCAGCCGGGGCTCCAGGAGGAGCAGAGGAAAAGGGCTGTGCTGGTGACACGACCTGTGTGGGGCCGCGGCACTGTGCTATTAGGTCTGCACCAGGCCATCTCGTACTGCTGCAACAGGCTGCTGTGCACCAAGGGAGCCTCTCCGGTGCTCCCACACTCCCGCAGAGAGGTTTGGGTTAAGCCCAGTTCCTGTCCCCGATTTCTGCTGCCTTCTGGGCAGGAGCATCAGTTGATCTGGGGACACAAAGGAGTGCAGGGGACCAGCTGGAGGTCAGGGCTTGCAATCACAGGACTGGGGCAAGCACGGCAAGAGGCTGATGTTCTGTGTAGCTCGGGGTGGAGAGCACTCCCCCAATGCAGCAGAGCAGGGACATAACAGCCGTGGCATGCTGCAGGGGCTGCCTTCTCCCAGTGCAGGGGAGCTTTGCTTCCCTGCTGAGAGCACGGGGACGAGGAGGTGTTTTACCACCAGGGTAAACACCTCTGCAAGGAGGTATTTAACCTGGGCAAGACTCCTCCTGTCCTGGTCAAGCTAGTGACAGGGATTAAGGGGTTGAGCCTCCATGAGGGACAAGGTCAGCAATGGCTTTCTGTGCACAGCTCTGTGATGGCTAGCTGTAGGAAAAGGGTGGCTGACGAGAGAGGAGGTGCTGGCCAGGGTTACACGGGAATTGCCTCGAAGCACTCTGTGTGTGACAGGAGGTGCACAGTCAGCACCTCCAATGCACACAGCCCACACAGCATCCAAAATCAGGGACTGTTTTGAAGGTACGGTGTTACCTATCTCACAGACAGTTTTTGGAGCCAGGCACAGAAGAGGATGGGATTATTTGGGCCTGAAAATATTGGTATCTCAAACCTTTTGTCTTCTCCCTCTCAGCAAGGAAAGAGGAAAAAGGTTTTGAGGCAGCTGCAGACCCAGCTGGGATTAAGAAAACAGCTTGAAGCCTGTTCTCCCAGTTTAGATCAGGGGTTCGAATCCATGAGGGGACAGCCCTGCCTGTCTTGTTTTGAGGCAGGATCCTCACATTCAGCCTAGACTCACGAGTCTTTTTTTCCGATAAAAAGTTTCATCTTGAGTAATCTGGTAAACCCCCTGGGGACTTTTTAGATTTTTTAGTGCCTGATGTCTCCTGACAAACACCACCCATGCAGGGGACAAGGGGCTCTCCCAGCGCACAGGCTGTGACACCCTTCTCTTGCAGAGCACGTAAACCATTTCACCCACCGCTCAACCTACATTTGAAAATAGCCTATTTCTTCATCTCTCTGCTGCTGTACTTGGAGGCTGCTCTAGTCTCCCTCAGCTTTCCTACCTGCTCTCTTTTGTAGAGGGATTTCTAATTGGATAAAGGAGGAGTTTCTTAATCCTATTCCTGTCTTGGTGATAACCCTACAACATGCCCCTTTCACTACAGCAGAAAGTTGCTGGGTCATGAGAATCATCACCCTACTTTTTCCAAATGCAATTTAATAATTATCCCTCTAAAAATTGGGGCGCAGAAGGGGTTTAGTGATCATTTGCATTTCTGAGAATTAAATGGAAAAAGGCAAGCTTGGTGCAAGCCAGCACAGGGGAAAGTGTAGCCTGTGCAAGCAGAGATGGCTGAATGCGCAAGAGGATAACAGCGTTGCAACAGATGCCTGGAAATACAACCCTGGTTGTTCGGTGGGGAAATCTCCCGGTCCAGAACATGTCTGACATGCAGGGAGACGTGGGCTGTGTGCTCCTCTTCGTGTGGCAGAAGCCGGTTTTGCAAGTGCCAGGGCTTTTCATCAGTGCCACTGCTGGTTATCACCACAAGAGCCCAGATGCAGCTCACCTGGGTTTGGCATCGGAATGGGCCAACAAATAACTTCCTCTGAGCCAACATGCCTGCTGTCACACTGCTGCAGTCCACGGGGTAGGAACTGACCTCTTCTGCTCAGAAATACTTGAAAAGCAAGGACTAGAGCTTAGGCAGGGAGTGAAGCCTGGCCAGGTGACACGCAGACGGAAACACTGACGTGCAGAAGTGTCAAGCAGTAGCATCTGGAAACAGCGACTGTAGGGCTGAGATAAGAGGGGCTATTTCCACAGCTTCCTGTGAAACAGGGATATTCGCAGCTCTGAAGTCCAAGACTGGCCCTTCTTTTAGCATGGTGACTCCATCCCCCTCCGCAGGTGAGGTGGCAGCTCAATGACATGTGTCACCTAAATCTTCACTGGGTGCTCTGCCTAGGGAGGGGAGAGCTTGTAACCATAGGCATTGCAGGGGGAAGACCTCAGCAGTGTCTTGTCTCAAGCTCCTTCCTGACTGCTGGGTATAAGATGAGTGTGGGAGGTGAGATCTGGGTTAGAAGTCCCACATCTTCACTTTAACACACTTGAAGCTGCCTCCTCAAGGCTTGTTATGGTCACTTTATGATGCAGGTTATTCTGCATCATACACTCTTTTGGGCTTTATTTTTGCATGCTGCTGTCCTTTTTTTTTCTCTTACAACATTAAAGACTAAGCCTGAAAAAATAATATACTTGGTTGCAGTACACTGTAGTTGACAAGTCAGGATTTGACCACCACGACTTAATTTTCAAAGTATAGGACATGTGGTATGTCTCTGTTGTGCCTCATGCCAGCTCCTGAGTTAGCGGCCAGCTTGCAAAGATGCCAAGTATTAAGCAGAAAGATTTAGAGAGAATTCCCCAAAATGAAAGGAAATGAAACTACTGGGCACTGCTTGGCAACCCTCTTAGGACTGACTCAAGATGTCATTGTCACAGGAGAGCGTGGCTTCTTGCTCTCTCTGAGAGAAGGGCCAAAGCCAAATGGCATCTGCTGGTCCCTGTTGATGCCATTCTCTGTCTCCACCGAGGAAGAAGAGGGGCTTAAACCACCCCAAGGCACTGTTGGGGGTCAGGCTATCTGACATTGGTGTTGGTGGTGCCCCACTGCAAGGAAGAAGATAGGCCCTGGGTGTAGGTCAGGGGGAGCTTGCCCTGTTCCCCCTCGGCCAAAAGACTAGCCACGCTCCCTGAACGCCCCAGGGCCAGCATGAAGGGTGCGGGGGGCAGAGGCAGGGCAGGCTAAAGGGTGAACGGCTGTCAGAGGTGCTCCAGGTCTCGGATGAGGTTGCATCGAGTCAAACTTCCCCTCCCACCACACACCGGGCTGACAATAACTCTGGGGGGGCTGTGCTCATTGCTACGGGTATTGAAGAGGATAAGGGGTGGGGGAGAAAGGAAGGATCAAGAAGTGAACAAAGATTAATTCAAGGCAGGAGCAGAGCTGGATGCTGAGACCAGTTGTTGTAGGAGTAGCTCAGAGGAAAAGCTCATCTCAAGCTGCCTTGTCGTGTTGGCACCGACGTCATCTCAGTGGTAATACTAAAGAGCCTTTTGCCTATCTACAAGGCCAGTAACTGCCACTGTTTCCCAGAGCTAATGTAAATTGAGATAATATTTTTCTGATTTACTTCCAGGCTCTCCCTTTTTATGTTTTCAATGTGAATAAACACAGCTTGCTTTCAAATGTATTAAATGGTATATTCCTTCAATGTCGCCAGTACGTCCCAGAGCCCAAGTGTCATACATCAGTGTCGCAAACCATCAAATCAGTTAGCACATCATGAGACTTTTTCGGAAAGGTGTTTTCTGTGATTGCCAGTTCTTTGGCACCCTTTGGTTTCTGGCCTAGGAGAATTCAACTATTTCGGGGTTTTCTTTGTAACAGGGAAGGCAAGAGAGATTTCCAGAAAAGGAAAGCTGAGATTCTTGCTGCATGTGGTTGCTTTTTGGAAGAAAACCATGATGAAGCATAAGACTTGTGATTAAATCGTGAGAATTCGCAACTGGGAGTCACAAGTGGTGCTTGGTGCTCTGCAGGGATGCTCTGAATCGCCCTCCTGAAGGGTTGCCAACGTTGCAGCTCCGTGTGGGTCAAAGCACGAGAAGTAGCCCAGTCATCTGATCAGCAGTGAGTCTTCAAGCAGGGGCCTCCTCTCTTCTCCAGTTTCCCTGCGTCACTTAACCAGGACCCCGGCCCTGCATGTACTTGATCGCACAAAGGGTTTTACGTATGTGATTAGTTCCCCTGAACTCTGGGGGAAGTTGACATGCTGAAGTACATGGAGGATTGGAGACGATAAAGGCAAACAAAGGAGCGGAAAAGCTAATGGGTTGCCTTCTCCCTCCTGCTGCTCTGTGGAAAGCTTTTATCTGTTGGGCTCTCCCCTTTCCTTCCTTCACAAACAAGCCTTAGGCCAGAGAGCATCTCTACACAAGGAAAAGCGCTTTGCCAGCACAGGTATAGCAGCAATAGAACGACGGCAAAGTGTTTTGACACAGCTCATCCCAGTTAAACCCCGCTGGTAGAAGCCCTGCTTCCCTAGCATAACCTCCCCTGCACTAACGCCTTCATCTGGCACAGACATACTGTGCCCCAACAGTACCAGTGGTATTTATCCACACAGGTTTCCAGAGCAGCAGAACTTCTTGTGGAATGGGGAAAGGAGTTTATTTCTGCCTCCCCAACGAAAACAACGTGCAAAACTTCTGGAGTCCCGACTGGCTTTTCCAGCTCCTGTTACCTGTCTGGGTTTCCCTTGCACTGCAGAGACAGTGTCCCCGTGATGCCGAGACACATAGCTCACCACAATTTATATCTGGACTCAGCCAGTGCAGAGTCTCAGCCCTCTCCAGCTCACTCATTATTTACTGCATTCTGCTTGCTGACTTAATAGTGTTTTGTCCTGTCCTTGAATCCTGCGTGGATGGATTCAGAAAAAAAATCAATGTGCCCTGACCAGCAGGCCTTCTTCCTGCAGTGCAGGGGAATTTCCAAAGTGCCATGATTTCTAGTATTTGTTTGTTTCCTTCAATTTATTAGCATGATGGGGCTAATTGTGGTGTTTCAGGTGCATTAAATCTTGCCTTCCACACTCTTAAAGCAGCCAGGGAGGAAAAGAGCAGGAGTTGTAAAAACAGAGCACAAATAAATACTAGCCTCCAAAATGAAAAATAATGGTGACACAAATAAAAGACACACTAACCTGTGTGCGCTTTGCTTATTTATGAAGCGCTACCATTGTGATAAAAAGGTACTAATGCAAAATGACAGAGCGGGAGCAGGGCAGCTGAAGAGTTCTCCACTGTGGCTTAATTAGGCAGGCAGCTACGGCTTCCCCATCACCGCTGCCATAATTAGCGGGCATTGGTGAAGAGCGAGCATTGGTGTGACAAGACCCCAGGCCAGCCAAGGCTCCGTAACGGGCTGCACTGGCGCAAGGTCTGGTCTGTCTGAAGGATGTGGACCTGTGCAATGGCTGTGCTAGCACGGTGCCGGGTCGGGGAGATGTTTTCTTTACATTCCTATGTGACATGGCCATGCTGGCAAAACTTCAAAGCACAGCCCCCTCAGTGGCCTCCTCGTCCTACCTGTGCAGCACTGTCTGCCCACTGACAATGAAACCACTGTGTGCTGTGGGGCTCTGCGCTCTCACCTGCCGATGCAGCACCTGGGGTGACGAGTATTAAAACAGTGAAATATGACATTTAACAATAAATGGACCCGTCTAGTATTCACAACCCTTTTATTCAAAGCATAATATTTATAGTCACCACATCGTCTTAAATCTAGGGTGTAAAGGCTATCCCCTGACAAGGTTTACGGATTGAGGGATGTAAAGAAGCAGCAGCTCATTTCCAGGGGACGGGGTGTGGAGGCTTTTCAGCTCTGCTTTGGTGCCGACACTGCCAGCAGAGAAGACCTGGAGAGCGGTTTCCCAGGGAGCCCTTCCTGGTGGTTGGAGAAGCCCTTGGCCATCAGGGCTTGGTGTCGATATGCTGCAGAGCTGCCTGCAGCTGAGCTGGGGCTGGTGGCTGCCCTCAGCACCCGGTGTCTCAGCTCATCCCTGGGTCTCTCCTCCTGGCTCTTCAAGCCCTCGTGTCCAGGCTCCTACTACAGAAAGCATGTGCAAACTGCATGCAGGGTGCTGCGCGTGTCCCATGAGCTGCTCTTTTGGTTACTCTCCCACAAAAATAAGATCTTTCTGCCAGTCGCTTCCTCGCCTCGCTGCCCCACACCTCATCCTCCTGCTCCACATCCAAAAGCTCAGCCGAATTCACCCACAGAGGAGAAAGCAACAGCCCTGCCACAGGGAAAGACAGCGGAGCGGCTTTTAAAGAGGCATCAGATGCAGAGCTGGGTCCCCTGCCAATTGTCCCTCTCAAAGTTCCGGCACTGCCTGGAAATAGGGAATGGGTGGCTTTCACCTCATTTAGCAGATGAGGCTTGTGCCTTTGGTTCTGGCAAACTTAGGGTGTCAGAGATCAGATGCCTCCTGTACCACTGAATTTATAGGCTGCTGTAAAACTGGTGGGTCCCTCCCACAAAAAAGGAAAGGAAAACAAACAAACAAAAAATCCCTTTAGGATGCTTGTGCTCCTCTCAGGGACTCAGCGGAGCAGTCAGAAAGCAAGGCAAGCCAAGGCATCGCTCCACAAGTAGCTGCATGCACGAGCCCTGGCTGAGGAGGTGACAGAGCAGCAGCAGAGTGTGAAGGGTCCCGCAGTGCTGGTGGCAGGGCAGAGTCCTCGCTGGCCTCTCCTCGCACTCATGCAGAGGTGGGCTCTGGAGCCATGCTGCCTGCTGTGTGGGTCTTTGCCATCCCCACGACGCAGGCTACCGAGCCCCGCTTCACCAGGGGGCTGGGCAGATTCACAGCAGAAGTAGGTATGTGCAATCAGTCAACTAAAATCTCCTTTCCTGCCTTCCTCATGCGCTGCCGAGCTGCCTGCGTTGCAATGCAGGCATGGTGTGGTCTCGGGCTGGGGTAGCTCAGACACACAAGAGCAGCCTCAGGGAGAGGATTTTTCTGTCCCCTGCTTGCAGTGAAGCAGTGGCACAAACAATCAGCTGGTATAAAAATGAATTCCCCAACCCCGGACCTTTATATGAAATGTGGGATTTTTCATACTTGGCAGGGTCTTGCTTCAGCAAAGAGGTTTTGGCCGCTGGAGTGCATAGCAGATGAGAGGGAGAGGCTGGGATCCACACTGAACCGGCCTCCGTGCTGGCATTACTGTGCTGAGCCAATCCATCTCCATTAGAATTCACAGCCTCTTTGATCAATCTCATCTTTAAAAATATCGATGCTCCAAAAGGCTCAGGAACTGCTTAATGTTCCTTCATTATTTTTCAAGCCATTAAAAACAGAGATATTAGCTGTTGAATACTTTTTGTCTTGTTTTGAAGTAAAATGGAGAAGTAGAATGCTAAAAAAGCAGATTAAAATGATTAAAAATAACAGAGCAATGAAAGTCAAACTGTTGGCTCTAAAAATGTTGATGTGTTGCGTTGCTGTGGGCATTATATTCACATGAATGAGAACGAAGGGCCCTGCTACCTGCCTCTGTGATGAACTGTGTCTGTGTCATTACACACGGCTGTTGCATTAAATCTGGAAGGATTGCTGTCTGCTTGTGTGGCAGCAAGGGCTGCCTCTTTGGTGATACAATACAAGGTGATTCCTGTATAAAGCGGGCTCATCTGGGATCAGTTTTGGGGCACAGGAGGGATTTTTTTTGGCACTTGCCTATTTTCCTTTCCAAAGAGTCCTGCGAATTGCTGGTCTGGGCTGGCTGTCAGGTCTCAGACCTCTCCCAGGTCTGCAGAGGTACCCCAAGCCCTCTTGCATGTGCTCACGGTTGGGCGGCATGACATGGATGTGGCTCGTTTTTCTTTTCTGGATTTGCCAGGGCTCTGCTGATACACGTACGTGTCCACCCAGTTCAACGTTGATGGAGGCTTGGCCAGATCTGCAGGAACCCGCTGCTGGAGTCTCGCTTTTCTTTCTCTGCTGAGGTCTTCACCCTAGCAGCAGATCGTATGTCAGTGGTAGGGCTATGGGCAACTAGTCCAAAGCCTAACTTCCATTTGAGCCACAAGAAAGAGTGCTCATATATCTAGCAAGGATTAAAAGACCATCTGAAAGCTGTGGCTTTCAGAAATGACTATGTGTACTTCTTGATGAATAGCTTTTACTTGCAAAGCCAACTACACATTTAGCACCATTATGGATAGGCTTGGTAGGTAGGGAACAGACAGGCAGCCAGAGTGCTTCTCCTACATGCCTGATGAATCCAGATCCCGTAGCTGCCAAAGGCTGTTTGCCCCTGGCCTCCACTGCTTTGTGATGGCCAAGCTGGTGCACTCCTTGATTTGCCCCTGTGTTTTTGCTCAGTCCCATCCTTGCACTGGGATATGGAGAAAATATTTATTAACTCCTTCCCTTTCTACACTGTGGTTTCTAATCAAAAGAAATGGAGGACATTGGGTCAAGGGAAGATGGGTTGTTGCAGGATCAGGTCATCATTGAGGGCAGCAAGACCAGCCTAGACAGCAACTGAGGGGGTCAGTGCCACAGTCCTGAGGGCTAACACTTGCGAGCAAAACAAAACCTGCTTAATTTTGAGAGAAAGCCTGGGTGGAAGTTTTTGGTGGTTAAACACAAATCTGTCACCATGTACTTTCTAAGGAGCATTTGCAGATATGGATGCTTGTTTCACAAAGGGGCCCAAGGCTGGGGCAAAAATAATTTCAGCATGTGTAAAGGTGTAGGGTTTCTCTTCGATAGGCACACTCTCGCCTTCTTTTCCATCCCCTCTGATGCGTCTCTTGCCAGGCTGGTGCTGAGCCAAAAGCAAGAAAAGGCTGAAATTAGAAGAGAATTTGGATGCTTTGTCAAAGCTTATCTGAACTCTGACGGTTGGCAGAGCGCAGCCATGGTGCCAGCCCTCATGAGGCTTCTTATGAAATGCTGGCTATTTCTGTCTGCTTTTTTCCAGCCTTCCCAGATGTGAGCAGAGCTCCCCGCACGCTCCTGGCACCTCTCCAGCTGGACGCTGGCACTGCCGTGCTGCCTGAAGATGGAGCAGCATCACGAGGTGGGGCAAGGGATGAGGGGACCCGGCTTGCTGGTGGAGCTGGATTTAAATGCCTGGGATGCCTTTACTCCTGCATGGGAGTTGCAAAGATGGTTACGCATGAAGACCAGGCTACACCTCACTTGACTGAGGACCATAAAGGGCAAAGACAGGTCGCTGCAGCCTTACACACAGAAACAGCCTGTGCACGCTCCTCTCAACCTATTGGGAATGGACCAGCCTCCCTGTGGCTTCTTGTGTGAGGATAGACAGGAGATGTCAGGCCATGCAGTAGTGTCCATCACTAGCAGCCTCAGTGGGTCTGTTTTGTGAGCGGTCCATTCCCATGGCTCATGCTGCAAGGGCAGTGCCACAGCCCTTCTCCCCAACCGTTATCCACAAGCACAACTTGCTTAGCTTGTTGACCTGTTGCAGCCGAGGCTGCCTGACAGTGGCTCGCAGGATGCCCACAGCACAGCAGGCAGGCTGTAGCACGGGGCTCAGAAAGCACGTTACAGAGGCTTGACTGAGATCAGCAGGCGAGATTTGAAAGATGGAGATCCTAGAACCAAACACCTCTGAATTTTGGGGGAGCTGGAGTCCAGCCCTGATCCAGGTCCATAGGTATATGGCAGCAGGTATAAACGTGCTTAGCATGTGTGGATTAATGTCTGAATGTTAATGTGGCCCCTTTCTTCCAAATGGAGAGATTCCGGGCTATTGTAGAGCAATAGGATATTGAAATGGATTGGATTATTATATCGTGGACATAGCAGAAGCTGGGGTGTATGGCAGGGCAGGTAAATATTCCTATCTGAAAGCATGGCTTCTGCCTATTCATCAGTAAAAGCATATTTCTGACATTCCTTCTGGAACAGCTTCATAGCAATACCCAGCCTTCTCTGCGGAAGCCCAGATATACAGCAGCAGCTCCCAGAATGGCAAATCTGCCTTGTTTTTCCTTTCATTACCTCACTGTTTAAGGAAAAAAAAATTGACACACTTTTCTTGCAAGTGGAGATTAAGCAGAAATTCAGCTCCAGCTCTAAACTGTGTAGCTTCCAGCTCTGATTTTAAACAAACAGCTGAAGACATCCCTAATGCCTAAAGCCAGCAACCTCAGATCATGTGGAGGTTCCCCACATCACCAGCCTGATTTCCCAAGGTGATGAGCTGTACAAGGCCGCCGAGCCCTGACATGAATTATCTGTATTGGGGAAAAAAAAAAAAAAGGAAAGAAGCAGTGCAGAGTCAGGACCCCAAGCCTTGGCTTCTGCTACAACTTTTACTCAGCAATGAGTCCAGTGGATCTCAGTGGGTGAGCAGCACTTTGCGTCACTGCTGGAGTTGCGAGGGACTGCAGCCAAACCCAGGCTTGCTGGGTGGCCACTCAGAGCTGGCTCAGACACTGCTGTAGTGGCCAGGTCCCCCATGAGCCTGGAGGTGGGCCTCAGCTGACCCTTGGCTATCTGGCTCCCAGGCTGGAGGTGGCTTGCATCTAGCTAGCCCTGAGCATGCCTGGAGCAAGCATGGGTCTATCTGTACCTATCCGCCTGGCTGCACCATGAAATGCTTCCATCAGCCAAAAGGGTTTACCCCACAGGAGTACCTCTATTTCACATCTCCCCCTGGATCGTTTTGTTTTTCAGATTTATACAGAGATCAAGAAAAAAGGGTCCTGCTCCTCAGATAAGGGATCCAGAGCTGGGTTCACAAGGAACTAAAAATACATCTCTGCTGCTGTCACCAGAACAGTGCAGACACCCCAAACACCTCAGGAACTAAAAACAGTGGATTAAGGTTCACAGCTAAAATATTACAGAGTGGGGTTCAATTGTGGTTTTGCTGCAGAAAGAGACTGAAACACAGTATCTCATCCTGCTGGACAGTGTCCAGCTCTTAGCCAGCAGCATATTCCAGAGGGATGGAGGTTACTGTGTCTCCTCACCGGCTCCTGTGTAAATAGCAGCATCCCCACAGAGTCAGGGACAGAGCATGAGGGACACGACAGTCTTGGGGGAAGAACATCCACTTGGGAAGGTGGAGTCCCCACATCAATGAATGGTTAATATGCTAATATTATTTAGTCACTGATTTATATTTAACCACTTTGAGGGCACATGATATATATGCATTTGTGCTCCTCTTCTTGGAGAATGGTCCTTGAGTCCCCTAGTGAACGATACCTGAATTTCTCTTCCTCATAGAAATATTTGCTTTTGGAAGTGACGATATGAAACAGATATTAATGAATTTTTAGAAACAATTTCTTCATACTCTTTTCCTGCCAAAGCTGTTTTCCAGTTTAAACTTCAACTGAACCGAATAATCTTGGCTTCCTACAAGCTGCATTTCTCCGTGAATAAATAATTTTCCAGTTCTCCCTCCTTCAGATCTTATGTCCCATGGTATGCTTGGAATATCTCTGCATAGATGCGTGGCATCATTTTCCATATGGATCTGCACTCAGTTTCTGTATAGTTTGACATAAACGATTGCACAAAATAAGTGCCTGAGTATGGGGAGCGCAAATGTTCCTTAGCATCCTCCCTGGGACTTTGCTGCACTGTGATCTGGGCCACCACGAAGACAGTTGCCGGCTCTCAGTGTGTACGATGCTTGCTGCTACAGGCAGCGCTCTCAGCATAGGCAAAGGCCACCTCCCTTGTCCACCCTGTCACACTGCCCTCCTCCTCCTCATGATTAGAGGTGTCATCTGTGCCACCCTTCCAGTCTCCTGACAGTGTGGGAAGCCCGAACACAGATGTTCCTCTTGATCCCAGCCTCACACTTGGCAGCACAGCATGCTGCGCTCCCTCCCAGACGTGCCACTGGGCCAAAACACACACACAGAGTTTTATTTTTAATTCAGCACTGTTCATAACAGCCTAAGTTGTGTAATTCCTGCCCTTTGCTTTCCCCTTCTCCTCTTTTTTTGACGGCAATGCACACTCGGGTTACATCCAGCCCAGGCATATCGAGGTATGTAGCTGTGACTCTATTTTTACACCTCCTCCTAGCTCAGCTGCTAGCTCCGTGGTTTTTCATGCCGTAGGCAAACTGGAAAAAGAGAACACCCGTTGTAGCCCAGAGCCACACACAGCCAGTAGCCCTCGAAACCCTGCCTGAGGCTGCCTTGTCCGCTCTGCCTGCCCGAGGCTGCCACCATGGCTCAGCTCTGGTCATAAGGGCTTCCCCCCGCCCGCAGCACTGCTGCCCCCCGCCTGGGTCAGCCTTTTCAGCGCTGTCTCCCTTCGCTCTGGTCCCAGTGCCTGGGAGCCCCCAGCTCCCTTTGCCGCCCGACCTCCGAGACTGGGTGAGACCCCAAGGCTCCCACCTACCAAACCGCCGGTTGCTCTTCCCCAGACACAAATCCCCCTCCTTGTGACACCCTGGGGCTGCTTGGCTTTGGTAGGGTTGTGCTCATCTCCCCTGCGCATGCTTTCTCATTGCTGCTGCTGCAGCAGCAGCTGAGAGGCAGAAGGCAGGGCACCCTCTCTGTGACTGCTGTGCAGAGGGGAAAGCCAGGCTAGCAGAGATATCAGAGGTTTTTTTATCATTTCTGTCCACTCTTCCCACGGTTCTTAAATTATCCTTGCTCCCCAGCGGTCACAGTCACTGTGGAGAGCCACCAAGGAAGCAGACACACAGGCACTCAGCTATCCCTCCTCCAAATCCCAGCGTACTCAAGTATTCGCCACCTCTTGGGATGCGCAGGATTGACACCCTCTCCTGACTTCTCCAACACTATTTCTGCAAGTCTGACTGCTTCTCCAAACCCCGTCTCCCCGCTCCAAGCTGAAGTTTTGGGCTGCACATGCAAGAGGCAGCCTGCCCTCGCAAGCCGGCAGCTGGCTGGGCCAGAGGCATGGCAGCCAGTGGGTCCCGAAGCCCTCAGCGGAGACCATCAGGCTGCCACCCCTGAAGGGAAGGGACCCAAGACACCCCCATGGCTGCCGGGGCAGAAACCCTTTTATGTGATACCAGTTATTGTTGTTGTTGAGCTGGGGATTCGAAAGCGCTCGGTGCAGGGTGGAAAAAAAAATGGCAACTTCAATGTAATTAATGCTGTAACAACTTGTTTCCCCCTTGGAGAATTATACCATTAGCTGCTTCAATTGTGCATGAAATATAAATTACATTACTCAGAGGCATCATGTCTAAGCAGACACAATCCTAAGTGACACGGCTTGCCACAGTGTATCATGCTCCCTGGTCAAAATTAACAGAAGCCCAGTTGCCTGAGGCTAGCAGATATTCATTTGGATATCAAAGTTATAACCACGGTAGTTCAACCGCCTTCCTGCCGCAGGGAATTTCCCAGAGGAAAGCAATGTAACCAGGCTCTATCGTCCAATGAGTGCAACTCACAGGTTTGAAAAATGCTGGTGTACCCCTGGCAGCTTTGTGTTTCAGAGCCCCGTGCTTTCACAATTCAGGGACGATCTAGCATCGCCATCCTCATGCACACCTCTGCTTTGCATGCTTCTGATTTCTGTTTGCCAGCAGAGAAAACCTGACCATGATCGTGGTGCTAAATATTATAGGTGTTGATAGCAAGAACTTGGCAGGAGGGCTACTGAGCTGTAAAAGGGACCCGGAGGGCAGGAATCTTCCCCTCCCACTGAACCAGGACCCCTTTTCAGGAGACAGGCAGTTTCAGTTCTTGTACTTCCCTGGCTCCTCTAATTTTGGGGTTAGCAGTAGGCTAGAAGACACATTTTATTCTCCTCTGATGCCCATCTATAAGGAATGATTGCAACCCTGCAGGCTCGATTAGCTGTGTTTGTGAAGAATAATTAGCTCCACTGTTGGAATAGCATCCCATTTTTTTTTCTACTCACTTAATACGGATAGAGCTGCAAACACTGAAAACACAGACAGAAAGGGAACTGCAGTTTCTCTTCTCTGTCTCCGGAAGAATAGCTTTTGCCTTAGTTTGCTTTTGCAAAGTTGAAATCCTAGGCAAACCTCATCCTCGGAAAAAAAAGATATGGAAAAAAGGACAGCCTTGACAGCCCATCAGAGAAGATCAGCCAGTATCTGCCGACACAGGGCCAAATACTGCAAGGTGCTGTGTGCCATCAGCTCCCATTTAAATCAAAGGGAAATGAGGATGCTCAGCACTTTCAAGGCTGGGTTTTTGCCATTTCAGCATTTTACCAGTGATGCTGCCAGACAACCACAAACACAGACTTGTCAGAGAGAATTGACTGTGGTTTCACACGATGGTGAGGATCTGATCCCATGTAGAAGATGGCTCAGGCTAGGTACCACCCACAAGGTATGCTTTATGAGCTGCAAAAACTGCAACACCACTTTCTTTGTAGGAGCCATATATGTGTGGGTTTTGCAGTAACATTGCGTACAGGGTAGTGGCTCAGCATCAGATTAAACTGTAGGCGTTGACAGGTCTTATCCAATGCAGTCTTGGTCTTTTGGTTCCCTGTGACCTCTGCTCCTCGGTAAAGCAGGAAGAGTGCATGCCAAGTACCTTGCTCTACGCCAGAAAGCCTGTCTGTCAGCAGAAAGAAAATGATTCTGATCCAAATTGGCTTTGGATGGAAAGGTTGTTTTCTTGGTCTCTCATCTGGCTCAAAAGGCACGTGGCCAAAATTTCTTTACTCCAGAGAAACTGTTACTAAATTCATCCAAGAAGCAAAACCGGAATAATTTCAAAAGGAAGACTCTCAGCCCCTTTTCTATTTTTGATTCTTGAAGGGTTCAAAGTGCAAGTTGCCTGGTTTTAATTTAAGGGAGGAAGTATTTAATACAGAAGCAAAATCATCCCCAAGAACTTTGTCTCCTGAAACACAAATCCCCTCCTTGTTCAGGAGAAAATGCACCCTGCTGCTGGTGTACGCCATGTACCCAAAGCATGAGCGTGGTTATCCCCGTCATGGCTGGAAGTTGTACAGGTGAATGTGCAGTTGCAGGGAGGTGATGGCTTTAGCTGATGTTTGGGCAACCCCAGGGGGACAAATGTAATGCAAGGTACAACAGGGGCACTCTGTGCAGGGGGAGACCAGGGGTACGTATGCTTCTCTGACAAACAGGAGACCTTTCCAAGCATTGAAATACCATGGCACCTCTTCCTTCTTACCCTCACTGACTTCTCTGCAGAAACCAGGAGGGTGGCAAAGGTTTTTGAAGAAAGGGCGCAGGGAGGATCGAGGGAAAAGGGGATTTTCAGCAGTGCTGCTCTATGAAAGCCAGGCACCTGACTTGCCACACACATCTGGGGAAGTCTCCCCTGTCCCCACAGCTAGAGCTGGTGCAAATACACCTAAACACATCAATATTCACAACACAGCACTTAAAAAAAATAGCTGCAGGAAATCAAACATGTTGCTTCCTGAGAAGACCGGGGAATATACATTCCTAAGCACTGAGCAAGATCATCCATTATACATTTCTATCTATTCAGCTGACTGTCTGCATAACCCCCTTGTGCCTACGCAGGGCAGATACCCTGGTTCTGTATCCAGCATGGGAGCATTGCCTCCACCAAAGAAAGAGGCATCCCTTTATCCGTGGCTTTGCTCTCCTGAAACATTGAGATGTCGGCATTCTTTCAGGGACGCTTTTCTTGGCAAGGGAAGATCTTGACTGTTGATTGCACTTTGGCAGCAGCCAATAAAGGAAGCAGTGGTATAAATCCTCATTCTCATTAAATGTGTGTGTCTGACTGATGGACGCCAGTAGAATTACACAGCGGATCCAGATTTGTGGGTCTGACAGTAATAAACCAAATTTTCATATAGAATACATGTCTCGGAGGGGTGTTGGACGTGCTTTATTTCTGTGAGTTATAGGTGCTGCGTGACATGGGAACCGTGCCGGCCACCACTGAGGGGAACGGTCACTGAAACAAGCTCAGCCCTGACAAACGGAGCAGTGACCTCGCAGACATACACTGCGTTCAGCCCCTGAGAGATGGGCTCACCCACTGCTTCTGTTCATCCGAAAGCCCTTTTCCTCTGAAAAGCTGCCCTGTATGCCATAAGCCACTCCTGCACTCTGCTCCGGCAGCCTTGGTGGGAACATGCAGAGAAGGAGCATCTGAGCTTCTCTCCCAAACCCACCATCACCATCCTGTCACTAGTGACCTCTCCAGAGAGCCACTGCGACCGGGCAAGCAGCAGGGAAAGCGCTATGAAAGCCTGGTCACTGACCCTTTTTCCTTTTAAAGCAAGAGTGAGTCAAAGGTGTAGGTGCCGGGTCTGGGATGCGGTGGGTCAGTGCACCACTGCAAGGCAGCCAGGACACCTGGAGTTTTGTTTTCCAAATCGCTACAGCGACGGCCAGGGTTAGATACCGGAGCTCTTAATTCATCTGCGTGGCTGCCAGCAGTGGAGTGGTGCCAGAAGGAAAGGTCTGCAAATTTTCCCAGTGTGACTATTTCTCAATACTGTTCTCTGTCCTGCTGTTTCAGGTGGGTTAATAAAAGACGTAAAATATTTCCTTGTCTTACTTTTGCACTTTGAGCTTCTGTTTTGCACATGAGGCTCTTTTGTCCTTTCCCATCTCAACTTCTTTCCAGCAACCTGTCTCCCCCAGCCTCGTGCAGCCGCCATGCTGACCCCTCAAGGCCAGGGTGTGAGACGACATCGCCCCTGCTGCCAGCCCTGGGGGGACGTTTCTGACTGTCCTCTCTTCAGTCTCCCTCCCAGACACCAGATAACACTCAGGAAACCCTGGGCCAGCTCCCACTAACTGTCGTTCCTTGCCATGGTCTAATTTCACACCCCTAATTTCACTGCCAGGCTGCCAAGCCCCATCCTGAATGCACATCCTGTGTCCACCACCCGTGCCATGTGAACATCCCTGGTCCAACAGTCTATTTGCTGCCGCGGTCGTGAGCTCCTCCACTGTCTTGGATTACTTCAAGTGAATCAGCCAGCAGCAGCTTTGCTTTTAAAGCCCTCTTGACAGCACTTTCTCCACTGGTGGAAGCGTCAAAGGAAATTCCCCTTGAAGAGGTTGCCAGCCATGGAAAATCAGCCGGGAGCGTGCCGAGCGAAGGGCTCTCGCAGACCTCATGTTACGGGACTAATCCTGTGGCCCACAGTGGAGGGAGGTCTTTGGGATGGCATCTGAGCAGTCCGGGCTGCCGTGCCCCTGAGAAGGAGCCCCTGAAAGAGGATTAGGTCGCTGTACTGAACAAACAGAGGGAAAGCAGAAAGCTCAGTCATTTTGTGATTGCTCATCACAGCCGCAGATAAAAAGGTGAAAAGAGAGACTTAAAAGATTATTCTGAAAGCAGGTCAGACTTTGGAAGAGCAGCTAGCTGGATGATGGGGTTGTAGCACCCTCCCACCCACATCCAATCCAGCCCGACTGCGCTCAGGGATGAGGCTGAATGTGTACTCCTGCGTGCCAGCCCCAGCCAGAGGGCTCGCTGGGTGAACGATGGGCGAGACAGGTCCTGAGCTCGGTTCAGGAATGTCCTCAGCCATGCCTCGCCATGCTGTAGGCAGCACAGGTGCCGTGCTCCCCACCCTGCCCTTTGCCTTGGGGTGTGTGGGGAAGCCCAGGGCAAAGCCATTTTGAGAAGGCTCGAGGGAGCACTGGGTGCCTTCAGGGCATGTGCTGAAGGGAAAAAACAGGGACAGTGAGACTGTGGTTACGCAGATTATATGAAGATGAGGCCTTGTATTTGTTTTTTGGATCTATTTTCTCTGTCAAGGGGCACATGCAGTTTCTGTGTTGATTCTGTGCAGTTCTCCCCCAGTCCCAGCTGTTCTCCCCAGAAGTGCCTTTGGGGTTTCCACGCTGACAAGGCTCTCTCAGGGGATGCAGTAAGTGCTTACCTGCATGATGGGGGTCCACCTTGCCTCGATTACTCGGGAGATTTTACTATTCCTGGAATGCTGACCTTTCTCATTCTCCAGGTTGTACTGAGTTTAGGTTGTGTTTCAGGATTTGTCCTTTTACTCACCGTTTGTTTCATTGAACAGCCATTTTCTAGCACAGATTTGTAATGCCTTGGAGGAGATTTCCTCAGTCTCCCCTCTCCTCCATGTCCTTTAAAAGTAGTAATTGATAAAACTAAACTCATTATGCATTCTCCAGTTGATCTTCCAGACTGATCGCATGACTTCTAACTCCTTCTCCTTCCCCAAGTCCTGCATTACTCCTACAGGTTATACAGGCTGCTGCTCATCTGTTGTGTGATAGCAGACGTCTGGAAAGAGAGGAATGAAGAGAGAAAAAAGAAAAACTGTAGAAATCCAAACCCCAACCCATTCTCCATGCTTTCAGAGACAAAGCAGCGGTCATTTGCCAGATAAAAGCCATGTGTTGTAACACTTCCCAGAGATGTCTGTAACGGTGATCTGGAAAACCACCCTGAGCTAAGACTCCATGAAAATCTCTCTTGGCAATTTCAGATTTTGCATCGAAGATCTTGATACCTACATGTCAACAGGTCTTGATACCTACATGTCAACAAAATCCATTTCAGTATACTTCAGTGTCCAAGGAGGTTGAGATCCAGCCTTCCAGCTTTGCCTTTGGTGTTTGATAGGCAAGGAAACAGTCACAAATACCTCACTCCCATTTTGCCTCCAGCACAAGGGATTGTCTCCCTACGCTCTCATCCGTGCGGGCACTGCTCTTTCCTTCCTGAAACCCGCCCTCTCCGCTTTCCCGGTGCAGGGTTGTCACCTCCTGGTGCTGTAGGGCTCAGCGATCCTTGGGTGCTTTCCTTCGTCCTTGTCAGCTCAATCTGAAGAAATGAGATGCTACACTACTGTTTTGGGAGCTAAGGGTTTGAGATGTGATGCAGACCTGGCAAAGTGGCAAAAGGTTATGCCAATGAAGCTGAGATGATGCAAGCTTTATCATCAGTGGATACAAGAGCCTTGCCAGCTGGGGTGGGTGCATTCTAAATCACTTCCAAAAATCAGATAGGAGAGGCATTTTCTTGGGTAAAACCTTCCAATAAGAACAAGGTAAACAAACAGCCTATTCTGCATCCAACACAGGGGAAGGAGATGGCATGGATTTACCCTTGAGGCAGATGATATGCTGGTCTGAAACAGACAAAGCAATTTTACTGACATTTGCTCTTCCTTCCCACATTTTACAAGGGTCAGAAGGCAGCGACTGGAGCTGTAGGATATTAAAGGACTTGGGAAAGATATCATAGATTGTGACATATTTATCAGGAGCTTGAGCTTCTCTGAAAACCCTGACTGCACTTGATCTGTTACTTGATTAAAAATACTAATAATAATTCATACCCTCCCACAGCTTTTGCATGGAGCTAAGTGCTGAAGTGTTCTGTGGGAACTCTCCTTGACTGATATATTTCAGCGGTGGATGCGATAGATAAATACTATTGTTGCATCAAATACTAGTTTCATTTTTGATAAGCTGGGCAGAATTGTACCACACTGTCATGAAGATGTTACAAAGTCCAAACTGGCTGGTTTGCTACCTCTGGTAGCAACAGACTGCATGTCAGCACTTAATGTGAGAGCACAAATTGTACGTTATTTGGAACAGTCCCTCTCTGAGCCAGAAGATTTTGCCCCATAGTCATTGGGCAGTGGTGCTTAAAGGCTTGCAATATCATAACCTCAACAGGGACACATATATCATTTCACATTCATTCCAGCCTCTGGGGGACGAGTGGATTGGGTTTCTTACTGCACTTCCTACGCTTAGTGGGTGGACGGAGGTTGCTGTCACGGAGCAGAGTGAATCAAATCACTGTTGCATGAGCTCTCCCTAAAGAGGAGACGGCAGCCTGTACCAACCAAGCCAAACAGAAGTCATTGCCAACTGATGTGGGCCATGAGTACTTTAGGCATTTCTGTTGTGATACCACACTTTCCTGCTGATGTTTCTCTCCAGCAAGGGCTTCACAGGGATGGTGAGGGAGGGTCTGGCCACCTTGTCTGAGCAGGGGGAAAACAAATACACCAACACCCGCAATGCCTCTGTTGTCCACTTGTGGGGTGGGTAGGGGTTGATGATGCAGCATACAACTGGGCTGCAGGAGCATAGCAGGAAAAAGTGCGAGGATGTGGGGAGGAGAAGGTGGCTCCAAGCAGCTGAAGGAGATGGGAAGGACCAGGAGGACTTTAGCTTGAGGAGCTAGAGGAGGGTATGAGGAAAAGGGCTTAGCTCTGGAGGCTACACAGCACCTGGTGGAAGAGAAAGAGCCACGGAGGTGGCCCAGGAGTGAAAGGCACTCATCTCTTCTCTGCTTAGTGTCTTTTTTGGACTGAGTCCAAACCTGAGCACTTTGCAGCTCAGACCCACCTACAGAGTGTTAGCTAAGCTTGTGTAAAGTTAGAAACAAAAATCCACAGTGCTGAAAATGAGATGGCTTATGCTGACGGCTAAATATAGCAGTGAGTGTCTAACTTCAGGGCACCTTGTTGAGGATCTTATGCCTCGCACGCCAACAGCAGCATTCGCTCTGCTCGTGCTCTCCCTCAAAGGACAACTCGGCCTGGCTTGCACAGCATACCTCAGATGTTTTGGGAGCATGAGAGGCTGTGGTAAGGAACATGGGAAGGGGCAAGAATAGGAGAAGATGTGTACTGGGTGAGGGAGAATTGTGCTGACGTCTCAGGCTGGCACCCTGCTCCCAGCTGACCCAGCCAGCTCTGGAACGGGTATGGTCACCCTTTCTGAGTGCCCTCAGGCAAGCTGAGCTCCTCTGCAGCTGAGAGCGGGGTGGCAGGCACCCAGCACTCCTGGGGGACTGGATGGGTGGCTAGACTCAATGCCCAGGCAGCCCCAGCCCCTGCTCCGGGCTCTGCTGCTCACCTGGGAGAGGCACTTCCCACCTCCACTCCCTGATTTCAGGAAGGAGGGATTTATGATCATGACCTTCTTCCTGCTGTCAGATCAGCTGATGAAAAAGTACTATCTAGCAATTGATTAGGAACCGGTCCAAATCACAACTATAAATCTAAATGCCCCCAATCAGGAGTTGCAGTAAAGTTGGATTTTTACATCGACTCTATCTATCTATAACAGACAAAATCTGGATTCTCAGAATTCTCCAGAACAGTTTAACTAAACTTTTAAAAGTCTAGCTCCTAAATACATCAGTAGTAGTGAGTAAATTAGTGATCTCCAGCACTTCTGGAGTTAATCAAGAATAAATTGGCATTTTCAAATATATTCAACAGGTCTGGCCATAAATCGTTTTTATGTCTGTATGATGAAAAGCAAATATAAATTTTCAAAAAAATTTAACCTTGCATGGTGTATAAAGAGAATACATAATATTCTTGAGCATAAATACATCTCAAATCAAACCCATTGTGTACACACAGAATACGTAATGGGTTTGCTCAAGACATTTACCTCAAGCTGAGGCCAAACTGGCAATCCTTTTATGACCAATATATGTCTTTGCCGCACCAACTTTCTCCACACTTGTGTCTATATAATTTTGCAGGCCCAATACCGACCGTCCTCAAGCACATGTAGGTATGCGAAGCATAAATAGCACCTCTCTAATACTATAAGTTCTAGAGTCAGCTGTGGAAACTGGCTCTCTGTAGCCTGAGAGGACAGAGCCTGTAGGCATAAAGTAGCGTATTAAATGAAGAGGCATATATGCCAACTGGAAGAAGTGGAAAGGGATAGGCTGGAGCCCAGATCACCTTTATCTGATGGCTTAGGACAGGAATGAGGGACAGCAGCAAGAACCACACTGACCTGATGAATCTCAAGCGCTGTGGCTCGTGCCACAAGAAGAGGAAAGATGCTGTGGCTGCAGGAGGCACAGATAAAGCCAGGTCACTGCCCTGTGTTTGCCTGTGCTGTGACACCGTGCCCCTGGCACGGCACAGCGCTGAGCCACGCGCTTCAAGCCGGCACCTCCATGGGCTGGGCAGCGGGCTCTGGGGCATATTGCACTGATATGCTGATCAGACATGCTGATCCAGTCTGAGGCACAAAGAGAAAGAGGCTGTCCTGGAACTGACAGCAGCAATCACCCACGTCATCATTCACCTTCACAGTGAGATGGTTCATTCTGCCATGGAGAGGGCTCTGCCTGGGCCAGAGGCTGCAGGGAGCAGCAGTGGAGCTGGCCTGAGGAGGCAGAGATCGTGCTCACGTGCGTGCAAATGCTCATGCACACGCACACACACTTTTGCTCATACTGTTTCCTGGCCTGCACATGTCACATCTGCAGGTCAGGAGTTCAAGTCAGATAAGACTGTTATTATGGTGTTTGAACTAGTGTAGGGTTCACTGTCTGTGTCCACGTGGCAGGGCTCTGGTATCAGGACAAACAAGCGCCTAACTGTATGTCTGGATGAGAAGGGTGGCACACCATCCCCCTGTATGTCATGCTTGAAGAAAAACATGGGCAGCTGAGAGGGAAGGGACAGAAATCAGATCCAGCACTCCCTCCTGCCGGGACCCTCAGAGGTCTGGGAATGTCGACCACATCGCAGCACCCACCTGCCCACGTGGGGACAGGGCCATGGGGGGTGTGTGGGTTTCATAAGGGCATCACTCACCAGGAACGTCCATAGCAAACCCTGAAACACGAGGGAAGTTGGTTCCTCAATCATGGCCTCTTGCTTGAGGTCTGCTGCTTCTTTAATGTCAGCAAAATTCGTCTCACCTCTATATTAACACCCTATAAACGTAACTGCAATTCACAGGAAACCAGTGTGTGCCAGAACAGCCGTGCTGCACGCAGGAGACCTACTACAAGAATGATACTTATTCCCCGGTTCCAGTCACAGGCCAGGGAGCAGGTTTATGAAAGGTTAATACCCCCTTATATGGCTGCTGTCAGTTCTCACTTCTTCCAGCAGCTATGTTTTAGTCCTTCTTCCTCCACTCCCTCCTTTCCTTGCATCTAAGAAGTGCACTGCCTGAAACAAGGGAGGGAAGGAGTGAGGAAATGATGGCAGTGTCCCCATCCTATCCAGGCAGTGAAAGCATGGTGACACCAGCGGCACTAGAAGTGCCTGGGACTGTCTCACCGAGCCGTAGCTCCTGGATCATGGTTTGGCCAGGTTTTCTTCTCCATCTAGTCCCAGCAGTGGTAGCCCTCATCTGAAGTCCAGGTGGACACTCCAGCTCCAATTTTCTCCTCTGATCCAGCAGCTTTGTTCTCCTTCAGTGACATAAATTGTTCTCCCCAAGTTTTGAGGGATGTCCACATGGAGCCCCTCTAGCCACCTACCTGCTCAGGTGGTACACAGCCGTCCTAGCCATTTCACACTCTGTTCCTCGGGACCACACTTGTGTAAGTGTGTGGGTATATGGCAAGGGAATAAACACTTCTACAAACTTCCTTCCTTAACCCTTATTTTCCTCACCTGTCTCTTTCGTGTGACATTAATAGAATTTGACATTGTGGCATAACCCGTTAGTCATTCTGCCAGACTAGTAATTTGGTCAAATGACAAACTTTCAATCATTTGAACAAATGTCTGTTTCACTAGGGCATTTGATCAAATGATTAAAACTAAAAAGCATTTGGCCACATGACTGAAGATGTGATCACGGCTCCGGACAGGTGCTGGAACAGATTTTTATAAAACAATCAGACTGGAGTGTAATTCTTCATGAGCTGGAGCTTCAATATGGACAGGTCCTGTGGGCTGCTGACATTATGAAGGAACCTGGGTTTCCCTGCCTTCTCCCCTGAGCGACCTCTCTCATGTCCAGGGTGCCTGGGTCTGACCCTGAAGGCACAGGAGCACTTCCCGACCCCTTTGGCCATGGGAGATGGGCTGGTGGTCAGCAGTGAGGAGGGGCAATGCTGGGGGAGGATGGAGGGGGAAGCAGCAGTGGGGCTGGCCATGGCACGGTGCCCCCTGAGAGTCATTGCCTGGTCACCCCACACGGCCTCTGTTCGAAGCACCAGTTCACTTCAGGAAAGGCCCCTGCTTTTACCAGTAGCCCTGCCTTCCCAGCTTGAGCACTAGGGAGGGTAGAGAAAGGATTTTCCTCCTGGCTTGCCTTTGTTTTAATGGGCATGAAGCTCTCTGTACAGCCATGCCTGTGGTGCCAGAAAAGCAGCAAAAGAGCCTGGCAGGACTGCTGTGGCTGCTTGTGTGGGACAAGTCAGCCCAGGACAAGTTTTGCCAGGCTATAATGGGCAAGGGTATACCAACTCCCTGCCACCATGCCTTCACCTTTGCCTTCACATACGACTGCATGAAGGGTGGCTGGAGGGGAGGGCATCACAGCAACCCAAAGCGAGGGCTGGGGTCCTGCCGCTCTGCATGGGGAGCAAAGCATGGAAGGAGCTGAAATGTGATTCTCCCTCTCATGTGCAATGGAAAGGGGAAATTGGTATTCAGAGGTGTGTCTGGGGTTTGATCTCTCCCCCAGAGATGCTCCCGGGCACCTTACCCATTCCCAGTCTGTCCTGTTTATTTATGACAGTTTCCAGGCAGAGATGTGACCACAATCTCTCTTCTGCAGAGCTGACAAGCTGTGACTGGAGAGAGAGAGACAATGTTTACTGTGAAGAGCTTCCTGCAGTTACAGAGAGGTCAACAGGATGCTTACCAAAAATAAGGTTCAGTTCATTGAATTAATGAAGATCAAGCAGGGAGCACAGAATATATAAGTGAAGAGAGGAATGAAGCTTCTAAGCAACAACTACTGTGATGCATTTACACAGTAGTCCCACATCACAATACATGATGTTTTTGCCAAAAGGTAAAAAAAAAACCCAAACCAAAACCCAAGAAAACACAGAAAAAAAAGACCATTTCCTGACCAAACTTGTTGCCCAGCCACTGGCTCTTTTCAGGTTTTCCTGCACATTAACAAGAAATGTGACCTTTGTGTGCTGCTGCTGGGGATAGGCCTGGCTCCTCAGCGGGATGGGAAAATATGTGATTGCTGGATGAAAGCAAAAAGGAAGCACCTCAGCCAGTAGCAATCCTGGAGGTGTTTCCAGTGTCTACTGTACTTGGAAGACACAGTAAAGCCATGTCTTCCCTCCTACGGCTTCTGGAGGCCGTTTCAAGCCTTCCCTTTTAACATAAGAACACAAAAAAGTGCCCCGCTGGGTCAGATGAGCAGTCCGTCATGCCCAGAGCTCTGTCTTAAGAGAAGCAATTTAAGGAAAGCACGTGAGGCCAGCTACTCTCTATGACCCCATTCCCTTCATCCATCCCCCGACACCCACACTTGTAGGTGTGTCAAGGATGCTGAAGGGCATATCCCTGTCTGTTCTTTCCCTTTAATATCTGTTTATGGACCTGTCACCTATGACCATGTCTAATCCTTCCTATAGGTGTTCGTAAAAAAAGGAGAGGAGAGACCTCATCCTCAAGACCTCTTATTTCATATTATGTCCAGTAAACTTTATTTCAAAACAGCCATTCAAAACATTCAGATGGGGGGGACGAGGTCAGTGAGTGCTCCAGGCCGAGGACCCCCTTCACCCAGTGTCTGCATCACACAATCTAACAGGATCCCTGTCTTGACCTGTAGCTCTCAGGAGCGTGGAGACACAAAGACAACTACATTCTTCTCTGCCTCTGTGTGTACTTCTACCCACTTTGGGAAAGCCTTTTCTTTTCTTTTTTTCCAGTCCTTCCTCTGCAGAATTACATGACAAGAGGTTTTTAACTAAATGCATGGAAGTTTCTATTTGGCCAGGGGACTGTGAGATTTTCATTTGGGTAAATGAGTGAAACTTTCAGCCACTAGACTGACAGAGTGTTTGGGGAGAAGAAGAGCCTTATCTGCTGGAGCGATTTGATGAATTTACCATCAGAATGACTAAGACGCAGATCTGCACATATGGGAACTCCTTTCTGCCTAATAAATAAAGCTTGCTCAGTTGCCGCACCAGGGCATAGGGAAGACTCATTAATTACTGACTCCGCATAGCCTGGAAGTCAGAAGATGCTACACAAATACTGACTGTTCTTATCTTGTAAGATAAGAACAAGGCTGCGTTTGGGTTTCAAGTTTTTATTTTGGTGAAGGCACAACCAGTAGTTTGTTCTGCGGTAAGGCTATTCACACGGAGACTGGAGGCAAGTATAAATCATATGGACTGCACGCGGTACAGGAGAAATCTACTCTATGCAAAATTAATGTTGGGCTGGCCCAGCAGAAGCAGTGCACGTAGCAAAGGTGAAATGCACAGTCTTAGGGGGAAGCTGTGTGTCTGCCCACCTGGTAAATTTATGTCTTTCACCTCTAGAACTTCAATTCATGCACAGTGTGAGGTTGTAAGTGAAATGAATTTATTGGTGTCAGTTTATTCCCTAATGGGTAACAGTTCATGTCACAAAATCAGCACAGATAATTTGTCATGATTGGAAGTCTTTTCTAAAGAGAGGCTCTGGCGTGCAGGAGTATGGAGGAATTAGTTGCAAGCCCCTGGGAGAGACAGCAGAGCTCAGCAGAGAAGCCCACGCTCCAGCAGAGGAAACAGAAGTAATAACTAACCCTCCCTCCCACCTCCTCGCCCCCTTGTGAACTGCCTCAGAGAAAGTTCCTGCGCTGCAAGTTCAATGCTAATGAAAAACAGGCCTTCCTCAGATTATACCTCATCTTAGTGTGGGAATGAGATGCAACCGTTATGTTAGATCAACACTAAAATCAGTGGGAAAACAACGCTAGCAGAACAAAACAGAGGCAATGGACCATATTTGCAGCTGTGCCAAGAAAGAAACATCACCTAATGACCCCTAAGGGTTTACTGAAGGGGAGATCCCACTGACATCTCCAGAGGGTCTTGACACCATTCCAGGATGCTCCGTCTCTCAGCTTAGCCTTGGGAAGCTGGCCTTTCGTTCTCCAGTTTGTCCTTCCTTTCCATCCCTTGGGGCAAAGTAGCCAGGACATACTGATGCACACTTCAGACCCTTGAACCATGTGCACATCTAACACGGGAATGCCTCGGAGCTGCCTTCAAATATTTCCCCTGATCTAAAATCCTCAAAATCCACTAACTGAGCCACAACAAATAGCTGGAAAGTACCTGAGAGCAGTATTTTTGAGCACTGCCTGCAAGAAGCTCCTTATTCTGGCCAGGACACGGTGGTCACATGAGTGTGACCTTGCCCCAGGCAACGTCAGGCTGGGGGTGGATCTACCATGCTGAACGGGGTAGCACAAGGACAGCCACATCACTTCAGGTCCTTGGAGAGGTTGAGGCCACCTGCTCCCTGGAGCCAGGGTGGCTAGGGTGCTCCTGCACAGCACTGCCTGGCAGAGGCAGGGCAGGGTTCTGTGGCACCAGCATGTTGCCCCACTGATTGTTCGATTCCCGCCTGCTGTCAAGTGAATGCTCTTTTGAGGACAAGTCATTTTAGTGATAGCTGGGAAAAAAAAAAAAAAGAAAGGATCATTAAGTACCTCACCAACTGATTTTCTGAAAGGTTGGAGGCTACTGGGAAAGAAACAGCAAAATACATGTTCCACCTGCTGCCACCTTACATTTTTGATTCCAGTCCTCTCTTTTGCTTGACCTGAGGAGAAGCATCATCACAGGAGGCTGAAAAAACCTGTGAGATGTCCAGTCTCCTCTTACAAAAAGTTATTGCTTAAGGGATGACTAGAAACTGCTCTTCCTGTGCCCTGGCAAATTCTGAATTAAAAAAACAAGGAAACAAGGAAGGAAAAACCCAGCCAAGGAAACAAGCCTCAATTAAATTTGATTTCAAAAGAGAAGGAAAATTTAAAAAGACAGGAATCTGTGTCTCTCGTGCAGGGCTGAAGTAGGAAGTCTCCGAGACTTCACAGAGGAGGCTGGCCATCCCCTTGCTCTCTCCAGTGCACTCCCAGGGCTCAATGGCCAGCCAGGAAGCCCAGCAGCCAGGAAGCCCTGGGAAGTCCTGCTGCCAGGGAGCCAGGAGATGGGGGCTTGGCAGCCTCCATCCCCTGCCTGCCATCTCCCCACCAGCCTGCCAGGTGGGCTGATGTGGAGGCACATAGAGAAGTTTTCAAAACTTGCTTGGCAGGAAGGATACCATCCTGCATCTACCTGGTTTCTGGGAGGATCTCATTAAAATCAACATGTTTCCAGTGTGTTTCAGGTGTATTAGATTTTGCTGTGCCAGAGAAGCATGCCAGAAAATTTCTGACCAGCTGTACTATGAACGCTGAGCACTAGAAACTATCATCAGCTTTAGCCCAGTCCATCTTTCCAATCAGCAGCCAGAGAAACCTGGGGAGCAAACTCACCCACCTCTATAGCAACGTTCCCACTGCATTCAGCACTGTCTTCTTCAGATGTGGGCAGCGCAATGCTGGTGCACATAAGAAGCTGGTCATGGTGCCAGAAGGCTGGACTCCAGGCCAAGGTGTGCAGAGAAGGAATGTGGTCCGTCAACCTTTACTTTATGCCTGTTCTTCTAGATAGGCCTTGGGCTTGACTGTTGACCTGGGTTCATTTCCAAGCCTTCGCCTGTCAATCAAACATGCACACATACTGTTCCAGTAATGAATCAAGTTGGCTTGCTCTTGGCCTCAATCAATCAAGCCTGTGTACCACACAAACTTTCATCTAGGTTGGAAATAACAGGTAAAATCAGCCCCAAGCACAGCCTGTGAAGAGTAATTCCCCTTTGCAGCAGTTCTTCAGAGGGCAGAAATCTTTCAGTGTGTCAGAGGTACTGGTCAACAATTAAAGATGGCAAGGAAAAAGATCCAAACTCAAATATTTTCTACTAAAAATGTGTGGAGACAGACGTAATACTATTGGCATAGAAAATTCAGAAGGCATTAAAAGCTCAAACTCTGGGAAATTCCACCCATTTGCAGCAAGGCAGGAATTCCTGTGCTCTGCTTTTAAGCCCGCTTGAGGAAAAAAACCTGTCAGAGTTAACTGAGGCACGTTTGAGCCAATAGCTGAGAATGGGCTGCACAGCTAACCTGCATAACTAAAAGTTTCTGCTAAGGTCTCATAAAGATACTGTGAAAAAGAGCCATGCAGCCAGAGTAGAGGCGTTCGCTGGTCCTGGAACGAGTCAGGGTGATGAGCCATCGTACCTGACAAAGACTGATCTACAAGATACAGCAGAAAATCCTTATTAGACACCAGCCTGCTTATCAAGCAACTCAACAAGCTTTCCTGAATCATTACATGAAAACTTACCAAAAAACGTATCTTTGTGAACGTCACTTTTCTCTCCCTTCTGTGCTGAGATGACCATTCAGGATTAAAAAAAAAAAAGCAAGCTGCACTGGATGCATGCTTCAGACCCAAACAAACCCATGTTTATCAGCTCCTTCCAGATGTTCCTGCAGCTGTATCACTTCACCATCGCTGCAATTTGATGTGGCACCAAAGCAAATTAAGAGCTACATTTTTGTAGGCCTTGCCGGCGCTCTGTGCTGTGTGTACTCCAGCTTGCTTCTCAGCCTGTTTTCTACACACTAGTGTCCTCAATTACTTTTCCAAATGAAAGGGAGTCATGCTACTTTAATTAAACATTTAATTGAAGGGAGGGAAAAAAAAAGAGGGAGGGAGCTGATGTTTGCCAATGAGGAAAGGATAATGGTGAGAGATTGCTGCTTCTAAATGAAACCGCACAATGCTGCTTTCTGCAGCGAGAGACACCATGGGCTGGGGCTCATGTATCAAAGTACAGCTCAGCTCCTATTCAATTAATGCGTCTGTTTCGATGGGAAGGTTTTGTAAAGCATTGTTGGAAATGGTTTCTCATTTTCCCTTCAGTTTTTGGCTGGCTTAATTAAACTTACACCCACTGAACCCTTGTGTCTCTCCAAAGGCAGACTGGTTATTGACCTAAGGGATTCTTTTTTTAATGATTTCTGTGTTTCCCTGGCTACCTTCAGTGAATTAGTAAATCCAGCTTTTCTTTTTTTAATTTTTTTTTAAGGTTGATCCAACACTGAGGTGTGTTTGCTCCCTCCCCCTCAAAAAGCTGGCAGAAATGTGTTTCATCTTTCCCTTTCCATGGGAGCCTGAGAACTTAATCAGCTGCAACTCTCCAGGCTGGGGTTTCCCCAAATAAAGTAATCGTGCAAGCCAGCACCTCCAAAGCAGAACCGGGATGACTGAGCGCTCCTTGCCCCTTGCCCAGAGGTAGGATTGCCTGTGAGAACAAATTCACTTGTATGTATAAAAGTTCATGGGAGAGGGTGCTCATGAACTCAGGGCTCAAGTTTGTTTTGTGAGTGAGTGAACTGACGAGGTCTGGTTTGCTGTCAGCTTGGGTGTCTAGAGCGAGCAAAGCCCTGTGGATTCCCTAGTGTCCATGATGGCCAGAGTCACACAGTGGCCTCTTCCTTACTGGGGAATTAGTGCAGTCTCTTTTCAGTTGCCTGGTCTAAAAAGACTTGGAGGGTCTTATTATATTTGGGACTTCTCCCTGTCTCTCTCGAATTCAGTGGAAATCTGCTAATGGGCTCATAAGTTATGGGAAGGTCAAAAGAGCAAACACACGATTGTAGAAACCTCCTCTCCCATGGAAAGCAGGCTAAAAATGAGGTTGAAACATGGGTTATGTGTCCAGCTGAGTGAAGGTTCATGCCACCCCCATGTTATTTACCTGTGGGCCTGATGATTCTATAAAACACAGCACCCATATTTCATCTGACGTTGTCACTGCAGGCAGTGAGCACCTTTCAAATTTAGGCTCTACTTGCTTGTTAAAGGATGAGAACACTCACAAATGTCAAAATACAAAAGAAGGCTTACACAAAGGGAACATCCTGCAGCGTACGAGTATTGCCATCACACAGTTGTTCTCGTTGTCACTAATAAAGTTGGGGGCAAGGGTGGGTAAACTGGGCCACTCTAACAGGAGTGACTCATGGTGGCAAGAATAACAAGCCTGAGATCAGAAAACTGAGAGTAAGTCTTATGAGCAGGGTTGCCTACCTTGTTCTCTTTTCCAAATGTTCTGAAAAAGCAGCAGGATATAAAGTGTTTCTTGGGGTACAGCTGACTAAAAATTCAAGAAGAAAACATTCTTGTCTGCCCACAAAAGGCTATGTAGGCTTGCTCCCATCTAGGGCACAAAAACGGTCCCATTCAGACCAGAAACCTTGTTGTCACGCATTCTGTAATGGAAAAGCCGTGGAAGAGCATCAACCGGCTGGATTTCCTACCCACAGCAGACAGGATAGCTACTCACAGCAGGGAGCTAAACATGGTTTCTGCTCAGCATCGTGACTGTACTGTGGATTAGATGCAGATTAACCCAGTGACCTGCCATCCGCTCTCATCCGTACCTAAGAATATAAGCAAAGGGAAGCTGATGATTAGGGAGAAGAACAGGTGAAGTTCAGCTCAAAGTTCATTGTCACTGAAAGAAACATGAATATCAAAACCAGCATGTGTCTGTTTTTTCTGACCATAAGCACATGCTGAGCCCTCAAGGGCTGGGTCATTCTGCCAAGGGCTCAGATGAGAGCGATAAAGGAGGGGTCCAGCCTAGACCAAGGTTCCTGGCAGGGGGGCTCCTATGCTCTGTTCTTGGTTCTGTCACCAGTGGGCTCAGGGACAAGCCACACCACTTCTTCTTGCCATACTTCGTTTCAGCCACTTCTGAAGTGGAGATACTAAAACATCCTCACCACATGGGGATCTCCTCGGCGTTGTGGGTGTTTGCTCTGAGTGCTTGGGGATTTACAAATGCAAGGTGCAGCAGAGCTGAGAAGTGAATTAGGAACAAGCATCAACCAAACTCTCCAGCACCACCATTCCTGAGCTTTATGTAGGAAGAGGAGAGGGATTGGAGACAGACTTAGTTTTATCCAGATAGGAATAAACTTCATTTCTAGGACTGTTCTAATAAAATAAAACCAATTCTCTCTAATAACACCTTACTAATCACTGTAGCTGTGATACAGAATCTTTCATGTTTTTATTCTGTACTCCTTTTTTAACTTAGGAAAAGCAAGTCTATACAAGCAACCCTTAGAACAGAAATCCATGTTATTTGTTGCTGTGTTTTCAGGTAACTAAAATCATATTGGCTTAAGAACTTATTTTGCATTTCTTTTAGGATAGCTGCACAATATGGCACATTAAAATCCATGTTGTGATGTGTTCTCTCACTTGCTTTAAGACACTGTTCATTTAACAAGCAGTTCTGTGGACGCTGGCACTGAGAGGAGCAAAGTGCACGGATTTGTGTTTCAAGCACGGCTGGCTTTGGGCCCTGGGAGATGAGGAGTGTTTCTCCCTTGGTTTAGAAAGGTGTTCTCTCTGGTGTGGGGTCTCCAATGTCTAATAATGGCTGAGCTCATTCAGCAGCATGGTATCCTGTCCAGTGGCAGGTCTTTTCACAACTGCCTATTTTCACAGACCTCGTAGGAACTGAATTACCTAAGCAACCTCTACCGTGCTTTTGCATTTTGTTGGCTTTGGCCAGAGGATTTCAAAAGTTATTACAGGGAGAATCACACACACATGGCGTGCTCACATAAACCTTTAAAAATCCTGCTCCTGCTATGCTGATTATCATGGATAGTCCCCTTAGCTGAAAAACAAGTCTTAATTGTAGAAAACAGTGCCAAATTTGAACCTAAGCCATTAATGCTAATGTAATATATGGTGAGAAAATACTATTAACATTTGGATGGATGAGTTACAATACTCTGATTACCATACATTTGCATTCCTTAGCTTCTGTGTGATTACAGCCTCAGCTTTGAAGTTGTGTTGCCACAAAGGCCTCTTCTGCTGTTTCGATATGTTTTCTTGGTGTGTGCATATTTAGGGCCTGAGTCAGTTTGCTAGTATTAATAATATTGATTGCACAATGATTCCTGCAGTGCCCAACCAAGACCTCAGAGAGGGAGGACAGACAATCCTAAGAGGGTGAATTCCCACCCATTTTTCAGGCTGAGCTTCTCAGATTTACGGAAGACTCATCTCGCTGAATTGTGGCTGTTTAATGGCTCTTTAAAGGCCCAAGTCCAAGCTAGTTGTCCAGGCTTCCAGTATGTTCACCTCTAGAGGGCAATTCATTCCATGTATTGTGGCTGCCTCTGGTGCAGGAAGCTCAGGCGCCTCCCTCCCTTCAGGTGCCTGGAGCTGGGGAGCCAAGCCTACCCAAGGTGACTGTCCTGGCTGCAAGCGCTCAGACTGTGCAGAGGATGCTGCATTGCCATCCAGTCAGTCAGCAAAACGGTTTCTGCTGACTCACTCATCAGTGTTTTCCTCCAAGTTTTTCCCTATGAAGAGTTTTCGCATGCCTTTTCTGGTCAGCCTAAGGATCAGGAGGATTCCCTTGGTCTCCCTTGCTGCTGTGTGCTGTGCTGCAGCAGTGTCAGAAGGCAGCAAGACAAACCTACCTCCCAAAATAACTGTGATGCTTCTGGTGCTCTTTGTGTGAGAAAATTGTACGAAGAGATCAGATGGGCAGTGACAAGGCCAAAGATTATGCCCAAACATGAAAGATATGGCAACCTCTGTACTATTGGTAGGACAATATGCTAGGATCTATCAGAAAACAGTAAGCTAAATTATGAATGCTCTGAATAGCTTTAGGACTCCCTAGCACATGACTTTGATGGAAAGTACCCATTTCCTACATCCTGCATATGTCTTACAAGTTTTCCCCGTGTTCTTGCAATTAACAGTCAGCCTAGAGGGTCAAGTTCTGCTCCCCCTTAAATTGAGAAGAATTTCTCCAAGAGGTAGTTCATGTCACCCTGGTGCAAGCGGAAAAAGTGGCTGACCAAGAACCCCTCGGGCTGCATCCCTGCTTGGAGGACGTGGGCAGGGTTAATTCTAATTGCCATACTGGGGCTGCAAGGTGGGGCCCTGCTCGCCCTTAGTTTTGGAGAGAAACAGAAACATATGTATGGTGCTCACAAAGCCCATAAATACAGAGTGGGTGTTTTAAATCTACTTTGTGCTGACACTGCAAAAGTCTTTGTAGACCCTGTGGAGGGAGAACAGCTGCTGGGATCACCCAGTGCATCCTTCTCTGAACCTTGAGAAGGGTACTAGAAGATGGGTTGACAGACTCAAAGCCAGAGTATAGTCTGGCTTTGTAGAGAAGGGAGCTTTCTGTCAGCGCAGAGCAATGTGTGGGCACCAAACCTCCAAACCTCACCCAGGGAAAGCTGAAGGCAATGTCACAATGCTGGTCTGCCCCAGCCTCGGACCTGGCCAGGAGAAAATGCTGACTGCTGGTTAGTGTATGGAAGCGTGTGTGTGAGGAGAGGAGGGAGGTGCTGATTTTGTAACCAGCATCTATATTGCAGTTTTAAATTAATGGCCAGTTGTCTTAATCTTGGGACAGGTGTTCTTTTTTATTCTTGTCCCTGTAGCAGAATAAATGAATGAAATAAAAAATGAATAAGAACTTGAGGCTTCACATAATGAATATTGTGGATACAACCTCCTATAAATTACATTCCAGACTCCCAATATTACTGGGATACTTACATGTTTTTTCAAAGGCTCTCTTACAGCAAAACCCTGAAAAGTTAGCACAACTCCTACAGGTTAGAGAGAGTATGATGGAGGAGGAAGAACAGTAGGGTCATTAGGGAACATCGTTAGAGGCTTAAGAGCTAATGATCCAAAGCACATTGACTTTAATGTGACTCTTTTCTTTGGACTTCAGGCACCTGGGCACATGAGTCCTTGCTTGTGATATTTAACATGTCTGGTTTTCATACATGATTATCTATTTTGGAACAGGAAAGGTTTTTTCTCCTCTGTAGAGTAAATAGCAAACAAATAAACTCCTTGTGCTGGACAAATCAATCCCTAGCACTGGAGACAAGTTTTCCTAGATTTGGTCCCATCATTAAATCTGCTACTTTAATTTTCTTCTATGTTTATAAAGGTAGTAACTAGTTCTATTGAAAGGCCTCAGGTTTTTAATGAAATTAAAACTCAGAAATTAATACTCACTAAAAACCTTCCTATTTGGCTGTTGTAGCTGTCACAAAATACTGTTCCCATTCACTACAGGTAATCAACAGGGACAAAACTAAGCCATAGGTGTAGCAGATGCATCTGACAAGCTATAGTAGCAACCAGGGCACATCGAGCTGCTGTCCCTGGACTTAGGAAGAAGAGGGGTGGTTTCAGGGATACAGTGCTGGGGCAACTGCTTAGGCACCTAGTTGTCTGGGGAGGAGTACGCTCACTATATTTAAGCATCATGGTACCTGTGCAATTCATCTACTGTGTGGGTGGGTGCACAGGGAGTTGGAAATGTCCATTGAGAGAGGAACAGGGATGTTTTCTCCCCTGTGAGTCCTTGCTCCTGCCCCATCAGCACATTGTTCCCTCCAGCCCCTGCTCCTCCTGGCAAGGACCGAGTGTCCTCTCCCTTTCTAAAAATCTGCCCCACGCTAGCGGCTAGCGGCAGTGGCCAGCACTGACCATGGACACTGATGCTCCAGAGGTCTCTGTGCCAAAACTCACCGCCATACAATTAAACCTTGCCTTCCTGGCCAGCGGAAGGAAACGCCAAGACCAAGGCCACTAAACTATGCTTTTCCTTCTGCCGCAATGAAACCACAGTAAAATATTGTCGAGGCGTAGCTGGAAAATCAAAATGTTTTCCTTGGGGGACACTGCTTCACCCCTCAGCGGGGAGCAGGTTCAGGCAACAGCCAGACTCTCGCTGAATGGGGCTGTGCAGGCGCTTCTGTGAGGGGCTCTGTGCCGTGCGTAGCTCTATGTGAATATTCACCCTCTGCTTGAAGCAACAGTTCCTGTGCATGCATTTTGACCTGATAATGGCTGTGTAACAATCCGGGATCCCACTTATTTATATTACTCCCTGACAGTTTAAAAATTCATTAATGGCTCAGCAATAAATTCTCACCAGACTTCCCTGAAGAGATGAAAACCGGGAGACATGGGCTAATGAATTATCACAGAAATACGCTGAAAGGAGGGCCTGCTCTCCTCTTCCACCATGTTCCTATAGCTGAACGGAAAGGGTCTCAGTCTTTACTTTTCGTTTTTTATTTCTGCTTTTCTGCAGAAGGTGGGAGTAATGGAGATGACCTCCCCATCTGCCACACGCAGTCCATATGGCAGCCATACGGTCTCCTCCCCGCCGTTTTGGTGATCTCTGAACTGGAAGGGCAGCCCCGTCTGAAACCCAGCATGAGCACCGAGTCAGTTCCAGTTCCCATCCTGTTCTCCCTCCCTCCTGAGCAACTTATTTAACAGCGACAATTTACATACGGTGGTTTTACAGTGTGGACTAGGATGCCCCAGGGACTGATTTGAGACTCACATATCCATTTCAGAGTCTTTGCGCTGAGGAGACAGTGGGGCAGATTCAATATTCAGCTATGCTCACCTAAATCCAGAGGTGCCTGAGGGAAACAAAACCCTCCAGATTTACCTTGGTGCAGAAGAGCAAAATAAAGGCACCTGCCTGGACTCACAGCCACCATACATTGGTGAAAAATACCCTGCATACAAAATTCACAGTACTTTTTGACTAAAGATATATGACAAGCATGCCACTATATGCAAATATTGCAGAAAGCAGAAGGAGAGCAAACAATAAACAGATCTTTTGTTGCTAAGTTACCTTTCCCTTCCCTGCCAAAAATGTGAGAGATTTAGAAAGAACTGAAAGCTGAGCTAAATTTTGTCCTTGTCATTTCTATGATGAAGTTACGTCAAAAGTCTTTTTCCAAATAATTCTTTGCTATGGATTGCATGGATGAATGACCCCCATGTGAGCCATATTCATTTTTAAATTTACTAGGAGTAAAGGGGAAACCCAGCTCAGAAACAACTGACAATGCAAAATTAAGAATCTGACTGAAGGAAAAGAGTTTTATTAAAGTTATGGAACCCTTTTTAGTCCTATTCACCTGGAGACAGTGAAAATGTGTACTGGGGAAGGTAAGACCTTTCCTACTAGACCTTTACCAGAAGTACTTTGCCAGGGAACACCTTAAGCACCGTGAGGCTGAAACAGCTGAGAGAGGGGAAGAATGAGGAACAGAATTCCTTGGCCTCTGTCACTTTCTAACAGGCAATTAATATTTTATTTAAAGGTTGACAATTAATTTTATTTAAACTCTGATTTCTTTTTACTGTATAGGAATATGAAACAGTGTCCTAAAATTCACAATAAACGAAAAAAAAGTTGAAATAATCATGATGAATGCATTATTTTTCACACATACAATTGGTTTAGTTCCAGTCTCAAAATTAAAATGAAAATGAGAGAAATCCAGATGTAGATTGCTCTGTGTAAAAAACAGCCATTTCCCTTAGGACAGCCATCCAGCTGCATGGTGCCATAGGCTAAAACAGCACGAGGAGCCATTCATTTTCATGCCAGAGGCTTGTTTTCCATCAAGAGGATGGGAGCCCACAGAGAAAGTCAAGAGAGATGATTCCTCCTCCACCTACACATTCCCATTAGTCCTTGTGTAAGCAAATGCTGGGCATGTTGCCACCCTGTGTGAGACACCACCAGCTGTGCCACTCAACTGACTGCCAGCAAACCTGTGGGCTGTTGGTGTCACAGTTTTCGCCTTCCATGCCATCAGGTACCTCCATGGTGCATCACGGTGACCAGCAGTGTCTCAAAGATGATGCGGTGGTGTCCTGCTTGCCTCCCTCCCATGGACACACGTCCACCCCCCATACAAATTCATCTCAAGTTATCCCTCTCCAGCCATACTCTCCTATATATACGAGTGCTGCTGGGGCTGCTGTGGATCTTTCATGGACCGTCCATGCAAGGGAGGGCATACACATTTTGAGGGGGGAAGCAGCTTGGGAAATTTCCTAAGGTACTAATCATGGAAAAAACCCACAAGCACTGGAACTAGGGGTTTCCAACTTCCAATGTGTACAGCAAAACCACTTCAAGGTGCTAAATGGCCCAATAAAGACATGGGAGCAGCCACTACTGATGGCAGTAGCTACACCACCTCTCTTGCTGCTGGCAGTGCTGAGGGCAAATAATTGTCACTGATATCCTCTAGGCTAAGTTCAGTAGTTTTGCCAGTAATCCTACATGCAAGTGAACAAAACCTGTGCTTCTGGCTCCTCTCCCTCACTCATTTGAATGTTTACCTTGCCACACAGTGTTCAAGGAGCAAATCTGGGCAAGGAGGAGACCCCAGCTGTGATGGAGCAGGCAGTAGGGGGGTTGTAAGGAAAGCATGGTTCACAGGTGTGAGACTGATGAGTCACTTCCCTTGTTACCAAGCAGTTACTTACAGCCAGGTGTAGGACAGTGTGTTTTCCTGGGAAGTTATTTAGTCTTTTTTCAGTTAACAAGACACATGAATGTCTTCTTTTGGATGCATGGCAAGAACATTATATATGTATATGTTTGTGTGTGTGTCTCTGTGTGTCTATGTTTAAAAAAAATAAAAAGTACTCAGAAGCTCACAATAAAAAGGTAAATGAATGGCACTGTTATCCATGAGACTCTGCCCTGGAGCAGGAAGGTCTGAGGCAGTTTCACATGCGGAAGGTCACACCTGCTTCACCCACAGTTCTGCCAATGGACTTCCACACTCAAAACGCTCCATGCTCAGATTCGATCCTTTCTGCCAAGTTGCAACCTGCAATCATCCTGAAATTACAAACTGTCCAGCAAACCCTTCTACAATCCTAAGCCCAATATCCAGACTTCAGTGGGACCAATTGAATTCTCTGAGCTCTCTGGGTTTCTTGGCAAAGTTTCATTCAGCTCATGTGACTCAGTGTTCCTCCTGTTGGGATGATGGAAAAGATAAACCTACACTTGGATGTCAAGAGACCACAACCACAAAAAACACAGACAACAGAAATGATTAAACAGGGAAATATTTTTAAAATATCTTTAGGTCAGATACGAAAAAATCATGAACAGTAAATGCTTTCAGCAGATGTTTTCTAACAAAATTGCATCTGGAGAGTTCTGCCCTGTTCATTTAGCAGACCCATCAGGTGCTGGACACATGTTGAACTCTTCACGTGATTTCAGCGCTCCATCTGAGACTAGCTTAGCCTAGCACTCACATAAACATGACCCTAATCCCCCTAGAACAGGGCAGCATGGTGTACTCGGTGTGACCAGGCTGCAGCAGACAAAGAGGAAGGCCAGCTGCTCAATTCGTCCAAACTCAATTAGTTTACATTAGTTCTTCCATCGCTGCTACGTGATAGTCTGATTTAACAAACACAAAATCTCTGAGTCAGTGGAAAGCCAAAATGAAAAGCCATTTTCTGTAGCTCTGTCATGTACTTAACAAGGTTATATAACCAGCCATTAGTTTGCTCTTAAACTAGTCATTAATTTATTTTTGCCTAAAAAGGGGTGGAGAGGGGGAGAGATGAATCATCCACATATACCAAACAGTCTTCCTCCAAATCTTTGTGCCTGTCAAAATTACACAGAAGCCAAGCTGCCATCAGAAAATTATTTCTACCGATGGCTGGACACAGCCAGTTGTGATTTTCTCCCTGTCTTGCAGAAGTTTTCAAATCACTGAGTTCAAGACTGCTCCCAGTGAGAAGGAGGTATATGGCTTTGGAAATAAAACTGGTTTTTCCCCCTCTGAATGTGCTTTTACTCTGTCTCCTGTGAGAGGACACACACTACTTGTTACTCTTCAAGATCCTGGGAACAGATTCAAAAAAACCCTCAAAACCAAAAAACACCCCCTAGCCTTATATGAAGCTCATTTATCTTTTAAGCTTTTCAGGGCAACACTTGAGGGTCCTTGTACTGTGCCTAGCAAAAGGCATTCTGCCTGCCTTTTTCAACTCTTTAAGAAATAAAATATGTTTAGTAACAGTCTCACTGAAGCCACCCAAACAAGAAACCCACCTTATCCATGAATAAAGCACCAGACCAGGAACTGGGAGACCTTCTCTCTGTCCCACTCTGCTGTCGATTCAGAAGGGACATAGCCCCACTGGTGGGAAACCAACACATGGGCATGGTGCATGGCTTCTCAGCCACAGCACAACAGTAATGTGGCTCCCGGGCATTCACCACCAGCGTACCCTCTGAAAGCTGGAGGGCTTCTCTTCTCTCACCCCTATCTTCAAGTGGTCACCTGAGAGAGGCAGGAACAGAAAAAATGCTAAATGTTGTCCATCACCTTATTACAGTAATTTACAGTATTACAGTAAATTACTGCTGCCCAGCCTTCATAGCTGGAGGCTTGTCCTTCTGCACAGACTCTAGCATGAATTACTCATGTCAATCAGAACCCATGCATGTCATTACACAAACTACCAGGAAGCTCAGATCTTTGTGAGAAGGTTGGGGCTGACTTACTGCTCTGGGGAAGGTCTATCTAAATGTCTTGTAGAAATAGTAAGCAAGGATAAGCACATACAGGCTCTGTTTGGAAAAATAACAACAAAAACTCTCCAAAGAAGTTGGTTGTGTTTTGTCTTGTCTTCTTTATGGAAATTTTGAAGGAATTTAAACCTCTCTCCTGTTCCCTGATCTTTGGTGTTTTGATATAGTGGGATCTGGATCCAAATGATTGTTGTGCCAGTCCAAACCCTGACATACTGATATTTGGAAGACTGAAGTTACTCTGATTTTAGCTTGCTCAGCCTGGGTGTGACTGGAAGGCTCTAGTCAAGCCAGAGTGCTGCTGCTCTGACGTGCAGTCTGTAATAACACCAACAATAAAAGACACAGAGAAGGGTTCCTGGTCTGTTGCGCTGTTCCTCACATGCAGTGCAAGAGGTCTGCAAAGGTTACTCCCTCAAGCTGTATCACAGGCAGGGAGCTGAGGCTGAAGAGACTCCTGCTAAATTGCAGAGAATTCCTGGTGGTGCCTGAATAATTTTCTGGTCAGAGAGGTTGTGAGGAAGGGAAGGAGGAAGATATTTCTTTTCAGAGCAAAAAGCAAACCTGTCCAGCATTGCTAATGTTCCCTATTGGGCTAGGAAGTCCAACACCAACTAGGTGAAGTTGCTGGGGGCTTTGTGCATAGAGCCAATCTCTTGGGCTTCCTCCTTGACCTCTTTCCTCTGGGAAGAGGAGGATCAGTTCTCTGAGTCAGCCTTGAATTTAACAGGGTCATCATCAGGAATTTGTCTCACTGTGAATAATGAGTTTTCTGTCCTGAGTTATTTCACCCCAGTTTTCCTGGGAATTGGACCGTCCTGTGCAGTTCTCTGGGATTTGACAGAGCCCTTCACCAACACGGCACAGCCTTTGCTGTGCACTGCAATCTTGAGAGGACAAGGAGGTTGAAGACTGAGGTCTCTTAAGCTGCATTCCCTTTCCTCCAGAAGATTTCAAGCTATCTTTGGGGGCTTTCTGCTAGCTACATCCCTCTGTGGCAAAACTGGGAGGGGATGATCTGGCTTCATGCACTTTTTAAAAAGCTTGAGAACTAAGAGCATTAGTTCCTCCACGCTGGCTAAAAAAAGGCTTGCTAAACCCGTTGAAACCAATTGAGGAGCAGAGCAGAGTTAATCCTGGAAAATGCTCACGGTAGCTCAGTGACGCACAGCCGTGCAAAGGCAGAACAGTGTTGCTAGTGATCTGCTCAAAAAGGACTAGGAGATGTTGCAGTCAAATTCTGGGGTGGGGGTCAGCCCTCAAGGTTGCCTGAGTGGAAGTGGGGGCTGCTGCTATGAAGCTTCTCATGCTGCATCTTTAACATTTTGCTCTTCTTCATGTAAGATTTTCTCTGTCAGGAATTTTTGACATTTTTCCATCTGCTTTCTGAATTCAGACTCATGGAGGATAGGCATGAAGTACAGACAAAAAAGCTTTCTCCTTTGCAAGGGCCGTGAGTTCCAGTCTCCACTTGGAAAAACATTTTGTACTGTATTATCACTATTTGTTATTGTGCAGTCATACAAATAGCACCAGCATACCTGAAATGGGACTAAGGGCCCTCTGTCCCAGACACTGTACTTCCAAGGAATAAAAGGTAATC
This sequence comes from Nyctibius grandis, assembly GCF_013368605.1. Lineage (NCBI taxonomy): Eukaryota > Metazoa > Chordata > Aves > Nyctibiiformes > Nyctibiidae > Nyctibius > Nyctibius grandis. Next base: position 28,239,459 of record NC_090659.1, read on the forward strand.
TCCATTTTCAACCTTATAGTTTAAGCATCTGGAAACATATTTAGACTTGCAATGGGATTCTGATTGGATTAAACATATTTGCGTGAAACATCTACCCTTTACTGAAGGTGTGAGAAGCCATAAGCGCTTTTATTAAACTAGCTTGTTGAAGCACTAGGACCCTCCAGTCAAAACATGGGTTCATGTCACGGCCCAGATTAAAATGTGTGAAGCTGCTAAGGAATCTGAATTGCATGGAAGGATGATGTTTGCCAGGTGTAGTTTTAAGACAGGGCTCCGTGTCTGTACGTACACAAATGCACAAGAGAAAGAAAAAATGCAAATGCAGGAAAAAAAAGAAGGAAGCAGAAAAAAACCCTCAGAGACGGATACAGAATTGCTGGTGGCAGGACCCTAAGAAATATCTGAGCGAATGGATGTTTAGAGGCTGAAAAAGGCATGGAAGTTTGGCAAAGAGGGCTACTGACTGTTGTGTGGTTCCCTTGGGAACAAGTTCTTTGGGTGGCCCCTCTGAATTAAAAGGGACTACATCCAGGAAGAAACTGTTGTTAATTCTTTTAACTAAATCACCGCAAAGCTTTGCTAGTGGCTTGACTTAAAAAGAAATTACAGATCTTTAATAGAAGTCTACTGCTTTTGCTCATTTTTAACACACACCAGTTCCAACAGTGAGGTCCCAACCAGCAAACAAAAGTGTCTGCAACGGAAATCATCTTCTAAAAATTACACTGCTCCAATAACAAACAGAAATCTTCCATGTGACATGATGTATTGTATCAAAACTGTGCCATACAACTTGAATTTAAAATTCCAAATAACTTATCACACCTCTTTTTGGTTTTGGTTTCTTTCAATTAGTTTCTGTTGCTTTGCTGTAGAAGGATGACAGCCGGTTAAAGCCCACAAGAATCACATAAACATTATCCTCCTTATACAAACATCACTGAAATCCTCTGATGATGTTTGTTCGTTGACATGGTTTCCATAGGGGCCACTCCCTCAAGTCCTTGTTTAATTTTCAAATTTGCCCTGGAACCATATTATTCAATTATGGTCTGGCCACATGAGATTCTGCAAAGGCAGCTTAAGCGCAGAATTTCCAAACTCCAACGTGGTAAGACACAAGGTGTCCTCTTTATTGCGTCAGCTACCAATACCAGCTGTCCATTGGTAATCGGAAGGAGGATGATGACTTTGCTGCTTAGCTAATGGAGCTCTTAAGGATCTCAGTTATCCCACTGACAAACTAAGAGGTGTCAAGTATTGCTTCATATGTCACTTTGCCATAAATACGATACCCTAAGTAATCACAAGCTGACATTAACTCATCACCAGGCTGATGGCAATAAAAAGCTGGAGCTCTGGCCAGTGTCTTGGAAGAGACCCGTCTTTTACTGTTGTTTCCCCTCCATAGTTTGGACACAAGAGCTGAGAAGGCAGGATAGTCCTGACTTTCTCCACCTGCAGCATCATGAATAGCACAGACTCTGTGTAACATGGGCCGAGGGGAAGTCATCTCGGTATGCGTGGCACTATCTTCTCAGCTGGCCAGGCAGTTTCTTTCAGCTCATTTTCAAGGAAAATTACATGTAGAAAAGGAAAAGGCAAAATCTGGCACTGAAATGAGTATCTGATCAATGGTTGTACTTGCTAGTCAGATGAGGTTTAAACACAATGGCCTCCACTCTTCTCTTCCTTTCTCTGCTGTAAATCAAAACTGACTTTCCTGAAACCATGGGGTGTGTACTGCAAAACCACAAACTATCAGAGTGGGAAATCACATCTACTCATTACCCAAATTAATGTCCATGCGCCTCCCTTCCCCCTCCATGGCAATGAGCTGATTTGATAGACATCTTCCAATCTGTGTCACTTCCCCTTCGTCTTCCTCACATAGTGAGATTTCTTCTGCTTCTTCTCCATGCTGTGCTGCTCTCTCATATGATGACAAGGCAAAGTGTGGAACTGAGTGAGAAAAAAATCCTGAGGCTGTTTTCATTAACATGGAGAAAAGATTCAGAATAGCCTTTTTTTTTGGAAGGTTTGAGAGAAAAAAAAATAGCAGAGAAACATCAATAGTGCTTACTCTTTTGTTTTAAATTAGATCTGATCCATCCATCAAGACCAGCTAAGCTGAGAACTTCAAGTGGCCTTAGGGCTATAGTGCATAGACTCTTTTTGCTGCTGTCCTTGCCACCGAGTTAAAGGGCTCGTTTTCCTGAGGGAGTCATGGAGGAAGTTCCCCTAGGAGGCACAGAAGTTTTCCTCTTCTTCCCAAGGGAGGAAACATTCATGGGTAGCATTTGCAGGGCTGACACTGCAACATTAGTACACAATGGTTTTGTTTTTCCCACCTGTGTTGCACGATGCCTCTCGTGACTTGAGAGCTCGGATACAGCCCTGCCCATTCCTAAGGAGCTCACTTGCCGTGACTGGCTTGTACTTTAAGGTGTGGGCAGAGTTAGGCTGCAAGTGTCCCCTCCCACCCAGGAAGACATACCCCAGACCCCAGTCCTAGCCACGCTCTGCCCTCTTCCCTGAGGCTGCTGGCCTCTGTGGTGAGTGATTTTTCATCAACCACGAGAGGCTTGGAACGGCACAGATCCTACTAGTGTAGGCAGTTAGAGGCTTTTGTTAATTACTCTTATATATTCCCTTGGAAAAGCTGCAGCATGCCGGCAAGATACCTGTCAGATTCCCAGGCTAGCCAGAGGCTAGTCAGAGCACACAAGCCCAGGAACCTGATCAGCATGTTGAAAATGAGTAAATTCACTCTAGGCTCCACATAACAATTAGAAGCTACTTACTAGTGAAGTAATAACCTTACTAGAAATAGGACTGTTAGCAGCCCTCTCATTGGATGAATCAGCTCTCATTCAGGCACCAAAATAAGCAAGCAAATTTTCATAAGCACTCTTTGCAAATTGGCAATGAGTTCTTTTGCAAATATGACCTTGATTTAATCATCTAAACAGGAGGAAACTCCTTTAGGAAGTCTGGTTTATCAAAGAAGCCAGTAATCACTGGTGACCACCAACTGGGACTGGTTTGAGCAATTTACCAAAAATTAAGATATATGCACACCTGTTCCATTCCACGTCTGTCTGTCTCTCCTTATCAGTATTGTTTCACAAATAGCACAGAATACGCACCAGGACAAGATCGTAATGCACTTGTCAGAACGTAACACTTCATCATTGTCAGGCAGATAACTGAAAGCCCAATGCTGAGGATACAGTGCAGTTTTAAAAGGCATAAACAATTTAGCACAAATGAAAAATAAATCTGGCCTGTCTTAATAAAGACCTCATAAATACACTGATGAATTACAATGAGATATATGGAAGGGGGGAAAGATATCATTCTAATACACACTTTTTCACCAGCGCTGTTTTCCCACTTCAAACAAAAAAAACCCCAAAAATAAGAGGAGGGGGTGGAATATGCCAGGTTACAAATGAGAATAAGAATCAGAATTCTTAGCTGTCAATCTGCTCTTTCAAAATCAAGAAATCTCCTCTTTGATGCTAGCGTAAAGAACATTGTTGAGCATCCTTGGAGATGCATGTAAAAACATATCAAGGAGTAAAGGCTACTCACTGTCCCTCCAAATTTATGCATTTTAAATACAAACATACATATTTGCACACAGGTAACTCTCTGTGTATGTGCAAGTGCATGTGCATGTGCATGTGTGTGCATGCAGCTCCTGAGGTCTGAGAGTCAGCGCTTCCCACAGTGAAGAGCAGTACCATCTATCAGCCTATCAATAGTTTCTTGCCACTGTATGAGTTGTTGCAAGGTGAGGAACCACTGCCCTACACAAGCAGGATACCAAGACACTAACTGCTGAGGCCATTTATTTTTCCTCTCATGCTGGAAGGACAATGGGGGAAAGGGAATATCGTCCACTTTGGTAATAGACATCAACACCATCAAGCAACAGAATTGCTGCAGGGGAGTGTATCTAGACTTTTTTGAAAATTAAAACGAGTTGGTATGAAAGAAACCAGGAGACGCTTGTCCTAGGGGATGCCAGCTCAATTTCTCAAGTGGTGCCCAGCCCAATTGCATGTCACCAGGGCCTCATCTCCATGCAGTGTTTTGTCACTCCATTCAGTAAAGCCATATAGTTTACAAGCAACGGTTTTGCTAGACTCTGCCCTCTAAGTCCTAGTTCTTCCTTCATACAAAACTGATGGCAATGATTTTACATTTTGATCTGCATTTGCTCACACCACCAAGCCTTTCCTGCTAGAATCTCTGCAGTCAACCCTCCGCCGCAGCAGAAACAAAAACTCCCTTAACAGACATGAAACCCTTGGGTTTTAATGATCACATCATCTGCTCCTGTTTCAAACAGCTCTAGGTGTTGTTTTCAAATAACGAAAAACTTATGGCAAAGCTTTGCAGAGAGCTATTGTATGCAGAGGTAGGAACCTCCCAGTGACAGAGCAAAAATTAGGTAGTTTACATGCAAGGTCTCCCTGGAGCAATGAAAGTGCAGATAAAAAGTGAGAAAGGAGAACATTAAAGTTTAAGTTTATTGCATAACACTAAATATGCATTTCTAGACTTTGACCAAGTTCAGTGTTAGGAGGAACAGGTCTTCCTTACAAAAGTTACCAAATATTCACTTTTCTTTAACTTGCCAGCTGATCCAAAGCTTGATTCCAATGCAATATTGCTATGCTTGCTAAAGAAGCTTATGCTAAGGGGTTTTTGTTTATGGAGCCCTCAGGACCTATGCTTTGTCTTCCCACATATGTCTATTGTTGCATCTTGACCTATGTGCAGATGCAAACATTATGTGCCAAAGATGAAAGAAAGAGCTCAAACCATGAAATAAAGTTGCTCTTTCATTGCAGCTCTCTCCAATTTGACATGACATATTTTTGTCTCTGTAGTTTGCATTTGTTCCTCTTACCTGGTCATAGAAAACAAAAATACAGTATCACCACATTTGGTAAGAACATGTGAAAGGAGACTTTACCAGAATTAGCACGTTGGCCATAGAAACCCACAATACTCGTGTATCACTTCTTAATGGAGCAGACCCACTGGTGTAGTAGTTCTGGGGAAATAATCAATTTTTTAGTTATTGATGAGAAAGAGAAAGTGAGAAAGAGAGAGAGTTTTTTTCGAGTGGGAAACATGAAACTAATTATTTTTTCCATTAAGACCATGCACAGACAATAACAACATTTCATGAGGAGCATTTTCAAATAAATATATCTTGTGAATCAAAAAAACCCCACCTCAAACCAACTCTGAAGACTGAATCTCACAAACAAATTTTGCCTTAGATATCTCAAGTCCAGAAACAAATCCAGGATTTGAAATGGTCAGAAAACAGAGCTAATTCTGTCACTTCTGCACAAAATTTATTTTGCTTGCACCAGCATCATTGGGTTTTCTTGTTTAGGATGCCTCCTAGATAGCAAATGACATGTTTTAAGAAACTTCAGTTTCTACTAGATGTACAAGTTAGCCCACTTTAAGCCCAGGAATTAGCTACAGTTAGCAGGAACCACCTGCATATCAAAGGAAATAACATCGTCCTTAGCAACTGAGAAAAGGAAAGAGGAACCTTTCTAAAGAAAGGGAGAGAAGAGACCAACATCCCTCTCATCCCTCATTAATGAGCAAAATGAACAAGCTTCTTTTAGAAAGGATAGATTTTCACCAAATGAGTGAACTGAAAAAACCATCTAAGGAAGACTAGGAAGCTATATGGGCTATATTTCAAGCTGAGAAATACAAAGACAACTACCATCACCACCTAATTCAGTTCTCCCTCATTTTTGAGAATATGGTGTAATGTACTTGTTTTTCAGAAAAGAAAGAAATCTGGAAATTTGTCTGTGATGGCATTGTTAATAGGCATCTGAAGCATTACTCAAAGAAGCACCAGGCAGGACCCAAAATGTCCTATAATAAATAAAGCTGGAATCTGATTTTATCTTTACAAACTTACAGGTGAAGTAGACAGGATAAACTTCTTTAAAGAAGCCCAGCAAGCAGATAGCCTGGACTTACTCACACATGACACCTCTTAGGATGGCTAGTTCAAATTAAATCATTAGCTGAGAAGGAATAATCCTGGTAGGTTCAGAAAACCAGTTTTATATTTGGCCTGCTAGCAAAATTCTGAATGTATTTACTCTGGATTCCATTTCTCAACCCATATTAAAGCTCCATAGCATAATCAATTATGGGCTTATTGCAAAGTACAATAGGATTCAATCTCCAGGAGTGCCTCAGGGTATGTCTTAGAAGGACGATAAAACTAACAGTAATGGGTCTACAGCTTCTAAGGCTAATTTCCACAATTACAAATTTTATAAATAAATAGAAGGAATGTCAACTCTCAGTCACTCAGCTTGAGGTCTCTCATGCTGATAATTCCTCTCTTCTCAGATACTCTTCGGTTTCTCAGATGTATTCCTTTTTCTGCTCCGAAGCCCCTGGGACTTGTTCAAAGCACTTCCGTTCCTACCTTTCACATCACTAAATGGAGCAAAGAACTAAGGCAACCAGGAATATGGAGCAAGTACAGGAGGGGACAGTGCCCTCCCTAGTGTTGAAGTTGCATCTCAAGGAACAATCATACCACCTGCAACTGTGATTTCATGAGATCTCAAACTAAGCCGCATGAAGCAGGTGCCAGATGGAGGAGAGGCTGCCTTGGAAAATGTAAGGGCTACGGGAAGGGACATTGGTCATTTTGCAGTAGTTTCCCTTCAGCAGGCTAGACAACACAAGAAAAAAGACTCCCAGACTCGGTGGCTGCCTGCTGGAATTCATGAGATTATTTATTTCATATCTGTGAAGGAAAAACATGAGGAGCATTCTGCCATTGTGGTTGCTGTTTAGCCCTGGAGACTGCCGAGGTCCACTACCAAGTCTCTCTAGATTCAGTTAATCTGTTCTGTGTCCCACCAACAGCTGAATTTCAGCAGAGAAGGTGTTTGCCCAGCAGTCTGTGCAGCACTCTGTGCAGAAGGGCATGCAGAAGGGGGCCAGAAACTTTGCTGGGGACAATGTTCCTTGCTCAGCAACAGTGGTGCCAAGCCACAGGGCATGGTCCCCAGCACCCACTGGAGCAGCTACCCCGGGCACATCCGAGGTGCCAACCAAGACCACATTCTTGAGGAGGATGCAGCTCTGCAGGCCTGGGGCTGCAGGGGTGCCTGGGGCCTCCTGTTGAAGGCTGGGGCAGGGGTGATGGTCTCCTTGTTTGCAGAAAGTGTGCACTAGTGGAGGATGTGTTGACAAGTAAAGAAGATTCAGGAGGAGGTCCTGTGCAGCTTTGGAGATGATGAAAAGGAGAGTGACTGGATCTTCTCTGAAACCCTGCAGATAAAATAGCCCAAACCTGCAATTGCACCAAAGGAGGCACAGGCTGAGTCTGTTCTTACGGGGCTGAGAAATAAGAGACCCTTGTGACAGCCAAAGCTGGAAGGTGGTGACTTCTATTACCAAGAGGAAGACCCCCTCTCCACCCACAGACCTGCACCTTCAGAACAGGGCCAGTGCACTGGTAGCAGATGAGAGGCTGGAAGTTGTGTCCAATGAAGCATCTGAGCTGGCTGAGCCTGAGCTACCCAGGAGCACCAGAAAGAACCTATGAGTGATAGTAGTAGGTGACTCCCTGCTTCAGGGAAGAGGGGTCCCCAACCTGATCCATCGTCTAGGGAGGTTTGCTCAGGCCTTGGATACGGAACATTGTGGAGATACTGACAAGGCTTTTCAGACCCAGTGATTGTTACGCCTGCTGCTCTTCGGTGTGGGCACCAGTGTGCAGCCAGGGGAAACCTGGAGTATATTAAACTTGTTTTTCTCTTCTGTCCTGTCAGTGAGGAGGAAGGGCTTGAGGAAGAATGGATAGATTCTGTGTGTCAACATCTGGTTACGTAGCTAACATCAACAAGAGAGATTCAGCTTTTATGTTCATGGAGGCCCTCTCTGAGGATCAGGGACTGTCAGGAAGAGATGGGATCCACCTCATCACTTGGGATAAAGCATCTTTGTCAACAGGCTGGCCAACCTGGTGAAGAGAGCTTTATACTAGGACTGGCACAGGAGAGAGATGATTACCTGCAACCAGGTGAGGAAGTGGTGGAACAGGATGGCAAGCAAGGGTTGCAGGGTAATGTGAACAAGAGACAAATTCCATTTAAACATAAGAAAAAAGCATTTTTTACTGTAAGGGTGGTCTGGTTGTCCAGAGAGTTTGTGGAGTCTCCATCCCTGGAGATATTCCAAACCTGACTGGACATGCTCTGAGCAACCTGCTCTAGGTGATCTTGCTTTGACCAGGGGGGCTGGGACAAGGCAATCTCTAGAGGTTCCTTCCTGCTTCAGCTGTTCTGTCATTCTGCCTTTCCTTCCCTCCATTCTCTCCTGCATCCCTTTCAAAGATATTGTCTAACAGTTTCCCGTACCAGTGCAGCTCTTCTCAGAGATGCCAACACAGAAAAATGTGTATGGCACTCCTGCTTGATGGTGTGGTTAAAATCCCAACAGCATTTTTTCTGTTAACATTTCCAGTGTCCTTATCCTGGATGAGGTTGCACTGGAAGCAATGAGATAGAGACAGCAGAGGAAAATATACCTCATTCCTTTGGAATCCTCCATTAAAATGTAATTTGTTGTACATTGTTATAACCTTTGACAACAAATGTTAGCCTTAAAGGATAAGATTAAAAATCATGGGGAAATAACATGCCATTGAAACGGCCAATAAAAGCATACCAATATCCATGCAGTCTTCAAGATCTAATACGATCTAATAAACAGAAGATGGCCTGGAATCCGAGACTGTCTAAACCCTCACTTCTGCCACTCCCTTGGTTGTCTAACATCACACAAGTCACTTGACCTTTCTTTCCATAATATCATGTACACACACAATCCTTCTTGCTCCTACACCTAGCTGTGAAATGGGGTTTAAAACAATTAACTACTCACACTTCTTATTTGATGCCAGAATTAATTAGTTCCTTTGTGTATGAAGAGTTCTAATGCTGCTATTGCCATGAAAGTATTCCTTCTAGACAGTAACTGCATTTTATAAGAATAGTAATACTCTTTCTATGCAGTTACACACTGGATGCCTCATCACCCACAGACAGCATCATGCTTTGCGTTGGATGTTTACATAGGAGAAGAGGGATCCTTTTGGGGGCCATTCCGAAACTCTCCCTCCCCAAGAAACCCTTGGTGAAAGCCATATTTGCTGCCAAATTCTTAAGGGAATTCCATCCAAGTATATAGTCACTCACTTATTTCTCTCCCTGATTAAGTTCAGCAAAACCTATGCCTCTGCACTTTGAGACATCCGTACTTCAAGACACTACGTACAACTTTCACCTGTTGGTACACAGTAGTTGTGCATGGCAAAATAGAAAACTGCCTGTTAATTACTGATAGCCTGTTTAAGCCAGGTTTTCAAAAAGAAAGAAAGATAATTTTTGTTTTCCCTTTTTTTAGAGATGGGAATTGTCAGAGAGTACTCTAGCTGCTTCATAGCTTACAAATGTGGTATCACATGTTACAAAGGATTGTGGGGTTGCAAGTCACAATTAGCACCAAGGCTGATGCATGAGTATTTTATGTGGATTTTTCAGTCTATTAGCCCACTGGATAGCCTTTTTGGCTTTATTTTTAGCAGAATCACACAGACTGGGAATTGCTCATGTAGATAAAGATTCATACCTGCTCCTCATTCAAGCAAACCCAGCTCCCTGCTAGTTCTAGTAGGCCAAGAACTGCAGGAAAAGCATCCATTTGCTTTTCCCTTGGTGTAATCCCCCCTGAAATGCCAATGGGAAAATTTTTCATGGAAAGATGCAGAGCGAAGCAAGTTTTCTTCATATCATTAATGCTGTTCCCAGTTCTGGACTCTGTAGTTCCACCTATGTTGCAGAAACACTGTGTCATTTTTCCAGGAGCTCAGTGTTATCCAGGGTAATTCACTTTAAAAGGCTGCAACTGCCCTGCCAGGCTGGCAGGACTGTGAGGCGCAAAGATCGAATCACCAAATTGCCCAGGAATGCAGGCAGAATTGGTTATATATACATGTACAGGGCCACTATGAGAGCGAGATGCAACACAGGACAACATGGTGGTCTCTTGGGTCTCTAATATGTCTGTCATGTGGAGTGTTGCAGAACTGAGCAACACAGACCTTTTAATTAGAGGTGGAGACAGATACCTCATGCAGCCATGCCAGAAATATCCAACTTGTCTGCTTTAAACAGCTTTTCATCCATGGTCGAGCTCTTTAAACTTTCTCCTTTTATTAAAACAGCTCAACTGAGACCATTTTAATGTGCCCCCATCTAGTTATTTTATTGAAAAATATTAAAAAAGTGGACCAGGTGAAATTAAATGCTTTGAAAGTGGAAATCAAGCAGTGCTTTCACTTTTAAAAAGCAGCTTCCCCTCCCTGTGCTGATGCACTTAATATTACCCTCTTAAATAAGAGGTATTGTTTGAGCTAAAATTGTGAATAACACCGTAATGGACATGCACAAAAGAAATGATAAGTAAGAAAAATATAGCTCATTAGAGAGAGTGTGATTAAAAGGATAAATGGACTTCCAAAGGCTTGGGACATTTTTCTCTGGTTATTAACCAAACCTCTTAGCATTCCTTCCACAATGTGCCAAGGGTAGATGGGAACAAAGGCAGGAGAAGCCAAAGATATCACGTCCTCCCCTGGTTGCTGAGACCAGCAGGTCATCTCTGGGGAAAGACTGGAAGGGATGCACAGAACAGACCCATTCCTTCTCGAGCACTGAAGTCATGTCTCTTGTGGAAAATACCAAGCTGTTACAGGTGCCACTTTCCAGGCTGGCATGTCCTAGCTGAAAGCTTAGCCTTGATGGTCAAGCCTCATGTGTGAGTCAAGAGGCAGCTGAAGTCTTCACAGGTTATAGTCCATAATCAGAAGGACAGCAGTGCCCACATGCCTTTTGCCAAGCCAGCTGGGCAGCCAGCCTTCAAAGTACGTGTAATTTCAGGTGAGAAAGGCTAAGAGATGAGGGGGTTTTAGGACAGTATTTGGCAAGAATCTAACTCTTCAAACGCATACTTTGAAAAATTTTTCATCCATGATTAAAATTTCTCCTCCTGGTTCTCACTGGAGCACTGCTTGTGTTTTAGGTCCCATCTGACACTAAGGTCACTTACGGAGGACAGGAACAAGGCCTTGGATACCGTTATCATAGACACAGAATTGTCACTGTGGTGGTACCAACAGCGCTGGTCCCAGCTCTGTGCCAGGTTGTGCACAAGCCCAGGACGGGAATCCAACCGTACTCCTTCTCCCCAGTGAAGGCTGGCCCTGACTGGGCTGCCCTTTTTGTCACGAGCAAGCATTGGAAGTGTCGGGACATTCAAGAAGTTCTCCTGCCCCAAACAGGCATTCTCCTTGGCACGACTTTGAAGTAACTTGCATATCAACATCTGCCACACCTGATGCAGAATATCCCTTTCTTCATAACTAGAGGTGTGGTACGGGGATGGCAGTGGGATCCCAGCGTGTTTTTGTGGTTCACATTATCCGAAGGCTGAGAAACATTCCTCTAGGCAAAAGCACAGTTCAAGAGCTGGCAAAGAGCAACCTCTGGAGCTGCAGGAGGAGAGAGAGGGGCTACAGGGTGCAGAGTCAGTGAGGCAAAAGGGCATATTCTGGTGTAATCAAGTTGTAAATGCTGACTGTTAAAACATGCTTATCCCACCTACCCTGGCAGAGCACCAGTGCAAGCTGCATGAGTTCAGCTGGGCGGGGAGTTGAGGACTTCCTTAGAGGCAGCATGACAAAGACATGACACCAAAGCTGGCCTTCAGTGAACCTGATGCGAGATGCAGCAAATCCATTTTATGCAGGTCCCATTAAAAGGACAGCTGTGTATGTTCATGTCACAGCACTCACAAAAAAGGGAAAGTAGAGCTATGGGAACAGTACTTCTCCCAAATTTTGTGTTGTTGTGCTTTTTATTTTAATGAACAAAGCGATAAAGACATAATAATACAAATAAAAAATGTAAAATATGACTTTGATTTGACCTAAAGAGGATATGGGATATGGACAATAAATCAAATATTTCTGAAACTAAGGAATAAATCTAGCTCTGGGAATTCTCAGGGAGGGGAAAAAAGGATTCATAAAAATTCACTCCTGTCTGAGCTGCAGCCCTGAACCTCCCATGCACTAGATGGGAGACACTGATAAATCTAGGAGGCCATACGTGCCAACCAGCTCATATGTTTTCAGTGAGCAATGACAGGGAGCCAAATTGCTTTATTCCGATTAGTGAAGGTCCTCTGACTGCAAAATACACTGTGTGAAAAAAATATTGAGTTTTAGTTCGCTGACACATCAATTTAAGAGAATTATTGCTCTCACGTAGAGGCCAAAGCATGTATCTCCCTTCATGTATGTGCAGTAAAAACTAATTGTCAACTCTTACGTAGGGGCGAAAGGGGAGGGAGGGACAGGAATAGTACTTCTCTGACCTGCGGCAGCATGTTCTAACTCTCATGTGTTGTCTCACACTGCAAACAGCGGTAAACTGCTGGCATTTTGTTCTGTTCCTAAGGAAAAAATAAGCTCTCCATAAATAGCATAAGCATGACTCGCATTTTTTTAGCTGTCTTTTCTCTAAATAAGTTTCTAGGAAGCTGTTTCATCCAGCTTCTTAGCCATAAAGTCTCACAGACGGCAAAAGAGACCACTAATGAAATCCATGACTAGATCGTCTCCTGCTGTGGCTTAAATCTTGCTTGCTTTACTCACAGAAGTAATTTGGGGTGGGGGAGAGCTGAAGGCAGGATGCCAAGGTGCTTGTGATACGTGGTCATTTCAGTTCCTCGTCCAGGCGGGTTTTAAGCCCTGTCATGTGCTGGAGCTGATTCAGTTATGCTATTCCCTGATTTGCCACGATGCTCCCGTCGCTCAGAGGAAGGGGGGCGGCGAGTCCTACGCACGCTAATACCACTCAGACAATAGGCATGCGAAATTGATGTTCATGCAATATCTTTAAGTCTCCGGAGATTTGTATTTTAGCTCTTGTAGGAAACGCTTCAGTTTCTTTGCCTCTCTCCTTCACCTTTGTTTCGCAGCTCACCATCTCATCTTCCTCCTTGGCTGGGGCTCCTGCCTGCTGCGGGTTTCTTCATTGCATATTCAGGAGATCTACCGGTGCAAAGCAACTCATTTTCACCACCTGAAATTCACACCATGAAGGCAGAAATAATCAAATATTTTGAAAAAAACTGGTGAAGCGAAACACTGCACATTAATTATTATGATAGTTATAGGATAATAACTAATTATTAATTATGCTTTCCAGCAATTCCTGCCTAGTATTTTGTCGAAATCTTCAGCTCGGCATTGAAATTTGTATTAATTCTTCTAATGCAGCATTTTACAATCAAAATGTATAGCATGTTTTTCTCTGCAATAAAATAGGAACTGGCCTTTCCTAGGATGAGAAAAGAAGAATTTGCACAGCCTACTACTCTGGTGCTACCTGCGCCAAAACCAGAAAAAGAAAGAGAGAACAAAAATTGTGTTTTCTAATCCCAGTTTCCTCCTATTCCCAGTTATTTCGCCACTTCTCCATTTTGTCAGAACAGACTGCCTTTGATTTGCTTTCAAAATGAAGGCCTAAGTGACAGACAAATGTACGAACAAAGGGGCCCAAACAGGAGAGGGAGCTGCGGAGAGGTGCTGGGCATGGGGGAGGAGAAGGAGTGGCCAGGACTCCGCATGGGAGACAGGAAGGTTGAGGATGCTGAGGGAAGGGCAGTGCTGTGCACAGGCAACGGGCAAATGAGAGAGAACGCCAGAGAAGAGGGACGGGAATAAAGGGGGAAATGAAAAGCGAGGAAAGGTGGGGGCAGCACGTGGAGACACGGGGTGTCTCGTTGCCCAGCTGAAGGGAGAAAATGGCAAGAGGCAGGATGCCCTGCTGGCATGAAGGAACAGCCTGGCCAAGCTGAGCTCCTCTGGTGCCTGACAAGGTTGAGCCCGGGTAGACAGGGCTTGGTTAGATGTCCCTGCTGAAGGGGAAAAAGATCCAGAAGGAAGATACGAAAATTACTTTAGAAAACATCTTGCACCTTTCTGCTGTATTTGAATAGTGGCCATCTACATGGGACACATACCCTCGCAGCACACTGCTCACGGTCAGGAGTGCAGGGGAAGCATGAGGACTTCTCCAGGCCACCCAGCGGTTCTGCCCTGGTGCCCAGGCTGCTGGGCCAGTCATTTCCTTCTCTGGGAGTCCCTCTAAAGACACAGGTCTCAAACTGGGGGCAGGTCACCCAGGAGAGCAGGCACAGAGCTGAGGATGGGCAGAGGAGGGGAGAAGTGCTGGGGAAATCATAGAATCATAGAATTGTTTGGGTTGGAAGGGACCTTAAAGATCATCTAGTTCCAACCCCACTGCCATGAGCAGGGACACCTTCCACTAGACCAGGTTGCTCAAAGCCCCATCCAACCTGGCCTTAAACACTTCCAGGGAGGAGGCATCCACAACTTCTCTGGGCAACCAGTTCCAGTGTCTCACCACCCTCTCAGTAAAGAATTTCTTCCTAATGTCTAATCTAAATCTACCCTCTTTCAGCTTAAAACCGTTCCCCCTTGTCCTATCATTACACGCCCTTGTAAAAAGTCCCTCTCCAGCTTTCCTGTAGGCCCCCTTCAGATACTAGAAGGCTGCTGGAAGGTCTCCCCGGAGCCTTCTCTTCTCCAGACTGAACAACCCCAACTCTCTCAGCCTGTCTTCACAGGAGAGGTGCTCCAGCCCTCTGATCATCTTCGTGGCCCTCCTCTGGACTTGTTCCAACAGCTCCCTGTCCTTCTTATGTTGGTGACCCCAGAGCTGGACGCAGTACCCCAAAGCCTTCACCTCTCCTCTTCACCTACCAAGCCTTCATCTCTCCTCTTCTCCTGGCTCCCCCAGCTCCCAGCGGCTGTTGGCTTTGTGTTACTGGAAGCCAGAGGAGAGCAGGACCAAAAGCTACAACAGGGGTGGAGATGTACACTCCTTGTGAGGATTTTATTAGATGAAATTAGCCACCTGCTGAGCTGAGCAGGGACAGGACCAGAACTATGGCAGGCATGTCTGCATTTCATTTCCCCGGGGGAAAGCCGAGCCCTGCTAGCTAGGACAAGGGTGAGAGGGAGCAGGACACAGGATCCATGGAGGTACGTCAGTGTGACAGGGAGCTGGGGAGACAGGGAGCTGGGAAGTGAACAGGAGGGGATGAGCAGGCAGGCAGGTAGAGACAGGGTGCGAAAAGCTGCCACTGGGGAGGCTTGTGGGACAGCTCTGGACAGGACTTTGCTGGGCTTTGGGCACAGCAATGCTTTTGCTGGGCACTAGACAATATGGGTTGGTCCATCTAGGGGAGACTGGAAGGATCTGGAAGCAGGGAGGCAGGTGTTTGGGATAGACCAGAGCGTATCAGAAATGCATGCATGAGAGGAGGCCAACATACTGCAGGATTGAAAAAACAAAAAAGAAAAAAATTCTAAATAGTTTTAGAGCCACTACTTGACATAGCTAAACAGTGTCCAAGCATTCAGACCTTAACAGCACTAACAGAAAGAGAAATTTCTTAATGACAGCATTTCCTACACAGTCCTTTATCTGTATCAGAGACACATAACAGGAGCTGGGCAATCTAATGAGATAAACTGCTCAAAAGAAATGAAAACCACAACACTTCCACACAGCACTGGCTGCAGCCTCAGCTCCCCATCCCCTAGCAGCTTCCCAAACACACATGTTCATACCGTGAATGCTGAATTGGAAAAGCTGGAGGGCAGCGCTCCTGTGGAAACCACAGAGGGAGAGCATACATGAAGAAAAAGCTTTCTGCATTACAGGATTTAAACTGGAAGGTACTTCTACTGGGGAAATAGCCCCACATACCAAGTCTGGGCTGGGAAAAAATGGCCTCGCTAGTGTGTTGTTGACTAATCCTATCGTGATCCAGAGCAGAAGCAGTTTGCTGCTTAATTGTAGACAGCCAGAAAAAGGAAAGAAAGAAAAGAAACAGTAAGAGAGCATTTCCTCACTACATCTAGCCCAGCTTTTTAAAATTTTTGTCCGTGGTGACTTCTTCCTCATGCAGAGTGTAGGTATTTATTTAAATAATAGACATATAATATCTATATAATAGATAGATACCTCCAGGTACACAATTCGGCATGCTACAAAGTATGTAAACAAATTAAAGCTGGACTCAGTGCCCAGATAAGAAAACTCACCAAAACCGAACAAGCCAACCTCAAAAGCTCAGGTTTCAGCAAAAGAAGAGTCCCAAAATAATGTATGAGGTATGAGAGTAAAAAGCTGTAATGCACCTGACTGGAAATGTCTGATTAGCAGTATATATAATTATCAGGCTGTGTGTCAAGGCTTCCTTATGACAAGCCCTGTACAACTGCATGGTGAGAGATGGTCCTTGCCGCCTGCAAAGAAGGGGCAGACAAGTCACTGGAGGGGAATCCGAGGTTTAAAGAAGATATGGGATTTGGCCCAAGTTACATGCAGAGCGAGGATCAGCTACAGACTGCTTTCCTCCCAGGCCCAAATTCAGAGATTACATCGCTGCTGAGATTCATGGCTCGTCTCCTGAAATACGGCATGGTATATTAAATGCAAGCCTGACCTTCCTTCTCTGACCTCAGCTGTGCCTTCGAAGTCAGGGAAAAGAAATTCGGGGTTGAAGTCTGATGCTGTTAAGGACAGGGTTGGGAGGAGATGAGAAAAAACCTGTAGAAGAGATGTCTAGTTTGAGAAAAATCTTCCAGGACAGAAAGCAAGGACGATCCTGTATCTGTCTCATTTGCCTTGGAAGGACATGACAAAGCAGCAGTCACTCAACAGCCTGAGGCCTGGATAATTAAAACCTTTATATAATATTAGGCAAAAGAGTAAACAGTCTTTCCGTGGCATACTGAATTCAACCTCCCCCTTCCCACTTGCAGCTCAGGGTTGTAGTTTTTTTTCTTTTCCAGAGCATCTTGAACAGATAATCAGAGCGTGCTGACATTCAGCAGTAATCAATTAACACCTACTTTAGATTAAATTGAGAATATGTAAATTGGGCTCCTCATCAGGCACCGCAGTCAACATTTCAGAGACACTCACCATGTTCCGAACATATCAAACAGATGAAATGCAGGAGTTGCTCCAAAATGGGAGGCCAGGTGGGCTATACCAACCATTTAAGATAACTTTTATCTGTTTTTTTTTTTTTAAACCGTATTAGCTTGTGTTAAATTAGCCTCTACAATCTTTTGCCAATCTGAGACAAACCTGACCTTTTTTATGGAGTTACTTGCATATATAATATGACAAAATGCACCACTTATAAATTAACACAAAGAACCAGGCCCCTAAAGGGTGCATTACAGCATTCCCCTGGGTTGTCCTTTGGTCCTTCTTGCAGCGAAAACCGCCATGACCAGGTGTCAAGAGCTCGTGCTGGTCCTGGCAATGGGATAATTCCACTTGGTTTCATAAAAAGACAAGAAGGATAATCCTTGGTGTCATTCCATTGCCAGTGCCATAGCATACACACCTACTGGTTAGCTAAGTTTCTGCTGGATCCAGCCCAGAAGTCCTACGCTGGTACATGTTCAATAGAAAAGGCTTGCAGGAACCACTTCTTTCTTCAAAGACTGAGCAAGGAGCTTGGCTAGAGTGGTATAATTATTCTTATTGGGATTTTTTTCTGGTCTTCATAGCAAACTTTCCATCAGATCCTGTCTTGGGTCAGTCTGCTTGATTTCTTACTATAAATCAAAAATGCTGATTCTTCACCACCTCACTTTCACAGTGTCCACTCCTCAGCTGATTACGTTTGGAGAAAGAGACAATAACTGGACCCCACCTAAAGCGGATATTGTAGTTGATGTTCATTAAAAAGAGCGTCTAACCTATGTGAGGATGAAGGCAAGCATGGATGTATTAAAAACACGTATATTTGAGTGGTTTTTTATATCCTTTCGTCTCTAGAGATCACCGTCTTATACAGAAGGGCTTTTCTTCTGGCCTCTGAATGCATGTGATCGCCATGACTGTAGGGGTTTTGCATTTCATTCTGACTCAACAAAAGCTGCATGTTTCAGCCTTCGCTTCTCCCCCCCACATTATAGGTGAGACTGTTTCTCTAGAGACCAGTTTGTCATTTTTGCTCGAACGTATGCCATTTACATAACTCATAAGGCATTAGCAAAAATGTACCCCTCAAACAAAGCCATGCATATACATACATAACTGTATAAAGCTGTCATATTGTGCCTACAATAGCATAACAATGTATAGCAGATAGATTATACTTGTCCCACAGTTTGTTTTTGTGATTAGCAGGCACGATGCAGACCCAATAGATATTAGCGTGTCCGGGAAGCACTCACAATAAATTGCAGAGGTACTAATAATTTAGATATTTTTATGACTGTTCAGTGCTGGCTAATTTCTTCTAATAAAATCCCATTAAGTTGCTGTCTGGTCCTTTTCCTTCCTCCCAGTCCCCGAACGGGACTTCTATGCTAATTGCAACCACTATATGCTAATCAGACCTCATTTCCATTTCTTAAAGAGATAAGCACTGCCTTGTGCCAGACAGTCATTAGAAACGTCCCACCTTTGCTGCAACCTTTCACTCTGGCTCACGCTGAAGCGTGAGAAAAGCATTGCTTTCCACTCAGCGCAGCCCCCCGGTGTCCGGGGGGTGTCCCTAAGAAGAGGAGGTGCAGCCCCCTCTTCATGCGCTGCCCGGGCTCTGGTAGCTCTCCCTCACGCCCAGCCCGCACGGGTTCATTAGACCTTAGGGGGAAGGAATCAAAGAGTTTATCATGCTTGAAGGGGCGGTGAGTCTCCTTTGCAGTGCCTGATGCGATTTTTGTGGCATGGCGATGTAGTGGGAATTAGATCCCCTATTAAAAGGTCGGTGCCACCGCTCAGTTTGGAAAAGCACAAGGTGCCTTTGCAACTGCTGCCTGCAGTATCATATACTTTGGTCTAGGGAGGTTGACCTTCAGATCCCTCAGGACGAGATTCCTCAAGATTTTTCAGGCTGAATACGTAAGAGTTCAGGCAAATTCTACGCCCTGTGCTAAGCCAGCAGCCTTGCTGTGTGGTCTCAGGACCAGAGTCTGAGCTCGTTGGCACTGGGATAAAAGCTCACCAGGGAAGAAATCACTCCACTGAGGTTAGGAAGGTGGCTCCCAAGTTCCATGGGTGTAAATTCAGAGCAGTGTCACCAGCACGCTGCAACTCAACCGGGAGTTTAGGTGAGTAGTTTATCAGCACATACTTCTCCCTATAAAAGTAATTTCTTGAAATAATTACTTAGAAAAGACATTTCCCCTCTGCCCTCCCCAGAAAGCTCATTGTAACATTTTACTGTTCAAAAAAGACAATTGTAAAGTCAAAGGAGCTGGGAACATTAGCGATGCTATTGTTTGAAAAAGAAGCAGCCTTGAAACATAATTTGCAAATCTATTCATTATTCTGAAATGCTAAATGCAGCAAGAGCGGGTTTAGCATCTGTCTGCTAACAAATTCCCTTATTATTACTCAGTGGAAGAACACAGACAGGCAGAGCAATACTTCAGGACACCCGGACGTTGCAGATGTGAAGGGTTCCCAAAACACGCAGAACCCTCCACCCCCACCACTGACAGTGCTCTTCACGTCTTTGCTTTGTGCTGCGCTTGACAAATGAGGATAGACTGGCTCCTTACTTTTGTGGGTAAAATGAATCCCTGATGTTGTCTCCGGGAGCTCAGCGATGTTACGCCGGGGATGAATTTGCCCACGTGTGCCTCACGCTGATGCAATTCTCCCAAAATCATTATCCGCCTGATTTCTCCTCCACCTTTCTTATCTCTCCCCTCTGTACACACACACACACACACACACACTCTCACACGCACACTCTTGTTCACCGGCATGTCAGTCACAGCTGTCTATGCAAGAGGACTGAACTTCATTCCTCAGTGTCTCCAGAGAGGTGACAAACAGCAGATGCAAATATAGAGCAGGTTGCCGGAATTCTCTGCCAGGGGCAATAGGACAAAAGGGCAGCATCCCTTTTGGTGGTGGTACCTGGGCAACCATCAGATGAAGGTAACATTTAATCACAAGTTAGGGGGAGAGGCAGAGGGGAGAGCTGGCAGGTACCCAGTGTAAGGTGGCCTGCAGCGGTGTCAGCTGCATGCTGATGCTGCCAGGGACTGTCAACAGCAGCAGCAGAAGCAGCACGGAGATGCTCGTATGAGATGGAAGGAGAGGGAAACGGCATGCAAGGTGAAAATCCATCAATGTGTAAAAATTATCACAAAGGCTACTTTCTTTCAGGAAAATTAAATGGACTGGAGGGGGCGTCCCTGAAGAGCTGATGTTTTTATTGCTTGCACATCTCTCTTTGTACCTCTCTTTTCTGCTATTACTGATTATTTAACTCTGTAGCTGCACTTTAACTTTAGAAAGAGCTCCAGGATACAGTCAGTTTGAAGTAGGCCATACAAAACAAAATTTTGTATTTTATTGCATTGTATTCTTCAGCATTTTAAAGAGATGATAGATAAATTAATCACTAAACTGCTGTTCTGTGCTTTAAAATACCAGCTGTTCAGTGCTCTGAATTATAAGATTTATCCTTCAGGATTTTTTTAAATAATTTTTTTCCACCTTTCGTATAAAGACTTTATAGGGAAGTAAGAACGTGCTGGGGAGCTGAGGAGGGGATTAAGAGACAAAGAATCACACTGTGCTTTGGGCTTCATCCCACATCAGATGACTTGGTGACAGCCCTTCCCCTGTGGGCTTTACAGCTTAATTACCTGGATTGTGGGCTTTCCCATTTCCACTCCTTCCAATCAACCTTAGACTTTATTAGTATTTAGACCATCTTGCTTATTCTGTTGAGTTTTCTCTTTACCCTGGCAGCTGTAGCATTAAACACACACAAAATGCCTTTAGTAAGCTCTCGTCACCTTGATCTGTGCTTAAATCAAACAACACGAAGTCTTGACCACAGCGGGGACCTTTTTTCATTACAGGTAGAAGTGAGGCAATAAAAAGAAATGTGTCTGTGTGTGGGGATGTGGTGTGGTGTGATGTGTTTGCAAATGCCCTCCAAGGTGTCCACAAGCCCCCTCCCTTTAAGAGAGTGTGTGGCTGATGAATGGGGGAAAGGGAGGATGATGGAGTAGTGATTCTGTGCATCCAAGTTCTCATCTTTTCCTTTAGCTCTTCCGAGTCACTTCTCTGCACTTTTCATTGCAGCAGGGTTTTGAGCCCTGGGTTAAGCGGCACAAGACATCTGACCCCTCCCCTTTCCATACACCTGGCTGGTGGCAGCTCACCTGCAGCCTGTGCTCAAAGTATCCACATTGTGCTCAGGAAGAGCCGAGCTCAGGGTTTCTGCTGGGAAACAATGCCAGCATGCTGAGCTCAATTCCCAACCCATCCAAATGGGGTTTCAAGGCCTGAGCTACAGCACAGAGCGTGGCTGGGCTCTCCCCGTGCCACTCAGTGGACAGGATAGACAAACCCAGAATCCTCTTTGCAACTCCAACATTGCTTCTTCAGCCATTCTGCCTCCACCTGTTTCTCTCTCATTTGCTTCTGTGTTATACTAGAGAAGACTACTGCAGAGAGTGGGTCATGAAAGGGAGGAGACCAGGTCTCTGTCTCTGCACTGCTGCTAACCCTTAACACATTACACTGCTGTGCTCCAGTGTGGCCTCTCCTGTGTAAAACTGAGTTAGCATTGCCAGCCTATTCTTGTGAAGTGCAAGGTGTAGATGGAAAGTCCTCATACAACTTCTAAGACTGGGCTGAATGTTTGGCTACATAACAGAAAGAGCCCCACTCACAAACACAGCCTGCATCCTATATGACAGGTGAGAATGGACGTTGAATGCTTAAACATGTCCGGTAGCCAGAGCAAATACAGGAGATGGAAGTCTCTTGTAGGGTTAAGAGCCATCACACAGGCTTTCCAAGCATGAGTTCGGCAGTAGGTCTAAGTTTATCACTAAGACGTTGCCTTCAGACACCAGTGAAAAGCCCCAACTCTCAGCCATTGCCTTTTTTACCCTGCTCTAACCTAGAGCTACAGTACTCCTCCAGCCAGAGAGAGGTGGTAACTGCTTGAGTCCGGAGCCTGAATGACCATTGCTGTGAAGACTCAGAGCCTCCTGAGGACAACACCACCTCTTCCCACCATTCCTCAGAGCATCTTGTGGCCAACAGCTAGGGATGTTCTCTGCTTTTGTAGTATTTGCCCAAACATACTTCCCCATACACATCCCCAGAAAACTTCACATGCTGGTGTCTTCATGCCTGCATAGAGCATCCTTCTAGTCATCTTCTCAGCCTTTTCTGTAGTTAGATCCAAACCTGATATTTTCCCCTTTCTGTTGCTCTGAAAGGGCTCACAGGCTTCACTTTTGAATGGCACTTGACCATGCAGCTGTGTCAGTGCTATTAGTGTCATTAAAACATTCTAATTGAGAATGGGATGCATAGCCTGCCATGAGCAGCATGCTGGGTCAGCAGACAGGCACAGACACTGGACCCAACCAAATGACTACAGATCAAGCCAGAGGAATGCTGAAGGGAATGCACCTTTCTCCCAGATAACTCTTCTCCCTGCTCTCACCTTTACACACCCAGGCATTTTCAGGAAAAAGACAATGAGCATTTGAGTGCAATGCAGGTCATTATTTCACATCTACCAAGACAGAGAAGAAAGAAAAGACATTATCAGTTCTTCCATGTGTTAGATATTTATATTAAACACAATCTACTACATTTAGTTAACATAATTAAACATATCTTTATTTGCTTTAGACTGGGTGACCACACAGCCCAATTTGGCATGGGTGAACCTGGGCCTTCCCAAAGAAAATCTTTGGCATGTTCATTTGTC
This sequence comes from Nyctibius grandis, assembly GCF_013368605.1. Taxonomy (NCBI): domain Eukaryota; kingdom Metazoa; phylum Chordata; class Aves; order Nyctibiiformes; family Nyctibiidae; genus Nyctibius; species Nyctibius grandis. The sequence continues at coordinate 28,262,439 of NC_090659.1, forward strand.
TTGGATATTCATCAAGGCAAAAAAAGCTACCTCTTTTTCAAGAGCACTACAGATAGGGGCTGTGGACCTTTACCCCCAAGCTAGCTCATTTAAGAACTGAGCTAAAATGGATATTGAGAAGAAGGAGAAAGTATTGCAATGGCCCCTGCTTCTCCAGTCCTTTGTTGTATGGGAATTTGCATCCTCTAAAATACCCTCGAACACCTAGCTACATCCTTTAAAATACCCACAAACACCAACCCACTCACTATCACAAATACCACTAAGATCACAGCCCTGCCCTGGTAGACTCCAGATAAACACACAGTAAGAACTTGTCTTCTTACCTCAAAACCTTGAAATGCAAAGAGAACTACACAAACAACTAACAAACAATAACAGGAAAAAGGGGAGAAGGAGGTGTGAGCGTAGCAAATGATGAGCCCAGCACACTTCACTCTTACCCCATTGTCAGAAGGCTCTTAGGATTCCCACTGTCTCAAAGGGTGTGTACGAGCTTAGACTAGAGAAACCACCACTCTCCAAATGCTGGAAAAGCATTTGTTTGATGGTGTCTTGTGTGAATCAGGATGATAAAAGCAGCTCTTGGTGAGAGGTATAGAAAGGGGTGTGAGAGTAGGCAGGAGGAGAGCCTTGGTCATGACTGGAAAGAGCAATTTCAGTGATTCATGAGGACAGTATGTCGAGAACTGTGTACTATAATGCAAGTCAGTAGGTTACTTGGTCACTTCAAAACCATTGCAGAAAAGCTAGCCTTCATCGTGGCATGCTCTGAATTTTAAGTAATCCCCCTGAAAATTACTTGAAATGTTCAGATGCAAAAGTTGGTGAACCTGGTGAACCAAACTGGAGATAATGCAGAAAGTTTTGAGATAATTTATTAATCTTGAAAATGTCTACGCGATGAGCTTGTTATCACTATGCTTTTAAAACCTTTGATAAGGTAAATCAAAATTTATCAGTTCAAAAAGAGTTTGCCACACTGATAAAAAAAAAATCTCATGACACTTCAGTTTCCAAATCTTTCCCCTTCTCTGTGCCATTAGCAAGTTTGGATCAGTTTCACAGCCTTTTGGAAACATTGTCTACAATTATTAACTTCAATCAAAGGAAGGAAGACAATCAAACTTTAAAGAAAATTTATATCAACTTTCTTAACATTTGGAAAAATTTCCCAAAGATACACATCTAAACATCCTATGGTTCCTACTGTAATGTTACCTTGCAGAAAGAAGATTTAAAAGAGCAGTAAACAGTTTCATACACTACAACCACACGTGCAGTATAAAGTTGATTGTGGTACTAAGTCTGGGCTCAACAAGGCATTACATGAAAGATCAGGGGCCCAATTCTCCATTGTTTGCTTCTTGTACAGTCAGTTGCAATGCTGCAAGTCTCACGACATCATCCTCAGCATTCTTTATAGCTGCTCTGCATAAGAATAAACCAGTCTTTATTAAATTTCTCTATGTGTGTGTTGTGCATTGTGTATTGTGCAGCAGCAGAGCCTATTGTGTCCTGTGAAGGCTGATGTAGCAGGTTGGTGGGCTAAAAAAGTATTATGCTGCACTGCAGTCAGGACAGTTACCACTTTATGGAGCCTTTCAAAGTGCCAGGCCTAGTGTGATCCCCAGAACACAGTCTGGCTTCCCTAGCCATCACAGGCAGAATTTGGGGGGCACCAATAACCAAATTTCCCAAGGAACAAAGCAGTGGAGATTTTCCACATGACAGCCCAGCAATGAAACAGTGAAGCCACCAGCGGACATCAAGACGTATTGGAAAACTCAGTCTGGAGAATCTTCTGGCTGTTGCATAGTTTATATAAAGAAATGATGCGTAGCCGAAGCCTGGCACCAGCTTCCCATTGGATACGTATATTTAGAAAAAAAGTGAAGAAGCAAAAAAAAAAAAAAAAAAAATTTTTCCAAAAGAACCTTACACATGGTGATATCAATATAGAGATGTGAGAAGCTATGCAGAGAAACAAGCGAATCACTAGGGTGACTCAAAGCAAACCTGGAGAAGAAATTCTCACGTAAGCTGTGCTAGTAAACAAGAAAAGACTGGAGCTCACCAGCAGTGAGAACATTATTCAGAGACACTCAAAACTTACTACTTTTTCTCTGCTTAGCCCAAAGAAAGATCTGGAAATAAAGCACTGGACATCCATGATATGGTCAAGTGCTCTGTTGCCTGGGGGTGGGCTGGGGGCTGAAGATTTCCTGACTTAGGCAGTGGACCTGACTACCTCAACTTGGGATATGGAGAACATATTGCACACTCACATATAAGAGATTTATCATATCCATTCACAGACTGCTCTTCCCCACACAGATGGTGTTTATCACCTGAATTTGCTTCAGAATTTTTTCCTAGGGAATTATTGAATAATCAGCTTATCTCTCACATAATTCCTTCCTTATTATCCAAGGCAAAACCCACTGGATCTAATAGAAGACCTGCACACAAAGGGCAAATAACATTCATCACAATTGAACAGAAGTAATTGTTTCTTTAAATCTCAGATGCTACACTCCACAATGGCACTTTTTTAATCTAATGCCACACCGAAATCTGATCAGATAAAGAGAAGTGGAACTGGCCCAATATTGAATTTTAGAAAAGTAAGAAACCACAACTCCCCTGATCAACTGGATTTCACAAGAAAGAAATCCCACCAGCTTTGCCCATCCCAGATCCCAAAACGAAAACCTGAATGTAATGCATATTCATGATAGAAGAAGGAATAATATGGTCTTATTGAATACACTCTGGGAACAGGTATAGAGGAAGAAAATAATAAAACAGTATGAAATCTGGATTATATTTAGTTGAAGATTTACATGCAATTTAAAATCAGATCGGATAGCTCTGTAAATGAGATGTGCTAACGTGAGATAACATAATAATATGCTGCATGGGATATTTTTCTGAAGAGTTTTCTCAAGCCATGAGTGGTGAGGGAGTGAAGGGAAGCTCAGCACAGCTTATCCAGATCAACATCTCTCTTCAAGACTGACAATGAGATTTTTAACAAAACCATTAGTCATTTGATTGAAGGCAATTTGACCAAAATTTATTCCCAGTGATCCAGAGGAATTAATTTCAAACACTGCAGGGTGTTTTCATGTAACATGAAAGGTCTCCTTTTGTGCTGCATGAGATTCAGACCCCACATATCTACTCTTCTGCAGCTCCCATCTGTGCATGGAAAATCCTTGACAGTTAGTTGTTCGGATATTTAATGTTTCAGAGAAATAATTTATTACCAGGCTCTGGCAGCTTTTCTATAACCATGTCGCAACAAACACATGCCACCCATGCTATTAATTACTTTGCTTTCAGGAAAACATAAGAAAAGGGCTGCAGAAAGAAAGAAAAACATACAGGGTCGTATTTATATATATGATTTTAATTCTGATGGTACATTGCTTTCTTGTTTGGTTGGTAACTGGAGCATCCTTAAGACATCTGGTGCCCTACAATTCCCTCTGATTTGTACTGTTTTGACTACATCACCCTGAAATGATGTTGTTACGAAGAAATCATCAAGCTCTAGGTCATGGATCCCAGGCTGTTGAAAGCACATCAGTACAGCTGTCTGTGCCACCTTGGACTGATGCGTGACTTGCCACAGAGCAGGGATGTGGTGGATGATCGAGGACAATGGCAGCACCAGTTGCCACAGAAACTGCCATAACCCAGTGACTCCCCATCCCAACTGCTATAATTTAGGACATGGCACAACTAAACTTGCTCTCAGAAGCTGACAGTTATGTTAAAGTGTCCTTTTCTGCCCAGACTGGCTTTTAACTTGGTCGTTTGGGTACTGTTGGGGAAGGTGTGGATTTGAGTCACTTTGGCAGAGCCTTGTGAGTGAAGGGTAGGCTATTGAACCAGTAGGCTATTGTATAGAAGGCACCTGCCCCTGCCACATTCCCCTGCCAAGTCTTAAAAGAAAAGTAAGGTTTCCACTCCATTCGGTTTGGATCCTACATGCCAGATGTGCCGTGACAATACTTAGCAGCATAGATCCCTCTGGGGAAATAAGCACTGATTGCATAGTTGCTGGGTTGAAGATGGGATAGGTGTCATTCTGCCCATCTTTCTCAGGATTGAGGCATTTCTGGGTATGAGCAAATGCACAGCTTCAGCTGGTTGGGGAATATTAAAGTAAAAAGTTTATGACATACGAGATGAGGTGGACACCTTCAGGTATGCAGCTTTGCACTTAGGCACCTATATTCCAGTTATATGCTATATTATGTGCGTAGATCCTTTTTGGGATCAGCCCTCCATACCTTCTTGGTTTCTTTCACCTTCTTTGTTTCTTTCATATTCTGTTTTCACAGAGGACAAAGGGTTTTGAGAATGTTTCTGATACAACCTGCATAAAGAATTAACTGCCTTTTGAGAATACTTTAATTCTTTCCTTCTGTCCTTGTTACAGAATTTTAAATCATAAAGACAAATCTGTCTTTCCCCCATCAACATGTTATCAACGTGGATGGTTCATAGTCACAGGCTATTCTTGGGCTTAAAGAAATCGCAGGAATGAAGAAAAAAAAAGTTTGAACTGTTTGGTAAAAAATAGTTACTAGCATATAAAATATGTTCTTTAACTTTTCATTTTAGGGTATAAGCCAGCAATTAGCTCCTTATCACTAGGAAGAAATCTCTACTAACATTTTATTTCCCAGCTATGAAATTTCTTTTTCTTTGCTTGGTAGTGTCTCTCCTGGTCACTGATGTACATGTTACCCTAGACAAGGAGACCATAGACCTGGGCACTGAAGCTGTTTGGTCATTTCCAGATGAGTACCAGGAACTGCCATATGTTTCCAGAGACAATGAACAAAGAACAAATCTGCTGTTATCTGTTAGATGATGATGCCTAGTCACAAAATAATAATAATTTCTGAGAGTCAAACATTCTTTTCTGCTCAACTCTGAACCACTGCTAGCTGATCCTTCTGCCAGTCCTTTCAGTCACAAGCACTTCAGGAAGAAGGTCTGGTTCTGCACAGAAAATGTAATAGTTATATATGCTGAGCAGGAAGACACCACGAATGACAGGGATAGACACGGGAACAGACACAACATTTTGCCGGGGTGAACACAAGAGTTTAACCTGAACAGAAAGGCTGAGCACGCACACACCAGATTGCTGTTATGAACAGACTGCTGCACGTCTCTTGTAAGCAGTAAGGCCTGAAAGTGCCCTGATGGATCACGGATGTAAAATATAGAGGAACAGCACAGACACCACCTCTGTCTCCTCTCAGGAGCAGAGATGACTTTAGGAGGTAAGACACCTCTTGTCCCTCCTTTGTAGGAATATGTGTTTACTAGATCTATAGCTAAGCTGGATACGTAGAAAGGAAACATGAGAAAAAGTTTGACTGCACCACTGTCACAACAATCGTAGTGGTTTGTAAGTGAAGTTGCACATTTGGGAATTTCAGCAGTTTTCCAGTCAGCTATTGAAGTCCTGGGATGTTTCATTATAAACAGCAGCATTCAAGGCTTCCTAAATGAATACTCAATATTTTACAAGAAGACTTGAAGCTCAGCTACAGCAGACCTAAAGTAGGAATTTCAGCTGCAAACATCTCCCCAGATTCTGCATCTTCTCTGTTTCCCTATAAATAATTTGCAAAGCAAAAGTGATAACCTTTGCTCACTGATGTTGCTGCTGGGCCTCTAAGACCCACACTCACTACCAGGGAAATTCTCCTTGTAAGCAATAGGAAAAGGGGACAAGGCAACTTTGGGATTTCTAGAGGAGAATTAATTCAGGTTGTGAAAACCCAGTCGAAGGGAACCCTTTGCAAGCTTTGAGGCCCATGTAGCCTTCATTAGCAATTCAGAAACACATAAAAGTGATGCGGACAGACAGACTATGTAGGCAGTGTGAGCTTGTAAAGCCCCGGAAAAAAATAACAGACTTGATACAGAGAAATGTGAAGTATTTTACAGAATATGAAATCCTTTTGAAGTTTGCTAGAACCACTGGGCCCATCGTTGAATGCAAAAGAGAATTTTATGTGCAGTGTCAACTCATATCTAAAAGATTAATTTAGTATTGCAGGCTGTTTCCGAAAAGTGGCACAGAAGATGAGAAGAAGCTCAAACATTAACCTGAGAAAAGATCCTTCTTTTGTTATAAATTATGATTGTGAAGGATTTGGGAGCTAAGCGGTTCAGTTTGCCTGCAGTAACTTGTCATTTTAGGACCCAAGATCTTACTCTTGAGGGCACTGCGCCCACCTCAGGATGATTCACCTCATTTTTTTCCCCACAGAAAGCAGTTCAACGGAACTCTGCAATCTAAATTATATAAAACTGGTACAAGTTCAAACGGATTTTTCTGCTACTTATCAGAATATTCCAGTGGAGTGTATATTCAAGTTCAAAGGAGAAGGAAAGAGAAGGAGAAGCAGCATGTGGTGAGCAAGGTCTATAGAGATGCTTTGATCCCTTATGGAAAAGACCTACAGACTATCACAGAAAATAAAAGCCAACAAACGGAATTCTAGCACCATTCCACAGAGTTTAAGAAAACCATATCTCTGCCCTTTAGAATACAACTGAACATGACAATCTGGAGAAAATCACATTAGCCTTGACAGGGCAACAATTCTTCATCTGAGGTACTTCTACTAGTGTAATATTTCAGTGCCTCACACTTGTAATTATCTAAACTCCACATCTGTATGGCACAGCAATCCCCTTACACTCTTCTACAGATGAAGGAATTGAGAGCTAGTGCAGGGTTCTGGCTTAGGAGCAGGATGGGTCTACCTGCGTCAGCAGTAGCACAGTACCTGTATTTGCTACAGCCGCTCACAGGGTTGCAGCTTCTCCACTGCAGGATAGGTTTGTCTGTTCATGTGGCAGCCACCAAATCTCTGCTGCTCACTATCTTGGAAAACACAGGCCATGTAGCTCTGCAGATGCTACACAAACAGCTGAGCTTTCTCCGAACTCCTGTTCAGAGGGCAGTGGAATCAACAAGGTGGGGAAGAATGGCTGTGGATGCTCTCAGTGACTCACTGCAGGTCACGAAGAAGCCAGGGTAAGGAAGGAAACTGTGTCTGAATTTTAAAAGGGTACTTTCCTCACTGCCATGCTACCCTGTCTCTCTCAAGATCACATTTCTGTTTCCATTGAATAGTGTTAATCTTTTCTACCTGTACCAGCATCCTTCATAGCAATGGGTTCAATCGAGGTCTTGATCATCTTAGAATATAGTACCTACCTTCTTAAAGAGGGTTGGTGCAAAACTCCTTATATTGCTGGTGAAACCAAGAAAATTACAAACAATAGAAGAATTAAATGATGATAACTGTCCATGTACATCAGATGTGAAAATAGTGGCCTTTCTAGTTTTGAGTTTCCTTTTCCTTTGATGAAAGTTTGCTGGACTTCTGTAAGAGATTAGACTAAGACCTTACTTGATACTCTTCAGATCAAGTTCCTATTGACAACTAGCCTTTACCCAAGAAGGACAAACTCCAGTAGGAAAAGACGCGGTACAGATTTAATCTCACAGCTCCAGATATGGACCACAGGGAAAAAAAAAAAACAAACCAAACCTTTGGTCTACAGTCTTACGCTCCCATACAATGTCCATTAGCTACAAGCTGGAGCATAGCAAAGGAGGGTTGCTATACAAAATTCTGTTACACAGTACAATGTAGAGAAAGTCAAATTATACATAGTGGAGTAACACCTAGTACAAAGCAATGCAGTACTGCTGGTTAGGCTTATGACCTAAGAGGAGCAATGTCCCCCTTCTCCCATCACTACCCCAATCACTGCTAAAAAAATATGGCTATCTCCTTTTGGTTCTGGTACAGCCCCAGCTATAATTCTGATGTGCAGGTACAAGCTTAACCATGTGTTTTTCATCTAGCCAAAAGTCTCCCTGCTAGCCAGCAAAAACCCAAACCCTATTGCACAAACCTGTGATGTAACTAAAAGATTCTTAGTCGGGGTGCCAGAGGCATATAAACATTGGCAGCACTGCCGCTTGTGCAATCCACAGTGGCAAAATGATTGCTGCTAGTTTACAAAACACAGCAGCTGACACGCTCCTCTTGGTTGTCTGCCAGTATGCTGTCCTGAGATCCCCTCTCACAGTCTTTTTTGACTTTGATACAATCAAACTGCAGTGTAGACCTGTCCCCTGACTGTCCTCAGATCCCCTGCTCCAGATAATCAGACTGTCAGTGGTGGCAAGTGTGAGGCTGAGGGTGGGATGTGAAGGAAGTCACGTGAACCTTGAATCACAAAGGTTGATGACAAAGAGGTAGGAGACAGGTCAAGTAGGAAAGATGTTTGTTGGGTACCTTAGGAAAAGGTTTGTATTTTACCCTGTATTGAAACATGATCTTAATTAAAACATGGAGGCCAAGTCCTTCCCTTGGACATGTATCCATGAGTAATTCCTAGTAGCTCAGAAAGGGAAGAGTTATCTTGACTCCAAGGTAATTAAAAAAACAACTTTTACAGCAGCTGACTAATAGGATTGCAGCCTTCCAGCAAATCTGAAGGAACTGTGGATAGGTACCTCGTTTGCCTGTACAGGTGTATATAGCTATGCAGCCAAAATAAGGGTGCTGCTACTTTCCTTAGTTATTTTTGCAGCCAAGATCATAGAATCATAGAATCACAGAGTGGTTTGGGTTGGAAGGGACCTTGAAGATCATCTAGTTCCAACCCCCATGCCACAGGCAGGGACACCTTTCCGCTAGACCAGGTTGCTCAAAGCCCCATCCAACCTGGCCTTGAACACTGCCAGCGAGGGGGCATCCACAACTTCTCTGGGCAACCTCTTCCAGTGTCTCACCACCCTCACAGGAAAGAATTTTTTCCTAAGATCTAATCTAAATCTACCCTCTTTCAGTTTAAAACTGTCCCCCTTGTCCTATCACTACATGCCCTTGTAAAAAGTCCCTCTCCAGCTTTCCTGCAGGCCCCCTTCAGGTACTGGAAGGCTGCTAGAAGGTCTCCCCGGAGCCTTCTCTTCTCCAGGCTGAACAACCCCAACTCTCAGCCTGTCTTCACAGGAGAGGTGCTCCAGCCTGCTGATAATTTTCATGGCTCTCCTCTAGACTCGCTGCAACAGCTCCATGTTCTTCTTATGTTGGGGGCCCCAGAGCTGGATGCAGTACTCTAAGTGGGGTCTCACAAGAGTGGAGTAGAAGGGGAGAATCACCTCCCTCGACCTGCTGACTACACTGCTTTTGATGCAGCCCAGGATATGGCTGGCCTTCTGGGCTGCAAAGGCCAAAAAAAAAAAAATTGCCGGCTCATGTTGAGCTTCTCATCAACCATCACCCCCAAGTCCTTCTCCTCAGGGATCCTCTCAATCCATTCTCCACCCAGACTGTATTTGTGCTTGGGATTGCCCTGACCCATGTGCAGGACCTTGCACTTAGCCTTGCTGAACTTCATGCGGTTCACACAGGTCCAGCTCTCAAGCCTGTCAAGGTCCCTCTAGATGGCATCCCTTCCCTCCAGCATGTCGACCACATCACACAGCTTGGTGGTGTTGGCAAACTTGCTGAGGGCACACTCAATCCCACTGTCCATGTCTCCGACAATGATGTTAAACAGCACCTGTCCCAATACCGACCCCTAAGGAACGCCACTCGTCACTGGTGTCCGCTTGGACATCGAGTCGTTGACCGTAACTCTTTGAGTGCGACCATCCAGCCAATTCCTTATCCACTGAGTGGTCCATCTGTCAATTCCATGTCTCTTCAATTTAGAGACAAGGATGTCATGCGGGACAGTGTCAAATGCTTTGCACAAGTCCGGGTAGATGACATAAGTTGCTCTTGCCCTATCCACCAACGCTGTAACCCCGTCGTAGAGGGCCACCAAATTTGTCAGGCACGATTTGCCCTTAGTGAAGATTTCCTTTATAGTTAAGGCATGGCCAGAAATATAGGCTTCATGTAGCCAGAAAAGCAAGTTAAGGTTTGTTCAATTGTCTCCGACCTTTGAAGAAGTGTACTTAAGTTGTTCAGTGGTCCTTTGCTGTCAGATACTCTGGTTAAATTAGAAAATGTGGTTTAACTATGTGAGTTTTGTTATACGGGTAATGAATTAGACAGTCAGTTTGCAGTACATGTGCATTAAATGGGATTATTTGGAAAAGAACTGCTGATTTATTTCAGAGGGAATTTCTAAGGTAATTTCCTCCTGTGGGGAGATTTTGCCCTGAACAGTTTGTCTTCCTCTCCCTTGCCAAACACTGCTCTATAGCTATTTCCCCATTTGAAATCTCCTAAATTCACTGGATAGCTTTTTTTTTCCCCAAGATCAACTGGGAAAAAAACTCTTGCAGGCTTATGCATTTCTGAACCTGTCCTGCTCTTCATTACTGGTAAAAGTACTAAACATGAAACCATGCTCACCTATTTATTCCGTGGCAAAACCAGTCTGCATTATGTCTATCTTATGAGTTGCTAGCCCTTCAGGGTGGGGATGGTTTTTATTGTATTATCCAGCACCAAACTCCTTGGCAGGACACTGAGCAAAAGAATTAAACATTATCACCTCCAAAGGGGCAATCATTTGTTACACCTAAAGAGAGGACATTTATTTTCTATGCTGTTTTTGAGTATTGCTTCTATTTAAAGAATGTGGGGCCAGGCTCTTGGCTGGAATGCAGTCCAATGACATCCTGGTGATCTGCACCAGATGATCATCTATCTGCTGGTAGGGATTTGGAGGATCACTAGTCTCCCTTTCCCCCTTTAAATTTCAAGAAACAAAATAAAGAGGAATCTTAATAGAGTGATACCCTGGACAGCATGCAGCCCACATACATGAGATCTGTCCCACCTCTGCTGGTTCCTTCTGCGAATCAGCCCTGGTACCGGCAGCACTCTCCAGCAAGATCAGGAGCACTGGTGAATCCAGGCCAGAGATGCCCAAGGCAGGGCTGGATGGAGTCAGCCATGCCTGGGGAAGGTAGTGGCAGCCCCAAGCCAGGGAGGAGCGGTAATGAGAGCTGGCCCAACCTGCTGGAGTTAGGGGTTCCAGCTTCACCACTGATTCCCAGGCAACGAGAGTGAGAGAAGCAGAGGCTTTCTTCACAGGATTTTTGGAAACCTTTGGTGGAGAAATACTGCCATGCTTTTTAATCCTTTAATGTGAAATAAGATTTGGGATGGGCCACAACACTCAGAATTATGGGAGAATTTTGCCAATCACACGGATTGTCTGGTGGGATTTAAGAAGATATGCTTAGGAAGAAAAACATTCTCATTCATTGCATTCCCTTGTGCAATTCCACACATTGAGACACAGGAGCAGACTGTTTTTCCACTGTGAAACCTGCCCAAAACTTGCTGAGGCTGTGGACAAGGTCTGAGTGCAGTTGAGTACTCTCCAGTTCTGGTGAAATCGGTGTGAGGGCTAGGGCTTCTGTATTGCTTTGATGTAGAAACAGAAGGAAACAGGCTGAGAGGAAAGAAAAAAGCGGTTTGCTTTCATGGGTACAGCTCAGAGCAAAAAAATGAGCCTCGTTGTGATCAGTCAGTTCCCCCCAATAGCTGACTATCTTCAGCACCTGCAGGCCCTGAAAAAAGTATGTGGGAGGGGAGAGGAGGAAGCTGGGGTCTGACCATGGCGCAGTACTGTTAGAATTGGTATCCTGCAGCGATGACCATCACAAATAACTTAGTAATGTTTATTATATGCTGTGCAAGGGGTGGGAGCCGTCATATAAGGTGAATGCACGAAAAACCAGGCTCATTCGAACTTTGGCCTGATACTTCTCACTGTTTGCTTGGTTTACACTCGGGTAATAACAATAACGCTAAAGAAGTCTCTTAATAAACACTCGCGTCAGTGAAAGGGGAGTCAGTGTCCTCATCCTTCACATGCTCTTCCTGCACTCCATGACACCGGTCCTTTCAGTCTGTGACTGACAGCCACTCTGCAAGCATCTGAGTGCAGTTAGGTGCCTTCATTTACAGTCTGCCTAAGCCAGCAGGTAGCACACAGGGTGTGTGCTACCCTGTCCATGTCACGGATTCCTTTTCTTCAGGAAAACACAGGGAAATGAGCTGCCATAGTTCAATTCTGCTCCCATTTCCTCCAGAGTAAACTCAAGGCACTGCAGTGAACTTGGAGGAGATAATTCAATGGAAATGGGGCAGCTGACAGTGGTTTGGCTGGATAAACTTAAACAAAAGAATATCTGGCTTCTTTTAGATTTGACTGAAATAAATTTGCTTCTCAAAGCTTAGTCCTACACTCAACTCTTGTTCCCTGTCACCCTTTGAAAAGGCACTTTTCCATATGGGAAACACTGACAGATTAGCTTCCAGCAGCTGCAATTCAAGGAATATTTATTTGGTGGCAGTGCTGGTTTAGTAGACTTAATCTCTTCTCCCTTCCCCACTGGTTCCCTCCTCACACCACCCGTCTGCTGTGCTGGGACAAATGTTTGCTCCGCTGTGTAGGAAGTGGATCAGGGAACTGATGTGGCTGAAAAATAACACAGCCTCCCCTCACTCTCCCAAGGTTACCCTTCAGGGGGATCAGTTCCCCAAGCTGCTGGGAGGGTGCAAAGGACAGGGAACTCCAAGGGTCTTCAGGAATACCTAAACACCTAAACACAGCTTAACAAAGTTGGAGAGTGAGGTGCCTACAGGGAACCCAATGTAGACATGCCCATTCCCAGCTCTACACTGTAAAAACAGATGTGCCAACCTCCATCAGCCATTGGTGGGGATGCAGAGGCTCCTCTGGAACCTCTTTTAAATCTGAACTGCCACTCTAAAGGAACTTTTAGGCTGGGTTAACGTCACTGACTTGCATGTTCACCTCTAGCACTTCATCAAATTACCATTTCCATGTTGAAATGACTGCTGCTGTCTGGCCTCAAAGGTACAGCAACAGTGCATCAGGTTTGTCACCAGAAAGAGTCAATCAAACAACAGATTAAAGCGGAACAAACCAGTTCTTTTCAGGTGAAGGTTTCTCCACACAAGGTCTTTTCCTTTAAATTATACATGCAAATCAGCACATCATTGGTTCCTTGGGCTCCTAGCAGCATCTCTCCATGCTGAAAAATGCAACTTTTGGGAAGTTGAAGAAGGTCCATAGGTAACCAAAAGGAAAAAAAACTTTTTTTCCTCAGCCACAGACAAGGGACAACCCATGCTTGCTGCTTATGCAAGCGCCCATTGGGCTATGCAACCCCAGTGCTGCTGTAGCCAGAGGACTGGAAGTGCTTGCTTTGCCTTTTCGGGGCCACCTGGCACGCGCTGGTTGTGAATGCAATGTGATCAGTGGTGTCTTGGTGCATCTGCACGAGCCATCAGGAGTGCAGCCCTACACAAACAAGTACTTGCCTCCCCCCTGCTGTCTGCTCATATGGGCCCAGCTAGCCACACCTGTCGGCAGGCCAAGGATGCTTCACTGCCCGGTTCAAGGTAGCCCTCCAGCCTTCACCCCGAGTGAGCGCACCTGTAAGGGAGCATGTGTGGAAACGGGAGGGGAAGAGAGGCAGCAGCGTGCCAAGGGTAGTGCCTTGCTGCGCAGGCTTTACACAGTAGAGAAGGGTGGTACATTTCTGCACAGGTTTAGTTTGGCCTGTGTGACATCCTGCCTGGGCGGCTTTTTCTGACCATTAGTGGGAAGTCAGGATATAACTGATCGCCACTGCTGGCTGGGCTGAGGTGGGTAAGAGAGCTCTGAGGGGAGAAGGCAGCTCTGCACTTCCTGCGTATTACCCTCATCACTAGTAAAAGGCATGGACAAATTAGTCAACCTTAAGGGTTATTCTAAGTCATAGCAGCAAAGACTGTGCCTCTGGGAGCCATTATAGTAGGCAAGGGTAATTGGAGAACTAACACCCTTTAGCTAGATGTCCTTCTCTGAACACTTTGTACGTGAGAACTCCCAAGAAGTAGCCAAATGGCATCAGTTTGTATCAATTCCCTGTTGGGCAGATCCTCTGCCCCTCATGCATGGTAGCATTACACCTCTTTAGCTAAAAGGTGTTGGCATTGCCCCATGTGTGCATAGTATGGGTCTGTTCTAAGACTGATGGTAACTTATGCCTCTTCCCTGTTACACAAAGTACCTTCTTGTGAAGAACCAGGGCTCCAGTTCCATTTACACACAACCAGCCCGTCTCTTGTGTTTCCCACAGCCCCTCCTGCCCCCAGTGTTTGCAACTGCTGGCTTAGGCTCTCGTGTTTGATCTCAAGCACCTCTTCTACTGTTTTGCAACGGTCTCAGCCCCACGGAAGATAACTTGACCAGGGCACATCACCCCATCTACCCACTCTGTTCCCAGGATAAATTTGCAGGAAAAGTGTGCAGAAGGGATTATACAACACATGAAGAGCTTTTCCAAGACATTAAGGTGGAAGCTGATCACTGTTTGAATGATAGATACTTGCTAACTTAGCCACACCTTTGCTTCAGGTACTATTGCAACAATTAACAGTTTTGCTTCTCCCTGTAAACCTGACGCCTGACTCAGTATGTGTCAGTAACCATTTTTTTAACTATAGCTAGCTCAACAGCCAGCCAATTGAGTGTCTAATGCTCAAAGGTGTGTAGCAGAATACAGTACAGCACACAGAAGTAAATGCTATGATATGAAATCAGCTGGCCTGGATCGTTTTTACAACTGTAGGCATTTCCTTGCATCTGTTTTAAGAACCATGAACACCACGTCATGCTACAAATATGGCAGCTTCAGTCTAAAGTAAATTTCACTGGAATTGACTTCCACTGATACCAGACTGAAAGAGATAAGAATTAGGCTCTTACTCCAGATTTACACCAGAAGAACTAACAGCAGAATGTACAATTTTCTTCCAGTAATATCTAATGATTAAATAAAGCAGAAATGAAATTTGACAAGCAGCTGGCTTGATAAAATTTACAGGCACAGAATCAGATTCTCTGCCTCTTGCAATTTACATAGTCATTCAGACCAACACTAAGTGACTTTAAATCTCTACTATCCTAGGCCAAGGGTGTCTCATGCTCAACATGGTAAAAGTAGAAATGATTGTACAATGCATGGGGCAGTATAGAATCAGCTTCAGAAAAATTACATTGTCTCCTTCCTTGTGAAAATTTACACCCAGGGAAGTTCTGAAGTTACAATCATGACAGTGTGTAAAAAAGAAAGCTCTTCCAGTTATTCTGGAAAAATAGAGAGCTATTAAAAAGGTATATTTTGGGAAATCATTTTACCAATTATTTTTTGGATATAAGGCTGTATCTTCAACTTCTGCAAACTGATCTTAATCCAAAGAGCACCTGAGAATGCTAAAGAAAACGTGGCAGGAAACAGGACTGATAACTCACTGCTTTGTCTACCTCAGTGTATTTTTTATCCTACTAAAATAGAGAATAATTTGGCTTCTAATATTTATGATAAGAACCACGAGGGGAGATTCTGAGAAAGCATGAGCTTATGCCACTGCAAAATTCTGGCCCAGGAAAAGGAGGTGAGCATCATTCCTGGGATCAGCAGAGCTCTGTGTTCTCATCTCGAGAAAGTGTGCCAGAAGAGGCAAAAGAAGAGAGTAGTGGCCACTTTAGACCAAGCGGTGATTAAAGTATGAAGAAGCTGGCTCAGATACCGTAGCCAGGTGTACATCTGGCAGTGAGACTTCAGTAGGCCTGTACACTACAGAATTTTGCAACCAGTGTTTCCTCTGTGTAGACAGGACAGCTAACTTGTTGGGAAGGGGAAAGGGGAAGCACTGAGAAGGTCTGCAACAGGCAGCAGGTACGCTTCACATAAAGCAGCACCATGCTGCTTTCTGCACTACACCACCTGTTTTTTAACACTGTAACTATCCTAATTTATCCAACAGTCTGATTACAAGCAAAAGTATTAACTGAAGGTATACACAAGTTGCTGCAAGACAAGATGCAGCAGGACATACAGGACATTAGCTAGTCTGCACACCTTCACTAACTCCAAGGCAGCTTACTCCACTTTTATTGTGGAGAGACACTTTGCACTCACCATAGAGCTGAAGTCCAAATGTAAGACTAAACAATCTAGATGAAACGCTGCAGATTTACATATAGCATTCCCATGGAGACAAGCCTTCCAGAGTCCACTGAAATGCAAATTTAGCTTTTTTTCCTTATTACTTCCAGGAAGCTTTTTGCTTGTAATTGATTAAGATAACACTGATTTTCATAATATGACAAATATATTGCAGTAAATTGCATTAGACACTTGTATCACATACACCTAAAATAAAAAAGGAGCTAAATTATAAGGTAGAAAATAAATAAGGAAAGTAATTAAAACTAGGAAAGTACAATAATCTTACTATCTTTAACCTATGGCAGGTACTTAATCCTGAAGTCCCCACCCCCCTGGCATGCCTCTCCTACATTTCTCTTAATATTTAAATTACCTGCTTGTTGATCAACAGCATTCATGCATCAGGTTACTGCAAGAGGAAATGGCAAGAAAGACACAGTGCCTACACTGAAGAGAATGGTTGAAGCCTGGTATCCACACAGCTGTGTAATGAGAGGACATTGAATTACACTGCCATGAAAGTTCAATTTTCTTCGACTTGTACCAAGGACAACCCAGAGGCATGGAGCACAATGTCTTCTTGAGGGCCACTCTCTGATACTAAGGAAAAGAAAGGGAATGCAGGGAAACTAGCGCTGACTGTGGTGTTCAAAGAGATGACAGAGAGAGAGCACACCCTTCTTTATATTATGCTTTTACTGATTCAGAATACAATAGGTTGTCCTTCCCAAGCATCAACTCTGTGATGATATGAAGTGTGAACAGGTGCCAAAATGTTCTTCACCCAGTCATGGAACATGCACACGATGGTGAGCCTTTTGGTGGACATCTACAGGCAGCATCAGGATCCTCTTTCCACTTGGAATGGGCTGGGATATGGCAGCTCCTCTTCCTACTACAGACATCACTTCAAGTCTGTTAAGATAAAAAGGAAAAATCCAGTTAAGAAACCCAGTTCCCCCAGGAAACATCCTGAGATCATTTTGTCACAGATCTTCTGGAAAGCTGTTACTCCAGACTCTGAGGAACTGCAATCTGAGCAAGAAAAACACTTAAATGGTAGGTCAGCTGTCCATGACACAACCATTTTATGTACCTTTGCATTTAAAAGCACAATTTGAACTGGTCATCGCCGAACTAGAGTTTACAATACAAACAAACAGGCTTCACCTTAGAGTTCAGCAGGGGTAACTTCCAGAGCAGTGCTCGATTACAATTCATTTCTATCACTGCTAAAGGAAGAAAACTGTGAGCTGACAGAAACATGCATTTCCCCAGCCACGTGGCAAACACAGCGTTCACCTGCTGTCCTGTGTCCACAGGCATTACGAAGACGAAGTCTGTTATGAAAAAAAAATAAATTCTCTCTTGACAGTTAGATGAAAGACCAAACAGAACAGAAAACAAAACAAAGCCAACACTCTGCCAGCTGTTTCTGAAGTTTTTTCTTGCTTCTGCAATAGAGGGTTACCACACTGAAGGCAGGCACTAACTCGTGTGACCGCCCGCTGCTGAGCCTGGATTTAAGCCATAAATTGTAGCTTAAATGCTCTGAGTAGTCCTGTGACTGGCGGAGTCTGAGTCTTTCCATAAAACAACAGAGGTCTTCCAAGTATCTGATCTTGCTGTGCAGCACAGCCTGGAAACAGGACCTAGGAAGCCAGGTGAAGGCAATTATGCTGCTTAGGTGGGGACTATACTGAGGGAAAAGGCATGGAGCAGGGCCAGTGACTCTTCTGCAGTAGACGAGACATTACCCTGGAGTTGCTACAGTGTGCCAGCTCTGGAAGCTGAGGCTAAATCTATCACCAAGTCTTCTGGATTGTTTTAAATGAGCTATTAACAAGCTTGCCTTGGGGAAAAAGACATGGTCGCAGCTTGAAGAACTGGCCTTTTGGCCCTGCTGGTAAGCTGCCCATCAGCTCAAACAACCCACGCTCACTGTCACAGAGCATGTAAGCCCATGGTCATGTGTCAGGAGCCTTCTGACACCCCTCTAGATGGCCCAGCCAGCACCAAGGCAGGCTGATACCTCAGGCCACATCCCTCAGTCCTGCCCTGCATATTCTGACAAGGCTCTGTATATCTTAGTCAGACATCCACTTGTCTAAATTTTGGCAGCAACAGAATCATAAGTATGACACACAGATCAGCAACAGAAAAATAAAACGTCAGACAAAGGTTGGGGGAGGTTTTGTTGGAGTTTATGTAATAAAAGCAGAAGTTGGTTATCACAAGGAATAAAATATCATGTGAATAAAAAGAACTCATTTCAGCTGTCTGTTTAAACTTTTTTAAAAAAACACCTTTTCCTCTGTAAAAATCTTGAAATACGCCTGCCTCCATTTACAATGCACCGATGTTGCAGTGTACATCCAGTCCTCTGAGGCACTTGGATATTACTGAGCATTGCCAAGCAACTAGAGCTCTCAGTGACATAAAAGAAACTGGGGATCTTCTGCAGAAGATAATTAGTATCTAGATGGATGCTCTGAGAACCTGAGATTCAAAGAGAGATGTGTGACTCTACTTACACACCTGTATCCCTTGGAAGAGTGATGTGTAAGGGCTTGCTAACTTTCCTGGTGAAAGCATTAACATTTTTTTTGTGATCAGGCCCTTTCTGACACAAGCTGCAAGTCAAACTGAGAATTTCAAGAGTGAAAGCAAAGCATCCATACAAAGCTCTGTCTTTAGCCTGAAAGAGCAATGAGCTCATGTCCTGATGAAAGGCTAAACACTGAGCAGAGCTAGCAAGATCAGAGGATTTCCTCACAACACAGTCTCAGCCAGCTTCGATATTTTGCTTAATTTCACACTGTAATCAAAACATCCACGAAGCAGGAATGGAACAACCTGCTTCAGTGGCAGGCACCAGCCCACCCTCCCTCCAGCCGGTTGGGGAACTCATGAGGCAGACAGGGACCTGCCCTGCTTGCATGTTAGACAGGTCCCCAGCTCCCTGGGAGCGTAGAAGGCAAAGTCAAGCAGCATGGAGGCTCAACAGGTAGCCAGCTGCAGATGCCAGGCACTCCTTTCACTCACACATGGGGAAACATGATTTGAGTCACCACCCTCCCTGGCAAGCCAGCCAGAAAAAGAGCCACCAAAACCAGATTTCCTGACGAGGCAGGGATGTTCCACACAAACAGTTTCATTGTCAGAGCAGCATTTGCCAGAGGAAAAGGGTTCCCTGGCAATGAGGTGGGGAGGAAGCACAGCAGCACACGATGAAAGGAGGACAGAAAAGTGCGTAGCCTGAGAAGGTATCCTCTTCCTATTTGTAGCTAGGTCAAGATATCCTTCCCGCAAAGGGTTTTTGTGCACCAAGTATGAGCTCTTTTCCTCATGCAAGCAAGCCAGGACAGGTCTGGCATGAGCAGGATGGAGTTTTTCAGGGCCACACCTCGCTCACAGAAACTTGTGTTGGAGCCAGCCGTGGCAAGTGCCAATAAAACCTGCAATCAGTGGCAGTTTTCATACTAAATGTGTCCAGGCTGACTTTCCTTTCAACATAATAGAGGATGAGAATGCAAAGTATGTAAGCAGGTTGATTTTTTACAGGACATTTTAGAGCATAAGCCTGTCTTTTGTTGCAGTGGCTGAGATGCTAGGCAGTCCAGCACAGGGAGGAACTCCCTGATAGACACGGTGCAGTCCAGGGGACCAAGGAGGTGGGATGACCGAACACCCTCTCCCCACCAAAAGAGCAGTGTTTGGAAGTAGGGGTGAGGGGGAGGGTGCACACCCTGCCTTTATTGCCTCCATCTCTTTTACTTACTAATGACAGAAACTAGTGGCAGACTAATACCCCTGACACAATCATCTCGGGACTTTGCTTTAGACTGGAAGTGGCTGTTGCAACAGAGCTGGGTGAAACACTATGGTCCTATTGTTCATTCACTAGAAGCTGCAAGTTTCAGGTTGGCCACCAAAATGAGATCTATTTGGACTTGATGATCTTTTTGGACTTGATGATCTTTTTGGACTTGATGATCTTAAAGGTCCTTTCTAAGCAAAATGATTCTATGATTCTATGATTTACACAGAACTTTTGAGAAATTAAACATCCATCATAGCACCATAACCAGACAATTTAAAACAAAATCCAAACCTCAAAGTCCTCCAAAGCCTGGATTATAAAAATATGCAAGAGCAACATCAATATCCCCAGAGAGATACAACTGTGCAGTCAAAAGAAGAATCTGGCCACATTCTGTGTTTTCACAGCCCTGTCAATATTTATTTGTTGTGACTTGCACTCTCACTCTAAGTACAGTGGAAACTGTTGATTGAACATGTCCAAAATCAATTGACCTTGACTCCAGCCCTGGGTGAGAATTAGGCAAAACTACATATTTTTAACTTGCAGATTTCATCAGGATTAAATCGTATGCAAAAGATCCAAATGTAATTTGATAATAAAAAAGTTCTACTTTTTCTTAGAAACTTGATCAATATGTTTTTCCACAAACAACAAAATTTTGCTCCTAAGCAAAGGCTAGGCGTTGAAATCTAATCCAGAGGAATAATTTTTTCAGGAAATTGTAAGCACCAGAAAACAAGCCATTGTAAGGCAAGTGCAAGTGTAGCCTTAAACAGAGCTTTCACTATCAACAAAGGCTTTAGTAAATGTTATGTGAGACTGATGACTTTGATTCTTATTCCAGAGACTTTAAGGTGAATTGCTATTCTACCTGAAAACAATCCCATGTAAACACAGCTAATAGTAAACAATCTTGAGCTTTCTTATGGGTCGCATGCAGAACAAAAACGCCTTGTTTGGGATTCTTCTCCATATTTCCCCTTTGCTATTTGTTCACCCTCTTCTAATTTTGCAGCATCCCCTGCTTATGCAGCAGCCAGAAAGCAAGATCCCTTCATTGCACACAGTAGAGACTCAATGGCTGTTAATCTGATTTGATGCTTACTGTGCATGCATCCTTCGCTACGCTGAGGAACCCACACTGGGGGCTTCAGAGGGGTCTATGGGCAAAAGTGCAGGATGCATCCTGCAAAAGCATTTCCTGAACCACATCTGACAGGACAAGTTAGCTTGTGAAAACCCCCACGGGCTTCCCTTGGTCAAAGCGCCGACGCTCCTACATTTCTACGCTGTACCTCTTTGCTGGGCAATAGCATTTTTCAAACACAGCCAAACAGGGAGGCAAAGGCACAGGCTCAGTGTTCGGTGGGGAGCTGAGAGCCCTGCTCCTCTCTGGGCCCAGGGAGAAGCAGAGGAGCAGAGGGCAGGCGCAGCGTGCGGCCGCTGACCTGGCCTGCCTGAACTGCTGCCCCACACACAGTGAATTCCAATTTGTTCTAACAGGGTGGGCGTACGCCGGGCCGCGTCCCCAGCTGCCGTAAATCACAGCAGCCCTCCTGAAATCAATGCAATTGCGCCAATTTTCATAGATTCATAGATTTTTCAAGTCAGAAGGGAGCACTGTGATTTACATGTTGGTTATAGCTGTGATCTCTGTTGTAAACGAGGATTTATACCAGCCGTGAGGATCTAGCCTTTCAATGCATTTCAGGGAGCCTAATCTTTTAGTCAGATAAATTCTACAGAGCAGCTGCTTTGCTGCAGACAATTTTTAGCCCTGCAGGAGAACAGCAGAGCCCTGCATATCCACATGAAGCGAGAAGGGTTATTTACACCTTGATGAGAGGCTGAGAGGGGCAAAGAAGAAACAACACGAAGTACTGCCTGGAGCGGAGGACTGGGTCAGGGAACAAGAGAGGTGGTTGAGCAAGGAGGGAATCACAGCTGGATGGAAAGCACCAGCTCAGCCTGCCCTCTTCAACATTCTCAAGCAGCCCCGAGGCCTCCCCTTTCTCTCTCATCCAACAGCACAGTGTCCCTGACACGGGCCACCTCTGCAGAAAGGCACCAGCACTCTCCTCAGCCTCTTCTGACTCCATAGCTTGGTACTGCCAGCCTACAGCCATGTTGCAAACATATGCCCCACAGCCTCAATAGCGATGCATCTCTGATCATCCCAAACACCTGCTGACAGCGTCCTCTCTGTCTCCTCACTGCTCCTCAGCCCACTCCACGGTGACCATATGCTGTCCTATACTCATTGGAGGCTTTGGCCTTGCCAGTATGAGTCCCCCACAGGCCGATGGTGCTGGGGAAGAAGTCCCTACCTTGTTCTGCTTTTCTGGCTGTGCTGGTCCAGGCACCCCCAGCAGCTAGAAGAGCACAGAAAGCAAGGCAGCAGCTTTTGAGGGACAATACCACATTCTCCTTCCTCTTGCAGCACGAGCTCAGCAGGGAACCTGTAGGCTGGGGGTGATTTTGAGACCTCCCTCTGCTCCTTGCAATGCCTGGCTCTTTCCAAGGCACCTTACTGCTTCTGCTTGGCCTCCCTCAGCCTCTCACCCAACTGCAGGCAGCCCTGCCTGCCAGAGGAGAGTGCCTGCCGGAGGATAGCAACAGGACCAGAGGACATAACCTCAAGCTGTGCCAGGGGAGGTTCAGGTTAGACATGAGGACTAGATGTGGCACTTAGTGCCATGGTCTAGTTGACACAGTGGTGTTGGGTCAAAGGTTGGACTCTATGATCCCAGAGGTCTCTTCTAACCTAGCTGATGCTGTGATTCTGCTGCTCCTGTACCCACACTTGCAAGGGACTATGAATTAGCGGACTCTTCAGTACGCTGTTTGATTGTCTCACACGAGGATTTGCATTGATCATTTCGGGAGTTTGCAGATATTAATTAGTAGGTTCATTCCATTTTCCCCATTTTTTCCCCGTTTATCCCTTCCTACCAGTAGGAAAATGAAGGCACTTGAAGTTTAAGTTAACAGTCACTGGGGAAATGCTGCACCGAGATTTAAACTAGTGTTTTCCAGTGCCTTCTCCTTTCATTGTGACAGCTAGGAAAACCTTCCTTTCGTATTGCCGCAGCATCCCTACGTGCTGCTTTGTGAGACAACACGAATGTGGGCATAAGGGCCTGGCATGCCAATGAGCTCTGCACAGCAGCCTGACAGCACCTCAGGACTGATGGTGAGATTCCGAAGGACAGGATTAGTATGGGAGGGAAAATGAGGAGGCCTTAAGGAACCTTTTAGAAGCTCCCTCCTTCCTCAAAGAAAGAAAAGAATCAAAAACGATGGGCCCAGTCCTGTGCTCCAGGTAAATGGCACAGATTGGGATTGGCTTTACCAAGAAAACACGTCAAAGCAATGAATCTAGAGCTAGTCAAATAAGCTGTGGTCATTTGGTTTCATCCCACAGAACAAAATAGGGCTGGCTTGAACGGAGCAGTCCATCTGCTCTGCCAGGAAGCTGTTCATGTTGTAAAATCTTTGTAGGGAGAAAGGGTGTTAGTTCAGTCTACTTGCAGCCAACTGAAAGGCACCAGAGGGCTGGCCGACTCTCCTACTGTGCCAGTCCCTCTGCTTAATCTTAGCTCATCCAACTCAAACCAATGTAAATGAGACAGGAAGCTCCCGTAGGCTTAGGTGGGGCTGGGTAATTTGTGAGGTCTTAGCAAGAGAAAGAACGTGTATTTATTTCATGGACCAGACTCTGGGCTGATGTAAATATGCCTGGCTTCAGGGACACTGACTGATGCTTGATGAGAACTGGTAATTTATGGGGCGTTCTCAGAAGCATTAAGGCTGCATTTTTGGGGTGTTGCAACTGGATCTGGGATTTCATATGCTTTATTTCAATAGCTGTGGTTACCAAAGTCGGCACAGACATTTAACTAACTTAAGCATTCCTAGAAGCTGAGATAAAACAGCTCTTTCCCTTTCTACACAGTAAATACGGAACACAGTCTGAAGTTTCTCAAGTCATGCAAAATACATTGAACTGCCTTTAAATCTTGCCCACAAATATAGCAGTTAGAGAACAAGGCCCAGTCTCTCCATATCTCCTAACTCAGTCCTTACTCCAGTCCAGAGCATACAAAACAGCGCTGGAACTGCATCAAGAATATGAACACAGAGTGCCTCTCTTTCCGTGATTAATTCAATTCACAGTGCTTAAGGAGGAGTCCATAAACACATACACACACACACAGAGCAGCAGTCTACCAAATTATGCAAAGCATTTACTTCATTTTTAGTTTGCAATCAACCTTCCATTTGATTAGCAGCACACTGACACTCACCTGGGAAATTGTTTAAAACTGACTTTTGCTGCTATGAATGCACATTTCAGTCATTCTCCACCAATGCAGCAGCAACCTCCCAAGGCCCCAGTGGGGGAGGGAAAACATAAGGCAGTAGCTGGGAAAGGCACTGCTCCTCTTGCCTTTCTGGTTTGCATCAGCACTAAATCCCACTTGATTTCTTTGCCAGGTTGGTTTGGACACAAGGAGCAGAGGGGGGACAATTAGCACTCACCCCTTCTGTGCACACACACACATACCCTCTTGGGAAAACCATCTTTCCGTAATCGCAAACTGATGCTGAAGGATTTTGAAGTGAGGCACAAGAGCTGCTGTTCACAACCAGTTATTTCCTAAAAACTGTTGATTTCTGATCACTGTTTAATTCCTCCCAGTGTCATTGTTAAGAATTACATTTTAAACAGCAACACAAAATAAAAGTCAGTGGTGCAGAGAATCCAAAGAAAAACATTGCAAGCTTAGAAAGTAGGCATGTGCACAACACACTGGCCTACTTCAACAGAAGGAAACAGTGTTGAAACGGTAAGAAAGGTAACTGGGGACTTTCTGGACAGCTGCTCTTTCTGTGGCATGCATTTCCACAGGGATTGTGACTTGACTCCATGGTGGAACTGAGAGTAGCACCACCAGTGCATGAAAGGAAGGACTCCTAAAGAAAGTATGGAAAGCAGCTGAAAGTAAGCCAAATCACTCTAGAAAGCATTATTCTACTTCTTCCTACTACTAGTCAATCACTGTAAGTCCTCAGAACTAAAACCTGAGCTCAGAACAGGGACTGATCCAAAACACGACCACCTCCTTGGTCTCAGAAGGTTTGGCTGTGCATGCAAAATTGAGGGCAAAATGAATTATTCTCTTTTAGAAGCAGAGGTGCCACAAAAATCTGCATATCTGTTCTAGGGGGAAGATGACCATTTTAAAAACAAACTAACTTTTCAAATCAGAACAAAAAAATAAGATAGAAATGTCTCTGCAGAACCAGAAATTCTGTACTTCTACAACACTGAGGCAATACAAATACGGAATATATAGGTAGAAATATGTAAATACAATAGCAAATGTTGCAATAGAAAAGTCCAGATCTAAATAAGGAAATCAGAATGAAATATTTTGACTTGCACAAATGAAACAATTTGTCATTATCACAGTGAAATGAGAAAGTCAACAGATAATTGTTTCTCATTTTCCCATTTAAAATGTTGACACATTTCCACAAAACAACTACCTTTTGACAAAAACACTTTTACCAAGAGAAGACCACTCCACTGATTCTTTTTTTTTCAATCTGCTCTACTAAAAAGCTTCCCACAACAATATCGCATGAGGCAAATCTTTCTCTTCTCCACCTGCACCTGTGGCTTCCCCAGGAACTGTTCCTTCCCTTGAATTTCTAGCCTGCTTCTATAGCACAAATTGCCCCAACTCTTCCTGCTTGTCTGTTTCAAGTCAGAGAAGAATCTCATACAATTGAAATCATCAGCCTACCTGTGGATTATGATAGATCTCATATTTTCTAATCTAAAAATTCAACTGTGGCAGTTAAAACTAAAGCAGGTGATTATTTTTTATTCCTGGATTACTGGCCGGTCTCTCTGTGAAACGCTGGTTCCACACTCAGTTCGCCTGAGAGCCTCCATGTTCTGTCTCCTCTGTCGTTAAGAGATGCGATGTTCTCTGCTTCTTTCCTGCAGTGAGTAGCTATAACGGCTTCTACGACATGATTTCCACCACTTGACTACCCACTTCAATAAAGCTGAAAAATTAAAAGAGATCATCTGCAAATAAACAATGGAAGATGCAGAACACTTCAGGCCACAAGACGACCTGGTACAGCTCAGTGTAAGCCCACTCCCCTCCCAAGGACCACCTGAGATGTTTTGGGCTTTGTAAAGGCTAGATTGGAGACCAATACTAAGTGGACAGGGACTGCGAGAAGTATTCAGCGAGCAGTGTTCTCCCTTCAGGGTATTGGAAAGGAGTGCTAGTCTCCTTATCATCTGAAGGAGATACATTTCTAGGGCTCTAGCTGCTTCCGCTGATTGAAGATACTACAGCATTTTTCATGAAGGGTGCACATGACCCAGACAAGTCCCCGCTGAGTAAATGCTTTCAGTCTACCTAACTCCTTCTTACAGCTTCCACAGAACACAGCATTTTTCACTGCCTTTCCCCAGCTGTTGTGTAGCATCATTCTGTGCTTCCAAACACCTGACACGTCATCTCCGTGGGGGTTCACACAGATTATGCAGCCTCTTGGAGGTTCTAAAGCTAAAGCCTGTCTAACTCTGAAATTTTAAAGCACAGTCTAATTTCCTGGAAATTCATGTAAAAATGAATGTGTTCTGAAGCGGAACCATGTTAAAAAGCAAGTGAAGCTTGACTTCTCTGGGTGACTCAAAGCTGCCACATTTCTGCTTCTACCAAACATTATTAAGTTCCTTCTGTTTGAAACATTCAGGCTGTGCTGGCCCACAAAGGCCTTTTACTCCCCTGGCACCTGTCAGTCCACAATACAAAGTACCACAGGGCAGTTTTACATAATCTGGAAGGAAAATTCCAGCTTCAATAGCAAGGGATGGACAGATCCCCAAATCAGTCATGGGGGGAAGCCCAAGGGAAAGTGACAACTCAGCACTGAAGAACCGCCTGTGAAGAAGAAATTTTTCTCTATCTGTCTTCTCCATCCAACTGCCTGGCTGTGCTACGAAGCACAAGACAGTAGGAGCACTAAGCAGGCACTACAGTTGCGCAACTTCACTGATTGCTGGCACTGATGTGGCTTCTGTCCTCAAAAGTCAGCTACTCCTTTTTGCAATTCTGCTTTTACGAGCAGGCTGGCCCTCACGAAACTTCAAAGTTCCCCACGATAGGGAAGGGCTAGAGAAAAAAGAAAGAAAAAGAGAAAGAACTGACTATGGGGGACAAAAATGAAATAAAGGGTAGGGATGTGAGGAGCATGGGATCAGACATGCATTGAGAAAGAACTGGATGGAGGGGACATCAAGCAGAGCACCCGCAATAGCACTCATCATGCCTTGATGGCTCTAAGAAGCTGGTGGATGCAAGCCCAGAGATGTGAGAGGATGATAGCACAGGCAGAGGTCCCACAGTTTCTAGGATTTACCATCACACTTCCCTCACTGGGGAGGTGACAAGGAGGTCCCTCGACTTTTTAAGCTCATTAGGATCCCTGAACTTACATATCCAAGCTTTTCCCTGCAAGCCTTATACATTAAAGCTGAAGGAAGCACATGAATCCAGAAGTTGGAGCTTTAAGAAGCACCACACATATTGCAAAGCTTGTCATAAAAAATGCACCTGGCAACACTAGCAACCTTCCAGGTGCTAGTTAATCTTTGGGCTGCTTGGCATACAGGATGAGAGGGGCCTACTGGGCAGAGGAGGATTGCAAGCTGAAACAGGTCTGTAGATTAGGGTTGCTTTAATAGTAGTTTCTCTGCTTTCTCATGGTGGTTTTAGAAAGAAATGCATATACCACACAATCTAAAAACCTAAATTGAAAGAGCTCTGTGCCCCTCTTCTCATCTTCATCTTCCTTTCTTTCCAGGTGTACAATACATGCATCACTAAATTTTGCCTTAATGTACATCATGTGAAATTGCTTACTTGAATATACAGTGTAAACAAGTGCAGGATCTGGCCCGCAGATAGATTTGTAAAATATATCATTTTTATGTAAACGGTTGCAAAATTGTCTTTGTACAGAAGATTGCATTTTGACATGGTATCCTTTGTCTGGCTCAAACCCCAACAACAAACAATGCAGTACACAGCATATATTTTTTCAAACTATTTCTAGCATGCTCTTTCCTTTTGCATAGCATATAGCTTCAGGCTGTATTACATGTTATATAGTAACAGTCAGTAACATTACATTTTTTTCAAATGAATCCATTTTTTATTACACAAACCCACTAACATAACTGTTTTGTGCATGCATGCGTGTGTGTGTGTGTCTGTGAATTTCCCTCAAAAGGAACCAAATTGATCAAATAAAGCCTGACAACAGTAAGTTTCTGCACTGAGATTCAAGCTTTTGTCAAGTTCTGGCATACTTTTTTTCCCTTTAAAAACTGTAGGATTGACTTTCCTCTTGTTCATACCACGTTTATATTAGTGCAGGTTTATTACTTCATTGAAGACACTGTCAATGGATACTAGAAAATGTAAGACTCAAATCAAGCCCAAAGGCTGTGCCCTTAAAGTACTGACATAACCCACATGGCAGGAGTGAAAACACGCATATGAAGGTGGCCAAAACTGGGGATATGCAGTGGGATTTGTAAAGCCATACCAGCTAGCCTTTACATTTCCACCAGACAACAGAGAAACCATCTGCCATAGTGCTGACATTTCTGCAGTGTTAACTCTGAATGAATAGCAAGCAGAAAGAGGACACCATGAGTGGCATAACTTAACTGTTCAGATCTGCCCAGGGATAATACAAACAGCAGACTACACTACAGATAAAGAAATTAAATGAGTCAACAAATTTTGTCCAAGTTTTGGTAAGACCCCAAATATATGATGTTCCTCGTATTGCTGAAGGAGAACCTGCGTTTCTTGGGGTCTGTTGGAGAGCAGCTGCCACCATTGCCATACAAACAGACAGTAACATGGCACCTGGCTGGTTTAGCGGATCTGGAGATGCAGTGGAGCAAGTGCACAGATTCCTGCTGATGTGACCTGCATAAAATTACCCCATAAACCTGGCAAAAGCTAGTGGACCTTCATGACATTTTTCACTAGACCTTTGCAAAAGGTCTAGAGGTCCCAAGCTCTGGGCTGGCTTCCAGTTTTATGAGGACTACTCTTTGCATTTTTTCTGCTTGCGCAGGGCACTGTTTTAAAAATCTTTCTTCTTCCTCTTTCAAACGAATCATGTCCTGCTTTAAACCCTACAAAAGAAATAAAAGAAAATACAGGAAAAGATGCAAAGTTCTGCATAATGTGTATAAGAAATGAGTGTTTATCACTGTATGAACACCTAATTAGACCCGACATGTAGCTCAACATAAAAATAGCAAAACTATGGGTTAAAACATGCAGCATTGAGCAGTTAGCACTGCAAAGACACAGACAAGAATGTGTAATGAAAACCCTGTGAAGTAAGAAACATTAAGCAGTCAAGTAAAAAAAATCCTGCAGAGATCAAGGCATGCCTTAGCTGGGCAACCACTCTAATCTCTTCATTGCAGTCCTTCTTGTTCTCCACCCATTCCCAGCCATGCATTTATTCCCTGTCCTCATAGGGATGTAGGCCTCCAACCTGAACAAGACATCTGCCTGTCTTTTAATTGAGCTGAGCATGTGGGCATACGGTATACTCAAGGCACACCTCCTGGGATAAATTATGACCTGGTTTGTTAGCTCAGACGCGGCATCACGCTAAGGCGGTTACACTGCTTCCAGCCCTGGCTGGCTTGTGCTGGCTAGTGTGGAGTTTGGGAAGAGAATACCTGCGATTGCCAGCACCCATCCATACACCTAGGAAGACAGATTGCTCTGCGCAGAGACTGTCTGTCTATGTTTGGTTTTGCACAGAATCCAGAGCAGCATGTGGCAAAACGCTCACAAAACCTGTTGCTCTCACTGACAATGGGGTAGTATCTTATGTGTGATATCTTTTTATGGGTAGTATCTTATCTTCTTACCTTCTGTGGTTTTAAGAACCTCAGGTGTCCATTTCTCTTTTCCTGCACAGGGAAAATGGCAAACCATTTCCCCAGTATCTTCTTGCACTATAGTTCCCTTCATTCCTGCAAAGATTTTATCTTTCTTCCACATCCTACTTTCTACTGTTCACGACCAAACTCAGCTGATCCCTTCCCGAGCTTCTGGAGTATCCCTCATCCCAGATGCCACTGTAGTTTATTCCTCTCTCGTACTGTCTGCGGATCTGACTCATCATTTTTGTGATTGCTCCTTTGTATCAAAGCCTCATCTAATGCTTGGCCTTTCCACATGAAAAAGTGTGCTTAGAAGAGATAGGACAATCTAGCAACACTTGGAGATAAGAAAAAAGGAGACGGGTTAAGACCATCCATCCACTGCTTTCACCTTTTTTTTGAGCGACCTGAGGTGGTCTATCCTCGGCAAGAACAGCAGCTCAGAACAGAACCTGCCTCCCATTAAGAAGTGCTGCAGGCTGCTTCAGGCTTTCCAGATGGTGAGGTGCCTGCCATGCATTCTCTAATGCATCCTCGGCCGTGACAGGGACACACACACCTTCTCTCTGCCTTGTGCCATTTTGCAGTTGGCCCCGCTTCTGTCTGAAACCACTCCTGAGCAGCATCCACCTGAGCTGTCCCATCAGCGAGACTGCCCAGGCAAAGGAACAAATGCGGGTGTGAGAAAGGCTGGCAGGAGCCAAGCCTGCCAGCCCCGATTCTCAGCTCTTTCGCTGATTCACTGGGGGTTGTGCTGCGTGCGTGTCGGTAGGAGATCAGCTCCCTTATTCCATTACCCATTTTTGTGCTTCAGAGAATCGTATTCTTACATTTGCCTCTTTTAAAGACCAAGCTGGGAGCATGCTAGATGTGGGTGCCCCCTCCGCGTTTAATTCTGCTTTCTGAACTGCGCATTTTGAACGCTTCTCCAGTGCACTGCGTGCAATTAGAGACGGTCCCACAGGGCAGAGGTGCAGGCTGCATTCTGAGATGTTCCTCTGCTGCAGAAAATAAACAACAGCCTCCGAGACTACTTCTCTGCCAAAATAATTTCAGCATTTCATTGTCACACAGCAGGCGATCTGGGCGGGGAGGGAATTCGCTGAGAGGCGCCGCTGCGCCAGCCTCAGGAGGCTGCTTATTTTAAAATGCACCGGGCAATTAATTAATTTTCCTTTAAAAAATGTTGCAAAAATGTAGTCCGAGGTATTAGGCGTTCATAACAAAGTCGCTATTATAAATGAGCCTCTCCTTTTCAGACAGGGCTGTAATTAGATTGCCTGCGGTGATGATGAATGGCCAAGGTGAATTCGTTTCTGGGGAAGCGCGCAGCAACAACCCGTGTCCAAAAGGCAGCGCTGCCCGCGGCCCCCGCCCGGGCACCCCGCGGCCCCCGCCCCCGGCATCCCGCCACCGCGGCCGGGAGAGCAGCTGCATCCCTCGGGGGACCCGGGCACCCGCGGGCGGAGGTGCCCGCTACAGGCAGCCGGCGGGTGGCACAAACAGCCCCCGCTACGGAAAAGCCAGGGCCGCCCGCTTCCCGTCCTGGCTCGCACCAGCCTTTCGGCACCGTGGCGCTTGGCGCGGCCCGCCGGCGCGGCCACCGCCAGCGGGGCACGGCTGGGCGGCGCGGAACGAGGCGAGGAGCCGTGGGCTGAGGAGCAGGCCGGCCGGCGGCCCTCGCAGCGCCCCCCAGCCTGTTCCCCAACGCGGGGCACAACGCCACGGCCCGCCCCACGGGCAGGGCCCGCAGGGCTGCCTTTCCCCCCCGCGCCCGGCCTTTCCCCCGGACAGCACCGAGGCCCAGCCGAACCCGAGAGCCGCGGGGCCAGCGCCCGAGGCCGGCAGCGCAGCGGGCATGCAGCCCTCCTTGCCTTCCCTTCATAACGAGCTCCAGCCTGTGGCGTCTCTGGGCGGCTTTATTACTGTGATTAATGTTAGTATGATGAATCCTCCTTTTCCCTCCGCCCGTCTGTCATTGCCTGCTACGCAGTAAATGCTGTTTCAGAGGTAGGGCAGTAGGAGAGCACCGTGCACCCTAACAACCAGGGAATGCTCTTTTTAAGGTATCTGCTTTAAATGCATTTGCTGTGAAGAAGGAGAAGCTCGCTGGTATAGAATAGAATCATAGAACCGTTTAGATTGGAAGGGACCTTAAAAGATCATCTAGTTCCAACCCCCTGCCATGGGCACGGACATCTTTCCACTAGACCAAGTTGCTCAAAGCCCCATCCAACCTGGCCTTGAACACTGCCAGGGAGGGGGCATCCACAACTTCTCTGGGCAACCTCTTCCAGTGTCTCACCACCCGCACAGGAAAGAATTTCTTCCTAATATCTCATCTAAATCTACCCTCTTTCAGTTTAAAACCATTACCCCTCACCCTATCACCAATGCCCCTGTAAAAAGTCCCTCTCCATCTTTCCTGTAGGCCCCCTTCAGGTACTGGAAGGCTGCTGTAAGGTCTCCCTAGAGCCTTCTCTTCTCCAGGCTGAAGAGCCCCAACTCTCTCAGCCTGTCTTCATAGGAGAGGTGCTCCAGCCCTCTGATCATCTTTGTGGCCCTCCTCTGGACTCGCTCCAACAGCTCCATGTCCTTCTTATGTTGGGGGCCCCAGAGCTGGACGCAGTGCTCGTGGCTGCGTTTCAAAGGCAACCTTTTGCAGGATGCAGCAGGTTATCTGGAGAGATGCAGGTCACACTGGGCTCAGTCCTGGCCAGGAATCACCCTGTGTTTACAGATGTTCGTTGTTCATAAAGGCCATCAGCATTTGGCCCGCCACGACTAACAGCTTTGCACTGTTTCAGAAGTTTCTGCTTTCTCTGAATCATGACTTATTTTTTTCCCCTCTCTCTCAACTTTACTTTCGGTTGTTATGCAACAGACCATGCCTGGAAATGAAGAGCTCTATCCAGAAGTAAAAGCTGCTATAAAAAGAAGAAACTGTCCCCAGGACAGATCCATTTCAGTAAATGGTGAGGGTGATGCAAAATGAAAGCTGTGCTGAAATCATTAGCTCTGAGAACACTGAAAGGACTGAAGAGGTATATGCTGAAAAGTAAGAATTATAAGTAGCATTGTTATTTACAGTTACAAAAACTCTTGCATGGACAAAATCATTGGCAGAAGGAGGCAAGGGATGACTGTAGCAGCAGCAGCAGCATGTTTCTGAACTTCTTCCCGGCATTAGTAAAGATAGTATACTTGGAGGATGAAACAGCTGCTTGCCAAAGGACCAATGGCTCCCCACACAGCACTGTTTGGTGTGGTGTGAATGCTAAACCTTAGGAAGGAACACTGGATTTGGAAATTTCAGGCCTCACTGATGCACAGTCTGATCTGCTTTAACCACATGTTTTCATGGGCCTCCCATTCCTCCTTTGGCCCTGAACACTTTCTGAACAACCCTAAAACTCTCAATATCAGTTAATGTAAATGTGACAGGCTTCTCTGATATGTAGGGTAAGGAATCTTTCAGCCTCATTAGGGAAGGGAAGGGCTTTCCATCCATCTCACGCTTTTGATGGAAATAGTATACAACATGTTTTATCTTTGTGAAACAATAAGAGTGAAGGGGCTGTGAGCCAGGGCCGCCAGCTAAGAGTTAAAGATGAAATTTAATTGGTTAGTAACAAAATTTTAGTGCTGAGACAGCTTGTTTACATCTATTTAATGTCGTTGCTTCCTGAATTTGTCTGCCAGGGAGTGCTGCCTGACTGCTTCAGCCAGATAACAGACTGGTTCTTGCCGCCTCCAGATTTATCTTCTGTGCTGGCCACCAACAGCCTCTTTCCAGTCTTTCAGTCTCTGTTAGTGTCCTTTCCTATTGAACTGCACTGAGGTGCACTCTGTCCCTGCTTATACTGTGGCCTTTCACCTGCTGGTACTGCTGTTTTAATCACATCCTTTATCTCCATTCTGGCTCCGTGCCTTTTGTTTGCCATCCCGTAGACCTTTGGCAGTTTGCACTTCCGTGTTTCCTAAACCTGGTCCTTTCCTTGCTTACAAACCCTGAAAAGGACATTTTATTTAAGCAAGCCATTTCTTCTCTAATGCTGAACTGTGCAAGGACTTGGGAGATGGAGCTCAGGAATATGGAATTACTGAGTGTGTTCACTGCTTCGTGGGTCTGGGCCTGTAATTCACTCCTATTTTCCTACATTGGCTTTTCTTTGAGCTGTAGCTGCCAGCTCCCTAGCATGCCTTTAAAAGGCAAATGGGATAGGAAAGTGCATTTGTTCAGCTTGCTGTGTCTGTTGCACAGTGCTGCACACTGTAGGTAGGGTCGGAGCTCACATGCAGCAGTCTCTGACCCAGCACTCTTTAGTGGCTAAGTGGCAGTATGTGCGAACCTGAGAGTTCAAGCATGAAAGGAAAAAAGAATGCAAGTTTAGAGACAAACCACAATATAGCTGAGAGCACAATGCATGTATCTGTGTGCAGATGCGCCCCAAAGTACCGATGAATTGTAAAGCACCGTAATTGCGCCCATTGACATTCAGGTGGTGTGCCTAACCAAGAGCAACTCACACATCCAAGAGGGCACACAAAGATTGGCTCCACAGTTCAAGGGGAAAAAATATGAGCCAGTGTCACTAAAGTGCTCCTATAGTAAAGCTGAAGGAAATGGTCTGCTACTCTGCCTATCTCTGCTGTCTGTTCCACATGGAAAAGATTTTGAAACCTTTTTAGGACCATGACTATTCTCTACAAATGGCCCTCTGTTAGTGTTGTATTATAAAAGCAGGGAGGCAGTGGTAATTTTTTTTTAAAGTGGGAGACAATTGTTACTGAAAAGATGCTAGAAGAACAGTCAGATGTCCCTGAAAAAAACTAGCATAGCATGATTTTCAGATATTAAAGCTCAACAAAAAGCAATGGAGTGATTCCTTAATTAGCTTTGCATCTGGGTGAATCCCAAATTTCACTATTTGGGTCTTGTTGGGAGGATTATTTGGCCAATGCAAGCAATGGTGAGCATTTCCAAATTCTTCAGCTAAACGCTGAGAAAACTTAATCAGGACTAATAAAAGGTCTTGTTACAGAAATAGGTGCTGGCATGGAAAAGGGATTCCAGCCCTCTGACTACTGACAGATGGATGTTCATCATGTTCAGTGTCTGTTTCGCTTAGACAGAGCCCGAGTTATTACATAAGGTTTAACTATTGCTTACATGAACTTCTAATGGTAATCTACTGCCTTGCTGCAAAATAACCAGCCTTGCGGAGACCCCGAGGCTCAGCAGAGGCCCTGAGGCTCAGCTGCTTCTCCGTGATGTCCTCAGAAGCAAGCTAGAAGAGGAGCAGAGTTTTGAACGGCAATGTATAACACAAATGATAACAGAAAGATGTCAGGAGGTATTAGTAGGCTAAAGGAAATGACGAAAATTGTTCCTGGAAACAGTAGAGAAAGAGGATCTCATTAAAATGGATCCCATTGAAAGGAAGCTGTTTGAAAAAGAACATACCTTTTCAGAAGTCGTAAGAATACTTATGAGAGCCACACACCTTCCATATCTATCATTAGCTGGTGTTTGGGGTTTTGAAACAGAACAGATGCACCCCTCAGAGCATTTCACAGTGACAGAGCCTTGGAAGGTAACACTGGAGAGGACCTCCTCTTAGGTAGGGGAGGCTAACAGCAGTGGTGATGTCAGATAATCGCTTCTATGGGTGAAGATTAACTGGTGCACAGCTCTACCACAGGAAATATTTAATACCATTCCTCTGGCACCACATTTTTTTAGGTGAGAGCATAGACCAAAACTGGTATGTGTGAGGTCCCACACTGCTGTGGGACTCGGGAGGGAGCCTGCGGTTACCTACCTGTGACAGAACTTTTAAAGATGGCCAGTTTGTTTTGCTTTTAAGCGAATTACGGGATGTTCTTCCCCATCGCCTGGAGCTCTCACACCTATGTGCTACTTTTACAAATGAGGCCTTTTCCTTAGGGGAGCAGGAAAGAGAATACCCTGCATACAATTTTACTTTGCCCATAAGGGCATCAACCAGGCATGACGTATTCATGGCAACTAACAAGGTTTGTAAATATACCATGTCTAGGAAGTCACTGGTGGCAGATGTTTTTTCTCCCTCGCTGCACACAAGCCTTGTAAGCACGAGCACCCTTTCAGCATAGTAGCAAAGGAAAAACGCAGTGATGTCTTGCCATGGAGAGAGAAAAGACATTGTCTAGAGTTGAGCGCTGGGGTGGGGGTGGGGGGGCAGTGGGCTCATTTAGAAAATTAAACATGACCTTTTAAGCAGAAAACGGATGGATGTAGAGCAGACATCCCATCAGCTGTGTGAGATGAAAACATTACAATGTGGCTAAAAGCACCCCATGCTTTTTTTGAACTCTAGATATTATAAGAAGCTGTGGGCAAGTAATTTTGTCCAGTTCCTATGAGTATTAATATATGAAACAAGAAAAGAAGTAGTGTCTAGTAATAATCATGATGCATTCTCAGCACTTAAAGGAGCAAATTTAGCCCCGATGCAATCAATACAGTTGCACAAGAGTCTTGGCTTCCCTGCTGCCTCCATCCTGCAGGTCCCTACATGCCCTTATGTTACAGTGGCTACAGCTCAGCCAGCTCTCAACTGCCTCCCTGGAGTACCGGCAGGCTCATCCCCCAGAGGAAGAACTGAGGTACCCACTGCAGTGCATGTTTCATCCCTGACTCCCTGCAAGTCTTGTCTTCTTCTCAGGCTCAACCTGGTATGTCACAAGAGCACAGCCAGGATGTGCGCCCTCATGCAGGAGCTGAGAAGCACTCTCCAGCTCCCTGGGGCCAATGCAACTGTGGAAGACGAGCAAGTGCTCAGTGCCTCTTAAGAAGAGATTCTTGTAGGAGATACAGAACAAGACCTAGGGCTAAAGGAGACCTCAATGTCTGCGGAGTACAAGAGCTGCACAGTCATTGATGAATCCCCTGAAGTACTTGAGGTGAAGAATGAACTGCAGAGGTCTCCTGCAGCATTGCACAAGTCATGTCTGTCCTCTCCAAGGTCCCCATACCACACCACAACCTTTATTGACACCTCCTTGGATGTGATATGACCTTCCCCCTGAGGGTAGGGGCAGCTGGTGAGCCAAAGCTGCCACCCACTCTGTGAGTTTGGGCTTGCCTACTGCCCTTTAGGCCTGCTGCTGCCTCTGTTTGTCTCGTCCATTCAGCTGTTGCATCTTGTCACCGTCCCAGCCACCTGGCTTTCTGAGTAAGCAGTTGCCTGGAAATGTCAAAAAAACATCAAACCTGCCTGCCCTTCTGCCTCTACTTCGCATCCCAGACAGCTGTGAGAGAACACAACCTTGTGGCTATGCCTCCAGCACTGTGAGATCAGGGGTTACGGCGTGCTGCCGTGACTTCTGTCACAGCAAGCCGCAGCAAGCCTTTGATTTCAGGCTGGCCTCCAATTTTGGTAGCATGTTTCATTCATCCAAAGTTGCCTGACTAGAGGAGCCCATGCCCACATTGATACTGGTTTGGAGACTTCATTTGTACGTTGGGATTTGTTTTATTGCCACTCGTTACCCGCTTTAAAGTGGAGCCAAACCATTCAAGGAATGCACAGGCTTGGTGCCCTCCTTCTGTACAGCCTGTGTAACCCTGTTTTCCAGGAAGAAGGAGGACACGAATGCGTCAGTCAGTCTTTTCATTTCTGTCTTTATGTATGCAGAAACAAAAAATGTTTGAAACTCTTAAAAATAGCAGGCATGCTCTTTCTGCTGACCTTGCATAAAAATGATAACCAAAGAGCCTTTTTAGTTTACAGCTCCAATAGAATCATACGGAGAGAAAAATACATGTTGGTCCAGTGAGCGACAGGGAGAGAAGTGTTACTAACAAGCTTCCAATGATGTCATCGCAGGGGAAAAAAGGAAGAAAAAGAACCAGCTGAAAATTAAATACAATAATACAAACATTTTTTTTGTATTAAAATGTTGATAAATATGGACATTTAGAGCTGTATCACTGCTGGATGTAAGTCAGCAGAACCCTGCTGATGTCAGGAGTGCTATGCCAGTTCACACTGTCCAAAGAGCTTTTCCTTTAACTACGTTCTGCTTTGAGTCAATGAATTCCTGAGTATAACTTCCAGCCTCCGACTGGCCTAAGTGTGCAGGTTCACAGCAGTGATATACTGAAGGGCTGGGGACACGGCCAGGAGCCACCAGCTTAGAGTTTTTCCTCCTGTTTGAGAAGACTGTGATCAGCCATACCTGCCTACAGTGGGTCTCAAGGAAATAGTAAAAATATTTGCCATTTCAAGCAGTAATACATTAGCTGTGAGGTGGGTGCACAAACATTATCCTTATCTGGCAAATGGGAAAACTGCATTCCCTTAGCATCAGGTAGCAGCTCTGTGGCAGCCACAATTGGTCTTGTCTCTCCAAGCCCCAGCCCTGTGACTCCAGCTAACAGTGCTGTCACAAAGTCACAGAATCACAGAATCACAGAATGTTAGGGATTGGAAGGGACCTCGAAAGATCATCTAGTCCAATCCCCCTGCCGGAGCAGGATTCCCTAGATCATATCACACAGGAACGCATCCAGGCGGGTTTTGAATGTCTCCAGAGAAGGAGACTCCACAACCTCTCTGGGCAGCCTGTTCCAGTGTTCAGTCACCCTCACCGTAAAGAAGTTTTTCCTCATATTTATGTGGAACCTCCTGTGTTCCAGCTTGCACCCATTGCCCCTTGTCCTGTCAAGGGATGTCACTGAGAAGAGCCTGGTTCCATCCTCATGACACTTGCCCTTTACATATTTATAAACATTAATGAGGTCACCCCTCAGTCTCCTCTTCTCTAAGCTAAAGAGACCCAGCTCCCTCAGCCTCTCCTCATAAGGGAGATGTTCCACTCCCTTAATCATCTTCGTGGCTCTGCGCTGGACTCTCTCTAGCAGTTCCCTGTCCTTCTTGAACTGAGGGGCCCAGAACTGGACACAATATTCCAGATGCGGCCTCACCAGGGCAGAGTAGAGGGGGAGGAGAACCTCTCTCGACCTGCTAACCACACCCCTTCTAATACACCCCAGGATGCCATTGGCCTTCTTGGCCACAAGGGCACACTGCTGGCTCATGGTCATCCTGCTGTCCACTAGGACCCCCAGGTCCCTTTCCCCTACGCTGGTCTCCAACAGGTCTGTCCCCAACTTGTACTGGTACATGGGGTTGTTCTTGCCCAGATGCAGGACTCTACACTTGCCCTTATTATATTTCATTACATTTCTCCCCGCCCAACTCTCCAGCCTGTCCAGGTCTCTCTGAATGGCTGCGCAGCCTTCCGGTGTGTCAGCCACTCCTCCCAGTTTTGTGTCATCAGCGAACTTGCTGACAGTGCACTCTATTCCCTCATCCAAGTCATTAATGAATATATTGAATAGTACTGGTCCCAGTACCGACCCTTGCGGGACTCCGCTAGACACAGACCTCCAACTGGACTCAGTCCCATTGACCACCACTCTCTGGCTTCTTTCCTTCAGCCAGTTCACAATCCACCTCACTACCCGATCATCCAGACCACACTTCCTCAGTTTAACTGCAAGGATGCTGTGGGAGACCGTGTCAAACGCTTTACTGAAATCGAGATAGACCACATCCACAGCTTTACCATCATCTATCCACCGGGTTACGTCCTCATAAAAGGCTATCAAGTTGGTTGAGCATGACTTCCCCTTGGTGAAGCCATGCTGAGTGCCCCTAATGATCCCCCTATCCTTGATGTGTCTAGAGACAGCACCAAGGACAAGTTGTTCCATCACCTTTCCGGGGATGGAGGTGAGGCTGACCGTTCTGTAGTTCCCCGGGTCCTCCTTCTTGCCCTTTTTGAAGACTGGAGTGACATTCGCTTTCCTCCAGTCCTCAGGCACCTCTCCCGTTGCCCACGACTTAGTAAAGATGATGGAGAGTGGCCTAGCAATGACTTCCGCCAGCTCCCTCAGCACCTGCGGGTGCATCCCATCAGGGCCCATGGATTTATGGACGTCCAGGTTGCTTAATTGGTCCCTGACCCAGCCCTCATCTACCAAGACAGATTCCTCCTCTATCCTGACTTCTTCTGGGGCCGCAGGGGTCCGGGGCTCCTCAGGACA
The DNA here is from genome assembly GCF_013368605.1 of Nyctibius grandis. NCBI lineage: Eukaryota > Metazoa > Chordata > Aves > Nyctibiiformes > Nyctibiidae > Nyctibius > Nyctibius grandis. The sequence continues at coordinate 28,302,445 of NC_090659.1, forward strand.
GCCTCCAGCAGTATAGACAGAGGCAAAGAAGGCATTCAGTAACTCCGCCTTCTTTTTATCCTCTGTCTCCAGGGCCCCCACCTCATTCATCAGTGGGCCTACATTGCCTCTAGTGTTGGCTTTACCTGCAATGTATTTGAAGAAGCCCTTTCTGTTGTCCTTGACCTCTCTTGCAAGGTTTAATTCCAAGGAGGCCTTAGCTTTCCTAGTTGCCTCCCTACATCCTCTGACAACAGACTTATGTTCCTCCCAAGTGGCCAGCCCCTCCTTCCATGATCTGTACACCCTCTTCTTCCACTTGAGTTTGCCCAGCAGTTCCCTGTTTAACCATGCAGGTCTCCTGGTACCCTTCCTTGACTTCCTACCTGCTGGGATGCTCTGATCTTGAGCTCGGAAGAAGCAGTCCTTGAATGCTAACCAACTATCTTGGGCCCCCTTACCTTCTAGTACCCTGTCCCATGGGATTTCCCCTAGCAATTGCTTGAAAAGGCCAAAGTTGGCCCTCCTGAAGTCCAGGGTCGTGATTCTGCTAGCAATTCTGTTCCTGTCACATGAGATCCTGAACTCTACCATCTCATGGTCACTACAACCAAGGCTGCCCTCAACCTTCACCTCTTCAACCAGACCCTCCTTGTTAGTAAGGATAAGATCCAGCAGTGCTCCTCTCCTAGTTGGCTCATCCACCATTTGCATCAGAAAGTTATCATCAATGCACTGGAGGAACCTCCTGGACTGAGGATGGCTGGCTGAGTAGGCCTCCCAGCAAATATCAGGGTAGTTGAAATCCCCCATGACAACCAGGCCCTGTAATTGCGAGACTGCTCTCAGCTGCCTGTAGAAGGCCTCATCACCCTCCTCATCCTGATCCGGTGGCCTGTAATAGACACCCACAACAGTATCAACCCTGCCAGCCTGCCCCTTAATTCGCACCCACAAACTCTCAACTCGCTCCTGATCCGCCTCTGGACAGAACTCAATACATTCTAGCTGCTCACTCACATAAAGAGCAACTCCACCACCTCTCCTTAGCGGCCTGTCTTTCCTGAACAGGACATAGCCATCCATGACCACATTCCAGTCATGCGAGGCGTCCCACCAAGTCTCTGTAATTGCCACTAAATCATAGCCCCCCGACCGAACACGGATTTCTAACTCCTCCTGTTTATTCCCCATGCTGCGCGCATTGGTGTACAGGCATTTCAGGGAGCGAGCTGAGCACACCGATTTCACCCCAGGGGGATGGGGGGCCTCCTGGTCTACCTCAACACTAGAGCCTTGCCCCAGTGGTGCAAGCCCAGCTACTACCCCATCCCCCTTTGAATCTAGTTTAAAGCTCTCCGAAGATGTCTTCTGAAGAAGACATCTATAACAAGAAGAGAGCAGTTGGGGTCCCAGCTCTTTTTTATTCCTTTCCTCCGCTTCTTTGTGAAAGAAAGATGCACCTTTCTTCTCACAGTCAAAGCCAAGTGCCTTCTTTCCCCTCAATTCTTGGGGATATGCCATTTTCCTTCAGTGCATTCCCAAAAGAATTAGAGGAGGCAAAAACATCTTTTCCTGCACAGCATGTTGACACAATGCCAAGATACTGTTAGGGCCAGAAATAAGTGCAGAAATAAGCTTGATACGTAAGACCTGAGACCCTACCTTCGTGGCTCCGGATTTCCATGAGTGTCTCCAAGTCAGAAGGCTTGACATCATATCAAACTCTATTAACAGATGATTTAAAAAGCAAAAAGCCATACAGATCTGAGGAGGAAGATGTGCATTTCACCCCAGGCCACTGGAGAAAAGAAACACAAAGGGGTGGAGTGAAAAAGATTAAAATGGAAACTGACTGGCAAAGTTGGGGTGAGGAGAAGTCCCTACATTTCTGTCGAGTCTGCTTTTGCAATGATTCATATAACAAACAAGGGACTCACAAAAAGGCTCCTAATGCTCACTGATCAGAAGTATAATGACGTGTAAGCTGCAGCTGTTCCAGTGGGTTTCTGAACAGCAGGCTCTTGTTGAATGAGCCCCATGTTTATTAATCTCCAACATGGGCTCTTTATTCCAAGGTATTTGTTGTCTTCCCTGCATTTTAACCGTCCGTCCTTATGCATGGAAAGCTCCAATAACGGACTTTTTTTTATTAGCCTCATCTTCCTCCTGCTTCTACAAACACAATGCATCCCCGAATCACTGCATCATGAAAGGGAAGGCGCTGCCAGTGTTTTAACAAGGGTGTCCCACAGCATTCTCCCCCATTAGCCTCATAAACACAGGGCAGTGCTGGAGCCTGTGCTGCGGAGAGAAGGGTCAGGAGACTATTTATTCTCCCCGTTTAAACAAAAATGCTTTCATGTGACCAAGGAGAGAAGCCAACAAATAAATTAAGCTGTGCCTTGATGGAAGCATTTATGCTGTGTCCTTGGGAAATGTACCGAGTGCGGGGATAGTGCAGGCCAGTGTTTAACTTGGCTGATTTGAAATGTTTTGTGTGTAAGTGGAGACCTTGCAGGGGCACTGAGTGCATTCTGCCGCTTGTTTGGGGTTCTTTTTTGTCTTTTTTAATATCTTGTGTCTGCTGCAATCTGCTCTGTTTCAAGGTAAAGTGCTCATTCTTTGGAGTCAAGTGGAAGAAGAGGGTGTACAGATCATGGAAGGAGGGGCTGGCCACTTGGGAGGAACATAAGTCTGTTGTCAGAGGATGTAGGGAGGCAACTAGGAAAGCTAAGGCCTCCTTGGAATTAAACCTTGCAAGAGAGGTCAAGGACAACAGAAAGGGCTTCTTCAAATACATTGCAGGTAAAGCCAACACTAGAGGCAATGTAGGCCCACTGATGAATGAGGTGGGGGCCCTGGAGACAGAGGATAAAAAGAAGGCGGAGTTACTGAATGCCTTCTTTGCCTCTGTCTATACTGCTGGAGGCTGTCCTGAGGAGCCCCGGACCCCTGCGGCCCCAGAAGAAGTCAGGATAGAGGAGGAATCTGTCTTGGTAGATGAGGGCTGGGTCAGGGACCAATTAAGCAACCTGGACGTCCATAAATCCATGGGCCCTGATGGGATGCACCCGCGGGTGCTGAGGGAGCTGGCGGAAGTCATTGCTAGGCCACTCTCCATCATCTTTACTAAGTCGTGGGCAACGGGAGAGGTGCCTGAGGACTGGAGGAAAGCGAATGTCACTCCAGTCTTCAAAAAGGGCAAGAAGGAGGACCCGGGGAACTACAGAACGGTCAGCCTCACCTCCATCCCCGGAAAGGTGATGGAACAACTTGTCCTTGGTGCTGTCTCTAGACACATCAAGGATAGGGGGATCATTAGGGGCACTCAGCATGGCTTCACCAAGGGGAAGTCATGCTCAACCAACTTGATAGCCTTTTATGAGGACGTAACCCGGTGGATAGATGATGGTAAAGCTGTGGATGTGGTCTATCTCGATTTCAGTAAAGCGTTTGACACGGTCTCCCACAGCATCCTTGCAGTTAAACTGAGGAAGTGTGGTCTGGATGATCGGGTAGTGAGGTGGATTGTGAACTGGCTGAAGGAAAGAAGCCAGAGAGTGGTGGTCAATGGGACTGAGTCCAGTTGGAGGTCTGTGTCTAGCGGAGTCCCGCAAGGGTCGGTACTGGGACCAGTACTATTCAATATATTCATTAATGACTTGGATGAGGGAATAGAGTGCACTGTCAGCATGTTCGCTGATGACACAAAACTGGGAGGAGTGGCTGACACACCGGAAGGCTGCGCAGCCATTCAGAGAGACCTGGACAGGCTGGAGAGTTGGGCGGGGAGTAATTTAATGAAATATAATAAGGGCAAGTGTAGAGTCCTGCATCTGGGCAAGAACAACCCCATGTACCAGTACAAGTTGGGGACAGACCTGTTGGAGACCAGCGTAGGGGAAAGGGACCTGGGGGTCCTAGTGGACAGCAGGATGACCATGAGCCAGCAGTGTGCCCTTGTGGCCAAGAAGGCCAATGGCATCCTGGGGTGTATTAGAAGGGGTGTGGTTAGCAGGTCAAGAGAGGTTCTCCTCCCCCTCTACTCTGCCCTGGTGAGGCCGCATCTGGAATATTGTGTCCAGTTCTGGGCCCCTCAGTTCAAGAAGGACAGGGAACTGCTAGAGAGAGTCCAGCGCAGAGCCACGAAGATGATTAAGGGAGTGGAACATCTCCCTTATGAGGAGAGGCTGAGGGAGCTGGGTCTCTTTAGCTTAGAGAAGAGGAGACTGAGGGGTGACCTCATTAATGTTTATAAATATGTAAAGGGCAAGTGTCATGAGGATGGAGCCAGGCTCTTCTCAGTGACATCCCTTGACAGGACAAGGGGCAATGGGTGCAAGCTGGAACACAGGAGGTTCCACATAAATATGAGGAAAAACTTCTTTACGGTGAGGGTGACTGAACACTGGAACAGGCTGCCCAGAGAGGTTGTGGAGTCTCCTTCTCTGGAGACATTCAAAACCTGCCTGGATGCGTTCCTGTGTGATATGATCTAGGGAATCCTGCTCCGGCAGGGGGATTGGACTAGATGATCTTTCGAGGTCCCTTCCAATCCCTAACATTCTGTGATTCTGTGATTCTGTGATTCAGGCTTTGGATCAAGGGCTGGGGGAAAATCATTTGGGTCCCTAAACAGACTGTTGCTTAGGCAGATCCATGAGGTGTGCTTTCTCCTGCTTACCTCGTGGTGGTAGCCCATAAACCACACAGAGCGGTAAGTGACCTGCCAGGTCAGTTGGTGGAGGTAGCAGCAACCAAGCCTTCCCCAGCAGATATTTTGTTGGACAACAGAGGGCAATAAAACTGTGCCCACTGCCTTCTTCCTGCCCAGCCACTAAAGTTCATTTGTGAATTAGTGTCACTGTGGTTCTTCTGCAGCCACAGATCTTGAATACTTCTGTGAGAACTGTGGGGTCTTCTGTAGGCACAGACGGTTGTCATGGAATGAGTTGTGTCCAATCTTTTCTGTAAGGTTTTCTGTGGTTCTTCACTGGCTCGATCGTTTAAGTACAAGACGGTGCTGATGTAATTGCAGGACGTCCCAGTTTCTAAACTGTGTCTGTATTACCAAATTGGTTGGCAGTTCCTGGTTGCTAGCTCCAGCACATTCTGACCCCACACCTCCCCGCCACCTCCTCTCCACAGTCCCAGTTTCTGAACGCAAGGAAAACCTGGGAGTGCTGGCTGATGGTGAGCAATGACATGGTCTGGGCAGGCACCCAGTTTGAACCACTGCAAAGGCAGGAACTGGGGATGTTCTGTGGCGTACCCTAGCATGCTCACGTGGATACAGTCTCTATGGATTAATCACATCACTCCACAACAGAATCTTAATTGCATAATTCAGCTCTCAATATCTTCCTTAAGATCTGTTTGTTTCCCACAACCTTTCATTGCACGTAGCCTGCTTTGATAAGGCTGTATCTCGAGTTAGGTCTTCATCCTGCCAGGGCAACTACTATCTAAACATGTGCCTCCTGTGCCTGAGAGAGAATATCCCCTGGAGGTACTGAAACTTTTGCCCAGGTGCACATATTAGCGTGAAAAGATGCCTAAGCAGCAGGAGGGCTTAGTGCATACTGGACTGAACAGTGCCTGTCACAGTGAGGACCGTATCATGGTGCACAATCTGGAGAATACATCCTGTTAACAGAGCAGGCAAGTTCCAGCCCAGGCAAGGCCAGGAGAAAGGATTTCCCTTCTTGCCTCTTTCCTGAGACCACTGCAGCTGCAGTGAGGTGCCATGAGGGACACCGAACACCCAAGCTAACTTGGCACTCTGTTGCTTCACAGATGAATGAGAGGATCTCTCTGTTTTTTGTGTTTAATAACTGCTCCATCTTCTCAGGAACAGATGGGAAAAAAAGTTTCCAGCACAACCTGTGTAGCTTTTGTGTACCACCCACAGATCTCACCTGGCCATTCTCCACCTTTGCCTGGTGTGCCCCCACACCGTGCAGCCCTTCCAGTTCCCTAGGGAAGAGACATCTCTGCGGTGACAGAACTGACTTGTCCTGTCTGTGGATGCAGCCCTTTGTGCTGGACACTGCTCTGCTCATCCTCCTGCATGCAGGCTGAGACAGAGGGTTTTCTGACACCTTTAAGTGCGGGATCCTTTTGCTGCTGAACTCATTCTTGCAGGTCTTCTGCAATTTCCTCTCTTCTAGACTACTATCTTTCCAACAGTGTAAGGGTGACAACACAGCCTATCTAAACAGGAGCCTAAACAGGAAGTCAGTGGTTAACCATAGATGAGCAGGCAATCCACATGCAAAAATATAACGCGATGTGTTTCTGAGATGTTTATTTAAGATCCTGTGAGAGATAAAAGAATATTATTTTGAAAAATGATGTGATATAATTAAAAAGGCCTCCTCCACCCCCATTGGCTGCTATTGGTTGTTCCCTGCTCTCCTTGGAGCTCCCTGGCAACATATGAGCAAATAAGCAGCATCAATCACTTACATTCAGTTTGGTTTTCTTTTTCACCCTTGTTGTTTAATTTAAAAATGTCCCAAAGTTGTTATTGTGTTCCCCCACTCCTAATAACAAAAAAAATCATAATAAAGAAAAAACCCAGGAATTAGTCCTGACTTGCTTGTGACCTGCCTGACTAAATATCGCAGGCAGCGATGTTCCAGCCGTCACATCCTCAGCCCCTGACACCAAAGCTGTTCTCGACAACAGCACCTGAATAATTTCAGCAAGGCAGGTAGCTTCTCCTGAAATCATTCATAAAAATGATTTATTATTTAGGAGGGCAAGTAAGGCCACTGGGATTTGCCACTTTCTGCTCAAGAAAGACACATTACACGCTGTATGTTAACCTTCTAGAATACAGTTATGTACATACCACTACCAATGGATCATGATTAGACTTCTCATGTGCCCCATTAGAAAACTATCCCAGTGATTTTTCTAGAGTATTTTTTTTTCCATTGGCTTTTGCCCTAGCCAAATGCAAAAAAAAAAATCATGATCAAGCAAATGCAGAGTTCCCCAAGAAGAGAAATATTCCCAGGTCAGGAATATTTCCTAGCATGTCTAGGAAAAGCGAGTCATATTTATGCAAAAAGAGTCATCCTCTGGGCAGTGCTGGAATAATTAGGAAACATTACTGGGGGAACCATTTTTTTTTCCCTGGTTCGGGAAACCCCGCTGTGTACTGTGCTAGAGTGCTCCGCTGCGGATCGTGCCGGTACCGGAGCTGCTCGCCTTGGCTCCATCACACGTAACGGTGACTTGGGAAGACAAACGCCATCACTCCAAATAATCCCCACTTCCTTCTTCTTCCCCCAGCTTTATATGCTGAGCATGATTCCATATGGTATGGAATATCCCTGTGGTCAGTTGGGGTCAGCTGTCCTGGCTGTGTCCCCTCCCAACTTCTTGTGCATCCCCACACTACTTACTGGCAGGGCAGTCTGAGAAACAGAAAAGGCCTTGACACTGTGCAAGTGCTGCTCCGCAACAGCGAAAACATCAGTGTGTTATCAGCACTGTTTTAATCACAAGCCCAAAACATAGCCCTGTACGAGCTACTGTGAAGAAATTTAACTTCATCCGAGCCAAAACCAGCACAGCTGGAAATGTCTAAGCTGTGTTCGCAGCTACACAATTGTGACAGCTATTCTGATGTGTAGTTCAAGACCGTGGGGTCAGTCCCCTGCTCTTCAGACCTGCCTGTCAGAACAGAGGGGGACAAGACATCAAAGTCAAGCACCGGTAGGGTGCAGCCTGAATGCAGTCACTTTTCTGCACTGGGGAGGAAAGGCATCTCCTGCCCTGAGGTTTTTGGCTTCTCTGTTTCATATTGCAGGCATTTCCTCCATCTGCTCCACCCAACTGGCATACTTTGGGAAGGATACATAATCCCCCCAGGGCTGTCACTGCAGACAAGCTGATTTAGCAGTATTCAGAGAGGGAACAGTGTCTGTGAGGAATAAGGATGTCTCCCTGGGCCTCCTTGCAGCACATGGGCAGCACAGGAAGGGCTTTGCAGGTAGACAGTCCATCCATACCCTGGCCCAGCTTCCATTAGCTGTTAATTGCCCTGCAAAAAGACTACCTTGGGGCTTCTCAGCTTTTTCCGTGCCGTGACCCCTTGTTTGAACACAAAAGAAGTTTTTTGACCTCTCCTCCTATATCTCCCACAAAAAAAGGAGGCAGAGGGGCAGTGTTCGATCCCCTGCTGCAGGCTGTAACCCAGAGGTTAAGGGACTCGGAGCTAGGACATCTGCATTAGTTTATAAACAGCATTTTTAACACTGCAGCACCAGTAGTGGTGAGCGGAAGAGCTTTGCTCTGAAAAATGCTGCCACAGAGTGCAGCCTAGCAGGAGACATGATCTCTCAGCCTGTGAGTAGTAGCAATCCAATATACCTGCAGCAATAGCTGTGATGCTTAATGGTCTCCGGGTCAACCCCACTCTGTCTAATCAACATTTACACAGTGTCCTTGAGAGCCCACAGCACCTCGGCGAGCAGCATCATAAACTCTTATTTCCCGTTGGATCCCAAGGATAGTGACTGACTGCGCTCTGCGGAGCCATTTAACACCCCTCCTGCTCCAGAGCCAGCATGGAGCTGGGGGAGAAAGATAGCTAAACCAGCCTGTCTCGCTATCTCTTCTCTCCACAGGTCACAGTGACCAGCAAAGGTGCCCTGCCCCACACACAGTAATAAGCTGATAGCGATGGTCTCCCAGCCTTTTGGATGAAAGATGTGCCAGCTGCAGCCCTCTATGTGCGCACAACCAGGCAGCAGTACAGCCAGCGCTGTCTCTGCTGCAAGGTGGAGGCATCGCTCAGGAAAGCTGAGGAAGTAGTCTCTGCCATGCCCAGGCGGTCTGGCAATGGAGCTCTTACAGGGATCTTTTACCCTTGTGCTAGGAGCTGGAATTAATCTGAAGATTTTGGAATTGTTATTATTTGTCACCAAGATGGAGCAGGGAAAGTTTCACAGAGAAGAAACGTATGTGAGCTCAGTCACTCCCATAACATCATTCACACATGCCCCTGAAAAGCACACTTTTTTCTTCTGTGTTTTATTTTTGTGTATGAGTTAGACCAAACCACCTCCTTCGCAATGCCTGTGTGTGGGCAAAGCTAGAACTCACCCTTGTGTGGCCTGATACTGTGCCTCCCGTTTTGGGTTGCCTGGAATGTTGCCAAAGGAGACCTATTTGCGTTGCATCTTTTTGGGTAGGTTTGGTTCCAGTTGTATTGGAAAATTACAGAGGTAGAGTGAGGACTCATGAAAGATGTCTTGTTTTGCTTTAGTAAAGTTATAAGTTATAATTAAAGTGTGTGTGTTAGAAATCTACTGCACAAAATTAATGAAATTTAATGAAATATAACAAAATTTAATGAAATATAATAAGGGCAAGTGTAGAGTCGTACATCTGGGCAAGAACAACCCCATGTATGAGTACAAGTTGGGGACAGACCTGTTGGAGACCAGCGTAGGGGAAAGGGACCTGGGGGTCCTAGTGGACAGCAGGATGACCATGAGCCAGCAGTGTGCCCTTGTGGCCAAGAAGGCCAATGGCATCCTGGGGTGTATTAGAAGGGGTGTGGTTAGCAGGTCAAGAGAGGTTCTCCTCCCCCTCTACTCTGCCCTGGTGAGGCCGCATCTGGAATATTGTGTCCAGTTCTGGGCCCCTCAGTTCAAGAAGGACAGGGAACTGCTAGAGAGAGTCCAGCGCAGAGCCACAAAGATGATTAAGGGAGTGGAACATCTCCCTTATGAGGAGAGGCTGAGGGAGCTGGGTCTCTTTAGCTTAGAGAAGAGGAGACTGAGGGGTGACCTCATTAATGTTTATAAATATGTAAAGGGCAAGTGTCATGAGGATGGAGCCAGGCTCTTCTCAGTGACATCCCTTGACAGGACAAGGGGCAATGGGTGCAAGCTGGAACACAGGAAGTTCCACATAAATATGAGGAAAAACTTCTTTACAGTGAGGGTGACCGAACACTGGAACAGGCTGCCCAGAGAGGTTATGGAGTCTCCTTCTCTGGAGACGTTCAAGGCCCGCCTGGACGCGTTCCTGTGTGATATGATCTAGGTAATCCTGCTCTGGCAGGGGGATTGGACTAGATGATCTTTCGAGGTCCCTTCCAATCCCTAACATTCTGTGATTCTGTGAAAAAGGCCAATTTAAGGATGCATGTGCAATGATAATTTATGTACCTCATTTGTGTTTGACTTCTCCGTCTTCATTTCTAATTTTGTAAAATGAAAAATGGGCTTCTTGTATATGTGATACAGCATTTATTTCTCTGGTCTTCTCCCAGTCCTTCCTGTCTATCCCCAAGCATGAAGTCTGCATGTCAACGTCTCTCACCATTCTGTTAGCTTTGCATATGAATGAGCAATATTCAAGATATGAAAGAACTGTGAAAGCCCAGTTACAGTGTAGGTATGTTTACCTACATGTTTAGCAGTATACCATTGAAACTGGACTGATGACACAGGAATGTCCTTGTAATGGAACTTCTGCAGAAATTAAACAAACCTTGCCAGGAGAAACTAATGCCGTTTGTGCGTTAGGAAGGCAGACATGTGGGCTGGAGTCATGTGAAGATACCTTAATGTAGGAGCAGTGCAGAGGCCCTGAGCTAGGGCTGGAAATGGAAAGTGATCAGTATAGTCCTACTGATGTGATGCTGTAGCCACCATAAAGAGCCCTGTGGGTTGCTAAGTAATCACGCCCTGGTCCTTCTGGGTCTGGGTGTCTGAGCACGTGCTCAGAGGTGCAGGCATGGTGGCAGTGGCAAAGCCATGCTCTCAGCCATCGCTAACCCATGATGCAGAACCCTGCAGGAGGTCCCAGGTGGCTGAAGGAAATGAACTGCAATCACCAAACACCCCTAATACCCGGTTGTTTCCCTCTGATAAATGGTGGTGCTTTGCTTTCTGTTTCCTCTCAAGTGTCAGAAACACAAAACTAATGCCCTATTCACCTAACCAGGACAGTTCCCAGGAAAGAAGAGATGAAGGACACATCTTTTCAGCAGCTCCCATGCAGTGCAGTGCAGCTTGTCAGTGTTGCATACCTATTCAGTTAAACTCCTCCTCTGCCCCAATGGCTATTTGCAAAGACTGCCCGACTAGTTACAGCAGCTAGTTAGGAATAATGGTGAGGCCAGGGAGGTAGTTATCCTGCTTAGTTTACCTAATGTGAGGCTTTCCCTTCAGTCCATGTAAAAAGGAGGGAGATGGAGGGGAGAAAGATAAAGGGAAATGTCAATGTACCATGTAAGAATGGTGGGAGTCACAGGTTACGCTGTATGATCAAAACAACTTATATTGTCCTAGCTATCTTTGACAAATAATCAAGAGCTATTTAAATGCTACTTCTAGGGCCAGTCCAGGATCCCAACAGCCCCAGTGCAGGGTGGCAGAAGGAGAGAGATGCTGCCACTGCTTCTTCAGAGCTGTTTCCCTGACTCAGCTTTTGCAAAGCAGCCACAAAATGCGTTAAGTCCCAGCCCAGCTAGGTGGCTCCTGTTCTTGCTCCTGGAGACAGAGAAATCACCAATTCCATTATGGCTTCTCTTCTCCTCGTGACAGACTAGCCTCCGCAGCAGGAGCTGGCTCCCCTCAGCCTGGTAGGGGCCGCGCTGGGTGTGCTACCCTCTCCTCCGGCCTCGTACCTGTCTGATTAGTCAATGCTATTGAGCCTTTCTGCTGGCATAGCCCACGTGGCTACGAGGGTAGGCCACAGGGCTGTCACGGAGGCATGCAAAACCATGCACCCTGGCACCTCCCTTCTCCCAGGATAGGATGTGTTCCTGTCACACGGCTGGCACCTGGGGCTGTCTCACACAGGACTTCCTGGCACCCTGTCATTTGACCAGAAGTGCAGATACAGCATGGCACACACATGTGCACACACACCTCCCCCCCGCCATTCTCACCCACTTTCGTGCACATTCGGAGGGGCAGGATGGTGGGGCAGGGCCGCCCCTGTGGCAGCTTTCCCTCTGGCACCAGCAGCCAGCTGCCTGGCTCACAGGAACATTTATTGCAGACATTTCAAATCACAGTCAAAACAGGCATCTGTTTCACTTTGATTTTAAAAGAAGCCAAGTCCCTTTTCCAAATTATTCAGCTCTCAAATTTCAAAGACAGGGAGGAGACCACGTGTGCAACAATCCTGCTTTATTCACTCCCTGTAATTCATGGTGTGGCTTCTGCTCTCGGTGTCAGGGAGTAACTTTTCAAAGAGAATTAAAGAACAGCAACAACTGAGCGCCTCTGGGTGAACAAGTTGTTTTCTTTACACCTGAAGACATTACAAGAGAATCCCAGCCTCTATTAACACAGCTGCTGAGCTTTCATGGTGGCAGAGGGAAGCTTTTGAGTATGAACTCTGACTGCTCAGAAAGCAGAAGTCAAATGGGAAACACAGAGAATATATCAGTCACAGGAAGCCCATTAGTGCAAGCACGGAGGGATGCAAACATGATTGAATCCAACAGCAGCCTGTTTGTAAATGTTTGTAAATACTGTTTCGTATCACTTGGGTATTGCAAATCCTCTAGATTTTTGCTTTCCCAGAATTCCTGCTCTCTCCTGAAAACTCCCATTGGTTTCAAGCTGGCATCTCTCAAGGTCACACTGGTCTACTATTCATTATTAAATCCACCTCCCACAGAAGAAACCATTAAAAGCATCAGGAATCGGATTGCGAGCCATTTACTGCAGAGTCTGTTTCTCCCACTGTGTTTGCCATGCTCTTAGCTAGCACAAAGGGCTCCTGATCCTGAACGGGGCCTCCAGGCACGACTCTAAATGTTAAACAATAATTGTTTTTGGTTAGTTTTGTTTTAAACAAGATGCATGAAAATCAGGGCTTGCAGAACTCCCCAGACAAAAGGCAGCTTGGCTTATCATAAACTGCCCCGGTCTGTGGCAGATCATTTGCATTGCCTCTTCTGGCACATTCTGTCTTTTAAGGAGGTCAAACTCGCCTTGGCTTTCCCTAGGAAAAATGTTGTAATGCTTTGTATGACACTTGTTTTTAAAGTAATTAAAAAAATAAATATGGCTGTCTCTCCGCACAGTTTATTTTTATGAGTCTCAGAGAATTGTATTAATTGCTTAATTTATATTTCCATCAGGGTCCATCAATTAAGAGGAATTGGTGATATTATTATCCTTGTAAAACACCACATCAGTCAAAAATGAAGCAGAGTCAGAGGTCTAACCGTTAATCAGGTCACATTTCACTTCCTGTTGACATTTTTATTTCCCTTGAAGAAAATATTTGACGTTAAGTCTCAGATTATGAGTGCTATTCACCCAATGCAAACACTGCAGAGAAGCAGTCCTGCTGGTGCAGCTGGGAAGTATGCACTGAGTCACTTGCGAGGCACCTCTTTAGGCAGTGCAGGGTGGATTGACAGCTATTCATCTTGATGATGAATGGGAAATCACTCCAAGGTGAAGGTCAGATTTCCATCTGCACCTCAGAAAGCAAGAAACAGGACCCACAATGACAGCAGAACTTGTTCTGTAGTGGCTTTGCTGCAAGCTGAGCAATTTGAAGAGTTTGGCCAAGGAAGCAAAAATATAGTAACATGATAAATGCAATCAAGTGTTTACTGGCAACAGGGAAACAGTAGGCTTGTCTGATGACATGGCACAACTGTGGTCAAGCATTCGCTTTAAAATAAGGCGTCAAACAGGGAGGACGGTTTTGTAGTTAAGGAAATTGGCTAAGAGATAGGGAGGCTTTCAGTTATTCAGAACTAGATATTCATACACTTCTTGAGCAACCTTGAATGGGTCATTTAGTTCTGCTGGGGTAAACTGAGCCTAGGAGAGGCGTCAAACATGCCAGCCAGAACAAGCTGATGTCAGGTGGCTGTTGCACCCTGAGCAATACTGGGAAACACAGACCCCTCTCTCTGCCTTACAAGTTTCTTCCTAATGGACTTGCTAATTTACATCCCCATTACGTCAAAGACACATCCCATGGTAGTCTTCTGACTCAATGTTCACTGCTACCTAGAACACTACTTGTTTGCAGTCTGTAATAAGGCTCTAATCATATTTTCCCTTTGTTCACCATATCATCAGTAACTTCCCAGGCAAGTCCCCAGTACTGGCTGTGGAATTTGAGTAATATTCTTTGCTCTTGACATAGCTGACTCATACTTTGAGAACAACATACAGTCTCTTCCAACAACCATACGTGATGTAGCTAGTTTAATCCCTTTCTTTCCTATTCCCCCTTTGCTAATGCCCCCTCCTCTCTCTTTGTGCACTTTGTCTCACAGTGTGTAGAAATAGAGAGATCCTTTCTTGTTATTGCTCCTTTCTGCTGCACCCCCCCAGTTAACGCTTTTTCTCAAAAAGTGATGCAGCATATCGATTAGAGTAGTTTGTTAACAATGACAGCACCACACTGAAAAAAACCAGTTTTTTATTAAAAAATTTTACCTGCACCCACACCTGCAAAGGAGAATCCACAGTTGACACACAGTGAGAACTCAGCCAAAACCAGTAACTTGCTAAAAGTATGTTTGCATTTTAGCATTTTATTCATAGTTTTCAAACTCAGAACAATCCAACTACCTTCCCGACTGTCTGAGCTGCAGAGACTAAAAAAGGGGAAGAAACTACACATACGTGTCCTTTTTCTCAATCAAACTTTGTGAAAGTTTCAGCTGTCATTAGGAGGCTGAGTTTTCCACCTGAAAGCTCTGAAGGAGAGCTGGTAATATCAGTTTCAGAGAGAACCAAAAACCTCCATTCCCCTGAGCTGGGGTGGAATTAGATCCGTGCTGTGGTGCAAAGTCCATTCCTACAGACGGTAACACACCTGCCTAAGGTATTCTGTCAGCAGCTAAATCTGCAGACCTTGCCTGTCTTTCCTGCCCGCAAAAGGCATGTTTGAGTAGTACTAATTCTCAGATAAGCAGATATTTCCTCTTATACATATTTGCTTTCTGTGGGGCGTGTGGCACCATATTTTCTCTAAACCAGCAGTCTCAACACTCCCTCTTCTTTGGATCGCTCCCTGACCTCCCAGTTTGACAGCACTACTTAGAGACCAGAATAAGTTTTTCTTTCAGATTCTGCACTGAATCTTCATTTCATTGAATATTTTACATGTTTGAAGTATGTGTGTGAGGAGAGGAGGGGAAGGAGAGCTCTCACTTCTGTCTGAGGAGCATGTGTGAAAAAAGCATGGCTTTGCTGAGGCCAGTGAGAGTGCTTGAAATCACTTTGCAGCCCCGTAACACAGAAGTTCCCTGAGGTTTTTGGCTGACTCTAAGCCCGTAACAGTCATCAGATAGGGTCCTATTTCATTTAGAGCATGTCCTTTATGTGTGTGCCCCAGGTGTCAACCTTTTGACACTCCTGTGCTGAAACAAAAAGTAAGCCCAATCCCCATTCCCTTGATGTATGTAGTCCACCTCCTGGATACAAAGACAAAGGCGGGCAATTAAGACCTCCAATGTAAATAAATTTTTTAGTCTTCCCCAGAGCTGCTCCACTGTTGAGCAACTAGTTGCTTTTCATTTCACAGCAAGCCCCGTTGGCTCCCAGCGCTGCCATAGATCTTCGGGGTTATTTAGGTTGTCTGTCCTTGAGGCCCCCTTTGTCCCGATTTAAGTATTCAAAAGCCACTAGCTTGAAATCTCCTCCTGATACAGGCAAAGCCTTGGGTAAATATTGGCATCTCCCACCATAAACTTCTGTATGAAAAAAAAGATTTAGCTTTGCAATCTAATTGTGAAAGAGCTTGTTCCTTTCCCTCTGTAATATTGCATAACTGCAGCTGAGTGTGAAGGGAAAACAAGTGCGTATGTCTGTATTTTCCCTTATGCATTACCTTCAGAGAAAGGACATGGTTTCTATTACATCTCTGGCTGCAACAGATGGAGTAAGATGCGTTTTTTTTTCCTGTGTATGACTATAACTTCTTAAAAGCTGCCTTCCCAAGTTGATCAAGCAAGTCATGAAAAATGGTCTGTTTATAAAAATGATGATTCTGATTGAGTTAAAGCACTGTAAGGCAGGCAGTACTGTCCCTAAAGAGAGAAAAAGAAAGGCTTTATGGAGAAATATCTTGTTTTCCTAATAGCTTGGTTTGGAAACAAGTTTATAAAACACATTAAAATTCCCCAGGGGCTTCAGGACTGCGGTGTTTCTAAACAGTCACATTTACCTTGACCTTATGGTTGTAGGATAAGGAAAGATTGCCTTCTTTTTAGCCCCAGGAATACAATACTTGGCATTTGTATACCACTTGAAATCTTAATAGCTCTAGAACCACGAACTGAGAATCCTCACAGCTCAAACAGCAGTGGGTTCAGGCACCTTTAGCATGGCCTGTATTACCCCCTTTTCCTCATCTGCCTGAGCAGAGAGCCTGCCCTGTGGGGCTCTTGCCTGCCAGGGTCAGAAATCGTCAGCAAGAGCCCAGCAGGCTATTGAGGCACAGGCCAGTTGAACAAAAACCAGCCTGTTTCATGTAGGTTGCAATGAACAACTTTGATTTTGATTATATTCAAAGTACTGTTAAGGGCTGCTGAACAGAGAGACAGGATTTTCATTTGTTTGGTTTTTTTGGATGTGAAAATCACATTTTGTAATCCTGTTGTCTGCTTTTAAACCTTAGGAAGATCTTGGTTCCCACCTCTCACCAGCTTATTATGCAAAGTACTTGGAAAAAAAACATGGAAAGGAGAGGCAGGGATCAGTAAGTGAACAAGCCGGAGACACCAGACCCTGTCAGGTTCTAACATGGATCAACTTCTCCCCTGTCTCTTACTGTTCTCACTAATGCCTTGGGATTTTTATTTTATTATTTTTACTCAGCGAGTTAATGGGAAAGTGACTGAATGTAAGGCTAGCAAGAGAGATTTTTTAATATTAGTTCTGTGAAGTGACAGTGCTTTATTTCTTTGACCACAGCACCAAGGTAGAAAGGTTCTTACTGGCTTCATGATCACTGAAGGCAAACTATACAAGTGAAGACGGCATTTTGTTTCCCGGAGGGTCAGTCAATGTCCATCCAGCATTCTCATGCTCACCCAGAACATAAAATTCTCATCAAATAGGATAAAATTTGGACATTGGCATGTTTCTGAAGCTCTCATTTCCTTCTCTGTAAGACCCATATTAGAGAAACAGCTCACCTTCTCTCCCTGAATGGCAGAGCATGACGGTGGTAGGCTGCCTGGTGCGTGAAAAGCACTGCCTCCAAACTGGGAGAGCCCACTGTCTATTGAGGGGGCTTCAGGAAGCTTCATCGGGTGTTGCCTGTTCCCCAAGCACTCTGTAGTTAAAGACCAGCAGAGGGGAATGAAGTCAAAGGAAAGTGTATTTTAACGAGAGTTCACTCTGGGAAGATAAAGTGGGAGATAATAATAATAACAACAACAATAATAATAATAAAAATTGATTATGATAATAGCCTTCTAGCATAGCCAGGAAGCATTTATCTAAACAAACGAGTCCACAGCAATATGGACTGTAAGATATGTCTGTTGTTCCACAGTCCTAGTGACTAGGCCTTGCACCTCATTTTCATTCCTAGGTGTGTCTTTTTAATTGTATACTTTTAAACATTGTTTTAGATTTATAGCAACTTAGAACTCTGTGATCTCAAATCATGATGGGAACTCCTCAGATATTAACTCAATATGGATATTAACCTTCAATTATAATGTACTGTTTCACCCAAATGAACCATTACACTGGATTTTTAAAACAAAGACTACCATTGAAAAAAAAGCTTTTTTTTTTCATATTAACTCAAATTTCCAGATGTAAGACACCATTTTCCAAAAAGCAATGAATATAAAAATAAAAAATTGCCAGGTCATCTTATGCATTATGCATTACTTAACTGAGAAGAGCAGTCATCAACTATAGATTTAAAAACTCAGTAGATCCCTGGGAGCTGCTATGTAATCTTACAAACACAGTTACGATTCAAAGCAAATTTCAAATCAATGTCTTTATGAGTCATCATCAGCAACGCATCCCTCAGAAGAGAAGGCTGACAAGAAGTTAACTGATGGATGACTTTCCTGTAATGCTGCTCAGGGCAAATAATTTTACAGCACATTCCAAAGTTCTGAATGGCCCGGAGAGAGGCCAAAACCCTTTGTGATTCCCCTGGGAACCAATCCAGAGAAAGGTGGAACTCATCAGTAAAAAATTTGACTTGCTGAATAAACTGTTACATTTTTCTCAGTCAGATCCTCTATATCCACCAAAATGAGGATGTTCACAGAATCACAGAATCACAGAATGTTAGGGATTGGAAGGGACCTCGAAAGATCATCTAGTCCAATCCCCCTGCCGGGGCAGGATTGCCTAGACCATATCACACAGGAACGCGTCCAGGCGAGTTTTGAATGTCTCCAGAGAAGGAGACTCCACAACCTCTCTGGGCAGCCTGTTCCAGTGTTCGGTCACCCTTACAGTAAAGAAGTTTTTCCTCAAATTTAAGTGGAACCTCCTGTGCTCCAGCTTGCACCCATTGCCCCTTGTCCTGTCAAGGGATGTCACTGAGAAGAGCCTGGCTCCATCCTCTTGACACTTGCCCTTTACATATTTATAAACATTAATGAGGTCCCCCCTCAGTCTCCTCTTCTCTAAGCTAAAGAGACCCAGCTCCCTCAGCCTCTCCTCATAAGGGAGATGTTCCACTCCCTTAATCATCTTCGTGGCTCTGCGCTGGACTCAGCAGATGGAATGTTGCAGCAACCTTCCCAGATTAAATCAAATGGCAAAAAGAGCTGTGCTGCGGAACTAAAAATGTGCGAGTTCATCATGCTTGTACCGACAGGCAGAGGCTATATTGTGAAAACCTCTGGACTCCATCCAGAAACCTAATGGTGGACAGTAACATAGCTTAATCCTTCAAAGAATTCCTTTAGCCTAGCAAGATTTGACAGTCTTCTACAGATCTACAGGATGTTATAGTTTGACTTTTTCCATACATAGCATGTGCTTGGTAGTCAACCTTTTTGTGATAATTTTTTTCCACATCTGTGTACTTTAGATCATAACAGAGGTTGTAAACTGTCTAATTTGTGACCAGTTTTTCCATGAAATAATTTTGGGTTGCCTTTGTGTCATTCTGAAAGGACTGGATGCAAACACTCTGTAGATGGGGAGGTGGATGCCAACAGGGTACTTTCTTAAGCAGAGCACATCGTCTCAAAAAGGTTAAAAGCATCCTGAATCCTCTCCATTCAGAGTCAGAAAGGGTAATTATCCTTTTCCTTACATCCATCAGTGAAAAAACAACCAAATAAGAAGGACCAGCAAGGACCTTCCTTCAATATAAAAGAAGTCTGTGGTCCTGGCTGGATGCTTCCCATGATAGTGATATCTCTTGTTACTAAAATAATGGTGAGCTAATCCCAGTTAATGGAGGACTTCCAGTTTAGCAACTCCCCCCAATGAGCATATATGGCGTACACTGTAACAGAGCGTGGGACCAAGTGGGAGAAAGTCATGAGTCATTGCTGGGCCCCACAAGGCAGACAATGGATGAGAACAAAATCCTCCTCTCAGAGCTGTTTTTTCTGCCAAGGATTATGAGCAGGGAGCCTGGCAAGGCTGAGGAGGTGTTGGTGGGTCGCTCTCAGGGATTCATAGGGATGGCACCCTATTTCTGTACTGATGTGTCCAGATAGAGCAAGGGAGGCTCCCCTGAAAGAGAGGCTGCAGAGAGTCTCTAGTGGGAACAGCCTGACAAGTCTGTCCTCTGTCCAAAGCAGCACAGGTCCTGAGACACCTGATGACAGCACCCGAAGTTCGGTTAAATATCTGCAGACAGAAGTAACTTGAATATCAACAAGGAACCATAAATTAGGGCAAATTGTAGAGAAAAATGGCCTCCAAAACTCTGTCATGTTTTATGTAGAGGTTAAGCTGGGAAGGCTTACTGTGGCTATACAATCTAGAAAGCCTCCACTGGCAGTAATGTCATTGCCATTACTCGAAAATATAGCATCCCAAATTCACAAAGAGTTGGGATTCTTTTGAAATAGTGCAAGTTCAGAGCCATCCTGAGCATGGGAAACAAGTGTCAGGTTTGCTGAGCTGGGAGACGGGACATAAAGCAGGAAAGCTCAAGGGTTAATTAGGCACAGGAACATATATACAGGAGTAAAGCAGCTGTTGAGCATCTCTGAGATTTACAGGGACATCAGGAGGAAGAGAAGAGACCCCAACATAACCTCTCAGAGGTGCCAGAGGAACGCTGGACGTGACCCAAGACACTGGGCCAAAGCAGACTGGCACGGACCAAGGGCAAGTGCCTGGCAACTAGGAGATCGTAGAATCAGAGACTGGCTTGAGTTGGAAGGGACCTTTAAAGATCATCCAACCCCCCTGCTGTGGGCAGGGACACCTTTCACTAGATCAAGTTGCTCAAAGCCCCATCCAACCTGACCGTGAACACTTTCAGGGATGGGGCATGCACAGCTTCTCTGGGCAGCCTGCTCCAGTGTCTCGCCACACTCATGACCAGAAGCAGTTCCCTCAGCCTGCCCTCATGTGCCATGTGCCCCGGCCCTTCACCATCTTGAAAGGCCCAGGGCTGGGCCCACACCCCACCATCAGTGTCTTTCCTGGACTAGAGAGACCAGGAGGGGACAGGGGAGGCCAGATGCAGTAGCCAGAGTACCAAATAAGAGAGGAGGAAAGAATTTTTACTGTTTTTTTTCTTGTTATATTTTTTTTAATGGTTTATTGCTGTTGTTGTTTAAGGCTGGGCGCGCAGCAGGCGCTCTGTGTTGAGCTTCTCTTTCCCCAGAGGGGAAAGGAAAAGAGAAAAGGGAGAGAGACTTACGGGTTGGAAAGTTAAAACAGTTTTAATAAACAATAACGAGAAAAAGAGTATAATAAATAATGAACTATATACAAAACCACTACTGAGCTCCCCCTGATGATGGCCACATCACCACTGACGCTGCAGGGCAGGTGCTGGGCAGTCCCAGAGCACACGCGGCAGCAGGTGGGAACCAGGTTCGGGAGCGATGGCAGGAGCGCGGGCAGGGTCCTCCCAGGATGTCGGCCATAGGGGCAGAGAGCACGACCCCTATGGTCCCTCAGCTTATACTGACGATGGGGTGGGTGGGACGGAATACCCTGTTGGTCAGTGCGGGTCACCTGTCCTGTCCGCCTCTTCCCACAGGTGCGGCACTCTACAGTCCCTTCCTCTGTGGGACAAAGAGACCCCACAGGGACCCTAGTTCCCATGGAGACAGGCCGTGTAGTCCACTTCTGGAAGTCAAGTCACTTAAAGGAAACTTAACAGAAAAGTCTGTCCTAGTCCAAACCAGGACAATTGCCAATCTTGAAAAGAAATCCTGATGAAGCAGCTAGAGGGGACCTTAATGCTGAAGGCCAGCACTTCTTCCTGGCAGAACTGCAGTCTTCTGCTCCTCCAAAGGAACAGCTGCCTCTCTAACTTCTTTGCTTGACCTGTTGCTATTCTTCGTGCACCACCGCGGAGGATCTGACTTCATCTTCAATCACCCATCAGGCAGCCTTCTTGTCCTCGGACTGAAGAAACCCCCCCCTCCAGGCCCCAGGGACCTCGGTGGCCCTCTGAGGGACAACTCCTGTTGCCCGGGCACAGCAGCCGGGCGGAAGCCAGGTTGTCTCATCCCCTGTTCTTGGGGCTCAGAGCAGAGAGATGGCACCCCTTTGGCGGGGGAAGGATGGGAAAGAAGGGCTCACACCACCCATGGCAATCAACGTTGCTGATTGCCAGGAGGTGTAATGAGTGAGCCCGCAGGATGTCCAGGCGCAGAGGCTGGGCCTGTCAGCTCATGCTGGGTGCAGAGGCTGGGCCAATGGTAGGGTGCTGACTGGGTGCTCCTGCAATGCTGCTGCTGTGGTGTCATGGAGGGGAGCCCTGGCACAGTGTAGTGGTGCCAGGGGAGCCATGCTGGAGGTAGGTCCACTTACATCGGTTCTTCTTGATCTTCAGGTGGATCTAGTTCCATGAGCTCCACACGATCAGCCACATGAGCGATGGCTATCGCTACCATGCGGCTGATGGTGGCCCCCCTCTGACGCCGCCTCCTCTTCCTCTGCGGCTCCTGCAACCATCTCTCTGCCACTTAAAGGTGGGCAGCCACCTGCCTTGCTGATCTGGGACCTCGTGTTTCCAAACGTTCTTTGCATGAGAGGGCCTCAAAGCTCAGCAAATTGTGGGCCAGCTGCTGGGGTCTCTGTATTTATAGGACCCAGAACAAACGGCAGTGAGGTGGCTCATGACATCAGGAGGCCGCTGTGATGGTGATGCATGTGGCCAAATATGGCTGTTCTGGGAGTTGAGGGGCCTGTGGCCTGAAAGATCCCCAGTTATGGGAGGAGGAGGAGAGTCGGCGGGGCTGAGGGCCCCTCTCCCGGGGGTTGCTCCCCTGTGCCATTCTGCTGCCCCTTGGGCACAGGGACTGCCCCCCACCTCCCCTTGTGTGCCCTGGGCTCCAGCCCCCTCCTCATTCCGTGTCTGGGGTCCCCTGGATGAGATGGTGGCAACAGTGGGGGTGGTCAGTGGCCCTCAGTGACCCGCCACCAACCCAGCTCCCTGCATGTGGCACAGCCCCCTGCACTTGACAGCAGCTGCGAGGGGGCAAAGCATCCAGACATCCCGCTGGCTGGAAAGGGAGGTCCAGCTGGCCTGCACAAAGTCTCCCTGCGCTCCATAAAAGAATTGCTGATTGCCAAGTGTTGCGTGGGCTCCTCTTCTCCATCCCCTGTCCCTGCCCCTGGAGTGTGTAGAGGTGCCATCTCCTCTGCACAGAGCCTCGAGGGAGAGGGGAGGACAAGGCCTGGCATCCTTCTCACTGTGTATTTTTATAAGAAAGGGGAGACATATGTCCTGGGAAAGACCTTAATAGCATGTGCATTTTTAACACCTTGGCTTGGGAGTTGTTATGCATTTCTAAGTAGATGCAAATACTGCCTCCCATTGCTATGAGACTATGGGTCATAATTGCTGTTCACAAAATTTCTGCTGAAATAGGCATGCACTGATGTTTTCAGGAATGGCGGTGTGCATGCCTGCTTTGCATCCTCTTCTGAACTGGGCAGTCAATGAACATTTGAGAGAATGCTGAGAATGTTTCCTGGGGCACATGGAAGGAGGCTGACTTATCTTCACAGCCTCCTGAGGAGTTTCCCTTGGAGATCTGAGGTGAAAACCTACCTGGCCTCAGCAGATAAGTCAGCATCACTATAAGCTTCTTTGAATAGAAGAAATAGGTGAAGAATGAGGTAAAGACGACTGGGAACCTGCTTCAGAGCCCATGTGGATGCCTCTGAGTGCGCAGCAGGCTTGGCAGGACCTCAGCAGATGGTAGGGGATGGGGACAGCTCTGCCCACTTCCAGAGCTCACCTGGTGTGTCCCTGATATGGCAACCACTATAATCAGGTATGGGGGTCCATGAGAGCTGGTCAATATTCAAGCATCACTTCCTCCAAGCTCAAGATTGGTGCATCCCTATGAGTAAGAAACTGAGCAAAGGGGGCAGGAGACCTGCATGGATGAGCAAGGTGCTCCTGGCAAAGCTCAAATGGGAGAAGGAAGCCTACGGAATGTGGAAAAAGGGACAGGCCACTTGGGAGGAATATAGGAAGGTTGTCTTAGTATGCAGGGATGTGACAAGGAAGGCTAAGGCCCACTTGGAACTAAATCTGGCAAGGGACATCAAGGACAACAAGAAGGGCTTTTTCCAGGTACATCAGCAGCAAAAGGAAGACTAGGGAAAATGTGGGCCCGCTGCTGAATGAGGAGGGTGCCCTGGTGACGTAGGATACAGAGAAGGCGGAATTACTGAATACCTTCTTTGCTTCAGTCTTTACTGCTAAGGCCAGCTCTTGGGAATGCTGGACCCTGGAGGTACAAGAGAAAGTCTGGAGAAAGGAAGACTTTCCCTTGGTCCAAGAGGATCAAGTTAGAGATCATTTAGACAAACTGGACACCCACAAATCTATGGGCCCTGATGGGATGCACCCATGAGTGCTGAGGGAGCTGGCAGATGTTATTGCCAAGCCACTCTCCATCACCTTTGAAAGGTCACACAGAATCAATCAGGTTGGAAGTGACCTCTGGGATCATCGAGTCCAACCATTGAAGGTCATAGAGAACAGGAGAGGTGCCTGAGGACTGGAGGAAGACCAGTCTTCAAAAAGGGCAAGAAGGATGACCCAGGTAACTACAGGCCAGTCAGCCTCACCCCCATCCCTGGAAAGGTGATGGAACACCTCATTCTGAATGCCATCTCTAAGTATGTGGAGGAAAAGAATGTTTCAGGAGTAGCCAGCATGGATTCACCAAGGGAAAATCATGCTTGACCAATCTGATGGCCTTCTATGAGGACATGACTGTCTGGGTAGATGAGGGGAGAGCAGTGGGTGTTGTCTACCTTGACTTCAGCAAGGCTTTTGACACTGTCTCCCACAACATCCTCATAGGAAAGCTCAGGAACTGTGAGTTAGATGAGTGGACAGTGAGGTGGATTGAGAACTGTCTGAATGGCAGAGCTCAGAGGGCTGTGATCAGCGGTGCTCAGTCTAGTTGGAGGCCTGTAGCTAGTGGTGTTCCCCAGGGGTCAGTGCTGGGTCCAGTCCTGTTTAACTTATTCATCAATGATCTGGACAGAGGGACAGTGTACCCTCAGCAAGTTTGCTGATGACACAAAACTGGGAGGAGTGGCCGATACACCAGAAGGCTGTGCTGCCATTCAGCGAGACCTGGACAGGCTGGAGGGCTGGGTGGAGAGGAACCTAATGAAGTTCAACAAAGGCAAGTGTGGGGTCCTGCACCTAGGGAGGAATAACCCCATGCACCAGTGCAGGTTGAGGGCTGACCTGCTAGAAAGCAGCTCTGCAGAGAAGGACCTGGGAGTCCTGGTGGACAACAAGTTCACCATGAGCCAACCATGTGCCCTTGTAGCCAAGAAGGCCAATGGTATCCTGGGGTGCATTAGGAAGAGTGAGGCCAACCGGTCAAGAGAGGTTATCCTCCCCCTCTACTCTGCCCTAGTGAGGCCGCACCTGGAGTACTGTGTCCAGTTCTGGGCCCCCCAGTTCAAGAAAGGGGGGGCCGAAAGAGTCTGGACTGGAAAGAGTCCAGTGGAGGGCTACAGAGATGATCAGAGGACTGGAGCATCTCCCTTATGAGGAGAGGCTGAGGGAGCTGGGTCTGTTTAGCCTGGAGAAGAGAAGACTGAGGGGGAATCTTATCAATGCTTACAAATACCTTAGGGATGGGTGTCAAGAGGATGGGGCCAGACTTTTCTTAATGGTGCCCAGCGACAGGACAAGGGGCAAAGGGCACAAACTGAAACATGGGAAGTTCCATCTCAATATGAGGAAAAACTTCTTTACTTTGAGGGTGACAGAACACAGGAACAGGCTGCCCAGGGAGGTTGTGGAGTCTCCTTCTCTGGAGATGTTCAAAACCTGCCTGGATGCAACCCTGTGCAACGTGCTCTAGGTGAACCTGCTTTGGCAGGGCGTTGGACTAGATGATCTCCAGAGGTCCCTTCCAACATCAACCATTCTGTGATTCTGTGATTCTGTGATTCTGTGATCAGAGGTAACTTCTCTGTTGTGATGATTGATGCTGCCTGAGGATAGGGGTGACTGGAAGGATTTCTTAACAAGACAATGGCTGGGTTTGTTTTTATCTACAATGACCTTTCTTTCCTCACGTTTTCTTTCTCACAAACATATGATGGCAATGTGTAAGAGCGCGAGGAGCAAGCTGAGCCTCCAAAACCAGACTTTGACACACATGTGGGGACGTGGGAACCTTGTTTTGCAGTGGAGTCACCTCAGGAGCACAGCGCTGCATTTCTTGTTTATTCACAGCATACACGCTGCTGAGGCCTCATGCTGATCTCCGCTCCTTATTAACTCTTCCGCAGCTCACCAGGCCCCAGCTGGCAATGGCTGATTGTGATCAGCAGGTGAGAAATGCAGCGTCTCAGCAACGGAATTGACTCCAGCTCTGGGACACGTTCTGGGAAATGGGGAGCACCCGGATAAAGAGAGGGAGATGCCTTAAACCTGAACTTCTATGAAGAGCATTAACTGAGAAAGACAACAATGCACAGGATGAATCACACTTGCTTTAAATGGAAGTTATAATGAAGCGATTTAGTGTTAAGAGACGGGAATCTTCCAGCACTCACCTCTGGTGGTTTCTAGTTGCAATCCAGTATCACTTGATGCCTCTGGAACATGGCTTTTTTGCGAGGCTGTAAGCATCTTTCTGAAGCTCAAAGGACAGCAACAGTATAAAGAGTGTCTTGCACTTGGGCAAGTGTTCAAATATGGCCCCGAGTTTTGGTGTCTGAAAGGTGGCCTACTGACATCAGTGACGAGCCAGTAGCCTCAGGTGGTGGGCAGTTTTCCCTGTCACTGTGGGTGTTGTTTGGGAACTTGGGATGTCAAAGCCAATTTATGGCACAAGTCTGTGGTCTGTGTCTTGTAGCAGTGACTGCTTTCAGATGATTTTGTCTGGGCTAAAGATATCTCTACCATCTTATGAGTCAGACCCTGCAGCAGAGGAGACAGTGATTAAATCTGCAAAGAGAATTTGCTGCTTTCTGTCCCTGAGAAGTAGATCCTTAGAGGTCAAGATTGAGTCACAAAAGCTGAGAAACTTGCCAGGCAGCAATGTAAGCTTCTCTGTTGAAAAATTTGAGAGGACTTCTATTTCCATGGCTAGCAATATAGTATCTTGACAGGTGCTCAGTTATCACAGCAGTAGGTATGTTACAGGACATAGAAGGCTATGGATGACGGATACGTGTTTGAGCAGCTCTACATTTTAACAAGGTATTGTGAACCTAGGATTCCTCCGAGGTAGATGAGTGGGCCATTTCTAGGTGGTTTAATCAATGAGAATGAGGATTTCAGTGCTGCAAAAAAAAAAAGACACCACCTTCTTCCAAAAGAAATCCCACATAACTTCCCATGCAGGGATGGCCAGTGTAGCGGACGTGATATTAGCGTATGTGCTGAGCAGTTCCACATCAGTGATGCTGCATACAGCTGCTGAAATGAAAATGCATCGAGCAGCCTGGGAACAACGGGAGAGAAACCTGGGTTCTTCTAGTGTGAGAGGCATGTCTGTGTTTATTTGTTTGCAATTGTGCCAATGTTACGGGACCATCAAGGGCAAATTCTGCAAGATATAGATCAGTTCCTGGGCAGAAAAAGCAATTAACATTTTATTATCATCCCATTCATATGCAATTAAAATAGAGCCGATTCCCCTTCAGATAAAGATGAATAAATAAGTAGAGACCATGATTTGGATCCTAAAGTAGACAAAGGTATGCTGAAAGTCATAAAAGATCGCCTGTCAATTCAGTCACTCAGGCTGAAAGAAGAGGTGACTGAGACAAGAAGAACACCTGGGAAAGGGCAAGCCAAATGGTGAGATAGCACACATACAGCTTTTTTTTTGTTGTTTCAAAACCTGATTTTAATTGCTGTGGGTTTACAGATTAATGAAACAATACATTTCCTCCAAAGAAACAGCTGTTTGGTGGGTAATTTTAATCACAACCTGGTGATAACCTCCGATGGGAGTTCATCTGAGCTGCCAAATAACTTTTTTAACAAAGAGTAAAGATGGTCGCAAGACTGTGGCTAGAGAACTGAACAAGTGGAAACAATCGTGCAAATTGAAACGCAACTCTGTCCCTTGCGTGCACGTCTCTGAGTAGATGAAAAGGCTTGAGAACACAGATCACTTTGTCACGAGAATACAGTTAGTACCGGTATAAACACAATTGCTCTTGCTGACCATCAGCTGGCGCAAAATGGCACAGCAAATTTGATGCCAATTGATTGCACCCCAGCATGCCACCCATTAAGCAGTTCATTGGAGCTCTCAGTTTGGATATGCTGCTTTAAGGCAGCATCCACTGCTGAAATTGCTGGCAAATGGCTGGAATCAGGCGCTTCTTGGGTCAAACTAGATATTGGTCACTTAGCGTGACATTAATTGTCCCAGCAACCACACACTTTACAAACGGGCTTCTGCCTGTCTAGGGTAAACAGTGCTAATGACACTTCCTAAAAATCAGACAACCTGTCTGGTGAAAGCTTTTAGAGCCTTTCACGAGCTGCAAAAGAGCACGTAAGTGATCGAAGGCGGTTGGGTGGGCGCATTATTGTTCTCATTAGGGCATCATCTGCCAATTTATTGCAGCAAGAAGCCGGCAAGTGCAAAGCCTTCTCTCTGTAAAAAACCCCACCGTACTCTTTAAGTAACATTTAAGATACTCAGGGGTTGGGCACTGGGATGTTGTGGATGTGGCCCTCGCTGAAGCCTGGCTCTCTGTTTGTAAGAGCAAAGGGAGGCAGAGGAGAGGGCAGCGAGGTGGCTGTAACAAAGATCCCAGCACATGGCCGCAGCGAGGGCTCCTGACGGCACTGCAGCCACCAGCTCAGGGCCCAGACTCTTTGATAACATAAGCACATGGGCTCCCCAGGATTTCATTAGAATGAAAAAATGCAGAATCTCACCAGACTGTTAATTTTTATGCATAAAAAGAAATACGCCACTGTCTTAGACACATGCTTCCAGACATACATTTATTTGATAAGGTGGATTGTTTTTTCCCCTTCTTCACTTACTTATGGCCTAGATCCTGTTGTGTTTGAAGTATGTGGTTCCTGTAGTACAAGATCAAACATCTCAGCAGCTTTTGGATTAGAAGAATCCTACACTGCTCTTCTAACAACTGTCCAGCCACATGTAGCCATCTGTCTCCCGTCCTTCTAATGGACAGGCTAATAGTTTTGCTTAAGATGATATGCTGGTGGAAGAAATCCTATTATGTGGGGAGCAGGCACGGGTTGGCCATTCATTTACAACAATATTTGTGGTATAATCAGCAGTTCGTCCAATGACTGCTAGAGACCAGGACTTTGATAGACCCTGTGCAGTAACAACAGCTAACCCTAGTTTTGTTCCTTACTGTACAAGTAAAACAGTCAGGGACTGCAGGTCATAGTGGTGTGAGCAGCTCTGGGCACCCACTCAATCCCTACTGACATCAGCTGATTGCAGGAGCATCGGAGGTGTCACTCCCCGGCTGGCAAGAGCAGCTGGAAGACTTGGCGGCTTCACCGACCCCTCTGGGGCTGGGTTTGGCTGCAGTCTGGCATCTGCACAGCGAGGCCTGGGGAACTCATTGGGAGCTCTGCACACTACTGTAATATAGATGCAACGAATTAATAAAGCCCTGCGATGCTCCGAAGAGCTGTGCGTGCTACACATGAGGCTCTTTGCACCTGCTAGGGAGGCTGCAGGATTTGTCTGAGCAGGAGCAGCTATTCCACTTCTAAAAATAAACTAAAGTTTGTAAGTTTAGGGAAGTGGCATACATTTACCCTACCCTCAGACAGACCTGAGGTGTCTTGAGATAGACCTGAATTCTCTCGCCTCTTTGCTTTCTCAGCTATAGCAGTCTGTCTCCTTGGGAGAGAAGGAAACCCGGGAGAACAGAGGAACATGGGCCAGGCTATCCTGATGAGCTAAGGATCCCCCACCTCCTGCTCTGCTGCTCTGAGCCCAGCCAAATCTAGCTGGTGAAACCCGGCCGCCCACCAGTTTTAATGGGCAGTAACACAGGGCAGCTCATGCCCTGCGGAGCAACCCAGGGAAAGGGAAATCCCAATACATTCAAATCCCCCCCATCATTACACTTAGAAGTGTGAAGCAATGCAGGAGACTACTCTGTGGTACAGCACTGACCAAATAGCATCTAATTTCACAGCAGTGCAACTGTGGGCTGACACGGAGGGATGGACTACCTGGATCTTAGCAAACGATAAGGGTGAGAGGGCACTTGCGGGAGGGATTGCAAATGCTTTACCAGTGCTGCAGTCCTGCACGAGGCTTCAGAGTGCTGCTGACACTGGAAAGTGCACTGATCATCAAAACCTGGAAAAGGAGCTTCCGAAGCAGCCTCCATCACTGCGGAGGGCAGGCCATCCAGCCCTCCCCTAGCAGTGCGTGGTGCCTGGTTAGCAGAGGAAATAAACTGCCTGGCTAGCTGCAAAAGCATCTCCTGGGGAGCGCACTGGATAGCTGTGATTTAGCCACCACCTCCCAGGGGAGGCTGGGATCCCAGGCACCTTAGCAAAGCCAGGCTTAAATGTTTCTAGATTTTTGAAGTTTTGCCAGCCACTCCTTTTCCTTTGTGGATGTAGATCAGAGAGAGAGAGAGAGAGAAGAGAAAGTAGAGGGTTTGTCTAAACAAAGGTCAGACTCGCTGCTCAGGAGGCAGCACACCAGTGGTGTTCTGCAATGAGCAATGTAACACTGTCAGGTCACACAGCTAGAGAGTCCCCTTGGGAAGGTGGAAGCAATAACCCTCCGATGGAATTCCTATCTTTTATGACAACATGCACAAATACACACAAATTGAGCAATTAGATAGCTGATACCTTCTAAGTGACTCAGATAAGATCAGGCAGTAAAAGCACCAGAACCTCCTGCTTAAAACATCCTAGGGATGCAAAACCGTGCCTCAGACAAGAAAACCTAGTTTTTAGCCATGTACCTGAACCTATTGCCAAATGAAGAGTACAGAGCCAGTAAACATACACAAGAGACAGCCGGGTAGGTAACTAGCAGTGGCTACTCCAGCAGCCAGACCTACCAGGGCAAAGGAAAGCTAAAATTTATTGCTTGCATTGCATAAGCCAAAACATGAGCAAGGTGTGTAACCAGGTTATCCAAAGTTGTATTTTACTTCTCATTCTTTAAGAAGGAAGCATTGTTTTCTATCTAACAATGGCTATAGCCACACTGTAAAGATAATGGGGGAACAAGTGGAAATACCGTATTATTTCAGTAGAGCAGACATCACTAATTACCTTCTTACCTTGTAGAATGTCAAATTAGTTGAAAAAAATACATCAAGCTACTCTTAAGTACAGTGATTAAAGTGATCAAAAGCTCATAACAGCACAGAGAGTGCAGCAAGGTTGTAGTTGTGCTCTAAAACCTGCATTTCATGATGGAAGATGGCAACAAGAGGCAAGGAGAAATGTAAACGTGAGCATTTTGCAAATGCTCACACTGAATTCCACAAATCATCTCAAATGTGGACTTGTGGATTTAATCTCAGGCTTCAATCTCAAGCTGTGTTTTTCCAAAGCAAGGCAAGCCTGGTAGGAAGAGGTAATATTCTCTCTTCTGACCTTCAGTCATCTTGGCTACAAATACACTGTTTATGCTGTTATTCTAGAGACTCATTAATATTCTGAACTGTAAGGAGATCCTGCGCAGGTTTAAAAGACCCAGGCCAACTTCTGTGTCAGCATTCAAACCAACCTTCAGATTTTCTTCTGAAGTCTACGTAGCCATCCACCCCTCTATCGGGAATAGAAGGACGGATCTCATTACTTATAGAATCATAGAATATCGAATCACAGAATGGTTTGGGTTGGAAGGGACCTTAAAGATCATCTAGTTCCAACACCCCCTGCCATGGGCAGGGACACCTTCCACTAGACCAGGTTGCTTAAACCCCATCCAACCTGGCCTGAACACTTTACTATATTTAATATTTATCTTCACAATGCTACTGTGTGGACTAAACGCTAAGTATCTCTTTAGGCATTTGGAGCAACCCCTTGTAAAAGCCGAAGTCTGGACTTTTCATAGGTGCCTAAAGGAGTGCCTTTGCAGAAGTGTCTAAGCTAGCAGACTAAATTTTCTGCATAGTTCATGCAAAAACATGGGCAACAGAGGAGGGTAATTTATTCAGGCTCCCAGCTCTCTTCACTGGCCCTCAAGGCAACACAGCTTCCTAATGTAGACCGTGCTCCTATCATAAAGGCTTCCAGTGATATAGCAAGAACCAGGTGCAATAAACCCAGACCTAAGTGACTTATCCAGTGTCATACTGGGAGCCTGTGACAGATAAAATTTAAACCCATGTTTCCTTGGATCCTAAACTATTCCTTTATAATAAAATTATTTTGTTGGTTTGACTTTTGCCTCATCAAGGTAGTAGATGATGAGTTCCTTTTGAAAATTTAGGTTTGTTCAAGTTAAAAATCTGCAAGAAAGAAGCAGATGAAAGCTGTGACAAATAACAGTCACAATGTCCATAAGTATCCTCTTGTATAGTCCACAGAAACAAGAACCTGTGTTAAGTTCAATAGACTTGGAGTTAAACCTATGAACCCCATATGAAAGACAATTGGCTGATTTTATAAAGAAATCCTGCAAATGAATGTTATTTTGCCTGAGAACATTTATTGAAGCAAACAGAACCAAACAGATACCCAATGGATGTAAGCCAGACTCCTCTAAACACTATTGCGTTAGTTTACAGCAGGACTATATTTGGCCCAGCATATCTGTCAGGATGTTTGATAATCAGGAGTCTTGAGGGATCTGGAATAATTGCTTCTGCTCTTGGCCTTGTGTTTCTTCAGCAGACGAAGGGGGCAATTCTACAAGGTTTTCCACAGAGATTACTGGAAATTCTGAGGAAGATAAGATTAAGACTTGATGACCAATACATACAAGTATTGTCTTTGGCATCCCTCATAAGTGTTGCAGACAGAAACTCATTTCTCTCTTTGCAACTGAGCAAAATTGAACCCCAAGGTGCGGTAGCATTATGATTTGCACAGAAAGATTCTCTTTCTGTGCAAGAATCAGGAATGAGAAATTTTAAAATCGGTTTGTTAACCGGAATAACTGTTTTGCTCATTTGCATTTTTTCTGTCCTGCTAAATGTAATTTGGGAAGAAAGAACCCTCCTGTCCTTAATTTCTTACCTAGAAATTCTTTTTAATAAAATGCAGCAACATTCCTATCATACCTCTGTTCATTAGTAAATCATCCAGAATCACTCTTGTTACTCCTAAACATCTCCATCTTTAGGAAGCAGGCAGAGGTGTAGGTGGAGCATGGCTGACTGTTCCCTGTACACTGCCCTGGGAACCTCAGGCTCCTCAGGAGACATAAAGGCAGAGGAACTGTCTGAAAACTGTCGAGACCATGGGGATCCAGAACAGTTAATATTTTGGGTGCAGAGGAGAGGATGGGGGAAGGAAGTGGTTATTAACAGTTTGCTCTCTGTCTAATATACAGCTTGGCGAATAATTCAGAATTAAGAGAATTGGCCAGTGTTGCAAGCATGGACACTTGTAGGCATACGACTGAAGACATACATGTTTTCAGTGTTTACAGCAAAGCATCTCCATTGCTGGTTGTTCTGCTACTGAGAAAGGGAGGGCAATTTTATTTTTCCTGTATATGCAGCTAACAATTGCAGGAACCCCAGTTCTCCTCCCACTTCCCGTTTTCCCTTTCCTGGCTCCTTTCCGCTGGGATTTCACAACACCAGCCTGAGGCTCTGGGTTACTCCTAACATTGCTTCTCCCCTCTTCCTTCCAAACCCTAAAAAAGAATTAAAAAATGAAATTTGTGCGTTTATTCTGCAGGGAAAGACTGTGGAGAAAACAGAGATAGCACAGGTCTCCTGGAGTTTCAGCCTTGGGTGCATCTGTGCTGCTCAGGGCGGTGCTGAGCAGCGGTGTGCAGCATGCCTTCAGAGCCCACGCTAGCCCAGGATACCCATTGTGCTGCTTGGGTGCAGTCTCCTTTCTAGATTTCTGTCACTTTCCTTAAGGCTTGGCCTCAGTAATCAAAATCTTGAGCTAATTCTGGCCCTAGTTTAATCCTTGCGGCAGTCATCCCCCTGGCACAGCCTTATGCCAGTGGCAAAAGCAGGAAAGAGCCTGATCCCACAGGAGACCCAGGAGATACCTGAGAGGATGTGTCTGTACTTAAGAGGCTCATTCCTCAGTACATCTTCCAGGCATTAAAATCGCAGAATGCACTGAGAGGGTCCGAGAAAGATAAAGACAAAGTCTGGATACCCTTAGAAGTGGAAATGCTGGGGGGGGGAACAGTGAGCGCCACAAGGTTTCTTGCTGCCTCTGCGTGTGCAGCCGGATTAAATGCCGGACGTGCTTTTATGCTACAGCACTACATCCCTTCTGGAGGGCAGAAAGGGGCAGCACAGCAGTGAGAACGGCAGGATGTCTGGGAAGGGTCTGTTTTTGTTCCAGTACTTCCTACAGCCCTGGTCTATGTTAGGGAAAAGTTTTCCTTCTGCGTGACTGTGAACCAGGGAGATATCTGGTTTCCCTGTCATGCAGGGAGTTTATGGCCGATCTCTAAAGTGAACCAATTCCCCTGATTTCTAGTCTCATGCTCTGACCCTAAGACTGTCCTTCCTGCACGGTCCCGCATGCATGCTGCAAGCAGGGCTGGGAACACAGCCCAGTTTGAGACCATAATAACCTAGACCAGTTGTGCCCAAAGCCTTTTTATCACTGCTCACCAAGCCAAACAGACCACGGCATGTGGGCCACTGCCACATGCTGGGGCATACCTGTCATGTCAGGTCACTGTATCCAGGGAGAAGCAGAGTCTCTGCACTGGGGCTACCACACGTGTCACCTGCAAGGGCTGCTTTGGGCAAGTGTCCTGTGTCCTGATGTCGTGTGCAGCGTAGCTGGAGATCATGTTTCCTGGCCTCACAGGTCACTAATGATCTGCAAGCCACAGCCTGGCATGGCCCACAGCAGACCACCAGACACTGAGCAGCGAGTCTGCTTGGGAGGTGATTCTCTCCTAGCTTTCTTTCACAAAGAATAGCTTGTGTGCTTTGCCGGCATGGAAAGTCATGATGTGGTATTTCTTAAAACAGGGACTTTAAAAAAGGTTTTAAAGCTCTGTTTGAAACATTTTGGTGTCTTAAAGTAATGGTGTGGTGTCTTTCTTCCTCTGACCAAGCTTGGAAGCTAGCAAAACCTAATTTCAGTGTTTAAATGTGATGCAGACTGTTTAATGCCATAATAGTGTTGGCTGGAAAGCTCTACAAAGGCAAAAGACTTTGGCCCATGCTACAAGGAAAGTTGAAAAAGGCAACGGTGAAAGTAGTACGGCCATAATAACTCTGTTCTGCCAAGCGTGCACTTAGTTCAGTGCCCACCAGGGGACTATTTTACTGTATTTGCATTTATAAAGTTCTGTTCACTACACCTAGGGCTCTTAGTCAAAATTAAGTATAGGCAGCTGCACCCACGCTGATTCTTACACGATTCCTTCAATCCTCCGTGCCCCTACACGAGCAATAGCCTTTTCTCCCTGCCAGATCCTCATGCACACAAGCAGCAACAGCAGCCAGTGCATTGCTGTGGTCCCAGTGAAGTAACACTGGGCTCCCCCCCGCTCAGGATACGGCCTTCAGGACCTTACCCCAGAAAATGGGTAAAAGAAGGCAGGACAGCAGGATTTTTGCAGCTGTCTTTGGCTTGGTTGCTTTTTTTCAGTTCAGGTGACTTGTTGCCCACCTTGCTAGACAGGGTGTTTCAGGTCTGTAGGGTGCAGCTACGGCGTGCAGCGACAGCAGCTCTTTGCTCAGCTCCCCAGTGCCCAGGGCCAGCGTGGGGTAAGCAGCGCCTTTGCATTCCTGCTGATCCCTGCTGGAGCAGCACCAGCCCTACGTAGCCTTACTAGTCGGCTTCACTTTCCTTTTTATTTAAAGCTACAAATTAGCAGCCAGGAAAATATGTTGGTGTCAGCCCTTGGCAGTCCTCAATTTCACAGCAAGGGGCAATAGAAAACTGAGAAACAGAGAAGAACGCTAGGAGAAAAATCCAACAAAACCAAGTACCATATAAAATGGGTCCTAGCTCCCTTCCCACTCACACTGTAAGATTACTTATGTCTCCATAGCTTCTTAGTCCTATGGATATGACAAAAGGCATGTCAGTGTTATTATCTGCCCAAAAATCGTGCACAGAATTTCCTAGTGATACTCAGGACTGCGGTGTATGCAATACAAGAAAGGAAGCACAATACTTATTCAAGGGGTGGTTAATGGTAGCTGTAAGAGATACAGCCAAGATTTCAGGGCACAGAGCAGGTTGGGTAGCCCGTACCACCAAAAAGGCTTATATAGGCGTCACAGGGCAAATTCACTGAGTAGGGAATAGGGCCCATGTGGTATTCAGGAGTACAAGTACTTAGAGAAAGATTTAGCATTATGGAAGTTTTGGCAAGAAGGTTTTGTTTAAGCTAGTGTTTAATCCAGGTCTCCCACATACCTCCCAAGTGCTTAAACTGCAAGAATCTACTTGTTCCCTAATTGCAAAAGAGCACCAAGGATCTGTAAGTATTTCTGCCAGTGGGATTGCTGAGTGTTGGCATAATCAGAGAAACCCTTGACTGCAGGCTTTCAAGTGTCCTGATCAGCTCTGGAGTTTGGAGAGCAAGAGCATATGAGGACGAAGGAGACTGGTGAAAAAACAAGCGGTAGGTCAGAGTGCTTGTTGCCATGCTAAGTGGCATTTTTTAATTCCCCGCCTAAATCAGATAATTTAGGGAAGGTGGTCCAGATTAAACTCATGAGTTCCTGAATGCCTTGTACCAGTTCTTAACAAGGTGAAGTTTCCATTGCCCTCTAGAAAGGCCTTAGTTAATGAAGGTCTGAGTATCACCTTGGAACGTGTCCTGACCGGGTTGTGCAACCTTTGCTCACGCTGCTGCCCTCAGTTCAAGTGGCCTTTTTGCAAAAGCCACTTATTGTACTCCTGAACCAGCTCTGTGTTTGTTTGCGCCTTTGATGTTGATGTCCCTTTTGTAGTACCTCCCAGCCAGTGATCTCCAAGACTTGTATAAATATTAGTTATGAAACTGTAACACAAGCCTGTGAAGTGGTTTAGGATTTCTTTTTGTCACATGAAGAGGCGTAAGCAAAGGTGCCAAGCTGGTAAGTGCTTTGCCCAAGGTTAACGTTGTTGGTGAAACACAATTAGAGGAATAAGGTATCAATGGAAATATGGGGTCCTGCCTTCAAATCCCTACCTTTTACTGACAGAGCTGCAGTTTTGAAACTTCACTGTCTTTAAGACAGCATCAGAGTTCATTTGGCCTTCATCAAGCCTCTCAATGCCCTGACATTTCATTTATTTGTTTTTGAATCTATGTGATTAAAGGAAACATGAATTTGTTCCCAGACTGACTCTGCACTGCTGACACCTCAGGACCTGCTTGCAGCAGGAGGAGGTTTACTGGGACAGTATGCAGTGGAGGGGGAAAAGGATGCGCAAGGACTGCTTGGTGGGTGTGATGGTGGATGGCTGCAGCCACCATCACTCAGCCCCTGTGCCATGCAAGCGGGGACCATGTCCACCCCTGGGTGCAACCACCTGGGTGTGAGGACTTCAGAGGTCTTCAAAGTTTGGGTGCTGGCACATGCCACTGGCCCTGCTGCTGTGTCCTCACTGCTGTGGCTGTTACATATACTATCTAGATGACACTAGCTTGTGTCATTCCTACATGCCAGCATGCAAATGCAGGCAGGAAGGTGGCCAGGGACAAAGGGGAAGGAGCTAAAGAAGTGAGCAGAGGAGTCCTTTTGCATAGCATGGCCACAAACACCCCAGTTACCTACAGGCACATTAGCTGAGGCTGCTTTACCTCTCACCCCTCCTGACTGCCACCTTGACAGCCTGGTTCCTGTGCACCCACATGGGAAACAAGGGCTGAAGGTGCCCCCCAGCAGGCAGGCAGCTTGCCACAGCTATCGGATGATCTCCCACGGCAGCGCACCGCCGCGTCCGTAACGCCTTCACCTGTTGTCTGCTTGGCTCCCCCCGTCACCACTGATAGCATCGCCACCATGACCTTGAAATCCATCTCACAATTGCCACCCTGTCTCTTAGCAGTGGGAAATCAGATTTTCCTTCCCTCAGCACCGCTCCCTGCATTTTCATTTCTGAAGAAAGAGCCAGGGAGGGAATGAAGTTTCTCCCTCTGCAGCAGTGACTGTTATTTTCAGCTGTAGCCCAACAGATTGCTTCGCTCTTCAGCCTTATCATCCAATACCACCTTAATGCATGCAGCTACGAAAGGTTATTATTAGTGCCTGATAT
Organism: Nyctibius grandis; assembly: GCF_013368605.1. Classification (NCBI taxonomy): domain Eukaryota; kingdom Metazoa; phylum Chordata; class Aves; order Nyctibiiformes; family Nyctibiidae; genus Nyctibius; species Nyctibius grandis. The sequence goes on from NC_090659.1 coordinate 28,340,434, forward strand.
CACTGGTGCTGCTGGCTGGGGGTTTTAACCCTAGATGGATCAAAATCTCCTCTATACCACATCCTTAGTACTCTCCAGGATTTCAGATGATATAAGTTATTATTTTTAGAGTGGTTTTTTTTGTAAAACAGAAAATATGGTAAATTTGTTATGTCAGAGGAAGACAAAGAGAAAAGTCAGCCGTTCTCTAGGACCAAATCAATCAGTGGTTTACCATGCATGGAGTGACTGACAGCTCTGGCCCTCTGGCATCGTAATTTATTCTCCAGTCTCATCTCTTTGCAAATATTGCATGTCATGCTTTTAAAAAGGTATATATAGAACCAGCTAGATGGTTATATTTAGTGTGACCGTAGGTATGGAAGCATTTCTTTTTGTAGGTTCTCTTGGTACAAATATAGAGATAGGAGAGAATTGAAACACCCCTCTGCACCTCTCTTCTGTGCCCCTGCGAAAGCGTCCCCTCTGTTTGGCAGCGTGCCCAGAGGAGTCTGCAGAGCTGCTCCTGAGGAAGGGCTCTGGAAGGAATGGGTTGAGGAATGGTGAGTTTACAGGACATTCCCAAATTTCAGCAACAATCCCAAAAAAATGTCATTCCAGTGTGGAACAAAAATGTAGTACAAAACAGAAGTTACAATTTTTTTCCCCCAGAATTCCAAACAGTTTATTTTGACATTTTCAAACCTATTTGGATGCTGTGGAAGTCACTGGCGGTGCACTGGTTGATAAGTGGGAAATCCCAAAGGACCAAACACCCCCGAGTTGAGCACCTTCCCCAATATAAGCATCCTCCATTTCAGGATCCCCCAAATGCACCCTCCTTAGCAGGCTGGCCCAGATCCGAGGAAGGGAAGTGCTACCAATGTTGTGAGACCCTCAAGGCTCCCAACCTTTCTGGGCCACTTCCCCCCTGGCAAACTGGGGAAACTGGGCAGCTCCAGAGTGTGGTTCCGAGAACTGGGAGGAAACCGGGGACCAAGGAATCCGCTGATGGTCTCTGTTGATGTCCCAGTCATATCCCTGCAGAGTGTGTCTAACCACACAAATCTGCATTTTCCATGGAAAAGTTGTTCTGGCAGCGTTGGCTTCAAACTGGGTGTCAGAGAGGCCCTTGGCAGGGAGCTGATGGCTGCAGGAGTGAGCGTCATGGCAGGAGAGTGGAACACGGGCATCCCTGGGTGTGCAGGGTCCCTCCCCAGCTTCCAGCTGTTCCTGACGGCTGCATCCCATAGACTGACAGCAACTGTAAGCACTGAGAGTTGTGAAAAAGAGACAATTTTAATGAGCACCTGAACTTCTTGTTGAATCTGAAGAGAAACCTCTGCTCTGGCCCGAGGAAGTGTGTCCCAATATACCTGTTTTTTCAGGCTGTTATCAGCTGGTCTGATAAAAGGCGTTGCGTTTCCTTGCAGATCTCATTTGCTTTTGCACTAGCCCACAAGAGGTACAGACATATGAATAACCTGTTATAAATGCACCATAAAAACAAACACCTGCTTGCATTTTTTAAATGGTCTTGTCCATTTATATTGTGGTTTTCTGTTTTTTGTCTGTTTGGTATCTACTGATCTGTCCACACATGAGCATGCCCATTTGTACCTACACAAATCAGTTAGCACATGCTTTTTCCTGTGCAAGTATGTTTGTTCCTCGGGCAGTTGCACATCACAGACTGGTGACACCTCCACAGCTTATTTTAGGAGCTGGAGGCAGGTTTGTCACACGTTGACCTCCAACATAAACTCACAGAAAAATTCTTTGCTCTTACTCTCAGACCTTGTTTTTCACACTTCCCAGCAAGAGAGAAGGATGAAGCACACGCAGACCTTAGACTGCGTTTTATAACCATTGAGAAAGTAATAAAATCTTCTGCTTCAAAGCAGAGGTACATAATCCACGTGCACCTGCCCGGAGCTGGTCTGAGCAGAGCTCCCACAGGCCTGAGGCCAGCGTGATGCACGCGATGTCACAGGCTGTTTGGAGACAGCGGTGTTGGTATCCTGGGTATTGGTAAGGGCTTGCAAGTTATTACATCCCTCGCTCGATGGGCGAGAGAGATAAGGAGCGTTTTCAGCAGGGTCTAAACACACAGGGCAGTGATAAATGCAAATCCCTCGTGCTCTGCACAACGCAGGTAATGGGTCTTCAGCAGCTTCTCCCCAGCAGGAGGAAGGTGTAGTCTGGCTGACCTCTTCCAGGAGGACAAAAGACAAAAAGATGAGAATCTGTAGGAAGCAGCAGCTGTGACAGAGAGAGGGAGAGGTGTTTAGGGGTCGGGGATCTCAGAGGCGTCAGGCTGCCCAGGCCGCAGTCTCCATGTAGGGGACAAGCCACTGCCTGGCAGCAATTCGACCAAAAGTGCACAAGTGGCAGAGTGTGCATTTATCTGGGTTGAAATCAAGCATTTTTTGGGGGTTCAGTCGAAGCTAACCAAGCGTCAGCACTCACCCTGGCATGGGCATCTCCAAAGCAGAAGAGAACCCCAGGGCGTGCCTCGCAGCAGCCCTCGTGTGTTAAACTGGGTGCCAGCAAGGCCAGCCGTTGTGGCAGCCTCTCACCCAGGAGCAGAGAGGAGGAGCTGTCCCAGCCGGCTCCTGGGGCTGTGATTGCTAAAGCCACAGCCAGCAAACATGCCAAAGTCACCGGGACCAGGGAGAAATGCCCTTGGGATGCAATGCGACACTGACAGTTCAGGAAGTGACAGCCCTGGGACTAGCCCTGTCGGGATCTCTCTTCGCAGAGGTCTGGACACCTGTGGTGTGCTGGCTAATGAAATACGTCTTTTCCCTGCCATTTTCAACCTTGAAGGACACGTAATCACCACTGTTTGATGAAGCTGGTTGTTAATTATGCTTACTGAAAGGTATTTCCCTCTGTGCCTTCCCGAAAGCCGTGATGCTGTCCCACAATACATAGGGCAGCTCTAAACAGCGCAGAAAGTTAAGGCAAAAATACCACCTTTTCCAAGGTGTTAAATGACTAGCATGGACTTGCATACTTAGTACAGTGTACTCTGTTCCCCTCTCTGCCACAATCAATACCACTCTGATTTCTTTATCATGGATGATGGGGGATGGAGATGAGCAATCCTGTTCATACCTCAGCTTTGGCATTTTGATTCCCAAACGGCCCATTCACTAGTAGCATAAAAATAATGTAAAAACAAATACATCAAGTAAATGTAGCTTGAAGACATCTCTATTACAACCCTGCTCTGTATTCTATAAGCAAAATATGTACTGTGCATACAAACACCAGGGGAATGAAGAGATGCAGGTATTAACACTGACATATCAAGTGGTTTCTTCATGAGACCATATTATCTATGCAATCACCTACAAGTATTTACATTTCATGAATGAGGTTTTCCAAACAGCACCTCTAGCTGTACCACCTCATGCTGTTCTTGGATGAAGTTCAAGTGAAGAGCAAGGCCAAATCGACCCTTACAGAGGATGTTTTATGAAAGACTCGGTTGCAGCGGGAAGCAGTCCGTGCTGGTGACTCAGGGGGGTTTCTGCCCTGCAGGGTGGCCCTGAGCTGGGGTGGCCCTGAGTTGGGGTGACTCTATGGCAGGGAGAGCCCTGTGCTGCTGGAGGTAAAGCACCATGTTTCTGGAAAACATCGTTCAACACCCAAGACAGGCAAGTCCCCAGGCAGAAAAAGGGTGGGCAAATCCTTAGCTGGATTCAGTCTTGGTCTTTGGCCACAAGGTTGGGTGACCTTTTTTTTCATGTTTTGGTATTCGTTCCTTTGAACAGAGTTTAGCATAGGCAGGCCTTGCAAACTATTTACTAGGACTCCTCTTTGGAGAATAGTGGCTAATTTGCCACTCACGGGGTGCGGTTAGTGGGTGAACCCACATGGCATTTTTACAGCCCTCGCCAGATGAAAAATGTGTTAATGAGGAGAAAGGTTGAAAAAAAGCCTCCCATTCTGCAAATAGCCTCCTTCCGCAGATATGCTGACCGAACAAAACAGTGCTGGCAGTTCAGAAAGTTTGAAAAACACCAGAATCGATTAATGGATTTTTTTCAATATCGACCCACTCCTAAATCCTGACCACTAGTTCAGATAGGGCACTTTATGACACTAATAAAACAAATAGTGGCATAAATTGTCCCAGCATCGGTTCAGCAAATTGCCTCCAAGTACCAGACTGACTCCAGGCCTTCACCATGTCCGGACTCCAGCACAAGTTCTCCATTTTACTTACTTAAATTTCCTTTGCAGTTCCAATGAGACACCTGCTACTTCTCTACTTCTTGTCCTAAGTCATTGTGATTACATTTGCTCTTAAAACATACCTGTTTCCTTGGATATACTTTATAAGGTAAAACAAAAAACCCTCAACTAACACCCCCCCTCCGCCTTCTTTGTAAGAAGTGAAGCATTTGGAAATGAAAGGTGCCAGTACTGTAGAAATTATTAACCTATGCCCCTCTTACTCAAAGCAGGAATCCACATTTTGTGCAAGAACAATTTATATGCCACTGTATGAAAATACGGCTTGCATTTTTATCAACATAACTTTGTTTTTACATACCGATGAGAAGAGTAGCAGGTGGCTGGAACACCTACGCAGGATGTGGGAGATTAGAGCTAAGGTCCTGCTCTGCCCGAGGGTATGTGATCCACTGCTCCCACCTTTTACTAGGGGAGTCTCTTTATCCTCTGTCTTCCAGCCACTGTGGGCTGTGGGTGCTCCCAGCCAGCTGTTGCAAAACACTGGACTATTTCTTGGCAATGGTAGAAGAAAACAAGTGAGTGCCCATGTGAGGCTCGAGAGACACACAGTTATGCTTAATAAATAGATGGGCATAGTCCAACCAGAGAAATAAATTACTTTAGCATTTGTCTGTATGTCTCTCCAAGCACATTGCAACTGCTGGAGTAATTGTGCTGCAGCCAAGGGAGCAGGGCCATGGAGAAGTACTTCCCAACTGCAAAAAACCCTGTGGCCCATCTGAGGTCTCTTTTCTGATGCTTCATCTCCAATGATGGATATGACCACTGGTCAGGGGGATATAATGCTGGCTGAGTGTAATAGGAGGGCTCAGGACATGCCTCTCTGACCTTCCTCAGTCCTTTTCTGTGATGCTTATGGCAGAGCCACACTTTATAGATACCATGTTAGTATTGGAGTCCCATATGAACCCGTGACATTGGCATCCAGCTTCCTCATACATAACAGTCCTAAAGCAAATTGAGTTGCAGTGTCTTTCCCAATGGCCATCTCTCTGGGCATTATCCAAAGCTTGGTGAGTCTCTCCATTGCATTTTGGTGGCTTTTGAACCAGAGCCTTTCTGAATTTTGTCTTCAGAGCACCATTATGAGCTTTGCATTTACAGCTGAACCTAAAGTGCCTGTAAATTAGGACAAATAAAGTTCAGCTTAGAAAGAAGTCCTTGCTACAAAAAAAAGTGCCTATGAGTATATACACCAGCCTGCCATGTAACAGGCTCATTTACAACCCCACCTCCTGTTTTGTGGATTCTCCAAATACCACAGTTTCTTCAAGAGAAGGGGAGAGCTAAGTCCATCATGCTTATGACACACCCTTAGATTAATGCTAATCAGATAATTATTCCTCTGTAAGGAAAGGATCTGTAGATAAACTCCAGCCCATTACAGGACATGGTTCTACTAGCATCAGTCATTCGTACTCCCACAACAGGTGCCACTAAGTATTTCTCAATTAATAACAAGCCTGAAGCCAGGTGAATGGGTATAGTTATGACACAAGGGACATCATTATATTAGAAAAACTAATGATCACTATGAGGTGATCTTGTTTAACTCATACTAAGTTGGAAGTGCTTCCCGTTTGCAAGGTGAGAATTTGCACCAGCCGAGGTAAACAGCAGGGCTGAGCCACAGGGGAGTTGATCAGATGGCACCTTCCACAGGCACAGAAGGAACTGAGAGGATAGGAATTAACATTGTGTCAGTTGGTGCCAAGATCTCTCATGGAAATCTCCAGAAAAATCTTGTCCAAAAGCCCTGCTACCAAGACAAATAACAAAGATGATGAAAGCTTGCTAATTTTACGTTCCTCTGGGCTCGTTATTTTTACCCACCTCAGGTCTGTGTGCCCTTCTGATCTATCTCCTGGACCATTGTTTTCCATTTTGACTCTCAGGCTAGCATGGAAAAACTTCTTATGTCACAGCGGTACGACAGCCCTCTCTATAGATCTTCTGCTCCCACTGTCCTCCTGTCTAAATTGGGCCATAACTTCTGCAGAAAGGCCTGGCAAGGTGAATTTTACCCACTACTGGTAGTTTGTGGAGAACACATACATGTAGCCTGCAATTCATGCCTCCTTCACACAGCCAGAGTGTGGGAAGGGGTGTGAGCAGAAATTAAAATCAGCCTCCGTGGTACCCCTGCAAACAGACAAAGTTAGCACACTGGCACCCTTGGGATGTAGGCACCTACACAGAAAATGGATGCCTCGGTCGCTTAGCAGAGTCTGTCCACATCATTTATGGAAAAGTGATACCTACAGGCATTTACGGAATTGCATGAATGGGGGAACATATTTGAATGATGTATAGCTGTGCAGGCAGCCACCGTGTGGGACCCAGACAGTCAGCCTCCTCTATCATGATAATAGTATTTTGTTAGTAGTCTCATCATCTCCACCTCTGCAAGCATCCATCTATGGTTTGCCCTATGGTTAACCACAGGGTCATTTCCAGTCCCTGGCAGCATGCTCACTGCCTTAGAATGAACAGGGGGAGGGATTGCATATGGGAAAATAGTGCCCTGAAAGGAGGAATTGGGGAAACCGACACCCCTAGCTTTTTCTGAAAGAGCTGGAAAATAGCTCTTTCCTGAGCCCTGGGGTAGGTGGATTAGGGAAAGGAGGAGAGGTCTGAGAGCACTGGCTGCACTGGGCCCACCGAAGATGGAGGGCTGAGCTCTGACCTGGCATCTTTGGTAGTGATGCTAATGAAAACATTATGCATGAAGGAGTCACGTGTTGAATACGAGACAGAGTTGGGCAGGTTCTTTACATCTGCCTGTTATAGAGGAGTTAAAAGTCACGCAGTCGCTTCCTCAAACAAAGATTTGCAGTCAAACTGCATTCATGTCGGTTAAAGGCAGATCACGGCCTCCCAAAGGACTTCAAAGATAAGATAACAAGCACACACACAAAAAATGCGGTCTGCCTTGAATTCCTCTGGAGGGTCACTAAGGCACTGCAAAGCCAGCTCTGGGTTGAATGAGCTGGCTTGCCTATAGCCCTTCCAGTAAAATATGTTTTTCTGCCTGCAAACCTTGGTACTTAGAAAAGGAGAGATGTGTGCAACCGTCTTGTCTTCAGAGCAGGGGTGCAAACAGCATCTCTGGATTGACAAGTTTATGCATGTGATCTGCTGTGCCCGAGGACCAGAGGTCAGACCAAAGTTTCTGTATTAGCCTGGTAGCGCATTCCTGAAAGCAGCCAGGAGTGGATGGGGAGGGAAGGAGTAAGAGAAACATGGCAAGCAGAAGATGATCTATCTCATTGCCACCTTTTCAGCTGCTGGCAGATGTGAAACTTGAAGGACTGTCTGAGCTGGTGTTTGCAGGTGAACCTCTGTGCTCTGTAGCACCACTTAGTCCATCTTCCCAACTCTGGCTAAGTCCTGCTGAAACCTGCTTATACTGGGGGCCTCCACATTATATGGCGGCAGTGAGTTCCCCGGTTCAATTATGTATGGTATGGAAAAGCATTCCTTTGCATGTATTTATTTTAAACTGAAGGACTTGGGGGGCAGGGTCCAAACTGTCAATGCTCACACCATTGCAACCAACTGGGGAATAAGCCAGGCCAACCAGAGCAGCGACAAAAGTTCCTTAGCTGTCTCCCAATATGTAAACCAGAAAGCCAACCACCTCAAGTGTATGTATACACTTAAATGCCTCTATGCAAACACACATAGCATGGGGAATAAACAACAGGAGTTAGAGATGTGTGCATGTCTGCAGGGCTGTGATCTTATTGGCATCATGGAGATGTGGTGGGACGGCTCCTATGACTGGAGTGTCGGAATGGAGGGATACGGGCTTTTTAGGAAGGACAGGCAGGGGAGAAAAGGAGGGGATGTTGCCCTCTACATCAATGACCAGCTGGAGTGCACGGAGCTCTGCCTGGGGATGGATGAGGAGCTGACCAAGAACTTATGGGTCAGGATTAAAGGGAGGACAGGGAAGGGAGACATCATTATAGTGGACATCTGCTACAGGCCACCTGACCAGGAAGACCGAGTGGATGAGGCCCTCTATAGACAGATAGGAGTAGCCTCACATTCACAAGCCCTGGTCCTCATGGGGGACTTCAACCACTGCGATATCTGTTGAAGGGACAACACAGTTGGGCATAAGCAATCTAGGAGGTTCCTGGAATGCGTGGATGATAACTTCCTTCTCCAAGTGATAGAGGAGCTGACAAGGAGAGGTATCATGCTGGACCTTGTTCTCACCAACAAGCAGGGGCTGGTGGGGAATGTGAAGCTCAAGGGCAGCCTTGGCTGCAGCGACTATGAAATGGTGGAGTTCAAGATTCTTAGGGCAGTGAGGAGGGCGCACAGCAAGCTCACTACCCTGAACTTCAAGAGAGCAGACTTTGGCCTCTTCAGGGACCTGCTTGGTAGAGTACCATGGGATAAAGCCCTAGAGGGAAGAGGGGCCCAAGAAAGCTGGTTAATGTTCAAGGACCACCTCCTCCAGGCTCAGGAGCAATGCATCCCAACAAAAAGGAAGGCAGGCAAAAACGCCAGGAGGCCTGCATGGATGAACAAGGAGCTCCTGGACAAACTCAGACACAAAAAGGAAGCCTACAGAGGGTGGAAGCAAGGACAGGTAGCCTGGGAGGGATACAGGGAAATTGTCCGACCAGCCAGGGATCAGGTTAGGAAAGCTAAAACCCTGATAGAATTAAATCTGGCCAGGATGTCAAGGACAACAAGAAAAGCTTCTATAGGTATGTTGGTGATAAAAGGAAGATTATGGAAAATGTGGGCCCTCTCCGGAAGGAAACGGGAGACCTGGTTACCTGGGATAGGGAGAAGGATGAGATGCTCAACAACTTTTTTGCCTCAGTCTTTACTGGCAAGTGTTCAAGCCACTCAAGTCACAGAAGCCAAGGCAGGGACTGGGAGAATGAAGAACTGCCCACTGTAGGAGAAGATCAGGTTTGAGACCATCTAAGGAACCTGAAGGTGCACAAGTCCATGGGACCTGATGAGGTGCATCCACGGGTCCTGAGGGAACTGGCAGATGAAGTTGCTAAGCCACTATCTATCATATTTGAGAAGTTGTGGCAGTCTGGTGAAGTTGCCACTGAATGGAAATAGGGAAACATAACCCCATTTTCAAAAAGGGAAAAAAGGAAGATCCAGGAACTACAGGCCAATCAGCCTCACCTCTGTGCCCGGCAAGATCATGGAGCAGATCCTCTTGGAAACTATGCTAAGGCACATGGAAAATAAGGAGGTGATTGGTGACAGCCAACATGGATCCACTAAGAGTAAATCATGCCTGACAAATTTGGTGGCCTTCTATGATGAGGTTACAGTGTTGGTGGATAAGGGAAGAGCAACTGATGTCATCTACCTGGACTACTGTCATGCGGGACAGTGTCAAATGGAAAGCATTTGACACTGTCCCGCATGACATCCTTGTCTCTAAATTGAAGAGGCATGGACTTGATGGGTGTACCACTCGGTGGGTAAGGAATTGGTTGGATGGTCACACTCAAAGGGTTGTGGTCAACGGCTTGATGTCCAAGTGGAGACCAGTGATGAGTGGCATTCCTCAGGGGTGGGTGTTTGGACTGGTCCTGTTTAACATCTTTGTTGGAGACATGGACAGTGGGATTGAGTGCACCTTCAGCTTTGCCAATGACACCAAGCTGTGTGGTGTGGTCGACACACGGGAGGGAAGGGATGCCATCCAGAGGGACCTTGACAGGCGTGAGAGTTGGGCCCATGCAAACCGCATAAAGTTCAGCAAGGCCAAGTGCAAGGTCCTGCACATGGGTCGGGGCAATCCCAAGCACAAATACAGTCTGGGCGGAGAATGGATTGAGAGCAGCCCTGAGGAGAAGGACTTGGGGCTGTTGGTTGATGAGAAGCCCAACATGAGCCAGCAATGAGCGCTTGCGGCCCAGAAAGCCAACCATATCCTGGGCTGCATCAAAAGCAGCATGGCCAGGAGGCTGAGGGAGGTGATTCTCCCCCTCTGCTCTCGTGATGCCCCACCTAGAGTACTGCGTCCAGCTCTGGGGCCCCCAATATAAGAAGGACGTGGAGCTGTTGGAATAAGTCCAGAGGAGGGCCACCAAGATGATCAGAGGGCTGGAGCACCTCTCCTATGAAGACAGGCTGAGAGAGCTGGGGCTGTTCAGCCTGGAGAAGACAAGGCTCCGGGGAGACCTTCTAGCAGCCTTCCAGTACCTGAAGGGGGCCTGCAGGAAAGCTGGAGAAGGACTTTTTACAAGGGCATGTAGTGATAGGACGAGGGGGAATGGTTTTAAACAGAAAGAGGGTAGATTGAGATTAGATGTTAGGAAGAAATTCTTTCCTGTGAGGGTGGTGAGACACTGGAACAAGTTGCCCAGAGAAGTTGTGGATGCCCCCTCCCTGGGAGAGTTCAAGGCCAAGTTGGACGGGGCTTTGAGCAACCTGGTCTAGTGGAAAGGTGTCCCTGCCTGTGGCAGGGGGGTTGGAACTAGATGGTCTTTAAGGTCCCTTCCAACCCAAACCACTCTATGATTCTATGATTGTATGATTCTATGATTCTATGACTTCAAATTGGCTGCCTGGTAATTTCAAAGGATTTCCCATTCTGTCCTATCTAATTTGGAGGATTTGTGCCCAGTGGCTAGACCACAGGACTGGATCTCTGAATTAATCCTATTGTCATCTCTGTCATTCTTCTAAAAGAGCAGGTATTATTATTCATTGCAGTGAGTTTCACCTTCAGCTAGCTCAATTAAAATTAGCCCAAGCAAATAGTGATCTGGAATTTGGACTGAAATGACATAGTTGATTCTAATGTTCCCTGTATACCTGCAGAGAACAGGTAGAAACTAAACTAGGCAATAAAGGTAAAAATCCTATTTTAAATTTCCAATGCCTGGATCGATTTGTGCAATTGAAACTGCTGCCAACATGTTACGAAATAACTTGTCATACAGTAGTAGACCGTATTATGTAGCAGAATGCCTGTAGTTACTGAAAGATAAGACGAGATCCTACATGAAAGGGAAAAATGTGTAATTTCTAAAACGAGCAATTTACATAGTGACCTAAGAACCATCTATCTATTGAGTTGTTGTAATTGTGCAGTTTGCTATTTCTGTTGATGTGTCTTCATGTCTCTTGTCTTTTGCCAGTGAAACAGCACAAAGATCTTGAAAAAATTCAGCTAGACCAAAGAGTGCTTAACAACCTGCGTTAGTGGGTGAGCAAGCAAACAGCAGAGAGAGGTTCACAGATATGACGGTGCTGCTCAAAATGAGAAGTGGTAAGCGTCCACGTTAATTATAGTCTTGGGCACATGCTAGTACCACGCTCATAGCCCAGCGTTAATGGGATTTTTTTCCTTCTTTCAGAGGCAAAAAGCCACAAGGAAATCCAGGCTGCCTTTCTGCAAGGGTCATTTGCATCCAGGACGTGTACAAATCTCTTTATATTTATTTAGAAACTAAGGCAATTAAAACACCCCAGGCCCCTCCTGTTAACTCAGAAACATCATTATGAAGATGCTTATGCCACAGCTGCTTACTACGCTCGGTTTACCGGAAAACTGGAAAGCTGCATTTTCAGCCATTTGATCAACAATTTCCCGAGGTTGCTAATGACTTGCGATAATCCGCCCAACAGTAACAACCTCAGGGAGACTCCGTTGTCTCCTCTGAGAACCCTTATTTGTTTTCAGAATGAGAAATTTAATTAGGCAAGGTTTTTTGGCGGAGGAGTTCATGCCTTGCGCCCCCAACAAGCAAGCTCTATGTGACTGCCCAGCACCACCCAGGAGCCCGAGCCTCGGCAGAGCTGAGGACCAAGTGGGGCAAAGGAAATTAAACCAACTTTAAACTGGTTTCCACTGTGTTTTTCCCCTTCTTATGCAAGGTAAGCAGCTGAGCTTGTCCCCCACCTTTTGGAGTTTACCCCTGTGCCCACGCATGGGCTTGTGCATGGGTTTCATAGCTGGGACGAGGGCTGGAGGGTGAGGCAGGGGCTGTGGTAGGAGGTCCACTGTGGCTGCTCCAGGGCTGGCCAGGAATGCAACCACACGCAACTGGGCAGCATTCCGCCAGCAGGGAGGCAGGGCGGCAGGGCGATGTCCGGGAAGAGTGCGCACAAACGAACGCATCTGGGCAGGTGCCGAGATAAGGGACAGCCAGGTGCCACCAGCATTCCTGAGGCCTTTCTCAACTTCCACCGTCCTAAAAAACCCTCGCTCACGAGGCATGCTTAGGAATCCCTAAAGACTCTCCATTAAGTCACTAATTGCTGCTAATTATTGTGAGGATGATTTGTGAGCGCTGGTAATGTGCTTGGTGCTAAGGAGACTGCAGAGCAGTGCCAGTCCCCAGCCGGCAGCACTGGCGACCAATGGAGATGCAAACATCACAAGAAGCAGCTCTGGCAGCAGGCAGCGGTCCCTTGCTCTGGAGCCATCCCAGGGGCACTGGGCAGCATACGGTCCCCCTGGGGACCATGGGGTGGGGGGGGACATGGCACCGTGGAATGGGTGGTCAGATGGGGAGAGGGGAAATGGGTGTTCAGGTCACCTGGGCATCCCCTCACTTACATTGGAAAGGGTTGTGCTCCAGCACTTGAAAAAGACACCTTCTTCACCACCTCGGGCTGTTTTTCTCAGCAGAAGCAGAGGAGGGGAATGTCATGTTTATCTGAACAATATTAACAGTCTCTCCTCCATGTATGGTCTCATCACAGGAGATCCAAGTGCACAGACAAGTGTAAGATTTGTATGATGCATGGGTTGTGCATTTTGGTTTTGTATTTGCATTTTTTTCCACCTGAAGAACTTTGCTTCATTTTGCTCCCTGTAGAAAACAAAAGCCTTTGCCATGACTAGTTGCACTGCACTGTTCCCTTTCCCTCCTTTGCCAAGACATGTTTGTAGGTGTGCTCCCCAAGTTATTTTAAAGAGAGGCTGGCACTGCAAGGCCAAGGGTCTAAGGAGAGGAATAAGATGAAGACAGATCCTTATTTTTTTTCTGTCAGAGGAGAGTGAGTCACTGGAAAAGTTCCCCTTTGTAGGGTAAGAGAGACTCTTCCTCTTCCTCTTTGGGTGGTAGAGTAGCACACGTAGCTCCCTACCCTGCAAAGGGAAAGCCATTGCCTGCAGGTAAGTGCCCCCAAGCTTAGGCACTCCTCAGTCAGAAACTGCCTACCAGCCTCCACCTCCCCATCTGCTGTTCTTTGGAGAATGATTTTTCTTAAAGCAAGTGCTCCCCCTCTCCTTCTTGGCTAAACAAAATGGGCTAAATCAGTGATGGCATCTCCTACAGAGCCCCTTATTTAGCTTGCTGTTAAAATCATTGTATGTATCATTTTTGCACAATTTTATTTCACAGCATAAAATTAATAGAGAATGAGATGAGGCTTAAAAAATCAGTTGCAAACAGCATGTTCTGACGTAAATGAACACTCTCCAGCAGCATTTGCAACTCTGCAGTAGAGCCCTGCGCACCAGACTGCAAAGGAAAACTAACCGGGGGCCTGGCTACAGAGCGAAGCCTCGGTTTTTCTCTTTTTTTAAACCAAAAGGGGAAAAAAAGGCTAATAAGATGCAGCTGAAAGCTAAATTAGATATTTAAAAATCACTCTGTTAAGTTAGGGAAGGAATCATCAACACTCCAGGAGGAATACACTTAAGGTCCATGGTTCTGAACCACACCGCGGGATGTTTCCCTGCATCAGGCCCTCCCAAGGAAGCTCTGTGTTGGGCTCTGCCCTATCTCCATCCTCCATCTCTTGTGCAAAAAGATTGCAAACCAGAGACAGGCATATCCCACTCAGCTCGTGTGGCTGTCAGCAACTGAATAGCAAAAGGGAAACTTGCAAGATTATTTTCAGCCTAACAACATCCCTTTAAAGTTCGTAACTCCACAACACATTGATCTATGATGAATGTACACCTGAATGAAATCCGATACAAAATTCCATTTAAAAATTACGTAGAAGTGAATGCAAACATATATGGGAGTTGGAAGCTCAGCCTCCAGGCTGCTGCCTGTCTATCAGGGCAGCCCTATGTGCTACTGTACAGATGGATCACTCCCTATCGGAAGTCATTCAGAAAGAAAGCTGTGCCATGCTAGACAACCCCTAATTTTCATATCTGTTATCAGGCGTCACAGCAATGGCCAGATTGAGATGAGGCAGATATGTAGATGGATGCTTTACATTGCCTTCTAATGACAAAAAAAGGGCCCTGGAGAGAATGCGTCACTTGCCCCAAGGAAGGACATGAAGGGTGACACATCTGTGATAGGGGAGTAGCTCCACGGAAAAAAAATATGAACTTCACCCCCCGTGAGTATCTCGGTAGCTTCTGCTTGCCCACTTTGACTCTGTACTTGCAGAAGCCTTGCTCTCAATAGCAAAATACTACAAACCACGAGGCTGCCCACTCAAAATGCTCTGTTTATACATCAACATTTACACTGAACTGTCTCAATAACTTAAACAGATGCTGTAAAGCAGCTTGTTGAGGTATCTCCTAAGCTTGTTATTGAAAGCCCATCAGACACATTGTGGATACAAAAAAGGGAGATTGCAAATGGCCTGGTGGGGCTTTTTCCTACCTCTGCCCATGTGGTGCGTTGGCTCTGCCTTTTCTCAAGTGCAATGAGCTGTTCAGGAGGGAAACAGAGACGCTTTGTCTTGAACTGGCCGGCCACTTGGGAGGAATATAAGTCTGTTGTCAGAGGATGTAGGGAGGCAACTAGGAAAGCTAAGGCCTCCTTGGAATTAAACCTTGCAAGAGAGGTCAAGGACAACAGAAAGGGCTTCTTCAAATACATTGCAGGTAAAGCCAACACTAGAGGCAATGTAGGCCCACTGATGAATGAGGTGGGGGCCCTGGAGACAGAGGATAAAAAGAAGGCGGAGTTACTGAATGCCTTCTTTGCCTCTGTCTATACTGCTGGAGGCTGTCCTGAGGAGCCCCGGACCCCTGCGGTCCCAGAAGAAGTCAGGATAGAGGAGGAATCTGTCTTGGTAGATGAGGGCTGGGTCAGGGACCAATTAAGCAACCTGGACGTCCATAAATCCATGGGCCCTGATGGGATGCACCCGCGGGTGCTGAGGGAGCTGGCGGAAGTCATTGCTAGGCCACTCTCCATCATCTTTACTAAGTCGTGGGCAACGGGAGAGGTGCCTGAGGACTGGAGGAAAGCGAATGTCACTCCAGTCTTCAAAAAGGGCAGGAAGGAGGACCCGGGGAACTATAGACCGGTCAGCCTCACCTCCATCCCCGGAAAGGTGATGGAACAACTTGTCCTTGGTGCTGTCTCTAGACACATCAAGGATAGGGGGATCATTAGGGGCACTCAGCATGGCTTCACCAAGGGGAAGTCATGCTCAACCAACTTGATAGCTTTTTATGAGGACGTAACCCGGTGGATAGATGATGGTAAAGCTGTGGATGTGGTCTATCTCGATTTCAGTAAAGCGTTTGACACGGTCTCCCACAGCATCTTTGCAGCTAAACTGAGGAAGTGTGGTCTGGATGATCGGGTAGTGAGGTGGATTGTGAACTGGCTGAAGGAAAGAAGCCAGAGAGTGGTGGTCAATGGGACTGAGTCCAGTTGGAGGTCTGTGTCTAGCGGAGTCCCGCAAGGGTCGGTACTGGGACCAGTACTATTCAATATATTCATTAATGACTTGGATGAGGGAATAGAGTGCACTGTCAGCAAGTTCGCTGATGACACAAAACTGGGAGGAGTGGCTGACACACCGGAAGGCTGCGCAGCCATTCAGAGAGACCTGGACAGGCTGGAGAGTTGGGCGGGGAGAAATGTAATGAAATATAACAAGGGCAAGTGTAGAGTCCTGCATCTGGGCAAGAACAACCCCATGTACCAGTACAAGTTGGGGACAGACCTGTTGGAGACCAGCGTAGGGGAAAGGGACCTGGGGGTCCTAGTGGACAACAGGATGACCATGAGCCAGCAGTGTGCCCTTGTGGCCAAGAAGGCCAATGGCATCCTGGGGTGTATTAGAAGGAGTGTGGTTAGCAGGTCAAGAGAGGTTCTCCTCCCCCTCTACTCTGCCCTGGTGAGGCCGCATCTGGAATATTGTGTCCAGTTCTGGGCACCTCAGTTCAAGAAGGACAGGGAACTGCTAGAGAGAGTCCAGCGCAGAGCCACGAAGATGATTAAGGGAGTGGAACATCTCCCTTATGAGGAGAGGCTGAGGGAGCTGGGTCTCTTTAGCTTGGAGAAGAGGAGACTGAGGGGTGACCTCATTAATGTTTATAAATATGTAAAGGGCAAGTGTCATGAGGATGGAGCCAGGCTCTTCTCAGTGACATCCCTTGACAGGACAAGGGGCAATGGGTGCAAGCTGGAACACAGGAGGTTCCACATAAATATGAGGAAAAACTTCTTTACGGTGAGGGTGACCGAACACTGGAACAGGCTGCCCAGAGAGGTTGTGGAGTCTCCTTCTCTGGAGACATTCAAAACCCGCCTGGACGCGTTCCTGTGTGATATGATCTAGGTAATCCTGCTCCGGCAGGGGGATTGGACTAGATGATCTTTCGAGGTCCCTTCCAATCCCTAACACTCTGTGATTCTGTGATTCTGTGAACTTTGCAGAACAATTTGTTGCCTGAAACAATTCACCAAGATACAACAAGCTTTGTTTAGAAACGGATACATCCAGCCAGGAGCCCTCAGAGACAATAAAGCATCTGTTTGACTTCCTCAATAGGTTAGCTGTGTGTACATCATTTATCCCCGCTCCTGCTCCCCCTCCTCAGCTTTCACTATTTGTATTTTTTTTCTAAAAAAAAACATTTCCTGCCCTTCTGTGGGTGAGCGGCTTGGGACACATTGCCTGGAGTCTGACCTCAGAGTAGGGTGGGATTTGAATCTGAAATCCACTCGGTTTGATCTCACAAGAACCGCCGTGCTGCACAGCTTGTATGTCTTTAGTAAAAAGGCAGGCCGTCCTTTTCAGAGGCCTGTCTCCGTTGTCAGCTGCCATCTTTCGAGAGAAAGATCTAAAATTAGAGAAAAGCTGCCCTCCACTGCTGGAGAATACTGCTGCTGTGACATATGAAAGCAGAAAAAAGCTTCAAATAAAGGTCTTCTGCTTAGGCTCACATAACAAGCAAGAAAGGCTTTGGGTCTCTGCTGTGCAGACTGGCATTTGCGGAGATCTGATTTAAATAGGCAGCCACAGCACCGATGCTTCTCTTTGTCTGCCTAAGCGTTTATACTTTGCCTGTCATCAGAGGCACCATTATTTTGATGGAAACCTACAGATCTGAGGGTTTTTCTTTTAAATACCTTTCCTAGAAATCCTGAGGGATGCCAGGAGACCCTACTCTTTTCAATAAATAAGTGAAGAAGAAAGAAACCCTCCAGGTGGAAACAGCAGCTTGAGCCTCTTTGTACGTGGTGGTTGTCATGAGGTGTAGACACTGTGCAGGGGCTGAGCTGTGGCTGCAGCCCTGGAGACCTTGGGTTCAAATCTGTGGACTTCAGCTGGGCCCGGGGTGTCCTCAGGAGCTCCAGAAATCTACTGCCATCTGGCAGTAACATCTGGCAATCAGAGGTCTGGGGCTGGGTCCCCCTGCAACTCTTGTAAACCCTGCAATGTCCCTACTGACCCTGCTTCTGCTCCTGCCACCTGCGCACTTGCGTGGTCTCTGCGCACAGCTGCATCCCTCCTGTTAAGTAGTGTTTTCCCATCCGTGAGGAATTAGAAGGGCTAACAGGGTTAGAGCTGTTCTAACGTATCATGCCACAACAGCCCAGGTGTGGTGCCCAGACGTGGGGAGCCCTGGGGAGACCCCCTCCTGGTGCCAGAGGGGAGGCAAGCCGGCAGCACCCCAGGGGAGGAGAATTAAGATGAGAAATGAGTGCAAGCCTCCTGCTACATGGAGGCAACGAAGCTGCTCTGAGAGAGCAGGATGTGGCTGGGAGCAAGGCAGTGTGATGGTTTGCCTTTTAATCTCTGTGTTTTACCTTGTTCCCAAACCAGAGACCTCACTCTAACCCAGCAAGGGCAGCGTTGCCTTCTTCCTTCTTTCTCTTTTCTTTTTTTTTTTTCCCTTCCACTGGCATCCAAATGACCCACTCCCCCTCCTTGTCATCCCTCATGCCTGCTCCACGCTGGTGATGTCATGCTGCAAACTACCCGCCTAAGGGCAGTTGGCTCCTGCAAGAGTCCAACGGGTTTCCCACAGCCCAGGCTGGCCGCACTCACATCCGTCCCGCAGCGCCAGTGTGTTGCATGGAGAAGGAACAAGTGACTTGCTTTAAAAGATGCATCCCAGGGTTTAAGGGAGGAAAAACAGGGCGTTACTTAGTAAGAGTAACTGCCTCAGCAGTCACCTGGTTGAACAAGAGGTTGTTCAGAGGTTGACTTTAAAAATCAGTTGCCAAAGGTGAGCACCCTGAGGCTAAGCTCTCACCTACCAGAGTGCACGGGGAAGGAGTGAATATCGGCACCAGGAGAGCAGGACGACAGGACCAAGGGCAAGGTGCAGAGACTGCGTGTGTGGGGAGGCTTTGCTTTGGCAGGCTTACAACAGATATCTGCAAAAGTGTTGCAACTGGGAGGTGCCTTCAGAAGCCCCTTTTCCACATTGCGAACACAGGAGGGACCACTCCCGGTCTTCATCTTCTGGGCTCTCCCTGCAGCAGGGCCCTGGCAGCGCCAGCCCTGTGCACCGGCACCGTGGGAGAGGCTTTTCCTTGGATCCTCTTCACCACAATGACACACTATGGCCAACTTTGTTGTGTGCCACGCTGAGGCCTGGCAAAAAAGGAGGCTTCAGTTGTCTGCAAATGGCTTGCCACTGGCAACTGAAGCACCAGCATGTTTTCCAGACCCTTTCAGATCCCTGCAGCTCGTGAGACAGTGTGATGGCAGGGGAAAAAGCAAAATTAATAGCTCAGCTGCAAGTGCAGGTGATGCAGGCATGCTCAGCACCCCACAGGGCACAGACCGTGGAAGGTAGGATCCCATGGGATATAGTACCTGGCAGCTTGAGGAGTGGGATATGGAGTGGGAGTTAAATGGGACCTGTTTTTCTTAGGCAGGAGCAGTAGAAGTTGGTCTTCTTGAACCATTAAATTGTAACTGGGATGGCTGGTCATCATCTGGCGTCATCCCGATCCTGGTATTACTGTTGGTTCTGCAAAGGGATTGGATCAAGTTATTAAAGGGTATGTCTAATTGTGTGCAGCAAACAGTGTATATACTTTTATCATCAGCAACATTCTTGGCCTGATTCGAAAGCCAATGAAACCACTGGGAAAAAAATCCATTTACTCCCTTAAGTTTTCTCCTCCCAGACAGGCTTTATGAGAACAGTCCCACAGGAACCCAAGCTGTCAGTGAAATATGACTACTTGCATGCTACATAGATAGAAAACCAGGACACACTGCTTAAACTGAGAAACATGAGTATTACTGAGTCCATGTTACTTGGTATGATATTACTGCCATGCATGTCTCTGTGGAGGATTCGCTCCGGAGCCTTGCCTCATCCCTCTCGTACTTCTATGTTCATGGAGGTCTGTCTGTCACAAGAAAAACCTCATTCAAAATGGGTTGTTTATTTTAAGCCAAGCTATTCGGATCAAGTTCTTAGGATGTCCACTGACTAAAATACCTGATCCCTAATCTCTGCTTAGCCCCTGACTTTGCAGTTGACTTAGGAGGGTGTGATCCGGTGCTGCAGGGTTGACTGCGCACGCAGCCCAAGGTCCTGAGGCTGCAAGCCAGAAGGTCAGCAAGGCAGGAACGAGGAGGGAAATGGGCAGCTGCCTGAAGTCCATGAGGACAAGGCACAACATCTTTTTGCAGGCAAGACCCAGGCTCTGCAGGGGGGGCAGCGGGTATTTGCGTCACTTCCCAGGCAGCGTGTGGGCTTATGGGTACTGGTGGAAGCTGCTGTATCTGATGGCGAAAACAGCCGTCTCTGTCCAGGGTTACATCGCCATTTCCAGGCCCTCCTCCAATTTATGAGTAGAGAAATGGATGTTTCAGTGTGGATCTTTGGGCACATTTTGGCCACCTCAAAGTGCTGTGGAAAGCTCACTTCCAGGGGACCTGCCTTCTGGTCATACCCAAGCCATGTGGGTAGCGATGCATCCTGGTGGCTGGATGTCTGTGCCTCTTGATGGCCCCTTTCATGGCAGCTTGTCTCCATTTGGACACTGCACTGTACATCCTCTTCCACATCCCTTGACTTGCATGGCTTCCTAGAGTGCTTTGCAGCCTGCACAGGGGGGTGAGCTGCAGCAGATGCCTTGGGTGAAGGAGATAAGCCAACCAGCAGGGATTCTGCTTCTGCCCCATACGTGTGGTTGCTCCCAAGCCATCCCAAAGCCTACCCTGCCAAGGGACTGAGAGGAAAACAGGAGGCAGAGGCTGGCGCTACCCTAAAACCCTGCTTCCACTGCTCTGCAGCCTCACTTGGGGAGTGGCTCCTTGCCTGGCTCTTTGTGCCCAGCTGCCTGCCCATCGGCAGGCTGCCCAGCTCGGGGGCAGCTGAGCCAGGCTCTGTGCCCCTGCGGGGTGGGCAAACCGTTGTTGCATCCAGGGGCTTGGTTCTCCTGGCAGCCCTGCACCTTGAAAGGCAGGACCTTCTGCTGTGTGGCTCCCAGGGAAAGCAGGGAAGCTGTCAGTCCAGAGCCAAGTGTGTTTTTAAGTTGCTAAAATGCCCCTCTTCTACTTACATGGGAGTAAACTGAAACAGGAAAGTCCGCACCTGGGGACAACAGGGCTCTTGGTGCTCGTGAGCACCAGGATCAGCAGAAATGAGGTGCCTTTGCTGTGAGGCTGCAGCGCAGGAGCAGTGCCGTGACGGGGTGGGAAGCTATGGGCATTCAAACAAAAGAAGAAGTGGACACAGTTAAAAGGATTTTCTGATATTTGTTTAGCTTGGCTGCTACACTTTACTGAAGAAAAGGAAGGTTTTTGCTAAAGTTGAAACAAACAGTAGATCAGAACATTAAATAAAGGGTTAGCAAACCTGCCAGTAGTGCTAAGTCAGGTATGCTGATGAGGTCAAAATTTAATTCCACAGTGAAATTGGAAATTTCAAGTACAAGTGTTCACAGCAAGCCAAATTATATTACCTACCAAACCTCCAGGTGCTCTGAACAATCTCTTTCACTGTTATTCGTCCGATCAGTGTTTGCACTACTAAAATCCACCATGGAAACAGAGACAGAAGGAGAGCAACTTTTTAGTCTATATAGGGCAGACTTAGTGGGGAAAGCTGGAAACCGTCCAGTCAGCCTACTGTGGGACCTCTCGTAGGATGACAAGCTCTGCACTACCATCTAAGCATCTCCCTCTGATCTTCCCCCCATCCCTGTCCATTCCCTCAGCTCCTCCATTAAATTATGCTAAGTATAGGAGTAATTTAAAGGCGCTAGTTCAGTGGGTTCAAGAGGAGCAAAGGGTTGGGAAGATAAGGAGAGTGCACCTAGGAGGATTCTGGCTCATGGAGGGATGTTCGGTGGGTAGGTTGAGTGGAGCGCTGGCAGGGAGATTCACAAAGCTCCCAGCGCTCTGGTACCCAACCTCTGCTGGGTGCAACACACTAGCCCAGGCCAAAACAATAAGCAACGTAATGAAGTAATGTGGCTTCCACTCCGATAACATCCTTCCACCTGAGGAACTCCTGAGTGTTTGGTGAAAACGGGAGCATTAATCTTCTCATTGCTCCTGTGGCAAAATGAGCAGCATGAGTAACTCCTTGCAGGAGTGAGTAAGAGATTCGCAACTCAGGTTGTGTGCTCGTTGCTCAACATCACACTGCCCAACTGCAGCAAAGCCAGGAACAGATCTGGTGATGCACAGCATCCTAGTTTGTGACTTATGAGTAGTAATTATTGTCATTAAACAGTGGTCCCGAAATGCTCCCTGGGTTACAAATGCTTCTTCACTCAAGTAAACCCCCATTTACCTGAGTAAGGGCACAGAAATTTTGCCCCGGAAGACTTTGTATAGCATATTAAATTTGTATCCTCAAATACACATCTAGTTAAAACACTCTTATAAGTCATTTTCCTAACTGTTTGCCATATAAACATATTACCAAGTTAAAATTAAACAAGCAATTAGCATATAGTATAATATAATATAAAATTAACTCCCTATAATACAATCTAAAATTCACCAAATAGAACAGTAGTGCTATGTAACTAAGCAAACAGGATAGGTGTGAAATTAAACAGGATGTAGATGCATTGTGCGAGAGAGATTCGGTGGTGGAAATGAGTGACCTCTTTGTCAACAGCATCGCTACCAGCTACGGCGTGCTGCATAGAGGAGAAGCAAGACATCCAGGACAACGGTGGCTGTACAAAACTAACACTAGAGCTGTCCCAGCCTGAACTCAGTACTCTTTAACAGCGAGAAGTGCCGCAAGCAAAGCTCAGGAACATCCAGGCTGGAGATCTGTGCAGGGTGTGGGTCGGCATCCCGGCTCCATCAGCTGGCATAGCTCCTGTCCGCTGCCACAGGAGCTGCCTCCACCTGTCTGCAGACAGGGATAGAATCATAGAATCGTTTTGGTTGGAAAGGACCTTTAAGATCATTGAGTCCAACCATAAACCTCACACTAACAAACCCACCGCTAAACCACGTCCCTAAGCACCACATCTACACGCCTTTTAAATACCTCCAGGGATGGTGACTCCACCGCTTCCCTGGGCAGCCTGTTCCAATGCCTGACAACCCTTTCGGTGAAGAAATTTTTCCTGATATCCAATCTAAACCTCCCCTGGCACAACTTGAGGCTGTTTCCTCTCATCCCATCCCTTGTTACCTGGGAGAAGAGACCAACACCCACCTCGCTACAGCCTCCTTTCAGGTAGTTATAGAGAGCAATAAGGTCTCCCCTGAACCTCCTTTTCTCTAGACGAAGCAACCTCAGTTCCCTCAGCCACTCCTCATAAGACTTGTGCTCCAGATCCTTCACCAGCTCGTTGCCCTTCTTTGGACTCGCTCCAGCACCTCAAAGTCTTTGTTGTAGTGAGGGGCCCAAAACTGAACACAGTATTGGAGGTGCGGCCTCACCAGTGCCAAGTACAGGGAGAGATGTACAGAGGGATGGTGCCTCACAGCTTGGAGGCGATGACTGAAAGCTTGTGGGTGATATTGACTCCATCCAACATCTCTGGTAAATAAAGGCAGACACTGCTATGTTAGAGCTGTCCTAGTGCCCGGCTGAATTCACTGCTGCAGTGAATAAATGAGCTCTCTTTGATGACCTTGTTTCAGCATGCTCGAGAAGGGAGTGGTACCCTGAAATCTCAGGGCAGCAGTACCATGTCCCATGCAGCCGCCGCCTGCCCCACAGCCAGCCTCAGGCTTCACTCTCAGCTGTCAGCACAGGCTGAGGGGTGTAATCCTGCTTTCAGGTGCACAGCCCCCATCTGGGACTGGGTCGTGGGCCCAAATTC
This sequence comes from Nyctibius grandis, assembly GCF_013368605.1. NCBI lineage: Eukaryota > Metazoa > Chordata > Aves > Nyctibiiformes > Nyctibiidae > Nyctibius > Nyctibius grandis. The sequence continues at coordinate 28,364,127 of NC_090659.1, forward strand.
ATCCCAGGGGTGCCCTGGTTCCAGCCCCTCTCGCTGGTGGCCCCACAGAGAGGAGAGGCTGCAAGGGGCTGCCGTGTGTTGATGGCGCCCTTCTCGGAAGCATAGCACTGCTGAGAGTGACAGACCAGCAGACCAGGCTGCTTGACTCCATCCAGACATCATGTGGACCACAGCTCCTTTCACATGCGGTCCCGCACCAGGCTGCCACGGGGACATCCCATTGCCTCGGGGACAGGAACAGGGCCCCCTGATTTAAGCAGTGGAAGAGCTGACTTTGCTCCGTGCTATTTTGCACATCAATTGTTACATAAATGAATTCAAATATTTGTAAGGTTGATTGAAAATGTTGCTAAATCAGCCTGCTCAGATTTAACTACCAGAAATTAAATCAGATAATAAACAATCAGCATTTCGTTCCTACAAAAGGGTGATAATTTTGTAGGACGTTGAGCTTATATTGTCTATGCACCTGCATGTGGAATGCTAGCGATAAAGTGAGATTCGATAGCAAATTGGACTGGCAGACAGATTTTGAACATAATTACTCAAAAGAAACCACCTGGAATCAATTTAATCATAGTGCAACTGATTTTTAATTTCCAATGGTACAAAAAAGTACCATCCACATTAGGCTTTTACTGACTTTGGTTTGTAATCATGGGATGTCTGTATTGTAGCCAAGCTAATTAAATAACGCTAAGTATATTTGTTTATTATTTGTTATACAGAAAAAAATACATTAAAGGTGACTCCTAAACAGCAAAATTAACAAAAGCGAACGGCTTGGCAGCCCGCTGAATCTGGGTTTATACAGTCTGTACTTGTTTAGCAGTTGTGAAATTCTGGGACTATTACAAGCCATTTCTATTGAGGCTCTCTGGACAATTAGCAGTTGCGCTAACAGGCGGCTGGGATACAAAGCCTTACTGCCAGGAAGGCAGCATTGCTGCAAAATACCATCTGAAACTTGGTGTGCGATGCTCATCTCTGTCCTGAGGAAAAAGGTACTGCCCTGGCAGAGAGGTGGGGTGGTCAGGGGCTAGGACCGCAGCCTGCCCTCACTGCTCTTGTCTTTTAAGACAAGAAAAGAGCTGTGCAGCCATCCAAAGGAGCACGACAGAAGTGCCAGGGCCCCTTTTGGCTCCCCTGGTTGCAGAGACACTCTGTATGGAGGCGGCAGCCGCTCGCAGCTGTCTGTGCATCAAAGGGGAAGGCAGCCGTCAGGGCACGCAGTGACTGGAGAATGAGTCCGAAAAACTCATTGTGTGTATTAGGAAGAGCAAAACAAACTGCCCCGTGGCAACTTGGTCCTGAGAGGAAAGGGCTGATGCAATTACACTAATTTTATCTGGGATGGGAAGTTGTCCCCAACCTGCTTTTATACTCTAAGTGATCCTTTTTAACCAATTTTGGTGTTTGCTCTGGATGTCATTCTCTTAGCTGGAAGCTACAGAGGCGCAAAGATCTTAAAGACCTGTATCCTCCCGAGACAGAGATCTGAGATGAGACAAAACTAGATTCTCGCCTTCTCATCCTGCTTTTGATTTAGGGAGGGAGAAATTAGATCCTGTGTTCTCATGGGGGGAAACATTAAAAATCATTTCTTCCTCTGAGCCTGTTGAGCATCGTGAGCAAAAGAACGTAGATCCCGTGCAGCCACAGAAAAGTGAGGTGCTTCCCCTCCCCTCCGCAACCACAGCATCCCCCTCCACTAGCAACTTGCCTGGCAGCAGGTGTGGGTATTTCTGGTGAAGTAGCCAAACAGAAAAATACGCCTTTCTGCTTTTATGCTGCCTCTGTGGGGGCTGTGGGAGGACAGACAATACCTGAGCTGACAGGATGCCTGGCAGCCCACAGCCTTCAAACAGCTCCCGGCGATGCTGAACTGGCAGAGTAAGTTCCCTGTGAGTCAGGGCTTTACAGGACACGGCACCGCTGGGCTCTGGGTACCACGTCATGCTGCGGCACTTTGATCCGAGGCTCAGAGCTGAAAGAACATCACTGAACCGCAGCCCATCTCCTGTACGCTGGGTCACCGGAGGGGAATAGAGAAGCCTGTGCTGGGTATCAGGGGATCCCACGTGACACAGGTAGGTGCCTGCTGGAAACCCAAGGATGCGCAGGGAACTCGCAGGGTAGGTTCAAGCTCCTGAGGGCTGCCAGCCTGAGTGAGGGGAACGCAGGAATACCCTGGGAACTGATAAACTGTGACAGCTCCTGAGCCCTCCCTTCTCATCATAATGATGTATTTAGGGTCATTTGCTGCTTTTCATTTGTGTGTACAATGCACATCCTCATCGCTGGGAGAAGTGGTCATGGTGGAGGCGCAGCATTTAGGCCAGGAATCTTGCCCCTGCCCCAGACACACAGGCACCAAAGAATGGGTGTTTATACAAGGCACATAGCAGTGCAATGCCTTGCTCATCCTTCAGACCTTAGGCAAAACCAGCCTGTTCCACTATATATATTTAAGATTGATAATTCCTGTCTCAAGAAGGCCCCAAGCAATTGGCTTGGCTTTAATAAAACACAAGTCACTGGTGCCTTCTCTCTTTCGCTCAAGGGTGAAGTAAAAGTTGCGCTTGTCCATTGCGGAGGACATGCATCAGAGAATTTCAGGCACAAAACTCAAATGCTCGAGATCAAGCTGCCCCCACAAGAGGTTTTTCCCAGCTGTCCATCCTGCAGGAGTCAGCTCCAGCACAGGTTATACAGCTGACCCAGTGTTCAGGCACTAGAGACCAGTAGTGTGGAGAGCTGCAATGGCCCCCACTTTTCTGGGTAATTGTGGTTAAAGCAGCACACTGGCTCCCTGGGGTTAAGATGCTCTAGGGTTCAGTCGCTTCACTTTTGCTTCACAAAGCAAGAAAACTAGAACAAAAAAACCTTACTGCAATATACTCAAAGCATCTAGAGGCTAGAAGACAACCTACGCCAAGGAAAGTCAGCTTTCATTCTGAATGAATGTATTCCTCACTCACATAGCCTGTGTGCCATATTATTGTAGACGACAGACCCTTTCTTTCCCATACCTGCCCCACAAAACCCTAGGCAGCCTTCACAACTACATGCAGAATTAAAAATGAACTAAGAAATGACATCCAACACAGTCTAACAAGAAGCAAACAAAGATGTAAAATGGCCCGTTATTTTTTTTTTCTTTTGAAGAACTCATTTAGAAATGGCAACATCCCCAAACAAGCCTGTAGTATTCACAGGCAATGATATAGCTCTGCAGGATGGTTAAAAATAAACTTGTTGAAAGGCTCTCCCTCTCTCTCTTATACTCTACGGGAATTTCCCATGACTGCTACCTTCAGGGTATGCTTAGCAGTGACACGCATGGACATGCTGGCACGCTTCATCCCTCTGGCCCCACCCTGTCACCGGGGAGTGGATCTGCTGGGAAAGAGCTTTGCTGACTCACCAGGTGGGATTCAGGTGCCTAAATATGGGTGTCTAGTGCCATTTGAGATGCCCTACAGTATCCCGCTTGATTCCCAGCTGCCGTTCCAGGACGGTGGGGATTTCCGGCAGGTCCTCTGCTGAATCTGCCCCCCTCAGATACTCTCAGGTCTCTAAAAGGGCACAAGGTGCCGAGACACACGGGACCACCAGTTTTCCCCCATTGGATCAGACGGATCTGCCTGGTGCAGACACACATGCAGGATGTCCCAGGGCAGCATGGGGGAAAGATGTACCTCAGGCACTGAGCAAAATTCACGTCTGGTCCCGACCAAGCTGGAGTCTGCCTTTTGCTGAGCCCTGGTTACCTGCAGAACAGAGCTGGTAAATGGCTGCTGCCTGCCTGAGCTGGACCCATGAGCAAACCACATGTGTTCCCAGGTAAGGGAAGGCTCCTGCAGGAAATAGCATCATCTCACTGTCCTCCTGATTAGACCTATTTCAGTGGGGACAGGTTAGATGCCCCAGTATTTTTCCTTCCCTGTGCTTTGGAGAACAGGGGAGGAAAAACTGAAAAGATGGCATAAAATACACTCTTTCCCCCAATGAGATCTTTTTAAAGTAAAAATATAAAATATAATAGAAGACTTAAAATAAAATGAAAAATGACAGTTTCTTGTGGGGAGGAGGTGCAGGCACTTGCTTTTCTGGCTTATTAAAACTTGGGATCTCTTTACTTTATGGTTTATTTTTCTTCTCCTGAGATTCTGAGAAGAACTCTCTGAATATCTCAAATGAGCTCTGGCCCCCTCCTTAACAACTGACTACCCTAGATGTTACCTGCATAGTGAAGTTTTGCCAGATGCCTTAGCACAGGAACAGAGATTACTTCCATGTGGACACTACTATTGTGGTACAACTGCCTTCTTTGCATGCTGTTCATCTGTTTCCCAAGTTTAACAACACAAAGAAAAAGCATTTTTGTTGCAAAAGGGAAATATCTACCAGGTGGCTTATGTTAGTATAGCTGCACTGTATTCACACCTTAGACTGCACCCAAAAAGCTTTCCCACCAACACAAGGGTGAAGGTCAAATGCCTGCAATCATTTATCCTGGTCAGAGCTTCCTGGATGTTAGCAGATCCACGGGCTCCCCTGGGATGCTCAGAGGAAGAAGAGCATTGCTGAGTGACCCAGTGGACCAGTATCAGATCAGAAATCACAAAACGAGGAATAAAAAGAAAGGTTTTCAAGGCTTCCCACAGTCTCAAGGACAGCTGGGAGCTTTAAAGCCTTCCCTTCCTATCCCTCCTGTGGCGGTGGTCCCCAGTGCAGTGGCTGAACTTCTCAGGCTTGCCCCTCTCCGTGTCCCTGGGAGGCCAGGCCACCACTTCAGGTGTTTCTGTGAAACACGTCAGGGCACGAAGGGTTATGAGCCACAGCTCGAAAGATGCTTTGCTGGTCTGGAGGGAGCCATGGGTTTGTGGGGAGGACATGAGTTGGTCATAGGCAAAGCTGATCTTTAGGCTCTCAGCCCCAGGGAGTAGAAAGTTTCATGTCTGCAAAGCAGAGGGCTCTACTAAGCATTTCCAAAGCAAAACTGTGACACCATTAATCTTTAGGGCATGTGATGAAAACTGGTGTCTGGATAAAGTTTATGAATCACAGGAGATTGCTGGGGAAATAGGCCTCCAGGGAGAAAATGCACATTTAAGAGAAGGGCTTGTGCAGAAGTGGGGATCCTGGCAGGTGGAAGCAGCATGCAGGAGCGGGGCTTTTTCTGCAGATTGCCTCCTACCACCAAAGGTTATGCAAGCAGCTGGACACATATATTTAGCTAGATGAAACAAGAGAGAAACCTTAGGAGCTGACACAGAGAATAACTATCAATAGGTGCTGAAGTCTTTTATTTCAGTACAACTGTTTTCTACCCCAGCAGCTTAGTGTGCTATTTTTGTAATAGATGTGCTGCTGCCAGTACCCATCAGAGCTGTATGCAGCTGGTGCTGCCGCCGATAGGGACCCGTAGGGAAGGGAAAGCTACTGGGACACGGTCCTCCACCAGTTCCCAGGGCTCCCTGAAGAGGCAGGGTCCGAATCCAGAGCAGAGATGAGCAATAGTTTTATTTTAGCACTCTGGGCACCGACACAGAGATGCAGTTGGGAGTTGTCCTCCAAAACCAAATGAGGGATGCTGCTGCCTCAATTTGGCACGGGTTGTTTATCGGTTTCCTGAACACAATCCTTTTTACAGGATACAGCATCTACCCTTGGACCTTACACAGACATGAAAGAGGAGGTTAAAAAAAGCACCCTGACACTGACAGGCTGATAGCACAGGTTTGAGGGGAAGGTTAAGTGAGCCTGATAAACTGGCTCATCAAATTGCTCACAAGAGCTGCGTAATATTGGATCCCATTAATTCTCAAACTTGTGTGTAACAGGGTTATTGTCATTCCAGATTGAGCCACCCAGCCACATGGCACTTCCGTCTGCCTCCCCTCACCCCAAGCATCCTTCCAGCGGCTGCCCAGCCCCTTTTGATGGAGCACCCTTGCCATTCCTGTCCCGGCCTGCCTCCGGTCTTGGTGGATGCTGCCAAGCTTTCTTGCTGGTTGGCAGATCTGGCGGGTCTCGGCACAGCCACTCTCCCTGATGGCACAGGCGCGTGTGTTCCCTGATCCTCCAACCCTCGACGTGCAGCTGGGGTGGCAATGCAGATGAAGATGATTGTCAGGGTTTAAAGCTGGATTGGCTATTAAAGGATGGCAGATGCTCTCTATTAACCCTTTCTGTCCCCCAGAAGGGGGAGGAAAAGAGAAAACGGAGAGAGACTTATGGGTTGGAAAGTTAAAACTGTTTTAATAGACAATAACAATGAAAAAGAGTATAATAATAATAGAAATAATTAAATATATACAAATATATACAAAACCAAGATCGAGCTCCCCCGATGTCGGTCATGTCACCTCTGGCGCTGCAGGGCAGGCTCTGGGAAGTCCTGGACTGGGCTCAGTGGCAGATGGCAACTGGATTCATGAACGCATGGATTGGGATCAAAGGCAGGAGAAAAAAAATGGACAGAGTCCTCTTCGGATGCCAGCCATAGAAGAGAGAGCAACCCTCGTGATCCCTCAGCTTTGAACTGAGTATGACGTGTATGGGATGGAATACCTCGTTGGTCAGTTTTGGGTCACCTGCCCTGTCCATTTCTCCCCGCAGGTGTGACCCTTCTATGGCTCTTCACTTATAGGTAGTGAGGAATTTAGCAGTGACCTTGGTTTCTATAGGAATAAGTATTAGCAAGAGCCTTTCTGCATAACTTTCCTACTGTTACCTTATTAATAACTATAAACTTCAAGCATTATCAATCCTAAAAGCAGACACTGTCTGCAAAACATACTGTGAGTTTCAGAAAATGCAGTTACTTAGAAGAAACTTAACTGAAAGGAAAAATCACTGAAAGGAAAATTGGTTCTGTTCTAGTCCAAACCAGGACAATGGTGCTTAGGACAGGATCCTGTCCTGGGATACTTTTCCAGTATCACTCTGTCCCATCCACTTTACTGTGAAATGGCTTATTTTGTATTCCTGAAGGCAAACGTGCACTTTGGAAACTTACCTAACCTTTGCCGGGCCTCCGACAAGTGGGCACCTCTATAATTTCCAAGAAGGCATCGAGCAGACCCGTCTGCAAGGGGAGCGGAGCGGGGCCGATGGGGAGGCGCAGGAGCGCTGGCGGTCCTGGCCCCACAGCCCCACGGCAGAGGGTCCCCCATCCTCCCACCACTGCATGCCCGCCTCCCGTCACCCTGCCTTCGGGAGGGCTCTGGCCTCCTGCACTTCATCAGCCTCCCCCCAGAGGTTTGCCACTTCTTCAGCACTCTGAGAGACAGGCCACACTCTCCTTGTTTTTTCCCAGTGATTTTGTTCTCCCACAATGTAAGTTAGTGCGGGATGTGCCCTGGCCTCTCTCCTGCTACCTTTCAGAATATTAAGGAAAACAGTTTATTATTTTTTTTCCATTTACCAGTGGCCAACTCACATCAATAAATTATCCTTACCATGTCTTGTAAGTAAATTTGTTGTCTCTTCCTGAGAGCTTTTCCCTTGCATATCTAAAGAGTTTCTTATTTACCTTAATCTCTTGCACAATATTTCTTTCATTCTTTATTTTTGCTTTTGTGTGCTTGTCTCTGTGTGTGCACACATGCCTTCTTGCACTGCCTTCCCTCTACCCCATAACGCCTCCCTCCCTCTCTGGGGTGACATTTTACACTTCATATATGTCTCTCTCTTATCCTTGATTATTTTCTGCACTTCCATATCATCCATGGTGCCCTGTTTTAACTCCTCCAGTATTTATTGCTGTGTGGCCTATAAAACACTTGGATGGTCCATGATTTACATGTCAGTGCTTTTCGTCTCCTACCAGCCCACCTCATGTCCTTTCTCTCCTTTGCCTTGCATCATTCAAACTCGCCAATACTTCTTGTTTTTTCCTAAGCAGTTGCACTAGGAGCAGACATCTCTGTTCCTTGCTGTTTGGGAACTACTTCTACCTTACTTTAGATTTTAGTGAAACCACAGGCTCTGCCTCTCTCCTGGTGAGAGCTCCAAACACCCCCAACAAGCACTGAAAGCACCAGCTGAGGGGGATTGCACTGGCTGATGGCTCCTGCCAGCCCTCATTGTAGACCGATGTGGGCTGAGCCCTGCTGTGCTTCAGCCTTGCTCTGCGGCAGGGGCACAACCGTGGCTCTTCCTCACCAGCCGCTTGGGCTGAGAACTGCACTGACCTTCGGAGATGCTGTGGTACCCAGCATTGATCTGCCACTGGTGGTGGTAAACATGGGCTCTCAGAAGAGCCCCCATCCCTAACCTGACCTTCATGTCAAACAGCCGGGAGAGGTCAGACTGTAATTTTGGACATCACTCGAACGCCTTTCTGATGCAGGGCAAGAGCAACATCTGACAGCCTGCACTGCAGATGCCTGGTTGTGGGGCTGGCTCAACGTCACACTGGAGCCAGTGGGATTGGACAGGTGTAAAAATGAGTGCGGTGGACCAGACCCACTGCAGAGCTCTCCCCGACACTGCAGGAAAGGTCATTGTTAAATTGCAAGAGGTGCTGGAGCGGCTGTAAAAGCAGAGAAACCCAGGAAAGGGCAAAGTGGCGACTCTGCTCTGTCCTCTGGAGATCAGGCAGGGCCAGGTTTATCTCAGCAATCCCATCCAGGAGCTTGTTTAAGCCATGCTTTAATCTGTCGCAAGAGCTAGGGTCAGCCTCTGATTTGAATCACTGAGAGCAAGTCTCATATACCATTGTCCTAATGCCTCTTATCTCAGTTATTTCTAAACATTCCTCAGCAGCAATTACACCTTTCCTCTCCAATCTCCCCCAAAGTATCCTTTACTATTTACCCACATCGATTTTTTGCATCCCATTTTATTTATGCCTGTTGCACCTTGAATTATAAAGTGAATGGCAAATTTTCAGACTCCAGCATGCTCCTGATTCCCTCTATGTGTCTGCTCCCATTCCTACTTCTTCCATACACCACAAATTGCTCTTTTGTTAGTGAAGCTACTTTATGAACTTCCAGAGGGAAGCCTTGAAGAGGAAGCGCACACCTCTTTTTTTTATGTCTAGCGCCTTCCTTTTATTTTATCAGTGTCCTCTTGTACTCCCTTGGGATACTTCTCCCCTCCTTTCCATAGGTTTCTTGTTAAATAAAAAGAAAAACACCTCAGAACACAGAAACATGCTCCTTATCATATATTTAAAAATCCTCAGGCCTGACTGTGTCTTGGACAGTGCATTTAAATACTGAAATTAAGCCCGGGGAGGGGACAACTTGTATGTTTGAATGCTCATAAAGCCTTATGGGACAAATAGCTTACTAAAAGCAGGTAGATAGTATTTTAATGCAAGCGGTTCTGATGATGTTATTAGAGTTCTCCGCAGAGACCATATCCAGAGCATACATTATATGTTGGAAATGAATAAGAAGTTCATCTAAAATTCACTTTGTGGACAAACTTTACAGAGAAAACACCTGGCGAGGCAGCATACAGAAATTACAGGTGGACCATGGGAGTCAGAGATGTCCCAAGCCTCCCAAATAACTTCAGCCAGCAAGTCTGACTTGCCTACAGCTTATAAAACACTGCACTTGTTTGTAGCTACAGGGAAGCCGTAAACTATGTTAGCTCTGGAGAAGCTTCATCCCAAAACTCAACAAGAGCAGGCACATTCAAGTCTTATATCCAGCACAAAAGGGAGCTGCCTTCTCTGGGAGCCAGGCAGGTTTGCATTACGTAGGTAAATGCTCTCGTCGGCTGCGGAGAGCTGCTGGTGGCAGGGGCAGGGAGGTGGTGGGTGGTGGTGAGTGCAGGCTCCCAGTGCCAGGGCTTTGCAGTCACAGGAGGCGCTGGGGTATCAGGTCCTTGTGTCAGCTTGCACGGGATGGCCTCCCAGGACAGCTCATTGATTTAAGAGCGGGCGATGGGCTAAAAGCAGCCTGTAGACTGGTGTCGGTGGATAATGGCTATTGCTGATTGCTCAGTACATTCAGTAAAGCCTTAACAGATACAAATCTTCTTGTGCCCATTAAAGAGCATCTCCTTCTAGACCACAGCTGTAAAGCAAAACATCAGCCGTGTCTTTAGGATGGAATTCTGACTAGAGGCAAGGTAATGAGTTAGGGACAGCCTGAAGGGAGAAATTAGACCTGCAGGGGCAAATGACAGGCTGAAATGACTAGAAAATGTAAACACACTTGAAGAAAAACCTCAAACCTCTATGTCTTTCGTTTGCTTGTTTAAACATGTTGCTCGAATTCTGTTTTGTTAGGCACACATTTCTTTTTCCTTCTTGACAATGATTCTGCCTCTCCTTTCTCTGCCTGACTGGCATTGCCAAACGTTGCTGCTAACTGGCATTAGAAAAGCAAGAGCAGAGAGGAACAAAGAAACTACAGTCACACAAAAGCAGGTATAAATAAATGGAGTTTTCCTGTGGTACTTCTAAAAACTAGACAAAACCTTCTTTCTCTTCCAAAAGAAACCATTTTATAATGAATCATTCATTGCACAGGGCTTATTGTTCAGCTGATGAACATGCGCAATGCTCATTTACATTAGTGCAGGTGCTGTGAGAGGAGGGTATAGCACAGCATATAGAAAACATGTCAGTTCCGGGGTGTTGCACAGATTGCGGCATCTACCCTGCTATGAAATTACTTGCAACTGTAGTTTCAATCTTCCCTCTTCAGCAACGGATCTTATTTATCCGTCATTATGATGCAGGGGTTTACATATCAACGAGCATCTTTCCCATAACTTCCATAGCTCTGAATCAACCCTTAAGTGTGCCCAGTGTGGGTTAATAACAACAAGGGAGCTCCCTCTCTACCAGCTTGAAAATATTCATATTGAGAAGGGAAATCACGTTGCTGAACAGAGGTTTGCAAGTCTCCGATGGGATCAAGTCCTGCCTTCTTGGAAATCAGATGGGAGTTTGGCGTTTGGGCTGCAAGGCTTTAGGGATAAGCAAGCACTGTCCTATGGGCTTTTCCATCAGGAGTCCCACCAAAGCCCCGTGGAGGTGAAGGAGGGGCCGTACCTTTGAGGGCAGCTGCTGTAGGCGAGCTGTAGCTGATCACTAACTGGTAACATGGGGCTTTCTCCTGCGGGAGAAAGGCTGCAGGACACCCAGCCATCCAAGATGCCACTGGCTTCAACGGTGAGATGGTTACTCCTTACGCTGCTGAAGCAGCGTGCTGGGCGCTCTGCAGGCTGAGGACAAGAAGACGATGATGGGTGCATAGGCTGGAGGGAGCACCCCAGTTCCCTGAACCCATCACTCTGCACTGAGGCAGGAGCACCCAGGCCAAACATCAGAGACAACAGTGGTTTGTCAAGCCTCTCACAAAGTCTCCCCACATGAAGCTTACCCAACTTCCACCCACAGCCAGTTGTGACTTTCTTGCTGTGGGTTGCACCGTGTTTCTCACATGAACATCTGCTCCCAGCAGCTGGCTGATGTTATATGCTTTCGCCCCTGAGAAAAGAGCCTGTCTGAAATGTCTCTCTGCACACGTGCATTTGTATGATCGGCCCCCAGTAATCCCTGGGTGGGTGCAGGTACAGGACTACCAGTGGGGGTACCCCAAGCCGGGAATCAGCCCTGGTCTCGAGGAGGTAGAGCCACCACCATGTGTCTCACTGCTTGGTCTTTGCCGGTGCAGAGGACTCCACCTTCTGCCGGCATTTCCCTCCTGTGGTGTGCCTTCCTCGGTGGTCTTCCAGCCCCATTTACAGGCAGGTTGTAGGACCCCGGTTTGAGCTCGACCTTTGCTCCTCTGCTTACTCAGAGGAAGTAATTTTCCCTAGGCTGTGAGTCTGTTTTGGAGGTATGTTCTGTCTCCCTCTCTATTTTCTCAGCATGCTTTTAAGAACTGGACAGCAGACCTGGATACAGCGTGCTGTATCACTGCCTTCGATTTCTGTACTGCAGGCACAAAATCCACCCCTTTGCTTCTCTCTGCTTATTGCTCTGCACCGCACAGCACCCCATTAGCCATGTTCGCAGCAGCGCTCTACTGAGAGTTCATCTTGAGCCATTTGCTTTACAATCATTGGATTTATAACAAGCTTGACCAAACCCCAATCTAATTTGAAACTGTGCTAAAGCACTTTTATATTTACTTTAGTAATGAAATAAAATTTCAGTTCTGTTTTTAGAGTGATTTATTTCAGCATCGCTACTGGTACAATATCTCATTTGTGTTTCATAAATTGCCATAGGCAGAAACAAAATACTAAAACTGTTTTCAGCAAATTCTTCTAAAGAGAATGTTTTCCCCTGTACACTGACATGCACAGACTTACCCTTTCAAAACCAATCGGTGAGTTTGGGGCTCCATCTGACATCTATAAAACATGCCTTATCTTTAGAAAAGGGTGAATAGCCATCTTCTGACTACCCAGCTATCTCCAGTGCGTCTTAGACAGGGTACATAAATATTGCGCTAAATTAAATCACGTCTGAAGATATGAACAAAAGTTATTTAAAAATAAAATATTCACATGATCAGAATGCGGTCAGCTTCTTTGGAGCACGGTAGCAGCGTGAGATGTCCCTGACAGTCCATGTTTCTAGCCCTAGGTTGGCCAGTAGGATCTGGTCTCTCATGGAGGACCAGGATAGGTGAAGAGTTCAAGGCAAGGCATCTCCACAAAGAGGATGGAGAGGAGGCGCCTCAGTTTTGAAACTCATTTTCCCCTTTGGTCAATCAGCACCCAGATTTATTAACCTTTCCAACAGGCTGTAAAGCCAATCTGTTTCCCTGTTCCAAGCTAAGGCTATTGCTAAGGGTGTGAATTGAAGAGGAGTTATTTATGGATAGTCCTTTGTCTAAGTTTATGCTGTTATTTTTAATTGATGTGATAGGCGCCCAGCGTACTGCTAAGATGCCTAGAGATGCATTTTAAAAATGTGAATACATAAATAACTAAAATACTCTGTACTCAACCAGACCTAAATTATGTAGTACGGAGAGAGAAGAGATTCAACAGACATTAGGGAAAGGACTGAAGGAGCACAGCAGACTAATGCTATTTGCAGACCCGAGAATCCTTACCCTTGAGCAAGCAATAGCGAGGAACTGCAGCTGGCAGCCCAGATTTTAGGTGGTGTTACAGCCCCTCATCCAGCCTTTCACTTGAAGGCTGAGTTCATATCTACAGCGACCTTGAACCTGTCAAAGAACAGAGCTCTTCCTAAATAAGCTGAATCAGGTAGAGGTTTAAGATCAGCCGTAGCTGGTGAAACTCTGGCCCCTGGAAAATGGCCAGGTGCTTGTCCAGCGGCTCGTGGGGAAAACAGGGTTTCACTGACTGGGTTAATCAGTTGTGTAAGTCAGGTATAACTACTGGATGAATCCATTGTAAGTCACCCACCACTTAAAAGGCAGATGTTTAAAGAATCAAAAGACATTAAGCAAATACACATCAGCTGGCGTATCAACAGGATGACTCTGATTGATTGATGATGCTAATACTATAGTGTCCAGTAAATAAGGCATACATCTATAAATGTACATAATTAGATGTAGCATATCATTTGTGAACGTGATGCAACAACCAGCATATCACAAATGTAACCAAGAATCACGCTGGTCTGTGATGGGGTATCTATAAACATATATAATTACATATAATAGTGCTGTAGTATGCTCATAATGTACCGTAGTTATTGGATATGTAATCCCAGATAGCATCTCACAAACAATGTTACTATACACGTGGCTAAACTATACAAGTGATAAATAGGGAATAATAAATATATCTATTTCACGTTTCTTCGTTTGTGTGTGGTTTTAACTCAAATTATAAGGACATGCAGGAGCAAAGGCAGAACATGTGAGCATCTCTGTGTGCATCTTGCTGTGGATAGGACCACCCGGAGCAGAGGCTGCAGCGAGCGGATGGGGCTCAGGGTCTTTGCGAGACAACATGCAAACCCCACATCATCTAAAGCTTCGCAACAGTGAAAGCGCTGACGGATAAACTTCTGGCCTGGGTTTCCCTGGGGCAGGTTTGCACTACAACCGCAACTAATAAACATTACTGAGCTATCACTTAAGCAAACCAGCTCGGGTAATTTTACCAGTTTGGTGAGCGTGGAGTGGCCTTCAGTGACCACAGGCTTTTGCTCAGGCCGCTGAGAGCCCCTGCGGCCATCGCTGCCATAGACACTGAGATCAGTCAAAGATTCAAAAGGCGGCAGCAGCGCGGCTGACCTACCCGGGCTGCGCTGGCATCTTGGGGCTGCGCCGGCATCTTGGGGCTGCACCGGGGGCTTGGCCTCGGGAAACAAAGGCAGCAGCTTCCCCTTTAAAACATTTTATTTTGGAGTTTTCTGTCTGCACTTTGCATTTCACCCAGCCCAGGATTCGGGCCGGCATGGGGCAACACCTTCTTGAGCAAGTGAGCATCTGTGAGCAACTGAGCATTTCTGAGGCATCCTCCCCAAAACACGCCAAGCTGAGGCAGGAGCCAACCCATGAGCAAAGGAGACACCACACATGCTCCTAGTGTTAAATCATAAGCAGAGAAAAAGGATGTGAAATAGGAAAGGCTCTCGTTCCTCACCTACAGCTCCAGCTCACGTGGGTCACCCAGAAGCACCTGGCTCTGGGGGCAGAGTTTGGCCAGTAGCTGCCACTCCAGGGGACAGGGACGGGATGTGGACCTGTCCCCCAGTGTGCTGCTTACCCCAGCACAGCCTATTGCTGTCACCACAGCTGGGACAGGTGGCACAGCCCACAGCACCCTGCCAAGCCCCACGCTCCTGCCAGGTTTTTCTCCCCCTTCATGCCATCACGCCTCCACTGCCCCGCTGGGAACAAACACTCACCATGGCAATAGGCACTGCCCTCTACTTTCCACCCTCTGGTTCCCAGTGATGGGAAATACCAGCTTGAGCAAGAAGGAGGATATATTTGCCATTAAGTACATGGTCGGAAATACCTGAAAGGGGTGCATGGAAGCTGTAATTGATGGAGGCATTGATCTTATTTGCTGATGTGAAGCAATGGGTATGTTCTGTCTAAGAGAGGATGTCAGAATGCATTGCACAATTCAGGACTTTTATTCCCTTTGTTTTGAAAGAAGTCATTAGGAACAAGATGGCTCAGGGATTTGCGTAAAGAATATGAAACCTTTATCTCTCCATCGCCGTTCAGGATATGACCTATTGATTAGTCACAGAAAGATCATCAGATCCTCGCCAGTGTCTTATGCAAAATGAGATGGTTCTCCTCTTCTGCAGCCTAGCTCCAGCTGAACAGATTTTCCAGTTGAAATTGTAGGAATTTTGTTCCCGCCAATTGGGCTTTCAGCTTTTAAAAAATCAGTTCTTTCATGGACTGTGAGCTTCAGTTAGCTCCTTGCTGGGATGGAGTTGAACAGGACTGCTGCCTTATCCCTAACGCTGATGCCTGCCAGTGATGTGGGGAAGGGACAACTCAAAAACGTGTCTTCAGGTGTACATACTTTGTGAGTGAAAGTACCTTGTGCAAGATGCTTGGCCAATGCTCCTCAAAGAGAAGAGCATGTCGGAATGGGTCTGTGGCTTTATCGTGACAACTTCTCAGGGAAAACACTACCGAAAGCAGTGGAAGCAGTGAAACTGTAGAACAAAGATGTGCTTTGGCAGATTAATTTAGAGGAGAGACCTCAAATGGATCAACTGTGTGAGCAGTGAGAAGTTTGGGCTAGGTGTTTCCCACGGGTGGTTCTGCCTAGCACAGAGGAGCAGCTTGCACTATGTGGTATGAGGCAGTGAAGCAATCCTTCAGTGCAGAGTGCAGCAAGTGTGGGAGTCACTCTTTCACCATGACTGTGGCAAGCTACCACATTTCAGCTAATCTGGGGTAAGAGCCTGAAAGGAAAGTCCTGCATCATGGGAAATGCAAGAGAATCAGAGGTAGCCCTCAGTGACAAGGCACTTTTATCATCCTTTCCACTTAGTGGAGATGCTTTGAGATTTTCAGTCTTTGTGTTGCCAACTGGAGTGCGAGGGAAGGGAGTGACAAGAGAATATCCTTGACTGGGTCCATGGTTGGGTCCACGACCCACACAGTGGCTGAACAAAATGCCAAACCAAACAAGCACTCTGTTACAGTGAATGGAATGGCGACAGTGTAGAACAACAGAGGCTCATAAGGAAATAACTGTAAATATAGCTTGGACACACAGGAAAAGAGGAACGAAACAGGACAGAAGAGCAGACAGAAATGGGTCTTCAATCTGTTCAGCTTTTCCCACCCATGACAAACCTCTGCTATGTAAGCACTGGCTCTCAGCTTGGGCAGCTGAAGCAATTAAGCTTTTAAGGAATACGTGCACTCTACTCACGTGCTCTCCTGACCTCAAGGACAGGACCAAACTCCTGAGCAGTCAGTCAATACTGGGTGAAAGACAGAGCATCTCGGACACTGCAGCACTGCATGCCTAACCTTCTCAGGCACAAATGTCAGCAAACTTGTAAAATTGCTTGCAATCCTTTGCCAAAGTGATGAGCAGTCCCATCCATGGATGCATTCCGAGCTTGGGCATGACCCTCGCCGTGCCCAGCTTCCTGCTGGCCATCACCCTCCTTCGGGAGCTTTGGGCAAGGCAGAGTCAGTTTGTACTCTATCAGCTCTCCTGAAAGAGATGGAGTGGGCAAATGGCAGCTACTGGCACCTCAGGGATGCGGTGAGAACCAGTAGCTAAGGCTTGCAAGGCAAGAATAAATAGCTGAGGATTGTGGCACATTAAGAAGGATGGAGGGGCTATGCTGGTCTCCTCATTTACAGCAAATGGAGCAAAAGGGAGGCTGCAGTGGCTCTGGCTGCACGGCTGTAACTGCAGGGAAGAGCCAGACCTGCTCTCCCAGGTGGATACCAAAATACATTACAAAGGAGAAAAAGCCTGACATGTTTTTAATAGAGACAAAATTTGCTGTCCTGCTGCCCTTCCTGTAAGCCTCAATAACGTAATGTAAAAAAGGAAAAAAAAAAGGGGTATGATCTCATGCTTGGTGCTCTATCTAAAGTGAGTTGCTGATTTCAGTCCAGCTCTTAGCGGGTAGATCTAGGCTTGGTGAGCATCTGCACGCTCCAGATCTGCTGGTGGTTTCAGCCAGAAAGCCGTGTCACTGAGGGCTCAGACCTCCTGTTGGGAAGGCACTGGGGTTTTGCTTTTGATTTCAGGGGCAAGAGAGCAGAAGGGACAGAGACTGGAGTATTTTTTATTTATAGAGGTAGTTCTTCCCAGGTGAGGGATTAGATTTGCTGTTGGGGTAGTCTTGCTGTGTGGTTTCATGCCAGCGAGGGCTAGAAAGCTCCATGCCCATAGAGGTAATGTATTCCACAAATCCAAACTTCACTTAAAAGTGAGAGAAGTAAAAGTGATGGGAAGTAATTAACAGGAAAGCCAGCAAAAGAACAGCTGAAAATACATTTAAACCCACTCCGAAAGGGGTTGTACCCTTACAACTAGTGGGTCCATTTCAAGAGGTCTTGCTTGCACTGATGTGACTATGCTGCTGTTTCATCCTTTTTGTCTGTTTATCCTCTTTCCATCCCCAAAGCCCTTTGCCGAGGAGGGGAGGAGAGGCAGCCCCCTTGATCAGTGGTGGGGCAGAGGGCTGGGGCAAGACCAGACGTGTATTCAACACCCGCAGGTGGATGCCCGATTGGCTGCCACTGTGGGACAGGGACCTCCCTGCTCCTGGAGAGGCAGCCGGCTCTTCACGGCCCCGTCCATGGCGGTGAACATAAATATGGCAAATGTTTCACAGAATCACAGAATCACAGAATGTTAGGGATTGGAAGGGACCTCGAAAGATCATCTAGTCCAATCCCCCTGCCGGAGCAGGATTGCCTAGACCATATCACACAGGAACGCATCCAGGCGGGTTTTGAATGTCTCCAGAGAAGGAGACTCCATAACCTCTCTGGGCAGCCTGTTCCAGTGTTCGGTCACCCTCACCGTAAAGAAGTTTTTCCTCATATTTATGTGGAACCTCCTGTGTGTTCCAGCTTGCACCCATTGCCCCTTGTCCTGTCAAGGGATGTCACTGAGAAGAGCCTGGCTCCATCCTCATGACACTTGCCCTTTACATATTTATAAACATTAATGAGGTTACCCCTCAGTCTCCTCTTCTCCAAGCTAAAGAGACCCAGCTCCCTCAGCCTCTCCTCATAAGGGAGATGTTCCACTCCCTTAATCATCTTCGTGGCTCTGCGCTGGACTCTCTCTAGCAGTTCCCTGTCCTTCTTGAACTGAGGGGCCCAGAACTGGACACAATATTCCAGATGCGGCCTCACCAGGGCAGAGTAGAGGGGGAGGAGAACCTCTCTTGACCTGCTAACCACACCCCTTCTAATACACCCCAGGATGCCATTGGCCTTCTTGGCCACAAGGGCACACTGCTGGCTCATGGTCATCCTGCTGTCCACTAGGACCCCCAGGTCCCTTTCCCCTACGCTGGTCTCCAACAGGTCTGTCCCCAACTTGTACTGGTACATGGGGTTGTTCTTGCCCAGATGCAAGACTCTACACTTGCCCTTGTTATATTTCATTACATTTCTCCCCGCCCAACTCTCCAGCCTGTCCAGGTCTCTCTGAATGGCTGTGCAGCCTTCCGTTGTGTCAGCCACTCCTCCCAGTTTCTATCCCTCTGCCATCTTGGCTACGTGCTGCATATTCATCATCTTTATATTTTCTTTACTTTAATCTCCTCCATTTGCATATACACAGGTCCAAATGACAACAATTACCATAAAACAATCGCATTGTTGCCCTACCAATAAAAATTGCTCTGTTAATCAGGAGACTTTCAGAGGCACCATGCCTGAAAGACCTCATTTTAAACTGGCAGGCTGAACAGGGCAGCAAATAAATTAGCCTTTATATGATTGCATGCTGAAATACATTGATTTAAGATTCTCCCCATTCAGCCTGACAATTTGTCTAAATAGGCTCATGTCTGAAGAAGACAGCTTGCAGACATGATGCGAATGACAGGGCGTTGCAAATATAATGCAGCACTCTGCAGAGCGAGGGAGCGAAAACATCGTGGAAGGGATTGGCAGGCTAAAAGAGAGGGTTAAAAATAAACAGAAGCAGGTACTCTGACCAGCACAGCTCAAATTTCATCCTGATTTTCTTCTTCCATTTCTAATTGCTAAGTCACTACAGGGAGAAAGCAATTACTGATCTGCTATAATTCACCATGTCATCTTTAGGTCCTCATTAGCAATTCCATCGACAATCTTAGCATTTAGCTCCCATCCTGTGATTCTGACTGTCCTAATCACATTGTGATGGTTCGGGGTGCCTGAGGAGCAGAGAGCAGAGACCACGTCTTCCTCTGTGTTTGGAAAAATGCCGTACCTTTGGTATAGATCATCAGAAGTTAGTGACTGAGATGGGCTCCAGTCACTGCTGGTGCTGTGGGCTCTGCCTGTGCCATTCCCATGTATGTTTTCAATCCTGGTCAACAACAGAAACACTTGAGAAGGATTATTTCCATTTTTAAAAAGCATCCCATGAAGCATCCTGTAAATCAGCCCTATGACACAAAGGTTTTGACTGTGTAAAGTAAAACCCAGTATTTTTCCTCACCGGCAGCATGCAATGCCAGGAGGATGAAAGAGCAAATGTCACTTGCAGCATTAGAGTGGACTCAACATTAGATTTGATATAAAATAATATGCATATTTTGATAGACTGTGTAATAACATCTAGGCCCCAGTGGATTATAAATATTAAGCAACTGGTGAATTTTCAGTGCAGGGTAAGGGCAGAGAGGTGAAGATTTATGGAAGGACTTCACTGGAGACCTTACCATCCAGAAGGCTCATAAGGGCTAGCTCAGGGAAGATGTCCCAGCTGGTGCCTGGGAGACCCTTGGCCCTGCATGGGCACATGCAGAGCTGGGCTGTACGAGGCCGTGCTACTGGAGCGAGCCATGGCGGAAAGATACCCTTCTCTACCTACTACCTGCCCTGCCAAGCACAAGGACAGAGCTCAGAGCAGAGTGCTTCTCTCTCTCAGGACGTGAGGACACCCAGACCTGCAGCTATGGATGCATCCATCATTTCTGGAGTTAGTTTTTGTGGTTTGTAGTGGTCAACATCAAATATTGCCACTTGGAAGTACATAATGTGCTACAGAGAAGTCTACAGGTAAAGCCCCATGTAAAAGAGTATGTGTCATAACAAAGCCCAAACACATGTGATTCCTGTGAAGACTGTGGCCTTGGCAACAGAAACTGCAAGGAAAGCAAGGGTTTTCCATGTGTACCAAAGCACCAGTGGAAATCCCTTCCCCTTGGCATGCAGACATGCCCCAAGGCATGTGCTGCACAGACGCGTGGGACCCTTGCCTGAAGACTCACCTGCACTCCCTCAGCCTGCACACTTAAACTCAGGGCTCTCTTACCCACGATGACCTGATTCCTTACTGCTTTGCTCATGACATAACTGGGCCTCCACTGTCCAGAGACCCTGAACTTTTCATCTTCAACCAACATGCAGTGACGACCAAGGGTAGCTAGGAAAAGCTTATTAAAAGAGCAACATGTGCCACTGAGTCCTGAGAGCTGGTGCTCTAACTTGTTAAGTGTTAGTCACCAGAAAGTTTGGGAGCACTGTCATGATGAGAAGTCCTACCTGTGTGTAGCAGGACAGGGAACAGCCGCTGCAGGTGGCCGGCTATCAAGAGCATCACGTGGGCTTTCAACACCTGCTTCCTGCTTCTGCTTGGGTATTGTGGTGTACTGACATCTGAAGAGGGTGGGGGATCTGGGAATGCCTTGCTGATGCTCTAATTGTCATTTATTTGATTGTCCCTTACCTTAGACCCTTATTAAAGCATTTCAGACATGATGCAGTTTTCTCTAGTGGACCGATAAATTAAGGAGTCATATATTTTTAGAGCACGCATTTTAGTAAACAAACAATCTGGAAAAAAAAAAAGAAGAAAATCTCTGGGAAGCTGGTATTGGGGAGAAAACAGTCTTCATGTTCTGATCATTGGAAACGGCTCATGTTGGACAAGTGGGAACAGAGCAGCTGCCTGGAAGACAGGGAGAGAAGGGCAGGGCTGGGGGTAGAGGGTGCTGCCACAAAGGCACCCTGCGATTGTTGGGGGGGGAATGGATAGGTCTGCCACTGTGAGGGACAACAGTGGGCTGCTCAGAGGTGACCCTCTTCCATTTTGTTTGGAGGTATAAGTACAGCACAAAGACACTGCCCAGTCTACTGGGGGAAGATCCTCTTCCTGAAGCTGGAGCCCAAGGTTTGATATGCAGAGGGAAAAGGGTTCAGAAAATACCCAGAACCAAGGACTGTGCTTCATGTTCTGAACTCGTGTTGGTCAGCACTCTGTACCGGGAGGCCCTGCAAAGCCTCGCTGCATGAGTTCTCCCACCTCTTGGATTCAGAGCATCCATGTCCCCTGGAGGACATCCCTCTGATCCCTCCTTCACTGCTCTGGCCCAGCACAAACGCACCCTTTTGATGGGACCAGAGGCATGACAGCATTGTAACTCAAATAGCCTTTCTGTCTGCAGTTGCTGGAAATTGGATCTTTTAATCCACCGTAGTTCATCTGCACCGTTCTTGTGTGTGTCCATCTTGGGATCCGCAGATACTCCTCTTCCTTCAGATGGCTGGTTCAGTCCTGTCAGCCTGCACTGGTTTTGTTTCTCTACAGGATTTGCTTGAGGTAGGAGCATCCTCCTCTTTCTCTCTGTCCAGGCTACGCACCGTCCACTGATTCTTGCAAATTCTTCTGCATAGCAATGTAATGCATTATTTTTCGCACAACCTTTACATACTGGGGGTTAGTTTATGCTGACTGTCACAGGCTGTGCCTCTTTACATGCCATTTTTTGCTAGAGTCCAACTTTGAACTTCTCATGACCCTTTTGCATCAAGCCTTCACCTGCAGTGTCTTGATTTTTTACTCTGTCCCTTCTGTCACGACACTGTCCTCCTCCTTCCATGATTTACCTCTCTTGCTTGACAAGCTTTCATTCTTGGTCACGCATTAATTCTGTGCCTTCCTTTAATCTCTCCCAGAAGATCTCAGTCCAAACCCTTGTTATATCACAATCTTATCACAGACTTTGCTCCTAAAATCATACAGGTATTTCTGCAGCTTGAGATCACTTGCCAACCGTTCCTACCTTGCCTACACAGGCAAAAAGATGTACGTACATCTTTGTTTCCTGTTGACATAACATGCACCATGCTGAAGCTTCCACTGTGCATTTTCACAGCTAATCTGAGTTAACTAGCAAATGATTAAGAACGAGCTGCTTACAGCAAGGAGCAGAGGAGCTCTTTTTCTGGGACCAATTGCTCGTACGTAGTGCTTGGCCGTAGCTGAGCCTCCTCCAGCTGCTCTCCATGTTTGCAGCATTTTGGTTCCTTCTGGGAGGGTCTGGCTGCATAAATGGGATCTCCCACACCCCTTCCCAATTTAAGGCTGTCTTCTGATGCTGAGGCGAATGCAAATCCTAACTCAGGGTCCGAGTGCCAGCAACTCCCCTTCCTGGAGGGCCAGGCCAGGGATGTGTCTGTACCTGATGCGCTGGTGGTTGCCGTGCTGCAAGAACATCCCTTTGGGGATGGCTCTGATTGCTGCTCCTCAGGCAGCGTGGTGCACTGGCTGCCCCGCCACTCAGCTGGTGAGTGGGCACGTCTCTTCTGCATATTCATTAACGGCAATATAAAGAACAGATGGCACCTTCTTCCTTTAGCGCACTGAAATGCAGTTTGGTATTATTCTCTGTTCTTTGTTACAAGTAGGTTTAAATTACATTAGAGGCTTCAAGATCTGCAGTACATGTCATCCCTTATCATGCAGGGCAGGAAAAATAAACACCGTCAAGCTCACTACCCAGTTACTCATTTGTAGGAGAAATTTTATGTAGGGGGAATCGGCTCTTGGTCAGTGCGCATCCAAGGGCCAGAGCACTCCTTCGCTCAGAAAGACAACTCAAAGGGTTTCAGGCCTGATAGGGCTGACAAGGAGTGCCAAGATAACAGAGTTTTGCTTTGGGGAAAATGTCCTTAAAACAGTTGGAAAAAGGGAGGAAAAAGAGAGCCAGATTTCAAGGATATAATTAATTACCCAGGTATTTGCATTTTCATGTTCAATCACGTAGGTAGGGGTTTAAATGCGCATTAATCATTGAAAAGTCTCAGGATAAGTATTTAGTTACACGGAAATGATCTCCAGATTTCTATTCCAAGGCAAAATACTTAAGAGGATGTTGAGAAATGGTCAGGACCAGGAACAGTCGACGAGAAAGGAGTAAAAGCTAAAGTTCAATTTTACAACAGGATCTGTGCTGTTAGCCCCGTAATTCCTGTGAATAACCTCTGGCTTCAGTGGATTTACAGTCTGACCTAAATAGCACTCAGGTGTCTGCTCGCCTTCTGCACAGGCTGAGCACGCTTCAGCTTTCATATTCAACAGAGGTATGGAAATTTATTTTTGCTTTTTTATTTTCATCCGGAAATTCTGCTTCACTGGAAAAGCATTTACTTCCAATGAGAATCTCTGGAAACATCCATAGTCCCTCCTCCCAGAAACATTGTTCTGCGCTCCCAATGGTAATAAAGTGGGGTTTGCTCATATTTGGCTCTCCATATGGCTGTCATTAATTTTGTCACCATTTCTCAGTGCTCCATGTACCCAGTTTCCACAGCTACTTTTATTACCTTGGAAAAAAAGTCAGCACTTTGCAGGCGGATAACATATTTCAGCCACTTTCTCCAGCTACTTTAAGTATCACAACACTCCGTGTAGTCAGGCCCATTGATTGAAAAGTGAAGAAAGAAGTTTGTTGATGTGGTCCAGGAGTAAGGAGCACGTTAAACAGAGAAGCAGGAATCAAAGCCACTTGTTCCAAGTCCCAGCCCTCTCGTCCAAGGCACATAACACATCCTCTGCCTTTACCTGGCAGGGGTACCGCAGGAGCGGGGAAGTCGGCTGTCACGCTCCTGCACTTCACTACTTTGCTGTCTTCAGCAGTAGCTTTTGTCCAAAACCTGAAGCATTTCGTGTTTGAATTTCACCCTTTGTAACACCACTGCTAACAACCCATTGGCTTCACTTAAATTCAAGTGAGTGACAAAGCCTTGTCTTTTATTAATATGTAATAAAGGATGTTGTTTCCTTTTTTTTTAAATATTTTTTTTTGTTTCCCCACTCTTTGCTCTCTGGATTTGAAGTCGCTTTAATCTGCTTAAACACAAGTTGATTAAAAATGCAGGTAATGAATAAAATTCAAGAACCTGTCAGCAGCACACACAGCTTTTTCGGAAAACACTCCTGCAAAGTCCCCTCCGAGTTCCAGCCTGCCTTCATGCATTACTGGCAACCCACCATCTATATTGTTATTCATCCAAAAAGCTCAGATCATTTACCCTACAATGGGCAGTGGTTTAAATGCTCCCTTCCCGCAATGTGTAACTCCAGAGAGAAGAATCTCTTCTTCCCCTCGTACAGCCACATGCAGAGGGCTCGGGACCTCTGAGCACGGCACAGCTCACACAGAGGACTTTGCCCATGTGAAACGTGTCTGCCCCACCAGCTCCCTGAGCCCACTTGGCTTCCCTGGGGACAGGCTGGACTTGGGAAGGGAGAGAAAGCACAGCACCAGATGGCTTTCTTTAAAAGGACTATCTTTCCTCTTTCCAAGGCAAAAAGACCTTCAGAGAGATTTACCTCCCACTCCCAATTTTGGGTCAGCTAGTTAGTCCCCCCACCCAGGGCACCTCCTGCAACCAGGAGGACGCCAGACTTCTCCAGAGGGTTTCTCTGGGCACGGGGTCATGGGCCACTACCAAGGCATCCTCTTCAAGGACTTCCCTCTCTGTCCCTTCATCAGGAGGAGAAGAGTGACTAGACGCTTAGCACTGGAAAAGTCATCGAGCAGGCTCATTATCCTGTTTCCCAGCTCATGATCTGCATGGCCAGGTTCAGAGTTTTCCTCTTTTGCCGATTTCAACTAGAGGTAAAAACTATCCCTGGGTGAAAACCTGTGTTTGCACTTTTTAATTTGTTAGCAGCCACACAGCCAGATCTCAGGGTTTTATCGAAAGCTCTGTGGCACTTGGTATGCCAGCTGAAGCACCCACTCCTGGAGATGGCTGAGTTTATGAATGTTTCAGCCTTCTTTTGACCACTTCACTGATTTTTTTTCTCTTTGCTTTTAAAAACGGTTTGCTTTAACTCTTATCTTAGAGATTTTACGGAGTTGTAAAACATTTTTTGTAAAGAAAACACACATTTTTATAAAAAATACTGTAAGACTTTTTTGACTGGCATCCTCACAAATAGCAGAATAACTCCACCTTGGTCCTATGAAACAATCTTTGCTTCTAACTGAAAAAGAAAATCTCATGTCTATTGTATCAGGAAAGTTAAAAAATATAAATAAAGTGGCTGAAAGGACGTACAGATATCCACTGAATCCATCAGAATGCCAAATAACACCCAAACAAAAGATGAGAATATCAAGACAGTATCTTTTATATTCTAGTTTATTATATACGACATTGAATGTATTTGGCCCATCATAGTAAAGTTATGCTTGTATGTCAGAATTCACCAGCACATTAAAAAACACTAAATAGAACAAAAAAAAAGAGAAAAACAACTAAGACAACTGCAGGTGTTGGATCCACTTCTCAAGTTGTGATCCAAGCTTGCATACCAAGGATGCTATTTTTAGCAAGGAGAAAAGTTTGAAAGTAGCTGAACTTCTTAGCTCCCAAGTTTTTAGCTATACTAAACTCTTCCCTTAAAACAAGACAAGAATTCTTCTCGAATCCTTCCTATGTGATCACCTACAAACATTTTAAAACTCTTTATAAACCAGATAAGCTTGAAAATATAACATAACTGATTTCCAAAGTCCTTTGGAACAACCTACAGCACAAAGAAAAAGCCCTCCTCTTAGTTTACAGCTAAACTGTGATGATTAAACCAAGCTCAAGACTGGGGAGCTTGGGACTGGGAATTCATGGGACTATTTCATGCCATGTTATCAATTTCCAGATAATGATTTTTCCTGTGATCCTCACACCCATGTTTTCTGTCTTGTGGTCCCGTGATCAAACCCATAGCTGTTTTCTACATTTTAAGTCTGCTTGTATTTGCTCAAGCAATTGTTTTTCCCCTTTGCTGTTAACTCAGATGTATCCTAGAGCTGAACATGTCTCCTTCAAGACACTCCTGCAGCAGCTCCAACTCCCAGCAGCACTTCTGCCAGGCAACAGTCCAGCTCCTTCCTCCTCTCTTTTGCAGGACTTCTCAAAGAAAGAAGCAGCAGCGTCTACTTTCCTGCACAAAAAGGTGCATTTGCATATTTTCAGCAGCTTTGCACATGCCTGGAGCAGCTGTTGCATTATGGAGCTGAGGACGGACCATGCAGGACTCAAGTTTGCTCTCTCCTCAGAGGAGGGAGCTCTGTCTTGCAGGATGAGGCTGGGGAATCCCAAGCGGAAGCCCTATCATAGAATCATAGAATCATAGAACTGTAGAATGGTTTGGGTTAGGAGGGACCTTTAAGTTCATTTAGTCCAACCCCCCTGCAATGAGCAGGGACATCTTCAACTAGACCAGGTTGCTCAGAGCCCTGTCCAACCTGACCTTGAATGTTTCCAGAGATGGGGCATCTACCACCTCTCTGGGCAACCTGTTCCAGTGTTTCACCACCCTCATCATAAAAAATTTCTTCCTTATATATAGTCTGGCCCTATGCTGGACACTGATGGTTGCTGTGCAGAGTTTTGCTCTCTTCAAATGTATGAGCTGAATAAAAGTAACACCAGTCTAATGGGACCTGAATCTCACCTCACCTGGCCCCCAAATGATCAGTGGTAGTGGATCTGCTCAGCGTCTCTGAGCCTTGAAGGGAGCACATGGTGCCTTCCCCATCCCCTTGCCCAAAGGCTTGCACTCAGGAAGGTTGCTCTAAGTCTCCAAGTGGTCGATACGCTCAGCCTCCTCCCTGTCCCTACTACGTCATATGGACTTGGGACCTTCAGAAATACCCTAGGTCTGATAGTACAGGTGTGCTACATGTGGGCATGAGAGATGCTCAGCTCAGTTTCTCTAAGTTTTTCTTCCTTTTTACCATTACTTACTCAGTCTCAGGAGGCTAAATTTATTTCCAGAGGGATAAAGATGTGTCAGGAGGATGCATCTAAAGTGAAACGACTATCCATTAAAGATCAAGGCATAAATAGAGCTGTCTCCAGGTGGGCTGGGAATTGTCAGCATTAGCGTCCATCCCTATTCCCTTCCAACAGCAATCAGCCAGGGGTCCGTGCTGGATG
The DNA here is from genome assembly GCF_013368605.1 of Nyctibius grandis. NCBI lineage: Eukaryota > Metazoa > Chordata > Aves > Nyctibiiformes > Nyctibiidae > Nyctibius > Nyctibius grandis. The sequence continues at coordinate 28,391,456 of NC_090659.1, forward strand.
TCAGGCAGGTGGGGACCCTTCCCCACAACAGGCACCTCAGGGGCTAGGCGTGGGAAAGCAGCTTGACAGACCTGAAGCCAGCCTGGTTAAGCTGGCTTAAGCAAGAAATACATTCTGCAAAGGCAGAGAGGAGGATTCCTAGATGGTGAGCCTGCTGCAGCCAAGGAGCCTGCCTCCCCCTCCTTGGAGAAACCCCTCGCAACCATGCAAGGGATGCCAGGAATTGTTTCCTCACATACCCTTCGTCCCAGCCCACCATGCCTATTCCTCTGCCTGGGGCACTTGGAGGAGAGTGATGATGCCAGCCTGTGCCCAGCTGCTGGCAGCACCCTTGCCTGCACCCCAAATGACCATGCTGCCCCACAGCACACTGGCAGCCCCTGCGCACCTCACCACCTCCACACTGGTGGCTAAGGCTCTGGAAGCTTGCTGGGCTTGCACCGCGCTGCAGAGCACTGGGGGCCTGGTTCTCTTGGAGGTACATCACACCCTGTGTTATTAAAAGCATCCTTTGTTTCACACTGTGATTGCACATGCACGCACACGTAGCCTGAAGTACTTTCTCTTCCATTTTACAGAAGTGTTTTAAAACTGCACAGGGTGAGGGAAGGACCAAACTGAAATTGCTCATACCAAAAATTGTGCAATGCATCAGCAAGCGTTGTGTGTTCTAGGATGAATGGTATTTACTCTACAAATGCAGCCCAGCCTAGAATATTAAAATGTTTTCTAGATAACCATGATATATAACTAAAAGCTGGAGGTGCCAGTTAGGAGAAACAGGCAGCCAAAGGCACGCTGGGGATAAGTGTTGATAGGGACCAAGCAGAGGCAATTTCCCTTCTCCTCCTAGCATCCTGCTAGATCAGGATGCCAGAAGAGACACACTTCCCCTTCCCTGCTCTCCAAACGTGGCCTGGCAAAAATACAGAAAAGAGTTTGCCAGTCAGCAGAAGGAGGTGCAGCAGCAATCATGGCAGGGACCTTTGGACACCTTGGAGAACTTTCAGGAGAGGACTTAGGCAGGGAGGAGGATTGACCTTTTCTCCTCAGCCCTGTCCCATACCTGGCTTTTCTGTTCCTTTCTGAATCACACCTGAATCAACTCCACACTCCCCAAACATCAGGTGGCTTTCCAGCACACCCACCCACTGTGTCCTGGGACCAGCAGCAATGCTGTGTTTGGCAATGGAAACACAGGAACCAAAGGGATCTTTCTGGTTGTCCAGACCAGTTGCACACTGACAAGGAAAGCCGTATCTCTATCAAAAGTTTGCCAAGCAGCTTCTCTAAACTAGTTAGGATTTTTTGTCTTCTTTTTTGCCCCCGAAGTATCATTTGGTTGTATTTACTTGTCCTGCGTAATGTTATGACAAACTTTGATGGCAGCAGCTGAATTTCCAGGGGAAGAAGAAAAGAATAGAGCAGCAAAAAGAAGACACAGGCTGCAACATGTCATGGATGTGAACTGACCTCAGTGCTACCCATCCTCCTGGATTGCTTACGCTGCAAATCCGCTGGCATGCCCAAAAGATGCAAATGTGTAGAGGCTCATCAGCACAGGCACTTTAGGGATGAAAAATAATCCAACACCAGCAGCCTTCTTACTTTCATCTACCCAACCATGAGAGGAGATAAAAGTGGGGTGGATGCGAGGGAGCCCACCAAGGACTGATAATTTTATGTCCAGAGCACCCAAGGCTGTGGGACTTGGAGGGAAGTGCCTCAACTCACCCCTTTTCTGCTCGCTCCATGCTGAAAACTTCATTTCCAGCAGAGCAGAGCTCCCACCAGCCTGGCAGAGCTGATGGAAATGTCAAGGGCTCCATGGAGCTGGGCTCAGTAGCAAGGGAGCTCCCCAAATTGTGCTCTGCTCCCCATGCAGGGACTGTCCCTGTGCCCAGACACATTGTGGGTGCATCGGGTCCAGCTGCCCTGGGTTGTGGGTGCCTTCCCACCCTCACCTCTTGCCCCCAAGCAGCACCTCAGCTCCCCACCTCACCCAGCATCCACCAGGCAGGGTTGCTTCACAGCAGGTGCAAGATCGACATCCAGATTATTTTTGGGCTTTTTTTCAGTGTTTCTTAATGCAATGTTTGCAATGTTTTGTGAAATGAGTGTTTGCGGAAGAATCAGGCTTTTGGCAGAGATACAAAGAGCAAGCACTGACCCGGGATAGGTGTTTCTTTTATCTGCTGGCTCGCGTTCCCATGCCCAGCTCCCAAAGGACAGAAAGCTGTCGCAATCGCTGTCAAGCAGTCCTGGTTCTTTAGTTCAGAAGGATGGAGACTAATCAGCTCCCTTTCGAGATCCCCTGGCCCAGCCTTTGGGGTGCTGGATCCTACTTAGCTGACTTCCAGGGTGCCAAGTGCTTAAGCCTCCCGAGATGTGCAGATGGTGCCAGTGTTTGGTCTCCCTTCCCCAGGGGAAATCAGTGGTAGGAAATGATATGGCTGGAAATTATATACACACACCCCCACACTCCGCAGAATCCACCCTTCCATGAAAATGCCAGAGAGACTTAAACAGCTTGCATAATTTCAAGAGGAAGTAGCAAGGGTAGAAATAAATACACATTGTAATTGTACAACATGCCCAGGTTAAAAAGGAAAAAAAAAAAAAAATCTATGTTCACAAAGGTATCCAGATCTGCTGGCAGCTCTTGGAGCCAGATGGGACTGGATCTACAGAAAAGCACAGCAGGGTAAGTGCCTGTGGTGGGAAGGGAGTGGTGCCACCACGGCACTCCCAGTCCAGCACTACCGGGAGTGGCAATGGCTGCTTCTCTGGTGACAGCCACCATTGCTACCCATTGCTCCAGGTGGCTGCTGGCACTTCGGTGGCTTAGCAGAAGTTGCAATGATTGCAGGGACAGATAGCCTCAAAAAATAACTGCTTTGAGATTTACTGAACCTATTTTGTGTTCTTACCTTGTGGGGTCTGCTTGCTTTGTTTCTTAAACTATCAAATGTTGATCTGCATGTAGTAGCAAGGGCATGGAAATTTTACTGAATAACTAACGCAACTAAAACAATAAAAATCTCTTCCAGACAGTTCCAGGGTGAAATAAAGAGCTTTTCTCTTCTGCTTGGAAGGCTTCATCTCAAGTTACCAGGGGACACAGGGAAACACAGTGCCCTCAATCACCCTTCCCCCATGAGTTTGCCCACTGAAGAAGCAGCACCTGAGGAGGGAGTTCCCACCCGCCCTGCACACCCAAAATAAAGTACTGGGTATTTTGTGGGATGAAGGAAGTAAAAGATCCCTGAGGCTGCAAGAGGGAAAGGCTACAATGAAGTCAGGTGGCTGCTGTCCCTGTGGCAGCCCATACCGTTCCCCTCATCTCAGCAGAGGTGAGCCCCATTTCCCCTGCAAACAAAAGGAGCATCAAACCCAGGAGCTTACACGCTGGGATGACATTCATCCCAGCGGGGCTCTGCTCCCAAGGAGAGCCGGCACGAGGAAATTATGTGCAATACATTTAAGTGATTTAAAGCTCTGTGCGTGCACAAGCCCCCTGTCAGCTCTAGTTACCTTACGGTCAGCTTCAAACCATTTGAAGATTTCTTTTCCAGCTCACAATATGCATGCAAGGTGGAAATGAAGTCTACAAAAATAATGAGTCTGGGTTAAAAGGAAAATATAATTTCAAGGAAGAAGATGCACATCACCCCATAAGACAGAAGAGTCTAATATATCCCTTGGAAGGAAATTCCCAACCCTGACCCAGGTGCTGAGGAACTGAGGGGCTTGTGGGTGCACTGGGCACTGACAGTCCCCTTGAGCCCACAGGAGACACCAGCTAGAGGGGCACGGGTGAAATGGATGCCGTTGGCATATGGGCACTTGCATCCAGGATGAAGACAATCTGCTTGTCGTTTCCCCCCCTCTTAACGCGTGGGTAGCTAAAGGAGAGCCAGTATTAATATGAGTTTATCTGGAGGCAAACAGCAATTCTCAGAAAAGCAGTGGCAAGCGTCGATGAGACAGACATAAATCCAGTGACAAACGGTCAACACAGAAGTCTCAGATTCACACATTTTGACACAAACGTGAAATCATTGAATATATTTCTGTTTCTCATTATGCTGCATCACAGGGAATTACAACACGTCTTTTAACGTGCAAAGATCTTAGTTAAAGTTAAAGATTAACTGCCCTTCTTTATCTACATCTAAGCTGAGCTCAGACTATCACAATGGGCACCTCTCCAATTTCTGTTTATAATTTTGAATCACCCTTCAGATGTCTGTTTTGCTCTCGTAGCAAAGACCAACTTTGAACTTTGTGCATTACCAAGTTTTCTTCACCAAGACCTATTTCTCTCTAAAAAAATCACCCAAACTGAGGCCATTTTACTTTCAATGCGCTTAAATTTTACCCCCCTTAAGCCTGGTGACTGCCTCCCTGAACTCCAATTTGGGCTTCTTCAAAGCTGAGGGGAACAAATGGGATTCTTTCTGACTGTATCTATTGTCTTTACTTGCAGTCCTTGTTGTGCATGTGATGACTGGAGAACTAGGAAGTGTCAGAGTTTACTGCAACTTCTAGATAAGTTGGAGCAGAGAACTTATTTCACATCTCGTATATACATTAGGGTGTATATCTATATCTCTGTATAGCTACAATTTCTCTGTAGCTAGCCTTTCCGGGGGTTTCCTGCTCCCCCTCCAACTTTATCAGACTTGTCAGGAGAAAACGCTCCAAAGAATATTTTTATTTTTCAATTTCATTTCTGACCTTCTTAAAGATTTTTTTTTCTCTAGAGTAGAACATGGAACATATTCACTACCAGGACATTCAGGGGCTCCACTCAGAGCCAGGCCACTCTAAATTAATTACTATACAAGCATGTAGAAAGAGACAATTGCTACCTCATAGCATGTATAGCTGGGACATCTTCCCGAAATCATTGACACACATACGCACACAGAAAAATAATTAAGTCTGTCTAAACCCAAACCTGTGTTCTGGGTCAACTGGAAAATGGCCAAAGACGTTTGCAAGATCCCACTATTTTGTTTGCAAACTAATCACTCGTTAGAGCTCTGGAAACAGGGTCTAACTGCAGGGGGGATAAAGCATCAGCAAAGACCATGTGATACCCAGAGTCTTGCCTAAAGCCATCTGGTGAGCGTGTGTCCCCGCATCCCTACCAATGCATATGGGAGACCTCTACATCCCAAGCTTGGAGACCTACATGGGCTCCACAACCCACTCCACAGCAAGCACAAACCCCTTCTGCCTTCTTGTTACAGACAATGAAACTGCAGGGAACAAATCTGGTTCCTTCCCACCCCTCCACCTCCCCACACTTCTGAGCCTCTTCCTCCTGGTGGGTAGTTGGCAATTCAGGAGGCATCGTGTGCTACAGCAAAAGCCAGATGTTTGGTCTTGACAAGCTCAGCATGAAATGAGTTTGAAACAGCATAATAAAGATCACACTTAAGAGAGCCCTGCACACAATTTTTATCATCTCGTGCAACACTTTTTTTTTTGAGGTACAGATAAATGTAAGTACTATCTAAACCATAAAGATTGAATTAATAGCGTAGAAAATGCAGTCATGCACATAAGCAATTAGTCTTGTATTTTAAATATGCAATATTAATAAATAAAACAATGCCAATGTTGTGGCTGTGTTTCAAGCTGCTTTTAAAATTAATTAATTCTCACTAGCTTGTGTGAGGCAGAAAACCATTATTAGCCTAGTTTTTTCACACTGAGGTGGAGAGCTTTCTCCAGCCTGTAAGCTCCTTGTTCAAGAACATCGCCTAGCTCTTTAAATAGCAATTTTAACTCCTGGAGCTCAGATTACTTTGCAAAGGAAATTGGTTTCCTTTCCTCGAGATGAAAGAAGCCAGGAGGAGAAGAGAGCTGTCAATTCAGAGGTCTAGACATGTTTCACTTAAACCCCTGGGGCTCCAGGGATGCTTGCCACCTCCCCTGGACAGTTGCTCCAGCTGCTGGCAGGCACTGGGGGTGCGAGGAGGGTCTCTCCCAGCACTTCCAGCCTGGAACAAGGTGGGCACATGGCAGATGCTCCAGGCTCTGCTCGGCATCACCTGGGTCTGCCCGGCAGCAGCCTCATCAACAAGCAGGATCCTGAGCTGTCAAGTTGCCTTCCACACAGGACCTGTAATTTTAGCAAAAATCGCTGCACCAGCTTTTCTAGGGTTATTATCTGGTTCCTCTTGGTCTAGATTCTGGAACCTCTGGTCTCAGTCAAGGTGCAGCTCTCAGGTCCTGGAGACACAGACCTGAGCTGTGACTTGGGATTCGGAAGCCCTGAAGCCTCTTCCTGGGGCTGGACACTCTAGAACAGGAGATGGGACAGGTATCCCGAGCAACCGTGAAGCTCCTCCCCAAGAGGCTGCTTTTTTAATGCTGAAGACTTTTTTGGGGGCTCCTCTAACCTGCTACGCAGTGGTGGGGCAGGACGAGAGCCCCAGCCACCCTTCCTGGCCATTACCCTAACCCTTGTCCACGCAGCCTCGCTCCAGACAAGCTGTTATATATGGGGACACTATGCAGCTGACGATGCACATGAACAACTGACTTGTCTGGGGCAAGGATTTAAGATTAAAACATCCACAGACTTCTCCAGGGCTTAGTAAGGAGCAGGATCCACCAGAGTACACGTGCAGGCACAGACACAAGCTGTCTTTACGGAGACGTGCCAGAGGCGAGCCAGTTCCCCAAGCCAAACCCAGGGCAAAAGGCAAAGTTGTTTTGGTTCACTTCTGTTTGCTTAAAGTAATTCAACGGCAGAGGGAAAATAAAAAGGGTATGTAGAATTGCTGCTGCCAGGTGACAAAGACCATTTTAAGTAAGGCCCTGTCTCAGACCAGCCTCACCTCGCCTTGCTGCCAGGTCTTGCCCTCGCATCTCCCTCTCTCATGGCAGCCATGCCCCCAGCCCTCTCTCCCATTTTCTGGCATACCACTTTCCCCCGACCTCGGACCCATCCCGGTGTCTCCTGCACCCAGAGTGGCGCACTCTGCATCTGATAAAACCCACACAATCAGGTAACGGACTAACTGGTCCTCTTTGGTGTTGGTAGCAGGCAAAATGGAACGAGTTGTCCTCTGCAGCAGTATCTCGGACCGAGTAAGTGGTCCATGTAAAGCACAGGGGACTCTACATGGGCACAATTTTGATTTAACTTCTGAGTCAGTCTTGCCGGGGAGGGAAAAACCATCAAAATTGTAAATACAATTTCCGCAGAAGTATGGTGATAGTATATCACCGAGACACAAACACAGCTGTCACCACCTGTCACGGTTTAAAGCTGGGCCGGCTATTAAACCTGAGGCAGACGCTCTCTGTTAACGCTCCCCCCCCACCCGAAGGGAAAGGGAAAGGGAAAAGGGAGAGAGACTTATGGGTTGGAAAGTTAAAACAGTTTTAATAAACTATAATAATGAAAAAAAAAGTATAATAATAATATTGGAATAATCAAATATATACAAATATATACAAAACCAAGATCGAGCTCCCCCGATGTCGGCCACGTCACCACCGGCACTGCAGGGCAGGCTCCGGGAAGGCCCAGGCTGGGCCCAGCGACGGTCGAGAGCTGGATTCAGGGATGCACGGATCGGGATCGGGGGCAGCAAGAAAAAGGACAGAGTCCTCTTTGGACACTGGCCAAAAGCTCAAGCCGCAGAAGCAGCCCGAAGCAGCAGCAGCACCCAAAACCAGCAGGCGGAAGAGGCAGAAGGCGGCAAGGGGCGCAGGGGCAAGACCCTCGTGATCCCCCCGCTTTATACTGAGAATGACGTGTATGGGATGAAATACCTTCGTTGGTCAATTTTGGGTCACCTGCCCTGTCCGCTCCTCCCTGCAGGTGCGACCCCCCCTTCGGCTCTTCACTCGTAAGCAGTGAGGAATTTAGCAGTGACCTTGGTTTCTCTAAGACTAAGTACAGCAAGAGCCTTTCTACATAACATCCCTACCGGTGCCTCAGTGATAACTACAAACTTCGAGCGTTATCAGTCCTGGAAGCAGACACTGTCTGCAAAACATGCAGTTAGTGTCAGAAAGTGCAGTTACTTAGAAGAGACTTAGCTGAAAGTAAAAATCACTGAAAAGAAGATTGGCCTGGTTTAGGCCAAACCAGGACACCACCCTTGTTTCTGTGGGAGTGTGGGCGGCAGTCGGATGTTTGGTACTCGAAAATCTGTCAGCCACGTATGACCAGTGCAAGCCAGAAAAGGCCAAGCAGGTTTCTCAGTGTCAGGAGCTGATGAGGGGTCGAGGGACCCCCAGAGCAGGAGGTCAGCTCTAACCACCGCCTGCAATAAGGGATACACACCCCACCCTGCACACTCTCTCTCCCTGAGCCTGGTACCCTCCACTGCCCAACTTGCCCATTCGCACCCAGCACAGAGAGCAACTGGGGATGAGCAGGAGCAGCATGGAGCCTCTGTCCACAGCTGCCCACCTTGCTGCCGCTGCCTGAGAGTGAGATTTTGGCTGCTGCCAGGAGGGGCTTCCCCCTCCTCGCCGTTCTCAGCAGCAACAGGTGATTTCTCTGCAGCAGGCACATGGGGAGGCACTCACCTACTTCCATCTCAGCTGGGAAAAGGCAACAGGCCAGGGGAGTTTCAGATGCATTTTGCAAAAAGGAGATGAAAAAACAAAACAAAGCAAGAAACAAAAAAGGAGAACCCCCCCACATTTAAATAACAGGGCAAAGCAAAGCCCCCAAAGACTTTTGGTGGTCTTCCCAGCACCTCCAGTAGCTCTTGGCTTCTAGCAAGCTTAGGCGAGCTTGGGCGAGCAGAGCTACATTCTGCAGCCTCCCCTCCTCTGTGCGAGCACATCTCAACTAACTGGGTCTTAATTTGTGAAAAAAACCCCACAGTGCTCCTCTGAGAGCTGTTCAAGCACTAAGTGAGACCAAGGCCAGAGGCTGTTGAGAGACAAGGCCTAGGGCCCCCTTTCTTCTGGGCTAGGGCCCCCTTTCTTCTGGGCTCTTCTTCGCTTAGGTAGCAGGTTTGTTCAGGTTTAACAGCAACAGCATGTAACAGAGTGGTAGCTGCTCCCTTTTCCAAATGATCATGTAGCTTGCGTTTACCAAGCCATTCATTTCATGCTTATTAACCTTCAGAGTATTGTTTTGTCCAGACTGCCAGACAAATTAACTTTTAAGAGGGGTCTATATGGATGTTTGCAAACTCCCTTAGACAAAAAGCAACTCTTGAGGAATATTTAATGAAATATGTAAGAATCAGTTTATCTATCTATAAACTAACACATCGTTCTGGACAACCATCTCATTGGAAGTGCTGTGGGTAATCCTCGGGAAAAAAAATGAATCATCTAAAGAAGCAAGTAGGGAGGAGAGTAGGATGGTCAAAAAACTCCAGAAGATCCATCTACAGAAGTGCTGATTACTGTGTGGAAAAGATGTACCTCGCTGTAGAAGGAGCTGCAGCTTACAACGAACCCCGCACGTAGCCCAAGAGCTTGCCTCCACCAGCTGCGCTCATCAGCCCTCTCCTCCCTGATGATTAACATGTTTAGGAGACTCAGTACCCCTACCCCAGCTCCCCACTAAATTTCTCTGAAAGGACAACAATATGGAACTTGGATCAATATTGTAAGAAGCAAAAACAAAGTCCACTCTGACCTCTGCTATCACTTTAGAAAGGTGCATGGTGCAAAGGGCAGCATTCCCCTTCTATATTGTGCCCTGTACCACACGCACAAATATCCCTTGAGGATGTCGTCTCGCAGTTCTGAGAAGCTCACAAAGCAAACTTGACATGGCTTCAGGATCTCCTGTAAGTATGATCTTCTATGCAGATGACACTAATATTTTTAAAAAGGTTCTAAAACCCCCATGCCAGATCCCTGCAAGGTGCACCAAAACCCAAGCATCACACGGCAGCGAGCTGCAGTAAGGAGGTGGCAGTTTTGGGGGGGCTTTGAAGACAGTGTCATCCTAAGCCACTCGGGAGAAGCCCCGTGGAAAGCAAATTCTCTGAAAATTGCCTGGAGCCAGAGATTCTCTCTCACAACATATTTGCACACAGGCTGGGTCTCCTTCTTAACATACTTTGCCTTTTGTCTTGTTTTTCTGGCCTCCAACAACAATCCAAATGAAACGCTGGAAACAATGAAAGCATTAAAGGAAAATGTCATGCCTATCAATATACGCCTTTGTGGCCATGGGAGTGGAGAAGGCGTGATGTCACTGGTGGGAATAGCTGAAAATTTTCCATTGAGAAAAGGGACCTGCCTTCAACAGAAGTAACACATCCCAAAACATGCTCTGTGCCACCCGGTCATGCAGCAGAGCGCTGAGCTGCGACGCAGCACGGGCCAGGAAGCTGCTTTAATTCAGAAGTTACAGAAGCAACTTGCACTAATTTACCATAGGGACGATGTGTGCGGGATTTAATCCTGTGAGCAAAGACACTGAGGGTAGCATTCTCCATATACTGAGAAATAAAAACAACCTACCCAGCTAGATGTGTGTGAAATGCTGAGGCCGGGTGTGGAGTACATAGCTCTGCAGCTGAGCCCTTCCCTGGGCTGTTGAGTTCAACTGTACAGCTTTGCATTAAACCCAATAATGAGTAACCACAGAAGTTTGCTCCCTCTCGGCTGGCACCAAGCAACTGGCTGTCTGATGGACTCCAGTTGGTTTCAAGGGCATGTCAAAAGGATGAGTCTACTCTCCCGGTGACGGAGATCTTAATTACCTAGGTTGACTTTGTTCTGAAGTGGACTGGAAACAGTGGACTGGTCCCTTATAGCTGAGCAGTGGTTCAGAAAGCCACCCCTCATCACCTCCCAGCTCCCACTCTCCGGTTGCTCAGCTGTTTCAAGTGCATCGCTTAACAGCTTTCTGGCTGGTGGCTCTCCGTTGTGACAGGTATACTGGATTGAGATCAGATAAAAAGTTTTTGAATTTGAGAAGGGCCAACACTGTGATGTTTATTTTTGGATCCAGATGTCACATTCCTGAAATTCCTGGACCTATGGGATCTGAAATTCTGGCTTCAGCAGCTAGAGAGGTCCAAAGGCAAGGTGGGGACTTCAGTTCTGGGCTGGGTGAAAGCTGCTGTAAAACACTTCACCCCCTCTTAGGCTCACTAAAAACCTGAGACTTCCCCACCATGGGATAATAGTGAAAAAGCAGAGTCTCAAACAGCAAGGTCCTGCCAAGCCTTCTGGTTTTCCTCTCTACAGGCACCATTTCTGCTCACTTAAGGAACAAGTCGGGAGGAAAGTTAGAGCAATTTACAACATTACAGCCAGCTTTATAATGAGACAGTACAGGCTCCTGGCAATCTGTGCTGGGAAATATAGAAATATATGGGCTTTCATGCAAATGCACAATCTGCTGGGCTTTTGCTATTGTCGTTGATGAAACGGAGCAGCAGGTACGAAACAAGTCAAGCAGCGAGCCTGCCTGCCTGCCTTTGAGGTCATCCTCTCTCATTTGCAACATGGCAATTTCTTGCTGCCGGAGAGATCCCCAAGTCACAAACAGAGGAAACCAGCTCCGGCTGAAGCATCAGCAAGTGCTAAGGTAGAAATGATGATCTGAAAATGTCAGTGCAGCGCTCAGAGCATCTGTTTGCACTGCAGAGAGCAACACTACCTGGATCCAGCTGAGCTGGCCCTGAACGAGCTGCCCGGCACGGGAAGGACACGACCAGCTTTGGTGCACCTTTCTAACACATGTTAAGCCTAGCTGACAGAGACCTTGAGCTGGCTGGAGCACTTGTGCAGACAGAGCTACACCCTGCTCCACTGCGGCTCTACCTAAACCGTGAGGCAGGCCTGCTCTCTGTTTACCATGGTCTTGGTCCTTGGAGCAGACTGGCACATCCCGCAACTCCCTGCTTGCCTGAGCACACAGGTTTCCTTGTAATGTAATCAAGGCCACCAGAGAGACTACTGTGGACCTGCATCTTCTTGCAGCCTGCAGACTGTGCTCAGTTCCCACTATTTAGATGCTGCAAACCCTAACCGGCCCTGTGAACAGACCCTTTCATCAGGATGGATGATTTCTGGCTTACCTACCCCAAAAGTCAAGTTGCTACAGCTAGAATCCACTGAACGCTCCTGTCTATAAAGCAAAGGCCAGCACAGCTCACATTTCCAAAGCATAGCTGGATCTGGTTTACAGAAAGATTAATGAAGTCATAACAACTTATTCTATCATTAAATTCAGCTGGTCCAGTTTGGGCACACTCAGGAAGCAAAACAATTGAGGCTGAAGTTAACCAGACCCTTTTCAGGGTAGATTTGTACTGTAAAATGCTACAATTCTGGGTTGCTAGGGCTCCTTCACAAGGTTCCTGTGCAATGCTAACAAGTGAAGGGTCACACCAAATGTCTACCATATGCTGCAGAGGCACAGTTTCCTCTTAAGGTTTTCATTATATTACATTTTGAATTTTTTCCTTTAAGATTTAATTCCCTAGGCTGTTGTTGGAAGTAGATGCAGTTGTATCGATGGAAGGAATCTCACCTGTTCAAATCAAGTTTTGAAGGATCCAGACATAGCTGGGATTTTCATATTTCCTAATGAGCATTCCACCCCTTGTCCCTCCAAGATATGGTAGTCGTGCTTCTCATATCCTTGCATATACCCAAAGTACCCGTGCTGTGCTGTACGGGGCTATGGCAACACAAGAACCATCTGCTTACTTAACAGAAGTGTGTAAATGAATGTCACTGCCACCTCTAATGTCACGCAAAAGTCAACACAGAAAGATTATATTCCACCAAAAGTCTTGGTCTGCAGGTCACTGTCCCCCTGCCAGCCTTGTCCAGCTATTCTGGGAAAGTCAACAGACCCCAACAGGTCACCTCTTCCAGGTGGGTCAACAAATGATACTGCTGAGTTCACTCAGACTTTTTAAAAGCCTAATTTTTCTAACTGGGAAAATATATACTGAGCAAATTTCATTCTAGCTCAGACACACTTAGCCAAATTACAGTACAAAAGTGTCTGTTTGTTATGTTTCTCCGTAAAAGCATTTCAAAAAGACTAATCCACTTTGTTAACTGTACCAAGTCAGTAACAAAGTACATCAGCCAATTCAATATTTAAGTTTCTAATTTTGAGTTTCTACACATGCTGAAGAAAGCTGCCACATTTTGTGGACCACTGTCGAAACCTGTAGCTTTTAAACACTTTCTTATGCAGCTCCTGAGTTTTGGGCAGAGTTGCAATTTCAAGAGATCAGTTCTCAGTGAAGTTGTGGATCAAATTTAACAGCCAAAGTAATGCAAACAAAAGGCAGCAGGTCAGGTAACTTTCAAAACAAATGTTTGGGAGCCCACTTACATTACCTTTTACACAGACAACTTTCCTTGGAAGTACCCCCTCTGAACAACTCAAAACCACGTGACTTTTTTATTTAAGGGAGGCAGAGTTGGGCTCAGAGAGATTCAGGCTGAGGAGAATTAAAAGACTAGTTTTTACACTGATGCGTTCTGCTTCCTGGCTAAATCTGTCTTTAGGTCTTACTAAGGATACTTAGAAAGTGTTATAAACTCTCATTTGATGTGTAACATAAAGATTTGGTCCTACATTTAGTTAACAGTATTCTATTGCTGCTCATGGCCATGGTAACTAGCTGCTTTAAGGTATTTCTGCAGCCATTGGAAAAATGGAAACTTTAATATTCCACTTGGGTATAATAGAAATGTGAATACCAGAAGCTCTTGAAGCAGAAATCATGCAACTCATGGGTGGAAGCAATAGCTTCCTTGACTTCATAGTGTTGTTAAAGAGTCAATAAACTACCACCTCAACCTCCCCGTACTCTAGAGAAGGTTGCCGAAAAGGATGACTCTTTAATTTCCCTAAACTTTCCCATTTTATGGGACATGTAGTACAGAGCTTGAGAACCATGGCTTCACCTAGACATTTGGGTGTTCACATCCAGTAAACACTACAGCAGCACTCACTAGGTCAGGAGGATGAGGAAACCATCGAGGAGATTGTGTGGGAGGTATACAGGCACTCCCCAGTCAATCATTACATACTTACTGTTTTTAAGACCACTGATCACACTCAAAACTAACTCTAAAATAGTGAATAGATTGCTTCAGGATTTCCCTCACCCCTTAAGAAATTTTTAGGTATTTCTTTTTCCTTCACAGCTAATTACAAGATGTGAGCCGATGCACAAAGACTCTGCCTTCTTTTGCAGTCATCTTACTCTTATCTAGCCTTGTTTATTTAATGATGTCTTAATCCAAGCTAATCACATCCCTAGCAGCGAATTACGTTCTAAATGACAATGAATTATGTTACCAGGAGGATAATCAGGGGAGAGCAATCCAACCACTTCTACTTTTTTCAGGATACCTTAATCAAAAATAGCAACAGAGAAGAAACATTGCAGAGCACTATATGAGAGCAGTAAAGTATTGCTGAACGTACTTCAACCTGCATAAGCAAGCGTGAAGACAGTGTAGGTCCCTCCCATCAGAGCTGTGCCTTCAGGTTTGCATTGACTTCAGGGCAAGTAACTCATGGCTTGTAGGAAATGGGAGGGAGGGATGAGGAGGGGGTTGAAAGAGGCTGGCTGAGAAGCGTTACCTGGATTTGAAAGCACATTTAGGATCATGAATGAATCATAATTTATTAGTCCAGCACTCATAGTCTGCACTAGACTCCAGAAAAGTCCTTGATGGGTCAGTTCTACGTTGAGTATGGCTGGGACTGTGCAGTGATTCCTTTACTGATCTAAAGAGTGGAAAGAAAGAAGGTACAGGGGGCGGAGCAGGATCGGTGTGTTAAGACTGGCAGCACCTCAGCGGATACCAAGGATGAACACACAGCGCGTTGCAGAGCTACACAACCCCTTCTGTCCCCCAAGCTGTTAGTCTTCCAGGGAGGCACAGCATTATGGATACCGGGTATTTGTTAGCCTTTTGAATACCCCAACAGACAGGCTGAACATCAAACATGCTATTTGCCAGGAAGTGCTTTTATTGATTTTTTTTTTATAAGAGAGTAAAATATTGGCAAAGGTTTATCTTACTCTTTATCATGAGCATCAACACAAAGCAAATTTCATGCATTAGTTCCGTACTTTTTCAACAATAATGTAGAAAGCTTAAATAAATTCATTCATCTTGCAGCAATGTTGTTTCTAGGAGACCTGCTTTGTAGCAGTTATTCAAGTGCTGGGAAGTGACAGATCAGCAGCCAAACAGCACAGCCAGTCCTGGCACTCACAGGGGATTATTTGGGGCTAGAGAACTGCCCCATGCAGAAACAAGCGCTAGGAACAATTTGCTAAACTGATATGCCCTGTCCCAGAGTTGAAGATTTCCCAGACACTGGGACCCTTCCTCCATCTGCCTGCACACAGCTCTCATTTGCTTCAGCCTGGATGATTCAAAACTGTACTGATGAAAAAAAGTACATTTTGTCTTCAACAGTTTCACATCTGCCACAAACACCACAAGAAAACAGGGCAAAGCCTTCTCTGCAGTGGGAACAAAACTTTTAACAGATAGCTCGCTCTCAGCAAGCCTTAGGAAAAAAAACATGCTCCTAAAAAGGCAGTAAATAAATTGAGATTCAGCCGAAAAGAATGCAGGCTGGTATGTTTTGGGGGGAGGGAGGAAAGGAGGAGTGCAAAGTAAGAGGCACTTAAAGTCATGAAAAAAAAGCTGAGAATCAATAAACAGACTAAAGAACAGCAAACAAAATGGCCAGGATTGAAAATGAAACAAAAAATCTTCCAGCCTTGGGGAATTTGTGCTGCATATACAGCTGCAATGGCCCAGGAAAAGAAAAATTGGATCTAAAACTGTAGATGGCTGTGGCCAAAACCCCACACATCTTTATTTCCCAACCTAAAAAAAGACATGAGAATTTATTTCCCATATCCTACCTTATGGCAAGCTCTCTAGGACTGGGATCAAGACTTAAAGAGTTGGAGTAGCTGTTTTCTGCCACTCTCAGGGGCTATACCTGTCTGATTGATAGGGTGGGAAGGGACACTACAAGAAAAGCCACTACAAGAGGCTTAGGAATTTGCTTTGGGAAGTTTGTAACCATGATTTGTATACACTGAATGCTCTCAGCACCACACCAAGTTTTTAAGAAGTGTATGTAATGGAATATATTTATCTGCTTGTATTTCTTTCTTCAAAGTGTGCTGCTGTAAACCTAGTAGGCTTCTTAAAGCTTGGGATCCTGTATTTGTAAGACCCTCTTTTCCTGTTGAGGATGCACTTTAAGCTCCTGGTTGAGCACAGGGAGCTCAGGCAGTGAAGCTATATATGCCGCTCCCATCGATGCCTGCTATGACATTGAGGAGAAAAATAAGATAATCTCAACAGACCTTGTTATGTCATGAAAATGCACAGGCAAGAAGACAGAGCACATGGAAAAGCAACTTGTCTCAGCACAAACGTGCCCCTCCTTATGGCAGGTTTCCTTCCACAGGGATACCAGCAGTGTTGCTGGTCCATGGGGTGGGGTAATATGTCTCACATTAAAAGCCCAGCTGTGGCTGTTTGAGCAGGTCTGGTCCTCTCCGGCACCAGTTTCCCCCGTGGGACTCTGTGTATGACTGCAGTGAGTGGGAGCCAGTGCCTTCACACTCGAGCCTATTGATCTAGTCCTGGAGGAGCTGAAAAGCACCGGAGCAAAACCAAGGGGCTGCCCCCAGGCACAGGTCTTGCCTACATTTTGGAGTGAGTTTTCCCTCATCCCAACTCACTCACTACAGGGACCTCACACAGCTTGCAGCAGGCAGGTCTTGGCGCCTGCCCTGGAGGCATTCAGGCAGTCAACCCTTGTGCACCATGAACCCCTCTGAGGTTTGGGACCTGCTTTCTCCCAGGTGTAGGCATGGGACCAGCACCCTATACGGCCCATGCAGATCACTCTCCCTTGACAGACAGCCCGTTGCTGTCTTCTCTCTCCGGAAAGGATGCCTGATCAAGAGCCTTGCTTTAAGCCTGGTTTCCAGGAAAAAAAATGTCCATGTGATTTTGCTCTATGCATGCATGAATGCCTGGATCTCCCTTACCAAGTTTTGAATCCTTCAGCCCACTTCGCCCAGGTTTGACAAAGGAGTTGGTATTTCCAACTGCACTTACCTGCTGGGAGGGGACTGGGGCACTGGCATTTGGCTGTGTTTTGTCCCTGCAGGGGGTGAGAGTAAGGCCATGGGACCCACGAATGCAGAGGCTCGCGGGGTTTCGCAGCCTGGACGAGATACCTGGCTGCTGCAGGTTTTGTGGGAACAGGCAGCTGGGTATTCGCGCTCTCCCTGGGGCGAAGACCAAAGCATGAGGTCATGCTTTGTCAGCAGGAAACCCACACGCCAGAGAAAACACGATGGAGACAGACCATATAGTGCCCCAGCTTCAAGAAGAGCTTCAGCTGAAGCTTTCATTTCCTTAGACATCAGAGTTAATCAACACCAAGACACAGATCTGTAGGAAACCATCTGGTCATTAGTCCTTTTACTTGCTACTCCTCATCTTCCCTATCCAGTCCACCAAGACGCTCTGCCACTTCTGGAGTATAAAGCTTAAGAGGAAAGTGAAGTCACATCTGCATAAAGTAATACATTTTATAGTTTGTAATTATTTTCTCCCCTGCACATCTTCACATGTGCCACAGGCTTTTCTCACAGCCTCAGCTCCACAGCCAGGACTCTCATATCCCCTAGGATGGAAATCTGAAATCACAAAATGATCTCATGCATTTTTCTTTGCTCTGGTTTTAATCTCCCTTCCCTTTTCCAGCATATTTCCAATACACAAAGCATGCTTCCCAGTGTTCATTTTCAACACTCTTTCTTCTCTATTTCCATTTTAGCATATTCCTTCTCCTTGCTCTTTCTTTTTGCCTGTCTTTTGCCTGCCAGTCCTCCTTTCCTCCTTCTGTCCTATTTCAAAATCTCCCTATGAGCCAAGCCTGCTATCTCTAAAGAGTAATGCTGTCAGCTGTAATAGGAGCTGGATTAACTCCCATGGCTTTCATCTTCCCATCATTTTTTTTCTGCATCCTCTGTCTGTCCTCCCCTTCCCTGTTCCTGGCATCATCTCCCTCCCCTCTGCAACTTGCTTGAACTTTTCTTTCCATTGCTCACCTCACACCCTTCTGCTCCAGCCCCTCCTTGCGTCTTTCCTGCTCTTTTCCGTCTATCCATCTCAGGGCAAACAATCTGCCTAATCTACCATCTAGCCAGCTACTGAGCTTTCCAGTCCACACCCACCACTGTTGTATGTGAGCACCTAATATATATTAAGATTAGGATCTCTCTTGTTGCCTCCCTCTTCCTTTCCAAACTATGTTGAAAAGGCTGGTGTGCGTTTTTTTTATCAGGAGTTCTACCTCTTCCCTCCATGCCCCTCCCTCTCTCTCTTGGAGAAACACATAGCCAGAGATGTGGCTTACAGAAAACTGTAGTTAGCACTTACCCTGTTAAATACAAGAGAGTTTTACTGTCTCTCTCTCCCCAAAAGAGGATGTGAGGCTTGATGTAATGTCATCTAAGTCAATGCAAAGACTGAGATTAAACTCCCATGGAGCAGGAACAGACCCCTGGGAGAAAAGAGATTGACGGGGGATGCATGAAAAAAAAGAAATGGATGTGAGAGAGGACTGTAGAAGACAGGGGAATAAAAGGGCCATTAGAGGAAGCCCATGTTACCTGAAACATGATCTTCTCCTTTGGAATCAGGACCTCCCTTGAAATCTGTATTTCACTAAAACAAATCAGCACTCCCCAGGGTGGTTATTCTAGGAGACTGACCTAGAAAGTAGGGTAAAGAAGGATCCACTCAACATGATCTCAGCTATTTCTTTCTCATAGTTCATAAGAAAGTCATTTTCCCACAGGCTGCCCAGAGAGGTTGTGGAGTCTCCTTCTCTGGAGACATTCAAAACCCGCCTGGACACGTTCCTGTGTGATATGATCTAGGGCATCCTGCTCCGGCAGGGGGATTGGACTAGATGATCTTTCGAGGTCCCTTCCAATCCCTAACATTCTGTGATTCTGTGATTCTGTGATTCTGAAATAACGTCTCCCTTTTTTGGGTCAGTTTCTTGGGGATCTCCACATATCAAACTTCAACCTGGAGAGTTTGTGCCTAACACAGTTCTGGAGACCAACTGCATCAGGGACCACAGTTCAGGAGGCATCCTCAGAAAAGCCCTTATCCGATAAATGCGTTAAGTGGCACAGAGAATAGCTTTTCCCCAGTGCCCACAAGCTGCCTTTCCCTGCTGCAGTGTGCTGAAGGGACCCTAGCAGAAGTGACAGATCATGCACCATGTTCTTGGTGCACCTCAGGGTGCTTTTCTTTCCCTCCATAAGAGCATCTTGATTTCCTACTGGAAACTGAAGGATACTTATGTATCTTCATATATCCTTGCCACTCACAAATAATGGAAAAGACTTTAAAAATGCATTTGTGTTTCCTCTGCAGAGAAAACTGAGAGGACTGGGGTCAAACACAATTCACCATTTCTCCAACATTAGTCAACATGTGGCACCTATACTTAGCTTTGCTCCACAACCTTTTGTATTCTCCCTCCTAACCACTTACATTTGCTACCTTGAGGCTGGAGCAAAGGCTGGCTGCTCTCATTGCTTTAAAAACAATTTAGAAAAGGGAAACAAAGAAAAGTAAAGACATTGCTCTACAACAGAAAGGATGACTTGGGAGTGGATGCTCACACAGCATGTGTCACGCTGCTTTTCTAGGAAGGGGCCCTTACCATGCACTGGAGATGGGCCACATTACCTTTTTTTTACTTAAAATACTGCCACATAAACCACGCACTGATCCAGCACATGACATTCAGGGTAACTGAGTGGAAAGAAGACAGTGTATAGCTTAGCCAACAGAGACTGAACGATCAAGCATCAAAGGTAGTCACATTGTGTTCCTCACAATATGCTCTGACAGTCCACAGACAGCTGGTTGGTCATATGGTGCCAGTCTCTCTTCCCTGCTTCTAGCTGCTACACGATATAAAAGGAGCAGGAAGGGAGGGAAATCCCTTCTTAAAATCGTGTATACAAACAATAGTTGCATCAATGCAGATGGAAGGGGATCCTGTCCAAAACACAGTCAAAACCAGTAAGTGCTTCAGAGTCTGACAGCCAGTCTCTACCAAGTCTAGCTTTCACAGAAAAGCCATCGCACCCAGAGATGTCCCCTGTCCACTGAGTCAGGGGAGGAGGAGGAGAAGCAGGAGGAGGAGGAGGAGGAGGCGAAGTGAGCCAGTGTGGCAGTCCCTGAAGCCCAGCCCTTGCGGCAGAGGGCAGGCTCCCACCGCCATCAACATCCTCACCCTGCGTGACTGCTTGGTTCAGGCCGTGGGTCAGGGCCCTTAGCCACATTTCTGATGGGAACTCTTCCCCAGGATTTTCTGGATAAGTCATTACATACATGCAGACCAAAAGGGCACTGTGGACGTCAAGGCGTCTTCCTCGCCCTACATGCTGACTCCACATCAGATAAGGTCCTGGTGAACAACATTCTTCCCTGCCTTCCACTTTCAGTATGAAGGAAAGCTGGGCAGGAAAGCTGGCCAGGGTCACATAGCTTTCCACAGCAGCTCCCTGGCCTATGCCACAGCTCCCAGGGACTGCCAGGCACATCAAGGCTCACAACACCGATCTAGGCACTGCTCCAGGTCTGAGATCTGGCAAAGGATGCAAAGGCAGAATAAAAACATTTAATTTCAAACTTAAAACTTTTTGTGCCATTCTTTTCATCCACCAAGCCATGACAGTGCAAAGGAACATAGTTATCCATGTTTTCACACCAAAGCTCTTGGCTCTCTAAAATATTGTTTACAGCCTGACAAAGGCACCTTATTCTTGCAAGCACCTAACTGATCGACATCTCTTTCAGAAAGAGTTCACATACTAGGCAAGGCTGACTTTGGGATCTGGGGGAGGCAAATCAGGTTGGAAGTGCACTGTGGATTACCACCCTTGTTCCCACTACAGCAGCTTCCTTTCTGCTCTCCCTTCCCATAAGGCAGCATCCTCTGGCAAACTCAACAGGGAAACCCTCCTTCTCTGTCCTGATGGCACAGGCTCCCCCCTGCACCCTCTTGTGTTTTCCAGGCAGCTGTTCTAAGAGTAGGGAGGGAAAAGAGGAGGAGAGGTGGAGTGGGGCATGGCAAGACTCCAGTGCCACAGGGAGGGGATGAGAAGGAGGCTGGGAAAGCCATCGTCACGCAGTGCTGCCCACCCAGCAGAGAGAATCGGCAAATTTTGCTGGGAGAGGCTGCCTCCCTCAGCTCTCCACCCGATCTGGTTGCAGCAGCAGCAACTGAAAACTTCCCCTTACACAGCGATGTGGAAGCAAGAGAAGAAGCCTGGTTGTTCCTGTAGCACAGCCAGATCCCACCTCCTGCAGCAGGCGAGCTGAGCCAGAGGAGAGAACTGTGCCAAAATCTGTGCTCCTGTGAGGCACCAACCCCCAAGAGAAATGGTTTCAGCCTTGTCAGTGGTCTCAGAGTGCATCTGCTGAGAAGGACTCCCCACAAAATACTCTGCCTTTTTATCCAGTAGCTACTTCGAGGGCTAGCAGAGACCTTATTTTCAATTCTCCAAGTGGCTTCAACTTCACCTCTTGAAGTTCCTTGAAGGGTGGTTCCAGTCCCTTCAGGAGCAACCTGCTCTCCTAGCTCTCAGCCCTCTAGTCGCAGCCTTATTTTGCATAGCATCCTTTGATTAGAGAGCAAGAGAGACCTTGTGCTCAAGGTGCTCTCAGGGAGGGCAAGTCCCGGGCTCACAAACCTGTGTCAAGGCCTGGGACTTGGCGTGCGTAGGTGCCTGCACACAAGATGAACCCAGCTTTCCTGTTGCTCTTCTGTCTTTCCCTCCCACGCACCTCATAAACATTGAAGCCTTCCCTACCAAGCAAAATTGCTACCATAGTGTACTTGGCATCACTGTCCTATAACACCTTCTGGGAGCTGGGACACAGCATTTCACAGCCACCCCCTGCGGCAGAGGGAGGGAGGGAAGGGGCCTCCTCTTGCTGGGAAGCCATCTGACAGCTACAGCAGGGCGGCAGCATCGCTGTTGGCTGAGCTCTGAAGGAGCCAAGTATCTCGTTCTGAAAGACCATGCGGAAGCGTCTCCTCTTGGTGATGGCCACCATGAGGGGATGGAGGCACCCAAGTGCCCGAGGGCTGAGGTGTAACCAGCCCTGTCTCCTCAGTGCTTGCGCAGCTGCACAGGAGGACAGCATGGGGAGCCCGTGTTGCCTCTGCAGGGACTGCAGGCTCTGGTATGAGGGGCGAGGTGACATACCAGTGCATGCTGCCATGCCCAAGTCCTGCTCAGGATCTCAGCCTGAGCAGCTGCCATTTTCAGTGGCACTCAAACTCAACAGCACACAAATCTCTTTGGAAGATGGGACTCAGACGACACTTTCACAACCCACTTAATTTGATCTATATGAAAGTGGCTGCCAACAGGGGAGGTCCCACTCTGCCTCCTGGCAGTGTGTTCTCAGCCCTTCCTCCACGCTGTCCCCACAGCTAATGCAGCTACCCCTTCTGCTGAATGAAGGAATTAATACAGCTGAAAGCTTTTTTCTTCTGCTAATTTTCAGCTGGATCAGCTCCCTCATCTGCCAGCTCCACCACTGCATAAGAACTGGTGCCAGCACAATGGAAATGGAGCATTTGAGGGGCCAGAGGTGGGGGACGGGGGACGGGACAGGACCATCCATCTCGGCACTGCATAGGCTTAAGCCAGTCAAGAAATAGCCACCTCTGGGTCTTAAAACACATAGCCCTTCGAAAATAATGCATGTGTTCTTAGTTTGGTTTTAAAAGTAAGACTTACACGACTGCATTCACCTAGACAAGGAGTTACTTTAGTCTTTGCTAAATATTATACTAACAATACCGGTCAGAGCTGAAAGAAATCCACCATCTGTTTCATTAAAACCAGACTTCTCAACTTCTTTAAATGAGGCATTTTTTGCATTACACTGAACTTGAATACAAAAGCCAGTATCATAAATGCAAAGGCCATGATCTGCCAGCTCCCTTGCTTTTCCTTGTCTCTGTACAGGCTCGCCACAGGGTGTGTTTTCCTCTCAGTGTGAGTGTGACGCTACGATTAATACTAATGGCAATTATTAGAGCACATCAAAAGATGAGCACAGCACTCATTAGCAACAGAAACCAGCTTTCTGCATTGTTGGCTCTGCTTTCAGCACAGCAATTTAGGCACTCTGATATTTCTTGAAGTATGGATTGGTGATCAGCCATCACAATTAAAACATGTTCAAAAAAGCAGTGCCTCCACATGAAAAATAACAGGTAAATAAAAGAAGCCAGGTTTAATTACATGATTCAAACAAGGAAGTATCATGAAATCACCTAATACGCTGTTATTACCAATTACGGTTCAGTTCTAAACTGAGACCTGTCTGGGTGATGAAATGAGGCTATTTTACTAGGAATTCCAGGGAGGAAAAGTCTCAGAGAGATGGGAAAGGGAATTGGGAAGGACACAGGGACAAGTCCATAGGAGAAATGGCCTTCAGGCAATGAAGAAAGAGTACGTGAGGAGAAGGGGATGGACAGCATATGTGGGAAAGCAAGAAGCAAGGCAGGTGGCTTGAGACATATTGAGTATTACCCACTGGTGGGTACTCAGATAAAAAAATCTGTGTGAAGTCAACAGATGTTTGGCTCAAAGAAAGGCTGTGGCACTTTCCTCGTGTGGGCTGTCCACAGCTGCAGGAGCAGGCTCCTCTGTGGTTAGCAAGCTCGATGACTGTATTGAGTTGGTGGCTTTGTCGGCTTCTAGCTTCAGCACTCTAAATGGGCAAGTTTGTAACCAGCCCTGCAAAAATGCCAAATACCACTGTACCTGCCAATATACTCTGACTAGTGCATATCTGCATAACCCTTCAGTTAGTGGCATACAATCAAGCTCAAGAAGTGGCGAAGTACGTGCGTTCCCACGTCGAAATGGTCTGATAATAAGGATGAAATGCGAACTAACTTGGTGCAGAGTGCAGGAAGTTCTGTAGGTTGCTTATCCGACCTGAAAATGGAAGAAAACAAGATTTCAGTTCCAGACTTCCAGGGGAGGACGCTCATTCCCCTCTTTGTCATGACAAGTCTGGAGAAGCCATTTCAAATATAAGATTCAATACAGTATCCCAGAAGCACAGATATTAAAACTTGAAAAAATGCTTTTGTTGAGGTGCATCTAATTGAGACCTTGTGTCTCCTTGGATCTGCATTTAGTCTGTCTACCTGCAAAAAAGACGAGGGGAGCAGAATGCTACATTGAAATATTTGAAAACTAAAACTATTTCTTCACATACAAAGAAAAATCACGGATTCCAGTAAAATCTCCCCCAAGTATGGTATAAGTGAAACCAGCTGACTGGTCAGGCTTCCTACAGACCCATTAAAAAAGCAGAAGGTGTGTAGTCTATCTAACATTTCTAATCTCTGCATTGAAACAGCCTCCATCCATGCAACACCTGCTTGTTGGCAGACAAGTGCTGACTCGGCAAGTCTTTAATCTGTCAACTCCCAGGTGTTTTGATAAACCACAAGAGCTGTCAGCTTGGACCTCAAATAAATCTTTTCTGCCCCGACTGTGGTGGAAAGCCTTTGTGCATGGGCACCAGCTCAGGAGGGGTTAAAGGATGCTTCGTCATTTCCCTTTCTTTGCTCCCAGTGAAAAACCACGTCGGTTATGGGGAGAGAAACCTCCCCATTGCCTTTCTCCCTCCTCACCACAGCACAATCTGGAGGAAAACCCCTGAAGGAAAGCTTCACCTTGCATCTCTCTCCCCGTTCCAGCATGTATGCCAGTGACCTAAACAGCAATCCAACAGCAAGGGGGTTGCCATGCTGCTGTGCTATTCTCTGAATCACGGCTTTAGGCACTCTACCCGTCTTGTCAGTTCAAATACAGATGAAAAGGGAGATGCACTTAAAAGGGCTCAGCTAGTCTTAAGTAGCACGTCTGTGCCTGTGGGACATCCACCCTGTTTGTAACCCAAAGTTGCTAAGGTGAAACAGGCCAGAACAAAAAGAAAGAATTGTATTAGAATCAGACATATGTAGGTAAATGTGGTAAAAAGATACAACGCTTTAACTGATACTATGGCAAACCTTACAAACATCATGACACAAGCTCATTTACTGCTTTGTGATTTAATACAGAGGCACCTCTTTTCTCTCTATGCTCTCCAAGCTCTTTCTGTGCCATCTTTCCAGAACCAAATTCAAAAGCACAAAAACTAGAAGGTGTTGCCTCATTCAGTCACTCCAGGTCAAATAAGCATGAGTTTGTTTGAACGGGGAAGGCATATTACTTTTTATAAAGAGTGTCGATTCTGGCAGTTGGCTACAAACAAAAAGATACACAATTACTGCACTCCTATTGCAAATTTCCTTTTGGAAAGGAGTTTATAACCCTTAAAACTAATTTTTACCCAAAGTTGTCATGCAAGTCTGTGGTCTGGAAGGAAAATGATTTTGTGACATTAGAACTAATGCATTCAGGTATTTCTGCTTGTTTAGAGGTGGCAGGAACAAATAACAGAAAAACGTATGCAAAGCTGGAACTGCTTTTGCAATGCTCACGTTGCTTCCACTCCCCTCAGATTTTATGGCAGGTTATAACCCACCATGTTCTTCTTTTTTCCCCATTGTGTATTATCACCTAAGATCTTTGAGCTCTTTGGAATATAGTACCTAGCACACTGTTAGCTAGACATAATAAAAAGATAACATGTTTAAAGATATAAATAATAATAAGCAGTACTTCCAGACAATCCCCTCCCATATTCAGTGCTTTAGGGAAGTCTATGGAAGAAAATCACTGCAGACTTTTCCACAAAGAGATAAGCTGTGTACCAAACCCATAGGCACAAAGAGGACAAGCTTTCTACACCTTTCTTTTTTCCTTTTTTTTTTCCTTGTAGAACAGGGTGCAGAGCTTAAGTCCATAATAATGAGATCCTAATATAACCTTCCATCTGGCCACTAATGGTAGTGCATCTTTCAGCAAAGCTGAGCTACTGATGACTCGTGTGTCTCGGTGCGGAGACACATGCAGGGGGGGGAGGGAGCTTGTGTGAGGGGGGAAACAAACCACAAAACACAGATTATCTTGATCTATTTAAAACCTTCTGCAAGAAAAAGCTTTCAGTGGGAAAGTAGGAAGATGACAGCCTAGCCTGACTCAGCCTCATCTGCCCCTTTACACCAGGCACTGACCAGAGCAGCAGAAGGGGCTTGTGCGCTGGGGAGGAGGTGGAAGAGAAACACAACCCATCCAGCGCAAGGGACTGCAGCAGGTGGATCTAGTCAAAGTGGGTATCAAGATACTGATTTCAGACTTTTAATGTGCTCCTGGGCAGAAAGGGATACAGCGGCCCACTTCTGGAGGAGAATGGAGAAAACCTTATGGTGCCACAGGCAGAGATGATTCCTGAAATGCACACGTAAATCCACTACAAACCTGCCATCCATCCAGGACAGCAGTCAGCGGTCAAAGCAGCCTTTGAAAGGCTGCTCGTCCCATGGGACCCATGCCCACCTCCCCATGCCCTTATTTTTATACACATATATATGCCCTGAGACAAAAGGTTGGCTTTCCCCCCCACCCCCATTTACTCTCCTGTTCTTTTGTATACACAAAAATAAGAGTTGATTCATAAGCTATAATGACATGTACTGGGCACTTTTATATATTAACTGATGCATCCCATGAGCAATGTCCTTGAGGCTCCTTGGCTGTAACATACCTTCTGCTGTAATCAATTTGTAAGTGCAAACTGTTCTGAATCTCATTATTTATTACTCTTCTAATGTCTGCTTTACTGTATATTGAGTCTATTTATTTATTTAATTTAAGTGAGCTAAAAATGACAACTGCTTCTCACAGTGCATGTGTATATTCCCCCGGTTTGTGCACGGTTACAGTAGCTTGGCAAGTTGTCTTTTTGTTCACGTGTGGCTTGGAAATAAAGCCACTTATCAAAGTGTTTGACATCATAAAGATACTTTTATGTTAGATTGATGTCATTTGTCATTATCACTTACTGGTATCAGAATCACTTTACCGGAGCAGACTAAAGGTTTGCTGAGCTCGGTATCCAATCAGGAGCACTTAAAATGATCCAGTCCTTCAAAAGAAAACATAACTCCTAATAATAAACCTAATTGTATTATATAGTGCTGCTCATGGAAATTTTTCAGCATCTAACATACAAAATCTGTGCATTAAGACTCTGCAGTCTCATCTTTGCTTACTTCAATGCCAGGAGCTACCATTTACCTAATTCCCTGACCACCCCACCTTTTAGGCCAAGTTGTTTTCCACAGCAGACAACAGCGAAGTCCCGTCCCTTGCCCTTTGCATGAGAAATACATCCCTGGTTTTATGTGTTGTTTTCCCCGCCCCCTGCATCACAAGATCACTTTCGTGATCCCAAGAGCCTCGACCCTCTCCCACGACCTTGAAAAGGGGGAATTCTAAAGCAGCTCCCAGGTGGGAGGTGGCAGCGCCTCATCTGCTGGTGGGGAGTCTCAGCAGTTTTTGCTGCTGCTGAACTGGGATTACCCAGGCTGCTGCCGGCCACGTGGCCGGGCCCCGATGTGGGAGCCATGTGCAGTTCAGCAACTGCGAGTTAGTCACTGATGCAAGGCAAACCCTTGAGTCACAGTTATCATCCTACCTCCTCTGTTACCCAAAACTTTACTTGTAAGGAAATCCCACCTTTGCTGCCAAACAGCACTAGTTATTAGCTGCTTTTTCACCTAAACTTTTCTCTTGTGTTTCTTTAGGATGCAAAGGCAATGGTTGCAATATTCATGGTGATACTGCACTAATGTAATACTATTTTTCTGACGTTACTCATAGTTTAAATCAGCACATCGTCTCTTGTGCAACACTTAAACAGTATTGTCTAAGTCTGTACCAGGAGAAGTTACCGTCAGTTCAAAGGGAGCGCCGTTGAAACTGCATTAGCTGCTTTTGTCTGAGGTTTTACCAGCACTCCCGAGCAGAGGTTGTAACGTGTTTTTTTCAGCCAGCTGAGTGCAAGGCAGAAGGGAGCCACACAGCAGAACAGGTTCTCCCTCTCACCCTCGCCTTCAGGAGAACAGAACTTTACCATCCAGCATAAGGCATCACGTCTTTGGCAGTACATGAGTCAGACTACGGCAAGACTGGTGAGCTGACGTGTTGAGAAACCAGGGTAATCCCTCTCCTTGTTCCTGACTTCTTTTTCCTGGCATCTTCCCACGAAGGGAGGGGAAGAGGAGTTAAAAACATTACGAAGAGAACAAGCATCGCCAAGCTAAAAATCATCCGGCCTCACAAAGTTCTTCTTTACCCTAGAAGGGAAAATCTAAAATACATATTTTTAAACATACATGTAGACTATTAACTACACAAACATCTGCCAACTAGTACCATGTCTGGAGTGCTCCTGCTTTACACTACAATGTTCTAACAGCTGGGCTGAAAAACAAATTGCTACGGAATATCTGAATTTAAGCAAAAATACCCTTAAAGCTGAGAGAAAAATTCTTCTATTTTTAAAAGAAAAAAGCCACCAAACAAGCCCTAAATTTGATGGCAATAATACACAATGAAATTTCAGTGTAAGAAGATGTCTACAAACTTAGCACTTCAGTGCCTGAGAAGAAAATTTCATACGTTATGGAAGGACGTAAGTATTTATTATATAGTTACCTTCTGCGATATGCACACATTGTATTGTAATCACTAAGTACACTTTTAACATTAGAAAGTGATATAGACACCCAATTCTGAGGCACATTACTTCAGCAAACAAAAAAAAAATAATGCAGAGAGAAATGAAATAAATACGATTTGGATAACATAAACCAAATTAATTCCTAGTATCCAAGGAAGATTACAGAGGAAAGAAAGTAATGCAAGAGATGGGGGAGGCAAGTATCCCAGATCTATTCAGAGGGAGAGAAAAGAGCTCCCCTCAGTACACTAAGATACTTCCCAAAAAAAGCGTTAAGTCACTCCTAGGCTTTGGTCCAACCTCCGTGAATCGCTGCCTGCAAAGTAACCATGACTCCATCTTCTTGGATTTTGTTAAAGGGGCACTGACCTTCACGCCAGCATTCACAGAGCACCTGGACTGTCCGGTTGGGAACAGCTTACGAAAACTCAGGCCATGTATGGTGCAGTTAATAAGGTCATTCATCCATTTTAGATATGCTCAGTTATCATCCCTACCTAATTGCTCCCTTTGGGGAAAAAAAAAAGCCACAAAGAACCCTCTCTTGCACATGCAGATTTCTGTGTCTAGTAAGGCAGCTCTGGAAATAACTTAGAACAACAACAGAAGAATTCCAGATGTTAAAAATATCATTTAATTAAAGAAACATAAATCATACCAAAATTTTTAAGTCACTTTTAGTTAATACATTTGCATTTATTTTAGAATATACTCTACATCTGAATAAAAAAAGTTTTAAATTAACTCCAGTACATGTACAACCGTGGGACCCACCATCCGTCCCACGACGGAGGGATGCTCGTCAGCCCACTGGGTTCCCTCCCAGGTCACAGAAGCAATTTTAGGCCAGTTTTGTTATGTTCATCGGCTTGTGTTGAGCCTCCTATCTGCCAGCTACGCCTCCTCCTCGTACACGTACGGGTTCGGCCTCCCCGCCCCGGGGAGGCACAGCAACCGCTCGCCCCAGACCGTACAATATATATATAAAAAAACCAAACCCAAACGGAGGAGGGGAAAAAAATAATTAATAAACTAGTATTGATTAATTTACATCTCTCTCTCGCTTGTGCGTTGGTAGAAAACCGGCTGCAGTCCTGGGAGCGCGCAGGGAAGCCTCAGCCCCGGGGCGCAGCAGCCTCCGCCGCCGCCGCGGCTGCAGCGCCGGGCGGGGACGCGCCGCGCCCGCCGCAGGTCCAGGCGCCCCCTTCCCTCGCTCCCCGCCGGCGCTCACTGTCCCCAGCTGCTGAAGCCGATCTCCTGCTTGTATCTGTTGGTGAGCACGTTGGCCTTGCGGGTGAGCTTGGAGAGGACCGAGTGGAGTCCGCTGAGGTGGTAGTGGAACTGCTGCTCCAGGTCCTCCTCGCCCTCGCCCTCCTCGGCGGGCCCGCCGCCCAGCTTGTCCTTCTTGCGGGCCGCCTCCTCGCCCGCCGGCGGCTGCACCACGCCCCACTCGATGTCGTTGCGGATGGATTTGAGCAGCATGTAATGGCTGTACATGTCCCTGCGGGAGAAGTAGGCGCCGGGGTCGCCGGGCGGCAGGGCGGCCTCCCGCTGCGGGCACACGCCGGCGCCCGCCGCGTCCAGCTCCTCCAGCAGCAGCGGCACGTCGCGCAGCAGGCTGGGCACCATCACCGTCTGGTCCATGTTGTTGACGGCGCCGATGAAGCGGTTCATGGCGTTGAAGAGGGAGTACTTCTGGCTATACGAGTCGCAGATCTGCATCATGTCGGCGGGCGGGTCGGGGAGCTCAGCGGGGCGACCAGGACCGCGGGGCTCCTCCGGCGGCGACCTCCTCCTCTTCGCTAGCGGCACCGGCCGCCCTCCGCCGCCGGCTGGGCTCGGCGGCTGTTCGGGAGCACAGTCCTGCTGGGAGACGGCGGCGGCAGGCACCGGG
The DNA here is from genome assembly GCF_013368605.1 of Nyctibius grandis. Classification (NCBI taxonomy): domain Eukaryota; kingdom Metazoa; phylum Chordata; class Aves; order Nyctibiiformes; family Nyctibiidae; genus Nyctibius; species Nyctibius grandis. The sequence goes on from NC_090659.1 coordinate 28,422,111, forward strand.
GTTAGGGGCTGCTCTCCCTCCCTCACGCCTTCCCGTCCCGTCCCGCCGGCGCCCTCTCCACCTCCCCCACCGCCGCCTTTATCCTCGGCCCCATCCCCTTTTTTTAGGCTTCCCCTCTCCGGTCCCTTTTCTTCGCCCACCCTCTCCCCCCCCCCCCTCCGCACAAAAAAAAAAGCAAAACGCAACAAAACCCCCCGCCACTCCTCCCGGCAGCCACGCGTGGCGTGGGGCAGCCGAGGGGAAGGCAGCCCCGCGCCACGCCGGTGATTTAAAAATCCAAGCGGCCCCCAGCCGACGTGACCCCGGCCGAGGCACCCAGCCGCCGCGGGGGAGGCACGGCACCCACCGTGGTACGGAGCCGCTCACCGCCGCGCCGTCAGCCCGCCGCCGCCCGTGGCTGCGCTCCCATCCCCGGCGCGGTATTTATAGCGCGTATCTTAAAACAAGGTGTTCCCCAGTGCCAGCCCCCCGCGCCGGCACGGCAGATAAAGGCGGCGGGCGGTGGCCGCGCCGCGCCGGCTCCGCCTCTCCCCCCGCACTGGGGGGAGGGCACCGCGATGGGGAGGGGGCCGGGGCCGGCCGGGCCGGCGGCACAGAGCGCCCTGCGGGCATCTCTCTCGCCGGCGGCGGGGGTTTGGCGTTCGCGGTGGAAACTGCGGGGCTGGGTCCCCGGGGGAGCCGGGCTCCCCCCGCCCGTTCCCGTCCCGCAGCGGCAGCCCCGCGCCCCCACCCTAAGAGAAGGGACCGGCGGCTGCAGAACGCCCCCCCCCCTCAGCCGTCCCGAGCGCCGGTAACACCCGCCCCGCCGCCCCGGGCGGGAGACGGCAGCGAGGGGCACGGCGCCATGATCGAGCAGTGCTTTAACACCGGCTTCCCCCGCTCCTCAGCGCCAAGGCCAGCGGGCGCCGCCGGCCGCCCCCCTCCCCCTGCCGGACCCCTGCCGGCACAGGGCGGGGGCGGGAGGCGGGGACCGGGGCGGGGGAGAATGATTGACAGGGCAGGCTGCGGGGACACGCGGGCCCCGCGTGCTGTGCGCGTTCGCCCAGGCCGCTCATTGGCTGCCTGGCGCGCGGCGAGCGTGACGGACGCACCGCCCCCCGCCCCCCCCCCCCCGCTCCGCGTGCCCTAGCGGCAATTAGAGCGGGCCGTGACGGGAGGGCGCTGGGGCGGCCGAGTCCGCTGGCGTTCGGCCACGCTCGCCTCGCCGCCTCCCAGCAGCGCGCCGAGGAGCCGCGGCTCCCCGCTGCCCTCCCGCGCTGCACCGTGCCAGCCTGAGGGCGCCGGGGGGAGCGGGCGCGCCCCTTCCCGGGCGGCCTTTGTCTGACGGCCAGCGCTGCGGAGGGCCGCGGGGTGGCCGGCATCACCCCACGGCCTCACCTCCGGGCCCAGCCAATCGGCGGGCCGTCCAGCCACCCCGCTCCGCCGCTCCCTGCCAATCAGCGAGCCTCGGGCAGCAACCAATCGGAAACAACAACCCCCTCCCACACGGTGCCCCCCCTCCTCGCCGGCTCTCGCGGCCCTGGTAACAGGCGGGTTGGCTGGAAGGGCCGCCGTGGGTCACGTGGGGCAGAGCGGCTCGGCGAGAGGGGGCGGCGGTGAGCGTGTTGCCGTGGCAACGGATCAACCAACAGCGAGAGGCGGGGGCCCCGGCGGGGGACGCAGGCCGACAGGGCCCGGCAGGGCGCAGGGAGGCGCAGGGGCCACCGGCCGCTGCGGGCGGGGCGACTGCGCGGGGCTGTCCCGGGGCTCGGCCTCGCCCGCGGCAGCGGGGACAGGGCCTGGGCGGGTACGGGAGGCCCGCGCACACCGCGCTCCGCTCCAGCTTCCCCAGCGCCTGGCTGCGGCGGCGGCTCGGCTTGCCGTCCCTGCCGACCCCGCCGCGCCGGGTGCCCGTGCGCTCCCCACAGCCTCCCCGGCTGCTTCAGGCGTCCGCCCAGGGCCCAGCCCGAAGGGAGGAGGCCGGTGCCCTGGGCGCCGGGTGGCAAACCGGCTGTGAGCGCCACGGGATCGCAGCCGGGCGCCCTTCCGAGCAGCGCTGGCGCTGCAAATACTTGCGATTAGGCAGTAGCGAGAGATACGGGCTGGTATAAAATGATGATCTGTTCGCAGATAATTCACTACGGGGGGGGGCAAAAAAATCTCACCAGGCCAGAAAATTGGCTGCAACATATATTTGCATCTTTGTATAGACACAGTGTGTCATTAATACACCATTAACAGTTTTGCTGCATTTAATTGAAATACAGTGTGTGCTGAACATTGAATAAATTGGAAAAAAGAGAGAAATCTTCAGGAACAAGAGGAATTGGTTTATTGCCCAACTTTCCTGTCCAAATTAAAACAAAATTAAACATCTGAACGAATTAAAACCGAAGACTTTTCCTGTGGTTAGAACACCCTGGGTGGGGAGGAGAAAAAGTTGACAGAAATAATGCAGCCTGAAGTTGCGAACAGGGAAAGTGTGTGGTCATAGCAAAAGCACCAGGCGAGGAAGCATCATGTCTTCAGTGTGATGATACTATACAAATTAGGGCCTGAGCGTAAAATCATTTTGGCCCCCCCCGCCCTCTTTGTTTCCCAAAATGTATAGCCACATGGTCTGCTTCCACCTTTCACTGTCAATGTTACCTCATTTTAGTGTAGTGTTAATACCATGTTGTAGCCTATGCAGGCACGTGTCTAACCCATTAGGCTGAGATAGATCATACTCGAGTCAAACTTCACAGCATAAGGCAATCAGCTGCTTTTTTTTTTGACTTCCTTATGTTCTGATCAATTTTGATATGCAGTGTAAATGTCTCTGGTACGTATGATGTATATCATTAACACAAGCCTGAGTAGGTTTCATTGCTCTTTGGTTAGAACAAGATAAAGGAGCACGTATTTCTAACTCCAGTGGTATGTAATTGCGATGGCTGCACACACGAGAGAAAAAGAAATGGCACTTTTTCCCCTCCCGTTAAGAAAAGACGATCCCATTTGTAACTTTTATATGCCAGCAGCATTTGTTTAAAATATTTCCTCTTTCGAATGATCCAATTATCATGGCCATGCAGCGCCTGGAACGGGAATCAGCTGGAAACCCCTTATCTCATGTCCTGAGCAATGAGGAAGCTTGCACATTTGCTACCTGGCAGTCCAAGAAGGTGTAAACGCTTACCTTTGCCTAGTGCAGGGTCCTGGATAAGGAAACCAAAACAACAACAGGCGAAGGTAGTCTTTGTCAAGTACCTCAACTGGATGGAGCGCTCCTTATGTACAAGCCCGACAGTGTGGGGGTAGAACCGCCTTTCTGCTTGAATAGATTTGGTACCGCTATTCAGGAAAGGAGGAGTCACATACAAGTTACTATATTAGCTAAAAACCTTTAATTTTCCCTGAAGTGAATGAGAGATGGTGGTGTTCAGCCATTTCTGGATGAGGGCCTTCTTTCTGTGGCTGAGTCCTGAAGAAGAACAGGGATGAACTCTCTCTGCTACTATTCAGCTATTACTGTTACTGAGCTATTACTAGTATTAACTAGTTAACTTAGCTGTACATCAGTATTTAGCCACCGTAGCACTGAGGTTAGCACTACAAAGGCTAGCTATAGGAACAATGCTGCCAACGGCCTGTCTCCTCCCGTGACGTTGGCAGCTGCGCAGTATTTTTCAAGAAGAAACAGATGATTCTGTCAACTTGTGTGGGTTTTCGTAATGCTTGCAAGGCCTGTCTAAATTCTCTCTTCAGTGGCAACAGGATAACAAACGGTCTTTTGTTAACAGTTTTCCCAGGGCGCATGCTGGCACAAAATAGGTGCCACTGGTACATTGCAGACCAGCGATGGCTACACTTTAGCGGTTAGGAAGTTGTTCTGCTGCACAATGTTTGCAAAATAAGATGAGATCTTGTCTGGGAGAAAAGTGATAAATATGTGCAAATATTTAGTGTTGCATTCTGCAGCCTGGGAACACCATTTGGGCCAGCCTTGTACGAGCAACATCTCTTGGGAATTTCACTTCCTCTCGTAATTTGTTGTCGATGTGACACAGCAGATTAGAGTTCAGCCTCGGAAGCTGCGAGTCGTTTCCTTCTATTCCTATTTGACATACATTTTTGCTCAAACTTGTGAACTGCTTCCGTCATTTTGTGTGGCAGTACAGATGCACACATTTAACACTCCTCTCTCCTCCTTTCTCTTTCTGAAACTGAGTCCAGTTGTACCAAACTCTGAACTGAGGAAACCCATCATTTCTCATCCAGAAGGAATGTATGTAAATTTATCGTCTTAATTGGTGCCTCTCCATGAGTTTCATATAATCAGCCCTTGTAGCTTAACGTGCTAATGAAAGGGTAAGTAGAAACCTCATATGTTAAAGGAATGCAGACCAATTTGTCTGAGTCCTGCTGAGACCTGCGATATAACTTTTGCAAAGCGTTACTCATCGCTCTTCTATCTTTCACTTAGCCGCCTTTTACTCATGTTTCTATTGGTTCTCCAAAGCGGACAAGAAACCTCTGCGAAGGTGTGCAGAGGGGTCAGGAGGAGGACGTTTTGGAGAAGGGAGCGGCGATTGTAAATCCCCTTTCCCTCTGGCACACATACAGATCTGAGCAAGACCCCACGCTGCCAGAAGTGGCACAAGGGCTCTGCGGCATCGTGTCTTGGTGTAGAGGAGCAGCATTTCGTGTGCATGGTGAGAAGCATGGGACTCTGACGGGAGCTCAGCTGGGAGCAGGAGCAGGGAGCAGCGCTGGGCAGGGAGGCGGCGATCTCAGGTGGCTCCCGTGAAGTCCATCTAAGTCGCCTGTCTCTGCAGGTTGCATCCGGGTCTCTCCAGGCCTGCCAGGTCCTTGCGTCCTCAGAAGCATTCCTGGTAATCACTGCAAGTTCAGCTTCAATCTGTTCACCAGTCACTGTGTATTTTCAGGGCCTGGGATCTCTCCCAGGCAGTGCTCAGATAGCACCAGGAGGTCAAAACAGGCTGGAAAGCCCCAAAAAGGAACCAGTGGGGTAAATGCTGCCACAGTGTTGTTCACACAGCATTTGCGTAGCATGCCTCTCCCCTACCTTTTGCCAGCCTCATCCGTTTCCCCTGGAAGCTGGTCAGAGCAGGCACTGTGGTGTGCAGTGCCCAGGACAACGGCGGCCCTTTTCAAATGGCTCCTTAGCGCTGCCATAATAAGCCTGATAAATAAAACATGGCTTGCAGACAGGGATTTACTGGAGAGGGCTAAGGGGGCTGTAGCTCCCTCATTAGTATCTCCCGGTGCAGCGTATGTGCTCCTCATTATGTGGCACAGTGGCAGCTGTCTAGTCATCCACGATGAGGCTGCAGCCACTCCAAGGTTGCGCCAGGGATCCCAGGGTTGTTTGGTTTTTTTTTCTCCTATGTTAATAATAGGAATTTACAAGAAAAAAAGACTTTGAATATGAAGAGGATGAAGGGGGAAAGACTGCAACTGAGTCTGGTTTTCTCTCCCTCGTGTCTCTGTAAGTCAGCAGCAAACACAGAGAAATCCATATGGCTGTGCTAATATGGAATTGGCATGAGCAGGATCAAGACCTCTGGGCTGCACAAACTGTTATTTTGGGGGGCTGTGCTTCTCTTCAGTCTAAAATGCTGCTTGTAAACTTGTGGCCAAAGTATAAACTTCATCCTCTCCCTCGCATTTTTCTTGTTCTGTTAAAGGGAAAAGTATCAATTTGGCTGATTTCAAGTCCCTCAAAGCTGGGGACTTGGGAATCTGGGTTAATCTGAACAGGGTTTGTTGAGGTTTGATCCAGCTTTTCCTTCCAGCCATCATTTAAATCCCTCATACCTCCCGCACAGAAGCTGCAACTGCATCATCGTAGTAACCCTGTGACCGAGAGGCATGAGAGTCTCCTCTGAGACTGTAATCTCACTCTAAACAGCTCTCTGGCGGGTGCTCCTGAGTGGCGATAGATCATGCAATTTTCTCCTTCAGAGGCTTGTAGTGTCATCTCCACCGTGATCCCTGCCCTGCCTGGCCAGTGCTGGTAAGCCAGAGCCTGGGGCTGGCCTGGGAGCGGGTTCCCAGTGCAGCACTGCACGGCTGGGGCACGCGTGGGGTCATGAACGGCGTCAGCAAAATCTGCCCCTTCCTCTTTGCAACCCTGCCCACGGTCTGGCAGGAAAGATACCTGTTTAGGATGGCAGGGGACTTTATTGGCGTAGCAAAATAATCCTCGATACACTCGTGACTTTCTGTAACGGTATTTAATATGCAGATAGCCAAACGAATGCCACTGTGATATATTTTTATGGACAAAAATTATATATTAAGCCCTGATTTATACATTTGAGCGTAATACCTGGGGCTCTGAGGAGAGCCTTTAATCTCTGTCAGCGAGGCAGCACGCATGCTAAAACGCTGAGTAAATCTGCACGGGAGCGGTGAACCGAGCGCAGCATATATCAGAGTTCTTCCGCCTGATAAAATTAAATACACAGGACCACCTTTCTGTGACATTAACAGTTTGATACACAGGGTCTGACATCAGGAAATACCGATCCGCGCTTCCCACTCGGACCATAACCCGCAGCCTTCCTGCTGCTTCTGTTGTCCCCGTCCCAGCACGCAGGAGGGGTGCCACCTCAAGCTCCCAGGAGATGTTCTGGGTGAAAGAAGGTCTCTGTCCGCAGCTTGGCCCCTCTCCTCCCATCACCCTGCAGCAGCTTGCCTTTGATGTTGACCTGGGTGCAGCTGTGGGGCGTGAGTGCCCATGGTCTCAGCTCGCATGAGGTGGGGTTCTGCATTTAATAATCTCACCAGCTCAACTGTTTTTATCTGAATCTCCCTTCTGAACTGATAAATCTAAATTGCACATAAACCGCTTAGCTTAGGGGGTAAATCTTGCAGGTATCCTCAGATGACTAGCTGGTGTCTTCTGCACCTGTCTAGCACCATCTACTGTGGCTTTTTCATACTGTCTTGCTTTCCCTTCCCATCTGCAGGCTTACGATTCCTGCAGGAGCTGCCTTCATCCCGAGGAGTCTGTGTAAGAACAGAACGGGAGCTCTGGTTTCGTTTGAGAGGCCGGGGGCTGGGACGATGGTGAAGCAGATACAACACGCATCCATCCTATAGCTTGTATTTCCTCGTTTTAGACCAGTGACCCGATTTTCAGTGCCTAGCTTGCTGTTGATAAATTTTACACTCTTCCCAGTGCTCAGAAAGAATCACGGAATCACAGAATGGTAAGGGTTGGAAGGGACCTCTGGAGATCATCTAGTCCAACCCCCTGCCAAAGCAGGTTCACCTAGAGCATGTTGCACAGGGTTGCATCCAGGCGGGTTTTGAATATCTCCAGAGAAGGAGACTCCACAACCTCCCTGGGCAGCCTGTTCCAGTGCTCTGTCACCCTCAAAGTAAAGAAGTTCCTCCTCATATTCAGATGGAACTTCTCATGTTTCAGCTTGTGCCCGTTGCCCCTTGTCCAGTCACTGGGCACCACTGAGAAGAGTCTGGCCCGCTCCTCTTGATTTCCAGATGAAGTTCTGAAAAGAGCTACATTAAATCCATGCTCTAGCCATATGTATAATTTTGTTCCACTGGAATAGTTTATAGCTGTTAGTGAATTTCCTCATACTCCCAGCATCGTGTAAGGGATGATGCAAGAGCCTGAAGATTACTCTCTCCAGTAGTACCATGCGTTCGCAAGCTTAAAGTATTACACACAGCATTTTTTTCATTTGCATGGTTGGAGAGAGTCTGTTTTTGCAGTAAATTTGTATTTCAAAGCAGATTTCTGTGTCCGTCATTATTGGTGGTTTACAAGATTTCTCTTTCTCCCCCCCCCCCATTTGGGGATGTGGGAGCAAATGAAATAAACTCATCATAAAAAATAATTTTGTCCAGGTGGAACATAAATCAGCCAAAAAATATATTCTACATGGCAAATAAAAAGCATATGCTGTATTATTTAAAGCACAGCTTCCGTATTCACATACAAAATTAATGCTACAGTGGGAGGTAAAACTGATGGAGGCAGACAATGAAAATATTAGGAGTAAAACATGATGCCAGGAACAATTCAAGCAGAGCCACTTGCAGGGTCATGGTCGTATTCCATTTCAAATGGGCATGGAAATACACTGTGGGTTATTCTTCTCCAGAGATGCACAGATAATAAGCACCTGCTCCCCATGTCTACTCTTCCCTTTTAACTGTTGATTTATTGGATGTTTCTGAAAGCTGTGGTCAGGCTCGTGAGGGATATATAACGTGGTGCCTGCAGGTAGAAATGGGAGCAGGCAGACGAGCTGCCACACTCCTCGTCACTACTCCAGAGTGGAGGGCTGAGCAGGGTTCAGAACAAAAAAGCCAGCTCCTCTTCAGCTTCCAAGTGAAAGGATGGAGTAAATCAGCAGTCTCCTTGTATGTGTCGTGCCTGGGCAGCACCTAGGAAAGTCAGTAAAAAGTCCTAAACTATGATTTTCGCCTCAAAGTAGAGTAAATGGTGGGTTCAGAGGAGACATATAGAGCGTTCAGTGGTCTAAAGCACCAAAAGGGATCTTTTCAGTAACTAAGTATTTGACTTCCCACAGCATCAAGGAAACTACTGGAATATATATCTCTATATCTATAAAACATATTGCATGTGTTTTAAGGTAATTTTCAGAACAGTGTTAGAAATCCAATCCATCTTACACATGTAAGAAGGTACCTACTGCATACTACTACTCCATACTACACTGGAGACCAGCAAATTTTTTATACTGACCCTAGTTCTTCCAGAGTCGGGGGGGTTCACTGCATTCCTCCCCTAAACTGACAAAGGGTCAATATAATCTTTAGACTACATTGAAGCCTAGTAACTACAAAGATACTTTGAATTGATGTGATGTTTTTCCATGTAATTTAATAAAAAAAAATAATTACACAGAGAGCTTGCTTGGTGTAAGTTACACTTTTTCACTATTCTCTGATATTTTCTTCTCTGGAGCAAGAGTGGAGCTTTGCAGCTATGAGGTCTTGAAATGTTCCAGAAGTGGAGGTCTGTGAGATGTAAACAACACTGTATGCCCATTTAGAAATGAAAGAAAGAAAATGCTGTTTAAATAAAAATGTGAATCTGGAAATGTAGGGCTATTGAGAATCATTCTGAACTGCACATTTTACAGACACAGTTAAGAAAAAGGTCCACTGTAGCAACCGGCGTAATGCATCGTTCAGTTCCCCTATGATGGTGAGCAGTTTATTAACCTAGAACTACGAAATCACTTAAAATGACGTTTGATGATGCTGAATTTCTGACACAAATCCCCTGATGTAAGGAAATGGAGAGTGCAGCCGCAGAGCCTTCCGCTGAGCCCTGCTGCATCTTTAGCCAGCAGCAGGAGAGGTGCACCAGGAGCTGGGATCGGAAAGATAAGAGAGTGGTGTGGGAGCAGGAAACTCTTGCGTTTTAACCCTGGCTCTGACTCACTATGGTCCTGGGCCAGTCACCTCAGGCCAGAGATTCAGGCGTTAAGCAGTGCCAGTGAAGCCAGGCTTTAAACAGAGCTCCCTGTGCCCATTCCTGAGACCCTTGGACTTGACTTACACACCCAAAAGAGCACTGAGGTGTTTTAAAAATCAAGTCCTGATGGTGCACACTGGGCTCTTTTGAATAGGATCCTTAAGGTCTGATCTTGCAAGTTCATGATGGAGTTGTGAGCATGCCCCATTTAGAGCTCTATCTGTGCTACCTCTCAGGCAAGGCAAGGAGTGACTGGATATTTACCCTTGACTGCAAGGGAATGAAACCTTGGCCACCGCATTTGCTTCAAGGGACCTGTTGGGGGACTTCTTGCAGGACCCACCTTCTTGGCTGGACTCGGCATGTCTCTGTAATGGGCAGCAGCCCAGCTGCATCAGTGCGGAGCTTCACCCTTGGCGTAGGGATGGTGCGAGCCACTGTGCTAGCAGGGCTTGACTGCTTTCGAGATGCAAGGCTCATGTCTCTGCATGGTGCTTCACTACATCACGCAGGGCTGTCAGCTTGCCTGGGACTAGCTCAGAGACCTCTGCACTGTGCTCAGTCCCACACTGTCAATGTGTCCTGTCTCCATTTGATATCTCGTGGTTTTTCAAAATGAAGTTATGAAGATTTTCAGGCAGTACACCTGACTGTGGAGGCCTCCTGGTAGATTTTACAACCCAACAGTTGTATTTCGTTTTTGCAATAAAGCTCTATCTTCTCTCTGTCCTCAGTGCTTCGTGCAGTCTATCCTTGACCATCATGAACCAAAGACCAGGTTTTTCACTTCTGTGTGTACCAGACCTTAACCAAAGGTGTAGCCTGAATGACACAAAATTACTCACATGCACATGAGGCAGATAAAGATCATCTCTTCCCACACAGGCTTCCTGACCCGAGTCTGGATTCATCAGCACTCGGATTGTAAACCCCTCATGTGATGAACCAGCCCCATGTAACATGACTGGAGGGCAACACTGTTCTACTCTACCACCAGTGATCACAGCAGGTTTGCTGCAGGCTTGGGAACCAAAGCTCCTCAGTGGATTTCCAGGTGGGCTGCTGGGCAGATGAGTGCATGGGCAGAAAGGAAAATCACTTAGATTTTTACTGCTTGCCTGGCAGGTTGGTTCCTGGTCATCAGAGTATTTTTGACTCCGCGTGAATCTTTTTCTTGACAGACCAGTTTCAAGGAAAATGGTGTTTCCCAGCCTGACCTGCATGCATGCATCATGTCTGCTCTATGATGTAACTGGAAAGGAAGACTGGGGCACAGGTCTGGCAGAAAAGCACTGCCAAAAGTACAAAGTAAACATACCTCCCCAAATGGGGGGACATAAAATTTACTCTCTGATGTCTTTCAGCCCTAGTAATCTCACGTGGTCCAGGAATTTCGATTGGTATAAATAACACTGCAAATATTCTCCATCAGAAGCGTTATGTTTCAGCTGATGGCGTCCCTTTAAGCACTAAGGCACTTGTGCTGAGTTTTTGCTGTAGCCAAATGGGACTAGATTGAAATCAATAGCCCCATTTCTCCTGTCACTTACTTCAGCTTGATTGGAACCCATGTTTGTAAAGCTGAAAGGCTTTTCTAGTCCACTGTTACTGTGCCTCCCACTGCCAGCCCACCTGTGAGAATTTCACATTCCTACATTTGAAAAAGAAATATGATGGGCAATGAAAATAAAAGTTTGTTTTGTTTTTAATGTGTTTAACTCAACACTTTTTCTGTTACTAAGACTGGGCTAAAATGAGACTGCTTGGAAAGGAGACACGTCTGCTCAGAGTAGAGACTTTCATAATTCATTTGGAGTTATTGGTCTTATCCACAATATTAGTGATAAAAATTGATTATCCATTCCCACTTGCTTCATGATCCATAGCTATTTTTTTCATTCATATTATAAGTTGGTTTATACAGAGTGAGACAGTGTTACTTAAATAGCCAAGGATGAGCATAATACATCTTACGTGCTAAAAGCCCACACCAGCAGAAAGCAGGATTTTTTCCATGTTAGCCCCATCCTGTCCTGAAGGTAGAAATAATCTGGACTTGGCAACTGTCACGGCTCCTTTCAGCTCTGAAGAGAAAATACCCTTCGGTTACTGCATGTGCACGGCCCACTCAGACTTACTGCTGCCTTTTTATCCCCTAGTGCAAAGTCTGGGACTCAACAGGGCCCCATGGTTTGATGACCAGTTATGCTGAGCTTCCCAGGGGAAGGTCATTTTGGGACTGTCGCCAGCACCTCATAGAAGGCAGGAGATGGGGGGAAGGACTGAATATTGCAAGGAAGGAGAGAAAAATTAAAGGGAGGAACACAGCTCAAAGCTTCTGTGAAACTTTCCGAGTGAAAGTCATGCTTCAGCAATAGGGGCTCACCTGCCCCCAAGGAAGGGGACTGCATGTAAGACATCTCCAAGGGGGTCAAGTCATGACCATTAGCATCCAGAGCATTACACACATGCTCTTGTGGTCATAGGGGAGAGAAGCAGTGTGCTTGCCATCAGCTCTCTGAGTTCCCAACCATTAAAAGGACAGAGCAGTTTGGATATTGCCTTCAGATGAAACTGTAAAAGTTGCAATCTCCAACTTAGATTGATTCTTTGAGTCCAACAGTTAGATATGGTGTGGGAACAGAGGTTATCCCTAAAACGGGATAAACTATCGTATTGCAGTTGTGAGGAGGAGTTCATTGACATGACCATAACCTTAACTCCCTTACAAAAAAAACAGAAATGTGACTTGTTGGCCTGCCCAGAGATCAGTGGTTTGGCTTAGACCTAGAAGATTTTGGTTATTGTTCCCAAAACTGGATCCTGGAGATTTCCACCTTTTCTTCTGGAACTCCTTTTAGCATAAACAGGTATTATCTGCACACGAGGAAGAGGAGAACAGACTCCTAATAAAAATACCTCATAGATTAACTGGATGGCTGGTAGCTTCCCTCGGATACTAATACAGCCAATGCATAGACTGACGTAAAATTGAAAGGAGAGGTGTTTCCCCATGGGACTATTAAATGTAAATCTCTCTTTGTTCAATAAGGAGATGAGACAAGTTTTTTCCACACAGTTGCCTGGGTATCTCTGTTGGAGTGAGGACGGCTGTCACTGCACGGGGATCTAGTAGCTCCTGAGGCCACCTGCGGAGCAAACAGCTAATGCCAGCAACAGCAATAAGAAAAGAAAGCCACCTGTATATCTGTACCATAGATCACAGAATCACAGAATGGTTTGGGTTGGAAGGGACCTTAAACATCATCTAGTTCCAACCCCCTGCCATGGTTCTGGAACCTGCCATGCCCCCCTGGCATGGTTCCACTAGACCAGGTTGCTCAGAGCCCCATCCAGCCTGTCCTTGAACACTGCCAAGGAGGGTGTGTACCATCCCGGCCTTTATGGTCTCCTCACCTACGGTGTTTAAGAGCCTCACCCCATCTTTAAGGCGTGATCTCTGTGGTCATGGGTTACCCCTGTGGTTTGAAGGCGGAGGGGAGTCAGGCGCAAGGGCATGGGTGCAGAGCCCACCCTTCGCGGGGTGCCCGCGGGCAGGCTGTGCCCCAGCGACCTGCTTGGGGAAGGTCCGGGGGGGCCCGGAGCTGCAGCCCGGGCTTCGCTGCCAAAACTGACGCTGTTTTGCCATCTAGTGCTGCGGGTCCAGATTGCAAGAGCCCATCGCCGCCCGCCCCGCTCCCGCACGGCCAGGCTCTCAGAGAAACACAGTTTTATGTCCCAGCTAGAATTACAGAAACTTCAGTTTCTTGGTGTTTTTTGTATGTGGTGGTTTTCTTTTCAACAGTAATTTGCATCAATATTTTATGTGCCGTAATGGCTGGATACCCCCAGTTCAAATGAGGCGGTATCTCGTGTTGTCGATAGCAACGGGAAGGGGATAAATTGCTGTGTGCCACACGAACTATCTGTGGCTCGCTGGGAAACCCTTCCCTCGCTGGATTAGCTATCACCTAAAAGTAGATGTTTAGCGTCATTCAGATCTCCAGATTTAGGGCTGAAACTGTGACGGGCCCGAAGCCATTAGCCAAGCGCCGCTGCCGCCGCTCAACTTGTTTGGCAAATGAGGCTCCTTCGAGTTGTGAGGGATGTGATTTACATGGGGAGGCTTGGGAGCAGAGCCAGGTGAAACACTTCCAGTGACAGTGAGTAATGAATCTGATCAGTGTTGTAGGCCCTCCCCCTCCGCTGGTAATCATCCATGAGTAGGTCATGATTTTCTTACATTTATTCATTCTTCTAAATTATTTGGTGAATAATTTCAGCGAATGTAGGGCATCCTTAAAGGATGCGCAAGAAGTTTATTGGGGGACCCCTGGAGTCAAAGGGGTTTTAGCAGGTTAAATGGAAGCCTAGAAGCACTGTACTAAGCCTTTCAGTCAAGACACACAGGGGTTACTCATGTGTGTGAATTTATGATTTACTTTCTAAAATCATTCTCTCCTGTTCATTTAGAGTGTGCTGTGTCTACAAACTTCGGGGCCGTGACATTTTTAAGACTGTAACTAGATATGAAAAAATGCCTGCGATGCAGTCCAACCTAATTTCCTGTAAAATACAAATTAATATTTGCTGAACCTTTTAGTTTTAGTTTTAATTTCAGCAAATTCTAGTGACCTCCAAAATGGAGAGGGCAGAGATAAGTGAGTTTGGCTGCCCCACGACCAGTTCCCAGCATGTAGAACTAAAAAGTCTCATGCTTCATGAACTGACATTAATGTGGGGGGAAAGGGACAGATTTGGACTTTGAATACCATTCCATTAGAAAAAAAAAAAAATCTTTGTTTGTAACCAATTTCCAGAGAAGCCTTAGAAATAATTTCTGGTTTTGTTATGTAAAACTTCCTTCTGCAGTTGGATCCACACGTATGTCTTCACAGGCACAAGAACTTGTCACAGGGGGAAGTTGGCTTTGCTTGGATAAAGAACAAGAACATAAACCATGTGCCAAGCATGTTAAAAAGTAGATGATGATTGTCCTGGTTTCGGCTGGGATAGAGCTAATTCTCTTATTAGTAGCTGGAGTAGTGTTGTGTTTTGGATTTAGTATGGGATTTTGGTATGAAAAGAATGTTGATAATATGCTGATGTTTTTAGTTGTTGCTAAGGAATCAAGGACTTTTCAACTCCCCGTGCTTTGCTAGTGTGCAGGTGCACAAGAAGCTGGGAGTGAGCACAGCCAGAGCAATGGATCCAAATTGGCCAATGGGATATTCCATATCATGCAACATCATGCTCAGTGTGTAGATGAAGATTGGCTGGGAAGTTCTCTCTCTCTTCTGGGATTGCGATTTCGGGATTTTCTCTTCTCCAGGATCACTAGCCAGGGATGGGCTGGGCATTGGTCAGTGGGTGGTGAGCAGTTGCACTGTGCGTCACTTGTTTGTATATTCTGCTATTATTATTACTATTTTATTTTATTTCAATTATTAAATTGTTTTTATCTCAACCCATGAGCCTCTTTACCTTTACCTTTCCGATTCTCTCCCCCATTCCCCAGGGGGCGGGGGAGAGTGAGCAAAGTGGCTGCATAGTATTTAGCAGCCTACTGGGTTAAAACCACGACAATGATGGAGCAAAGCAAAAAGAACCTGAGTTGAGCTGGGGACTGAGAGGTAGTCAGAAAGAGTGAAGACAACGATAATAAACTAACGAGGTGTATTCAGAACACCTCTGCCGCTGCACAGGAAAACAGGGCAACAGCCGTACCACCATGAGGAGAACTTGGCAGCTTTCAAGTAAAGCCATACCACACCCTGTAGGCTCGGTGAGCTATGCATAATACCAAGGTTTAATTTTGCATGCTAGCACAGGCTATATTGTCATCTACAATTCAAATCTTTACTTAGGAGCTTATTGGGTTTGCTATCAAGAGAGAATAACAAAGAAGTGTTTGAAGACAAGATCCAGTGAGACCTGGTTTTCTACAGATTCATGGCTTAAAGTTGCTCACCTAAGAGGACTTCGTACTGCGTAATAGCAGGTATGGTCACACTGTACCCTTTCCCTCAGCTGGGAATGTTAATAGGGTCTTTTCCATCCACCTTCCCTGATTTCATGCAACTCACCGGAAATTTCTGTCTTGGACATCCTTGGCCCTCTGTCACATTTGGTTAAATTGACTGGTGAATTTAAAAACTGTTGAGGTTACCTGGACTGAAAATTAACCGATGGATTGAATTAGTCTTGCTTCCTTAGCAAACTCAAAGTTAATCAACACAGAGCTGGAGGGATGAAGACTTCAGCCTTCAAAATGGGATTGAATCGCAGCAGAAAGGATGACCTTTTTGAAGCCAGGCAAGTATTTTCATCATTATCAATAATAACGACTAATAAAGTAATAACAATAACAGCCAAACTTGCGTAATAGCTTACATCTCAAAATGCTTTTCAAGCTTCTTTTTTCTGCTTTTAGAGTAATTTTCTCAAAATGCATTACATTTTTGCAGTGTTGCTGAAGTCCAGTCCCTCGTTGGATAGGACAAAGGCAATCACATGGACACTGCACGTCAGTGGAGGGAGAGGAAGTTTTAGACAAAGAAAGACATTCAGATACATTCCTGCTAAGACATAAAATGTCAGGGTTTCTTTCATACTAAGGCAAGGAAGCCAGGACTTAAAAAGGTAGACGTCTTATTCAGTGTTTTCTTGGCTAGACTACGCAAACTGAGCATTATTGTAGATAAGACACCCCAAAGCCAATCTCCTGTCAATATAAGGAGCTGAGTTTGGATCGGAGTTGTGCTGTGAATGCATAAGCACAGCAGAGTTGATTTTATGAGATGTGCAGTGACGTGCAATCACACAGATCCTAAAAGATACAGAGCATGCACCAGATAACGCCTCAGAGCCAAACTTGTAAATGCCCCTCTTCCAAGGACTTGAGTGCCAAAGATGTGTTCAAAGGCAGAGAAGCGGCCATCAAAAAGCCTTTGAAAGTATTGCTGCTGAGCTGCAATTCAGTTTAACTTTTGGGGCAGAATGGGTTATATTTGTTTGTAGTCTTACAGAAATATTAGCTATGGAGTCTCTGCCTGTATGAGGATATATATACAAAGAGACAGAGAGAAAAAATTACTGAATGCTTTATATTTCACTCCTTAAAAGAGTCTAAAGTTGGTGGTAGTTATATGTTGAGAGGAGGCTGAGCTCTCATTACTCACCTGCCATCAGCACACAGACATGAGTGCTTCCTCTGCGGTTCTGCGAACACACAGAAAGGGTACTGTAACACTTACTAATTAGTTTCCTTTTACCACATTTCATTAAGAGATTATTATTATTGTTGTTGTTATTGTTACTGTTATTCTCCCAGTGAGTGTGCACAGAGAATGACTAAATAACTTGGACAGACACAGCATGATTGGGAAAGAAAATGGTTTCTAAGCACTTCATTTTCCCCCATCCCATTCCCTCCAGCAAGAAGAAGAAAATCCTGTGGTTTTCATGCAGAACCTTGTGCAGGAGACAGGCAGCAAATAATTAAGCATTCCTTTCTGACAGCCCAGCTTAGGCCTTGTCTGCAAATGCGCAGATAATGCCACTGCAGAAACGAGGTGTTGGTGGCTGCATTAGCTTACAGGTATGCCAGCAAGTGTGGAAGGGGGCTGCAGGCAGTCAGCACTTGCTCACTGACCTGATCTGTGTCAGAGGGTTGATGCCAAGCACGGCTAAAGCCTTTGGATAAACAGCAAAGTGTAGTGGGCTCGTATAGGGGTCAACACCTGGATGAACTCTACAAGCATTAGAGGAAGAAAGGATTGGCACATCCTTAGTTTTCCTTGGGTTCACATGAAAGCAAGTTAATGACATAACCCATGTCCATCTCCCTGAGTTAGACACAAGGACAGCCAGGAGATGCTGGAGCAACTTCAGATAAAGTAAGCCAACACCAGCTGCTGGTGTTACACCAGCTGTGATGTGCTGAGCGTGAAGCTGATGGAGCAGTGTGCACGGGATCCTGGCTAGCCAGCTCTCCATCCAAATATTTCCCTCTGATAAAGGAAACTTAGATGGCTTCCACAAAGCCCCTTAGAGCTGCAGCAGCTCAGTTATTTTTTGCAAGGGCATAGAATAAAATAACGGATGAAGCTGGAGGTGCAATTGAAATGAAAGAAGGGGTAAACTAGACCGAGGTTTCCTTCTGTACTGTATTGATGCAAGCAGCACAGATAGCTAAACTGAGGTGTACGACTTCAGAGAGATAAAGACAGATAAGGGAACGGCTGAAACACTTTTCTGTGTCAGTAACGCTGTGTCAGGAATGCCCTTTCAATTTTTTTCCCCGAAAATAACAATATGTGAAGTTGTATGAAGAATGTTTGATAGGAAATACTAATTGTGTGTAAAGCTACTTCTGGAACTATAAATGAGCTTTTCAAAGCAACTTACAGGGGTGAGGGGTTAATTTTCATTGAATTTCAACGGGATTTGTGCATCTGTTGTTTCACACTCTTGAAAAAAATTCTAAACTGTTGGTTTTCACAGCAGTAATACTTAACTGCTTTGTCCATACTGTAGCAAAAAACATCAAAATCCTTTAACTGCAGATCAATACAATGGACAAAAATTACCATTTGAAAATTGTAGGCTACTGTATTCATTTAAAGAAAACATTCTTAATCTTACTAATCCCTATTCAAATAAATCCAGCAACTACTTTAAGAGACATATAATGACCTAATGTACTCAGCCAGCTCTGCGTCTCCTTGAATAACTCAAGGAGAGAAAACAAAACGAAACAAAACAAAACAAAAACTCCAGCCAATTGCCAGATGGGGATATGACACAATTTAGTAAATTAGAGTAAGATGGGAAACAGATGGCGGCCCTTTCAGAAGTCAGATTTTGGTAGTTAGAAAGGATGGTGACAGTCAGGCTGTGATAAAATCCCAGCTACCAATCACCCATAGCAGACTGGACCTAAAAAAGCCATGGGTATCCAGGAGTCACAGCTTTACATTAAAAGTCTGTAAATAGTTAACTGC
Source organism: Nyctibius grandis (assembly GCF_013368605.1). Classification (NCBI taxonomy): domain Eukaryota; kingdom Metazoa; phylum Chordata; class Aves; order Nyctibiiformes; family Nyctibiidae; genus Nyctibius; species Nyctibius grandis. The sequence continues at coordinate 28,440,582 of NC_090659.1, forward strand.
ATGGCTCTCCTATGCTTGAGATATGAGTTATTTACTTGGGAGCATTACTAGGGTACTTGGGCATGAGCATGGCTGGAGTACTCGGGATGCCATGGGGAGCGGCAGGGATTTAACAGCGCTGATCTGAGCCCCTCAGTCAGTTGTCTCGGGTTAAGGGCTCCCACTTGACTGCCTTTCAGGGTAGACACAGAGGACCTTCTCACTGTGCATCTCAGGACTTCAGGCTGTTTTCTCTCCATTTCAATGTCAGCGAGTGGAGTCATTGCAAAGTGCTTTCCCACACTCCCCCTTGCACACTTCCCTTTCCAGCATCGTGGGAAATACTGTATCCACACTTTTCATGAATACTCCCTAAATGACTGAATGTTCATGTTGGGAATATGTAGGGGGATTAATTACACCATCCTCTACTTTGAAGGTTTGTTGCTGGTTACAGTATTTCCTCTTTGGCTGCGTTTCTTTCCCCGCTCTCCCCTTTTTGCTAGAGATACAGCACATTAGGCTTTATCGTGTTCCCATGCGAGGCTTCTGCTTTCTCCAAATCATTTGACTATATCTCACCAAGCTGAACACACTGACACTTACCAGGTGGCACATTGGCTGCTATTTTGAATTGACATTATTCTTCTTCCAAACTTTCAACCTACTCCCAAAAACACTCACAGTTACCTGCCAGGGTGCTAGTCCTTGCCTTTTCCTTTTCTGTGGCAATACAGTAGTTTAGGAGCAATTTCTACTAGGATGCTACAGAGTGAGGTGATGACCATCACAAAACTGCACAGTGACCTACATGGCCTGGCATGTCTTTCCAAACTGGTTCCCTGTCCTTGTGGTGCCTCCAGCGAAGGTCACTACAGGATACAGCTACTCAAGCCTGTATTTCTGGGGTGACACATCACCTCTTCTTTCTTTAGCAATCCCTGTGGACATCTTGCTCTCTTTCAATGACTTTTTCTTCAGTTTAGCAGCTTTCCAAAAGCAGAGACACTTGATCATTATCTCAGCTTCCCCAAACATGCTAAGTCTGTGCTGCACATCAACAAATGTCACACAGTTTGATGGATTATAGTTTAAGAGTAAAAATATGGCCCTCCTATCGAAATAGACACTTGCGAAGGTGGGAACCAGAGACCATGGAACATTTTCAGTCATTGCCATAGCTTGGCAAAGTTCTATTATTTATTTACAGCTGCATTTTGGCCTGTAGCATGAGCCTTATTGTAGTGGTTGAAAGGGAAGGAGGAGGAAATACTGAATGGCAGTGCTGGTAAATGCTTCAGATCCTTGCTCTCACCCTTTCTCTACGTCCACTGCTGTAGCCGTCATACTTATTCTGTATCTGAGCAATGCAGTTTCTTTAGCAAGTGGCTTGAGCTGCATCACTGAGTGTGAACACACTGACCTACTTCAACCTCCTTTGCAATTTCTAAATTTCCCTGTTTACCCCTTTCGTTCTCAGCTTGTTCACTGTGGCTTATAATCAGCAGGCTTTGTGATTGGTTTCTCCAGACATAATTAAATTGTCTGGGATTGACGTCTGGCTCTGCTGAGGTTTGTGTTGTATCTTCTTGGCTGCCTCAATGTCCTCCTTGATTTGGGATTCTGATCACTGCCTGCCCCCACATGGCACATCATCAATGGGTGCTTTCATTCTTGCAAGACTCTCTTGCACTTAAAATAACGCTGTGAAGAGTTTCTGGCTCTCAAAGCCCTCCGGAAGGTTATTTCAAGACTCAGTCTCAGCTGTGGTGCCTATTGTGCATGCTGAAGCCTCCAGCAGGACTGCATCAAGCTACAGCAACTTATAGGGGTCCCCGTCCCTTCACAGGAGGGCTGTGAGCTCTCCTGGGCTGGTGCCTTCACCTTCACACCCAGCTGGGGCTCTAGTTTGGAGTGTCCCTTGGCAGCTGGTAAAATCCTGCCAAAATAGCAGATTTGTGGAAGAATTGCATCTCTTCCTCTGTCATGACCTTGCCTAAGGGTCAAAGCAAGACCTGGTACCTCTCCTGCCCCCCTTTCTCTCCTCTGCTGTTACAAAGCCTTCTCTTGTTTCGTATGCTACATGATATGCTATCTGTGCTCTTCTTCTGCAATGCTTATTTTAATCCCTTAATTTCAGGTTTGTGAAACATTGCAGGTGGTAACAAGAACAGGGCTTGTCTTTTCCATGACATACCTTTATGTCCCTGGGTGACAGCCCGATGTCTTTCATAAGGATACAAGTTAGTGCCCTTGCTCCTGGAAAGGCTTTTTGCTAGTTATTGTTGTAGCTTTTGGTGATGTGCACCCTCTTGGTCTCAGGCCTAACAGCTCATGTACATGTAATCTCATGACCTGCTGCTTTTCTTTGTCAAGTTCACTGACTTTAGTGGACTTAGTGACAGGTACCCTGTCTAGAGATGTCCCTCACTGGAGAGTTCGACATTGCAAGTTTTAACCTTCATATTAAATTTCCTGAGTTTTCCAGTCACGTGCTTGCTTGTGTGGCCATGGTTAGCTATGACCATCGCTGTGTATTTTCACTAGCGGGAGCCTTAAAAGTTGGCAGATTGTCTTCTCACTGCACTTGAACTTGCTCTTATCTTTCCCATAGAGACCCTTCACCTCCCAGCTTTTCCTACTCTGACTTTTTGTGATTGTTTCTAGTTGGAAGCTCTTCAAAGTATGCATCCGATCTGTCTTGTTATCACTCCTTGTAGAAAAGGTTTCCCCCTTTCCCTTGGATTTTGTGTTCACTTTTCCTCTGCTTTACTCTGGCATTGCCAGCCACATGCTCTTTGACACTTTCTAGACATCAGTTACAGTTGTGTTTGTTTATTGCTGTTGCGGGCACGTTGCTTTGCTCAGTGTGATCTTAGCACCCATGCAGGGACTGCCATGTATCTTTGCTTTCTATAGCCCAATAAGGAGACATTGTGCACACTTGTAGAGTGCTAAATGAAGATGTGTTGAGAGCTGATCAGCTTTGAGTTACAGAGTTTCTTTAATATGCCAGATTAACAAGGCTAATTATTTCTTTTAAGGCTGTTTTCATGTTTTCAATATGTAGGATTTTTTTCTGAGTTCTTATGCAGAACATCATCTTTGGTAGTTCATTTATGCAAATGTGTCATCTCTGAAGTCACATTCTTCCCTTCTTACCATCACTCTCAGCCTTGCAGCTCCAACCACTAAAAACAACAAAAAGTGCCGCTGTGTTGTTTCCCATTTTCCCACCTAGCTCAAGCCAAGAGGCAAGCCTTTATCTGAATTTTTTCCACAGTACCCTTCTGTGTTTCCTATATTTAATCTTTTAAGCGTGGCAGCTGATCTGTGGTAAGTAAGATTCCTAAAGCAAGCAAAGTAAACTCGTACGGCACGCAGCCCCCAATGCCACCGTGCTCTAGTCTGTCTGTATTCTGGAGCTGCTTTCCAGCTCCGTGTTCGAGGCACTGTGAAAGTCAGCTGGAAACTTGGTGCTGCACAATAACCCACTAGGAAATATGGTCGCTTCAGATTTGCTGCTGAGCTTAACGCTTCACTGGAGATTACCTCTGTGCGCAGAAACTGAGCCTGGCACTACGCAGGCTCTTCCAACTTGCACTAAATAAGATGTCCTTTATCTGCGACAAAGTGGGAAATTGTATTATTAGCAAGATTAGTTGCTCTGATCTCAAGCACGAGGGCAATCTATTAATTGTACCCTTCCTTGATCAGGCAGTCTTCTCCCAAGCACCTGAGCTGCGTGAAAGTTCAGGTCCTGCAGCGAGAGCCATTAACGAGCCCTGGCTGCACGGCACGACGGGCAGAGCTCTGCCTGGGAGAGGCTGGAGCTGCTCTGGGCTTCAGATGCTGGCGAACAAGCTTGTTTAACAGGAGGAATATGTAAAGCCCCAGTTTTGTGCCTGTGGTCATGATTATATAATGAAAAAACCTTTTTTTTTTAAGCCTGTGGTTTTAGTGCTGAAATCTGGGTGGAGTACCCCCGTTGATCAGAGTCTCTAACTGCATATTTCAGCAGTACCTCGTTTAAACCTGGGCTCATTAGTAAGAGCGAGATTTACAGAAACAACCACTGCCAGAGAGAGAAGACTCTTCTCTTCCTGCATTTATCTCCCTGGCTCCTAACTAAAAGTGCTCCTGGGATGAAGGGAGTGGACCCACAAATATTTGGCATCCGGCATAACTTGTTTTCCCCCAGTAGAGCTGGCAGATCAATCAGCAGAAACCAAACTGAGACCAGTTTCAGGTGACTGCCCTTTGTTTCTCATCGATTTCAGAGCTGCCTTCGTGACAAGCTAATGAGGGCTGCCGGGTGCTGCCGGGGAGCGCCACCGCGCATCCTTCCCCATGATTGAACTGCCACCGTATCACAAAGCAGTGAGAACAACTTTGATACGCTTGGGAGGTGAAATGGCAAGCACAACTGTGAAGCTTGAAAGGGAAGCGCCAGAAAGCAGAGTACAAACTACTGCTTGTCATTTAGCAGAGACAAACGCGAGTGCAACCAAAACAACAGCACTATCCGATTAGCGGGCACCTGCAACCCGACAGGAGCGGGTCTGCAAAGGCAGGGGATCTGTCAGCTGGCGTTGCAACACCACCACAAGTGCCACAATATGTTAAGTGGGAGTAAAGGGCGGTAGTGTAACAGGTGTAGTTGCAATAGTGCTGAAAGGGACACTGTCAGAGCCTGCAGACCTGAAATTGGATCTCCCAACCTCCTACGTGATTGTGCGGGAGATGCAATGTTGTTTTGCGCTGAGGCTCTGCCTGATGGCTCCACTGTGGCATCCAAGGATGCAACAATCACAAGCAATCACAGAGCTCGCGAACCTCGGCATCCCCTTTGCTCACGGTCCAGAACAAGCGGAGTACTGCTGCAACTGGGAATACCTCAAAGAAAGCACCTGGTACATTTATGCTTGGGATCACTCTGTCAACCTACAAAATACATCTCTGGTGCCCTGGAAAGCTACTTCTCAGAAACACATATCAACTTTAAAAGCACTCAGTCACTTTTAACTTCTCCTTCCCCTGCCACATACTCTCCCTTCCCATAAGGCAAAAAATATATTCAATTTCAGTCAGAGTATAAGGCATACAGGTATATTATACAATGATGATGATGAGGATGATACATGGCGTAATAGCTGTATTTTACACACACATACAGGTGTGAGTACCACCACACGCTTACTTTTTACTTTACAGAAAATAGTATATTGAAATGTCACCTAAGCATGGTTTATCTGATCATATTTCTTCCCTGAAGGATAAGTGGTAAAAATAAAGAACATTGATAAATTGGAAAGTCCATATAGGGTTTTTCATGGCTAGGGATTCTTCTGCTCATTAACCTGCACAAAACAGAGAAGTTACGGTTCACATGAAGGGCTGGTGTGTTATGCCCATCTTCCACTTTAACGATTTTACAGGCCAGTTCATTAGGCTGCTACTAATATTCTCAGTTTAGTCAATCAGCCCTTGGTTGTTGGGCTGTCTTGGGACCGTGCCTTAGATGCAGAGATGTGTACCCTCACTAGTACCTTCCCCAGGTGGCACAGACGTGCATCTTTCTCAAGGAATCAGAACCTTGAGAATGTTAATTGGGGGAGAAAAAACAAAAAGCTTCATGTTTCAAAGGTAATTACAGCTAGTTTAACTTCTGAAAACTTCTAAATTGCAAAAAAAAATTTTTCCTCCCTTGTAAAACTTTCTCCAGAGTTCTGCCAACCCTTCCAGCAAAAAGAGGGGAATAAAACTACCCAATATTAAACTGAGGGACGTTTTCTTTCCCTATATACTGAAATCATGACACAGCATGGGAATTAGCCTCCCCAGGCGGCCGGGTGCTCTGCGTGAGCATCCCCTTAATCCCCACTCTCCGCAGCCCAGGCAGCTTTGCCTGTGGGCCAGCAGCTGAGCAGTCCCGCTCCACCATCCCATAAAGAGCCAGTGGGACAAGCAGCAAGGGGGCTGATCTAGGGATTGCAGCCCTGCTAAGGGTCCCTCAGAGGATGGTTATTGTTCCACATGAAAAAAATATTGTCTCCCATGTACTGTTTTTTTGAAGTTAAGTAATTACATCAAAACAAATGTGTGCTCCAAGAAGCTTACAGCTGCGAAATTAGGCATCCATAATCTATGAAATGCCAAAATCGATACTGCCTAAAGCAACTGTAATGCAGCCCTGTGCTCGCTGCACTGATCCCAACAGCCTCCGCACTGCCTAATTCTCTTCTCCTTATTTTCTGCCCCTGCTTGCTCCTGTCTTTTACACCTACGGCCTTAGCTCCGCGGCATGACTGTATTTCCTTGACATATCCAGCGAGACGGTGCTCTGATACCGCGCTATCGGCTCCAGGCAGTACCGCAATGCAAGTTAAGCAATCATTACGTTTACTACTCAGCTGGGTGTTTTATCTTGCTGCATGCAGTGTGGAGTGGCAGCAGAGACGTGGCCACCACGGAGGCGTTTGGTAGAGCTGGCTGTTAAAGTTCACGTCGGCTCCAGAGCCGGCTGCCACGCTTGCCTCCAGTGCTCAGACCTTGCCCCTGGGGCTGAAGCACCGTCTCGTCCCCTCCACGGGGTGGATGGTCCCCGCTCCCCAAGAAAGTGCAGGGAGGGCTGGAAAGGAGGAGAGGCCGGCGGCATCTTTTTGCCTCGGGGTGGGAACGGGCTTCCCATTAAGTAAGTGTGGAGATGGCGGAGAAGTGGGCAAGGAAGATCTTATCTACAGTGTGTAAATTTGCTGCTGCCCTCCTTAATTATATGCCCTATTACCTGCTCTCTTTCCACCGGGAAAGTCCTGGGGATCAAGCTTCCAAGCATCATCCTGGACCACTTCTTCCTCATTTGGCAGCTCAGCTTGGAGGGGAGGATTCAGCTCTTCACTTGAATCCTCAGGTTTGTAAATGTAATGGGGAAGATGTTAAAGCCTGTCTGCAGGAAGCTATACCAGCAGCCCCGTGGTCAGCAGCAGCAGCCTGTGTCCCCACCAGACCCAGGCTGAGCACGGGCCATGTGGGATGCACAGGTTGAAGGGGAGCACTGCCCCAGGGAGAGGCAAGGATGCTCCCAGGGCAGGGGAAGGGAAATTGTTGTTCATTTGCTCACTCTTTGAGGTTTTCCTCTGACAGGGAGCACCTGCCTACACAGTGCTGTACCACCCCGAGGAGTACAAGGTGGCCGTGGTGACCGTGGATGGGCTGTCAGAGCAGCACAGCCACTGCATTGAGAAGTCAATGCGATTTTTGCATCTGCACCGACATATATCTCACCGAAAATGCCAACAATCAAATAGGAGCAATGTGGGGGTGCTGTTGCCTGGTGCTCATTCCCTGTGGTGCCAATGGGTTAAGCAGTGAAGGGGAGGGACACACAACCCTCAGCCACTCGGCTGCCAAACACCTCCCAGACAGTGAAATTCTCACATCCAGACAACCACGCAGCCAAGTCATGTTCCACCCTGTCAAGCTCTACGGACCCATTCAGCAAAAGGTAGTGGCCAGCACGAGTGCACCTCCACTGGCTTCCTGAGCTTTGCACCCAGGGACAAAAGAGGCATTGGTCTTTTTGTATGCTTTGCTTCATCTCCTTAATGAGTAAGAAGTCTATTGCACTAATCCAAACAAATTATTAATGGCCTTTCATTTTGAAGCAACCAGCTCCAGTGTTCACCAGAGTAGGATTGCCTCCTGTTTGTGACTGTCCTGCTGCCTGCGTTGTCAAACAATGTTGTTTTAGAACAACATTCATCTGAAGTGCATTATTATCAGGTTGACTACCCCTTGGGGTGTAATGAAAAGCATTCATTAATTCTCAGGGCAGGAGGGCTAATTACTTTTTTGTAAAAAAACGTGCTAATTGCCAATAACTTTTTTATTGAATGGGTCTCTCAGAGATGATTTTGATTGGCTTTTTGATTTCCCTTTCACATTGTAGCACTTAAAATGCATAGTCCAAACAAGCAGGGAGCATCTAGGTTATCTGGATAAGCATCGGGAGGAAAGCCCACCATTACAAAGGCCGGGGGACTACCCCAATCTATGCTCGGTTCAGCGCTCGCGATGGCTGTGGTGCCAGCCAGGGTTTTCTGAGTCTCGTACCTTCACGCCGCCTCATGCTTCCACATGGCAGGTGGAGACCTGTGTTCTGCACTCCCCCAAGGCATGGCATTGATTTTGGCAGGCTGTGGGTGCCGGCGCGGCAGAGGGAGCGCACAGGGCTTGGGCTGGCTCCCCGCCGGGCTGACCTCCACCTCGCCCGCAGGGAGGAGGCAGTCCCCGGCCCTGCAAGTACCAGGCTTGCATGAAGGTAAATGGAGTAGCACACAGCAATAACCCACGGGCTCAATGTACCAGTTCCTGTACTTGGGAGAAGGATTCATTCATCTGACACTTGGGTTACAGTGAACTCCAGGATGAAGCAAATTCTGGGCAATTTTTTGTTGGCTTTTAATTACAAAGAACTACAGGGCTGAAGATACCAAATAATCAACATAAGCACTAACCAGTTATTTTGAGCAAGCAATAACTTACAAACATGACATAAAAGGTAAATGCCACAGAAGCACGGTAAGCCCATGGGAACCAGACTAGGACACTACCAGTGTCAAAACGGTCCTGCAAAGCCTTGGGTAGTGCCGTGGATTGACACTGGCCATGAATTTCATTACATGTGCACTGCAGTAGTTTCTAGCAGTCTGATACCTGCAGACTCCCACAAAAGGCTGCTCTCACCATCAGGAGGACATATGGGGTGTCCTGACAGGCAACAGTCCCCTCCGGACAGTACCGCAGATCCCACTGCTGCAGGCCTGAGCTACTGAGCCTGCTCAGCTTGGAGCTGAAAATTGCTGCACCACCATGTCGGACACACAATCAGGTTGAAACACTTCCCATTTCAAAGTCTTTTGACTGAAAAAGGGTCAACTTTGGGGTCACCAACATAAGAAGGACATGGAGCTGTTGGAATAAGTCCAGAGGAGGGCCACAAAGATGATGAGAGGGCTGGAGCACCTCTCCTATGAAGACAGGCTGAGAGAGTTGGGGCTGTTCAGCCTGGAGAAGAGAAGGCTCCGGGGAGACCTTCTAGCAGCCTTCCAGTACCTGAAGGGAGCCTACAGGAAAGCGGGAGAGGGGCTTTTTACAAGGGCACGTAGTGATAGGACGAGAAGTAACATTTTTAAGCTGAAAGAGGGTAGATTTAGATTAGATATTAGGAAGAAGTTCTTTCCTGTGAGGGTGATGAGACACTGGAAGAGGTGGCCCAGAGATGTTGTGGCTGCTCCCTCCCTGGAAGTGTTCAAGGCTAGTTTGGATGGGGCTTTGAGCAACCTGGTCTAGTGGAAGGTGTCCCTGCCAGTGGCAGGGGCATTGGAACTAAATGGTCTTTAAGGGCCCTTCCAACCAAACCATTCTGTGATTCTAAAAAAAAAGAAATTTATCTATTTTTTGCTCCTTTTTCTCCCCATATCCCACCCCAGCATTTTTCCTACTGGGCATCAGCCTTCTCTCACATCATGTTTTGTGATTCTCTACTCAAGAAGTAAACCACACAAACCATGGCTTCCGTGCAAGCCAGAAAGCTGTCTTTGCTTCCCCTCTGGAAATAATTGCAATTTTTAAAATATTAATGTGTTTTTACTTGGATGAATGATCTCCATTTTAAGAACAGATAGGGCTTTCAAAAATGACTTTTCACTCTGAGAGCCCTGAGAGGCTTTGAAAAGGTTGGATTCCCAAAAGGTAGGTCACTCGGCACTTTCTGAAAGCTAGAGCATTTCGGAAATACCTCCAGGGGGTTGCCCAAAATCTTCTGCTTCTTAAAGTCTTGGCCAAGACATTGTGTTACATGAGTACGGTGAATAAAAAAACCAGCATTCTGGTGATTCAGGAGTTGCGTTGGGAATGTACATCACATTAGGAGTTACACTGTTGTATAGCGCACCAGGGATGTTATATATGTGTGCGTGTATAACACACCCCAGTTATCAATTACACGGAAGGACCACAATCCAAAATAAATAGTTGATGTCACCTATAGATAGCTTCAGCAGAGACCGAAAACAGCCACACTGCAGATACTGCAGAGCAGAACAGACTCCAGAGCTTGAGGAGCTGCTGCCTCAGCATGGCTTGCTTTTCATGAGCTCACATGTACCAAATATCTCCGGTCATGCCGGGCAAAAATGAAACGTCCTTTGAATAAATGTTTCCTGGCTGCAACAGGAACAGGTGCAATGACAAGCAAAAGGCAAAACTTTTTTCTTCAAAATTAGGCCAAGCTGGTAAAAGCAACTTGCAGAAAGTTCATCAGATTTTACATGTTTGGGGGGCAAACCACTTTTACTTACAAAGAAGAAGTGTCATTTGTATGTCAAATCATGAAGATTTCTATTTTTATTATACAGGTCCATACTGAAGCAGCCCTAACTCAGCCCTGGTAGAAGTCTGACATACCGATCAATCCCGCCACCTGAGATGCCAGGTATTTTATGCATGGGGCTTGGCTGGCAGCAAATTAATTTGCTAATCTTAAAATTATCTTAAATAGTAATGAGCCATTGAAGTCAAGGGGAAGAGCCACAGAAGACAAAATCTTTTTAGCCCCTGCACTGGGTCCTCCGAGGAGCAACAGGCTGAAATCCCATAAGCAGTCCTGCAAAACCAGTCTCCTCTGCTGCGATGCTCGTCCAAGGGTGGTGGCAGCCAGCAAGGCCCTCCAGCATGGCCGCCTGCTCACAGAGCCGCAGTTTGATGCTACTGTGAAAAATTGCTTTCACAGCAACACATTGGATATCAGGAAAAATTTCTTCACCAAAAGGTTTGTCAGGCATTGGAACAGGCTGCCCAGGGAAGTGGTGGAGTCACCATCCCTGGAGATATTTAAAAGATGAGTAGATGTGGTGCTTAGGGACGTGGTTTAGTGGTGGATGTGGCAGTGTTAGGTTAATGGTTGGACTCAATGATCTTAAAGGTCCTTTCCAACCAAAACAATTCTATGATTCTATGATTATCCTCTCAGCAGTTCTCGGGGCTGTCCTCCTCAGCAGAAGCAAGCCTGGGAGGCAGCTCAGGACAGGATGCACGTGCCAGCTAAGGCTGCTGGTCCACCTTACAGCCAAACCAAGCTAGTAGCTCACCAGAACCAAAAGGAAGTGGTCTCAATGCCTCTTCTTTCTCCTCCCACAGTCCTGCTCCATCTCCTACTCTCCTCATCCCCCAGCCATGCCCCGTTCCTCCCGCCCCTCCTGGGAGTCATCCAGTCACCTCATCACCTGCTTCGACACCCAAACCTACCCACCCTTCGTTTGCCCAGCTCTGGTCTGGTGATTGCAGTGAATCCAGTTTGCTCAGGGAGGGATCAGGCAGCCAGAGCCAGCCCTGCGCAGCAGGAGCCAATTCAGTTCATGCCAGAGGGTGGGCCTCAGCCCCTGAGGCAAAGCCCCCCCTGGTACCCCTTGGCATCATCACCTCTGGAGGGAAAATCCCACACATCTGTGCCCAGCTGACATTAACCCATACTCGGCAGCTCCAGCTTTGTTTCTTCTCCACCATCTCGCTTCTCCCTTCAGGGGGGAGGCACAGAAGCACGGGGATGCTGCGCCCAGGGCAGGGGATGCCACGGTGCCAGCTACTGCAACCCTCGCCAACGGAGCTGCTGCATGGCCCCAGCCTGAGCCAGGGGGATTTAACCAGGGAAGCCCTTGGCCTGTCCTTCACCAGTCTGATCCTCTCCATGGAAGCTGTCGAGAACCCAATTAACACACCTATCCCATACAAGCAGAAGTGCTGCTGGGCTGAGGGAAACAATTGAGCACGCACTGAAGGGCTTTGCTAAATGGACTTAATTCACTGCTTACGCCTTAAAGCTGAGCACATGCTTTACTGAATGGGGATGGGCAAGCTGGAGCAATTTGGAGGCCTGCTGACCCGTCACCCAACATCAGTGTCTTCAAAAGAATTGGCTTTTGGCACAAACAACTCTTTCTTTCAGGAAAATAAAAAAAAAAAGGAAAGAAAACTGAGAAGAGGCTGGTGCTTCTCCACTCCGGAAGGTCGCTGGTGGCTCCTGAGGGAGGAAGCAGCAGCCTCGCCCCCCTTCCTCCCCTCCGTGGGGCAGGGGAGACCTGCCCGGGGATGAATAAGGGAGGGAAACTGGGGCGGCTGGTGGGCCAGTTCTTTCTGGTGTGGAAAAACATCCCCCTGCAAACTTCCTGTGCCTGTGGGAGAAGGGCATCACCCCAGCATCGCGTAGCCCCAGCAACCGAGTGAGCGGCTGCAACTGTTTTTAAGCCCTCGGGAAGGGACTGCAAATGTGAGTGCTGTGACTGCGCCGAGCAGCTTTGTCCCCAGCAAAGTGCACGCAAACTGCCCAGCATTTATGCAGGACCTCTACTGGTGTTCTCCACGTTTAAAGATGTCCCACTCCCTCGCAGTAGATGCTTTATTGAGGGCAGATTTAAATTTGTGGACCAGCTTCCTCTTCTCTTATTTACAAATCTCTATTTCAAATTAGTTTTGAACCCCAAGGACAGGCTATGGGAGGGAAGAAGGGGGAAGGGGAGGGAGACGGATGACTCACCTTTGTGAGTGCTTTACTTTCTCTGAGGTAAAGTCATTTGCTTGGTAGGTAAAAAAATCAGTAAAATGACATCCACACTTCCATAGTACAAGTGCTACAGGCTTCACTGTGTGCTATTCATTTACAGTGGGAGGGGAACATCTCAGATAGATACAGAAGACCTTGGGAAAACAGGTCTTCAGCTGGAAGTCAATGCATCCTGCCACAAAAACCACTTCAGACTCCCCAACACCGTAATGCCCCTCTTACATAAATATACTAAGCCTTTCTGTCCCCATTACCAACAACTTAAAATCATAGAATTGTTTTGGTTGGAAAGGACCTTTAAGATCATTGAGTCCAACCATTAACCTAACACTGCCAAGCCAACCACTAACTTACAACAGGGAAAACGTTAAGTGATGAAGAAAATATGAGCTACTCATGTTTTTCATGGAACAAAGCAGGCCTGTGGAAGTGTGTTACAGTGTGCCTGGCTCTCAGCACAGCGAGAACTTCGGCTCCTGGGCACTACAGGAACACAACCTGCAGGACCGCATACAGTGGGGTTGTGCATTTTATAGCCGGGCTGAAAAACATAAATTGTGACAGAAGCCAAATGTGAAGCTCTGAGCTGTAATCAAATACAGAAGCAGAGACTGAGCAGCAGATCACAGCGTTTCTTTTTGGCAGTGGATCAAATCTCTAAAAACCATTACCTGTGTTTCAAGAGCAACACGGAGCACTGATTTCCCATCCCCCTGGCAAAGCAACCAGAGTCCCATCCCTCCCTGCTCTGGAAGCTCTCTCTGAATAAAGCCAGAGATGTCACTGAGGTTTTTAAGACATCTGCCCCGCCACATGCTGACAGGTTTTTGCCCGTGCGGTTGCGAGCCCTTCGAGCTGTGGGTGAGAGCACACCGACCGCGCCAGCACCACTCAAAGGTTCATCGGTTGCTGATGCTGGAGGCACCACGCAGGGCAGCCCCACCCTGGGTGGAGGGATGGAGTAAAGGGGTGGGTGGCACTGACGGATGGACAGACGGACAGAGGACAGGCTGGGACTCCGGCAGCTGTATGGGCTGTGTGGACACGGGCGCCCCGCAGCTCCACCACAGCCAGAAGGGTACAGGGCTTCCCTCCTCAAGTCTTCTCTGTCCACATTGCTGATGTAAGGGCTCTGTCCAAAACTTCCAGGTTTAAACTCTCATGGGCTTTCCATCAGGTCTTCAACACTTCACGTATTCATATGAGAGAGAGATAAGTGCCTGCCCTTCCATGAATGCAGCAAAGATGGCTATTACCCACCCACCTCAACCCCAAATCCCTCTTCTCCCTACCCTCACCAAAATCAGAGAGAAATGCTTAATGCCAAAATCATGCACAGTGCTAAGGACGGGATAATTAAACACTGCAGATCGTTATCAGTCACAACAAAAAAAATTGCAAAGCAGAGGGTATGTATTTGTCACGTGGTGAAACCAGCTGTGGAAGGTTTTTCAAGGAGTTCTGAAACAATTGCAGCTCCTTCTCATTTTTTTTCCCAGGGCAATAACATTTTTTCTATCACAAGCAAGTTCGTTGTTAAAATACGCATAAAGACATGTCACTCCAAGCTGTGCACTTGCGTTTCATGTTCACTTCCCCCCTCGAAAGACTTTTGTTACGACTAAAGAACGAAAAGGAAGCAGCTAGAAATCTGTAATGGTTCCATTTATTAATACGCATATCACAAATACTCACAATATCAATGCATTCTCGTTGGCATGCTAGACAGAGGCATTATTAAAAAAGTCCTATTTTTTTAAAAAGGTTTTAAAGTTTTGCTTTCCCCCAAAAATATTTCATATGCCTGTTTTTTTTGTGATTTTTTTTGTGTGTGTGTTTTTATTTCGATTTGATTCAACAATGTATTTGGTGGCTGCAACCTCAATGCAAAAAGAAAGAAAAAGAAAGAACAGGAAAAAAGTATGAAGGCCGCAGTACAGCACAGTTCAATTAGTTCATAACTACCTAATAAAAATAAAAGCAGCAAAATTCCTGCCTTCACAGTAAGCAACAACACAGCTTAATAACAGTATTACACAGGATCAGGTTGAGAGGCAAAATGCACTAGACAAAGCCTACCAGGATACGCACTAGGCATACAACACTGAGTAAGAATCAAAGATGTAGAAGAACATCAGGAATAACAGTTCCCTTCAAGCACAACATTTTAACATAATTTTCAAGTATCTTTATGTTATGTTACTGATTCCTTTGTTTTTGGGGAAGGGGGGCAGGCGCAGGGAAGGGGGAAAGGATGAAAACCTTAGTAAAGCAATAAACAAAACAAGAAATTAAGATAAAACCAAAAGAATATATATTTCATATACCAGTTTATATGAACGTGTGCAACACTTATTAACCATGGTGAAAGGCTAATTATGCCCTCCAGTCACTACATGCACAGCCCGATCGACGCTGTTAATGAATTACCTTTGTTAACTTACGATGCAACTACTGTGTGACCAAGAACATACATACAGTGCCGTCCTACGCCGAGCTGCGGGGATAGGGTCGGGGTCCGGACGCCGAGGGGATCCGGCTGCTCTCGGTGGCACCGCGGTACTTCACAGAATGGTACACTACGCATGGGACAGAGTTCGGGAGGTGGGGTGCGAGTGTGCGCGCGCACGTGCTTGCTTGTGGGGGTGTGGGTGTGCGTGCGTGCGTGCGAGAGACAGTGTGTGCTATAACATTCGTTTCAGTCTTTCTCCAATTCTGCAGCTCCTGATCTTCAGACAGGCTCTGGACTTTGCACTCCTGAAAGACTGGGTCGGGGAGGATAAAAGAAAAGAAGTGGGTTGCTTTGGTTGCTAACAGTGTTCATGATGGGTATTTTGCCCTCCCTTTTCAAGAAGAAAGCCGAAATGACAAAACGTTCAATAGTATGTTTCCCCCCGCCCCCTTTTTTTTCCAACCAGATAGAATATTGGGATGAAAATCCCAAACCAAAAAATCATAGAATTATAGAATCACAGAATGGTTTGGGTTGGAAGGGACTTTAAAGATCACCTAGTTCCAACCCCCCTGCCATGGGCAGGGACACCTTCCACTAGACCAGGTTGCTTAAAGCCCCATCCAACCTGGCCTTGAACACTTACAGGGAGGGGGTATCCACAGCTTCTCTGGGCAACCTCTTCCTGTGTCTCACCACCCTCACAGTAAAGAATTTCTTCCTAATATCTAATCTCAATCTACACTCTTTTAGTTTAAAACCATTCCCCCTCATCCTATCACTACCCTTGTAAAAAAGCCCCTCTCCAGCTTTCCTGTAGGGGCCCCCTTCAGATACTGGAAGGCTGCTATAAGGTCTCTCCAGACTTAATTCTCAGTGGACATGCTGAGCATCTAAAACTTGCCCGCTACCTTCACCAGAAGCAGCACAGCCACAACAATATACCCAGGCGCATATAGCACACTGCATGGAAAGTGGGGAAAGCTCACCTTGTTACACCATCTCGTACTGGTTAGCAGTAATAAACCGGGACAGGCAGCATGCCAGCAGCATCCCGATCAACTGTTACAGACAAGAATAGAAGTAGGGTACAAGTGAAATGAATGCAGAGCAAAGGAGAGGCCATGGTGAGCACAGATTTCACGTTCTGGAGTTACTATGCACTACAGAATTTATGCCTTATTTTAAGGACCACTCTAACCAGAAAAACAGCATTAAAATCCCATCTTTCTTCGTCAGATCTTCCTCTTGATTGTTATCAGAGTGTATTTGTTTGATAGACAGCATGTCTTTTTGCTGCTTTTCAATCCCGGTGTCGTTACCTGGCCAAGTCAGACGTGGATGGGTAAACTGGCAGGGGTAGCCGCACACCACTGGCTGCAGCTCACTCGCAAGCTCTGCCTGGGTCCCTCGCCATCGCCCACCACCACCAAGAGCTGGCGGCCCCCTTAACTTTGTTAACAGTGTGCTGGGGAAAAGCTTCCTAATGCCCCAGAGTGGTTATGCTTTCTTTACAAATGGTGCAGCAACGGAGAAATGAGCGTTATAAATCTTGAAATAAATAAAAAAAAAGTCTTTCACTATTCCCTTGGCTGTCACTCAGATTATTGAAAACAGATCCCTGGCTTCCACTCATCAATAAGCACTCATTCATTTCAACATTTTGCCTATTGCAGTTTATTAGCGTTTCCCGCATATGCCAACAGCGTTAATATACTATAAATAATTCAACCTTGCTTTTCTCATTTGGTCAATTAATTAACTCACGAGTGTATACAGATTGTTACAGCTCATCCCCAGCTACGGGGGTGACGTGAGAGGGACATCTCTGTCGACGGACCAGCCTTCCCTGGACCTGGTTCTGGACAAGGGCTGTCCCAGATGGCTTGCCCATGCCCACGGGGCACCTCCTCTGCCTGTCTCCTTCTGCTGCAGGCAGAGCGCATCACAAGGCAGCAGTGCTTATGGAGGGGGATCACAGCCTTTCGGCAGCAGCGCAGCTCTCTCAGACTCTGCAGAGCACGTGTAGATAACACCTGTCTGACCATGCATTCAGACTGGCTCCTTCTTCTATTTCACGCTTGGGATTGAGTGTCCTGTCCCGCAGCCTGTCAGTGCTCCCTGTTAACGCAATCATCATCAAAATATACATCTTCTCTACCAGCCAACTGCTTTGATTTGGGCTGACATGAGCGCAGAGCAAGATCAATCCAGGGTACCTCAAATCCAGATAAACTGTTTTCTGCCCCTAAGATGTCATGTTTCTGGTCAGGACACACTTCATTTGCTAGAAATTTGCCGCTACTGCTCCCTCTCCTGTTTCAGTGACCACCAGGACTGCTCTGGGCATCTGAAAAGGGCTTGAAGTCATCTTTAAAAGCAGTGTGAATCCTCACCTTCCCCACATGCAACCCCCGATTTTGGCACCAAATACCAAGGATGACACTGCCTTGGTTATAACTAGACGTGGAGCACAGATAACACCTCCTGACCAACCTCCAATAAAAACCTCAGCTACTAAGTTTTGGGGGGCTGTATTTTCACAGTTGCCAAAAGAGGTGTGGCTGCTGAAAACCCTCCTCAGCTTTTTAAAATCTCACTTGATACCAAGAAGACATTTTAGACATCTGGTTGCCTTTTCTACTCAACTTCTCTAGACAGGTATTCCAGCAGAAAACTTATTTGGTAGCTGGAGAGCTCACACACTTGCCCAGGAGACCACAGATCAGCGAAGATGAGGATGCCAGTATATTCTGGCTGGGCTTTGGATTTCCATGCTTAAATATCCAGTCACCAGGAGGATGATTTTTCAATGTAGCCGTTTGGGAAGTGTTGCTGAAAATCCACCACATTCTGCGGGTTTACTAGAGAGTCTTTAACACTCTCACTGCTTACTCATGCGATATTTCTTTAGCTCAGTTCAGTTTTGGAGAATGAGATTTCCCATAGCACATCCCTGGCATGTATTTCTCTGTGCTCTGACAGGCAGAACAGAGCAAGTGCTTCTGGGTGGCACTGTCCTACCTGCTTTGCTATCCCTTTTCTGTGTTTGTGGTACCTTTCAGCCTTCTCTCACCCTCCTCAGCTGGTCTCAGAGGTTACTTCTCTGCCTTACTGCGTTTTTCATGAAGATGAACTTCACAGCATATTTAATCCCATTTATTTGCACTGAGCAATTCCATCCCAGACCCAAATCAGTTCCTCCCTCATCCTACAATGGCCAACGACGTATGTACATTCAACTTTATTTTTTTTTTTAATTCCTGTGCCACAAGGTACCTATTATTTCCCATCACGAGCACCCAGATTATGGCCATCATCGTTCCCGGACACAATATGCTGCTTCTATCAGGTTTACAAGGGGAAAGATGCTGCAGCCTGTACCAATAGGAAACCATGGGCTTTTCTTTCCCCCTTCAGCTGTAGCAGACCTCCCCAGCTATCTTTAATTAGAGATTCTTCTGGTTTACACAGGCTGTAACTCTAGTAATCAGTGTGTCTAAGCTTTGTAGCATTTGCAGGCATGTGACAATGTTTTGATTTACTCAAGTCACTGGTAAGGCGAACGACAGGTTACACAGGAATGTATCTTTCTGATCTTTGGCCCACTTATTAATTCTTGGCTCTGATCATATGCTGGTTTATGCATTTAAGTGGTTATAGTACCATAATATTAAACTCCTGTATTTCAAAAATAATGGCATGCATATTGAGCCATCACATACACATTTTATACAGCATTTGTAGCTATTACCAGGACATAGCAGAGCTATAATAAATATCTTAGAAGTATTTTGAACACATATAAACACACGTATTTCCCAAGGTGTGTAGACTTCCACTTTTAACCACAAGAGCACTGTCCCTCCTGAAGCCAAGAAGAGGCGATACTACATTAAGTTGCTGAATTTTCCTCACAGTGCTCTTTCATTACAGTCATAACTACAGTCCTCTGCATATAGATCAGGTTAGAGGCTCCCAGTCTGCAAACCACAAATGAGCACTCTCCACCCTCCCTTGCTCTCTGCATTTGCTTGATCACTTGCAACCTCTGCTTTTTCAGATGGGAGGAAACCCCTTGCCCTGTTGTGCATCAGGTCCCCAAAGTTCCTTTGAAAAACCCGAGGAACCATCATAAAAGAATCCCCGCAAAGAAACTAGCTGCCAGATGGTGCATTCATTTCCCTTCACTCCCATTGTCTCTCAAATGCCCCATCTCAACTTTTACCCACTTACGAATTTATTTTTTTAATAGTCACAGTTTTTTGAGTGCTAAGATTCCAGACTTGTTTCTGCATTTGTATTCTCTCTCAGTTTTCCCCTTTCTTCTCTTTTTTCTAAGATTATCTCAGTCTTCTGAACTATTACGTGGAAAACTGAGAGTTTGGCCTTGGTACCTCTGGTCTTGCCATGGCAAACTTGAAAATGCTGACAAATTCTTTGGCTTAGAGCACTGGGAAACCCACATCCCTCAGGTGCGTCTCCTTTACTACCATCCTGTTGGCTCTCATTCCAGAGGGCACAATGCAGTGTGTGCGTTCTTCATCTCTGCATGGCTTCTAGCAGTCTTCTCAGGCATAGCTCAGATCTGACCATTGAAATCTGTCCACAGCAACTTCCTACCAATCTTATCTCCTATCACATACATGATAACTGGCTTTTTAATATAGTTATTTTGCAGGAGTTAACACTGACTGGAAGCTGTCCTGCACAACATCTTTATTACATCTTATTATACTGAAGAGAAACTGAAGTGCAGTTTGAATTTTCATTTTATTTTGGGTCTTGGTATCTTTACCATTTCTCATTCTTTGAGAGAATTTCTGTAAATAGAAATGTGTTGAAGTTACTTGGAATTCATCAGCGGATCAGGTAAGCTAAAACTGTTTTTTTTATCCATCAGGAATAATTGTTTAGCTCAATGATTTGCCTTACCATATTCTCAAAATGCAGGTCTCCAAGCATCCAGGTTCCTTGGCTCTGTTTCAGAAGACAGTGAATTTTCTATGTCACATGTCGCTTACCTGAGTCAGCCTCCTGTGCCGTGGTATGCTTCTGGCACAGGTCCTATCTCCATGCTGAACCCACTGTGATTAGTCTTTAGAAGCAACCTAGTCTTATATTAGATTTCAAGTCACATATTGGATCCCAGTACAGATCCCACTCCCTCACCCTGGTGCAAGGGGTGACGAAGGTGTAATCCTGTGCTAGGGCCAAGTCTCAGCCTCCCCATATTCACACAGGAGTTGCAGCTGACAAAGTGGATGATGTCTGCACCAGAACTGCATCCACAGTCAGGCATAGCTACTCACGTTAACGTTAACAGTAAAGAGGGCAGGTGGATGCTGCACTGTGGAGAGGGACTGTAGCTGCATGAGACCGTATCTTCAAATGACAGGAACCGTGCATGCTCAGGAACTGGTTTTGAGCATGTGGAGAGCACCTGACTTCCAGTCCTTCAGTACAAAGGGAATAATTTGGCCTTAACACTGCACTGAGACTCCCTTACTCAGGGACTCTACTGCAACCATAATCTATAACTCCCCCAAACCCTGCCTCTTGCGCCCCGTAAGCCAACGCCTGCACTGTAGTTTTATCTAGGCAAAACTCTTCATTATCTATGCTGCTTGCATAATTTTATTCTCTATTGGGCACAACACAGTGATCATTTTGCTGCTCTGAAGAGCACCTGCTAAACTGAAATTATTCCAGCTGGAAGTCAGCATTGGCATCTGATTCCAAAACCATTCAAATTCTATTTTATTATTATTATTTTAGACTCGAGGAGCAGTGCCTGCTTCTCAATGTGCAGACAATGTCAGCAACACAGCAGTTTATTTAAAACTCTGCCTCTGATTGGGAGGTCTGTGCCAGGCCTGTAAGATGTGCAATGCCATTACATCAACTTTCCCCATTTCTGGGAATCAGCACATTCCCCATGCTGGTCAACACCTAACAAACCACGTGAAGGAAAGGCCTGTGAGCATGCTTTACTGTAGAAGAGCAACATGATCCAATTTGTCTTTTATTTAGATTAAATCTATTCGCAGTAGGAACAGCGAACCCTCGCCTACAGCTGGAGCACTGCCTGGCATTACTGCCAGCCACGGCTAACCTGAAATCAGTTTGTAAACACCATCCCTAATTGGGTCCAGCAAAACAGATTAGGCAGTAAATGATAACCGGCTGCCTTCTATTCTTCACACCCCAGGAGAGGTGCATTTTTCTCCCCTGCATCCCCTCTCTTCTCCTTTTTGCACGCTCACAAACACCCCAAGCAGCTGGATATCTACTTGGAGTGCCAGAGCCTGTCGCTTACGCAGGGGAGTGACATCCCCCGCTGGCAGCAGGGCACACAATGCCAACACCCACGTCGGTTTCCACTCGGAGCCGCAGCAGCAAAGTGCCTTCCTCCCTGTGCTGCCTGCAGCCTGTCATGCTGATCTCGCCTTGCACCAAAGGGCTCCCGTTGCAGGGGCCACACTCTGCCCGCACCACCCGCCCACCTTCCTGTATGGAGCTCACAAACAACCGATGACCTAGAGTGAGCATCCAGACATGTGCCAAAATACTAACAATCCCAGCTGTACTCTTCCTTCAGTCTCCCTCCCAGCTGAAAACAACTTTCAGGCAAGATAAGATGATGCTTTGTCTATCATACATACAATACACTGATTAAAGGCTTTCGGGTAGTGTTGCTCTTGACTACGGCATTTGCCCCAGCAGCATATGAATTGCAAAATTCTACTCATCCCATTTTTCTTTTGGATAGTTTTACATGAGGCATTTTAAAAGATGCTTTATAGCCTTCTGGCTGTCTGGAAACCAAACTGAAATAAGAGCTCAGAGTCCTATAGCAATAATCAAGTCATAATCAGGTTGGAGAAGAGTATCAAGACAACTGTGACCATTCAACGAGAACTAGAATAGCCTATCAAAAAAAAAACCCCAAACTCCTTCTGCTCCATGCACCAACAGCTCCAGACTGGTGGTTTCACTGTTTCTGGATCCCGAAGCCCTGACACCCATGCACATGCTCTGGGTGGCTGGCGATATGATGAATCAACGTTTACATCCACATGAAACAGGCTGACAGGCCAAATCATGGGCTTCTCACATCTAACACCTAGGCTACAAGTCATCAGGTTTTCAGATGTGCCCAAGGCAGGGCAGTCAGCTGGACTGAGCCCAAACAGTTTTCAGGCTCCCTTGGGTTGTGCATACGTTGACCGAGAGGATGTGGTGGCCATTTTCCACATGGCTTGGGGATAGTTATTCTGAAGAACCTGGAGACCATTGTAACTGCTGAGCAAATTACGCCTCAGAGAGATGTAACTAAAACACCTTGTGGTCGAGCATGGGCTGACCACACGGGGCAGCAGGGGCAAGAGGGCAACCACAGCCCTCCCATTAATTCACTCGCCCATCGCTGGCAACAGCACCAGCAAATCACTTGTTTCCAGTGCAGCACAGTGTAAACCTACAGCTTGATGACTGAATTAATGAGTTTTAAGAAGAAGTCAAATAATTTTTTCTAGCACCTCATTTTTTCCAGTCACTGGATAAACATAAGTCATTCAACAGATACATTCATATTTTCAGTGTTGCCTCAGGACCCAGATTTTTAATATTGTGTGAATGAAGCAAATGAAATTTGCATGACCATTTTAGAACACGACATTTGCAATTGTACTATGTACTCTCCGCAGAGAGAAGGCAGATTGCCTCTCAGGTAGAAGTGGTTCAGGCATCATACATGTCACTGTGCATTTTTGCTGAACCATTCTGCATGCACTTTTGCATTGCCTGTGTTTCCCTCTCTCTCATTTTTGTGTGTTTCCAGGAGAGTCCTTGCCGTCACACACAAAGTGACTAGTATAAAGGAGCACCTTGTTGAAAGATGCAGGTGTTTTCCTTCCCCTTCTTGATCAGAAGATTCTGACCAGACCTTTAGTTTCCCCAACTCCTGTCTAGGTAAAGGCAATTTGAATATCAGGGAGCAGCAAACACCTCCTTAGCTCTCCTCTTGTCCCTCCCATGCCAAACTCCTTTTGGTGCAGGCCACGAGTTGGTTTAATAATCTGATTTTGCCAGATCTCTGCTCAGTGCTCAGTGCTAAAAGGTAAAGAAAAAAAAAAAGTAGTTCACTAAAACCAAGTGCCCCCTTCAGGCTCCAGGTCCAGGATGAGGAGGCCTGAAGGTACAATCTTATTTGAATTCTAGACTCCTCTAAGAAAAACTAAGAGTGCTTAGAAGATAGAAGCCTATCCAAACAATGGATAAGCTATTTGTCTTCTTAGCTGTTTATGCTCCATTTAAGCCAACGTTTTATTGGGTTAACCTCTATTTGACCCAGTGGAGGGACAAGTTGTTTTCCTTGAGCTAGTCATTAGCTCAACCGTAACTGATATTCCCAAGGAGAAACTTCATTTTAGTTGAAAAAAAGAAAATCAATGAACAGATGACCTCAGGACTAATGAGCATGCTGAGTTCAGTCCCTTTCCATAATCCTTCCTTCCTTGAAGTCCAGGTAAAGAAACAGAGAGGGGGGAAAAAGCGGGGGGCAGGGAAGTGTTTATGCACTTACCTGTGAGAACGCAATCCCAAAAGCCACTCCAGCTATGATTCCCATATTTGTCTCCATAAAACTGGTCACCAGGTCATAACAGCCCTGGAAAACAAACATAATCATTCCTTGTATCGACCTTCCCTGCCACAAATGCATACATATAAATTTATCATTTAAAATGGATTTGGGCTAGACAATATTTTTGCTGTAATTTCCAACAACGTCACTTTTTTATTTAATAGCAATTCTGAGTGAATGATGGAAAGTGGTGGCAAAAGCAGTTCTTTTTAGAAGCAAATGTATTTCAGTACTTTTAAAAGCTAAATGTGATGTTACACTCATTTTTATAGGTCTTATTAAAGACAGTCAGATCTCATTGTTTTGAAAAACATGAATATAGCTTTGACCTGAAACCAAACCAGTAACAACATAATGTTATAATACAATACAGATGTCAAAAATTAATAAATGATGATGATATCCTAATACTCCAGATATTTAATACAAGCATGCTTCAGGCATCCAGTGAGGCACTCTGCTTGCCTTTGCCTGTCAAAGGACAGCAGGCAAGGTACTGAGTAGTATATAACTTTAAACCATAAAACAAAGTTATCAAGGGTTTTGTGTGAAGTTTCTTGGTTTATTTGCTCTTGGACATAAAATTTCCTGTCCTGCTCCCCAAACCCAATTTTCTCTCTCTAGCTCAGACCCTGACTCCATCAGCTGACTTGCTTCCTCGTGCCTCGATTCTCAGCCCACACCGGGGCCAAAAGATTCATACATATTTCTGCCCTTCTCTTGGATAGGCTTTTTTGAGATGTTCCCCTCAGTATGATAATTTTCACCAAGTTTCTCCCCTCACCTACTCTACCCCTCAAAAAAGTATTTGAAATTAGCTTTCCTAGTTTGTGGTGTCTAAATGCATCTAAACAAGCAACGCAAAACTTGAAGAAAAAAAGGATAACATCTATTTTTCCTCTCATTACTAACCTATCTGCCCACACAATCCAAAGCCACCTCTTGGCTCCTTTTGCCATGCTTCCTTAAATGACCAACACCACACTCAGTGTAAAGCCAGTCCTGAGGCATTTTATTTAATGCTAAACTTTATCCACTTTATCAGAAGTTGGAAAAAACAGAAGTAGCAGTGAGTTCCCTTTCACAGTTTGGACTCCTGTCCCATAAGAGAGAATTGTCTCTGCATTCACGCTCCATTCACACACTGCTCACTTCTGCAAACACTTTAGGAACTCTTTACATGACTTCAGAGCATTATATGCTTGTAAAAAATAACAGCCAGAAGGAAAGGATGATTTTCTTTGTCAGAGACAGGCCATTCATGAACTAAATTGTATCATTTCTTTAACCTCTTTTATAATATCAAAAGATATTTTATTTAATCCTGACAGTAATGAAGTGGTAAACCTAATAGTAGCTGAGGACCAGCATAGCTGTAATTCAGTCCTGAAATGTTTAAGTGTACATATTAATCCTTAATTACGTCTTAGAACAGTGTACAGTATGTCAAATTCAAGCTTGCTTATTTAACATATCAAGCAACTATAGTTCTGTGTGTCTTACATGTTATGAAATGAGATTAGATTTCTCAAGCAGTGCTTTCATTCTGTCTGACATGGCTTAATGTTCTCCCAGCTCTTCTGAAATCTGTTCTGTTCAACAGCCTTCAAGAGATGCAACATCTAACAGCAATGGTAATTTGAGGGAGACAGAAGATCTCGTTAAAAAAACATGAAAGGGAGATAGTTTTGATCACTCTCCTCATTTGAAGACTGTGTTTTCCCAAATCGCTGTCATCTGTTTCCTGAAGTGCACTGCATAAATACAGCTTAATTGCTCAGTCCTTACTGTGCACAGAGTGAGAGTGCAAGCAGCACCCAAGAGTTGCGTATACAGTATAGAAGTATGCGAAGCACTGTGTGCAAACATCTGGGTGCTGATTCTGAGGACAGAAGTGACAATTTAGTAACTATATGATCATTCTTCAGGCCATGCATCCGTTCCTTTATTAAGATTTTAGAGAGAAGTAGTTCTTGAGATTTGTTGGTAATGAGCTCTGAAGATTAAAAGCACTATATGAACATTAATTAGCTAATTCTAATGACAGCTCTTAGGTATTAGTTCCATCTGAGACGAAGAAACCGACAAAGAGACTAAATGATTTACCCAAGGTCTCTAAGCAAGTTAGTGGCAGAGTTGGCAAAGAAAATCCAGGAATGTTGTCTTTTAGTCCTGCAATTAGATCATTAGTTCAGTGCTCGTTGGGTAATTCATCATTAGTGCTCATAAACTGCCAGTAATTTGATTAGTGCATTGATAACTTGTCTTACTGATAGTTTTGCAAGATCCACCAAAAAGACATATTACAAATATACTTCTCTACAGGAATGGTGACAAGGGTCTTCCACAACACAGACAAGATGTATTTTCCTTTTTCTCCAACACACACAGAGCAAAGTGCCTGTTTCCAAGACGAGCAAGGGGCTTGGGTCAGAGGCAATGATGTTTGCTTCCTATCTGAAGTGAAAGCATAGGGCCACACAACATTTCCTCCTGCTTGCTTTTTATTCCTATGCCCCTTTCAGAAACATCCCACCTTGCTCACATGTTTGGGACAACTCTGAGATCTCACAATGGCAAAACAGAAATCTTTACAACCTTTAATTACAAATAGCTATCTCAGAAGATGGGACACAATTTGTCACATGTTGCAGGACACTCAGACTTCCCCTAGGTAATTAAATCAGGTAATTAAGTCAACTGCTTCCTGAGGAATCAGAATTCCTCTTCTGTCAGGCAAGTTGTGCATTCACAGGAGAGATGTTCAGGAGCAAGCAGGGCTCGAAGTGAGTTACTAGCCCTGGACTAAGCACAAGCTCATTTATCCCCCAGCTGCCTCCTATAATTTTACAGGCATCCTTTGCCAAGAGGAACTCACAAGTGGACAGGGATTTCTCTGTGCAGGCAGACCATGCAGAGCAAGCCTGGCACTCTGGAGAAATACCAGACCGGTGATGGGAATGCAAATGGCATCCACTCAGTTATGCAGCCAGGAAAGGTTTGGAGTGCATGGCCATCCTGAACTGGAAAGGTGGGACCTGCTGGTAGAGTACCAGTCACACCACAAAGCTTTCCTGCTGGGAAGGTGGGCAGGAGCCGGGGCTCAGGATGGGCTGCCCAGGAGGCACTCTGGTTGCAGTGGATGCTGGCTGTACTGCACATCCCCTAGATCCACCCCGTCCTGCCTCTCACCTTCTTTCCACTTCTACAAAACCAGAAAGTTACTACAAGTTTGCAAAGTGCAACTGAATGGAGTGGCTCATCCGTCATGCTCATGCAACCCAGAGAGATTACTTTGCTGGTGGTGACTGTGAGTTTCGTAACAGATGGATGTCACTAATGTTCCCCATATGACTGCAACAAGTGGCTCTCATTAAGCTATTACAGAAAAGAAAGGCTTAGGGGAAAATAATCCTCTAGTATCTTTTGTTTTAAATACATGCTAGAAAATGTTGTCCACTTGACTGGTTTTCAAAAAAAAGATGTTTCAGGCTGTGCTCAGCTCCAACCTCCTGATTCACAGGTGACTGAGGTGAAAAAGACAGAAACAAAAGACAGAAAGGCATTTCTGTATTTCCCCTGCTATCTGCTCAGGACTTTTATTTATTTTTTATAAATTCAACTCTGAAAACAAAAACAGAAAAGAAAACAATCCTTAAGTCTGACTAAGCTATGCTGCAACTTAACATGGTGATTTGGGCACAGTATAATTCCTTTTATCAATAAACTGCCTGTTGCCTCTCTTGCAAATTTCAAGTGAGAAAGAAAGAATTGATGATCACTTAAAGCAATAACTTGAGCTGTATTTCTGCAGTGCAGTGTCTGCTATATATGCTGCATTATTGTCTCTTTATTGCTCTCTTTGTGTTTTCTGTATTTTTATTCTCCCATTATTCCTTTTCTTCCTGTTTTCCCAACCTGCTTTCCTAACCCTATTCTGTTTTCCCAATCTGCTCCTTCAGGTGGCCCCAGGGGAGGGGTCACTTTGGCTGTGCTATGCTTGCAGCACCACGTTCTCAAAGATTTTAAAAGTCACTGTAAATGTACCAGCCAACCACAATGCCTGTTGTCAATTAATTACCCATGTTTTCTCTGTTTGGGATGACAGTTAGTCCCTGGCACTGAAATTACTGTTTGAACATAAGCAAGAGTAAAACCTGTCCTTCCCTCCATCTGGTTATGTCTTTGTCCTCAACAAAAACGCACCGCATTCAGCAGAAGCGAGCAGAGAAGCAGAGAAGTGCTGACCGACTTAACCCTCAAGGGGAGTAGAGTGCACGTGCCACTTGTGGCCCTGTGCCCGGCCAGCACTGCCTCTGTGTGCAGTGCCATACCTCAGCCTCTGCTGTGAGGAAGGGGAACAAACCCCCTCCTCACCAGAAACATTTGAGAAAAGCCAGCTTAAAGAATTTGAAAGCAAGCGGGGGGGCAAAGCCCATTCTTACCGTCACTCCAGCCCAATACACGTTATCAACCAACCATTTGAAACAAAATGCAACTGTAAGCAGCCACATGCTCCGCTGGTGTACTGTATGGTGTCATAACAACTGCTTCTGGCACAATGTGACTGGTACCTTCTGGTTTACTTTAGTGGCAGCCACGGTCATGTTGCGCAGATCCTGAGTATTACAGTCACTGGAGTTCATGCAACAGCTCGTAGGGATACCGTGTTTGAAGAAGTAAGGGCTGGTGCTCCAGTTGGTGTAGCTCTGAATGCCGCAGCAGCTCAGCTACGAGGAACAAAAGGCAGATTTAAAACAAACAAACCAGAATTAAAACTAGTACAGAATCATCACTATCCACTTAATAAGCTCATAATCAAAATAAAGACAGGTTGTCTGCAGTTTTGAAAAGTAGATACCATCCCCCCTGCCCCATTTATCACAAAAGTATCAGGAATGTCATTTACAGAAGATGGGAGCAGACAACCTACTAAAAAAAAAGGTATTTTATGAGTAGAGCTATTATTTGTACCATTTGACAAAGGCCCAGCCATAAAGCCATATTTTTTACTTGAAAGTCTGTTGGGTTTTTTTCTTTTGCTTGTTTCCTTTGCTTATTTATTTATTTATTTGATTAAAGATGATCCTGGAAATTCAAGACAGAGCCTCACAATGAGGTCAAAAAAATGGCCTTAAAAGCACATAGCATTATGTAGAATTACATTTAACACATACAGGGTCAAACTAGTACAAATTGCTAAGGTGAAGCAAGACTCTCTAACTCACCAAAATAATTTCTAGGAAAATTCACTTAGCCATGAATAGAAGGAGACCATATGTTCATAGAGTATGTCTATGAAAACAGCTGAAAAACTGTAAGTTGGGAAGGATGTTCTGCTCTAGATACTAAGCTAGAAGACAGTCACTCAAAGATATGGAGTATGTGCTGAATTTTCTGCATGAAAAGGGCTTATAAAAGCCGTTCCTGTAAAAATAGAGCTACAAATGAAACAAACGTTTTGCTATGACAGAAACACTGAACGATTACTCAAATCTGTTTAGTCATTTCCAAGGAATCAGAAATTCAAAATACTCATTAACATTAGGCAAACAGGCAATTTGACGGCAGAATATACTCAGTTTAGAGCACCGCAGTAATCTGCTATCCTGGAGAAGCCAGGTTAGAGGCACAGTTTCAAACACGCTGAGGGGTCCAACATAGTAGTTGTAATTTCTAAAGAAAATCTAGAAGTCATCAATACAATTACATTAAAATTTCACCCGTGCAGCAAGTTACAATCATATGAAAAGCAAATTGTCTCATAGAATGTATTGTGAGCTGAAGGGATAGCTTCTTGCCATGGTACAGTTTCCAGTAGGAATTTAAACGTGAATTTTACCGTTTTGTGTTGTAGTTGGAGGACTTGGTCCCTTGTGGTTGGCATCTCCAACTAGTTTGGCCATGCTGTGGCATTTGCTCGTGCCCTGTGCCTCACTGGAAGGCGAGGCAACCTCCCGTTGCCCTGCTACCACACCCCGTGGGTCTTAAAGGCTCTTCCACTGAGCACCTAATCCATCCCTCCAGCACGGCCGGAGGACAGCTTTCATAGCTGACCTCAGCAGCACATCTGTCCACCCCCTTTTCCTCTGGAGAAAATACACTCCGTTTCTTCCCTTAACTCACTTGGTCTCCTTTGCCAGCCTCTCATTGTACTTGTGAAGAGAACTGCTGTAGTTTATCAGTGATACAGGATGCTAGATTACAAAATCCTGTCTCATCCAACTCAAATTTACATTTCATAATCCTATTGACAGATTCCCTTAAGAACACCTTGTTCTTAAAGGATAAAACTGGCTCCTAAACCTAATTCAAAATCTGGGACCAACAACAAGCAAGTAGGACAGGCCCTGTCTTTATTAGATAGCTTGCTCATTAAAATTTAGGCATCTTGGACAAACATATCAGTTGAAATACTTTTTCTTTAGATCAGCTTTGCCAGCCTCTAGTTTTGCTTGCAATATACAGCTTGCTGATTGAGCCACCCACACTTCATGTTCTGTGATCAAATCTGAATGTATGCTTTGTCTCTCTTTATTAATTTTTAATATCCAATTTCAGACTTACACTTTCCTGTACGTTATCCACTGCATGGCTCCGCTCATCATTCTTGTTGTAATTCTGGATTGCTTCGGTATATGTCCTAAGGAAAGTATCCTTGATCTATGAGGGCGAGGAAAAAAACAGCCCACGTGAGTAATGAAAAGTGTAACATCTGAAGCAGTTTTCACAGGAAGCAAATGCATTTCCAAACCTAACAAGGCACTCAAACTAACCCTTCCCATTCGTTTTTAAGTGTGTTTTCAGAGCTGGCAGAGTTCCCTCTTAACTGTCAGGAGTCACTCATGCCATTTTTCAAGTGGGGTCTATTGGACATAGAGAGAAAACTACCCAAGCAAACTGCTACATTTTAAAATGACTTAACTTATAAGAAAGACATCCTTTGATGCTTTTTCCCCAAACACTTTGTTCCACACTAAGTCTGAAGGAGGCTGTGTCCTTCTTTCTGCTCATGGATGCCTGGTGGGAGCCGAAGCTTGTGCAAACTGCCTGGTGACAGAAGCCAGTGGCATCAAACGAAGACAGGAATCCCCTGACCAGGCAGCAGCCCTCGTCCCCAGCACCAAAGGCATTTGGGTAAGGAACAAGAGGTCTCTCAGCTGGAGAAGGTCAGGCACATCACTGGGAAAGGCACTTTGACTGGGTAGTAAAGAGGCTGGGTAGCAGATGGTTCAGGCAACCCGCATGGCTGTGCCCTTCACAAGATACTGCCTCTCCCAACAGGGAGCAGCAACCTGATACTGAGGCTGCTGCAGGTTAGGCCAGATGAAATGGCAATCCTCAGCAGATGGACAGGTATTTCAGGATCAAATTAAAAACTATCCACTACATGCAAGGGTAGATGCCAGAGAAGCCTCTAGCAAGGGAAATCTCATGTCAAAAGAGGAGACTAGAAAGCCAGTTAATACAAAGAAGAGACAAGGAGGGTCTCTAGGGTTGTTCTGGTTCAGCACTAATGGCATGTAGGTCCACGGACTTAAAGCCAGAGATACACCTGATTACAGTGCATAAAGCAGAAGTGCTACTACAAATCTAGACCAACATGCTTTTTTAAAGCTTTGTCCTGTCCCGGTTTCCTATCTCACTCTATTTCTAATCTCTCCTTATTCTCAGGATAGAAACAAAATACCATCTCACTCCCTCCCCCCTTCAAAAAGAAAAAGTTTTACAAAACATTGAGTCTGGTCTGATGTAGAAGTGCTCTCTGCCTTACATAAATAAGCACTTGCCTGGCTGAAGCAGCTGTGTTTGAGAAAAGTATTTAATCTATTTTGCAGTCCTCAGCATATGTAAAAGAGTAAAGAAGATCTTACATGACGGACACACAAAAAACGATAGCTCCAGAGTAAATTATCAGGCAGCTGAGGCCAAGAGCTTTGGCTAAATCCCTTCATTTGGAATCGCATCATTTTTTAAGAGCTGTACATGTTATTGTTGCACATCAGCCACATCCCCGGAGATGCGTATGGAGCCGCTGAGCTCAGCGACCTACACGTTCTCCACGCTCCGGAGAACTCAGCGGCTCCTGCCCAGGGAGGTACTGCCGTATGCAAACTCAGCACATTTCCACCTACCTCGTGGCGAAACACAAACCCTGAAATGCCAGCCACTAGCTCAGCCAGGAACACCAGGGACAAGAACATGGCATACTGAAAAGGAAGGAGGCAAGAGAAGTCAGAACGTGACAGGCTTTTGTCTCAGCACAGGTACTGCTCCATCATCACATAAAATTTAACTTTCCGCTCTAGACACCCTTTAAAGATGTTAATAAACCAAAGGTCTTTTGGAAGTGATACATAGGTTACTGCCTGAATATGTGTTTATATAACTCACAAATGATATGTATTGTCTAATTACTGGCTTTTCTGACATTTCTGTTCCCACATTTCTTAGCGTTCTCATATAAATTAAAATACACTCACATGCCAGAGGTGGATCGAAGTCACTCAGGTTTTGATCTTGCAGTAAGGAACACAAACGGACTCTTTATGTTTGCATGGCACTCTGCTAAAGTAAACAGGCTTCTCCACGTGTTTTGGTTTGTGTTTATCTATCATCTCACTGCTAGACTGGGATTTGCTGCCCGATTCCTGAAGTTTCTCCAATGAATGAACTGAACCACTGGAAATATTCTCATGGTAACACTAGACAGATGCCTCAAACATTTTGCTGAGCCAAGGGCTGCGTTTGGCTTTAGGAGCAGCATTTGAATCCAGAGCTAAATAAACCTTGAAAACAGTGCTTTCAGTGTAGACACAAACTGTTAAAAAATACATCTAAGCAGAAATACAGAAGGCAAAGACAAAAATGTGAAGTGGGATGGTAAAATTTGAAGTTGGGGCTTAATCTTCTGGAGGGAAAAATACCTTTTTTCTCCACATGCTAAATAACAGTTAATTAAAAAAGTAAACATAATAAATTAAATTCAGTCCTAGCAGGATTTAGTGGAAAGAGGGAAATTTATTTTTAATGGAAGATTGTTGGGGAAGGGAGGACAACAATGAAGGGAGAAGTAGAATCATTTCCTACAATTAATGCAGCTGTCAAATCACTGCCTGTATTCTGTTCAGGAGAGAAAGAAAGTTTTGAATTATTTCTTATGTGTACAATGAAAATAAAACCATGTGCTTGGAACAGCACATGCCACTGTAAAGTGGCATACCTTTAAGAAAGTTACACGACTTATGGAGCAACTAGCAGAGCCTGAATTCCTATGGATTTAGATCTTTCACCTTTATCCGTTTCCCATATGGACTGCAGTAACTCTGACAAGCTTCTACATGCACCCTGACGGCACATCACTAGCAAGAGACAGCAGTGGCCCGCCTACGACAGCATTAGGTACATGCCAACTGGCCACCAGCATATAGCTGCTGACTGATCTGCAGCTGCTACCTCTCCCCAACTGTGCCATCAACTGAGGAAATTAGCTCTCTTTAAGATGTCCTTTTTTTAAATCCAGTTCAAACTGGAGAAGAATTGTCCCATCTCCTTAGAAAATCAGCCCCAAAATATTGTAGCAGGAGATGCATTGTACTGTCAAGCCCTTTTCCACTATCTCAGGGCATCACAAGTGCTATTTCCACACTTCAAAACATAACACATGTAGGATTTTGCACCTGAATATTCCTGAAAACACAGTTTATCATATAGGTTTGCTTAACCTATAGTTACTTTGCATTTTAAGGTGGGCTGGAAAACTCAGAAGACAGAAGCTTATAAGGAGAGAGGTTAAACTGGACTTAGAGACGGCTGCTGCACCTCTGCTTAGTGTACCTCGAGTCCATGCTGCTTTTGAGATGAAGCCAAACATACCATACAGAGCTTTGTTTTCTGGGGTTGACATGTTTTATTCTAGTGAATGTTAGGAGAAAAAGAAAGGCAGGTGTGCTTTTAGAAGGTACCAACTATTTTTTCCATAGATTTCACATCAGAGTATTAAAATGACCCCTTTAAAATATAATTCAAATGAATTTCACATTTATGATGCTTTGGACATTTTTAAGATTGTAAATACACCTATCTATCTGGCTCACAGAAAAACAGAACAATTGTAGAATTACTCACAGAGTAATTCATCAGTAGCATTTCATGCCGCTCCCAACCACACATGGGCCTGTATGCTGTGCGGTAGCAAACTTCATTCATACTCAATCAACAACTGGTTTTGGCAAAGATTTTTTTCCCCTTCTTTGTCCAAAAGCTACATGTGTTGAACATTAAGATCAATAAAATCTAGCTTATGTGCCTCAAAAACCACGTTAACATCTGGTGAAGCTTGGCAGGGGGTGGGGGGAATCTCAATACATCAACAAAACCTCTTCGCCTCTTGCTTAAGGTACTTTGGCATGCTTACCAGTTTCAGCATCCATGGGCTGCCACGACAAGTGGCAAAGCAGCCAAAAAGCCCGAAGACAATAATTGTGGTACCCGTCCCAATGAGCACGTAGGGGGCATTGGTGGAGTTCTCAGCAATGAGAGAGATGTACGTGCCAAGGGTGAGCTTGCCCCAGACGCCGACTGCGAGAAGGATAACGCCTGTGATCTGCGAAGCAAGAGGAGAAAGCCGTCAGAAGGGACCAGGGAAGGCATCCAAATTCAATACACAGTGGTCCTGAAGAGACTCATTGGTGCTGTTGTGTTGGCAGAAGGAAGCCTCAAGACTTTTACTAACTCCAGAGGGATGGGCAGAGAAAATTAATTTCCAGCATCTGGAGATGTTACGTTAAGACTGCCACTGGAGGACAAATACCTAGGACTAATCACTGCAAAGCTGACGACTGCCAAAAGGACTGCCAAGGAAGGATGCAGTATACCGCCTGCAGAAACAGGCTCTCTGCTCCTAGAGCACACTGAGAGAGGTGACTGACTCCATCACTCTTACCAAAAGTCTACAATAACCACTGCCACCTCACACCTCCTGAGTTTTGCCACAAAAATTGACTGAACCACAAAAACCTGCCACTTGACGTCCTGTCCACCTTAATGCCAAAGTTTCAGTAACACGAGCACCCCTCGCACTGCGTTGCTCTGGCAAGTGAGACTTCCCCCACTCCCCAAGCTATACAGCAAGCAAGCCCTGGGCTGCGCAGGAGCTTTCTCTCCCTGTCCTCCTGGGAGGACACCTGTGGGCCCTGGGAGAGCCCAGCCTCTTGCCTGAGACGTGCAAGCAGAGGCCACCATGCCGCAGGGCAGCTGGGGCACGCAGGCTCCCAGCACCAGCAGGGATGCAGGGGAAGCCCATGGTGTGCTGTACACCGACACCGAGCGGTGGCCACAACAGGGATGATGCCTGCACCATCTGCTGATCATCACCTCATGCTGACATGCCTGCTTCAAGACCGTACACGCGTAACTCATTCCCATGGCGTGGTCAAAGGTCGGACACGAAGGGCCAGTCCTGAGTGCCAGCTCTGCAAACGCTTCCTGAATTCCCCCAAAACTTCTTACCAGCTCCTCCAGGCCACTGCTGAGGGGCAGGAGTAGAAGAAATGTCCTGACAGCATTCTTTTGTTCACTTTCCAAGTTTTCTCTTGTGAACATCTTTATACTGCTGTGAAATCTTGAAATTCAACACTATTGCACCAGGGCTGCTCTGCAGTTGTTTGTGGTGGGGATCCTTGTTCGCAGTTATGTTGCCCCTAAAAAATCCCGTCTGAGCTACATTTTAAGATCTTTCAGCTGCTTTTCATGCAGGTTGATGTGAATTGATTCATTAATAATAATTAAGTAATTTTTTTCTTCTCGAGGGAAAAAAGGACAGCAGTTTTTTGGCTTTTTTACCTAGGCTGGCTCAAAAAGCAGTATGCAGGGTGCACTCCCATCACTGCCTTCCCACTGTGCCCTCTTCACTGTCCTGCTGCTCAGCACTAGCAGCCAAAGCAGCCCGTCCTCTGCTCAACCTGTGTCTGTGGCAGAGGCAGCAAGTGCTGCTCTGGTGCAGCATTTCTCCCTCTCCAGAGAGGGAACTGCCTTCAGCAGAGCTGCTGAATAATCAGAGCCACCTAAGGAAAATAGCAGGAGGAGAGAGGATACAAAACAAATGCTCTGAAGAAAGATACAGGGGGAGGGATGCAAGGGAAGAAAAGAAACCACAAAAAGAGAGAATAAAGAGAGAAGACCAGACAGACACAAGCAAATTTATGTGTCCTCAGAGACAGGAGATCCTTTCTATACCAGAGAGAAAATAATCTCACCTGGTCATTTTGATACTTCCTAGCTCATCCCCTTCCTTCCCCGACACCTTCCAGAGCTATAGGGAAGACATGTCCCTTCCTGGCTCCCACTCAGAGCACACCGGAGTGCAGCACTGCCAGGGAAACCCATCATATCCCTCTGTCTTCCTAAGCCTCCCCTGCTCCCCCTGACCAGCTGCAGCAGGTGTCGGCATTTCTGTCACACCTTGGGTCAGGATTAGCAGGGATTTCTGCTCTCCTGCGCAAAGTGGTGATAGGAATAAATCCAGCTCCTGTCCATCTTTCAGTGCAACTGCGTGGAAAGTGTTGATTCCTTGCTCTTGTACCCCACGAACAAACAGATGAACGACAAAAAAAAAAAAGTCTCCAAGTAGCTTACCTACCCATTGGCACCAAACGCCTCCGCTGAGTCTGGTCCCATCCACACACAACACTATCTTCAACTCTCTCACTCTTCTCCCTAACAGCAGCTTTTTCAGCGGGTGCAGATCAATCAGCAAAGTCTGAAAACGAGCTGTGGGGGACTCGGAAGTCCACAGAGCAAACTTTTGGTTTCTCGCCTCCAGTTCGACAAAGGGCTGGTTTCTGCGCCTGAGCTGCTGAAAGTTTTACCACTGTCCCCAGGGAGATGTAAAAGCAGCCTTCACTGCCAAAATGAACAAGCAGCTTCACACTTGAAAGAGAACTCAAGCCTTGTAATAAAAAGCATTTTTAGTCGGCTGTTTGAAACAATTACTAACCCTTTATTACGCATTTTAAGAGTTTGGTTTCCCCTTGTCTCAGGGGGGCTTATCCAATTTATGGTACACAAAGACTTTGGAAAAAAGGAGCAAAGCCTCTTGGTGGCTCGTTCCCCTTCTGTTTCTTAATAGAGTTCTGATTTACACGGGTTTAAGGAAATCCCGCAGTTCGTGATGAGGTCTAAACCCCCAGCAAGGCTGGCACTGTGCAGAGGGGATGGGACGTTTCCACAAAGACACGCTGCAGTTGTGCCTTGGGTTGCAGCAGCACCAGCTGGAATCTCGCTTGTGGAGAGGAAAAAACAGAAGACTTCTCTGCAAAGCTTTTCATGACCTTTATTTAACAGAGCACGAGCAGTGGTATGACTAATGCCCACCTCCAACTCAAAGGCAAACCTTGTTTCCTTATTTTCAAGATACACTTTTTATCCCTATCTCTCTGCTCCATCACGCCATCAAGGGAACAATCAATGTACTGGCCTCTTGTTTGGGTTGGGTTTTAGGTTTGTTTTCTTTAAAAGCAGGAGGGACAAGGGCAGGCAGAAAACCAGGATAGCGCTGGCCTGAAAACAAGGCAGAAGGAGCACACACTGCTCCTGCCACTCACCATCACTACACGCTGCTTCTCCTACTCCACCTCTCGCCCCACCAGGCTGTGGCAATAAGCCCTGTATGGCTGCACCTGATCAACGAAGCAATTCCTTCATTTGACCCAAAACTACCACGCCAGCTTAATTTTATGTCCAGCGTGACCTGTGGGTCAGGCCCAATAGGTGATGTGGGTGCCTTTGCATCTGAAAGGTCTGAAAGGAAACTCAGAGCACCTCCTGCAATCGACAGTCTCTCCCCAGTCTTCCCTACTCCTTTCCCACTGTAATGCTTCCCTTCAGACCATGATCATATAGTTCAGTGGCAGAATGGAAACAAGATTAACAGTGGCAGACAGATATATGGGTATGATCAATATATCTTCTCCTGGAGATGTACAAAGTATTTCAGATATCCTGGCAAGCAGAGAGCGACCACAAGCCTTTCGACTTTTAGAGCCTCCCGAGCCAAGATCCACCATCCAGAGCAGCTTCATTTATAAACACCTGCAACAGCCGGCACACATGGAGCAGGAGAGCAGCAGTCCCACTCCACCAGCGGACTTCTACAGCAAAATCTGGCCTTCGCATGGCCCCTCCAAGAATTAAGATTTGTCCTGGCAACGCTATGACAACTGCAGCCTCATGCCCTGCCTGAAGCACTGCCCATCCCCGACATCGCCCACAGCACCTCCTGCTAGCAGCCACCACCAAAGCAGCCCCGGCAGATTGGGCAGCGCAGCTCTCTTCTTCCCACTCGTCTCCAGGTGGAAGAAGTCACTGCCAGTCTCAGCAGAGCAAAGGTTTGCACTATGCTGATACCTGCTCCAGGCTCATGGGCTGAGATGTGCCAAAGAGGAGAGCTGAGAAAATTAAGACACCCTTTGATACACCATTACTGCACCGACCTTTCAAGACCAGCAACCTTGAATCACTATTTCTTTTTGGGACCAGAAAAGGGGAAAAAAAAAATCCATCTTGCAACTTCTGGTTCTTTTCTGTGCTCTTTCTCTAGCCTTCAACATTATTAGAAAGCTGTTTCATTCTGGATTTCTCCAAAGGTAGATCATGTCTTCCTTACAAAAATTCACTGCGGTGGAAGCCCCTAGACTCATGTTTCCTCAGCCAGGAAACCCGAGACGTAGCATTCAATAAAACATTATGAGGTTTGTCCTTCATTTAGGTCAAACATTTTCAAGGTTAAAAAAACCTCAATGTAGGAGATGCAAGTAGGGCAAGGATCGTACAGAGTACACACAACTAGAAATTGCCTTGTTTAGCGCTAGCAGGTCTCACATTTCACTGTCTGAACTCAGGCTTGGCAAACACACCCAAGAAACCCTTGAGCGACGAGATGGCAGGAAATGAAGCAGGTAGGGCACCTGGTCATTTTCTAAGAAAAGCTCCACTGAAATCAAGATGTTCCCAGGGGGTATTTTAATCTAGATGAATTGGCATGTTCTGGCTTAAAAAAAAACAAACAACCTGGGGAGAAAAAAGCCCAACCAGCTCTACCCTTTGCTCTGGCCATGTGCATCATGCGCAAACCTCACTGGTCTCCCAAGCACCGTTACGATTCCCTGTTCCTTCCCTGCTAACATCTGTGTATCTCACACTTACTCTGCGTATCACACATTTACTCTCACATCTGAATGAACTGGGGATTGTCAGTAGGACAGCAAGACTGCACACGGGCCACCAAAGCATCTCTCCTTGCCTTCTCCTGCCTCTCCTCAAGCACAGTATCACAGACACATCCCACCAGTCACCGCTTTCAGTCAAAGGCAGGCTTTCCAGCTCTTTTGCCTTCCTTCAGCATTCGTACAGATGTTTCCAATGTTATCTGCAGTATTGCCCCCAGTTCTGGGGCTGATTGCATGTGGTGAAAAAGTTAACATGATACAGGCAGGCAGAAATATGACTGTACTGAATGTTAGGTCTAACGTCACTTGTCCAATAAACCAAGAGGTTTTAAGAGACACACTGACAAAGATATGGCCAACAGCGTTAATACAAGGGTATGTGCTGCAGCTTTATAGGAGGCAGGGAGAGTGATATTCTGATA
Organism: Nyctibius grandis; assembly: GCF_013368605.1. Taxonomy (NCBI): domain Eukaryota; kingdom Metazoa; phylum Chordata; class Aves; order Nyctibiiformes; family Nyctibiidae; genus Nyctibius; species Nyctibius grandis. Next base: position 28,479,928 of record NC_090659.1, read on the forward strand.
ATGCCAGGCATTGCTGAAAGCAGAACAAATGCTAAACACACGCGGTTTCTCAATAAAAGGGAACAGAAAAATGTCTAAGAATTACTTTTTTTAATAGTGCCGGGACAAAGATTAAACTATCAGCCCCCTCCTTCTGGATAACAGTGACAAAATGTGTAAGTAAGAGGATTCAGAAAATAACTTTTGAAAGTGAACTATCTTTACTTCTGTCAGAATTAGGCAGGAAAACACTATATACTCCTTTAAACTTTATACTGCTGGAGGCTGTCCTGAGGAGCCCCGGACCCCTGAGGCCCCAGAGGAAGTCAGGATAGAGGAGGAGTCTGTCTTGGTTGATGAGGGCTGGGTCAGGGACCAATTAAGCAACCTGGACGTCCATAAATCCATGGGCCCTGATGGGATGCATCTGTGGGTGCTGAGGGAGCTGGCGGAAGTCATTGCTAGGCCACTCTCCATCATCTTTGCTCAGTCGTGGGGAACGGGAGAGGTCCCTGAGGACTGGAGGAAAGCGAATGTCACTCCAGTCTTCAAAAAGGGCAAGAAGGAGGACCCGGGTAACTATAGACCAGTCAGCCTCACCTCCATCCCTGGAAAGGTGATGGAACAACTTGTCCTTGGTGCTGTCTCTAGGCACATTAAGGATAGGGGGATCATTAGGGGCATTCAACATGGCTTCACCAAGGGGAAGTCATGCTTAACCAACTTGATAGCCTTTTATGAGGACATAACCTGGTGGATAGATGATGGTAAAGCAGTGGATGTGGTCTATCTTGATTTCAGTAAAGCATTTGACACAGTCTCCCACAGCATCCTCGCAGCTAAACTGAGGAAGTGTGGTCCGGATGATCGGGTAGTGAGGTGAATTGTGAACTGGCTGAAGGAAAGAAGCCAGAGAGTGGTGGTCAATGGGACAGAGTCCAGTTGGAGGCCTGTGTCTAGCGGAGTCCCTCAAGGGTCGGTACTGGGACCAGTTCTACTCAATATATTCATTAATGACTTGGATGAGGGAATAGAGTGCACTGTCAACAAGTTCGCTGATGACACAAAACTGAGAGGAATGGCTGACACACCAGAAGGCTGTGCTGCCATTCAGAGAGACCTAGACAGGCTGGAGAGTTGGGCGGGGAGAAACTTAATGAAATATAACAAGGGCAAGTGTAGAGTCCTGCATCTGGGCAAGAACAATCCCATGTATGAGTACAAGTTGGGGACAGACCTGTTGGAAAGCAGAATAGGGGAAAGGGACCTGGGGGTCCTAGTGGACAGCAGGATGACCATGAGCCAGCAATGTGCCCTTGGGGCCAAGAAGGCCAATGGCATCCTGGGGTGTATTCGAAGGGGTGTGGTTAGCAGGTCAAGAGAGGTTCTCCTCCCCCTCTACTCTGCCCTGGTGAGGCCACATCTGGAATATTCTGTCCAGTTCTGGGCCCCTCAGTTCAAGGAGGACAGGGAACTGCTAGAGAGAGTCCAGCGCAGAGCCACGAAGATGATTAAGGGGGTGGAACATCTCCCTTATGAGGAGAGGCTGAGGGAGCTGGGTCTCTTTAGCTTGGAGAAGAGGAGACTGAGGGGTGACCTCATTAATGTTTATAAATATGTAAAGGGTGTCATGAGGATGGAGCCAGGCTCTTCTCAGTGACATCCCTTGACAGGACAAGGGGCAATGGGTGCAAGCTGGAACACAGGAGGTTCCACATAAATATGAGGAAAAACTTCTTTACAGTGAGGGTAACTGAACACTGGAACAGGCTGCCCAGAGAGGTTGTGGAGTCTCCTTCTCTGGAGACATTCAAAACCTGCCTGGACGCGTTCCTGTGTGATATGATCTAGGCAATCCTGCTCCGGCAGGGGGATTGGACTAGATGATCTTTTGAGGTCCCTTCCAATCCCTAACATTCTGTGATTCTGTGAATGCACGCTACATCCTAATTGAGCATCCTGTCTTCATGCCCCAAATCTCACAGAGCATTGGTAGCACGGTATAGAGGGAGCTGCTGCCTTAAACTGAGATAGAAGATACGAAAGCTACTACATCTCGCATCCACAGAGATGCAAGAGGCCCAAATGCAGAGGAACTAATTTATACACAGGGCTTCCATATGGAACATTTAAAGTTTCTCATTTAGGGATGTGAAGATAAATGTGCAGCAGTAATTGCTAGTTTATTTGTCTACATAATTCATGTCCTCCTGTTCAATACAGATGTCAGCTATTTTGATTCCTAAGCTCTGGCAAAATAAAACTTCGAACCCGTGCCTGATTGGTACAGAGCACACAGCAATCCCTACTACTTCCCAAAGCAGCGGGAAGAGCTCAGCATTTCCCTGGACTGGTTCTTTATCCACAGAACTGAGATGCAGGAAGGCAGCTTCATTAATCAGGATCTCACTGTAGGTATGATTTTTCTATTTCATTTCATATTTGCAAAGTTCCTAAATGAATGTAAAACGTGTGCAACTTAAAAAGAGATCCAAAGCGGCAACCAAGAGTCAGATGCAAGGAAAACACCCATGTTGCTGATATTTTCAGCTCTTCAATTCCAATACTTCCTTTTCCAAACACCAGCATCCCTGCATTTTGGTAGAGGTACGCTGTCTCTGCACAGCTCCACTGCTATCTTCTCCTCAAACAAGCTAAAGAAAGTCTGTACATAAAATGGATGAAGCCAGGGGAAGGCGGACTAATGCAATCCATCTTGTCTGAAGCTGAAAGGTCTAGTGATAGGTTTAGCAGGCTGTGAGGAAATGAGAGAGGACCGAGGCACATAGCTAATTAGATCTACCAGACATTTCCCCAAAGGAGGGAAACTTTTTCACAAAGAAAACAGTCGACCTTGACAGCATCCAGAACAAACCCTGCATTAAAAGCATGTCCAGAGAGGCTTAAAAATAACTGGCCTACCTCTGGAAATTTTATAACTTTCCCAAAATAGGCAAGGGATCACATTCAAAATGTTCTTGCTTTACAGCCTGCCAAGCAATGGGAGTGGCTGGCTTGGAATCTTCTCCTGCTTTAGCCTCTGGGCTCTAATCAGGCAGGCAGGTGACTAAAACATATCTAAATCTTCCTTTGAGCTTCAATGTCAGCTCTTTACAGGAAGGAGCAAAGCAGTAAGAAAAGATATGATGCAACATGGAGATGCATGTCAGCCAGCAACACAGCTGAATTCTCTATTCTCACATCTGGTGCTCTTGCCTACACCTACAAAGCCAGCTGGGGTTACCTTTTGCACAGGATCAACCTCTGCTGGAACTAATCAGAAATGAAGATGTCATGAGACATATCTTTGGAAGAAGGCAACTCTTTCATGGCCTTACCTCCCCTCTAGAAAAAATAAAAAACTGATGCCCATTGACAGAAAAAAGTCAAACACAAAACCACCACCAAAGGTGTAGTCACCAATGGTGCTGCCTAGTATTTCCACTAAAAATGAGGATGCTTTAAAAAAAAAAAAATTCTGGCGATAGACAGAAACAAATGTTTCTGATAAAACTTCCTTGTCTGTTTTTAAAAACTGCTATAATTATACTCCACTCAGTGAAGACTCTACTCAAGAAAAAGTTGCAAGCCAATTAATAACCATTTCCAGACCATCTGCAACCTGAAAGATAGTCTGTAAAGACCACTGTGTTAGGAGAAAACACCTTCAATGGCCATTCTGGTACATACCTCCTCTAGTGCCTTCCAGTCCCTGACTTCACTATTTCTTAATACATCTCCCAGTACCTGACATGACAATTTTTTGTCTCCCTGCTCTTCAGACTCAGGCCCATCCCTTCTCTTCCTCTCCTTTCCTGCCAGAATTTCCTGTCTAAATAATCCCTTCCTAAGAAAATCCAGCCAAAAGGATTTAAAGAAAAAATGCCATAAAATTAATTTGTTAGATTACATTCCTCTCTGCGATCCATTGCCTGTCTCACCTGGGTAGGCTGCAAGTCTTTGGACTGAGGGTTGTCTCTTCCTGTTGCAGGTCCAGGATGTCCAGCACAACACGTCTTGCTTCGTCCCTGAGCTCCAGCAACCTATTTGAGCTATGATCCCTGCTGCTCAGCATCCATCTAGTACTAGCTGCTGTCACAAAAATGGATTATCCACCACAACTCTTGCTGTTTCCATCCAAAACTGCGATTCCTGTGTATTAAAACTACTGGCCCATGCCCTCCCTGCAGAAACTGTCATCAGGGATACCAGCATGTGCAAACTATGGCAACGGGGATTCTGCCTCTGCTCTCATGTCTCCACCAGGTCAGAGTTGAGTACCTAGTGCACCTGGGTCAGGGGACAGACACCAGATTTGCCCTGAAATACAGTGGAGGAGATTTTGGTGAGACATGCACAGCTACTTTCTGTAAGTGGACTACTATCCTTTTTCCTTTTCAAAAATATTTTTAAGTTCAGTGCTTTTCCTTGCTGGGACACTATTACAAGTACATGAATAGTTGTCCTGAGTGAACTGCCACCGGATTAATGTCCTCAGAGGTCAAATTGTAGTGCTGGTAAGAAAAACCCCTACGAACAGAAAGTAAAATACTGACTCTCAGACACATGTTGAAGTGAATACTAAGCTATTATGAAGTTGACCTGGTCACTCACCACCGACTCTGCAGACAACAGTTACTTATCCCTAACTTTAACAGTGCCTCTATCAGCTACAAGGAAGTAGAGTTAAATGACCTCTGATTGATAGGAAATGCAAACTGTGTATACAACCCAGCTGTTTCCCAGCACTCCCACCCATCCACACACTAACCATACACCAAGGTTTAATAACACTTTCCATGCAGGCAAGGGCAGAAATGACAACCAGGGCTATGTCACTTATTCTGTAGGGAAAACAGGTTCAAAAACACAGAGAGGTGATTGCAACCTTCCCCTTGGAACCAGAAGAAGAGGCCAATGATCGTTTAATGAATGGCAGGGAAGAAAACATCGCAGTCATTTTGTTTGCTGCAGGATGAAGAATTGGATATGGCCCAAGAAGTCCTAAAAGCACTAACAAAGAATGCAGTGTGGGGGACACAATATAAGAGCTTGAAAATACCCTTGCAACATGGCTCAAAACTAATAATTTCTTGCTAATACAGTAGCAAATACCTATTCTCATAGAATTTTCCTATAAGGAAATAATTAATTACAGGCCACTTGTAGGACAATCCAGGAAGAATAATGAGATTTGGGACCCGATCTCCATACTAAGACCATGCACATAATGAATGGTTATAATAAACAGTCATATTCTTATGGTGAAAACTCAGCTTTATTACACCTTGCACTTACAGAAAAATACTTGGAAATCTTAGTAAAATTAAGTTCTTCATAATGAGGCTTATGTTTATTTTTATGTAAGACACTTCATTAAATGAGAGAAAATATTCTGTTTTTCAGTTTAGTCACCAGTGGCTCTATTAATTGATGTACCTTTTAAGTTGGCTGCAGACAAAAATGTGGTCATCTCTGGATAAAAATAAAATGCAAAAATACATTTCTGCTGGGAATTTTCAGACCTAATTTCTTGAAATGTAGCTTTAAATATGCATGACTGAATGTCTAAGGAAAAAGAACTTACAGTTTGGAGACATCAAAAGCGGCATCCCACTCTGCAAGCTAAAGCGCGTAATTAGAGAAAGGAGGTGCCTTCAGCACCCATCATTAGCTTGTGGAGCACGGCTTTGAGCCCTGCGGCCATTCCCGCATACTGATTCACCGCATGTGACACAGCTCCTATGCATGTCAGTTGTGGTCACTTGTGAGGAAGCTGCATGGTGGTCCGTGACCACCAGAACAAAATTCAGACTGGTGGGGGGAAAGCCTGCTTTGGACTGAGCTTGTGGGGGCACAAGGTGTTTCTGGAGAACGGCTGGATGGCTTCAGCTTCGACCTGCTCAGAAGCCAGAGACTCTGCAGAGCTGCAGCCTGCATCAGGCAGGACCACGCACCTCAGGCAGGTGGCCAGCCACAGGTCACCTGTTTGTCCAAGCCGTGATGGAAGTGGGACTGGCCTCACCTCACCTCACCCGCACCTCCCTCCCCTGTTGACCTGTGGTTAGAGACGGCAGGCAGCCATAGCCTCCCTTGTCATGAATTGGGCTCAGAGAGATCAGTTTTCAAGTGCCGGCAGCTGGGCAAAGGCTAAGGCACAAAGCCAGGACCAAGAACGCTGCTCGAGCTTGACAATGCACTGATGGGTGTTTCGCATTCCCTGTCTCCATTCCCTTTGAAGAGGTACATGATGACAGTGGAGGCCAACCATGGAGACCTGATGCAGCAGTGAGACAGCATCTTTGCAGCATGCGTCTGGTCAACACACCTCCAGGACGCTCTGCAAATGCTACACCTGCACTGCTGAAACCTCACCTGCAGCTAAGCTCTTTCCTCGATTTTTCTTCTGAATATCCTTCTTTCTCTATTGTGTATTTGCTCTGAAGAGGGCCTAGTCTGTCTGGTATTTGGCTAGAGATCTATTCTTGCTACCAAAGTCTGGATATGGCTTATCCATGAATGTCATCCAAACTCACAGCGTTCCAGGAGTGTTCACCATGCTGCAACTGAATTTCAGCACAGCAGAAGGCTAACAGATGGGAAAGCAGAGATGGTGTTCCTGTACAGGACAAAAGGAAAAGCCAGCCTTCTGGCACTCAGATTAAACCTAATGAAAACCAATCTTAATGGTTCAGGCAGCCTTCAAGGATAAGAGGAGTTGACGAGAGGCAATGAAGTCACCATCTAGATTTGACAGCAGGCAGAGCACGCACAGAGGAATCCAGCCCTGGCATCCTAGGTATGGATGAACACAGAAAGGAGAGCACCCCACCTCACCAGTCCACCAGAGAAGACTTGTTTACATTTGCTGCTCTCAAAGATGACAGTGCCCACCTCTCTTTCTACTCCTATTGGGCAATGCAGTGACTGGTGGGTAAGAACATTGCCACAGAGCTTGAGAGTCACTGTCAGGACTGATGTCCAGCAAACTACCATTCTAGACTACAGGCAGACTCTCTTCCGCAGGAGCCACGTCACGGGATGGTCGAGGTCCTGCAAGCTTTGCCTTTCTGCTATTCATTGACGGGCTTCAAGAGAAGGAGCAATTTCCTGTCGCGGTCTCTCAGTTCCACCACTGGATTTCCAGGCTCTCCCTTCTGGTCCCAGGTGAAGAACAGGAACCTACCCCTTTGAAGATTTCCATAGACAAAGCAGACCTGTAACAGCCTTTAAAGGAGTCAATCATTTTGTCCACCGATAACCTCAGAGCTGCTAGCACAGCTCTCCTCCAACTCCAGCCTGGAGAGCGGAGCGCAGCAGCGCCTGCAGCCTGGCACTGCCCTGCTGCATGCCAGCTCTCGGCATCAGAACCACGCTATGGCTAGGAGCTGGTGGGGCTGCACAGGCAGTGCTGCCCTGCCCTACCCTGCCCTGCCCGTGAGCACATGGGATGGCACTGGTGGTGCAGCACCACAAGTCAACAGCTTGTCAAGGTGGATACAGACCAACCCGTACCCTTTCAGATCATTTAAACCTCCATTTGCTTGGCTAAACAAACAAGCAGGTCCTCCTCAAAGTTACGAGTCTCCTTTCATGTCTGAAATTTGTGGCCACCATGTGGCCTTTTTTCCTGTTTACTTGCTTGTTTAACAAATACTTAGGGCAGGTGAGGCTTACTTTCTTCCAGATGTCCATCTCTTTTAGACATGTCCTTCCCTCCTTGCCAAACTTCCATACTTTTAAAAATGTCAAAATCTATTTTTCAGTGATTAACCAGGTATTGAAAATTGCCAAGTCTTCAGCAAGTGTCACTTCAAACATGTGTATACTCTGTTCAGTACCAATGAGAAAGCACACTCCTAACCAAAGAAACAGTGGTTGTTTTGAAGGTCTAGTACTACATACAGAAGAAAAGAAGGAGCTAACTGATCATCAGCAAACTGATATAGCCAGAGAATATTTACCTGTGGGACCTGAAAGTTTTTGGAAGCTTAAAAGCATCAGCTGTCCCTCACATTCACACTTTCAAATCCTGCAGTAGCAATACACAAGGATGTCGGAAATGTGGTTTACACAGCATAATATAGTTTGACCTCCAACTTTAAAACAGTTCTTCAATTTGACTGACATATAAGAGTTGAAAAGATAAAAAATGCAAGATAATCAAGACTAGATTTTTTGGAACAGTAATATCCCCCATTTAAATCCCTCATTGTTTCTTAAATGCTCTTGTTGATTGCTTGCCTCCTAATAAATCCATGCAAAATCTAAACTTCTATAATCCGTATGTGAAGAAAGTAAAGGAGGAAAATTAAACACACTGAAAAACAGCCTCTAGTGCTATCCATGGCCATCCGACTAGCACTACGTTCAACGCCCATGCTGGCACAAGAATGATCTAGACTTCAGTGGAAAGACTTTCTTGTACCTCAGGACTGACCAGGGTAGGAAAGACTTTGAGAGAGCCTCTGATGAAGGAGTTTTGGTAGTTTCAGCAGATCAGTCAGCACAGGAATTCCTCTCTGCACGTGTAAAAGTCTTCAGACATGTAGCAACAAACTACAGCATCATACTACACCATCTTAAACCCAAGTGAATCATCAAAACATCATCTCTCAACAGGAATAAAACAAAACCTAGAACACGCAGTGAGCATACAGTGACCATGTGGTGCAGTTCATCCAGCTCTAGAGAGAAAGAAAATACAATGTGTACATCCTGAGTCAAATGTACAGAAAAAAACATACTCTTTTGCACTAGCACGCATATTGGATGACAGCAGACACCACAGAAGTTGTCAGAATAGATACTGTCAGCAAAGACTCTGCAAAACAACTCTGACGGGGACTTGTTGCAATGCAGTTTAGGAGAGGAAGCTCCCCCAGGGAATTATTGCACCCATGAAACACATGCGCATAGTCAGCATGTGGAAAAAGGATTCTCCATTGCACCACCAACAGCAATGTGCCCAGAGGGCAAAGGTAGCAACCAGGCCTGCTGGGGACACAAAACCTCTTGGGCAGATGCAGAGCATTATTAGCCCAATTCCATCCTTAACTAGACACTAGTCTCCCACTGTCCATATGGCTATTATATTTCTGTAATTATCACTTTGCTGATCTTACACAGCTTCCTTCTGAACATAATGGGAGGCAGTAATGACATCCACAGTAGCACGAGACCCCGAGCGAGTTCTCACATTGCTGGCTGTGGGAACTGGAGGAAAAGCAGAGCTATCAGTTTGTTTATCTGCTGGTCTTATGAAGTTAAGATTTACCAGTAAAAAACTTGAAAAGAATTAAGAAGTGATTTACGAGGTCATTAGTCACTGCACACAACAGCAGTGGTGTGAAACCCCCTCGGAACCACTTTGTATTCAAGAGTCTACACTCCTAATAACCTTCAGAAATAGCAGAATACGGCACTGAAATATGTGATAATAGATCTGTGATGAAATTCAATAGCACCAAATTCAAGGTCGTGCTGCTGGGACCGATGCCAGAAGTTTTAAGCTCCTAAATTCTCAAATAATAGTGGAGGAAAAGGATTTCTGAATGCCAGCTGACCACGGGTTTATGAGGAACCACACACAGCACAAACATAGAGAAAAAGGCACGTGCAACCCAAGAGTGCACTTCCAAAGGCAAGGTGTTTCCAGTAGAGCCTGCACATGGGCTGCCACTGCACGAGGCACCGGTGAGCCCCATCCCCAATGCTGTAATGCAGTCTGCAATGGGTGTAAGTCCGGTTATCTCCATTCAAGAAAGGCAAGGTGATACTGCAACAGGTACAAAGAAAGACTCCCAGGATGACGAGGCAATGGAGAGCCTCTCTAGCAGGAGGCGAGACACGTGGCTTTCAAACCCTCTCATGAAGTGGGATAAAGAGGGGTAAGGGGATATGTACCTGTCTGTAAGCAGATTACACACCAAGGACAAGAGAGAGCTATTTAAGCCAAAGGACAACTGTGCTGGGAACAAAGCCGGTGCACTCTGGCCATGAATGCATTTAGGGTGGAAAGGAGAGTAATGAGGTTGGGAGAAGCCTCCTCCCCATGGAAAAGTGAGGTGGGAGGGAAGGAGGTGAAGCCAACAACACAACTACTGCCTGCAAAAGAGGACAGCTGGGCAGCTTTCATCCCTTCACCCGCAGGAGGGGGGCTGATGGGCAGCAGCATGAGCAGAGAGCAGGGGGGCCCTGCTAAAATCCCTAATTGACTGGAAGCTGGGATGAGGATGAAGGAGGCTGGGGGGGCTTGTAGCATCCACCCGTGCAGTGCCAGGCCGCCTCTGCAAAGAAGGTCATCAGCTGCAGTGTTCATTTCAGCTCAACCCATGCAAAAATCAGCTCGGAAGCACATGTAATGATCTGATAAGGGCTTTGTTTGAAGTGTAAAAAGGATTTTATTGCAACCAAACCCCTAATGTACTGATCCCATTTTATGGCAAATCACTGGTTATTTACATTCTCCTAATCATACTCAGAATGAGCTGAGAGCTGCCGTTCCTACTGTGGGACTGCTTTTTTTTCTAGAAAGGACCCATTTCTTTCATAATTGAGACTTCTGGTTCTTTCCTTTTCTCCTTTCGCACGAGCCATGTATCACTCTCCAGCTCTTCCAGGCACTGTGCTGCAGTGAACTTCTCTGATGGATAAAGGTCTGCTTTTGGCTGGCAGTGTGCATATGGTGGATCCCCACTATGTTGCTGTAGAGTGCACATGGGCCATCATGAGAGAGCAAGTGTGCTCATTTCAGCGCACCTAAGTCAGTCCTTCAAAACCAATGATGTTCTCTATAACCATTGGCATTTGCTCTCACCCACACCTTGTCTGCTGCTCCTCCTCCCAAACACAGGTAGCAATGCAGCCAAGGAAGCAAAAAAGGTAAAAAAACAAGGTTAAGGAGGGCAAAAGCATAGTTTCTTCCACTCTAAAATAACCCAGTTTTGACCCAGTCAAGGTCCATCACTCTGGCTCTGCATCAACACAACAGATTTTCATACTGCTCTGTTTTTCATTTGTGTGTGGCTTTGTTTTTCATGTGCCACTCCTATTAAAGAAGCCAAAGTCAAAGCCAGAAGTCACTTTTAATACTCAAATGCTTTTTTTAGAGAGAGGAAGGAAATGCCTGCTCCAAATCCCAAGAGGAAGGCATTCCCATGGACCGTGGTGTGCAGACGCTCTGTGCACTCTCCTGCACTGCTGGCAGATGGATTTAATATTCTCAAGTCCTATCTTCCCAACAGCTAAAAGGAGGAAGAAGGCTGCAGATGAAATTAAAATTTGTCAGTTCCTCCAGAGCCCACACAGTAATCAGACACCGTGTGCAGCCAGCTCCTAACTTCTAAAAGTTTTGTGAAATGCCTAAGTGTGCCTTTTTAGATTGCACAATCTTTAAAATCAGCAACTGCTTACACATAAATCAGACACACACACTTCTGGAACAATTACATTGATGTCAGGGGCCTTCTGGGCGAGACCAGCTGCCAGCTGGAGTGACCACTGACTGCCGCCTTTGCAGGTTTAGCAGGGATACAATGTCTTTATCCGCAAGCAAGTTGGATATTCAAGGAGGTGATGCTCGGCTGTGCGTGTGAAGCTACGTGATCAGAATATCCTTATCCTCAGCGGAAAAAAAGATGACTGCTCCACAAGCCGGACTGGTAGAAAGGGGCAAGTGACAACAAGGCAGCTTTGAAGGAGTGCAGAAGAGAAGCTACAATTCCCCAGCATGCTGCTAGCATTTAGCACAAGACTGCAGTGAACTGGCCTTGTAATACACCATCTTATTAGAAGAAAAATATTTCCAAAAACTCAAAACGATCACCCCCACATCTGACACACCATGGCTTATAAATATTATTTTAAAAGAGTTTATGATTATTATTTAAAAATAGTTTATGACCTGTAACCATTCACCAAAAGTCCCTGCATTACATTAAAATAAACAACTGAATTGTGTTTTATATTCCTATGCATATACACATGCTCTTGCTTAAATAGTTGAGATATAGGAGTGCTTGTGTTTGTGGGTATTGCACAGCCGTATGTATCTGAAAATAAAGGCAGATCCCTCACGTATAAGTTGTTTTTTGCTACATGTTAGAATTGCTTAATGAAAATATTGGCACTTTTGAGTGTATGTGTATGACTGTGTGTTCTCATGTCAAAAAAAAAAGCATTTTTTTATCTAGCCTTGCACTCAAACTGCTAAATTCTGGCTGAAACAAAACCAAAAGAAGTCAGACATAAGCAGGAACAAAACCTCAAAAATTTCAGCCCAGATGTTTGAAGTTGTGAAGCTGTGTGGTGTTACTAAAAAAAAAGACAAATAATACCAGGTGACAACTGCCAGATTGCTGATAACACACATGTAACTATTTTGCTTGTACTTTAATGCTCTTTTGAGACACAAACTAACCTGCAACTCTATTCTCCATCAAGCTAGTCAGGCCACCAGAAAAGGTTTTTAACCATAGGTCTCCCTCCACTTAAATTCATGGTTTTTTGTTGATCCAGAAGCTGTGGGACACATGCAAGACTCCCTCATCCCACCCTGAAGCTTTGCCACAGCTCCTTTGGGAGCACAGGGCCTAATGCTCTAATTATTCGTAGCTGAGCTGCTGTGAGTCCCTTCAGAAGAGCCTCAGGAGACAACAGCTGCCGCTTTCATCTGCGGGCTGCTCATCCCCGCTGATGTACCTCCACCTGGCCTGTAAAATGTCCTTTGTCAAAAGCAGTGAAATACCTAAAAACTTCTGAGTAGGAATGCTCCTGCTATTTGAAATGCAGTGAAAGATTTGCAGAAGGTGGCTTACTTGCTCGTCTCTCCTTCAACTTTTCTTTTCTTCAAACCACTACAGTGATGTCCTAAATGACAGATGGACCAAATTGTACCGGACTTTGCATATCTTATTGCTATGAAAGATGATTCATTTTAAAATACTTTAAGACTTCTTTATTCCTTTTCATCTCATCAGCTCTAATCATGTTTTGATACACCATTAACGTACTTACTAACCAAATCCGCAATCAAAGCAAATAAATGAAGTAGGTGGATTGTTTAAATGAAAGGAGAGAGGAGGACTTTATCATGATACCTCGCTCTGGCACACGTAGGTTCAGACTCTAACTTGCAAAGCCTTGCTGAGGGGCCCAGGGCAGCCACTGGCTTGGCAGAGGTGAGCAGCCATCCCACTGGCTCTTAGCTCTGTTCTTCAGTCCCCCAAACATGAGATGAATTCTCCATAGGAAGAGAAAGAGGTTAGGTTTGTTCTACATGGCAGCTCTTCCCAGTGTCCTTTAAAGCGCCTGTAACTAAGACAACTGGCAAAAGCCTATGTGCATTCGGCGCTAGTGCACTTACAGCTTCACTGGACATAGGGCTAATAAAAAAAGCCCATGTTTACATACAGCAGAGAAGAAATACGTTGAGGAAGCAATTTCATTTTCAAGCTTGAATGGAAATACTGCAATTAATGGAAAGTAAAAAGATAAATATAAAAAGTAGGCATTAAAAAACCTTTATATGTTTTAGAACAGCAATTAAAGGAAATGATTCAGTGTAGAGAGCACGTTGAAAAGATTAAAGAAAACCATCGCCTCTTCCTCAAGAAGAATTACTGTTTGAAGGGAGGTTTCATGCTAGTATGATAATAGTTTATTTACAGATATTCAATATTTATCTTACTAGCATTCATATTAGCAGCAAGGCAAGCTAATGTTACCATCATTATACACATCATTCTGTTTTATTTCATTTGACTGATTGTTGCAAAATTCATGTTTGCACTGTTGCCAGTCAGTCTTGTTCAAGCCTCATCTATGATCTTTAAAGGTTCCAATTTGGGGAGCCACCTACTAACAAGAGAAAATAGAAGGCATTTAAAGGCTGAGCATGAGCCATACAAATTGCTAGTTGATTACTCTCTTACATGCATTTACCAAGCTGTCCTATTTTACTTCACCAGATCTTACTACACACTTCCAGCAGCTGTCACTAAGACCATACTGTGACTGGCTCCAGGCAGGGATGTAGCTCCCAAATTTGCCATCCTATCTGGCTGTAGCTGATGCTTATTGTTAATCCAGGATGACACACTGGCGACATGGTGGCTTACCAGATGGGTTACATTAAGCTTAAGGTATTGGAGCCTGGCAGCCCAGGAACAAAATAGTAGCAGTATTAGCAAGGAAGGCAACAGCAAATAAAGTTGCTACACTCACCCACATATAATGAAAAAACAGATAAACATAAACCTTGACACAAAACACTATGGCAAAAGACCAGACACACTTTTTCCATTTCGTGTTGCCAACCACATTGTTAACACCCATTACAGTGCTTTCACTTCTAAACTTCAGGCATATACAAAAGGAGCACATCCTCCTACTTAATCAGCATATAAAAATATGAAGACCTGCATTTTAATATGGATTATATTAACAGGTGGACCTCGTGGCTTCCAAGCATGCCAGGCTGTTGGGGAGTTCTCCTGCCTGAACATTGCTGGGGACAAAGCCAGGGAATCGTGTACTGTCCTAGGATTCACAGGGAGAAAACACACAGCAAAAGCTGCTTCCAGCTGTGACAGTCCTGTCAAACAGCTCCAGGACGTTCTACTTCTTCAAAAACATGTTATTCCCATCTAAGTGTTACCAACAGGGAGTGCTCCAAGATCAACCTCTGGAGAAGAAGACACAGGCCAACAAGTAACAGGAACTTCTCTGAAAGAGTCTACATCATCACTGGCTTCCTCAGCCTATAAGTCTCTCTTGGACTTCAAGACTCTTCCTACAGGTGTAGGAGATTAGTGTAACAAAACTCAGTATAAGACTTCACAGAAGCAGAAGGTGATTTTATTTTATGTAACACCAAAGCTGATTTTACTTACTGACACTGTCACATTCAAATACTCATAAGCACCAAGACGCATGTGTCCAAAGAACTAGTTTGGCCAGGATCATCTGTCTACACACACCACAGAGGTCAGGAGATGCTGGCTGCCTAGTCCTCACAACATCTTCTGGGTTCTTCTCAACAGGACATAAAAACCTGATTCTGGGCTCATCTTCCATACCATTTAGGAGTGAATATTGTTCAGAAACTTTTCCCTCATTATTTTTTTTTACTCCTCTCAGAAGTCTCAGACAAAAATTCCTGAATTTCACAGTTCTTTTGTTTTATTTATCTGGGCATCTTATGGCTGCAGTCTCATTCTTTGTCTTAACCTGTCTTTAGGTCAGGTCTTCCTCTTCTTGCCATTTGGTTCCTTGATTGAACTCATACAAAGGGTGCTCCATAGCAAAACATGCTGCTCCTTTAATTCTTGTTCTGCTGTTTCTTATGGAGGTTTCACACATAGACATTTGCATTCATACTTCACTTACATTGATCTTGGTACTTCAGTTACAAGTTTCTACACTGCAAAGACTTGATGCATTTTGCAGTGCGTTCTGTTGCACTGCAGCTGCAGACGTGACCTCATTATCAGTAGAAAGCATCCCCAAACATGCCACATCAAAAAACATGAAAATCTAGAATTAACAGGAATGCATCTTTTTTGTTTGTGCCAAAAGGGCCAGACTTTCAAAAAGATATTTCAGAAACACTTTGAATTAAGCACAGAAGGGCTGAAACTCTCTGACCTGTAGGTTACTCAAACACCATGCATGACATGAATGAAACACCAACTGAATGCCTTGTCAATTTAAAAAAAAAGTACCATTCTGTAATATAGCAAGAAAGAAAAATAATCTGACTCACAGAGTTCTTTGGACAATACAAACCACAACTAACCCCTTTTACCATTACACCATCCCTATAGACCAGGCAACAAGATTTGACTCTCAGGCCACCAGGTTCCTAGAGTCCAGGTTCCAGGTTCCCAGTTTGTATCTTACTAGAGAAATTACAGGAGAAACAAATGAACAACCATTTCCATGCCCTAGACATTGGAAAGGGACTTGATGCATCTCTTCCAAGAGGAGCGTGGTATTGTTTAGTAGCCAGCGACAGAAGACAGATGATTGGAAGCTCTGGATGCTTTCTCTGGCTTGGAGAGTGGAGCACACTTTGGTTAGAAGTAAATCAACCTGGACTTATTTAAACATTAGGATGCATGCCATTCGTAAAGGCAAAAAACTATGGCTGGATGCTAAGGCACAAATGATAAATGAGTGTCCAGATAAGAACACATCACAAGAATCATAGAATCATAGAATTATCTTAGTTGGAAAGGACCTTTAGATCACCAAGTCTAACCATTAACACGGCCAAGTCCACCACTAAACCATGTCCCTAAGCACCACATCTACACGCCTGTTAAATACCTCCAGGGATGGTAACTCCACCACTTCCCTGGGCAGCCTGTTCCAATGCCTGACAGCCCTTTCAGTGAAGAAATTTTTCCTGATATCCAATCTAAACCTCCCCTGGCACAACTTGAGGCCGTTTCCTCTTGTCCTGTTGCTTGTTACCTGGGAGAACAGACCAACCCCCACCTCTCTACAACCTCCTTTAAGGTACTTGTAGACAGTGATAAGGTCTCCCCTGAGCCTTCTTTTCTCCAGACTAAACAACACCAGTTCCCTCAGCCACTCATTATCGGACTTGTGCTCTAGACCTTTCACCAGCTCGTTGCCCTTCTTTGGACTCGCTCCAGCACCTCAATGTCTTTGTTGTAGTGAGAGGCCCAAAACCGAACACAGTACTCGAGGTGCGGCCTCACCAGAGCCAAGTACAGGGGGAATACTTCACATTGGATAAATGATGCCAAGTGACGGCAGCCAGATGAAGCTGCCTACAAAACAAAGTTAGGCAAGTGCAATACCCAAAAGATGCTTCCCCTTTAGCCAGAGCATTAGTTTCTCTGACTGAGTGCAAGGGTCATAGCTCTGCGAAACTGGAGAGGACTGACTCATGGGAGCTGGAACAAGCAGGCACCATGCAGTACGTGTTGCATTACTGCACCCAGGGCATCACTGGGGAGTTTGACACGGCTAGTACGGGCGTCCCCTTGGCCGTCACTGGGAAAAACTCATCAGCGTATCCTAGACAAGACTGAAAACAAATCTGAAGGAAGCCTGGTAAGTTTGGAATAGTTATGATGTATTTGGTCTGCTCTTGCTACCTGCTCTCTGGGTACACCAAACATATCATAAAAGGATGTCAAGTTCTGAAAAGTTACTTTTCCTTTCACTAAAATGGCCCATTTAGATTGGGAAGTCAGAAGGTGAGAATGTTCCCACAATACAAGTACATTGGCCCCATTATACATAAATATTATTGCCAGCACAATTCAAGGCCTGGCTGTAGAGTACTTAATGCTTGGGAGAAGTTTCACCTTAGCTATTTGGTGCTATATTAGTTGACAGCACAGCAGAACACCCTGTTACTGAGAGAGCAAGAAAGGAAAGAAGATAAATAAAGAAGGAATACAGGAAAACATAAATAGAGAAAAAAGCATAAATAAGTGCAAACAAAGCAAATCTTCAAAAGCAAAAATGCGTTCTGAAGAAAATGAGCTGAAGTTTGTTATCAGGAACAGTTTTGGTATATCTCTTCACCCCACTACTGAAAAACAAACAAAATTGTTTTGAGGAGGCTCTGCCATCTTTCTCTCACCCTTTTTCATCTTTAGCTGCTATTTTCCTCCGTCTCCGTGTTTTATACTCCTCACAGGTGCCTGAGCATCCCCTTCTAGGCATGCCTGCCAGGCACTTGGGCTCTACAGCCCAGAGGTAGGTTTGCTCTCTTCTAAATGCCAGCCCAGCACATGGGGAAGCCAATAAAAACCATGGGGAAGCTGCCAAATGTTTCAGTGGCTCTCCTGCATGACAAGATATCCTTCCTCCATGGAGGCCCATTCAAAAGCCACTCGTGATCTGTTGGGTACAGAAAGGTAGACCAGAATGGCTCTTTTCCACTACACTGTATTACTTACTGTCTTAGATCATATATAGAATACTTAAGAGTATCTTTCTACATACTTTGCCCTCTCCACCAACAGGACTGCTCGAACACAGCCAACTTCCCCTTTGTCCTAACCTGACAAAGTAAGTTGAACTTACTTTGATCAAATCTGCTGAAAAATTCAGATCTAAAAGGGTTTCTGAAACACATTTACACATGTTGAACAAAAAATTTTTCTCATTCTAATGGATATTTTAAAGTCAACACAAGTAAACACTTCCCTGTTGCATCATTACAGGAATTACATTGTTTAAGAAAGCAAATATAAGGAGAAAGAAAAACCTATTAGAAATTGTTGACAGCATTTTCATTGTCCAAGCTGATAAAGTGCCAACAGAAATGGAAAATCAAGCCCCGCCTATTGGAAAAAAAAATTCTCGCAGCATTTACAATCAGGCATACCACTGGGTATGAGCCATTGCCTCCTCTTTTTGGAATGGCTGGTACCTGGCAGCAAGCCATCAGCAAGGTATTATTTTCACTGCTGTTGCTTAAACTGGTAACGTCCCTTTAAAATGCAACAATATTATGAAAATGTTTCTTTCCAAACTTAAAACCAGCATTAATTTTCAAACCAAGATCACCAGTGTACATCTTTAGCAGCGCTGCCTCCATTACTGCTGCTAAATGAAGCAAAAAAATTGTTTTATTAATTTAATTTAATTTAATTATTTTTTAATATTTTTTTTTTCTAGCTTGCCTCACTTGCTTTATTAAATGAAGGCATGGAGTAAGTAGGAAATGGTATAAAGCCATGCGGCATGGCTTACTGAAGCTTATTTATTGGAAATTAACCCAAATAACTCTCTCTGAAAAGCTGACTCACTTTTTATACAAGAGAAATACCACTGGAATCATATGAGTTCCCTTCAGTAAACGTGCTGACAGAGCACCATGCGGAAAACACAAAAAAAGCTGTACAGAAACAGTCTGATGATAAAGGAGTGGCAACACAGGGGACGCTGCAATAGCCTGTGCCGATAGGAGTTGTTAGAGAAATTCTGCAAGCATTGGAGCTGACTTATTTTTATGAGTGTCACAAAAAATTAGGAATATCCTAATGAAAGTTTATTGGTGATGAAACTGGCCAACACTGTCACATAGAGGACACTGGAGGAAATGGAGGGGTTTCACACCAAAACAGAAGGAATACGATTAACTGTGTAATGTCCTCAGCATATGAATACAGATTTCTGCCATATGCTGGTGTCAGTCATGAGGAATTACAGATGAAAGACCTGTACCAGGTGTGCAGAAGGTGAGTATTAGCTATCAATGCAATGCAGGTGTGAAAAATGTATTTCCAGTAGGCACATGGAAATTCAGGTGCTACAGAACAAAGCACTGATGAAATCTCCTCTGGAGAAGAGTATGATTCTGGCTGCCCATGTTCAAATGTGACAAAATGAGAGTGCAGAAGATCTAGAGAAGAAATGCTGAGCTCTTCCACTTCTGATCAGCCTACTGTGTGAGGAAAGATCAGAAGAATGTGGCTTGCTCTGCTGAACGCAGCAATACCTGAGAATAAGTCCAACTGTTTTTGAGCATAAACTGGCTTCCCTTGTTTACTCGCAGGGAACTGAAGGTACAAAACCACAACCATATTGTCTCGGAATAAAATTAGGTGTTTAACCCCTCATACAGATGAGTTTCTGAACAGTCTTTCAACAGGACTGTTGAGGGCAACAGCCAATTAGCTTTGAGATAAAGTTTGGTCAATACACGAAGGCATAAGACAATGTAGCTACCAGTGGTAGTAGGGAGTCAAGTTGTTTCCTCCAGGCCATGCTTTCCATCCTTCATTTCTACAGTTCTAGAAATATCTACATACCACAAAATCCATAGTCATGTTAGGTCTTTTTCAGTGTTAAAACACTGAAAACTGTCTTTTAACCTGGCTGGCTGCCCCCAGACCCCAGCTCTCTGCAAGAGACTCCTGCTCTCCCTGACCTGCTCTCAGTACAGAGAAGAACTTGAACCCTGAAGTGGACTAAAGCTTGAAGTGGTCCGTACTGCCTAGGAGCCTTGGTAATCCTGCATTCGAGATGCACAGCAGTGAATGCCTACAAGGCTGTTCGGATGCCAAGTCTAACACATGCATTTCCTGGCAGCAAAACCTAGAAAGGGAATGAAGGTGGTGTGAGAAAGCAAGCTCTTATCTTTTTTTCTTTAAAATCTTCATGAGAAGATTGAAGCTTCTCAAACTCCAGTGTGTGACTCCACGCCAGGGTCCCTGCTGCCTGCAGGGAGCCTCCACCAACATCTCGACTGCTGCAGAAACCACACTTTCCCAAGCTGCCCAGTGGGTTCCTCATCTTCCTCCAGCAGCAGCACGAGTCACACTCGCGACTGTGGAAGCGCAAGGTCTAAGGTTCATCTCCAGTCATGATCTTAACTCTTTTTCACAAGCACACATGACCCATGTGACTATGTGGGTCATGCATAAAACTGGCTAAACAGACAGTTTAAATTACAACTGGCTGGCAAAATGACTGTAGGTATTTTTGTGGGGAAGATCCTATTCTGGTTTACAGGTTTTATAGTCCAACTTGACAATGCCTGCTAAACTTTCAACCCCCAGCTCTGAAGCATCGAGCATATGGCTCTAAGTAAATCTGTCCAGCACTACTTGAACAGAGTTTTCAGATCTCAGTTTTCCTTTTTTAACATGTAAGCGAGTGTTTAGCTCCCCCAAGTACAAAGGGCACCCACACCCACAAAATAATGCCTGTCTGACTCTGCAGAAACACCGAAATAAAGGCTCAGAAGTCTCCATCCACAGAGGCACTTGGTAGACTACAGCCCACTTATTTCAACAGATTTTAGGTATCTGAACGCTAAGCCAGAGCTGTGAACTCCCATGTCCTCTATCTCCTTTGTCGATCTCTCAGTCCAAAAACCCAGTATTGACACTTGGCTGTCAATTCTACTAAAGCATGAAGACTGCAACCAAGAATGGGCATCACAGGGCAGAGGATAAAATACAGAGGCAGCAGCTTTCATAACTACCATAAACCAGATTATCAGAGATTGTAGGAAGCCCAGCATGTAAATAGGGAAATCTTCAAAAGCACCAAGACATTCAGAAGGGATAATGCATTAGAAAATAGGTACCCAGCTTCCAAAGACTGTCTTTCATTGCACAGAGGTCCAGAAACCAGACCATCTGAACACCCCAGGACCCATCTACACCTTTAGGTACCTAAACATGCTTAGAAACCTGTCTCTACATAAACATCTCCTTTTCGGCCATTCTCATGCCTGCATTCATCTGTCCCTTCTCCCACATCCCTTGACATGTGTTCATTTTTTTCCATTTCAGCCATCTTAGAATAACATATCAAAATAGTCAATATTTCAGCTCCCTACCCTTAGCCTTTTAATACAGCCACAACATATTTACAGTGGACTTTTAATATAGATGTGTAACTAGAAACACCAGCAGAGATGGTTGCTGTAAGGAAAAGGTCACATTAAATATACTCTACAAAAAACATAAAATCAGTGACATTTTTGACCATCGGGCCTTGAGGAATGATCTGTACTTCCCACTCACAGCGTGCTGGCAGGTGCTGGGCTGGTGCTGAGCAGAGGGCTGCAGAGCAGTTTTGGCTGGTGCTGAGCCATATTGTTTTTTCCTTGCTCGTGAAGGTTGGGTTACTTATTTATTTATTATGTGGCCTTAGACACTTGTGATCAAGGCATGATGGAAATGCAAACACATGAACAATAAGATGATGTTGCAGTTGTGAGGGGCTATTTATGATTAAACTTTGATTTTCTACTGCCAATTTTCCATTTCCCACCTCTTGCCTAATAAAGCCTTCCCTATTGTCCCTCCAGCTTTCAACTGCTAATGAAATGCTCTAGTGTTTCTATGGGAGCTGATATTAATGTGTTTTTCCTAATAGTTTTCTTTCTTTACAAATAGTTCTGAGGATGTCAGCAGAGCTCCTGCAACCATTTTTTTAAGCACAAAGGTTAGGATATCAAACTAATTGGTGTGAAGACAAGAGAGTCTTTAATTAAAAATCTGTAACAGTAAAAGGAATTAAACACAGATGCAGCATTATTAGATGCTAATTTTCACACAATTGTTCAGAAGATGCATTTTTAGTAACTAATGGGATGCCCACCTTTCTAAATCAGTTCCTCTAAAACTGGTAACTTTTAAATCTTAAACTCCTTCCTATCACTAAGCTTCTCACAGATGCTCTTGTTTTGACATTACTTTTGAGAAAAAGCAAAACAGGAACTAAGCACACATGAACTAAGTAGACATAAAACCAACTCCAAACTCAGATCCACACAAATTATGCTGCACAGATTCAATAACCATTCTGCTTTTTGCATATGTATTTAAACAGACCTAATCTGATACATAGAGGCGGCAGGTTTAACAATTACAAGACAATCGTCAGACTGACTTTAGATCAGCCAGATGTCCAGAAACATACAGTTAATCTCAACTGTAGATTTACCTCCAAAATTATGCTGTATTCTGTCTTCTGCCCCCCATGACTCATTTTTAAATCCTTCCATTATTCACTCCATAGCCTTTTATTATCCTCCCTTTAATTGAGTGTGATCAGTTAAGTTCCAGTAGATGAACACATTCTCCATATGAATAGGAAATCCTACGTAGCCACATCGCTGCCTGGTATTTACATGTAAAGTGGTAAATCTTATAAGAAGAAAATTAAAACAACATCAACTTATGCTTTGCATTAAGTGTATCAGACATTTCCCCTCTCCCTTCCTCTGCTCCCTCCCTGCCTCCGAAGCTTAAATGATGACAGCAGCACTTAATCTTTTTTTGCTGAAGGATGCTAACAGCACTGGGCTATGTGTGCTGTTCCTCTAAGTTTCTTGGTTATTAAATACTTTTTCTGCTTGGTGGCTTTCAAGCTTAGAGTAAAGTTAAAAATAAATGAATACAATGCAATTATTAATACTCAGTTCTGAAGCAACTTCAAGCATTTAAGAGGTAGCAAGGGAGCTCAGAAGGGAGCAGAAGTTCCGATGAAATTTATTTCCTTTATTTCTATTCAGAGGTGAAAGACAACAAAAATGCAATATTTCTAATAACTGATTGGTATCATGTAGTAGGACAACGAAAACCCAGGAATACGTCAATTGACCTGCTTCTAAAAGTACTTTGATCAAAACTAAACACGAAGTCACTCCCTTCACCCCATACAAACTCACAACTAAACCTTGTATGTTTTGCTCAAATGGTTTGACCTTATGAAATCCTGAGTATATTCAAGTGACTTAAGCTCCTGCCCCAGTTCTGGCCCCTGCTTTGAAAAACAAGAGGGTGTTTCCCGTCCTCCGTTCCCAGGCCAGCTCCCAGGGGGATTGCCCTTTTTCCACAAGCACCTCCGGGTAGCACCAGGGAAGCGGGAGAAAATTCCCCACTGAAAATTGCCCATCCTGCTGGCAGCGTCGCAGGTAGCCCGTCAGCCTGCTGTCTTCACTCTCTGCCTCTTCCCTCTCCTCTCCCTCCTGCCTCCTGGGAAGAAACCAAGACAAAACCAGCACATTTGCTAATGCACAAGCCTAGTTTCTTGACGGTCTGTGTCTCGTTTGACAACGAGGAGGCAGGCAGCAATGGGGCAGCACAAGAGAGGTTGCAACTGTACCAGGCAACATCTGCAAGGGAGTGCACCTACTGCTCCAGCACATCTCATCATCTCCAGTACTGATGGCCACCAGAAGGACAGCAAAACAAAGCACAGAGCTGCCCAGGGCAGCAGAGAGATGAGACTCAGGTGACGGCCAAAACGACCAGGGCCACCAAGCTGGACCCTGCAGACCTGCAGTTTGGGCTGCACCTGCTGGAAGGAGTTGCCTTCTTCAGGTCACACATTGTCCCCAGGCCAAACAGATCTGACCAAGGCCTCACATCCTGGAAACTGGGGACTTAAATCAGGCTTTTGTGGGTCAAGTGAGCACACGATGGACCCTGCAGGTATGGAGCTACAGTACATGACTGAAGGTAAGAAACTGAGGGTGCAGCCTTGCATGGGTCCCAGAGGGCACTGTGTGACATGGCGAGGCTTCAGTGCCACAACTGCTTGGCCGAGCATTGCTCACGCAGCTCAAACACCACCAACTGCATGTGCAGAAGATACCAAAGGAGCCAAGGAAAAGCAGCATGTCAAAGAGTAAAGCCAGAGGAAGGCTAACCCACCGGTCACAGAGGATTACTCCTCCCACCCTGTCCCCTCCTTCCCCCCAAACAAACCAAACGAAAACAAAATCAGGGCAGCGAGAGCTGAGCCAACAGCCAAAGCCGTGTCGGAGTGCCTGGGCATTTCTGCTGAAAGCCAAGATGTAAACTCTGCCTCCCCACCCCAGCGCCCCCAGCTACCCACGCATTCTGGTTTCCCTCAGGCAGAGGTGGCAGAACCTGAATGCGGGGCTCAGCCTCCCACCACCCAGAGCACAAGGCCCCGGCACGGTGGGGACGTGGCACCCAGCCCCGGCAGAGACAAAGGAGCCCTGGTCCCCTGTTGGGCTGAGCAGGAAGGGCAGAAGAAAGGCCCCTACACGGGGTTTTAACAGTGAGGACACGATGTGTAGGAAGAGGAGTGTTAAGGCTGTTCTTCCATCAGCCAAGGAACAAGACACAACAGCCTCTATCCTCTCACTTTTGGGGGAAAGAGGGAGACGGAAGCAAGCAATGAATGACGAAGGTACAGCATGTGTGTGGTGTGGGTCACAATCATGTCTCCGATACCCTGCAATCCTCCACCTCACACCAACCACTGGTACCTGCTGGCGCTCTGGAAGAGAAAGCAATATGATTTGTACTCTGCTTGGTAAATCCCTCATTTCCTTTTCCAGCTATCTCAAGTGACAGTCATTCCTCTTATCACAGCACAGCACATTAGCAGAACGAACATTACCCAAGGCAACTGTGTTAATTTTTTTTTGGAGGAGGAGCTCATGTCAGAGTAGCTAGCAGGAAGGACACTGTCAAGAAGGTATAAAATAGCTCCAGGGATGGCCAAGAGGAACCTGATGACTAAGGGAGTGCCCTTGAGAAGGCTTTGGGTTATTCTGTGAAACGTAGTCCATGGCAGGAGGAAAGCAAAGGGCATACGGCTTTAAATGAAGAAGGCAGGTCAGTCAGTATATGTTGAAGTGACACATACACGGGCAGTCAGCTGTGCTGCTAATCAGTCATTATCCTTCACTCTCTTACAGATGCTGCTTTGTATCAAATGCCATCTATAAGCCCTTTACATTGTGGCGAAACACATGGAGAAAGATGGAAATGACAGTAATCCATACCTCACAACACACTGGTATCACTCCAATGTGAGATTTGGGCTGAGTCTGTCAGCTCCAAGCTCTGATTTTCCAGTAAACATAAAGGTCTCACACCGCAGTTCCCATGGCTGTGAGTCACCAACAAATGTTCCATTTAGCAGGAATGCTTAATGCAGCATAGACTTGACAAAATACAGATGGGTGAAATTCAGCTCTTATAGGATCCAAATACACCTTTTCAGACCATGTGTAGTAAGCATGTTCATGGCCAGACTGGCATTTGCACCAGAAACAGGCCGACGCAATGTGGTGTTCCTGGATGGATTTCTGTAGCTATGATGATGTTTTGGTTTTCTTCTTCAGAGAAGTGGAGTAATTCAAGCCTTCCCCACAGCTCCTCTCTCATGCCTGAGCTGAATTTTCTGAAAGCTACACCTATGCAGCAGTTCTTCAGGTTAGGTAACTTAAGAAAGATGTCCTTACTCCTCCTCTGCCTTGCAAGGGAAAGCCCACACCACTGCTCCAGCAGGTCACCACAGGCTGACCACAGCCACCACCATTCTTGCAGCATTGTCACCCTAAGTTTGTTTCCTGACACATGATTAGTAACTCAAATGTTTTTCTGGAAGCCTTTCCCTCTCTGCGTTCTCTCATACTCCGCTTCCTCCCACTGGCATCCAAGTGTCCTGAATGCATTACTGGAAAAGGATCCACCCTCATGATGACAGCAAAGTAAAGTCTGTCTTCTGGCTTACCAGCCCTTGTCCATTTGTGGACTGCATTTTCTGCAGCTCCTGTATAGCCAACCTCACCAAGGCTATGGGCTGCTGGCAGGTGGGGGCACTACTGCATGAGCATCACCATGCTGGCAGCCAGTTCCACTTGGAAACAACTTTGCCACCAAGGAACAGAGGAAACAGAGACTGACAAGACAAAAAATGAAGAGTAGTAAAGTAAGACAGCAAATAAAGAGATGGAAGGAAATGAAACAGCAAACACCACCACAATGTTTCTATTGATGTTTTACAGCCCATCTGTGAAGCCCTATATGCTTTACTAGTGCATCTCTTTTTTAAGAAGAGATGTAAAGAAAACCAATCACTGGTATGCAAATGCTTATTGCTGTAACTACAACTGGTTAATATCCTTGTTATGCCTTTAACCTGCCCCTGTTCTACTGTGAACCAACCCTCCCCTCCAAAACAATATGGTCAGCTATTTAACAAAGAAAATCCAAGTAGGTGAGACCACAAGTATGTAAGACAGCCCTCTGCCAAAAAAATACACAAATCCTGTTGCCCTCTAAAGACAGCATCAGTGATCTGGTTTATGGTCTTAAATGCCTAGAAGATTACAGAGAAAGTTGATAAGCCATCTTTAAGTTGGCTAAGTGCCCATTTTGTCCTCAGACATTCGGATATGATGTAGGACATCATCCTGTGGTGGTTTGGCATCTTCTAAGCAAAGGCCAGATCCCCTCTTGTGTTCATAACACCAACAGATAACTTAATATAACCATTTGGCTCTTAAATTTAGGTCCAAATTTCTAGCAGTCAGTGCTAGATGCACAGCAATCTGCAACCTGCAAGCTAGTCCTGCTGAAGAAGACTTTCCCATGGCAGCCTCATCACCAACCAGGCAGCTCCACCTCCAGAGTCTGCTCCAGCCACAGGGCACAGAAAACAGCCCAGGAGTCTGCACAAGCCCTGGTTAAGCCTGTGCCCAACCCACAGGTCGGGCACACCTCACAGCAGGGACGGTGTCCCCCTCTGTTTGGGCTGGCTGGGAGGTGGGGCACATAGACCTCAGAAGGCAGCACGCCAGGTGGTCCTGGCTGCTCGCTGGGTACAGGGGCCTCACTCTGCCCATCCATTTGGTTCTCAGACCTGGTTGTCACAGGAGGCTGCACAGAGCCACAAGGCAATTAAAGTAACAGCATTTCATTTGGGCATGTTCAAAGCGCTGTGCAAACAGAGGGATTACTTAATCCTCACAACAGCAGTGCAAGGTAAGCACCACTCTCCAGATGGAGAAAAATACAACAGAGGCAGTGCGGAAAAGCCAAGAATAAAATGCAGGTCTGTGCGCCTTGTCAGACTTGATTTCAGTCCCTCGGGCCACATGGGAAAACATTTGCCTTTAAAGGAGGAGTGATTTATGATGATCTGGATCTCAACCTTGACCTATTTTAACAATTATAACTGGGCACAAAAAAAAAAACACAACCCTCTCCCAAATGTTAAATGAAGCTTTTAAATCAAAATCTTCTATTCCAGTGCAGAGGCATTTTCTGTACAAAAGGAAGCAACTGAAAACCCCTCCTGGCTCTGTGGTGGCAGGTTCTCGAGCTCATTTTCCCCAGAGTGATGCTAAAAGCAAGCAGTGCTGGGACGTTCTTGAAGATAGGTTGTGCTACTGGCTCTCGAGTCATGTGCCGTGTACGACAGCAAGCAGAGAGCTGTTCTGTCACTGTTTAGATGCATTAAATGTAGCTAAAATACAAGAAATCAGTACTTTCATACAGAAGTGACTGGTGTAACTACTCCAGGGGTGCTACATGATACTGAAGTTCCATGAAACAACCCCTCTACTAAGGTGTGGACTACACTGCAGAAAAATTTGGAGCCATTGCACTACATGGAACCCAACATTTCAGTACACCAAGTTTATTCCCCGTCCACACAAAAGCCAGCTGACAGGAAGAGCAGAAACTGCTCTTCACCACATGGAGGAGATGGTAGTTGATAGGAAGTGGCTACCATTCTCCATGCAGGAGGTAGACCAAGACTCTCCCGGGTTCACTGAAAACCCAAGTTCTATGCACTTGCTCTGTCCCCACAAAAGGATTGAGCAGACTTTCATACAATGGTCTCTTATTCACTGGTGAGCAGTAAATTATTTCTATGTACGTTAAGATTAAGTCATCTTGAACACAAAAGATTGCAGCGTGCTGTTTTATTACTTGGGAGACCTTGCGGCAGTTCACAGGCTTGTATTGTCCTTCCTGCTGCCTCTGCCACCGACCAAGAGCTTCACCTCAATTCCTCATTCAAAACATCTGAGCATTTAAACATGTAATCAAGTCTAGCTGTCTTTCACAGTGGGAAAACACATATGGTAAATATTTTACCCATAAGCTGTAATGGGCTTGGGTATAATTCAGACTACTAAACATGCTTGTAAAATGCAGGTTTTAATCTTTAGAGGCTTTTTTTTTCTACAACATGGGATGGCACACTGATACAATGAACGAGGATGAAACATCTCTGTAACAGTGTAGCTAGAAAAACGTTCTGCAGATACTATCATCAAAGTCCCTGCATAAAATACTTCCAGAAGAATGGATTACACTCATCATCTTACCCTTGACAGGACAAAGTGGGAAAAGGAGTACTAATGTGGACACCTTCTTATGGTGTGATTGCTGTTAAAACTTTCCAAAGCAAACCACAAAGGATGGGGATCATAAGCTCAAGGTATCCTTATGTTCCTTTCTTTTTCTGCCCTGACACCTTTCTCTGGAGCTGTCAGTCCTTTTGGTCAAAGCCTGGCTCCACCAGCCAGAGCATGAGTGACAACATGCAGCTGCCCTTCAAGATAAGATGCTTGGTCCAGAGGCACCATATCTCATACTGTGCTTGAACATTTTTGTTCTCCCCAAAACACCCTCCGTGATCCCGTCTGTCCTGCATGTCTGGAGAATGTTATGGCTCATGAGGCTGGGACTTTGCCTGTTTAGAAGAAGGCAGAAGGCTGTGGCAAGAGTTAATCAGTGTCAGTTCATGTAGCGCTCAAGCCCTTATTTCAGTGGTGACCGATCCCGTGGCTAGTGCGGTTGCAGCATGTTGCTTGAGCCCTGCCCCTGATTGCCATATGCACCCCTGTAACCAGCTCTGCTAGGAACAACTGCCTGTAACCATGGCCGCTTTCCAAAGCACCTTGGTGAAACCCACTCTCACCTGGGCAGTAGCTTACGAAGAGGTTTCTTCTGCCATAAGGCATCTAAATCTCCTGTGCTGCGAAGTCCAAAGCAGGCTTTAGCATCATCAGTCAGTTACCAAGGAGCATATTCAGGGCAGCCTAAAGTCCACCGCAGTCCCTCTGCTTTGCGTTTCCTATGAGCAGGACCAAGGCTCCACGGTTATTTCAGTAGGACATACATACATCGGCATTGGGTTTACAGTGGAATTCAGGCTGTCACAAAACTGTCCCATCTGCTGAATATCGCCAGACTTTCCTAAAGCCTCTTGTATGCAGAGTTCAGCCTTGCAATGCTGACGGACATAAACCTTGACACTTACCTCAGTTTTTTTGGGGGGCAGCCAGCAGGGCTGTTTGAAGAGCCATCCCTGGCCCTGCTCTGCTCTGCCTCCAGGTCGTCTAGCAACAAACATGGAGAACTGGAATATGTGGCCATCTACTCTGCCAGAAAAACCATGGTGATAAATAAATGACAACTGTGCCTGAGAAGTAAAGCTGGGCAATCTGTTAGACAAAATCCACTATGGAGGGTGCTTTGGAACAAGCAAACAAACAAAAAAAAGGGAAGATAATAAAAAGAAGATACTCGTAGCCATTGGCTCATTTGATTGCCAGAGAAACATGGGACAAGCTGCTGATAATGCCACGCCGTCCATGTATAAGAACTGGCAAGAGTGCAAAACCAGAAGTCACAGTGGAAAAGCCCCTTCTTGAATACAGCACTTCTCGCTGCACAGCTAAGAAGCTGTGGGGATTATACTTCCCAGTATTGGCTGGCTGGTTTCTTATCTTGGGACTGGAGGTTAAGGAGGAAAAGAAACATGGATTTTCAAGCACTGTGCCTAAAATTGGAACGGGAATGCAACCTGCAGTATGCCACACAAAATTAATCACTAGCACTTTACATCCCTGCTGAGGTCTCCCTACTCCTACCCGGCGAGAAGACAGAAACAGGTATAAAACAGACCATTACAAAGCAAGCTGCCCTTCCTATTAACAACACTTTATCCATCTATTCCTGCTACTGGTCTTCACAGAGAAACCACGTTATTTGTTAGTGACGCAGCACCTGAGCATTAGGGGGGGCTGACACCTTCTCGGCAGCCACACACAAACCTCAAGCCCCTGTGCTGGAACTGCAGTGAGCTCATATACTGCCGCACCTGCCGCGCGCATATGTGCATCCGCTGCTGATTTTGCTTGGTTTATCCTCATTTCTGTCTCTACCCAGCACTTAAGAAGGGGAGGAAAGGAAAGGAAGAGAAAAGACTCAATCATTTCTAGTAAAAGCAAAACCAGTTCTCTTTCTGGAAGAGAATGACAGCATAATTTTATTTTTCAGACGTGGCCATTTTCTCAGAGCTAACCAGCAAGCTCTAGCTCATTTGGGGAATTAACTGTCAGAGCAAGAAAATATCGAAAAGACAGCCAAAAGCCTTCACTTCTTCTGCGGCATTCCTGTCATGAAGCTTGTGCTCTCTAAGCATCAAAGCAGTACTTAGTGAAACTTCACTGGCAACATTTTAAATCAAGAGGCACCATGTAAGTCAAGCTCACCACTTAATTTCTAGTGTGACATATATTAACACAATTTATTGAAGGGTCTGGCCTGCTCAAATCCCATCTTTGTAGGAGCGCTCCTACCCAGGGGGAAAGACTACACCAAAATACAATGCCAAGAGGCAAGTTATTTTCTTTTCCAGCAAAGCTACTGAAGCTTCAAAATCTAATGTCTGAGCTACCCTCTTGGCAAGATTTTAAGGCAATTACCTGCATTACCTGATGCTGCCACCAGATGTCAGAGAGCAATAGAGAAAAATGAGCTGTAGCTGTCCTAGGTCAGAAAGCTGGTATTATACAGGGGAGGTCACAAAGTCAGCTCAACCATGCCATGTCTATGAGAGGGAAATCCACATGATTCTACCCCTGTTTACTGCAACATGTCTTATCACACCGTCATATCTTATACGCAGTGAGTCTTCTTTCACAGAAACACCCCCAGGTTTTGAGAGTGCCGTCAGGGGAAGGAAGCGGGGCGTGAAAAAAAAAGCAAGCTTGGTTTTCTGAAGCTGGAAAATCAAAAGAAAAACCCTAAGGAAATACAGCAGTATTATGTAGGTCTTAAAGGCACATAGCTGAGAAATACCCAGCTTCCAACATTAAGATCAGCCCTGCTTTGTGCATAGGTAACAATATTATTACATATACTGTTATCTTCTCTACTTTAATTATCATGCTGTTGGCAGCAAATTTTACACACTTTATTCAGATCTCCACCCTCTCCAAATCCCCTGTCAGTGATAAGTAAAATACAGAAGGATGCATTAGAGACTCTACAGCAGCCACATTCTTCCTGCCAAATTTAAAGAGTCCCTTTAAATCACTCTGTAGCAGAGTCTGAGAGTATGAATTGGAGTATATGATGGGGAAAGAGAGCATACAAGGTGATTTCAGCATGAGTTTGAAACCGTGGATTGTACACAGGTGGTAAAGCCACAGTTGGGTTTGGATGCCAAGACAGAAATGTTAAAAAAAGCGACCCTCACACTCCACTGCCTGCATCCTCCATATGTCACCTTTCTAGAAATGCATCAGACAGCTTTTCAAATCCTACTATGACTATTTTTTGTATCATTTCAATATGATGGATACAAGTCTTGGAGGATGCTGAAGCCTCTTAGATGATGTAGAATACTTACACTTTCTTGTGAAGAGAGTAAGAATGTTAAAAATCAGTATCTTGGGTCCTTTCCAAGGTAAGATGGAAGTGCTACAAGTCCCATGGGAAAGGAAAAATTCCCACTTCTCCTGCAGCGCAAATCTTGTTCAGGAGCAGTCCAAGAATGTGATTAAAGTTATGGCTGTTTAAATTGCACCTTTGACTGGCTTCAAGCAGAGAAATTTGGAGGTACAGAGGAGAAAAATATTTCCACGGCAGGTTGAGGGACTGAAGAACATGTCTAACACTTGAAGACATTCAAGGACTGAGCAGGGCTAAGAGTGCACATCAGGCGAGGAGAGAGAAGGCTAGCAAAGCAGTCAATAGCATATAGCAAATTAATTATTTTTCTAGAAATTCCACATATATGATTTTTTACATTGCACTAGATGAATATACAGACACATCTATATCCAAGTATGAAAAATCTAAGGATTCCTCATTTGGAAGCAGTAATTTGCCAGCCCTTAGGATGGAGTTACTGGGCAACTCCTCATGAAGCCCATCCCAGGACCTGAGCGATACGTGAGAGGACCAGCATCTGGGAATACAGCTGACGCCCTGGAAACCTGCAAGCAGATGGGAACTGGAACGATGGATGTCAGCAGGGGAACGGCGCGGGTAGCACGTTGTTCCGGATGCTTCGTGCTGAACGTAGGAGATTATCGGTTATGTGAGCAGCAGATATATGGGCAACAGCTCCAGCTACCGTGGATGCTCTGTTTCCCGTCCTAATCCCTCTCCCAGGCGATGAGGGCAGCAGACGCTATGCTTTCCTTTGCTATCTGGAACACAGCACGGTATGGAGTACAAGGTAAACAGAGCGTCAACAAATTGGTTTGTGCCAGCCTCGGCATAAAACACTCAGTACGTGAGGCACATGGTGCAGTCTAATGAAAATTGCTTCAGAGGGTCTGAGTTCCAAATGTATCAGCGAGGAGATGGCCCCATCCTTCTGTTAAGCCATAACACTAGGGAATTCCCGTGACACTGAAGAGCAGTTCTGCTTGTTGTGGTGTATCTGGCTGTTGCATGCTATAAATACAGCCACTAAGGCTGTACATTAGTTCCACTGTATGTCAGGCAGCAGACACTTCCAGTATCATACACTGCAAGCACCACTTCCTCCTAAAAATTCCTAACCTGGTCCTTAGGGTTACAGCAACCTGAGTGTGAAGCAGGTGCTTATGATTACAGTGTTGCTGTCTGATGCCAAATGCTTTTTAGAGCTATCTATCTTTTGTACCGAACAGATTTATTCTATAAACAGCATTTTCAAAATCTCCCAAAATGAACTTGCGTCCTTATTTATTTATGCAACAGTAAATAATTCATGAAAGAGGGCAGACCAAGGGAAGAGATAGGGACAAACAAGGTGCTCAGGATTATAAATATGTACGGATTTGAAGAAAAAACTTTTGACTTTGAAAGATAAGACTGCAAAGTTACCTGACAGCATCGTCTTTAAAGCCTCATGATGTCATTTCATGCTTCCAAACGTGCATCAGCAACCACAGGAGAGATTAATGGTTCAGAGCTGCACCACAGAGATCCAGGCACAGACCCACTGAGCTCGCTGTGTGCTCTTTCGTATAAATGGCCTTACCCTTGCATAAGAGAGCAGGAGGCTGTACGAAGCACACAGGCAATAGGTGAGGCTGCACGCACACCAGTAACTTGAATCAAAGGCAAAGTCTGGAGAGCTGTGCTCTAAGGGCTGATCACAGCTGCAAAAAAGAGCTGTCAGGGCACAACCCAAATTCTGTGATAAGCAAACCTGAACAATTTATATGATAGACTGAAAAAAACCCCACCCTGAAAGAAAGCCCGCAAAGGTTGTTAGTACCTACTGTACTTCCAGACCCTGTTTGTCCTGCTCTAACCAAACGCAGGGCAGGCTGATCGTGCCCTGCACCTGCAGACACCAAAAGAAGTTCATGTTTCAAGCTCCTACTGTCCGCATTTGAGTTTGATAGAAGCAGGTCAAAAGCACTCTTGCTCAGCCTGATATGACGCAGATTTCTGGATCCTACCCTGCTCACCAAGAAGATGTGAGACCTCATTCTCCTTTCCCAGAGTCATGTTGTTAGAAACTGCCAGAGAAGTGCCAGTGCTCTAGGATGACATGCCAGCAACAAAAAAAAAAACAATCCTGAAGTACAGTGAACATTTTCGCAGAAAGGAGGGGAGGTTAGGCCAGTTCTTGGCCTCTGCACTGCAAATTAAAAAAAAACACCTCCTAGCTTTCACCAAGAAGATAAACACAACAGCTGGGGTCACGAAACAGGATGGTAAGACTGAGAGGGCATGATTTAAGACATCTTGTTCAACACTATATCCAAACTTCTGCCTTCCAGTTTCAAAGAGCTATTCTTCTATTCTTAAAACAAGCAATACATGAGTATGTATAGAAATCAGTATTCACATCTTTGACATATAAATGAAAATATTATCAGCAGCTCTATTGTTAATTAAAGAAGTACTTTAAAAAATACAGAAACTACAATGAATCTCATAAATGATACATTCATTCATCTGGGTAAAGAAATCTTCATGAGCACATTGCAGTTTTAAAATTAAACCTAACCTCTCCCAACTGATGGAATTTTCCATGGCTTTCTTTTGCTTTTAAAGACTGAAAGCTTTCGATGCAAGAACATAGTGAAAGATACATTTAAGACTAAGAACTTTCAGTGAAGCCACGAACTTGTACCGTCTTGTACCTGAAGCACATTTCCTACTACCACAGAAAAAAAATAATGGAAATGGATAACTTGCCAGATGAGGCAGGCACCAAGCCACTTAAGTTAACTGATCTATTAAAAGTCAGAACAAATCCTGATGTACTGGCCTATCATGTTGTTAATAAAAAGAAAAATAGAGTGAACAGGATGCAGTATCCTCCTCCCCTAGCTTTAGCTCCTGCAAAAGCAACATTTGGCAGCGTACATGGACACAATCTCTTCTTCATGAGATAGGCACAGGCAAATGGTGCAAGTCAGGAGAGTGGGGGGGGTACATTATTTTGCCCATTCATCACTGGTGAAAGCAATGTTAGCTAAAAACGACCCAGTACCTTGCCACATTCAGTAAAGAAAATACGTTCAGTGAAAAGGGAGCTTCTGGCCTCGTAAGAGTTCCTGTATTCCCACACGGCTGAAGCAGAGCTGACTAACATGGTAAGGACACAGGTTAAAGGGATGCACTGAGACTGTCTCCAGAAAGGGATCGGCACATATTCCAATCAGTGAGGTCTTTTAATTAGATGAAAGCTTACTATAAATTGAAGGGGTTGCACAGAAACGTCAATAAGGCCTCTTAATGCTTCAACACATCTCCTCCAATTTACTTGAGGAAAGCAAAGACCAACATACTGTTGAATTACAAAAACAAAACCGCAAATCAGCCTGAAATCCAGGTTAAGGAAGCCAGCTGGTTTTGGCACTGAGAAGATAGTTACAGTCATTAAAGCAAAAACCCCATAGCTCTGCGTGTTTACCATTTCAGACAGTCTGGATCCCTGCGACAGAAGCAAGCAGCTGCCGATGACACCAGCTAATTATAGCACCGGTCTCGCAACGGGGCCGCTGCCAGGACGGTGTGAAGGCAGGCAGCTCCTCGACACATTCACCAGCAGCACTCCAAAAATGACCGGCTCCCACCCACCTCCATTTCACAGCCACCATTTAATTGCCGACGGCCACACAAGGAGAGGCACAGGAGGAGCGGTCTGCCCTCCCAGAGCAGTGGCCCATTTCTGCTCCTCCAGCCTCATGTCCTACTTGGCTTGGCTGACAGCAGGTAGCAGGTGTGACACCTGGTCCTTCTCAATGTCAGAAAAGTCAAGGCAAGACCCTACGGAAGGGGAAAGGGATATTTATTTCAACTCCCTACAGATGTGGGGGATCTTTCAGAGCAAGTGGAGCCAGAGCTGTCAGAGCCTGGTGCGGTCCCTGCCTGCAGTTTCCATAAGGAGGCAGGTGACCAGCAAGCAGCACAGCTACCAGGTTCGCACCCACTCCCCTGCGGCGCTGGCCATGAAACAATAACTGCTGCCCCTTTATTCTTCAACCCCCAATGTTTCACAAGAATGAAAATCAAAATAAAGCAGGGGGAGATTACTCCTAAAATGTTTTCCTTGACCTGGAGACAGCAACAGCTTGCTACAGACCTCCTGCTGGCCTACCCTCGGTCAAAACAACTGAAAGGGCTGCTGCACGTTATTTCCATCTCAGAGTTGTTTACAGAGTTTTGCCCTTCCCTCAGGCACTTTCCTTCCTATGATTAGCAGCGATGTGTGAAGATACTTTGGTATCAGTACCCTTTCCCTGGAAGTGTTCCAGTCCACCAGCCCCGAATGACCGCTGTGAAGTGAAGCGTTAGCCCCAGCCGCTGCGTTTCTCATCCTGTACAGGTCCCTCAGGTTTCTTCCAACACAGTCGGAAGCAGGCAATGAGGCACACACAGTTTCCAGCAATAGGTGGGTAGTCTTCCAGTTTGACTCTGCCAGTGCATCACTGTAAGGCTCATATAAAAGAAGACAACTGTTTTCCCTATACTTCTGATAATCATGCAACCAAAATGATGCTACATAATCTTAAACATTAAAGACTGCATAACAAGTCAAGTCTAAGGAGACACTTAACATAAAATCAGTGCTAAGCAGATGGGGAAAGAAAGATGGAGAAGGAATGAAAAATAAAGCCAGGAAGATAGTGTACCCAGCCATATCACATCTTAGTTACTTTTCAGTCCACGCAAGCTGCCTCTCTTGGAATCAATTCCAGTTGCACCTAAACTAAATCTGATCAAACTTGCTGTAATTACTTATATCCTTAAAGTATCAACTCATCAGTAAGAATGAAACAGAGTCAGCTCATCAAATGCTTCTCATTATTATTGTCTTTCACAGCAGGAGCCTGCATCTTCCATCACTGCAGACATCTGCTATTATAATCAGAAACCCAAAGACAAAGTGGCACGAAGACTCTTTTTCTGGATTACTTCAGTTTGAGCATTTGTCAGTGCCACACACGCTATCTCCATTCTCCCCAGCTGTCACATCTAAGACGCACATAAAGAAGTGCCAAAGTACTATGAAAAGTACCTACTGTAAAACCCACGCGTTGGCAAGGGATTTGGGGATATATATAGTACTTGAACCTACATTTGCCTTCAGTCTATGAAATATATTAGCTTTCAAGTCTATGGGGCCATTTAACATGGGGGCTTTCAATGCCAGCGTTCCTGAATGCCAGCATCTAGTTTCATGTTCTTGAACATCTGAAGCCAAGAATGTGGCCATACCAATATTTGCTACTTACTAGCTTCCAAAATCCTTACGTTTATGACTGATTTATATTTCCCTGCATGATTTTTATCTGAAATTAAGATTTTCAAGTGAGGAACCTGCACTTACACCAACATTGTATTGGACAATCTTTCACTGTTGCAACTTGACTATAGTCAAACTGAAGAGAAAGCTAGTATATTAGCATGCCATGAGTTTTCACTTCTGCAGGAAAGCTCCAGATCCCTCTGGATAAAATGTTTTTATGTTTTTTTCTACCCATATAGCCACACCTCTTTGGATGCTGCATCCACAGATGTTCCCCTAAGCAATCAAGGAAGCACAGTCTTGATGAAACCTGCAATGAATGGAGGACCCATACAAGTGTCAATGAGTCACTGTAAAAGCAAAAAGAGATGTCAAGTAGGTTTCCTCCTTTTTTTCTTGTTCTTAGTTCTGTCAGTTCTACACTGACATTAGTGAAGAAGAGGAGGAGGTAGAGGATATGCTTACTAAATTTTGCAGCGCACAAGTCTGGAGGGAACACAATTATACTGGAGGACAGGATTGTATGAGATTATTTCATCATTTGAAGACATGCTTTGAACTTCAACATGGCTAGGAGTACAGTTGTTACACACACCCAGAAACAACCAACTGTACAAATACAGGCTGGGGAAAACTTTTCAGACAACAGCTCTTCAGAGAAAGATTTGGGGTGGATCAGACCGTAAGGTGAACGTGACTCAGTGAAGTCATACTGTTCTGAAAACTGAACATGCTGGGATGTATAAACCTACAATACAGGTCATTCTTCTGCTCTGCTTGGCTTCATAAGGCCCTGATGAAGTATTATCTCCTGCACCAAATACTTTAAAAAAAAATATGGAGACCAAAGGAAGAGAGGTCAGAGAACAAGAAAGATATGTAGAAAATATGACTTCTGAGGAGAGGTTAAATAAAATTGTGTTGTTTTCAACTAGCGAAGAGAATTCTATGGGCAGGGTGATAATGGACTTCTACGTACATAGAAATATGCTACAAAAGTCAATAGAATGATCTGTTCTCCATAACCATGGCAGATAAGAAATAATGGTCTCAAACTGGAGCGAGATCAACTCAGATCAAACATTATAAAAACTACATATAATGATAACTAAGCACAGGAATAGATTTTATGCAGAGTTCTTCAAACGCAGAGTAGATTAATACTGGTGATGAATAACTGAAGTACTGCTGATCATACCCAGGAGCAGGGAGAAGAACTTGATAACCTCCTGGCATTCCCCCTCCAACCCATTTTTTCTTAGTTTTCCGTGAATCTCGGCTTTACAACTGTAAGCACTAAGAGCTACAACAATACTGTAATCACAGAGGCTACAACAAACCCCACTGAAGTTTACATGCATAGACTACCTCATTAATACTGAAAATTAAGTAACAAAGTCTGTGCTATCTGGTCAATGTGTTGGCAGGGAAGTGCCTTTTACTAAGGACAGGATTCAACTGACAGAAGTTTAGCAGAACAAGAGAAATTTCAGCCACATATCACTCTCATCCCCCAGCAGAGTCAATGGAGAGAAATGCCTGCGGTCGGTGTCTACTTTGGGACGAAGTGGGCTGTGGCAGGGGCGCACTCTGTGACGGCTGGGCAGGCAGCCTCAAGGCTAGCTCAGGGCTTGGCTGGAATTGCGAGATTTATTGTACAGATAACACAGTAAGATTTGTACACGTGCACCATAACATTTACCTGTGTACACTGCACCTCACGTAGAAACCCATGCTGATGCTTCCAGCTATTTCCTGATCAATGCAGCCGGCCACAAAGAGAAGATGCTCTACAGCACTGCCACATGAGGTCTCAGATGGATTTTAGGTTTCTCTTCTTAAAGATTTTGGTTAGATCACTTACTACATAAGGGAGCACAGCATCCCAACTTGCTTCGGGGTTCTCACTAATGTTAGTCCGTATGGGATGTCAGCATATTTTTAGAGTAACACTTCTCTGAAAACTATCACTAGCCCTGGCTCTAGAGCCACATTTTTTTTTTCAAAACACAACTTAGGACATTACTGGAGAGGAATAGTCCATGTTATGTCCTTACTGAAATATCAGGCCTAACTTCTTGCAAGTAAGAAATGCATAACCTTTCAGATTTCATTTCAGATTTGAGGTCTGTCCATTTTCACTGGATTTTCTCCTGATGAGGCACGGCCCCTCTGGAAAATATTACAAAGCCGGGGCAGTGCTGTCCCAGAGCTCATGGGCCTTTTGCATGGTTCAGGAGATCAGCAGTTGCTTTCTTACACACACGCAGCGTTCATTCCAGCCCCCTTGGGGTCCAGAGGGCGAGGAAGGTACACATAATTCCCCTACGGCGGAGCACAAAGATAATTTCTTCTCATTAGAGAACTCTAAATATTTGGAAGTCAGCATCCATTATTATTCTCGAATCTTCATACAGCAATAGAAGATGGGCTGATTCTGGCAAAATTTCATCATAAAAAAATAAAAGAACATTATCAGGCAAGCACAGAGACGCTTTCCTGTTCTTCAAACAAAGAACGCCAACAGACGTACTACAGCAGAATTTCTACAGCCAGGCAGACAGCTCAGCTAGCTCTAAGGGAGAAGAAAGGCAAACTTTTAAATGTGAACATCCCAAACAAAGTGCATTCAGAGATCCTCTCTCCTCCCACAGATGAGTCTGTGGAAAAGATTTCTGCCAAAAATGGCACAGAACATCAACCGAAAAATAGCTGTGAATTCATATTCAGATGTCTCTTTCAGATGCCAATAAAAGATATGTGACTTCTCTTCCCTGAAATGGCTTCAGGAGAAAGGAATGGAGAAAGGAGAAAAAAGAGGAAAAAAAAAAAAATTGTACTGGAATTGACTTTGGGAACAAATGCTATGTCAGCTGGAAGAAACCCTTACTGAGGTTGAAACAGCACTTTGCTATATTCAACTGTACAGATTTGTCTGACGAGATGGCTGCACTCAAGGACGCTGCCATAATAATTGGGAACATGCTGACATCTGCATCAGAAGCTCAGTCTAGTCAGAAGTCGAAGTATTAGAAAGAGGCGGTGAGATCACCCTTAAGGGTCCTGAAAACTTGCAGTCAGAAGAGTACTTTTGGGAAAGGTTGCTTATTCCAAAATGTCTTCCTAAGCCTGCTGAAAATGTTGCAGAACATAGAGTCAATCCTTTACTCAAACACTTGTCTCAGAGCAACCCCAAGCTACACTTCATTTGATTAAAATGTAGTTAATTCACAGACTTTGCTTAGCCAGTACCACAGACTACATCTGTTGGCCTATTGCTGGGACTCACAAGCAGTGTGATTGCTTTGCCTGTTTATCAATTTTGCACATGCCTAGTTGTGGTTGAAAAATTAGCTTTGAAATAGCAAAATTCCTATATGAGAGAAAACCAGAAGGCCTAACAAATAATGATTTGAGTCATGCTCTCTTCTTGCCATCAATTTGCATGGCATTGAGAGAAGCAGAAAGGAAGACGCATAACAGAGATGATGCACAGATTTGAGAGAAATTGCTCATCAACCCAAACCACGATATGCAGAGGGGCTGACAGGAATTTAATTTCAAATGAAAATTTCAAATGAAAAATGTCCAGTCACCAGCACATAAAATTACTTTACAAGAAGTGACATTTCCAGTTGCAGACTGTGTTCTGCTTAGACACATAAAATCCATGGTATTCCTCTTCCCCTCGGTATGCACTGCACACATGAATGGGCATTGCTGCTGAAGTTCATTTGCTCTCAGGGGTGAAAGTGATAGTTCTCCTCCTAATTACGTAAGAAAATTCCATTGACACAGTGACTGTCACGACAAGAACAAATCTGTAATGCGTGGAAACAACAGTGCTTTGGGACCTCAACAGATCACCCTACTCTGTTCAGAGGATGCTGTGACCTTTCTTTCCAATACCTGGCTCCAAATGAATCAGGGACCAAATAGGCCCATCTACTATTTCTGCCCTGCCTCACCTGCTGTGATGTGGCCTCCTTAAGTCTGCTTCCGTGCACCCATCGTTGATGAAGGAAAAGAGGTAACAGGATTTCACTTTCCGTCCGTCTACGATGATGCAAAGAAGTAATGAAAGTTATTGGGTAGGGGCTGGTGAGACTGTTGCATCATTGTTCTAGGTCTGTGTGTAGGATCTATATCCCTGCTAGGATATAATAAATAACTGTAGTTTTCTGACTGTCGCAGCACTTGTTTTTCTCTTTCCAGCCATCTTTGTTCTGAAATTAGGAGCCACTTTTATTCATACACAGCCAAGGAAGATAAGGGCTTTCTCTGCCATCACATGTGTCTGTTTAGTGTGGATCCAGGATATATTATTCCTTGAATTTGTTTGAACTTTCTTTTGCTTGACTGGCCTTCATCCAAAATGCTCTTCAAGAAGAAGAAATTTCCCTCTTCCTAGTATCATCTTCAGCATAACCAGGATCCTGAAGCACCCATCATATCAAAAGCTGATGAAAGTCAGGAAGAAAACAAGCTTTGCTTCCAATATATAGCTAAAGAACTGGGGAAGAGGGACTGAGAAAAGAGTTTCCTTTAGGAATATACCCAGGAGTTTTTACTGACCTTGACATGACCTGTGATTGTCTAAATCTAGAATTGGATCTTTGTCTTCCAGGACAGGCAGGCAGACAATGAGACCCTCAGAGGAAATTAACAGTACAGTACAAGAAGTAGGCATCTTCATTCATGTCATGGCACTCCCTCAGATACCAAGGTAGGAACAGCTTTGTCCTGTTCCTAACGTGGCTCCCGCAAATGGCCAGGCACTTGCCCTGGCCAATGTCTAGAACCCTCCTCTCTTGATCTTTCTTTTCCTCACTTGAAAGAGTTCAGCACCGTATAAGTTTAAGTGCGGAGAAGGTTTGTAAGTAGCCATGCAGACGACCCTGAATCAATCAAAACCAGCCACGGACCTTGCCTCAGCAAACTGCATTTGCTCTTGCAACGTGACATTTTCCTTCCTGTCTCCTTTGGGGACTGATTTGACCTGATGTATGACCCGCAATCCTCACCAAAATTGCCTTTTCTCTGTTCTGAGTTTTTCTTCCAGGGTGACTCTTTGATCTGGCTTTTACACAGGAGTCTTCAAGGGCATAGGGCAAAAGGGAGCTGCAGAAAGGATGGAGGAGAGAAAAATCACACTGGCATGTGGACGGCAGCAGAGATTGGAGCTAACACCAGAACAGTCAGACCTTTCTTTCACTGGTGGGGACAACTTGCATGGCAGAAGGTGAAAGTTGGTGCCATTGAACTTTACATTAATCACAGGCTGCCAGGAGACGAGCAGCAGTTGCCTGGCCCCTGTCAGTGCGGTGCACAAGGATATTACTCAAGGGCAGCTGGTCTCTCCTGCGACAGCAGCCCCGAAAATGGGACCATCGTGTAACAGACTTGGAAACTGCTGCAGTTAAAGCAAGGAAGGATGACAGCATGTAAAACCAGCACCTATCATTTTCCAGAAAACTCTAGAACAAATCTAGAAGACTTTTAACAAGAAGGTACTCAAGAATTCGGGAGCAAAAATACCTCATAGTGTTAAAACATTTTTCTTTCTCCCTGAAGGCTGCCACTGTCTCAAGCAGCAGAGCAAGTGAGGACACTGCACCTTGTTTACACATTACCTCACCACCAAGGATGCATCACTGCATTATTTTGGGC
Source organism: Nyctibius grandis (assembly GCF_013368605.1). NCBI lineage: Eukaryota > Metazoa > Chordata > Aves > Nyctibiiformes > Nyctibiidae > Nyctibius > Nyctibius grandis. Next base: position 28,522,870 of record NC_090659.1, read on the forward strand.
AAAACACACTGTATTTGCAAGCCAAGTCTCAAACATGCAGTCTTTTAGATTAAGAGCAAAACCAGCTCGTTCAATGTAAAACAACAGCAGTTTGGGAGCTTCCCGTTCACAAGTTTCCAAGGGCATGTGCCATTCTCTAAAAAGCTGAACTAGCTATTGCTTCAGAAGCAGTTCTGCACAGGCCACACTCCCACAATATGCTTCGCATTTCTCTGCCCACACAAATCCCCCCGCGCAGCCACGAAGAGAGCAGGCACCAGATGCTCTCAATGCAGCTTTCTGTTTCCTAACACTGCATTTCACAGCCAAAAATAAAACAGCACGAAACAACCCAGAGGTTTATAGGTACTGCACATCCTATCTGTTTCATCCCCTAAAGCCAAGCTCCGCACTGCAGAAACAGCTACACCTTGAAAGAGAAAGGTTCACCAAGGTAAAGTAGTGCAAGGAAACATGAAAGAGGGCAGAGGCTCTCGTCGGGAAAGCATTCTGGCACGTCTCTTCCTCAGTGGCTTGGCCCCCTGAGCAGAATACAAATGAAGAGCATCACTGACGAGCCAGTACAACATCTCAGTCCCCTTTACAAGTCATCCTTTCGGCTCACGGCACAGAGACAGTGCAGGCATTGTCAGAAATACACTGGTCGCAAACAGAATAAGAGGGAGGCCCACAGACAAACATCCCCCTATTGAGACTGAACACAGCCTTAAAAATATACTAACAGATACAGCTATTAACATGCCTGCACAAAATGGAATATGGGCAGAGCGCTCAAAAGTGCTTGTTCATTCCTCATCCTCCATCGCAAGCTATAACGTCACCCTGTAATTAACTGAAATAACCTCTATTCTGTTCAACTTCTCTACTGATGAGAAGCTCACAAGAAGCATGCATCGTCAGGAAAGGTTTAAAAATACACTACAATTTTACAGCAACAGCAAGAGAAATAAAGCACGTCCTTTTCTGTGTGCTTTTTTTCAATCTTGCGAGAGCTGATTAGCAAGGATGTCACAAGTTCGGCTATGCAAGCTGGTATGTAAAAACTAAGTGGGAATAGACTTTTCCAAACTGGGAATAGAATTTTCCAAAGCTTCAGTTCTAAGACAAAAGGGCTGTGACATTGCTGGGAAAGATTTGGGCATTTCATTCTTCAACAAAGGTACATTGACAGCTCGAGAAATGCCTAGCCCTAAAACAGATTGAGGACAAAAAGTCTACCATCAAGGCAAAAGAATTAACACAGCAGAATTTCCATATGAAATAAAAAGTTGAGGATGTCTCATATTTTATTGGCTGATCCTCCTTGCAGACAGGCACGGGTGGGAACTAACTGTGGGCAAGTAAGGGAGCCTACGTTTCAAACAGTGTATTATTCACAAAGTTTTTGCTCACCTCTGTTGCTCTGTGAACATCTGATTGACTGGGCCTTTTGTGTTTTTTCTTTAATTAAGCATGTCAAGCCATTCACCACATCTGACTAATGAACCCTGCTTATTTCATTCTCGTTTTGTGTGCAGATGGGTTGTACACACAAGTGTGAGCATTGTGGCTTATGAAGCATAAAAAACAAATTTAGATTCAAAAAGTAAGGAAAAAATCTCCACTCTAACGCAATTTTAGAAGCTTGGGAGAAAAATATAGTCTGAGTGCTGGGGAAGCTCAGGCTGTCAGAATGCCAGGAAAATCTCCGAGAGTCACGTATGAAGTTGCAAAAGATAAATATATTGGGATAACCAAATTATTATATGCAGGAGTTGTTTTTGTAAAGAAAATGATGGGCTGCAGCGGAACAGTAAACTACTCTTAAGCCCAATTCATGTTCTTTAGGTGCCAAGTTTATACAGACTGTAATGAGAAAGGTATGCTTAATTAAGCTTTTGATTTAAAGAAAGGGCTGACAAAACATGAAAAAGAAAATCCCACTTCTCTGGTACGCTTTCCCCCCTCTCTTAGCTTTGCTTGCTCAAAAAACAAATGCAGAGAAGATTAATTTATTGGTTGGAACATAAAACCAATAAAATAAATAAACAGCTTGCCACTCTGGCTTCAGAATGAATCTAGTGGAAAATTTTTTTCCTAGGAAACCTATTTTGGGAAAGCAATAAACCACTGTGAAGGGCAAAGGCTAGAGAAAAGGCTAGAGGCGTTAAAAAAAACACCTGGAGACACTGCACTGTTTCTGACGTTATTGAGGATTTTTGCTTGGTTGCTTCATCATTGCAGGTGTTAAATAGTAACGTTGATTCTCAGAGATAGTACTTCTCACACAGAGCAGCCAAAGCTGGACCATCTGTTGCAGAGAAACTGCAACGGGGGTGAAAGGAATTGCCCTAACCAGCCAGGCATCAGCGGCAGAGAGGGGAACACCACCCACACGTCCTACAGCCCGGTGCAAGGACTTGGCCCACTGCAGGCTGCTTGTGGCCAGTGTCTCGTAGCCAGGGCTTGTTCACCAGCAGAGCTGCCAGAAAGGGATGAAGGAGCTTCACATCCTACTTTAAGCAGCCTGGGTGCCTGGGGAAACAGAGGCAGGTCTCCCCTTCCTCTTGCCGTGTGCTGAAACAGGGATGGCAAGGGTGGGGAAGAGGCAAACAGGGGTAAAATATACCTCACAGGTGTCTGAGTGCTGTCCCCATCGTCCAAAAGTGGTAGTGGGAGCTGAGGAGCCCTGGGGAAGGAGCCTGTAGGAGCTGTACGCTACAGCCCCCAAGAGAAGCTCATGGTCCCCAGGTCTCAGGGCATCTCACCCCACCTCCAGCCAAGCAACCACACTGCTGTCCCCATCCAGCTATCTATTGTCTATGGTGTTTTTCTTCAAAAATAATTTTTCCCTCAATTTTTTCAATTTTTTCCCTTTTATTTATTCAAAAATAATTTTATTTCACTCCTGATCTATACGACTACAGAAAGCCAGTGGATTCCTCTGCAGAGATACTGACCAACTGAGTTGTGCTTAGGCTTGAAGGACGCAAAGCACTCGTGAAGGGTCCCGTGTGCCTCACTTCAAGCTGCACCATTAGAAATCACCCCTGTAAAAAAGTGTGAAGCAGCTCTCTTCTGCTGCCAGCCGAGACACCAAAGTGGAGAAAATTACTATACACAGTGTAGAAAATGTTTCCTTTGGCAGCAGTTAAGAAAATGCTATTCAACCTGTATACAGCCTGCATGCTCCTGCATAATAAAGACAGCAATTGAACAGTCTTTTAAGAAGTTTACTGGGTCACATTTCTCCTGGACGAAGGCCAGCGCTCCCATTATTCCCCAGCTCTAGGCACACATTGCACAAATCCTTTACTGGTCTCAATCCTTATTTCTTACTGATGCTGACAGTGCCTGAAAACAGAAATATGAATCCTGAAATTACTTACAACGATGGAAAACATGCTTCCAAAGGTTGTTTAGGGCAAATTAATAAACCTGCTATCCTTGCTTCTTAGGTGGCTGAATGGCCACGTGAAGGGGAGCCTGTGCACGTCAGCATCAACTGGCATGGGTTTGTCCCCAGTCAAAACAGCACACACTGTTCTTCAGAGGCTTGGATGAGAAAGAGAAGCAAAGTAAAACACAGTGAAGGGTAGGATAATGTAACAACTTGATTATGCAAGCCATTAAAATTAATGGCACTAGTCATATGAGGACAAATTATGCCAGGGAGTACGGCTTTGCAGAAAAGTGCGCTGAGGATAAATTGTACTTTCCAGCTAGATGTTCGTGCAGCTTTCCAAGGCAGTCAATCCTCCCCTTGCCGCAATCAGGGAACCACACTCTCCAAAAAGCATGTGATGCAGGATGCTGTGGGCAAGAGCCCATGCAGCAGCACTGCTGTCCTCTTGACAAATGAGCTAAGTGCCTTGAGACGATCACCTTCTGCATTTAGCAGTTCTCCAGAGAACCAGCAAAACACGGAGGTAGCAGCAGTCGCACAGTGTCCGATGCTCTCTAGGACAACAGGAATTGCTAGGAAGCAATACATCTTTTGCAAAAGGGAGTAATTTCTTTCGGAAGAAGGTGACAGAAAATCTCCCCAACTCTTCCCCCCCCCCAAAAAAAAACCCCACAAAAACCCAAAGAAAAGCAGGGGCATGAAGGGGAGGTAAATATAGAGGAGTTGGAGCCAAAGACAAAGGGATACCCAGTTTTTGGAGTCCCCTTTGAAGAATCTTGTTTGCTGCCCTGGCTGTGATGTCCAGTCCACCCCCAGGCAGCATTTGCAGCTCTCCTGCTCCTGGCACAGCAACGAGCGCTGGACCCTGCCGCAGAGCCAGCCTCATCCAGCACCACTGCCTGACGGTACCTGCCACAGCCTCCTCCCCCACGTCCAGGGAGGAAAGCGGAGGTACGTGAAAGATGCTGGATAGCCAAACAGACTGGGAAAAAGGTAAAACACCTTGTGCTCCTAGATTAACTTCTTCTATATCTGAACACACGAGAACTACACAAAGGATATAGAATTAAAAAGAAAAAAAACAACAGAACAAAACAAAGAACAACTAATTTTTTTTCTCCTTAGCTGTACTATTGGGTTTCCCACCTTGTTTAACCAATAGGTCTTCCAGAAAAGTTTTCTTTGTTTTTCTCTAACGATTCAAAAATTATTTTAAAAATAATTTATATTTTAGCACTTCAGGTACTAGTATTTAAGCAAACTTCATCATGAGCTGCATTTCAACAAGTGTTTCCATAAGCTGAGGATAATAAAGCTATAGAGAATGGCCTGTGCACAGAAAGAAGAAAGGAGCTGTGCACATTAGGAATCAGCAGCAGCCGCACATCCGGAGGAGGGCAGGAGCAAAAAAAAGACCACAAAACCCAACCTCTGATTAAGCCATGGAAAATCAGCCTTCCCCTGTGCAGTACCACAGCTGGCTCACTCTGGACATGGCGGTCCAAGAGGCGCTACCAAGAGAAAGTGCAACACAGCTCATTCAGAAGCGCTTTGCACAGCCGACCGACTTGCAGAGTACTCAGTTTAGTGACTTTGCAAGGAGAACTGGGTTTCCCAGCGCAGGTCTGAGCACAGGACACCTCAGCTCGGCCAGTTCGGTGAGCTGGTGAGCTGTGCCTTCACGAGCAGAAGGCATGTGTGGAAAGTGAAGACTCTATAGGGCACAAAATAAACAGGCACAGAGGTTTGTTTGCAAAGTCTGGCTTAGAGTTTCACTCCTCGCTCCCATTAGACTAATGGGCACAAGAGCAAGGAGATATTATTTATGCTGCTCAGGTTTAGGGAGTTTTGGATAATTCTGCCCAGAAGGTTCATCTGGGGCAATTTTAAATCATTTCAGATCTAAAAGCAAGAGGCTGAAAAGGAGGGGAAAAACAGCAGAAAAAGAAAAGGGGAAAAGAGTCTTTGAACCTCTCCTATTAACAGTCTTAAAGAGCCCCAATAGCTTCATTTCTGGCCCAAGACCTAATTTACTATCTAGTAATAGCACTGAAACTGTACTTAGCAGAACGAGCCATTTCATGTTGTACCGGTGAAAAGTGCCCTTTAAGGCATTACTGAAATACCTGCAGGAAAGCTTCACTTTCTTGTTTTGAAGAAACCTTCAGCAGTTGACCATTTTATTGACATAGCTACGCACAAGCTTAGCAAAATTATGTGCGCTCTTTTGCTGATGCTGTTGTAAGGGCCGTATATCAGCAGTGCACATACTTGCCTAACACCTCACCTACTACCCAAAAGGCAAACGAGCAGGGTTTTGCTTCTGCAAGAGGCCATGAACCAGCAAGAGCAGCAGAGCAAGGTCCTGCTTATGGCTGTGCTGACACCTCTGGATGGCACTGAGCCCCCCAGCTCCCACTGGGATGGTCAGCGTAAGGGGAGGCTCTCCTCAGCATCCTTCTGCAAAAGACTCTTGGCTTGGGCACCTTCAGAAGCAAAAGGCCTCCCTTCTTGTGCCCTGCATGAGTAAGGAGCAACAGCAGCACTTCAAGCTGGATCTCCCTCCTGAAAGTATCCCGGAGCTAGGAGAGCTCAGCTCCAAAGTGGCACCCTCCCGAAGAGATTCAAAAACAGATGTTTGTCCAAGCAAGAGGCATTACGACAGGTGCTTCATGGATTTTCTCATTGTTCCGAACTACATTTTTGAGTCTCCCATAAGCCTCCCCTGCTGGGACTCCCACCAAAAGCTTGGCTGTGAAGAGGCTGCAGCTGCACGGGACTGCACTGGTATTTGGCAAAACCCCCAACTCCAGGGCAAGAATGCAAAAACCAGAAGGAAATAATAGAACCATAGAATCATTTTGGTTGGAAAGGACCTTTAAGATCATCGAGTCCAACCATTAACCTAGCACTGCCAAGTCCACCACTAAACCACGATCCTAAGCACCACGTCTACAGATCCTGTAAATACCTCCAGGGATGGTGACTTAACCACTTCCCTGGGCAGCCTGTTCCAATTCTTGACAACCCTTTTGGTGAAGAAATTTTTCCTGATATCCAATCTAAACCTCCCCTGGTGCAACTTGAGGCCGTTTCCTCTTGTCCTATCATTTGTTACTTGGGAGAAGAGACCAACACCTGCCTTGATACAACCTCCTTTCAGGTAGTTGTAGATAGCGATAAGGTCTCCCCTGAGCCTCCTTTTCTCCACACTAAACAACACCAGTTCCCTCAGCCGCTCCTCATAAGACTTGTGCTCTAGACCCTTCACCAGCTTGTTGCCCTTCTTTGGACTCGCTCCAGCACCTCAATGTCTTTCTTGTAGTGAGGGGCCCAAAACTGAACACAGTATTGGAGGTGTGGCCTCACCAGTGCCAAGTACAGGGGGACGATCACTTCCCTAGTCGTGCTGGCCACACTATTTCTGGTACAAGGCAGGATGCTGTTGGCCTTCTTGGCCACCTGGGCACACTGCTTGCTCATATTCAGCCAGCTGTTGACCAACATCCCCGGGTCCTTTTCTGCCAGGCAGCTTTCCAGCCACTCTTCCCCAAGCCTGTAGTATTGCATGGGGTTGTTGTGATCCAAGTGTGGGACCCGACACTTGGCCTTGTTGAACCTCATACACTTGGCCTTGGCCCATCGATCCAGTCTGTCCAGATCCCTCTGCAGAGCCTTCCTAGCCTCAAGCAGATCAATGTAGACACCTCACTATATGTATGATAATATCAAGTTATATGCATGACAATATCAAAATGGCAATATCATTGCACTATAGACACTTGCAATGTGCCATTTCTCTGCTTCGCCAACAGCAGTTTAGTTCTCTAGTGCTCCTACAGACATGCCAAACCGTGCCAATATTCTCCTTTTCTACCTGTCCATTGGTACAACCCAACAGCGTTTCTGCAGTACCATGAGCAGTACAATGGCATCAACAATTCTGACATGTTTCCCACAAAAGAGGTCATCTTAACCACTCTGGATATGCTACAGGCAACATTTATATTTGCACAGGTTTAAATGAGCAGAGTTCAGTTTGCAGTACATATAGATCAAGCTGCGGTAAAAATTTAAGCTTGTGACGCTTGTAGGAAGGAAGGCTGGGCTGATAAGTGGTGACTCAGACAAGCTGGCACTGAGGAGCAAGCTGACAGAACATTTAATTAACAAATTAACTTTCTACTCTCTTAAATAAGCATTACAGTCTTGCAAACATCCAAGAATATAGCATTCAATTTCTACCTAGAAGGCTATGCCTTACATTTTTCCAAGCCTCACTTCCCAGTTTCCATTAAAAACAAGTCTACCTACTGCATCATCAGATGTTCTGCTGACAACAACGTTTTGCTCTGTACACTTCTCTGTAGCCGCAGGGCGTATTAGCCAATTCCTCTGAGTCACTTCTAGCAGTGTCTCACTCCGTCAGTAGCACCGATGTGTGCGACTGCCTGTTTGCTTGGCTGTCCTCCAACCAAACCAGCTTTTCTGATTGAATCTCCTGGTCCCTTTCTGAGCAAATAAGAGTCAGGAGGCTTGCAGAAAGTTTTCTTCCCATTGTGAGAGGGACTGGACAACAAAATCTTGGAGACCTTTTTCAGAACTGACTTGGAAGAAGGAAAGAACAATGGACAGGAATAAGAGAGATTCATGTATCTCTCCATAAGAGCCTTAACACCTTTATCCCTTTATAAAAATCTCAACCTTCCAAATTTGGGGGGTGGGTGTGTGGAGTTAATCAGTGCTAATAGTAACTGTTGACGGACATTTCCAGAAAACACACAACTTTGAAAAGAAGTGGCTAAAGCTACAAAAAGGCCTCTTCATGTGCTAACCTGATGCATTAAGACAATGGATCAAACATTTGCCCAGAAGATTGGAACTCCTGTTCTGCTTTGTGGTTACTGTCTTTTCCCCCCTCCCACACACAGCTTCCTATATTGGAAAAAAGATTTACCATCAACAAATTTAAGGGCTTTTAAAACAAATTTGGCTCATGTTTCCCAAGCTAAGCCATTTGCAAGTTCAGGCGGACCCAAGCACCCATCTTTCTTTTTGAGCATCTGCTCTTAACTTGCCAGTCCTCAGACACAATGGCCTCAATTTCTCCAGCAGCCACCATTCAGGTAAAATAATGAGTGCCAACCGCTTAACCAGCAGATGGGAGCAACGGCTCCAAACTCCCTTCAGACAGGTCCCTTGGGCCAGGACCCTTCTGTAACCCTTGCAAAAGCAAGCCACCTATTACACACTAACAGCAGGAACCAGTAACAGACATTTAATGGTAATTAACAGTTTGCTGAAGGAAAGGCAGCGGTAGCAGTGCAAGAACACAAAGGAAAGAGACGCTTCCCCTCTCTCCTGGGACAGGAAACAAGAAGCAGAGATCTCCAGTGATTTGTAAGAGCAAGCGGCAGCCAGCTGAAGTGCCTCGGGGAGTCCTAGTGTAATGAGGAAAAGGTTTCTTGGCCAGGAAAAGCAACCTGAGAAGGGGGAACTTCCCATGAGACAACGCGAACCCCAAAAGCCCCGATGGACATGAAGTAGGGAAAGTAGGAAGCAATCCCTTCTCTCCTCTGTTTTCGCCAGGGCACTCTTTCCATCCTCCACATCTCACCGCCCTGTGAACGCTTCCTCCCTGGAGCTATGGGTTTGCTTACGGCATTACCATCAGCAGGAAAATCTGGGTTGTTTATTGTCCCTTTCAGGGAGGGCGATCCCGTATTAGGAAGATTAAGGTCAGCCAGTAAGCGCGTGACACGGTAATCTCCTGCAGGCACCGAAGGGGTTGTGGCAGAGACGCGGCACGCATCCTTCCCCAGCTCCGCACCCACAGAGAGCTGCCATGTTGGCCAGCCCCCGCGCAGCTCCTGCACGCTCAGGTTGCTCCTCCGGTGCTGCGGCCAGGGTGCACCCTGCTAGTCACCTGCCATGAACAACACGGTGATGCCGAAGCTTGCAACATCCACCCAGAGTCCTGCAGCTCAGCTGCTCGACCACGGCGCACAAGCCCACAGGGTCTGCACGACCTCCATGGGCTGCCAGACTTGTCTGCTGCCTAACCACCCCACCTTCCCCACCAAGACACAATATTTCAGTCAAAATATACCAGCGTTGCTTTGGCGTACCCGCTGTCTTCCCAGCACCATGCAATATGGTCTCCTGTACCTTCCAAATAGCCTGTAAGCCAAGCTCCTTTCTTAAATGTTAAACAAATCACACTGGGAAAGTCATGAATGATTCCAGTGAAGTAGGGGAAAAAATCTTTATTTTCTGAGAACCGCAGCTGTGATTTCCCTCCTGAAGGAACAAACAACCCCTCTGCACATTTTGGGAGAGCAGGAATGGGACTTTATAAAACTATTATTTACCTCACAAAACTAAAGGTGTAATTTAATTTCACCCTGAATAAGATAACTAAACGTGAACCATAGTTCAAAGCACAGCAGCATCAACAGAAAAAAAAACACCAACCCCCCCAAAACTTATTTCTTGCGCAGAATATCACTTTACTGCTGACTTAGGAGAGAAATATTAAGCTATTCTTAACAAGCCTGGTCAGAATAATTTTCTTCAACAGCAAACCAGAATTCAGGTTTCTGGATGCTCAACCACTGCAGCTCACAGCATTTCTAGTATTTCGCAAGCAAAGCCACAGACTTCCACTCGCACACTGTCCCGACGGGAGGCCTTACAGTGCAAGAACTGCCCACGTGCAAACCAGTGTCCAGTTACCCACTGTCTGACCCACCTCGATGCTTTTGGTTGCTTTATTTCTTTGCTAACTGACAGTCCCCACCCTACTTAGATCAAGCTCTTCATCATCCGTTCCCTCGCTGCCTCCATTTGCAGGGGAGACTCCAGCCCGTAGCTCTCGTGCACCCAGGGGGCTGCAGTACTGATTTTTAGTGAGCATTATCGCGCTCGCTCTGGTTTCATGGGTGAGCAGCAGCTCTGAACGCTTGTCTTCCCTTTAAACGTTTAATTGCTTGATGCATTGAGAAACTACCTTTTAAAATTATTACGCAGCTCTGTATCACCAGACCTCCATCTCCCAGCATCAAAACCTGTCGTGCACGATCAAGCCAAAGGAATCTTTTATCGTGGCATCACAAGGAAAGGAGTAAGATCCCTATGGATTAAGAAAACTGCTTTTACGCCGCGAGTTCAGATTGGTTGGTACTTTTTGTCTCAGCCTTTCTTTTTTAGAGCCAAAAGCATTTTTTTCCAGACCTGCCTGGTACTGATTTTTCACCAGCATCTCAGGTGAGGAAATCACTATGTTCATTCTCAAAAGCCCAGCCTTACCACAGATTTTGTACCTAATATAGCGAAGGAAGAAAATAGCCCTCAGTGTGGTTTTGAAATCAATGCAGATGCAGTTAATATTTAAATAAGAAAACCTTATTAAGTAAATCTTTACATAAAGAAATCCAACCTGATTCTCCTTTTCCAATCCCGTTTCCTATTTCCCCTGTAAGCAAAGCCAGCTAGAAAGATCAGTCCATGTGACGGAGCACAACAGTTAGCCTTTGGTGTACGAAAGTAGCCCTTCCACCCCCAAACCACTCCTGTTTCGAAGGGCTGCGGTAAGATGCTGGGTATACCAGGTTATCTGCTTAGCACCTATCTTAAGGTCAAATTTTCTTTTAAGATGCACTTCCTTCAGAAAAAGATGAGCTCGCTCTACCAAAGGTAACTCAAAATCCAAGCGTCTTCACTACTCACAAAAATACAGGGGTGTCAAGTGAGAAAAGGAATGGAGCCCCCTTGGAGAGAATCACAGCGACTGCTGAAATATTAATGAAGCTCTTTATTTGAGAGAGTCTAAAAAGGACTTTGAATAATGCATTGCAAGCAACGGTACATCAGCAGTGGCTTTTTTATGCGAGAGGCAGCTGGCACTTTAAAAATAGACAACTTTCAACTTGATGGGGGTAGCTTACCAGTGGAGGAAATTACCCACAAATGCACCATCATTTAAGGGAACAAAGCAGATAAACAAGCAGAGCACAAAGAAAGTTTATTAATACAAATGTTCTGAAACGGTCCTCTGCTGTCAGCACAGGCCTGACTACCATAAGCGCAGCTTCACTATTATTGGGCCTCTCAACACATTCTGTCCCTTACTGTCGCCAGAAAAGTATCTTTAAGCTACTTCGCAACGGTCACGGTATGGCAAAGATCTAATGATTTGCTCCTGTAAACAAAAGAGATGCTCTGGCCCCCCCAGGCAGCTCATGAATTTCTGAAACTTATTTTTAAAAATAGGATTATTAGTGATATTGGCTTTCTAATTCAACAAAGGAGAAAGAAGTGGGAACAAATGGCACTGTAATAGGAATGGGATGGAAAGTAAGACCGTTGGAGCCTGCTCAGCTGCACAGCTGACTGGACACGTGGGGTCCTTTGGCTTTAATTACACTAAAGACCCCATTCCCACAGCACGAACACCTTTAGCAGCAGCACATTAAACAGCCATGTGCAATGCGGCTAGTGAACTGCTTGGCACGTTTGGGGTTTCAATGTTTACACTTACTAATAGTAACATGACTGACAGACAAAGATGTTGCCGTAGCTGGCTGTGCAACAAGTGCTCCAGAAGGTGACAGAAGTCCTTGCAGCCAGAGATGTTTTCTAAGTATCCTTCATATGCGCCCCCTTTCCCCACGCAGCCAGGATACAAAATGCAGCTTTAAAATACAGTCGCACGGGCATACCCAAAGGCGCAGGGCTTGATTCAAGGCACAGATGCCCTCGTAGCGGGCTCTGCCGGCACATTTACACTGCTAACAGCCAACACCATTGGCACCCTTCTTTTTCGGTGGAAGCGCTGTGAATCTCCATGCCACCAAGAGCCACAACATTACGAAGCTATTTGGGAAAGGGGCTGACGGCATTTTTGCAGCCACCTGACTGTAGGTTTCCCTCCCCGCCCTCACTACCGCACGGCCTGCCCTCCCTCCCGTCAGCCCCTCTGATTCTGCTGCAGAGACCGACCTGCAGATAAAGGGGTTTTATACCATGACAGCGTGTTGCAAGGCAGCAGAGGGATGTTCTCCTCTACCCGTTCCCAGCGGTTCTTCTATCACAACACAATCCCTCTGAGACCCGCTGACCCCACAGACCAGCCTGCCCCCACCCAATTTCCCCCTTTGCCTCCCTGCTTGCAAACAGTGGGGTCAGCAGGGCAGCAGCTCCCCACCCTGACGGATGGGGAAATGAAGGGGGAGCAGAGAGGGGCATGAATTGGCCCCACAGCGAAGGCTACGTACCAAGTGCTACAGCGTTTTAGAGTTACCTGGTATCACGCACACGCAGAACAGCAGTACTCCCATAGCACCGATATATTGCCCATGATCGCGTGCCGAGGCAGGCAACCTTAGGAAAAGTGAAATGTCCCAGAAAGCAAGTGCACAGGGCAATAAACCAGCATGCCCTGCCAGCCCCATCTCCTCTTCCATCTGCCCAATATATTCTATCAAGCCACTTATTTATTTTACTGGCCATCAAATGACTGCTTGGTCACCCCAAGCATCAGTTTCCCTTTGCCCTTCTCTTCTCCATTAACTTTTACCTTCCTCCTCCATACATTCCCCTCCTCTCTTTCCATTAACCCACCCTTTCTGCTTTTACATCTTTGCCTGCAAAAACAAAGTCTGTCAGTCATTGGTGTCCACATTTCACACAGCTAGAAACAGGCAGCCTACAGCACTGACATCCACCCTCACTCCTGGTGGGTGAAGCTGTCTGAAGGAAGAAAAACCCAAAGGAAAGAAAGGACAACCCCCCGCCCCAAAGGCATTACATGTTATCGTAGCCTCAGAGAAACTCCCAAAATGGCATTAGGGGGTGAGAGGCAGGGACCCCCGATGCACCCAGTCTCCTTGCTCCCACCCCACACCCAGGGGTAAACAAAGGGCTGTTGCCCCACCACAGCCACCTGGCACCCCAAGACCCGCAGCATCGCATGAGCACAACATGACACAACCCTGGGCTTGACTTGTTTGTTTTCAAAACGAGCTTAGCCTTGTCTGTGCACGAGGGGAGACATTTGGTCACCGTTAACACCACAGGCAGCCTGCCATGACACCGCCTCTGGGGAACACCTGGGTGGTCCTGCCAGTATTCACACAGCAAGTGACTATTCATCTATTCACAGAGAGACCATACTGTCGGGAGGAGTTAGTTGCAAATGAGATGACAAGAAAGCTTTTTAGGGCTTTCAGCCCAGTTTGCATTCCCGACGTCTCTGTGCGTGCCGGTGCCTCATCCGATGCCATTTCCCTCCTGCGTCAACACACACTGCACCAAAGTTTATGCCTTTGCACTCCCCTTCACACTTTTATTTTCCTTTTTTTTCACTTCTCCTCACTCTTCCCCCTCCCTTTTTTTAATGTAATGCAGCCTTTTTTTTCCCCCCTGCACACTGCTGAATGTAGGAAAAAAAAAAAAAGACCAACTCATCTCAAAGGCAGAGCGGGGACCCGAGTGAGAGGGCGAGCAATGCCACCCAGGGCGCAGGTGCCAAGGAAGGCAGGGAAGGTGGCTGTACTGAGTGTGCACAATAAATAACCACAGCCTCATTGCAAAAGCATTATAAATTCAAGATACAGCTAGCACAGGACAGATTTAGTGTGGTTGTGCTATTCAGCATTGGCATAAACCCCCCTTGCCCCACGGCCGGAACCTCTGCCACCACAGTGCAGTTGCCCCCTCTCCGTGTTAGCAGCGCCCAAGAGGAAGATCCCCACCAACGCGTAACTCTCCAAAAATGCTGAAAAAGGGTAAAATTACAGGGAAAACAGCCTGCAGTGAGTGCTTGGACCCCCAGACTGTACCACAGCTTAAAAGCCCCAGCAGCATTTGGCCTCCTGACAAGCTGGGTAGAGTTTCAGATAGAGGGAGCCCATAGAGGGGAAGGCAGGTTCATCTAAGCCAAACCAAAAGCATGTGTTAAACCTTTAAACCGGGTGGAATAAAAAAAAAAATGAAAAGGAAGAGAGATTATTTCATCAGGAGTTTTTAAATGAAAGGCAACGGGGAAGTGCAAAAGCACGCAGTGTTTAGGATGATGCATTCCCTGTGGACCATGTCATAAAGTCTCTGCAGCCTCAAGCCGGGGACAGGAAAGGAGCTGGCAAAATGCAGAGGGGAAAACACAAAGAGAAGTCTGAATAAATTGTCCCATTTAAAAAAGGCATGGGAAAATAGTGAACTAGAACAAATGTATATACTTGTACACAAGATGGTGGAAGTCTAAAACACATGATGCAGACTAAGGTGGGGGGGGACTGAAGTGTTTGGTTTTAAATAAGGATGCCAACACACTAGCCACATCAGGAACCTGGTAAAAGGGAGGTAGCAATGGATATTCTTTAAAAACAAGCTACTTATTACCTAGGAAAGAGAGACTGGATCGTATCAGTGGGGGAACAGCACTACCTTAGCAATGTGATGACCAAAGGTATCAGTGGCCATCACAAAAGCCAAAGAAATCCGCTGCCCTTCTCCCAAGAACGATCTCAAAGCATGGGCGCCTGTCTGAAAGGAGATTAAAGGGAACAAGCAGCCGTAAAGGTGGTACATTTGAAGGATGTGGGAAGATTGCTTAAACATATCCATCTGGAAGTACATGAATCATCTTTCACATATTGTTTGCTGGAATTCAAAGCATCGTAAAATCTTCTGTCTTTACAGGCATCCTCACTTCCTCTGCCCAATTTGAAATATGCATTAGTAATGTGAAAATCCACAATGTCTTCCTACAACAGGGACCAAGTGCAAACCTTTACACTTCACAGTCATCCTGTGGTTTTCTTGCGACTTTCAAAGTCAGGTGAAAAGTTCATGGCTCATTGTAGCAGACCTCACCAGTGAGATAGAGAAAAGGCCAGCAACAGATAGTGTTATGACACCAATATTCTCCTTCCTAAGCAGGTAATGAACTGTCTTTTTCTCTAGCAGTACTTGCCAAGCCCACACAAAAGGAACTTGCTGATTTCTATCTATCTGCAAGGCTGACTTACGAGGTCAAAGTATTATTACAAAGATCTTTTTGCCTGTCAACTGGTGATACACATACAGATCTTTGAAAAGGAAAGAAAGGTACTACATTTAAACTCTGGTGGGAAGTTTTGGGAGGAAGGTGGTCGTTAAATTCGGAATCTGTGTACGCTATACAGCCCTTACCATCATTTCTTAGGTAACTTCTCATGTCCATCAAGAAGAGATTTTATATATAGCAGCCAGTGTATGAGCAGCAGCCAAACTAGTATATGGCACAACAGGGAAGCACCTTCCTCGCCATCCAGCTCCTGATCTCCCCGCCGGGACAGAGCAGGCTCCTGACTGCTATGGGGACACCTCATCTGGACCAAATTCATTTGTTAGTGGCTTTCCACCCCCCTCCTTCCTCACCAGGCCACTGACAAATTAATGAGCTATTTCTCAAGAACTGAGCTTAAGGAGGGAAGCACAAGGGAGAGTTAGCATTAAATACTTCGATCCCTTCAGCAGCTTAGGTACAAAAGCAGCTGCTCCCTCCTTTGCCATTCTCCAGAAGATATGCCATGGCACTCCATCACAGAGCTAACAGAGAACAGGAGAGCCAGAAAAGACTCAGCTGTCACCTCCATCAAGGGCAAGTGCATTTGACCGTTTTGCACAGCCTTTCTGTGGCTCATGGAGTGAGTGGGGACAAACTCATCTTTTCTTCCTCTGAAAGACCAACAATGTATTTCTAGTCCTGTCTCCACAAACAAGACTATTGGTGAAAAAGCAGGGCACGGGACTGGGGTGACCAATTAAGTTCACTGCTCTGAAAATATCCTGCAGCAGTTCTAGCTCCCACAGGAAAGCCAAACTTATCTGAGTTCTTAACCTGGTCAATTCATAAGGGAAAATAAATTCCCCATAAGAAGTCTGCAGCAAATCATCTAGACTGTGTCAAACACTAGTTGACTGATTCTGAACAAATCGCAAAAAAAAAAAAAAAGCAGAAAAACTTTTAAAATCCTCTGATTTATTAGATAAATTATAGAATAATTTGCTCCTGGGGAGAAAAAAAATGCATATCTATATATACATATGAATAACCCATCTCCCCGAACAGCTGAATATCATTTCACCACACCACAAAAGCGCTCAAACTGTCTACGAGGTGCCTTCACAGAAACCAGAAGTTCAAACATTGTGGAGAATTTAGATTAGGGACATCTAGGGCACATCTATAGCGCACAGCACAGCACCGTGGAGCAGCTGTACAATCCAAACCAATAAAGTCAAATCTGTGCATCCCTGGTCTGCAGCCAGTGAGCTCTCCTGAGAAGCAGGGAAGAGCCCACCTTTAATCATGACCATATTACTTCCATGACCCAGGTACCTCAAGCAATACTACACCATGCTAGGAAGATAGGCCTCACTGAGACACAGCTCCACTGCCTTTACAAAGAACTGGGCTTTGCAGTCCTGATTCCTTTCAAGTTTGGACATTCCTTATATTTGAGCTGATTTCTGCCAAACTAAGAGCCTCGCACAGAATTACTCTCAGAAGGCTGTACCCAGAAACAGGGCTTTGCAGATGTATCACAAAAAGACCATGCAATTGACTTGCATATGCCCAAGACGGAAACATTCCTAAGGCAGATGACGGAGGCTACTCTTCTTCAGACAGAACAAGCCTTGAAATGAACTTCCAGGTTCAGGCCAGGGAGAAGGAGTTTTCACTGCCTTACCTGGTCTCCTCTTCTCTCCCAGGGCAATTCAGAGGCAGTCCTCATTGATCTTTTCATAACACATTGCCAATCTTTTCTGCTTATGCTCAAAAGATAGATGTCAAGACAGCAGAAACTACTGTCATCACAGTGGTGCAACACTAGGAAAGTGCAACTTTCATAAACCAAGTTGTGAGACAAATGCTTCCAGGCCAGGCTGAGGAGAAGTGTCTTCCCCTTGCTCAGCTACCCAAGGAGAAGGTCTCAGCCTAATAGGATCACCTTAGGTCATCTTCCACATCATTCTCTGGGCACTTGTAATGTGTTTTATCTACTACAGGTTATTATCCTACTGTTGAGGAAAGAAGTCAGAACATTACGTCATCCCATGGTTGACATAAGCTCTAGTTACCTTACATGAAGCAAGGGCTGCTTACCCTCTGTCCATCCAGGGGGAAGGAAAAGGATTTAAGTTCATAACTGTGGCAGGGGGAGAACTGAATTAAATGTTAACTTCTAAACTGGATTTGCATGGGAAGTTCCTAGGACAACAACAACAACAAAAGAACAAACTCACAAAGTGAAGATTTTCCCATGTCTGAGAAGGAATTTTTCAGTAAGAAGCTTCTCCCATTTTTATTCAAGTGAAAAAGGACAGCTTCCTGCCTCCCAGACACGTGGTTTCTTAGTGTCAAGAGGAGACAGATATCAATATATACTGTAAGAGGCCTCTGAAAGGCCTGATTTACCAAATCACAACCACACAGCCACGTCTAGGATCTCTTGGCCTTTGCCTGCTGGCGCCTTGACGAACATCCAATGTAATACAGTACACAAAGCAAGCTGTAATTTCAGTGGTTGTGGCTAAGCCTTAGCCACCTTAGCAGAATCAAAGATTTACCTCCACAGACCGAATTTAAGATCACAGTGTTCTTCACCTATGCTTTTTCCCTGCCCCCTGAGAGATGTGCCTGCTGCTACAGATGAAAACCAAGCTGGAGCATGGAGGATGCTGCCAGCCCCGTGTTAAGAAGAGATGGCCCCAGAACAGGAGCTCTGCAAGGCAGCCACTTTCTGACACATCCCCCTCTCCTCTTCGGCCTTTGTCCATCATGGTACCTAAGCACTTTAGTGCAGGCGCAAAGCTAGTGGGGGAAAAACTGGTCTGAAATGTCTACGACTAATTCTGTTTCTCCTCCTTCAGTTTTGCATTAGTTACTACATTTTCAGGCCATCCTGTGGTAGAGTGTACATAGAAGCAAGATTACATAATGGAACTGGATGCTCTCTTCTGTATACAAAATACACAGTATTTTTGATTACAGGATAAGCCCAAAAAAAAAAGGAGAAAACCAGCAAGCACAGCGATTTTATCCAAGAAGGGGTATAATTTCACTATTATTGATATAGCCCAACATGAACCACATACGTTAATTTTCAAGTATGCCAAGATTTGTAATAAAGAATACCAGAAATCAGATTTCCACAATTCCAGTGGCAGCTGTGCTCCCTCCTGGGAAACATTTGTGATGCAATCCAAAACACATACGTAGATAACACTGGCTCCTACCCCTATGATCCTTCCTGTCCTAGCTAGCATGGGCCATCTGTTACTGCTTAGCAGGCAGCCCCACTAGATACTAGATTGGTACTACTTACATGAAAAGGATGAAATAAACTGCCAGCAAAAATAGCATTAAGAAGTCTTTCCTAAGCAACTCGCAATTTACCATTTGAAAAGTGTAATTTAAACTGTGCCAAATAAGGTGATAAAAGATACCAAAGCATGAACTAAGCCACAGGCCAGTCTTCTCTGTCTCTACATGATTCCACTTAGGGAGAAGAAGTGGGAAACAGAAATCATGCTGTAGCTTACATGTAAATTCTCTTCTTTAGGTAGCAAGGTCCAGGAAAGTCAGAAAAATTAATGACCTTTTGCTGAGTCCCTGCTGAGCCCTTTCCCCTCCTGTTCACCAGACCGTACAAGAGGATAAGAACAAAACAGTGACTGCTCTAAACTATTCTGCTCTGCTCTCAGCCTGACCAGCTGAGCAATAGCCATTACAAGAGACGTTAGGCTAAAACTGCACGGGGATCATCAGAAGAAAACCAGCCTGCCATTCACCCAAACACACTCAGGTTCAAGATGCATACTAGGATGAATGGTCACACCTTTCCACAAGGTGTTGGACCTTTCCATAAGCTGTCCCCACCTCTACCCACCACAACAAAATACACCTGAATCTATGGCTAGTGAAAAACTTTGATTTAACACTGACACAAAACCAAGGGCAGCCAGCATTAACTTCTTCCAGAAGGGCCTCACTGGGGTGTGGGAGAACACAAAGACCTGCACTATGGGATAAGAATAGGCTCTCAGCATGAACAAACTCCCTTCTTGAAGAAATCCCCAAACTAAATGCTTCCTCTGAGCAATAAGTTCCCTGAAGCCCTCATCCCCACAACCTGTTCTAGCCTTAAATGGCAGCTTGGGAAGCTCACTCTGTCCTTCCCAGCACAACTCAGCCTCAGCCCCAGTAGGTGCTACTGCTAAAGCAGACTCCTGAGAGCTGCTATCCCCATGCAGACTCGACTTTGTAGCTGTCCAATTAAAATTTAGCAAAGAAAACTGCTAATAAGTTTTTGCAGCTGTCATAGCATCCACTGCACGAGTAAACTAGAGATAAATCCTTCTTTAGCTAAGAAACCAATCACATTCCTAGAAGCACTTGGCAATCTCACTCAGAAAATCTGGCAGAATCCACAAACCACAAAATTCTGCATACTGGTCTTTAACCAGAGCTACATGTTAGCAAAATCCTTCTCCATATCATCTTCACGTCCGCAGCAGGGTAAAAGGAAGGAAACTAGCTTGTTCTGGAGGTCAGCATTTAAACTTGATCCTGCTTGCCACACTTGCTACATACCATGGAGAGAACAGATCACTGACACTTAGCACAAAGAGGATGAGGACATTCTTAAGCAGGCACACTGAGTTTCCTTCCTTTGGGGTACACGTGTCAACATGCCTGCTCCCCAGCCAAATCATCTTTCAAAATCGAGGTGAATATCCATCTACAGAAATGTGCACTTATTGCCTTGAAGGAAAACTATCCCCCCTATGCCCTGCATGAGGGGAAATTATTTTTTTTTTTTCCCACAAAAGGGCTTGCCTGATCTATGAAGTCAGGAAAGTTGTCTGGATCATTCCCAGCTGTGGAAGCCCACTCACCTGGAGGCCTGCTGTCATGCACTGGCAGCTCTGCTCCCTCTCCCAAGATACTGGGCAACCTGAAATGCTTTTTCCAGTGCATTGTGTGTGCAACTTCAGAATAAAGAAGCATCACAATCTACTAATTTCGTAGTTCAGATACAGCCAGCTGCTCCATCCAATAATCTCCTTCCACAAGCAATTCATTAGACTTCTCAGAAATATTCCCATACCCTACAGGCTACCTTAGCAGCAGGTTAAATGCATTTTTTATTTCAGCTTGCTATTCCTGCAATTGAAATAAGATGTCAAAGTGAGTGCTAAAATGTAATAATTATTAGAGTCAGGGACTTAAAATAACTGATTCACAGCTTGCCAAATTTGACCAAACTGTTCCTTAGACATACTGCTTGACTTGCGTTAGTGTCTCCATTTATAATGAGCATGACGACTATTATTTTTTAACGACTACCACTGGTAAATAAATCTTAAGATTTAGTTTTCTCCTAAATAATTACCCAATGCTTCTTAAGAACAACAGTATCTGAAGAACAGAGAAAACATAATACACAGCTGTCAATGTTGCAAAAAACCCCACCTTACAACATACAGGGAGCAGCCAGGCTCCATTTTTTTCTGAATTTAATCCAAACAATGTGGACTCTGCCATGCCCTCTGATGCTGGCCATAATACTCAGCATTTATTCATCCCCCAGCTGACTCACGTGTGATCTCGCAGTACACTATCTCATCAACACATCTACAGATTGAGTCTTTTGCTCTCGCGTTCTTTAGTTTAGGCTTTGTTTTCATAAAAGTTGCAAAATTTTAAACTCAATTCTACCTCTTTTGAGGTCCATCCAAGCTTCAGTGGAACCACCATGCTGTAGGAGTGCACACCTTCTTGTGAAATGACGTCGTGCTGCAAAATCAAAGGGCAACCAAAGCAAGCCTAGAGACTGGAGGCAGAACTTAACAATTCTGACTTGACAGAGGAAGGGAAAATAAGTTTATCCTGCTGAAATATCCAGCACGAGTGATAAACCCTCCCAATCCCAACTCTATGGGAATTCTGTGGGATCCAAGCCAGAATAACCTTCTGTTTCACCGAACCTGAATATTAAGCACGGGTGAATTTCAAAAGCAATCAATCAGCTGACTGCATAGGACAGTCTGGTCATATATGGTTCCTGCTGATTTTAAGCAGAGCAAGATGACTTTGCAAGTTATTTTATATGTTTCATATGGACAAAGCTCGGTCCACCCACATGTACTCATCAACCTCAGCTGATTTAATTACTCTTAAAATGTCTTTTTATATCATATCCTTTTGCTTACCAGTACTGCACTAACATGATATAGAGCAAATATGCTTTCAGAAGGCAATTGTTACTGCCACACAGACTCGGGTGTCAGTGCACAACTGATTGGCTGGTGAATAGAACTAGAAGAAAAACTGGTTAACTGTCTGTTTCTCATTTACGAGGTGGCTCTTATTTTTCTATCATTAATAACATGACTGATTGCCTAAGAGCAAAGTCTTAGCATGAAATTCTTCTTGATATCCTTCAGATTTAGCGGTCTGCCATCTTACATATTTCACATATTCCACAGTGCTGGAAAAAATAGGAAGTCATTTTGGTCTAACACCTGGCATGAAACTGCAAAGCCAAGCACTTCACGAAATTAAAAGAATAAAACACAGAATCATAGAATGGTTTGGGTTGGAAGGGACCTTAAAGATCATCTAGTTCCAACCCCCCTGCCATAAGCAGGGACACCTTCCACTACACTAGGTTGCTCAAAGCCCCATCCAACCTGGCCTTGAACACCTCCACAGAAGGGGCATCCACAGCTTCTCTAGGCAACCTGTTCCAGTGTCTCACCACCCTCACAGTCAAGAATTTCTTCCTAAGATCTAGTCTAAACCTACCCTCTTTCAGTTTAAAACCATTACCCCTCATTCTATCACTACATGCCCTTGTAAAAAGTCCCTCTCCTGCTTTCCTATAGGCCCCCTTCAGACACTGGAAGGCTGCTAGAAGGTCTCCCCAGAGCCTTCTCTCCTCCAGGCTGAACAACCCCAACTTTCTCAGCCTGTCTTCATAGGAGAGGTGCTCCAGCCCTCTGATCATCTTGGTGGCCCTCCTCTGGACTCGCTCCAACAGCTCCACGTCCCTTTTATGTTGGGGGCCCCAGAGCTGAACTCAGTACTCGTATGAGCAGAGTAGAGCGGGTGAATCACCTCCCCCGACCTGGTGGACACACTTCTTTTGATGAAGCCCAGGATACGGTTGGCTTTCTGGGCCGCAAGCGCACATTGCTGGCTCATGTTGAGCTTCTCATCAATCATCACCCCCAAGTCCTTCTCCTCAGGGCTGCTCTCAATCCATTCTCCGCCCAGCCTGTATTTGTGCTTGGGATTGCCCCGACCCACCTGCTGGACCTTGCACTTGGCCTTGTTGAACTTCATGCGGTTTGCATGGGCCCACCTCTCACGTCTGTCAAGGTCCCTCTGGATGGCATCCCTTCCCTCCAGCGTGTCAACTGCATCACACAGCTTGGTGTTGACGGCAAACTTGCTGAGAGCGCACTCAACCCACTGTCCATGCCACTGACAATGATGTTAAACAGTGCCAGTCCCAATATCGACCCCTGAGGAACGCCACTCGTCACTGGTCTCCGCTTGGACATCAAGCCGTTGACCGCAACTTTTTCAGTGCAACCATCCAGCCAATTCTTATCCACTGAGTGGTCCATCCATCAAGTCCATGTCTCTCCAATTTAGAGACAAGGATGACATGCAGGACAGTATCAAATGCTTTGCACAAGTCCAGGTAGATGATATCAGTTGCTCTTCCCTTATTCACCAACACTGTAACCCCGTTGTAGAAGGCCACCAAATTTGCCAGGCACGATTTGCCCTTAGTGGATCCATGTTGCCTGTCACCAATCACCTCCTTATTTTCCATGTGCCTTACCATAGTTTCTAGGAGGATCCGCTCCGTGATCTTGCCGGGCACAGAGGTGAGACTGACTGGCTAATCAACTAAGTTGTGGCTCGGTTATATTCTTGATCATTTGGGAATTGCACTGCTCTAGGAAACAGCCCAGTTCCTTGCTTTAATACTGGATATTCTTCAAGGTACAGGGATTAATCCTGTCTTGTCCCCTGGCAATCTGAGGTCAGCGAGCGAGGGGGGAGGGAACACTTTAAATCTGATACTTCTGTTAAAAAATAGCTATGGTGCAGCATCCTCAGGTTTCTGTACGATAGGGACCAGGTTTAGTTTGTGTTAAAGAGCACTCATTTTCTGCATAAGTATTACAGGCATATCATGCTAGCTCACAGAAACTGAAGCAACTTTTCCATATAATTTTGAACAACTTCACCAGCTGAAAATTCTCTCTCCCACAGATGTACCTATTTTAAGTACAACCATCTTTCAAGTCAGAAAGCAACTAGCTGTTGCTTACAAAACACAAAACTCCTGGAAGTGGGAGGTTTTATTTTTGTTGCTGGTCTCAGTTGAAAATAACACAATTGCTGGACGAAATACTCGGTTTATTACCACACTGGTTGGTCCAGTACATCTCTTGCAGCTTGCAATTTCACAGGCCATCGAGCACAGCACTGCAGCCCACCCCACGCCTGCCCGCCCCAGG
Organism: Nyctibius grandis; assembly: GCF_013368605.1. Taxonomy (NCBI): domain Eukaryota; kingdom Metazoa; phylum Chordata; class Aves; order Nyctibiiformes; family Nyctibiidae; genus Nyctibius; species Nyctibius grandis. The sequence goes on from NC_090659.1 coordinate 28,546,847, forward strand.
GCAGACCCCGGCCAGCTGGCTGCTGGCTGACCCCCAACTGCGGCAGGGACCACCTCAGACGGGGCAAGGACCAATGGTCCTGTCTTGCATGGCTCTCTGGTGAGCGTGCCAGTAAACAGGGCCGAGGGTGGGTGAGCTCAGCGCCAGGCAGGGGGACAGAGGGCACTGAGCTGCCCTTTCCATGCTGGAAGGATACTCAATGAAAGCATCTCTTTGAAGGAGGAGGACCAAAGGGGAAAGATTCAAAAAGGAGTATTTTTCCATAAGAATGTATTTGCGTACAAGGCCATTGGAAAAGACAACAGTTGCCCCATCCTGCCAGCAAGAGTTTTGCACAAGCACTCTGAAAGCTGCAATGATCCTACACATACTCAGTAAATACAGCAAGGTCTTGCTGCCTTCTAGAAAGGCTGTACACATCCTCAGTCTTACCTGCCCTGACAAATATAAACACGTAATGTTGTTCCCATGAACTACAGTTTTTTTCTTTTTGAAAGGTGTGACCTTCCGTTAGTAAATCCTGATCCGATCCCTTTGCATCATCCCCTGTTTCATGAAAAGAGGCAGCAAGGAAGACACTGGGGCTTGGCTGGTATGTTCCAGGAAATAATACTGAAATATTCCTGACAGCCAGCTCCCTGACGTCTTGAGGTCCTGTTTCTTTCTTCAGGAGTTTTTAAACTGCACTCACATGCGAAAAAAAACCCTAAAGTCTGCAAGTGGTGCATAGATGGTCTGTAAGTTGTTCTGGGACAAGAGAGATCAATTTAAGCCTCTAGGTCATTTGAGCTGCATAATTTAACTCAGCAGTTTTTTCCTGAAGTACACTGGAAAGAGAAACTTGGTCCCAGATAATATGCAAGCTGATCTCAACATTACCTAGCAACTGCAAACTGGGTCTGCTTCAACTGACTCGAAGACGCAGCTGTATAAAAAGGCAGCTCTAACGCAGTATCAATGACCTGTAAACCAAGAGCAAGTTAAAAAAAAAAATCTCTAAACATGCAACAATATCAGCTGCTGGTTTCCCATACGACATTATTTTACAGGTAAATTGAATCATGCTCTATCTGCAATCAGTGCACGCCACAGAGCAGTGAGTCCTACACCCAGCACAGGGCAGCTGCACCAGTAAAAATTATCCCAGCTATGAGATGCAGCCATCAGGGAGAGAGCCAAGGTACTGGGGGTAATCTATCTGTATTTCTGTTTCCTCTTTGTTTTCAAAGGGAAACAGAAGTGACATGCACTTAATTATGTTATCATTCCAAGCCTAATTAGAGCCAGTTAGATGTTAAGTACTATTGAAGTGAATCGCATACAGGAGGATTGAGTTTCCATCTTTTCTTCTCTTAATACATACCTGGAAAGTGTCCTCTCTTTTATCTTAACCTATTCCTGCAAGAATAAAAGCTGCAAGTTTCCTGACAGATTTCTGGTGTTTTGATTGTCTTGTGATGCAGTGGTGGCAACAGCAAGTTGTAACGAAAATGCTTTGGCCAGGAGACTATAAGGGAACACAACAGAAATCATGGGATCTTTCCCCCTCCCCTTCACCACAGGAGATTTGCAGCAATCCTCCACATCAAATAGCTTTTGGAATTGATCTGCACGTGTTTCCGTAAACAGTATACAATGTCCTTCACATTTGCTTTGGTGAGGTCAGAGTAGAGCATCTGGACAGCCTCAGGCAAGCTGCACGCTCTCATGCACCTTTGCGTTATCTTCTAACGTGGACAAAAATCCCGATCCAGGCGTACACCCTTGCAGACTGCACGGGCCCACAGACCCCAGGTTCCCCATCTCTGCTACAGACTTTCAACTCTGGTTGGGCCCCAAGCCCCAGATATGACTTTGAAGCCAACGCACTTTATAGATCTTCAAAACGGCAAGCCTTGGTTCTGCCTAATTGGACTGATTCAACACATGCCATGACACAACCCATGATGCCATAAACTGGCCTAAGTTTCAAGTCCAGCTACTAAAAAGAACACCGAAGTTACCTGGCATATTCAGGAAACTCTTGTTGCTTTGGAAACTTCACTTTTTTAGGATTTCCCAAATCACTGACAGTTTCCATCCCTGAGAGGACTACCGCCATCAAAAATTTCAGGTTTTGATATAGCTCCCATTTATTTTTAGAAACATACAAAACGAGCACTTTTTCATATTCTGTTGCCAAAAATGCTGAAAGGAATTTTCTAAACCCTTCAAAGTTGTTGCCAGATGGAGGCCAGCTCATCGGAAACTCCATCCAAATGATAAATGCTTTTAAAACTTACCAAAGGATTAAATCAGCACGGTCTAGCTGAAACTTCAGTCACTGGGAATATACTTAGGTCCTTGCAATAAGAATAATTTCTCGTGTGCTACGGGTGAGTTGTAAACATACTTTGCTGGTGGGGATCAGCACAATTTTCGTTCCCATGTGCTATATTCTCTGAAGCAGTACCTGCAGTCTGGTCAGGAACAAGACCCCGAAGAACTTGTTGGCTTCACTGATAACTTCAATCCTGTGGCATCAGCAGGTCTGAGCTGCTCATTCCTATTCAAAGGTATTAAAGTACTGAGAGGCTGTAAAGGTCATACAGCAGGCTCATAGAGTGAATGGTCCTTCACTTCTCAGTTCTAGGGAAAGGTAAGTACTCCTCTTCCCATGAAGTTTACAGAGTTTCACCCTCTCCTCTTCTCTCCTCCTTCTCTGCTGAGCCATATAAGCATGCCAACCTTTTCCTTAGGTCTGCTCCCAAGATCCACAAACATTTGCAGATTAAGTCCATCACCTCACTATTCACACCATCACATTCTCCTAGCAAATAAACTCTTTAAAAAAACCTGCTTGAATAGAAAAAAAGAACATTTCAACCTGATCCATCCAAATCCACACGCAGCCCAAACCAAATCCAACCTTTTCTCAAAGCTCACAGCAAGTAACTCCCAGAAAGAAACAACGGCACAATTTCAGCCTTCTGCCCAGCCTGGGCTGCTCTGCAGAGTCCTCCTGCCTTGTGGTGCATCCAGCCTGGGCTCCGGGAGGGTGTCACTGTGGACACCGCACAGTGACCAGCCACCACCTGCACTCAGCACAGCAATTCAGGGAGATGGGGAAAGCAAGAAACAGAGAGGGAAGGGGGGCTGCTTGCTTCTTTAAGGATTTTAGCACTATCCCCAGAACCATATAGATGAAAAAAGAACATCTGGAAAACATCTTGCAAAACACTGCGTGGAAATTACGGCAAAATTAATATTAACAGCATCGCTTCCATTCTTTTATTAGAGCTCCTAAAAATCCTGTGGCCTGCTCCCAGAGCTCGAAGAACCATCACAGCTATGAAATAATGATAATCCAGTAAAACACGAGCGTGCCATGCTTCAGAGTCCCTTTAGTACAAGAGAAATTTAAATGCTTCCCTCTCATAATTCAGAACTGCTATAAAGACAGAACATATAAGCCATCTGCCCACCACAGTGAGAGAGAGCTAAGATGGAAAAAGGCCTGCTCTACCGACAGGAAGGATCTATTCTCTGAGAGATGATTAAATGCTAATTAATAGTGATGAGCCTAAAGAAATAACATTATGCAAATAAAAATGGCCTTACGGTAACTGTCATCTGCTCCCTATAGTCACCTCTGGAGTCTTGTATTTTATTCTAAAGATTCAGCCACCTAGGTTTGCAAGACACTGAGGTCAACAGGATTTTCACCTGCTAATTTGGTGGATGCAGAACAGACTTGGTACTACAGTAAAGCTAACATCTCTGAAACAAGTATAATTGGACTTAAAAAGCATGTGAAAGATTGAAGGAGATGTTTCTGCAAGCTCACATGCACAAAGAGCCTTTCTAGATATTCATCTATTAACTCATTGGCACATAAATTTGTAGGACAGTTGCAACAACTGAAGAAATTATGATAAAGAAACAGAGATGGAGACAACTAACAGTACCAGGTAACCTAATTTACCTCCCTGACAGCACAGGGAATTGATAAATAGTCACATCATCAGAGATAAAATCAGATTCTTGGACACATTTTAAATTCCCTTGGTTTACCTACAATAATTGCCCCCGTTTCCTTGATGAGCAAGGCTGGTATGAATCAGCATCTAAGAAAAAGGACTCTACTGCCTTTTCAAGGGAAAAGTGCTAACAAGGCCTCCCCAGCACCCTTTCCTAGAATTTGTTTTTACGCTGTTTAGGCCACACAACAGGTTGCTGAGAGCAGGAGTGAACGCTAAACAGACACAGTGTTTACTACACACACAGCAGTATTCCTCCACACCCCTACCCCATCACCTGTGAAAGAGCAAGAACTTCTGCCACTGCTTGTTCATGTATGCATCCTGTATCTTCCCAAATATAACTGAAACACTTCAAGTCACCCATTATCCCTCTTCACCAGTCCAAACTGACGGGTTAATGTGAAAAAGTTACCATCCCCAAACTAGAGAACTGTCCAGATGATACAAACTCAAGGTGTAGCAGGTACTTCATCAAGACGTAAGCATAGTTTCATAAACAGCAAGAAAAGGAGCACTTAACCAGCTGTAAAGTCAATTACTCTCTTAAATGAGGTATACAATGCTAATTTGTACCATACACATAATTTTCAGAACATGCATGGGCATCAGCAATGCAAAAACTACACCAACTTGCCAACTCCTCTGCTCCAAAATACACAAGCTGACTACACTCGTAAAACCAATTCCCTGCCAAGGAGGACAGCAGTGTGAGATCCTCGCGATGTCTGAAGGCACAACCAACACCACACGGCAGCTTTTGCCCCACATTATCCCACCCACAGGTGACCCCAGGGGACAGGCAGGGATGGCCCCTCCACCTCCTCCCAGCACACCAGCCAGAACAGCCCCAGCACTCGCGACGGGGCACAAGTGGAAGTCACAGCTTTATCTTCTCTGTTTACTCGCGCTTACCAGAGCTGTCATGCTGGCATGTCTCCCCTCCATTAGGACTGTCATTAAGGGTGTTTTACACCACAGCTGTGATAAAAACAAACAAAAAAACACACCAAAAAACCCGCAAAACTAAGCCAAGTTGGGTAAGTACCCCAACAGAGAACTCAGAAAGCTGACTCTGGAGCTATGTTTTTAAACACCATCTAGCCCTTTTTTTTTTTTTTAATCCAGTTATTTATTTAGCCAACAGAATTCACCTTGGGCTATGCTCACAAGAAAACACCATTATCTTTAATCTTTCATGTATGTCATTATGAGAACAGAACACAAAACAGCTGTGGAGTCTCCTTCTCTGGAGACATTCAAAACCCGCCTGGACGCGTTCCTGTGTGATATGGTCTAGGCAATCCTGCCCCGGCAGGGGGATTGGACTAGATGATCTTTCGAGGTCCCTTCCAATCCCTAACATTCTGTGATTCTGTGATTCTGTGTGACTTAAGGAGGCAACTGCATGAGGTTTGTGCCCGAACAATGGAGCACTTCAAATCTGCCATGAGGGGGATATTGTACATTTTTGAGAGTGCAATTTTTCTGGATTTCAGGTAATTACATACAAATAATAAAATTTCTTTCTAAAAGAATAGCGATGATGACTTTGCAGTCAATGGAACCACCAAAAGACTGAGCAATCTAAGCCACGTGGGAAAGCTAAAACATTTCCCAAAATATTTCCTTTAAAACTGCCTGCTAACAGATACTAAAAAAAATTAAAAGAAAAATTATAAGCATTAAAAAGACCAGACACATCCAGAAACCAATGCAGAAGCACTGGAAAGAAGTTCTGAGGAGAAAACCAGTAATTTCAGCAACCCAGCTGGACATTCATAGTGAAGATGACTAATGCCACTAGTAACTCAAAGGGACAGGCAAATTTAATCCCATATTATAATGCACAGCTCGAACGGCTGCATTCGAAGATGGGTCAGCAGTTCAGCCATAAATTCATGTTACGGAGCAGGCCATCGCGCTTGCTCTTTGTGTCAGGAATCTCCCAGAAAACAGCTTTGCGAGCTCCCAAAATGGTGGGTGAATGCCACCTCTGCTGTGACACTGCAGTGTGAGACCGGGAGCTGCCTGCCCCGATGCCGCAGCGCTCCCAGCCCCCTGCCAGCAATCTCCTTTTCGGGGAAGCCTGAGAGAAGAGGGAGATGGTGGGGCCACTTCTCCGAAGTAGACACCAGCTCTCCCCTTGCCCCCTGTTCCAGAGAGGCCTTGAGCACCTCATCTTTCATGGAGACATCTTCTGATCACCTGACCCCTCCACGCCTGGGACACCGCATTCCCGCGGCCATCAGAGGAACTGGCTAAAAGAAGATGAATGATAAGGAAACATGCAATTTCAAGCTGTTTTAAAACCACAGTGCCGGCTGTGGCCTCGCAGCCCAGCAACCCTTACCTGTCCCGCCACGCTCCAGTCCACGGCTCTCCTGCCACCTGCTAACCTCCAAGGAGTTGTACCAGGATGCACAGGTCCATTTTCCAAGCAATAAAAACTTGGATATGCCAAACAGGTATCTGAGTTCTGATTTTATCACATAGCAAAAGACAAGCCAAGTTCTAAGAAGCTAATTTGGTATCCAAAACATCAGTCTTGGGCAGAAGACGCTCTTCGTACCAGTGACCCACCTTGGAAAAATATCTGAATGGAAGCTCTACTTATACGCTTTTATTACATTAATTAACAGCAAGAAACGCCCATACCAGCAGAACAGCGCACGCAAAGCACTCAGTTGAGTGCCAAGTGTCTCATAGGGCCTAAAATAGGAAGCTAATCACTTTGCTACGGTGCCTGTTTGGGGCAACGACAAGCTTTCCATGGAAGATGAAACCCATTTTCTGCATCTCTACAACTTTAAGGACCAGTGCATGCACCCTTAAAACTCCCTCCCAAAACACATTGAGGCGGGCTGTTAATTTGATAACAAAACATATTTCAAAGCCTACAATGAAATATTAAGTATACATACATTTTAACACACAAGATCACTTAAGTACTAAATAAATACAAGGTTCTGAGGGGTGCTTAAAGGTTTCACTCCCCCATAAGAAACTAACTTTGAATTCTAATCCAAAATTCATCTTCCCTTAAAAACAAAAGAGCTTATATCTAGGATTTCTATGCAAGCAATTTATGATACCCAAAAGGAAAAAAAAATCAGCTAACAGACAAGCAGTGCTTTTACTGCCTTTTTTTAATCTACTAGTTCCAAACCAGATGCATTCAGTACAGAATTCTGATTAGGAAAAAAACGGCTGTTGAATTTTTATTACTACATCCCTTAAGGACCAAAAGCGGTAACCCTAGGCATTTAATGTGTACTATGAATAACAATACATATGAGCACATAAAAAGCTTGTTATCTCTGTTTATGGAATTTTTTTACCATGTTGATACATTTACAGAAAAGAAGTTGGAAAGTAGGGGTGAGGGGGAGGAGAGGAAGCTATCAAAATAACAAATACCATTAAATAAAACCTATTTGGAAAGGAACAAGCTATGCAGTATGAAATTTGAATGAACCATGTCTCATTACTGCCCTGCAGCTCCCATGCAGTCAGTGGAGCCTCATTTAATGCTTATACTAAAAGCCTTCATCTAGATACATCTCACCCATTGATGCAAATGCAATTCATATTTAACCCTGACAAATAATCACTCGTGATAGGAACGTTCTGCATACATAGATTTTCTTCTTTCATAAACGATGTACACACAGAGAAGTCCTTCTGGATGTTTCAAAACAGCTCACTGGATTCAAAGAAGCATTTTCTCGCCCTGTCCCCTCACATCACAATCCATAACCACCTGGCCAGATATCCGAAGGGTTTCCACCACATACCTCCCTGTCACAGGAACACTTCCCTCCATGTGTTATAATACTGCAACTCCATCCTCACAGCAAGAAAAAACCCATAGAAACTGCAGCTGAGCAACGCAGGGCTTTCTCCCTCAGAAATTAGCTTACAACCTCTCAAAAAAACATGGGTAAGCCGTCAGAATAAAATTCTACAAACCAGCCATTTGTGGTACTGGCATGTTTTGCTTCTGGTATTTAGATAAGTCCAAGGAATAAATTTTTAAAATAGTTCCTCCTATTGAATCCTTCCCATATTTTCAGCTCTGAGAATTCACGAGGACCGAATTTGAGTTATGCTGACTCTGGAGCCAGTAGCTTGTGAAAGTACAAAGAGCACCTCAGAAAATATTGGAGGGAGGGTGAGACAACTCCATGCATCCCTCAGCTCTCAAACTTGCCTGTAAAAAGAAAATAAGGATACGGCCAGAGCACACCATGTTTCTGCTCTACTCATGGCAATAGGTGCAGCCTTGCTCCAGTTTATACTAAATGGGTTGATTCAAAGCCCAGAAAGGAGCCAAAAATGTGAATTAGTTTTTGTTCTTCCATGCTAAAAAGAGGAACAACTGATGAAGACTTAGGATCTGCTCTCAACTACTCTGGACCTTTACCGAGCCCTTTGTTGTCTTCTCCCTTGAGATCTGCCTAGGTTTCCCTAAGTTGGTGCCTTGGGAAACCAGATGCAACAGCAAGTATGACGGAAAAGAAATTCGTTCTCTTTTGCTCATGGTTGCAGCATTCTGTCTCCAACCGTTTATTTTCTTCCTCCTTTTCCAGGCTCAAGGAAGAGGACAAACAGACAAACACCCTGATGGCTGTCGGGTGTTAAATAACTGGAAGAGCCCCATTAGCAGGTCATGCCCTTGGAGAAGACTGGGACACATGGGAGCCTGACAGACAGTTCAGAGGAAAAGAATTTGCACTAGAGCATCCCACCAGCACAGACGCATTGCTGTAGCCCAAACCAGAGCTCAGCTGTGTTATTTACCCTACGAGGTCCCAGCTGTCAACCTGGCCTGGCATCATGACAGCCTACAGAGCAAATGCCCTGAGCCAGCTGCTTGGCTCAATGTACAATTCTCTCTTTTTTTAATGAGATTAGCGTTCATGAAATGTGCTAGCTCGACGGGCATGCCAATTTAAGTCCTCTGTTTATTCAGGCTACAGCAGATACAGCGGTCACTTTTAAAAAGACGTAATCTGAAAAGATACCGTGAATTCACCAGAGCTCCTGCAGTTGCTCATTAATCACAGGAAGAAGAGGGGTTTCTCGTAGGTCCGTTGAGAGCAGAGCATTGGAAAGGATGAATCTTTAAATTGTGGCAAGTGTATAAACTTAGCAACCTACCTCCTTGAGACTAGCGTGAAGGATCTACTTGCCAACAAAAAAACCCAACAGATTATTCCAGTCTCCTATCCATTTCAGTCATCAGACACATCTGCTGCGGTTACCACCAAAATTGTTAAAAAAGAAGGGGGGTATGTTAAATGCTGGCGGGTGGGGAGGTCAGTAACGCAGAGGTACTGCCAGTATGGATTAGCAAAACGACTTTTGGTTATGCTTTTGTTTTAATAAAAAAGCCTATTAAGTTGAAGTTGAAACACGAAAAGTTGTATGTTGACTGTAAAGATGTAAAACGTTATTGCCATGAATAAGCAACTATTTGTTTGGAATGTGTTTTTAAGCAGAATGATGACAATTTGAGTTACTCCGTTTCACAGCATAAAGCTATTAAAACGGTAATACACAACCATCTTCCCTTGCTTAGGAAGTGACAAATTCGCTTCAGCGCCTTGTATCGGTGATGTGCAGATTACGGTCTCTAACAGCACACAGCGGGGCCGTTATCGTACGTTGTCACCATGTACCATTAAAAGGTCTTTTCATCCGCACATCCCCGCCACAACACGCGGCTCACGCCAGGGATCTGCTGAGTAACAGGCCAGGACCCTCCGAAAACCCCCACCCTCCCGGGTCGCCTGAAAAAAACCCGGCTCCCCGTCAGTCAATCACTGCAACTCAATTAATGTATCTGGGTCATAAAAATGGTTTACGGGAGCCCGAGCCGGGTTACGAAACGCAGCGCGGCGGATATACCGGGCGGCGGGCAGCAGCCGCTGCGCCCAGGTAAGAGCCGGGCCGAGCACCGGGGGGGGGCGCGGAGGCGGCACCCCGCCGGGCCCCGCGGCGGGACGGGGATGCGGCAGGCAGCGGCGAGAAGAGCGGCGGGGCCGCCCCGCAGCCTCCCTCCCCCCGCCGCCCCGGTCCAGCTGGCCAGGGAGGGGGCGGCCATCGCGGCAGCCGGGGAGACCCCTGCAACTTTCCCCCGCGGGGGCTCGGGCGTATTTGCTCGCCGCAAGACGAGGCACAGAAAATTATTTTATATATATGTGTGCGTATATATATGTGTGTATGCACACATACACACATATATACATACGCACATATATAGACACACACACATACATATATATATATGTTTGCACATATCTATTCCGGCATCAATAGAGCTACGTCCCCGCATACCGGTGACCTCCCGGCGGAGCCGCGCTGCGGAGCTCCCGCAGCCCGCAGGCGGCCGGCACCGGCCCCGCCGCCCGCCGCCCGCCCCGGGCAGGTGGGGTCCGCGGCCGCCGCGGGGGTGCCGGGCCCTGCCCCGGCGATCGGTCAGTATCCGCGCCGCCCCGCGCCGCACTCACCCAGAAGACGAAGGAGTAGATGATGAGGAGGGTTTTCAGACACGTTATCACGGGTTTGGTCTCCATTCTCCTCGATGCCATAATACTGAGATCCCGGCTGCAGGCTGGGCGCGGGAGGAGGAGGAAGGAGGGGAGGCGGGCGGGGGGGGGGCGGAGGGAGGTGAGCTCAGCGCTGGGCTCGCCCCGCCGCGCCGCTCGCCTGAGCCCGGCTTCCCGCGCCGCCTGCCGGCGCCCGCAGCCCCCCGCCGCCAGGGGGCGCTGCCCGCGGGGCGTTGCCGGGGGGAGAGGGGCTGCGCGGGTGGGGGCGGGGGGGCGCGGGGTGGGCGAGCGGCCGGCGGTGCTGCCGCTGCCGACGCTTCTCAGCGCCGCGTAACTCGCTGAAACATCATAGGCTCATAGAATCGGTTTGGTTGGAAAGGACCTTTAAGATTATGGAGTCCAACCATTAACCAAACACTGCCAAGTCCACCACTAAACCATGTCCCTCAGCGCAACATCTACACGGCTTTTAAATACCTCCAGGGATGGTGACTCAACCACTTCCCTGGGCAGCCTGTTCCAATGCTTGATAACCCCTTCAGTGAAGAAATTTTTCCTGATATCCAATCTAAACCCCCCCTGGCACAACTTGAAGCCGTTTCCTGTTGTCCTATCGTTTGCTACCTGGGAGAAGAGACTTCGTGTGCTGGGGGGTGACTGCAGGGCACGGGGCTCTGCCCCCCGGGTCAAAGTGGGTGGAATATCTCAGGGGTGGGAAAAGAGCTTGAGGTTTTAAAAGATGAAGTGAAAGACACCCCCCCGGCAGCCCCCCTTTGATTGTGAAGATGCATTACTTGGCTGGCTCAGGGACTTGGGGAGGTGGAGCTGGAAAGTCAGAGCTGGACAGGGAATTGCCTGTATGGGAGAAAATGTCTTTCAGTGTCATGATGAATGTTTGTGTTCATATTCAAGCTGCGAGGATCTGGAGACTGTAGCAAGTGCAAGTACCGCAGGTTTAACAGTGTTTTGCTTACAGCCATGTAACACGGGTGAGCCAGGCTGTACCTAAGGGGAAGATCTCTGCACCAGACCCATTTGAGGGGCCAGGGCTTCTCCAGCTCTGCATCTCTGACATATCTCTCTTGGGCAGCCTCTAGTGAAAGGGATAGGATTGAGACAGTAGGATTTATGAATGTTACCTTACAAAAGCTGATCATGAAACTGGGATGTTGCCGGAGCCTGGTCTCTAACCTTGGCTTCACTTCAGCCTCAAATCTGAACTCTATCCTAAAACTAATCTGGGTATTGAACCCCAGCCTAAACTGATCGGAAACGATGTACTTCTGTATGTCTTTGAGACCCTGAGCTTCAGCTGGAACAGTGCTGGCTCATCTCTGCCGGGCCAGGATGGACCTCGAGTGGCAACACACCCTGGAGAGAGAACAGAGCTCTGGCAAGAGCCTGCTTCTTGTCATTGTCACTGCAGCTACCAGCCCACTGTAAAATCTAGCAAGGGATGGACAGCAGAGAAATAACCATATTAGTCTAGGAATGTAAAGGGAGCTGATCCTGCAGAGCCGTGGCAGCAGAGCAGTGATGTGGGTCTTGCCAGAGCCTCCTCTTGGGGGGAGGGATAAAAGAGGCTTCTAGTGTGGCTGCCTTCAAGAAAAGTATGGCCAGAGTGTGCACATGTACCTTGGTAGCCTGAATGGCTGCACCAAGACCACAGGCAGGTGTGGAGGGAATGCTTTCAGGTTTTCCTTTCACCTTTTGGAGGAGGGTATGCCTGCGTGGGAGTGAACACTGGAGCGCAGCATGCCCCTCCAAAATGATGCACCTTCACACCCCCCAGAGCAGTGCTCTGAATTATACCTTTTACTGCATTAAAATCGAAAGAAGGTCAATGCTAAGCAGCGTATCTCCTCAAGCTACAAAAACAATCTAGTTTGTGCAGCTGAGGCATATCAAAGTGATAAACCAGACTTTGCCAGTCAAGGGATAGTGTTTAAAAACAGAGAGAGAAAAACTGGTCCCCGAGCAAGTGTTTTTGTAATATGCAAAAGTTTTGCTATGAAGACTGCCACAAGATTTTGCTGGGTTTGACTTATGACTTTAAGAGAGAGTTGGTTATTTTGATAGATAGCCTACTGTTTCCCAAAACAATGAAGGCATTTAAAGGATGCTTGGAGGGGGAGTATTCTGCAGGAGATATTGTTCTTTGAAGCATTCACCACTTTTGTGGAAAATTCAGATGACAGGTGCATAAATCTTTATTGACTTGGCCATTAAAATGTAAATAAGTGCAGTAACTGCAAAAAATTATATTGACACTAACAACAGTTACAAATATTCACTGTACAAAAGTTACAGTAAGATTTTTTGACAGCAAATAGCTAAGCAAGAGCAGGAGAAACTTATCTTCCTGCCCCTCACACATGGGCTGTAGAAAAGATAAATTCTGCTGTCACAGGTCAGGGGACAGTAACCATTTATTTCAGTAGCTATGGTTGCACCTCCCCTCCAGGTGTTTTTAAGAAAGCATGAAACAAAATATAATATCAACCAGAATTTAAATATCCAGCTAACAGAGAGTACGTATGACAAAGGCGATGGCTTACATTAACAATAGCGTGTGATTTTAGGTCACTCCATTTTGTAGTGCCTAACGTGAGATACTTAAGGTGTCTCAGCTTAACCTCAGGCACCCAGAATAGTGTTCACCTCTAAAACATTGGCTTCCATTGCTCGTCAGGGAACGGTGCGGACTAAATGACCAGTTTTCCGATGAGGATGCTGTTCTCTCCAGCTTCCCGGGACTATCAGTTGTGTCTTCTTCTGTTTCACACTTTCAGGGTCAGAGTTACAGCAGCGGGGCTTAGGGGAAGGTCAAGGTGCTCTTGCAAGAGATGTCAGCCCCTGAGTCTTCTCACAAGGATCATGCCCTGAGAACTGAGAACCAGATACACCATGTTATCTCCACCTGAACCTACAGTCTCCTGCCAAGACTGTCTTTGGAGGAACGCTGAGTTGCTTTTTGACATACAGTCGAGCAGCATGTACTTTATCGAATGTAGATGCAAATTTTGGATTAAAAATGAGAATGTCTGAATGGAGCTGGACATAAATCTGCCTGGTTATGGCAAATACCATTAAAATATGACAAGAGCACCAAGACATCAAACATTTTAGGCTTAAATGGAATTACCGAACAATCGCTAGCCTTCATGTGTGCATTAGTAACACATTTACCTTTTAAAATTATTTTTATCATATTTTTGCAGATTTGGGAGTGCAGATTTTCACAGATTTCTTGAACAAAACCAAAGCCAGTCTTTCTAAAGCAAAATAAAGTTCTTTAATCCATGTTTGCAAAGTTGGGAATGTAATTGCTCTTCACATCTCCCCCCAGAGAGAACATTCTTGTAGTTATTCAAAACAGGACATTTTTGCCTAATTTGAAATATATTTCTTTAAAACACTAGCAGTTTGCAGGGGTTTATTCTCACAAGCAGTGCCCGTGAGGTCCTTTTTCTTCATAATACACAGGGAATATCTTCTTTCTTAATAAGTCTGTCTGCAGCACATCGGTCTAGAAGGAGCTCCTTCATCCCATGACAGAAGAGCATCATATTGTAGAAAGTGAAAATGAGGACTTCCATCCTTACCTGAAGCTGACATTGGTTATTTGATGGTTAAAAAGAAACATTCTGTGGAAAGTGGTGGAAAGATGTAAACAGCCATTGTATCAAGTGTGATAAGGCCTCCCACCCTTCTGCAACGATAGCAGGTGTCATGAAATGTGGAGCTTTCTTCTCTTCATGCCCACTCTGGCCTTCCCTGGATTCCCTGTGGTGCTGTTGAAGATAAAGGCTGCAACCTCTGCGGTCCTTTATTGGGCATTCGGGCTTATGATCCACACTCTCTCCAGCCTCCCTGGAGAGCAGAGGTTTGAGGGGTTTTTCTCCCTCTCTCGTTCCTTCTCTCTCCATGTTGCAGCTGTCCTCAGCTGTCAGTACCTACAGCCTGCGTCAGTCCATTGCAGAGTAAAGACAATCTTTTTTGGCAAAAGGCAGAAAGAAGAGGGAAAAAAAAAGTCTAATAATTTTGCTGTGCTCGTGTGTCTCGGGTGAGTTCAGGCGGCTCTGTACAGGTCCCACCAACACCTCTGCATGGTAATTCCTCTCTAAGGAGGCAGAACTCTTGCATGGCAGCCAGTTCTTTACATGGCTGGTAGCTGCATGCTTTTGGCAGGGGCATCAGTGGGACCAAGCTGTCAGGCCCAAGCCCCAAAATGTGTTTTCTAAGGAAGCCTCAGGCTTTATATGTCCCAGGGAAGCCATGGGGGGATACACAGCCAATCTCAGAGAATGATTTGTCAGAAGAGACCCTGTAAGGAGGCACACGTAGTGACAATGATGTCAACTAAGGTATGCTCATTTACAACGACCAATGAAGAACATCCAGTCTGCTGCATCACAGACATAAGGGAGCAAATACAGACATCAGCTTTAGTACTTTATCAACAAGTATGAGTAAAGATGAAACACATATTCAGCACCGATTCAGGAAAAAGAGCTTGTGGGATGGATCTGCAGTATTGAGAACATAGTGCCACCTCAAACTGATGAGCAAGCAGTATGTATTTACAGAGGAAGAAGTAGTAATACTAAGAAGCTTTCTTAGACCTTTTACGAAAGTCTTAGGATGCTTTATAGAAATGCACATCATGCTTTATGAATTATGCTCAGTAAATTAAGGCTTTTGGCTTATGTTAGGCCAAAAAGAAATGTCAATGGAATAAGAATCAAAAGTAGTTGTTTTAAGAGAGAAAAGTGGTAAAAAGAGTGAACGTTATACCTCTAACAACACAAACTAACCAGTTACAAGATCAAAAATGGTACTGAGATTAACAAAACTGAGGTAAAGCCTATACTCTCATCCTCCTAGAAGCCAGCTGGCAACTAGGTATATCCACTTGCCATGTTTGTTTTAGTGCTGTTTTATAATAATTATTACATGACAATAATTATCAGCTCTGCCATGCTGTGATCTTCCTTTGGCTCTGGATTGTTCCTTGCTACAGGGACAGTGAAATACTTCATTTTTTGCAGCTTTATTTCTGAAGCTTGAGCAGCTTTGTCCCAAAATCGAACCAAATGTGTGGAGGCAGGAGGGAGCGTGTGGTGGAGGGATGTCCTTTATCCCATTTCTCTTCAGAGCAGGCAAGTAATATCTGGCTTTTATCAGTAATGTCTAGAAGAATACGCTTTTCATAACTTTTCCTATTTCTCAGCAAATATCTTGATTTAAAAGGGAAAATCCTAGCTGTTTTGTAGGCAGGCACTTCTGATGGCTTGTGATGACTTTCCTGGTTACTCTAAAGCTATGCAAAGTGTCCTCTCTGAAGGGAGTGGAACAGAAATACATTTGTGACTAAGTATAACTACCATAACAGGATAAATTAAGATCACCAGCATTTACAGAGAAAGGATGGAGGACTTGGAAAAGATAAGAGGTCAGAAAGCAGAAAAATACACAAAGAGCATATCTATATTATTTCAGGAGAAGCATTATTACATCTCCAGATGATATGAGTTTTGGCACACAGCAAGAAAAATGGAGCCATACAATTTTATAATCTTTATCTTTAGCAATAAAGTGACAATTAACCCTGCACATTTGCCAAGTCACTCAGATAGGTTTGTCACACTCCGCGGTTTCTCTTTTTTAAATTGTTCTATTTCTTTGTAGTTCTGAATACCAGCGCCAGATTCAGTCCTGGTGTCCGTGGAATATCTGGACATTTTCTGAAAGTCAGTAGGTAATTTACAATTACCTTGGAAAGAATTAGATCATTTCTTCTTCTGGGAAGATCAATGTGAGGGGTTAAGAAGCATCTGTGAGGCCCCTTCCCCTGTCCATGATTTTCTGTTATTTAGCTTCTGTCAAGAAGTGTGGTGGAGCTGCACCTTAAAATTCGAACACCACAGCGTTCCATGCTGTTTCCATATTCCTCCTTTTCCTTTCTTGACTGTGCCGTGATTTGTTTTCACTAGATTTCACCTAAGCAAGTGCAGGCAGAACTGGGGATCCTGATTTATTCTCCAGCACTGTCAGAAGTTACCTCTTGTCATCACAGGTTTGTAAGTGTTCACATAAGAAGTGGGAGCAAACAAGCAAATTCCAGCTTTTCTGTTACGCAGGTGCAGCTATCCGCTTACGGGACAGAGGCAGACTCCTGACTGACATGTAACTGTCTGCTTATTGTGCAGTGTTTTCAGGGACTCCTGAATGTCCTTAGCTTATGGATAGAAGGATTGGGAAACCTGAGGTGTGAGACAGCTGATGGACTACAGGCAACGTGGATGCTGCTGAGGGAGGTCGGGATGTGGAACTTCCACTGCAATGGAAAATGATATTATATTAGTGTGACACAACAGCATGGGACGAGGTGAAGCACCATAGGAAGAGGATCACGTCAGGGACCTGCCAATTCTGTCATTAACTTCGGGGTACAACTGGCAGGGCCTGATTCCCAGTGGGAGGACGAAAGAAGATGATACCCTGGGACACCCAGAGGAATCCCTACTTTATACAGTACAGAGGAGGACAAGGGACAGTGTGAAGAGAGTCACAGAGGCCACGGTGAGCCCAAGAGCTCTTCAATAAATAGCCGTGCTCAAGGTGGCAAAATAAGACCATGCACACAGTGAAAGGAACTTTGAGGTACACTGCATGAATTTTGAGCCAATGTGTTTTCTCTTGACATGGTGCCTCGGTTTCCTTCTCCTCTAAACAATGACTCCTCTTCATGCCTTCAGAAAACAAGAGGATTGATTTTAAAAGTAACCATTTATTTTACAACAACATACTAGTGATAAAAAGAGAAAAATGACAACAATTTAATAGCATGTTTTGGTGAATAGAACTAATCTGTATAAAGCAATAACATTTAAAAAACAATTCATTACAGATAAGGTTTAATGACAACAAATCTTAAAACAACCAAAGAAACAAGACTGATACTTAAAGCGTATCTTGTGCCCACCTCAGGGCCGCTCTAGGCAGAGGTCTTGATTTTTAAGGACAGCCTGTTGCATGTTGCATACAGGTATCTGTTACATGAGCATGCAAAAGATCTAGCTCCAGCTTAGAGACCCAGCTGTTGTTTCTGGAGCAGGCTCCTTCCTTGTGATGCTGGGGAATGGAGCAGATGTGAACTGATCACTCAGACACTGCTTGTTTCTTGGATGAGCCAAGAGAGGTGGATGAGAGCAACTGTTCTTCCCTTGCAGAAGATTTTTTGCTTTGTGCCCACATACCTTCCTTCTGGAAGAGCAATCTCAGCACTGTTTCCTGGAGACACCCTTTGCTTATCCTTCTCAGGTTCCTTCAGTGAGCAGCCTCATTTCTTCCACAACCATACGACAATTTCCTAAGCCATTGCATGAGGAGCTCTGTTCCTCTAAACAGAGGAGCAGTGAACACTCAGGGAGTCAATTCGTGTCAGTCTTACCAGCCATACCAAGTGCTGCCTGTCAGGCCCCTAGCACACCCTCCTACCCTTCCTAGGGTCTTGGCTGCTTGGGCTCAGGGCCAGCTTAGATAACGGCTGCAGTCGTCACGTCTGGAATCAAAGAGTTGTTTGAGAAAACACTGTGAGAATCCTCGGTGGGAAAGGCTGCCCTTGTCTCAAGAGGTGCTTTTAAGCTGGACACTCTACCTGTGCTCTCTGCCTGAGCTACGCTGCAGCTACGTTGCAGCCGTGCCCATGCCCATACCTGTGCTCCAAGCTGGCCACTCACCCTAGATGAGCTCAGGTCAAGGCATGCAAGAAGCATATGCAGCTTGTTCGTAAAGCGTCCCTGGCACTGGAAACAAAGCACCATATGCTCAAGCAGCAGGAGCCAAAGGACGAGCCTGAAGCAAAGGGACTTGAGAGCAGAAGGGCAAGGAGGTGCACAGGAAAGGCACCAGGACATCTTGCTTCGTGCTGCCCTATTCCTCCTTATGGGGCACTGGTGGATAACACACAGCTACCTCCTCTCCCTGCAGCTCCAAGGGGGTGGCTCTTCCACTTCACTTTCTGATATCCCGCCCCCAAGATGGCTACTGTTTCTAGGCATCTTCCTCTCTCTCTCTCGCTGCTTTTGGCCACCGTCACCTCCACCTGTCTTTGCCTCCCAGTCTCTCCCAGGCCCTTGCTGTGTTAGCTGCCTGCTCAGCCCACTGGGCAGGTGAAACCAATAGCAGTACCAGCAATAAGCATTGGGGCAAAGAGATCAGGTCCTGTGCGTGTGCCATTGTCCCCAGTACAGAGCACGGCAGGCAAGCCCCAGTGCCGCTGTCACTGACGCATAAGGCACAAAGGTTGCCCGCATCGCTGGCCCAATGGTCACATTGGGTCTGCTGGAACCTGACTTAGACTGTAGATAGGCAGACTTTTAATTAACACAGAATCAACTAGGGCTTTCCTTTTTTAACATGTGTAGCTGAGACTGATAAGGTTTTGTAACGGTTGATTGCCTTTGAAATGTATGGTTCTTTTCCATGTTTGTCCTGAATTGCATGTATTCATTAATGTTTCTTTTTTTTTACTGGCAACCAACAAAAACATACCTGTATTAGGAACTGAGATAAAGGGTTTATTGACTCATTTGAAAGAATTTTTAATGATGTAAAAGTCACTTATATTCAACACTCAATCTCACATGGCAAAAGGAAACATAAAAAAGGGACCGCATAAACATCAGCAGTACAACACACTGTGAAAACGATCTCTGAAGACCTCCCTACGCCGTGCAGCTTCTCCTGGGGCTTCTAACCTGGTGCTCAAGAGTTTCAGGTCAGCACCAGAACATCCCACATCTTCCTGCCATCATGCTGGCTTCACGGATGAGGGAAGCAAAGTGTGCTATCAGTCCATGGGAGTCACTGCAGGCATCCCACTGACACTGATGTGAATGTCCCGTGGGGAAGAAGAACTGAGCAAGTGTCTCATTCATCACTTTGGTGCCTGAGAACCTACAGGCTTTAGAAAATGAAGTAAGTCTCTCTGTCTCTTCTCTTTTTCCATTTCAGGGAAGCAATTTTCTTGTTTTCCTTTCAGCTTGCATTTTACAGTCCTCTCCAAGTGCCAGCCCAGCCTACAGACCTGCACAGGACCTTTTATTCCACAGGCCACCTTTGAGGAGGTTGTCACATGCCAGTTGCACAACGTACATAAGTGAAGGAGCCACATGGACTGCACATGTCACATGAAGCCAAACTAAATTATATACTGTTTTTTGCGAGGTTCTGGTGACTTCAGATGCACAGCAAGAGCCTCTATAATACTTACAAATTACTGACAGGATATTATTCCCGTGCAGGAGCAGGACAAAAGAGACGCAAGGTGGGTGCACCGCGGAGGTGGTACCATAGGGAAAGAACTTCACCACTTCCACGCAGGAATGAGAGAACCAGGTACACCTTTCAGGGACGTGTTTTGATGCAGGATTTATTTTTTTTTATTGCCTGGATAACACTGCTGACATTCACAGCATTGCTGTAGTTGGTAAAGTAGTATCAAATAAAACATGGAGTTCTACATTTACTTTCTCCTGAAGATTTTTCGGTCAAATTGGGTCAACTTCTAAGTAAAGAAAGAGAGCATTTTAATCTGTCAGCACTGCAAAACTAGCCTGGGATTTGAAAATTACTTTTGTGCTTAGAAATGTTGTGAACTCTGAATTTCGCAAGCAGTATTGTTGGTGCATAAGATATAATGGTATATAATCTGAAACTTGATTATTTCTGCTTTGCTTAGCTTACCATTATTTTAGCAAATGTTTGTTTTCGTGGGTTTTTGGTGTAATATGAGCAAATAAAAGCTCCATAAAAATATTTTTGCCAACATTGAAAATAAAAAATAAACCAACATCCCCCCAGTTTTTTAAGCAGTAGCATTTGTCACCTTTATAAAAATACTCTCTATTATAGACATGAAAGCAGATCATAAAACCGCTCTGCCCAGGTCTGCAGGGGAATCAAACAGATGGCAGAGCCCACTGCAGTTTGGATGAAGATTTCATAACTAGATATGCAAGGGAATAGTAAAGTGGTTTCAAGGTCAGTGATGAGGTGAAAACTGTGGCCAGATTTTCTTCAGCTAGGAGCATGTGCAGCCTTTCTCACACATTTAAAGGAAAGGCACCAAACCCAGAAATTCCTTCACTACCAGGAACAAATGCCCTCGCTGCAAGAAGATATTGCAACAGGGGGAGAATTTGCTTGCTTAACTGGCATTTTAAAAATGCAGATTGTACACTAATTTTTTCCAAATAGTTGTTCATGACTATAAGTGTATCTGTGAGTATGTACTTTTTCAATTCAGTTAGATCTGCAGGTGGACATACAGCAGATTATAAATAATATTAGTTGTGAATTTTGGCAACAAAAATGATTCTCAAATAATGGTTATTGTTTTTCAATTAGTTCTAGGCCCAACACGCATCTAGAGCTGTTGGCAGCCGATTTTTTCCTCTGTGCTTGTGTCTTTTATGCCCCCACAAATCTCTGAATCGAGTAGTTATGTCTTTAAATGGAGAATTTCCTCCCTGATTTGTTGTGTTCTTTTGAAAATAAAAACGCCTAGCAATCTAGCTTTTGACATCCATCAGGCTCAGCTACATGGATCTGGAGGCTGTATTTCTCTCATGTTTATGTTATTAGTCTGGTTTTAGTTAATTTTCACTTCCAGATGTCTCTTGTGCCTGTTTTTCTTCTGGTTAACAGGATATAAATTACCTTGATAGGCCCGAGCTCTTTGCTCTATTTTACTTGTTTAATTTCTGTATACGTTTTACAGC
The DNA here is from genome assembly GCF_013368605.1 of Nyctibius grandis. NCBI lineage: Eukaryota > Metazoa > Chordata > Aves > Nyctibiiformes > Nyctibiidae > Nyctibius > Nyctibius grandis. The sequence continues at coordinate 28,568,210 of NC_090659.1, forward strand.
CTGATCCCTCATCATCACAAAATAGCTTTTACTGGCTTACGACACAGATTTCACTACAGTTATTTAGTGGAATGAGATATGCACAACCGACTGAAGAATCAGGCTTGTAGTCTGGGCACTTGTCTCCTCTTTCATTAAAGGGGCACGAAGACCTGCTCTGGTGAGGGTTGGATCCAGCTCCCAGACAATTACGAAAACTCTGGTTAGCATGGCTGAAAGAACGGAGATGTGGGTTACTGTTATGAAGGATGACTCCTACTTGCTAGATTGGGATGTTATCTTCAGAAAACAATGCTAAACTGCATCCTGTTTAGTACCTCCCTTCCACGAAAGGCAAGGGTTTTGGCTTTACTCATTATTAGTGAAAAGTGTTGTACAACAGAGTTAGCAGATCTGCAATGAGGTGGCTGCCAAGCAAATCAATTCTATGCTGCGTCATCTTCTGCTGAATCACTTCTGGTCCTGAGGTTTTCCCCTGAGGGAGTGGAGGATGGTGCCAGGGTCTGGGTAGCTCCTCCAGGTTTTTTCCTGCAGGGGTTTCTGAAGAAGGATTGTTGGGGTCCAGTAGTGTCAATTTTGCCTTGGTGGACTTCAGCAGATCCCCACAACACTTCTTCAGTTATGAGTGGGCTAGGTGCCTTTGCATATGGATATGTAGCTGCTGGATTATATAAAGCACTGCAGCAATCAAATACTTCCTGCTGTTTTTCCAGAGAACTGCTGCAGGGACACTCAGACATTGCATGCAAGGATCCCAGGGCACCTTGTACTTTTCTCTGGAGGCTTTGAAAACTTAAAGACATGAGATCCAGTGATCTTAGAAAAAGCCTGGGAGCTGGTCCTCAAGTACTAAAGTTGAGTGGCAGGGACAGCCCCTGCCCTGTTCTGTGCTGCCATTTCTGCATTGGTAGCCCAGGGCTAACTAGCATTCAACTAACTATAGGCAGTCAAAAAGAATAGAAATGCATCTAAAATTTTCCAAAGCTTACAAAAATATGAAGAGTCATTACTACTTCATCTCTAACCAAAAAGGCACTGGTTCAGGGGCCTGCTCTTTGCAGTTAACATCTCCAGACAGTTCTTGGTGGGACAAGTCAACTTGCAGGAACATCTGCTTCACTTAGGGATCAGATGCACGTCCCTTTTGGGCACCTTCTTCCTGCCAACCAACTCAGCTGAACAGAGGCTAAGAAAAGCAGTCACAAAGCAGCTGGTGCACATACTGATGGTTATCACTGAAGTTGCATGTTAATTGTTATTCAGACTTGCATTGTCAAATGCGCTATTTTTGGTTTTAGGCTACTCAGCTGAGGTCTTGAGCTCATGGTGATCAAGGATCACGAAGGAGACTGTGCAGCAAGTCAGTGAGATTTGTATGCTAAAGTCACTCGTGCTTTGAGAGCCTGCCAAAAATAATGTTTCAGAGGGTGTGTATAACTGCCAAAATCAAGCTGATGAATGGCTGTATCATTGAATTTGGGTGCAGAATGAGGGTCAAGTTCAGAACAGTCTAGCAGTAGGCTATTCACACAATCTAAGCAGAATGGGACCAGGGCATTTTGTAATCAACACTTATTAAAAATAAGTTATCTAGCTCCATTTTATTCTAAAGTGCAGCAGAGGGAGGGCAGAGAGGAGTTAAATCTGGAAGGTAGATAACAAGGCAAGTTTAGGGCCATACAGTTCGAGGCTTATCTGAGCATTTGGGAGTTTCCTCTAGTTAGGCACAGTAAAACAAGGAAGGGGGATGCTGATGGTCTCTTCTGGAATGTGTACACATCCAGGAGTTGGTTCTGCAACACTGGTGTTCACTGTTTTCTTCCAGGAATATAGTTGTTCATGTTTCATATTAATTCAAAACACAGGAATAAGTCTGTAGATGAAATACTGCATGCTATTTTTCCTGAAGATGAGAGGAGTTTGAATTTAAATGATGAGGCTTAGTTCTGAAAGCATATAGCTTTGCATTCACTTTTTTATTGAAGAATTTTATCTCCCTGGGTAATAGACAGGTGATACAGCAAGAAGCATATAACTTTTTCGTATCTGGAGAAAGATGGCAAAGAAAAACACAGATCAGGTATAGAAAGTGTCAGGTCTTGGCTGAATAGCCTCCCCTCTTAGCTTTTGCTTTTCAATTCCATTTACATTCTTCTCTTTAACCGTTGGGTGCTTTCCCATTAATTTTGACTGAAAGAACTTTTTTATGGCAAGTTACTTTGGGCTCAAGCAAGTTTTAACCAGTTTTATGGTCAAAGACCCATTTGACCAGGAGAGATATTACAGTAATTCAAGTCCACATGACGACTGCTGAGAAAAAAACTAAAAGAGCTTACCTAAGAGATAATACTACCTAAAGTAACTGCCAACCATGATACTGCTAATTGCTATTAACTTATGAGAAGTGCAATATAATTTCTAACACACACAAAGGACAGTGAATGGAGGTATGTAGGGAATGTCATGGACAATTTAATTAAAATAACTGAATAATTGGTAATTGTGGATACATCCTACTATGATTTTTGCGACCTCAGTGGTATCCTTTCTTATACATCAATCATAAGCTCTCGGAGTGATGACTAGCCAGTCCAAATCCATGGAAAAATGGCCAGTCCTTGGTGTGGCACTATGTCCAGATAATGACAAAACAGACAGATGACTAAGAAAACCACTTAATGTAAATTAGTCGTTTGTAAACAGAAAACTCATGTGAGAGCTCATGGTGCACACAGGAAACAAATGCAATAAGAGAACAGCAAGCATGTAAGTAAATGGAGTTTAGAGCTGAGGCTGTCTACTCAAAATAATCTGTATAGTGTTGCCATAATATCTAGTGATGGACAAATCCACCCCATTGGATCTGGACATACTGGTTTAATAGATATTAGTTGGTTCTACACCTGTGCTTAGATTACTAAATGGCTTGTACAAGGTAAATTAAATCTCATGGCAGAACATTACATTAGAAACATGAGCTAATCTTTATAGACTCAAATGATTGCAGAGCTATTCCAAATCACGAGTGATGATTTATACCAATCTTTTTATTAATTTATTGCCTGCTCCTAAATTGGAGAGTTGCTCTTCAGATAAAATGTCTCAGTTAAAAGAAGAACTGAACTCCAGGAAGACAGAGGACCTTGATTCAACATAGCAAAGAGGGCAATAAAGATTGAAGAGTTTGTGAATGATGTATTAGTTTGCAGTTTGAATTCAGCTCCAGCAGAAATCTTACCAAGATGCCCAGTTCTCTTTCCACACTTACCTCTGGACAGCAGATCTGGTAGCTGTCCATTTCATTCAGTGAACAGTCAGATTTTGAACCATGTGCTAAATAGTTATCAGTTTCTCCCTCTTTCACCCAAACAAGCCCATTTCAGTTATCTTTAAGGTTGGAGCTAGAGCAGGGCTGCGCACATACGGAGTTTGTCTTTAGCTGCACTCTTCTGCCCAGCTCCTGCTCAGATGCCTCGTTCTGTGCTCCAGGGCTGGACCACAAACACCTCGCCTCTGGTCAAGGAGAGACATTTCAAGGACTGAGACATCACCACGTCTCAGGGATTCCTCCTCTGCTTTACCGCCACCAGCCATCAGTCATGGGGAGCTGGGCTAAAAGTGTTGGCTGCTTTGTTCCCTGCTCTCCTTGTGCTTCCTCATGTTCTCCCAAACACCCCCTGCCCACACGGTGAGAGTTAAACCTGGATGGTACCAATTCCTGCAGCGTACAAGCACTGATGAACTACAGTCCCTCTCCAAATATCCCTGCAAACAAACTGTGGCAATTCAAATGTTTGCTGAAAAACAAAGGAAAGGGGTGAAAGCCTGGCTGAGCAGGATCATCTGTCTGCTTAGGCACAAATACTTGAGGGGACCTTTCTCCATTGTTTTCTCAGCTAATTTCTAACTATATACTTAACAGAATAGCTAATTAATCGCCCACTGTCAGTGACTATGATCAAAAAATACCGGTAGTCTCCAGAGAGAAGTATGTTTCATTCTCCTGGGTGAAACTGAAGGTGACAATGCTGCAAAGCCTGGAGGGTGAAGGTGGGCCTCCATAGGAGACACGAAGAAGAGGTGGCTATACATTCATTAGACAAAGAGGTCACATTTTTAAAGGTCAGATCTTTCATCTTTCTTTTCCTAGGTACAAGCTGACTTTGAAGTGCATTTCTACACTAGCTGTAAATAAAGAAACTTAAATTTAGGCCAGTTTATGAAGCACCACTCAATACTATAGCTTACATGGCATGTTCTCTTTTGAGACTCGTAAAAAGCAAGTCTATACCAAGAGGTGTTGCCTTACAACTGGTGACAGATTCTTGCAGAATCGGAGATTGGAAATGAACATCTCGGCAATGGTGAAAACTGCTTTGCATTTGGAGAGCAGGAAGTTAAATGGCTAGCCTGTGTCAATTTCTTAGCTGTGCAGCAGTGCTAAAAACAGACGTACCAACAGTTTGCCTGCTTTTACAAATTCAGGTTGCCCTAGTTTATATGGATATACGTCTGGGTGTGTATGTATGCACAGTTACTCTGGGTGAATGGAAAAAAGAGCTCCACCTAGAAAAACTGTTGTGTATTTTGGGTCTGTTACAGGCTTAGAGGGACACTGGCAAAGGCTGGTTAATGCCAATGCAAAAAATGTGGCTTATAAATCAGAAAAAGGGATTGTGGTGCATTTAGAGTAGCCAGTTCTGCTTTATGAATAGGGCATCCCATGGAAGTGAGTAGTGCTGCTGGACATGGAGTACAGCTGCATATACTGTATATAGACAGTGTAGAAGAAGACCGACATGGCTAGGCTTGCCGTTGCCATGTTAGGCAGGAAGCCCTTGGTGTGGTCTAAAGGAATAAACCAGCTCAGTGGCCTTTTTTATAGAATTTATCAAAATGAATAATAAATGTAAACTGAAGCAAGCATGCTACTTAATTTATTTACAAAACTAATAAAAATGCAAAAAATACAGTAATCAAATTATGTTCTCAAGTAAGAATGAATCAATAGATTAATAGCTTCAAAGTGCTTCCGTACCAAATTAACACAATAAGCAATCAAATCAAATTATGAGGCTGTCACTTTCACTCTCGGTCCTTGTCACTAATGAAGTTGTGAAGAATGAGTCAGGGGAAGAGTTGTTTGCTTTCAGACCAAAAGTATCCGTCATCCTACCCAAAACACTCCTTTCACTTGACTGGGGAGGAGCACAGGTCACACCACGTGTTTGATTTGGACTTAGACCCTTACCGAGCAAGAGTGAGAGAGGTGAGTGATATTCCTCTTTCAACCTAAGTTATGTGCAGCCATCCAGGCACAAACAATAACTATTCACATAACATTTCTTACAGTCTTGTGGCTGTTGCAGGCTAATGGGTGTCATTCCCAGTTCCCCTGCCCATGCACACAGTTTGTAGGATAGCAGGTCTACCCTCTTAACACACATGGGATTGATAAATAATGCATAATGGCAGCTTTTGAACAGCTTTCGACCTCATCAGAACTTCCTGACTAGCTCAGTGCCAGGCTGACATCTATTTTTATGAAACTGTGAAAGGTGTTTCTCCCCGAGTTGTACACAAATGCTCATTTGTAACCAGGGGAGGAGGGTGGCAGGAGGAAGAAAGAAAATAATTAGACTGAAGTCAACCTGGCAGAAAAGCGATTCAGTGAGGAGCCAGAGGTTGTGCCTGCGAGCCTGGACCATGACAAGGAGCCAGGCAAGTGCCCACTGGACAGGGCTAGACCATGCTGAGTCCCTGGAGCAGAGCTGCTCAGGCACCACTTGATTCACTACTGGTGACACACAAATTAATGGGAGGCAATATGGGGAAAAATGGGAGGGATGGAGAATGTACTGCTCAACAACCCCCAGGAAAACACGTTCTACGAGAAGCTGCGCTTTCTGATGACTTTAGTATTCCCTTCCTGAAACAAAGCTGAACCCCAGTGAGTCCTGGGGATAAGAGGGCTCGATTTATCCTGCGTAGAGATATGCTGAGAAAAAAAATCTCTGGATATTTCTCTCACTAAAATATCTCACTAGGAGAGTTCAAAGGCAGATACTAGTGGGCTTTATCAAAAGAAAGAGCTTTCAACCCATCAGAGAGCAACAATGTGCCGCCCAAGGAATATGAAGATAAGCTACTATAATTTCACGCTGTGTTATTTTATTCCATAAGACAAACTATTACTTTCTTTCACAAATTTATAATGGTGACCATACAAATTATGGTTTGATGTCACAGGCAGTCTCATGGTTTAGCTAGTAGGAGAGAGAAAAAGGTAATTGCAAAATGTACAATGACAATAAAACAGCAAAGCTATGTGGCTATGTTAACAATTATTCTTGATGTGTGAATGTTTCCACTATATCTAAGTTTCAAGAGGAAGATATCTTTTAAAGGAAAATCCTTCCCAGAATTCTAATAAAGGCCAGAGGAAATGAATGGTGAACCTCGTGGTGAGGTGGGTGAGCAGCATGAACAAGGTAGGAGGGAAGTTAGCTGAGAGGTCACTTGTTGCTTCCCGACAGCTTCAGGGAGAGGATGTCAGTCGAGGATTCACTCTGAAGAGACCAGGCATCAGCCTGGCTGTCATTGCTGGGGAAGAAGCTGGAGTGTTGCAGTCTTTGGATATGCAGTGAACAGACAATGCAAGAAAGCAGTTCAACATCACTCCTCTGAGCAGATCACCGTAAGCAACAACCAGAAATTTCTAGCAGGTGGTGAGAGGAAAGCCCCCGCGGCAAGCCTGTGTGGGTGGCTAGTAGGAGCGCAGTGGTCTGCTTCTGTTCTGATACTGTTCTAAAAAGTTGGGAGGACAGTGAAGACAACCTCTCTGGGACAATGGCATTGACTTTAGTAACTCTTTTAAGTGAGGATGAGCCAAAGGAAAATTTGTCGTGGAACAAAACCAAATGCTGTAGAGCATTCTGACTATTGCAGTAGGTGCTTGTTTAACATTGCTGGGAATATTGCTATTAAAATAAATATTTGTTGCTAAGATACCCTGTTAGTTCAATAGCCTTGAAATTTAGTTTGTGTCATTAGACTGGAGGTGCAGATATTTTATAGGTATGTCATTACAGCCATTGCAGACACACCCAGGAGGCAGGGAGGGAACTCCTCAAACACTAATAAGAAATAAAGCAGTTACTAGCAGCAGCTCTGACCTGGAGGGCAAAGCTGTCCTTGGAAGACAAGCAGCTTGCTGAGTGGGAGCAAGATAGAAGAGCGAGAAGGAAAACAGTGGTAAAAGAAGAGGGAGAAACGCGGCAGGCTGAGCCACGAGGGAAGGGAGCGCGCTGCCTGAGAAATGCCACCGCAGCTGCAGCACTGCTGACTTAGGCTGTGTTCACATCAGCCAGCAAGGAGGAGCAGCAGAGGCAGACTTGGAGACCGAGGGGTGGTCTTCCGACACCATGGATCCGTCATCCTTACTACATGAATTTCAGGGGTTTTACTTGAGTCTGGCTCTGGACTTGTGCTATGAGCTGAGGTCCAGCCCATGGCTGGAGCACCATAGGCGTACTGCTATGGTGTGTCTCCTGAGTTAGTGTTGTCCAAGCACAAACAAGCATCCAAAGGTATCTAATTTGGTTGAGCACAAGCCTACTTTTTAGGCCTCTAGCCAATGGTGAAGAAACGTTTATTCCAGCCTTCCTAAAGCAAATTCTCTGTACTGTTAAGAGAGGGAAAGAAGTGTCCCTAGAAACTTCCAGATACGAATTCAGCATCTTTGACTGAGCATCTCTCTCTCCCCCCCGCCTTGATAATTTAGAAATAAGTAGGAAATGCTGGATGACTCATTCCACCAGAGGTACTGCTTTTCTGAGGGGGATCAGCAGCTTCTTAAAGAAAAGGCAGTGGCAGTAGTGTGTCTTTTTCCTCATCTGTCTCCCCCTGCCATTTCACCATGTAATAAGACTAGGGGGTGGAAAATGTGCCTTGAATGTGAGCAGCCTCAGCTCCATGCTTTCTTCAGTCTAAGAAGATCTGGTTTTGTCTGATATGAGAGTATGCCAACCTCAGCATGGAGGGGAGACAGGGAGGGGGCATGATGAACCCTCTGTTTCTCCTGCTGACAGGGGACCTCTCTGCAATCATTAATGGGGCTTAGTTTCCAAACCTCATGAGGCTCAGCTCCCAAACCTCATGGGGCTCAGCAGGAAAGCTAGCAAGAGGAAGTCTGAGTCTCATCTGGGAAGTGGCAGGAGGCTCTGCTCCTTGCAATGTGTCAGTAATAACACAAATGGTCACTGAGTAGGATCCAAGGCGTTTTGGGACACAACACTGACTACCCCTTCTTGAAGGCTAACTGGAGCCATTTTCCTCCTGCCTCTTCTGCTTCTGGCTCCATCACCTTCGCTTTCGAGCCAGAGAGAGGTCAGGGTAAGCAGGGAGGTTCTTTGCTTGTTTAGGTGTCTACCAGAACAAGTCCCAGGGGTGTACCGTACCCTGCCCACACTTGTGGGCACCAGTCTGCAGATTTCCTTACCAGAAAGCACATGAAAGCTTGAAAAACATCAGTCCTCTCTTGCTAGAGACTGAGTCAAAAGGGAAAGCATGAGGGCTGGATCCTTGTTTCAGACACAGAAATCCTGGGGCAATGCTGGCACACAAAGGAAATTTGCCACATATTCCCCCTATTTCTGGAGGCTTTATCAGCTGATATCTTACTAACATTTATGTTTCTCCATTCAGTTTATCCCATTTCATTACAAAGGGCTTTGCCAGATGGTAACCATCGCTGTAGCCATTTAAGATGTTATTGCCTCCAGCTGCCCGCCCTGTCCCTCTGTTCAAAGTTATGACCTTTTAAGAGTCAGCAGAAGGGGATGGGCACCCAACTGCATCCGCTCCCATTCACCATCCCTCACATTAAGGCCTTCAACTAATGCTGTGGACTATAATTTGGAGCAACCAAGGAACAGGTGACGTTTCCTTCTCCTCACATTGTTTAAGGGGAGATAACCTTTGCAACTGGGAGTGAGTGACAGCTGGAACTGGTCACATATTGAAGCAGTTGCTTAAGTTTCTCAAAGCTCATGTGTGGCAGTCGTAAGCTGTGCTGGTCCTAGAAGGGCTTTACTTACATAGTAATATAGGTATGCCAATTTGAACAAAACGGTTTGCACTTGGGTGTGTAGCTGTATCACCATTTCTGCTCTTTGCACTCCTAAAGAAAGCAAAGCTGTATTTTATGAGCAAACCAAACTATCCCAGCAAATGTGAACTCTTGCCAGTATAGCTGGATTTGCACCAGAGGCTTCTGCTGATACAGCTAAGACAATCAAGGATTATTCTTCTCTCTCCTAACAACACACCAGGCTGGAAAATATCTATTGTAGAGACTGGAATAAAAGCAATCACAATAGTTTGTGTTTTCTGCAGTGCTCCAATTTAAACAGGGTCATACAGGCAGCATCCGTGGGTGCAGTTTTACTGCTAAGATCAATTTCAGTGCCCTGCAGAACTTGACTAGTGGCAATGTAGTGCAGCTGTAAAATTAGAAAGTCCAATTATGGCTGGGCTCTGTCTGCACAGCTCTCAGCTTTGGTGGTTGCAGCCACCAACATGTTCACGTGAGAGCAGAAATCTGCCAGACATGCCCCACAGCCAGCCTCTGAGAACAAAATATTGGGAGCACACATGAAGAAGAGGAGCTCACAGTTATAGCTAGCTGCTGTGCTGTCTGCTTGTATAACCATTTTTTACTCATAGAGAAGTGATTCTGGCAGAGTATAAATATTGCCACAACAGTTCTGAGAACAGTGTTGAAGGAGAAATGTGTGGATTAGCAGGGATGGCTAGTGAAGCACTCATGTCACCTCCTGCAGGGTGATGGAAATATTTTATTATTACTAACCTATCCTAGGAAATGGAAGTCCTCCATCCTTTTCCTTGTCCCTGTTGTTTAATAATGAGAGTGGTGAACCATGTGGTGTTCTCAGTCTTCAGAGCAAGAACCTGTGGACAAATTACTAAATTAATTAAAGCCAAGCAGGTAAAATCTTGATCCTACTGACTTCAGTGGGACATGGATTTTACTTTATGTGCATAAACTTGCCCGTGTGTATAAAGTCCTTTCATACTGTGTTCTGCTGTTGTGTAATAGTTAATTTATTTCCCAGTATTAATGTTTAACATAGATTTTTTTTTCCAGTTTTAATGTAGAGTTAATTGATTCCAGTTCTGCCCCAAGTTTCTGGTAACTGAACCATACTTCCTTTGCAGAAAGGTGATGTATGGGGACGTTATTATCTGAACCTGGGACTGGGAGACAAAGAACCCTATGTGTCGATGCCTACCACTCCTGCAGCTGTTTAAAGCAGCCAGCAGTACATGTAATGCTCCCCCATTCCCCACCAGTGACAGTCTGTGCTCACCTTGCAGTGGTGTGAAGAATAATGCGTTTTGCTGACCAGTGGAGGGTGAGGTCCACAGGTACCCAGTTTCTAATCTTGCCTCTCCTAATAACTCCTCAGTAGCCTTGGGCATTTCACTTATTGTCCCTCCCCTTTTTCTCGTATTTATAAACCAGGGATAATATTTATACACTCAGCTGTTATAATGACTATTAATTACTGTTCATGCACTGCTCTGGAAATTAATGTATTGTACAAGTACTAAGTGTAATTTAATTATTGAATATTCAGAATTATTTCATTTTACGTCTATTTTTAGCTCTTGTTTCTTAGTCTGTACAGAAAACATACCCATTTCTTTCAGTCTGCAGAAGACTGTGTTGATGGCAAAAGGTATATATGCCTTGAAGCTGACTGATACAGAAATACGAGACTCTCTAGATGCCTAGAAACCAAAGAAATATTCGCACCATCTTCCATACCCACTAGTGCACATTCTTTCTTCCCTCTCACCTCCCTTCCTTTCTTAGCATTACATGGTGTGGTTTTCCCACCAGTTGCACATTAGACCTACCTGGAGGTTTTGCCCATCTGGAAACAGTTTGGTCTTAAGATTAATCTGTCCCAAATCTTATTTTCAAAACTCATTTCATTTCTGTCTTCTCATCTCATGCTAATTTGTTCATATCTTTTCAAGTTTTAGACTAAGGAAAATAAATTCTGTTTTTTTAATGATCTATGACTGAAAATCATTGAGGATTTGGCTGAACTCTATGTGCATGGCTCAGATGAAGAGTTTCTGTGTCATCAGATATGAGTCAGTCATGGTTTGGCTGAATGGATGTTGCTTGGTCTCTGGCTGCCTGACTTGGCCTCAGTGAATCCTGACCTACCCCCTCAGGAACATTGAGAAAAAGCAGTGCCTGTGCTGTGGGGACTGTGGGGTCCACCACTAAGGAAACTGTATTTGCTCATTGAGTAGATTATTGTCATTATTATGCCTCTTCATGCTCTAGAGAAGAGCGACTCTTGCTCTGTGGAGAATTCAGAAGGACCTCCTTCCCTGTGTCTGCATCAGCCAGGGAGAACAGGGTCCTAAGATTTGTAGCCAGCTAAAAAAAAACCAAACCATACTCCAAAAGCCATAGTGAAGATTTAAGGAAATAGATGAGAGTTGCATGCTCAGCTGCTCATCTTTATGGCCAGATAGGGTCAATGTTCAGACAACAAAAGGTTATAATAAGTTTCTCTACTGGGTGTTTCTCTTCTACAGACAGTTTTGGTGAGTCTACAGAGACTAACTCAAGAAATGCCCATAATTTCTCAAATTCTCAAATCTGTGCACTGCCAGTAACTCTGTTCAGGGAGTACAGGATAAAATCGAAAAGGCTCGGTGACCTTCCTCTGCTACACAAACATCACAGCTGCTGCAAATGAACCTAGGGAAAAGGAGAACAGTATGTTTATACTGGAGTGGAGAGAGGACCAGGAGACTTTTCAGACTGTCTCCTAACCTAACTGTTGCCCTTGAGGTCACCTTGCCTCATGTGAGGCATGATTCAGGGTGCTATAAAGCCTTCATTGCCTTAGGCAGCATCTTTTTCCAGAGGAGCGGTAGGAAGAAAACACAACTGTAGTAAGTTATGAAACAATACAGAGCCATCAACTGGTTCTTCTGGCCTAGTCCCTGAAAAGGAGGCCAGAGACACAGACCAAGATAAATGGCCTTTACTCCAACCTTGTCTTGATTCATGCACAAAGCTGAAAGACAGTTGTTTTTCTGGGAAAAAAAATGGGAACTGTACCATATTTTTTGTCCCAGAAAAGCCAAAATACCTGAAAAGGAGTTTCTTCTCTCCACTGAGGGGGTGGCTCTGAGCAGGCTGAGAATGGTGAGGCTGGCAAGAGGAAAAGCATGTAACAGATGGATGATACTGGTTTGAAATTCTCCATATGCACCTTTTTCTGGGCAAGGTTAGTGGATTCACTGAGGCCCTCCTGGATACAAAGGGAGATTGAAATGGAGCCTCTGGGGAGAGATGTGAGCTCTCTGCTGTACTAAAGGAGATTTAAGACTCAATAGGGACTTGACCAAGTGGGAGGTAATTTCTCATGTAATAACAACAGGGTATGGGTGTGCATGTGCAAACTCATGCTGGAGCAGATCGAACCCAGCAGCAAGGACAGCACTGACTGTACGGATGGTGGAGTCGAACGTGTGTTTATGTGTGCACATATAGGCATAGTCCTGTGTTTCATAAAACTTATGTGGTTGTGCTGAGGATGAATGTATTTGAAGAAGGATCATTGCATACTAAGGGTGAGGAACGGAGGCCGGCAAGCAAAGCTCCTACTAAGGGAGCAGCAAGTGGAAGAGGAGTCAGCTGCAGAAAGGGGCAACCCCGCACACAAGGAAAGATGGTGTTTAGAAACTCATTGAGGCAGCTGTGATTGGGAGCCCCAAACCAGGAAACCCTGCTGTATAATACTGCATATCCACATGTATTACCATGGGATGGGAGGTGTGAGACTCTCATATTGGATGAATAGTGACAGTTTAGGAGTGAAAACGTGGAGAGCTGATGGCAGACAGCGTGGCTCTGTGCTTGTAAGGAGAAATGCATCTAAAGGACAGGAACTAAACAGGATACAAAAATAGCTGTATATTGTACCCAGAAGCTACAGAAAAGAAACAATACTTTGAAAAAGCAGAGCTTGCATCTTGCTGTGAGGATAAAACCGAGCAAAAGAGTTTTTAACTGGAAAAGGAAGAGATAACCTGTTCAGAAGAGGGTGTGTTCAGAGATATCTTGTTTTTTTCTTGGTATGACAGTTACTGTGTTGAGTCTTGGGGTATGAATTGTGCTCCAGTAACACAAATAATTAAATGTGTCTGAATAATTAAGCACAGCTGAACAGAGATGAAGAAGTACCGGAGACTGAAAAATGGGAAATTGTCATTCCACAGAGGAAAGGGGTTGAGTAACAGTCAGAATGACTCTTCGTATATACCCAGCATGTCCATGCAGCAGCTACAGCAGCAATTAAGTAACCAGTTAGAGTCAGGGTGCATTTGAGCTGTTCAAAATACATGGTTTGATTTGGTTCCATACCACAGCTCTTCTGCTATCGCTGTTACGGTTTTCCATTTGTATATAATATTCTGCCTAACTGCATTTTAATAGCACACTATGGGCAGCTCCATGCTCTGCCCAAACACAATGTTTAAACAAAGAACTGTGGATTTTTAACCCGCTCATATTTTATGACTAAGATTATTGAATTTCTTAGAGCACTCCAATAATCTTCTTCAGGGGTCACCGTGGCTTTTCTCTAATAGGCAGTATAACAAATTTGAAACTTGGCAGCTGAAAAGTAGAAACGGAGACAACATCAGGGACTTTCCCAGAGACTTCCTGAGGAGTCAGACATGAATTAATTGCAACATAGGCAGAAATATGTAGTGGCTGTTGCTTCAGGATATAAACCAGAAAAATGTCCATCAGGAAAGCTGATGTGATCTCAGGTGAGACTGTATAAAAATCTGAACTAGGACATTTGGACTTTGGCTGAGCCTGGAGAAAGAACTCACAGGAGCAGTTAGTTCAAGCACAGATACCAATCTTCATCCCGGTGCCTGAGTGGATTCATCCACTATTTGACCTCAGCCCCAGCTTGAGTTCAGCATCATGCAGAGACAGATTCATGGGTCATTCCAGCCGGGGAGCACTGTCCAGTCCACCTCCTAGACATCTCTGAATTGTTTTCCAGCCCTGACTGTGTAGAGGCTACACGTGAAGAAAAATAAAGCTGTTTGTACCTGGTGTGCTGTGGGAGCTTGGAGGCTGTGCCCTGTGACTCGGGCTGCTCTGCCATTGCTGTGGCAGAACCACGAGTCTGTTCCAGCTGCTGCACAGCCTGCCGACACAAAAACCTATCATTAGCTCTTAAACATAGCGGTTTGGAAGCAGTGTAGGAAAACACAAAACCTCTGGTTGCAGGAAGTTAGGATAAAGTCCTAGCACCCCAGGAGAAATCAAAACCCGTGTACTAACAACGCCCTTCTGAACAAGTCACGGAGGCTTTCAGCTGCTGTGGTGACTTGTGGCTGAGTATGCCATTAATAGAGAGGGCATGGCATCTCACTGAAGTCACATCTCTGGACTGAACATAACTAGGTGAGCATGTCATCTGCAGTAAAACAGGATACAAGCATCACTGTGTATCAGGATATGTTTCTGGATGACACAGACATGGAAATGACCACCTGTCAGCTGTGCACATTTTGGGAACATGGCACAAGGTCTTTGTCAGCTGGGAAGACACGTGACAGAACATCAAACTGTTTCGGTGTTATAGACAGCCTGCCTGTGGCATGACTGAGAAGGGCTGTCCATACACAAAACCGGTACACTTCTAATTCAGCACAGGAACAGATTTGTATCAAGTCAGGTGATGCCCCATTGAAATTAATTTTTAACCAATTTTTTAGTTCTTGGTAAACCTGAACTTCTGTTTTATGTAGATGTATATTTTTGCTAGAGAGCGATTGTCCCTTCTATCCTCCTTGGGCTTTCCATTTTGTACTGATAATCCCAAAGCAAAATCTTATTACTGTCTTTGGAAAATAGCTCACAGAGTTGCGGTTTCTGTCAGAGCAGCTGATTTTGCATTCCAGACTTGTTGAGCATCACGCAAGCCAACGCGGGGGTTGGCACAGCAGTACTCACAAGTTCCAAGATGATTTGCTTGTCAAGCACCCATTTAAATGGCACCGTGTCTGCGATAAGTAACTGTATCCTCATTATCCTCTCTTAAAAGTCTATACCACTTACTGATTACTTCAAGAGAAGCGGATAAGGGCCCTGTCATTTCACATTGCTTAATGCTTTCCATAACAAAAGACCATGGTGATGTTTCATGAGAAACTTCCATATACTCAGTCTTTTGAGGGGGGACTGGATTTTTAGCAGCAGCAAAGCCATTTGGCTGGAAAAGTGGAATTCACAGAATCACAGAATCACAGAATGTTAGGGATTGGAAGGGACCTCGAAAGATCATCTAGTCCAATCCCCCTGCCGGAGCAGAATTGCCTAGACCATATCACACAGGAACGCGTCCAGGCGGGTTTTGAATGTCTCCAGAGAAGGAGACTCCACAACCTCTCTGGGCAGCCTGTTCCAGTGTTCGGTCACCCTCACCGTAAAGAAGGTGAGGGTGATTAATTGTGAAAATTAATCAGCCAAATTAATTTGGCTGATTAATTGTGAAAAAGTATATTGTCCCAAAAAATCACCCTTACTTTTCATCTTTGGGAAAAACTTGCTTCCTTGCCAGCATCATCTTTCTGAGGAAGGGTTGTGGCTGTAGCAAAACCATTCATCTCACTCTTTTTGGGATGCCCCACTAGTTCTGCTGAAGCAGTCAGTGTTGAGAAATGGGCCAGGGGCCTTCCCTCTGCCTGTACAATCATACATTTTTCTAAGCACAGTACAAAAAATGTACTTTCCCCAGCCTGGAGGGGACACTCGCGGCTCAGTTCAGTTGTCCAAACATAACTGTCTTCTAGTATTTCAGATGTCCTCCTCTCTCCTGTGAATTTCTGTGGGGATGAAAGAAAAGCAGGAGACCCAGAGTCTTCTGGAGAGGCGGCTGGAGAGTAAATGGGGTTCCCTGGAGTATTTAATACAGGAGAAAGACATATTCTCACTGCAGGTGTGTTGGAGCTCACCTGTGGTACTTTCCATTACATCAGTCACTAGGAAACTGCACGTTTCCACGTAGCAAAAGGCTACATAGTTGTCACTGCTGAAACAAAACAGAGGGGGATAAAAGGAAGAAATATCTTTCTTTTTAAACATGCGTAATAGTTCAACCAGCTAAAATGGCTTTGGAAAAAATTTCGGAACAATTCGCTTCCTCCTGAGGCTAAGTTAGAGGAATCGCGAAAAGAATTAGTCTGAAAGTTCGGAATTGAAGTCACAAATTGAATAGAATATCTCCTGGAGACTTCACAATGGAAATATTGTGCCCATGACTGTTAATAACATATTTGCCATTGCTTTCTATCCAGGCCAAAGAAAAGGGGAAGAAAAAGAGGGAGTGAGAATAGAAGGCTAAATGATTTTGTGTAATGCAATGTTGTGATTTCTCTCCTACCTGCCAACAAAAGCAAGGCTTTGAATTTTGGCTGATAATTCAACTGGGAGAATTTCAAAGCAGTTTACAGATTAGCAGAAGAACAACTGTAACATGAATAGTAACAGAGACTAAGCAAAACAACAGAAGGAGAAAATGCAAGATCTCCATAAGAAAACACTGTGCATCTCACTGGCAATCAGTTAAATCCCTTAAGTCCAGCAGTCCGCCCCTTACCTTTGCAGCCACCACACCCCAGAAACACAAGCTTCAGGAAAGTGAAACAAGATATGAACTGGGCAGATCATTTACGTCCCATCTTTTCTAGTGACGCTTGGAAGTGGAGTTTTCTGTGAGCTCTGAACTTACACTGCAAAGCAGCAGTAACAAAAGCATTTTGTTATCCTTTTGTGGTGCCTCCTCGTTATACATTTGTGATGCCTCATATGTATTTTGAGACCTGCCTTTTGTATTTATTAATTTATGCCTGTATTTTTTGCTTACATCATCCTCATCCTCGATCACCTCTATCTCCAGCACCCAAAATAAATTCACCATTGGATGATATGGATCATGTCCCATGGCTCCCTGGCCAAGAATCTTCAGGTGCAACTGTTTGTGAGAAAATTTTTGTGGAGATGCTCTATCCTGCACGGGAGGAGAGGGGGGAGGAAAGATAACACAATACATTTCCTCTTTTGTTGCTTTTGCAACCCGTTGATCATCTTTAAGATAAGTCATATTTTTTTTTCCTTTAGATAAGTTGGCAGTGTCCAGAAAAGAAGATTCATTTATCATAAACTTGGAGATGCTAGAGACAAGAGGTACTTAGTGGTCCCCCACTATCTCTTGAGGCAGCATTCCTAAAAATTCATTATTCTTTCCAGGTCTTTGTAACAGCTAGTGAACCTTCTGCTCTACCTAAAAAAAAAAGCTCAGTGATATTTCCTTTACTTTCCTTTCTAGAGGCAAAAGAGGCAATAGGAGACCCAGGCTGTTTTCAGCTCATGCCCAATATGGGAGAAATCAGAAGGCTCCAGAGGTTTCACCAAAGCAGTTTTCTCTCAGCTCTAATCAGAAAGAATGAGAAAAGAAGATATGGCTTTGCCATAGGCTGCTGCGTCCATCATTTTTCTTTGTTAGTGAACTACAGTGTCTGTGTTCATAGCACAAGAATGCAGCCAACAAATCCTAGACATACCATATATTTCATGGGTTTAGCAACCCATAAAAGTTGAGAGTAGCATCTGATTTATCTTGGCAAATGGCTCCAGCTGTTCTCAGGAACATATTTTTTTAATCAAGGGAGGTGTTCCCTAAATTAAGTCTCAATTTGAATCTCCTTGCCCAGGGATATATTTACAGAACTATTTGTAAAATATTATCTACTTCGTTAAAAGCATTTTGAATGCTTTGTTAATGCAGCGTGGTGTGACTTTCCTGTAAGCATTGTTTCTTCCCAAAGGAAACTAACGTGATGATTAGTAATTGCTGGATTATCAAACAGTGCACAAGCTCATTTTCTGGCCTAAGCAAGTTATTAGAGTTTCATAAATGCTCAGCCACATACATTACTCTACTATACTAACCTATTACTAAAGAGACCACTGAGGAGAGGACAAATGACCCATAGAGGGTCAGAGGAATATTTACTTTCCTGAATGATCTGGGATTTTGGTTGCTTGATGCCTGTGGTGTTGCTTCTTTCAGGTGTGAACGCAATGGATGCCTGGCCCCTATGTCCCACAACATATTGATAAGGGGATAATGACAAGTGATGATGTTATACAAATATTTGACATTCAGCTTGGCTTGGTTTTAAATAGTGAGGTCAACCTTTACTCATCTGTGACCATCCAGCACGGCTGTTTTACAGTCCCTCCCTGCTCACTCTCCTACCATCTTTCTTTTTTGTCCCTGAAACCTAAATCCTGATATGACACAGAGATGAAAAATCTTCAGGCTGGTCTCCATCAGAAAAAAAGTCTATTGGTCTTCACAGGCCTCCATAAATCACTAGATGATCTTCTTTCTTCGAGAAAGGAAATCGAAAGAGGAGCATGACAGATACATATTTTTGATTGGTTAACACCTAATTTTAACTAGTAGGTGAATGTATTGGAAAGACAAGGCAGAGGTTTTTTAGAGGGATTTTTTTATTTCCAGTGGAAAATGCTGGTTTGCCAAAACTGAATTTTTTTACTGGTACATATGGCTTTCATTAAAATCTTTGCAGAAGATGTTGAAATATTCTGTTATTACCTTTTTGCTACAGCTTTTATGTTACACTGCTATTTTACATAAATGCAAAGAAGTCTAATTGAGTAAGTCCAAAGGAAGTAATCTGTCCTTAGTGTTTGAACATTTCCCTCCATGAAAAAAAATCTGTGACAGTCACTTTTATTTATGATTCAGAATGAAACCAAATTTTGAAGCGCTGCAGCTTTCCCAAGGATGGGATGTCTGGTTTCTGACTGCCCCTACTTTTGGTGCAGTCATGAGACAGACAGCAATGCTGATCACGCCACAGAAACGGGACTGAAGCGACGCAGCACACGACATGACCTGAGGTCTCTGCTCTGTACTGCAGCATCCAAGTACCACAAAAGCTCCATTCGTCAGCGTCCCTGGAAAACTCCCTTTCAAACCCACTCTAGTTGCTTTTCCTTTCTAATTTATTGCTTTTTTTTTTTCTTTTTCTCTTCCAGGGACTTTTTTCACAGTCTTGGCTTGCTTTTTTTTTTCTCTCCCTGAAATGCTCTACTGAGTGTAACGCTCACTGTTGGTGGCCCATATGTAGGTTAGAGAACACGGAGGAATGCTTTGCCCTTGCCTAGAGGTGGGTAAACTGCCTAAAATTTCTTCATGGGAGACATATTCAAATCCCCGCAGGAAGGTGGAAACATGGATGATATAAGACTAGCTCATTTCATGGTTTATGACTTTTATCAGTATGTAAATGAAAGACAGCGAGTGACTCTCAAACGTTCACAGTAAAAGTGTTAATTTGGTCACATTATCAAAAAATAAGCTATGAAAGAGATGGGAACATGGTAGAGAGAGTCAGAGACAGGGATGTGGCTAGCGTATGAACTGAGTCATCTTAACCTTTACTCGGGGCTGTGTTGCAGACTTACTTTTTGACCGAAGGAAAGTCATCTGCACACATTTTCAAAGCACACATTATTTTCAGGAGCCCAAACTGAAACAGTGTGAGAGGGACTCCTCTCACTGGAGATGTCCATATGTGGGGCGGTCACATATACTTTGTTTATGGCTAGGAGAAAGCAACATCTGGGTCTAAGACATGTTACCTCTGGATTGCTTTAGATATCCACATCAGGACGAAATGCGTCTCTCTAATAAATGCCTGTTTCTATCCCCAGCCTATATGGGGAGCCGACACGGCTAACTCATGCCCAGAGGTCTGAATTTAGAGGCATCTGCCCTACAGCATCTTGTTTGATGCAGCTGCTGAGTGGTTGCAAACCCCCTAAACTCAGATGACAGCAGTATAATGGGTATTTTGGAAGCAAAACCATTTTCTTCTGACCCAGTACATGGATCTTGGAAAAATTTTAGATGTGACAGCCTGGAATTTTCTTTTCCTGAGGGAAAATATCCTCTCAGGATCATGCTGTTTCTTCTTCATGATTCTTAAGGCTCAGGGCCAAAGAAAAAAACAAAGCGAGAAAGATGCTATTAGGAAATCACAGATACTGTTAAGGGCCTAAACTATTGTGCTGTTCCTTTCAGAACACAACTGCTTAAGCAAAAATCACCTTGTTTTTAGAATTACAGCAGGGGTCAGGTAAGATCAGCATCTTGTGCATCTTACTAATGGAGGTGTTCAGCCTGGCAGTTTCAGTGCCTCCTCAGTTGCTATTTCTTGTATTTATGCATAGCCACAAAACTGCTACAGGTCTCAAATAAGGAACAAGAATCCCTAAAAATTCTCTGTCAGAACAGAGAAACAGAGAATAGAGAAAACTCAGACGACACTCCCTACCCATTCTATCTGTCTTTCCTGTGAATTACTAGAAAAGGATAAAAATCTTGAAAAGATTAAACAGAAACTTCTTAGCTTTCAAATAGCGATCTAGGGTACTAATGTGCATCCCAGGCCAAATTCAGCCCTCACGTAAGTGACTGGAACACTCATGAAGTCAGGAGATTCATGGAGTCAGGCATGCCTAAATTGGCTTCATATGTTACATGGAGGATTTCATATTTTTTCCCCTTGGAGTGAAAATACAGTTTTTGACCAGGATGTTGTACATCCCTTCAAAAGTAATATACAAATTCCCTGTGACAGAAGCTCAGCTACCCCAAGTAGAGCTTTATGCAGCACTCAAAAGCAAAAGAATAAAGAACTGCTACAGCCCTAACACAAGCTGGGATGAACATGATGTGTATCTGACTTCTGGTTTGAATTCAGCAGGCTTCTCTGTTCTAAAAGAACAAATGGATCTTGCTTCCTCAAGCATATGGCAGCAACACATGCAATTTACATCCCATATGGGGTCTCTTTCAGGCAACTGTTGGACTATAAAATGTCACAAAAATTGCTTTAGATCCCCATTATATAGTGCAGACACCTAGCATTCCCCTTTGTAGCACTGTCCATAGCTCCAGGAGAAAAGCTTTTAATATAATTGTTGTTTGTGCTTCATTAGTACCTGAAAGTTAGGGAGCACTGCAACTCCTCTGCCGTCATACTGTGAAAAATGTAGGATTCCCTCAGATGCCCATGGTCTAATTTAGCAGCAGATGAAACCATTTGGTGTGACACATAGTGAGAAAGAACGGGACAGGAAAAACAACACTGTATGGTTCTTACGTAGCATATTTTATCATTTGGTCTCAAAGCACTTGGTAAACAGGAGAAGCAAAATTATTCCTGTTTGAAAGATGGGGAAACAGAGGCACAAGCAGGTCACTTTTCAGAGCATGCCAAAGCAGTGGCAGAGCTGGCATCAAAACCTAAGTCGCAGTCCAGCTCTTTACACACTCACTCACACTGCCTCCTTCTCACATACTTTGGTCCTATTTAAATAGATCATGCCATATATGTGAATAGTTCAGTCACATACATGTAAGTGTGTGGGCAAAAAAACACACAGAATAGGCCTTTTATTTCCTTGGCTGCCTGCACAATCATGCTTGATTGGCACTGTTGTGCAGGCAGCACAATAAAAATGCCTAGTAAAGGGATCAGATGCAGATTTTAAAGACTAGTATCAGAAGGGTCTTCCTTCCACGATGAAGAAAGCATGTGTATACTCAGTGGGAAACTAGATATCCAGGCAAATGAGTCTAGAATTTCTGGCATAGCAGAGGACGCAAATCAACAAGGCAGTAAAGTAAATAAACAGACAGAAGCCTGGAAAGGGAACAGAATATTTGTGCTTGATATAATTATAAGGAAAATAGCAGCAGAAAGAGATAAAACAGGTAAGGAAATCACTTGATAAGTGCACATGCATTAGGTTTAAGGGGTTTTGATACTAGGAAGGCCAAGAGGAGGAAGGATTCATAAATTTCCATCACAGTGGACTGTTATGAACACCATGTTGGGCTCAGCAAGTAACTTAGGCTGTGGGAATTCATCTTACAGTGGACCTGAAAGACAAGGAGAGTGGTCAATGAGAGACCACTGAGGTCAAGGAGAATGGTGACAACTAAGGGAAGGGGAGTAAGATGCAAAGGATATTCAAGTTTTAGCCTAATAACATGACTTCCAGGTTAATGAGACACTCTTATAAGCACATAAGAGCACGTAGTCAGGATGCAGAGAAGATGACCAATCTACAATGGATTCTCTTTTCAAAGGAAGAAAGCAGAAGAACAGAGGAAGCCATTGACAAGAAGCATTACAGGAATAACCAGAGAAAAATAAAGAGTTCTTGAGAAGGGCAGAGCTGCCAAAGCCAAAGAAAGAAAAGATTTCAGCAAGGGTGTAAAACTGATGGCACCAAAGCCAGTTAGGAGGCTTAGGATCCAAGGAAGATATGGACTGGTAGTTGGGAAAGAAGAGATGGCATGTAGCGTATGTACCACCCACCAAGAAATGCATGAGCACTGGGCCACTGTTTGTCCCATTTCACTTACCCTTGCACAGGAGAATATGAGAGACTTCTAGTTGTGTGACAAAAGCCTTGTCTTGAAGGATATTCTTTCTTTTCACAAGCCAAGCTTATATTGTATCCTTTGTCCATCCTAACAGTGACACTGTTGTTAATACAGCTGACTTGACACATCAGTGCCACGAAACCCAGATAATAGTACTGTGAAAACCCAAGCATTTCACAGCTGGTCTCTAGTCAGTAATGGCCCGTAATATCGACCCCTTAGCAAGAATTTGCAAAATCTGGAGAACTTTGGCTGAACGGGAACATGCTCGATGCAACCCTCTGAAGTTCCTGCAGTCATTAATCTGATGTTTCTCTTTTACCTCTTCTAGTTATCCTGGTCTTTTTTATTGAGACTGTGTATTAAGTCACTCTAGGCTTCATCTTTAAGTTTGCATGCAGCAAGTTTTTGATGTATGTTTTTAATAATTTTCTTTATTTCACTTACTTAGGCAACAACTTCCCCAGTGCCAAACACCCACGCCCAGCCTGCTGTCCGCAGCATGCTTTCCATTTAGTCTAGTGAGCCAGGTCAAGCCACAGTCAAAGCCTCATTCCTGGGAGGCTCACACTGGGCTGTAAAACTGGTAATGACAGGAGGACAGCAAGCCTAGTCTCAGACACAGTAATTTCTCGACAGTCCATGAGAGAAATATTCATAGTATATAGTAAGCAGCCAGCACGGGGAGACCAGAGAGTCCAGAAAGACAAACATTGTTCTCCGATGGAGACCCCTAGATGATTTCTCTCTGCCTTCGTCTAGACTGGAATTAACCTTATGAATTCACATAATTATTCTCTGTTCTGACTCTTGTGTGAGTGGCTTCAGAGAGCTTTCTCCCTGCTGTCTCCAGCAACAGCAGTCCACGAGGACATTTCAGATCTTAATTGAAAGGGAAATGTTTGCTGAAGGTCAGTTCAAGTGGAAGAAAAGCCCCTTTCATTGTGGCTGGGGGGAGAGCAGAGCAAATAAGTATCTCAAGGGAGAAACCCTTTGTGATTTATTTGTTAGGAGGCCCAGCCTTTACAAACTCAACACATTTCTAGCAAGGACGTGCATCATCTCAGCACAGTTCTCAAGGTTGTCCTTTTTTTCCTACACTTATGCACACACATGATAGATCACACTGTTTATAACTTTGTGTGGATTAGTGCACAGGAATGTTTAAATAAATGTCTGGAGTGGCTCATGTGACTTGCTGATGACCACCAATCATTTTGAATGCAAAACACCATTCAGAGACCAGAAGGGCATCCCTCTTGGATTTCACCTGAGATCACAATGCCAACGCTGATGCAGAGACTGACGTTTAAGAAGAAAAAGGAAGGAAAATTACAAAGGACATGCTGAAGGCCTCCTGACAGTTCGAGGCAGATGCAGGAAATACACATTGAATGATTTTAGCAAGGTCTTCTGCAAAACTGGACAGCTACTTCTTTGCTGTGTAGCTATTTCTCCATAGACCCAGACATCTCCAGCAGCTCTCATTCTGTTTCAAAATTTTCCATCTCAGATAAATGTAGGATCACTTGTCTCTTATTTTTGTGGTTACAGACCATATATGACATAAATGGAGCAAAGCATTGTATTCATTATTTAAGAGTGGGGTTTTTTTTTTCCTTAAAAAAGCTCTCATTTGAGGTCTTTGTTCCACACTGTATTACACTCCTGGGGTCCTGGGAAGCTGAAAGATTCATTGGGATTCTGGGACTGAGAGATGGGAATGGGCAGAGGAGGAACAGTCAGACCACTTCACAGATGATTTTGATAATTCTGGCCATGCTGACAGTCTTTGAAAAACGGAGAGAAGATCCTGGCTACAGGACAGTCCCCTGGCAAGCACCTCAGTGCCAAACACTGAAGGTGGCTCCAGGATGGTTAGACCAGGAGCCCAGGATGTCAGGCAGCCATGGACTCAGATGCTTGGGAAGGAGGATCCCCAAAGTCTGTAGGCTCTCAGCTCTCTGTCCCTTCACCAGGTTAAAGGACACATATTCTCTTCAGCAGCCTGCTGAAAAAACTTGGAGGGAAGTAAAACATTTCCTAAAGCAAGACGGAGCTCTATCATGAAAAACTGACTCGGCAAAGTGTTTTGATACTCAGTGTCACAACTGCGGCTGAAAAAACTGCCACCAGTTTTTGCAGAGGTTTCGCGGTTAAGCATGTCCTCCTGCTTAAGCATGTGCTTAAGCATGTCCTGTGTTTGCTTCTGTGAACAGCCACTGTAACACACATTCTCCATCTTCATCGTGGTATTAGGCAACCGGGCATCTCTGTGAACAATGGCTCTCCATCAACTGGTTGAAAAAGAGGATTGCTTCAAGGAAAGGCACTTGCTACCTCTTTTGGAGATAGCCCAGATATTTAGGACGTAAAGGCTAATCCAGCTGAGCCATGTAAGGCCAATACCTGCAGGTATTACCTTTTTTAGCTGCCTGGACTTTGGCATAACAATCCTGACATGCTGCCAGCTACAAGGGCCTCCTTTATTTTTTATAATAGCCTTTGACACCAGTTTTACACAGGCAGCGTTAATCTGGAGACAGGTAGTATGTGCTAGCTTTCAGAGATACTCAGTGCTTAAGGTCCATGCAATTTCTGTGAATTTATTTCTCCTGAAGGTCAGGTCCCATGTCTATATATTAGCCTGGCAGCTCAGCGGGGCCCTGATTATTGTCACTTGCAACGTACAGTGTTCAGAATAAACAAGCTTGTTCTCCTTCTCCTGTCTACCTCAGTGATGGGGAAGAGTAAGAAAACCCATCCTGAGCATTAGCAGTGGGCACTGGGAAACAGCTTTATCCCATTGCAAAATAGGGCAAGTCCTAAGTTACAGGTGAAGCAACTGCCCTGGCTAATTAGTGATGATCTCACAGGACCACCTTTGTGGGAGGGAAGCTCTCATAGTCATCTACATTGAAACAGTGGTGTTATGTCTAGCTGCAGAGACGGGTACAAGGAATGGGTGACTTCCTGGTGTAGCCAGAGCTGAAACCCTCAAACTGATGATAACTGACTGCCCCCACAATTCAGAATCCGTTCTGCCTTTATAAACCTCTGATACAGATTGGTCTCACTGCCCTCTCAGAACACCAGAAAAGCTTTTCCTTGGCAGAACCAGTTATTATCTTGCTATATGGATACCTAAAAGCAATGTGTGCGTGGTGACTACAATACAGTCTTTCAGAGGAATTTATTTAACATGTTTTCTTGAGCCCTTAATTGCAGTCTTGTGAATCCTAGTTATCACCCTGACCAAATCAACAGTATTGCTGGAAGAATAACTCTAATCTCCTGGTTTCTTTTTCCCAGGATGGCAACTAGTAAAATAGATAGTTCTGCTGTACTGCAACTTCCTATAGGTGTTTTTGATTGCATTTTCCTCCCTAGTGCTACAAGAAGAATTAAACTCCTGTCTCTGGTGCCGTTTTCAGATGCTCTCCTGTTTGTGAAGTGATGCTCTGAAATGCCCAGTGATTCACAGATCTGATATTTCATGTCTAATAGAATTATTTTTGGACTGAATTTTTACCTTTCCTGAGAGACAGAGACACTCATAAAGCTGGTAGGAGACAAATTATATGCATCTACCCTTGTCTCCTCCACAGAGCTTCTCAAAATCAAATTACTTGCCTACACTTTTGAAAATTCCTCTTGTTGCAAGAATGTGTAAGCAATTTAAAGTAAAACATGGGGCATTTTAATTATGTGAAACACAGGAAATTCAGGGTTACAAATGGACTTAAGAAAGACCTAGCTGTGTCACAGAACAGAGGAGTAAGAGAGGGGGATCTGAAAGCTCTCTCTTCTTCCTTTGTAAATCATACTATCAGTAGCTCTGCGTTACAGGATTATATGCCTATAAGGCATATATCTAGATCAACACATGATGTGTGTTCTGTAATTGCTGCATTGGGATTAAGACATTTTATTGTTTGAAGTCAGTCTGAGTTTAAAGTGCTTTGAAAACCCCCATGGTTTCTGCCTCTGCTCCCCTTGGAGGTAGCAGTGCCCCGAGGAGCCTGCAGGGCTGCCCCGCCGCTGGGGAAACCCCCCAGAGAGGTGTATGTGTCATTCACCCTCTGGTGTCTGGTCCTCAGGAATCCCCCAATACTGCTCTGGGATCTAAGTCAGAAATCTGAGCTGTGCAGTGGGTCTTGAAAGCCTGCTGGTGACTCATGCAGCGATTCTGTGGAGCTGGGAGACATTTCTTTCCAATTAGATAAATTCCCAAAGTAAGCAAATACCCTTTAAATGATATCAATCACAAAATCTTCTAGTCTGCCCAGGGAAAGTGCAATGCACCATCTGTGGGGCTCCATCCTTGGGGTGCCCTGCACTGGCAGGTTTGCAGGATGGGTGCAAACCTCCACCTCTGCTGAGGCTGCGGTGGGGTGGGGGCTCCTTCCCACAGCGCTGGGCAGGGGTTCCTGGCGCAACCCGGCCCTCTGGCAGTGCAGCAGGGTGCAGAGCATGGGTCAGCCCATCAGTGGGACAGCACAAGCTGCTTTTGAGCAGAGCAGTTTGCGGAAAGCAGCAAGGGCTTTTCTGCAGCTGAAGCCCGCCCATGGGGAGAGCGTGCCCAGGCATGCAGGAGAGCCTCCCAGGCGATCAGAGGGGTGCAGATCCCATTCTTATGCCACCAGAGAGCACAGCAGGCTGCTCTGGCAGGGGTTGGCATGTGAGGCAATTTGTCAAATGTAACCCTTTAGCATGGTAGACACCCAGGCCACATTCAGCTGGAGCACAGCATAGGAAGCCAGATGGGAAAGGCTATGGCCTCTGTTTCATGCCGCAAACAGAATCTGGTTTCTGCCAGATGTCTTTCTGTGCTGTGTGGGCCACCCCAAACCAGGTGTTTTACCATCACTGAGTTGGCATTACTATGATCAGCCTGGTCTTTACCTTCAGAAATGAGTGCCCCATGCAGAGGGCATACCTGGGAGCATGGGGGTGTTCCCACCTCCCAGGGCTGGGACAGTAAACTGACTGCACACCCTACCCCATACGCCCTGCTTCCCACCGACAGGGAATTAGGGCCTGTGAGCAGCAAGGGAGCCATGGCGTGCTCCTCCATGTCCACTAGTCCAAACTGCCCAGGAGTGGGACCATGGCATGTCCCATGAAGAACATCCACCTCACTTTCAGGCAGCGGGTGAGCATTTCAGATGAGGATGCTGGAGAGGACAGAGGTCAGCCAGGTGCGACACGATTGAACTTGCTGACTGTGAGCTGGAGAGGAACCTGTGAAGTCTCATAACCTGTGTAAGTAGTTTAGGTTTCTCCCTCCAAAGAATATTATTTTGTGCTTAAATCACTAAGCATGACCTGCATCTGCCCTTCCAACTCTTCAGTACTCTTCTCTAGCTATCGCTGCTGTTGCTCACAGTTGGAATTAAGTCTTGGCTAAGCTAAGTAACTTTGATCAGCAAAGATTTCAATTTTGATGCTCGTCCCTCTTTCTAGATATATTATGCTTGTGTTGGAACCTACTCTGCACGGGTGCCAATCCCCTTAAAACAGACCCATTAGAGAGTAGCAGATTTCAATAGTTCTCTAACATATAACGCAGACCGCAAGGAGCTTTCCAAAGGATTTGGCAGGGTCAGGCGATGCTTTGACTGTGGTTGTGAAAGATCTGCTCTCTGAATGGAGTCATGTCAGATTGCTTGTCCCTAGAGAAAAATCTTCTACACGCATATGCATGGAAGGGATCATCAGCATTTACAGAAGCCACAAAGGTTTGGGATTTCTTCAAAGAGCTGGTAACAAGATTGTGTAAGAATCAAATATCCTTGCAAATAGCTGTATCCCATTAGTCAGGAGAGCAAATGCTGGGCTGAATAAAATGTTTATTGTGGCTTATGAAGTGTCTCTGTACACATAACCTTGGGGAAGACCCAGAAATTCTGGGCTTTCCATTTGAAAGGCAGCTGGTTAAATAGCCATGGCAAAATAATCAAAGCAGCACTGTTTGTTTGCTCAATACATTAAATAAGTGATTAACTGAGTAATGGGAGACGCAGAAGAAAGAAGAAACCTTTTCCTTTGTGTGAAGTCTGTTTTTCAGACTCTCCACCAGTATTACACATTCTTGGAAAACAAAACTAAGCTCAATATACTTCAATTCAGTCATGAAAGCTCTGCCCAGACTGAATGATCAGCTCAGTGCATCGCTCAGACCTACATGCAGCTCCTCCTCCCTCTCTTGCAAAATTTGAAAGGCAGTGAAATAATTATGGCTAACTTACTGGCCTGTCTTACAAGGGGTGAATGTTAATTCAAGATTTCTGGAGGACTTCATGCAACCAAACCTGGGTGCCTCCTTGCTATTTAATTAATCTAATTATTCCTGTATTTCCTTTTAGCAACTCAGCTTCTCACTGGAGGCTGCTTCTGCTACCAGACAATGAATAAATCTGCTGTAGATTTTTTTCCAGTAAGTTGATGCAAATAAAATACTTAATTCTGTTTGAGAATTTTTACTTTTCTTTGTTCCTTCCTGATTGTCCAGGCTCCCCACCCAGTGCTTCCTAAGTTACTGTTCCTCATATTCTTAGAGATATTAATTATTTGTAAATTCTTTCTGCCGGCCTCTCACCTGCTGCAGTTACTGTGCTGTCTCTTAGCTTTGTAGTACATGGGGAAAAAATGTTGTTCTTACTCCTTGAGAAAATGATAGAGAAGCATTTTGCCCCTCTTTCTCTACTCAATCTCTGATTAATGTTAGATCACTTTCAGAAGATCACGTAAGGGTAACGAAAGAATCCCACCACTGCTGGTAACAAGCTGCAGAACAAGTGCTTACAGAGTGCGTAAATTGCTAATAAGCAATACTGCATTTGTTACTCTAGGTGTAGAAGAGGAGTAATCCTCTAAAAGGCCATGAAGGTACTGAGGGAGTGGATAGGGTGCCAAAGCACAAGACCAAGTGCCATTTGACATGCTGTAGGATGTCCTTGCTGGCCACTAGTTTCTGCTCTAAGTGCCCCATTGGTTCTGTCAGGTCTGTGCAGATGTCTCTGAGACCCTCAGCTGTCTAAAATTACATTAGAGTGCCTCTGGGCCCCTGATCCTTCCCCAGGGCCTCAGCTGGGATCAGACTTATCCTAGTGGTGTGGTTTAACCCAGCAGGCAGCTAAGCACCATGCGACCACTTGCTCACCACACCCCGCCCGCTCCCGCTCCACCCCCCCACCGGTGAGATGAGGGAGAGAATCAGAAGAGCAAAAGTGAGAAAACTTGTGGGTTGAGACAAGGACAGTTTAATAGGTAAAGCAAAAGCCGTGTGCGCAAGCAAAGCAAAACAAGGAATTCATTCACTTCACACCATCGGCAGGCAGGTGTTCAGCCATCCCCAGGAAAGCAGGGCTCCATCACGCCTAACGGTGACTTGGGAAGACAAATGCTGTCACTATGAATGTCCCCCCTCTTCCTCCTTCTTCCCCCAGCTTTACATGCTGAGCATGACGTCATATGGTGTGGGATGTCCCTTTGGTCAGTTGGGGTCAGCTGTCCTGGCTGTGTCCCCTCCCAGCTTGTTGTGCACTCCCAGCTTACTCGCTGATGGGGTGGTGTAAGAAGCAGAAAAGGCCTTGGCTCTGGGTAAGCGCTGCTCAGCAGTAATGAAAATGTCCCTGTGTTACCAACGCTGTTTCCAGCACAAATCCAAGACACAGCCACATGCTAGCTACTGTGAAGAAAGTTAACTCTACCCCAACCAAAACTAGCACACCTGGTCATAACAAAGCCAGGTTTAGTAGTAGCTTTGGAGCTGCGGCTGGGCTTTGGGCACCAAAGTTAGCATGCATATACCCCCTTGGGATGCAGCACAGCTGCAGTGCCTGTTTGTGTGTGAGGTCTGGATGTGGCTCCACATGCAGTAGCACACAACCAGCCCCACAGTGAGGAAGAACAGGGCAGGAGCATCAGTCCTTCCTTTGTGCCTCTGAGCAGGTGATGGATTAGGCTGCCCTTCCGGCGCATGGTCCTGGAGAGGGACCAGAACACAGAACTGTAAATGCATCAAGGTGAGATATCGGAGCAGGGGGTTATTAAATGAGTCAGATGTGGATAAGACTTGATAGACATGAACTGTCCCAGAACTGCTCTCTAGGTTAAACAGAAGAGCGGGGCTTTTGTGGAGGGAAGGTCTAGGCTTATCAGGAGCCAGGCAGCAGCCTCTCCGCAAAAAGACGGAGAAAACAACACCCTATCCTTCAAGTGCACTCAGCAGTGAAAACAGCACTTCTACTGATTAAAGCATAAGAAATGTAATGAAAAACACTGTAAGCTATTAGTGACTGCTACCTGTTATGCATTCGTTTTAAGCCCTTTGAATGTTGATACCTATTCTTTTCCCCTAGAAAATCTTTCTATGTTATTGCTCTTTCCTTTACTCACCACATTTGCAATCATCACTCGTAAATTCAAGTAATGAATTCACGAGGCGTCTGGATGGCATAATAATACTATCTTGCACACTACCACAGCTACCACCCAGCAATCCCAGGATGCTTAACCTGCGCAAGCAGATTAAGCCTAGCAGTGCTGTTCTGCTGCGTGTTGAGGCAGTGAAAGGCCCTTCCGGCAGACCAGAAACCCTTCAGGGCACCATATTTCTGGGTGCCTGGGGCAGAAGTGTCTTTTTGGTACCAACCCAACGCCTCTAGGAAGTGCCAGATCTGCTCTGTGTGCACTGTGCAGACAGCCTGCACATGTTCAGTAAATCTGCCCTGCCGGGATGTGTCTGGCTCCCAGCACACAAACTGGATATTGCACGTGCAGAAATGTGTAATACGTTCAGTGCTTCCACACAATGGTCAGTCACTCAGCACATGTGCATTAAGTCCACCCAATGCTTCTAAAAAACATCAGAATAGCTGATGGTGTGAGCAGTTTGTGCAAGACAGAGCAAGGGCTATCATCCTTTGCAGTATACGTTCACAGAGGAATAGAACCATATGAAATTACCCCCCGGAAATGTTAGACTCCATTGCTCACGTGCTATGCAGCAGATCTATGCATGTGTTTTAAAAATGTCAAGGGGATTCAGATGTCTGGCATCAGGCTCAGATTCCTAAGTATAAGAGTCTGCAATAACCTAGATGCACGTTAGCTCTATCAGAGCACAGAGAAACGAAAGAGTATCAGATAATGGTTAATCTGTTCACCATGAAACATTTAACAATACTGCTTTGTTATTATAAATCTGCCTGACTTCACTGATAGATAATACATTAATCAACACAATAAAATTGATATTAATGCATTGTTTATGAAAGGACTAGCAAAATGAGCTGTCTTACTCTCAGACAGCACTAAAATCAGGTTAGTAAGATTATCTACAATTATAAGCACTTGAACAGCTCACTAGCTCCAAGAAGACCAACTAAACTTTTAAGTATCTATCTTGCTGAACTGGAACCTAATTCACAAAGCAGGACCTCATACAACCAGGAATACACTGTATTGTATGCATTTTTCTCTGCATACTGAACTGGGAAGTAAAACATTCATTTCTAGCACCTACCCTATTCCTCCATCATTGACACCATCAGTTCTCTGCTGAAGTGTAAATGATCACTGAATTATTGAAACCCTTGTAATGGAAAATGTTAATTTTAACAAGAGACACAAATACCTGCAAAAACAATGAATCAATCATAAGTGGGTAGATAAACAAATATATTTTTATTTTCATTTCAGTGATTTGTGTGCCCCGGCAGTGAACTCCAATTTTGAAAGGTATTAAATAATGTTTTGCAGAAACATTCTGGTCAGAAAATGGAAACCCATTTGCAGAATTTTTAAAAAATCACAGACAATGTTCCAGTATTACAGCAGGAAAAAAATAAGCAGATTATTGAAACTAATTAGAAACAACAAAGAAAGAGTGTTTTAATAGTACACAAAGCTTTATCTGAAATACTAAACACACACATCCAGCCATCATAAAAACTACAAATGTCATGAATCTCTTTACTACTGAGAAGGATTAGCCGAAACACAAACCATGTTACACTGCCAGACAAAATGCAGCACATTCTTTTCGCAAAGGGGCTGTATACAGCTCCATCATATGGCGCCCCTCATGTTTGCTTAGAAAAAAGAAACAGAAAACTTGCTGCTTTAGCCAGAATTCTGTTTAGGGAATGAAGGTCTAGGGGAGATGGACAAAGCACAAACTGGTTCCTTCCTCTGCTGCATCCACCTCTGCAGAAGCTGCTCTATTCCACTTAGGCAGCAATATTGTCCTGTGCCAGACCACCAGAATGTCATGGAGGAAGATAATGCTCACAAGGTCTCTATATGTTCGGTGTCAAAAAGGAGCGGGATCTGGAGATTGGCTGGAGGACAGAAAGAGGAGCCAGGGTGCCCAGGAAGTGCAGGCAACCAAGGCAAACTAAAGCACTGCTTCTCTGCACACGCTTCGTGAGATCAGCAATTAAATGGATGGGTTTAGGGAGAAGTTTATGTCTGTCGTATTACACTACATGAGTTCCAACATGGCCACGTATAGACTATGCTACGCCTATGATGCTGGTAGAGCCAATCATTAAAGTACAACCTTGGAACCTTTTTTTGCCGTGATGCTGATCACTAGGAAGGATAGCCAACTTGGAGCATCGAGATGAAAAGCAGCTTTTGCAATGGTGTTTATTGTCTTGAACATTATCACGAATGTAATGCAATATATTATAAACCATATACAGATAACTATATGGTTTTATTAAAGAATCACTCATTGCCTTGGTCCTTTCTGAAGAAGATCTATGTTTTTGTGGACCAGAATATTCTGCAGATGAGGAATATTTTTCTCTTGGCAGGAATCCAAGCATCAAAATGTAGGCTTTTGTAGCTGCGGTGAGTAATCTGTCAGCAGGGAAACCATGACAGCCTAGAGGAGAAAGAAAAGAAAAAATCCAATCACATTGGAAACAGATACTCCATAAAAATAAATAAGGGGGAAATATTTTCCAGCTTTAAAGTCTTGTGTTGAAAATTATTGTCCTGACAAAAACTGCACACTTAGATTTATTTGCTAGAATTTCTGATGATGAATCAGGAAAGAGCTGAAAATCAGTTAGGATGTTCTGTATTGTAGCTGATTGATAGGTTTTCTCAGTGCGGAAAAAATATATTAACAGACAGCCTAGAAGAAATTCAGATAAAGCATTTAGATCAAATGCTGAGGCCTTTTTGGCATATTATATTGCATCCTCAGCTACTGCTAGGAGACGCTGTAGGTACCCAAACAGCACATCATGGGCTTGCTTGTGGATTTCAGCATTAACATCAGTGAGAGCCATACTAGCATAAGGACTTTGAAATTTATCCCAGTTTAGCTATACTTTCTGTGGTAAAACATGGAAAATCCTCACTGAGGCTAATGTCATCTACCCCTCTTGCCCTCCCCTAGTACTCCAACAAACCATAGGTATGGCTGTGAAATGAGAGTAATGGGAATGTCAGCTAAACAAAACATGGTGTTGCAGCAGCTTTGCCATCCTCCCTGTGTGCATAACAAGCCCCGTGCTTGCTTGATTTTGACAAGGTATTACTTGTTTCACACTGTAGTGATTTCACAGCAATGTCTGACTGCAAATTGTTATTTTGGCCTAGAACTGGATTTACAAGGGTTCTCCGGGGGTTGTGGTCTTGTTGCCTGTCATTCCTTTCCCCTCAGCAGTGCTCAGTGTGACAGGTAGTCCCAGGCACACAGTGGGGACTGAACATACAGCTGTGCAGCCCCTCTCTGCTGCCCATGTCGTAGCTGCACTCAGCCCTGTTTGGAACTACAGCTGAGCAAATAATTTATTTTTCAGTTTGCTGTCTGAGCTGAAAGTGGTAGAGAATAATATATAAACAAGACCCAGAAATTCATTTTTTTAACAGCTTGATAAAATACAAATATGATATTTTTCTTACCGCCAAAAAATGTGCAGCTGGAACTCAAAGTAAAGGGTTTCTTTTCTTTATTAAAAACAATATTTAGGGTAATTAGAAACTTTGCAAAATTAAAATAAAAAATGAACACTTTTCAGAATTGTGAGGCCAAAACTATGAATTTAACAAAAATTTGTTAATATTTTGACCATGTCCAAAATCTGAGCTTTTGGTAAATACAATATTCAACCACTTATTCACTTGGAGCACATCTAGAGTTCATCTGGGAGCTGTGACAATGCCATTTTTGGTTTTTTTTTCACCTCTGAAAGTTTTCACTAGCTTTTGTCAACATGATGGTCTAAAGCCAACAACAAATAACAGGCTACTGGGATCTGGCAGTGATTTTCTGAAATTCTAGGAATGCTGAGAGGGGAGTTATGGTTTATGTTAAATGCCAAGTGTCCTCTCATGGTTCCCATGGGTCACACAGTATTACCCACACCGTAACTTTTCAGGGTCCTTCAAAGCTTTGCTCTTGCAGCACATTCTCAGGGAAAGTTCCCATTGGTGTCAGTGGCAGTTTTTCCCGAGAGAAAACTGCAGGATCTCTAGCTTGAAGTGTTTGGGAAATTGTAGTTTCTAAGACCGGTTCCTGGGACCTCAGCCTTTAACATGTTTTAAAGTTGAGCAGCTCAGTTAATCATTAGAGTAAACCCAGTGATGTAAATACCACAAAATTACAGTTACTACCATAGATTTCACTTAGTGATAAAAACTGGGTCAAGCACCAGCAGGTTATCATCAAAATAGGTCACATTTGTGTTCAGAAGTATTTGTGCTACATATATAAGTTACTATAGTCAAAACTGTGATATGCTGTGGGATGCCTTTGAAACATATGTATTAACATTTACTATTTATTGAGGAACCAAGCTGAATCCAAGCCTATAGTGTAAGGCAGAACAGAAGCTGACCCTAACCTCTAGCTACTGTTATCTTCTTTTTTTACCATAATTGTCCATTTCCTGTTTTCAGCCTCCTGGAACACCAATGACTGTGCAGAATAAAATACTTCATCATCAACTTCTTCAGGTTTTCTGGGTAAACAATGTAAAAAAGTCCAGTTGGAAGCAGCAGATTTTGCAGTCTGTAGATCAAAAAGCATATAAAAATAAAGAAACATGTGAGGACATCAATAAAATATTTAACTAGTAAATAGGTTAACAAATTTTATATTAGATCCCACTCTAGTTACTTGGATGATGAACTCAGAATTCCACCGACTTCAAAGAATTCCTCATCTGTGAATAAGATGGGAATATCCCCATTTAAGTCAGTAAGAGTTCAGTGCTGACTTCACAAAAGTCAAATATTTACTCCTGTTTCTCTGGCTTTAGTAGGGGAGCACAAACTCCAGTGACTAGTGGATCAATAAAGTGCAATCTTTATTTGAATGCCATACAGTAATATAATACTATTGATAATTGCAATAAGAACATACCAAACCATGATTTAAAAGGCTATAATTTTTTCTTTTGATATTGTCACTCATAATATATTGATCCAATACCAGTGAACAATGAATTAAAGCATTTTAGGCCAATTCAGAGACATACCCATCCATAGAATTTTGTGAACTGATGCTAAAATACAGTCAATTAAACCAGCAATTCTATTAGCAAGGAAAACATCCTTTTACTCTTGGACAATTAATAGTTTATGACTTTATGTTTTCTCTAACTGTTTTTGTGCTGATAAGATTTCAACTAGACAATTTTAAAGACATACATTTAATGCTTTGTTCATTGATAGATATACACAAAATTGCCCAAAATTGCCCCATTTAAGAGTTAATCTGTGAGCTGCTCATTCTAAATAAAATACAAGGGATCATTTCTGGTAGCAAAGAGGAAATGCAAAGTTAGAAATAGTTTTTAGGTCATAAAGAAGTAAAGGGTTAGCTTTCCTGCACATGTTCTGGAGTTATATCTCACTGGGAAGCTCTGAAAGAGGCCAAGCCACGTGAAGTGTATAAGATAACTCAAACTGTTATCTTGGTGAGTTTTTCAGGCTGGAGGGAGGTTTGCATAGGGTTGTTCCACGGGTTCACTCAAAAAAATACCAAACCCATGCTTTGCTGATGTTGATTCTTTTAAATGTAAACTGTGAAAGCATCAACAAAAAACTAAATCTCAGTTTTTACCTGCATTGTAATCTGATAACCTTGAAATGCCTTTAGTCTTTCTTTCTTTTCCTCTTCTTGTCCCATACTTATCCATGTATCTGTAACTAAGACATTGGCACCGTCTGCAGCTTCCAAAGGATCTGTTGTGAGAAGTAACTTGGTACCATACTAATGTGAATAAAATAAGGAAGATCAGGCAGACAAGGAACTTCAACTTCGTTTATAATGAAAATAAACTCTATTCAAACTACTCTACTAGGCTACTTCTTAGGCTCCTACCTCTTCGGAGTACTGTTCAGTTATTTTAGTTATTCCGAGGTCTGGTTCAAAGCCCTGACAAAAGAGATGATAGGTAACATGTCATGGAACATATATAAGATCTTTACTGATTATTAACACTAGTGAGACAAATACTGATTGAGCCATTTGCCATGGGAAGAATGTCTTTCAGAACTGTAAAACTCGAGGAAATTATGTTGGTTTTATTGAAAGTTTATTTTGGAGATAAAATGGTGGAAAGTGTTCTGATAAAGTAAGAAAAATGTATTTCAACAGTTACAGAATGAAATGCCTATACATCATTTAATTTTTTGTTCTAAACTGATTCTTTTTTTTATATTTTATATCGTACTACAATGCAGCATTCTAAAAATCTGCATCACTGATCTGAACCAACCAAGATGCAATGCTTCCACCAATCTGAAACAACTTTCAAATTATTTTTTTGGGGGGAAGAGGGCATTGGATGACTTTGTAACACTTTCTCAAATGGAATTATCATCCTCTGTGGTTTATACTGTAGTCATGAATTCCCCTCAGCCCTTCTGAAGTTGGACTTGGTAGAACTACTCCTGCTTTGTATCAAAATAACTGAATCAGTATTCTGAACCTTGGTTCTAAAAGCTGGCACTCAAGATACATGCAAGCACCACTAGCTGAGGCCCTTGAGAAGTATCCAAGTGACGGAGACAAGAATGGGCAAAGTTTGCCTTCCTTACTCCATGCTCATGGCTTTCTCACCTTGGGAGTTGCAATACGCAGGTGCATTCCCAGCTTTGCAGCACTCATCATGATGGAGTGAAGGACGTTGTTTCCATCCCCAATCCAGGCAACAGTGAGTCCATTCAGCCTGCCATAGTGCTCCTGCCAAATGAATCAGACAGCCCTGAGGTTATGTTCCAGGCAAACTGATCAAGATGATGCCCTATGTTGAAGGGATTGATCAGGCGGGTCAGGTGCAAAGAAGGCTGGCTACCTTCAAATGCTAGCTGTATGGAACCATATCTTTAATTGAACTTAATGCATCTACAAGATGGTCAGGGAGGGAAAGCCCCTTGTGTCTTACATGAAGACCCAAGTGCTGCAGCTTTCTCCAGGGAAGGACACATTGACACGTATGCTGTATGGTGAGGCCCAGCCTGAGGGACAGCACCAGACACACAGTAACTTTAGCACCAAAGCCATACAGCCATGGGTTGGTGCTCATAAATATCAGTGAATGGTAGAAATTCTTAATTTAGAGGCAGTCCTAATGCCTCGGATAGCACTCTTTCCAGCTTTCCCCCACATTGTGAAATTATCCCTGTTCAGGTTTGCTCTGGTTTGGCTGCCTCTACACAATGTTCCCAGTGGCTGTGACAGTGGCCATGCCCTTAGAGTCCATTTTAACTGTCACAGCTGTACAAGACAGCAAAGA
Source organism: Nyctibius grandis (assembly GCF_013368605.1). NCBI lineage: Eukaryota > Metazoa > Chordata > Aves > Nyctibiiformes > Nyctibiidae > Nyctibius > Nyctibius grandis. The sequence continues at coordinate 28,606,623 of NC_090659.1, forward strand.
GCAGTACTTTGAAAGCAGCTGTGCCACTCATGGCCTGCAGGGTTTGCTCTCCGTTGTACAGTCAGAGTGCAGAGATTTTTCTAAAATGTGGATTACCCGAACTTGAAACAGCGTTACAGTTAACTGTAGCTTTGCCTGATGGCACTTACAGCCTGTACATGTGCAGCTACTCTGGCCCTCAGCCACAAACAGATATGGCCTTAGGAGGAACAAGAGTAACAGGAGTTTCATATTTCCAGAGCAGGACAATTTGAGGCCTTTTAGCAAGCCTTGTTTTGCATACGCATGTTTATAAGTACTTAGAATCATAGAATGGTTTGGGTTGGAAGGGACCTTAAAGATCATCTAGTTCCAACCCCCCTGCCATGGGCAGGGACACCTTTCCTTTACTTGAGTTGATACCAGAAAGTTTGTAAAGACATAACCAAATACTTCTATATGCCTGCTCTGTACAACTCCACCTCATGACTCAAAAGACTAAAGACATGATGGCGAGCCTTTTATTCTTAGTTCAAAACTGGGCCATGCTACAATTGCATTGTAGTAGCTGGAAGCCAGACAGTGTTTCAACACTTTGTGTGACATGATTCAATGCTTGTCAGAGAGGATAAGCATCCACATTGCAGAGCTGTACTAACTGGCAACCTTGCAGGCAGTCACAACTGCCAAAAGACTGAACAGGAAAAGAGCTGGGACTACCCCCTCCTCTCCTGGCAGCAGCTTCTCCTAAACAAATAGTTGTGAAGTTGTTCTAGAACAAAGTTATTGGCATTTCTGCCAGTGACCACAATTCTGAGTCAAAAATAGTAGCACTTGAAATATTGAAAGACATTAAAATGCCATTGACATCTAAACCTAATAGAGTCCTAGGCTGCCTACAGTTTAAGGGCTAAAACTATGGTATTGTAAAACTACCACTTTTTCAGTTGAAGTTTACTAGCAGCAGGCTCATTGGCAGAGGTTTGACACAAGGGCATTTACAGGAGAGCAAATCAGGACTTTGTGGATGTGGAAGTTATTTCAGCATAACAGCTCTGCAGGTCTCTAAGGATCTTTCAAAAAGTCCTTCCACATCTCCTAGCAATGGTGCTCCTAGGAGAAGGCCAAACTAAAGCATTTATTTAAGGGGTTGTTTCCAGCTAGGGCTTAGTGATAGCTGAGACATGAACCCACATCCAGGAGCAAATGAGACAGCCCCAAGTTCTTTTGATCTTACTGTTTAAAAATAGACATCACAGCCTGTAATGCTCAAAGCACTGACTAGTGAGTCACAAATATACTGCTATGTTAAATAACTTCCACCTTATTACCAGCTGCTACTCTGCATTAAAAGAAGCACAGTGCATACTAAATACTTTTCTCTGTTTTCCCAAGCTACTAGCTGTTAGAGATGTACCGGAGATGTCTGTATAACGACCCTCAATATGCACTGCAAATTGCAAAGCCACATCTGCAGTGACTACTGTATAGAGTGGACATAGCTGAGCTAATTTTAATGAAGATGTTTAGCTAATGGAAGAAGTCGTAGACAAGGCAGAATCAAGCTGTGTGTGTGCTAGTGAAACCTATTTTATAACCTGTGCTAAGCTTTATGCTGCCACCAGTACACTGCTGCTGTAACTCAAACCTCTTCGTCTAAAGCCAGCTCACTATGACTGTGACTGTACTGCTTATACGCATACATCCTCAGCTTCCAGGAAAGATGAGAGGATTGTGTTGGTCAGAACCAGAAAGCTTTGAGGCAATACGAAAGCAACTGTATATGAGACATACATTTTTTTTCCCCTGTTTTATAGTATGTACTTATACAACTGCACAGAGAAAATCCTGCTAAAAGTGTTTTGCCACGATGGTAACACTCTAGGTTAAACCAGAACCTTTACAATACATGCTGATCTCCTGAGCCTCTGTAGATATTTCACCCCTTACATCCCTCCCCAATTTTTCCAAACTCTGTTATATTGATGTAGGCTTTTTATCTGCTTGAGTGTTCTGCAATTTCTCTTTACATTCAGAACCTGACTTCAAAATATTTGTACTCCTAGTAAAGCCATACAAAAAATAGCATATTTAGCTAGAGCCCTTCCCCCTTATGAATGCCTCTTTGGCAAACTAGAGATTGCTGCTGTAGTGCCACAAAACCTGGCTTTGCTATTCTCATGAAAAATCCCTGCTAAATAATTAGTGTCAATTTTACAGTCAACTTTCTCATCCTCATGCTGCTTTTACAATGTTTCATTCTGTTCTTATCCACAGTTGCAGTGTATCAGTGTATCAAACCCTGGGAAAAAATAAGCATGCTCAGTGATTCAGCACTGCTGTATGTTCAGAGACTGGTTTAACTAATCAGGGACATTTGTGTCTGCCTCTGCCTGGACTTGCTTCCAGCTAGGCTGAAACTCTGACACCATTATAGATTAATTCTGGAATGTTTGACCACAACAGTCATAACAACCCTCAATTAAAACAAGCTTTGGAATAATGAATCAATAATCTGTCAAAATTTAAAATGGAAATCAGGGGACTAGTCAAAGCTTTAGCCCTTTGGGAGACAGTGCAATCCAGTAAATGAGAAACTGGGCAAACTTGGACCTATGGGGTCTCAAACTGAACTGAAGGCAGATGCTGGGCCAGTTATCTTTCTTACTCCCACATTGGTTTTTGTCATGGTTATTGAAGCAGTATATTCTAGAGGATCAGTCCAGATCTTAGCGGGGATTTCTAATTGTTAGAATAATGATGAAGATGGTGATGAATTTGAAGACTACAATAATCTGAGCTCTTCCGGTTACACATTGAGGAGAAGTTGATAATATAAGGCAGCCCTCTTTAAGCTGGGCAACACTGTAATTTGTTACGCTATTTAAAAAGGAATCACTGATGTATTTCTTATGCCAACTATTTCTTGCTGAAAAAGAAATTTCCCTTCAGACCAGTGACATAGAAAGCTAGTGGCATATGGATCCACTCTAATTACCAGTCTGGCCATCCTGCAGTCAGCTACAAGTTAGCTGATTTGGCCAGTGACATTAATATCAATTGAATCAACGTCAATACCCAGTTCATCCCTGGAATACAAATTGTGTGATGCTGCCCTCCAGCCAAGCTCTGCAGAACAGAAGTTGTGAGCCACAGCTTCCGCCCAGGAGAATGAGAGGCACTGGGTGGACTCAGCACGTGGCTGTTACATGCCTTCAGCACAGACAGAGAAGTAAAGTGGCTCTCTGTGTGCACAGTACCAGCACACAAACTCATAGTCTTTAAAGGCCAAATCCCCAAACCCTCAAAATCAGGTTGCATAATGTTTACAACCATTTCTAGTGGGTTATAACTCAAGAGCAAAGTCAGCTCAATCCAAATTTTAAGAAAGAGTTTAAAGGGCAGAGCCAGCTAGATGTCAAACATGTGAGAAGCTCCAGGTTGCTCAGGAAGAGGGCACTGGGCAAGAGGATATTGAACCTGAAGAATCTCACCCCAGTATTCATGACAGGAGCACACTTTGTGATCTGACAAGAACACCCTGAATACAGAACAAGAACTGACAGCCCTGAAAATAAACCACCCATGTTGTCTGGGGAATGCAACAGACTATACTAAAATAACTGCACTAAAAGGCACCTGTGAAAAGGTAATCAGAACCCATAAGCAAGAAGACATTCTGATGAAAAAAACAGGAAATTAGGCAGTTTCAGACTGAAGAGAAAGTGCTCGAAGAGGATTCAAGAAGGCACATGAGAAAATTAATAGGATTTAGAAAATGGAAGAATAAAAATGTGCTAAGCATGAAGAGGGCCAGAGTGCATGTAGTGCTCCACTGGCAAATACAGGAGGAGAAAAAAAAAGTAAATTTGGGGCATTTACTGGCAGCAGGGAGGAGCAGATCCAGGCAGGAAAATATTTACAGAGATAAGAAAGAGACATTTCTGAAGAGAAATAGGCTGCACAAAATCTGTAGTTACATTTAAATATAAGGCTAGCAGTCTGTGCTGCTATTGTAGTTTGCATGTATGCATAAATCAAATAAATTGCCTTTGCATTGCAGGAAAGCAGTCCAAATGTTATAGATGAACTTTCAACTCATTTAAAGAATCAGTGGTACTATTCAACATCCTTATATCAATCTTCTTGCAGGCAGTACTCAAATAACATCTTTTTACCCTGCCGAAAATCCCACAAGAAGTTTGATTGTGGTAAGTAACAACTAGACCCTGTGGCTCACACTTCTTCAAGTGTTAATCCTACTTTTGTGACCTGGTAAAGTTCATTATATGATTAAAATGCCGTTTTATTACATGCTACTGGCTCAGTGTACAGTGCAGAGAGGAAGAACAACAGGGCATGTACTCATTCTGCTGATCTCCATAGGTTTCCCCCTAAGATCAGTGGAGAAAGATATGCATCTCTAGAGGGTGATTGAGATGTTCAGTGGCCTCTCTTCATTGACTGGAGATGGAGTACAGGGCAACACCACTCTGAATATTTGCCATAGTCATTGGCCTGGATAAAACCAGGTTTAGTGGCAGAGATATCAACAGTTGTGTAGACGATGAGTCACAGATTGTTCCTGAAGCATGTTATTCACACGTGATAAAATGCTAATAACTAAGGCATTTGCAAGACAGAACCTCCCACAAAACACAACCATAAGATTCACCTGGTTTATAGTTGCACACAGTGTTTAAATGAAATTATGACATTTAATGATTGATGATGTTCTCATTACAGCTTACTGTCTTACATAATTTGAACAGTTCACTGAAGCTGGGTCAATGTGATCTCCCAAATGTACCTTACCCTGAAGTATATGAAGCATTTTAGTCTCAAGTTCACCAATTTTTGCTGGTCTCTTCACTTTAAGTATTGAAAATTTTATGAAAAATACTAATCAAAGTAAGGAAAAAATAATTTTCACTCAACATATGAGTCTTTCAGTATTTAAAGTTTAAGGCATGAATAATCTAATTTTACTCTCGCTAGATCTTTTCCACATACTGAATGTCCCATAGCAAAATCTGCGACAACTGAGAAACACAGCTGAATGAATCAGGAAATTATTCTGCTCTCCCTTTTTCAAGCAGTGTGATTTTTATTCATTCAGAAAGTAAACAAGGTCAAAGGAGTTCATCATAGTTGTCAAACAGCACTGCAGTATAATAATCTTTTTTATAAGCCAGTTCCTCAGTTGGTTGTAAAACAGCATAGTCCTTCTGTTCACAGATAAACATCTGGTATTCTATGTGTAAAACATTATCCTGCTGTCAAATCAACTATTTCATTAGATTAAACTACAAAATATGATCTTTTTTTAACTATTCTTTGATGTGAGCAAAGTTTAAACAGGTTTAAGTGCCTGAAAACTAGGCGTTTGCACTGGTAGCATTAACTGGCTTTTCAAAACAAATTTGTTCAACCGGTTTCCTAACATATGGATAGTTGTTTCTTTTAAACTGTTCATAGGTTAGGGAGGAATCAAGAGTGGACTACTGAGTTTTTTGAAGTCAGTGGAAAAACTTCCACTGGCTTTGGCTGAGCCAACATCTCACCTTTATCTTAATATGTAAAGCCCCCTGCACATTTTTTGAATTGCAGCCTAATTCCAATGAAGTACTTAATTTTATGCTTACCTTCAATCCCATTACAGCTGATAGGACTAGGTTATTGTTTTAAATTAAACAGGTCCTTAATTATATTGCTGGATGAAGATGTCTTTAAATAACAAGTGACATATAATTACCACTTAGAAAAACCTAGGAATAAATGATTTTGAACCTGACTTCCCCAAATACTTATCAAGACCAAGATTTAGCAAAAAAAAAATGTTATTAAACAGGGATTATATTGTTACCTGAAGAGTTAGGTAATCAGCTAAAATCTGGAGAGGATGGTATAAATCGGACAATCCATTGATTATTGGGATCGTGGCTTCTTTCGTCATTAGGTCCAGATCATTATGCTTATAAACTCGAGCCACGATTGCATTTGTCATGCTGGACAGCACCCTAGAGGATGGCAGAAAATACCCAAGTCAAACATAATAAATGTATCCCTGTTGCACTCTTCAGCGTGCCACGCATAAATATTAATGAGAAGTGGCAATGAACCAAATTTTTTCAGCTATCTAAATAATTTATCATGCCTGCATAACACCCGTAAATGCAGACATTTAACAAGCTGCTAATAAGCAAGCAGTTTTACTTATTAACAAACTATAGTAAGTAAATGCAAACTTCTGCTGTATTTTATGTTTTTTTTCTCTTTAGTGTTTGACTGTAGCTACAGATGTAACAGCAATAAATGTTAAGGTATTTGAACTGAGATAAGAGATTGTGTGAGACTGTAACATTTGAAGAACTCGATAACTTCAGAAGAGATAAGGCATAAGATTTCCTGAGTCTTTTAGCAAAGAACAAATGTAGCATTGACCAAATATTACAGTGTCTCTGTATGGTAGCCTGCCCTTTGTGAGGATTAGGAATATAGATCTGTCTTAGATTACCAAAATTATTCACTGATCTTAATGAATAGAGAAACAGGAGGCCAACAACACCAGTCTGTTCTTTCTCCTACCTACACACCTGTGTATTGACACACATGGTATCAACGTTAAAGTAATGCCCAGATTTGAAACTCTGTATACAGACAAGGGCATGCAGGAGTCACTGTACCACTCTGCCCTTAAGCTCATTTGCCAAAGTGTGAAAGACTCAGAGATTAGCTTAGTGGAGTAGCATAGTATACTTGGTATGCTCTGAATTCTTTCAATAAATTAAATATGGATTGCAGCTCCACATTTCTCTGCATTTCTGTGTTTTAATCAGGCCCTGAAGCCACACTTCGAAGCAGCATTTTGTGTGTTTCCGTGTTATCTTTAATAGGACCTTAAAACAAAACAAAGAAGAGACTGAACAGAAGAGTATGAAAAAACTTTGCACTATCTATCTTCCTGATTAGCCATGAAGAATTCTGGTATCTCCTCTTGTGGAAATAGGTCTGTTAATGCCATGGCCTTCATACAGACAGATCTCCTGATGAAGGCAGTAACAAATATTTTCTACTGACACCAGACATTCCTCACACAAGCAAAACTCTTACTAAATGTTACAAGATTCCCTGTAGAGCACTCTCTGAAGAAAAGACTGCCGATAGCAGCTACAAGTGAAAAGGAGGAACTGAACAAGGTATTTACTGATTGCAAGGTATTGGAACAGTTGCTGTTTGTGCCTTTATTTCTTCTTAGCTCAAGAGTTTCTTTTTCTGTGTGTCTGTGTTTATTCTAGCTTGAAGCATGTGACTACGGAAAACCTGTTCTGTTCTGAACGAGTCATCAAGGATGGGATGCATGGTCCCTTTTGTTAGCCATCTAACTGGTGTCCAGCCTAAACAAGACATAGCCAGTCCCACCAGTCAAGAAAAAGAGGCAATCACACTGGGAAATTGCCCATTTTTCTTAGACTTTTTTTTAGGATGTCAGGACAGCTGATTCCTACCCGACATGACTGATAATTTAAAGAAGATGCTTTGTTTACAGGCTATGCCATTAGAGGAAATTCAGTCATAATCAATAACCAACTAGTGAAAACTACTGTTTTTTCTTCCTTAATCTGTTGAAAGTAGATACTAGACTTATTAGACACTTACCAACAAGACATCAGACAGTCCTTCTGCCAGCATTTCTAGATGTCATATCTTATAGTAGGAAACCCAGGTGGAAGCTGGGTTTATTCTTTGTGTAATCAAAACCAAACTGAACTCAGCAAAAAAAAAAAAATAGGCCTCATCTGAGGAGATGAAGTCTCCTGTAATCAAATCAATTTCAAAGAAACCATGTAAGACTCGGATTGCATAGGAAAAAAGACCTGGCTATATAAGAGTATTTAGTAAAGGCAAAGTTTTGAAAGGTGAGGGGGAGTGAGCACAGGCTCATCAGGTGACTTTTCATTTAAGGTTCCTATGTTATCATCAACTACAAGGTCTTTTTCTCTTTTCATTCTTTTTGCAAGACTGTGAGCCTATAAACTTCAAAATCCCAGGGCTTGGAAATATATGAGTGTATTGGAATGCTGCATAGCTCTCTCTTCAAAATAACTTTTATTTCTACAGAGAAAAGCTGGAAATTTTTACTCAAGTGTATCCTCTGAGGAATCCAAAATTAAACACAAATGAAAGTATGCCTTTTTGGTGTGGCTGATCTCTGAATTTGAAAATGGAGCATTTGCATATAATTTGGGTAGCATATTGCTATCCAAGGTAGTTTTGGTTTTGTTTTGAAAGTATGTATCCATTCAAAAGGTTTTAAATTTCTGACAAGACTACTTCATTGTCATTCACAGTCTTACAGGGGCATATGGTGGAAGTGTTCTCAGTAAGTGGTGAGAAGTAAACTCATTCCCCGTAGATGCAGAGATTCATTCCCTAATAACGCGAGTGGACTGGTAAAATCATCCTATGAGTTCTTCAGTGCTGCCACTCAACCTTATGGCCACTGAGCTATAGTGGTGCACAATGGAACAGCTCTACAGTGGGAAATACAGATACAGTACTTATATTTCATTTCACATAATATCTCAGACATGCTAAACAGCACTGAAAGGCTTAGAGCTCCTTAATGGGTGGTAACTATTTGCTACTGTGTCAGCGTAAATGTAAATGTCTTGTGAAGCGTGGAAAACCTGTATTATGAGAAGATAATAAGTCACTAAAAATATGTTCACAGTCAAAATGCTTTCAACCCTTACCTGCAGCAATTCTAATAAAAACTTGGACATTTATAGATCTGTGCCCCTTTTGCTTTAAGTCTCAATCTCAAGTACTTCTAAGGCCTTCAGAGCCCTAGACACACGGCTGTAATATTTGAAACACCCTCTGGGTCTACTACAGGCATTCTTTTTTTATTCTTACATTAACTAAATGAGGTTGGTTTGTTATCCTTCATTCACAAGAAATGCCAAAGAATTAACACTCAGGTTGTTCTTTTGGGTAAACTTGATTATGCAAAGTCAATAATAATTCTGCTAATGAGAGCAGGAGTGAAGCAGAGCATGTGGGGGTCTGTAAGGACTCAGGAAATCCCTTACTCCACTGTAGCAGGTGAGTGCTGTGACTCAGCAGAGGATCACCAGGTTAGGACCACAAATAAGAACTTGACATGGAAGAGCAACAGTGACAGAGAAAAGGGGGGGCTGAAGGCTTGCATGGGAAGTGGGTATTGTGGGACCTTTCTCTACAGAATGGGGACTCCTCCAGAATGGCTGGAAAATTTGCTTGCTTCTACTTTTTGCCTTATTTCTTGTAGCTTACTGTCTGTCTTTTTCCCTTTTGCTTGTGCAAACAAAGGTCATTCAAGAGACTGTGAACCAAAGATTTAATGGCCCTTTATTATCCCATTTGGGAAGAAGAAGAAATGAAAACTGGCCTGTACAAAGCATGTCCATTTGCATAACAGAACACACCTGGATTTGCTGCAGGGTTAGCATCTGAATGGCAGAGAGACTCCGGATGACAGTCCTGCATGTCTGGTGGAATGGTGCTTGGAGAGGTTATTGCAGGGGAGCACTGTGTAAGGGCCCTGACTGCATCTTTCCCCTTCCTCAAGGTTTGGCTGCTGGGGCTCAGAGCCAACTTTACAATAGTGTAGCGGAGGGCTACCCCTCATCACTCTGATGTCAGAGACAGGACTGTGAGGAGCCTCCATCAGGGCCAACCCCCTTCTTTTGGGACTCACATCTCTTGCTGCTTTGTAACCATGCCCATGCTGATCCTGACCTGGACCCCCACCTGCGGGCTGATGTCCCAAACTGGCCTTGGCCCACCTCCATCCCCACAGAGGTGCCCAATGCTCTGGGCTGTTGCTGCCTTTGCTGTCCCCTGGCTGCTCTGAACCCTGTCTGGGGCAGGGGTCAAGTGCTGGCTGACGAGGCCCTGCCCTACCTGACCCAGGGGGAGTTCCTGGCACCCGAGCCTCCCTAGTCCCCAAAGAGCCACCAGCCCACATGGCACCCTGACATACTGCGCTGAAGACTCTCACCATTTGTCCTTCCCTTCCCATTCACAAGTGCCACAGTGCAATTTCACATTGGCCGTGGTAAATCAACCCTTCCTTGGCACTGCAATCCTTCCACATCATTTTGACCTAGAGCCTGAAGTCACTCCTTCCCAAATGTGACACCTCTGCACTTTTTCATTCTTTCCCCATTGCTCTGGTGTGTCCCATCCCTTCTCAATTTCAGTTCCTTTAAGCTGAAGTAAATAGCTGATGTTCGTCTTTCCAGCCTGGCGTGCAAGTACCCCTGCGTGTCAGGTTCTGTCTCTTCAGCCCCAGTCTCTCAGCACCAGCCTCCCATCTCCCTCCCACTGCGCCCTCCGTCAGCATCCTCTCCTCCTCCCCCTTCTCAGCTGAGAGGCTCTCCGCTTACAATGGTCCAGTGAGAATGGAAGAAAGGGCAAAACGTTTGGAGAATAATACTTATTTACATCAGTGGGGGGGTTTACCCTTGATATGTTTCCCATTCACCTTTAATACGACAGAGTAAGCTATGCATGTTTTACTTGAAAAATCCTCGATCTCTCATGCCAGCAGAGTTGTAGCAGGGATGCATGTGCTCTGAAGCATCTAAATGGTACACTTTGATGAAGCTATAGCTGTCCTGCTTAAACTGGGGCTATATCCCATGATGTATGAAGAATTTCTTTTAAGGGGATATATTTGAATCCCATGACAGAGTATGAGCTCTGCTGAACTGGACACAGTGACCACTGGACACGGTGGCCTATGGTACCTCAGACTTGACTGTTAAGTCTCAGATTAATCTGTTCCCTTTGTAGGCCCACAAGTTTACACAATTTTTGAATCTTCTTAACTTGTAGTTACGAAAGCAAGGCAGTGGGACACACTATCATTGCAGCTTAGTTTGATACTGGCAGAGTTACGTATCTAGCAGGGAGTGAGAGCTAAGTACTTTCAAGCCTCAAGAGACTGAAATTTTGACTTTCTACTATCAACACCCATATGTCTTCCACTTCAGTAGTTAAAAGCAAGAAAGGAAAATTTAAAGTGTTCAAATGTTTGGTTTTTTTTGTTACATTTTCCTTGGATTTCATCACAGAGAGAACAGCAACATAGTTCTCAATCTCTCCCACTGACTGTGAAAACTGTAGCATACAGCAGAGGCAATGGAACCTCAGCTGGCAGATTGTATATTTTGAATTGACCCTGACGAGGTTGACACTGCATATCTTTCACCCCCAAAAAAAGGACCTTTTAGAAACTACTAACCTTCCAACAGCAGAGCTTGACTGAATCGACCTCAGGCTGCAAAAGGGCTGCCTAGAAAGCAGCACAATACTGAGGTTGAATGAGTCTTTAATACATGGAGAGCTATGGAAAACAGCAAGAGCACCTGCAAAAGATAACCTCATGTTCTGCCTGCTTTCTGCAACATCGGAGGGAATCCACTGGAGAAAAACCTTGAGCTCAGTTCTTCCCTGCTATGGCAATGAGGATAGGCTGCTAGCTACCCGTCCCTGCATGCATGTGGGACTGGGCATGATCAGGATCTTCCAAGGGTGCCAGTAAGAGAACAATGCCATAGCCCAGTCTCCACAGCAGTCCTGACAGTGGGTACAGCTGTGGAGGAGGGCACATGAAATCAGAAACTGGATGCAAAGTGTTGGTCAAGTTCGGTGCTGCTGAAATAAGAGGATCAGCGTGGCCTTCAGTGCCATCCTGTCACTGCAGGTAAGATAAGGCCCACCAGCAGCTGGCCTAACAAGGATAAATAAAGTCTTCGCTTTTTGATTTTGGTTTTCGATTTACAGTCAGCTGTACTTCTAGCTCCATGAGGAGCAATAGAACCAGGAGGTTCTAGTCTTGTTTGGATATATGTGCTGCCATCAGTGGAGCTATACTACTGAGGTTCATAAAATGTTTCTGTTTGGGTGACTGTTACTCTCATTAACACACTATATGCCAAATTTGATAAAAATATTTCTTGTTGTGAAATATTTTGGAGAGCTAGAGGGAACGGAATGATGGGGTACTGAACTACAGATTCTGTGTGCTGATCTGTAAATATTTAAGAAATTTGGAGTGCCTTCTGACATTTTCCAGAAAGAAGATATTAGCTTCCAGAATTCTGTAAGACAGGTTTCAGCCTGATCAACTACCAAATACATAGTGATCAATCAAGTGACATTTTACCAACCTTGCTGTATCTGTGAGACTCTCATTAGTGCCCAGATGTATGTCTTGTGTTGTAAGGAAGGAAGGATGTCCTCCAAGGAGAGCAAATCCTACAGTGAGGACAAATAAAAAAAGAAACTAAACACCAGCACCTCATATTTACCGCCAAGATTCAAAAACTTCATGTAAAAGGTATTTACAGCAATAAAAGTAAAATTCAGCAGGGCACCCAAATGTTTCAAACACTTAAAATCTGACATGCAAGCCACAAATAAATGTATTTTGGAACAAAACCACTCAAATATGATGCTTTGCTGAAGTCCTTAGGCATGAGTTCTGATCTGTGTTCACAGGAACAGTCATTCAAGATGCAAGGCTATGTATTGCCAAAAGCATCACTGTGGCTCCCTGTTAAGAGCTAGGTAATCCATTCACCATGCTGAATTTCTGCTTCAAGGGACTTAGCATCCTAGAAGGGCTACTTAGGCATAATTCCACATCCTTGCAAGAAGCTTCAAGTATAGTCACTCAGATAGATAGAAAACCCTAAGTCTCCTCATACACTATAACAAACTTGAGCTTGGTCACAAATGACTAAAAGTGCCTTAAGAATTACAATGTGACAGAGAGAAAAGGAAAGATCTTGGGCACTGCCAGCATCCCTCCACCCTGCAGTAGTTAGGAATTTACAAGGTGAGACAAGGAACTAAATAGATTAAGTCTGAAGAATGAAATCAATTCCTGAACAGGAAACCATGGCACGACCTGAGCATCATTTAAGAATATAAAACACTTCGGGGAACTTAAAAGGTGTCTGGACAGTATGTTGGATAAAGACAAATTACACGCTAAGGAAAACTCTCAGGTTCTGTCCTGCCTTATTTCTGTTGCACCACCACTAGAAAGCTACCACAAGCAACCAGCTGACACAGACAGGGAGGAAAACAGCTTTTTTTCCACCAACACTTGAGTCTCCCTGCCTTTGCCTGGTTTAAGCCTAAAGCCTTCCTCCACTGAATCTCAGTGTAAAGTCCACTGTGGCCACATATGGGGAGGATGGGGCCTGAGCGGGGCTGTTTTATGGACTGACACAAATGGTTTAACATAAGCCTAGCACACGACACAGGGTCCTACAACTAGAGGCATACAAAGTGTAGGATTTGAACTGGGCTGTAGACAGCCCTGTAAGGCATTTTCTGTGCACTGGGGAAGATTTTCTGCATAAGAACAACTCCCTTCTAGTAGAAAAATTGTCAGGGAGAGCTTGTCCTGTCACTAATATCCATGATGGAGGAAATTTCCAGAGAATCTCAGTGTGGAAAAAACAATCGTGTCGAGACAACACTGTGAAGAAGTGAGCCTTTTATTGTGACAAAAATCTAGAAGGAAGCCCATCTTATTTTCATTGCCAGGAAGAGAAAGGCTGCATACAGCACAGAACAGCAGAGGCCTCCCTTCTCAACCAAACTGTGATTTCTTGGAGGTACTAACAGATGTCGTGTTGTTAAAAAAAAAAAAAAAAAAAAAAAGGGGGAAAAAAGGGGGAAAAAAGGGGAAAAAAGGGAAAAAAGGGAAAAAAGGGGAAAAAAGGGGAAAAAAGGGGAAAAAAGGGGAAAAAAGGGGAAAAAAGGGGAAAAAAGGGGAAAAAAGGGGAAAAAAAGGGGAAAAAAGGGGAAAAAAGGGGAAAAAGAGAAGGAAAAAGGGGAAAAAGGGGGAAAAAAGGGGAAAAAGGGGAAAAAGGGGAAAAAGGGGAAAAAGGGGAAAAAGGGGAAAAAGGGGAAAAAGGGGAAAAAGGGGAAAAAGGGGGGAAAAGGGGGAAAAGGGGGAAAAGGGGGAAAAGGGGGAAAAGGGGGAAAAGGGGGAAAAGGGGGAAAAGGGGAAAAAGGGGGAAAAAGGGGGAAGAAGGGGAAAAAAGGGGGAAAAAGGGGGAAAAAGGGGGAAAAAGGGGGAAAAAGGGGGAAAAAGGGGGAAAAAGGGGGAAAAAAGGGGAAAAAGGGGGAAAAAGGAAAAAATGAAAAAATAAAAAAAGGAAAAAAAGGAAAAAAGGGCAAAAGGGAAAAAGGGAAAAAGGGAAAAAGGGAAAAAGGGAAAAAGGGAAAAAAAGGAAAAAAAGGAAAAAAAGGAAAAAAAGGAAAAAAGGAAAAAAAGGAAAAAAGGAAAAAAGGAAAAAAGGAAAAAAGGAAAAAAAGGAAAAAAAGGAAAAAAGGAAAAAAGGAAAAAAGGGAAAAAGGGAAAAAGGGAAAAAGGGAAAAAGGGAAAAAGGGAAAAAGGGAAAAAGGGAAAAAGGGAAAAAGGGAAAAAGGGGAAAAAGGGGAAAAAAGGGAAAAAGGGGAAAAAGGGGAAAAAGGGGAAAAAGGGAAAAAAGGGGAAAAAAGGGGAAAAAAGGGAAAAAAGGGAAAAAAGGGAAAAAAGGAAAAAAGGAAAAAAAGGAAAAAAAGGAAAAAAAGGAAAAAAAGGAAAAAAAGGAAAAAAAGGAAAAAAAGGAAAAAAGGAAAAAAGGAAAAAAGGAAAAAAAGGGAAAAAAAGGAAAAAAAAGGAAAAAAAAGGAAAAAAAAGGAAAAAAAAGGAAAAAAAGGAAAAAAAAGGGGTGGAGAAAAAAGAGGTTAGTGCCATTAGATGGCATTGCAGACATCGCCAGGACTGCAGGTTCAACATTATGTTTATACAGGCCTGTCAAAGATTAAAAAGTTGATCCCACAGCTACTCTTCAAAAAAGGATTAAACCAGGAGTGAACACTGAAACCTTTCACAGGTAAAACCAAGCAACTAGGTCCAGGCAGCAGGCCTGGGCCCCACAGCTGGGCCCCTGACACAGAGCAGCCCTTATTAACTTCCATCCCACATGGGCAGCGGGGTTGAAGTGAGGTCTTCTACTTTGCATCAGTTCAGTCAGTCTCTAGACTTTAAAATGCAAAAGATAAAAGTAATACCAGCAAATCGTTGCCTTTTGACTCCCTCAGTTTCCTTAAAAGTCAGATTAAAAATAATGATGCTCCAGACCCCACCTGAAGAGCAAATCTCTGCTCCGTCCAGCCAGTATACCCTCATTTTATTGAATGGGTCTGATTTTACTTCCCTTTTGTCATCATTAAGGATTGCTCTGAATCGCAACAAGATTAGAGTCAGGCACAGCAGACTTTTAAGGATGAAGCATCACCTATTATACTATTACTTTTTGCTGTTAGAAAAGCACCATACATTTGCTGTTTGCTTTGCCCTCCTTTCTTGGTTATTCAGAAGCATTTTTGTATTAAGGCAGGAAAAATGTTTAGGTTTCCTCATATACTTTCACCTCCCCTCTGCATCTCAGACACAAACACTGTATTTATGGGAATGTGCATGCAAACTGTTGCCTAGACATTGCAGCCTATCTATTCAACGCAAGTTTTTAAGTCAAGACCTCAAGGATGAAATGTCATTTGTGGTAACTTTTCCTGTCCAGCTTCTTGTGGATTTTTTTGAAGTCATATACAACTAAGTCAGTGATTTATCCCCACAAATCCCACACAATAGAGCAGCTCTGCATTTTAGGCTTCTAAATGCACACACTTTGGTAAATGTTTCACAATCCAGGCAGGCTCTCATGGACATGTTCTGTTTTCTATAAATGATGCCCAGGTAGAAGAAGAGGAATCTGGCCATGTTTTCACAATTGCCAGGTGTCAGGCAGCCCAGTCGGAGCTGCCACCTGGAGTCTGTGTACATAGCAGAGTCCTAATGTGTTGGGCTTTCTGATTGTGAACTGGCCATCTGTGCAGGGTCTGGGAACATATTTCTATACAACACTTTCCATCTGGAAATACAGGAGCTCTGTGCTCTAGCTTTGTATATAGTTGCAGAGACAGAATCTTTGCTTCAGATTCTTTCATGCAGACTACTAGTAGAAAGAAACAAATGATGACTTTTGAAGATATGCAGGCACCAGTTCAGCAAATAAGCACACACTGTAGTGCTGTGTTAAACTGGAAGATCTAATCCTCTTTGTTGTCACAAGTTGCTCATATCCAAAGCCACATGTTAAGTGTTTATATGAATCTCGGTATCTGCAACAAACTGTATCAAATGTTCACACTGCAGAGCCAGAATTGATTATTATCTCATGTCCACACTTCTCACTAGTGTTAGTTTTCAAAAATGGACAGTTTTATGCCTCAGGCTGTGGCACATTACTGAGCCCACTTATGCAAACTCTTTCACATAGGACACAAGTGCTGGTGGTTGTACAGACGTAGGTTAAATCTCCATTCCAGCTTGTCCCTGCTACATGGGGTAAATAAGTGGGCCAAAGTGACTCCTCTAGTTCACATGCTGGATACACAGTTGTGGGGCTGCCTTGCTGTCACCAGGAGACATACACAGCCGTCTTCTCAAACTCAAAGGAAGGATCCTTTTTCATCTTTCAAGACATCTGGATTTGGATTTGTTAGTTTCCTCACTGTGTGCCAGGACTTACAATCTAGAAAGTATTTTCCGGTTTAGACTTATAACAAAGAAATCTTCTACGCAGCAATTACAGGAATATTCCTAAAGTAGAAGCCTAAAAACTGATAGGCAGTTTTTCAAAGCTACCCCTCTAAGTGGAGAGTAAGCTAAGAGTACTGTTGCCCCCTCTGTAATGTGGCCAGGCTAAATAATACTATCCATTCCAAAAAAACCCAGACACTGTATTCCTGCCATATAATACCATTCCCACTACATTAGAACATATAAAGTGATGGAATTAATTCTGTGACTGTATGTAGTAGTCTTCAGGCATGGACATCATGTTCCTCTCACCCCGCTGTGTAAGAGAAGTGAGTTGGGAGTAATTCAACTAAAGCTAGTGGCAGTGAACCTCTGTAAAGCTGTTAAGACCTTGTATATTCCAGTACACAACAAAAGAAGGTATACAGATCTTTTCTGCCTATATTGTTTCCTCTCCATTTCTACCCTGTGACATATTGTCTGCATCCAGCTTCTGTGAAATTGTTGGATTTATTTATGACTTGTTCACTGAAACATAACTGCAGCTGCGTATTTTAAGAGCAACAGTGACAATCAGAATCTTTGACACCAAAGCTATAACAAAAACAGGGCATTCACCTTTATGCCATGCCTAAGGATGTTTATTTTACAAGTAATATATAACCATGTGGAATACCTTTGTTTTCAAAAAGTATGCAAGATTTTATGCAGAATGGGTATGGGATTCTGACTGCAAACAGATGACATTTTCCAGTATAATAGCAGAGATGTCACATTTTCCAGTATAATAGCTAGCAATAACAATAAATCTAGTAGGCTCCACAAAACTGGATTTACTTTGCCAATACCCTATGGAAGTTACTTGTAGTTCTTCATTAAACTTAAAACACCACTACTCCTCTTAGAAATGGTAAAATAATACGGGTTTTAGCAATATGCATTAGGACAAGATTCTATTTGTTCAAGAGAGTAAAGGGGCAATGAATTATACCACAAGGAGCTGTACATTTTTCAGTACAGTTGCAATGTCATCAGAATAAAACAGTTTAGAGGCATAGTGTGTTGGAAAAGCCACAAATGTCATCTATTCTCTTACAATGCATTATAAGTTAATGTTTGGTAGTCTTTGATCGATCTTGGTGACTGGGAGAAGTGCTCAAAGACCAGAGGAAAGCAAATGTCACCCCTGTCTTCAAGAAGGGCAAGAACTAGGACTCAGAGAATTACAGGCCAGTCAGCCTCACCTCAATTCCTGGAAAGGCAATGGAGCAGCTAATCCTGAATACCATTTCCAGGCAGATTAAAGACAAGAAAATAATCAGGAGTAGTAAGCATGGCTTTTCTGAGGGGAAATCATGCTTGACCAACTTTATAAACTTCTATGATTAAATGACTGGACTGGTAGATGAGAGAAGAGCAGTGGGTATTGTCTGCCTCAACTTCATTATGGCCTTTGACACTGTCTCTCATAAGATCCTCATAGACAAGCTGTTGATGTACGGGCTGGATAAGGAGACAGTAAGGTGGGTTGAGAACTGGCTGAATGGCCAGGCCCAGAGAGTGGTGATCAGTGGTGCAAAGTCTAGTTGGAGGCCAGCGACTAGTGCTGTACCCCAGTGGTCAATACTAGGTCCAGTCCTGTTTAACATCTTCATTAAGGATCTGGATGATGGGACAGGATGTGCTTTCAGCAGGTTTGCTGATGACACAAAACTGGGAGGAGTGGCTGATACACCAGAGGGTTGTGTTGCCCTCCAGAGAGACCTTGACAGGCTGGAGAAATGGGCTGACAGGAATGCTGTGAAGTTCAGCAAGGAGAAGTGCAAAGTCCTGCACCTGAAGAACAACCCCATGCACCAGTACATGATGGAGCCACCGAGCTGGGAAGTAGCTTGGTAGAAAAGGACCTGGGGGTCCTGTACACCGTTAAACATAAACTAGCAATGTGCCCTTGTGGCAAAGGTGGTGAATGGCATCCTGGGCTGCACTAGACAAAGTATTGCCAGCAGGTGAAAGAAGGTGATCTTTCCCCTTTATTCAGCACTGGTGAAGGCGGTACCTGGAGTGTCCAGTTCTGGGCTCCTCAGTATGAAAGAGACATGGACGTATTGGAAAGAGTCGGTATGTCCATGTTAACAAAGGGCCACGAAGATGACTAAGGGGCTAGAGCATCTTTCATACAAGGAAAGGCTGAGAGAGCTGGGACTACAAAGCCTAGAGAAGAGAAGGCTCAGAGGGAATCTTACTAATGTATATAAATACCTGAAGGGAAGGTGCAAAGTGGATGGAGCCAGGTGCTTTTCAGTGCTGCAATGGGCACAAACTGAAACACACGAGGCTCCCTTTAAACATCAGGAAACACTTTTTTACTGAAAGTATGATTGAGCACTGGCATAGGTTGCCCCAGAA
This sequence comes from Nyctibius grandis, assembly GCF_013368605.1. Taxonomy (NCBI): domain Eukaryota; kingdom Metazoa; phylum Chordata; class Aves; order Nyctibiiformes; family Nyctibiidae; genus Nyctibius; species Nyctibius grandis. The sequence goes on from NC_090659.1 coordinate 28,625,674, forward strand.
GGTTGTGGAGTCTCCATCCTTGGAGCTACTCAAAAGCCTTCTGGACATGGTCCTGAGCAAATGGCTATAGATGACCCTGCTTGAGGAGGGGGGTTGGACCAGATGACCTCCAGAGGTCCCTTCCAACGTCAACCATTCTGTGACTCTATTTGTTTATTTTTCAATAATGGTGTTCCTTTAGGCATAGGGACAGCAGGACTTCTGAAAAGACTTCCACGGTGTTAATATATGGCAACAAACTCCCAGACACTGCACAGAGCAGATTTTGTCATCAGTGCTTTCCAAGCCTCTACTCCTTTACAATGAAACCCATTGATTTTCATCTAGTTGTTCCTGAGAGTTGCACAGTTTGCTTAGATTAATCTCATCACCAGAACCTTGTCCCACAAGTGATCTCTTTCAAGATATTGAAGTGCAACTCGTGGGAAATGCTTATTTGAAATGACTCAGGTATTTTATAAATAAACACTCCAATCCACTTCAGTGTCCACTTTCACTGGACATTAGGAAATCAGTATTAAATTAGCTTATTTAGCTAAAAAGAATACATGTGACCCCACATTTGTTTTGAGTTAGAAATTCCAAAGAGAAGTCATGAATGTTAAAAAGCAGATGAAATGTATAGAGTTTCCATGGACAGAAAAAACTTGAGTCTGCTTTTGAAACAAAGTCTTAGGCTTAGGGGATTTAAGACCAATTAACTGAAGGTGTGAAGTTAATGCACAGAAGTTAAAATGTGTTAAACTCCCTTGTGGAAGCTCTCACTCAGAAATAAATTTGTTTTATTTCACTGGAGCTTAAACCCTCTTGGATTAATTTATGTGCATTAACTCCCATCCTTAAGTTAATTCATTTGAACTTTCCTGAGCTTTCACCTTCCATAAGCCTTCAAAAGCTAAGGACTAAATAGTGCTTCCCACTGAATACAGAAGCACGAAGGATAAACAGATTTAGAGAATTTGTCATTACCTGCCCATGTACCAGTATGGGAGGCAAGTAGAAACTGGACTAAAAACTCTGGAATTAAAAAGTGGGTGGTCTCCACAGAGAGGGAATGCACAAGAGAACCCATTCATGAGTTCTGCTTATCTGGAGAAAATAGAAAGCAACAACAAGTCTACATAAAGAGCAGGGTCAGCAGGTAAATGGCTGTGCCAGAGAATACAAAGGGAAATTCCGAAATGCTTGGAGTTAACATATCTGCTTCTTCCTTCCATTATTTTTACCTTCTCCCTCACACCTTGTAAAGAAATGTGAATACTCAACAAGTTTCCTGTCCCTTCACTAGGGAGAAGTCAGCCTAAGGGATGCTGGGTCAACTTAAATGTGAGAAGGGCAAGATCTCCTTCCTTGATGCGTCATCAGTTCATAGTTATTCGTTCCTAACACAGAAGCACATGAATGATTCATTTCAGCCGTCCCCTTGACTTCAGAACAACTACCATGTAAATAAAGATATGTATGTGTTTCAGTGTTTGCAGGACAGTATCCTAAAAGAATAATGTTCCAGGGCCTGATCTTATTAGGCTAATACCCTGGAGTCTCCATCCAGTTATCTTCCCCTGTAGGTAATCATGTTAAATATTTTTTCCCCTAATTTATATCAAGGCAGTACTATGACTCCCAGCCTAAATACATACTCTGAAATGTGACAATGGTAATGAATAATACATTAGAAAAATATTTATTAGAACTTGCACAGAATTAAATTTGCGATGCTTACTAAAAGAGATGTTAGGAAATGTGCATCTTGCCAATACAACTAGGAGCTTACACCAGAAATGCTTACTTCTGCCTGTTATTTTATTTCTGATCTATCATGTTTTGGAATGATCTGGTGAAATTTCAGTGACCAAAGCAATGTGCTTGTGACATTACTATGCAAGGTGAAACAGAATTAGCTACCATTCTTTTCCTATTTTTGCTTTCAAACTTTAGGTTTCTCCTGAGTAGAAATTGCTAAATACAAAATTATGCAGTGTTTTTGACTACACATTCACAGTATACAATTTCATACAAAATCTGACTGGGCCATTGCTTAGACCTACCTGTTTCTGCAGATAATCTTGTTCTTGTACTTCTCTTCTCAAAAATCATGGCCAAAGATTTTCCTTGCATCAAAGGCAAATACTGGAACATGAAAATTGAAGGCATTTCAATTTTATAGTCATTATACACTTTACAGTGTGAAATACTTCTTTCACATTTTAATTCAGCATTAGAAAAGTTACACAGGTGGGTTTTTAACTGTGGCTTTGTTCTCCTGCCCATCAAGGAATTTAATAGCAGTGGAAAGGTTAAAGGGAAAAAAGTAATTCTAAGGGCAAAAAGCAACTGCATTTTGGCACTCAATTTGAGCTAGCATTAAGGAGAACTCTGACACTAATTTAATCCCATGCAGGGAAGTGCCTTCCATTTCCTACATTTTGTGCTGCATGTACATTATGTGTCAATGGATGAGATTAGCCGACTACAAAGCTGTTTAACCTTTTCACTTGTGAAGTCCTCTGAAGCGTTTAAAGAATACTTCTGAATACTTTACAGGAAGGCTCTTTGATTTGTAGCACATGATTTACACTATTTAAGAGCTCAGGTGATGTTGTTTAGGGCAAGACAGCTGAATGGCTCATTCCCAATACTCTTCAGAACAATATTTATTTCAACATCTGAGTGACCTAAATGACAGTTAAAGCATTTTACCTCTCCTTTGTGCTTTATCCTTTGTTTCAAATCTGAGGCCATCCACAGCAAATACTTCAGCTCATCTGCTGTGTAGTTCTGTAGAGTAAGGAGGTCACGACCTTTCAGATGAACATGCATTTGAGCTGGTGGCCCACACCTATGTCAAAAGAGCAAAAAATACATGCTTTTTATAATTCAACACTAAATTGTACTCATACTAAAGCCTATAAGCAAGCAGCTGAAATCTCTTCCACTCCCCTCATTTGACTCAGCTGGATCAGCATGATGGACTGAGGTAATTAGTTTAAGTAACTTTTACTGTCAGGCAGACACAACATGCCACTATGCACTATATTGATCACCACAGTAACAGTGTATCAAGTTGTATTATAAACTGTACATTAGATGTAGTTTCTTTTGCCTTCTGATATGCATATGACTTGACTGCATACTGCCTAATCAAATAAACCCAAATGCATAAAGCCATTCAGGGCTTGGTGAAACGGCTTATGCATAGACCACAAAGCTGCCCTTTGGGGGCACAGAATATGAGGAACAGATCTTGGTGCTTTTTCTCCCTCCTTCATGCTTTGTGGATGAGTAGACACTTGCCATGTTCCACTCCCATGGATACAAAAGGTGGCATTTCTTTAAATGTGTGTGAAATCTCTTGATTACACTGGGGAAGAGGGTAAAAAAAACCCCAACAAAATAGCCATGAGCTCTGTTCCTTCTCCTACCACGCAAGAGATGTTCTGGGCATGTGCAGTGTATGTATTCAGTGTATTCTCCTACCACGCAAGAGATGTTCTGGGCATGTGCAGTGTATGTATTCAGTGTATTCTGGCCTCCAGCCAGCCAGATCTACGACTTCAGAATCACATGAAATTGGATGTTGATAATCACCCACAGAAGTTACATGATCAAATTTCCGCTAGCTTAGATGAGGTGTCTTAATGAAAGTCACACCCAAGCCCGTGCTTCCACAGGTGTAAGATTAATAAGGGAGAGTGGCAGCTTAGCCCCTTCTCTGGCATTGTATCTGCAGCCCTCTTTAGCATAACACAGCACGCACTATACTCTTGCTAAGGTTTGGATGGGTACAAGGTAAACATGTCTTTTTAATTAAAGGCAGCATTTTTAGACTGATCTGATGGAATGCAGACCAAAATAATGCAAACTTTTGTATTTCCAAGTAGGCTTCCCTTTAGCTCACATCTGAGGCCAGGCTCAGTTACAGCACCTGCCAGTTGCCAAGCCTGGGAGCCCATAGCTAGAAAAATTCCGGGGAAAAAAAATAGAATTTCTGTTCATTCTTCTGTTAATTCCAATAAGTAAAAGCCTTAGTAGTGGATAGGCCTATTATGGCTTCTAAAGATTTTGGTGTCATACTAGTTAAATTGGGAGGCAAAGACTTTTTCTGTGGAATTTTGAGGCATAGGCTCCAACTGAAACTGGAGGAAGAGAGCAGCTCTTAAGGGAATGGTACCACACATTATTACTGTCCATTTGACATCTCAGCACAGACTGACTTTTCAAATCATGGAGCAGAATTTTTTCTTTAACTGAAGGCATCTAAATGCTGTGTGTTTTCCTTCTGGACATCTTAAAAGTGCTTCAGATACACATGATACACCACCATTACTAAGACTTTTTTCACAGTGAAAAGGATTATGTGTAATAGCAGAAACATGGGGAATATAAGAAGTAGTAGCCCATGCAGATGCCCTGCTGTCATATATTAGGGCAATGTGCTCCAGAGATTATGTAGACTGCCAGAGGAGCAACCACTAAGCTAAGCACAAAGCACCACAAAGATTCCCATCAATGTGCACCATCAGAATTCGGTCTCTGCACAGGCCCCCAAACTGCAAGAGGCCTGCGCTTTTCTGTAGCACCGTGCAGATAAGGGAGTGGATTTCTTGTTTTTTAAGTTTAGAGTAATGTGGCTTGTGCATTTTCTTCAAGTGTCTCTGAAAATTGATTCTTAAGTGAAATACAATCTAAACTGTATGTGTGACTTAAGTAACAAATATTTGTGGCAGTACCATTTAAAATAATAATGCACATTTCCAAGCCATAAAGACTAGTCTTCATAGCATTACAATCATTAGTAAAATAAATTTACATACTTTGCTATAAGTGTTATCCTTCTGTCCCCATGCTTGCTCCACCTGAGGTAAACAACCTAGAAACAGTTAGGAAGAATCCAAATGCCCCATTTTTTAATGTGTTACAGAGCTAGCAAAATGATTTCCTGTACTTCTACATTCAATAGCTGTAGAATAGAATATACTTGACATTGTAAGAAAGGCTGGGCATTCATGGGTCAGGTAGCTTCCACCATACCATGAAAAACAGCCTACCAAAGTAAGCTACTGAAATCCAGCCTTGAATATGAAGGCTCTTAGTTGATATTCCAGGGATTGTCTCTAACTGCAATGTGTATATTCTGAAGGAAATTAGTTTCATAACTGTAACTTTTTTATTATTATTTTTCAGAACACAAATTTGCTACTCTATCCAGTTTGGGTGAACAAAAAAATACCTGTCCTGTTTTAAAATCTATGCAATTGCTTGCTGTTTGGTCACCCTCCTTTGCTGCTCTCCTTCACTGCGTTGTTTCCAGAGCAGGTTTGGTGCTGCTCCTTGAGTTTCTAATCGCAGCCTCGCAGGGAGTTAGGGATTCTCTAATCTCAACCTGCCAAGCAGGGACTTCTGTTCATTGGTCTTGTTTAACCACTTGGTATGATTGAGAAGTGGACTGAGAAATATCCACCACTAATTCCTGCACTGGTAGATAGTGAAGCTCTAAACTGGTTACCCGGAAAGGATGTGGAATTACCATCCTTGGAGATGATGGACAGAGTCCAGTTGGAGGCCTGTGTCTAGCGGAGTCCCTCAAGAGTCGGTACTGGGACCAGTTCTATTCAATATATTCATTAATGACTTGGATGAGGGAATAGAGTGCACTGTCAGCAAGTTCGCTGATGACACAAAACTGGGAGGAGTGGCTGACACACCGGAAGGCTGCGCAGCCATTCAGAGGGACCTAGACAGGCTGGAGAGTTGGGCGGGGAGAAATGTAATGAAATATAACAAGGGCAAGTGTAGAGTCCTGCATCTGGGCAAGAACAACCCCATGTACCAGTACAAGTTGGGGACAGACCTGTTGGAGACCAGCGTAGGGGAAAGGGACCTGGGGGTCCTAGTGGACAGCAGGATGACCATGAGCCAGCAGTGTGCCCTTGTGGCCAAGAAGGCCAATGGCATCCTGGGGTGTATTAGAAGGGGTGTGGTTAACAGGTCGAGAGAGGTTCTCCTCCCCCTCTACTCTGCCCTGGTGAGGCCGCATTTGGAGTATTGTGTCCAGTTCTGGGCCCCTCAGTTCAAGAAGGACAGGGAACTGCTAGAGAGAGTCCAGCGCAGAGCCACGAAGATGATTAAGGGAGTGGAACATCTCCCTTATGAGGAGAGGCTGAGGGAGCTGGGTCTCTTTAGCTTAGAGAAGAGGAGACTGAGGGGTGACCTCATTAATCTTTATAAACATGTAAAGGGCAAGTGTCATGAGGATGGAGCCAGGCTCTTCTCAGTGACATCCCTTGACAGGACAAGGGGCAATGGGTGCAAGCTGGATCACAGGAGGTTCCGCATAAATATGAGGAAAAACTTCTTTACGGTGAGGGTGACCGAACGCTGGAACAGGCTGCCCAGAGAGGTTGTGGAGTCTCCTTCTCTGGAGACATTCAAAACCCGCCTGGACGCGTTCCTGTGTGATATGGTCTAGGTAATCCTGCTCCGGCAGGGGGATTGGACTAGATGATCTTTCGAGGTCCCTTCCAATCCCTAACATTCTGTGATTCTGTGATTCTGTGATTTTCAAGACATGGCTCAGCAAAGACATAGCTGACCTCATACGCTGTTGTCCGGCTAGAAGCAGAAAGTTGGACTAGAGGTCTGCTCCTGGCCTCTATGTTCCCATGATGATTCTGTTTTATTGCTATGACCTTCAAGAAATGTGTTCCCTTCCCTGTTGTCCACATCCTCTGAAAGAGAGGCAGAAGCGGACAAATAAATTCCAGAGAAGGAGCATGAGACAACATACGAAAGTTAAAATGTAACAGGCAGAATTGCAAGGTCAAGCAGTTGGCTTATTCCTCTCTTAGCAGGGACAGCAATTACTTTGGAGTATTAGTACAGACTGATAGATACTAGGTTATCCTACAGTATCAACCACAGTGTGCTTAACTTTTAATGTTCATAGACAGTGGTGATAGCATAGGCCAACATTATGATATAATGTTAAAAACCCCCTAAAAATAACAAACAACATTATGTGGGGAGCTTAACAAATTGGATGACTTTATTGGAAATCCAGCTTTACTGCAGTTATTTTACAAACTTGCTTTTCTATCATCTCTGCTAACCAGAGAAAGTTCCCACCGATTGCCAGCAGTGAAAATCCAAAATCCATAAAAAAATTATCACACAGACTCAAGACCACTTTACAACTGTAGCAAATAAATAACAGAACTTGGAAAACATTTGGTTTTCATCTGATGTAATGTAGAAACGATAAATAAAAATGACTTATTGCATATTAGGATTCCTGTGAATCTGAAATTCCCATATATTCTTTTCTAGCATTAATCATTTGTTACATAATGCTGTTAATGCTATTCTTATTGACACCGACATGAAAACATAGGAAGATGTAGAATTAAGTTTCAAGTCTTTAATTTTAACCTGATTCTGGAGATGTGACAAGCATGAGAAGCAGCTTACTGAAACACTGTCATGCAGGTACTCTTCTGAAGGCGCAGGGGACAGGCATGTATGTGCGTCTGAAGAAAGAACCCAAAGCCAGGTCACAAAGCCAGGTCTGCCTGGTTAACTTTGAACCTCGTATCACATCATGCTTCTTCTGCATGCCTCCAGTGTATATAGAGACAAAAAAAAATACTGAAGCGGAGATTCACCTTGCAGCTTCAAGGAGAGAATTTGCCCCCCAGTGCCCATGATAATTGTCTAAACGCCTAAGAATTTCCTGTACTGTATTCAGATACTTATTGATTACAGTGCCTGCAGCGTACACTGACTTCAAGAAGAAACATTCCTTCTTGACTTTGCTGCTAAGTCCCACAGAAAGAATTAACAGCATCTCACAAATATTAAAAGGGGAAATCCTCCAGTCTGTCGAAGATGCAGAGCTTGCTGCCTTGGGAGGCAAAAGGGCACTAAAAATACGGAAAAAGAAGCGTCTTTCACTGAAACACTCACTTCTTCACAGGGTTCAGCTGCTTTTGTCTCCAGGTTTCTGAATGAATGTCACTGAACGTCAGACAAAACAAAAGGATAAGCTTACCAGAACTGTCGCAGCAGCTGCTTGCTGGTCCCTGTTAGTTTTGCAGTACTGAAGAAGTTCCTCACGTTAAACAGCATCTTCCGTTCGCGTTAGGCTTCTCTCGGTCCCACAGATAAAGTTAAGTGAAACAAAGGTGTACGAAGCAGAGAGCGAGCTGTGCTGCTGTGCAAACAAGGGAAAGCCAAGAGTCAAAGTCTTTGCTGCGGTTGCCCCAGCAAGGGCTGGGCCTGGCAGGGGCTGACACTGAAGCTTTTCTTCGGCCAGACTCTACCGACAGAGATTTCTCACGGGGCCCATTGCACCACTCGTGGTTTGCGCTCTGCTCTGTGGGCCCATCGTGTCCTACCTGTGTCAACACCATTTCATAGCAATTTCGGGTTTGTTAAATATTTGTACAGGAGCATGTGCTAGTAGAAACAGGCAAAAGAAGATTTATCAGGGCGCAGCACGAGCGGGGCAGCTCCCTTGGGGACAGGACCATGACCCTGGGGGCTCCTCGGTCCCAGCACAGCTGGGGCAGGGACAGATGGCCCCATGCTGAGCCGAAATGATGGTCCTGGGCCCACGGAGTGGGGCTGGGCAGGGCCATTAAGGCTCATTCGTGCCCTCAGGGCCCTGACAAGAATGTAGCCCTTCTCCCTGGCAAGGAGAAGGGCTACATTAAAAAAATGTATATTTTCCTGGGGTTTTTTTGGACCAAGTTTTCAGTTGTGCTATGGTAGCGTTAAACAGCCCTCAGTGAGGTGCAAGAACTTAAATATTGCAGCCTTCATACCTGCTTCATTAAATTGCTTCTTGTATAATCTGATGTTGGTCAACTGCAAAATGCTGAAGTGATTTCATTTAAACTTCTACTTTCAAATATAATTGTCAGATAAGATTTTACACCACCTGCACTGTAGGTGGTTTCAAAATATGACCATTACTTTCTCATTTCCTCCTCCTTGTAAGGAGAAGCATACTTGTGTAAATCGAGGCGATGGCATATCTGTCAGAGAAGGTGCTATGCTGAAATTGCAATGTGAGGATCATATAATTAAAACATGTTTGACTTCGCCAGAAAGAAAAACTGCTAAAAAAAGTCAGGCAGGGTGATAGTCGGGCATTGGTGGGATCTGTTCAGGACCCCTCACACCAAACCAAACCTGAGATGTTTGGAAAACTCAGCAGTTGCCAGGGGAAATGTCAGGCAGAAAAAAAAAAAACAACAGAAATGGATGGGAAGGGAATGAAAGAGCCAGAAGAGCTGCACGTAGAGAAGAAAGCTGGGCTGTGGTTTCCCTCTTGGTTGCCCTTCTCTGGCAAATTACTCCCATAGCCTTCAAGCCCAGCCTCTGGGGACTGAGCATGTGTCACTAGTGGTACCCAGGAGAAAAGACAGTGGGGAAAAGAAAGGTGGTCGAGGTGCCAAGGCCCCCAGTCTCATCCTGCAGCCCCACAGGGAGGGGACAGTGACAGTGCCCCTTTGTAAAGTCACCCTTGTACAGGGACTGTCCAATCCCAGCTCCCACATGGACCAATTCCCTTGCAAGCTCCTGTGAGCGAGCAGCAGTGCCAGGCACAGGAGGAGCGTCGGACCGGTGTTGGCATTGCTGTTACTGTGATGCGATTCTCTTACATTTGGGGTGACAGCAGCATCTCTCAGTGAGGAGCCTCAGAGCCACCCCCCATTCCTGCTAGCTGCCCCTGGGCTGCCAGAGCTCAATGTGCTACCATGCGAAAAACTGACTCACTTGTTTCAACACCATAAAATTCTTCAATGTTGAAATCAGGATTGAATTAGTTTGTCATATATCTACATTCCAGGGCTTGGTATTGAAAATGGAGTAATAGTGGTACATGAGTAGAGACACACAGGTGAAGAGAGAATAATGTAGTGTAAGAGAAAAGTAGATTAGGATAAAGGAATGATGTTGATACAGTCATCTAATATGAACATAAGGCCTCTCTCATCTGTGAGCTGGCAGAATACCGACCCTTGACACCTCCTTTCTTAAAGGGAAGCAGCAGTCAGGGTATGGAAAGGCACGAAAAGTAATTATACAGCAGTGACTGTGGGGTGGTGCACCAAGAGTGCCCATGGTGCTTCCTTTCAACACGAAAGAAACCCCTTTGGAGGTCAATGTCCTCTCACAGCTCATCCGCTCCCCAGCCTCCCCCTCTGAGGAAGGGCCTGACCTCGGTGCTTCTTTTTTGCAGGGTGGGGCTTCAGCAGTTGCAGCACCTCTGAGGGGGAGCAGCTCCCAACCTGCTGCACCCTGCCATGCCCACAGATGCATTTTCCGGCAATACATGTCTGCTTGGACAACTGGGACAACGTGGCGTAACTGGACCCCTGCTAGCACGACTTCTGCTTTGTCTGCATGCAGTGGATGTCCAAAACCAAATGACCACTCTATAAACAGCCTTTCCCATCCATCCTGCACTCAGTGGTGGCCAGTGAAGACTTCCAGGAGCTCAGTGTCCAGCCACTTGCAGATGCTGCTGGTAACTCTGTCCTTTCCTTGCCATTCCTTGTTCAAAGACCTCCTTACCAAGTCAGCCAGCAGAGATACATTTGTCCCACTTTGTGAGGTGGCTCCCATCTCTCCCAACTAGATGTTGGTCCTGAAATAGGATCCCACAGTCACAGAAACCAAAACCCTTCTGCAGACACCTTCTTCCCATGAATCTTCCTAATTGTTTCATAACCCATGTATATTCTTGGCAACCACAGTAGCTGGTAAGTACAACCTCAGGCATCACTTCATGGAATAATGTTTGTTCAGTTTTATCTTGAAGAGCATTTGCTGGATATCCCTTTGCTCTAGAGTTAGGAGAAGCAGTTAGGGTAGAAAGCATCAGAGGGATATTGGGGTTCAAAGAGATGAAATCCCCACCTCATGTAGCGGCAAATACCACAAACACTTTCTGTTTGCTCTTAAAAACATGGCCACCCTTCTTTGTGTGTACTTGTGGATACCTCATCTTATGCACCAACAACTGTATTGATTAGACTCTGCATAAATCAAGGCTTAAATTGGTTGTCCAGGCTGCCAGCTGCATCCTCTATTGCAGTACATCATCCTGAAAGCAAGACCTTTTCTTTTGGCAAGGGATGACCTGGCATACCTGAAACACACAGGAATACCAAGAAAATGGAAATCCATAAATGACCATGGAATTTTTGGGGGTGGGAAAAGCTCCACTAGGAGTTTGGGAATGCACATTTAATATGTCTAAAAGGCTACAAGCCCCTGGACTTAGTCCCATGGGGTCTGCATAACTGCCATCACGTAAGTGTCCCTGGCTGGGTGGATGACAGAACGTCATCTTGTGCACCCGAACAGAAGACTTCACATGGACACCCTGGTGAAAGAGAGACCATCAAACAGAGGGAACTTGTCTTTTAGGACAGTAGAATCCCAGTGGTGACAAAATAGTTTCTGAGTTATGTTCTGGTCACCCAGCTGAGTCAGGGCAGCCCCTCCGGTCACTCAGCAAAGCAAGCAGACGTACCAGGAGCCTGGCTTGGCTAAGCAGGGAGCTCAAGGCAGAGCCCTGGTGCGAGATGGCTGCTTTGGGGGCTGGAGGCAGGGACAGGCTACAGAGGAGGGAGACAGAAACGATGCCCAGGCATATAGGGATGATGCCAGGAAAGCAAAGGTCTGCTGGGGATGAGACATGCCAGGGGCCTTCAAGGGAGGTGATTCTTCCCTCCTTTCAGCACCCGCGAGCCCCCGCCTGGCGTGCTGTGGATGGTTTGTGCTCCCCGTACCTGGGCAGGCATGGAGAAACCACTGCCAGCTTGACACCAGACAGTTTAGTAAAAGTAGGTCCCCTTTAGGGCCTGCTTTGTGTAACCTAACCAATTTTCCTTTCAGCTAAAATAACTGCACTTTCTGAAGCTAACTGCGTGTTTTGCAGACAGTGTCTGCTTCTAGGACTGATAACGCTCAAAGTTATAGCTATCACTGAGGTACTGGTGGGAATGATATGTGAAAGACTCTTGCTTGTGCTTATTCCTAGAGAATCCAATGTCTCTGTTAAATTCCTCACTAATAACAAAGAAGGGCTGAAGACAAACAAGACTGTGAACAACATCTTTGTAGTGTCTTAAATTACTTGATTCACAACTCTGGCGCCAGGAGTAGAGATAAATCCTGTAAGAACCACAACCGTATCTTCTCCTCGGAGCCACCTGCATGTGTCAACAGAAAGGCATCATCCACGCTTGCGCAGAAGTGGGCTCATACAGGGGACAGCATAACTATGGGGGGATTACAACCCCCAGAGACCACCAGAGACCCCTTCCCCAATTTAGTAAGCATGCGCAAAGACAGTTACATAATGTATCAGCATATGCATAAGGTTTCTTGGAATGGGCGGGCTTTTTTCGGGAATTGTATGAATATTAATTTTTCTATAATGTATATAACCAGTGTGCTTTTGTCCCTAGGTGGACATGTTAGGTGGAACGATTCCCTCATGTCCCTTGGCCGACTAAAAGTAACGCCTGCTCGTTAATGCTAAACCCAGCGTTAACGAGTTTTATTCCCGATCTCGGTGACAAGCTCAGGGGAACTTTAAGATGGCGGGACGGGAACAGGAGGGCCCCACCGCCGGCCGCCAGGGGGCGCTCCCCCCATACCCGGACCACCGCCCCCCGTCCCGGCCGGGCCTCCTGCCGGCGGCGCGCCTCCTCGGCGCGCGCTGCGCCGCTCTCTATGGCCGTTGCCCGTGGCAGGGCCTGTGTTTACTTCCGGCAGCCCGGCGCCGCGGTGCATGGGGCGCGGGGGCGGCCGCCCGCCGCCAGCTGCCATGGCCGACCCGGCCGAGGAGGACGAGCTGCCGGTGCCCGGTGAGTGGTGCCGGTCCCTCACAAGGGACGGAGCTGCGGGCCGAGTGGGGAGACCCCGTCCGCCTGTGGCGGTCCCTGTCTGCTTCTCCCACCGCGGCGGCGCTGGGCGCCATCACCGGCGCCCCAACGGCCGCCTCCCTGCCCGGGCGTGCGGCCGCTGGCCGCCCCGCTCTGCACTTTGCGGCTGCTCCCGTCTCCCTCCGGCCTGCGAGTGCCCGCGGCGCAGCGCCGGCCTGCGGGCCGCCGGCTCGGGCCAGTGCCTTCCGGCGTCTGGGGAGGAAGACGTGCGCTGACGTCAGATGCTAGACGGGGGCAACCTTGCTGTCGTCACCGTCGTGGTACGGTGGGGCCGTGTTAAGCAGACAAGTTTTTTTTCAGTTAATAAATGAGTTTTGGTCCGTGGTTTGACCTGCCATAATTTTTAAACATTTGCTCGGTGCCGAGACAGCAAAAACCTCGTTTATGTTCTGTGGGATTGAATTCTATGAATTGGTAGGATTTAATTTCCAAACTGATGGCTGAGGTTTCAGTTGTGACGTGAAAGAGATATGAAGGACGTTTGTGAATTAAATTGTCTGCTTTTTGCATACATTGCATTAAGAATATATATGTATGTATTTTCATGTTAACGCTTCTAAAAGAAAACTAAATGAACCAGAGAGCTCTGCTGTGGCAGGAGTGCCAAGGAGATCACTGTAAGCGTGTTCAGATACGCAGCATGGCTGTCTGGCTGGAGATTAAAACTTAGAACAAAATAGAGTTTTAGCATGTCTATGGTTGTAGGTGTGTCTACATAAAATAAGGAAAAACCCAACCCTTTCTTTAAAAAGCTTGAATTCATCTCCACAAAGCTTGTTTTTAATAAAACGGTGGAAGTGTTTCCGCATCTGGAGTATTGTGTCCAGTTCTGGGCCCCTCAGTTCAAGAAGGACAGGGAACTGCTAGAGAGAGTCCAGCGCAGAGCCACGAAGATGATTAAGGGAGTGGAACATCTCCCTTATGAGGAGAGGCTGAGGGAGCTGGGTCTCTTTAGCTTAGAGAAGAGGAGACTGAGGGGTGACCTCATTAATCTTTATAAACATGTAAAGGGCAAGTGTCATGAGGATGGAGCCAGGCTCTTCTCAGTGACATCCCTTGACAGGACAAGGGGCAATGGGTGCAAGCTGGATCACAGGAGGTTCCGCATAAATATGAGGAAAAACTTTACGGTGAGGGTGACCGAACGTTGGAACAGGCTGCCCAGAGAGGTTGTGGAGTCTCCTTCTCTGGAGACATTCAAAACCCGCCTGGACTCGTTCCTGTGTGATATGGTCTAGGTAATCCTGCTCCGGCAGGGGGATTGGACTAGATGATCTTTCGAGGTCCCTTCCAATCCCTAACATTCTGTGATTCTGTGAAGTGAAACATCTCTAGAGAGGTAGTAAATACAATTTTATACGTGTCTGCTGAACCTGATGCAAAAAAGGTTCAGCAAATAACATGTCATTTGCAAATATGGGAAGCTTTTGCATTAAGGAATCATATAAAAATGAATATCAAATTTACAGTTTAAGAGAGAACTTTGCGTTTTGGAGCTGGGGTGCTGATCATTGATGAGATTGTTTTCAGTGGAAGTAAATACACAAAGATGTTTCAATGTTACAGAAGCAGTCTAGTGTTACTGTATGTATTTGTGTTACCATAGCTTACATGTTGTACGCAAACCAGGACACATGTTAACAAGAATCTACAGGAAAAGGATTGGTTTTTTTCTTCGTTTTCTTTTCCAAAAAATGATTCTATGTGTAAAGCACAAAGTTTGACATTTTAAAATAGAGGTCTAATTGTGCTTTGCCACATTATCTGCACGGCTTTTGGCAAATTATTTAACTTGTAAGTTAATTTATTTTCCTGTAGAATTAATATTTCCTATGTCAAGCAACATGCTTAACGAAAAGGTGAATGAATAGTTAACATTCTACGTTTTAAAACAACATTGCTGACACTTGAAAATGAGAAGAATTGAGAAAACTAGACAGATTACAAGGACAGAAGAGCTGCCAGGACTTTATTTTGGGGTGGTTTTGTTTGTGTTTTTTAGATCATGGTCTTACGATCAAAGGTAGTTGTGCCAACCCATGGTTTGAAGGCTGAGAGTTTTGATTTTTAGGGGGCCATTTTTAGAGCACATGTATCTTTTCGGATGGGTGAGGAAGAGTGGTCAGTTTGGAGCCTGTCACCTCTTTACAGTGTGTCTCTCTCTCTCTCTAATCCAATTTGGAAAACCTGTTTGAGTTCAAGTATGAACATAAGTGAGAACTCTTTGTCTCGACCTGCTTTCAGGATGAGCTTTTTGTTTAACTTTCTGGGGACAGTTATTCAGAGTTCTGTATTCTTTCTTTTACACATCTAGTAGTTTTTCTTAAAGGGTAGTGATAAAGTACATTAGTGTACTTTAACATAAATTATTGTATCCTCAGAACAGAACATACTAGCCACCATACCTATTCTATTAGGAAATTCATGGAGGCTAAGAAGAATCAGAAGGACTAAAATGTGAGCCTAAAAATAAAGTAGGCTTGGTGAAACAGAATAGAAGAAAATGTTTCAGCCATTTTTTTTAAAAAAAGAAAAAGATAAGAAACTAAAATGTGCAATTGAATTAATAGGAAATGACTGTTTCAAAATGTATGAGGCAAAATTTGTTTTCACTAAAATTGACGTTATCTTTTTGTGTTTTAGAATCAGGTGCTGTTTTCACATTTGGAAAAAGCAAATTTGCAGAAGATATTCCTAGCAAGTTCTGGTTCAAAAATGACAAGCCTGTACTTATATCATGTGGAGATGAACATAGCGCTGTTGTTACAGGTCAGTATTGGAAATGGAGTATATGATAAAAGGTTATATACTTGGACAGCTTGTAAAGTTATGATTCTTATTTGAATCCTGAGGTAATATCTCCAATGAGGTTGTGGAGAGGAGAGAGGACTGTTCTGTGGGAACTATGGGATGCCTTTGAAGTTAGTGTGAGGTCACTGCAGGTTTTCACAAGACATGCCCAAGAACTGTCATGAGGGAATCTGTAATAACTGAATGTATCACACAGGATTTAAAGTAAGCATGACTTTGTTCAGCTTGAATGTTTCTTTTGAATCTGACAGTGTTTAGTAGGCAATCTTAAATATAGAGGTTTGTATCATGGAAGTAAACAGTATCTGTTGAACACAGTCAACAAGTTCACTAGGAATCTGCCTGAAAAGAAAATTGTATCTCTGAAATGAAGATTTGAATTACTGTTAACTGACAACTGAAAATAACCCTTGAAAGAGCAACTCAAAAAACTTCAGAAAATCCTACTAAAATCAGAAATAAATTGCAAAAGCATTCAGAGAAGATCAGATGCAATACAGCGAGCAGTATTAATGTTTATTTTCATTTCTTTGAAATGATAGAAACAATACTCATTGAAGAATTTGTTCAGTTTATTTTATGTGGAAGGGACTAAGCTTTTGTTGATGAGCACATGTGTTGATTGTATTGACAATCAATGGCTGATAGATAATAAGACTTTGTTGTTACGAAATTTATATGCATATTTTCAGGACTTTTTTTACTGGAATGTATTTATTCCTCATCAATGTGCAGTTGGTCATTGCTCATTAAATAATTTCTTAAGGGTTTCTTGCTATGTCCCCAAGCAAAGTTGAAGATGCTCAATTTTCAGAGTGAACTATTTCAGGCATAATAAAAAAAAGAGTATAGATTTCATGGACCACAGAACATCTTGAGGTGAAATTATACAATTAATTTTTCAAGCCTAACTTCATAGAAGATGAATTATCCAGGAATAGTTTATTTTGAACACTTTACACTTTTTAGTTTATTTTGAACGCTTGACACTTTCTTGGATTGAACCAATTCTATTAAATTGCCTGTTGCATAAAACTAATCGGAACGTAACCTGGGGCACTGTGAAATTTTCCTTTTGAAATTTTTTTGGATATATCCTTTTGTATGGCCACACCCAGTTTGAAATAACCCTAGTATAATTCTCAGTTTAGACTAGTCAATGTAAATTGCCTCCTTGAGTTCCCCCAGCATGTGCCTCTGCCAGCACTGTTACCCTAATCAGCAACAAGCCCCTAATTCCTGTGTCACTGTAATAGTGGCCACTTAGGTAAAGCTTTTGAAGAAGTCAGCTTGCATAGTTTTGCATGCAGCACCGTTTCTCTACTATCTCCCCTTCTCCCTGTTATTTTGATATATGCAGCATGTTTCAAAAATGTCTCTGTAGCTGGCCTTTGCTCTTGTAGTGTGCAGATACGTCACTGGGGAAACTTCTAGATAATCAGATCTTTATTTTCTCAAAGCTTTTGAGGAAAAGGAACTGTAGAAGCATGAGTACAAAATTTCTTCGCTACCAAAAGGTTTTTTGGGACATTGTAGAGGCAAAAGTGAAGGTAAAATACTGATCAACAATGGGCAAAGGTAGAGAAACTGCAAGAGTTGTACAAGAAAGTGAAGAAGGGAAACAGAAAACCTTTGTCCCTCATTTGTTCTTCACACCTGTGCATGCCCATGTGCACCTCGCATTTCTGCTGTTAGACGGAGTTGCATGATACAGTGGAATTACAGCCCTTGGTGAATGACATTGAACTGCAGTAACAGCTGGAATAAAAGCTGCAGAAGTGCATGCCAATAATGAGTTTACTGAGAACGGTACAGACCTTGTGGGAAACCAGGAGCTTCTTGAAATCCAGCTGAACCTGACCTGGAAGAGATGAAAGACAAATATCACTGAGGACGGAAAAGCATCTCAAGCAGGTGTGTGTTAATGCATGCTCCGTGTTATTTTCAGTCTTTATTTACAGGGCACAAAATTCCCCCCTCCTTTTTTTTCCACTAGCTGGAAGAGGTAGTGGAACCTATGCATGTAGGGGACAGTGGGAATATGAGATAGATTGAAATCTAATAGGAATTCATCAGTTTTACACTAGCATACCTCAACAATCATAAGTAAAACAATCACCCAAACCGATAAAACATTCCTTAAAGCTGGCTTTGGGCAGGAGACACTCAATCTTGACTGAATGCAAATGAAGAAAATGTACAGAAACTAATATTTAGCATTCAAACAAAATATTCAGAAATTTTCAAATACTACTTTCATCTAATTCAACATCAATATTCCCATATGACTTTTAGGAAGAAAAGTGTGAAGTAAATACAAAACTCCCTATTCTTTGGCTTTTTAGGTCAGGAATTAGAGTCCAATTTTTTTTTTACCTACTGTGGCTGTATGTTGGAATAGAAAGGACCAGTGATAGTTATTTGCTGACTTTGAGTTGGCTTGCTGACCTAGTCGGAGAAATGTTTCCTTCTTCAGTTTTGGAGTTTGGTATTGAAATTTGTGTTTCTTTCTTCATTTGCTCTCTACTTTTAGCACAATCTTAATTAAAATGTTCAAGCATTCAATTTTTTTTAAGCGGTTTTCTTCTTTAGTTCTTTAATGCAGTCATGAACAGTATATCTTCCAGCATCACTTGTAATATGTTTAATAATGTTTCTTGCCCCATTTCTATATTTTTTGGCCTAAGAATACTGACAGTCCACTCCCTCATCTTCTATAACTTCAGGCTTTGGAAAACAGTTTGTTCATCTTGTTGGGAGCTGGTGTGAAGTAAGTGATGTTACGCATATTTTTAAGAATATCCTCCCGATACCTTTCTATTAATTTTATTTTCTACGAAACTCTTAAAGTTAACAGCTGTCTTACTGTTTATTTGCCTCAGTTAGAGTATCCTAGGCAGCTTGCGTACATTTGATCAAAGAGACTGATCCTGTTCACAAGCAGGAAATGGTGATGGTGGAAGACACATTTTCTGCACTCAGAGCTTTGGAGAGAATGGAAGCCTCCAATGCAAGAGGGTAGATGGAAAGAAAGAAGTGTTAAGTGTAAAAGTAGGAGTGAAAAGAGGTGCATATGGAACCACAATAAGATAGTATGCTCATAATTTCAGGTTTTGTAAGGCATTAAACATTCAACAATTTACACCAGAGAGACCTTGAAATCTCTCCAGGTCTTTGGACACCAGATTCCTTCTATTCTTTCTGCCTACCAGCAGGCCATCCAAACATGGCACGGTATATTTTGCATCAACTGCAAGGGGAAAATGAGAAAGATTAGTACACGTTTGTGTTGATCTTTGATATGTGTAGGAGCAAGCAACATACTGCGTGGTTTTTGTTTGTGTGATGCTAAATGTCCTAAGCGTGACTGTTCTTATTGTTCAGTAAAGCTTTTGTTTTAAGAATATCGTGACTTGCCTAACAAAACTGATGTCATTCCCATTTTCATGAGATGTGTTGGAATTGTATATGAACTTCAAACGAACTGTTAACATAGTTTATTCAAAAAATAGCACAAATAAATAAAAAAAATCATGATGCCTGGCATATGATAGTCTGTCCAAAATGCTGCCTTTTACATTTTCTTCAGCTATAGCTTCTCAATTGAATCTTGTAATAAATGCTCAAAGTCTGTACATTGTCTCCCCCTTTTATTTCTCTCCCACATGAATATAATTTAGAAAGCAAGGGGGGGAATATGTAAAACATACCTTTAAACGTAGGTGATAGGAATACTTGATTGCCTGCTATTATCATGAAGCGTGTTGAGGATTTCAACTGGTATTTCCCAGCTGCTGAATGAATGCCTTTAGTAGCACTTCATGAGCCAGGGGAATGTATGACAGATGAGAAATGTCCTGGTTAGGAGACACTCTCTTCCTGAAGTCTCTCACAAAACCTCTGTTCCTAAAGCTGTAAGCATCTTGTGGCTTTCCTAATAGCCCTGAATTAATGTTGGTGAAACATCTGCTGGTAATAAGCCAATGCATACGTACTTTGGAGAAATACTCCAGTCTTGCATCAGGATGAAGGTGGAGACTGGTGTTGGAAGTATGTTTTCATCACCAAAAGAGTCTGTGTAGTCCCTTTCTCTATATCCTGTTGTTTCTCTTCTGCTGCCCAGAGTCATAATCTTACTGTGCTGGACATGTCTTCTGCCAGCCATTCCAGATGGCAGATGGCCACAATCTCTGTATGTCAGCACCAAAGTGGAAGCAAAAAGACAAGAGCAATCTGAGTTTGCAAAGTTGAAATATGATCCTTGCCTACTTGTCTGCCATTGAATTAGTTCTCACTTCAGTGCATCTGTGGTGATGACTGGAGGTATCTCAGTATGCAATTACAAAAATAGGGCCTTTTGCATACAAAATTTTGTCATGTTTCCTGGCCAGCTTAGATTGCATCGTCTGTTCCAAAACCTGATTTACTATACGGACCCAGAAATGTTGCTTCATTACAGGCTTTTGTTTAGGTTCCTCTGTAGTGCCCATTAGTTTTCATTCACTGTCTGAATTACCTGCTTCCCAGTTTTCTTATTTTCTGTTACACTGCTAATTGCTAGAAGCCTGAAATTATAAAAGGCTGTCACTCAGTTGTAAATGAATGTAAAGAAATTCCTCTCATCTATTAAGCTCCTTGACTTACAAAGCAATGCCTGAGAATTTAAAGACTGGTATAAGAAACAGCAGATTATAGGATGAAAAGCATGACTTGTTGGAATTTTGAATGGATAAAAGAGAATGTGCTTAAATTGAATTATGGCAGCTTGGCATCATATTCCCACAGAAGTACTGTTGTCTTAAAAGGGTAGTTAAAAGTATAAATCAAGGATACAAGGAAGCGTATACCAACACAGGATGCCATTTGCTGATAAAAATTCTTTCTGTTAAGGTGCGTTTTGCTCTCAGACAGCTCTGCATGTGTTTTGATGTGATTGCATTATCAGAATCGGGATAGTGATATAAATGCTATTAGTAAAACACTGTGAGCGTAGACTTGACCTCAGACTTTCTTCCCTTCCAACTTTCTTGGAAAGACTTAATTTTGACACATAGCCCCGTGTTCCAAAAATTGTCAAATCTAACAATTTGATTGGGACTTTAGAGACTAGTTGTGGTTAGTTGTTGGTGGCTTGGGTTTTTTTAACCATGTGGTTATATTTAAGAAAACAAATGGATTTTTTTTAACAGAGTAAATATTTTTGTTATATTTTAAACTTTTCAATATCGTATTTCAGAGTCTCTGAATCACATTCAGAACCTTCACTGGAAAGCTACACTACTGAAGTACAAACAACCATAATATTTTGGCATTATTATGTGGAATTGCTGTTATGCATTGCGGTCATGTGATAATTGTTGATGGCTAGGGTGACAAAGTTTATTTGCGTGACAGCCTTGTGATGCAGTCTAACTCACAAAGCTTGGCAGACCTTCATCAAAAGTAAACAAACTCCTTTTAACAGTTCTAAAAGTTTTGGGGTTTTTTTGACAAATCAGTTTGTATTGTTTTGCAAAGATTTCTGTTGGAACAAGGGTTTTATCTTTGGATGTGAACTTCACAGTTTTACAAAAGGTAATAGTTCAAAAAATGAAGTGAAATGAATTCATTTTAAGGTATTGTCAGTAGTCAGTTTTGGCTGTCTAATTTGCATGCCTGATGACAAAAGTTTCATCTGTTCATATACTGTCCTCTTACAAGAACACTGGTTATTCGGAATTACAAGAGTTCACTGTTTGTAATGGTCAGATCTGTAAGTTCAATGACGTGTCATACCAGTTCCTGAAATACGATTCTAGCATTACTCCTGTTGAAGATTTGTAATCTAATGTTTTCATTTTGGTTTACAAAACTTCCTGACTGCATGGTGGTCTTATGCATTCCTTCTTTATATGCAGAGTAACAAATTAATACGATTTGTGACCACATTTGAAAATTTATCAGAAACTGTGTTCTGTAGAAGTGCAAATTTGTAAATCATTTTAAGAGAAGACATTTAGCAGTAAAAGAAATACCCCCCCCAAACAATTAAATAAGCCGAATATTACAGATTTGTGTTTGTATTAATTATATAGCTGCATTATTCATTCCTGTCCTTAGGGTAAAAGATGTGGGTGCTCAGTTAAATGTGCTGTTATTTTATAAGTGGGCCTATAGATACTGTGGCTTCTGAACTGCAGGGTCTGTCCAAGAGTACATTTTATTTTCTGAAGAGCACTTTATCTGTGCTGTAATTAAAGGAGAGGATGTTTGTTCTGCTTTTTGTCCCTTCTTCTGGCTTGGGATTTCTTACTTACACAATTATTGTGAAAAATCACAAGGACATTAATTATTCTTTACATGTAAGTATTGAATTGCCTGATCTTAAACCTTACCTTAAAAAGGAAGTAATAAATAGCATAGTGTGTGACTGACCATCTTGTCTTGTATGAGGTATTCAAACACTCATATGAATTCTGACTGTGCATTTTTTTTCAGGGAATGGTAAACTATACATGTTCGGCAGTAACAACTGGGGCCAATTAGGACTAGGATCAAAGAACACTGTCAGCAAACCAACATGTGTTAAAGGTTTGTTTAATTTTTCTTTTTTTTTGTCTTTCTGAAAGGAGACCCTTGTGAAGAGGTACTTTATAAGATACAGTTCCAAAATAACTGATTCTGCCTTCTTTACTCATCACGTGTAGGATATTACTGCACAAGCTCATAAAGGTAGCTTAAAAGGTTCCCTGATTAATTTTCCATCAGTTCCAGATTCTGTGTCCTTTTGTGTCTGAAGATTACTTCAGATACATAGAATCCTGTCTTTTTTGAGGGCTCTCATTTTATGCAATATTTGCCTTTTCTGACAAACCACATCATTGTGACTGCAAAGACATTGATCAGATGCTTGGTCTCTGCAGCATTGTCTGTGCGTTAGAAATCAGAGTTCCAACAGCATTGGGTAACCTTTGTATCACTTTTGTCTTAGCACGTTTATAAATGAAAAAATCTATCAGGAGCTTTCTATAAGTACTGCTACATTTTTAGCAAGTATAAAAAGTGCCCAAGGGGGCATAAATGTTAACATATTTGTATTAAGCAGTAAAATAAATACCCATATTCTTTGATGTGTTGTAAAATGTTTTCATTGCACTGTTATCTTCTTGACCTTTCCTAGCTGGTTTTATCTTGTCAAACAAAACTAAGTCAGTACTTTTTCCCTGTCCCCTTGCTTATGTCAAGTCTGATCTATCCCGTTAACACATTTCTTTTCACCATTAAATGTTTATCCTCATCCTTTCTGCCAGCAGATCGATCTGTTAGCTTACTGTTAAAAACAAATTATTCTGCTTGTTCAATCTCTTTTCTTCCTGATTTAGTTTATTCTACTGTCCTTTATCTGCTCCTCTCTCTATTTCACTTTAGAGGGAGAATGCAGCTAGTCTCAGGTTCACATCTTCTGTCAGCCATGTGAGAGATTGATTCTTACCTTGGCTTAAATGGATTGGGTGTCAAGTTTTGTTTTTACTGTCAAATTGAAATGGAGAATAAAAGATGAAGAGAAGATGACAGAAATTAACCAGACCTGGCATCCATTGAAAAAAGTCACAAGGGGGGTATCTTTCTTCACTTAGCAGTAGGCAACAGGAGAAAGTTCTGAAGCTTTTCTCACTAGCTTTCAGTCTTCACTTGGCTTTGGGAATGGGGTTGCAAGGACACATTTCAGTTTCTGCTTGGGGCCAAATGGTTGTGGCTGCATGTTTTCTGAGAAAATACCTTCTGGAACTTGACTAGAGACTAATGAAATTGGTTATGAAAAATTGCCAGCAACATTGCAAATATAGCATGGCTCATCAAATATAATTGATTAGCCTAAGTGGAGGGAAGGTTAGGGAGCACAGGCTTCTGAAGAGCTGATTAAGATAATCTCTGAAGTTGGAGGCAGAGTTTTGGGGTACAAAGCAGCAAATTAAGATTATAGGAAGAAGCCAACATTGGAAGTGTTATGGTTCCAGCCTGGTGGTAGTGGTAGGTGTCAGATAGGATAGGATAGGATAGGATAGGATAGGATAGGATAGGATAGGATAGGATAGGATAGGATAGGCAGGAACCTGAATTTGGGCAATTTATGTCTGTGTCTGTGTGACAAACCAGAGACAGTTTGTGCTTCAGTAGATATATTTATTTGGTTACTTGGTAGAAGGGACTTTAATCTGAATGTTTTGGAGCTGATGAAAGTTGATTTGGAAGGACTGAAAAAGGGTTTGTGAAAGGGATGATGGTTGTTGGCTTTGTCATGGACTAGTGCAGTGGAAAAGCAATTAAAGATATATTATGTAAAAATAATGCTGTTTTAAGAGCATTGTATAGGGCACATGGACATGGCTGAGAGAAGATAAACTGTTGGCAATGATCAGTAATTGGAGGGAGGATGGAAAAGTTGATGAGATTTTTTTCCTCTGTTTCTGAAATGGAGTGTACTTGCTGTGGGAGAAGAGGCACCTCCGTATTCTCTCTTTCCCACCAAAATAACTCTTGACTCCTCTCACATGCATTCCCAGTCTTTCACAGTGACCAGATTGCAGAGAAGTACATGCAGTGGCTGGGTGGTAACTGAGCTGAAATTGAGACAGGATGGTATATGCAAAAATTTTAGGCACTAGTCCAGATAGGACTGTCCTTAGCAATTGAGTTTGGTGATCAATAACAGGGCAGTGCAGAGCAAAAGTCTAGCAAAAAAGGTAGCTGTGCATAACGAAGGAAGATAGGGATGATAAGGCAAAAGAACAGTATGATTTTAAAGATTTAAGGTAATGGGAAAAGCAGGAGAGGGAATTAAGAATAGTACTGTTAATGAAAACTGAAGACAGCTTTAAGCATGCATTTTGTCCTGCAACTTGATATATTCTTTGAGGCATATCCCATAAATGGTAAATTCTGGGGAATGTGGCATTGGGATGAAGTAGCCATCATCAAGTTAACCTGAGTGTCAACTATAAGTTTTTAAGGTCTATATCTGTTTTCTTGTCTTGGGGGAATCCTGATTTAATAAGTCATGTGCTAGGTTCAAGTGGGCAACGAATCTTGTAATCATTCTGTTGGTAAAAATATGAAAAAAATCAGAGCTCCCTCTAGAGCATAGAACATTTTGTTGTTGAACCAGCTATCAGCTTGTTTATAACTTTTCCCCCCCCTTTGGCTTTAATTCATAGCTTTAAAACCAGAAAAAACAAAACTTGCTGTTTGTGGAAGAAACCACACTTTAGTTTACACAGGTATGTAACCTATATTATATGCATATTAAAGATAGATTTCTTCTTTTGCTTTCATGCAAAATTACATTAGGAACCCCAGGAGTGCCGAGGAAGGAAAAATAAACAAAATGGGACTGTTAAAACTTGGGGATTTGATATCCAGTTCTTTGAACACTTGATTTATTCTGAGCTAATGCATTTATAAAATAATGTTATATAGGAGATTGCTGGCAATAGACAGATGAAAAAAATTCTTGCTGGCATTTGAGGTGTGGTTAACAATTATCAATATTTCATTTAAGCCCTGGAAATGTATATTAGTATTTTTTATATATCTGTACTCAAATTTACCTTTGACAAATAATTTATCATTATTAGTGTGAAGTTATATATTTGAGTAATTATAGTAGAACTGAATGTTTTCAAGTCTTCAAATTTTGTTGGGTTTTGGTTAGACAAGGTAGTCTGCTATTTCAATGACAAGTTGCTTTATTAAGCTATAAATAAATAAACTGTAAATTTAAACTAAAAAATAAATTTTTAGAGAGACATTATACAGAGAATTGATGCAAATTCTTGTCATGCTTCTAAAATTTATGTAATGGAATAGCCATCTTTGTGGTTGCAATCCTTTAGCTTGCAGTAATGTTATGAAGAGGTTTGTCTGATTATTAGGAGGTTTATATATGTGGAGCACTGTAAATAAGACTATTAGAATAAACCAGAACATTTTAATAACAGTTGAGTATGCAAGACTGCACAGGGTAACTATTAGTCACTTTTAGTGTACACGTTGGCTAGATAATTTGTGGCCATTTATATAGCAAGGACCATTTATAAATTGTATGTCAGTTGCTTATCACATTTGTTCTGGATTTGTGTTATTAATGGACGTTATCCTTTTCATCACAGATGAGCACTTTAGATGTGAAACATACTAAAATTAAGAATACAAATCTTGAAGTTATCTTAAGTTGAAGATATCAATCATCGGCTTTAACTTCAATTTTAAGATTCTAAAACAGAATAAAGACCTAGTTAATTAAATGGAAAGTTATTTGAATATTAAAATGAGTAAAATATTTCTAATAAAAACCTAAGCAAAAAATATATTTCATTCACAGTACTCAAAACTATCAAGTTATGCATCTCTTTAATTTATGTACTAATACGACTTCAGTTTTCTTACCTGTGACATCATTCACCATTTTCCTCCTGCTTCATCTTAAAGCATACATTCTTTGGGGAAGGAGCTGCTTCGGCTGCCAGGGCTACTAGTAGTCATTTTCTCAAAACTCTTGCGGAACTTCAAATTGCATTTACTTTTTAGATCAGTCTCCAGAATGGTGGGAAACACAGTCAGTCTAAGTACATGTAAGGCCTTTAGAAAGTTCTGATCCAAGTGTGTGCAGGAAAACCTCCTTGCTAGCTACAACAGAAACTGCTAATGCCAGCTTGAGGATATTTCGGGGCACTAGACCCCAACTTTTCTGTAAAGTTTTTCCATCACAAATTAAAATGCTTGCTCCAATTTCTCTGACTTTTTGCCACTGATGAGAATGTCTTCGTTCTGTGTATTACATGTGCTTTTCTGTACGCAGAAAAAGGAAATGTGTATGCTGCTGGAGGTAACAGTGAAGGTCAGTTGGGATTAGGTGACACAGAGGAAAGGACCACATTTCATTTAATTAGTTTTTTTACCAACAAGCACAAGATCAAACAGCTAGCAGCTGGATCGTACACCTCAGCAGCAGTAACTGGTAAGAGCAACCGCTAATAAAATCTGTTTATGTGTGTCCAGCCTGGTGTTCCAGAGAAACATTTATTCCAGCATTGTGTCTGCATATGTGAGTGTATTTTCTGTACCTCCCTGTCTTCTTTCCCTAGTAACCACAGTCAATTTTTGGTAGCCAATTGCCTGTTTCAACACAATCTGGTAAGGTGTGGCAGTCTCACTAACTTGCTGCAATTTTTGTGAAAGCAGACCTTTTCCGTGAGCGATGGCCTGCAACGGGAGCTCAACCTGTACTGGTTTAGTAGGAATCCTTACAAAGGAGAGGCAGTATAAATACCCTCAAAATGGGAAAAATCCGGTTAATTTCCAGGGAAGCCAGCTACAAAACATGAATCTTATGAAAACTAAGTTATTCTAATTCCACTTCTTACTGCAGCTATTTTGGTCTACTGCTACAGGCAACACAGCTGTGTCATTACTAATTCTGAGGGAGGCCTAACCTACGGTCTATTTCTCCAGTGGCAAAATGACACAATTGCGACATGTTGAAGTCCACACAGTTATAATACTTTCAGCCGTTGGATGGGTGGTCCTTTATTACCCTATAATGTAATTTCTCAAGTTTTGCTATAAAGCAGCTGTTTCTGTACATGTTAAGGATAAGTTATTGAGGCTGTTATTTCAGATTGTGACAGAGAGCATAAGAATGTATGAGGGAGATGCCAGACTGCTTGTTTGGTTTGTGTTTTTTTGTGACACTTGCTAACATTCTCCTGAGATTTGTAAGTCAACTTATGATTTTAGTTCCCAACAGCATCTCAGTAGCACTGTGGATGGTACACTTTTTTATTCACAGTGTATTTCCCACCAAGAAGAAATATGCAGAGAGAAAACCTCATCTCTTCTAGAAAAATCTAGAGATTTTTCATGTTGTTTCGCTACCTCTTTTTGTTTTTTACTGCTACCATTGGTCTTTGTGTCAACAGAGGCTGGTCTTCATGAACCTGGAACAGCTATTGTGATAGTTTAAGGAAAACAAAATGAAGCTGGGCAATATAATCACCTGTGAAGAGAACTGAAACATAAGGCAAGAATAAGTGGGATGCGTAGCAAAGTCAGAACAGAGAATAAGTTTGGAAGAATGAGAAGGTGGTGACTTACTACTAGAAATGAGAAGATGCCTTAAATTCACCGTAATATTTTCATGCTGATCTCTGGCAACTGATTTATCTTCTACGTTCAATCTTCCTCTTTTTGAAGGCATATGTTTACATAGTATTTTTCCTGTTGCTATTTATGGTCTAACATCAGTTGATGACTAAGTGTTCGTGTCACTTTTGAAAAGCTTAAGGGATACCTTCTTACTTTAGACTGTTTTGTTGCATTGTGCTAAATATCATTTTATGTCCCTGAGATGATGACATTTAGTAGTATCACACACAGAGTTTATGAAATGCTCTTAAATGGGTAGATTAACTTTTTATTAGTTTTGGTTTAAAATCTGTTAACTGTCTGTGTCTTCATTTTAGAGGATGGGCAGCTTTTTGTGTGGGGTGACAATTCGGAAGGTCAGATTGGCTTGGCTAATGAAGCCTTTGTCAGTGTCCCTTGTCAAGTGGATGTTGGAAAACCTGTTTCCTCTATATCCTGTGGATATTATCACTCTGCCTTGATAACAGGTAACAGAATAGCGAAATAACAGTTAGTGGAGAGAAGTCAGTGGTTCTCAAATTGTTGTCTTTGTAAAGGTAGCTAATGAGGCATTCATTACTTTGAAACTAGATATGCCATAGTTGTAAAAAACTGTCATGTGGCAGAAAGTCATCTGTGTAGTTTTGTATCACATTGGGAGATTTTACCTGAGACAGGTTCTCTAAAATGCAGTCCTAATTGATTTATTTGGGAAACATGTATGTAATGTACTGTATAATTGTATATTATTGTTGAATTAACAATACTGTGAGAAAAGACTGCAGTTAATGTTCTGCATTTGCATGTTGTTGTGCAAAAGTATATTAGAAAGAATGACTGTCTTGCCACACTTTATTTTCATGAAGGTTATGACAAATGTTGTGGATTAATATTATGATTTCAATAATCCAACTTTTCTTGAGATTATTCATTTTTTGTGACAATCAAATAATCATCTTCGTCTTCTGTAGAAATATAAATATTGAATAGACTTACTATGTTTTGAGGAAAAATCAATCTCATTTGTTAGTAATGCAAGATTGGTGTCAAAGTTTGACATTATGTCTTAAATTTTAAGTTTTGAAGTCAGTTAAATAGGCAGTATACAATATGAGGAGAAGCATACGCTACAGTGAGTCGGTGTCTGATCTCCAAACCAACCCACCTCTCTGTTGCTTTCCACCTCTCTCTTCCCACCTCTCTGTTGCTTTCTAAAGCAATGATGCCACTCATTTTTTAATAATGCCAATATGGGTGAATTTATCAGTCAGTACTGATGATATTATATATGAGAAGCCATGAATTCCTCTCAGCCATATAGATTTACTTTATTAAGCTTTACAGCTTAGTCCCCTCAGAGTAATTAAAAATTTCAAAGGATCAATAGTTTTGATTGTAAAGCTTTTAATGGGTACCCAGGAACTATTCCATCAGATAGTCTTCTCAGGTTACTTGATAAATGTTACTTTTCCACACCAATATCTATATAGCTCTCTGAGAATATGCTGTTAACAGAATGAGATCTTCCTATGGTGGACAAATACTAATTAGGTGTTATGCTGGTAGTGTGCAACTTTTATTACAGATCCTTTATTACAGTAAATGAATGAAGTGTCTCTGACTGATCAGGAGCTCAGCACCTGTTAGGAAATCTACAGCCTCCTGAACTCAAAATAAATGGAGGGAAAAAAAAAAAGATCCTTACTTCAAGGATATAGTAAGAAGATGTGTGTTTCTGCCTTAGAGCCAAGAGCTGAAGCTCTGACAAGACTGTAGTGGGATGTGACAAAAGCTCTCATTAGAAGAAGGGTTAAGGACAAGCATCTAAGAGCAAGGAGAGAGTACGTGTGCCAGGTGCTCTAAGGAAGTGGAAAATTTTAATGGAGGGGTATGAGAAAAAAGGATTAGGGTAGCAGCTGGGTAAGAGAAATGGAGTCTCTTAAAATATTAGTAAGAAGATGAACTGTTTATCACCTGTGAAAATGCGGAGTTGTTGAACCCATTACTGTTTGAACAGGCCTGGGTCTGAGATGGAAAATCTTAATTTTCAGCCTTAGTATCTGCAAATCCTGCACAAATTGACCTTCAGTCTCTCTTACTGAAACTACTGATACTTGGATGTCCTCTTTTGTGGTGAAAGGAGAAATATTTTTTTATTATTTTCTTTCGGGCCTTTGCAGACGGTTTTATTTGACTGATACTTTAGCTACCATAGAAATTTAGTGTTGGGCGTCCAGGTACTTTTACTGAATTGATCTTCTGTTGCACCAGTGTCAGTGTATATCCAGACAGTGTTTACAGACAAAGCTTATGCATTTAATCTCAGTGTACCATAGTCACGCATTATTTTAGCTATGAAGTTAGCCATTGAATTATGAATTTGGAAGTTCTACAAGCTGAGTCTGAGTACAAATGTAGTTACCTTACTTTTCTTACAGCCTAGTTAGGAAGGAAGTCAAGGCACTATGCTGTTAAAAGATTTTGCTTAAAAAAAGGTGATTCTTTTAGTAGTATTAAGATTCTTTTTTCACTTATGTGCAACACTTGCCTGTAGGACTTGCTAGACTGGCTCAGAACAGTGGTTCACGTCTTCGGTGTTCTGCCTCTGAGGGGTTGTAGAACACAGCAAACTAGATAATTACGGAGTATTTGGAATATTAATATTACAGGAATAGTTTTTTTTTTTTCCCCCCAGATTGCCAGTTAGTCGTTGAATTATGTGTTGAAGTAAGTTAAAAAGTTTGCCTAACACAGGGAGTTTTTCCATTTATTTTTATTGTATGGTTTTATCTTTTATACCAGAATTTAGAGCGATTAGTGTTATTTTTAATATATACTTTTGGAGGAAATATCTGGAAAAGAAAGTAGATCTGTATTTCCAGAAATGAAATTTGAACTATTCAGGTGAGTGTATAATCTGTATTAATTCCCTCAACATCAGTAAAGTATACCACAGGAACTTTTTTAGATTGTGGTTGCTGTTGTTATGGAAGAAATGGGAGAAACCACTGTTAATAGAAAGCTTTCAACACCTGTAACTTATCAGTTATTAGAATACTATAGAATTACTACATTTTGACTTTTTAAACATGACTTGTACATAAAAAAAGCATCAAATAATGTACTATCTTTAATAATAAAACGTAGTTGCAGGATGTAGGAGTTGATATATGTTACTGGGCTGAACTGATGAGCATGGTACCATATGGTTTCCTTTCTTAATATATTTACATTTGACATAAGCTGTATACTGGCTAAGCAAACTGTTAGGATCACAGCCATATCTGGGTTAAATGTAAAAGGTGGTGAATGAGGATACTAGAATACATAGTGTGGTCCCAGAGTGCCCTCTCCAGGGCAGGACGTTCATTAATAAGAGACTATTAAGAAAAAAAGTGGTGAAGTACGGATTCCAGCTTTTTTTTTTTTTTTTTAAACTAAAGTTGTTATTTCTTTGAAACAGCTGTTTTTATAAAAGACTTTTAGTAAGCATTTGTCTTTAATGTGTTTAACTACTATAAAGCTTCTTCAAAGAGCTCCACTGAAAAGAAGTTTTAAGTTTATAGTTTCCAGCCCTCTTTAGGACTTTTTCCCAGTGTCTGTTTCCTTTCCTTTCTTTTTGCAGACTTGGGACATTAGATCCCCATATTAGAGGTACATCTCAAACAAAGCAACAGAGAAAGAAAGAGCTGAAAGAGTGTAGCAACAATTTTGAGTCCATATACAGATCTTTACTTGACTAGTCTTTGACCGTATTCATTCAAGAGGGGACAATTTTTCAGAAAGCATTAAGCTTGGAAAGCATATATAGCTCATTTGTCCACTGGAGGAGATGGAGAGCAGGAAAAGCCAATGTATCTAATGACTACTCTGGTGTTTACAGCAGCATTACACTTGTGGTGCCAGAAAGGAATTGAATATATTCAACTGAATATATTAGACCTCTTCTGGTGTTTCCCCTGCCTGAACTGTTACTATAAACAAGGTCAAGATAGATTCTCACTGAGAAGATGTCTGAGAAGATGTCTTTTCATAGAGAGCTTTGTGGGTTCCTTGAATTCCTTTTTTTAATGTACTTTGTCATTATTTTTAAGGACCAGTTTTAAAGATCATCCGTTCCACAAATGCTTCCATGCTCAGAATTTCAGCATTTGAGGTGGTTTCAACTGATTTGGTCTTGAAGAAATACTTATTTTTGTTTTTTCTTCATGTATTTAAGGGATCATAGAGTAATCCAATTCTTTTGTCTACTGACCTCATTTGCCACCAGCCAGGTCTCGTATCTTCTCTCATCTGCAATATGTGCATTTGCCTTTGAGGGGCAAAGATAGTTTTCTATTTGATTGCCCTTTTCCTTGACATGCTCCTGTGACCTAAAGTTTAGTGATACAGAAAATGTGCCACACTAGGGAAAGTTCAACACATGAGAATGTGACTCTCACGAGAGGAGAAAATGAAATAACCAGGTTCCATTTGAACAGAATGTGCTTAAAATACAGATGTACTGCACACATACCGTACTCAAAATTTATCTGGGTTTGACTGGATTCTTTTTATGCTTGATAGCTATTCTTCATAGTTTTTAGACTATTTGCCTTAAAGGGATGTGTAATGTATTCAAAAATTGCTTTAATAAATGGGTTTATCTTTGTTAGCTGGATTATTAAGTTGAAAAAATGTAATCAACTTGATTAGTTTGGAAAGTCAGTGGAAGCTTGGCCATTTGAATCTCTAATCCTATTAATTAGATTGTGATTGGATTAATATTTGCAGTGCAGTAGTGTTAAAAAGAAGTACTGGTCTCTTCAAAGAGAACTGCATGAGTAGTTAATTCCCAAGTGCTTTGGGGGGTTTATCAGCTTGTTTCTGGAAATGTATGGCAGATCCAAGAGTATTAAAACAATACTCACCTTCCAAAAAATACAGGGTTCTTTTTCATGTTGGTTTTTTTTTTTCTTTCTTTTCACTTAGAATCCCTAATAAAATCTCTTTTTGTCAATGGAATGTTTTGGTTACAGAAAGCATCACATTGCAGTTGATTTTTTTGTTGTTAATTGGGCTACTGTTTTAGAGTAGAAAATTGATGCTGCTGCAAATAACTGCGAAGTATCAGCCTGTTCAGAGTATTTCTGCACGTAGGTGTAAGAATAAAGATCAGAATTAAAACAGAAAATCAAACTGAACAGAGAAGCCTAAACACAGTCCATAGTTTAGAAATGAAATGAAATATAATTTTCTGCAGCTGAGATCATTTGCTGTTTCTTAAAAAACATAGACAGATTGAAATGACTGCAAAACACCTCTTAGAAAAGAAGCATAGAAGAATGCAACAAAGGTGTTTCTGCACAGATACATGCAGGTAAACAAAATGTTATAGTATTATTGGTGTAGTTTGTGTGTGCAGGAAAGAAAGTGTCAGAATGATAAAAAAAATAAGCACAGCTAGGAGGATGGGGTTATACCTCTGATGATGATAGTTGGGAAATACAGCTCCTATCCTGTTTCATTGTCTTGCTGAAGAGAATGTAGCTCTCTGAATAGATCGTGGGTGGCTACTCTTAATAGCCTGAGCCTTGTGGAACCCTGCAGGAAGCTTGACATGGAGTAAGACTGTATTATTGTCATTCTCTGATTGCCTCTCTGTGAAGTTAGAGCGTTCGGTAAAGCTAGTAAGTCCAGTTGCTAGCCTTAGTGGACCAGGAGCATGCTACTTGAAGAATCTGTGCTGTTGTGAGAGGCAGAAGTGATCTTGGAAAAAACAGAAACCATATAAAATAGTCTGGGGTTTCTTTCACAAAGGCAGAGGCTAAATTTCTTAGGTCTTGTAAGCTTTACAAATAAATATTGTGCTGTCAAAGTTACGTTCTAAATTTTTGGTGGAAGTGCTGTGTTACACTTTTATGTTGAGGCTTAGGACCCATTTTCCATTTAAAGCAGGAATTCGGCTTTTATGAAAAAAAGCCCTTTTTACAGTTTTTGCTCTTTGAGTGTGTCATACATTTTTTTTCAGAATTTTCAAGTTAATTGATAAATTTATGCACATAAAGAAATTTGAAGCTGAGGGATCTTAACAACAAATGCATAATCTTTTTTTTTTTTTTGGTCCTGAATGAGCTTTACCATAAAACAAGAGACATACTTCAGATTCTCCCTATAGTTAAAATTCATTGAAAACCTATCCTCAGGCTTCCTTTGAAGAAAATAGAGAATAATTTAGGCCTTTTTTTTTTTGCTTATTGTGGACTGTTGATGCCAAAGGTAACATACGTCACAGATAAGCGTGACTGCTCCAGAATTACTTCATCTGAGAGGATGGGAGGAGAAGCACTGCTTTATTAAAATACATAGTAGTTTAAGGGTTTTCAGAATGAATCAAAGCCCTTCTGATGGAGGGTCCTGGCAACAGCAGTCTGTGCTGCTCTGTTACATGCACCCACTGCTGTAGTCAGTCTTTAGCACAAAGTCATCAAGAGCCAAGTGCCACAAAGAAAAAAAATGTATATTGCTGGCAAAAAACTTTTCCAGGAAAAATGTTTTGAATCGAGTGTATCTATTGGGTTTAGCAGAGGACTTAAATGAAAATGTATTACTAACTGGTTGCCCCATAGTTACACAAAATGAAGATGCGGTTTTGCAACCTGAAATTCTTGCTCAGTTTTTATTCCTGCAAAAGGAAATTATAAATGAGTGTATTGCCAGAGTAAAGCTCAGGAAGATTCAATAAAAATGAGACATTTCTTAGTGATGCCAGGTTTTACTTTAATTAAATTATTAAATTAAAATTAAGTTATTAATTTAATTAAATTAATTTTGACTTGAATTAAAAATTCAAAAAGATAAAATTCCTTTCCTGTCTTGGCTTGGTATGCCCAAGTTTTAATAAACTTCAGTTTTGAATCATATCCTTCAGTTTCTATTAACTTGGTTTTAATAATTTGACTTTCATTTTTAGAATGAATATGTAGCTTCATTTTTTTTTGCTTTATTTTTAGCTCTTCTGTATTTCCTGTTTCTGTGTAGGCTTACCTTTTTGGTCATTGCTGTTGTCCTTAAATTCCCAAATTTTAAGTTGTGACTGAAAAAGTGCAAGGGAAAAGCAACAAACGTAGCAGCTGTGCAAATGGGGGAATGTTCACAAAGGCTAACAGCAAACTAGTAATAAGCTTGTTTTTTTATGCTCTGCCTATGTTCAGTGGAGAGAGGGATGGACTTCTCTCATGGTCAGTCCTGAACATGTAAATAAGACTTCAGCTTTGAAACTTTCTTTGAGCTCATCTGTTTTCATTGTCTGTGGGGAAAGACCAGCATTTCTAAGGTCAACCCAACCTTCACGTTGGCAAGGAATTCATCGCTTTTGAATAAGAATCTCTCAGATACTTGTGCATCATGCAATAGTAATGCCTCTAAATGCTGTAAAAGTAAATTTGTGAACACTAAATGTATCCCTCTGAAAGTAAAAGTACATTTTGTACTGAAGTACAAATCTGCATGTTTCCAAAAATACTGTAGATGATAGGTGCTTCTGATGACTGAGCTTTAGTAATGGAGTGTACATCTGGGCTTTGTTATTATCTTGATTAAGTAACTGTAGCTATCTCTTCAAACATCCTTTAGCAGACAGCTCCTACACTACTTTAAACATGTCTTTATCTTGGACTAGGTCCATGTGAGAATTTTATTTATCCTTGTACTTTGTTATATCCAACTGGGATTAAAAACCAAACTTTTTCTTACATAATAGTGTGTGATGATTTTTTTGGTAAGTAATTTCAAATTCAGATTGGGGGTCACAATTTGCTATGAGAACGCTACTCCACAGATAATCTTTTCAGGAGTGGAGAACACTCAGCTGTGAACTTGAAGCTTTCCTGGCAGTAAGGAAATGTTTTCTACCTAAACTTCACTCTGACCTATTAGAATAGTTGGGGGCCTCTTAGCACGGAAAATCAGAAATGTAGATGTAGATAAATTGTTAAAAAAAAAGATGTAGATAAATGTAAAAGAAGTAGATAAATGTAGGTAAATTGTAAATATAGCAATGGAAAGTGCATTTCACATGTTCCATTTTTAACTATGGTAGAAGGATATATAGACTGCTGTCTGGAATGGTAATTCAGACTTACATAGCAGTGAAAAAACAAAGGGAGTGATTGGAAAAGATAAAACGAAGGAAACTTGAAAGTAAAATGGATTATCCAAATTTGGGGTTGAACAGTTTTTAAACTGGATTCTTAAAAAGTCTGGGTGAATGAGAAGGGTCTTCTTGTATGATTATGTAGCAGATCTGAAAGAAGTTACAGAAAGAGATCTGTGAAGACCTCTCTTTTTTTGAACTTAATTCTGGTGGAGTTATTGCTATGGAGCCACTGCTGTATTCCTGTTGTCGGATACATAGCTCTCTTCTTGCTGTCCAGACCACACACAGTTTCATATAGTTTACTCTGCTTTTTTCTTTTCTTCTCTATATCTTGCAAGAAGAAAATGTGGATTTTCCATCAAAATTCCATGCAAAACAATTTTCTGTTTTAATTGAGATTCTTAGAAGCAGCTTCAGTTAACATAAATACTGATTACAGAGGGAATTATAACCTCTCAGAAGCAGGATATATATGGTTTTGTTTTTCCCTTGGCTAGATGCCTTGCAGGCTAAATTTTGCAGTTCTCATCTTGGAGAGGGGCTAAAATTTAGCCCCTTCTTGTCCCATCAAAGCAGACTGCTTTGCACAGCTGTTTGGACGTTATACAAGTATGTTCAATTATCCCGTAATGTTCATACACTTTTCTATCTATCTTACTGATATGTGTCTGCAGCAGTCTTGGCAACCCAGCCTTGCTTCTGAGTGCATGCTGGAAATCCTGCTCTGTTCTGTATTTTCACAGGAGATGGTGAGCTCTATACTTTTGGAGAACCTGAGAATGGGAAACTGGGATTATTGCCTGAACAGCTGAAGAACAATAGAGTCCCACAGCCTGTACTGGGAATTATGGAAAAGGTTAATAAGGTTGCTTGTGGTGGAGAACACACAGTGGTGCTGACAGGTATCCAATTTAACTGGCTTTTTTTACAGCCCTATGACTTAATCAGTAAACTCAGTTTACATCCCACTGAAATGTAAGATGCTGTAGTGATCCTAACTGGAAAACCATTGTACATCAAGGAGGTAGAAATCCACATAACAGTTAACATAAGTGCAGGCCTGTGCCATGCTGTGCATATAGTTTGACGTTCAGGCCTGTGCTGTACATATCCCTTTGCTGCAGGATAAACTTTGACAGCTAATTGTAACAGAGGAGCTTATAGGCAGCTCCTGTTTGGTACCAGTGGTTACAACACCTGTGTGTCCTTGCCTTTAGATAAAACTTCAGCAGCAAGTTCCCATGTGAATGTCCTTTTTATTTGACAGTATAGATGATAAATAGCGTTGTTTTGCTTGTAAGAAAATCCTATAAGGGCTCTAATGACCAAAATGGGCTAACCTTCCATGGATGGGATCTGCGTAGCATGCAGTGCCTGGCTGGAGGCCTGTTCAGTTCCACACAGCTCAGGATTCCCAGGATCTGAAGGGATGCAACATTATTGATACTATCTTCTTTTTCTTTATAGTGTTAGCTCCAATAAATAGCATTTTAAGAGATACTTTACAGAGCTTGAGTGTCTTTCTTACTGGGATTGTAACAAGCCAGCGCCTCTTAGTGCAACACATGATTTGTGTTTCTTTCCTCTGAGGAGCTTGAAAATGGTATTGGGGGGTGTGTGTGGGAAATTTTAGAGGAAAGCTTCCATTCTGAGTAAATTTGAATGACCCTGAATATTTAGGAAGTCACTTTTCAAGTAGCTGTCTGTTAATAGTGATGGAGATGCACAATTTGCTGGATGCCTAAATGGATTAAATACCTCTTTTGTGATACAGAATTTGCCTGTGACTTTAAGCAGAATCTTTAACATACATATAAAAGGAGTACAGATATAGACATTCAACATATCATACAAGTTATAAAAATCAGCAAATACAACTGTTATATATTAGTTCACAGGGTTGTATGTATAGTACTTTGAAGATGAAATATGGTGTATGTTGCTGTACTATTAAAGAGTTGTATCCCAGTGGTAAATTAGCGTTTCAAAGAGATAAATCGCTAGCAATGCTTTGCATGTATTTCCACAAGTTCTATCCTGAACCATGGTACTATAGAAGCAGGAAAGGGGAGTTTGACTTTGCCCACAGAGGATTTAAAAAATATCAGCTTTGGCTTGTAATGAATTCCACAGGTGTATAATATGCCTGTAATTAATCTCCTACCAAAATGCAGAAACTATAAGAACAAGTAGGATGTATAGATATCAGTCCTTTGTCTCCATTTAGCCTTCACCCAGGGCTAAACAATAACCAGTTGTTTTATCACCCAATCTCCCTACTCCAACCGAGAAAGGGAATTGGGAGGGAGACTAACTAGTGGGTTGAAATTTAAACAGATTTAATAAAAGAAACCCAATATCAATACTAAACAAAAGACACAAAATTATACTTAACTCATAGAGTGGTGGCAAGTCCCTCCAGGGATAATAACCATTAAAAAGAGATGAGAGGAAAGCAAAGAGTCCCACATCCTTCGCAAGCTTTCCCATTTATAGTGAACATGACGTTAAAGTTGTAGAATACACCTGTGGGCCAGCCTGGGTCAGCTGCCCTGGGTTTAACTGCTAACGGTCTTGATCACCATACCACAGCTGGCTACAACCTGAAACAAAATGTAACAGTAAATTGCTTCTATAAATTTTATCCCTGCAAAACAAAGACATCCTTAAATCTGTATTTTGAAAATGCTAAAGTCACCTCTTTTCAATCTGGTGGAGTGCCTTCAAGGTTAAGTAACCAAAATTTCTGAAATATAAATTGAAAATCTAACTGAAATTGTAAGTAATATGATGTGGTATTGTACTGCAAGCCACTGGAGAGACTAAAGGTGGAAGTGATGTGCTGCGAAAGGTTATGTGTAATGATGAGTCAAGCTGCAAGGTTCTGGGTAGGTTAAAATTCCTTTGGGAAAAATATGAAGAGGAAATAACAATAGCCAATCCAGGAAATAATGGAAACATTTGTCTACATTTCAATGCCTTTGTCTCACTTCTTCCACCAACATACAGTCTTACCCCAGCAGTATTCTATGTCATAAAATAAATTTCTTTACCTGAAATCAGATTATCATTATTAGGAAAAAATTACCATAAATTTGGGGCCAGCAAATGTATAAATCATAGCATTATTTTATGGATTATAAAGTGAAGTTCTGCAGAAGAATTTGATTATCATTATTGATTATTTTTTTAACTTTAAATCTGAAGCAAACCAATAGATATTTTGTTTTAATGATATTTCATGTGATAAAATTTCATTATAACAAATGACTGTTCCAGAGATTTAGTAGGAAGGTGTAGACCTGGATGACATCAGCGTTGTAGTGAAATCTGTACAAGAGCTAGAACAAAGGCAAAATAAAAATGCCAAGAAACAAATACAGTGAAGAAAACACCATAGTAAGTCAGTGTCTTAGTGTGTAAGATTTACTTACCTGTGGAAATACATTTTGTAGTAGACGGTAAATAAATTCTGTGCTGGCTTAGCTGGCAGTCAATGATCAAAGTGCTGAGTGCCGGAAGAGGCAGTTGAGTCAAGAGAAGAGGAAAACAATATCCTCCAACAAAATAGATTTTCCTAAAGAGTAATAGTTGTTGTGATAAGAGTGAAAGGCCAGATAAGTGTTTTTTAATGTAATTCAGCTATTATTAAATAGGCTACGGGTATGAACTTCTGCCTAAGACACTTTGAACAGAAGAGTAGAGGATAATGGAAGTACTGTCTCAAGTGAAAGATACTTTGTCAGGAGTGTTGACATACAGAAATTTTTCTGACTCAAAACAAAATTTGGGAAAAATATTTCGGGAAAAAAATTGGGAAAAGAGATAAATTTGGACACTGCAATCATTTAACAAGTGAATGTAGCATACATGCATTACAGGCTTTGCACCAGAAACTTAACTTGAAATCAGTACTAAAGTGTATATTGCTTCTTGAGATGAAGTGGCGTGACCACAAACTTGATGAGGGATATATCTTTAAAGAGGAGCAGAAACATTTATACCTCCTTTAAGCTCATTTTCCTAAATTAAGAACGTAGTACAGTTTTGAAGAAATTCTGAATTTTGTGTATCGTCTTCTGTGGAAGTGGGTGCTGTTTGGCTTTAGTAACAATATATACTGATGCGGTTTTCATCTTTTCAGGATCTTTCCAGTTTTTCAGGGTGTGTCATTTCAGTTTTAAAAAATAAGAACTGAGTGTCTGACCATTGTATATTCGCCTGTTTCATCTGTCTCATTTAACATAGGAACAGGATAGGAGAAAATGTCATATGGAGAAGCTATTGCACATCTTGGCTCATTTCTTGTCATCAGTTCTACTTCGGGTTTATCAAATTAGAAGAAAGCGTAATCTAGTTATCTTACTGAGTACGAGGCAAGTTTCTTCCTGACTCTCACACATAATTAGTCTATTCCAAAGCACTTCATTCAATTTCTTTTTATGACTGTCTTATCTATTCTATTGGCAATTTTATATGGTAAGAACCACTGTTATCTGGGTTATTAAATCAAACTACTATTTGGAATCTCTCCAGCAAGTATCAGAGTAAATGGTAGAAAGTATATATTAAAATAATTCATTTTTTTACTCTGAAACTCCAAAATGGAAACTTCATTTTTTTCTCAGAGAACAAAAAATTAAACTGTTGAGAGCAATGATTAGGAAAAAAACTTTTTAAAGGTACAAGGTTTTAGAAATGTTGAATATGGTATTGGAAACCATCTACTTTACAAGTCTTACTGTTACTTCTACCTTTAGTATTTGCAGTTGTTCTAGAGAATAAACAGAATCGCAGTTAAAAATTATATCATGAAAAAGCTTTCTCTCACTGTAGCAGCACAAACCTATTCATTTTATGACAGTCTATCAGCCAGTTCAAGATCGTATCCTCATCCCAGATGACTTCTCTCAGAGGCTAAAAAATATGCATCCGCTACCCCCAATGCTTGCAAATGCTTCCTGCTGAAAATGAAAGCTTTTGGTATCGTCACTTTCAAAAGAAACAAGAGAGCAGCAATCCCAATCTGCGTACTTTTTCAATAAAACTTTTGAAAAAGTAGAATAACAGTAACTTGTGAATCTAGAAACTGGAGAAGAAACATATGATTGGGAGTGGCCTTAGTATCTTCCTTTTTTTCAGATGATAACAGATCCTCTGGGAATAATCCTCTCTATAAAAGGATATATTACCTCCTTTTATGCTCTGAAGGGAGGGAAAGCAAAGATATCTCTTCAAAGGAAAAAGTGAAGCAGTCCTTCGAGAATAGAACGTTTGACATAAAAATACAGCACATTAGTGTGTTAGTATGTAGAATGTTGGATTTTTCATCTTCTGTCTCAAGGTCTTTTAAAAAGAAAAGAAAGTCAAGGTACTCTTTTGACAGAGAATGAAAAGGATGAAGAAGCGCTACCTTTTCGTGACACAATGGACTGTTCAAACCATATAGGATTATCTCGATTTTTCAAGCCGTTCTTAAGTCTACAGACTTAAGAACTATTCTATTTCTACTGAAATCCCCAAATCCAATTACTAGCTCTGGTAAAACTGAGCATTGTGTCAAAAGCTTATTTTTACAGTAAAATTTTTCAGCATAAACTGTTTAAAAATACAGCTATAGTAAGAGTGAATATCCTATTGACATAATAGTAGTAGTAATAATAATATTAGTATTAATAATAATAGTAATAATAACAATGTTCAAGGGAAATGAATCTATATGGAGAGATATAGGCATACATGTCTGTTTCTGTTTTTCTTCCATGGATTTTTAACTTTGTCTGTAGCCTTAAACACATAGCACGGAATGCATGAATCTTAAAAACACTCTTGGAGCTCACTCAGTTCTTTCACCAAATAGCATGTGCTAATAAAAATCTGAAAGCTGTATAGATTTTTGCCTAGGACTATTTTATTTATAGTGACAATGGTCCTAGAGATTAAAGAGCTGTTACGTACTCCAGAAGATACCTGCAAAGGTGGAAGATAGACAGTTAAATGCTGTCACGGTTTAAAGCTGGGCCGGCTATTAAACCTATGGCAGATGCTCTCTGTTAACCCTCCCCCCCCGCCAAAGGGAAAGGGAAAGGGAAAAGGGAGAGAGGCTTCCGGGTTGGAAAGTTAAAACAGTTTTAATAAACTATAATAATGAAAAAGAGTATAATAACAATAATAGAAATAATCAAATATATACAAATATATATACAAAACCAAGACTGAGCTCCCCTGAAGTCAGCCACGTCACCACCGGCACTGCAGGGCAGGCTCCGGGAAGGCCCAGGCTGGGCCTAGCGACGGTCGAGAGCTGGATTCAGGGATGCACGGATCGGGATCGGGGGCAGCAGGAAAACAGACGGAGTCCTCCCTGGACACCGGCCATAGCAGAAAGAGAGTGAGACCCTCGTGATCCCCCCGCTTTATACTGAGAATGACGTGTGTGGGATGGAATACCCTCGTTGGTCAATTTTGGGTCACCTGCCCTGTCCGCTCCCCCCTGCAGCTGCGACCCCCCTTCGGCTCTTCACTTGTAAGCAATGAGGAATTCAGCAGTGACCTTGGTTTCTCTCAAGAACAAGTACAGCAAGAGCCTTTCTGCACAACATCCCTACCGGTGCCTCAGTGATAACTACAAACTTCGAGCGTTATCAGTCCTGGAAGCAGACAGTGTCTGCAAAACATGCAGTTAGTTTCAGAAAGTGCTGTTACTTAGAGGAGACTTAGCTGAAAGTAAAAATCACTGAAAGGAAAGTTGGCCCGGTTTAGGCCAAACCAGGACACATGCAAATAAACCTGTTCACCCAAAAAAGAAAATGTAGGAAGTAAAGAGGAAGCAGTCCCAGAGCTCAGGTGCTGGAGGTCACTTGGAACAGTGAAGCCACTGGCTTCTGTGCAAGCTCTGAAACCACTTCTCTCCATCCTTCAAGGGCCCTTCTCATGGGCTGCTGCTGTGGAGGCAGCAGTTCCTTCCTCAAAGCCAAGGCAGGACTTCTGTTCAGTTTCCTCTGGGTGCAGTTAATGTGGCTTAGCCTCCCTGGTGGTTCACTGCTGCATTGGAGGCAGTGCTGCTTCCCTCATGCTGCTGTGGCCCTATGTCTTTCCTCTCCCGTTGGACCACTCTGGTGCTGTCTTGACCATTCCACAGGAAATTATGTCAGCAAAAAAACCCCAAACCTGGCTTACTGAGCTGAGCTGGCTCAGCAGAGACAGTGCAAGTGGGAACTGAAGAGAGAGAATGGGGGAGCAAAATCTACGCTTTTGCTGACAGTGCGTTTCATTTGTTTCATCCAACCATATCCTTACTGGGGCTGAGGACAGTAAGAAGAAGGTGACAGTGCGGTGGTATCCCCTTTTGGATTCATGCTGTAGGCAAATTCAAGTTCAGAATGATGAAATTCACCTCTGTCATTTTATCACTAAGTCTCTGAGGTTGCTTTGCCATAGACTTCTCTTTCCGTGTATTTATGAAGACAGATTGGAGGAAATACCTCATTTCTGTGAAATGGGGCTTGGCCTCACTTCTGCACAAG
This sequence comes from Nyctibius grandis, assembly GCF_013368605.1. Classification (NCBI taxonomy): domain Eukaryota; kingdom Metazoa; phylum Chordata; class Aves; order Nyctibiiformes; family Nyctibiidae; genus Nyctibius; species Nyctibius grandis. The sequence continues at coordinate 28,669,275 of NC_090659.1, forward strand.
ACATTTAAGAAAGGTTCAAGGTTTTTGTCTTCTTGTGCCTTGATAATTGACTAATAAGCAAATTTAGGAGGAGCAGAATTAGGTGCCCCTGGTCTACAGGGTCAGTAGAAGAAATTGTTCTTATAAAGGCATTCTAATCTGGTTTTGGATTGGCCCGTTCTCCTCATTGTCAGTAGAAAGAGAGGAAAGAAAATTGTTTCTGTACTTTTAAAGTTAGTGTTTGAGAACATTTCCCTCTAAACAGAAATGCAAAAGACATTGTAAGTTTCAAGCTAGGATTAAAGGTAATGTAAAAAAACTCCCAACTTCACTCAAAATAATTATGTTAATCAGATAAAGCCATATAATTTGAAAATTACAAGATCTGCCAGTTTCCTAAGAAATGTTAAGAGAAATGCAGTACTTCTAAACAGAATTTATGGAATAAGACATCCTGAGAAAGCCATTTACTAAAATGAAGATGACACTTTGGTTCGCTTAGAGAAAGCTCCTGTCTTTCGGGAGTAGCTTCTTGATTCTTTTGCAGAGAGTCTAAATGTTACAGAAAATTTCTTTCTTCTTTTACTTTTTTAAAGATCCCGATAAGGTGTTGCTTTCTTGCACTGAAATTTCCAGCAGAGGGAGCTTTACTATTACATTTCGTAAAAAACCCAGCTTTACTCAATGTTTTTCATCTCCAATCTGAAAAAGTGTGAGACCATTGGGTTTTTTTAATGGTGCGAATTCATGACATCTTAATATGGAACAATTTTAAAGGAACAGAAAGGGAAAACCCTTTCCTAGAAATAATATTTCCATATGTAGTGTTACAGTATTTCATCATGGTTCCTTTGAAATTGGAAAGTTCAATGTAAGTTAGTAAGAGTACTATGGTAGTAATATGGAATCTCGTATGTTCTCTGCTTTCTCTCTCCCTGATACTAGTGAAGGATTAGTTTGAGGGAATGGTAACGTAACTTGGTTTTAATATTTCTCCAGTTTGTGGCTGCTCTGAGAATTTGGTCGTACAGTATACACTACTTTTGTGGCACTGAAACTTACTTTGCTATTCCAGTGACATTGTTTCCTTGACACAAAGAAATGCTCAAAAAGCAAAGATTCTCCATCGATTGTCGTTCCACACATTCAGCTGTGGATATCCATTCCTCTCTTTCTTTTGAAGGTGGTGAGATTTTTGACCTGATGGCATCTGTGCAGCAGGAGCAGGCATGCTCTGCACCGTGTTCATGACAATGATGTAATGATATATTGCTCCCAAGTCTCAGTTCTTTTTGCTTGACATAGAATATTTTTTTGTCCTTCTCAATCTTTCACAGGTTTTCATAACATTTTTTCAAGTTTTAATTAGTACTTCTCTAGCTTTTCCTTTTTTACCTACATGCAGAAGAAAAATGGGCAGGGAATAAAATTCCAGGAAAAACTTCTCCTTTCCCCAAAAAACTTAGTCTTTGAATTTTCCTTTTCAAGCATGATCTCATCACGACTTCCAAGCTTCACAGTCTTCCCCAGTTGTGATGGAGTGCCAGGGATGGACACACCAAGAACCTTTATTTTGAAGAAGCTCTCGTTCTTTTTCCTGGCACAGACAATCCATTAAATGGACAAAATACAAATGTGGAAAGATGATTATTCTGTCACAAGATAACACAATTCTCTGTATTTAATGCAGGGCTGATTTAGTAGCTGAATAAAATACTGAAACCTATTCTGTAACTGTTCCAGTCTCTTCTTACACACAAATTAGTATTGGTTTAAAGAGGTCTGGTCTATTAAATTTAGGGTCATGCAGGTAACCAGAAATTAAGACGGGACTATTGTACTTGAAAATGCACATGTATGTAAACATTGTGGTCTTGAATTAATTGCAGTATGTAAACTCCCATAAATTTTTTGTTAGCTGATATTTTGCATACATGTGATCAGTGGATTATTTTGCAGTTATGTTAGAAAATATATTAGAAAATATATTGCATATTGAACCATTCAAAATTCTTTTATGTATATATTCTAGTGCTCCATTGCCTGGTTTTTATTTTATTTTGTTATTAATCGATAAATTTAATTGATTAGTTGGTACATTTAATTGATAAATATTGCATTTGATGCTGATGTCATTTGACTTTCACTTGTCTAATAGAAAGCAGGTTAAAATGTATATATCAGCATATTTGTTGTTAACTTTGCCTGTACGTTTTCAGAGACAGATGTATATACTTTTGGACTTGGACAATATGGGCAGCTGGGACATGGTACTTTTATTTTTGAAACTTCAGTACCAAAGTCTGTGAAACACTTGAGAAGGCATAAAATATGTAACATTACATGTGGGGAAAATCATACTGCTGTAATTGCAGGTATGTAAGTGAAAAATTCGGAAATGCACTTCCAGTGACTATTATACTTCAAAAGCTTTCTTTATAAAACGAGCAGTAGAAGAACATGTATGCAGACTTACTAGTTCTGAAGGTTAGGTGAGCTAGTGAGAAAGCCAGATTTGTTATTAGGAATTTCTGATTCACAGCCATGCCATGCATAGTTCTGTACATGGTATCTCCTGGGGAACTGTAACCTCAAAATCATGCCTTGCTAACAAGTATTCTTGTTTAGAAGCCTTTGGTTTGCTATACAATTTAAATCTTAATGTTTTGTTGTTGGTTTTTTTTTCCGAAATTTTGTAGACTAACTCTAATCTCTGACAGTACTTTGTCTGAAAATATATATATTTTTGGTTCATATTCATCTGTTGAAAATCTGAAAATAATTGTTCAGGTTTTGCTTTTGGAAGAGAAATACTCCTTACTTGCATGGCCTGTTACTTTGTTTGTAATGGTTTTGTCCTGGTTTTGTACTGAATCTTTGTTATTAATAACATCCTTTTTTTTTCCTATATACAGAGAATGGCCTTATGTTTACTTTTGGAGATGGGCGACATGGCAAGTTAGGACTTGGAGAAGAGAATTTTACAAATCAGTTTGATCCCACTCTGTGTTATAATTTCTTGAGGTTCACAGTCCTTTTGGTAAAACTTTTGTTCATGCTTCTCAGACATCAAAATGTTTATATTTTTATGAAATGTTATTAATGAGACTTGAAATCTCATTATAGAATTATTTTTTTCTGCAACATTTAATCAGTAGGCAACACAAACTGAAAGAAAAAGGAAGTTATATTTACTTATCACACTCTTCATTTAGTTTAGAATGTACTTGGACTACACATATAGACTACTTTTTAGGGTTTTACTCAGTAGTGTTGTGCTATAGTGTTTTGGTCTATAGAGCTGGTAGTAACCTCTCAAGTTAAATATTTGTTGCTCAGATTGTTGGCAGTAGGGGGGAAACTAATCTGTTCTGAAAACGCCAGAGTGACATCTTTTTAATTGTAACAATTATTTGTACAGTGGGGTATTTATTAAATCTTAAGAAAATTTAAGGAGGTGCTTTTTTGAATCCAAATTGGATGAGAAAGGAGAAATACTGTTTTTTTTTCAGGACATTGTTTTCATCTATTTCTTGAGGTGTTTCAGAAATAAATGTCACAGAATTGCCAGTATCAAAAAAGCAAACATGACTCAGTATTGAGTAAAATTTGGGACAAAAGTCTGTGGCTCATTCCTGTTTGTTTACTGGACTTAGAGTTTAAGGAAGTTTTATCAGAAATGATAAGGGATTTAAACTTTTTAGAAAGTGAAACTTCTGATCTTTATGTAATTATACTTTGTCTGTTGGAGAGTATAGGACTTTGCATTACTTTTTGTGGATTTTGTGATAAAATATCTAGGTTTGTATCACTAAAGTTATCAGTATTGCCCACATTTGACTTGCATCAAAATAATTAGCTCAAATCCCTTCAAAATCAGTGGAAATATCTTTGCTTTCTTCTGTATCAATAATTTGATAGACCTATCTTGTCTTCTGTTCAATACAAATGTGTTGTATTTAAGTAAGAAGAAACGAACATAGATGACTAGTCAGTAATAATTGTAATTATGCACTTTTATCTTGCTAACAACATTAGGAGCTAAATTTGAAGAAATTTAACATCTCTTGCTTTTATTATGTTTTTCTTATAATCTAAGTCCCTAGAGATGATTGAAAGAAAATTAGATCCTTGTATTGATACTTGCAAATGAAATAAGCAGATTTTTTTTTTTTGGTGCTGTAGGTTGCTTGTGGTGGTTGCCACATGCTAGTTTTTGCCACTCCAAGACCTAAAGGATCTGAAGAAATACTCTTAGAAGATTTATATGAGAGCCGTTTGACTGCTACTATCTCTAAAATGAGTGGAGACCCACTACTAACAAGCACCTTACAACTAACATCAGCACGAATGCGACGTCGAGAGAGGGTAAATTCAGAGCTGTTTAGAGTTGCCATGCTTGTTTTAGGAAACAAAATAACTTTTAAAATTAAAATCACAGCATATACCCAGCAGATAAATATATCTCCTTAAAATATGTGTTTAATTTTAATGTATAAAAAGAAGAACGAATATTTACCCTGGTCCCAAAATTGATGCAGGTGAAAGATAGCTGTTGGTTAGATTTTACTCATTTATTTCCATGAAAAAGACTCAAATTGGTTTTGTATTTTTTTATTCTAAAATGTAGAGCCTAAGATACCTTAGAAATATTTTAAAAGAAAAAATATTTTAAAAAAGAACAAGAACTTGACTCTTTTTGGTGTTCCCTCTGAGTCATTGAATAGATTAAACAAGTTCATAGTTTATAAAATATCAAAGGCAAAAGTTTCAGAATCAGCTTAAAATGATCCTAAGATTCTATAGCTACTGAAAATAGTAGTTTCTTCTTCTTTATCTCCACTACACATTCCATGGAATTTCTTTAGCAGCTCATTGAATGGGATCATTTCACTTACTTACCTGCCTGAAAACTAACTCTACCACAAAACCACATTTTGTTTCGTGAAAATATATAGATGCTGTGGATTAAGTCACTCAGTGTTATTTGAGAAATTAGTATTTTCATTTTAAATAAAAATCAAAATTATTTTTATCCTTTGTCTATATTTTAAGACTGCTTGAGATTATTGTGTAGAAATGACCTAAAATATTCCACTATATCTCACCACTTTGTATAAATAATTAAAATATTCAATAAATTTTGTTTATGCTTTGCATGCAAAGTTAAAACACTGTCATCAACTAAAGGAAAATACCACTGTTAAGTATGAGAGTTTGCTTACATTTTATTCTTCTACTTTTATTCTCAATAATTTTTTTTTAATCTTCTGAAGGAAAAGTCACCAGAACAGTTTATTCGAATGGCACGAACTCTGCCTCCACTGGGAGAAAGCTTCTTAAAATCTTCATTACCTGTGACTAGCAACACTAGCCCACCCCGTTTTTCTGCAACAAGTCTTCCTAAAGGTGAACATATGAGGCATAGAGACCATGAAAAAGGTGAAGTACCCCCACATCATGTTGCTGTTTTCTGAGAATTATGTAGTCTGGCTCTCATCATTCATAAACAAATGCTCAGTTTGAACATGAAAAAAGGTTTAAGTTCAGTCTTACCTCAAGAGGGTCTGGCAAAATACAGACATGAAAGTTGAGAAATGCGTACAAGAAATTGCCTCACACTTGGTTCATGTTTGGAAAATGTGCTTAAAGATTTAGAGGAGGGTTGAATGAAAGAAAAACAACTTCTGAATTGTACCCGAGGTTTCTCAAGCCTGTAGAAATAGGACTTCACAAAAATACTGTAAGATTAGTAACCACTTTCTCCATTTTCATGAAAAAAAAAAGAATTACAGAAAAAAATTGATTGGCAACAGTCATAAAGACACAAGAAAGCCTAGAAGAGACCTTGGGCAAGAAAAGAGATCTACTAATTCTTATAGGAGCTTTCTTCTTCACTTGGAAATGCAAAAGTACTCTTCATTCTCTGTTATCTAAGATAATAAAGATTTGCAATATTCTAGCTAATGCAAAAGCCTGGATAACAGTGGTACTGATACAGTGCTGGACTTTTGCACAGATTCTCTAGAGCAGTTCTGGACTTCATCTGGGTTCCTGGGCATGTGTGATTTCCTGGGAAGAGCAATGCTGAAGAGTGCAGAATGCAGTGCTTCTGTGTAAAAGTTAGCTCAGATATATTGGACAGTCAAATCCAATTTGAAAGTAATTAATTCAGTTAGAATTAAGATGATTATTTGTAAAGCTGCCAGCACGTCCATTAGCATTTCTGCTTCCAGGAAAGCAATGCAGTGAAATTTGAATTGCCTTTAGAGTCTGACTCTAAAAACTCAGGTTTTGCACCATATGAAACTGGTCCTATACCTGATGAACTCGAGGTGAACCCGAAAATGATGTGGGTGCATTTTTATGGTGCTGCACTGGAGTTAAAACTCAGTGCTTCTCTATCCATTACACAGATAATGTTCAACGTAGATAATATGACTGCAGCTAATTTAGTCTAATTGGTACACTATTATTAAAGAGATTATCCAAAAGAAGCTTTATCCCATGTAATATTTATGCTTTGAAAGCCTGCAAAAATGGTCAGAGTTCTACAGCGCACTGAGGCCAGATTGCTGAGCTACCTCTAATGTTAATACTGGCAAAAAGGAGGTGAAAGTGTTTCGTCTGTGTCTTAGGCTGAGGGAATGAGGAATCTCAGGACTTCAGTCCTATGTCAGTAAAATAGAGATCATCTCTGTTTTACGAGAGTGGGGTGTTCTGTTTGCTATATATTGTTCCTATGGTATTTGTTTACTTCCTCCTATTTTACCTTAAAGAAAAGAATCACCAAAAAGATAAACCTGGTGACATCTCTGCAGAAGAAGATTCAGATAATGAAAATAATGACAGAAACCTTGGAGATACAACTGACATCCTAAATATGGTAATATATTCCACTAATGAATCTGTGATTGAATCATTTTTATTCAGGGGAAGAAGAAAGCAGCTAAATTATGTTTGAAGTTCTAGTACAGAACTCCTGGCTAGCCCAGAACGTCATATGTGGCATCCAGAAGTACTGACATACTGTTAAATGAGCATGCGTTTCATATCATCGTTATCCAATCATAAAGTTTGTTTTCATTTTCCAAGTAATGTTGTATGAGATTGAAGCAGTCCAAGTAGTGCAGCCCCTCCCACCCCTTAGCTCTGGATATCAGAGATAAGGAGAAGGATGCTGGATACCACATGGTGATCTCTCTCTCTGACCTTCTTCGTTTTCATGATTTCCAAGAGAGAACTGCAGGAAATGAAGCAGAGAGCTGTCTTTTCTGTTCCTAGAAAAGCTTTTTTAGTACAGGTGGATCATATTAAAGGGAACACCCAAACTGCAGACATCTTGATTATTTGGTGATCCCCAAGCATGTTCCTACGTATTTCTTTTATTTAAAATAAATGTTCACCTTATCACTTGTGCACCTTCCCAAAACATTTTGTTCTCCTGGCAGATAAGGCATGTCCTGGCCTTATTACAGTGCACTGGAAAGAGTGTTGGGTTTTGTCTTTTTTTTTTAACTTCAGTGGAATGGAAACAAGTGAGCAACTCACTGTGGACTCAGCTCAGGATAAGTCAGTTATGCTGGAGCGATTGCACATTTTACAGGAATTATTACTTGTTTGTACTTAACAGTACTTAGTAATTTAACACTCTGTGCATACCATTTATTTAACAGTTATAAAACTTTATTTTCATTTACAAGAAAAAAAATTTTTTAGATATGATACACAACGTGGCCTTCATTAATTTACTAAGGCATTATTTATAACATATTTCACACTTTTTGTGCTAGACTTCCTTTTCCTTTTTGTTTTTGTACCCATTGCGAATCAATTTTAAAACATTTATCAGAATGAAACAGTAAATTTGAAAAAAGTCTGTCAGGCAAACTTGTCAAAATACACAGAAAAATGATTGCTCTTCTTGAATCTGAATGGAAATAATCTGTTACAGTGTAGTTGTTTCACTTTTTCTAAACTGTGGCAACATACATCTTATTGAGGAGGAAAAACCTTTGATATCATATTGATGATACAGATTCTTGGGAGTCAGAAACCAGAACTGTCCATGCTAACTGTGTTGAAAAAGAATATGGTGGTTAAACCATAAGCATTTAACAACAGCAGCAGTGAACTTTATCTTGTCGTTTGGAGTATATGGGAAGGGATGACCAAAATCTCACTATACTTGCCCACGTATTAGTATTCTACATTGCCTTGCCTTTTCTTTTTTTTTTGCTTTATATAGAAGAGATAAATGCATTAGATTCCAATGAAAATTTCTTCTGTATAATGTTTCTTTGAACACGTACTTTCAAGGCTGTGGTATCAAACTGGATGTTAAGTTGAAGGTTGTGATGGTAAGGGAGTAAGGTGTTACATTTGTAGTCACAACTTCACGGTGAGTGGAAGGTGCATCTGAAATGTGCCTGTGGGCTGTAAGAGAGGGCATGTAGTTTTCAGTCTCTACAGGCAGTTTGGATGTTGACATCTAAGCTGGATACCAGTCTCTCTATAAGGAGTAAATGAGGGAGTGGAGGTGAAATAGGTGAGTCGAGTGATCATACAGATTTGTCTCAGCCTGACTGTGCAATAGTATTAAAATGTTCATAAAACTTATAATAGATCTGTTTAGTAGAACTGGGCTTTGATGCTGTTCTCCCTATTAGTTATATTTATTTTTTTAACAGAGATCTTGTTATTTGCAGACACATGCAATGAAATTGAATCCCAGTGACCAGTCCTTAAAATTATCACCGCTCCAAAAACAAAAGGTACTGTAACTAATTATATATATAGTATACTTATACTGACATTTAAAAGATCTGTAATTCTTGTATTATCCTTGTACTTTATTGTTTTGCTTTGAGTTTTAAAAAAGCTAGGCAAATTTTATAGGCCTCCTTGCTGATTTTCTGAATATCCACTAGGTAAAATTCTAAGCAGCTGACAGAAGTCAGAGAATTTGTGCATGCACATGGAACTCCTCATACCCAGCATAGCTTGAGATAAGAGTATATAATACTTCACCAGTTTAAGGAACAAAAGACTTATCATATACATTTTGTAATTTATGCTGATACCATACATTTCTTTTGGCTTGTTGATATTAAAATATTTTAGTTGACTTTTGGGACACAATGTAAGTGAATATTTTGTTTACAGAAATTCACCATGGAATATATTTAAGGGAGCAATAATACTGGTTTTAATTATGACATGAAAATACTTTTATATTATCTTTCTGCTTCGCTCCTAAAGTGATCCCAGCATTTCAGCATTTTGGCTTATTTCTGTATAATTTTATTTTCTATTTAAAAAACTATTCTGCAGAATTTGTTAAATAAGTGTAAAATTTAAAGCAGAAAGACAACAAATTTTCAGACTTACTAGAAAAAGCATAACAGTGAGTGCATCAGAAGATTTCCCAAGGGTAAGGGTGGAGGAAGGTGTAAGAGAACTGTAGTTCTTTTCTTCTGTTCGCACAGCTTCACATATTTCATGTGCTTTAGCTTTTGGGACATGACACTGGCTGCACAATTCTTGCATTCATTCTGAGTGCTTGGATAGTGAAAAAGGAGTAGTAGTACATTTATCATCAACAGTGTGCTACATTCTTCTAATATATGCAGTTGTAAATTCATTTCATATGAAAGACTCTGTCTCTTGTGCTGTCTTCTAGTCCCCTCATACAAATTGTTTCTTTTCTTGTTCAGATGTTTTTGTAATCTTTTTCTTTTGCTGTCATTTGTCCTTAATGCTTTCCTTCTTTCTTTTTAATTTTCTGCTTCTCATGTGGAATAGAAGAACAATAAAAATGTGAAACTGAAAAGAGATGGTAAGGGTGGGCTGAAAAACAAGGATTCTGATTTCATGAAGGAAGGCTCAAAATTAGACTCTGGCTCTTTACAAAAGCAGTCTTCACTTTCAGAATCACTGGGACAAGATTTAGAAAAAAGTAGTGCCTTTGTAGGGAAGCCTGTGGCCAAAAAAAATAAAATGAAAGGTAAATCTGAGCATGCACAAAGTGTTAGTACTTTGAAAAGTGGTGTTCAGCAAATTGCTAGGGACAAATGCAGATTAGTGAAAAGGGAAAAAGAATACGCAGAAAATCCCAAATTTGTCAGAGAAGAAGTAACTTATAATCTTCCCACTGAAAAACGAATTCTGACTGAAGAAACAAATTCTTCCAATAAAAAGTCAAAAGCTGTTAAATCTACTCAGTCCCTTAAAATAGAGGTACTTCCTTCTGCGTCCAGGGATCGGCCCCAGACTGATTCATTAATTGTACAAAAATACAATCCCGTTGAAAAGCAAGGAAGTCAAGAAGCAGTAGAAAGTCAAAACAAAATAAAGGATGTTGTTGAAAAATCTGATAAATGTGAAAGAATATGCGTCAGAGAAGAAAGTAGTGAAAAGCAGAGAGGTTTAAAAAAAAAGGATCAATTTTTGAAACAAATAGCTGTAACTATGTCATCATCTTCATCTGAGGAAAGTAGTAATGATCTTGCAAAATACGTACGTAAGAGTAGGGAAAAAGAAGAGGACTACTATGAAGACAGAGAGATCCAGAAGGCAATGAAAACAGTAGAAAATGTGAAAGATTTGGACTCAGAAAAAGAAGACAGTGAGACTGAGGAGATGCAAGCTACAAAGAATGAGAAAGAATATGTAGAAAAGACTCATATAAAAAGTCTGAATGAAGAAGAAACAAACTCTGAAGCTAAATCTGATGAAGACAAGCAGTTAGAAATTACGAGTGAGGAGGAATCTAATCAAGAGCATGAGAGTAAAGACAGTGAAAAGGGTGAAAGTGAAAAAGAAAAACTAGATGAAACAGTTGACAGTGAAGGTAAACTAGGGGAGGAAGAAGAAGAGGGTGAGGCTGAAAAGGATAGAAGTGAAGTTTCAGTAGAAAGAGACGAAGAGGAACAAGATGAGGAAGAAAGTGAAAGAGAGGAATCACAGGCTGAAACAGCCAGTGAGAATGAGGGTGCAGAAAAGACTGAAGAGATTAATCAGGAATGTGGCAAAGAGCGAGGAGATGAGGAAGGCAGGTTGATGGAGGAAGAAGAAATGCTGAGTGAGGGAGAAGAGGATGTGGAGGAGGAGGAGGAGTATGCGAAAGAAGACAACACTGAAAAAGAAAAGGAGGAGCAGGTTAAAAGTGAGGGAATAGATGAGAGTGAGGAAGGAGGTGAAGATAGAGAGAGGGAGGAAGAAGAGGCAGAAGAGGAAGGAGAAGATGAAAATGAAGGAGAAAACAAAGAAAGGGAGAATGAAAAAGACAAAGAGGGTGAAGAGGAGGAGTTAGAACAATCATTGGAAGGGAGGGAAGAAGAAGAAGAGGTATCCGAAGAAGAACAGGAAGAAGAAGATGCAAACAGGAGGACTAAGGAGGTGGGGGAGGATATAGTGGAAGAAGAAGAAGAGGGGGAGGATGAAGTGGAAGAGGAAAGAGAAGATGAGGAGGAGGAAGAGGAAGGAGCAGAAGCAGAAGGGGAGGAGGGGGAAGAAGATGAAAATAAGGAAGAAGAGGAGTGGGAAAATGAAGAAGAGGAAGGGGAAGAAGGAGAAAAGGGAGAAGGGGAAGGAGAAGAGGGAGAAGGAGAAGAAGGAAAAGAGAGAGTTGGAGAAGAAGAGGGAGTGGAAGAAGGAGAGGGAGAAGAGGAAGTGGAAGAAGGAGAGGGAGAAGAGGGAGTAGAAGAAGGAGAGGGAGAAGAGGGAGTAGAAGAAGGAGAGGGAGAAGAGGGAGTGGAAGAAGGAGAGGGAGACGAGGGAGTGGAAGAAGGAGAGGGAGAAGAGGGAGTGGAAGAAGAAGAGGGAGAGGAGGAAAAACAGGAAGAGGGGGAAGAGGAAAAAGAAGAGGGAGAAGAAGAAGGGGAAGATGGAGAGGAGGAAGAAGAAGGGGAAGAGGGAGAGGGGGAAGAAGGAGAAAAGGAGGAAGGGGATGTGGGAGAGGAGGAAGAAGAGAGTGAGGGAGAGGAGGAAGAAGGAGAGGAAGAGGAAAAAGCAAAGGGTAAACGAAAAAATGATAGTAATAAGCTTCCACAAAATAAAAGCAAAACCAGGAAGCCAGAGAAGACAGAAAGTACTGTTTTACCAAACAGCTCTAAACAAAAAATGAAGCCTAAACAGCATGTAGCAAATGGTTTACATAATTCAGAACAATTTTGGAACAATGTGCTACCTCATTATTTAACACTAAAGTAGCATAGACGACTGGAGATGCATTTTAAGCCTATTCAGGAAACTTTGGAACTATGGCAGATTGATTTTTATTACTTAAAAAATGTTTTTAATGTAGTCAAAATATATTATTATGCATATACTTTTAAGTGCCAATTTCTTAAAAAGGACTGAAGAAAATGTTTAGATTTGGGAAGCTTTTGTGAAATAAATCATATAAATCGTTGATACAGTCATTTACACAATCATCTTTATCACCTGTGACACATACAGATTTTAAAAAGTCATTACTGGAGAGGCAAAATGTGTTTGCCTCTTAATTAAATTACAGTGTCATGCTGACAACATGAATTATACATTGTAACAGTGTAATCTTCTTTGCCTTTGAATTTCTTAAGGTAATGCATCAGTTTTAGTTGCAGGATAGCTTACTTTTTAATGTGCCTTATATGAAAGGAGTGTCAGTAAATCATCACTGTTACATATCTTTAAATTTTGCTGTCACTCTGTATTCATTCCCCCTACTTTTCTTCTGTTCATATATTGGTAAAATGTTTGAGTACTCAGCGTAAATGAAAGAAAGGACAAGTTGCCAAATTTACATGGGTCGGTAGATGGGAGGTAAATGGAAATACAGGCCTGGGTAAATGGTGGCCTGGGCTTTTTTGAAGGCCTTAAGGTTGACTTCTTATTTTGGTGTCACCACACAATTATGTGCAAAAAGACAAATATGAGTCTCAGAATCTGGCCTAGTTTACATTACAGTCAGAATGCATCTGTTTAGGGATAATTTTTGACTATCACATTTGATGATTAGACATAATTAAGAATTTGGAAATACACACCTGTAAAACATTATTTACTTGTGTATACTGTGCAATAAACAAAAGATTCAGTATCTGCCTACAATAGGCTAAATGACATTAGTCATCTAACTCTAAGTTTCTCAAGGAGGGGAATATACTTTGTTGCAGTGTGAAGTGTATATATGTTTTCAGGATCAGAGCCCAGGCTTCATCCTCATCAGAGGAGATTTGTATTTTTCCCTCCTAAAAATCACATCTGTGATCTCCAAAAAGAGGATAATGTAATAAACCAAGAAGCCAGATGGAATAGTAGAGAAAATGGCATGAAAGTCTGAATTCTTTTTGGAAAAGACAAAGTATGTTAATACTTCTGGAGTTTTCTTAAAATACACAAATATTGCAAATTATTTTTGTGATTTTGTAAGATACTGCATTACTGTTTTGACTATCAGTGGTCAAACTGACAAAAGAAGGGATAGGGACTCATCATACAGCATTATTACTTAAATACTATGGGTGGTCTGTGAAATTTTTATAAACAGATCTCAGTATTGACATTCTCTAGAAAAACAGTTATTTAAACACTATTTGAAAATGAGGACAGGAGAAGAAAGGAATCAAAATTAATAGATGTCATTCAATAAAAATGTTAATGGAATCAATACTTATGTTCAGATTATGAAACATTTTTAATGTTGTTTTGTAAGATACTGGCATTAAACTGTCTTTGACACAACGTCTCCAGAATTTATTTTCTAAAAAGGCTGTGGTAGTTTAATAGTTTGCTGGTAGATTCTAGTCCAGTTTGATCCTTCTTACCTCAGTCACCCCTTCCCTATTCCACATTTGAACGTAGGGTCACTTTCAGTCACATGCCGTATGCCTTAACTATAACAGTTAGTCCAGTGACTGCATTTTGTCCCTGTGAAATTTGTTTCAAGATTTGGGATTTTCTGGAATACCTTGTCTTGACATCAGCATGGGTAAGTCTTTGGAAGAGGGTAAGTATCCTCATATTCTGATAGAGTGGAATATTTTAACAGTTAAATGCACTTCCCAAGAAAACAGCTCTCTCTAACAACAAAGTCCTGGGTTATTTAGCAGAAGCACTGTGTCATCACTGAACTGCTGTGAAAATATTTACTTTTGAAACTAAGTGGAGCTAAGCTGTGTGATTTTATCTTTCTTAGGAAAGATTGGGATGTTACTGTGATTAAACTTAGAGTGGTGTTGAAAAGTATTTTTATAGGCCTAAAACCGTGTTTCTTGGATATGACATCTACTTATTTGTGATTCTAAAATTCAGCTTTAGGAGAAAACTATGCTGTGAAAAAAAATCTGTTGTTTTTTATGAAAAATATTTGCTAGTGAGAGGGGAAAAAACATGAGAGCATTTTGAAGCAAGTGATTTTCAATTTCATATAGGAATGGCTCTTCATTTACTGTTTGGCTATAGCTTTTAATGTAAATCCTTAGGCAAATGGGGACCATTTGTTGTTCCTCTCCTAATATGTGCTGATAGCAGAAGGCTTCCCAGGAAAGTAAAGGAAGCCAAGTTACAGGCACCTCCTCTTCTTTGTTTTGTCTGGATAAAAATTAATTGAATTGAGAACTGATTTTATAATGTTTTGTGGATCATTCTTGTGGTAGGGGAAAAGCAGAGTGTTACTGCAGCACTTCTAAGTGTTTTCCATAGAATCGCTACATAAGTTGTACACTGTGCCAATGTTTCTGGGCTTTCGGGGGACTTTGGAACTCCATTAGTGTAACGAGTGGAATTTTTAGTTTGACTCATACTGGTTTATAAAGTTTGGTAGTTGTGGGTTTGTGGAAATTCAGTATGTCCTTGGTATTTATTGTGGGATACAAAAAGATTTATGTGCAGTACTTAAGCAACATGGCAGAAGTACTCCTGAACTCATTTTTAGTAGAGAAGAAAAAAAACCTGCAACAGAGAGAGAAAACAACAGACAACTGCTCAGACCAAAGGTCTGTCTAGTCCAATATCTTTTTTCTGCCTTTTCTGCCTTTAGGAATCATGCAGAAAGGACATTTAGTTTTTGTTTCCATTGCTTTTAGGTTTTTTCCATTGCTTTTCTTAGCTTTAGCCATCTTTTAAGATAAATTTTAGCTTACTTTCTCCAAAGATGACACTACCTTCTAGATCTTACCTCTCAGAATAGCAAAGAGTCTTTTATTTTTATTAATTGAATTTGTGGTGTGAATCTAGTTATTTGACAAAGTGTTGTTATATACTCTAAAACACATGAGAGTGATTAAAGGCAGGGGATCTTTTTTAATGCAAACTGAGTTTTTTCTTAGTGCATATAGGCTGGATTTATGAACTGTGAACTCACCTGAACTTCTGTGTATTGTCTTTAATTTTGTAATGAGTATTATGGGAAGCAGAATCAAACTCAGAAATAACAGGATCTTCAGACAAAAGAATGTTGTCAGAGCTGCAAAAAGGCAAAAGGGCAAAATAAATGTAAAATGGCAAATTCTCAACTCATTTCTAAATGTGCAATTCAAATAAACGATAGTGTTTAGGATGTGGCATTCTATGAGCAACTGAGAAAATATTTTGCTTGCACAAATGGCAAATGTATAGTTTTGTTCTCAGCTGAGTTCTGAGCGTGTTTGTCATCTGAAGTCACTCACTGAGTTGTAATATTTTTCTACACTTTTTCGTATGTTTTAATGGAGAGAAGAGAGGTTTGCTTTTGCATATTGAAAGGATTTTGGAGCAATAGCTTTGACGTCAGAAAATTGCACTGCTGAGAGCTAGAGAGGCTTTATTTTTCTCTTGCAAAAAGAAAAAGCAAGTACACTTAATCGCTGTCTTTTTTAAGGATTTGTGATCATGCCCATTGCTTCTTTGCTTGGCAACCTCATGCTATAATAATTCAAACAAATATTAATAGCATTATCTCAAAACCCCATACTTAGTTATAAAAATATTTATTATCAGGGCCCTGAAGTGTCAAGTGTAAAGACATTTACCATTCTGGCTTTCATAAATGTCCCAGCAGTGAAAAATCAGACATGACTCTGCTCTTTCTGTCTGAGGTGGGTTGCAGGGCAATCTGCTGGAATGTCTCAGGTTCAACATCATGGGTTTAGAGCTTTATAATTTCTCATGTGTACCCCACCTTTCACACAGAGTTGCATGTGTGGTTGGTGTGAAATGTAAAGTATTTGTGGTTTCATACTGAGAATGTGAGAGACTGCTAAACAAAAGTAGCTCTAGGCAGAATTTTATATTAAACAAAGCCTTTATCTGCACCTATACGTGTAAGGATATAGATCACAGTAGCATTGAAGAGTAATATTTCCTACTCCCTGTGTACCAATGATAATACAAGAGACCATGCTGTGCCGTTCAACTTGAAAATGCGCAATAATCACCAATCTAATATGAGTTTGAGACTGTGAGCCACCCTGGCAGAGATAGGTTTTCTTCCAGGTAGTTTAAAATACTTACTTGCATTCTGTCCAGCATCCAGCCAAGGCACAAAATGACTCTCATAATTAGAAACACAGCAGCAGAAGTGCTGCAAAATTTAATCTACTTTACTAGGCATTTCATTGTCGTCTCTGAGGAGAAAAAGAACAAAGCAAACCTGAATATGTCCTGTATCGAAAGTACAGAAAGAAGTTAAGCTGTGTTTTACAGCTGGCCTTGCAGTAGCTGGGGTAGAACTTTCACAAGTGCCAGCATAATATGGAGATCAGTTCTGTGGGGAAGCTGATGGGATTTCTGTTACTAAGTTGGGTGTGCCTTGAAAAATCTACCTGTACAAGATGAGAATGGGTTTAAAGATTATTGATGGTTGTACAGAAATTGCCACTTCTACATCAGAGTATTTTGAAATGGGGGATCTCCGCTGAGATACCTGGTCTTGCAGGCTGCGGAGATTTTAGCAGCGACTTGTGGGGCTGCTTTTCCGGAATGTATGGAGAACAGAGAATCTTGAAACACCTTTCTGCCTGCTCTGGTGTTATTGGTGAAAATTTGCCATTGTCCATATTTATATCTATGCACTGAATGATAATCAGCATGATTAAGGCAGGATTTCAATGAAAAGCACAGGATTTTGGAGACACACACAGTACTCTAAGCTGTGTGGCACAATAAAAGCAGAAAGTAGTGACTGTCCTTATTCATTTGCAAATACGTGGGAGCTGCATGACAAACTCCAGGCACTAAAACTTTTTTCTATAAGAATTCGGGGAAAAAATGCACAAACTGCATCCAAGTGTGGGCTAATATTCCCAAGTTAGTTTTTGTCTGTGTCTGTTAGCATTAAGAATTCATTTTGTATGCAGCATAATATCTTCCAGAGACACACTGAATTTTTGAGATAACATCAACATATTCTGATTTGGAGTTGCTCATTATATTTCATCTGTTTTGCTTAGGTACCCAGGAGTTATTTTGGTATGCTATTTCCAGGTGACTAAATATTAAAGGGTATTTATGTTGCTATGCAAAATAGCTCATAAGAGATTATACTTGATGTAAATAATCTCCAGCTTCTTTTGTGATTCTTCACAAAACACCTTAAGAATTCTTTACAGTTCTATAGAGGTTTTTTTTTTCCTTTTCACCTTGGAAATTATGTTATTTATTTGTTCTCCAAAGAAAGCAAACTTTTTTGAGAAGATAACAGTTTTGTATATGAAAATACATCTGAGCTATTTCAGATATTGATTTATCTTGGGGAAGAAATAAAAATTTGTTCTGAATTGCTGGAGAAAGAGAATCCTCTAGATAACTCTAAATTGTTCTTGTAGTGAATAGTCAAAATCTAAAACAAACCTGAAAATACAAATACTGTCTTTTTTAGAATGTAGTTTTACATTAAAATTTTATACATTGTTGTTATTTATACTCAAACATCAATGCAGAGAGGTATCTTTCTCCGAATACACCTACAGCAGCAAGCTAGCAAGCCACAGAATAGTTACACCAAAGCCAACTGAAATAGTCTTTAAAAATCAAAAATCAAAATCAGAAATCCTTAATCAGAAAAGGACTGTCTGCTACTGTGTAACAAATGTCAGTGTACTATCTCTGAATGATACTTGAAGTCTTGATTAATAAATCTAATCAAATTAATTCTCTTAATGCAACGTAGCTTTGCATAAGATGCTGGCATAAAATGCCAGCTTGTGGCAGAAGTGCACGCAAGCCTAAACCTGTAGGTCCTTCTGTTTGTCTTTCAGTAAATAAAACGTATTGTGTGGTAAAGTACTGGCAGAAAAAGACTTCGGAGCACAACAATGAAAAATGAGTCCGCTCAATCAGTTTCTAACTACATTACTTACAACTCTGTATTTACTGTTTTATTCCAGTTTTCTCAGAGTGACACCATGCTGCTGGAGGATGCAACTGTAGTACCACAAGTACTATTGTGGTAAATCGTGGTAATTAGTCATTACATATTCAGGGTAATCAGTATATCACCATGTGGCAACCTACTACTTTGAAACATTTTCTTCCATTATATTTACAAGAAAGCATAGTTATCTTTAAAGTTCGATTTTTGTTTGACATGTAGCAGTGGAAACTCATGCCTGACATAAAAATGACTTCCAGTTGTTTCACTGTGTGCACAGTGTGATGGAAATTATGAGTTCAGCATTACATTAGTATTCCAGGATGCTTACATGACAGAAGCATTAAGGGACTGTTGTAAGTATCAAGTAGTCCATGTCAGGTGCTCTTGACATAGAATTGTACAGTTAGGAAACCAATATTAACCTAGTGGAAGTCTAGATGTTAAGTTTTAGATGAGGTATGCCAACAGGCTCAGCTTTTTACTGAAAATTCTTTCAGGTGTATTCAGCTGAGCTCTTCTGTTTGTCTCCATGACAATACATAAGGAAAGCCTAGTTTGGCTTGTTGACTGCCTTGTAATTGAAAGAACAAGCTTTTAAATCTCTCATTTGAGTATTGTCATTTGAGTACTTATGTCTTTGAATTTTGTCAGTCATCAAACTGGACAGCTCTTTCTTTAGTAATTATTAAAGTGAAAGATACTTCTCTGAGGTTTAGAGTAGCTGAGGTAATAACTTTTCTATATTAATAGCTACAAAATGAAAGCCCAGTTCAAATTGCTGATGACAAATGGCTAGCACTATGTGGATTTTAAGATGTTAAGCTTTCACTGTAACTGCTAAGTAAGAAACTACAAGGTATGTATCTTAGCTTTACTAAGAGTTTTGCCAGGCAGTATTTCCAGTCACTTCACATCAGATAACTTGACATCATGACAAGATCAGTATCAGCAAAATGTTACATGCCTACCTATCCATATATCTCCAGCCCACAAAGGGTAAACAGAGCTATTTTTTTTTCTCTCATCTGTATGTAAAATCATGGTTAATATTGTTACTTTAAATGCTGTTTTAGTAAAATGTTAGCCCAGTGCATTTTCCCAGCATGGACAATTCAGGAGTGACATTGATGTGCACTAGTATTTTGGAGAGCAAAATGATAGCTAGTGGAGGATGTGATTCCTCTACCTGTTCCTTTTCAGTCCTACCTTGGGCATCTAAAGGTAATGGGCTGGACAGGTAATGGGAGAAAGCTGTTCCTTAAATGATTAAAAACTCTGCTAAGCAATCGCTATTTTATGGCTGCTTGGCAGAACAACGCCAAGGAAGAAGCATGTAGTGAACTACCTCATTCTCAGCTCTCTTTAATAATCTTCTCTGTGGATTTTTAACAGTTTCCAGGGCAACTAGGAACAGAAATATCTTTTCTGTAAACCAGAGCTTCCCAGAACTCTCCATTTCCGAGTGGTACACATAGTAATTACAGATTTCTCATCTTCACTGAGTTTTCACCAGATTTTTAAAAGATCTGCAACTAAATTTGTTTCATCAGTGGTTTTGAGATTTTCTTCCCTAGAAATATAAAACGGTGGTGGCAAACATAAAATATTTTTACTTCTTGAGGAGGCTTGGAAAGATACCATAACCCTTCCCTTCTGAAATGCTTATTATGAACAGCCTGGCTGCCAGAGCTCAGTTTCCATAAAGTATGCAGGAGGGATCCACAATGAAACAGTGAAGGCAATATAGAGAAACCTAGTTCCCAGGTGTCATTTGAGCACGGTCTACCATGAGACATGTCTGCAATCTTTGGTGTGACTGTCTTTCAGCCAGAGCATGACACCAGGTGAGACAGTGGTATGGAAGAGAGTGAAAATTTTTCCCTTCTCTTCTGTAGACGTAAGACCACATTTTTATAGAGCATTCAGAAAAGAAATGTCTTTATTCTGTATTGATCTGCCTGAAGAAAACCCAGCTGCAGCCATTTTAGCAGAAGACAGTTATACCCACTGGCGATATTTTTGCCAAAACTGTAATTGAGTAAGGTTATTCGTCCCCTAAAGCTTGATACAGCAGATTTATCTTTAAGAATGTCTTGTTATGAAGGTCTAGGTTTAGAGGGAAACCAGTGTAAGTGCATGCAAAAAAAATAAGCAAACAAAACAGTTACACAAAATCTATATGGTCTGTTAGTCTGCAAGGTCATCTTTTCAAGACTGCTGTTTTGCTGTATGGATTTATTATACTAGAGTACAAAATGTTTAAGGTTGTTTCACAGTACCGACCACTTTTTTGTCCTTGAAGAAACTGGAACCTCAGGCTTAAATGAAAACTGTTTCAAGTGTTTTACTTGCATGTTCTTTACTACTGTTGACTTCCTCTGTGTGACCTTGGCCAAGTCAGCTTCTCTGTTTTGTAAGTTTAGAGGTGAAATTATTGAAGTTATTCCTACAGCATTATCTTTCTATGAATAGGGAATTTAAAGTGGGATAAGAAAATAAACCTCCTAAAGCATGATGAAAGAGAATAATGCAGATTTTATATATATATATAAAATATATACATATAGATACACTATATATACATATATACATATATATATTTCCTTTAATTAATAGCCTCAAATTCTTCAGAGATTATTTTTAATGGCCAGATGATTCATCTTTTAAAGTAAAAAGAGTATCTGTAGTATGACGTTCTCATCTCTCCTTCACTACTATTGGTAAAAACTCTCCAAAACATGCCTAGAAATGGGCAAGCGGAAATGACAGTAATAAAACTCTGACATCAGAGTTATTATTCAAAATGGGTTTTTAGAAGTTGAACAGATAGGGTGACAGCCAGAGACACCTGTGCCAAGCTGCAAATGTAGTCAGTGGAAATGTGGTCAGTCTGGGAAGCTGTTCAGTATAACAACAGGAGGTGTCTTCTCTGGGGTGAAATGAGTGTCTCTCAGCTCCACCGATTCTTTTGACGAGGAGGATGGCTCAGTTGCCTAAACAAACACATCTAGTGTGATTTTAGGTGTAGTGGGGTATCCTACATGGCTGTGAGTTGGGGTCCAGCATGATGCAGGTCTCCGTAAGCCCCATGTAGGATGTCTCAGATTCCTAGGATGTCTGAGTGGTGCTTACCAAGGGAATTCCACCAAAGATCTCTGTTAACTACAATGGCAGCTTAGATTCTCTCTCCTTTGTAGACTCCTGCATTTAGATATCTTTGTTTAGGCTAATAGGAAACATTGCCTTTATGATAGAATCCAAACCTGATACTTAATTGTAAGTAGAACCTGTGGAGTAGTACAGTGGAAGTTCATCCATTATGCAGCTGTAAAAGAGCAGTGATTTTTGTAGGCACAGGAGTTGTACATAAGTCTTGTAAATTCTATAAAGCTACTGTAAGATCTTGGTGTACCGTTTCTGAAATGCTATAACTGTGTCGATGTGGATGATATCACACTGATTGTCCTCTGTTTTTTTATTCAAGTATGCTAAATATGTGTCCACCTGATTCCGCTTACCATATGATAGGCAAATTCTAGAATGCTGACAGTAATTTTCTACTCTGTTAAAATGTTGTTTTATTCTTAGAATAATGCTATTCTAAGTCCCACTGATCAACGCTGGCTCTATAAAGAAGCATAAAAAAGGTATTTTTAAATGTTATTCTATGACAACTTTCCTAGCCATTTGGAGCATTTAGTTCTGATGAGATTTTCACCAAATTTACAAAAAAAAAAGTGTCCTTCCTTCCTATCTTTTTTAATTTAGCACTAGACTGTGCTTCTAGGAAGTATTTATTAACAGCAAGTTCTGGTTTTCTTGGTTACATTCAGTAGATTTAGCTGCCAGCTTAATGAGAATTAGAGAGTGCTGTTCCTCATTAGACACCTTATTATCTGTGCAGGAGGAATGGCTTTGAAAGGAAATAAGCTCTGCATTTCTTAAATTATGTTTTGAATATTTAGATGAGGAGGAAAACAGTTGTCGGTGGATAGAAAGCTGGAGATCAAGTGTGCTTAGAGATGAGGCTAGAAGTATAGGTCATTCCTGAGATTGGATTGTGTAACTGAAAAGGTGAGGATTGGAAGAAGAGCTTTTTTCATATCAGTTCGACTTTGGGACTGATTTTCATGTGAATGTGTCATGACTCTTTACTATGTAATTAGAAGTTACTCCATCAGAACTCAAATCCTAACTACTTTTATTGCCCACACTATATGGAATGTCAGTATTGTTGTTGTTAACTGCTTGACCAGTATCTCCATATCAGCAGAGCTAGAGATACTTACATGTGCTTATAAAGTGGGATAAACATTCTCAGTAGTTCAAAGCTGGACTAAACTCTTTTTTTACATTTAGCTGTCTTTACACATTTTGCTGTGTTTTGTAGATACGTGTTACATAGTGCATACATGCCCTACTAATCTTAAATTTCTTCCAGTGTGAAATGGCTAGGTTGAATCCCTTCCATAGGCCATAACTATGCTGAACATCTGTGAAGGCTGTTTTAATTTTGAAGGAACCAAAAAAAGAAAATTCTGGCTTTCTCACAGATGCCTAAGTAGTTCCATGTCAATCTGATACTCCTCTGGAAGACTGTCAGTATTTTATCCAGTGGAGGTTTTTTACATTTTTTACAATGACCAAATCCTGTGCATGTGTTATCTCTAAACACTTCTGTACTGAAGCGTAGCCACAGTGCTACCATTCAAGTCTAAGATAAACTATACCAATGATAAATAACACCACTTCCAGAGGAATTTAGATGAAAACATTTACAGTTTTTATTATTCATTGTTCCTCAGATATACTGATATGTAAGAAGCAACATTTTCTCAGTTCCTAGAAGGTGGAAGTATTATTAGCTTTTGCTTTCCATCATAGATGCCAGAATATATTATAGAAGAGTCAAGTTTGTCGTGTGTCATGTTGCACTTCATAATCAATTTTCTCACTAATAGAAAAAAAAAATGAAGAACATTTCAGAAAAAGATCACACCCTTCTGAAACTGGCTGTCATTTTCCTCCTACCTGTTTACCTGTTGGAAGTGCCAGGAGACAGAACTCTTACAGTGGTTCCGATAACCGAAAGGGTTGTCAAGCATTGGAATAGGCTGCCCGGGGCAGTGGTGGAGTCACCATCCCTAGGAGGGATTTAAAAGCCATGTAGATGTGGTGCTGAGGGACATGGGTTAGTGGTGGACTTGGCAGTGCTGGGTTAACGGTTGGACTCAATGATCTTAAAGGTCCTTTCCAACCAAAACGATTCTGTGATTCTGTGTGAATGTCTGTGGTATCATTGTGATTCTTAATTACAGGTGTGCTGTTGTGCTTAAAGGGGCTGAAAGCTTCTAAATAAGGTCCAAAAATACTTTGCTACACAGTTAACTCACCCAGTAGAGTACAAGACAGGAAAACAACTAACCTATTAAGCTTTTGCATACCTCTAACATTCTTGGCTAAGCAGCCTTGTGTTCCAGCCTCTAGAAACATTAGCTAATGGTCTCCTCCTGACTAGCAAGTTACCTTCTGATGAGCATGAGAATAGTCATTGTGGAGACAACAAGCAAAAATGCAAAAAAGTAAGAGGGAGTAAGGAAAATATTGACAAAAGATAGGAGACAGCATTTGGACCCAAGTATACAAAGGTATTCAGAATAAGACCCATTCCTGTAACACACTTTCAAAAGAGCACGCAGGTTGTTCACACCAGTTCCCATCATGACCTATGTTGCAGGGGAACCAAAGTGTTTTGTTATTCAAGTTTCTTTAACATAGAATACTGGTTTAATACCTATATTTCAATCTATTGTAGAAGAAAAGCATCAGAATGCGAACATGTAATAGTACATCTGGGCACGCTGATGCAATGATAAGGGCTTGCTTGATTTGACCTCAGAAGTCCATATTTTATGCTGTTGTAAATATATAAACGGCATAGTAACGGCAATCTGATTGAATGGAGTAATAAGGGTATAATTGATTCTTTTTTCTACACATTTTTACAAAAATAGCATTTTTGTTTTTTTAAATTTATTTTATAATACTCCTGGCTATTTTATTTTACTATATTGAAGTTTTATCCTAGGCTGAAACCACCTTAAATCCAAATTACAGTGTCTGTATTGAATCAGATGAATCAGAACATTGTATCTGGTATTGTTTTAATAATTTTCTTGGGAAATAGATTTTAATGATTTTTTTCAGTGTTGGAATTACTACAGCTTGTGTTACTTATGTATATTTCAAGCATTTAAAGTAAGTATTTTGTTTCCAAAAAAAAAGTTTGTTGTCATTGCTTTTCCATTAAGGAGACATGTTAGCAAAACGTAAGTCAGCTGCACTCCTAAGGTTCACTGGAGGTCTGTTTTTTTAAAATCTATTAAAATTAGAAAACCTTGAATGAGGGCTCTTGTCTTTGTCCTTACTCTATCTACTCCTTGGAACATTTTCTTTTGCGTTTTCTTGTTCTTAGTCAAATTATGATGTATGATGAACTGGTGTAGGATGAGGACCATGATATCATTGTGCAGCACGAATTTCAAAATCACATTTTGGCCATTTTGTCAAAGGAACAAAACTTGTCTGGGGATGAAGAGACAGATGATGATGATGATGATGATGAAGAAGAAGAAGAAGAAACAGAAGAAGAAGAAGAAGAAGAAGAAGAAGAAGAAGAAGAAGAAGAAGAAGAAAAAGAAGAAGAAGCAGGAGGAGAAGGGGAAGGAATAGAGAAAGAAGAGGAACCAGAGGAAAAATATGAAAAAGAGAAATATAGTAAAACACCTGAGGGAGAGAAAAGCAGTAATACCACAGTGCAAGCTGTAGAGGTAAAAGCATTTACTCCTATTAAGTTATTGATCTCTGAAAGATTTTGGTTCTCTAACTTAAATTAGTTTGAGTAAATGTGTAGCTATCTTGGAAATGCAAAGTTGTTGTTTGGGGTGGTTTTGGTAGAGGGAGGAACAAATATGTAGGTGTTAATAGTTAAATATTTTATTTTTTAACAAGTTTGAAGTCTAGATTTCATTGTTTTGTCTCTCTATAGACAGAAGAGACTACTCAGAAAGAGACCATCACTCAGCAGGGTAAGAATACAATTCCTAAGAACTGGACCATTACAGACATTCTAAAAAAAATTAAAACATTTCAAAAGATAAAACTTTTCTAAACAATCTTTATTATTAAAATGCTGAACAATACAGTTATTGTCAGTAGTTGGTAAAGCAGTTCTTGAGAGATGATGAAATTTGAGAGGCAAAAAAAAATTACTAATTGTTAATGATTTGAAAGAAAAAAATACTTTTCCCAGTCAGGTATTGGAGGAAGTCCACGAGAAGGACTTTCTCTTAGTAGGACTATATCTTACTTGCTAAGAGCAGTTCTAGTTGTGTGATGACAAAGTAATGGTAATTGCATTATCTCTCAAGCAACTTCTTTAGGTGCCATGTTTCTTCACTTCAACAGAGAAGCTTGTCAAACGTCTTTCTCATCTCTGTCAACTGACATTTCCTCATTACATTCACAGATTATTTTAGGTGAAATGTGGTAATTACTGAACACTGTTCAGAGATGCTGAAGATGTAAGTCTAGACGTTGCTTGTAGTTTTGATGACGGTTTGAGTGAACTGTATATTCTTGTAGAAAAGCTGGGGAGCGTGAAGTTGGGTGCCCTATATGCAAGACAAGTCAAAGATACCTTTTATTTTAGAAATTCTGGAATAATCTATAATTGTTCTTTTGAAAGGAAATAACAAATGTGGTATAAAAAAGACCACTGCCTTAATAATGAAGAAATTGTGCTGTTTATTTTCAATATAATAATGGAAATAGCTTGTCCACAATGGATACCTAAATATTTTTCCATCATCCAGTGATCTGGAAGTTTTTATATTAATTTCTAAATTTATATCATTCATACAGGGAGTATAGGAAAATTTAAACACAGGAAAATCAACTCAGATGGAAAGTTTTTCCTTTCCCAGAATTGTTTCTATGGAATAAAATTCATGCTGAACCATAACTCCTGCCCTAAAAGTCAGCTTTTCCAATTAGAATATACTTTCAAAATCAGTGTGCAAGACATTGTCTTCTGTCAGCAAGAGGAAACTATGAGTGTCAAGTCAAAACCTTTTATATAATGTCACTGCCATAAGTGTTCTGTTCTTGAAAGTCGATCATCTGGAGAATAATATAAGGGCATTATGTAAAGAGATTGAAAAAATAAAAACATTCTTGTCAGGCTGGGCATCAAGTTGAACTGAATATTCTGATTGCTTTTTTTAAGGTCCACATTTTATTTAGTGATTTTACTTCAAAAATAATTTGAAGAACAGTTTTTTCTGCTCTTAATTTGCAAGAATCAGAAGGAAGTTAATATAAAGGTTTATATTATTGTAGAGAAAGAAAGCACTGACAATCACACTGTGAACAATTCTTCAGAGAACTCTGATGACCAAATAACTGGAGGAATCATTGGGAGAAAAAAGGTACGTGGCCTGATTTTTCCTTCTGGTTTTACCAGTGACCAAAAAGGCTGTGGGCAGTTAACAAGCTGAAGCAAATACCCCAATTTACCTGATCTGCATAAACAAATAAACTGCTGAGCAACTTGTTCCTTCTGTTTAAGATTTTATTTTGTGATAAAATAACTTAAAATTGTCCAAATAATTGCTCTACTAAAATAAATCATAGTACTTCTGTCAGTAGAAATGAGATAAAGCCATTATCACCTGTTCGTGTATAGCATGCCCGTAAAAGACAGGTTGTTAATTACATCACATTTTGGTGAGGTGAAAACTTAGGACTTGATTCCTATGGGATGTTATATAAAAAAATTTCCCACCATATTTCTCTCTCAAAGCAGCAGCTGAGCTAGTTGACCTTGATTCTATTTCCAACATGCACTGATTTAAAGAGTGTGTTTATATATATATCGATATATATATGCATGTTTGAGGAGTACCTTATATGGAATTTCTTACAGGTTTAGGATCCAAAGGCTTCTGCAGAGACTGGCTGCTGTGTTTCCTGTTGAACAAAGACCTTAAGCACCAATTAACTTCGAGCACGTGTGTGGTCTCACTGACATAAAAACACATTGTCATTAACTTTAATGGGACTACACACATGTTTATAATGAAGCGTATTAAGCATTTACTGCTCTGGGGCTTTGCAGATCTGAGCCTATATTTTTGGACTTTGCCTCAGACTCTTATTTGAAAGAAACACAAATAATTGCACCACTTGCAGTATTTTGTACAAGCTGTACAGTGTGTAATTTGTCAAAATGCAATCATTTTAACTCCTCTGATTCATGTATGCTATTTTGACACATTTCAAATATTGCAGCAGAATGTTTTTCATTAACATTTTTTAAGTAGTCATTTTGTTTGGAAAAAATTATTTATTTTATACAAAGGAGAAATTTGAGACCTAAATTTACCTTGGTATATACAAAAGGCTTTGTGTTTTTTTTAACCTTGATTTCACAGCTAACTGTTTTGGGCATATTATTTACTTGTTTTTTACTTCAGTTTTCCCTGTTTAAGCGAAAGCCACTGACAGGCCAGAAGAATGTATGTAGCAGAAAGGAAGATAGATCTGGCAAGCCATTAGAGAATGAAGAAAAAGAAAAGGAAGATTTGTCTGGTGAAGACAGTAAAGATGAAAACCAGAATCATACATTGGAGAATTCCAGGGAAACTGTGACTAATCAGGACAGAAGGATAAAATCTTCTACTTGTATGTTACTCTAACACTGTTATAGCATGTAAGAATGTGAGAGTCTTAAAGCACATAGTGCAATTTTTACTTGAAAACAGTTATGACTCACTAGAGAAGCTGATGGTTACTTTTGTGATTGATATGATTGCTGTGATTTTAAACATGCAGACGATTTTCTTGATATTTATTGGAAATTTTAATAGTTGGAATTGATATGCTTATTAGCACCTTGCTGGAGTTCTGTGGCCTTAACTGTTAGTGTTGTAAAACAAAATATATTTTTTTATGTGAAAAGTTGAATACAGGTGTTTCGTGTTTTTTGCTAAATAACTTTATTCTGTTTCAGTCTACAGAGTACCATTTTCAGTATGATACTCATGCAAAATTATAATATTTGATGTAAGATATTTGGTTTAACAACCTAGGTAAGAATATTGAAGTTCACATTTTAAAGAGGGTACTCAGTTACTTAGAAATACATATGCCTCTTTCTGTTTTGACTTAGAAAAATAGCAATAAAACTTTCAAGTTAACATGTAGGCCATTACTGAGGAAGTTACTTACGTATGTGCCTAATTTAATAGATGGCAATAGTCCCATTGGAAACAGCACCTCAGAGTGGTTTGAGTAAGTAAGTAAATATCCTGTCAAAGTGAGACTTGGAGAAACCTTTCATTTCTGAGAGATGCTGAACACCTTCACTCCTGCTGAAATCAGTGGAAGCTGGTGGGACTCTCTCCTCACAGAATCAGGCCCAATAAAAACTGGACATCCTCACTGTTGTTTTGGTTGGATGCTAATCCTAAATTCTTTGAACATCCATACCTTAATGAGTCTCTACTGAAGCTTTTCTTACAGGAAAATAATGTAACCAGAGTTACCATGGCATACATTGGTATGACAAAGAGATCATTATGGGCTAAATATTCATGTTTTTTCTCAGGCAACCTGGCTTTTCTTCAGATGGAGACTGAGCAGCAGGAGTAATGAATCCCGTTACTGGTATGGATGAGCAGAATGTTTGATTTTTAATTAGTCCAAGAAGCAGAAGTGACAAACTGACTATTCCAATTACCAACATTCCCTCTAAATGAAATTTGATTTCTGAAAACTTAGTTCAGGTGAATAAGAAATATAACCCTTACCATGATCAATCCGATCCAGGGTCTGTGTTTGCCTCTTACGAAAATATGCTTAATTTTTTATGAATATACACAAGCTGTAGCGTAAATATAAAATAGAGAATTATTTCTAAACTGAGTACTTTTCAGAATACTTTACAAGGGACAGATGATCTTTGTAGAAAACCTAGGAAAATGTTATTTAATTTCACTAACGTACGAACACATTTTAATATGCCTTTGGCCATATTGTGCCTTTGGATGATCAGTTTTCCTAGTTTCAGAGTTGCTTAAATTTTATATAACATAGTCAGAAGTGTCTGGAGTTGTTTTTGACATAGAGGTTGATTCAGGTGAAGGCTTTGCCCCTATAAGTATGGCAGGTGCCCAGATTCTTTCACAGGGCCTCCTCTTTGCTATAATAAACATCATACTAAAACCCTGTATGCTTGGGTCGTCCTTTGCCAGAGTTAATTAAGATCCTTTTGTTTCTGTTGTTTTTCTTTGGGCTGCTCTTGAGTTCTTCAATGAACCTTACATGAGCTTTTTTTTTCTGCCAATCTGTGTTATATTTACATATTTTCTTGTCTTCCTGAATGCACATATAGTTTCTGTTCTACTTGGATACTGTTGTGAATAGTAAAGAAGTGGAAAAGGAAAAATAAATAGTGTCCTCATTAATTTAAATAAGCTTTAATTATTTTTTAAGAGGAGATCAATCACAGAAATTGTTACTGTAAGGACAATTTCTTTTTTTAAAATGTGAACTAATTCAGTGAAAAATATTACTATTAAGTGGGAATTACCCTTAAATCTAACACTACAGAAGTTTATGTAGTGGATTCTAAACTGCTGTACATCAAAGGAGTTTCAGGGACTTGTACATTTATCTGGTCCATACACTTCACTTAAGAAGTAGGAGCAAATTAATCCATTCAGATGTCTTTTTTACATGTCCTCCTCGATAATAAACAAATAAAATAAGATATATGTACATATGTATTAATTTAAAGGTTTTTTTTTAACAAGTTCACAATTCTTATGATAAAAATGTAAGGGGGTTTTATTACTGTCAGGCTTTCATCAACTGTTTAGTAGCAAAAAGTAGTAGAAACATTTATAGTACATTTTTCTCTGTTTTTTCTTACTTTCCCAAAGATAACTGTATCAACTTAAATCTGTATTTCTAGCTTTCACAGCCCTGTCATACAAATGAGATGGTGCTTTAGAATGGCTGGTTTTTGAAACCGTCACCGTGGAGGGTGCCAGCAGGCAGAGCGTGTGCTCTGCGGCGGGGTGACTGCTGCCTCCCCTCCGGCCCTGGGGCCAGGCAGGTTCCTGCCCCTGGCCCCTGAAAAGCAGTTACAGCTACTCACTCTGCATCAGATTTGCTGACTGAAAATTCTCAGAAGACTCGATGTTTTCTGGCATATCGCTTTTGGCGTTAAAGTACTCTGGTACCTTGACATGTTTAGATAGTGTATTTTAAAAGTTTTGGAGAGAGTATGTATGTTTGTAAAAATACCAAGATGGAAAAATAAAATCACTTGTGTATTTCTCAATGTATACATAGATGTTCAGTTGTCACATTCTGGTACATAAATGTAAGTTTAGAGATACATCTTTGCTCTAAAAAGAACTGCTCTTTGTTCATCTTGCATACATATATAACATACATATATATACACATACCTATATACACTGATACATATATGTGTATATATACATTTACTAAGATACATATATAGAGAGACATATGTATGTATGTGTGTATGTTTCTGAATGATCAAACATGTAACCTGACCTCCTGAAATTTCCATTTCATGCATATATTTACATATGCATGTTTACTGATTTCCAGGAAGCACAGGATTCATTTGTGCAGCTACCGTTCCTATGCAAGTTTGTGATGACTGCAGTAGAAAAGGAGAGAACGTGCTGTTTAGACAATATTTTATATACCCAAAGATAATAATAATGTATCAAATGAACTTTGTGCAACTTTTTCCTTTTTCTTCCAGGAAATAGTTGTATAATATGCAAACTATGGCCAATCTTTGTCCCTGGGGAAGATTTTAAGTCATGCTGTTGACATTAGGGTAATTGAAGTAAATTGAATTAATATCACAATAGTAAACCACTGTAAGTCCTGATAATCATGTATATACAAGCTAATCTTGCATGATTATTGATAAACTAAGTAGGGGTTCACGTAAATTGTACTCATGAGTAAGACGTTAACTTCTCCAGCTTTTGACAACTGGCTTTTGACATCTAGCATTTTTGACATTTGCTTAGTAGATTAGAAATGCTTTCTTGCACGCAAGGCCTGTTCTGGACTCAATTTCTGTTGAAATTGCTGGCCAGGCTCCTTGCTGACCCAGAAAGGGGTGGTTCTTAAAGCAACATGGTTACACTACCACTACCCATACTGCTATCACTACTCTCTACATCTAATAGCCCCAGGTGAAGGAGTAACACTTCACTCAGACTTATGACATGCACGTAGCAGCATAGGTGCTTAACAACACAGAAAAAAAAAATGTTCCAAAAATACCTAAAATATCTGAATTAGCAGTAGAAAGGAAATCTGTTCGAGTTAGATATTAAAATCCAATATTGAGCACATTTTAAAATACGCAAATGTTGTATAGGAAAATGATAACCATTTACTGCACCCTTGGACTATTTTCTCTCTTTAAAATATAAACAAACTCTCTAAATTCCCTCAGAGTGTTTTTTTAGGAGCTATATTATTTACACTATTCACTACTCACAGGGTTTCACAACATTTTCACATTCTGTTATGTCTAAATTCCTTTAAGAACATAAATAGTGTCCTGGTTAAGTGTGATGAGGCCACTATCAGTGGTGAGAATAGGAGAAATTAATGCTTTGTTAGTAGGTCTGCTTTGCTCAATATCTCATACTGATGAGGTCTCAAACTTCATGCCTCTTTACCTTCTAAGATGGTGTTCAAATTACATTTTAAACATACTATATAGTTACTGGTCTCTTTTTTGGGACCAGGTGTTAATGACTCAACAAAAACATTGCAAAATCTAAATCTGGCTAAACTGTTGTTCATTTATTTGTACATAAAGAAATCTTTCATTTTCAAGACCATTCTCATTTGATGTCGAAACAGTTTAGACACAGCTGTTTCCAGTGACGCTCATCAAAAGCTGAAGAGATACTAACAGAATTTTAAGAGATGTTAGCAGCTTTTAAAAAAATAAAAATACAGAGGTTTTGTTCTTCAGTATATCTATTAAACATTAAACCGTGTATCTGCTGATATACCAGATATTAGTCTTAAAAATATTTATGCATCAGTCAATATCTAAGATGCAATATTGTCTTCCTCAAAAAATTCCTAGTTTGCTGGCTGCCTAAGACACTCTGTGAGCAGGACACACGCACCCCGTCAGATGGAAGGGGGAAAAGGCAACTGGTTCTCGAAGACTTGCTACATATGTATGCTATGCATATGCTACGTATGTGCCTGACTTGGACTTTCATGTTGAAATTTTCCATAGCAAGGTTTTTGGTAGTGGAGAAATTGAGGGAAAGTTAGTCTAGCCATCTCCTTTATGCCATTGCTGGAAGGGAGGGCATGAGGCCACCAATGACTGAGAAGACCCAAGGAGACTGCTTCAAATCACTGATGTAGGGAGCACATGAGTGCTCAGGGATGGATCATGCAGACAGAGAGTGCTGCCCTGAAAAACACCTAATTTCCCTTAAGTATGTTATTTCTACAGCCAGGGCAGCATGTTCTTTTGCATTTTTTGTCAAAGAGTGTGTCATTAAGGTTTAGATCTGACCTAAGAAAATTATTAGGAATTTAACTTAAGTTTATTATTTCACGCAGGAAACTATTTTATCTCTGTGATTTAAGCTTACAGAACAAGAATTTCCATTGGTCTACATCCTTCTGACACTTTTAGCCCGTGATGCCTCCTTGTAGGCGGGCCTCTAGTGTTTCCTTTCTGTCTGTCATCTTTGGAAAACCAGCTTTCTACTAGAAAACATTAATATATAACTTAAAACAGCAAAATGAGCGAAGTCTCTTTGACAGGCATGCTATCTGCAGTGGAGATGCCTTTTGAAAACAGCACTGCGTGAAGCACCTACTCTGCATGAACTGAAGCACATGTGCTGGCAGTGGGGTTTCACAGGCATGTGCTGACAGCAGCAGCATGGTAAGGCTGAGGAATTTTGTCTATCATTCCCCAGACAGTTCTCTACATGACACACATCCACCTGCCTCTTTCTGACCATGTCTTCCTCTGACTCTTTTTTTGCCTTTTTTTTTTATCTCTCAGTGCCTCCAGTTCCTCACCGCAGCAGTGCCCACAGCAGAGCTCCTCTTCCTGCCCCTTATCTCCACAGGTCAATCCCAATCTTTGCTTCCATTTCAGTCTCCTTCTCCAAGACTCTCTGTCAGAGCTTCAGAAATGTCCCCACACTGGAGTGCACCCCACCAGCCCACAAGCATGCAGAATGCCCCCAGAGTGGGATGCTAACCAGGGACCAGCATCCTAGCAAAGTTCATACGCAACAGCCTGGCATCCAGAGGGAAAAAACTGGCCCTAGGAGCTGGCAGTTACAAGCAGCTGGAAGGAGGGTCTGATAACAGCAAACACTGAGCAATGAATAAGTATTTTTAAATGTTGCTGCCACTAAGAAATTCATAAACTTCAAGAATTGTAAGAATTGTACAGAAGAATTGCATTTATTATTATTACTATTAATTATTATTATTATTATTTTAGGGATGTCTCTATTTCTGCAGATATTTACATAAGTAACTCGAAATATTAGAGCATTCTCATTCAGTGAGGCTATTCACTGGGCTAAAAACACTGTGTGGTTTGGATTGGGCCCCCAGTTTGTCATCCTCTTGTCATGACTAATCAAATCTCAGTTGGGGCTTCCAAAATTTAATTACACACAGCTGGGTTGTTGGGTTATTTTTTTTCCTTATCATTCTTTTACTATTTGGAGAAAAATTATTAGATTGTTAAACATTATTAAAAATTGTACTTTAATGAATTTCTCCCCTCCATCAAAAGCTGTATTTTTGTTATCACTGTAATTATAGTTAAGTGACAGCTATTCTGGTACAGAGTAATGAAATTATACTTCTGAATTGCCATTAAAAAAAAGCATGAAAAAGAAATTATGTGCTTAAATTAACTCCTTGGCATAATGAGAATATATCTTTAAGTCTCCAACAGCACTTAACTTTGCTTTGGGTCTTGCTGTTTATTCAGCTAAGACATTCTCACATACTTTCATCCTATACGCTTGCTTAATTTCAGTTTTGAAAGTTTTCTTTATTTAATCTGGGACTGCATTTCATTTACCTCTGAACAGTCAAAAACTGTGAACCTTCAATGAAAAGCATGCTGATTATTTCTTGTGTAATGCCAGTAGTGCCTGGAACTCCACATAACCACAAGCTTAAATATCTGGAATTTTTTCTACGAAACTTGAAAGCTGAACTGTGAGGGAAAAATGACCAGGACTATGCTTTCAAATTCAGTAAATGTGACATTTGTTTAATACATTCCTAGTTCAAAATGCTTTCTCCTATTAAAAAGTCCCTTAAGAAAACTACTTTACAAAAATCTAATTTGTATTACAAATTCAAAGAAGTTTTTTAAAGATGCCTTGAACTTCTCTTTCAAGCCCAAATCTTTTGGATGGTTTTACATAGCTGTCATTCTAACAAAGATGTACAATAAGGGCTACATTGCATAGAGAAACTCCAGAGCCAACTTGCATCTGAATGAATGCACACCTCAGTATTGTCATGTTTACAAGGCTAATTTCAAGCAGTCCACGAAGGATATATTCACACTGCTAGTTATGCTCGCACTGGCATCTGAACTTGAGCTGTAACTTGCAGACTATGTAAACTCTTAAATCTCTTGCCTTTCTCAGGGCAGCCAGAACAGTCCAAGAGCTGGATGCTAGAGGAAAACCAGCATCCCAGGCGATGCTCACACACAATCCCATCCAGAGCTCACGCACAATGCACATAGTAAGCTTTGCAGAAACCCATGCAGTCGACAGCCAAGACTGAAAACACCCATGGTTAAGCTGTTTGAATGGATGGAATCGTGCCTACGCAACCAGGAGCAACACAAAAGCAGTTTAAAAACTCATCGAATACAGTGAATCAAATGGGATGCATGCCTGTGCTAATTTGGACACCACAGCAGCAGTTAACTGATTGCAGCTACTACTGACGACTTAGCTTCTCACACTGAGAGGTGAACCAGACAAGGAGGATTTGTCACCACCGCCAAGTTTCTGTACTGTGGCAATGCAGTTTTAAATGGCTAGAAAAGGCTACCCAAGAGGGGCTGTGAGCCCTGTGGTTTGGACCATATTGGGACAGCTGATGGAGAAGCTGCAACTGCATCAAGACTTCTGCTTGCAGCGGCTTCTTGTACAATGCTATCATACTAGGACAGACCTTACATTCTTAGGAAGAATGTCTAAATGAAGGCCAGTGTTTTGGAAACGGGCAGTGAAGAGGACATACACAGAGAGAACGCAAGAGCTATCTGACCCATTAAGATCTGCTTCAGGTACCTCTATTGTTCCAGCACATTCGAGTGCTGAACTTTTACCAAAGCGTTGTAGCACAGCTAAACTACAGGAGAGCATCACAATGTATTACAGATTTTTAACCTTTTACTTTAATCTTTTCTATGATCTTTGTGCCAATAATAATAACCTGAAGCGCTCCTTTTTCCTTATTTTCTACTTTCAGAGTAGTGTTAGTCTTTTTAATCTCTCCTCACATGGAAATCTAATCTTTCCTTAGGCTGTTAAAGTGCAATGGCTCAGATGATGCCACTGTAGCTTTTGTTACACTCTTTTATTTTAAAATCAAGGTGGTCAAAACTGAGTATCAAAGCCCAGGATACTCAGGCTGCATCTGCACTGGGCAGAGCATGATCAGCTTGGAGAAGAGCTGGTGCTGAGGACCCAGTGCCTACCCATACCCATCCAGGTACCTGTGGGTGTAGAAGGTGCACTTCCTCCTGTGCATGTTTCAGTCTCAGACACCAAACATAGTGGATTCCAGTGGGGAGGCACACTTCAGGTGCACTCCTGATCCAAATGAAAACTCTGATGAGAAGTAAATGTTTTGGAGAAAGCTCCCAAACACAGCACCCACGCAGATTTTTACTCTAATTACCAGCAAGATCCCATTTCTTTCTTAGGCCACTTTGGTATAGCCAGCCTCAAAGGTTGGCAAAATTGGCACCTCTTCTTTTGTTTCCAAACTAACATTTCCCCTTGAGATGACAATCCCCCCTCTGAAAACTGGTGTCCCTTATTTTTAAATATTCCTTTACTGACTCAATAGTATTTCCCTGTTTCTCCATGCTTTGTTGCAAATAGTGCAACACGCAGGCGGGACCCTAGGAACTCCCTTGGGATCTCTCCCCCCTTAATGCCCCAGCGTGCAAACTCTTTACAGGTGGCACACCAGCTGGGAACAGGGCTCTCCCGCACCTTTGGCGGTTTATAGTGCACATTAGATGCTACCTCTAATGGTCAGAAGTGAAAAAAACCCAATACCCAAACCTAGCTGTAGTCAAGCTGCAGGGTTGACAGATCTCAAATCAAAAGCCTTGGAACATCTGATGCTCTGCCTGAAGCCCTCGCTTCCGTAGGTTAGGACTGATTGGGGAATTCGCTTTCATCTGGAAGGTGGAAAAAAGCCTCTAGTCTTTGTGGTTATGGAAGACAGCCTGAGAATGTGACCCCACAACACCCTAACAGCTCAAAAAGTTAATGGGAAACGTGAAGACTTCAAACTTTTTTTCTTAATCTTATGACTTGAGGATCTGACTCATGATTTTTGAACGTTTCGGGCTGGCCATCTGCAAACTGCTGAGCAACTGGAGCAGTTAATCTTGGAAAGCACAGTCCGTTTCCCTGCACTGCTGCCCGCAAAACTCTCCAGGCCTGCGCCAGCAGCCACTGCCACCCTGGATGGGACGTGAGCCGGCAGCGGTGTGCTTTCCCTGCGTGGTCCCACGCTGCCGGAGAAGGGACTGGAGCGAGCACAGCTCGTCATCCCCATCATGCCCTGCTCAAGCGGAGCCCCAACAGTGGCAAAGGCAAGAGGGTGCAGCCAGGGCTAGCTCCCTCCCAGCCTTGGGGCGGACAGAGGGGACACTGTCCCGGCCAGCTCGGTGCCCTGGTTGAGGTCGGGACGGCGCAGCAGGTCGGGGCACACGGCACCGGGCGGGGCACCCCAGGCCACGCACCCGGGCGAGGGACCCTACACCTCTCGCCGGGCCAGGGCACTGCCGGGCCGTTCCCGGAGGCCACGTCGGAAGGAACCGTGGCCGCCGCCCGCGGGCGGGAGGAGCCCCTCGGGGGACAACCGCCGATCACACCGGCGCCAGAGTCCCGGGGGATGGGGGGGGCACCGCGTCCCTCCCAAACGCCCGAGCCCCCTACCGCCCGCGGCCGCCGCCGGTCCCGGCGGGAGGCGAGGAGGGGCGGGGCGGGCGGCGGGAGGAGGAGGAGGAGGAGTCGTCTCCGGCGGCGCCCGGGAGCCCGCTCGGAGAATGTCTCCGTCCCACTCCTCCTCCTCCTCCGCCTGCCCCTTTGCCGCGCAGCCCTCAGCCGGGAAGGGCCGCTGCCGCCGCCGCGCAGCATGGGGAGCTGCTGGCTGCGCCTCGCCGCGCTGCTCGCCCTGGGCGCCTGCCCCAGCCTGGCGTACGAGGGTAGGGAAGGGAAGCGAAGGGGGCGGCGGGGGCCGGGGAGCCCCCCGCGGCGGGGCACAGCTGGGGGGGGGGCAGCGGGGAGCGCGGCGGCGGAGCCGTCTCCTCCCGCCGGGCAGGGGGCCGCTGCCCGCCCGCGGCCGCGCCTGGGCCCGGGGCGGCGGTGGGGGTGGCGGAGGGGTGCGCCGTGGTGCCCCCCGGGAGGCGTCCGGCCGGGGAGCCCTGGAGGCGGGGTGCCT
This sequence comes from Nyctibius grandis, assembly GCF_013368605.1. NCBI lineage: Eukaryota > Metazoa > Chordata > Aves > Nyctibiiformes > Nyctibiidae > Nyctibius > Nyctibius grandis. The sequence continues at coordinate 28,707,445 of NC_090659.1, forward strand.
CGGTGCTGGCGCCCCGCCGCAGCGCTGTGTCTCGTCCTCCAGCTTGTCCTTCCCGGGGCTCGTCCCGGGACGGCCGTCAGCTCACATGGAGCCTCATCCTCAGTTTAGAGCCCCGGGTTATCAGGCGCGATTAAAACTTTTATCTGCTTTGGGTTTAACCACGCGGAGTGCAGGCTGGTGGTAGCCCGTCGCATTTTCACGTTGGGCGTCGTGTTTGCATCCCCGTGCTGTTATCCTGGCAAGCTTACAGAAGACTGAGAAAGGAGAAGACACCCGCTCAAAGTTGCTTAAGTAGAAGAGAGACTCTGTGTCGTCCTTAATTGTAAAGAGGGGGCGAGTATATGTCTGATCTGCCAGCCCTGGCTCCAGGACCTTGGCGCTTACAAGTCTTCCACCAGTTTCTGTTGCCCGTGACTGCGCACACAGAAAGCTAATCCCAGTTTTCAGTGTGAAAAATGAAAGAATAAATCTGTCAGTGTCCTTATGCTCCTAGTAATTAAAAAAAAATGTATGCTTATGCTATTTCACTTATAATTATTTGCATTTGCTTTAGCAAAATTTGAAATAAGCTCAAATTTAGGCCCATTTCCATGGCAAAAGGAAATTGGTGTGTAGATCTGCCCGTTTTAAAGCAGCTGCATCTTGTCAGATTAAACATTGCTGACTTGGGGGACATTGCAGGTAAAGCCAGTTTAAACTGGCATGCAGTGGTGGTTTAACAGGTGTAGTCAACGAAAATTTGTGGTCAGACCAGAGCCTTCAGAATAAGTGGGTATTGCATCAAATTGAGGTGCATTGCTGTGGGTTGACCGTGAAGAGAGACAATGAACAGGTGAGAAAGGTGTCTAACGCAGCTGTGTGTGGAGAACCTCCGTTTGTTGATGCTAGCTATTTTTTGTACCTTGGAGCCATCCCTACTTAAGCCGTAGCTTTCTACCCATGGAGAGGCATAAAGTGGCATAATGATGGTATTTGTGAGTTGAAGTTAGCTTTTCTTATTTTTGTTGGCGTGCTGCTGTGGCTTCTTTCCAACATGAAAGATGCTGGAACACACGTTTATGTTCTTTCTTTACAAAACACAAAGGTATTGGCCACATCAGTTGCTAAATCAACAAAGACAACAGAAGTTTCTGTCCTGGCGTTTCTCTGAGGACTATTGTACTGCCAAACTCTGTTTTCTTAGGAAGATGACTGAATGCTTTACTTTGTGGTTCATGTGAATGTTAGTCTTCAATTAGTTTGCAGAGGATGCTAATATCCTGTCCTTCTCTTTCTTCCTAAAAGGCCAAATGTAACTTCTCCAATCTCAAAAATCCCATTTTTGTATGTAATCTTCAAGTTGGCTGTACAATAGCCTGCTTGTTTCGGCTTTCACTCATTTGAAAGTCCAATTTTCCTCTTATGCTTAGTGTCAAAAGGCTCCAAAGAGCTTAAATCAGCAGCAGCTGTGTTTGTAAACCCTAATATAAAGTTAGGGTTCCATTTCTTTTGTTTGTTTGGTTTTTCATAGAGAAAATGTGATACTTTTAAAAATCCTTATTCTCAATATGAAATCTAGTAAAACTAAATAGATATTTTCTTTAATGGTACTGTGTTGGCATGTAACTGTGCACATTAGGTACAGAATGCCATGAAGTAAACTACAATACACTTCTTGAAAAAATCTCCATAGGATGCGTGTGTATGTGGCCCTCCTGAATACAGATTATACGTGCATGTGCTTCAGTGAGCTGTTACCAGGAAGTTGACACTTGACTATTTCGTAGACAAAGCGAAACAATCTATTTTGGATTAATACAAAATGCTTATTTGCAGTAGTAGATTGTTACCTAAACATCATAAATATTCTAATCAGCTCTTGAATTCATAATTTGGTAACACTGAAGTTTTTAGTGTAGAACACTTGTGCTCCATAACCCAAAGACTATGGTGAACACTACACTGAATAGAAATAATTTACATGCCGTAAACAGAGTTCTGCGATCCGTATCTGATGGTGGGCAGTAAAAATCAAGACAGTATTGCGTCTATGAAGATGTCATTGAATTAACTATCTCCTTGGCATGAGGAAGGCAATTGAAAAATACCTGAATACTTACAATTCTTAAAATACTTGAAAGCATGTGAAGCAGCTGCTGTATCACCTGTAAATGTAGTTTCAAATCTTGAAATGATGCCCATGGTCTTTTTACGTTGTTCCATTCAAAGCCTGTGAGGCAGTGACACCACTGCCTCTGATGGCACCACTCAGAGAAAAGTCTATTTACTCTTCAAGAACGTCTTAGAGATGCATGTTTTGGAAGTTAAAACAAGGTTAAAACCTTTTCCCTAAGGACTAAGGAGAGAGAGAGGACCTTTGAGCTCTTTAGTGACTCTTTCTCATCAGGTTCTTCTACTCTTCCCCAGAGCTCTCCCCACCTCTTCTTTTCTGGTTTTCTGAGCTGTGAAAAAACAGTGTAGATCCTTACCCTGTTGCGATCTGCATAGTACTGTTGACCTTCCAGTAGTGCCAGATGAGGGTACAGCTGTATGTACATACATATATACATATGGAAATCACCTCTTCAGTGGGTACGTGGAGATGAAATCAAGTGGTGCTGCATGGTGTAAGGAAAAGCTCATCTGTGACAAAATGAATGGGAAGTGGTTGTACTGCATTAAAAAAGAAACTGTGCATTGAAGCAGGATATTGGTGTGAAGGGACTGTGAACCTCGAGAGAGATGCCATTAACATCACCTAAAGACTATGTAATATTATAGACCTATTTTCAAAACCTATATGAGAATTAGTTCAATGAAAAAAAATTTATATGTGTAGTATGCTTGTAAACATATATACATATTTGGATTAAATATGAGTAGATGGAAGTCTGACTTTGGAAAGGGTAGCTCTTCTCAAAGCTGCATTGTAGAGCAAGGGGTGAATCTGTGGGTGAGACTTCTGAGTGCTGCAGCCGTTAAAAGAGAGGCAGTCCTTGCCCAGTTGAGTTTATATTATAAATAGAAAAAGGGTAGGAAGACAAAGCTGAAGGGAGTATTTAAGATTGCTTAGAGTCATATGGCAGGCTTTAAAAAAATATGACATTGCAATTGATATCTTTATTCCCACTCGTAGCTCCTGTCCATCAGACCAAGCTGCAAAATGGTCCAGAAAGTCTCCAGGCCCCTGAGCAGCTGGTGTTCTGCATTGCCAAGGGTGGGGCCCATTGTGTCAGCTGAGCCTTTTGTTGTTGCGTTTTCTTTTAAATACAGCTTGCTGCCTGCCCATTAATCTTGGGTGACAATTTGCATAGAAGTACACGCAGGATCCACTTGTGTTCTTGGTTCTGTGTGCTCTGGTCCCCTGACACTGAGGGTGCTGGTGGCGAGGTCGTGGTGGAGCAGACCAAAGTGTTGTGCATGCTGGCTAAGCACAGAACAGAAAGGCAGTGGCTGCCCTCAAATTGCTTGCAGTCCAAGTACAAGACAAAAACCGGCACCTGAGTACAAGCAGATAAGTATGTCCTAAGGCATGGCTTTATCCAAAGACTTGTGCTTTGGATGGGTTGGCTCCCTTTAAATAAGCTCCACTTAGCTGGATGGTTGTGTATGAATGAATAAGACTTCCAGCAGCAGAGAAGCGTAATAGAAATTACGTTCTCAGGTGACCTCAAATGCAACAGATATGTCATGTTTACATCAGTCAATAATGTTAACTCATCCCTTGACGCTGCTTTCATATTTTCTCATGTGAAGTGGGCCATATTTATGAGCTGTAGTAACTCCCTACAGAAAACTCCTCACGGCTTTAAGCATTATCAAAGTACTACATTTCTTTCTGAGTGGTCCTTAAGTAATCAGGTCATCGCATACTCCGTGCTAGGCCTGCTCAGACTGCTCACTCTTCAGCAGCACCTGGGGGCTTCGGTGCAGCTGAAATCTCCAGGGTGAGATCACATAAACAAAAAGTGAAATTAAGAAAATTTTCTGAGAGGCGCTTTTGATGAGTTGCTCAGCTTGTCCTTTTTCTTGCAGTGAAATACACCGTGCCAAAGAGCACGGGCACAGTAACTGCATGTAACAGCTCGGGTAGTTAAGTCTAGGCGAGGATTGGAGATGGTACAGGAGGCGCGACAGAATAATCAATAGCAGTAATTCTGCGTGCCTGCAAGCTGCTGTATCCCTTTTATTGCTGGTCTACTGCAACAGTAAATGCTAGCAGACATGACATGGGCTTTATACATTTAGAATGTATAAACATAGTGTTTATAAAAACTTGCAGTTGAGATAATTGACATCAGTACAGGTGAGGTTCTTGTCTGTGAAAAGTATGAATGAGCTTATAACTTGGATTATGAAAAATGTTGACTCTAAAAACAATTTAGTAATGTTGAGGTGTGTTTTACTGTAGTGTCCTCATCTCTCAGACAGTTGAAACCAGTAGTTGTAAATAAACAGGAACGTTAGTGAAATATTTTTTTTTCTCTCACTTTAGAGATATGACTGGGATGGGTATGAATTGGTTCAAATTTGTGGCTGATGAAGGCTCAAGGAACAAGATTTGGCATGCTGTTGTATTGGCATTCAGTTGAATAAACCACTGGGTTGAAAATTCAATTTCTTTACCTATTTGATATATAACCTTAGGCAAGTTGCTTAGCCTTACTTGCTTTTCCCTGTTGGAGATGCCTGTGTAAAAAGTCTGCTACTTAAATCGTGCTGTGTACTGCTTTACAGGAAGAATGGAGTTTGGAGACGGGCATGGACTTCAGCCCATGCTTTCGGATGCCTTGATGCTCTGTTGATAAACTTTGCAGAGTTGACTACAGGCCAGAGTGTGTGTGAGGAGCACAATTTGCATGGATGTGCTGTAAAGACACAAATGTGAATAATGCATGAAAAAATACTGATGTATAAAAATCTACTTTAATTTTTAGGTACTAATGCAATAGTCTCAACTCTTGAGCCCTGTACTGTGCTGCCATACATGAGACTGGGTAGTGTAAGGGTACCAGGAGTATCTTCGTTGGGAGAGGCTGTTTCCAAGGGATGGTCCCCAGCCCACTAGTGCGATTGTTTAGAATGCAGAGCAATGAAGAGGCAAACTCCAACACTCCCAATCCCTCCCTACCTCCACCCCCATCACACTACTAATTTTTTTGTCAAAAAAAGCGTATCAGTCATCTAATACTTCATGAAATTGTAATGTATACTGTATTGTAATACAGACTGTAATTTAATTTTGTCAGTCTTTGTGTCTTTCATGGTACTTCTTGAAGCTTCTGAAAGTACAAATGTTTTTTCCCCAAATGAGGTAAAAAATTATGTTCCTCTAACTAATTGGCTATTTTTTCTTCTTCTGAAATGGCTGTGTTTTTTGCTTGTTTTTTTTAATTCACTGTTTCATGTTATATGTTAAAAATTATGGTATGCTGGGGATCATTCATTTCACAAGACATTCACCTAAGTTTTTTTAGCGCAATAAATTAACAGCTCAGCATACAGGACATGGCTGGCTGGCGGGCACTTCGCTGCCGCTGTTTCTAACTATTGATTATATTTAAAGGAGCATTGTTAAGGTTGTTCAAACTGAAGATTTATACTGCAGTACCTTGAAAGTGGCTCCAAAATACAAGTTTTAACTTTTAACAATTCTGATCTTTCCCGTAACTTGAAATAGCCACTTAGGAGCTCTGCCAGAGTTTGAAACCACTTCAACTTGTCATTTGGCGTATCTTTACATGAAGAGAGAAAGGATATTTATATTTCTTGAGAGATTCATGGAAATAAATTAAATTTCCCCAAGTTAATAAACATGGGAAGCTCAGCTTTGCCAATATCTCCCTTTGGTTTGCCTGAACAATCTTGACAAGATTTTGTTGTGCTCGAGAAATAAATGGTGTCTTTGCCATGTATGTAATGCACAGAAATATGGAAGGAGTAGTTACATGGAGAGTAAAGCTCTGTCAAGTGCAACATCAGGATGATAAGAAATCCTCCCCCCACCCACCATTATCTCCAACTAGTGTTTCTTGGCAGCTGCAGGGAGTTTTCCTGAGAGAAATGTCTAAAATTACATTCGCCTCTTCATTTCGGTGAAGGTGGAGGAAGAATGCATTTAGCATGGGAGCACATTAAGAGCCCACTACCAGCATGCTGAAGTGAGTCTGTCAAAATACCTTGGTGCTGGACTACTGTTAAAATGAAGCTTTTCTGCTAAAAGGCTTTTTCGAGGAAAAAGTGTTGCTCATGGGTTTTAGCTTGTTTACTAAAGAGAAGTTACTGGACTGGCTGTGCTGCAGTTCCCTGGTTTGGCTGGCTGCCCTTCATCACCAACTCCTGATTTTATTTCTAGTGCTATTTTTGTGCTTTCTTCTCTAGCACTTAGCAGATGCTACCTTGCAAAAGCAGCTACTTCGTGTTCCTTCCTATCCTCTTCAACAGCATCTCTTTTTGGTTACTTTTGGGAGTTGTGCTTTCCCTCCAGGAAACATAAGACAACTGTGGCCTGGTTTTGCCCATCAGGGTGGACTCCTTGTTCTCTCCTTGGCTCTCCTGGGCTTCCTCCTACCCACCCTGTGCTGCCTGACCTCTGGCGTAGAAGACCTTGGGCAGGATCCCTCACCTTGGTCCCTGTTTGTTCAGGTGCTAACCCGGTGGGGTCCAGGTCTGGGCCCTGGCCGGGGCTCCTGGACATGTCTGCAGTACATTTCCAAAATGGCTTTCTCCCAACCTACTCCTGTTTTACGTTGCTGGAAACATCCTCTCTTCTCTCACCCGGGCGACAGTTTTCAACTCTTTTCTACTCTCCTGCTTGAGTTTTTTAACTTAGCTCTTGACTTTGAGGTGGGCTGCCCAGCTTTCTCGCCTCCCCCTGCGTGAGCATCCCTGACTCCCCAGGTGTGAGTAACGTGGTGGTTTCGCGTGTGATCTCGCAGCGAGTTGCTGCAAGCCTCCAGGGAGAGGGAAGCCCGCTGGCAAGGCCAAATCGGGACATGGCTCACGTAAATTTATCTAAGATGTCTTCCTTTACCCTCTCGTGCTATTTGGTGTGAAATAAGCACTGAGGGTGGGACCATTTTATTGCTTTAGATGGGGCTGTCTCTTTCAGCTGGCCTTCTGTGGGTCTTTATGGCCCTGGTTTCAGCTGTCAAATGTTAGCTCAATAGCTGGGAGAGCTGCTGTCCCCTCCCAGCAGTGTGCAGGGCAAATTACAGGCTGGGAGAGGGAAACACCCCCAGCCGTGCCGGCGCACTCAGCCTCGGCCAGCCTGTGCAACTCAAGCTGGGGGCGGTTGGGCATTTTTGGCGAAGGTTTTTGCCATTTGAGCATATACAATTTGTATAACTTCACATTTTTTGCTTACTTGATGAAAATGTGTCTTCATCTGAGGACTGATGACATCAGTGGGGTTTAGGTTAGCTGATATGAGAAACCCAAGTTTTGCTCAGTGCATAGAGCTTAAAAATAAATGAGAATGCTTGAAATGGTGCATGTTCTGAGTTGCTCTTGGGAGACACTAGCATGTCGTTATGAGCCGTTTTCAACGGGGGGAAGAAAACCCCACAACCAAAACATGTGAGATACATATCGTAAAGATTCTTGATTGCATTTATTTGTTTGGAACTGCTGAGTAAATATCTACATATGTGTATATATGTCTTTGATTTGTATAGTCTTTGAACTGTGACATGCAGCTGTGTCCTTCAGGGAGACACAGAAGAAACTTCTGCAGCTTTGCAGCAAAATCTATAACAATATATTTTATGTTACTGCTATCTTTTGCTCCAGATCTTACAGTGGGTAAATATATACACGTGTGTGAGAATACTCTAGATATGCAATTTGGATGATTTAGAAGTTTGTGTTATAAGGAAAGTTCGTTTTGAAGATTCTGAAATTACTGTGGTGTTGTTACAGAAGGAAACCCTTTTTTCCAGTTGTGTAAAATTTAAAATTTGTCACAACTCTGAATAGACGGGTTTTCTTACAATTTGAGCAGTGTGATTGAAGACATCTGATTTTATTCTTCTGTACTTCTCGCCCTCTTCTTGTTCTTTTCAGGAAATGCCATTGCCGTTTACGGTACTGGATTTAGACATGTCGTACATATATCCACTAAGAATAGCATCGCAGTTTGGAAGTAGTCATGTATTCAGGCTTCTCCAGCAGTGCCTTGTCATGCTGCATGGTTTACCCGAAGCCTACACTTAACCAGTGTGGGCTGGCAATGTGAGTCACTTAGCAAAGTCTGTCTCCTTTTTGGCTCTACCGTGAGAGTTTTAACCTACTAAGGTCTGTGGTCCATCCTGGTGTCCCTCAGAGGTCTTTCATCAGGCTTCCTGGCACTGACTGGCCAGATCGGGGGAGATGCTGCTTCCAACTCCTGCTTCAGAGTTAAATTAAGAGCCTATGCCAGTTACAGTTTTCTTTAGAGTTTTCAACTTTTGGGCAACGCACTTAAAAATAATTACTTGATTTGATTCTGCCCATCTTGAGTCCATCCATTGTGACTCTCTAGTTATGCTGTGTCACTCGTCAGTAAAACAGGCCAACATTAACATGCCTCTATCCAGCTATTCTTGAAGATTAAAAACATATTGGCTCGCAGACATTCACTGTTCTAAGCTGCCCAGAGGCAGATACCAGAAACAATACGCCTGGTGCTGAGTTACGGTGTCAGTGAAATGTTTAAATTAAAAAAACCCCAGAACCCAACAAATAGTAAAAAGGTCTCTCCTATACTTTACTTTTCGGGAAAAGGAGTGGATGTCAGTGCCCCAGAAGGCTACTCGAAGCTGAAGGGGGAATTTTTCTTATTAAGTAAGGAAGGAAAAAAGGGATGACTTGTTGAAGGTGTTTTTTGTGCAGGCATCTGACAGTTTGCTTTGACTTTGTATCCCTGATTTCTTTTTGTGACATTAAGGGAACTGGTTAGCCTGCGTCTGCGACCCTTTGTAAAATGGTTTATCTAGCAGGAGAGAGCACTTGGAGAGCTTTGGCTGAAAAACATTCATATAAGGAGCAAGTACTGTTATTGCTATTGCATGTGCAGTGCATCATATTAAGTAAAACTGTGTGGGTGTGTTTAGTTATGGAACTGCTACAAATTGCTCTTGGATCCCTTTAAAACTGAAAAGGGGTGACCTGTGCCTGGTTGTGGTTCTGGACATACCTGTGTGCTCTTCTGGCTAGTCTTTCCATTGCCCTTGTTACTGCTTCAGGTACAGCTTCTGGCCATGTTTCCATTTCAGTAGGTACCAGGAACCACATTTTGAGTTTCTCATTCGTTACTTGACACATCATAATCGGATAGGAAATAAGTGTCTGGGAGAAACAGGAGATGACCGTAACTGTAAGCATGCCTTGACTTCGAGTTTAAGGAAACTTCCAATCAAATACATCAAATTGTGAATAGTTCTGTAATAAGGGGAGGCAACTTTTGTATAGATGCCAGCAGTGCTGTTGGTGCAGCACTGGTCCCTTTTTGTCCTTTCCATCAGCGCACTAGAAGCTTGCAGTGGCTAACTGGCTGAGAACTTGTCACCTTTTCGGAAAATACCTGAATTGTTTTTTGGCTCTGTTTTTAAGAGGAGTGCTTCTGATTGGGGATTCTGCACCTCTCTCCAACTGAATGTCAAAATCAAGAATATTAATAGGTATCTTTAGATGGCTCCAAAGCATTTCAGACCTCTTAGATACCAGTAACAGCACAGGATGTGCACTGCAGCCCTGGAAGTTGTTTTGTTTTATTCCTATCCAAAGTCATCCTTTTGCCCTATTTTTGTCTGCCAGTTTGTAGGGAAATCTTTAGTGTGTGGCATACTTACAGAATGACTCAGACATTTTAGCTATAACATACATCAAAACCCGCATATATTGTATGTGCGATAAAAGACAACTTGTAACTCGTCAGAAAGATACGATTGATTTATGGCTGTTGGAAGAGTAAACTGGTTTGCCAAAACAGATCAGTACAAAGGAATTAAAAATAAGTCCTCCATTTCAGTTATGAAGTATTTCCATATTTGTAAGCACCTCACAAGGAGAATGGGGTTTGATTTATTTGCAGTTGGTGAATGTTGTCTGTAAACCACAACCCTGGTCTCTCTTTACTCTTCTGCCTTTAGCAAAGCTATTCTTTATTGTGCAAAGACAATGAGAAGGCGGGGAACGGAAAAAATTCATACTGTAGTATGTGACACATGAGAATAAATTCATGTATTATTAATGGATTTTGTGGTGTAGAGCCTCATGGTTCTCAGGGTTCTGGTTCACAGGAAGCCGTGCTCTCCAGTGTTCTCAGTCTTATTTGGATGAAGGCACCATGGTAAGTGGAACTGACAAATGGCAACAGAAGTGCGCGAAGGAAAGACATAAATAAGACCTTGTGGCTGCATAGATTAGTTATTGCACAATTTACATAAACTTTGACTGAAAAGCCCCGCACACAAGTACTGTTCAACAAGCTGCAGGCTTTTCTCATTGCCCTCCTTCCAAGCCCTTGTGAGAGCTGATGCAGCAGCTTATGTTTGGGATTGTGTTTGCTCAAACAGTTCTTTTAAAACCATCCTGTTCAATTCCTAGTCACTTCTAGTTTCCACTGTGGAAGGAGCTGTGAGGAATCCCTGCCATCGCAGTGAGATACTCCGTGTGTGCATGCGAGCAGGGGAGGAGGAAGGCTTGGCAGGCTCCACTGTACACAGCAGCTTAGAAGTTCGTACTTTTGGGCTTTTAGTTCTCGGCTGCTTGCGATGAGAGTGCTCCAGCCCCGTAACAATCTCCTGAAAATTTTTGAAGGCTGGAGCAAGCTTTACATCAGGGAGCTGGCTGATGGATTGGTCCTGCCAACGGCTTCTTGCCGAGGCGACAAGTTGTTGAGGGATGGTTGAAATGAGCTGTAATATAGCTGCTTTTTCCCAGAAAGTTGTTTCTGTTCTCAGAGTGGGCTGGATGAGGGAGTTGGAACCAGGAAGCATATTGCCAGATCTTGTTGGAGGTTGCCCTTGGCCTGATTTCTTACTGGCAAATGTTGACTCGTCTCAGGCTGCTGTTGAACTTGTGCCTTTGCAAATAAGAGGTGCTGAAGAGCCTGTCCGCTGCAGCGGGGCAGAGTGGTGAGAGGCAAATGACTGGATAGCTGCCGTGTACAGCTTGTGTAACCCCTTGCCTTCTGCTAGGAGTTCATGCTAAATGTAACATCCCGTTTTCTTTGATGTAAGAAGGCCAGTACAGGTTTATATATATAAAGAGTGCTGATTGCCTTTTGCACACAAGACACACCACGCTGTGGAACTCATTGTACAGTATGTTTCCGATTTTGCATATCGTAGTAAAATTTCATAGGAAAGAAGGGGAATTTTAAAACATGAAAAGAAATCAACAAAACTCAAAAGCACGTTTGTAGATAGGCAAGTGGGTGGACCCATTGGTTATTATTTGGTCTGTCTGCAGTGGAAATCCATGTGAAATCTTTCACTGTTTTTAATAACATAGGGTTGGATTCACAAATGGAAGGCCAGAGCACTAAATCAAGGAACCTGGGCACTTGATTTTATTTTTTTTGTCCGTGTGGTCCAAATCATTAAGACTTTTTCTAGAAGCTATGCAGACAACTCAGCTGGAAATATTTTTCTCTTTTTCTGTGAAACATCATGTTTGGTTGAGAGGCATAGAAAAATACGGAGTCAATATTTTTCAATTATTTTAAAAAAAAAAAGTTGGGGGGAGGGGGCTTCAGATTTCTCATTTTTACATAGAAGACTTGAGGGTTAGGGCTGTCTTGGCACCACGAGGGCTGGCAGCGGGACAGGGACCTCCCTCAGCAGCCCCATTCCACAGTGCCCGGAGGCAGGGAGCAGAGCTGGGATGGGGACTGGCTCTGGCTGCAGGGACAGGGCGGCTCCGAGGCCAAGCCAGGGGCACCAATGGGCAAAGGGCTGGGGGAATTGGAGCTGGTGTGAGTGTTACAGGGAGTGATATGTCTCACATGTGTGACCTCCAGCTGGATTTTGGGTTAAATTCCACATTATTTACAGTGTATTAATTCTTAGTAATGATTGAGGAAATGGTTTCATTTTTCTGTGAGAACTATTACTAGCTTAGTACTTTTTGTGTGGATTATTAATTTTTTCTTTCCCTAGTGTGTTTGTGATGATTCCTTTTCACATCCATATCTCCGGTCTGTATGACAAACTTGCAGGTTGTCAATCGGCCTTTAATGGCAAGCCCTGAAATCTCGTGAGTCAGTTTTTCAGATTTTGGTGCTTCTGTGAGGAGGAAACAGAAGTACGATGGCAACCCTGTCCTGTCTTTGAGACAACACAACTGGTCTTTGCTGTGTGTCCCCAGTTTCTTTGAATAGCATGTTTTGATACTCAGAATAAACTTGGTGTGACAAGAATGCACTTGAACCCATAAATCTGTTATTTAAAAATGTTTGTTCTGCTATGAGTTTGGCTTGTTCTTTCTGAGAGCATCTAGTTTCCATCTTCAGGATGTTTAAGAAACTTGAGCAGTTTTTCAGTACTAAACTGCCTTTGTTGACAATTAAAATTCATAGAACTGGCTATTAAAGAATTATATCCTGATTATGTTAAGCAAACCCTGACCTCAGTAATTTGAAGCTGTCCACCAGCTTGTAGCTGGAGCTGGTCATTCCTGCCAGATGTTGTTCATCAGTGCTAGGCATCAGCCTCCTCTTAATGAAAGGGACCCAGAGCACGGCCATCCTGAGGTAACATAGTGACTTCGTATTTTCTTGCTTAACGCTGCTGCTTCCCAGCATTCTCTGTCCTGATGTCAGGAGGCTGGGGCTGGACTGGCCGCTGTCGATGGCCTGGCAGCTGCAGAAGGTGTTTCCAGGAGCTGCAGGAGATGGGGTGTCATCCTTCTTTCTGGGGACCATGGTGCTGGCCACAGCCTCTCAGTAGCTGCTCTTGGCCTTGCAGGATGGAAGGCATGGGGAGAAGGAAAAGGGGCACTGCTGGATATTTGGTAATGGTGTGGTGCAAGTGGGAGGAGGAGAGGGGTAGGCACGTATGGTCACCATCTCTGTTGCCGTACACTCGCTGGGGGTGCGCTTCTGGCTTCTGCTTCCCCGGGTCGCTCGCTGCCTGGCTGAGTGTCGCAGGGGGCTCTGCCGAAGCTGGGACCAGGTTACCAAGGGAGGAGAAGCCCTCAGCATTTACCGCAAGGACTAGGAAAAATCACGGTTTCATTCTGTCTTCAAGTTCATACCTTTTGAAAAACCTACAGATCGGCCATGAACACATTCCTCTTCTCTCCAAAAAGGTTTCCTTTAGGGTCCCACTTCAGGTGCTCCAGTCACCTCTGCTGTTTCTGGCAGTGGCAGTGGAATGTCACTGCCCTTTTCCCTCTTCTGAAGGAGCAGGGTGTAATTCTGGAAACATGGCTTTGGTGCATTCGGGTTATTAATTTTGTATAAGTTATTATATTGGTATTGCCAGGTTTCTCTTTACCTTAATCCAGTATTTAGCGTTCCAAAGACTGACAGAATTTGACTTTATGTGGATTTATTTTTATTTACTTTCTAGTTTGGGGCATTTGAAGTTTCTGAGCATTGTCTTTGGCTGTATGGCTACATATATATATTAGTATAAAGCTAATGCTTCTCAGGAATCATATTATTTCAGCAGATGTAATTTAAAAGAATCACCAAAAGGTCAGTCTATTGTATCAAAAGCCATTGATACAGTATTTTTTTTTTAAATACCCTTGTGACTTTTGTGATACACATGTATCATTAGTGAAACTGGGGCATCTAAGACAATATCTTTAGAAATAAACTTAGTAACCACTCTTTCAGAAGGAAACTTGTTTACCCTCTTGTTTTCAATGGAAGTGAGAACTTGGAGAATATCCTTCCCATTGGGAGTTGCCACTGACATGAATATTAATTACAAATGAGCAAGGGTTTGGAGGGACCATCTCAAATGTTCCTTTAAAATCTAATCAACTTTATTTTATGCTGGCTGTAGCAAAGAACTTTTGAATCCGCCTTTAGGATATGATTAATATTTATTATTTTAAACAAAATGAGCAAGGTAGTTCTCATCAGCTGTGCTTTTGACTGTGAACTCCGTATTAAATGCTGTTTGCTCTGAGGCTGTTTTTAATACTAGTCTTCAGAAATAAATTAAATTCCTACCTCCTGAGTCTTAACAGCAGTTGTTTACTTTTTCCTTCAATTGATTAGTTTGCTATTAAATTTTAAGTTCCTCTGCACCTTTTTTTTTTTTAAGTTCCACCTGTTTTTCTGTTGTCTTTGCTGTTTTTGACCTGCTGACTGCCCTACATGGCTCTGAGTTGTTCCTTCAGCTCTTCCTCCCTAGTGTAATGTCTGCTTTTTCTGCTTCGTTCTACCCTTGCAAAGCACTAGTAAAGCATGAGTAGTCTTGGAGTCCTTAGAAGTCTCTATTTTTCTTCCAAGAAGGGCCTCCAGTATTAATACCAACAGCCCTTAATGCTTTCGTCTGTTTGCAGGATGTTTGCAGGTGTCGTGGATAAAATAAATTTTCTAGAGCAGGGACTTTGTAAAACAATGTTTATGCTTCTAGTTTCTCTAAAAGGAAGCTGCTCACGTGGAAGTGAGATGTAAAGTATGCTGTGACAGACTGCAGTCGTATTTATTCGTAAGAACATAACTAGTGAGAAAATGCAAGCTGACAAGTTGAAGCTAACCTGGGGAGAGGTCCTGCTTGAGCCAGTTGAGGATAATGAGCCACAACAGAAGGTTTTATTTTTTTTTTAAGTGGTGGCTTAAGCTGAGAAGGTAAGGAAGAGTTGCACAGGGGAGAAGTCCTCAAGGGAGTTGCTGCCAGCATAGGATTTACAGTAGTTCTGTGTCGCTTCTGACACTCCTCTTACTAAAGAGCAAGAGGAGATCACAGTCAGTAACTTCACATTTTTCCACTCCCCTTCTGTTTTCTAGGAACTTGTTGGAGAGTTTCCTATGGATTACAGGCAGCTCCTGATGCTAGTTTTCAAGTGTTGGTGTAGTGTCTGATACTAAAAGCTGAGATTTTTTTTCCTAGGGAGCCTTTCTTTTAGTTTCCTCATAACATCTGAAAAATATTTTTGAAATGGCAGAGCTTCAGAAATAACACGTGACTGAAGGATAAAGAGAAGAGAGTAAAGCAGTGTATCTGGTGCTGTAGTATTAAAAGTTAGATACTGAGATGTGCCAGTTTCCACTGTCAGCATTAAAAAAAACCCAAGATTTCTTCCATCTGTCACCAATTCAGAATAGTTCAGGATTAGTTTTCAATATCTTCCTTTGGAAAGTTATCCCAAAGTCCACTGGAACTTGTCATTAAGGAGACTTTCAGCTTAAATGTTCTTTACTTAATTAACCAGTTACTAGTAGTTCTACCTCTTTGTAGTTACCAGTAGTAATACCTCTTTTCAGTCCCTTGTTGCCCTTCTGTAGGTGGCCTCCTGTTTTTCTGCCTTTTCAATCTGTTCCTAAAATGTAGGCCTACATTAAAGACCCTATAATATCTTAATATAAGGGAAAAAAAGCATATTGAAGTATATTCACAGGAATTATTTCTCTGGATCTTAAAAGATAACAGTTTTATCTATATGTGGTAGCATTTGCTTGCCTCTTCTGCGTCCCAGTTTGCTTTTCCATCTTGCAGCCTCCTAATGCACTTAATGGTGCATTAACCTGCCTGCAATGTACCTTGTCCTCCCATCCTTTCCTCATTGAAGAAGCCACTGAAGCATCTTGTTTGTGTAGGGCTTTATGTGTAATTCAGGCTTGATTTGCTATAAACTCGGTTTTATAAATTCCATGAGAAAAGTCTGAAAAAAACCCAAACAATTGCTTCTGCTTAGCATAGAAGGTAGCAATGGCCTGTGAGAGCCCTTTGTGCCAGAAGAGTTCGAGAAACTGGAACTTCTTTTTGTGTCAGAGAAGTTGTGGGTGCCCCCTGCCTGGAAGTGTTCAAGGCCAGGTTAGATGGGGCTTTGAGCAACCTGGTCTAGTGGAAGGTGTCCCTGCCTGTGGCAGGGGAATTGGAACTAGATGATCTTTAATGTCACTTCCAACCCAAACCATTCTATGATTCTATGATAAGAGTTTGTGCCACAGGTTGGGGCTGGTCCTCAGGATCTGCTGTCCTGATGGAGGTGTGCCCTGCCATCGGGGATGGAAACCACTGTGGCATCAAAGCGTGTTCATCTGAACAAGGTTTCATCCCAGCGCCTGAGGTAGTCTTTCACCCTTTCAGGTAGCCTGGAGGCAGACTAGTCAGTGCTGCTGTTGCATAAGGGTGGCTGTTGACTTTGCTGATATGCAGCTTATCTGGTTTCCTGGAGGGCACCAGCCATCCCAGCTCTTAGGAAACTCTGATGAGACCAGGTATGGACAGCTGAATGCTTCTGTCAACAGACCTGTGTTGCTTGCTTTCAGTGAGGTGAAAGCTCTCAAGGTCCCTGCCAGCCCATCATTTCCTCATGACTCCAAATTCACACGTCAGTTTGATTTTTAGGATGTGTAAGTAAGATCCATCAGCAAAACAGCTTTGGAAATAGAGTGCCTCTGGGCACTGGTCTCACATATCTCTAGGGGGTCACGCAGTTGTCAAAGTCCTGGCAGAAGAGGAGGGGTTGCTAGCAGGATGCAGGTGGGCAGTTCTCAGCTCAGGCTGCTAAACCACTGTGGAGAAAAGGGCTAAACATCTGTCAGCAGTAGAAGGGCTTTGAGAAGCTAGCCTGGAAAACAGAGGGTAGGTGGAGATGTGCTGCAGGGTTATAAAATAGCTGGAATTTCCTTAATTGCCCAGAACTTTGTGCTTAGGTAGATTAGGCTACTGTAGTCCATTTGAGCGGTGACAAAGCTGTGAATAATTGAGATGAGCTGGTGTCTGACAGGATGGGACAGAGTCCAGGTTTAGCTGTAGACAAGTATTACTGGTGGATGATGCTGTGTGAGAGCAGCAGAGAAACCAGTAATGCTTACAGATGTCCAGACCCCGGACAACGTGTGTACAGCCTTTGCAGAGCCTCTTGTAGTTTGTCAGGCACAGAGTGCAAATTCTTGTGTATCAAGAGCTGTCTATATTTTCCATGCACAACTCCATAGCTGCTGTAAATAATGAAGGCTTTGCTTTCCTGATATGCTTAACCTCTGGCTTAGACCATATATGTGCTCAGAATAGCAAATATATTATTATGCAGTGTGAAGCTATGATAGCTGTGTTTTATGTAGATGTAATGCAGTGTGTTTACCCTCCTTAAACTTATCGATTAAACAATGTACATTTTGTTCAGGGGAATTGATTTACATTTTAGTGTTCATGACACTTTTCATCCTTTCTTTGGTAACAGCCTGTGGTACTGTGGCTGTTCCTGACTGTGAAGAGAGATGCTGCCATTAGTTTTTTTAGCATTATTTATTGAAGAGTTCCTTAAGCAAAAGTCAAACTGTGAGTTCCTCATAGCCTGAACAAAGGAAGCATTTTTCTTCAGCCTCTTCCCTGTTGGTCTCCTGGCATAACAAGCTGACATTCCAAATATTCAGGGACTTCTTTTGTTCGCTTGTCTTTTGGGGGGTTTTATTTAATTTTGCTGGATTTCGGTTGATTTGCAAGATCCTTATCAGGTAGAGCCCTTTAAAAGAGAGGGCAGATGCTCTTGGGCCTTCTCTTGCCAGCTTAAAAAATCATGGAAACAAACTTCCTCTTTCTCTGTACCTAGTTATTTAAATGTCTGATTTGTCAATGAGTCCAGACAAAATAAAACCCTCACTGGTCACGCTGAAAATCAGCATTTTATGAGAGCGCTGTTCATGTACGTAACGTTCAGAGTTTTCGCTTTGAGCCAAGCTCCCAGCTTGACCCCCATAGCCCATGTACTTGATGAATCATTGTGGTACCTTGTAGGTTGTGCTGTTCAGCAATCAAGGGAACATGGCCTATGTGGGAAATACGGAACAACACAGGAGGCGACCAGTATTTCTTTTGAAGATGTACCAATGTCAGCTCCCAAGTTTATCTTTATTAGCCTGTTGAGCTGCTTTTTTTTCCGCAGAAATCAACACTTTATTTCAATAGCAGAGGCCTTCCATCCATATGTTTCACCTTTATGTCTAGGTTTTCTTTAAATGAATTTTCTGTTGAAAACAAGCTGTATATATGTATATATATTTTACAACTCTGAAGTTGCATTTTAAGCAAAATTTGATGAAATCATCACTTCTTGTTGAATCACTCAAAATGTCACATCACAAGAGCAATCCAGAGCAAACCAGAATTTCCAGAATTAGGATTCTGGAAATGCCTCATTTGTTTTCACTGAATAGGACACAGTTTTCCTGAAGGATATTGTTTTTTTACAGCTTCAGGTGAATAGTATTTAAAAAAACCAATTACCCCAAAGCCTTTGGTCATTTTGTGTGTGTATACTGCAAGCAGTATTTGCATACACTGCTCATCCTAACACTAAACACACGGTTATAGTAAAAAGCAAATTCATTTGCAATGGAACAAGGTATCTGGGAGCGTGTGTGTTGGCAAAGGTGTTTGTAGCCTCTCGTTAAGTCTGCCAGCTTTTCCCTTGACTACTGCTGTGTTACAGGACTTCTGCCTGGGTTGAGTCAGAGCCACCTGAACAACTTGCACTTTTATTGCCAGTCTGGCGAGGGAAAATAAACCAAAATCAGTGGTGGAAAGTGTTTTGCTTTGGTTTTGCTGTATCTAAGATATCTACATGTGTACATAAAAGGAAGCAGAGTTGAATTGTACTTTACAGAGCTTTTCTGGACTAATGCTAATTTCTGTGTCCATGCAGTTTCTGTCACACCACTGATTTTTTGTGAGATTAAACTGCATGGGCATGGCTGCCTGCTTCTGGATATGTGACTTCATTGACATGAACGAGACACCGTATGCCAGGAATAATGTTTTCCTTGTCACACAGTATTTGCCAGCACATGAAATGGGTTTTGTTTTGTTATCTGACTTCTCTGTAAGGTGATAGTTTTCTCAACATGTGTAATTAATCTGTTTTGAAACATGTTCATGGCTTGGTGTCGGCTGCAGGGTTTCTTCGTTGTCACCTCAGGTCACAGGTGGCAAGGGAGGAGGGAAGAGATTATCTTTTGGGAAAAGAACCTGTGCCTGCATTTTCCTAATCAGATTTGTGATTTCTGTGTAATTGAATGCTTTTATTTCACAAAGCATAAGCTTCTGCTGGCATGCAGACTTCAGACATCTCTGACCTCTTTTGAACTTGCTAATTCTGAAGCTTTCTGTTCTGCCTTTCAGTTGTGCTTTGATTATGATGACTTTGAAAGAACTGGTCTTTGATGGAATCTTGTATGAGGCATCTCTCTTGAAGCAAGTTAAAACCTGTGCTTTAAAACATGGTGTTTGCATCTCAGTCAATACTGAGACACAGTGAGTTAATCTGTGTATAGCCCTGAGGGGATCTGCTTGGTATGGGATTACTTTCTGTGCCTGAAAGACCTTACACCTGCAAGGAATAGAAGTACAACAGTGCTGTGGAGCTTGTGGGTGTGCCTGGAAGCTCAAATCTGTGCTATCCACGTGTGTATTTCCATAAATACAAGCAGGTAAATTTCTAAACATCTCTGCAAGTTAGTCATCTGGGCTACTTCACTGCACATAGGATTGTTAACTTCATCTGGATGAGTGAGCTGCATTTGGATTCAGGAACATGCCATGACTGTCTTGATATCCTCTGCTTCTCAGTTGTCTTCGTTTAGCCCGCACCTAGGGCTAAACAATAACAGTTTTTCTCTCACCCAATGTCCCTTCCCCAACCAAGGAAGGAAATTGGGAAAAAGAGGGAGACTTGTGGGTTAAAATTAAACAGATTTGATAAAATAGAGAGACCAGTATCAACAATAACACAAAACACACAAAAGTATACTTAGCTACAGAGCTGCAGCAGGTTGTTCCAGGAATACCAATCATTCGCAATGAGAAAAAAGGAGAAGAGCAAAACCAGCCCCACCTCTTCCCAGCAAGCCCTCCCTTTTATAGTGAACTTGATTGTTAATGTTACAGAATACACCTGTGGGCCAGCCTGGGTCAGCTGCCCTGCATTTAAATGCTAATGGCCTTGATCACCATACCATGGCTGGCCACACACTGAAACAAAATCCCAATGAAATCAGGACATCAGTTCAGCACAACTCTTGCTGAATAAAAGGTTGCTGGGTTTCTGTGCTTTAACTTGCTTTTCTGTGCATTGCAAAGACAGTTGGGACTAGTGATTGAGTCAAGCAGGAGACTGAAAAGTGCTGTGGCCAGTGGGAACATCCTTTGAGGAAAGAGGAGAGCAGATGCTGTCTTTTGAGTTACTATGCATGTTGAAGACTGCTTAATATGAGCAATTGCTCTTAGATTCTCTCTACATTTAAACATGTTCATTAAGAACAGTTGAATTTCTATATCAAGCCACTTGTAGGTTCAAGGCAAATCAGTTTCTCTGGTTATTTATTAATTGATTTTGCTGACTCTTCCTCTGCTATTTGTTCTGCTTTGATTTCTGTAACAAAATAAATTTTATATTTGTTATTTTTTTGCAAAGCAAACAAAACACCTGAGTGTACAGACAGTTTTTAAACAAATACTGAAATCCCACTGAAGAAAAGGGCATTTGAGGACGAGCTTTGCAGCACTGGGGCGTAATGTTCAACCAGCAAAGAATGAGATAAAAACCTGGCTTTCCATTTTTGCTACCATCATTAAATAAGTGCAAATATTTCTACACACAAAATAAAGCCCTCTAATGTGAAGGTTGTGACCATTTTTGGTGCCTTTTCTGCCTCCTCATGTACATCTTCCAGACTTCTGAGGTCTTAGTGTGACCTAGCCCTGCCGTACTGCAAGAAGCTCTACAGTCTGATGCACATAAAGCTACGTTTTTAAATTCATGCATTTGATATGGCTTTAGGTACTGTGGAATGTAAAACTATGAGGCAAAACGTTGGAGGAACTAAATCCAGATGTTACAGACTTATTGGTGGGAACTGGTCATCCTCTTCTTACACATGCTTAAACCCATCAGCTGTTTGAATATGGAAGGAATTGCCAAGCGCTGTCCCTTGTTTTGAAGGATAGATCGCATGTGGAATGAACCTTTCCTTTTTTCCCAATATCAAGAGCAGCCAGTGCCTGCAGACCAGAGAAGATGCCATCTAAGCTTATTTAACTCTCAGTTTCCCTGTGCGCAACACACAGTGTCATTACAACTGGTTTTTGGTTTGTTTTTCTTTTTTCCCCGCTTTTTTTTCCCTTTAGTTGTTCTGTGGAATTTGCCATGCAGCTGAAATTGGAAATTATCACTGTATTTTTAGGGTTGTTTTTTTTTTCTGTTCTCCATTTCTCAGCAGTGTTCAAAAAACTGGAAATGCAGCGATCTTTTCTGAAATATGTATTTAAGTAAATTAATGGAATCATAGAACCGTTTTGGTTGGAAAGGAGCTTTGAGATCATCAAGTCCAACCATTAACCTAACGCTGCCAAGTCCACCATTACACCATGTTCCTAAGCACCGTATCTACTCGTCTTTTAAATACCTCCAGGGATGGTGACTCCACCATCCAGCCAGTTCCAATGTTTGATAACCCTTTTGGTGAAGAAATTTTTCCTGATATCCAATCTAAACCTCCCCTGGCACAGCTTGAGGCTGTTTCCTCTCATCCTATCGCTTGTTACTTGGGAGAAAGGACTGTCTCCCACCTCACTACAACTTTCTTTCAGGTAGTTGTAGAGAGCGATAAGGTCTCCCCTCAGCCTCCTCTCTTCCAGACTGAACAACCCCAGTTCCCTCAGCCTCTCCTCATAAGACTTGTGCTCTAGACCCTTCACCAGCTTCGTTGCCCTTCTTTGGACTCTGTCCAGCACCTCGATGTCTTCCTTGTAGTGAGGGGCCCAGAACTGGACACAGTACTCGAGGTGCGGCCTCACCAGTGCCGAGTACAGAAGGACGATCACTTCCCTACTCCTGCTGGCCACACTATTTCTGATACAAGCCAGGATGCTGTTGGCCCTCTTGGCCACCTGGGCACACTGCTGGCTCATATTCAACTGGCTGTTGACCAAATTGGTGCTATATTTAAGAATTCAAGCCTCAGTAGAGCATAAACTGGAACATTGACTTTTATTGCTGATTTTTACAGTACATGCCTCAATTTTAGGTAGTTCTTATAAAG
This sequence comes from Nyctibius grandis, assembly GCF_013368605.1. Lineage (NCBI taxonomy): Eukaryota > Metazoa > Chordata > Aves > Nyctibiiformes > Nyctibiidae > Nyctibius > Nyctibius grandis. Next base: position 28,729,634 of record NC_090659.1, read on the forward strand.
GATTAAGAAAAGAAAATAAATTATAAAAGGCTGAAGAAACTCAGTGGTGTAAATTGACAAAATAGTATTGCCTAAAAAATCTGAGCTTTTATTAATGTATTCTGCAGGACTGTAAGTACAGTAGATATAAAACAGCACTGCTGTTCAGAAAAAAGCCCCTATTGCAGGCTAAGTGCTGCAGCCTCTTGTACTTAAGTGCCTGAACTTGTTCTGTCTCAGAGCAGTGAACTGTGAAAAGTTTATGATTGCTTTCATGGACTATACTGTTGTTGTCTGTAGCTTATTTTCTGTTGATACAACTCAAAAAGAGTTAAGGAATTCCTATGTCAGTCCCGGGAAAAACAAGTTTGCATAGCTGTCCTGCCTTTTATAGCCCACATTCCTTCTTTTCCTCAATTATAAAGGATTTATCGCACAATAGCATGTTAATTGTTGTTCATGTACACACCTGAGTATGCAGTGCCTGCCTTGGCATTACGTTCTTGTGCCCTGATTCTGCCAGCAGAGCTACGCAGGTGAACCTGTGCAATGGGGAGAGGAGTCCTGTGTGCGTGACCCTAAGTTTGTCCGTGTGCAATCACTCATGTAAACAGTGGCACCAAAACAGTTGAGCACCAGAGTCCTCATTCACTTTGTGCAGGTAATCCCAGTGACCCTGGTGAAGATCTTACAGTAAATAACTCTGCTAAGGTTTATATGCAGTTACAGGCTTTAGTGTTGTGTTTCTCACTTACTGGTGCTTTGTTTTTCCTTTTAACTTTTTTTTTTGAAGAAACCTTTAAGTCTTCTACTGGTATTGATTTTTCTTTTGTGCATTTATTATTTTAAACCTTGCCTTGCCGCTGCTTGTCAGAATTAAATGATCCAGTGAGAAAATGCCTGGTTTCAGGTTGGAGAAGGTACGAAGTCTTTTTGGTTTTGTAGGATCAAGATGGCTAAGCAATTATTGACAGCTCTTCCAGTTCTGGAGACTTTTGAGGCGGTAAGGCAGAATGGGAAGATTGTTTTCCAATTAAAGGCTAATACTGTGTAATATCTGAAAGATTTTATTGTGGAGGTTACCTACCCATTAGAGAGGTTTTGCCTGCTGTGGCCTGAATTGTTGTGCCTGACAAGTGTAGTGAAGTTTGGGATCTTGTCTGGAATTGTGTCTTTCTATCTGATTAGGGATCTGCCGTGCACAAAGGAGTAATATACTTAAGAAAGTCAGATTTTGAGCAAAACTGAGGGACAGCAGAAGTCCTCTTAGAACTTCCTCTGCAATCTGATAGCATTTGTCTTCGTCCTCTGGCTCAGCAAACACCGACAAGTTGATTGTCACTCTTGGGCAGCAATCAAAGTACTCTCAAAGCTTTTGTAGACTTATTAACAAACAGGCAAAGGGGAGAACAATCAGATCCTAGAAATATAGGAAGTATCTTGCTCAGCACCTGTTTGGCTGTGTGTATTTAATTTACACTTGTATTGTGTGTAAAAGTGAGCGTGTCATTGTAATCTGTGCTCGTTCATGAATGCAGCTGTATGCTCCACATCCTTCCCTTTCTTTTTCAGCTGACCGAGGCCCCTGGCCAGGAGAGCAAATGCTAGGCTGTAAGTGTGGAATTGGAGCCATCATGAGAAACTGAAAATAGCAGCTTCCACCGGGTGTAGATGGTGGTACTAAAGCAGTGGATTAGTTCATCAGATGCTTGATGTTGAACGTAAACATCTGTAATCAATTTTGAGTGGGTTTAGGGTTAAACAAGTGGTCTCCTTGAGGCTGGTGAGACCACTTCAGGAGATACTTAAGTGTTTTGCTGAATGAGAATTGGCTTGAAGGCTGGCATCAGGACACTTGGAGTGGGTGTGGCAACCACAAAACACAGGCAAAACTGATCCTGAAATGGTCTGATGTAGGTTTTGCGCAAATAGGTAACTGTTGTGTGTCTGAATGTCCCATTAGGTTGCCAGTTTGAACACTAAAAGTAAATGTGTTCTCTTAATAACAAATTATTCTTGTACGAGGATTTTTACTTCATCAGAAGGCTTACCAGCCAGTAAGACTTACCTGCCTACTGGCAGCTCCTCCTCCCCTGTCTGGCAGTCGTGTCCCTGGATCTATTCATTCAGCACAGACTGTTGGGTTCATGGTGACAGGCACTGGTATGTGTTTTCTACTAGATTGCGTGTAGTTTCATTAAAACTCAATGCCCTAATAAAATGTATGTAAAGAGAAAGCTTTCTTATGCATCCCACAGTTATAAAAATGTAGTGATTATCTTGTGAATGAAGAAATCTTTTTCCTAACATAAACAGAATTGTCTCAGTCCATAGATTAATCTCATAATAGATTAATCTTGAAATGAAAGTGTTATTTTTGTCTGCTTTGCTTGTTGTCTGCCAGAACAAAATCTACAGCTGGTTTTTGGAGCAACCTGCTATACCCTGAACTGTGGTGTGGGACATCTGTAAAGCAGCTTGTTGTTCTTGTCATTCTTCCTCAAATACCCACGTTTTGTACTGTGATAATTTTAGCACTTTGAACGCAGAACAATGCTTTGTCCTTACGTGGCTCAGGAGCTAATTTTGAACATTATGTGAAGCAGAAATACTTTGTTTTGTGGCTGAGAAAATGAAGATGAAATGGCGATTTGCTCAGAGTTGCTCATGGGGTGGCATCAGTGGGGAATGAGGTGCCAGGTCCGGCCTTGTGACTGCCGCAACAGAAGCCATCTGCTGAAGCGGGACAGCTTTGCTGGCAGGCTGCTGCGTGACATGGCTGTACGTGCCTGGTGTGGTAAGGACAGGTCTGTCAGAGCAATGTGGGTGGGTGAATGTGGAGAGAGGTAGGGGAGACTACCAGGTTCGGGCACGTGTGAAGAAGAGCATGTGGAGACAGGAGAAAACCCAGCACCTCTGGGTGAGGTGGTGCAGCAGTGCCTGGGGTGGTGGCATGGTGGTGTAGATACGTCCTTCCAGAGCCAGTCCATGTCTTCAGGGACAGCCCTCTGGATTTGATCAGTTCTCCGTGGCATGGTCCAGCTCCCGGTGAGCAATGCCCAAACTGCCCTTGGTGCCCCCAGCTTGCGCAGGCTCTGCCAGCGCTGGCCGGTGGGCTCTCTGTGAGAAGAGGGAAAGTGGGAGCGAGACCTTCCCAGGGCAGTGCAGGGACACCCTCTCCCATGGTTCCCCAAGCCAGGCCTGTCGTGGTTATTAATGGTAGCAAAACATTGCCTGTTAGGAAAGAAACCTGACTCACTTCTCATTTCGAGCTAGAAAATGAGCTGGAAATGGGAGATGTCAAACTCCATGAGCAGAGCCTCGTTTCAGGGCAAGAGTGGTGAATAACTCTTTAAGGCCAGTTTTTGTTAGAAGACTTTGAAAAGCATTTCATTATTTCTTGTCTAAGGAAAGGTAAATACATAAGAGCTCACGTAGCTCTAACATTTCAGCTCATAGCCCCCATCAGCTCTGGGGCCCCCAACATCAGAAGGACACAGACCCGTTGGAGCGAGTCCAGAGGAGGGCCACGAAGATGATCAGAGGGCTGGAGCACCTCTCCTGTGAAGACAGGCTGAGAGAGTTGGGGTTGTTCAACCTGGAGAAGAGAAGGCTCCTAGAAGACCTTCTAGCAGCCTTCCAGTACCTGAAGGGGGCCTACAGGAAAGCGGGAGAGGGGCTTTTTTACAAGGGTGTGTAGTGATAGGACGAGGGGGAATGGTTTTAAACTGAAAGAGGGTAGATTTAGATTAGATATTAGGAAGAAATTCTTTCCTATGAGGGTGGTGAGATACTGGATCAGGTTGCCCAGAGAAGCTGTGGATGCCCCCTCCCTGGGAGTGTTCAAGGCCAGGCTGGATGGGGCTTTGAGCAACCTGGTCTAGTGGAAAGGTGTCCCTGCCCATGTCAGGGGGGTTGGAACTAGATGATCTTCAAGGTCCCTACCAACCCAAACCATTCTATGATTCTATGATTTACTGATTTTAAATGCTAAAGTCACTGCATACTAAAATTTGGGCAATTAAGAGTGGTAACACTGAGATAACAGTTTTATAACCCTCAGACTGAGTAATTAGCTAAGAATATCCCAATTTCTGACAGAATAATTGAAGCTTAGAGAGGTGTTCATTTACATATCAAGGTCTTCATGAAGTCCTCAGGGATCACAGCTTGCTCTTTATGTTACACAGTCAGACTTGAAGTGCAACAAAGTTTAACATTTTTAAGTTGAGATGTTTCTCAGATGTGAGTGTTAAGGCATCAAAAATTCAACCACAACAATAAATATAAAAAATCCAGAGAAATGGCTCCTAAGTGTGAGAAATGGCTAGCAGTGTGCCCTTGTGGCCAGGAAGGCCAATGGTATCCTGGGGTGCATTAGGAAGAGTGTGGCCAACAGGTCAAGGGAGGTTATCCTGCCCCTCTACACAGCCTTGGTGAGGCCACATCTGGAGTACTGTGTCCAGTTCTGGGCCCCCCAGTTCAAGGAAGATAAGGAATTACTGGAGAGAGTCCAGTGAAGGGCTACAAAGATGATCAAAGGACTGGAGCACCTTTCTTATGAGGAGAGGCTGAGAGAGCTGGGTCTGTTCAGCTTGGAGAAGAGAAGACTGAGAGGGGATCTTATCAATGCTTACAAATACCTTAGGGGTGGGTGTCAAAAGGAGGGGACCAGACTCTTCTCAGTGGTGCCCAGTGACAGGACAAGGGGCAATGGGCACAAGCTGAAACATGGGAAGTTCCATCTGAATATGAGGATGAACTTCTTTGAGGGTGACAGAGCACTGGAACAAGCTGCCCAGGGAGGTTGTGTAGTCTCCTTCTCTGGAGATATTCAAAACCCGCCTGGACGCAACCCTGTGCAACATGCTCTAGGTGAACCTGCTTTGATAGGGGGTTGGACTAGATGGTGTCCAGAGGTCCCTTCCAACCCTAACCATTCTGTGATTCTGTGATTCTGTGATTCTGTGATAGGAAGCCTGTGCTATATATAAAGCCTTCGATTTCAGGGGAGAAGCTGTTCAGAAGTTCACTTCATCAGGTCCCAGCTCGAAGCCTTCTGAAAACTGGTGGAAGGATTCCCAGTGATAACAGCAAGCTTTGAATCGGGCCCAAGGTGAATTGTGGGTTTTGCTACTTTTACGGTATGTGTGAACACAACTGTCTTGATTTGTCACATGTGGGAGCCTAAATGATTCACATAGCTGCAGTATCGGTGCAAGGTTTTGGTCTGGGGTGGAGCGCACACATCTACCGCTTCCCTGCGGTTCCCAGAAGGTGCTGCTGAGCGTTGTGGGCTGGTCTCAGGTCCTGGGTGCTAGTGCCTGACATGTGAGTAAGGCGGTGAGAAGGGTCACGGGAGATGGAAAGAGCCTCATCTTCATGTGGTTCGAACCATTGCAAGCAGTGCTGCGGCTGATGCTGTGGAGGGCACCGCCCTTCTGTAGATGGACCTCATGCACTGAAGCTACTCCTGTGGAGCAGCTGCACATACATTGGCTGGGTTTCTCTCCTGGATCTTCCTGAGGCTGGTAGAGTAAGAAGTAAAGTTTCACTGATTTCTGGGCGGTTAATTTTGGTTTTTATAAGAAGTGGATTCTGTTGACAGATGCTGACAGTAATTTTGAGGAGACAAACGTTGTTTTGGTAGCTTTTTTTATCCTTATGCTAAATCATCCCAGCCATCTCTTGGGTTTGATTTATGCAGAAAATCTGTGTGCTTTGCACATCAAATTAGTAGCTTATTGAGGTGCTTCAGTTATCTAATTTAGCCTAACTTTAAGCAGCAGCTTGTACAGACCATGGTCTCAGACCTCAACAAATGGTGATGAAATGTCCCCATAGCAGTAATTTGAGATGCCGTGTGTGAGAAACTCCTGTAGCATAGCACTGAGCTTCCTTCATACCTGCCTATTGAATGCAAGGTTTTTAGAAAGATTTCTCAGAGGGGAATTTTGTATGAGCCCTTCGTCTTGGAGAAGATTCATCTAGAATTTAGACTAGACTTTATGCTCTGAAGCTGCTGATTTTAAATAAATGTCACTTAAGGATATTTTGAAGGCTTTTTTGCCGACTGACATGTTTTATTGTTTAATTACTTGAATAGTGGTGCTCCAAATGGTTTCTGGTTTTTGTAAAGCAGTTTCTACCTTTATTTTAAGCTTTTAACTGTTGCACAGGTTTTTAAAAGTACGGAACTACACTATTGCTTTATTTTGAACAACCCCAGAAGACTGCTTGATACCAAACTGTGTTTTTGATTTGAGTGTAAGTTGTGTTTGCAGGTAATGTACCTCAGTGTTTTGTTCTTGGTATGAAGTCATACAGGTTGTAAAAGAGGGTTGTTCTTGAGTAAAGCACATTTTACTTCTGCTGTTTGGCCTGATGGCTGTTAGCAGCCACTGACACTATAGAACCACTTTATAGTGAAACTTTTATGTGCCCCTTCACCTGTACCTCCTCTGTTCTTTCACTCAATAGATCAACTTCATGGTAGGTGGGCTTTCCATAACAGCGGAGCTGCGACTTGACATGTGCAACATGGCATTGCACAACATTGCTCTAGGAGCAGTGAGAGAGATTTACTATTTCACATGATTATCAAATCAATTTGCCCCTTCCAAATTCACTATAAACTGGGTCTGCTATGAATCTGAGCTTCAGAGAAGCCCGTGCTGGTGGCATTGCATAGGTTATTGCATCCTAATCTTGCATGTCTTTTCGCAAAGCTTGCTTTTATTCTTAATTTATGTTTCCTTTCTTGCTGCAGTTTTTTTCTCTATTTTGTATTGTAGGATCGGGATATTCACCCCTTGAAGATGACGAAGATGTGTATGCACGCAATAGATATAAAGGTGAATGCTTTGCTTATGTGCTAAAGAGGATCAGCTGATTGCTGAGAGAAAGCTTCGTTCTTTTTCTTTTCATGGTTTATAAAGTGTTGGTGATCCAGCTCCATGTTTTTTCTCATGGATTTTTAGATCAAGATTTAATTTCTCCTTTTTTTAACAACGGAAATTAGACCAAGTACTGATCACCAGTCTTTTATGCACCTGAGTAAGTAACACTTGCATTGCCTTTGCTCTTGGAAGATCAGGTTGTTAAATCATGAAAATCTCGGAAGAGCTTCTCTTTCTTCTTCATACATCCTAACAAAACCATCAATGATAAGCTGACTCAAAATCTGGGCCTGCTGATGGTAATGTATAGAAGTACATGCAAGAGAACTTGATTTTCATGACTTTTCCCCATAAAATGGTTTGCATTTCAGGTCAACCTGCTACCTGAAATAACAAGTAAAGTGTGTGTAACGAATGAATGTGTACATTCCAAAAACAAATTATGTAGCTGGATGAGTGAGTGAATGGACCAGCGTGTTTATAAAGCAAAATCAGCCTTTTTTCCCTATTCTAGAAGAGTTTGCCAGTCAGCAAGATTGAGAAGTGTTTTGCCACTACCAGTAAATCTTCCATTTACTATGTCCATTTTCTTGAAAAGCCTGCTTCTGTCTCAGTACCCCTCTCCTGTGCCAAAATCCCTCAGAAGCCTAGACAGTAAAGAAACTTAGCATTTAATTTGTCACTTTAAATGGTAACTGTGTTTCTTTTTAGTAAACTAATCTGTGGACATGCTAGAATTGTAATGTCATCATTTTGATTACTTGAAAATACTGGGCATCGGTGTCTTGCTGTACATTACTGATCTCTGCAAAGAATCAATGGGCCTTATAAGAGAGAAGTCACAAAGTAATTCAGACATTTATGAACAACAAAGAGGAAAGCACAGATGCTATGGCTGTGTTGCTAGTTTCATAAATGTCTTATGTTCCTCACAGTAAAATACTTTAGTATAAAATTTTGCTTTCAAACACAAGCAGAAATATTTCTCTAAAGCTTTATTTAGGTAAACTCATTTTTCTTTACCTTTTAACATGTAACCCTCTACAGACACCTAGAAAAAGAATTCCAGAGGTCATGCAGATAAATCAATGCCAATTCATGGCAGGGCAGGCAAGTAGTTAAAATGTGGATTCTGTATAAATTCCTTTTATATGGTGATCCAAAATGGATTATACTCATGTCAGCCAAAATGTCATCAGGGTTAAGTGAAGCATAATGACTCATTCACGCAGATATTAAAAACTGCCCTGAGTTTGGAAGCGCTACTGCCAAATGTTGGAGATCAGACAATGTGAATCTAAGAGCATAAAGTGCTGGAGTAGAAAAGGCTCACTCTTCATTAGCATACTTATTTAAGTTGGTATTGGGGAAAGGGGGTGGAGAAAGACAAAGCAAGGAAAAATGAGCTGAGTAGCTACATTCAGAGCCTCTCTTTATATGTGCAGACCAGCATTTTGGGTATGGCCCATTGCTCAGCAAATAAAATAAGCCAGCAACAAATAACAAAATGAATTTTCTTAATTTGTGTTAACATACATAAGCAGCATTGTTTTTCCTATGCACACATACTCACTAAACAGTGCAAGCGAGCACACAAATTCGTCCTCTTTGGCATCTGCAAACAAAACATTGCACTTTATGGGGGGGAGGCGGGAGGGGAATCGACCTCCTACCAAACCCTTTTGTCTTCATCTGGATGTTTTTCAACTTGCTCAGCTTTCCAGAGAAACATCGCTGAGACTTTCTGTGCCCACAGCATTTTTAAAGAGTATTCCCCTTCCTCCCTGGTGAACCCTCAGCTCTGGTGGCTGGTGTACCAGCAAGCAACAGTACGGCCGGTCACTTTGCATGCTGCTTGTGAAAGAAATGCTCATCTGAGGCTGGTGTTTAAATAGGACTGAGGGGCTGGGGGAAGCGATGCTCTAGAAAATACTTTCCTTCCTCCCACTTGGCATGGCTGTCTCAGACCATATTTGATAAGGAAAGGCTTCTCGAACACAGCAGTTCCTGTGTTCATCACACCTCTAGTGCCACTGCTCTGATGATCCTCATTCCTAGTATGTTTTCTCAAGTACTGGAAATGATCAAACAGTAGCCCTAGCTGCAGAGGCAACATTGTGGCTTCAACCATTTCTGCTTGCTGCCTGTTTTCCAGTGGTTTCAAACACAGGATTGAGTTTCTGGAATTTTTTTAACTACTAAGTGATAATGCAGGCTATTGTATCGCTAAGGAATGGCACAAGCTTTCTATTAAACAAAGAAACCCACTACATAGGTCCTGGTACTTAAAAACTCAAATTTCAGTTAGGTGAACAGACCCCAGTACAGATGGTGAAGCTCCAGAAGAGGTGCCTGGGAAACCCGTGGCTTTTCTTGTTCCCAAAGCTTTTAGGAACCCGGCTGATCTTGTCTTGAGGCAGGGAACAGCTTGTGTGACCTCTCGGGGCCCCACCCAGCCCTAATATTCTGTAAATACTCCATGTAGCTGCTTAGCCTTTGAAAACCAATATGTGCCTTCACTTAAACAAGCTTTGGTCTAAAACCTTGTTGCATCGTTTGGTGTGCTTTCAAGCACATAAGCTTTTCAAGTTAGCTGGGGTTTTTTTCAGTGATATCAGTTGGTCTCAACCCAGACATTTGCCTCCTTATAAACCCTGCCTCACCCACTTTCTTCTAATCACATTCAGTTCTAGAGTAAGCATAATAATGTTTTAGATCAAACAGACGTTCCTCCTAAGCTCTTCAAGTTATCTGTATCCAAAAGCATGTCTGTTTCTGTTTTTCTTTCTGACAGTATCATTTGGTCCAGTAAAAGAGGTATTACCCCTCCCTAGGAGCCTTGCTTTGTTTCTCTCTGTAGCTGCAACAACACCACAGGAAGGGCTTTTTCTTTTCCAGTATTCCGTTTGTGCATTAAACTGCATTTCTTAGCTATTGGCCACTTTTTTTTATAAATATATATGCAGCTGTTTACTCAAGGCAAGCATGTTTGTAAAGCCTCACAAGTTTGCAGATAAACTCTGGCAATTTGCAATACCTGAAATAGCTGCTTTGCCTTTTTTTTATTTGTTAGCCTCTTGATCATATTGCAAAGTCTGTTTGTCTTGACACGCTTTACAAAGGAAATCAGCCGTGTGCATTTGCACCTTTTATATGTGGAAAACCTGAGGCATGAATATCTTGAACTGATTTGCTGAAGGATTACCTAGCTGGCTGGAGCAAAAGCTCAGCCTGCTTGAGTCTTTCTCCCCACTGTTGTGCCCCTTCAGCCAGTGTTCTCCTAGTAACTTCAGGTTTAAACCCTTCTGCAGAAAAACTGAGGCCTCTTCCTTAGTTAAGGAGATCCTACAGCAAGTGGGAAACACTTTTTTTTTTAAATAAAAAAAAAAAAAAAAGAAGTTTAGTGTCTCAGGGCATGAGAAAAACAAGGACACAAAAGTTGGAAATTTTGAGGATGAGACCACTGAAGGGGAGATTGTGGAGAAGCTGTTGTTAGCTCAGGAGGAGGATTTCTCCAGGAGGTGAACGAGACACAGGCTGCCTCTGTGAATCCAACACGCGTGGCTTCCCTCAGAGAGTGGTCGGAGGTGATGCTTGAGACTGCACCCGTGGCAGTGCAGCTACAGAGGCTGCAGAGGTGGGTGCTGTCATTACTTCAGCAGCAGCTGATTGACTTCTGTACCTGTTAGCTCACAGTCCTCACCTCCTCTCACAGTTTTAATTTAGTTCACAGCAAGCATGAAAAATGTGAGCCACTGTGATACAGCCCCTCAACAAAGTGGCCCAAGTCAGTGGCCCAAGTCAGTTGATGTTTTTTTTTTTTAATGTCTTTTGGTAACTATGTGATACAGATTAGGGTGAAGGACAGGAAATAGTTCTAAAACAAAAAACCCAAACAAAAACCACTCTCCACCAAACTACTTTTTCATAATTGTAACATAAATAGTGGAGGATGCATTTGACGTTCAGTACTTCTGGAAAACAGGACCATAGTTGGAAAAAAACAGAGATGGGATGATTGTGTGGCTGACCCAAAAAGCTGAACTGTACTCTGCCCCTAACGTGCTGTGTGCTGTTAGACTGGTCTGCTCATTCCCTGTGCCTCAGTTACTGCGTATTAGGTGACACTGGGAATTATGCCACTTACACATCTTTGTAAAGGGTTTTCACATGTACTGGTGAAATACAAAAATAAGCATGTCACCATACAATATGACTGCTTCAGAAACCAACTAGTCTGGAGGAATGTGCTCTTGGTCTAGTGAAAAGCTTGACAATTAGACTCTGATTTTAGTCCTCAGATGCTATCTGTGTTGATTCAGGACCAGCACAGCAAAATGTAGGGGCAAAATGTAGTTTCCATTGGGAAAGTGTAAATATGTCCTAGAGATCTTGTACACTGAATATAAATATCCCGTGTATGAGAAATATAACAGGCTGTATTGATTTTTGTTTAGTTATGTGTGGGGATGATCGAAATCATGTAGAAAAATGTACATGATAACTATAGGAATTAAGAGCTAGATGTGAACATCTGCCAAAGATGATCAAAAAATTATTTTAAAATGTCTTCTGTGACTTCGTAAGGGTGAAGGCTAAAACTCTCTGTGTTTTGTTTGTTTGGCTTGTTTTTTTTTTTCCATCTTCCTTGTAGACTTCGAAAGTTTTGTCATGTACCTCCCGCATGTCCCACATTGTCACACAGGATTTCAGGACCTGTCATCTTTCTCTTTTTGTCTTGCAATCCCTTCCTCTCTCCTGATATGTCCTTTTCAAATCTTGGAGCTGAGAAGGAGCAGGCTTAGTCACTCCTTGTGTAGGAAACTCCTACTGAGAAGCTGCCCACTGCAGAAAAAGCACAGCTTTCTTTGTGCACCCTCTTGTCAAAGCTAAACAAAGATTTTGAAGCTTTGTCTGGGAAGGGGAAATCTGTTCGATACTGCACCCATCAGTATCACAGTATTGTGTTAAGTCCTTACAAGAAGACAGTACCCATATCCTGAGTATTTTAAAGTGTAGCCCTGACCAGTTATTAAAGGTTCAGTTTTATGTACATGTGTTTCCCTTTTTCCCATGAGTTTGCTAGGAGCATTAGCCATGAAGTCTTAGCCAAATTCCAGCTTTCCTCTGACCATCCATGTCACTATCCTGCATCCAGGAGCATCTAGAAGGTGTTTCTCATACTTCAGGCTACATTTCCATGATATTAGGGAAAGGTAGTCCTCCACCTGCCCTTTGAGGTGAAGAGTATAACACATGAAATCCAGACCTTTGAGAACATTTAGAACTGGATTTAGATTTCTGCAGTTTGGATTCCATTTTCTGAATCACAGAATCACAGAATGTTAGGGATTGGAAGGGACCTCGAAAGATCATCTAGTCCAATCCCCCTGCCGGAGCAGGATTGCCTAGACCATATCACACAGGAACGAGTCCAGGCGGGTTTTGAATGTCTCCAGAGAAGGAGACTCCACAACCTCTCTGGGCAGCCTGTTCCAGTGTTCGGTCACCCTCACCGTAAAGAAGTTTTTCCTCATATTTATGTGGAACCTCCTGTGTTCTAGCTTGCACCCATTGCCCCTTGTCCTGTCAAGGGATGTCACTGAGAAGAGCCTGGCTCCATCCTCATGACACTTGCCCTTTCCATATTTAAAAACATTAATGAGGTCACCCCTCAGTCTCCTCTTCTCTAAGCTAAAGAGACCCAGCTCCCTCAGCCTCTCCTCATAAGGGAGATGTTCCACCCCCTTAATCATCTTCGTGGCTCTGCGCTGGACTCTCTCTAGCAGTTCCCTGTCCTTCTTGAACTGAGGGGCCCAGAACTGGACACAATATTCCAGATGCGGCCTCACCAGGGCAGAGTAGAGGGGGAGGAGAACCTCTCTTGACCTGCTAACCACACCCCTTCGAATACACCCCAGGATGCCATTGGCCTTCTTGGCCCCAAGGGCACACTGCTGGCTCATGGTCATCCTGCTGTCCACTAGGACCCCCAGGTCCCTTTCCCCTACGCTGGTCTCCAACAGGTCTGTCCCCAACTTGTACTCATACATGGGGTTGTTCTTGCCCAGATGCAGGACTCTACACTTGCCCTTATTATATTTCATTAAGTTTCTCCCCGCCCAACTCTCCAGCCTGTCTAGGTCCCTCTGAATGGCTGCGCAGCCTTCCGGTGTGTCAGCCACTCCTCCCAGTTTTGTGTCATCAGCGAACTTGCTGACAGTGCACTCTATTCCCTCATCCAAGTCATTAATGAATATATTGAATAGTACTGGTCCCAGTACCGACCCTTGAGGGACTCCGCTAGACACAGGCCTCCAACTGGACTCTGTCCCATTGACCACCACTCTCTGGCTTCTTTCCTTCAGCCAGTTCACAATCCACCTCACTACCCAATCATCCAGACCACACTTCCTCAGTTTAGCTGCAAGGATGCTGTGGGAGACAGTGTCAAACGCTTTACTGAAATCAAGATAGACCACATCCACTGCTTTACCATCATCTGTCCACCAGGTTATGTCCTCATAAAAGGCTATCAAGTTGGTTAAGCATGACTTCCCCTTGGTGAAGCCATGTTGAGTGCCCCTAATGATCCCCCTATCCATCCTTGATGTGCCTAGAGACAGCACCAAGAACAAGTTGTTCCATCACCTTTCCGGGGACGGAGGTGAGGCTGACCGGTCTATAGTTACCCGGGTCCTCCTTCTTGCCCTTTTTGAAGACTGGAGTGACATTCGCTTTCCTCCAGTCCTCAGGCACCTCTCCCGTTGCCCACGACTTAGCAAAGATGATGGAGAGTGGCCTAGCAATGACTTCTGCCAGCTCCCTCAGCACCCGCGGGTGCATCCCATCAGGGCCCATGGATTTATGGATGTCCAGATTGCTTAACTGGTCCCTGACCCAACCCTCATCAACCAAGACAGATTCCTCCTCTATCCTGACTTCTTCTGGGGCCTCAGGGGTCCGGGGCTCCTCAGGACAGCCTCCAGCAATATAGATAGAGGCAAAGAAGGCATTCAGTAACTCTGCCGTCTTTTTATCCTCTGTCTCCAGGGCCCCCACCTCATTCATCAGTGGGCCTACGTTGCCTCTAGTGTTGGCTTTACCTGCAATGTATTTGAAGAAGCCCTTTCTGTTGTCCTTGACCTCTCTTGCAAGGTTTAATTGCAAGGAGGCCTTAGCTTTCCTAGTTGCCTCCCTACATCCTCTGACAACAGACTTATATTCCTCCCAAGTGGCCAGCCCCTCCTTCCATGATCTGTACACCCTCTTCTTCCACTTCAGTTTGCCCAGCAGTTCCCTGTTCAACCATGCAGGTCTCCTGATACCCTTCCTTGACTTCCTACCTGCTGGGATGCTCTGATCTTGAGCTCGGAAGAAGCAGTCCTTGAATGCTAACCAACTATCTTGGGCCCCCTTACCTTCTAGTACCCTGTCCCATGGGATTTCCCCTAGCAATTGCTTGAAAAGGCCAAAGTTGGCCCTACTGAAGTCCAGGGTTGTAATTCTGCTAGCAATTCTGTTCCTGCCACATGAGATCCTGAACTCTACCATCTCATGGTCACTACAACCAAGGCTGCCCTCAACCTTCACCGCTTCAACCAGACCCTCCTTGTTAGTGAGGGTAAGATCCAGCAGCGCTCCTCTCCTAGTTGGCTCATCCACCATTTGCATCAGAAAGTTATCATCAATGCACTGGAGGAACCTCCTGGACTGAGCATGGCTGGCTGAGTAGGCCTCCCAGCAAATATCAGGGTAGTTGAAATCCCCCATGACAACCAGGCCCTGTAATTGCGAGACTGCTCTCAGCTGCCTGTAGAAGGCCTCATCACCCTCCTCATCCTGATCCGGTGGCCTGTAATAGACACCCACAACAGTATCACCCCTGCCAGCCTGCCCTTAATTTGCACCCACAAACTCTCAACTCGCTCCTGATCCGCCCCTGGACAGAACTCAATACATTCTAGCTGCTCACTCACATAAAGAGCAACTCCACCACCTCTCCTCAGTGGCCTGTCTTTCCTGAACAGGACATAGCCATCCATGACCACATTCCAGTCATGCGAGGTGTCCCACCAAGTCTCTGTAATTGCCACTAGATCACAGCCCCCCGACCGAACATGGATTTCTAACTCTTGTTTATTCCCCATTCTGCATGCATTGGTGTACAGGCATTTCAGGGAGCAAGCTGAGCAATATGCTAAGTATATACTATGCTTGTGAATGAACGTCGACACCTTCTGAAGGATTTGACAGTAGGAAGTGCAGGGGTTTGTGCTGTCAAATATATGCATTGTGCCTGAATGCATGTTGCACTTGGAAGCTACAATTTGCTACCAAAAAGAGAGGAATAAGGTCAGATCTTTCTCAAAAGCTCTTCACTTAGTCTGTTGGATTGGGCACTTGCCTTCAGATTTAATCACGGCAATGGTATTGTGCCCATTTGCTGGTAGAAGGCTATTTTGTTGGCGACATAAAGAGCATTTGAATGTTTCAGTGTGGCACCGCAGAACTGCTGAGAACAGCGAGGGAGCTGCTGTTCTTGCGTGCTTCACAAGTTCCAGTTCAGCCTTAATCCTGGGTGCTAACTTGCAAAGTAGCTTTGCAAAACTGGAGCAGTGCTTAAACCCTGAATGGTTGTTCTGACACGTGGAGGATGTGTACAGACAGGCTTGACGTATTGGCAAGATGATTTATGTAAGTCACATCCTTTCTAACTGTGGGAGAGCTTGAACTACTGCAGAGTTCAGGCAAGGCAATGTCCTTTACTGCACAAGTTATTATGGAAGGTGTTTTAATTTTAAATGGGCAGTGAGAGAGCTAAATGTTGTAAAGATTGCAACTACAGTTAAGACCAAAGGTGTGCCTAATGCAAACTTTTGTTACCAAAGAGAAGTTACATGTATCCATTTAAAAAACAAAAGAGGGAAAAAAGGGTCCAGTTGTCATCAAACTGTCCACATGGTGGCACACTTATTCCATGGACAAAAAAGCATAGAACACCCCCACACAACTCCCCCCCCCAGTCTAATGGCTACAGTCTTTAATGTTTGTAATAAAAAAGAGCTGCCAGTCTTTGAAGGGCTGCCCTTCTGGTGTGTAAGACTTAGTGCACCTTGCTGCACTCTTACTTCTCCACTTTTTTTCCATTTCATCTCTGTGACCTTGAATAAAGAAAGTGATTTTATGTTTGTGTCTGACCTTTTACATTTTGTGAACTACTTTGAGTGTTTTTTTTGTTCTCTGTGCTAGAAACACCATGGTGCTCCCCCATTAAGGTGAAACATGGTTATGCAAACTGCAGGACACCTCAAGGGGAATACTACAAGAATGTGTTGGGGACAAGATGTGATATTCGCTGTCAAAAAGGCTATGAACTCCATGGCCCTCAGCAGCTGATTTGTCAGTCAAGCAAACGCTGGTCTGGGAAGGTGCTGTGCAAACGTAAGTAGCTATGAAATCTCTGTGTGTGGCTTGCGCCTCAGATTCAGCAGACGAAACTTTGCTTGCCTTTGAAACAGTGATCTTGGGATTGTTATTTGCATTTTAAACATTGACTGTATACTTGGATATGTATATTGGCTTGTTGCTGAGGATCTTACACTGGTACATGGCATGACAAGTGTCATGAGTGGTACAAATACTCTTGGCAGAGGACAAAAATAGGGAATGTTTTACGAGTGAGGGATTTTGATTTGTGGGAATAATTTTACGACAGAGCCCTAAAGCTGCTTTAAGATATTGCCCGTCTTGGATTTTGTAAGTTGACACAATTTGTGTCAGGTGTCTAAGTGGGCTCTTGCAGTAAAACATTTTCTGAGAAGAGAGGAATAGGTACTTGTCAGCTTTTTCTCATATAAATATTGCATTAGGCCGCTGTGTCTGTAAAGTTAAATTTGAAACACAGCTAATAAGAACAGTGTGAAAAGCCTCATGTGGAACATGACTTTCTGCCACTTGTTGTTTGCTAGCTGCATCCTTATTTCTGTGTAATACCCCCCATTCACATTACTCTAAAGGGGGATAACAGGTTTCCAGAAATCTTTGTTTTCTATTCCAGAAAAGCGCTGCCCCACCCTGTCCATGCCGACCAACGGGGGCTTCAAGTGTTTAGATGGTGCCTACTTTGGCTCAAGGTGTGAGTACTACTGTTCACCGGGATATCAGCTGAAAGGCGACCGTATAGTAACATGCATGGACAACAAAGTTTGGAGTGGCCGGCCAGCATCCTGCGTTGGTAAGTAGGATGGTTAGTCTGCATCCTGGAAAGTCTACATCTTGAGGTACCTGCTGGTGCCCGAGTCCTCCAAATGAATTCCAAAATGCTCTTTTGTCCAGTTCTTGAGGGGGGGGGAAAGCAACTGCCACTTTTGAAGAAGCAGAGAACAGTTTTCCAAGGGATAACAGCGTGTTCTCTGTCACTTAGTACTTTCAGTCCCAAGTCTTCCTTACACACACGTTATCAGGTCTAAGCGTTATCACTTTAATAAAGATGTGGCTGGTGTAAATGGTCAGTGTTTTACATGCTTATAACAACCTTTGCTGATCTCCTGGGTGACTCATTGGTAGTCTGTAATTACTGTGCTGCTCTTCTAGCACGTTCTCTGTGCTGGAGTCTGTCCTGCTCTCTGCAACTTAATGATAAAACAGGTTTGAAACTAAACCCTTTGTCTGACCTCCCCTGTTGCTTTACTTTCTTGGGATCATGGTTTCCAAATATATCCAGGGAATATGAGTGGACTGTAGTTACCAGCATGGTTGCAGTGAGCTAAACTAAATTTCAGCCTAGTTCACATTGGTTATGCCAGCAATTTTCATTACATAGCAGTCTCCCAGGAACCTCAGCTGGAATAATTGTTTCTATATACATAAATTAAAAGAGAGATAAAGAAATACTGAGATTTAACTTTTCCTCCCTACTAATGAGATTTCAGCAGATAGTGAAGTCTCAGCTGCTGCTCTGGTTTCTGGGAAGTCTCTGATAAAAGGTTCAGCAGCCACCCACAAAGGAAAGTATTTTTTGGCCGTCTGAATTGGCTCCCAGTAATTTAAGCTTGTGGGTGGTAGAGTATTTGTGCTCAGTGTTTTCTGTGTATG
Source organism: Nyctibius grandis (assembly GCF_013368605.1). Lineage (NCBI taxonomy): Eukaryota > Metazoa > Chordata > Aves > Nyctibiiformes > Nyctibiidae > Nyctibius > Nyctibius grandis. Next base: position 28,747,609 of record NC_090659.1, read on the forward strand.
ATAACTTGGTTTTCCTCAGAATGCCTGTGGCTCAGTCTAGGTTAGCAAATGGCTTTGGAGTCTCTCCACTGTGGCCTGATGTTCGTAGAATTTTGTTCAGGTTCCCTGTTATTTGGTGTTGTACAAATGTAGAAATGAGCCTGCTGCTTAGCTCTAGACTGCTTGTGGTGTCTCTTGTTTTTATTTACAAAAACAAGCCTTGTCCTTTGCAATGGTGTGGGCAGAGGAAGAAAAACAAACCCTTTTAAGTTTGGGAGTGATAAAATGTTGTCCTCTGTATTTCCTGGCACTTTCAGAACCTCATCTGTTTGCAGCGACGGGGTGCTTATTACAGAGTACGCTGTCTTGCAGAGTAGAGTAAGCAAGTGTGTCTTAAGCAAAAAAAAGAGGCTAAGTTAGCACTACCATTTCTTTTTGATTCCAAAAATGCAGGATAGTTGTTGCATAGGGCATGATTGCAAGTCCCAAGTAACCCATGAAAGTAATACTCTTATTTCAGTTCTGGTAATACCACATAGTATGGCGAAGACCCCTTCAAACCTTGTGTGCATGCAGTTCCTATATGCAAATAGTGAGTTATGCAGCTAGCAAACTGTTTAATAAGGTTATCTTTTGACCTCTTGGTAGATAGGATAGAGATTGTTTTGTGACCAGACATGACCCTAACAGTAGAATGCAGTTTGCAATTGAACACATATCCCTTACTGTAATTCACTAGTTACAGAAAAGTCATCAGTGAACAGCAGCCTATGAAGGCTTACCAGTGGCCAGGAGAGAACTGGCTGAACAGCTTCACTTCCAGCTGAGAATTAAAATTAAGGTGAGGGGAGCAATGAAATATGAAGACAAAGAGACTGGTTTATTTCTTACTTTAGCATATAAGCAATTAGTTGCACTGTGCACAGTAGGGACATTACATATGATCATAGGCATGGGCTGGCTGGTAAAGTTCATGTCATTGCATCTTTTAGATATGCTGGAGGTATTTAAAAGATATGTAGATGTGGTGCTTAGGGATACTGTTTAGTAGTGGACTTGGCAGTGTTAGGTTAACAGTTGGACTCGATGATCTTAAAGGTCCTTTCCAACTAAAATGATTCTATGATTCTATTCTATCATTCTACAAATAGGTAGGGAAGTGGCCTGGGGACACCACAGCTATTGGCATCAAGTATGGCAAAATTACTGCAGACCTGAATTTATAATCCTCTTGAAAGCAAGGGGCCTTCCTCTACCGTTTTGTACTGAAGTTGCGCTGCTTAGCATTTTTGCACAAAACTACACGGGGTTCACAGTGCAGTAGTGAAGATCCATTTAGGAAAGACATAAGGTTAACATCATTGCTGAAGCATGTATTCATTAAAAGGGGGAAAAAAGATGGGTGTTGTTTTTTTGTTTTTTGTTTTTTATTAAAGAAAATTGGGTGTGTTTTAGCAGTCACTTACGGAAGCCCTTACAGACAGTGAGTATTCTGTCCTAACAAAGCAGACTGTCTGTCCATGGTCCCCCTCTTATAAGAGGAAGGCTATTCTTCATGTTGCTGAAGTAACTTTGATTTAAAAAAAGATCAATATGCAGCTGCTTTTGGTTATCAGTTAGCTAAAAATGCCAATACTCACTTGAATAATATTTCCATTATATTCTTAATGCACTGTAACATAGATTGAAATAGGTAGTTTCCTCCAGAAGACTGAAAAATGTCACTGTCTTTTCTTCATTTTTAAATGAAACCTTTATAGGTTTCATTTTCCTGCTGATTGTATAACAGAGGTTGTGGTAAATAGCTGTCACCATGCTAAATCATCCTTTTGTCACACCCTAAAACCGTATTAATAGGCAGTTAACTAACAGCTTCCAACGAGGGATGTCTGAAGCAAGCTTTGCACTGAGTCATTAATTATACAGGCCCTGATAATGGATGTTTTGAAATACAGAGCATTGCCTTGTGGAGAGGGGTGGGGGGAGCAGGACAATGTTTTTCCTTCCCCCTTTTATGATTTCCAGTCTCTTAATTTCTCTATGTTTTTAACACAGACTAATGTTTTGAACCAACTTCCAGCCATCGTTTCATGTCATCAGCAATCAGTAATAACAGCGTGCTTATGTAGCAGCAGATCATTTACCTGTCCCATATGGACTCTTGAATATATGAGCAGTGGGCATTCAGTACCATCCCTCTGTTTCTTTCCTCTTCTCATCCCAAATTCACAAGCAAATAAACATAAGCCTTTAACAAACTATGAGAAAGGCAGTTAACAAGCTCTTTAAATTTTGTTGAAGTTGTTAATATGGCCAGTCCCAGACGTATGTTTAAAAAAAACCAAAATTAAAACCTGTTTGAAAACAGAGCATTTTTCTCCACAAAGGTCAAAAGGCTGCTTTAAAATTTGGTATTCCACTGCGGACCTCCTGATGCCATGTCTGCAATGCCACTTCCCTGCATGGAGCCAGAGTACCAGTTGCTGCTGCCGAATAGGCAAGATAAGCAATGACTTACAAGAATGTGGCTGAACAGCACCGAATTTTTTATGAAAATTCAATTTCTCTGCCCATGATTTAAACCTTGCAGGCGAGATTCACTTGTTTAATACATATCTCTGCTAAACAGCTTAAATAAATCCGCTTGGCTTTTCATCGGTCTTTCAGCAGTGACACTGTAGTAAAAGTGTAAGACTAGCCGTACAGGGTCAGACACCTTGCAGCGTGCCCTGGCTCCAGCTCTGACCAGGAATACTTACTAAGTGAGAGAGTCTGACAATCTGGCGCTTACAGGATGATTTTCCCCTCTGATAAAACCTCCCCAGCAGTCAGCAATCTTATGGGTTCCTCCGCTGGGGTTTGTTTTGGAACCAGTTTAGTTTTCTGACCTGCAAGTGGGCACCTTGCTCACGTCATACATGTTATTGAAGGCATTTGGGGGGGAGAGAGAGGGGGTTATGTTTCAGTTTCGTCATTTGTGCATTTGCCTGAATGTTCTCTGGTCACATTCTCTGCATTTAAATGTGTTGGGTTTTTTTAGGCCTGTCTTCCTTCTGCCAAGCTGTGGCCAAGGTGTTTAATATGCTGTAGGTTGGCTGCAACTTTGTACACACGCAAAAGGAAAAAGACCTGAGCGCTCCTTGGTTTAACACATCCCAGTGGCCACTGCAGTTAAAGAGCCTCTTTGGCCTCTTTGGTAGACAGCTGCTTTGTCTTGGTCCGTTTCAAAGCAGAATTATCCTGGTGGGGTTCATTTAGTGCCTGTTGAATGCTAAGAGGCATCTGAAATGACCAAAGGAAATATCCTTTCCAGGAATTTTTAAGTCCAGCTAAAAAGGCTGCCTGGCCCCTGGGTGCTTGTTGGGTTTGTTCCCACAGTAACCTCATTGTTTGTCTTTACGATGTGGAAATTAAAACTGGTTCATACCAACCAGTCTTCTCTGTGCTAAATAGCGTAATAAGCTTTCTGATTAATTAAGTGCTTAAAACACTGGGTCATTAAATGCCATTCTGTCTTTTATTCCAGCATTACATTTATTTAATGTATACTGTCCATAGCACAGTGGTGAGCTGTCGCCACAGTAAACTAACCAGAGACAGAAGCAGCCTTGGTGAGACTGGGTTATTTCCTACCCTAATTCAGCTACACTGCAAGGGTATTGAGGGCAACATAGTTTGTAGAGGAGGGCAGAGCTCTTGCTGGCTGCGGAGTGAGCAGGTTTCCACACATAATGGGAAGGTACTCTAAAAATAAGGTAGTGAATAAGAAACACGAGGGAAGGAGACCAAGTGCTCCCCACAGCCGGAGTGGATGCTTGAAAATCCTGCTCACTTACATACTGTAGCAGATGAAGGAAGGAAAAGTGAATGAACTCACAAAGTGAAAAAGTTAAAGAACCCATAAAGAAGAATCTTCTTATGTATCTTCAGTGAAGAGTGTTCTCGTAAAGTACAGGAAGCTGTTTCTTTTTGATTGCTCCACACCCTGTAGTGGGAACTCACTCTTGCTAGCTTCACCTTCTAGTAGGATCTACAAAGAAATCAACAGTTATCCTCCCAATACTATAGGAGGAGATATATATATTTTCATTATTTATTTACCAATAAAAAACCCCACAAAAGTTAGCGTTTGTGTAAGGTAATTTGCAATATTCCTGATGTTTTCTGAATAACTTTGGTATGACACTTACTTGCCTATGCCTCCACCACTCCTTCCTGTGCAAAATTATGACAGGAGCTCTTCCTATGGAGGTGCCTCACAAAGCAGCGGTGTTTGGGGTTGGAGGAAAACTATTTCAGAAGGACTAGAGAGAAGCTAGTTTTTGAGGGTTCCAAGGTCTTGGAATACCAGCAGGGATGCACTTGCCCTAGTTAAACTGGTAGAAAACATTGTGTGGTGCTTGTAGAATATGAAGGTCTATGAAATGATTTTTGTATATTTGATACTTTCTAAAGACCCAAATGTTTTCTCATTGTTATTTTTTTGAAAGCAAGCCAGACTGTGCTTTATATCTGCCCTGCAAATGAAAAGACAAGGCCTGCCGCCCTTTACATTTAACCAGCGTTTTAGGGATTGCTTTCCATTTGCAGGTAAAGAGCAGTCCTGTCTCTGCTCATTTTTAAGGCTGGTATGTGACTTCATGGATTTAGACTTCATTTTTGACGTAACCCAAGAGATGGTCGAAAACCTGAGACTAAGCTATTAAAGGTAGATTCTTTAATTAATGATTATGATGGTGTTTGGGCTTGGTTTGCCCATGCATTTCTGCTATGCTGGCAGGATTGGCAACAAACGTGGCTGAAGATGAGGAGCTGTGCATCACCTTTATCCTCCATCAGGATCTTTTATCATCGCCACTGTTCCTTTACTCCTGAATAATAGTCACAGTGTTCTGGTAGCAGTTAAACAAGCTTTCAAAACTTCCCTGGTCTACTTTTTGTTTTGTATTACCTGTAAGGCATTATGATAATTACTTGAAAAAAATCACATGCAGCAGCAATTCTCTGCAAAATTACAATTGTGTCAGTCTTTTGTTGTTTCTCTTTTTGCCGTTGCTGCAGGAAAAATAACCAGCATGTTAACAGTAACATGCAAAGTTATCGTGCAGAGATATTTATGTTCAGTGTGCTTTACAAATGTTCTTAATCACAATATCTACGGCACAGATGAACAAAGAGAGGAAGAGCAGATAAACAGAACGTCCAGGCACCCCGGGTACAATTTTGGGCATCCCTCCTTAGAGTTCAAAGCTAAATATATGTCCATTTGTTGACATTGCTTTTTAACTGGAGACTATGTAAAGAAATTTACAATAACTACTTTTAAACGTTTTTTTACATTGCAAAGGGTTGGTCATTGTCGTATCTTACTCTTCTTACAAGAAGGTGAGAAGCACAGGCTCCACATGCCTTGTCTGGGATGGCTCCAGTGTTGAGGAGGCCAGATGAAGATGGTCCCAGGTTATGCTGACAGCAGGGCAAGAGCTGTGAAGAAAATGTGTAGCTATAACAGATGCACAGGTGCCTATTTCTGTGACATTTATTTCAACAGATACTGAACCTCCGAGAATCCAGTGCCCGAGTGTGAAGGAGAAAACTGCAGAGCCCAACAAGTTGACGGCCAGAGTGTTCTGGGACACCCCGGAGGGACGGGACACTGCTGACGGGATTCTGACAGAGTAGGTGCAAATCTGTAGATGTTTTGTGTTTTCTCCTTTTTATTCCTGGGGTCCTTGGTTAGCAATTCAGCTGATGAGGGTGGCCAGGTACCCTTTCCCCTTAATTAAGCCAAGATGCTTATTTATAGCTGTCGCATGTCACTGGCCTATAAAGAACTGCATGTTTAACTGAAAAAGTTGACAACTTGGAGGTGAATCATTCAGGAACTGGCTTCTACATGAAGGGTAGCAGATTGTTGTGATTATTTTGGAGCTGATGGAATAAACAACAATAGCATTTTGACTGCACCTGTGAAATTTTCCAGAACTGCTTTGTGGGTCTCATAGTCAACAAGTTTTCTTACAGCGAGTTACCTTTTATACATAACAATGAAAGGAGAATAGTGCATTGGAGGTGGCAGCAGAGGCAATTTTGACTGTCTTAAAAAAAACAAGGTGAATTGTGTCACAAAATGATATCTGCAATCATCTTTAGGCTCCTTCCTGAAGTAGTGCTGCCTGCTGATGTCCCAGCACTCTGTAGTTACCTTTAAAGTAATGCTTCTCATTTGAAACTTTGGTAGCTTTAAACACTGGATTTAAACTTAACACTTCCTTCAAAATTTCCATGTCAATTTTTATGGTTTCACAGTCACATTTTCCAGAAGAGCAAGGTGTACTTGTGATGGTGCCACTGTCTCTGATTTTCCCATCTTTATCATGCAGGATTTAGTCAATCTATCTAGATTATTGTAATGGTAAGAGTACAGAAAATCTTCTTCTTTCAGTAAGCAAGGTGGATCTTTTAACAGTATATTAGTGGACTGGTTAAGCTTAAAAGCTCAAAGTTGTAAGCTTAAAGATGTTTATAGTTTTATGTGAATACAAAAAAGGTGTTGAAAGACGCAATGAAATTGTCTTTTTATTGCTATAATTTAAATAATATCAGGAGAAGAATTCATTGCACAATTAAAACCAATATTGCTGTTAAGGTCTGATATAATAATTCTATGGTAATTAATAGCATTAAAAAATCACACCTGATAAAATAAAAACTTTGAAAAGCTTAAGAATAAAAAAATTCCGAAGTTTTTTTTGATGAAGTAATGTCTGGCAGGCAAAAAAAATGGGGAATATCCGATGTAGACTTTGTCATATGAGTAAATGTTCCCAGCCCGAAAGAGGCTAGCTGTTGAATCTGTGGAAGCTTTTCCATAAATCACGTCTCTATTTTTATAAAATCTTGCTAAGCTGTGATGTTTTGCAGAGTATGCAGTGCTTTCCTTAAATGCGCTGGATCCTGCAGTCCCGTGAGTACGTAGGCTTTTCCATTATGTGGAATGCAGCTACTCAACCTCACTGCTTTAATACTGAGGCTATGTTTAACACATCTGAGTTCTCCTGCTGCATTTGCAGGATAGGAACAAGTTCCAGGTGAAAATGCTGCTGTGGATCACCACACCCTTCTGCTGTGACAATAAACCTTGCTTTCTATTCCATTTCTGTACATATGAAGTCACAACTGACAATCATAGGAGCAGTACAGAGCAGCCAGGTGGGGAATGTCCCCATGGTAAGAGGCTGGAAGTTTTCTTACACTCCACCAGCTCTGGGTTACGCTGCAGCCCTGAGAGTGGGTTATTCACGATACAAAATGAAGGAGGCTCAATCTCAATTTTTCCTTATGTAAGGAAAAGGAAGCTCGAGTTCCTTTGTGCGTGACATGATGCTTGGCTACGCTATGGATTGTCTTACAGGAAGCGAGCAGGCCCTGCCCGCTCTGCCTGCCTTGTGTCAGCAGAGTAGGACCCTTTTGTACTACTCCAGGATGGGCTGTTGGTAGCAAGTGTAAATGCTGTGGTCTCTGCTGCCCAGCTTCTTCCTTTGCTTACTCTCAGTCTTGAGTCATGTAGTGCAGCCACACAATCTTAGCATGCCACAACCTTCACTCTTCAGGCTTTTACAGCATGGTCAGTAGGAAACTACTGGTGAATTTATGAATGCCTGTCCTGTTTTATCTCTTTTTTATTTTTTAGTGTTATTTTGAAAGGTCTGCCACCAGGGTCACATTTTCCAGAAGGCGACCACAAAATCCAATATACCGTGTATGACAGAGCTGAAAACAAAGGCACTTGCAAATTTCTTGTTAAAGTCAGAGGTAAGAATGATTGATGTTTTACCCTATAAATACAGTCACTGATTTGCATCTGGCTTAGTAGGCAATTTAAGAAATGTCCTCATTTCTATATTTATCTGCATATGTATGTGTATATAAACTGTTGATGCTGGAAGGGAGAACACGGTCTTGCTCAAGACCCTGGGGGCCAGGCCTGCAGCAGGATGGGTGGCCGGCACTCTGCACATCATGGAAGAGCTTCATTGATCGGTCCTGCCTCCAGCTCCACACCCCTTCCCTTCTGCTGGCTTATGCCTCATACTTAGCTTGTGAGCTGCTGAAACAAGTATGCGAAGGAGGTTTTTTTCAGCTGTGACTCATGTTTATCAAGCAGGGCTGCCCTTTCACAAGTCCAGATCTTGAAATCTGAAGTTGAATATACAGAGATGAAACCTGTAGGTTTCAGCTTCAGCTCTCTTTGTGCTCCATGACTTTTTGTCATCATGATACCACAATCACGTGCATACACCTATACATCTGTATCGTTTTAGTTTACGTATGAGTTCAGAGGGGTCTTTTTGTGGGTTTGGTTGGGGTTTTTAAGTACATGACTCTAATAATATAGAAAGCAAACAGAATAATGTCTTCTGTATTGGTATTCCACTGCATGCTACCCTAGTAACAAACAAGGTGATTCATGCCTTGTCTTTATTTTTTTTTCCCTCTGGCTTAAAGTCAGGCGCTGTGTGAAATTAAACGCCCCAGATAATGGCTACATCAAGTGTTCAGGTGATGGAAATAACTATGGTGCTACATGTGAGTTCTCCTGCATTGGTGGCTATGAGCTGCAAGGAAGCCCAGCTAGAGTATGCCAGTACAATTTGGGGTGGTCAGGAGTGGAGCCAACCTGTTCACGTAAGTGAGTATTTCACCACTTTATCAGAAGAACTGCCAGAGCAATGGTTCTTGTGGCAGTGAGAATTTGGGAAGAGGGTGTGGGGTGGAATACAGCTGCAAACTTTAATGCCTTAGAGGTAAGAAACTAAACATCTTCGTCTCCTCTGCCAATTTGCACTCACAGCTGAAGCCTTTGCCACCTTTAGCTGCTCTTTCCTAGGATGATGATGGTACCTCACAATGGGTAGTATGTTTTAGCTCAAAGCTTTCTACAGAACTTCACATTCTGGAGTCAATCCATCTTGCAAGCCAGAACAGCTAAAGATAAAATTGTTGGCATCAATGAGGCCACTATTTCACGCATATCTTCTTTATAGTTATTTCTTGTTCTTGTGCTTCTGTTATCTAACAGTTTGTGCTTTCAGAAACAGATCTGTTTTCAGTATGCTCTATAACTTTTGTTTTAAATTTAATTCTAGCCATGAATATTAATGTGAATGTGAGGACTGCAGCTGCACTTCTAGATCAATTTTATGAGAAGCGGAGACTGCTAATTATTTCAACTCCTACTGCAGCCAACTTCTTCTACAGGATGCAGTTGGGAATGCTGCAGGTAAAACACATTTCGGGGTGGGGAGTGCAACTATTTTTTTTCCTTAAAGAAAGACACAAGAGGACAGGCTCCACTGTTTGATATAAATCCGCAAACTTCAGCTGTTATATTGCAGCCACTGGAGCACCTGGCTGAAGCAGTAGTGGTTCTGAATTAATCCTTTTTACATGGGTTTGAGTTGAAAGATCTCCCCAGTCTCTAATTCAGCTCCATTCTGGATTGTGCTGCCTCTGACTCACCAGTCACTGAATCCCAGGCAGTTCTGGCCCTCTTCCAACTTCCCCAAATTAATTTAATATTTACTTGGGCTCAATAATCATTCCCTAACTCAGCTCCTAAAGAAGTTGAAAAAAAACCCCAAACCACCCAGCGCTTCAGTGGTTGCAGTTTATGCAAACCAGGATTACAGACTTTGTAACTACAATGCAAGGAAGTGTGAATAGCTTCAGAAATAACCAGTGCACCAGCCAACAAAGGACCAGAGACTCAGCATAGAAGTCATCCAGAGTGCTGGAGATGATAGCACTGGGATATTTTGTTCAAAAAAAATAGGAAAACTTCTGGTAATTGTCCTTCTTATGTGTTGTAAATGTGGTGCTCTTGTTGAGTTCTTGCTAGACTTAGGGATGTGTCCTCAGGGAAAAGAGCCACTCCTGTATCTTTCACAGCGGCGAGTGCTTCTGTCTTGTTTCTTTTCTCACAACTGAAACAAAATTCAGTATAAATAGTCATTGGGATATGAACATGATGATGTTTTTCACTACTGGCTTCAGTTACAGTTGTATTAAAAAAAAACTTCTTTTCCCTCAGTAGATTAACTTGGCAAGAAAATTCAATGTATTGATCAAAATGAAATAGTTTAAAATACTAAATTTAATGGCTATTGTACTTTTCCCACTGCTTGACAGTGGTCAGACAAGTTGGCATGAAAGAAAACTTTCTACAGTCAACTTCTATTTCACATACCTTGCTTTGATTGCCAAATTAGATTACTGGCACAATGCTTAATACCCTGGCATCTTTTCCTGTCATTACAAAAACAAGTTTATATTTCTCCTAGGTGGTCCCTGTGTGTTGTTTTTCTTGGAGTAGTTAAGAATCTGTCATTTAACATCCCCTGGAGCCATGAGGCTCTAGTACTTTGCAGCGAGAATAGAGACTTTTCACAGTATGCTGTCATTTCAGTTTAAGCCATCTCACTAACTAAGAAGATCAGACTCTTCATGAACGCTTGCTGCAGGCTCAAAACAACCCATTTCTCTCTCTGATAACTAAACACACCTCTTTCTTCTTTTAACCCTTCCAGCCAGCACAGTGTGGTTTAGACCTCCGACATGTTACTGTAGTTGAATTGGTTGGTGTCTTCCCAGCACAGATAGGAAGAATAGGTGTAAAGCTGCTGCCCCCGTCACTTGCCCTGCAACTCAGGTAACGTAAGCTCTCACTACTGTTGTGTTTACACCTTAGCATATATAATGTATTGCTTTTGATTCCCTGCATTTTATTTTCTAAATATACATATTCTACTCTAATGTACATAGCTAGACATTGGAAGGTAGATGTTAATTCTGTGAGCAAGTTTTAGGATTAATTTGCTCTCTAGCTGTGTAACAGCTACTGCAAATTCATGGGCATTTGGTATTTATGAAATTAAGAGCATAGACTTCAGCTGGTTTCACATTTAAATGGGCCCATTTAAATGTGAAACATGATGAAGTGTATGCCACTCTTTTTAAGTGCCATGTCTTCCTTGCCCCTTTGCTCAAAATGAGTGAATTTCTGAATTCATATGAACTCCCTGTGTATTAATAACTATGAGCATGTTTAGGTCTGTATTTTTGGGTGCTGCCAATGAAAACGCTTCAAGTATGTCTGCTTTTGTGCTGGAGTTAGTCTGATGCAGTCATGACAGGCCGCGGTCACTTTGCAAGGACAGCCTTGGAGCAGCTGCCAGTGCAGCCCCAAATGGCAGTGACAGCTCATCTTCTCTGCAGCACTGCTGGTGGCTGTGGCCAGGCCAGGAGGGGAAGCAGGGGTTGCTCTTTGAAGTCCCACATGTAGAAATGATATGGGCAGTATTTCAAAGGGGAAATTATCTCAGCCTCCGCAGCCTGACTATAACATTCAGCAGTTTTACTGAGGTGCCTAAACTGTTTTGACTTGGTTTTAGACTGGCAGGGGGTTGGGTTTTCACTTGAAAGGGAGACTTCAAGTGCCAGCATTTCCTAGGGACAGGAGGACTACAAGAGCCAAAAGTGAAGGCCTCATTGGCAGGGAAAGTAGTAGTTACTTAGGCAAAAAAGTCCAGGAGTATTTTAGGCAACATCTTCTGTGATGTGCCTGAGGAAATGGAGCCAGTTTTAATTGGGGACAATAAAAAATGCTGACAAGTCAGTGAGGTTTTTTTGGATTGCAAAAAAAATAAAAACATTTGTTCTCCATAAAAGGAAAAGAGAGCACAAAGAGCCTTTCTTTTACTCAAAAAAGTAAAAGTACTTTTACTAAAGTTGAAATGGTTTTCTTGTGGCTCTGTAGAAATAACAAGCTCTGGTAACACCTCATTCCCTGCCCCCCTGCAACCTTTAACGGAGCTATGTTTTGGAAATTGGTATGGTATGACCTGCCCTGCACTCAGTGAAAGTTAGTTTTCCATTTGATTTTTTTTTTTCCTCTGTTGTTACTGCAGTGCGTGAATTAGCATTCCAGTTCTGGAAGGCACTTAAATAAAAATAAAATGCACCCTTAAACATCTTGAATAAAAATACTGTCCAGAATTGGCATTCAGTAAACTAATGAGCACAGGTACCCTAGTTAAAATGTTGGAAACCTCAGGTCAGCATTTGGATTTGTAGAAGGTAAGCATTTTTCTTAAGTGAGATGAGGCACAAGAGGAATGCAGTTTCCTATCACCATAGCCTAGCTTCAAACTTTATTTTAGTTTGACTTTAACAGCCAAGCTCCCTAATTGCAACAAGATGATTCCTAGAGCACTCAAACTTGTTAGAAGGCTGAGGAAGGTCAATTTTGATGCTTCGCACCTTACCAACATCCCACCCAGACTCTCTTCCTCATGGCAGCTTTCCTGTCCTCACACCATTCTGTCATGGCTGCCTGAATTTATTTTCCCCACACCAATGATGTTGACTGACCACATGTCTAAGGATCTTCTAGTTCATTACTCCTTCACGCAAAAGATGAAAAGAGCACCAAGGATATTTTGTTACTGTCGCACCTCCAGAGGAGGTCAAATGACCCCCTATTACCACTTGGAAGGAAAGGGCTCCGCCATGATTAGCAGCAGCTTTTGTTCTCCTGAATTGGAGTTACCACCAGGTAGATGGTTAATATTAGGAAGTGATGAAAACTGACTCCAATAATTTTGCCCTGCTTTTTCTCATTGTGGTTTTATAACATGTAGCAACCAAGAAAGAGAATAGTCTACTTGTAACTCCAGCTCCATCGCAATGGTTTTCTTTAGGCAACGTATATAGTACTTTTTTTATCTTAGGTTTTTTTTTTCCTCTTGTGATAGCAATAAGTAATGGCATGTGCTATACTAACAATCAGAGGTCTGAGAAGAAAACAGAGACGAGTGCAGTTTTTCCCTAATGCAGAGGTACAGCCTGCAGCACATGCAGACACCCACTCTGTATCTGACTCCTTCTTCTTACAGCTGAAACAAAGCGGACCCTATATAGCCCCCTCTGACCATCCCCGCCTTCCTCTGCTTAGACCCAACAGGCTGTTCTGCCATTTATTAGTTTGAACTGCCCAGGTGGCAGATGACGGGCTTTAACAAAACAAGTTACTTATTTTGCAGGCTGCTGCTGAGGATTCCCCATTACAACTTCAACATCGTGGTGATGGACAAGCACGGAATGGACAAGGAACGCTATCCTTTCCCAGCAACGCCAGCCGAGCTCTTTGCACTTATTGACAATTTTCCCTTAAGAAAAGACGAGATGAAACTGCAAGCAGAAATTGGTCAGTCATGTCCCTAATTCAGGATTGCAGGGCTTGCAGTTGTCAGTGAATTTTTGTTAATCCACGTAATTCTCCCCTTGGTGCTACACAAAGCATGGCTTTTTTAATCACTGATGTACAGATTTTTTGTGTGTATTGTTAAGTCTGCCTGGCTGTGTAGCTACTCTGCATAGAAGTATGCATGATGCTTTTTTGTACTTTCAGCCATCTTTAGATAAATGTGTACGTAGGATTACTACCCAATGGTATTTCTTGTACAGAGAGTGAAGAACTGAGGCACGTTTCTGGGAGTTTATTTTGGATTTTTCATTCAGTGTAAAATTGGTGTTTCTTTCTTACTGTTTGTAAGTCTTTTTATTAATAAAATGTTGTTTTGCACACAGATAGTTGTCTAAAATTCCTCTTGGAGATAAAATTTGATTGATTAATTCAAAAGTTGGATCAAAATTCCTCTCTGCAAACCACTATAACAGGGACATTATCCTCAGACTGAATGTGTACAAGCAACCCAGCAGTGTTTTTCAGTTCCACTAATAATATGGTTGATCACAGACACAAAGCATAAGCCAAAGGCAATGCAAGTACCTGTTTTCAGCCACAGAGAGGGGAAAATAGCTGACAGCAGGAGAGTGGAAGTCATTGCCAGCAGGAATACAATAAAGGAACAGTGAGCAGTGTAGAAGATGGGCAGTGATTACTAAAGGCCACATACTGCAATGAATGATAGAAAAATATGCTCTTACCTGGTATGCTTCTGCTTCTGGCTTTTCATGTCCAACGGACTTGGAGTAGCAGATTTCTTTCACCTTTTCGTCTTGGAGACAGGCCATGCTGTTGATTTGATGGCAGGGAAACGTTATTCCCAGGGACAATTCATCAAGGATTTGTCATTTCCAGATCTGTGAAAATGTTTGTTTGCAAGTCACCACACAAATTAATAAAAAAGCTCCCTGCTTAATAATAAGTGTTAGGAGGCAATCAAAAAAGGAAAGAGATTTCTATTGTTTTATTATAGCCCACAGTCTTGCCAATCCCCTGCAAAGAATATACATCGTGCATGAAGAATATAAACATCAAAGGAGTGAAAATTGTGAGTTACAGCTTTGGATACCAGTTTACAGATAATGATGCATAATTTGACATGCCTGAAAAGCAGCACTCCAGTGTCTGCGCTGTTCATTCTTGCTGCTCGAGCACAGCCCTGTTTTTTCAGCCAAATGCCTGTTTGTCTGACCTAAGGTAGATGTTGTTTAATTTTACACTCTGGTGTCAGCAGAGGACCAGTTTATCAGCATCTTTAAAGCAATCCTTACCAGAATTTGGTCTCTTACACCCTCTGCAATTAGAAAAATCTCTCAAAAAGGTTGCTCCTGCAAGTGAATTAATGAGGGAATGAACGTAAAGAGAAGGAAGTCAGCCCTGACACTAGCTGGCAAAAGTTAATTTGTGGACTGAAGTGTGACAGCACCAAGGAGGGGGTGGGTGGTGGTAGGCCGTGTCTTCTGAACAGGATGGTCTGCTTCCAAGAGTGTTAAGAGGCTGTTAGTAAACATCCAAGAGTGGATATGAAAGCATGGCACGGCTCCGGTGACGACTCCCTGCAGTGCTGATGCCAAAGGCAAAGAAGACCTGGATGCACCCTGAACTCTGCAAGTGAGGGTGCCAGGTTTGCAAGCATGAGCAACCGGAGGGCAAGACAGCCCTGGCTGAGCTTTCCAAGTGTTGCTGTTAGGAATAAGATGCAAGGACAGGATTGGTGACAAAAATCACAGAAATAGCATTTCTGTTCCAGACCTGACCAAACCAAAAAGAAAGTAAGTTCTGGACCCACTATAAAGGAGCAAAGAGGGTAAGAGCCAGCATGCTGATGGACACAGCTGTACCCCAAGTTGCCTTTCCTCTGCTGCCTAACACCAGTGGTTAAGAACACTAGGCATAGCCAGGTACACCAAATCGCTTCATGCCTTTAGTGTCACACATGGAACAGAGACAGCCTGAGGACACATGCATACACATACTGCTGTGGCCACAGTTCTCTGGCTGAGGTTCTGCTTGCACATGCTTATAGCATGAATGCACAAGGTGGACAGGGTTTTTTTTCCCCCCCTCACTTTCCTCATTGAAAAAGCACATCAACTGATTTCCAATGACTGAAAATTAAAAAAAAAAACCACCACTCTAATGGGTCTGATTTTTCTACTGTGTTGCTGCAATTCCAGTCTGCTGCTGCTCCATTTTGATTTAGGTACAGAATCAGTGCATCGAGTCATCTTTCACGACTGGGTGAACAGGAGTGGGGGTTTACGATTGCTACAGTCAGGAAAGTGATTGCAATCACTAGGCTGTTACAGGAAATTGAATTAAGTGGAGGAGAGTGCATGAGTGATTGGATTACTAGTTATAGTTCTACACAGAACATCTATTAAAATCTTGTTAATAAGAAAAGCTGTTCTTGATTAGTAATAGAAGGTTTCTGGCATTTTCTGTTGTACGTTTTTGTGGGGAGGAATGGAACAGTGAAAAACATTATGTGCCATCTCTGTTTTGGAGTCAAATCAGCCTGCATGTACGGTATGCAGGGATGCGGCAGACTGGCCTTTTGGGAGAGGAGTGTTTGAACAAGGGACTTACTTAGTATTTCTGGCTTTAGGCCAGCATTTATATATTCAAATAAACTCCAAATATTCAAATATATTCCAATAATTCATCCTGTAGACTTTTGGTCCCAGAAAAATAACACTGTGTAAACAAGGTGCAGTATCTACACTAGTGCACTTTTTTTAAAAAAAAAAAAAGTTTAACAGAAAATTCAGCTCCCTCTAAATCACGCAGGCTGGAAGCTTTATTGTACTACCAACATGGCTCTTCTTGCCATAGCTCTAATCCTATCACTGCTGTCAAAATACAAATCCTGTTTCAAACATGAATTTTAGCTGGGAGGATTAAAGGCTGTTTCCAAGAAGCAATACCTGCCATGAGCCTCGTCCTTTCCATTCCCACCTCCAGGCTGTTCACTGCAGGAGAAGGGACAGATCACAGTGTGTGGATACAGCCACAGGCTGGAGGTTCCTGCGTAAATCTGGAGATACTTTTCAATTTTGAATATGAACCAAAAGACTTCAATCATTTTAGACCAGAAAAGAATTCGTGTTTTTGTCATTCAACATCTTTTGCAAACAAAACTACTGGGATAAATGGTGGGAGGCAGCAATTTCTCATGAGCACAAAACAATTTTGTAAATGGCCTGATTTTCCCCAGATCCTACCCAAGAATCCACCTAATTTGATGAGGACAGCCCCTGCCATCACATACCTCCTCTATGCCTGCAGAGCAGAGACAAAATTGAAAGTTGCACATCCCTGTTCTTGAAGTTCAAACCATCCCCTCTGGGACAGAAAGCGTTGGGTTTTAATGAAAACACCAATGACCCTTACAGCTCTGCACTAAATGACTGCAACATGCAGCTTCATTACAGCTCAGTACTTACATAAGAGCATGAGTCAGACTGCATCACATAATTAATGAAAATGCAGAGGCTAAAAAGTAACCTGAAGTACATTTAAATACTCTTATGATTGCAACCCACTTTTTAAATTGGAGTGGTGAAATAACAGAGCTTAGGCTGTGCAATCTCAGCGCTAGATCACTTCCAGCCGCTCACCTCAGTCTCTGTTAGTGCCGTGCATCAATAGGGAAAAGCGAGTGAGTCTTTCACACCATCAAGAGATGGCACAGCTCCCCTCGGCTGTGTAGCTGCTGCCCATTTCTCTCTCCCCATCTGTGGCTGAAGGATGTTTTTATGGCAGCTCGGTGAAGGGAAGAGTGGGAAAGTGTTTGCAGACACTGGAAGGCAGAGAGCAGCAAGGCTGCCTGGGCTAAAGGAGCCAGTGAGGACATCAGCAGTTGTGGACAGCACATGCATTTCTCTTGCCTCTTCCAATCAGTGGTCCAGCTGCTGCACGCTCTGTAAAATGCTAGGGAAACATGGGAAAGCCAGTGTCCATGCAGAATGTGCTAGTGCATATCTAGTTACGACCATATCTCCCATTGCCACCCATGCACCCAGAAAGTAACCAAGACCTGAATTTCAGTAATTAGCTTGGCCCATACTTCATATTTACAAGGAGAGCTTGGTATCTATCACCTCCAAGAGAAGGCGAGGAGAGACTGCAGTTCAATTGTCAGAAGTTAGAGAGGTGTCTTCCAGACCCCTGAGCAAATCCTTAAGTACAGTCCCAAGCAAAGGTACAAGGAGCAGAGAAATGGCAGGAGGGCTCTTCCTCACCTGCAGCTACTTTCCAGTTTATGGGTGTTTGAGCTCCCATCCCCATAAAGGCCAGAACCAGCATGGGGACAAGCTAGGCAGTGGTGTGAGGGCAAAAGAGCCAGCTGCCTGTGCCCAAATCATGCCAAGAGACCAGTGAACCTCGCTGAGGTGGTCTCCCCTTAACCTGGGCACGGGAACCCAACACACCGAGCCAGACTTTCAGACTGCAATGTGAGCAGAGGCAAGCACAGGCCCAGAGCCCAGGAGCATTATTTGCCTCCTAGTTTCTCAGACAGTGAGGAAGGAACAGCAAGACACAAGAACAGGGGAACTGGAGAACCAAGAGAAGATGCAAGAGAGCCCTCAGCTGTGAGAGGTAAGATGAAGTGAACATGACTCAACTGAAAGTATAAATTGAGTGATTGAATGCTTTTTGTTTTTTCTTAAAAAAAAAAAAAAATCAGGACCAGTAATTATAGAAAAGCGGCATTTTGAACATACCTGGATTTTCAGGTGGGCAGGACCTTGAACTAGGGAAGAGATAGGAGATTCAGAGATGGAGGGGAGGACCTGCTGAACATGCAGGGTTAAGGCACATGTAGGGTTAAGGCACATGTAAAATAACTCTCTAGCAAGGAGGAAGAGAACACTGCATTTCCCTTATTCTTAGAACTGCAAGTTAAAAAGAAAACAGGTTTAATGCTTATGAAATAAAAAATAGCTTAAAAAAACTTAAAGTGTAGAAATTAAGACAAACAAAAAAAGCACAGAGAGAGAGACTGTCAATGGAGTCCCACCTCTGAAGACATGCCAGACCTCTTGCATTATTCATCACATATAAGTGAAGTAATGTCTTTACCTCAATAAGATAGTATGGGATATTCCTTGGAGACATTATTATATTTTGCTGTAATGCATTTTAGGAGAGACAAGGACACAGCAACATTTCAGTATTTTAATTTAAAAGATAGAACAGTAATCTTGACAACAGCTGCAAATGTATTACCAGCCACCTTTGTCCACAAAACTGAACGTACAGTACACAGTACAAAAATGTTCTGGGCAGGAAACATTTTGTTTTGTCCAAATTTGGGCAGAACTTAACATACTGCAATGCCATTTACTGCTACTACTGTTCATGTCCAGCAGAATAATTAAACAAGTAGCTAGCAACAGATTTTAAGCAGAACAAAGGCAGAATGAGGGTTATGTGACACTTTGCAATTGCTGCTACAAATGACTACACTTGGCTTTAGGCAAACCTCAACAATTAAAACTATCCTCAAAAATATACACCGAGCTGTCAGGAGCAGTAGCACACAGCTATATATATGTTATTCCGCAAAGCAGAATTGTTAAAGTAACTAATCTAAGTAAACAGCCAAGATGCAACAAGGGTGAGTTTCAAAAGCTACCTAAAAAACACCTAAAAAGCAAGTTGAGATTCACTTTTCAGTGTCAGTGTCAATATACACAGTATAATGAACACTGTATTATTACCACTTATCAAACAGCATTTGCAAACATGAAATCACCAGGCAGGAAATTCATGGGACACAGTGGTAAGGTTCTGCTAGCGTGCTTCTCAGCATCTCCTGCTGAGTTATGGTAAAAGATATCACTGCAAATAAAAGTCTGCATCCTATTTTGTAATTCATCACACCCTCTACCATTTCTCTAGGGTTCTCAAATGTTAACATTTCTGTGTGTAAAAATAAATAAATAATAATAACTTTTTAAAAACTATTTAAAAAAAAAAAGAGTTTACAAAGTGCATGGGCCAGCTCTCAGGAGATGGTTATGTCTGTCATTGTTGCAAAGTGCTGAAAATCAATACTGTATGTTAGGGAAGTAAAATTTCAGGTTTTACCTTATATGGATGAAAATAAATGGGGCTATCACTTAACTGCTGCACGCTGCCTCCTTCCAGATACTGGAGATTAATGTTCAGGTAGAATGTTCTGGTGAGTGTTGCTGAACCGAAGGGAGGGATGAAGGGAAGAGAGACTCTTGCAAAGATTCAAGTACAACCCTTACTATCTTGTATGAATCCTCAAACTAGACAGCTGTGGAAATAGGGCTCTCAGCTCTTTTTCAAAGGTGTAGGAGATCCAAGCAGCCTTTCTCTTCACTGACTCTACAGAGCAAACTGCAAACTTTACATGCCTGAAGCTGAGCAACATGCATACCCCTCAAGAAGCCAAAATTATGCCAGTCTAAATGCAACCCTCCTGTTAACTCTCCTTATCAATCAGCACCAGTGGATGCTCAATGGCTGCTCTGCTGTTACAGTTTAGTTGATATTTTGCAGAATACAACTTAGAATAATTGCACTTGGCAGGGCCTAACCAGGCAGGGAAAAAAAAATAAATATTAATACATAAAAATGCTTCTTTCATGCTACCTCAGCATAATCTGCGTTGGAACAGGCACAGAAGAATAAGCTTCCAGTCTAAAGCACCATGATCAAAACATACTCACCATCCCAATGCCTTCACTCTTAAACCATCTGCTAAAGCATCCAGCTGGGAAGGAAAGATCAAAATGTGGCATCTAAAAGGCGTTCAAGGAAGTCAATGGCACTTGGATTAGCACAGGAAGATGGCAATAGTGTCCCTCAAAGTCTTTGCAGCTTTCCTCCCACCCTTGCTCAAACGTAGCATGATGGAGGTGGAAGAGATGGGGAGGCCATTTCAAACCTATTTTAGCTGGCTTTTGGCATCTAAGCATGCAAACAGAAGCATCAACATTTAGAAGCCTAAAGTCCCCATATAGCTGATAAATTTGAGCACAGAAACTTCCAGAGAACAGGTCTGGATACCAAAGTCTGATGGCAGGACTTGGAGAGCCCTCAGCATCAGCTCTTTTTGATGGATACTGGCAATAACCACACTGTCTAAACATGTATTTACTGCTCCCATTTGACATTTTACAGTGAAAGCTGCACTTTTCTTTAATGGGTCAAAACCTCAAAATCTAATCACAAGGCGGGAAAAGATAGTGATGAAAGCCCTGTAGTTACCTTGCTAGAAAAAATATGTATCCGAGTAAAACACATTGTGTAACACATTTTCAAAAACCACTGTAGAGAAGATTTCTTCTCCACTGACACATCTTCAGTTATTCAAGTCTGTGTGGAGAAATACTTTAGAAACATCAGCTCTGCTGTGTCTAATTACTCAGAGCACGAGTTTATGAATCAATGTTAAAATTGTGGCTATTTTTGCTTAAAAATTAGCCTTGAATAAACCATTCATGCACCTTTAATAACATAAACATACATGTAAAAGGAAGGCTTTAGCCTAATTCCTGTCTTTCTGTCTTTTTGTTCAGCCTGGTAACAGTATGTGATGACGCACAATTATAGGCAATTAATTCAAATATCTGGGAAACAAGAAATCACATCTGCAGTTAATCATCTTGTACTTTTTCCAAACCAGAAATCATTTTTGTAAAGGAAGAGAACAAAGATACAAGACAGATAATTAAATATGACATTTTCCACAAATCAAACCCTTCCTACAAATGTGCTGATAACACAGAACAGCAAAGCTTTCCAAATTGCTCTAGTGTTTATATGATGCTCATCATCTCTCTGAGGCTCATTTGAGGCAGAATCATATCTATTATATGCTACCATACTGCAGAATTTTCAGTGCTAACCTAGGAGGTAATTCCACTGTACTACTCCAAATCCCATCAATGGCAAACACCACTGCCTTGGCCAAAATTACTTCCAGGTGAAATTGTTCCTTTCATATGCTGAACTGCAATTGACACCTACAGTCTATTCATAGCTCAGTCTATAATTTCAGGTGCAGGCTCAGAGTGAAATTTTTGCCTTTTGGAAGGCCTTTTGGAAGGACAAGGCAGAACTTACAGCTCGCGTTATGAGCTGGGTGATGCTTCCCAGATGAGTCCATTCATCACCATAGGACCAAAATGGGCAGAAGCTGAAGTGGTAAAGCACAGACTTTTTCCTTTCAAAGCAAGACTTGATTTAGCCAAAAGGTTAATGCTTAGAAGGTTAGAAAATACCATTCAAAAATTAGACAAACTCTTGTACTCCATGTAAAAGTAAAAGGTTTAGTCCTGTTCAAAAACATGTTAAGCTTTTCAATTAGGCAAGAGAAAAAGGTTTCCATTTTGAGGTCCAACCTGGAGGAATTTTTGTGCTCTTATGATGTTCCCAGTTTCACCATCAAAATGAAACAAAACCAAAACATCCAACTGCCCAGTTTTCCTCTACAACTCTAGCTAGAATTTTACTCCGAAGAATCACTTTCTTTAGATTTAACAAGCCTTCTCTCTTTGAATCAACTTCCAGCAAGTGGAAAAATCAAGCTTCTGCCTCCATGTTAATATATTATTGTTCCCAAAGTAAATGCAGGTTTGCAGTACAAACAACCAAGACAACTCAGACAGATTCTGTAAAAGAAAGAGGTAGTTTAGGTGCCAAAAGTTAGGTTTGGTTTCAGTTTGGGGAAGCTGATACAAAAAAAAAAAAAACCAAAACAAACCTAATACTCAAAGAAAGATTATTATAAGAAAAAGGTCATAAAATGTATGTGCTTGATATTTGTGCTCTAATTTATCAGCTCACAGCATCTGCGGCATCAAATGAAAAGCCAGCTAAAACTAGATTAGACCTGCTTCACTGCTCAATTTGAGCAGGACTTCAGAAGAAAATGAAAAATAAAGAAGGAAAATGAAGTCAGTTTTCTTGAGCAACTACTGACTTTTGGTTCCCAAACTGAGGTTCTCTAAGGGAATTTCATTTTCAAAGATGACTAGGTAATTTCTGAAAATTGGGAGTCTCAAACTGGGCAAGCAGTACCTCCAATGACTTTTTAAAGTAATATAATAATTTTAATAAAAAAATACTCATAATGAAATAAATTGTTTTATTAAAACTAAGATACTATTTTTAACAAAAATAGTTTTTTATCTAATAATATCAGGTTTTTTAAAAGACTGCTTGTAAACTTCCCTGCAGTTTCAAGCCACTCAAATCAAAACCAGTATAAAGTATCCTCCAAAAAAAAAAAAAAAAAAAGGAATGGACATTAAATTTTAAGGTTTTGGATTCAGCTCTAAATACATGTATATAATTGTACACTAGGACAGCTACACATGTCAAAATTTCCAGCTGTATTTACTTAGCTATCAGTTCATATTCTGTTGTTCAATCTAGATTTCTTGCAATTTCTGAATTGTGAAGAATGACATTTGTATCTCTCAAACAAGTTAGATTTTATGGTCTTTATTCTTCACAGAAATCTTTGAATACTGGTGTTTTGACCTAACAGGGAATGACACATTCTTTGAATGTTCGTTTTATTCCCATTAATGTATGTAAGGATTATGCTTCCATATATTTCAGTTTG
This sequence comes from Nyctibius grandis, assembly GCF_013368605.1. Taxonomy (NCBI): domain Eukaryota; kingdom Metazoa; phylum Chordata; class Aves; order Nyctibiiformes; family Nyctibiidae; genus Nyctibius; species Nyctibius grandis. The sequence goes on from NC_090659.1 coordinate 28,770,510, forward strand.
TTTTCTTAGTACTAATACTACATTGCTTCCAAAAATAAAACACTTGGGGAAAAAAATAAAAAAGGTAAGAATAGCTATAGACGAGTTTACCAGTTCAAATAGGAAGCTATGTTCTAATTCTGGAAAATTCAGAAGAAATGTTGTTCACTCAGTTTACCAATCTTCCTTTGTCTTATACGCTGAGCAATCACATGCCATGCAATTATATTATTATCCAATCTTGCAAGCAGACACGTGCTGTCCTTAAAAAAGATTACAATCCTGTCTCATTATGGTAGGAGTAGCCCACAACAACTATTCAAATCAGCATGTTCTTTATATATGACCTGTGTAAATCCCCAGAGGATGGGGAATCTAAATAGGTGTAAAATCACTTTAGGAAACCAAATGGCAAAATTACTGTTGAACAATTGTCACAGTTAATAAGATTAATGATTGAATTGACCAAAACCCACTTTTATCATTAAATCTACTGTTAACTGATAGGGGGATGTTCAGGAGAAAAGAGTCCTACTCTGGTTAATAATTCACATGCGTGGGCCTGCCTGAATGGGATCCCAGCCCAATCAGAGAAAATTCCACAGTTGTGCAAATCATTCTGGCATGTGCTTTAATCACGTCACTTTACTACACGATCTGTTGAATCAAGGTCTTGGCTAGCTATGTCCAAACCCAGTATGTGTCTCATCTCAGTGACATATCAGATGGGGACAGGCATGTGAACATATTCCCTCTGTTCAATGACAGCAGAAGATCTTGGCTAGAGCTGTCAACTGAATGAAAAACACAGTAATACCATGTAGTTCTGGAAACTTTGTGGATTTGTTAAGATTTATTTTCATTGGACGCTCTTTGATTACGTTGAACTAAGTCTGCATTAAAATAACCCAGAGAACGCCAGAACACCAGCACTGTACACCAGCTCACCTGCTGCCTACTTCTAGCATGCAACACAGTGCATTGGCCTTCCTTGGTGGGCTGCTTGGTCCCAAGCCTGCCATCCTGCACCCTGCATAGCCCAACAAGCAAACACGAAAAAGAAACATTGTTTGTTATCCTTCAGAACATTATGGCTTCTTATCTTTCAAATACCAAGCACAGATTCACTCTGAATATGCTTGTACTGTATCATTGCTGTCTTCTAGGCCATCTTTGACCCACAAGGAGAGACATAAACCAGGCATTACTTACTGAATGACTAACTAGAGAATTTGCTGCCTCCATGCCCCCCACAGGGAGAGGTGTTCATCAGCTGCGCACCTGTCACCAGAAGGGACAAAGAAAGCCAGTCCAATCTCTGTACAAAGTCAAATTCTCACTGGCTTCAGGAGAAACATAATCCATACAAAAAGCCTGGGTTAAAAAGTGCAGAATGCATTAAAATCTCACTCGGAGCCTTAATATCCAAGGCAAAGAGTACAACCCTTCCCCACTTCCAAATGGGCAAAGTGACAAGAGCCTGAACACCACTGAAGTCAGGAGTACCTGTGGTACCCCTCAGTAGTTAAAGTCTTTCAGAGTCTACGTTTTCCCATGCTGGATCTCAGCATTAATATCCCCTCCACAGGAGCTCCCGGACTGTCAATCATCTTCTGCCAGAGGTGCTGCTCTTCCCCTTGAGAGTCCATCCAGTCAACCTCCTTGCCATTACTTACACCTGGCAATTATAAAAACATGAGACATTTTGCCATATTAGTAAGCAGTTACTTAATAACCTTGCTCGTTTGCTCCAACAGTGTGTAAGAAAGATGTCAGGCACTTTACACTACCACCTGTACAGGGAGTTACACTGAAAACAGGTAGCTCCTGGAGAGCACCAGTTTGTCATTACACTCCTTTGTACCACATGGACAGAGGCACATAAACCTCCCCTCACTCTGCACCACAAGCAACTTTCTCCTAACTGAGGAGGAATGGATTCACACCTCTTCCACATCACACCATCATCAGCAGAAAGGCTGCTGCTGGACAAAAGTAGTCTCCTCCTTCTCACTAGGATGCTAAGAAACACTTCCAAGGTATTCCCAGTTCTTCTAGACTGTGCAGAAATACAACTGGGCACCAAATTTTTGTGTCTTACTCAATGGAGGAAAGAACTAAATAATCTACTGATTACATGTTGCCTTCTCTCCCTTTTAATTTTCCCCAAGTTCCCGTATACTTTCCATACACTCAGTAACATTTCTGTCCTTCATGTACACAAATCATGTGGGATGAGAAAGAAGGAAAGCAGAATAAGAAAAGCAATCATGAGTCAGATGGGACCTTACCATTTCCAGCGCTCAAACGGACACCTCCCAAAAAAATATTACTGGAGAGTGACTCCTTGTCCCACACAGTCAATTCTAGGCAGACATTACGTATATCCCTTGAATTCAAGCCACTGAAAGCAAAGGTATGATTCCACTGGGGGTTCACACTCTTTTTTATTATGGGAGTTTTGTGTTTTGTAGCTTTGCTGTCATCTGGGAGCAGGTATCTGGAAGACACAGAAAATAAAAATTGAATATGTAGACAGGTTGTCTCATAATATTCACATGGAATTACAATCACGTCGAGGCTCAGGTGGGATCAGGACCCCATATCCTCACTGTTATTAAATTAAGCATATACCTGAAATGCATATTTTGCATTTGTGTTCCATTTGCTCTTAGAGTTACAATGTCAGTTATCACCAGCAGAAACTGGAATTAGATCTCCTGGCCCCAAGTCTTGGGTCTTAACCACAAACTTTTTATTACAGTGAGGCTAAATATAGACAGAATCATAAAAACGTTGGCTAGAAGGGGCTTCTGGAGACACCTCGCTCAGTGTCCCTCTCGAAGGACAGGAGGTCCTCCAAAAAGAAATGGAAGTGACTGATAAGGAAGGAAATTCAGCAGGTTAGCATCATTAATTTGAGTTGCCTAAAGCCCCGTTGAGTGCAGAAACACAAATGCTGTAAAGTCTGACAAGCTCTTCACATTTTACTTTTAGTGGAGAATTCCTTTAGTGAAACTAAAAGAACCTAATACTCTAGTTGAAAATCAGAGGTCTCTACAAATTTTCATAGTCTGTACCTTCACCTCCTTCAGCAAAGTTGATGGAATAACTAAGTCGTTGCAAATAAATACTAAAGGGTCAGACATACAAACAAATTGTATCACTAGACCGCGATTGGGATTCCTGTGCAGGCATTTACTTGACAATAAACATGAGCTAGTTTACTGCAGTGGGCTAACTGTGAGCTAATCTATGTCAAATGACCTCAAGCTAACAGTGCAGATCAGACAACTGCAGCACCTCAACTGGTTCATGGCAACTTGATTATGCATTTGGCCGTGATGCATGACAGACCAATAGTCCAGTGAGAGACTTCTTGGGAACCCTCAGTGTTTAAATGTGCTCCTTGACACTAGATGCAAAGAGCTTTCCCAATTAAGCACTAGGAAAAACCCCCAAAACTACTTATAGTATGAAAGAAAAATCTTTTCTCATTTAGCATATTTACTTGAATCAAAACAGAATTTCCTCATACACATAATGAATTTTCTCTTTCTGCATGTTTCAGATGACATCCGTTAGAAAGAACCTCAGCTTGATGGAGGATGCCAGCTTTTATAGGCTCTATTTGCAGTTTTACAAGGAAGCCAAACAGACTTGTATCTTCCTGAAAACAAGCTGCTTCTTCAGGACATAGTCTGCCTATTCCTCTTAGTAAAAAATAGGTACTGTTTCAATTTCCTGAAAATGTAAATGTCACCATCAGATCAGATATCATCTCCAGTGTGAGTGCCCTAATTTACAATTTCTTGCCTCCAGGAGTGATGAATATTCACCCACCTCTCTTTGCCGACTCAGTGGAAGTGTTTTCTTTTACCAAACGTTATATTCTGTAACAGCATGCACATTAGCACACCAGATACTTATGTATGAATGGTTCTGTTTCTTGACTGAGTGGCATTCAAATACAACTGTATTTAATCACTGGCACAACTCGTACCTCTCTGCCCTTATTCCACAGCATTGTTCTCTTCAGCATACCATTTCAAGGTGCCAGTTGCTTTTCAGGACTGACACTCCATACACATACATACAGATACATTGAAAAAAATCAGGTCAGCCAAAATACTATTCGGTGCAGCCATAAAAAATGGTGAGAAAGAAACCACAGACCCTTTCACGAAAGTGTCAGATGTGCCTCCTGATTTCACTGCTGTTAAATTCTTTGCTTCTTTGATGAGGACTTCTAGTATACCTCCAGATGGCATGTAAGAGTCTCCCTTTTTTCCTTTTTTAAAGCTCTTCTTTCCTATACATAGAACAGAGTTGCAACATCATCATCAGAATTTACATACACACTGCAAGACTGCTTTGAAAATGTAAATTGTCTTGGCTAGATTTTTAAAAATCATTTACTGCAATGGGATTAAAGTATTCCTTATGAGGAGATTCTGATTCTCTATGGGTAGAGAAACTAATAAGGCAGGGCCAGATATATCACTCTATATATGATAAAGAACTTGAGCATGTAACTAGCTAGTCCTTGCTGGACACAACAGGGTGCCCTATCTGAAGTCCTGTCCAAATATTAGTATTTGTGGATTACTAGGCTGAACACAAATCACTGCATGTTCTGTAAATCCTACCCTCTTTTCAGAATCCACTTCCACCACTGATATTAAGGAAGCTCTACACCACAAACAAGGTGTAAAAGCCCTGCCTCAAAGCTTAAAATGCAGAAATACACTGAACGTATTCCATGTGTAAGGATGTGCTGCTCCGCAGAGACCATGACAAAGGACCTAGTGCTCACTGACACACTAGTGCTTTCGGATAGCAGCATGAGGACACGTGTACTTGCTGCTGCTGCAGATTCTAAGAGGCCTATCAGCAGGGATCATACACACTGGTTCAGGCTGAAAAAATCAGAAAAAAAGATTGGGGTGATGTTAAAATGTACTAATTTTAAAAAATGCAGATATATCTGGACTTTTCAGACAACAACTAACTTTTAAGAGAGAAAACCTTGGAATTACTGCTAGCAGAGGGAATTTCAACTGTCAAAAAAAGAAAGAAAAAGAAAGAAGTCTAATATATCTATCAAATCCTAATGCTAACAAGCAATACTGTCACTAAGACAGTGATATACCTGTGTCTGGTATATCCATGTACCAGGTGCTACCCAGTGATTGCTTTCACTTCAGATGATTGCTGTTCCTCATGCTACTACAATGCAAAGAGTTAGTAACTATTGTCCCCTGTTCACTGCTGATGAAAATCATGGCTTACTCAAAGGAATTCAAATCGTATTTTACAGGACTGAATTACAGCAGTAATATAGTAAAACTGAGCAGAGGTAAAGCAGTGTGGAAAAAAAAGAGTGAAAATGAGGAGACAGGCAAGCTTAAGGACAATTATGCATGAAGAACTAAGTGAAGTCTATTACTCTGATCAGCTATACACTGTATATAACTAGCTGAACAAAGAACCTACAGACTATCATGTAGACAACTTATTTCCATGTTGCTGCCCTTGATCATGTTATCTAATGTCTGAATTTTTTTTTAATTATGTCACATCTATGCATCAACACTTGACCACACACTCCTCTTCCCTTCTCTCTCCTTAAGTTCAATGTAAGAGAAAAGGACAGAGCAGAACAAACATATTCAGGGTTCAAAATTTCCACAGATAAAGACAACTAGCATATTTAAGTATGATTTCATTCTTCACTAATGCCATTACTTCACCCTAGGTGAGGATTTTTTAATACTCAGAGGGATGTTATCATATGCTACTATGTTTGTTTTACCTTGAAACTGCCCTAGAGGAAGCATTAGGTTTCTGTCTGGGGGAATGTAACGTAAAACAACTGTCAGTTCTCCTTTATATTGAAGTCCAACATCCGTCACAACCTCCACCTGAAAAGAAAAAAACAAACGAAGAAACCAAAAATCCAGCTAAGGTTAATCATTCACCTTCTCCTTTTGATTTTAATTTCGTTGTACCAATATAGTGTTTGAAACACTTCTTAAACATATGAAGACATATCAGCCCACTTTCAGATAATTAGACATTCCAGATTAAATGCAATCACATTTTAGAAAACTTTATGACCTGGCGAATGCAAGCTCTCAGAAGAATAAAGCCACGCAGCATTAGACACTGTTCAGCGAACATACAGAGGAGAGAGGTATCTAGCATGAACAAATGAAGCAAACAAACAGAAAAACCCCTCAAACTTATTTCTGGACATATAAACTGTAGTTAATTTAAGCTAACATTCAGCCCTTATTTCCCCCAATCAGGATTTTAAACTGTAATTGGTTTCATGTATTTTAGAGGAGTCACTCCTGAGTCACTCTTGGTATAGAGGTGTGGGGAATGAAGACGAGAGAAGTCAGCAGAGTGTAACTCCGAAATACAAAAAACTTCTTGAAAACTGTTATTCCCAGAGTCCTTTTCCTTTTTCTATACAGCTACTATTTCTGCATCTTTTTGTTTTATAAATGTTTGAATCTTGCCCAGAAAGAACGCATTCAGTGCTTTTCAGAGCATCCTTGTTCAAAGAACATTAGGCCTTCACTGATGTGTGCTGAACTTCCATTCACATTGTAAGAAGTTGGAAACTACATTTTACAAACAATAGATGCAACACAGAGAGAACATGTTATGCCAGTTCAAACTGATTTCTAGAAAAATAAAGTGCAGTGAAAAGAGAAGTCTTGTACATTTACATTAGAGATCAGGTCTATGAAAAACGCGGGCATACGCTAATCTTGCTCAATGATGTCCACTAATAGAGGTGGGACTACTCAGATGCTCACATTTCTGTGCATGCTTCTGTGCTTAGGTTTGGATACAAATAAACAAATCTTCCTGATCTCTTAATAGGGACAAAGCACATCCATAAAGAGAGAGGATCCTCAAGTGCTGAGAGACACACACCAAAGCACCACACAAGCCTTTAAAGACCTGCTTATAGACAAATGTCTGATCTGTGACAGTATTTCTCTGAGATGCATTCAGCTTGTTTCCTGACTCCCCAGGAAAGTCAAAATTCTATTATCAAGAGAAAAGAGAACGAAAAAAAACTCCACCAGAAATATATACAGTGATATGCACAGAGTCAGCACTGCCTTCATATCACAGCCTCCAGGCTAAGGCACTAACCATATTTAGTGGGGCTAAGTCTGTACACAAGGGTGGGAGAGGTAACAAAGCAATTTTAGTGATAACAACATAGCCCTTTTGTGACTTTGAAGCACTTTTACAGCATCACAGGCATTCCTGCACTGACTGACAAAAATGGTCCTGTCACCACCAGTGTCTGATGCCAGTTGCTACAACAGAAGACAAAAGAAGACCTGTAGTAAATGGCTGTGGAATAATTTGCACATCTAATTCTTGCCAGTCAGGCAGCTCACTTATGGTCTAAACTATGCAAGTTTAGGATCAAGTTTCCCATAAAGGCAGTATGGATTATTTTTTTCTTTTCTACTGGTAGACAAGTGATGGTATAAGTTCTTACGTCAAGAACAACTTGTCAACCTGCCCCCCAAACCCACGTATAACGTGGCTCTAGACTCTGCCCCCGCTTTAACTACAGAACTATTTTCTCTTCTTTTTCTGATTTAACCACACTCCTCTTGAAAACAGGTATTCAATGCTCATAGAAGAAACAGGTCTTAAAGTCTCCAACCTTCTCACTAAAGCAGCTAAATGATTCATGATAGAACAAATAAAGCGCTGTAATAAAACCTGGGAAATGTTTCACTGCCATTCTTGTCTCAATCGGTCAGTTCATATGGGAGAACAGCATGTAATTTGCAGGTGTATTAACCTGTGGGGTTTTTTAATTCCAAAAGTAATAATTGACATTAAAAAAAATATCTTCACTGATCAAAAATCTTAGAAACATTTTAAGTTTAAAAACATTAGTTATAACAACTTAGGAGGCAGACAAGACCAATTCTGTGTTTGTTTTCTTTGGTAAAAAAGAACTCATTTAAAAATCCTTTTAATGGGTTTGGAAATAATCAGCGAACACCTTCCAGCTGGAATGGCTGAAGTGCTTAGCGCCTCATTACTTTTTTCCTGAGGAGAGCTTCATGACTGTCTTTCTGCCCCCTGCCCCTTTAGGATTAAAAGAAACCACTCATACACACACAAATCTCCGAAGACTGAAATGAGATGACAAAGAGACTACTGCATGATAAGAAGCTCAATTTCAGACCAACATTGTGTACAAACCTCAAGCAAAACAAATACTAGATGTCTGCCTAATTGCTGTAGACCAGTGCGCACTAAAAAAGAGCAACATTTGACACTAGCCAGAGCTATGACAGAGATGTAGTAGACATTTCTTCTACTTCAGGAGCAGACCCAACAAAAGTAACTCACAGGAAGCAAGCCTGTGAGGAGGATGGTATAATCCTGTCCTGCACACAGTGCTGACTGAAACATGTTTGCCATCATTAGCCGCTTTCTCCTCCTGGTCTCAATTTGTCTGGACCATGAAGGAAGAGTTGGTGGTCACCCTTATTAACAAAGCTGAACTAGGAAACTGGGAATGATCTTCCTTGCCACTTATAAAGTGTGAGGTGTGCAAGTGTTCAATGCAGAAACCAATTTCCTTATGTATCTTTGGGCAAATTATTTAGTAAAATATGAATTTGTGACAGTTCAGATGTAAGCCTTACAAAGGGCTATACCTAGAAATTAATTATACAGCAATCAGATCCATCTCCCACCTGAGAGAAAGGCACAAATCAAACACACCCTCCTGAAACCCCAAATGTAACACTATTTCCTTAAATATAATGAACACAGAGCAAACAAGTCATCTGAGTCAATCTCCACATCATTTGCAGTACAACCTTGGATTTTTCCTCAACAAGAAAAATACACTTTCTAAAATGGCAATCTAAACCACTGGAATTCCTGAGGATTCTGGCTGCTGCAGGAGCAAGCAAGGCAGAAGCCTTTAATCCTCTAACTTAAAATAGCTCTTTGAATCTCTTCCAAAAATAAACACTTTTGCCTTGCCAAAGCAGGGGGTGCCCTAGAGACAGAAGTCATCCTACCCTTAGCTAAGTACAATGCAAGTCCTGTTTCACAGACCAATTGATTTGCCTGCTGAAAAGCCTCATCTTGTACCTTCCTAGTTAAGGTGAATAAGAGATTAAGAAGTCATTTTGTCACAGCTGAAAGGTGTAAAGCACTTTGAACTGAAAAATAAAAGGTCTATTTCTTTAATAAACTGTTGAGGGTTGGGTAGAGGGGAGTGGTAGAAAAGTCCTTTGTTTTATGTGCTATTTTTAAAAAACAATTTCTTTCCTAGGTCATTTCTCCATTACAGTTTGTTATAAGATGAACTTATAGTTGATTTAAAAGATGGGAGTTTTGTTGGTTTTTTTTTTTTAAAGTAGCCAATCACATGTAAAGTTTTCATGAAGACTTTAAAACCAGTATGTTTTGATTGAATAAAGAACAAAGATATTATTTTTATTGCCATATTAGACACTCATAAAATCCTGTTTTATAAACACATTCCAAAGGAAAATCAACTAAGCCTTGCTAAATTTGCTTTGTGGCACTCTCATTGGCCATTGGAAAACCTTACCTTGGGCTGGAGCACAAACCACTCATCGCCCTGATTTTCAAAGTTCCAGGAATCGAATGGAATTTCCACCTCCCCAAGGAAGCTGTTGCGTCCAAATCTGTCATAGTGCCAGACAGAAAGCTGCAGGGTCCTGGTTTCTAGCTGAGTGTGACTGATGACATACTACCAACAGAAAAAGAGAAAAAGAAACTCTCAGAATAAGCAGAAATAATAGTTTCCACAGAGCCTTTTACAGCTCCAGCTCAATTTCATGAAGCCCACAGCCGCTCACAAATGAAACATGAAAGAGATATTTTTTTTCTTTGCAAACAAGATTGATCTAGCCAGAAAGCTCATAATGTTAATGTTAAATCTAACTCTTTTCTTTGCAGTATGCATACAATGGTAATTAATATTACTATCATGATTGTGTTTTTTCTGTATTATTTACTGGGTATTTATGACTATGAAGTACATTATGATGCTTAAAACAATGATCCTATTAATTCCGTATAAGTTTATGTAAAAGAAGCAGATAAACATCAAAGTTTAGAACTAAGGAAACCCCACTAGTTCTTTCATCCCTAAAGAGAGTCTTCTGTACACTACTTTGTAGAAATAGTGTCTGCTCCTTTTCAATTGTATCTAACTTATGAAAAATTGTTCCGAAAACAAGTAAAACTGCATCTGCAAAGCATGCACCAAGCGTATCAGTCTTAGTAACCATTGTTGGTTTTGAAAGCTATAAAAAAACTCCTCTGAAGAAACACTATATTCTAGCAAATAAATACACAGAAAATTATAAACATCTGGAATTCTAGCTCTGCACACTCTGCTTTTAGCAAAAGGCCCATTAATCCCCTGAAATTCACCCTTCTCCTAGTGTTAGCTGAAGAGGCCCAGACGCCTTCTTTTTTGCATCAGGAACAACATCTGGACATGGACACATGTTCTCCAAAAGCTGAAAAGTCAAGTCGGTTTGCGAGCCACCCAATAAGGCTATTCATGTATAGGTATGTCTACAATGCTTAATCTCAGATGCCAACAGTTCCACTGTGACAGATGTCATATTTGGCAACAATGGAATACAGGTCAAAGAGGGAAAATACAGACAGTTTTAATTATTTTTCTTTTCTTTTTTAACATTAGTTACAGCTAGGATGAACAGATATACCTCTTGCTTACCTACCCACAATTCAAGTAAACCCTCTGTGTTGCAATGCGTATTTTTAACAAGCTGCTAGGTCCTATCCTCACCAAGTTCCCTACCAACAAACACGTTTAGTGCTGTGTTCCTTGCTAAACAGAGTCTAATACCTTTTTTCCCCAGTTTAAGCAAGTCTTAACTTTACTATAAACCATTTAAAAATGAGGCTAGACAACAGACTCTCCCTTGGCAAGCAGTCTGGCCAGACCAAGTGTGTATAAGTCTGCAAAATGGTTTTGTAGCCAGGTTAAGCCAAGTATACTGGCCAGGGAACATCTATCAGCCTCTATTATAAGCAACTTATTTAAAACATCACTCAGATTACAAAAAAACATACTTCAGGAGAAACTAAAAAGAGTTTCTGGCCTCATGACAGCCAGCTGGGATAACTCTCATCAACTGACAAGAAGGGGAATCACCAGGAGCCTTGCGGTCCAGATGTCAAACAGGCAGTGAACTGGGCAGCAACTCTGCCATTCCCACCGGCACCACAGAGCCAAGGAGGTGAATAAGCAGCTTGTGAGGAGCTCAAAATAGTTCAGCCTCTGTAGTGCACATGGGTAAAATGCAAGGAAGGAAAGAGCCTGGGCCTAGTGCTCCACCAGTCCTCAAGGAAGTAATGTCATTGTCTTTTGCACCAGAAAATGAACTTCACAGCTTTTTAGGACAGCAGGTAGTGAAGCCATTGTTGGCATTTTCTTATCAAAGTCAGTTCTGCTTTAAAAATAAATTAAAGCCTCCAGAGAAATTCAGATCTTACTGCAGAAGGTTATTTTCTCTTCGAAATCAGTTAGACGAGACGCTTTAAGCTAGCTCTACTTCAGCATCAGTTGCTAACTTAGGGCATACAAAATCTTTAAGGTGCTTTTAACAACTTCGAGCTCAGGTTAGATGGGAACATCAACAGTTTTGAAAGAGATCTATGGAAACTAATAGAAGTTTTACCAGTAAATGGGAGAACCAAACAAAAACACTTCCTTAATGCTGACAGCCAGAAATTACAACTCATAGTATTACCAGAAGTTTTTGCTTAAATACCTTCCCTTTTGAGGTATCTCTTCCAAATTCTAATCCCCATACTGGAACACATATAGAAAATGCCTGTGAGCACAAGCGGAACATTCATCACAGCCTGAGAGAGAGACAGTGTTCTCACCTTCAGCGTTTCATTAAATTCTGGATTGGTGCTGTTACTTTTAATTTTGGTCTTGCGTTTACTTTGTCGGGACTTATCAGGCAGAAGGTATGCTTTGACATATCTGCAGATCAAGTAGTAAATTATTAGCCAGGAATAAAAATGACCAGTTTGAGCACAGACCTGACGTTGCTGCATCAGCAACACATACAAGGAAACTAACTTTTGCAGTCTAAACAATGTACACGTGTAACAGAGAATATGTGAAACATGGAAAGGTATGGTCTTTATCTACAAACATAGCAATGTTAGTCAGGTAGGATCAGAATAACAAAAGACAGAGCTAAATTAATTTACTCATTGTCAGAAACGCAGAAAGCTTTCCCTTTTCTAGTATACGATTACTGACTGGTTACATATGACAACACACACACTAAAAACAGAAGAGAACGAAAAACATCATACCTCACATACAATGGGATTACATGTGATTAGAGACACTAATCATTACTTCCTGATGAGAGAATTTACATATTATACTGTAAACTACAATGAGAAGCTCAGAAAACATGGTCCTTACAAAGTGAATCTATGGATGTGTGAAACCAAAGTTATCTCTATCCCTCTCTCCCTCCAAGATATCACTCCTCTCATATACTTTAGTTTCAATTCTAGAAGCAAGAAATCAATTCAGCCTCCCTATTCCTTCATATTTTTTGCCCTTTTACTATCAAACAGGTTGATAATTTAAGTAATCTTATTGTTTCCCCAGAACAGGCACATGTTGCCCTAATAAACGTATTGAGAATGCACTTCCCACAGGGAATCAAAAATCAACCATTGTCAGAATGCTAGCTCGTAGCAACTGGATCCTATGAGTTCTCAGGCTCATATCACAACCCCAGGCTACGTCACTGACTACAGCACGTGATGTGGTGGAGGACACCCCTAGCAGAGCCTAAATGGGAATTCTTCTCTGTGCTTACGGATCAGTCCTTTGCTTCTTCTCATCTGCAACGGCCAAGTTTCTGCAACTTTTCACCAAGATGTTCAGGGCACCTGTTTTGTAGCTGTAGTTGATGTTGAGAAGGATTTCACCACTGACCTTCACGTTGCCATAGTCACCAGTTTCACTATATACACTCAGCATGCTGTTAATGCTAGTCTGGAGGGGGAGAGAAAAAGGACCTAGAGGTTTAAACAAATTACTCTTTTCCAGAATCTGCTTTTTTCATACAGCTACAAGCCTTGCAATATTGTCATGCTTGTTAGGACTTGCTATGAAAATAGATATATCGTAGAACAGAAATACCACCATTTGATGTAAAAGGGAATAAGAACTACAATTAATAATAGCTTAAATGTCTAGACAGTTAATGTTTTTTCCATGCAGGACTCAAACCTATTTATAAACAAGACTAAAGCTAAATTACCACCATTTAATTCATGCATGAACTGAAGACCAGACAGGCTACATAAATTGTATGCTGAAGTAAGTTCCAAGCAGAAAAATAATCACCTCTGTGGCTCAGATGTTCACTTAATTTTTACTGAGTCTCATAAAACAACCGCTGACAGAACCATTAGAAAAAGTTGTAAGGATGCTTCCCATAATGGAGATGGTATAAATCCATGTTTGTTTAAAGTGACACTCACCTCTCATTAGCAATTCTAAAAGAATGGGCAAAATTCACTACCCACCATTTCTGATATTTTCCTAAAGCCAAAAACTTTTAGCAATATTCCCACAAAATTTTCCACTGCAACGTAATATATCACCCCTCAATCTCTTTTTAGCACTCATACCATGCAGAGTATTGCTATGAGGATTTCCTCTTCCAAAGATTACAATTAGGAAAGAACTAAATATTTAAAAAGAAAACCAGAGCAACATGCACACTGCCAGACTAGAGGCATTCCAGAAATCTTGCATGTTTTCTTTTGAGTCATTGAGCAAGATTGCTCAAAAACATATATAACCACCTAAATGCTAACACATAGGAACCTTGCAAGATACACAGGCACAGTCTTCAACAAAAAGGGAGAAAACAGAGAGAAATCTTAAAAGTAAGCTTAAGCCGAGGATTCAGGAGAACTCACAGTATCACCGTCTGTTTCAGGCACATTTAAATACGTCCATTTTCTGTCAGAGCCTTCTGGGGAGTTCTTTAAAGAAGGCAGTGCAAAAGATCAAGATAAAAGAGCATTAGATAGCTGCAATAAGAAAGAATAAGTTCAGTGATAAAGCTTTACCTACATAGACAGGTAAAGGAAGTTTGTACTGCAAAGCCATATCGGGAAAGAAAGAAAAAGGTATCACCAAATCAGAGAAATGCTAAGTGTTTTCCATATACTTCAAGTATTGAAGGACACACGGCTCAAGGTAATTAAATAGTAATGAAGTATCTGCTGTATCAAAATAAACACATTACATTTTAGAACACCAATTCAGCAGATCTGGATTTGCATTGGATTGTATTTGGATTTGTCCTCATTTACATCTGCATGAAGTCAATCCTCACTTAAGCTAGTCAAAAGCTAAGCATTCAAATATTTGCAGGATTGGCGCCTTTGTAAGAAATGGCAGTTTCTTTGTGGATAAGAATAGATAAAAACACACACAAATGTTTAAACATGTCACTCTCTGGGAAAAAATACAGTAATAGAATATCTGGGGAAACATGTTCCCCCCTCTGCTTGCTAGAGCAGTATCTGGAAATCTCACCAATGACCTCAAGGGAAACTACATCTCAATCTACTTCCTTCCTTCCTTATCAGGAGGAAGCAAGAGCACAGTCAAGGGGAAGAGCCACACAAAAATAATTGGTCTATGGCAAAACTCAGCTCTTCAAGCACCTTGCCTAAGGGCCCTGCACCAAAGAAAGCTGGAGGAGTAAGCAGGCCTGTGTCAATACAGTAAACAGCAACAGACATGAAAAAACAGAAAAAGCAATCATCCATAAAGTTAATTTTATACATCACGTAGGAATAATAAATGGCAAAAAATGGGTGGTCTGTAATTCTGCTGGCCTTCTTTATCCTTCATTTAAAAAAAAAGAAAAATCCTTGTCCTTTTATTCCTTTGTACAATCGCCTGAAATTCCATGAACAGGACTAGTTAAAATTACTGGAGAATTAGCAACTCACACCAACTTTTTTCCCCACAGACTCTGTTCTGTGGCATTTACACTGGACATCACATACGCTAAATGTAATGTCCTTAAGAAATCTACCCATTTTCCAGTTTCATAAGTAGTGAACAACCACCATATATGGAGGATGCAGAGACTTATTTTAGTACGTCACTAAGAACTATATTTGTTTTGCATCATATCTTATCGCTGCAGTAAGGCACTGGAACAATTCAGTCCTACTGATGTTATGGGTCTTGACAACACCATATTAAAAGTGTTTAGGAGAGGAACTGGTGAAGGATGCAGGGAAAACTAAATACACAGTTTGTGTATTAGCTTTGGGAAAACACAAAAAATACCCTAATGCTGAGATACAATTCCTGTTCAATGTCACTTTCCTTTTCCATTTTTGCTCACTCATGGTACAGGTAGATTTCAAGTATCTTTACCCTTTGAGATATTTCTTTCTTTACCTCAAATGCTCATTGTCAGAGTATCCATACTGTACTTTAAATTCTCATATTTGAAAAAAGAAAGAAAAAACAAAGAAACAACCATGCAGTTAGAGCCCACTGTTCATTAATAACATTATTTCCACGTAACTTAACAGTACACAGTCATTTGACAGGTAAGTACATGACAAAAATCTGTACAGCACAGAAGGCTCAAAGGCTTACAACAAGCAGAGTAAAGGCAAAAATAAAGAGAGAAGGGGGATGTTAGTAACTAGTAACACACACTTAAGGGGAATAAAAAAGAACCTGTAAAATTGACCTGCTCTTGCAGGGAGAAGCAGCTTGCCATTTGCAACTTCGACATTGACACAGTATTGCAGTGACATTAAAAATCATGTCATGGTGAATACAGAGAAACGAGAGCATTGAGATGTGAGATTATCTCAGACCTACAGCAGTGGAAAAGCTGTGCTCTGCTTAAGAAAAAGGTCAAAGGGAAATCTACAGCAAAGGACAAAATCCAATGCACAGACATAGTGCTGCGTACAGTACACAGAGGGAAGGCTCTCTAAATGCAGTTCCTCAATTAGCAGCCTAAACAGAGAAAGCACTTAAGCACCTGCAACCCTCATATCACTATTGAGGAAATAAAAAGAATTCTGTCTATAAAATCCATGGGTCCAGCAAGCATTGGAGACAATGAGTCATAGTCAACGTCGGGTAAGTGGGTCTAATTAGACCAATGTCAACAGGCTACATTTGCTCAAGTGTGGTTTGGTGTGAAGTGCCACACATCTCTGTTGTGTCAGTTTCTGTGAACTACACAAATTCGAAGGGAAAAGGGTCTGGACACGGCCAGATCTAAAATGCTCTGACAACAGTTTTCTCAGCCCTTTCCCCTCCCCAGGTAAGCCAAGCTTGGATTCAGACAACTCCCATCTCTTTGGGATCAAGAACTTAAGTGGGCATTCCCTGGTCCCTGCTTGCATGGGGACTAGTGGGGATGCAGTCTAGAAAGGACAGTTCATTGGTTACTGTCATGGACCAAATTTTCTCTTCTCTTTTAGCATACAGACTCATCTCTCTTCATCCTCTTCAACTCTCTTATCTTTTACCTGGAGTTTGTTGAGTGGCCAGAGAGGGCTCCGTGACTTTTCTGAAGATGCTATCGGTTGTCCACACCCTAAATGTCAGATCTCAAAAATGAGGTACACAGCAGGTAGTCATAAACTAGACATGTTAAAGTCTACTTTTATCATCCATTCTCTTTCCCAGTGAATGACAGACTGCGTAATGAACTGCATAAGGCTTGTTTTACCAATCTTGTTGCATCTCAAGCACCTGTTACAACCTGAAAATGCAGCTATCCTTCTAAAATCAACATTAAGCTGCAACAGTTAGACAACCACAAGACTCAAACATCTGATTTACAGTATATAGTTTGTGGGTATGACAAGAAACAAAAGGATAAAACAGAAAAATACTACAATTATTGCAGAAGATAGAAAAGTTGCCACCAACCAAAATCCCCAAGTACCTCCCTCCTCACTGTAAAGAGAAATACTTTTTAGACATGGGTGGCATAGCAATCGTGTCATGAAGAAGGGAAGAAGCTGGGTTGGGGGATGGACAACGATGCCACAGAAGTGGTATGTATGCAAACACACAGACGAGTATTTGTGTCCCAAGAACCTGAACAATGAGAGGGTGGTTTGAGACGGAAGATCCCACCACAGCCTTGATCTCTTAATTTTAAGTAAATTAAGATTAAGTGCTCCTCTGCAAAGCTGAGCAGTCATGTACTGCAAACACCTATGGTTTGCCTTCTCCACATGTCAGCTTGGTAGTAACCTGAGCATGCGAGGAAATGTGCTGATGAGTGTGTGAAATGGTCTTCTCTTTCCATGCGCTGCAGAGAACAGCATTTCAGCTTTGAACAGCATTAAAACATAATAGAAAAACTATCTAAATGTTAAAGGATGTTTCTCAAGTGTAGGATGAAAGATAATCTGCTGCTAAGTGGTATGAAGGTAAACTTTTTGGAGGAACAATGGTCTTTTTTGGAAGGAGAAAAGCATATGTTTTCTACTCAAGATCTTACTGTTGATAATCCACTTGTCAAATGTCCGTGTTTCCTTGAATAACGAGAGGCCCCTATGTCATCAATATCTTCTTCTATTTCATCCAGATAATCCTAAATGACAAACAGGCATTTTAGTTGTTGTGTTCTGCGCTGTATTTGGTCAGCCTCTGTCGCTTAGTTTTGTTTCATATATTTTCCACTTTAGGAATATGGTGCAGGATGCATTTAAAATTCTAATCTCTAGAGGAATTTTGATTTACATTTTCCACATCTTCGCACAGGCACACAGCATAAGGGGAAAAGATATTGCTAGAGCTTCCGGGTTCAATTGCTTAAGAAGTGAAAAACTTGACACACATACTTCATATCTTATTCTGGAGACACATACCTTTGCATGGCCAACAACTGTGCACATAAACAAAACTCGCTTCTGTGCCTGCTAATAATCCCATGTGAATTACTTATTCTACTTACTACTATTTGTATCCAGGAATTCAGGTTTGGAATCTTAGAGGGACACGGTGAGAATTTTTCAAATCTTAACAAAAGAAACGAGTGAATTAAGGTCCGATGCCAGGGGCCAGGGGATCATTGATACTAGTTTACCTGAAGACAGTTGTAGCCAGAAACCAATAGATGATTGATTTCTTGATTAAAGTCCAGGTTCCATGTTTTTACGGGACATATTTTTTTACAATCCAGCAATCTAGTTTTCCAATTATTATCCATATTTATATCAGTCACGCTCACAGGCACACAAATGGACAAGCACACAATTTGCACTACACTTGCACCCTTTCACGCTGTCTTTGGTGATAGGCAACGATTTCGTGAACATGATAATTAACACAGACCCACTTTCTAACAGGCAGTGCTGAAAACCCTGGGTTATTGTCAAACCATATGGGAAGAAACTTGTCCTGTCATAATACACACTGAATATATTTGAGGGGTAAATAAAAAACCTAGTTAATGTGCATGTTTTGAAAAGAATTAAATTCCTATATTATTTCAATTATTTTTTAAAATGGAGAAAAAATCAGTAATTGCACAGCTTCATATATGTGCTTGAGTTTTCATAAGCAAGACTGAACTGTAACATCTTTAGCTCATATACAGAAAAAAAAAATATTTTTTTAAACACAGCAATAAAGTAAAACCTAAAAAGAAACTTAAAATCTGGTTGATGGTCCTAATAGGACTGTTAACTTTAAGTAAAAGTTACAGGAAAAAAACCCAAGAGACAGTTATCATCCTATTAATTGTAGCTTGGAAATTTCAAGAGTTTCCTTACACCTTATGGCAGGTATTTTGAAAGATTCTGCTTTTAGTTTCAATGGAAGTCAAATGTTCAACTCCCTTATATCTGCTTTGCAGCTATAAAAATCTCACGTGGTGACCTACCTCACTCTGTATTGCTTAGTCGCTCTCACTCTCTTAAACTAAACAGAGAAGTACTGTATTCAAACTCAGGAGTCTCAAAGACTTCTATGCTAATCAGGGAAAACAGAGCAGAGAAGAAATGCTGCTGGAGAGTTGAACTGTCGCAGTTTATGTAAAGATCTGCAGAGCATTTGTCATTAGCATGCATAAAACTAGCTGTTACATCTCTTCTCCTTTGCTCCAGTGACTGAACTGAAATAAAATCAGCTGAAAGTGATGAAAAATTTTCTATTACTACTTTCCAATTGTAAATGCATATTTAATATTGAGCAGAGGGAAATCAGGACAAGCCATCACTCTATTTGGGAACAAAATTTACATATTGAAGCAAAAATTCCTCTTAGCTTCATGTTCTTACAATGAGCCTCCTCTGCTGGTCTCGTCTCTTTCTAATCTATTCAGGGCACTGCTACCACTCCACAGAAAAAAGAAGTCACATATATTTTATACGCTAAGGAAAAAGTACATGGAGACCCAGGCACAGGAGAGCTAACTATTTCAGGGAGACAGAGAGCTGAATGCTTCAAAAGTAAAACCAAAAAAAACCCTAAAATAAAAAAACAAAAAAAACCCCCACCCTTCACTTCTACTCTCCTCATTGACTTCAGAATTCAAATGATGTACCCAAGTTCAAAACCTGGGACACGAGCATGCAACTTACTTTCTCACCCATACAACAGGTAGAAGCTGTTCTGGTAACACATGAAAAACTCCTTTCTTTACATTGTTGTATACATACCTGTGGACTTTAAAATAAACTATGCTACATTTTTATTGCTGAATAATTAAATACAGGACAAAAAAAAAAAGTAAGGCAACATCTTCACACTGGGGTGTTTCAGGTTTACACACTCAAATACTAACAGTGCTTCACAAAAAGTCCTAACAACAGCTAGCTGACTACCAATTTTTGTCTGCAAGCATATATCTAAAACTAAAAAAAATGGTTAACATTTAACCTATGCTCTTAATTCATTTCGTACCACAATGATTATGTTTCTCAGGAGGTGTCACAGAACTGCAACTACATAATTGGTTAGTGTTATTAGCTTATTAAAGTTAGCGCTAGTAGAACATAAATCTCATGGCCTCCAGTGGGGGTTATAAAATGCACATTATCCAATTACTTCTAATAAAGCAGCTGAGCATGTAATGAACACTACATGGTCAGGAATTCAACACACACCTCTCTAGATAAGGTGCTCACACTTGAACACAACACTAGATTTAACTGGTTCCCCATACTCCTTGATAAATACTTACTACAGTATGTGGGTTTCTGGGTGTTATCCCTTTTCACTATGAAGAGCAAGGTAAGTTAGAGAAGCAAAATACCCATTCAATTTTCCAGCTTATTTCTCTGTTTGTATAATGGTTTTCCTGATAAAGCTGGAAGCAAAGCAGCTGAAAGCCTTTTCCCACACTTCCAGCTGACAAATTCCAGCAATCTGCTTATCCTATTGACATGTGGCATCTCCCACACCACTGCTGTCAGCTCTCATCACCCAGAAATAAAAGAATGAAGGACCTCAGCTAGCTCCACCAGCTGTCCAGAAGAAAAGAAGGTATAACTTTTCTCAGGCTGCAGAAGCTGTTGTTATTTTCATCAGGTATCTTTCTTTTCACCTCTTATATAGAGCACCAAAGAAGATAAACTCCAGCAGGAATACAACCTTTATCTCAAAAGACTGCATACATAATGAATACAGGGCAAGACTCTGAAGGAGTCCTGTGAGTCAAACTATCCTAAAAAACATGGTAACACTAAAGCTGATGAATGCAGTCAATTGATTTCATAAGACAGAGCAAGCAAGGACAAGGTTCATAGAATCAGAGATCTATGAACCCCATTATGAATGAAGTTTAAAGGGGAATTAGCACTCTGACAGACTCCAGAGCAACTAAATCAAGGTTATGCCACAAGAGAGGTCCCCTATGTTAGCAAAGAAGCTACAGAGTTGCTGAGATGCAATCTGAAATTTCATTCAGAGTCAGCAAGAAAAGGAGAAGGGGAAAAAAAAAGAAACAAGCTCTGAATGTGAGGAAGAACAAAAAAAAAAATCAAAGAATAGAAAACCACTCTGGACTTGGCATCTCTGGCACCTGCCTCAGAGAAATTCCTAGGTAGTAACTACCTCACCACGCACAATTAGAGCAGGAAACTAATATAAACATATTTAAAGCTTGTATTTTCTTATGTTATGCTTTTCTTCTGCAATCTTTTCCAACTTCTTAATCAATAACACATCCTTTTTCTTTACAGCAATTAAAAAGCAAACCACCTATTTTGGAAGTTTTTCTTCCACAGAAATCTGACACACAGGAAGGGCTTGTTTTAGTTCCTTAAAGATTAACCCAAAGCAATGCTGCAGGCAAATTCTCTGAGTGCTTACGATCTAAGAAACAGATGGGAATTCCAACACGTTGTTTTCCACCAAGCCACATGTATCAAATGCTACAAGAAGGGGAGACATGTCCCATAGCCAACGCTTTTCTAAAAAGAGCAGATGGTAGGGAAGGTCTATGACAATAGACAAAATGCATAAACCATAATGCAGAGGGTTATGGGTTTTTTAAGCTACAAGCACACATTTGGAAACTTCAGAATAAACTATGATTAGATGAAGAACTATTTAAATAACTCTTCTTTTTTTCCCCTCACGCATATATAACAAGCTTGGAAATTCTTTTATAGCATTGATGCACATCTGCAACTTGTGTATCTTGGATACGTGCATAAGAGAAGGAAGTTGTGAATCACTTCAGGAAAAGCAGCCCATAGAAGACATAGAAAAAGGCATGGAGATGTATGGAAGAAAGTGGTGAACAGGAAGAAGAGGCAAGCAACAGTGGCAGAACAGAAAGTTGGGGTTTCATTTGCTAAAAAACATATAAGGGGAAAATCAAAAGCAGACAAAGACTGAAGCCTTTAAAGTATAGTATTTCTCAGCATCAAAATTAAAATCTAAGAAAGTACAAATTAACAGAACTTTAGAGCATGCGTAATAAGATGCCTGAAATTTATTTTCAGGCCACATTTCTTTCACCTGTAAACTCAAAAAACAGCAAATCAATAACAAACTGTAACCATGACTATTCATTGGAATCATTCTATAGCCAACATACTCAGAAGATGAAGCCGTTTAAAAACTCATTAAATATCCCTGAAACAGTGTTCTGCATTACTTATATTTTATATAGATATACATACAGTGATGATTTCCTAAGTCTGAACAAACAGGATTTCCACCAAACAGGATTTCCACCAGATAAACTTCCACATATTTATAACTCACCAGTTCCTGATCTAAGGCACTAGGTACAGATCTGCTTCTTATGCTCAGAGTATCCTCATTTCCTTCAGAGAAAGATTCACTCAAATCTATCTCAGATCGGCTACGATCTGGAAAATAAAAACAATTAAAATGTTTGCTATAATTCATACCAAAAATATTCTGTTTCATCTTCCACACTTCAATAAGTGTTGTCTCAAACCCAATTGTTTTTCAAGAAAAAACATCAAAACAATATTTTAGGTATCTGTCACAAACTCTATGACAACTATGAACATCAGCATGATAAATGGAAAAATATCAGCCTTCTGGCCAATACTTTTCCCCCTGCACTATTTATCTGCTTTAATTGTCTCCTGTGGATGATACTATAGATCAAGCTTTTGACTTTCTCTGGTAGGCCTATCAGCCTTGGAATATTGCAAAACTTGCAGTCCAAGTGTTCAACAGTGATTATCACATCTCCCACCACCACCAAACTCCCCCCAGCATCTGCTTCAGAATTAAGCAGCTAGGGATACAGATGGGCATAGAAACTACTTCTGCCGTTACTGGTATTCCCTGTGCAAAAAGGAGGAGGAGGAAGCGAATGAGTCTCGAGACCTGCACAAGTCTCTTTCAGTCCTACAGGTATCTCATCCACTCTATAGGCACAAGACATTAGATGTCTGGGAGAAAGATTTTTCTTAGTCCTTTCCATATAAACCTTCTGTGCAACTGTTCAATATATTGAGAAAGAAAGAGGAGGAAGAGAATACTTTTAGATCCTGCAGGTAGGAACCTGGAAAGTTTTTAACTGTTCATCTACCTGGGCTATAGCTGATATGACAGGAAAGGTCAGTCTCCTGAGCTTAATGTCCTTTGAGATACTCCAACAAGGACACAATGAAGAGTCTGAGGCCCATTGCCAGGTTGCCTGCAATTTTGCTCTGCATCCATCTGCTTTGGTAACATGAGACCAGTTCTTTTCTACCAGGAAAAACTTTATTTTTTAAGGTAGCAGAAACAGGAGAATTTTCACTTCATAAAGAAGTAGCAGTCTGTAACATCTCTGCCTGGAGTTGCACTGTACGATACTCTCAAAGAAACTGATGCTTTCGAGTTGAAAAAAATCTAAGGTGAAGAACATTATCTCCTTTGATTAGCTCTGTGGGATATCTAGGTTTCTGCTTTGGGCTAAATTCAGCAGAAATAAAGTGAGCCCTGCTGTGTTTCAGAGATAAACCTGTAAATCTGAGCTCATTCTGTTAGCCCTGTAAGAAGCCAACCAAGTGCCTGGGAGAAGTAGAATAGTGCAAGGTGCTCCTGCCTCCTATTTCAGCAAGGAAAAGGAGGATCTCCTCCCACTGTTGCAAAGTGGCTCCTACACTACCTTCCTGTGCAAGCCTCATTTACCTAACAGCCTCCAATGAAATGAGGTAATTTACAGCTGAATTGACTGGTTCAGTGCCTGACGTATAAAAATGAAATGACATGAAGTCTGTAAGGGATTTGTTCTCTGACAGCTCTTTGTTTCTCAAATTTGCTTCTGGGCAAAGTGGGTGTGAAATGTAATGGCAGCAGCACAGTAGTATTTTATACAGATTGCAGATAGGCAGTATTTTATACAGTTGACCACATAGAGAATGATTTAACAATGTGCAGTTATGAATGAAATCTTGTAACAATGCTAATAGCATGTGATTTACCTAATACTAACATTGTGCCAACATTACTGGGGTTAGGATTACCATTTTTTCAAATGTAAAACTTGTGAAGCGGTAAAAGCTTGATTAGTAAAAGGGAAAAATTTTCAGGATGAATAGGAACAAATTTATGCAACTTACATCTGATCTTTCAATGTGCTTTAAAAACAAAAAGAGCAGACTCACAAGAATAGGAACAATCCTCTGATGATAAAGGTTGGCAGAAAGAGGGAAAAGACTTAATACTTGCCTGATGACAAAGATACCCTAGAAACTGCAATGGAAGGTGTTCCAGATGCTTTCCTACAGTGCTTCTTTACTAAATCTTCAGGTACACTTTCACTTGCTGAAATAATCATGCCATTTTCTAAGCCAGTGTTCTGCCCAATAAGAAAAAAACACATACCATAAATATAAAAAGCAAGCTTATTCACTGTCGGTCTATAAAAGTGTTGTTTCTATTAACTCCCAGAACTCCAAAGCTCCTTTAGCATCCAGTCTATTACTGAATATATATTTAGATTACAATCTAATCTGCTTTGCTTACCACAGATCACACATAAATTTTGCACAAAGATGCAATTCTTGCATACTTTCTGAGTTTGCAACTGAAGAATCAGAGTAAACCATCAGGAACGAGAGGAGGGAACCTCAAACCTATTAAAAGTTCACTTAGCTTGGAAATTAAAAAAAAAAAAAGGAAAAAAAAAAGAAAGAAAAGATAAAACCTATTGTTTTTATACCAGCATAATGATTTCAGTCAGGGTAAAACCAAATGGACTTGAACTAAATTATGCCAGTATAACCCCTTAAATAAAGCCAATATGCTTGATATCATCATGGTTTTTTGCCTTCCTGTAAAGGAATAGCTATGACATAACTCCATCTAAACTAAATTGATTGGCCTTTTTCAACCAAATCTAACTTGAAATCAAGTCAGTCTGTGTGCCAACAAGAATATAAATAAAAGAACTATTAATTGATTTACTGCTCCTGAAACTTCCCTTTATATATACTAACTTTTTTTTAATTAGGAAAGACAATATATTAGACCAAGTATTTGGAAGTTAGAAAAAAACGGATGCATTCAATAGGGCTCTGATCTCTATAGGGCTCTGATCTCAAATGCTCATCTACTTTTTTCCAAACATTAAGGGTAAAAGGCATTACCTCTGACTGTAAATTTTACTTTCCTTGTACACTTAAGTCAAGGCAACCCAGAATAACTTGCTGGTACAATCCTGATTTCTTAAGAGGGGTGACTGAAATGAATTCAAGATGGCTGTCTCAGTGCACAGCCAGGAGGAGCTGCTTGACAAACAGGCAGGCTGTCCGGGAATGAAAAGGGTGTCTGCTTCTGGCTAGGTGAGCCACGTCCTTCTGCTTACTACACAACAGCCAAGGCAGCTAGCTCAGATGTGGCCACCTACATCCCAAGAGGCCTAACAGCAGGTAAGAGGAATCCCACCTTTCATTTTGATAAAGTGTCTAGCACACATTTTGTGTTATACCAAAATTTATGCAGAGTCTAGTGTCCAAATCCAGAAAAAACTAGAATCAGTAAGTCCTGATTTTCTGCTAGTGCTGAGCTTGCAACATTTCCCTTAGAAGTTAGGGGTAGCATGTGGAACCCTGCATGCTGGAAAGTCACATCCTTAGTTCATAGCACTTACTCAAGGCCCTGAAGTGCCAAAAATGCTTACTCCCATCCCTTGAGCTTCCCGCTTCAGAATCTGTAACTCATTATGTAATGATGGACATTAACAGCAATTTTTAGACATAAGAAAAATGTCTGCCAAACCAAAAGTATCACTGATAGAGCACGACGAATTCTGTTCTAGTAGAGAACTTCACTGGTCCCAGCAGAATTAAGGAAGAAACAAAATCTTTTCTCTGTCAGGCTTGTCCTTTCTGTGCTACAAATCGATCAAACAGGGCAGATACCAGCCAAGTCATCTTGTTTGGTGTCAGCTGTATTTGGTGTCAGCTCTACATCACTGTACTTACCCTGCTACAATCTGCAGTCATGCTGCGCGTATTGAGTGCCAGAGACCTTGGGAGGGAAGGTATGGAAACATCGCCTCTGCTCACAGGACCCACGGCCCCTTTCAGATAGCCTGCAGTGGCCTCCGTGTCGCTGCTGTTCAGCGAAAGAGTGCTCCCTCTGGGATGGAGAGAAGAGTATTAAAGCATTATTGCTCTGAGCAAACCGAGGCAACCCATTTAGCAAACCACTGCAAGAAAACAGCCACGGTAACAGTTTGCTAGAACAAC
Organism: Nyctibius grandis; assembly: GCF_013368605.1. Taxonomy (NCBI): domain Eukaryota; kingdom Metazoa; phylum Chordata; class Aves; order Nyctibiiformes; family Nyctibiidae; genus Nyctibius; species Nyctibius grandis. The sequence continues at coordinate 28,796,805 of NC_090659.1, forward strand.
ATTGCCCTGGATGAACTGTCTGATCCACTGCAAGGAAATGGTCACCTGGAAAGAAAAACACAGGCAGGGGTGACTTACAATTTCTTTATACATACACCAGTTTTCAGCACTTCTACCAGAACTGCGAATAGCCCACATGGGCAGCTCTTGTCCAGGCTGTAGAAGCTGCATTTGTCCATATTCATTTCGAACTGCATTCGCATGCCAACAGCAGGTGCAACAACTCATGTTAACACTTTCTACTAGGCTGCTCCTTAGTTTAAAGGAAAACTACGGTGACGTGACAGTTCTGGCCACTTCTGCAGCTGATGTTAATGCTCCAGAAAGTATAAAATCCTTAGCTATCTGCTCTCCATCCTCTCTAAAAAAACAATACCTTGCTCACTGTCCTATTTATATTGCAATAATGACTCTTGACCGAAACTGGTCAATTCTTTCAACCATCTTGGAAAGCTAGGAAAGCCAGATAAGTCTTTTTGCCAGGTTTTGTGTTAATAAAAGTGACAAAAAAGCATCTGTGATCAGCATACCAGAACTCAATTGCTGTCTAATACCACAACAGGCAGAAGTTTTTCCATGGGATATTTTCTATTAGAAAATATTGATTAGTCCACGTGAACATTGAGGGTTAGAAAGGGTAAGCTGTCGCAATTTTGACCTCTGGAAACAATGAAAATTATTTTAAAACGTATTTCAATGCATTTCCGATTTAAGTTTTATTTTCATTTGAAATTTGATTTGCAGTAAAAATACAAGTTCTTGGCTGATCTACTCTTATTTCTCCACAAACATCAGTTCAAATTTTTCATTTTTCTTCACAATTTAGAGAAACCTCAAAAAGTCTTGCAGGACAGTTACAGTTCTGCATACATTCCTACTTACTACTTTAAAAAAAAAATAGTGGTAAATAGGAATTGATGCAGGAATTGCAGACTTTTCCATATGGAAAATACAGTGTCAGAGGACAATGGAAGTGCAAATTTTCTGGAGAAAATTTTTGCAACTTACAGTACATTTTCAGCCAAAATAAGCTTGCTTAATAAATATTTCTAATCTACAGGCATCTTCATTGTGCTGGACAGCATCTAAATTTCACCTTCACTTGGTTTAGGCTGTCGTATCATGTTTAGAGTAACTGCAGTAAAAATCTTCTCTACCACAACGGAAATCTTTATTAGAACTACTGCTGAACTGAGAGAAAATGCTCTGGAACACAACGGCTCCTCTCTCACCACTACATCAAGCAGTGAGCACAGGCTCTGAATCCACATTGGTGGAGTTATTGAAAACAAGGAATACAGAGGAAAAACCCCAAACACCAGGAGTGTCTACAAATGTTGTGCAACCATGTTTTTGTCTTTTAGTGAGCATATGGTAACCTTTTTAACAATTACTATCCAATTTTGTATATTGAAAACCATAGACAATGCATAATAAACACGCTCTTATGCATATGCACTTCATATATATGCACTGCTACTTTTTAATTTGATGAGCTAGTGATCAACAAATCCTACTAAATGTGCTTTGGTTGAATTTTAGTCCTATCTGTCTACATTAAGATGTACCTTTGGTGCTGCAAAGTCAGAAAAAACAAGGTTACTGGCTGTTATCTGTATTTTATGAAAGCGGTTGGACTTAGATGCACACAACTTAACTTCCAAATCTATCAGTGTACAGCAAGTAGCCAAAATGTTGAAAAATTGAGTTTTGTTGCACGTCACACCACTTTTGATGGATTGTTGTGACTTTCTGACACAAAAATTGTTGTTAGGGAAATTTTTTTCTCACTGTGTAAACTAATGTAAACCAAGAGAAGTGTTCAGAAGTGATAGTGGGCTGGGATAAAAGATCTGAAAACATGTTACAAGGGGTTCTGCAGGAGTCATCAGTCAGGCTGAGCACTTGCACATCAAACCTGCTAAACAGACCTCTGCTGAACTTTGCCCTTATTTCAGTCTGCTATTAAGAGAGAGGTTGAACACATTTTATACACATATTAAGCAGACAACAACAGAAAAATGTTATTATAACTTGACTATGACAGGCATTTCCATGTTGTAGACAAGACCTCAGTACGATGGGGTAGTGTGCCTGTGTAGATAAGCCTGAAATTCCTATACTATTTCTTCTAGAAGTATCCTGATGCAGCCTCCCACTTCGTTCAGCTTCAAAATCAGTAAACATTTTTGCTGGAGTAGAAATAAACCTGTTGAAGAAATGAACTCATGGCCTGGGACTCCCTATTCCCAGCTCAGTACATCTTCTCTTAAAACCAAAATATTTAGGAAAAAAAAAAAAATTCTCTCAGTCACCCTGCTGGTAGGTGAAATACTACTAATTCTGGCAATTCAGCTAAAAAGATGAGGGCAATTACAAAAAGCAGAAATATGCAGGAAAATCTAGGACAGCTACAGTGTAACAAGATGTTGTTATATTCTTTTAATTTGAAACTCAAAACACTTACAGAGGGTAGCCTGGGAAACTTTGCTGTTATTATTAATAATTACTACTCAGTTCTATAAATTAACAATAGATGAACTAAAGCAAGCATCCTCAAATATCTAATTAAAGTATTTAACCATGCACGTACAAGACAGCACTTTTCATCCCCCTGCTGTGAAATATGAGCTGCTCCTCAATCCTTCCACAAACTAATATTTAGAAAGTGCCACATCTTTATGGCCATAGACAGTAAAATAATTCAGCCCCACTACCAAAAGCATTTCCTGGCAACACAGCTGGGTTACTGGGTTCTTTGACAAAGGGCACCAATTTGGCCAGGTGAGGATGAGATGACAGGTAGAGAAGGAAGTTGCCATAATGACTCAATACCCCTAATTTAGTAAATCCCGCACTCTGGCTCTGGGTGAAAGCTAGAAATTGATGCTTTATGTGAAAATCAAGCAAGGCAATTAAACACAAAAAAAAAAAAAAAAAAAAAATCAAATTATGAACTTTCAAGAAGATTGTCACCATCAACTTCAGGCATGTTGCAGAACATCCAGCAACTGGGTTTTTTAATTGTAGGTAACAAAGGGAAGCAATTTCTTGCTTAAACAAGAAGGCTTGTCTAGGGGTGAATTAAACTTAATGATATTCCTTTTACCTGATACCTTGTGTTCCTGTATACCTATTTGGAGTCTCCCAGGAACACTGTTTTAGAGCTAGAAATTTCTCTTGGATCTTACAGCAAATTATTATTATTTTTCAATCCAGATTGTAAAATTTCTAGATGTGTGCACCTGAGCAAAGAATGTGGGTCTACATCCAGTATAGACCATCCAACTGAAAAAGCAAAAAGTGAACTAATTTTTGGCTTCATTTTGGTGGTGGCACATGAGAGGAATCTTGCACCTGGCATTTTATAGTGCTATCAACAGATGCAATAACAGAGATCTCTTATGCCCAAAAGAATGATAAATAGAATTCTATTAGAAATAACTGGGACAATAATCATGGAAAGAGAAGGGCAAAGAGAATCTTTGAAGAAGAAAATACAAATTATAATCAATTAACATGTCATTACCGAAGAAAAATTTTAGAACAAAGGGCCTCAGTTCTGCAACAGGAACACAGCTCATCAATTAAAAGCCAGATAACAAAAAACAATGTACTGACAGCAATCACCAGCCGAATATAAGGAGAGAAAAGGATGATGGATGGAGATAATTTTTAGTTTTTTTCTTTTCTTTTCAAATTAACATAAGCTCTGCTTCTCAGATAGTATGAATGCTCAGCATTCAAAGACACAATGCAACACAGAGGACTGACACACACCCCTAAGTCAATCCTGGCATAAACTGTACCAGATTTCTGCTGCTCACCTCTCAGAGCAAGGCGTTGACTTGCCACTGTGCAAACTTTGGGTTTCAGCTTCTGAACCTGTGTTCCTTTCACCTTCATCTTTTGCATTTGTAATTTCTCCTTTGGTAACTGCCCTAATTACCTTCCTGATGAAAACAGGGAATAAAAGATATTAAAAGTTGTAAGGCTTTCCCCAGGAAACAGCAGCCTGCCTGAAATACTGTGATGTGCGCATTCCATTAATTTCATCTGTCTGACCCATGGACAACTCTGGATATAAGGGTCAACAGAACACCACATCTGGTTATCAAACCGATTCCTATGAACAAAAAAAAAGTATCATATTTGTTATAAACTGCTTTTTAAGACCCAAAACATTAAAACATCTCTCCTACTCAAAATGGCCACTTCAAGCTTTGAAACAGAAGTGCCTTTTGTGAATATTCATCTCTATTTTATTTTTTTACAGTTTATACACAGCAAAGTATTTTTGCCTATGTGTATTTTCCCCTAGCAAATTACACTATATGTATTTTCTCTTAAAGATTTCTTTACAGTTTCTACAATTATATGCATCAATGCCCCAAACATGTTATTTTCTGAAAACATAACATTATCCCCTTACCCTGCAATATGTGGCCTAATATGACAGAAATGAAAGAAATTAAATAAAGTTTTGAAAAGCAATAGTATTCTTCATAGACTTACAAACAGCAATAGATTGTTAAGTTATCCCATGATACTAAGTGTCAGCAGGAGTTTGCCCCAAAATGGCTTTGCTAAAACAAATCCACTCATGACATATATGAATGGGGAACCTGAGGGAGGAAGAAGGAGCAGGGAAGGAAGAGGAGGAATAGTGAGCTACGTCTAAGAGAGACCACAAAATATACTAGGAAAAGCAAGCTTAATTCTTGTAGGATTAAATTTCATCTATGGGAAATGTTACTATCAGAAAACATTTTAGGGCACAAACTGAAAAAGGCTGAATACCACTAAAATAAACAACAGACAATTATAAAAAATAATTGTTTCTCATAGGGGAATATGACTACTAGATTTGCACAAAGGATTTAAAAGAAAAGAAGATTAGAAAAGTAATCTTTAATGCACTCTTTCTATAGCTACCAATTAGCATGATTTAGAGCAACATCTAGGGTCCTGTTATAGTAGATGCCCTAAGCTGGTTCTTTCTTCACCTTAATTTGAGAAGCCAGAGGCATTCTGATGCTCTTTTTCCCTATATTGAAGAGAGATAAATCACTCATGTTAATTTCTGGAGTCACTGGAACAAGTAATTCCACAGTCAGCTCTCCTTAGAAGTAAAAAAGCTGTAGAAAGCTATCTACCCACCCTATATTTAGGATCCATAATAAAGCATGTTCTTTCTTCCAACAAAGTTTTCCAACTACCAGCCTGTGGAGCTCCAGCCATGATATGAAAGGTCATCCAATTTTTCTTCCCATTCACCCAATAGCCCCAAGTTACGTCCAGACACCACTCGTGCAACTGTTTATTTAATGCAACTGTCCATGTCCCCTGAGAGTAAGCAAGCACTCCTCTAAGGGTATAGCCAAACTGGTGTTACAGATGTCACTGAGACTGCAAGATTACCAGCAAAATATCTGTTTATTCACTGTCACATGCACAAAAAAAAGGCAATGCCTGACTGTCAGACCACATTTGCACAGCTGGAAGCTAAAGGAAAACTTGACTTTTGAGCAGAACCGATCAGCATAAATAAAAAAACAGATGATCCAAATAGTATTTTTTGCATTTGCTTTCAGCAAACCTGCCTTTAGGGACACCGTGTTACTTCTGAGTATAAACAAGAAATATCCAGAAGTAAAATTATCTTTTTCCTGCTACCTTTATAGCTGAAGAGTAATTACTGCTGCATTTCCTAGGAAACAGCAGTCTACTTACGTTAAGTACGCTTTTAAACGAAGGCTGTTTCTAACCCTGGTAAGTTTGAGGCTGATGTGAAACGCTGGAGAAACTCCAAAGAAAATCCAACCCACCATATATAGCTGTTATCCGATTTATCGGTTTCCAAAAGAAAAGGCTTTACCTTATCTTTCCAGGTCCGCTGAAGACTGATTTATGTCCAGTTGCAGAGGAGACTGATACATCTGGCCTTTTTTCTTCAGTCTCTTGGGGCTGGTCCTTAAATGTTCTTCCTTCATCCTTACTGGAAACTGTATCTTCAGTGGAAGGGAAAAGAAAAAAAAAAAGTGTAAATGTTTGCGCAAAAAAAAGGCAGCATATATCAAACAACCTACAAAAATAGATTTTCCATTTTTCAATATTAAGTAAAACCATATAAAATACCATGCAAAAAAAAAACCAACCTTGGGCGGTTCTTTGGCTTTTGCTTTTAAAAAAACCCAACTTTAAGTATCTAGAAATGTTTCTCATTATCAACTCTTGTCTTGAACTATGCTTCTGAATTTATCACTGACAATATTTAATAACCAAAGGACCTGAAATGTAATTTTGTGGTGTCCAGTATTTTCTGTGTTAAACGAAAGAATGTTTTCCTAATTAAAATGCGTGTTCAACTAGGAGTAAGGTGTGGGGAAAATGGCTTAAATATAATTTTTAATATATCTATCAAATAACAAAGTACCAAATCACAAAACACCCAATTTGACAGACTGCATAATACCAAAACCCAAAGAACGTTAGATACTTGCCAGTTTGACAGCTTCTGAAGCACAGTGATATTGACAAGATCAGCATTTTGCCAGGCAGTATATTTGCACCAGGCATTTTTCCAATGGCAGTAAACCAGTCCCTCTCCCTACAAACTGCCCATACCCATCACCTTCCTACTGAAAGTGATAAATGGTACATCTGAAAACAGGCTACCTATACCTAGAATAGCTTCTGTGTGCACAGTGAAGCAGTTAAGTGAAGACAGAAGCATCAGCGTTCAGGAAAAACTCCTATTTCTTAAACTGGTGGTCCTGTGGTACCATGCAAAGTACCACAGCAGCTCACAGACATGGTACACTTGCTGTGCTTGGTCAAGACGGGCAGACTGTTTACTGCACCTAAAAGTGCAGGTGCAATTTATTGGAGATACCTGGGCAAAAGGAAAGTCAGGTCAGAACTGAGAAGTACCAAGTAGTCTGGATGTAGCCCCTGCTCCAGCATACAGCACAGGAGTTAACATTTATCTTTCTTATTCAGAGTTGAAAAAGAAAAAAGGAATACTTTTTACACACCACCATCACAAATAGGAGAGCCAAACAAAAAAAAATGGCTGGGTTTAGATCTCTGCATACAGCCAAACTTCCTGACAGGAACTGAGAATGAACTTTCAGAGCCTCTGCTGCTGGCTTTACAGCTGAATAATACTGACCACTTGTTTGGACAGTGAGATTTTAAGCAGCTCTCTATCTCCACAGAGATACTGCTTCATTCATCTATACCTTACCTTACCTTTCCTATATATATATTAATCATTCACAATTCACTGCACAGTAATACCCAAAATATGATATTAAGATTAAAATACTGATTATACTTACACCATCAACAGTGAAGAATAAAATACAATACAAGTCAAACACTCTGGAAACAAGGTTTGAATGTATTAAGAACAAGCAAATCTCTCTCTTGTGGTCCCCACCTGGGAATTTGCGTAGGATAGACTGTCTGACAACATCGGTTCCAAGAAGATGCGATTGTTTGAAGCGCTTTGCTCTTTCTTCAAAAAACCATTCTCCTGTCACTATCCGTAGCTGTCTATACAGGGAAAATGAAAAAAGCCAGACACATGCACATTAACAAACTTGGCCAACCAAAACTACTTAAACCCTTAGGTCATCATGCTCACAAACTCTGGACAACATTAGCACAGTTTGAAATACAGAGTAAAAAAATTGATTGCAAAGCTTGGGATAGTAGGACACAGAGCAGAAAAATAATATCATCTTGTTTTGTGAATGAAAAGTAATTTTCAGTACATGGAAATTTACTTAGCAGAAAAGTGTTTCAAACACATTTAGCAGATTGCTGTAGAAAACATGTAACATACCATCTCCCTAGTCCTTTGGATACTGAACTACTCAACCTCACAGCTTTCGTTATCTCCCAAAATGGCAAGAGATGTAGAAACAACAGTGGATGGAGGGAGAAAAACCCCCACGAAAGCTCCTGCCAGCCAAGTCTGCAGTTCATGGACCCAGTCTGGTTATATACAGGTTGCTGCAAGCCTATATATGTTTTTCATCTCTAAGCTTCATATGCTGCCACTATATGCAGTTTCTTCACATGACAGTGCTGTTATGAATTAGCTATGTGTTGGAGTTCAGAGCAATGAACTTTTGCCTTGCTACTGTTCTGGATAATGCTGTTTTTTCTGGTTTCAAATTCTTTTACCTATAGTAACAACAAAGAAATCCTGTACTGGCATTGCTGTTTTCCATAGGTGTATTTTTATGGTGATTGCTAGCCTTTTCCTGAATTAGTTTCATTATGGTAAAGCATCACCATTTCTACTGCCTCACTACATACAGTTGATGGCAAAAGGCTACTAATCATGAATACTCAAATAAAAAGCAAATAAACAAACTAAAAAAAAATACATTAAAAACTGATGTAGCTCCAGACATGCTCCTGCTTACTTTATGTTCAATAAGAAAACTTATTTTCAAACCTATACCAGAAAAGAAATCATCGAGTCTCTTGGGCATGAAAATTACTACAGATAAGGTTTAGAGCACTGATCAATATCTTTGCTATGAAATTACTTTTGAGTCATGCCTGAATGGAGAGTCTGGCTTGGGAAAATACTAAAAATTGCAGAATAGGATCCTACCATTGGTAAAAAGACCCTAATACAATCAGTTCTTCCTATCCTATTAATGAATCATGCACCTTTGCATGAGTCATTAAAAAAAAAAAACAAACAACAAAATCCAAAACATGTGCCCACAAGCATAGAAATAGAAGATTATTGCCTTATCTTGTTGTTGCAGACTCCTAGTGACAAAGCCCCATATAACTCATCATCACAATCAGTCATTATGCAAGGCATTAAATAAAATCTCTACGTTTCCACTCAGAATTTTTAAATTCCTTTTGTTAGACACAAACACTGGAAAGGATTCACTGCATTAGAAACTATGCATGGTCTGGCTAGTATGAAAAACAGTTTTTCTCTGAATGTGTATTTTCAAAATTCATTTACAGTACACACTTCTCTGTGCAGTTATTTTTATACCAAGGTTTATAGCTAGTTTAATGCTTTATATCCAACCATAAACCTTTCAGACCTTTGACTACGCCATCATATTCCATTGCAATATAAATGACATATTACACTGCAGTATGAACGACATGGTTCATTCATTTTTTTCCTCAGCTACTCCTGGGTCTGACCATAAAACTCCACAAGTGCCATTTTCCCTTTGGATACAGGTTTTATTCATCCCTAATATCTTTCCAGCCATGCTTAACTTGATCAAGGTCAGACAGGGCACTCCCCACCCCCTTATCCAGACAAGCGCCATTACCCTTCTCCAACCTTGGGACAATCTGAAGGAGAAGGTGTGACCTGCACCCAGGGTTTCAGCAGTGTGGGATGCTGCCCCACACAAAGCTACAGGCTTTTACAAGCAAAAACTTGTAATTATATCCACACCCAACCCTGAACTGTGCCACACGCTTGGGCTGCTGTGGTTCACGTAGGGGAAGCCTCTCTGCCACAGGGTCCCCAGAGAGCCATCTCTTACATTTTTTGGCCAGATGGCAACAGTGATGAGGGGAAGAAAACCTTTCTGGTGCCTTCTGCATCACAAGCGCCCAGGGGACCTCAGCCTGGGTGGAACGGTGGCTGAGACCAGCGTGTCTGCTTGTTTTACCATATATTAGTCTTATAATCTGATGTGGAGATTCAATCTTGCAGCAGCAGGACCAAGGGCTCGAGGAGGTTCATGGGGGCTGGAAAGATTGAAGGAGCTACAGCCAAAGGAAGAATGGTTGGGACAGCTGTAGGAAGCGGCTGGGAAGGAAGAGGATGGAGGGCTGTGGGCTGCGAAAGGAAGGATCAGCGGGGGTGCTGCTTGTGGAGGGAGGAGGACCTCTCGGGAGGAGGTCCTCCCCCAGCATCCACCCCTAGGAGAGGGCCTTCCTCTCCTCCTCCACTCCACTGTGGTATGGGTCACCTGCACCCTTAGAGCTCGCCATCAGCCTCCCTCTCTCAGTCCCCACTCATCCCCTGCCATCCCAACAACCTCTCCCACTCCTCGCTCTGGGAGCAAAGCAGCCTGCAAGATGGGAAGGGCTGGCACCAGGCTGGGGAGCGAGGCAGGAGTACTGTGGAGCAAGACTTTCTCTTCCTCCCGCCATCCCCTTGGAACAGTAACTAGTAACCCCACACATCTTCCTCACAGTTGCATAAAGCTGTTCAGGGAAGAGATAGGCTTAATCTATTTGGGCAACAACAGTTGATCACTGTATCTTCTGGCAAAGGATAAAAAAGCAATCTACTTCTCTTAGTAATCTCTCTCTGCAGGCTGTAACCTGCCACCATTAAATAGCCCCTAATTATGCAGCTGGTTCCCTCTTGCTTAGCCAAGGAAGTTCGGGGTCATCGCTGCGTGCTCTGGCAAACACAAAGCAGACTCCCAAGGAAAGAGGAGGGTGCGAACAACCCCTTTTGCAGGCCTGAGCGGGCAAGGGAGTGCGACAGCTGCTACACTGATGGAGCTGAACCGCGTGCTGGTTCAGCTCACAATGGTAAACTGAATTGCCCATCTTCTTCATCTGGCTGATCTTGTTAAACAGTAGTAAGATGCACATTTTAAATTGAGGTGCCAGCTCCACGGCAGGGCAACTTTGAGAAGCCCCACACCCATTCTGCTTTGACTTCAGCAAGAGAACCAGGTCTGAGGTAAAACACAGACAACTCCCTCAACTGAGGGACGAAACACAGCAAATAAAGGTATTGCCTTGTTTTAGTCAAGTGTTTCACCTCTCTAGCCAATCCTGTTACCCACAGCGAAGGGGAAAAAACAACAGCCACCAATAGCCAGCCATGGTGACCATCACATGGAACAAGCCTAGAGGCCTCAACCTTCCCTTCAGACCTTTGTTCTTATTATCATCCCTGCTACTCAGTCTTGGGATCCTGACTTCAGCTGGCAGTCCCCTTTTGTGAAAATGTCCTTACCCAACAGATCACCTCTGCAAAAATATCACATTCTAATGAAATAAAGGGAAAAAAACTAAGCTTTGCAGCTTTGAATTTCTAGTGCACTAATATTGGATGTATTTTTCACGTATACTGAACAATTCCCAGAAAGATTAGTGTTCATGTCAGCTTAATCGTTCATACATGCCAAGAATACCTATTAAAACAATTTTTGTTCTACACATAAATAGAAATTAATTCAGATTAAATGATTGCCTAAGTCTCTGAATTGAAGTTTAAATTTCATAATTGCATTTGACATTCTGAATAAAAAATTGAAGAACAAGACCTAAACAGTCTTGTAATAATGTTATTTTCATGCATTTATAATTATGACAAAGGGAGACTGTCTTTCCTACTGAGATAGTGCATCTTTCTTCTATTTCTGATACAGGACTTAAATGAACCCTTTCCACATAGATAATTGTTTCAGTGGGAAAAGAAACGAGGGCATTTATGCAACAGTACACCAAATCAGTGCTCGCAGGTTTGTTTTTTGTTGTTTTTAAAATGGGTCCAAGGTCCATACTGACTGTAAATCATGGTATGTGCCTGCATTTTCTTTACTTTCCTTTCTCAGTTAGCACGTAGCATAAAAAGTAAAAAATAGGTATGTGTTCTACCAAAACAGTGTTTAGACTAGCCTTCCAACTTCTTTCTGAAGTTACTGACTTCAGAAGTCAGTAACTTCAGAAAGAACAGTGTTATAAATGGTAATAGCAGCAATTTTTGCATGATTGCTTTTTCCTATACTCAAAATGGCTAGGGAAATTTTAAAGAAAATCACATTCAAGTAGGTAGGTTTAGTACCAAATACTTCAGGTATCAGCTACAGTACTTTCACATTAATTACTGATCCACCTACTCACATCATCATGTGAGAGGGAGTACGTTGTGGTTCCATGCTGCTTCTCCTTCTATGATCTCCTGCTAAACAGAGTAACTTCACTAATGTACTGCTCAGTTTAAAAATGGAACATAACCTGTGGGCTACCCATATCAAAAACTCAGTTTGTTATTTTCCACTCATTTTTGCAAGACACTTCATGGTTAAATGCCCAACTACAAAAATTCCATTTAAGATGGAAAGTCCCAATTGTTACTTTTAATAATTTATTTTGGGAAAAACTATATTCGTAAAACAGTTCAACTATCCATTTGATCATCCAGCTTAACCCACATTCACAGTAAAGGAGAGAAATTCAGTCTGGCTTCCTTTTCCTCTCCTGTTCCTCAAGTATTTTACTTCCTCATGGGGAGTAAAATTTGGAAAAAAAAATGGCAAGACAAAAGGCTGGATAAAATGCAGCCTATACATGAACATACCAAAACATACACACTCATCTTTGTACATATTCAATTCCACATAGTATTTTCTATAACATAAATTAATTCCAGAGTAATTTTTAATATACTGTGAGGCTATTAAATAGAAATTTTTGACCCTGTTAAAAGAAGGCAAACCTGCTTAGAAGTTACTAAAATAAAAAGAAATTAAGAGAAATCTGAAAAGCAGTTGCATACTAAAATGTTTGAAATGCCTCTATTTTTAGGCTCCTAATGGGAATAAATGTTACTAAGCTACTGATGAATTTTCATGACATTTTTAGACAATATAATTATTTCAAAGATGAAGATAAATTTCCCATTACTGCTTTGTTCTGCTGTAGTAACTTGGACCACCTAGACATTTTATCTCACCGAACTCAATCAAAATAAATGCATTATTAGCAGATATCTAGACACATTCGTAATGAGAAATACAGACAGCATCAAGATGCAAAATCAGCTTGTCAGCAGACTGCTTGAAGAACTTGATTTCCCTCAACCTATTGATCATTTTAGATACCAAATTTAAAACAAATACTCACCACATTTTAAGAAGATGCGGGGAAAAAAGTGACATTAATGGAAAGTTTCTCTTTTAGCATGGGTTTGAAAGCTCCTGATGACCTCAGCTCCTTGTATGCAGGGAACGGAGCAGAAACCTTCCTCTTTCATCAAGTGTGTACTACATACAGGTTCGATTTACCTCATTAAATACTACGATGTGACCATCAAACACACAATCACATAAATAACGACTGTCTTGGTTCTCTGCCCTCAGTAACTGCAGAACTAAGAATTTGGCAGAAGACTTAGCTCTAACCCTTCTTGACCTTTAAATGCTTTATCTCACAACTTTATATTCCAGCTATTAATAACTGCCGTGGGGGGAAAAAAAACAGTTATTTTCTCTTTATGGATATTCAAGTGGAATATCCTTTTTCAGTAACTGGAAATTTTAAGACAATTTGTGGATAAACCTCAGTTTGTTACACTTAAAAATACTGATTAACATCTCTTTCTATTCACATTCAAATGTCCTTCCTCAAATTCACTAAATGTCTTTTTGAATGTGTTTTAGAATGTAATTAACGTGTTGTAATGCACTTCCCCATCACCATAAGCTGTTTTTCAGGCAAGTCTGTCTTCGGGGAAATGGCAGATGAAATGCTTTAAAGATTGTTTTGGAGGACAGAACTCAGATTCACTTGTTGTCAGACTAAGACGTTCTGGTTGACAGATGAACATTTATATTGTATTATTAAACAAACTGGTATCTCACCCCTACAGCTACCATCATGTTACTATGTAATTTTTTTTATTTTGTTCAGAAAATAATACTGTGTTTTACTATATCCTTAAAAATGAGCATCTTGAAATTACCTGATCCTCAAGTCAAAGTCAGAATACTTGCAGTTTCCCATCATTTTTTTTTTACTATCTTTTGGTAGCTGGACATAAAGCCACCATAAATGTTAAAGCAATGATAACATTTGATCCCAGGCTATGTGACAGAATGTCCTTTTGCTGTACTAGACGTATCCCAAACTCCTGTGCTATGAGTAGATAGGCAGCACTCAAGGTGCTCAGAAGGAAGGAAAGGTCAAAACAAATTATATGAAGCAACAGGCAGAAGGCTGGCTGATATTATCTACATTTTCTTTTATTGCCACAAGATGTTATTTGTTTCAGCAACCATTTTGGATTATCTGTGTAATTCAATGGATTTCTGCAGTGATTTCTGCAGTAATTTCTGTAGTACTTGCCAATTTCTCTTTGAACACACCCAACACCCAGAATCAGACCTTCTTCACTGACACCAGATGTAATGCAGCAGGCTTCCCAACCGTTCTGAAAAACTTGTTTCTGAACATATTCCTGCAGGTGTAACTGATGACTACACAACAGGACTTGTACAGGTTACTACCATCACCATCACCCTAGGCGGCACTTAATAGACATTCTTGAGGACCATTTTGGCAGAACAGGCAAGAGCTAGTATAGCACCAAAACTGGAAAGAGTTCACAAAGGCCAAGAATCCTTCTACCTGCCTTTTAAGGGTCTCACAGTATGTATGACAACATTCATATACATTATAACAACACTATAACGTGAGTCTGCTAATGGAACACCACAGTAGGTGCTAGAGTCTCTACAGATATCGACATTAACCTAGTCTAATTCATCAAGGTTGCTAAAAGACAAGGACGGGGGAAAAAAAAGTTTCCTAACACTTTCTGCAAAGCCACTAGCACGGTGAAACAATCCAGTTTGACAGACACAAACACTGTACGGAGATCAATGCTACAGAGCTAAAAGTTTTTTGCCCTCCTCCTGCATTTTGTTTGCTACTCATACAGCGTAACTGTCTCTTAACACCGGATTCCCGTTTTCTTTTCCTTGCCATCTGCCTTTTAATCTTGCGAAAGGCCCTATTTGCATTAACTTAATCAGCTCCTCCTTCAAATGTAATTTTAAAAGCCTAAAAATTCTAATTTTCCCTGCATCTCTCACTTAAGTGAGACAGAGGAAAACAGAACTGAAAGAATTTAAATTATGCACAATGATTTAACTGAAATACCTATCTCACACTTTCATCTCTATACTGCCCACACAGAAGAGAATCTCTCTGTGTATTTCTAGCAGTGTAAAAGTAATTTTACAGATCATTAACTGTCACTATAGTCTTGCAAAAACACTGCATGTGAACAAAAAGAAAGGACAGAGAAAGATTTCAATTTAATAAAGATAGCCAACATGGACAAAACTTCAGCACTTGCAAAGTTTAGCACTTTGCAAACAAATTACACTATGGTTTGTAATAACTTAGAGGCAGGCTTCAGCCAGAACTCGTTTGATGACTGCTAGGACCGCCGCTTGGCATACAGAATTGCAGCACAATCACAAGAAACAGGTGTGGCATATGTTTTGAGAAATTACCTCATCCATCTTTCACAGCCCCAAAACAGGGCCATCTTTACTGATGTCATCATTCCTGAGAGAGGTTTATCCAACCTGTTTTCAAAACAAGATTCTGCAACCCCTCCAAGTTATGTCAGTATTCATACCATCTAACCTAAATCCTCTCACTGCAATTTAAGTATCACATTTTCTTCTCCAAGGTGAGTATGTAGAACAGCCTGTGTG
The DNA here is from genome assembly GCF_013368605.1 of Nyctibius grandis. NCBI lineage: Eukaryota > Metazoa > Chordata > Aves > Nyctibiiformes > Nyctibiidae > Nyctibius > Nyctibius grandis. Next base: position 28,812,290 of record NC_090659.1, read on the forward strand.
CCTCCTCAATGCAGTTGCCTTTTGTAGATTTAAAACTCAGTTATTTTCAGTTTTCTCTTGCCTAGGCCAAACATTTCCAACTCCTTCCGTTACTCTGGACATACTGTGTGCTTGGCTTGTGATCATTGTTTTCTGCTGAACTTTCTCCAGCTGGCCAACATGAAATGTGCTACACAAAACTGGGCAGAGTACTCTACATAAAACAGGATTGTGTCACGTATTTTACAGGCCATAATTCTGCTTGTACATCCCTGTGCAATGCTGGACTTTTCTACAGTGGAAAATACTGTTGATTCATATTCAGCTTTTCATTCAGTACAATACCCAGATCCTTTCCTAAGGAACAGCTGCATAAGCCGTTTTCATCCTCATTCTATGTTTCTGCAGCTGCATTTTTGCTCAAATGTAGTACTTCCACATGCCCGTAAGGAGCCACCACTTGCTTTTCCTTCAAACCACTTCTCTAAATTGCAAACATCACTATGAATCTTAATCCTGTCTTTCAGCATGCCTGCAGCATGCCTTAGTTTTATGTCACCTGCAGCTGTAACTGGCAAACTCATCTGCTGCATCAAAGTCCTTAACTAAAATACTTAACAGTAAAAAGCCAGGAAATATTCTGCTCTATACCACTGGTGAGTTTTTTTGAGGGAGGTGGTGTTTTTTTTGCTTTTGGTCTTTTTTTTTTTGGTTGGTTGGTTTTTTGACAGTGAAATGTCCATAACTACTCTGAGAATGGAGCTTCATAATTTTCCAGGCAGGTCTGCAATCACACTGACAGAATTTATTCCAGGGCATAATTCCCCGTGTTTATCAGCTTATTAGAATGGCACAAGAGCAAGTATAAAAAGGTTCACTAAGTCAAGTTATAAGACATCAACAGATCCTCCTCTATTCAGGAGGTCTGTCACCCTATCAGAGGAGGAAATTAAATTGGTTTTGACATTTGTTCTTGAGCCAGCTCTTACTCATTGTCCTGTGATCTTCTCTCGGCTTTCAAACAGCACAGCAATAATTTGTTTCAGCATTTTTAGAGAAATTAAAGGTAACTTGACAGGGTCAACAAATCCCTCGTTCTTCCTTTTTTCATTTTTGAAGAGTAGTATTGTGTTTGCCATTCTCCACTTTTTCAGCTCACCTGCACCCCATCATTTCTGAAAGGCACATCACTGAGATCATCTCAGGAACTGGCTGAAGCAAGGTACAAGCAGCTCAGCCAGGCCCCTACCAATTTGAAAACATTCCACAAAATCAAGCACTTGAACATGTTTCATCTTAAGAGGTGAGACATTGTCCTCTGGATGTGCCCCACTGGCTGCAGAGAAGGTTAAGGCATCTAGCTAAAAACAGATGGTAACCTTCTAAAGCTAAAGTTAGAAGACACAAACCCTAAACTGCATATCCTGATGTATTAATTTTTCACTAACTGTCTATGTAGCCAAAGTCTGATGTAACTAGAAATTTGGGTTCACTCTCTGATACAATTTACAAAAAGCCTTATCTTCCTGTTCTCATTAGTTTGATTGTGTAAAAAAACAAACAAAAAAACCACCCTCTGAAATTACTCTGATTCTTTCCCCCTTTAACATCATTATTTTATCCTGTCTTTTTCTTATACCATCCAGTTCTTACATTAGCATACATAATTGAGTTTTGTTGCCCAATACACCTCTCCTTTCTGTCATGGTTATCCTACTGAGTCAAGCTACAAAATCCCATATTACCATAACAATCAAGTGAATTATTCTTCCAAGTGTACACCAAGTAAATATCTTCGAACATATAACTTCTCTTTTTGTTTCTTCACTTGACAGCCTATGTTAAAATACTGATTCTCTGCTTTTCAGCACTGTGATCTGCTACCCTTCTCCTCCATTCCCCATGCTCAATATTCCAACTGTGAGAAATGCGATATCCCTTTTTGTTTTACCTCCCACCATAGCACAATTTGCTTCAGAACGTTCATTAATAGAGATATTATAAATACAGCCCTCTCTCTTTATGCAGAGATGTTCAGTAACTGTAAACACAGGGGAAAAAAAAGGATAGAAACATGGATTGAAGTGCTTGGATTCACAATTTTTACATCTCTTTCCTTACAAATCCACCTACCACGTCAGTAAGAACATACAGACCTTACTTGTTCTTAACTCTGTTTTGTTAATTTTGAATTACTTGATTCTTACATTTATGTCTTCATAATGTGAATAGATTGTCACTGGCTTGTAACTGATTTTCTGTCATTTTCAGAGTACCGACAGCTTAGTATCTGTGATGTTTGCAGCTTTCTTTAGAAAGCAAGCTAGTTGAAACTGGTTTGGAACTGGAAAAAAATACTGCAAAATACTGCAGCAAATAAAACCACCAGATAAGGCTCTTCCCTTGTGTACTTGCTATGCATATGCTTTTGTGCTAACGGGATGTAAAACAGTAACACCAGCACAAAATTACTTATTCAGTGGTAATCTCTAAACGTATTTATGAAAGCTGCATAACTTACGCAATCTTGGCACACACTGAGCACTTCCACTGCCCATCAGTTCCCACAACACGACATTTATTGCAAACTCGAAGTTGGCAGGTTTGGCACAGGTCTCCTCTGTCAAAGATTAAGCCCAGGCTTTTCTGACAGCGAACACAGACCCTGCTGTTGTCCTGTTGACAATGACGATTTCCACCTTTCTTTCTCACTTCCAGAAGCTCATTTTTCAATTTCCTACAAGTAAGAAAATACAATCTTTTAATTTGGAGATACAACTCAATGATCTGTAAGAATTTTTTAACAGATTAAGATCTAGCGCTAAAAACTACAAGACACAAATAAGTACAATATAAATTTTTTTTTTATATTCACTGTATTTTTTGACACACATATGACAAAGACGAATAAATCTATCCTCCACCTCTCAGACATGAAGACAAGAGGAAAATCTTGTGGTAGATCAGTATAAGTAACTGCAGAGAGCTGAGCAGTTCTGGACAATTGGTGAACCATCTTTGTTTGTCCCTCATCAATAATTCAAGTCATGCTGAGCCCAGGCTGACAGCAGCTCAAAACTGGGACTATCCTGTGCATCCACAGAAGGAAAAGAAGAAAATCTTTCCTGCAATTAGTGTGCATTTAATACTATGCCAGTGTAGAGTTAGCTAGGAATGCACATGCAATTCTGCACCAGCTATTCAAAGCCTAAAAAAACCCCAAACCAAACATCTAAATAGATAGTGATGTTATGCTGTGATGCTACAATTTAAAAAAAAAGGAGAATGTTAGTTTAAATAACGCGACTTGCAGATTACCAGTTCTGCCACTGACTCTGCAGGATAAAAATATTTGCATTTAAGACCTAATTTTGAAGGCTGCAATTTCAACGGTGTATGAGTTGGGTCCTTAATGAGAAAACAGCCATAAGTGAGACATAACTACTGTATTTCCAACAGCAAAAAAAGGAATTTGAAGATAAAAAGTCAGGAAGGATGACAGGCGAGGCAGTTTTCTGTGCCTATCTTCCCAAACCACGGACTCAAGCAGGAATACATCATAACTCAAATCTCTCACTAATAGCTCCTTGTACCTTGATTCCTGACCTCAACTCCAGAGCTTTCCTCCCCCACCACAGCCTCTAGCTCTTACCTGTCCCACCCCAACCCACAGAACCATCTATGCTGGAAGGGAATATATTGGAGGCCAACTAGTCTAAACTCACAGCCAAAGCAGGGCCAATCAGACTGGGCTGACCAAGGCTTTGTCCAATTGAATCTTGAGTAATAGAGTAACTCCAGGTAAAGAATCTACAGTGTCTCTGGGCGCCTGTTCCAGAATCTGACTAACTTTATGGTTTGTGTTTTTTTTTTTTTTAAAAAAAAAGCCTTCTTAATATCTAACCAGAATCTCACACATTCCAGCTTGTTCCCTTTACCTCTCCTTTCACTATGTACCTCTGAAAGGAGTCTGGCCCCATTTTTTCTATACCGTCACACCAAGGGCTTGAAGACAGCAATCATATCTTGCCTTTGCCTTCTCTTCTGAAGGCTAAGCAAACCCAGTTCCTTCCGACTCTCCTTCTATGTCATGTGCTCTAGCCCTCTAATCGTCTTGATGGCCCTCCACTGAACATGCTGCAGTATGTGAATGCCCTTCCTGTTCTGGGGAGCCCCAAACTGGGAACTGTATTCCAGATGTGGTCTCACAATTGCAAATAGAGGGGATAATCACTGTCCCCAACTGCTAATGTATGTGGTCAAAAATTGTTATGTCTTCTCAACACTTCTCAGCTGAAGCTCCATCCACTCAATCCTCAGGCTCCTCTTCTCCTCTCATCCACCTCAACCTTTTCAATAAATAGCCTACATGTCCCCTGCTCTCTCCAGGCTCTTTCCTGACTTCCCCTCCAGCCAAATCCCTCCTATCTTAAGCTCCTCCATCCTTTTAAACCCTTCTAGCGCTCCACTCTACTCCAGATTACCTCATCCCCAGGGCTCCAGCTCAGCAGCTGCTAGAGTTCTTTCACTTTTACATGCCTGGGTGTTGCTGTGTCCCCATTCCCTCACCCTTCCTTCCCTGCTCTCTTTCATGCACTGCCATCAGCCAAGAGCCTCCAGATTCCCTCTATGATGAAGCACTCCAGCTCACTGAAATCACAATCTCTGCGCACACATAGATGCTTTAAGAGGGATTTAAAAAACCTGGCTACCGCCTTCACCTGAAGATCAGTAAAAAGGTGTCAGGAAAAAACCACTTTGGGAAGATAAAACCAATAAAAGATTACAGGTTGCAGCCCAGTGAGGGAGGCTGACAACATTGCTCAGGCCACCAGGGACTAAGGTCTGACAGAATTAGGTTATTTGTGGATACATTGCCTTGCTAAAAGGTTGGCTAGCATTTTGCTTCCCACTGGGATTCCATGAACAACAGCTGCTCTGCAGCCACCTGGCCTGCAGATGCTCAACCTCTGACAGCTTTTGAAAAAGGGCATGTCCAATCCCTCCAGGCAGCAACTACAAATCCTGTCAAGCATTTTCCTCTACTGGCCTCTATCCCAAAGTGATTTCTTCATTCTGCTTTGGACCCTTCTTCTCCCACATGCAATCCAATCAGCCTTTCTCTCATGCCATAGCCTTTGAAAGTCCGTCTCGGGTTCACAAGGTTTCTTGGTACTTTGCTAATTGTTCTTGCAGTTTATCGATTGCACCTTACATCTACCTACCTCCTGCAGAGATACACTTAGTTACAGGTCCATGTTCATTTTCTTCTTCTCTCAATCAGCCAGTTCCAAATGCAGATGAGTGACCTGCACCACAGCAACTGACAACCGCGCTGCAATATTGCCATTGTGCACAGGGAATGCAGATGATCACCACTTTTGCCACCCCCTCCTTGGATCTACTCCCTAAACAAGCCTCCCTTCAAACAGCAAGTCAATTTATCTGCTTCTTCTGGACTGAGAACTAAAGGCAACCTGCCTCCCTCCCCCCCCACTACTAGAACACTCTCGACCACATCATTTTAAAAGAGATACCACCTCTATCCACTTGAATAACAAAAACACCTTTCAGTGCTTGTGAAGACATCTAATTACCACTGAGGTTATGGTCACATTTCACTAAATATCAAACAACATTCACAAAATGTTTGATGATTTACTGTCTCCCCTCTCAGCAGTCTGAATTTCTCAGAGACAAACTACTGTACTACATGACCCTTTTATCTTAATACAGCCACTTTTAGTACCAACTGATCTCAGGGAAATTCGTTAAGATGGGATCATGCTTTCACACATTGAGAGGTATTGCAGCACTTTCCAGGTTCACCCCCAAAGTACTCCCTGTCACAGCTGAGCGTCATTCCTCACCAGGAACTCTTAATCTGGCCAATACTTGGTGCTTTTGTCCCTCTCATCTACTTTTTGTCTTTCTGAAGCTTGCTGAAGTCATCCACTTGCCTCTACACTGGGTCCACCCAATGAACAGTGCTCAGAGCTGCAATGGGGATCGCTGCTGTCAGGAGACTCGCAAGCATGAAAAATGTGGATCCAAGAAAAAGAAAAGGAAGGGCAGATCCAATCTGCACCTGCCACCTGGATCACCACCTTCTGCTGCACCCACCAATTTCTGTTTTACCTTCCCCCTGTGAGCGGACGGCAGACAAGGACACACTGTCCAAACGGAGCCCTGGGACTGCTCCTTGCTTCCATGTGGCCGCTTTGGCATCTCAGCCACTCCTCTCTTCCTACTCACTTCTCATAAGTCAGCTCAAACAGTTAGTCTAACTTGCTGGTACAGATGTGACAGCTATGGTTTATGTCTAAGTATAACAAGTAAACATTAACAGATTCAGCTTTACTCAGGTTCCCCACACAAAACTCTCTCTGCAACTGTACTGGGTTTACATGGTAAGGTTTTGGCAGTTGGGGGTCTTCAGGGGTGGCCTCTGGGAGCTGAAATGAGGGGCTATGCATTTGCAGGCAGAGCTGATTCCAGCTGGCTCCAAAACAGACCCACCGCTGGCCAAAGCTGAGCCCATCAGCAATACTGGTGGCACTTCTGTGATAACATATTTAAGAAGGGGGAAAAATGCTGCACAGCAGCTGTGAGAGAGAGAGGAGTGAGGAAAATGTGAAACAGCCCTACAGATACAAGGTCAGTGAAGAAGGAGGAAGAGGAAGTGCTCCAGCTGCCAGAGCAGAGATTCCCCTACAGCCTGTGGAGATGATCATGGTGAAGCAGGTTGTCTCCCTGCAACCCATGGAGGACCATGCTGGAGAGATGTCCACCCTGCAGCCTGTGGAGGACCCCACGCTGGACTAGGCGAGCATGCCCTGAGGGAAGCTGCAGCCTGTGGACAGCTCCTGCTGGAGCAGGCTCCTGGCAAGAACTGCCTCCCATGGGGGACCCACACAGGAGCAATCTGTTCCTAAAGGACTATACCCCTGTGGAAAGGACCTATGCTGGAACAGGGTAAAAGTGCAAGGAGGAACGAGCGGCAGAGAAAAAGCGTTATGAACTGACTGCAACCCTCATTCTCCAACCCCCTGCACCACTTGGGGCAGGGGAGGAGATACGAGAGTCACAAGGAACGAGAGGAACCAAAGAGTGAAGCTGAGCCTGGGAAGAAGGTGGGGCTGAGGGGAAGGCGTTCTCAATTTTGTCCTTGTTTCTCTGTATCCTACTTTCTTTTTAATTGGCTATAAATTAATTTTCCCCAAGTCAAATCTGTTTTGCCTGTGGTAAGCAATCTTCCTGTTGTTATCTTGATCCATGAGTTTTTTCATCTTATTTTCTCCCTCTGTTCTGGTCAGGGAGGGACTGGGAGAGCAGCTTAGTGGGTGTCTGGCAGCCAGCTAAGGTCAATCTATCACAGCCTCCTTTTCCCCTTCCTGGCTGCTTGTTTGTTCTGAGTCTCCTTCAGCAGCAAAACCACCTTACTAGTACTGGGGAGACAACTTAGTTTCTGGAGAAGAAGACGGCAAATCAGCCTTAAACACTCTGCACACAATATGTTCTCTCATTGCTTACCTGCCTGTTACCAGAATTTCTTCTGGTCACCAATCCACAAAAATGGCAACTTAGGCATTTGAAAATCTTGGAATTTTTGAATCCCTTCAAAATCCTCTTCCCTCAGAGTCATATGATTGATTCACCACTAAAATGATACTCAAAACTAAAAAATCATATGTGGTTCCTTGGGTACATTCAAGCTTCTCCTTGCAATCAGAAAGGGCAGGCTTTCCTCTTCCCTCCACTCACTCACAATGAAACCTAAGAGAACTCAGATGCTGTGGGCTAAGAAAAACACAACAAAGTCTGAGGGCTTCTGACAGCATGATAGAAGCTGGTAACACTGAGACATTCTTATTTCAGCTGGAGCACAGAAACTGTCTTCAGCTAGCTGGACCAGATTCCTGTGAACACAGAGTATTGGCTATCCAGTCAGAAGGGAGATATTACAAGCAGAAGAGTTCAAGGTAAGCAACTAAATGCTATAGGTCCTTCTAGATTCTCTGAAACACAAGAAAGGAGAGGGGAAACATTTCTGTGGCACAAAAATCAGAGAAGTGCAGCTAAATAAATACACCTGGGCTCACTTAATTTCTCAGATAAATATTATTTCTCATCCTAAAGCCATATCTTTTCAATAAAATAGCTGGTTCTAAATAAGAATGCGTTTAACTTATTAATACGGAAAATTCTTAGGATAATTCACAGCATTAGGGGATGAAGAGCATCCACAAGAACAACTTTTACACTATACTGCCTCAAATGTTGCTGAGGTCTTCGGAAGCTTTTCTACAATTAAATGCACCCACTGTTACATGCTTCATTCTAAAACCAGCATTCAACAAAGCCTTACTCGGTAAGGTCTTATTTTAAAATATATAGAGGAAAAGAACTGCTAGAACTTGCCAAACTGCTTGAGGCACAAGCTCCTTCCCTGCACAAGCTTCATCTTTCCAGTGCTAAAGTCCACACCAAAAAATCACAGAATACTTAAAGGAAGGGTCTCTTGAGACCAGTCTAGTCCAACCCTCCTGCTCAAAGCACAGTAAGCTGTATCGGGTTGCCCTGGATTGTTTCAACTGTTTCCAAGGATGGAGATTCCACAACCTCTCTGGGCAGGCTCATCCAGTGTTCAACAACCCTCACAATAAAAACATTTTTTCTTCTGTTCAGATGCAATTTCCTATACTTCAGTTTGTGCCCACTGACTCTTGTGCATTCACTGGATACCACTCAGAAGAGTCTGGCTCCATCTTCTTTAATGCCCATTAGGCATTTATACACATTGATAAGATCCCCCTGAGCCTTCTCTTCTCTAGGCTGAACAGTCCCGGCTCTCTCAGTCTCTCCCGATAAGAAAGATTCTCCAATCCCTTAATCATCTTTGTCTCCCTTCACTGTACTTGCTCCAGTATGTCACAGAATCACAGAATGGTTGAGTTTGGAAATGACCTCTGGAGATCATCTGGTCCAAGTCCCCTGCTCAAGCAGGGCCACCAAGAGCCAATTGCTCAGAACCATGTCCAGACAGCTTTTGATTATCTCCAAGGATGGGGACTCCACAAACTCCTGGGGCAACCTATGCCAGTTCTCAGTTACTCTCACAGTGAAAAGTGTTTCCTGATGTTTAGATGGAACCTCCTGTGTTTCAGTTTGTGCACACTGTCTCTGGTCCTGTCACTGAGCACCACTGAATAGAACATGTCTCCATCCTCTTTGCACCCTCCCTTCAGGTATTTATATATTTTAATAAGATCCCCCTAAGCCTTCTCTTCTCTAGGCTAAACAGTCCCAGGTCTCTCAGTCTTTCCTCACATGAGAGATGCTCCAGTCCCTTAGTCATCTTCATGGCCCTTAATTGGACTCTCTCCAGTATACCCATGTCTCTCTTATACTAAGGAGCACAGCAACAGCTTATCTATGAGGATCTTATTGGGAGACTTCCCTGAAGTCGAAGCAGACAATATTCACTGCCCTCCTCATCTACCAGGCCAGTCATTTCATCATAGAAGTTTATCAAGTTGGTTAAGCATGACTTTCCCTTGGTGAAGCCATGCTGACTATTCCCAATGATTTTCTTGTCCTTAATGTGCCTAGAAATGGTGTCCAGGATTAGCTGCTCCATCACCTTCCCAGGGATCAAGGTGAGGTTGTCTGTGTCTCTCTTGTACTGGGGAACCCAGAACTGGACCCAGGACTCCAGCTGTGTCTCACCAGGGCTGAGCAGAGGGGAAGCATCACCTCTCTTGACCTGCTGGTGACACTCTGCCTAATGCAGCACAGGATGCTATTGGTCTTCTTTGCCACAAGGGCACATTGCAGGCTCATAGCCAACTTGGTGTCCCAGGACCCCCCAGGGCCTCTTCTGCCAAGCTGCTTTCCAAGCAGCCAGCACCAAGCCTGTACTGGTGCATAGGGCTATTCCTCAGCAGGTGCAGGATTTGATGTTTCCCTTTGTTGAACTCCACGAGATTCCTGTCAGTCCTTTTCTCCAGTCTGTCAAGGTCTCTCCAAATGTCAGCACAATCATTTGGTCTACCAACCACTCCTCCCAGTTTTGTATTATCTGTGAACTTGCTGAGGATGCACTCTGTCCCATCATCCAAGTCCTTAATGAAGATCGTAAACAGTATTGGCCCCATTATTGACCCCTAGGGTACACTTGCTGCTGGCTGTCCTCCTGGTAGACTTGTCACTGATCACAATCCTCTCAGCACAGAAGTTCAGCCAGTTCAGTCTGCCTCACTGCCTATTTACATAGTCTGTACTTCATCTCTGATAACATCCTCATTGACAAAATGGTGTGTGAAAAGTCTTGCTAAAGTCAAAATAGGCAACATTGGCTGCTCTCCCCTCATCTACCAAGCCAGTCATTTCATCACAGGTTATCAGGTTGGTCAAGCATGACTTCCCCTTGGTGAATCTATGCTGACTATTCCTGCGGACCTCCTTGTCCATCATGTGCCTGGAAGTCATTTCCAGGATTAGTTGCTCCATTACTTCTTCAGGCATTGAGGTAAGGCTAACCAGTCTGTAGTTCCCTAAGTTTTCCTGCTTGCCATTTTTGAAGATAGGAATGACATTTGCTTTCTTCCAGTCCTCAGACACCCCTCCCAATCACCATGATCATTTAAAGATTATTGAGAGTAGCCTTGCAATGACATCGGCCAATTACCTCAGCACTCATAGGTACATCCCATCATGGTTCATGGACCAGTCCAGTCTGTCCAGTTTGTTTAAATATTCCCTAACTTGATTCTCCTGCAGTGAGGGCAAATTGACCTTGCCTTCAACTTTCCAAATGATCTCAGGGGGCTGGGATTCCCAAGCACCTGTCTTACCAGTAAAGACTGAGGCAAAGGCGGCATTGTGTACCTTGTCCTTTTCCACATGCTTTGTCACTAGGTCCTCTGTTCCATTTAACAGCAGGCTCACACTTTTCCTAGCACTCCTTTTGCTGCTGGTGTACTTGCAAAATGTTTCTTTTTGCTCTTCACTTCCCTTGCCAGATTTAGCTTCAGGTGGATTTTGGCTTTCCTAATCCTATACTTGCATGCTTAGACTCCCAGGTCACTTGTCACTAATTCCACCTCCTGTATGTTTCCTTTTTATGTCTATGTTCTGTCAGGAGCTCCTTGTTCACCCGTGCAGGCCTCCTGCCACCTTTACTTGCTTTCCTGCTTGTCATGATGGACTGTTCCTGAGCTTGGAAAAGGTGATCCTTCAAAACAAAAAACATCCAGCCTCACCCCACCAAAAAAAAACCTGAACCAAAAAAAACCATCCCAACCAGCTCTTTTGGACCTCTCTTCTCACCAGTACAGTCTCCCATGACACTCTTCCCAGCAAGTCCCTGAACAACCCAAAATCTGCTCTCCTGAAGTCTAGAGTTGTGACCCTTTTTGCTTTCTTCCCCCCACTCGAAATCTCGAACTCCACTCATGGTGACTGCAGCAAGGCTGTCCCAACCTTCACATTTCTGACCTGTTCTTCCTTGTTGGCAAATTTATGTGGATATGCTTGGCACGGGCCCCCTTTCACTCTGTTTTATTGATTACAATGTTTCTTGTGTTCACCTCACCCCACCTAATTCTCTTGCCAACTGGACCACCACTTCTTTACTTGATCATTGGTCATTCTCTCTCCACCTCATCTTTTTCACAGTCTCCTGTTGAAACTGTGACTGTTTAGACAATAGAACTACTAGCCAATGTTCAATAGAAGGAGTCTTTGAAAGACAATTGTATTTTCACATTTTATTCAGTTTTGCAAAGATTTGATCAATCACATACCATAGAACTAAAGAGGCACATACAATTCAGTTCCAGTTTCTTTTGGGACTTGAATATCTGCATGCAAAACAACAACGTGAACCTTGCCCAAGTGTCAGGGTAACTCAGAAGACGGATATTGTTTATCCTCATATCTCAAAAGGGTTAAAATAGTAAGCATTAGCAAAGGCTCATTTTTTTGTAACAGATTTATTTCCAGTGGCTCATTTTTACTTAAAAAAATAAAATCAACAGTGACCCATTGCATTTCAGGAACTCCACAGGCAATATGATGCCATCTTTTTATTAATTATCGGTGTGCCCTATAGACTGCATCCAGGTATCTAAAGTTGAAACAAAACCATCACTGAACTCCTTTCATTCCAGCCTTCTCCCTCCCCCCTGCAACTTTCAGGCCCTTTTGTGCTTAATTAGAAGCATCATTGGGCATGAAGTCTGTGTTTTAAATAGTTCCAAATTACAATAAGGAAATCTCTATCAGGCAAAACCAATAAACAGTGCATTTTTAAACAAAAGCTTGCTTAGAGATCATCATCTTGAAAAACTTACGAATATTCTTTTGACATTAAAAAGGCATTATTCCTGCTATCCGGTAGTGATGATTGCAACAGTATTTTCCACTGCTTAGACGATGCAAAATCTTGAATTCTTATCAGATGATAGTTGATCTGCCAACAGCGTGAATTCTGAAAAGTGTTTGTTTTCTTGTTTTTTAATACAGAGCTGCCTTTAATGACTTTCAGGGAACTGAGATAAAATAAATCAACCCACAGCTTCTCCGCTCACTTAATCAAACAAATGAAATAATAGAAAAATTAACAAAGCAAGCAAACAATATATGGATAAATATACTGGATATGAACTTTTTGGGGAGATTCCCTATACTATTTGTTGAATTGAATTACTGACTGACTGTAACAAATATGTTCAGATTTTAAGAAAATAAAAAATGAAATGTTTCAAGGGCCAGGAAGTATAGGAGGAGGTAAATGAGTCATCTGAAAAAATCCATCACTATAACAGCCTCTAAACAACCACAGCCTAGCTGCACTAGTTACACAATATTGAAAAGAGATAACAAGTGCACCATGTAGCTGGACTGACTTACTACTACTCTTTATCCCCAAGACAGGAACCAGCTGTATTATAAACACCCAATTTCCTTTGCCATTCTAACATTTGAGCTTTCCTTAATTTTAAAGGAATCTAATTAACCATGCAGTTAGATATTTTTAAACTCAAATATTAAACAAGAATTAATCTTTATCAATCCTCTCCTAGTAATATGAAAGAGAAAAACTCAGCAGAAGCCAATTTAGTAAGTTGCTGGGGAAAAAGAATCCTACCATACACTGAAGTTTCTAAACCATCTATTACAACAGCTGTTTGATAGAAGATAGCTATTAAATATAAATTTGTTACTGCCAAGGACAGCAGAATATTCAGCCATTTCTCTAACTGTGAATTTGTATTAAGATCCCTTTACTGTCTGAGAAAATAGATTAAGTGCATTGGAGAAAAGTTCGGTTGTAACTAGTATTCCAGGTAACACTGAATGACTTAATCTAAGCCTTTCCAAATGGGGCCTAATAGGTCCATATAAAGCATCAAAGCAGGAAACAAACAAACAAACAAAAAGACGTAACCAACATCAAATTTAAGAAATTACTTAGATCCTAGATTAAGTCCATCTAACAAGTAAACATGAAAAGCTGATGCCTTGAAAAGATGAGGAAAAAATGCAGGCATCAAGGACCGCAATCCTACAAAACCCAAACCGTGGAGCAGCAAGCAGTCATAGCTCTTGGCACAGTTGCCCGCTGCCTGCAAGAGGCACGAAAGAGGTCCTAAAAGATTCTAACTCTTCCCTACTGATGCTAAAAGCCAGGAGGCAAAGACACTCGTTCCCTCACAAATGCAGCCTCCAGAGATGGAATATTCCCAAACCCTTATAATCCTGCAAAGAGGAAGAAGCAATGAGAAGCCTTAACAGATTCACTTTTTCTTAATAGTATGCTTTACCCTAGAGAACATTTATTCCCCAAACACAGAAAAGTAGAATAGATATACTGCTACAAGAGGCAAGATACTCACTGCTCAAGCCATTCACTTAAATGAATGCCATCATTTCCTCTAACTCTGTAAGCACAATCCCATTTGTTTGAGTCAGGTAACTCTTTTTTTTTAAATACCAAACGGATATTTTTGGTCGTCATTTCAGTAAGATTTTGGAAAACTTTCTATTTTGAAAAATTTTCTACCTTATCTCCTCTCTCTTTTTTGAAAAAACACTGTTCAATGCAGTGGCATACATGATTCCTCAGTTTGATTTTCAAATTTCTCCTGCATTTTCCTTCTCCCCATTTCAAAAAACCTTTTTCATCTTAAGATGTAGAGCAGCAGAACCCAACTATTCCTAAGTTCCAGAGTTCAGAGAGTCATAAAAACTTACAGTAAAAAAAAACAAAACAAACCAACCTGTCCTCAACAAACTATAATTAAAGACTTCAGCAGGAAAAAAATTTAAATATATGAAATTGCTCCAGTCTTGCACCTGTTCTTAAGAAAGTTCTGTTTCCTTCACAGATGAGTTGACACATCTTCCTTCTGAAGCTGTGCAGCTGTTACCAGTTCCTGCACAGAAATTTCTCTAGTATCTAAGTTGTCAACATACTTCTGGAGGCTGATGGGGGAAAGGTAATTTCCTCCCCAGACTGATTTCCAGTACCTCCTTCAAATTCAACCAGATTCCCTTCACTGTCTGACACAATATGTGGAAAGTAACAGTAAATATTATTGACAATTCACAAAAGGATGGGCTATTACCAATTTCCATTGAGATCTCCTTGCATTGTAAAACCGAGCCATTTGAGTACCTGAAGCATTTTTTAGGTTCTTATTTTATAAGCACAGATTTTAACATTTTGCTTATGTAACAGATCTATATGATAAAAACTGTCTTAAGAATATCAGAGTATGGAGTTATATTGGTGACAACAAAAGGAATCAGGGAAAGGCAAAGAATGAATTTGCAAAGGAACAGAGAACTGGCATAATGAATGGCAGAATGGAGCCCAGTGAACAGAAGGAAAGGAGGCACGGGAATTGAACTTATATTGGAAACTATAATGATGACAAACTTCCACAGACGAACCATTTCCTGAATAACTCCTTCATCCTCTCAACTAAAAACTGTTACTAAGATTTTAAAAAAAAATAAAATGCTAATTGCTTGTTGGTTTCTTACTAGGCTTTGACAAAATAAATTGTACCCAGAGTAGGAGAATTAATCACCATCAGAAATTCTTTCACCAATGGAGGATCTTCATTCTCAAAGAACACTGGAGAGCAAAACAGGCATCTCTACCCTTAGAGTACTGGCAATAGTAACTACTTTTGATGGAAAAGTCTCTGGTTCAAAGAATAACAATGTGTTAAATTCACTTGACGAATGAGAGAACTGCCAGATAAGCAACCTCCTAACTTCTCATACATGTATGGATGAGCAATATGCTTTAACATAAGGACTCTTTTCTTCAAATACTTATAGATGGTTTTCCAAAAACACAGACCATATACCATACTACTTACTATCTTGCAATCATTTTGTGGTTTTTGTTTTTTTTTTTAAAAGTACTTGCCTGTAGTTTCCACATGGTGATATCCATGCTAACAGTTTCTCCTATGTTGTAATGAAGTTAATACCTTAATTTGCTTCTATGGATCTCTTCAGACTGGTAAGGAGATGCCATTTTAGTGAACTGAAAAAAAAGGAATGCCAACTTTCCCTGTCAATACAGATCTGGGGCTGGTGCAATTCTTACACAACTTCTGGCAACCTAAATGCTGAGGGAATGATTCAAGTAATAACCCAATAAAGTCTTATCCTTGGAAGAAATTGGCATGCTCCTTCTTTGTTTTTTCAGTTCAGTAATTATTACGCTGGTATCTCCTCTTCTAAAAGCATGGTATTCACAGCTTTGCTTTGTAAAGAATGAAAAGAACCTTTGTATTTTAAACACCGTCTAAGGAAATAGACAAGGTAAGAAAGCAATTGTCCTAGTTTCGGCTGGGATACAGTTAATTTTCTTCCTAGTAACTGGTATAATATTGTGTTTTGGATTTAAGATGAGAAGAATGTTGATAACACACTGATGTTTTAGTTGTTGCCAAGCAGTGCTTACACTAAGTCAAGGACTTTTCAGCTTCTCATACTGCCCTGCCATCAAGGAGGCTGGGGGTACACAAGAAATTGGAAGGGGACACAGCCGAGACAGCTGACCCCAACTGACCAAAAGGGTATCCCATACCATATGATGTCATGCTCATCATATAAAGCTGGGGGAAGAAGAAAGAAGCGGGGGACATTCAGAGTTATGGTGTATGTGTTCCCAAGTAACCGTTATGCTTGATGGAGCACTGCTTTCCTGGGGATGGCTGAACACCTGCCTGCCCACGGGAAGTAGTGCATTAATTCCTTGTTTTGCTTTGCTTGTGTGCAGGACTTTTGCTTTACCTATTAAACTGTCTTTAGTTCAACCCATGAGTTTTCTCACTTTTACCCTTCCGATATTCTCCCCCATCCCACTGTGAGGGGTGTGAGCGAGCAGCTGTGTGGGGCTCAGTTGCTGGCTGGGGTTAAACCACAACAGCAGTGTATGTTAGCAGTATGCGTGTCATGCGTGTTTGCTCTGTGGTAAAATAATAATATTGATATGAAGAGCTAACCCCAAATGCAAAATGCTATGACCATCAGACCCAGTTCCCTGTGACACACCACAGCTGGGGAGGATGCAGTGGGGCTGCTGTTGGAACAGAAACAAACCAACAACAGTTAGATGAAATGCACCCAGCACGTGGTACACCCCCTTTTGACAAATAACATTCTTTCGATTTAGTATTGGTTTCATGACTTGTGACACTACACACTAAATGTGATATGGGTTTTCATAAAAAGGGTCTTAAAAGAACAAAACTATTTGAAAATAGTAAAAGGATGAGGAAATAGGGAAAAATATATGTGTTCCAGTCCAAAACATTCAGTTCAGAATGTCTTCACTAACATTATCTGGATGCAAGTTTCTCCCAGTAACTCATGTTAAAAAAAACCCTACTTTTTCACCCTCAGTATGGTCAAGTTCACTATTTTTAGCTATTTTCCTTCTACGTAATTTAATGATTTCACCCAAATAATCTTAGCATTTGAAAATAATCATGATGGTCATCCGCCTGACATCAAAAGCATCGTAGAGCAATGTTTTGAACACTGTAAATTATTTGACAAGTAATCTACTAATAGCTTTAAATCAATATTCAAAGAAAATTTCCAGTCACACAAGATGCACTGTTAAAGTAAAGGACATAAACCCTGATATTTATTAAGCAGGTTGCTTATTTGTATTACCAAAACTAGTCCACAGAAAGAGTACTTGCTGCTTTCTGTGTTTCTCTCGCATGTAGGTGAAATATTTGTACATCAAATAAAAATACAAGAACAGCCCCCTGCACTCCGGAACACAAGTTTGAGCAGTGATAATGACACTAACTCCTGACAATTTCATTATTAGGACATCCTCCTACAATTACTTTTGCTTTCATGTTGAATAGAAAGACCCTTTCAAGTTACGATGGCTTTTGAAGACTAATAGGAACAGAAAAAACAATTATCAAGATAGATTCAGAAAGATTGGATTAGACTAATAAAAATTCTTCAGTACAATATACAAGCAAGCATCTTGCCAGAATGAAAAGTGCCTTGAAAATAAATACAAAGGGACTTGTTCTTCTGCAAAGTACTTCAATAAAATATACAACAGATTGCACCAAATGGAATTCCAAAGACAACAAATGTTCCTCTGAAGTATACTTATAAGCCATAATTAAAGATATCCTTGCCAAGCTGTATTCAGAAAGGAAAATTATGAAGTCTCCTAAGAAGCAGTTACCCACCCAGTTCTTTATAGTGTGTATATCTTGGAAGTCTTTTATAGACTACATTCCACCATTATCAGGCACAGTACGGTCTAGTGACAATTCTACAAATATACTCTAAATCCAAAACAAATTGGTTCATATACATGTGCTAGAAGTATGCATAAGAATCGGATTGCATTGTTAGCTATCCTAACTAGCATTATATTTCAGATTAACTGCATCTTCAGCCTTTTCTTAGGGTGCTCTTTCCATTTGTACCAAAACACAAACAGGCCAATACCACCTGTCGCTTTACTGAACTCTATCCTCCAGAGGTGCCTTGGGTTCTCAAACTCTGTAGGTTTGGCACATTGACTTCCAGTGGTGCCAAAAAAAAGCAGAAAATTAGGGAGTTTAAGATATCGTATTAAAAAACAACAAAAAAACCCAAACCAAACAAAAAACCTCCCACAAAACCTCAGGAGTTTCAACTTTCCACTTGAGACTGGGAAATTACAGTAGTAGAAAAGAAAGCTTTCTGGGGGTTTAGAAAGCTAGTGATCTGATACACTGCTGCACTTCATACCGACGCCTTTGATTGATGACTACTGGCATGTCACACATTTCCAAAGCCACCACCTTAGAAAACTGAAATACTTTGACATGCTTAACCTATTACAAAATAGAGCACAATGCCTGGAACAAACAGTGCTCCATCTGTTTTCTTGTGTTCTGTTTTCTTCTACATCTGACAAATCATGAAGGAGATGAAATGATTAATTTGCCCACACAACCATAAAGAAACACATTTCCTTCCAGTCTTGCAGCAGAAGAAGAAACCAGTGTTAGCCCACTCCATTTAGATGAGTCACTACATTTCCCCAGTTAAACAGGCTGCACACCGATAGGGGCATTGCGCTTAGACTTGGTTCTCTCAAGGCAGAAAGACTTCCAAAACCGGTGGTTAACTCTGCATCGATTTCCAAATAATAGTTTTATACAAAAGAAACCTCACGTGCTTAATAGTTTTATACAAAAGAAACCTCAGGTGCTGAACATACATCTCTGCAATGCACAATGTCTAAAATGCTTTTCAGCAAATCAAAGGGAAGAACAATGAAGCCTGGCCTTGGAACACACGGACGGAAACCAGCGAAGGCTGGAAATCTTCCCTTTCATGTGTAAAGTCATCCATTATACTCATCAGCCTGGCCAGCACCAAGTGCTGCATACATCCACGCTCAGCCTGCTTCTCAGTACCAGCACTGTATAAAAGTTTAAAAGGGCAGTGGGGAGAAGCGAGAGGAAGCAGCAACAACCTAGTGGAAAAGCATATGAACCTTTGCAGAACTGACACTTAGCTGAACCAAGTGAATTTGAGTCATCTCAAATAGCTGACTCTCAGCCTGCCTCCACACATTATTCTCTGAACTTTGATTTTTACCTTCTTTCCTCAGAAAAGGACACACGGACTCCATTAATACCCTGAGTCCCTACTTCTCCCATCAGCGACTTTTGGATCCATACCTGAGATTTTCAGGTTTATTTATTTATTAGTAAATCTAAGTAATTTGAAAAATGAAGTGTCTCTCCTCCTCCCTATTCTGCAAGTACTGCAACAGTAAGAAAAAGGTCAACATCTCGCATTTGCCCCATGTTGTATGGAGTCCTGTACAGAGGCAGACGCCTACTTTCTCTCCCTGTGACACCTTCTAAACTTCCCTTCTTGCAGTCAGCTCTGAAGGCACAAAGCATACAGCTCCTCTCAGAGGAAGAAAGTTCAAGAGCCTTACTAAAGCTTTCCATTCACAGGGGGGAAATTCAACCAAACTGGGCAAAATCTACAGGATCTGAACTTTAAAAATCACTGCTGTGTATTTCTGCACGTGTTATCTTTCTTACTTTTTTGCCTTGAAGCAATAGACACAATCTTTTGTTTACAGAGGGCCACACTAGCAAGCAATTTTCTTTTTAACACACTTTACTTTGACTTATAATTAACTGTGCCACCTCCCAAGACTCATCCTTCTCCTGAGGCATCTAGAAAATCTTCACTGGGTACCACAAAAATATCTATACTACGAGCCATATTTTTAAGAACAATAATAAAAATGGTTACCTTATCCTTTTGTCTTCAACTTTTTTCAGATACTCATCTCTCTTCAATACTCCCAATATTGTTTCCCTTTCATGTTCCAACAGAAATGACAAATTGATGATCTCCAAGTGCTTTGTCATGATTCTTCAACAGCCACTCTTTCAATGACTGCTTTGCCCAATCAATTCTTCCACTGATTTATTTGCACAAGTCCAAAGGCAAGTTTGTGTCCATTACAAGATCCACGCAGTCAAGAAGTATTTTGAAAAATGCTTCTTTAAGTTAACCAGGTGTCAAGATGATTGTATTACTTTGCCTTCCAGCTACGCAAGAAATAAAGGTTTCTTCTTTGTTTCTTCCTCAAGAAAGCCTGTCATTTTCCTGGTTACTGAATGCCCTTGTATCCTGGCTGATGCTCACCAGCACACTACAGGCCTTCAGACTGCATTCACAAGAAGCTGCAGAATCAACTTCCTGGCATAACTGCAGTTTGGAGACACGAAATAGCTGGGTATATTTAGTTCAAACTACCTGAAAGACAAAACAAACAAGTGTAGGTGATTTTGACATTACCATCACAGTCTGAGTTGAAAAAGGCTTAATCTAGTAATTGTTTGAAAGCCAACAAAGAATGGCTTGCAGACTAGCAGGTTATCTCAGGGGCTACTTATATGTCATGTTTTCTATTTTGTTGTTTATTTACTCACTGATGTTTGATTATTATGTCCCACGAGGGTTCGGCAATTATCTTCCTACTGCAATATATTTAAATGATTGTATTCACCTTGTAATACTTTCATCCTAACAGTAATAAGCATGGAGGTGTGGGAGGGGAGGAATTATTCTACTGATTTCCTTGGGATAATTTTTACTTTTCCCTTAAAGTAAACAAGTGGCAGGGCTTCAGAGGACAGAACTAAAGGTAAGACTCACCTCAAAACAAGTATACACCTGCATCTCGGGAAGTCATTCATTACACTTGCTTCACAGCCAATTCGGAGAAATAGGAGCTCTCAAGGAGTGGTTTATCCACTTACTGCAGACATTTAATTTAGAATGACATGCTCTAGAAATGCCTATTCCCTTCCAGTAAATGCAGCAACAACTTAGAGTGACTTATTAACATGTAGCCACCCAGAAGAAAGACAAATTTCACTTTTTTTTTTTTCTTTTTTTTTTGGTCATTTCTAAACAGAAAACTACTTCCAAACAAAAGCAGAAGAGACACCCTAGTCCATACTGGAGCTCTGAACTTGATGCTATTTGGAAAGAGTCACCAGGAAGCTACTTGGAAAATACTAAAACTTCTAGTTAACTGGTTGGAACATCCAGCCCTCACAGTCTCATGTGTAATCATAGAGCTTCACATCAAAACAAGGCATGAAGTCAAAAACACTTTTCCTTAAAAAAATTAAGCTATGTAAACAGATGCACATTGTACTTCAAAGCATACACACATTATATACTGTATACAAACGTAAACCCATTTAGACACAAAAAATGCATCCACATCATCATACGTAAGTGTAGATACATATGTGTGCATACATAGATGCACATATAGTATAAGATAATGCAGATTTATTTTATATTACACATGCTGGAAGAACTAAAACAGCTTTTAAGAAGTTTAATTGTTTTTTTAAAGCAGCCCTTGCTTCCCTAGCTTTCAACAGTTTGAAAGGTTTTGACAAAGATAAATAACACAGAGAACTGAAGGAATAATGCCCACAGCCTAATACAGTTATGGGTATAAGACAAGATATCCTTCTGTTTCCCTTCTTAACAACCACTGAATAAGCAAATACTGTTGCCAATGGCATCAAATGAAATTATTGTGTTGCTTTTCATCAGCTACTTCAGAATAGGAGTTTTGAAATACCCCATTCCCCCAGTTATCTGGCTATTTATTAGTAAAGGATACAAATATCCTATGAGGAGCAGCCTGGAGAAAAGGAGACTGAGGGGAGACCTTATCGCTCTCTACAGCTACCTGAAAGGAGGTTGTAGCGGGGTGGGGGTCGCCCTCTTCTCCCAGGCAACTAGCGATAGGACTACAGGACATAGCCTCAAGCTGCGCCAGAGGAGTTTCAGGTTAGACATTAGGAAAAATTTCTTCACAGAGAGGGTTATTAGGCATTGGAATGGGCTACCCAGGGAGGTGGTGGAGTCACCAACCCTGGCAGTGTTTAAGAAAAAGACTAGATGTGGCACTTAGTGCCATGGTCTAGTTGACACAGTGGTGTTGGGACAAAGGTTGGACTCGATGATCCCAGAGGTCTCTTCCAACCTAGCTGATTCTGTGATTCTGTGAAATGTCACAGTTTAAGTTCAAAGGAGGTTTTTCCTCATATTGGTCTTACGTGAGGACGGGAATTTCTTCTGATATTTTGTAACCTGTTTCAATTAATCTTTAAAATTTTCAAATTAATTAAAAAATCATAAAGTATACACAACTGGCACGTAAGTATTTTCATCTAGTTTTTCTTTTTTTCCTAAGAAAACAGTAATGTAAATCTTACTGTTTCAGCAATACAGATCCAACTATCAGTATCAGTTTCATCAGGTAAGAAAACAGAACAGAAAGGTTGGACACAAATGGAAACAAGTCAATGCAAGGCAGAAATACAAGTCAGGATTGCCAATTATGAGCTTACTATTACTGAAAATTGGGAAACAAACAAACCACAGACTACTACTTCTGGTTAGGTTGCTATCTTATGTTTAAAAGCCAAGTAATAAAAAACCACATGGAAAAAAAAAATACTTTGATTCTCTGCATTTAATAGAAAAAATAAAACACTGGACCATTATGTTTATTCTTAAATTCTTGAAAATGGTGTTTCTATTAATGCCATAAGGCCAAGTTACTTATAAGCAAAAGGAAGAAATCCAACATGTGAATTATACTTTGTTGCTATCAAGAAGGCCAGCTTCTTTCTTGAACTGCTTAGAAAAATGCCTGGTGAAAACAGCAATTTCATCCCAAATGGATCCTAACATCGGTAGGCTAGGGAGCATGGGGCATTGGCATAAAACTCACAGAGCCAAGTTCAGCAGTCAGAGAATAAGCTAAGATGCTTGGCTGGTCAAGGTGCCCTGAATTTCTGTCTGCAAGTTTTTTCTTGCGGGAGTAGTGGAGGTGACACACAGCATTACTCTGACAGGCATTTATTTTTTCAAACTGAGAAAAAAAGCCAAGTTTTACTGAAAAAGGGAAAACCAAGAGGTTAAGGGGAAAGAATGAGCAACACAATTAGAAATTCAGGACAACAAAAGCATTAAAAATGGTGTCTGACAGCACGATTGTTGTCTTGATGATGCACTACAGGTAAGTAGGGTTCTTGCAGAAAAACAGTGCAGTGGTGTGACAAGAAAGCTGACAAGAACACTCTACCCTGTAAGATGTATTCTGGTATTGGGAATTCAGGGAAGAGAAAAAACACTTCAGAAGAGTAACTTGACATCTGTCCATATTTTCTGAGCCTTTTTCTTTTAACTCTGAAAAGGTTAGTACTCCTATCAAAATATCCGAAAGACACAAAAATTCCCTTTGGCTAAGCATATCGCCTATCCTTGAATGTCCTGGAAGATTTTTCTCTCAATATAGGGAGGCACATATGAAATCCAAAATTACTAAGGTGACATGCCATAATTGGGAATCCGGTTATTCCATTTGCCACCTGGAGCATACGGTCAAATACGTAGACTCCAGAGCAGAACTACACACTGCTAAGGGTGATGAGATCACAAACTGCCCGATTAGATAGACTTAAAAGGTAAGAGAGTGCTACACTCTCCTGTACCAGATGTAAATCAACTGAAAGACCATTCCATTAAGTTTCTTACAGCTTTCACCAGTGAGGAAATCCTAAACCACAGAACATGCACCACTGGCAGCAGAGGCAACACTCGTAGGTAGAAAGCAGGAAGGATCTAAATCCCACATGAATGGAGATCCTTCTGAGCCATACGATCAACAGGCAGCCACAGCAACCCCTGGCTATGCTCAGGAATAGGTGGGGAAGAAGCTGGATTTAGGGGCCAGCACCAGAGGTTGTGGTAAGAGGTTTGAAGGCATGGAGAGTGGAAGCAAGCAAGAAGAGGTTAATGAAGGAAAGAATGGAAGAATTACTCTTACTGTCCACAGGCACAACCTGACATTGCAACTGATGTCTGAGTTACCACTGCCTTCCATGCCAGATGAGACTGGCTCAGAAACACCAGAGCAGACTCACTGGACAGTGGTCTAGTCAACAAAATTCTAGTGTCTCATGCTGACAGCTGACCTTTTAGGTGAACTATGTGAATCTTGAATAGAAATTATTATAGTTTTGTTTGTAAAGACAACAGAAACTATGTTAGAGTTTGCAATATAGAGAATAATGCAGAGTAGTTTGCAATATAGAGAATAATGCAGAGTATTATAATGTTTACCAAATAGACAGATAAACCCAAATTACATTCATATTTACCCACACTAACAGAAAGATGTTTGTAGTAAAATCTACTCTTATAGAAGGACTATAATCAACTGAAGTTTTATTCTTTTCACAATGTTTTTTGTTGCTTGCTTTCTATTTTTTACAGAACGTACCTGGGAACAGATCCTTCAGTCCCATTTATGACAAAAATATTGTGGGTTTTAACTGTCTTTATCACGTAACAGTGGGATTTGCCTACTGTCGGAAAATAGAATTTTACCTGCTTATGTGTTCAACCAACTCTATGTAGGTTAAAATATCTTGTGAATTAGCAAAAATATTCTAAAGAGCCAGGACGACAGCCTGTTTCATGATCTCATACTCGGTATTAGCAAGACATAAAGCCCACCAACGACAGTCTTAAAAATCAGCATCCTCAAATTTCCCTTATTGCTTTGGTGGGGGAACACAGTTTCCAGCACAACACTGAGCACGTTGGCAACACAGCTTTTGTGTTCAGCACTGCAGTAACATATCTGATGCTGAAATAGCCCAGTTTTTCTGTCCTCCAGCTATCCAACATATGTTTACCAACCAGCTAATTGACATTACGATTCGGATCCACCTCACCTTCCATATTTTCTTCTGCACTATGAAATTGCTACTCACAAATAATAGATTTCTTAACTGGACACTGCCTAGCTGCTGAAGCTTCAGCAAACACCTCAAGAGAAGCTCGTATTTGTTCAGACAGGATTCCTTCTAAATACATCACACTCATGACCTCTGCCTAGGTGATATTCTCTACCCCAAGCCAGCTGAAGTACTAGCAGCAGTTAACTTTGCATAAGCCAAGTTTTCCCAATTCTTAGATAATGTTACTCTTGCAAGGTTATCTCGTAGGTCTGAAGACAGTGCAGGTATCTTTACCCTACATGAAGCAGATCTAGTCAAAAATCTCTTGTCCCTGCATCCTACTTCACTTCTGCCTGATTAGACAAATTCTGTGTTGAGACTGATAACACTGACTTCATGGCAAGGGATGTCTCTGTGTTGAGACTCTGATAACACTGCCTTCCTTCTGCCACGTGCTGGTACAAGAGGTACCAAAACATCCCCTACCTCACAGCAGGAGAACATCTGGTTTAGCTCCCATACCTTTTGTGGTAAGTGGTGAGCATTTCTGTTATACACGTAGCTGTTAAACAAAAAGAATGACGATAGCAAAACCAGCAGGAACACTTGCTCTATGGAGAAGGAGACTAATAAGTAATGAGACACTGTTTTTAACAAACTACCACTTAAGACTTCCCTGCTTTAGACAACACATGATTAGAGACCAGGCCTGTATTTCACATTAAGATTTAATAGGAAAATTTGTGCTTCTCCTTTCCTGCACTACTTTTTTCTCTCTCTCTAGTCTGGAATAAATCAGCTGACAAAAGGTAAATTATGAACCAACTTAGTGTTTAAAAACAAAAGAAGCCAACAGCTTTTAGAAAGTGACAATGATCCTTTTAACAGATTTTTGACATTTTATTAAGCAGCCTTGTGGCTGGTTAGGAAATTTAGGTTTTTTCTTCCTAAACTGAGCCAAGATTTCACACAACAGAGCATGTGGGGAACACTAAAATGCAGATTAGGACACATGGAAAAATGCAAAGCCTCCTAATAGGATGGGGTTAGTTCTATCTACATTCAATTTGTAGATAAGAGCATTATTTTCTTAAGTCAGAGTAATGCAATGATCTAACATTGGACTTGCAAAGGAACTAGTAAAGGAGGAGGAATGAAGTGACACAATGGCAAGACTATGTAAGTGAGCCTCTTGAGTATCTCGTTTTCCCTTGCCTCGTGAAAAAGCGTAGAAGAACTGCTCATTGGGACTATCTGCATGCTTTTCACACTCCTGTTATCCCTGTGGAAAGGGATTTCTAGAATGGAGTCTTCCTCTCTGAAGCTACTGTTGAGGAAAGATATATTAGAAGTAACAGACTCGTTAGCTTATGACAGCTATTGCAAAATTAGAACTGAACAACACAGTACAGTTTATCCTGCAGTATACCTTCATCCATTGTATGTCGGTATCATGTCTATCCAGAGAGCATTTGCTCACTCTCCCAAATCAAAAGAATTACTTAAGGCTTGTTTAAAAAAAAAAAAAAAGAGAGAAAAAGCATTACAGTGGGCAAGAACATTCCTTTTTTTCCCCCCTAACTCCTAACACAGCTGCTTGTGACAACTGGAAACACAGCACCCCCAAAGGTGACTCTTGGTGAAGGATGTTAGTTAAGAGCTACAGGAAGTACAGTGAATCCACTGCAAACCGCTACATTTGTAGCTACTACAGGTGCAGTGACCACTGCTGTCACCACTGCACGCAAACCCAACAAATCAACAGCTTCATCTGCACTCCAAAACGCTTTCCCCTCATCTCTCCTCTGTCTCCTCAGGAAGGAGAAGAGGTATCCTGCCCCCAAGAGACAGAGGCAGAGCTGAAAGGAGGTGAGAGGAACTATCCTCTTTTTCTTCAATGATGCTATTATCAAATTGTTTGATGCAAGAAATTACTCCCACCACCAAGCCATTATATTTGCTTAGTCAGAAGCCAGTACGTGGAACGATTTAGTGACTCAGCAACAGAGGCAGCATTTTCCACGTGCACTGACTGCAGTGGTATGGGAACCATGGCATCACCTCATGTTGCTTGAGTGACAAGAGACTTCACCTACTGCTGGTGGGAAATTCTTTGTCAGTAGAGAAATGTGGTCTGCACTACACAGATTTACTGGCATGGGTGTGTCTGGGACAGGCACAATATCTGGTAAAGATATTCTTACCAAGAGTAGCCGAATGCTGCATGATGGTGTGAGCTGTAATTGACTTTTGCCACAAAGTCAATTTGCCTCTCAAAAAGGCACCAACCACTGCCCGAACCAGAGCTGCAGGAGGCACAATGGCAACGTTTGAAACTCAGCAGGAGCAGGGTTGATGGCACTGCTGCCTCTGACACATGCTGCAGGAGGCCACAGTTCCCACCTTCCAGCTCAGTGCTGGCACTATGTATCACAACATGCTGAATCTGAATCCAATACACCTGGCTTTGACACTCAAATGAAAAGAGACACATCTCATATATGCAATACTTAAAACACAACAGTACTATGTACCCTGAGTTCACTCATGTAGCGGTCTGAAATAAAATTCAAACCTAACATGGCATCACTAGGTAGCCACCAAAACATGCTCCATGTTGTCTTTTATCTTTTCTGAGGCTCACAGCTGTATACACGCCTATGATGGGGGAAGAGAGAGGACTGCCACCATTAAGTCTAATAAAATGGCAGACAGATCTTAAAAGGTTCTTGTTGTATCAAGAACCCTTAACAAATATAAAGCTTACCATATTGAGAGTGTAATGGCCAACTCATTTCTCTCCCTGTTTTAACTAAGGCATACTGCTTGCAGAATGCCATATACAGGAGCAAGAAAAAACAGCTTCACTTCTCAACAATGTGTTTGCAGAAGGCACACGCCCAGGCAAGCAAACTAAGTGCCAGCAGGTACTGAATCACCAGGAAATGCTTTTTGAACAAAACCAATAAATTTGCAAGGTAAGGAAGAGCAACTCAAGACACTGAAATGAAGTGGCAAGAGAAGAAAACCAAACCAAATTTGTCGAATGTGATTTCAGTTAATGGCACATGGATTAGACTGACTGAGAGCTCTAGCCAATATTACAACGCAAGTAGTAAGCAAACAGATTCTTTGCCTAAAAACAAACTTCAAAGATCTTTATATATAAGAGCTGGAAGATTTATGAACTGACAAGTCATATATTGCATTAAAGAAAGGGTCGTGTATGAGTGGCAGCAACATTGTTTGAAGAGACGTTAAAAGCACAGGGTACCATCGTACAAATTTGTATCAGTACACTGGAACGAATATAAGCTGAGAGAAAGGCTGAAACTAATTTTTTAAGTCTAACCCTCTGTAAGTCATGTAGTATAAGCATGTTTGACTTCATAGTAGTAAGAAACTCAGATTCATTAAACAAAAACAATGGATTCAGAAGCAGTTAATTTTTTAGGTCAGGCACAATTCCAGCTTTCTGGTAATGTCTTGGCAAAGCTGCCATATACCTACAGGACTGCAGATCTCTCTCCAACCACAGTCAATGCCCTTGAGCTATACCTAGATTTTAGCACTGGTATAATAACATTTCAAAACCAAAATCATAAGCATTTAAAGACTAAAGCAACAATGCTAAAGCTCATTAAGTCTGTGAAGTACTCCACCTCACTGTGTAAGAAAGTAGTAAATTAACATGACTGATTTGTACAAGAGAGCTAAGACTAAGCTCATCACTGCCAGTCAGAGCATTCATTAAACCATACTCCTACTACAGGTCTCCCTCTGTTGTTTTTCAGCCATTATAAAAATCTTCAAGTAACATGAAAAAACATTTTTAAAAAAATAAAAATGACATTTTCTGTTTCATTGCTGTAGAACTACAAGTTCACCCAGCTGCCCAAACGGTCAGGTTATACACTGCATGCAACAGGGACCACAACTGCCCAGTGAAAGCTCCCTATGGACTACAACTCTTGGCTACTGCCCCAACAACCGTGTGCTGCTTTACAAGTGTGCTATGTTGGGAGGAAGGCAGCATGCATGCAGATAGGGGAGCAAGTGTAGAACAGACCAGAGGCAGAGACTAGACCAGACGGTGTTCACTTGTGAAGACAAGCCCACGTTCCCCAGAGATCCCACAAAACAATGGAATGAGAGAATTTAACCTCTTAGGTGATGCTCTGGAATAAACAAATACATAATAATCTTCTCGATATTACACTGCTCTACCTAATATACTGACCTGAGTGCCATTACACGGCCCATGCAGGACAATCGGGGCATTGGGGCTGGCCAACATGCATTTATGAAAGGCAGGTCCTGCTTGACCAACCTGATCTCCTTCTATGCCAAAGTGACCCGCTTAGCAGATGAGGGCAGGGCTGTGGATGTAGTCTATCTAGACTTCAGTAAGGCATTCGACACTGTCTCCCACTGAATCCTCCTAGACAAACTGGCTGCCCGGGGCTTGGATGGGTGGACTCTTCGATGGGTTAAAAACTGGCTGGATGGCCGAGCCCAGAGAGTGGTGGTGAAGGGTCCAACTGGCAGCCGGTCACTAGTGGGGTTCCCCAGGGCTCAGTTTTGGGGCCAGTGCTGTTCAATATCTTTATAGATGCTCTAGACGTAGGGATTGAGTGCACCCTCGGTAAATTTGCAGATGACACCAAGCTGGGTGGGAGTGTCGATCTGCTGGAGGCTAGGAAGGCCCTACAGAGGGATCTGGACAGGTTAGATAAACGGGCCGAGACCAACGGCATGATGTTCAACAAGAACAAGTGCTGGGTCTTACACTTCGGCCACAACAACCCCATGCAGCGCTACAGGCTGGGGGGAAGAGTGGTTAGAAAGCGGCCCGGCGGAAAGAGACCTGGGGGTGCTCATCGACAGCCGGCTAAACATGAGCCAGCAGTGTGCCCAGGTGGCCAAGGCGGCCAACGGCACCCTGGCCTCCATTAGGAATAGTGCAGCCAGCCTGTCTAGGGAAGTGATCGTCCCTCTCTACTCGGCACTGGTGAGGCCGCACCTTGAATACTGTGTCCAGTTCTGGGCCCCGCACTTCAGGAAAGATGCTGAGGTGTTGGAGCGAGTCCAGAGGAGGGCAACCAAGCTGGTGAAGGCTCTGGAGGGTCTGACCTATGAGGAATGGCTGAGGGAGCTGGGGTTGTTTAGCCTGGAGAAGAGGAGGCTCAGAAGTGACCTTAGTGCAGTCTACAACTACCTGAAGGGAGGTTGTAGTGGAGTGGGAGTCGGCCTCTTCTCCCAGGCAACTAGCGATAGGACAAGAGGACATAGCCTCAAGCTTCGCCAGGGGAGGTTCAGGTTGGACATTAGGAAGCATTTCTTCTCAGAAAGGGTCATTAGACATTGGAACGGGCTGCCCAGGGAGGTGGTGGAGTCACCATCTCTGGATGTGTTTAAGGAAAGACTGGACATGGCACTTAGTGCCATGGTCTGGTTGACATGGTGGTGTCAGGGCAGTGGTTGCACTCGATGATCCCAGAGGTCTCTTCCAATCTGACTGATTCTGTGATTCTGTGGCAGATGATAGAAGGTTAAAATATCCCAAGTGGCAAGGAAAGGGTGAGGAGGGTTTCCTGCCACCTCCAACAGAAGAGCGATTGGGGCAGCAAATAGAGACTGAAGGTGGAAATGCGAAACAGGCGGCATAGGTCACACAAGGGCTCCCCACAGGACTCCCCACTGCAGGAGGCCCCGGGTGCTGGGAGGTTTGCACATGGCCGATAAAGAAGTGGACAAAGTCATGGAAAAAAAATCCATGGAAGTCTGTTAGATACAAAAGCTCCGATGTCCCTGTGCTGCCAGTGGCCAGATGCTAGAGGATCTGAACTGGTCCTGAAGCTGGTTTTTGAACGGGCTCGGCTCGCCCAGCATGAAGAGCAGGACGGGCAACGCTTGATTTCAGGCAGCGGCATAAATCAGCCCGTGGCTGGTGTTGGGCTTTGCCAGACATTCCCCTGGGGAAGCGGAGGCAGCTGCAGGGGATGTTTCTTCAAGCCCGAGTTTGCAGCTCGGGGCCCCAGTACAAATCCACAGCCACGTTCAGGTTCAAAAAAGGGATCGGGGACAGCCGAGGGACACGCAGAGCCCTCCGGCAGCGGAGGAGAGGAGCCAGCTGCACGCTGTGATGTCTCAGCTCAGCGCTGCCAGCTTTGCTGGAGCTGGTTTGCCAAAGCAGGGAGCATAAAGTGGCTCGGGGATGCTCAGGAGGATGCGCGGCTCCCTCTGAGGAGGGGCCCAAGCGAGATGGGGTGTGCGCGGAGGGTCGGGAGGTGGTGGGGCTCGACGGAAGGAGCCACACGAGACAAAAAGCACTCGGAAGAGTCCTCAGCAGCCAAACTCCCTAGCCCAGACGTGCTGCAAAGCACCTCACTGGGTGCCGCGGGCGGAAAAGAGCCTGTGAGGAAAAGCCGGGGAGCACAAAGGCATTTCTCCTCCTTCCCCTGGGGGGAAAGGTCCCGCTCCACGGCAGGGTGCTGCACCCCACGTGGAGGAGGACACTGGTGGGGGGCTTGTCACAGCATCCTTGGTTGGCAATGGGGGACTGAGGGTGAGCAAGAGGGGGCTCAGTGGGATCCAGCCTCTCCAAGCGGTTGCTGCGGTGGAGGTAGGGGGGGCTCTGCTTCTTTGCCCACCATCCTGTTGTAAAGGGGCTGCTGGGAAGGTGGCGAGCGGTTTTGGGGCGGCGGGGCGGGAGTACCCCCCCCGCCGCCCCAAAACCGCTCGCCCGGGTCCCAGGTGCCACGCTGAGACACATCAGAGGGCGCGCTGCTCCGCGCTTGCGAGCGGCGGTGGGGCGGGGCGGGGGCTGGCCCCTTCCCAAAGCCCCGAGCAAACCCCATTGCCTCCCGAAACAGGGACCCTGGCCGCGCCTCAGCCCCTGCTCCGCGGAGGGCAAGGTGGTTTGCAGCCTGCAGCTCTGCATCCTTCCATCCCTGCAGCCCTGCACCCCTGCCCCATGGAGGGTGAGGTGATTTGCAGACTGCATCCTTGCATCCCTGCCCCACAGAGGGTGAGGTGGTTTGATATCGGACCATCCTGAGTGCCATTACACGGCCCATGCAGGACAATCGGGGCATCGGGGCTGGCCAACATGCATTTATGAAAGGCAGGTCCTGCTTGACCAACCTGATCTCCTTCTATGCCAAAGTGACCCGCTTAGCAGATGAGGGCAGGGCTGTGGATGTAGTCTATCTAGACTTCAGTAAGGCATTCGACACTGTCTCCCACTGAATCCTCCTAGACAAACTGGCTGCCCGGGGCTTGGATGGGTGGACTCTTCGATGGGTTAAAAACTGGCTGGATGGCCGAGCCCAGAGAGTAGTGGTGAAGGGTCCAACTGGCAGCCGGTCACTAGTGGGGTTCCCCAGGGCTCAGTTTTGGGGCCAGTGCTGTTCAATATCTTTATAGATGCTCTAGACGTAGGGATTGAGTGCACCCTCGGTAAATTTGCAGATGACACCAAGCTGGGTGGGAGTGTCAATCCGCTGGAGGCTAGGAAGGCCCTACAGAGGGATCTGGATAGGTTAGATAGACGGGCCGAGACCAACGGCATGAGGTTCAACAAGAACAAGTGCCGGGTCTTACACTGCGGCCACAACAACCCCATGCAGCCCTTACAGGCTGGGGGGAAGAGTGGTTAGAAAGCGGCCCGGCGGAAAGAGACCTGGGGGTGCTCATCGACAGCCGGCTAAACATGAGCCAGCAGTGTGCCCAGGTGGCCAAGGCAGCCAACGGCACCATGGCCTCCATTAGGAATAGTGCAGCCAGCCGGTCTAGGGAAGTGATCGTCCCTCTCTACTCGGCACTGGTGAGGCCGCACTGTGTCCAGTTCTGGGCCCCGCACTTCAGGAAAGATGCTGAGGTGTTGGAGTGAGTCCAGAGGAGGGTGACCAAGCCGGTGAAGGCTCTGGAGGGTCTGACCTATGAGGAACGGCTGAGGGAGCTGGGGTTGTTTAGCCTGGAGAAGAGGAGGCTCAGAAGTGACCTTAGTGCAGTCTACAACTACCTGAAGGGAGGTTGTAGTGGAGTGGGAGTCGGCCTCTTCTCCCAGGCAACTAGTGATAGGACAAGAGGACATAGCCTCAAGCTTCGCCAGGGGAGGTTCAGGTTGGACGTTAGGAAGCATTTCTTCTCAGAAAGGGTCATTAGACATTGGAACGGGCTGCCCAGAGAGGTGGTGGAGTCACCATCTCTGGATGTGTTTAAGGAAAGACTGGACATGGCACTTAGTGCCATGGTCTGGTTGACATGGTGGTGTCAGGGCAATGGTTGCACTCGATGATCCCAGAGGTCTCTTCCAATCTGACTGATTCTGTGTGATTCTGTGAAGCAGAAGACAAGGAGGGGGAAGAACGACACAGCAGGCTGGCAACCTTTTTCTTTTGTTTTGCTCATCATTGAGTAAACATGGTTCACTTTCCTGGCAGTGCATTTAACCAGAAAAGAAGATACCTCCCAGGGTAAGAATTTCCATTCAAATTCAATGCATCAGCTTGCAAAACTAAACAAACTAAACAGATTTGAACCAAAGAAAGAAGGAAGGAAAAATCTTTTTGCTATTGTTAAGTAAAAGTCATCTGTGCAGTGTTAAATCATCCATAAAAATATGACATAGGGCTTGAGTCATCTCAATCTTCTTGCTTAGTCTCAGTGTGTATGAAGGCAGTATTCATTCAGTACTGAACTATACCTTAATACGTTTACGTTATTCCTTGTGACTCTATACTTTCTATGATGGAGCACCTCTCCTATGAAGACAGGCTGAGAGAGTTGGGGTTGTTCTGCCTTGAGAAGAGAATGCTCCAGGGAGACCTTCTAGGAGCCTTCCAGCACCTGAAGGGGGCCTACAGGAAAGCTGGAGAGGGACTTTTTACAAGGGTGTGTAGTGAGAGGACGAGGGGGAATGGTTTTAAACTGAAAGAGGCTAGATTGAGATTAGATATTAGGAAGAAATTCTTTACTGTGAGAGTGGTGAGACACTGGAAGAGGTTGCCCAGAGAAGCTGTGGACACCCCCTCCCTGGAAGTGTTCAAGGCCAGGTTGGATGGGGCTTTAAGCAACCTGGTCTAGTGGAAGGTGTCCCTGCCCATGGCAGGGGAGTTGGAACTAGATGATCTTTAAGGTCCCTTCCAACCCAAACCATTCTATGATTCTATGAAATGGAAAGAAAAGTATTGAACTGAGGTCTAGAGCAGAACAGGTTTATCACACTTGTAAACCAAGTTCTAATGTGCACCTTACATACATTTTGTTTGATAGCTGGATAAATTATAAATTTAAGCAAGAATTACGAAACTTAACTAAGACAAGTTGAAGAAAGTTTATCAACTGTTTACTTTTAAAAATTTGTAGCACGCCCTGCTCATATTAAAATAGGCATGGCATTTGGGAGCAAGAAATCACTTCTTGATATTGAGTTCTGTTAGAAATAGGAAGCAAGTACAATGCCAGCAAGTTTCCTAACCCTTCTTTCTAACCACTAGCATTTCTTACAACTGTCAACACAGTGAGTTTAGGAGAAGTTAAATTAGTATGTATTATGTTATGACACAATTGTATTTGACACCAGGATGCATGGGACAGGAATGAACTAGCACACCCAGGACACCTGAAAGCCACTATCATCTCTGTTACTGGTAATCAGCTGCAGCTCCATGATCTAGTCACGACCTATCTCCATCCTTCTTAAGTGCCCTGTCTCCTGTTCACTGGGGCTTGAGGCTGCTCCAGGCAGCAACCATCATGTGTAAGTGTGCGAGATCCCTGGGGCAGTGGTCTGTAGTGCAGCACTATTACAGGAAGCCTCATCTGACATGAAGTAGCAAATGCATGGTAAAACAAGAGGATTCTTTTCATTACTTAACAAGATGTTTTCACAAAAAAAGTATGTTTCTTTTAGCTGCAGCAAGTGATTGAAATATCAGGAGGTTTGCTTGATTTTTTTCCCCAACAGAAGTTTCTCATCAGAAAACACCAGGAGGTATCTTTCTCAGAAATTGATGAGGATTCTTCAAAAATTTCAACAGAAACTTGTTTGTAAGTCTCCAAGTTCAAATGTTTTCACCAATTTGATGAATTCAGAGTACTCCAAAGAAGGTACCTTGAATTTATCAAACATTTAATTTTGCAGAAAAAGTAATGACTATCAATCAGAGGTTTAAGACCACTTGACAAAATTCTGTCACTGACTTTGTTTTCTTCATGGATGAAGAAAAATGAAATTATCTCTGAGCATTACAAGATGGCTGCAGGAAGATTGCTGAGGAACTGCAGCCAGGCTGCAGAGTCAGAGAAGCGGGAACTAGCATTTAGAAGAGCAGCCATTTGGAAAAGCATCCACCAAGCCTGTGAAACCCCGTCTCGGTTTGGGGAGAAGGGAACCCCGGACCTTGCGTGTGAGTGCTTTGAATGAGGAAATGTGTGTGTGGCGTGTGCATAGGAGGTGAGAAATCCAGTCCTCCATTATTTCAGCCTATTAGAAGCTAAGTGCTCATTTGCCTTTCTGCAACAACAGTATTGATGTAGTAACACTCATTATCCACTATGCATGATAATAACTTTCCATTTGACTTAGCAAAGCAACTGGATTCAGGTTTTAATGAAAATAAATGTTTGTATTCATGCACACCAAAGTTATATAATCATACCTTATATGACTTATCTCTATAGAGGTGTGAAAAATCTTTAAGAGATTTATCTGCCCAAGGTGGGGGGGGGGTGGGGGTAGGTGTTGGACTAGATGATCTTTAAAGGTCCTTTCCAACTCAAACCATCCTATGATTCTATTCTATAATCTCTGTTATTTATTCTGACATAGTCATCCCGGCCCCACTCTATAAGCAACAGTGAGAAACAGGCATTTCTAGGGCATGACTCACCTCATCTTCATGAGAAGATTTTAAAAAGGTCAGAGAAACCCTTGTCTAGTAGCATCCATTTCTCTCCACTGACTGTGAAGGGGATGCAGCATGACTACCTCAAAGGCAGGCATAGAAAACACATGAGCAAATGCATCCTGCTTTTCATTTCCAGTATAAAATGAGCTGTTTGCAAGGACACCTGTCCAGAAACCTACCAGAGGATACAAAGAGCTTAATCAGAAAGTGGGATGAGCTTGGAGTGTTGCCTTGTTTTGTCTTTCACTAAATACAATGCTACAATGCTTTTCTCTACAAACAGCAAATAAAGCTAAGAGGTCGCTTAAATCTTGCCATGAAACACATCAGCACGTTGTCCCAGCGTGTCTACCTCAAAATAAGCATTGCTGGGAAGTCTGCATTTGTAAGCATATCAGTTTCCAAAATTGTTGTGGCAGGCAGGAAAAAAAGTCCACAAAAATCTAGTTAGAAAATGTAATCTCACTTTCACAGGTTACACTGCTGTCTGTCTGAAGACTGGGTTGTGCATCAGCTATCAGAGTCCTGAGGACCACTTTCAGCAGGGCAGAGGAAGTGGTGAAATTTGTGGAGGCTCCCTTCTGCTTCCCAAGGTAAAATGTGTAACATAAACATCTATCCAAGACAGCTCAAAGTAATAGCGTAATAGCGCAAGGTCTGCGGGGAGCAGCCATGCGTATCATCTATGACTGAGGACCAGAAGTTAGATCAGTGAGAAAAGAAATGCACGCTGCTGTCTGATCTTCAAGGTCCCCAGTGAATCCAATGAGCAACTTCAGCAAAAGCCTATATAGACTGCCTGACAGCAGCATACGCAGGATCAGCATCCTTTTTCATACACTGTATAACAAGCAAAAAAAAGGGACATATTCCTCCAAAAATACTGTTCATCAAATGAAGGGAACATCTGGGATGGTTTTGTGCACCGTTTTAAAATTCTCTGCCCTCTCAGCACAGCCCATCCAGTGCCTCAGATGTCTCTCTCCTGAGAAAAGGGCATGCAGCTGAAGTTGCCAGTGCTGAACAGACTGTCTGGCTTCAGTGTAGTGTGCATGAAAAGCAACAGTAGAGGTTTGGCAGTAGAGTCTTCAACAGTGGCTAGCAAGCAGCAGCCCGGCACAGGGCTGGACGAGTGAAGTTCAAAGCTGCACAATGGATCACTGCGTGGAAAGTGCTCCAAACTAGAAGGAAGCAGATGTAACTGCTAAAGATGACTTTATAGGACATGACAGAAGATACAGATTTCCATTGCAGAAATACCTTATGAGACCTGAAGCCTCGATCAGTCTTTGTTAGCAATATGAATTTTTCAAACATAAAGGCTACCTAACGTACACTATGATACTTACGCTAACTATAAGAAAAGGATCGCAAGCTTTCTCTTCTATCTTTCTGGCAACGACCTGCCAAGGCAATTCCGTAATATAATACTAGTGAGTGCTGTACAAACAGCAGGAAGATGCAGAAACCCTCAAGATGCAGCTCCTACTCTGACACAGACAAACCCTGAATAGTTTCTCTTCACTTCAAATTCCCTTTGTTACCATACTTGATACCTCTCTCCCTCTTTCCACCTAGAGGTATAATTCCACTGGCACTAGAAGCAAAAGAGTTCAAGAACCTGGAGGTAGGCTTCCAGACTTTCTACCTGTCCTAGAGCTACCCTTCCAAGCTTTGGGAAGAACAGGTGGTGGGCACAGGCAACATATTACTGGGACACTAGCTTTTAGGTGAAATGGCAAAAGGGAAATTATTCAGGAGAAAGACTCTGCAGAGCTGCACTCACAGGATATTAATCATAACTTGACTTTTCTGTAGCAGCTTTCTGCCTCTTTTTGGCCAAGATTTACTCCAGCAATCTGCATAGTAAGTGTTTTGGCCTTTTGATTGCATTTGCAATACTGACAGCTTATGCCACTTGCAACGATACCAAAATGTATCATTGTGTGAGGGTCAAACTCCTCACTGGTCTGGGTTTAAGATGGAAAGCATTGCTGATGCACCCTCCCATTAGGAAATCTATGAAAGATCTTTCAGAGAGGGACAAGTCGTCTCTGAGATGGTCCAGTGTACACAGAGTAGGCAGCCAAAGTTCGCCAGCATGGAAGGGATGGTGGCTCCATGTGCTCGCCTGAAGACTACATCTCTCCAAGATGATGGGGACATAGTCAGGAGACGCTAATAGTACTATCTCTTGCCACTGCTGCTGCCTTTTGCTAACTTAGAGCAATCAGCCCATCACAACCAGACCTGTAAAGCCAAGTTCCTCATTTACCAGTACAGGTTTTAGAAGCTAAGGATACATTTATGGAAGCCTAGTTAATAATTTATCAGTGTGAACAGAGTTACACTTTTTCCAGCGATAAAATGCTTGATACCCATGTTCCACAGCTGAGCAT
The DNA here is from genome assembly GCF_013368605.1 of Nyctibius grandis. NCBI lineage: Eukaryota > Metazoa > Chordata > Aves > Nyctibiiformes > Nyctibiidae > Nyctibius > Nyctibius grandis. The sequence continues at coordinate 28,850,462 of NC_090659.1, forward strand.
TTCTCCTTACGTACCATGTGCAGCAACTATAGTTTAATAGATGCCTTCAGGGAGTATATAAGAGCGATAAGGACAGTTTTAGATTGGGACTATTGAAAGGTTAATAAGATTTATCTATTCGATCACTGACTCACTCAGAGCACAGAGATTTGGGGTAGGTTTTGTTATTTTCCCCACATTTATTAGCATATCAGCTTGTTGTTGCACATAGCTCATGCCCTTCAGCCTAGCAGGAACTCTCAAAAGGATTCATGCATGCATCTTGTCTGGGGCAGACTAGCTTATCTTCCAAGAAAATCTGGGAAAAAATGCCTCCCTACATGATAAACCCAGATGGTTGAGGAAGAGAGAAGGACAGAAATTTTTCTGTGACTTATTCCAATATTAGATTAAGTGATCTAGCGAGTCCATTGGTATTGAAACACCACTCACCAGCAAATACTGCCTTGTGTTTCCACATGTAGACTATTGGGTACTGATAACTGTTTGGGTCCCCCCAGAGACTGCAGAGGAAGAACCTGTCAGGACTGGAAGTCTTATTTTACAACAGAAGAGCAAGCCTCCTCGATTTTAAAAAAGTGCATGATTTTGACTCTACATCTTTATTCTTTCCTTTATCATTATTGCAAATCAGCATGCTCAAACACCCATCTTTTCCTCTTTTATTTAAAGCCCCTAGAGTAATGTTTCCAGAAACCAGAGTAAATAAATGCAAACAAAAAAGAGCTCTTGACAAAAACACTTTCTGATCATCCCAAGTTATAGAATATTAACAACTCCTGCCTTCACCACTTGTGAATATCAGTACTATTCCAACTCTCAGTGATTAAGCTTGCGTGCATGCACAAAACCCCTATGCAATTGTTGCTATATTGTGAATGCTATTCCTGGAATTCTTCAAGAAACAAAACAAAAACCCCTAAGCCTTGGAGTCTTAGGCACAGCCTTTGGTACTACCTCAGACTTTCAACTGTTCAACACCTTAAAACTGTGTCAATTTTTATTCCGGTCCCTTGGCAATAGGAGAAAGTTTTAAAAATATACAACCACAAATGTTATTTTCCACAGGACTCCCGTTTCATTCAAGATAGAGGAAAGAGAACTGCAAGGCAGCTGCCCAAAATTTCTTCCGAGTTTCACCATTCAGCATGTAGCCCATGCCTCATTTGTGGCACGTTTTCTCACTCCTGAATACAGAATTAATAGAAGACTCGACTTTTTCTATCATACTTGTACACATGTACCCAAGTACCTTACACTGATCTATATAGCATCTTTGATGTATTATCTTAAGTTTTAGAAAGAAAAGCAAAATCCTGTAAGTTAATGACAGGACAGGAAGGGAAACACTTTAGTAATTTAATTTATCTTGATGGCTGGACTCTCCAGTTACAGACAGCCTGATTTTTCAAGCATATTGATCATTCATAATCTCATCTGATTTTAAAGAAACTTATGGACTCCCAGCACCTTTGAATGTCAGTGTATAAAATACCTCACCTTGTTATAGAGAACAAGAACCCCTCACTCATCCTCACTCTTCCTTGCAAAGGCTTCCCTATGTCCTCCAAAAAGCCACAAAACATCTTTTTTATGGAAAAAACCCCACATTTATCCATTACATATTTTTATATATATATGCACATATACACATACCATTGCAGAACTGTACAGCAACAACTCTATTTAATATAAAGTGATAGTGACACATGTAAACTGATAAACTGGAAAACTAGCTATAAGCAACATGATTATGTTTCTATATTCAAATTCAACAGAGCATCTAAAATCAACTGGAAATCTGAAACTGTTCTTCACAACATTTGTTTAAAAGCAGCAGCACTATTGTAAAACTAATCATTTCCAACAAAAGATAGCAAGAGACACTAAGAAAGTCAGTCCCAGAAGCTAAATGGCCTTTCCAGCTGTGAGATGACATCTTCTTGGAAGAGATTAAGGAATACATATTTCTATAAGCTTTTTTTATATAAGCTTTTAAAAAAAGATGCAAAAACAAAACCAAAAAAATCAAAGTAAAGTTAGAATGAATGTTATTAGGGCTGTATAACGCAAAAGACGAAGCAGTAAAATCCATCTAACAACATACATTACAGTTTCATACTGCTGTTTGAAAGCAGAAAATATAACCAGAAGCTAGCTACATAAATAACATAGCTTTGTCTTTGTCACACATGATCTACTGAACGAAAAGTACAGCTTCATAAAGAACGTACCTCAGGCTATTAAAAGCACATCAAAAAGATAAAATATTCTCCAATCTGAGAAGATTGTACTTAGTAACAGATTATTGAACCTTTTACTTCTCAACCGCTTCAAACTTAACTCAAAAACCTACAGACCAGCCCCAACAACAACAGAGGTTAGCCTGATCCTTTTTATCAACCTACACTCTCTCTGTAGGGGTAATTCAGCATTAAATACTTGTTAAAAATAATATCTGAAGACAACATTGTCTTTAGTACTTTAATCCATTACTAAGAAAACGGCAAAATTTTACTGAAATAGTAGATTAGATCACCCTTAGAAGGGCAGTTCCTTCACTTCTTAAAGGATGAGTCCTAGGAACTCTAAGTTACTTTTAGCAAATATATTTTGATTCACAGCCTTCCTCCCTCCACTCCTTCACCTCTTAAATTTATAAATAAACTACCTGTAGCAATACTGAATAGTCCCTTGAAAATGGAAGCATGATACATATCAAAACAATACAGAATGGCAGATGGAAGGACTTTTTCATTGAATTCAGTATTGTTTAGCAGCCCGTTTGATCGCGCAACTCTGCAGTGCAGTTATGCCAGTCCATAGGTCAAACACAGTATGAACTCAAACAGTCAGAGAGACCACAGGATGCAGAGCTGTTTGCATATAACATCCTCAGTAAGGTTTCCTGCCACAAGGAAACATGTGATGTTCAAGCAGGGAACACTACTCCATTAAACTATGACACCAAAAGTTTAAGATTTCCTTGAATTAAATGAGACCTTATGCACTTTCTTTGGTGCATAGCAGGGGGAAGAGGGAAGAGAGAGGGGTGCAGTTTGAAATGTACTTTCCTATGAAAAGGATCAATCTTTAGAACATTGAATTTTATCACCAAGACATGATAAACTAACTTTGATATATTTTGGCTATGTTACCCAGTAGATTTGGTAAACTAATAAACAGATACACTTAAAGTTTAAGTATACTACAGTAATGATCATTAATCTGTGGAAAATGAGTGGATGGTCTCTCTCTACTACATAGTTCAACATTGCTAGCAGTACACCAAAAGACTGGGTGCACAAAGATACTGAAGTTCGACCAGCTGCAAAAATAAATTAAAAAACTTGCAGGACTGATGTGCATGCAGAGTGGTGGTGATATGTTTTTACTTTTTTCATGCTACAATAGGATTTGAATGTCCCACCACTGCAACGGGCTATGGGCACTACAGAAAACCTTAGGGAACGAATTTTTTAGTTTCACATTCATTGGTACAAAAAGTTATCATGAGATGCAGCCATTATGTTCATGAAAATCCAAACTATAGTTAAGCCTCTTATGCAAGGCTTACTCACAATTCTTCCAGTATCACCCAAAAAATCACATCTTCTGCATACAGCTTGAATGCAGATGCAACATGAATTCCCACAAAAAGGAATTAAGTTTCTTCTTTATAGCGATGACCTCATTTCTCAGCAGCAGCAACCTTTTTTGAGGGGAATTTTACCATCAGAGATGCAGATCTGTCAAATCTCATCTATAAGATTTGATCAACTCCCATCTTAGGCTTCCTTATTGTTGTCTCCTTGACAGTAACACAAGTGCTTTCCCCTCATTTGTGAACTCTCATGAAGAAATGAGGCTCGTCAGCTCATCACACACCTGGCAGATGAGGTAACAGGGGAGGATAAAATCTATTGTGCTGCACCACAACTTAGCACCTCTCCTGGTCATAACCCACTTAGGAAGCCCAGCCCCCAGGTGTAGTTTCCTTGTGCAGATACGATCCTTTCAAACAACCTGATGTGCACAGGAAGCATCCATCCCACGGCTCAAGGCAGAGGTATGTGTTCCCATGACACAACAGACACAAGCTGGCACATCAGAAGAAGAGAAAGCAGAGGTTTGGAGATGGCCTGGGCCAAGGACACCTTGCCCAAATATGAGCAAAATCTGATTTGTTTCAACCGTCCAGACTGCAAGGTGAGCATGTCTCTGAGGCTGTAGGCAGACCAAGGGGAGGCTGTCTATGACTAGTCACTCAGGAGCGGGATGGGAGATGATCTCACCCATGGGATGTTCTCCTCATTGTTTGTGAAGGGAGTAAGCCAGGATACTGAAAAATATTGTGTTTAAATTAAAAAAAAAAAAAAAGCTTAATTGTTTATACACAGTCCAAGTGTTTGGAAACAGGGAAGTCCTACCCATGAAGGCAAATCAGGAGAGGCAGAGTTAGATTTCCAAGTCTCTAGGTGTGGACTAAAACTGGTTTAATAATGAATCCACTGTTCCTAGATATGTGGAGCGCAGGCCTTATTGCTTTTACAAATCACCTGACAAGAAGATTACTCATGACCTATTGTGGAGACAAAGGGTACAGAAGTGTCTGAATGCTTTCAGACACTGGAACATAGCCTCCAGCCTGAAGAAGCAGATGAGAAATTGGGATTAAGTGACCACTTAATTGCTAGACACATATTACTTCAGCTGCTGCAGAATTGGGCAAGTAGGACTCAGACTGTCAAGTTCACCAGAACACTGGTGAATACATAATACTCGTATGTGTTTATATATATAATTTCACATGAAACTATTCTCAAAATCAATCTAACAATTTACCTGCTCTGACATCTTGCTTGTATTGAGTTCTCTGAAATTTTCACCAGCTTTTCAAATATTCTGTTCTCCTGTAGTAGCAGGCAAAGATTACTACAATTCATTTAAAGGCATTTAAAATTAAGACAAGTTTAATATTATTTGTCTCTCTCTAACTCTTCAATCAGATTGTATCTGCTCAGTAATATAGTATAGAAACTTCTAAAACAAAAGTTTCAACTATACAAGTAATTTCATAGAATCATAGAAAGGTTTGGGTTGGAAGGGACCTTAAAGATCATCTAGTTCCAAGTCCCCTGCCACAGGCAGGGATACCTTCCATAGACCAGGTTGCTCAAAGCCCCATCCAACCTGGCCTTGAACACGGCCAGGGAGGGGGCAGCCACAGCTTCTCTGGGCAACCTGGGCCAGTGTCTCACCACCCTCACAGCAAAGAATTTCTTCCTAATATCTAATCTCAATCTACCCTCTTTCAGTTTAAAACCATTCCCCCTCGTCCTGTCACTACCTGCCCTTGTAAAAAGCCTCTCCCCAGCTTTCCTGTAGCCCCTTCAGGTACTGGAAGGCTGCTATAAGATCTCCCCAGAGCCTTCTCTTCTCCAGGCTGAACAGCCCCAACTCTCTCAGCCTGTCTCCACAGGAGAGGTGCTCCAGCCCTCTGATCATCTTCATGGCCCTCCTCTGGACTTGCTCCAACAGCTCCTTCTTCTGTTGTGGGCCTCAGAGCTGGACGCAGCACTGCAGGGGGGGTCTCATGAGAGCGGAGCAGAGGGGTAGAATCACCTCCCTCGACCTGCTGGCCACACTGCTGGGGATGAAGCCCAGGATATGGTTGGCTTTCTGGGCTGCGAGTGCACCTTGCTGGCTCATGTTGAGCTTCTCATCAACCATCACCCCCAAGTCTTTCTCCTCAGGGCTGCTCTCAATCCATTCTCTGCCCAGTCTGTATTTGTGCTTAGGATTGCCCCGACCCAATTTCCATGTAAATTATTATAAAACCCCTTAATTCTTGGGAAGTTTCTTAAACTCTTGTTCTATTATACATTGTCACATAAATCATCAGTTCACCACTGCTTATGAGAATCTCTATCACCATGTAAGTATATGAAAAGTGATAATCTTCCAAGAGGAACAGCAGACTGCTACTAAGAAGAAACTGTTTCCACTACACATAAACTGCAGCTATCTCTCAGCTTCTCTGCATTTCAGCTCCCAGCCTACACAGGGAAAATCCCTTCTTTTGCCTCAAGAGGGGATTTCAAGAAAAAATACATCAAGGATCGTGAGGCTCTCTGACATTATGGGTCTACTAGACATTTCACTGAAATGTACACACTATGTCAAATTGCTGAAGTGCCTCATTTATTTTATGTGGCAAATAGAGTCCCTTCTTTCTTGGTTTGCATGTAACATTAGGTGGACCAGGAAGCCTCTCCATTAAAGACTAATCAATATTTTTTCTGTTGTTAGAAGGTCATTTTCCTAACAACTTTGCCAATTTACCTATCAGAGATGAAGTTTTCCATGGTACTCACACTGATGTTTTGAGACATATTTTAGCTAAAGTTTCTGAAAAGAGCAAGGAAAAAACCCCACCACATTGCTCTTACTTTGTCATAGGTGTAACAATTCCCATTTTCACAAATTCACATACAACTCGTAGGACAGAGACTTCAATCGTAAACATTTTCTATCAGGGAATATCTTTTTGCAGATGCTGTTAAAATTAATCTGGTTAAAACAACATTTTAATCTTCTGGAGGAAGGAGTAGCTCATACAAATTTGATAAAGACTTGCTAGAGCTACCAAATACATGAAGACAGAAATTTTCCAAGGGCCAAATTTGGGCTGATTTGGGGGAATGGGATGGAAAATTAAAAAAAATAAATAAAAGAAACACAAAATTAAAAACACTCTATGTGCGAGACATATTGGGCAACCTGATCTACAAGAATTGCTGGTTATGCCACTTATAATACATCCAAACCAACTAATTCCATCTGTTCTCACCCTTACCAGCAGGGAGGGTCTTTCAAGAGTTTTCCATAAACATCTGTGTCATTCTTTAAGCAATGAAATTCAAGTTTCTGGAACAGCTGAAACTATTTGCTTAGCAAAAAGAAGGAACACTACACACCAAAACAAATAATTCATTTGATGACTTTCTTGTCTAACTCAATATTATAAAGTGTTTAAAAGTTAATTAAATAGGGAGACTGAGAGAGCAAGGCACTGAAAGCTAAGACTAATACCCCAGGGTATCAATATAGAAACAACTCCATTCAGGAGGTTTTACAAAATTTAGAAAGCTTGCTTTGATTTTTAGACTTCTATCAGGACTATTAATTGCAGTAGTCCAGATAGATACAAACTTAACTGAGGAAGCATAGGGGCACGGGTTCCATTCAGTTATGGAGTTACGGAAAATTGTGAGGAGGAAAATAACGGTATTATTTGGTATTTGCCCCATTCCTTCTTTTCTTTCATAGTCAGAAATGCCAGTGTCACTGGACCTTTCTTCCTGACCTAATGCGAGTGCTCTTATGCTTTTCTCTCAGAGAACATGAAAAATTGCACTAGCATGGGTCATGAAACCTCACTGCAAAATATCAGAGTTAATGGTTGTAAGCCTTAAATACTATTTGCTGTTTTCAGCTTGGCTGACTGCTCTCCTTCAGTAAGTGGGGTTTTTTAGGTTTTTTTCCCCCCTTGTGAGGTCTCCAGACACATACATGCTTGCAGTCTTTTAGTGTGGGGAATCTGTAACAGGACTTTGGTAAAGTAGTCACTCTGTCCTTAGTGCTCTACTGGAATAGAAGAGTGAAGAACTATTGTGCATAACTGGAAAAGGGACTCTAAAGATGAAATAGTTAGAGCTGTGAAAAATTATCTGGTTTTGCTAGAGCTTGAGGCAATTATTTTCTTTGGGTTGCAGTCATCATGACTGCAACAATCATTCTGTTCAAACTCACCCTAAAACAAAACCTACTCAAACCCATTTTTAATAGGTTTCGGTATAGATTTTGTTCCAATACAGAACTACCAGAAACCTTGGAAAGCCTACTTTGATTTTTCAAGCTTATAATTAAAATCTGCCCCCGTGAACATGCGCACATCTTAATTTCACATGATTTGAGTTTTCATAGCAGATTGAGAACTACCAGCCTCCAGTTCTGCTACCAGCCTCCAGCAGATTTCCAGATATGCAGTGGTGTGCATGTATGAGTGAGCACCCTCATCTGTGAGCGAATTAGCCATTTAAATTGGTGCATGGAAGGACACTAAAAGGACTGCCTCCATCCACTGTGCCAGACAGAATTCTTCATGAGAACAAAGAGTCCAGTTTAAACTGCTTTAGATACAGAGATCCAGCTCCTCCAGTAATATAAACTGATATGACTCTTTTGAAGGAAAAAGAATTGTCATTATTTGTTTGGTATCAATACCTGGTTGAGTTCAATTTGGTTCAGCTCCATTTAGTTTCCCTCAAACTCCCCACACTAATACAATGTTTTCCTACATCAGTTAGAGGAAAAAAAAGATCTCGGGTTGCCAGGGAGTTGCAATAAACCAGCACAGTCCTCGAGCACATTAAAGCATACTCTTCCTCTGCTAAAATCACTGGACACCTTTTCAGCCTAAGTCCACCAAAAAGCGTAATTGATAAAATTTCTGTTTATTTCTAGAGAATCCTGGACATCTCAAGTACTGCACAGCATTTCATTATGACACTGTCATGATCATTACTGCTCAACTGTTTCCACACATTGTCTCTTGCTGACCTTCTATTTAAGTTTCTTTATATGATAGGGTTTCAAAACATAGTTGGAGAAGTCAGCCTCTGATACTGAAGATCATACTATTGCAGTGCAACAAAACCCACAGGCAGAAAGCCAGAATTATGCTGTACTATGCTGTGCATTTATGAATCAATATCCTCAAGATCTGGCAGGTATTAACTGGAGATGCAGCAGTAATAAGTCGGGTGGATCAACACTGTGGGATTCCTTAAAAAAGAACAGAAAAACTGTAATGTATTAATAGTCAGTGCAAAGAATATGGTCATGGTCCCTTAATTTAAGGATACAGAAATTTTATAATACAAAAGTAATTGGCATCTGGCTAATTCAGAAACGTTTGCTTGAATCCTGACTATGACCAATTGAAAAATTCTCTTGAATTTTAGGGAGCCATGCATTAGGCCCATTTTCTTTTTGCACTATCCATATTCACCGGTAAACAAAGAATATCATACCACAGGGAGTACACTTTAATATTAGCAGTATTTTCCGCTGCTATTTTAAGATATTCTTTCAAAAGAGCAAGTTTCTGTCTATGCTATGTAGCTTTTAAAATGAACCACAAGCTGCTTAGGTATACTAGGTCCTTCAACACTAAACAGAGAAGCCCACTGGGAGGCAAAAAGAAACTCTAAACCACAAAACACAGACTGTTAATTGTCGCCTGCTTATTCCCTCCTGCCCCTTGAGACATGATATTGCATAATCCTGCTGCTGCTGCTACTCTTTTGCCTAAAAACTGCTATTTGGGTATGCATGTTAGTACTACACTAAAGGAAAACACCTTACAATCTTGTAGGGGCCTGGACCGTGGGAAAGTTATAGAGGGAACATACCAGTACACTGTTAAGTAACAGCATGAGATAGCAAGAAAGCATAGGGATGTGGCTTGCTTAAGTTTATAGTAAGTATCCAATTAGAACAGTAGAGGTGGCACGCAGCCAGATTATGGACAATACTTGTAGCCAATAGCTTAGTGTGTGACCATTACATAAGAGAGTATGTAGGTTATAAAAGTGTGTGTTAACCAAAATAAAGAAACTACTAGAGCACCATATTGGCGTGCTGTAGTTCCTTCCTCGCGCGGACCCCAACACAATCTCATAAAAGGATGCCAGAATTATCCCCAGGAACCCAAACATAACAGACTTTTAAGACCTCATATATGTATTTTTTTACTGCTTTCCTTCCCAAAATGTTGTTCAAACACCCACTTATGTTACTAAAAGAAGAATGTCTTACTATGTATTTTATTCTTTACGATTTAGAGGTCTTTTGATTTTCCTCCCCAAAACAAAAAAAAAAAGAAGTGGAAAGATAACAATGGGGGACCTTACATTCACAGCAAGGCTCAAGAATATTTGCAGTAATGGAAAGCTTTCAGCCTTCTCTCACATAATTTATGCACTAATAACCGAGTATTACTTCACTGCTGTCCTCAGGCATTACTGTCTGAAGACATTTGCATAGTTATCTAACAAAAAATTCTGCTTGTGAATTAACTTGAGAGAGTTTTCTATGTATATGAACATACAAATATTCTTCTTCAATAAAGCTACAGCTTTCCTACTATACAGACTACAGGTAAACTCTAATGTTGAACTTCTGAGCATCTTTTATTTTCTTGACCCATTTCATGCTTGTGCTCTCCTCCCTTTGAGGTCAAAGTGACATGATTCAGCCACCTGGGACCATGCAATAGACCCCAGCACGCCCTCTGCCCACATCACTGCATCTTCAAATGATGCAATGAGATGACAGGATGTCTTTATCAATGATCTGGACAAGTGGATCGAGTGCACCCTCAGTAAGTTCACAGATAACACCAAGTTAGGCAGGAGTGTTGATCTGCTTGAGGGTAGGAAGGCTCTGCAGAGGGATATGGACAGGCTGGATCGATGGGCTGAGGCCAACTATATGAGGTTCAACATGGCCAAGTGTTGGGTCCTGCATTTGGGTCACAACAACTCCATGCACCACTACAGGCTTGGGGAAGAGTGGCTGGAAAGCTGCCTGGCGGAAAAGGACCTGGGGGTGTTGGTCGACAGCCAGCTGAATATGAGCAGGCAGTGTGCCCAGGTGGCCAAGAAGGCCAACAGCATCCTGGCTTGTATCAGAAATAGTGTGGCCAGCAGGACTAGGGAAGTGATCGTCCTTCTGTACTCAGCACTGGCGAGGCCACACCTCGACTACTGTGTTCAGTTGTGGGCCCCTCCCTACAAGAAAGACATTGAGGTGCTGGAGCGAGTTCAAAGAAGGGCAACAAGCTGGTGAAGGGTCTGGAGCACAAGTCTTAGGAGGAGGGGCTGAGGGAACTGGGGGTGTTTGGTCTGGAGAAAAGGAGGCTGAGGGGAGACCTTATACAACTACTTGAAAGGAGGTTGCAGTGAGGAGTGTGTTGGTCTCTTCTCCCACGTAACAAGTGATAGGACAAGAGGAAACAGCCTCAAGTTGCACCAGGGGAGGTCTAGATTGGATATTAGGAATAATATCTTCACCAAAAGGGTTGTCAGGCATTAGAATAGGTTGCCCATGGAAGTGGTTGAATCACCATCCCTGGAGGTATTTAAAAGACGAGTAAATGTGGTGCTTAGGGATATGGTTTAATGGTGGACTTTGTAGTGTTAGGTTAATGGTTGGACTTGATCTTAAAGGTCTCTTCCAAACAAAATGATTCCATGATTCTATGACAGAGCACTCTGAAGCCAAGAGGGGAAAACCGCTCTGTTATTTCTCCTCTGGCTTCAGCTTGCACCTGTGTAAGTGAAAAATATCTTCACTGTAAAATCAGTGACAACAGTAAGACAAGCAGCTCTGCTCCATTTAGTGATCTCCATCTTGTTACTGATTTTTTTGTCATTCGAATTTCCTATTGAAAATAGAAAGTCACTTCCCCGGCTCTGCGAGACTGCCACATGGTGATATGTTATTCTGTTCCTCTTGCCATTCCTCTGTTCCTCAAATGTCACAATAAAAAAATTCATCCTGGTCTCATTCCCTCACCATTAACAAGAACCAGAAGGTCAAAAGTGGCGTTTTTGAGAATGTCAAAAATAAAGGCAGTTTCAAAACTGTGCAAATTTATACAGCAGGTGCAGTCTACTTCCAAGGAGAATCAGATGGATTGTATCAAGTCAAAAGACAGGAGTAGCAAACAAGACTTTGATTACTTCTAGCTTTTGAGCATAGTGCAATCAAAAAAAACATGTACTACACACAGTACTTACAATAAACTATTCCACCATAAACAGCTTGTGCAATTAAAGTTCTCTGTTTTTATTAATTCATGGGGTTTTCAAATTTGAGATCAGCTGTTTGTGTGCTAGTGACACAAACTAACTCACACACCCTTCCAAACAAACTTACAATCCATGCTATATCATCTGATGGCTATGTTTTTGGTATAAAATGAAATATGATGTCGCCCAGATTTAAGGTTAAGAAGCAATTATTGCTTTTCTAACATTACTTTTTCAATTAAAGGGAGAAAGGTCAGGCTAATAAAACATCATTTGTGATACTGCTATGCATTTTAAGGTGACATGCTACAGACACAGCAAGTCTCTGAATTGATCCGCAGTATGTTTAAAGTTAAGTTAATGAAATTAATCTATGTCTAGTAACGGCACTGCCTCAGATCAATCTCATCAGAAGCCAACATGTGAATGAGTGCAGAGGTTCAATGAAGGAAAGCCAGAACCTTCTTGACTGGCGCCAGCACAGGAACGGGCCAGAAGACAGACTGCATTTGTTCAGAGGGAGGTCTTTCAGCCAGGTCATTTCAGTAAAGCAGTAGAAGGCAAAGACTTTTAAAGCAAGATAAAAGAAAATCCACAGCTCTTTTTTTTTGGTTTTACCCAGGAACACATCCTTCAATCTTGAGTCTGGGAAAGAAAGAGCAATCTTCTGAAGGTGGCAAACCGTTTGGATAACAATTCTACCCCACTGTCTTTGAAGCAGAGGTCTTACACTTAAGTGTAAAAGCATCAAATATGTAGAGTATTTCTAAATATGCCCAAGGCTTAACTCTGCTCTGAAAAGTGATGAACTTAAAAACAGCACCTTGAGACTGATTCACAAGTTTTACTACTGGATGTTGTGCATCCCTGATTCATGCAGGGAGGCAGACTGCAACCTAGTTTTCTTTCCTCAGACAAGAGATACACTGCTACCGGAACACCACTCAAAGCAGAAGCAGGATTCTGCCCAGGCTTGTGCCTGGACAATGGTCAGGCCTTGTCCAGGCCATTGTAGATGGTCAACTAAAACCATCTACGATATCACTGGAAGCTGAAGGATGTGGACAATAAACACAAATCCTTTAGAACATTTCTTTTGCCTTGTTTTCCTCAAAACACAACTTTACTCTGAAAAATGATAACATTAGAAACACCTGTAACAGTTATCAGCATTATCCTCACCAAATTAGCGAGAAGGTTTTTGCAGGTATCATTGGTTGATGTCTTCCATCAAGCCTAAAGCTGAATGCTTAATTGCTTTTACTTCCAAACACAGTCTTTTCATATTTGGAAACATGGTGTGGCAAACTAACATTAAAATGTTTGCATAAAATTAATCAGAAGTGAGCTCATAATTTCAATTAAGATCTAAACAATATTACATTAATTATTTAAACACTTAATTGAGAATGTGCACTCTCAAAACTCACATCCCACAAATCATTTTGACATGTTTCTGCTCCCTTCCACAACAGAAATGAAATGTCATTGGCAAGGTCACGGTTCAAAGTGATTTGAGGGCAAACTGCAAATTCCTGCCAAATCAGAGATTGTCTCATTAAAAAAAAAAAAAAAAAAAAAGCTTAAGAAAAGGTTTGATCAAGAGGGACTCGTACCTTATCATGGATGATACTGTTTAAACCATTCCCTTAAAGATTCTCACAATCATGACCAAAATAAACCCCTGCCTAAAGACATTCAGGAAAAACAGGAAATCCAAAGGAATATTACTTGTAGTGTGAAATGCCAACAGCCCAAATATTGGAAGAATGCGCAGTTAAATTCACCTGAACTGCCTCCATTCATGTTCTGCGCTTAGAAAAGCCAGACAAATGTATGCTAACAAAAGCACAGGGTTTTACAAATATAGTAGCAGCACCATGACATGCAGAATTCCTCACACCCATCTTTCAGGGCACTCCTTACTCACCCCAGCGCCGGCCAGATGACATTTGTGTTTGCAGAGGTTACTCATACTTCTCTGCCTTTCTTTGCTGCCATAATCATTTCACAGCAGAAACAGAAAATACCAAGGAGATATATCTTTCTCCCTTATTAGTTTTCAGTCTTACCTAATAAATCATTATTCTCCAGTGCACTAATAATTTTTCTTCTCCCGTCTGCATCCTACCTCTCCATGTTGTTCTGACAGCAAGGGTTTCAAAACTAGACAGGGTTAAAAACAACAACTCCCATCAAAACCTTATCTATGGCTTCATTATTTTTTCCCCTCCAAAACTTAACAGAACCATAACAATGGAGAGGGCTCTAATCTAAATACAGATGCCAACAGTTAATAGACATTTTCACTACTATATCATCTTAGTCTACTTAAAATATAACTATAGAGGAAAGAGACAGAAATACTCCTGGAGGTACTTGTACTTTTAACTCCAGAGCATAACAAAAGTCAAAGAAGCTGGTTTATAGTTAGCAACTGTGAAAAATGTTACAGAAACAACAGCTAGTGTAGAAAAAGCTGTTAGAAAAAGGGCCTTCTGCAATACAACATACCACTGCAGGCAGCCGTATTGCAATTTTTTACTATTAATCTCCATTGTAAATCCCAAATACGTTTTGAACCGATGGGTTTCAAGAATACTCACCTTCATCATATTCCAGTTTTCTGAATTACTTTACAAAAGATGAAGATTTGCCCTTCCCAATACAAATCTCATGTTCTCGCCTGTCCATATTAACACACTCCATAATGCAGTTTGTACTATTGCTGCACTAATGCCTACAGTGAATGGATGCCAATCCCTACACCATATCTTTACTTAATTGAATGCATGACTTACACTTCTCTTAGCCTTCTCAAGTCACACGTGTGTATAAGCACCTGGCATCATTAGCATATTTATTATCTTAAGTGGGTTTAATATTGCGAGAATGGGAATTCAGTTCCTTATTTCCTCCATTTTTCTCTTCCCCAACCCATCAGGCACTAGGGATTTTGTGCAAAGATTCAGGAAAAGATACGATGTTTTAGAAGCGATATTAAGTACATCTCTTCCTATGTTCGACCTTTTCTACAGTTCTGCAATGCCCCCATAAGTAATGAGACAAGCTCAGATTCAACCCATACACAATTGCTCAAAAAGCCATCCAGTGTGCCATGTAGTAGCTGCAAATGAAAAATATCACCTCCAAATGACAAATGGCTTGTTTTCAAACAGTGCTTTCTCCCAGAAATCTGTCTAATAGAATCCTTGGAAACAATGTTCCCATGGTCATGGACGTTTGCTTCCACAGTATTCAGATAATATGCTGCAAGTTCTGTACCACACATATAAAAAAACATTTCCTTCAAGCTCCACTCTCCCGTCCAACCCCTGGAAACGCACCGGTGCCATATACAATTCCTGCATTGTCCCCATCCCTGTAATACCTTATATAAAAACTTCAAGACATTCATGCTGTGAACATGTTTTCCTCCCATCCGCTGATACACTGCTACTTCCACAAGTTGCGAGGCCGTACAGGGCAAAGGTATCAGTCTAATCCAAAAGCTACCAGAGTCTCAGCGGAGACACACTATTAAGTTCAGCTACATTCAGATCACAAGTTATCCCAATGCATTATGCAATCACTCCTGAAAGCGCTGTCTTCCTCACATGAAATTACTGTGGTCAAAGGTAATTTCTCAGAAAAAAAAACAAAGCTATGACAAATTCATCTGGAACCAAGATACAGAGCAACTGAAAAGAAAACTTACATCTCAACAATGAGGGATGCCCCAAAGAATTTAAAAATTCCAGAGATGCACTGAAGTGAAGATTCAGAGCAACTCTCTTAAAAATAAATAAAATGCTAATTTAAAGAGACTCCTGTTAATACTCATTTGTGGATTATAGTACAAACTATGATGGAATTTTGTTTCATTTCTGATATCCATTTACATTTCTAAGCAATACAAAAAGCATACCCAGGGAAAAGTTACAGTGAAAATAAAAAGGTACAGATTACAGTAATTGAATTATGAAGAAATTTCAGTGCAGGCTGAGGTAAAGATAAAAAAAACAGACAAATTAAGTTCCTGAGCAATTGATTCTGCTCTGAAGCTGTGCCTCAGCGTATGAAAAGCCACACAGAGTGGGGCCACTTGATCACACCCAGGACAGACTAATATATAAGCTAAATAAGATCTTTTTTACAGCAGAGCCAGGCTGTTTGGAACAGTAAGAAGGCTTCATTGGCATATATTGTATGTATATGTCATGCATTGTATGTACATGTTTATATGGTCCTTCTATATAAACAGATGAGAAAAACTACTCTAAAGATCCAAAAAGAAATATGCACATATCAGCTTCCTATGCCTACCACAAATACACCTCTTACCTACCGCCCTTGGATCCAAACCCACGCTGTTCTTCAAGGTCTACTCGTCCAGCCGTCCTTACCTATTCTGCTTTCCTAAGTTTCCAGGCTCCGGGACAACACATGAGCTCGCTCACCCCTGGTATGAAGGAAGTTTGATTAGAAGGCAGAGTAAACGTAGGCAAGGCAATACCAATAAAGAACTGGGAAACAAAGTGCTCAGTCACAGAGCAACCCTGCGCTGCAGCTGTCTTCAGCTGTTCTATCAAACAGATTCCTTTCCTCCCTCCCCACCCTGCAAGACCAAATGTATTACTAATAGACAGCAGTTAATCATCAGATATGAAATCCGTCTCTCTTGATAAGATTTAGAGGAGAGAGCACTATGTAATAAGAACATATTTTGTAGACAAGCAAACAACTACATGACTGCAACATCACACTGAAAAATGTTTAATAAGAACCTCCATACCTACTGTTTTTCCACTTTAAAAAATACAGTGACAACCCAAAATTCACACAGAATTTTGTTTAAATAAGCATTTCTCCATCCCAAAAGAACTTAAGATTTCAACTACCATGAAATCTATTGAAACCAAAACACGCTGATAAGTATTTCTTAAGGGTAAACATAGTGATGAAGACACGTTAGAAACGTTACCGCGTTAAATTACGTCAAATGTTTAAACACACTGATACCATCTGGAAGTCATACCCACACCTCCAGCCTTACAAACCACATTCCTCAAACCTTACTAAGATCTACAAACAGTAACTCTCATCGTAACTATCACCTTCCAAAGCTTCACTATAATTGCTTAGATGCAAAACAGAAGCACAGAGACCCCTGGATCTAATTGCATTTGGGGAAAAATTTATATTACAGATACCCAGAAAAGCATATAGCCAAAGGCTAACCATCAATATTATCGAGCCCTTTTACATCAGGAAACTTAAAGGAGCAACGAGAAGGAAAGAGAGGGTATATGGAGATAATGCTCTCAGAAGTGACACAGCTTTCCTGATTATATACCTAATAGAGGCAATAAGGGTTCATTATGGTCACCTGTTCCAGCATCCCCTATGTGTAGCCCATAAGATTTTCCCATACTAAGTCCTCTTAAAAATAGACCTGCTTTTAGAAAAAACATCCTTGGTTTAAAGTTTTTTAATGATGAAAAACTTTAAGAATGTATTAGTCTAATGAGTGCTGTTACTTTATAAAACTGCACCCCCTGTCTAGTCTCAGGATGTCCAGTTTCAAATTTCCAACACTGGATGTTGTTAAACTTTTTCTGGCTTGAGATAAGCGCTGGTTATTCCTCACCTCAGCATTTCTAGGCAATGATCCAATCCTTTCATTCTTTTGGATTCACTCAAGACAACATACGGTCTGAGTGGCTGTGCAGCGAGGGGCTTTTAAATGTTGTATATACTGCAGTGGGCTGCACCTTGCACACTAATCTCTCACCTGAAGGGCATACAGCAAGAGAGTAACACTTGTGCACCTCACAGGTAATTTTCCCACCTCCTCCTTTATCTTCTCCCATTCATGTAGAGCTAATCCCTGGCTGACTGCCCATCAAACCTCCCAAGGCTTTCCAAAAATCACTAACTCCGGGGTTGCTGAATTCCCAACTAACTGTTCCTTGTGGCACAACTCCACACTGGGTATGCTGAAATGCATATTGGCTAGCTGCGCTCAGTAACTACCAAGTAACCCAAACTACTTTATATAAGTGGTTCTCAGTCTCCATCATTTACTCCTTTCTTTGTATAGTCACATAATAAAATTTAAGTTATATATTATTACATTTAATAGGTAGGCTGTATTTTTTAAAGCAAAAACCTGGAAGAAAAATGTAGGCAGCACACAACAAGAGCTGATCTCCACCTGAGTGCCACAGAGCCACTCACCTGCTCGGTGACAAAGAGGACAATTCCTTATTGTCCCTTCCACTGAATAATAACCACAAACGGCACCACTGACGGGCAAGATCCACCACCTTAAGTTTTCATAGTAACGTATGGCAGAAAGCATTAAAAAATAAACCCCAAGCCAGAAGCACCCGCTCTCCGCGGGGGGGGAGGGGGACCGGGACAGCGCAGCCCCCCTCGGTGGAGGGGGCGCCGGCGGGAGGCGCAGCCCCGCGGCCGGACAAGCCCCGCGGCCGGACAAGCCCCGCGGGGCTCTCCAGCGGGACCGCGCCGCGGGCACCCTCCTCCTCCGCTCGCCCGAATACTTCTCTCGGGGAAAAAAAAAAAAAAAAAAAAGCCCCAAACAGTTGCTATTAAGAAAGAGAGACTTACCGGGAACGTCGGCAGGAGAAGAAAAATACCTACAGGCAGCAGCGTCCCCACCGCCGCCGCGGCAGCCGAGGGCTGCTGCTGTCAACTCCGCAGCTCGGTGGGGCTGGGAGGTGAAGTCCCGCTGCCGCCGCCGCGGGGCTCAGCTCCCGGCTCGGGCACGGAGCGCACACACCGACCCACGCTCACACACACACACACACGCACACACAGGGTGCGGGCAGACCCGCACTGCCGCCCGCAGGTGCAGCCCTGCGGCAGCCAGCCTCGCCCCTTCCCCGCCCGCAGCCCCGCTCTCCTCCCGCAGCCAGGGGCTCGCACTGCGCTCGGGCAGAGCTGGAGCCGCCCGGGGCTGGCTCACCGCCCAGCCGTCCCCGCCGGGAAGGGGGGCCGCCTCCACCGCCCTACGGGCGTCGCCCGTACCTCTCCGGCTGCTGGGCAAGCCCCGCTGCCGCTCCCCAGCGGCCGCCCTCCGGCAGCGCCGTGCCGTGCCCTTCGCCAGCGGGAAGCGGCCAGCTGGGGGCCGGGCCGGGGATGCGGGGCGGGAGCCGGGGCCGCCGTCCCGCGCTGCGGGGAGCGGGGTGGAGCAAGCTGGTAGAACGGCTCCGACGCCCGGAGGCCGCGGTGCCGGGTGGGGGCGCGTCCGTGGCGGCCCGTCTCCTTCCGTTCCCCCTTCGCGCAGAGGGGCGCGGGGCTGCCCTCCCGGGGGGCCCCGCCGTGCGGTACCAGCCGCCGCCCCGTGCGGGTGCCCGGCGGGGCCCCCCCCGCCAGCGCGGGTCTCCCCTGCCCACGGGCCTGGGGCGGGTGCGCATCCCATGGGCGAGAGGCTCAGGAGGCCAGTCAGTGATTTCTCAGAATGGACTTAGAAAAGGGGAAAAAAAAGGTATTTAATTTACAGTTTTACGATTTTTTCAACCATTAGGAAACAGCAGGTGTATCTGTTCTGTGCACTGGGTGAGGGAAGTGTCCAAAGGGTAAAACAGTGTGTAATAAAAGGCACTTGTCCCAGCTGTCCTCCCTACAGCTGTATACAATAGTTCTTAAGCTTTATGACCATCACTACTAATGGTTCAAGTGAGCTAGATTTATCAAATAGCTACAAGTATTACAAAATATTCCAAATTTCAAAAGTAAACAAGCAAAACAGCATCTTGATTCATCCAGATGAACTGAATGATTCATTCACCCTCACAGGCATCCTCAGGCACCCAAAGAGCTCACATGGCAGGCATCTAAGAAAGATAAGGAAACTAATTTAGCACTTATGTGTATTTCCTAACATGTTAAAATATGGGTTTGAAACTGGTGCAGTAAACAGAGGTAGGCCACATGAAAACACTTCAGAGATTTTCTTTTTCACAGCTGTAACTGACTTTTAAAAACTGATCTAATTTTATCACTTTCAAAAAATTCCGATGCATGCAACCAAAATCTCCTGCTCAGCTTTCACATGTAAAATTTTAGCATAAAAATTGCATTTTATGCACAATAGCAATGCAATATTACTTGTTACCTTCAAATTCCTAGTGTTGCATGTTTAAAAGACTACAGCGCTTGTATTATTCCAGGTGATGCGTATGTTGGGAAGTTTATACCTAGGAGGTGCAATGTTTACTTGGTTAATGTATAAATACAACCTCTTTGAAAGCTAATTTGAGTTTGCTACATGTTATATCCACAACAGCAGCTTCAGATTTATGTATTTTTTTACAGTTTCATCTTACAAATGTTGTTTGAGGGAGCTGATGAAAGGAAGGGCTGATATCCCTTCACACAGCAGCTTGAGAGCTCAGATACAGCGTTACTGACCAGGGTACCTAAGCACAAGAAGAATTTCTGAGAAACATCACAAACTTGCTCTGTTTCTGTTGGGATAGAAAGCAGCTGTTCTTAGGGACTGGAGAACCATATTATTTTGGTAGCACCACTGTCCCATGCCAATCCATATTTATTAAGCACCCTTTGTGATCCATAACAGATCACATGAACCAAGGCCTTTATAGATCGGGATTACAGAAATCTGTTTAGAAGAAAGGTAAAGTATTCTTGCTGTTATTTTATCGGTGACTTCAATCGCCATCGGTAACGCTTGCATCATTGTAAAGGATTACCCCACTAAGTCCCAGGCTACAGCTCTATTAGGAATGACTAGCAGGCGTCCGTGGCCATTTTCCAGTGCGCTATGGGCAACTCTCTTGTCCTGTGGGACCATGGTTTTCCAGTCAGTTTTCTTCTCTGGATACGCAAACACTAACTCCACGCACTGGAAATCAACAGACTTAAATGTTTATTGATGTCCTGGTTCACACAGCCACAACATCTTCCAAACGTGAAGAACTTGCACGAATTATACAGAGTTCAGTTCAATAACATTAATGAACAAACCTTAGTTTGCTTTCATTTCAGGTAGCATTACAGAGTACTCTGTGAGCTTTTATTTCTCCTCACCTTAAAGTAATGTATCAGTAATCTATCAGTAAATATTAGAAAACCAGACTATTGATGCAATTTGCTAAACCAAAAGGTTTCGGGTATGAAATCTTATGGCATGAAATAGAAAAGGTTTTTTTCAAAAACACCCATGCTATTAACAGCAAGAGCTTCTGTGGGATAGCTATTTACATTTCACGCCTAAGTAACACAGGTGCTAGGAGCAGAATTTGAGAACAAAATTTTAAAAGAAAGCTTTGTCAAGGAAGCTGAGATATGCAAGTTCTCATCATCCAGTTGAGCACTCCCTGGGCTATTTTCCAAAAGTATAATTGCAGCCATAATGAAGAGAGAGGAGTGTGCCCTTTACTGGCCCTCACTGCTCAAGGTTTTGAGCTGGCGCTTGGTGGAGGTCTTCATAAAAAGAGACTTCAGTGATGACTTCCATCAGTTGGAAAGTTATGGAAGCTACTTCAATATGAGAGCCCTGCACTTCAAGAAAGATGTTGAGGTGTTGGAGTGAGTCCAGAGGAGGGCGACCAAGCTGGTGAAGGGTCTGGAGGGTATGACCTATGAGGAATGGCTGAGGGAGCTGGGGTTGTTTAGCCTGGAGAAGAGGAGGCTCAGAGGTGACCTTAGTGCAGTCTACAACTACCTGAAGGGAGGTTGTAGTGGAGTGGGAGTCGGCCTCTTCTCCCAGGCAACTAGCGATAGGACAAGAGGACATAGCCTCAAGCTTCACCAGGGGAGGTTCACGTTAGACATTAGGAAGCATTTCTTCTCAGAAAGGGTCATTAGACATTGGAACGGGCTGCCCAGGGAGGTGGTGAAATCACCATCTCTGGATGTGTTTAAGAAAAGACTGGACATGGCACTTAGTGCCATGGACTAGTTGACATGGTGGTGTCAGGGCAATGGTTGCACTCGATGATCCCAGAGGTCTCTTCCAACCTGATTGATTCTGTGATTGTGTGATTCTGTGAGTGTCCTATTTCTTCATATTTTTTCAATGGTTTGAGATCTTGTGTGTTCTGCATTTTAAATGAAGAACTTTGGCATTTCTGTAAAAAGGCTCCCTGTTCAAATTTTAATATGGCTTGAGATACTATGAGCTTCTCTCCACTGCCAGTTAAAAAGGGGAAAAACTCAGATTTATGTTTTGAAAAAATGCCTGTTATGATGCACTAATGAATCATAGGGCAAAATAACATTTCAAGAAGAAATACAGAAACTGCTGCAGAAGCAATAGGACCGCTATGTTTCCTTAAACCATTCATCAGCTCGTTCAGCATTCCTTTTGAAAGAAGACAGATTTATTCAATCATCAATGTTATTATGCCTGTTGTTTTAATTTTATTAAAACATATTTAATTTCATTTGAGACTGTTCCTTCCCAATTCCTGTTTGATGTGTGTGTGACATATGGGGTTTGCTGGGATTTGAGATAACCCTGTCAACTGTGTTTTTTCCAGTGTGCATCATAAATGTTCATGAGATCAGTGCAACCAAGAAGCCATGGGATCCAGACCCACCTGCTTTTCTAAGGACTTGGATTTTGCGTTTGTAACAGTAGCACTGGGCTGCCAGTCAGAGGTTCTTGTCCCCCGGCTTACTTGCCCCACCATTTTTACTTCTGCAACATGAAGATGTTTTCTTATTACAAAGCCAAGAAACTTACCTCTGAGAGAAAAGTACTATTTTTCAAGCTTCGTTCCAGTTATTCACTGTTGTCTTAGCCTTCTCTTCCTCTCCATGCTGAACAAGTGTTGTCAAAAGCAGGATGAGGTTGCAGAAAATGTTACACAAGAAGAATGAAGCGTTCTTTTGTGCAAGAGGGCAACATTTTGAAAAGGCAATCATTTAAGGTTTTTCTTAATGTTAGTTACTACGTGAACAGGAAAATTATAGGTCACAGGCTTAGAAATTAAAAAGGGGGAAACAATGTCATTAACTGTTCTGAGACAAGGCCATTTCTCTTTCAGTCAGTGAAAAGATTTAGAAAAGCAGGTGTTTACAAAAAGCTTTTCAGGGTAATTAACAGTGTCTGCTGTTCTTTTTAAAGGAGAAGTTAAAAGCAAACTTAGAGATATATCAAATGCAGCAACACATTTGTGCTTCTCTCTCTCACATCGTAAAACAAGGAACCTATTTACTTGCTCCTGCTTTTCTGTAGTACATTTAAAAGAATAAGAGAATGCACTTATTGGCATCTCAGTGTGCTATATTAAGCCAATATTTGAATTACTGCCTAGAATGAACTCATGCAAGCTAAGGGAACGCTCTTACAGCCCCCATTACTATGTGTACTATTTACTTACACAATTATTTTGATGTCAGCTATGGTGTTCTTTGCACAAGCAAGAACTATGCAAAGTGAGTAAGAGCTGCAGAATGAAATGCTGCATACAGAAATGTTCAGTTAATGTCCAGGTGCCCTGTGTTCCACAGCAGGACATCAAGAAGTGTTCCTCGAGGCAGCACTGAAGGAACTATTAAAAGAACTTGAACATGTATGACGCACCTGCAAATCATGAACTGGGAGCACAACATATAATTTCATCTTAAATGTACTGAGGTACTTCTTAGAATTACTTACTGGTTTACTTCAAAATAGCTAGCTACAGTTCTATCAATTAGCAAATCCATCAGTAAAATATATTTTTCATGAATGTGTTATTGCAAAGCATTTTAATGGCACCTCCAAAACAGAAACATTTCAGTGGTTTCATGAAACCAGTTGATTTCCTATATATAAAATTTGTGAAGTTCATTAAGAAGATAGCTCAAGTCACTTAAATGCTAGTGATCGTCTAACTAATTGTCAATTGACAAGATTTAGGACTTTTTAGAAAACGCAGTGGAAAAAAACCAAAACCACCCCTAAAATTCCTCACAATAGAGAATGAGCAGAAACAGTCTTCTAGCTCATTATTTTTTTTTTTTTCATACTTAACCTCAACATTTTTGCTGGAGCTGTGAAGATTTATGCCATTTCTTCTAACAAAACCTTCCTAAAACTCTGTAAAAAGACTATAGTTACTTCAACTGCAAATGCATACACAGGACCCCTAGAACCTCTCAACAATATCTGGCTTGCAAAAATTTCTAGGGTTTCGGGAAAAACCTTCTCCTCTGTTTGCTGTCACTGAACTACTTTAGGGTCAAGATGTTTCACCAATGTATTTGCATCATCTTGACTCACTGTACCACTTCAATATATGCCAACCATAAAATGAGTCTACAAAAACAACAGGGGTCATGCACTGGATTAACATAGTATACCAGCTCACTGATCCTCAAATCTGTCTTTCATCTATGGAAGTATTCTGCTGCAAGCAAAGATATTTGTTAACACCAACACCTACCTTTTAAAGCAGGCTTTATAAGCCAGTGCTTTCCATTCTGGTCAGAAACTGAAAGGACATTTTAGCTCAAATAAATTGGTTCAACTTGTCCTTCACAAGAAAAGAAGCTTAGGAAACAAGAAGCTGCATTCTGCATTTGAAACAGATTTTGGAAAAATAACTAAGGCGGCAAACATATCTTCACAGCAAAAAAATGCCTCCATTTATTTTATAAAAGAATTCTTCACCCTTTGAAAACTCAATGACATGGCAAGAGTCACTAATTTGTCTTTCTTTTCACTTGCATTATATTTTGCTCAAAGCACTTGTTCACAGTTGTAGCCTTATGAGGTAATTTTTGCTGAGAGAAAAGCTGTCATCTTGAATGAAGTGTTTCTTCAACATGGTTTAAGTGACTTACAAACACAGCCTTACTGTGTTGCTTTGAACACTACAGAAAGATAATACTTTCTATAGGCACTCTTCTGTGCAGACATGCAGTTTTCTCTTTGTAGAAAGCACATTTTCCAAAGTTAGTTCTGCTTCTTAGAGTCCTTAGGGCACACTCCTGTCTCTCTGCTGGCCCTCTCTCCCTTAGCACATGAAGACAACTGCTAGTCCCCATATTTCCAGTTCAGAGAAGCCCTTCAGTCCCAAAAATTAGTTTCTTTTCAAGCTTTTTGGTGGTATGTTGGACAGTACTTTGGACAATGTTTTTTATTGTTTCAGCCAGAGTGACAAAAAGGGATGTTCAATGTCTCTTCCTTTTAGCTGGAATAAATGTTCATTGCCTTAAACCAGGCCTGTGACAGACAAGAACCATCAAGATTTCTTGCTGCCTAACAGTAGCTCCTAGTACAGGTATAGATAGACAATTACTATGTAAAAAAGATTATTTAAAAAAAAATCTTTCAATACCTGGGGAAAATGAGCTCCTGTTTGGTTAAAAGGCTACATTGTTCTAATAACCTGCAGACACTGAAAGATGAAACCAGCTATTTACTACTTTTTTCTCTATTCCTCAGTGGTGTCCTACCCTCTGCCTGGCTCTGCTGCCTGTCTGACCTCTTAGCAAGCCAGTGCAGAAACCTAGCAGAAAGTTACTCAGTTTTTGTTGCTGCTGATTTAGTGAGACACATCCCCAGGGCGAGGAGTCACTGGAGGATGGGAGCCTCTGCCAGGGAAGGCAGGGTTGTGCTGCTGAGGAAGGAAATTGAGCGGAGAGGGGCTGGACCACTCCATCTGCTGGCACTGAGTCTTCACATCAGCTCAGCTCTCTTGTGGTGTTTGCTCAGCCTTAAAAGCAATATGTGCTTGGGGTTTTTTTCCAAACAACCAGAAAAAAAATAAGATCCCAAAATGTAAATGCATCCATGTAACGTTCTTGCCAGTTTTAATTTAACATCTAGTGGTACGGCATTTTACGTCAGCTGTATTAAGAACAATGTCAGGAATGCATCCCAGTCCTACAATGTTTTTTTCACCTCAGTAAAGCAAAAAATAGCTTAAAAGATAAGTGCTCTGGTAATGGTAAAGAACCACATGTTTCATTTAACCTTCATGCAATTAAGGTCTTGCATTCAAGAAAAGGATAGCAGTGTGCCTGCTTTTAGCAGCTGATACTGCGGCATTTCTAAATTATAGAAGACTCAGATTGAGAGGTTTTTATGCATAGTACACAATAACAAAATTCAGAGGCTAGATGTTTTTGAACAAATACTTTTTTTAAAAGTTCTTATTTTTACTCAAATGTTTATACATCATAAAAACTGTTGTGTTCAAACTAGCACGTTGTAGGAGTTTTTGGACACAAGCTCACATAATTTATAATCTTACAGCTGCGTTTTGATGACTGCTTGAATAACATTTTAAACAACACCATATTCTATGCATTTTAAGATATTATTTAATATCATTTAACAGGAGCAAATGAAGAGTTAGAAACATGTGACCAGGCAGCCTTGGTACACTCTGATGTTTACCCAATAAGCTCACTGAAGGTCATTTTCTTTACCACACATTACTATTTTCAGAAATCGTGACAAACAAAACAGTTGTCTCAAAAATCATTGAAATTTATGAGCCTTCATAGTCATATGAATAGCCTCACTAAGATTTTATTTATTTCTAGTTCTTTGACTTTGAAGGTTACCCATGTACCTAAGTAAAACAACTAGCAATTGAGAATTTCAATATAGGGATCACACACTGTTCATGAACCATCTGTGGTGAATTTTGTTTTGTAGGAGAAAGTCATTCAATAAATTTTGAACAAATAGATCTGGAACCATTCTTAACTGAACCCAGCCAATTTCTGGTTATTAAAACAACCCTAAAACTCTCATGCAATTTATTTGCTTTAAAGCATTTATTTTAAAATTCTGATCTCTAGCAATTCCCACTAAATTGCCTTGCACACTGTTTTGCTAAAGAATGTTTTGGAAAAGTAAAATATATTCTGTAATGCTCGTCCGATCTACTTGGGAAACCAAGTCTTTTCCACTCACACACACAATTATACATTGAATTTCTAAGTCCAGGGTTACAGCTATAATTGATCCAAAGATGTTAACACAGAATAACGCTTTAGAATAGATGTAAAAAATTACTAATATGTCCTAAATACAGTGTGCGTTGCCATTGACTGGTTAGATACATTCTCATTTCCTTATCTTACTGGAACAAAGGCACCACTTTCAGAACAAGGAAATAATGACATAGGATGGAGAATGCCTAGTCATATCATCTGCGCTAGGGTTTTGCTTCAGCGTTCTGCTCTTTAGCTGCTCCTGCTGTTCCTGTTTTGCATTTATCAAATCATGAGAAAAATGACTGAGGTGGAACAAATGATAAACAGCGCATGCATCTTCCTCTTGTGCTCTAAGAAAGTTGATATTTGAAGGCCTTTAAATAATACCTTCCACCCTCCTGCCTTTTTTTGTGTCTCTAATTGCCGAGTATTACTGAATAAAACCGCGCTGGCGGTTATTCTATAACACTTAAGAGTACAGGTAGCAGTTTGCTTTCAGATGTACCGTGGGACCCCTGCCTGAAGCACTCCGTCGGTGGTAGGTGCGCTGTCCTGACCCTGGCTAGACCCCCACCCAGCCGGTCCATCACTCCCCCTCCTCAGGGCAGGGAGGGAAAATACTACAGAAAAGCTCATGGGGCAGGATAAAGATAGGGTGACCATTCAGTAACTACTGTCATGGGCAACACAGACTCGTCTTGGGGAAAATTAATTTAACCTATTGCCAGTTAAAAATAGAGTAGGATGGTGAGAAACAAGGACAAAACTAAGAATACCTTCCCCCCCAGCCATGCCTCTTCTTCCCAGGCACAACTTCACTCATTTATTCCCAACTCTTCTACTTCCTTCCTGCCAAGTAGTGCAGGGGGACAGGGAATGGGGGCTGTGGTCAGTCCACAACAGCTGCTCTCTGACGCTCCTTCCTCCTCACACTTTTCACCTCCTCCAGTGTGGGATCCCTCCCATGGGATACAGTCCTTCATGAAATGCTGCAGTGTGTGTCCTTCCCACGGGCTGCAGTTCCTCAAGAACTGCTCCAGCATGGGTCCTTTCCACGGGGTGCAGTCCTTCAGGAACAGACTGCTCCAGCATGGGCTCCTCTCCACAGGCCACAGTTCCTGTCAGGAGCCTGCTCCTGCACAGGCTGTCCACGGGCTGCAGCTTCCTTCAGGGCATATCCACCTGCTCTGGGATGGGGTCCTCCATGGGCTGCAGGGTGGATATCTGCTCTGTCGTGGTCCTCCATGGGCTGCAGGGAGACAACCTGCTTCACCATGGTCTTTTCTCCACAGGCTGCAAGGGAATCTCTGCTCTGTTGAGCAGAGAGCTGGAGCACCTCTTCTTTGTCCTTCTTCACCGACCTTGGTGTCTGCAAGGCTATTTCTCACATTTTTTCTCACTCTTCTCTCTCACAGCTGCTGCAGTGTTTTTTTTTACCCTTTCTTAAACACATTATCACAGAGGCACCACCAGCTTGACTGATAGGCCCAGCTTTGGGCAGCGGTGGATCCATTTTGAAGTCAGCTGGAACCAGATGAATCTTGCATAGGGTCAGCTCCTGGTGTCTTCTCAGAGAGTCCACCCCTGCAGACCCCCACCCGCTGCCAGCACCTTGTCGTGTAAATGCAGTACAGAAGGTTTGTGCCATTAGTTGGGACCTCTGGGCCAGCACAGAAGGAAACAAAACAGGAAGTCAGATCCCTGTGTTAAGCCATAACTCTCTCAAGCTAAGGGTTTGCCTATTTCCTAAAAGCAGCAGAGAGAACTGTTCTCAAGGACCACCCATTGATATCATCAACAAGCCTAAAACCCCTTATCTCTTCCTTTGAGGCTAACACCTACATTTAAAAGCCAGAGGTATTAATTAGATATGTCACTAACTGTTGTTATGTTTGGTGCCAAGGAAAATATTAAAGAGCTTGTTCCAGGAGACCTCTTCTTCACATCCTCTCCCTCTTTTTTTTCTCCTCAGCTTTAATTTTGGAGAGGGTTCAAGGTTTTATAAACACAAAAATCCTGCAAGCATCCTTAAGGGCAGGTAACAGCTTCTCCTGAGGTATCTCATTGCACTGATGAATCACTGCCATGCACAGCAACATTGATTTCTTCAGAAAACTTCATTCTATATTTCATTAGTGCCTCATCCCATGTTCATCACTTTTTCTTCTTTATTTTCAGATATGCTTCTTGGTAGTAGTTTTCTGCTAGCTCCAGCGTGTGCACGCAGTATGGACCAGTGCAAGTTGTTTTCATCATGGATTGTTTTGTCCTGTCATGAAAGCCACAACAAATTTATTGCCTTCAGTGAGCAGGTGACCAGTTCCCACAAATCGCATTTCATGTTGAAATTTTAATTTCTGCCAAAACTGTAAGGTCTGAAACGTCAGCATTTCCTATGGAATAGAAATTCAAAATATCAGTCAGCTTTTATCCCAAGTGAAATGTATTTGTATAGTTGCCTGGCCACAAGTTCTGTCTGCTTCATGCTAGAATAACTTCCAAAGCTTAGGAAGTCGAGGAGGCAAGCGCTTAGCTCCTGTTCCAGCTCTATGGTTTGTTTGAATAGTCACGTTGCATAGGAATAATGCTTCTGACTTGCCATATTAGAAAGGCTGCAGCATTGGTTTGTAATAAGCCTTTATAAGAAACCCAACCCTAGGGCTGCAAGAAAGAATGTGACATTTTTCTATGTTAGAGTATCTTTCATTTTGCCAGTGGGATTCACAGCTATTTGCTGACCAGCGGAGGCATTTTGAAATTCAGGTACGCTGGGCTTCATGTTTCAAAATGCTCCATGCTGGCTGTCAGCTTCTTGCCCCCATCCCACCATGCTTCTGTTCCTGTTTTGTCTCTCTCTCTCAGGCCTATCCTGTCCATACCATCTTCAGATGTAACACTGTCCCTCAATACTGTTTCTCTGATGGTGGCTCTTCTTTTTAAACCAGCCAGATTACTTTCCCCTGGTTGCTCTCTGGTCACCTGAACTTAGGAGAGTTTTCAGGAATGCTTGAGAAAGAAGAGCTCCAAGTACTCTCTTTTAGTACTAAGTGCCACAGATTCATCTGCAGCTACCTATTGATGTGTTGCAGCACATTACCAGGGCCCTGGTCCACCAACCATGCAGACCACTGCCCTGTTTATCAATGCCACAGTTTTGCCTGGGCAGCATGCCCAGGGTGCTGGGAGGCAGGGAATCTGAGCATGGGAAAGAGAAGGCATTTGATTAACACACTTACTCCTGAGATGAAATAAGCATTTAAGAATGTCAGCTGGCCAAGGGGAACCCTAAAATCGACTGTGTACTTCATTGTATCACAAAGCTCACTGAGCATGGGCTCAGTGCTGTACTCCTGTTCTCACTCATGATCGCAATGTGATTTAACAGTACCATGACAATTCCAAAAATACAGAATCCACTTTGACAGACCATTTGTAGCTATGGAAATAGCAATATCTCTGACAATTCACTAAGAATTTTTTAAACAATTGTTGAGTGGGCATTCAGCTCTTCAAAGGAGTTCTAGTGAGCCACTGCAGTTAACATTAAAACAACTCTCAGGAAAAAAAATAATTCAGAAAAGCAAATCACTAAAACCTCTGCTAGGGCCAAGCATCACTGATCTGGCCGACACAAAAGCTGACATATTGATTAGGCCAAAAATCCTTCTAATCCACCACTCCGTTCCCTGTGGTACCGAGCAGTGAGTGCGTAGGAAGAGAGCAAGAACAAGAGCAGCACACGCCCATCCTTCCTCCAGCATCTGGCCACATGTAGCTTAGGAAACTAAGTCAGCAAAAGCAAATACCAGAATACTACTGATTTTGTATTCAACAATTTAAGGCAGATGTGGAGGTTTAAAAAGTTTACAATAGTTCAAAGGAAAAAGTGAGAGAGAAGACATACTATTTTATCTGCCTTGGTATTCACATTTTTTACTGCCTCTGCTCAAGCAGTGGAGGATCTGCATAGCCTGCACAGCCTGCCATCTCTCCGGTATGCCAAATCCTCTTCAAATATTTGCTTTTTAATCAAAAAATGATTTCAGCTGCTCTGTTTATTCTCTGTCTTTTTAAGAGCTCCCATTCTGCATTGGAGCGATGAAAGCCTACAGCACTTCCAAATTTATGATTGTATTTCTGAGCCACGTCTTTCAGCACTTTTTGCATTTCCTATTACAATTCACAGAACTAATTATGCCGCCAATCTATATGTATTTTCCAGTTTACAATTCACAGTAGTGTAATAAAGAACTAAGCAATCTTATCAGGTAACTCCCCTTGAAAAGAAGTGTACTGGTTCCTTGTTACAATTTAACATTGCTCTTACGAAATCAGTAATAGCGTTAGTCATTCTCAGGAAAAAAAAAAAGAAAAATATTGGTGATTTTGGTTATTGAAATTAGATAAAATCTGTTAGGAAAAAAAAGGAAAATAACAACTCGATAGCTGTGAAATTTGAATAAATATGAGTCTAAAACTATCTCAAAAGATGATTTAATACCTCCTCCTCTCTAAAGGTTAGCTGGATGTCTGGCAGCTGTTGTCTAATGTGTTATTAGCGAAGGTGATTCCAAACCAGGTCTGCTTCAGTGCTTTATTATTCTTATACTTGGATTTTTTTTTTCTAATATTTAACATAATTGTCCCTGAGTAAAAATGAAAGCCATTATTTCTCGTCCTACCTTTCATCATACATTGGCCTGTTAATCACCTTTTTTAGTAAATAGCTACACGTTCAGAGACATCTACAAGGAAGATTGGGCAAGGGATATAAAACAAATGCAGTTCCTCCACAAACCACATTTTCTAAGCTTCCTTTTGGTCTCGCTGACTTCAGGAAGAATTACTTTTCCGTCTCTGTCCCGCCACCACACTGGGCTGAGAGTTACATTCAATGCCTGATCAACACCAAGCAGAACAACATAATTGCCTTCTGTGCCTTTCATGGTATTCTTCAATGTATTTAGTTATTTATAGCATCATACTTGTGTTCCTGTTTATTGTAATTTCGTATTTTTCCCTTCAGCACTACTGCCTAGACAATTAGTCCCCATTTTGTATTTGTGCATTTGATGTCCTGGCTTTACAGATAGTACTTTATATTTTTATGAAATTTCTTCTTGTTGATTTTCCCAACCTATTCAATATTTTTAATTTTGATCCTGTCATTCAATGTGCTTGTAACTTCTTTCAACATGCTGTCATTAAAAACCTTTCATAAGCATCATTTTTATTCCACAGTTCCAGTTATTGCTACTTATACTGTTTAGCTCTTGAGGCAAAAAAACACCCATCTTCTTGCGTTTGTTCCTCCTACTTCGATAACCCCTTTTTAGGAACGATCGGTTAGTTTTTCGCTAAATTATACATTCTTGTGTGGGAGAGCATAAAAAGACACATTTACTACAAAATAACACACCTACTGTTTATTTCCCCTTCATCCATTAAACCAGCTGTCCTACCAAAGAATAAAATCAGATTATTTGACATATACTCTTGACAAATCTGTGTTGGCTGTTCATGGGTGATGCTGGATGTTTATTTGTAAACACTTCCTGTATTAATACTTGTTTTGTCATTTTGTTATTTATCTAATGGCTCCCTGGGTGCTGAGCTGAGCCTAATGGACACAGAATTTCCTCAGACCTCCTGCTATTATCCTGTCTGTAAAGGATAGTGGAGGAGGAAGAATAGGTAATTTTTTTTTGCATTAGGACCTCCACACATACACACACACATTGGTCTTTTAGGAACCCTCTTTATTTTCCAGGGAATCCACTGAGATAATTGTTGCTAATATTTTAAAGAAGGTATTTCTTTGAATATTTCTGAACAGAACTGAAAAATAGTCTAGAAACAATTTTCATTTGATAGTATACTGCATCTGGAAGATACAGATGCAAAGATGCATGATTTCTGAAAATACAGAGAATAAAAAATGCACAGGATCCAAGGGTAAGTTATTTTAGCACTGTTAGCTTTTTCTCCAGGATGCCAGTGCCTATATAACACATGCTTCCACTAGCTTCTATTTCTTTAAAAATAAGCATGCAATTTTATCCCTAGCTTTGAACTAGCAATACATAAAAAGATATTTTGTTTTACTGCTAATACCTTCGAAGTGTGAAAGACCTTAAAAATACTGCAGAGGTCACAACACACACATCTTTATACTGAAGGAGATTTTGTTTCATGTGTTTTCCTATGACTACATGCATTTGTGCTTGCTCATAAAGATCTGCTTTTAAGGAGATGTAGTCTTCATGTTCAGTCTTCTCCTCCTGCTGTAGCCATTGGCAAATATTAAACACGAAAGCTAGTTTGAGAGCAAGCAATATAAAAATGTTTCGCTTTGCTTCCCCCTGTACTTTCATGTTTTTCAAACAGAGTTTTTCCCATGTGTGTACAATTAACACTGAACAAGAGACACTCCTGTAAGGTAAGCGTATATCTGTCCAAACATATGCCACCAAAAATGAAACTAGAACCAGAGGCAGCCTTGGTCCTCTCTCTTGTGTTCAGTCTGGTTTAGAAAGACCAGGTATCACAAGGGATAAATCTACACAAGACCTTCCTCCAAAATAATAATAATAAAAACCCCCAGAATTTGAAAATTCTGCATTGTTTTTTACTATGTGTCTTTCCTGTTTCCCAGGCAACTTCAGGGAGAGAGAAAAGTTCTGATATATTTTTATATACATGTTGAAGCAAACGTAGGATCAATTCTTTATAATACAGTGGAATGAGAAGAACCTAAAGTTGCAATTTGCTATCATTAAAATCTGATGGCAACTTTGTGTCAGATAATTGACACAGGTTCATCCAGAAACAGGAAGAAAAAAAGGGGGCTGGGGTGGGGGCATTACTGCTCCCCCGGAGGAACTGCTCCTTTATGAATTCTCGGTGTCCAGCACAGGGCATATATATAACAGCGAAGCTACAAATAAATAAACCACCGCTTTTACGCGGGACTGCAAACACCGGCTGGCAGGACCGCCTCGGCGCTGCAGAAAGCCTGTAGCGCACGGGCGAAACGCAGCGGCAGCACGAGAGGCGGCACCGCCCGCCACGCCGGGAGGCGGAGGGACGGCACGGCGCGGCGCGGCACGGCACGGCACGGCAGCGGCCGCCTCGCCAGACCGAGCGCCTGGGGGTGCTTATTGCCAGCCTGGCTGGACTTTGAGGGCAGGCATTCGGCTCGGCTCGGCACGGCACGGCACAGCCGGCTCCAGGTACCCGCCGGCCCGGGGATATCCGCCCTCCCCCCTCCTCCCCGCAGCGGCCCGGCCCAGCGGGCGCCCCCCGCTGCCTGCCGGCCGCTGCCGCAAGAAGCTCCGCCCGCCCGCCCGGCCCGGCCCGGCCCGGCGGAGGCGGAGCCGCGCAGGACTTGCATCCGCCGCCGGAACAGCCGCCGCCCGCGCCGCGGCCATGGAGGAGTTTCACCCCCACAACGACGAGGTAGGGGCTGCCGCCCTCCGACGGGCCGGGGGGCTGTGCCCGCGCGGGGTGCGGGGCCCTCCGCCAGCCAGCCCCCGGGCTGCCTCCGCCGCCCCGGAGGCGCCCGCCGAGAGCCCGGCGGCGGGCGGGCAGCGCTGCCGGGGCCGCAGCCCCTGCCCCTGCCCCTGCCCCTGCCCCTGCCCTGGCCGGGCCGGGCAGGCTGGAGGTTGTAGTTTTGCAGGTGGGCTGTGCGCGGGGACCTCCCGTTCCCCGACCTGCGGGCACCCCCGGGGCCCGTGCAACAGCTGCCGGCTCCCCCGGGGCGGGACGGGGCTCCCTGGGGCGGGCGGGGGGCTTGGCGGTGCCCCTGCCTGCCTGGGGCTTCCCTGCGCCTGTTGCCGTTCTGGGAGCTGAAAGTTCCTGCGAGGGAAAGTGGGCGCGGTGTTGGGGGGTGCTGCCGCCCGCCGTGGTGCTGTCAGCCTGCGGCCATTTTTCTTGTATCACCCCTGGAAAATAAAACCAACAAGTGCTGGGCCCGGCCTAGCACTGCGGGGATCACCCTGCCAGCCAGAGCTGAGGAGCCTTTCCCTCCCCTTAAATTCGGGTCTCTAGCCACCAGTTTTCATGAAATAACCTCGTGGAAACGTTATTGTCCTTGAGGTTTCTGCCCTTGCCCATCAGGATGATGCGAAGAGGCAGACGGCACAATGGTACATGCCGTGTTTCCTTTGGAAGCCAAGCTAAACGCTAGCGAGCAGGAATGAGCAGAAAACAGGAGGCATTAAAACTTGCAAACTTCTCCTGCACTTTAGGAAGTTACTTGGATAAGCTGAAGACTATGGAAACCAGTCTTTTTGATAATGAGGGTTACAAAACCTCGTGTTACCATTTGGCACCAAGATATAACCCACAGGTTAGTAAGTCCGTGACTCCAGTGAAAACTAGGATTAAGACCCAGAGCAAAAGATTTGCCATTTAACTTTTTGTCTTGGAGAATATTCCCATGACAAGCATAGACAGCAGTGGAATTTAATCTTTACAGAAAGTATAAATTGAACCTGTTTCCAAGCTCACTGAGGCCCGAGCTTTTTGGACCCACTCAAATGTGACTAGCAAAACAATACTAAATAACATATGTATGGTGCCAGCGCAAAAAGATTTTAGAATTATACAAACAGACTACAGAATGCAAATAACCAGACATGGGGCCTGATCATTATGTGTTATTTAGAGTAAACCCGCATAATTTGTTTACTTTTCTATCAGTAATATTAATAATTGATTTTTATTACAGATGATCTTCAATGCTGATGAGGCCCACAACATAGTTAAGGAGGTAGGTGTTACCTAGCAGCTTTATTTCAAAGAAAATTTTTACCTTACCATGCACTATAGTGAAAACAGTTACTTTCATTGACCATCCCAGATAAATTCAAACTTATATGAAACTATTATTTATATCAAATAAAGATGGAGTTTCATTTGGAGCTGCTTTAAGCTTCATCAAATTGCTGTCTTCAACTACCTAAAGAGGATAAAGTAGGTGAGGGCAGAGAGAGCCAGAATTTGCATTACAGTGGAAAGACGCAGTCACAAGTTGCAAGGGAAATTCACTCCAATTTTACTTCTTTTTTCCCCTTTATCCATCTAGAGAATAGTTAATCACTAGAGAGGTCACAGGGAGAGCTTGTGGAGCCTCCATCCTTGGAGATTTTTAAAACTTGACTGGACAAGGCCTTGAGCAATGTGATCAAACTTGGAAGTTAGCCTTAGCTCGAGCAGGAGGTTGCATTACATGAGCTTGTTATTCTAGTAATGCTTTGTAAAACAGTTTTTACACAAAAAGAACAGGTTGAAAGTGAGTAGCCTGATGGTCTAAATTAAATACCTAGTAACTGGAAAGTGATTAATGAAGAGCCTGTGGCGTACAGATGCTGTCAGGTTTTTCAGGGGACTACTGTTTTGAGACAGGAATTCCTAGAGGGGCTCTGCAGATCCCTTCCCACCTGCCCTGTCTTGAAGGGGAAAAGCTGTGCTTTTAGAGCTGCTCCAGTACACAACTGCAAGCTCTTAGATGTCAGATAAATGACAATTCAACTCTTTATATAACTGTCCCTGCCTTCATAAGGCCAAATACGGTATGACAGAGTCTCTTTACTTTCACACCAGGTGCTGGGAGTAAAGCCAAGTGTTTCTGCATCTGATTGAAAGCTTAACCAGAGCCGAGGAGTTCTAGCACTGGGTACATTTCTGGAAGGACCAAAATCCCTGAGGGATCTTGTCCCTCTGCTATCTTCTATTCTGTTTTGTGAATGTTTGTTTCCATTGAGTCCTTTGTCCAGCTTTATACACTGTGATCAGAACTAATTGGGCTTTTTAAGATCTGGGGCACAAAACTCTTACGCAGCCTGTTAGCGGGTGGTTAGCGCATGGGATTCATCTTACTGAATCAGAGGAGAACGTAGTTTTATTTTACATACCTTTTCCAGGTGTGTCTTTCTTAACCAAATTCCTCATTTTAAATTTCTCAAATTTAAGAAGTATCCATCAGCACATAATTTGGAATTTCTTAGGAGTACAGAAAGCAATTTAAGAGTTACAATTAAGAGAGAAGGCTTTCCTG
Source organism: Nyctibius grandis (assembly GCF_013368605.1). Lineage (NCBI taxonomy): Eukaryota > Metazoa > Chordata > Aves > Nyctibiiformes > Nyctibiidae > Nyctibius > Nyctibius grandis. The sequence continues at coordinate 28,887,338 of NC_090659.1, forward strand.
TGGGGATAGTGATGGATCAGGCTAGATCTTAGGAAGAATTTCTTCACTGAAAGAGTCATTAGGCATTGGAACAGGCTGCCCAGGGAGGTGGTGGAGTCACCATCCCTGGAGGTGTTCAAAAAACGTCTGTAGATGTGGTGCTTCAGGACATGGTTTAGCGGGCATGGTGGCATTGGGTCAGTGGTTGGACTTGATGATCTTTTCGGTCTCTTCCAACCTTAACAATTTTATGATTCTATGATTTTAAGTTTCAGCAAGGGTTGGCCAATTTGTAGCTGTGGGAAAATACGTAATTTTCAGGACGTTCAGGTACTTCTTGTGCTGCAAAATTCGGTCTTTCTCATCTTTTAAGCTGCGATATTCATTTCACTGTTGTGGCTGTGGCTCTCTGAAGATTTTGTTGTATTGCTCACAGGCTCTGAAAGGCTGGCCAGCCCAAGCTGACATGGTTGATTTGAGTAGTACCATTTCCAATTCAGTAGCTTCTGAAAGCCAAGCTGGAGTAGGCAGTCATTAGGAACAGTGGAATGTGTTAGTATCTTCATTGGTAAATAGATCCGTTCACTTAACTTGGTACTTAAAGCATATGGCTAAGGTCTTTCCTACAGGAAATGTTCGGTCAGAGCCTCATTTTTCTCCATGTAATAATGTGGTAAATATGTACTAAAAATAAGTTTCCGAGAAGGCTCATTTTACTTCCCATCCAGCAACTGATACCTGATGGCTCAAGTGATTTAAAGTAATCCCATTGCCAGACAGAATTCCTCAGATTATGCGAGACATTTTAAACCTCTACATTTTGAAGTATGTTTACTGTAACTATTTTTGTTCTCTTATTTTAGTGCATAGAAAGTGTTCTAGGCAAGGCAGATTATAATCACAACAAAGTCAACCAGTGGACTGCTGCTATAGTAGAACAGTCACTGACACATCTGGTAAAACTCGGAAAAACATATAAGTACATTGGTAAGTACAAGTAGTCATACTTTTACCACATACCATCACAATAAATAATTGCTGAAAGGTTAATTTGAATGCAGCATTATATTCAATAGAAAGTTTTAAACTGTAAACAAAGCAGAGCAGATACCTGAACTCTTCTGTTATACAGATTTTTAGGAATATGTGCGGTAAAACCATGGCAGTTTCACTTGGGCTAAGCATGTTAGCAACACTTAGCACGGAAGATGACACGTTACACCGTCTTTTCTGACTGTTAAGCAACCCAGAACTATTATATCAACTATTTGATATCAGTTTAGGAAATAGATGCTGTTTATCTTAAACAAAATTTTCAGTAGCATTAAGCTTCCTATAAATACAGACATTTGAAAGACTTTAGTTGTAGGCTAAGTCATGTCCCATTATATTTATATGCATATTTGTGGAAGGGAAATGGAAATAAGGACCAAAGTGGGTTCAACTTCTACTTACGTGAAGTGTTGATGTAATAGCAAGTGTTTGCACTCTGTTTTGTTTTGAAAGTCTTGGATTCAAATTGTCACTGGCTTTATGACCATCGCAGGTCAGTCTGGAAATGCTGCGTGTTACTAGAGCGTGGTTTCAGAGAGCAGTCAGCTGAGAGTGCGGAAACAACTCTCATCAAGTGCCACTTCTGCTGTACCTGTGAGGACAGCACCTGCAGTCCCATTCTGAGGTGCACATGACGCAAACCATACCTAAGCAGCTTAAAAGATAAAACCCATAATCCTATTAGCAGGCATCTTGTTAAAGCCATTGTCTTTATGCGAGTAAAAATAATTGTGAAATGAATACCAAGTTTTTGAGGAAAATACTGAGGGCAAGAAGGTAGTCAAAAAAGGTTTTGACTTCGCTGAGTGCTGCCTGCCAGCCATATGAAAACATAATGCAGGCTTGAGTTCAGAAGTACTGGATGATTCACCTCTTTTAATAATGAATTCCTTGATTTTATGACTGTATCTTGCAGTAACTTGTGCGGTGATGCAGAGGAGCGGAGCTGGTCTTCACACAGCAAGCTCGTGCTTCTGGGATACCACAACTGATGGTAAGTTTCCTCAGCCAAATTAAAAATTTGTAGTAAAAGAAATGTTACTTATAGCTCAGCTGTAATAGTTAGGCTGAACGTTTTCAAAAGTGACTGCAGAAGCAGTAGCTTCCAGGATTAGATGCTTGTTTACAGTCCCAGCAGAAATACTTTGTTAGCAGTCAGTGCCTGCATTAAGAGCGATTGCTTTGTCAGTTATGAGAAGCAGGAGTAGAAATGCCTTCATTCGGAAACGAGTCAAAACATTTAATCCTCATCAGTAACCATAGATGAGTTGAAGAGGCAGTGAAACGTTGCTCACAGTAAATGCAAGTAGGTAGTCCTAAACATATCTGCCTGTCTGCTGTAAGGGGACAGTGCTACTTTGGAGGAGAACAGAACTTGGTAAAAACTAGAAATAGCTTGACTAACAGTAGGTGTTTAAGTTGCCCAGGCTTTGGATGCATTTTATTGCTTCTAAATTAGTTCTGAATGCATTTTTCCCAGGTTCAGAGTATCGTGGGGAAACAAGGTTAACATAATTTTATGTCTGTCACAGACTCAGAAAGGTGTTTTGAGAAGAGGGTACCAAGATTTAGCTTTAAAATAGAGATGGCATTAGAAAGTCAACCAAGGTTAAAAAGAAAAAATCCATGAAGTGAAGTTAAGTAAACAAGTACAGTTTAATCTTCATGTCTTGGCTTGTAAGGCACTGATACATTGATACAATAGAAGAGGAAAAATACAGAAAGTAAATACACTAGAATGTATTTGATCCAGGCTTTTTTCTGATTTCTTGTCTGATTATCTTGCCAATTTCTGTATGAGATTTTCAAGGATTTTTGCGATTCTAGCATTTAAAGAGAGATACTGAAATTGTTTTCCTGGAAACTGTCTTAAGCATACAAGGTTCATGTTAGGTAGTAAACAACGTACAAGTTAATGAAAATATTTTGAAGAGTGTAGTCTATTTATAGCCAAGATGACATAATAGTACTTACCTTAAATCATAGCTGAATTATTCATTACTAATTTAACATAATTTACACTGTGATAAAGTGAATGTAGTAAAGACACTGGAATTCTATTTTTATTTTGTAATCTCTTCTAGGAACCTGCACAGTGAGATGGGAAAACCGAACAATGAACTGCATTGTCAATGTGTTTGCTGTTGCTATTATCCTGTAGCTGACTGGAAGATAAATATAAGCAACACCGAAGCCTTTAAAAAAAAAAAAATCATCCAAACAGATGGCTAAATATTTCAAACCATTACTTGTTTTTGTATGAGGAGCATACAGAAGTTCTCTACAGAGAGCATACAGTGTAAGCCAGTTCTCATAGATTAATTATCTGAAAGCTAGCAAAAAATTTACAATACAGATATGTATCTATCTAAAGAGAAAGTTTTACTAATTTAAATATTCAGAAGTATGTTAATGAGAAGATGCCACAAAGATCAATACTGTTTATATCAAACCTAATATCAAAGATATTTTATTCAAGAGGAACAAAACACATCAAATCAAAGGTCAAAGGGCAAGCAAGGCCTCTCAGGATTATGGTGCATTTGGGAACAAATTATGAACACAATTTAGAGTGGATATACTGTAAACAATACTGGTGCTTCATGTTTGATTAAACAAAGCTATCTGTCACATTGAATGCTGGTGCTTGTGAAATTGCATGAGCATCACGTTCCAGTCAAGCATGAACATTTACATTGAAGTTAAATCCAGTTAAGCTTTTCCCCTGGAGGCAGAGGATGACTTCACTGGGGCAAAGGTGAAACATACCTAGTCCTAGCAGAATTCTAATTTCTCTTCAGAACGAAGAATATGATATTTGTTATCGATGCAGGGAAACATGCTGGGGGTCAGACATCAGTCCTTAATTCATAATTTATAAATCTGAAACCATTCTGAAGGTACTTAAATTTTATTTTCTTCCACGACTGTGGAATTTGTGACAAGCACTTTATTGATTCCTCATGCAAGCAGCTAGGAGCTAGGGCAGTAAGACTGGACCCACATTACTCCAAGTAGGATTAAAGTGTTTGGAGAGAAGGCACGCACATTTCTAGAGGCTCTTGTCAGCTTTGAAAGCATTTATCTTAAAGCAACATATCTGTTCTTTATAGGAGTGTTTCTGATGTTCTTTAAGTCTAGAATTGGATCTTTGTCCTATGAAATAATGCAGTTAAGTTTTAAGCACTAAGAACTCCCCTCCTGTAAAGATTTATGCAAGTTCTTAGCTTTGCTCATCTGATGAGTCTTAACTTGAAATATTCCATGTGGAAGAAAAGCATTTGCACGTATGCAAGTATTTGCTGGATTGGGGCCTACATTTTTGTTGATTAATGCACAAATTATATGATAAAGAGATGCATCAATACCAAAAATGCCTAAATGACTGCTGCCACTAAGTGGCAGCTACATTAAGTTGTTTTCTCAGATGCTGCTTAAGGATATAATTTTTTCTTTATTACTGCATGTCTTTGGAAGAGACTGGTAACTACCTAACAGCTGCTGTAAGGCTGTTTTGGATTTTAACAAATGAATATTAAAGCACTATTACACAGTTTTCTTTGTGTTTTTTTTTTTTTTCAGATAACTGACTATTAGGGCATATAGCAAGTGTCCTGTACAAAGAACAAGCTAAAAACAATTTCATTGCTTAAATTGTGTATGCATACAGCTAGTATGAGACTACAGAAGGAACATGTGTATGTGTAATTCACCATACCATTCAAAATCTCTTGCTTTGCAGACAAGTAGTGTTCCGCTTTTACCTAAGTGCAAGTAAAATTAATACTGTAATATTGCATTTGCCTAACAGGCAAGTGTAGTGTGAAGATGATGTATGTGTATGTTGTACTGACCTTCAAATGTATAACAATTTAACGTTAGTTGGGTTAGGACTGCAATTTCTAAACTGGGTGCCAGCATCCAAGAGCTGAGTTGTGGAACTGACAAAAATGCAGTAGTTTCTTTGGTGTTAGGGATTGCGCAAAGTGAAAAAATAAGTGGGGTAGCAACTGGAAAAAGAATTGGTATCATTGATGAGGGTGGCATAAGAAGTGGGTGATTAAAAATAGTGGTGGCTGTTATCCCCTTTTAATGGGCATCTGGGTGCCATGGTCAGAAGAAATATTCCAAGTAGCCACTTCTAATCTCATTTGGTATTTTTGCTTTACTTGAAAACAAGATGCACTGAGTAAGGCTGTCAGTTTAGTGAGGCTTGGTGAAGTTTCTGCTGCAGAAGAAACCTAGAAAATACTGCTTAATTGTAAGACTGCTTCATTTTTCTTTCTACCAAAAAAAATAAAGTTTTGCCTTAGTTGTATTTTTGCCTCGTGTTCTTGATCAATATAAATAGGAACTGACAAAAATATTCCTTTCACTTTCCTTCACTTGTATACAATAGTGAAGACTTGGGAAATTTATTGAAGTTGTGTGTGCATTTTGGAGATGAGACCTTGTTAAAGGCTAGTTCCCAGACTTGGCCTAATTTCTTACACCTCTTCTCTACTCAGACCTCGTCCTCTTACTGTTTGTCTTAATGCTGCAAGTTAAAGTTTTGCTACTCCAGAAAACTTATTATGAAACTATGGGAAAAGTATTTTCATTCTGCATCATATCCTAGTGAATTTAACTTCTTTCCCATCTTTCTTTTCCCCATCCTCTGTGGGTATAAACAGCTACTTGTATTTAATGTAACTCTCAAAACAAATGCTGAACACCTTTAGTTGCTTTTCCAAGTAGTTTGTTTTCAAGGATAAAACTATGAATTGCAGAAAATGAAAACCCACCGCAACTTTTCAACAGTATTTTGTATCGATATAATGTTTTCTTAGTTGTTGCAATCAGGGGGATGGGTTATTGTTAACAATGGGGGTCTTATTAATGGGGCAGAAGAGTTTGCATGAAGGTAGAGCCCACATATATGGAGCTATATGTTCCTACATACAATTTCATGACAAAAAACACCTGTTACTCTTCTCACATAGATTTTGTTAATCTAAACAGAAAAGTGTGAAAGGGAAAGTAAGGGACAGATTTATTACTATCCTTTTCAGTGCCTGCCAGATGTCTGTCAGTAACTTGTAACCTTTCTGGTGCCTTCCCATTATACTCAACTTGATCAATGAAACAAGTACAAATCCTAGTATGTTCAATTTAGATTCATGCAATCTAAAGCACTTCACAGAAGCCACTGAAACCCCAGCTTGTAGCTAGCCTATTTAGAGTTGGACATGAATGTCAGAGCACTGATATTTTAAATACACCATAAAAGAGAGAACGTTAACTACTGGTAGCCTATATGCATTAGTACAGTAGCTGCTATATAGAGGAAATAGTGTTTTGTTCTAATACAGACAGCAGATCCTTCAAAGAAGAGTGCAGCAGATCCTGTAATGAACAATTCTTACCTGATTATTGGGATGCGCCTTGCTGCCTCCTGTACTATCTGAACAGGTTGTTTTGTTCCCGTTTAATTCTGAGAGGGATCTTTTAGCACAGTCACGGTATGACACAAGCATGGAGCCAGACTGCACCCCCCATCAGAATATCCTGAGCCAGGGAGTTCTGCCTGTGTGTCTTCAGGACATTCCCAGCTCAAAGCCAGCACCTGCCTCGCAGGGAGTACCTGAGTTTAGATGTGGTATTCTGTAAATGCGGCAATAGACCCAGTTGCAAGGTGGCTCCGAAGCAATGCAGTCACGTTTACATTGTGTTGCACATGAGCTGCTCTAGCCCGTTGGGTCGATGCCAGGTAAGGGGCCTGTGGACATTGGCTTGTGGGTGGAACAGTTTCTCTCTTCCCCCCCGCCAATGGAAAGACAGCTGCAGCCAAACACCGCGTGCCCAGCAAGGGAGGTTTTTCTACTCTGATGAGTCTAAATCACTGTCGAAGTAACTGGAGGTTTTAGCTCACATGTTCCACAAGCATCTGTTTTCAAACACAGGAAACATACTGTGACAGCAGCTTCATTTGTTACATCAAAGTCTTCTAAAAAGGAACAGAGTAGTGCTAGAGTGACAGCTACAAACACCCCTGTAACTCCCATCCCACCGTTTGACCTAAAATGATTTGAAAAGGAGGATCAGGGTTACAGAAACACACCTCACTGGTCATTATGGTTTGTGTCAGGCGCTTGCAGTTACTCTCTCATGCAAAGCTACCGAGGCCACGTAGCACGGGTGCATGAAGGAAAAGAGACAGAAAGGCAAGTTTTGTAGTGACACTACCATTTGAAATAGGTGGTTTTACCATATGTGTAAGTTAATTACAGAGTTTGTAATCTATGCTTATGTAGCTTCACAGCATAGAGACTACAGAGAGTTCAGAATCAGAGCCACTAAAATCCCCCATCTGCAGGGGAAGGGGGCGAGATGGACTAGCTGGCTTGGCTGCAAGAAACTTAAAACTTCTTTCTAGTCAGCAGGTTCTCCTCCTCATAGGCCAGTACTGGATATAATTAGAATAATTTCTGAACAGCACCTCCTAAATCAGAAACATCATCATACCTGCAGAACCCTCCATCATATCTGTAAACACCTTAGGAAGAAATTAAACATTCTCTGCTATCTGTTTTTGTAGAGTTTACTGAAGTTTTTGAGGCAGCCTTTATTCAGTGCTTGTTTATTACCACCTGGGTAAAATTAGAGGTTGGGAGAAAGAGGGGTGAATGAAATTAAGTCCTTGTTTGACAAAAAGAAGTGTGTTCTTTCTATATATAACTTGTCACATGCACACATATATGTTTTATAAATATGTTCATCCCTTTTGTTTATCCATTTCCCTCACAATTTTGAGTCATATGTAGATAATTTTGTTCATTTACAATTTCATCTCTTGTTGCTTATTTCCACTTCAGCAATGTCTAGGTATCAAAACAAGGTCTCCAACAGCGTTTGTACAAACAAATGTCCTGGCCAGAGATAATAGAATTCAGCATTTAGATATTAGCCAGCAGAAGTGAGAGGGCTAGATAGCAGCAAGGCTATGACTGCCTTTATTGGTACTCACAGCACTCAGCTTGAGGCAGTCATGGCCTTATCCAAGATCAGGCAATAATTTTGGGGGCTTGTTTTCTGTGTGAGCTTCTACAGTGGCTGTTGAAACCTACTCTGACCAAATCACACAAGAATCTACTGCAGGGTTTTGAGTGATGTCATTTGTTTGTTTGAAATGTCTTCAAAAATATGTAAGGACCTCGCAGATCAATGCTGTAATAGCTACATAGTGTTCATGCCCGAGTTGAACATTTTAGGAAATTAATCTTAAACAAACTGTAACCACAGCTGTAGCTAGATGGTCTGCTAATGTTGTGAACAAATTATCGTCGCCTATTTCATGGCACTCATTACAGGTCCCCTGAATGATAATTGAAATGATTGTTAATAGGGAACAACTTTGCAAAAGCTGGCTTTGGAAGGGAAGAAACTGAGTAGTTCTAAGGTTTAGATCTGGATCAACTGAAGGCCTAGGGAACAGTGCCGAGATCTTCCAAGCTCATCTCTTTGTACCGTTACTTTGACATCTTAAGCAAGCTTATGCAGTTGCCTTGGGGGGGGCCGGGGGGGCCAGGGGGCGTGTGCAAAATTTTTGCTTCATTTGAGTAGCAACTGGTAAATACATGCTTTCCTGTTTGGGCTTCATGAACTGCTCCCCCTGAAGCAAACACAAACCTCTCCGAACGTGCAGTTCTGCTGCCTCTAGGGGGGGACACAGCAAGCGCCGGTGCCGCCCTGCGTTTAATTCACCCGGGCAACGCAGCCTTGGCGAGTCGGCCTTGAGCCGAGACTGGACGTGCCCGCCCTGGACCTTGGGTGCGTACTCCAAGCTGCCACCCCACACTGATGTCCCAGTTACAGTAGCTTCATGGCAGTAAATACGGAGCTGGCTGCGTTAGAGCTGGAGCACACACTGGCCACCCGCGCCTCCGCATTTCAAGGCAGGCGCAGCCATCCCAGCCGCTGGCATTCAGGACTTTGCGAGTCTTTGGGTGCCACGCTCCTGCAAGGCAGCCAGGGACGCGGCCCCCTCAGCCATCCTCCTGCAAGGGAGCCAGGGAGGCGCGGCCCCCTCACGGCTCCGGGCGCGGCGGGGCCGGGGCCAAGCCGAGGGCCGCAGCCGGCGGCAGGTGGCGCCGTGGGAGGACGCGGCCGAGCTCCCCGCAGCGCCCCGGCCCCGCTCGGGCTCCCGTGACGGGACGGGCTGTTCCACCGCCGGCCTGTGGGAAGGCGCAGCCACCGGGCCTGAGGAGAGCCGTCCCCGGACGTCTGCCCCGTGTGCGGGGCCTGTAAGGCTCCGGCGGGTGGCGGCGGGGCAGCACGCCCACAGCCGGCGGCAAGCCCGCCCTCGGCCGGGGCGCTGCGGGGCGGGGGGGTCGGCCTGGCCCGGCGCTGCGCGGCGGTGGCTCAGGCGGGGGCGCTGGCAGGGCCCGGGGCTGAGCGCTCGACGCTCCCCGGCTCCCCTGGCCGGTCACGGCCCGGGCACCCCCGCCACGGAGGAAGGAGAGCGCGGCCTTGCCGGGCTGGGCTGCGGGTGGGAACGGGCCCGTTGTAAGGGGCAGCACCGCTCCCGGGGTGAGAGCAGCCCCACGCAGCTGCCTTTCACCGCCCCGTTACAAAAACCCGGTGCTTCCCTGCCTGGGGGGCTGGTTGGCAGCTGCTGCCGAGGGGGCTGGCCTGAAGGCTCTGGAGCACAAGTCTTATGAGGAGCGGCTGAGGGAACTGGGGCTGTTTGGTCTGGAGAAAAGGAGGCTGAGGGGAGACCTTGTCTCTCTCTACAACTACCTGAAAGGAGGTTATAGCGAGGTGGGTATTGATCTCTTCTCCCAGGTAACAAGTGGTAGGAAGAGAGGAAACAGCCTCAAGTTGTGCCAGGGGAGGTTTAGATTAGATATCAGGAAAAATTTCTTTATCAAAAGTGTGGTCAAGCACTGGAACAGGCTGCCCAGGGAAGTGGTTAAGTCACCATCCTTGGAGGTATTTAAAAGACATGTAGATGTGGTGCTGAGAGAAATGGTTTAGTGGTGGACTTGGCAGTGCTGGGTTAATGGTTGGACTCGATGATCTTAAAGGTCCTTTCCAACCAAAATGATTCTATGATTCTGTGATGGGTGACCCTGGGGCCTGGGCTCAGTGCCACTCCGGGCAGTGAGGAACCATGAACAGGAGAGGAGGTGGGAGGGCAGTCGAGCCCAGTCACTGGCATGGGAAACAGCCAAGGTGGAAATGCCCTGACTATAGTCTTAAATGTAGTAACACATAACAGTAACTGTCTTACAAAACAGTGTGGGGCAGTTGTGGTTATGCCATTCCTCTTGAAACATATGTTTTCTGTGAAATCGTCATAGCCTCCAGGAAACATAAGACTGCAAACTGTCTGTCATTGCTAGCTGACAGATACCCTACAGGTGCTCTTACTTCCCTACCAGGAATTCAGGAGTTACAGCAGCGGCAGCAGCTGTGAGCTGTGTATGCAACAATCCCCTGCCCATCTTCTGACTTTGGCTATTTTTGTATTAGCTGTTGGGCCTCATAAAAGTAAGGTTTTTGTACACATGCTTAACTATATATATGACATACTTTTAATTTCAGTGTTGCTACAATTAAAAACACTTTCTCTTGAGAAGAGACACGGGACTGCCATTCATGTATTACACCGCAACAGTAGTGATATCTATTGGTACTGAACAGATGGTGATGAATTAAAAATAGAATTGGTGTTATATATTGCCAACCTCTTTCATTCACCTGCTGGAGCTGATCAAGGGGCTGTATGGTCTCGTAAAAATTTGCATGACGTTTTCTCTTTTATAAGCCAAACTTGAAATGGAGAAAAGCAGAGAGGCAGTATGAAGGGGGAGGGAAAACACCAACAGCTGAAACAGAAACTTAAGAAAGAGTAAAGCGCTCTAGATTTGTGTTTTGTTTTCCGCATAGGTAGATGATTTAAATGAGAAGCAGACTCCAAATCATAGACCAACCCTGAAATGCAGCTGAATTTAAAAAACCTGGTCTCTGTCTTTCCATTTTTCAGCAATCTGTTCGTTCCCTCAGCTCCTATCTCATTTCTTTAGGAAAACAGATTAAACAAATAAACCTGCCATGGAAACTTAGTTTAAGAATTGTTTGAACAGTAGCCACTGGAATGTGTGATCCTGGTTCTCCATAATAATAGTAGTAGTAGTAGTAGTGTTGTTATGATGATATTACTACTGCATCACCTAGAAGCACTAAGTTGGGAACAATGACCCGCTCTGCTGGATGTTATTCAAACATGAAAGAAAAGCCCAGCTATTGTCTGAAAGCTGTTCAGTTTGACTGCGAAGAGAAAACTGCAATGGATGGACACAGGCAGTCCTAGGAACACAAAGAAGCAATATTAGCTACCCCAAAACCAGCGGTCCTAGAGAGGAATTCGAGTTCAACGGCTGTCTCAAGATGAGGACAGAGATGAAGATCTCTGAGGAAGGTCATGGCTGACCATGTTGGTGCTGACTGATATGTCAAGGACAACAACAACAGAGGGTTAGGGGTCTCCTCCTTAGAAACTTTAGTCACAGCATTTTGAGAGTCGCACTGAGTTAGAAATCAGACAGAAGAAGGTTTAAAATGAAAATGGGAGCATAGGCAATTGTATGAAATACTTTTTCAGTTATAGATGGAAGAGGAGAAGGGCTAGTAGTTGTATTAGCAAGAAATTGTTTTTATTAGTTTTTTAAGCGATGAGAGTGTTCTTGGGTGGAGAACAATACAAACGAGATGAGAGACTCCCTTTGCAGCTTGTGTGGCATTTACAAGATATGCAAAGGCCAGTCCTGGGCAACCTTTCCCACTGACACTTTCCTCGGCAGGAGTAAATACCTAAGGCAGCAGTTTGCTAGCTTTCCCCAGCAGTATTTTCTTTGCTGATACAGCTTCTTTGTGTGGTTACAAAATGCAAAAGCTGTCCCCGTTAGCTAGCAATGAGCAGTGTTTTCATCCACTGGTAGGGGCAGAAGGGAAAGGCCCAGCGTCTTGAAACAAATTAAATGGCTGTGGACATCAGCTAAATAAGGAGGGAACATCTGCTGCTTCTAAAGGGGAAGTGGCCATCTTAATGAGTTACAGCTTAGTCTTTGCACATGACTTGAAAGTAACATGAGGACTTTCATCATTTTCTTGGTTTTGGGGCTAGTTTCTGCTGCTTACATAAATGCAAGTGTTCCTGTTAAACTTTCCTAGGAGTAAGCTGCCTGTATCTATCACCCCCGACTAAGTTCTTTTTTGCAGTGTCAGTTGGGAGATGCTGGTTTTCCTATCCAGCCTCACAAGCCAAGACTCATATAGTGGCTTTCATCATCTCCCTCCCTAATTACTACTCTTCCCTTTTTGCCAGCCTCAAGATCCCCTCCCCAAACGTTGCTACAGAGATCTTATCTCTAATCTGTCACTGATACCTGTATCCCGCTAACTTATAGTTAACCACCTCACCACCCTGGAAGGATTTAGGGCATACAAGTACCTACAGAGTGAATCAGTGCGTAAAGGGCTTAAATAGGAAATTGTCTTCTTGCGGGCTATCAACAAGAAACACTGGCAAATGCTCTAAATATATTAATGTATTGGCCCCGTAATGCAACGCTTAGACCAACACTCATATCACTATGGTTATCCTGGAGGAGAGCTGTTACTCAGAGCAGTTGCTTGGGGAAAAGCTACTGGTATGCCCCAGGCAGTGATGTGAGGGCACACAGCATAGGAACCTGCAGTCCCCAAACAGTCACTTCATTCATTACGATGGCTTTTATAGTGGTACCAGCTGAACGTCTGACAGATTAATGCAAACAAAGGCACTGGGGCATTCATTAGATTACCAGCAACAGTGACTAACTTGGGGCAATGTTCCCCGGCTACGTTTGCAACACGGGCTTTGCTGCCTGCCTCAGAGAGTGTGAAGTGGCAGGGAAAGGGCTCACTTCCAGCTGCAGCAGTAACTGTGGCAAGGACTATAATCTTCAGAGGTTTCCTCTAAAGTGAATGCAAAGTAATATTGGGTAACTGAGCATCAGTTAGTCCTCTGTAAACAGTATTTCATTGCAAGCCTTGTTGCTGTCCTTTACACACTGTTTTTATCATTATTTGTTTTGGCTTGTAGCATTAGGTCTTTGCTATTGAGTGCTTAATTTATGCACGTGAGTGGACAATAGTGATGGACAATGATCCACATATTGACTCAACCATTTGCAGCCCTATTATAGTAAGTGTATTTCATGACTTGTTAACAGATGAGAGGAACTTTCATAATTTTGAGGCAGAAGGTAGCTGCTGATGGTCTACAGGGCTCTTCTGTCTCCTCAGGGGGATTGGCTCTAGAAAGTATTTCTCACAGTTGGTTTGTCGGTCTTCGCTGATTATTTCCTTGCTGCTGTCTGAGCAAGGTTCAGGTCTCAGAGGGCTTGTGTGAATTTGCCACCTGAAAACGGGCTTGAACTAGCATTGATTGTCACAGATGAAAGGGAAGTGTGAGAGAAAGGCAGAGAGGGCAATAAAACCACAGCAGCAACTGTCTTCATTAGTTGTTCATGGGAACTTGCTCAGCCTTGGGTCATCTTGCGAGGATACTCACTTACACCGTGGCTGCATAGAATTGCAGAGTGGAAATCTGTTTGATCTAGAAGGGTGGAGAGTCTGTGATATGAAACTGGGCTCTTGCTGTGCCAAAATACCCTGCTGTTAACACCGGTAGTGGCAGCTACGTTTTGGCCTGTTGTTAACTGCAAAGAGATGATGGCAATTGCCCTGTCCCAGTTCTTCCCCATGCCATTTCTGCACCCAGGAATATTTCACCAGAATTTTCTCAGTGCTCTCCATCATTCAAAGAGAAACCTTACAGAGCCACAGTGCAGACCCTGGATGTCTGCATGGTCCAGTCTAACTCAACAGGAGTGTAAAAAGACAAAACCAGCATAAGAAGCATCTACACTTTGTTTCAAAGGTGACTTAGACTAAGATATCTCTGCAATCCATTTGTCCTGAAGGCCATAAAAGTAATGGTGGATGGTATTTGCATATTTTCTGGCCTTAACACCAGTTGACCCTCAAGTACAAAACAAAATCAACCAAAGAGTTATTTGCAGGCACTTTGCTTTGTAAACTGTTGCCAGAATTATAAAGCTTCAGTTCCAAGGGAGGGAGGTGATCTGACATGCCCTTGGCTGGCCCTTCCCTCCCTCATTCTGTGTATGACAATGCTCAGCAGGGTGGGTGGGTGTTTGGGAAGGAGGGATTTTTTTGGCCATATCCCTCATTTCTGAACAATACAAATGAAATGTAGGGTCAAATGCGTGTATGTTTTACAGGATAAAAGTAAATAATTTGACCCACACATACTGAAATACTAGAACAGAGCAGCTCATAAATTTCCTTCATCGTAGAATTTAAAATAAAAATCAGTAAGCAGGGGGAGAGAATGTTACAGGAAAGGACCAAAATAGTCTGCTTGGGCAATGCAGAGGTGGGTACAGCCCTGGTCTATTTGTAGTGACAGGGGAGGTTACAGCCGAATCATGTTATGTGAGACACACGCTGCACTGGTTGGAGCTCAGACCAAAGCCCTCGTGCCTCTCCCTGTGCTTGCAGTGGGCACAGGCACTTGCAAAATTAACAAAAAGATTGTGGGAGCTGGAGATTTTCGGGAAACTTGCACAGCTGGGGAGCAGGAAGGAGTGGGTGAGTGAAGGGGCAACAGCAGCAACTGGTAGAAGAGGATGAACAGAGAGAAATTGGTGGTAGCTGAGTGGGCAGATACACGAGTTAGCCAGGCAGAAGAGCACCAGTGGAAAGGGAGGGAATGGAGTTAGCGGAAAGCATTTGTAAGCTTTCAGCAAGTATCTCAACACTTTTCTACTCTACTGTAATTAACTTTGCTGCTCGTCTGGGCTGGTTTGTGTGTAGTGAATGTAAATGAGACCAGCAGGTTGCTAGTGCCTGTATGAAATGCAAAAATGAATGTGTGGCTCCTGACAAACAACTACGCTGGCTTGTGTCTGTGGAACTGACACTGTTGTACACTGTCAGACATGAGAATCTTGATCCTGCCAATGTTTATAACCATTAGCATCTTAATGTATGCTTCTAACTTCTTTTGAGCTTATATACCTATGTGTTCGAGGTGTCAGGGCTTACATCTGGCTATGAATTCTACAAAGGACTCATTGAAAGGTGAAAAAATAAAAACAATCAACATGAATATGCTAAGAACACTCCAAAATAGAGCAGGATCTTCAGAAGAAGTGCCATAATGAGGCCGTAACATTAGTTCTTGTTTGTTCAAAAGTACCTTGTGTTTCACAGGCAGCTTTTTGTTTGTTTTTCTGTTTCTAATTTGGTTTAACCCACCATCTGAGGACTGAAAGGCCAAAAGTCCCCACCCATCAGAGAAAGCCTTACAAGACTGAAAAGAGGAAGACCTATTTTGCAATCAGGGTAGTTTCCCCAAGGACATAACATGATGGTGAACAGGCAGAGTAGCATTTTTATTGTAGGTTAAAACTTATGAAAACTTGGATTTCATTTGCCCATGTGCACAGTTTGCAAATATGTACCAGGAAAGGAAAGAGGACTAGATGAGACCCAGTACATATCAGGGTCCTACTTGAATATATTATCTGACCAGGTGCCATGCCCCCTTCAGAGCCCTCTTCCAGTTTCCAAAATCAGGATGAGGCCAATGGGAACCAGAGCTGCCCAGCACCCTGGAGGATCAGGGTCCTTAACTGTAAGACTAACTACAGTGGAGTGGAAATCAAGGCTACTGATAAATTAATTAACTACTTAATTCAGGTGACTTCATATGAGAAGACAGAGAAAATATTACGTAAGAAGGGAAGGAAAACGTGCTGAGCTAAGGCCATGAGTGAGACCAACTTTTTAGTCACTTTGAATTGAACTCCTAATTGCTTCCATTCGTTGAAGCAGTTATTTTAGTAATCCAACAACAACTGGCTTTTCTTGCCATCAGCAGAGCATTTTTCATTTGAATAGGGAATTGGTGGGACTGGATGGAAGAACAGATCAGACATCAGTCCACTATGCAAACACAGGTACAGCATGAGTTCAATAGTGCGTGTCACACAGACTGTGCTCCTGTCCCTACTGATGGTGTTAGGAGTGCTAAGAGGTTCTTATCTCTTTTAGAGTCATCTCTGCAGATGAGGCAGAGCTAGGACCAAAGGTTACTGTTAAAGGACAACCTTAATGGGAGAGCTGCTTGTAGTGTTCAGATCCCACTGGAAGTGGGGACGATTCTGGAGGGTGCCCAGTGTGAGCATGGGCAGTGGCAGAGCTCTGCCAGAGCAAGCAAAATAGCTCATTTACTTTGGCACTCAGCAAACCAGAAGCTTAGTAAAGATGGGAGGAAGAGTTTTGTGATGGCAATTGACCCTCGTCAGTGAAACATGAGGCTCGCTGAAGTCCTGCCTTCAACCATTCACTTCCATCCCCCTTGTGCTGCTTCCCCCAGCTGTCTGCAGAAGTAACCTTGAGATGTCCCTGCCTTTCAGAAAACCTTGCCGGTGCTACTGCAGCAGGGTGATGGTGCCAGATAGCATTGCCTAAACTGCTGAGTGCCATGTGTAGTTCCTCAAAGGTGAGAAGCCACCCTTTGTTTCCAGGGCAGGTGTTTTGGAGCCAGCAATTTGACAGCAAAAGAATTGGTTTATTGTGAAAGTGACCCCTTTCCCTGCCCCCAAGAGAGAAAATCCCCAAACACACGGCAGGAGGGAATTTTCAGCCAGAGGCCCAGCCGATAGCAGTGGTCAGATGGCAAGCAGTGGCGTCTGGCCACAAAACAGGACTGTCCTTTAAGCTCACCTGTAGCCTGCTGCCCTATCCCTCTCCTCTGGGTGAATGAGGAGCACTGTATGTCCTGCCTGGGAAGCTGTGGTGGTGTCGCAGCCACAATTGTCTAAGAATTTGACACAGGCATGGGCTTTATATCTAAGATAAGTGTTGCAAAAGATGTTTTATTAAGACAAGGTCTGTGTCTAAGGTGGCTCACCAGTTAAACCACTGATTTGAAGAACTTCTATAGACCGGGCAAGCATTTGGAAGAAGGGCTTTACTCCTTTACCACCCAAGAAGGCAGCAGCATTGACTTAAAACAGTACCACTGACATCCCTGTGTGCTTTGCTGAAGAGTAGGGAGGACTAAAGCTAGTTTGTTTCTTATGTTTGTATTTCAGTGCTATTCGTTTCACTCATGTATCCTAGATTTTAAAACAAATTAATATTCAGACCATGACTAATAATGCATGGCTTGCTATTTTAGCAGGATTTAATACAACAAACCTTTGAAAGAAACTGAGAAGCTCTCATCTGGTTATTCTTTTATATGTTTTAGGAAGACAATGGTTTAATAATAAGCACAGAATTCCTTTTTCTGAGTTCAAGGTGACAAACAACCCCTGGCACAAGTGTGCAGCAGGTCAAGGAGTATCATTACAACTGGCAGAATAAGGAAAGATCCGTGGAGTTTTAAGAGCAAACATGGCAATGGTTAGAAAATTAATGAGTGAATTAAAATACACACCCTCCAAGACTCTTCACATGATAAATATGCTGTCTCTATTAGACCCCTTGCAATTGCTCTTTGCCCACTTTCTAACAGCATAGAAGTCTGATCATATTTCCATTAAAATCAAAGCCAAATATTTCAATGCTCTCTGCCCAGGATGAGAGCCTTACTATGTTTCGGTAGCATTTTTTTATTCCACAGAAAAATTGTATTTAATTCTGCTTAAGCTCTATTCTAATTTAATAGGTGTGTTTCAAACAGAATTATGTGGATTTAAATATGGCCTTTCTGAGGGAAAGAACTGAAAGAGTTGATCTTTGCTAGCATTCGCCAGCTGTGGCTTCCTCCCTTTCAGTTGTTGACATAATTCATTGTGTCATTTAACAGTTCACAGAAACTGATATTAATAAATAAGAACTGGTAAGCTGTCCTTCTGAAGTATCATGGAGTGCTTGGATAACATTTAAAAATAATGTAAAGGGAGAACACATCCTCTCTGGCAAGTTGAGGTGTAAAATATGCTACATGCAACCAGATGGCTACACAAACTTGTCTGAAATTGCAGGAGGAGGCCACCACTTTCTTCTGTGATTACAGGAACCTGTCAGCAAGGTCTCGTGCTGTGTAGGAGCACTCACAGGGCTTGACTGTGGAGTTTGAAAGGCAGTAAGTGGGTGGCTGGGCTGAACAGGAGACCCATGGTATGCTAAACTGTGGCTTTTTCAAGGCTTTTTGCACAATTTTTTTCTATGCTGCTGGTTTTAAAAGTTTTGGTTCCTTTTTTTTTTTTTAAGAACCTGTTACCTGTAATGTACATACGGAAGTACTGTGCTGTGTATTTGTCTTGTACACATCAGAAACTTTATTCATAGCTATTCCAGATACTGCCCACATGATCTTTGCTTTCTCAAACCTGTTTCACCATCAAACAGGAACAGCTGAATAATAGGGCCAAAAGCACTATGTGCATTTAAGAATGCTTCAGAAAATACCCATTAAATCATTTAGCAAGAAGTTTTTTCAGCCCTGAAATTCAGAAATGGCAGTCTTGAAAACACAAAACCTCTTCTTGTTTGGATCCCTGCACTGTGAATTTGAAGATGTGAAACTGAGAGTGTTCGAAGCAGCAGAGCGATGGCTCATGTGCCAGGTGTGGGACTTGGTTTGACTCTGTCCTTGTCATCTCCCTGCAGCTGGGGTGGGGATGGCACTCAGAAATCCAAGTGGTTCCTTTCCAGTTCTCTGCTTTCCTAAAGAGAGGAATGGCTGCTTTTCAGCTGCCTGCCAGATGGTTATGCTTGTATTCGGAAGCCTGAAAGATGCTGGTGCACAAAGGAGATTTCCTCCTGTAAGGAACAGTCTTTCCCAGTCACCCTTCCCTAACCCTGCCTGGTTCCAGGCACTGTCTGTAACCAGGATAAGCTGTCTCCTAATAGCAAGCATTATGCTAGAATGCTTTATTGTTTAATAGCATTAAGCTTTATCAGTGTGAATTGGCTCCCAAATGCATATGGCTGCCTAGACCCTTCAGCAGTCATTATGAATAACAGGAGGATAAAGGCAGTTAATTGCAGGGAAATCCCCTCACACAGACAAAGAAAATAGATTTCTGCTAAATTGCCAGCACGAAGAGGGCAGTGCACACTTCCCTAAGGTAAAACTTGAGTCTTTTACTCTACCACAGCGCCAAAATAATTCCCAAGAAGCAAAGGGATTTGCAGTTGTGTAGCTGAGATTAGAAGCTGAGCTGTCCTTCACAGACTCCAAATAGAAAAAGAGATCCAGTCTTTAGACTTTGTATTGAATGACTCTCATGTGCTTGGGAGTTAGAAATTTTCCTTGTTAAAAATGAAGTGCACTCCTCGTGGGTCAGCTTCCGAGTTGCTGATGCTTTGCTTGTTGAGTGTGTCAGCTAAGCCCTCAGGTCCGCAGAGGAAAACACCTATTCTGGAGCTGTTAAGAAAATGAAAAAATGGTCAGGAACTAGGTATGGAGCAGCTAGATGTTCTTCATGTAAATCAATCTTAGGTTTTGTAGGTGCAAGGTTTTTTTTTTTTCTCAGTTACAGGAACTAAAATAGAACTGGATGTCTACCTCTTAAACTTGTAACCCCTTAAAACTTGCAAGGCACTTACTGCTTCTAAAACAAATGGTGGGCTAAATCTCAGCTCAGCAGAAGTCAGTGAAGACAGGTTTATTGACCTTTGTGGAATCAAGGAAATACAGCTTCAAAGAGTTTACAGCACAAATTCTTGAAAGGAACAGTTCTGTTTTTTTCCTACTAATTTTGGGTGCTCAGCTAAAGGTCACCCATATTCAGGTTTTGTTTTTTGAGGTAGAAAGTATTTTTGGAGGTATTTTGACATCACCTGATATTCCTATCTATTTCAGCTGGAATGATGGGGTATGTTTTTTTCTAAACCTTCTGCTAGTAATTAGACACTCCATGAAGTACCTCACCAAAAAGGGATGATTTCTTTTAAAATTGTAGGTTAAAACAATTTGGTCAAGACTGTAGATCATGTCCATGGCTGAAACAAGAATAGAAAATACCTGGAGACTGTTAGAAAAAAAATGCTCCTCAAACTTTATCAGCCAAAGGAACAAGATTGTGCTATTATGGTATTTAGATAGAGGAAGTTCAATTTGTACAGGTTTACCCAGGATGCTGCCCTGCAATAGTTTTGAACTCGTTTTCCCAGTTAGGTCTTCCATACAAGGTTTTCTGTTTAAGGCCTGTAATCACATCTTTCTCTTCTTCATGATGCACTACGAAATGAGTGGCCTGTGGGAAACGAAACACAAAAGACAGCGTAAAGACAGAGTTAGATATGGCAGCATTATCTTCTGTTAAAAAAAATAATTTCAATACATACTGAATTATTTCCAAACCAAGAATGTGGAATTTATGGTGTTTAGCAAAGAAAGCTAACATTGGTAAAGTCCTGACTATCAGTATCTGTCTCTCCCTTTTCCCCAGATTGGAAGACCTCAAGAGTTAAAGCTATAAAGCATTGAAAACAGCAATTAATTACGTTTCTTTTGCAATGAATTAGTTTAGTCTAAGAACTGTAAAATAAAGCTGTAAATTAAAACAAAACTTTCCCTTCAGGTACAATAATACAACTCCCTTGACCTTAATGAAATCCTGACAGTTTGATCTCTGGAACATTTGATCCGTAGGAGGTCTTGTCCACTCTCCCTGTATAACTTTCACCTAGACCAGCTAAGCTAAATAAAACCAGGAGGAGGAGAAGATGTGGTTAAGGGCATAAGCTGAGGCCTTGCAGAGTTCTGCAGCACTTTTATATGCCAAAAAAGTTACAGGTAACTTTCTCCCAAGAATTGTGTGACTTTTCTTCTTTCCTTCCTGTTTTTCCATTGCCTGTGTGATAACTTCCTACCTTACTCCTACCCCTCCCTGTCCGTCTGGCTGAGCTACACCACTTCAGGCACGTGGTGAATTTTGCAATGGTGAGATATAAGTAAAATAAAACATCACTAAAAGTAACAGAGTGAGCACCTTTCCTGACTCAATCATACGTTATCAAGTGGCTCATGGAAGATCTGGTCCTTTGTATCCCTACAGTGACCTACATGCATGGGATCAGATAGAGAACTCATGAGAGTCCTGAAATAGATATGCTGCCATCGCTCAGACCTTGTGCATTAGCTTCTCCAGTCCCAAATGCTGTTAGAGATACTTGCATGGTCAGCTGAGGTTGCTGCTGTGAGGAAGGACTGCTGCCCAGAGTGCACAGCCAGAGTAAACCAGAAAGGAAGTCAGAGTGCACATTAGCAGCTGATCCCTCGTAACTTCTGTGGATGATACCTGTCTGCACTGAAAACCTCTGAGAGCCAGATGAAGGCCCAGGATAAACACATTTGAACCACTTATCAAAACATAACACACAAACATCAACCTCAGTGCATATGGAAGTGATATTTTTCCACCATGTTGTTGTTACCTGAGATTCATCCCAGCCTGTAAGGTAGATGTTATAGCTGAGAAACTCAGCATTATTCCTCTCCTGCATTTGAGCCTCCAGAGATTGCAAGAGGTCAGCAAACCATTCAAAGGCATGAGTGTCCCTGCAAAGCCAGTAAAAATAGATCTGGAAGAGACAAGAGTGAGCTGTCAAGGGCCATAGGCACTTATGGTTTCTGGTTTTACATCTGCTGACAGAATGGGGATTGTAGAGTTCTTGTAGAAATTTCCCTGACCATTTCAGTAGATGTGTAGGCTGGTATTGAAGTTATTCAGGAGTTTTGACACTGGGAGGGTTGTGAAGCAGAATGAGTGACTGCAAGAACAAGGAAACATCTTTCTATTTCTGTTCCACTAGTGGGTTACATTTTTAGCTCATGATGTTTCCCCACTTATGTCCTTGTAAAACAGTTTGTTAGGACATAAATTAATGATTTAGAGATAGACTATCTCCCTGTCTGCTGGCGGGCAAGGTAAATTAAAGCAGGTAACAAAACCAGTTCTGTTCTCTGAACATGACCGTAACTGCAGAGTGTGACCCTATACCCCTGCACCGGGAGTTTCCAGGGGCAGGAGGAGAGAGGAGGATGGTAGCAGTGCTATTCCACTGATGTAAAGTCGTTCTCTCTGTGCTTAGGGAAGCAATGCAATATTTGCACGGGCTGTATTGGTGCCTTGGATTTTGTGTTTCTCAAGCAGATTGAACAGCATCTCCACTGCAAGTGGAAATCTGCACAATCACGATTTGCATGTGTGATTTTGTTCATAGACTGTTTCTCCTTTCATTATGTTTTTGCTTTTGGCCCTCCTGCTTCCCTGCCTGCTAGTCTTGTGAGGTAACTGGACACTTCTCTTAGGACTCAAGCATATCTAGAGCCAGACCACCTTTGCTGGGCCTGTTTTGGTTTGGGCTGTCAGCCCTTGAACAATAACATGGGATCTGTGAAAGAGGACACGCACCTTTTTGAGTTTTAGGTTGGTCGCATCATGGCAGTATTTGTACCAGACAGACTTGAGTACAGATGCAAAGGGGGTGACCCCTATTCCAGCTCCAACAAGCATAACAGTTTCATAACTGAATACATCCTCACTCGCTGTTCCAAAGGGGCCATCCACAGCTATCCTGAAATTGAAAGTACACTTAATAAATCAGTAGTGAATATTTATTAGCACCATTTAAAATAACAATAAAAAGGTAATGTATTTGTCTGCTACAATGCACATTTGGGTAGAATACTAGTCAGCAAAAGAAGAGGTGGTGTTGATAGGAGGAACCTGGACAGAGCCATCTAAGGCCCACATCTACAATGGAAGTAGTTAAGGATTGTATCACAGGTGCCACCAAACTGGTCGAGCAAAATTTAAACTGTCATAGGTCTTAGTTAACTTTACTGTGGAGACTCTTTGTACATACTTGGGCAACTTCCATGCCTCCTGGAATTCTTGCTTATCACATCCGCAGGCGTTGAACAAGCCCTCTGTCCAGTCCCCTACAATACGGACGTGGATGCTGAAGTAATCCTCTTCTGGAGCAGAGGTTAATGTAAATGGATGCCATTCCAGTTTAGACACTGCTGGACATTTGACAAAAATGTATTGTCCGACCTCCATCTTGAAGCCCTTCTTCATCATCTGGAGCTCAATTGTCTTGAAGGGATGAATGACCACCTACAGTGAGAGGGATAAGGGGAAAAAAGGGAAAAGAAGAAATCTGTCTTCACTGTTCACTGGATGTATCTACATCCTTCATCGCTAACATTGTCCTCTGCTATGTGAGCAAGGAAAGCAGGTGAAACTTTGTTCCCAGCAGAACTGTGAGTGAGGAACAGCACCTGACATCCAGATGAAAGACTTCAAAAGATGCTGAATTTTTGGTTGAATTATTTTTTCACACCATGCTTGCAGTTACTCCAAAAGGGACAGGTCAGACTGGCACATCTTGTAACACATCACCAGATCTATGTATGCACTTTGTTAATTCCAGATGCACCTTACACAGTGGCATAGAGCACAATGTTATTGAATTTGACTGTATATATAGGGGCAAAACCATAGGGCTATCATACAGATAGGGAATTGGATAGATAGTACCACTAGAAATTGATGTTTTCACATTATAGCTGGGTGGGACCTATAAGATGGGCATTCTGCCTACCTTTAGCCAAGAATAAATAGAAGCAATATTCTAGAAGCAAGGCTAGTATTTCCGTCACTATGATTTTTTTAATCCTAAAGTTGTCTGCCAAGGTTATTTTCAATTTTCAAAAGAGATTTGCAAGAGGGAGAATCAAGTCTCTCTATCTATTAATGTAGGTATTAATAATAGTGCTTAGGATTGTGGAAGAAATTTTCTGCCAACAGGGAACTAAGCAGATGCCATAGATATGGTGTAGAAATGGCTCAGAGAGATTTTGGTAAAATTACCAAAAGCACACTAGTATATAGGAGCCTTCCAAAATGTCAGCATTGTACCGAGGCACAGTAGAGACACCTAATGTCATCACTCAAATCCTGCTACGACTTGAACAGGGTATGTCCACAAAATGTGTCACAGTGCCATGTGAGGAAATGACATTGGGAAAGGCCAGGGTAGTTTTTATACGTTTGAGCTTAGTGCCATGCTAATTTCGCTGTCAGACTTTCACTGATAACTTTGTCTGTCATGTAGGAGGCATTGGCTTTGCTGCACCATTTGGAAAAATTGGTAATCTTTTACCTGGTTTTAAGCGTAGCATCAACACATACCTTTGTGATAACAACCTTCTGCTGTGACCTCCAAAACCGCACCAACCTCTCACACAGGTACAAAAACATGGGACCTACTACCCACTTCCATGTCTGTAAGCAGAATAAAATGAGAAGTTAGATGATGAAGATGGCAACTTAGATTAAATGAAGTCCTGGAAATGCTATGAGCAGACATGAAATTCAAGTAATGTAGGTTCTCTATCAACCAGAGCAGGGAACCCTTAAGAGATATGACACCCTCAAAATTACTTATGGTCAGAGGGGGAATTTCTTTTTCTGTTGAGAGTTGCAGCTGGCTTTTTAGTTGCTACTAGAGTTATAGGAAGGTATTTTCCTATGAGTGATTTTGTCTCTGTCTAAAAATTAAGGTAACTAAGTGAAATGTGGAGTAAAGCTCTGAATGTATTATTGACTCAGGTCCGTATTACTGCAGGAAAAGATGTGGTTTCTGTTAACGTATCAGTCTGAAATGTGAACAACCAGTCTGGTTAGTCAATAAAAGATGAAGTTTCAGTTTCCAGAGGCATTAATTTTCTGTTAATTATCATTAGTCCCTTAATAATCTGAAACTATTTATTATGTGGATTATAGCGCTTTCTAGAAATCCCCACAAGCCACAAAATACATTTTGGGTAAACAGTTCTCAGATACAATTTGCTCTTTTGCCTTGCCTGTTAATTGTGCTTATTTTATGGTGCACTGGAAATGGGTTGTCTGTCTCTGTAATCCATTTCTGTGTGTAATCCATTGTGTCGAAATCTATTGCTTTAAGTAAAGAAAGCTGCCACTGAAGAGCACTGGGGGGTATGTAGCTGCTTTTCTACAGCAAGTGCATATGGTATTTAACAAAAAGAGTGAACTGTAAACATTTTAAATCAGATTTACACTCAAGACAACTGTTCTTACCATAGGAGGATTCCCTGCAAACTGGGGGATTGGGCAAGCCCCCTTCCTTCCCCAGTGAGTGAAGTTCTTGTAGCAAATCTCTGGATTATGTTCAGCCAGACTCTCATTTGTCTGCCCCCGTACAATACGCCTGGAAAAAAATTAAAATCATTAAGGCAATGAAATGAAAATTAAGGTATCTGTCCCTTATTGTTATTCTATTTAAGTACTACTCCATTTATGTGGAGTTGTGGACTTCTGCAGTGCTACAGCTTTGATACAGCTTTACTACCCTAATAAACCCACAAAATTGCTATTAAAATGATAAAAATAGGGAGGAAGGTTTGTAGGGGAAAATACTGACTACAAGATCGGGCAAGGAACTGAGAGGTATGTCCATTACCATTTCCAGGAAGTGGTCACAATAGGAAAGCTTCATTCCTTTCAGAGTTATCCTACCTTTTTCTTCAATTAAAAACAAAACCTGGAGGGGGCAAGGTAATAAATTTCCTAATGACCAGTACAGAAATTATTTCTGTTGTTTATCTTAGAAATCTGGAGAGCCCTTTCCAACATTCATTCTTCCTTTGACCCTTCCTCTCCCTCTAAAGCTGTGGAGTAGCTGTTCAGTTGGTGTGAATGAACACAGATGCTTCTGATGCAAAGAAGCTTATGTCAATTAATGATCTGGCCTCTATATTCTTGCTTGGTTAGGGTTTTGTGTTGTTGTTGTTTGTTTTGTTATAGAGAAGCCTGACTGCTCTAGTTCAGCTGTATTTCCAGTGGCAGAGCTAGTGCTGAAAGACAATTTCAGTTTTGAGGGGGAAAAATATGTTCTGATCTAGTTCACTATTTCCTGCCTCTGACTGGAGTTCTGCCAACCTCAGGGGTGTGTGAGAATCCCAAAAATGATGGTAATTAGTGAGGGTCGTAGTAGAGAAATTCAGATTAAGATCTGCTGATATTCCCTAGAAATGGTCTGATTCTGATCAGGTTGTTCAGTTTTATGTCAATATGATTCTGTTGGTATCTTCTTCCCATGACTTCTCTTTCTGCTTTTCTAGCTCAGTTTCTGTGAACTAAACTTTGTTTCTGGTATTTCAAAAAAGCGTGATATCTAAGTCATATGTATGCCTAGCTTTAAGTGACAGATTTATCAGAGGACTATTAGAAAGCCTGTGCACAATCTTGAAAGTTAAAAGATTGCACTGCTCATAAATACTACTAATGAACCTCTTCCTCATTAAAGGTTTGATTAACATCCTGCCTGAAAAATAAAGGGAAGGAATGACACTGTCCCAGGAGCATCACGAGTTGCAATTTGCAGGAACATCACCAGTTGCACTTTACTTCCCCACTAGTGGCAACGGGTTCAGCTGAGCCGCCCTCTGGGATGAGTTACGGGAACAGGAGGAGCCCATTTCCTGCCACTCCTCACCCCATTGCTTAAGGGAAAGTGGGCCTGAGGGTTTTTGCTTTGCCTCATGCTCCATTCAAGGTTTGACAATGCCAGTACACTGTACAAGAGAAAAGACAAGACTTTTTTTTCCCTTATTACTCGGTGTAGATGCTCTTCCAGTACTGTAACTAAGCTTTCAGTAGTACAGCCTTCTAATTACTTCTTTTTCGGCTGAAAGTTTTACTTTAGCTTCCAAGGCAGGGTGATCTGAATCGCTCTACTCTCTCCTCTTTACATCTACTATGATGGGAAGTTTGGGACATTTGTCTGTGACACATAGCTCATGCACAAAATACATCAGTGCTACAAAAGTGCTGTAACAGCTTGTAATGAACAAGAATCTGCCCCTTCAATTCTATTATTTTTCTTTGGTTCAATTTTCTCTATAAACTTATATGTATGGATGTATATATACGTATGTATGACACACAGCCTTTTGTCTGCTGAGATAAACTGGCATCTATGCCTCTCTCTAACGTGTTACTTTGAGACTGTCAGATCATATTTATTCCATAACATCCATCTTCATACACCTAAGATGCCTTCCTTGAGTGTAAAAAGCCCGTCCAATATTTTTTGGTGTATTAGTATTTTCTCTAAACTCAAAATGTCATTCTTGCCTTTGAGGCCAAATAAGTGAGGCCACTGAGTTCACAGCCAGAAAGCATCCTTCCCTCTACAGATAAAAGTATTCCTGTGTGTATCTCCTTGCAAAGGATAGCTGAACTTCTCTGACAACCATGTTCAACCCCACTGCTGCCCAAATTCTTGTCTTTTCAGTACAGTGCAATTAAAATGGTGGAAGTGTACTGAACATCCAAGTAAATAAAAAGTCAACTTTTATGAAATATATGCTCCTCACTGACCTCTAGAAAGGGCAACGCTTGGTTTCTGATAGCATTGTGTAGTAACTACTGGCAAGTTTGGACATTTTGTCAGTAACTATATAATTTTTGCTACAGGAACCATGAAGCACTTGTTCTTTTCCTTCAACAGGTTTTGCTCAAACCTTCTTGTTTTGGAAGCTGGAATGGACAAATATGCTGGTGGCGATTCTCATCTGCCTTCTATTTTTGGTCTTCCTCTTGTACTCTCATTTCTGTCTTTTTTTCTGGCACTACTGGACTGAGAGGAAGTGTTTTTGAATAGTCATTTTTGCTTGGCATTTTTAGAGCACACTTTCTAGTGCACCTAGAATTTCCTTTAAAATGGACAATATAATATAATTATGTACTATGAAATGTGGCTTGGATACTTTAGCCTTTTTTTATTCTTTATGCATCAGTTCTGTGGTCTTATAAAATGGAATTAAAGTTCATTTTTCTAAGTGCTAAAATTGTGTTTGTGTGGTGCTAAAATTGTTTCATCAGGCTTTTCAGCTATTTCAGAAGAACGTATGGAATGAGCCAACAGTGGAAAAAGATGTCGGGCATTTGGAATTTACAAAAACTTACAGTTGCCTATATTTGAGCTGCAACAGCTAAAAATCTATTCTGAAGTCCTGCTGATATTAAAAGTTCATCCAAGTCTGAAAGATAAATCTGTGTTATTACAGTTTTCATCTACCCAACAAAATCCTAGAGTTTTTATCATTTTTATGCTCAGGTCTGCTTACATGCATATATGTGATGCAATTCCTTTTAGGAGAGAAAGATAAATTAACAATTAGAAACGGAAACCTTGAAAAAGTTTTCCAATTAAAATATCAGAAGTTGAGTATCAGTGAGCCTAAGTAAGCCAGAGTCTCATAAAGCCTTATGCATGTGAATAGGTTGTTGCATGTATCAGTGAGAGCCTCTTGGCCTTCAGAGCCTGTATTGGCCTATCATTACCACCAAAAATAACCGCTGCTTAGTGAGCTAAGTCCCTATACTTATGTGTGTAGCGGGCTTTACATTAAGATACAGTAGTTATCACGTATTGTGTGATAAAGTGCAAATACTCACCCAGCACCATGGATGACAAGGCCGATAAAGAAGATGACAAAGAGATGGTGGGTATACCAAAATACTTCAAAATATGACCTTCGGATGGTCTTGGTGGATGACGTGATGATTAGTATGAGGGCCAGCGTGATGATAACACCCGTGAGACCAGCCAAGTACGTGAAAGCCACATATAGGCCCCCCACAGGATTCTGTGAAATAATTGCACATATTGGTCTGAGGAAGGGGTTGCATCAAAGCAGAGCCAGCTGAACCATCAGTCTGTCTTACTTGCCAAATCCTTTACCATGTTGTAAGTCTTTAAGTCATCCTCTGTGAATTTGTATGCCAGCAATGCCAAAATCCCACTCCATTTTTATTGCACTGCAGATTTACCTTTACTAAAGTAAGTGGAAGTAGAGAGAAAGGGTTTTCCGCTGATTCATGCACTGAACATTGTTTCTTACTCTGCCACTGCTCAGTAGTACAGGCTTGGGGAAGGTGAACACATTTGCACAGCTCTATTGTTAAGAGCTGGAGTCCTACATCCACATTTAGGGAGCTTAATGCAAGCTTTCCTTTTCAGTGGCGTCGTGCAGCTGTGGGTCTTGTAACTTATACAGAGATTGGACACTTGGTGCTTCTGAGGAGTGCGGAAGTTCCTTACTTTTGGGTTTTTTAACCAGAGCTTAAGAAGGCCAAGTCCAAAACTTTTGCCTTGATTTCTCGTACCTTTCTCTGTGCCATGTCTACCTTAGTCAGAAGACTGCTTTACCGGGTATTTGTTTCTACATAATGTTTTAAAACTACTTCGAAATCCTCAGGTGAAAAAGTTTAAAGGACTACCAAAATTCAGCAACAATATTACTGACAAATATAGAAGAATCAATTATACAAGGTTTTTCTGCAAGATGGCCCAAACCCAGATTATGCACACCAGAAGGAGACGCTCTACTCAAATAGTCTTATATGATCATCTAAACAAATGTAATAATGACTCTGCAGTGTGATGTCACTTACCCCAATATTTTTTCTATAAAAGTTGACATAGCTTTCACGTGGGTTATCACCAAGGCTAGAAAGCACAGCTGCCAGAGTTCCTTTCTCCTCAACACGGGCTTGCACACTCCACTCTACATTGAATAAGTGTGCGATGGTATGAATTGCTAGGAGGGACAGGAAAGAAACAATCATGCTGAAGCACAAGACAAGTACTCAGTGGTTTTGGGTAACACTTGAAACATCATAACATTTGCCAACTGCAGCTAAGGACCTTTGCCACTCTCACCCTCTTCATCACAATTTCAGGTCACTGACATGTTTTACTGTTAAAGCTTTACCATCTGAAGTTTACATCTTTTTGGGTGGGGGAAGGAAAGAAGGAAAGGGAAGTTTCCAGCATGTCTTTGTTCAACAAAGGCTTTCAACAATTCAAGTAGTAGTACCCTAATACACGGGAAGCTGAAGCATGGGATGGCTTACATGATTTGTCAGGATCATCCAGGATTTCTATAGAAGAGCCAAGAAGTGAATCTGGATCTCTTTGGTGTCACATTTGCTAGTGCTGCTTTGTTCTGCTGTATTGCTAACAATCAGTAATAATGTTCTTGCTGAGCTGGACGTGTCCATAAACCTAGTACAGCTGAGGTGTTTCACACTCCTTCCACTACACATTATTGCAGGGGTAAGCCGTGCAATGCTTTTCAAATTTTTTACCCTTTTGAATCACCAGATACTTATTCACCTTCAAAAGAGGGCATGATGGGTACAGATCTAACACCCCCAAACAATCCATCTCTGCTGCAGACCTCCTCTGTGGCTTTATGTTACCTGCATTGCCCTGCTCCTTTTCTATGAAGTGGTGGTGAGATTTCAGCCACAGCTCAGAAGGGGAACCTGCTCAGCTCAAGTAATCTACTGATATGAAGACTGTTCTAGGATATATGATTTGTAAGGTATTTGCATTGAGAAGTGACAAATTTGATTAAAAGAAAAGACAGAAAATGAAAGATAAAATATGAAAACATTTCCATGGCCTGTCCAAGCTTTTTATACCCTTTTCTTTCATTATTTCTATTATTTGTTTCAGACATGCGAGCTAAGAAATAAGTCTAAACAAGAATTAAAGTCAGGGTATGTGGTTCTCAGGGCATCGCTAAATACTCTTTAGTAACCAGTGTCATAAATGGTGCCAACGGTTCAAAAGAAAAGTATTATTTCTTATTTATCTTTTGTTCTCTGCCAGTTGCAGAATAATATTTGGAAACTGATTTAAGCCTCGGCACACGCTGACTCCTTTAGGTTAATAAAATCAGGTCTCTGCCCATATCATTAAGAACTTCAATCCCACCTGGGGTCTGTGTAAAATGCACAAGAAAGCAATAAACAAAGATACATTTGAGTACCAACCAGTATGAAGGGCGATCATCCAGGCCACCATTTTGTGAAAGGTAAGGTTCCTGTCCAGCTGTCGTCTGACACGAGTAGAGCAGCACTTTGGATTTGAAGAAAAGAAGTATTTGAAGACTATTATGATGTCTCTGCATACTTATGTAAATGCAGGGACAAAACCAGAGGTCCTGAGCACAACAATTGGTGGCATTGCTAGCAAAATTCTAGAATTCCTAGAATTCCTACATATATATATGTACTATATAGTCTGGATGGCAAGATGTAAAGGGCAAGAGTTTCCAGCACATTCCTATTGAACAGTGGGTTTGAACAATTCTCCCCTCTTCTTAACCCCAATGACAGTGCTGTTGGAATGGTCACTACCCTTTCAATAATTTATTTGACATTTAAAAATCATGATTTTTTTTAAGAGATCCTCACAGGTGTTACTTGCAGAGCATATCTAATTAAAGAAACAGCAGAACAAGTATAAGCAGCTGTACCCCTGCGCTAAGGCCACCACGGTCCTGACACTACCACTGGCACACTGGGCTGTGCGTGCTTTGCTTAAGATATAAAATTACCTCCTTCCTGAGGTATGGCTTTATTGCAAAAAGCAACTGAAGTTAAACAAATACCAACTGTCCAACAGTCCTATTTTATGCCCCTCCCTCCCCTCCTTGCTCGTCCTCAGAGCCCTTCGCTTCCTCATATGGCCTGGCACTATCAGCAAGATGGCGAGCTGCAGGCAGGCAGCAGAAATGGAGATGTAGCTCTCTGCATGGTCCTCACTTGCAAACTGGGTGTAGCCTGAGTGACTCTACCACAGTTCCCAAGGCAGAAGGACTTACTCTCTAGCTTGAATACTGAGAGAAGAGGGACAGCTTCATCGAGATCCTGGTTAGAAAATTTAAGCTTTAGATGTTAGGGGATGAGCAATTCGGGACAAGTAGCATAAAGTCCCGGCTGAAGCACAATTTTCAACCCTTGGAATCATTTTTTAGCCTTCCAGTATCGTCTCCAAAAGTGTTTTCAGCTCTTTCATTGCTTTGACCTCAGAAGACCTCTGCCCAGCCTGCTTTCCGCTTGACCCCCATGGAATCTATTTCAGACCTCATGAAGGCCCTGTATGACCAAGAGCTCATCAGTATTTTCCAGTTGCATTCATCCAATATCAACATTAATTCTTACTAAATTCATGTTCTTTATTGACTTCTGCAGCCTGAGGAGTCCACTCTGAATTTTGTCAGATACTAGTTGACCTTTCTCAGGGCAGGGGAACAACAACATTAACCCTACAGCTTTCCTTACTATTCTTTTTTTCTTTTACATACACAGGGGTACAGCTGTCTGCTTTTGTAGCATCCCAGAATCTGAAGGGGTACAGCAGAAGACTGAAAGCTTGGTCTGTGTAGTTCCAACTTTATATTTCTAAGGATTATGCCTTAAACAGGCAATTTAGGAGCTTAATGTGGCAGACACATCTCGCTTGTGTGTGACAACCAGCCACACTGGTTGCCAGAATATTTGTACTAGATGGATGTACAGCCTGGGTTGTCTCTGATTATTTTCTTATTACTTCATATCCCACTCTCTTTCCCCACGAAGGAGTCTTGAAACACTGCATCTATTTTATTGCTTCCTCTTTTGCTCTGCTGTTTCAGCCCCCCACAGACTGTCTCATTTGCGTGAAAGAATTTATACTAGATTTACAGATGAAAAGCAACTTTTGTGAACTGGTGGTGTTGACCATGTCTATATTAAAGAGGCTAGAAAGAAAGGAGGAATCATTATATATTTGGAAGGACAGTTCATGAGCTTGAGGAGAATATTAATTTTTCACTGCCCCATGGCATGCATTGTCTGCATTATTTCTGCTGTAACAGCCAGAGATCTAGATTTCAGCAGTGTGATTCAGTCAGCGCTATCATAGGAGGGCTCTCCAACTGTCACCTAGAATCAGTTGTCCTTTTCTAAGTGCTGGTTCCTTGGTGCTGTATATAACATTTGCATTTGGGAGCTAGAAATGGTCAAAAGGCCTATGAACTGTTTCATCCCCAGATGGAAACGCAACTCGGACAAGAAAGAATCTAATTTATGAACCTGAAAAAAAGTCCCATTCTGAAAGTCTGTGAGAGGCTACATTTACTTTAAGAACTGAACATACAAAGACAGAAGACGTGGGCTAATATCTCCTGATATAAATGGGTGTTGTATCAGTGACAAACAAGGTAAATGTGTGTAAGCACCACCTACGGCTGCTGCCAGCCAGAAGAGGGACTTTGCCTCCAGGGCAGCACAATGCCCAGGAGGCAAGAAAAAAGCTCTCAACAGAGCTCTGGATACACCATTGGCATATAGACCTCAGTCTTGCTCATAGCAAAACTCCAGGCTTATCTACTTAAAAGAGGACATCCTCAAAGTACAGTATATTTGGGGAACTTGGATGAAGTTGCTTGGTATATTTGCAAGGCTGCTTGGGTTATTATCTTTCATAAATTTTGAAATTCTTTCTTCATCTTACCGCACTTGATCCTCTGAGGAAGGAGAGCAAGTTTCGACATACTGGCAGCAGAATCAGCATGCAGTTGAAATTCAGACAAGCTGCAGGGGCCCTTGCCAGAGCCAAAGCACGCTGTAATTGGAGAGATGCCATTATTAAATGAATTATCTACAACATTATCCAGGACATGGATAGGCAGATTTAATTTACTTATTATATCAAAACTTTTCACGAGTGTGAGATCTAGAGTTAACTAACAATGTTCACATTTTAGAGTAGTCATGCTCTGGCCAAGCCAGAGGCATGTATGCAGACAGAACACATTCCTCCAGAGACACACCTTCTATTTCCAGTTTTGAAATAATATGGTTGTACAAAAAGCTCCCTGTCATGTCTAACAATCAATGGCCAAACACAGATGCAAGTCTAAGCCATTAGCAGAGTATTCTGTCCCAAGGCTATAAAGACATTCTCACTGCTGTGGTTTCAGTTAGCTGGGGGGTTACAGTAGAGAGGACAGCTTATGAGGGAAGTGGTTTTATGTTCTCTGTTGTCAGTAAAGGCAGTCTAGGGAAATTTGTTGCCTCGTCTTTTAGGAATATGTTCCCTTAACATTGCTTTTCACATTCTGAATGATTTCAGATTTTGACAAAGACTGTTTGAAAGGAGGGAATAATGACCATATTAATCCAAACACACTGAAGGGAAGGAAAAGATAACATTTGCTCTCTTTGCATTGATTAGGACCCTTTCAGGTTTCAAATCACAGTAACTGACTTGGGGTTACACTGAGATCTGGTTATCCACACAGGTCTCTGTGACTTCAAAGGCAACTGCACCATGATTGCAAAGGACAGAATTTGATCCATAGATCTGAAGCCATATGCAGAATGGGATTTCATGCTTTGTTGAATTAAACCATGGCTTTGCAAACCTTTTACAAAGTGGCATGTTCTGTAATTTGAAGCTTAGTCTGATTTTTATGTCTGTGATCAGGCTTTTAAAATACGTGAACAAATGAAATTTCTCTGTCAATTGGTCATGACCCATGGTAGATTTGGAAGCAAGTTTGTGGTAGAACACATAATGCTGCATTAACCAGTTGGTTTATATTGAATAGCCCAGGGTCCAGGATCACTTCACTACTTGACTACTGTTCACACACTTGATGAATATATGAATGATGATTGCTTTTCAGAGCTAATAGCTTTGTAAACTATTCATGCTATGAAAAATAATTGCATGGAGAAAAGATTGCACAATAGTGCAATGGCAATATTTTATTAATCTTTTGCTTAATAAAGCAGCCGCAATGCACGTTCACTTTAATTACCAGGAGCATAATAGTTACCTGAAAACATCTTTAGAATGGGATCTCTCTATTTTGCTTACCAGCTTTCTATTCAAAAGCACTGGACATCTGTCTGCATTCAGTTTTCTGTTTGCACGTGACTTTTAACCCTGACATGAACCTGCTGCTCCAGCTACTTGATCCTGTTTCAAACAAATAAAACTAGGGAAAAAATGCTATGATGTGCTCAGTCTATGCCAAGGTAATACATGTTTTGTACTTACGCCAAGGAGTACTCTGGTGTAGAAGAATTTTGGTGGGACATCATATACGAGATAGTACCACCAAAAGAGGAAGACATTTAGCCCCAGCCACACAAGCTGAAAGAGAAAGGAACAGAAAACTTTACAGTTTGTTGTTAGAGATCATACATCTGAATTTACACAGTTCAGATAACGGTCAATTAGTTCATTGTGCCTCTGTTTGCAGAGAGAAGCATACTGCAGGGTATGAAGTGTTCAGCAGGGGCGATTGATAGAAATTTTTCTGGTGGAAATGGGCTCTGCTGGGTGCACACAGGAGTGGCAATAAATCAAAATACAGAAATGGATAGTTGAAACTTTTGCATAAGGGTTTAGATGTGTAGATGTGGCACTTAGGGACATGGATTTGACAGTGTTAAGTTTACGGTTGGACTCGATGATCTTAAAGGCCTTTTCCAACCTAAATGATTCTATGATTCTGTGATTATATAAGGCCCATCATATTACAGGTGTTTAGCTAAGTCTGCGAGTCTAGTTGGATCTCCAAACATCATTAAAGGTTAGGGCCTCTTCCAAGTGGCGGTTCCTCAGACAAATTAACATATGTAAGAGGAAGACTTAGGAGCCATGCCAAAGGACATATTCAAAACCCACCTGGACGCGACCCTGTGCAACATGCTCTTGGGGAACCTGCTTTAGCAGGGGGTTGGGCTAGATGATCTCCAGAGGTCCCTTCCAACCCCAACCATTCTGTGATTCTGTGACAAAGAAGCTTGAGGTCTAAATATAGATGGCCTAAATTACTCCTAAGGCCTAATGCTTTTTATTGAGTAGGAGGCTGTGAAGGTCTGAAATCAGCCAGCAGGAAATATTAAACGCAGGCACTTTGGTAGTATTTAGACTACCCAAAACTGGACTTCTTCATAGCTGTACTGCAGTATTCTCTCACACTTGCATAGCCTACTGTGCAGTTTTCTTTAGGGAAAGAGAAGTTATTAGCCCTTCTTAAAGCTATCTAAGGCAGCTATGAGCCTGTCCAGCCACAGAGATCATAGTGAATCTGTCCATTTGCCCTTCTGGAGCTGGTTGGCTAATTTCATATCCCATAGTGAAACCAATGTGTATCAGTGCACCCTCAGTCTAAGCAGATTTACTAGGTGGTGCATGAAAATAGAAGAGAGAAAGTCTGAGAACTGGGAGAAAACACAGTCTCTGGTTATAAGTTAAGGATGCCAGAAACTGTGCCATTACAGTCCCTCACCCCTCCTAACCCATACATTTTGCTAGTTCTTTAGCCCAGCTGACACTGTAAAAAAATTGCTATTGGTTTAGATCTTTAAAATGTCTTACCCTTGTGGCATAAATACAGGGAAATGAAGGGATTTCCATCAGGGGAAGGCAGTATATGGGAAATCCCCAAAACCTCATTAAAAAACAAAGCTCATCTCAGGATTAAATGCTTAGGATATGCATTTAAAGTGAGAGTGTGCCACTCCCATGTACGGTAGCCTGACAGCATGCCCAGAAGACCAAGAAGTTTGGCATGATTCTTGATGGTCTCTCAAAGTTCTTCTTGGTGTTGACCCATATGGAACACGGACCCTTTGAACACTCTGGCAGCTTGGGTTGAGTTGCAGAGTTAGCAGCCATCTGGGCTCTTTAGCTAGGGCCAGTGAAGGCAGCACTGGCTGGGGTTAAGGCTGCCATGTTTCTGTTTTGTTGGGGAAAATCAATAGAAATTGTGTCTGTCCTGTTTCTATCAAGCACTGGATAACCCTGTACCGTAGTCAGTGTGCAGTAAAGCTGTAGAGGACAATACAGAACACTTTGGTAAGGCTTCCAGAGAACTGTCCTTTTAGCTTAGTCCTTATCAGTGACTTCTTTAGTTTCCTTCCCTATTAGCTGACCTTGTTAATAGCTTTGAGACTCTAAAAACAAATTCCTTATTTGAACAAAATAAGGGCCTCTTACTTAATTCTTTCAATATTTCAGTATTGGTGGAAAAAAAAAATGCCAGAATTCACCTCTTGGCAGTTTCAACTTCCTTAATTCACTGAAAGTGACAGCAAACACAGTTACTCCTTTTCAAAGTGCTAAAGTGCCAGGGTTATGTTCCTAAACTAGAGCTACACATCTACAATGTAAAGGTAATATGTAAGTATCAATTGTTCATAGCAGCAGAAATACCTTTCTGAATAAAGATGTTCACATTTCAGTCACCACAAATATAGAAGTTCTCTCTCTTATTTTATTTCCTCTCAGTACTTACATACACCAACCACGACTGGCAGCAATCCCTTAACTGGTATTACATTTTGGTGTTGTATATGTTTTTATTTATATATCTATATAAAATTGTATACCTATAGCTCTTGTATCACACTGTGAAGTGAAAAAAAAGACAACATAGAAATACCCACTTCTGCCTAAGTTTTCTCCAAGGAGGACTGCCCTGCCTTACTCTTTAGCACTTTTAAATATGACTGGGATTTTCAGTACTTTTAAATCTTGCTCAGAATGAATTTAACCTACTTTCACAGCTATTCCATGCAAGTTGTCTACAAACTCAGTTTAAATACCAGTTGTCTTAATGAAGGATTCATGAATCTCTGCTCTAAATTCTGGAATCTGACTCTAATACAAATTTTATACCGTCAAACGCACTCTGCTTTCAGTTACACCCACTTTTGTTTATAAAAGTGCAAGAAAGGCTTGTTATTGTAAGTGCTTTCTCTGTTGAAGCGCACATGGTTAAGTGAGATGTAATGTTATTTGTTTTCTTTAAGTCACTGTTGCATCCAAAAACCCCAGATACTGAAATATTTCTAACAAAGCAAATGAAAGTTAACATACAATCATTTCTCAGTTCACAATGAAGCCTACAGCAATCAAGATATCAGACAGAGCTCCTTAAAAATTACTCTCGAAGCATTTCACTGCACTTGCTGCCCTAGTTCCTGAATAACCAGATGCATCCTTCACTGGCACAGTGAGATCTGCTTAGTACAACTTTCTGTAGAACTTTTTACTAGACACAAATCACAATAAAAATTGTACTTACAACAACAAAGATGGACAGTCCTTCGTTCTCCACCCAGTTACCCATGATTGCCTGAGACGAGTGTGCACAACAGTCCTGTTCTTTCTGGGACAGCGTCTATGTCTTCTCTCATAAGGAAGTGAGAGTAGAAGCTTGCAGCAACCTGTTTCCTTTCTCATTCATTTAGGAAATAAGTTAACCATTGAATCATGTCCATAGTTCTGTTTCAAGCATGTTTCTATCACCATTAAATATAACTTTTCATAACTCAAATATATAAAAACTGTTGAAATAGACTGTTTTTTCCTTGTGATACAGAGGATAAAATAAATAACATAACTGGTCAGGTTTTCTGCTAAAAAATGTATTGCCACTTTATATAAGTTTCAATGCTGAAATAGAGAATGCACAGAAGAGTTATTTCTTCACAGCCTTGTCTTTTTTTTTTTATCACCTCAGGTCTGACTTGCCATTCCTGCTGATTCTCTTTGATAAATAATCACTAGAATTATTTCTCTTCCAGTAATTCAGTGATGTCCACTGAAGCTTCCAAATGTAATCTAACAAACACTCCTCTTGTCTGGTACATGCAAGCTTTGCTACTTCCTCTCTGCTTGGGCCAAAACTGAGGACATGGGTCACTAGATGATAGGCTGTTTTTCATATTTTGCACTCGCACAGAGTCCCCAGCCCCAGGACCCATGTCACTATATAAGAAAAGAATTAAAGCAAGCATTTTGCTTTTGTGATTAGAGAGAAAAATATACGAAATTTCCCAAATGTATTTTAGAGCTTACAAGTCAGAGGATATTTTTCTGAAGTGTATTTGTTTAAAAAAAGAATAAAAAATTAAGGGAGTTTAATGATTTCTGAATGTTTTGCCTCTGTGGTATCACAATTCCCAAACCTGCAATAGAGAGCGCAAAATATGTAAGGGGCAAGCGTCATGAGGATGGAGCCAGGCTCTTCTCAGTGACATCCCTTGACAGGACAAGGGGCAATGGGTGCAAGCTGGAACACAGGAGGTTCCGCATAAATATGAGGAAAAACTTCTTTACGGTGAGGGTGACCGAACACTGGAACAGGCTGCCCAGAGAGGTTGTGGAGTCTCCTTCTCTGGAGACATTCAAAACCCGCCTGGACGCGTTCCTGTGTGATATGGTCTAGGTAATCCTGCTCCGGCAGGGGGATTGGACTAGATGATCTTTCGAGGTCCCTTCCAATCCCTAACATTCTGTGATTCTGTGATTCTGTGAAAATTGGAGTTTGGAGGAAGCTTTAGTATTAAGAGGGACCATCCTTCAGCAAGGTCCAGGTTCTAGGGAGGAGCAAGGTGTCCAGACATGCCTTCTGCTGGCTCCTTCTCCTGTGTATTCCACCCACTGCACCACAGAAATACAGATCTCCTCCCAAAGTGAGCGACACAAGTCTGTCTTCTTTCCAAAGAGGAGAAGTGTATGTACATATGGTGTCCTTTAAAGATCTTTTTAGGCTTTGGAAAGTAGCAGCAGGGCAGTTTGAGCAGTGGTGCCTCTCTGCCAAAGCTGCAACACCCTGTTGGACCCTGCAGAATTTCATGGCTCTGAAAAGCCTGAGTGAGCCCGGTGTAGCCTTGTGCTTTGCTAACAGCTTTAGAGCACAGCGACGTTTTCACAGGCCTGATCCTGCACCTACTGGAGTACACAGCAAGCTGCTTATGACATTTGAAGTTTCCTCTCCAGAGTAAATGCTGGTCTGATCCGCAACTGAAAGCAAGAAGTTGAACAGCTGATGAGGGCAAGAGCTGGAGAGGTGGGATAAAACCTGTGTGACTCATGGCCATCAGAAGAGAGACTCAGTACAGTCTACCTTACTCTGGACTCAGAAACAAGCTTTCTTAGGGCCTGATTCTGGTAGTGATGAGACATTTGGTCACGATGTAAAAATGAGGATGAGGGGAGCCAGGGTAAATACCTGTGTTCTGGCTAGCAGCTTTCTTCCTGCCTCTTGCTTCCAACATACGACTGCCTTCATTAAATTTCTGGAATATGGCCTCCATAACGTAACATAACTGGGACTTAAATGAAGATCCATTGCAGAAACAAACTCGTACATTTCTACATTTTTCTAAAACAAACAGACAAACACAGCTATCTGAATGATACATATGACTTCTGCATTATTGCTCCTTCTTGAGACGTGTAGAAGTAACAGCTCAAACGTAGCCCAGGGACGGACAGCAGTCCTTCGTCTCCTCACACAGACAGGACTGGCAGTGTTTTAGTCATCGTCCTCCACAGAAGCCTCCCAAGTTTCAATAACTGAAAACCTAAATGAAGTCTTCAAAACCTGTCAAATGGGGTTTGCAGCAACCTCCTTGGACAGGCTCTGTGATGCGCCAGGCTCTCATGTGCTATCATCAGTCGCTTTGATGGCCGTCCCAAATGGATGTCAGCAGAGGGTCTGTTCCCCCCTATTTTTGTTTATGGAGGTAGCCTTTGGGAGCTAACCAGCTAGAGTGGTTGGGGAAGGAAAGGAGGGGGGC
Source organism: Nyctibius grandis (assembly GCF_013368605.1). Lineage (NCBI taxonomy): Eukaryota > Metazoa > Chordata > Aves > Nyctibiiformes > Nyctibiidae > Nyctibius > Nyctibius grandis. The sequence continues at coordinate 28,927,933 of NC_090659.1, forward strand.
AGTTCTGATTTGTGGATGTCCATTCTTGCTGTGAAGACTAGCCTGTTCTCCCTGCCCAGCAATGGCAGTACTCTCGCTGCCTTTTTCTTCCCCTTAGTTCAGGCTAAGTTACTTACAGCTTCTCTGGGATGAGCAAGTGTGGGCATCCAGGATGCTCCGAGCTTTGGCAGCCCTGCCTTGCCTGGAAGCTCCTCAGGCACCAGAGCCACTGAAACACAGATTTACTGGCTCAGGAGGTTTCTGGCAGGCCACAAACCCAGCAAGGGCTGATCTTAGATCAGTCACAGCAGTTGCAAAGTCTAACGTCCTCTTAACAGCCTGAATACAGACTATGAAACAGAATATATTTCAGCTGCTCCCCTCTTAGCAATTATCAAATGCACATAGCTGATCTCAGTGCCTGAGCTCAAAAGAAAGGGTAGAGGTGCTGGGCCCTTCCACAGCTGGTGAGTTCTGGTGCTCCTTGATGTTTGTGAGTTTTTCCATTAATTTCAAAAGTGATGGGACAATGCACAGCAAACTTTGTGTGCTTGCTGCAAGTGACAGGTGTGAGTAGAACTGGTACCAAAACCACCCACGTATCGCCCCTGATTTAATTCTGGGCCTCGCACCTTCTGAAAGAGTGAAACGTCATTGCTATAATATTACAAAGACTTACATGTTTTGTACTTTGGTCTCATTTTAAAAACGCATCCTGTATAAGAAAAGGCAACATTGGCAGCTGTGTATTAATTACGTAGGAGTGTGTAAAACTGGAGCATGGAAAAAATTAGACACTGTCTCATTCTGTTTCTAAAATTTCTTTCAAGCTAGCTGACTACACACAACATTTTTCATCCTTCTTTGTGCTGCAAAGTTCAGTGAACGGTGATCCTTTTGCAGCATGATAGTTTTGCAAAAGTGTGCAGGTCTCAGGGTTCTGCATTTCCTTGCAGTAATTTTACCCCCTTGCTTAGGAATTAATTTAGTTCCTCTTCTGCTCTGTGCATAGTGTTCTGTGTATTCCTGCACAAATTTAATGCCACACTGTTGCAATAGGCCCAGGTGTTTCACACCTGCCTCCTAAAAGGGACAGTGTAAAATTCTGCGTGTATAAACCCCGAAAGAGAGAGTGATAAGAAGAGCAGAGTGAAAGAGACCCAGCTCCTGCATTGCTGAGGATGTTGCTCAGCTGAGGCTGCTGAGCTCCTTCCCATGTAGCAGGATGAAAGCCAAGGAGAGACCTTGATTAGCCTTTTTTATTTTGTAGGCTGCAATTTGATTTTGAATGCTATGCAATCCTTGTTTTTCAGCCTTCCTTGATTCCACACCAAAGAGGAAGAAGTGGACATGAGACTTGTCAAGCTGCTTTCCGAAGGGACTGCCTTCACACGCAGCCTGCAGCTGTCACTGTATGCACTTGCCTTCACTCAAGGGAATGACATAGGCTGACACTCCTGCTCTTTCTGTTTTGTTCACAAGATAGATGATTCCATGCTGAAATGAGGGCAGAAAAGCGTATAAATATAAGCCAGGGAAAAAATGCCAGTGAGACTCCAGCGAGGACTGGCAGATCCTTCTGTGCCTTTGTTTTACACTATAACCCTCAATGTAGCTCCCTGATCTGGTACTTCCTCACACTGTGTTTTGCAATGGTTATCAGAGACTCACGTGCTGTGGCCAAAAAACCCCACGTACGATCCACATGCTATTGGCCATATCAGTCTTGGCTTGAAGTCAAACAGCACTGGCACAAAACAGGCCGGAACGGCTGCGCACTGCAATGTTATTGGAAGGAGGAGCCACCAGCAGCGATGTACCCTAAGTACAGATAGAAACTGCATTGTATTAAGCTGCCAGTAGTTCCCAGGCAGAGCTGGAGTAAAGGTAGGATAGCATAACCTCCCATGCCTAAAGGCAGAGGCCAAAATAACCTGGCTTTGTGTGGGACTGAGGGAAAGGAGCCCAGCTTGCAGACTTTCGTCAGAGTACCAGGCTGTATGATCTGCTAGTCTGGCTCTGGGACTGAAACACAAGTATCATCTACTAGCTGCTCCCTTAGACCTCTCTTCCCATGGCTTCAGATCCACTCCCTTTCCCATGCCTGTGATAGCCGGGGGTGACTCGGCCACAACAGCCCCATGCAGCTCTACAGGCTGGGGGGAAGAGTGGTTAGAAAGCGGCCCGGCGGAAAGAGACCTGGGGGTGCTAAACATGCTAAACAGACAGCCAGCTAAACATGAGCCAGCAGTGTGCCCAGGTGGCCAAGGCGGCCAACGGCACCCTGGCCTCCATTAGGAATAGTGCAGCCAGCCTGTCTAGGGAAGTGATCGTCCCTCTCTACTCGGCACTGGTGAGGCCGCACCTTGAATACTGTGTCCAGTTCTGGGCCCCGCACTTCAGGAAAGATGCTGAGGTGTTGGAGCGAGTCCAGAGGAGGGCAACCAAGCTGGTGAAGGCTCTGGAGGGTCTGACCTATGAGGAATGGCTGAGGGAGCTGGGGTTGTTTAGCCTGGAGAAGAGGAGGCTCAGAGGTGACCTTAGTGCAGTCTACAACTACCTGAAGGGAGGTTGTAGTGGAGTGGGAGTCGGCCTCTTCTCCCAGGCGACTAGTGATAGGACAAGAGGACATAGCCTCAAGCTTCGCCAGGGGAGGTTCAGGTTGGATATTAGGAAGCATTTCTTCTCAGAAGGGGTCATTAGACATTGGAATGGGCTGCCCAGGGAGGTGGTGGAGTCACCATCTCTGGATGTGTTTAAGAAAAGACTGGACATGGCACTTAGTGCCATGGTCTAGTTACATGGTGGTGTCAGGGCAGTGGTTGCACTCGATGATCCCAGAGGTCTCTTCCAACCTGACTGATTCTGTGATTCTGTGGCAGATGATAGAAGGTTAAAATATCCCAAGTGGCAAGGAAAGGGTGAGGAGGGTTTCCTGCCACCTCCAACAGAAGAGTGATTGGGGCAGCAAATAGAGACTGAAGGTGGAAATGCGAAACAGGCGGCATAGGTCACACAAGGGCTCCCCACAGGACTCCCCACTGCAGGAGGCCCCAGGTGCTGGGAGGTTTGCACATGGCCGATAAAGAAGTGGACAAAGTCATGGAAAAAAAATCCATGGAAGTCTGTTAGATACAAAAGCTCTGATGTCCCTGTGCTGCCAGTGGCCAGATGCTAGAGGACCTGAACTGGTCCTGAAGCTGGTTTTTGAACGGGCTCGGCTCGCCCAGCATGAAGAGCAGGACGGGCAACGCTTGATTTCAGGCAGCGGCATAAATCAGCCCGTGGCTGGTGTTGGGCTCTGCCAGACATTCCCCTGGGGAAGCGGAGGCAGCTGCAGGGGATGTTTCTTCAAGCCCAAGTTTGCAGCTCGGGGCCCCAGTACAAATCCACAGCCACGTTCAGGTTCAAAAAAGGGATCGGGGACAGCCGAGGGACACGCAGAGCCCTCCGGCAGCGGAGGAGAGGAGCCAGCTGCACGCTGTGATGTCTCAGCTCAGCGCTGCCAGCTTTGCTGGAGCTGGTTTGCCAAAGCAGGGAGCATAAAGTGGCTCGGGGATGCTCAGGAGGATGCGCGGCTCCCTCTGAGGAGGGGGCCCAAGCGAGATGGGGTGTGCGCGGAGGGTCGGGAGGTGGTGGGGCTCGACGGAAGGAGCCACACGAGACAAAAAGCACTCGGAAGAGTCCTCAGCAGCCAAACTCCCTAGCCCAGACGTGCTGCAAAGCACCTCACTGGGTGCCGCGGGCGGAAAAGAGCCTGTGAGGAAAAGCCGGGGAGCACAAAGGCATTTCTCCTCCTTCCCCTGGGGGGAAAGGTCCCGCTCCACGGCAGGGTGCTGCACCCCACGTGGAGGAGGACACTGGTGGGGGGCTTGTCACAGCATCCTTGGTTGGCAATGGGGGACTGAGGGTGAGCAAGAGGGGGCTCAGTGGGATCCAGCCTCTCCAAGCGGTTGCTGCGGTGGAGGTAGGGGGGGCTCTGCTTCTTTGCCCACCATCCTGTTGTAAAGGGGCTGCTGGGAAGGTGGCGAGCGGTTTTGGGGCGGCGGTGGGGGAGTACCTCAGCCCACCACTAAACCATGTCCCTAAGCACCACATAAATAATTTTAAATATCTCCAGGGATGGTGACTCCATCACTTCCCTGGGAAGCCTGTTCCGATGCCTGACAACCTTTTCGGTGAAGAAATTTTTCCTAATATCCAATTTAATATCTAATCTTTTAGTAGCTCATGACTGAGAGTGTGCTGTGTGAAGAGGAGTCCATTTAAAAGCACATGACAGGAGACGTCTGCTCAGATGGTGTTAATGTACTGAGCCAGGCACTGGGGAGTGAGATCTGTGTGGGTCTGCGCATATTGCCTTTTGCAGTGGTCCCTGGACCAATTCTGGCAGTGAATGTCCCGTGCTTTTTTGGGAGGGGGAGAGAGCTTGCTCTTCTGCTCCCCAAGGGATGCTGGCATAGCATGCAGGGTGGTGGCCAGTGGTAAGAAACTAGGTGGGTTTTCCTTAGGTGTCTGTTGGGGCACATTTTCATTCATTAGGCTCCGTGCAGTGCTTCTAGAGACAGTGGGGAGTCTGTGACATTTTTCTAAAAGACCTGTAAAAGCTGAGGAAGAAAACTGTCAGCCCACTGTCAGTAAATGTAAGTTTACATTTTTTATTGAATGTTTATTTACCAGTCAGGGATCAGCACTTCCACAGGGAAATATTTTAGGTGATAATAAGTCAGAAACAAGAATGAAAGTCACTGGTGTGAAACTTAGGTAGAATATCAGCACAGCGTCAATTCACTGGCCACCATGGCCTACAATCTCCAGACAACAGCTTTTTTTTCTCTTTTAACTAAAAATGCTACTTACTCACTCTTTCCCTCAGGATGCCAGCTCCCACTCACACGGCCCACTGCTGACTTTTGCAACTGTGTGCTCCCTGATGGATCTGAAAATCTAGCAGACTTGACTCATCACAAGCCTTCTGGTGTTAAAGAGAGGCAAGCTGCCTTGTGCTAGGATTTCCTTGTTGCTTCACTTCTATTGCCTGTCTCTCATCTTTGACTTTGAAAAAAATTTTTGAAAAGAAGTCTGTCTTTTTACTGCATTTGCACAGTGGCTAGAGTTGGATCCATGGCTTGACTGCCTGCGTGTTACGATATTATACAGGGAGGCAGCCTGGGAGCATGCACACACACACAAAAGCCATCACTTCACAGAAGGGTCTGTAATCCCAGGTCTAAACTAAACCCGAACCATGCCCTAACACAGCTTTATCTGTTGGCTGTCTGGGTGTCTTAGTGTCTGTGTTACAGCAGTGGAAGAAATGGCATCAATATAACTACACAGCCATAGAAACATTCCTGTATCCCTGTTCACACACAGGAACAGCTACCCAGGTGTGAACACCATAGTGCCTACACCCTAACTACACAGTTCTATATTAGTTTACGTTGCTGCAGTTTGTCTTATAAAATACAAATGAGTGCTGTGATAGCTTTTTGATGATTTTTCTCTCCCCCAGTCCTCAGCATGAGGATGACAGGGTGATCCAGTTCAGTTAGCAGATGTCTGTCCATGACCAGACACCTGACATAGAGCCTCTGGCTCAGTCCTCTTTGTACCAAGGATTTTTAGTTTTCAGTAATATCAGCAGGGGAAACACTGAGAAATGTTGTCATGTTTAATGCACATGTCTAAGTAAGATAACATGACACAATGAACTGTGGCACCAAGGAACAGGCTTTTGCTTAAAGCTTTTGCTTAAAAATTATCCTTCAGCTAGATTCAGCATTAGAAAATGTGCTTCATCCTTGTGCCAAGATTCAGCAGGAAGCCTGTATGCAGCTAAATCATACTTAAACTGCCTCCTGATATAGAATTACGCTGCTCCAGCCACACAGTCACTGGATTTATATGTTTCCCTTCGCTCATTTGTTATGATAAAGCTTTTTTACTTCTGGATTTGCCCTGATAACTTGGACACTTGTCTGAGAGTAGCTTGCAAAGCCCTACCTGGCTTGAGACACACTCAAGAGATGCTTGGAGGCATCCATCCAGCTCTTCAGAAAACTTAATGAAGACACAAATGACACGCAACCTGGGCTTTGAACTGGGATGACTTTCTTCCAGGCTGAATTACCATTGGATTAATAGCTACTGAAGCCTCCTGTTGCACGACTGTTTACAGCACTTTATACATAACACATCATACCTCCCTCCTGTAATACATTTTTAGCACTTCTAGAGAAACCACTGTTAAAAATGAAATTAAAATGAGTGCATTAGATTGGGGAATACAATTTCCACAATATTATTTATTCATTCTCTTTCTTGCTTTTATGACCTTTTAATATAAGGTTTGATGGCTTAATGATATTCTGCTATTTCCATTGCTCAGGCTTTCATGGGAGTAGCAATAGGGTGGAGATACCTCAGTTCTTTCTCAGTTGGGTTTAGAGATCCTTCTCTCGCATAGTTTTCTGCCAAAGGTAAAGGAGCTATGTCCACCTTGATCAAAATCAGAGCTTTTGACTGCTAATTACAGTGACCTATGACACTTTATTTTGTATTCAGGGACACAACCCACCTCACTGAGACTTTCGCTACCTGGCAGGGAGGGTCTGCCAAATCATACTCCAACCCTTTGCCAATAATTCTTCCATACAAATATCATCTTACACATGCTAAAATTGCATTTAGTTTTCTAGTACACTGGAATTTCTTGTGAATGAGTGATATGCTTAAGACCATAGGCAGTTTGTGTTTTTTAATCTTAGATCTCCCATTAGTAAACTTTCCCTTTCCCTTGCCAATTTTTTTTTTAATTTTTCTTTTCTTGCTTGAAGAGACAACTGCTCATTTGCTGTTCTACCCTGGAAAGAACACTGATGTATGGTTTATTAAGATAGCAGCTCAAACACATAAGCCCTTGATTGCTATAGGACAAGTGATTTATAGGTGTGCGCTAATGGATTCCTGCTTGGGGCCCTTCGGGGCTTCCATTTCATTTTGTACCAATGGCAAATTATGCTGAAGAGTCAGGTGTAATTGGCAGTTGAGTCATTTGATAAGTTAATGGCACTGCACTCTTTAGCCTTCCCTGAATTTGCCTTACCATCAATCTTTATGGTACAACATCAACATCATTACTGAGGCTCATATTTCATGGTGAGGCAGAAGTAATTTTTCACTTATTACATTACTTGCCTGTTCCCACCTGATAACCTGTCTCCCTTGCAATGTTTTCACTTTCCTCTTACTCTAAAGCAGTTTGGTTCATTTCTGATGCAGACTGGCAAGTCACCATGAATAAGAATTAGCGTGTGCAATGCCATAGGTTTCTCCAATCGATTATATTTTACCTTTCTGTAAAAAACAAATACTAATTTTTCAGGGCATCACATCTTGTCAGCTGATGAAGAAAACATGATCAAAGCAGGAACCAGCCAGATACTACATGGAGTTACAAACTCTCTGATATATTGCACAGGTCATTGTTTTTCTTTACATGCATAAGGAAGGTGGAATCAGCTAAGCAAACTGCCTGTATTAGGTCAGTGCTAATATTTCTGTTCTGACCATTAGCATGGAAATTACCTATTTGTGCTGAGATGCAGAATCAAAACTAATGTATGTACTGCAACACAGTGTATATAATTAAGACTACGCTGGTATTAAACCAGACAAACAACAAAAAGATAATTTTTTTAAAAATTAGGCTATGTCTAGATCAGGAAGACACCCTCGGTTTCTGAGGCTGCCTGGCTATACCTGGACTCCTTACTGAGGCTTGCACCATGCACCTTAGAGAACACCAGTGGATAAATCTAGGTGCATGTGTTTTTGAGTTGCCCCATACATTTCTGTAGGTTTGCAAAGATGTTTTATTATTTTCATAAAATATTTCTTTTTCTGATGTTTGATCTTTGTTTTCTCCTTGTTGCTTAAAAAATAAGAAAAGAGGGGGGGAACCCCACAATAATCCACAAACACAATGAAAAAAAAAATAAGAAACACCTAATTACTCCGCTATTGTAAGGGTCCCTTGCTTTCCTTGTAGGTCCAAAGTTGATGCTACTCCTTTTGAAAATCTCCTTTCCATTCTATTTTTTTTTAATGACACCTGCACGCTTTTGAGTTACTGAACTGCCCACTACTATTAAAATTTGCAATGTGGCAATGAAGAGTTGATGCACTCCATGAGTTCAGCCCTTTTCACGGCTATGCAACTTTGGCTCTAAAGAGCAGCCCTACTGAAAAATGCAGCCGAGTATTTCACTGTGCCTTGCTTCTCCATTTCTATTTAAAATGACCACCATGAAGCTGCAGCGATAAAGGAGGAGTAGCTAGGACACATATTCTAAAGAACATAACTGGTGTTATGAGGGCCATTAACTGCAAGACTAAAGCAACGGCAAGCACCTCTCTTTTCTGTTAGCTGCTGAGTTTAGTGCACACCTTACTACAACACCGACTTACAAGAACTGCAATTGCATGCAAAAGACAACAAAATGCAACACTGGTACCTCATCTGTAAGGTGCTGTGCTATTGTTTTGATATTTAGCTCCCACTCTAGAAGCCAGATATGAATTAATCTTCACCTTGACTGCCTCTGGCATTGCTCTCCATCTGAATCCATCCCTGATCATTTTCCTGAAAGTATCTGTGGCTGATTAAAGCTCTGTACTGACAGGGCACATTAATCAGATGAAAAGACTAGCTGATGAAAGAAATTTCAGAAGTTAAAATATGTAGTGTTTATTCCCTGTCACTTTGTTTGCTCTGTCAAAATAGGAGCTTAAACAGTTACAAACATGAAAGCACAGAACGTGTGTTTAAGAGGCTGTGTCTAGTTCATTAAATCAGCTTTCACCTTCAGGGCCAAAATGTTACAACTATGATCTTATTCCAGAAGAATCTCGGTAAGCAACATCCAACTAATTAGTATCTGTCCCCTGCTTGGATGTGTTTACCCATTAACTCTAGTCTGTGATTAGAAGCCTTTACGTACAGCAGCGTTCACATCTGAATTTCACATATGAAAGGCGAAATTTTCATACCTGAATACAGACACTTATTTCTGTAAAAAATCCAGAGAAGGATAAAACTGTTCTTCTTGTCCAGGATATGAAGTTGTCATGCATTCATAGGAGAGATTCAGCAAACTTCACGTTGTTGTTTTGAAGCACTTACCTTTCATTTCGACTTTAGTTTTGGGGTGAACCTGAGAGACCTAACAGTTTTATTATAATAATTTTCCTTGATCAGTAAGAATTATATAATCCTTAATGCCTCTTGCTTTTCAAGTCTTCTGTCTCCAGTGAATAAAACTTACCATCTCTGCCAAATTACTACATATTCATGTTTCTGCGATGATTCCTGAGTGATTAGAGGCAGTCACCTCAACCGCATGTTAAAATACAAGATTATAAATATCCACTATGATGTTTGGCTTGCAAATATCTCATTTCAAAATCCCGTTTTCTTTGGTACATAAGCCCTTCAAATAGGCAGGAAGTAATAGGAAATGGTTTATTGTTTTAGACTAGATATTCTCAGCTGCCATAGGAAAAAAATATAGGAACTACTGGGGAATTAAAAAAACAAATCCCCCAATTTTAATTTTTTAAAAAATTAGATTAGAGTTTCCCAACCCCCATGTATTCACCAGTTCTGAGCCTGGCTGCAAATGTCACCAGATTGGCTTGCAAATAATCAATATCTTTTAAAAAAAGGGTTTATTTTAGTTGTCATGCATTTTTCAAGTCTAACAAAACCCTGTCTTTTATTAGAATGGTTAGAAACTTACTTTAAATAAGTTGTTCTGCAATCAATGGAACGATACAGAAAGTATAATGTCCTGTAGAGTCCATACTGCATCCTTTAAACTGAAGGGACTCCTACTACCTCCCATGACTTTATCATGTCCTCCTCCTTCTCTTCCCCTCTATATCTCTTCATCCCCACAACTTCTAATCCTCTTTCATGCTAAGGGAAAGAGGTAGCAGGTATGTATGTGGATCACTGAGTGATACACAAGTTTGTAATACCTAAAGTGTGCTGATTGCTTGGCTTGCTAAGTGGTCAGCAAGAAGGTCAAAGTAGATGATAGATAGCTCATGCTGAAACCTTTCTTATTAGTAGGATCATTTTATCAATTCCCATCTTTTCAATCCTGGAAGCTGATAGACTTCACAAACCTTGTATAAACCTGTTTTATTTCCTCAGATGTCTGCTCTCAGAAAAATTTAATGTGTCCAATCAGTTTGATATGTATTGGGGAGAACAGGGCTGACAGAGAAACAGTGTGGTCATGTACACGTTCCTTTAAGAAACCATGCTGGAAACAGAAGTTATCAACATTGTGCCTAAATCCGAAATTTTTCACTGAGGTTTTAATCTACATTTGATTAAAAAAAATATGCTAGATACTAATTTAAAAATCATCCCTTAAGACTAAAAATAATGTCTGTAAGAAAGGATTAATTACGTTCTATTTTTAAGGAACGCAGCTCTTATTAGCAGATAGTGGTATCCATCACCACCAGGACTTCTAAAGTCCTTTCTCACTGCTCCTCATTTAAGTGATGTGCACACATTACAACTTTGTACAATGTATCTATTTACACCTGTATTTATAAAACACACATGTATTTTATATATACATATATATATTTACAAACACTTAAATGTGTTACAAGGTTTTATGCATTCATGTGCCTCTAGAATAGTCCTCAGAGTGGATTTTGCTGGCTACTCCCAAGGTCAGAGACAAGCACAAGGTAAAACCAGATGAGCATGGAAAAACTGTGCAGAAAAAAGTTAAAAGATCCTTTATAAGGTAATGATTTCTTTCTGATTCCCAATGTAAACCAACTAAATATTCTCATCCTGACAATAAATAACCTATAGTGATCTTGTTCCATATAACACTGGTCTCTTACACTGCCTGCCTCCTACAAAATTTTCTGCTGAGACCCCAACCAGCTAACCAGCATTGGAAGCACCACTGGTTGGAGGTAAGGAACTCAGAAATCAATCACAGATGCTTCTTCTGTCAGGTCTGCTTGAAAACACTTCCTCTGCTGTGTGGTAACAGACAACAGTGTGCTATATAACCTTTGCCTCGGATTTCTGAAAGCAGAGGACTAAGAACTGATACCAACACAATTTAAGGGAGTGTTTCAACATTTTAATTTGTGTTGTTTTACAAGTATAAAAGAAAACCTATGTATCAGATCTTGCATACTCTTACACGCATCAGTAATCCTTATTTAGCAATCCTTTGCGTGACTCAGGACTACTCAAGTGAGTACAGTTTTCAATAGTAGACCTATACCCTTCCATTGAACATATATGCCTCTAACAATCATAGAGGAGAGTAAAACTACAGTAAGCTTGCAGCACGAGGTCAGTCATTCATACACATACACATAGCTACATCCTTTGTAGCTAATACTAGCCTCTCAGTGCAGCTACTGGTAACAACACTGTCTAGACTGTCATTATCCTGAGAAAAACTGTCTCTACTAGAATTATAGCACACTTCAGAAAAATAAGCTTGTCCTTTATAACACTGGTCTTAACAGAATATCTTTGTCTCTGACTCCCTCTCATAGATTCTTTCTACCAGGAACGGCAGCACAGCTAGACCAAAACACACATAGAGCAGCAATACTGTTAGTTAATCTGCACTCCGTGCTGTGGGGACATAAAGCACAGCAAAAGCAACGGCCCTCATGTTGATGGAGTGTTTAAACTGTATGAGGTTAGTCTGCACAACTAAGGCAAAACCACATGACAGGAATACAACCCATACAAATATTTTTCTTTTTTTTTCTCTTATAACAGTGATTTAAATATTTAGTTCCCTATGCATGCACTTCAGGAGATTGGTATAAAAATAGTAAGTAATATGGCAGACTCTCTAAAAATATGCATATACAGTAGTCTTCATTATTGGTATGTGAAGTTAAATGGTACTCACTACATATACATACTGGACTCCTGGCTGTGTAACTCTCCTGCCGTTTGTAGCACAAGCATTTCACTGGCTGAGATTTGTGAAGCTTCCACTGTTTCCAAATAGCAAAATCATGACTGCACCATCACTTGCAGTGTCCAAAGTCTGCTTTAAGGATTTGAGAGCTCTCTCTTTAGATATGAAGTACTTTTATGTATGAAGCCACTTTTTTTTTTTTTTTGCCAAAGACTAATATTTCAGACCTAGGTACATCTCCAGATAGGCAACAACCATAATTCCATGACTATTGATGAATATCCAATTATAAAGTCAGATACTCAGTTTTAGCTAAGAACACCTGAAAATTTGGCCCTGTGTGCTGAACTCCGCAGGTTTGGAAGCAAGGGTTACATTCTCGCTTGCTCCTTTAACTCACTACTGAAAAAAAATAACATCTGAAATACTCTTCTACATCTAGAAAAGTACAGTGAAATACTATACTGTACTTCTACATACAGAAATACAGAGAAATACTGTAGTGTCTTCAAGGAGTCACTTCACTATTCTATGATCCTCCGAGAGTGAAATTAGAACTGAGATGTTTAGTGTCTTCCTCAGATATGTGAGGTACATTCCCATGGCAAGCTCAGGCCAATAATTCCCATTACCACACACCAATAATTTAATGAGATCTACATACACATACCACACACAGACACATATTAAGCAAAATAAAAAACATAACTCCATTATAAAATGCAAGTATGAAAACATTCATTTACAGTGCAGTGAAGAAAAAAACTTCAGCTCTTTGCAGCATTGCATGTTGCAATATATTTCATTATAAATGACCCCAGACCCAAACTTGAGACACTCCTAATACAATGATGCTGATGTCATCCCTACTGAAGAACTTCACATACTCCATGACGGTAGGATGGAGGCTAAGCTTAGGACACCAGGAGATGCTTTGTGTGATGAATTATTTGTTTCCACTAGCAGCCATAATGCGTGATACTCAAAAGAAATGCAAGGTGCTAAGCAAACAAAGTGCAAAAAGCTTTCACTTAATTTTTGAAAATACAGTTGTTTTTGTGTATTTCCACTAAATTCTTGTGTGTTCATCTGCTAAAGCTTTCTCAGCAACTTGCAAAATACAGAAAGGCTTTTATTTGTGGTGATACAGTGCATAGAAGAAAAAGTCAACCACTTCCATTTCCTCTTTCAGATTTCAAGCCTGTGGTACTTACTTACGAGGTAAAGAAGTCAGGGTTTTGAACTACTGATATTAAACTATTCATAACATATCACAGCCTCAAAAAGAAGGACTCAGTGTCTTCTATCCCCACATAACAAGTCACTGAGTTGCCTGCTTGGTGTACTATCAACCCCCTGACAATCAGGGTAGTGCTCACCTCTTAACTTCAGCCATCTGAAAGGGAGACGGATAGTCAAAACTAATTGTCAAGTCATCTGGTTAACACTGAATAAGAGGTCTCCAGAGAATGATTCACATCACCTGCCTTAGAGGACATTTTGAGATTGGTTGAAGTACTTCCTGGAGATGTGCTCTGGAGAGCACCTACGTGAGTAGTTCACACTACCTGCCCAACTTCTAGATATTTAAAGTTATATAAAGTCAACACCACCCTACTAGTAGAACATCACAAACAAAGTATTAGGGAAATGATAATGTCAGAAAAATGAGCTCTTCCAGAACATCACAATTAATGTGTTAAATTTAATTCCCTAACAACCAGCAAATATGAAGGGTAAAACAGTGCAAAGCCAATAACCCCTCTGTCCGTTCTCAGTAACAGTCACATTTCAGTATTAGTGCTGGCTAATTGGCTGTTTCTTGGCAACCTAGACTACAGTGCATTGTAGAAGTCCAATTCTTATACCACAGAGAGAAGTATTATCTTGTTACACTGATTAGAGTGTAAAAAAAGTCTGCAATTTGATCAAAGCAGACCACAGCTGCAGTCAATATATAGTCAAGGTCTATGCTCTGTTAGGTGGCATGCCATAATGACATCCTATTTGAAATAAAATGCATTTCCTTCCATCCTCAGATTTCCTGAGTAAGACGAGCATCAGGCCAGTTTTTGAAGGATGTCTCCTACAATGATTTCAAAATAAGCATGTGATAATAAACCTACGTGCAAAAAACCTCTGAAATAGAAGTCTAGAAACAATGATTGCTCTCCGTACACAAACACACACAGATACATAAACTCATACACCAAGTTTTCCACAAAGTCAGGCTTGTCAGTCATCATGCAGTGCTACACTTGCAAGGAAGAAATCCCATCTACAAGACACAATGTCCAAGATACACAACGTTCCCAGCAGGTGATCTGACACCTTCCAAAGGCACCTACTTGCTTCCAGTTGTACTAGGCATTGGAAGAAACACTGTGATGAGGATTCCCCTTTTGAGAATCTATTGTCTTGCTACTGCTCCATGCTTCGTCAGTATTTTCAAGAGATTTCACCTCTGCCTTGTCCGTCAGTACGGTGGATTTGGGAGGCTTGCAAATAAAGCAGAGGAACTTGAAACAGGACAGCAAACCTTCAGAAATGCTGGACGAGAAAAGCTTTTTGCATGGGTGGCAGAACTGGTAGAACACCAACATGAAGAGCACAGCCATGCAGTAACCTATCAGGAGCTGCAAGACCAACAACGGGGCACAGACATACAGGTAGATATCAGTTTTATAGATGTACCACATCAGCAGGAGGAATGCATTCTCGATGAATCGCAGCATGTAATACACGGTCAGTCGGTACCAATTTTGGGATTTGTTAATTAAGTCAGGATCATTGAGCTTCACCTGCACTGCCGACCAGCAGAACATGTTGATGCCAGCATACAAGAAGGTGAGAAGGCACAAGACAATGGTAGTGCCGACCCTGCTCAATGCCTTCTCTATGTTCTCAGGAAACGGGGACTTGCTTTGCCAGAAGAGAATCCATGGGTAGAAGAAAAACCCAAAGAAATTCACGAGCACAACGGGGAGAGTCCAGATTTGAAGGACTGAACTGAAAAGGACCAACACCGTAACTCGTGTAGCAATCTCAAAGCTTCTCCACATGAATATGCAGAGGTAGGCAGCTGGTTTCACGCTGACGTCATAATCATCATACTTAATCTTGATAGCCAGGATGTTGCAGCGTAAGGCACCATATACAATTGACAGGAGAGAAAGGACCATAAAAATACCTACAAAGAGAAAACACGAGTCAGCACCTTCAACTTAGCAGAAGTTAAAGACATTGCATCAGAGTAGTGCAGATGTAGTTGTCTTCCCAGCAGGGTGTAATGCCAAAAAAGCCATTCCTTGTATACACTTCTGGGTTCTTACTCTAACCCTGCCTCCTATTTTGGTCTTCATTTGTTACTTTTCCAAATAGCTAGAAAGAAAAAAAGGCACTTAACAGTCACAGGTGTTTCTCCCTCTGTTACCGAAAAATAGTAACCAAGAAAACTCCAAACCAAATGATAGTTTAGAAAGCTGACATTGGTTTATTGCAGTGCTGGGTGCATGGGGGATCTCTCCTCCTAGCATGCACACTGAGAGACAAAAGCACACTCATTATATACATTATAGTAAAATGAATATTCATACAATTTCCAAGAAAAGCCCACCTATTCTAAGAAATCATATAAATATGCTAATATATTGCAAAACTGTCTTTGCGCATGCATACTAAATTGGGGAGGGGGTCTTGGGTGGTCTCTAGTGGTCCTAATCCCCCCTAGTTATGCTGTCTGCTGTATGACCCCGCTTCTGCACAAGCGTGGGTGATGCCTTTCCATTGCAAAGATGTTGCACGTGCAGGTGGCCCCAAGGAAAAGATGCTGTTCTAGCTCTGCAGGATTTATCTCTTCCTCTGGTGCCAGAGTTGTAGGCCAGAGTTGTGAATCAAGTCATTTAAGACACAACAAAGATGTTGTTAGCAGGCTTGTTTATCTTTGGTCCTTCTACAGCTCTTCACTTGTAATTAGTGAGGAATTTAGCAGAGACCTTGGATTCTTTAGGAATAAGCAGAAGCAAGAGCCTTTCTGCATACCATTCCCACCAGCACCTCAGTGATAACTGTAACTTCGAGCATTATCAGTCCTAGAAGCAGACACTGTCTGCAAAACATGTAGTTAGCTTCAGAAAGTGCAGTTACTTAGCTGAAAGTAAAAATCACTGAACGGAAAATTGGTTCTGCTCAAAGGTCACACAAAGGGGGCCTGCTTTTACTAAATCATTTAAGTCTTTGGTGTCACCTCCTCCCCCCACCCAGGGCTGTTCATACACGTATTGTCTTTGGTAATTATACAGCTCATTCAGAAGCGTATCCAAGTTGCTCTCAGACTCTCACAGCACTCCACAAGGCACAGGGGTGCTACTCCCCCTGTGTACAGCTGAAGGACTGCAAAACAGAAGCAGAAATTTTGGAGTTACTTGGGTGTGCAGATACCTCAGTGCTTGTGAAGCTCTATGCCTAAGCAAATGGGCTAAGCTCACAGAGAGGCTCTGTGATGGAGCATCTGCACTTCTGCCTGTGTAGACAGAGATTTTCTCACCTGTCTACACAGCGTTTTCCTATACATTTTCCTTATACATGTATCTATATCATGCATTTAAAAACAACACTCCTTTTAAAAATGTCTTTAAATTCTGACCGACTTTCTGTATCTCTCATCTACCCAGAATCCCTCAAGTGAAGGTTTCATGGCATTTAAGTTCTGCAGAGAGTGAAGGCGGGGGCCAGTTGTTACCTGGCCTCCCCTCCAGATGCAGCACGGGCAAAGCTTTCTGGAACTGCAGGAGGGAGTCTTGTCTTGCTACATTAAGTACGTACAGATGTATAAGAACCTAGATGCATAGAATAAGTGTTCATGGAGAAGTACCTTGATGTTCAGAAGTGCTAACTGCCCACAGTTTTGTTAGCATTTGCATATTTTCTTCACAATTTTAACCAACATGCTGAATAGCTGATTTAAGGGACTAATTTTCAGCACCCCCAAGCAATAGTTTTAGTTTCAATCTTAGCATTTTGTCCACGCAAGGAACACTTCAAAGGCAAATGAGTTAATAAGCACAGTAAAAATGATTCAGTTGTTTCTTTTAGAGTTTCAGTGAAACTAACCAAGATAACGGGTCATGCCACAGGGCATTATATTGCATCAGATAAAACAAAATAATCAGAGTTGGGAATTCTTGATTATGTCAAGTACTTTCGCAATGCTTAGCAACCAGTGCTTTCTGCAGCCTTCACTTAGTTTGTATCAATATCCTACAAATGAACTGGATTCCCTGCTTTGCTATAGCTATTTAGCCATGACTATAAGGGTTTTTTTTCTAATGGAAGTTATTAATTTCTGAGCATGATTTTGAAAGAAACAAGTGTATTTTAGGATGTCTAACAACCTTCTAACAGGACTTTCTCTATCATTTTAGCTAACCTCTCTCCCATCCCAATCCTCAAACACCTCTGAATTATTTGGAAAAGAATTAATTATTCCTTTACATCTACATTTTCAATAGCACTCAGTAAGCTGAAAAACATTTGCCATTTTATATGGTAATTTTGTACATGCCAGTTTGGTGGTGCATATATTCTCTGAAAATGGTTATGTATTTGCTTGTTTAACACTTAGATTTTCAATGTGTGTTTTTAAACATCTTTCTTACAGCACTGTACTTGATCTGAGACTTTTTAAACATTATGGCTTAGAAAATATTGGCTGAAAGCAGGAGAGCAAGCAAGTGCAGTCAAGAATACCGCTTGGTATCCTGTGGCCCTTTACAAAATCTCGCCTGTAGTTTTGAGCTGGCTCTAGAGCTATGAGAGAACAAGTAACTTCATCAGCTAATGAAGCAAAAGAATATTCTCAGAGTTAAAGAAACAAAAAAACCTGCCCACTGGGGACAGGGTACTGCTGTCCTGGAACTCTGCTTCCTGCTTTGATAGACAGAGACATTCATCTTATTACCCAATTTCATTTTAGGGATTCTATATTAATCTCAAACTTGTCTTAAAAACTCCAGCCTTCAAAAGAGGCATTTCTCCATTGACAGAAATCAGGTCATGCTGACTCTGGTTTAATACAGTAGTTCAGTCCTGCTCCTTTCCCAAAAGCTCAGTACTGTCACTACACCTTCAGTTGAAACATCACTTTTAAATCTGTGAGAAAGATGGTTTGAAGCAACCACAAAGGGAAATGTGGGAGGGCAATGTTATTGTTGCTTTTACTCATCCTGAGCAGGCAAAGAAGTGAAAATTTAAAAAGCAAAGTATCTTCCCCTGGAACAGTCCCAAATCCCCTAACAGTCCTCATAAAGGTGGCATTTCTCTTCTTCCTTCCTGCTCCCAGGTAGCTATACTTTTCTTACAAATCAGAGGTGCACACTCACACAGTCATTCAGGGAGGCACTGTTTTACTTCGTTGTTTTTTTTTATTGTCTTAAGTCTTTTCAAGACCAAGTCTTTCCCACTTCAGAAACTAAGAGAGTGAACTCGGCTCTAGATTAGCTACATCACAAATACCTATTACTGAAATCTTACATTCAGATAAAGAATCATAAGTTATCTATTCTATATACACTATAGTTTTCTAAACCGATAATCAGAACCCTTGAAAAATAAGGGCACTTATTTTGTTACTTAGGTCGAGACACCTAGATACAAATTTTTTTGCCTTAAGGTATAATTTCAACACTTAAAAACAACTATTAATACTCAAAAAGTACTCAAAGTATGTTGTTCAAACAATGAGAAAAGTATTCTGTGGTCAGAGCTTAATGAGTTGAGGACAAGCAACTGTAGAAGCATCTTAAGATATCTGGTAAGACCACATACAAAGCACAGTTCATGAACATTAGGAAAGTGACACTGCAAACACCAGCAAGTTGAAAAAAATCATAAACCCAAAGCTTCTATTCTTGAAGATGGCAGTCACTGCTACAAATTTTCATTTAAAAAAAAATGCACTTTTTGCAGCAGAATAATTTTATTTTTAAATGGTAGGAAATCCGCCTTTTGAGATTATTTTATCACTGTAAGCAACTTAAAAAAGATAACTTGACTGCTGTTAATGGCACAAAAACTTTAAACTTACAAAAAGATCGCTCTTAACGGAAGCAGACCTTCTGCATTCAGTACTGCACGCTGAGAACAGGCCCTTCTACAAGGGTAAGAGGTCAAGTCATGCATCCCCCACCTCCAGCTAGCTGGTTTTGTAATTAACGCCAACTCAAGTCTTTTGAGCACCTCCTGGCCTTGTGCTCCTCCAGGTGGTACTACCTAAGTGAAAAGGTCTGGATAGCGGCCCAACAGTGCGTGAGTGGACCTAAGACTGATGTCAGCCACCTCTTCAAAGCAAGGTTATAGCTAGCTCAAAGGCAATGCATGATACTGGCAGGTGCTGAAGTATTTAGTACAGGGTGAAGCCCAAATGCACAAGAGAGACCTCGGCGTCTGTTCTGGGAGTGGCAATTACAAAGTCAGACTGGGCATTTCATACAGTAACAAGTCAGGAACTTCTTCCCAGCTACGCTGTAACCAAAGAAAGAGCTGAATGTCTAGAAGTAGGACTCAGACTAGGCTATTACATGTGAGTTTCCAGTGTTGCATTTCATTCAACAACATTTCTATGCATTTTATGCTAAACAGTCACTGAAGCTTTATGTCTTTCATCATTAACCTAAAGGCTTTGTCCTGCTTTTGCAACTCTCTTTAGTTCTCTTGTTCTTACATTCTTGGCAGACAGTGAAATGACAATTCTGGAGAATGCCAGACACTGACAAGAATCTGATCGTCCATAAGAAAACATCCAGAGAAATTAATGAATGCCATGAAATACCCAAGAAAGATGCAGCATGGCTCTCGTTGACAAAGGGCTAGGCAAGGATGCACGCTCTTTTCAGAACTGTTCAATTCAATACTGGAAGCAATAATGAGTTTCAAAGAGATCTGAAAGGGACAAACCATGCTATGTAGCATGATGGTAAACAGTTTTATGTTCATAGGTGATACTGACCTCATTACCACTGACCAAGCAGAATTTACAGAGAATAACAGACAGGGTAGTGTAGGAATCCAGAAAGATAGAGACTGATGAGGAGACAAGACAAAAAATGTGGAAATGAAAATACAAGAGTGGTAACTATAACAGAGACAAATGGAAAAGAGCGTGCAGTTTGGAGGACCAGTGTCAAAGAACAGGAAGCTGAAGACATCTAAAGTGTGCAAGAAGAGCTTGACTGGCTGTTAAATTACTTTGATGATGCTGGAAGATCAAAAAGTTTAAGTCATGTCCCTATACATGAAAATCCCTGCATACACATAACAAACAACAAGCTGAAACTGTGCTATGCATCATTACAGTTTACTCTGGAGGCTGAATAACACGGGTGGACAAAAGGTATTACTGCAGAAATAAGCTGGCTAAAGAGACTGCAGAAAGTCATTATTTCAGAAGGTAAATATACACAAGAGGCATATGGTTAGGACTGCTGTTTTTCTGCTCTAATAGACATTGCCAATGTTCCTAAATCACTGATTAAAGAAAAAAAAAGCACTTTTTTTTTTTTCTTTTCATTTCTATATTTTAGAATTACACCTGCTATGGAGATGGCTTCTGGGAGATACAAGATGGCTACTGCATTTGTTGGTGGGTTCACTGAACTCCCTTGGTAAGCCAGCTTACCTCTGGTTGTTTAACTCCACTTCACCCACAGAAGGTCACTTACAAGCCTGTGATTCAGAATTTATCTCAGCAGTGACTGATAGAAGTAATAGGGAGTTACAAATCATTATTAAATATACAATTCTCTAATAATCTGGAACACAGTGCTCCTCCTTAGCAATCATGACCAGTAAGGTCAACACCAGTAATAGAAGAAATACAATAAAAAGGTGAACTTTCTCAAGCAAATGCCATCTGCAGCGAAGTGACTGGAAATTTTGCTAATTGCACCGCTCAGCAAAGGATTCAGCTGCTTTGTTCGCATCCCAGGTCACAGATGCCATGGTCATCTGAAGAGCCCACCTTAGCTGTGAAGTACTCAGAAACTGTCAGGAGCAATGTTTTTCAAAAAACTGCTGCTATGGCCTTAAACAAGTACTTTTGTATAAAAGACCTTAACCTGCTGTAATATCCTTATGTGCTGACGTGCGCTTTGGCATGCTGAAGTTTTCCATTACCTGAGTTGAGGGAAGAACCCTGATGTTATTATAAAGACGCCTCCAAAAATCTTAGTTCCTTACCTTGGTGCACTGCCAACCAAGGCACCAGAACTGAAGAAAGCGTTCAGATTCATGATGTATCACTCAAGCCTCAGCCTCCCTAGCCGTGAAGCTGGTAAAGAACGCTGGCCTCTCAGGACCTTGGGGCTACAACAAGAGCTATTCTGTATTTCAGTGGAAACATACCTCCAGTTCACACAGGTGTCAAAGGCCTTTCTCACACCGAAAAGCTGGTTGTCCTACAACCAGCTGGAGTACGTTCCTCATTTAGCAGCCTGCCAGCAAATCAAGACTTTTTTTTTTTTCAAGGAGCCAGAGCACATCATGGAGCAAGACGCAGAGTCCCATGGTAAGAGATGTGTCCTGGTAAGTCCATGTGGTGCATCGCTGCTTGGTGAAGGCTTAACAGCTTGTGTCCAGAGATGAGATGGCCACATTTGCATACCAGCTTATTGAGTCCTGCCTTTTGATTCCAAATTCAGAGTCTGGCACAAGTAAAAACAGTTCACGTCCTCAGTCCATATTTGAAACCACATTCCTGAAAGTACACCTTCCTTAATGCAGCATGGCAAAACATGCTCTGTACTGTTCCCCAAAGAATTTTCCAGAAAGTTTGCTCAAAAACCAAAATCGAACAGAGATAATTTTTTTTCCTCTTCATGAAGACAGCTTAGTCCTTCCAGCTGCCTCCCTCCCATGCCATAATGGCCACTTATCAAATTAATGTTTTTATAGCAATCCAAGTATGCTACAGGAACCATCATAGTCTAAAACATGATGGTATAGATAAACTTGAGAGCAACATCACCATCAAAAGCTGTCAGGGAGATGAAACCCATTGCAATATGTTTGGTTCTTGCCCAGGGCAGTCACACCTGACTGCTGACCCTTCTCCTCTCCCTCCCACCAAAATACGGAGGTGATAACAACAGCTCTACTTACTTCTGGCAGCCGTGATCTCCTGCTGCAGGACACAGATGTAGAGCTGGAGCGTGAGCTGGGGTGCTGAGCCGAGGAACGCCTGGATCACAGACGCCCTGCTGAACGCAGACCTGTGCGTACACAGCTTGCCTTCAGCCTGGCCCACTTCCTTCTCAATTTCTTCTGAGTACCCATCCTTTGGCATCTGCCTCTTCTTTGTGATGCTGACATAGGGCTCTTCAACTCTGCCAGCATGGAAGTAAATGTAAAAGACTTCCACGCACCTACAAGCAAATCAGTAAATAGAGTAACAGGAAAAAATGAAAGAAAAGCATAGGTCTTCCCACTCCTCAGTATTTTAAGCCATCACATACTAAGTCATCTGTTCACAGAGCAAAGCCTGTACATTTTCTCCTCTTGGTAAATTTGGAACATGACAGGTTTCACCCTTTAAAATGTGAACTACATGCGACTAGAGGGCAAGAATCTGGCAGTGCACTTTGGGCTGCTTGTAGTACTCAGACACAGGAGGCGGTTTAGTTGTTTCCTGTGAGCTGCCCTTGCTCTCTGCTGTCCTATTAAAGTCCTTAAAACTACTCATCCACTACAATGTTCATAGGCTCCCAACCCAGGACCCAAATTGGAAGTGTTTCTTCAGATTCTCATGTCTATTTCTCGGTGTTATCTGTATATCTGTGACATGACAATAAAACCACTTCTCATACCTTTGCCTTAAACAAACAATCTCAAGACATTGCAGAGAAGCTCAGAGTACAAGCGGGTGCACACACCTCAAACAGCTGGACTCTAGTCGTTGCTTTACCAAGCAGTGGTCCCAAAACACAAGTAACAAGCCATAGCAGCAATAACGAGAACAAGCAGTTTAGAGCCTCACAACTCTGGATATTAACATTTTTTAAAAAAGACACAGAAATAGGAGCTTTACGCGTTACATTTGCTTACATTTATTGCACTAAGGAATACTAAACACAATCTTGCAAAAATATTCTAAATAAGATGATGCAGTGTTTCCAGCTGCTGCAGCTCTTTGTACTTCAAAACCCTCTTGTTTATGTAGCTCTAACTTACCACAGACTAACTTCCAAAGAAAAAAGTGGTGCCAGCACACACATTTCTATTCATAAATTACATACTGTTGTAATACATGCTGCCTCCACCCATGCACAGAGGATAATGCATACATTTGGGAGAGAATGGAAAAGGGCTAAAGAGGTTGGCAGCAGCAAATGCTGTAGCAACGAGGACAAGTTGGCTCCTTGAGTATTAAAGAAGATAATACAGCCTCAGACATATTTAAGAAAGGAAAGTTTCTGAAACTTCCTTCCAATGCCTATTTTTACTTTGGCAAAACCTTTAGAAAAACTATTCTAAGAGAGTTACTTGGGTATGAAGGGTGGGCTTGGGCACCAAGCAGGACCCAAAACACAAAGGGGAACAGTCAACATTGCCTGGGAAGTAATAACAAGCAAGGATCTACTGAGGTACAGATAAAGTCACAAGCTAAGGGGAAAGGGAGAGGAAAGAAACACTGTTTCTGTCACATTGCATAGGGTCCTAAAAATACAGGGCCTGCTGTGGAGGAGTCCATGTACAGCAGGACCATAAAGGATAAACGGCACTGATTACTGAAAAACAAACCCCCCAAAGCCCAAACCCAGTGCAGAGATAACCTGTTTTCTGTTTTATGCCTAACACTGGTATGGGCTTTAGGAAGAAAAACAACTGTAGTGTGAGCAACAGGACTGGTGAGGGCTGGCTTCCAGCCCAGAGGGAAGCTCAGGGGATAGAAACTCCCACTGTGAGGATGACCTGTGGCACCAGCTTTGGTCACATTTCCTCCCATGGCCCAACATGCATGGTATCTTCTTCTTGTGTAGGTATCATCCTCTGATGAGGACTGAGCTGTCTTCTTTCCTTCCATAGTGCCTGCCGGGGTTCATCTCCCCCACCTGGTTGCCTCTGTAGGTAATACTTGCTGGAATGCAGCATCTCCAAGTCTCTGACAGGTCAGATTTAGCCAGTGAGTTTTTTGTAATGTACAAATAAGGCTTATCTTCTATTTAAAAGTATCTCACAGTCACAAAGGACAGAGCTATGTTTGCCTGAATTCCCATTTCCTTCTCAGCTTGATTTTTTTCAACAATTGCCAAGTCAGAGTCTAACACAGCCTTTTAGGGGCAAGCTCACAGACCGAACTGTAAAGCAGCACTGATAGAAATTCAAATAAAAGCATACTGATTGTAGTTTTAATAAACTTGATTTCATTTTTTCCCCTAACTGGACCACTAGCAAGTTTCACCTGCTCTAGATGGAGAGCAGTTTTAGGATCCTGTAGTACTATCCTTCATTCACTAGGCTTCAGCTACTATCATCACTAAAGCTATTTGAAGTGCCTGGTGCTCTGGAGGCTTTCTATTTTCCCCTTATTAATCCTTTCAGTCCCTGCCAGTCTTGTTCCATGTGAAAGAATCCACACAGCCAAAAATAAAGTGTGAAAAATTAATAAAGCACAACAGCTTATGAAGCCAACAGAGATTCTGAAACCAACAAATTGATTTTATTCAAAAAGAAAGACCCCAGAACATTTTTGTCTCGCGTAGTATTCACGGTCATCTATTCATCCCGAGCTGAGGGCAAGTCTGAAGCTATTATGGAAAATGAGATCTCGGCATCAGCCTCTGAACTCTTGCCATGTGTGATTAGAAGCAGATATAGTGGAGGGACCCATCTAACAAATACGCAGTAATCCCATAAAAGAGACGATGAGATGCATAATACTGACTATAGTAGATATTATAATGAACAAAATGTTGGGTTTTGGAGCAAGCATTTGATTCGTATTTATTAGCTAGGTATTAAGTAGCAGTGTATTGTTTCTGGTGGGAAATTTTATGCTGATATAGAAAAGCAAACACAATGTGAAATGAATGGTCTGATGAGCAAACCTTAGGGCCAAAGGGGACTTCTACCAGTACAAGAGTAATAAAAATGGTATGTGCAAGCACTCAGATTACATCAGTAATGATGCCCATCTACTTCCAAGCCCTGTCCATCCTGTGCAAGAGTGTCTCTGGAGGTCACGCCTTCTGGGGCCAGTAACAAACGTACTCAAGACTCTAGCTGGTGCTACTGCCCAAGCAACTGCTTCAAACAGGAGCAGACTGGCAGCTGATACACTAGAAAGAAAGAGCACCAATCTAAATGTTTTAAGTAATAAAGTGTAAGAGGGGCATAGGCATTTGAAGAACCATCCAGGTGAGAAGGGTTCAGAACACTGATGAAGAATCAATTCAGATCACACACCTATGCCATGTTATGACTTTGTCTATGAAGTGCATTCAGAAAGGCTGTCTTTAAATGAACTAGCTTGTTCTTTTTAATATGAAACACATCTAAAAGACAGTGCAAGAAGGCGACTGCTTCAAGCCAGTTTTCCTCCACAGTTACAAACTCTGCTACAGAACAGAGAATTCCCCAGAAGCCCCAGTTGCTCGCTGCTCATTGCTGCTCTGCTCTGAAGGAACAGGAATGGGAGATCCCAACTTCTGCACAATCCATCTCCTGCAATGCAGTGATGTTTAGGGCCCTTTCAACGGATCCTCCCATGGCATCAACAGCATAAGGCACGCAGCTGGCCCATTTCACTGCTTGTAAAGCCGTGACAGTTGCAGTATGGGCTCTGAAGGAATTAAAATTACTTTGAAGAAAAAAATGTCAGACCTCGTCTCTACAGTGAAAGTTAAAAGGTAAGAAATAGATGGTGCTGCTTTCTCCCCTGCTGCCAAATCCTGGCAGAGAGACCAGCTATACTTTTTCAAGGATCCTGATGGTGTCTACAAAGCGTGATTCAGCAGCAACACGTTCATCTTCTACACAGTCAGTAGGAGGAATAATCCTATCCTTATATGCCTGCTGAGAGCAAGCACCTCATTCCCTCTCTTAATCATGGATGTGTGGGATTTAAATGCAGACAAAATAATGGTGGTGTGAAGAGGGAGCAGGCAATGAAAACAGGGAACTTCCCACAACCAATAAGAGCTCCAATGTCTATTTGAGAGACCTATCCACGCATGCTCACTGCAAACGTACAAGCAGATTTCTCTAATGACTCAGTTTTCAGTATTTTTTTTTCTTTAGAGAAGTGTGCAAAAGACTCATCAGTCCTGCAGATTTACTTACCTGTGTCAGACAAAGATTTGTTCCTCACTCATTGTTCTACCTTCCATCTGCACTGACTCTGTTCATCACATCTTGGACACCTAACCCATCTGCTCGAGAATAAAGAAAAAAAAAAAGCCTGAAGAGGGTCTAGGCATATTCTTCCCATCTGGAAAAGAGGGAGATGCATCAACAGTTGCAAAGTTTAGAGCTCATAGAATATCCTACGCTAAGGTCTGCCAATGGAAGTCCTACAAGGAAGAGAGGTTTTTAGACTTATGCTATTCTGAACTATAAAGCAGGTCACTAGGAAAGAGAGACTACCCATGAGAGACAATGCTTCTGCACAATGTGACTGAAGCATTACCTGCACCGTTATACCTTATTACATTTCAAGCTGCAGAATTAGGTGCCCAAAACATTAACAACTCCGATAATTTCAGCCTATATGTGTTTTGTTTTGGGTTTGGTTTTTTGTTGTTTTTTTTTTTTGTGTTTTTTTTTGGTTTTGTTTTTTTACTTCCCGCAGCTCACAGAATCTAACTTTGGCTGTAACAGCAGCTCCTCTGGCAGTTTGATGCAAACTTCATACTGCATCTGCTTTGCTGCTGACTACATGGTACATAAACACATGTAATTGTTTATCCTTATGCCTTGAGAAACAAAGCCTGATTCCGTTTAAAAAAAGAAGTCTATTGTTTATATCCTTGTCACATTAAAATCTGAGGAAAACAGTCATTAGTGTTCTATATAGGGGCCTGTTACATTGGCTTTTGATTTTTTTTTGCAAAAGTTCATCATCGTGCAGACAGAGCCATCTCCTAATTGCACGTTCCTCGTAAGGAAGAACCTGTAGGCCCACATTCAGCTAACCGAGCACTAGGGATGGTAGTTTCAAAGACACCAGCAGTCACTTAGCTTTCCTCTCCATGAAGCTGGTATCAGAAAGAAGCACTGGAAGTTCACACCAGTCCCTTCTGGATATGCCACTTCAGTACCGTCTTCAGTAAATCAGATCGTAAGGAACCACCACATCCAGCAGACGTATGGTACAATACCACCATCACCCCCTGCTCGTGACTGTAAGCACTGACTGTTCAAGTCAGTTTACTGGAAATCTGCACTCCTCACTTCAGCTCCTGACCTATTTATTGCTTGCAGAATAGAAAAGGGTGAGCAAGTTAACAGGGGTTTCTCTGGCACCCTTCATGAAGGGCTATCTGCATTTTGAACAAATCCCTCAGTGCAGAGCAGTACACTAGCAAAAACATATCCAGTTATTACTTATTGGAATTGTACCAGCACCTAAAACCTCAAGACAATGTCGGTGCTACAGGTGCTGTCCAAATGAACAGGGAACAAAATGACAGTCCTTGGCTCAGGAGCAGCTGACAATGAGCCAAAAAGTTCGTCATGGTCTTCTCTAAAGAAAAGAAAAATGTATTAAATCTCTCATTGATGTTGGCTGTTGTTTTAAGTCTTTTTTTGTGTAATAATTTACTTAATGTGGTAGAAGAATCTCCTTTTACAAAAAAAAGAGAAAGTATCCAAATATATTTTTTAAGCATCCAAATCAGCGTGCTCACAAGGAGTGGCACCAACCTGAAATGCTGCAGGAATCCCTCATGGTGCCCAGAAACCCGCAGTCACTTTGTTCCAGCCAACTCTCTCAGCAGTCCCCGGCATGCCTGCAGCCTGAGGATCAGAGCCAGGCCACCAAGGCGGGTAGGAATTTTACTCTACAAATTGCTCCAAATTTATAGAGAAACTCTCAGGGAGTGGGAAAAGGAATTAAAAAAAGGGTCCATTGACAGTACTCTCCCAGTAGAGCAAAAGTCCTCTCCAGGAAGAGGGATGCTTCCTAATTTTAGTGCTCCCAGTGGCAGCAGCAGGACAGCGAGTGCCTCCGAACAGGTGGAGTGTGGGTGTTTGGGGAAGGTGGTGGTATGCAGGTTTTATAAGAGAATGTACTTTTCTCCCTGTCACACAGAGGAGTCAAAATAGGCTGGATCATTTGGCTTGCAAAGCTAAATACCCTCCTTCCCTGACAAGGTATTTCCATACCATTCCCCAAAATGTAAACTTAACTTTTTAAGGGAAAAAGGAAGGGGAGAAAAATGTCTAGCTTTTAAGATGATGAAGAAAACTCACAGAACGTACATGGGCTGTCTGCAAACCAGTGCACTGATATTTGAGTCTGAACAGAGAAATACCAGCTATCCTGTATCACGTCACAAACCAAACAGACATGGTTAAAAAGCTACTGTTCGCTTTTTTAAAGCCAGCCGAAGCAGACTGCCCTCTGTTGAAGCATGCCATCTCGCACACCCTAAAGGCTCTGACATTTCATTCTGATGCTGCAAGCGGACAGAGCCTGGGGCAGCTCTACTGTCTATGTGTCCCATTTGACCTAATTTGACCCAGCACTCCCTACAAGGCCCTGGGCTGCGCCAGTGGGACGTAATAAAGACCGAACGCAGGGGATGGAGCAAGGCTTCCTCCTGAGGAAGCAGATGACCAACCGCAGCAGGACTCTCTGGTGCAAAGGAGCAGAGGTTTGCCTAAAGGGATGGGACAAAATGGCTCCAGGGACAATGGTCCTTTTCAGCTTACAACCGTTAAAGCCACAGTGAAGTGATGATACAGCCAAATAATATTTTGCTTTCTAGCTATCATCTCAGACTTGTGTGTATTCCAGTTCACACAGGACAGAAAGCCTCCCATGCGAAGTACGGAAAGGTAAGGTATTTCATGTGCTGAAAGCACTTCAACTTTTACAGCGCGCATCTACACCTGATGTGAAGCCTTCAGTTTCCTCTTCTGACAGATACAGCAATGTTTAGTGGCAGTGGACAGGAAGGCAAAACATAGAAAAAAAACGACCTTTAACGTCTGTCTCAGACCGATCCCTTTGCCTTTCCACACTTCCGCACTATCCTACAAATAGAAAAATATCCCTGAATCTAAAGAGAGGTTGTTTTGTATGGAACCCTTCCTCTTGTTTCGTAGAGTCCTTCCAGCCTTTAGCAGGAAACAAGTTTTTCAGGTGGCATGAATGTAGTACCCTCTTTTTATTAGCAATTATAATTTGAGTTATCCTGGGTCTAGAGACATATTAACATGCACTTCATACTGCCTAAATGATGCCAGGCACGCAGTAATGCTTCCAGAACATCTTCAGACCTCCTGGAAACACTAAGTTCGTCGATCTCTGAGAAAGGCAGAAGCACAGAGCTGGTGGCACACTGGTACACTGCAGCACCATGGAGAGGAGAGGGCTTCCGTGTGCCCACTGGTTTTACAGCAGCTACTGCATCTGGAGCTCGCCAACACAGCAGAAAACGTGTTCTGTGCAAGATGAGACTCGTGTTGTAAACAGATAAGCTTGATGTTGAGAAAGAAATAGAAAGTGAAATCATGGTTGGTGGTAAAGGTCGAAGCAGAAGCCTATGTCTCTTCCACATAACTAGAAAGAAAATCCTCTAATTTGTGGCTGTTGTTTACATCCTCCATTTGCTTCTTCCCATTCTGCAGCTTGACATGAAATTCTTTCCTTGTCTGACCTCAAGAAATTGATTTAGAATGACAAGAGTCATGAACATCATTTTTATTTTGCTAGTTGACTTCTCTTTGGTTCCACTCTTACTTTCCAAAGAATGTGGAAGTATTTTGTTCTTAGCTTTTAGAAAATCGGAGCTCTTCAAGAACCTAACTATTAAGCCGTAACTAAATCTCTTTAAAATATTAACAAAATAAAAAAACCAAAAAAATCCAGCCATGGTTATAGAGGAATTCAGTGTTTTTGAAGTGTAAGATGTTTTGTAACATCCAAGCTGTTCACTCCATTAGCGTGAACAAATCTTCCTTTTCCACATGTCCAGGAATTTCAAAAAGTTGGGGATACTTCTCCTGGCCTCTATTACAGAGATACTATGTTTAATTCCCTTTCTTTTAAAAGCAAAGATTTGAACGTAACTTTAAAATGAAAGCCCCCCAGTAAACATTTTGTCATGGGGTTGCACCACCTCTGTAACTTTTTGTCTATCTGGTTTTCTTTCCCAAGGACACTTTCAGTCAGAAGTTGAACGGAAGCTGAAAAATCTCCAAAGCCATTTGGGGCAAGAAGCTCACTTTTGGAAAGAAGAGACAGACTAAAGGGTTACTAGTATTTCCAAGATGTACAGACGGGATGGGTACTAGCATTGTTTTAAACTAGCAACTGAGTTAGTCTTCCTTTCTCTCTTGGAAGTAACCTCAGAGTGAAGCGTTACAGATAAACCAGCCATGAACAGACACAACCGCTTGCAAAAAGCCACACGGATAGAAAATAAGCGCGGAAACCGCCACCAGAGAGGGCGCGGGCTCTGCCCGGCTCCCCCCGGCCCCCCACAGGAGCGCAGCCCGCCCCCCGCCTGCCTCCCGGGAGGGGCCGAACCCCTTCTCCCCGATGCCAGGTGCTCACCGAAGGTCAGCGAACACCACGCCCCGCGCGGTGCTTCTGCCTAAGGGCGTTTAAAAAAGCAATTATTCCTCCCGCAGGCTTCAGGAATGAGACTGGGAAGGATGCAATCGCAGCTAACACCAGTGCGGAGCAGCAGCAGCAGCAGCCGCCCGGGAGCGGGCGCGCCCGCACGGCACAGAGGCCGGGGCGCTGCGGGCGCCCCCGCCAGCCCCGCGGCCGCCCCCCGGGCTCGCCCCCGGCCGGCTGGCTGAGGCGGGAAGGGTCGGCGGGGCGGAGCGGGACTCACCGACCTGACGAGGGGCCCCAGCTGCAGGAGGTGCAGCAGCAGCACCAGCGGGCGGTCGCGGCTGACGTCGCGGTGGATGAAGACCAGGCTGAGCTGCACCAGCGCGCACGGCAGGAGGGCGAAGAGCAGCGTCAGCCACTGCCACATGCGGTCCCCCGCCGCGCGGTACGCGCCGCTCAGGCACAGGGCGGCCGCCGTCTCGGCCACGAAGAGGACGAGGGAGATGAGGACGGAGCCCGGGAATTTCATCGCCGCCCGCCCCGCACCGCCACCCTCCCGCGGGGCGCGTTCTCCGCCGCGCCGCAGCCGCCCCCCGCCCCGGCCCGCCCAGCCGCCGCTGAGGCGCGGCGCGGAGCCGCACGGCGCTCGCTAGGGGGCGCCCGCTACGGGGAGCCGCCGGCGCAGCCTTCGCCCTCACCGCCCGGGACTGGCCCGGGGCAGGCGCGGGGGCCGCTCCGGTGTGGGTGGGCTCGGCTCGGTGCTCCCGGGGCTTCATCGTGACGGCGGCGGGGCTGGGGCGTACGCGGAGGAGCGCTCCTCGGTGGCGCTGCGGCAGCCAAAGGCGGCGCACGGGGGGCACCCCCTCGTCTCGTCTCCTTCGGCCGTGAGCTACATAACTGAGCTGGGCGGGGAAGGTGGGGCTGCCCTTCACGGGGACCTCGGCTGGCTGGAGAAATAGCCTGAAAGGAGCAGGCAAGGGCAAAGTCCTGCACCTGGGAGAAAATAACCCCTACAAAAATAAAGGCTGAGGGACAATCGATTAAAAAAAAAAATGCAGAAAAGGAGCTGTGAGTCCCGGTAACCCTTCGGTGATGCACCTCGTTCAGAGACCTTCTCACCAGATCAGTGAGCCTGGTGGCAGAGGTGCTCTCGTACCCCCTTGTCAGGTGGCTCTCACCCTAGCTTGTCAGACCTTTTCCCTCAAAGGTTCCTGGGATCACAAACCCCAAAGCTCTGCTGCAACACCAGCTGTTGTTCTGCAGCCCGTGCCTACTGTCCCTGAGCCTTTCCCCTTCACCAGCAGGAGCCAGATCACCCCATGCATTTCTGCCTTGCCACCAGAGCTCTGGAGTCATTCTGGGTCCGCACAAGGTCAGCCTGGCAGTATCACTGATGCCTGCATGGGAAAGCAGCAAAAGGTAATAGCCCGAAGGCAAGACAAGTCTTTGCAGTCCCTCTGCAACATCCTGAATCTGAGCACCTGGCAAGAAACAAAGCTCCTGAGGTACCAAGTCACGTTGGCAGATGGTGCCTGTATCCCGCACAGGGGGACTCTCCAATCACCGCCACTTCTTTCCTCCTCTTTGTGCAGGTACTTGGTTCATGCTCAGCTGGCTTTGATGCCTCCTCTTGATAGATCTTGTTTCTCCTTGCCTGTCCCCAGGTAATTGCAGATCTGCATGTGCAGATTAGCTACAGACCTTAGACCTACCACGTGTACAATAGGAAAGGCAAGATATGGAGTTTGAGATGCTGTTAGCCTATTCATGGGAAAACACTAATGGCCACTTCTGCATGTCTGCTACTATTCTTTAATGCAACTTAGGTTGCCACCAGATTTATAGAAAAAATGCCAGAAAGATTTTGTTTGGGCCATTTCTTGAAGTGCCTTTGCACTGACAAACCTGGAGTCCCATTGCTCGGCTCTAGCTGAGCTCAGCTCATGATGCCAAAGAAGGAAACTTTGTTACGGGCAGGCTTAGGTGAATTTAATGCTCTGATGCTCTTCACTGGGAATGGAGGGGTCTTTCTGGAAAGAGAAGAGGCCACATGTACTCGGATTTAAGCAGGTTGAAAATAAACACCTAAGTGGGTAACATTAACCTACAGGCCAAAAGCAACCCGTTTTCTCTTCTCTCGGGGGAAACTACCACGAGGTAGTTTTACCTCATGGCTATGTGCAGCCTGTCTCTTCTTTCCAAAAGTTTTATCTGATTTTTCAGGTGAATGATTTTACTTTTGATAACACAGTACCACTGAAAAGGTTTTGGAGCCCTGAGTCATGACTGCTCCAGGAGGAAAAGCTGCTGACACTATGGAAGGTAAGTACGGAAATAAGCAATCCAATGCAAAATCATATTGTTTAAGGTTGGGCTTTTACTTAAGGCAAAATATAATCACAGCTTTAATATACATAATATGGATATACACAGTTTGTTCTGCCACTATGAAGCTTAGTATTATCACTGCTTTTAAAAAGCTATAAAATCTAGTTTCTATCATAATCTACAATATAAAACTAATACAATAAACACATTCTGAAAGATCACAGTGTTTAAAACATCAAAAGAGCAGGGGTCCTGCTTTTAAACAATAAGGTGCATTTCTGTAGAATCAAATCAATCTTGATTCTATAGGGCCTGTACCATACTATGGCTGAGAATGGCTATTACACTGAGAAACCAATCTAGGGTGCAGCATGTACTCAAGAAACAAACAGTTATGTTGGAATATATTGAATAATCAAGTGTCACCAACACAAACTAGACATGAAATAACACCCTTTCTTAGTAATGCCATTTAAGTTCCCCGTACTTTTTATTGGTATTGGCATTCATGTATATTGCAGACATATTGAGGGAAAATGGGAATAAAACTGCTGTCAAATAGGGCTCTGCATATGCAAACACCTGTGCTTTCCTCTTACTATACGAACAAGCCTTACTAATTCCATAGGACTCCTGTGTAGAGGAAAGTTTGCAGGCTTGGGGCCCAGAATGATGCTGTTTTGCCCGTTTCACACCTGTGGAAGGACCTAACCTTGCATGCCTGAAATCAAGTGGAGATTCACCATTGACATCAGCAGGTGGCATATCAGGCCCATAAAATGAGCACAGGAGGCCACACCAGTGGCAAAATCAGACCATTGTTAGAGGAAGTCTTTCTTCTCTTATGTGTGGTCATGTAATGAAGACAGAAGCAGAGTTCAGTTTCTGATCAGACAGCCTTTCTCTTCTATATGAAGTAGAAATAAATGTTTGAATAGGATTTGTTTTCTGTTCACTATGGGATATAACTGATGTCAGGACTTCTACATAACATTTTCTGGGGAGTATGCATGTATAGTCATGCAGTGCTGTTGCTGCATATCACTGCATTATAAAGTATCTTTTATTGAAATATCATTATACCACTAGGCAAAATAAGTTTTTAATGAATTTTCTGCCATTCTAGTTGGTATTGCTGTACTTGACCTAAATGCCTCCACCTTCTCTTTGAGTCATGCAATGAAAAAAGTCAAGGGACTCCCTTCTAAGTATTACAAATAAATAATGGCCTTATGTATTTTCAAGCAGATATTACTATTTATAAATTTACTTTTTTCAGAGCGTGATGTAAAATTTTAAATACACAGGGTACAGGACCAACAGTGACATCAGTGACAGTACAAATTAGGAGGTGTAATAGCTCAAAGGCAGGTCGACAAATTGGTGCATGTTGGCTTTTTGGATCTATTTTTTTTAAAGTGCCTAAGCATCGATAGTCTACATCACTTTTATTCCATTAAATGATAGGAGTAGGCAGTAGGTTCAGCTACAGTCAACTCCTTCACAGGCACACTTTTTTCAGCATATGATGACTCTGCTGTAATGGCAATGAAGCGTTGTTCAAGGCAGCTAAAACCTGTACAGTGCACCTTGTACCACTAACTGTGCAATGAAGCAAACTGTGCTATTCTCTTGGAAAATGCCTATTCACATCCCTAAATTGCTGTATTGTTTTGTGGGCCCTGAGCATTTTTGGTTTATGGCTTTGAAGTATGTTGTTCCCTCAGTAATGTGATTTTTGGTCATTTTCTTATTTCTTTTCAATTTAGCTTTCTGCTGCTTAGTACTTAGTCCAGGAGATGTTTATATAAAATGAAATGTCTTCTCAGAGCAACCTAGACTGTGCTGTTAGCCAGCAATTGCTCATCAGCATAGTTCTTCACAGGAAAATTGCTCTTTAAAATCTGCAGGGCAATCCTCATTCCTGATATACTAATCTTCCTACGGATTAGAATATGCACTCATGCCAGTGAATATTCAGGGTATATAGGAGAAGATTACCGCACCTGAGATTTACTTGGCAGACCTCAGAGATACTCTCTGTCCATGGATCTTATAAGTCCAAGTAACAAGGATATATTCTCAAAATGCATGCGTATGCTAAAATAGGTCACTGTTTGCATAAAACATGCAGTATGTTGGCAGATGCTATAACTGTATATGCAGGTAACGATGTAAGTACAAAAATTTGATTGCTTACAAAAGTTTCCATTTGCACATATTGCACCTGTATGTTTCTGAATACATCAGATACCTACATTTCATTTTTTCCACAGTATTTTAAAAACTAATCAGTATTCTCATCATAGTCTCTACAGGTCCATATAATTACTGTTAGAACATCAAAGTGGCATTACTTAATTTCACAGAGTAGCAAAAAGGGTGACCACTTTACTTGCATTCATTTGTGCATACTTCCCAGAAGTATTTAGATGTGTATTTTGGGATGTTTAGCCATTTCACTTGGTTTTGATTGTCTTAATAGAATTGAGATACTAGAGAAGTGAACATGATCCCTAGAAAGTCTCTCTTTGTTTTATTTAATGATGTAAAACATCAGTGACAGTTGTTATACAGTATAATGATTTTTCCTTAGCAGGTGGGAAATGGCAGAGCCAGTGAGAAGAGACCACCTGGGAGTGTAAAATAATGTAATGCAAATAAGTGGATCACCCCTCTTAAATAAAATTAATCAATCTTATTTTCAAGAACAAAAGACATGGGCTGCTGCTTCAGTCTTCTGAAGTTATTCATAGGTTGGGAAAGAAAGGCAGGGAAACTGAAGGAAACAACGATGCAAACAAAGCAGATACTGAAAGCGGTGGCACAAAACGAATATGTTCCCATGCTGAGAAGTTGTGAGTAGCAGAAAAAAAATAAGCTATATTTGTCAGAACTGTACTGTTGAAACATATTGCATCTGGCTGTATGAATCCTGGGATCACCAAATCTGGACATTACAGATCTAGTTTCCCTCAAAATTATTCTGTGACAGTAATCTATGGATGACCTACCAAAAGTCATGAATAGTATATAGCTCCTTAAACTGATTTGTAATCTACAGATTTACTCACACACAGCACCACACAAACACAGGTACATCACAAATAAGCACCAATACCCACACAATGCATCCTCTTTGCTTAAACAGCATAATCAGAAATACTATTATATCACTTAAATTCCTATTGCCTACACTTTAGTAACTAAACACAGTCAAGAAACTAATGTGCAAACGTGATGTAGTAGCTTGTGTTTTACACTTTGAAAGAGGCTCCTCAAGTTTCTGGTAACACATTTTGTCACAGCACCATGGCACAATCTGTTCTGGAATACACTTTTTCAGTCTATTAGGGCCTGATTTGGGAGCAGGAGGGGACAGCATCCCACCAAGAACGTCTAGCAAAGGTTGCATGATCAATTTCTCAAAGCAGTAAGGAGGGAACACAAAGGACCTTATGTTTTTATTACACTGAGAAGTGCCAACAGCTCTGCTCAGGTTGCTTTCCTGTCAGTGTCTTAAAAGCAACAAATAAAGGTTGCAACAGCATGTATGCAACAGCGTATGTAGTACAAAGGAAAAAAAGCAGACAATTAAGAGGAGGAAAAAGATGAAAAAACTCCGCTCATTTAATGATTGGCATTTTCAGAAGAGCCTTGGGGGTATATTTACAGTGTTGAGAAGCTGTGACTACAGCACTTCTAGTAGCCACTTTAACCCAGTTAAGTCAGGCAAGAAAAGTCACAAAGCTCTAAGAATGAGCTCAAACTGCCCTGTCTGATGAAACAGATGATTAATTATGTTCCAAGATTTTATAAGATGTATCCCATCAGACTGGATGTTTATGTTACTGTTACTGATCTTAAGTGTCAGTAAACAAAGTTTGTGTGCTGCCCTTGCCTTTGTCAGTGCTGAACTCGCATAACTTGCAGAGCAACATTTGGGACCCAGATTTTGAAAACTGGGTGGTTGCATGGGTTTTCTTATTGTTCAATGGACTAGCTCTTACTCAAATAACTATTTTCTTACTTACAGGATTAGTATCAAATGAAGACAAACACATGGCTTCATATATGGAGAATGGTTGCAGAGACAGAAGATTTGTTTTACAGGTGCTGTTGGACACAACACAGAGCAGATCAGAGTCTCCTCTGAATGTAAATCAGAACGAATTAATTCTACAAAGAGACATAGAGGGGTAAACCACTAGAAAACTGACACCGAGTCCTTAATATATATTTCCTGCATTTATGAAGAATTACATTAAACAATAAATGCAACCATGACCGTTGGAAGTTAAGCATAATAAAATGGAGTCATTTTATCTACTGCTATTATGGTAAATTTTAATATATATGTGGTATACGTTACAATATCAGCATGCATGACTTGATCAGGGTCTAAATTACTGTACTGATTTATCGTGCTCTAAATTTATTGAGGTTTTGGCAAAGATCTTCTTCAAGCATCTCCTGAGAAATAACCAGCTGGAAATAATTAAATGTCATGGCCCACTGATAATTAAAAAGTAGGCACTGAGGACAAAATCAAAAGGTCATGATTACTATTCTGATATGCGTAAATTCTGTTAGGGCTTAAGTTTGGAGTTGTTTGGGTTTTTTGACCATGCAGTTATCAAAACACTAGGTGTTTTTGCTTTATGTTGGCATGTCTGAATAAAAGGATTGGCAATAAATGTAGGATCACAACAGCTTGAGTCTAGATCATGGCAGAACCTATTTCTCTGTCTTACAATAGGACAGAATACAGTTACAGTAGCTACCTAAATGCTCTGGTACAAATGTCGTTACTTACATGTTTTAGCTGAGTGACATTACCCTACAATAAATACTGAGACTGCAAAGCTATTGACCAGAGGGAAAAAGTGGATAGGCCAAATTTTACCTTCCTTAAACATTTGTTTAAAAAGGTTCCAGTTATGAAATATATTAGACACCTGCATTACAGGAAGCAACGAGAGAAGAATCCTAATAGACAGGATCTTCACTACTGACAGTTGACTTTGCTCTGACCTAACAGGAGCATTTCAACCTGTCTGGGCAGAGCACGCGCACATCTCCATTGACTTTTTGATTTAGCCTCACGTGTATACCTCCCTGTGAAATACGTACTCCTATGTGTACACATCTCACTGCTCAGAGTAACAAAGTAAGTGACATTAATGGCTTTCTTCAAAGACCTTTTATCCCACAAATAATAAACACATAACAACTGTATATTGAATTTTAAAATTTCCATTCACCAAAAAATCCCTAAATTCTTGACAAATTGATACAGAACTGCATTGCTTTATTCACTAATGAAATACAGTTACTTCTATGATTAAGTAATTAATTAGAGCTGCACAGTGCAAAATAGCAGAAATCCTGAGCTGCAGCTCAGAATAATGCGAGCCATCTGGTTAAAATAACAGTGGAAAGAGTAGGAATGGGATTACTATATTAAAATGTGGAAGGATTGCAAGACCTGGCTCCAACTTATACCCTGATCAAGGCCCACTGAAATTAAATGGGAACTTTAATCCATTAGGCATTAAAAAGAAAGAAACTGTAATCTCCTCCATCTGAGAATGCAGGAAGAGAGACTGCATTGTTTGGCAGTGCATGTAGGTCAGCTTTTTCACCCTAACTGGAATTTTTGACATACTGGTCTTCCTAATCTGTCTTTAAAGGTAATTGCATTATTCCCATATAAATAAAAATAAATAAATAGTAAATATATTTTAAATACAGATACTGATTTTATAGTTTTTTTAGTACAAATCTACATTAGCATTTTCTTTAGCTTTCAAGTACCATGTCATATATATAATACATATAAAACAGCATATAATTGCAACCTTAAGTGCTAGTGCAACTAGTGTTGAGCAACCCATTTATTTCTATAGCTACAAATCATTTGGGCATATACATTATTTTGTTAACCAGGAAACAAAGCATTTTTGAGTTTTGTTATCAGGTTTTTCTTAAGATCAGTATGCCATGCAAGGTTTGCATTCAGTTTGCAGGGTTTCTAGTGAACAACTCATCAAGGAAAATAGATTTTCCATTCTCTCAAATATGTATGTTATTGTTCAGAAATGCTGCTATAGGTAATTAATTTTTAAAGGAAGCTTTTGTATCACTGAGCAATACTTGTCTAGTAATGCTCTACCGAGAAGAAAGCATCTGCCTGGTATATCTTTGCTATAGAACTTTTTGATCCAAGTTTTCTCTGTGGCTCCACTAATCTTCCCTGTGACAGGGAAAGTATTGACAAGAAGTGACACGGTTACAGTAAATCAGTAAGGAGACAAGCTTCTTGCCACAGACTGAGCTCTGAAAGGAAGGGTCAAATTCCGTTCTCATTTACACACATGAAACCCCACTAGCTGAAATGAACCCGTGAAACTGCAGGCTGAATATATAGCTATCTACACAACTATCATTATATGCATATGAAGATGAAAGAGCTCCAAGACACAAGTATTTCTAATACATGTTACTAGAACTAGTAGATGTGGTTTAGGTAAAAAATCCCAGATTTTGCCTTTGTGCAGTGTAGTGACACGTCTATGACACCCTCCCCGATAAGTGCACCGCTGCATGAAGACTAGTTTTTGCAGATCTCTTTTTAAAACCTACTGGATGCATCACTGTTTCTTCTCTGCATGTCCCTGTAATTCTAGCCTGCCTTTTTTCTTCTCCTGTGTAACCACCAAATTAAAAATTGGATAATGCCCCTTTCTCTCTCACTTGAATAATTACATTTTGCTTCTTATTACAGCTAAATATCTACCCTATCAGATTCAATCACTTCCCCCATTTTTTTTCACTGACCCATTTTTTTTGACCGCACACTTCCCTCCCAAAGCCCCAGTGTATTTTCTTTTTCACCTGACTCCCAGCTATGTTAAGGCTAGTGTTAGTGGTACCACTGGCTTGTTTTGTAAATAGCCTCTCTTGACAAATATGTGAAACCGCAGTGCCCTCTCCCATCGCCACCAGGATGTGGCCCTGGAGAATGTTACTCTCTAGACAAAGACACTGAAGAGAGGAAACTCTGCTTGGTTGGGTTGCAGCAAGTCAGTCAGGAAACACACAGTTCCCGAGAAGCCTTCATACAGACTGTATAAGCTTTCTAATGCCCGGGAACCAGCTTTAAATTCTTCTGTAAATAAGAACTCTGCGAACCTAAGAAACAGGGAAAAAAAAAAAAGAGAGTTTGTTATTATTTGGTGTTCCTGTATATTTAGTTATTTGCTGTTTGAAAGCATCATTTTAACAATATTCAATGATTAAAAGAAGTAGAATGTTCATTATTTAACCTCATGTAGAAATTTTTCACTCTCCAATTTCCACAATAAACTGAGGTCCATGAGATCTAGAGAAGCCAAACCTTTGCGAACTGTCCATGTGTTATGCTTCTTTGAGAGCTATAAACTTTTTCTGGTTTCTGTGAGACATATTATTACACAAATACTTTTTAATAACTTTTATCTTGGTTGTTATTTCAGCAGGATGCAAGCAATTTTTTCATCCATGCAACAAATTCTGTAATGCTGAAATAATTAAAAAATAAAATGTTCTCACTTCAAAGCAAACAGCTGAAAATAAGTCACCCTAATTACTATACCACTTCCCCTTATTATTCTATGCTGTAAGGAAAACAGTAACAAACATTCAATACTATCTTTTCAAACATGTACAGTAAATTACAGAAATAAAATTAAAGATAATTGCAGCACTGTGACAGAATTTTCAGTGGGATACTCTTCCTTGCATCAGGACAAAATGGAATTAACCCCACTAGCTAAGCCAAACAGCACAATGACAAACTGGCCAAAGCTGGGAATGATAAAGTCAAAAAACAGTAAAATAACAGCAAAGCAGGTCCTATAGTTATTTTCCATGTTTAGTAGTGAGGGAGAGTGTTAAATGCTCTGAAAACCAGAACAAATCAATGTAACAAACAGCATCACATTTTACTTTGCTCCTGGACTTGGGTATGCAACTTGGCTGTTCTGACCTCATGTGCGGATGGGACCTGGACGCGTGACATTCCTCCCCATCCACCCTGGTACCCTCCAAAGGAGTGCAGGCTCACAGGCAGGGAGGGAGGGAGACTGGGAGAACCCAACACTTCTCGTGCCGCAGGCAGCCTGGAAACAGAACTGCAGGGCTCCCCGCAGAGTGTGTCTGCCGCACAACTCAGAGCTAGAATCGCACCTGAGGCTTAAACACTCAGGTTACACCTGAGGGTGGTGATCACAGACTCTGAGCAGCTTTATACATGTTCCTGAAACTTCCTGGTATTACCCGGAATCCTGAAAGGTAGGAATGCTAACCTTTGTGCCCTGTATATGTATTTAGAGTTTCCAGTGAGCCTATACAGCAGCAGGAACACATAAGCACTACCAGCCACTCCATGGCATATTCCAGGTCCCTTCTTCAACAGGCCCTTCTGCCAAGTTAGCTCTCCGCAGCGGATACAAGTGTCCAGATATTGAGGCTTCTTGGAAACCAGGTAGGCTTTGGCAAACAGATATGCAATGCCTGGGAAAATAGCAGTGAGATTCTTTTGTAATAAGTAGGCCAAGGGTTTCATAGAACACATAAGAAAATAAAGATTAATACACTAAAAAACTGCAGTCTCATGCTCTATACATGTCAACGTTACATATCTACATGCTACATTTGGAAGGGAATCTGGTATGCTAAAAAGCACACAGTAAGACATGCTTATCCACTCCCTGTGACAACACCACTTTCAATCTTTTCAATACATTATTGAATTTCAGGGTTTACTCTAATGTTCCCAGTCTTTTATCAATTTAAAACAGTAGTCACATTTTTGCCTTTAAAACAGTAAACTCTTAGCACTATCTTCTATTGGTTTCAAATCCCTATTCCCCTCACCTATTTACACTGACAGAAACACAAGGATGGGCAAGATAATTTCTTACCTTGGCAACAGACAATTTTTTACCGAATGAGAAAAAGAAACTTGCTTTTTTTTTTCAGTAGGGCCTATGTTGCTTTATTCTAGTTATAAACAGTTATGCAGACTAACTTCTGTTAAAAAAAAAGCTATTTGGCTTATTTTTAGAGGGGATTCAAATAAATTAATCATAAACTTCAACAGAGCACTGCACAGCTCAGTTCACGGTAACCTTTAAAGAATGCATATGACACATACCCAAATCAAGTGCCTAAGGAAATGTTTAGAATAGCTCACTTGTGGTCTGAATATAAGATACACTGAAGTAGCTGAAAAGTGTTCTTGTAAACTACATGTGCGTTACTACCCAAGAACAGTGATGGGATACAGGATTTTCTGGGGAAGAACAATACTAATTAATGAATTTACATGTCTCTAAATGTCTCGTAAAGTAAATTCTTTATGCCCTTTGGGATTTTGTCACTTTGGTCAAGTCTCACTGCATATGTCTCCACTAACAGTTAAACCCAAGTCAAAGGCCACTCTCAAGATACTGAAACAGAAAGGACATCTTCCCTGCAGGTTTCATCACTGGGCCAGCCATGCTGTAGAAGTAATTTTTTCCTCTTAAAAATAAACAGGTTGGTAAGCAAAAGCTCTTTTCACTTCACTTCACTTCGTTAGAGTGCGAGAGCAAGAAGCTTGATCCTTAATTGTACCAACAAAAAGATAATGCATCAGCAGAAAGCATATTTAATGAATGTTAATT
This sequence comes from Nyctibius grandis, assembly GCF_013368605.1. Lineage (NCBI taxonomy): Eukaryota > Metazoa > Chordata > Aves > Nyctibiiformes > Nyctibiidae > Nyctibius > Nyctibius grandis. The sequence goes on from NC_090659.1 coordinate 28,970,724, forward strand.
ATAATGTACTTTTTTTGTAATTTAAATAGAACATCTTTAAAGGCAATGCATCAGTGCTCATAGACATTCTTTAATAAAAGTAAGTTTTTCTGTAACCTTCTAAGGCTCATGTTACCAAGCTAATATGACTACTTAGCAATAAAATTCTGCCTGGGGGTAAAAAAGCAATTTCAATATACAGCATTACTTGCCAAAATTGCTAAGGTATAGGATTAGATTCTGAACTGATAGACATCAGCCTTACCTCATGAACCCAGACTAAGGATTGATTCTCTTTTTCTCTGAAAAGCAGTTTTATATGGGTGACTTTCAGAAAAAATGCCTCTTGCTAGTACAAACTTCCCTTCACATAAAAATACTTTGGTCAAATTTATGCATTATCCATGTAATAAGTGCAGCTTAAACTTTGATTCTGATGAGGGGGGAGAAAAGCTATTCTGAAGGCCTTCCCAAAACTCACAGATGTGTCTGTATCTGTGTTCCCTTGCACACTAGTTCTCTGTCCAGCCATATGCTGCCTTTTGACTTGGCTGTACCATTCTTTGATGTCTTGTCATGAAAGGGAGCAAGAGCGGAAAACATACAGTTCACCAGAATTCTTTCAGCTGTGATCACCTAAGCTTTTAAGGCAGAAAATACACCTATCCTTCCCGCCGCTTCAGTAATAAATAAAACACTCCTAATTGCAAGAAAAAGCCTAAATAGTTTGCCTGCATCTCATAAAATGTCAAAATCGGTCAAATTTAACCTGAGATTATCTTCTACATGGAATCACCTAACATGGAAAAGCAATGTGATCAGCATCTGGCTATTCATAGCATCAATGGGAAAAGAACCTGGAGCTCCATGACACCAGTGTACAAGCTCATTCTCCCGCTCGATCGTCTCTCCCAACTCAGGAGGCCAGTTGCTGTTCTGTTCTTGGTCCATAAGAAAATCAATGCTCTGCCACACAAGCTCCTGATCTGCTGGCTGCAGGTACTCATAATAGGAAAGCAACATCTGAAGGATTGATGAAAGCCCATGTGCTGCACCTGTAAAGAACAGAAACAGTCAAATTAGAGAGTAGGTTTAGGGTCTACCTCCATCTCATGGCAACTTTCCCTCAGGACAGATTTCCTTGTCAACTGCAAAGCACTTTCATCTTCTTTATGCATATTTCAATAGTGCTTGGAATAAAAGCTTTCTAGGTGCATGACACTATGATCTGTTACTACTTCTGTCATTTCCAGTTCTCTTAGCTATGCAAAAACACATATGAATTTTTTCTGTTCTCACTCTGGCATGACTGAAACTCAGTGCACGAAGTTAAATTGAACCTAAACTGAACCTAAACTGAATACTGTTTCAAGATGTTATTCTTCTTGACATACTACTGAATTGGGACCACGATTCTGAAGTCTTTATTGAATCCAAACTGAAACTGGACCATAAATTATATTCCCAGTTACTGACTGACAGTATCAATCAGCTAAAACCTGAATTTCAGTGCAAGAACTGTCTGTACCTGCCAGGGTCTGTGGAGCAGAACCACTCAGTGACTTCTCCCTCTGCTCCCCTGCCAGAGGACTCACTAACATCTGCAAACCAATCTCATGCTTTCTGCAGTGTGATATTGTGCCTTGAGGACCCCACTCAGGACCTGCTCAACGACCTTTCACCGCTGCTTCAGATGAGCTTCAACTAAGCTGCTTGCGATGGGTAGGACCTGACCATAGGTCATCTACACAGAGCATCATTTTCAAAGTAGTTCATGTGTTTTACTCACCAAGATATTCTGTTCCGTAGTAGGAATACATAAGTGGGAATGGTTTCCTCTTCTTCACTGCATACTGCTTTCCTGATTCTAGTATGGCCAGGCAAATTGATTTTATTTGTGCTGGGGTCAGTACCTAAACAGAAACACCAAAAGAAACATCAAGTCTATTAAAATAATTTTATTTGTTAGACATCTTTCAGTACTCTGCTTTTTTGCTGGTACATGACACAAAGTACTGCCTTTAATCTTATGAGCATGCTGTAATGTACATCATTATTAAGAGTTCCTTACATAAAACAGTAAATTTACATAATGTTTCTCAAAAAGAGAGTTTCATCCTATCTCGGGAAAGTCAATGTCAAATCTTTAGCTGCACAGATGAGGTGAAAAGAAGCCCACTAAGAGCTCCTGCCTTTTCTTCCCAGAGATACATCAGTCTGATGGAAGCTGACAACAAGCACCAGGCAAGCTGCAAAACAACAGCCTCCAGACTGGAGAAAGAAACATTATGAGAAGACAAAGGAAAACAGACCTAGAGAAGAAGTAAATGTTACAGGCTTTATTGGGACATACTGAGCTAGACAGATTTTTCTCAGACAACATAAAAGAGAGGAGGCAAGGAAGAGGGTACTAAATTTTACTGAAAATCAGTACTACATATGTGGGTTCAGAAACATCTTAGTAAAAGAATCAGGCCTTCTTATTTCAAGAAAATGCTAAGAAAAATGAAGTGCAAGACAGTTTTCTCTGAATAGAGGCTAGATATGTTTATGGGACTTTATCGTCATGAACAGGTCAACACTGCCTTTAATATAGTCCTAAGAAATGACTAATACCTTACTCTTAGTGGTGTCAAAAGTAAGATTAACAAATCATATATTTCACCAGACATGAACTTTTCGAAGTTACTGACCTAAAGCATTCAGTGAGGCAGGTTTTAACTATAGCTCTAATGATATGCAATTCACTGCAATCATCCGCAATTTCCATCTGCAAATAGAGACATCAGCCACATCTGTACATTACTGACCAATACCTAGGTCACTAACATAATTCAGCTGAAGTAGTGTTTTGGCTTTAGGGGAAAGCCTGTATGGCTTCAGCTGTATTTTGCAAAAGTATATTTCAACTTATGAAAAGAAAACTGAGAAAGAAAAAAGGCAAAATGAGGCAAGAAAAAAAGAAAAAGGCTGTAGAAATAGCCTTGACAAGATAAATGGTAACCTTAAAACTAACTCGAATATCAAAATAATGTCTTCAAAATGTTTCTGAACACATTTGGTTTTGATATAATTTGTATTATTATAGGATTTACAATTACTTCTTCAAGTTTAAAAAAAACCTGTTAGCATTAAGTATGGAGGCAACATCTGTTACAAACTATATTCTCTCATTTGGCATGTAAAAGATGCTACGGATTAATGTAACTTAGAACTTGCCTGAAAACTAATGGCTGAAAAATCTTGTTTGTCTGTCTTACCTTGCTCCCTGATAAAAAGGCATTTTATTACAGCTGCTCCAAATGACTATGATATTTGTACAACCTGAAGAACAACCTACTTCTGATCTTGATTAGCGTTCTTTAATGATACTGCAGTAGAAGTAAATAAGCTGTTAACATCTGGAGACTTCACTCATTTCCAGTCATTTTTAAATGAATTGTTTTAGCTTCACTGAATTTAAAGAAACGGTTTAAACCCTAAGCAAATGAGGAGATCAGAGACATGGTGAGACACACTGCATTCTCTCCAGAGCTCTCATTTTACTGTCTTGCAGTCTAGGACCTAGTCCTCCAAATCCAATAGTTTGTAAAAGATTAGTAAGGTAACCCTTTAAAAATAAATGTGAAGGATAAGATGTCCTAGTTGTAATTCCGGAAGGCAAAGGCACGCCAATTAGAAAAATAATAATCAGTTCATTTTCTGTATGTAATGGTTCCTTTACTTCGTAAATCAACTGGCTTTCAATACAAACCATGTTTTGCTAAGCTTATTTTTATGTTCAGTGCATTTAATTTTTAAATTGAATTAATGACTATTTTAAAATGCTGACTGTGTATTTTCAATGGATTTAAACTCCTACCCAAATCCAGCCTTGCACAATGCTGCATAAAGAAGTACCAGCTAGCAAGAAATGCATCGTTCACCATTTTTTAATATAAAGCAAGTATAAAAAGTCAAACACTTAAGCACTATAATTACTTATATGTATAGATAGTATACCCTTTTGACTGGCACAATGAAATGTGGTAATAAATGTCACCTCTTTTTCAAAATGAAAAAAAAAAACCACATGCAAAGCCAGATGAAAAATTATTATTTAAAATCATGATTAGAATAGATGATGATAGAAATCAACCCATCCTGACCCACTTCCACATTACTGAAGGAAATGGAAAATAACCTGTATATCTTGAAGGCAGCCTTCACTCTGGTAACTAGACTGACCCATACGCTTAAGGCAGATAGGAGACGTGTCCTAACTAATAGCTAAATAAGAAAATTTTTGTGCTGACTCCAAGTATCTCTCACCAAGTGACTCGATCCACTGACATTGTAGGGCTGCTGCCTGTTTTCCAGAACACCTAAATATGAAGGATTTGTATTTGATCCTTATTTCAGGAAACAGTTGGCTGGAACAGAGACCCTCACTTACCATCATCATTAGTGGCCTTCAAAGGTTGAATGATCAGAGATCACATTTAAGTTCTCCATTGGCTTGCTACATTTTGTTTCAACCAAATCTGTGTTAAAATCTCCTCAGATTTCTTTCACCTTGCCAAGAAATAAGATCTGTGGCTAGTCTCTGTATGCTCCCTCACAGTATCTTTAATAAAACAGCTAAAAACTTACGACCAAAACAACAATCATAGAACACATTAATCATAATCACAGATGGTGTAGCCGTGGTTCTACAAAGTTCATTTTCATTTCAGTGTAGTCGCAATGCCTTCTTGCCCCTGGGAATTACTGAAGCAGTATGTTTAATTAGGGATGGCAAAGAAATAGACTGATCATCCCAAAGGCTTTGAAAGGATAAATTGCATATTGATATCACGTCCTCTTGTGAAAGCTGTCAGATGCTTTGATGAAGAATAAAGCAAACATGAGAATATGCTACCCCAAAAAAATCATACTTGAGATGATAGCTGCATTTTTTGAGAAACTTCTTGAATGTCATTTAGTATGAGCTGGCTACACAGTGGGTAAAATTGTTCTTTATCACATCAGTACTTAGCCAAAAGACTACTGACACTAAGAGATACACTGCTGGTGGTTTAATATTTCAGGTAACTCTTTTTGTATTTTTAAAGACACCACAAGCTATCCTATCACATTAGAAGTGTGCATTTTAGTCTCCTCACTAGACCGAAGTTTGGAATACGTGCATTCCACATTACCCCTGCAATTTCCCTATCAATTGGTCAGTTGAGTTCTTTATTTTCTGTTTTAAATCATTGTCCAGTGATGCTGTGTGCTGCTAAATAACTGTTCCACTCACAGTGGTGACAGCTGCATTCCCATATACCTTTTACTTTAAGCACAATGCTTAAGCAGCACTATAATATTTAGTATTTGTACTACTGCCTGTGCCTTGGAGCCCTGCTAATATTAAAAAAACCCACCGTGATTGTTTCTAAAGTCTCTCCATTTTTCTCTTGTGCCACTGCAGACAATATGTCTTCTCCCATTAAGGCACTCCACAAATTTGCGAATTACTTAAGACAGGTACTTCGTTCAGTAAGTCCCTGTTACAAGTCAGCAAGGAAGTGCTACGTCTACAGCAATCACAGAACACAGTCCTTTTTTGTTAGCAGTATTTCTCAACCTGAGATTGCTTAGTTGGAAGTAAATCATTTCACAACTGCTTTTAATCTATTAAGACAGATTTCATAATATATTGGTTATGACAATGCTAGGCCCTGGATATGTGTTTCGAAAACTGTAGACAGAAACCTTGACCTTGAGGATGAGGAAGAAAGAAGCAGGACTAGCTCTTCTTTGCTTCTGATTACAAAAACATTTTCAGCACTTCATCATTCCTCTGAGTGCTTCCTACAAGCCCCTTGGCTCATGGTTTGCCTTTTGAAAACCACTGCTACATAAAACTGCATACTGTACAGAGTATTTTTGAGGACTGTAAGCTTTTAATTATTTTAAAAGATCTATCTGTATTTATTTTCTTAGAGCTCTTTCCTGTATGTAAGTAACAGAAGGCATTACTGAATGACAAGTATCATTATCTTTTTATAGATGCATCAGTACTTCTAGGAGGTAACAGCTACACTTATGTTATTGTGTAAAAAGCCTTCTTCTATGCATATAAAAAATGTAATATGAATCTAACACATCAAACCTCTCTCTGTCACACTTCTAAAAAGCCATTTACATGAATTTGTTCATACACTTTTTCTGATGCTGTAGAAAGTTTCAAAAATAAGCTGAAAAAAAATGGGTCAGTCTACAAATAACTGAACAGGAGCTTTGCTATTAGTCTCCTATGCCAGCAGAGGGAGCTTGTGAATTAGTTATAATACTCAAAAACGCTGTTAAAAAAAGATACACATCTCCGTTCAGCAGGGCAGCTGACTGAAGCAGAAAGATGCTGGAGCCAGCTTGGTAATTTAATGATACCTTACTGCACTGTGTGATGTTTAAGTTCACTCCTTAAGCTTGATCTTTTTCTACCAAAGACAAGGGCTGGGATTGTTCAGGGACCTTTCTGTGCAATGTCATGGATGGTTTTTTTTTCTTTCAGATGATGGTAACACTTGAAGCCACAGAAGAGTAGCTGGTATAAAGACAGAGGGATCTGCCTGCCCCTAGTGTTATTGCAGTTTGATTGATGTACCTCTCCTGCAAGCACACTGGGAAACCCAGCTCCAAGTGCACAGCTGTCTGCTTTCCTTACGCACAGTGTCAAGTACAACCTTCTTTAAAAAAAAAAATTGAAAACTTTGTTAAAGGAATCGGATTAGTTCCTGAAGTACTACTGATACTGCTGCTAACGCAGTACGTTTCACGCTGTAACAGCACCATGAATAGTACTTTCTAGAGAGTGTACTTTCCCAGATTTCTCATATTAACACAACTACATGACAGTGTGTGTAAACTCAGCTCAACTACTAATATGATTGTGTCAGTTCATTGGAAAATGGTACTTGACTGCAATCTTGAGTAAAGCAGACCGCTATAGAACCCATCAGTATTGCTTGTTTTTAACATGTAAATTTGTGTGTTTTTGAGGCTTGCTCTTTGCCTCAGCAGCATGGAAACAGCAATGTCAGTCCTGTCCTATTTCATGGGTCACTAATCATGAGTCCAATCAGAAACTGAAGGCTGCATTTATTCCCGATGAATCAGATTACTGCTAAAGAAGACAATACAGCACTTTTGTTATTGCTAACAGAGTACAAAATTTCCACAGACCTCACTTGCCAGGACTGTGTAGCACTAAACCCATCAAATTCTGCTTTTAAACCTGTCCTTCAGAAGGGGAAAATTTCAGACTCAGCTGCAAATGAAGTGTTGCAGAAAAGGATGGAGCACAACTTCAGCTAGGAGGCTGTCTGAGAGCAGCTGGTGCCGCTACGCAGTAGGTCAAATGCAATGAGCATCTCTAGTCACTGTGTCTCAACTTAAACACTGGAGAGTTTCAAGGAAAAAACAGCAATCGGCCTTTCTTCAAGCTCCCCCTATCCTGGGTCAATGAAGAGAGAGGGAAAACATGAGTTTCTCTGGTTACACTCTCTTCCTCTTTCTTATCTATCTCCCCCCCAATTAATGACAGGCCCCAACACCTCTCATGCAGCTGCACCAGGGTCTTCTTGGATACAGCTATCTAGTTCTAATACAGTGGCTTTCCTAGGTCTTGGGAAGGAAACAAGAGGTCACCCTCTTTACTTGAAGAAAGTAGGGAAGCACAAGCCCCGGCTCCCTGCTGCTGGAGAACTGAAGCAGGAAGGATGTCAAGGAACAGATCTAAGAGCAGAGCAGTTCAGGTAACCAACGTGACTGAGGAGGTATCAGTCTACCCATTGAGAGCTTAGGTGCTGTTCAGCCGAAGGTGGCTGGTCAACAGCAAAGACAGCAGGGAGTTGCTCAGGAGGACAGGTCCCATCACGGAAGAAGTGAGGTATCCCAGGATGCACTCCTGTGTTATGGCTTTCAAATGGCAGCTGTCTGCACCCCCAGCTGCATGTTCTCTTCTGCCTAGTAGAGGGTTAGAGTTATCACAGAGCACAGACAGCCAATAATTTAATTTCAAGCATCTCTCCCTAGAATTGCACCCATATTCAAGAGCATGAATTGAAAACCATGTTTAAAAACAGTAAAAATACGAAATGTGCAAGTTAACTGAGAAACGAAGCTGGCGCTGCTTGGGGAGGCTTTTTTCTACATTACAGAATTCTACCCCAACTTTTTTCAACAAACAAGTAGAATTCTTCTTTTTTCCTTTATTATTATTATTCAGCAGCCTCATAACGCATGGCTGAGCCATTCTGGGGGCACAGACCCTGGGAACTGGCCAAAACGGATGTATCAGTGATCACCTTTCTGCGATCCAAATCCTTGTTTGGAGCTCCTGTGTGTCAACCACTCCTCCACCAGACATCGGAGCAGTTTATGACAGCTGCAAATGAGCCAGAGATTAGCGCTGCACGGATACTGCTTTCCTTCCACCTATGCTCCCCACACAGGTAGGAGGAAGATTATTCATGTAAAAACCTCTTCATCCATGGAAAATCCTTTGACTCTGTTTAGTCTCAGCCAGAAAGTACACCAGTACACAAGCCCTGTAATTAGCTTATGCCACAACTGCAGTGCAGACCTGTCATTTCCTGATGGGAGATCTATCCTTCTGCATTCTAAATAAGTGTCCCTGACAATTCTGCATTATGATAATAAAACATCTTCCAAGCTGGGCACTTTGCACTCTGGTTTGAGTAACAGGCAGCCCAGTGTGTTGTAGCTGTGCTGCCCCAGGATCTCATGCCATTTTTACACTAGTAAGCAAGGAACATCTGCTCTGCCCGTGTATTTTGGATCAGCTTACTTCCCCTTAACAGTGGGTCTGCTGGTTCATTGGAAGTGAATCCATGCCTTCATCTGTTCCAGAGACATTTCTTGTTGTAGCAAAGCTGCCACGGTGCTTGAACTGGTTGATGCATGCAACTTATGCAGAGGCATCAGAAGTACTATCCATTCATCCAGCTCCAGAGCAGCAGGAAACAGGATTCATGAAACAGCCTTTATAAAAGATAAAAACTTTGTAACACAGATGAGAGCGCCTCCCCAACCATTACAGTAACCATGGCAATGCCTTTAGTTTGAACTCAGAAATTGTGCAAGTCCAGTTTAATTGGGCACCACTATTGGCTACCGGGAACTTAGGCAGACTGCTCCTTGGAAAAATGAATTTGTTAGTGTTTGTACACACCTGCAGGCCAACATGAGATGGGCAGACCTTGATCTTGAGTCAGTCAGTAAAGGCTAATATTTTTCACAGGGAAGCTGACCTAGGCTTAGAGTTCTACAAATTAAAATGGCAAGTGTACCTAGAAACCAAAGTAAGCTGATAAGCCGTATTTTAAGACGTCCTGACAGGCTCCAGAAAGAACTGGACACTTCCATTCCTTCATTCCTTTACTTCGTCCAGAATGGAGAGCACTCAGCATCTTACAGAGCACTGATGTAATAAAAAGTAGCATGTTTACTTCTGATGAGCATAAATGTGCAAAGAGAAATGTTCATGCTAGGACCTCTAAAGATGATGAATTGTACTGCTGCCAAGTTCATGACGACAGTTAATTTTGAAGATGTCACTAAATACAGAAGTGAAATCAGGCACTGGAAAGCACTGTTGCAAGGAGTAAGAGGAAATGAGGATCTCTCTGGTTCATCTCCAAAATTTAAGCTCTCAGAAACTTAGTCTAGTTTTCTGTGGGAAACTGGTAATACCTGTAAAGTTCCTTCAAACTAATTCTGGTTAAGATAAAGGGACAAAAGCACTGTGCATCCCTTCATACACCTGACTTAAAAAAACCTTACTGCTGCAGTGATCTCTCCCGGTAGAGGCTATGTGCTTGGTGGCTGGATAGCTCTCGTGTTCCTCATCTCAGCTGCGAAGGGCCAGCTGGGTTCTACATTGCAAAAGGTGCCGCAAAACAGAGACGAGTTGGCGTAACTGGCCCTGGGAGAGAAGGAAAAGGGGTAAAGAGAGAGGGAGAGAGAGAGAGAAAAGACTGAAAGAGCTCCTTGTCCCTGTAGGCTATGCTAACTAGCTGTGTCTGAAGAGAACAGTCTACATCCAAATTCAGTGTGGTACTGGCCTGGAGAAAAGTGTCAGCAGTTTGCATATAGCATATTTGGATGATTAAATGTTTTTCTACCGCACCCTTTGCTGAGGCATCTCTCTGACCAAATTACTGTACAGAACCTGTACGGTCGCACAACCTTTTATTGATTTCCAGCTTATTGTAAGTACCTTTTTCATGTTGCAATTGTATATAACATTAAAGCTTCACTTGTTTCAACAACAGTAATTATGTTGCTCATGTGAGATCACCAAAAAAAGACGAATGAAACTAAAAGATTCCACTGAAAGCAACTATGTAATACAACAAATAAAAAGTATAGGATGGGGACAGAGAAAGATTGATTTTTAGTTCCTTGACAATATCTCTAAGGATGTTCGTAGTTCAATTCATCTTAAGTCATACTGCCATCTTAATCAGTCAGAGTGATGGAAAAGGAAAAGAGCCTTTTCAGTCTCATGCAGGATTTAGCTTTTTCAATTTGTCAAAGTCACTTTACCTATTAGATCATTCATACTGCTTTTAATATCAAAGTCCTCATTGACCTGAACGGGTCCTGACTTGGAGGGTGTTACTCCTGGCAAGTATTGTATAAGAAATGCTGGAAGTTTTACCAGTTGGTGTAATATCTAACAGAGTAATTTCATGACCCCCAGGAATGGAATCCAATAATTCACTTAGTAACCAGGTCGATAAACTAGGGTTTATATACCATGAAATTGTTCCTGTAAATTCTTGGTTTTCCATGTCTCACCAATAACACCACATGGCTGGCTCATAGTCTGTTGAGACCGATAACAATTTTGCCTAAGGTAGCCTTTAAAGGTTGAGACTACAGGAATATGTCTTACTTGACAGAGTAAAATGCTGACCTTGCTTGTGGAAGCTGAGTAGGGGAAACCTAATAGAAACAGCCGAGCAAACATCGAACTCTTCAAGGGCTGATCCTACTCTCATTTTAGTCAGTTTGAAGGGAAGTGCCTCACAGATGCATTCTCATTCCTAGCTCTACACCAATGTGGAGTGCATGACTTATACACAATAAAAATATTTGTGTCTTTTTCTTCAAGACTGCATACACTCTACGCCTCTATTGAATAAAGCTGTATTTATAAGCAGTAGTTCTCCTTGGAAGTCCTGGAAGAATTTTGCTTCATGTCAACAAATATTCTCAAGAAGATTGTTTCCTGTGACAAGCTGGGCAATATATTGTCTTCCATATCTATATGAAAGAGGATTAAAAATTTCAGTTGAGGTATGAGTCACCACTCCCCTGAAGCTAGAATTCCAAATAATGGTTTATATTTTGTGCCGAGGCAGAGCTTTACACTCTTGCTGTAAAGCTTCTTTGCTACTGCAAATACATTGTTTGAGGAACTAAAAACCTAGCAATAAAATCACAGAATCACAGAATGGTTGGGGTTAGAAGGGACCTCTGGAGATCATCTAGACCAACCCCCTGCCAAAGCAGGTTCACCTAGAGCACGTTGCACAGGGACACATCCAGGCGGGTTTTGAATATCTCCAGAGAAGGAGACTCCACAAACTCCCTGGGCAGCCTGATCCAGTGCTCTGTCACCCTCAAAGTAAAGAAGTTTTTCCTCATATTCAGATGGAACTTCCCATGTTTCAGTTTGTGCCCTTTGTCCCTTGTCCTGTCACTGGGCACCACTGAGAGGAGTCTGGCCCCCTCCTCTTGACACCCACCCTTAAGGTATTTGTAAGTATTGATAAGATCCCCTCCAAGTTTTCTCTTCTCCAGGCTGAACACCCAACTCCCTCAGCCTCTCCTCATACAAGAGATGCTCCAGTCCCAGCCAGGTGGAGGAGAGGGACAACCGAGTTTATTGGACTGTGTGGATTCGATGGCCTGGCACATCAAAACCACAAAGGTATCGCGCCTTGGCAGACACTGGTGCACAGTGCACCCTAATGCCATCGGATCATAAAGGGGCAGAATCTATCAGTATTTCAGGAGTAACAGGAGGATCTCAAGTGTTATCTGTATTGGAGGCTGAAGTGAGCCTAACTAAAAATGAATGGAAAAAGCACCCCATTGTGACTGGCCCAGATGCTCCGTGCATCCTTGGCATAGACTACCTCAAGAGAGGGTATTTTAAGGACCCAAAAGGGTATAGATGGGCCTTTGGTATAGCAGCTGTAGAGACTGAGGACATTAAACAGCTGTCTACCTTGCCTGGCCTCTCAGAAGATCCTTCTGTTGTGGGGTTGCTGAAGGTTGAAGAACAACAGGTACCAATTGCTACTACCACAGTGCACCGACGACAATATCGCACCAATCGAGACTCCCTGATCCCCATTCATAAACTGATTAGACAATTAGAAAATCAAGGAGTGATTACCAAGACTCGCTCACCCTTTAATAGTCCTATATGGCCAGTGCGAAAGTCTGATGGAGAATGGAGATTAACTGTGGACTATCGTGGCCTAAATGAAGTTATGCCACCGCTGAGTGCTGCTGTGCCAGACATGCTAGAACTTCAATATGAACTGGAGTCAAAGGCAGCCAAGTGGTACGCCACCATAGACATTGCTAATGCATTTTTCTCTATTCCTTTGGCACCAAAGTGCAGGCCACAGTTTGCTTTTACCTGGAGAGGTATCCAGTATACCTGGAATCGACTGCCCCAGGGGTGGAAACACAGTCCTACTATTTGCCATGGACTGATCCAGACTGCACTAGAAAAGGGTGGAGCTCCAGAACATTTGCAATACATTGATGACATCATTGTATGGGGTGATACAGCAGCAGAAGTTTTTGACAAAGGGGAGAAAATAATCCAAATTCTTCTGAAAGCTGGTTTTGCCATAAAAAGAAGCAAGGTCAAGGGACCTGCCCGGGAGATCCAGTTTTTAGGGATTAAATGGCAAGATGGGCGTCGCCAGATCCCAATAGAGGTGATCAACAAAATAACAGCTATGTCCGTACCAACTAACAAAAAGGAAACACAAGCCTTCTTAGGCGTTGTGGGTTTCTGGAGAATGCATATTCCAGATTACAGCCAGATTGTACGCCCTCTTTATCAAGTGACCAGAAAGAAGAATGATTTTCAGTGGGGTCCTGAACAACAACAGGCCTTTGAACAGATTAAACAAGAGATTGTGCATGCAGTAGCCCTTGGACCAGTCCGTACGGGACAAGATGTTAAAAATGTGCTCTACACCGCAGCTGGGGACAATGGTCCTACCTGGAGCCTCTGGCAGAAAGTACCAGGGGAGACTCGAGGTCGACCCCTAGGATTTTGGAGTCGAGGATACAAGGGCTCCGAGGCCAATTACACTCCAACTGAAAAAGAAATACTGGCAGCGTATGAAGGAGTTAGAGCTGCTTCAGAGGTAATTGGTACTGAAGCACAACTTCTCCTGGCACCTCGATTACCAGTACTAGGCTGGATGTTCAAGGGTAAGGTTCCCACTACCCATCATGCAACTGATGCGACGTGGAGTAAATGGATTGCATTAATTACGCAGAGGGCTCGAATAGGAAACCCTAATCGCCCAGGAATCTTAGAAGTGATCATGGACTGGCCAGAAGGCAAAGACTTCGGAATGCCACCAGAAAAGGAGGTGACACGTGCTGAAGAAGCCCCACCATATAATGAATTACCAGAGGATGAGAAGCAGTATGCCCTGTTCACCGATGGATCCTGCCGTCTTGTAGGAAAGCATCGGAAGTGGAAAGCTGCTGTATGGAGTCCCATACGACGAGTCACAGAAGCCACAGAAGGACAAGGTGAATCAAGTCAATTTGCAGAAGTAAAAGCCATCCAGCTGGCTTTAGACATTGCTGAACGAGAAAAGTGGCCAAGGCTGTATCTTTATACTGACTCATGGATGGTGGCAAATGCCTTGTGGGGGTGGTTAAAGCAGTGGAAGCGAAACAACTGGCAGCGCAAAGGTAAACCTATTTGGGCTGCTGAATTGTGGCAAGATATTGCTGCTCGGCTAGAGAAACTAGTCGTGAAGGTACGTCATGTAGATGCTCACGTACCTAAAAGTCGGGCAACTGAGGAACATCGAAACAACCAACAAGCGGATCAGGCTCCTAAAGTGTTCCAAATAGATTTGGACTGGGAACATAAAGGTGAACTATTTTTAGCTTGGTGGGCTCATGACACTTCAGGTCATCAAGGGAGAGATGCAACATACAGATGGGCTCGTGACCGAGGGGTGGACTTAACCATGGACTCTATTGCACAGGTTATCCATGATTGTGAAACATGCGCCGCAATTAAGCAAGTCAAACAGTTAAAACCTTTGTGGTATGGGGGGTGGTGGTTGAAATATAAATATGGGGAGGCCTGGCAAATTGACTACATCACACTCCCTCAAACCCGCCAGGGTAAACGTTATGTGCTTACCATGGTGGAGGCGACCACCGGATGGTTGGAAACATACTCTGTGCCCCATGCCACTGCCCGGAACACTATTCTGGGCCTTGAAAAGCAAATCTTGTGGCGACACGGCACGCCAGAGAGAATTGAGTCGGACGATGGGACTCATTTTAAAAACAGTCTCATAGACAACTGGGCCAAAGAGCATGGCATTGAATGGGTATATCACATCCCCTATCATGCACCAGCCTCTGGGAAAATTGAACGGTATAATGGGCTGTTAAAAACTACCCTGAAAGCAATGGGGGGTGGAACCTTTAAAAACTGGGATAAGCATCTGGCACAAGCTACCTGGTTAGTTAACACCAGGGGATCTATCAATCGAGCTGGCCCTGCTCAGTCAGACCTTCTACATACAGTAGAAGGAGATAAAGTCCCGGTGGTGCATGAAAGGAATCTATTGGGAAAAACTGTCTGGATTCTTCCTGTAACGGGCAAAGGTAAACCCATTCGTGGGATTGCTTTTGCTCAGGGACCTGGAGGTACTTGGTGGGTGATGTTGCAAAATGGTGAAGTCCGATGTGTCCCTGAACGTGATCTGATTCTGGGTGAGAATACTTAATTCTGAACTGTATGTTGTTACTGCATAAGTGTCTTTCAGGTTAAGACAGTGGTGATGAGACCGGAGCTAGCTTCATCAAGTGGCGTCCAGTAACCTCCTCGAGTCTGACATCTTTAACCTGCAACCCGTGGGCACGAACCATGACAAAAGAGAGACTGCTAGCCAGATGGAAACCCACAATCCTGAACCAAATGAACTTAATGAACTTTTTGTATAGAGATGAATCATAAACTAGTGATATGTGTATATATATTTGAAAATGAAAAGGTAGTGGTGATCTGAGTATGACGTGAATGGTATGGAATAAGGGGTGGAATGTCCTGGTTTGGCCCAAACCAGGCCAATTAGTCTTAGAGAAACCAAGGTCACTGCTAACTTCCTCACTGCTTATGAGTGAAGAGCCAAAGGGGGGTCGCACCTGCAGGGAGGAGCAGACAGGGCAGGTGACCCAAGATTGACCAACGAGGTATTCCATCCCATACATGTCATTCTCACTTTCCTATTTATCACTAACCCACTGCCTCCTGGAGGTGGGGCCCAGGAGGGAGGGGCCCTCCTGTCTCCCACTGATTGGTACCAGCTTTGCCAATTTTCCAGTTAAAAGCCTGCAGGTGTGCTGGGTGGAGCTATTGCATTTTCCCCTCTGCCTGTGCTGGGGGAAGCTACTGCCTTTTCCCTTCTGCCTGTGCTGGGGGGAGGTACTGCATTTTCCCCTCTGCCCATGCTGGGGGGAGCAACTCTGCCTGAGGAGGATTTCCAAGCTCTTGATCTTGGTTTTGTACATATTTGTATATATTTGGTTATTTCTATTATTATTGTTATTATATTCTTTTTCATTATTATAGTTTATTAAAACTGTTTTAACTTTCCAACCCATAAGTCTCTCTCCCTTTTCCCTTTCCCTTGGTGGGGGGGAGAGGGTTAACAGAGAGCATCTGCCACCTGGTTAATAGCTGGCCCAGCTTTAAACCGTGACACCATCTTTGTAGCCCTCCGCGGGACTCTCTCCAGTAGTTCCTTGTCTTTCTTGAACGGGGGGGCCCAGAACTGGACACAGTACTCCAGGTGTGGCCTCACTAGGGCCCTGTAGAGGGGGAGGATAACTTCCCTCAACCTGCTGGCCTCACTCTTCCTAATGCACCCCAGGATACCACTGGCCTTCTTGGCCACAAAGGGCACATTGTTCACTCATGGTGAACCTGCTGTCCACCAGGACTCCCAGGTCCTTCTCTGCAAAGCTGCTTTCTAGCAGGTCAACCCCCAACCTGTACTGGTGCATGGGGTTATTCCTCCCTAGGTGTACGACTCTACACTTGCCTTTGTTGAACTTCATTAGGTTCCTCTCCACCGAGCCCTCTAGCCTGTCCAGGTCTTGCTGAATGGCTGCACAGCCTTCTGGTGTATTGGCCACTCCTCCCAGTTTTGTGTCATCAGCAAACTTGCTGAGGGTACACTCAGTCCCTTCATCCAGGGAAGATGAAATGAAAGATTGCATATACACCCACCATCCAATCGTACTGGACAGAACTATCTGATCTCGCTTGATATCCAGTTTAACAGGGATTCATTTGCCTTTCGAACTGTTATGCTAGGTCATGATTCACAGATGCAGCTGTGATTGTAGGACACAGGTCAAATTTCTACAGTTTACCGGGGGAAATTTTTTCTGTCAGGACTACAGGTTTGGGCCTGGAGTACACCTTTCAAAAACATTTTACCACTTTCAACTAATCAAATACTACAATGTAAGCAATTGCACATCCATTTACTTATACATATGAAGCGGGTGGCTGGGTATCATAACTTACTTGTTCCTCCTTTTTTTTTGGCTTCCTCAGTGTTTTGTTTAGCATTGTTCACATGGCTGCAACTCACAAAATATGCCGGGTACAGTTGAAACACAGGAAGACAGAGACTTCATTCCATACATTATTAAGCAGTTTTTTTCCTCTTCATGTTCAAGATACTGAATTCCTCATGTTTCATCATCATCCAGTCCTCTTACCTTCCCCATGCAACAATTCCCAGTCTACCTCCAATGCCTTTAGGCTTGTCTTCTGAATGTTCAGTCCTCCTCCCTCTATAGAAGTGAGCGTACTTCATTCACAGGCATAGCGAACGAAACAAGAAAAGAGATACGCCTCCTCGCAGCCTCATGGCAGAAGTGTGGGAACCAAAAGAAGATGGGGGAGGAAAGTGGCTGAGAGGAGAGGCCAAGGTAGAGCATCCATTTCGCTCTCTTCTACCCAAACCCCATTTGGGTAGCTCCCAACTCAGAGCAAAGAGTACCGAATGCTATGATTTCTGCAACAGAAAGTAGCATTTGGAAAACTATCCATAAAAGACTTCATAGCTTGTTACTGCTTGCAGAGATGAACTACAGAAGCACAGAAAAACAAAATACTATTCTTTTCTTCATCTGTTTCAAATTAAGGTTTGTCACGGTTTAAAGCTGGGCTGGCGATTAAACCTGCAGCAGACGCTCTCTGTTAACCCTCCCCCCCCACCCGAAGGGAAAGGGAAAGGGAAAAGGGAGAGAGACTTACGGGTTGGAAAGTTAAAACAGTTTTAATAAACTTATAATAATGAAAAAGAGTATAATAATAATATTGGAATAATCAAATATATACAAATATATATATACAAAACCAAGATCGAGCTCCCCCGATGTCGGCAACGTCACCACCGGCACTGCAGGGCAGGCTCCGGGAAGGCCCAGGCTGGGCCTAGCGACGGTCGAGAGCTGGATTCAGGGATGCACAGATCAGGATCGGGGGCAGCAGGAAAACAGACAGAGTCCTCCTTGGACACCGGCCATAGCAGAAAGAGCAAGAGCGAGCAAGAGGCCCTCGTGATCCCCCCGCTTTATACCGAGAATGACGTGTATGGGATGGAATACCCTCGTTGGTCAATTTTGGGTCACCTGCCCTGTCTGCTCCCCCCTGCAGCTGCGACCCCCCCCTTCAGCTTTTCACTTGTAAGCAGTGAGGAATCCAGCGGTGACCTTGGTTTCTCTAAGAAAAAAGTACAGCAAGAGCCTTACTGCACAACATCCCTACCGGTGCCTCAGCGATAACTACAAACTTCGAGCGTTATCAGTCCTGGAAGCAGACACTGTCTGCAAAAACATGCAGTTAGTTTCAGAAAGTGCAGTTATTTAGAGGAGACTTAGCTGAAAGTAAAAATCACTGAAAGGAAAATCGGCCTGGTTTAGGCCAAACCAGGACATTCCACCCCTTATTCCATACCATTCACGTCATACTCAGATCACCACTAACTTTTCATTTTAAAATATATACAGATAACATTAGTTTATGATTCATCTCTATACAGAAAAAAAAGTTCATCAAGTTCATTTAGTTCAGGATTGTGGGTTTCCATCTGGCTAGGAGTCTCTCAGGGCAGGAGACATGGTATGAGTTTTGTCACAGTTCATGCCCACGGGTTGCAGGTTAAAGATGTCAGTCTCGAGGAGGTTACTGGACGCCACTTGCAGCTAGCTCTGGTCTCGTCACCACTGTCTTAACCTGAAAGACACTTATGAACACTGTTAGTATTATGCAGCAATTAACATCATGCAGTTCAGAATTAAGTATTCTCACCCAAGATCAGATCACCTTCAGGGACACATCGGACTCCACCATCCTGCAGCATCACCCACCAAGTACATCCAGGTCCTTGAGCAAAAGCAATCCCATGAATGGGTTTACCTTTGCCTGTAGCAGGAAGAACCCAGACAGTTTTTCCCAACAGATTCCTTTCATGCACCACAGGGACTTTATCCCCTTCTACTGTATGTAAAAGATCTGACTGAGCAGGGCCAGCTCGGTTGATAGATCCTCTGGTGTTAACTAGCCAGGTAGCTTGTGCCAAATGCTTATCCCAGTTTTTAAAGGTTCCACCCCCCATTGCTTTTAGGGTAGTTTTTAACAGCCCATTATACCGTTCAATTTTCCCAGATGCTGGTGCATGATAGGGGATGTGATATACCCATTCGATGCCATGCTCTTTGGCCCAGTTATCTATGAGACTGTTTTTGAAATGAGTCCCATTGTCCGACTCAATTCTCTCTGGCGTGCCGTGTCGCCACAAGATTTGCTTTTCAAGGCCCAGAATAGTGTTCCGGGCAGTGGCATGGGGCACAGAGTATGTTTCCAGCCATCCGGTGGTCGCCTCCACCATGGTAAGCACATAACGTTTACCCTGGTGGGTTTGAGGGAGTGTGATATAGTCAATTTGCCAGGCCTCCCCATATTTATATTTCAACCACCGCCCCCCATACCACAGAGGTTTTAACCGTTTGGCTTGCTTAATTGCGGCGCATGTTTCACAATCATGGATAACCTGTGCAATAGAGTCCATAGTTAAGTCCACCCCTCGGTCACGAGCCCATCTGTATGTTGCATCTCTTCCTTGATGACCTGAAGTGTCATGAGCCCACCGAGCTAAAAATAGTTCACCTTTATGTTCCCAGTCCAAATCTATTTGGAACACTTTAGCAGCCTGATCTGCTTGTTGGTTGTTTCGATGTTCCTCAGTTGCCCGACTTTTAGGTACGTGGGCATCTACATGACGTACCTTCACGACTAGTTTCTCTAGCCGAGTAGCAATATCTTGCCACAGTTCAACAGCCCAAATAGGTTTACCTTTACGCTGCCAGTTGCTTCGCTTCCACTGCTTTAACCACCCCCACAAGGCATTTGCTACCATCCATGAGTCAGTATAAAGATACAGCCTTGGCCACTTTTCTCGTTCAGCAATGTCTAGAGCCAGCTGGATGGCTTTTACCTCTGCAAATTGACTTGATTCACCTTGTCCTTCTGTGGCTTCCGTGACTCGTCGTATGGGACTCCATACAGCAGCTTTCCACTTCCGATGCTTTCCTACAAGACGGCAGGATCCATCGGTGAACAGGGCATACTGCTTCTCATCCTCTGGTAGTTCATTATATGGTGGGGCTTCTTCAGCACGTGTCACCTCCTTTTCTGGTGGCATTCCGAAGTCTTTGCCTTCTGGCCAGTCCATGATCACTTCTAAGATTCCTGGGCGATTAGGGTTTCCTATTCGAGCCCTCTGTGTAATTAATGCAATCCATTTACTCCATGTAGCATCAGTTGCATGATGGGTAGTGGGAACCTTACCCTTGAACATCCAGCCTAGTACTGGTAATCGAGGTGCCAGGAGAAGTTGTGCCTCAGTACCAATTACCTCTGAGGCAGCTCTAACTCCTTCATATGCTGCCAGTATCTCTTTTTCAGTTGGGGTGTAATTGGCCTCGGAACCCTTGTATCCTCGACTCCAAAATCCTAGGGGTCGACCTCGAGTCTCCCCTGGTACTTTCTGCCAGAGGCTCCAGGTAGGACCATTGTCCCCAGCTGAGGTGTAGAGCACATTTTTAACATCTTGTCCCGTACGGACTGGTCCAAGGGCTACTGCATGCACAATCTCTTGTTTAATCTGTTCAAAGGCCTGTCGTTGTTCAGGACCCCACTGAAAATCATTCTTCTTTCTGGTCACTTGATAAAGAGGGCGTACAATCTGGCTGTAATCTGGAATATGCATTCTCCAGAAACCCACAACGCCTAAGAAGGCTTGTGTTTCCTTTTTGTTAGTAGGTGGGGACATAGCTGTTATTTTGTTGATCACCTCTATCGGGATCTGGCGACGCCCATCTTGCCATTTAATGCCTAAAAATTGGATCTCCCGGGCAGGTCCCTTGACCTTGCCTCTTTTTATGGCAAAACCAGCTTTCAGAAGAATTTGGATTATTTTCTCCCCTTTGTCAAAAACTTCTGCTGCTGTATCACCCCACACAATGATGTCATCAATGTATTGCAAATGTTCTGGAGCTCCACCCTTTTCTAGTGCAGTCTGGATCAGTCCATGGCAAATAGTAGGACTGTGTTTCCACCCCTGGGGCAGTCGATTCCAGGTGTACTGGATACCTCTCCAGGTGAAAGCAAACTGTGGCCTGCACTTTGGTGCCAAAGGAATAGAGAAAAATGCATTAGCAATGTCTATGGTGGCGTACCACTTGGCTGCCTTTGACTCCAGTTCGTATTGAAGTTCTAGCATGTCTGGCACAGCAGCACTCAGTGGTGGCGTAACTTCATTTAGGCCACGATAGTCCACAGTTAATCTCCATTCTCCATCAGACTTTCGCACTGGCCATATAGGACTATTAAAGGGTGAGCGAGTCTTACTAATCACTCCTTGATTTTCTAATTGTCTAATCAGTTTATGAATGGGGATCAGGGAGTCTCGATTGGTGCGATATTGTCGTCGGTGCACCGTGGTAGTAGCAATTGGCACCTGTTGTTCTTCAACCTTCAGCAACCCCACAACAGAAGGATCCTCTGAGAGGCCAGGCAAGGTAGACAGCTGTTTAATGTCCTCAGTCTCTACAGCTGCTATACCAAAGGCCCATCTATACCCTTTTGGGTCCTTAAAATACCCTCTCTTGAGGTAGTCTATGCCAAGGATGCACGGAGCATCT
This sequence comes from Nyctibius grandis, assembly GCF_013368605.1. NCBI lineage: Eukaryota > Metazoa > Chordata > Aves > Nyctibiiformes > Nyctibiidae > Nyctibius > Nyctibius grandis. Next base: position 28,992,273 of record NC_090659.1, read on the forward strand.
GGGCCAGTCACAATGGGGTGCTTTTTCCATTCATTTTTAGTTAGGCTCACTTCGGCCTCCAATACAGATAACACTTGAGATCCTCCTGTTACTCCTGAAATACTGATAGGTTCTGCCCCTTTATGATCCGATGGCATTAGGGTGCACTGTGCACCAGTGTCTACCAAGGCTCGATACCTTTGTGGTTTTGATGTGCCAGGCCATCGAATCCACACAGTCCAATAAACTCGGTTGTCCCTTTCCTCCACCTGGCTGGAGGCAGGGCCCCCCTAATCAAGAAATGGATTTGTGCTGCTCACAGGGACTGGACCTTCATTTCTCCTATTCACACTTTGGAAAAAGGAATTTGAGGCCCATCTACCCTGACTGGGGTCCTGCTCACTGGTAACTGGAGCAGCCATCCTCCTAGAAAAATTCTCTCTGGTATTTCTTTTAGCTTGCAACTCACGTACTCGTGCCTGTAGGGTACTGGTAGGTTGTCCATGCCATCTGTTCATGTCCTCCCCATAACCACGCAGGGCAAACCACAGGATACCTCGTGATGTGTTCTGTTTCCTTTGAGCTGGTCCTGTAGGAGGGCGTTTTCTCCTAACAGCTGCAACGCGGGCCTGTGTAGGTAGAGAGTCAAGTTTATTCTCTATCCTGGACAGTTTGTCTGACAGTTGTTTAAATGAGTCCTTGTTTTCCTTTGTCAGTTTTTCCACAGCCGAGACACGGGCCTGCAGTGGGGAAGAAATACTATCTTCATACTGTCGCATACAGTTAGCCATTTCATCCACACTAGGTCGTGCCATAGCATCTTCTCCCCAGACTAATATTGACAATGTATGGGTATATGTCGGTGGAGCACTCTTCACAACCTTCCGGAACATGGATCGGTTGCATTCCACTTCATCAGGATCTACAGGATCTACAATTTCCCGTGGGTGTCTATAAATGATCTCTTGCACAGCTAGTTGTCTAAGGTAGTTAATACCTTTTTCTATAGTGGTCCATTTGCTCAGGTGGCTCATAACATCATCTTTATAGGGATACCTGCTCTTTACAGCTGACAAGAGTCGCCTCCAGAGACTGATAGTGTTTGACTTTCTTGCAAGCGCCTTATCAATACCACCATCTCTGGACAGGGATCCCAACTGTCTGGCTTCTCTGCCATCTAATTGCATGCTATCTGCCCCATTATCCCAGCATCGGAGCAGCCAGGTAATAATTGGCTCACCATCATAACGGCTGAAATCTTTCCTTATATTTCTCAGGTCCTTCAGGGATAAGGAGTGGTAGGTTATCTCTACATCCGAGTCCTCCTCCTGTGATAGTTCTGCTTTAGAACGACCTTTCTTCTGTGATGGGTCTGCTTTAAAATGACGATCAAGGGAACCCCCATCTGTGTCAGGCCCTGACTCTGCCTGAGAAGGGCCCTCACCTGGGTCCTGTGATGGCTCTGCCTTAGAAGGCTCTGAGTCATCATCCTCCTCTTCACGAGCTGATTTCTTTCTGTATTTCTTCCTGGTTACAGGAGCAATTGGTACAGATTCGTTAGATGCTGGACTCTGAGTAGATGCAGTGGCTGTCGTGGGAGTGCTGAGACTCGTTAGAGTCTGAGTAGCTGCAGTGGCCATCTTGGGGGGTGTAGCAGCTGTGGTACAGGCTGCCGAGGTTTCAGTGGATTTAGTGGCTGTAGCGGCAGCACACGCTGTAGGATCTGAGGTGGCTGCACAACATCTACAACTGTCCCTGCACCGATATTTAATCTTATCCCACATCAGAAACACATTCAGGACAACCGAAAATAAAAACATGCCACCTAGACAGCACCATCCGAATTTCACAAAATCTAGAGGAATCAACTTGGCAGAAAAGGAGAAGGTACTATTTCCCAAAGTAAAATTGGAAGTGTAATCATTAACACAATCAGCTAAAGGACGCCCGGAGCCCGCAGATAAAATCGCTGCTACCGCGGTCAGAATAGTAACAGCCCAGTTTATCACGACATAAATCAGTATGAAACGCCATAACAAAACAATGCACATTGACCAGTGCCCAGCAGTGATAAACTGCACATAAACAGTAACAAACAGCGCATACGGCAAGTAAGGTATCATTACACTTAACTCTGTAAAAGGCTTTATAAAGAGATGAGATAACACAGCATTCAAAAATGACATCAGCATCTTCGCTATCTGTTTTAATTTCCAACCCCTCGTAAATCTCAAAGGAAGAAATCTGATACTCTCTCAGCTGAACTCTCCGGGTCTCCTCCCGCCGGAGCCGGGATTCGACTTATCAGAGGAACCTGTTGGAGCTTCTCTCGAGCCCCACGTTGGGCGCCAATAAATCTGTCACGGTTTAAAGCTGGGCTGGCGATTAAACCTGCAGCAGACGCTCTCTGTTAACCCTCCCCCCCCACCCGAAGGGAAAGGGAAAGGGAAAAGGGAGAGAGACTTACGGGTTGGAAAGTTAAAACAGTTTTAATAAACTTATAATAATGAAAAAGAGTATAATAATAATATTGGAATAATCAAATATATACAAATATATATATACAAAACCAAGATCGAGCTCCCCCGATGTCGGCAACGTCACCACCGGCACTGCAGGGCAGGCTCCGGGAAGGCCCAGGCTGGGCCTAGCGACGGTCGAGAGCTGGATTCAGGGATGCACAGATCAGGATCGGGGGCAGCAGGAAAACAGACAGAGTCCTCCTTGGACACCGGCCATAGCAGAAAGAGCAAGAGCGAGCAAGAGGCCCTCGTGATCCCCCCGCTTTATACCGAGAATGACGTGTATGGGATGGAATACCCTCGTTGGTCAATTTTGGGTCACCTGCCCTGTCTGCTCCCCCCTGCAGCTGCGACCCCCCCCTTCAGCTTTTCACTTGTAAGCAGTGAGGAATCCAGCGGTGACCTTGGTTTCTCTAAGAAAAAAGTACAGCAAGAGCCTTACTGCACAACATCCCTACCGGTGCCTCAGCGATAACTACAAACTTCGAGCGTTATCAGTCCTGGAAGCAGACACTGTCTGCAAAAACATGCAGTTAGTTTCAGAAAGTGCAGTTATTTAGAGGAGACTTAGCTGAAAGTAAAAATCACTGAAAGGAAAATCGGCCTGGTTTAGGCCAAACCAGGACAAGGTTCAAGAAAGACACCACGGTTGCTGCCAGTGTTAGAGGCTCCCAACCACAATGCTTTCAATGTTGTGGGTTTTTTCCCCATTTAAAACCAATAAAAGCTTGCTTTTACATCTTAATATGCTACGTAGGGATGCATGGAATGCCCTGATAGTGGCTGTATAATACATGCACAGTTGTAACAGTTCAGTACCTTAGAGGAGTCCTTGACCTTCTCAAAATCTTACACTCATGGAAGAGAAGGATCTAAACTATATATGACAATTTGCATAGTGCTGTGAAAAGCTCAGTGAAAATCTCTGCTTAGTGTACTGCAGCACTGTAGAAAGCAAACAGAAAGTGTTAGGATGCATGTGAGTAATAGTGAAATGGTTATTAAAAAGCTACTTTAGCAATTATTGCTTTGTTCTTTCTTCTGATATTTCTCCAGGTCTGTCTCCCATTTTCAAAATAAAATAAAATAAAATAAAATAAATCAAGCAGAAACAGATATTTTAGGGACAAGTAAGAGATTCTCCTAAGAAGCGAAGCTAAAAAGACTGTAACATTTTTTTTCTGGACAGGTGGTAACTAATTTGATAAAGAACCCAAAAAGTTATTTTATCTTGTAATGTAAGAACAAAATGATAGCTTATGAAAAGCAGCAAGTTTTAAGACAAAATATCTCTCTGCTCACCCAAGACTCAAGTAAACTAGGGGATTAATTTCTGCAAAATTTAGCAGACTCCACTTGCACTGTGGAATTTTAACAAACCAACTAAACCTTTCTATAACTAAGGTGAGAATTTTTTAAAAAGACTTTTGGATTAACTGCCAGAAGTACCCCACCGCTCCAATTGCATTAAATTACAATTCTTCAGAGCCTGTGTTGTTTAAATAAATATTTTATCACCTTTCAACTAATCAAATATTACAATGTAAGAACATTTATTCCTGACAGATGTTGCAAGGCCAAATCATACAATCAACTCCCAGAACTCAGACTGCCAGTTCTGGAAGAAAAATCCAGAAGTAAATCCTTGTGCTTCAGAGCATAAAGCCAGTCCTTAAAAAATGCAGGTTTGGTGTGTTACAGACAACACATTTCAAAATTACCTTCCATAGATATTCGTGCAACTATTCTGAGTCATCTAGTACTGGTTGTTCAAGGAAATTGACCAGACGTGGGTACCTCTAGGTTTGCTTTATTGACAACTCAGAGTTGGGCCATCACCTCAGTGAATGGCAAGTAATAACAAAAAACTCTATACCTTATATACTTTTCAGACAGCATTACGTAAGATACAAAGTCTTTAGTACTTTTCCACGAATTCTTAGTTCCTGAATCATCTCTTTTGTTAGAAGTCCACCACAATCTTCTGTCTCAACTGGTTCTTGTCGTTCTGTTCCACTTCTTCATTCTGGCTTTGAAGTCTTCAGGGTTGTCTTGGTCACTTATCTCTTCGGCCATCTTCTTCTGTACACACAGATGTTTTTACTCTACAATTTTAAGAAGGCTTCAGGATGTTCTATTAACTATATACCAAAATGTAGACCTAAGCTGAGCGGTTTTCTACCTCTATAGTCTCATGCTCTTTTGATAAATGCTTATTTTTCCAGATAATTATCTTTTGTTATATCTAAACTTCTAAGAAACTACTGATTAACTTGATTGGGTTTTAAGCCAGCCCTGGAGAGGGCTATACAAGGGCTCAATGAGCAGCATTATGGTTGCGATGTGGTTCTCAGAATTTCTGAGCACCTGTGGCTATTGTTTCCTTAACTCTATTCACTATTCTTATTAATTTTTATCTAGGCCTAAATTCTTTGATCTAAACATAAAGCAAAGCAAATAATTTATTTTCTTCTACACTGGTACAAGGTATTAAACCAGATGGAGCATTGGAAACAAATCCTGAAGAAGAAAAATTTGTTTGTATACTACTGTGCTCCTCACTGCAAGCAAGTAGAAGCATTCAACTGTTTGGACATGCCCATGTTGTGCTGTATGTAACAGTTTAAAAAATGTTACTCAAAGCTGTTTTGCAATCAGTGTGTCTCTGCCATGCAGGAAGTTTCTTTCCATGCTTACACTTTGGGTGACAAAGAAACAGACTGACTTTGGAGCCTGGAGTTTGGGGCACTTCCTTCCAGGCCCTCTCGGAAGAACATTTGAGTATTTTCTATAAGTAATTTCAATCAGAGCTGCAATAAGAGAGACTTGCTCTAGCCATCAGCACACTCGGCTTAGAGGCATCAGCTTAAATTCTTCCACTGTGTCAGAAAAAGAAGGGATGTGAATTTGAATTACCAGGTTAGTGATGAAATCTCAAGGTTATTGCATATAAAAAGGAAGAGACTATGACCTCCCCCTTGAACTGTAATTTGCTCAGAGCCCAGTTTGTTCTTAAAACCTGTAAGGATGATGAGAGGTGAACACAATCTGCCCTTGCTAATGGGAAAAGACATGATGCTTAGTTCACTTTTACTCCACAGCAGGCCAGACCCTGCCTGGGGCTCTGTGAGGAGAGCACCTCCAGGAGAGGGGAGCTAGGTGGGATGTGATCCCCAGCCACAGCCTTACAGCCTCCTTTGGAGGAGGAAGACATGAGTTACAGCAGATGAGATGGAGAGCAAACTGCTACTGCTGTGGGAACGCACTGGAAGGAGTTGCATAAACACCATGTAGAAAATAGAGCACTATAAATCTGTACCAGAGCTCCACGGATGGTGAGTGATGCAGTCATCGGCTTATGAATTTTGGCATGGTTTATATGCCCCACAATGCAGCACTCTCAGGATTTGTATGCCTATCAAAAGATGCTCAGAACTCTTCAAGGGCATAAATTAGGAGCCTTGGACATTTAGGTATATCCAACCTCAGTCGCCAGCAGGGGAAACTTGACTACAAAACTTTCAGGTCTTGGCATCCAGAGTGGGTTTTAGGCAATGGAAAGGCCTGAAGAATTGTAGAGAGTGAATCCATAATATCTCTGTTGGGTGGTACAACTACACAGGCAGCTCAAAATTTCATTGACCTTCTGGGTGATGTGTCGTGTTAACCTATATCTGGACTGGTTAGGACTTTTCATTTATATTGGCTGTTCATTCCCATGCAGAATAAATACAAAGAAACATAACACCAATTTACATTAAAGTGTAGAACTCCGATGCGCTATCATGTTACATCCAGATGTACAAGCAGCGATGCAGCGCACGTGAAGACAATATGCTAACACTCACGTGAACCGAGTACATGAGTAACTCAAGTCCTGTCATGTTCAGCTTACTTGAATCTTCGTTTCTTCCTAGCATAGAGGATAAGTACTATAGATAATTCTTCCCAGATACATGTGCTTGTATTGCTAAAAATAAACCTTGTTTTAGCTCATTTTTTAATCTCTTGAGCTGTTTTCATACTTTCCCTCTGCCTGTGTATGGTATTTGGCACTTGTCTCAGTTTAAAAGCCAAAGCAATTCTTACCCAGTGAGCTGCCTCTTCTGGATCATTAATGAAGATAATAAATAAGGCTGGCCCCTACATCAGTACTTTATTAGTAGTTACGATTAGCTTTGCTTGTGGTCTTTCAGCCAATTCCAAATCCACAATGTCCCTATCCAAGCCAGCATGAATTAAGTTTTCAAGGAAGATTATCTTTGACACTACATCAAAAGCCCTATTCAAATGTAAACAGGGTATTGGCTACTGCTCTTTCATCAGCCACCAATTTTATAATTCTGTTATTTACAAGTGATCTTGTTTGTGTCGCAAGACTTCTTTATTCTTCTAAGTCATGCTGCTTTATATGTACCATTCTATTATCCAGATATTTATGAGGCATGTAACATCCAGAAGTATGTCTGAATAGTGGCTGCTGAGGAACAACGTGGCTACCCACAAAATTAGTTAAACGAGGTAAATGACAAAACAGCATCACTCACAGGCTAACAGAAGCATAAATTAGTCACTTTAAAGTAGCACCAGCATTGCTTTCAGGCAAAGGTAATTCTAGAGAACTCCATGCTGGCATCATGCCACTTTTACTTTGCATGATGGTCTGCAATTTGTGTCATGCCAATAAGCCGCTGAATGAAATATCAACATAAGCTACAAGAAGAATGCTGACAACATAATGCAGGAAAACCAGATGAAGGTGATCGAGTCCTCTGAGTCATCTGAATTTTACCCTTCTCTTACACTGTGGTAGCAGTCTGATGTAGTAAAAATCCTGATGATCTGTATGTGGTTCCTAGATCCTTCCAGGCACATCGACAAAGACAGTTCTGGAGCAAAAGACAGTAACAAAAGAGTTTCCAGTGCTATTAGCATTGCCTGGAAATACGCCCACAACTCCAAATACAATTCAAGTCATACTTCAGATACAGACAGTCACTTATAATTCAATCTGCCACATTTCAAGGGCAGAGTAAGAGTCATGGGATTAATTTGAGGAAGTGTGGGATACTGTGCTCTTTAAAATGTAGCTCCCTGGCTAAGTAATGGGATCACCATCTGCACTTTTCTCCTGCTTAAAAGATTGCCATTTGGTACTATAATAAAACTAGGGAAGTGTTACCAATCTTCCCTTTGTGCAACTCATTCTCAGTTGTGAATGTGTACAAACCAAGCATGCTTTGGGAAAAAGAGACTGCTGTGCCAGATGGCGCAGTTCAGATTACTCTAAGAGTTCAAACTTCACACAGAAAGGAGGAAGAGGAGTAAGAGCCATGAGACAAATCATACCCCCCCCAATAATAATAAACAAATATTCACTGCACTTAGCCATTATCTTGCACTTGAAGATCTCAAAATGCTGTATAATTAACTAACAGGAATTACTATTACCTCATGCTACAGTTTACATTGTGTTGTCACTGCCCTGGCAGCATTCAATGCCATGCTTCTCTTTTGCTGGATTTGTCATTTTACACAACTGCTCTCTGCAGCTTTTACAGGAGGAACCGTGCGAAGTGAGACAGGAGGGCCTGGCCAGCTATTTCTGGCCCTACGGATGACAAAACGTGTTTTCCAAGTCAAGCCTGTTAAGTCAAACCACATGTATTTGAAATTCTTTGCCAGATGCCTTTCCTATCTATTCTGTGTGCTTAATATTCAGATGCCCTTTGAGTAAAGCATCTTCACTCACGGGCCCAGAAGGACACAGAAGTCCTCTGATGTCTGTCTTGCAAAATCTGAAAAAGATCCTATAAAAAAAAAGCAACAGAAAAGAACCTCTTTCACAGCCCCTGTGCTCAAGAGGCGTCCTGGCTACCTGCACACACCAGGAAGAATGTTTTACTATCACTGGCCTATACCTCAGCTTTCAGAAAAAGGTTTTGCCTTTTTCCCCTGATGCATCCTTGACTCCTCAGACATAATGTGGGACAGGGAACTCCCCTCCTCCACCGGCAAACAGCAATCTGAGGTGTTTGATTAATATGGGGGATTAGGAAATAATCTTCCCAAAACCCAGGGGTACAGGTATTTTTAGGGTATTTCTTGTCTTCCTTTAACTATGGGGCATGGTCTACCTCTTACGATCATCAAGACATTTTCACTAACAGACTTTCAGTGCTGTAGGGGTCAAGGCACTAAGAAGCCTTGGGCTGCAGCATGCTCTAAGATTGCTTTGTTTTTGTTAAAAAAAAACCTTTACACTGAAGCTCTTCAGATCCAGAACTTTCCCAATTACCTGCAAGAACCAGGAATAATTTTGTCAACCTTAATACTTCACTACTGGGGGAAGATTTTGCCCTTCTTTGATACAGTAAAGATTGACAAGGAGGAATGCAACCTGTGTTCAAGGCTCCATGGCAGAGCATGGTGCTGAATGGCTCCTTGTGACCCTTCTGGACTTCAGGCTCTTCCCTGCTTGCAACTGCAGGGGATAAAACTGCAAACCTTTGCCCACCCAAGGTACTAGGGGAAGTCAGAGGAGGTGGAATAGCATTGTGAGCCTGCTTTTGGGGAAAGAGGCAAATGGAGCAGGAATGTCTGCAATTTATGGGAGTCACATTTAATTTTTCTGGCCCTCTATGGGTGCTTTCCATGTACTAACTCAGGGATTGTTCAGCCTGGAGAAGAGAAGGCTCAGGGGAGATTTTATCAATGTGTAGAAACACCTGATGGGAGGGAGTAGAGAAAATGGAGACCAGAAGAAAACAGAAGATCTCCAGAGATGCCTTCCAGCCTTGGCCATGCTTTGACTCTAAAGACTGAGCCAAATCCAAACGTAAGTGAGTATATCGATACACTGTTCAGGCAGTTGGTGTGGATTTTACTCCTCTAGAGATCTTTAGATTCGGCTCTGAGTTTGACTCAGCTTACCTGTGTGTTTTTTTAAAAATTTACCTCACTATATTTGTTTTACCAAAATAAGCTAGCAGTCCCACAGTGCTTAGAGAACAAAATCAAAATAGGACAAATGCACTCCTACTAGAACTCTGTCTACATTTTGTCTTCTAGATATGTAGGAGTTGTATAAACATTATTCCCAGGCATTTGTGCTGGCATAACAAAAAAAGTGCATGTACAAAAATGGCAACCTGGCATAAGAAAATTCATGATTGATTCAGCTCTGCAAGACCAAGAACAAACAAACCAATATTTATCTAAAGAGCCTGAAGGAGTTTGTTTTGCTGTTCTATTACTAAGAATTTTCCCCGAGTTCATATTTGATCAACTTACGTCAGATCAAATTTAAACAGCTACATGTGGAATGTGTATCTTGGGGTCCATTGCTATTACAACTGTAATTTTGACTAATTAATCACTGGCTTAGCCTTAGAAAACTAAAACAATTAAGTGTAACATCAGCCATTTCACAGATGGCGAGTAGAAATATCTAGAGATCAGGAGTTAGCTTTACAAAGGCATGAAGAACCTTAGTGAAAATGGCACGCTTGAAGTCCTATGAACATCTATGGCATGGGTGATGCTTCCAACTCCTGCCTGTAGTATTACTTTACTACAAAACAATCTTTGCTTTTGTTAGGACAGTTCTGGTAAGCCAAAAAAACACATTTGGTGATGTTGGATGAAGATATGAGAAGCTTTTATAAAAATAAAAGCATAGATTTCCATTGACTCGTGCTGCTGGTGAATCCAAGAATATATAAAATGGCCCTCACTGAAGATGACAGAACTAGAGAGAGAGACAACACTGAGCTTTATCTTTACATTAGCAACAAAAGCAAGTCACAAGAACAGACTAAGTTTAACCTCCAGACACTTCTTCAGATTTCACTAATTCCTTGATTTCTAATGTGGACAAAATAATTGACTTAATATGGTCCTCTCAAATACATTGTTCCAACTACACTTCCACAAAGGAACTCTATCACTTCACAGATGTCTCCTGAATACATAATGGTACATCTGGTGTTACAACATAGAACAACATATTCCCAGTTTTATTCAGGGAACAAAAGAAAGGAGATTTTCTAGTTGGCATTAATGAAACAAAGCTCCTCCAGTTGAAGAAGCTTCTCATTTTGCGTATCACAGCACAGCTGCTGTGGTTCAATGATTCCCTGGCTTTACATGACCCCTACCTACTTCACTTGTTCAGAGGCTTTTCCTAATGAATACCTGTCCATGTAGCAGCAGTCCATTAAAAGACTGCTGGATAATAGCAGGTCATGAGCTGGATGTGAGTCAGTGTCACGCTGGTGTGAGATACAAACACCTTACTGAGCTGTATTAATAGAAACAAGACCTGGAAGAAACACAAAGTTATCTCTCTGCTCACTTAGAAAGGCCTGTGCCAGAACCATGCCTCCAGCTTCTGGCACTCTTCACGAAAGGCTGGAGGGAGTCTGGCGGAGTGCAATGCGAACGCCTAGAGGTGTAGAAAACATGACACACATGGGAAGATTGGAAGGATTAGGATTGTTTGTTTAGAGAAGATTAAAGGTAGAAATTATAACAGTCTTGAAATATATTAAGAGCTTCTGTAAAGAGGAACAGAATTTCTCACTATTTCTCAACGGACAGGACAAGGAATATCAGGCTTACATTACACCAAGATTCATATTAGTCATTAGGCTAGACTTTCTAATAGGGAAGCTAACAATACAGCGTCTAGGATGGCCAAGGCTTACTGGGGGGTATGAAGAGCAGGTTAGAGAGGGGCTGCCAGGGATGACACAGGCACATAGGTACACCTGCCTGCGGGCTAGATGGCAGCCTGAACTACCTCTCAAAGTCCCTACCAGTTCTTTGATTCTGGTAGGGAAATCATTTGGTTGTCAGGACTGAGTAGACAAACTGCAGAACACTGCCAGTATAGAATATGCAACACCCACCATTTTCCAACTCTGCACTGCCCCACCAGCAGAGAGCTGCTTTGTCCTGTGTTGCTTCTAGCCCCAGGCCCACACACTTTTAAGAGCAGCTTCCATTTCCTTGACACTGAAATCTAAATTTGATCAGCGCATCCCCAACTGACAATCCTCAATTACATTAACATTGTACCAATGAGGGAATAGAAGTATCATGTGAAGAAAAAGATTAGCCACACAAAATAACTAGATGCCTTGGACAGCTAGAAGGTGTATTTATCTGCCACATTGTTTTCCCATGGGTCATTCAGTGCTATCTGACTTCTATCTCGCTCATGATCCACTGTTCTTCAACAAGAGATTAAGCCATTAAAATGAGGAATTCAGGAATGCTGATCTGCTGCAAAAATAGATTTATGGTTGTGCTCTCAGACATCAAAATATACTGAGCTGAGAAACACCAAATGACTCAGCAACAGCTTGGACTACTATTAAGATACTTCTTGATAGTGTCTGCCTGAAAGGAAATAGCTATTTCAATTATTTTGCCCTGCTACTCCAAGAAAAATTAATCAGCTCATTAACTATCACTTGAAAATAATCCTACAACATAGATAAGAAATAATTGTTTTTGACGGGGTATTTTCATTGAGCTTTGTTGTAATGGAGTGGCCAGAAGGTTATGCAACATCACTCGGTGCTTAATCTTATGCTTGTCAATGGTGAAAGAACTGCATGGCAGACACAGACAAAGAGGGATGCTGACAGATTGTCTTATCAAAAAATGGTGACCTGATTGCACATACTGAATTCTGATTTTTTAAAAAGGAGGTGGAATTGAGAAGTTGGCTGACAAACAAAATCCCCATTTATAGCAAATGCCTTACACCACGCTGTGCTGGGATGCTCCTGCAGCAGCAGAGCACGCTCATGGGACTTACCCATTTTAGTTGCCTTCCTGATCCTCTCTACGGAGCTCCTCTACTGCTTGGAGGTGAGGGTGAAGGCAGGGGTTCACTGGCTGAGTAAACTGCTCTTCAGTCTTTACACAGCCTGTCAATAGGGTGGCAGGTTGATTTTAAGACTGTCCAGCTGAATTACCAGAGAAGTCGGGTCTATTGATTTAACGGAGGAGAGAGGAAGGAAGAGGATGGTTTCTATATTTGGGCCTTGCTAGTTGCGATGCATAGCTGTGCTATGATTTATGTACAAGTCTAACGTTCTAACAATGTGTATTAAATAACCACAGAGAAACTTAAGTCTTAATTTTATCCCTTCATTTCAGTGCTGTAAAGTGATGAGGATGTTACACTTTCACCACTAACTGTTGTTAGCCTCGTGCTCTTTCTTCCTCTCAGGAGCAGCTCAGTCTTTCACATTTCTGCTTCTTTAGCCTGGTACCAAAGCTAGCTTTACTAACAGCATTAGGTTACATACTAATTTATAGTATTTTATGCATGTAATAGGAAAATGTCAGTGTCAGAAGCAGTACAGCAATGTTCATGAAAATGCCCATATTTTCATGAAAAATCTGGGCAGGGCCAGGAGCAACAGCGGGAGATTTAAACGCGATGTAACCAAAACGAGCCCTGAGCTGCCGAGGGGAGCAGCTCTGGTGCTGGCAGGGTCCACAGTGCAGAGCTCCAGTGTGGTGCACAGAGGGGTTCCCAAACCGGGGAAACCTCAGGGGAAGCTGAGCTGCCAGCAGCCCGCAGCTCCTGCCACAGCAGCTGATGCGACCCGGACGGGACCAGTTGCAGCAGCAGCCAAGTCCTCCCCACATATAAAAGAAGTCCCTGGGGAGCACTAGGGGCCAGGAGCACCATGAACAGGCCGTGGCGTGGCAGTTCACATGGAAGGGCGCGTAGGACGGGCGCTGAAGCTCTGCCAGCTCAACTGGGGGGCAACGGTATCCACCCGGCAGAGAGCCACAGCCTCTCTGAGCTCTGCACCCACCACAACCGATGCGGCTTCCCAGACGGAGCTCCGGGGGGAACACGCTGCCGCCCTGGTGCCCGGCTGCAGGGTCTGCCCTGCTCTCCCATCAGCACCGGACGGCAGCGGCGAGCACAGCTGTGGGGGGTGTGCCCAGGTGGGGGAACTCCTCTGCTTGGTGACGAGCTCCGGGAGGAGGTGAGTAGGGTGAGGAGTGTCAGGGAGTGCGAGAGACTACGGGAATCCACCCTACCGTCCCGGCCCCACAGGCAGGCAGGGCATATGACAGGGGGGATTCCCTGTCCTCTCTCCGCCTGGCTGAACAGAGGGACTTATGGGAAAAGGGGCAATGGCAGCACGTTCCTGCCTGGTGCAGCAGGTGCGACTCCTCTGTGACTGCCCCACCTTCCGAGGTGCCCCTGGGACCTGGCAGGGGACCAGGACAGTGATGAGGATGATGGTTCCGCTAGCTCGGAGGTGTTGCCGAGGTTAAGTTGACCTAAGCCCTGCGTCAAAACAGCTTTCATAAAGAAAAAAAGATGGGTCGTTGTCATGGGAGACTCCTTTCTGAAGGGAAGTCTGATGCCTCCCTGGGGCAAGGTTAAAGGTGTGACGAGGAAGCTTCCTACCCTGGTACGGTCCTCAGATTGTTATCCATTATTGATTTTTCGGGTAGGCAGCAATGAAACTGCAACAAGAAGTCCAAGGGCAATCAAGAGAGACTTCAGGGCCTTGGGACAACTGGTTAAGGGATCAGGAGCACAAGTATTGTTCTCCTCTGTCCCTCCAGTATCAGGGAATGATGAAAGAAGGAACAGGAAGAGCCAGCAGATCAATATCTGGCTCCAAGCCTGGTGCCACCGGCAAAATCTGGGGTTTTTTGATCACAGGTTGGTCTGCACGACACCAGGCCTGCTAGTGACAGATGGAGTACACCTGTCTCAAAGGGGGAAAAGGATCTTTGTGCAGGAGTTATTAGGGCTCACTGAAGGAGCTTTAAACTAGATTTGAAATGGGAAAGGGATAAAATGAGGCTTGCTAGATATAAGCCTGGGGGCAGCACGCCAACGTTTGAGGGACAGTGTGCTAGCGAGGTCCTTTGGTCTGTTATCTCAGGGGAGGTAGGGTATGAAGATCCACATAGCAGCAAAGACGCAAGGGTTATTGATGTGTTAGAAACCATGGAAGTGCCTGAGAATGGTCATGTAGGAATTAGGGCTTCTGCCCCCGAAAAGGTGGTGGGATCAATAGCCCAACTGAAGTGCATCTACACCAACGCACGCAGCATGGGCAACAAACAGCAGGAGGTGGAAGTCACTGTGCAGCAGGAAAACTATGACCTAGTTGCCATCACAGAAACATGGTGGGATGACTCACACAACTGGGAAAGCTGCTTGTCGGAAAACGATGTGGGGGTGTTGGTCGATAGCCAGCTGAATATGAGCCAGCAGAGTGCCCAGGTGGCCAAGAAGGCCAACAGCATCCTGGCTTGTATCAGAAACAGTGTGGCTAGCAGGGCAAGGGAAGTGATCGTCCTTCTGTACTCAGCACTGGTGAGGCTGCATCTCAAATACTGTGTTCAGTTTTGGGCCCCTCACTACAAAAAAGACATTGAGGTGCTGGAGCAAGGCCAAAGAAGGGCAACAAAGCTGGTGAAGAGTCTAGCGTGTAAATCTTATGAAGAGCGGCTGAGGGAACTGGGCTTGTTCAGTCTGGAGAAAAGAGGCTCAGAGGGGACCTTATCGCTCCCTACAACTACCTGAAAGTAGGGTGTAGCAAGGCAGGTGTTGGTCTCTTCTCCCAAGTAACAAGCAACAGGACAAGAGGAAAATGGCCTTAAGTTGCACCAGGGGAGGTTTAGATTGGATATCAGGAAAAATTTCTTCACTGAAAGGGCTGTCAAGCAGTGGAACAGGCTGCCCAGGGAAGTGGTTAAGTCACCATTCCTGGAGGTATTTAAAAGACGAGTAGATGTGGTGCTTAGGGACATGGTTTAGTGGTGGACTTGGCAGTGTTAGGTTAATGGTTGGACTTGATGATCTTAAAGGCCTGTTCTAACCTAAACAATTCTATGATTCTATGATTCTCTATTTGCTTCCAGGCATCAAGTAGTTATCTCAGTTATTCCTTAGAGAATGAAAATATGCAATATAAGACATAATGCTGTGCTCCAAATTTGCAAGCAGTGAACGTGATGACAGCCATTTTTGTAAGTGTGTGAGCCTATGCAAAGAGAATATGGTGACAGAAGTGTGAGAAACAAAAATCAGGCAGACAAAAATAGTAATTTTCCTCAACGAAATGCAGTTTACTCCTCTGCCCGCCCCCTAACCTGTTTTCTCCCTGTCTCTACTCTTCTGTTGAGCTTTTCTTTTAAATCGAGTACATTAGCCATCAGATCCACACCAATTTGACACAGAACCTGATTTTAGGTTTAAATCTCACCTGCTCCATGGTCTATGGTATTTCTTGCATTTTTCCCTTCATCTTTAAATCCTGATACCCCTCTGCAGACTTCCATTTTTGTATTTTTGCCAGTATTTTATTACTTTGCTTTTTAAATCTTTTTTTTTACTGACTCTTTTTTTCCTCCTCTCTGTTCAGCCTCTGTCAAATGTCTTTTTTTTCCCATGTGTCCCTGTTTCTCCGCCTTCACACACTCCACCATATATGCATGTTCTACACACACGCTCTTTCTTTCTGCTATGTCATTCAGTGCTGCTTATTATGTCACCCTTGGAGTTAACCGTGGTTCTTGGTCCTTTGTGAGAACCATGCCAAAAAATCACTATTAGCCGTTGTCATGGAGCAAAATATAAATGTCAAATACAGCTACCTGTAGAAACACAGTATTATAATAAAGTTCTTTGACATATGTATAAAACACAACATACAAAAATCTGAAAAACATGAGGTGATAGGCTTGAGAAACTTCTTGCACTGTGCCACCAAACTGACGACAAGTAACTAATGCTGCAAAGAACAATAGCTTCCACCCAAGCCCTGCACCTCTCTGCTGGAGAGATCCCGTGCCTCTCTGCTTCAAATGCTCTGACAGCTCTGGATGCTTCCAGAGATTAGTCACCAGATAAACTCCATAGGCCCAAAGAACTGCTCAGCATATTCTCCACAAAAAAAACCCCTTGTTCTGATTCCTGCATTTTGTTCCTCACATCTCACCTTCAAGCCAGGAAGGCCATGGAGGCAGCACTCTCTCCTCTGCAGAGGACAAAGACACTTTGTGTTCAACACCTCTGCTTCTAGCAGGTGAAGGAGCAGTACCGACAAACTCCAAAGGGTGACCTCAAAGTTCTCCACGGTGATGATGAGGAAGATGACTGAACTGACAAGGTTGAAGAGTTAACTTCCAGTATGTGAAATTTAAAGGAGTTAGAAAAAGGCTGGGAAAGTAGAGACCTATTTTGGATACAACAGACTCCCTTGGATAAATATATTTCTTTTTTTTGGTTAAAAACTGGTATTATAACATGAGTATTACAGCTCGGGTTGCTTTTTCAGCAAAAAGATGCTGCTGCATAAGCAAACATTCTTCCAGCAGCACAAAGCAGTACAGTGATATGACACTGGTTTTGTATAAAACTGTCTTTTTAGAAGATGATGGCAGACGAATGCCACTCTTCAGCTATAAGCTGTTGAAAACCATATTTCTGCAACACAATATATAATGTATGTAGCTAAAATTGTGTCAGTCAAACCTCCAATCCTGGCAGGATCCACACCAAAACATCTGTACTACAGTGCTTTTTACTGGCAGTTAAACAATACACTTGAAATTTAACATTTTCAACGTCAAATTTTCTACTTTATCTCTACAACTGGATATTCAGCGTCCACTGTGTTAAACTGAATCCAGGCGGCCATTATCAAGGCATCCCCATCCCAGAATTTGAAGGCTGTTTAAAATAACAAAGATTAATGTTGCTCTGCTGAAGAGAAAGTGAGAAATTCTGAAATGTAGACCCAAACTATTTCAGAATGCTTTCTAATAAAATCCAGATGTAAATAATTCCCTTTGTTTCACTGTTTACTTTAGAAAATTCCCATTTTCAACTCCTGGTTTAAATGCATCAGTTTAAGCAAATTAATGCAAAATCTATCCCCTGTGTGTGGTTTGGGAAACCATGGCTAGAAGAATGTACATTTAAAAGAGGCAGGCTAGGATCAAAAGCTTTTTATCTTTACTGGTATCTCATTTTAATCCTCTGTGGCAAAAAATGACATCCTGGCTGTGTAGTGGCCTGTATAAAATGAAATAATGAAATCAGTAGAGCTCCAGTGAGCACCACGATATTTGACATTTCAAACACCACGTTTCAGATAAAGTGGCAAATTCTTCCACACAGAGAAAGAACTTCAATGGGCATAGAGAAGGAATGAAATCTCACCTCAAAGGACAACCCTTCCTTTTCAGGTAGAGGTGAGATTAAAAGCCTAACATGGGAACCCTGCGCTACAGCACTCAGAAGTGCATCTCTTCTGTGGGCATTTTGCAGATCTCCCTTTCTCAGACCAACCCATTGAGTGTCTTTCATAAACACTATGTTCAGCGTGAATACCTTTACATTCCAGTTTAAAGAGTCTCAAATGAACATGTTGTAGGCAGGATTCAGGATGCTCCTTCCTCTCACATTTTCTGAATTTTTTTCTAAGAGACTGAAAAAATAAAATAAAAAATGTGGAGCAAAGTAACTCACAATAGTCACAAAACACTAGCTGGAAGGAAGACTGTGAGGAACAAGCAATATCATCTGGAGTTGTCTGAGGAGTTGAAAGAAAACAAATTTCATTCATTTGTACCTTCGCTCCCACAATATTATGAAATTCACTGTCTGGACCTGCCAGGTTCCATGCACTGCACATCAGTCTGTTCCACTGCTTTTTGAAGCCAGTCCTGCCTCACAGAATCACAGAATCACAGAATGTTAGGGATTGGAAGGGACCTCGAAAGATCATCTAGTCCAATCCCCCTGCCGGAGCAGGATTACCTAGACCATATCACACAGGAACGCGTCCAGGCGGGTTTTGAATGTCTCCAGAGAAGGAGACTCCACAACCTCTCTGGGCAGCCTGTTCCAGTGTTCGGTCACCCTCACCGTAAAGAAGTTTTTCCTCATATTTATGCGGAACCTCCTGTGTTCCAGCTTGCACCCATTGCCCCTTGTCCTGTCAAGGGATGTCACTGAGAAGAGCCTGGCTCTATCCTCATGACACTTGCCCTTTACATATTTATAAACATTAATGAGGTCACCCCTCAGTCTCCTCTTCTCTAAGCTAAAGAGACCCAGCTCCCTCAGCCTCTCCCCATAAGGGAGATGTTCCACTCCCTTAATCATCTTTGTGGCTCTGCGCTGGACTCTCTCTAGCAGTTCCCTGTCCTTCTTGAACTGAGGGGCCCAGAACTGGACACAATATTCCAGATGTGGCCTCACCAGGGCAGAGTAGAGGGGGAGGAGAACCTCTCTTGACCTGCTAACCACACCCCTTCTAATACACCCCAGGATGCCATTGGCCTTCTTGGCCCCAAGGGCACACTGCTGGCTCATGGTCATCCTGTTGTCCACTAGGACCCCCAGGTCCCTTTCCCCTACGCTGCTCTCCAACAGGTCTGTCCCCAACTTGTACTCATACATGGGGTTGTTCTTGCCCAGATGCAGGACTCTACACTTGCCTAAGTTTCTCACACTTCCCTTGCTGTGGCACCCAGATCCCAGACATCGCACAGCAATGCTATTGCTGTTTTCCATGTACCAGGTGAAGTTGGTCATCTTGATTTGCAATCTTGCAAGGTCCAAGAGAAAAGAAGCTCTGGTGAAAGACAGCAGCCAGGGTAAGTATGGTTTTTAGCAGGGCCCTACACTCAACAGAGTCCTGCTAGAAAGACCACTGCCCTCTGGTCATTCCATAACAGAATAACATCAGAATTATGTCCTCCCTGTGATGGGACAACAACCTCAGAAACACAACCACCTCAGAAACACACACCAAATCATCACGTTGCACTTGTTGGAAAAGGAAACTGAGATGTCCCTCTGCCACAGAGACAGAATGCTTAACCACATAATGGCATGAAAAAGCCTAGGGTCTCTGCAGGCTCTCAAGACTCACTCCAGTGGCTCAGCCCCTGAGGGAACTGTTTTGGCCATGTTGCTGGTGGAGTGTGCTGGTCCAGCTTGTCACCACTGCAGCTGCAGGCAACGGTCTCTTACAGTGTCCCAGTGCCTTTCAAAACTACAGTCTTTAATGCAACCATAGCATCAAGCAGTCATACAAAATGCTGCCCTGCCTCCTACGTGGTACACTGCTATCTGACGCTGTCTTTTCTGCTGCAGCCCAGAGCTAGTGGAAGTCAGTCAAGCCCATCAGTTCAGGCAGTTATTAAAAGAAAACCTGAGCTGTGCTAAAAGGCTGTAACATCTTAGTGGATGGTGATGCAAGAAACCACTTGAACTTCTGTACCTTCACCTCCGTCATCTGACAGTTTAATTGCCAGAAGTGCAACTACTGAGACACACCACGCTCCATCAACCACGAAATGGGACAGAAACATCACTGAGCAAAAATGAGGAGAGGTTAAAATACAATCCAAATAGGGGGATGGGACCACCAGTTTAATGGTGTCTTAATACTGTTTGCAGAAGCAAACAGAGACCGAGTGAAGAGAATTAAAAGCAGGGCTGACAGATTTCCCCAAGAATGCATAATGAACGAACACTACAAGCATCAGAAAAAGAGGTACCCAAAGATGACAGAACAGAAACAGAATTTTCCCTGAACAGTGAAAAGACAGCAACTAAGGACAGCTAAAGCACATGCACCTTATTTATATGTTCCTCATACAAATGACATGTTGTTTCTGCTAAAACAATATTTTACCCATCTCTGCCTGGGAAGCATTGACTGCAATGTAATGGAAATCAAAGAAAGGATGAAAACAAATATCCTTCCTAATGCACAGTGCATCATGAAAGTCAGATGCTGCTAAGCCTTGACTGTTGAAGTAATCCTTACTCATGCAGAAACTCTCAATTAATTCATCAGGGAAAAATACGGTATTAACCTAAAACTCTGAAAACCAGCTGAATGTAAATGCCTTCTTCACATGAGGTCAATGTTATTCAACAGACTGGATCCTTCAGGACAGTCCATTAACTTTCTGAAGAACATGTGAAGCTTTAAAACACGGAGGCTCTTTAGCAAGAAACTGAAGCATCAGTGCACAGCAGCTGAGCTGAATTGGCGTTTACTGAAATAAAACAGTCTCCTTCCTTCCCTGCCCGGAAAAAAATAAAAACCAAACCCACAACATAAATTTTAGAATTTGCTCAAAAAGCCTTTCTTCAAGAGCAAGCAATTTCTTGCATATAGGTCACCCTTTGACTTCTTCAAAGAAAAAAAACAACCACACGGGCAGTAGCGGCTGTATTTCAATGTAAGGAATGGATTTCACTTTGTGCTGGAAATGTTTGCACAATGTCCTCAAAAAAAAAAGAACCTGGGAACCAAGAAAACATGCTGCAATGAGCCATGTGAGACTGTGCACAATCAAATTACAGGAGGTAGCATTTTCCAGTGGTTCGAATCACAAGACGTTGCTTCTATTCTGGGATGTACCTGGCTTACCGTTTGACCTTGGGTAATAAATGACATGCACTCTCTCTGGGTATCCCCTTCTTCATTTGTAAAAACATGCAGGGTCTGGTCTGGTAATGTACTAATTAAAATAATTCTGTATTAGGATGGGAACATTTATCAAAGAACTCAAATTTTGCTCAAGGATGAGTACACATAGACTAGAAAACATAATTTTCTTCATTAAGGAGCAAAATATTTTAATTAAAACTTTTATTTTTTGTTAAAATTAAAAATTAAAGTTGGTTTTATTAATACTTAACAGTTTAGATTATTGTGTTTTATTTCTCGCACTATTCATTTAAAATTACAATGTGGTGACAAAATAAATAATACTATGGAAGGGTGTTAGCATACTGATTAAACCATCAGCAAGGGGACACAGAATATGTTTTACTGGCAAAATAAACCCCTCTATGATTGTACTTAACCCACCTGCTAAATGGATTCCACAATAAGTGCATACCTGTGCTCATCTGTGGGGATGTTTAACTCTTTACAGCTATGTAAAGTATAATTCTTCAGCAAGCAAGCAAGCAGAGAGGAGAGCTTTCCCCTTCTTTGAACTGCTCGTCAGAGGTAACTGCACCTACTCTCCGAACTATTCAGTGATCACTCTCAAGGACGTAAGATAAACAGATGAAGGAATTAAATGAAGCACTAGAGGCCAGGGGGCTGCCTCATTCAGCTGGTATGTCATGACACCATCATAAGCACTGACATGGGCACTAGACACACTCCCCCAGTGCAAACTAAACTAACAGGGATGGGTTATACCTCTGTGAGAAACCACCCGGTCAGGCTGGCAGTGCTGCACACTGCGTGAAGGATTGCGATGCGTCTACAAAACTTTCCTCTCATTGAAAAAGCTGTCAGAATGAAAAGTTTGGTTGTGCTACGGTTACATATAACATAACCATTTTTATCGTTAAGATTCTTCAGACAATCCTGTACAAAGAAACAGCATGTATGGTGTGCTACCGTAAATGCTTAGTGCTGTAAGAATTTTTGTTCCAGGCAATCAAAACATTCAACTGACTTAACATTCTTCTTGCCTTCTCTGGATACCCTAGAGGCTCCCGAGTCCTCCATTAAATTAATTTCCTTGGACTCTGATTGCAGTAACTGGTACTGGATGGGGCAGAGCCACTTGGTTTCACATCATTTATTTACTTGTAATAGTTGCTTCCTCTCCCAGGAGGAAAGAAAGCCAGAAGCATATGAACTTGCAAATCAGTGATTAACAGAGGAAACACAGATTGGACCTGACAAGAGGACAGGAACAAAAATCTAACAAATCCCTGCTCAGATACCGCACTGACCACTTAGTAACAAACACCACAGCAAACAGAATCAGTTGCATTAATTATCATGCTGTAGTCAGTGGAAGCTCTGAATTTCAGTACTGACAATGACAATATCCTAGGGTAAAGTCCCGACTACTGAAATCAACAGCACACTGAACCATAATCACATCTCACGTTCCCAGAAAAGAACAGCTCTCCTTCATTTAAAGCAACAAAATACATGGCCAGATTTCCAAAAGACTACCAGCTTCTGTATGCTGGGGTTAGTAAGACCAAGTGCCTCTGAAAATCTGTTTCCTTGCTTGCAAATTACAGCACAGCATCACTTATTATTACAAGGTTCCTTACTCTTGTTTTACCCAGCACTATTCCTTTTCTTACCCACTTCATTTTACAGAAATATTCTTGAAAAGCCCGGGGTGGCTCCTGCCAAATAATTCACCACCTGGCAACCAACAGCTGATGCTCTCGGCGTACCCGGGGAGCGACGTTCAGCGGGGTGCAGCGCCCTGTTGCCAGGGCCCTGCCCCAGCAGCGGGACCGCATCCCGCACGCCCCGTGCCCCCCACTCCCTCTTGCAAAAGGTGCATCTTTTAGAGGAGGAGCGCTGCAGAGAAACAGCTACTACAGAATGTCCCCCGCCCCGGGCTCATCCTGAAGCGTGTCCCCTGAAGTGCAAGCTGGAAAAGGCGTTTTTTTTTTGTTTTTTTTTTTTTTTTCTGAGAGCCCCAGCACAGGTGCATCCCCCGCTGCCGCGGACCAGAAGCGAGGGCACTGCCCTGACTCGGCAGCAGCGCGGACGGGACGCCGGGGTGCCAGCCCGAGGGACCGCCGCCAGCTCCCAGGGGACGCGCCGACGGCCCCGACGGCGGGACCGGTCCCCTCGGGGGTGACCCACCGCCCCTCGCCCCGCCGCCCCCGCCCTTACCTCTATGCCCAGCCGCTGCTTCAGCACCAGGGCGGCGCACAAGTAGCCGGCGCGGCCGACGAAGAGCTCGTCAGAGCCGCAGTCGAGGAAGGAGAGCGGGGCGCAGACCTCGCTCAGCTCCCGGAACTTGCCCAGCGGCCGGGCGAAGTCGGGCAGCCCCAGGGCGCTGTAGACCAGCGCCGCCACCGCGTACACCCCGGCGCCTCCCAGCAAGAAGGCGGCGCGGGTGTCGGCGTCGGCCTCGCCGCCGCCCTCCTGGTAGCGCAGGCAGGCGTCCACGACGCGGCGGGCCGCCCGCAGGTAGGCCTCCCGCGACGGCGCGAAGAGCGGGCACTGCGCGACGTGGTAGAGCATGTAGGCCACGCCGGCCACGCCGCCGTACAGCCCGCCCTGGCAGCCGCGGGGGCCGCCCAGGGGCGGCAGCTCCCGCAGGATCCGCTCGATGGTGGCCGTCACCAGCGGCACCGTCGCCTCCTTGTCCGGCGCCGCCGCCGGGCTGCCCGGGTAGTCATCGAAGCGGTTGGCGAAGCAGCGCTGGCTCTCCATGCCCCCGCCGGCGCGGCGCGGCACGGCGCTCTGCGCAGCGGGGAGCGAGCGGGGAGCTGCCGGGGGAGAGGGCGGGGGGAGCGGGTAGGAGGGAGCGCGGGGGAGGCGGGAGGGAGCGGGAGAGGCGGGAAAGGGGCGCCCGCACAGCCGGCCGCTGGCCGCTGGGAGGGTGCGTGGCGGTGCCCGTGAGGGGCGGCGGGCGAGGCGGCTGATGCCGAACCGCCGAGAGCGGAGGTGAAGGAAAGACCGGCCGCTCTCCCCGGCAGTTCCGGGGACGGGTCTGCCACGGGGCGGCCGCCGCCTCCCCCAGCCCGGGGCGGAGCGGCCGCCGCTGCCGCTGCCCCCCTCGGCGCGGGGCCGTAGGCCACCGCCCCGCATGGGCTCCGCGAGCGCTCCCTAAGCGGCCGCCGAACTGTCGGAGAAACTGTCGGAGAAACCCACCCGGGTTTCCAGAGCACCGAGACGAGCCGTGGGGGAGGCCGGCACGGTTCTGGTGTCCGGCTCGTCCCGCCGGACGCTTCATCCTTCCCGCATCGAAGACCCTGCTGTGCCTTTGCCCGACCCGTCCGCACGTCCCTGAGGAAAAGGGGTTTGCTGTGTTTTTCATACCCTCCCGCCCCACAGCTGCCGGGAGGTTTGGCTCAGGGATGAGTGCCGGGCCTGCAGGAGTGATCCAGGGGAGGGCAGGGTGGCCAGAGGGCTGCGGAGTTATTCCTGGCTGTAACAGCCCCTCGGGGGCTGCTGCCGCCAGAGCTGAAGGGTGTAGCCAAATCCAAACGAGGGCAGCCCGAGGCCAATTGACATAGAAAGCTAACCGAGTTCCCAGCAGACCAGCAATGGCACAAGGCCATCTTTGGCCCCTTTCCTTCGTGCAGGAGCCAAGCAGAGCTTATGAGGAACAGAAAATTTAGGCCACTGAATAGATTCCTAGTTAAAGGAAAAAAAAAAAAAAAAAAGGAAAATCTTGAAGCTGATACTAAGAGCAACATACAAATACACAGTTGTCACATCTTCCCCTGACGATGTGAACTTGTGCAGTGTAAGTGAATTTATCATCAAAGATCCATGACTTATGGTCACCTGGTGGTCTCTGGTGCTTTCTCTGGAGATGCAGCCTCCCCAAAGGAAGGTGGAAGGAGCAGCTTGCTGGAGGCTCCAGCCAGTAGCCAGCAGCTGGAACAGCAGTAGCAAGAGCCAAAGCACTGTCCTTTGGATGCTGAAAGACCTTTCTAGAGTTGTAGCTGCCTTCTCTCTCATTCATGCTGGCTGCTGGTTTCAGCCCTTTTCCTGCCTCCCCCTCGAAGCACCTTCAACTCTCTGCAGCCCCTCCCTTGCACTTTCAGACCCATTTTTTGTTTCAACTCACCTATCCTTTTTCTTTCCTTCCTTTTTTTGGGTTTATGATCTGCTCAGAGACATTTGCTTCCACCCTCTGATTTTGGTTTCTACGCTTTTCCTTCAGTGCATTTTTGCCACGTTTATGTATGTTCCAGGTACCACCTACTTGTCTATGCTTGTACAGTGTTCCTTAAAGCCCCGTTTTTTGGCTTATTCGCAACTGTACCATACGTGGTTTCTACCGCGCAGATCTTGGCAATCCAGAGCATTGAAAATCTGAAAATGCCCAACCAGTGGGTAAGACATCTCATTCATATATTATTTTCTGTAATAAACTGGCTTCTGTTGGCCTGTTGATAGGATTCAGGGTGTAGCTAAGGATTTTCCAGCATAATCTCTGTTGGTTGTAGAGAAGTGTATTCACTAAATGCTCTTTTAAGTGAAAATTTGGGAGTTTTATTTTTCGTTCTGACACCATTTATTCCACATTTTGGGGATGCTTGCTTCATCTTTTCAATCTTTTTTTCAAATTAAAAGGGCTGGTATTTTCCTGCAATCTTTTGGGGTGGGAGGTGTCACAGACATGATTTTCCCATTGATGTGAAAGAATCCTCTCACTGGAGGTACTTGTCTCCCTGCACTGAAAGTAACAGAGCAAGTAACTTTGGCGCAGACATCTCCTTTTGAGAACCTCAGCAAGGGGAAATGGATCTCTGCCAGTTTCAGCAGCAAAGGATTTAAGAAAAAGACAGATTTTATAAGAAAATCAGTTGGGTTAGCAGCACTTTTCTATATGAGGGTCAAATAAGACAGCTACGGTATTTTTCAAAAAGGAGTCGGTAATGACATGCTGAAAAGGAACATCCTCCGTGCTCCGGAGAGTCTTTTGACGAAGTAAAGGGTGCTTAGCCACTGTAGGGTTAGCAGATGTCATACAGCAATCAAGCAAGAAATGATGATGACAGTTTCTGCTGTACTGCTTTTGTGTAGGAGTATTAAACCACCAAAGCCAAAAGGAGAGCTAAATTAAAATTACACATATGCTTCTTATAGCTGTAAAAAAATGAAGTCCTAAACTGCTTATGCTTTCATGTACAAAAGTTTCATGCTTTTAGATAGGATGTGTTCTGTATCTTTTTCACTCAACCAAGCATAGATGCAGTCCTGATACGAATGGAAGAGAAGTAGGGGTGATTCTCAGACGTAGATCATGTGTCTCTCATCAGATCATCCTTCCAGGTTTGCCCTCTTCTTGGGTCCCAGAGTCAGTGTGGGCCTCCAGTGTACGGCTGCAGCATGAGAAAAGTGTGAATTCCCCCCTCTCGCCCCTCTGCACTGCTGCAGCTCCCTGGTTTGTGCTCCCTGGGCATGCCATGCCTCCTCTTTGTCTCTGTAAATCTGATGCAGCAAGCCAAGGAGAGGGAAACAAATTATGGATTGTACAAGGAAAGGATATAATACTGGCGTGGTGGGTGGAGGTAACTGTGGAGAAGGGAGCTGAAGCCTCAAAACTGTTTCTTCTGTTCTAGTAAATCCATCATTATTGAACACGTATTCTGGAGATATGCTTGTGGAATAATTCAGGTTGGGAGGGACCTTAGGAGGTCATCTAGTCCAACCCATGCTCAAAGTAGGGCTAACTACTTATTGATGTACTTGTTCACGTATGCTTGTTCACTTCTACTTGTTTGTTTATGTGTTCCTCCAGGGAATCCATGGCATCTGATATTTCCAACAGAGCACAGTGGTCTGTCCTCGTTTCTAGTCTTGGGACTGGAGGCATCTCCTAGCAAATGGCTTACGGGCTAGTCTGTCATTTGTCTTGTATACTTTTTGCTGATGTAACAATTTAGTGTACCTTCAGGATTTTTGGATACCCACATGGTTGCCAGTTTCATTCCTACCCAGTGTTCCGCATCTCTCCTGAGCTGAATGTGAAACACTGGGCTTCCATACACAGGCTGAACTTCAGTAACAGAAGTGTATTTAGTGGTGTGAACACATTAGCAGGGTTGTGCTACAGGGTTTTCAGTCTGGTTTGAGCATACGGGCTATTAAATTCAAAGTTAGTTCCCACTCTACCTATTAAAATCGTCCATCAATACCCCTTACTGCCCAGTACTGCTGTTCCCTCCCCAGAAAGCTTTGCCACTGCAGGTGATCTTTGCAACTAGCTCCTCTCCCTGCCTCTTTGGGCTTTGTCCTGGGAATCCACACTCCTAAATGAGTGGCTCTGGGATTTACAGGGTCACCTCTATCCCTGCCCTGTAATCAGTTCATGACTGGTAGGCAGCTGGCTCTTGGGCATTTGACAGAAGGGAATGAATTAGGCAAAGCTGTTTCCTGTCCGCATTAGAAAAGAAGTACTTGTATTCCCTGTATGCCCTTCTGCCTTCCCCGCTGTGGGTTCTTAAAGAGGAAATTATCACTGTGCACTGCAGAGACCATGCTAGTGGCACAAATATGGAGGAGCCTGACCAGGAGTCATGCAGCGGAGGCAGCCACAAGGATTTCACAGCATTGTCATTCTGTAGCCACATTGCCCCATCGTTCTCTGGTTGCTCAGTATATTCTGGTTTCTTACCATAAGTATTTTAATTTCTCGAGTTAGGCTATCCTAACTTGACTCTGCTTACAAAGTTACACAAAAGCTTTTGTGTTTTTTGTTCCGTGAAGATCAATTGACAATGACATGAGCGCCTGTTTTGAAAACGAAGTGCTTCTTGGCATTGCACAGTGGAATCTCTTTTCCTAAGTCAACCTTTTATTCTGTTACTTGTGTATAGTTGATAATTTCTGCATGACAGAAGTGATAAAAATTTTAGTGCATGTATTGCCATTTCATTGCAAGGAAAATTACACATCAGAAGACCAAGCATGTTATTTCAGAGAGATTATGTTAAATATTGTGTCAGGTATTTAAATTATCCTACCTCATTTGAATTCCAATGGGTATACAGTGACTGCTCTTGTGCAGCATACCTGCACTCTGAGACTTGCATGTATTTGTTGTTAATCCAGCTGGTCCATGAGCAGTGGAACTAATAATAAGGTCTGGTGTCTGACTGATTTGTTTGCTGCTTTCCATTATCAGCATCTTATTCCCAGGCCTGTCCCGTGTTGGCATTGCTCCCCTTGGTCTCTGCATCCCAGTGGTGCTCTTCCCATTTGGTGTGAAGCACCTGCTGCGGATGGCTTGGAGCACTTGGCAGGTGTATGCGGGCGATGAGTGGAGCTCAGATACCATGGACCCATGGTAAGGGGCTGCACTGAATTACTTTTTGCTCCAAGGGCATACTGGATTTCTGTCCATTGCTCAGTTTCATGGAACTTAGGAACTGAACAGGAGTTTAATTTCTTTGAGACTCTGTCTTTATTATCAAATTTGGTTGAATTTGGCTAACAGATGCAAAACTATCGGGATAGTGGGAAATGCTGAGTAAACAGATGGACAGTCATGTATGATCGTGCAAACCTTGCTTCCTTAAGAAACAAGGCTAGGAAGTTTTTGTTTTTTTTTTTTTGTTTTGTTTGGGGTTTTTTTGGGTTTTTTTTTGTGAGAATATGCAGTGAACAACTTAGAACAACTTCTTGTAACAAGATACTGGAAGTGTGGGTAGAGGTACTCACTGCTTACAGAATTGATTCTGCTTACAGAATATCACAGTTTCCATTTGGAGAGACGGGCTAATTTTGTTAAGGATTTCAGCACAGGTAAAAACAAAGCAGCTGTCATGAAGTCTCTGAAGAGAGTATTACATTTTTCAGTATCTCTGTGTAGACTTATTTGCAATTGGTGAATCTCTATTTAGCTGTTGAAAAATGCCAGGGCTTTCTGCAGAGCAGGAGGTTTGAAATTCTGAGTTTGTCTTAACTGACAAAAGTATAACTTCAAAATAGCATTACCTTGACCCTATCCTGAGCTTTTTCCATAGGCATTGTTATTCCTAGTGTTCCTTCCCTTGGCTTGAACCTACTCAAACTAGCAGGATGGTGGGGCTCTTTTCTGCGGACAAGTCTGTCACAATCCACAGTTTCTTTGTCCAGCAGATTATGTACAATTTTTTACGTTCATGTTGATTTCTAATGAACCACAAGTACTTTTATATGCTTAGAGAGCAGTAGTTCATCCGCAGTTCTCTGCATGGTTCTGACATTGGCCAGCAGAATAAGGAAGCAAAAAATCCCACTATGCACTCTACTGTTAATATTAAGACAAAATAGTTATTTTCATCTTACTAATTAATCTGTCAGTACAACATACATTGTCAATTCTAAATTTCCTTAAGTTAATTCCTAAATTTCCTTTAATTCTAAATTTCCTTCTAAATTCTACAATTGATGTCAGTGTGAGATCCAGGATTTTATTTGTAACATTTTTGTCAGAGCCGGAATTTGGAAGCATTTCAAAGTACAGGAACAAAAATCAGTATCTGAAATCAAGTAGTGTTTTTACC
The DNA here is from genome assembly GCF_013368605.1 of Nyctibius grandis. Lineage (NCBI taxonomy): Eukaryota > Metazoa > Chordata > Aves > Nyctibiiformes > Nyctibiidae > Nyctibius > Nyctibius grandis. The sequence goes on from NC_090659.1 coordinate 29,021,823, forward strand.
TGAAAGCAGCTAACATTTTTATCCATAATGTTTTACTTGAATTTTCTTCTCTGTATGTTTTGCTATTGCCTTTGTGCTAGCTCATCTCAGTAATTGTTGTGATGGAAATGTTAGACTTTTATTAACGTATCATGCTTCTACTTGCCAGGGCAGGGACCTCACCCAGCAGGCCTCATCCCACAGCATCTGCGGGTGATGGAGAGAGCTGGGGACAGTGACTGGGCCCATTGCAGCCCTAAGACCACACAGTCGCAGACACTGAGTAGTAATACATGTTGTTGAACTTCAGGCTGTAAGACTAAGAAAATGTTCTGGGGTCTTAAATACAAGTAATGATGATAGTGGAGATAATGTCCTTGAAGAAAGGTAGCACCTCCAGAAACAAGTTACCCTTTATTCTAGGAAGTTGGATAAATGCTAATGTGGATGGAAGATTTCCAGGTTCTGAATCATCAAAACTAGTGCAGCATTTGACCTTTTTTAAAATTTTCATCTTGGCCATGCATATTGACCAGGTCTAAATTTATTAGCTTGACATATTTGAGACGTTCATAGTGCCAAGTGATGTGCTGTGTGTTACAAGATGCGTGCACACGAATGGTCACATACATAGAAATACAATATTGTCCAGAAATAAAACCTCTTCCAGGTGGGTCGTTGAGTGGGTTTGTTTTGGGTTTTTTTTTGGTCAAGCTAACAAAACCATAAGACAAGGCTGGGTTTACAAAAATGAAAACTTTAATATAAGACTTTTTCTGAGAACTTTTTATCCCAGCTATTTTCATCATAACGTAAGGAGTAAAGTAGCCTAGGTTAGGGAACGAGTCATGCAAAATTGCACGGGTCCAGCTTTGTGCATGTGAGAGAAGCCTGGTCTAGATGCTTTCATGAATCTGCAGAATACTGACTTCTCTCTATGGGATCCTGATGAATTATCCCTTACAACTGCAGATCTAGGAAAACATAAAATAACCTGACTTTGCATGTATAGTTTTTGTCCATTCAAAGAATGAAACAGATGGCTTAATTTAAGACATAGAAAATAAACGAGGTTGATACACTCAAGAAAATTGCAGTGACCTCAGGAATTTTTTGGATTGAGACATTTTAAAGCACAATTCTTGATATATTCACAGAATGACAGAATGGTTGAGGTTGGAAGGCACCTCTGGAGGCCATCTGGTCCAACCCCCCCTGCTCAGGCAGGGTCACCTAGAGCCAGTTGCCCAGGACCGTGTCCAGAAGACTTTTGAATATCTGAGCATGAAGACTCCACAAGCTCCTGGGGCAGCCTGTGCCAGGGTTCAGTCACTCTCACAGTAAAAAAGTGGTTCCTGATGTTCAGACAGAACCTCCTGTGTTTCAGTTTGCACCCTTTGCCTCTTGTCCTGTCACTGGGCACAACTGAGAAGATCCTGGCTTCATCCTCTTTGCACCCTGCCTTCAGGTAGTTCTATACACTGATAAGATCCCCCCTGAGCCTTCCTGTCTCCAGGCTGAGCTGTCCCAGCTCTCTCTGTCTTTCCTCACATGAGAGATGCTCCAGTTCCTTTATTATCTCAGTGACCCTTTGCTGGACTTTCTCCAGTAGCTCCATATCTGTCTTGTACTGGGGAGCCCAGAACTAGACACAGTAATCTAGTACTATTCTTGGTCTACTAAATTTTAGGAGTCCGTAAAAGATTGTTTGGTTTTCATGTAGATGTTGCAACTGAACTGAAAATAGGTCTCAGAAGAGAAAATAACTAAGGAGGCCAGAGTTTTTAATTCTGAAGAATCCTGAAACAATGCATGGTACACTTCTGTTAAATACAGTGATAATTTTTTGGGGGGAAAGTGCCAAGAACATTTCAAAATCAATTTCTGTTCACATTCATTTACAGCTCTTGCACTTAGTACACCGTCTGTCTTCATTTCATCGCTATATGTTAGTCTGATGTGATGCATAGAAGCTGTGCTAGGCTGTGCTTGATGAAGATTCATATGTAGCAGTTTATGCTATTTTGCTTGTTCGGCATCCAAGGGGGAGGTAACAGAAATGTGAACTATATTATACTCTGGTGGTTTTTTTTTTAGTAGGACCAAGCTTTATTAGTGGGTTGAAGTTACAAATTAAAATATGAAGTATTGTTATTGGACTTTGAACAAAAATATTTTGCTTTGTTTTTGCACCCTCAAATGTGTAAGCTGTGATCCAGGAAATTTTTACACCTGGGATTTATCTTACATGTGTGAATAGTCTCTCCAGTAAATATTGTTTGCAAGATCATGCCCTAAGATTGTTCCAAAATGCCATTAACCATTTTTGGTTTCCTAGTCTTCAGTTTGCAAATGCCTTTTTTAAAAAAAAGCTGGAGGATATATAAAAATAATTCACAGCTTCATGAATTATGCAGGGAGACATTCTAGTTCCCTGTTGATAGGCAAAATGTTCAGGTACTGAGATATAAGTTTGGATGGGATATTACAAAATTAGGCTCTGATTCAGTAAACCATATGTATTGCTCACATACTTGATATAAAGCACATGCTCGAGTGGATCAGACCTGTACTGCTGTGGCACAGGATATAGCACACTTGCCTTTTCCAGCTTTCTGTAAGCTGAGATTTCTCTGAAGTAGGCGGAATTAAGGCTGTTTAAAGGGCAGTTTAAACCTCTTCAGACTTCACAAAGTGACACTTGTGAATGACAGAAAAAAAAACACTGCCTTTCCACACAAACATGGTTTTTTAACTTCTCTATGTGAGCCAGATGATTCAAGTTCTTCAATGAAAAAGGCAGTGTAGATAAAGGAAAGTATATATATGTAATATTTAGACACAAACATAAATTATATGTATATGTATGTATGCATGTATAAGCTCATGTTTCAAATTTGAGAATAAAACTTGCTCTGGTGAGTCTGCAAATCATTTTGAAATGGAACCATTCCTTTCTCTCATTATTACCCTTACTTTTACACCTCATCAAAACCAGTTATACCTACTCATTTGCTCCTTGGTTTATTTGCTGGTTTCCACACTGCTGCTAGTAGTCAGCCCTTTTTGTGTCACCTCATTGCTTTCAGCACTTGTGCAAAGAAGAACCTCAACACTACTTTTTAGAATCACAGCTGTTTTAGAAGAATTTGCCTGCATTTGCCACCTTCTCTTACTGCCTCTCCTTCCCTGTTCCCTTCTGTCAGAGTCAAATCATGAAACAAAGCCATCAGCTCCCTGGAATCGGGCATTAATACACAGTTTGATGAGGTGCCTCTCCTTTGAAAAGGACGCCAGGCTGAATCATCAGAAGTCACTGCAATAAAAACTTTGTCTTTGTGCTTGGAAGTGTAGCTGCTGGTGCTGGCAGGGCTGGCCTGGGCTGGCTTTCTGGATGCCCCATGTTTGGATGGTTGTTCTTCAATGCACAGTGACTTTCACAGCCGTTCGGTGCTTCTTACCTGCTGTGGAGAAGTTAAACCTCTGCCTGTGAGCCAATGTACAAACTGTTCCCTCTTTTTAACGTCACTTCGTCTTCCAGCGTAGGAAGGCTCAGAGGCACGCACTGCAGTACTTAGCCACATTTTCCCACATCCACCTTTAGATTTAGGTATCATTGTGTTCAAAAGAAGGATTTAAGTTTCAAATATTTCTTCTGATTGGAACAACCCTATCTCAGCAGGAGATCTGACTGATGTTTGCAATGGGCTCGACTCCGATTTGCATTAAGGTCCTGGACTCCCATTTATACCAAGGTCCTATTCTTGCATAACGTTTCCTGGAGCTGTGTCTGGATCAGCCTGGATCAGCCTTGGCTGTCACTCAAGTTGCTTTTCACGGCTCGGGCAGTTAAAAAAGATGGAAAACCAGTATGTCTGACCTTGTTATGCACAGAAATTTTCCACTGGCATCCTCCCCACCATGGCCACAGAGGGAGTTTCTGGCTGAGAGAAGACGTGTTCCAAGCATTTTATGGCCCAGTGATGACCTCTTCCTAAAACAGCACGTAAAGACCATTAGCTTCTGGAACAAGGCAGTGAATCTCCTACTCTTCCACCCACATATCCCTGGCACACACATCCTGGGGAGTGTGGGCACTGGCTGCTCACTGGCAGGCGGCAAGTGGAGCGTGAAAGGAGCTCTGTGGCACTTGGGCAACATTTTGCTGCCAACACATGATGTCCTTGGATCCCTGTTCTTCACCTTATGGCCTACAGGCGTGACTCGTATGAGGTTAGGAACAGAGGTTTACATGTGTTGGCAGTAAAATTATTAGTTAATTCATTGTAGGTCCCACTCTAACCCTTGGCTGAAAACAGATTTCTGAAAAGGCATCCCTGCCTCCAGCATGCTGCAGAGAGAAGACAAGTTCTGTAGAAGGTGCCTTGCCAGGTGCAATTTCTTCTATTGCCAAAAACTCTCTTCTTTGCTTTGTTAAAAGTTTACCCTCTTTGGTGCTTGCCTTGCAGGCCTAAAAAGTTCAGACTGGAGGAATAAGGGATGGCAGCTGGAGCAGCTGGCTGCTTCTGGGAGGTAGATTTCATCTAGTAAGGAGTGGGATATGGTAAAGCATTGCAAACAAGTGAGATGTAGCCATAGCCAGGGGACGTGTGAGATGAGCCAAGTGTATTAGTGTCACTCTCAGTGTCTGGGAATTGACAGGTCTTTCATATCTGAGGCACAAAGGTCATGTGTGTTTTTGGAGCCTGTCCCTTAGGGCAGCATAGGCAGGATTAAAGAGTTGAAATTAAGTCAGTTTACTTTAAATAAATTCAAAAGATGCTTCCTTCTTACAGCACTTTCTCCTCTGTGTAGATTGTTTTTATGATGTTAGGAATTAGTAAGAGTAATATCACTTCCAGCATGTGGTATAACTGAGATGAGTTAAGAATTCATAAATGCATTTGGAACAAACAACTCCATGTTACTGAAAATACGATCAGTTATGTGATTAAAATGAATGCAATCAAATATGAAGCTTCAGGCGCTGCAGCTAAACAAACTGATACCTCTAATCAGCAAATGATGCTCTGTTAAGGAACATCACAATTTAAAATGGAGAAAGTACTTTAAAACTGTCTTCTCTAGTGAAGAAATGGTTATGCAGCAATATTTACATAGTCCTATATAACATCTTTTAACTGGAATTCGTGAGGACTTTCTAATTGGTGCTCACCAAAAACTTTGCACCTAAGAATCTGATACAAGGGAGACATCTGGTGAGACATCCCCGTAACGCCGGGGCTGTGCACGGCCGGTGGCAGGGGAAGGGAAGGGAAGGGAAGGGAAGGGAAGGGAGGGAAGGGAAGGGAAGGGAAGGGAAGGGAAGGGAAGGGAAGGGAAGGGAAGGGAAGGGAAGGGAAGGGAAGGGAAGGGAAGGGAAGGGAAGGGAAGGGAAAGGAAGGGAAGGGAAGGGAAGGGAAGGGAAGGGAAGGGAGAAGAGAAGAAAAAAAACAAGAAAGAAAAAAATAAAGAATTTCTGTGTGTTATATTTTATGCTTCTCTTTGACATATGCACACACAAACAATTTCTTATAATTTTTACAAGTTCCCTGTTATTCTTTCCTTTGAGGCATTTTGATTAAAATGCCAATGATGTTATACAGTAGTGATGCTCTCCCAGAATTAAAGACGCATATTATATCTTGTTTAAAGACTGACACGTCAAGTGCTCTTGCTTTTCCATACAGACTCCAGTTTTCTTGAAATTTGCTGTGTTTAATGGGGACAGAAATGAAAATGCATTTTATTTATTCTACACTAATGCTTTTTTCTCTAAGTTAATGCTCATGGAATGAGGTAGAACATCCACGTGACTGGGCCAGGCTAATCCTATGACTGAGAAGAACCAGGAACAGAGACTGCCTCTCAGGCCTGTCCTTTGGTGCACCCTGCTTTTGGAAAGAGTGGTCATGCTTGTGAAATCATGGAATGTGACTCCAAAGAGTCTTGGTCCCGCTCCCAGCCTTTCTTTTCATTTGCAGAATGAACAGAGGTGGATTGATCCTCTGCGGGAGAGCAACTTACCTGTTTGATAAAGCACAGAGAACTGCTATGCTTGTTTTCAAAGCTGACATCCATGAAGATGTCCATGAGACCATACTCGGGTCTCTTGATACATAAGACTATAAAAGTGTAAAACTTTAATAAAGATATGAAGCGCTAATAATACTTGATTACTATGGCAGTTTAGTCCTATAAGCATTTATTTGGAAGTGACATTTTTACTATTGTAAAACTCCGCTTGTTTTAACACATATTTTTGAATGCACATCTTTGGCTGTATGCGTCTATTCAAACACAAAGGTGGAGTGAAAAATAAAGCCAATCCTAAGTTTACTTTGACATTTGTGTGAGAGACTTAGTTAACTGGTTTCCCTTTTGTTACATTTTCTACTTTTGAATTGCTGGAAACATTTTTGGTAACCACACATAAGAAATACTGCAGGCACTATGTTTTTTTGCACCCACAACAACTCGGTGGAAATACATCAGAATGACTTATCCTGTGCTGCATATATATCTGGATTTGTAAAATCTGATGTCCATACTCTATCGCAGTTCTGGCTAACCAGGGAGGTCCCGGTGGACTGGAGGTTAGCAAATGTGATGCCCATCTATGAGAAGGGTTGGAAGTAGGATCCGGGAAACTACAGGCATGTCAGTCTTACCTCAGTGCCAGGGAAGGTTATGGAGCAGATCATGTTGCGTGCCATCATGCGGCACATACAGGACAACCAGGCAACCAAGCCCAGTCAGCATGGGTTTATGAAAGGCAGGTCCTGCTTGACTAACCTGATCTCCTTCTATGACAAGGTGACCCGCTTAGTGGATGAGGGAAAGGCTGTGGATGTTGTCTACCTGGACTTTAGTAAAGCCTTTGACATTGTTTCCCACAGCATTCTCCTGGAGAACTGTCTGCTCACGGTTTGGATGGGTGTATACTTCGCATGATAAAAAGCTGGCTGGATGGCCGGGCCCAAAGAGTTGTGGTGAATGGAGTTAAATCCAGTTGGCGGCTGGTCACAAATGGTGTTCCCCAGGTCTCAGTATTGGGGCCAGTTTTGTTTAACATCTTTATCAATGATCTGGATGAGGAGATCAAGTGCCCCCTCAGTAAGTTTGCAAGACGACACCAAGCTGGACAGGAGTGTTGATCCGCTTGAGGGTAGGAAGGCTCTGCAGAGGGATGTGGAAAGGTTGGATCAATGGGCCAAGGCCAACTGTATGAGGTTCAACAAGGTCAAAGTGTCAGGTCCTGCACTTGGGTCACAACAACCCCATGCAACACTGCAGGCTTGGGAAAGAGTGGCTGGAAAGCTGCCTAGCAGAAAAGGACCTGGGGGTGTTGGTCGATAGCCATCTGAATGTGAGCCAGCAGTGTGCCCAGGTGGCCAAGAAGGCCAACAGCATCCTGGCTTGTATCAGAAGTAGTGTGGCCAGCAGGACTAGGGAAGTGATCGTCCTTCTGTACTCGGCACTGGTGAGGCCACACCTCGAATACTGTGTTCAGTTTTGGGCCCCTCACTACAAGAAAGACATTGAGGTGCTGGAGAGAGTCCAAAGAAGGGCAACGAAGCTGGTGAAGGGTCTAGAGCACAAGTCTGAGGAGGAGCGGCTGAGGGAACTGGGGGTGTTTGGTCTGGAGAAAAGGAGGTTGAGGGGAGACCTTATTGCTCTGTATAACTACCTGAAAGGAGGTTGTAGCAAGGTGGGTGTTGGTCTCTTCTCCCAAGTAACAAGTGATAGGATGAAAGGAAACAGCCTCAATTTGTGCCAGGAGAGGTTTAGATTGGATATCAGGAAAAAATTCTTCACGAAAGGGTTGTTAAACATTGGAACAGGCTGCCCAGGGAAGTGGTGGAGCCACCATCCCTGGAGGTATTTAAAAGATGAGTAGATGTGGTGCTTAGGGACATGGTTTAATGGTGGACTTGGCAGTGCTAGGTTAATGGTTGGACTTGATGATCTTAAAGGTCTTTTCCAACCTGAATGATTCTATGATTTTATGATTCGGTTGTGGCAGTCTAATGTAATAATTAGGCTCAAGGTGAATCCCTACCTGAGTCCCATTTTACAAATCCAGTCATTTTCTGCATTTCTTCCTGTGTATAAATCTCAAGTCATAATAAAAAAATATTTTAAATCCCTTATGGTGTCTATTTATAGTGCTGTCAGGTTCTGGCTGGGGTCACGCTCAGTTTGGCTGCCCTTCTGCCCACAAGATTTCAGTTCTCCGAGGCACCTGAGATGCTGCCCAACCTTCACTTTCCCTTCCTTGGAGCTGCACCACTTGCACTGCTGCTTCATCTGGCTCTTCTGCTCTTCAGAGCTGTGAGAATTCATAAAGTGTAGGGACATGCACTGCCAATATGTCCCCACAATGCTTATCGTGTCATGCACTAAGAATAATTTAAATTTCGTTTCCACAATGAAAAGTGCTGGTCCTGGCAGATAAGCCTGGCCATGATGTTAGTATTCTGTTATCTATCATAGACACAACAAAAAATTGCAAAAAATTATCAATCAGATCTGCATGCACTCTTTTCATTGTAAGAGTCTGATAGCCCCTGCTGAACAGAACCCACAGAGGGCTGCTAGTTAATATTTCCTGAGTCTCATAAGTGATGTTTGAGACCATTCTCTTTAAATGTGACATCAGAAAAAGACTTTAGCTTTATACTATAATTGAATGATGTTTATCTTTTCAGTCATTGCTGATTTTGTTTAGACAAGGGGGAAGTGGGCACTTGTGGCTCTGCTGCGTGTTGGGTACTGAATGGCAACTTCTGCGTGGATGCCGTTTACTTCAGAAATTGTATTTCATCATCAGTTGTCCAAAGAATGGAAAGAAGACTGTAAGGCTGTCAAATTCATCTTGATGCTGTAGTGTTGGCCAGGATATGCAGAAAAACAAAGAGAAATGCCCTCAGAAAAAAATATGCTGCTGTGCACTGCTCTTTCATCTACCATTTTTCCCTGCTATACTATATTTTTGATTTGTTTTCAGAGTGCCTAAAACAGTAGGTTTCAGACCCCTGCTTGTAGCTTCCCAGATTGTACTGCAGTGCACGTAATAAAGATTGAATATTTGCTGCTGGAATAAAAGTTACCTGATCGGGTGGCTAGGATACAGATTCACAAATCAGAGAAACTCATCTCAGTTCTTGCCTTAGCTAATGATCTGTGTGCCTTCAGTGGATGTGCCAATTTCTCACATATAGAGTAGGGAGAGCAGGATGTATTTTTCATCATAAAGAGAAGAGCTGCTCAGGTGAAAAATATTCTGAAATCTTACCGTGATTTAATTATATTTTAATTTCCCGTGATAAAGAACAATGATATCTCTAGGTTAAAAGTGAAATATTATTGAGACATATAAAAGTGAAATTTTATTTTTACAAGTCAAACTAAGGCTTTTTTGAATACCTCTGGACTTTGGTATTGAGCTGTTTCAAATAAGGGAAATAAATCTGCCACTTTCACTTGCATATTTAACCTTTGTAACCTCATTGAGTAATGACTAAAGCAACCTAAGAATGATATGTCATACTTATTTGCAAATTATCTTTTATGTGTTTATTGCAAGGCATGCAAAGATTGAGAATTAAAACTATAAATAAAATTTTATTTATTGTGTTTGTCACACACACACACACACACATGCACACTGGCTTTTTTTAATTTCTGGTGTTCGAAATAACCACAAGCAACGAACAGTTTGGAAAATCAGAAAAAGGTGAACATAAGAACCAAGATAAAATCATAATTATTGCATCCTTTGTAATTATTTAACCACTCCAGGATAATTCCTTTAGATATTGTTCTCTTCACATCTTCAGAGAGTGCAATACAGTTTTTCTGCTCGCAGGCATAAGCCCAACCGTCATTGTTCTTTTTATTCTGTATAAGGGAGATGAGTTAATATTTCTTCCAGATGGAGAATTCTGCATCATATGCGGAAAGTTGTCAAGAACGGTCAAATCAAACAGCAGTATAAAGTATATAACATAAACCAGCTGAAAAATAGAAAAGAAAATTTTTGCTATATTCCTATTCTCTTTGAATCGAAAGCTAGTTGAGAGTTTCTAACCACTCGTGTTTTTCAAATGATTGATCTCTCACTGAAGCAGACAAACAATGAAAATATTGCAAATCAACTCAACCTCCTCAGTATTTTATGCCACTGAAAAATGAAATGTGATTTGCTTTCAGACACTTGCCATAACTTGATTAATAGAACGGAGTCACATTTGGATCAATAGTTGCTTTCTCTCAAAGGACTGTTTACTCCCCACCTTTGATTGTACAACCTTATGAAGGAAGGGCAAGCATCATCGTTGCTGCCTATTCCTGGTGAAGCAAATCTATTCATCTTTATCACTGGCCAGAATTAGGGATTAAACATACCTATAGCGTGGTGGTTGCAGCACTGACCTGCTGACAGTGAACAAATGAGTTTGAGTCATTGCATCCATTGATTTTTAAGTATTTAATGTAAAAATGGTAGCTTCAGTGAGAGTTTTCAAGGCCAAGTATTGCAGCATCTACCTCCTTCAATTCCTTTCTCACTCGCCGCTAATGCTACAGCTCAAATTGAGGCCAGCTCCAAATTGTCTGCCACGTGAATTGTGCCAAGTGAACCCAGACTGCCTCTTCAGTTCATAAAATATTCATTCAGTCCCAGCTGGGACTGTGAAATATGAATGTTTGTTTATAATGTTTATAACCTATCCTTTTCGTTCTGTTACATACTTATTAAGGAAATAGATACACACCCACTCACAAGTACAGCTATACGATAAACTGTAGCTCTAAAAAAAATTTTAAGTTCTCCATCTCACTCTGCTGGAAGCCCATTTGACACTACAATCATCTGTCTAATCCAAATGATAGCAGTAACAAAAATGTTTCGACTTTTCACCCTGCCTTGAATTCCCACCCTCTCCCTTCATGTCCATCTCCCATGTGGGAGAATTTAAGTTCCTCAACATTACCTGCTCCTGGCATTCGATATTCCATATTGGACAAGTATTTGTGGTAGGATCAATGCAATGCAATTCAGAGCTAAAACGCTAATGGAACGTAGAGCTTTGGGATCTCCCAGAATATCCACTATAGTAGTTTAGAGAACTGGGGAGTGCTGAGATATACAACTTTAAACACAGAGAAGCTTAATGCATAGGAGAGTATTTTGGGACACATTTGAGAAATTTTGCCTGGATTACTCTTGTTTTTTCTTTCTCTTTTTTATTTATAGACAAGGATTAATGCAAATCTTTACACTTACAGAGATTAAAATATTCACCTCCCAAAATACCGTTAACGTATTCTGAAAAATATTTAAAATATGACTTTTAAGTAGAAAATAAAATACACACATATCTATCTGTACTAGGTGTGTTTATATGTGTGTAAATTAGATAGTGTTATGACATAATATATAGGTTTATTTGCAAGATTTGGGATGAACGTGTTGTCTTTACAGAGTCCAAAAAACTGCTAATAAAATGCTTAGAATGCCTCATGCTAAGAAGACTCAAGAGAGAAGAGCTGGGACAAGTTTGCCTTGTAGCCCCACTGGTGTGACATGAACAAGAATGACACAATGATAGACACTGCAATTTGAGTTAGACCTATACCTGTCACTTTTAAAGAAAGTGAATGTAGTGTGCTTTGTGAGGTGCTGAACTTTACTATTTGGTCTTTATTGGCATCTGATTTACACAATTCAACAACCTGCCATTTGACTTTAAATCAGAATAAGGTCCCACTCTAGATGAAACCAGTACTCACCACATGAGTGATAATAGGGGTACTTAAATGCTACTTTAAAAAAATGTGTTATATATTCTACTGCTGTTACATTTGGATCATCTCAAATACAAGTTCCTTGCTACTGCAGTTATCATACGATCTCTCTCTATTGGAGATAAAGAACTGAGGAAGGGCTGTATCCTATTTGAATAAAGAAAAAAATCCTATTTAACAGCTAGTCTGTGTTGTGTTGCCTCTGTTGCTGATAAAGGCTATTTTGGTCACAACCAGAGAAGGATAATTTTTTTGAATTAGGTAGGAATGAGAACCAGTTTGATTAAGAACTTTGGATATGTATGAAATGAAATGTCACACCATAGAAAAGCTTATACCAGGAGTAACAGTCATGTAGTAGTCATGAGAGTCTGAATCTCTCTGGCTTTTCTATCTAAAGTGATGAGAGAGAAAGGTAAGGGCAGACACTGGACATGCTGAGTTCAAATGTATGGCCCACTATCATTGCAAGAACCAAATTTAGGTCCCAGTCAGAGAGCAGATGCCTGACCAGCAGAGAAACTCTGAAGAGATGTGACAGTTGGTTGGACAAAGCACTTTTCTATGGGAAAGGGCAAGATGGCTACAGCTCAGGTGCACTTTCAATGATCTGATGAAGAGCTTTATGTTCTTAAGTTTCAGTAGGTACTGTAGGATCACGCTTAAAGAATCCCCCTGTGTGTCACAGGCACATTTATATATAATGTCACAAACCCAGTCCACTGGCCTTCCTTCAGATCTAGTAGACTCCTTTGTGTTCTGTATAAAGAGGTTTCAACCTAGGCAAGATCAGTCGTGCTCTCACCTCAAGAGTCTTCCAGCCACAGTGCTGTGAGATGCAGGGACTTGGGGTTTAGATGAAGCCACTCTTCCCAAAATCCCTTCACTGAAAGTCCAGGACTTTCTACCTTTCCAAGTCATAAGAATATTGATCATGAGGCATCCCTGATCACAGAAAATTTTGTGAAGATATACTTGTGACTTGTTTGTACTGACTTGGACTGTCTGTAAGAATGGTAACACAATCTGTAATTTGAGTGGTATAGAGGGGCAGACTGCATAAAACTGGGCAGGAACATCATGCCCCAGATACAGAGCTTTGCTGCTTCTCAACAAAGAGAACATGTCCTGGTACTTCTCTTTTTGCTTGTAGAATTAGCATTGGCCATCATTGCTTGGATATGAAAGGAAGCACTGGCACACTTTCCAGACAGCCCACATCTCTAGAGAACTGGTGGTGGCTCTTTGATGGGCAGAAAACTCAAATTTCTAAGAGTGAATAAATCCATACACTATATTCAAGTCTTGAGGAATCTGTTACATACTTCCTCCAGCTACTTAAAAGTTCATATTACTTGTCCTGGTTTTGCTGGGATAAAATCATAGAATCAATTTTCTGTTATGTTGTGTTTTAGTTCATGGCCAGCCATGGTATGCAGGTTTCCATGGTGATTAAGGCCATTAGCAGCATTGAGTTAGCCAGGTGCTAAAGCTATGAGGAGCAAAAGCCAGGGCAGCTGACCCAGGCTGGCCCACAGGTGTATTCTACACCATAAACATCACGTTCACTATAAATTGGAAAGTTTGCTGGGGATGGCTCCTGGGTTCTTTGCTTTCTTTGCTCTGCTCTCTTCTCTCCCTTCTCTCTTTTCAGTGGTTGCCATCCCTGGAGGGTCTTGCTATTGCTATATGGGCTGAGTATAACTTTGTGGGTTTTGTATTAGTATTGATATTGTTTTTTTTATTTTATTAAATCTGTTTCAATTCAACCCATGAGTCTCTCTCCTTTTCCTGATTACTTTTCTCAGCTGGGGAGGGGTCTTACGTGATAGAGCAACTGGTTATTGTTTAGCCCTGGGTGTGGGCTAATCAAAGACACTACTAGAAGCGGGATTACAGTCAGGCAGGGGACTGTCGAAAGTGGCTGACACCGAGAGTCTGCTGGTAGGTAATCCAAAGGGAATCCATTTTCTGAGGGAAAAGTCACTGATGTGAATTTCCTTCTTTCTGAGATGAGGGGACTGGTTGTCTAGCCCCTATGCTAGAAGAGAAGCCAGTTGCTGCAGAAGTTCAAACTGGTGAGAAGAGTGTCCAGAAAAGTGATGAGGAAGGTAAATAAGTAGCACCAAAGAAACCAGACTGCACTCTGTCTCCATGAGTTGCATTGCCCGACACCTCAGCCTCTGAAATGGTTGATTCTAAAGTAGAAAGGCACCTGGCTAATTAGTTATTGAGAGGGATTGATAATGAAGATTGATAGCATGGGGAGAGAGAAGACTGCATCCTTCAATATGCCTCCAAAGCTATTATGTCGAATACAAAAGTAGGAGAGGCTGGTAGGTACAAACAAGTGGCCTCCAGCAGCAGTGATGTCTAGCTGAATCTTAGTATCTCGAGACTGTATTGATATGCTGTCATGGAGGATGACTGGCTTCCGAACTGACCACGCTAAAAGATAAATATAGTTTACACTGTTACTTGTGCTTAGTGGCTCTAGATATTTCTAGAGATCAAATGGTAGCCTTTGACTTCTTGCACCACTGAGTCCCATCTGTTCTGGGACTAAAGATCTCCAGGCTCTCAAGAAGATCCTGACTGCCTGCTGTGTTTCTCTTGGCAATGCCTATATATACATTTTACCAAAACTGAAGCAGCAAAGCATTGAATGGCTGTGACCATGGCATCAAGTTTCACTTGTAGAACACTCATGAAGGCGACAGCTTGAATAAGGAAAAGATTAAAAGCTCTGCCTTGAGACAGATCATCAACAACTGCTGTCATTTAGATGAAGAAGAGATGTCTATAAAGGGTGAAAAGAACTCTGTACTTGGTGATTCTAAATAAAACTGTTTGCTATGTGCAACCTTTTACTTGCTATATCCTCTATCATCTCTCCAGAATTCTCATATAAGAATTATTGAACATTTTCATCTTTTCCAAGGCTCCTGCTGTCACTTACAAGTCCAGGATAAAGTGAATTTAGAAGAAAAACAATTTCAGATACAGAGTGCTGCTGTCGCTGTCTCACTTTTTGACTTAGGTGCTGCACAAGGTCCTCCAGATCAAGAAGGCTGTTTCCACCATGTTTGCATTGACTGATCCACTTGAAATGGTGCACGTGGATATAAAATGAATGTTACATCATACTTTATTCCTAGGACAGGGCAATCTGAGGGGGGCCTACTATTTAATCTCATAAGAGCCAAGGAACCTCCATAACTGTATACCTTGGAAGAAGCTGCAAAAAAACACATTCCTACCAAGGCAGAGAAATAAGAAGGTCTGTTGTAGGAAGATGGCCCTAAGTGAGAATGTGCACTTGCAGGGTCTGCTCTGGCTTGGGTGCTGAGAAAATGTGACCTCAACAGTCTGCCCACACTATCTACCAAACAGGCTGCAAAAGGGGATCCTGCTAGAAGGACCAGCATGGAGAAGAGGAAGGTATATATCACACAGCCACCATGTCATAAACCATCTCAAAGAAACTTGAGACTTGTTCTAGTATGTTTAGGCTTTTTTTTGGCAATTGGTGCAAGATTTGGAGGGAGATAGCCTGGGTGTGAGAAGCAGTCTGTATGGTCTTTCAGGGGCTGGAGAGGCTCTGGGAAAGAGCCTGGCCTAAGGCAAACTCCCAAGTTTACCTACCTGACTGGTGCCTCTGAGCCACATGTGGGACTATGAGAGTCCCTTTGGCAAAATCCCTTTCAGCTACCTGACAGCAAGGTCTTGCTCTGGCAGGCAGGAGAAGTTGAGAATAAAACCGGTGGTTTTGAAAAAAACCTTAAAAAAATATAATCTAGATTCCCTTGAGAGACATAAAGACCTCATTCAGTGCTTGCTGGTAAGTCTCAGGACTGAGGAAGTGCCTGAGAAGTGCCCTAAAATCCAGAGAAGGAGATGCTTTGGTGGGTGAAAGCAAAGCCATGTATTTTCTCTTCTCTTCTCTTCTCTTTCATTTTCGTCATATGCTGGAGACCAGCCATGCTGGTTTGGAAGCACTGACAAGGAAAGGAGCTCACTCAAACCTCTTTATATGCTCCAAAGATAAAGAGAGATCTCATATCATGAAGGTGTCAATAGTGATGGAGAAGCCGCTTTCCTGGGCTGCTTTGCAAGTGATTGATGCCTCCTTTCTAGCCCTGGAGTTATGGCTGGTAGAATTTCTGCAGTGTTGGGCCCCTCTTGTTTCTATGTAAGCCAGTGCTGAAGTTTCAGGAAATCATATACTTCCCAGGAACATGCTTTTTTTCTGAGGTAATGTAGTCATATACAGCGTATCTGTCAGAAAGGGAAATCTCTCTCCTGTAATCTGAACTCTACTGTATGTTTCTGAGGAGCCCACAGACAAGGAAAAAAGTCCAATTGCTAAATGAAAGAATGTAAGGATGAAACCAAGCTCAAAAAAGGAGTAAGGTCTGTGTGAGGGCAGGATAAAAAAAAAAAAAAGAAAAGCAAAGAAGCCTCATTTGGCTGGTAGAGAGGCAGTGGTGAGTGCGCTCATCTCTTATAATTATTATGCAACTAAGCAGGAGGTATGTCAGTATGGTTGTTGTTAGGGCTAAAAAATCGTCTTGCATGTTTGGATATATGCACACCACAGTTTGCACGCTCATATGGACAACCACTTGAAGGGAAAACACAATCTGCTATAATGCCTATCTGCTAGACAAAAATGTGCATGATTTGTTCCATATGGCTTTTCTTTCTGAAACAGTAGAGCTCCAAAGTGAGGACAGATTTCAAACAACAGAGGTGATGATGTATTTCAAAATCCCAGTTCAATAATGCACTTATGGAGGAAATTGGCCTCCAGTGGGATTTAAGCACACATTTGTGTGCTTTGCTGAATAGAGATGTCCTTAAACATCTGCTTAAAGACATGTACATACTAAGACGTGATCTTCTTTGGGTGCGCTTTGAATCAACTCCCAAGTGATTTGCTGAATGAGGATTCAGAAGAAGATTATCTGCTGTCCACAGAAAAAACAGGATCTGTGTTCTAATGTAACATTTTCCTTTACTGCTGAGCTGCATTATCAAGTAGGAAAGTGCTAATGCTATTCCTCCTCACACAGTCACGTTTAGGAGATACACTAATGTCCTGGTTTGGCCTATGTGCTCGCTTCGGCAGCACATATACTAAAATTGGCCTGGTTTAGGCCAAACCAGGACATTTACTTAGTGGAAGGAGGTGCCTAGTCTGGTTAAGTGCCTAGTCTTACAGTTACAGGGGAGAGAGTCCTGCAGAGGACAAATCAGAAAATCCAGATGTTGCACTGCATTTTAGTGTAACTCACTGCTGATGACTTCAAAACAGCCCCTGACCTTTAGTTCCAGCTTTGAAAAGTTTCTGGGTGAGTTTTCTTTCTCCACACACCGCAGAAGGGAAATAAGGCAGGCTAGCCTAATTTAGATGTCTAAATTTCTTGCCTAAATTTAAATGCTGTTAGTAAGCAACATAAATAACCCTTTTAGCATAGAATATTTTAGGGGAGATGGGCTCTAAAATCACTCTTTGTCATAAAGGCAAGAAAGAAAACAAAGCGGTCTGTCCAGCATGGCTGTTTGCTTCCAGCAGTCACTTCAGCAGGCGTTCAGCAACGGGCTGTAGGAGTTGCCACGTACAGGAAGTGGCATCTCTGTTATCAGTGCCGGTCCTGCCACTGCCATCTGCAAGGGTGATGTAGCAGGGTGACAGTCATCCCATCACAGAATCAACCAATCAGGTTGGAAGAGACCTCTGGGATCATCGAGTCCAACCATCGAACACAGGAAAATCAGGTATCCAAGTGGCAATGCCCAAAAGCAAATCGCTGAGCACAGAGGAGATTTAAACTAGTCAATCAGAAACACCACGTGTCTGAAACCTTGTCTTTGATGTTTCCCCAGAGAGAGGGACTCAGAGCCCCAAAAGCACTGTCTGCAGTGTCTTGCCTGCTCTCTTCCACAGCCAGGGACTAGGAAATGCGCCCAGGAGGAGAGGGCTAAATCCCAGACCAGCGTCACCCTTGCAGACATTTGAAGTCATGGCTCTGCATTACAGGAAAATAAGTTAGCTGCCAGCTTACGGGGCATTTTCCTCACAGGTGGTCCTCACCTCTCTCACAGAACTCAGACTGCACTGTAGTCAAAAGTGCTGAATTTGTGAGAGCAGACGGCAAGGGTCCCCACAGGGTACTGGGTCAGTAGCCTTGTGTATATGCACTTAGCTTGGGGAGGGGTACTCTGTGGTTCCTCAGGCTACCAAGAAAATTGAAACAGTGCTCGTAAAGCAGAGAAAATGCTCTAGAGCAGGAGCCAGAGTCCTGCCCTCAGGAAATACACAGCCCGCTGAGCTCCAGGTCATGGCTGCTCTCTGCTGGTGCCGTGGTCCTTCCATTCTCAGACGTACAATGGCCCAAGAGTAATGGGGACCATTCCCACCCCAAATATGCAATGCCTGATGGTTAGAGCATTTTTCTAAGCTCAGGGAGGTGGAGGCTCTAACTTCCATGGGATTAGAAGTGCCTAGGACACAGGTTTTGTGTTTTCTGGAGCAGTGCTCTAGGTTATTGGACAGAAGTAGGGCATCATGTTTTGAGATAAAGTCATCTTAATTGAACTCCAGGATAGTTCAGGCTTGTGAAATGAATTCTGAACAGTGTATCAGGCCCCCAACAGCCTCACAAATTTAGCGTACACCTAGCTGATCAGCTCTGTGAAGCCAAGACTGTGTATAGTGTGCCTGTGGACACTGCAGTAGGCTCTCAGGGAAGTTTTCCTCTGGGGATGCAGGTGTCTTGTGTGCATAAACTAAGGGAGGCAGGGTTTCCCTCCTTAGTCACAGCAGGGTAGGACAAGAGCTTATCTTGATTCCTTCCCCTCTGGGAGATTTGCAGGCTGTGTCTCCTCCTCCACCCCAATGTGATTGCTAGTAGCACAGGCTGTGCGTGAAGTCCTAGCTGAATGCAGTTTTATTTAGGAACTTCTATTTTGTATGCAGAAATAAATGGCTCATAACAAGAAGCTGAACCACTGTCATTTTTCCTTTCCCTCAGGCAGAGAAGGGAACTCCCTGCCAGCTTCCTGCACACCAGCAGACACCTCCAGCCATTGAATGAGGCTTTTTGCAATGTACATTTTGGATATAGACTCTTAAATTCTGCCTAAGCACCGCTTTGCATGCTTAAATCTCTTTTTTTTGGAGCTGAGAATTAATCCATGTGCCTCACTTTGTCATCTGCAAAATGGAGAATTTCCTTACCTGACAAGAAAAGTGAGAGGATAAATATTTCAGAGACCATGAAGTACTCAGACAGCTCTCAGTGCGGGTGACAAAAGTACCTTGGCTAGACAGGAAAACGCTGCTTTAAAATTCCCAGAAGAAGAGCACAGAATAGAGATGAGATATAACAACGCGGGAGGCAATGGCAGCAATCTGTGTGATAGATGGCATCATTCACACCAAAGCAAAATGGATCTGTGTGTAGACTTTCATCCCTAGTGCGCTGTCTTCGCTTCTGACACGCGCTTCATCCGTGCGCTATGCCACAAAATAATGTTGTTCCTCCTCCTGCTTTTTAATTACTGTTTGCTACATCAAGTCTCGGAGGAACACAACTGGGTAGAGGAGTTGTACCGTATGTGGACTGCTTGTTGTTTGGACATTATGGGACAATCTTTGCAATTCTGGCAAGGACCTAGCCTCGGAGCTGTTTTCTACAGAAATGCAGAAACAGAAGACTTGGGGGAAAAGCTGACTTATTTGACTAAGTATTTACCGTACGGAGGTCTCTGAACACTTTTTCTCAGTCTGGGCATCACCTGACCGGCAGCTCAGGCCGGTGGGAAGCCGTGACACTGCGGGAGGGCAGCTGGCAGCTCCGGCCCCTTCAGCTGCTGTTCCCAGCCTGGCCCCACGAGAGGGCAATATAGCAACATCCATGGCACTTCCCTGCCTTCATAAAGAAATTAAAAAAAAAAAAGGATCAGGCTCTTGAACTAAGAATTTCATTCTACAATATTTGCATAGTATTTATAGAAAGAGCAGTTACTCTTTTAAAGTGTTGCTATTTTGCTTATAGCAGTAACATATAATCAGTATGCATTAAATTTCTTTCATCTCACAGGAGCTAATATGACCCTCTGCTGCTAGCCAATCTAGGACAACTAAACATTGGAAGAAAACTT
Organism: Nyctibius grandis; assembly: GCF_013368605.1. Classification (NCBI taxonomy): domain Eukaryota; kingdom Metazoa; phylum Chordata; class Aves; order Nyctibiiformes; family Nyctibiidae; genus Nyctibius; species Nyctibius grandis. Next base: position 29,041,782 of record NC_090659.1, read on the forward strand.
CGTGGTTTTTTTTTTTTATATCTCAGACACTCTATAAGACAACTAAATTGGAGGCTCAGTGCTACAACTCATCCTCAGGGGGTAGCCCGTTTACCAGTCATTTTAATAGGACTAACAGTGTGAATAAAATTCTATAGGTTCGTGTCCTTACTTTCATTGACCCTTATGCAATTAAATACCTTATTTTGTATCTCGCCCTCAGGTCTGTAACCTCCCTTGTTTAGCTGACAAATTTCTGTATCGCCTCCTAACCTGGTTGATCTGAATGTGCTTTTCGAAAGCTCCACTGACAGCAAATCACTGCTCCTACTGCAGTCTATAAAAGGTTTATCTTCCACTCAACTGGAAACTGCTACCGTATGCTAAACATTTTTGATAATGCCATCCAGAAATGTTTTTTTCCACGTATTTCATATTCTGTCTTATATTCCAAAAGGCCATGTGTATTTTGCAGCTGTCTTATCAGGTGCAGCTGAAATATTTTTCTTCTGAGTGACTCAGTTCTAGACGAGTGATTTGTCTTTGCCTTGTGTTACACAGAAGTTACTTGCCAGCTCCAGGCTCTGGTAGTGATTTGCAGTGTCACCAGCTATTAGACAGAACACAGAGTTGTTAACCAGAAGTTGAGAGGTAAATGAGAGACAAACCACATCAGAAATGCTTTGACTAATGCTGTTGGAAGGAGAAACACATTCTTACAAGAAACCACTTCAAATGAATAAGTAAGATGAGCTAAAGGACCGTACAGGCTATGACTGCACTATTTGCAGCAGGATGAGGGGCAGATGATGAGGCCGGGAAGGCAGGGTGGACATTGCAGGGATGCAGGGAGGTCTGGCAGGACTGACCCCTCCAGCGGAAACTGGCCGCTCAGCCTGCAGCCGAGCACACCAGCGTGGGCAGGTGGCAACGGGGACCAGGGTGTGGTTGTGCCAGGCTCACTGCCACAAAAGGGTCAACATTTTTAGCATGGCATAGGCATTACTATGTGTGCTTCTCCCACATATCATGCTATTTAATTGCTGTAAACCATCGGGCAGCTCTGTGGAATGGAGGAAGTAACTAGTGTGATTAGTCACTGTGAAATAGTTGCTCACGTACGTGGTCCCCTGCACACATCGCTTTAGATACACGCACTAAGCTGTCATTATGGTGCCTGGAGAGGCACCATACACTCACAGAGAAGTCTGATTTGGCATCTTTCCCCATGAGATGTACTTGAAAGTGTTCTTTAGTAAGTCTATAGTTTCCAAATTTACTTCAGAAAAGATGCCAGGAAGCTCTGCTCAGAAGAAAGACACAGGGATGCCCAGCCCGGACCCTGGGAGCAGTGCAGTGTGAAGCTGGAGCGATACCCCGGAATGCAGGGGGTGCTGAGCAGCTGCGGCTGGCTGTGTGCACCGAACACATGTGACACTGTCGGGGCAAAGAGGGGGAAAGTACTTCTGATTGATAGAAACATGCTTGGCAGAAATAGTGACACATCAGGACTGTGCCCAGGCATGACAAGAAGCAAAGGGCAGACCAGGGCTGGGCTGGGAGGCTGCTGTCCTCCTGTCTGCCCCATCGCACCCTTGCGGAGTAGGCAGAAGGCAACAGGTGGCACTGGAAGGAGGATCCTGATGCTTATGGGGATTAAACCATTCCCTGGGCCAGGTCTGGGGCACCCCAGGGCTCTGCAGCCCCTGCCCAGGTCTGCTCTGATGGGGAAAGCTGGTGAGGTCTCTACCCTGGACTGGGAGCAGACCCCGCTGCCCCAGCTTCACCTGCTGCAGCACCCGTCCCAGCCTCGGAGCTGCCCCATATCCCCGGCTGTGCCTGGTGGTCCCGGGGCTCTGCGGTGGTCCCCAGCCACCACCCCCATCCCGGCTCTGCCCTCGGACTGCTGGGGGAGGTCCCTGTCCCACTGCCAGCCCTTGCTGTGCTGGGACAGCCTGAAGACCAGTACAACCCTTTATAGGTTCATTCCTTTTCATGAAAATAGTGGCCTTCTACGGGCTAATTTTTACCAACTTTTCACTGTACTTTAGCAATAGCAAACTGCTGGCTGGAAAATTTCCTTTACATCAACAAGATTTGCTTAATGGAAAAGGACATTACCAGCAGGGAAAGCTATTTTTCCAGCTCACAGAACCAAATGCCAGCCAGCAATGAAAAAAGAGAAAAGGGGGGGAAAAAAGATGGAAACTATAAAAAGCTTTATGACTTTTTAAATGTGAAGTTTTATTTGTGTTATATATTTGACCATAAATTGAAATAAGCTTTTAAGCCAAAATAAATTTGAGTAGACTTTAAAGAAATTTTATCTGAGACACATATGTAAATAAAACTACACATTTTTTATTAAAGCATCATAAAGAAGAAAATACTGATTTAGTGTGACATGCAGTATGTAACCAATTCATAAATCTATAGTTAAATTTGTACACTGTGAGGGATGTGCATATGCAGAGACTGGACTCTGGATAATCCCCACTATTTAAATGCAGAAAAAAAAAAAGAAGAGTGGAGAAGCCTGAAGAGTTTTGTCAGCTCAGCCACTTCTGAAGTCACATCCCACCCATGCGCAGTCCCATTCTCACAGGACAAAGTGCTGTGCAAAGCCACTCAGACATGCTGGTCACAAAGCATAACCAAACAGGATCAGCTTCTGATTCAAGAAGCAGATAAGATTAAAATGAAACCAAGCTGAAACTTTAACCCAAATAAAGAACTTTTCATAGGACAGGGCTGGTTCTGCCTTGTGGCAGGGGACGGGAGCATTCTTCTGTCCTGGCTGACTTCTCCGGCCTCTCCCAGGCCTGCGCTTACAGCCGCAGCCTGTGTGGATGGTGCTACCCAAAGTTTGCATCTTTCCTGCTTTACAAAGGTTTGTTGCACCACAAAGGGCACAGATAGATATACTACTTCTAGCTGAATTATTTTAGCCTGTATCTAAAATACACTTCTTTAAATCAGCTAGCTTTCAAGGTGCCTCTTTACATATCCTCTTCCCACCACCCAGTTGAATAAATACGTGTTCTTAATAGCTAAACATAAGCAAAGAGGTTCATATTTTTATCTCTTATTTGATTACCACCTTTACTATGAGATTTACAATAAATATTCTACAGCATCCAGATGAATGGGTTGTTACAGAACTGGGGCATTAGCCACTACTAATTAACCACAGTTTCATTCTTTGTATTTTGCCCAGCTCAAATTTAACTGCCTGAATTGGCTCAATAGTAGGGGAATTTGCAGAATATTTAGAGCTTTTGCAGTCAAGTTCATGATAATTTCCTTTTCCCGCAACCGTAACTCTTTCCCTGAATACCTGCATACTTATTTTTTGCTTGGGATGTTTACCTGTTACACTAGGAAGGTCAGTAATTTCAGCTGAGACAGGTTGGGAGAGTTAAGCTCAACAGGAGCCTGACCCCAGGTTCCATAACCAATAGATTAGATAATTGAAGTTTATTACTTTTCAGAAGAAATGACAAAACTAAACATTAACAGACAGATTGACTTTCCTGTGGGGTCACTGTTCATTAAATTTCCCACTGCTTTTACAATCTGAGCCACTGCAGTCATTAAGCTTTTAGCTCAAGTTCTTAAAGTGAGAAGATTGTTTCTTTATTACCTTGTGACCATTCTTCATTTTAATGGCATTTTTCAAGCTCTCATCTTAAAACTGGCGAATGCTATAAAAAATGAAAACTGTGCCTTCTGCGGCTTAAACACAAACAAGCCCATAGCTTCCATCCCTCTCGTTTAAAATCCGACAGGCACCGATTTGTGCCAGGCAGGTAACTAGGTGCCTAATGGAGGCAGCTGGGTAAGGATGAAAACCTCCTTCACCAAAGTTGATGGTCCACTCACAGCAATTATCTATGAAGGTCTGACTCTGTAAAGCAGCAGGCTGTGCAGGAGGCTGTGGGAAAGGAACGAGGAACCAGGATGAGGAACTGGGGACATGTAGTTGCACTGAGAAAGACATGCCAGAGAAGGGTTTTGCCACTGGGAGTATGCACAGATGCCCCAAGTGATCATAGTGCTGTAGCTGGACCACAAAGTAGAGGCTTCAACAACCCTGACATCTTTTGTCTTCTTCTTTCTTCTCCCAGAAGGTCAATACCTGGACTTTGACCAGATACCATTACAGAAGGTCATCCAGGTACATTACAGAGGACTGTTGTGGGAAAGGGGACAGACAGAAAACAGTAAGAAACTGTGCAGAAACTCCCTGCAAGAGATCCTGCCCACCAAAGAAGAAAGATGTTTTTTTTATTTCTTACTAGGTAGATATGCCATAACATTTATAACCTTGCAACAAAAATAATTAAAATATTTATTACCCATCTTAATCACATTCTGTATCTACAGATTTCAATAGCTACAAGGACAGTATTTTATGGTCCTTTCTTTAAGGTCACAGGATATTTAAAATGCAAGGGCCATAATATTGAACGATTGAAGAGTGGTCAGAATAAGAGATGCCTCTTATCTCACACCACTGATTTCCCGAGGAAAACACATTTCCTGCATATACTATATGATTTACAGTAATCTAGTTGCCTCATTTTCTGATAATGCAGGGCTTGGCTTAGCTACTAGATTTTACATTGCTTTGATGGAAGATTGAACAAAACCTTGATTTCATGCTTACCTCCTGGCTAATAGTGACCTTTGAACTCTTGTTTCCTATCACTGATTGTGGAGCAATGCAACTTGACTGCCTGCCTTCCTGCCCATTCCAAAAATGAAAAGGTGCTAAAAGCAATAGACAAGATAGGAAGAAGCAAACATCTGTTGAATCAGTGTTCTTTGACTTAAAGATGTCTTTTAGAGCCCTTAACTCAGCAGACTATAACAGCTAAGGATGCCTAAACCAAGAAACACTTGGGAGAACTTTGCAGCAGAGAAACAGTGGGGGAAGGAGGATGTGTAACATCCTAGGCTGTTCCTAACATTACAAGCTCCGATCATTTTTCTTTTCTAAATCCAGATTTATTGTTGGGGGCCATCACCAAAATGTTCTTTGTTTCTCCACAATGAAACAGATGGCATAAATGTGCCCTGCAATTTTATTGCTATGTTACAATTTCATTGTGTCATGCTTGAACCAATAGGTTCATTCAGCCTACAATAAAACTTTCATTCTGCTGTGCTGCCTATGGATGCATCGAATAAAATGGCAGTTTAAAAAGTTTCAAGTTGCTAAATCAATATTTCATTATTTATCTCATATTGGTTTTATTAGCGATAGAAACAAAGTTCAACAGATAAAAGCTTGAAATAGTTACTTGGAAAGATGTGATGAGAATGGACTTGTGCACAACCACTGCATTTTTCATCTTTTCATTTCATAATACAAACTTAATACATCTTTTCCGACATGATGAGATTAGACAAAATTGCTCAACTCTGTTCTTTGTAAGGTTAGTCAAAGTACCAGCTACAAGAATCTTTCTCAAGGTTATACATAAGTGAAAGAAAACTTCTGTTATAAGTTTACCTTGGCATAGGCTGGAGTAAAAAAAGAAAGCCTGATCTGTGAAAAGATGTTCTGAAGAATGTTCAGTTAAAGAGGAACACGACTAAAGGGAAAATACCTGAAATAAAGTAAGATTTAACTCTCCTCAGATCTTTATCAGTTCTTTTCAACCACAGCAAGAGTCAACCATTCAACACATTTAATCATTTAAGGCCAAAGGCAGGTACAGGAACTTGCTACTCTAACTTCAGAGGTATTCTCATACCCAGGGCAGAGCAGAGTTGATACCTGAATACATAAACATATGTAGAAATCTGACTTCAGCCACAGTTGATTTCTTAAGGTGAAATACGGCAGGCCAGACTCTATTGTTACAGACAGAGCCTTAAAAGGGAAATGACAAGAGATATGTTGATGGCAAAAATTATTTTCTTCTACAAGAAAAACATTGCAAATCTCTTGGCTTTAGGGGACACTTTATCTACTTGCCCTGTAGAGATAGCCTTATACACACCCCAAAGGAGGAGAGAGGCAATTTCATAAATCCTAAGGAATGAAAACACTTATCAGGTTAGACAATCCATACACGTTTGGTGGGATAACCTCATCATTCCTGCTTGCCTCCTTCCCCACTGCCTCGCTCCACCTCAACAAGCCTCCGATTAACCCTCTCTGGAGACTGACTCTTTCACACACATACCACGAGTGCCTGCACTGGCCGATCCAGTTTAGCGGACCAGTATCTCTGGTTGCCCTTGAGGGTGGCTGGTACTGTGTGGCTGGTCCAATATTCCCATTCTGATGGTCTCCTCACTGTGGATTTGCTGAGTATCTCGGTATCAACTGCAGCACGAAGGCAGGCCAAGTCAAAGCGGAGAAGTGTGCATTAACTTGATCCAAATATAGACAATGAAGTTATAAAGATATCTGAGATATGTATACCTGAACAAAGCCAAGGAATTTGGAGGACTTTTAACACTCCTGTACTACTGCTAGTGTAATTGCTTCAATTGACCTGGCCTCTTCCTTTTCTTTTTCTCTCATTTTTTTTTAATTAAGAAAAAGACTAGACCATTATTTAATTGCATCACTTTCTTTAGATTTGACTAAAAGAGACCTTTTAACATTTCTGAGTGCCCTTCCAATAACTAGCCTTGCAAAACCCACCCTGTAGCATTCTATTAGAATTAATTAACTCACCTGCCAGCAGTTTGAATAACAAAGTGAAGAAGACAATTTGCATCAGGCACTGGACAGTGACAGCAGGAACCAAAGCACCCTCACATAATTTCCTTATACTCCCTTCAAAGCTGTGCAAAAAAAAAAGCAGCTTTTACGATGTGCCCCCAAGAAATTAAAATTAAAACCACACAAGTAAGAGAGAGAGAGAGGCAACTCCGTGGACCTGGAAAGCTTTTGGTGCTCACCTGACCTCCTTTGCAGCACTAATCCAGCTAAGATGTTGCAGAGCTATGGCACAAGGAGAGAAGTGATCTCTCAGGTAGAGAGGTCCATGGTAGCTTAGGGGTTTGTAAAGCAGAACAGCTACCTCAGGCCAATGGGCAGCCAGCACGTCTCACAGCCCTTCAGTTATGCGTCTTGCTTGTAGCTGAGCAGTTCTTTCCGCATTAGTTTTGGTCATGCAGAGCATGTTGCCATAGGCTGGTGCTGAAGCAATAAAGGCCTTTAAACAGTGACAGCATCTGCTGCTCAGAGGCATTACTTCATGGTCAAATGCAGTTAGCAGGCCAGGCAGAGTGGCTGCTACCATAGGGCATGCACCACAGCAGCCTTCACTTCAGGACCATGTCCCATTGATGAGTTCTCCATCAATGCTGGATGTCCTTCTCCAGGAGGGGGAAAGGACAGCATCTCTGCCATCTCTCTCATCCAGCAACGCCTCCATCGTGTCTATGCTGAATGTTAGCCAGCCTCAGATCAACATAGATAGTGGTTGTGATGGTGACATACAGTGTCATGGCAGCCTGAGGAGGCTATATGAGAAAGCAGAGGGGAATGCCATGAGGAGAAGGGGGATAGCAGGGTAGCATCTTGCAGCATCTCACCTGTGAAATCTTGTGGAAGAGGAGCATTTGTTCACAACTAACAGCAGCAATCTCTTTAAAAGAAAGGATAATCGAAATGATGTTGACTATCAGCAAGCCAATAATTTGCCATCGTCACTGGCACAGAGGAGATGCCAGATGAAATGTCCACAGGCTGTACATGACTCTGAAAACCCATGTCTGACAGCAGGATGAACTCCACAGGTCTCTCCTTTGCAAGCCCTGGCCCAAAAGTGCTGCTGGGGAAAGGCAGGCCAGAGGAAAGTGAATGTTTTGGTGATGTGGAGTAGTGCTACTCAGCTGCTTGGGAGGGCATTTTGTATATGTCTTGCCCTCGAAACAGGAGTCTGAGAAGGGGGCTTATACCTTTAGTGTTGCTCTCGGAGAAGCCTTTTCAACAGTAGGGGACTAAATTTGGTGCAGGGAGTACTATTGAAGTGAGATGGTTTAGTCAGCCTCATCAAGATAAACACAGCAATCTGGAAATCTCTGGACAAGTGAGCAATGTGGGATGATCTTTTTCCAGCGAAGTTGCTTGGAGACATCACTGCAGTCAATCATATAACCATTAACTACTGCTGCTCGGGAATTTTTTTAATAAACTCCTCTATACTGAAAAGTAATTCAGTGAAGCTAAAATTGCTCATGGGATCACACCAGTTTTGACAAAAACAAACAACAAAATCTGCACTGGCAAAGACGTTTCAGGTTCCAGATGGAATCTGTGATCCAAAAAGTATAATGGGAAGGCTGGTGTCACCATACAAAAAACCCAAGAGGAGCGGCTCAAACCCACACCCTGTGATATCCCTTAACAGAAAAATACTGGTCTGCTTTCCAACAACCCATAAGAAGCTAATAAGGAAATTAAGTCTATGGTAAGCCCCCACCTCATTCATCAGTGGGCCTACATTGCCTCTAGTGTTGGTTTTACCTGCAATGTATTTGAAGAAGCCCTTTCTGTTGTCCTTGACCTCTCTTGCAAGGTTTAATTCCAAGGAGGCCTTAGCTTTCCTAGTTGCCCCCCTACATCCTCTGACAACAGACTTATATTCCTCCCAAGTGGCCAGCCCCTCCTTCCATGATCTGTACACCCTCTTCTTCCACTTCAGTTTGCCCAGCAGTTCCCTGTTTAACCATGTAGGTCTCCTGGTACCCTTCCTTGACTTCCTACCTGCTGGGATGCTCTGATCTTGAGCTCGGAAGAAGCAGTCCTTGAATGCTAACCAACTATCTTGAGCCCCCTTACCTTCTAGTACCCTGTCCCATGGGATTTCCCCTAGCAATTGCTTGAAAAGGCCAAAGTTGGCCCTACTGAAGTCCAGGGTTGTAATTCTGCTAGCTATTCTGTTCCTGCCACATGAGATCCTGAACTCTACCATCTCATGGTCACTACAACCAAGGCTGCCCTCAACCTTCATTGCTTCAACCAGACCCTCCTTGTTAGTGAGGATAAGATCCAGCAGCGCTTCTCTCCTAGTTGGCTCACGAGGATGGAGCCAGGCTCTTCTCAGTGACATCCCTTGACAGGACAAGGGGCAATGGGTGCAAGCTGGAACACAGGAGGTTCCGCATAAATATGAGGAAAAACTTCTTTATGGTGAGGGTGACCGAACACTGGAACAGGCTGCCCAGAGAGGTTGTGGAGTCTCCTTCTCTGGAGACATTCAAAACCCGCCTGGACGCGTTCCTGTGTGATATGGTCTAGGTAATCCTGCTCCGGCAGGGGGATTGGACTACATGATCTTTCGAGGTCCCTTCCAATCCCTAACATTCTGTGATTCTGTAAGTAGTTTAAATTCACTATACTCAGAAATCTGCATATACTATAGGAAATGTCGAGGGAATTTGAAGTTTGAAAAAGATAAAGACTGCTAGACTAGTCTAATGTGCAAAGCTGCCTAATGACCTGCAATGGAGGAAAGCCAAGTTCAAATCCTTGCTCCAGGGCCGTGGGTGAATGGCAAGGTCAGAGCAAGAACCAGCCTTCCTCGTGGGCTGGGGGTTTGCTGACAGCCCCGAGCCACCGAGTATCTTGGCAGTTGTGTCATGATTTTGTGAACAGTCTTCAGGCTGCCAATGTTGTGCTGACGCAGAACAGTAAACGTTGAAATCTGAAAGCCTTGTGTAGGACAGAAAACCCTTTTTTAAACACTTCTACTGCCAATGGGGGAGATGGTAGCATTTTCACAGAGCCAAGCTGCCTGTGTGGAAAGGCTGAAAGGTAATGAAGGTGGCAGCACTAATAGGTAAGAAAAGGGAAACTGAGCTACAAGTAACACTTCATAAGGCTCAAAAAAATTATCGAAGAGAACGTAACATTAGAAATTATTTCCAAACCTACATTTCTTCTAAAGAATTTGCAAAATAAAACTATCAACTTTTATGCTCTTTGATATAAGAGCATGTGAAAGATTTTATGGGGGGACAGAACAAGGAGGTATCATTATTCAGCATTGTTATTAAACAAAATGCAAAAATCAGAAAGTTAAGAGAAAAAAAAAACACCCGGAAGTAGAAAACCAAAGCATCTCGCTTTTTACCATTACTAGTCAGATCTGACTAAACATGCTGGACATCCTTTCACTTTACAAAAGGTATTAAAACTGTTAAAAAAAATTCTGGAGCTCACATTGAGAGTAAAAAAGTTACATAAATGTTAATACCAATTCCTGTAGCCAGTAACAACTCTACTTGGAGTACGGCTTCGGTTGCCTTGCCCAGCGCAGGCTCCATAGAGCAGCGCAGGCTGTTCCGAGGGCACAGGGATGTTATGCCAGGCATGGTGGGCAGAGCCTGGCTGCGCCAACATGGTGCCGACGTGGAACAGCAGCAGTCCCTGGAGACTTTTAGGGGGAAGTAGACATTAAAGCAACGTTTTGTTCTCAGCTGCCCCCACACCTCAAATTTTGGTGAGCACCCACAGGCGGAGAACAGAACCTTAAAACATTACAATACGCTTACTGTGGGCAAAACCCACAGAAGGACCAACATACAATTGACTGGGTTGTGCTAATTGTCAGGATGACAGACCTTCTCCCTGCCCACGAGTCTCGCTATGCCGGCAGACAGGCTGCTGCCCGCAGAGCATGAGCAGCTGTGCCGCAGGTCGCCGGTCCTGTGCCAAACCCTCTCTGATGCAGCAGGACTGCCCAGGGCAGCAGAGTCAGGCTTAGGTCTGAGGTCAGCGTTTTGTTGCTCTGAAGGCAGCTGTTTTCATTTTAAAGTTGATATTTACCTTCAACCTTCCCCACTCCTCAGGTACTTTCACAGAGCAATTTGCTTACTGCTGCCTACACTGCTAGCAAATAACGTGCACATGTGCTCAGCCTCTATTATACTTTTACTAGCACTCTTGAAGTTGCAGGTGAGTTGGAATCGATCCAAAACACCATTTCACATGGCTGTTGGATGGAAGAAGTGAGTACATTTAGAGACATCAACCTAATGTTCAGGAACGCAAGCCTGCAAGACTGCCTGCGAAAAGGGGATACTGAGGTATAAGTATCACTATCAGGAGACACAGCAGACATCAGCGTGGAACTTTTTGGTTTAATTTAAAACTCTGCTGAGGTGGATACATGTGAAAAATGTAGTTTGACCAACTCTGATGCAAGGGGTTTTCTTACAGAGGGCAGATATATTTCATCTTCATCCACCTGTAAGGAAAAAAACTATGGTTACAGTAGAACTACGAACAGAAAAGCAGACAATACACAAATGAAAGAAATAAAAAACAATTCTAATAGTAAATGGAAATAAATTACTTGTGATAAGACAGTTTAGGGGTACCAGGCATGGAAAATTTTTTAAGCTGGTCACATTATCCTTGCTATTCTCTGACAGTATCACTTTTCACAGAAACTCCTGGCAAGAAATGTTGCCTGCAGTGGTTTTAATCTTGGAAATGATCCCTATGTGGCGGCTGCATTAAGACTGAGAGTTAAAAAGCCACGGGTGGTAACAGCTTCTGCCTCACCATGTGTCACAGCAGACTCATGCCTGCTTCTGGCCCCAAATCCCAGCATTCAGCCCCTCAGCTGTGTTTGTCCAGCACTGAAATATTGCATGGGGTGTGAGCAAGCCAGCAAGGCAAGGGGGCAAGGAAGGAAAGTAGGCAAGCTTGGGTCCCAGATCCTCATACATACGGACCTTGCAGTACGCAGTCACTGAGTGAACAACTTGAGTCCTTGTGCACAGCGAAGAGCGGGTGCTGTGCCACTGCCAGTGGCATCAGTTGAGTAAGAAAATAAAAATCAAATTGTGAGTCTTTGACCTATGGAATTGGTCCAGGGTCTGTTTTGTGGGAAAACACATCCTACACCATGGGAAAGGCCAGGGAGACAGTCTGGTACAGATTACTCCTTATGCAGAGAGAGATTTCACTGCTGGGAGTATCGAAATTTTTTGAGTACATGTGTCCTGGTTTGGCCTAAACCAGGCCGATTTTCCTTTCAGTGATTTTTACTTTCAGCTAAGTCTCCTCTAAGTAACTGCACTTTCTGAAACTAACTGCATGTTTGCAGACAGTGTCTGCTTCCAGGACTGATAACGCTCGAAGTTTGTAGTTATCGCTGAGGTACCGGTAGGGATGTTGTGCAGTAAGGCTCTTGCTGTACTTATTCTTAGAGAAACCAAGGTCACTGCTGAATTCCTCATGGCTTACAAGTGAAGAGCTGAAGGGGGGTCACAGCTGCAGCAGGGAGCAGACAGGGCAGGTGACCCAAAATTGACCGAGGGTATTCCATCCCATACACGTCATTCTCGGTATAAAGGGGGGGGATCACGAGGGTCTCGCTCTCTTTCTGCTATGGCCGGTGTCCAAGGAGGACTCCGTCTGTTTTCCTGCTGCCCCCGATCCCGATCCGTGCATCCCTGAATCCAGCTCTCGACCGTCGCTGGGCCCAGCCTGGGCCTTCCCGGAGCCTGCCCTGCAGTGCTGGTGGTGACGTGGCTGACTTCAGGGGAGCTCAATCTTGGTTTTGTATATATATTTGTATATATTTGATTATTTCTATTATTATTATACTTTTTTTTCATTATTATAGTTTATTAAAACTGTTTTAATTTTCCAACCCAGAAGTCTCTCTCCCTTTTCCCTTTCCCTCTGGGGGGAGGCGGGGGGATAACAGAGGGCATCTGCCACAGGTTTAATAGCTGGCCCAGCTTTAAACCGTGACAACATGTTTCCTTCTTGCTTTAAGCTCCTCAGCTAACCCTGGGAGCCACACAGGTACATACAAAGTTTCCACCTGGAGAAGGAAGAGGCAGGTCATGCTAAAAGGTTTTGATTCTTACATTTTGTTGTTTCTAAGACAGGGGAAATCAGCACAGCAGTCAGTGTTTTTATTGCATGATACACTGAGACAGGACAGGGAAAGAGAACACAGGTCCTAATATTATAGCAAAGTTAGAGAGCTAAATGGTAAGCAAATGCTACATAATATATACAATTAAAAGAATATAGGCAAGGCCTTTCATGCACAGACTTGTTACTTAGCATTCAATAACTCACTGCCAAATCAAAAATATAATTCCTGAGATCCTACTGCAGAAGAAAAGTGTAGTCAATTTTCTGTCAAAGCTCAAAGTTCAATTACCCTGTAGCAAATCAATCAAATGTGTGTGCAGCAAGCAATGAAATAGTACAGATGTCACCTCACTGCTTTCAGCTGAACATGGTTTTTCTTTTTACAAATCAGCAAGTCTGTGATTTAGAGTGGCAGAGAACGGTGTTCAGAGCATATGAAACAATAAATAATGAACATTCATCACTAGTAACCTGGTGCAATGATTTCTTATAGACACAGAGATTCACGATACCAATTGAACTTTACAGACGCCACGTTTCAATAGCTAGAAGCCAGGCATGCAGAGGCAACCATGCATTGAACCACGTGCAACGCATCAGCTGATGCTGATGGATGTATGGTCAGGACACTGAACGTGTCTATGCACAGCAAATGCCACTTAAGCGAACGCAGAGCGTTCTGTTTGGATGGCGTGGATCTGAGCTATGCAAATAAAAGCTTACCAAGGGGAGCAAGGTGCTACACTGTGCACGTGACGGCTTGGAAAGTCACACACACTTTGTTGCTTCAAGTGACCCTTTTTGCACTTTTGTTATGACCACTAAGAAACCGCACTCGTGTTCATGGAACTCTAAGATACGTACCTCCTGTCAGGCTTCACTAACACCTCCAATGGACTCCAGTCATGCGGTCAGCTGGTGAACAATACCAGGGACGTATTGTGCTATTTACTAGCAGCTAAGCAAGAAAGGATGACACAAAGTTTGTCTTGACTGGAATGGAAATCTTTAGTTTCCAGCAGGGATCATTATGCGAGGTCTTTTTTTTTTTTTCCTTGTTCACTATTAATGCATCAGTCACAGAGCTGATACAGAATTTCGCAATCACTTTCTTTCAAATGGCTGAAGCCAACTTTGAAATTAAGTCCTCCGACTTAAACATTTTCTCCTACATTGTACTGTTTCATTTTGTTGTAATAATTTCTGCTTTCCCTCTGCCTGTGACTGCTTTTTAGCTATGGCTACAACAAATGCTTTTTTTTAAAATACGGAAAAGAAACAAATTCACAAATCTAATAAAAAATGAGCCTGAATTTTCAACGAATGTCAAGTCTACCTGAAAACAAAATTATATTTAAAGTTATCATAAGAAAACAACTGATTCACTGCAAATGATCAAGTATATAAAACAATGGAAATTAAAAGAGCATCTCTTAAATACACAGTTAATTCTCACTGCAGTTATGTAGAACTGATATTTTGAAACATGAGGCATCTTAAAAAATTTTATTTAGCATATCCAAAAAGAAATGTTACAAAAAATTTGCTATAAACATAGGCAAAAATGTTTAAATAGGATAATTTAATGTAAACCAAACGCCTTTAAAATATGCAATACTGTAATCAGAGGTTATTTACATCCAGTGAAGACAGAACAATCTCCACTAATGCTAAATATCATCTAAGCAAATAATTAATTTCCATAATTACTTAAAACAGCGACACTTATATTTAAGTTAGTTTTAGTACATAAATCATCTCAATCCTAATACAAGATGAAATTCAATGTTACATTCAGAAGTGGGAAAGGCAGTATCCTGACTATTCATGTCATCAGTCAAGACAGTACTGCATTCAGATTTTCAAAACCTTTAGAGAGGTACAACTGTAAATTTATAGTATGTATTGCATGACAATGCAATTACAGGATAGGTAAAACTACTAAGTGGTCTGCAAAAAAAAGCTGTATAAAAACCCAGTACAAATTAAATTTTATTTTTCAGATTAGAAAAGCCAGGCACAAGACTAATCTATTTTCCCACATTTCACAAAAAAGAACAAAATATTTTGTAATTTGACATTATTACAGCATGAAGAAAGCTGTTGATGTCTTAGAGGAAATACATTTGGATAACTGACAAACACAAGTTTTGTTTAATTATGAAATTTATTCACCAAGACATAAGTTTATAGCCCACACTGGCGTTCATGCTCATGTACATGGAAAAGGCATAGCCCAACAAATTGAGCTCATAGATCATTTTGGATATTTGGTTGTGGCTTTTTTGGGAAGACAAGCATCATTTTGCATTGCACATAAAAGTACCTACAGGATACAGCAATATATTCAACTTAGGAGCCAGAAACATAAAGCCGTTAAAAATGGTAGTGGAATATAGGGGATGATGACAGCTGCTGAATGACCTACTGTGAAATGGGTGATCTCCATGCATTTCCTACAGGAAAGTCTTATATCCAAACAAAAAAGTTACTGCTAAAACCGCCAGCTGTGCTGGCAGGCACAGGAGATGCCAATATGGCACGAACATTGAAATACCAGCTCTTTCTGAGGTGGTTCCTGCACGTTGAGATGAGGCACTTTGTTTTGGTAATGTCTACCTACCTATAACTGTTGCTCAGTATAAAAGGAGCTTTAACTTCTACAAGTGGCAATTCAGGACACACAAGAGCTAAAACCACTTCAAAAGAAACAGTCAGACAGTCCAAAACCAAGACCCAGTCAATTCTTACTACAAGTGTCCAAAACATACTGTACTAATCTGCCTAATATCTATTATAAATAATAAATATAAGTAAGAGTTATCTTTTTGACAACAGTTTGGCCTGGAGTTCATCCATTAACTCTAATAACAACTTGCCTTAGCAACTGAAGATCCCCAGTAGACAACTTAGGCAATCTACTCTTTGCCAAAAATGAGAACGTAAAATTAATCATAAAATCCTTACTTCATCTGTCAATGGATTATATCATATTCTCACAGAAGTGTGCATATACACACCCATCTATGACCATATATTTCTTTTCAGCAGCTTTCTGTAAAATTCCTTAGGGAAAAGATGGGCCAAGCCCCCATGAGACGGTAGACACCAATACACATCTCAGATGTTAACAGCAATTTCAAATGGATAGCACTGGCATTTCATTTTGGGTCTTTGGAACAAGATGCAGTTTGGGTTTCTGTTGTAAGAAAGTCAACATAACACAGCAGTCCTTCAGGGCTAAATACATTTCAAGTGGTGCTAGCTGATCAGTAGAACACAGAACAATACTAAAGCTAATGCCATGCTACCTTGGTGTGGGGGGAAAGAAAACTGAAATGAATATTCACAAGCTAAACCAAGCAATGAACTTTTAAATCAAGCTGGGAAAAAATAATCGCCACACTACAACTTGCATCAGATTAATTATCACCAGCATCTAAACCAGGTGGTTGAAATTCTGCACAAGCCTCTATTCTAACTTGCATCAACTCTGACAGAAATCCATATCTCTTCAGCCTCAAAAAGTCACTGCAAACTAATGCCTGGGGCTACGCCTGTGTTGTGCTCTTAGAAATACAACAGAGTGGGTCCTCATGGTTCTACCCTATGTCAGGTGGGCTCCGCAGCTCACAACTGGAGAGAGCAGAGCCAGGCTGGCCACACAACTTCTGGAGCCAGCCTGGACTAACAGGCTTCCTAGCACCTCTCACTCTGAGGAGCACCTGTAACTTAATAACTTGTGAAAAAATGGCTTGTGTACACTGAGAACAGAGTGCGTTTTCAGAATTCATGCCATGGATAAAAGCACTACACTGGTCTTAGAAACAATGAAAAACGTACGTAGTTTTATTTCATTATAACATATTGTTAACTTTTGCAACAGAAGCACCTTGTTGGAGTGGATAAGTGATAAATACATTTGTTGTTGAAAAAAGGTATCTATATTCTCTGTAAGGGAATTCCATAGCCACCAATACAGGTGCACACATGGTACATGTAAGTATGCAAGAGGCAAAAGAATATCATGATTTGAGGAAGGGGTTTTTATTTCATAGTTGGGAAAAAAAAAAAGTCACACACACTGAATGCTTTCCTGTTTTTTTCCCTTTTAAAAAGAAAAGTAATACCTTTGGGTTTATGTGTTTATGGATAATATCCTAGTCCCAGTGAAGACTATGGTAGGAAGACTATAATCAGGATTTTATCCACTCTTGAGTATTTCAGTATTTCATTATTTACCATTGCATGAACTTTCAAGTTCTAAAGTTAACATATGCACACTTCTCACCTCTAGAATACACAAGTAAAAACAGAGAGGAAAGGCAGAACACAGACAAAAAAGTACACTATTAAATTCACTAATTAGTATCTTCCATTGTTAGCTTCTAAACATTTACAGAATTCTGAGTTGTAATAGCAAAAGCTTTAGAATACACCTCTTCCACTAGGACTCTGAAATTATTGCTATTACGCCAGCGTACTCTAATGAGCTACTGGTTTGAACACAAAGGCATACCGCGCTCATCCTTCCCAGGGCCCAGGACAGGGTACAGCATGTAACAAAAATCCAAGTGAGAAAAAGGAACCAACCAGACAAGAGGCAATACTGCAAAATCAGTCCCCTTCAGTGTAAATAACTATGTAAAATGTTGCTTAAGGATTCCCTGAAATAGGGAATTCTGGCAATTCTGCCAGTCTGCAGTAAGAAAGGGGAGGGGGATTCCACAAATCTTGTGAGGAATGTGAACAATGTTCAAAATAAAACAAGTGACATCCCTCAAAGCGGAGGTACTTTTGAGAAGTATGACAGAGCACCACATTTGTACCTGCACTACACTCTCAATACAGATTCCTTATCTTTTAAGACCTGCTATAGGGCAAAAAAATCCCAAACCCAAAGAACAAGTGAATCTAGAACAAAAGTGAAGTTCATTGTACAAGTCCATTAAATTACAGAAATGCATAATAAGCCAAGATAAAGTGCTACAAAATGATTAGTAATTTTTAAAAAAGTCCATAGCATTCTTGTTGCTTTACTTAGTACTAGTGATAATAGGAGATAGTGCAATTGCACTGGCTGAACTGGAATTCACAATGTCTTCATATTGCGGGGGTGGATCTAAATGTTGTTCAGTTTCATTTCCTCTCATACTGATTTCACCAGTGGCTTCCTCATATGAAGGAGGAGGATCACAGTTTGAGAGCCTTGTGGATATTGAGTCTGACCGTCCATCCGTATAGCTCAGACCTCCTGGAGAGAGCCCACTGACTTCATACAATTCCTCCTGTGGGGAATGAACAATGCTGAGAGGCGGCGGAAGAGGACCTCTGCCGTCAGCCACAGCACCATCACCCATTGCTTCGTGGGGTCCCCTATGCGCGTACACCGACTGTCTACGCATTTTCTTTTTAAACAGGCATCTCCATATGACAAAAATGACAATGAGGATAACAAAAAGGCCAATGATTAATGGAAATGCAAGGTAAAATGAATACCAGGTATGTCCTGTGTTACTTTCTCCCTGAAGTCCGTTTTTGTAGACTTTCCAGAACTCCTTCTAGAAAAGCAAGACAGGGTAAGTCAGAAACTATAAGACAGTTAAAAAAAAAAAAATCACTGTAATCAAGTTGTTTTAAATGAATGAGAAAAAAAAAGGCATTTCAAATACTGATGATTAAAACAAGAAACGGTATGGATAAGCACGCACAATAAACTTTCAAATTTTCTTCTGATGTGGTTAGTAATACAAAAGGGCGGGTTTTTTTATTTTCAAACCAACTCCTCACTGCTTTTAAGATTCCTTTACCTGAACTTAATATTTACAAACCTGCAGCACAGATAGGAGTAGGTAAGAAATCTAATCAGAATGCACATCAGACATCTGATGGATAAACATTTTTCAGCACCACTCAAAGTATGTTAGTTTTTTCTTTGTTTTAAAATTGTAATAATATGCTAATATAATTTGAGAAGAAAATACTGTTGTGGAATGACAGACCATTTTGCCAAAGCACAACTATGTTGTACCATCATCTCATAATTTAGACTTCCCCCACCCACTGGCTCATAAAGCAATTGTTGTCAGCTTATTTTGAGTTGATTCAAATCCTCTGTTTATAGCTAAAAATAGCTTCAGCAGTATAAGAATATTACACAGCTTATTATATTCTAGAAATTTTGACAACACAGCTACAGATAAATGGAACAGAAAGTGAAAAGTGAAAATACGAGCAAGGGAAAACAAAGATGAAGGGGGACACCAGTAGTTGAAAGTACTCTTTGCTGTATTAATACGCACAAGCAGGAGTACAAAGATCATGTCACCATCCAATTTCCTCTGCAGTGAATGCTATGAAAAGCTAGTACAAAGAAAAGCATACTCTGCCTCAAAAAAGGAGTCATCCTCACCTTTAAGATCTCTCCTACTAAGAAACACTTCCACTGTGTTTTAAAGCTATGTATAATTTAAGAAAAAAATAATGACCAAAAAAAACCCCAAATCCATGCCAGAAACTCTAAATTCTTTAGTTTCCTTTAAAAATGCAGAGACTTGACCCACTCATATTCATGCCATCATCTATTTTAAATGATAACACACATCTCATATGCAAGTATTTATAAAATATTGACCAGGTAAAATTGATATGGTCTTTGCTCAGTCATTAGTAAATTATGTATTCAGGTTGCAGACTGACTGACTTTGTGTGCACACAAAGCACGTCCATCAATTTTTTCAGTTCAGAACTGCTGCAACATGATCAGCACTAAACAGATAACGCCACCAAACTGATCTCAGAGGC
The DNA here is from genome assembly GCF_013368605.1 of Nyctibius grandis. Lineage (NCBI taxonomy): Eukaryota > Metazoa > Chordata > Aves > Nyctibiiformes > Nyctibiidae > Nyctibius > Nyctibius grandis. Next base: position 29,061,439 of record NC_090659.1, read on the forward strand.
AGCTTCAGTCCAGAAGCAGCATGGTCCCTCTAATGTGGAGGTTAAGCTTGCCCTGTGCAAAGGCAGGACCAGGACACCATGGCCAGAATTTACTAAGGTTAGGAGCAATGCCATGTGCATGAAACAACTGGCTACCATGTAATTTTTTTTTTTTTTTTTTTTAAAAAGATAAATTCAGTTGTTCTTATACCTATAGTCAGTGCAAGTTAAAAAAAAAAAGTTTTACTTAATTCCTATAGCAAACCAGGATCAGATCATCACAGTGCCCCTCTTTGATGTGAACCAGGGTCCAAATCATCTAAGCTAAGTCAGGTGGCCTTAACTTCAAAGTAAGCAAGAAGATGCACTAACCTCTCTAACAAAACTTCACCAAAAAGCAGTAAAAGATTCATTAGCTATTATCTGTACTGGAACCAAGCTTCCCACTTCACTGTTCTGCTGTCTCAACAGCAGCAAAGGAATAAAATGGTACAGTGTATGTTTTCAAGGTCAAAGTTGTGAAGATTTACGTAAAGTCATCAAATGTACTGTGCAAGGATGTGTAATTTTAAAGACTCTGCGGAGGAGAAAGGTAGTTTTGATGAAAAAGAAGAAATCACACTGTTCCCTTAGCAATGTATTTTGTGCTGCAGACTGCAGAGGAAATGCGCCCTCTCCAATGTAAGGGTAGCAAGTTGTGACTGATATTTCAGTAACGTTTCCATGTTACTTCTAACTCAGCTCTATCTCCTGGAGAAAATGTCTCTGTACCTTCTTCAGAAAGCTGAAATACCAGCATCTCTCCTTGTCACTCTGCAACAAGGCAAAGAAGCAGAAAAGGTGTTTTCCCAGAGTGGCAGGCAATTAGTTGAGACTATGGTGTGTGGCTGCAGAGGATGTTCAAGTTGATGGTGTGACCACACAGGTGCATAAGGAGCTTAAGGTAAGAGTTTAAACTGCCTTAAGGATAAAAGTAGTTTAGTGTCCACTTTTATTTGCATGCAAGGCAAAGGGAATTCCAAGACAGTTTAGACACACACACTCCTGTCAAAAATTACAGTGCTTCACATCTAAGGCTATCTTACAGAGACAGAGGAATAAAGTTCTGCACACAGGTGAAAAATACTAAGAAAGAAACACTTTATTCATTTTAAAAAAGCTTTCTTTAAATTTTCCTTTGGAAAAAAACAAAACAAAACAAAAAAAACACCCCCACAAAAAAAACACCAACCAAAAACTTACTAGTGTACTAAACCTGAGGCTTCCAGCTTGCATTTTTGCAAGCCAGATCTCAAAGAGAAGCACAAAGACTGTTAGTTCCAGACTGACAGAACTGACAGGAACTGCAGGAAACTAACACTTCAGGTTTGAGTTGCACAGCTGCCAAGCAGCTCCCCCTCCGCTCTGTCATCCCACAGCTATGCTGAACTGTAAAGGGAAGGCACAGAAGGAGGACAAGCCACCTGGTCAAAGTCAAATCATGCCCAACAAAACCATGGAGAACTTGGATGAATCTGCACAGTGTGAGGTGTGAGGATTTGTACAAACTGCTATGAAAAAAACCAAGAGGGGGAAATACTGAAAACCTAGGAAGTAGCCGTAGAACTCATACAGAAAGTTAAGGAGTAATTTAAAAGTTGGAAAACTCACAGCACAAAATCCCTTCCATAGCTGCTAGTCTCTTAAACCGACAACAAAAAGGACTTTCTTTCTACTTGACAAAATTATTAACTTGTGATTTATGAAAAGGACACTCTACTAACCATTTACCCTTGAGCACTGCACAGCTGGGAATACCAGGCGTATATGCCTTAAAAGGCTGAAAAACTAAGTTCAGTAGGCCACAGAATCAGATAACCGCAATGGAAAAGACTTAGAAAACATCTGACATATATTCCCACCAAGAACTACTTTTCTGAATGTTTCTTACTGCTTTGGCAAACCCAGTTTGAAATAATCAAAAGGAATTCTCAAGGGGATCCCACACAAAGACAGTTACAGCCAATTTGCCAGAATTTTGTTTCCCTTTTATTTCTAATACTTCTCAGAACAGAGTCAGCATCAGTCTGAACACTGAATCAAATAAGGGATCCACATGAAAGTTGAGAGACTCACACCCTGCTGAGAATTTCAGCTGAGGCCTTTACTACATCTGGCAGCCTTGTCAGCCTCAAATGATTCTTGGTCAATTGTCTTGACTTGTTTTAAAGGTGGACTAATAAGATGCCAGTCAGAAGACTGCTTGGTATTCAGCAGGTGGAGGACACAAACAAAACAATAATGGGAAGTGAGAGTACCTGCTACACTATTTTCTTCTGGCCTGGCCTCAATTTCAGGTGGCAGGAAAAGATTCACCTCTTCTCTTCTGGGTATTTATCCAGCATCCATAATTAGAGACAGACTGATGCTAGAAGTCTTACTTGATCACATCATTTTAGATCTGGTGCTGACAAGTCTTGAGTTGCTTGCTAAGCTTTTCAGTGGTTTGTTTGTTTGTTTTGCTAGAATAGAGCTATACAGAGAACCTTGCAATTTCTGTAATACTTAAAATTTGTGGGAAATTTGAAACACAAATAAAGATCTGTGATGTCTAGCTTTTAAAATCTTCATGCAGTATAATTTTAAAAATGAGTTAATGGAAATAAAATTAATATCAGTGCTTCAATCACACACAGATACTTTGCACAATAACCTTTGAACTGAGTCTCCCAATAACCTTTTACAACTGACCAGTGACCACATACAGTGCTGGCTACAGGTACTACAAATAAACAACTTACTAGATCAGACCTAGCGCTCACCTAATCTGTTACCTTCTCTCTGACAACAATCATTAGAGACTCCTGAAAGAAGAGGGGATACAAGCAGGCAGCGATACTCTCACAGCTTCCACATACTTGTACTTCAAGAACTTCCATTAGCCAAAGCTGACCCCTTTTATTCAATGGTCCCAGATTGATTTATCTTCCATTCATTTATATTGTTCTCTGAACCTATATAAGCTTTTAGCACTGAGACATCCTGTGGCAAGACAGTCCACAGCTCTATTATCTGTGGAGAGATGAGACACATCAATTTCCTGCAGGTGCTACCTGCACCTTCTTGTTTCCTTTGAGGCCCTCTTAAACTCTCCTGTCAGAAGGATGGCAAGTGACCAACTTCAGTTCAATTTTCATGCATCTCACAGACATCACCACATATTCCCTGATTTAACTCTTTTCCAATCTATTGTTGTTAAAGAAGTCTCTTCATATCTTTGGTCAACTGTCACACTTCTCTGGTCCTCTGGTCCTTCCTCAGCTACTAGTTTGCTTTTTAGGAGATAGGGAGATCAGAGCTGTACATGGCACATTTGAGACCCGGGTGTGCAATGACCTAATTATATTCTCCATTTTCATTCCTATTCCTTTCTTCAGATTCTTAGCACTCAGGTTTTTGTTTGACTGTTAATCATTAAATTCAAGTCTTCATAGGTTCAAACTCAGATCTTGTTCCCGATTTCAGTTCAGAGCTAATCATTTTATATAATGAATGTTCCCTTTTCCCCCACATGCATTACATTTGTCAACACTGAATTTCATATTCTATTTTATCTACAAAGTCCTGCAATTTCTTCCCTGTTGGTTCTAGCCTTACTAACATAACAGTATTATCTTTATAATTAGCTTTATTATTTTAAATAATAATTCTGAACCTATCAAAATCCCCAAGCCCCCACAATATTAAAGGCATTCAATATTTCCATGACAGCTATGCATGTACACCTAACATAGACAATGCTAGCTTCCAAGAAAAACTCATGCATCAAAAATAACTTGAGGGCACTGCTTGAAATTATTTTAGTATTACAAATCTGGATGTTGCCTACCTCCCCCAAAGACTGCAGAAAAAGAAAGAACCAAGTGGACAAGATAAAAACCACAAATTACACAAAGCAAAATTACCATGAGATAAATAAGCTACTGACCCTATTTTAATTCCAGTCTATTTATACTATGAAATCATTGCATCTTTGTTACTCTGAACATACATTACCATGAGATAAATAAGCTAATGACCCTATTTTAATTCCAGTCTATCTATACTATGAAATCATTGCATCTTTGTTACTCTGAACATACTATACCATGATCCTAGTCTACTGCATCCATTTCCTTCCCCTGGGACACAGAAGTTAAGTCTTCTAAGTGGCTGTAAGGATGGATGCCGCTGAGGGACAATGGACTAAATAAAGCCTAAGTAAATGAGATTGGTCAGGCATGAGTGCACATTAGCAGAGTCTGGCCCATTAGCAAGCTACCAACAACAGAATAAAGCAGCTAGGTAAAAAGGATACAGTAGTAGAAATGGACAAAGGGTCAGGACCTTATTGGAAGCTCTTTCTCCACTGTGAAGCAAAGGTTGTGGCAAGAGTGGATATGTAACTATTTCTATTTTACTATTTCACAAGTATCTCTGCAAGGGAAATGCTATCTATCAAAACACAAAATGTTCCTAAATGGGGAGAAAGAAGCTGAAAAAAAAAATTCTTGACTGTATTGCATTAAATAGGTCAGATGCCTGTGTGCTGTTTTTATTTCTTGGGAAGCAATATAAGATATGTTGGGTATGATGTGTGGCCATTGCTTGCAGAGCCATTAGCCCCACAAGCTTCTTTTAATTAGAGAAGCCAACAGACTTATGCAACAATTCTGTGTGGGCAGTATCTGCTTCATTCCTGTCAAGTTAATGTATCACTGCCCTTGCGTAACACACAGTAGCACTGAAATTATTGTTCTTTCCATGTTTTAGATCACTGCTGCTTAACAGAGTAACAATACCCTCTGGGGGCTTGCAGACTTTAGTTTGAAAGCGGCCACTAGTCCTTCCTTATTTTTAGACTATTAATAGTCTGGCCACTGAACACTTTGGCCAGCTACACCAGCACCTGGGATTCAAAGATGTATTTTAAATGGAAAGCTTTTTGAGTTGCTCGCTCATTTCATGTGAACATATTAATAAATAAGCTATTCCAGAAGGAGGGAGATAAGTGAAGACGTGTGCCCTCTGCTTCGATATGTTCCCCATAACAGTCTGAATCCCATCATTTCTTCCAAGCAAGACAAATGCATTTATGATATCCAGGTCAGACTTAAGTGTGTGATGATAGGAGAACCAGTACACAGGCTATTTGGGTAAACAGCGCTGCCAAACAGACAACAGTTTTGCCCACCTCTTCTCAAGTGGGGTTATTAATTCATGGTTTTTTTCTTCCCAGCTGCCAATTTTCACAGCACTTATGAGCATAATTATCTTTGAGACTTCTACCCCCTTCAAATTCAGTTTAATTGGGACGAAGGATTCGAAAGTTATTGCTGTGCAGTCTATCCATCTCCACTGTACATTTTATTTGCTTAAAGAAACAGGCCAAAAAGAAAAACAAATCTAATGTAATGTTGGAAAACACTCAAGCATTCAGCACACCCAAAAATTCAGTATCAATACACCCCACCCATCTTTAAATACACATCAAAACATACCGTTTTTTCCTCATTTTCAAATGCTTCTCTTGCTTCTTCGTAGCTACAGATTTCTTCTCTGCATTCATGTTCTATGTCACCTTGCTTTAATTCTTCCAGAAATGTGTTGGCTCTCGGGTATCTTCTTAACACAGAATTGGCTTTGTCCTCTGTTAAGAACACTGAATAAGAGGAGAGACAAGAAAGGTTGCTTCTAAAATAGATATCCAAAAACTCATGCTAAAATTGCTCAAAGAAAATGTGCTTTTGAGAAACAGCTTTTTCAAAGTCTTCCCCTTTATTTAATATGATAAAAGGCCTTTCCTAGTTTTGTTCACTATTGTTAAGTAGTTGGGCCTACAATTTCAGTGGTGATTGCTATAACATCATAAATGCGATGGACCTCAATTCAGCATCACAGTCGTGTATGCTTAAACAAGATTGAAGCCGGTGCCTAAGAGTGTTCAGAAGAGACAGGTACATGCTCAGCTCAAGTGACTTCTTAATCTAAGATGACTCAGAACAAACAAATCCTGCTTGTGACCATCCAAAAAGATATTTGCAACTGCCTGAAGGCGTCACAGCCAGAGTGCTCTGAAGTTTTTGATATAAATATTTACGAATATTCCCCAGAGATACACACACCAGAACAGCTGCATTTATCAAAGTTTAAGTCCATTAAGTTTTCTTAAGCAACTTTGAAGCAGACTTGCTCCCTTCACTCCAGAAATCCGAACAATGAAACAGTGACCCTTTTGGGGATGTGGGGGGACGTAGCCTCTATTTTCTTGAATCATACACAAAACCTTACCTTATTTGATGAATCAAATAGAACAACCCCAAAAGGCAACGAACATTCTGACACAGGTATTCTTTATTTGCTTTCCTCAGTTTTCTGTTCAAGGAAGAGAGCTGGAAGCAATCCTTTTTCTTCTGATGTTCCAGCTTTCCCTCAAACTCCCCAACCCAGTGATTTTTACAGTAATATGCAGCAACTGGAACACTCCAGAACCCAGCAGACTGAATTACCCAGGAGGTATATCTGCAGTGAATGATGCAGAAATTCTCCAGGTATTTCAAGTCAGGAAGCAAGAACATCATGTCAGTGCAATGCTGTTCTTGGGCTCTCACTGCCAGCAAGAGAGGCTAATTATTCAATGCACTGCCATACTAATACCACTCATACTACTTTCCTGGCCTATGTAATCACTTCTGCATTGGTTCATTTACAGCTAGTCTGGGACCACTGATATGCTATGAAAACAAACTCTCACTGCCTGCTGAAGGACAGAGACTGACTGGTTTAAGCAATGATTTATTGACAATTTTATATGAATCAGTTTGCTGGGTTTTTTTTCCTTAATCATCTGATTTTGAATTTTAAAAAAGGAAGGCAGCAAGTCTACAAAGATGGTCATTATACTTTTGCTTTCTTGTAAGATAGATGTGGTGACATTTTCCAGCAATGAGGCTACTATCATAATTAGGCTGATTTACTTTAATTTCGTTTAGTCTCTGTGGTACACTTTGTCATAAAATCGTTACACAGCCATCCTTCTTTTGCAAAGGATTAAATGAAGATTTGAAGATTAAACTCCAAACCACCAGTCACTCCTATACTTTCAGTTGAATACACATGGTACGTACACGCACCACACAAATTACACTACTCATGATGCCACGAGAGGTTCAGTGCATACAACTCTACAACTGTACCTATGGCAATTTTGGTTTTCTACAGCACTGCAGGTGAGCACATGGGCACCTCCTATTGTGTAAGTTCACTGACTAAATAAGGCAGAAATTAATATTCAAAAATCTCCTCAAAAAGGAAAGAAAAAAAAGAGGATGGCTTCTTTCCATTTCCCAAACAATTCTCCTGACTCCCCTCCAGGCCTGAAGAATTTGTGGTTCTTTCAATGTGACTCAGTGATCACCTACATGTGATGAGATGAGGGACTTATCCACATCAGGAAGCCAGCACAGCCATGTGTGGGGATGGACTGCCAGTGCCCTACGCACTTCTCACCAACTCCTCCTGTGGGCATTCCTGAAGCAGAACAAGCAACAGCCCGGACTCTCAAGAGTGCCCATATGTAGAGTCACCAAAGAGTAGATAATGCACTATAAATCAAGCCTCTCTTCCCTCAGCAGATAAAACCTAGAGAATTTCATTTCACAGGTGGAATCCATCCCTGAAAAGAGCAATGAGAGAAACTACGACAGCTTTGTACTGGATGCAGAGGGAAAAGAAATAAAGAGGAAACAGAAGCAATATACAAACCTTTGTTTCTGCATGCACTTTCCAATTTACCAAAGCAGCAAACTGAGAATAAAGGTTTAAAAGCTGGTGCGTTATGAAATATTACATTCGCTACACATTGGGATGAGTTTTTAGGTAATAGTTTAGTTTTCCAAAAAGAGCTAAGCATACATTTCTGCTTCAAAATGCATTGACGAAGAACAGCAAAGCACTAAAATAATTCAATATCCAAGAATGGCCAATATATGACTGTCTAAGAAACCCAACATTTTTATTTAGCAATTCATATTCATAAAGTGTCTCTCTTCTCTCACAATACCGTATAGAAAATGCATACATCACAAAGACAAAAAAGCCTACTGAGGAAAATAAACCACACCCCATATTAATTCTGAACATATCTGATAAATAATGATCTACGATTAGTCCAGACCAGGAATGGCTTTTGACCCTGCCAGGCTGGAAAAAATGAAGTATATTAATTTGTTTGGTTCGATTTGACATTTTTAAAGCTCTGCACACTCCCAGTGACTTAAAATCCTATTGAGAAGTCAATATAAATGTAGCAAGGAAACATAAAAATATACACTGATCAAAGCAATCTTGATGGAGATACTGATTGAAATACAATGATTTAATGAGAACCAGTCATTGCCTGATGAATCCTATAAAAAGAGATAATGGAACCATACTGCAGAAACCACTTTGACTTCTTAGTATTCCAGGACCATGATCATGTAGACATTCAGTTAAAATTGCATAGGAATGTGTAAAAAAAAACCCTCTTTGGGTTAGATGCCCACCTAGCCAAGCTACAGTGTGGCTGAATTCACTCTGCAGCTGTTACCATGGAGCTGAAGAGGATCAGAGAATAATTGCATGTGGCAAGAATAAAGTAATGAAGCAAGATAAAACTTAGTTTTTCACTTTGTTAAGGAGGTTTACTAGCAAATACAAGATAAAGGAAAAATCAAAATTATGATTTTGGCATTACATAAGATAGACACAGAAACAAATAATCTAAAGTCTCTTCCTCTCCCCCAATTTTCGTAGAATATACAAGAAGATACACAACTACCAAACTTAATGTGTTGGAATACATGTTTATTTCTTCAAACATGCTCGTGCTCTGTGTGCAACTGTAATACTTGGCTTTTAGGAATTTTTTATGCATCAGAAAGCTACCAAAAAAAAAAAACAACATTCCAAAGTCTTAGTTTGACTTACTCTTATTGAAGAGTAATACAGTCAGATCAATCTATTCTACATTCTCAGGAAAGCTGTGTGCTATTATAATAGTGAATAGATACTCTAGCAAGTTGAAATTCAATCAGAATCAGAAAGAGACAGGCAAGGACACAAGAGGATAAATATGTCCCAGCCTGCCAGCTGAAGCTGTCACATGCAAAGATAATATGCTTCAGGTCTTTAATGATAGAAGGGAGCAGCAGCACGGAAAAAGTATTCTGAGATACAGAAGTGTGGCTGAAGCAAAGCCCAGGGCATCCTGGACACCAAAACCAGCTTTATGGAGATCATTATTGCGGCTTCCTTTTTCTGACTCCTTACCAACACCCAAGCAGATCAAAAGCACCACTAAATACTAGAAATAAACATTTAATCTTAAATTTGAGGCTGCAGCTACTGATAAATTTGAATCTTTCTGTAGGTGATCTTAATACAACTATTTGGTTTGCAAAGGGCAGAAGGAAGAAAAATGATTTGAGCATTTACTTATAAAGCTTAAAAAGTGACTTCTGCTCTGAGATTCTGGAGTTACTGGGACAAGCTTAAGAAGAGTTAAAAGAAAGTTAAAAGAAAGTACTCAAGGCTGGAAATTCAGCTCTGTGGTCTTCATTCTGCAGCCAGCTTTCAAAGATCCACAAACGAATTTGTGATCATTACTATGGTCTGCATAGAATATCTCTCAGAACAGTAGTATGATTCCAGTTCAGTTTAGTGTGGGCAAAGATCTTCATCATATGTAACACCAAAAACAGTTCAACAGCAGAGGACATTTTTTGTGCAAACTGACTGGGATTTTGAGCAGAGGACAGTTTTGGGGTGTGTTAATGCCCACTTCATAGGGAATAACAAAGAATGCACACTCACGACTAAGTTAACAAACTTACCACTATCCATGATGATTATTTTGTCAAGGCAGGGAACTTGCAAATACGAAGTCTGTAAACAAAAGAGGAAACATCCTGTTGAGTTTGTGAATTGTGATGAACTTGGAAAAGTTTCTCTTAATTCCCAAATATTGTTACAAATATATCAGTGTTGGAAACCCCGTGGTCAAGATTAATCCCCCTTTTGAGTTGTACACTACTGCATGCAGACTAATTGCAGTAATATAGGAATACCATCCAAAAAAAGATAACTCTTGTGAAATGGTGAATGCTTTAACCTTTTTCAAAGCTTTCCATATTTAGAATATGCAAAAATGCTAATATGAAATAGAAGGTGTGTATAATTTTAAACTAATCTGCAACCTGTTTTACCTAATTGAACTTGAAAGTTATTACATCCTCCACTGTAATCACTCATGCCTTACCTAAGACTTAAATTCACTCTGCAGAGATCATCAAGTCAACTCATTATCTTTAGTCTATGGATCAGATTTTTTGAAATCAGAATGAACACATGCAAATTCAGTCAGGATGCCTGTATAAAGTTCAAGGGCAGAACAAGACCTGTGATTTGGCAAAGGAACTTCCAATACAACCTGCCCTACAAGAACTTACACGTCCTTTATACCTCATCTTGGAAGGAGAACAGACAAGAGATGCTCTCAGTCAAGAAAGTGCCTGAAGCTCACTGCACCCACCTGGCAGACTGTCAACAAGAACTACACCTGAGGGCAGCAATAGTAGTTTGAGGGACTGTTTTCAGTTTCTTGGAGTCTTTGTTAGTATGGGAAAAGTTAAGAAAATAAAAGCTTTCAGCAAAGTATGAGAAAGGTGCAGCTGTCTAACCAAGTTGGTAGAACACCACGAGGTTAAAGGTTTTTTTACTAATAAATTACCTACTCCAAAAGGTTAGCATTAGTTCTACTTCAGAGGCCAGGTTACATATCAACGTATCATACCATGCTAATGTCCTCACTCTCCATAAAACCAAAACCTCATAAACAAACGTCTCCATAAAAAAGTGATAACTATGCACAAAGGTTGGCCATAGCTGCTGTAATAAAAGAGGGAAAGTTAACACTTCGAGCATGGCTCGTCGAACACTAGAACTCGTCATGCAAGAGCAGACTGCAGTACTTGCAAGGACTGCCGAAGTAAATGGAGCTCTATAAAGACATACCAGTCTGCGAACAAAATTGTAGGATTGGGACTACAAAACATGTGGGATGGAGGAGTAAACTGATTTTAAAGCAAGTTCATCAAATCTCTGTAAAGGCAAATAAATGTGAATAATCAGCAGAGGTTAAAGCACTCAAGTCTTACCATCATAGTCTTTAGATTTTCAATACTAAGTATTGTAGGGTAACAGAAACAGAGGGCTTAAAAATATTCTTCAGAATATATATAACCTCTTTTAACAGCCTGATTTTTTCTTAGCAGACTACTCTAGGCAAAGACAAAACTGCCTTTGTCACTTGCTTCTTCAATAAAACCAAAACTAGTGTCATTTTCTGGGTAGTCACATTGTTACAACCCAAATATCTGTGCCGAAGAAATTGCCAAGCTTTTAACAGTAAACAGGTCACAAAAAAAAATGCCTATTGGTGTAACCATTCTCTTTACCTGTCACATCATGAGTTTCTTTTGCCATTTATTACCCTCCAGTTTCAGGTGGCTGCTTTTCCAACAGCACCTCAAATAAGATTCACAGCAATAGAAGAGCAAGACCCATGAGTGCTCACTCGCTCTGTTGAGCTACAGTAATACAGTGCATGAAATTCACCTTGTCTCTCTATGGAGACGTTTATCTGCATTAAATTTCAGTTAGTCTTTAATATTTCACCCTTTTAACAAATAACTTGGGTGTGGATTTCAACAACATTTACAAAAAAGCAAAACACACGCATCCACATTGATGCTCACTCAGTCATAACTAGACCGTTGTGCCTAGTGGGAACTTTGGCAGAAACAAGGGGACTAACGTGCCTCTCTCCTGCTACAGGACATTTTCCACCAGGAGCAGAGTGCGACACTGCCTAGGCATGCAGTGCTGCCTTTGCACCTAGGTGCTTGGTACATCATGATCTTTGGGAATGAACATCAGAATACTGACATACACAGATTGGGAAATTGGAGAAAACACGTGGAGGAGGAGAAGAAAAAAAGAACACAAAAGAAAAAACATTTTTTATTTTCTTCAGTGGAAATTGATGCAAGTATATTATGAGCTAGTGATAAAATAAAGATTTGCTGAATTGGCAGCAAAACACAAATTACGTTTCTTTTCACCCTTCCTTCATTACAAAAGGAACAAGTGTGCCCTTCTCTAGGAAATACCAAATAGAGCTTTCCAGCGATTGCGGTGCAGAAACTTCCCTTCGACAATCTACATTAGATTCTTACAGCAATTATAAGTATTTAGAGCCCCCTGGAACTAATTATGTCAATTTTCCTAAAAATGTGCGCCTTTTATATGCTCCCCTCCCTTCCCTCTCTGTATCTCCCCAAACTTCTTCATTTCCAACCTCCCACAAAACGTGGCTAGTTTCCTGCTACAACACCCAAATACCTGCTAGGCGAGAGGCTGACTGAGGACACAGGCAATTGGTTGTCCTGCCACTACATGGTCATTACACTCACAGAACAGACTCTCCCATGGCAGAGGAACCACTTGGGTCTTTGCCCTCTACTTAACTGCCCCTTCCCCTAAAGGGAAGGAGCTTAATTATATTTTCGTCCTCTACTCTCTGACAAGTCTTCCTTCAAATTGACTAAATAGTTCAAAGGCTGTTTGGAAGAAAGGACAGAACACAGACAAGTACATAAATCTTTTTTACCTCCATAAACCAGCTAATAAAACTGAAAAGGGCTGGCAACACTACAGGAACATCTGGACTTGCTACTGACTCACTTATTCCTCTACCCAACTCCTTATTTAGTTTTCTGCTTTTAAGTCTTCATGAACCTTACTGAAGGCTAGGATGGTCCTATGGTGTCAGAGCAATATTTTTCATATATATACACAAAAGCAAGATCCAAAAAACCACCAGATAGTATCTTACTAGTAATACCAATGTTTATTGTTTCAGGAATCCCTCTTCCAGCCATCTTCTACATATCATCCCCCACACATTCTCCAAGAGGTTATACATCACCTTAGGTCTGCTTGTGGAAGAAGTGACAACAGGGTGGACAGCATGGAGAGAGCTATAGCCAAGCTGAGTCTCAGATTCTGAGTTCAATAGCAAGCTGACAAACCTGACCAACAAGTGATCTGTTCTGACTGCCTACTTGGCTGTCAGTATAATGGTAAAAAAACCCACAAAACCTAAACTAAAACAATCAACCATCCACTTCTAGTAGAAAATATAATGACTCAATGAGAAATACAATGAGTTCTAAAGCATGTGAGACAGCAAAGGAGACATACCAACAAGGCCCATGCTATTTACCAGCAGTACTATGCTCACCAGGAAAGGGCTGTAAGATCTTACTGAGGAGAAACATTTTGTGTGAAAGTTTAAGAAACTAATATTGAAGTAACAAATCAAGCTGTACATTTCTTTTCACAACTAACCTAAATATTTTTTTCCTGAATCCTGAAAGTGCCCAAACCTTGTACACACTATGTATAAGCACAAAGCATAGAATATTTTTATACACATTTCCCAAGCTGGTAACCATACTCTAGCAGTGCAGTGTATCCCTTAAATTGGGGCTCTAACTAATTGGCATTAATTTAATTGGCATTAAAAGTTCTTGGCTCAAGACAATATTTCTGCAAGATCTTGTTGCATTTGGCGGGTACATCTCTTCTGGCTACATTTCCTGACTACAAGTTTAATGGAAACTTGTGTGTAGCACGTAGCATTAAAGGACAGAGGATCTGACGGAGGGCACCCAAGTCAAAACTGCCTTCACTATTCTCGCTCACTGGCTGTCATGTATTCTTAGAAGACAGAACATCGAGAACAAAGCACGTCCCTTAGGGAAGGGATGACAAAGAGAAGGGAAACAAGGATAACGTAGACCAGCAGCAGTATTTTCCCTCACTCAGTTTCTCACTTGCTGCGTTAACACAGATTTGAACGCTGCAAGGCCAGCACGGTCCTCTCCCAGCCGGCGAGGGATGACAGCATTACAGTACCCAGGTAGGAAAGAGGGAAGTGGCTTTTTTCGTTCTGCAATACAACTCTAACAAGGGATACAGCTGTTAATTTTAGCTTTGTAATCTGTACAATTAATGAGACTACTGGGATGCAATTTACAAGCAGATGCCACATGGAGCTATACAATTTCTTAAAATTATACACATTTAGGTTCTTCTGGAGCTTTTTATGAAAACAGGTACATTCAAGGGACACTGCTAGATAAAACATCAGTAGATGTTCAGTCTAAAAATAAACACCCCTTTTCTAGTCCCCAGCCCCAAACCAGGTGCAATGCAACAACTGAAACACTCCTGTGGGAGGTTTATTTAGAATAAAAATGAAAACATGAAGTAATTACACAGGAAGACAGATGATAATTATCTGACTTCCATTTATTTAAAATGAGTTATGTGCCTGCCTAAAAATCCCAGTCCCATCACATTTGGCTTTTACATTGTTGGAAAAAAATATTACAGAAGACTACAATTTTACTTATAACAATCTATTTCAAAAGAACTTCTTCCCCAGGAAAAGTGCACACAAGGATTTACATGGATTCAAACACTGGAGAAATATATTGATTTTTCTCTGAGCAGGAAGTCCACAGTTTAAGGATATGGGAGAAGCCTCTGCATTTGTTAAGTTTGGTTTGTTTGCAACAGCAAGGTTAGCCAGGGAATTTGGGTGGGAATAAAGAGGGGTGGAAAACTTTGTAAACTGCTCTATCAGACAAGGATGCAAAAGACTTGTCCCACCTGAGACTACACAGGATGAGGAAAAGAGTGAAATAGAGAACTGGAAAAAAAAAACAAACCTCTGCTTTGTAGGTGCTATCCAAACACACCATTTAAAACATCATCATTAATTTTGATTACACAGGGATCCGAACCCACAGGCCAGACCACTAAGAGAAACCTGTATTTAGCGGACTGCCATTACGCCTTAAAACCAATAAAATATATCATCACTCACAGAACTCGCATGCTGAGTACAACTTGAACACCTTCCTGTTAGCAGAGAGATGGTGCTTCCTCATGACTGCAGCTGGACAGGGCTTCAGCTGACTGAGACTGAACTCTAAGCTTCTGCCTCAACTCCATTACCCCTTCTTTAAGCTACTTTGTGGTTTTTGCTGGTTTAAAGCTGCCACAATATTCTGGCTGGCTATTCTCTGGTTACTTTCAGGCTTCTCCTGTTCAAAGGGGGAGTTGCTATAAGCTAAGACTTCTCTTCCTTCCCCTCCCATTCAAAACCAGACAAGAACAATCTCCTGATATATACATTTTGGCGAGGAGGACATCTGGGAGAAGAGGTAACAACGCTCTCCTTTTTGTGAGGGAGAATTTTGGTGGGTTTGTTTTCAAGCGTGTGAGGACCATGCGGGGCAGTTCCTGGGAGGCACAACTGAACACTTACATAAGTGTCTGCATTGAAAGCAGACCTGCACAAATCCTCAAGAGACCGTGCCTTTCTGAGCAGCCTACACAGCAGCATTTCAGATATCTCAGTCTTCTGTAAGCTAGATGTTAAAATGTTAAAAAGACATTGTTTTAGGTTAGATACTATGCTTTGGGAATTAAAATTTAGAGTATTTAAATTGATAATCCATTTAAGTGTTGACATAACAATAACCAATTCCTCTCCTTACTTAAGTGGGAATGGTGAACAATTAAATAAAACTTTCACAGTAGGATTTTTTTTATCCTGATTTTTTTCAGAAACAAAACTATTGACACTGTGTTACTTATCCATTCTACTTTCTGTGTCCCCCCCTCCCCCAAACCTTTTAACTAAATCTGACACAGATTTCTTCTTCTGTGTCTACCGGAGTCCCTCAAGGGTCGGTACTGGGACCAGTTCTATTCAATATATTCATTAATGACTTGGATGAGGGAATAGAGTGCACTGTCAGCAAGTTCACTGATGACACAAAACTGGGAGGAGTGGCTGACGCAATGGAAGGCTGTGCAGCCATTCAGAGGGACCTAGACAGGCTGGAGAGTTGGGCGGGGAGAAATTTAATGAAATATAACAAGGGCAAGTGTAGAGTCCTGCATCTGGGCAAGAACAACCCCATGTATGAGTACAAGTTGGGGGCAGACCTGTTGGAGAGCAGCGTAGGGGAAAGGGACCTGGGGGTCCTAGTGGACAGCAGGATGACCATGAGCCAGCAATGTGCCCTTGTGGCCAAGAAGGCCAATGGCATCCTGGGGTGTATTAGAAGGGGTGTGGTTAGCAGGTCGAGAGAGGTTCTCCTCCTCCTCTACTCTGCCCTGGTGAGGCCGCATCTGGAATATTGTGTCCAGTTCTGGGCCCCTCAGTTCAAGAAGGACAGGGAACTGCTAGAGAGAGTCCAGCGCAGAGCCACAAAGATGATTAAGGGAGTGGAACATCTCCCTTATGAGGAGAGGCTGAGGGAGCTGGGTCTCTTTAGCTTAGAGAAGAGGAGACTGAGGGGTGACCTCATTAATGTTTATAAATATGTAAAGGGCAAGTGTCAAGAGGATGGAGCCAGGCTCTTCTCAGTGACAACCCTTGACAGGACAAGGGGCAATGGGTGCAAGCTGGAACACAGGAGGTTCCACATAAATATGAGGAAAAACTTCTTCACGGTGAGGGTGACCGAACACTGGAACAGGCTGCCCAGAGAGGTTGTGGAGTCTCCTTCTCTGGAGACACTCAAAACCCGCCTGGACGCGTTCCTGTGTGACATGATCTAGGTAATCCTGCTCCGGCAGGGGGATTGGACTAGATGATCTTTCAAGGTCCCTTCCAATCCCTAACATTCTGTGATTCTGTGATTCTGTGATAAGTTTTCCACAAAAATCAATGGCCAAGAAGAACAGAGAAAACGCATTAATGTTCTCACTGAAGCGAAGATGGGGTTTCCCCAATTGCGGCAGTATCTCAGGAAGCATGGTGCCTTTGACGGCTGTAAATCATTATCCATTTTCGCCAGCAGAAAGTAGGTAGTCAGAAAGCACACACCACGCTCAGGACCAGCCACAGCCTGTACAGACCTTTGCAAGCTGGTAAGTCAAAAAAGTTGAAGAGATGAGAATAGGGAAAAAGCGCAGCCAGTACATAAGAGGTGTCAGAATATTGTGGTGATCTGGGTTAGTGACTGGGTCACAAGAATAAGCATGTTAGAGAATGGAGGAGAACGCAGATTAATGAAGTAGGAAAGGGCAAAAGGTAACAGAGACAGGAAAACAGCTTCGTTATAGCTCTGGTGCTCACTACCCTAATTACTGTTTGTGTGTCAGCTTCCAAATCAAATTCAAATTGTCAGCTACTTTGATATTATCTATTCTCACTTAGGCTTGAATAGCTGGACTCTCTAACTGAAGCAAGTACAGTGGTCATGAACAATAACTTCTAAGTGCTGTATATTTATCTCTATCCATGACTATACTCACATTAGCCAGGAATGCAGAGCAATAGGAGCAAATCTGAAGAACAAAACAGTTGGTGCTGAGGACGCAACATTAACACAACATGCACTTGCTGACAATTTTACTTTGGGGTAGCTCTAATTTGGTTCCATGAGCTGAACACTGTGCAGCGATGGGACTGCAGCAGGTATGCTCTTTGAGCGTATCTTCTGGTTTACTTTCATCCAGAAGTAATTCAGTCTGAGAGCTTTGAAATGATTTTTCAACGCAAACCAAAGCACAGTAGGTGGTGACAATAGAGAGTTTTTCTTCCAAAGCACGCTCCTAATCTGAACCAAAACGCCACTGCAGGTACACCGAGTGCGTACTGTATGACTATGCTCAAAGTAGTAAGAAGCTGTGAGGAAGGAAGCTCTAGATAAGCAATTCCTCAGCAAAGAACAAAAGGTTGATATGAGGCGACAGAAATGTCTGGCAAAACTTCCTGCAGAGCTACAAAATTACTTTGACAAACAAATTGACAAAAACAGAGGTAACATGAGGCTCTCCCTCAAACAAGAAAGTAAGTGCTGGAAAGCTAGTTAGGAGGAATACCTCCCAACCAGAACCTGCTGGGGTCACCACCCAAAACCACCAGACTTATCTACAGTATTGTTTGCAGGAGCAAAAAAACAAAACACAAAATAGACAAACAAAAAACCCCAACCCAGAAACAAAAAACCTCACCACAGTAAAAGAGATTTCTGAAGCAGTCTATGTGCTTGTCTCTTGTCTTCAAATGCTGTGTTCTCACTGTGGAAACGTGTCATGGTTTAAGGCTGGGCCGGCTATTAAACCGGTGGCAGACACTCCTGGTTTTGTCCAAACCAGGACAAAATGAAACACTGCTAATACACAGGATACCACAAGGCCCAATCTAAGAGATAAAAACCTAAAATACCAGTGTGTTTCCTCAGAAATACCAGAAAAAAAGAGACATCTATAGCTAATCTGAGAACTAGAAGACAATCTAGCCACCCCTCATCTCCCTCAAAAAATTCAGCAAACAAAAGCACATTCCCTCCCCAAGAGTGGAAACTTGCAATTACAGACTACAAAATTAACATCCAGTTTATGATCACCATTATCAAAATTTTCAATAACTCCCTCTCAGAAATCTGTTACCAGCTTCTAAAATAATAAAGTTACACACAAAGTCAATACACAATAAGCCAGGGAAATTACATTATGATCCTTCTGCCTCACATTTACAGGTGGCTGAAGTTTTAAATAATGTATTGATAAATTCTTATGTTATACTAGTAAAGTGACAGCTGCTTATTGAATAGCTGTCATGTATTTTTTTAAATTTATACTAAGAGAAAATAATAAATGGACCTGCTAGCTCTTTTCAAGAAAGAAAAAAAACACATGAACTGTATCAGAATTGCTGCAGACTGTTTTTATAGCATGTTTTCACTCACAACCTCCCTAAATGAGAAACAGCTTTGAATTTGCACTCATTTTATTTTCCTCCCCTATTTTGTCCCCTTGTTTTCATACAAATGAAATGTTTGCATGTATTTCCTAAATTACAAACAAGCCACCTTTCATTTTGCAGTTCAGACCATGTCCTGATGCCTTGCAGACAACAAATTGAGGAACATTACTCAGAAGCTCTCAACTCCAGTTGGAAACTGGATTGTATACGGATTAAAAATTACATGCTGCTTTTATTTTAAAAAAAAAAAAAGAGAAAAAGGAAAAAAATCCTTTGTGTTTAAATAATCACTGTATAACAAACAACTCAGTTTAGAGAAGGCAGACATTCAGCTGATCTAATCATAACACACAGAGAGACTGTCTGGGTAAATTGGTCTCTTGGCTATATACCTGTGACCAGAAAAGAGAAGACAAACACATTACAGCTAACCATTATTTCTCACAACATGAGAAACAGGAGGGTACCCACTGTCCTAAGCTGACATAGATATAATAAATCAAAGGACCTGAATTTTCACATAGTGCCTAAGTTATGGAACTTGCTGCCATAAGATGCTGTTCAGGACAAAAGCAGAAATAGGCTTAAAAAACAGAAAGGAAATCAGTAAATGAGGGAGAGATTTTATCATTACTATAACACAATTCTCTAGATGTATCCTCTATCCCATGAAGTTTCTGATCTACTGATAACCAGGACTTTATCGGGGAAGGCTTACTCTGTCCATGCTCTGCTCTAAGACTCTTCCCATAGCATCTCCTGCCAGCTTTTGGCACAACACACAACACTAGGCTGATTTTTTGGCTGATCTGGTATAGCAGTTCTTACTTATGTTCTCCAATACGCTAAGAAGGCTAACCATTTACCTTCCAACAATGCTAAAATGGCTGTTTAGCTTCCAACAACCTTCACGTTATTAATACCTAGTTTAGCATTTTCTGCAGTTTGTGGCCAGGCAAATTTCCCAAATGTTCCAACCATTTGCTAAAGTTCAGGAGCCAGTTAACATTCAGATTTTAGTATTACACAGTTTTTCAAAGAAAGTATGTATTATAACACACACAAGAAACACCACATACACCTTTTATTGGTAACTAGCTGGCTATGAAAGGAGGGAATCAGTCCAGTGCCCAGTATGGAATGAATAAATATATCCAGTTCCTCTCCAAAGTGGTTTAAAACTGGATTAGGAGCAGGTAAGTAAATACCAGCACATAATAGAAATCGAGTTGATAGATGGCAAGTGGTGTCTTTAATGGATCCTACTCACTTATCTACAATCTCCCTTTTTCATTTGGCTCTGGGTCTCGCATCTGCCCCCAAATCAACACATCAAAACATTTAGGATAAGCAGAAAGCAGATTATAACAGTGCTGTCTGCCTTTTAAAAGCATTTATAGGTCAGGTAGGGGAAAAAAAAAATTAAAAAAAAAAGAAAAAAGAGTACTACCTTTATTTCCAATTTTACTCCTCCATGTATGACAGAGAAGGGCCAAGCAACAGTACGTGGGCACAGTCCATTCACAAGAATATAATTTCTTTGCAGGTATGGTGTTTGTCCACTCAGAAAAGGTCACAAGATCAAGGCTAAATTTTTCCTACTTTGAAACTCTTATAGATACTTTCTTGCCCAACACATCTTAAAAAGCAACACCATGACCCAAATGTCACAAATAATACCTTTATGGATTTTCCAATAACACAAACTGGCTGTACAAAATCCAGCCTCCAACTGTATCAGTCTGTGTGCAATGTTCAAGTCTCTTCTTTTCACAGAAAGAAAGAGACCTGACAATTCTGTACATTTGAAAAAGATTCTCCTCAACTCACTGAAGTTTTCTTGAAATCATTACAATACTGTGAAGGGTATGGACCAATAGCTATTTTTAAAAATCAGTTTCCCTCTAAACTACTAGTATTTTTCAAGCAGCTATTAAAAAAAAAAGAAAACAGGAAGATTCTAGACCTCAGAATGTGAATTTTTTAGCCAAAGGAAACCTGGATAATTTCACATTGTCATCTTTGTTTTGCATGCAATAATTTTACCACAAACTTAAGCCTACTACTTCATAAAGTTTATTTTGCTTTTCTGTGATGAGGCAAAGGTGAGGCAAATATTTTACTCCATACAGAAATTGCATTTACCACTTGTTTGGTAGGCCAAATGAGTACAATGTCTTGTACCTCATTTAATTTAGAAAAATTAGCCAGAAAAAAAAAAAGAGTAATTTCTTTGTGAAGTGCTAAACTAAGCTAAGAGAAATGTGCAAACAAAGCCTTCTCTTCCAAATATTTATGCAGCATCAGCATGTTTTAATACAAGTTTCCACCCTGCCTGTCTTCCTCTGAAGCAAGGCACATATGACAGCATTTCAGAGCATGTTTTAATGAGATTTTCCAGTCAACCAAAAATCAATTGCATAGAAGTGATGGAAGAGTCATAACTACATATTTCATCTTATTAAATTATATGGTAACTAGGGAAAAGATAACGAGGCACAACACCTTTACAGATTTTTATGAAGTTTTCCGTCACACTGGGAAACTGCATAAAGAGAGTGCACAGAAAGGTGTACACCACCAGAATCCACAGAACAGCTGCAGTCATACTCCTCAGGAAAACAGAAGGGTAAACAGCCCTACAAACCACGGGGAAAAAAAAAATAAATTAAAATACTGCTATTTCCCTCCCTCACAACACCCATGCCCATATCCCCTCACATCAGCTTTACCTAAATTTCCAAATACGTTAAGATGCACACATTATGACTGCCTTTTTTACTGCATTACACTTGATTTTTCCTAATTAGGGTTTGAACAAACCTACACACAAAAGTACTCCAGCTGATTTACACATTTGGAATATAATAAAACATGATGTTTTGGCTTCAGCCTCAAAGGAGAGCCAAGGAATTTCTCCTCCCATGCTACCACTGCTACTCACCCTTTACTGGGGATCAGAGCCCCTGATGTGGGCTGATGCAGCTCTGTGCTCTGGACTACAGCTTCGCACCTCTCCCACTGGCCTCCTCTCCTCCTCTACCCCTTGTCTCTCGAAGACGGCTGCAGAAAGGAAGTATGAATTTCCTAGACTGTATCTGCGACCGAAGCCAACCTATCAGGCAACTAGTTTTGCACCCTCCTCAGTTACCTTGTAGCCTCAATAACATGGATTACACTTGGTTTAATAAGACTGAAATGAAGTTACCAATTTTTATTTAAATGGGTACAATTCTGTAAGAATTACTAGAAATGCAAAAATTGAAAACTTCAACAGTATTTCTTTTCAAAAGGTGTTAACACAGTTTTCCTATTTTGAGATTGTTTTCCTTCAGTAAAAGGGCTTTGTGTATACCTGGGGTTTCTCATGTCCTCTAGTCCAACAATTTTACTCATTGGTCCTTTCCAATCAACTACTATGGAACAGTAGAAAACCTTAAATTCATGGAAGTTTTCCTAAAGAAAGCACACTAGTATAGAGGATGGAGGCATTCTGAACATTGTAACTTGAGAAAAGACTGGAAGACAAATTAACATCTAATTCAAATTTGCCATTTATGAAGAAATAAATACCACAGTAAAGCTATAGTCACAGCTTATAAATGATCAACGACACAGTATAAATCCATAGAAAATGAAGATGCATGAGTTCCAGCAGTCACAAAACTACCAGTATCATGGCATACTTACAAAGAGTTTTCCACACTTTCCAGCACTGTGAGAACACTAGAGCAGCTCACAAAGCTAAAACAATAATTCTGCTGATGCTCTCCTACTCCTTATGAAGTGATTCAGTACAATACCCATTCTGCCTGTGAGTAGGAAGCACAAAAAAAAGTATACAACAAAAACAATTCAGAAGGATTTTAGCTTTAGAATCAGTTTTAAAAGATTTAAGGCAAGAAAAATTTTACACATATTGAAGTTCCCAAAACTGACATGCCAAATTAATGTGTCAAATTTGTGTGCAATTAACCGTATTTGAAGATATAATTTATCTTAGCTACGTCAAAAGCATACAAATATTTAAAATAAATTCTTGAAAACTTCATTCACAACTGAAAGATCCTCTACAGGATCTAGCATGACTAACATTTGTTCTTGGAGGATTTAAAGGGCGCTCCCCCCCACCCCCAAGAAGCTGTATACCTAACTCCAGCACCTAGAGAATGTGGAGGAGTCTTCTAATGCAAACAAATACATCACTGACATTTCTTAAATCTGGTAATTCTGTTGTATTCATTTACATATGTAATACATTGCAGAAGTCACTGGAGAACCTTCCTAGGCATGGTGCCCACCAGCAGATGCATCTCCACCTTTTGTATTTCTGGTGTGGATCACTTCACCCACACAAAAAATTCATAGAACCATAAAGCAGCCCAGGTTGGAAGGAACCTCAAAAGATCGGCTGGTCCAACTTTTCGTGGGAAAGGGAGCCTAGATGCAGTTATCTAGCACCCTGTCCAATTGCATCTTGAAAACCTCCAGTGATGGGGATTTCACCATGTCCCTGGGGAGGTTGTTCCAGTGAATGATTGTTCTCACTGTAAAAAATTTCTTTCTTATATTGAGATGAAAACTTTGATCAAACCTTTGCCAAGAGTTCCTAAAGAACCACCATAGTGAAAGTGCTTTGACACTTCTGTTTTTCTGAGACAACTGCAGATCCAATGAGCTTGTAGTTGGGCACTCCTTTACAGGTCGTCCTAAGTGGCCTTTCCATAAAAGATGAGTTTGTTCACCTTTCTTCCCACTTTCTGAGTTTGACCTGTTTGATCTGTTTGATCTGTTCACCAGGTTCTTGTCCCTCTTGAGGGACTTCCTTGTATCTTCCCCCTCGAACAGTTTACTGCTGTTCTTCAAAGATGTCAGCAGAGAAAGATACCGATACACTCCTGCTTCACTGATAGTTTTGGAGTCAGCACTTAAATCAATCCCAGCTAAAGCTGCCCTCTGAGCAGGTAATCCGCTCCACAGAGCCACATAGTCCCACTCCCTTGAGTCAACACAAGGTCCAGCAGGTAGCCCCCAAGGCTGGCCACCCAGCCAGCCAGAGGTAGCCCTGTGGAAAGCCTTGTGTGTGTGTGTGTGTGTGTGTGTCAACATGCTTCTTTTAGTTTGACTGGTTTCATTTTAAAACAAATCAGCTCCCTGGTTCAGTTGACTGCACAGCACTAAGAGTGCTAGTGCCAGCACAAGGGAAGCGGTCAAAATGCAAAACCTAGCAAGGATGGAGATGAAAAGCAAGAACTCGTTTTCAGGCAACAGGACATGCTCAAATCAGTTAAGCTGCTTACAAAGCCACACACTCAGCTCTCCAGACTAAGCCATGCCTTTATTCTGCTGCTGCCCACAGCTCTGACAACCAACAGTAGCAAACAGAAAACAGCACAGTGAGTTCGTTTCATTTCTGATACTCAGAACTGCTCAGCAGTACTGAAATAAAATGCCAAGGACTGTGCTAATTTCAGCTGCCACAGGGGAAATCTATAGGAAGACAGGCAAGAGAGTTAGCTAATAATTCTGCTGTTGAGACCTCTTTCAACTCTTCCCCGTAGCCATGAGAATGAAGACTAGGGACAGAAAGATGAACAGAAAGCTACTTCTCCTCCCAACTTTATTTAGCAAATAGTTTGAAGAGTAATACTCTGCAAATAGAAGCTGAAGAATACACACAAGGTTAGTAAATAGCACAGTGATAAACCTGGAGGTACAGGCAGGTGCAAAAGTTCACGTCTGATGAAGCCACTATTTCTGAATTTTCCTGGTAGCATTCCCATAAACTACCTCACACCGGCAAGCTAACAAATTCGCACTTTTTGAGCCAAAAAGGAATCATTCTTCAATGCCGAGTAGTAAACGTCTAGAAATACAGGTAATTGTAATAAATATCACCCAGTTTAGACAGTTATATTGGACAGTTAAATTAGCGATAGGGATTGAATGAGGAATTGCTGTAAAGTGAACCTTGAAACCCGTGCGTGGCATTCATTCTTACACTACAGGAAAACAAAGACCTCAGCAAAACAAGAACATCCAGAATTACGACAACAGGGTATAATGTCTTGGTGTAAACAAAAAAGTCTCACCTACCCTAGACTTCTGGCAAACAGAAGTTCTGCAGTTTCAGGCAACAAAATGAACTACTTCACCAGGATTAAGAAGTTTCCTCCTCCGTTACTACCTTTCACATGGTCTCTCTGGATTTTAGTATTACTTCATCTGACCACTGTTGGAGTGAGTAATCATATTGGTGCAGACTGACCACTACATTGAAAAACTGAAAGTATTTTGAGTGGGTGATCTTAAAACATGAGATGCCAACTTTCAAAAGTCATTTCAGAAGTGATGTGAGAAGGTTGATTCAAATGCTTGAAAAAAACCACTCCATTGAACAGGTACACAGCACAATGTAATGTATACAATGTGAGTGATCTCAAACTTTCAAGATGCAATTGGAGGACAGTCTGTTTCTCCTCCATGTAAAGACATCTACTCTCAAAAAAAAAAAAAAAAAAGACTTACACAAAGCAACATTCTTAGTTTGAAAACAGGCAACACTTTTCTTGTGCTACTATATTGTCCAGGAGTTTTAGCCCTGGATGCTAACTCCAATATGCTGGGCTGTGCAAACATGTTTCCTGTCTGATTTTACAAGTGTATTTCTGAAGAGATGCATAACTTTTATCCGAGGTTAAAGATATTTTACATAACGATTATCCATCATGAAAAACAAGCGATAGCCTGAAATACACATAAAATAGCTTTCAACAAACATGTTTCCTTAGCAAGCCAAAACACATTTTAGGTGGTTAGTATGTAATTTCTTTAACTTTCAGTATGAAGACAGGCTTCGCTTTCGAAATGTAGTTATTTTAATAATGGCATTCAGCAACCTTGATTAAAACACAGATCACTTGATAATCAGTACCATCAAAACCGTTGGCAACGAGAATGGGCTATGCATATTTCAGACCTCGCAAATGTATATCAAATTTTACTTAACAAGAATCAGTAAACAAACCAAAGGTAAACAAGGAAAGGGCTGGACACTGTCAGATTAGATTTTAAAAGGTCAAGTAGTTAACAACATCTGAACTCAAAAATAACTGGCAGGAGAACAGATATAGACATTAGGTCATTTAATCCACTCCATTGCCAGTTTTGTATTGTTCTTTATTGCACATTGCAAGTGCTTTTGTTTATAATGTGGAACAGGAGAGGAAGCAAGGGATGGGGGGAGAAAATCAGATTGTCTTTGGAGGCTGAAGCAAAAAAAAAACATTAACGAAGCACAAGCCAGAGAAAGATAGCATCCTGGAAACACAGCTGATAGGAATTCATGAAAGAGCAAGATGAAAAGCAGCAGAGAAGTTCAGAATGGAGATGAGAAACTGAAAGCAAAAGCTCTTCACAGGATGGTTCAAGAAAATAAAATTCTTGCCTATAGGAACCTGGTGTCATTTGTTGAGTAAATGGGAAGAAATGGAGCATATAAAATTTACAGAATTAAAGGAAGAGGGAAGTGAAGGGGCAAAACGGCTTAGGTTTTTCCCAGAACACATACTGAGGGTAAGTGGTACCAACTGTATCTCCTGTTCCCCTGCCCACCCAGCTGTTTATAAGAGCCAGGTAAGGGAAAAGATCCAGGGTCAAAAGTAAGTCATATGTATATTTTTTTTCAACCTGATCAATTCTGTGATCCACCTCACCGGACTATTTTGCTATCACAAGTGACGGAGATCACAGAGGTAGGCAGGACACAATGATGGAAAAGAAGACCACAGGAAAAGGGAGCTGTTTAAAAAGAGCAAACAAAAATGGTTCACAGTAGTGTGGTCTAAAATAAGTTAGCACTGTCCTAAAGAGTATTTTATCCCTGCTTTTGCCACAAAATTCCTTCATGACTCTACATAAATTACTTAAAAATGCTGTTTTCAGTGTGGACACTAACTGCATGCATTTTATTTTAAGGGTGCCTTTCCCAAAATCTGAGTGCTCAATTTGCAAAAGCAGCATAGGCTTAGATCAGATATTAAATTTATTTGCACCTGTGCACTTAATATAAACCAGGACACTGGACTCAATACCCTGAAAAAAAAATAATATCCTACCTGGACCAGATTTGGTCTCCATAGTTTTATCTTTCATTCTTCACATGGAGTTGGAAGATGATTGTCTCCCTTGTCTTGGGAGAGTTTTGTCAATTAAGGGGCGATTTGTCAAGTACTGAGATATTAAGGCGATAAGCACAAGAGAAGACACAAGGAAATTTATAATTCCACAGTCAAAGCAGAATTTGAACGCAGATTTATGTAATGTTCAGAAAATAAGTCTTCATGTCACACAATCAAAGTAATGAGGATAAGACCAAAATACTTAATGTCTTTCATACCTTGAGTATAACAGGGCTTTTTTTGCAACAAACAATGTTACTACGTAATAGAAAACTAGTTCAATGTAGAAGTACAAAGAGGCTGAATTAAAGCTAACTAAAAAACTTAGTTCTCCTCTTCTTCATTTGTGAGTGCTTCTGGAAATGACAATATTAGTATAGTTACTCTAACTCTGTGTAACTACCCACTTCTAGCAAAGGAAAACTGATGCCACCACATTATAATCTCAACACCTATAGGTGTTATAACCAGACGCAATGCTTTGCTGTTTGAACTAATACGTTATCTTGTAGCATTAGCTGGATGCAAATCTCAGGATGAACTTGTGTGAGAAACTGATAATCCATGTTTTGCCTGGGGACTTCCTGATATACGCTAATTCCAAGAAAACGGAGATACTCACAAATCCGGCTCTATCCTAATCAGTTCTGGAAAATAAACTTTTCATGTCTAAAAGAGGTTGAAGGGAGATGGCTGAATAGATGAGTAAAAAGTCTCACTCCTCTGTTTCCATGCAGCACCCTCACACAGAAATTCCCCATCCCCTCTTCTCTGGCTTCTAATATCACTCGCCTGGTCCAGCAAGAACAACTTGTGAAAACTCACCCTCACCAGATATGTCTACTCAGACTGCTACTCACCTCTCGCGCTTGTAAACCTCCCCCACAACCGCTTTATCAGTGGCACTCCCTCTGTTCAACACGAGACCCAGAATGCGCAACATCGCAGATGCACAATCCCTTTACACAGGTGTTTGTGTGCCTATGTGTATACATACACATACATACATAAAAAAACAGTGCTTTTACATACATACGTATTCATTTATATATAAAAAAATAAATTTTTTCCCTCCCCTATAACACACTGAGCTAACATAAGGATCCCTATGGCAGTGCAGAGAACCAGACACGAGTACTAACTCCGTTAATCAGAAAAAACGTTGAAAAGGTTAGTGTGAGCCTGTGGGTGATGCTCCATGCCACTTCACCCCACTGCTGTATAAACAATGGTCCTAGCATGGGGAGAAGACTGTACAGAAGGCAGCAACGAGCAGCAAGGCTGCAGAAAAAGCATGACTAGTTTTTTCTTTTTTCAGTGACAGCATCAGCCTATAGTAATAACAAATTTAAGGTGTTGGTTTTGATCCACAACACCAACATCTGCGTAACTGTCCCTCTTCTGTCCCCAGACTTATCTATAACAACAGGGTAACAAAAACTTGAGATTCTTTCAAGTGTCTTCATTTGCTTATAGTCTTCTTTGCTTTGCTCACTGGATCCATTCCCTCTGTTTTGTTTCAGACAAGCCTGGCCACAACTTGCTCTTCTACCCCTCAACCAACACACCACTCAATCCCAGTTTCAACTGTGATAACACTGAGGCTCCCTGCCCGACTACCTGTTTCCTGTGGATATGAATAAATTGTTCCCTTGCCAGCGCTAGGCCTAGGAGGGGTCTCAGACCTCTGGAGAACCAGGCTCATAGCCTCAATACACCTACCCATACTCAGCATCTTAAAAACTGCAGTGACTGCCCTGCCTACGGCAGATCTAACAGAGGGAGTCTGGGTGACCCTGCTAAAAGTAAAAAAAGTTTTAACAGAAACACGAAAGTGTCAGATGGCTGTGGTTTTATTTTGTGGTTTTGTGATGGTTGGACTCGATGATCCCAGAGGTCTCTTCCAACCTGATTGGTTCTGTGATTCTGTGATGTTTTTGAAAACTTAAGAGAAAAATTTAACAGTTGCCTATTTTGGAGGCAACCATTAACCTCTATCAAAAGTCCTCAGGATTTTTGCTCTGTTAAATACAGACAAAACACTTTCTTCCCTGGCTTAACTGGGAACGGCACAAACCCCTGGAGAGAAGTTTTTCGGGCGGCTCCGCCAGCGTCAGAAGCCGCCGGCCCAGCCGCCGGAGCCCGGCAAGGGGAGGAGGGCGGCCGGGTACGCTTCACCCTTTCTACCCCGCGGCCTCCCCGCCGGGCGCACCCCCCCGGGACCCCCGCCCCACGCACACCCGCCGGGCAGCGCCAAGCGCGCCCCGCCGCGCCCGCTCACCCCGGGGGCTCCAGCCCGGCTGCCCGTTCCGCTCCCGGGACACCGCGGCCCGGCCCGGCCCGGCCAGCTCTCCGCCGCCCGCCGCGCCGCGCCGTGCCGCCCGGCCCGGCCTGCGGGACGGGGCAGGAGCCCCGGCGGCGGCGAGGCGCCGACCGCCCGCGCTGCTCCGCACTCACCGCTGCCGCCCGAGGCGGGGATCCGCCGGCAGACGGTGTGCGGGCGACGGAGGTGGCCAAGTGCTACCGGCCCCGCGCTGCCGCCACCGCCCCGCTCGCTGCCCCCGAGCTCTCCGGTGCGTGGCCGGCGGAGCAGGCGACGCCACCGCGCATGCGCCGCGGGCAGCTCCCCCTGCCGGCCGCCAGGGGCCGCGACGGGAGGGCGGCCGCCAGGGCCGGGGAGCCCCCGGGCGACCGAGGGGAAGCGCGCCCGACTCCCCGCCCGCGCCCGCCGCTTCTCCCGCTGCCCCCTCGCTGCGCGGTGCCTGCAGCCGAGGCTCTCTGCCGAGCTGGCCTCGGGGTCAGCGGCCCCGGAGGGCGGGCGCGGGCCGCCTCCCTGGTGCAGAGTAATCCCTCCCGCTGCCTCCTGGGGGCCTCCCCTCGGCCGTCGCCCGGGGTCGAATAGGTCCCGTTAACGGTCGGAGGCGCGGGCTCGGCGGCAGTTTCCGCCGCGCAGCCGAAACGCCCCTCGGGCGTTTCTAGTCCTAAAGTTTGTGTCAGTTTGTCTGTGTAGACACGCAGCCTTTTCTGGTGGTAGGGAAGTCACTCCCCTCCCGCCCCGGCACTTGTGCCCTGTGATGGAAAGCTAAAAAACGTTACGATTTTCCCCTTCACTGTGTCCCCAGGCGTGGCTGTGTGGGGTGGTGGGTCTTGCTTCCCGGAGGTCTGGGCCTTTGGGTGCACTTTGATCTCACCTCCCTGACAGATGCATTTCAGGAACCCTGAAACCCTAATGCTCCACATTAAAAATTAAGGGATGTTGTGGGTTGGTTGTTTTTGTTTTTTTTTTTTTTTTATACTGCCCAGAATTGGCGCTAACTAACTTTCAGTCCTTAATCTGAAACCGAAGGGTATGTTAGCTTGAGGTTTTTGGTACCTTCATTTTTTGCCTCTGTGATTTTTAATGAATGTGTAATGAAAGAGGATAAAGATGCTCAGAAAATTTACAGTGGATTAATAGTCCCTGACTTCAAAGATGTTGTTGTCAGTGGTGCAGTGGCCTGGTTATAAACGACTTAGAAACTATTCACAAAAATAACAGCTTGGCTTGCCTGAAGAGAGATTGAGGTCTAAATGGTGTGGAGCGTAAAATACCATTCATTCTGTGAAAACAAAGTGAAGCTCCCTATAAATAACCAGTGTTTTTTGAAGTTTACATTGCTGCTGCCTTCATATTCAATGCTCTGTGGCTTCAATTTTTAGTGGACTAGTTACTGTGTACCAGTGCTTTTTACCTTTAATTTTATATTAACAGACAACTGGCAATCAGCAGAAAAAGCAATGAAGTAATAGTAGTGTCACATAGACGTTTAGGGAACTGAAAGATGAGACACAGTTTGCAACAGTTCAGACATGTCTCAGCTTCTTTAATGGATCTTGACCTATAATTAAAAGTTAATGCTTTTAAAGACGTCAGCTGAGACCTGACACTGAGACCATCAAGATTTAAACAAAAGAAATCACATTAATATGTCTGACAGTGCTTTGACAGAATTATCTAGAAACTCAAATCCCTTGAATCAATGGGAGACAAAATACCTTTGCTCTTTGAAAGTACACTGAGGCCCTGACAACAAATGGTCATCAATAAGTCCCATATAAATTTCATATGTAGCTGAATTGGTCAGGTTTACAATCAAGTTGAAGGAGAAAGAAAAAGATAAGGTGGTTGATAGTGGTTAATATTAGTATTATATGCTATACACCTTTCCTAGTTCACAGTTTCCTCAGTTTCTGAATCTTCAGTACCCTCCACTAGTGTTTAGTACGAGATCGTCCAAACAAAATATTTCACAGAGGACAGTTTTTCCTATGTGTTATTCAACTGATAGTAAAAAATACTCTGCAGAATTAATTCCAGTTGGATATTAAAAAGCATTTCAGTAAAGCGTCAATCTTATCCATTCATTTATGTCTGTGAAAGACAAAATCTGTGTCAAAGAAGAATGGTTCAAGTAAACAGAAGATTTAACATTGTCTACATAATTAGATTTTTGTTTATTTGTTTAAAGCATTGACTTTTATAAACTCAAGACTACACATCAAAAATCAAAGTTGAGAGGAGGAAAGGGGCTTTTAAAATTATAAAATTGTATTATGTTCTCTGTAATACAATACCATTAGCAGTGTAATACTTACTCTTATAGTTGAAATGCTGAGAAGGCAAGAAGAGACACACTGTACAAGCAAAGACTGGGTATAGAATAAAGGAAGAATGTCCTGAATCATTTTCAGGTTTCATTTTGTATTACATTTGTCACAGTAGGATGTATGTTTAGTGGACATGGGCACCTGTATGCTTATGATGTCTTTTTTTACCTTTTCCACATGGAAAAGTTGTAAACTCACAGAATCACAGAATGGTTAAGGGTTGGAAGGGACCTCTGGAGATCATCCAGTCCAACCCCCTGCTAAAGCACTTGATCTCTTGAGAATTATCACCTTTGTAAGTGGCATATACTTTCAGCCGTCTGCAAAGACAAAAGATGTTGAGTCATTTCTAAACTCCAGCAAACCTTGGTTGCTAAATAACCTCGGGGGGTATGAGCAATTTTAATGAATGACAACAATCACCAGGCATTTTAGTTTATCCTGAACACTAACCTACACAGAGGTGGTTTCATTACTGGAAGAACACAAAATTGATTCAAAGTTACTTTAAGTTGTTTCAGTCGCCTCTTGTCTGCAGCCAAAGTAGTAAAATGTTTGCCAAGAGAACACTGACAGCTCCTTGGGCAGTTAAGGACTGCCGAAGCAGCATGACAAAAACCATATGGTTTTCAAATGTTGAGCCTGATTTTTCGAGGAATGTTTAAGTTTTGCTGATAACAATTCAAAACTGAAGGTGAAAATATGATATATGCTTTGGAATAATGGCCTCAAGTTTGTACTAAAATAATACCACTTGAAATTTCCATGGTGTGAACAAAAAGCAGTGGCAAGGTCCATTAGGTTGCCTGAGAGTAAGTTGCCTTCATCAGGATGGTCTCATCTAACCTTTTGCATATTCTTGTAGGTGATTGGGACCAATTTCTGTGTAAAAGGCTGGATTTCTCTTCCTACCCGCCACAGCCTAATGCAGATATTTGCGATGCTTTTGTCCCTGCTGGTAAGTGAGAATGGGAATATCTGGTGGCTCATTCTGGCCTTCTCACAGGGCAGCAGCAGAGGCAGTCCACTCACCTCATCTCAGCCTCTTCCCTTCTCCTATGTGGATCAGCAGCTGTTCTGGGTCCCCCTTCCTGTGTTTTCTCCATAGTTGGCTGTAACCTGGAAATTGTTTGGCAAACTGCTGTTGCTGTTAGAGAGAATGAAAGGTGGAAAGCAACTGCTCATGCAGAGGTGTGGCGTAGGCTGCTGCAGCACTTGGAGTCCAGGATGCGTGTATGGCTGAGTCAAGAGACTTGGATTTGACTCCTAATCCCAATGCTGCCAAGGTTGGCCCGTCCTGAATCTAGGGCTTAACATTTTCTTCAATGTCTTAACACCTGATTCTAATGCCATGATACTTAATAACAAAGCACTTTCCATGCGTCTCCATTCTCTGTTTTTCCCATCAACCATGGCATCAGTCTGATTTCTTCCTAATACCGTGGTTCACATAGCAGGCAAAATGGCAGACTGTGATCCTTCACCATGATGAGGTTAGAGGTGAGAGCTGCAGTGTCCACACACACCCTTGAAATTTGTTTGTGGGGAACTACCCAGCTCTTCCATGCACCTCTGACGCATCCCATGAACATCTTGCAGACCCCTGAAAGTCTGGAAACAAGAGATGTGCACCATGTGAAGAAAG
Organism: Nyctibius grandis; assembly: GCF_013368605.1. Lineage (NCBI taxonomy): Eukaryota > Metazoa > Chordata > Aves > Nyctibiiformes > Nyctibiidae > Nyctibius > Nyctibius grandis. The sequence goes on from NC_090659.1 coordinate 29,094,809, forward strand.
GAGGAGAAGTCAAAGCCATATGTGTAGGCAAGGCCTGAGAAAGAAGAGCACTAGAGAGTTTTTAGCAGAAAGGAAGGAACCTGTTGCCACTACCTCCTAAAATATCTGTGCAAAGGGGCTGTTCAGCAACTTGTGTGGAAGCTCATATTCATTAGGAGGCAGGTGAATGTGAAAGAAAGTACAGCAAAAGTAGAGTTTTTGTGGTGGAAAGCTGTTTGAAATATAGAAGACGGCAAAATAAAGAAAAGAAGATTTGGCAAGTCTGTATCAAAGGCAGCTGATCAGGATAGGCAAAAAGAGACAAGTCTTAGAAACTCTGTTAGGGAAAAAGGAGAAGCTTTGTTAATTGTTAAATTAATCTTTAAGGAATGAAGGAAACTCCCAGCCAGGTACAAGCTATGCGGATGCCTGGAATTCAACGATCTCCCTGCAGTTTGGCTGGACAATGGAGACAGGCACACACCACTGTAGGTTAGGTCTCCAAGAGTTGTGAATTTGCATCTGCCTTTCTTTGGAAGGCAGGGAGTTTTTCTGTAATAATTTATGAGTGCTTGCCACAGGTTGTTTGAATACGTGGTGTTCGACCATATCTATTAAACTTAATAGCAGGTGGCTGGGAAATAACCAGGAAAGGCAGTAGATTAAAAATCTCTTTATAAGGGCTAAGAGACAATATTTAACTTAACTAATTATGCAGTAGTTTCTTCCTTAATTCCAGATACATTACACATTTTGTTTGTGAAGGCTTAGAGCCAAAAGCTCAAAAGGGCAATGAAAAAGTTAAAAAGGACTCTGTGAACAGAGGACAAGAAATGTCACAGCTATATTGGAAGAGAGTGAACTGTCATTGAGCCTTGTTGAAAGGAGTAGAGGCATAAAAGCAGACCGATCCTTAAGTAGAACTCATTGGGGAATCTTACAGTTATGTAGACTTTCTCCTCAGAAATGAATCCATTTTTGTGGATATAGTTTAATAAAACTTAAATAGGGAGAGGTATCTTGATTCCAAGGTGGGATTTCCAGAGACTCATTAGTATGGGTAACAGATTTGCTGCGTACATACTTTCCTTGGATTTTTGAAAAGAAATTGAAATCTCTGTTCTTCTACTTGCCGTACATGAGATGGGGAAACATTTGGGTCCCACTTTTCAGAGATGTCTCACTTTATATAAATAATTACGTATTCACCGGAGCAGCAGTAGTAAACCCATCTACCACCAGGAGGTCTTAACTTCCTGTTAAGCTGTATGACTCTCAGTTTTCATGAAAAAGTCTTAAACCTCAGTTTCTCCTTGACTTCTGTTTTGGAATATAAATAATTTTGAAATTTTATGCTGTATCTGCTTTCATCTCTGAGAGTAAACAGTCATTTGTTTTCAAAAAGATTGTCATAGGCTTGTAACCCCAGGGTACCTTTAGGAGGTCCACTCCTATATCTTGAAGAAAAGAGGTATCAAAGTGAGAATACAGCCAGACTCTTCTAGGGTGAAATAATGATCATTATCACACAGCCCGGGAGCAGGACAGGAAGTGGGAGAAACAAGGATTCCAGCTGAAGGGACATGGAAGTCCAAAACCTATCTCAGTAAAAGAACTGATAAGACTTTAAAAAATGGAAGGAAGCAGAGTTGTGGCTAGCACAGTAACTGTGATACTATACTGTTTTATAGAAAAATATATTATAGTATATATGCTAAATTTAGGCACAGTGTACACATATAAAGAAAGTGTACCTTACAAAGTCTTCTTTTTTTATATGTATAATAGGATACAAGTAAAGATACTTTTAAATAGAGAACTTCCTTCAAACAAGCAAAGGGGAAAAATATAAAGTATCATTTACTGCCAAGAACAGTGCAAGTTTATTATGGGTGCTGTCTTTCAAACTCGCATATTAAGTTTTCCTGTTTATGCTGTGCATTGTGTTTGCACAGGTAAATTGTACCTTGCACTACAACATTTCCCTGGACATCACACTTTCACATAAATGTAACTTGTTTGTTATCTCTTTGTCATCAAACAAAGCAAACAAAGGTGAAACCAAGAGGTTTCTAAAAAGCTATGTGAGAGACAGATCCAATGTCCTCATTACTCAACATTTCCTGCTCTGTAACTTTTTCTCATCTGATAAATGACAAATTTCAGCACTGAAAGGGCTATTCTGACAACAAGAAAACTTGTCTTGTTTTGCCATCTAGTTTTGAAACTTCTGATGGCACAAAGAAGCAATAACCTCTGTGGGGAATTGTACAATATTTTCCAGCGTATTCAGCCATTTCTCCCCTCCAATCCCCTGCCTTGAGATCTTGGATTGGAGAAGCATTCCTCTCAGCCCTGTAGGGCTACAATAGCTTCTCTTTAGGGCCCATTAAAGTTGCCTCTTAATCAGGCAGAGGAGTTGGTCTGTCATGGCAGCACTGATGAGTGATGTTCCCAAGGAGCTGAGAGTGTTGCCTTGTAATGACCCCTAACCCTGCTGCCTTGCTAAATCTTGACATCAGCAGACAAGCTTCACTAAGCAGTTGCTTGCTGCATTATGTGAATTTGCACCACATCAATGACTTATGCACTCTTGAGCTATTTTCAAGTGCATTTAAATATCACTGTGTAATACATTAACTTGATTCAAATATTTTAAATTTCTTTATAATCCTTTATTATTCCAGCAGAGCGACATTGGAATGTTTAGTGTTCTGAATGACTGACTGCTCACATCTAAATGGCTTTGTACTTTCAGAAATTAATTTATGATTTGCTACACTCCCTTCCCAAACACAGACAGAATTTGCTGTATATTCCAGTTGTATTATGAATTGTTTAGAAAGCACCATTTTGCATCCATGAAGGTATTCACCTGAATCGCTGTAGATCACACAAGTGTGCTATTGATCAAAGCCAAACATTACAAAGTAATTGCAAGTGTATTTCTATTCTATAACCGGCAGTAAGGAGAGCAGGCTGCATATAATTCATATACTGTTGTTTTTATAGTGTATATTTTAGCTTGATTGGTGGCCTCCATGTGACCAATGAAAGTGCCATAATTATTTTTCTGATCCTGAGCATTTATATCCCTCAGAATTTCTTCTGTGCTGTTGAAATAAATAAAGGAAAAAAAAGAAAAATAAACAAATAAAGGGAAATATATAAAAACAAACTGGGTGCTTTAACTGTGCAGTTCTTCCCTACACATTAGCAACCACAAAACCCCAGCATTGTTGACATGAGTCTGCAAGTTAAGACAGTGGTAAACCTTGGAACTGAAGATTATGTGCCTAGATCCCTATTGGGGCAGCAAAATAGGCAACTTTCTAATCAGGGTTTCTGAGTAGCTTTGTTTCTCACTGGGAAAGAATGCGAGAATATTCAGACTAACACCCTGGAAGAAAAACAAAGAGCTGATGAAATAATACCATTCTTTAAAAAGTCTGACAACTGTTAGGAAAATTCCAGTTCCCATGATATTTGTAGAAATCAGTGATTTTGGATTCACACTGCTAGTCTCTGCCCTGTGAATTTGGAATATATTTCCACCCTGTTAAGAAGAGAGGAAGAATAGGAAATAGGTGAGTGACTTTTCATTTTATAACACCATAAAAAGCTTTTAAAAGTCCATTTGATATGAAAAATAAATAAGCAACTATGTTTAACAGGCTGTTCTAGAAATCTCAGCATCCCTGTAACATCACAAACAACTCAGATTTCTGTGGTTTATAGTGTCTCTCCAGAACATCTCAACAAAATAGCATCCTTGCAATGCTTTTTTTTTCTTAAAGTTTGTTATGCTGTTTGTAATATAAATTTGATACACACATTTAGCAACAAGATGAGCATACAAAAAGAGCAAATATCCCAAGTATAAAATCCAACATAAATTTAAACGACTGGAAATTGACTTATTTAGCACTTTGTTACTTCATGCTGTCAGAATTCCACTGACATGATCTTATAAGATGCAGCACTATGTGCGTTCTGATTGTTAACAAAAGTCTAAGGAGAATTATATTTATTCTGTATGATCCTCCAAGTACATGTTTTGAATTTACTCACAACACAATGGTGACAAAATCCTTTGTTGTGCTATAATTCTGCTAAATGAGAGACCTTATTAGAAGACCCCACTTCTTTTCTGGGAGAAGAATAAGTCTCTGGGATGAGTGACTGATAGACCAGATGGGTGTCTGCCATTCAGAGGGACCTTGGCAAGCTGGATTGATGGGCCAACACAAGTCTCATGAAGTTTAACAAAGAGAAATGACAAGTCCTGCCCCTGGGGAGGAATAATGCTGTACAACCGACGTCCTGGAAAGCAGCTTGGCAGAAAAGGTCCTGGGAGTCCTGGTGAATGCCTGCCTGACCATGAATGAGCCATGTGCCCTTGTGGCAAAGAAGGCCAACAGCATCCTGGTCTGCGTTAGGCAGGGCATCATCAGCAGATGGTGAAGGGAGGTGATACTTCCCCTCAGCTCAGCCTTGGTGAGACACATTTGGAGTGCTGGGTCCAGCTCTGTTCTCCACAGCATAAGGGAAACATGGTCTTAACTCGAGAGAGTCCGCTGAAGGGACATGAAGGTGATTGAGGGACTGGAGCATCTGTCATATGGGGAGAGGCTGGGAGAGCTGGGACTGCTCAGCCTGGAGAAAGGCATGCTCAGGGGAATCTTATCCGTGTGTATAAATATCTGATGGGATGTTTATCCCATAGAAGACGAAACCAGACTCTTCTCAGTGATGCCCAGTGAGAGGACAAGAGGCAATGGCACAAACTGAAATACAGGAAATTCCATTTAAATATAAGAAAAAACCCTCTTTTTTATGGTGAGGGTTGTCTAATACTGGCACAGGCTGCCCAAAGAGGCTGTGGAGTCTTCATCCTTGGAGATATTCAAAACCTGACTGGTCATAGCCTTGAGCAACCTGGTCTGAGCAGCGTTTTGGACTAGATGATCTACAGAGGTGCCTTCCTGCCTCAGCTGTTTTGTGCTTCTGTCTCCAGACTGATTCCACATAAATAAGAGTTTTGCAGGGATAAAGACTATAGCAGTGGGTCTGAAACATAGGACTGGGCCAGGTCTTGTGTTTTGAAACAAATTGTACATGTTTTGAGTAAAAGAGAAGAGACAGGTACGAGGAACGGAGTACATGTAGAATAGGTCTACCTGCAATACAAGGGTGTAGACCTGATTTACAGAAACAGGGTGCAGCAGGTGCCTGCCACCAGATGAGGACCAGGGAGCAAGAGCTGTGGGTGGCAGCGGAGGCAGACACCTCCCACTGCAGCCTCCTGGCCTGGGGCAGAGGCCTCCAACAAGGCTTCCTAATGCTCTTCATCACTGGCCCATGGTTTTCACTACCACCATCATCTCAGAGCCGGCCCCCTCTCCTGGTGCAGGTGTTGCAAAGTGCTGGGACACTTCAGGCCCTGACATCTAAATTGTGCCCACACTGGACTCACTGTCCAGTTTAAATCAGCAATTGCTTCACAGCTACCCATGAGTAACCTAACCAATTGGTCAAAAATGTGCAATGAAAGAGATTTTAGTGTCAGAAAAAATGTAACTACTACTGTTGGGAAAGATAGCAAGCAGAGGACCCCCTGGGGAAGAGCTAACTCCCCGTGTTAGTGAGTAAGCGTGTTAGTGAATGAAAGGCTTCCAGTTCACTGCACCCGCGCTGCATGAAATCATAAGGTTTGAGCTTCTGTATCAGCATCAGTGATGTAATCATTTGTCTTTGGCAACAGATACACTTCCATTGCTCAGGAGAGCCAAGAGAATCCTTAATGGTTTTCACTTTCCCTTTATGTGGTGTCTAGAAGTCTCATGGCTGTAAGGATCTCTCAATTTAAATCTTATTTGGTCTCTGTTTTATTACATGGAATGAAGACCTACATCTGATTGGCAAGACGAAATTCCTTAGAAAGAAGGTGACAGGTATCCCTGATATGTCTGTTTACCTGTTAGAAGAGCAGGCTTGCAAATTGACTGAAGACAACCTCTTCACTCTCTTTAATGCCACTGCATCTTGTAGTGAGGTGTTGAGAGAAGGATGGGGAAAAGAGATAGATGATAAAGCCATGTCAATCAATCAGGTTGGAAGAGACCTCAGGGATCATCGAGTCCAACCGTTGCCCTTACACCACCCTGTCAACTAGACCATGGCACTAAGTGCCATGGCCAGTCTTTTCTTAAACACATCCAGAGATGGTGACTCCACCACCTCCCTGGGCAGCCCATTCCAATGTCTAATAACCCTTTCTGAAAAGAAATTCTTCCTGATGTCCAACCTGAACCTCCCCTGGCGAAACTTGAGGCTGTGTCCTCTTGTCCTATCACTAGTTGCCCGGGAGAAGAGGCCAACTCCCACTTCACTACAACCTCCCTTCAAGTAGTTGTAGACTGCAATAAGGTCACCTCGGAGCTTTATTACATCTTTAGCTATTGTGATGTACAGTCCTGATGAATTAGATAGCCAGTTAACTTTATGAACAGTTTCTGCAGGCAGTGCACTGTACTCTGCAGTAGATGCTTTCTGTTTGTTGGCTCTGAGCTTCCCTGAACTTCCTCCTGCCAAGAAATGGACTTTGTGGACCTAGAGCATTCCCACCGACAGCCTTCAAAAGGAACAGCTGCCTTTTCCCAGCCTGTTGCTGTTACATATCATTCCCTCAGTGCAACTTTGGTGGTTTACTGTAGCACTTTTCTTATCTGTTGCAGTGCCAAGTGAAACAAGTTTATATAAACATTCAGAGGCAGTTTTGTGCAAACACATTTTATTTTGCTTTCCAGCCCTCTAGCAGTACGTACATTGTCAACTGTTACATTTCAGCTGTGGCGTAGCCCTTTCAAACTCAGGGCTGGTAAAATATCAGACTTTCATGACAAAAAGTGAAGTATTATAATACCTTTCAAATGTGTTAGTAATAGTATTTTAACCAAAGCATTTGATAAACAACATTTATTGTTGCCCCAAGGAAAAATATCACAAAATTTGTACTGTCATACAATCAATTACTGTATCTGGACTTAATAGCTAAGGAGAGAGGAGGGAGGGTTTTAAGAGGAAAACAGTTTAAACTAGTGTGTCAGGCAAACCAGGGAGATGATTAAAATTTTATTTTTCTTCCTGATACTTGTGATTTTACCAAATTCACTATATCAACATGAAGATCATATTTTTATCCTACAGGGTAATTTTTGCTAACACAGCATTCTGAATGTATCCTTGAAATCAGACTTAAAATGGTGAATGCACAAAAAAATATATAGCAGCTTTCATTTTTAGAATTTGTTTAAAAAGTCTGAATCAGGCCAAGTAAGCAGATGTTTGAATGCTTCCATAGTTGCACTTATATTACATTACGCCTAACTTGTCAGCTATAATGCAACATAGGGGGACAAATTCAGATTTGGCTGGAAAATAAACATTTTTGTATTGCTGTCTGAAGTGGTGTATTTCAGATCTCCATTAAGCAAACTGATATTGTAAAAATAAATTCAATTTCCTGCTTTCATATTCAATTTTCATGTTAACAATAGTTTGTATTACTGTTGTGTTGTATTGCTTTCCAGCATATGCTGATTATTAAATAAAATATCTAAAATATTCAAATAGGAAGTAATTTATTTGGCAGTTGAATACTGATTCAAAGTCAATGAATTTGTTCTTAGGTTTGATTCTTTCCAAATATGAGAAATTCATGACAACATTTGTATTAGCTCTTTAAGATAATATAAACCAACTCTGATTTCTTCTGGGAACTCTCTATAAATTTATACCATAGTTGCATTTTGCTAATGATTCCAGTTCAAGCCATGCAAATCATTAGTTCTGAAAACTATCAGGTTAAAATTCATACTATTCAAAAAAAAAAATTGTTACACATGGCTTCTGAATTTATTGCAATGGAAGATGTTAACAATATTTTCTTCCATTATCTATCCTTATGTTCACTTTGTGCCATGCAAAGAATATAAACAAAATGATCTGTTTCTTATCAACTTGTCTTTAGGCTTTACACACAAACACCCCCCTCTAAAAAAAAAAAGAAGACAAAGTTGTTGGTTTTAATTGAATTTATATATGCATCACAGAAAAATATTCATCTTTGCTATTGGTCTCAGTGTGTGCAAATATTTGTTCTTAAAATGTTTAGAACTTAAATTTCGGCTCAAAATTGATCTCACAGTGTTCTTTAAAATCTCTAGATCAAAGACACTTTGGAAAACACCTCTCTAATAATACCAGAAGACCAATGCTTTCAAACTTTAAGACTTAATTTAAAGGTTCAGTTCCACAGACAGCTAAGCTGATCTAATTACTTGCTGTGACTGAAAGGAGGAGAGCTTCCTTCACCTTTTCATCTTCCAGTCCCCCCTTATCCAGATCTCCTTTCTCCTTTTTTCTTACCTCAGCCTCCCTTCTCCATCTTCCCTCCTCCAGCCCTTCCCCAGTTCTGACCATTTGATCCATCATCCCCACTCCCCTACCTTATTCCATCTCTCTTGCTCCTCAGGACCTCACCCATAGTGGCAGCAGTGATTTTTTTAGTGACCCACCTTGTGGAAACGAACTCTGAGGTGCATTGGCATTGATAGACTTATAAGACATAGAAGTGACAAAGGTTTCGGGATTATTGTGTTCCCAATAGTCACCCACAAAAATTACTTTAACCTAGAGGTTAGCTATCCTACTGACAGAAAGCCCCAGAGTTCTTCAAACATAGGGTTGTGGTTTTCTGTACTTCATAGTATAGAGAAAATCTGCCTGCATCCCTGTTTTGTCACTTAGAGTTACACAATATGGCAATTTCAAAGAAATAAATAATGCTAATTATGTCCAGCACAGACTAATGAAATTCTTTTCAGTGCGAGGATTTTTGCACTCCATCAGCCTTTGTGGATGGCTTCCTGTAAAACAAAGATGGTGCATTCAGTACAAAATCTAATAAATTGGGAAGAACAGTTACAAGGTTTTGTTCTCCCTAATATAACGTGCTTGGCAACTAAGGACAGGAGAAATTTGACTGCATCAAGAAACTCCTAATGAGTTTGCCAAGATGCTATCATCCTCAGCATGTCTCTCTAATGAGGCTGAGGGCCTGTGGCTGGGGGTGAAATTATATTTATTCTACACACATAGAAACATTAGCAACCCTTCAGAAAGGTTAAGTTCCTTCCTAGCAGTATTAATGAATGCAAAATGAGGATTTTTTTCACAAAGAAAACAAATTAAGAAACAAACACAAGAACATTTGGTTCAAATCAACACCAGCAGTTTTCCATCCAAGAGGATTTTTGCATATTTATATTCTTCTGTCATTTAAAAACTAGATCAGTTTATTTTTTCTTTTAAACGGAAGCCCTGAGCAGTGACCTTACTCAACCCACCAAAATTCCACAGTAAGTGTTTTATAAATTATAACTATTTTCCATGTTAACGAAAGAGTCACCCCTTCCCTTTGCCTGAAGGAGCCTAAACATGCCAAAATACCTGATAATCAACCACACCTTCAACTAGTTTCGGTTAGTGCAGTTTAGAAGTTAATGTATTATGTTTTAAAATATCATAAGGGGTTTGTTTGCCTTATGGTTAGCAAGTATTTAGACATTTAGATTTTTAGCCTTCTACAAGAATTAGAATGAGGCTTCTCATCTTTTTCTTAATTGGAAGGCATACTTCTCAGGAAATTAATTACATCCATGAGAGTCTAAGGGAACAACAAATATTGTAAGATACTTAATAAAATCACAATAATTTTTAATAATTATAAAAAGCAATACGAATATCATTTTTTCAAAATCTCTGACTTACTTATACACAAATATGGTAGTATCTGAAACCTATCAATGTCAGTAAGGTGTTTTTCAGGTCACTGGATGGTGCTGTCAGGGAGCAGCAAGGGTCAGGTTCTCCCCAGGGACAGGCAGCCAGGGGCTGAGGGCAGTGACATGACCAAGCAGGCTGCAGGGCATCACTGGGGCAAGGACTGACGGCCATGGGCTGGGACTGACAGCCCCAGGCTGGGATGAAATGGGGCTCCTGAGCCCATGGACAGGGTTGGGGGAGGCCCTGGGGGTGCTGGGCAGGGCCGGTAAGGCTTCTTCATGCACTCAGGGCCTTTATAGATATGTAGGGGCTTTCCATTGATGGGCAGTAGACATCTTTTCACAGTTGCATTAGCTGGCTTGAACACAGTTCAAGGTCCAGATTGACATGGAAGAAACCTACATTTTTCCCTGCCTGTTTTGAGATAGAGTTGGAGGAAATCACTGGCATGGGAAAGCATTTACAGCTTGTATTGTATTTATCTGTTTTATGGATAAAGTATAAGTTCATTTTTTCTGTATTATGTTAAATACAAAATACATTGTGGAGGGTGAGCAAAATCTCTGAAGTCACAAAATTGCTATGAATGAATGTTTCTGTCATAATGTGAGCATATTACGTGTCTTGTCTAGTGTACAATAAGGACAAAATAACCATCGGTGATGTATTGAGGATTTGGTTTTTCAAGAATGTAATGCATCAGCAGTAACAGATGCTGGGAAAGGGGTTTTCCTGAGGTAGTGGAGCACCAGGAGCTGAGGTAATGTGCCACCCAATTCCAATATAGGTGTAACAGAACAAAGGTTAAAAACAACACTATTCAGAAGAAGAAATCTTTAATGGATTTATAATCTTAAATATTGTGACTGGTCACATATAGTAGTCATTAGAAGGTAAATGTGCTCAGCAGTGGGAGCTACATTACCTACACAAGAACAGTTAGTGCAACACTACTGAGATCAGTGTCAAGGTCCCAGAAGTCAGGAATGGCAGAAGTGAGTTGGGCTGTGGAATCTCAGTTAACGGCCTCTTGTGCTTATGTTATAAGATAGTCCTTGGTTACATCACCATCCCATTCAATTTGCAGAATAAGCAAAGCTTATCTAAAGTGAGATTCATCTTGTTTTCCATAACTATTTACACATTAGGCATCTAGTCTAACCTAGATTTGTAGGTTATCTTTCTAGTTGCTGGAGGAAAGTGGTTGTCTCCAGAGGGTAATACATCTCCCCTCTGAAGATGGATATCTAGGATTTTCAGAAAGGAAAAATTCTCAACTATCTTCATAGAGTGAACTTTCATTTTTTTTTGTAGACTAGAAATCTAAGATTCAAATCACTAGAGTTAGATGAGGTCAATTCCCTCCTGCGTACAGGAGTGTTTCCTTCTCTATGTTCTAGTCCTTGGATGCACACCAAAGCAAGGGGAGCAGAAGATACGAAATCTTTCTGAAATACTGTCTCCCATAGATGGAACACATGCGGTTTGGTTAGTCTGAGGAGCTGCAAGAGGTTGGCAATTCAGCAACATTAGACTCTGTATGGATTGTAGTTAGTTTTCGAATGAGGCTTTACCAGTATGTGCAATCTGAGATTTTTTTTCCTCACTGGCCAGTTGGACAGATTTTCACTAGGTTGCAAAAGAAAACTTTTCCCTGACAAAAAATTAATCCCCGAATAAAGGTCAAGCTCCTGCAGTAAAACCTGGAGAAAACAGAATGTTCAATGAAAAGGCTGACAGCACTGTTTTTTAACATGGGCAAAACAATATGATTCCCTAGCTTTATTCTCAGATACATCTGAATCATTAGTGCTGAAATTGTCCAAAGAAACAGCATTGTGCAAACACCAGATATGGGACAATTTCCGTGTAAGCAGTTGAAGCTTGCATAATCATAAGACCTCAAACCCAAGGTCTTTTAATAGCATATATGGCCCCATCTGTAATAGAATGTATTCCAGTTGCATGTATTGTGATGAATCCCTAAATAAGAAAGCATTACCCAGCTGTCTGGCAGACCCCCTGATTTTCATTATGTCCTGAACATTCAAAGTATATTGAGAAAGCTTCAGTGAGCATCCTGTTCTCAGAGATTTAAACAACCCTAGTGTCTTTTACAAGCAGATAGGAACTCACTCTCATCACATTCTAAGTCAACAGGGAGCTGTGCTGATGTTTTAGGACATTGTTGAGCCCAAGCTGATATACTCTCACCGGGTTTATTAGCTTTGTCCCTTGACAACAGCTCTACATAGCTTCTAGCTTGAAGATGGCTTGTCTCCAGTCTCTCCAGACCATGTCTGCCTGCAGAATCAGTGTAGAGGTGCCCATGGGAAAGAAGTTTAAGAAGTCCTGCCTATCTTGTACACAAGGGAGGCTGCTGAGACAGTGCTTATAATGTGAACAGTAAACTTGCTTACAGCTGTGAGATTTCTCTTTGGCAGCTTAGAGGGAACTGGCTGCAATCGTAAATGCACACTGTGCAAATGGTACTGCATTAACTCATTATAATGGTTTCTATTTTGTTACTACCCGGCACCGTTATGCACACTGCACAGAAACTGGATTATCAGGAAGAGTGAAAACCTGTCAAGGGACAGATATGTGCTGTTAAATCTGACCAACTAAATAACTTGCAATGGCTTTCAGAGCATATATTATTTATTATCAGTCATACAGTCTCCCTCAGCTGTTTTTCAGATTTGACCTGCACTGTGGACTTTTGCCAGCAGAGTTATTTCTGCTGCAAGTGTGAAAATAACCGTACTCCCTTGCTGATAGAGCCATGTTGCAGGAGAGAGATTTTGTTGGCTTGATTAATGTTGCAGGGGAAAAAACCATAACCAAATTGACAGAAAACCCCTCTTCAATGAATGCACGCTGCATCTTCACTAGGCTGCTGTGCCAGAATAGCTGTGCTCAAACTGGGGTGTCAACAAAGTCTCTGTAGGAGAGATGAGCTCTCTGAGATAAACAATCTTTAAAAAGCAGCCAAAATGGAACTTACATGTAAAAGGAGGAATAACAATTTTGCTTATTATGCATCACAGAGATGGTTACACATTCTGTGAAATCCTGGATATGTTGAATTCGTTAGCGAAGGCCGTCTTCTTGTAGGCACAGAACTAAATGCAGGATTCAGGCTGAAATTTATTCTTTGGCTCAGATTGTCCCTGTAGAACTAACTTGTTTATCTCTTCACATTACATCTTTTTTATTTTCCAAAAGAATTCTAGTATTTAATGCTTTAATATATTGAACTATAATATTTATTCTTCATTTCTGCTTACTGGAATGCCAATATGCTCTCTTTCTTTATTGTTGCTTTATTAATGTATTGGATAATGTATTGGATAATGGAAATCGCTAGCATAAGAAAACTATCCATGGGGAACTCTGAGCCTGTAGGGATTAATCATCTTTCTTATCCTTTGAGAGTTTGTTTTTAATTCAGGGAAATCTCTTAAGCTGAATGGACTGGGGGAATGGACTGAGGGTCAGATGAAGCCAGAAAAGTATAATGAACATTTGAAGAAGAGCATTGCTCTGCGCAGTGAACACAAAGATAACAGTCTGAACAGAGCAGAGGTGTAGAATATGCTTTGCAGATAACTACCCACTGGGTCCTGGCTGCAGCTTATTGCAATACACTGAAGTGCTGTCTTCATTAAAACTGCTTGATTTCCTGAGATGTATAAATTGTGCTTGTCTTCCTCCTGGTACAACGTATAAAGTCTCATGTCCTCAGTGGTGTTAGTCTTCTGTGCATGTGTCAAGTCAGTGTTTAATACCTTCAGATAGTCCTATGGTACTCCTCACCTTGCCTGAAGGCCTCAGATATAAACCTTAAAGTGATTAAAAAATCAGGATCAAACTATATTAAAGGCTGAATTTCAGTCTATGAACTACTGAGACTCCTGGGATGATGCAGCTTACAAATCAGAAGATAAAGCAGACAGAGCTGGGAGATTGGACAACCTGAGGATCACACACAATTTTTCTTCCTGAGGAAGCCTCTTCACATGCCTATCTTCTGGCTAACCCAGTCCTCAATTTTGGAGTCGAAATAATAATACTAACTTTATAAAGGGTAGATATATATACTGGAACCTGAGGGAGATCAGATATGTCATGAAACCCACTAAGGTCTTCATTGCTGGAAATCTGGGTTACAAGTAGAAGCTGTTTAACTATGACAGTGATGGGTAGGATTTTAAACCCCCAGATAACTTCATATGAGTTAGGAATAATGATGATAGTATTTAGTGACTTTTATTACAGAATCACAGAATCACAGAATGTTAGGGATTGGAAGGGACCTCGAAAGATCATCTAGTCCAATCCCCCTGCTGGAGCAGGATTACCTAGACCATATCACACAGGAACGCGTCCAGGCGGGTTTTGAATGTCTCCAGAGAAGGAGACTCCACAACCTCTCTGGACAGCCCGTTCCAGTGTTTGGTTACCCTCACTGTAAAGAAGTTTTTCCTCATATTTATGCGGAACCTCCTGTGTTCCAGCTTGCACCCATTGCCCCTTGTCCTGTCAATGGATGTCACTGAGAAGAGCCTGGCTCCATCCTCATGACACTTGCCCTTTACATATTTATAAACATTAATGAGGTCACCCCTCAGTCTCCTCTTCTCCAAGCTAAAGAGACCCAGCTCCCTCAGCCTCTCCTCATAAGGGAGATGTTTCACCCCCTTAATCATCTTTGTGGCTCTGCGCTGGACTCTCTCTAGCAGTTCCCTGTCCTTCTTGAACTGAGGGGCCCAGAACTGGACACAATATTCCAGATGCAGCCTCACCAGGGCAGAGTAGAGGAGGAGGAGAACCTCTCTCGACCTGCTAACCACACCCCTTCTAATACACCCCAGGATGCCATTGGTCTTCTTGGCCACAAGGGCACATTGCTGGCTCATGGTCATCCTGTTGTCCACTAGGACCCCCAGGTCCCTTTCCCCTACGCTGCTCTCCAACAGGTCTGTCCCCAACTTGTACTCATACATGGGGTTGTTCTTGCCCAGATGCAGGACTCTACACTTACCCTTGTTATATTTCATTAAATTTCTCCCCGCCCAACTCTCCAGCCTGTCCAGGTCTCTCCGAATGGCAGCACAGCCTTCTGGTGTGTCAGCCACTCCTCCCAGTTTTGTGTCATCTGCAAACTTGCTGACACTGCACTCTATTCCCTCATCCAAGTCATTAATGAATATATTGTATTTATATGAAATAGGAATGGTACAGTGTTAATTGCTTATGTTTTTGTCTGTTAGATTTATAATGGTATCATACAGATACACTCAGCTAATTGGGTGAGTAACATATTTTATGTCTCAGGGTGGTAAAGGATGAGTAGGACTGAATACAGAAGAAGTCCCAGTTTTGAACACTGATCTTTCATCAGAGACCATCAAAGGTCATTTATCTGCCTCACTGCCCTGTATCTGTCATCTGTCATTTGGATAGTATCCTTTAAATTTTTACATACTTATTGCCAAGGATAGCTGACTAGGAAAAAGAGTAAACTTCATATCTGTATAATAGTTCATTAGAGGAAATTATTCAAAATTCAATTCATTATATTAATTTCTTCTTAGAGATGTTAAAAGCTGTGTCTTTTGAAACGGAGCAGCTATTATTTGGATTTGAACTGAGATTTGAGAAAAACAAGCAAGTGCGATACATAAACTCAAAGGTTAGTCAAATGCAAAGGTAGGTGGATGTCATCTAACATACTAATTCTGTAGTCACAATTAAATCATAAAAATTAAAGTTAATAACAACAACCACAACTGCTTTCCATCCTACAATTTTTCTCTGGAAGTTACAGAAGCATAATTAAGCTAACATAACTGTACTAATATAACTGTCTATATAGATGCATATACCAGTATGAGAGTGGCTTTTTCTGGTCCAGCTGAAATCAGTTCTGAAGTAATTAATGCCAAAACTGGAAAAAAGACCTTCTATAATTAGATTAAAATGTCCACATATGAATTTGTATTAATGCCATTGAGGCACTTCAGAATCACAGCTTACCTTTTATTACCATAATTTTCCATGTGAACAATCTGTAACCTTCTGTCAAATGCCAGTAGCATTAACACAATCTGAGTTCAGTCTTGCATGAGGGTCCTATTCTAAAATAAATTCATCTGTGTTTCAAGCTGTTCCTTGCATTTCCATTCTTTTTTTTCTGGTTCTGGGAAACTGTGCTAAAAGCTGACTAGTCACGTTTTTTGACTTGCACTGCTGACATCTAAGTTCTTTTAGAACTTATGGTATTTTTTACTCTCTATTACAATTTTTCATTCTTCTTGAAGTGAAAATGTGTATTTACACATAGCGTGTCTAATATGATCTTGCCCGTTGAATAGATACTGCTTTGTATATACAAGAATATTAGGTTGCTTAAACAAACATGTAAAAGTGTATTAGTTGATCTAGGAGAAAAGCATTTGTGATCCTAGTGTCATGTTGGTTTCTCTGTGTTGATGAGGAGACATACTGGTTAAAGTAAGTGAATATGCATGTGCATTTTAGCAATAATATGACTCCATAATAATCCTGGTTTACTTTTGGGAAGACCTGAGAGATGTGTGCTTTGGGTATGATTGTGGAGTAAATGTCATCTCATATTTGTAGACACCTGCAACACGTACCAACAGAGCTGTTCATGAACAGGCTGTGTTCTTCATGTCACCAAAGTATCAAGCAGAAGGCAGTAGTGGTGCCTCCCAAGGAGCACTTTCATGTAATTCCTCCTTTCTCAACACTTCATTAGTTGCCATCACACTTTTAGATGTGACGCTTCATCAGCTGTATCAAGATACCAGTAACAGGAGGACTGTCTAAAAAAGAGGTCTCTGTATCTTTTCTGTCCCAGCTACACATGAGTCAGTGCATGTGGATCAGATTATTGACCTCTGCACTCTTGGGATCCTAGAAGGATGAGTTTCATAGCTGCTTAGTTGAGTCCCAGGGCCCAAGTCCCTGAAGGGTCTTGAGAATCCTTTCAGACTCTGGACTATGTCCCCTAAAAATAGCTGGAAGATGGCTTTTCCTTTATTTTCCTGTCAGTTGCTTTTCCAGATGTCTGGCAGCCTTGACAGTTGATGCAGGAATATCGTCTATTTCACGCATGCTGTACAGCTTCTCTGCGAAGGTGTGCATGCGTGCACAGTGAGCCTGCGCTAACTCACTCGATATGACAGCAGTGTGATCATCGTCTATGCACATCAGCTGTGTGAAACCACAGAGGCCCTCAGCCATCGTTGCTCAGGGCCTCCCAGTTCCCTTTGACAGCCTCCAGCAGGATCTCTTAGCCACTTTTTTTTCTCATCGAAGGCAAATTGCCTTTGGACCCGGTAGTTCACCTTCCTTTTCATCCACTTCAGGGACTTGTGTACTCGTACAAGTAGTTTTGCTGTAACTGCAATGCTGTGATGTACAGCCTCAAGAGGAATGTGGTCAAATATCTGGCTGGGACAGGTATTGATGATACCATACACTGTCCGGCTGGCTTACTCAGCCCCGACAAAGGTTGCCACCCTGTTGCAAAGCTGGCAGAAGTAAGTGCTCTTTAGCTCCTTCCCTTAGCAGCCTGGTGGTGTGGCACAAGACCATCTTTGTTGATAGTTTAAGGATTTGCTCTGGAGGAGTTGAACTATGTGCACATACCGCAGTCTGCCAACTCTTCTCTGAGGAAAATCGCCTCTGGCAGAAGAGGAGAGACAGTTTTGAGACAGAGATTATTGTACAGTGCTTTGGCAGGACTCTCTGGAGCTCTTCTGTTAAAGCCCTCTGTGCTACTGATGCTGAGGAGTCCTGCAGAATTCTGTAGGAAGAATAAAGTCCCATTTTATATACAATGACAATTTCTGATGTAAAACTCACATTCCTAGGTGTACTGGGAAAACATAGTCATTGTGGACACTGGGTTTCAGTGATGAAAGTTACAGCTGACTCATTATTTCATTATTTAATCTCATTATTCTGTGAATAATGAAAGCCATATTTAAGACTCTAGGAAAAAAGGAATAACCTGGATTGTTTTAAAGTTACAGAATGTTTCTGTAATACCTCAGAGAGATGAACTTTGGCCCTTTTATAGTTTCAAATAACTTATTCTTCCTTAATTACATAATTTGCTAAAACTTATAATGAAGTGATAAAGGTAATCCCATTTTTTAATGATAGAGTGGAAGAGGTTAAAGTAATTTCCAGTTACTCCAGCAAAGCACCAGGATCTATTTAGAGAAATAAATCGATTTAGATGCCATAAAAAGTGGCAGCACAAAGTTGAAACATTACTCATACTGTTAAATAATTTAGCTAGTAATTATCTGTCTCACTTGAGTATATCTGACTTGCTGCACTTCAGGATTTATATTTGTAGGTTTTGATCTCTCTGAGCTGGCTACCTTTCACACCTCTCCCACAAAACTCAAAGGAACATCTTTGAAATGAAGGCTATGCCTCAAAATGCTTCTATTTCTTTTTCCTATTCACTTCAGTTCCAAAGGGACAAGGCCATTCAGAAGTGTGAAGCACTTTTTCACCAACCATAATATTATTCTGGGCAGCTCTTCCTCCTCCTGCAGGAAAGGCTGTTGTTTATCTAAGGGAGATTTCCAACAGTTCAGTGGATGTCTCAACAGCAATCATGACATCTTGCAGTCAGTTTCTCTGACAAAGCTTCATTTGACTGCGGAGAAAGAGAAGGCTGGTCCCCTGCCTACCTGCTGTCTGTTTACAGGCAGTAGCTAATTTTAACTATGATGTAAGTGAAATCCAGCGTCTTATCCAATATAGTCAGGATGAGTTACTTAATTTCTTAATCACATGTCTATTTTGAACTCCAATGTGGCAGTTAAAAGATAAATGAATATTCTCTGGGCTTGAAGTTGATGGTTACCTTGGGACTCATACTCATCATAAACAAACCATGGGCAGTTCCATTCAGTGTTTTGTATTCACTTTATAGATGTATATATATATGTATGCTTCAAATAGCAAATTAATTTCCAAAGTTGAGCTAATTTCCTAGATAAACTAGCTTAAGACAAAAAATAACCCTGAAATTTGTGAAATAGACTCAGTACCAGGTTGATTCCACAGTCAGGTAAAAAGCCAAGTAAGTGTTTCGCAGTTTATTTTTGTTCAGTGGTAACTGAAGGAAGAAACTAAGGAAAAAAATGAGAGAAATTAAAGAAAGGAAAAAAAGTAAAATGCCAATATTAGCGAGTATGAATTACAAGTTAGAAAAAAGGGAATGTCAATAAGGAGAGATAAAGATATCAGAACAAATGAGACTGGAAGTTCTGAGGACAAAAATAACACCTTCTCGAGGATATTAAGGAGAATATAAAATGTAACTGGTATCCATTGTCACAAGGAGGTGGAAATTTTTGAAGAGCAAGAGGAAAAACTGTTTCTTCAATAAATGCTTTTGACTTCTGTTTGAAAAGAAGCAGAGGAACCTAGTCATAATACATGAGGATGGAAAAAGTACTTTCCAGTCTGCTAGAGTGAAGGGAATTCCACTAACTCTAGTTTGTGTTTGGCAGTCCAGCTCATGCTAGTTGGCTGTACCTCCTCTCCAGTCAAGGGCAGGTACTCCAGAGGGGAGTTTATTCCACTCTCTCTACTCAGGACTGTAGCATTCAAATTACCACCAGGCCTCAGGTGGGGAGGCAGGCCAGGTGTGCACATTACGTTGTCCTTTAATGACAATAAAATGATGCCTGCATTTGCAGCAGCACAGGCTACCACGGCACTCAGTTCTGCACCCCCAGGTCTGCAGCAAGGGAGGTGCACGGCTAGTGGCACTTGGTGTAGTGCCTGTGGGCACGGTCTGATGGCAGCTACGCCTGTTGTCACGGTTTAAAGCTGGGCCAGCTATTAACCTGGTGGCAGACGCTCTCTGTTAACCCTCCCCCCCCCCCCTCGCCCCCAAAGGGAAAGGGAAAAGGGAGAGAGACTTATGGGCTGGAAAGTTAAAACAGTTTTAATAAACTATAATAATGAAAAAGAGTATAATAATAATAATAGAAATAATCAAATATATACAAATATATACAAAACCAAGACTGAGAGCTTAGAAATCCTCCTCAGGCAGAGTTGCTCCCCCCATCACAGACAGAGGGGAAAATGCAGTAGCTGCCCCTGCCATCACACCTGCAGGCTTTTAACTGGAAAATTGGCAAAGCTGGTACCAATCAGTGGGAGACAGGAGGGCCCCTCCCTCCTGGGCCCCACCTCCAGGAGGCAGTGGGTTAGTGATAAATAGGAAAGTGAGAATGACGTGTATGGGATGGAATACCTCGTTGGTCAATCTTGGGTCATCTGCCCTGTCTGCTCCTCCCTGCAGGTGCGACCCCCCTTCGGCTCTTCACTCGTAAGCAGTGAGGAATTTAGCAGTGACCTTGGTTTCTCTAAGACTAATTGGCCTGGTTTGGGCCAAACCAGGACACCTGTGCAGTTAGTTAGGAGCAGCTTCAACATCTGCTGTTTGTGGTTAAATTACATGATCCCCCCTATACAAGGAATGACTTGGTCTCACATAGAAGGTGCCCTTTTTTAGCATCCATCAAGATAATAGTCTTTGATGGTATAACTGTTGTCTCTTCAGGCAGAGCTTATCATTCTTTAAGGTATTCTGGCAGTGTTTTCCAGCTGTGGCTTTGTGATAGCCTCAGCACTTTGCAGCACCTTCTTATTCTAGGGTCAGTGACTCAGTCACATACAAATTCTTGTTGTAGGATTCTAGAAAACTCCCTTTGCACAGCACTTTTTTCAAGAATATAGGTATACATGTATATAATGCTTTGTCACCCATGCATTATTAATATCTGTGTGCTTACAGCAATGTTACAGGTATGGGCTCAAATTAATTTGCTTCTCTTCAGGCTACAATTATTCTCTCCTTCATGGTGACCTGGTCTAATCACAATTTCCTTAAGAGTGCAGCTGGTCAAACTGTTCAGTCCCCAGTCTGCACATAATCACTGGCCTCTTGAGGAAACATTTGGGGTTTGCCTCATAAAGTATTGATTTTTCAGTGCCTTGCTGAAAATAACCTTGAGATAACATATGTAACAAATTACCACTATAGTACATAATACCATAACCTGCATTGCTAATAGTTCAACAATGGATGAAATAGTAAAAATAACAAGCTAGATGTTATAGGACTGTAGAACAGCCTGTCCACTGAGACTTACTAAATACTTAATCTTTGATGCCCATGTGGTAATTTCTTGCTGATCATATTCAGTTTTCTTGGTTTGTTGAGACATTGTCACTGATTAGTTTACTATGGATTCATAATAAAAAGCTTTCTTCCACAACTTGTTCCATTCAGCTCCTGTTGTTCCTGTTACAGTAGTCATTGTCATCCACTGGCAGGGTTTATGTGATATTTTCAGTCATTCTGATTGGAGAATGATCTTTGGTTGAACACCTAAAACTTGGTAAGTATTGACCACAATATCCTTGCAAAAAGTGGGTTTCAATTTTAAAATATGGTCTCACTCTGAAGACACCGTGATAGATGCTTTTTTTTCTGGGCCCTAACAGTTGGCTTTGGATCAGAATAAGTTTTTATGGTGAGTATTTGCTTCCATTGCTCTATAGCAAGAATGCATCCTAATACCTTTCTGAAACTACCCAGTCAGCTCCTTCTTGAGGAATGCCTGGTTTCCACTAGGGATGGATTTTACCAGTTCAAGGGTCATCAGTTTATGTGTGGTCCTTTCATGTATCTGCAATACAGCCCTACACAGTAAAGTAAAGCTATTGGTTTACAGCCTTCTAACATACAGTTAAGATGGTCGACATTTCTATATTTAATTAGGTCAACTTTGCTTCTATTAATCCTTGCAATAATGTATTTTAATATCAGCAAACCACATGGACCTGGTAATATTGCAATCAGATTCATCTGCTATTATTATAGCATTTGAAACTAATGAGAACACAGCTTTTTCAAGGAGCAATAATTCTCCTTGGCTATGTACTGAAACCTGTAGTCTTTCATTTCTCCGTAGGAAGGCTTTAATCACATCATTGCCCATCAGTGATAATTTATCCCAAATGGATTCAATGTCTATGGTATTCAGTGTTCCATTCACTACACCTAAATTTCCTAATAAAATACTTAAAATGCCACCTCTCCCTTTCACTTTCAAATATTTCTCAATGCCTTGCTTAAACAGGCTTTGCTCAGCATATATTCCAGTTGAATAATTAGGAAATTTAATGGAATAGTTTCTTGAGTTAATCTGAACCATATGTAACTCTCTACTCCAGATTTGAAAGACCTTCTGACTTTCCATATTGTCTTTGGAAAGTTAGGCTTCTGGGGGTTTCAGTTCCAACAGTAGTTTGTATTTGCCCAATAAAGGAAACAATATGAGCAGATGGGTAGGTCCAGCACTGATACAAAGCAATCTGACCTGATCTGTTCGTGAATAAGCCTGTTCTGGCAAAGCTAAACATTAGATGGAGTTAGTACTGTGTGATGGTGGCTGGTGCAGAGCAATGGGTGCACAGCTAGCTAACAGTACCAATTGTAAGTGCTCTAACACCTCAAAAACAAATCCAGCTGCAGTGTGTAGGAGGTTTTTGGGCCAGGGTACAGACTAACTCCATAGGACCACTTCGGAAAACCACCTGGGGAAACCAACACTGTTTAGTTATTTTTCACCCATTTACAAAGTGGAGGGAAGCCATTCCTGTGAAAAGAGCTATCACACAGCTTCGATGCAATTCTATAATGTGGCATTTTATCAATAGAAAATTCCCAAGGAAGCCATGTCAAGAGCAAATAATGAGAGAGTTACGCACAATCTTATGAATCAAGCAAAAATAAATCCCACGTAGCAGGACAACCCCGAAGTTCTGGACAAGCGGCATATTCATGCAGAACGAGCAAGGAAACTTAGAAAATGAGTAAAAGGTAGTGATAAAAATTGGGATGAAGGGCTGTCTACTGTACTCCTGGCCCTAAGAGCAACCACTGTGGGTTGATTGGTATACGCTTCTTGAGACTTGAAGAGAACTGAAAACAGGACAATGCAGCTAGCTGTAAGCAGAGTAGCTTGTTGAATGGCAATCTTAGATGAAATCTTGAAAAAGTTCAACCTAACTATCAAACTATGAATTGTTTGTTTTAGAATTTGAAGAATGAAGTTTTACATCTATGACACTGGAATTATACCACACAGATATCTTTTTGTTTAGGTGATTTCCAGCCAAGGTACCTGTGCAAATATCCTGAAACGTTTAAAAGTTAAAATCAGTGGGCTAACTGGACTATTAATGTTAACAAAAGTATTGTAAAAAGTCTAATTCATTTTGAATGTAAAAGGTGAGACCCAGATGGTCAATAATCACTGGTGCTGGTACATAAAACAGCCATACTATTTTTCCTACTGAGGTCCCTAATTCCTTTGCTGTTGCTTTAACTTCAGTGGCATCTAATTCCACTTTAACCATGATTTTCTCCATGTCTGCTGTTACAGTTAATTTATTTTTCAGTTGATTTTTTTTAGATGAAATCTTTTTGCTGTCTCCTTTTATTTCATAGTGTAATCCAAACAGCAGCCTGTGCCTCACTTAATTTTTGGCTTAACTCACTTCTTCTGGGAAGTGTCCTCCTTGTTCCATACTGGTGTCCTTTTCCTGGAAATCCCATAACATAGCTGCTGTCCTTAATCCTTCTGTGATTGCATCACATTCCCAGTTATGCCTGGGCTGGGATCCTGTTTTCAGCTTGCTTCCGAAACAATCCAGCGCCCAAACCACTCGTCCAATAAGCTCTTCGGATACCCTTGGTTATCATTAATATCCATGCCTTCAAAAATATGTTTTGCATTTCCTAACTGCCCA
This sequence comes from Nyctibius grandis, assembly GCF_013368605.1. Lineage (NCBI taxonomy): Eukaryota > Metazoa > Chordata > Aves > Nyctibiiformes > Nyctibiidae > Nyctibius > Nyctibius grandis. Next base: position 29,118,533 of record NC_090659.1, read on the forward strand.
TGGAAAGCATCCTCTGTCTGCAGATCAGGATCCTAATGCATCATGATTCTAATTAGCAAGAAATTTTTCACTTCTTAGAGATGGCAAGACAAAGATGCTGATCCTTTTGGTTTGTTGCTTATACCCCCCTCTTTCCACTACTGGACTGGTTACTGTTCCATTGCATATTCAGCAATCTCCCACTGCAGAGCTTATTTGGATGTTTGGACCTGGGTTGCAGTCAGAATAAGACAAAGAATATCTCTTTCCCTTCCCTCAGAGTTTCAGGAAAATCTTAACTGACTGTGCTGCCCACATTCTCCACCAAGCGTAGCAACCAAATTACCACCAGGCCTAAGGTGGGGAAGCAGGCCACGTGTGCATGTGTACATGTCTGAAGCTATGCGACCCCCTTACAATCCCACAGAAGGTGTCTGTTTTTCTTTAGCAGGCATCAAGATAATAGTCCTTAACGGCATAAATGGTGTTTGCTTGGTCACAGATGCATTCTTGTTTTAGAGTTCTTGAAAATTCCCTTTACACAGCACTGTGTACAAGAATATAGGTGTGTATGTATGCAATACTTTTTAACATAGTGTTATTAATATCTGTGCATTTACAGCAATGATACTGGTACATGTTTAAATTCATTTGAACTTCTCCAGGTTACATCAAGATAATTGGAATCAAATGGCTCTACAGGGGATCTTACCTTTCTCTGTTGTGTGGATCCTAGGTAACTTAGCTAATTTGAGATGAATTTAGGTGAGATGAATCACACCAGTAGTAGCCAATGTGGATGTTAAATGACATGTATTAGCAGAACAATATTTCATGTTGGCAAGCCTAGATAGCTTACACCCAGGATTCCTAAAAGCAATGACTTTTTGGTTTGTCTCCTGCAAATGTCAGGTTTGAATAAGTCTTTGCATATGGATGATTTTGAAGATCAAAAACATACTAGTATTTTATGAATATTCAAGAAGTTTAAGGCAGAAGAGAAGGTAACAGGAGGCTTGCTAGATAACATCAGTTCTTGGCAAAATAGTGGAAAAATGATAAAGATACTGTTGAAAAATTAAAAGAGAAGAGATTATAATTAAGCTGGGTAAACACGATTTTATGAAAAATAGGCTTTGTCAAATATATTTGATTTCTTTCTTACAATTATAGTTGATAAAAGTAAGTACATAATAGACTTCTGTAAAGCATTTGATTTACTATAAATGACATGCTGATAAAAATATTAGAACTATGCAGTATCAACAAAGTATATCTTAAATGGATTAAGAACTGTCTCACAGTACTCAAGGAGTACTTGTCAGCAGGGAGTTATTACTGATGATGACATTTTTAGGAAAGCTCTCTAGAGATTAGTCCTAGTTTTTAATCAGCTTTGTTTTCATCAGCTCCGTCCTCTTTATGATTTTCAACCAATTAGCAGAAATAAGTCAAAAATAAAGTCAGTGGTGTTAACATTTGTGAATGGTCCAAAGTTGTAAAAAGTGCAAAAAGGAAGTCACCCAAACAGAGTATTCTGGATTACAAAGGAGAAATTTGAGCTCAGTGAAACATATTGTAGTTTAACACAAACTGCTGGAAGGACATATGATGAAGAGAAAGACTGTAGATCTTACTTAACAGGAGAGAGTCTGTCCCCTGGAAAACAATAAGAGGTTTTAGTAGAGAAGCAGCATGGTCTCCCTGTGTGATTTGCTGTAGCAAAACATTTACGGTGCATAAAATACAGAACTATAAGCGAGGAATATGGAGATGATTTTACATCTCTATACAAAATGCCTAGTATATGAGGTTGTGATATCAACACTTTAAAAAAGTTAGTTGAAAGAACAGAGAGGGGCAGAGAAGAATCACAAAAATGACTCTGAGGTTTAAGAAAATATTTTACTGTAGCAGACATCTTTGTTGCATAGTCAATGCATCAGTGTCCCTGAATACTTCTCTTTCAATGGTGTAGTTCTGTCAATCAAGATTTTTGGTGCCCTCAAAAGATATTTATATATATTTATATAAACTCTCAAAAAGACTTTATATTGGTGCCCTCAGATGAGTTCTTTACATATATATATATGCATATATATATATATTCCTGACCTATATAGGATGAAGGTCAGATATTTTCCTTTGATCTGTTACTCTCACACTTCTCAGGAACATACTAACCACTGCTACACCTCTGTCTGTGCTCGATACAGTAAGAGGTTGTCTTACCTTACAGCAACACAAAAAATATGTAGTATGTGTCCTGAAGTCCTTATGTATTAAGCCAGTGAATTGAGCACTGATGGAAGACACACAATATCTGGCAAAGTTTTGCAACATGATTGTTAACATGTAGGCAGTGCTAAATTAAATGCTGTTCATCAGAAATAGCCCAACCACTAAAATGCACCCTGAGATGCTGAAAAAGCTGAACTTTAACTTATCAAATAGAAGGTGGCCTTATAAGAGTGTATAAGCATTTTCAAGGGAAAAGAATACTAAACAATAAAGGCTTCTCAGTGGAACCAAGCAAAACAATAATCTATGCTTGGTTATTAAGGCCAAAAATATTCAAAGTACAAATCTGACACATTTAGATTTTGTTACTTTTTTAACAGCAAGGCTGATAAACAACAAGAACAATTGTCAAAAGACGCTGAGGTTTCCACAGTTGATGTTATAAAATCAGTGGTAGATATCTCCTGGAAGACATGGTAGAAATTTTCTTTAGGAGTTACTGGAATCTACAAAAGTATTTCTGTGAAGTTTAATAGCCTGTGCTACAACGGAAATCAGACTAATACTGTCATCAAAGGAAATAATCTATGAATAAACTATAGTAAAAGTATTATGTGAGAAATCGGATTGGAAAGCACCATTCAATTATCTTATAAATCACACCAACAGCTGTTATCCTTTCTTGAAATTCTGGGACAGAATCTTTTTTTAATTTCCTACTAAAGCTCAAGTATTCAATCTTGAATTGCCAGGAAACATATATCAGTCATATATAGTGTCATATATTATGGTGATATTCAGAAAACTGAACTGTCTGGGAAGGCATGCTGTGCGATGTGATTGTTAGAGCTGGAAGAAACCCTACTAAGATCAAAGAGGTTGAGTAGAACAGAAAAAGAGGACATCTATCCTTCATTAAATGTAACTTGCAATAAAGGGAGGTAACGGAGAATTAATGTTGTTGGTTTTCTGATGCTTGAGATTAAAGCAGTATTACGCTACATTCATACAGTAGTTACTATTGCAGTGCTGACACAGTGCTTTGAAATTAACCAGCATTGCAGCAAGTATGAAAGATATTTCCCAAAATAAAAGTAAAAAGGATTGCTTTGCCAACTGCAATGATGTTGACTTACTAATTAATTTAATTTAAAGGAGTGATTTCATGATCACTGCCTGCTATTAAATTGTTTCTTGCAGGATCATGCAATGTGTTTGTTTTGAACAGCTACACCAATTTGCCATATAATTGCAAGATCTAAGTGGAGTAAAGTTGAAACAAATTGCAGGAGACAAATTCAAGAGCTATAACTTACAGATATAACAGAACAATTTGTTTTGTGATTCCTAATTGTTAAAAAGTCAGTGGGATGAAATGTGCTTTCAGAAGCTGCTTTGCTGACATCATCCTATTCAGCACAGAAGCCGTCTCTCTGTATTCACGCCCTTTGAAAGTTCCAGTAGTTGATGCTGAACAAGCGAAAAATACCTACAAATACAATAAAAGCACAAAGTATGGGAAACACAGGCTGAGTCATGGAGAGGAAAGAGAAGAAAAGATTAAAAATAAATGGGAAACGAATGAATCAAAAAAATGTTGCTCTGGGCAGGCTAGGATATGAAAAAATCACTGAATGAAAAAGAACTGACAAAATAATGACAATCAGAAAGAATGATGATAAATGAATATAGAATAGTGAATCAGACTAATATGAAACCTTACAACTAGAAAAAAACAAAAGGAAGAAACAAGATAGGGAGTAACTCAGGCAAAAAGAAAATCAACTTGGGAAAGGTAAATTAAAGAAGTGATTCATAGAGGAACAGATCTAAAAGCAGTGAGTTGGTCAAAGATAGATAAGAGGGTCATAACTAACAAAGAGGGCCGTAACTAACAAAGACAATTTTCAAAGGGTCATATTGAGGATGAAATAATCAGTTTTATTAGGTAACAAAGACAAAGAGTAAGGTCAAGAAGAGGGAAGAATCATTGTACTCTGAGCTTTCACAGCTGTGAAACCCTGGTGTATGCTGCAGCTTCCGATTGCTGCATAGGTAATGACAGGGTGGCCTGAAAAAGTAAAGGCAGACATTTTTTTAATTTTGTGTAAGTCCATGCCTTTCTGAAATTGTTTTTCTCATTTGAATAAGAGTAAGTTGAGATATCTGAGGGTTCTTTGTTTACTTTTTGTTTGTAACATTCCCTTTGTAGAGAATTACAAAAAAGCCTTTCGAAGTATGTGCTATATTTAGTCAATGAGTCATCTTAAAATACAAACTCATGTCTTTTGCAAAAATGCTTGCAGATTTTCAATATATAGATTTCTAAAAAATAATGCCAATTCTAGGACTCTCTTAGAACCCAGGAGTGAAAGATGTGCCCTTTTCTTCTTAACTCATTGAAAACCCTTTACTTTCGCTAAATGGCAGTCATGGATTAGTCTAATCCACGGATCTAAACAGGATATAGTTGACATGAAAGAGCCGTTGTCTTCAGAATCTTGTTGCCAAACAATGTGCATGATCTCCCCTCCTAAAAATGACTCATTGAGAGCAAAAGCTCAGAGCAGCTACAAAGAATTGCCCTTATTCAGAGAGACTAAATAACTTACGTAAGCTTTTGTGTTTGAATGCAGGCCACCTGATCACAATAGAGAAGGCTGTGTATGGCCCCTACATATTTTTGACAGAGAGGAAAAAGTAAAATTGTAGATTCTATTCCTCAGTCCCTTTTAGCTGAATGTGGTAGTATTTCTACAGTTTTACCCTTTTTGCTGTTTTACATATTATTTTCCTGAGTCAGGGTCTTGCTACCTACAGGTGGCTGTTTCCCTGGTCTCCTTGAGTCACCTCCCTAGCTGTGCAGCTACTCAGCTGTTTCTGGACCTCAGGCTCTTCTGCACCCTTGAGAGGGTGCCAGTATCACAGCACCTCACTTACTCTCTCTGACTCCTCTGGAGAGCCTTTGAAACCTCCAGATAAGGACTTCCTTTTAATCTCTTAGCAGCCAGTTTTCATCAGTAAAATTGACAGATTATCTTCACCAGCAGCTGCTTGGCTTTGCTGATGAAACTGCATTTACCAGGACTAAATCTCTTTAAGATCTACAAGCATAGGCTCAGCATACTGCAAGATCAGTTGCAGTGGGGAGTGGTAGGGAACCATTCCTCATGTATCATTTAAAGTCCGTGGACTGTACCTGGCTGTCTTATCCATGCCTTTTTCAACCCCCTCCCTTTCTTCTTTTGCCTCTCAGGTGGCACTGGAGCAGTCAGTGCCCTAGATCAGGATGCTCCACTGCCTCCATTGCTAACAACCCTTGCTGCCAAGGTTTTGTTCCCAAACAGCTATGAATTGTCAATGGCCAGTAACTTTTTGTCCAGACTACACCACCATCCTTAACTTTTTCCACTGTTAGAAAACATACATGCAAATCTAGAAAAACTGAGGCAACTGCAGTGAACATAAACCTGCATCCGAATATATTCTTCAATCTACTACAAACCTGTCAGTTAACCAATCCGGCTCTTCTTTATGCTTTACTGTTTGCATTGAGCTTAATGACTAATAAGTATTAACTTATTCTTTTACCATCTTATATACTGAATAGTATACATATTTGTTCAACTTTTCCAGCTTCTCAGTCTGCTATATTTCATGTGTGAATTCTTCTTCCATATCTTTCTAGGTTGCAGCTACTGACCTACAGCTTGTTTGTCTCCTTGCATAAATGTTTTCACATTAGTCTTTTGAAATGTTTTATTATTCTTCATTAATTATTTTGTTCTAGCAATGTGTGAAATGTTTTCTAGTTGCTTCAGATACTTAAGAGTTACTTCAGATACTTCAAGGACTTTGTGCCAAAACTTCTAGCAAACTTCCCTAGTAAGATCAGTTGAAAACACTCCGAGTTATGCTTCAGTTGTCATCTTGGTAGTGTGGGAGTGAGAAGAAAAGTTACTTATACAGGTATGTTTGTTACTTTTTTTTTTACATTCACATTTATATTTGTTTATCTTTCATCCATAGTGTTTAAAAGCTTCAGAAACAACAAAGACTTTCAATTTCTTATCTTTTATTGTCCTTTGTATCTGGAATATGTGTTTGTAAATTTTCACTACATGTTAATAGACTATTTTTATGCTTATGTGCCCTTGGACTTTCTGGTTTTTAAGTGGAGACTGAATATAAGTAAGATGAGGCTAATTAGAGATTTCTGGAATGACAGTAATGTATTTAAAATGCCAGAACAATGGTCTACTATGCAAAGTATCAATAAAACTTCTCTTGGTGTCCTTGATTACCTCTGTAGTCATGAGAGCATCTTTATTTGCAGCCACAGTTCTTGGATTTAGAGACGTAGTAAGTTTGTTCATAGATGATGGACTCTGATCTAGGACAGTACAGTGAATGAAGAAAGGAAGATAAGGATAATTATCTGTTGGAACCAACCAAGGAATACAAGTTCATCAGAACTGGAGATCTTGGTATAAAGATCTCTAGATGATAAGTTTTAGTACAACTCCAGCTACTGGAATTAAATAAGCGATTAGATCTTAGTAAATCACAAAGCTTTTATGTTGCTGAAAGTCTAATTAGATGGTCACAGGACCTTTTTTATCTTAAATGTTGTAAAAAGTCACTGATGACTATGAGAAAACAGCTTTGCTGACTACCAAGAAATGCTTCACAATCTCTGGCAAGACGTAACAAGAGATGTGGGTAGTTGGGCCCCTGAGGCTATACAAGATGACAGAGGAGTGCCAGCCTCATGATGTTATCGTAAAGAAATGCTTATCATGTCCTTGGCTAGAAACTTGAAAAACTTCGTAAGCTGTCTTCTAGCCCTGTGGGTAAGAACTTGGGGGGAAATGTTCCAGTGGTAGCTGAAAGCTCAATTTGAGTTAAATTATGCCACTGTGAAATATAAGCAGGTAATTCAAATATAGGGAATTTAAAATCAGTATTAAAATGTTATACTTCCTCAACAGATAATGGCATTGAGCAGATGAATTTATTTTCAGAATGTGGCCAAAAATATTAAAATATTGCAGTAATGGAATTCAGCAGTATAAAGTCCTATGCTACATCTGACCACTCTTTTGGAAACAGAGAAAAGAAGAGCACTGTCATAAAAACATAGTAGCTTTCTTGATCTCAGTGTACAGCTGTTCTCAGTGCTGGGAGGCCTGCAAGGCAAGACAAATGAGAAATAAGTCATGCATACAAATCCCTGATGAATTACCATTCTTGTGGCTGATAGGCTCAGCTAAGTGCCTCCTCTTAGGACCGATGGAGAGTTACAATCTGCGTACCATTGATTTGTGCAAAGTAAAAGACAAATCCTGAAACAAGGTTCATTAACGGTTGAGAATGCGGAAGAGCGTAAAAACACTCTCCTCATATACTTTGCTTATTTTGAAAATCTGAGACCCTGAAATATTTTTCAAGAAAACTCTGCAGAAAGTGTGTATGGTAACTGCTTTGGCTCTTACACGGATCTTTTCTGAGAACACATGGAGACATAAGAAACAAACACTGCTGAACTGATGAGGGCTGGGTCAGGGACCAATTAAACAATCTGGACGTCCATAAATCCATGGGCCCTGATGGGATGCACCCGCGGGTGCTGAGGGAGCTGGCGGAAGTCATTGCTAGGTCACTCTCCATCATCTTTGCTAAGTTGTGGGCAACGGGAGAGGTGCCTGAGGACTGGAGGAAAGCGAATGTCACTCCAGTCTTCAAAAAGGGCAAGAAGGAGGACCCAGGTAACTATAGAGCGGTCAGCCTCACCTCCATCCCCGGAAAGGTGATGGAACAACTTGTTCTTGGTGCTGTCTCTAGGCACATCAAGGATAGGGGGATCATTAGGGGCACTCAGCATGGCTTCACCAAGGGGAAGTCATGCTTAACCGACTTGATAGCCTTTTATGAGGACGTAACCCGGTGGATAGATGATGGTAAAGCAGTGGATGTGGTCTATCTCGATTTCAGTAAAGCGTTTGACACTGTCTCTCACAGCATCCTCGCAGCTAAACTGAGGAAGTGTGGTCTGGATGATCGGGTAGTGAGGTGGATTGTGAACTGGCTGAAGGAAAGAAGCCAGAGAGTGGTGGTCAATGGGACAGAGTCCAGTTGGAGGCCTGTGTCTAGCGGAGTCCCTCAAGGGTCGGTACTGGGACCAGTTCTATTCAATATATTCATTAATGACTTGGATGAGGGAATAGAGTGCACTGTCAGCAAGTTCACTGATGACACAAAACTGGGAGGAATGGCTGACGCACCAGAAGGCTGCGCAGCCATTCCGAGGGACCTAGACAGGCTGGAGAGTTGGGCGGGGAGAAATTTAATGAAATATAATAAGGGTAAGTGTAGAGTCCTGCATCTGGGCAAGAACAACCCCATGTATGAGTACAAGTTGGGGACAGACCTGTTGGAGAGCAGCGTAGGGGAAAGGGACCTGGGGGTCCTAGTGGACAGCAGGATGACCATGAGCCAGCAGTGTGCCCTTGTGGCCAAGAAGGCCAATGGCATCCTGGGGTGTATTAGAAGGGGTGTGGTTAGCAGGTCGAGAGAGGTTCTCCTCCTCCTCTACTCTGCCCTGGTGAGGCCGCATCTGGAATATTGTGTCCAGTTCTGGGCCCCTCAGTTCAAGAAGGACAGGGAACTGCTAGAGAGAGTCCAGCGCAGAGCCACGAAGATGATTAAGGGAGTGGAACATCTCCCTTATGAGGAGAGGCTGAGGGAGCTGGGTCTCTTTAGCTTAGAGAAGAGGAGACTGAGGGGTGACCTCATTAATGTTTATAAATATGTAAAGGGCAAGTGTCATGAGGATGGAGCCAGGCTCTTCTCAGTGACATCCCTTGACAGGACAAGGGGCAATGGGTGCAAGCTGGAACACAGGAGGTTCCACATAAATATGAGGAAAAACTTCTTTACGGTGAGGGTGACCGAACACTGGAACAGGCTGCCCAGAGAGGTTGTGGAGTCTCCTTCTCTGGAGACATTCAAAACCCGCCTGGACGCGTTCCTGTGTGATATGGTCTAGGTAATCCTGCTCCGGCAGGGGGATTGGACTAGATGATCTTTCGAGGTCCCTTCCAATCCCTAACATTCTGTGATTCTGTGATTCTGTGAACTTAATGTTTTATTTTAAAAATGCAAATATTAGAAGATCACACCGCAGTAGCTCACAGTGTATATGGACATGTGCCTGGCTGCGTGTCCAGCAGGAACAGAGACCTTTATCTTCACCTTTCCTCCTCCTCCTTCCCTTTCACTCCCTCTTCCATAGCAGGTCCGTTCCCTGCTGCACTGCCGTACAAGGTAGGACTCATGAGAGCAGAAGTCGATTCACTTTCAGCAGATTGATAAAAGATGCCAGTTTTTGCTCTCTGTAGGAGATTCATCAAGGTATGCTCAAAGTATTTGTTACCCTGCTAAATTACTTTAGTAGCTCTTAAATGGGATTTTTTCTCTGATTGAAAATGCCTCTCATCTGTAAGTGAGATTGCACTCATCCACACTAAGCTATTTATGAAGTCCAGGAAGAACTTATTTTCTTTGTTTCAGTATTTCCTAGGAATTCATAGTGCTCTTGGAAATAATTTTGTTTTACGTTTTCTTTCACCAAATAACTAAGCAGTTAGATCTCAGAGATATAGGCATATTCAGTTATAGTAAAGGAGCTGTAAAGTTTTGGAACCTCTCGCATTTCTAAAATGCACGTTGAACGTGCTGACCTGCAGGAGAGGCCACGCAATGCCCAGGTAAAGCTAACAAAATCACAACTTCTTCCTGAAAGTGTGAAATCTGCCTGCACACATGCAGATGGTTCTCTGGGTAGAAGAAAGAATTCCATAGGAGACACTGTCAATTTAATGTGTTTTAATTTTCACTGTAAACGTGTCTACAGTTCTAGGCATGTACCTATTGCAAAATTACTAAGAAAAAATACGTTTTCATCATGGCTTGCTCAATGAGTACTTTGAGCATGATTTTCCAGCAAGAATAACATCTGTCAGGACAGCACTGGGCTACGGAGAAGTTCACCACTGAGGGCTGCTTCTGGAAAGCAGCGTCCCTCTCGCTGGGTGCTCTGGGCAACCGGGGTTCTTTGAGCACCACCTGCTGCACCAGAACATGGCCGCACCACTTGCTGTGGGCGCAGGCATTTCAGCACGCAGCCAATGCTCAGGCAGAAGGTATATGCTTTTTTCATGATACAGCTAAGCATTTCTGATGTTTTCTACTGTTCTGCCTTATATGGTGCTTAGCCTGTGCTGCTTAGCTTTCATTTCCACCCACTTTTCAGTGAACCTTTAGCAAGATAGAAAGGTAATAGTTGGTACAGCAGGTCGTAGATGTTGCAGTGGTGGAAGCTCACTGTTGAGAGGACCTCTTCGCATATGAGACACTTGAACTTGTGCCAGCTATGAATTAATCTAGGATCTTTTGCAACAGTTTCTGTAATTTCAGGAACATGGATCCCCCTCCAGTTAATAGAAAGTAGTAAATACTGAAGAAATGAGATTCAGCTCTCAATAGTTCCCCAAACTATTAGCTCTGTGTGAATAGCCTTCAAGACTGGTAATACTGGTGACCTCTGTTCCCACTGGATAATTGCTTTTATTATGCATTGCTTGTTTCTGGGTGGATGTAATTACATCTTGATGGATGTAATTTTGTTGTATACTATACAGGTGCTTAATGAAATTGGTGAAAGAAAGTTTATTGCCAAGTTAAAAAAATGACGTCAACCCCTGAGTCTCAATGAGTGTCTTACCTACAAGCCTGCCTTTTTTTTTTTTCCCCTCATTGCATTCAATGCTTGTTACTATGTCTAGGGAAAATTAGAAAGTGCAAAATGCCCATCGTATGTAGCCTAAAATACAAACATATCTAATACTACCATAATGAATAGACATGCTATAACTGAAATGAAGTGTAGATAAGGTGAAAGTACTGCATGTTGAAAGAGGAGTCAAAGACCTGTGGAATCTCTATGTTGATATGACCAGTAAGAAAGAGAAATGGGAACCAGCAAGAAGAAATCAATTTAGTGTCTGCTTTATGCAAAATATCAATACAGACAGGATATTAAACTGCTTTAAGAAAAGTATCTACAGATAGATTTACAGGTAGACCGCAGCATTTAAAAATAGTGGGTGACTAGAAAAGGGGAAACAAATAGCATGGAAAAACCTTCAACTGATGAAAAAAATGCATAAATACAGGATTAAGCTGAGCAAGAAACATTAGGATAGAGATATATAAAATAAGGAATGGAATAGTGAAGGTCAGTTGAACATCCATGTTTCTCCTTTTTTCCTATTGTGAGACAAAATGCTAAAATAGCAATTTGAAAAAAAATCAGGTAAAATTAATAAAAGAAAGCAGATGTTGACACAATGGATCATTAACCTACTAAGTAGCATGAATTCCCCATAGTACGTATCTTCTATACTCTTCAAGTACATTCTACCCTAATTCCCATTTAATGCAATTCTGAAGCTTTGCTATTGATCTTCAAGGCCATCATTGGATAAGCGACCAGCTAAATTGGGTAGTATCCTTTAATCTGTAACTTATGAAGACAAATGAGCTCTCCCGGTATAATGCGACAAGCTACAATGACATTAATGAGGACTAGGGATAGTGTTTTCAGGCAAAGTGGATTGATAATCCAACAAGTAACCATAGAAGGTTATACTGAACCATAGTCTGATTGCTTTTAAAGTATATAGACATATCTGTTTGGTAATGGTTTCCAACTGTAATTGAAGTCAAGGAAATAAAAACATCAAGCAGCTCCGAAGGCTGAGTACCTAAAAAGCTGAAAACCAGGGAGTGATCTGACACTCCAGATGATCACAATGCAAATTTAATTTGTCTTATTAGGCATTTGGATTCTAAGGAAGTAAGCTGGATAAATTGAATATAAAATGTAAAAGATACATGTATAATAAAAATACACATAATTGTACCTCAAAATGACGAGGCAGTAATTTTCAGCCAGGCAAAATAAAATAAATTCACTAATATCTGAACATGCTCCTCAATAATTTTATCTTTACTGCCTAAGAAAAAGATTCTTGAAATTGTTTAAGTAACTAGATAGAAAGAGACCTGCATAGAGTCAATAGGATAAATAGAATTCTATTTTAAATACCTATGTAAGGAGAGGGGGATGATCATCCTCTGGAGGTACTTATCTCACTCCTAACCATAGTGGAAGCTTAAACTAGACATTGATTTTACATCCGTGAAGTGTGGGAAGATGAATCCCACCTTTAGTAACTTTAGGAAATCGCATCCTAGATGTGTATAGTGGAAATTTAATATTGATTCATTGATGCCAATAGCTGTTGACATCTTGAATTCAGCCTAGAAAGCCTACTGTTCTGTTTCAACTGGTAAATATCATGATTTTATGGGATTCTTTAAAAGCCACAGACAGCTGTTAAAGAACCTCTGATTTATATGAGAGATTTTCAGAACTATGCCTTTTCTGAATTCCCTGTTACCTATGTGTGTGCAGTTTCTCCATAGTTATGTTCTGTTTTGATCAGAGATGATCTGCCCAGCTCAGAAACATGCATCTTCATCATGTTTCTCAGTGTGGTTCAATGATTTTTCTTTCTACCCAGCAATTTTTATAATTGTCTAATACATTAAATCTGTGAGTGGATATGGATGCTTTTAGAGTTAATAAATTTTTCATGAACAAGGATATTTTCATACATTGTGACTAAACCAGATGCAGAAAGCATTTCCGTTGAAGCAGACTGTGGGAAACAAAGGGCACATTTGTACTTTGGTGCAGGAATCTTTGGACTAATTGCTGCGAGCTCGTAAGACCAAAATATTCAGCTCAGCACTGTGTGCTGGTACTAGTCTTGGTCCCCAAATTAGTATTGTCATGTTACAGCAGAACCATGACTTCCCTCCTAGTCAGGCTATTTAGCTAAACTGCAAGATTACACTGATAAAATCACTCTGCTTCTGCTCTATAGATACATGTAATAGCTCAGTATGTGGCTCTTGGAGCCCTAAACCATATTGCCGAATAATGGAGACTGTATGTATTTATGATACAGGTTTTTAATTTACCAATTTCTACAGAGTCACTCTAAAAAGAAAAAAAAGGGAAGGCATTTGTGATTGCCTTGTCTAACTGACAATCTCTCTGCCATTCACTTTTTTCAATAATTTTGGTCCTGCTCCTTTCAACTCAATCTGAGAAAGAAGGATGTCTCGGAGACTGGCAATTCTTACACATTTTGTGAAGACTGATGGTTTCATTGAGCAAAAAGATCCAATAAAATCTTCATTAGCTCTGCTTCTCGCAGAATGCTTTGTTTAGTGAAGAGACCTTTAGAGAGAATTAGAGCCCGAATCTGTCATTTTGAGCATTCTTGTTTTCCGTTAAACAGAGCAATATGCAAGATTAAATGCAAAGGAATATATCTTATTAGTAATCATGATTTGGACTTTGTCTGTTTCTGACTCCTAAAAGCTGATATAAAAATACACACACTTTATTTGTTTTACCAGTAAATGGCCCTATTTCCTTCTAGTATATTCTAAATATATTTATTCCTCCTGAAGTAGAATAAATAATTCAGCATTCACAGTTCAAATCACAGTTCTTCTGGATTCAGATTTCAGCAATGAAGTGCAGTATGAGTGTCAATTTGTTTAAATTAGTTTAATTGTCTCAGGTATTACTGTCATTTCTTGTTGCTGAATTATTGTCAAATAAACCACCCTTATGATCATTTTAACTGCTACTTTTTCTAAACTCCTGAATACTTTCTGAAGGGATTTTTCTATGTTTTCAGAGATTCATGGATGAGCGAGAGCTACTTCTGATCTAATGGATGACTCGGTGCACTTGCATCTTTGACTCACGTTTAGAACATGGGCAGATAGGACCAGTGTCTCAGGTCTCACTGTTTTTTAATACATGTTTTCTAATAATGTTTTCCCATGTGCAGCAGGGGAAAACAGACTGTTGATGGCTTTCAGATTCTGCATCTTGTTTTATGCTGGCCTTGGCCCCAGGATAGATCTGAACAAGTGGGAGCTATTTAATTTTAAACAAATTAGCCTTGTCTATTAATTAGAAAGAACTAATGATGCTATTCCAATTTTCTGCCTGGAACCTGGGAGGATAGTCAGATCAGCAGATAGTCAAACAAGTTTCAAGTCTGGAAAGTCTGGCTTATAAAAGTTGGAAGTAACTCAGAAACTGAGGTGTGGTGGAGATTTATATAAGGTTATACTCTCCACTCTGGTGACTATAATACAGTTTTGAGAAGTTTGCTGTGAAGCTTTATTATTCATCATCTGATACTGCTAAGGTGAATGCAATGTGAATTGTGCAGGTTATTGCACTATAAAATAGCATGAATTTCTGCAGAAGTAAAATCACTCTTAATGTGGTCATATGATTTAGTGATAAAGGAGAAAGAATATACATAATCCATACCTTAGCACTAGTTATAAAGGATTCTGTAATCAAAATAAAGTAAGCCTGTTCCTTTACAATAGTTTTCTCTTTGGAGATGATTATTAGATGACTAATAAAAAAAATTTATGAAGCCAGCATAAGTTGAGGAAACGAAGGAGCAGAGTCCATTATCTAATGTAATTTCATAATGAGATATCATAATGATGGCAATAGTAAGCATTTGGATATAATGGTTTGCAGAAGAGGAAGAGAGCCTAGCCAGACCATTTCAGAGAGATCAGGAGTCTTTTAATGCAGAACTTGGCTCCTCTATACACAAGCTAAATCACAGTTAAAATTTGTTTTTTAAAAATTTAGTTAAACTGATAAAAATTTTGTGTGGACATATCTATATTGAATCAAGTGAAAGTAAGGCTACAAAGTTCTTTGCTACAAACTCTTTTATGACAGAATCGATTTTTAAAGATATTGTCTCTGCTGCTTGCTCTGGCCTCCACTCACAATGTCAATTACCACCCTGTCAATAGTGCTGCTTCAACTGTTCATGAACTAGTGCTCTAAACTGAAGATAAGAAATCATCTTGCTAAAGGCAACCCTCTTCCATCAAAAAAGAAGTGCATGTATGAATGCTTTTACCCTGGATTGTTTCACAGGTCAGGTTTATTATATAGTCCCACATGGAGCTCAGTTACCAGAATGAAGGCTAGTGACTTCACTAGGAGGTGGATGGGAAAGTAAGACACCACCAAGGTCATAAGGAGTAGGGAGGGCAGGGACCTTCCAAGGATCTTCTTGTACTCCAGCAAGGCCTGAACTGAAATGAAAAATCATAACCAATTTTTGTTTCTAATATTTTTGCTAAAAATATTAAATGTTGCTAAATTCTCAGTGGAATGGAAAAAATAAGTTTGTGACTGACTACTTGGCTGTGAAATAGTATATAACAAGTGACATTTGACATTTTCTCTTAACTAGTTAGTTGCTCACTTTTGAATTTGATTATTTCCAAGTACCAGAATGTGTGATCAGAAAGACAGAACATTTCTATATTACTTTAATGTGAAAACTGAGGAATAACCCAAAGTGAGATAACCTAATGAGCTTGTGACCTTTTGGCACCATCATGATATCTGTATAAAGTCTCAAAGGTTTCTCTTTGTTTGGATCAGATATTTCTTAGGTCTGATCTTGTGTCCCTTGACTTCCCTCAAGAATTTATTCAAGAATCAGAGAAACTATGTAGGAGGGTTCTCAATTCTCTAGTGAAAAAGCAGAGAGAATTTAACTCTTTGATAAGGTAATCTTCTCTTTTAATTTTTTTCTTCTTTTTTTTGTGTGTCAGTTAAATACAATTATGTTATCACAAAGTAGATTCAAGTAGTCTTCCCAAAGAACTCCTCCATTCAGGTGCCTGAATTTTACCCTTAGTGCTTGCAATGTTGTATTCCCACTCATTCTTCAGTTATCTACAGATGGGTAGCTACCACTTGAATTTTTAAGAAGGATAAAAAGACCTGTTACCATCCTTCCCCAGCAACAGAAACAAAGGCTCTCCTCTCTCCTTGCTCCCTCTAGGTTTCCTGATCTATTAAAAGTAGGCTTTTTTTGCCTTTTTGTACTTTGTAGTTCTCCTGATCTGTGCCATCCATGTTTGCAGCTTCTCACATTTGACTTTTAAAATATAAATAATCTGAGTCCTCATGCACTTTCAGGGGATGAAGTAATCTGAGGCAAAACATACTGGGTTAATCAAACCTGATGTTTGGAGTTCTGTGTGCATTCTGTGTGTGCTGCTCCCCCTTCCTTGCTACATTGAAGCAAAGCACAGCATGGCCCATTATCTACCTCCAAGTCTGCCCAAGCGCTAAATTCTTGTCAACTTCATTTTACCACTTAAACTACAGCGTAGGAAGGCATAGGGATACAGAACAGGAACACATCTTTCACTATTCAGTAAATGCATGCAATGAATTATTAGCGTAGTCACTGGCACTACAGACACTGAGATTCCCATCAACAAACATGCATGTTAGTGCCCTGCTTTGGTTCTGTGTAGACCATGTCCAAGATTAACATGCATGCCCAGGAGATAAAACAGGCCACTTTTATTTCAATTTAATCCACCTTTACTTTAAGAAACCCAGGGCCAGAAGAGCATCTGTGTTTGTATCACCCTTCCCTGTCCCGGGCTGTTTTTGGAGAGAGACTTGTAGCAGGAAAACACCTCAGGTGAACAAGAGGGACCATGCTGGACAAGCCCGAGCCTGAGCTGTGTGGAGGGGCATCAGTTCAGGTATCTCTTTACTGGCAAACACAGGCTAAAAGGATGGGGTTTTAATTTCCTTTCAGCTCATGCCCCATCTGGCACCCATGAAATGGTAGCCCTCCACCAGCCCTAACAGGCCTACCTACTGCGGCCCCCTGCACCTGCCCAGGCGGTAGCGTGTCAGGGCATAGCAGAGCAGACTCTGGCTGCATGCCTGGGAAGACCACAAGGAAAAGCCACAGTTTCAGGCTAATAATCCCTTCCTTTGGGCAACGACACCGCGGGCC
This sequence comes from Nyctibius grandis, assembly GCF_013368605.1. Lineage (NCBI taxonomy): Eukaryota > Metazoa > Chordata > Aves > Nyctibiiformes > Nyctibiidae > Nyctibius > Nyctibius grandis. Next base: position 29,135,782 of record NC_090659.1, read on the forward strand.
GGGGGCGCCCAGACCCCGCCTGCTCCGCTGCCACCGCCGGGCCGGGCTGGGCCGCTCGCCCCGCCCCTCCACCTCGTCTTTCCTCTTCCGATTGGTGGGTTTGGAAGCGCCGCTCTTTTGTTTCCAATCGGCGTCCTGCGTCCGTTGCGAAGCGACCGTTTCCAGGCCGCGCTGGCCGCGTGGCTGAGGCGGCGGCCATGGCGGGCGGGTGGCGGGACGTGGCCGGGGTGCGCATCTCCCCGGCCGAACTGTGCTTCAGGGACTCGGTGCCGGGGGGCCGCTACCGCGCCGCTCTCAGCATCCAGAACCGGCGGCGGGAATGCTGTCGTCTCCAGCTGCTGCCGCCGCACCGGCCCCAGGTGAGGGGTGGCCGGGGATGGTAAGCGGCGGGGAGTGTCTGCCCCGCCCCCCGGGCCCGGGCGGGGGTGGGTAACGGCGCCGAGGCCTGCTCCTCTCTGCAAGTCAGCTGTCGGCTCTGGTGTGTTTGTACAGCACCTCGCACCACTCCAGCGTGCGTGAATAACGGTAGTGCCTCGTGAGAACACCCCACCCCACCCTGCCCGAGTCCCGTGGGTCTGTATGTCCTCCCCGCCCGGGCTTGCCCTGAGGAGCTAGTACGCAGCCCACTCGCCTCGCGCTTGCCGGGCCCTCCTCGGGGCGCCGAACATTGGCAGGGGGAAAGGGTGTCTCGTGGTGCCGCTTTTATTTTCTGCAGTTTTGAGGGGGCACATCTGCCCAGAGGTTTGCCCAGCTAGGTGGGTCCTGTGTAAGAGGCTGCTTGGGCAGGTGTAAATGCTTTGTCTGCGTTGAGCCACCGCAAATGGAAAATGCTACCATGGATGCCTGAGCAGCTTTTGAGACTGACTGGAATTTGCCAGTGAATTGGAAATTAATTTAAAATAGTTGAATAACTGGATAAACTGGAAAGAATAAGAGGCAATTCTTGGAGCCAGAGTTGTCTGAACTGCCTCTTGTGTGGCAGTTTGGAAAGAGGGAGCCAGTGTCCTGGTTTATCTGTTTCTAGTGAAAATGTGTAGGTGTTATTTCTATGATACTTTAAAAATGTTCTTGTATAGTGCTTCAAATGAGGCTGGTCATTTGAAGCCTGTATGTCAGAATGGAATTGACTCCAGCCTTCACAGTTCTATATTTTCCTGCGGTTGTGAGGAATTTGAAGAGAGCTGCTTTGTTTGTTAAATCCACAGTTTCAGTAAAAGTAAATTAGCTTTCTTGTATGTCTCACTACATCAAGTCCTTTGTTGGTAACAAATCCTGCTTAGCTTTGTTGGCTGGCTTTGCAGTCTCCAGAAATTTTATCCCTCAAGAAGCCCGTGAGTTCCTTATTATTACAGGAGAGTTATGTAGACATGGATCACTTTGCTATGGTGTGAACACCAAATTTGTGAAGTGTTTCAGGTCAGCTGAAGGGCAGGCACAACTTTTGAAATTGTTTCCTTATTTCTGCATCATATTCTTCTAAGTTTTTCTAGTGGAGTAGTCCATTTGTGGTGCTTGCTTGTGGAGAGCTTTCTCAGAAAAGAGAGTTTTCCGATCTTTTCTCAGGATAATATGATTACTGTTAATAGCATCTCATTAGTTCTCAAAAAGTCGTTGCATAGCCAGACTTTTTAAAGACAAATGCATCTTTACAATTCTAACCAGTTTAGCCCTGGACTTGTAACCTATGTGGGCCCAGCAAAACCCAGGTGTGGTTAGTAGTTTTATATTGGTCTTTCATCTAGCTAGTTTATTATCTATTAATTACATTAAAATAAAGATCAAAAGGGTTGAACTGGCATTGGGGATTGAACAGAAGCTGATGTTGCTTTGTATTCACAGCAACTTGAACTATGAATAAGTATATTCCGGGTTAGTCATCAAAATTATTGTCAAACAATTGAAGTACCTTGGATAATTTCACTGAGTAGTCAGCCTTTCTTTTTGAGGGCAAGAGTGGCCAAGACTGTGTATGCATTTTATTCCCCCCTAAAATTTGCTAATTTGCATGACATAGCTTGATTTTTATTACATTGTAACTGAAGAATTTTGGAACAAGCTAGCAACTGTTGAGAGTGCTTGATTTGGTAGGGGTGTGCTTATTCTGTTTTGTTAGTTTTCATCAGACTTATCAATTTTTCGTGTGCTCCAGAAGTGGAAAGGCAGAGTCGGTTTTAGAAAAGAGAAAAGGTTACTCAATCATAACTTATGAGTTTTTACCTCTGTGAGCATCTCATGCCTTTTGCCAAGTATTTTAATGCTATTGTGCATGAGATGACCAATATGACAAATGTCAAGATTCCATTTCATGTGCTCGGTTCCAGAAAGGTCTGTTGTGTTGCCCTTTCTCATTCCCAGACCTTACGCTGCTATCTGTGATTACATAGCTTTGAAGTGTATGACTCATCTGTAAATTTTCTGTGATGTTACATTCATAGAGTACGAGAACTGAAAAATAACCTTCCTTGAGCTGTCATAGTGCATAGCCAAGAAATGCCTTTCAAGGAATTTAGCTCACAAAGCAGTTTTCCATAGGTTTCATTGAAAGTTCTTTGTACAATATATTCATTTGCCCTTGTATAGAATGAATATGCATGGCTGTTTAATTCTCTTTGTAGAAGAGAGAAATTTCACACACTTCAAAATTAAACCATGACTACTCTTTCAAAATCAAGCCCGTAATCACAATGCATATTACATAACAAATTTCCTTTAGCTTAGTGCTTATACTGCTAGGAAAATCTTAAAGGAACAGGAGGCGATGCTCAGACAATGGAATCAACAGGTAGTAAACTATATGTTTGCACATTTGGAACAGAAACTAGAATAGAAAACTTAAAGAATACTAGGATGACTCTCTTTCAGAAATAACCATTAATTAAACTGGACATATGAGCAGAGCCTATTGTGCATGGAGTGATGTGAATTGTAAGGAGACTGAAACACCAGAGAAGCTCTAGACCTTGCTGTGAGGCTTTCCCAGGAACATGGGAACTGCTGGATATCCCACTACATGCTAGTAGGTTACTTGTGTATTCTGTTCATGGAAAGATGTGCAGAGGGTGTTAGATATAAGTAGATGCTTACAGAAAACAACAAGTCACAGAATTTTTTTGAGAGAAAGTATAAAGGTGCTTTCTGTCAGCTGCTTCTGTTTTTTTTGTGGTTTTTTTTTTTTTTCTTTCATTTGACCCCCCAAATTGGAGGTGCCGTGGGCCTTTCAAGCAGATTTTCAATGTACAGTGAGACTTCCTGTTGACGTCAACTGAATGTCGGTCAGACCTAGGGAAAACTCTTATGCTGTCTCCTTTTTTTGCTGCTTTGGACTGAGACTTAATCCTTGTTACTTTCTCAGGTACTAGAAAGATTCTGCACTGAGTAGTAGCTGACTTAATTTTGTGTTGGTTCAGAAGGTTTATGGCAACAGTACGAAAAGCTAGAGCTCTCTTGGAAAGACTAGAAATGATATTTTGCTAAACCAGTTCTTCCGTGTAATTTGATGGGTTACTATTCATTCTGTCTTTCTGTTTTACTGTAAAAAGTCTGGACTTCAGTAAATAGGACGAGAAATTTTATAAAATCCTACATATTTTGAAGTTGCTTGTGAATTTTAAATCAATCTGCGTATTCTTCTGAAAATTACCACATATATATGTTTTTAAATCTAGAAGTGTTTAACAATGTTAACAATTTTTTTTTTTTTTTTAAATTGCAGTTTAAATTGATTGTGAAAAATCCAGAAAAACCTGTTGTGTCTGGGCTTCAAGTTACAGCTTTTGTGGAATATTATCCTGAGAGTGAAGAAGAACTTCGAGATAGACTACTTCTTTTAATAGAAGATGACATAGTTGAAATCCCCGTGCTTGGGTATGATGGTCAAAAGTTCATATGCTGTTACTATTTGCAGTTTAATCTTATGGAAAGTTTGCAAACAGGTGTCACATGGTTATGTAATTAATCTGTCAATTGCATTGAAAACAAATAGTAAGTTTCTTTACAAAAGCAAGATTTTTTTTTTTTCTTTTTTTTTTTTTTTTCAGAGCAGCACACAGGTAAGAAGTTAGCTGGGGTGATGTCCCTCTAAGATCCTGGAGAGAGTTTGGGTTTTTGTTTTTGCTTTATTCTAAGTTGGTTGAGATAACGTTGATAACTTCTAATCCTGTATCAACATCAGACAAGTTAACATCTACTCTTAATGTCTTCCTTCCTTACTGAACCACTTCTATAAAAGATTTTATAGTAATTGTCCAAATTTGCAAAACTGGATTATAGTGAAACATATGTTGCCTAATTCTAAAAATGTGGTGTGTGTTTTAGAATAAGTTCACGCATTCAAGGATCACTTTCATCAATCCGTATGTGATTGTGTGTGCCTATCTATGTGTGTGTATACGGATATATGTCTTGTATATATCGTATATTGCTTGGAAAAAGTAAGCTTCTAAATATAGTTTATCCGACTTAGACTAGGTGGTTATCTGAGGATGAGGGGAAATTGCTCTGGAGTACCTTTCTGTCCTTTGTCTATAAAGAGATATTAGAATGACAAACTTCTGTTTACCGGTCCAGCTTTCAGATGCCTGAATTAGGACAGATGAAGTCCATAAACTATTGTAAATCATAGTTTTTATGAAAATCTTAACATTGCAAATAACATGTACAGACAGAAAGGAATTTCCATGGAGATTAGTCAGTATATGGATTGTTTTTAAAAATCAAGCAGTCCCACAAACGTCTCATGCTAGCCTGAAATATGTGAGGTTTTTCCTTCAGATAAGCAATACTTATTCCTATGTTGCATCGATCTCTTATGTAATGCTCTCTTTCACTAGTTTGCTTTTCCTTGTTTCATCTTAAAATTTGTGGTATTTTTTTTTTTTAGTGTTATACTTTTGTTAATGTAGGACACAAATAGTTAAGTCTGACGTGGACTTTTCCAGTTGTTAATTTTGCCTCTTTTTAGCAAAAGACTATCTACCATCATAAGACTTGGAAATAACAATTTCAATTAGTTGTTTTTTCTGCGGTGTTTGTAAGCTCTTATTTTCTTAGAACACAATATTAAACATTTAGGGTTTTCCATTTAAATTTCTCTAAAGTTAATTAAAGAAAGCTATAAGAGCATTGTTTTTCTTTGACTGAAAGACAGGGGTGACTTTTCATAGGGTAATACAGAACCTAGTAATACAATATGATCACTTTACTATTAAAATTAGCTGTCTCTAAATATGTTCTCCCAACATATATTTTCCTAGAAGAAAAAAGTGATTAGGAAGCACTTTATATTTTTTTAATTTTTAATTTTTAAATTTTTAAATTTTAATTTTTCATTTTTTATTTTTTTAATTTCTTTTTTTACTTTTTGGTTTTGTGTTTACTTTTTAATTTTTCTAATTTAATTTTTTGAAAATTGTTTTTAGGGTAACGTTGTGGAGTTAAGACCACATAGGATGATAATGCTACTGGTGATTCCTTTCTGGAAAGGACTTCTAGTAGATTGTTAAGTATTTGAAATCTTCATGTTTAACTGGCTTTTGCAGGGAAAAAAATTGACAGGCTATAATAAATTTTTTTTTTTTGTTTGGAAAAAAAGCAATATACTTTATGACTCTCTTTTTAATTGGTCTTTTCCCAAATGTATTTTGTCATGCATGTCTGTTGTTTATAGATAGTGACACCTCAGTGCACTAATTGAATATCATCTAAATACATAATATATTTTTCTATACAAACATAGTGTAAAATGAATCATTAATCATTTTGAGAAAATAATGTACGTAGTGTAACACTGGTTGAGAAATACTAGTCAAAAGATTTTTTTGATAAAAACTGCATTGTCACTATGAAGTGCCCACAAAAATGTTTAATTTGATTCAATAACCCGTAAATATTTTCAGGGAAATATTTGCAATGTTCTGTTTTTGGGGACTTTCCCCCCCAAACCCTGAATTTATTTAATTCTGATTTAATTCCTATGTAAAAGTTTGTGTATTTTTTTTACATTTTTAATAACATACATCAGTAGAAATAATATCGATAATAATGTACTAAACACTAATGCTACTTTTCTTAAAACATCAAGAACTTAAATAAATTATTTAAAAAATTGTTAAGGCTATACTTAGATTTACATCAAATTGCTATATATTTTTGTGACACACAAACAAAATTCCTTATCAGCAACAAATTCTGATTTTTGGCCAGCTCAAATATAGTGTTTATTTTTATTTTTTCCAGTGAATGTTGTTCAGATTGTGTACTGGCGGTACCTTTGAAGAGTTGTACATCTGCAAAACAGAATTTTTTTATTTTAAAGCATGTCAGAGCAAGTTCAGAAAATTCATAAATGTAATCCAAGATAATGTGTTATTGTATAAGAAATATTTGGAAGTTGATGGTATTATTGGGACTGGCCTCTTTAGATGTCTGCTACTTCTCCCTTACCTGGTAGCTTATTTATAGTCTTATTTTTTTGAAATTATATTTTTTTTCAGCTTTTGTTTCTGTATGGGTTACAGGGTGATATGTACCTATACATCTAATTCACTATGAATTTGTAGAAATTGTGGGTCTGCATGTTTTGTCCATAGAATTTTATTGAAAGGAAAGTTCACTGGTGGTTTAGGAAAAAAGTGTGAAAAGAAAAAAACATGTTGGGACCTTTTTGCCAACAATTTGTGTGATTTATTCAATCACATCTACTGTTCATTTCAAGATAATCTTTAGTCTGGGATGAGATTCACAGAGAGTGTAGGAAAGGTTAGTTTCCCATACAACATTAAACTGCAGTAACACTCCACTTATTTTTGTAACTATTTATTTGGGAAAAAGTGCCACCAAGAGAATTTTACTTCTATTGTGCTCTAGTGACGTTAATATCACAGTTGTTTAGTTTGCAAGTAAAATAGCTGTTACGTATTTGCCTGGCTCATGAGACTAGATCCAGTGGTTAATCATATTGAATTGTGGCTCAAGTATTTGATATGTTTTGGAAACCAAACAACATTCTTAGCTTAATCTCTACAGCGCCATGGACTCATGACGTGCTTAGTAATAAAAGTGTAGTGATTTAATTATGTAAATATTTGATTGTCATAGAAAATACTTATACTCAAGGTTTGGGAATGTGTTTCAAACAAGCCAGTTACGGTTGTTTCTTTTTTTTTTTTTTTTTTTTTTTTGTGTGTGTGTGTGTGGTTTTTTTTTTTTAAATTTATTAACTGAAACTCTGCATCCAAACTCTTTTTTTTTGGAAATATAATAATTAAGAATTAATTTTAAAAATTAAGAAAACATTTGAAATTAGTAATTTCCAGGTGTAAATGCTATCTTCATAAAAAAACCCAACCAAACCAGCAAACCAAACCCCACCCAGTATTAAAAAAACAAACCCCCAAACCTTTAACTTTACTATCTCCCTTTTTGCATAGGCCTATATCTATTAGAAAATCTCATTGCAGTTAGAATTTATGCTTATTCCTGTCTACTTGGGAAGTGATATATTTGGACCTCAAGAGGAGAGACACCTGTGTTTCATTTTTCCAGCAAAGCTTCTTGGAAGAATGTCCGAATACTTGGAACATGTGAAGTTTTTACAGTCTTTTCAAGCTGATAATAAGATAAAATGAATGTTAACTTTGGTCTTATTTTGTGATGCAACTAATGCAAGATTGTTTTATTTAAAGTTCTTTATACTATAATGAAGTATTTAAAATCAAATAGAAATGTATACATTCCATTTCGACTAATTGTTTAAAGCTATATTATTTTAAAGTTACAGTAGTTAGTTATTAAAGTAAACAGCTTGATAGATAGCTAGATCTTTTTTATATCTTTCCTGTGTACGTTGCACTGCTGAAGTGAGTTGCATAAACATTGGTAGGAGAACTAGGAGAAAAGGAGAGCTCTTTTCCAATGGAATGCTTAATCAAATTTCTTTAAAATGCAAAAGTATTTTCCAGTTTTGGGAAAATATAACCATGTCTTTTTTTTCTGCAGATTAATTCCATGCTGTTGTCTGGAAATAGAGTCAGAGATTAATTTTGGTGCGGTGATTGCAGACAGTAAAATTATTAGTAAAGAAATTAGTATTGCTAACCATGGATCATCTTCAGGTAAATGTTTAGTATGCATTAAATTATACAAATATTTTATTTTTCTGGAAAATGTACTTTTATGCAAGCTAACACTTCAGTGGCCAAGTAGAAATTAACTGTAGTTCTGGGTTATGCAGATTATGAGTATTGTAGCTAAAGGTTCTATAAATGGCCTGTTGCTTCTGTGGACAGTACTATGTTTCCGCTTAGGGAAGAAAATTAATTTAGAACTTTGCCAAATTTCAGGAGTTCTCTAGAGTCCCACCTGAAAGATGTAGAAATAACAGTTGCTCATTGCCTTGCTATGCCCAAAAGAAATAGTAGCAAATCATGTCTGCTCTTGCTTTGTTTTCTTTGTGATTCTGTGGTTCCAATAGCTGTCTGTTAGAACAAACAAACGACTAAAAGCTCCCTGTACTTTCAGAGCTAAAGTCCTCTCATATGGGAATTGAACCATATTTGTTACCAGAAGATAATGAGAGGTTTTTTATCTTACTGCCGTAGCTTTTGAAATCATTCAGCTTTCAAAACGTGCACATCCTTCAACTTCTGTCAGGGACCCTTCCAAGGAGTATAAGCAACATGGAGAATGGAGCGTAAGAGTGTTTATATGATCCAAGTAACCTATTTGACTGCCTTTTCTGCTGGACAAAGCTGCAGACACTTTATTCAGAAGTAGGGTGGCAACTGTGCTGAGTTTCAAACCACAAATTTAAGGCAGTTAATTATTTTTGTTCCTCACTTGTACAGCTGTTTATTATATCACAAATCTTTACTTGCATTAGGCTAAGGTTGTGTGAACACTTCATAGATTTGCACAAGAAATATAGTACCAACAGAAAATACATTGTTTTAGAAACATGGGGACAGGTTGCAATATTAAAAAAAAAAAAAAAATTCCAATGGCTGTCTAGTTACAACAGATTCTATTTTATTTTTATTTTTTTTTCCAAAAAGCAGAGGAAAACTTTTTTTCCCTAGCCAGCTCAACTTAAAAGATGTAGTATGTAGTTTATATATTTAGCTCTAACTCGTACATACTACCTTCTTTGTTTGAGGAATCATGATTAGATAAAGAAAATGAGATAACCTACACTACATATACAACTAATTTGCATGATGTGAAATTTCTCATGTTGTATAGGAACTGTTTCTGGTTATAAAGTCTGTTGCATGATGCATACAGGCTGCATGATGGAGTTTTGCAGGACTGGACACAGGCAAAATTAGAATGAAAGTGGTGGTTAGTGAAGAATATATTGAGGGCAGACAAAGGAAGAGCTGCTGAATCTGTGTTTCTGTAGGCTCTGTAAATCGTAATCTGGCAGGTCACACTAACAGGCAGGACGTAAACTGTGTCAACAGGAAGTGCTGTATGCTGGCCTGTGACTCAAGGATTGCACTTCACGTGTCATCTCGTGTATAAAACTTTGTTCCTGCTTCTGATCTCACATCAGAGATTATTTGTTATCTGAGATGAAACAGTGTATTTTTTTTTTTTACAACATTTGAAACAATTTCTTGCTATTTATGATATAATGACAAGTAATTAGTGCTGCTGGTTAAATACACATTTAATAATTTTTTCATGTTTAAAAAAATATTTTTATATCCTAGAAATATTCACTGTTCTCTTCTGGAATAAGTTGTGTTATGTACATACCAGATCATGAAAACCATTGTTACCTGCAATATGCACTTAACTTTCTGGCTACAGTAGCTGCCTAGAGCTGTGTATAAAACAACTCATAACTTACAAAATATTACTTACAGCTGATTTATGAGATAGATACTCACATTCCAAACAAAAGTGACTAACTTTTCTGTTACAATCACAGCTTGCAAAGTGGCATTGGACATGTGGGTGTAATATTTAAAGAAACCCTGGAAATAATGATCTACTCTGTGTTAGAAATAGTTTTGAAAAAGATTAACTCTACGTTTCCTGTTTTCATAGGAAAATGTACTGCTTGTGAATATCTGCATTATGTGTTTTGTAACTCTAAATGTGTAATAGAAGACTATAAATCTGTGACTTTGTTGTGTAATATTCTGTTTATTTTAGGTACATTTAAAATATCATATGATGGGGTTGTCCTGCTTAACATAGAACCTACCAGTGGAGAGGTAGACCCAAAATCTATAAAGACGGTTAAAGTCGATATCTGCACAGATGTACCCAGAATCATCGAAGAAGTGATAAAGTGAGTGTATGACTAAAGAAATCCAGCTCTATAAATTACATTTTTGTCTGTTATTAATTCTAGTCTTTATTATGAATGTTTATCTGAAAAAGTTAAGCTCCTAGGTGTCAGTTGCTGTCTTCCACATTTATTTTTATTAAATTGATTTGAAGATTATATTATTTCCACAGAAGTGATGCATAAATTGTGTACCTGGCTGTGTTGTTAAAGATCTCTCACAAGTCGTAACGATATGGGATGCTTGCACAGCTCTCGGTATACAACTAACCAAGAGCTTTTGTATCTTTCACCTTTCTACACATCCCATGCTCCTTACTTTTTTTAGCTTCTGTAACTTCGCTGTTTTTCTTTTGGCTCCATATCTTTCAGGAGTCTCAGAAACATTATGATGTCCTTTGGTGTGTCTTATTTTAAATGTATTTGCAACAACTAACTCTTTTAAGAATAACCAGTTTTTAAATGCCTACCTTGTCTCTCTCCAAATGGTGAATATAGACTTTTCAGGAAAAGGCAGAATTGGGAAGTTGACCAATCTGGAAAGTCCTTTTCAATCCTATTTTCTGATAATAGTGCATAGGATGTGGTTGCGTTTTTCTGGGGGGACTGTATTTCCTGTTTTGTTTTTAAATTATTAAGATATATGACTTAAAGTTCAGTTCTTCCAGTTCTTGCTTTTTGTGGGAAAAGGAAATGAAGTGTAAGGAGAAAAATTCTATTAGAGTGACGGGGAAAACAATATCTGTATTTTGCCTCACAGTTATATCCTCCTTCATATCATATTTTCCTTGGTTACTGAGTTTGAACCCTTTGGTTGCAAAGTGTCATGCTTTCTGCCTTTCTTTTTCTGTCCAGGCTACCACCACTGTTTTCTACAACCCATCTTGCTTAAACGGCTGCTGTCTCCTGCAGTCCAGTAGACAGTTTATCTATAAAACTGAAAGCACATAGGTACACAGAGCTCAGATTTCATCTTTCACCCATTCCCTGCCTTAAATTGGGCATAACTCTGTCAGTGAATTTGGTGTTTCTTAGTAGTCATTGCTATATCGTTTAGACTAAATGAAATCTTAAGTTTCCTTGTCAAGCCTTGCACAAATATATATGTGTATACATGTGTGTGTATATATATATATTTAAACAAGTAGGGTAATACTGAAAGTTTTCCAATGGGTATTTGTCAGGAATTTGACTTTAAGAAATAGTACAGTTTTGGTGGAAACAACGTGGTTATTTCCATTTGCCTTGTCCTCTAAGCATTTTGCTCTATATATAAGCAAAATCCTTTTCAGAGGAATCTACTCTTATATTTTTTTGAGATTTCTTTTCTCTCTTAGAGAAACCCATAATCATGCTTCAGAAGCTGAAAGATAATGTAGACAGTTTGAGATCCTCTCCAAGATCCCTTGTGTAGTTATATGTGTGACTATTAAAAACAAAGATTTTTTTATTTTATTTTTTTCAGCTCAGAGGCTATTCAAAAGGATAGCTGACTATACTAGAACAATAAGTTTTATATTAGTAAATTTGATTCTTTTGTGCAACAAGAATGAATAAGCTTTCTTCCAGGAGAATTCAAATAAAGATTTGTACAATATCTGTATGGTCCTTTGGTGTTTTGTGGTAACTAAAACTGGCGAAGGAAGTAAAAGAGAACAAAAAGGACTTCTTCAAATATATCAGTAGCAAAAGGAAGAACAGGGAAAGTGTGGGCCCTCTGCTAAATGAGGCAGTAGCCCTAATATAACCAAGGGTGCAAGAGAAGGCAGAGTTGCTGAATACCTTCTTTGCTTCGGTCTTTAATCCTAAGACCAGCCCTTGTGATCTCCAGACCCTGGATGTAGGAGAGGAAGCCTGGAGGAGGGAAGACTCTCCACTAGTCAGTGAAGACTGGGTTAGTGATCAGTTACGGAAATTGAATACACACAAGTCCATGGGCCCCGATGAGATGCACCCAAGAGTGTAGAGAGAACTGGCTGATGTTGTTGCTCTACCACTCTCCATCGTTTTCGAAAGATCATGGCAAACAGGAGAGGTGCCTGAGGACTGGAGGAAAGCCAATGTCACTCCAGTCTTCAAAAAAGGCAAGAAGGAAGATCCAGCAAACTACAGACCAGTCAGCCTCACCTCCATCCCTGGAAAAATGATGGAGCGGCTCATTTTGGAGGTCATCTCTAAGCACATGGAAGAGAAGAAGGTTATCAAGAGTAGTCAGCATGGATTTACCAAGGGGAAATCATGCTTGACTAACCTGATAGCATTCTATGATGTCGTGATTGAATGGGTAGATGCAGGGAGACCAGTGGATGTAGTCTACCTTGACCTTAGCAAGGTGTTTGACACAGTTTCCCATGACATTGTCGTGAGCAAACTCAGGAAGTGTGAGGTAGAAGAACAGACAGTGAGATCGATTAAGAACTGGCTACACAATAGAGCCCAAAGGGTGGTAATCAATGGTGCCAAGTCCACCTGTAGACCTGTAACTAGTGGAGTCCCCCAGGGATCAGTGCTGGGTGCAGTCCTGTTCAACATCTTCATCAATGACCTTGATGAAGGGACAGAGTGTCTTCTCAGCAAGTTTGCTGATGATACGAAGCTGGGAGGTTTGGCTGATACACCTGAAGGCTGTGCGGCCATTCAGCGTGATTTGGACAGACTGGAGAGCTGGGCAAAGAGGAACCTAATGAGGTTCAACAAGAATAAGTGCAGAGTCCTGCACCTGGGAAGGAGTAATAAAATGCACCAGTACAGGTTAGGAGGCGATCTGCTAGAGAGCAGCTCCGTGGAGAAGGACCTTGGAGTCCTGGTGGACAAGAAGTTATCCATGGGACAGCAATGTGCCCTTGTGGCCAAGAAGACCAATGGTATCCTGGGGTGCATTAAGATAAGTATGTCTAGCAGATTGAGGGAGGTCCTCCTCCCCCTCTACTCTACCCTGGTGAGACCTCACCTGGAGTATTGCGTTCAGTTCTGGGCTCCCCAGTTCAAGAGGGACAGAGATCTACTGGAGAGAGTCCAACAGAGGGCTATGAGGATGATTAAGGGACTGGAACACCTGCCTTATGAGGAAAGATTGAGAGAACTGGAGCTTTTTAGTCTGAAGAAGAGAAGACTGAGAGGGGATCTGATTAATGTGTATAATTATTTGAGGGCTGGGTGTCAAGAGAAAAGGGGCAACCTCTTTTCACTTGTGCCCTGCAATAGGACAAGGGGCAATGAATGCAAGCTAGAGCACAGGAAGTTCAACCTCAACATGAGGAAGAACTTCTTTACCATAAGGGTTACAGAGCACTGGAACAAACTCCGCAGAGAGGTTGTGGAGTCTCCTTCTCTGGAGACTTTCAAGACCCATCTGGATGCGTTCCTGTGTAACCTGCCTTAGATTGGTCCTGCTCTGGCACGGGGGTTGGACTGGATGATCTCCAGAGGTCCCTTCCAACCCCTAACATTCTGTGATTTAGGTGAACTTCTAGCTCCAGCTGTCTAAGAGAAAATTACTAAGTATATGCAAAAATTGGTATCTAGATACAAAAATTCTCAGAAATAAGAGCAATGTATCACCTGATTCTTTTGATATGTCATTCCTATTGTTTCAAACATTAAAAAAGAGGAAAAACTCAAAAATCTCCCCAAGACTCTACCATGTAATGTGTGATTCTTCCTGTTAGGTAATATTCCTGTTAGGTATCACATGGTCAAGTACACTCTCTTCCCCTTCCCTTCTCTTCCCCTCCCTCCCCCCCCCAAGTTTATCTATGGAAAGCCAAAGATTTGGTTCAGTTTTGCATAAATTCTAATATAAACCAAACTTATTATTTCTAACACTTTTCTACATTAACTATTGCTGCTTGCTACTCTTATTGACAGAGTGGAGTTGGAAGGTCATGGCTGCACTGAAGTATGGATCAAGGCTGTTGTGGTTGAACAAGTTCTTAAAGTTCTAGGAGTGTCTTGTGGAAATGTATTGGAATGCATAAACTTTGGACCACTTTACTTTGGTTCTTCAAAGACTGAACAAATATCTTTATACAACGAAAGTCCTGAGCGTATGGACTGGGTAGCAGTACTGGAAGACAGTGCCATTGGAGGAGAGATGGTAAGAAGCTGTTCTGGTTTTTATTCTAGTTGAAAACATGTTTTAATTTCTGCTTTTTCATTTTTTGTTTCTCAACATTCGTCTTTAGTAGTGTTTACTACGTTATACTATTTCCTGATCAATAGGCTTTCTGAAACTTCTGGCCAACCAACAAGTTTTTTACTATAATTTAAACTTGGAGTTAAGTTTTTCAGATATTTCTGTTTCACTATGTGATATCTTAACCTTAACAATGTTAAGAAGGTTTCCTGGGTATGGGGTTTTTTTGTTTTGTTTTGGTTTTTTTTTGAGTGGTTTTTCTTGACCTACTGGATTTCCTATCATTTAGTAGGAGTTATCAAAATATTTTTTGGTATTCTAACATGTTAAGCATCTGTAGTTTCACTTGTTTTTCTCTGACAGTGAAATCATCTGACTGAGCATCACCTTTAAAAAAGGGAATTCAAAACATTGACATGAAATTGATGTTTAAAAATTGGTTAATTAGCCATGTGAGATGTAACTACGTCAGTGCTATTACTTAAGTTATGTCTTTCTACTTGTTGTGAAAACTATGAAAATGTATGTGTCCAAACACAAAAGGGGAAGCAGAACAGGCTGAACTATTCCACATTTTCATTATTTTTTAGGGGACTGATCTTCAAAGGAGTACAGATGCTGTTTTACAAGACTTAAGCCTCAACAATAGAACAGGAGATGTAGATGTTTCCACCTTGATCTTGTGCATTCCCAATCAAGGAACCTTGCTACCTTATGAGAAATCTTTGGTTACATTGTGCTTTAGTCCTAAGTGAGTGAGTGGTCCAAATTAGACACACACACACAAGCTGATTGGTCTAACCTATTCTGTAAAGACCTGTGTTAGAGAAAATAATTTTAAGTTAATGTGTCTGCAAATTTTTTTCTGAATGACTTCTTATGTATTTATGTATGTTAAAAGAAATTGCTTGGCATGATACTACAAATGAGAAAGCAAAGTCTGAAGTAATTTTCTGGGAGTTGTTTTGTAATACATTAAGGATGTATTTGAACAAAGAATTGGTTAAGCTTGTTTTGCAAGAACAAGAATTTCTTCAGATTTTGCCAAGAGAACTAATTGCAGCTCCCATTAAATACGTTGAATCTCTAAAGATTGTTGAGAGAGTTCTACAGTGTCAAATTAAGTGCCTTTTTAACGACTGCAGATTTATTTCATAAAGATATAGTATATACAGCATTATGAAAGAATATATATATTTCATCACCAAGAGACTGAAATATTTTGGAGAGCTTTCATTCCATTAAAAAAAAAAAGTAAGCATAAAGGAACATTTCTTCAGATAAGGAAAAGAAAAAGAAAATGCGCTCTTGCCATTTTCCCTTATTTAAACTCTAAGTGATTATTATGCATGTAATATTAGTTTAGAAAACTGTCGTAGACTAGAAAAGATATCAAATGATTAGTATAATAAGCCTACAGATATTGTTGAGCTTAAATATGTTACTGTTCCATTTTCTGAAAGGAAGTATAAAGATCATTTTTTCAAGCTGTAACCAACAGCAAAGAAGCCAGACTGGATGATGAAAAATAAGCCTTGATTTTTTTGTGGATTGGGGTTTAGTGGTTTGTTTTTTTTTTTTTTCCCCCATCTTGTAATTAGAGATTGTGACACCTACAGAAAATTTAAAAGGGACTTTGGAGTGAAAGACTCATCACGGAAACAAGATTACGTACTGTTTCTGAGATTTGAAGCTGTTGGGAGTAAAGATGGCTACCTGCAGGCCCTTGATGGGGCCACAGCAATCACAAGTATGTTATCAGAAATGTATAATCACCATCAGATAGGTATATATGGATGATAAAACTGTATATCTTGATTTTTTAAAATTTCTTCATCTTCTTAGCAGTTTTATGGGAAACCCATGTTTATTTTATTTATATAAGTAAATTATTGTAACTTACATCTTTAATGCTTTAGCACCAAAACCTCTTTGAACAGTGAATAGTAAGAAGGAGGGAATCATGCATGTCATGCATACACCTGCTGATAATGAACACCTAGAACTTAATTATAAATGTAAATATTTAGAGGACATAAAAAAAACCCAACCCCCAGCCATTTGCAAGTCATCAGCACTTTGGTAATACCAGTTGTGTGCATTTTCAAGTGAATATTTGATCACTCTCAACTTCCTTAATGAGAGAGTACGTTATCTGACAGCCATTAGAAGTAAGCATGTCTGTTTTAAATTTATAGAAAATTGCATTATAAATCATATTGTATTATAGTATTTTGTTTCTGCAACCATACAACTACAGTACAACTTTTTTTTTTTTTTTTGTAAGCTAATAGGTGTGTAAGGTTTTTTGCTTTGTTTCTTTTTTTTTTTTTTTGTTTGTCTAATGCAGTGAATCATCCTCATCACACGGAGTTAGCTTTGACAGGTTCTGGGCTTCCTGTCATGTTAACTTTTAATCCAGGACCAGTTATTAAGTTTATGGACTGTTTCTTGGGTGAACAAACACAAGTTCTATGCACACTCAAAAATGAATCTGAGTCCCTTCCAGTAACATTCAGCTTCCGCAAGACTGCTCACTTTCATATTTCTCCTGAAAAAGGAAAAATTAAAAAAAAATCTGCAAAGGTAACTACCTGTTTCTATTAGATTATGTGGGTATGCAGATTACGGTATAGTGGTCAGCAGTGGAATTTCTTGAAAGTAAACCAGAACAATTTCATTTCAGTAGCCATGACGTTTAATATCAGCCAAACATATATATTTTTTTTTCTCCTTATGTTAGGGTCTTTTGATGCTCTTTCCTGTACTCCAGGAAGCAACAAGTGTTATGTTTGGAAAAAATAATTGTAGTACTAAAGAAACTTTACCCAAGTTTTTCCTGGCTTTAAATTTTTTATATTTTACTGACTTGAAGATTGATTTATACTCAAACTTTTGCAGGATTTCAGTAAATCACAAATACTCGAGTAACATAACATCTATTTTAATGGAAGAAACTTTGCCAAATTTAAGTCAAATATGGAGACACTTATAATTTCACAAACCTGTAACTCAGGATACAAGAGAGAACAATTTGTCCCAGAAATGAGCAAGTGAGACTTTGTGGTGTTCTAATGTGTAGCAGTTTTATATTTCCTTATATTACTAATTCCTGTGTGGCAGTTGGCATATTCTAAAAGCCCAGTTTAGATCACCTATCTTAGAAGTAAGTGTGGAGAGAAGTGACTCAACTAAACAGAGAATTACATAAAACTTTTCTCTTTGCTTTTCTGCCTCATATGTCTCATAATGACTTTTCTTTTCCAGGATGTGATATTTTCATTTTTTCCACATCAAATAGGAACATTTAAAGTGAAGCAAGTTGTGGATATCATTGGTACAGGACTAGAGAAAAATGATTTACAGGTTTCGAAAACAAAACCCCTTCACCAAATATATTTGAGCTTTATTGGTCTGTGCAAATCTAAACGAAAACGCATTCTATTCAAAGTTAATCCTGGTAAGATGCTAAAAAGATAAGTGAAAAGTGATAAAATGTGTTAAAAGTAAAGTTTTAACATTTTCAAAGAGAATTTTTTACTATCTTTAGTTTGTTTTTAAAAAATAATATCTCTTTGGGAGTTGCAGGAATGCCTAATTGTATGACATGTACCCATAAGAATGAGTATAAAGCAATGGCTAAAACAATGGTACCCCCTCCACCATATTTTAACAAAAATTGAACTATTAAAGTGTAAATTTTCATCATATGATTATTTAACTTCTATAAATCAGAAAATAAATGCTTCAGTTTTTGGCAGTGATTCCATTACACAGTGCTAATATGTTTGAGTTGTAAGTAGAGAGATGGGTAAAGCACAGAAAGAAGTTAGGAAAGATAACAGGGTATTCTTTATTGATTGAAAGTTAATACTGCCAGATGAATTTGACAGTTAATACAGCCTGCTACCTGTCTCGTGTCCATTGACTCTTCCCATCCTATGAAGCCTATGCTAGCATAAATAATCTTTCAGGATATGCAATAATTAGTCTCTAATTTGTTCCTTGTGTTCCTAACGTGTCCCACAACCAACCACTTTACAGTAGATTTGACTAAGCCTGTCACCTGATTTTAAAACCAGTCATGGGAAGCGTAGCTTTTTCTAGCATCAAATATGCCATAGCATCTGCAGCTAGTACTAGTGCAATGGGACTGTCCTGTACAGTGGTACATCTGGTTTCTTTGTGTAGATAAGGAGGGGAGCTTGAATACTCCTTAACTGACTGCTTGAAGATGTAGTTGCTAATGAAAAACAGGAAGGCAATACCCTTTCTTTTCAAAGAGAGCAATGTGGGGAAGTAAAAAGAGCAAGTCATTAGAAAGTCAGGATAAAATGCTGTTCTTTCTACAAATACCAGAATGGTTGATAAGCTGCTGGACATCCTTGCTACTTTCAGAAAAGTATTTCAAGTCCATGGCAATCAAATATTGATAAGAAACTAAAGTTTTGAAATTTCTGGATTTTAGTGTTGAAATCCAGAACTCCTGCAGTTTTTCTGCTTCAAAAACACAACTAAAATTTGTTTCTGTGGATAAAAGATTCAATGTAGTATTTGAGTTTGTCAGCTTTTCTAAATGCTCTTGTCTACCATTTATTCTGTTAATGTCCCCATTCTGCTCCTGTTTGCAGGTTTATAAAGAAGTTATGAGGGGTATCTGTACTCTATAGGCTACTCTTACCTGTGTTTTACTTTTAAGCTTCCTTGAAGTGTGGAGGGAAAGTGAGTTTTTTCAGATGATTATGTAGATGGGTTCTATATCTTCCTGTTCTCTTTCTCCCAGTCTCTGTGAATGAGTATGTGTACTTTGCTCTCTATATTCTGTGGAGGGGGGAAGAGACTGGAATGAAGCTTCTTGCAAACTGTGCCTCCCTGGGCAGTGGAAGTTGTACTCACTTCTATAGTTTGGAGGCTGGAAAACAGGTTTTTTTTTTTTGGTAGCCATTTTAGAGTAAAGTAAGGCTAACGTGGTAAAACCAATATGTTAATTTAATGTATCCTTTTTTTTACATGTGAGGGAGGAAAGGGCAGTTGAAGAATGGATTTACTTATTTATAGTGCTGTTTTAAACGTGTGTATCTTTATGTAAGGAGAAGTGAGCAAACACATGGCCTAGTTTCTGTCGTAATTTTTCTCTTTAATGTGTATGTGCTTTTCTAGAACTAGAGTGAAAAAGATCTGAGCTTTCTTTTTAGTTGTGATAGCTTGAGAGTTTTTTGTCAAAAATCATGCCTGTATTTGCAGCCCCTTACAACAAGCTTTAGGACACTGCAGACAGTGTTGTGACAGAGGCAGCTCTGAGTGTTCGGTCATGTGCATGTGCAAGACAAAGTGTCACAGCTGAACATAATAGTAGTGATTTGGGCTCTAGTATTTGTTTGCCTGTGATCTAGGCCAGGGAAGGTGGTTGGTTTTTAGTATGGTCTGAATGCTGCCTTCCCCCTTGTCTGAGGAAAACATAATGGGATGGGTGACTGATTGTTGGGCTGCTGGGTGAACCAGTATAAATTAAGAAACATTGTTTGGATACTTTGAATTTTGTTTAGAAAGTATTAGTATAAGTGTATGTAACATGTTTTATTTGAATTTTAAGGTATAACACCAATGATTTCCAATGCAACTGGACAGTTTGTAGCTGATGGCACAGGACAGTGCACTGATACAGCACCTGTGGCAATACTTAAATCAACCCAAACACAAATTCATACTCACCGGATAAGCAGGAATTGTAAGGGTGATGCACTTATAGCTTTTCCTAATGACCGTGCTGCCAGCATTAGGCCTAGTGAAAGGAATAAAAAGTACAGGTAAAAATTATGCGAATATAATATTTAAAACCACACATTTGTTTATACTGTACAGTAGATCAAGATTGGTTACTCACATGACAGTTTACTGTTTTTACTTTTTCAGGCTGAATGTTCCTTAAAATTCATTGCATTCTACTCGACCTTGAGCCTCTTGCACATAAATTTCTTGAGTTGCTTTTCTTCTGTGAGACTACAAATGTAGCTATTACAGTTTCAATATTTCATTTTTATGGTTGCCTTTACAAGGTCAAACATTAATAATCAGTTGTGATAAAAAGAATGTTTGCAATGAAATATATATGTAACAAAATCAATATCTTTTCATTCTAACAAGACCCAGAATCATTTTGTACACGTTGTGAAACTACTATTCTCTTTAAATATTTAGGACTATTTTCACAAA
The DNA here is from genome assembly GCF_013368605.1 of Nyctibius grandis. Taxonomy (NCBI): domain Eukaryota; kingdom Metazoa; phylum Chordata; class Aves; order Nyctibiiformes; family Nyctibiidae; genus Nyctibius; species Nyctibius grandis. The sequence continues at coordinate 29,156,424 of NC_090659.1, forward strand.
GACAGAGAGATACAATTATATAGATCCAGAGTTTTCTTATACTGACTGTGAACGACTGTTAAAAGAAGCACATAAGCAATACTATGCAGACTTCATTTCTAGTTTAAGACGGCGTCGTTTACAGAAAGATGCTGCTAGGTAAGAACTTGTTTAAAGGATAAATACTTCAGGCTCATATGAAAAATATGTATATATACATTAGTGTGGATTAAGAATTAACTTAGTGGCACAAATCATACACCTAAATTTGTTCCATGCTGAAATGATTATGGTTTAGGGAACTTCATTTATAATGCATTCAAAACCTGTTTTGTTCAAATGTTCATTTAGACACTTAGAGATCACTTCCTGGGTAAAATGTAGGGTCAGAGGTATGGAACTTGAAATTAAACTTAAAATTAGCTTAAAATAAGATGCCAAGTTTTAAGAAGAGTTGGTTATGGTTAATAGGAAAAACATAACATTGATTGTGTTGGATTCTCTTTTTATATAGTAAATTGTACGTATTTTTAACTAGTATGTGTAGCTCACCCAAAGTGATGGATTCGGTATGTAAATTACGATATAATTTGTGGAATGAAGCAGATAAGATTAAAGGATTGTATTGGTCTTCTAGCATTATTTTATAGTAAATTCTCACTTCGTGCATTCGTGTATTTGGTTGGTATGCTGTGGAGAAAAATTGTGGAAAAGCAGATCTGACAGCTCTGCTACTTTTAAAAGATTTATTTAAAACAAAAAGCCTGTAAAGCCTCTAAAGCAAGAGAATTAATACCTTAAGAATGTTAAATTTGCAAGACACTTTATTTAAAAATTAATAAAGCCAGTGGATTATTCTTGTAATCTCAATTTACTTTGCTCTGTATATATAAATCATGATTTGAACAATGCCTGCATAGCTGGATTTATTTTTATGCATGCACATGATGCATGCCGTTCTTGAAAGGAATAGCTGTTGTGTAGTGGCTGAACTGTTGTTTATATGACTGTAATGCATATATTCAAGGTATATTGCACAAGGAGCAAGAACAGAAAGGAAAATTTCACAGTTATCAGATGAATTTCACTGTTACTATCAAACATAGTAATAATTTTCTGAATACTTGATACGAAACTTCTGTGTAAGATCTCTGGAAGTTTCAGATCTCTTGGTTGCAGGTGAAATTGATTGATTGGAGTTGAACTTTGACCGACAAAAGTTAATTGCTCTGAAAATTAGGCTATAAGTGGTCCAGCTCAGACCTATACAATTAAAGGATCTTTTGTAGTCTTGGCATTTGCTAACTTCTAAGTGCTTGACTTTACAACTTAATTGTTCTTTAAGAGGTATTTTAGACATGATATAATATTTATATTTTGGTAGCCATAATGCTTGCAACTCGTTTAGCTAAGCAATTGCCACAAATCTTAATCCTTGCCTAAACAATACAATAAAAGACTTTTTCAAGGCATTTTCAGTACCTGAGGTTTTTTTAATAATGAAATATTCCTGCTTAAAGTGTTATTTGTTATGTTTAAAAATCTTCAATAGTTTCATGTGTAGAAAATGGAATGCTCAAGCTTCTAGATTTCCATAATAATTTTTTTCCCCCTCCTCTATAGGCAGTTTTATATTTATAATAATCCTGTGAATATAGGCCTTAAACCAGCTGAAGGACTTCAGTCACCAAAGATCTCAATCACAGATTTTCACAAGGAGAAGCTACAGTTCAAAATGCTTCCTTTACCTGAGAATTGCCTATTAACTACTCGAAAATTGGCAGCAATTGGTTCTAAATCTTCAATCAAAGAAGTAAGTTAAGTGCTTGAGTAGTAATGTAAACATACTGTGTTTACCAGGTAAAAAAGCGTAAGAATTTTGATCCTTCTCTGAGAAGATGTCTTGTGCTTTTCACAGATTTCAAGTGGGCTTAGTGCTATGCCATCTTCTACCCAAGAGAAGGAAGACTGTAGTCTAACTTTGACACCCAAGCAGCTTCATCAAATACTCATTGGTAAGATTTTTAATTTGCTTACTAAATGCATACAGTTATTATAAAAGCACTTATTTATAGTAACACAATTTATGTTCATAATTGTTCACCTGAAATAGAAAATAGCTTAATTTGGAGACAGCTTAATATCTACAGTAATTTAACTAAAGCTTTGTACTCCTCAGAAAATGCTGAGATATGATTAGGTATGAACATGTAAAAGGAGAGCTTCCTTTAAAGACTGCTCATACTACAGCTTATTATAGAGATATCAATACAGCACAGCATGAGGGTTGATCATACGCTTATGCCTTGTTATTGGATAGTATCTGGACCAGCATTAATATTAGCAAGATTCATGGGAATGTTCAGAGTGTTTCTGGGAATTAACAGTGAACAGTGATACCCCAAAAGAGTAAAACTTCTTCAGGATCCTCCTTCAAAATAATTTCAGTGGAATGCTCTGTGATGGGGAGTAACACCTAAACTCTGTGAGGGACTTGTCTATTAACAACACTTGATACTGAAACTGGTCTATTTTAAGGTCAATTTTTCTTCAGTAAAATTATTTAGCAGCAAAGTGAAAATTTTCAGTACTTTCTGGGCTTTTTTTATTCTCTGTGAAGCCAAAACTTGAATAGTGTAGCAGTGTATACTGATACACTTGGGGAAAGGTAGAATGAGGTAAACATATTAATACAAAAATTATGTAGAGTTCTGTAAGATGTTTGATTAGTGCCATCAGCATTAAAGTTTGCAGATCAGCATAAAAACTGGTGATAGCAGTAAATAAAGTAGTGAGATAATTCTGTCACCATCAAATTACATGCATTATTAAACCAGATTGTCACACATCAGGGAGCAAATGAACAGGTTAAGTGTATAAAGTCTCAGTGAATTGCTGCTTGTCTAGCCATTTAAATTTCTGATTAATAAAAAGAGGTATTTATGGTAATTAATAATGTGTTTAGTAATTAGCACGTTGCTTTTTAGTAGCTGGCTAACACTGACAGAATTAAGAAATAAATGTTGGTGCTGGCTTTTGAGTTTTACTGCTGAAAACATTCACAAAACATGCATGGTATTTGCTTCCAAATTTTAGTGTGAATTTGTTCTGCTACAGTATTGTTCTAGCTGACTAATTCTGTAATTTGAGGAACTAAAATGTTTTGATCATAACATTTTAGTAGTTATGCTTCCTTACATTAACTTTTACTCTTTAATGTTGAAGATCTTATTTCTTATATATTCCAGGTCCTTCTACTATGGATTTTGGTGATGTTTGTGTGTATTCTACAACAGCCAGGAAACTGCACATCATCAATAACTTGTTAGTTCATATATGGATACAAATTGAGATTGAAATTGATGAATTACAGCAGACTAGTCCATTGTCTCAGGTGGTGCCTCCTCTTACAAAAACTCATGTTCCAATTGTATTCAAGACAAACACTCTTGGAATGTTTAAAAGGTAATGCTTCTTAGATTTGTCTTGATTTACATATTTTCTTTGCAGTAGTAGAGTAAAAAAATCATGTGGCTGGTTTAAACTCAGTGTAATTATGATAAGTGTTAATCGTATACACTCATTTGTGGTGATACTGCAATAATTAATGCAGTTTTATGTTGCAAAATTTTGCTAGTATAGTGATGTTTCTTAGGGTTTAAAAAAAAGAGAAAAAACTGTCCTGTCAAAACCCCATATAGCCACAGATATATCGGGGAAAAAAGTTTGCTATTACAGTGTATTTGTTAAGAGGAAATTTTATGGAAAATACTGTGCTCTCCCCAGCATAATGTTGAATCGCTGCATCTACGCTCAGATCTTTTGATGCACCTCATGGGTAAACGTATAGACAAACCGTTTTCTAGCCTTCTAGTATGGAGGTGGGACTCCAGCTTACTACTAATGCTGTTAAAATGACTGTATGAGATTGATAATCTTTTGGGATTATCTTCACTTTTGACATGATTTAAACTGTATGCAAAACAACTACAAAATGCTTTCTCTTGTCAGTCTTAACTGTGTGTTCACACTCAATTGTTTTGTTAAGTATTTTCTTGCTAATGATTACGTTCCACATAAATTTTAATCTGCCTACAACATAACAGATAAACAAAAATACTGAGAAATATGTATTTTTATGTTGCAGATCTTTCACTTACACAATAAACAAGCAACACCTTGGGCACGTGCTGGTAGTTGCAAAAGCAGTGTCTGTTGAACTTGAGCTGTCTGCAAGGGAACTGATTTTAAATCCTATTCCTGGCTACCTAGCAGAGACAGAGTTTAGAACAACTGTCAGGGTATACAATCCCAGAAACCATCTTGCTGAGTTTACTTGGAAACCTATAATTACAGATAGAGGAAATGCATTTTCTATACGGCCAGTCAAAGGTATGCTATGCAAGTACAGTGGGTGTGCATGTATCTTAAATGTCAATAATGTTAAATAAGACAAACATTCAGCTCATACTAGAAACTGTATATTTTAGATTTGGGTCAATATCAGTGTATCCCAAAAGTAGTATCAGATCAGAGTGATAATACCATAGTAGCACTCCCTGCATAAGCCCTGCTGTGAGTGCATACTCAGTCCAGTTCATTGTTTCTGTGTCCACCCAGTAGCGCTTATGTAAGCATTTTTCTCAGCACAGATTGCTGATATTTAATGGCTGTTTAATAGTAATATCCTACAGCTCATCAGGACATGAAATTTACCAAAAGCACTGTATTAATGAAGTTGATGTAGTATTAATGAAGTTGATGTAGTATTAATGAAGTTGATGTAGACAGTTTGAGTGACACAAGTGGAATTCAATCTGGGATTAGTTTCCACTTGCATTATGGATCAATATTTGTTAGAAGTGCATGAGACCTTAGCTTTTACCTTCTTTCCTTTGAAAGATAGTGTTCTGCAGGAGTATGTTGGAGCTCCATTATTAAAGAGCTAACTGCTAACTGAATTGGCATTACACAGTTCAAATAAGATTTGTCTGGATCAGGAGCTTGGTGTGCTCTGATTCTTAAGAAAATGTATTTCTGCTGATAGGAGTTCAAACTCAATTGCAAGCGAGAAAATGTATATGGTCTTTCCCAAAGCTGTAATTCTACAAGAAGGATAGTCTGTTCTTTTATTTTTTTAGATGTTGACTATTTGAGCAATTTATGGCTAAAAAATACCAGTGAACTCTGTGTGTTTTACTGCAAGATACTAATGAACAGATTATGCAATTGTCATGAGAATCCTGAAACTAATTTTACTTAATTCAGCATACTGTTCAACACCTTTGAAATGTAAGCTTAGTCTTTAGTAATAGAAGGTGATTTCACTTCAATGTACCTACATTATTTCTAATTATACAATGTAATTTGTTAATTGTACATGTGCATGCTGTAACATGTAAATTCTGCACATTTATTTAGGCTTTGTGGAGGCCTATAGAGATCTGGAGTGTGAAGTTGTTTGGCATCCAGGGTTCAACTCTCCAGAAGCAGGAGAATTCAACTTGTGTGTGCGTAAAGGAAACACAATTAGCTTGAAATGTTTTGCGAAGGTAACAGTTCATACAGCAGATTGATTTAGAGAAGAAAATGTGTGGTTTTTTTTTTTTTTTTAAACAAATAATTTCTTAAATATATTTCTATTATCATGTATTCAAAAAATTCAAATAATTTCATATGGCTTCTATTTGACATGTTTAATAAAAGAAGATTGCTCCAAAGATGTGATGGAGAAGGCAAGACAAAGACAATTTCCCTTTTTCTGGCTTTCAATGATATGCTTCCTTTGGCAGCACAACTTAGTGGTCCTTGTGTATTAAGTGGTAATTGTTTTTCTTGGCTCACTTAGTTTAACCAAAGGTTGAGAGGTGGTATAATAGTTCTTTAGATATAATTTAAAGGGATAAAAATCAAGGTGTGTGTGGGAAGATATGTTTCAGAGCTTCAGGGTAACAACAGGCTGTAATGTAATTTTGTATTGTTATTTGAACATGGTATTTGATAATTTGAAAAGCAATGTTCTGGATAGTCTTCTGAACAGTGAAATTCATCTTAGGTTAATAATTTGTTATCTTATGTTGCATTCCAGGGAATGTGCAGGAGAAAGATTTTTTTTTTTTTTTTTTTTTTGTACTGTATTCTACTGGCTGCATGCTCTAGAACTTCTATTTCGAGAGCCACAAAAACTTTTTCTTTTTTTTTTGTTGTGCCTGCTTTCTCTCTTTCTCTTTTTCTTTTTTTTTTTTTTTCCCCAGTACCTTTTTTCTTTTCTTCCTCTTCTTTTGAAGCCTTGGAAATTGCCATATCTAAACCAGGATGTTTGTAAATTAGAATATTGGCATTTCTACTGCTATTAAAATCTCTGAAGTATCTTGTTTTGATCACACGCTTAGGATTAAAAAAATCATGGCACTTGTGCTGTTAAATTAAATTTAATTAAAGTATTTTTATTTGTCTTGAAGTTAGCCCAGAAATATCTCCGGGGTTGTGTCTGTTCACTTTGAATCTAGATAAGCTCAATACATTGAGTAAATCTTGTCTCATGTTTAAACTGTTTGTCTATTTGAATAGTTCTAATTTATGCATTTCCACAAGTATATTTGCTCACTATGTAACGAAAAGAAAATTAGGCTGAATTATTTATTTGTACTTAGTAACAGGTTATTTAGTTTGCTTGTTTTCTCTTCTTTTTTTATAGCTTGGTACCACTAAAGTTCAGTTCATGGAACAAACGATACCCTTCAGTCATAGTCCAATGGGTTTATCTACTTGTAAGACAGCCATTCTTCAAAACATAGGACACAATCATGCATACTTCCAAGTAAACTAAAATTATTTTTAGCATATTTAATTTATTGGGGTGGGGAGGAAGAAGGGAGTTCATTTTAACAGATCGTGTTAGTTTTATGTTCTCAGTTATTGGATACACACCTACTTAAGTTTTTGGCTGGTTTTCTGAAGAAACAAGATTTATGTAAATAGGAATTCTATTCCTCTGTCAAATTTGGATTGATGGGTAGATGGACTGACAGACAAGCAAGGTGATAATGGTCTAAAAGATTCTGGAAGTTTCATGAGAACCAGTGGTGAGGGTAGAACCCCATACAGTTACAGCTTGGGTGTTTTTATATTTTGGGGGACAGAGCAAACTGGCTAGTCATCCTATTCATACTGGCTGCCCAGTCAGTGCATGCGTAGACCCAGACTAGTTGCAGCAAATGTGATTACTTTGCTAGACTAACATCTGATAGGAAGATAAGCTGTATTACGAATTGGATGAGATGAGAAGGATGCCACAGTAGGTAAAGACATAAAAAGCGAATTAGTAGGAAACCTAACCATACTAGTTCTCCTGATCACAGAATAATTTGCTGCATTTATTTAGTGAAGCAAAATAATTTTCATTAAAATCCTCATAATTTTTGTTAAATTATTATGGTACTAGAATCTTGATTGATTTATTTTGATTTGTACCACATTTCTCTGTTTATCAGCTGAGCATTGTAATAACGAGTATTATTACTACACTCTTGGAGGACGGACCTGAAAGAATAAATCAGCATAATCAATAAGACAAACAAACAGACATATCCAGCCTTTTAAGCCTCCACAATTATTCTTAAGCCAAGAGATGGCTGGTTGGTCTTGGTCAGTAGCACTTGTGTAGCTGTACTTCCAAAAGTTATCTGTTTGGAGTGCATTAGAAGAGAACAAATTTTTGTTTTATCCTAACTGATTGTGGGTAAACTGGATATTTACTCCTAGTATTATTACTGAATGTTACAGTATTAGGATCCTGTGTCTCATCTTCTTACTGTGAATGGCAGAAAAGAGGTGATGAATTTGTCTGTCACTGAAGAAATGCTTTGTAGAATATTCTGGAGACTTGCTAGATAGCAGGTCTTAATTTTAATAACTTCATGAAAACAACTTGAAAACCAGAATGTGAAATTTCCAACTGGTGTGCAAAAATTATTTCGTAGTAGAAACTGACAGTCGTCATGTTTAGGAATCTCTTCCTTTATTTTGTTTACCTGTATTTGTACCCCAAACTTCTAACTCCAAGTTAGCATTATATGTTCTCCTTGTAAGAACGTAAAATCTTCATGACAGATACATTGGTATTTTTTTTTAAAAAAACCCCATCTTTTTCAGTATTACTAATGTTTCATGTTTGTGTTTGAAGGTTCTTGATTCAAACCCACTGCCCGGAATGATGATCTCCCCTTCTGAAGGAGTGGTACCTGTGGGAGGCCATGCTGATCTCAAAATCTGTTTCATTCCGAATGCAAAAATGAGTTTTGATACAAGAGTGGAGGTATTCAAAACTGGAAGGACTTTGTCTTTTGAGTGTTAAGTTGTGTGTTTATGCGTGGAGATGTGTGTACATTTGAGCATCTTTTGGATTTTATCTCCGGTCTTCTAATGCTTTTTAATGGAAAAAAAAAAAAAAAAAAAGACAAAAGGTTTTCTTGCAGCAGTTGATGGCTGCTGTAACCTGTTCTGTTATTTTGGTCTCAGTCCTGCTCTGAAGTATCAAACAACCTCTCAGTTTGAGCTGATTCATATTATACCATTGGCTAGCTGTTGAAACTAACGTGTGATTGTCTTCAGAAGATCATGTAGACATATCTGCAGTTTTCATGATCTGTAGAGGAGCAGGACTGGAATACTGCAGTGTCTTTAATTTCTTGACTTCTTTTTGTGGTCATCTTAGAGGCAGATTTACTAGTCGATTTGATTTGATAAGGGGAGTACAATAAACATCTAATCCTATTATGTTTTCTGCATGCCTGCTTCATGAACTGTCCTTGGTCAGATAAATGAGAACAGGAAAAAGGATGCTATCATGGGGCTGATCTTTACTACCTTTTCTGACTCTAATCCTGGATTCTCCATTTTCTGTGGCTGCCTACATTATGCTCGCTAAACCTAGTATCCATTTCTTTTTTCCACTTCTAAAACAGAGTTAGCATTGCTTAGAACAATAGTATCTACTTTGTACCAGCACCTCCATCAAGCGATTTGTGTTGTGATATACTTGACAATCCTCACAGCTGCTGGATAGATCTAACCCATCCACTCAGCTTTCTGCTGTTGGAGAAAACTGTTCATTCTAGTGATACAGCCTCCTGCAATGTTATTTTTGTTTGCAGAAGACTGGTCTTTCCTAAAACTTTTTTGGTTTTGTTGTTGGTTGTTTGTTTTTTTTTTCTCCAATTGACAGTTATGACTATCCCAGACATGGTATGCCACAGAGGCATGAGTGGTTCTTCTTTGAAGCCACATCTCACTGGAATCTGTATATATATGCTCTAGGTATTTTCTTTACCTCTTTATATTTCAATAAAAAAAATGCATTATATTATAAGGGCAGAGTTATTTTCATATTTTCATTACAAATTATGCTGAATGTCTCTCTCCACTTTATGTCTGTGGGGTAGGTTCGTTGTGTTTTTGTTTGTTGGTTTTTTTTTAAAAAAAACTTTTTTTCCTTGTAATCATGACAGATTTGGCGAGATAGTTATGTTAAAATGACCTTGTCAACAATCACACTGTTGTCCATTCACTTAGGTAGCAGTGCGAAATTCAGGAGTACTAATGCTTAGGATTGGTGGATGTGTAGAGATCCCCGAAATAAACATTGATGTGGTACGTATGAAGAATTTGTAGCAATTGGTAAGATTTACAGTGTTTTGCTTTATCTAGATGTTGAAGTGGCTCATCCCTACTTCATATTTTTTGTTTTTTTCCTATACTAACTTCCTGAGAAAATTATCGAAGAACTTAGGAAGAGGAATTAAAAACTCAACGTACATATAACAGTTGCACTAAATGACAGCTGACAACTTTAACTTTTGAACTTGACACTCTATATAAGGTAGTTATAGGAAAAAAAAATGCAATAAGGGGAAAAGGAATCCTCTGATCTGATTACTGAATGATGAAAACTTCCCTGATGATGTAACTGTACTTACGTATTGAATTCTGAACTGTTGCAGTTTATGTCCTGGAAAGATCTTAAAGATAAGGGTTATGCAAGACAATTGATTAACCAAGACTCTTATTGTGTTATAAATTGTGAATCTTTGAACAACTATATTTTTCACATTCTGTTCAATTATAAACTTGACTTCACAGTCCTTTGACCCAAATATTTTTTACTTTAAACTTACAGGAACTATTTGACTTTGATGGTGTTTATGTGGGTTTTACAAAATCCATTCCCTTTTTGCTGCAGAACAAAGGACAAGCATGTACCAAAGTGGAGTTTGATTTTTCTATGTATAAGGATTTTAAATTGAATGCCAATGACCATTCAGGTATTTGCTTTTACTATATCAGAATTTTCATTAAATAAAGAATGGATAAGACTAAGAGAAAATCTGTCAGACTATTTCTGGTATACAAATTTTCTGATTTAAGAAAACCTAAAGCAATTATTTTAAAAGAGGAGACATTTTGGTTTGCCTATAAAATGACATTTGCGAAAAATAAGCATTTGGAAAATGTCAGGTTGCATGTAGATTTTTTTCCTAATGGTACAGGGTGTCTGCAAGTTAATCACAGGACCTCTGTTCTGCACGATGCTCAACAGAGAATGACATTGGGGCAATATGTGCAATTAGATTGCTATTCTTTGTTTCTTGATAGAACTAGCGCAGATTCTTATGCTTCACTCATTGTTGCTCATCCCTTTTCTACTTCAGTCCTCGCATCTCCTTTGCTGTTCCAACATCTTTATTCATGAGAGAATTTTGCAGCTATGCTTATATGGCCTCTTGTCCCTGAGAGCTCAGGAAATCAGGACTCTTTCTTTTGCAAGACAGTATTATAATATTTAGTTGTACCTTTATGTAGAACTGTATGTGGATGACGACAAAAAATGATCTGACGAGAACAGAGGGGTTTTCTTACTATGTGGTGGACTTCAAGGGAAGGTGAAGGCTCCTAGTCGGTCATCTTAACCTGGAAGAGAACTGTAAGACTGTCTACAACGGGAAAGTAGCCAGCATGGGAATTGACTCATTGCACATGATTTCTAGATCAGAGTTTGTGCTTGAAACAAGCAATGTGTCATCCAGTCAGGTCCAGTACTGTTCAAATGGTGAATACTGGATGAATACTGATCCTGGTGTTCCAGGAAGAATACTTGTCTCAGAGGAATGTTACCTTGTTTATTGGAAACCCATGCTTCTGCCAGTGCCTTAAAATTGGACATGAAAGTCTGAAAAATTAAGCACGCCTTACTGGTAAACTTCTATAGTGTAGATTATGATTAGAAAAACAGGTTGAGCCAACTATTTTTCTCCCTGTGGTATTAGTTTTCATTATTTAGTTAGCTATTTTTGCCTAACGCTTTTAGTCAAAGGTAAATGACTGATTTTTTTTTTTTTTCCTAAAATATAGTGTTCTCCCAATTTAATAACTTTAATGAAAGTTGCTGGTGATTAACACTTGTCAAAATTACCTCCAGAATCCTTATGAGAAATACTATATTCATTTGTAACTTTGTGAGTAATATTTAACATAAAAATATGTAGATACCTTATGTTGGAAATCACTTTGAAGTATTGCAACCATTACAAAGTTGATATTTAGTGTAATAACGTGTAATTTGATTCTGAATTTTGTTTGACAGTGGTTGACTGCTGTTCTTCAAAGCCTTATTTGTATTCGGTTAACTTAAAGGGAAAGTCAGCTTTGCAATGCTTATTGTCCTTCACACCAAAAGAGGTAGGTTTATGGGGCAGTGGTGACTATGCTAACTTAGAATAATGCTCTGTGATATTTCTGTGGTGAAAGAACATAGATATTTTAGAAGCACATTTTAGTGTGTGCAGTAGTTTTGTAACAGTAATCCAATTCTTAAGAAAACAAGTTCTGAAATAACCTTTATATAACTTTTGCTGGTTTCCTTAAATGTTTTCATACACAAAGAAAACACACTTTCTAAATGACTTAAAAATGGAAAAGGTATAAACTCAAATTGAAGTGGCTTACCACCCGTTTGTTAAATCATTCAACAAACTGGCAGCCATTTTCTTTTTGCAGCTGTTCGTGCTTTAACTCTCAGATGACTGAGGGACTGCAAAAGTAGAGGAGTTTTGTGTGTCGTAAAGATTGGCAAAGTTGCTTTCTGATTGAACTATTTGGGGGAAATAAACTGAAGAGATGAGACTTCATGGGTTAGTTTTAAATCAGTAAAATAGCATTTTATTGGCAGTAGGTGTCAACAGAGAGTGCTGTAGCAAATTTTAAATCTAAACCTATTGCACAACGCTTTAGAAATGGAGGGTTTGGGGTTTCCACATATTTGGAGAACAATGAACTGAAACAAAACTTAGTCTTTCACATTGTGAACCAGCTTCAGAACAAGCAACTGGGGACCACTTCTACAGCACATAAACCTATTGCATTAACTGCATTTTTACCTTAAAAATAACTGATTATTAGAGATAATGCATCTTGGAAGGGTCAACAATATTATTTTTTCACTTTTCCCCCTCCTCTCTCCTTTCCAGCACTTTAGTTTTTGAATAAAAGGGAATTGCTTTGTTCAAAGCATCATTCAAATAATATTTGCATATTACAGGCTGTGTCTGGTAACACTGTGATTTTTTTTCCTCTTATTACTGTCAGCTTAGATTCTGTGTACACGTGGAAGCTATTGTGAAATAACTGATGGTATGAATTTAGAGCACATTCACTACTCTGAGATAGTTTTTCCTGACAGAACATGAGTCAGTCGATTCAGAAAAAATGAGCTATTTCAAACCAAATTAATTTCCTCCTACAGCATAGCAGGCCTTGAGCTTAGGGGAGAAGCGGTAGATGTCATAACTTTAAGTATCTTGACACTGTCTGATGCAACATTCTCATAAGCAAGGTAGTCAGATTTAGACTAGATACAGTGTTAGGAAAGTATGTAATTGTTTGCAAAACGGTGCATACAGAATATCACCGGTGACCTATTGTCAAACTGGAGAGAAACTCAGTAAGGAGAAATGCTGACATTTTCATATAGGTAGGAAGGGTCAATAATAGAAATGCAAGACAAGATAATGCTGTTGGAGTAATCTATATGTGTGGTATTGTAGATCACAAGCTGAACAAAAATTAAGAGTAGAAGCAGACACCATACTGATTTATATAAATAGGAATAATGTTAGTAAAGCAAGTAAAATAATTATTCTAATCAGTGCTGACAGCACTTCAGCTGGAACGCTTTTCCCATATGGGATGCCATGCTTAAAGAAAGAAATGGGAAAACTTTCCTTGGAAAGAAATTCCAAAAGAAAGCAATGGAAATGATCAGAAATCCAGATAGCACAAACTGTGTTTAAAAAAAAAAAAAAACGGAACTGACTTCCAGTATTTTGTGGAATATAATTTATATATGCCTGTTCACTGCAGTAGATAGGTAATGAGTAGTGGGTTTAAATTATGCTGGGTGGATTAAGTTAGATATAAAAAATCATTGTAGCAAGAGTTGAATATTGGAATAAATTACCTGAGAGGATATCTCCAATATTGAAGACTCTTAAGAAGGGGTTGGATAAGCATCACCAGAAATGCTTCATTCTGTCCAAAGGGGACAAGTCATCTGTAAGACAATCACATTTATGCATTGTAAAATCATATTCTAACAGCATGTTGTTGCTCCAAAGATGAAATTCTGGCCCCACTAAGGCCAGTGTTAAGGCTTTTAGCAAGAGACAGTCACTAAGGAGTATTGTTATAATTGCTAAGTGTGACATTCAAACCAGTTAAACAAAAACTAATACAAAGAAATATATTTTTGGCTTAAAATGATGAAATTGGAATGTGGAAAGGCTAGCTTCCCTTATAAATAGAAAGAAGTACATAAAATAGTGTAGAGCCATGTAAAAGAAAAATGCGGAAAAGATTAATTGAACTTTTAAGGGGTAGGTATATATTATTACTGTTCTTACAGCCAAGCTTCGAAACTTAATTAGTTTTTATTTTTATTTTACCAGTAAAGTCCTCTGAGATGTGTTTTTCATTTACAAAAGGAACCTGTTGTAAGAGCGTTCTCTTAAAGAATATTTTTCAACTTAAAGTCATAAGTATTCAACATGATTTGAAATTTTTTATTCTTATTGAAAGGTTATCAATAGAAATGAGAAACAAAATGGTGCTTTGTAACTGCCAGTTAGCTTGTAGAAAGCCATAGCTATAACGCTAAACAGAGAAGGTAAACGGTTGCTAAAACTGTAATGCCCTTCTGTAAGAACTTTCCAAATCTCCAAGTTTCCATTCTTTCCTGTTTTTAATTTTGTGTCATCTGATTGCTGTGGAGTAGAATATGCTTTTGAGGAGTTTGTTCTGTTTGTGGATTAGATGGGAAGAAGGTAATGACGGTACAACTAATACACTAGCTTAGTTAAGCTAATGGTTCATTTTCTTGAATTTTTTTTTTTTGCTTCAGCATCTATACAGAAAATTCAGTTAGAAGTTCTATGAAAATAGAATGCCACAAACATACTGATTTTAAAATGGTAATAATTGAGAATAATTTTTTAGCAAACAGAACAACTTCCTTCAGAAGTAAGTGAATAAAGTACTTCAAAAAGGAAATTTTCTTGGGGTACCTTATACCTCATAACGAACTAATAAGTGCTGCTTTAATGAAATGTCTTTATTTCAGCTTCCCCTTCCCTCTGTGTGCTCACAGTCTTTCTGTCTCCCTTTGCGCAGAGTAACCTCACTGGACAACCAGTGCCTCCCTTCTGCTCCAAGTGTATTACTGCCTGCCTATCAGGGGACAGCTTACTTATTGCTAGGCAAGACATGCCCAAACACACTTACAACTTACAACCTGCAGGTGGTCACAAGTTAACATCACTGAGAGTTAGTGCAGCACTGATAGCTGGCTGCAGTAGCACTGACTAATGTTAAATTAAGTTAACTTTGAAAACTAAATGTGTTGCCCAGTATGGCATGACTAAAGAAAGCATCTGGAAGTATACATACCCCCCAGGATGCTGTAGCTTTTCTTTGATTTAAGTCCTGCAAAGTAGAATACTAATAGAAAGCATAATTCTATTAAGAAAGTGGTCCAGGTACCAGCATCTCTTACTGTGATCAGAAACTCTCAGTAGTTACTGATTCTTAAAACATTTCCCATCGGATCAGATTTCTTTATCATTCTACCTCATCTAGATTTCCCCCTTTTCTCACCAGATTTCTTCCTCTTTTTTCCTGACTTCCCAGTCTTGAAAAAACTCTAGTCTTCTCTGCATATTGAACTTCCCCTATTCAGGTTTCACACTTGCAACTGCTATTTTCTTCCTCTGCACTTCAACAGCTGTTTCTCTGATCTCCTCACCATTTTCTGGACAACTTCTCTTACCCAGCTTACCTCCCAGCTGCTACAAACCTTCTGTGTCCCATTGAGTCGCACTCTTTTCTGTCCACCTTCTGGTTCTACTAAAACTTCCTGCTGTTTTAGTCATTACTGACACCACTACCCTATAAACCAACAAAACCCCACTATATTGGTGTTATTGCTAAGAAAGCAGATACTAGAACTAAGGAAAAATTAAAACAAAATAATTCGGAAGCGTTGATTAAAAAAGTCACAAAAGCATGAAATTATTTTAATATGCTTTAAAATGTTATTAAAACTACTTGAATTATTAATGCAAGGTTTCAAGTAATTGAGTCTTGAATGCAATCTTGAATTCTGCTAAAAATCAACTTGGCAATAGCTTTCCTTCTGCCTCAAAAAGCTTCAAATCAACAAATGAAATAAATATATAGGAACTCTGAATACCTCCTACAATTCTCACTAAAACTTAGTATGTACAAATACATGTAACATCAAAAGACAGTCTTAGAAATGAAGTATATTGGCACGCTTATAAAATAATATCTAAAAATTTTTGAGATAATTCTCCCAATATTCTAAGTGGTAAAATGAAGTCAATGCATTATAGATAAGGCTAGGATGCTACTCATGGCCTAGCTGTGCCTTCCTGTTATTCCAGTGTCTCAGAAGGTGTTAGAGGTGACAGGGCTCTCCACCTCCCTTGAGAGAGTTTAACCTTGATGTTCGTTGGCTGTGAGTCAGAGCTGTAAGTGAAAGCAGTGTACAAATATATATATATATATATATATATATAAAAATAGGTAAGCTAGCAAATAATTCTTAATGTCATGTTTGTATACAGGTTGGATGCTGCTTTCTTTTCTGTTTTGATATAATTTTATTTGAGGGACACTTCAATTATGTTTTAGTTTTTTTTCACTGCAGTGTAAGGAGGTTTATCCAGCTGAATGTCTGATGGGCTAGGCAGCGTTCTCATTTCAGAGCTGAATAGAAAAAATTTCTAGTAATTAAACAAAACAACTGAACAAAACCAAACAAAAAACCCCATGACTATCTGGCCAAATATCTGTTGTAGCTCCTTCATCCCTATCCAGAGACAGAGCTAAGAATTATTACTAATAATATTATTTATTGATTGATTGCTAGCAATGCTTATTTTTGAAGTGAGTTTTAAATTGTACTGTCCAAGAAGTACAGAAGCATGGCTTTTCTGACCATGACTCTCTTTCTGCAAGCTACCTGTCCAGGTAACAGTGAGGAGCACCTCATTCCTTTGGTTTTATGCCGTGGAAAGAGGCACCATGTGATCACTTTAAATATTTACTCCTCTTCCTTTCTTAACTGTTACTGTGTTTCTCCAGACAGAATGTTCCACCTGCTAGCAGCAGTGTCATGTATGGTCTGGTAAGGAAAGCAGGCAAAGCAAGGTGCAGGAGTGTACTGCTTCAAAATTACTTTTTTTTTTTTTTTTTTTCACCCTGCTGGAAAATAACAAATTCCATCATCTTGGAAAAAAGACAAAATACACAGCTGTGTAATAATGAAGCCAATGAGGGCCTTTGATTGAGATAAACAGAGCAAGTCACACCTGCCAGGGCTTATTGCTTAAGCTTTGTGTAGAGAAGTGACAGGTGGTGGTTTTTTTTTGTGGGTTTTTTTTTTTTTTCATTTTTAATGATGTATTTTTTTTTTAAATGAAAGAACAGAATTCATGGTGTAAGAAATGAATTATACGGAAAATCTGCAGCTGTGGAATTACAGGGTATTGCTGGTGCATCATCTCTGTATACATGGGAAAGATTTATTTTTATTTCAGTGTTTTGAATGATGGCTTTGAACACTAGTTACATTATTCATTGTGGAAAGCTGCTTATCTGTGATATAAAGCTGGGGAATTTAGGCTGCATGAAAAATTTAAGTATGTTTTAAGGAAAAGATCATGTTAAATCTGAGGGGAGGTTGAGAATGTATGTTGTAAACAGTTATAGGACATAAATCCATGGTTTTGCAGTTAGGTTTACATTTGAATCAAACTTTTTTTTTTTTTAAATGTACATTACATTTTCTCTCCTTGTGTCACTGCTGAATCTGTATCTTGTTAGTGTTACAAATAATGAAACTTTAAAATCAGCCTTTGCCTTTACACAAAAATTCTATGACTTTTAATGCTTCAAGATAGTTGAATAGACTGCATGTTATTATATGATAAATACAGGAGTAGTATCCTTTTTGGATAATAATAAAACTATATTATTAACTATATATTAACTATAACTATATAATATTATGTAATAATAACTTAACTTTAAGTCCTAACTTAGCTTACTGCTTTGCTTGCAATTCCCTGTGAAGTTGCGCTTTAAAAGCAAGTACTGTAATTTCAGGAAGATGTCACGTATTCTTTGTGCTAAATGAACTATATGATTCCTGGATTTGACAGCAAAATTTTTATTCAACCTTGACAATATGTGCTATATTACAATAATAATTAGCAAAATATATTTTATAAAGCATAAAATATTGCATTGAGGTACTTAGTAAAGATAGAAATGAAGTAACTGCTTTGAAAGTGTTTTTTGAAAATAATTTTTTTTTTCTGCTCTCAGATTTCCCCACCTCAACCTGACAACTGCTCTTGAGTTTATTTTTTTATGCATGAATTTTATATAAAAGACTGTTTTAATTGTCATGGGTGCTGGGGTAGTTGTTCCCCCTTGTGTTTCTTTCAGTATATCGAGTATTTAGGCCTGAGGCAGGAAGCCATTCAGCTATGGTCACTTTCCGGTGTTGGGTTTAGAGCTACCACACACTTTGTATCAAACCTATTTCATAGATTCAGAAGAGTTTCGGTAGCAGAGCTTTCTTGATCAGATAGATATCTTAAAATCAACAACTTTTATTTGTTTAGTAATTCTAGCAAAAAAATTGGAAGGTGTTTTAAAATGCCCCCTAAATAAAAGTTTGGAGGAATATCAGTTTTATTTAAAGAATTGTTATCTTCTAGTGGCAGCCTACACAAGCATGTCCTTTTCTGGCATCCTGTGGAGGTGTTCTATGTGAACACATAACAAAAAGCCCCTTTGTCTCTTGTGACTATTCTTTTTAAAGCTTCTTTTGAAGTATTTTAAATGCTAAGACTACCACTTTGTAGATGATGCCTCGTTTCCAATTAACATGTGTTATTAGAGTAAATCAGGACAGGAAAAATATTTCTTATAATGATATAAGCAACCTTGAGTGTTTGTGAAAGAGCTCTCTCTAGGCTGCTTGCTTCCTGCCCTTCCATGTATTCTCTGGTTTAGGAAGTTAAATGCAACTTCAGAAAAACATCTCAATAGATAAATAACTGTAAAGTATTCATAGATTATTTAAAAAGCAACTGCAAGTCCAGTAATACTATAAGGACCTTTTTTTTTTTAAATATTGTCATTAATTTTGAGTATATAATCTTATAAGAGAGAATTTTCCATTATGGAGTTTTAGAGATTAAAAATGAATCATGAATTTTTTTCTTAAAATATGTACAGAAATAATGACTCTACTTACAAAGTGAAGTCCTAAAAAAATGAAATTAAGATTTAATTCTGTTTCAATAATGTGTGTGTATGTATATGAATTATAATATGATTTCTAGATATATAGAATTTTTAAAGAATTTTTCATTTGTAGTATAGGTTAGTTAATGTGCAGTTAATGAAGCAAAGATACATATGAATAAAAGAAAAGGTCTATGATTTGTTCTCAGTTATACAAATACATTTCTATGAGTTATGTTGGCTCTGAATTTGCACCATTGTACTTCAAAGCAAATGTAGGTTTTCAGTCAACTTTGTGTCCCACATGTAGTGAATTAAGTGATTGTCTTGCACATGGTTTTGTTTGCCAGTTCTTAGCAAATAAAACCCTTGTTGCATAGTAAGACTAAACCAAATTTTCCTGATAGTGGGGATGAAAACCAAATTTTGAATAGCTGCTTTGGGAGAGAGATAAAGGAATTCCACCTTTTGTTGTCTGACCTAAACATACCAAACATAACAGCAATGATGAAGAACAATTGCAGTGCAAGACTGTACTCTTCTGCATAGCCAATGATGTAATGATATCTATTATAGACTAAGCATTTGAATCTTACCAAACTTTAAAAAATTAGTATCATTATATTGTTATATATGTCATGCATGCTAAGGATGGAAAGGATTTTCTAGCTCACATTTTCACTGCAGTTCTTGACAACAGTGTTTCAAGTGTTAGAACTGCCCATGTAGGGAAGTACCCACTGACTATATGGAGCTGCCAAGGCTGGGAGGAATCTCAGAACCTGAGATGTGCACTGAGACTGCAGTCATCTGCTCTCTGTTCTCCTTACAGTGACCCATAATACTTAGGAGATGTGGCAGAATCCTCATATTGTGTCTATGTTGTGACACAGATGTACGAGATGCTTGACCTAGAGAGTCCTGTAAATTTTTTTTTCCTCCCTCTCTCTCTCTCTGGTATTGGTTCGCTTTACAGTTCTCTCTTACATATGCATTTTAACAGCTATCAAGGTTACCAAATAACTGTGTATTTGGCTTTATTCTATCAAACATCTTTTACGTTTTTGGAAAAAGTTTTAAAAGCTTTTTTGGACAGATTTCAGTCCTGAAATGCAATGGTTATTAGTTTCAACCGTAAGAAAACATAGTCAGCTGTTTCTTAAAACCGTAAGGAGCCACTGTTGTTAGTCATGTGAAATCATGTATTTCGCACATACTTTGAAGTGAAAGGAACTTCTAAAACTATGAAGAAAAGATCATTTTCAGTCTAATTTTTAATTATGTGGTTTTATGCCACAAGAGCATATTTTGAAAATGTAATTCGATGCAGTATTTTATATGGGTGATTTGAGGTACTAAAAATAGAAGAGTACGTAAATCAAACCAGGAGACTTTTACTCAATCTTTGTTTATGACACCCCTCAAGCATTAGTTACTAAAAAATATTAAATGGCATTTGTCATGTTAATTTTGAAAAGTGCAAATCTGTGTTATAAAATCTAATCATTATTAGTATATGTCAAGGGACTGTAGTGATCTTACTAGAAAAACTTGCCCTCATCCTGTGCTTTCCTCTTGCTAAGCATGAATACACAAAATGTTCCTCAGTGCTGAGCACACATCTCGCTTGGCAGGAGCTCGTAATTGTGTGTTACAAACCCTGCTGGAACTCCAAACACTAAGTGCTGCGTTACTTGCTTCTCATTATCTAAGCTCGGAGTTGCTTCTGTTACAGATGGGTACGTGCCTTGTTTCCTGGCTTAGAACAAAAATATTTTTTTCTTACCTGTCATTTGTAGTCATTTATGTATTCTACTCACTACCACATACATGAAAGTGAAGCATGATGTTTGCTATTTTCTGCAGTTTTTGAAAGCTTTTAAATGATTTATAACTTCTTCTGTATATCTGGTTTTACTGCAAATTTTAAGCAGCACACAGATTATACCGGCCAGAGTCCTTCCTGGAGATTTCATTGTTATTCAAGGTGAAAACAGGACTGTAGAATCTGAAGGACTCCAATGGTGGTTTCAGTGTTGAAGTTTTGTTTTTGCTTCTGTTACCTTTGTTATGCTTATCCATACGTTTTTGTTTGGAGAACATACTGCTCTAATGTGTTGACCCATGGAAAGACAGAGTGAGAGGCAAGAGATACCTCTTTGAAAATGAGCTGCAAAATAAATGACAAAGGTTTTAAAAGTATTTTTTTTGATGAGATTTCTCAGTTTTGAATCGTGCTCCATCTTGATCTTGGAGCCCATTTTGCTTATGCTGTGTATACTGTAACAGCTGACCTTTTCAACATTTGAGAAATTGAGAATTTATGTATCTTTGTTTCCTCCTCTTTGCTCATGCTCATCCATTTGGGCCACCATTCCAATATTTTTCTGCTCAGGAGAGCAGTTGGAAAGGAACACAATGCACTGATTTACCAGAAGCCTTATCTGTAGCTGTGCTGATAACCCTGATACTTTTGGGCATGCAGTTTCTTCATTGGTGGGAGAAAAGATGTCTGGCCATTGCTTACTTAAAGGACTGATACTGGATGCTAATAAACAGCCATCCTATTAATATCACGATCAGGTGTCCTAAGTTAATTTCAATAATTCTTCTGAAATAGTAATACCACTCAGGTGGTTCAAGAAGTACCTACAATTTCTTTGGGAAAGTGATCCACAATGATATTTTGTCCTTTAGGTGGCAGTATATGACTTCACTCTTCCACTTAATACTCCTCGAGCTGACTTCCCATCGACACAGCCAAGCCTGGTATCTGCAGCTTCTGTTGGATCTGTAAAGCACATCGTTGCTCCTCAGCCACAGGCGGTGACTGTGGCTGTTCCGTTCTGTAAAGTTAAAGCAGTTGGTAGGTAAACTAGGGACTTCAGCAGATGGTGGATACTTATATTTGTAGTGATGTTTTTGCTTGTATTCTAACTGCAGAGAATTACTGCTTAACTGAAATTTGATTGATAATTGTATAATTTGTAAATTTCTTGAAAACTTGTAAAATTTTCAAATTTTCATTTGTATTTTTATATACATGTAAAGCTGAACGTTCTATACGTAATTATGATGTGCTGGGAAAATATACTTTTTTTATACAGCCATTTGCCTTGTATAAAAATTAGTTTACCAAATCTCATTTGTGTTTCTACTAATTCATTAGTATTTCTAGACCTTATCATGCAGACCCCAGTATTTACAGCAATTAATCTGAAAAGTGTAGAATAGTAGTATGTCATTCATATACTCTTTTTCTAGTCTTACCCTGTCAAAACTAGGAGCTCTAGCTATATTTTAAACTCCTTAAAATGCCTCTGACTGGCCCTGATCCCATCTGAGAGAACTGGGGGTAATTTAGTCCATTTGCTTCTGTTTACTGCACTCTTCTGGCCTGTCAGAGTTTGTTAATGGCCGAAGTTACAGGCCATTTGCCTGCAGCAAGAAATTGATATCTTAAATGATTCTTCTCTGCTTCTCTTAGAAATAATTTGTCGTTCTCTTTAGTCTCCTGTATGATCCTTATAGTCATATAGACCTACACATTGTGAATACTTGAATCCACTAGCTTTCCTCATCTCAGTTTTTAATATGTAGTCACTGTTTAATTGAGATGAGACTTAAGTGCTGTCTTCCTGGAATGATGTTTGTATAATGTTTAAACATCTTGGGAGCACTGAAGGGGGCTTGGCTAATTAAATGCATAATGTGGGGTAAAAGCAATTCCGATTTATTAGGTTTTATCTATGTTGGGTTTTTTTGTTCTTTTTTTTTTTTTTTTTTTTTTCCTCTGTGGGGCTTTAACTTAAGTCTTACTTTTGAGATCTTTTAAGATATCAAGGGAATCAAAGAGACCTTTAGATCCTGTGATGGAAGTAAATTCATATTAAACATTTCTAAATATATCTATTTTAAGAACATGTAGGATAAAGATAAATGCACATATGTATATGAGATTATTAGAAAGCAAATCTCTAAGTAAAAAATCATGAATCGAAGTAACAAATTTCTAGTGTAGAAGTGATTTATGTGACCTGAAGAAAAAAAAGAAAATGCTTATTTCCTTTTCCCTCTCTCTGTGGAATAATGAATCTATACAATCAGTAAGTCTCATTAATAAAAGACAATCTTATCTAAATTTTATCACAAACTTGTAATTCTGCCACATAGAATTTCTTCAAAGTACCAGTATAGGCCAACAACAAGTAATCACAGTATTAAAGTGAATATATAATACAATGAATCAATCAATCAATCAGGTTGGAAGAGACCTCTGGGATCATAGAGTCCAACCATTGAATACTTTCAATTCTAAGAAAAAGTTGAAAAAATAAAGTATGGCTTCTATTTAACTTTGAGTATTGGAATTACATTCTTACTGGGAATTTTGATGGGCTGGGAGGAGAGAGAGAAATGTAAATAAATGTCTTGAGTACTCAGTATTTCACATAATCATACAGATGTAGACATCTAGTCAATTTATTTTTACTGTTAAAAAAGAACTTGATAATTTTATTACATTCTGACAACTTAAAAATTATATCTGTTATTGATTCATCATTTCAGATTATCACTTTAAAAGCTAGAAGTGGGTAAGATGCATCTTGCAAGGTCTAAATTTTGATTTGACAAATATGCCTAATTCTCACTACTGTGTGCTTTAAGGCACATTTGTTTTCCACTCTTACAATTTAGTTTTTTTCCCTGTGACAGTTTTTGTTGTTGACTGGGATTCAGACTGCACAGGACAGTGCAGTTGGCACTTAAATCAATAGCTTATATCTGATGTTTGTATTCGGGATTGGTCACCCTGAGAAAAGAATCACAATAATCTCAGAGTAGTCAACCCAGTCTTTTAACTTCAGTGTAGTCAATATGTATTCAATCCATCATTTTTTTTTTAATATTTTTGAGAACAAAGTTTGTAGACTCTTTCAGCACCTGGGAAAGAAAGCAGGTCTCTTAAATACTTGTAAGACTTTTCCCTTGGAGACTGCTTATCAGTATGTAAGAAAGCACTGAAAGAGGTAAAAAAAAAAAAAAAAAAAAAAAGACAAACCAAAACAGAAAACTCTACTGGAAAAGACACAAGCCCTGCCCTACGTCAGCCAGACACAAAGGAAGAGGACATATTATCAATGTAATGATCTCATGTGAGCTGACTTTTTTTTTTTTTTTTTAATAATCAATCTCTGTTTTTTTCATGGGGTAGATAATTTCCTTTCCTTTCCCCCCTTTAACTTGTACAGGCAGTTTCTGTGAGAGGTAAGGACTTCACGAGTGACATAGTTGCACATTGGTGGAAGCATTCCAGCAGATCAGGTTCCTACTTTGAAACAATATTGGTTTATAGAGTTTATATGCCTGTGCTTTAGAGAAATACCAATAGTATTGTTGTTTACATAATGAGAGATATGTGATTAGGAAATCCTTTGGGCTTTTTAGGGGGAGAAGAGAATTGATCAATACACTTCCTCACTGAGTATGAAACACTTGCAGATTTTAATAAAAGGGTACTGTATGCTTGCTATGTTCATTTCCAGTGTTTAATCAAGAGGCAAAAATGAGACTGTGGGAACATATTCCTTTGTTTTTCTAAATCCTCACTTTAAAATTAATTCCTTTGTGAGTTTCTTTGTTCCAGCTACATGAAATTAAGAGAAATGCTGTTTTTCACAAAATCTTTCTTTTCTGATTATTACCATTACAAAAGTAAATGCATTCATCTGCAATAGGAAGATCATGTGACTCTGTTTATAGCATCTGTATATGAAGGAGAGATGCTGTAAGTCTTGTAGATACAAAATTTAAAGAATTTTAATGTGACTAAAGGATCATAATAAGATAGGCAGTTAAATTACAGTAATTATGTATATAATATGGGCACAATAGAAAGAAAATACAGCTTTAAAACAAGGGGAGAAACATTTCTGGTAAACATGCAGAAACAATGATTTTTATGAAGGGACTTTGAGGAAATATTTGTCAAAATAATGCTGTATAAACATCTTAAATTATTTTTTCCAACAGTACTTAAATCACAATTGGAGTTCTCCTCAATGGAACTTAAATTTGTGCAACATTCAAGTGGCATACATTTCAATATTGCTGATGAAAGTCTGAATTCTCAGGTATGTAATCACAAGTGTTGTTATAGTTATTCTTGGTTATAGCTTTTAATTATTCAGAAATAACTTGGAAAAGAATACACTTTTGGAACTCAAAGTTCAATCATGATCCAAATATATAGTTTAAATATTTAAAAGTTTTCCCGTTGTCATTTTGTTCACTTTTTGATTTTGTGTTTGTCTTTTGATAACTAGAAATTTTTCCAAAACTCAAAACTGGGCTTGTCTTGACTTTCTGATATATGAGAAAGCGTGGGAACCATGAGAAACTGATGATCAATTGTATAAGAAATAGCTTACTTCCAAAGACTTTCTGTCTCTACCTGTACCAGTAAACTAGACAGTGACAGTACAGGAATGCAATGAATGTGCCATGATGATCCATACAGTTAAACTGCTGTCCCAGTAAGGTACTGATCTGTGCCACCTGGCACTCTCCCAAAAAATTCCTGTCCGTGATTTAGGGCTTAATGGGAAAAAGGCACCAAATCGGATATTTGGCCACAGCCATTCTGTTTTGGAGCATAGAGAATTTGACTGTACAAATGCAAAACATACCATAACATAATTTATTGTTTCTAGTTCCCAAAGGCTTTGTTTGGAAATTGTAAAAAATGATTTTTGACAATGATGAAAACACTTGAAACTCGTTTTCAAGTACCTTCAGAAAACATTGATAATACAAGGTCAAGGCCTTTTCCTAACTATGGCTGTGTTAAGAGTTGAAAGAGTAACTCTGAGATAAGAGAATGGAATTTTTTTTTTGTTTCCACCGTTGTCTTATTGAATTGAAAGAATGGGTTTTGAAAACCTATTCTGAACTTGCTTTTTCAACATATCCACCTGTAAGTCTAGATGTCATGAGCCACGTGTTTAGTGCTTGCTGTGCTTCATTTGTATCAGGAAAAACTCCTCATTTCTGTTTGGCTGAGCACTCCCACCATGATGCTTTGATCTATTTACCTCGCATAAATAAGATTTTTCCATTCTGCAATGAAACTATTGCTCTTTGTAAATGTGGTGAGTGACTGGAAAGCATCTAATCTGTGCTGATAGGCATACTCATCTTCTCACCTTACAGATACAATAAACTGGGTTCTTCATTGCTTTCTGGTGCGTTTTTGCTTTCACTCTGATCTGATTGCAAAAAGAATGCTTAGGATAGAGCAATGTGAGAAGTATCATGGTGTTTGCTGCTTTCCCTCTTTTGTGATGTCCTTTCTCTACAAATATTTACAGAAGCTTGACCTGAAGAATATCTCAAAGCAACAGTTGACATGGAAATTGAATTGTGATGATGCAGGCAAAAATATAGAAGATGGTATTTTTAAATTTAGTCTGCAGAGTGGATTTCTTGATCCAGGACAAAAAATCAGTATTGCTGTATTCTTCTGCCCTTGTAAGTAATCTTCTGAATTCTTCTACAGATAGTTTGGCCAATATACCATTTTCATAGATTTGTTTAAATGACTTTTAATGATGAATGCTAGTGCTTGATTTGTTTTTTTGAAACTAGTGCTTGTTTTGATTAACTTTGAGTTAACATGACTAAATAAACTAAAATGCCAAAAGGAAGGTTTGTTTTGGTTCTGAGAAAATAAGACAGCTGCAGATCTAACACAAGGCACAGAATCACTTGATAGCATTATTTGAGAAGTCTGGTTTGCACATATAAAGCATCAAGTTTTACACATATAAAGCATCAAAGGCTGGGATAGCTGAATTGTTTTCAGTACTATACCTTCATGTGTATTTATGTTGACTGACTTAGATACTAAAGCTTTCCAAGAGTAGTTGGAATGTGTGTGAATTTTTTTTTTGAAGTGTCCGTAATTTAGGTAAGAATGGAAATTTCCTGTCTCAATGAGATACAAAATCACTTAATGGTATTTTCTGAGTAGTCTGATCATGCAACCAGACCCTAAGTGAGAAACATAAAACAGATATCTAACAAAACTTGGGAGCATGCAGGAAGATGGTAATCAACCACATACATCAGAAGAGGAATGGCAGAACATGAATATTAGGATTCTCCCTTATTCCCAGTCAAGTGTTTAGGGTAGAGACTAATGTAACACTGTATTTAAGTTGATAAAACCCACCAGTGTATGCAGCTGACGCCTACAGAACTTGGTCATTTTGGCAGTTTTAAGTGGCTTACTTTTGGGGCCCCAGCATTCTCAAGAGGAAGAAAAGTTGTTTTGTCAGCTGGATCTGATCCCGAGTCAGCAAGTGAGCATTCCTGTCCTAAAGAAAGATGTTGCTGCTATCTTTATGACAGAATTGAAATCTATAACCTCAGTTAAGCACTGGGAACAACTTAATGTAATTATAATTAGACTTGGAAGATAAAAAGAGTAAATCTGTATTTCTAGATATCTGGTGATTTTTAGGGCCCAGATGAGCATAGGGTCTCATTTTCTCATTTCTAAGTACCACTCTGGCATTTAAGACAGAGGAAAATTAAAATAATTTTCTAATACTATTTTGTGCAGCAGCTGGAGAGGGATCATGAATAGGTGAAAGGATCATCCATAAGATGGTTCTTCTATTTAGGTGTTTACATCATGAGAATGTATTGAAATTGCTTGTATGTTGCAAAGACTGTGAAGCAGAGAACAGCATACAAAAATAAAAGCTAATGTTTTGAATTACTGAATAAATTGTATGTGTAAATGCAAATGTATATATGTAAATACAACTGATAAATAGTTGTCATTTGAAGTTTGTATTTTCGCTGTGTTCCCATGTCTTTACAGAAAATCATGAATAACTGTAAAAATCAATTGCCCTTAATTCAATGTTCTACGAATTTTCCCATGATTTATAACCTACTTGTGCTACACTGAATATAATTACTCTTTCTTGTAAGAGAACATTAGATACATCAAAACCCCCACAGGAGACCTAGTTCATAAATATAGTGTGCTAATCACCTTAATAGGTTTGTACTGTAAAGTCATAGTATGTGGGGGTGAATAAACTTTAAAATGAACTTTGTGTGTGCATTAATTTTATTTAAATATAGCCAACATTTATAATAATGAGAGTGCAAAATGCTATAGTAAGCTACAGTGTTAAATCAAATGCAAGAGTTTATATAATGCATGGTAATATGATGCTGCTTGTTTAAAAAAAGTATACTAAACTTAATAGAGATTCTCAGGAACTGAAGGTATATTAATATGATCCTCTTCTGCTGTACTATAGTATAATTCATTAACAGTATATGAAAAATTTCACTATATCTTATTATGATATGAAAAAACTTACCTGCAGCACAGTAAGTTACAATAAAATCTATACTCTGGATCCCATGTGAAAAAATGCGCCAGTAAGTTAAGAGGAGTTCAGTGCCCCTGGAAGATGTGATGATTATGTAATGGGCACAGATGACCATCGTGACCTCCATCTTCTAGTTGTTTTTTTTTTTTTTCTGCAATAGTAAGATATTAAATAACTATGCCCTTTAACAGTTTCTGTGGAGAAATAATTAGTTTACTTCTGATTTTTTTTTTATTTTATTGTTTGTAGGGCTTACTTTTAAGTTTTAACTGCCTGCGACTTTTCTTTGAAGTCTATATTTCAGTGTATGGAAGTTCTTCATTGGCACTCGTTTATGCTGAAAGTGTATATAGGCAATGAGGCATGAATTATCGGAAAGTCCAAGGCAACTAAACTAAAAATGTTTATTTGGGACAAATGTAGGAACTGAATAACAATCTAATACAAACTTGAGAGAGTGAGAAGAGCAGATGGTGATTTTAATATCTTCCCACACACTCTCGAAAGATCAAAACCCATGCTATTATATAGTTAAGATTTCTGGGGGGAAAAAAAAAGTCAAAAATTAGATTTGTGCTGCTAGAGAGGAAGAAGTATATGGGCATCCTTAAAGACGCGGCCATTTAAACTAACTTTTGCTGCTAGTTTAAATTGCAACTGAAACAGGTAGAGTGGAAGGTATGGGAATTTCCCTCCAGAAGTGTGTGAGCAATATCAGGAGAACTTACATATGTGTATAACTGACTTTCAGCAGAAATGTAATCTGTTTATGTTTCTATTAGCCAGGAATCTGCATAAATTATAGTCCCAGGGTAGCATGCTAGGGAATTGGGCATTCTGAACTGATGGGCTTTCTAGTGCAAATTTGACTGAAAATGAAGCAGCTAATGAATGTATGCACATATGTACTTTGAGAAGTTGTGTTCCTTTATTCAGAGTTTTTTCTAAGATAAGGCAATGGATGCTTATTTTCCCTAATAAGTACGTCTAGAAAAGACGAAGTGGCAATTTCCCATATAATTCTACAGATTTTGTTAGCCCTTGACAAATTTAGATTGGCAGATTTGTAAATACCATTACAACACCCTAGGAAAATTTTCACATCTGCTGGACTGCTTATTGTTTGCCCTATAGAAATTAATGGTGGTATATCAGAATAGTAACAGTCAAATAGTAACAATCAAAGTACTGTCAAAGCCTTGACAGTAGTCACGAAAGATGTGATTAATAGAATAAATTCATGACTTCAACTGTTAGTTCAGTACATAATTCTCATTAATTTCAAATTAATTTATTTAACATGAAATATCCTGAAAACATTGGTCCTAGGCATTATAAATGAATGAGCAAAGCTTAATGGAATCATTCACTTTTTTTCTCTTTGTGTCTGTTTACAATGAGGACAGTAACGCAACATCCTGGTGTTTCTGACATAAGCAATAAATTACTGGCTAACATATTATGCAGAAATTTGATGTTAGTAAGTGTGTGGAGCCACACACAGGATGATCAGCGATGCAGAATAAGTGCAGTCTGTTCTGCCTTCTGAGTCAGGGATTCTATGGTAAATGGATGTAATCATGTAGTTAATTGATTTGTTAAAACTGTTATGTACAGTATGGATGAACAGTTTGTAAAAGGAAAGTTTAACACTATTCTTTCCTAACTTTTGAGGGTTTAACTTTGGAACTATGGTAAATATAAATATTTTAAAATGTAAGTTAGTGAAAATTGCATATTCTTTGGTATTGACATATGCTCCTCTAGTTTTCTTCCATCATAGCATTCCATTCCTATAGCATTTATTGGTTATGGCCTTTCACTTTCCTTTACCATATGTCATACATGTATATGAAGATAGGATACCAGTTTAGTTAGAGCACAGCTGTAGGACAGCAGACTGTCTGGGTTGTATATGGGAGTAACTTGTATAGCACATCTTCTCTTACAAGCATGTCAAAAATATCCTGTTTGGCTCTTCATACGTCTCCATGACCTTTTCTGATGCTCTCTCATCTTTCTCTCATAAAAGGGCTAAGTCCCAGAAAAAGGTGTGTTCTTGCTGTATCAAAACCTAGAAGCGTAAGCTTCTTAGCCTTCTCAGCAGTATTGTCTCCTAAAGTTGATTTCCATTTAACAGGGAATTAGCTGGATGTTGCAAACACTGCAGCAAGTTCCCATTTAATCTGGTTTTCACTTTGCCAGTTTCATGTTTTCTGGTCTGAAACGAGAGGATCCGCAAGCTATGTTCTGGTGAGCTAACAGGCTTCCGTGAAGCTTCTCTGTTATCATCTCCATGAAGAAATTGGCTCTTATGAGGAGAGAATAAGACAAAATATTTTGAAGACGCTAGGTTTTCTTCTTTGTTTATGTAAACAATGGCAGCTTTTTCTCAGGCTGTGAAAATAATTATCTGAGCTAATCTCAGGAGAGCTTGTCACATGTCTTTTGTTTGCAGTGACACATATGTGCTCATACAGACACAGAAAATACAAAATTATTTGTTTTGCTAGCTCTTTCCTTCTTAAATATTAGGTGAGGATGTTTCCATACTTAGTAATCTGATGACAGAGGGGAATCAAAGGGAAAGGCGTTTGTCTTGAAAATTAAAAGATTGAACTTTTTTGGGTTGTCTTATAACATGTCATGCAGATTTGTTTCTAAATACAAGAGGTATTCATTAGTTGGCCCTCAAAATTGTTTATTTTGCTAGCACTTCAGCAGGCGGGAATGACTGAAAAATTTGGTAAATGGCACCGCATGGTTTGGAACACCATTTTGACAGTCTAACGGTTGCGGAAGGAAACACCTCACTCCTGTATCAGTGATTTTCCATTCCAGAGAAAACTGCCTTGCGGCAGTTAGCAAGATGTCATGGGAAGGGGGCAGAACACAAGGAAATGGGAGATGCTCTCAGGAAGGGTAGAACCAGTCCTGTTGGCTTGTGTGAGGCTAACTTGGCAACAGCATAGGTTTTAGAGTCATCTGTTAAAGTGTAGTGATTGCCATCTTTGAAGGCACCAACTTTTTCTTGTCTTGGCAGTCAGATGCTTCTGATATTTATTCCTTTATAAAATTAGCATTCACTGTGTTAGTTACTGTAATTTATAATATGACTGCAATTCTTAAAATGTTGAAAAGCGTTACATTGATGGTATATGTAAAGGCATATTAATACTGTAAATGAAGAACTCAAACTTTGAAAAATTCCTGACAAATTAAAAAAAGCATGTATATCTCTGTTTTGCTACAGGCAAGTGTTCTAAGCTTACTTAATAAATAATTCTTCTGATACAACATTTACTGAACGTTAAGCTACATTTTGAGTAAGAAAGCAATACTGATGACTTTTTAAAAAGAAGTCAAAAACAAACAAAGTCAAAAGCTCTTACTATAACTCTTTTAGTTGCATGTACTTATGGTAATATAATTTTGTGTTTTGTTTTTTTTTTTTTTTTTCCCCCACCTTTTTAACAGCTTGTCCTGGGACATACACATCTGAAATATCAGTGTGTCTAAAAGATAATCCA
This sequence comes from Nyctibius grandis, assembly GCF_013368605.1. Classification (NCBI taxonomy): domain Eukaryota; kingdom Metazoa; phylum Chordata; class Aves; order Nyctibiiformes; family Nyctibiidae; genus Nyctibius; species Nyctibius grandis. The sequence continues at coordinate 29,188,240 of NC_090659.1, forward strand.
TCACATTACAAAATAACATTGTCTGGCACTGTGATATCACCAAAAATAAATTTTGATCCTCCCTTTTTAATGCTGATGCCAGTTCCTTTGGATGTGAAAACTGAAACAGCCATCAATATCATTCCACAAGATTATTTAAGGTAAAACTCTCAAAATAAATTTATTACAGAAATCCTGAATAACTCTTGGTTTTGTTCTCTTCTGGAAAAGTGCATTAATTTTTGTTTGCGAAGCTCAGTATTAATTTTATGCTCAGAAGAGGAAAGAGTCTGCATATTTAAGAGAAAATTGATGTAATTAATATTGCTGTACATTCAACAAGCCGATGTTCTGTTCTCAAACCATTCCTGCTTCATGAAGTGACCATCTTCTGATATATTCACTCTGTCAGGTGCTTTTAGAATTACTTTGAATAGCACAAAAATTAAGAAGAGAGTCCTACCATGATTTTTTGTTAACTTTAACCAGATACTAAGCTCATACTCTTATTTCTTTTTTTTTCCCATTGTGGTCAGGTAAAATCTTTCTGTTGTTTTATTTTCTCTGTTTCACAGGTTATAAAGCACTGTTTTGAAAACTAGCTGTTTGAACAATTAGTGAGGTTGTGGTTTGGTGGGTTTTTTTGTTTGTTTGTTTTGTTGTTTTTTTTTTCTTCCTATGCAAGATTTTAGCACCAAAGAGGACATTACAAATGTTTTAATCCTGTCACTTAATATAATAAATAATCCATATATTTTTCATTTTTCTGTGGATCACCCATGTTATCCTGTTATTTGAATTTATAAAAGAGCCTTTTTGTAATCTTTATATTATGTAGCATAACCCAGCACCACGCCTATTCCAATGTGGTAGAAATGAGTCCTCGATGATCAGAGGACTGGAGCATCTCTCTTATGAGGAGAGGCTGAGGGAGCTGGGTCTGTTTAGTCTGGAGAAGACTGAGGGGTGGATCTTATCAATGCTTACAAATACCTTAGGGGCAGGTGTCAAGGGGATGGGGCCAGACTCTTCTCAGTGGTACCCAGTGACAGGACAAGGGGCAACGGGCACAAACTGAAACATGGGAAGTTCCATCTGAATATGAGGAGGAACTTCCTTACTTTGAGGGTGACAGAGCACTGGAACAGGCTGCCCAGGGAGGTTGTGAAGTCTCCTTCTCTGGAGATGTTCAAAACCCGCCTGGACATGTCCCTGTGCAACATGCTCTAGGGGAACCTGCTTTGGCAGGGGGTTGGACTAGATGATCTCCAGAGGTCCCTTCCAACCCTAACCATTCTGTGATTCTGTGAAATCTTAATATTTTAATCTTTCCAAGCACTTTTGTGTATATGTGTGTTGAAATATGCTTTTCTGGTCTCCTAAGATACAACCTTTCGGTTTGTAATTAGTAAAGAACAGTAACATTAGTTTGTTATGCTTATGTAGGCATTGTTTCAATGCCAGAAGAAGTGGACCAAAACTCTTTAAGTTGCTGTAAATTAATGAAATTAACTTTATCTTCAAATTATTATTGTCTTAACTCATTTGGGTTGTAGTAATTTATCAAGTGATTTGTCTATTGTCAGTAACTCAATGGTTGGAACTGGAAGGATTCCATAGGGGCCTTGACTGACTGCCATTCTCATTTCAGAACTGGAACCCACAATTACATATCTGGGGAAAGCATCTTAAGTATCTTAACGAATTTCCCATTAATATTTCTATTTTAAAACTTGCTTTACCTTGTTGTGCAATAATGCAGTTTAATCAATATTAATGAAAGCTTTAAGTTTAGGAAACCTAAAGTAAGGAATTAATATTTATGCCCTTCATAGCACAGTTAGTAGAAATTGCTCTTCATTTGGATGTTGAGCTATTGTGGGTCAGTATAAAACTTTCAGATACATATGTAGAAAACAAACTAACATCTAAATGCTAAAGGAATTTTAATTCTTTAGTTAGTTTCACTTGATCTATACATCAAAACAAGTTATTCTTCTGTATTTAACTCTGAAAAGCAGTTTCGTAAATGTGTGAATCTGTGAATCAACTTTGTGCTCACAGGATGATAGTAATAAACACCATTACTATTTATTTTTAACACAGGCAATCACGAATTCAAGTTGAACTTCCTGAGCTTGAACTTGAAGATGGTGACAGGATTTACCCTTTTTCTGTACAGTTCCCAGAAGAACAAGATATTATTCTTTCATCAGATGGCACAAATAAGGAACTAATTTGTTATATCAGCTTCAGATCATCTAGGCCAGTGTCATTTTTAGGGAAAATTTTCTTCATTGATGAAGAAGAAAACAGGTAATGTATGCAATTGAAATTCATTTGGGGGCAGGGTCCAAACTGACAAAGTCGGATATAAGACACAGAACTCATAGTGGTTGGGTAAAAGCATACAAGAACCATTCTGAAAAAAATGAAAATGAAACATAGAAATGTATTTCTTTTTTTTGAACTGAATTACAATTCAAAACCACAAAATTCAGCTTTGGTCTCTAAGGTAAACTTTATCTAAGTGGCCATCTTAAGGTCTTGAATCTCATTCATAACTACTGGTTATTCTTATGTCTACTTCAGTCTTCTCGGATTGCTTTGGAGAGATGTGGTCTTGACTCAGCAAATCCCAATGTTTTCTATTACAAAATATTTTGCTTTTTGAAAAATACCCTATTAAAATTTTACAGTCCATTCCATGCTGGATTTCAAGGTGGTCTGATTTTGGGTTGAGCCAAACTCTGTGAAATTTTATTCCATTGAACCTTTCTCTTACATTTCATTTTTTTTAAAACAATGAAATGTTTGTGACTGGTTTAGAGTCTCTTTTCTGGCTTTATCCTGATGGCATCTGGAAGAGCTCATGGTTCCTATCACCTATTTGCAAATCTTTACAAAGTTGCAGTGGAGTGATCTTGCAAAGGATTGCTCCATTTTCAGTCCTTTCAAAAGTTTCAAATGTTCCTCTGGTACACAAGAATTCAAGAAGAGACATCTCTGAGTAACTGAGCCGGTACTGTCTCTAAGTAAGAGATTCTGGTTATTTTAAAGACTGTCTGTACAATGTGGAACTGTGCAAGAGTATTAGTTTTAATTTTAATTTTTTTTTTTTTTTTGAGAATGCTTGTGAGAATTCATATGATTTATTATTAACACATGTGGTTTCTTGAGCCTCTGAGCTTCAGAGTAAAGGTAGGGAGACTTCTCATGGGGGAATTACACTGAAAGTCAGAATTTCATTTTGCTAGGGACCAGCAAAGAACATGTCCCAGTCTTATTTTAAAGTGACATCCCTCCCTCTTTGTGTATGTAATTCTTCAGTCTTTTGCTCTCCGTGTTGTCTTTTATTTTTCCCCTGCACTCCACTACTACTTATTTTTTACTTTTTTTTTTGTGTGTGAGAGTGTGTCCTCCCTTTCTTTGATGTTTTTACTTATTTTTAAATGCCAATTTTAACTCATCTTCTATTGTCATATCTTAATCCTTATTTTTTCCTTCTCTGCTTTTATGTTCTCTATTTGTAAGCTGTTTAGAGCAGGACAGTCTGAGGTTTTTATATTCTGAGCTGAGGCATTTCCTGATCTCTAGTTCTTCCTGCAATGTCTGTAATATACCTAATAAGCTAACTGAATAACAATCTGGAGGCTACTGTTCATACCGAAGATTAATATGGAGTCCTTCAGGTGGAAGAGTGTGGGTTGGTTTGATTTTCTTTTGTTTTGGTTGGAGGTTTTTTGTGTCTTTATTTATTTGTTTGTTTGTTTACTTGTGTTTTTTTTGTTAGTTTTGGGTTTTTGTGGTTTTTTTTTTTTTTGCTACTGAGAAGGAAAGCTGCATATCTGTGTTCCAAGAGAGGAACTGGGAACTACTAAGTGATGAATATATTAATGCTTCTGTCAATTTTTTTTTTTAAAATTTGCAAGGGGCAGGGCAGTATCTTTGAGCAGCTCTATAGGGAAACAGGTGGTTTATGCATAAAAAGGAGGCTGACTCCTGGTCTCAGTGAAGGCGTTCTTTGCGACATAAGACAGAAAGGAAGCATTTTAACAGCCAGGTGACACAAGACTTCATGAGTGCATGTAGCTCATCTATATCAGTGCAATTTATTGTTTACAGATTTTAATATATATATATATATGGGCTTTTGTGGGTTGTTTTTTGTATGTGTAATGCTAGGAGTTCGTAAAAGTACGCTAGGGATACATTTCAGCTTCAGACTACACTTCCTGTATGAAGAGTACACAAGATACTGTCTTTTCTCATATACTTCTGATATATGAGACACAGAACTGGATAACAAAGTATGGAAAACTCTTGGTGTCTTCTACCTCTCTCTGAGCTGGGCTCTTCAGTGTATTCTGCACGGCCTTAGAGGGACTTTCTAGACAGCAGCATCGGCAGAAGTGAGCACTATCAGAGAGAATGGATAAGGGACAGATGTGCTTTACATTCTTATTTATTTATTTATTTTATTCACTACCTCAAATGAAATCCTGTGCACAATTTCAGAACGAATTTGAAGTTTTCAAAAGTACTGGAATTATTTGGGAATATAAGCTCTATGTCTGAAAATACTTAGGAATTTACAGGTCTAATTCCCGTTAGACCTAAATTGCTTTAGGACATAACACCTAGAATTTGAAAGCAATTTATATGCAGTGACATACCAAAATTCATCTCTTTAAAACACTGTTTAGTGATGAAGACACATGAAATATGAAGTTCATCTTATTCATGCATCTTATTTTGATTTTAAAGTAGTAGGCTGTTTTTAAAGAAACTTTAACGGTGAAAAGCAATGCAGAAGGTCTCCCCTGCCCCTAGTAAATGAAGATCAAGTCTGTTATTAAATGTTCTGTGCAAAACCAACCGTTTTCAGCATTTGTCCCTTTTGTTCATCTCTTCCCTTGGCAGGATGAATGGGTTTATGCATGAGGAGGAAAGGTAGATACTGTTGTGATTAAAGGTCATTCCTGCAGTTACTATTTTCAGTAAAGCAGCTATTTTGAGGGTTAAATATCTCCACCCTACAGCTTAGGATGGGCTTTTTCCAAAGCATAAAATTAAAAATAATATAAAATTTAAGGGTTATGGAACCTTCAGTTATTGCTGCTCGCATTGGATTAGTATTTTATATTTTTCTGAATAGATTGTCAGCCAATAATCTATTTCTTCTTATTCATTTTATTTAATTCTAAGATTTAATCATTGTGTGGGATATGATTCATAAATGTGTGCTAAAGCTTGCAGTAATTGTGAGAAAAGGATAATTTAAGCTTATGATGAGATCTGAAATACAGCTGCTGAGCAGGCACAATATTTAGTTTTAATAACTGTTTTTATATGATGCACTAGCAGTTTCTCAAACCTTGTTATAGAGAAATAATCTTTTCTGCTGTGTAATAAACTTTTTTCTATATTTGCCATTAAAATGAAATAAAGGATACCATCCTCAATTTAAAGGCAAACTCAATGCATTTTTGAAAAAAAAAAAGATACCAAATGAAAGCCATCCAAGTAACCTTAAAAGGCACCCCTACTCGTGAAGATGAAAAAATTCATGCTCAGGAATTAAATTAAAATTGCGCAGCTGTATTTTAAAAATCAGTAGATAAGTATTTGTTAAAGGACAGAACTGATAACATTGGTTTGCCAATGCATATGTGATTTCCTGTCAGGGAGTTGCATGGGTGCATGGGCTGTAGGAGCAGATGATGTATAACCTGAACACAACTGGAGGCAGTAGCACACCATCCAAAACAAAGGTATTCTGTGTGTGCTGTTAGTCAGTGTAGTAGTTTTATGCATATTGACTTTTGGAAGAAATTCTTTGTATCATAACCAGAAAGAATTCTTTCCTTCAATTGGAAAAGTCTAAGTAAGTGTCCGATTCTCTAATCCTGAGTATATAGTTATTATTCTAATAAAGTCTGTGATAATTTATCCAGACTTGGGTTTCATTACTACTGTTAATATTGCTATGTGCTTTGATATTCCACTCCATAGTAATCTGTAGCTCCAATTGCTTGTTCTTTGCATTCTTCCCAGCTCCCCCCATGGGAGACCTATGCAATGTGTTCAAACTTCAAAACTGATTCAACTAATTATCTAAGAATTTGAGCAGTTTGTTTCAAGCCGTGTAACTAATGAATTTAAACTGCTTTGTTAATTTGAGTCTTTTAGGAAGACAAGGTTTTGGGGCCTTCTAGATCTTTAATAATAAAACAGTGAAACCTATAACCTTTTATAACACCTATAAAAGCTAACTGGTCTTGAATAGATTCCTGTTTGTTTAATAGGCTGTGAAATCTCACAGTATCAGTTGCTGAAGATGTATTAATTTTTCAGGTATTCTCTTTTTGCATTTCCGTTTTCAAAGTAATAATATGGATTTTTAAATGATTTGAACTAAAATTTTGAACTTCAACTCTTATTCTGTGTTCTGGGATGGAATTAAAATAAGTGAGTTAAAAAGTTATTTTCATATGTTAGTAAAATATGTCCTGTATTTAACTACTTAGAAGAGAAGCCTTAACTTCTAAGCAAAACTAATTCTAGGCATATTTCAAAGCATGAGTACTGAGCAGACAAGTACTCTGTTTTGGTCATTTTTTTACTTAGGCTCTGCAGTGTTTTGCTTTTCTAAATTCAGGTCTAAAACTTCAGTACGATTGATTTGCATAGTTCATTTTAAGTCCATCTAAATCATAATGGTTTTTTTCTTTAAATCAGAGTGAACATTGGGTAGAGGATAGATATTGTGAAATTTGGCTGCTTTACCGAAAACGTTTGAAAGACGAAAGGTAACCATGTTTTATAACAAAACCATGTTATATGTAGCTGTAAAAGAAAAGTGAAGGCATATATCATTGTCATTTATGCAAGTAATTTACTGTGTGCACAGATTCCATTAAATGGAACATAAGAAAGTGCTTTAATATTTATTTAATGACTGCCTTAAATGAGAATTTGCAGTTAATTTCTAATGTTATTTTTGATCTCTGTTCTTCCTTTTTGCCCCTTTGACTCCAAAACAGAATAAATGACTTTTCCTTGCATAGGGCTGATAATAATACAGAAGTAAAAGTTAACATAAAATCCAAAAATATCTTGAGCAAGTATTTGGTAAATGTGAAGAAATATTTAGCTATGACACTTATTTACTTCAACTTGAAAAACAAAACAAAAAGCCTCTGTGAATATGGCATGTTTATATAGTTGTCCTCTAATTGTTGTTGTATCTTTTAATTTGCTGATCAGATAAATAATTTAGTAGGAAAGAAAGTTTTCTGCCATCCTGACTGAAGTGACATTTAACTTATTCTTTCTAAAAAATAAGTAGTAAACAACAGGTACATGTTCTTTCATACAATCAAAGGTAGTGGTGCTTTAGGCAGCAAAATATCCAAACATGTGGTGGGTAGATAAATTGCTGTGATCATTGATGACACAGATGTGCTGAGGTCCTTGCCTCCCATGTTCTACAGTTCTCCATTTCCTTTCCATCTCCCACTGGGAAGCTGGGGAAAATCATGCAATTTCTGATGTTCTTCATGTTGTTCATGGCTGGAACTTCAGGAAGAGAGAATGTCTCAGCCTCTAATCACAGAATCACAGAATGTTAGGGATTGGAAGGGACCTCGAAAGTTCATCTAGTCCAATCCCCCTGCCGGGGCAGGATTGCCTAGACCATATCACACAGGAACGCGTCCAGGCGGGTTTTGAATGTCTCCAGAGAAGGAGACTCCACAACCTCTCTGGGCAGCCTGTTCCAGTGTTCAGTCACCCTTACAGTAAAGAAGTTTTTCCTCAAATTTAAGTGGAACCTCCTGTGCTCCAGCTTGCACCCATTGCCCCTTGTCCTGTCAAGGGATGTCACTGAGAAGAGCCTGGCTCCATCCTCTTGACACTTGCCCTTTACATATTTATAAACATTAATGAGGTCACCCCTCAGTCTCCTCTTCTCTAAGCTAAAGAGACCCAGCTCCCTCAGCCTCTCCTCATAAGGGAGATGTTCTACCCCCTTAATCATCTTCGTGGCTCTGCGCTGGACTCTCTCTAGCAGTTCCCTGTCCTTCTTGAACTGAGGGGCCCAGAACTGGACACAATACTCCAGATGCGGCCTCACCAGGGCAGAGTAGAGGAGGAGGAGAACCTCTCTCGACCTGCTGACCACACCCCTTCTAATACACCCCAGGATGCCATTGGCCTTCTTGGCCACAAGGGCACACTGCTGGCTCATGGTCATCCTGTTGTCCACTAGGACCCCCAGGTCCCTTTCCCCTACGCTGCTCTCCAACAGCTCTGTCCCCAACTTGTACTGGTACATGGGGTTGTTCTTGCCCAGATGCAGGACTCTACACTTGCCCTTGTTATATTTCATTAAATTTCTCCCCGCCCAACTCTCCAGCCTGTCCAGGTCTCTCTGAATGGCTGCGCAGCCTTCCGGCATCTCAGCCACTCCTCCCAGTTTTGTGTCATCAGCGAACTTGCTGACAGCGCACTCTAATCCCTCATCCAAGTCATTAATGAATATATTGAATAGTCCAAGTCATTAATGAATATATTGAATAGATAACAACAATATATTGAATAGATAATAACAACATGATGCAATTGAGACACAATCACTGAAAGGTACCCAGTTATGAATTGATTCCAGTTGTTTTGATAGTCCATGAGATCTCAGTGTCTCATGGAGGTAAACAGCACGTTCCCTTTTGCTGTTGGGAAATGTGCCTAAACCATGCAGCTCTTTAATAGGCACTGCTGGCAATTGTCAAATATATGTATTCTGCTAGCATGCCTTAGAGAATAAAAGCTGGCAATTTCTTTCAATATCATTTAAATTTGGAGAGAGCAGGGAGCTAGAAAACATTGGAGTTCTTGTTATTTGCATGCTTTTTTTTTTCTGCATTAATCTGACCTAATAATATATTGTCATTCTACTTCAGATAGTTGGGAGTACTTTTGAAAACCAGGATCCTCCAAACCCATTAATCACTCCTGTTCTTTTCCATGCTTGTGACTTTCTACCATTTTGATGGTCCTTGCCAGCTGAAGCTTCTGTTATTCAGGAATTAAGAACTGACATTACTGCTACTAGAAAAAACATGGCTACTTTCACAGCTATAAGTCTTGTATATTGTGCGAAACCATGTGTCTGTTGCTATTCATTATTGCATGATTTCGATTGCTGTGGAAGCCTGAGCTCCTGCTAGAAAGGATAAGGGCTTCTCAGTGTTAGGGAACTGCTCATTTGTGAATAGAAATGGCAGTTACTCTCATGGTAATTTTTTTTTTTTCTTATGACTAGACAGAATTTCATTTATTTCAATTTTGTGCTGTCACTGAGCACCACTGAGAAGAGTTTGGCTCCCTCCCATCAGATATTTCTACATGTAAATAAGATCCCCCTGAGCCTTCTCTTCTCCAGGCTGAATACTCACACCGCTCAGTCTCTCCCTGTATGGCAGGTTCTTCAGTCCATTCTTCATCCTTGTGGCTCTTTGCTGGCCAAAGTCTGCTCTTCTGAATTCCAGAGTTGTGATATGGCTTTTTGCCTCGTTTCCTCCTTTTGGAATCCTGAACTCCACCATCTCATGGTCACTGCAGCCATAGTAGACCCATGGTTACAGGAGCTAAATCCTTGCTGTCAATAGTCAGTCTTGGCTGTAGAATCAATTGTTGACTTGCAGGATCCATCCACTCATCCTCAAGCTCTTTCCTTCACCAGTATGATTGAAGGGAAGACCACCTGTGCCCCATTCCCTTGATCAAAGGCCATGCAGTCATGTCTGATATGTTCCAGGTCTCCCCATCAATTTCACTGGTGCCCATGTGGAAAAGTAGCAGGGCCAAGGATCGAACAAGCTGCATCGGTCTCTCAACAGCATCCTGGATCAAAGCCTCAGGAAGCAGCAAACCTCCCTAGATGAAGGGTCAGGTTGGCAAATGAGGTTCTCTGTCCCCTGCAGCAGGGATTTACTCACTACTATCACTTGCTGTTTCCTGGTGTTGCTTCACAGCTCATGCTCAGCCAGCACAGCTTCATTGTCCAATTGTTTTTTCATCTTATGAACACTCTGAAGCTTCTAAATTTCTTAGTTAGGAATATATTTGCGTTACATTTGCTATTGGCTGGGTGTATTCATTTTTCTTACTGTAATACCACAGCAGCCAAGGAGGCATGCCCTTATTGGATTGTTAGCAGCATGGAACAGGGAGGAGCTTCTTTTGCAGCAGCACTGTGAAGTCTGAGGCATTTATTTGTACACAAATGTTCTGTAGCGATGGCTGTTCTTTGTATTCTAGATTGTGCAATAGTATTTTTGCTTTGAGTAGTATCACTCATTGAATTGGGGTAACTAGTTAAGATGTACTGCAGTTGTTCTCAAGCACACTTTTCTGTGTTTCATTACTGTGCAAGTCAGAGCATGAATGAAGATTTGGCATATGGCCAAATCTTAAATCAGCATTGAGTATGGAGTAGGCTGAGGTGCTCACCTCAAACTGAGAAATCAGAAAGTTGACTTGAGTCCAATAATACAGACATATGTTACTTTCATATAACTTGAGAGTTATGTCTTTCATTAACCTTCACACAGCTTTCTTCCACCCCTGCCCCCAGTTCTGTTGTCTGAAGTTAACCTAATGTATGCCTCCAGAGTATTGAGAATTGTCGTTTATCACAGTAAAGTCATGATTTGGAAGCTGGCAAACATTTCTGTGTTGTAGTTATTGATCCTGCGTGTGTTCAAATGGCTTGTTAAAGGCAGTAAAAATATTATGCTCTGATACCTGGTTTGGGCATATACAAACGTACATTTTGTACATATAGATAGATGTACATATACCTCTCATATAGTCACCTGTTCTGCTAGTGTCCTGCTGCTGAGATTTTTGCTGAATAAAAGCAGAAAGCATGAAGTAAGCTGTGAAAGAAATACTGTGCTACAAGGTGAAACTGGCCAAGGCCCTTGTCCTGCTCCCAGCCAAGTTCCGATAGGATTGATGTGTCCTAAAAACAAACCAAAACATTGCAGAGATGGATTATTGATTTTAAATAACTGTTAGCTATGAAATCAGAATCTAAATGTGGATATTTACAAATAAGAAAGATGGTTATGGATTTTGTTGGCGCCTTTCTCTATTTAATAAAGTTCCCCTGAAAGTGGTATCTAAGAATATTGTGTTTGGAGAGGGACGTGTGAAAGAAGAAAGAAAAGCTACTTTCTGGTACTTTCAAAACATTTCTGTTTTCCTTGATTATGTTATTCTATAACAAAACAGCAGAAGCTAATTATGTCATATTATAAATTAATCTGAAAGGTCTTGTGATATTTTTAAATATTTGTCTAAATTTATATTTAATAGGAATTTATCCTTCAATACGTACTTTAAAGAAAATAGCAAATATTTTCTTTTATTCTGTGCAAGTTATATTTTCAATATACAGAATTCTCAGTATACTAAAGCAAGATAGATGTCAGCATGCTGTATGAATTATTAAAATACATTTTTATATGTATTTTTGACAGCTTAGTGAAAATAATTAATATTAATGTTAGTTAATAAGTTAATGTGGAGTGCAAAACCAGCTATGTGTTAACATAGGACTAAGTAAGCTCAGCTGAATTACCTGTCAGTTGCAATGAGCTAAGAACATACATACAGATGGCTAACAGGGATCCATTGATGGCAATAATTTGCTTGTTCGCTGCACCCTGCAAGACTGAGGTGGAGTATGAAAAAGGGTTAAAAGGTGAATTGCTAGACATTAATATGGCTGCTAAAGACAGAACAGACACTCTAGTGAACATTGGAGCATGTACATCAATTTCTATTATATTCTAGCAATTGCAGTCAATATCTCATTGTTTTTAAATTGATTCTATTTATTTCTAAATATTTGTTTTGAGATTTCTGTAAAGTCTTATAGAATTAACATTAAATCAAAACAGAAGTTGCTTTTCAAGAAAACTTCCCCTGTCAAAAGTTATAGGATATATTTAGCAAGTTAGCAGTCTCTGTTAGGACACTCATAAATGTCAGCTGTAACTTTGTTTTTTCTTTTCAGAGGGAAGGGTTCATTTATTTGATGAAATCTCTGCTAACTCTTGGACTTTCAGATTAATGGTAAATCCATGCTCATAGTAAAACTATGAAGTAGAAATACTATACTAAACTTCAACATTTCAGCATGTGCAGTCCCATCTGTGTGTTCTATTGAACCAGAATAGAAGAGAAAAGAAGTTACATGGACACCTTCATTGTCTATTTTATTCTTGTGCTGAAATATCTTGATTACCATGGCTAAATAGAAAACTATCACTTTTGTATTTTGTTTTGAACAGGTTTTCAATTCAAGTTGCTGCAACAGCAGAGAATTGTCTTCTTACTTTGTACCCGTATTTGGCATTTCACCGCTCTGATCAACAAATTATCTTAAGAAGCAGTAAGCAGTCAACATTCTACCTCTTAAAATTATATTATGCCCAGTAGTATTATCAATGTTTTCAGTGTGATAACAGGGATATTATCGTCAAGATAGTATCTCCTCATTAATTACAAGGGGATACTACAATGAAATTTTTAAAACAGTTTAATAGCTTTTGTTTTCTTGTTGAAAATGAGGAAAACTTATATAAATGATTAGATAATGTTTATTGAAAAATATTGGACAAGCCTAAATCTTACAGAATGTTTTGTGAAGTTTTTAAAGTATGAGTAGAGAACACAGCCCAAACAATAGAGAATAAATTAACATAGTTTAAATTATATTGATAGAGAGGGATCATCAGTAATTCCTTGGACAACAATTGGGTATATTTTGAAGAAAGCAAAAGAGAAGAAAGCCATATGATGTTATGATAAAATACAGTCATTATTTGCCTGTTGGAAGTAGTTTTCAGGTTTTTTTTAATTGCTGTCCTTGAAGACTGGAGAGCATAACCATATTTTAAGGCCTAATAAAAGCCTGCTATCAGAGACTAGAAATATTTTTATCTGCAATGTGTGTCTCTGCCTGCCTCTCTGTCTCTACATCTCTGCCTTGTTGTTGTGTTCCCCCTCCCCAGCCCTGTCTCTGCCTGCCTCCTGCCCCTCCCCTTTCTGCCTGCCTCAGTGATTGTGATCTCTTTATGTGTAGCTGTGTTTATGGGAAGAGATTAGGATCATTGATTAATTCAGGTCAGAATGGATCTCTAGGGGTCATCTAGTCAAACCTCCTGCTCAAAGCAGGTTCAAGTATGGGGTAAATTACTGTATTTTTATAGTTGTTGGGATCTGATATATTTTGATGAAATAGACAAGTTTTTCAGATAAGCAAGTCATTCCTTAGGTCTGAAATAGATTTAGCTTTGAAGACTGTAAATTCTAAGACTGCATTAACTTAAGTGTGTTACTTGGACTATCTAAGAGAAAAGAGAGTTGGTACTTGTGAAGTTGAAAAAGGGATTAGCAAGAAAACAAGTAATGATTCTTTTAAATTTTTTTTTTCATATAGAAGATAGGTATAGGTACCATATCATTAATGGATCATAGCACAATTAAATGAAGATAAGAAAGGGGGAAAATATTGTCTCTTATAAATGTGTGATGATTTTATTTTGTGACCAATAGATCATTTTTGCAAACTTGTCTTTTGAAGATGCTTTGTAGGTTTCCCTTGAGGATTAAGCCAAAAAAGGAGTAATGATATAAGAATTCATCTCCCATTAATAATGGGATATTTCTGTCCTGTATTGATTGTTTATTTGTTTGTTTACACTATTAGTTTGTATCAGTTTTGAAGCAAGTCATTACTGCTAAATTTCTTGAACCTGTTTTATGTGGTTTTGTATAGACTGTTTTGGTGTGGAATGCTGTTTAAGGTGACCAAACCATATCTATACAACACAGTGGCTTTGAAAGCTATTCAGGAAGGCTTTGCTTCCACATATCTGACACCATGCTCTTGTGTTACTTGCTCCAAACCAAGTTGTTACTTAGAATTCTTAAATTAGAGCTGTTCTGATTGATAGGTGCTTTTCAGCAAGCGTGAAGACCCATCCTGTAAAACATACAGTTAATGGAAAAAAAATTGCATGTGATTTTTTTTTTTTTTTTTGTCCCCGGCCTAATGACCAAAGTGAGATTTTCATCATGAGACAAATGAGAACTGTTACTTGATTAATTGAAGCACAAAATAGAAAAATATAGAAGCAGATATCTGTTTATAAACTGTTAAAGCATAGACAATAAAATATGTTTTCTTAACTGGAGCTTGTAATCTTGTTTTATAGACAGTAAAGACTACAGTAGTGGAGAAGTTGTTCTGCGTCCATGTTACACTCCGCAATCACTTTCCTGTAGTATTTCCTCAAGTTCCTTTGGAGCAGTCACTGACTCAACCTATGAAGATTCTCAGTCTGGTATAGTGCAGCTGTCCATGTTAAACACTTTGAGCTCTTACAACTGCTTTTCAACTTACTGCTTTAGAGAGAGATGTTTCACATTTGTAAGATTTGCCTGAAATGCTTCTGCACATATAATCAATGAATATTGCGGACACCCATGGTGACACCATGGGAAACCTGGCCTAGAGTACAGAAGCAGAAAAAACTCTCCTTCCTTTTAGCAGACTAAGTGGAAGGGAAGTCAGTCAAACTGTTTAAAAAAAAAAAAAAAAAAAAAAAAAAGAGAGAGAGAGAAAACGAACAAAAAAAAATTGCAAGGTCCCATTTGCAATAACATGGCCATGGTGGAGCCAGAAGAAAAATAACTACTGAACAAACCTAAGGTATTAATTGCTAAGAAGGGTATTGTTTCTGTAGTCATGAACTAACCAACCATATACGCTTTGTAAATATGTTATAATCTGCAAAGGTCTAGTTGTACACTCAGGTTGGACTTTGACATTTTTATTGCATTTATGAAGTCCTATATAAAAACCACTGTTGTCAGCAGGGCTGTGGTGGGTTGAGCCTGGCTGGATGCCAGGTGCCCAGCGAAGCTGCTCTATCACTCTGCCTCCTAAGCTGGACAGGGGAGCGAAAATATAATGAAAGGCTCATGGGTCGAGATAAGGAAATTTGTTCTGTTGTTATCTTTATGCAATATTGTTGTTGTTGTTGTTGTTAAAGACTAGTAGTTGATAAAATATATAATCTAAGTTTTTACTGTGTCAGAATTTAGGAGAGAGAAGGCCTAACAGAGGGGAGAAAAGTCTGAAGGCTTATAGATTGGGTTGTAGGCTTAGTTATACCTATACAATACCTGATAAACTGAACACAAGTCAGTTACTGAGCCATGATATGTGATTGGGGTGGAGAACTAGCATTGACTATCTGGTAAACCTATACCTACTGGAACTGTATGTAAGACTTTTTCTTTAAGATGGCTGTCTGTGGTTTTGTAAGCCATGCCTGAATTTATTTTTTTCTGATTGGGTAATAATTTTTTCTTTAAGAGAAATTAGATTCCAGGAATATAATTTGTTCTATTCCCAAGATGTGTACATGTCACTTAAATTGTTTACTCCTGAAATAAGTTGATCATTTGTTGTCTGACAGGTTTTTTTTTTTTTCTGAAAACAGTTGTGTGTTAAAAAAAGTAAATTGTTTTTACTAGACACAAATAGGAAAATAAGCAACCTTTCTGGATTTTTTTTTTTTTGCGTATCATTCAGAGTCAGATACTACTTTTGAAAGTGAGAGTGATGAAAAGACGAGTGAAGAGAGTGAAGCCAACAGTCAAAGTGATGGGAGAGAAAATAAATTTGAATTATCATTTCTTCCTGATGAAGACAAAGAGGAGTATATCTTCTTTCAGAAAACCCTAACTGCTGTTAAGAATTGGTTCACCCTCTTTGGTTGGCCTAAGGGACAAAATCCTATTTCAGTACCATATTCACTAAGACGGTAATTCATATCTGCTTAAAGCTAACTTACGTCTGCCTAATTAAATGTTAACATATATACTAAAGTGTTTTGGATATGATCTGAGTAATATAAACACTCTAATGCATATTAAAATTGTAGCATCTATGTGCTGTTTATATGAAAATGTCATTCAGGTGTTATTTTTAATTTTCTGAAATATATTTCCAACTATGATGCTCTGATATATCATAATGAGGTATATGTTAAATATGCAGTTCAAACTATATGTCACCCTCTTAACTGAAATTGATTCTCCTCCCAGAATGAACACAGTTCTAGCAATTGTCCCTTCTTTGGTGGCATAAATAAGTGTTTTAACAATATGTCTTTTTCCCCCCCACGTGCTCTGAAGATCAAGAAACAGATGGGAAAGCAAATTTCATAATCAACAGTCTTGCAAACACCCTGGAAATATATAAGTCATAGTGGCATCCCTTAGTTGATCTTATCTAGCTTGCTACTAAATAATGAAGAAGTAAATCTCCTGGGACACAGACACATGAGCATTTATAAACATGATAGAAATCAAACTTATGTTTGGCAGAAAGCAGTGACAAACACAAATTTATTTATGAAATATTTCACATATACTTATTAAATATTCCATGCAGTTCAAAATTCTTACATTATTATGAAAGTTCTGTAAAAAGGAAAAAGTACAGTACTTTTCAGCTTTCTTGCTGCTGTTTTTACTTCATGATTTATTAGAATTATCATCGTGATTATATATAATGTTAGCTTGTTTTGTGCATTTAAAAGAATAATATCAGAAACTTCTTCTCTCTTAGTAATGTGTATAAAGTCCAGATGACCTCTTCGCGAGAAAAGGTTTTTAAGCAAAACCTTGGCAGAGATACTAAGACTGTTTGTGACATGTTATTCCATCTGAGCGGACAGTTGTTACCAGGCACTGCATCGAGCCAGTCATTGCCCCTTGATCCAGTTGAACGAATGTTACAGCTCCACTGGCAGCATTCTACATTGCTTGCTTTCCTTAAGTAAGTACATGTATGATAACCTATGCCTGTCTTTTCTTTCCACTTTTTTTGTTAGCATAGTTCAAACATAATTCCAACTGAACAATACACAGTAGGTTTAGGGTTTCCCTTATACTGTATCTTTTGTGTTTTAAGATTTAAGTAATATATTTAAATTAATTTTTACCAAGGTTATCCTCTGCAGTTTATGCTAATAAAGGTGTCCTTTGGTAGAGTTATATCCAACACAGGACTTCCACAGGAACTCTGCTCCCTTAATTATGAAAGAAGATGACTCTCAACCTCATTTCTTAGACAAACTCAGTAGATAGTCGGACCAGGTTTGTCATTAATGATCTTACTGTTCCACTAATGCTCTTTGTCCTGTAATTACTGGCTTTAGGAAAAATTTTGTAGACTTTGTTATCTATTAGTCTTTTATATTAATAATATACCAAGAAATGGAAGCACTGCTACTGGTGCTGAACAGATTTAGCTAATAGCTATCTTCATGGATAATCTTATCTTGTCACATAATATGGAACGACTGTCAAAGACAGTGCAAATCAAAAAAGGCTAATAAATTCTTCTTCATCCTTCTTGGCTGTCACTGCTGTGAAACAGAGAAGAAAATTAACTTCAGAGAAAGTCTAATGTCATGACATCCTCAGAGATCATCAGAAGCCCCGAAACACAGTATCTCTGCTTCTTTTTACCATCCTCACCTAGTGTTCAAGAGGCTGTAAAGCCATTTAGAAACTGTCATTTACATGCTGTTCTAAATACAAGCTTTCCATCCGAGAATAACGAACAGTGATATAGCTGTATCTGAACTCATAATGAGACCAACACACACTGCTTATTATGTAACAGAAGGGCCAGTAGCTGCAGTGATATACCAGCAGACCCAACATGCAATGTGTCTGATGTTTTAAGGTCTGAAAGCATAATGATACTCAGTGTATCAACACTGAATACATTAACAGGTATCTTTTCCAGGGTATCTATCAACAGAAATATTCCAAATAATGATAAATTACAACTTTTAAAGTTTTATGGAAACAAGAAACTGGGCTGTTTATCTACCATTATCTCAAATACCTCTTTCTGTTTGGTTATAGAATTGTACTTTCAATAATTCCGTCTTCCTGGGAACACTGAGTTCCCTCATTAAATCCCATAAGCTTTCTCAATGCACTGAATCAAAAAGCCTGATGGAAAAGTGCTCTGCACAACTTGTTAAATTTAGCTATCTTAAAAAAAGATGTCTTCACATCAGTAGCAGAATGACTGCTATCTATAGCAGAGCAACCAAGTCTCTAGACACAGTGAAAATCATGGGCTTTGAGATAAAGTATTTACAACGTTAACAGGGAAATGAAAGCAAAGATTTCCTCTGGGTCCAACAACACTGGACCTGTATTTGCAACTTTCATCCATTTCATTTGTTTTTAAAAAGAGGCAGAATAGAATTCTTCTGTGCATCATAGATAATATAGTGGCAGATGATTTGGAGGAGCCATTGCAGCAATGGCAGAACAATATCTTTGCCTATCTTCAGTAATGAAGAACAATGCTTACAGATTCCTGTTGTTTTCACAACTTCAACATCCATTCTGAAACTAAATAAAGGAATCGATGGATATATCCCATTATATTTTGCCATTGTATCTTAAAGGCTAGAGCCATTAGGCAGTGGACTGCTGAAGAATGTCTTGCCATCATATCAATTGAAAACTCTCAATAATGCCACCCTGATGATTCTTCTGAAGGAGTGTTGCATCCTTCTGGAGAGCAAGACATTGAGTATGTGGCGATATGATGCTGAACGGTTCTCTAAGTAGATTCAAGAGATTTTCTTATTTATCTAATCAGTAAGTTGATGTTTTCCTGAGATCAGAGTGTCAAAAAACTTCTTTAGTTCCAGCCCAAGGAAAATCCTTTCTGTTGCCACTGCCTTAGGTCTAGTGTTAAGCTAATACTCTGCACAACTCCTAGGAGAGCAGTCAAGAATAACTTCAAGACATGCTTCCTCTTTTGAATCCAGTCACACTTGTTAACAGTTAAGTTTCATTAATCCTCGTATAGGCAGCTCAATTGATTCTGCTCAGTTCCTATCAAGAGAGAGACAAGTGTCTAACTACTTTTCAAGGGTGGAGCTGATGTACCTTTCAGAGCCTTTCACCCTGCAGTATGGCATTTTTGAAGCCTAATTCAAATTAACATAGACTTTGACTTTGGTCTTTTAGGACTTATATTTCTTCGGTCTAGCTTCAAATGTGTTAATATCTCTTCTGTAACTCATTGTTTGATGGATGAGGTCAGTATGAAGGAACCAAAATAACATCACTTTCATTGGATGACCATTAGTCATCTTCCAAGTTTGAGCATGCCACCCAATATCTACGAGTATACCAAAAAGCCTTTTTGGTTGTTGTCAGCTCTGGGAAACACTTCTTTTCCTCACCCTGATTGTGTCAGGTGGCTTGGGCAGACAAGGTAAATTCTTAGCACTTTTTGATTTAGATAAGAGTGGTGCGTATGCTGTGAGGCGGGGAGTATACTTTTTAATATGACCCAGTTTACTGAGTCATTGCACCTGAGAGAGAGAGAATGTCTCTATACTGTATTTGACTCAAGTTTGTTTATTGTAAAATGCAAATAGAAACATTTATTCATAACATTGAAAATAAACAACACAAGTGGAAATATTTCTTCAAGATATAGGTGAAGAAACAGAAGAACGTCATTAATCTACTTACATTAAGGTTGTACCAGGAAGGTCTTCCAGCATACCTTATTTTGTTTATATTCTGGCAGCTTCTGGCAAGGAGTCAGTCAGGTTTCTGTCCTTTTGCATACTTTATGCTTGAAGCTACTGCTAGCAAGCTTTGTTCAGGAGCTTCCATCAAAATATTCATTCACAGAAGTTTCCTTCCAAGAGTTTTCATGGGATACTTTTGGAGAACTCCTAGATAGGGTCAAAATTTTCTCCTAGTGGAGCCTGATGGCTCTTATGTCCAGTTTTGTCATTGAGATTTTCCAGGGAATCTAGGCATCTTGAAACTAGCATACCTGATGTTAGTTGTCTAGTTTAAAATGATCATGAGTATTGGGATAAGTGTTTCCAACCTCTTTTGCTAAGCATAACAGCAATTGGAAAGAAATACTTAAGTGTTTCTAAGGTAGTGTCTTGGGCAATTTAATAGCTAAATTTTAATAAAAGCCTTCAGTCTTACTGAGTTTTGTCTGTTAACTCACTGACATATTCAGAACAGAATTGGAGCAGCAGCCAATTGGTCAAGGCTAAGTTTAAGCGCCTCTGTACATGGATACGTCAAAGACTGATGATTGATGAGTCTGATGATTGGAAATGAAGTAGTAATACATAACAGTCCTAGCAAAATGATACAGGTTGCCACAGAAAAGCGGTTCTAACTGGACTCCTGTGCTTATATGTTTGATGCTAGATGATTAAATTGATGCTCAGTATGTGCTTAGCATTACCACATCCTGTTAGTTTCTGCCTCTTCTAGTTTGTGTGAATCCTATCAGATTTCTTCATTGTTCCTGATTTATGGAAATTCTTTTCCTGCTTGTGCATTTTAGGATCACCTAGAATGTTTGCATTTCTTCACAGGTTGTTATTTAAGAGTGTTTTTATAGATCATAGTACAAAAATGTCTGATATCTGCACTACTGGCACAACTGTATGTAATGATGGTAAGACATCCAGAGCCAGCCTAGATATGAGTAATTAATCTGTGATCTGCTATCCCTGCATGTTCATTGTGATTTGTGGAAAGTGCAAATACCCTCCTGAGGAAGCCCAGAAGAGCACTCTGAGATTAGAAACATACAGTCCTGTTTTCTTCTTCCAACCACAACTTTCTGGTCAAATAAAACATAATTAATCTTTCAAATTTTCCACTTGCTAAAGCAGGTGGGTGTTTGCTGTTTCAAGCAACATTCCAAGTATCAGTTTTATTTTCCTTCCCTCAGAAGGTTTCATTGGTACATGACCACAGCAGTAAAGGAAAAGTTTGGGTATTTTACAATACAACTAACTAATTTGTTGCAAACTTTGTGTCTTGAAGAAAAACATATTAACAGTGTGAAAATGCTGATCGTGGAGAACTGACATCATGTTAAATATTGACTGTAATGAGGAGGAATTTTTTAAGAAAGTCTTCCTCAATAACAAAATGCAGCCGATTATGAGAACATTCAGTTATATAGAACCCATCTTTACTATGATGTCATGTAACGTTATATAGCTTTCTGAAGATCAAAATTGTAGATTACACCTATTCCCATATATCTACTAAGTAAAAACATTGAAAGAAAGATAGGACACCTGAAAAGGTGAATGTTGTATAGCCTCCTTCTTTTATCATTTGGGGAATAACTGAAGTTTTAAAGGGATTTCATGGAACAGAATCTGAGTTAATGGAAAATGGAAATTTCAGACATGGTGAGTTTTAGAACCAGGCTACTAACTTGATGTTATTTTGGGTCCTTGATTAAAATATTTGTGTTTTAAAAAACATTCTAGATAACTGTATAAAGCATGGAATTTCAATAATCTGAGAAGATAATGTCACTATGTAAAATAGAGACAAAAAATATGCTGTTACCAGCATAATATAATTCTGTGGGAAGAGAAATAAATTGTCATGATCCCAATTTCAAACTGTGATGTATGACTTTTAATGTACAAAGTAAATTGAATTTGGACTGTATGGTACCGGAAATGTATGATCACTTAATTTGAATGAGAAACTGGTTATATAACAAGAACAGCTCATCTGATTGTTATTCACATTAACCTTGTGAAAAACACAGAGAACAATATAAATCTAGGTAAGCTAGGATAATCTTTCTGGCCTAAAAGTCAGGAAACTTTTCTGCTCTTCTGACAAAAATAAACTTAAGAATTCTTCATTATTTTCCTCTCTTTCCAGCAACATTTGTTTCAAATGAGTCATTTGAGGCAAAGATATTCTTTCTTCACTTGGAAGTTAGCTTTTTTTGGTTTCAGTCTAATGAAGATGCCTTTTGTTATTACAATTACTTTTCGTATTGCATTTATTAGTCACTTGAGAACACATGGCAGGTCAGTTTATCAATTAATGGAGTTTTGAAATACCTTTGCTTACACCCATAAGACTTCCAATATCAGACCTGCAGACAGATAAAAGCATCATGAAGTTTTAGTTCTACTAACATTATGTAACACTGGTCCTTTGGCTTTCACATGGAAATGGGTATTACGTGTTTTGATGCTTTGTGCTATAATAAATCCTTTATGGAGGAGCAATTCTCATAAAGAAGGCACTCTGTTCAGAGTTGTATGTGCTTTTAGTGTTTAGTTGTAGGCATAGGAATTGAACATGAACTTCGTAAATAGAAGCTATCTAAAGCAATTAATAGAACTGGATCATTAGTCCAACGTGTACTCAGATAGAACTCAGAAGAACTTACACATAGGTTGAGCATGTTGAAAAACTTTGATGGCTCTTAAGAATTGTCTTTCCTATTAACTTTTCCTGCTTTACAATTTCAGAAGCCAAGGAGCATATCTTCCCTATGTTATGCCAGAATTTCTGCTTGAACCTGATGATTATAAGAAATGGATTAAAGTGCAAACTGTACTGAAGGTAGGTTTGGGGTTTTATGTTTTATTTTTGTTTTGTTTCAGTTTTTGTTCCTTTTTTTTTTTTTTTAACAAAGACCATGTGCTTCATGTCAATCCTTTGAAGACTAATGGAAGTCCTCTGTGGACCGTGAGTATTTCTACTGTGGTTACTGTTTTGGATTGCATAAACCTAAGCACACGTGTGAGATTGAACAGAAATTTAAGCTGACACTAACATTTACACCCTCCTCCCTTGGTTTTTCTCTTCCATTCCTTCTGATACTGCTGATATCCACGATCATTTTCCAACAGATATGTTTTCTCAAAGTAAAATAATTTTACTGCTTTCTACTAATTTTTCTATTAAAAAAAATAAAAATATCCTTTGTGTTGCCTCTCTGTGCTGATTGCTGCTTTCAACTCCTGTCAATTCTGTATTGTGCTTCTTATTCCTGAGATAGCAGCAAACTAAATGGTTCTAATGCTGATCACTATTGCACTATAGTAGAAGTTATCAGTCATTCATGCCATTGATTCATCATTGTCCTCTTGTGAATTTCCTATCCAAACTGCTGAAATGAATATCCAAAATAAATGCTATTCCTTTATCTGAAGGGTCACACAGCTGAGCTTAAAAAAGGAGATGTGAAAAACTCAGACATATTTAGCGACAAGTATCTGTTCATTCTGGAGGACAGCATATTTGAGACAATGAGCAAACGAGCTTGGACAGATGTGCTACTGCAGATATACAAGGTAAATTGTAGATACATTTACTACTTAAATTCTGAAGAACTGATAGCAAAGAACTTGTTCTGAAAAAATCTGTGGTATATTCAAGTTCTTTTTTTTCCAAACAGATCTTTAAAACTCAATACTTTTAAGTACTATTTCTAGTACTTCTTACAGTAACAGTTTAAAGACATCTTCAAACCAAAAATAAAAAATGAATTTTTAATTTGATAATTTCTGTAGTGTATCATTAACTTTTTTTTTTTATATTGTTAGAAATGGGGTCTGATGAGGTTTTGTTTAAACTTAATAAATCAAACCAGTGAAGGAATAATATTTGTATACTATGTTCAAATAAATCTTCTGATTTATTTAGTATGATTAGGTAATATGAAAACATTACCTAATTAATCTAAGCAAAATATTTTCTCTGCATATTTTCACAACATTATCAGAGAGTGGCTAGACTGTTAACAACAGTCAAACCCAGTTGTGATTATTCTGCTCCTTCAAAGATAAGATTATAAGATATGAAATCAAGCAGCTGATAGTTTGATGCTCACCTGTTCTTTATAAGAAAAAAAATCAGGTCATTGTTGTGGAGAATACCAATGTCTTCATTGAAGTTTTGGCTTAGAGAAAAAAATTTGTGAGGGTTTTTTTTTCATTTGTGAGGGTGTTTTTTTTTTGTTTTGGTTTTTGTATGCATGGATGTGCAGTTGTTTATTGTGGGGTAGCAGAACGGTTTGTCCAAGATGTCTGTGGTTAGGGGGAAGATGAGAAGATGCAGGGAGAAAGTTGGAGGTTTATTGGTTATGTTCTCATAAATGAAACCTTCTTGCCTTGAAAGGCTTAAAATGTAAAATGAAATATAAGACAGGGTGTGGGAAATGACTTGAAGCTGCGTAGTAAGTGCTTACTTATATCTGTGGCCTTTTTTAATCTTCTAAAAATGTTGATATGATTAAATACTGGTTTTCATGTGGCAATGGTTCAGCTTTGCTGGTGCCTCAATTTTGCTCTAAAACTTTTAATCCTTTTTATCCCTTTTACCATTTTCTTCCATGTGTGCACGTCAAGTGCAAAATTTATCTTTTTAAATAAACTTTGTAGCCTTTCCAATATCTGAGAGCAAAGTATCATCATGAATTTACACTAATGTAGGTGTGGGCAGCAACTGAAAGAACATGTCTTAGATGGTGGGGAAAACCAGGTTTTCCTGGCTGCATTTTGCTGCCCCTTTCCTTATGCTAGAACTAGTGGAGTAGCGTGATGCTTCCAAATAGATCTTTCATCTCTCTGACCATTGGTGTAGACACAAGAATGGGACAGAACATGTGGCTGCTGGGGATATGAAAGAGTTCAGGTTTAGATCAAACAAACCTGTTGTGAAGATGTGCTCTTCATCATTCTAGTTCTGTTTCATGCATGAGAAGCATGTTTCAGCTTCTCATTCATTGTTCCTTCATCTTTCTGTCCTATAATAGTACATTTTTTACAGCCTTATAACATCACATTTATCTTCTTTGTCTCTCCTGCTAATGTTTTAGGAATTATACATCTCTGCTTTACTTTTTTATTGTAGTCTTATGCAGTTTTGCTAACATGGTATTTAATTCAATATAATAAAGCATAAACAGAATTCTTAAGATGATATGACTTTACACTGGAACTAGTCACTTAACATTCAAAGTCCTGTTCTCTCTTCCATACTCTTTTGTTCAAACCCATTCTTGACAGGGGTGACCATGACTGCTGCTGAACAAGATTTATTTATTTATTTTATTAAATTTGTAAGGAAAGCATCAGAACAATAAAGAAAAACAGGATATGTCAAGACAGCAAGACTGGTTTATGCAAAAAATACTTATTTGGGCTAGTGTTGAAATATTCTGAAGTTAAGAGAATGTTTTGTAGCTTAAAAGCAGTTTCATGAAAATGAAAGTAGTCACAAGCTTTCTTGTGATTACAATAGCCTGATTTCAAGCAAGGTAAGATGAAACAGAATCCTTTCTTACTCACATAGCTGCTGCAGATTTCAGAAAATGTTAAAAGAATTCTTCTCTTCACCAGAGATGTTTTGTTGTCCGATTTTATTTTAGAAATAAAATGCTGTTATTAGAAATACTTAATATTCTTTATCAAGTAAAATGTCATCCCACATTGCTTTCATGCACACACCTGATGCATTATGGCCCACTTATTTGTTATGAAAACTTCTGTTGCTGCAGAAGTTCCAGAGGAAAAAATGCATATATAAATTCAGATCAGAAAAATGGAAAATGAAGTTTATTCTGACGAAAGGGTAGAATCTGTGGAGAATAAAAGGGGAAGTTCATCAATCATAAAGATATGCTTTTGGTTTTCTCTTTGAGCAAGGTCTAAAATACTGGTGGTATTCTACCAATCTTGAAAGTCTAGGCTAATGGAAACACATGGACGCTGACAGCAGAAGTGGTAATTTAGCGCTTGGGTCAGGCCAGATTTTCAATAAAGGCAATCTATCTTTAAATTGAATGAGCGTGTAGTAATAAGGATGCTTTTTATAGTTATAATTAATACATTTCCTAACCTTATAGCTGATTTTTTTTATAAACACAGTGTGCTCCAAAAAGCTACTGTATGCTAATGTCCTGGTCACTCGACAAGATCTCAATAGGAATGTAGCCATCTTGTTAAGAGACAGTAAAAGAATGTTTTATGGGTAAATAATGTTTCATAGTTTCTTCTAAATGTAGTTGCCATTACTCTTTTCTGTTTTGATCCTTTTGATAGAACATCAGGTTATACCGATGAAGGAATGTTTCAATAAATTAACCTGCAAAGACACTGCCTTTTAAGAAAGAAGGAAATAGTATATATTTGCTTGCTTTTTTGGCAGTTGTTTTCTTCAGATTTGTATCTGAGGATGCTGATATAAAAGTTTGAGATTTCTTTTTTTCTTAAGATATTCTATGCAAATCAATAAAGTGCCATGGAGAGAAATCCAAATGTTTAAATTAAGTTCGCTCAGCCAACTCTGCATGGAACTAGATTATGCTGAACTGAAATGCTTCAGGGTTAAAAAAGGAATTTCAAAGTGACTCAAATTTTTTTTTCGATTGTAATTAAATATAGATGCTGTAATCTGGGTCTCGTGTACATTAATAGTTAACTAGGTTTTGTATATCAGTATATCACAAAAGATTTTCTTCAGAAAAACTTGAAAGCAAGGGATGACAGTCCTTCATGTCATCTGGAAAAAAAAATCCATATGTAAATGTGGAAGCTGTGAAACCATATGGCTGTAGCTGCATCATACCATATGGCTGTAGCTGCATCATACTATATGTAAGAGTGTTCCTCTCCATCTACAGCAAATGGAGGGATCAAAAAGTTTTAACTCTTTGCCTCAAGAAACTGATACTTTCTTTAATGTACTTGTTAAAGCCTGGTATTGGAAACTAATATGAAGAGAAACAATTATAGAAGGAGTGCAAGCTGTTTTCATTCTGATTAGATGAAATGAAATTAAATAACCTTTTCTTTATGTATATACATATCAGGGAATTAGACATCACTGGGAGTGTTTAAGGGAATGAGAAACTGGGCCCAATTCACACTTCAAAATAACATTTGACTGGATTTGCATTCATTGTCAATAGACATTGTCAATGACTAGGTTGTTACTCTTTTTTTCCCCCCCCCCTTCTTTTTTACCTCCTCCAAACAATTAGTCCTTTACAAACTCATCCTAAATTATCTGTGAATATATAACACTATGGAGCTGATACAGTGTAGTTAACATTTACGGCCATGGTCCTTGACAGTCTTAGTCACTGGTCACAGTGGTCAGGCCTGAGACCTCTTTGATGAGGGAGGATGGAACCAAAGCTGTTGACTTCATTATCATCCTAAAAATCAAATTCTGTGTTCCTCCTTCAAATACCTTTTTCTATGCTGCCATTTCAGTTGGTGAAAAAAAAATCAAAGGTATTGCGTAGAAGTTTTACTTTTAACTACTTCGTTTTTTATATATTTTATATACATATGTTTTTATATAATTTTTTTTAAATGTACGTTCATGCAAGACTTAATCAAGAACCTCTGAGTACCAAGAATTTTATTGTAGGCATTATAACATTTTTCAGGAGAAACAGTCAATGTAATTTGAACCTAAATGAGCAACTGAGTCATGAAAGATACCATTTTGAGATTATCTATAGATTGCACTGGAGATCAGTACAGTAGTTCAGTAATTAATGCTTTGGATAGAATATACACAGTAATTCCTGGAATCCAGATGGGTCCAGTGATTTCATCCGGTTCATCAAAACATGGAAAAAAGTTGTAAACAAAAAATATTTAGAATCAGAGAATCATAGAATATCTCAAATTGGAAGGAACCCATAAAGATCATCAAGTCCAACTCCCTGCTCCTCACAGGATTACCTAAAACTAAACTATATGACTAAGAGCATCATCCAGACGCTCCTTGAACTCTGACAGGCTTGGTACCATGACCACTTCCCTGGGGAGCCTGTTCCAGTGACTGACTACCCTCTCAGTGGGGAACCTTTTCATAATGTCCAATCTGAACTTCCACTGACGCAGCTTCATTCAGTTTCCTTGTGTCCTATCGCTGGGCACCAGGGAGAGGAGATCAGCACCTCCCTCTCTGCTGCCCCCCTTGAGGAAGTTGTAGACTGTGATGAGGTCACCCCTCAGCCTTCTCTTCTCCAAGCTGAACAAACCAAGTGACTTCAGCTGCTCCTTGTAAGTCTTGCCCTCGAGACCTTTCACCATCTTGGTCACCCTCCTCTGGACATGTTCTAATGCAAATAATAAGTTTGCATTTTGTTTAAGAAAGCAAAGGAATTCCCTAAAACCTCGGCATATCTGTGTGTATTATACATTTATGCTAATGTGTAGTCTCTTAAACCTTTTCTAAATTAGAAAACGTTTTGAGTCTGAAGTGTTTTTTTTTTTTATCATTCAACGTGAAATTGTTCTTTTTACAGTTCATGCTTAAAAACACTTTTTCTAATTTCAGGTGTTTGTTCTTCCACGTGTTTCTTCACGTAATATCACTGAACTGTTCAGCTTGGAAAGTGTGAAGAACATGCCAAGAATAAAATCAGAACCTTTATCCAGTAATATATATTCTCCATATGAACGAACCATCCTCACCTGGTTGAATATACATTATGAGAAGAATCGAAAAACTGTGTGGAAAGATTGTCAAAAAGGTGAAATAATTCTTTCACTATACTCTTCCTTCTAATACTCCTTTTGTAGACTTTTAAAATTGTTATTCATAGAGATATCATGACAACTTGCCACTGAAAGTTTTTTGGGGATAAATTATTGCCTATCCATACATATTTCCTTTCCTTGTGTTTCTGTGTTCCAAGATTAGCATCTTTTGACTAGCCCTGTTCATGAAATATCTTGTGTTCTGTGTGTTCTTACAGTGTCTAACTAGTCATAAAGGGTGAAGTGTGGTGAACCTTCTCACTTTCTTCTTTCCATTAATGATGTCAGGAAGGAAGTGCTAACAGTAATCACTTTCTCTTCATTTTCCTGTCTGTAGTCACATGCAGTTCTTAGAATTTGCGCTTATAGTGGTGTGTTTCAGAGCTAGATTTTCAGAATTTTTAGAATAATTTTTGTATTGCCTTTATTCTAATGGCATTTAGGAAGGTAAGAGAGACCAAGGTTCCAGCTTATAAAACTTGTCCTACTTGCAAGGTCAGTTTGATGCCTCATGATCACTTGAGTAAGGTTAGACAAAATGACCTGTTCACTTTAAGACTGAGCTAGGCAGTTCTGGTATTTAAATCTGATAAAACTGTCCAACCAGTAGTAATTATTACTTCTATTTCCTTGTATGTTTTTCTCCCTCTTGCTTCTTGACCCCAACTTCATTGTCTATTTCGGCGTTAATTTTGGATGGGTAGTTAACTCCAAGAAAGGGCAGTCTGATGATGAACAGGGAAGAATGGCTCATAAGCCACATATGGAAAAGATTGTCTAGTGTCATTTTTGCCTTGAATGATTTCTGACCTGTCTGAATTATGGATAATCTATTTGCATATAATCTTCCATAAGTCCTATTTGGGCATATTCTCTACTTTGCATATGCTTTGAATATCCTATTGCTTTTCTCATTTTATCTATATAGAAGCAAATTATACTAGATATTCTCAAATGTGTTGAGTAATTCTGCTGATAAGATTGAAAGGTCAGTCTATAGTCCCCTGCATCCAATAGCTGTCAACTCATAGTTTGGGTCTGTTATGATTATCTCAGGGAGATTCCCTAGCTAAAGTAACATGCCCTACAGTAAGTAGGTGTATTTGCAATGTATTATTTTCTTATCTGTGTCTAGTGCCTGCTTTAGGGGAGCTATCTTACAGTCACGAGCACTCTGCTCTGCTGGGTGTTATCTGAGCCTCGTGTGTATAGACGACAACTTGCAGAGAGAATGACTAGCTACCTGGCCAGGGTTGTGGCTCACCATAAATTCTGCATGGATATATTCCTCAAACCCGCTGTCTGTTCTCTTTATTGTAGACTCTAGTAATACCCAGATGTTGAGGCATGGCTAGCCTTGTTCTGTCGTGTGGGAACCCAGTGGGGAGAATATGAACGTCAAAATGCATTTTATTTAACATTAAACTTTTAATTGAGTTATAATGTATAAAGATGAGAGGGGTGAATCTGAACCATAAAGTGCAGATCTGGTGGACGCTACTGGGTAAAAACCCCAAATGTCTCAGTCCAAGTGAAATATCTACTGATGATGCATTTTAAGGAGCCAATTATTGAAAGTGTTGTTTTAGTTGCCTAACAGTATGTAACAAATTAGAATAATAAAATGAAGTTTTTCTAATGAGTTTTCATATGGTTATCAGCAATTGTAAAGTAGGCTTTTTACAATTATTTAGTTCTAAAGGCTCCCCAAAATTGGCACCCAAAAATAACAATTTAATTATAATATTAGGGTCTCAGAAAATAATAATAACTTCTATTAAATCATGCTAATAGGACAGATAACTCATTAGGTTAAAGTATTCATTTGTGCATACCTGGTTTCAGATTTGGCTCTGGGTCACAGGTAAAGACGAATTTTGTGTTTATTGCCAGTGGGCATTTATCTGTATGACAATTCTGTTTTACAATTTCACTTGATTATACTTTTCTGCTTTCAGAGAAGTGCAAGATTGCAACGAGAAGGCGGAGATTATATATGCTTTCTGTGTATGGGAAGTTACAGATACTGCCTTGCTATATCAACTTGTATACAACTTTTTTTGGTTCATGAGTTCTATATTCTGTTTGCTAGAGGGCACACAGAAATAACTTGGTGTATGCACATGAGCATGCTCTTTTCTTTTGCTTCTATTTCCATTTCTCTCACAAAACTACATAAATGAGCATTGCTAAAGATACCATAATTTTAAAGAAATGAGAAAATTCTGTCAAATTACAAAATTCATAGTCTTAATCTTATACCTCTGCATTACAAAAGTTTTTAATTGTGTGATCTTATTCTGTTTTGTTCCAGATGACCTGCCTCAATATCTCTTTGAATCCTCTGTTTTAGTCTTCATTTTCCTCTTACTTTTTGCTTTTACTGCCTCAGAATGAATTGGTGTCTGCTACTATGCTGTTCTTTCTGCTAAATGGGTTAGAGGATCTGATGACAAAGGACACAGAAAAGACTGAGGTACTCAGTGCCTTCTTCACCTTGGTCTTTATTGGTAAGACTGGTACTGAGCAAGCCCAGACCCTCAAGATGAGTGGGGAAGTCTGGAGCAAGGAAGATTTAGCCTTGGTGGAGGAGGATCAGATTAGGGAGCACTTAAGCAAATTGGACAAACACAAGTACATGGGACCTGATGGGATGCACCAATAAGTGCTGAGCGAGCTGGCCAGTGTCATTGCAAGGCCACGCTCAGTAATCTTGGAAAGGTCAGGACAATTGGGGGGAAGTTTGGAAGAGGTTTGTAAGAAAGCAAATGTCATTCCTATCTGGAAGAAGGAGGATGCGGTGAGCTACAGGCCAGTCACCCTCATCTTGTTCCTTGGGATGGTGGTGGAGTAAATAATCTTGGAAACCATTTCCAAACATATGAAGGACAAGAAATTGTTTGGGAGTAGTCGGCATGAATTTACAAACAGGAAATCATGCTTGACCAACCTCATTGCCTTCCACAGTGACATGATTATCTCAGTGGACAGATGGAGAGCAGTGGATGCTGTTTATCTCAACTTTGGCAAGGCTTTCAACAGCCTTCTGTAACATCCTCATAAACAAACTGATGAAGTACAGCCTAGATAAGAGGACAGTGAGGTTGATGGAAATTAGGCTGAACTGACAGGCTCAAAGGTTTATGGTCAGTGGCACAAAGTCCAGCTGGAGGCTGATCACCAGTAATGTACCTCAGGGGTTATTAGACTGAATTTGTTTTTTAAGATCATACACTGGAGAATAACTTACCTATCTCAGCAGATTTAATATTGTGATATACCATTGGTCCTTTACATTTTTTGATGTTAATAATCAAATTTATACTTAGGTATTAATGACATTTTAAATCATGTTAGTCTTAAATTAAGCATTTAAACAGACTTTTTCAGAGGAACATTTAAAAGTGTCACAAGGAAAAACATCAAAGTATAGTAAATGTTAATACAGCCCAACTGAAAGTCTCAAATATTCTCAATTTTGTATGAGTTTTTGTTGCCAATATTTGCTTAATATCACTAATTTTAAGAGAAGGATTAGTTCTTTTATTCTTGCTACAGTCCAGATCAGAGAGCAATTACACTTTTCGCTTAGCATTTTTGTGTCTGCATATTATCATGCAAACTCTCTGCTTTGAATAAAGAATTAGCCCTGACTAGCAGTATGTCTTGACCATGGAGCTGCTTTCAGCTCGAACTAGTCTGTTGGGTGATCCATGCCTACCACATAAATGAACATCTATCCAGGCCATATTTCTCAGTCTTCCCTTTGATACCTAAACTACTTAAAGTGAAATGTGATAGTGAGCCAAGCCAAAGCTACTGCAGTGCAGAAGGTTTTTAAATATACATCTTTTTTACTTCCTTCTGAAGTTGAAGATAACTATGTCATTCATCAGAACACTTCTCTTGCAAGAGTTAAGATCACAATAGCTTAGAGAGAACATTAGCAAGGAGTTTACTATCTCCATCTTCTGCCGTTACTGCTACTAAAAAAATAAATGTTTTAAAAGCAGTTTGGCATATGTTTTGGGAGAGCAGGCTTGTAATATGTCTTCTTGACCATAAAATGGAAAGCAATGTTGAAACTCGAGACCAAATGCTCTAAAACTGCAAAATGCAACTTTGCCTGTTTTGCTGAGGCCTTAATTATAAGTGAAATACAAGATTCAGTGCCACTTAAGGCATTATATGGGCAAGGGTAATGACAGGAGAGGAAGCATGAATTATTTGAGTGTAATAAATTTTCAGTTTACTTTCTACCATTCCTTATCGTCACATTCCTTTTCAGCTTTTCTCTCTGAAAGACTAACTACTAATAGTATGAAAAAATAAGAGTCAGGAAAAACCCTTAAAAAGTTTCTAGAGTATTGGAATGCCATGATTCATAACCTGTACTTCCTAAACAGAAGAAAATTTTGCAAATTAGTGAATTAAATTGCCACCTGAGAAGCTGTATGTCTCTTCCTTATTAATTATGATTCTTGCCATGGTGAAAAAGATAAATCATGTTTTGGGAAATAAGGGATTTTTCTTGAATGTATCCCAGGAAGATCTTGAAAAGAGTAGATAATTCTACATTTAATATAAAATTACTAGAGAATATTACAGCCAATAAATTGAACAATATCTGAACAGTCAACATAAGTCTGAGATGTAAGAGCTGTCTCCAGAGTAGATACATCTTCATTTGACTGGAAAATCTGCTTAGAATGGAGAGTCTACATAAGAGGAAAGAGAAGTGCTAATCCAGTGCCAATGTAGTTTGTCTGACAATGTTAGGCATAGTAGCATCCCTCAAGCTTCTTACTCTCAAGAGGGAAAGTTTTGGTTTTGATGCATTTTATTCACTTCACTTCACTGTAAGTGAGGTGGGTTTTTTAGTCGTATTTTTTATTTTTATTTTTTTAAATTTTGATATCAATTGAGCATGGCATCTGCAGTAAAAAGGTTGAGGATGGAGAGATTTTAGTGTGAGATGATGTCTTCACAAAACTGTATGAGAATTAAGTAGAATTCTTGGTTGTTTTAAAACTGATTCTCTAGAACTTTTACTTAGGGTTGTTTCTAGTATACCAATTAAAAAGCACACTTTTCTTTCCCCTTGTTTTCATGAATTTTTCTTTTTCTTTCCTCTCCCCATTTTTTGGGAAGGGTATTTATGGAGTCCATTAATTCTTTCTTCTCAATTTAATTGTTCTCAGAGACAATTGAGAAACAAGAGCTAAATGATATTTTTTATCTTTGAAGGGTAGAAGAGAAGAATCTTATATAATTTCATATAAAATTTCTTTCAGTTAAAATCACTGCAAGACAGGCTTTTCCCAAAGAATGAATCTTGCTTTTCTTTTTGCACACTTGATAAAAAGCTGAATTAAAGAAGGGGAAATGACGATCTAATGAACTGTCATCATGAGTATCATAAGTCTGCCTTCCAACAAAATATTATGAGAGAACATTGTTCTTGAGTGATAAGTTCTGGAAATTATTACCTGAAATATAAATGAACAAATTTTTTAACCATTTTTCTGTGTAATATTATTTAATGATTTGCACAGCAGAACACAAGAATGAAACATAATACGTAAATATGAAGTCCAGTAAGTAGGCTTTTCTGTCCTGCTCACCTTTCTTAGTCAACCTGAATACTCCATGTTTAAGGATTGTGTCACATCTCATTCCCTATAGCTGAAAAACCCACAAGATCATACCAGGATTTTATTTGATAGAAAAGAGAAAAAGAATTATTTTGTAAGTTTTAAGTTCATATGCAGTTGAAAAATAAGCAAAACTACATGTTTAATTTACTTTTTTAGACTTTGGAGTAGTATAAAAATATTTGTTTTGTACAGTTTTATTGTTTTATACCAGCTGGCATTGTGCTGCTTCATGGAAATAGAAGTATGAAGAAGGATAGTCCTTGGAGCCTGATATTGAAAAGATTCAAAGTGTTCATATTTGGAAAACTTAAAAAGATCTTTCAAACAAAAAAAAAGCCTCACTCTTAGGGCTGCATATGTGTTTGTATATATTTGTGTGTATATGTATATACATAAATATATGTGTGTGTGTAGACACGTATGCTTATATATAAAAATGTATATCTGTATATGCATATATGCTGACCCTCAAAAACCTAAATGACGTAAGTAGGAATAATTGGGTAAATATTTAAGAAGATATTTTGTTTCCTTACTTGCAATACACTTTGACATGCCTAGATGGCTATTCAACTTTCAGCTAAACAAGGCGCTTTGCAGTGTTTGTATGTTAATTGGAATAAATAAGCTTTCTGATTATTTATGTAATCAATGTACTTCTGCAGTTCATACCAAATATATCTATTGGTTGTGGTATAGCTGTGGATTTAGTAATACAACTTCAGATGTTTTGCAAGGAGATGACATATTTCAGACTATGAAGATTAAAAAAGGTTCTGTTAATTCATTGTAAGTATCAAACAGTGAATTTCATTGACAACAGTATTTAACTTTTTTTTTCGTTTCTAACTAAATAAGATCATGCAGGGATTATAGTATTCATTCTGAAGCCAGTATAGAAGCCAAGTATGTGGAAATGAATTGCTGTGTTTTATTGCATTTTAAATCAAAATCATCTCTAAGTGAAAGGCCATGATAAAAAAAAATAGTGTCAAAGGTGACATTTTAATCTAGAGGCTCTTAGTACCATTCAGTGGTTTTAAAACTAGTTCTCTTTACAAATGGAAGCTTTCTGTTGGAAAGCAACAAAATGGAGACTGATGTAAGGTAACACTATTATGTGATACATAAAAGCCTAAGGAATTTGTCAATTTAAGGTATTATTTGGGATAAGAATCAGCGAAAATAAAACAGAACTGTGTAGACAGCGAAAGACAGTTGGAAAATTTTAGTAGGACCAGAAAGGTAAATGTTGATGCCTCAGGGTAAAAGCCTTCTGCAACAGATGGGAATAAATGAGGCATACCTGCAATGTATCCATTTTTCTGTCGTTATCCCATGTGGTGCTTCTTGAACTTTTCTGCTTAGAAGAATTATGAATTGACAGCGGTATTAAATCGATCTGTCCCTGATATTTCAGGAGTTCTTAGAAGAATAACTATCAGTTTCCATGAGCAAGGGTTGTAGCAGCCTGCCTGAAGTAGGAACTGTAATTTGCCTGAGTCTCTAATAAAAGACTTAACTGTTTTCCATGTTAAGATAAACATAGCCTCACATGCTGTATATGCTGAAGGTAGATCCATTATCATTCTGTTAATCCTAAATACATTTTGGGAAAAACATAATAGCCTTTTTCAAAAAAATATTCAAAGGCATATTTCCTCTCATCTATCTTATGCTCTGTATTGTATATGTCAGTATCATCATTTTAAACCTTGTCCTAGTTCTAATATCAGCACTTACAGAAAAGGTTATTGCTACATATTTCTTCTATAAATGTTTGCATTATTCAGTACCAGATTTGAGCTGTTGAAACAGGACTATAAGCATTATTATAGCCATAGATTAGTTCCTCCTCCAGAGATTTTCAGATTCCAGAATAAGAAGTTGTTATATAATATTATAAAACATTATTACTGCAGTAATTTACATTAAAAAGGACATACTCCAATAGTTTAAAGTTCTATCTAGCTCAGTATTCTACCTCCAACAGAATCATAGAATCGGTTTGGTTGGAAAAGACCTTAAGATCATCAAGTCCAACCATTAAGCTAGCACAGCCAAGTTCACCACTAAACCGTGTCTCTAAGCACCACATCTACACTTCTTTTAAATACCTCCAGGGATGGTGACTCAACCACTTCCCTGGGCAGCTTGTTCCAGTGCTTGACAACCCTTTTGGTGAACAAATTTTTCCTGATATCCAATCTAAACCTCCCCTGATGCAACTTGAGACTGTTTCCTCTTGTCCTATTGCTTGTTACTTGGGAGAAGAGACTGACACCCACCTTGCTACAACCTCCTTTCGGGAGGTTGTAGGCAGCAATAAGCAATAAAGCCTCCTTTTCTCCAGACTAAACAACCCCAGTTCCCTCAGACACTCCTCATAAGACTTGTGCTCTAGACCCTTCACCAGCTTCATTGCCCTTCTTTGGATTCGCTCCTGCACCTCAATGTCTTTCTTGTAGTGAGGGGCTCAAAACTGAACATATTATTCGAGGTGTGGCCTCCGCAGTGCCGAATACAGGGGGACAGTCACTTCCTTACTCCTGCTGGCCACATGATTTCTGATACAAGCCAGGATGCTGTTGACCGCCTTGGCCGCCCGGGCATACTGCTGGCTCATACTCAGATGGCTATCGACCAACACTAACAGGTCCTTTTCTGCCAGGCAGCTTTCCAGCCACTCTTTTCCAAGCCTGTAGTGGTGCATGGGGTTGTTGTGACCCAAGTGCAGGACCTGACACTTCGCCTTCTTGAACCTCATACAGTTGGCCTCAGCCAATCGATCCAGCCTGTCGAGATCCCTCTGCAGAGCCTTCCTACCCTCAAGCAGATGAACACTCCCGCCCAACTTGATGTTGTCTGCAAACTTTCCAAGGGTGCACTAAATTCCCTCATCCAGATCATTGATAAAGATATTAAAGACAACTGGTCCCAGCACTGAGCCCTGGGGAACACCGCTTGTGAGCGGCCACCAACTGGATTTAATTCCATTCACCACAACTCTTTGGACCTGGCCATCCAGACAGTTTTTTGCGAAGAGTACACACATCCAAGACATGAGCAGCTAGTTTCTCCAGGAGAAACAGTGGGAAATGGTGTCAAAGGCTTTACTAAAATCTAGGTAGACAACATCCGCAGCCTTTCCCTCATTTACTGAGTGGGTCACCTTGTCATAGAAGGAGATCAGGTTAGTCAAGCAGGACCTGCCTTTCATAAACCCATGCTGACTGGGCCTAATTGCCTGGTTGTCCTGTACGTACCATGTGATGGCACTCAAGATGATCTGCTCCATAACCTTCCCTGGCACCGAGGTCAGACTGACAGGCCTTTAGTTCCCCAGATCCTCCTTCTGGCCCTTCTTGTAGATGGGCATCACATTTGCTAACCTCCAGTCCATTGGGACCTCCCTGGTTAGTCAGGACTGCTGATATAAACGATGGAAAGTGGCTTGGTGATCACTTCCGCCAACTCCCTCAGTACCCTTGGGTGGATCCTGTCCAGCCCCATAGACTTGTGTGTGCCTAAGTTGTGTAGCAGCTCACTAACCATTTCTGCTTGGATTACGGGGTCTTCATTCTGCTCCCCATCCCTGTCTTCCAGCTCAGGGGGCTGGGTACCCTGAGAACAACTGGTCTTACTATTAAAGACTGAGGCAAAGAAGGCATTAAGCACCTCAGCCTTTTCCTCATCTTTTGTCACAATGTTTCCCTTCACATCCAATAACGGGTGAAGGTTCTCCTTAGTCCTTCTTTTGTTGCTAATGTATTTATAGAAACATTTTTGTTGTCTTTTACGGCAGTAGTCAGATTAAGTTCAAATTGGGCTTTGACCTTTCTAATTTTCTCCCTGCATAGCCTCATGATATCCTTGTAGTCCTCCTGACTTTCCTGCCCCTTCTTCCAAAGCTCGTAAACTCTCCTTTTTTTCCTGAGTTCCAGCCAAAGTTCTCTGTTCAGCCAGGCCGGTCTTCTTCCCTGCCGGCTCATCTTCCGGCACATGGGGACAGCCTGCTCCTGTGGCTTTAAGATTTCCTTCTTGAAGAGTGTCCAGCCTTCCTGGACTCCTTTGCCCTTCAGGACTGCCT
Source organism: Nyctibius grandis (assembly GCF_013368605.1). NCBI lineage: Eukaryota > Metazoa > Chordata > Aves > Nyctibiiformes > Nyctibiidae > Nyctibius > Nyctibius grandis. The sequence continues at coordinate 29,226,480 of NC_090659.1, forward strand.
CCCAAGGGACTCTATCAACCAGGCTCCTAAACAGGCCAAAGCCTGCCCTCTGGAAGTCTAAGGTAGCAGTTGTGCTGATGCCCCTCCTTACTTCTCCAAGAACTGAAAACTCGATCATTTCATGATCACTATGCCCAAGACAGCCTCCAACCATCACATCACCCACAAGTTGTTCTCTGTTTGCAAACAAGAGGTCCAGCTGGGCACCTTCCCTAGTTGGCTCACTCACTAGCTGTGTCAGGAAGTTATCTTCCACACACTCCAGGAACCTCCTAGACTGTTTCCTCTCTGCTGTATTGTATTTACAGCAGACATCTGGTAAATTGAAGTCCCCCATGAGAACAAGGGTTAGCAATTGTGCGACTTCTCCCAGCTGCTTATAGAATATTTCATCTACCTCTTCATCCTGGTTGGGTGGTCTATAGCAGACTCCCATCATGATATCTGCCTTGTTGGCCTTCCCCCTGATCCTTGCCCATAAACACTCAACCCTATTGTCACCATCATCAAGCTCTAGACAATCAAAACACTCTCTAACATACAGGGCCACCCCACTGCCTCTCCTGCTTTGCCTCTCCCTGCTCGAGAGTTTATAGCCATCCATTGCAGCACTCCAGTTGTGTGAGTCATTCCACCATGTTTCCGTGATGGCAACTATGTCCTAGTTTTCCTGCTGCACAATGGCTTCCAGCTCCTCCTGCATGGGCAACAGCCCATGCTGCATGTGTTGGTGTAGAGGCACTTCAGTTGGGCTATTGATCCCACCATCTTTTTTGGGGGACAAGCCCTAATTCCTACATGACCATTGTCAGGCACTTCTGTGGTTTCTAACCAACCCATGGATTACCCTTGTGTCTTTGCTGTCACATGGCTCGTCATCCCCTACCTCCACTGAGGTGGCAGGCTCAAGGATCTAGCTAGTGCACTGTCCCACAAACATTGGTGTGCCATCCCCAGGCTTATCTCTAGCAAGCCTCGTTTTACCTCTTTCCCCTTTCAAATCTCTTTCAGTGAGCCCTGCTAACTCCGGCGCAAAGATCCTTTTCCCCCTTTGAGACAGGTGTACCAGCAGGTCTGGTGTCACGCAGACCAACCCGTGATCAAAAAACCCCAAATCCTGCCAGTGACAGCAGTCTTAGAGTCAGGTATTGATCTGATGGCTCTTCCTGTTTCTTCCCTCATCATTCCCTGCAACTAGAGGGATAGAAGAGAACACTGCCTTGTGCTCCTGATGCCTTAACCAGTCATCCCAAGGCCTTGAAGTCTCTCTTGATTGCCCTTGGACTACCTGTTGCAACTTCATTGCTGCCTACCTGAAAAATCAGTAATGGATAACCATCTGAGGGCTGTACCAGAGTGGGAAGATTTCTCATCACATCTTTAACCTGGGCCCCAGGGAGGCAGCAGACTTTCCTGTGAAGTGGGTCCGGTGTGCATATGGGGCCTTCTGTTCTCTTCAGAAGGGAGTCTCCTATGACAATGACCCATCTTTTTTTCTTTATGGAAGCAGTTTTGATGTAGAGCTTAGGCTGACTTTAACCTCAGTGACACTTCCAAGATAGATGATCCATCATTCTTGCTATTGTTCGGTTCCACTTGCAGAGTGCTGTACCTATTATGCAAGGGCACCACGGAAGATGGGGTAGACATGGAGGAGACGTGCCTGCTGCACCAGGCAGGAATTTGTTGCCATTCCTCCTTATCCTGTAAGTCCCTCTGTTCAGCCAGGTGGAGAGAGGACGGGGAATCCCCCGTGTCATGTGCTCTGTCTGCCTGTGGGGCCTGTCCCAGGGACGGTAGGGCGGATTCCCATAGTGTCTCTCTCTCTCTCACACTCGCTGGTAGTCCTTAACCTGCTCATCTTCTCCCAGAGCTGTTACTGAGCGGAGAAGTTTCCCCACCTGGGCGCACCTCCCACAGCTGTGCTTACCGCTGCCTTCTGGTGCTGCTGTGAGAGCAGGGCAGGCCCTGCAGCCGGACACCAGGGTGGCCGTGTGGTGCACACCCGATTCTCTATGCCACTTAGCTAAGATTTCAAAGTTTCATTGTGCTTATTCCCACTTCATTTCCATCTCAGTGTCCGGTGTTATTTCGCTCTCAAGTTCGAACCCTAGATTTCCCGAAGCGGACTCTCAGGCATCGGGTTTTATAAAATAGATAATTTAGTAGAGTGGTACAGCAGCATGGCCAGCTCATGTCTCTGGAGAAGGGCTGAAGAGGAGGGGAACAAAAAAATCCCTGGGCAATTACACCCTTACAGACTATTCACCTGCCCCTCACATGATGGTTTGGTCCAGTAGTAATATTTGGGTCCGGTCTGTCGTCTTGTTCCTCATTAGATTCCTTCACTATCTTCAGACACGCCATTGTCTTGTGTAGTTGCAGCTTGCTGTTTTGACTAAGTAGGTATATGTTCAGTAAACCTAAGTGGAAATAGTTTGCGCCCTAGGGCTTCAGCAAATCTAGCTACTCATACTAAGTAAGTAAAGCTAAGCAAGCAGCATACTAAATCACACAACATTGTAACTTTAGGTGATGCATTCTATTGAAAACTTACTTATTTAAGCTAAACAACTAACATTGAGAGGCATCCTGGCTAAAGGGGTGAATTGTCTGGCATTCAGTCCAGTCACCATCCAACGAGAATTCAAATTGGGATCATCCAGCAATCTGTCATCAGTAAAAGATCTCATTGCTTCGAGAAGCAGCCTCGAGAGGCGTCCTCGCTCAAAGGGAGATCATCTCCATGAAGCCACGCTGCCTGTCAGGGCCAGCTCAAAGAAGGCTCACTTAGGCTGTTATATATATGGGATAAAGGGGTTGGCTTGTAGTCAAGTTACATACAATGTGAAAGGTATGCACGAGACTCCTTGTACCCACAATTTATTGGTATTCACTGTGTCGCTCTACTTCTTTGTGGGTTTCCTAGAGGAGTTCTTGGCCCAGCTATGGCTCAGGCCTTTAATTCCTTTGGAGCCTGTATCAGATTGCTGCTGGTTTGGTTAAGGGGTAGTCAAGTGCATCTGTCAAAGCCCGCCCAGGTCTTGTCAGCCTGAAGATGCTTAGAGATGAGTAACAGTGCAAATATATGACAATACTTTCTTTATACGTACTCTGAAACTTCCTGATTTGAAATTCAAGACTAGTTGAGATGGAGGTGGTACTTCTGTAAGGTTGTATGAGATTTTTATTCTGAGAATTTATTTAATTGTATTTTGAACCTATGCAAACTGCTAGCATCACACCATTCTGATGCAGGAAGTAGATTTAAAATCTTTATTGTATGTAAAATATTTTGTTTTGAGCTTGCTGCTTAATACTGTAATTTGATACTTCCTTTAGTGACAAATTTGTGTAATCCACTGAGCTATTTAACAATAATGTCTGGTTCCCATTCTCAATGTCACACCTACTTATACAGACCGCTGTCATATCACCACTTGTTACTTTCCCTTTGTAGTTCCGTAGTCTAATTTATTAACTTCTTATAAAACACCATTTCATACCTTTGATCATTAAACGTCATCAGTTTCAAGATTTTTATGTGAATGTACTAGGTTTTTTTGGAAAGTCTTGTGGAATACTAGTCTAACCCTATATAATTTTACCTCTGTTTTTCAATAACTCAGAATTTGACAAAATTCCTTGTGGCTGTATAACAGAAGATTTATCATTTGCAGACATCTGTTGTGCCTACTTAGACATATATCAGTTGATTTTGCAACTGATAGCAAGAATTTAACTTTTTTATTGCTTGTGAAAACAGCAGAACAGCTTCACAAGAAATACAGTACTTTCTTTAAAGATTTATTGCTATTCTTACTTTTTTATATAAAATAACTCTGAAACTTAGTAGATTAAGCCAAATCTGCTCCTTTAAGAGTTTTAACGCTTGATATAAGACCCATTTTGTTCTTTTTGGATGGTCTTATTATCCAGATAATACCAATATGTCATACTTCTGTATTACAACTTTTTTTCCTTTTCTATTGGATTTTTTCTTTTAAGATTAATGGTAATTTTTCATGGTCATTTTTTTTCCAGAATGAAAGTAGTGTGGTGTGTGTGGTGGAAGAGGTGTTTTAAGTTTTTATTGTATAGTCTTCTTTGGGGAGGGCTAAACAGTGTTCTTTTACCAGAAAGAAGGTCATGATTTTGGCTTGCCAACCATTTTGTACTGTTTTTTGTTTGGTTGGTTTTTTTTTTGGTGGGACTGACGCCAAAGAATACCTTCATGTATCTATTTAGAATAAGATTGGATATTGTTTCTTCCTGGTTTTCAGGAGAGGGGCCAACAGATTTAAAGATTTTGTTTTCCCTGTTAGCAGTGGGATGTGTTAACTATTTTGAAACAGTGTAACGTTTGACTTCATGACTATTGGGAACAACGGCTTTTTCAGAGAATGCTGCAAACTCTTGATCCCATTAGCCATTTTTTCTGAGGTGTTTCTTTGAATAAAAACCCTACTATCTATCTTCAAAGACATACCTTTTTACAAAAAAAAAAAAAAAGAGAAGAAAAACATTTTTGTAAATATTTCTCTTTAAATTGTTTCTCTTAAAACAGATCTTCTGCAGTTGGTGAGGGATAGAATAGTGTGATATAGGAGGCATAAAGGTTGACTTCAAAACATTGGAGGAACTGGAATAAAAGTAGATAGTGGAAAGTAAATTGTACATTTCTGGTGTTTTGCAGTACAAAGTAGGTATAAACCAGTTTTAGTAAGTCAGTGGGATAAAGCATACTGATGGATCAGTGAATAAAAGTGAAATCTGAAAAAAACATACAAAAAAGCACAGAAGTCAGGAAAGGGAGAAATAAAACAGAAATAATGTTTCATTCTTGTGTGCAAAGGCTAAACTGACTATACCTGTAGTGTACTGGACAGGTATTTGCCTAGACTGTTATAAAAATCTCTGAAAAACGACACTCCATGGCCACTGTAGGCAATATCTGCCAATATTTTCCACTCATTTGCATTTGAAAGATTTTCCTATAGTCTAACCTAACCCAAAATTTTCCCTGCTAGAGTTTAAGTCCATCCTTTCTCTTCTAAAATGTGGTGTGCAGTGGATCATCTTTGCTTTTCTAGTAACTTTATACATATTCACAAATTACTATGTTCTGCTTCAGTTACTTCCTCTCCCTCCACTTGACAAAGCAATTCCATTCTTTCAGTCTTTCTCTGTACTCAGCTTATTTGTTTTCTAGTAAACTCTCTTAGCTGATCCATGACTTTCTTGAAGTTTGGTGCCAATTACTGGGTTTTGCACCAGTTGAGACTTTACTAGAACTGAAGAGAAGTGAATGGGTCAGTCTACCTGCCTAAGATACAACTCTTCCGTTTATTGCAGTCTACCACTACCTAAAGGGAGGTTGTAGCGGAGTGGGAGTTGGCCTCTTCTCCCTGGCAACTAGCGATAGGACAAGAGGACATAGCCTCAGGCTTCGCCAGGGGAGGTTCAGGTTGGACATTAGGAAGAATTTCTTCTCAGGAAGGGTCATTAGACTTTGAAACGGGCTGCCCAGGGAGGTGGTGGAGTCACCATCTCTGGATGTGTTTAAGAAAAGACTGGACATGGCACCACTTAGTGCCATGGTCTAGTTGACATGGTGGTGTCAGGGCAATGGTTGCACTCGATGATCCCAGAGGTCTCTTCCAACCTGATTGATTTTGTGATTCTGTGAAAATACTGAATAGTATACAATCTAGGACTTTGCAGTTTGATTTGTGGACAGCTAATAGTTAGGCTTACTGTATTTCAGTGAGTTTTGTGCTCCACCTAACAGTACCTTTTTCCTAGACTACCTTTTCATTGCTTCCTTATAAGAGAGAATGTGACCAAATTCTTACTGAAGTTAAAATGTGTAGCATTTCTCCTTTGTTCACGATATCTTCCACCTGTCAAAGAAACAGACAAAATTTGACCTAGAGGAATTTATGGTGGCTGTTGCTTGCTATTCTGCCAACAAGTACATTGTTTGTCATTTTCATGTAGAATTATTATAGATATTTCCTTGGTTATCTCCATTCGGAAAATAGTTTTCAGATCCTGCAAAAAATCTTGAGGCTTCAAATCTAATCATACAAATGTAAAAACATTTATTTTTGTTTTCTTGAAAACTAAGAAAGATTATGGCAAAAAAGCACTGCAAAACCCCTGTAGCCTTGTGTGCTATGATTCATCAGGGGAAGACCAAATCGAGCCCAAAAAGTGACAGCGAAGAGAGTTTGCTCTTTTCTTTCTCTTTGTGGGAGAAAAGAAGGAAAACATCTAAATCTGAAAACATTCCCACATAAATTTTGGTTTTGACAAATCTGATTTTTCTACATTCAGAATAATTTAGGAGTGAAACTATTAAGTAATTGATGTAAAATGTGGTTCAGGGACTTTTTAAAGGCCATAAATTTTTTAAAAACTCAAGAGATCTGGACTTTGGAAATAAAAAAAAATTAAAATATGGAAATGAATAATTAGAGTGCCACAGCAAAACTTAGCTTCTTCTATCTAGAAATACTTCATGAAAAAAGAAAGCAGTGTATCTTCAAGAGCTGGTTTAACCTGTTACAAGAAAGAGGATGACAATGCTGTTATGCTTGGTTACTGCATGCATGCCACATGATGCCATTACAAGTTAAAAATAAAATTGCCTATTAAAAATACATAAATACAGGAATTAAGTTAGTCCCAAATCACTGAATTGATTATGAATATTACTTCCTTCAGTGTTGAGTGGGTTCAACAACCGAAACAAAACTGCTCTCATTTTACATCACTTACAGAGGCCTCTTGCAGCATATTTTAGCTGTTAGTAACCGTAGTAAATGCCTGAGCACACTACATGAGTGGCTGCACATCCAGTCCAAGTTAATCCTGCTTGGTTATTTTCTTTTACGAAGTATTTTCACCTATTGTCATGGGTGAGACAGAGTAAATGACAGCCTGCGATGGATCAGGATACTGGGGTTTATTGAAGAACCAGGAAGGTCAGAGCTCTTATCCTATTTGATAATTTCACACACTCAGTCGCTCCACGCAGCGCTATGTTCACACAGTCTCAAATTCCCTCCCTGGCAGGGAGGTTCCTACTGGCCTGAGAAGATCAGGTAAAAGTCATGTCAATTCATGCTGTGCCAATGCTCATAGTTACCAGTCTCAGGCATCACCTTCCAAAGTCCCTGGGCATTTGCTGACATTTGTCTCTATGTTTCTCTCTGGTCTTCAGGATCTTCTCCCACTTCAAAGATCTTTCTTCCAGTTAGGAACTTCTTCACCTTCTTTCCAGTCCCCTTCTGTCTCTTCAAGACCACTGCTTCTTTTTGGGAATGCTTCTTTCTGGCCTCTTTCCATAACTCTAAGTCCCCAGTTTTCCCAATCTAAATAATCCATGTGCAGAAGCACAGCTCGTGATCAGCCTAGTTGGTGCTTCTGTCTCACACCTCTTCATTATGGAAGGATTCAGAACATGCCACGTCAGTCTAGGTGTTATTAAAATTTCCAGCCAGCCCCTATGGGATGCAGCTAGCAAGTAGCAGGAATTTGTCTCAGAATTCAAAAGTTCAGTTTTGGACAATTTCTTCTCCCTTTCCCCCCCGGCAACCACGCAGAGTTATCTGCTACCTGTTATTGTTCACGTTTTAATCTACTATTTTTGGCCTACAACACTCATCAGTCAAGTTTTCATCATGATATTGGCTGAGAATCTTCATCTTAAAGATGCATTAGTAATTTTTTATTTTATTTTTTTTTTTGCAAGAAGTACCAATACAAATGAAATTTAATACATTTATATGGTTAGAGGAAAATGAGGTATCCTACATAAGACTTCTGATTTCCATTGTTTATTTCTACTAAAATTAAGTAATTATATTAAGAAAATTAATTATCGTAGAGTGGTTAGCTGGCAGATTTTCTGCTAGATTTGATGTAATTAGGAAAATGCATTATGTTTTCTGCTAATTTATTCACAAGCATTTGAGTTAAGTAGGTTGATTGATAGTAGAAGGATTAACTGGAAAACAAAACATACTTATAAAAGTATTTAATTAGTCAAAATGGGAAAAAAATCCACTTCATGTTTTTTTTTCTTCATGCTCTAATTTACATAGGCTATAAAGCTATAGTTTAATAAATGCTTTTTAAACAATAGTGCTATCATGTTTCATTTTCACTGGCACAGCTGTTTGTGTGGCTGTGTGGTAAACTGGATTGGTGTAATCCAGATTAAAAAGTAAAGAAATGGTTTGCTCTTTCTTTTTAAACCAGTTTTGTTCCCACACCCACTTTGCTGCCACACAGACAATTCTACCAGCATGAAAGAAAGGATTAGTGGAGACAGAAGAAAGTGCATAGGTACTAGGGACAACTGGTATTGCTCAAGTACACTCAGGTAATATTCCCACCAGAAGCCTGAAGGTAGTTAATGGTACACTTAAAGTAAGATTTAAAGTTAAAATAGGATAAACAATAAAGTTTACTTTTTGATCAAAGCATCTGGTTTAATGAGTTTCCATAACCAGGCTGAGCAAATCAATCTAGATGACTAACCAGAAGAACAGTTCAATACTGGACCTAATCTAAAATGAAAACAGAAGTAGTTAATCTTAAAAAAGTTAAAAATGTGGAAATGGTGATTTATTAAAAATACCAGTACTGTGTGCTGAGAGTGAGTCTGAGTTCTATTAATAAAAAAAAAAAGACAGAAAGATTATTAAATTTTATAGGTCCCAACTATGATCAATAATATGATGGATTTGTATTAAAAAGACTAACTTTTTAGGAAGAAAGTTAGCCTTTAAAATTTTATTTTGCTATTTTTAAAGTATTTCTTTTTGCAATGACTGCATTAAATATTTTTGAAATAACTGCAAGCAATTTACCAAGGATTTGGAATGAAATTAATGTCTCCTACTATAAACATTTGCAAAATGGAGGTCTGAATTTAGGTAAAATTAAGTGTCCCAATTTAGATGTTGAGGCCCATACTTACTGTGTTCTGTTCCTGTCATAGGTAACAGGGAGATGTTATATATCAAGTTAGACTCCATCTTTGGTACCTTGCCCTTCAGAATTACCAAGGACGCTTAAACTTTGAGTTTTCTACTTGAAAAAAAAGTTGTTTCAGTTAAACAATAGGAAAAAAAATAATTCTGACACAGTGAAATGTTTTTTTCTTTATAAATTTATAAATTAATGTTTTAATTTTTATTTGAAATCTTACAGAAAATGAAATTTTCATTCTAATCCTCTTTAAATAATTTTTTTTAACTGAACATACATTTCATGAATATTTAGAATAACATGTAAATTGATTTAGTTTTCTTTCTGTTCATATTAGTGAAACAGCAACAATAAAATATCATTTGAAGTCTAAATTGAATTAAAACTTTCTTCAGAAAAGGAGATTTTTAAGACAGTAATTTTAAATAACTTTTTTTTAATGTTATAGAAGAAACTTGCTGTTTTCTGGAAAAGGGAGGAGAGAGCTTCTCTTTCTCTTTAAGCCAGTTCTTTTATTTAAGCTACTAGAGCTTATTTTTTAATAATGAAAATGAAACAAAATAACACTTTAGGGCTTTTCAGAAGAAAAGAGACTGTTTAAGAACCATGTATGATTAATATATGATAGAATGTACTTTATATAATGATTATTTTGTAGTAAGATTTTCATCTGTCTTCTGATATGGCGAATAGGTTTAGGTGGGGAGAGAAGGGGAAGATGTTGGCCAAGGCTACACCTGTTTAGATTCAAGAACTTACTGTTGTGAAAGCCATCTTGTTGAATGTAGTTGAATGTATAAACAATGAATGTTGGGAGGAGACTAAATAGTGTGATGAGGCAGAGAACTGCAGATAGAGGTGTGGGCAGTAGCAGGCATCGGCTTTCAAACTCATTGACCTGCTGGTCTTTTCTTTCATTTGAAATCGTGTTTGAAGACATTTTACAGCATGAATAGGAAAAAATAAGGGATTTTGGACCAAGCCTAAACATCATCATGCTGAAGAAGTGGCAAACTAAAATCATTATCAATGTCAGTGTTAAGCTCAGATGAATTTACATGCCCTTGTTGGTAAGCTTGTGCAGCGTCTGCTCCTATTCTTTCTTACTAGAGCAGTATGACTATGCTAAAGTGTCTGCAAATAGTTGATGCAATAGACATTTAAGGTTTTCAGATGCTGAGGCATTTGTATTCTATAAATGAACAAAAGAATCATGAAAGAGTTTTTGCTTAGAATACAGTACAGGAGTTTGTCACAGGTTAATTTTTTTTTAAGTGTAATTAGTTATTAATATTTGAATGACTTTCCCACTGAATTTTTGATACATTCTTCTTTCTACTGTAACAGAGTGTTTATTGAAGCAGTTAAAGAAATAATCTCTAGTACCCTGCTTAAAAGCATTTTGTAGAGGTAATGTTAACTCTCTAGTGCTTACTAAGTTAGACCAAACAGCATCTTTATTCCCACATAATTGTACCTGAGCATAAAATTAAAAAAAGACATCTGAAATGACTGCTACTAAAAGCAGCAGGTTGCAAGTTTGTTTTAAGGGTATGGTATTTTTCTTGTGATAGCACATTGAATCCTTCTGGGGCTCTTTATTTGGTGCTCATGTCACAAAGAAGGGTCTTTCCCTGCAGAGTATGTTTTTTTCTGAATGTCTACTTTCTTTCTGTGTTATGTCATAAGCAGTCCTGTACAGAATTGTCTTCTAAATAATTCTGTTTGACCTGTACCTCAAATGCAGTTTTAGATCACTAATGGAAGACTTGATTCCTCTGTAAATTTTGTTTCCTTTCAAAATCAGGAAAAGATAATCCAGAACTTCCTCACAAAGTACTTGGTAATGAAAAATGCTTCTGGTTTTTCTATTTTCTTGAAAGGGTACTTTTTTTTTTAAATGATAATTTTTAATTATATTGGTTTGGGGAGTTTCTCTCCAAATAGTATAAAAACCCTCAAACCATTAATATGTTGTAGTGATCCTAACAACTGGAAGATCATTGTACATAAAGGAGCTAAGTGATCCACACAGGAGTTAACTTGAGTAGGTGGAGGCCTGTGCTGTGCTATGTATATCCCTTGGCTACAGGATAAACTTGGGCAGCTAATTGTAACTGAGGAGCCTGTAGGCAGCTCCCACTTGGTACCAGTGATTACGCCACCTGCATGTCCTTGTCTTTAAGGAAAACTGCAGCACCAAGTTCTCATGTGAACATCCTTTTTATCTAATAGCAGAAATGATTAGCAGAATCGTTTTATTTTAACAAAATCCCATAAGAGGTCAAGAGACTGAAATGTCTAACCCTCCCACAGACTGCATCTGCACAGTGTGCTGCATCCTGACTGGAGGTCAGTTTCAATGCTGCATATCTGGGGGTTCCCAGTGTCTGAAGGACTGTAAGGTTATTTATAGTAACCTTTTTTTCCCTATAGCATCAGCTCCAATAACTGGCAGTGACACTTTATGAAGTTTGGGTGTCTGTCTTAGTGGGATCATAATGAACCAGCACCCTCTGGTGAAAAGCATATGTACATCAATATTTTACTTCTGGGTATTCATGAACAATCTTTGAAAATTCTGTAAGAATTTCAGTCTTCTATGACACATAAAGTCACAGTTTGATAAAATTCTATTCCGTGTTAACTAGCTTATTTTATGAAAGAAAGTACTTAAAAATTAGTATTTCCTGGAATTAATTTTTATTTGAGATTATAATTTGATATATTTACTTTGCATTAATATAGGATTTCATCTGAATGCACTTCCTATTTAATGATTAGCCCCATGGTTATTTTATTTCTTCTATTTGGTTCTGGAATAGTTTAACTCTTAAATTTAGTCTGAAGCATAATATTTACAGCACCGTAGATGAATTTTTAAAGCTTACAACTAACCTGTTTGGTATAAATGAGGAGTTCCACAACCAAATTTATACCTGTAGCTGATAATAGCTACTTATTTGCAAATTTGATTTAACTGTACTTCGTGGGGGACCAATTGAAGTTACTTGAGCTGATGTGGATACATTATGATCTGACATTAGCAGCAGCATTTCCAGCTACTTTTTCCCTGTCACTAATTACAATTTTGCAGCTGCACTTACTATTAAACAAAAGAAGTGGGTAAAGGCAACTGAGGAGGTATAAACTCAAGTAAAATAAGTGCTAGTAAGGGAAAAACTTTTTGAAGATTCATAGTGTCTTCAACACTACATAGAATGGTTACCACTGTTTCAGTTTAAGACCAAGTGTATTTATCCAGTTTTAATGTTTTTTGGATTTGTGGCCTGGCTTTTGGACAACAACTTGCTTGGTTACGTAAACCTGGCTGACATCTGAAGATACTTAGGAGTGAATAGGGTTAACTTAAGAAATTTAATAATTTTCAACATACAACAGCCTACTTGCTTTCTTAGTCAAAGTGGTTTTGATAGTTGTTGTTCATAAGGTATATAACATACCCCAAAATACTGTCTCACGTTTAAAACCCATAGTAACACTGATTGAAGTGTTACATCTATAGCATAGTGTCATCTAATTTGTGAGAGCAAAAGATTCAGCATTCTTGACCACTAAACGAGACCATTGTTTTCCAAATGCATAGAGAATCTCTCCTTTTCTCTTTCTTGAGCTTTCATTTAGTTTATAGTGTTCTTTCTGTAAAGGTGAAACATTTTATGCTTCTGCTGTTTTAAATTATTTCTATGTCAAGTACTGGTGCCTCCAAATTCTTGTTTTGCTAATGAAGATAGTGGGTGGTTCTGAACATCATTATATTACTGTCATAACAGTTTAGTGTTACAAACTTTTTTTATCTTTTAATGGTAGCATTTTAAAAGAACATTTCTTTGTATTATAACATTAAGATGTTTATGTGTTTATGATATGTAGGAGATTTTTGATCGTCTCATATTCTGTAGCATATTGGTGGGTTTTTTTCAACTTAGGAGGCTTCAAACTTGGTAAACAATACATCTCTGGATGTATGGTGAAATAAAAGCTATATAATATGTCTTATATGAGAAAGCATGATCCCAGTCTACCTGAAAACCTTGCCTGTAGCTGAAGTCCAAAGTGTTCTTTAAACTTAGGACTTTGGATCTGAGACAGTAAGGAAAACAAAGAAAATTAAACAATAGGTGTTTTTGCAATAGAAATTGCAAGAAACTGCAGATAGCACAACAGAGAGGGCATGACACAGTACCTGAATATTTGTGACCAGATTGCTCTCTTTAAAAAAGGATCAGCTTCTCTGTGTTCATGCTTCACAAAGTGCATATTATCTGGAGAGCAAAGTAGCAGTAATTGGGTATAGACAGTGATTTAAAACATTTAGTTGTTGGTATGTCAGTAACTTTTTTTAGAGAATATCGCAAATTGAGATTTTTCAAGTTACTGTATACTTCCTATAGTTTATTGTGATACTTAAGAACAAAAGTCTGTTGTTTAAATGCTGTGTTAAATATTTAAGATATGGAATGCTTCAAATAAGAAATACTAATAAATAAACTATATTTACTTTCTTAATAATCAGTTTTATTTTAAAAAAAAACCACTAGAAATATAAAAAATAATCTAACCTTGTGAGCCATAGGCCTTTACAACCCAATTGGAGAAGTAGTGATCTGTGCTGCCGGAACTGAGCTATTAGCTTGCATTTATATTGCATTTGTGCCATATAATTTAATATGACCTTAAGAAAATTAATAACCTTTCCTTCTTACATGCTTAAATGTTGCAACTTTAAAGGATTCATGCATATTTTCCTGAGTTTCAGTAGCCGTATGAATGTTATGCCTATAAAAATAAAAACAATTTACATGTTTAGGTTCCTAAATTTCACAGATATCTGTGAGGTTAAGTTTAACTTACCTACTTTCCCTTCCATTGTGATGAATACTCTTGCATGCTATATCAGAGTGTATGAGAAATAGTTACAATACTCTAGGTGAGATTTTTCATGTTTTCAGCAATGGCTATGGAAGAGAATTATGCCTGGGAAATTCTACATGTGATGGAAGTTTCCTTTTTCTGTTTTTTGCTATACTTGGTCATTTCAGATAGTCATCATATCTATCCAGAATAAAATTAGGCATCTCAGGGGAGAAGAGTCTAATTCATCTTGCTCTGTTTTTAAATCAGGTGAAGTACCACCAATGAGATGGATAGTAAATTTTGACCAAGATCTTCTAGATGGTCTGGTATTGGCAGCACAGCTGGCAGCTTATTGTCCATATTTGGTAAGTGCAAATAAGTACATACTGTGCAAGTTTTGTACAATGTATTAATATAAGTGGGTTTATTCAGGCCTTGTTTTCCTTTGGAACTGTTGGCTTATGTGGATTTTGAAAAGAAAAAAAACCCCAACATTTAGGAAGTATAGAGTGATTATTTCAGTATTAATTTTTCTTTTCTCTGGGTATATTCTTAATAGGGAATTTTAGTTCAAGATTTATATCTTTTTGGATTGCTAAAAGAGTGAAAATACAAACACAGTAATTTTGCTTACTGGAATATCAAGAGTTTAATTTCTCTGTCTTTGCTAGATTGCTACTCACTTTGTAAGGATGTATACTAATCCAAGAACTCCTGCACAGTTTCTGCACAACTGTTTGATTCTTGTGAATGCTATGCATGCTGTCAATCTGGCTATAGACATAAAGGTAAATGATTTTATACTAGCGGTATTTACATGCTTTTAATATTTTTTTTTCACTTTTTTGATAGTAATACTGTACATCAAATTAAGGCGAGGTTTCAGTGAAGCAGTTTTATTTCATGATGTGCTACAGTGCAATGGAAACCAAAATATACTTAATCACAAGTAATTTCCTTAATTCCTTGCTTTTGTAGAATTGTATATATGCAACTAGCTGAACATAACAAGATTAATTCAGTTCAGATTCTAGCATCATACATCACAAATTGAAAACCTGAGTGGAATTTTTTATTAGTATTCTAAGGCAGTTTAGAAAAAATATATTTAAGAACAAACATCATGCACTTAAACATAAAAAGGAGTGGTAAAAAAATTATATGAATTTCTGGTGACATTTAGGTGCATCTGTCTAATCAAGAAAGCCCACAAGGGTTCTGTCCCAGCTTTGATGCACACAGAAGTCAGTAGCTTTGGACTGCTCAGGGAGCAATGTAGAAAAGGAAAATAAGAGGGAATCAGCTATTTTAAATAGATAATAGTTCAGTAACTAACACACACAACCAGCACATGCAAGATAAGAGCATGAGTCCCTGTGAGCATGTAGCCTTGTAGTACAGTCTTGCCATTGCTATTAACAGGCTGCAAGCTTTGCACTGAGTTTACATGGCCTCAGGACTGGGGTTTGACAAGCCTTCTCCTTTGCTCCCTGAGTGATTAAAAATCCTGTCCTTACCAAAACTCGTGAAAACTCTTTCAGGTCTCATCTTTCTCTAAGAATTTGTGGAGTGCTGCAGCTTCCATCATAAGCAAAGTGAATGTCAGGGACTGTGATGGGCTGGGGTGAGTGTGCAGCATACTGGTCTGGCTAGAAGACCAGAGGAGGACATAGTAGAATAGACATAGTATTTGTCTGTGTATAAGGAAACTTTCCGAAGGAATTAATAGTATTAGAAATCAGAGGTAGAGATGTGGTGTGAACAATGTGGTATGAAAGGAAGCTCAGTTATAACTTTGTTTTTCCCATTCCATTTGATTGTGTTGTGATTACAGGGAAAAAGTAACGCTGCTATTTCCAGTTCTATCAGCTACTGTCTTGCTCCCGCATCCTGACATGGATATGCTGTTATAAATGGCTTTTCTCTCACAAACTAAACCAAGAAAATCTGCTGCTTCATATACTTGTGATTGAAAGGAAGCATAAAAAGATAATCTAGGTATAGTCCTCAAAATGAAGGTGTATTTTGCCTCAGCTTTTAATAAGAAAAACAGGCAGTTCAGCACATGAAAGCAGAGGCTTGATGCCTCATACACAAAAAGAGTTAACCACATTAAAGGTGGAAGCAGAACTCCAGGACATTCTCCTTAATACGCTTAGTGTGTTTTAAGACTACAATGTCTATGATACTACAATATTATTAGTTCAGCATATTTTTTAGGTATTGGTGTTTTTATAGATGGGAAAGTCCATCTCTGTACAGATTAGGAATTTTAAAAAAGCGATATAATCAGTTAACACCAGAAGAAAGAACAGATCTTGGAACTTCAAGGTCTGAATTTTAGTTCTAGCTAAGGCATGTTCTACAAACAAAATATCATGGGAAGTAAAGAAAAATAGAGCATGTAAAGAATACTTTTGACATAGATTTATTGGAATTCATATATGCTTTTCTAAGCCTACTGTAGAAATTTCTTAAGCTTCTTGTTCTTCAGCAGTAAAAGCAGCAAAATACATGAATCCTGTTGCTGAACTGTCCTAATTTGGGATTTTTCTGTTACTCTTGTTTCTTACATTTATCAGACTAAAACGTTCCAACAGTACTGACAAACTTCTTGACTATCAGGCAATCACTGCTTCTGAACTTTCAGGACAGCTTTGCAGTAATTAATGCAAGGTTGATGGTGACAGCACAACCCGAAAAACGTGTCAGGTCTGGAATAGATGACATTTTCAATCACTTCAAAATCTAAGATTCTGTAATCATAAAGAAGTTTAACTGTCTGGAAGACTTCAGCTGCAAGTTTAAATGATACCTCTAAGAGGGTTCAAGGCTTTTAAATCCTCTTAAGGATTAAGATATAGGCTTAAGATGGAATACTTTGGGCAAGAAATTCTTTGTTTCCACTTTCTAATCATGACTGACAGTCCAACCCTGGAGTATTAATGGTGTCTTTCTATGTATTTTTTTCTTTGTGTTTGATATTTTTAAGTTCTAAACTGCTTTGATTTGAAGAAGATTCAATTGAAAGCCCAAAATAAAATATGCAAGATAGGATGGTGGATAGCAGTGATGTGGAGGGAATGTACGTGACAAGGATAGATTAGGAGAAACGATGCAGTGATTGGGGATTGCCAGTAGAGGAACTCAACTTGTTACTGATTTAAAATTGGGACCAACAATACTGACATTTACATTTGGGACCAAGTAAAAGGGAGGGTATTTTCAAACAAGATATAGAAGATGTTGTGAGTAGTCGGAGAGTGTTAAGAAGCTGAAAATGAATGTGGCTATTCTGTTGAAATGAAGGGGGGAGTTCAGCACTGTTGTGGAGTAGAAAGCAGTGAAACTTGTCAATAACATGGTCATATAAGGAAGAAAGGAGGGTAGATGATAACCCCAAGACTTGAGTCTAAAATGAAGGAGAGAAAGAAAATGATGTCATCAGCCAATGGAGAAGAGGAAAGAAATTCAGTAACATAGAGTTTTTTGAATTTCCAGTATATGTAAGAAATTTTCCTTGAGGTAGTCTACAGATTATTATATACACTTAGAAAGGTAACTTCCTGACTGTCACTTAGGGTTTCACTCGTACTTTTATTGTAATAATCTCTAAGGAAGATTAACACTTTTTTGTCTTCAGTTTCCTGTACTTTAATAGGGAGCTATTAGCTCGGTAAATATGGCAACTTCTTGACAAAACTAACTTTAAGGAAAAGGATTTCTTTCTTAATTCTTAGTTATTTGACTATTCTGGAAAAAACAGTTGAAGAAAGTAGTAAAGGACTGAATCTCCCTAATCATTCTTACAAAAGTGGATGCAACAACTATTTGCTTTGATCTGTAAGACTGATAAATCAGAGCATTAGATAAGAACATTTGGCTGGAATTTAGCTTTATTGATAGTCCTGTGCAAAGCATTTGATTCTGTCCCACACAACATCTTTGTCTCTGAAATGGAGAGTCATGGATTTGACGGATGGACCACTCGGTGGATAAGGAATTGCCTGGATGGTCGAACTCAAAGAGTTGCAGTCAGCTGCTCAATGTCCAAGTGGACACCAGTGACGAGTGGTGTCTCTCAGGGGTCAGTACTGGGACCAGTATTATTCAACATCTTTTTTGGGGACATGGACAGTGGGATTGAGTGCACCCTCAGGAATTTTGTAGATGACACCAAGCTGAGTGGTGTGGTAGATACTCTAGAGGATGCCATCCAAGGACCTTGACAGGCTACAGAGGTGGGTCTGTGTGAACATCATGAAGTTCAACAAGGCCAATTGTAAGGCCCTGCACCTGGATCGGAGCAATCCCAAAGATGGATACAGGCTGGACGATAAGTGGATTGAGAGCAGCCCTGAGGAGAAGGACTTGGGGGTATTGGTGGATGAAAAACTAAATATGAGCTGGCAATGTGTGCTCAGAGCCCAGAAAGCCAATCACATCCTGGGCTGCATCAAAAGAATGTGGCCAGCAAGTGTCATAAGACCCTACGTGGAGTACTGTGTTCAGCTCTGGGGCCCCCAGCATAAGAAAGACATGGACCTGCTCAAGCAGGTCCAGAGGAGGGCCATGAAGAAGATAAGGGGGCTGGAGCACCTCTCCTATGAGGACAGGCTGACAGAGTTTGTGTTGTTCAACCTGGAGAAGAGAAGGCTCTACGTAGACATTCTAGCAGCCTTCCGGTACTTAAAGGGGACTTACAGGAAAGAAGGGGAGGGACTTTTTATCAGGGAGTGTAGTGATAGGATGAGGCATAATGGTTTTAAAATGAAAGAGGGTAGATTTAGATTAGATATTAGGAAGAAATTCTTGACTGTGAGGGTGGTGAGACACTGGAACAGGTTGGCTGGAGAAGTTATGGATGCCCTGTCCCTGGAAGTGTTCAAGGCCAGGTTGGATGAGGCTTTGAGCAACCTGGTCTAGTGGAAGGTGTCTCTGCCCATGTCAGGGGGATTGGAACTAGATGATCTCTAAGGTCCCTTCCAACCCAAACCATTCTGTGATTCTATTCTACGATTCTATCATTCACTGGCATGATGAGGTCTATGGAAACATATGCAATTGCAACAGACAAGTGATCTGTTCAGGCATGTCTAGTTTTAAGTTTACCTGGATTATATCCTTGGGCAACCCATAAACTTGTGGAAATGAAAGAATAGGAAAATGTATGTTTCAAAATCGGTGGTACGTTTTATTTCTGTGTGAGCAACTGAAAATTACTCAAATCTCATGATGGTCTCACCTGGGATATTTCTAAAGAGAAGCTGGATGTGTCTGGGATAGATATAGTCTTTTAATAAGGATATTAATATGTTTATACATTAGAATCATAGAATCATAGAATTGTTTAGGTTGGAAAAGACCTTTAAGATCATCAAGTCCAACCATTAACCCAGCACTGCCAAGTCACCACTAAACCATGTCCCTGAGCACCACATCTAAATGTCTTTTAAATACCTTCAGGGATGGTGACTCCACCATCCCTGGGCAGCCTGTTGCAATGGTTGATAACCCTTTTGGTGAACAAATTTTTCCTAATGTCCAATCTAAACCTCCCCTGGTGCAAATTGAGGCCGTTTCCTCTTGTCCTATCGTTTGTTACTTGGGAGAAGAGACTAGCACCCTCCTCGCTACAACCTCCTTTCAGGTGGTTGAAGACAGCAATAAGGTCTCCCCTGAGCCTCTTTTTCTTCAGACTAAACAACCCCAGTTCCCTCAGCTGCTCCTCATAAGACTTGTGCTCTAGACTCTTCACCAGCTTTGTTGCTCTTCTACAAACATACAAAAATATAGACTTTTAAGCTTTATTTAAACACTAAAATGACTATCTTTTTTTCCAGACTTGCTGACTGTTCCTTCCTCACATTGACTTTGAGCTTATTGAAAACTTGGCTGCTGGACTTGTATGAGCAAAGCCTTTATAAACTTGCGAAACTCCTTTTGTTCACAATCAACATTGTTTCCTATGTGTTTTCTCTTTCAAGTTCAGTGTTTAAGCTGTACATATCTGGAAATAATTAATAAAGATTAAATGTATGGCTTTCTGTTTCTGACATTAAATATAATATTTTTATTACCTTGTGTTTATTTAATACTTTTGCCGTAATTTTCAGTAGTCATTTGCCATTGTTGGTTAAATTTGATTACCTAGGTAACATCTCATGGCCACTGATTCCAAGCCTGTTCTATTTTTCAGTTTTTTTGTGCCCTGCCAGAAGCTGTTATTTGGCAGAGGATTTCTATTTTCATCAATGCTTTGTAGGCTTTGTAGTGGAGGAAGACTTCTGCATGATTTTTACATCTGTTCAGTAGTTTGCTTCATTACACTATTCAACTAATAATTACGTGTTCAGAAAAATTGCGAATGTTATTATCACAAGAACTGGTTCAGCGATCTTCTCCTTTCTGATATCTTCTAGTAAAGTTTTTCTCTGCTTTCCAAAGTCAGAACTTTGGCTTATAGTTACTGTGATTATTTTTGATTTAAAAAACCATGATCTGTTTTTTTCTTTTCCTTTTCCAGCTAGATAGATTAATATTGTTTATAACATATTCTACTATAAGCATCAATCCACTGCACTGCTATGCTAATAAAACAAAACGGGCAGCATTTTCTAAATATCAGGGAATGATTTAGAGGCAGTTAATGCCATTTAATTTTTGCATTAAGTTATAAACCTATTTTCATAAAATTAAAAGGCATTATTTGTAAGCAGCTACAAACTGTTTTCTGAGCCATAGTACCAGCAATACTAAAGACCAGACTTTTATAATATGCAGGTGATTGAAAACATGGAGAGCTGATTATGGAATTAAAGGCACAGAGCAGATGGTGTTGCAACAGTTAAACAACTCTGTTTTCACAATGGAACCTATCTACTAGCCCTTGAATTTCTTGTCCAGTTTTGATATAGTCCTAAATTGGAATATTTAGAATTTGAAGTATAATAATTTACCCAGTCTCCAGCAATTTCTTTAGCTAGGCAACATTAGAGCACAAATAAACACCTAAGAAGCAAGCACCCAACTCTGCAAGAAATGTGAGAAGCTTTTTCATATTTTGAGAAACTTTGTTATGGATACAATTTAAGGCATAAATCTGTTAAACTTTATTAATTACTATTGTTTGCTAAAACAGAATTTTCTAAAGCAAATAATGTGTATAGACTATGTGAATTTTCTGCTGAATGTTATGAAGTACACTGATGTTTATTTTTTTTATTTAGTTCCTAGAGTAGTAGATTAATGCAACAAATACAGTTTTATGAATTCAGCACAGAATAAAACAGAGTAATGTTTTCTGAGTGAATAATTTCAGATCTAAGTGGAAATAAGTAGAAGTAGGTGGCAAAAGAAAGTTAGGCTTCAACAGATAATCTGCTCTGGCATCTTTGCTATCTTAAATGAAAATGCAGGAAAGATGGACAGTAGACGTGTAAAACAACAGCTGCATTGGAATAACTTCTAGAAATACTTGTTCACATTCGATAGCCATTACTGAGATAAGTGAATGGAAAACATCAGAATATTTTTCAGACTTCAGGTTTGAAGAGTTTGGCAAAGAAGAATCTTTTTTACTTTGCATAGTAAGTGCACCCTAAAATTCCAAACTTAAAAAACAGTGGTGATGGAAATAAACAGAAATACAAGATGAGGCATGTGATTACAGCAGTGCAAGAAGAGTACATGAAATGATTCTTAAGCATTATGGGGATAAGCATTATCTAGGAAACTATGGAGAGTGACAGGGAAACTTCAGATCAGTGCCCAGTGATGCACTCACTCTCTTGGAAGGTTAGAGAAGGAGCTGTGCTAGAACTACTGGGAGTAGGGTGTGATGCCTGGCTGGGCACAGGGCAAGGAAAGAGGGAGAAAGCAGTCAGTAACTCTTCCTGCCTTTGTGCTTCATGGAGTCAATGGGTTTTCCAGCAGGGGAGCTCCAGTTCTGCCTTTTCTATGGAATCTCCTACCTGTTTCTGACTTAATAAAACAGAAGGAGAATTAAGAAAACTTGGAGGTTACCTAGTAAGATGTAATGCAAGATGAATTTGATATGTATCTGGGTAAAAATGCTATAAGGCTTGTCTGTTGTAATATATCTTGACAGGTTTCTCCTTCCTGTTGTACCAAACGAACAAAAATTCATGTTCCTTGTAGTACAAAGCACACAGAACACATTCATGCATAACTATAGGCATTTAATTTGCAGGACTACAGGCATTTATTTTAATCAGGGCTGAGCTGTAGTCAGTAATAAATCTGCGAAGCTTTCAGCACCTACATCACCTTTCCAAAATGTTTATCCTTTAGGAAAGGACTGCACCCCTTCTCTCCTTTTAGTCCATGAGCCAAGCCCCACCATCTTTTCCAGTACTCAGAATCTCTCTTTTCTCTTCTCACCCTGCCATATAATGCTTTAGGGTATGGAGAAGGAGAGGTTCCTCTTCCTAAAGTAGATATTAGGAATCTATTCAGGGATATGTCTCCTTCTGGTTTCCTTGCAAACAAGGAGATGAAGCCTTGTTAAAAATATGATTTTCTGAAATGTCTATCATAGAGTCATCAAATGATATAGTCTGAATGCTCTTCAGACTTAGCTACTGTCAAGGCCCTGGGGGCACCCAGCCCTGACTGCTCCTGCCCAGCCGCTCAAGACTCCCTCCACTCTGCCCACAGACCAGGACCCCATGTCAGCCCCCTGGGACCGTCAGCCCCTGTCCCAGCGATGCCACAGCAGGGCTGGTCTCCAGCTCCCCACAGCCCTGCCCTGCCCAGCCATGGGAGCTGCCAAGCCAGACCCACCCATAGGCCCTCATCCCAGCCTTGGCCTGTCCTGGTCCCTAGGGAGGTGCCTGATGGCTGTGGCTGGCGCTGCCCCAGTGCCCCCTGGCTGCCCTGCTCCTGGCTGGGGAGTGGGACAGGCCCTGACTGGCTTCTGCTCTGCAGCTGTGTTATATTGCCTTTGGCTTCTGGCTCCCTGGCCCAGAGAGAGCAGCTGGCCCTTGCTGTGCCCTGGAAACTCTCTCTGCCTTAGTTTCCCTTTCAAGTTTGGAGGAATTATAGCTTCACTGGCCTTTCTGGATTTGTTTTCTCCTACTGAATTGAGGATTCTTACATACAAGACATGGAACATCGCATTATAGCACAGTGCCTCATGGGCTGAAGGAGCCAGAGAAAACACTGCTGCGTTCATCTGTGAGAATTCTTTGATTTCTCCTTTTTGTAAAACACGATGGGAAACTTCTGGCCAGCTTGTAGACTGGATGGGAAAGAACGATTCGGAGAGCTTTAAACTAGATTCGAAGGGGGATGGGGTGGTAGCTGGGCTTGCACCACTGGGGCAACGCTCTAGTGTTGAGGTAGACCAGGAGGCCTCCCATCCCCCTGGGGTGAATTCAGGGGGTGAATCTGGGATGAAACCGGTGTGCCCAGCTCGCTCCCTGAAATGCCTGTACACCAATGCATGCAGCATGGGGAATAAGCAGGAGGAGTTAGAAATCCGTGTTCGGTCGGGGGGCTATGATCTAGTGGCAATTACAGAGACTTGGTGGGATGCCTCGCATGACTGGAATGTGGTCATGGATGGCTATGTCCTGTTCAGGAAAGACAGGCCGCTAAGGAGAGGTGGTGGAGTTGCTCTTTATGTGAGTGAGCAGCTAGAATGTATTGAGTTCTGTCCAGAGGCGGATCAGGAGCGAGTTGAGAGTTTGTGGGTGCGAATTAAGGGGCAGGCTGGCAGGGGTGATACTGTTGTGGGTGTCTATTACAGGCCACCGGATCAGGATGAGGAGGGTGATGAGGCCTTCTACAGGCAGCTGAGAGCAGTCTCGCAATTACAGGGCCTGGTTGTCATGGGGGATTTCAACTACCCTGATATTTGCTGGGAGGCCTACTCAGCCAGCCATCCCCAGTCCAGGAGGTTCCTCCAGTGCGTTGATGATAACTTTCTGATGCAAATGGTGGATGAGCCAACTAGGAGAGGAGCGCTGCTGGATCTGATCCTCACTAACAAGGAGGGTCTGGTTGAAGCAATGAAGGTTGAGGGCAGCCTTGGTTGTAGTGACCATGAGATGGTAGAGTTCAGGATCTCATGTGGCAGGAACAGAATAGCTAGCAGAATCACAACCCTGAACTTCAGGAGGGCCAACTTTGGCCTTTTCAAGCAATTGCTAGGGGAAATCCCATGGGACAGGGTACTAGAAGGTAAGGGGGCCCAAGATAGTTGGTTAGCATTCAAGGACTGCTTCTTCCGAGCTCAAGATCAGAGCATCCCAGCAGGTAGGAAGTCAAGGAAGGGTACCAGGAGACCTGCATGGTTGAACAGGGAACTGCTGGGCAAACTGAAGTGGAAGAAGAGGGTGTACAGATCGTGGAAGGAGGGGCTGGCCACTTGGGAGGAATATAAGTCTGTTGTCAGAGGATGTAGGGAGGCAACTAGGAAAGCTAAGGCCTCCTTGGAATTAAACGTTGCAAGAGAGGTCAAGGACAACAGAAAGGGCTTCTTCAAATACATTGCAGGTAAAGCCAACACTAGAGGCAATGTAGGCCCACTGATGAATGAGGTGGGGGTCCTGGAGACAGAGGATAAAAAGAAGGCGGAGTTACTGAATGCCTTCTTTGCCTCTGTCTATACTGTTGGAGGCTGTCCTGAGGAGCCCCGGACCCCTGTGGCCCCAGAAGAAGTCAGGATAGAGGAGGAATCTGTCTTGGTTGATGAGGGCTGGGTCAGGGACCAATTAAGCAACCTGGACGTCCATAAATCGATGGGCCCTGATGGGATGCACCCGCGGGTGCTGAGGGAGCTGGCAGAAGTCATTGCTAGGCCACTCTCCATCATCTTTGCTAAGTCGTGGGCAACGGGAGAGGTGCCTGAGGACTGGAGGAAAGCAAATGTCACTCCAGTCTTCAAAAAGGGCAAGAAGGAGGACCCGGGTAACTATAGACCGGTCAGCCTCACCTCCATCCCTGGAAAGGTGATGAAACAACTTGTTCTTGATGCTGTCTCTAGGTGCATCAAGGACAGGGGGATCATTAGGGGCAGTCAACATGGCTTCACCAACGGGAAGTCTTGCTCAACCAACTTGATAGCCTTTTATGAGGATGTTACCCGGTGGATAGATGAGGGTAAAGCTGTGGATGTGGTCTATCTCGATTTCAGTAAAGCGTTTGACACTGTCTCCCACAGCATCCTCGCAGCTAAACTGAGGAAGTGTGGTCTGGCTGATCGGGTAGTGAGGTGGATTGTGAACTGGCTGAAGGAAAGAAGCCAGAGAGTAGTGGTCAGTGGGACAGAGTCCAGTTGGAGGTCTGTGTCTAGCGGAGTTCCGCAAGGATCGGTTCTGGGACCAGTTCTATTCAATATATTCATTAATGACTTGGATGAGGGATTAGAGTGCGCTGTCAGCAAGTTCGCTGATGACACAAAACTGGGAGGAGTGGCTGATGTGCCGGAAGGCTGCGCAGCCATTCAGAGAGACCTGGACAGGCTGGAGAGTTGGGCGGGGAGAAATTTAATGAAATATAACAAGGGCAAGTGTAGAGTCCTGCATCTGAGCAAGAACAACCCCATGTACCAGTACAAGTTGGGGACAGAGCTGTTGGAGAGCAGCGTAGGGGAAAGGGACCTGGGGGTCCTAGTGGACAACAGGATGACCATGAGCCAGCAGTGTGCCCTTGTGGCCAAGAAGGCCAATGGCATCCTGGGGTGTATTAGAAGGGGTGTGGTCAGCAGGTCGAGAGAGGTTCTCCTCCCCCTCTACTCTGCCCTGGTGAGGCCGCATCTGGAGTATCGTGTCCAGTTCTGGGCCCCTCAGTTCAAGAAGGACAGGGAACTGCTAGAGAGAGTCCAGCGCAGAGCCACGAAGATGATTAAGGGAGTGGAACATCTCCCTTATGAGGAGAGGCTG
Source organism: Nyctibius grandis (assembly GCF_013368605.1). Lineage (NCBI taxonomy): Eukaryota > Metazoa > Chordata > Aves > Nyctibiiformes > Nyctibiidae > Nyctibius > Nyctibius grandis. The sequence continues at coordinate 29,252,270 of NC_090659.1, forward strand.
AGGGAGCTGGGTCTCTTTAGCTTAGAGAAGAGGAGACTGAGGGGTGACCTCATTAATGTTTATAAATATGTAAAGGGCAAGTGTCAAGAAGATGGAGCCAGGCTCTTCTCAGTGACATCCCTTGACAGGACAAGGGGCAATGGGTGCAAGCTGGAACACAGGAGGTTCCACTTAAATTTGAGGAAAAACTTCTTTACGGTGAGGGTGACCGAACACTGGAACAGGCTGCCCAGAGAGGTTGTGGAGTCTCCTTCTCTGGAGACATTCAAAACCCGCCTGGACGCGTTCCTGTGTGATATGGTCTAGGCAATCCTGCTCCGGCAGGGGGATTGGACTAGATGATCTTTCGAGGTCCCTTCCAATCCCTAACATTCTGTGATTCTGTGATTCTGTGTGATTCTGTGATTATTCCTGCCTTGGAAATGCTGTGTTGGTTTGACTCCTTGCATTTCTGAATTTAGAATCCAGTTTATTCTAGATTTTTCTGGTTTGAAATGCAGAATTGTTTTCACCCATCTGTGACAACAAAAGAGCATCTTATTTTCCCTTTTCTATGTCAGATGTGGGTTCATTCTTGGTAGCAGAAGAGATGGGCACCCTGTTTTGATGACTTTTTAGGAAATGAAGAAAAAATAGTAAGCTCTTTTTATTTACTTCTTGGTGTTCTCTTGAATCTTCAAAAATAAAACTGTACTTTCTGTAGGGCTAGAATGCCATAGGCTGTTGAAAGTGAGCATTACTTCAAATGCTTGGTGTTATTGCATTTATTTAGAGCATGTTCATTAAGAAAAGTTAACTTATAGCTCCATCTTTTCTTCCAGATTCTTTCTTTCTTGTTTATACTGAACATGACTTCAAAAGGAGAGTGTTTTGTTAGGCTGCCTTTACAGTTTTTACACACAGTCAAAGGGAGACTGTGCATAGGCTTAGAATAAAAAGAAATTAAGATTTCTAGCTAGACAGAAATCATATGTGGTTCAGGAAGTCTCTTGCCTTAGCCTGGGAAAATACTCAAGTGTATATGTACTTACCGTATAATCATTTTCATTTAGGCATCAGATTCTAGTGGTGTCCTTTTGGCCCATGATCTGAGCCAATAGGCTGCTCTTAGGTTCTTATTTTGTATAAAGGTTTTTCTACATGGAATATTTGCTTTAAGCTACTGAGGTTTTTTGTGTCATGTGGAAGAATGTGGCTCCACTAGAGTTTCAAATGTTTGCCCTTTATACCCTTTCTCTTCACAAATTGTTGTATTAAAATGCAGCTTTTGCTAGCTGAAGAAAACCTTTGTCTGTTGCTGATTCAACAGCCATCAAGTAGAAGCTGTTTGAGGGTGGAGCTATTTGTACTTGTGCTCAGTAATGCATCATTTTGCTTTCTTAGCGCTCCTGCCGTAGAACTTAAGTCTCAGCTGCTTTTTATGGTGATGTGTTTTAGGCAATAGATTTCTGCCAATATTGCATTTTAATAACATCAAAAGAGGAAGAAAACTCAATAAGCAATTTATAATTAAAAAGAATTCATAAACTATTAATGACAGGCAGGCTTATTTCTGTATGTAAAGAATGAAACAGAGAAGAATTTAAAATAACGACAGAGAGGTGTTTAACAATAATCACTAAATCCTTAAGCCACTAATTTCCAGAAGCTGGCAAATTATGTCAATGGAAAGACCACTTTGTGTTTGCCCAATTTCTACACTCTTTACTCAAGCAACTGCTCTGTTGGCAGATGCAGAATAGTGTGATACCCAGTCTCTGATACTCCAAGGAGATCCATAAGCAATTAGATCTTGTGGATCCTTGTTCAATGTCATTACAGCTGCTTTTGTATTCTGCCAAGGAACATTAATGAAACTCCTTTTTGCCATACCTGCAGGAGGAACTAACTAGAGGAACAAGGGCCTTTCTGCAAAATATGAAGATAGACTCACTGTTGTGTTCTCTTTGGAATATATATTTACTTTTTCACAGAGTATTTTATTACATCTTGAGCTTTTAGTAATTAGGAAATCGAATTGCCTGGTTTGTAGAAGTGCTGCAATATATGCTCTAGTGTAAAATTTTAACTTGGAAATAAAAATTTACTCAGATAGTTAAGATGATAGACGATATGTCTATACATCTCTCTTGCTGCACTAGAGACAGTTCAGAAGAGGCAAAAATGTTTGCTCCCTTTTTCAGCCCATGTGGCTAATAAATGTGATGCCTTTTCCCAAACTCTCTTCATTGATATTTGGAAAGCAGAGTAACCGCAGTTATCCAAAAGTTTCTGATAATGAGAATGAAATTTTTACCTTGATTTCAAGGTTCCTAGTGGGAATCCACATGGGACTGGTTCTTCCAATGAAGTTTCTTTATTGAGTTGACTATTTTAGGCTTATTATCTCCCACTTTTTTTTTTTTTATTGCTAGAATTTTCTGTTCTCGGAAATGACAATCAAAAGAATTTTTAAGTAATTATCCAAAAAACATGTTTTATAGCCTTGGAGAAATATGAATGGAAGAGAGAGAAAAACATAATCCCATATCTATAATTAACTGTGTTAATTGACTTTAAATCCCATATCTATAATTGACTGTGTTTTAGTACATATGGGAACACTTAATTAAGTAATATTGTTTTCAGATGTTTCAATAATCTGGATTTCTATGCTTAATTTTATCTTCTTAATACTGAAAAGGAAAATATAATCTGTACAAGAATTTTATTAGATTAAAAAATTGCTACATTTTCTTAGTGTAATTTAAATGTGTAGCATTTTTCCCATACAATAAAATACAGAATTGGCTCATCTAGAAGCAGACATACACTAAGATGAGACATTAACTAATGCAAATAATTTTTCTACATAGACTCGCATGAGAGAGTAGGTGACTGACTAAATAGCTGCCCTGTTTCCTTCATCCTGCTACTTTAGAAAAAGTATCCACTCCCTTGATTAATCTGCTGGAGAGTATTGAGGTTCTGGAATAAATGGTTCATTATGAAAATTGCCTCATAAGAATCAATTAAAAAAAGATTTAAAGATCTTTTTTCCTCTAATGCTCCATTTAGGCAATAAACATCTTCACGTTGAGGACAAGAGTGTAGTTGGTCATAAAAATAAAATAAAGTGTGGGCTGCAAGTGTGGTCCTGTGAAAAATTGGTATAATGTAGTTTATATAAGAAATATTAATGTATAGGAATATTTGTTATTCTCAGAGATCCCTGGAAAATTTAATAGTATTGACAATAAGTATTAAAATGAGACTGTACTGGCAAAGAATCAAAAGAAAATTAAGTTGATATAACTTTTTCCTCATAGTTTACTATTAAGAGGTTTTGGTCCTAAAATGGTACAGTGGTAACAAAATTTACCCATGTTATCTAGAGTGATATTTTTTTTACAAAACGAGCAAAGTTTTTAAAATATTTCACAAAAGTGGTTGTGCCAAAAACCTGGGCTCCTTATTCAATATAGTTCAAGTAATGTCACATTTTATTAGATGGACTATATTTATTTACTTTAATTTTTTTATTAATCTGACCTTCTCAAAAGTGTCACATTACCATTTTTATTGCTTTCTTAACTTACCCAGAAAAGATAACCAAGGCTTCCGTTGGAGTATCACATTCTCTTTACATACTACCACAGCTGGAGTCATCTGGCAAATTTCAGTTTGAGTTGCCCTGTTCTCATGAGGGGTCTCACAGTATCACCATACACTCTTCTACCGCAAGTCTTTGCTTCATATCTAATAAGTTGCAGGCTTGCTGATTTTTCAGGTTACGTTACAAGACCTTCCTTGTAAAGCTATGCTTGGGGGAAGCATGTACGTGCAGAGAAGCAGGGAAATTGTATACTGGATTTACCAATAGATTACTAGTCTTGAATCAGCAAATATGTTTGTGCTTACAATGTGCATGAGAGATTTTTGTACATATGGAAGCTATACTTATGCAGCAGTTGTTGGTATGACTATTGCTTATCTGGAGAGATCTGTGTGCTGTTACAGCCTCAGCTGTAATTTCCTGACACACAATGTGGGCTAACATTGTGAGTGGGAGGTTTTATTGCTTGCAGTAGTTTCTGGAGGATGGGGGCTGGTGAATATTGAGAGCACACTGTTAATTCCATGCAACTTTTGATATCCCATTTTGCCTACAAGCTACAGACATTTTATCTAGACCTTTTTCCACTGATGTGCCTGCCATGTGTGCACATATGAGACAGATTCATGTACCCTATAGTATACTTGTTTCTAAATAACACTGGTGGTGTAAATACAACAGTTGCAAATAAAACTGATGTTCTAAATAGAACTAGTTATGTATTGTTCTTCATTCCTCTTCCAGATAAACAGAAAAGGCATGCCGTTCAAGATATTTTTTTGGTTTATTTTGTCTTTGTTTGTTTGTTTGTTAAGAAAGACAGTGCAAAAATAATGTAGTCTTCGATATCCCAAGTATGCCTCTTCTGCAAAAGAATGTTATATCACTTGAGACTTGTTTATTCATGTCCTTAGAAACAGATGTGAAACTTTTAATAGTTGCTGACTAGAGAAAGCTCTTTTTCCTTATTGCTAATGTATTTGAATATGAAATATCTGCTAGAGGCTGTTGAGTTCCTAGTAAGTTCAAAAAACAAGAAGTACAGCTGTTTCATAAAATAAAGTCTTGGGATTTAAAACTCTTGTACCTGTTTTCTTACTCTCTCACATAACGCTGCAGATCTAAAAGACGTTGACTTTACGTGTATACAATGCTTCTAACTAATGTACAGGTCAATATTAAAATAAATAAAAATGTGCTCTGTCTATTCTTTGAGTGGTTTAGAGGTGCAAATTCACGATATGATGAAACAATGTGAAGAAGGAAGCGTGATTCTAGAGCGATGGAGTGAGGTTACCTGTAGATATGTGCAACTCATCCAAGCTGCTTAGAGAGGGTGACAGTGACAATCAGCAACAGCACAATAGATCAGGGTTTTTTTTTCTTGAGAATTGGGCGTTTTTTCTTGTAAGGTGTGAGGATTTAGAATGGTAGTCACTTTCTAGGCATTAGGCAAAAGGAGGGTCTTTTTCAAAATATTGCTGTATTGAATGACTCTCAGTTATGTAAGGGATCCAAATAAAGTGTCTTGAATGAAAAAAGTACCTTTTAATGGGGTGACATGTTAATGCAGTGGTTTGCTGCTTAAATCTACTCCCAAGTGTGTATAGGAGAGAAATTAACTGCAGTTGTAAAAGTTTATTTAGTATATTATAGACAAGTTTATTATAATCACATTATATTATCAGTTACTAAGCATGAAGTTTTAAAAAGCTTCATTTAATTAATTTGATTTAGGAACTACAGAATCTTATTTATTTAAATATGTAGACAGATCTTTCCTGTCTGTATTTGTGGGAAACCACTTACATCATTAAGTCTCTTTACTATTTGATTAGCTTTCTGAAAAGTTCATGTGGAGGAGTTTCTACCTCTCTCTTTTCAGTGACTTACCAGAATTGCTGAGGACTAAAGCTTTGACATGTTTTGCAGTTGCCATTTAAATTAATTTCTGTAAATCAAATATTTAAGATTCAGTAATACTTGCTATCTTTTGTAGAGCAATTTGGCATCTGCAACAAAAATAACTATATAGTTGTTAGTTGGATGATTGGCCTAATCCAGTTATTAAAAGTTAGGTTGAAAATATTTTTATAATAAGAATTACCTTAAACTTTTTTGTTCTTCATGATCATATCTCTAAACTATACAGGCAAAATTTTAACTGAATATCTGGTTATTTTTTCTTCTTTTGGTTTCAATATTAGGCCACTGACATCTGTGATCCAAACCCAGTCATGATGCTTATTCTGTGTGTCTACCTATATGAAATTCTCCCTCATTACTTACCCAAGAAGACTATAGAATTTACATGTGCTCTCCATGCAACTGTTGTTAAACAGGTACTGATACCATTGCATTTAGATTTGTAGCATTACAAGGTTAAAACACTGTATGTATATATGTGTTTTTATTATGTATATACTACAACAAAGAATGAATGGGTTTCATGTCATTTAGATACTAAATATAGAAGATGGAAGCATGTATCTTCTTTTCTCTCTTCAAGCTTGGGATCGTGACTTCTGCTGCTGTTTTTTTCCTATGCCTGTAAGCACAGAAAAAAATCTACAATCTAACAAATCTAAGATCAAATATAGAGAGGAATAAGAGATTAATAAGCATAGGAGTGCAGTGTAAACTGCAAAGAGAGTACTCAGAAAAATTGAGGTTGGATAGTCTGTGGGAAATCTATATTCCTTAGGAAGAAAAATGATCTACCTAGTTATTTGAAGTACTTTCTTATTTTGTGATAACCTTAGTTTGTATTTTGGAACTTAGCTGCAGATCACACCTTTTATACTCTAAAAATTGAATAAAAATAAGCTGATTTTGTTGTTGTTGTTGTGACAGGTGTGTCTGAAAAACCCAAGCAGTAAAACTTTGATGTACAACGCTATTCTTGTAGGAAGAGATGCTGATGATTTCTCATTACCTAAAGGAAACACTGTCACCATTGCCCCTAAGTAAGTAATGTTTTTTTTAGTGTTATTAATAAGTCTAGTAGTATGGACATATAAACCTACTAATTTAATAGTGGTGGATCACTAGAAATGTGTTCATCTACAAATGGACAAGACTAGTCAGTATAAAGATCAGGCTTTTTCTCCTTAACCTAGAATAAATCCAGAGTAATTTATCAGTGGGACACTTGCAGTTTAGCTCAATAGAGCTTTAAGAGCAGAATACAAGCCTTCATATCATTAGAGGAGTCATCTGTGTCCAATAAATATTTTTGTCCCAATGTATCGAAAGCTTTAATTTTCAGTTTGGATCTGCTGTTCTTTTATTTTTTTTGCCCAACTAAAGTTGAAATATCTCCTCTGAACTGATTCACATTTTTTACATCAATGCATCGTGGAAACATGAGCAGGTAAAAATTCTTTCTTTGAAGACTGCAGTTTTTGTTTCTTATTCTTAATTGAAGCATGGCTCAGAATTTAAGAGACCATGACAGGTTTGACAGTAGTCTTGGACTGCTTCTTTTTGTCCCCATCCTCTCTCCCCACCAAGACGGAAACTGTTGCAGCTGCAACGTAGTTATTTCCCTATCTTACATTTCTGAAAGCCACCTTGGAGAGATTTAATTTTGGAAAAACATTAGGTTGTTAACATTTCTAGTAGCAGAAATACTCATAGTATGTTGCCATCTTTTTCTTTTTGTTCACTAAGTTAAGTTTTGCTCTTCCTGTGCTTTGTGGCTTTATGACTAGATACAGGAATTTCACTAATCCCTGTTTAACTATTGAAGATGAGGGATGTAGCAGTGACTCTGGCTGTCAGTTAAGATTTTTAAATTTAGACTGCAAGTCTATTTAAGATATTCCTTTGCAGATAAAATGGATTAAAGACTGTAAAAAAGGAAAACGAAGTTCAAGTTTTGTATGAAAATAACCTGTGAAGAAGAAAAATTCCAAATGTATGTAGTCAAATTCAAGAAGACACAACATAAATACAGTGCTCTTTAAGGAAGATCAATATTTCAGTATTAAATGACATGCCTGTTGTAAATATATGCAAAAGGGACAATAAGTAACACTATGTTTTCAGTGAGCTGTGAGGCTGATTTGATTCCATTTTGCCTGCAATTACTTCAAATAAGAATTAGCATAAAAATGTAATCCTTGAAAATATCATGTGTTTCTCTGAAAGGTCAGTACTGTGGTTATTTTTCACTTCATCTTTAAAAAAACCCCTCCAAAACAAGACACAAGTAAATGTGTGCGAACTTGTCATTGAGATAGTTGGCATTATATATAGCAACAAACGTTTGAGAAAATGCATAGAAATAGAAGCTTGTGGAAATGCCAGTCATCCACTGGTGACCTCTGCAGAATTTATCATAATGTAACCTTACTTGTAATCTTGGTCACTAAATGAATAATTGGTTCTTTGTAATGAATAGCTTTCTTAATACTCTGATGGAAGTATTTGAGAACTCCAAGCCTCAGTGGGATGGGAGGGAGTCTTGTAGGTGCTTTATATTAGATCATAATATCATAGGTGGGTTTGGAAGTGATAGTAACATGAATAATAAACCAACACCTCTGTTTAATTGATTTTGTATAGGCTTATTGCTATTAGTGCTGATTGATATTCAGTTGTATAAGGTAAAAAAAACAGTAGAGGATATGTAGGAGAGAATGCTCTGCTTTCTTTGGAAGGAATGCCTTCGGAGAAACTCAGTAATGAGGTAGGCTTGTAACAGACTTCTAGAAAAAAGAAATACATTTATGACCTAAATAAAAAGTAAGGGAGAATTTTCAGTGTATTCAGTTGTCCTGGTTTGGACTAAACCAGACCAATTTTCCTTTCAGTGATTTTTACTTTTGCTAAGCTGCTTCTAAGTAACTGCACTTTCTGAAACTAACTGCATGTTTTGCAGACAGTGTCTGCTTCTAGGACTGATAACGCTCAAAGTTTATAGTTATCACTGAGGCACCGGTAGGGATGTTGTGCAGAAAGGCTCTTGCTGTACTTATTCCTAGAGAAACCAAGGTCACTGCTAAATTCCTCACTAATTACGAGTGAAGAGCCGCAGGAGGGTCGCACCTCCAGGGAGGAGCGGACAAGGCAGATGACCCAAAATTAACCAGTGAGGTATTCCATCCCATACACATCATTCTGAGTATAAAGCGGGGGGATCACGAGGGTCTCGAGCCTTCTTTTCCCCTTCTCGCCCTGCTGGTAAGGCAGGTGTCCGAAGAGGACTCTGTCCATTTTCCTGCTGCCCCCGATCCCAATCTGTGCATCCCTGAATCCAGTTCCCGTCCGTTGCTGGGCCCAGCCTGGGCCTTCCTGAAACCTGCCCTGCAGTGCTGGTGGTGACGTGGCTGACATCAGGGGAGCTTGATCTTGGTTTTGTATATATTTGTATATATTTAATTATTTCTATTATTATACTCTTTTTCATTATTATAATTTATTAAAACTGTTTTAACTTTCCAACCCATAAGTCTCTCTCCCTCTTCCCTTTCCCTTCCCCTTCTGCGGGGGTGAGGGTTTATAGAGAGCATCTGACACCAGTTCAATAATCAGCCCAGCTTTAAACTGTGACATCAGTAAGAAGTTTGATGTCAGTGTATTAGTAAAATTTAATGTAGCTATTTTTTGACAGGAATGTTAGCATCACTGACTATAACCTGTTTAGGAATAAAAGATATTAAAATAGCTAGAAAGAGGCACTTCACATAAAAGTTATTTGTTCTACTGTTAGAAGTAAATAATCCATAAATACAGGATTGGAGGCAGATGAATCAGTGTGTCAAAAATCACTAGAAATTAGGAAAGCCTACTTGCTGTATCAGAGAACAGGAGTTCTAGTTTAAAAACAGGAGTCATACTTTAAAAAACTTTCTGAGTATCTGTAAAGGTTCCGAGAACTTAAGGTCAGATATCTCTGCATACTTGTTCCCCTGAATAGAGACTGTTCCTTATGAATTTATGAATATTATATATAAATATGGATTTGCCTTCACCACTAGTTCGTCTTTCACTGCAAGCTAGCTTGATACTAACCAGCTTTTTTTGCCCTGAAACAACAGGTACTTTATATAAACTAATAAAAAAGAAGCAGTTAAAAATAGCAGCTGTTGCCTGGTGAAGGCCTGCTGCAGGGCTGCATCAAGTTGTAAATCTTGGTTTGCCAAAGTTTCAGGGTAAAAGGTCAAGGGAAATGTTAGCAGTTCAGAGAACATTAACTCACTAGAGTTCAGGCAATTACAGCTGAAAAGACAAACCATAGCCTTGATAGGGAGGCTAAAGAAAATGAAACTTGTCAGTCTTCTCATTGGAGAGCTGGAAGATTTTAAGACATGTCCTGCATAGAGACTTGTCTCTAATTATCTGCCAAATATATATATTCCTATACTTAGACTGGAGTATAATTGGTTTTAAGATGACTGTGGGTCATTGTAATCACTAATGAGGAATAAATATGACTGATTAATCCTGTTGGACCTGCTGGGTGAGCACACTTGGCGTAGAGGATTCTGTAGATGAAGGCCCAGTCTGAAAGAACTGTGTTTACTTTCCAGGAGAGATAAACTGTAGGAAGCTGATAAGCTAAATGGATCAGGGAAAAAATTGAGCAGAAAGGCAAAGTGTAATGAAGAGAAGTTACTTAAATATATAAAGAAGCAGTGGTACAGCATTAGGTAGAGATGCCAACTATTTTAAAATAGTAATGGAGTGACAGAAATATGTAATATATGTCTGTCTGTATTTTCAAAGAAGCATGACAATGTATACTGTGGTCCACTACTATCTGGAGAAACTCATAATTGCTGTGGTGAGTTAAAACTTGGCCGGCTGCTAGACACACACCTAGCTGCTCTCTCACTCCTCCTCCTCAACAGGACAGGGGGAGAAAATATGAAAAACTTTGTGGGATGAGATGAAGATGGGGAGGCTTATTACCAGTTACTGTCACAGGCAAAACAGACTTGACTTAAGGAAAGTTGATTTAATTTATTGCTAATCAAAATAGACTTTTGTAGGGAGAAACAAAGGTAAAAATTAAAACATCACCTCACCTCTTCCCCACCCTCTCCTCCCAGACTTAACTTCACTGCTTTATTCCTGACTCCTCTACCTTCTCCCAATGCCACCCTGAATGGAGCAGGTATATTGGGGAGCGGGTAGCAGCAGTCACTACATAACAGTTCCTCTCTGCTGCTCCTTCCTCTTCATGCTTTTCTCCTGCTCCTTGAGTCCTTCCATGGGTTGCAGTCCTTCAGGAAAAATATGCTCCAGCATGGGCTATCCATGGGCCACAATTCCTTCATGAAATATCCAACTCCTCTGGCATGGGGTTCTCTATGGGCTGCAGTGTGAATATCTGCTCTGGTGTGGTCCTTTCCACACGCTGCAGGGAAATATGTGCTCTGGCAGCTGGAGCACCTCCTCTCATTCTCTACCCTTGATGTTCCCTCTGCTGTTTCTCACTGTTTTTTTCCTCACTCCTCTGCCTTCCTGATGTTTTTGCCCTTTCTTAACTATCTTTTCACAGTGGTGCCACCAACTTGGCCGATGCGCTTAGCTGTGGGTCCATTATGGAGTGAGCTGAACTGTCTCTGTCCTGCACAGTGCAGCTCCTCATCTCTTCTCACAGAGGCTGCCACTGCAGCCCCCTGCTACCAAAACCTTGCCACCTGCATCCGATATCTGCCAAGAATATATGTTTTATATCAATTGGCTGAGATGAAACTGGCTTTAATCCTAAACACCTGAACATCAGGGAAAGCTTCTGAAGACTATGCTGTTGTTCTGCTCTGGCTTTTGGGATGCATCAGAACATTCTCAGTGTAGCTGAGTATCAGATCTTGCATATAATGTAATTAATCTTTGATCTGAGGTTCCCACTCTCCAGGGCACTGCACTGCGCCATATAGACTTGCAGTTCACAACAATAAAAGCATAAACGTCTCTAAGCTCTCTTATGTGGTTTAGACATGTCTGTAAGTTACTCAGTCTGGGTACCGTAGCAAGAGAAATGATGAAGATGACCTGTTCAATATTTAAAAGTACCTTCCTGGAAAGGGACCTGTTTAACTGCAAACAATATAGAATGAAACTTTTTATAAGAAGAAAAGCTTGAAGATGGAATCATACAAATTCAACCTGGAAGTAGCAAAGGTGATTAGCTATTGAGAGGAAGAAACTGTATCTGAATGACAAATTCTTCAACTGTAGGGGTTTTGCAAATCACAGAACATTGAAAATAGTACGGGAAGTGACCTTAGAAAGTTATTTAATTCAGCCTTCTGCCTCAGATAGTATGAGATGCTTTCTCAGAAAAAATGCTTCTGTCAAACAATAGTTATTGGAAACTACTGAAGGATGATTGAGTTGCACATAATGGCCTGCAGTGTATAACTACTTCAGGTTGTGTTATCTAGTGATTTCTGTTGGCCTGAAACTCTGCTGATTTGATCCTCCCAAACAACTTTTTGTCTTTCTTTTCCTACACTGAAGTATAACAAATAGAAAAGAGAATTCGGTTGCTTCTTTTTTTGAAAGATGGTACAGGCTGAGCTGATAAAGAAATTAAGAATCTTTGACCCCTACAGTATATCAATGGAAATGAGTGCGGATGGAGCTAGTTATAATAATATGAGAATGAACAAGATTAGAGAACAATTCCATGAGCTGAATCTTCCCTCACTTTACATTGATCACAACACGGATGAATAGAGAGAATATAACTCTAAGCAACTCTATGTTTTCCCTGATGCTGGCTTTGCCACAGAAGGCAACAGTTCACAACTCAGATCAGATTTCTCTGCCATTGCATGAGCGACAGGGCAAAAATCAGGCACAATGTTCAATACACTCTGTTTCCCTGTCATTCCTATTTGTGACAAGAGCAGACTGCTTAAAACTTAGTCCTTAAAGTGGCTTTAGGAGTGGATGTTTCAGGCAGTATACTTCTCTGAGAGTCTGCAGTCCCAGGATGCTATTTCCAGGATGTTTTGAATGGCAGGGTGGCTTAGGAGCCTTAGACTATGGGGGGCTTAGCAACTTTTCACTCTCAAATGTCTGGAGGCTCTACAGCAGGAACATGAAAGAGGTGAGTGCCAGATTTTCAGATCTTCCAGGATTTCCTCACCAATTCTCAGAACTGAGACCCTGAGACTTTCAGTGTCAGGAAGAACTTTGGGCAATATCATACTCCTTTCTCCTAGGCGTTAAGCCTAGAGATCATGCTGGGTTAATTTTATTACCTATAGTCATTCTTCCTGCAGTTTGAGCTTTTTTCAGTTCTGCTATATCCTTTTTGAGGTAAAGAGGTGCAAACAATAATTAAGGTTTGAGCCCTTTGGGTGGGATCTGGTGGCCTAATGATGATCTCTATGTTGTTGTCTGTTCCTTTTCTAATTATTCCTAACACTTCATTTGCTTTATGGATGTTTCCTGGCACTATGCTGATGTTTTCATGAAACTATCTGTCACAAATTCCAAGTTCTCATTGGTGAGTTTTAATGGCTTGAAGGCCATCATTTTATGTAAACACAGAACTGCTTTCCCTGTGTGCATCTCTTTACAGAATTTCCTTGTAATTTTGTTGTCTTATAAGGTCCTGCAATCTTTGCACTGTCACAGTCTTTGTCTTTACAACCTGGAGCAAATTAGATCAGTAAACTTCCTTACTTTCAAGTTGTCACAGACCCTTAAAGACTCCATTAATGACCTTCCTATATAGTAAGAAGTGTTAGTTCTTACATTATCTCATCTTCCTTCTTTCTCTCTTTCCTCATTTCCCTCTTTCCTCCTTTCTCTCATTCATGTCTGCTAGTTTCCTTGTAAGTCTACATAAAGGGACTTTATTAGAAACAGAAGAATTAAATCACCCTTGATCATGTTCTTGTTGAACTCCTTTAATGAACTCCCATAGGTTTATAAGGGAGGACTACATTTTACAGATGTTGACTCCTGCCAGTTAGATCTTGTATATGTAGAACTTATATTAGATATCATTTATACTTATACTATTCTTTTATTCTTTATAGTTGTTTCTACTACATTACATGGTATACATTTGAGGCTTAAAGGTCTGTTATTCCCCTGATCTTCCCGAAATTTTTTTTAAGATACAGGTGTTCAGTTTGTCACCATCCAGTTCTCAGGTCCCAGGGTAGTTTAAAGTGAGAATGCTTTATATATATTTAATTTTTTTTTTCTCTGGTCCATCATAAGAATGAGATAAAGGACCTCCCAGGAAGTTTCCTTGACAGCAGCTGTCATCCAGGGACAAATCCTACCACTACTCCCATCAAAATAAGTTTATAGAACTTCTGCCATCATTGTGATTGCTCAGCTTACATGAAGAGATGTGTGCATTGAGTTCACTTGAAAAGTAGCTGTTGTTATGAAAGCTGTGAACCAAAGGTAAATTAACATGATTCCATTGAAGACATGGTAGGCTGATTGCTATTACAAGTCCTCTACTTCACCACTTGTGTAAGTATGTACATACAATATATAATAGGCATATTTCACATGCCACTGTTAGTTGATGGCCTCTGCTTTAGAATTCCCAGTTGGCAGAAGACCAATAAATCACACGTAATTTCTCTCTGCCTTCCATTTTAATTCTTTTCTGTCAGGCTGCACAGTTCCTATTAATCGTTTAATGGGGAAGGCTGATTTGGGTTGGGGATAGGCTTCCTTTTGACTTTAGTGTCTGCTATCTCTTCCAGAAAGACAACTAACAAGTCTGCACTTTATAAATACAACCTATATCCTAAGAATTCATTTGAAGTATTATTTAAGTAATATCAGCTTAAGTAAATTAAGAAATTTCAAGATTTTACTGGAGGTTATTTTCTTTCGACCATCTCTTTCATACAGTTTGTTGGAGGTTAAATTTTAAAATTTCTTTAACTACATAGAATGGCATTACAATAACAGTACAAACCAGTCAGCTGACTTTTGGGTACGTATTTTGAGATATTTACTTGCAGCCCCAAAAATTTATGTCTTTTTCTGTTTAGAGAAAGCTCTCTCCACTCTGGTCATATGTATAGAAAAGCAGAATATGTTTAGATTCTACGGTTGTCTTTCTTTTAGAACAAACCTACACACTATAATTTTTCAGACCTTCCTGCCGCCTTAAGACATTAATCTCAAAGTCAGAGAGTGATTTTGAGAGCTTCAAAGTGTGAGCTTCAGCCTCTAAACTTTTCTTATTGATCCTGCTTAAATGCAGGACTAATGCAAATCAAGTTACCTTTACCTAGAATAAACTCTCGTTCCATGTGGTCTAAACTCTCGTTCCATGTGGTCTCCCCTTCTCCAGTTTCTTTTCCCATCAGAGAGTTTAGCTGTTGCTTGTATAAGAGAACTTTGTTTTTTCCACTTCTTAATTACACAGCTTTACTAAATATTCTGAAGGGTTTTTTTCTCATTTCTTCCTCAGTTTTCAGTGAGGATTTGATTAAGAACATCTAGATCTGTCTCACAACAAGCATAACAGAATGTCCGACTGTTTAACTCACAAAAACCTATTCAAATTGGGGAACAAAAAGTAAATCAGTTGTTAACTTAGAGTAATACTGTAAGGAAAGAGAACTTTCTGTGCTAGTATGTGTGGGAAGAAAAAATAAACTACATGCTGAGGTCATAAAAAAGCAAGAAGGACTTAATATTGTTCTTTTTCTATATATAGTTCTTTTATTAGAATGTTTTAAGGTGCTCTTAGGCAGAAGACTGAACTACAACAAAGTATTTTGGAAGAAACAAGTGACTTTCTTTCCTAGCCCCCTTCCCTTACAAAGACTCTAAAATGTGCTCCTGAAATGACATTTCTGAGTAATTTCTGAGTCACAATTTTGTGTCTAACTATTTAAACTACTATTATTATTATTATTATTATTATTATTATTATTATTATTATTATTATTATTATTATTTTACCCAGGAGGCAAACGAGTATAACTGTGGAATTCACTAGTCGTTTTCTGCGCCCTGCTGAAGCAGTGTTGCTATTGGTCTCAAAGACTGTGGGTGGAATAAATGGTGCCACACTGACATTCTCTCTGAAATCTGAAGTCAAGCATATTGAGCCTGCTGTAAGTTTATGTGTGTATGATTAATATTTTCACAAAAATATGGTTCAGCTGTACATTGTATCAAACAAAAGTGAACTGAAGTAAGAATAAAAATGTGAGTTACCATCTCACCTATGAGTTTTCAGGGTTCCAATATTAGCCTGTGTACAGGCAGAGAAAAGCCTAGAGGAATATCTAAGATTCCTAAGTTTACAAATCACACTTAGATCCTGAATAAATCTAAAAATTTTTCACTGATTGCTCTGAAAACAAATCTGGAGCCCTTTCAGCATATGAATGCTTTTGGAAATTCCATTGCAAAAGTGGTGATATGCTCCTTCAGCCTAGTGATTTCAATTGTCAGATGTAGATGGACAGCAAACTTTTGTTAGATGTTGCTAGGTTTATTTGTGCTTTTTTAACTTTAGACAGTTTTTAGATTTATATGTCCCAGAAATAGTCAGAGCAGAGATAGGCATGTGTTCCAGCATTTGTTATCAAACATTCATTGAGCAGATCTGGATGGATCCTTTGCTGAAATTAGATGGAATTTATGCAATTCGTTTTTTTTTTACATGACTCTCTTTACACCATAGCAATAGACACTGATGTTAGAAAGGAAGGTTGGGGCAAGAGAAGAAAGTAGAGGACATGTAAAGATAAGAAGGAAAAAAGATAGCTTGATTCTTGGCCTTGTGTTATCATTTGGAAGAGCATTTAAAACGTGATGAAGTTTAATGCATGTTTAAAAAGAAATAGGCTTTAACTGTTCTTTGCTGACAACAAAGCCTAATGTTTAAATTATGTTAATTTTGTAGTCACCAGTGGTCAAACATATGGTTCTATTCTTTGTAATATTTTCCTGTTAGTTTATATGTTATACATGAATGTAGTTTTGCAACTTTTTCATACTGATATAAATTTTTGTTCTCTTTTAGGATATATTAAAATGCAAATCCCCATGTTATGAGCTGAAGAAAGTTATCCTAGATGTTACTAATCCCTTCAGAACTGATGGCATGTTCAGGTAGACAATGCTGTAAAGACAGGTCTTTAATGATCATGCTGCTTTATCAACCCTTTTCCATAGTTTTCTTCTTCTCCTTAAAAATGTAAAACCTTGAGGTTAAATTACAGAGGTTTAGATTACCAAAATTGTTACAAGCACTATGAAGTGGAAGATATAATAATGAATAAAGAAGATAAATAAGCCTTAATTGAAATCTGTCTCAGTGTAAGCAACAAAGCTAAAGCTTTAATCAAATGGAATTCATGAACCTTGCTTGTATTTTTGTTTTTGGCTGAGGTCCAGAAGAATTCCAAAGAGAAACAAGCCATGTTAATTAATAGTTGGTTATTTTTTCCCCAATCTGCTTTATCCTGCTGTTTGAATTATTAAGCATGCAAAAGAAAAAACATGCTTTTTCCTTGGGGCTCTCATCACTATCAGTTAATCTAATTTTTCATTTGTATTCGTCATAGATGTAACAACTGCAGAGTTATAAATGTTGCTTTCCTTAATACAAAAGAAATAGAGTGCTGTGCCCCTTTAAAATTTATTTACGTGATCTGACTCCATATTTTGTCTTTAGTCTATAGAGCTAAGCATTGGTTCATGTCATTCATTTATTTACAAGCACCATTTTCCATAATATTTTTAGCTTGTTTTACTGATCTGTTTAATATATATGTTGCACATGCTGCAAAATAAATTTCTCTTTCATCCACAGAATAAGTTTGGTATAGACACCTGTAACAGGATTGTTTTCGCTGCTCTAGCAACGTGCTCTGGCATAAGCCTCCGATGTGGGAATCCTACGAGTTTATTTAGCTTCTGTCTTTTTTTAAAGTTTTTGAGGTGGTCAGTGAGGCTGCCTGTAATTAGTTCTATGATGATGTGGATAACTCTCTTGGAAAGAGTAGATTAAAGACTATGAAGTAATTTGGTTTTATCCATATAATTCAAAAGATACTTGGCAACTACTTGAAGTAATTATCAATATGGGCAACATTTGAACCAGTAATTTAAAATAAAAGATTCTTTGTATCATGTTTCCAGTTTTTTGAAACATCTAGTATTCCATTGAGGGTGCATTGCTTAGTTGCAAATAACACTAGGGAATGCACTTGTGATACCAAGGAAGTAGCTCTTTTACAGAAAACTGGGCTGAAAATCTTAAAACGAGGTGTATAATGTAATACCATTTAAGAAAAGAAAAAATTAAAAATATGAGCACCTCTTTTACCTCGTGTCAATCATATAGCAAATGTCATATAGTTCCAAAAGCTGTAAATTCCGCAACTTTAAAGTAGTCCTTGCCTAGCATTTAACTATTTGTTAGGTGTTACTCATTGTATCAACTAAATAATATTTTCTGTTTTTTACAGTTCCTAGCTTTAATACTTATGTATAGATATATATTTCAAAGATTACTGAACGTTTGTACTTCATTAAGAAAAATTAATTGAATACTTTTAAAATTATCCGTTACATTTCTTTGTGAAGTACTGCAGCCATTTCTCTCCCAAGAATAGAAAAGTATTTCTATATACTATAGTAAGTAATGGTCATTATTATTTTTTTTTTAAATGGCAGATTAAAGGCTTGGGCAGAGAATCAACTAATGCTGATGTAGATTATCCTAACTATTGAAAAGTTTGAATTCCAATCCACAGCTAGTGCTAAGATAGTTGACATTGGCTTTTGTATTTTCACTATGTACTCTGTAACCTTCCTTCTGTTTTTACTGTCTGTAAGGGCAGAAAAAATGCAGAAGTCTGATTTAAAATGAATGAATTATATGCTGGTGCCATGTAACAGAAATTCTACAGTGGTACCAAAAACTAATTCTTGACTAATGACTATCAGTATGTCAATGGATTTCCGTTCCAATACCTAGAATGGAAACAATGTGTACACAATGTAATGTACATAAAACGAAAGAAGATCAGAATCTTCTAGGAAAAACTAAAGTGAAGCAGTTGCTTGTGGTTTGTCAGGGAAATCACAATTTACTCCATCTTATTCATTATTTACAAAAGCAAAATAAAATTAACTGAGCTTTTTTTCTTCAAATGTAAATGAATTGATTATTCAATCATGTAATTTAGTACAGATTATAGTACAAATTACATTTTAGAAAATTATTTCCAATTAAAATATGGGTATAATTTGTCTTCATATTGAAATGGGCATTATTTTTCTGGTTTGTAATTTTTCTTTTTCCTCAATTGTTTTAAAAGAAAATTGAAAATTGGTCTGCATGGCATGCTATGGCTGTAGACCATCTCTATGTTTACGAATCAACCTATGGTACTGATGAAGTAGTAGTTTATGATATTTCTCAATAACCCTTGAATAAGTGTCTCAGGATTTTGCATGCTTACATGCAAAAAATTGCATGACTTAAATTGTGCAAAATGTTATTAAATAAAGAAGAATTAATAAATTATTAATTAAAAAAATCTATGTAAGAATTTTTTTACAGTACTTTTAAAGTATCTCCAATTGAAAACAATAAGCTGCTTTACCAAACCTTCATTTAGATGTTTGAATAAACTGAGTTTTGTCTTCACTCTGCAATTTAAAAAATGTGGTGATTATGTGTACTTTCCATACTCCAGGGTCATTTTGCTGGAATCCACAAGTTACTTAATGCAGCCAGAGCAAGTATATCAAGCCAGGCAAGTAAAGCAAGAGCGAACGTTCAGGTAAGTTCTAAATGGTGATTGCTAATTATAATATATTGAATTATACATTTCTGTTAGTATTACATCTTTGTGTATAGTTGTGTGCGTACCTGTTGTAAGGAATTATAGGTTAGGACATGGAAATATTGTAGAATTATGAGACATTTTAAAAACACTTTACAGATAACTTACTCAAACAGTGCAGAAGACATAAATATGGTGTAAAAGATAAAAACGTGTGTAATGTGCTGTTCAGAAAAAGTGTTAGAGAATCTAGGATTGAAAAGAGAATTACTGATGCTGGGATAGGGGCAACTGTGGTAACTTAGGTGACTGAAATGATGAAAACTAGTTCCTGCAAGAGGATTTGTTCTGATTCTTGGGATGAAGAAGGTAGAGATATTTGAAGGTGCAACAGTAAGGTCAAGTTTTTATTTATAAATAGTCAGTCTATAGAATTCTAATTGTGCTGAAGTGTAAAATGTTATAGGTTCAGTAGGCTCTTGGAGATGTTAGGAGTTATTAGTACAGATATGTTGATGTAAGGTAATATAATTTTGTGTCAGGACATTATTACTTAGCTGCCCATGGACAGGTTTTCTATCATAGGAAATCTGGAAGGAGAAGGAGAGTTCAAAGTAAGCATGGTAAAGATAATAAAATGCCAAAGAATAAGAAACAGAGAGCAATTGGAATAGGAGCCAAGGATATAAAAGATATAAAGAAAAATCTATGCTTAAGACTTACAGTCTGAAAGAAGGTATTTCTGCCTTTCCTGTCTTTAGTGGTTAGACAATGAGGTAAATACCAATGAGCTTAGATGAACAAGCAGAAATCTTTGCGGGCGAAGAAGTGAGATGTAAATCAGAAGCACTGATAGTCAAAGTTAAAGGAGAAAGAGAGAATCAAAAAGGTTTGGGAACTAAAATTTGTGGTACTCTCTAGAAGTGGCCCAGCATAAAGAAAGAACTACCACAAATATCTAAAACAATGTTGGAACTTGCCAAATATTAAGAATTGCGTTGTTGTTTTAATAACTCTATTTTTCAGTCATAGACTGGAAGTGTTAATTCTAAGTCTTTTTGATGATAGTTTTTGCATTCACATATTGGGCAATTTATTTATAGAGATCCATTTCTCTAGTCTTCTGTCACTTCAACCGTGTTTTATAATTATTTATTCATAGAACAGTATTTATAATCTTCAGTTGGAATAGTATAGTAGCTAAAAAAAACCCCAACAGAAGTAAGAAGTCAGCTTACAGGAAAGATAGCCAAAGTATAACCAATCAGGTTTCTTCTCATAGAGGCGGAATCTAGCTTTGAAAATACACCATGAGCACTTCTCGCAATACATGTGAAAAATACTCCAGCCCAGAAATACTATCAAAAAAGAATACTATAGGCACCAGAACACTACTGCATAGACATTTTAGATGGATGCATTCAATGCTGTTCTGTCCCTCATTTGTGTTCTGTGGGCTGCGTTGATTGTCAGTGTCCTGTGTGCTTTGTGCACTTACAGCTAAGCTACACTTATCACATGTGCTACAGTGGATGAACCTCCAGTGATTAATGATTGTTAGTTTTGAAATGTGCAGCCAACACCAGCACAACGATATTTATACAAAACCTGCAGATATGTTTAGCAAGGCCTCTATCCAAGGGGGAATAGACATCCCTATTTCATGTAATGCATGCTAGAAAAAAAGTCTGGTCATAACTACCAGTTACTCTGATAAGATCTTCAAACTCAGCCTACTAAACAAATGTTGGACTGCTTTGATTGGATGTTACCTCTGTTCATATTTTTTGCCAAAAAGACATTTGGTCTTTTCTGAATGTAATTCAAAATGTGGTGTAGTAAAGAATCAATGTTCATATCTCCTATGCTATCGATTCTGATGGGGGAGATGGATAACATTTAACTCAAATGCCATTAGCATATGCCTCTATAAAGGGCTCCATCTTCAATTTAAGCAAGAGAAGAAATAAACTGGAAAACTGTTCAACTCTTATTAAAAATTCTCTTAGGACAAGACAGTGATTTTCTAAAGCTACTGTCCAAGGTCTCTTACAAACAAAGAAAACATAATAGAGCCGCTCTGGTAACTCCATCAATGTCTACAGATTTTACTAGTATGTTGTATTTAGAGGTATGAGAAGCTGTTGAAATAGAAAAGGATTTTTCATCATCCTGCATATTTCAGCTTAATTTATCTCTAGGAAATAAATCAGTCTAAAAAGTGTAATTTTAGTCATACATCCAGGCCTCACTCTTACTGAAATTGA
This sequence comes from Nyctibius grandis, assembly GCF_013368605.1. Lineage (NCBI taxonomy): Eukaryota > Metazoa > Chordata > Aves > Nyctibiiformes > Nyctibiidae > Nyctibius > Nyctibius grandis. Next base: position 29,273,896 of record NC_090659.1, read on the forward strand.
TTTGAGGGCATCTTAAGTCTTTAGAAATCTCCAGTACTGATTTGCTGTAATTTTAGATGTTTCTGTTATTTGTGATAATAGTAGCCACTTAGGAACTCTTCTTAAGAAGATTTTTTTCTTGAATGGAACATAACAAACTTCTGAAATTGTGTTAAAAAATTAGTATGTGTGCAATACATAACTGATCAGTAAGAAGATTGTACCTGCAATCATTTTTATTCTTTTGATAAATCCAGAAAATGCCTTCTACGAAATGGGGGCCCATTGCTCTATGTGCTCCATAAGCATAAAACTACCGTAAAATCAGTGCTTATACTGTAAGTAATTGTGTCTACATGATTGATACTATTTGCATGCTTTGATCCTAACGACTTAATCATCCATGCAGGTCCAAGTGGGTCTGCTCAGTCTCATAGTTGCTTCTGTGTTCTCATACTATGCCCCCAGTTGTGTCAGACACACCACTTTAAACCTTGCTGTAACAAGCTTTACCTGGCAGTTAGCCCTCTTACGTACTACCTTTCCCCTCTGGCAGTATCACAGGCACACAAAATGGTGTCATTCATACCAAAGAGGAGACCAACCCTTTAGTCACTGTGACACAGGCTCATACTGTGACTGGAAAGATATCCCAAACTGAAGCTAGACTTCAGACAAGCTATATCCTTACTGAGACACAGTGCTGTCTAAGCTAAAAGATCTTACAGTAGCCCATGTCTGAGGCAGGGTGTCATTCAGTGGTTGCAGGCAAGACCTCTTTGTCCGTGGGGAGTTGAAGGATGTTTGGTGAGAAGAATAGCGTTCTTTCTTTCATCCAGTTGTCATAGTTTTTCTTTTAAGTATACTGTGATAGACGTGCCTGGATTTCTTCAAATTATGCACTTTTCTATGCTTTTCCAAGCCCTTGACACTTCAGTTATTATCCTTGGCCTGCATCTGTGTGCCAGCATGGTCTACTCCCTGTGGGAGAAGGAGGACCAGGTGGAGAGATGCACACCACATGGCCCAGGAATTCTAGTATAAAACTACCCATAAGTAGTTTTCAAGCATGTTAGTATTTTGACTGGTGTCCATTAAAAAAAAAAAAGTGTTGAATGACAGTAAAATTTCAAGGTTACATTTAATATCTAACTTTTCCTTCATAGATTTCCTTCTGCAAAAGTAGGAAGTGGTCAATGTATACTAATGATTCACCATGACTAATCAGTTTAGAGTATGCATTACAGGATGGCTTATGATTGCACAGATTGATTTGCAAAAAATGCTGTGAATGTGGATAAATATTTTTACATCAAGAAAAACTCATTCTAAAACAAAAAAGGAACCATTAATTAATGAATTTCAAGACAAGCTTTACAGAATATTGTATATAGCTTCTTAATGTTAATTTATTTACTTCTTTTTTTAAGCACAGATAATACCAGGAATTCCAAATATTTTTGATTTTCTGAATTTTGTTCTTATACCTCCCTCATCATAAAGAGTTTCTTCCTTATATCTAATCTAAATCTACCCTCTTTCAGTTTAAAACTGTTACCCCTTGTCCTGTCACTACAGGCATTGGTAAAAAGCCTCTCTCCATCTTTTCTATAAACACACTTTAAGTACTGGAAGGCCAAAATAAGGTCTCCTGGAACCTTCCTTTCTCCAGGCTGAACCCCAAGTTTTTCAGCCTTTCTTTGTAGGAGAGGTGCTCCAGACCTCTGACCATTTTTGCAGCCCTCCTCTGGACCCACTCCAACAGGTCTGCGTCTTTCTTGTGGTGGGGACCCCAGAGCTGGATGCAGTACTCCAGGCAGGGTCTCACCAGAGCAGAGTAGAGGGGCAGAATACCCTCCCTTGACCTGCTGGCCGTGCTTTTTTTTTTTTTATGCAGCCCAGGATATGATTCGTTTTCTAGGCTGTGAGTGCACATTGCTGGCTCATACCTAATTTTTTGTCTACCAATACCCTCAAGTCCTCTTCCAGAGGCCTGCTCTAAAGCCATTCATCCCCCAGTCTGTATTGATACAGGGGACTGCCCTGACCCAGGTGCAGCAAACTGTCTATGTAGACTTATTTTATGGCAACACCGAGCTTTTCTGCCTAATCCATTTCCTTATATCTCTGTGTATTGAAAGGGGATGTATTGAGCCAGACTGAGAATATAACCATGCTTCTTACGCCTTCCTGATCTTAACTATATTTCTTTTGTTTTTATTATTGCATGAAACGCTATTTCTTTTTGTTACAGAAGAATGAGACAAAGCGTACATGTCTTCCACAACAGTTTTATTTCCCTTCACTTATCTGCAGGTGCTTTGTTCGTTGGGGTGAGAATGAATTTACAGAGACATTCAATACCATGTCAAATCAATGCAATGAGTTTCTCTGTCATTCAACTCTGAAAATAGGACTTATTCAATGTATAGTTCACCCCAGTGAAGAAATATGTTGTAATCTTTATGTTCTCAATGTGTAATGTATTTCCATGTAATATACTCATTATGTTATCATTTTTCATGCAGCTTTTGAGAAATTTGTTATTCTTACAGTGATTCTTCTGCTGTGGTCTCTGTTTTTGCAGTCATGACTTGGCATTCTGATTCAAAGATAAAGCATCAAAAGAGATGAAATTTTATATAAAATTCATATTTTTGTATTTCTATGTGAGATACTGATTTGTAAGTACAGAATAAATAGTATATTGTACTCGCATACCTCAGAGGACATTTTCCTTTCTGAAAAGTGGCCTTTAGGTATAGGTGAATGAATGAATCTCCAGGGTAACGTATTCTGAAAATTTTACAAGTCTATTTATTTAAGGTTGTGATTTTTTTCTTAGCCCAGCAAAATTAACTATTTATTTTTACAGAGACCCAATAGCTATCAAATGCTGTATGTAATAATTGTTTGCTATAAGCTGGTTCATCAAATTTTACTGCTAAAGGAGAATGATTTTTATGTGTGGATAATACTAAACCTGAGTCTAGAGCTGAAACTCTACTTGCAGTAATTTTTGAGATACATTACAGTATAGTTTTCAGCATCTATGAACTCTGTTCTTGTTGTAAATTAAACAAAACTCTCCTTCCATAAATGTAACTGCACAGTCTTAACTCCTGTCACCACTGATAGAAATTGTTTGTGAAGAAGGATAGAAAAATCTATAAAGTCATATCAAGGAAATATGATGGTAAGAAGCACAATTTGCTTTGGAGGGGATGAGAATAAGAAAAGATTTTGTTGTAAGCTGTTTTTTCTAGTATATCTGTTCTTTTCAAATACACTTGAGAAGCAATATTGTCATGAACAGAGCTAAGGTGTTTAGGTTAAGATTCATCCCCTTTATTCCTTTCTCAGACAAATCCTTGATTGCATTAGGTTCCTTGTGAATGATTAACTGCACTGTTAGTGAATATAGATCATTCTTGTAGCCTTGATGTAAAACAGGTACAAGGGACAAGCTTTGCTGTTCCCAGACTTTCTCATCCCCTCTTTTCAGGGCTATAACCTTGTGAAAATAAACCTTGCATGTGAACTAGATTAACTGAAACAAGAAGAGAATTATTTTTGGTAGAAATTACTTGAAGAGCTTCTCATAAGAGATTTGATGCTTCCTAGCAAGATCATGAACTACAAATTAACATGGGGATTTTACATCCCTAATTCCACATTATGTGGTATAAATTCCCAATACTTACTCAAAGAGCCAAGAGTAAAATTAACGTTTGTACAGAAAATCATGGAAAATTATGTCCCAGTTTATATTTATTCTGTGAGTAGAAATGTTGTAAACCATGTGTACACAAGTAAATTTCAAGTGTTTTTTTTCCTGTATAATAATTCTTGTAAAGACAAAAAAAAAGAGAAAAAGAAAAAAATCTGAGGAATATTTTAGAGAAAACTTACTTTAGGTAATTAAACTCCACTCCAGTATTAAAAGGACAAAGATTTTGAGAATGGCAAATACTAGATGCCAAATTCAGTCTGTTTGGAAATCAGCACTGCAAGAGAAACGATTTACAGAAGGTAGAGACAGTGGCAATATCAGTCCCCTATTTTTAGCCATGAAATATGCAAATGGTCCACTGTCTATGTTGCACTTCTTAAATAATTGTGCTCTGTTTTCTCTAAGAAAAAATCATGTCTCAGGAGTTTTAAATAATTTGTGTACTGTTGATTTGTTGCTGTTCATGAATCCCTGGTATACAAAATTGTGGGATTCTAATGGGATTTTTTTTCTGATGGTTTAAATCTGGATCTTGCACTTACTGGATTGAATTTGGATCACTCTTAATATTTATTAGAGTTAGTATAAAATCCATGTTTTACTTAGCTTTGCCGATTTTGTTTGTTTAAAAAAGGAATATTTTATCTTAAATAACAAAAGAAGTAGATTTCCAATTAAATTTCTTAAACATACTGCTGTCCTGGGACTTGGTTAGGTTAGATAACTTTGTATAAAGTCACCCTGGTTTTATAGTAAGATGTATTGTGATGTGTTTTTTACTATTACAATACGTCTGTCTGACTTAAAAAATGTAAATAAATAAATAAGAACTAGCATGTTATTTTTAAGATTGAATTTATAAAATTAGATTTTTATTTAAAAATCTATAGGGAAAATATGCAGGAAGCTGTCTTTGAATTTATTATATATTTATAATAAATGATAGATTAAAACATTTATCTGTCCCTTGTGAGTTATAAATACTCATGAAAAGCAGGGAGAAGGATGCCAAATCAAACCACTGTATGGCCCAGTGTATATGTCATAATTTGAAATCCCAGTGCCTAGTGAGATTATTTAAGTACCTTAGAGACTTTACTAAAATGCATGTGACTTGAAGTGGTGTGTCTTGAAGAAGTATTTATTTCAAATACTTAAATTAGAAAGTTGCATTTAGTGATAAACTTTTCTAAATTATTTAGAGAAATTTTTACTGTTGAGGTGTAGTAGTACAAAAACCAAAACATTACTGTCTTACACTCCAAAGAGAAATTATGAGACATCTTTTAAAGCCGATGATATGTCACACTACACAGGAGTTACTGAAATGGTTGACTTGCAGATTATAAAATTTAGTCTTCATAATTGCTAATATTCTATACAGTAACTAAAGTCTCCACATTTAAGAATATATATAAATGAAATATAAAAAATAAGGTAAAAAAAATCTCTTTGTCATGCTCTATTGACTTTACTGTCTAGGAAGGGTAAAATATAGGACTTTATAAACCAATGAGCCTCTCGTTTCCTTTACTATTGCAAAAGTAAACTTCCAAGTGATTAACTCCTTGTGCATTTCCAGCCAAGATCCACAGTTTACTTTTTCTTTATTTGTAAAAATACAATTTATTAAGTGGACAAAGAAAGGAAAAGAGGAATAATTCATTACAATCACAATATGTTACATTTAAAATAATATTCCCCACAGGTAAAATTTTCAAATTTAGATGGTAAAATACTCTGAGGCCAGAAATCTGCAGTTGCACTGAACAATAAATAACAACAACAGAAATATAACCAGTAACATTTTAATTGGAAAAACTGAAATGAGATAACATTTCAACAGTGTTGTATTTCAGGAAATGGAAGCAATTAAGGCCTAAACCTTCTTTAGGATTTGGTAGTGTTGCCCCCGTATAAATGCAGAATTCTGTTGAAATCAGTGGACCTTTGCACAGGAGTTGTGTTTCTTGTATTTCTCCAGGCCTAAGTAAGGAAACAAAAATGGGATTTGTTAGTTTTATTTGACATTTGTTGAAGTGGTGTTGGGGAATTTTTATTGTACCCCTTAAGTCAAATTAAGCACACGTTTGTGCTTGAATATAAAGATTTAATGAGCAAATGCATTGGACAGAGACTGCCACCATAAGTGGTTCTACTAGGAATCCACAAAGATGAGATATGAGCTGATTCCTCTTATACACTTGCACCAGTACCAATCCTGTGAGTGTCAGTATCAGGTGCATTAACTGGGTGTTTGGTTCATCCCCCAGCACCAGATCTGTTTACCATAAGTGGTTCTACTAGGAATCCACAAAGATGAGATATGAGCTGATTCCTCTTATACACTTGCACCAGTACCAATCCTGTGAGTGTCAGTATCAGGTGCATTAACTGGGTGTTTGGTTCATCCCCCAGCACCAGATCTGTTTACCAAAAGTGGCTCCTGAGCACTTGCATTCCATGATCCATTGCTACAAGATGCTGCTGCATCATTTCTTCTCTCTTCAGCAAGGGAAACTTCACCACCTTACAGGGAGTCTTTGGCATTCCTGCTTCCAGCCAGTTGGGCCTTCTTGCCCTCCATCCTAGATTGTTCCTTGGTCCTGAATTATCATTGCTGAGCAGTTAAAATTTTAATTTCCCCTTCACGGGACAGGGTTCCTTTCCAGATGGTATTGGAAACAGAGCTTAAATTTAGAGTTTAAACCGTGAATTCTGACTCTGGAATAATGGCTAGGGTATATCCAAGGTTTCAAGTAAGCCAAAGCCATAGACTAGAATATTCATTTACTAGATAGTTCTTATTTTTTCATATATGACCTGCTGATATGTTTTCTAATTAAGCTAATAAATGTAAAGTATTTGCCTAAAAGTGTGCATCACACACACACACAAAATCTAGTATTCTATAACATACAAATATATAGCCTGGAATTCAATTAATGTTTAACATAATTCTAACTTTAAATGTATTATTTTTCTTGTTTCTAAATATTAATGTTGTGTTAAGGTACTTTGACCTCTAGGTAGGCAGATAAAAGTGTATAGATTCAGTTAAGTCTCAGGTTGGTACCTGGATAAGGTAATTGAGTCAACATGAGTAAAGCAGAATGCTTACCTTGTCTTTAAAAAGAGGAGACTGTTGAGCTAGAAAGAAGGTAGAGAGAGCTAGAGAAAGAAAATTGGGCTTAAAAAATGTTTAGGTAAGAGGAGATCTAGTCTCTGAAGTATGTTCTGATAAGGGGCGAAGGACAACTGTTACTTTTGCAAATAATTTTCTGTAAGAAGCAGCAGTCTAAAGACATGTCCACAAGGACTATGAATGTGAGTGCTAAAATGAGCACAATATTTCTGAACTGAATTTGGTTTGCAGATATTTAGATGTATTTCTATAGAGTAGTTTTTTGGGGAAAAAATGGAATGACTGAATGGAAGACAACTGAGAGCATCAGAAGAATGCAAGACCTTGCCCCACTTCGTGATGTATCAAGGAACAATTCTTTGCCTATCCCCACAGGATGTTGAAATGATAGAGAAGACTTGGGACTGAAGTTCCCCAAAAGTGTTATTGGGCAGGAGTACTTTTGACTGGCAAAATATAATAGTATTTTTTTTTTAATGTGGAATTTTACTTCTAAGAGTATTACAGAGGTATTGTACTGGTTAATGGAAGGGAGCATGTTCTCTCTCTGCTGTAAATATGACTAGTAACTTAAGTGGAAGAGGTGGTATTTAACAGTATTGGTAGGTAGATGGTTCCAAAACGTGTTTTGTTGGTTTTTTATCTTTCTTGACAATATTTGCTTTTCCTTTTTTTCATAAAAAGGGGAACAAAGCTATCTATCAGTAACAGAAACGTCCAGCTTTAGAGTATTGCTTTCATTTTTATTTTTTCCTTTTAGTTCTGAAAATAACATATTCAATTTTAAAAATGGTGAACTGCCTAAAGATCCAAATGAAGAGAGCAACTTAAATTGCTGTAAGTACCTCTATACAATACTTCTTGTGTCACTACAGTAGAAATTAGACTATTTACATAAGCAAGATTGACATCTAAAGTATGTTCAGTAATTATTATTTATGGGTATGCTTAGTAACTTATTTATAGGAGAGTATCTTCTGATATATTTAATTTAGTGAAATGATTTCTAAGGTTGCACTGTAGTTTTAATGATTTTACCATTAAAAAAAAAAAAAGAAATCTATTTTTCTTTTTTTAAAGGCCCGTGGGCTGGCTTCATGGGAGTCTAATGTGGAGCCTTTGCAACTGACCTAATTTATTTTTGAAAATACTCATCAACAGGGATTGTGCATTTCCTACTCTTATTTCCTATGAAATGTCAGTCAACAGTTCTGTTAAAACATGAATCTAGAGCTACAGCCTTTTCTGAGACTGTCGAAAGTCCACTTGAGCAAAATTTGTAGGATGGCCTTATGAAATGAATTTTGTCCTCGTGGAAAATATTGTTGTGTTTCCATGAGGTCATCTGAATAGTCTAGCCCTTCTAGATATGTTGATTATCTCATATTGTATTCTGAGATGTGATTAACAACCAACTAATACACATTTCATAAAAATAAAAAGTATGTACCTTAAGTAATGAAGTGGGGTACAACAATTGTACCAGTTTATGAATAGCTTACAAAGTTTTTTATGGCTTCAATTGGATTGGAGCTACAGAGGCATTTTTGATGGCATTTCAGGTCTTTGGAATCAAATTTATGTTTTCATTTCTTGTAGAACTGAACGTCTGCTTTGAGAATAATTCCCTTTAATTTTCTCAATACCATGGCAAACAAAACCAAAATAAGAGTCTTCCACACATTTTACACCCTGACCTGAGAGAACATGTCCTATTAAGGGTCAAGAGTCCTAAATGGAGAGCAATAGGAATTAGGAATATTTTTTTTTTCTTTTGGAGCAGCCATAATAAAATGGAAGAAAACTCTAAAAAAAGAATCTAAATTATTTATTAAATGTTACTTTGGCAATTGTTTTAATTTCACAGAATCCAGAAAGAAGGTGAGGAGGGAAGGCTCTCACAAGACTAATTCAGTCTGCTGCACAGTTAGACATAGTTTGAATAAGGAACACTTGAAAAGCACACAAGTTTGGGAGTCAGTGCCTTATTCAGTCAAAAGTTGGTTGCTGTTAGGGCTGCCTTCCCCTGTTTGATGGAAGGGTAAAAATGGGACTTCAGTCCTGTTGGTATTTTTTGTTGGTGGGTTTTTTTGTCATTGTTTATGTAGGCTTTAGAAACACCAAATTCCTATCAAGTTTAGCTGTTGGTTAAAGAATGAATATTGGGAAATTTGTATTTCTATTTTTTGGAAAACAATCTGGACTATGGAAAGAAAAGGTGGGTGGTGGCTATGCCTGTCTTCAGCTTTATTCTTGATGGTTCTGAGGGGTGAAACAGTTCTATTTAATTGGCCAAAGTTTGGCACAGGTTTCTTACATGATCTTCACTCATTTCTGTTGCCTTTACTTTCACTTCTATTCTTAAGTCTGCTGAACTTCCTAGAAAGCTAACCAGCCAAGCTTGAATGAAAGTCTGGTTCAAAAGTAATCTGCGTTATCAAAATATGCCTAGCAGATGAAAAACATGCTGTGAGAAAGTAGTCAGATTCTGCCAGATTCAACGTTAAGATTCTTAGTGTCTTACGAAGAAAGCTCTTTGTCAGTATAATGCTTTTGTGAAAGCAACGCAAAGAGAGCAAGCTTGCCCGTATTTAGTTTTTGTGCATTCTGGAGGATTTCAGACTATAATGTTAACATAGTTACTGACACTGAGGGCAGGATTGTTTGTTTAAATAGTAGAAAACTGTACTCTTACTTCTGGCAGGAGTAGTCATTTGCTTATAGGCTGTACATCCTTAAAGAGTTTTTGATAGCGAGAACTATCTGTTTTCCCCAGTTTTGATTCAGTGCACAGAATAACACAAGGAGTTAGCAAAATATATTTAAATAATACAGCATGCAATATTGCAGCACATTTACACAACTGTAACTGTAAATACTGCTTACTGATTGCAAGTGTGCCTTAAATACCAATTACTACAGGAGGCTGTATACAGTATCCTTATATTTAAACAGGCAGCTACATTATTTTACAAGCCATGCTGTTGTATCTAAACAACCATTTGAAATTTTAACAGCTGACCAATCCAGCCTCCTGCATGAGTTCTTCAGTCCAATGGAAAAACTGTTCTTGGAAGGGAGAAGTTCTGCAAGCTTAGAGATTCAGTTCCTTCCCTTCAATCTGGAAAAACGTTACTGCACTGTCATTCTGGTTAATGAACTGGTAAGAATAGAAAGTATGTTCTGTGAGTGATTTTCATGTGATAGCCTAGCCAGTTGAGAATCAGGATATGTTTGCCAATTATGTGTGAAAAATGTAAATGAATATACAAATTGGTTATGTACATATTTTAGGGTAATGTTTTTGCACACATATGCAATTATAAAGATGTGATCTATGTGCTAACTTTTGGAAGTGAAAATATTTTCTCTTTCACTTTTTTGGTTGAAATACAGTATTCCTATAATTCTTGGAGGAAAATGTTGCTTAAGAAATTGGCCAGACATTTACATGAAATTACAGGCTTCAGCTAAGAAATTTAAACTGAAGTTTACTGCTCTTTTATTTTCCAATAATTAGAATCATATGAAATGCTGCACGTTACTTTTCACTGTAAAATCATTACAAATAAATGTAATAATGCAAGGAATGTTACTTTGATGGCTTTTCTAGGCAACTCAGCTTCAAAACAAATATGGAATTTAAATAATTTTTCTTGATGAGGGAGCAAGAATAATGCTTTTGGATGAGATATAAGCAGGGAAAGGACAAAGGTCTTTACTGTACTGTACTTCTCCTTGTATTTATCACTGTGTCTAGGATATGCTGTCAAAGTAGAATAATAATAATATTCCTTGCTCTGTCTCTTTTTAAATTATTCTCCCGATCCAAATTCCATTCAGTTCTTGTCATCAATGCAAGTAAAACTTTTGAACTGATTGTACATGAACACTGACTCCATTACGTTTCATTTTCTCTTGACTCTTGTGGCCTGGGTTTTGCCATATATACTTAATTGAAATTGATTTCATCAAATTACCAAGACCTGGTTTTGACCAACTTTCAGAGCTTAAAATTTGTACTCCAGCTTCTTTGATGTCCCTGTAATCCTTTATCTCAGTGGTCACAATCTTCTTATTTCTGTGTCTTTAATCCATCTTTTCACCTCTTTAACCTCTCTGTTGTGTTTTGTTTCTAGCTGTCAAAGTTTTTCAACACACTGTTGTTTTTCTAATCTTTCATGTGTCGTTGATCTCAAGGCTTGCATTCTGCTTCTTACTTTCATAATGCTTCCTCTGTGTTTCAGCTTTCCCTCTGTGCAGTTACATGCATCTGCCATTCTCTTTGCCATGTTTTCATGATTTGTAACAATACATCCAAAACTAAATTACCTGTTCTTTTTCTCCTGCATGTTCTCAACTTCCATATTTTTCATTACTATAGAACAAGGGACTCCTGCTAGTGTTTAGTGTTTGTATGTTTGGTGTTTATTTTTATTGTTTAACCAGGACTTTGTCTCTGCCACCTGGCCAACTTAATTTTTTCAGTTCTTTTAAAGGAAAATAAGACTAATGCAATGATGCCTAAGCGTGTCTATCTGACCCTATTCAATATTTGAAGCCACTGGCCATTTTTTAAGAAAGCAAGACATATGGCTGGAAGTCTTAGTGTACGGTTCACTTGAGTTTCTTGAAAATTAGCAGAGAGATAGAAAAGGGATAGTCTGTCAAAGCCTACAGTGAGCTCATGCCTGATTGACACCAGGGAATCACCCACAAACAGGCTGTATAAATGTCCCCATGTCAGATGATAGCGATCTTTGTGGATGGTTCAATGAAAAATCAGTCCAGTGCTCAGCATCATGCAAAAAGAGAAATTATTGGGAAAGAAACAGACATCAAAATGTGAAGCCTCAGTATACCTTTCTAAAGAGCTATGGTGTACACATCTTGAATATTGTATGCAGTTCTAGTCACCCTAGCAAACTATATAATAGGGATAGGGAAAAAAACAGAGAGAGAGAAACAAGGATGATCAGAAGGACGTAACAGTTTCTTTATAGAGACAGACACTTAAAAAACCATTAATTTCCTGTAATTAAAAAAGAGATTGTTAAGGGACATGACAGGTACATAAAATTATGAATAGTCTGCAGGAAGTTAATAGAGCAACTGTGGCAGGACATACAAACTGAACCAAATGAAGCACTTTTTCATACATAATGTTTAACTTATGTAACTCAGCTATCATAGGACACTTTGGATGCTAAAACTGTTAATTAGTTCAAAAGAAATTAGACAAACTCATGAAGGTTAGGTCCGTCAGTTTTATTAATGAAATATCTAGATGCAGTCTCTAGACAAGGAAGATCCTAACCTACTGGTTTCTGGGAGCAGATCTAAGAAGGATCTTCTTTTACTTGCTATGATTTTCTACTCTTTCTTTAAACCTCTGCTATTGGCATTCTGTCTGTTTGTTTCTTTATTAAAAGCAAAAGTGTATACCCTGGCTGAGAAGAGGAGACTTATGCTACATTAGGTATAGAGCCTGAAAACTAAATAATTTAATGAAAAGAAGGGAAATGGAGACATGTTAATGGGAGGAAAGCAAATCTAAGAGATGTGGTCAGAACTATGGGACAGTTATACTTCAGGTGGAAAGGGAACAGAACATCTCTGACAGCCCCAGTGTTGCCTCTAGTGGTGATGTACCACCGCCTAAATTTAGACATCTAGCTACTAGCCACTGTTCTTAAGAAAGAACTACTTGACCTTATCATAGTAGGAAGCATTTATGCCTCAGAGAAGCCACTGTTATGTCCTGTATAGTAACTATTTCTGGAACACCTGGTCCTTTCAGCTTAGCTGAGTAGGTGGAATGCATTTAAAGGCAGGTTAGAAAAATTAAGTCCCATCCACATAATTGTATCATTTGTACGAAAATGTGGTAAATGTCCAGGGAAAGATGAAAGTGCAAGATAGCTAGCATGATTGCAGAGCTGTACAGTAATGGCACAGGAAGAAATTGGCTTGCTTAAATATTGTGTATATGGCTGCAATATTTCAATCATATCATTATCTAATTGACAAACAAGTATAGCTACCATGCTGTATGACGATCATATGGCTTCACACAATGATGAGACTTTTATCATTCAAATATGGATTTATGCTGTATATAATCTAATAAATAATTTAATTTAGCATTTCTGTAATTTCTTCCTACCTACCTTTCCTTCCCTTTTTGACAAATGGACCAAAACAGAAATCAAAGTAAGACTGCTTCTTTGTTACAATCAATGACGAGGGTATTGAGATTCAAATCACTAGTTAGACTTGAATCTGACTAGGAATCCTATCTGTCATTGCATCAACTATATATCTGTAATAAAAGCAGAGAGATACACTGATTCAAGTTTGTTGGCCTACTCAAGTATGTTGCTTAAATTGTTTTGAAATCATAGAATCATAGAAACATAGAATGGTTTAGGTTGGAAGGGACTGTAAAGATCATCTAGTTCCAATGCCCCTGCCACAGGCAGGGACACCTTCCACTAGACCAGGTTGCTCAAAGCCTCATCCAACCTGGCCTAGAACACTGCCGGGGAGGAGGCATCCACAGCTTCTCTGGGCAACCTGTTCCAGTGTCTCACCACCCTCACAGTCAAGAATTTCTTCCTAAGATCTAATCTAAGTCTACCCTCTTTCAGTTTAAAACTGTTCCCCCTCATCCTATCACTACATGCCCTTGTAAAAAGTCCCTCTCCAGCTTTCCTGTAGGCCCCCTTCAGGTACTGGAAGGCTGCTAGAAGGTATCCCCGGAGCCTTCTCTTCTCCAGGCTGAAGAGCCCCAACTCTCTCAGCCTGTCTTCATAGGAGAAGTGCTTCAGCCCTCTGATCATATTCGTGGCCCTCCTCTGGAATCGTTCCAACAGGTCCATGTCCTTCTTCTGTTGTGGGCCCCAGAGCTGGATGCAGTATTCCAGGTGGGGTCTCACAAGAGTGGGGTAGAGGGGCAGAATCACCTCCCTTGACCTGCTGGCTATGCTGCTTTTGATGCAGCCCAGGATATGGTTGGCTTTCTGGGCTGCAAGCGCTCATTGCCAGCTCATGTTGAGCTTCTCATCAACCATCACCCCCAAGTCCTTTTTCTCAGGGCTGCTCTCCATCCATTCTCTGCCCAGCCTGTATTTGTGCTTGGGATTGCCCTGACCCATGTGCTGGACCTTGCACTTGGCCTTGTTGAACTTCATGTGGTTCACACAGGCCCACCTCTCAAGCCTGTCAAGGTCCCTCTGGATGGCATCACTTCCCTCCAGCATGTCAACTGCACCACACAGCTTGATGTCATTGGCAAATTTGCTGAGGATGCACTCAATCCCACTGTCCATGTCACTGACAAAGATGTTAAACAGTGCCGGTTCCAATACCAACCCCTGAGGAACGCCACTCGTCACTGGTCTCCACTTGGACATCAAACTGTTGACCACAACTCTTGAGTGCGACCATCCAGCCAATGCCTTATCCACTGAGTGGTCCATCTGTTGAGTCCATGTCTCTCCAATTTAGAGACAAGGGTGTTGTGCAGGACAGTATCAAATTCTTTGCACAAGTCCAGGTAGATGACATCAGTCACTCTTCCCCTATCCACCAACACTGTAACCCCGTCGCAGAAGGCCACCAAATTTGTCAGGCACAATTTGCCCTCAGTGAAGCCATGTTGCCTGTCACCAATCGCCTCCTTGTTTTCCGTGTCCCTTAGCATAGTTTCCAGGAGGATCTGCTCCATGATCTTGCCAGGCACAGAGGTGAGACTGACTGGCCTGTAGTTCCCCATGTCTGCCTTTTGTCCCTTTTTAAAAATGGGGGTCATGTTTGCCTTTTCCAGTCAGTGGGGACTTCACCGCCATATAATCCGTATGTTAACTTTTCTAAGGTTTGAAATGACACCACAAGTGGTTTATAACATTTCTCAAGGATTTGTTTCAATATTTCTTTTTTTTTTTTCAAAGAAAAATTGAAAGTGACTTTCTTCAAATTTTTAGCATAGATCTTTTCAGAGAAGAAATTCTATATTTGGTAAAATAACTGGGTTGCTTTTTCTCTATACCTTTGTTTCTGGGAGCTGATTTAAATGTGAACAACCTGTGATTTCAATGATAATAGTTTATTATGTCATAGTTTAAGGGTGTCAGTCCAGACATTCACAGCTAAATGTCTAATGTAAAATTTAATGGTTTATTAAAAGAACACTTTACTATCTGTTGTTCTTAATTACTGACTTGTGTGGAGAACTGCAAATTCCTAGCAGCTATACATTCTTTTGAAATATCAGTTAGCAATGGGATTAGATAAATAGCTAACGGCAGTTCAACAGCTATTTTATTAATTATTTTTGTTAACAGTAAACCCTACAAAATGTTGATGCTATCCTGTTTGCAGCTGATGGGAAAGGGAAATATAAAGCATTAAAACCATGGGGATACTACCTAAACTCTCAAAATACATTAAAATACCCATTCTGTTCCAAAGCATCAGGAAAAACCTTAGCAATAAGAAAACAGGATTTGCATTCTGTGGAGATCAAAAAGCAAGACTTTTTCAAAGCAAAGAGAGAAACAGTGGTTTGTTCCTACCTATAAGCATATTGATGTCAGCAATGACAAGAAAAGTGATAGTAAAATGGCATCCTAGCAACGAGTACCTTAATGAAATTAGTTATATATGCTGTGAGCTTGTTAATGGTCCTTACAGAGCCAAAACACTGTGTCAAACAGGAATAATTCCTGTTTAAATTGGTTCCCAGGAGTGGCTATTAGTTTTTGTGTGGGAAACCAGTTTTGCTGTAGGTTTCTTTAATCCTTCTCAAGGAAGATTTGTCTCAACGCTTGAATCAAGGAAGGGGAGAAAATGCCATCAAAGTTGAATAGCTTTCGTTCTGCTGGGTCAGAAACATAATTGCAATTTTTTCAGCCTTAACATAAATATCTGACAAAATTATGAATAAAGGTAAAACAAAAAGCAGACTTCTCTTATGTTATTGACCAATGTTAAAGGGAAAACGTTGCATTGGTTGGCAGATGGGATACATTATATAAATACATTATTTCCTTCATATCTGGAATGAAGAATAAAAGATAGAATATGCATTTTTAGGGCAGAGTCTTACAGAATGTGGTTTATGGAAATAAAGAGATGACCTTCTGTGCAAATTATACCCATTGTTGCAGCAGCGTTTGATCCTTTACCTTGCTATCAGTAGAAGCTAAACTTGTCCAAAAAATGTTTGTGGTAGACAAAAAGATGTTATCAAAGCAGTAGTATTATATGTGTTAAATTTCCTGCCTAGTTCAGAGAGATATATAGGTACCTAATTTAGATATTGTTTAGTTTGGGGATGTTCTGATTGTGGCATTTGTAATTTGGAGTACTTTTAGTGAGTTTTCTTTTTTTAAAAAAATACTCTCTGTCTTTCATTTGCACCCTATTTTTTTGTTTCTTCTATGATTCAAAGTGTTATTTTTCTGCTAGTTAGTTTATCCTTTCCTCTATGACAAGTTACTGTTTTCCTTTGTTCTAGGACATGAAGCTTCTGTAGGTTTTCCATTATTTTTGATGAAACAATTAAGATTTGTTAGCTTTATTTCTTCTTAATGGAGAATTTGTACATGATGCTAACCTTCCTTGACTTCTGCTGTTTTTTGCTCTCTAGAGAAGTGTTACAGGCTCAAAATGACTGTAAACATTTTCTTTAAAAAAATTCTTAACAGTGAAGAGCAGTGAAGTAAGCTCATGTATGTGTTTAAATTATATGTGACTATAGCACATAATTAGGCTTCACTTTATGGCTGTATTTATGGGTCACGGTATCCTCATTCAGTTAAAATGTATGAGGAGTTGGAAAGGATTCAACTCCTTGAAATTTCTTGACTCTTCAGATTTAATATTCTCAATTAAAGGTACTTTGTTATCATAGCAGGGTTTGAAATGATAATTTTCTTTTATTTAAACATTTTTTAAAAATAATGGGTCTCCTGAATATGTAAATTATTTCACAAGTCAGATCTTAAGTATTACTAGGATATCTTTGTTTTTAGTTTTAAGATTTTGCCTTCTGTTCTGTATGAGTTGCTTTCTGAATTGTGTGGATGTGTATGCTGTGTTTCAGATTGGAGAATTCATATACCTGATAGAGGGAACAGGTGATATACCTTTGCCTTCAAGATTGCTTCCAATGGATAGTCCAAATGTTTTGCATGTTAGCAGTACATTAGAAGGTAAAGTGAATAGAAGGGAGAAGAGTAAAATAGAGCAAATCATTCTCCTTTGCAAATATTCTTTAGTTCCCATGCATTTTTGTTAAAATTAATTAAATACATCTGGTAAAAGCAGTTGTTTATAGTGGAGGGTAAGAAAGATATTACATTCTAACTATCCGATATTTCTTTTAATGTTGTCCAGTCCATTCTCTTCAGAGCAGCAGACGGTTGTTAGCTATCTTCTTCAACTTGTATTGTTTTCATAAACATAAGGTCTACATAAATATTTTTTCATAATTTCTTTTATTTTCTACTTCAGAATATATGTTGTAGCCAGATGAACAAGGACAAGTCATCTTTTCCTAGCATCTGGTTCTAAACCAAAAGTTTTGTATGCAGTGTTGTGATTTGACAGGCAATCCAATACTTTTGTCTTCAAACAGCCAGTGATAAACTGCTGTCAGTCCTATTTCAAAAACAGTGTAGCTATTATTTGAAATAATTACTAGTGGCTTCTTTTAGAGGGGATGCAACATCATCTAGAGGGATAAAAGAGTGGTTGTGTTGTGTAGGTAGCAGAAAGATTGTTCTAAACTTTCATTGCTCTCATAATAGTAGTAACACTAAAGCCTGGGATTTTTCATTAACTATCAAAAGCAGCTTTTGGTTTGGATTTCAGTCTGTGATAATTTTTATTTTCCCATTAGGATTAAAAATAAAAAAGTATTACTAGAGTATATAGCATGTACTAGAGTAATAGTGTGTAACTAAACATGAAAGGGATTTTGTATTCCGGCTTCTCTTTGGAGATAAGGGATTTTAAATACGCTATGCAGTTACACTAGCAGCTGACAAATGGGGGGTTTTTGTTTGTGGTTTTTTTTTTTTATTTAACAGATTCAAGTGCAGTAGAGCCAATTTTATATTTGAAATGTGGTCTTGCTCAGATCCTTGAGGAAAATCTGAGGATTCCATTGATCAATGAGTCAAGAGAGAGAGCTCTGGCCATTGCTGCACAACAGCAGATGTCAACTGTTGAATATGAAAGAAGAAAGATCACGGGGACTCTGCAGAGCAGTAGTGTTCGAGTTGCAACAGCATTGTTGGGGCTGTCCAGAGTAGAGGTGAGAAACACAGTAATCTGTTACTGCAATTATTTAGTTGCTCTGAATTTTTTAAGTTTCAGGAAATAGTGTGAAGTTATGGGGTTTTTTCACTCATTCTGTAATCTGAAAGGTAATAATCCCTGTTCCTCTCAGACACTGCAATATTTTACATGTTCATTCTGAAGCTGCTTTCTCACTCATGCTATTAAGAAGTGTTTCCTTTAAGATGTCTTGGCTGCAGTTACAAAAAACTATTAACATTTTACTTCAGTTAGCTTCTGAAAAATACACGTGGATTAAAAAAACTTTCATAGTCTATATTCTATCTAATAGATATCTGTATTAGTACCTTCCTTATACAGATTTTTGTAAGAAATGAAAATTCTCAAACAGGATTTTTTTTTTTTTTTTTAAGAATAGACTTCAAGAGTAAATCAAGGAGCAGGAAAGACTTTTGCTTTTCTTGCAATCAATACAAAGTAGTTTTGGAAAACCACAAATCTTCCTTATAAGCTATAGCTCCCTACTTATACATCATTCCAACCTAGAGATATTTTCCCAAGATTTCAACATCTAGAACCAAAAAATCCTCCCAAGGTAGTCTGTTAAACATTCAATTAGTACTTGTAAATAAATTTATAATAGCAATATTGCCAAATAAGCAAGATTTTTTTCTCAAGTAGAATTCAAATGTAACCTTCTATGGATGATAGCCACACTCTGGGTTTTAATTTCCCTTGTGAACCTTATGTTACCTGGCCTCAGACAGATTGCTGGGCAGCTGTGTTATTCCAGTTTTCCAGTTAGACAGTTCCCTGAGTATACTTCCCAGTGCTACATGATTCCCAGTACAAGAGGAAGAGAATTTTCCCTGGTGTCTTGATGTTGCTAAATTTATGCCTCTTGTTTACAGATAAGTCTAAAAAGTAATATAAAACAAATTAAATGAGGAAAAATGAAAGAGCAGATTTAATCTGTTATATGTTTGTAGTGGGACAAGAATTGTAACTCTGTAATCTAGACTCAAATAGTCTCCTTGTGGATTATAGCTAATCCACTGCTGTGGTAACATTTTATAAATTTTTCATAGTTGAAGTCCCTTAATATCACAGTCACTTAGCAAATACTTGACTAAAGACCTGACTCTTCTGAAACCGTGGGTGTAATCAAGGCAGAACATAATAGGAACACGCTTTGTACCACTAGGTTTGTTAAGATATGAGTTCTAAAATTACTTGTATTGTAGAAGAATGCAGGATGTTAGTTATAAAATACATAATGATGGATACTAACACTGAATAAAATATCAAGTGAGAAGTGAAACTGATATGCAGAAAGAAGTATTTTGCTCCATGTACAGAAAGCCTTATAATTGCTTATGAGAAATAAAATGGAGATGTTCTGCTATATACTAATGTAGAAAAGACTTTACACATTAAAAATATCTCAATATGGTAATCCACTATGTAGATTAAATTCTCAAAAGTGTTCCTAATAACTTTTTGTTGTAAGTTCTTACTGTCTGTATAAAAGTGACAGTATAGGAATTCTGGCATTAATTGCTGTCACGGTTTAAAGCTGGGCTGGCGATTAAACCTGCGGCAGATGCCCTCTGTTATCCCCCCCCCCTCCCCCCAGAGGGAAAGGGAAAGGGAAAAGGGAGAGAGACTTCTGGGTTGGAAAATTAAAACAGTTTTAATAAACTATAATAATGAAAAAAAAGTATAATAATAATAATAGAAATAATCAAATATATACAAATATATATACAAAACCAAGATTGAGCTCCCCTGAAGTCAGCCACGTCACCACCGGCACTGCAGGGCAGGCTCCGGGAAGGCCCAGGCTGGGCCTAGCGACGGTCGAGAGCTGGATTCAGGAACGCACGGATCGGGATCGGGGGCAGCAGGAAAACAGACGGAGTCCTCCCTGGACACCGGCCATAGCAGAAAGAGAGCGAAACCCTCGTGATCCCCCCACTTTATACCGAGAATGACGTGTATGGGGATGGTATACCCTCGTTGGTCAATTTTGGGTCACCTGCCCTGTCCGCTCCCCTCTGCAGCTGCGACCCCCCTTCGGCTCTTCACTCATAAGCAATGAGGAATTCAGCAGTGACCTTGGTTTCTCTCAAGAATAAGTACAGCAAGAGCCTTTCTGCACAACATCCCTACCGGTGCCTCAGTGATAACTACAAACTTCGAGCGTTATCAGTCCTGGAAGCAGACACTGTCTGCAAAAACATGCAGTTAGTTTCAGAAAATGCAGTTACTTAGAGGAGACTTAGCTGAAAGTAAAAATCACTGAAAGGAAAATCGGCCTGGTTTAGGCCAAACCAGGACAATTGCATAAACTTTTTTTGAGGGGGGCTGATGTTCTGCAATTAAATTTGGAGTATGGTTTTAGGTTCATTGTCTAAATTGCCCCCCCCCCCACCAAAAAGATCCCATCCACAGCTGCTGTGGTTTGATGCATTATTTAGGCTCATGCAATCCTTTGGAACGTATGTTGTAGGTTAGAAATAAATCTATAATCTCTGGAAATATGTTACTCTCTTTTTGATTTCTATTCCACCTTTCTAGTCACTTGCTTCAGGTATAATTGTGTTATATAACCGATGGACAGAAGGGAAAATTCCCTTACATTATTACTATTTTGTCCATTTTTTGCCTGTAAAATGGAAGAATAAATAACTAAATAATTACATGCTTTCCATTCTTATTAAACTGTAGATTTTACTCATGTTTACTTAAATTAAACAGAAAGGAGTAATAAAGGTAGGCTATATTTTTGGAGTCTAACTGGATATGCATATTCAGGAACCTTGTGCTGTATGTTTTTGCTCGACCCATCTATACACATGGTTGAAAGTCCTAGCTATATTTGTACTGTGTTTTTACTGCTTCTTTTCTTTGCTGTAAGAAACAAAGATCTACTTTGATTGTCTTTAATTATTAGAGTTACTAAAAAAATAATGAATTTTTATCTCTTTCCCGTCAAAGTTGTGCTGATCAGAACCTATTTATCCTGTTGGGGTTTTGTGCTGAATGGTATTACTACTGGGACAGTATTAGATAATGTGCAATCAGAGTACAGAAGTGCTAGTCAACAAGTCTGAGGAGCTTGGAAATAGACATTCAATGGAAAGGAGCAGGAGTATTAGCTAAATCTTTATTTCTATCTTTTACTTTATAAATTAGGTTAAAGCCATCTCATTAAACATTTCTGCTAGAAATAGAATTTTAATAGTTTATTTTACAATCTTGGGCGCTGAAGGACTTACTAGCAGCAAGGTTAAGTAGTTAACCTGCCATTCTCCCTCCCTGTCCCCCTAAAGTAACTGCTGCTGCCAACACAATCCAAACCATTTGTTAAAGGATTTTTTTTTTGTGCTCAAATTTTGGTATAGTTAAAAAAATAAACAAATGTTAAACCAAATAGCATCAAAATTTAATAAAGCAGTTAGATAAGTTAAGTAATGAAGAGATAGGAAACAAGGATGCTAAAGCAATAGGAATCCAAAGATGAAGATCTCAATATTTAAAGGAAAATGAGAGATTAAAATCAGTGGCCTTATGCAATTTGATTCTATTAGTATACACCCTATAAATATATACAAGGCATAAAACCCGAGAAACTAAATAATAACCTGGTTACATGCCCATTTCTGACTGTGAATTTTTTATTGTTTTTAATGAAAAGCATTAGGAAACTTCTGAATTTTATTTTTTAATATACAGTTGTGTTAATTTCTCACCTGTTGAGTATTTCATTAATTTAATTCCTCCTAAAACATTTTAAAGTAGTAGTAGAGGGAATACAGGTTGGAACTCTCTGCCACTGTTAAGGCTGGGACTGTCATTATTGTGAATAATTACAAATTGCCTTTGTTAATGATGAAGAAGAGAAAGCTGTAGGTGGACGTTTAGGTGAACATAGATAACAAGGGAAGAAAAAGGGTATGTGGAAAGAAAGGGGACAGAATGTGGAAGAAGAACATAACTTGTTTAGATTGAAGTTGCTAATGGTGGTAAATAGAGGGAAATGAATAAAAGAAAGAATGAAAAAACAGAATAACTAGAATTCATTCACTTGGGTATGCAAGGGGAAGGATGTTGCAGTCAGTGAAGTGAAATTCAAAATAACATGCTTCAGTTTTCCTTTTTTCTAGACTCTACCTAAAGAGGCACAAATTAGATAGTTTCTAGATACAGAGATTGCTCTTCATGTTCAGAGATGCCAGTAATCTTCTTGTATAATTAGACATTACAATGGGAAAGGAAGTCCTGTTGTACAAGAATCCCAAAACTAAAGCTTGCACTTCCCATTGTGTCCAGGTATGTCCTCATGGTTAAGCTGTAAAAAGTAATTACTTGAGCTCCATTTTGCCTCCTGTCGAATGAGCAGAGAGCTTGTGCACATGAAGCTATGGCTTCCGCTGCTTGACTGATGTGACAGAATCTCATCCTACATCTGTCCAGCTCTGATCTTCAAAGTCTGTGCTCTTCATAGTCCCCCAGGATTTAAGAAGTATTTTGTGATCTTCCACGTGATTATGTAAAAGTTGTAAGCTCAGTTTGAACAGTTTACTTTTTTAAATACAGGTGTTTTGGTTTTTTTTTGAGAAAGAATCATGGTGTCCTTGAAGATACTGTAATTAAAAAGTTATATTAGATACATTTGAATGGGAACGAACTTTTCACAAAAGTATCTGTAGTCAGATTTCAATTCGTCAAAGTTGTAAGTGGGACTAATGTCTTATATTACATCACTTATTTTTTTGGTATGGGATTACGGGAGATGACAAACATGATTGATCACAGGGATTCTGAGAGATTGAGGTAATAAAATTCTTTTATTCATGATGAATGGTTTTAGAAGTTGATTCCTGGAAGGAACAAATGGGGCTAAATTAGGATTTGGAAAACTAATATGCAAGAAAAGAGTAAGCTGCCTCAGCACTCTGTAATAGAATCTGCCATCCTTTACACATCCTTTACACAATACAGATGGTAAATCTAAGAAAATACCTTGGAAAACCAATCAGTCTGAAAAATATCAAGTTTAATTCTGATGCTTTATATAACCTCCAATCCTTTTTCGAAAAATTATTCTAAAAAAGAAATTAATCCTGGAACTGAATGAAAATACTGTTCTTTACTGGTAATAACACTTCCACACTTGGAATATCATGAACTATTACACTGATGAAGTACATGTTGGAATCTGCCTTATTGTAGCACAACAGTCTTAGACCTGCAATTGCCAATTAGAGTTTAAAAATATTAAGTTCCATTTAACTCTCACTGCCCTGAAAAATACTAAAAAGAAGGAGAGCAGCTGCAACGTTTATCTGAATTGTGTTGGACACTTTCTTTTTTCTTGGAAATGTTACCCTTTGAGGCAACAGGGTTTAGTCTGTGTGTGTTTGTAGGATTTTCTTTTCCCCTTTCAAGAAGATCTATGTCTCTCACTAAAAATATAGTATTTTCATCCTTTACTTTATGACAAGGTACTAGGAAATATTTGAAATGTTCATAGGCTATGCAATACTAACCAGCTGTCTCTTTTCCTAACGTATCTTTAAGAATGAGATAGCATGAACAAGGATCTTAAAGTGAAGCACTTCAGTGATTTTTTTAAATCATAAGATATCTCTTCAAGATAATTATAATTTAAATGTGTTCAGTGTTCCACCAAAGGTCATCTTACAATCGTTTTGTCAATTAAGACTTCCCAAAACTTTTTAATCATATTGGATTTTTATTTCAGTGTTGGAAAATAATCTAATTACCAAAATCACATATAGTTATAAATTTATATTTGAATATGCAGAAGGTCAAAGTCAGATTTAAACTGTTAAATATGTGTAATTCTTTTGGCTTGGAACTTCACATTACAAGTGAGAATGTAATATCTTTTTCCCGCTGCAAAGTCTTCTGTCATTTCAGTCCTATCAGAGAGAAATGGAACTTGTTATTAATATTGCAACTGAATTGTTAGCACCTATGGATTTTTTAATTTATTTTGTATGTGTGTGAGAGAGTACTATCAGTGAACTTCCAGTCTTGCATTACAGAAATTAAAAAATAGTGAGTTCATGTTTTCAACTCACATAATGATTTTTCTTGTCCCTTCTGTAAATTATATTTGCACTGTACAAGTGGTGAAAATATAGTAAAAAAACCTTTGTTAACATTTTGTTTTCATGAGTATTTTTTTAGCCACATACAACTGTTCAGTTGTTCTTCATAGAACAAGAATCTTGTATAGTAATCTGTTTCTGTATGTATTGTGTCAAAAAACTAGATTTGCTTCAAGATAATAACAATAGTCATTAATTCAAAGACGTCTATAAAAAAATGCTACTAGTTTCAGACTTTAAGCTTTTTCAACTTGCAATTAATCTTGAGCATTGCAATTATACTGTGTTATTGGATTAAAAAATGGCAATTTTGAGCAAGTAGTGTATTAAATCCTTGCATTATTTCTGTAATGCTATCTTACAGGAGTCAAATTTAGTTCATTAAGAGTTTTAGATGCCTATTTTGAGCTTGCCTTCACATACTGTGCTAATCCGTTACTGATATGTTCCATGCTGCTGATTAGCAATGCTTTTTACCAAGAGGAGGAGCTTATTTGTCCCTAAAATCAATTCTAAATGCTTTGATTTCTAAAATATATTTTCAACATTAAAGTATCAAAGTTAGCTGAGCTAACTATATAGTTATCCCTCCCAAAATATCAAAGTAATTTTTCCTTTTTATGCTTTTTATTATTCAGAAAATTTATGAAATAATAGAAACATCTGTTTACATCTGATACAAAATATGTTTTGATTGTCATGCTTTTTCTCCCCTTTTCTTGCCTTCCCTGAATACTTATAAAGACTTGCAGAGTGGTTTCTGGGTAGGAGGTGGTTTTACTGTAAATCTCAAAATGCATTTTTCATAAATGAATGTTTCAGATGCATGATGTCTAAAAAAATTATACAAGACAGTTTTTATTTAGAAAGATCTCTCAACAATTTCTATATAATTTGCCTAATTACGAATTCAGTTTTAGAATTACACCCTTGTCTGTATAATTTTACATTTCTTAACCTGAAATTATTATGAGATGATTGTTCATATGTATACGTTATTCCTTCACTTGCAGAGACATGCACTCCTAAAACCTCGTAAATTCCCCCCAGAGCTGAAGTATGTGGATTACAGTGTAGAAGTGAGCATGCAAGAATTCTTTGAGGTTCCTGAGAAGTTCTCCATTCCAGTGTTGGCATCAAGCAGAGTTAATTTGAAAGTTTCATCAGCAAAAGACCTTTCACCTCAGAAAACAGGTAAGAATAGTCTTAAATATGATTAATTTGGGTTTTTTTCCTCCAAATCTGATTTTTAAGGGTTTCTAAAATAGATTCAGAAAATGATCCTTCTCTCTGTTCTACTGTTGATCAAATCCTCAGCCTTGTCTTTGTCATCACTACCCAAGTTCTGTCTTACTAGCTCAAAATAGTGCTTTCCACTTGCCCTTGGTTTTCTCAAAGGCACAAAACCACAGGAGTCTTGCTCTAAAAGAGAAATTTTTTTGGTTTGTTTATCTGACAGATCGTGAATTTGTGCTCGTTTCTCAGTTCCACTTCTTGTCCAGCACTGATATGTGCTCAAATTGTGCTAGTTATACCACATATCTCTTCTTGTTTGCCTCTCTTCAGTAAGCCAGAGGGACGTGTCAACTAATTGTATGCTATTTTTTCCCCTGCCCTTCATCAATAAAAAGTTGTGCATTAGTCTTCAGAGTGATCTTGTCAGCTTTGGTCAGTCTCCATGAGAAAGAAAAATGTGAAAAATCCATAGATTTGTTTCATCATTTATTTTTTTGGTCAATAGAGTCCGTCTGCATGTTTCTGCAGTTCACTTCTCCAAGCATCATTGGAATCAGTCATGAGCTTTTATGGTGTATGTTTGTTTTCATACTTGGTGTACCGCTTGTGTTTTTTGTTTCTTTTCTAGAATAAAAAAAAAGAATTTCTTGATTATTTCTGACAAGTGTTTTTGTTACAGATTCATTCTACCTAGATTACAGTATTTGTGCTGTAAAATATTTTAGGGTATCACTAGGCACGTTTTTAGGAACATGACAACAGTTAATGCAGTATTAGAAGCAAGACTAGCCTGATGAGTAACTGCAGGACTAGCAGTCAGTATAAGTTGTAGAATAGAAGTAACACAGGTTGGAGGGTGAAACATTTCTTGAATGACAGGACATTTGAATCCTAGTTAAAATCTGTTTGTTGCCAAGTTAAAAAATAATTTCTCGTGTTTGTAATAATTTACATAGAGGTGAATTAAAAGAAGTCATAATGGCTTTGCTGAGTGGCATAGGGAATTCTTTGGATTGCATTGTAGAAGAGGGGAACACCAGCTGGGAGAGAGTGCAAAATGTGCACATACAAATCTGACAAGGACATAATAAGTACTCCATCATAATCTCAGAGCAAAAGTTGTTAACTGACCAGATGGCAGGTCACTGTTGCTTAGCAACTTCTCAAATTATTTTTAAAGTTGAAATGTGAATGAACATATCTGAAAATTTTAGAATATTAATTGCTAAAATGTAGTGAAGAAACTACATTACAATAAGGAAGTGGTAATTTTTCTGTTAGTTCATGCTGCTTCTTTATCCGTCACAAGATATTATAAAAGTATCTGAAAGAAGGAAGTAACCAATGGAAGGTCAGAATCTAAATCATACTACAGGGAACACAATCTTTTTGATATTTATTTTTTCCTTCTAGGACGCTTAAGTAGCTACATGAGGGAGCAGAAATTTCAAGATGATGCAGAGAACTAAATGGGGCTTTGGTAGTGAATTCAGAGCAGTGATGAGCTAAAGAACAGCTAAAAAGGGAAACTGAGATAGCCAGCTGATAGCATGAAAACCAACAAAGATGTGTTCAGTACAAAGACAGAGCCAGCTGATTCAGTGTATTTGTTGTGCTAATGAGGAAACTCGGGAATATTTACAGGCACTTAGAAAATCTAATATTGTGACAGAATTCCCCAGACAGTGTTCCTGTGGATGGAAGCAAAATATTAGTCTCATCTGAAAATTTTAACTTCATTATCTGAAGATGAAGCAATATTTTAGCCATGGCGGTAGCTTTCCTTAGGGTGGGAGTAGCTGCTTCTCTGAAGAAATGAGAGAGTGCTTAGATTTATGAGGAAAAACAAAGGTCAAAGCAAGCTAACTAAAATCAATCCTTGGATCAGAATTTCTTAGACTTCAATAGCAGGAAAAGTGTCCAGCCAATATTTTAAGAACTCTGCCAACAGGGATTTAGAAGGTAAAAATCAAAGTCACTCAATATATTTTCTTGTAAAACAGATCTTGTTAAATAACCTTATTACATTTTTTGACAGTATTACAGATCTAATAGATAAAAAGAATACAGTATGTTTACTTCCAATATGACATCTTGATCAAAAACCAAACCATATGCTTGTATGGAACTAAAATAATACAATGGTCAGACTGAAAAACTGTAGCAAATTTTGTTGTTAATTCGTTGCTGGAGAGTCATCAGAAAGTGAGCAGTCAGGAACCCGTAATTGTTGGAAAATGTTAACTACTTTTCATCAGTAATTTAGAAGATTATATAAGTCTTTGTTGAGTTAGCAATGACCCAGATTTTGTGACAGAATAGTTAGTTGGAATTGCTACATACTTATAAACTATGTATTTTAGTGCAACCAAACATGTAGTAGTACATGTGGAACAGAGTCCGCACGCTAAACCAAGTAAGAGGCTGGTTTTGGAAAACAGTTGTTAGTGAAAAGGACTGACAGTCACACAAAATTATTATCTCCGTGTGAGCTCTTAATGCTGAAATGGCCAATGAGATCTATAGATAAATTAGAAGTGTTGTAAGAATTGGGGAGGTGGTCTTGTCTCAGTACATAGTATTGGCAGAAGAGCTAGTACAAAACTGAAGCGTCTGGTGTTTGTAGGAAGTTTATGGAAATTCTGGAAGAATTTGAAGAAGACAAACCACAAAAATGTTCCAGTGCTAGGAAATAAAGCTTAGGACAAGAGAAACCCTGTGATCACTTTGAATTCTGTGTGCCTGCCAAGCAGTTAAAGCACAGCCCCTATAGTGTGTCAGTGTTCTGTGACCCAAGGAGCCTGTATTTATTGCATGTGGAAGATCACATAGTAAGTCTGCCATTAGCAGAATGCCTAAGGACACAGTCTAATCCTCAGCCCAGCTCTGTTTCACACTGAGATTGTTAGGATCCTTTAATCTCATCTGTGCGTTGAACTACACCTTGAGTACCCCCATCCTCATAAAGCTCCTATTGATGATATGCAGAATGTATCCTGTAATTCTTTGCTGTGTAAGAATTTTGATATGTAAGAAGACCACATCACATACCACAGTGATAGTTCACTACTGTCTCAAATAGGATCCTTAAGAGCTTTAGTCTCTCTGGATCATCAGAAGTAGCCTGGGAAATAATTCAATCCTCATGTATAGCTCAGGAGGAAGGTAATTGACAGTAAAACTTTAATGCTTTATAAACCAAAGGATAGTGGATTGAGCATTTAGAAACTCATGTTAGGCATATTTAACTTTGGAATAAGTTGCCCTTTTCTTAGCGGTGTGTTATTAAAGAACGAAAAGGCTAAAATGTCAAGTGGAATTAAAATCATGTCTCCAGATTTTAAGCAACAGAGAAATAGCATCCAAAACCAGCTCCATGCTTCGCCAAACTAACAAGTTGCTAGTTTCCTTGGAGAAAGCATCCATAGAAAGGCTTTGACTGTCTTGCCTTATCTGTTTCTGTATGTGTGTGTTTCCAGAGCAAAACCAGTACAAGTTACACTCGGTTTGAGGTTTTAGCTAATGGATTCTATCCCTTTGTTTTCCTGTCTTTCTCCCCTCGCTTGCTGTAATCCCTTATTAGTCAGGGGGTCATTCCTTTTGTGGTTAATGGTGAAAGGAAGATGTGACATTGAAGTTAACAGAGAAATTGTTATGTGATAAGTGAAATTACAAACACAAGGAATGACAGCCAGTAAAAAACAAAAGGGTCATAAAACCATCAATATTGGACTATTGAATCATAGATCACAGAATGGTTTGGGTTGGAAGGTACCTTAAAGGTCATCTACATCTACATCTGCCTTCTAAAGGGCATCCACAGCTTCTCTGGGCAATCTGTTCCAGTGTCTCACCACCCTCACAGTAAAGAATTTATTTCTACTATCTAATCTAAATCTACTCTCTTTCAGTTTAAAACTGTTACCGCTTGCCCTATCACTACACTCCCTGATAAAGAGTCCCTCCCCATCTTTCCTGTAGGCCCCCTTCAGGTACTGGAAGGCTGCTAGAAGGTGTCCCTGGAGCTTTCTCTTCTCCACACTAAACAACCCCAACTCTCTCAGCCTGTCCTTGTAGGGTATGTGCTCCAGCCCCTTGATCATCTTAGTGGCCATCCTATGGACCCACCTGAGCAGGTCCATGTCCTTCCTCTGTTGGGGAACTCGGAGCTGGATGCAGTCCTCCAGGTGGGGTCTCACAAGATCCAAGTACAGTGGCAGAATCACCTCCTTTGACCTGCTGGTCATGCTTCTTTTGATGCAGCCCTATAACCTAGGGTAAAAGTTTTACTCATTATTGTGCAGTTATAATAAGGTATACCTGCTCCTATAATTCTTTCTTATCAAACCTGTCTTTTCTATTCTGCTTCCTTTTCTTTCCCAAAAAAGCTTTGACTTTTGATGAAATCAGAGAAAATTAAGAAAGGGTTGTGATAAGCTTTTCAGCAACATAATCAGCAGGTTTATTTCAGTGGCTGTCATACTACATGGAGCCCATTCATTACAGAACAGAATTTTATGTAACTAAGTGGTTTAAGGTACTCTTGACCTATTTTTTCCCCATAAACACTTTTTGTTGTCTATTTATAACAGTATGGGCTAGGCTAAATGTTGAAATAACAAGGTATAGTTGTGTTATGATCAGAAGTTTGCATGTATCGTACTTGATGTTGGAATGGGGAAGTTAATTTTTCGTATTCTATGCCTCTAGGATAGGAGGTTTTATTATTATTTTTATTGTTTATATTCTGTCTAACATAACAGGATATAAATTGTTACAAATAAATTGTATGTAGATTGTACAATATAAATACATTCTATTTGGTCACTTCATTATATGTAACATAATTTCATTTAGAGGAGCTCAGTAAATACCAAGATTGGCATGACTATTGAATTTTAGTTTGATATTTACTGGCAATTTAAAAAAGAGAAAGAAATACCAGACCTTTGAATGATATCTAAAGATAGGTATCATTCCCATTCCTTAGCAGAGAGGGTGTCAGTTTTGTATTCTGCCCCAAAATCTACATCTTCAGCAGCAACATGGCACCCACCAAACCTGATAGTTTTTGAATCTGTATATATTTATGAAAATGTTGCTTATGAATAACTGAGTCTATAAAGTTGATCTGCTCTCAGTCTTTTTCTTATGTAGACTAAATTATAGTCTATAGCTAGAAATATGTGATGTTATGTTTTTATTGCCATACTTTCCCATAAATAAAGTGCAGAATAACTAACAATCAAGATTAAATTTTAAATCATTATTTGGCATGCATCATTCTTACTGTTAGAGATTAAAATACTTTTCAGTGTTTTCCTTTTGGGTTTTATATAGTCATACCAGATAGCTAAGTAAAAATATATGCCTACTCTCTATCATCTATAGATGGACTTTTTCGTGTTAGTAATATTTTCTAATCACTATATATATATTTTCTTGATAGTTACATGCTATGTTTTAAAATTTTCATTAATATTTTTTCATGACCTGTGGTCAACCTTATCTCCTTCATTCTGTGACTTTTAAATGTTGTCTCACATACTTGTTCAGCATTGGGTTTAATCAGCGCAATCTTTTTTTAATCTTTTTTTTAATTTATTTATTTCTCCAAAGCAATTTCCTCGGACTTTAAATCTATTCTTCAATAAAGCATTATCAGTAATTCTGTTGTTTCTTCCTAGTATTCCATGGTCCACATGCTTTGTAAATTTTCCTGCATCTTAGTTTTTTTTCTGAATAATGTTTTAATCTTTTAAAGCAAAATTACATAGTCACTGTCCAATAACAAAAATTCTGTTATCTTTTCATTTTACTGTTTACATTTTGAGGTTTTGTTCTAGCTCCTTATCATGTTAAATTTCAGAGTTTTGTTCTATGATTTAACTGACAGTATAGTAATAAAAATTTAATTACATTTGGTGGTCTTAATAATCCAGGATAGTGAGGCACAAATGTGATTAAAAAGTGTAAGTGGTAGCACTCCTTTTTACTCTTCCTTCATACAAAGGTTTTATTTAAAATATGATTCCATTTTAAAATGTGGCTCTGAAAAATGATGATATAGGTCCTTATCTTAATAGTTTTCATTCCAGCTATGTCTGTTGAATAGCTATTTCTACTATATATGTATTAGTAGAAAGTTGTTTTGATCTTGCAATAGTGAGAGGGATTTAAATATTAGGCTAGATACGTTACTTTTCTGTTTAATACCTGCAATAATGAATTCATTGGAGAATAGTTGTATTTACTGCAGATATTTTTGTATTTTGAAAAACTTTTGGAAGTCCTCTCTCTTATGCTCGTGTGTGAATAGGCTTACTGCTGTGGCAAAGAAGGATGTTAATCCTCAGAAATATATCAGAGTATCCTTTACCTCATTCTCTGGTCAGAATTGAAATTTGGGAGATTCACTGAAACCTGGATTCTATCTAGAAGAAGAAGATGTAGATAGACAGCAAAGGCTTCAAGCTTCCTTGACAAATGAAGCCTTTAGGGCTCAGGATGCTGATATGTGATTTAGGTTTTCATCAGTGAACTCTGACATCTGCTCGCATGACTGTCAGTGTCAAGGCTTATCTTTGTCTTTGCTGCAATCTTGAGGCCATTGCATTTGTGAGGCTTAGAAAATACTGCTTCTCTAAAGCCAGTAATAGATCTGGTGTTGGCAGTGCCAGTTTCTCATCGTTGCTGGATTTGTGAGGAATACATTGACTTCCTTTCATTGTATTTATTTTATTAATTTTATTTTATTTGTTATTATGTGCGTATTTGGACTTGTCCCATGCTGTGACTGGAAGAATGTTGTGCTGTCACCATGTTGCGCTGTCACCGTGTTGCTCCTTGTCTTCCTTCTAAAGGTGAAAACACAAGAAACTTTGAATAGAGAGGTTTTATGGCTCAGAGTTGTAACTTGATAAGCACCCGCCTTCACACATTATGTGCACCTTTAGGATGAAACAATAATTTAAAATTTAGTACATTTTGCTGTTATTTTGTAAAGATACATGTTTTAAAGCTTTTTAATTTAGTTGCCAGTGTCACTGACTTTGTAATACATATATATGTTTATAATCTTGATAATTATTACGTTTTACAGTTTTGTCTAAAGATTTCCTGACATGCAGTCTTCATTTATAGAACTGTATCTGTATGAAAGAACATGCTCTTCCTGCAAGTAAGGAGCATGTTTGACAAGTCAGAGATGTATTATCTTTGTTTAATAGAGTTTATACGCAGTTTTTCTGCTGTGTATTTGCTGCTCCTGTTTAGCAGCACAACACTGATTATTGTGGGGAAAGATGGAAATGACTAGGGATTTTGGGGTAAAACTCTGAAAACCAAAAAAAAAATCCATCCTATTTGTCTTTTCAGCAGTTAATGAAAGATCAGCTTTAACTAAATTTTAACTAAGCAGAACAGCTTGCTTGGCAGTTGGATTTATTTGAACAACATGGCTTTTATACTAAATAGTGTTATGTATCAAGGATGAGATAACATAGATTGAAAGGGGAGGAAGGGCTTTGTTTAGCAAAGTGATGTCTCCGAAAATGTTTGAGAAATCTGCAAAGTAGCAGGGTATTTATCTCACAGTGTGAACTAAAGCTTTCAGCCTTATTTCCCGTTCTGTGTTTTTCTGACTTCAGCTCATTCTCACTCCTTCATTAAGGAATATTTTGGAAAATTTTGAAAAATAAGGATCCTTGAATGCATAACTGGAAAAATACAGTGTAGGTATTGAAAAGTGCTATTACCATTTTATGAGAGGGAGTGTATTACTGGAACATCACATCCAGTTTTGGTTTCCATACTTCAGAAGGGAGGTTACAAATGAGGAAGCGTTCAGGAAAGTGCTGTAGTAATTATTTCAAGGTCTCAAAAACTTGAATAGCTTGATCTCTCAGTGATATCTGAAGGAAAGAGGTCCTGTTCGGGTTACCTTTAAGTACTTAAAAAGAAAGAATATGTCTGACTGTAAAGGGCTCTATGCAGAAAGCATAGCACTTTCTACATAACACAGAGATTTGTAACGAAACAATTTATGATACCTGTAAAATGGTGTGTGTGAGGTTTATTAAATACTGACACAAACTCAAGAGAAACAACAATCTTTCTACCACTCAGTCTTATAAAAAAGAAGGTGGAAGCTTTTCTAAGATACACACCTTTTTTCCAACTGTCAACCTAAGGATTAATATAAGAATTATTTGGTGAAATACTAATGTTAAGATAAATGTCCAATAGTATGTCTTTTGGTATTGAAATAAACATTTGATGCAGTCAGATTATACAAACAGGGAAAGAAGAATAAAATACTTACAAGGTAAAAATACACAAAAATAAATAGAACTATACATTTATAGACATCAAGTTGGAATAAATAAAGACTGAAAAATCAAAGCAAAAGTGAAAATTAGTTGAGTGATTAGAGAAAAGAGAAAAATTTTTACTCTGGAAGATGGAAGTTGGTTATCAGATTTCTGAGTACTCATAAATTGTTTGCACCAAAGCTTAACAAAAATTAAGGACCATAATTTTAGTACACACTAGGTGTGGAAAATAAAATTCAGGCATATGTTTTACTTTTGCAAATACCCCTGTTTTGACAACTGTCTCATGACTAAACCCTATTCAGATAAGGATCAAGTAAATGTTTCCCATAGGCATTTGTCTAACACAAATCTATAAAATAAATCTGTTTTTCTATTTCATGTGAAATATCTCCCCATCAGATAATAAATATCCTGTCTAGGGAAGGAAACTGTACCAAAACCCTGTATTGTTCTGCTTGACTTTACACTGTCGGAGAAATGCTTGCAGTCTCATTCATTTCCATGGATGCAGGCTCTGCTTTCTGTTACACAGAAATAGCATAAATGCTGCCCATTTCTTACTGTTTCTACTTTTGTCTCAGAAATTGTTAGGCCAGTTGTGACCCCATGGATTATTTTCATTAAATCTTTGAATTAATTCCTAGACTAATCTTTGCTGAATATCTTATGAGGCTGAGAAAAAAGAAAACATGCTAAGCTGAGAAACTTTTAAGCCCAGTTTGCTTTATGGTATTTAAAATTGGCATGAAAAAGACGTTTTGCAGAAAAAAAAACAACCTTCACATATAATTCACAGGCAAGTGATTTCTGTAATCATCTTGATTTGGAGATACTGTCTCACTTCAGAAACCATGTCTTATTGCATAAAATACTTATTGCGTTAAATAACCATGACCAATTTACTTGCTTTCCTTTTCATTGATTGTAATTGATCGTAGTATTTCAATTATTCTTCTGACGTATTGTTCAATGTATTTTTTTTTAATGCATAAGAAACAAATATTTTAACAAAAGCAATGCCAAACTAAATATTATAAATATGGAATGGGATGGGTAGGAAGACTGCTCTTGTTTTTCTTTTTAATTTTTCTGTAGGAGGCATTTCTGTTTGAAAGTGTGCATTTCAAAGATGGGTCCAACTCAGAGAAAGATAACCCTAATTGTTAGTGATTACAATTTCCATTTAGTGAAAGAAAGTATAACTCATGCAGAAATTTTTTTGAGCTTCCAGTACACTGTGTTATCTTTCTTCAAATACATGTTTTAAACATCTACTTTGTCTTTAAACGCAAGTATTTAGAATGTATACTTTAAACTTTAAGTAAATATTTTGTTTCAACATCCTAAAATAGTTCTTGTAGACAGCGAAAATTAGGGACTGTACTAATGAACTGAAGAATGGAAAGGATACTTTAATTCCTTGCATAACTGACAAACTCAGGTCACTTTTGTGCAAGATAGCCAATGGGGATAATAACTTAGTGACAAAAAAAAAAAGTAATAATTCAAAAATTAGCAAGCCATTAATCTTGTCTTTAAAAGATAACAAACTGATTTATTTCTGAGAGGGTTAAACCTGAGGTGCAATTTATAATCTTTTTGATAACCTTGTAATTTTGAAAGATTAATGATGTCATTCTGTGTGATTCGTCTGTTGAACTTGACCTATTTTTGTGAAAAAAATGAAGTAGTGATGACATAAGGCAACAAGAAATCTTCAATTTGCTGTTCATTTGCGGAGAGGTGAGAACTAAATATATGAGGTGACCACTTTGTGAAAGAGAATGAGCAGCATCACAAATGAAGATTGATTGCACTTTCAAAATTCAGTAGTTGTCATTGAAGATACTCGAATAGAGTGCAGTTGTCATACATATCATCAGAAAAATAAGCCAAATTAGGCAAGAAGAAGGGAAATTCCACAAGAATTTGTTAGATGTTCCCCCTCAGAAAGAAGCGATTTATTTGGAGTTTTATCTGTAAGGTTCTGTTTTGTCATTGCACTCTCTCTGGCCTTCCTCATTATCTATTCCAACTTTTGGCATTGGTTTCTAACCTAGGAAAACAGTGAAAAGAAACAGTCTTTTTTTACATATAAAACTACAGTGAAGTTTTTACAGCTGCAGTCTTCATTTAGCTTTTCATGTTTCTTAGAGACTCTTGGGAGCACTGGACTGGAAAACTCTATGGCCAGCCACTGGAGTTCGTCATGTGCCTTCCCTTCTCCTTTGGGAAGTGTCCTACAAGGGCTAAAGAAGGGCTTAAAATAATGTGAAAGAGTCTGATCCTTTCCGTAAGCAAGAGCAGAAGAGGAAGTCTTTGCAACAGAACTGTTAAACCTGGCTATGTCCAAAGATGGACAGCATTTACATTGCTTCTTCCTTACTCAAGAGATTACTGTGGGGAGTTTTTCCTACATGCTGTGGATTGGGCAAATGGGACTTTTCATGATTCTGTTCCAACTTGGATGCCCCTGGCATTTTTGGAAACTCAGACCTTTCAATCCAAAACCGGGCATAGGCAAAGTCTAATGAGTAGCTCTCATGACAACTACTAAACTTAACAGAATTCCAGTCGTTGAGGCTGCTATTAGCCAAACATACTGTATTGTCTCTGATATCTTTCATGGTAACTGTTGGCAAAAGTATAGTAACTACTATAGGTTTTTGATGTTTACAGAAATTCATATACATTAAACTTTTCTAAGATTTAATAGATCTTTTAAAATACTTCTCTCTGTGCACTACTAAAAACAGTAGAAAATATTGTTTAGATGCTTAAATATACCTTTTTTAGGAAAACAAAAATTTGGCTGTGATTATATGACAACAGTCCTAAAATTCTATTGTTTGTTTTAAACTGTTGCATGTACTGCTGGGGAGACTCTCCTACAGTTTATTGGAACTGTCTCCAGATTCTGCTTGTGAATTCAATCTTTCTGAAAAGCTTTACAACATTGCAATTTTTTGGTTTTGTTTTTAGATAGAAGTGATGCAGTTGAGCTTCCTATAAAATTCATTCCTCCGAATGCTGGTTGCTACCACTGTCAGATTCTTCTGAAGTCCTCCTGCGATGTTCGTGTCTATGAGATTGAATGCGTAGTGAATGCAGACCATGTTGAAGCAGAGCTTGAATTTCTAACTCCAGCTTACCAGGCAGTGATTCAAGATATTCCAATAGTAAGATCATTTTACTACTAGAAACTAAAGAATCAGGATTTTTAAAAACTGGACTTCAGATAAGTACTGTTAAAATTTACAGTTGTAAAATGCACAAATGCATGTAAATACTGACCTGAGTATTATTGTTCAAAGTCCATACTGGGCATAAGATAACGCTTGTTGGGCAAAATAGTTTCTGGCAGTTCTTAAAGTAAATTATTAGTTTGATGGTCTTATTTCTGATGTTTCACTTCTGTCCTGACAATTGTTAATCTGTTATTTAATAATGTTATCACACTGAAAGTGAAAAAAGGAGTTGTTTAACCTAGGGAATAAATATATAGTTTCTGAAAAAAAGGAGAGATGTTGAGGAGTAAAATAGAAGAACTGGATTACATACAATTTAAATAATATGGCAAGCGTAGGCAGTGTATCATATGTAGTTTTATTTTATCTATTTTGTATATGAAACCCTTGACACATGAGAAGTAAAGACGTAAGTGTAAGTAAAGAGTGAAGATGGAGTGAAGGTAATCTCACTCAAAAAATTATTGCTCAAAATTTAGAGAACTTTTCCAATTAAAAAGAAAAAAAAAAAAACAAAAAATGATAGGGAAGGAGCTTAAGCTGCGAGAGAAAGGGTAAAAATTCTTTAAGAGATAAAACCAGTAAAATATTTCCTGATATTTGAACTACAGTTTCATCTATGTACTTGATGTAACCTTTTGATATTAGAGCCACTAAAGAATGCTAGTGAGTTAATTTATAGAAAAATTATTCGGAGATTTTGTAGCCAAAAGAGGAGGGGCAGATTCAAACAAGGAAACTTAATGTCTGGGGAAAGACCATACTGTGGATGCTCTGTGAAATCCTGAAAGTAGACAAGGAAAGAAAAGAAAGTAAGAAAAATGAAAGTAAATCATATTACAGTGCTATCTTTTCTTACACAAATTTTGAGGTATTCATATATTATTTATTAAACATTGATTTATTGAATGTTGCATTAGCTGAAAAACAGCTGGTATATAACACAGAAAGGTAAGGGTTTTTTCGACCTCCTTTAAACAGAGTTTCTAAACAGATTGGCTTTATTATTTTTTTTTTTTTTTTTTTATTTCTGAGTGTACCTAAGTATATGCTTTTAAATCCATGCAGGAGGCATACCTTTACACTTTTAATCCCTGCTTGTTTTCTTATCTAGGAAATAAAAGGTACCACAATTAGAACATATACTCTGTCTGTGTATATGTGTGTTTTTCTGAGAGAAGGAATCACAGAAAGTTTGGGCTGGAAGGGACCTTTAAAGATCATGTAGTCCGATCCCCCTGCAATCAGCAGGGACATCTTCAACTAGATCAGATTGCTCAGAGCCCCGTCCAACCTGACCTTGAATGTTTCCAGGGATGAGGCGTCTACCACCTCTCTGGGCAACCTGTTGCAGTGTTTCACCACCCTCATTGTAAAAAATTTCTTCTTTATATCTGGTCTAAATCTACCTTCTTTTAGTTTAAAACCATTACCCCTTGTCCTATTGCAAGAGGCCCTACTAAAAAGTTTGTCCCCATCTTTCTTATAAGCCCCC
Organism: Nyctibius grandis; assembly: GCF_013368605.1. Classification (NCBI taxonomy): domain Eukaryota; kingdom Metazoa; phylum Chordata; class Aves; order Nyctibiiformes; family Nyctibiidae; genus Nyctibius; species Nyctibius grandis. Next base: position 29,312,518 of record NC_090659.1, read on the forward strand.
TTTAATTATTGAAAGGCTGCAATAAGGTCTTCCTGGAGCCTTATCTTCTTCAGGCTGAACAACCCCAATTCTCTCAGCGTTTCTTAATAGAAGAGGTGTTCCATCGCTCTGATGATTTTTGTGGCCCTCCTCTGGACTCACTCCAACAGGTCCATATCTTTCCTGTGCTGAGGACTCCAGAGCTGAATGCAGTGCTCCAGGTGGGGTCTCACCAGAGCAGAGTGGAGGGGTAGAAACAACTCCCTCGACCTGCTGGCCACACTTCTTTTGATGCAGCCCAGGATACAGCTGGCTTTCTGAACTGCAAGAGCACATTGCTAGCTCGCTCGTGTCTGGCTTTTCATCCAGCATTACCCCCAAGTCCTTCTCCTCATGGCTGCTCTCAATCCCTTCATCCCCCAACCTGTATTGATACCAGGGGTTGCTCTGACCCATGTGCAGGACCTTGCAGTTGGCCTTGTTGAACCTCATGAGGTTCTGTGGGCCCACTTTTTGAGCTTGTCTATGTCCCTCAAGCATGCATTCCCGTCCCTCAGGCGTGTCAACTGCACCACTCCGCTTGGTGTCGCCTGCAAACTTGCTGAGGGTGCACTTGATCCCACTGTGTCATTGATGAAGATAGTAAACAGTACTGGTCCCAGTAGGTAGCCCTGAGGGACACCACTTGTCACCGATCTCCATCTGGACATTGGGCCGTTGACCACTACCCTCTGGATGCAACCATCCAACCAATTCCTCATCCACTGAACAGTCTACCCATCAAATCTATATCTCTCCAATTCAGAGAGAAGAATGTTGTGGGGGACCTTGTCAAATATATATCAGATGTGCATCTCTGTTAGTCTGTCTGTTTCTATGGAATGCATACATGTGATCACAAATTCTGCTCTAAATGTTAGGCCCTAAATTTGCAAAATCAAGCGTTGATGAACAAATATAAAAATGTGACGTTGTTCCTGTCCTTTTACATCTTAAGCTTAATTTTGTGATTTCACATTATTTTTTTCACAAGGCTTCTTTCATTTTCAGTATAAGAAATGTGTGTTACTCTGGTAAGGATACTATACATTTTTATATACACTCCTTCTAACTGGAGCGTCTGCATCTATCAGAAATTTTTCCATACCTATGTTATTAGTTAGCACTGTTATATTTGTCATTCAAATTACTGAACTTTGAAATATGCTGTGGAAGAAGACAGATACTCATAGAGAGTGAAACTGATGTATGGCATTGTTCAATCTGCTAAACTTAGTTTCTTGAACCTAATATTTAGTTTTCAAAGCACTTTTTACAGACACTAGCAAACTAACTGTCATAACATCTGTGTGGTAGGTGGAACACTTTATAAATGGAGCAAATAAATGGTCAAGTGATTTTCTTAAAGGCACACAATGAGTTAGTGACAGAAGCAGAATAAGAACCCACCTGAATCTGAAATCTGTGATTTTTGCTTTGTATGGGAGTTGAGGCTGAACATCTGAAGTTTCTGCAATTCTCACAAGCATGAAATGAATTTAATTGTTCCCTCACTCACTTTCAGCCTCTTCAGTGAAAGAGGTATAGGTCCTATACATGCAGCCTTATTATGTATCTTGGATTTAATCACCTACCATACTGTGAAAATGTTCTAACAACTCCCTTAGCATTAATTGTGTTTCTCATTGACTTAACAGGCTTTGAATAAGATTTCACATTAACCAGAGATCCTGTAAGAATTCGATGATTAAGTAATTAAAATTATTGTTAATGGACAAGTTCAAGGGAGTAGAATTTAACAAATATTTTATTTTCACTTTCTATGTTTGTAGTTCACCTTAATATATTTCTTTAGAATATATTTTTAGATAAATTCATGCTGTATTAGAAGATTTGTTACAGAAGAATTTCAAAGTGACCATGTTTGTCAGCTACATTTCTCCAGTTGACAAATTTTTGTGTTTGAGATTAAGAAGAAATAATTATTGGTGTAATCATCATTAGTGTGGATAAAGGAAGCATCTGATACCAATGGCACTAGAAATAATCAAAAATAAGGCAATGTAAGCCCTCAAATTTTGACTGGCCTCCTGTTTTCCTTACCAAAGAACAATCGTGGTGATGTTTTTCCTCTATCCCACCTTTTAAAACAGCAGATTAGCAAAGGGGGATGACCTGCCAGTTTTAAAACTGGTCAGCCTGGTTTTCAAAAGGATAAAGTTGTTCCTGATGTTGTAGAGAAAAAAAGCATGAGAATAAAAATAAATCTTTTGATGCCTTTTTTCCCTTTGATTTTATCTTCAGCATGAGGATACCAGTTAATTATTTTTTTTTCTTGTTTTATTGTAATAACTGTTATAACTGTTAATATCTGTAATAACTGTTGTTATTACAGAATTGGAGACCACAGTGATGGAAGTATTTCGAAAAACTCAGGCACTGTACAAATCTCAACTTTCCAAACAGGCATTTGTGCTCAACTACTGGGAAATTTACCTCTTACCAACTAAGAATTAAGCATTATCATAGATATTAATCAAACCTTAGATATATGATACTGCATGTCTCGTGCCATGCCATGGGGTTCTGATGACCACAGGTGGTGGTTCTTAGTTTCTGAGGTTGAGATAGCTGAGCTTGAGAGATGTTCAAAGAAGGAAATGAGGGTTGAAGTATTGTCTCTATTCCCCAAAATCCATTGTTTATCTCTGACATTTATATACAGTTTTCCATGGATGAAAACCATTATAGGTCAAAGGATTAATTCCTCTTTTCATAGGGCAGATCAATCTTCTCTGTTTTGGCAAGGCAGATATTAGCTCTTGAATGCCAGTTTATTATCTTTTTCAGATGAATGTTAACCTTTTTGCAGGCTGGATGTTTGGTCATCTTATTCCTTCAAATAGTAGGAGGCCAGATAGCATTATTTTAGTTTTACTATTTTTATGCAGTTTCCAAGCATGTATTACAAAATATCTGGCTTTCTACCATAACCAAGCAGTGTTGTGATACATCTGGATGCAAGACAACCATGTTTCTTGAATAGGCTTTTATACTACTCAGTACAGGCATTCTTTAAAGTGGATTAGTCTCTCGAAAGACCAGTTTCTGAGAACATAGTAGTGTAAATACTCCTTTGGAGATGGGGTCCTTAATTCGTAAGCAAGACTGATCCTGTAATACAGTCAGTAGCCAAATGAGGCAATATATTCTAGTACACCACATCAGCACTTCAAAGAGGTACACTAAGATTTTCCACAGATGGAAAAGGGACAGAATTTTGGCAAGCATTAAACAGCATCATAAAGATACTTGTAAATGTGTATAATGATACTTATAAATGCCATCTTGACTATTAGTGATATCATGTACATATTCTTCTAATGAGTGTTCCTGCTGACAATATTGCTACTGATGGTATTGGTACCAGTACATCTGGCTGCCAGGCATAAGGGATTTATTTTTAGATTAATTAATTTTTAAAATACACTGTTTTATTCTCCCCAAAGGTGCTCTGAGCCAGTACTTTGGGAAAAAGAGTACTGTGCTTTAATGTGATGATAACTGCAAGTAAAAGCTGAAATGCATGTTGAGAACTTTAAATGCATAATCTAATTTCCATCTTTACTTTGATTTCAGAGTAACATGTCCTACCAGGACTGGAAACTTGAAGCAATTTTGGAAGGACAGGGTTTTTATGGCCCTCCTCTAATAAATGTGGGTCTAGGTGAAACAGCTCTGTATCCTCTCATGTTCAAGCCTATTGCTGAGTGCGTAACAATGGTAAGAGGGAAATTAGTTTTAACATTTGAAAAGGATGCTTCTGTCAATAAAATTTACATCAGTGTCCAAATTATGAAAGTGTTTAAGCAGTTATTAACATTAAGCGTCTTCTTGAGAGTCAGAAATTGAAAGATTGCCTACTAGCTGAAGTAAAAAACCAAAGGAACTAACTTTGCAAAGCTTAAGATTAGGCATCCCCACCACCCTTTATTGTCTCTTCCTTTATTTGCTCTTCTATTAAGCCCGCCATTTGAATGAAATGACCGGTTACTCTGTAAAGATTCTGAACTTTGATCATAAAAATATACATTGTATTAGTCTGAATTTAAGTACATATATTAAATTGTATTTCATTACCTAAGCTATAAAGTAGTAATATTGAGTATTTCTCATTGCATGCGTACATCACAAATGAATTTATGTGATGGGTACTTTGTTTCATAAGATAAATTCTGTTATAAGTTAAGCCACTATTTAGAAGCTGCTTTTGCCATCAGAGTAATCACTATTCTGAATGATAAAATGAAGAGCAGAGCAAAGGCTATGACACTTTTACCAAGAAGCAGTATACATATTTTTGCTGGTATACTAGCTGAGAGATTTTGAATGCAGCTTGTTATTTAAATGTGTGAATTGCCAGAGACAAAAAAAAAATTGTTTGTGAAACATTTGTAATCTTTCTGCATGCATTACCAACCAAATAGAATGTAGTTTAGGATTCCAGTGTTATAAAACCATTAAAAGCCAAAAGCCCTGAATCCTTTGACAACTAGTTGAAGGACAGATGGAAATGATTGAGAAAAATTATATTTTACGTGAGGAATAAGGATGCATGAGAACGTACTTTCTTGGATATTTGTTTTCCAGGAAGACGCCAAGAAGTATAAAATCTAGAAGTATAAAATCTAGAAGTATGAGGGCTTTATATTGTTAAATTTCATAATTTAGAAAAATTAAAAATAAAAGCTTTTGTTTCTTTAGTTTTCTTCCCTGTTTAAAAGCAGAGTTTACTTAAGAACCAGGAAAGTCAATAGGGACACTTTCGTGTAAGCATGCTTTGTTGCCTGGATTTAAGATTAATAGACTAAGGGATCTGGTTTGGCAGCCAAAGGGGACTTCTACAGTGCTGAAACTTTTTTTTCTTCTTTCTTTGTCTTAGGGAAGGCTTATTCTGCGAAATGGTACAGCTGGCACTGAAAATATCTTTAGCCTTAAGGGAATAGGGAAGAAACCTCTGGCACAGGATCATATCGTGATAGATTGCCAAGTGAGAGAGGTCACTCAAAAAATTTTATGGGTGCCCAACTATACCAAGAACAAGTTAACGTACAAGGTAAATTTTTGCAATATTGTGACATCTATTTTTCTATCCAAGGGCCTACAAATTATGTATTACAATAGCAAATATTATTGCAATTGCAGATACACTATTAAAATTCATGTATCCATGAGAAATTGTATCTAGCTATAATTTATAGTATACGGGTATGTTTATAGTGAGGAAGTCTGTGAGATAGTGTATGATTTTACTGTATGTTCTATGGAAAAAGATTTCTTAGTTTTTTAGTCTGTTCCTAAGGGGACAACACTTCCACAAGGGGACAACACTTCTACAAGTGCACTCTGTTCATTTGCTAGTCTTTCCTCCCTTCCCCCTCCACTGGTTTGAAACCACTGGCCAATTCCATTGGTTTTGAAATCAGAGAAGGGGCTTGAAAATTACAGAAAATCTTCATAAAGCATTGGAATATTACAGGAAAACTACAAAAAATATTGTCCTACTAAGGGAAAGATTTCATCATGAGCTCACTATATGTATGTTCCTTATGGCCTGGCAGTCAGTGCTTGCATTTCTTGAAAGAAATTATAGCAGTTAGTGTCTTTTGCCCAGCTATTGTTTCAGACATGTTGGAGGAGTTGGGAATACTTTGTATGTTTGTTGATGGGAAAGAAAATTCAGAGGAAATAACAAACTGGAGTTGTTGAAGGGCAACGGGACACGCGGGAGATGGAACAGGAGGTGCTGCGGTACTTATGATTTCAGTTGAGGGACATAAGATATAAATTCTTAGAAAATACACTTTTGTTAGTTTCCCTGCCCAAGAAGATCTTTTTACCATTAAATATAATCCTTATTATTTTTCACTGTTTTACTTAAGTATATTTTGTAACTGTAAATAAGAAAATGTGTTTGTATAAATAAAAACACTGTTGTATTACTGTAACTGCATGATTTTCCTACCATTTATCTTGTCTGCATGTTTAATTTGAAAGTGAGAAAAGTATTTCAGTAGTATTCTTCACCTTCCTTATCAATGTATAGGACCCCATTTCATATGCCAGCAGAGACAGAATGGAGATTAGGGCAAAAAAGATGTCTTCTGCTTTTCTTCTCAGCTACAGAGAAGGTTCCCGAGCAAGAACATCTTGGACCTTGCTCAACAAAAGCCATCTTTATGACTCTATTATGGCATTTAAAAATAGAGTAGATAGGTAGTATCTAGATACTATGTCTGTATGCTATTTGCTAGGAGAGCTCAATCTACGAAAACAAGGCAGGAGAGTGTGCTTTAAAAATTGTTAGCATATGTAAATATATATTTTTGAACTGAGGGGTTTGAGCGTTGGGGTTTTTTTTTGTAGCTTTTCTTTTGAGGGGAAGGAGGGAAAAAAGGAGAATGTAGGTCCTAGATGATAAAATCTGACTAGTTAACTAGTGTGGACTTGTGAAATGAGTGATCTTTTGTTCTCAGCCTGGGTACCAGTAGCACCAAATGCTGCTTTATTCAAAATTACAGCTATTGGTAAAGAGTGGCCTCACCTTATTTTATAAAGAGAGATCATGTATATACTAGGAGCACTCTTCTATTGGTTTGATAGGAATTCATGGCAATGTGAAATCCTTCCTTAAACTCTTGCTCATCTCCAATTTTTCACTGTTACAGGAGGATTTACATTTAATGAACTTAGTATAAAAGTCCATCTTCATGTTCATATTTTTTGACTCAACATTAAACCCTCCAGACAAAGTAGGAAATGTCTTTTTTGGGCATCACCAGCTTTGACATTTTTCTTTTCAACAATCTTAGCTTTTTAGATGTGAATGCATTTCCATTTCTTATCTCTGAAAGAAGTGAATGTTTTTGAAAGTTGACAACAGAACTATTTCCTCTGCTTTTGCATTTTGTGTGAACTGAATATTTTTTTCTGCCAATGAAAGTGAAAGACACTGAAATATCAAACGTCAAAATGAATACATCAAAATTATTCACTGTATGTCTTTTTCAGAAACATTGCATTGAATGGTTTTATGACAGTTGTAACTATTCCAGGGTGGGATGGATCTGATTGAACTTTGATCTCCTTGAGAGTGTTCTCTGGGTACTGAAATCTGTTTTTTGGGTGGGTTTTTCTTCCTCTTGGTGGTTTTTGTGGTGATTTGTTTTGTTTGTTGGTTTTTTTTTTTTTTCCCTCTGTGAAGTCCAGCTTGACAGTCCAACTGTGTGTGCTCTTTTTGCTCTGGAACTTTTGTGAGACAAGTAGTAAGGTCAGCTATTTCATGCTTGTATGCATGTAATAAATTAATCAGTGTGAATAATGTATTTTCTCTCTGCTAGAATTTTACCCAGAAACTGTTGCAGAACATTTGTTGAAGCAAGGTGGGCTGGAATTGTTGGAAAAGACATGATTACAAAACCTACCAGTGTCTGGAAACTGTGTCCAAACAATATTAATCACTTCCAGCATTCTCCAGCAGATGTCACATGGTGTCTTGTGCTATTGTAGTGAGTGAAACTCATTTGCTGGCTTTTAATTCCAAAAGGGTTATTCTGTAAATTAGGATTTAATCAGTAAATCCAGAACATGATCACCCTTATCTGTTGTTATTAGGAGAAAGGGGAAAGCCTTCTCTGAGAGGGAACTGTGACCAACAACCTTGTTAGAAATGCAAAATAAGCTTTATTTACTCAGAAGTGTGCAGCACAAAGGGCAACAGGAAGAAGAAGTGATACTAATTCTGTTGTTGTTCATTCCATGCTGCCTGATTACTGTAATTTCTGGATAGTCTGTTGTGAATCAGAGCACAACAGACTGTGATTTTGTCTTTGTCACTGTTTCCCTTGGGGGCAGCTACTGACAGCCCAATAACTCCTCCTCCTTTTTAATCCAGCATCTTTTGAAATTTTACCTTATTGTCTTTTAGCTAAATTGATGATTAGGTAGAGGAAATCATGTCAGCTTTGGTGGAGGCAGAACAAAGATAATCCAAAAAGTAATAGTTTTAGAAATGTTTTTGACAGGATCTTTTGTAATTTTGTTGGCTAGCATATATATCTTCATTATTGAATTGGTTGATTGATTTGCCCTGTACATCCTCCACTGAGGGAGTGTATCTGCTATACAAGGTGACTTCTCATAGATAAATTAGGACATAGATGATATTTTTAAAAAACATAAGTATTTCATTTACTGAAGTAATAAAGCTCAGCCTATATCAAGAATGGTATAAGATGTGCCAGTAGCTGACGAGCATAATAATTTGCAGGCATGTCCATAAACAATTTACTGAACAACGAATACTTACCAATAAGTAATTTAGCTGAATTAATAGTTGGGTAATTTTGTCTTTGAGGTATAAATTTAGCTTCACTATTCCATTTTAATAACTGAAGATAATAAACTTAATAAAAACTCATTTCATTAAAAAATTAATTACATTATATATCTATTACCCTGTTTCTCCGTATGCACTGTATATATCTAATAGCCTCAATCAAAATAAGGGTACTACTGTGAAAGTGACTATTTGAAATGAAAGTTAAGTCTGGGAGGAGGAAGAGGGAAATAATTCTTTCCTTTCCTCCATTAAGAAAGCCCTCTTCCCTCTGAATAATGGTTTTCACATTTCAAACATATATAGAGTGTTCATGTCTGGAGCAGCAACAATTTTTGTATGTGTGGTTGACTTGTCTGTGCAACCACTAGTACATATTAAGAGAGTTGGGGAGGGAAGAAGTGCCTTTGGTATTCAGTGGAGGTCACGTCCATGTATCCATCAGTCTACCTTTAAAAATGCGAAGCCAAACACTTTCAGTGCCCACAAAGTTTTCCATGATTAAAAAGACTATTTCTATAAATTCCCGTGAAAAACGTGAACATTTTATGAACTATTTTCTACTGATTGATATGTAAACCTTAGGGAAGCACTGCCACTATGCTCTTCATGGCTGGTTCTAGGGAATATTACAACAAATAGTCTTTCTCGTTATTAACTTACTCCTGGGTCTGAAAAAACATTACAACAGAATTCATAAAGAATTTGTGCACATATAACGTCAGCCAGAGAGCACATCCTTCTCTGATGCTGAATTAATATAAGGTTAGTTACTGTAATGTAAGTGGATTTTAGTGGCTGTAAAATTAGATTCAAATCATCCTACAAGAGTAGAAAGTGTAAAGTATTTCTATAAAAACTAATCTGTCAGTCTCATGACAATTTTTTATACAATTTTCTTTTGATTTTTATCTAAAACTCTGTCTGCTGGATATAAATAGTTGTCTGGTGTGTTGATGGTTGCTTCTAATGACACCTTTGATAGTAACTTTAGCTATAAAGGTGCCTAATTCTTTCAAGGCTTGGTTTTGCAGTAAAAATATAAAACAGCATAACTGTTTTTCTCAGTGCTGTTCAAAATAGATGTCATTAAAGTAAACTCTCCAGAGGAATCTCAAGGCTCAGTTAAATTACCTTTCAGGTATTAGGTTATACAAACTGTTAGTAATTTCCAAAAGTATTGTAGAATAAATACATAATCAAAAACTATGAAATCCCCTGTTCCTCAATGCATTTCTCTCTATATCCTCTATATATCCATTTTAGATCTTTACAATTTCAATGAAAGAATGACATGAAGGTTGGGTATTTGTAACAAATGTCTCAAAATAATAAAATTATATACTGTAAACCTTTAATGAGGGGCTTCCCTGTTCAGGCTAAGTCTTGTTTGGTAATGTATGTGAGATTTCCTGAGAATAAAATCCGTGCAACTCTAGTAACATGATTGATGAAGGTCCTATACCCTCATCAATTTTGTATTCTTTAACCACAGGTAAATCTGTGTATTCCGCAGTCCTTCTAATCTTATATGTCCTTCCAATTTCAATCCTTTTGGCTTGCACATTGCTCACTAGAACTTCTGTAACAGGCTTTACTACAGAAAAAGCATTCTTCATAGCAGTAATGAATGGTACAAAGGCCTACAGAATGTAAGAATAACTGTAGTTGTTGGCAGTTTTTTGTTTCTGATTACTAGATATGAAATTGTTTGATCAAGTAAGGGTATAGTAAGGTCTTAGATCTGATTTTTTTATTGAGATAGGTTACTGGTCTTGACTAGTCATCACTCTCTATTATCTACCAGCAGTCCTGGTTAACTGGAGAAGTTACAGCGGACTGGAAATTAGCAAGTGTAACGCCCACCTACAAGAAGGGTCGGAAGGATGATCCAGGGAACTATAGGCCTGTCAGCCTGACCTCGGTGCCAGGCAAGGTGATGGAACAGATCATCCTGAGTGCCATTACATGGCACATGCAGGACAATCGGGGCATCGGGGCCAGGTCCTGTTTCACCAACCTGATCTCCTTCTATGACAAAGTGACCCACTTAGTAGATGAGGGCAGGGCTGTGGATGTAGTCTATCTAGACTTCAGTAAGGCATTTGATACTGTCTCCCACAGCATCCTCCTAGACAAACTGGCTGCCCAGGGCTTGGATGGGTGGAATCTTCGACGGGTTAAAAACTGGCTGGATGGCTGAGCCCAGAGAGTGGTGGTGAATGGGGCAAAGTCCAGCTGGCGGCCGGTCACTAGCGGTGTTCCCCAGGGCTCAGTTCTGGGGCCGGTGCTGTTCAATATCTTTATAGATGATCTAGACGTAGGGATTGAATGCACTCTCAATAAATTTGCAGATGACACCAAGCTGGGTGGGAGTGTCGATCTGCTGGAGGGTAGGAAGGCCCTACAGAGGGATTTGGACAGGTTAGATAGATGGGCCAAGACCAACAGCATGAGGTTCAACAAGAAGAAGTGCCGGGTCTTACACTTGGGCCACAACAACCCCATGCAGCGCTACAGGCTGGGGGAGGAGTGGTTAGAAAGCGGCCCGGCGGAAAGAGACCTGGGGGTGCTGATCGACAGCCGGCTAAACATGAGGCAGCAGTGTGCCCAGGTGGCCAAGGCGGCCAACGGCACCCTGGCCTCCATTAGGAATAGTGTAGCCAGCCGGTCTAGGGAAGTGATCGTCCCTCTCTACTCAGCACTGGTGAGGCCGCACCTTGAGTACTGTGTGCAGTTCTGGGCCCTGCACTTGAAGAAAGATGTTGAGGTGTTGAAGCGAGTCCAGAAGAGGGCGATGAAGCTGGTGAAGGGTCTGGAGGGTCTGACCTATGAGGAACGGCTGAGGGAGCTGGGGTTGTTTAGCCTGGAGAAGAGGCTCCGAGGTGACCTTATTGCAGTCTACAACTACCTGAAGGGAGGTTGTAGTGGAGTGGGAGTCAGCCTCTTCTCCCAGGCAACTAGCGATAGGACAAGAGGACATAGCCTCAAGCTTCGCCAGGGGAGGTTCAGGTTGGACATTAGGAAGCATTTCTTCTCAGAAGGGGTCATTAGACGTTGGAATGGGCTGCCCAGGGAGGTGGTGGAGTCACCATCTCTGGATGTGTTTAAGAAAAGACTGGACATGGCACTTAGTGCCATGGTCTAGTTGACATGGTGGTGTCAGGGCAATGGTTGCACTCGATGATCCCAGAGGTCTCTTCCAACCTGACTGATTCTGTGATTCTGTGACAAGTGGTCTGGCTGGGTTACGAATATGGATTATGTAGCACTCTTCATTATACAGAATCCTCTTGCTTAGATAGTAGATTGTTAGGCACATTCAGGTACCTTTGGGAATGTGGTTTTGCAGATTATTATAGGATGTGAGATTATGTAACGCTACATCTGAGACTAAAATTGTGTCCTATTCTTATATAGAATTCTCATATAAATGCATTCTAATAAGAAATAGTTATTTCTAATATTTATAAGGAAGCTGACTTAAAGCTCATGGTATATAAAGTCTTTCATTGCTTCACTCCAGGCTTTCCTCTACAGTTATGAAATCTTTGCAAGAAGTTATTCTTATCAAAGTTTGAAATTTCTGGACTTTTTCCTATGTGTACTTTTACATTCTCCATCTTTTTCACTTTCTGAGTGTTCTTGTATGTATCGTTACTATATTAATATATGTGTAATATATCTACAGTTAAGCAGACAGGCATTACACAACATTATGCCATATTGGAACCTCAAACATCTGTGAACACTTCTCATTAAATAGGATTCTTGGTATGAATTCCAATATTAATATAAATTGCCTTGTGTGTGTGTGCAAGTGTGAGCATGCACATTTAGTATCCATTTGCCACCTGAGGCTGATGATTTAATTAGTCTCAGTAATACAGTTGATAAATCAGGTGGCCATGAGAGCAAGGCAAAGTTCAATTAAGGGATACATAAAAGGTAACTAGCGAGTGATGTCTACTACAACCATAGATCTTGTCAAGATGTTGGAGGTAGGAGACAATATTGTTGTGGGCACTGTTTGGAGATTGAAGTTCCTAAGGTGTGAATAACTTAAATAGTAGAGACAAATAGGGTTGCTTATAAAGATACATGAATGGGAGTGATTAATTAATGATAAGATGGTGAGTATTCATATTGGTAGGAATAGTGAGCAGCGTGGAGAATACTAGTGAGTTTAATGACTGCAATAGGGAAGGTGACAGAAGGCTCAGGGCAACATCAGTTATGTACAATTTTTAACATGGATTTATAATGGCCAGAGAAATAATGAAATGACCATTTCTTGGGTGCACTTTAGAACCTTACTCTCATATTCATTATAGTCAGTATATGGTCACAAAAGGTTTTAGAATGTGAACATGAATGAAAGAAAAAGACAAACATTTTTGATAATGGGGATCACAGCTGTAATGGTGTAAGAATCCTTTCTGTGGCAGTCTGAGAAACTCTTCTTGCGTTTCCAGTCATCTAAGAGAGTCCAGTGTGATATTACAGGAAGAGCCAGTAGTAACTGGCCATTAGTACTTTTCCCTAAGAGTTTACTGCAGAATCTTCTTGACTTCCAAAAGCAATGAGAATTGAGATACCCAAAAGTTCTTACTGTGATCTTAAGCACATTCCTTCTTTCACTCCAGAAAGTACTTGACTTGAGTTTGTCCATTATTTTTTATTTACACTGTGTTCTATCAGCAGAACACAATGGAGTGAATATCAGTTTGTTGAAGTTGTTTCTTTTTAAGCTTAGCTATATCTCACTAGAGCTAGAAAATAGGCAGAATAACTCCAGTATTTTTGCTATTTTGGCCTAATTTCTTAAAAATGCATTTTTATCAAGATCTGTCCCATTGTGGAAACACAATTCAGTATATAGCAGTTAAACAGGATAAGGGTGAGGAAACAGTGGCAATCACGGCTTAAGCCTTCAGTGAGTATTAGAAGCTGGAATACATTATGTCAGGATGTTCAGTCAGGGAAAGTCAATAGGGAGAACGATACAAAAGCAATACGTGTGTGGTGGTGGTGGGGTTGTTGCATATTTGGGCTTGTGAATTTGACAAAATTATGAACAGAACTATGAATTTATCTTTTGGCATAAAGGTTTAGGTAGTAATGTAGATTAGTTGATTCAGCATCAAGTTATATTAATGCTTAAATTAATACAGAAACAGACATTCAGATTTAAGGTTGCTCAGCTGAAACTCTAGATCATAAGGGAAGCCTTCAGTAATCAGTTGTATTTATTTCATACCCACGTTTTGTAATCTCTTTTTTAGTACTAATTGCTCTACAGCATAAATAGTATTAATGAAATTATGTGTATAACTAGAAAAAATGTTAAATACAGTACTGCTGATTGATGGTTTACTTCTGAATTCCTTTTGTAGTTTGTCATTTCAGATGTGCAAGTTTTTGTACTTTAATTTCCTATTTTGTGTTTTGTGAGAACAGAGATAGAATTCAAATTCTTTGGCTTGGCTTGCATAACTTAAAACAGTCTTCTTAAAATCTTCCTAACGCCTTAAAGAACTAAGGAAAGCTGTTTGTGTCCTTGCTGTAGTGACCATGAGATGGTAGAGTTCAGGATCTCATGTGGCAGGAACAGAATAGCTAGCAGAATTGCAACCCTGGACTTCAGGAGGGCCAACTTTGGCCTTTTCAAGCAATTGCTAGGGGAAATCCCATGGGACAGGGTACTAGAAGGTAAGGGGGCTCAAGATAGTTGGTTAGCATTCAAGGACTGCTTCTTCTGAGCTCAAGATCAGAGCATCCCAACAAGTAGGAAGTCAAGGAAGGGTACCAGGAGACCTGCATGGTTAAACAGGGAACTGCTGCGCAAACTGAAGTGGAAGAAGAGGGTGTACAGTTCATGGAAGGAGGGGCTGGCCACTTGGGAGGAATATAAGTCTGTTGTCAGAGGATGTAGGGAGGCAACTAGGAAAGCTAAGGCCTCCTTGGAATTAAACCTTGCAAGAGAACTCAAGGACAACAGAAAGGGCTTCTTCAAATACATTGCAGGTAAAGCCAACACTAGAGGCAATGTAGGCCCACTGATGAATGAGGTGGAGGCCCTGGAGACAGAGGATAAAAAGAAGGCGGAGTTACTGAATGCCTTCTTTGCCTCTGTCTATACTGCCGGAGGCTGTCCTGAGGAGCCCCAGACCCCTGAGGCCCCAGAAGAAGTCAGGATAGAGGAGGAATCTGTCTTGGTAGATGAGGGCTGGGTCAGGGACCAATTAAGCAATCTGGATATCCATAAATTCATGGGCCCTGATGGGATGCACCCGCGGGTGCTGAGGGAGCTGGCGGAAGTCATTGCTAGGCCACTCTCCATCATCTTTGCTAAGTCGTGGGCAACGGGAGAGGTGCCTGAGGACTGGAGGAAAGCGAATGTCACTCCAGTCTTCAAAAAGGGCAAGAAGGAGGACCCAGGTAACTATAGACCGGTCAGCCTCACCTCCATCCCCGGAAAGGTGATGGAACAACTTGTTCTTGATGCTGTCTCTAGGCAAATCAAGGATAGGGGGATCATTAGGGGCACTCAGCATGGCTTCACCAATGGGAAGTCATGCTCAACCAACTTGATAGCCTTTTATGAGGACGTAATCCGGTGGATAGATGATGGTAAAGCTGTGGATGTGGTCTATCTTGATTTCAGTAAAGCGTTTGACACTGTCTCCCACAGCATCCTCGCAGCTAAACTGAGGAAGTGTGGTCTGGATGATCGGGTAGTGAGGTGGATTGTGAACTGGCTGAAGGAAAGAAGCCAGAGAGTGGTGGTCGATGGGACAGAGTCCAGTTGGAGGCCTGTATCTAGCGGAGTCCCTCAAGGGTCGGTACTGGGACCAGTACTATTCAATATATTAATTAATGACTTGGATGAGGGAATAGAGTGCACTGTCAGCAAGTTCGCTGATGACACAGAACTGGGAGGAGTGGCTGATGCGCCGGAAGGCTGCGCAGCCATTCAGAGAGACCTGGACAGGCTGGAGAGTTGGGCGGGGAGAAACTTAATGAAATATAACAAGGGCAAGTGTAGAGTCCTGCATCTGGGCAAGAACAACCCCATGTACCAGTACAAGTTGGGGGCAGACCTGTTGGAGACCAGCGTAGGGGAAAGGGACCTGGGGGTCCTAGTGGACAACAGGATGACCATGAGCCAGCAATGTGCCCTTGTGGCCAAGAAGACCAATGGCATCCTGGGGTGTATTAGAAGGGGTGTGGTTAGCAGGTCGAGAGAGGTTCTCCTCCCCCTCTACTCTGCCCTGGTGAGGCCACATCTGGAATATTGTGTCCAGTTCTGGGCCCCTCAGTTCAAGAAGGACAGGGAACTGCTAGAGAGAGTCCAGCGCAGAGCCACGAAGATGATTAAGGGAGTGGAACATCTCCCTTATGAGGAGAGGCTGAGGGAGCTGGGTCTCTTTAGCTTAGAGAAGAGGAGACTGAGGGGTGACCTCATTAATGTTTATAAATATGTAAAGGGCAAGTGTCATGAGGATGGATCCAGGCTCTTCTCAGTGACATCCCTTGACAGGACAAGGGGCAATGGGTGCAAGCTGGAACACAGGAGGTTCCACATAAATATGAGGAAAAACTTCTTTACGGTGAGGGTGACTGAACACTGGAACAGGCTGCCCAGAGAGGTTGTGGAGTCTCCTTCTCTGGAGACATTCAAAACCCGCCTGGACGCGTTCCTGTGTGATATGGTCTAGGCAATCCTGCTCCGGCAGGGGGATTGGACTAGATGATCTTTCGAGGTCCCTTCCAATCCCTAACATTCTGTGATTCTGTGATTCTGTGATTCTGTGATTCTGTGAGGGTAGTTTACCTTGCATTCCCAGTTCTCTGATCACTTAGACTTGGGGAATTTTGAAGCATACCCACAGCTGTCTTTTTTCTACCCTTGAAGGGAAAACTGCATGAAATGGCAATGTGCACTCATTGGCATGCAGCTGTGAAGCAGTACATATGATGTGCTTGTGGGTGAGGACAATAGGATACACCTTCTTATGAGAACTTACTTTAGGAAAAGTTTGGGAAGTGTGATTGCAGAAGGCAGACTGACAGGAAAGAAGCTATTTAGGATTTTAAAATTCTGGGGTTGGTCTGTGTAGCACATTGGAAGCATGTATATTTATGGAGTAGTGTGGTTACAACTTAATTAGTAGAAACTTTGTTAAAACAAAGCATTAACAAGAAGACTAAATTTTAGACATGAGGGAAAAGAACACTTTCAGATGGAAAACTGGTATTTTTTTAAAGTCAAATTACTGTTAAGATATGCAGGGAACAGTGGAAAACCCATGGAAAAAAAGGAGAATTAGATGTGTATAAAGAGCAAAATCAATTAACAAATTTTACCAAATATTTCAAGTAGCATTAAATGATTTCCAGAGTTTGAGAGGTGAAAAGATTAAATAGATCAATTGAATGAATGACAAATTATGAAAAAAGAGCTCATGCACAGAGATAAGGAGTTAACTAGAGCTATCTCAAGGTAACAAGTCTACTTCTATCTTTATGAAAGAATTCCATTCTCTATAAATTAGTGAACTACTACACTTAACAAAGTATGACATATCAAAAAAGACGGTTTAATAACACTTGAGGTAAAGCAACTGATGTTAAAATGACACTTCAGATTTTGCTTTGCTCTGTCTAGTTAGATGGATCACTACTGTCAAACCTCTTTGTTGCACTTCTAAAGAAAATGTATGTGAAATAGTAAGGGCTTGACTGTGCAACTCCACGCATATGTAAGTAGTTCCATGGTGTAAGCAAGGTAGAATCATAGAATGTTAGGGGTTGGAAGGGACCTCTGGAGATCATCGAGTCCAACCCCCCTGCCAGAGCAAGACCAATCTAGGGCAGGTTACACAGGAACGCATCCAGATGGGTCTTGAAAGTCTCCAGAGAAGAAGATTCCACAACCTCTCTGTGGAGCTTGTTCCAGTGCTCTGTAACCCTTATGGTAAAGAAGTTCTTCCTCATGTTGAGGTTGAACTTCCTGTGCTCTAGCTTGCATCCATTGCCCCTTGTCCTATCGCAGTGCACAAGTGAAAAGAGGTTGCCCCTTTCCTCTTGACACCCAGCCCTCATATATTTATACACATTAATCAGATCCCCTCTCGGTCTTCTCTTCTCCAGACTAAAAAGCCCCAGGTTGGATACTTTTACTCATGTTGAGCAATGACTTCAAAATTTGTGCTTGATATGATCTGTATATGCCAACACTACTCTTACAGTATGTATTCTTTTCATGTGTGTAAAGGTTAGGACCTACCAATAGCATACTTTATATTCTACTTTTCAAAGGAAGTAGAATGGATATTGTGTTTATAATGTTCTTGCAACAGTAACTTTCTTTTGACGATTTTTCCTCTTTGTGAATTTTCTTCGCCAGGTATCTTCAGATCTTTCAATGGTGGGCGGTGCACCTATTATTACTGTAGAACCAGATGACACAGTTGCTTACACTTTGAATGTATCTCCGTGGAGACGAGGAATCTTTCAAGGTACAAAGTAGAATCCAAATATATAAAATCCCTATAAATTAGCAGATTAAATCTGTTTACAGTTAATGCTTACATTTCTGTTCAGCATAACCTTTCTTCTGGAAGTAAGGCTATAATTACTGGTGATACTGGTTTTTAAACTGGCTTATATTTTTATTTGTAAAGGTATATTACTGCTAAATATGTTGTCAAGACCTTCAAAAATGCCAGCATATGTGCGACTTTATGCATTTAACTGATCCCATGAAAACTGACTCAATGGGAATTAATAATTTTGAATTATCACCAAGTTCTTGGGTCTAAATTTAATTTTCCCAAACCTGTTGAGTAACTGTGGTTATCGTAGCAATGCTAGACCCAAAGATTTAAAGGCAGAGACCAGAATTTGATTCTTTCCCTTGATTAAAGTTCAATTTCTTGACCATGAGGCAAGAGTACATACATAGAATGTGGTGAACCCGATTCCTTCTTTGAGATATGTAGAAGCTAGGGATACCTAAAATTAGTTGCAAATAATTTGCGTTAGTCTGTGTTTATACTGGTATTCTTATGATGCAATAGCAAGACTCTTGCTTATTTTAACTAACATCAGCATGTCATATTTAATGTTTTGTCCTGAAAAGAATATTTTAAACAAATATTTTTTTAACAATTCAGATTTCATAATTTTCAAATGCTTAGTAACAATTCTGCAATTCCATGGTGCTCATTCTTTACTTCATGATATGAAAAGTAGGATTGTGAGAATGAGGCTGTACGATCAGTCTTTTTCTTCCTTGTAGAGTAGCTGTTGTAGTAACTTTCAGCAGAGCAAAGAACAAGAGTGTGTTTGGGAGGGACTTACGGGAACAGAAGAGACCATCTTAAAGTAACTGAATAGCACTCAGGAAACCTAGATTTGAACAACTTCTTAAACAAAAGGGTTTCTGATATTGGATACATCTCTTAATCCAAAATGCTTAGTGTATAGTTTTGATTTTTTGGGTTCCTAACCCCAAACACTTGAGTCTTCTACCTTCTTAGACAATTGAGATTAACGACAGCTTTTTTCTCAACATTAAAGAGCTATTAAATCTTGTCCCTGAGGATGCCAAACTAGTTTTCTCTTTTGGCCATTTTAGTTTTAGTATCTGATGTGTAAAATGTAAGTAATAATGTCATCTCAATTCACAGGTGATTTGTGAAAAGAAATTAATATTTCTAACAAAGCTTGGCCTAGTGCCACAGGAAGACTTCAGTGCCACCTTGCTAAATCTGTAGCCCTGAGACAAAATTCACTTTCTATGAATAGGAGTCAGCTTTCAATGAAATTTGTGACCAGGAAATATTGAGGGTGCACTATATTTTAACTGATGCCTTTTTTTCAGGCTTTAAAGATTTAGGAATATTCTCTTCTTCTGGCTTAGAAAACCCCCAGTTCTTTTATATATTTTGAAAGTTTCAGTAGAAGAGGTTCAAATTTACTATCATACAGTAAATTAATACCAGGTGAAAGCCATGCCTTCAAATCGACAGAGATGGCATGTTCAGGTTAACATCTCTTATGTTCTGTCATTCCTCTACTTCTATTACAATGGTTTCCATTATGTTTGGAAGTATTATATGTTCACTGAGGGAGAAAAAGAGAGAACAGTCAGTCTCTCTAACTTGACAGAAAAGTCATTTGTTCAAAGGTTGGGAAGCCATGTATGCTCTTTTTTTCAGAAAACAGTTCATTTATTTTATGCTTTAAAATAACTTGATAGAAGGCTAAAGTTATCCTTTGAAAAGAGGCAAGGCCCAGTTATCTACCATCCACCCCCTGGCTCAGTGCTTGCTCTAATCACTACCTTAGGAAATCATGTTCATTCTTCTTCTGGAGCAGGGACAGTTTTGGTTATGTCACAGAAATTTGTGCATGCTCTCTAATCATTCAGCTGCTATAGGAGGGAGAGGGGTGGAGGGAAGAGAAGCCACCGTCGCAAGTTTGAAAGGCAGCAGCTGATTTTGCTGTCTGATGCTAGATATGATATAAACCTAACTACCAGGTGTCCTATCTAAGGTAACATCAGTTAGGAAGTGCTTACTTTGTAGCTTTAAGGAGAATGGAAGTCTGTCTGCTTCATACTGTGCGAGGCTGGGATGTCATATTTGTTCCCCAAAGCATATTTTTCAGCTTCTGGGAATCTTTAATGTCAAAGCTGAGATATATGCACATTTTTGGCACTTTTAGGATTTTTCAGCAGCCAGCCTGAAGCTTGAGGATCACAGATTAGATGTAGGTGATTCAAGTGGGAATTAATTAGGACTCAGGAATCTTAGTCCTTTCTGCGTTCAAGGTAAAGTATAATTTAAACACCCAAAAAGAAAGGCACTCTTTATTCAGTTTGTTGAATTTGTTTAGAGGGAACTAAATATTATCTATGGGGCCAACACGATGAATGATTGAAAATAAAAAGCAATGCTCAAAAGCTATCCACAGAGTGAGTGAATTTTATCCTGTGGGGAAAAAAGAACAGCTATTTAGATATCTAGCTGAAGACTGTCATACTGCTGATGAATGATTTCAAGTTTAGAACTCCCTACCTTATAAGCATAAAACTTTGTAGCCTTGGTGGTCTAGTACTGTTTTTGTCATATTAAAATAAATTGTCATAAAAGGACTTTTACCATATAAATTATTGTACTGAGCAAATGGTCTGCATTTTTCCTTTATATTCAAGTCCTTTTCATTGCAAAATTATATAGCTGCAAAATTTTACTTCTTTGGCTTTCCTTCTTGCTATTTTATGATTGCTAAGCTAAAAATGGGCCCAGTTCTTTCCAAAAGTCAAATTGGAAGCATTTTCATAGAGGGCTAATATTATATGCTTTGGCTGGTATGTAGGTGTATGACAGCTTTAACATAGAAATAATAGCTAATAAACATCTCACACAAGATTCTGGCACCAGAAAAAAATCTTCAGCAATCTGTTTTCTAAGTAATAGAGCAATTTCCTTTAGGTTTGATAAAGCATCTTCTACATATTACTTCATCTTTTATCAAACTCTTATTTCTGCTTTTCACAGAATAGACCAGAATTTTTCCAGAACAGACCAAAGCTCCTAGTGCTTGAATATTTCTTGTGCAAAAAATACACAACTAGTATAGTCAGTGTCCTTTTATCAATAAAAGTTTTGTAGCTTTTGGAAAGGAGCTTTCTAATTTTATGTAGTGCTTTTTAAACTATGTCTGTACTTAGTAGGCAACACTTTTCCATGCTACTTGGAGCATTTTAAGCTTACATTGAGGAAAAAGGGCAGTATGTTACAGGCCATGGCCTGTCAGACTGCAGCTGTAAGAATTTTAATGAGATGGTGAAGATCATGCCAATACATTCTGGCTTGTAAATGAGTTGATTAAACTCATTTAACAGTATTTTCCATTCAACACTTGGGTGAAAACTGAGTTTAAAAAAAATATGTTCCATTTCTTTGTTTGATGAAATTCTGCAAATTGATCTACTGATCGTTGGAATTTCAATGGAATCAGAAAATCACATGTGGGAGGAAGACCATCTCTGTAGCTTCTTGCAGCCACTGCTGCATTTCCAGCACCTGTCCATACCTTTGCTTTAAGCACTTCCTCTTCAACCACGACACCCTAACAAATTAAGTCTAATTAATCTGTAATAAAGACAAAGTTAGAAGGATCTTCTGGTTGCTTGATTACCGTGAATGGCTCTGGCATACCTCCACTGCTGGATCACTGGAGTTCACTGAAGGAGGGCTGCTCTATTTGTACATGCCACTGTTGGCAAGATGATCCCCAGCATACCCTTTCCATCTATCCTAGTGCAGTTGGAGTTGCATACTCCTGTGCCCTTTCATATCGTAGTTTCATTGTCACATTAAGAACAGACAGTGAGAATTATAAATAAAACAATTTGCCTCTTTATTAAATGGCAGAAAATCATACATGAATGACAGTTGACAGTGATATTTGCCACTCACTCATTTCTCCTGTGTATGAGTCTTAAAGCTTATTCTGCTTCCTTTTCATTGATGCAGGGAGCAATTCATTTAGTCCCAGTGTACCAACTAGTGGTAGGATTTACAGAAATTCCTTAGAATTTCCATATATCATCATAGAGGTTTTCCTATGCAGGACAGAGATTACGAAGTTTTGTTGTAACCTACAGCAAATATCCTTTTTTCAGTATAAAAATTGCCAGAAGAAAAATTGGCCAAAGCAATAGCTTACTTAAATTACACTCATCTTCTTAATTTATTTTATCTCTTCTGTGGAACTTTTCTGAGGCAGCAACTATACATTGATTTCATTGGTCAGAAAAAGTCAGGAAAAAATAAAAACCCCTCCTCCTACTTCCAAGACCCATGCTTGTTAAGATTATGTTGGTATATTTAAACCACAAGCAAATCATTTCTGTATCTTCTCAGATTTGTATGATGCATTCTGTGGCCACATAGCCTTCTGTTCTTGTTTCCAGTTAAAATATTGGGATGTTGTGGGCTTTTATCATCTCTCTACACTGGAAAATAATAATGTACAATACATATCTTTCAAATAGTCCATTCAAATTATACAAAACACCTTTTGATTGGAATTTTGTTGTAGCCCGTAATTTGAATAAATTCATGTATTTATGTATCATCAGCTATCCTAATCTCCAATAGTGGTCGTTGGATAGCACCATTCACTCCCAAATCAGAAGAGCATTCTGCTTAAGACAATGTTATACTTCCTAGGAAAACATTCTACCTTAATTTAAAGAATCAAGTCATGCAGAGCATACTATATACTAAGCATTCTGTATTTGATGTGAAATTAGTACAATTTTTTTTTATTTAGAGTTCCTGCCAGCAGTGATTTTCTTTTTTTTTCCCTAATAAAAAAATTAAATAGCTTTGAGCCAGTAGTGGCACTTTGGTGCCCATGAAAATTATGGAAGACAATTTATTAATATTTTAAGATTAAGCAGATAAACCAAGTTTAAAAATTTATGCCATCTGTAGTAAAACTGATTATTTTTTATTGAAATACTTTGACAGATTTAATTGAGTGCCTTGCAGAGACCTGAATACATTACATCAATCCAGTCACCTTTATTGATCAAGATTTTAACCTCATTGTTATTAATTCTGTTTGTTTGAGATCTGTTTTCCATAAAGAAAGAAAATTGAGTGACAGCAATTATAGTGCAATTCTTCACTAATTTTTTGGTTGTGCGATTGCCGGATTATCAGCACAGTGGTTTAGCAATTAAAGCAGTTTTTAGTTACCATAGTTCTCCCACTAGCTCTTGAAATATTCTTGAGCATTAGCAATTTACAGTTCTGGAACTTTTCAAGCGTTCCAAGATTTGCTGCAAATTTATTATTCAGAGTTATTTAGCCAATTATTTTGAAGCTTTTGAGAGCAGAGTTTTGTGCAGAGCCAAAAAAGTTACTGTTGTTTTGCCATCCCCCTTTACTGATGAAATACAAATTTTTAAACTGTGAACACTGATGTTCTGTCCCTCTTTCTCTCACACACACATATGCAAAACACAATATTCTGAAATACCAGACAATTGGTAAAAAATACCCTCCATTGTCAATGAAAGCAAGAACTATAAGGAAAAAAAAATAGTTGCATTTTAAAATGAAATGAAACAAAATATTCTCTACTGTAAGGATGCTTTAGAATGTATTAATCTAGTGCTTTTCAGCATTTACTCAAATATTTTTAATCAACTTTAAAGCTATAATTCACCTTTTTTTTGCTAACTTGATTATAATTGTTGATGTCTCTCAAGTATGTTGATGGTTAGGATGGTATTTAAAATTAGTGAAGTCTTTCTCTTGTACTTTGCTTCTCTCTAATATTGTGCTGCAATAAACCAAAGTTATACTAGGATTATATATTGAGACATAAAATCAGATTAATTTGTTGGGGTCCGCGCGAGGAAGGAACTATAGCACACCAATATGGTGCTCTAGTAGCTTCTTTATTTTGGTTAACACACTCTTTTATAACCTACATACTCTATTATATAACGGTTACACACTAAGCTGTTGGCTACAAGTATTGTACACAATCTGGCTGCGTGCCACTTCTACTGTTCTAATTGGATACTTACTATAAACTTAAGCAAGCCACATCCTTATGCTTTCTTGCTATCTCATGCTGTTACATAACAGTGTACTGGTATGTTCTTTCTATAACTTTCCCACGGTCCAGGCCCCTACGTTAATTAGTCAGTATTTATCCTAATATCCATTAGCTATTAGTGCTATCAATATGTCCTCTTACATCAATATTTATATACCTTGACCATTTTCTTCATTGTTCTCCTGAGTTTTCCATAATGATTTTATTTTTTTATTGTACTTCCACATCTGAAGATTTTTTAAAACATATTCAGTAATTTCCTGAAATTGCAATCACTTTTCTGCTTATTTAGACACAATTTCTGGCTTCTGTACTGTGATTAATTTTAAGAATGTGTAAGAAATTTCTACTTATTTTTTTTTTGTTTTGGTTTTAATTATTTTTATCTTCTTATTTAATTTCTATTTTTATAGGTTTTTCTTAACAGACGGCAGAAAATCTGGGATGCTAATATTCTTTAACTTAAAACTATAGAGTTCCTTTCTCTGGATTTAAGTACACACCTATTTCCATTTTTTGGTTTTGTTTTGCATTTTCATGTTTTATACCTGTGCTACCCAGTTGCTGTCTCTCAGAGGAAAAAGACAGTGGTAATGTGAAGATGATAAACCTTGCTTCCCTGTGACAATTCAATGTAATCCTTCTTAGCAGAAATAC
Organism: Nyctibius grandis; assembly: GCF_013368605.1. Lineage (NCBI taxonomy): Eukaryota > Metazoa > Chordata > Aves > Nyctibiiformes > Nyctibiidae > Nyctibius > Nyctibius grandis. The sequence goes on from NC_090659.1 coordinate 29,337,209, forward strand.
CCTGTCAGTGTTTGTCATGTTGAAATGCCCACCTGATTATTGAATCACAGAATAGTTTGGGCTGGAAGGGACCTTTAAAGATCATGTAGTCCGATCCCCCTGCAATGAGCAGGGACATCTTCAACTAGATCAGATTGCTCAGAGCCCCGTCCAACCTGACCTTGAACATTTCCAGGGATGAGGCGTCTACCACCTCTCTGGGCAACCTGTTGCAGTGTTTCACCACCCTCATTGTAAAAAATTTCTTCTTTATATCTGGTCTAAATCTACCTTCTTTTAGTTTAAAACCATTACCCCTTGTCCTATTGCAAGAGGCCCTACTAAAAAGTTTGTCCCCATCTTTCTTATAAGCCCCCTTTAATTATTGAAAGGCTGCAATAAGGTCTTCCTGGAGCCTTATCTTATCTTCTTCAGGCTGAACAACCCCAATTCTCTCAGCGTTTCTTAATAGAAGAGGTGTTCCATCGCTCTGATGATTTTTGTGGCCCTCCTCTGGACTCACTCCAACAGGTCCATATCTTTCCTGTGCTGAGGACTCCAGAGCTGAATGCAGTGCTCCAGGTGGGGTCTCACCAGAGCAGAGTGGAGGGGTAGAAACAACTCCCTCGACCTGCTGGCCACACTTCTTTTGATGCAGCCCAGGATACAGCTGGCTTTCTGAACTGCAAGAGCACATTGCTAGCTCGCTCGTGTCTGGCTTTTCATCCAGCATTACCCCCAAGTCCTTCTCCTCATGGCTGCTCTCAATCCCTTCATCCCCCAACCTGTATTGATACCAGGGGTTGCTCTGACCCATGTGCAGAACCTTGCAGTTGGCCTTGTTGAACCTCATGAGGTTCTGTGGGCCCACTTTTTGAGCTTGTCTATGTCCCTCAGGAGTGCATTCCCATCCCTCAGGCGTGTCAACTGCACCACTCCGCTTGGTGTCGCCTGCAAACTTGCTGAGGGTGCACTTGATCCCACTGTCTCTGTCATTGATGAAGATATTAAATAGTACTGGTCCAAATACATGCCCCTCAGGGACACTACTTGTCACCAATCTCCATCTGGACATTGAGCTGTTGACCACTACCCTCTGGATGCGACCATCCAACCAATTCCGCATCCACCAAACAGTCCATCCATCCAATCCATGTAGCTACCTTTGAGCATATCATGAACAAATTTTGCTTTTCTAAGACTTCCTGATAGCATTTGACTTTAGTTATGTTTTATTTGCCTCCCTTTTTTCTTTTTTCTTTTATGAGTCACATCCTTCTGGCATAATGTTATTATCCAAACTAACTCTGGGGACATTTTATTAAGACTGATCCCTGCTGGAATGAAATTAAACTAGAAGGTTTAATGAAGCCTTTTGCAGAAGTGTGTGATTAAGGGAAGAAAGTTAAGCCTCAAGGATTGTAAATGAGATGGGTATGTTACAAGTATGTGGCCAGGAAGCTTGATCAGCTCCTGGCTGCTACAGTCACTGTGGCTTCTTGAGCCAGTTGCTGTGACCTGTGTGGTGCTGTCTCTCCCCCTCACCTCTGCTCCCTTTCCCAGGTTCCACGTGGGCCTTGCTATTTAGCTTTAGCTATTCCTGCTAGTAAGATGCTAAATTCAGCTAGTCAGGGAGCACAGCATGTCCTCTCTGCCATGTGATCTGTTACCACACATCTATCCCACACAAAGCTGGAGAAAAAAAAAATACCATTAAATGTAGATATTTTCAAATCAAATTGTTCTGGGACTCTCATAAAGTTATATTAATTCTCCATTTCAAATTAAAAAAAGCTCCACTATGAATAATTTTCCCAAACCCTTAATAAGACACAGTTACACAAGTTCCCTTTGGGAGACCATTTCGTATAAATTCTAATGATCTCGAATGGGAAAATTTCTCACTGTATAATATAAAATAAGTCACTTCCTCAAATTAGTTTTTCATTTTACGTATGAGGCAAGAATTAAACCTGTAACATACATTTATTTCAGCTTTGAAGCTCTCCAGAATGTACTGAAATATTGAGGGACAGTCATTTAGATAAAATAGTAATGATATCTAGTATTTCCAAAAAGTTGTGTAGGTTTAAAATTCTTAGTCAGAGGCACATAGTGCAAGAAACAAAACCTGCTTATTTAAAGTTGGTATATCAAATCTTCCAGAATAACATTAGTGTTTAAATGAACTGTGTACATAATAGATTTTTTAAAATTAGATTTTATATTATCAAATAGAAATATACCAATTTAGAAATCCTGGGTTTACAACCTGTATCTGTTTTATCTTCCCTAAATACTTGATTACAACTTTTGTCCTGGTTTCAACTGGGATAGAGCTATTTTCTTCTCAGTAGCTAGAATAGTGTTGTTGTTTGGATTTAGCATGGGATTTTGTTGTGAGAAGAATATTGTTAATACACTGATGTTTTCAGTTGTTGCTCAGAAATCAAGGACTTTTCAACTCCCCGTGCTTTGCTAGTGTGCAGGTGCACAAGAAGCTGGGAGGGAGCACAGCCAGAGCAACAGGTCCAAATTGGCCAGTGAGATATTCCATATCACGCAACATCATGCTCAGTGTATAGATGAGGGTTGGCTGGGAAGTCCCTCTCTCTCTCTTCTGGGATTGTGGTTTCAGGGTTTCTCTCCTCCGGGATCGCTAGCCAGGGATGGGCTGGGCATTGGTCACTGGGTGGTGAGCAGCTGTGCTGTGTATCACTTGTTTGTATATTCTGTTGTTGTTCTTGTTATTATTATAATTATTATTATAATAATTATTATAAATATTATTATAATTATTCTCTTTTATTTCAATTGTTAAATTGTTTTTATCTCAACCCATGAGTCCCTTTACCTTTACCTTTCTGATTCTTTACCCTATTCCCTGGGGGGTGGGAGGAGAGTGAGCGAGCTGCTGCGTGGTATTTAGCTGCCCGCTGGGTCAAACCACAACAGAACTTAACATACAATACAAAAATGTATCACAGAAATATTTTAACTATTAATTACATTTATTATCTTATAGCACTAGAATGAGACACTGTGATTTAAGAAAATGACAGAAACAATCAAGACTATGCATAGAAAATTGTGCTGGAAAGAAAGATACCATTATTGTCTGCCATATTTTATACTATCTGAAAATTTTATTTGCTTGTATTTCTTATTACTGATCTTTAGTTCAGGTAAGTAGAAAAACACTTTTGCGAGAAAAAAATGGTTAATTTCCTTGGACTCACTCAGGACATATTTTTTATTACCATAAATTATAATTGGATGGCTGACACCTGGAGTGGAAGTTTTACTTTGTTTTTTTATTAGTTTTAAACTGAGGAAATACTTGTACATGTCTGGCAGTCTGTTTTATAAAGCTAATGCCCTGGCTAATATAACACCTGGTATCTATTTGTTTTAGGTGTAATTTCATTTGTTGCTGAAGATGAAAACCAACAGCAGCCTCGACATAACAGCTCACCAGAGAAGACAGATGGTGAACAGGCCCTTCAGAAATTGTCAACAGAGACACCACAAACTGTTGATGCAGCAAACATGGGTATGTTTGTTATTATGGATAAGTTCATTGTCAGTTTGTATAAACTTATAATTTCTTTTTAAATTAAATGTATATTTAGCATGCCACGCCTTCAAACAGTGTTAAGTCAAATATTTATTCCAGGCATATATGAAACTTCTCCTTTTATGGTTTTTGAAACACTTTAATGAAACTTTAAGATGAGCTTGTTTTTTCTTTTTCTCTTTTTTGCAACAATGTCGCTGAATGTCACTTGTTGTTGGAGAGTGGCAACATTTGTTAAATGCTTTCTTTTAAAAGTATCCAATAATATTAATGGTGCTGATGTCAAGGCAGGTTGTTTCTGAAATTCACATTGATCCACTTGATTCCACTGTGGAAAAAACTTTCTTTTAACCATCAGTCACAGATGCTCCTTTGGTCAGTTACAGAAAATTAGGAAGAGAAAATTCCAGCATACCTGCTTACTTTCAGATTGTTACCTCCTGGTTTATTCTAAACAGTTTCTGCATTATTTTCGAGATTTTAAGTGTCCCAGAGGAATACTTTTGTGATTATGAATGTGCACACCAAATAGACAAAGGTAGGGTTTTTGTTTGGTTTTAAACTAATTTCTCCATTTTCTTTTTTACATTTGCAAGTAAAGCTTTGCCTATAGAACTGTGCTTTTTATGTTTTTAATACTTTTTGGATTAAAATCCAAATTTTAATACCTAATTTGGAATGTATTTGAATTATCAAGCATTATGTTAGAGGCCTAAAGCATATTTCTCAGAAGGAAAGCTATGAAGGAAAGTTCTTTTTAACCTGAAAAAGGTGTTATTTTAATCAACATTTAGTTTTTAGGAAATTGAGAAGAGCTTGCAATTGGACACCTCTTTGTCTTCTTTGTAACTGTATTTTCAATGTAACAGAATTTATCTAGTTTTAAAAAGAATTAAAAGCTAATTTTATTTTTAATAAATAATAAATAATTTGAGTTAATTCAATGTGAATATCAGAAAGTCTGTTCTTTTATAGTCTATTAATTTCTGCATTTAATCATATGTAGAGACTCAGAGATTAGTACCCCATATGAAGCAATTCCAAGAATTTACAATCTGTATAGACAGGACAGAGGCAGGAAGAAAACAGAAGCTCAGAGAGTGAAGTGGCTCTCCCTGATCATACCAGTAGCTTAATGTTGGGGAGTATTAAAAAAAAAAACCATTTTTTTTCCTCACAAGCCAGAGCCCTATCAATGGTATTCATTACCTCTCTAATCTACCATATTCGTTACCACATTTTTTTTTTGCTAAATATTTTATGTGAATTTTGAAACACTTTTTTTACACAGCTCAGACTCCTGGTGTACTTAGCTTTTTAGTGTGCAGTCTGCTGCTTCTTAACAGCTGTAGTTAAAACTAACAAAAGATATTAAAATGTTTTCTGTGATTATGTAGCTCTTATACAAAATCAGATCTTCTAAAATGTTATTTTTGTGCAAACAGTTGATAATACAATGAGAATTTAAAATAGAAAAGGAGTAGAAGTAGAAGAGAATAATGTAGCAGGACACGGCAAATTGCTGTTTTCAAAAGAGAGACAGGAAATAATCAAAAAGAAAAAAAAGTGACCAAAGAACTAAGATTTTTCCATAGTGCTTATGATACAGATAAGACTGTTGCAACAGTAGTAAAATTATAACAAAAAAAGCAAAAGGCAAGTCAATGCTTGACAAAATTAGGCACAGGGGGTTGAGAAGAAGTCTAAAAATTTTAAACAGAGGATTTTCAAAGCCAAAGGAAAAAAGTGTAAACTAAATCCAAAAAGAAATAGAGAGTTTTGTGAGGACAGTACAGATTCAGTTCTTCTGTCTGATATGTTTAAGGGGAACACTAGTAATGTTGTACAGTGGTCTTCTTTTAAATTCTGGCATGAAGAGAGCTAGAAATAGGACAAAGTCCTTAAGAAGACTATTAGAAAGAAAGGAAACAATCAGTATTTAGCTTTCACTGGTTTCCAAGTTTCAAGAATATTTCCTTGCATTGCCCTCCTACAGCTAGCTTTTGTATTTGAATTTTCATGTACAGCAACATGGAAGTTGGTTGACATTAAAACTCACAAAATGCATCACTGTAAGTTTACAGAAGGATTTTAAAGGATTGAATTAAGGCGACGTATGCAGACAATGCAGTAGAGGTGAGAATTAGCAGATTTCAAGATGTTAGGAGGAATTAATCATAAAAAAATATCAAGAGTGATGCTAAGTACAGGGAAATATTGGAGATAATCTTCAAATCTCTACTGAAAGTCTGCAAATGTTCGTTAATTTAATTATATTTCTGTTGTCCAAACTAAACACTTCTGCTTATGAGATATTTAGGCTTTGTAAAGTTAGGAATCATCAGTCCGAAACTAGTAGAGGCTGTAATTGAAAGTAACTGAAAATAGAAGTTTAAGTAAGAAAATAGAAGGTTATGTAAGTGAATTTCTCAATACTGTGTGTATCACTGATACGAATTGAGGGCATTATTCTTAAGTAGAAAATCCAATGCAAGTTCACTGCTGTTATTACTGATAAGTCTTTTGCTCAGTTTGGTTCCCCATTAACAATGTGAGACTAGCTGATCTACTTATGCATTTGGAATGTGTTTTGCAAATATGTTGGAGAGTGATTAGTCTAATAACTTGGTGAGAGGGTCCAGGTAATCAGCTCCAAGTCAGCTCCCTTTTTCACTGCATGCTAATTTACATGGATACAATCACTCCAGCACACAGGGTCCCGTTGGTGGTTGGAGTAATCTGCAAGCTTATTCATCTATGGCTGCGTCAAGTTACTGCATCTTATCTTTCAGTTACCATCTTTTGCTTGTTTTGTGCTACTGTAGAGTTATATCTTTGTCTGATTGTAACCTACGTGTTTCTAGTAAATTGTACTAACTCAAGTTTCATGACTGCTAGCAATGTTTAAGGCATCATTAGGATTGCTTTCTAAAGTGGACTTAAAGTAAGACATGAAATGACTTCCCTAATACAGTATCACTTAATAATAGGAGGGTTTTTTCTTCAATATGGAAGATATGGCCTTACAATGCCCATACCCTAGGAACAGCAAGCTTCCATCTCACCTTCCATCAACCAACTGCTTCTAGTCATTTCACAAAACATTATCTTCCATTACAACCATTCATTTGTACTAGACTTCTATAACTTTTACAAATGGGGAAAGTATCTGCTGAAAATGGCTAAATAGAGATGGAAGGTAACAAGGTGTGATCTAAATTATATGATAGTAGTAGCCTTTTTCTGAACTTACTTCAAAGAAGAACTAAGAGAGTCTTAGCTTTATCCCACAGAGTTTTCTTTTACACCTATATTGTTACTGTAGTTTTTCATAAAAATTAATTATTCTATGGCTTTTCAGAGTAGAATGACTGATGGATATTTCCGAGATTTAGGATTTCTTAATTGCAAGGTGCACACCATTAGTAGAATGCAAACCACTTGCATTTGATCAGAGGCATCACACACTGAAGTGCATCTCAGAACTGAGAATCCCAAGGGCTACTGTTACTGATATGGAGTAACAAAATAGTGGACTTCTGATTAGGAGAAAATTAATATACAGACTTGAATCAGTAGAGGCCAAAACAAGTGTGAGGCTGTCCATAGGTGAATAAGGTTAGAAAAAAATCTCTAATGATAAACACATGTACACCAAACATTTTTGTCTTGCTGTTGCTCAGTGAAAATTATTCTTTTTAAACATACTAGAAACTACTACCTTGTTATACACACCTTAACATTCAATATCATCTTCAGGTACACACACATGTGCATTATGTAAGTATGTATATGTGTACTTACCTTTTTTTATTTTTTTTTCTTCTTCAAATTACATTGTAAGTATGACTGTAGAAGATGATAATTTCTATAATAGTTTTTATATATTCTTTTCTATACTTCCAGTAAAATCACTCATTATGCTCTTCCAAAAAGCTAATGATTCTGAAATTTGTTCATGATTTTTTTCTCCTTCAGATGTAGTTAAGAAAAAACACATTTAGTGCTTGCAGAGAAAACCATTGATACAGCAATCTTTATGACAAAACCTTTTTATGCTGTGTTATACCAGAGGAAAAAAAGGAAAAGAAACGAAAACCTAAACAGAAAAATGTCTATAGTGCAGATGTAGTGAAGGGGCTTGCCCCTTTCTAAATGGACGTGGGTTTTTAGTTCTTTCCAAAGCATATTTCTGTCTTTTGAGAGAAGAGGTCCTCCTAGTTTTTTTTTCTCATGGGAGCCAAAAGTAAAACAAGGCCAAGTAGTTGCTAAGACTGAAAGTAGGATGCAGCTGGTCTTTCATGTAAGATTTATGTTTAGATAGTCCTATATACTAAAGTGCTAAAATCATAAATAAATATTAGTCATTAGTACATATTTGTTTCACAGTCTGAGTAAATGCTGTGAAGACTCCTATACTTAGTCAAAATTTCCTCTCAAAGTAGAGGAATTTTTTCTACTTTACTATGGAGTCCATGGTCACTTCTTAAACTGAACTGCCCTTGGACAATTGCCCCTGTGTTGCGCTGTTTGCTGTGTAGCATGTGGGCAATAGGGAGGATGCTTGGCTCAGCTTCTGCTAGACCAGCTCAGCCATCGTCAGGAATTTGATCCAACAGCTCCCCTGTGAAGAAGAGTCAAGAGCGTGGAGTTGGTGCAGTTGCTGCAGTGGCTAAGGCTTGCACTACAACTGCAAATCCCCCTCTCCTCTTCCAGAATCCCTCCTTCCCTTTCTCTTCAGCAGCAAGCCTCAGCACAGAGCTGGCACTTGAGCAACAGCTTTTAATGTTTCTGCCAGTGGTGATGTCTCACAGAGCTGAGCGCTACAGATGCAGAATGTTTGCTTTTGTACAACACAGGGGAATTTTGCATGTGCTGTTGTCTTATTCTGGCTGCCCTAAGCATTGCCTTTATCAAAAGATTATGCTTCCCATTGTGTTCATCTCACAGAAAGCATTTACATTTTTATGCCATTGCCAAGTTTTTGAACATCTTTGTACTTGAAAGGCATAATATCAAACAGATACACTACTTGTGAGTAAGCCATGATAAAAAAGCATAGTCAAAGTGGTTAGGCCAGGCATTCATTTTGGCAAAGCCTGTTTTAATTATCTTCTTAAAACTAATTTATCCTTCAACCAGGCCTTCAATGACAGGTGACATTTCCTAGTCTAAGTTGTCATTGTAGTTCTCATGATATGTCTCTGACAGTTAAATATCTTTCCTGTTGTCTTTAAAGACAACTGCTTCTGAGCAGATTCATTGAGGAACTGATGCCTTTGAAAGGTAATAATACTTGCACATGTGGTCCTCCTGGACTTTCAGGCTTGAAGTCAATCCCTGAGAGCTGGACGTCTGTGGTAGCACACTGGGGTATTCACATATGGAAGACAATGAAATAATTTCTTTGTTCTAGTAACTGTTAGAGGTGATTAAGAGGAGAACAGTACTCAGGATGGTGACAATTTAAAATAAGACTTTGCATTTATTCATGATAATTTTTAGAAAAGATCATAAGAACTGAGTATACAATGGTAAATGTTAAGATTTATTCAGTATTAATGCAGTAATATGATTAATATAACTTTAATATATTAGGCGTATAATTAATATATCTCACATACATATTTCTGGAATTGCTACCTTTCTAACAGGAATATTCTTAAAAATAATTTTCAGTTATTTACCTCATAAATTTTGATTGTGTAGTTAAGCTATTTTTCAGTCTTATCTGCACACTGTATGTTCAAGCATATTGTGCTCCACCCTCAGATTAGTTTGTTTTAATTAAGTCTCTCTCTTCAGGAAAAAAAAAAGTTACAGAAGAAATAGCCAAAGAAAATAATCCCTGTGTAAACTGCATGCATATTTGAAAATGTAAAATACCAACCAGGGCTTGCTTTTTTTTTTTTTTTAATAGCATTTTAACATTTGCAGCTATACTTATGCTAGTGCATACAAGCTTTTGAGGATGGTTTAGCATATGTAGAACATTAAAGATTAGACTGTTTTATGCTTTTTGTCAAAAAGAATGTTCAATTATTGTTAGCTTTCTCAGTAGGTGCCCTTCTGCAGTACTGCAGCCTGCGAAGTGTTATGCATTTTCCTGTGCCCTTTTGAGACTCAGGACAGCTTGATTCCCTAATAAACTCACATGTTGTTTTGAAACAATTCAGATGTAGCAATGCTTAAAGGACCTATGGCCCACGTGGGGTTTTGTGGGGCATGGTATGTGTGCAATTAAAAATCTGTGCAAACGAAGCGTGGTAGCCCATTTAAAATTAATAACAAAAGCAGTCTGTAATTGCTCAGAGTCTAAGGCTGCTGGTGAGCTTTAGGTTACATCATCCTTCATGCAGCAGGTGTTTTAATATTGCTGTGCTGAGAAGGCTAGTAATGTTGCATCTGCCCTAACCACAAATAAGTCACTCCATTTGTAAACCTGTACATCTGTATATTTTTGGATGTCATAGCATGTAGGATTGCATTTGGATATAAACAGATTCAATTTTCTTACCTAATTAAAAATGTCTGTGATATGTATTTTGCTTGTCTGCATAAACTATAAACTATATTACTGAGAAATGCATTCATTCTGTCGTGTCTGGCAGATCCCAAGTATTTGTGTATATATGGAATTTTGTCTATTAGTAGCCCATTTAATAAAAAAATATTCTGAAAAAAAAATCCTGAGTGAAAATAATGGGTATAGTTGTCATGGTTAAATGGCTAAATGTACTCTGGACTTCTGCCTGTCCCTCTCAACTTCACCTGTGAAATGACAGGTGACTTGCACCTTGCTGAATTGAAACAGCGTGGCAAGACCACACTTAAAATTCTTTCCCATTTCACACTTCACATTAGGTGCAGATTGGGTCTCCAGGTTGTTTAAGCATCAGACACTGGTAAACCTCTCTTGTATATATATACACAACAAAATAATTTTAAGAGAATAAACTTTGCAAAATTTGAGTGGATTTTCACAGAAAGAGTAAAAAAACATGTTTCTATATGTAAGGTGACTCCTTCAAAAAAATGTCATTTCTTGCTCTAAATGATGTGTTACAGCTTCTCAGCAAAATATACAAAAACTATTGCTGTAAGAAAAATGCTGTGTATTTTCTTAGCTGTTACTGGATTCCTTTGGCTAGAAAATTCCAGAAAAGCAACCGAGGAAAGACAACTGGCTTGGACAATTTTGAATTGGAAAGTTAGTTTAGCAAACATTAGCAAATGACACTGAGTTTTAAAATGGAAACAAGTAGGCTAAATTAATAACCTTTTACTTTCCCTATTATTTATTCTTGTCCTAAACCTCATTTGCTGCTGGTGTTGCAAAAACTTGATGTATTCATTCTATGACTTTTTAATTTGTGAGTGCTGCCTTTTGTACATTAGGGGAAATAAAAATGCAAACAACAATGTGAAGTGTCAAATTAAATTTACAATATGGAATCTGATGATTGTTCATTTAACATACCTTAAGAAAATAATAGAAATATAAATATGTAAAAATCATTTGAATGCTATTATAATATTAGCAGAAAGGATTGGAATAGTGCTATTATTTCCAGTTTTTACTTCTTTTGTACATAAAAAAAAGAATTAAAATGTATTACTGCAATGTTTATGTTTGCTAATATGCCACTTTTTGTGAGTTCAAACCATACAAAATCATAGGGTGCATGCATCAACAAATGTGTTAAATTCTATATTTAGGTAGTTTCGATATATATGTTAGAGATTTTGCAGCAACTATCAGTCAAAAGGTAGAGATGTCAGATCCTAGAATGTATCTGGCTAGCGATCACTTTGCTTTTATGTGAGTTGAGGAGATACTTTAGAAAATACTTCACGGCCTCATTATCTGTCTATTAAATATCCCACTTCAGTTCACATCCAAAATGCAATGAACGGGCACATTCTTTTCCTTTACCTTGAAGTAATTTTTTTTTTTACTGAAATATTAGTTTGACTGTCTATAATAAATTTACATATCCACAAACATTTTTTCTCTTGACAGTCATGGTGGGTTTTTTTTTCATGGGAGATTCTTTTTGAGAGAAATTTTGAGTCCCAAGCACATGCTTGTGTATCTGTACAAAAAGGTCCTTTCTTTTTCCTTTTGTTTTACATTAAGCTATATTTATTTTGTTCCACTGAACTTTTGACCTATATTTTCCCGTGAAGACTAAAGAAATCTCACTCTCATGCTTCTATATCAACTGGTTTGCCCAATTTCCTACCAATAAATTTATGGAGAGATCATGTAACTTTTTTTTTTTTATTACTCCTTATAATGTCTTGTGTGTCACAGTGGGGTTTATTAAAAGCATGGTTTGTAAGTGCTGATCATACAATCCTCACCTTTCTACAGGCAGGTGAAGAGATGAACAGGCAATATGTCACCAAATGCTGCAAGGATTCCTGTGTCCTATATGTTTAGAATTTTCTGGTCAAAGTTCATTTGTTTTGAATTAATGTTCACTTGTCAGAATTAATCATAGAATCATAGAATGGTTTGGGTTGGAAGGGACCTTAAAGATCATCTAGTTCCAAACCTCTGCCATGGGCAGGGACACCTTCCACTAGACCAGGTTGCTCAAAGCCCCATCCAACCTGGCGCTGAACACTGCCAGGGAGGGGGCAGCCACAACTTCTCTGGACCACCTCTTCCAGTGTCTCACCACCCCCATTGTAAAGAATTTCTTCCCAAGATCTAATCTAAATCTACGCTCTTTTAGTTTAAAACCATTCCCCCTCGTCCTATTACTACAAGCCCTTGTAAAAAGTCCCTCTTCTGCTTTCCTGTAGGCCCCCTCCAGGTACTGGAAGGCTGCTATAAGGTCTCCCCGGAGCCTTCTCTTCTCCAGGCTGAACAACCCCAACTCTCTCAGCCTGTCTTCACAGGAGAGGTGCTTCAGCCCTCTGATCATCTTAGTGGCCCTCCTCTAGACTCGTTCCAATAGCTCCACATCCTTCTGTTGTGGGCCCCAAAGCTGAATGCAGTACTCCTGGTGGGGTCTCATGAGAGCAGAATAGGGGGGCAGAATCACCTTACTGGACATGCTGGCCATGCTGCTTTTGATGCAGCCCAGGATATGGTTGGCCTTCTGGGCTGCAAGCGCTCATTGCCAGCTCATGTTGAGCTTCTCATCAACCATCACCCCCAAGTCCTTCTCCTCAGGGCTGCTCTCAATCCATTCTCCGCCCAGCCTGTATTTGTGTTTAGGATTGCCCCGACCCATATGCAGAACCTTGCACTTGGCCTTGTTGAACTTCATGTGGTTGGCACGGGCCCACCTCTCAAGCCTGTCAAGGTCCCTCTGGATGGCATCCCTTCCCTCCAGCGTGTTGACCGCACCACACAGCTTGATGTCATTGGCAAACTTGCTGAAGGCGCACTCAATCCCACTGTCCATGTTGCTGACAAAGATGTTAAACAGCGCCAGTCCCAATACGGACCCCTGAGAAACACCACTCATCACTAGTCTCCACTTGGGCATTGAGCTGTTGACCGCAACTCTTTGAGTGCGACTGTCCAGCCAATCAATGTTTGCATTTATACTGGAAAATGGAAATTATCCCTGAAACCAAACTTTGAAAAGCATTAATTTTACTCTTTGGAGATTTTTTTTGTGTTTTTCATACCAAATAATACTGAATGGTGTTTGCTTCTTTTTTAAGGAAGATATATGTTTTCTTTCTAAATATGAAGACATAAGCTGCATTCAGAGTCCCTCTTCTAGACTACACATAAACATTGTTATTACTCTTTGAAAGTATTATGATATTGCATTCAAATCAGTATCACATGCTGTACAATGTGGCAATTAGTATTACATTGTTTTGAAGTGTAAAATGAATATTTTAAACCACATCATACTTTTTGCTTAGGCTTCACATAGTAGTCACATTGTAATTGCAGTAAACCATCCTTTTTACAGAGCAGATGTTTTAAAGATACAGCTAAAGTAAAAGCACCTAACATAAATGTTTTGTATGTCACTGTGGTGGATATATGCAGTACCAAGTAATGTGCAGGGGACAGAACCTAGCCAGATCTGACTTAATTTTTTTTTTAAAATGTGCATAGTATGTATAAAACATGGAAAACGTGCATATGTAAATTGCTGTCCAGTCATTTTCAGTTGGCAATGCCTCATGGTCCCTTATGTCCATGTTATTTCAGACTCAGATTTCATGCATGTTTAAAAATATAGCCCCTAATAATGAGGAACCTCATAGAAAAGTTGCAGTCCAGTAAGTACAATAACAGTAATTCCGAGGGTTTTGGGAGGTTTACAAAGGCTTTTGTGTTTTTGACAATTAGAATGAATTAGAAAAACGTGATTAGCGTTCCTGGTAGGATATTAAAGTAAATTTGTGTTAAGAAGAATGCTTCTGCTTTTGTAGTGTAAGTGATATATATACTAGTTATTGTTGAACGTTAGAAAGAATTAGAGGATTGCTTTCACTAAACTCTCTGGGTTTATCAGTTACGTACACTTTATTTGACCAACTATATTGAGAAATTAGTAAGAACAACCTGATAAAGTTCAGCATCTGTAAATATGGCAGACAATATCCATGAAATTAATGAATGGCTGGTTTTATTTAGTGTGGAAGTACATGAACATAAAGCTCTACTACTTGAAGGCTAATGGAATTTGACTTCATCATCTCTTATTTTATTCAAAACATAAATTGCTCACACAACTCTACAATAGGTTTTGCTGAAATCTACTGAAAATCTGCCCACTTCTTCATTGTGATCAGGATTCTATTTCATATAATTCATTTTGTATTTTATGGATGTATGGAGGAATAAATATAGTTTTCCTAAAATGACTAAGGATTTTTTTCTAAAATGACCTAAATGTTCAACAGAAACATGTTAAAGAGGTCAGAAAATTATATTCATTAATAATATCTTCTTCAGGGAACACACAGTTTTTATCCCAGAATAATGTTGCCTTTTTTTTGTGTGTGTGTGTTGCCTTTTTGCCTTGCCTTAGGAGAATGAGGTCAAATGCCTACTCTGTGGTAGAGCTTGGAACAGAAAGTGATCCAAATCCCAGTGAACTTGATTAAAAGGTTCCTTTTAAACTAAAAGGATTATGCTGGAAAAGAAAATAAATGGACACTTGTCAGATTGAATGTCTTTGCATTTGCCTAGCTGTGTTTCTATGAAACATTGCAGTAAGACTATATTAGGGTTGATAAATTCTTTTGGTTAATTTCATATTTTTACCATACCACCTGTATTATGGAAAAATTAATTTTTATTGGTAAATACAGAATAAAAATTTTTCTAGTGAATGGTGGTCAGGAATCGCTCTGTAGGATGCATGAGTATGATTTTTTCTATAATTCTGGCTTATCTTCACTTAGGAGACAGGCATTCTTAGCCTTAAGATTTCGCATGTTTTTTTAAAGGAAACTGCATAGGGTTAGCCTGCTAGAACATGGTAGAGAATTTCAAAATGAACCCTGTCAGGAAGTGAGCTGTCTTCTCACTGAAGTCTCATGTAGGTTCATGTAATAAAATCAAAGTTAACTGGTAGTTAAAGGTTCATTTAGAAATTCATGTATATTCCAGGAAATGTTGTTAAACTATTTTCCCGGTAGCTAGAAGGGGTAAAATCTTTGAGTAATAATGAAATTCTATATTAAAAATGAGGATATGTGGTCCTCACCATTTCTTGGGTGTTTTAGATATGTTTAAAAGACACTGAATACCAAGCTGAGAGATAGAGATTTTTTAGGGAAACACAGTAATTGCTTTTACAGTAGCTTCTAAATTCCAAGGTATTTCTATAATTCAGTTGATTCAATGGCATTTGCTTCTCAAATGAAAGACTTGTGCTGCTTAATAAAGTGCAGCTTTTAAAGACCTTGCACATGCAACAACTCATAAGAGTACTTGTTTGCTTGTGTGACACAGCACTAGTATAAAATGGCTACATTTGTCTTCAGTAAGCTTATTTTGAATTAATTGTGTTGACAATAATAGAATATGACTCATAATTTCATAATAAAGAATATCTAACCATTGGAAGTATATTTCACCACAACACATTACACCTAGAGAGCACAACAGCTGGAGGATTTTTAAAGAAATTCTAACATGCCTTAGCTGCTAAGACTTAAAAATGAAATGTTTGCTAAGCCTTTACAATAAGTGCCGTATCTGTGAGCAGGCTTCTGAGATTTAAGAACACATGCTGCATTTCTGCTGCCTTTGTTTTTTTTTCTGACTGGTAGGACATTATGTTTCACTACTGTACTTTTATATTTCATTCAATAGCTTGTGATTGACTGAAATAAAAGTTCAAAAAGGCTTTAATTGTACATTGGTATGTTGTTTCAGTACCATGAAGGTTTTCACCAGTTCTAAAATCATACTAATTTCATATTTGAATTTTTCTGGCTACAGTTCATTGATGTTAAATATTATATGTCAAAGAGCTCTTAGTAGCCAAAAAGTTTAATTTCTGAAGTATATAGTATAAAATTATAATCTATTTTATAAAAAACAAACAAAAAACCCAACTATGACCAATTAGATTTTCTCTCTTTCGAGCAATATAATTATTATATGTATAAATGTCTGTATTTTATATGTTTTATATTTACCCTGATGTGGCACAGGAAAACACTTGAGTATCATTTTAAGGAACTTCATGACTAGAAATCATCTAAGTACAGCTTATCCTACTCTACCAAGGGTATATCAACTGTGACTGTGTCCACGACTCCTGAACTGGCTTTTACTTTTTCAGACATGCTAAAATGTCTGTATCACACAGCTTACCCAAGCTGTTTACCTGGCAAGTGATTTTCTAGCATAAGTCACAGTTTATACACACTTAAAATGTGTGTATAAATGGCCAGTGCTATGCTGAACCTGGACAGTGAATACTATTTCCACCAAGATGCAGGAAAAAAAAATCCTAGGTTGTTTTACGCCATCCTTTCATCCTTTTCTGGAACTTCTTCAAGCAATTAGTATTCGTGGCTTTTCTACTACACTGACATAAGATGTCTTTCCCTTCTCTTCTCTTTCCCATCCCATTCCTCATTATGTGGTTTATATTATTTTTGTATGCATCCTTAAATATTACTGATGATTGTCCTAAACCTCCAGAGAGCCCACAGGGAAATTTAGGAACCCCTTTTTCCATGATCACCCTTAGAAGCTTTATAAGCCAGCATAATAAGAATGAGCAGTAATCTTTCTGTTCATTATCTGAGACCTTATAGATCAATACCCAGAGACAAAGTTACCTTTGGATTTTCCAAAGGTAAAACATATGTAGCCAAAGATTTTTTTAAAAAAAAGAAAAAAAAATTGTCAACAGAAATAAAGCCAGATATGGCAAATGGGGAAAAAATCAATAGACCTTTGGAAAAACCTCTTAAGAATTTGAGGAATTTTAAAATTTGTATGAAGTAAGTAGGAGCAGGGAAGGTTAGTGCATAACTTTTTGTGTTCATTGGGTTAAGAAACTGACTGATATGAGCATGATCACGGTTGCATCCACTAGGGATTGCAATCCTAGCTCTGTGTTAACAGGGTATCAACAATTCTAGTTTCATGTGAGCTAGAGATTATGACTGTGAATGAGGGTGTGTTGAGACATTTGCTGGAACATGAGACTCTGTTAGTTAGGTATAACCTGGTAGATATAATTTGTTCCCTTGTGGATTTTGCTAACCATTCCTCTAGGATATTCTTTAAAGCTATTTACTAATGAAGACTGCATGACCTAGGTAATCTGTCCTAGTTCTTCTCTACCCTTACTGTTGTAAAGTTTTCCTGATACTTCTCAAAAGTACTAAAGCCCACCATTTTCTTACTCTTTCCATCAGGGACAGGGAGATTACTTTTAGTAGCAATGTTTTGTGCAAGTGAAGACTGTAATCATTGTCTTTCCTTAAAAATCTTTCTGAAGAAAAGAAAAGATTTATTTAGCATTAATTGTTTTCTGAACTTCAAATTCATACTGATTGTACTAGTTTTTCTGTGTTTTCGTAAGTCTTTTCATCATTGCATAACAATTAGCTACTTTGTGGGGTTTTTTGACTTTTCTTCTCGAGTATCTTGAGTTGTTCTTGTCTCCCTCCCTCTTTGGAATTATGTGCTTATTCTACTCTTAGACTAGATTATCCTGAGTATCTCCTGTACTTAGGCTCAGCTTCTGTCTTTGCCAGGTCTTTGAACTAAGGTAATTATAATAATCAAATAAAATTCTTAAAGCAAATATAATTCATCTTCACATTAGAAGTTACACAGTATTTTAAAAGTGTGTTAGTAGTCTAAGCAATCAAATCACTTCACTATATAATCTCCAATTATATCAAATTTATTCTAATCAGTGAAAAGTTCCAGTTCCTTTTGCTTCCTATTCAAACTTCTAAAGCCACTATACAGTAACTGAAAAAGTATCATCTTCCCATAAATTACCACAAAGATTCTGCTTGTGATGGTGATCTGATTTTGAGTTAACCAATTGAGACATGTTAATATTCTAGGCTAAGAATAATAGAGCCAGACAGTAAAAGACAAAATAATATTGTAAGGGCAGAATTTTGAGAAAGCCATGCAATACAAATGGGTCTGGGGTGCAGGCCACTCCCTAACATACAGACCATCCTACTTGAAATCTACCAGTGCTCCTCAAAGGTGTGCTGTTTATTTTCAATGGCTCATTCATGATGGATTCCTTATGTAGTAGATTGTTTCATCTCCTGTGTCCATTTCATCCCACCTCTTCCGGGAATATTCAGTGGTTTATGGTGCAAGTTTGGGGTTCTTTTCAGTGTGTGGCTATATATTCTTACTAAAGAAGGCAGGGTCAAGAAATGTAATTGTAATTGTGGACCCACCTGGATAAAGTTTGTGATGGTCCTTCGAATTTACTCCTCCAAAATTGATTCCTCCAACTATCAATGTGGTAGAATGTTCCACACCCCTTGCACCCCCACAAATCCAGTGGGTTTTCAACTCTTGTGTTGCTAAAATGTGCTGAATTTCTGTTCAGCATTTGGAATTTTCTTAAGCTTTGCACATTTTGCGTTCGCATATGTCATGCTGCCTGCAGAGCTTAAAAAGGTGAGGGGAGATGAAGTCTAATGCAAAATATATTGCCTGTGTTATTGTCGATTTTTGGTCTCTTGGTTATATCTATATTTACTAGTGGCACAAGTGCTTGGTGTCTGGATGGCATTCTGGCATATGATCTGAGTTTACTCCCTATGCCACGATTTCCTCAGAAAAAGTTATACATGTGAACCAGATCAGACCTTGAGTTCTACTTCAATGTGTACTAGAAGATAGGTCTGTGTGTCACCAGTAGATAGTTGATAGCAAGCTACATTAAATTTCATTAAAAGTATGTCGGCTCAGTTTTGAGGCCAGTGCTGTTCAATATATTTATAGATGATTTAGAACTCAAGCCTAAAGGTGACAACCCTAAATTAATAACTTCCTTGGAAGAATAAAGTGTAGAAGCATTGACTTTCCAAGGATAAGCTCTTCCTCACATTGTAAAAATGAATATTGCTGTCTGCCTTTTTGCATCAATTTGAGCTTTTGACATTGCAACATTTTCTTAATGTGTTAGTGTTTGAGATGTGGAATCAAACTCTATAACTCATTAAAGGGTTATAAAGCAGGTATGTTTATTAAAGCGCTGGGTGCAAGGGGGATCTCTCCTCCAAACCTGCACACCGGACCACAAAGTAAGCATCCATTTATTATGCAAAATATGCGTATTCATTAATATGGGCTGGGTTATTAGAATTAGTTCTGGGAATAGGTGTGACTATGGTAATTAATTCCAGGAACTCATTATCATAAGTCTACGCCTTCTGGTGCTTGCGCACTGTTATCTGGTGGTCATCTATGGGGGTCTTCAGGATGAAGGCTCGTAGTCTTCTTCACTGTGTACTCTCCACCTTTGTCCTAGAAAGCTGAGTTGGCTGAGCTTCTAAACCGCAAGACCAGTTCTAACCCGTTTGTATGCCAGCAGTTCCTCTTATCTATGCATTTTCTCTTGTTAGCAGAATTTTGGGCCTGTTATGTCTCCCTGCCTTCTCATCCCAAGATGTTTTTAAATCTTGGCCCGTTTTCCCGTATCATGTTTTACAGCTTTCTCCAAAAACTAGGTGCAGATTTTCTATACTTGGAAACTAAATGTAGAAAGAGATATCTAGAGCCAGTTAAAATAGGATTTAATATATAAATAGTTTTCAGTGGAGTGATAGGTCTACTTATATAGAAAAATTGCAATTTTTACCTGGGACATATGGACTAATTAGATTTATCTAGAGATACCATTAAAAAAAGCATCCAAAACATTATTGTAAAGGGTTTATATGTCTTTGGACAGATTATTGTAACTAGTTTTGTATCTGGAATAAGCTTTGAGGTTTATGGTAAGTGAGTCTGAAGTAATCCATTACAATTCTGTAAAAAAAAATTTACGCAAAAAAAAATATGTGAATTTAACATGGTAGAGAAACTTGAATTGCCAGGAAAAGTTTACAGAAGAAATGTTAGGTCTTTTTAGTGTAATTCTGAGATTCCTAAGGCCAGTTAAATTTGAAAAATAAGGAACATAAATCATCACATGTGCCTAATAGCTAGTCTGTTCCAAATAATTTATATAAAAATTATTTATACTAAATCAAAAAGGAAAAATTAAATAAATATGACATATACTTATTAACTGATCATTTTTCATGAACAACATCTTTTGTCCTTCAGAGATGATTCTACAGGGGGTTGGTTACTCATGGATGTTGTATTTGCGTGTGAGTAGAATGAAGTCTGAATTTTGTTTTATCCTGTGCTAGCAGGAGCTCTTTAGTGAGCTCTCTACATATTGAAAACTATAACATATTTACATATTGTAGGGAACTAGACAAAATGTCTTTTTAGATTTATGGTTTATATTCTGTAAAGTGCAGTCATATACTATAAGAAAAGCACTAAGGGTACCCACTCAAAAAGAATTTAAATAAATACCAGCCTGGAAAGTTTTTTCGTAGAACCAAGAAACCAAGCTATGTTATTCCTTTGCCTGTTATTGCTAAAAAACATACCCTTAAAGACACATCTAAGAGTGTTGTTGATGTTTTATTTAAAGCTGGAATTGAATCTAATTTATTTCTTTTTATTGCTATATTAGGAATAATATTAGGAAAATATTAGGAAAAAATATTAGGAAAAAACGCTGTGGAAAGAATGCACATTGAATTTGAAAATACTACTTTAATTCAGCTTTTTGTTTAAATAATTATACTTTTGATACCAACATGAGAAATCTGTAAAGAAGTATTTAAAAAAATTAATTTTATTTAACAGTAGAATTCCAATTTCCCCATCATGTCCATATCAACCGCCTCCCCAAAACACCCTAGAAGTCTACAGTTTTCAGGAGACCGAGCCAAATCTTCCTTCATCATCAGTGGTGTGTAATTCAGCTGAATGATAGGCAGCTGTGTCCCAGTCAGGAGAGAAAAATCTTTTCTATTTTTAAGCCAATATATGACCGCTGATGCTTGACAGCACATTTAATGCCTGCTGTAGCAGACACAGGGTGAAAAGTAATTTTCAGGAAAGGACAAGAAAAGGGGACAGAGAGAACAGAAATTTCAGTTTGTGACTGATATGGTAGTAATGCGTTCTCATCCAAGTGAATAGAGAAAAGCATCTTGTGAGTATAAGGAAGGGGATTTTGCAACTGATAACTCTTCAAGACATGATACAAAGTATAAGATTAAAAGTGTATGGCTTACAACTCTGTTTTGTTAAGCAGAAATTTATAACATTTTAAAAATTGCACAATAAAATGAAGACATCTTTCACAGGAGGAACAGCTCATTTGCATCACTAAAGAGAAGTAGGACAGGACACCAGACTGACTAGATTACAAAAGGATATTCAACTCTCTTGAAGAAAAAGTTATGATTTTGGTATATCATATAAGCAGGAGTAAGACTTGAGGACACCTGTGACAATTTTAACCTGAAAAATTTGTTGAAGGCTTAAGTTTAATTTTCATGTAAATTTTAATTTAGTAGTCCTGTGTTTTAAATACAGATCTTTCTATTCAAAAATGTAATTACTGTAGATAAACATTAGTTGAAGAAATTGACTTGTTATTAAGGAAAGGATACAGAAATATGTCTGTTTATTGTTTTGTTTTGTTTTGTGTTTTTCCTCCCCTCAAATTCAGGGTAACTACATGTAATAGAAAGCAAGTACACTGCTTTCTATGCTGCAATGCTTCCATATACAGAAGAAAAGATTTACAAAATAATCAGGGAAAGTTCTAAGAAGCTAAAAATAAGTGAGCTCTTTTATAGTAATGCTGATTGATTGATTTTGCAGTAGTTAACATATGGAAGATGCTGGTTTGCTCTAACCATTAATGACAGATGCTTGACCCTAATTAGCAAGGGCGAAAGCCTACTGACCAAGGGAGAGACTAAAAGAGAAGATAGTGGAGAGTAAATATTTAAGTAGATTCTTATGTTCAGAAGATTTGTGCTCACTCCTTTTTAGTGGTGATTTCCCTCTGAAGTACTGACTAAACTTTGTTTTGTTTGTTTTATGAGATCTGACAAGATCATAACCTGACATTTGCATTAAGCAGGCTAAGGATTTTTATTTGTCATTGAAGCCCCAGAGTGAGATGATAAAGAGATATAGGCCTAAAGTCAAACCGGGTTTATCTCATAACACATCAAAGTACAGTGCTCAGGCCCTAAGAGACTTCAAATGCATTAAAAGTGTCAAGGGAGGTTTAGAAGAGTGGGTGTATAGGTAAGTGTGAGTTTATACTTGTATTTGCAATAGTATTCTCTGTTTTGAGTTGTTCATAGAGTTCTAGGAACATCATGTTCTGGACTGAGACACCTTACATGGAGAAAAAAGCATCATCTCAAACCAATGTCATCAGCTTGGTACATTTTTGTATCAGAATAAACATTTTCTAGGGTAGAGAAAAAAGAAGAGTGTCTACTTTTTTTCTGCCTGTTTTTTGAACATGTGCAGAAAACAGAATCAGACAGACATAATCTTGTTCTGTGAGATGGGAATGAGCCATCTCTGTTTCAGCATGAGTGTATTGAGATTATCGCCGTTGCCTGTGATGTTTCAGCCATGTTTTCCCAGCAACTACTATCTGGTAAAATAAAACTCTTTAAAAAAAACCTGACAAAAACTAGCAAAAGAAATCCCTTCTGCTCTATACTTTAGCAAATGAAGTTCTAATACCAGACCTATTTTCACCCATGCAAGTTCTTCTGCAGGTTTGAAACAGAAATGCTGAGATACAACTGAATGAAAGGTCAAGAGCAATTGTTGTGAATTTAATCTGCTTATGTTAATTTTTTCAGGGAGCTAAAGCTTTAGTAGATTTTTATAACTTTGGAAGTGACTTCTGAGTATTCCTGAGGGTAAGAACTAGGTTCTGTCTTGTGGGTTGCCTTAGCAAGAGAAAAAATTCCGAGTAAAATTAGGCTGTAATTACTTGAGAATGAGGATACTTGAAATAAATTGGCTTTGGGCTACCCTATTCAAATACATTACAGGGATAAAGACCTGAGGTGGGACTTGTCTATAAAGTCAGTATTTGGTATCAGGTTTATGGCTAAGTGGGGACAAAGCCCTAGGTTTTATGTTTTTAACAATGCAAGTGAGCAGCAAAGCAACCATTCAGCTATGTTTCCACTGAGTAAAAGTTGACAGAACATCAAAGTTTATAAAACTTTAAGGCTTAATACTAAACAATACTTGCAGGAATGTTTGTTTGGTAAAGAGGTCAACTGCAAAAATAAACGGAAAGATGCTCCTTCAGCAGAGAATTGCCAGGTTCTTTCCATGTGTTAAGAAAAGTGTTTCGATTAAAGTATTTGACAATTTTTAGGGAAATGCCTGTTGAAGGTGTTATGCAAATAATATTATGATCTAAAGTATCTAAATATATGTAATATCATTTTAAAATGCATACAAGATATTCCCATGCATACAAGATATTCTCTCCCAAACATGATAGCTGTTTTCCAGAAGGGTAATCTGTGGGTTGTGTTGTTTTTTTAGGGTCTCCAGAAAAAATACTTAATTTTCCCAAACTGAGGAAAATTTAAAGAGAAATGAGTCTAAACATTCAAATGCATAAAAAGTACAAAAAGAAATTAAGAGTACCTTACAGAAAAAAGGTTTTAATAGCTCAAAATACTTGAAGTCAAAATTAAAAAGAAAGCAACTTGACCTGAAAGTTTTGCTTTTGAGACATGTCAGGAATTAGAGTATTTTTAGACAACTTGTGTGAACAGAATCAATGAATCTATATATAAAAGCAAGAAGAGGAAAGACAAGCAGATTGTAACTTCTACATTACTATAATTACAAAGTACAGAAAATGATTCAGGAAAGTTAAGAGTACAGAGGAAAAATCTGTGATCAGAGACAGCAAAGCAGGCCGTAAGTCTATATGGAAAAAATATCTTGGTAGCAGTATAGATATATTAATTGCTGGAAGGCATAACATTGTAATGACAAGTAAAAAAAGCAGTTCCACAAAACTTATGGTTGTGCATTAGGGAAAAAGTGAATGTACTCCTAGCACGCTGGAGGTACACTTCCAGTTGATCAGTTCATTAGACACAGAATATGATACCTAAAATATCTGTCCAAGGGATGAAAAGTGGTTAATGACTTTTCATACCAAAAGCAGGCCTTTTCACTTCATTCTTTATCTCTCTTCAAAGTGAGAACTAGCCATTTCTTCCTGTTCTTTGGTTTTTGTATTTTCATCCCAACTTCTAAAGTTCCCTCTTCTGCAGCTTAGTTGCCTTAGAAACCTTTGGAAAGGAGTTTTAGGAATAGATTTTTGGAAAACCAGTGTACTATATGAACCACCTCTCCATTATTCACATAGCTGATGACTTTGTCAAAGAATTCAAATAGGTTTGTGCGTTGTGGCTTCTCTCCCTTATTGTGATTCTCAATAATTTTCTTTGGAATATATAAACAAACTCACATCTGTAATTTCTCAGCTTATCCCAGAGACCTGTCTGAAAATTAGTAGCACATTCTCTGCCTTTTCATTTCTTTGTACCTGAAGTCGACTTCAGCAACAATTCATGTGCCAGTTTGCACCACTGCACTTTCCTACATGAGTTCCTTTCACAATATTGGGCAGAGACTGTCTTGCCCAGGTGATATGCTACTTTCCTCTATCCGTCTGCTCCAAAAACTTTCCTGCTGAAACCTTAATTTGGGAGAGTCCCTCTGACCATTCCTCTCAAAACAAGCTCTAGGGTGGGTGTAGGAAGCCCCCCAACTCCACTATACCAAACGCTACTGCAAAGAATTAATTTAGATTGTGTGCTACAGCCTTATCTTATCTGGGCATGCCTTTTCCACCCTGATCATCTATCAGCCTTTCTGAGTTTGGCAGGCTGCTAGCTTCAGATGTGATTGAAAAGACTTTACTACTGCTTTTTTAAGTCTTTAGCAAGTTGTCTCTGAAGGGTATTTTTTGTATGGGTGTTCTTGAAGGTTTGGGGACAGGAAGGCAGCCTTGTTAATTTTCTGTTTAAATAACAGTTTATGCTCTTTTGTGTTTTCCTTTATTGTACAGAACATTCATTCATGAATGTGTTGCTTTACTTTAACAAATCCCTTTTTCATGCTGTTTAATCACATATCCTCTGTAAAAGGAACTGTACTGTTGACATTGTCTTTTGTTGTTTCCTACCTGAATTTTATAGACTTCTGTTGTACCCTTGTGGTGGTGTGCTCCCCCCGCCTTTGAGCCGTAACCACCAGTGAGGTTTGTGATGGCTGCATCCAGCTTTTGCTGGACTTTGGGGGACAGATGACAATATGGTAGCCAACGGCTATCTGCAACAGTGACACAGACATCTTACTGGTATACAAATATGACTATAAGTCAATCATCTTACTCTATAAATAGTGGACAGCCCAGGACCTGTTGAGCTCACCTGAAATGACAGTGGGCTGCACGTGAGGATCTCCCCTTCAGTAGGGATGCCTCTCAAGGTTACTCCTTGAGGTTGAGAGAATCCTTATTGCATCACATACTCAGTAAGTGAATCAGGAATAAGTGCTGAAACTTTGAAATATTATCTATCTGATATAAAGGATTGATTGTGCACATACAATCCTTTAGACATAAACTGTTGACCAAGTCTGGGACTGGGATTGGATCCAGCCACACCTAGAGTCCTCTCTGAGAAGGAGTTTAGAAAGCAAGGGGGTCCTTCCTGAACCTCGTGACTCAATGGGAGGGTCTCCCTGACAGTTTTGTCTAACCCTCTCCTCTATACAGTAAATACTCAAGTGTAACTTGCCATGGAATCTGGTTAGGTGACTGTCATATTTACTGTTGAAATTAGTTAACTCACAGTTTTATATCAATGAAGTATATTGTTGCTTCTCTCCTACGAGTGAAGTGCATCTCTCCATCTGCGACAACCCTTTACTACAGTTTGACTGCATTCTTGAAGGATGTGCTGTCCCAAGCTATGAGCACTCTTTCATTTTCT
Organism: Nyctibius grandis; assembly: GCF_013368605.1. Classification (NCBI taxonomy): domain Eukaryota; kingdom Metazoa; phylum Chordata; class Aves; order Nyctibiiformes; family Nyctibiidae; genus Nyctibius; species Nyctibius grandis. Next base: position 29,363,355 of record NC_090659.1, read on the forward strand.
TTTGGTCTTTAATTGAGAACTTTTATTTCAAGTTCCAGGTGACATGTTCTGTTTTGGTGTAAGGGCATCCTCCCTTCTTGCAGAAGTCATCTCTTTTCTGTATACTATTTTTTTCACCTTTTTTAATTGATTAAACTCAGGGTTATGTGCATGCCAGAATCCTTTAGTGGACATTCAGAAGGTGTCTTTATCTCAATGATGTTAATTTTTACAAATCTTGAGATACTAAGGCTATTCCAGAGACTGGAAGACTAATATTCTTCTGTTATTAAAAACCAGTAAATTGTATGCATATCAAATTAGCCTGAACAAAAGAATGGGTAAGTTAATACAGGATGTATTCAGTGAAGATTTAAGGAAAGTAATATAATTAAAGCCAATCAGACACAGTTTTATTGGAAATAGGTTTTAAAAATAAAGTCATATATGCAGAATGAGGAACTGCAACAAGGAAAGCAGTGGCTCTGAGAAATGCTGGGGCCATAGCACAAAAGAAAACCAGTAGGAGCTCCCAAGACTAGTGCTGTGGTAAAACAGAACTGCTAATGTAGCTCTCTAGTGTGCAATTCAGGAAAGTGTGAATAGGAGGATTAAGGTTATTTTTATTTCATACAATGTACTGGCAAACAGGAATACGGCAAGCAATTCTTGTGTATGCATTTTTAAAAGTCGCTGAACAACGCTTTTATACTTGCAAAAAGACTACCACATGAAATATTTGTGTTGTGGAGATCAGGCTTTATGATGAGAGACTTTGGGCTCAATCTTTTCACCTATCTGAACAAGACTGAAGAGCTAATTTTATTAACATTCATGACTGTTCTAAATACAGGAAAATGCTAGATACTTAATGCTAAATCTCTTAAATCTATTGAGAAAGTCATTACAAGATCTTTTGGGAGAACGTTGAAGCATATCTAATGGAAATCAGAAATTAGACTCATATTTAAATGTCTTCCAATGCCAGTAATTAGCCACCAGAACAAACTGCTAGTGGATATCTTCAAGACTCAAACTCTTATCTGGAAGATAGGCTTTAGCAAAACATAGATTGCTTGACTGAAGTTGCACAACAACAACCAAACAGAATTTAAGTTCTGTGATATACCAAAGGTCATATTAGATGAACTAATTTTGATTTAATTTTGCTTGATATAATATAAAATTATAAAAATACTATCAGTCTGATATGGACTGCCTGCAGTTCAAAGATCTGCTTGCCTATGCTTCCCATGGTCACTGATAATAAACACTTCCCTGTTTCTGACCTTAATTGTAACACTCATGCAAATTCCAATTATTTAAGGGTTTCATAATCATCAGCATCAGCAGAATTTAAAATCTATATCCTTATAATTTCATGAGTATACATTTGTGTGATAAATAGTCTTCTGTGGCTTCATAAATGATCTCCAAAATTCGAAGGGAGTCTCTGATGCATTTCAGCTTTTGTACATATCATTAGCATTTCCCATCTCTCCTTTTTGGACTAGATAATACAAAATACTGAAGGGAATCAAATCTACTGTATTTCTCGCCAGTTTATTGAGTAATTAAATGTGGGTTTACAAGAGTTTATTGCATGTTTTTTCTGGCCAAACTTTTACTAGTCATTGATAACAGGGCTTAGGATAAGATAGATAACGAATCTGATCTAATAGGATAATACTGATGTGCGAATGTTTTGATGCATATATTTACCATCTTTGAGCATTCTCGGTCTCTTTAATGCCAACTTGCTTGTTATCACAATAACCCAGGATTCCTGTCTCAAAACCTGATGAAAAATGCATTGCAGTATAAATCAATGATGTGTGTTCGAACATGCCTTTGAGGATGGTTTCTATGTAACTGAAAATTCTGGTCTGTTTAATGAATAACTTGTAGTTTTGAATATATGGTGGATGAGCTTTTAATAAAAAATTAATTCAGAATATTTTTTAGCATTGTCTTTGTTGAAGAAAACCAGTTACGAATCAATGATATTTAAAATTCTGAAACAATGTGATAGTCTAAGAAACTAATTTGCCAAAATGCCATTTCCATTCAATCTGTGTATATATATTGATTCTGTTACTATTTTGAATCCAGACAAGATGGGATTAGGTAATGCAGTTTGTTGACAGCAGTTGAATCTGTTCATGATTTGCTTTGTCTCGATATGAACAATGACTGGCATTTCGGCTAAAAGTCCAAATTTCTCATTGATTTGAATGCTACTGGGATTGACCACCTCATGAGATTATTTGTAAGGCATTTTATTCTTTTTAACATAGGAGGAAGCTCTTCAAATTGCAAAGTGTGGTTCTCCTTAAAGATTAACAGCATACCTGCAGCACCAGAAAGAAAGATAGATGTGAAATGCAGAGCTCTGGTAAGATTACTCTAAATATTTAATTTTGTTCTATTGTATTAGTAGAAAAACACAATTTTTATTGTTGATCTGGCTGCTATCACAGAGGATTAATCAATTTTATTAAGTGACCACACACAATCACTTTTTGAATAATAAAACTCAATACTTACTAAGACCTCATTTAGGCTCAGTGATATGAATTAAAATGAATGCTTGGAAAAAAATGTCTTCTTTAACCTGTTTGAATAATTTAATTTTTATTCTGCTGACATCTGCTTCTAATTTTGGATCTCAGATAAGGTTGTATTCTATAAAACTTCAAGCAGTTTCTGTACAGTCCACAACAGAATAAGTCTCTTTTGGTACCCTCCTTCCTTATACACGCCAAATTATTATTGTCATTTAGATTTCATTAATCATTGGTATGTATTTAATCATATTTGTATTACTAGATAAATACATACTTTCACTATTTAAAATTACTTAAATTGTTAGTCGTTTTAAAAGAACGATTGCATCATGTTAAGTTATGTATTTTAAATCACTTAAGTAGGTAAACATAACTGTTTAATATGTTTGCTTAGTTGATTTTTTTTATTCTCCAAAGATTTGTAATTGTATTTATCTTTGAATTATACTTTGTAAGGTTTTTATTTTCAGAGCTAATATTTTTCTTATCTTCTGTAAATTATTTGCTTTATCATCTAGATGTCCTGCTTTCTGCATGAGTTGTAAGCAGCTAATACATACTGACTTTAATAATGGATGATGGTAGCAGGTTCTATGAATAGAAATGACTGGTACGGTATTTTGCTGAAGGAACATTTTTGCAAACAAAAATGTGTTATACAAGTACTAGAGGATTACTTCTTCTAGTAACAGAGGCTGGGAAGGGAGAAGAGTCTCCTCAGTTGATTTTACATCTCAGCATGTGTTTGTGTGGGGGAAAAAAATCCAAACAAATAAGCATTTCTCAAAATATTTACAATATCATTGTTCACATATGACTTCTAGTTTCCTCTTCTTTCTTTGAAGTGTGGTATCCTGATTGTGAACTACTGTAGGGCTGAGAAACAGATAATGGTGTTTTCAAAATCTTGGTGTTGGGTGAGCACAGTGGTAGGGAGGTGGCTGGTGCTGGTAAGAAACACAAAAGCTCAACTAAAAGAGTTTGTGATTTGAGATCTTGAAAAGAATAGTATAGTCTTTTGTCCTACAGGATCATGCATTGTCTTGTATAATTTTCTGATCTGAAAATACTGTTAAAATGGTAAAAGGAAAAGCTAGATTTAAAGTATATTATTGACTCCTATTGTATAATAAATTCTCAAGGTGCATTTTAACTCTGCCTATAATTTTTAATCTCAGTGAGTATGAAAACTTGCAAAAAACACTTACAGTAAAATCCAACATATTTTTACAATGTATAGGGCTCTGAAATTCTTGACCTGAATGAGGATAATTCCTTTCTAGGAAGATGAAGGAGGTAAAGAAGTAGCTATACCTCTTCTTCAGATCTCTATGGAAAATCTCAAAAACATTTTTATTGATGATTTTTGAAGAAGAGACAAAGATTTTTGACTAAAAAACAATACATGTGGTTACTATCACAGAATTGCTGTTTCTGAATTACGGAATCACACAGAATCAATCACAGAATCAATCAGGTTGGAAGAGACCTCTGGGATCAATGAGTCCAACCATTGCCCTGACACCACCCTGTCAACTAGACCATGGCACTAAGTGCCATGTCCAGTCTTTTCTTAAACACATCCAGAGATTGTGACTCCACCACCTCCCTGGGCAGCCCCTTCCAATGTCTAATGACCCTTTCTGAGAAGAAAATTGACTGGTTACATGTCAGGCAGTTGATTTTGGAGTGGGAGAGATTTCTGTCTCTAACGTAAGTGACTGGGATTTTTCTAGGTAATGTCTCACTATAGACAGTCACCGTGACACTGATAAAAAGAACTAAGACAGTCCTTGACTGCCAAAAAATGGTCAAATACAAGCAGAAAGCAAATAATACTGGTGGTACTGCTATTAGAATGTTGTTCACAGATCTGGTTCTTGGAGGTTAAGAACTGAATCAAAATACTGGAAGAAAATAAAAAAAAAAACCACTAAAACCACGGGGAACTGGAAAAACAGGCCTTGTCATATGAATGCTAAGTATTAGTTTGCCAAAGAAACAATGGAGAAGGAATGTGATCATTCACTAAAGCATATTGAAAAGATAGTGATGGTCTCTCAGTTTTCCTGACCAATATGTATCACGAGCTAGTGGCCAAAAATTTAAATCTGAGAAATATTTAATCTTGTGTGGAATGTGTAATGAGAACAATAATTGGAAGATCTTACTGGTGAAAACAGTAGACAGAGTCTTGTGAATCTGAGGACTTGAAACTGCTTCAAAAGCTGTTAAGTTTTTAAAAAGCGTAGATACCTGGTACACCTGATACATCAGTGAGTCAGATTTAATGAATGCATTGATCTCTTCTTGACATTGGAATCTATTTTCTTCCTTGTTGGCCTTTGGAAGGAAAAGGATTAGCAACATTTAATTTAAAATACTCTGAACTTACCAGACTCTCTAGGCACAGCCTATAAAGAGTTAATTGGGCAGTTCAGACCAAGGTCTGAACCTATGGTATGAACACCGGACTTGTCTCCAGGAGTGGTTGGAAATGTCAAGGGGAAAAACAAAAGTATGTACATACACCATGGTACTTTCACAGCTTTTAAGGGTTTTCTGCTCAGGCTTTTTCCTGAGCTGCCAGGTCTATCCTTAAACTTATGTATACATTTAGTATTCATAATCTCCTTTGACTTTGAATTTGAAGTGTTTACTGACCACGGTATAGGAACCATTACCTTTATTTTTAGCTGTGTTCTTTATTTTAGTTTGATGCTCCCTAGTTCTTAAATTACAGGAGTCAGGGGACAGTTAAACTGTATCCAGGCTCTCCATGCTACTCATGATTTTGTAGACTTCTATGTATCCATTCTGAATGATCTCTCTTCCAAGATGGAGTGTATGATAAGGTAGTCATCTTCATTTATGTTTTCCACTTGGACCTTCATATTTTACTATTGTAGTATTTCTCCAAAAGTATTCCTTTCAAAAAGAAAAAAAATGATCAAACATGTATTGAAAGGAAGAAAATCATTTGGATTTTAGCAGTGCTTGCCCTCTAACTGCTTTACTTGATGCACTTTGAAGTGTGGCTATCAAAACCAAGCTTTCAAAACTTAGCTCTACCAGTTAGCCTTTTCAGTTTCTTATCAGTTGATATAAGTCAAAGCAATGATGAGATAATTGAGCAATATCTTAAGATTAGAATTTTTACTACTTTAAAAAATCCAATGCAGCATAAAAAATTAGATTTCCATCGATGACATTTTAAAATATTAGATGAAAAGTAACAAGAGTTGCTAAATCCCATTAACATTTTAAAGTGATTCATAGCACAGCAGCTCCTTATATCAAAAGGCAATCTATGGCAAACTTCCTTGATGCCAGTACTTGACCATACCAACCGTTTAAAGGAAATCTTAGAAGTGGTGTCAGGAAGACCTCATTATTTGTCCCAATCTCAAGAATCAAGCAAGCTGTCTTACGCATAACCTGCGATTACTGTTAGGAAGTATTGCAGTAAATATTTAATTGTGAAGCTCTGATTGTACAACACTTAAATAAAAGAGGAGATTTTTCTTTTTTTTTTCTTTTTGTAGAAGAATTTAATTTGTCAAGTAAGAGTACAGCTTTTACTTTAAAGAAAGGAGCATAACTCTGATATGAGGTTCCCTCAATTCCTCATCTTCTCCTGCCCAATGTGTGCATGGCAAACATTCATAGAGTTAAAAACAGTGTTGATCTGCTCAACATGCAGGAAGCTGTAAGAACTAATATAAATATTTCTCAGAATGGGAATGAAGATTCTAATGGCCAAGACCTAAGCATAGCTCCTAGTGCAAGAGCTGGTAGGGTGAAGTACAGTGTGAGAAGGCTTTAGTTTTTATAGGTAGATCTCCCTCCTATTCCTAGCTTTATTCCAACTATTAAAAGGAGAACAGTGAGACTGAGCAGTGAGTGAGATCCTGAACTCATAGGAGGGTCTGATTTAGCTAAGTTTCATTTTGGGGAATAATGGTATATTTTCCTATATGTAGTCTCCATCTTTTGTGTGTTAGATCACTTTGACTATATCTTCTAAATAATTAGGCGTTAATCTTTGAATTCTTAAAACACTAATTAAACATGTGTGCAACTGTAGAAAGGAATGATACTTTGGCTTATTTGCATGAAACATCTTTATACATTGTACATAATAGCGATAATTAATCATTTAATGTACAGAACTGTAAAGAGGCTTGGGATTAGACCCTGAATCTTCAAGAGGCTAGAATTTTTCAGTGGACTACTATGTAGTTTAAATGCAACTTGCATTTTCTTTGAGTGATTTTGTTTTTTATATATATCATACGCTTGAGAATGTCTACAGAATAGCTCAAAAATCTTGAGAAGAGAAACTAGTTCTCTAATCAAGAATGTGCTTTATTGTTACAGTCTGATTAAATAGATAGATTAATCAAGATTCCTGATATATTTAATCTAGTAAATGGTCTTTAAGAAATACATGATAACCAGGTAAGTATATTTTGCAGCCTTCTATTAAATGAAAAGAACTTATCTTCCTGCTTTTATATTGAGTACTTGTGATAAATCTCATTGTACCATCAACCATGTACATTTTGTGTCTTCTGACAGTAGCGGTAATTTTTTGTTTTGCCGAATATCTCGTGTTTTTACTACAACCATATATCACATCTCTGAGAGAAACAAGACAATAGACTCATTCAGTGAAGACATCAACCAGATTATAAGGAGTTTCAGTGATCCACGTTGTAAACCATGTAGCTTGCTGATCTGGAAATTTTTTCTAATCCACTCATCACCGTTCTGGAAATGAGAAGAACCTTACTGAAATGGTGAAGGATTAGCCTGATGCAGGTTTATTTCCTAAGCCCCATGTACATCAATAGAAATTAGAAGAATTGGTGAAGTCTGGAAAGGTTGTAAGGATGCATTGCAGCTTTGAAGGATTTCTGCCTGCCTTCATTGTTAAAGCTTGGTAAACAGGGGAACCTTTACGAGTGCTTAGATGATAAGCCTAGTTTTCAGAGGAGGGATATTATCAAGTATTGTTAATACTGAAATAACCCAGTCAATCCTAATGCTGCTTATAATAAACATTCCAGCCTTACCTTACAACTTCATCAGTCACTGCCCAGCTTCAAACTCTATTTTTTGCCAGCTGTCAAAATGAAAGCAATCAGTCTAAATTCTAAGTACACATGTCTTTTGACGGTGTCCTTTGCCTTTCAGTCCATCCTGAAAAACAGTTCCGGCAGTTGGCACTGCTGGCCTATAGAGAACATTTCCCCACAGGCATTAAAGACTCCATCAGTTGTGCTACTTGTATAAACATTTCCATAGCACTGTGATGGAAATAATTCCAGTAAGGAAATTTCAAATTTTTGAGGCCTCATTACCTGTTCTATTCTATTGTTTTGAAAAATCTCTCTTAAGTTCTGTTTTGTTCTGCATGATGTAAGGGAGATTGATGTTGGAGACTTGTCACCTTTGGCCTCCACCTCCACCAATGCAAATTTCAGGTTGCATTTCATCCTGACAAAGATTGTCAACCCTATTAGGGAAGTGATCGTCCCCCTGTACTCAGCACTTGTAAGGCTGCACCTCGAATACTGTGTTCAGTTTTGGGCCCCTCACTACAAGAAAGATATTGAGATGCTGGAGTAAGTCCAAAGAAGGGCAATGAAGCTGGTGAAGGGTCTAGAGCACAAGTCTTATGAGGAGCGTCTGAGGGAACTGGGGTTGTTTAGTCTGGAGAAAAGGAGGCTGAAGGGAGACCTTATCGCTCTCTACAACTACCTGAAAGGAGGTGGTAGTGAGACAGGGGTCAGTCTCTTCTCCCACGTAACAAATGATAGGATGAGAGGAAATGGCCTCAAGTTGTGCCAGGGGAGGTTTAGATTGGATATCAGGAAAAATTTGTTCACCAAAAGGCTTATCAAACATTGGAACAGGCTGCCCAGGGAAGTGGTGGAGTCATCATCCCTGGAGGTATTTAAAAGATTTGTATATGTGGTGCTTAGGGACATGGTTTAGTGGTGCACTTGGATGTGCTAGCTTAATGATTGGACTTGATGAACTTAAAGGTCCTTTCCAAGCAAAAACATTCTATGATTCTATCCAGCAGTGTGCCCAGATGGCCAAGAAGGCCAACAACATCCTGGCTGTTATCAGAAATAGTGTGGCCAGCAGGACTGGGGAATTCTATGATTCTATTAAAAGAGATCAGCTAAAAGCTAGTTCAGGGAAAAAGGAAGAAAGTACTCTCTGTGGTCATTGTCTGCCCAGGAGTTTCTTCCTTTTTCTTTCATGAAAACATTAATGTATTTTTAGTGCATTTTTTCTTTTCTGGAGCAGCCTGTGGCAGTCTAATGAATCTCAAAGACAAAGAAAACAAACCTGCAACAGAAGAGATGGTACAGGATGCAGAAGTGTATTTTCAAATGTATATTTTACTTTAAAAATAATTCTAAATTATATTTCAATAATTCTGTGGGTTTTACTCTGTTAGTGACTTCTAGATAGCACAGGCTAAATCAGACTGTTGTTTGTCAGTAGCTGACAGCCTTTCATTATGACTTCTAGAAATCAGGCTGCATCTTTTTCTTATGTGTAATTACAAAAAAGATGTTGTGATTTAGCATGTGGAACTAACATTTCTGTTGATCAAGAGAATGCTGTTCACTTGTCAATAGCTAAGTTGTTCTATAGCTCCAAGAGGAAGTGAGAAGCAACACACTGTTATTATCAGCTAGATCTGAAAATGCAAGTCAGAAAGCAGATAAGGAACTGTTCAGTTTGGAACTGGATTAACCTCAGCACAATGTAGCCTACTGTATAAAGAGAGGAGGAGCCATCCTTCAGACATCCTTTTTTTTTTCCCAAAAATCCTACTGTCTTCTTTAGAGGGCAGACTGAAAAGGAAGGATGGATAGCATCATGGGATTCCTACTAGTCCTACTGCTGGGGCTGCTCCTCAAATTGTTCTCACCCAGCTCCAGAAAAGATTTTGCCTTTTAATGGACAGACAAGCTGTAGATCAGAAGTAACAACACCCTTACCAATTCAGTGATGGTTTTTATTCTCCTAGAATATATTTGGTCAGGGAACGGTTTCCTTCAAAAATCATGGCAGACCTTTAGCACTTGGGAATCATGCTTTGGGGACTGTAGAGATAGTGTCCATCTGTGGGCTATGTTAGTCTGTTTTAATTCCATAACTTTCACAGAGAGCCACAACAATAAGAGATCACACAAAAGACATGTTAATTTTCTCTAGAACATGCCTCTTCCCTGGCACCTCTGCTTCTTTTGTTTAATTATTTGAAGGGAACCCACAAGGAAAGATACATCTGTGTTAGCCTTTCAGTTCAGAGCAAGTGTGTTTTTCATGTGTCTCTCCTGATCATCCCCACTTACCGCACTTTCATTTATATCATACAGCAGTCCTGGAGTGCATGAAATTAATCTCTTTTGGGTGTAACTTAACTGGAGAATATTTTCCAGGTGCTCACCTAGTGTTCTTCAACCATTAATGGGTGTTTAAGTTCATGTGAGCGAAATAGAACTACTCATAAGCAAAATATTCACAGGTGCTTGTGCTGTGTGGATGCTGGGTCCTCACCACCAACTGTTTTGCTCTACGTGCCTACTCCTTTTGTGTCTCACTACATGCTAATATAGATAGACCATAGCACCCAAATCTTTGTAACTCTTCCTCTCAAAAAAGACTGCGTCATGTTTATTCTAACATGAGTTTGCATTTTGTGGGAACCGCCTTATGTCAATAGACAAGTATAATTTAGAGAGTTTGTTACAAATACGACCAGCGTTAAAGCAGATCCAATTTAGAGTTTAAATTATGTCTCAATGTCTCCTTTATTAATTTTTTCATTATTTATTTAATTAAAAGTAAAAAGTATCCAATTAAGAATATTTTTTAATTAATGTAACTTGGCAGTTGAAGAGAGTGACACACTTTCCATAGCTGTGGTACAGTAATTGTTCATAAATCCTAAGCTAAACTGTAATCTGAATATTGTTATACATGGCTGATACTTGGATCATGTTCTCAGAAACTGAGTAACCTGAAGTTCTGAACCATGTCCTAAGACCAGCTTTTAGAATATTCTTTCATAGCAAATGGTAGCATAAAAAGTAACATTCTGTTAAAGAACCATGGCAACATGGTTTGTGGGAATAAAACAAATTTGGGAAGGTGGTAATTATTAATCACTCTAGCTAAAAGCAGTTTAGCAAATAATTCAGACCAGAACATATTTGTATAGCCCATTAACAAAAAACCCCCAGGAATTATCAAAAAGAGGGTAAATTATTAGAAATATTAGAATGTGAGTGAAAATTTTTGATAAATATATAGCAGCTGCTAACCCCTTTCTCTCTTCCAAACAGATGCATGAATCAGTTCTGTGATATAAAAGCAGGAAGCTAATGTAGATCACAAAATGACAGCTGAGCTGTCACTAACTGACATTGAACAAAAATGAAAGATTAGATCTAAACCAAATAATTAGAGGGATGTTTCATCTATGCTAGATGAGTGGTCATATATATGAAAAATAACTGTCAAGTCAAGAAAGAGAGTAGCCTTGGATATTTGAACTACTATGTCACTTAGTCCATACCGCTGTTGCTAGCCCTGGGGCTTATGAATCAAAACAAGAGGGTTTTTTTCTCGACCATTAGACACAGCAAGTCCACAGAAAATTTTTTTTAAAAAAATTTGTTCACTAACAGTATCTGGAGTACAGGTTATACAGCTTAGCAAATTAGGTATTAATGCAACATCACTGAAAGGAAAACAATGTTTTAACTCTATTCTCTGAATATATTTCTGTAATGATTGTCTTTCTAATCAGTGGAACTTGTGCTAGATTTTTAGCTCAAGACAAAACATGGTTGTATATACACTCTGAAGGGTTGTTTTATTTGTTTTGTTTTGTTTTGTTTTTTTTTTTAAATGATAGTGAGAGGAACCTGAAAGAGTTAGAATTTCTCCAAAAAATGTAGCTATCATCTTAAGTATAAATTTTCAGACTATTTTTGGAGGCTCTTACAAGTGATGATCTCTGAATTCTTCTGCAGGAATATAACCTTTAAAGCTGTCCTGGTATTTTTCTGGGTTGCCAAGAAAATTGGTGGTACTGCCACTGTTTTTCCTCTCAGTGACTGATGTGAATTAGTGAGTAGTGAGAACTCACTGCTTTCGTTGTGTAATACAAAGGAAAAGGGAGAAGAGATCTTTATTATTCATTCCATTCCTACGAAGTTTGTCTGTCTGTATAACAGAAAGCTGTATCTTTTACTTAAAACTAATTTGGCAGGGGCACTACTGCTCTCACAAAATGTAGCAATAACCCTGCTTCTCCAAAATAGTATTGTTGTGTTCCTGTGATCAGAATACTATTTAAAAATGCTGGAATGAAATTCAAATACTACTTTATAGATGTGCATGTCTAGAATATGGGTTGAAGCAGCTAGCTGCTGTTTTTTTTCTGCTGGATTTCTATGGATAGTATGCACAACTTCTGAAACGGCAAATGATAATTAAATGGCATCATTACAATGAGCAACAAGTCTGTCCACACATACAAACCTTCTTAAACAACATCTGAATCAGGAACTTCAAGTAAGTATATAAAACTAGTTGATTACAGATTTGATTTGAAAACAGGTGCTGTGTTGAAGTCTGTAAAACTTTGTTATTGCTTTGAACACTTACTCTTTATCAGTTGTCTATTTCATGGGGAAAATTCTAAGTGTATATTGCTGGTTCACTGCGTCAAGAGACTTTCTAATCCATCCATATATTTCAAAAATAGTATTGGCTGTCTTGAGAGGAAGTATCTAATATGTGAGCTCCAAGCAGGACCTGTACAGCAGGAGATAAGCCAGAGGGGAAGGTCTGTTTTGAACAGTGAATTAGTTTCTGCTTTAATAAAACCAAATGCCTGCAAGGGATTGAGTTTGGTTTCCACGTTAAGTGTGGAGACAGTAGTTTTGTTTACTCTCTGCCAAATCTTTCTCTCTCTTTCTCTCTCTCTCTCTCATCCCTGAGGAGCCACGTGAGTACTCAGAAGTTGGTAATGTAACTCTGAAACATATGCTGCCTGCCCCCACTTCCATGAGGGTTGCTCTTGCTGAGATGAAACTTGTGCCACTGTTGCCATTTGTAATGGCTCCCAGATGCGTGCCCCTAATGCACTGCTTCTGTACTCTTCAGTGGTGATTTTAAAAGATCACTGTCACAGTCTTCACACTTAGCAAGATGTTTACATGCAGATCTAAGAATGAGCAGGGTGTTTCAATTACTGGTTCCAACTCTTTCCAACCTTCAAACCTCCTCATTTTTGGCAGTCTCTAGAAAAATGAATGCAACAGCCTGTTCTGTGTGATCTATACACAGCAGATGGTGACTGTAGGATGAATATAACAATTGAGAAACACTTCACTGGTATTTGCCTAAGTTTTAAAATTGAAATCTCAGGAGGATACCTTTTACTCTATTAAAAATATAGGACGAAATAATGGCTTATGTCCAGATACATCGGTATGCCAAAAAATTATATTTCAGGTGATTACAATAGCAGTCCTTTCCCTTACAAGATACTGCCAGATACTCAAAACTGAGCACACAGGAATAAGGAGAGATCAGTATTTGAAGTATTTGATTATATTCTTACTCATAAATCCATGGTTCTCTAATAAACACTTTCTTTCACATCTTTCCCATGCCACCCCATAGAGGGAGAGACTGCTTTCTGGGTGACAGCAGAACTAGTTGGACTGCATAGGGAGACCCAGAGAAGTGCAAGGGTGGGCCTTGGTTCAGGCTGCTCTAATTTTAGCTCTTTCAGAGGTTCTAGTAACAGATATCAGTCAATAATAACATTTATTTTGATGTTAATATTATTAATAAACATTGCCTGTGATATAGTGAACTTGCATTACTTTTTTACAGTAAACACTAAGGGAATGTGTGGGAGAGTTTTCTATTACAGATACCTCTAGTATGTCATATATGGAAGACAAAATTAATGCAACATTTGTGTGAGACAGTAATCTGTGAGCAAACTTCAAGGACTTAAAAGTTAACTTTGTTTGGAGCAAAAACTAACAATGAGAATGTTTTCTTTTTAAAGTTTATCTGAGTTTTTAAGTCATAGTAAGGCATAGCACTAGATAACTCATAGAGACTATTCCTTCAGATTTATACATATTTCCGGTTTCAGAAAAGCTATGAGCATTTAAGAATTTTTCTTTGCATTGTAATACTGATACTCTCTGACTCCTGAGACTGCAGAGATATGCCAAAAATAAAAGTTGGATTAAAAAAAAACAAGTGTCTAGGATTTGGGAGAGGAAGGTTTTTATCTGAGGCATTTTACCTGTCAATGTGAACTTATTTGTAATTTACTACTCTTGGAAAATTCAAGAGAAAAAGTATTCTCAGTACAAACCCTGACAATTTCAGTTTTGTTCTAGAATTATGTCTACCTCTATATGTTTTGTGCCAGTGATAATTATGGTATCAGTCTTCTAAATTGCAAAGAAACGTGCCTCCTTAAAAAAATCTCTTTTTAGACCTACAGAATAAGAGAGTTACATAGGTGTAAGACCTAAGACAGTCAAATTAATTAGCATTTCACCTCTGCTGATTGAATAACTTGATGGTAGGTGGTGTAGCCGAGATGTAAATGACCTCATTAGTATGGTCATAAAAATTCAATAAAATGATATATTATCAGAGTTGGTTACTAGTTTTAAAAAGTAAAGAAGTACTTTTAGTTAGCTCATGAGTTAACTCATGAGCTCACTCCCAACTCAGCATGAGTTGGGAGTAGAGGCACATAGTAGAATATTTGCTTCCACATGTGTAGCAGGAGTCCTTAAAGTTGATGGAAATATTGTAATAATTAGACATTACTGTTACTCTGCCGTAGTACTGTTAGGTTCTGATAGGTGGTTGTAAGTTTTTTTTTACCAAAAAACATTCTGAAAGTTTTTTCTGAAAGTCTTGGAAGCACTGGAATATGGGCAGTGCTGGTCACTGACTTTTCCTGATCAGTTCTGAGTGAGCTGATACCTCCACATTTCACTGATGTAACCTTTATCATGTTTGTAGTTTCATGCCAGAGGGATCTCTCTAACAGCACCACATCAAATTTTTAATCCAGGACAATATGCCCATGGTGAAAATATCAGTTTCAATGTCTAATAGGGTAAATTAAATGCTATTAGAATAAATTTCTGGAAGTAATTGTGTTGTTTCAGTTGCTGACTTCATTATGAATATGCAGAAATCATCAGTTCTCACAAAGCCTTTCAAAATCTGTTCTAATCTATTGGAATTATGAATTTATGGCACTATTGAAACTTAATATAGCACTTGAAAAAAAATCAGTGAGACCAGCAGAAAGTAATTGCAGCTGTTTGTTGTAGCATTACGTGGGTAGATACAATTAGCTCAGGAACTAATCTTTGTAGTTCTGTATACATTCAAAGTCCAGGGATAATAGTGCGCTTCTTTGGTAAATAAGAGAGTGACAAAGATTTGCTTAAATACTTAACCTGACTGACATTCACAATGACCTCTGTGGGTAAGATTTAGTCTAGATGTGAGAGAAATAATTGAAAAAGATGAGTTTTGCTAATTGTCTACCTGATATATCAGAAGCTGCTTGGAAACTGAAAGTATCCTAAATTTTACATCTTGACTTCCCTGAAAGGACTGGTTACAAATGGTGATTGACACTATTCTGAGGCTGATTTTGGGCAAGTATCTCTGTGTCATGACATGCTGGAAGAATTGCATATTGCCTTTCCATGAGACATAACTGACTCTCTGAAAATGCAGTAGTAGCTGACAGCTCTCTTGACTTCATTATCTAAGAGCAGTAAATGTCTAACTTAGAAATGTTGCACTTTCTAGTGCTTTTATTGAGTGATACTGACCTTAAGTATTTTGTTCTGGCATTGTGAATGTGACAGTCTGTGAAGAAGATAGAACATTCTGAAGAAAAGAGAAATGTCTCTTTTTGAGAGATACAGCCTGGATTTACTGACGTGTCAGTCATACGAAATAGTCCTATTGAACAAGGACTGTAAGTACATCTATTGATGCAATTCAGACTATGTTTTCCATCATTGGCACCTCATAAATTACACGTATCTGCACAGCAAAGTGACCTATAAGAATGATGAATAGGAGCTGTATCGAAACCTGTCAGTTGCTGAGTCATGCTTTCCAAAAATGTTGTTGACAAAGTAGATGTAAATGATTTTCCTGTAAAATCCTCTGAAGATTAATTTGGTCCTTTGTTATATTAATGCACTGGCAGATATCTCCTTCCAGATTGGCTGTGGTAACGGCAAAGATTAACCTACTGTTCCATTTTTTTAGTAATGCTCTCTAACATGATTCAGCTTTGATAAGCCAGGTTACTGTACCTGGTGACTTAGGTGAGCTGATCACTGAATGCACCAGCCTTCAGTACAGAGATAATTTCTTCATCTCACACTGCTGGATCTGAAAACGAAATCTGCCTGTGGTCTCGGGAGGATGGAGAATTATTGAGCTTCAGTCTACATGGCCTTGATTTCAAATGCAAAGCAATATTAAGATATAAGCACAGTTATTACTTCCTCAGTTGTGGGAAACTGGGTTATTAATTTGACATTGAGTCAGTCTGTATCCGCTTATCAGGTATGTTTTTTATAATTATCTTACTATAGCATTTCTCTTGTAATTCAACTCGTCTTTGCTACAACTTCTTCTATATATCTATGCCAAACCAGAAACATTATACGGATGGACAAAATTGGTGTGCATGGAAGTCCAAATATATGCATATTATTTAGTTCATTAGCTTTTCCTATATGTGTTACAAATTATTGTAATATCACTTTGGTGTGGGTTTCTCAATTTGCCTGATTTCTTTTGGTGGAGCTGAGGGCATCATAGATAGCTTCAGTCACAGAATATAATGCTTTTGAAGTCCCCTCCTTTCCTTCAATTTCAAAAAGATGCTTTTAGCAATCGTCTGCTGCAGAACATTGTTTTCCCGTTTTGTTTGCTTGGTATAATGTCTAGTCCTTATTGAGAGGTTAGCAGTGTAGTATTTTTCAGTCGATGAGCTTAGAATTATTGTAATAATTTATGAACTAATCGTCTCTGTATTCTGTTTTAGGGCATTATTACTTAGGCGCTAATGCGCATTTCTGCTAAAAGAAGTTCAGTTCAGTGCAATTTTTGTATGTAAATTTATATGTAAATTTACACCTGAAACTCATGGCACTGTTAGCCTCTGATATTAAATGTCCTGTGCACATTTCCTTCTTCTAGTTAGTTTCTTGTACTGTAATAGTGATAAAAATGGATTCCTTACTAGAAAGTTTTACAAATATATAATTTGCTTACGGTTTTTACTCCTAGTTTTCAAGTAGTTCAATTTGCTGTTCTCATAAAGACTTAATTGTTAATGAACAGTTGGTGCCTTGTTGCAAGCTGATATTTTCTAAGGCAAAATATGCCAGGTAAAATGGGAAAATACAGCATCAAGATAATAGCAATGCTGTGATTCTCTGTTGTCATAACCCTACATGGAAAGGAGACGGTTATCTTGGCAATTAGTTTACATCATTGGGGGAGGGGGGAGAAAGGGCTTGTACAGTGAGGGAGGTGGTTCACTTCACAAAGATCTGCTCTGTTAACTTACGAGTGGCTAGGAAGCTGTAAGGACTCACGCCCTCAAGACATAGGAGGTTAGGACTTCCATGCGTCTGAATGGTCAATGCGAGAAAGGCCCACCTGAGTGTGAACATGTGGGTCTGAATTAGAAGTGTTTGTGGAGAAAAGTGGTGAGGTGAGGTGAGATGCGTGTTGGAGGCACATTGCATCAAGCAGTTCAAGAGACAGCTCTGATTTCTAAAACTAATTTGACCAAACTGGGATGAACTATGTTCAGCATGGCCCTGAAACTCTGTCATCAACTCTGCTGATCAATTCACTTGAGCCTCTTTTGTTCCAAGAAACAGAAATGGCTAATGAGGATATAACAGGAGACTCTAGCTTAACTCCTACTACTGACATATAGGCACACCGATGGTGACACTGAAAGCTCTGATCATTCTGAGCCTATGGAAGATAGAAGGCCAAGATCTATTTTTTCAAGAATATTGCTGCCATTGCAAGTTCAGTCTTTTTTTGCTTGTCATCAGGTGCTGCACACAGAAAGAAGACACTTGTTACTTGTCAGTCTAGAAGAATAATTATTTGGACAAGGTCCTACAAAGGGAAGAATATCTGCTGCATTTTCTCACCAGGCCTACCAGAATATCTTTCTTACCACTTAAATGACTTGAAAATTTGCTTCTATAGCAATAGCCTGGCAAACTCAGGAGCAAGTACAAATGCTTTCTCCTCAAGGTCCATGGACTAGAAAAGCTGCAAACAAATGTGGAGTGAATGTCATCTCCTTAATGAAACCGGATTTTAACTGAAAACTATTGTGCTAAAGCATTAAGAAGTGTAGTTAGTCTCCTAGAAACTTTGGCAAGATAGTGCTTTTATTGACACCTGATGATGGTTAGAACAGGATTATTACTGAAGTTTGAATACAGAGAGGTGTTATGCATGGTAATTTTAGAATGTGTCCATCTTCCTGTAAGCTGCCTTGTCAAAGTTAGAGGAGGATTAGTTGATAGTTCAGTGCAGTGTATACATTAATAAAATGTAAAATTACATATTATAGACTTAAATCTTTTAGGTCCAGTTGCTAAAAGAAGAATGTAGAGAATGGGATGATGAGAAAATCTTTAGTGTAAAATATGTAAGGAAAATATTTCAGCAAACAGATATGATATCACAAAAGATAAATTGATGATGGTGAGCAACTTTTGAAGCAAAATCTTGATAACAGAGTATTACACCTATACATAGGCTCAGGCTATTTGTGTAGAATAAAGTGTAAGCCATCAATTGTTTTTTCAAGTTCCATAGAGAATAATGTTATCTCATATTTAAATTTTGGGTTATTTTATTTTATCTTATGTTAGACTGTTTTAAATGACCTGCACTGGATGAGAAGTGGGTCACAGCAAGTTCTAAAGGAATAAAAACATGACATACTGCACCAGAGTGGCTCCCTCTTGGGTATAGGCAGTCTTGATACAAGAAGCAGTTTGAGGAATGAGATTAATTCTCTTCTTTTTTCAACTTTTACATTTTTCCTCTTTCAAAATATTTGTAAAAAACACAACACTGAAATGTGGATCTAAATTAATGACTATAAATGTATTTGGAACTTGCCTATGATGTTAGTCCTTTGCATTCTTTCTGATAAAATGGTAGTTTCATGAAAAATAACACTCTTAGCAATTGCACGGGTGTTTTGCTATTTATCCTAGTACTATCCCTCCCTAATGATCCGTTAAGGCCTAGAAAGGTACAATATGTATACATTCTGTTGATTAATATACATGTGCTGTTATTACCAACCATGGAGTAGCAGATCTTTGAAATGTTCACAGCAATTCAAGGGAAATTTCCCGGGAAATTCCAGGGAAACACATATGAAACGCGGAATCAAACTCTATAACTCATTAAAGGGTTATAAAGCAGGTATGTTTATTAAAGCGCTGGGTGCAAGGGGGATCTCCCCTCCAAACTTGCACACCGGACCACAAAGTAAGCATCCATTTATTATGCAAAATATGCATATTCATTAATATGGGCTGGGTTATTACTATTAGTTCTGGGAATAGGTGTGACTATGGTAATTATTTCCAGGAGCTCATTATCATAAGTCTCCTCCTTCTGGCGCTTGCGCACTGTTATCTGGTGGTCATCTATGGGGGTCTTCAGGATGAAGGCTTGTAGTCTTCTTCACTGTGTACTCTCCATCTTTGTCCTAGAAAGCTGAGTTGGCTGAGCTTCTAAACCGCAAGACCAGTTCTAACCCGTTTGTGTACCAGCAGTTCCTCTTATCTATGCATTTTCTCTTGTTAGCAGAACTTCGGGCCTGTTATGTGTCCCTGCCTTCTCATCCCAAGATGTTTTTAACTCTTGGCTTGTTTTCCCGTATCACATAATCCTAGGCATTCATTTTGTTACTGGCAAGAGAACACTGTTTTACGTGAAGCTAATGTTTGCAATGTAAAATCTTCTTTGTGTTCAAGGTTACAAAGGTTTCTTTGATAGTTGCTGCTTTTTTCCTAAATAAGCAGTCCAATATTTCCTTTTTACTGTAAAAGTATTTCTTCAATCAGCATGTAGATGTTTTACTATAAAATTGTTATGAAGCCTTTAGCAATAAAAAGGTAGATAGATTTAGAAATTTGCTTACACCATTAAAAGCTATTAATCTGAGTTTTAAAATATTTTATGGCAAATTTAAATCCCATCTTACTGATGCAAGGCATTCGAATGATTTAAAATGTTGGTGTAATCTTGCCATCTGTAGAACATTAAATACGTTTTATGTGTGTTCCAGTAGTTATTTTCTATATATAGAAATTTACCAAATCATAGGCAGGCTCAAAGCAGAATGAGGCAACTGTGTGTAGGGTTGTAAAGTATTTCATGTTCAGTTTTTAGTGTATTATTAATTTTAATAGATATTGTATCTTTTTCTTCTTTCATATTGCAATTTGAATTATTTACTTTTTACAAAAGTATATGGCAAAATTTTGTTGTGAGAACCAAATCACCATATTTTAAAAATAAACCCCTACATTTTGAAATAAACTGCTTGGTTAGAGCAAAAGAAAGAGACCAAAATAGGGATAGAGATAAATATAGATACAGAGAAGAAAATAAATGTATTTGGTTTTGGATTTTGCATATTTTTTATAGACGAACATATATGAATAGAACATATGTATTTTAATCTGCAGGTATGCATCCTGAATTGTGATGGTGGACTTCCTTCATTAATATATTCCTTCCTGTCTAAAGTGTTTAGTTTCATAAAATGTATTGATATTTACGCAGGGTACATAGGACGGATTTACACTATTTTTAGCCTTACAACGAAGAAGGGGGTCACTGGAACACTGCTGAAATATAGAGGTGTTTCAAGGGCTGCTCAACAATTCACTGTAGCAACTGTGCAGAGTAAGCTGTCTCTGCCCAATTCCTGCTCATCGTAAAGGTGTTCCACGTGTAAAGTATGCATATTTATCTAATCAGGCCATAGTTTGACTCCCTTTTATTATAGTAACTGGAACTTCATATGCACGTTTAATAGTAGCCATGTTTTCCAGATGGTCAAGAAAAGATGGTCCCTGCCTGAAGTGTTCATAGACTTTAAACAGAAGGATATGGAGACCGCTAGTAAAGGAAATGGCAAAAAGGAATGAGAGAGGGAGTTTATTGTGGTGGTGGTGTTTTAATGTTAAGTATTATGATGAACCTTAAAATTTTAGAGGAATAGAGCCTGCAGAATTCAGACTGAATCATTTCCCAGCTTGCAAAGTGGACATTTTCAACTGTCTGTTCTTGGCTGGTGGGGGATGGCTTGGAGGGTTTACCTGGTGGGGATTACAGTAGATCTGCCTGTAAGGTGCATTTTGGCAAGCCTCAGCCATATCTTGGAAGGTGAAGTAGCTTGTTAGAATGCAGACTTGGCAGGAAGACTTGAACTTTTCCTTATTTATGGAATTAAAGAGTTTACAATTTGAAGATTGGCTGAAACGTCTCTTGCTGCAACTTCTCTTTTTTGGGTTAGTTCACACATGAAACAAAGGTGCAGACTGTGTTTGCATAAGTATAAATCATGAGTAAGCATGTTAACACTTGTTTGAGAAAGATCTGTTATATGTAATGGCTCATAATTCAATTTGTGTTCTTTTTCTAGGATACTACTGAAATTCATATTCCCATCACTAATCCTGCAGATAAAATTATTCAGCTGAGTGTGGTGCTGGAGAATCAGTCACTTTGTGGAGAAAAGGCTTTCACTCTTAGGCCCAAACAAACATTTTTGTATCAACTAAAGTTTTCTCCAGCTGTTGTTGGCACTTCAGATGAAAGGTAAGTTGCAAAGTTTTGATACTTGTGGTTGTGGCTCTTGTACTAATAAGTTAACAACTTTCATTGAAACCTTGGTCACTTGATGTAGATATCACCCTAAAAAAAACTCACAGAAGGTAATAAATGAAATTAAAAAATTGCCAACTTTAAATATATTGTATCCCAAACAGCAGGTTTCCTCTGAGGGGAAAAACCTGACGACAGGCAGTAGAATAACCCCTAGTTATTCTAGTTCACTAGAATTAAGTGAACAATGTTTTAGAAATCTACTTAATATTAGAATTCCTCTCTGAAAACTTCATATGAATTGTTAGTTTTGTAAATTTGTAGGTTCTGTAAAGAGAATAATATGATTTCAGTTTTCCTCTGAGAAGGAACGAAACTATAACAACATAACTAAAACCAGGTGAAGAATCCTTTAACAGTCTTCATATAAATCCGTTTAGCTTCAGAATCTTCCATTAATTAACAATGATCTACTAAATGAATATGAAAATTAAAAATTTTTCATTACATTGGAAAACCCAACGAAATCATGCAGGTATGATAATTAGCAATACAAAGACAGATGACGTCTTGGTCTTAGCTAAACCGGTTCAGCACGTAACTGGAGAGTGGAGAATTGCAAAGCTTATTTTCCTGGAATTTGATTAGCAAAGAATTGTTTAATTGAAGGGCTGGTTGAAAAACAGTTCCCTGTTTTTCAATGATATCGATTCACTGGCAAAAATACAGGGATGGGGACGAGGGTGGGATGGTGGTTTATGAGACAGATGACCTGTGTTCAGAGACCAAATATTTACAAAGCCAAAATCCATGTATTTCAACGTTTTGTTCAATTTGCTTGTATTGATTTTTCCAAAGACCAGAATAATGGCAGGTATCATTGTGCAATACCACTTTTGAGCAATACCGTTTTATAGAAATGAGTACTGTTACCACTCTAGTAAATATTTTTTTTCTGTGGGAATTTGTAGAAATTATGCATTCTGAAGCTGTGAATGAGAATAGACCTCATTTTTTCATACTGGATAATATTTCTGATATTTTTCAAACGCAGAATTTCCAAATAATAAAATAAACATTTGTTTTAACTGGCAAAAGTTTGGGCTCAGCTAATTGGTAGTCTGGGACTATATGCAAGGATGACATAAAGCACGCCTGTACATACTCAATACAATTATGCAGTACTGTGCTAGAAAGCTGTCTAATAGCTGCTTTAAATTGCAATAGCTTCCAAGGACTGCAATTACAGCTGGACAGGGGTACTTCCACATTACATCCACACTATTATCTTTCTTTCTGAAGCCATGCTTTGTTTCCTTTGCTATGATAGCAGCTGGGAAGAAGTGTTATAAAAGTGTTTGTGGCAGGTGTACCTTTTCAAACGGGTGATTCTTTCCTAAGCTGTTTTATGCTTACTTTAAAGGCTCTGTTGGCAGGGGATAGTCTGGAACCATAAAGTCATGGAACAGACATAGCTGTCTATCATTTAGGACAAGAACTAGTCCTTAGTGGGTCATGGGTTTGCACAGTGCATTTCATGTAAGTTGTTATATGCTTACAGTGCATTGGTTTAATGTTATTATGTCTCTGCTACTCAAAAAAGCAAGAAATAGAAAAAGAAATCTGCAATAGGAATGTGTTAGAACATCTGTCACAGAAATATACAGCTGTACATATCTCACCTAGAAGCAAGCAGTTTTCAGTCACGATGACATTTGATTGTATATCAAAACAATATATAGAATATTCCTTTGAAGCATATCTCTTTGTCACGCTCATATAAATGTATCTATATCTATTCCTCAGTTTTCATCACTACATTTGAAAAGATTTTCCTTTTGAAAATCAGTGAATACTATTTCTATTCCTTTGTCCTTTGAGTTCAGAATGTCTAGAAAGGAAATATTGTGACATTGAAATGAAATTAAAGCTTGCTCTTGTAAGTTAGCGGTTGAAATGCTTTTAAGTTGTATTTTTTGAAAAAAAAAAAAAAAAAAACTAAAAAAAAACCAACAAAAAAAATTTTATTCTAAAAAGTTAAGAAAGATGAAGAAGAGATTTTGTTGCATCAGGAATTGTAAATATTATTAGTTTTAGTACCTGAATTCAAATACCAACAAGAAGTATTATGGGAAAACTGGAAGCTCATTAAAGAAGTCACTGTGTTGAACTCATTAGGTTTTTCCTGAATTTTAATCTGTGCATTTTTAATTTTCTACAAAAAATCTGTGTCATATTAAGCTTATGTATCTGTTTTTAGTGTCATATTCCTGTCAGATATGGTTGGAGAGTTTTGGTATGCACTGAAGTTGATTGTAGAGAAACCATTGCCGACTAGTCTACCTGAAATAAAATGTGAGCTTGGAAAGTAAGTATGTAGTTCACAGCGCTGAACTTGGTCGCTGGTTTGAAGTATGGAAAATATATGAAGAGTTTGCATTAAAAAGCCAGAATAGTGCTGTATATGTACTATATTAGTTTGCAGATAATTTTCATAGATATATGTGTAAAGTAAAATTCTCCTAGCAGAAAAACAATTGAAATGGAATTGTAGCCTATATGTAGATTTCCTCTGAAGTTTTTATATAGAAATCACTCTGAAAATACTGCAGAATGTAATCATAAAGATCCATAATAGAGAGTTCTGTGGGTTTGTTTTATTTTCTGTTTCTTTTCTCTTTCTGAACTAGGAATATATCTGACAGTCCTGCTTTACAAATGCTTGTATACCAGTTGTCAATTTCTTTTAACCTCAAGAAATTGCAAAGTAATACAACTTCTATCCTGCAGATCCTGGGGTTAGACATGGTTGGAACACTGCAAGTGTTAAGAAAATGAGCTACTTAGAGCAGACAGAGATATGAACCCAATTCTCATCATCCTTCAATAAAATTTAATCTTGCATTTCAATAGCATAATTTTCAGTTCTGACTTGCAAGAGAGAAATCAAAATATTTAGGATAAGACTTTCAAGAATCCCAGAATTTCAGTAGTACTCTTCTACCTATTATCTCTGGTTAGTAGTAGGTTCTGTGGACACACTGCTCTTCTGAATGCTAAATTCCACTTATCTTTGACTAAATCTATAATTAATATACATTACAGACTGAGAAAAAAATGTTAGAGAGTACAACAATGAAATTTTACCTGATTAAATTTTAGTGAGCAAATATATTCTGCTGTTCATATATGATGCACAGACCAGAGTTAACTGGCAAAGCCTTTGTTACTAAGTTTTTCTAAGAAAATCTGTAGGGCTGCTCATTTCCTCGTTTTTACTTTGAAGTTCTGGGCTGACTGGAGTAAAAAACGTAATTTTTCTCTACTACATAGGCTGACACTGTCAGGAGTTAGAAATAACTTAAAACCTTTCATTCAGACCCTCTGGTGTTTGTAATTTTCTCTAGCATGCACTACCTGTGAACTACCTGCACAAGTGCTCTGGCTGAGAATGGCAAGTCATCCTTTCCTACTGCAAAGAGAATGCATGTTGAAAAGGATTAGCTCCATTAATTACAACACTTGCCTGTCAAAACTATAACATCAAATTCATTGAATTCCATGTTTTATTTTTTCAAATGAGATTTCTTTTCATTTTACAAGTAGATGCATGTTGTAATTCCTATGCATATGTAAATGAACTCATCTACATCTGCCGTGGGCAGATAGTGGTGAAAGAACAATGAAGTACTATTTAGTTTAATTACTAGCAACAGCAGCAACAACAATAATGTATAACAGAAAACTAACAGTAGTCTCTTTAGTATATCTTTTTATATATATATTATAAAACAGTATAACAAAACTGACAAACTTCTTCCTTTTCTGTTTGCATTATCTGCCATATTCTTGGTTTCATAAAGTCTCCTGCTTTTTGTACAGTTATTTCCTTCAACATTTTTTTTTCCTAGAAATTTATTTCTATTGTATCATCAGCATAATATCATCTTCTTGAAGTGCAAAGTTTTGGACAGTGGCAATCAATGATGGCATTGAGGTTACAGTTAAATTACTGAGAATTTCTATACCTGCTGAAAAGATGAGGTAGTCTGAGTAAAGTGGCTGCATTAATGTATGCTGAATATGTAAAGGCAATGCAGGTAGACATTTATGTGTTGTCTGTTTAAGAAAGGTATCAGTTTGTTTTGTTTTGAATGGGTGTGCTTCCTTGCTCTGTTCCAGAGACGTGGACTGTAAATGTCATAAAATGTTTAAAGCATTTCTGGTTGGTGAAGCTTTGTCGTTCTTTAAGAGACTAACTTCCATTCTACCACCTTTTCCTTGAATTCAGAAGAAGCATTATCATATGTGATATCCTTGATATCCTTCTAAGGATAATGTTTTTCATTATGTGCTCACTGCGTTCTTTTTGCTATCAATCTGAAAAGTTTAAGAATGTGTGTCCTTGAAGCATCACTTGGAACTGGATTAGGAGCCAAGAACCCGTTGATACACTTAGAATAAATTTCTATCCAATTCTTGAAAGAGAAAAGAACAAATTCTAACAGTTCATCTTTTAATCCTTCTTCAGATACCCTAACATTCTGTGTTTATCTTGGTCAGATCTGCTTTTCATTTCTGTCGAGGTAAATTTAACACATCCTTTAGCATATGCCTCTAAGCAAGGCAACCTTCTTGATATTCTCCATCTTCATTTATCCATCCTGTTATGGGCTCCACAGTGGAGTCATTGAAGATGAGTCGGTTGAATGATGTTCACAGTGCTCTTGAATTTACTGTCATATGCAACATTTTTTTCACAGTAGTCAATCTGTGTGGGGTGGCAAAGGTTCTTAATGGATTTTGATCACTTGAAGAACCTCTTACAGTTGAATAGTTGCTTACTGAAATTTCAGGTATTCCAACATAGTTTTCCCTTTTACCAAGTATTATGTCTGAAAGAGACCAGACAAAAAAGTAAAGGCTAGAGATGGTAAATATGAAAAATGGGAATTATCAAGTGAATCTGAAGTTCTTGTGTGAAAGTTTCCTGGTATTTCTCTACTCGCTGCTGTTGAGACCTCAGTGATACAATGCTTTGACAGTGTTAGTCAAAAACAAGCTTGCCACTCAGCTGCTGGGGATTTATATCACTGCATATGTTGGAAGGAGCCTACCTGCATACAAGTTTTAGGGCCTGAAGTTACAGTTGTAAAGCTTGACTGAAACACCTTCTCTTCTGAATGTTACTTTTTATATTTGCTTTTTCCTTTCTGATTTAGCTATGATTAACTGACTAATTTTTTCCAGAGGATAAATATGTGGAGCAGTCTGGCAGTTGACCTGCCACAGCTTTGACTAGAGGGAATATCCATTAAGTAGATAAATTATAGCAAAACCAATATATATATATCTCATTTTTCAAACTTTTCTTATTTACTGTTTTCACTGGTTCACCTTGAATTTCTTTTCTGTGTCCCTTGCTGCTATAACAAGAATGTGATTTATGGTCATATATCTTTGTTAAAGGCAAATAATACATTATTTTGATCAGAATAGAGGAATTTTTGGGAATCTTGAGAACTCTTTTGAAAATTGTGCTTCCTATTGAACATATCTTGTGTTTGTTTATTCTTTAATTAGAAAATAAAGGACAGTCTGTGAAATAGAGTGCCAGCTGATTTAATGCATAACATCTTTCTTCTGGGACAGCCACAATACTCATTAAACTATATAATCTACATGCGTAACATAATGATTACCATTATGCTATAATGAACATTGCAACAATTGTACAAAATGAAACAGATTTTGAGTCCATGCAGACGAAGAAAGACAAGGGAGGCAGACAGAATCTCCATTGAAATGACTAGTGTGGAACACTAAGTTTGTTTTGAGATCTCAAGGTTATAAGATGATCAAGAAGAATGATTGCCTAGTGGTACTAAATCAAAAGGTGTTGGCAGCATCAGTTAATTACAAGCTTTTTCTGTAAACCATTGCTTAGACAAAAAGGAGTTACAAATATGATTTATCTGATTACCAACTTCTGTCCAGTGCTTTTCCTGAGGCAGACTATGAGTCCATGGATAGACTACTGAATAATAAGACATTTGCTCTGGAAGAAGGGTCAGGTAACTTGGGAGGTCTATAGGGACATTGCCAGGTCATGTAGGGAGAAGATTAGAAGGGCCAAAGCTCAATTAGAGCTTGATTTGGCTGCTGCGGTCAAAGATAACAAAAAAAGCTTCTACAAATACATCAACAGCAAAAGAAGGGTCAAGGAGAGCCTCCACCACTTGCTGAATGAGGAGGGTAGTGTAGTGTCAGGGGATGAGGAAAAGGCAGAGGTGCTCAATGCCTTCTTTGCCTCAGTCTTGAATGTCAAGACCGGTTGTCCTCAGGAGACTCGGCCCCCAGAGCCTGAAGTCAGGTGTGGGGGGCTGTGTGAACCCCCCATAATCCAGGAGGAGACAGTTAGTGACCTGCTGTGCCAGTTGGACACCCACAAGGCTATGGGCCCGGATGGGATTCACCCCAGAGTAATGAAGGAACAGGCAAATGAACTTGCCAAACCACTCTCGATTATCTACCAGCAGTCCTGGTTAACTGGAGAAGTTCCAGCTGACTGGAAATTAGCAAATGTAACGCCCATCTACAAGAAGGGTCGGAAGGACGATCCAGGGAACTATAGGCCTGTCAGCCTGACCTCTGTTAAAGAAAATTGGCAGAGTCCGGGTCTCTAGGTTTTCTGGTTTTATTAAACAACTCAGAGTTGGACCACCACCGCAGTGAATGGTACCTGACTCAAATTCACTATCGGTTTATATAGAAACTAATAATCAATTACATCATAAACATTTCATAAGCTTCTGTTAATAATCCACTAACTATTTCAATTCCTCTTTCTTCCTTCGCCAAGAGTCCACAAAAGTCCATTCTTTTCCATTGGTTAGCTGATCTTTATGTTCTGGTTCTGCTCCGACTCCGGTCGACACCCCGTCCTCTTTCTTGCTGTGATCGGCGTCCTTAATGTTCTTGCCGTGATCAGCGTCCCGTCCTGATCCAGGTTGACCAGAGTCCGGTTCCCACTGCCAGTGTCTCCTAAACATTCAACCTTAAAAACAACTAAAGTTATATTTAAAACCTTATCTATACTAATTTTTATTTCTAAGTGTCCTATATTTCTTTTAAGGTAAAGAAAAGGTTAACCATACATCCCCTTTACTAAAACCATCACAAGGTAATACTTCTAGGCCTGCTCCTGCTTAGCTACTCATTAAGCTTTGATTGATGATTTGTTCAGTCATAGGTCAGGATTACACAAGGAGCTTTGAGAACAATATTCATGGATTGTGAAAGCCCACCTGTGTTTATTCAGATAGACTTATATTAATTATTCTGTTCTTCATTCTATTTCACCCCTATTGATCCCTGTCTCCCTAACTCATAAGAACTTTTACATTAATTATGTGAAAATTTCTATAACACCTCGGTGCCAGGCAAGGTGATGGAACAGATCATCCTGAGTGCCATTACACGGCACATGCAGGCCAATCGGGGCATCGGGGCCAGCCAACATGGATTCATGAAAGGCAGGTCCTGCTTGACCAACCTGGTCTCCTTCTATGACAAAGTGACCCGCTTAATAGATGAGGGCAGGGCTGTGGATGTAGTGTATCTAGACTTCAGTAAGGCATTCGACACTGTCTCCCGCAGCATCATCCTAGACAAACTGGCTGCCCGGGGCTCGGATGGGTGGAATCTTCGATGGGTTAAAAACTGGCTGGATGGCCAAGCCCAGAGAGTGGTGGTGAATGGGGCAAAGTCCAGCTGGCGGCCGGTCACTAGCGGTGTTCCCCAGGGCTCAGTTCTGGGGCCGGTGCTGTTCAATATCTTTATAGATGATCTAGACGTAGGGATCGAATGCACTCTCAATAAATTTGCAGATGACACCAAGCTGGGTGGGAGTGTCGATCTGCTGGAGGGTAGGAAGGCCCTACAGAGGGATTTGGACAGGTTAGATAGATGGGCCAAGACCAACAGCATGAGGTTCAACAAGAAGAAGTGCCGGGTCTTACACTTGGGCCACAACAACCCCATGCAGCTCTACAGGCTGGGGGAAGAGTGGTTAGAAAGCGGCCCGGCGGAAAGAGACCTGGGGGTGCTGATCGACAACCGGCTAAACATGAACCAGCAGTGTGCCCAGGTGGCCAAGAAGGCCAATGGCATCCTGGCCTCCATTAGGAATAGTGCAGCCAGCCGGTCTAGGGAAGTGATCGTCCCTCTCTACTCGGCACTGGTGAGGCCGCACCTTGAAAACTGTGTCCAGTTCTGGGCCCCGCACTTCAGGAAAGATGTTGAGGTGTTGGAGCGAGTCCAGAGGAGGGCGACCAAGCTGGTGAAGGCTCTGGAGGGTCTGACCTATGAGGAGCGGCTGAGGGAGCTGGGGTTGTTTAGCTTGAAGAAGAGGAGGCTCCGAGGTGACCTTATTGCAGTCTACAACTACCTGAAGGGAGGTTGTAGTGAAGTGGGAGTCAGCCTCTTCTCCCGGGCAACTAGCGGTAGAACAAGAGGACATAGCCTCAAGCTTTGCCAGGGGAGGTTCAGGTTGGACATTAGGAAGAATTTCTTTACAGAAAGGGTTATTAGACATTGGAATGGGCTGCCCAGGGAGGTGGTGGAGTCACCATCTCTGGATGTGTTTAAAAAAAGACTGGACATGGCACTTAGTGCCATGATCTAGTTGACAGGGTGGTGCAGGGGCAATGGTTGGACTCGATGATCCCAGAGGTCTCTTCCAACCTGGTTGATTCTGTGATTCTGTGATATACTTAAAATTTACTTTTTGGAACGAAATTTTTTTTTTGTTGGCCTTGGCACTCTGCATTATTTATTTGACTAAATGTTTTATTCCAAAGTTAGATCTACCGAAAGTAAGGAAAGAAAAGTGAGACATAAATCTGCAAATTAGGGCCTAGGAATAAATATGAAGCTGTGGTATTGGACACACTAGGATACATTTCTACATTCTACTATCTAAAAGTTAAGCATTAAGTTTAAGGCATTAAGTCTAGGCTTCTGCTGTAGACAATGAGAAGTGATTCCACATCTTAGTGATCTACATTAGGACCAATTCTCCCTGAAGATGTTTTTTCCCTTGTTAAGTATTGAGGGAGCTAGACAGTCCTTTTAACCAACTACTTAAACTAACTTCCTGGCAACTGTGGTACAGCAAGACAAATCCTGCCCTTATGAATGACCTGAATATTAGAATGGTTATTGCTCCTGGTTTTTATTGTTATTAATAATGTTAATTAATACTGTTAAATATATGTCCATACTAGAGGAAAAATACTAATGCAGTAAAACATAATTCTTATTTTAAAAGTACTCATTTTTCAAGAAAGAAAACAAGTGATGAATTATAAAATGCAATGGAAGAAGCTTTGTAATTATTAGTCATTGCATATATGTATTTTTTCCAGATGGGCTCGTCTATACATACCTCTCTTTAATCCTACACATGAGACTCTGGAGCTAGAAATTGTCAACAGCAATCCTAGCAATTTTTCAACTGAGACTGATCCAAAACACCCTGTAAGTAAGATTTCTGTGCTTTCACAAAAAAGATAGAAGAGAGACTTCTTTTCAAAACATATTGAATTGTGTATAGTATTGTGGGTTCAGAATACACAACATAGTCTCAAGTATTAGAAGCATTGTACATATGTATTCTAGAGATTTTATAGCTTAAGGACAAAAACAATTAAACTTGAAAAACAATGCAAGCTGAAGTATAGATGTTTTTTTCCCTGGAATGCTTTGTGGCATGGTTTTGAGAAGGACTGTAGTGTTGGTTGCAAATAACATTCAGGAGATACTAGAAGAAGTTGTAAACAAACCATCTGTATTAGAAGCTTCACAAGTTTCTAAGAATCAACAGGGTAACTAGGTAAATATTTAGATAAGTAGATAAAATGGTAATGTAAGAATATAGGAATATCTCATTGTCATGGCAGTTATAACCAACTTGCAGGGTTTATGAATAAGAATTTGACAGATCAACCACAAGGAAGCTTCAAGCAAATACCTGGAATCATTTTACTCTCCAAACTCACATTTACCCTGAGACTGATTTCTACTGAGAAAATCTTCATCCTGTTACTGTGCTGTAGGCTTCTTTTTCTTCCTCCATCATGGAAGACCTTCCATCTTGTTGCCTAACATTTTTGTCCTTTCAAGGACTGAGAATTGTACAGATGGGCTCAGCTTTCATATTTTCATTGAGATCAGCTAGAGTTCTAGATGGTCAGGATTCTGAAAAATATTTGTTATTGACCATTGATTAGCAGTTAATAGTACAGGTCCTATAAAGAACTCTTTGGATGTTATTAAAGATTAATGCTATTAAATATGTGTCCTTTTTATGATGGGGAGATGAGAAAAGGGAGGACAGATGCATGGAAACTCTGGTGCAAGGGGTTTGGGGAACCTCTTATTAGGATGTGAATATAGAGCCTTTGATGTGAAAAAAGAAAATGAAGAAACCTGTTATGGACAGCAAAGAAATGGCAACTGCACCTTTTCTAGACATGAGGAAGATGATATGGGGAAGACATACATCAGAGCTAGTTTATTTGTGCAAACTGTTATAAGGGTCAGAGGGAGAGGAATATTGTGATAAGATCCTAAAAGAAAGCTGAGAAGGCGGAAAATGGATTGTATGGGGAAAATAGAGGAATGCTATAAAGTCCTATAATGTGCATTTTTTGGGTTTCAGAAACTAAACAGCTGTCAGACTCAAATATGGCAGTACAAGGCCAAGTGTTCTTAAAAGGGGCTGTAAAAATAACAGCTGAAGGAGATCACACTTATTTACTGAACTGCCCTATATTTTGCATACATAGTATTACATTAAATTAAAAGTATAAAACGTGAAGTGTTCACTTAGTCTTTCTGTTATGTAATGCATACTAATACATGTTCATACATTACGTTAAAACTCAACAAGTGCTATTACTAATCATTTCATTAACTGGTATTTGAATAGGAGCTAACAAACATAATGGATGCAAACTATATTAATCATCCAGGAGTATTATACATGTTACGTTTAGGTCATTGGCACTGAAGTGGATTAGATTTAATTATAGTGACTTTTGGCTCCTGTAGATCGCATGTTAACCTTGTCCAGGTAATAACTTAAAAAAAAAGCCTTCTCCTTTCAGCTTTCCTAATTTATCACCAGAGATTCACATATCACCAATAACTACATTACATTGCTTAGGAAAAGACACATTCAACACTAACTGCAGTAATTTTCTTTCTTTTCCTTCTTTCTTTTCTTCTTAATAGAATACTCAGTCCTATATATAGTTTATGCATTGAATCCTGAAGTTTTCTTTGTGAATTACAGTAGTTCTTCCAGTTAAAGGATAGCTTTGGTGAATTTGCTATAAGAAACTACCTAATAATTATTTCATGTATCTGTCCCTTTTTGAACTTGTTTCTTCCATGTTTGGAGTGGTAATGTGATTTCCTTCACAGTTTTGATAACAAACGCAGGGGGTGATGTCTAATACCTACAGCTTCGCCTGAATATGTTGCATCCTTGGTTTAGTCCCTCCGTACAGCACTGCATTCAATTTCCAGAAGTTTACTGCTTGTTCTTATAAACTGTAACCTGTGTTTCAGGTATTACTTTATACTAACGCCTGTTTCAAAATCTTTGTGATGTGTGGAAGAAGATTCCCATTTTAATTATTCAAGTTTCTGCTTTCTTTAAAACAAATAACACTTTCTTGTCAGCAGAAAAATTCTGATTTGAGCCATCCTCAGATGAAATGCAACAATCAAGACCAAATTATTAAAACAATAGATTGAAGATGGGATTGTCCAATAAAGATAAATAGGTAATGTTTGAAGAGAATTAGTAGTCAGTTTAGAATTCTGCATATTCTAAATCAGTAATTTTAATATTTCATGTAATTATACATATTTGGTTTTATGTCATCTAAGATGTAGAACTATTGAAGATATTGGGCTGTCAGTCAGAAAATATCTCAAATGGATTTCATCAGTCACTGAGTTATGTAAGATAAACCAGACTGAACAGAGATATCAGAGAAAATTTTATCTTTCCTAGAGATTAATTGTCTAAAATGTTAACCAAAATTTTGACTAATATTTCAGACTTTAAATAAATTCAAATATCATATCTATCATACTTCCAGGTATGTGGAAGTTTGTTCCAGTTTCAGTTTGCAACAGAGGGCATTACTGAAATACCGCAAGGCATTATTTTCTATAGATCTGATTCAAGTACTGACATCATTAGTAATAGGTTTTCCTGAGGTCCAGTTGAATTACACTCAAGTATTCCTGAACTTGTGGGCACTTAATGAAGTCTAAATGAAATTCAAAGGCTTTACATCTCTTGTCAGCTTCATATAAATTAGAAGCAGCTCCATTTACTTCTTTGTAAACTGATGAAAATGAGAAAAGTATACGTATCTTGTTAGCAGCTTTGCAATTGTAGCCTAAAACAGCTTTAAATGGAATATACCATCTTGGTTTTCTTTCAAGAATTTGATATAAGTTTTCAAGGATTTCCTTTAATGTGATTTGGATTTTCATATCTCTTAATTTTTTTTAACAAGCTACACCTAAGTTTTGTTTCCCTTCTTGTCAACCTTAAACTGTATGGGTTAACTTAACATATTTTTAAATGCTGCCAAATTCTCTAAAAGTTGGAACAGAAGTGAACTCCCATAACTTTGCTGCAAAATTCCTAACTTGTTTTTTCATTAGCATGTTGGGCATTATGAGTTTCTGGAGGAACAGTCATTGGGACTGTGGTGGGTTAACCTTGGCTGGATGCCAGGTGCTCACCAAGCCACTCTATCACTCCCCTCCTGAGCAGAACAGAGGGGGAGAAAATAAGATGAAAAAAAACTTGTGGGTCAAGATAAATACAGTGTAATAAAGGAAAAACTGCATGCAGAAGCAAAGGAAAACAAAAGATTTATTCTCTACTTCCCATCAGCAGGCGATGTCCAGCCACTTCCCGGGAAGTGGGGCTTCACTACATGTAGCGGTTGCTCTGGAAGACAAACATAATAACGAATGCCTCCCCCTTCTTTCTTCTTTCTCTTAGCTGTTGTTGCTGAGCAGACGTCATATGGTATGGAATATCCCTTTGGTCAGTTTGGGTCAGCTGTCCTGGCTGTGTCCCCTCCCAAGATCTTGCCCACTCCCAGCCTGCTGATGGGAGGGGAATGTTGGAGAGACAGCCTTGCTCTGTGAGCACTGCTCAGCAGCCGCCAAAACACTGGTGTGTTAACACCTTTCTAGCTACCAATACAAAGCACAGCACTATGGGCACTGCTATGGAGAAAATTAACTCCATCTCAGCCAGACCCAATTCAGGGATATTGTGTTTTGCGTTTCTTTCCTAAACACAGCTTTCTTTAGTGGAGAAGGATTCATGTTCAGCATTTAACAGATGAAAGTTCTCAATCATCTGTAATGCTGTGTTCCCCAACTTACTTCTTTCCCTCTATATAAATACATGGACAGATTTCATGTGTATGTGTATTATATTTATACACACATATGTTTATGAGGTAACTTAAATGTACAAAAAACTCTTACAAATGGGATCATCTCTATTGCCAAAAAGAAACATGCTTTCACTTAAGTCTTCAGCTTGCTATTCTCCTGGCTTATAACTAGCTTAAACCTTTTTCATGAAGCTGTTTTCCCTCCTCATCGTCTATGAAACACAATTTTTATTGAGGAAAAATAACTTAATAAAGAAGGGCTGGAAGAGGAGTGCAGTCTCAAAGTCTCTGTGTGCAAGCTTTATTAGTTTGTTAATGATTGAGAGTATTGTTTTACGGAGTAGGGGATAAACTTTTAGATTTAATGAAAACTTTCCCTCCTTTGCTGGATTTAGAACAGGAATAATGCATGCGTAGTTCCTCCGTCTTCTTCAGACTCAGTTTCTGTATTTGAGCAGTTACGTCTGAGATCTTATGAAGAGCAATGATACCAGTTCCCTTTCACATGAGTATCTTGGAAGACACATTTATGTAAACAAAATGAAAGGCAGGGGATGGGTTAACTTCAGCATATTTTACTGAATGATTGTGGCAAAGTATGACCTTTAAGCATGTTGTTAGTGTTATTTCTCAATTCTAGTTTTTAAAGTGATTTATTCTTTGGTTTTCAGTAGAAAGCTCTCCTTTTTCACCCAGCTCTTTATTTCAAGACAAATTACTTTCTGGATACAGTAGAACATCATACTGTGTAATATAAAATGAATTTTTAAAAACAGATCTATAAGATAAAAAATAAAAATGTTTTCTGCATTCAGAGCAGGCAGTCTCCTGGATTTTCATAACTCCATGTTGATTATTTAGATTCATTATGGCAGTACGTTTTCTATGTAATGATAGTATGTCAAGTAATGTTTATTGAAAATGGAATTCCAGTCTGTTTTCATCTTTATGGGAGAGTTATTGCTCCAAATAATATAGATCTCTTAGTGAAATTACTAACATTTTAAAATTGTAGTTTTAATTTAATCATGGATTCTTATGCTGTGACAACCTGTCTTTACCTTGATTTTTCATTTCATTCAAATGTATTTGGGAGGCGGTAATCATTAAGGTTCTTTCTCCGTTTGTAAGTCTTCATTTGATAAATGGGACTGGCTGGTTTGGACAAAGTAGGTAGGAACTAGACTGCAAATGAAAGTAAAAAATCTCAAAAAAAGTCTATGGATACAGAGCATGCTCAGGAACTCACTGAGAAATGAGCTGTTCAGGCTCCTTTTAGATGATGAACAGCTAACTGAACTCTGGGCAGTGGGACAGATGGAGATGGAGGTGGCTTGTGGGAGGTGACTCTCCCTCAGGTCTGTTATTCTGGGTAATACAGAAGCCTTGCAAAGGTGGCAAGCGTGGGAAGGTGGCAGTTGACTGCTAGTGGCAAATGTGTCTTCAAGTTATCACTCACCTACGGGATGTATGAGATTGTGAAGTGTGGGTGATGCAGCCGTGCTGTGCTCCCCATATGGGAGGTGCAGGTACTGTAAGAGCCGAGTGGGAGTAGGCCCAGAGCAGCGAGCCGCATGCTCTATGTGTGAGACCCACCTACTTACTCTTTCAAAAAATATTTTTCTCATGCAGTGGAAACTGTAAAATTAAATTTGTAAAGTTTGAAAAAATACAATACCACCCCCCCAATAGACAAGACAGTTAATATCTTCAAACCAATAAACTGTTATGGCAATATTCTGATAAATTATTTTAAAATTTGCCCCTCAAAAGAGAAAAATAACATTTTAAATTTTGTGTGTTAGTTGACCACATCTGAGCTCTGTCCTCTCTTCTGCTCAATCTAGCTCTTGCTGCCATCAGTAGGAATATCCATTGTTGAAGGAACACCAGCTTTCTAGTCCATAATTGTACTGGTACCCTATAGACACACCCAGAGTATGACTGGCAGGACCAGGATGCCTGTGACCCCTGTGTGGGTCCAGCTCTGAGATGGCAGGGAAAACCATGGGGCAGCAAGGAAAAGTAACGTAAGCCTCATTAGGGGCCTCTGTGCTGGGCTGGGACAGGACACCTCTGTCCCTGCTTCACCCTCTGGGGCCTCCAGTTTGGCCTCAGCTCTTTGGCCATGACCAGTGGTCCCAGTGCCGCCGTGGACCCCCATCCCTGTCCCCATCACAGCTCTGCTTGCTGTCTCTGGGTGTGGTAATAGTAAATGGTAAAGTAGCCCCAAACAGGGCTACTGGTGGAGGTCCCCGCCTTGATGTGCCATAAGCTCAGGCCTTCCTCAGCCCTGAACCAAGCACCATATCAGAGCACAGGCAGTCAAACCCCTGGAGTCGGAAGAGGTTGCAGGGCTTCTTGATATAGTCAGGCATCTTGCAACCATTGAACGTAGCGAACAAAATGAATGTTTTAATAATTCCTGTTCACTGCCTGTTAGCGGCCTGTTCTTCCAGGGCTGAAATTTCCTTTATAAAAGGGCTTGTCAGTGCCAGCTGTTGTAGAGTGTTGTTTTGACCTTTATTAGTTGTAAATTATATTAATTTTATAAAATACAGCTTGAGTGTCCATAATTCCAATCAATTATCTTTTTTATCTTCTTACATGCAAACATCATTTAAACATGTACTACATTAAAAGCCTAGTACTATTTTTTAATTAAAAAAGAAGAAACGATAATTGTGTATTCAATGATTCTAGCTGATCATTCTCTCAGTGCAGTGGCATTTTTATTATTCATGATTCTGTTCTTTCACTGCTTATCTAGTTCTTGAAAACATTTATGACCCCATTGTAGTCAGCTACTTTGCTTTTCCCTGTGCAATTCAGACTCAAGTAGTATACTTCAGATGAAGTAGAAAACTAGGAACACAATTTACTATGCTAGTTTAGATAAAGGTAAGCAGAAGAGAGACAAAGCACTAGTTCATTAAAACCTACCATGTATTTCCCCAATAAGCCAGTTTGTGTCTTTGGAGGTCAGTGGGATAACCTTTTAGTGTCATCAATAATACGATCAGACACCAAAGTCATGTTTGAATGTATTTGTAAGAGCCGCTGTCCATGTCCTTGGAGCAATCTGTAACACCAGCTCTGTAGTTTCTGGGGAATGAACGTGCAGTGACTGCCACTAGGATTGTTTACTGCAATACACTTGCTGCCTTAGCAGCCTATGCTTGCTGAGAGGAGAGAATGCATCTGGTGGAACACATTAATCACATAGACACCAACGCTTGATACAAAGCACAAAACAGAAATGGACTCAAAAAAATTGATTTTCCCCTTTCCTTTTCTTCTTTCTTGTATTTGTACAGCTGATTGTTGCTCCTCAGTCCACCACGGAAGTACCTGTGCAATTCTGTCCGTCTGCCCTTGGAAGAGGCAATCACAAGGCATCAATAATCTTCAAGTGTTCACAGGTACGTTACTATGTTTGCTGCCCACAACACTTGGAATTCAGATTAGGTAATATTTTTAATAGACATGTAAGTAAGAGTTTCAGTCCATAGGTCAAGTGTAAATTTAATGGCTGGATGCATATGCAAGATGTTCAAAAGTTAGAATTTGTTTTAACCTTAGTTTCACACAGAAATTATTCTATTTACAGTATTAAAATGTGGCGTAATGGCCTAGAAGCTAGAATATATAATGAATAATTTTAGCTTTCTTGGTAATTAGTTCTACCATTTTTAACACCAGAAGACTGGCACTTCTTAGCATTGTCACCTCTGAAATTAAATTTCTTGATGTTTTCCCAACCCCAAACAAAATTAAATTGTTTCATTTTTTTATCTGATCTGAATTTTGGAAGGTCACACACTAGAAAAAAATGAATTCTTCCTTTTTACTTTGAGCATCTTAGAATTGTTGACAGTTTTTTCTCTGAATTTTCCTGATTTTTAATGAGAAACAAGTAAATAAAAAAAAACATGAGTTGTCAACATGGTCTACTAGCTGATTAAAAATGACAATAAGAAATAAAAATAAAAACTGATAATATGATGTAAATGATAATATTTCATCACATGAGCTGTGGTTTAATGAAGCATTTGCTTTCTGTACAGTTTCATCTCTGTATTAATTTTTGGATTTTCAGATGTCCTAATAGACTGCTGACCTGTGAATTACTCCAGTTAAGTGCCAGTAACCAGTAGTTTTAGGTAGTATTTCAAGTAATAGTGCAAAAGCAAATACTCTTTTATATTCTAGGAGGTTCCTAGAATGTGTGGAGGACAACTTCCTCATGCAAGTGGTAAATGAGCCCACTAGAGGAGGGGCCCTGCTTGACTTGTTGTTTGTGAACAGAGAAGGACTAGTGGGAGATGTGAGGGTCGGTGGCCGTCTTGGGAGTAGCGACCACGAAATGTTAGAGTTTTCGATAGTGGGGGAAGTAAGGAGGGGCAAGAGTAGAACTCCTGCCTTAGATTTCCAGCGGGCTGACTTTAGCCTGTTTAAGAGGCTGGTGGACCGAGTCCCTTGAGAATCGGTCCTGGAGGGCAAAGGAGTCCAGGAAGGCTGGACATGCTTCAAAAGGGAATTGCTAAATATTCAGGAGCAGTCTGTCCCAGTCTGTAGGAAGGCAAGCCGTCGGGGAAAAAGACCGGCCTGGTTAAACAGGGAACTTAGACTAGAACTTAAGGAAAAAAAGAGAGCCTACTTGCTCTGGAAGAAGGGTCGGGTAACTTGGGAGGTCTATAGGGACGTGGCCAGGTCGTGTAGGGAGAAGATTAGAAGGGCCAAAGCTCAATTAGAGCTTGATTTGGCTGCTGCGGTCAAAGATAACAAAAAAAGCTTCTACAAATACATCAACAGCAAAAGAAGGGTCAAGGAGAGCCTCCACCACTTGCTGAATGAGGAGGGTAGTGTAGTGTCAGGGGATGAGGAAAAGGCAGAGGTGCTCAATGCCTTCTTTGCCTCAGTCTTGAATGTCAAGACCGGTTGTCCTCAGGAGACTCGGCCCCCAGAGCCTGAAGTCAGGTGTGGGGGGCTGTGTGAACCCCCCGTAATCCAGGAGGAGACAGTTAGTGACCTGCTGTGCCAGTTGGACACCCACAAGGCTATGGGCCCGGATGGGATTCACCCCAGAGTAATGAAGGAACAGGCAAATGAACTTGCCAAACCACTCTCGATTATCTACCGGCAGTCCTGGTTAACTGGAGAAGTTCCAGCTGACTGGAAATTAGCAAATGTAACGCCCATCTACAAGAAGGGTCGGAAGGACGATCCAGGGAACTATAGGCCTGTCAGCCTGACCTCGGTGCCAGGCAAGGTGATGGAACAGATCATCCTGAGTGCCATTACACGGCACATGCAGGACAATCGGGGCATCGGGGCCAGCCAACATGCATTCATGAAAGGCAGGTCCTGCTCGACCAACCTGGTCTCCTTCTATGACAAAGTGACCCGCTTAATAGATGAGGGCAGGGCTGTGGATGTAGTGTATCTAGACTTCAGTAAGGCATTCGACACTGTCTCCCACAGCATCCTCCTGGACAAACTGGCTGCCCGGGGCTTGTATGGGTGGACTCTTAAATGGGTTAAAAACTGGCTGGATGGCCGAGCCCAGAGAGTGGTGGTGAATGGGGCAAAGTCCAGCTGGCGGCCGGTCACTAGCGGTGTTCCCCAGGGCTCAGTTCTGGGGCCGGTGCTGTTCAATATCTTTATAGATGATCTAGACGTAGGGATTGAATGCACTCTCAATAAATTTGCAGATGACACCAAGCTGGGTGGGAGTGTCGATCTGCTGGAGGGTAGGAAGGCCCTACAGAGGGATTTGGACAGGTTAGATAGATGGGCCAAGACCAACGGCATGAGGTTCAACAAGAAGAAGTGCCGGGTCTTACACTTGGGCCACAACAACCCCATGCAGCTCTACAGGCTGGGGGAAGAGTGGTTAGAAAGCGGCCCGGCGGAAAGAGACCTGGGGGTGCTGATTGACAACCGGCTAAACATGAGCCAGCAGTGTGCCCAGGTGGCCAAGAAGGCCAATGGCATCCTGGCCTCTATTAGGAATAGTGTAGCCAGCCGGTCTGGGGAAGTGATCGTCCCTCTCTACTCGGCACTGGTGAGGCCGCATCTTGAGTACTGTGTTCAGTTCTGGGCCCCGCACTTCAAGAAAGATGTTGAGGTGTTGGAGCGAGTCCAGAGGAGGGCAACCAAGCTGGTGAAGGCTCTGGAGGGTCTGACCTACGAGGAACGGCTGAGGGAGCTGGGGTTGTTTAGCTTGAAGAAGAGGAGGCTCCGAGGTGACCTTATTGCAGTCTACAACTACCTGAAGGGAGGTTGTAGTGAAGTGGGAGTTGACCTCTTCTCCCGGGCAACTAGCGATAGGACAAGAGGGCACAGCCTCAAGCTTCGCCAGGGGAGGTTCAGGTTGGACATCAGGAAGAATTTCTTTACAGAAAGGGTTATTAGACATTGGAATGGGCTGCCCAGGGAGGTGGTGGAGTCACCATCTCTGGATGTGTTTAAAAAAAGACTGGACATGGCACTTAGTGCCATGATCTAGTTGACAGGGTGGTGCAGGGGCAACGGTTGGACTCGATGATCCCAGAGGTCTCTTCCAACCTGGTTGATTCTGTGGTTCTGTGATATGAAGAAAGCAAATAGTGAAGGAAGTGATGTGGCAATTTTTTTCCTGATAAAGTATGTTGAACAGACAGATTATTTGTAGATGCTGTTAGCACAGC
Source organism: Nyctibius grandis (assembly GCF_013368605.1). NCBI lineage: Eukaryota > Metazoa > Chordata > Aves > Nyctibiiformes > Nyctibiidae > Nyctibius > Nyctibius grandis. The sequence continues at coordinate 29,405,124 of NC_090659.1, forward strand.
ACTTATTTTCAGGTTCTCTCTTCTTAAATATTTATTAAGGATAAAAACAAGGAGACAGCACTTCTTGTATCAATAATACATATACAAGGCCAGTTCAAGAGGACAGAATGTCCTTATCTTGTCCTAGTGGTACACAGGAATCTTAGCTATATTTTCAAAAAGAAAAAATAAATTCTTCACCAAATACAGAAGCAATAAAACAATACAACAATTCATCTAAATCTTTCAGGAACAAATTGAGCTCTGCCACCTGAATCTTGTCATCCACTGCATGTCCTTTCAAGTAATGGCAAATCTCCAAGTTCTTATCTGCAGTGAACTTTAGTCAGTATTCCATCCTTCTAGATGCTTTGTCAAGACCTCTTTAACTGTTTCAATATATTGGTATAACCTTTGTAATTTCTTAGTGCTCTTTTTATGAGTGAATCTTTTGAATTTTTTAAAATTTTCATTCATTTTCGCTGCTACAGTCCTTACTGAATTAATCCCAGACTATTTTAGTTTGCTAATTGTTATACTGATAGCTGACAGTGAATATTTGCACAGATAAAACTGCCCTTTTTAATGAAGACTTGAAGAATGTTTCTCATCAGTGGTGGATGCCTCAAACAACTTTTAATGTAACCCCCCCGCCCCGACATTGATTTCCCGCCCTTGATTTCTCTGATTAAATATATCTGAATGGACACTTAAGCCGTCTGATAGCTGAATAGTTGACTAATCTAAAATCAATTAATGCAGTACTTATAGAATAAGTCTTAACTATTTCTGATTGTGCTGCTTTGCCGAACTGAGAGAAACTGCTCTGTGCTATTACCTGCTTCATTTGTTTCTGGTTTGAAGCTGTATGAAGAGCTCTTCACAAACTGAATCTGTGTTTAGCAATAATCGTTGTGAAAATCCGAAAGTAAGTTTGTTGGGACAGCACAACTGAAAGGTCAGCTTTAACATAAGCTGCATTCAGAGTTCTAACTTATCTATATTATCCTATTCTTTTACCACATTGCTAGCATCCAGGTGTAATGTAGAGCATTTAACAGTGCTAAGTAATATTAGAGAGAAACTGAGCCCAATATTAGATCCTATCTGTTTTTTTAAATCTTTTTTCCTCTTGATTTCTTGCACTGAGCATACATGATCTTGAGCTCCATCACAAAGTGGGTCAGTGAGGAACAGTAACTGCAGGTCAGGCAAGGCAGGCCTGTCCTATAATCTGTACAATCTTTTGGTTGTCTTGTTTTACTTTCCAGACTGACCGCTAATTTTGTTTGGCTCCTTCTTTAGCTGCTCGGTTTGGTAAAGTTTTGGTGTGTTGTTTTAAAGGTGCTCAGCACTTGAAGCAATGGGGTTCAAAATAGCTCTACTTGTTAACCACAAAAAATCAGTGGAAGGTACAGCCTTTAATGTTTGTAGACTATGAGCCTGAGCCTTCAGCAATAAAGCTCAAACTTGATCTTTTACAGCTCACCTGCTCAAAATATGAACATGTGCACTCCTCCCACCCCTGCACTGTACCTCAATGTAAAATTACATGCTGTGAACAAGGTGGTTCACCCAAACTTACAGTGGGCCTGGAAAGCATTGTTAGACTAAGATTGCCTCATAACTTCTGTATTAAGAGTTTTGCAAAAAAAATTGTTACTGTGGTTGTAAGCAAGCACAAAGTATCAATAATAGCTTGACACATGTGGCTTTCTGAAAACATGGTCTTCTGGCATGCTCATGCCTGTGTTCCAGTCCTTCAAAATAAGCCTGCAAAGTGTGCTCAGCCTTTTGTTTACATTTAACTTCTTGAGGCTGATGTGGTGAGGAAGAACATGAGTCAGGAACACAAATTCTGTAGCATGCTGGCTTGGCAACTGTTGGGCAGTTTCTTGGTGACTATGACCAGCAAAGGGGTTTCACCAAAGAGTTAGTCCTGTGTTGCTTCAAGGTCTGTATAGCAGCAGCATTTGCCTTCCTGTCAGAATCTGAATAGTGAGCGGTGCTAGCTTCCTGCTCACGAGTCTAAACAGTCTATAGGTCATATTTAAGTCAACAACGATGAAATAAAATGTAATTTTAAAGGGAGGTAGTTTTTAATTCTTATTAGCCTGAGTAATGGAAAGGTCCTCGTAAACCAGATGATATAAATCACTGTCTAAATCCTAAACAAAACATAGGCTCTATTTTTATATTCTGACTTTTAGTATTAGATAGTTTCTACATCAGTATATAAACAGTTCTTCCTTTTTTTTTTTTTTTAATCAAAATCCTGTAGCCTTGAATGACTTTTAGAAAAAAATTTTCTTCAGGAAGATTAAAATGTCTTTTTTCTTGTTGGATTGAATGTTTCTCTATAAAACGATAATAAAGGCATGCAATTTTGCTGTCCAAAGCTATTTTCTGAAGACGTACTGTGCCATTTTATTTATCCCTGTTTATGCTGAGAAGTCTCAATATATTAGTCACTTTTTACTGTAAGTATTTCCAGGTTTGTTGTTAGATTTTTGAACCCTGTCTCTTACAGATTTTCCTTATTTTTTTCAGACAGGCTGTGCAGAACTAAATGAAATATTTCAGCTAATGAAAATAGTGTTTTGATTTTACTTATTATTTTCTTTTCTCTTTGTGATGCATACATTTTAGAGTGATAATGAACAAAACAGATCAAAGGGTCACTTTGAGCAGTTTGTAATAAGCCACAGATTTTAGTCTGTATTGTTAGTATTTAAAGGCGGCAACATTAGTGTACAAATTAAACATTTTCCTTAAAATAATGGTAGTATCTTTGTGTTTATCATTCACCTTTGCTGCTCTTTCACCTTTAAAGGGTCCATAATGAGTGGCATTATTAACATCATTTTTTATAACCTTAAAAGAGGAAATGTGGGGCAAGCAACTCTTCACTGTCATGCTGAAAAAAAAATAATCAAAATTAACACATCAATTTAATTGTATTTTCCTTTTTTTCTGTGCTATGGTGATAGTCTATATCTACTAGTTCTTTCCAATATTCTTGATTGTTTTGTGTATAGTGGTTAATGTTCTTTATTATCTTTGGAGTAACAATTTTAGCTTTTTGCATGATTTTGCTGCTGTCCCATCAAAGAATTATTTTCCTTCTTCCTTTGTCTTCTGAAGAGAACTTCTCACTTCATCTGCTTTTAGGTTCTAATACACGTGCTTTGAATTGCTTTCTTGCAACCACCTACATCTTTCCATTCACTACACTGGAAGCTCTGAGTAGCTACATGGAAGTTAAATACTCCGTGCTCAGAGCAGCACAGAAGTTAAATGCAAAGAGGAGATGTGAACATCTCCCAGACCGAAACTATTGATTTCCAGATAGCAATACTTAGAATGACATAACAGCTTGAGGGAAGAAGAAAACAAGCAAGCAAGCGTTAAACAGCAGTTCACTTACAAAAGAAAAGAGACACAGAACGCTAGAAGAAAGAAGTTGGCAAAATGCCTTAAAATGTACAGATCTGACTTGTCAAATAATAAATACTGACACATGTTTCATCTACAGCTTAAAGAGTGGATATTTTACCTTTCGGGGACTGGTCTTCCTCCTCAGCTGATGGAACCAACCAGCATAAGTGCATGCATTGGCCAGTGTTCTTTTGTCGTCATATCCTTCAAAAATCCAACTCCTGAAAATGTGGTGGTAGATGTCATGCTGACAGGTACAGGGGTTTAGATTTTTTGGGGTGGGGGTGGAACTTAAGGTCCTTGGGTTGCATTAAAGGTGTGAATGGGATGCGATTACATTTGCCTCATTCCATTTCCTGGGTCCACGCTGAAAAGGTTTGTAGTCTGTGCTATGGGAGCTAACCTTTTAGAACTGTTCACAGTAAACCTCTTAGGTCATACAGCCTCATGTATAATGGCCTGCACTGTAGCATTCAGGCAATAGGAGCCTCCTGGGGTGTGTTTTGGGAGCTGTATGTCTAAGCCAAATAGCTAATGTTTTGCCTTGGTTTTGTTCCTCAGTTATTTTCCAAAATATTTTATATTATTTTGTCAGATTCTAGATAGCTAAAGGAGTTAGTAAGAGCAAAAATTCTGAGGTTTTTTTGAGATTGACCTTCCAGACAAGTAAGTTTCAGCAATATTTTCAAACATACTTTTAAAAATAAGATCCAGTATTATCAAAGATCACCAAGTCACTACCCATATTGAGATTTCACAAATGCTTTAGAACTCAAGTTGCAAGTCCCAGATTCTCCTTGATGACTGAAATTTACTCAGTGAAAAAGTAAATTTCACTCTCAGTGAAGCAGAGAGCTTTAGAAGGTTCTCTCAATCTCCACCTAGTCCAACATAACATGTAGCATTGGAAAACAGGTGCCAAAGCATTTCCTGGCATCTATGTATAACAAAAATTGAAGACAAACCTTCCAGTGGCCCCTGAGGACACAGACCCCATGGATGGGGAAACATAAGAGAAAAGCAAAATCAAACCTGTGCAAAGGTAAGTTTTAAGCCAGGTTTACACACTCGTGCTGTGATTTGGGGTTTGTAGCACATAGAATAAGCGAAGAAGTCACATAAAAAATGTAGATTCATATTTATTTTTTTCATTGAACTCATGCTTTTTAATTACGCCTTCTGACATTAATTAGAAATACAGCAATACAGCTTTGGCTGCATATACATTTAATATATGGGGGATTTTGGAGATTTTTTTATCTAAATTGTGCGTGGTTGAGAGCATTTTGGTCTCATGACTGAATGCTCTATACTTTTGCTGACCACGATTTTTTGGCAGATTTTAGAGCAGTTTCCCATGTTTAACTGCTAAAGTATTTTCATTCATGACTGTCACAAAATACAGTTCCATTCGTAAATGATCAGACCACTTCTGAGTTTCTGTTGATGTTCTCTCCCAAAGAACAGTGAAGGAAGCAACAGCATGCAGTGGATCCACTGTTTACAGGCTAAGTAAATCACGACCAGGATCTCAGGGACAGTGCCAGAGTTCACCTGCTGAGCAGGGGACCTGGCAGAGAGGGGAACAGAGTCATGTCCAGCTTCCTACTTACCTGGCATCCTGGCACCCTTAATTGACAAGGAGTGTTGCAGACTGGCTCAGCACACAGTAACAGGGCAGTTGATGCAGCAGATGGCATTCAGTGCACATACAGAAGGCTCAAAAGTGCTGCTCATAGTAGAAAAGGATCTGTAAATGTTGACAGCACACCACAGGAGCCGCTCTCAGGCCCTGGATGGTGCAATAATTGCGTCTGTCATCCAAATGGAAGTCCTGAGGGTGGATACTGCAACCCTGAGGCAGTCAGGAGTTCTTGAGGTTTCTCCCTGGCACTGCACTATGAATGGCAATGACCTCACCAGTTAGATGTGTGCTCTGGTAGACTTCCTGCGGTGCCAGATGCAGGAGCTTTATTGCATCAAGGTTAATGAACAAGAGATTGACAGGATCTTTCCAGAGACTCTGCAGAAACAAGAGCCAAACCCTTCAAGGCTGAGAAGTTTGGCATGACCAAAAGAAGACAGAAGCATCAAGAAGACACGGAGTCCCAGTAATGGGGAAGTCTCCATTTTCATTTGCAGCTATTCCTCTAAAGAGTACATTCAGAGCTCTGGAAGAGAGGAAGGGAGAAAAAAGTTCCATTGAGAGGGCTGAGCATCTCGAGTCGTCAGATTAGAACCAGCACTATTAAACAGGAAGCAATGAGTGCTAGTGGTTGAAGTTTTCTTCCTCCGTGGGACAAAGGCTGCCAATTTCCATAGCAACATATAATTCCAGGAAGTTTGCTGCTTTTCTGGAGCTCAAATCTGAGATGCTGCAGGAAAGATTGCCAAGGTTTATCTGACCTTGCAGTCACTATACCTTGCTGTTCATTCATATAGCGAGTACATGAATCTATACTCCCTGTATAGCCAAGGAAACCTTGAACAGATTGAAGGAGAGTAGAAGGTTCTGGGGGCATTCTTTCCTCAAATATTTTTGCATACATTTGCACAGAGCTCGGGCAACAAACAGGAAAAACAGTAAGAACAGCAATTCCAGCCCAGTTGCAAGGCTGCAATGTGGTCACAGTCATGAAGACAGTCAGTGACAGCGTGCACAATTGGAGCATGGTTGTGGATGGGTGCAGGCTGTTTAGAAAGGATGGAGAAAACAAATCTGGTCACTTGTATAGCTTAGGCTACCGTGACCATGATGAGATGATTCAGCTTATTCAAGTCTCTGTACACTAAAGTACAGAAAGGTACTCAGAGCTGGATGTGTTTTGCAGAAAATTTATTAACAGCTCAGGAATGAATCATCTGATTACTTAGGAAGACTGAGAATTTCAGCAGAAGACCCACTTAGTGATGCAGGGACCTTCTCAGTGAACTATTATACAAAAAGGAAGCATATGCTGCTGTGGATCCAGTGCAACATATGTGGGCTAAAGAAACACATCTTATATGTGGCACTAAGAATTTATTAACGGCCTAATCAAAGTCTTAGGTCTGATCAAAGTACAACTGATATTATCAGTCCAAGCACAATGATGGTACCTGTCAGGGAGCAGCAAGCATATGCTGCTCCACAAAACAAAGTGAGACAGAAGTCAGAGGTGACAGCAATACTGGCAGAGGCCTTTCAAAAAAGATTTGGTATTCCACGGTATCCAAACAAGAGGAACATAGCAGGTCTGGTGACAGTAACCAATTTCAGCCAATAGTCTAGTGACTGACAGCCAAGTCCACAGTGAGAAGGCAAGTCCGTGACCAAGCCAGGAAATCAAGCAGGCTAGGCTTGGCAAGGTGTGTGGCCAGAGACAGCATACCTCGGACATAGCTTGGGCAAGGACCAACAGCAGGAGCCTGAATTTAAATGCAACTCGAGGCAGTGGGTGGAGGCCCCAGATGCTACTCACTCACAACTCAGCTGTTTTCACAGAAGTCTGACACCAGATTATACAGCTGCACTGTATCAGAGCAGATCTTGAACACAGGCAGCTGCAGTCTTGTGTGTGGAGAAGAGGTTACAGAGATTTTCAGAGAAGGATGGTTATTGGCTGGACAGATAAATTAGCATACATTGCTGAACTCAGGGCCCTGATCACTAAGACTTTTAGTCCAAATTATCCAATTAATACCAATTGCTGCTAACTGATATACATAAACCTTCCCACATCTACCTTGTATTTCTTCACAGTAAATTATCAGAGAGTCATTAACATCCTACGTTCTTCACTGGGAAGAAAATACTGATAAAATACCAGTTTCCTCCTTCTCAGTCTTGGATCTGCTTGGTGTTATTTTTCTATGTTTCCAAAGGGGTCTGTTGCTACACTTGCTTTCTTATTGGTCCCCAGGTTTAGTTGCACAATGACCCCTTTATTTTGTTAGGTCTTTACCATATATTGTATTATTTCTTTAGGGTAATACCACAAAATTATACATCACTAAGCTGAAGCTGAAAAACAAATAAGGCAACAGTTGGCACTTCGGCTATGTGCTATTACATCTAAAACAGCTCTGGTCCAAACAAGGTGTGACAAGTCCCTGATACTTTGCACTGTTGGCTTAATATAAAGCCCCATGGCCTATTACTAGGAGTGGCAATAATGTGTTCCCTGTACTACACCTAGATGAGGTGGAAGGAAGAAGAGATAACAAAAAAGCAAATGTAAAAGTACCATGAGCATACTTAGCAAAAAAAATCAGGAAGGCCAAAGACCATCAGGTGTGAAGACTAATAGGGAAAGTATAGGCTCACAAGAAGGGGTTCTAAAAGTATGCTAGTTTTGCATAAGGAAGCTTAGGGAAAATGCAGATAGGTCCATTGATGGTTGGGGGGGTGAATCAACTAGTTACGGACAATGCAGAAAAGGCTGAAGCACTCAATGGGGGTTTTTTTGCCATAGTCTTTGCAAGCAAAACTTGCTCCCAAGGGAGCATGTACTGACTTGTTTTGAAAGGGGGATGGGCAGCTCATAGGGGAGCAACAGGCTGTGGACTTCTTAGAGCAGCTGGATGCATTCAGATCCACAAGTCCCGTTGAAATTCAGAGTGATAAAACTGTTGGACAATGCAATTGTGAGGCTCTGGTTCTCTATGAAAATTCGTGCTGATCAGAAGATGTTTCTGTTGACTGGGGAAAGGCTATTTTATTTCCTTCTGTTAAATATGATAGAAGGAAGAGTGAGGGAGTGGTAGGTTGACCAGCCCCACCTCAGCCCCTGCTAGGATCATTGGACACATCCTTTTGCGATCTGTGTAGCCCATAAATTGCACATCCCCTTCCAGTCCATTTCCAAGCACATGAAGGTCAAGAAGATAATCAGGAGTAGTCAAATGGATTTCTTAAGTACAAATCATGATTGACTAATGTGATTGCCCTCTATATGCAAATGAGTCATTATGCAAATGAGGGAGGAGCAGTGTATGTAATATACCATGATTTAGAAAGACTTTTGTCACTGTTTCCTGTAGCATTCCTGTTGGGAAGCTAAGGAAGTCTAGGCTTGATGAACAGACTGCTGAGTGGGTTGAAAACTTGGCTGATCTATTGGTCTCAAATGATAGTGATCAACAACTTGACAGTCAGTTGCTGGCTGGTAATGAGTGTAGTACCCCAGGGATCAGTACTGGGGCCCATGTTATTCAAGACCTTTATTAACGACATGGATGATGACAGAGAGTGCAATGTAAATTAGGGGAAGTGGCTGACACGATGAATGGTAGAGCTTCAGGCCAGAGGTACCTTGATAAATTGTTGGTGTACCTCTTTTTTGAATTGCTCTTGTTTGTCAACTCATCATCCCTGAAGCAGCTGAAGGTTCAGTAAACTTTTACATTGTTAGTAATGCAATTTTCCTTCTAAAATATTAAACATTTCTATTTTCCCCTCTCGTTCCATCTCCGCTTTGTGCTTATCTTAGCTCAGACACTTACAGAAGTACTGTGAATTACTTACTAGCTGTGCAACCCACCCTATTTCAGGAAGTAACTGATTATATAATCTCTTGAAGTGTGGGTATGTATTACACATGTGGTATGAAGGCTCCCATTGCACCTCATGGAGTGTAGCGTGCTTTATTCTAGTGTAAAATGCAAGCTGGTATTCTGATTTGTGCAACAACAAGAGCAACCATGAGAAGCAAACTGCTTGTCTTGTTGAGCATAAATCTAGTGCCAGATAGCATAGTTTAGTACTATAATACTACTAAGTGGTATTGGTAAGAAGGCTAATCTGATATGCTCTTCACAAAATAATGGCAAAGAACAATTGAACTTATCCACAATGCAGTTTAATCAGAAATTATTTATAGAGCTTAAATATTGGTAATAAAACCTAGTGAATTGTTATGTTTTGAGAAACATTAGCAGAACCTGCATTGTTTAAGTATTTTAATGAAAACATAGTCATCTTTCTAACTATTAGAGCATTAACTTGTCCCAGGGAGATTTTTAGTACTAGAGACAGTGCAAAGGCAACTAGCTTAGTCAGTGAAAGACTGATGTTGGTTTTTATGCATGAGAAGTTTTCAGTCTTCATTTTTCTTTACACATCAGTAGACCTGACATGATGCTGATCTAATGTTTCTGTGATCTGTGGAATTAGAAAAAGTTTTCTATGAAAAAATAAATTTTGTGCTGTGACCATTATGGAAAATAAAACCATACTTGTCCCTTAAAAGCTATCTTGAATTTGTTAATCAGTTTAATATGTAATGTTAATTTTCTAATTCAGTTGCTGCTGGTGACCGGTAAATAATGTTTGCTTGTTTCTAATCACAATAAAAGAGTTATGCATTCAAACTATTTTTATAAGTGGTTGTGCAAGCTATGATTTGCCCTCTGTAGGAATATTTACTGTAATTCCTATTTTCTTCTTTTCAGAGGATGAGAAATCTAGTCTTACAAGCAAAGTCATGGATGCACAAGTTCAGCTTAGCATTTCTGGCCCTTACGTATCCTGGGAAATAATTTCCATAATGGCCTATGTATTTAGTTGAACTTTCATGTTCTCAAGACATAGTTTACCTGGAAAGGAAACAAATAATATTTTAATATACTAACTTTGATATTGTATATACCACAGCAATGCAGATATGTTAGCCTAGTGTACTGTAAAAGCTAATTAACTTGTTTTCCTTCAACATTAAGAATGAATTTACCATCCCACAAGGCTAAGCAGTCTGGTGAGGAAGTTATCCTAGTATGATTATATTACTTCTAGTACACTTTCTTTCCTACCAAGAACTGAACTTTGGTAGTTCTGAATTTGCTCTTCCACAAATTTCCTCTTTTTTTTTTTGCCCTGATTATTTTGCTTGTATCAGTTTGTTAATGAAGTGTCTAAAACTGAATATTATTTCAAGACCATTTACAATCCTAAGGTATGGAGAAGACCAGATCTCTTAACTGTGTTGTAATGATCTACACTTTATTTTAATGTGTTTTGACGTGAAGAGCCTATTTTTGTCCTAGGATCTCTTGTAACAGTGCAAGAACACACTTGGGAAAGTATGAGCTAATTAGGAATGACAGTAATATTATTTCAGACATAACAATAGTAATCTTCCATCTGAATGAGTTAAACACAAACATTTTAGTCTGAAATAGAAAATAGTCTTAATTTATTCCTTAAAGAATGACTAGTCATTCTTAAAACCTTTTTTCTCCTGAAAAATATTAATCCAAAGAGTAGAAATGACCCTATCAGCAGGTAACAAAATTCACAGAATTTTTTTAATCCGTCTGAGAACAGCACTTAAAACTGTAAGTTTGGTAATATAAAGCCCAAACTACTACCATTTTGAAACCTCTTAGGTGATATTTTAGCATTAAAGCAAGTTACTGGAATGCTTTCCTTTATTTAATCTTGCACTGAACTTGTCACGCTCATTGCTGGTATTATTGGAGGCCAGAGAGAGGGCAGAATGGGGAAATCGACAGAAAGTAGCAAGTCAGAAGGCAGAATGAAATGTTTGATTGACCTTGATCTTTACAAATTCTGTTTCAGACCATGTGCCGCTTTTTAAGAGAATGAAAAGTAGTAAAAATGAAAATAGGGCATCTCAATTAAAGTTTACAAGCAATAACCGTCAACATTTATAGATTTACTTAATGCTTTAAAGAAGATTAGAGAAGTTATCTGTATCTTGTTTTCAAGTAACACTCCATAGGTGATTTCTGCCCTAGATAGATGTGAAATTATGTTTAGAATTGCATAGTTCAGGAATTAAAATAGAAATTAATTGGCAATTATCATATCTGAACATTATGAAGCTGTCATTTGCATTTCTGAAGCTTTGTCAAACCCAAGAGCTTTATTCCTCTGAAAAGTTTCTTTCTGTGAATTTTGACTGATATTGTAGCACAAACAGTCCTTCATTTTGGATAATTATAGAGCAAGTAAAACTACCAGCCATCTGATAATTTGAGATGAAGGGGTGAAATCCTGGACCTCCTAAAACTTGGTGGTTTTTTACTGAATTTAACAGCAATAAGTTTTCTTCCCCGGATTTAGATACGTATGTGTGGCTTAAATCTGCAGCTCTTATTCACATAAGCATTCATAGCTACATTAAGAATATTCATGAGAGTAATGATACCTGTGACAGCAGGTAATTTTCCCCAATATGAGCCAATGATCAGAGCTACAGAGTATGCAATCTCTTGTGGCAGATGGTTTAGCGACCATTTGTACTAGTTCAGCTGTTTCACGTTGAATGTTACTGCTGTGCTGTAAATACCACCGTATAATATTTCTACTAAGACTTTATGGAAGCAACTAAACTGATATAAATAACTGATAGTACTGAAATCTCCAGCGTAAACCTGACTCCACAGAGTTCACCTGTATTGTCCCTAAGTATTAGTGGTTCATTAATACCTATAATGCTTTCTTTTGGTTGACATGGATAATTTAATTTCATGTTTTCAATGGGCCAAATATATTTCGAAGTTTCAGGAAAAAAGTGCAACTGTTTTTTAGAGGATATTCACTTCAGAGTTTGAAGGGCCATGATCAAATAAAAGATTAATGCTACAGTGGTAATTAGGAATCAGATAAGGGAGGCAAATTGCTTCCTCTCTGGAATCCAGTGTCATCTGCATTATCAAAACTGATATCTTTGGCAGTTTATAAGATTGCTTTTGGTAATGTTGTGTGCACAGTCACATTAAAATAGCGGTCTCATATTCTTGATTATTAAAACTTACCTTATTTCAAAGGTAAGGTTGCATGCACAGTAGCATGGCCATGTCTTTTTCCATACAAAGATTTCCAAACTAGGATTGCCACTTTTCAAATGTGCATTGCAAAATGTTTTCAAACTGCTTTCTCTGACTTTATTATGTAGCTGAACTAAATACTCAAAGGCAGGTCTGCTGCTAACAGTTATTTTTCCTTCAGGCAAAATACATTGGACATAAGTATTATTGCATATATTTAAAACAGTGTTAGAATGAAGTAATACAAATATGGATAAATTATTATTTTCAAATCAGTTTTGAATGTGGATAATCAGTTTAGAATAAAAGTGCTAACATAACTTTGTGCTGATTTTGGCATAATTCAAACCATGTTGTTAGCTACCAATTAAAAAGATAATGTGCAATACATAAATGCACTTGTGAACTGATAAATGCATTTTTTAGATATCATGAAGCATATCCTAGTGCTTTAATTTTATATAGTGAAATTGTTTTTCAGAGAAAAAAAAAGATTTCCAGAGATTAGTTAGCTAATTCTGTGAAAAGTAATTTTTAGCCGAATATGTAGACAAATATAAAGAAAAAATAAATAACAGATATTTTAAACTTTGGAAAACTCTTCTAGTAGGGGAAATTTACAATATTCAGCTTGTTTACATCATGGACCAAAAAACAGAAAAGAATTCCTTCAGAATAATTAGCATTGTAGGGAAGGATTTTACAATATCCTCATTTCTGCCATTGCAGTATCTCAGGTCAAGAAAAATTACAATATAGTTACTTTATTGATATATTAAAATCAGTGTGAAGGCTTTTCTTATGCACCCATCTTTTAATATTTGAAAGGGCCCTTCAACTCTTTTACGTATTTCCCTGTAGATTGTAAATTTCATTTTAAACCTCTAAGCTGGTTTCCAAAACCTGAAACTTTGTTCTTGAGGTGAAATAATTTTGAGGCTATTTCTCTTCTCACAAGAATCAAGAAGTTTGATATTTTCAGGAGAGCTTTTCTTTGCCTTCCTGAACACCTTCACTCATTGTTCTATTCCTTAAAGCTATTTTAACTTTGTTCCATAACCCCAAATGACAGTCTTCCCCTGTCTGTTTGATGCATTCCTGTGTATCATATCTTCTGTCAGCACTTCATCACTCAATGCTACTACCCTTTAATATGATGTATTGTTCAGATATAGTCTGTCCATTGGGCTCAGCTTCTTGGAATTAACTGCTAGATACATTTCCTACAAGGCATTTCCTGCAAATATAAATTCTTTAGCAAGGCACCTTTGGCTACTTGAACAGCTCCAAAACCTGTCTATAAAATTGGACTTCAGACCGGTTTTTCCTATCTCATTTTTCATTTATCCACAGCATTGACAGTAATCAGTGAAAACAATCAAAATGATGCCTAAATCCTCTGTCTCTATGAAGCAATTTGTTAGTTGCTCCGGTAACTTGTCATCAAAAAAGCAATTCTTTTCTACTATCGTTGCAGTACTGCTGGTCCTGAACCCATTTCTCTCAAGATTTCTCTTACATGTTTCACATCACGATGGGCTTTCTTGGCCATTTGATTTTTTTTTCTAGAAAACAGTTTCTTTTGTAGTCTCTAGATGTTATTTAACTGACAACATTTTGAACTTTTTGTTTTCTTGATGATGTGTTATTTTATTTTAATTCTATTTAAGAATATCTCCGTATTATATCTATACTTTTCTTCATCACAATGAGGAAAATTCTGAGAGGAGCTTTAAGCAAAGGGGAAAAAAAAGGCCCATGCACTCCCATTTGAGACTGTATTTTTTAAAACCTCTGTATATGAAGCTGTTTTATTAGGGAAATTGTTCAATCAATTTTGACTTCTAAATGAGTTTCCCTGAATGATTTTTAAATATTTTTTTTAGATCAGGAGCAGTCCAGTTGTCATCTTGGTGCATCTGTCTTATCCACGTCCACCAATAAGGAATCTGTTTTCCATCTTCTGCTTAAACAACCACAAGGTATGTAATTTCTTGTGCAATAATTTTCTTGGACTTTTGAAATATAATTTCTTTTATAAATAATGTCTTACCATCAAAGCACAAATGTCATGTGTGATGTCAAAGTGATGATTATGTGTAAAAGAAACACAAGGGACGCAACCTGAGCTCATAATAGGTGCTACAAGTATGATACAAAAAGGGTGAACGAGCCCATATAGTAATGCAGTCTTGATGTATTCCTAGGAAAGGATTTGAATTAAGAGATTAAATCCAAATAAATATAGTTGTATTTTACGACTGTTAAGATGAGCAACACCACTACAAAAATGTTTATGAAACCCTAGGTAGAAAAGCATCATTTGTTAAAATTCTTAATTAAATTTAAATTGAAAGGCATCTTAAAAGTTTTTTTAATGATAAATTGTATGTTTTTGTAATAAGTGCAAATGCATACACTTGAAAAATAATCTTTTATATATATTTACACTATTATCAATACTTATTTTATCAATTTATCCTGCAACAAGTCACAGTTTCCTAAAACACGAAGTAACAGAAAAGAAAAACATGTAATTGCTAAGAAATTTCTTCTTTAAATTAAATTTTCCTAGTTTGAAGGATCAGTTAAGGAGAGAAGGAAGGGGTAAGAAATTCCAAAAGTAAATGAGTTAAGCATTTCTAACTGCTTTCACTTTTTAGTGAATTAACAGAAAACAAAATAGGAAACAGACTTCACAATTATTTGTTTCTAGGTATGCTTATCTTTCTCTTCAGACTTGCCAGTCCTTTCAACTGTTTTTTTTTTTCTAAGATAGTTTTTCTGTTGCAAATTACCATTTTCTGTATTTTTCCTTGCTGTTCCTGATAATTTCAAATGTGACAATAAAATCTAGAAACTATAAATCTGAACTATCTGGAAAGTATTAAACTATTTGGTTTTATTTTTTGAATTAGATTTTAGGTGATATTGCTGGTCACATCTGATCTGAGATAGGATAGGAAAGGAGTCAATTGCCTTTAGTGTTGTAATTTTACCAGAGTTTATTTATGACTTGTATATGATAGCAATTGATTTATTCATTTTATGTAGCGTAATGATAAAGCTTGGATTACCACAGAATTGAATGTATTTTAATCATTACAAGGTATTCATTGCTGAATTACAGGAGAAAGGTAGATTTCTGTATTTACACATAATATTTAAATATTTTTCCTAGATATGCTTTCTAATTTCAAAACACACAGATAAATTATTCATATCTTAAATTGTTTACCAAAGAAAATAATTTTACTTGCCAGTGTCCTACACAAATGTATGTGTAAGTGTCCATTTCATGTTGATATAGACATCAGAATAAGCCATATCATTTTCCTTGAAGAAATGGTATCTATCTCAAATTAAAGACCTGAGTTAGAAAAATGAAATGAGAGTTACTTGTTTTCCATTTCATTCAAAAATTCACCATACACTGTGATTTTCCTGAAGATGTACTTGCCACGCCTTTGTTTTGTAAAGGATGTTGCACACCTTGACGTTCCCAGCAAGGAACTGTTTTTGTTTTTTCTCCTTGAATCTTGCTATGCCTCAACAATACTTCTGGGTGATATAGAAAGAAGGATTTAGAAGAAAAATAAGATGTAAGAATTGATCTGGACATCATATAATTTTCTATATGTACATTTCACACAGGCATATGTAAAAGTTGTAACTGTTGTCATGAGATTATATTTATTTTTTTCACAGAAGCAGTGAGGAACTGTCCAAAACTATCTAATTCATGTACATAGTAAAACTGACAGAGCAATCACTTGACAGAAATATTACAGCAGCAAAGCAATCTTTATAAATTGTACTTTCCACTACTTATTCTTTTATATCTTAAATATTTTCATGAAGTACATCGATTGCTCTGAGGATTCTGCAGCCTAATCTCCCTTGTTGGGAGGCCATAAGACTGGTGCTTTTTTGCACCCGGTCTCACTCACAAGTCAGGGACAGTGGAATCATGTTAAGAATCATTTTTATGAAAAGACTCTGTGCTTCTTTTTCCCTGCACTTAACGGTAAATGAAGTGTGGATTAGATGCAGGTGGTACTGCTTTACCACTGTTCCCTATAATGAAGAAAGAATACTTTGACAACGTGTTGGAACCAAATATTTTTCTTAGTAGACTTTCTGGAATATGATTGCTAGATCATTTTATGAGCAACATTTATGCTTGTGAAAAAACTGTGCTTGCTGCTAATTAATTACTTGGTTTTTCCTCACTGACTGAAAACTGAATGGAGAAATTCAGAAATCGTGAGATAGGCTGAGAATCTTGGAATCATTTTTTCATCATACTTTTACAAAAAAGCTAAACTACTAGCCATGTTGTGAAATTGGTACTCATGGCAGACTATCCTTTTTTCCTGCCTTGGCTTCACAGTAGCAACATAAGTTTTCTGGACTGCCAGGTACTGTTTCCCAGTAACACAAACTGCATAAATCCACATGGTTCTAATGCTGAAGCTGTGATCTCGTTTTGCGTCCCAACTCCAGTCATTGCATTTTATGGCTTAGCTGATGTTCCAGGTGGTCAGTAAGCCTGACTGTTGTGAATGACTTGCTGTAACATCAAACAAGAACAATAAATGGGGCACTTAGCTGAACTTATTTTTTTAGATATCTCTCCACATTTCAGCACAAGTTTTATATTTAGAAACTTCCATATTTTGAAGCTGTCATGTCACCTGTTCCGTGTTCATCTCTTTTCCCTTTTTACTGAAATCTCTATGATTAGCTATTTAATTTTGCCTTCTAACTTTGCTTTAGTGTAAAATACATGCATTTATTAACTCTCCCAAGCACTTAGGAAGGAAAGATAAAATATATTCGATAAATGTATACACTCTTAGGGAGAAATTTTCCAAAAAGCTGCCTGCAGTGTTAAACCACTTTGATGGCAATCAGATTTGAGATATTAAAATTCCGTGTATGCATTTTGGAAGCATGTTACTATTATAGTTTCATGCTTTATTCAACAATGTTTGAAAAAGCATTTTATCGTACTTTTTATGTCATGTGCAGTCCACTATGATTATGGATAATTTAGCTTTTAAACTAATTTCACCTAAGAAATGGCATAAATTTTGTTCAGGTCCTCAGGCTATTTCCCTAAAATGTTAGATTTTAAGACTTCATTCTTTAATTCTATACTTATTTGCATCTGCTTTTTTTTTCTTTAAGTGATTCTACAGACACAATCTGGTTTTTCTTGTGTTTTATTTCAAAGACTGAAAACCAATGAAACTAACATACTTGATTTTCCTGGTTGTCTTCGTTCCTAGGAAGACTCTGTCTCTTTTATAATGCTTTCCTTACCACAAAATGACTTGAAGAGCTAGAAAAAAAGTGCTGTGAGAAATAGTTCTCCATTCTAGCAGACTATTTTGAAAAGATGTTGGAAAACATTAAGCTCCCTTTCCTCTCCCGTATTTTAACTGCATTCTGTGACCATGGTTTGGCCACTCACAACAAGCAGAAATAATTTTGCACTTTATAACTTAAATCAGAGATTGTGTCAGGAAGTAGTCAATGTTCATATAATGGATTCTGTAGGAAAGGTACATTCAAGCAATAAAAAGGCTGAACAACCAGGTACATGCACAATACTCTCCTATTCCTATCTTCATAAACAGTATTAACAATTAAATTAACTGGAGAAGAACACACACACTGAGACCTCCCTGCAAACCAAAATGAAATAAGTTAGGATAATTAGAAGATTCACTTAAAGTGTTTTCCTTCTTTTTAGGGTTTTAGATTCAACATTTCCTTCTTTTTGACACACAGTTTCACAGGGAAATGGAAGGAATTAGGGTTCCGTTGAAATGCTGGAGGATTCAGGTGCCAGATTTCCTTTGAACTTCCTTAATCTAAGTGTTTTCATGTTTTACCTATTCAAGTATTCCTTCTTTGTCATGAACTTTTGCTACTTTTTTTTGGATTTGATTTTCTTTCATTAATGTTATTGCTTTCCCTGAAGTTTCACCTTTTGAAACTATCAAGTTTCACTTTTTGGAGCAAAACTATTCAATAGAAGTACTTTTCATATTAGTTCATAAGCTATGGTACATTAATTACTTGTGCTACACAAGATTCATTCAGGAAGTATACAGCCTAGTATCAAGTCAAAATCTGCCTCTGTCAGTAAGAGTGACCTCTAATGCCCATGATGCAGATGCCAACATATGGAAAAACAATGTTAATGATTCTTGATTTAGATTTTCTTGAACATCTAGGCAGTGTAAATAATTTCTAGTCTGGATTTATTTGTGAGGAAGATTTTAAACTTGAATATAGAGATATGACTTTCTTATTGTGTAGTGACCACAATAAATAATGCTGAATTTGAGCACCTAATTTAGGAAAACAATTTTAAAATTATGTAAAACTAGGTAGAACAGTTTGAATTGAACATGGGCTGCTCTGAAATTTAGAGTTGAGGTTGTTGGTTTGAGTTTTCTCTTCCTCTGCTGGCCCTTTTACTGACCAAATAGCTCTAGAACTTGCTGTGCCATGGGTGTGTTAACTGTTTCAAGACAGGGTACTGTTTATGCAGAAGGCTTTGCGGGTAGGTGTCAGGCATCTATCTGACTCATTCATGTCTAGGACCATGGGACTGATAGGTTAGTTTTATCATAGATGGAGAAGGAACGAGGTCAGAAAGGAATGAAGGCAAGGAGCAGGCAGCCAGTCTTCTGAAGTCAACCATCAGTGGCTCTCACTGGTACTGTTCCTCAAGCTGTGGGTACATTCAGCTCACAGGACTGCAACTCATCTTTTCTTTCTACTGTACTGTCTCTCTTTGTTGGAAAAGGGAACAGTTCAGTAGATCAGGTTTTTCCTTTTAGTGTCCCCTTTTTTTATCCTGCTACTTTTATCCTGTTTCTAACTTTGTGACTGTTGCCTTGTTTAAACCTTCAGCTAGAGTTTTTCCTTGTTCTATTATCTCTGAAGTGCCATGATGGCACTTGGAAGCTTGTACAGATTTGCTCCGTGACATTTCCAGCAGAAGGGAAGGCATGGGACTCCTTCCTACTCGATGTACGTGGCAGTTTTTGCTGAATCGCCCTGGCTTACCTCTCTCAACCAGGTGAAACCATTATATGGTTCTCATGTTATAGCTGACAGAGAAGCATGCTTTTTTAAAGAGGGCATCATTACTGGGACATGACATGATGACATGAGTGATGAAATCTAAGCCCTGTTTATCTCCAGAGACATATGCTGACAAAGTCAATGCATTCCAGCTGGTGGTATTCTTGAGTGCAGGTTGTCTCTACTGTCAGCATGGGGAAACCTTGGAGACCTCTCTAAAGCCCCAGCACATGTAAGACTTTCCTCAGGTGGAGAAAATCATTAATCAGTAGGGACATTTTTGTGTCACGTTTTAAGGCACTCCTGCAAACTGACCGTGTGAATGAATAGTTGGGGAATCTGTGCTCAAAAATATTCTGACAGCGAAGCTTATTTACAGGCAGTGGGAATTATAGTGTTAATGAGTCATATGCTTTTCAGCACTGAGACAGGTGTGCTTGGTATAGTGGTACATCAAAACATGAAATATTTAAATAAAATGAGCAATAAAAGTTAAATATTTTTCTTTGTACTTTTCTGGAATGTCTTCAGGCCGTATTTTATATATATTTATAGGGCCTGTTATATGCACTCTTTTTACCTTTGAATTTTACTTTCTTTGCAAATTATATGGGGTGGACATATCTTTATATTTTTTTGCAAATCCAGGCAACTGTTTTAGTGAAATAACTTAAAGTTAATGAAGTTAAAGGCAGCACTGTAAGAATAAGCAGAAAATCTATTACTGTTCTTTTAAAAACAATCCCTTGAATTGAAGGAGTAGAACAGTACATTCCCTTGGTTATATAAGGAAATGATTTACCTACTTCAGCATGCTCTCCTGATGTTGCAAAGGGAGAGGGAAGAAAAATATACGCAGGATGCAAGTAAAAGAAGGGAAGACATCAGAAATCCATCTTTTGCATAGTCTTATGCAAATCCACATAAGACTTCCCATGTGAATTTGTCATGGAAAGCATTTTCAAGCTATAATTGCCTTACAGATTTAAGCTAGGCCATGCAATAGGTTTCATCAGAATCTCATGATTTGTTACTGAACATCCAGAGTATAGCACTTCAGAGCATTTAAACTATGCAAATCAACCTCAGGGGAGGCTGTTATTTCACACTACCTTAACCTAGTTCTCTATTTAAAAATATCTGCTGTGTTTTAGAACTTGATAAGAAATTATCTTCTTCAATTTCAATAGTGCTAGAAAATGAAAAGATGATTAATTCTGATGTAGAATAGCATATTGCTGCTAATCTATTTGATAACAGCTGTGGATGGACAAGATGGAGCCAGAATGTGTCCTTGAATAAGACAGAACTACTTACTTCCTCCCCTCCCCTTCTCTTTTCCTCTTTTCCTGGTTCTTGCTTCTAGTCTTCACCTGTTTAGGTAATAAACCCAGTGAAAACTCCAGAGACAGAGATTTGTTTCATCCTATCAATTAATCAGCAAATCTATGTCTGGCTCTAAATTTGCTATAAAAAATTATCTGCTCTAATCTTTTGTTTCCAGCTGCGCACGCACAGTGGGGAAATTGCCAGCAGTATCAAACAGTTCTTTCTTGAGGAGCAGAGCTAAAGCAGCTTGATTTTCTAGAGTTCTATCTTACATCCATTTTTCCTGTCCTTATCTTCTCTTGGAATAATCACTGCATGTCTCTGTCTCCCATGAATTAATCTGTGCAAGACCCTTCCACATCCATGCTCCACCCCAAATATACACTAAAGACTAAGTTTCCCCACTTCCCTAAACCAGCTAGTAATTTCCCAATTGAGAACTACAACTGTTGAGTCTGCTGTAGTGTTTCTTCATTGAAGTTTCTAAGTTGACTTTCCTTGTTTATCCGGCTGTTGAGTTTCACAAAGCATTGAAGGAGCGTTGGAGATCTATGTGTAACTTTGCTGAACGTGGACAGAAGACTAAAAAAGAAACAAACAAAAACCCCTCACCTTACTGTTATTGCTATTAATAGTGAAAAGTATGGAAAGATGAAACAATTATACAGATCTTTTTCCTAAAGAGGAGGCTGAAAACAACTACAGAGTTCTTGAAAATATTACCTTAACATATTGTATTTTTAAATTAGGAGGTATGTGTAGGAAACAAATTGGAAGTTTTGTGTAAGAACTTTTGGAGATGGAAGATCATGATAAAATTTGATGTTTTTCACAAGGTGGTCTGAGGGGTTGAGGGGAAGAAAATCTAGTTGGTTTGAACTTTAATGTTTTTGTTTGTTTGTTTGTTTTAATTACTATATTCTGTCCAGGAGAGAAGAGTCAATTTAAACTTACCTTATTAACTAACTGTCTGGGGCATAGATTTTATTTAAAGCATAAATGCTAGAAGACAGTATTGAAACTGAGCTTTCAACCTTGAAGTGTTATGCCTTAAGAGTGCTTGATAATTACAGTGTTGAATTAATGTTCATTTTTTTCCTATACTGAGTTTTTCTGTAGCTTTTTTTGTAAAATGTTTTCATTGGGTTTTTTTTCCATTTTCTTTTGGTCAATGAAGAATGGGTCACAAATATAAAAGACAAAAGCTAAGGGAAAGTCAAATTCCATATATAGTATGCATTCAGTAGCTAAACAACAATTTTTATGTACAGCAGTAACACAATTCTTCTCAATATAGTGGATCATGCTTTAAAGTCAGAGAAATGTCAAGATTTTCTTAATCAGAATTCGATTTAACTGACCTGAAGGAGCATTTTGAACTTGAGCTTCATTAAAAAGTTTTATTTCCCAAGTGTTAAGCTTTTAATATGTTGGTTTCAGTATGATGATCCCTGCTCTGACCCTTTTTTTCTCATCTGAAGTAACATCAAATGTTCTTAGAAGTTCAGGCTCCAGTGCCAGGGTGAGGAGTCACTGGGCACAGGTATTTAGAAAACAACTGTAAGACTTTTTTGCAAACCCTTGGTACTTTGCCTGACTGCTATCTTGAGGGGCACTCCAGGGGTGTGCCTGGAGTCTTTTTTTGAATTTTATGGGCTCCTTATCCAGTCACAGGCTCAGACCTTGGGTCTTTCTGGATACTGGTCTGCTCTCACTTGCTGGTTACTCCAGCTCAAAGTTCACTAGCAGAACATACATGTATGTTTGCTCACTCAGCATGTCTGCTGGTCTCTTGAATAGTAGCACAGATTTAAGTCTGTCCTGTATGTGTGCTCACTCTGTAAGCCCTTTACCCTGTCACTGGTGCTGACCATGGGTCTTTCCAGATGCTGGTCTCCTGCTACTTGCTGGCTAGTCTGACTTGATATTAGGTAGCAGCTGTCACCCAGCCACTCATGCAAAACACTCTTTTCTCCAATGACTGGTCTTAGACTTAGTCTCTCCAGTAGCTGGCACTCAGGCCTCATCCTACTTGCTAGCTAGTCCAGTTTGAACTTTGCTAGTGACTGGCTCACACAGAGGCTCGGGATAGGGGGTGTACTTACACAGAAGATAGACATAGAATTTAATAAGAGTCTAGGATAGTGATCAAGCCTGAGGTGCTGTCAGAGAGCTTTACTGGCCAGCACCTGCTTACATGACTGGCATCTTTTATCCTCTTTTACCTTAATGCTCCTATGCTTCTTCCTCCCTCATCCACTTTGATCTTTCTCGTTTCCCTCCTGTGATCTCTCCCCTAAATATCCCATAGTAAGTTTTGTGCACACTTAAATAATATGTTTGGTTCTGTGGTAGGGTATGGGATTAATTGAAATAATAGCTTCCAACTGTTGCATTCAGAAGTCAAACTATTCATGAAGGGAATTTGGTTTGTTCAGTTCTGACTGATGGATGAAGTTCTTCATTCAGTAGCATATTTGAGATTGTTTAATTTCAGGTATGCAAGGCAATCCCTAGATAGCAAAGAATTTAAATCTAAACATCTGCTTCAGTTGCACTGAAATTACAGTAAATGTAAATGTGTATGTTAGGCATATATTTTAATGGCTGTAGTGTGAGTTGAGGTGGGATTATTTGTGTGTTTAATTATTTTGATAAATACTTTAGTATGCCAATATCTATATGTTCACCTCAAAATTATATATTTCTCCTTGTTCACAAGATATAACCTGGATCAATAATACTGTAGTTCCAGTTCTTGACAAATAGGGTCTTTAAAACTGTTCTCTGTAGGGGTGGAATAATTTAATTAAAACGAACATCATATCCTTAGTACTCTGCTGCTTTAATTCTCTTCCCTAGATATTTTGTCATACTATTACTAAGATTAACAAATTATTCAAAATATTTTTTTATGGGGGAGATAACAAATTATTCACATTCTCGTTAAAAATTGATATCTTTCAGTTACCAGGGGGAATTGGATTCCCTGATTTACTTTTCTGCCACAAAGCCTGAATGATTAAGCAGGGCCCCTTTTGGTTTGATAAAGCCGCTGGGATTGTACCTGCCTGAGTGTATTTGCAAAAGGAATGCATATCACTCGTACCTCTTTCCTCTTCATATAAATCTCATTAAAAATTGATTTATCTTTTTCTTCTACCTTTTATGATGCATACAGAACCTTATTTTCAGCTTTCACAATATTTATGCTGAAACCCTTCCTGTCTACATGAAGATCAGGTTGATACTTTCAATCATCATTAGTTACGATCTCGCATCTTACAATAATATTTAGGTTTAAGCAATATTTATTTCTTTAAATGCATCACTGATACCGAGCTATAAAAACCCCCCCAAAATCCAAACCAACACAGAAAAAAAAAAGAATGTGGGCACTACTGCTGTGTTTGCCAGGTGTGAAAGAGGAGGACATGCTTTAACTGTAACTCAGTCTTTTCCTCTGTTTTAATGTGATGCTTATCCTGCTCATAAATCATAGTATATAAGCCATCACAGGGGATTTTACCTGTTGGAGACCAGCGTAGGGGAAAGGGACCTGGGGGTCCTAGTGGACAACAGGATGACCATGAGCCAGCAGTGTGCCCTTGTGGCCAAGAAGGCCAATGGCATCCTGGGGTGTATTAGAAGGGGTGTGGTCAGCAGGTCGAGAGAGGTTCTCCTCCCCCTCTACTCTGCCCTGGTGAGGCCGCATCTGGAGTATTGTGTCCAGTTCTGGGCCCCTCAGTTCAAGAAGGACAGGGAACTGCTAGAGAGAGTCCAGCGCAGAGCCACAAAGATGATTAAGGGAGTGGAACATCTCCCTTATGAGGAGAGGCTGAGGGAGCTGGGTCTCTTTAGCTTAGAGAAGAGGAGACTGAGGGGTGACCTCATTAATGTTTATAAATATGTAAAGGGCAAGTGTCAAGAGGATGGAGCCAGGCTCTTCTCAGTGACATCCCTTGACAGGACAAGGGGCAATGGGTGCAAGCTGGAACACAGGAGGTTCCACTTAAATTTGAGGAAAAACTTCTTTACTGTAAGGGTGACTGAACACTGGAACAGGCTGCCCAGAGAGGTTGTGGAGTCTCCTTCTCTGGAGACATTCAAAACCCACCTGGACGCGTTCCTGTGTGATATGGTCTAGGCAATCCTGCTCCGGCAGGGGGATTGGACTAGATGATCTTTCGAGGTCCCTTCCAATCCCTAACATTCTGTGATTCTGTGATTCTGTGATTCTGTGTGATTCTGTGATTTTGATTTTAAGTATAGGACATAATTTGGGTATTCTTAGGGAAATGCAAAACAAAATTTATGTTACGATTAGATGAAGAGTGTTTGAATCATGACCTTTACTATTACAAGGAGTACTGTCTCACAACCATTGAAGATGCAACACAAAATTCTTCATTGGACATCACAGTTCATGTTATCAACATACATAAGATGCTTTATTACTATTGGTCTAGTATCATCTGATGAGTGGAGGGAAATTGAACTTCTTTCTTTGCACAGTAATAATATCTTTTGAGATGACAACACGTTTAAAGGCTTATGAGAACAAAGTTGGAAGAGTGTTTGACTTTCTGGGACTCTTCTTGCTAGGACATTAGTTTTACCATACAGTGGTTTATGCCCAAGGATTTGACACTTCTGATATTACTGTTAGTATGCTATTTTAGGTAAAATCTGTATTTTCAAAACTAGTTATAACCTTTCAAAATTTAAGTAGGTAATGAAAGTGTACTGATACTTAAGTACTTCCCACTCTCCCATATTGTTAAGGTACATGATAATTTTCTTTTCATAAATCTCCACTTATTTGAGGGAAGGTATTTAACATTGTATTCATTTTAACTCGGAGAAACAGAAGTATAGTTGTACTAAAGCTGTGACTGTTTCAAAATAAAATCCAGAGGCTTGAAAGGTAAGCAGATCCTCTTTTCTCATAATTTTTTGGTGAAGCATTTGGAAAATAATTTTCCTACAAAGGTCTAAAAGAAGGCTTAGAATGCAAATATTCCATGCAACCGTCAAGAAGTCTAAGAAACTTCCTGAGGTGATTCAGTTTCTTTCATCTATAAATTGGAACTATTAACTACCTCTTTAAGGTGTGAAATTCAGTCTAGTTAACATATGAGAGTTTTTTGTAATAGATGAACTTATTTAA
This sequence comes from Nyctibius grandis, assembly GCF_013368605.1. NCBI lineage: Eukaryota > Metazoa > Chordata > Aves > Nyctibiiformes > Nyctibiidae > Nyctibius > Nyctibius grandis. Next base: position 29,430,919 of record NC_090659.1, read on the forward strand.
TGTAAATCATATTCTGTGATTGCCTTGTTTGCCTGCTTGTGTTATAAGAATGTTGATGTTAAATATCCTTGTTCTGTATATTGAAGTGAAAACTACAGTCTTGCAACAACTTTTGGTGTTGAATTGTCTAACTTTTACCTGATTGCTTCACAAGTACTGAAAATCTCTTATCAATTACATCTTTTTCTCCTTCATCATAGATATTAAGATAAAACAAAGGTTAATAGCCCATAAAAATGGATATCTATTAATTAAAGGTAGTACTGCCTTTTTCACAATGAATACCAGTAATGTAAACTAATCCCTGAGGTTTCCTGCCATTTTTATTGCCTCTGCTACATACAATCAGCAGAAACTACAAGCTGAATTGTATGTAGTCCTGTTAGAGGCTGTTACAGTTCCTTTTTTCTAGCCATTTTATAAAATTTTCTCCTTCCTATTAAATAGGAAAATAAGTTGATTGTTGAAAAGAACTGTTATTCAGACCTATATGAATAACAAATTAAATTTCTACATGCACAAACAAGCAATTCAGTTTTATCACACACAATAGTGCAAGATGACAATACACAATATAATAGCAAGTCAGAAGCTGTTGAGGAAAATTTGGATGATCCTTATCAGCTTGCTTTACATCTCTTCAAGTGTAAAAGCACCAACTGTATCCTGTTAGTCTTTTCTTCTTATTTGTCCCTTTTCCAAATCAAGAATGAATTTTTATGTTATTTTTGTTTCTTGGATCCACAGATTTACCTAATTCTCCCAACTCCGAATGAACTGGAAATGCCTTTTTTCCCTACTTTTTGATACCTCTGCCTTTACTTATAGAGCCCCTCTATTTGGTGTACAATGTTATTTAGCCTGTGTTGCCTTGTACAGGTGGTGTTCATCTTTGCAATACAAGCATGTTTAAATGATTCAAGATGATAGTGGGAGATTCAGTGATCCCAAATTATTTAGGCTGTGTGGTGCTTACTTGCTAACTGGGGTTAAACCACAACAGTGACCAAAGAGCATTTTGGTGGTGATTTCATTTGTTCTACCTCACTAAAAAACAGAATACTGGTAATGAAGAGTGTTCACTCTACAGGAAAAAACAGGGACTGAAACCATGTCAATGTTATTCAGTAGCCAAATGCAAAATGAAACATGTTTTTAACAATGAGCTTAGTCAACTCTCAGAACAATTCTCAAAGAACTGTGGAGGATTCACCATCACTGGCAAATTTTAAATCAAGCAGATGTGTTTTTTCTAATTAAATTCTCTTGTTCAAGAACAGTTATTGAGACTGAAACTTTATTTTTCAGATGAGTTCTGAGAAATCCTGTGTATTTAGGTCAAGTTAGATGATCACAATGACTGAAATGTTTAGCAGTGAAGAAATGAAAAAAAATCTCTGCAGAGTTCTGGAGGTTCAGGTTAGACATTAGGAAGCATTTCTTCTCAGAAAGGGTCATTAGACGTTGGAATGGGCTGCCCAGGGAGGTGGTGGAGTCACCATCTCTGCATGTGTTTAAGAAAAGACTTGACATGGCACTTAGTGCCATGGTCTAGTTGACATGGTAGCGTCAGGGCAATGGTTGGACTCGATGATCCCAGAGGTCTCTTCCAACCTGACTGATTGATTTATTGACTGATAAGTAAACATTCTTTAAATATGCTTTTATTTTTTCAATCAAAAATAGCAAGAAATACTTTGAAATTTCTGAATTAACATTTTCAGAAATTTCATTACATTTTTTGTGCTTATTCTTTTACTTCAGGATGAAAACAGGGGAAAGAAATCAAGTACTGTCAATAGATACGGACTGTACAATTTTCTTTTCTTTGCACATAACCATTGCAGTCTGTTAACTCTACAGAATCACCATTTTCTTTTAAGTTTTATGGTCATTAGTCTTTATACAAAAGAAAGATATCTAATAATGAAATTAAATTTGGAGATCCAATATGTTCCCTCAGAAAATGTTATAGATTGTAGGAAAAATTAACTACTAATTTTTTTGAACTCTTTTTTAACCTTTTCTCCAACTTCGTGCTGCCATATATCAGAAAATAAACCTTTTCATTTTTTTTTCCCCTTTAAATTGGTACCAAATGACAGCTTGTGAACATCTGTTCACTGTCATCTTTATACATAAGGATTTTTTCCTCCACCATTTCTTCAGTGGATACGTATGACAAACAGCTATTGGGAAAAACTTTTTTCCCTACATTTGTTCAGTGTTTGCAAATCACTTATGTCTTGAGCTAGCTTAGAGTCTGTTCTCAACCATATGGAAAAGGAAAATGCCTTAGATTTGAAGGCTGGCTGCTTCTCGTTTTGACAGGTTTTAAATGGATAATCCTAATTGTTTAAGTCACTTCCATGAAAATTTTCATTTCCAGTTATCACACCACAAGTTACTGTCAGTGAATGTTTCAGTAACTGACCTAAAATGTCTCCTTCCTATTCCAGAAAGGTATTGTTTTCATGTAGTTTTATCCACTACTGTATTTTAACTAAGTTTTAAAAAAGAATCAGCAAAGATGATCTGTTCTCTTTCTTCCTGAATCAAAAGAAAAATAACTCATCTCTTACTAAGAACTAAAAATAAGCAGTTTGTGCAAAAATAAGGAAAAGCTAAATCGTAGACATTTGTTTTGTATTTTGTATGAAAATGTTGATATTGGTAGTCATCTTGCCTCCTGAGTTGTGGATCACATATGATTTCCATTTCTGGATTCACAGATGTGCAGATTCACAGATGTGCAGGATCTGCAGCAGCCACCTCTGTTCAGAAGCACTGTAGCTCATGTTTACCATTGAGTCATCCAAAGCCACACTGTGTCAGTATGATTCAGAATTATCCTGACACTGTCAAGTAATTTTGGTCCTTGATCCCGTCCAGAATATCTTAATAGTAATTCCCACTTTTAATGGCATCTTTTCTTTCTCCACAGGGGGACTTCACCTGATTTTTTTATCTCCTACCATAGCAAGTCTTTCCAGTCCAGTTGATTTCCTACATGTCTGCTTCTAAGGATTTTTTCCTTTTCTTCTTTTTCTGGGGGTCCCCAACCATATCCCTCTATATTAATCTCTGAATTTAAGAGGCCACCAACTCATACATTTATTGGATTTTTGGAATACTCACTACGATTTGCTGTAAATTAGGACTACAGGGTTGATTTTAACCTTGTTCACATAACAGGAAGCAATGCACAATCCCCAACCAAGAACTGCTAATTGTCTTTATGGCTGGAAACTCATGCCACATTTCAACTACCCCTCAGGAAACCAAGAGAATCATACTAAATACCATATTAACCTCAGGAATTTATGGGATAAGATGAGACTTTAATGAAGTCTTAATAAAATTTAAATATGAACTGTTTCTATACCTGAGTCAGACAGGTGAGTAGCTATGTGCCATATTAACTGATCCAACATGTCCCAGATATTTGCAATAGGGTAAAAATATTTCCAAACATATATCTAAACTGATGTATCCTACGTAGTATAATGACTGAGTAGCAGAGATGTACATAAATAGCACATGAGACCACACTGACAATGAAAGATGATATTGTGTAGACATGAGACTTTTCAGAGTTTGAAAAATAAACTATTTTGTATTTGGAGACCTATGGACCTAAGACAAGTACAGTATGTATGGGTTTTGTCAGAAAGCATTCCTGGTTAAAAAAGAGAACAAGTCAGTGTGAATTACCAGTTTGGCCATAAAAATCAAAAATGTCTCTGAAGCAGAAAGGCACTTGACAGCTCAATATAGTTTCTTTCTAGAGGATATTGCTGATGATTTTTTCTTTACTTCCTCTAGGAACAAATTGCTTTTCTGTGGTAGTCTTGATAAACTCTGGAGCAGGTTTTGCATGACAATGATCACAGTCAGAACATAAGATGTATTCTTTAAATTGTCACCCTGGACATATGATTGCTGGCCTCTGTACGAGGCCGCTGCAGTTAAATCAGTGCTCACTCTTAAAACTATAATAAAATCCAACAGCAATGACATCCAGGCCATTATTTGACTTCATTTTCTCCTGGACCAAAGAAGTAATCAAAATGACTTGTTAATAAATGTAAAAGAAATGAAGGTTCTTTGTCTTCTCTGGGGGATTTTCTTTTCCTACATAAAGTTTTATAAATTGAGTCCTGAAATCTTTTTTTCAGAGTGCATGATTTTTATTTTTCCTTTTTCACTTGCATTATTCCACAAGAAATATCTTGAACTCATAGCTAGCATTAGGAAGAGAAAACTGCTTGGTTTAAGTACGAAGTTATCTATTGCTGGTTTTGTTTCTGCATCATATGCTATTTCCTGGAAAGTCCACAAAACATCTAAAACCAAATAAGCAAACAGAATTATTTTGCAGCTGATATTAGTTTATATGTGTAGCATATAAAACACAGTAGAACAAAGGTTTTGAAATGTTTGTTTTGCTGTCTGAGGGAAAGAAACTACTCAAAATTGTGAAACAAAACTTCTACAGAGAGAAGTAACTTGAGGGCAATAGAGATCTCAAGCCTTGAGGATATTCTCTGAAGATACCAGCTCCTAGCCAAAACCCAAATATTTCAGTTACGTTGCAGCAATATTCTGGCTAACCTTTGAATATTTTACCTATAAGGACAAGGACAAAGAAATTTGGTCTGCAAAGTTGTGAGTAGGAGAAAAGTTTCGGTTAAGGGGGCAACTTCTAGAATAGTTCATGTAAAGGCTGAACCTCCAGCTCTAAAAACCATTGCTTTACGTAAGGATTTTGAGTGAAATACAAGTAATCTAGAATTGTCTTTTGTATTTTATTTGCTCTTCTGCTTTTTAGATAGGAGCTTGGCCATATATTTTCATTTAAGCCTGATTTCTTTTCTTTTCAGGCTGAATAATAGGTGTAACTAATTTCTTCATAATGTTTGAACTAGAGATTATCTGCTGACAAGTTTCAGGGGTTAACATTGAGGCTGATGTTGCCACATATTGGGTTTTAGGATGTTGCACAAAAAACACAGTGGGCAAAAGGGTGCACTGGAGGAGCAAAAATTTTCTTATTTGTCTAATTTGACAAACTAATGAAAGTTCTTGTTAGTTCAGTTACAATAATACTACCATTCATAGTCAACAATAATACAGACATGCTTCTGTTAACATAGTTAAAATTGTTACACAGAAAAACTTTCCTATTATCCACCCTTTTTTTCTGGTGTAATTCTCATCCATCTGGTCTCCCTCTCGGTCTTAAGCTTGACAGCATCAGTCCTCCCCCGGTGCAGTGGTTGGATGGGGATGTCAGAGAGCTGTCAATGCCCCAACGTCTTTGCTTGGAGGGCTAGTAAAGTGTTTGTTCCTCAACAGTTTTGGGATCTGGCTGGATTTGTTTCTATGCATTATCTGAACATGATCTGCATAAGTGAACTTTCTCTTTACTGGTTCTCAATTTTTCAGTTTTCTATTCTCTGCTTTATCTAAACTGGTATAACAAGATTGTATTCCTGGAGTGACTGTTGTGATATGTGTTCACGGTTTTGGACGTCTGGTACCATTCTGCGTTTACACTCTTGCAAACTATTTTTTATTCTAGTATCATAGATAATACAGTCTGCACAGATGTTTACGCATATCTCTATAAACTCAAAATATCCTAAACCAAACCTGACTGCTAAACAACTGCTATCATAAGTAGAAGCAGCTTAAATCAACTTATGCCAAGACAAGCGTCAGTCAGATCCTTAGAGTTGATGATTAATTTTAGTGACCTTGTAAGGCCACTAAAAAGCCTTTTAATAGTAATGGAAAGAAACCATATTTACTGGGCTACAGAATTGTTCCCTCCAAGTAGAAACAATATTCCTACTATGGGAAGTATTTACTTATGAAATACACATTGCATATTGTGGGTTCTGTCATTCACAGAACTACTGTTTTGTGACACAAGTCAAATAAATGGACAAAAGTTACTTTTCAAAAGAGATTCTTCTTACCAACTTTGTCTATTTTCTTGAGCTCTAAGAAACCAAAAAAACGGTGTAGAGCTCAATCCCACTTTACTACAGAAACCTGTAAACCTCAAACGATGTATAGATATTAAGACTGTGAATATGCATAAATTAGGAAATATATATGTGTGACTCACAGTGAAGAATAATAGCTAAACTGTCTGTTTCAAAAGTTTATAAACTATGTGAAGAAAACAACTTCGGAAAAGGCAGAAGTGCTGAGTAATCATTCTATCCCATTCAGTTACAAGAGTCAGTTGGAGACATATTTTATATATATATATGTTTCCAGTACTGTCTGCAGTATGAAGTGTGATGTGTCTCCTGGGAACTTGTAACAAGCAGTACAATTTTTGGTTGTATATAAAAAGTAGAAGGATGTAACAGCACCAGTGTCATTACCGATGTCAGAACACTTTGCAGATTTTGATTAAAATCTGCCATAGCTTCAGAACTTGACTGTGCTTTCAGAGATCGGACTAAGAGATACGTATATCCAAGAAAAGTTTAAAATGAAAGTAAAAATATATCTGTCAAAAATAATCAGATATTTGACATATGTCAAAAATTCAATTATGCCTGAACTGAAGCAATTACAGTTTCCTTTCAACCATGGACTCAAGACATTTTTGTGTGTGTTTGGGTCTAGAAAAAAGGTTAAGAAAAGGGGAAGCTGTCATAGTCTTAATTTACTTGCTAGTACTTTATCTCAGGGTAACATGAACTTTCTTTGAGAGAGAAAGGATAAAGTTTGGTGGTTTTTTTGTGGCTGGGCACTAAAAAGAAAGTCACACTTGTTTACAAAGCATATGACATTTCTTGTGTGGCTCTTGCATTTTCAAACTACCTATGTCGTTATTTTCTAGTTTTAGTCAAGATTTTAGGTAGGTTATTAAGTCCTGGTAGACTCTTTTGTTATATACAGAACACAACTCACTGTAGTAGAGGGAGAGAGAGGTTGAGTGGACCATAGTTTTCCCGTTACCACACTAGGGCAGAACATGTAAGATCCCGTTTCTAAAAAATATGACTATCCATGCCTCCGCTCACCTAGCAATCACTCTCCATCCACCCTATGTTTCTGTTCTTTCTTCTATATCATTATTTATCAATTAATCTCTCTTGAGAATATCAGAATTGTATTTAAATGTGTGCAGAAATAAAATGAAAATGTAGTTAATTAAGGACCAATTGACCTAAGGTAACTGAGTTTTTACTTGCCTGTTTTCTAATGTGTCACAAATAGAATTATTCAGGGAAAAGATATATTGATACATCTTTTACAGTGCTGATATAGAAGAGATATTGCAATTTTTCCTTTGACTTTGCAGTATGCCTCCTGCTTTCTGTGACTTTGAATCTAGGACATTACTGTGCTTCAGACCTTTAGATTTTGGATGTCTGGATTTTGGATCTCACAAAATTTCATCACCATAAAGTTGTCATCAGGAAAACAAAGATGATAATTTTTGAATTTATAAAATGGTCAAAGGAAGATGGGATAGAGGTACTGTCTATCAGATTATTGGAGGAAAGTAAATAGATTTGGAAGGAAAAAGTAAGAGAAACTGCCAGTCCACCATAAAGTTTTAGAAAAAGTGTTGGACCATAGGATAGTTACAAAACTTTCACTACTCCCATTCCTGATTATTCTTCCTCACCCCTTACTCTTACCTATTTGGTGCTCCCTCTGCCAAATGAATTCCATATAATGCAGTCTGGCCTCCTCCACTCATTCTGCTCTCTGCCATAGCATAATTTCTTAAGTCACTGTCTATGCCTGTTACCCTTTTTCTGGTCCCTCAGGTGTTTTGTTTGTTTGTTTTTCAAGTCCTATTGCTCACTATTGCCTATCTTTACAATAATTTTCCTTCTCTGACGTGTGTCTTAGTTGTTGATCTGTACTGCTGTTCAACCTTGCTTTCTTACTGTTCTCGTCTCCTACCATTCGGATGTGTCTTTCCTAATGTGCTGGCTGACTGGATTACTGTAAAGTGAACCCAAAGTTCATCATCACAGCACCTCTGAAGGGAAATGGCAAAGATCCCATGCTGCCAAGGCAAATGCATAAGATAACAGCAGAGATGGAAAATATAATTGAATGTGGCATGTATATGAATTTTGGGCAATTTCTTTTTTTTAGATTTAACAGGCCTTTAACAAGAGTGACACCTACCCAAAGTCAAAGTTGCATGTACCAGAGTTTCGGAGATAAGAGGGATGTTCTGTGATAAACCAGTGTAGGAGGTTATGTAATTTCTGTACTAGTGCAGAACATTCTTACACCAAATTTGATAATCGGATGTGATATGGAAGTGATGGAGATGTTGTTCTGTAATATATTAAGCGATAATCTTATACTGGGGTTAAAAAAATTGTTGCCCATTTATCCTCAATAAGAGAGTGTGATCTTCATGATCTCTGTTACATGTATTTTTTTAAAGTTTTCTCAGAGTTAAAGATCTTAAGTGTAATTTTTCTTGCTTTGGTTATCACCAAAGAAGTGAATTACTGTACTTAGGAACATTTTTTCCTTCAGTGTGCTTAAACTTTGTAAGCTTAGTTGTTACTGCACTTCAGCAATAAATAAATGCAATAGGTATTTCTGTCAAAATAATGGTCTTTATTTTGGCTGCAACTGCACTATAGGCTATTAGTTAGAGAATAATAATTTTATAAATGAAAATAAAACTTTATGCTTGGCCTTTTAGACATGCTTCATCTAAGAACAAAATAAATTGCATTAAATAAAACAACATATTTAATTACTGAGACCTGTTCTCAATCCATTTATTTTAATCTAAATAGCAAATGTTTAACTTGTATCCATTATTTTGTACCAGAAAGAAATTCTTCTAAATTATATCTCTTAATGAAATTAGCCAGAAAGACTCTGCCAGAAGTATACAAAATTGTATTAACACAAGGTTCATAAAATGGCAAACAAATCTTATAAACACACTGTATCTAATACATTTTATTGTGTGCTTGTGGTAGTGATGATGTGAAGCCTTTCAGTTAAAGACTCAAACATTCATTCCTTTATTTGCGCCATTTATTTCTTAAAGCAACTTCTCAAGTTTTAACCAGTCATTTGTGAAATTGTTTATTAGCATCTGAGCTGCAAAAAGGATGGAGCCAGGCTCTTTTCAGTGGTGCCCAGTGATGGGAAACACAGGAACTTCCATCTGTCATTATCTAGCATTCCATGTCCATTATCTAGCACTCTGTCCAGTCATATCTTGAAAACCTCCAGTGACAGGAACTCAGCTATGTCCCTGGGGAGGTTGTTCCAGTCATTGATTGTCCTCGCTGTAAAAAATTTCTTTCTTAGGTTAAAATGAAACCTCTCCTAGTGCAACTTGTACTCATTGCCCCTTGTCCTCTCCATGTGGCTGCTTGTGAAGAGAGAGCCTCTATTGTTTTTGTAGATGCCCTTTAAGTACTAGAGAACTCTGATAAGGTCCCTTCTAAGCCTTCTCTTCTCCAGGGTGAGAAGATCTAACTCCTTCAGTCTTTCCTCATAGGGCAGGTTCTTCAGCTCTTTGATCATCTTTCTGGCCCTCCTTTGGACCTTCTCCAGTCTGTCCACTTTTTTGAATTGTGGGAACCAGAAGTGGACACAGTACTCCAGGTGCAGCCTGACAAGTGCTGAGTAGAGGGTGATGATCACATCTCTATCTCTGCTAGTAGTTCTCCTTTGGATGCAGCCCAGGATCCAATTTGCCTTCATTGCTGCAGCAGCACACTGCTGATTCATGTTCAGCTTGTTGTCCACCAGGACCCCCAGGTCCCTTTCAGCAAGGCTGCTCCCCGGCCACATCAGATCCTAGCTTGTACTGAGCTCTTTGGTTATGGAATCCCAGGTGCAGGACCTTGCACTTGTCTTTGTTGAACTTCATGCAGTTCTTGCTAGACAACTTTACCAGCCTGTTCAGGTCTGTCTGTAAGCTGTCTTTCCCTTCTGTTCACCTCACCAGTTTAGTGTCATCAGCAAACTTGGCGAGAACCTCTACCTTCTCAGCATTATATATAACTAGCTTCCCTGCCCTGTTTAGCAATGGGACTGTCTTCCCTGTGCTTCTGCTTACTATTCACATATCTGAAGAAACTTTTTTTGTTGTTCTTGATGTTTTTGGCCAATGTCAGTTCTAGCTGAGCCTTAGCCTTCCTGACTGCATTTCTGCATGCCCTAGCAAGGTTCTTATAGTCCTTGATGGGTATTTGTCTGTCTTTCCATAGCTGGTATGCTGCTTCTTTACTTTTAAGCACACCCAAAAAGTAATTGTTAAGCCAGGGTGGTTTCTTTTTCTGCCTTCTTCCTTTCCCTTTATAGGAGATGCACTGTGCTTCATATCATCTGCAATTCATTGAGATAAGTGTCTGCATCTGGCTTAGCAACCAAGAATGTATTTTTTATATATTCTTAAAAGCAGAAACAAGACAAAGCATACTGGTCTATCATGATCATAGCATTGCAGAATCACAGAACAGTTTAGGTGCTAAGGAACCTCTTGAGATCATCTTGTCCATCCCACCTCTCCTTTGCTCAAGTAGGGTCATCTAAAGTGGGTTGTCCAGGACTATGTCCAGTCAAGTTTTTAATATCTCCGCAGATGGAGGCTGTTGGTTGTTGTGTGATGGCTGTCAATCCAGAAAAATTTATTCGTATTTACTCATTGAGACTGTCTAATTATAATGCTGATGTAGCAAAACTGACACAGACTGCTGCATTCTCACAGTTTAATTAGAAACCCTAACAAGGGATTGTGATCATGTTTTACTGAAAGGGAATAAAAAATTCAAGCAGCCTCATTGGAAGCACTGGAAAAAAAAGAAAAAGCAAACAAAAATGAACCCACCGTTAATAACAGCTGAGGCAGAAATGCTGTCTGTTCTTTATTAAACTCTTGGAATTTAGCACTGAACCACTTTTGGAAGACTTGTTATAAAAAAAATCTTATTCTTCATATGTGAGCCAGGCTTTTATCTCTTCTAGCGGGTGAAAATAAACGAAGAATACCTAGGCCTGACTTTTATTATGTATTTCAGATACTTACTGAACTGCTGGCAATATCTCACTCTTTACTGTCTGATATCAGTTGTCCTTTTCTGGATGAGTTCCTTGAGAAAGAATTAGCAACCCTTCCTCAGCAGCAGCTGCTTTCTGTGAATATTTCGGAGGTTGCCCTTTCCAGATTCTGAGGATAATGGTAGAAAACAGACTGGGTTGACATTTATATGGCCAGTGCTAATTTTAGCAGGGCTGTCTGTGGTTTTAACTGAAATGATACTATACTAATAATTTTAATGGAGAAACTATCAAGAAAAAAAACAAACAAAAGTGCCCACTCTTAAGTGATTCCCCATCAGACTTCAACAAGACATAGTGAGGTCTGCTTCACCTCTCTTTTTTAATTAGAGAAATCTGAACTGAGTGCCGTTCTTTGGGGTACAATCATTGAGAGGCACTCTGAGATGCTACAGACTTAGCAGTGCATCAAGGAGATAGTCCTTTCAACATCTAGAAAATCTGCCATCAAAGCACCTTACTAATATGAAAAACACATGGCTTTAAGATCAGGTAAGATGAGAGGATAATGATTCTTTTCAAAGATATTGCAGGATATTTTGCTCATTGCCATCTCAATGTTATCAGTGTAGCACTGCCTGGGATGCTTGCTCTTAAGCATTTTCCTAAGCTACTGTAGAGGCAATAAATGCATTTTTACCCATCTGTAGTCCTTCCAAATAAAGTCTCAGCTATGGGGATCCACTGCTTCATTACTTGAATTAATTTTAGCTCTCACAGTGCTATTCTTTCTAGCTGACGCAGAAATTACACAGAACTCAACCAGAGTGCAGTACCCCATAGAAGTGAAGCAGGGAATTTGAAATATACTAATTTTGATTTAATTATCTAATTCAGTTCTGAGTTCTAGGCTCAAGTGTCAAAGGATGTGATGCCCAAGGAATGTTTTACAGAATCAGTGCTCTCCACCAGCCTTTTGAGGCAAGGCAAGGCTTAAAAATAGGTTACCTAAAAAAGAAATGAGAGAGGACAGAGATTTCTGCATGCTTCTCTGTAAGGCAGTTGACTTTTAATTGCAGCCCTTGATTTGAATCAGATGGCTTCAGTCTTTTAAAGGGTCAGATGAGCTTACTCTGCTATCAGTGTTTCCTAATGGCCTATAGGACAGTGAAATAGAAGTAGGGTATTATCAAAATCTGGCCCAATGCTTTTTACCAGATGTGATACAGCTTTATTCTGAAAAGAGCCTCACTGTGGATTTCTTATGAAGAATTTGTGGATGCTCATTACAGTGTAAATACTTACATGAAGCTAAGGGATCAGTTGTTGGGATCAGTTCTTGGTATCCCTAGCAGAGTACTTGAGGTCCACAGGCAAATGGGACTGACTTGGTTGGTAAAGCTGATTTGTATTAAAGTTGTCCACATAGATATTATTGTCTGCTGTGCCAGCAGTTGCTGTCCCACATTCTATAAATGGGAAAGAGAAAAGAGAAGCATGAAACAATGTATATTTTTTGCAATTAGGCCTATTTCATCTGTCTTATTAACTAGGTGAAATCATAAGGAAATAAATCTGTACTAGCAGTTAATGATCAGTTGGTTAGCTGACAGCTGCAGGCAAGCCCAGTGATATAAAAATTACTGTCATTATGAACAGCTGCTACTAAGAGGATTTTTTATTAAAAATGTGAACACATTCTATTTCAAAAGTTATATGATAATTTATCTTTTCATGATCTTTAATAACCAATTTTCTGCCAGAATGACCCAGAATGCTATCATATGGGTTCTGTATTAAAATTTATTTAAAAAATCAAGGCACTATGTACTGCAACCTATATAATTAAGCTACAGTTTAAACAGTATGCATATATAGTGTAACTATATATTAGTTTACAGTCTGTTCTATTTGTCATATGTTAGAAGATTTGCAACTGAAATTAGTAAAACCCTGTTCTAAATTACCACTTCTGAAAAGATTTGTTTGTTTGTTTGTTTCCTGTTTGGGTTTTTGGGTGTTTTTTTTTTTTTTAAGTTGCAAGCCATCCAGAGTGTATTATTCTGGTAAAACATTAGAGCCCAAAAATTAGCTTGAACAGCTACTTGGATAATTTGCAATCAGTAAGATGCTGATGTAGCAGCAATTTGTTATTTGCAGTGTATAGGCATCACTGTAGAGGGCATGGAGATGGAAGACATTCTTGGTGTTCCCAGCAGAATACATGAGGTCCACCGAAAAATAGGAGCAACTTGATCAGTCATGCTGATTTATACAAAAATTGCGCACGGGCATATTATTGTCTGCTGTGTCAGTAGGTGCGCTGATAAAAGTGCTGGGATGGTGTTTTCCTACACATATGGGAAAAGGCAGGGGGAGTGTTTTTAAAGAACACAAAGTGGTTTGTGGGGAGCTGAAGCTGCTTTTGCACTTTTGAGGGAAGGGAGAAGTTCCTCTATCCTTCACAGCCTTTCAGCAACTTGAGGAGCAGCCAGCCACAAGGACCTAGAGGGACAACATTCAAGGTCAAGTTGGACAGGACTCTCAGCAACCTGATCTAGTTGAAGATGTCCCTCCTTATTGCAGGGGGGATTGGACTAGATGACCTCTAAAGGTCCCTTCCAAACTGAACTGTTCTATGATTCTATGACAAAAGAGAGAAAAATACCCAAGAAAGAAATGGCTACAAATGACAGATAGACTTGCCCAGTGTTGCAATAGAATAGACACGCGTGTGTATAACTATATATAATGATCTCTATGTATGTACACAGAACGTGTAGTGTATATGCAGTTATATATATATACATACATAAATATACTGTTAAGGATTTAGAGACCTTTGGGATGGGAATGTTCAGAGTGCTGACAAATTAGGCCATTTTTAAACTTTTTAAAAAACCCTAACATTTATTAACAATAAACTTCATGCTAATGAGTAATTCTTACGTACTGTTAATCTCTATTACTACATGTATAAAAGTGTTATTCCTTAACAATCATATCCTAAATTAGCAATAAGTATACAGTGCTGTGAAGTTGATGCCCTATAGTTAGCAGTGATGGTTTGGGTCCTTGATATTTCTTCATCATGGTGGTCAAAGTGATCAGACTTGAGAGAGAAGAACAACTCTGGTGAGAGAAATTGGAACTGAAGTGGTCTTGCTGACTTTCTTCTCCATTTTTCCTTGGTCATTGCCAGTGCTTTATGCTTCTTGCCCCCTGCACCTCCAAAAGGCAATCTCAACAGCTCCCTGTGATGTTTATTTTGGTTTTGCTTTTGCTAATTATCCCTCTTGTGCATTCAGCAGGATGTTCTGCCTATTTGCAGTCCCTTCTGCTTACCTTGTGCCTCATCTTGCAACTTCTGTTACCCATGTACCTCCTACGTGCAGCTTCATATGTCTTTGCCCCATTGGTGGTCACATTGCTCACAAACTTAATTAAACTGCCTATACATTGTGTTTGGACGTGCCATAATGGTGTTACAAAGTGCTTACATGTTGTTGTTGATTACACTATTTTGGTATGCATGTATTTGGATTCAAGGCAATCTAATTGCAAATATATCCTGAGGAACACACTTCTAATTTAAAGATATTACAGGCCTCTGCATTAACTACACCAGAGTAGGCCCCAAGTTGGCAAATCACTGTAGGGAGCTGCCTCTTCTTGCACAAAGGGAGAGCAGTGCATCAGTGCTATAGCTGACTTCTGTTCCAGAGTGATGGATCCTAGTTCAGATGTTTTCAGAAGTATAGCAACAATGTGTGTGATCATCTTAGTTATTTCAGATACTGGATTAAAAAATTAGCTGCTAATTTTTAAAAGTTTTCAAAAAAGCCTTTGAGCACATTCTTGCCAACAATATGTGTATATATATTGTATATCTTTTAAATATTGGGTATGTGCTTGATAGATAATGTGTCACATAGGGAGATTAAGATCTAAAGAAATATCTTAAATCTTTATTAAAAGAAAAAAGAAGGAATATACTTTATTTTTTTTATCTAGATATTAGCATTTTTAATGGATTTTTAATGAGGATATTTTCAAGCTATTTCAAGATACAAGACTTTTCAAGTAATTATTTCAAATACAAATTGCTCATGCCGTGATGGAGTTCTACAAATACACAAAAATTAAGCAATTACAGGTGCAAAGCAGCTGGATAATTTCCATAACTACTAGATGATAAACCTCTTATGTACAGAAATCCAGATATATTTAGGTAAGAATTCTCTATTATTTGTAGAATCCATAATAATGTGAGGCAGTGGTCTATATACGAGGTCTTGAAGCATTGTTACTGAAAGAGGCAGAAATCCTGCAGAAGGAGTGGTTTATCTTTAAATAATCCCAACCTTCCTAATTTAAGATTGATTTTCCAATCTTAATTTGGTTAGTTTATTTTAATTTAAGAGTGTTTCTAGCTAAAAGCTTTCCAGCTACAGAACCACGTCGACTCCAGTGGGGTTATATATTATAGGAAGCACCTATATAACACAGTACAAGATAATTATTCATACAGGTAATTAGTCTGGATAAGGCAATTTATTAATTTAAATATGCTGTTAATCTACTCAAGCTACTTTGGATATCTTTATCTAAGACTGCTGTTTGTGTTCAACCCTCTGATTATTACCCATTGCTGGTTGTCCAGGTTGGCAGTGATGAGGTTGATGAGAGAAGCCCTAGGGCAATCAAAAAGGATTTCAGATCACAGGGGTGACTGGTTGAAGGGACAGGAGCACAGGTGGTGTTTTCCTCGATTCCTCTCGTAGCAGGAAAGAATGGTGAAAGGAACAGGAGAACACACCTGATCAACACATGGCTTAAAGAGTGGTGCCATAGGTGGAATTTTGGCTTTTTTGATCATGGGGCAGTTTATACGGTCTCTTGCTTGAGACAGATGGGGTTCACCTGTCTAATAGGGGCAAAAGGATTCTAGCCTGTAAGTTGGCAGGGCTGATTGAGAGGGCTTTAAACTAGGCTTGAAGGGGGAGGGGGTAAAACCTGGCTTGCTGGAAATGAGCCTAGGGGTGGAATGCCAGAGATGGGGGAGAAACTGATAGCCCAGCTGAAGTGCATCTACACCAACGCACGCAGCATGGGTAACAAACAGGAGGAGCTGGAGGTCATTGTGCAGCAGGAAAGATATGACGTAGTTGCCATGACAGAAATGTGGTGGGATGACTCGCATGACTGGAGTGCTGTAATGGATGGTTACAAGCTTTTCAGAAGGGACAGGAGAGAAAAGAGAGGCAGTGGGGTGGCTCTGTACATTAGGGAGTGTTTTGACTGTATAGAGCTTAAGGATAG
The DNA here is from genome assembly GCF_013368605.1 of Nyctibius grandis. Classification (NCBI taxonomy): domain Eukaryota; kingdom Metazoa; phylum Chordata; class Aves; order Nyctibiiformes; family Nyctibiidae; genus Nyctibius; species Nyctibius grandis. The sequence continues at coordinate 29,447,272 of NC_090659.1, forward strand.
TGATGATAAGGTTGAGTGCCCATGGATAAGAATCAGGGCGAAGGCCAGCAAGGCAGATATCCTGGTGGGAGTCTATTATAGACCACCCCACTAGGATGAAGAGGCAGATGAACTATTCTACAAGCAGCTGGCTGATGTCTCACGATCACTAGCCCTTGTTCTAGTAGGAGACTAATTTGCCGGATGTCTGCTGGAAACTCAACTCAGTGGAAAGGAGGCAGTCTAGGAGGTTCTTGGAGTGTGAGGAAGATAACTTCCTAACACATCTGGTTAGTGAGCTCACCAGGGGAGGTGCCCCACTAGACCTGCTGTTTACAAACAGAAGGTCTGGTGGGAGATGTGGTGGTTGGAGGCTGTCTTGAGCACAGCGACCATGAAATGATAGTGTTTTTGATTCTTGGGGGAAGAAGGAAGGGGGTCAACAAAACCTCTGCCTTGGACTTCTGAAGGGTGGACTTTGGCCTATTTAGGGCACTGGTTCAGAGAGTCCCATGGGAAATAGTTCTGAATAACAAAGGGGTCCAGGAAAGCTGGACATACTTTAAGAAAGAAATCTTAAAGGAGCAGGCCATCCCCATGAGCTGAAAGACAAGCCGTGGGGGAAGAAGTCCGTCTTGGTTGAACAGGGAGCTTTCGCAGGAACTTAGGGGAAAAAAAGAAGGTTTATGATCTTTGGAAAAAGGGGCAGGCAACTCACGAAGAGTACAAGGATGTTGTTAGGTCATGTAGAAGGAAAATTAGAAAGGCAAAAGCTCAACTGAAACTCAGTCTAGCCACTGCAGTAAAAGATAATAAAAAGTGTTTTTATAAATACATAAACAACAAAAGGAGATCAAGGGAATATCTCCATTCCTTATTGGATGTATGGGGGAACATTGTGACCAGGGATGAGGAAAAAGCTGAGGTGCTTAATACCTTTTTTGCCTCAGTCTTTCACAGTAAGACCGGTTATCCTCAGGGCAACTGCCCCCCAAGCCAGTAGACAGGGATGGAGAGCAGAATAGATCCCCTGTAATTCAGGAGGAAGTAGTGAGCAACCTGGTGTGCCACTTGGACGCTCACAAGTCTATGGGACCGGATGGTATCCACCCAAGAGTACTGAGGGATTTGGCAGAAGAGCTTGCTAAGCCACTCTCCATTATTTATTATCAGTGCTGGCTAACCGGGGAGGTCCCAGATGACTCGAGGCTGGCCAATGTAATGCCCATCCACAAGAAGGGTCAGAAGGAGGATCCTGGAAACTACAGGCCTGTCAGCCTGACCTCAGTGCCTGGCAAGATCATGGAACAGATCATCTTGAGTGCGATTCCACAGCACATAGAGGACAACAAGGGGATCAGGCCTAGTCAGCATGGGTTTAGGAAAGGTAGGTCCTGCCTGACCAACCTGATCTCTTTTTATGACCAGGGGACCCGCCTAGTGGATGAGGGAAAGGCTGTGGATGACTACATCTTCAGTCAGCAAAGCCTTTGATACTGTCTCCCATGGCATTCTCCTGGATAAGCTGGCAGCCCACAGCTTGGACAGGTGCACTCTTTGCTGGGTTAAGAACTGGCTGGATGGCTGAGCCCAGAGACTGGTGGTGAATGGCACCACATCCAGTTGGCGTCCAGTCACTAGTGGTGTCCGCCAGGGCTCAGTACTGAGCCGAGTCCAGGTTAATATCTTTATTGATGATCTGGATGAGGGGATTGAGTGCACCCTCAGTAAATTCACGGACGACACTAAGTTGGGTGGGAGTGTTGATCTGCCTGAGGATAGGAAGGCTCTGCAGAGGGATCTGGACAGGTTAGATAGATAGGCCGAGACTAATGGTATGAAGTTCAACTAGGCCAAGTGCCGGGTCCTACACTTTGGCCATAACAACACCATACAGCACTACAGGCTGGGGGAAGAGTGGTTGGAAAGCGGCCTCGTGGAAAAGGACCTGGGGGTATTGGTGGACAGCTGGTTGAACATGAGCCAGCAGTATGGCCAGGTGGCCAAGAAGGCCAACAGTATCTGGCATGTATCAGGAATAGTGTGGCCAGCAGGACTAGGGAAGTAATTGTGCCCCTGTATTCGGCACTGGTGAGGCCACACTTCAAGTACTGTCTCCAGTTCTGGGCCCCTCACTTCAAGAAAGACATTGAGGTGCTGGAGCGAGTCCAGAGGAAGGCAACTAAGCTGGTGAAGGGTCTAGAGGGCATGTCCTATGAGGAGCAGCTGGGGGAACTGGGATTGTTTAGCCTGAAGAAAAAGGAGGCTGAGGGGAGACCTTATTGCTCTGTACAACTACCTGAAAGGAGGTTGTAGCGAGGTGGGGGTCGGCCTCTTCTCCAAGGCAACTAGCGACAGGACTAGAGGACATATCACAGAATCACAGAATGTTAGGGATTGGAAAGGGCCTCGAAGGATCATATAGTCCAATCCCCCTGCCAGAGCAGGATTACCTAGACCATATCACACAGGAACGCGTCCAGGCGGGTTTTGAATGTCTCCAGAGAAGGAGACTCCACAACCTCTCTGGGCAGCCTGTTCCAGTGTTCGGTCACCCTCACCGATCCTCAAGCTGCAGCAGGGGAGGTTCAGGTTAGACATGAGGAAGAATTTCTTCACAGAAAGGGTTATTTGGCATTGGAATGGGCTACCCAGGGAGCTGGTGGAGTCACCATCCCTGGAGGTGTTTAAGAAAAAGACTAGATGTGGCACTTAGTGCCATGGTCTAGTTGACACAGTGGTGTTGGGTCAAAGGTTGGACTCGATAATCCCAGAGGTCTCTTCGAACCTAGTTGATTCTGTGTTGAAGGAATAAATGATAGCAACAACAGATTGTGAGGTAGCAATAGAAGTTGCAATGTCCAGTAGACTTTATAATTAAATGCTAGCACAGGATTGGTGCTGATGAGGAGTCCTGACTTTTGTCCTGTGTTTTGGAGAGCTGTCTTTCAAGCCCCTCTCTCCCACCCTGCTGTGGCTTACTTGACCTTTTTTGCTTCTGGCTATTCTTATCTGCCATCATTTTAGTCTGTCTCCCCACATGTCCACTTTCATTTCCAAACTTCCATCCATCTATGTCTTTTTTATACTTTGTCGTTCCCAAGACTGCAGTACAGTTTTCTTATCACCCACTCTGCTACAGCTCTCAGCGTTGGGGTCTTCATTCTCAAGCCACTTAGGCTGTAGGAAGGTGAACATTTGGAGCAAAAGATAAAGTTTCCCTGCTGGCATTTTTTGAGCACACAACAGCCTGTGGTTATCAGCAGAAGCAATCACAGGGAGAGTCCTGCTTGTTCCATGCATGCTAACTTGAGCAGATTAAGTCATTCTCAGGGAATGATACTTACAAACCTGTGTTAGCATGTATCCATTGTAGCAGGCATGAAAAATTATCACAAAAATGAATTCAAAGCTTAATGTAGAAGTAGTTACTCATAACTAAGAGGTTTTTCTACAGATAGAATTAAAGCTGAAACCCTAACCCCGAGATGTCAGTTCCACCAAATTTCAAGAATTATTTTCAAAGCAAGGAGCTATTGAAAAGACTGTATGATTTACTTGTTCTACTTTGTATAATTTTTCTACAACTTTATTTTTGAAATAGCTGGAACACCCTGAGGTAGATGTTCTGACACATGGCAGACTGGCCAGTCATTGGAAAAATGCCCTTAAAAATGCAATGTATCAGGCCACCTTCATTATAGACAGCATACGTTTCTTTCTTTCAAAACAGCAAAATCAATCAGATGAAAAATCGTAGAGAAAAGATGTCCTGTATAAAAATAATGTAAATTCTTTCAAATATATTGCAATTATGTCTTGAACATGAACAATTGCTTTTGGATTGGTCTTTTTTATGCAGTGTTACTCTCTTATGTTGCAACCCACAGATGCTCAAAAAACATGATTTAGGCCCTAGAAAATTATGGGATTGACTTACATATATTACACACGATCTTTGAGTATTAAATGTGGGACATTTACTTAATCGTGCTTGTTTTGAGCCTTCAGAGTCTCCCTGAGTCTCATTCAAAGTTTTATCAGTAAGAAGTCTAAAATAACACTTTATGTGAACTCCTATATTCAGGACATTGAATCAAAAAGTACCTTATTACAGGAAGCCAGGCCACAAATGCTACTATAAGATGAGATTTGGCTGTAGCAAGACCAGGGTAAAATGAAATTTGTTATCACAGGGAGAACAGTACACTATGATAAAATGTTAAAAAGTGTATAAAAAAGTAAAAAGGAAATATATGAGTAAAATGATTTAAATAATTTTCAAAACTTTCAAAATACTGTAACAATCTGTTCTATCTGTATTACAGGAACCCGATTAGCTCCAAAAGAAAAACTGGACATCCCAGTGTTATTCATGCCAGATACAATGAAAATGTATGAGGCTGTGGTGGTAATTCATGTAATGAGGGAAAATGGTGAAAACTGGCCTTATGAGGATTCTACTGAATTAAATAAAGACTTAAAGAGGTAATTTATTCTAATAGGAAAAGAAAAAGTAGTTGAGGATACTCAATCCTGTCATCATTTTACCCTTCGGATATTTGTGTGTAGCTCCCAAGGGCAATCAAGTGTCTGATTATGACGGCAATAGGTATCCAACATAAGCTTTTAATGTACCCTGCAAAGTATGCAGATTTAGGGTAGGACTTTTATCTGTTTCAATACCTACCTTTTCTAACTTTAAATAAAGAAAATGGAAAGTACTAGCTGCCAGTACTGTTATGGATATTGAGCAAACGAAAGCTCTTAGATGCCTCTAGATTTTCAGTATATTTGGGCTCATAATGGTTCTCCTGTGGATATGTATATGTAATGCATAAACTGCATAAACTTTGTTTCAGTGTAGACATGACACAAGAGAGAGCAGATCAGGCCAAATGTTATCATATCCTGACAGAATAATATTTGAAGACACTAAACTATGTGGATGTAAATTATTGCTGTTCTGATTTGGTTGGATTTTATTTCATATTTTTCTTAGATATGTTTAGTGTTACAGCATACAATAAAATGGGGTCTCACCGCTCCAACAACTCTTAAGTCTAGATTACTCAGGAAAAAAATTTCTCAGCAGTCTATCACAATGATACTCTTCACTTATTTTCCAAGCAATTTTACTGTAGCAGAGAATGGAGGAATTCAGGGAATACGCTGGATCTATCCGGTTCATGGAATACCTGAAGCACCACAGCACAAATTAATTCCAGGTAGGTTATGACTGAAAAAAACCTCTAACAATAAATTTAAGAAAATTAAATAGTCATTTGTGTTCTCACCTGCTTAATCACGAGAATTTGCAGTAATACTTTGTTACATCTTAAAAAAGATAAAATCATATATTAAAAAACTCCTTTCCCAACCTACAAAGCAAATCTAGATCTATTATTTTGTTCTTATTGTGGACAAAAGGAGCCAGGAGTAGCTGAAAATCTCAAGTCTTGTGCCCTTCAGTGTCCCAGTTAATGTAGAGCTAGAGAACTGAAGGTAAATCAAGCGAAAGACTGACACGAGGGTAGATTTCTGCTTGTGCACCCAGAACACCCTTCTGGAGAGTTTACAGATGGAGTAGATGTCCACTGTTTCTCTCAGCCTTGAATTTCATGCCTTAATCAAAAACAGAGTATAGAGTAGTGTGAATAGCAGTAAGTTTTCCACTTGCTCCTGAGAAGTAAACTTGCATTAAAAGTTGACTGACATTCATAGGGTTTTTGTTGCTTCTTTTTGGGATAGTACATATTTATAGATTTGATGTACCTATTTTTTAAAGGTGTGATATAATCCCAGAACTGTGAAACAGAAATTGTGAACAGCTTTTTAAATCTATAACCTTGATGAAACTACAGCTGAAGGTGTAGATAAGGGACAATTTTACACCAGCTTGTCCTTTCATCTTATCTTTTGATGAGTAAATATAATACCTTTCTACACTAAATAGGCTAAGGTACAGGAATAACTTCTGGAAAACTATAGAAATAGATATTTTTACTGTCATTAATTTATTTGCTTAAGGACCCTTTACTTGCAGACAAATAGCAATGATGTGGTATTAATTAGAGCTTTAATCTCCTTAAATTCAACTTTAATACCATGAGGAATGAAGCAGAATATTATCATGCAATCAACTGTTGCCCAAATTGATGGCTTTAACGGGTCTCATTAGCATTAAGACTATGTATATTGACGTGAATGTTTCTTGTGTTATTTAAAGCGGTTATGTAATTCATTGGCAGACTTTGAGATAAATCTCCCTTTTAGTGGTCTGTTGTTTTCAGTAGGTATAGAAGTTATGAATTAAAACTATTAGCATTCATAAATTGCTTAAGTGACATCACTTCTGTATATGATCAGAAACTTAAGTAATGTCAACTCTTAAGTAATTTTAAATCCTAAAGGCTTCTTTAGAACAGCAAAACTAAACTGCAGAATATTTATAACTGTGTTATCCACTAGTTTGTGTTCAGTAAATATTTGTAATGCATGCAAGAAGCATTGCATTAATCTCGAATACGTATCTCTTTTTGTCCATCACCATGTTATGTTGGGCTAATTTTTTTTTCTAAGGAAGTACTAGACCTTTCATTGAAAAATGACCTGGAAAACTAAAGTACCTGTTTGTAAGTGTGTTTATGAAACAGATTCCATTCCTGCCTTGATTCTGAAAGCCTATGGTTTTCAGTTATAACTGGACTTTTTAAAAATCCCTGTTGTAAGATATGAATCCAAAGCAGGTAATTTACAAGAAACCTACTTTGTTTTTAAATCATTGTTTTTAATAATGATCAAAATAGTATTGGAATTTCTTTTAATGCAGACATTTATTAAAATTGCCTAGAGGCTACAAGCTGGTATGTCAAAAACCAAAGTTGCTTTGCTAATATATTAGGCAGTTCATCTTTTGTGTCATTCTTCTTTGCATCTTAATATACTTTTAGGAGTCACTTGGCTTAGTATCTCATGAGACCAATTAAAATGATCAGTGGTCACAACCAATGTGGTACATGTTAAGTAGATTGCAACTTGGTTATAACTTATAAAAGTTATTACAAATGGAGAATCATCCAGAATATTTTTTTTTAATTCTTGTGGAGTCAAAGCAGCTCCATACAATAATTTAGATTGTAAGGGACCACTGGAGGTCATCTAATCCAACACCCTGCTCAAAGACAGGTCTAATTAGATCAGGTTGCTCAGGGACTTGTCCAGTCAAATCCCACAGGGATCTGACTTTTATCCATAAATATTACTTAACCTTTTAGGAAAAAAGAAAATGTAGAATTGTTTCTGGTAGTAAGATGAGCTGGAGGATAGAAAATGATGTGGACACAATATGTGCACACAGTAATCTGAGATACTTGGTAAGCTGGTGTAATACAAACAATGTAATTTATTCTTAAGTATAAGGCCGTGCATCTTGAAAAAATGATGTTTTTTTAACTAGTTCAGTCACTCTCCCTCATGGAAATGCTTAGAAGAGAGCTACAGAAACTTAAACACTGTTAAACAGGAAAAGACCAAGTAAAAGTAAAATACTGTTTTTAAAGAAAGGAAATTACTTAAACTTTATGTGCAATTATCTATTTTCCAAAATAATGACAGTGAATCAAGCTGCAGAACTGAAAGTTGAAGTTAAATAAACATGGTATAAAGTAAGGGTTTCATTGCTCCTTTTATAGCACTTCACATAATTGCTTACCAAGGTATGTTTCTAAATTATTTATCATTAAATCTTGATGAAGTTCAGAGTTAATTTTTAAAGAATCATTGTGTATAATTCTATTAAAAATAATGTTTAGACCTTGAAACTGAGAAGTATGTAATCAGCTCTTCTTTTTCATGTTGATTTCCATACTTCTAGAAAATTCTAAGTCTTTTCTTTGGGAAAACATATTTTTTTTTTCAGTTCTTGCATCTAATTTTCTCCTCTTTCTGTGTCAATGATTATTGAAGGAACCATAAACAATACCTATTGAAGTAACCTTTATAAAATCTAATGTATAAGCTAACATCCAACTACCTTGTAATGAAAAAAAGACATATTTTAGAAGCAGTAAATTAAAATCACTTACTGAATTGAAGAAAGCTGTCATGCTTCAAAGAGAAACTTGTGTCAGAATGCTTTTTATTCTGACATAGCTCTGTAAAGGCTGGAGTTTGAACAACAGTAATATTAAATTAGGAAATCAAAGAGTAACTTAATATTCTTTCATTTAACTTTTAAATTCTTTCATTTTTTTTTCCTTTCAGTCTTCCTTTCTCATTGGCATATGTCAAACTATACCACAATTTCTCTTTGCAAATTAACTAAAATGAAGATACATTTCATGATTACATAAAAGGGAGAAATTTGTAAGTGTTGCTGTGAACTACTGTAGGAACAGATTTTCATTTGCTTAGCAATATTTTCTAATACTTCACCTAAATAGAACAATAGAAACTGTGGAATGGGAACAAGCTTTTATTTGTCTTGGTCCTTATTGGAATTCTGTCACTCTCTAAGCACATTTAACTTCTCTGTTTAATTGTTTTGTTAAAATCAAGATGCTAACACTTTACAAATAACAGGTTCTTGCTTTTCTGTAGCTGTGGTACGCAGTCGAGCCAGGCAGAGAGTAGAAAGAAGAGTAGAAGTGCTGCTGACTGGTGTAGTTCCTGGTGCAAATGCTATGCCTGCTGCAAGAAATTCTACCGTGGTCAATACAAATAAGCCAGCCAACATCCAAGAAGAAGTTCAAGTCACTGATGGTAAGAATAAATAGCTTGGATTTCATGGTATTTTAGGAACATTGCAAATAAGGTGAGTACTTCACTAAATGTAGCTCTGCTGTGACAACAGATGAGGTTTGGACAAAGCCTTATCTCAGCCCATATTTCTACCCTGTTGCAAATACGGGACATTCATATAACAGGATGTCTGCCATTAACAGGCATTTTTGAACCTGAACCTTCCTTTTTGTATCTGTCTTGGATGTGTGGCTTGCACACATACCATCTCTCCTTTAAAAGAGAATAACCTCCACAAAGTCTAAAGTTAGCAAAAATATGTCTGTGTAAGCATTGTGAGGAAATATTTATCTGTAGGTTGTCCCTGTTTGTAAGATGCATTCCCACCAGCAGGCCAATATCTGCAACAAAATGGATTGAAGAAGGAGGCCTTTTTTGAAAGAAGCAATAAAGCTTTGTAAAAGATAGCTTCCACTTACTGTTAATCAGCAGAGAACACAGTGAAAATCAATTTCTTCAGAGACACACCAGCATTTCATATTATACTTCTCTTTGAAACAGAATGGTACAACGTATAAGTAGTAAGAAAATAATGCTTGTTACTGCTGTATGCCCGGTATTTCTGTTAATAGATGTGTGTTAACAGTCAGACTCACTACAACAAATTACGCATTTTTGCATTTTACCTTCATCAATTATTACACTGTTGAGACTTAACCTACATTTATTTCTGGGTTCAAAGTCATCCTACTTTTTAAGAAAAATGTTATTTAAAAATTATGACACATGACATGAGACATCCTAATTTATGTTTAAAGTAGCTGTAAATGAGGGGAAGAGATTTCACCCATGCTCCAGATTTAGCAAGAGTGTAATGCATTGTACAGTGGTAAAAGATGAGTCTACAGAAGTTGCTATAATTGCAAACTATTAGGCAATCAGTCTGAGAGGCAGGCAGACTTGGCTTTTGTGTCTCATTTATGCCATTTAGCATCTGGCCCAATAGAGGTTTTGCGGGAATACCGCGTTACAGAGACTCACCTGCCAAAGAAATGTGAGAAACTGAAAAGCTGTAAAATGTAAATCAAGATGCTTTACATCCTTCCTATAAGGATGATATACCAGAAGGCTATGCTGCTATTCAGCGAGACCTGGACAGGCTAGAGAGTTGGGTGGAGAGGAACCTAATGAAATTCAACGAAGGCAAGTGTAGGGTCCTGCACCTAGGGAGGAATAACCCCATGCACAAGTACAGGTTGAGGGCTGACCTGCTGGGAAGCAGCTTTGCGGGGAATGACCTGGGAGTCCTGGTGGACAGCAGGTTCACCATGAGCCAACCATGTGCCTTTCTGGACAAGAAGGTATCCTGGGGTGCATTAGGAAGAGTGTGGCCAGCAGGTTGAGGGAGGTTTTCCTCCCCCTCTACACTGCCCTGGTGAGGCCACACCTGGAGTAATGTGTCCAGTTCTGGGCTCCCCAGTTCAAGACAGATAAGGAACTACTGGAGAGAGTCCAGTGGAGGGTTACAAAGATGGTCAGAGGACTGGAGCATCTCTCTTACGAGAAGAGGCTGAGAGAGCTGGGTCTGTTTAGCCTGGAGAAGAGAAGACTTGGAGGGGATCTTATCAATACTTACAAATACCTTAAGGGCAGGTGTCAAGAGGATTGGGCTAGACTCTTCTCATTGGTGCCCAGCGACAGGATAAGGGGCAATGGGCACAAACTGAAACACAGGAGTTCCATCTAAATAAGAGGAAAAACTTCTTTACTTTGAGGGTGGCAGATCAGTGGTATAGGCTGCCCAGGGAGGTTGTGGAGTCTCCTTCTCTGGAGATATTCAAAACCCACCTGGACGTGACCCTGTGCAACATGCTCCAGGTAAACCTACTTTGGCAGGGGGTTGGACTAGATGATCTCCAGAGGTCCCTTCCAACCTCGACCATTCTGTGATTCTATGATTTTCATGCAAACATGCCCCCACCCTGCACACTGACCAATCTAGTCTCATATTGGCAATCACTGTTCAGATCTTTAAACAGATTTTTTTTTTGAATGCTTTTAAAACAGGAGGGGATCTGAAGTTGAACTGTTCACAAGAGTTTGCATAGCATATACTTACTGATTAGTTAATATTTATAATTACTTAGATAAACTTTATATTTGCTCATATTGAAGTGACAAAGATAACGTATTGTCTGGGCATACTATTATCTTACATTCCTATATTATGAATTGATAGTGATCAGTCTAGTAAAATAAAAAGATGTAAAGTTCTCAAGGTACACTCTTGCCTCTTTGGGGAAATGTAAATACTATTATATATGTTTTTTCAGCCTTGTGAGAACAGCTGTGTATCAAAATGTGTGTTACCTTTTTTTTTTTTTTACTATAGAGTATCAGGCTTAGCTCTTTATTGACTTGTCCCATGAGTAGGCTGCTTTAAACATACCTGGGCTATTTCCCTCCAACCTGGTGGTATCTGAATTGACAAGAAGAACATGCATTGAGCAAGTTGAGGCAGCGTTTTGAAAGACTTGCAGATTCATTATGTGTAGTGCTTGTTTTATTTATGGGAATAATATTTCAAGTTTATTAACACTGGCTTCTGCACATACTGCAAGACATCGATTTGGGACATTGCATCTTTTCAAGCAAGAAGTCTAGTAATGAAATACTTTGCACCATAGGTAGCAAGATCATTTATAACTCTGGTGCTTTTCATGATTTTCAATGACATTATAATGTCATTATTGCTAGGTGAATCTGATGCCTGTTAGGAATCAAATTTAATGGTACTATCTCAGCTTTCTGCAGTCTAGCAGTAATAATGTAAATAAAAGCATAAACCTCTAAGATAACAGCCTGGCAAGCTGTTTTTAATTTTTTCTCTTCTGAAAGAGTGATTCATCAGAGTGTATGTGTGATGCGTAGTAAGCAGTTATTATATCTAAAGATAAATGATAATAATTACTGGCAGATCAGATTTAAACAGCTACTACTGTGCTTCAGTATTTAAATTATTTGAACAACTATAAATTCTTGGGAAGTGAAAAATCTTCAAGCATGTCTTTTAAGTTAAAAGAATTCTATTTAATCCAATCCAGAAGATATTTAAAACAGAAAATTATTATAATTTCTTAAGAAAGAGGGGACCATCTAAATACTGTCTAGCTAAAATGACAGTTTGTTATTCAGAAGTCAGCAAAGTTCCAGAGATCAAATAATTAAAGCTTAATGTTTTAGACATAGCAATGATGATATGGCCCTTTTTAAAAATAATTTTCAGTTGTATTAAATACATATTTTTACCCTATATGTGTTTTTCATCTGTTTTTTTTTTTTTTACATATGACTCTAAAGACATTGTTTTCAGCAAATGAAATCTGAGACCCAAGATTCATCTGAACAAGTGTGAGGATTGTTATTTTTTATTCTAATAAAACAGATTTTCAGTTGACTTTAAATATTCAGTGGGAAATACAAACACGTTTAGTCCTCCATAATCTTCTAAGAAACACATTCACAAATTATCAGTTATCGATATTTGACTGAAATTCACAAATTTCTAAGCAAGCAATCAGACTTGGCTGGGTTGAGAGCACGTGGAGTACACAGCCAGAGTATCTTCTGTTCTGCCTCTGTGTTCGTTACGGTCCTTTGTAACCTATCCTTTTCAATTGCTTCAGTTTATCACATAAACCAGCCATAAGGGCTGAGTATTTATAATTAACTTCCCTAATCTTTATTAGTTCATAGCTCTTCTAATAGCCCAAAGGCTGGTCTTAGTTCCTTGCTCCTGGGTTCTTATTTCTGGGAAGGTTTCACAACAGTTAATTTTTGGGGGGGAACAGTGCTGTCCAGGTTCTCTAGTGTAGCAAAGGTATGAGGTTTTTTTATATTATGTGCAAGTTTCACAGCTATGCTGAATTCTGACTAAACAGATGGACAGTTCAATTGCACCTAGTGGTTAAATAACATTTTCCAGATATGCTAATACATAATGTACATTGGCATATATTATGCACATTGGCATACATTATGCAGTGTGTTTGTACCCTTTGTTTCATCATTTACAAAACCAGCAAATATCTATATATATTCTATACAATTTTATTGCTATTCTCTCACATTCAAAAATTCCCGACACTCATCAGACTATACAGAAAGCCTCTATTTTCTTTAATTTCATTAAAGCAACTCTTTGAAACAGGCGAAGAAGAACAACATGTCCAAACACATGTTAAAAGCTATTCCCCCTCCCCAAGCAAGATTTTATGTTAGCCAGTGGTAAGAATCCCACTAAACGCCAATTTGATGTGGCAGATCTGGATTGGGAAGCTCACTTTTAAGAAATGAATTCAATAAAGTTGGGTATGACCAAAGAAATCTTATCAGCATAAGAAAGAAAAATGCCAGTATAGGTGGAGACAAATATTCCTACAGACTTATCTCTCATCCAGAGATTTTAATTTAATTGCTGATAAAGTGTAGCAGATTAATATTGAAAGCAATATGAAGAGGATAATAATGATGAAGATGGCCCTATATCTTACTTAGGAAAACAGCTAGCATATGTCCTTCTCACACATCCTCAAAACCCACCTAAAACCTTAGAATACACACATTCCCATGCCACGTCTCTCTTACTGACATCCCAGGCAAAAAAGATGAAGTTTCCATTGTGTTCAACAGGCAACCAGATTCTGATCAGTCTGGACTGTTTAAGAGAAGATATTCCATTGTTATTAAGTAAAGTAATGTGTGTCTTTGAAATACCTGCTAATTAAGTTAAAACATTTTAAAACATACTATTATTAATCCTCTAAAACAATCCTTGCATTGTAATTGCAGGCAAGGAGTAGCTCAACAGGTCAGATTGTACGGTCTTTGCAGCTTCTGGAAGTACTGCATTCTGTAGCTGGCAGACTCGATAGATGTAAAAGTGCCTTTAAAATTAACCATAAGCTCTTTGGTATGTTTGTGCTATGTTATATCAAGTGTTGTGAGTTTCAGAGCTTTCACATTAAGAAGTCTTGGATTAGTTTGTGTCAGCTCTACAGAATTTCAAAGGACAAATAAATGGTGCTGGATATAGGAATATTTTAAACAGCAGCATTTTATGATTCACTGAAAAACTGAAACCGGCCTTGCTGAGTAAGAACTGCATCTCAGTGCAGTTTAATACATCCGGATTTTTAGCAGCAATCAGCCAAGGTGTTCCTTCTCACTCAAAATTGTTTCAGACTGATCAAGGCTGATCAGAAAAATCTATTTTTATAAAAGCAAAACTGTTCTAATTTTACACCCAAGTTACAAGACAGAAGTAAAAAGTAGTCAGAAAACACTTATTTTCTCTTGGAACAGGAATTTTAAACTTGTTTATAGCATTGCCATTAGTTTAGGAAAACCACCATACATTATATAGACACACAGCTGATTTACAAAGTGATGCTTAGATCCACGATATTTTAAGATTGTATTCCTGAACATGAAGAATTTTATAAGTAACTATGAAGGAGCTTGAATTTTTAAATGCATAATTACTCTTATTGAGTATAACAAATTATATTTGTATTTTGCATGTAACCCTAACAAGAAACTGTGAAGGAACTGAAATAGCTAGTGATAGGCTAAATCTATTTGTTCTTCTCATTTAGAAGGTCACATTCACACAGCAGTAAAATGATACATTAACTGGCAATTGAAAAAGTTCCATGAATGGAAATGTATGTTCCAAAATACGGAAAACTGTTTTCTGTCTCAGAGGAGTATACTTGACACAATATGTGTTGACAGTGTTGGAAGACAAGGAGTAAGAAAGATGTCTAAAGATAGTGGTTTAAATGAATTTTTAAGAGAGAGATAAAGTAACTAAGTGTATACAACATAATACAAAAAGCTAGAAAATTCTTTGAATACAAGAGTGTGATAAAGGAATTAGAGCAAAATCACTGGTATCCTCTTAATCACCTGTAGAAAATTGGTAATTACAGTCACTGATGCATTGTCAAAAAAAAACCCCAAAACAAAAAACATGCCTTGTGAGCTATGTATTTCCAGTAAACCATGAAACAAGAAAAAAAAAAGCTAAAAACTTGGGTACTTCTGAGGGTGAGAGGGCAGCCATAATGCTGACATATAGAAAGACTGGAAACAACCACCTTGCTATTGCTTCATGATCTGCAGGTTATCTGATGGCCTATCTGTAAACACACTGCCCCTCCAAAGGAATCTGAAGACATTTGCTTGCATTGGAAGTTGGTCTTCCAAACGACAAGCATAGTTTCTTTTAGTCATTAATGTAACTACTTTAAGCATTCAAGTGCATAGACATCATCATGGTGAGTGCAGTGGAAAAAGCTGTGAAATGATAAATAATACTGTTTTCAATTTAGCATTTGTGTGGGCTAATACAAATGGAATGGATAGGTTAAAAGGCATCTTGAGTTGTTACTGATTTCAGGGGGGCAACATTGAAACTGAGGCAAATGAGTCAGGATACCATGGAAAAAATAATGTCTATATGAATTAAGACTACATCATAACATATGCTCATGAAGAAGCTGGTTTGATGTTACCTGTGCCCGGGTACAGATGTGATCTTTATTTGCTAGAATTGATAGATAAATGAAGACAATGCTAAATAAAAAAAAAGAGAATGTTGAAAAAGGAATGCAATGTTTTTGAAAAAATAAATTTTAATCAGTTCCTTTAAAGCATTAATTTATAGATTAGTGTACAAATCTAAGTGCAACACTAGATTAAAGCAGGATGAGAGATCCTTTGGGCTGATGAGAATCCTTTTGCTTTTTCTGAGGTTTTTGTTTCAATTTACTATGCCAAGTAGTATCAAAATAAATAAAGAGGGTTAAGAGGGGAGTATGGATAGACATAATAAAAAGGGAATTAGTCCAAAGAAGATTCAGAGAGAGAGAGAGAGAATATGCGGAAACTAGCTACAAGAAAAAATGTAGAAATATATGCGGAACAGCAGATGCTAGATGCACACCATGTATTTCATATACATGGACTCACAAACTTCCATTTTATTCACTAAATGATGCAGCATTTTGAAGAAAGACGTTCTCCAAAAAAAAAGGGAGGGAAGTGCTTTCTACTGCTTTCTTTACAGTAGAAATTTGCTTTAACTGTAGAAATCTCTTTCAAAGAAGTGTTTTGAAAGAGAAAAAATTAGCAAACAGAAAAATCAAATGTAAGAGAAAATTTAAAAAAAAATGTGGAAGTTGGTTGCTAAGGGAATAAGCAGTGGGATGCAGGGTAAAAAAAGAGGAGGCTAAGAGTGGAATTTTGCAGCACTTTGAAGATATGGATGAAAAGCTTTAATTGGATATGGAAAGAGACATAAATTTGCAGGGAAGAGATACAAAGATTTATACCTAGAACTACACTGAAGATTTCCTTGAATTGCATTGAAGATCAATGAGTATATTATCAACAGAAGGAGATCACTTTATTATCAATATATTTCTTTGTATTTAATGTAATTTGATGTCTGGCTTTTAATGAAATATATGATGTTATCTTTGCTGATATTTATAATGCTCTACATACAGCACTTTTGTACCTGTATGAAGAAATTTAGTGAAAGGCATGTTCAACTACAACCAGGTCTTTTCAGGTTCTTGTGCAATTTGTTTATTCTGCTGCTGTTATCCTGGAGTTATGACATTTTACAGTGAGAAATAAATATTTACTCTCAGGTGAGATGCATTTCTTACTGCCCACATGATACTGTCTACTTAAATGTTAGGATGTTCTTGACCACCAGGCTTCCTTTTATTTTTTTCCTTTATTACTCTTATAAATCACTTTTGCTATTCACTTGAATATTTACTTGAAAACTGTATTAAAGTGATTTAATCTACTGCACAGTAATGTATTCTGTCTGCTGCTACTTTTGCTGGTAAGGCATAACTGCATACTTAATGTTCATTCCTCACTGCGTACTGAGTTCCAGCAGTGTGTGTGAAGACTCCTGGAAGACAGTGGAAAAGCAGGAAAAGGGCAGGTGTCAGATGATGGCTGAATGGGGTTATGAAGAAAGATATTTCACAAGGTTTGGAGGGTCAACAGTAGATGCCTGCTGTCTGGTAGAAGTGACTAGTTAAGGTCTGGTCCTGTAGTTTCTATTTTATCAGTTTGGAGACTATTAGATCAAGAGGGGAAGAAATCTTTGTTAGGCATCAGGACCACAATGGTTATTTAACCTTGAAGAATTAGCAGAACCAGTGGAAAAAAAAATCAGTGAGAGTGCACAGTATGTTTACATTCAACACCAAATAAAATAATTTATCTAGCTTTTGAAAAACACGAAGCTGCAGGTACTTGAATAGCTGGGCTTTCATTCTGTGTTTGCATTCTGTGATATTGCTGACGTCCTTTATTAAATAACTGCAAGTAAGATCGCAGCCTGCTGAATGGGAGGTGGGGAAGGCCAATTGAGTGAATTCACTTGCATCTCCGTTTTATTGCAAGGAAAAGCCTCTGTAATGAGGACAAGTATTTTTGCAGTCTGAACATCTTTCCATCACAGCTTTAATTTCCACCTGTCTCACTGGAAATGGGAGACTGTGAAAGTAAGGAGGGTCCCTTGGAAAGTTCCTCCCGCTTGCCGTTTTTCTGCCACCAAGTTCGCTGCAGGTTAAGCACTATTTGCAGAGAGCTCAGGTAGCTAGATCTCAGGTACCCACAAGAGACTGCAGTCTCACAGGCCAGTGTCCATTAGATTTTTATCATCAGAAACCACATTGTATAATGAGCTGGTCTTCAGTGAAGTCGAACAGTTACTCGCTTTTCAAAAATAAGAGGGAGGTACAAAGGCTTCTTTAATGACTGTGAAACTCTATTCTAGGTCAGGTATATTCAGGGGTCCTTTCACATACAGTACCTTCTGTAGACATTTGGCCCGTCAATGTCTTTGTAATTAACTCTTTCTAAGCTTGAATACAGGTTCTTTTCTACTAAAAAGTAATTTAAATTCCTGAGGTTCTTATTTTGTGAACCTGTTAGACTAATCTTTTAATTTTTAGATGTATGACATCTGTTAACTAGCTTTACAGTAAATCCTAACAGTCACAAAAATTCACATTTGCCCAATTTATATGCTCTGAGTGTAAAATCCTTGGAGTTTCCACACCATCATTCTTATGAGTCAGAAAATAAATTTTAAAAAACTGTTGTATTTCCTTTCATCTTCTTAGAGGCTATTTAAAAAAACCCAACTAATCAACACTTTAATTCTAGTGCTTTTTAAGAAGTATCCTTACTAGCACTTGAAAACAAATGACAGCCAAATCATAGAACTATATAGCTCAAAAACCTTATTGATTTTTAAACATAGCTGCTTCAGTAATTCTGCATACACAAATGTTGCCTAAATGCATATTACCTTTTTGGAAGTCTTTATTTACACAAAGG
The DNA here is from genome assembly GCF_013368605.1 of Nyctibius grandis. Taxonomy (NCBI): domain Eukaryota; kingdom Metazoa; phylum Chordata; class Aves; order Nyctibiiformes; family Nyctibiidae; genus Nyctibius; species Nyctibius grandis. Next base: position 29,465,431 of record NC_090659.1, read on the forward strand.
AAAACACTTAAAGACTAAGATTAATTGCCTTTCAAAACAATAAATGTTTAGTGCTTTAAAAAAAAAATTGTCTTGGAATAATTACCTCAAAAATATATTCTTACTCTTTTTCTTACTTAAATAATGCATAATAGTATTCAGGAAATATGAGGAAGTAGTATTTTTTATAATTGGAATTTCTATTCCCTAGATGTAACAAGCTGTATATAAATAGCACAGTTATATCTTCCCAGTGTTTGGACTGATAAATATCTCTATGTTGAGTCAGGTATGGTTAAAACTCTCCCTGCTGCTCTATATTTACAGAACAGAGGCGGATTAATTGGGGTGTATTTTATATCTGCATATTTTACAATTTGCATTAGATAAAATAAGAATTTTACCTGTATTAAAACGGTGATTTTTAAAAAGAAAACTAGTGAATGAAAACATACAAAGAGCTGGGCTAAAGGGTCAAGGCATATTTGAATCGTATGCTGTATTGTATATGGTATTCTTTAAAGAAAATATTAATTCTTTCTCCAATGTTTTATTTATTTCACCATTTTAATTGAAACTGGAAATTCTAAGAGTCAAGAAAGCTCTGAACATTCGACAATTTGGACAAATTTCTAGTAATGATTCACAACAATTTTTTTGCCTTTAGCTTCTGCCAGTTTGTTTAGGCAGCATGTGTATTATGGAATTATCTAGAATCAAATATTAACATATTCACGGAGGCTTCCCATAGTATGATAATATAGTAGTCTTCAGGGCAGCTGTGATGAGAATAGAATTACGTTTTTCTTTTTTGAACAGTCCTAAACTAGATCGGCAGCATAGCTCAAAACCAGCTAAGGAACCAGCATAATGAAGCTTTCAAATATTGGCACTTATAAATCATCATTTTTCCATAGGTGTTGTAAATATTAAAATATTTTAAGTAAATACTTAATATGATCATAGAACAGGTTACAAAACAGCTTGGAGCAGAAAAAATACAAATATTTAATTTCTTCTGACTAAAAGGTAGTATATACATATGTCAAACCAAACCCAAATGCCTTTGGATACTAAAAGCAGCATGCAATTCACAACATTTTCTTCCTAGCATCTGAACTATAAAATACGCTTTCCTGAGTAGCGCTGTGTGCTATAATGGCTGAAAGAAACATCTGCTCAACAGTTGCAATTTTCTCACTGTGAAATGCTGCAAATGATGTCATCTTTTCTCTCCCATAATAAGTTAATTTTTATGTCTGAATCTTCATGTTTTGTCTAGGGTGACTACTACAAGCTTTGGACTGTATTAGAAACTGAATGCATGGCATAAACATATTTTTAAAATAGAGAAACAACAAAGCATGGAACAATATAGGATGATCCTAGGAATTTTACAAATTGTAGGAAAAATAAGTTTAATTTCATTATAATAAAGTACATTTATTGTAATAAAGTGCATTTATAATTGATGGATTAATACATGGAAATCCTGTCTATTTGGTAATTAGTGTGTATCTACTATGACCGATAATCCCATATATTGGTAATAATATTTTGGTTGCGTCTGTGTAACTCTCTGATCTAGCATAAGTTGTACAAACATCTGTGTGAAGGATCCACTTCAAAGAGTCAGAAATGTTTTCAGTATAAGCTGCTACATTTCCTAGGGTTAATCGGTGTGTTACAAAACCATTGGCAACAAAAGAATGAAGTAGAAAGAAGGTATCTCTGCATTTCAGAAAATGGGAAAGGACTACAAGCATAGGAAGGCATCTCCATACTCACTGACATGGGGTAGCGTTACAGATTGGCAAAAACAAAGTCAGGGTTTGTTCAAATATCTCACAGTGCGTTGTTTCCTGGACTTTAAATAAAAATAAATATAGTCTGTATTTTAGAATTCCAAGTTGGAAGGCCTAGGGAATTAACTCTGCAGCTGACTGGCACCCTGTAGCCAGCATATACGGGAACGTGTACATAGGAGTTCTGCACAACACATTGTACTAAGCTGTACAAATTCAAGATGTGCACTGAGATATGTGGTCATAGTAAAATGAAATCTCCTGTAGGATTAAATGGTTGTGTTAAAAGGCTTTTCATCCACAAAATGTGCAAAATTTTTAAATAGGTTAGCATCTTGAAATTCTTTTCCTCATAGAAACATTCCCTTCTGTGCACAAATCGCTGTTGTATACTGAATATAACAGTTTTCTTTATTACAGCTGGAGGAGACATTTGATTCAAGAAGCTCAGCTGTTTATTCTTATGTCATTACTACTTGGTCTTTTCATAGCTGCTACGGGGAATAAGAGAAGAGGCTGCTAATGACATCTTCACTATTTTTCTGTAGACTCTCAGGCTTGCAGTCATCAATGGCACTGATGTCTTTAATGACTTTTTTTTTTTTCAGATTATCCCAATGGCATTACTCAAAATAGTATTAAATTATTGCAATTTTCATTTGACTGACAAACTAAAAATATCTCACCATAATGCAGAAGTGGTAGCCAGAACAATACTGCTATTACTGTTCACTTCTCCTAAGTACATTCTCCAGCTTCCATTTTGCCAGAAACTACGTAGCCTGTCATATGAAACGGGAAGATTTTGCTGTGCAGTCAGGAGCAAATCACTCAAGTTTTGGATAATTACTAGTTTTACTTTTTTTGTCATTTTTAATAACAAATGAAAGAATTGTAACTGGTAGCCAGAAAACTGTGCGAGGTTGGAGTGCACACAGACTGATCTTTCTCTTGCATCATTTAGGTTTCTCTACATCAGTGGAATTTCACTATGAATTGCAGTATCAATCGAATGAAATTAAATCTCAGCTTGGAGCTTTGGTTGGTATGCATCTGATTCAAAGAGAACAGGATACAGAATCTGGAACCATAACACTGATCTTTAATATAGTGTTTGCACCTAACAAACCAATGAGGTAAGCTCCTGTTCCTTATCACCAACAGAAAGTGCAATAAAATCCTGTCTGGTCACTCTGAGCTATGTAAGCACCTCCCTGCATGGTTTTCTTCATTTTGTTTTCACTTCTGAGATCTATTATTTTAGATTTTCTCACTTGCTACTTCTCAGAGTGATATCTTTGGTATTAAAACTGACAGTGTTTGTTTATAATGCCTGCTAGATGGTTCTGTTGAATTACTGCTTTGGTCTGTATGTGCATAAATTTACTTCTAAACATTAGAATATTGAAAGAATTCCAATGAAAATGAGTTTTCCCCAAAATTTGTGGAAAACATACAGACAAGATGGTTTGTCAGTCTTGGAAAAACTTTTCCTAGCATTTGTGCATATTCTTTGGCTGGATGGGATGGTTGAATTTGAAATTGGTCTCTACTGCCCCAGTAACAACAGTCCACGGGAAAATTTTATCCTCTTTTATAGCTGTGATATTAAAAATGATGGATTTGCTTTCATTTACATTAGTACATCCCACCTCTTCAAAAAGAAACTGTGAAAGGGAGATCCTTTTGGGGAGGGAAGGAAGTTGTGCCTTCCTTTTGGAGAAATCAAATGTGTATGGGGAGGAAAGAAGCTTCAGTAAGGTGCATGCAGATGGTAAATTCAGAGGCTCAACATAAGCAGGAAGATTAGGGAGCAGTCACTGCCAAATATCATGGGTTGCGTGCAGAGGGTATTTTGAGGATGCAGGAGGGACCTGAAATAAAGAAAGAGCAGACCTTTAGGAAAGATTATCCACCGACCCCATGCAGAGGTGTCAGAGGGGAGGTTAATCTAGAAATCCTTTTTATTTCTACTCTATCCTTTTTTATTTGATTATTTTTTTGGTTTGGTTTGTTTTTTTTAATCTTTTTGTTGTTGAGACTAACCAGGCTTCACGTAGAGGATTCAATGACTGCAATTAATTAGTTTCTTTATCTTTAGAAACTACAGCACCAACTTTCTTCTTAGATGGTCTGGAGACATCAGAGTCTGGCATTTTTCTAAAGGACATAGCCCTTCATCAGATCTATTTGATTCTAATATGAACTCCTAACATGTTCTGGACCAAATTGTCCTCTAGCACCACAATAAATAAAGAATAATGTGTAAAGCAAACTAAGTTAAACAAATTTAACTCAACAGAGAGTAAGCAAAAGAAGAATCAAATCTCATGGCTGTGCCCATCATTTTGCTTTCATGTTACGTCCTTTCTTGTACTTTGCTGTAAATATTAAGTGCTATTTAGTCTACATTGCAGTCTATGAAACTAATGTGTACTATGCCGCATAAAATTAAGGATGTATTCCAATTTTAAGCCACCTGTATTTCCATTTTACTGTGGTATATTTCTACACACTCGAGGCTTATTTTGGACATTAATTTACTCAGTTTATGTTTTATAATGTTGTTCTATGTATTGAATGCTTTTATTTGAAATTTTAAGGAATGAAGCAACTCTTGTAATACAGCGCACTGCAGGAGGCGTTTGGAAGTTTCCAATACTGTTCATTGCTACAGAGCCAGAAGTGGATGATGTCATCAACATTGAAGCAGTTGGCCTGAATAAGGAATCTATAGTTGGCTTTAAGCTTACAAGCCAGACAAGGTAAAAATACTTATGATAAATTATTTATACAGTTTTCTGAGGCTAGAACTCACACTGAAACACATCAGCTAGGATGGATTTGGGCAGCAGAAACATAACTGGGCTGCAGCTATTTCAGTAATACATCATTAATTTCAAGTGCTGCATTGTGATTTTGTAACAATTGTGATTTTGAAGCTGTACTGTAGAAAACAGAAGCATTCTATGTTTAGGCTGTACTCCCTCAAGAGAAAATTTGTGGAATAGATCCACATGTTTATGTTGTGACTTCAAAGTTTTGCCCTAAAATGCTTTTGTGTTAAAGTGTGTAATACAATATTAAGGAAGGTGTGTTGTGATATTAAAGGCTTACTGTTAAAGCATTAATGTTTTTACTAATAGATTGTTTTTCAAAGTACTTTATACTCATACTGAGATAAAAACAATCCTTTACATTGTGCTTTAGAAGTTTTTAAATGTGCCTTCTTTTTTAAAGTACTCCTGTTTTATTATATGAGAATGTTATGGATTAATCTCTACTCTGCCCTTTCACTAGAAAAATAATTGTGTCATTTTTCAGTATTTTATTACTCTCCTTTTTTAAAGTCCTGCAGAAATCTCTGTTAATATATTTTTTACACAGTTTTCATTATTTTCTCGGAGTTTCATAATGTTATAGCAAACCCACAGCGTCATTTGTCTACAGCAGAAAGTGAAGGAATAAGTTGTGTGGTACTGATAAGTTTTAAAATAGTAAACAGTGAACCTGAAAGAATCACGATGCTTACAATCTAATTAGCTTATGGAAGTTTTTAAATTTCCTTTTTTCTTTAAAATTGACTTTTTTTACTGTATATCTAGAAAGTGTGTCAGATAGATATGCTGATTGATAGTTAACTTTCATTGTAGATACATGCTTTTGTAACATCCCAAGCAGGAAGCATCCTTGGGTCCGACTGATTTTTCTTAAGAGCTTATTTCCAAAAGCTGTGCATCTAAGATGGACAGTTGTTCCAGCTTTTAGATGGCTGTCAGTGATGATAATTACTGAGGACTTTGTGAAAGGCTCCTATCACAGTGTTCAAGTTAACAGCTTCAATAGAACGGGCTGTTTCAGGAACAAAAGTGAAGCAATTGCTCTGTCAATACTGTAATCTCCTGGTAGGTGTCTGATAGTAGTGAAGAGATCTAATGTTCTTCAGAAAGGCATTATAAAACCCAAATCATTATAGTTATATAAAGAAGGAGCCATGCTGGAAGACAGATTCCCTTTTTCCCTTAAACAAATTCCAACTTTATCTTACATAACAAGGGTTCCCCCCTACATTTCAAACACAAAGTGTAATAATGCTTGCGTGTACTGAAGCTCCATGTTGTAAATAGTCCAACAACTGCTCTGTAAGTTCTATACTGCTTTATCTTATCTTTGATTTACTTAGGAGCTTCTGGTGGTGGATGTTTTGTTATAGAAATAGAACAGTCAGCCAACCAACATTTAGCATACAAGATCTGCAGTTTAAAAGCAATTACACAAGAAAACCATATATTACAGATGTAATTTAATGCTTGAATAACTCAAATGACTTAGATTAAAAATAAAACCATGAAATATTAAAATATGGATTAAAAGTTTCAATTGGGATATGGAGTGTCATTCTGTAGACCTTCCTTGAAAAAAATGATCAGCCCTTTGGAGTTTTTCTTAAGTAAATAGTTAGCAGCACAATCCCATAGAGAATTGGTTCTGATACTTAAAGAGAGGTGAGGTTTTTTTCACCATGCATATAGATATTTTCTGTCTTCCTTTCTTAATTCTGGATAGTACCTCATGACACTGCTACTTTGAGAGTAACTAGTGGAGAAACAGAGATGTATTTCTGAGTAACCCGCTAGAAAGGGACTTTGCAGCTGTCTTTATTTTCCTCTGCTACTTGCAGGACAGAATGGTTGTACAGCATCACTGAGAAGACCTGTAAATTTTTTTGGGCTAGCAGGTTGCATAGTGATGCAATAAAAAATATTTGAGAACACAGCCCCCCACAAAAGGCTTGGTATCTTATTAAGGACGGATTAGGATTCTCTTATATATACCAAGTTGAATAAGGATCTTCAGTGATCCACAGAGCACCTTTGGCAACCACTACAAAGCTATGAGGTCAATGGTTTTAGCTTTCTTTTTCTTTACAGTTACTGCAACTCAAATGTGGGCTTCTCCCTTTAATTCCACCCCTCCTCTCCCCAGCAAAATCCTCAATGTGTACAAAATATTTCAGACTGAATTGATTTTCCAGTTTACTCATAACTACATTTGATGTACTTGCTTCAGAAATGATGAACAGTTACAAATGGGAGGTAGTTGCTACACTGCTCACAATGATCTTCAATGATGAAAGCTCTGAGAATCCATGCAAATATGTAATGCACTCTCTCTTTTAATACATTTAAAACTGACACACACACATGCCCTAATGAGAAACAGCCCAATATCTGCTTCAGTAAATAATGAAAGACACTGAGATTGCAGCCAAGCAGTTTTGTTGTATGAAGAAAACTCAAATATATTTTTAAAACCTGCCTGCACGTAGGACAGTTGTGATATATGAGTAGTCCAAAATTGTATTTTCAGTTTTACGAATTCAAAAGTGACATACTGTTGAATGGTTTCTTGTAATGACATTAAGATTGGTTAAAGTCAAATAAGCAGATTTCACTTGTTAAATAAGAAAAATCTGCCATTTTTAACATTAATAGATGATCTTCGAGTTTTGTGATAGATGTAGGTTTAATTCAACACCAGCTAAATTCATTGGCAACATTTCCACTGAGGTAATTGGCTTTGGTACAAGCCTCTGTTTGTGTTAACGTTAGTGTTTGTTTTAATACCAAATGGATTATTGAATGCCAGATGGTTTACAGAATGACAACAGTATTAACCAAAAAGAATAGATACAATATTATCCCTGGAAATAAAGATTATAGAAACTTCTTTGATATCCAGCTCAAATTATTGGTCTATTATTTTATGTTGATGTGCATAGTTAAAACAGAGACTAAAAATTCTGGAATTAATGCTTTGCTTAAGAAAACTAGTCCTTTCTATATTTGTTTTACTGAAAATAACTTCTTGTCTTTTTAATCAGTTATGTTTTGGGATCAGGACGATTGTATTGATACAGAACTATTATTTGGGGACTATTAACTACTATATGTTCCAGTACAGAGGTATTTTGATGGTTGGATTTATTTCTTCACATTAAAATACTGATATCCAGCTGCGGCAGAATGTCACCTTATTTTTTTTCCACTGCAAATACTTCAGTAGCCAACATGAAACATGTGGGTATATACATATGAACACCATGTTCACCTGAAAATTTTTTGTAAACTACGTGACTTCTGAATGTTTAGTCAAGATGGTGGATAATTCTCTCCTGTCCATTCTATCAGCTGATTTCTCATACACAGAGCTTCCTTTCACCAGCATAATTCTAGCATTCCATGTACCTGTTAGTGATTGTTTTAATCACGTATTGTTTCCCATATACAGTAAAATTTTATCCATCCTTCTATCCCAGCCTCTCGTTCTGATCCTGTATTTATCACAAACAGAATATTTGTTACATTGAGGAAACTTCTCAGATGAACTCAAACTATGCTTCAGAAAAACATACTTAGCGCCTGCTATCACTAAAGCAAATAGTGTGGTATCAATATGGTCTCCATGGAGTGGTATCTGCAAAATCCAAGGCTCCATCTGATTATGGAAACAGAGCTAGAATAAAGAGCGAAGAAAACCAGGTGCACTGGGGAAATGAAAAGAAAGATGAAATTAGGCTTTAAAATGACTGCATGTTCAGACTTCGTTATCTTAACCTACATTTCATATTTTGAACACCACTGTGGATATTTTCCTTATTTCTTCTTTCTAATTTCCTAGTGTATAGAATAAATGTTCAATTAAGACCATTCCTTGATCACACAAAATTAATTTTAATGCTGTCTGAAGAATAGAAAGCAACCCATTTTCTTCTGTACCCTCCCTAATTGTGAAGGGAAAAACAAAAAAAGTTTACAGTTACAACTTTGAGAATTATTTCTATTTTACTATAATTACTGCTGTATTTCTTTAGAATTACCATGAGCCAGAATTATGTTTTTGCAAGAAAATGCATTCATTAAGTTCTCGGCACACGCAGCCTCTCCTCACCCTTTCTCACACATCGCTGTGCGTGTTACAGGCCTGGATTCCTATGCCAATCTCTTGTTACCAGTTCTGCAAAATTCTACCATTAATGTAAAGATGTAATTAGAATACTTTATCTTAGCATCTCCCACATAGTAGCAGCTGCAAAGAACAAATGTTGACTGAGCTCCATTTTTTGGAGTCTGAATGGAGACTAGTGGAAAATATCGAAAATGCAGCATACACATGCGGCAGAGCTTCCAAGAAGTTATGATCATCCTTCCTAATAATACAATACCTGACATGTCACACATTTAGCCAGGAGCTGTATCTAGCCATGTCACCTGGGGCCCTTTTAGCAGGAAAAGTCAGTTTACCAATCTGCAAATACAGTACCCCTGGGTAGAACAGGAATGAGACAGAAATCTTAACATTTTGTGAAGATAAAAAACCCTAGCTCCTGCTTTGGATTTACCACACATACACAATAAAAGTGATGTTATATTTGGTAAAGTATTCCATGACAGTCATTTGCCGTGCAGTGTTTCTTCGTATTTTTTGAAAGTCCTTTAATTCTGAAACAGTCTTTCCAAAACTGTAGAGTGGTAATTGGAGTCAAATCTTTTCTGATGTCCAGAGATCAGGATTTAGAGGGTTCAGTTAAACCAGAGTTGGTTTTGGTATGGAACATAACCAATTCTCATAAATAATGAGGGTTTTCTATTTTTTTTTCCATTGCCATTTTTTTTGTTGGAAATAAATGATGTAAATCATACCAACCCTCACTAATAATTTTATAGAATTTGACAACTGCATACAGTTAATAAGTTTAGAGAACATCACTACCTAATAACTGAAATTTCTTGTGTCATCCAACAGACATTAACTACAAATTACAGGAAGAAAGTTTAGTTATGATTAACTATTTTTGGAAGCACATAGAAGCTTTTTCAAACTGTACCCCTTATTTGCTTAAGCAGTTATATACTTTACAGATTAAGACATTTTGTTATGCTGCTTTTCTTGAGAAAAAAATTTGATCAAAAGCATTATGCATTGTTTTTTATGTATAGTTTGCAAAATGCTGAGTTTTTTAAAGGAATAAATTTTACAGGTATGATATACTGCTTCACTAGTTTGAGGAAGAGGAGTAAACATTAAACTATTTTGAGCCTTAATTTAATAAAGGCTTATATTTTCAGATTTGATGAGTATTTTATAAGTCTTGCAGTGAGGGAGTATAAATTTTAAGGTTTTCTTTAATTGAAGACATAAGGTGCTATTCTTTTTAAGTTTACTAATTTGAAAATTGTCTACCATGAGAACACTGATGAGCACAGACTGCTATTTAAGAACAAGATTAAAGGAGTAATTATAAATATGTCTATTAAATACTAGCTCAATTTCCACTCTTCCTGGTTGCCATGATTTCATTGTCCAATTATTATTTAAATTCAAATTAATATTTACTCTTGTTCATTATTTGAGTAAGGGCAGAGCTCATACTGTCTGATAGCAATATCAAACCATTACGACAGGAGTTACGGAAATGCAGGTGGGAAGACACATTTGCTTTCTCTGGTTTATATGGCCTCTGCCCTTATATTTACTAATTCGTTTGTACTTGGTTCATATGTGTTTTCAAAACTCTACATGTCATTAAACTTTATCGAGTACGTTAGCATCTGCCACCCTTGAGTTAAACAAAAGCCTTCTCGAAAAAATATAGACTGCCTCATCACTGTCCTTCATGGCTGAGAAATGACAAGCCAAACATTGACACCAGAGCGGTTTTACCTGAAGCAGTAATCAAAAAGGAGGAATTAATTTTTAATCATTTTAAACCACATAATTATTAATTTTTAATTATACACTAAATATACAAACACTGAAAACAATAATGTCTGAAATTCAGGTGCTATTCCGGGAATTTTAGCTCCAGTTTTCTCTGTACTACAGATGATGAGAATGACAAGCAATTTACTTATGCTAGCAAGCTAGCCAGGATGCCAGATCATCTCCCTGGTGTGAACATCACTGAAAACACTGCTTGCTTTTTCTCGAGATGCCATCTTTAGATATATTTTCAAAACAAAAATTCATGATTTATCAGCACTACAGGCACTGTGAAAGGTTCCTGTCTCTGATTGTGTGAGAGTAAGTTTTTAATTGCTAGTTTTTATACTGTTAGCCATATATTCATCAGAATCCCTGTTGGCCTGTCATATTATGGCTATACATTTAATTTGCCAGAATTTCTATTTTCCTTATTTGGACATAGCTCCCACCTTGAGGAATATTTTGCATCCAGTAACTGACTTGGGAAGGGGAAGGAAGCAGAGGGGACAGCAGGGCAGGGCAGGGAAGGGAAGGGGAAGGTTTTAGGTGTGACCATATGTGTTCATGTAAGAATGTATGTGTGTATGTGTATATATATACTTTGCTCAACACAGAAAAAAACTATAGCTGCCTCTATTACCTTGTGCCAATGCTGTCAAGAGGCATGCAGATTTTCTTTAACGCTTTTTTATTAGTTTTTCTCAGTTTTTCTTTATGAAAATTAAAATCTGACAAGGTTGGTGCAATTAGATTTTTTCTCTGACTTGGCAAATATCTTGTGTGCACAATTATAGATCAGATTTGTGACAGTCTCATTCTAGTTTCAATTTCTTTTGCTCTCTTTCTGTCCAGGTAGTGATAGAGTTGTCCTCAGCAACACATATAAAGACTAAAAGGAGAATGCCTGACAAAAATATAAAAATACATATTCTTTTCATGCTGAGAATGTTTATGGCAAGGAGTCCCTGAGGACCTGTGGTAGAGAGGCTTCAGTTTGAGATTGGCCTAAGATTGTTTTGTAGTCCTCAATCACTGTCTGTCTTTGGCTGCATCAGTACTTCCACGAAACTAGCAATTAGGCAAGATCTGCAGTACCTGTGACAGAAATTCTTTCAGATGAGAAATATACAATAATATCGATGGAGGAACCTAATTATTATTATTGCAGTATCTTGAAGTGTTTAGTTTACAGGATATGAAAAATGTGGAAAACAGTGATCGAAAACTATTATTTTCCATATGTTCATTTCAAGGCTTTCAGAACTGTCTCCTATTCTAGAAACACTCCACCAGATTGCAAATTCGGTTCTAGTCATAAAACTTAATAAAATGGGTGGCTTGTCAGTTTTATTTGCTTAGAGATTGGAAAAGTGAGGGGCTTTTAATAGGAAAAGTGGATTTTCACTCTGACATGGAATTTGTTTCTATCACTATTATTATATCTTTACAGGTCGGATGATTCTTTTATTCCTGGTGGCAAATGCTATCGTTATTCTGTAGTTATTATAATATTTATAATAGCATGTAAGTATGTTTGAAATGGAAGACCAGTGTGCAGGTCCCTGTGTATAAAGATCATAAATATTTATAAATAAATGTAAATAATTACTACAGAATATTTATTCTGTAAGAATGCTATTAATATTCCATACTCATTCCATGGGCTGCCAAGTTTCCTGAGTCATGCCTCATGGTGGCCTAAATGTTAGATTGCAGTGAAATTGTATTAAGATACCGTAAAAGGCACAATGGGCTCCTGTGCTTTTCCGTAGGAACCCAGAGCCATTCACTGCGCACTTCCTGGCAGGCAGCGATCCCGAGTTCCTTGTACTACCACAAGCTGGAGAACTTCTTCCAGCAGGCACTGTGGGAACCCATATAACGGTGGGATTCAAGCCAAGGATGTATGGGAAGAAGCATACAGCAACACTTGTAATTCAGGTAAGCCTTCCTGAATGCAATACACAAACATACCTTCAGAAGGGGAAGGAAAAAAAAGAAACCCTATACAAAAAGGCAGCATTGAAATACACAAATGCATGCGCTGTGATTATTTTACTGCTCTTCACTGTGGACAAGATTAAAACTAAATTTTGAAAATTAACTCATGACAAGCTGGAAAAACATATTGTATTTTAATTTCTATGTTAACCCTTTGTCATCATCACCAGAGACAGATACTTATCTTGATACCTTTACCCCAACTCCATAGACAACATGACAGAATGACTTTTCACAGAGAATCAAAATAATCATGTTAAGAACTGGTGGAGGATATATGAGTAATTGAATATGTGAGGCCTAGGTTATTGATTTTACTTGTATTATACCTCATAGGATCAAAGGCACTAGAAGGTAGAGCCGAAACTGTAGAAGGCAGAATTTCAGAACATCAAGCCAGGAATAACTTTTTTAAAACAAGCTTCAAAATAAACAAAAAGAATTTGTAGCCAAGTAGCTTCTGGAAGTCTGAAGGTCAGAAAACATTTGAAGACATCTATTCCTTCAGTAGTAAAAATCTTCTTATTACTGCAGGAGTTAATTTTTAAGTGATTCTTTAAAAGGAAACTGTTTGTCGAAAACATACAGCAGCAGCAAACACTCCAAACTCTCTGGAAATAATGGTTTGCACTTTAAATCTATTTACGGCATGCTGGCAATGTTTTCAGGCTACTATATTAGAAGTGAAACAGCAATATTGATTTAAAAAATAAGATGTTCAAAACAAAGTTGATAAAAAGATGCGTAGCAAATGACTGTAGTGTTTTATCTCTCTGATTGGCAACTTGTACAATAGTGAATAAGAAATTCAAATCCTGGAAGAACAAGAAAGCCCTTTTATCCCTTCTACTTGTTTTCTTTTACTGTATTAGGTATTTGATTAATTTAGTCTTTTTACATAAACAGCAGTAATGCTTATTGCTCTTTCATTTGGAAAAGAAAATAACTGACAATTTATTCTGTGTTCTTTTATATTTATATAATACTATATTACACATCTACAGAGCTCAGAAAATTCTAATGTAGTTCTGGAACTGAACTCCTGTTTTTAGGCATGACATATTTAAATGTAGTAGCCGTGTTTGTCTTTGGCTTAATTTCCATCACTGACAAAGAGCTTTAACATAATAAGTTTGTCTGGCATGGGATAAACATGATGGTCAAAGATTATTATTAGCTTTCTAAGTACTCAGTCAGTAATTCTAAATTTCCTTTTAGGAATTTATCAGTACAGATGGGCTTTGCATAATTGTATTTTTAACCTACATCTGCTCACACCTCAGTCTCTGGTTATGATCTAGGCAGACGGCTCTTTACTGTGTGTGGGTATAGGAAGTCACTCATACATATTACATATACGTATCGGATCACATCTTGTCCTATCTACTCCTGTATGCTCAAAAATACATTGAAGACTCTTAACGCTTGTAAGCACAATTTGGACCAATATTACACCATCACGTTATGTTAGAGATATTTCTAACATTCTTACTCTAATTGGAGTATTAAGTTGTTTCAGTAATGTTTTGGTGAGGATTGTGTTCTCTTTGCTCTTATTGGTAGTCCTTTTGTGTACACTGGGCTTCCCCCTTTCCTCTCCCGACAAGCTTTCATTCCTGTTGTTCTAATGTAAGCCAGGGCGTCTGCAACTGCGTGTAATTCTGCTGCTATGCTCTCAACATTGACCTGAAATAAGACTTGATGACATGTTGAGAACACCAGATACTCGTTTCTGCCTTTCCTGTTAGTTGAAATAATTTTAATTAGTGATTTGAGGAAGACAGATTTAGTTAGATGACAAAACCAGTATTAAATCACTCTTATTTGGGGAATAGTAATGGAGGTGGTGAAATGCAATTAGTGTTGGACCTAACACTGAAGAACCTCTCTTGCACATATCCTTTTAGCCAATATATTGGCTGAGGCTTTGGGCTATTTTTAGAAACAGTGAGGAAGTCCTTTTCTTTTACAGTGTCGCCTCTCTTCTGATGCTGCTGTAGTAAAGGACTACAGCAGTCTGGCTGCAAAATTTCCTTTGTATTTCTGGGAGTAAAGTCATAGTCCTAGCACTAATGTATTTTTATTATTAAATTCTATGAATAGTGAGTAGCAGAACTGTCATTTTTCTGTGGTTCAATGAACAGTGATAATTAGGCTGTAAAGTAGCAGAGATGATAGTGTAAATTCTTTGTTTTATGTTGGTCATTACAATTGTGTTGTAAAGTAAAATGGGAGATTAAGATTATGGAGGAAGACCCTACAGTCATCTTTTTCTCATTTATTGTAAACATTAAACCCAAATATAGTAAATGCAATTTTTTTTGTTTAGTTGCCCTGCTGAGAACCCACTCTTGAGGACCTAATTAGCATTAAGAGATTACAATTTGTCTTTACCAGAATTTAGTGTATACATTTTATTAACTGTATGTATATATATAATTGAAATAATGTAGCCTCATTTATATTTGCTGGACACAAACCGGGTATTTCATGGGATATTTTGTGGATTCTTTAAGACTTTAATATTCATTATTTTATTAATAGCAGAAAACCTTAATTACTTTGCTGAAGCAATTAAATGTTCTTTAACCATCATTAAAACCTCTGTTCTCAGTCAACTACATATCAAAACAATTCAGGTTAGACACTTATTTGAATAGTTGTTAGGAATCTTAATTTTGTAAAAATGAGACACAATTAAAAAATTCTGTAGCTCAAAGAATGAAATATAATAAAAAGCCAGTAAAGAAAATAATCATGCTTGTTTCTGTATCTGTGAAAGAACACACCGTAATCTAGTCAAGCTACAAGTAAGAAACAGTGACATGGTGCATGAAGAGCATTTTTAAATAGGTATTATTCCATAATCAAACTTCCACATTTATAATAGTTTTCATAAACAGTGCACGTCTAACTGAAAAAAAGAGTATTGCCAGTAATGATAAATTAGTGAAGAGAACATGCTGCTTAGATAAGCTGTAGAGTGCTGTGACGAGAAGCTGCGCTGACATCTCAGAGCTAGGCTGTGAGGTGCCGGTAAAGCTGCACAGAAAACTGACAGAGCTTAAGGATGGCGAGATGCAGCTGGGGCAAGAGGACGCTCTGCAAAGGCTTCCTGGGGCAGGAATCCCTGGCAGGCACAAGGCGGAGCAGCCAGGAGGCTGGCGAGTCCTTGGAAAAGGGCATCTTCAAGTTGGCTTACAGTTGATCTGCTTGTGCTGTGCTGAATTCAGCTAGAGACCTGAGCAATTGCTTTGTAATTCATGGATGAGGCTTCAGAGATGCTCTAAAGCAGAAGGCACACAAAATAAGTCTTAAATGATAAAATAGATGTCAGAGTAAACCAGATTGCAGGAAACATTATCAAGCCCTCCAGAAGTCAGGCTTGTGCACCTTTATTACTGAATAATCACTAGCTTAGCCTATGAAAGATAGCATATCAAAACCATTTGTCATGCTGTTCTGGAAATAAACGATGCAGTGTGCAAGCCACACTACTTGGGTGTGGCTGCTTCTCCAAGCTTCTCTGTGCAAAATTGCATGTCTTAAGAGCAAATGGTACTGTTACATATTCATTAGCTTGGTGAAAATACGTTCTGCTTTGTTCCTGGTATATTTGTTAATTGCCGTAATTTAATGTTATTCTAAATTGTATCTCTTGAACAGAATGAGCAAACAAAAATGTAACAAAGTTAACAGGGTAATTGAAATAGTTTCACATTAAATAAGACATCATCTGTGTCCCTTGCCACTGGTTGATACTGACCTGAGTTTTATGATTAAAAGCAGAGATCCAGAAAGTTCATTACAGGCAGTGAATGTAGCACATCCCATAATTAGAATCACTGGATTTTGAGTGCAGAATCAATACTCAAAATTTTTGATTCACAAGCATGAGGAAAGGTTACTTTACTTATTGAGACTATAATTCTCATAATGCCAAAAGATTATAACAATATGGGAACCATTGCTGTATGAGGGTATTCAAACCATTGACAGTCCTGAAGGAATGGTTGATATTGATTGCATTATATCTAAGAGATGCTGTGAAATATCTAATATTTGAACTGCAGATGTCAATTAAACCACAATTAATTATATCTGGAAATGTTCTTCTAAGCTAAGGAAATGATTGTTAGCGATTGTTAGCCATCTTCTTCATTAGAAATTGCTCAGAACCTGGCTGGGCAACGGTCTTCTTGTGGGAAGTGGTGAGTGACTGCCTTTGCATCACTTGTTTTTTGTTGGTTTCTGTTGGTTTTTTTTGGTTTTTTTTTTTTTTTTCCTCTTTCTTTCACTTACCAAACTGTCTTTATCTTGATCTGTGAGCTTTCTTGCTTTTCCTCTTCTCTTTCACAGTTCACATACATAAAAGTTTGGTTTAATTTCATTCTGTGGACACTGATCATAATTTGTCATTTCTGCTTGGCATCACTGCAGTATAAATTAAGGGTCAGGGAATATTGGGTGCTCTATCTGTAATTTCCTGTGTTTAAACTTATTTGAAAGTCTTGCAAATTTTATTTGGACTTTCCTGGTTAGCACTGTTTGGAAGATAATTGGAATACCATTTACCTTAAAATTCCTGATATTTGCTCCCAACAGGTAACACACTCCTGACATAGGTTTCTCTGGCAATTAATTAGCATGTAACTCAGTAGCACTGCCAGCCTACAGTGAATACACATGGATGATCTGTGTTCTGAAAATTATTCCTATGAATCATGAGCCATCTGGAAGAATGGATTGAATATCAAAAAATATACTTTTATATAAATTATTTGGTGACTGTTACCAGTATTTGCTGAATGAATTACTTCATGAACATTACTCAGTCAGCCATCAAGATGGTTAAATAACTTACTTGAATAACTTATGATATGTAGTAAAAAGTGGTAGCATGCATCTTGGTTTTGAATTTTTCAAAATATTCTTCAGAAATATTTAGCTCTGCAGATGGCTATTACTCCAGCCAGGTGAGTCAAATTATTCTTCTCTTCACACTTCAATTAGATTACAGTCATCAGGAATTTTGAGGTTTTGATAAGAAGAAGTCATTCCTTTCAAAAAGAAATCCTCCCTCAGCCTGTTAAGGACATTCAGACTGTGGACTGGTCTTTCTTCTTAAATTGTGTGAAATAGTCCTAGAGATGCATTGCAGGGAGCCTGGGATTCTTAAATACCTGTTTATATTAGATATATCTTCTTAACAGATACTGTCTTGTATATTTCTATTCTAGTGGATTATGTACATTGTAGTAGATTCAATACCTTTATCTTTAGACTTTGTTACTACCAGTGTTAGTATTAGAATTGTTCCAATTTTGATATAATAAACTGTAGCGCCTTGAGCACAGGAAGAAGAAGAGTTCCTCTGAATTGGGAAAATTTTGCCTACTACTTAGGCATGTAAATACAGCTTGTAAATCAAATATTATATCATAATTATATGGTCTTATATAGATGACCTGTCAAAGTCTCTCTCTCTCCTCTCCACCACTCCAGATAAGTCTGAAACTTGATGCGTCTTTTCCTTTGCTGAAACATGTCTGACCTGGAAACACAAAGCAGCAGCTTTGAGGCACTTGCATGGATTCTGAACTCGGTAGACTTGCTCTTGCTGCATTTTTCATATGGGTTAGAATAGTTGTAGTTAGGCTGTACAGCCTTATCCCAAAAGAAAATACTTACAGCTTCAGCAGCATTTGCAAACCTAAGATTTTGCCCTTGGAAATTAAATATTCTATTAAAACGGACATTTGTGGGTGTCTAAGGTTTTCTGGAAATTACTGAATTCTAGGTGGTTCTAGTGCTAAACAAAGCACTAACTCAAGTTATGTTGACAGTTACAATAACTTTTTTCCATTCATGTAACACTTGTTTCCCCTTTACCAGAAAATGCTGAATTAAAACAAGAGTCTTTCTTTCAGTAAATCAGTATATAAATAGACAATTTTTTCACGGTGACTTTCTCTAACTGTCTTGAATGATAACACATGGTTTACAACAGATGGAGTACCATAGTTCAAGATGATAAATTAGGGTGGGATTTTGTTATTATTGCTCTTTTTTTGTTGGTGTTTTTTTTTTTTTTAAATTCTACCTTGATGGAGACTATCTATCTAAAGTGTTCATATGACAGTGCCCACAAAACTTTCCCCATTGAACACAACATTTCCATCAGGGAAAGAGCAATCTCCTGCCACAGAACTACCCCTGACACAGGCTACAGCAGTGACAGAATAGGTGGCGTTTTTCACCAAGTCAAGCTACAATCTTTTTTTTTTTTTCACAAAACATACAATCTAGGATATTTGTACAGCAAACAGGAAATTAGCAAAAGGTTATTACTACTCAGAAAGCTATATCAATCATTCGATGCTGACGATAAATGAAATTGAGAGGTAGCATAGCCCACCATTTGTTTAAATCCCACTTCCAACAAATACTGACACTATAGACAGTAAATTTACAATATGTGTGTATTTCATGAACAAAAATGATATTTTAGTAACTTGACACTCAGTTTAAATCGTTGGCTGAAAAACCTGTCAGATCTTTTCTCTGACCTTGAAGTGATCAGTGATACTTGCACACAGTGAATATGACCCTGAGGTTAATTTTCTTTAAACTAAATTGTTCATCTGGCATACTAAAGAAAGATAAAGCACTTAATCTTGTACTGAAGTTGATAAAACAATTAGCAAACTTTGGAGAGTGATTTACTTTTCTTAAATGACAACTTTATCTTTGGACATAAGATACTGATGTTGGTCTATGTCACACCTGCTTTTTCTGGATTTTATCTTTGCAGACGGTAGAGTTACTAAATCATTTCACAGTATTAAATAAGGTTGAGAATAAAGATGAGTTAATCTGCCTGTTTTACACAGGAATAATATTCAATTTAAATGAGATTTTTATTTTAGCAGAATAGTAATGGAAGTTTAAAAAATTATGCATGCATTGTGAAATATCTATTAAGATCTTAGGCTTACTAATCTTATTTGAATAAGGCAATTCATTCAGAAGACACTATGTAAAATCAGTACTGCCAATTTTAAAATAGAGGTTTTAAAAAACGTTTCTTTAAAAACACACAGCAAAAAAAAGTCACCTATTCTTTCAACCTTAGCACAGAAAAGTATGTATTCAGTTACTGTCACGGTTTAAAGCTGGACTGGCTATTAACCAGGTGGCAGACGCTCTCTGTTAACCCTCTCCCCCCCCAAGGGAAAGGGAAAAGGGAGAGAGACGTACGGGTTGGAAAGTTAAAACAGTTTTAATAAACTATAATAATGAAAAAAGAATATAATAATAATAATAATAATAATAATAATAATAATAATAGAAATAATCAAATATATACAAATATATACAAAACCAAGATCGAGAGCTTGGAAATCCTTCTCAGGCAGAGTTGCTCCCCCCAGCACAGGCAGAGGGGAAAATGCAATAGCTCCCCCTGCCATCACACCTGCAGGCTTTTAACTGGAGATTTGGCAAAGCTGGTACCAATCAGTGGGAGACAGGAGGGCCCCTCCCTCCTGGGCCCCACCTCCAGGAGGCAGTGGGTTAGTGATAAATAGGAAAGTGAGAATGACATGTATGGGATGGAATACCTCGTTGGTCAATCTTGGGTCACCTGCCCTGTCTGCTCCTCCCTGCAGGTGTGACTCCCCTTCGGCTCTTCACTCATAAGCAGTGAGGAATTTAGCAGTGACCTTGGTTTCTCTAAGACTAATTGGCCTGGTTTGGGCCAAACCAGGACATTCCACCCCTTATTCCATACCATTCACGTCATACTCAGATCACCACTACCTTTTCATTTTCAAATATATATACACATATCACTAGTTTATGATTCTTCGCTATACAAAAAGTTCATTAAGTTCATTTGGTTCAGGATTGTGGGTTTCCATCTGGCTAACAGTCTCTCAGCAGTCTCTCTGGCTAGCAGTCTCTCTTTTGTCATGGTTCGTGCCCACGGGTTGCAGGTTAAAGATGTCAGACTCGAGGAGGTTACTGGACGCCACTTGATGAAGCTAGCTCCGGTCTCATCACCACTGTCTTAACCTGAAAGACACTTATGCAGCAACAACATACAGTTCAGAATTAAGTAGTCTCACCCAGAATCAGATCACCTTCAGGGACACATCGGACTTCACCATCTTGCAACATCACCCACCAAGTACATCCAGGTCCCTGAGCAAAAGCAATCCCACGAATGGGTTTACCTTTGCCCGTTGCAGGAAGAATCCAGACAGTTTTTCCCAATAGATTCCTTTCATGCACCACAGGGACTTTATTTCCTTCTACTGTATGTAGAAGGTCTGACTGAGCAGGGCCAGCTCGATTGATAGATCCCCTGGTGTTAACTAACCAGGTAGCTTGTGCCAGATGCTTATCCCAGTTTTTAAAGGTTCCACCCCCCATTGCTTTCAGGGTAGTTTTTAACAGCCCATTATACCGTTCAATTTTCCCAGAGGCTGGTGCATGATAGGGGATGTGATATACCCATTCAATGCCATGCTCTTTGGCCCAGTTGTCTATGAGACTGTTTTTGAAATGAGTCCCATTGTCCGACTCAATTCTCTCTGGCGTGCCGTGTCGCCACAAGATTTGCTTTTCAAGGCCCAGAATAGTGTTCCGGGCAGTGGCATGGGGCACAGAGTATGTTTCCAACCATCCGGTGGTCACCTCCACCATGGTGAGCACATAGCGTTTACCCTGGCGGGTTTGAGGGAGTGTGATATAGTCAATTTGCCAGGCCTCCCCATATTTATATTTCAACCACCGCCCCCCCATACCACAAAGGTTTTAACCGTTTGGCTTGCTTAATTGCGGCGCATGTTTCACAATCACGGATAACCTGTGCAATAGAGTCCATAGTTAAGTCCACCCCTCGGTCACGAGCCCATCTGTATGTTGCATCTCTCCCTTGATGACCTGAAGTGTCATGAGCCCACCGAGCTAAAAATAGTTCACCTTTATGTTCCCAGTCCAAATCTATTTGGAACACTTTAGCAGCCTGATCCGCTTGTTGGTTGTTTCGATGTTCCTCAGTTGCCCGACTTTTAGGTACGTGAGCATCTACATGACGTACCTTCACGACTAGTTTCTCTAGCCGAGTAGCAATATCTTGCCACAATTCAGCAGCCCAAATAGGTTTACCTTTACGCTGCCAGTTGCTTCGCTTCCACTGCTTTAACCACCCCCACAAGGCATTTGCTACCATCCATGAGTCGGTATAAAGATACAGCCTTGGCCACTTTTCTCGTTCAGCAATGTCTAAAGCCAGCTGGATGGCTTTTACCTCTGCAAATTGACTTGATTCACCTTGTCCTTCTGTGGCTTCTGTGACTCATCGTATGGGACTCCATACAGCAGCTTTCCACTTCCGATGCTTTCCTACAAGACAGCAGGATCCATCGGTGAACAGGGCATACTGCTTCTCATCCTCTGGTAGTTCATTATATGGTGGGGCTTCTTCAGCACGTGTCACCTCCTTTTCTGGTGGCATTCCGAAGTCTTTGCCTTCTGGCCAGTCCATGATCACTTCTAAGATTCCTGGGCGATTAGGGTTTCCTATTCGAGCCCTCTGTGTAATTAATGCAATCCATTTACTCCACGTCGCGTCAGTTGCATGATGGGTAGTGGGAACCTTACCCTTGAACATCCAGCCTAGTACTGGTAATCGAGGTGCCAGGAGAAGTTGTGCTTCAGTACCAATTACCTCTGAAGCAGCTCTAACTCCTTCATATGCTGCCAGTATTTCTTTTTCAGTTGGAGTGTAATTGGCCTCGGAGCCCTTGTATCCTCGACTCCAAAATCCTAGGGGTCGACCTCGAGTCTCCCCTGGTACTTTCTGCCAGAGGCTCCAGGTAGGACCATTGTCCCCAGCTGCGGTGTAGAACACATTTTTAACATCTTGTCCCGTACGGACTGGTCCAAGGGCTACTGCATGCACAATCTCTTGTTTAATCTGTTCAAAAGCCTGTCGTTGTTCAGGGCCCCACTGAAAATCATTCTTCTTTCTGGTCACTTGATAAAGAGGGCGTACAATCTGGCTGTAATCTGGAATATGCATTCTCCAGAAACCCACAACGCCTAAGAAGGCTTGTGTTTCCTTTTTGTTAGTTGGTGCGGACATAGCTGTTATTTTGTTGATCACCTCTATCAGGATCTGGCGACGCCCATCTTGCCATTTAATCCCTAAAAACTGGATCTCCCGGGCAGGTCCCTTGACCTTGCCTCTTTTTATGGCAAAACCAGCTTGCAGAAGAATTTGGATTATTTTCTCCCCTTTGTCAAAAACTTCTGCTGCTGTATCACCCAACACAATGATGTCATCAATATATTGCAAATGTTCTGGAGCTCCACCCTTTTCTAGTGCAGTCTGGATCAGTCCATGGCAAATAGTAGGACTGTGTTTCCACCCCTGGGGCAGTCGATTCCAGGTGTACTGGATACCTCTCCAGGTAAAAGCAAACTGTGGCCTGCACTTTGGTGCCAAAGGAATAGAGAAAAATGCATTAGCAATGTCTATGGTGGCATACCACTTGGCTGCCTTTGACTCCAGTTCGTATTGAAGTTCTAGCATGTCTGGCACAGCAGCACTCAGCGGTGGCGTAACTTCATTTAGGCCACGATAGTCCACAGTTAATCTCCATTCTCCATCAGACTTTCACACTGGCCATATAGGACTATTAAACGGTGAGCGAGTCTTGCCAATCACTCCTTGGTTTTCTAATTGTCTAATCAGTTTATGAATGGGGATCAGGGAGTCTCGATTGGTGCGATATTGTCGTCGGTGCACCGTGGTAGTAGCAATTGGCACCTGTTGGAGCTTCTCTCGAGCCCCACGTTGGGCGCCAATTAAATCTGTCACAGTTTAAAGCTGGACTGGCTATTAACCAGGTGGCAGATGCTCTCTGTTAACCCTCTCCCCCCACTAAGGGAAAGGGAAAAGGGAGAGAGACGTATGGGTTGGAAAGTTAAAACAGTTTTAATAAACTATAATAATGAAAAAAGAATATAATAACAATAATAATAATAGAAATAATCAAATATATACAAAACCAAGATCGAGAGCTTGGAAATCCTTCTCAGGCAGTTGCTCCCCCCAGCACAGGCAGAGGGGAAAATGCAGTAGCTCCCCCCAGCACGGGCAGAGGGGAAAATGCAGTAGCTCCCCCTGCCATCACACCTGCAGGCTTTTAACTGGAGATTTGGCAAAGCTGGTACCAATCAGTGGGAGACAGGAGGGCCCCTCCCTCCTGGGCCCCACCTCCAGGAGGCAGTGGGTTAGTGATAAATAGGAAAGTGAGAATGACATGTATGGGATGGAATACCTCGTTGGTCAATCTTGGGTCACCTGCCCTGTCTGCTCCTCCCTGCAGGTGCGAGCCCCCTTCGGCTCTTCACTCATAAGCAGTGAGGAATTTAGCAGTGACCTTGGTTTCTCTAAGACTAATTGGCCTGGTTTGGGCCAAACCAGGACAGTTACCAAAATACTGGTTAAAACCAGTTGCCTAACAAGAAGCACTACAATTAGAGATTCATATGGTGATGACTTTTAAGAGCTGTAAGTATATGCAGCCTATGTGTGAAATAGTGTAAATGCTGTATGAGTACCTGGCAGAGAACAAAGCCTGTGCCAAAGGGTTTACAGTTTAATGGTCTGAAACTTCGTCCTGTTGACTAGCTGTAACATGAATGCAAAACCTGCTTGCAATGATATCCCTTAAATATATTTTAGCAATGACAGGATAGCAATTAGAACAATAAGAAGGAGCATATGAAAGATAACAAAGGTAAACATCATTGATTCAAAATTTTTCAGTGGCAAATATAAAATTGATATTTAACAAACCTTAGTAAAGTTAGAGAACCACTTTAACATCCTTTTTGTTCTCTTCTGTATATTAAGTATGGGATGACTGTAGAGAAAGTTCAAGATGGAGAAGGTTGACTACTCTTTCCTGTGGCTTTTGTAGTGCTTTACCTAGACCATAATTAATTGACAAAATACAATAAATAACTAGACAAATATACACACCCAATAGTGACCAGGAGCAGGGTGTTGCATAGGCCAAGATGAGGATGATTCTTTTCACAATCCACTCGGGAGCAAGAGGAATGGAGATCCACAATCAACTTTCCAGACCAAATGGTCCACCACACACCCAGCAATTAATAAGATTAAAAGCTTAAGCGATCAATTTTCCCAACAACAAGAACTCATTTTCCCATGTTAAATCTGAAAACAAGGAAGCAAGGTTCTCGCCGGGTATGCTTTGAACAGTACAGACGAGACAACATACAACTGCCCAAAACAATTTTGCCAATGATGATAAAGGCATACTGCAAAGATTATTATAGCTATACAATTTACAACTATACACACAATTAAAACTTCCATTAAATGTTACTTTCTTCTTCTTCTCTGAACTTCTATCTTACAACCTGTGAAAAAAAAAAAAGAAACTTCTCGGTCCTGTTAGTGAAAGGACCGGGTGAGGTTTTGGTTAACCATTGTCTGGTGGAATAGGCTGGGGTCTTGGGAGTGAGCAAAACCATTCTTTTAAGGCTTGGATAGTTGATGACACTTATGCTCCGTGAAAATTTGTCACAATTTGTATGGATACTGTTGCTCCTCTCCGTAGGCCAAATCTTCTTGGCGTACTGACATGCCCAGCAGAAAAGCAGAAGCAGAGTTCTCAAACTGGAAGGGGCAATTGGCCCACAAAGCCAGCCATGTCAGAAGCTGGGCTGTTAACTAAGTGCTTGAGGGAAAAACTCTTGAGCTTTGAGGTTACTGTTGCACTGATTTCCAGATTGATTTGAGAGTATACACAACCTTTCTGACCTTTTGTTTCCTTGGATGAAAAATGACACTGATGTTAGGTGTAATGGTTATACCTAGAAATAATTGTTCTAAAGATTAAGTTAGTTTTAAACAGGAGATGAATTACATAAATCACAACTGGTGTTGTGATCTTTATGACTTGATGCAGGAGAGAAAGGTGATCCTACAAGCTGTGTCTCTGTAGTTCGATGCAGCATGATGCAAAAGCCGAGCACCAACAAACCTGCGCTAGAACCACAAGCAGCATGGCTGTGTGATTGCTGTGCTGTGCCAAATGTGGAAAGGCAGATCTTGGTAATTGGGAAATATCACTTATTTAGTGTGACTCCACTGCTTTGAGGCTGCAAAGTCATAGAGTCTGGTGTGTTCTGTGTACTGTGTACTACGTACGTATGTACTATGTACATGCACTCTGTTTTATGTTCTGTATAAAAAAAAATTCACTTTTATGAATGTATTTTAATAGACCTACATCATGAAATGTTTATTACTCAGTCTTCCCTACAAGTTTTGCCTTGGAAGCAAAAAAGTCCCCAAACATAAAACCTGGGATTTCCAAACTCTGAGTGTGAAGGAATAGATGACAGTGCATGCCTGAAGTGGGCATGCAATGCTTTGTCTTTCTTTTGAATAGTACAAAACTGGACATAATGACACATCATTTGGAATCTTTGGGTTTTGTAATATTTCTGTTGTTTGTTTGTGGGGTGTTTGTAAAGGAAAACGAGAACAGAAAACTAAAAGCCATGAATAGACCTTTCCCTAAATGTAATGACAGGAAAATGCTAAAGACTTAGAATAAAGACCTGCTTTCAAGAATTAAAGAAGTGATACATTTTGAAAGAAAAATGACTGAAAGATGTGCTATAGCTACACCTGTGTTTTTAGCAACCAAAATCAGATACAAATAAACATGGGAGATAGCAGTATAGCCTTCATATATGTAGAAATAATACTCGTTAAGTATGGATAGATGGGATGTATAGTAAGAACAAGAATCATGTACTCAGTAAGAATCAAGTACTCAAGCATTACAAGACATGACATAGAAACATATGCTCCATTCCTAAAGACCAGTTATAAACAAAAAGCAAATGAAGAGTGTCATTTTCAGTTCACATAAATACTTTTCAAACTAGAGATTTCAACATGAAGCTGCATTTCTCTTGTGCATACTCAGTGTCCTTTTAGCTTTGTTCATAATTTTAATGCCAAAATTACACCATTTGATAATACCATTATTACCAATACCAGAGCTGCAATTAAATCCTACAGTATAAACCTGAGGCATTTATATTGTATTATGGAATAATTACCTTTAAACAACATCAGAGCTATGGGCTTTACTAAATAAAAAAAGAATTTTAGATCAGCCAGGAAGCTAAATTTCTCATCTTTGTTATGCCTGGTCCTGAGTAAAGTTAAATGCGATTTCATGTCTCTGTGTTCCAGGAGTGCAATTTTCATTCTGTGTTATTCCAGTACCTTACATGGAAAAGGATAAATATCTTTTGAAATCAATGTAGCATGGTAAATCACTGACAAATTTTCAAGGTATTTGATCACTGTTTTTTTTTCCTATATCTTTGTTCATTATTTTCAGACACAGTCAATGCAGTGGATGTATGAAATCAATGGACTGCCTCCACAGACTGCACCACCAACAAGGCCAGCAAAAGTCATTTCTACTAGCAGTTACATAAGATCAGCCACAGTTAGACAGCGCAATTTTTTACATGAAAATCTGAAACTTACAACCACTGGAGTATCCTCACCAATCAAGGGGGCACCTTTGGTCCTGAGGACAAAATACACAAAGTGATGATCAGTTATGTTTTGGTGGGGGAGGACACTTCTGTCAAATAAATTCTGCAGATAAAAAGAGGCTATATTTTGTTTGGTTTTTTTGTTTGTTTGTTTGTTTGTTTGTTTTTTAAAGCAGATATGAGATACATTGATTGTATGCTTTATATGGAAGATTCAGAGTGCTCTAATAATATTCTTATTTTTCTATGAGGGATTTTGGATGTTTATGTAACAGTTTATGTATATCATACAGATGTCAGCAAGTTCTAATGAGAAAAGACTTTGAGCTGAAAAAGTATACTTGAAAGCTGGGGAATTCAAACTAATGCTTTGCTTTCTAAGGGTATTAGTTTAGCAAGACTTTAATAGGAAGTTTTAATGAACATTCTGTATGATGTTCAACATACTACACCCATGCAAACCAAACAAGCAAACCAGTCCCTAATCTCTTTCATGATACAATCCTTACCCAAAGTTTGTGGCATTTTGCTAAGGTGAAACATGTTTACATGTCATATGTCCAGAGCTTGAATGCCTTTCAGATTCTTTTGCTTGGGCAAATTTCATTAATTATGACATCTTTGCTTTGTCTAAAATATGAATCCTGATTTATTAATCCCATAACACTTCAAAATCTCAGATACTTATACATAACATAGAATGAAATGAAAATGTTCTCCCTCAGTATTTTTGTGTTGAGTAAATTTTAGAGAGTGCTTTAGAGTACTGAAATATAGAAGGCTATGAAAAGTCAGTGTGGAATGGAGCCAGATTTCACTTTTTTTTTTCCTAAAATAAACAAACCAGAGGTGCATTCATATTGTGCTTCCATTTCCATTCTTCCTGTCCACAGGTGACCTTAGATGGGTATTTAGGCTTTGTTTGCTTTTGATGTAATGTGGAAAATCAGATCTATGCAGATATGCTTTGTAAGATCACTGGATGGGTAACTCCTGCCTTCTTTTTTGAGATTGTCTTTCCTGATTTTACTAATAGAATGTAAATGGTATTTGTGCATTTATTTTGATGGTGGGAATGTACTTTAACAAAAAAATGACTTGGCACAGATTAGGTGCTTTCTTGGCACAAATGCAGAATGAGCATCATTGTTCAGGAATGGGTAGCCTGAGAACAACCTATGTAGGTCAGTGTATATGAGCACCAATAAAACCATTTTACTGCAATGTGCTTGCGGATTTTGTTTATACCACACATTTTAGAGAAGCTATTAGAGAAACTGTTTGGTACATATAAACCAGCAATGGCACTGTTTAATATCTCCTTTTAAATGCAGTGTGCCTATTTCGGTTGGAAACCAGGTAATCTGAAACAAGAATAAAATCTACTTTTCGAATTCAGTACACAACACAGGAAAGATATTGTCAATAGTGATACCTGGTATATATCTAAAAGACATTAAGAAGCTATTGCAATATTTATCTTAAATGCTACTGGGACCACAAATACAGCTAGATTTCATAGGAAGGCTCTATCTGCGTATAATGAATGCATAAATGGAGCAAGTGTTTCTCTGACTGTAAGAAATCAGAATTTATGGATCAGAAATATGCAATGTTTGTGTTCAGGGAACACTTCAGTGACAACTTTTCTTTGTAAAAGTTTTGTTTTCCTTGTTTGACTTTTTTTAAGTTTTGCTTTCCTATTTAAAGTGACTCCTGTTTACAAGATGCTCAAAACTTTGTAATTCTACCAGAGATGGATTAGCAGGTGGCATATAGGTGAGCCACCCAACAACAAAATGGTGCTTACTCCGAAAATTTTTTTCATAATTTTCTTGCCTTCACTTGCTGTTACATGTAGCAGATTTTAAAATTCTGTCATACATTCAAACATTAAAAAAATCCATAGGCAAATACTATGCAATAAGATAATATCAGAGGGGCATTTGCAAAGGTGCAGTTTAATTATATTATCTGTCTGAAAAGGAAAGCATAACCTATGCTTTCTGGACCAGATTAGTTTTTCTTGAATATGTTTGAGCTCAATCCTGAGTTATGCAAGATATGCCATCATCAGTTGTATTTGTACCTATTATTAAAAATGTATTGCATTTTCTTATTTCTTACAGAGTTTAAACAGAACTAAATTTTTTTTTTCTTATATTAAGAACGTACTTGCGAAGGCAATTTAAATAAAGACCGTTGTATCCGTGTGGTTGTAACATCCACAGTGCTTTACATATTATCCACGTGCATTTATGGATTACACTGTCTATACACTGTATATTGAAAAGAAATTCCTTTTTACTTCCTGGCTTGATGCTTTACACTTCCTTCAGTGATGTGACTGTATAACGTAAGAACTAATTCTAAGTATATATCTTAAAAAACGGTTTCTATGCAGCAGCACTGGAAGATTTCCAGAATGATGAGTTTTATTCATCTTGTTCCCTCCTTTTTACTAGAATTACTGAGCCATATTGAAAATCTTGGAGTTTCAACTCATGGAATGAAAGAACTGGCATGAGAAAAGATTGGAAAATGTTTTTATTATTTAACCTTGGAGAATTCACTCCAAAGCTTTTGGACCCACCATTAAATCCAAGCTTCAGAACAGCAGGGCAAGCTGCTCGCCATCATCCCACACCTTAAAAATGTGATCTGCAAAGGAGTTTAGCTATTGGAGATGATAGGTCTAAACACAATTTTTGCAGTTATGACTCAGGACTAAAAAAAAAGCAGTCCAAGTGATTTAGCTTAGAATTTATTCTAAATTACTATTTATTATAATAATCATCTTACCAGGAAGTGGGAGAGAATGAACACAGCCTCAAGGTTATGGCTTTTTGAAGAAGCCCTCACAATGTTTTCTATGCCCTCATGCACACCTCATGCCAGACCAACCACTAACAGAAACTGGAAGAGAAAGAATTAACTTTTTTCTCCACAATAGAGCACCCTTCAGGATCCTTTTCTTCTGAAAAAGATGAAAAAAGGAGTATCTCCCTTCTCATTGATCTATTTGCAGGTACAGTGGAATCTCAGGGAAATGGGGGGATACTGGTTATCACTGAAAAAAATAGCTCTTAATTTCTAGTTGCTAAATTTTATTAGAGATCTAAAATTACTTGTACTGACCACACTTGACCATTACTTGTACGTTTTGATATATATAAATATCAAAATCACAAAAGACATTTTTCTAAGTCAATATGACACTTAAGTCTAATGTCTTAATCATAGACTTACATGACACACAAGTCAGTTGTACATCTGCTTGTTACTGGCTTACGAGAAATACTAGCTGCCTAACTAGTGTAGTCACCACCTGTTTGTTTATGTTTCTTCCTCCTTTGTCTCTTTATGTCTCTCTATAATGATTCATGTTTCTGAGTAATTAAAATAAGGATTAAAACCTTGTGAAGCTACATTATTGTGTAATGTAGAGCTGGTTACTTTGGGAATGCGGTCTACATTTAAATTTATTCCTAAAATACTGTGCAGCTTTTGCTGAGCTCTTTTTTTTATGTGACATGTCCAGTAGTGGGGACAATCCCCCCTAGGGGGTTGCAGGACTGTACAGTCAGAGCACTACCTTTAAAGCTATACAAAAGCAATCAAACTTCTAATTGTTTGATGTTTGGCTAAGCTTTATTTGCCATAGTACCACATAGGAGAATGACACAAGGATAACATGGAAATGTTTTTAGGATGCCTGCCATTAACAGCTCAGCTTGGAGTGGGTTTTGCTGCTGCATAACTCAGAAGATTTCAAGATTGCTTCTTCTACTCATGTCTGCCTAGCCATGGTATCAATGACATTCTAAGACTTTTTTTTTTATACCTGATCTCACTAGTTATAAAAACATTTTAGAGTATCAAACTTGCCCTTCAAGAATAATAAGAGCCTAACATTAGCTCCTGTGTCAATGCAGATTTTGTCTGAGTCAGGAGAATTAAGAGAGAAAGAAAGTAATCATGATCAAGTAAAGAGCCCGTTGGGGCATGGGGGCATATACATTTCTCCTGCTAGCTGCAAGGAAAGGTATTATTTTAAGACAGCTCTTTGGGACTGGAGCCAGGTTAGCAGAGGACATAATGCTGAACCAAGAATGTCCCTACTTGAATAAAATAACATGGCAGCAGCCAAATCTGAGCATGCACTTTTTTTTCTCTTTGATCGCAAACCCAAACTATCTGAAGAAATGGAAGCTTCTGACTCATCCCTCATATAGCAAACATCAGAAAAAAAATTGCTCTGTATTAATAAAAATTCCTAGGGGGAAGGCTTAATATTTAGAATACGAAAGAAAAATCCCTGGCTTTGCCTCACTATTTATTTGCTTGTGAGATGTTTAATAATTTTATTTCTCCCTGCAGTGACTGCTCATTCTAAAATAAATGACTGAACAGTGCTTTACTGCTGACACAGATCACAGTTTGTTGCTAATGAAATGTTAACTGCTTTTTAAGTAACTCTGAATAAACCTGCTGATCCATAGAAGATTCATCTGAAAAGGAATCCAATTAATCTACTAGCTTTTCTGCTTCCACTGACATGAAACATATTCTTCTGCAGTTTACTTTACTGCAGTTATTTTAATACTGAAACTGTCAAATTTCCTACCATAGGATATTTTACATTTTGAGACCATGGTGAGATGACAATGTGGTGAGATCACGGCAGGACATGGATGTCAAGGTCACTGCATGGAAGTCTGTCCAAAAAGCACTGCGTAGTGGCTAGAGAAATAAGGGGAAAGACACGGGGCAAGGAGAATATTTGAGGTTTTTTTCTCTTTATTCCAGGATTTACCTCTTTCCTGCAAAGTATCCAGTTTCTCATGGTCAAAAAAAAAAATTGTGTCAGTGGAAAACCTGGTAACTCACTGCCCATCCCACAATATGAGTACCCAGCAGATGCCAGCAAATTGGTCTGGTGCAAGTCTAAGTGACAAAAGAAATCAGATATATAGAGAAAGGTAAGGCAACAAAGTAAAATCCTGCCACTTATTAAATGACTAGTGTTGGTGTTCATCACATGAGATCCAATGTACCAATCTACACAAAAATCAAAGGCTCAGTTTTTCCACTAATAATAACAGGTTTGCAGAGTGCTTTTGCTGTAGCCTACAGGACTGATATTGTGAATGTAAGGTGTAAAGTGTAGCTGTGTTCTGATTCCATGTCCCCTCAGTCCTGGTTACTTTATTTAATACTGAAGTGCAAAATGTACATTGCAAATCAATGAAAGCCTGCAACTGTACAACTTCCTCCAGTGACAAGCTTCTGTAGTAGCAGCATCTCAGAATCAGGTTTTCATTTTGAAGAAACTAGTCTATAAAAAAAAAAAGATTTCTGATGACCTGTTTATAAACAGACTTCAGGGTGAGGTATGAAACACCTATATTCTTTGATGAATATAGAGTGCATTTTTCTAGTACTGTTTAGGTTTAGCTATCATGACTGATACCTAGGATCCAGCATTTAATATATTGGGCACCCTTGCCAACAATCTGAAATATCTGACTGCTTAATAACAACGGAGAAAACAAACCCAGCATTGCCAGCATCCAAATTCCATTTATGAATAGTTCTCTCAAATGTGTGATATATTATGGAGTTAACATATACATATAGTGTAAGAATAGAATAATGATTATTTTTATTTCTTGAAAAGTAAAGGAAATACATACTTGCAAATCTGTGCACTTGGAAAGTCAAGCTGAATGTGCAGGCAGTCAGGTGTGTGCTTAAAAATTCAGAGCATACATGTGGGTAGCGGGTTGAATACATGGTAAATACATGGAGAGCACTGACTCAGAAGTCTTGCATCACTCCTAGCATGAAGAGTTGCAATCAAATGTAAAACCTTTGATTTTTAAAATGCTTTTCTGAGCCATGCAGCTACCTGGCTAGCATTAATTGGTATTTGCATTCCATTTATCACTGCTTTCTTAAAAAACAAAACCAAACCAACAAAAAACCCAACCCAAAAAAAGGCTACCATGTCCAGGTCTGAGTCTTACTGTGCTCAGCTATCAGTTATTCATCATTATGAAATAGTTCTTAGTAAACCTGAATTTAAATTGCATAGAGATATTGTGAATGGGAGACACAGACAAGCAAGTTCACAGCTACAAAATTAAATCTTCATGGTAAAGATATCATATTGTATAGAAATTATTTCTAAGGAAACCTCTTTTTCCCTAGAGAACTGTATCTAAACCCAGTGGCCTATCAGGGATTAATTGCTAGATGACAAGTTATTAATGTACTGAGACACAAATAGGCTGCGGGAACAGTAGATTAGCTCATTAAAAATATTATTAGTTGGGGGTACAACATCTGTAAGAGCTGTTTGATCATTTGCATGTTTGGTCATTTGTTGGAAGAGGTCTCTTCCAACCTAGTCGATTCTGTGCAGGTCACAGAAGTCAGACTCTTCAAGTTCAGTGGCAGGAGGTGTCTGGGATTGTGATACTGACCAGTGCTCCTACCTTGGACCATAGAGGACAAAAGGCTGCAGAGAAGCTGCCTGGAGGTTCCCTGCCCCTCACTCCCCCCTTGTGCTGTGGTGCTACAGCTGCCAAGATCAGCAGCAGTGTTTAAGCGAGAGCTGTGCTGTTGTAAATAAGAGGGAACAGCTGGGTGATATTGCCACTGGGGGTCCCATGGCTTTAAATGTAATCAGTCTGTGCTCTGACATAATCCTTATCTTAACTTTCAGAGCATGCTGCAAATTATGTCTGCACCTCTTCCCCAGGTTTGTATTAACAGTAATAATCAGAAAGAGGAAATCTGCATTTAGCTTACTTAGTTTACTGATGATAGGGGATAGTGAACTGTGGCGTTGCTCTTGGAAGGAGATTTTTAACTATCATCTAGTGCATCTAGAATGATGGTTGGCTGCAGTTCCTATCAATTCTCAAAATGTAAAAAAATAAATAACTTGTTTATTAACAGAGAGGATTAATGACAGAATCAGCTAGGTATACTATCAATGTATGCGTTAATTAATTAAAAACAGCATGAAGAGGGAAAATATGAATGTAGAGGGTTCACTGGAATTATGTGGGAAGAGAAAGCTTGTAAGTGAGGAATGGCTCCACCTTAAATAAAGTAGTACAAGACAGCTGGCACAGAAAACTGACAAGGTTATGGAGGATTATTTAAACTAGAAACAGGAGGAAAAAATAAGCAGGTGTTAAGGAACACTTGGCCCAATTACAGACATCTGCTGGGACTGTCAATGCTATGTCAGTATCTCTGTCACAATGCAAAAAGAGATACCATAAGACTGGGGGAAGGAACAATGCAGATCCCAGCAATGCATCAAGGAAAATCAGCCAAAGAAATTGTTCAACATAAAAATAAATAAATACCAAACATCTTTCAAATCTCTTACAGAAAGAAACAAAATAAAACCCATACTGCCAAGGAACCAGTACCTTGAGCAGAGGACTATTGTAATTCTGGCTGTAAAGCAGAAAAGACAGAATAGCCCTTAACTGCAGTATAATACTGTGACAGTGGCACAGTTCCATAAAAATAGATTGAGAGAGTGTTTGCAGGGGAGGAGGCCAGCAAGGAGAGTCTGTAAGGATGAGGGGGCAAGAATGGATGGTTCCCAAGAATGAAAACAGTGTAACACTACCAGCTACTGACTCAAAAGAAACAACACTGCATTCATAATGTTGAAGTGGAATGATTAAAAAAAACAAATACTCCTTCCCTTAAATCAAATAGACCTATATCTGATAAAATTAGGTTTAGTAATTTCACTTGATGGACAAAAGATAGTCAGGTTGTTAAGAAGAACTCAGTTCCCCAACAAAATTTCTCTGTGTTTGGTTCCTCTCCAGGAAATATACAAGGTAATTAAAGCCCATATCAGGATAAATTTAGCAAGGCTGTATCTTGACACACTGCATAACTGTGTCTAGTACAAGTAGTTCAAAAGCATTCAAAAGAGAACTATTTTTAACATAGTGTGAAGGTAACATAAAGAAATAACTTGTGTTGAACTTGTGAGCGGATAATGATCATCATTTAAATAAGTTAAAAAAGAGAAATCTCCACTCTGCAATGTTCAATAAAACCTGAAGAAGCAGCAGAGCTTTCTCCCCAGATGCCAGTCACAGTTACTGACACAAATACTACCTTCCATCCATTACTGTTCTCCTTTACATAAATATTACATGTATCTAAATATTAGCATGTAAATATACTAACTCTGATATATTGCTTTGCTTCTTCCCCCAGGCAAAAGCATCTCTTTGAAGAAGAAGAATGTGTGTGTACAGAAGGAAATAGAAAGTTAACCAATAGTTTTCAATCTCTCCCAGAACTAATGCAGACTCAACCAGAAGTGATGGGGTGTGTGTGGTCAGGTCATACAACCACAGCTTTGGGCTGGAAGAATACAAACAAGTGTTGATGAACTGGTGATCAGATGAAGAAGAGTTTGGTCTTGCCTGGGCAAAACAATCAGGATTGTAATTTTGGGAACCCAGCAGCAGTTCCAATCCAAAAAACAACCCCAACATCTGGCACTGATTACATGATCTTCCAGTTAATAACTCTAGCAACTAATTAACGTGCCTAGTGGAGATGACCATCAGCTGTGGGAGCCAGAGGGGTCAGCATGCCTAGAGTTATCTTGTAGCACTTTCTGCTTAAGGGCGTGCAAATTACAGGCACAATTTCACACTAGAAGAAAGAAACCAAAAACACCCTGGACTTCATCAGAATTCAGTACCTCAGGTTTCTGTAGGATTTGATGAGTGATGCATTTCTCTGTGCTATAAAAGAATCCTCATTTAATTAATATAAAATAAAATGTCCTGAATATCAGGTAGAAAACTACAGATGCTAAGACTATAGAGACACCCTTTGTAAATTTGCCTTAATTTACTCTTATCTACCAACAAGTGCTTCATACTTTTGCCTGTTATCTCCAAAGTAATGGCCTAGTGAACATTTACTGACATACCTACTTGCATTACAAGGTTGAACAAGATGCCAAAGAACTGCCTCAAGTTACTGGGAAAGTGATAACCACATTTTGTTTGTTGGTAAAACACCTTTGGTGACACAGCCTATTCTGTTTTAAGAATGGTCCTGAGCTACATCAGCAAGTGATTTTTGCTGGTGGGAACAACCCTGGGTCACATGTAGGGCCATGCTGTTCAACTCTGCTGGCAAACTTGATATGTTTTCAAGTATCTAAAATCAAATTCCTCAGCTAGAAAACTAACCAGCAAACTGAAGCCAACAAAAAGAAAAGAGGCCTGAGTAGGGAGACTTAATAGGTCCCTGCCCACTTTCTCCCTCATGGAGTCCTGCTGTGGTGGCAATCCCTGAACACTTCCCATTTTGAAAGGACAGTAATTCTAAATTAAGAAAAGAAAGTGAAACCAAACTAGACTTCTAAAGAGGTTGAGGAACATGGTTTGGGTACTGAAAACAGGGAGGCAGAAGAGGGTTGTACAAATGTGGTTCCTGTGTATAAAACCACAATGAGGCAACACAAGCTGCTATCAAGTAATTTACCAGGCATGCAAGCTGTGTTGCAGCTGCTGAGCTCAAATGACTGACCAGCACCTAACTGCAAGGGTGAAAATAGCTTCCTATAGGACCTGTTAAAACTGGATGTCAAGGGAGAAGAGGAAGAACCACTATCCTTCATTCAAGAAGTAACTGTAAAAAAACATTAACTTATTATATGCAATGTTGCTGATACTCTGTGCGAAGGGTTGCTCACACTAAAGGCACACCTGGCTGAGAAGAAGAGACCATATAAAGCATGGACAAGCTGCATGAGCTGGCCTCAGTGGAAAGCATGGCATGGCAAAAGCAGATACAAGAGTTTCGTTGGCTGAAACAGGGCATGAGGATTTGAGATCCTGTCTCCTGTTGTCTTCAGAGAAACTGGATTTCATGTCACAGATATCTCTCTTCATCATCAATTTCTCCTCTTATCAGAAAAACTGCAAGTCCCTGTATTTTGGTTAACTGCCTAGGTGTGAGAGAGATAAATGGGTTTAGAGCTGGAGACTCTTTAACTTCAATCTCTGTTAAGTGGCAACTACAGGTGAAGCAGCGGAAGAACTGCTGTAATTATCCCTTTGGGTGTCAAGACAGACTTGTAGGAAGTTGGTAAAAATGGCATAGTTCCTATGACTTGACAGCATGTCTGACTTAAGGCCTTAGACTTGTTTATTGCCTGCAGACTTAGAGAGTCCTGGGGAGCTCGGGCTCATTCTTGTTCTTTTTTCCAAATAGTGGCTTGACAGCAACAGACTGCAATTAGGCTCTGGAGGATTCAACATATAACCACTGGACAGAAAGATTAATAGCCAATGAATTATAGCCTCATGGACAAGAAAAATATTTTTTGTGATTGAATTCCTGTGGACATTTGTGATAGGAAGCAGCCACCAAGTACTTGTCACTGCTTTGCACCAAGCAGCTGTATTTCAGTGGCAGATGGGGCACTCTACACTGGTAATTTAATACCAGCTGAGGATCTTTGCATGAATCTTTATGCAGGGTTGAGCAAGGTTCATGGAGGCTGTGGTTTTCAAAGTTCAAGAGAAAGAAGTCCAAATCTTGAGGACTGAAGCACACCCCAAACTCCTAGACTACCAATTTAAGCCACTATGGCCACACAGATTTTAATAGCAGTGTAGCCACTTCATATGTACCATTGATGCAACAGGTCATGCTACAGTTAAGAGTTCACTAGGGCCATCAATCCTACTGCATTGGTACTGAGAGTTTTCATACAGGATGTATATCATCAATATAATTTGGTATCTGGGACCATCCCCTTCCCAGGCAATCCACAGGGAGTCATCTTTAAACTCTGAGCATAGCATCCTCTCTCTGCGTTTGGTACTTCTTGCAGTTAAAAAGAAACAGAAATAGCTCAAATTTCACCTTATAGCTCCTCCATAAGGACAAGTAAGAGACATGAAGAACTCTTTTTTGAGATTATTGCAACAAGGAAGTGAATAAAATGGTGATTTATTTTTAATTACTGAAATGCTTAAGACTTAAGTCTCTCTAGTTTATGTACACAACCTAGGAGACAGCCAGAGCACACTAATGTAGTGAGCTCCCCACTCAATGCTGTGAGGTTTTTCTGTGTTCGGAGCCTGATGCTTTGGGATATCTTGGCCACTGATTGCCATCTGACAGCCAGCCTAAGGCAAGTTTTCCCTACCCCAGAACTGGATCCCTAAACAGCAAAGGCAGGCCCAAACAAACAGATGCTCACTCAGTCCAGCTCTTGAATAGCCATGAAAAAAAAGCACAAGGAGGAGGAGCGAAAACTGCTTTAATTTCTGGACTAGAAATGTGCTCTTGGACATAAAGAAATGTGCTCCTCTGCTCTGTGCTGCATGGTTTCTGAAGGAGATGTGAAGAGACCATGCCACCATGCTAGCTTCTCACTTGGCCGCAGTGTCTCAGGCTCTGTTTTGGGGGAGAAAGATTTTGTTATTGCAGATATGCTTTAAAAAAGCCGTCCATCTTCACAACTCAGCAAGGCCCTAACACCAGCATTTGGTTCAGCCTTTTAAAAGTGCAGAAATTCCTCCATCACTCAAAGGAGTAGGATGGGTGGATTTCCATGGAAGGAGCAGACCCTGCTAAGCTGGTGCCCACCTCCTGGCTCCCGGAAGTCATGGGCAGAGCAGAGCTAATGCCAGAGCTGGTGGTACCAGGAGAGCTGTGACAAGCCAGGAGCAGAGCTGTGTGCACGTAGCTAAATACACCCTAGCCGCAGCTTGAGGTGCAATGCTGGATGGACACTGCTGCTTTGTTTCTGAGCTTGATCCTCAGCACTCATGCAGAACACATGGCAACTTTGGGATAGCTTTCGTGGTGTGCGGCCTCTGTGGCTGTGTAATGCTGCCTGGTGTGGATGGACTCTGGCACCTTTGGAGCAGGAGAGGTCCCAGGTATGAAGCTTATATCTGGGGTTGATGTCTGTCCGGAGCACAGCCCGAGGAATGGGGTATGAGATATGGAAGACCTTAATGCTCTGGTGCTTCACCACTTCTTGGGAGAGCATTGTTTCTTAACTCTTACCCAAATATGCACCATTAGACCCATCCCTGCCTATGGGGTTAGGGCCTTTTTTCTGAGAGCCCTCTCTCCCTCCATGCAGTCCATGGGGGATTTCAATGCCTTGAAGGTTGCACTGGGGGTGGGTACCCGTGTTCCTTTGTGAACCCAGCCCTTGGTGCAAGGTAGACTACAGAAGTTAAATGTAACAGTGCTGGTGCTGGGCTGGTCCTTCTCTGGAGAGGCGTGGGGTGGACCAGGGGTTTTGAGAAGCTGGTGTGGAGCCAGTGTGAGCTGAACTGCAGCACGGTGAATTAGCAAGCAGGGACACTGCTGAGCCACAGAGCTGGTGGATGTGCAGGGTTGCAGGCTTAAAAAGGGACCTGCCCACTCCAACCTTGCATCCCTGCTCTTAAATTACAAACTTTAGCTCAACAACTGCAGTTGTACTTTTTTCCTCTGAAGAGGCACAGGCTGACTTTGTCGTCTCAGGCAGTTCAGGGACAGAAGGTGAAAGTGAAAAAATACAGGCAAAACATCATTAAAAATACAGAATAGGTACTCCTGGTATTTTTATAGCACTCTTTATCCAAGAATGTGTGTGGCACAGTTAAGATCACTGATTCAAACACCCCAGTTCACAGCAGCTGCAACTGGAGTCAACCACAGATGACACCTTGGTTGGTCATACCATGGTTTGTCTGCTGAGCCTAACTACTTTCTCTGCTGAAGGATGGTTTGAGCCACACTTCAAAATATTTATGTTATTCTTACTGTGTAAATAAACAGCTTGAGACTCATTGCATCGCCCTTTGCTATCATTGGCATTTGTGAAAGAATAAACAAAAACCAGGCAGACCTCAGTCCTTGACCCATGAACAGGTTGACCAGGCCATTAGTCAGACACCTGTGCACTGCAGTCATTACTGAATGAGCAAAAGCATTTACAGAAAAATCCACGACACTCAACCTTATGACACAAACAGTATTGTAGTGGGTTTAGCACCTACCATGCTGCACCTCCCATTTTAGAAGTGACCTGTTTCAATCGCTGCAGTGAGGAAGTGGCAGATGACATCCCTGCTCCTTGGGGTAGACATGCTGTACTCCAGAGGGCACTTCAGAAAACTCCTGCAAGTGTCCCTTTTAAGGAAGTGCATGAAATAGCTGTGGATATCTCAGTGATAAAAGGGCCTCATTCACACAAATATTCAATCTGAAGTTGTTATAAAGTGGGACTTGAAGCAGTCTCTACACAATTGTGTCTGAGCGTAGAAAACCAACCCCAAGCCCGCTCCCCCTTTGAGAGCTTCATGGCTCGCAGCAAGACGGCTCTTTGGCAGCTGCCTCCCCTTCCCCATGCAGCAAACCTGGCTCAGCTCCCCCCATAGCCTGATGCTTTTTTCTCACTCATGCCCAACACTGGCAGATTATTTGACAGCCTGCTGCCTGCTATTTTTACCTTGTAGCTTCTTTATTCAGCAGTCTCAATCAGCTGCTCCTTTGTTTTTCCTCTCCCTCTGCCTCTTAAATAGCAGGCTGGAGGCTCTCAATTCTTGCTCCCGTTCCTGCTCTCCTTGAAGGCTTTTCTGTAAGACTCGCATTAAAGTCAGCCTCTTCTTTCTTCATCCAAACCTTAAACAACCAAGGCATGACACATATGTATTCTTGTATCTGTCTCTTCCAGCTTGACTGTGATAGAAAATGCCAGCTTGTAATGCTTGCTCACACCCCAAGCAGACAGAGAGGCGAGAAAACCCTCATTTCTCAAGACACCAGCTAAGAACCTTAAATAAGCAGAGGGAAGAAAATGATTCAGCAGTAACAGGAGGTCTCAGTAACAGATGGCAGAGTAGACAAGCTCACTTGTATATGCTTGCGTAGCAAGGCCTTTTGTGACAGTCTTCTGGAGGGGCTTCTTCACATGAGCAGTAATTTTACAGGCTGGCAGGACAACGCTGCAACGAGAGCAGGTCCTTTGTGCATAGATCTTTACAACACTCACAGCTGCCTGCGAGTGGTTTTCACACTTCTAGATTATATTTCAAGTAGATAAACATGTTTTTGCTGAAAATTTTTCGTGTCAAGAAAAACTAATTTAGTTGTTCCTGCAGTTGTGCTCTATGTTATTTAATTACTAAGGCTCTTTTCTCAGAGCACACTTAAAATTAAGCTGTTTCAAAACAGAATGCTCCTAACGCTCCTATGCAGATACTTAGTTTAAAGAATGGCTTCATATTCTCCATCAGACATGCCATTAATAGGACTTAGAGGTCAGTAACCTCTAACTTTTATTCTATGATTTAAAGAAACAAAAGAAAACAGAACATGATTTTTCACAGGCTCTAGGCAACAAAATAAAAACTATTGGATGTTGAACAACAACACACAAGTTTTGTGACTAGGAGAATCATGTAGGGTTGATCGTTTTCTTGTAGGGCTTCAACAGCTAGATCACCATATATCTCAATTATAAGATATCACCTAGATTAGTAAGCAGGAATAAAACACTTCAATAGCTCTTAAAATACTGTTTTTTTGAGGTTCACAGTCAGTGCTGTCTCTGACCTTTGTCCAACCCGAAGATCCCCACTCCAAGGCAAACAAGGTACTGGCAGGTACCACTGCCAGACCATTGCTGCCGTTTCACTGTCCTTCCACTCCGTGCAAACACGACTACCTTTAATTCTCCCAGCACTGCGCAGTATACAAGGTGACCTTGAGCATGTAAAACTCATTGCAGACTCCCATTGGAAATCTCATGCTCCATCAGTTGTTGAAAATTAAAGATGCTTTAATAAATGATCTGCCAGCCACAGGATAATACTCCAAGCTTTCTCTTCCATGTGCTGTTGCAGACAGCCATGTCGTAGGCTTACCCATAGATTTAACATTTCCAACCTAAAACCAATAGGTCTATTTTCTTCTAACCTGGGATGCTAAGGGTTGTTTCTGTCTCATCATGGTTATCCATCTGGTGTTACAGTCTTGTGAAATGGCTGAGAAGTGGCTCTCATGCCACTCTGCTCTGCCAGGTGGAATTCCACTTGGCCCATGTTACAGAAAGGGGTTAAAATCAAATAAATACCTGGGAGCTTAAGTCTCTATAGCTCCATGTGGCAGAGGTCTAGTTTTTCTGCCTTGTTCTAATGATCATTTTTTGCTCATACGATCTATACTAGTAGGGTTTTTAAGAACAGGTGTCAACAGGTATGTCTGTATTTATAATTCCTATTTAAAATGTTACACGGTTTTCTTCTATGCAAATGCAATGGCATGTTTTCTAACTTTCACAGTTTTACTGCTTTACAAACAAGTATTTTTAAGATTGTCCAAAGGACTTACTGTTCAGTGAGCTGTGAATGTATAAAATGTCAATGTGAAATGCTTGGCCACTGTCCTTGGAGAGAAAGAAAAAGCAAAATCAAATCAGAAGATGATGCTAGGAAGGCCATGAAGCCTTGTTTTGTCAAGCATCTAATGTACACTTTCAGGGAGAGACGTTCATTGAAATACCCTGATTATAAAAACTTAACTTTGAGATTAGGTTGACTTAGTCAACAAAACCTACGACACTATTTCTGGGTAGCAAATAGAAGCAGAACAAATTCAGTATGTATGGAGGAGTGACAGATGCCTCTTTTAGAGGACAGAGGAATTGGACTGGGTGTTAGGTTTAGTTTTTAGGGCTTAGAATATAGGGCTAAGACAAAAAGGACATGACCCTTGCAACACTTTGTCTTGATAACCCAGCCCTGCATGTAGCCCACCCAAGGTGGGATTTTGATGACGTTTCAAGATACTGAAAGACAGTATTTTAGCAGTGAACAGACCTGCAGCTTTCTAATTTCCCTTGAAATGAGCAGTGCACCAGTGTGAATATCTTTGGGGAGTACATAGCACTCACAGGTAGAGTTTTGTGCAAGCAATAATGCATCTAAACACTTGGGTCAGCACAAAAGAGTGTTATAGCCTTCTTTCAGACTTTTTCCCAAGAATGAAATAGCTTAATGGGGTGCTGTTCTGTTTCCAGACATTCGATTCTGTGTGTGTAGATCAAACATGGAACATTTGACTACCAAAAGGAGACTGTGATGGAAAATTACGAGTCTGTGAAAACAGGGAGCTGCAATGTGTGGTGATTTGCAGCCTTAACTACAGCAGTTGCAATGGGTGACAGCTGTAATGATTAAGAAATATAGCCCAACAAAAATAACTGCATTTTCCAGGAGTGACATGAGACATAAAGTTGATAAATAATCCACTAGGAATCTACTGCCTGTAGTGTTTTATTGCTATTATGAAACAGTATTATTCAATAAAATTAGAAGAAAAAGACAGCACTATTCATTTACAAGGCAGTATAGTGATATAGCTTACATTGCTAATAGTCAACCCAAAAATCTGTGTTCAAACCCATTTGAATTAGCTTTTGTAATTAGTCATTTCCCATGACTATCTCTTACCTAGATGCTACTAACTTAACCAATGTATTTAGGTGACCTTTTCTATTAAAAAACTTGCAACAAAGACTTCCAGAGATAACCAAAGACTTTACAACAAGCAGAGACATTTTTTCACAACACACAAATTGTTCATATTAATGTATGAAATCAAAATTGCAAAACAAATCAAATAAAGAATGTTTACACAACCATTAACTTAAAAAAGAAGTAATCTATATTTGAACAGCCACCAGAGGTTGCTAGAGACTGAACCTTGCACCCGTTGCCCTCCCCATTATTACAAGCTTGTTGGTTTCCCTTGCAGTGTTACTTGTCTTTGACAGCCAGAAGGTCTGTAGTGCCTGTTTTTCCTACCTGACAGCTAGGATCATAATTTACTAACCATACTTAAGCAGCCTTTCCCAGAACCAGAATGTGAAATGTGGATTAAATTCTGCTTTGAACTATGCCAGTTAAAACTTAGCTATTCTAGATGTGCACAACTGAGAAAGCAATGAAGTCCTTTGGCCATATTATTATTTTTTAAATCATATGTAAAAGCATGCAGGATATTTTACCAAGGAGATTAAATTTGTACCCCAAAGACCTTGCAGTCTCCAAAGGTCCAAGAAGACACAGGTGCATTGGCTACAGGCTAAAGGACTCATTTGTTGAAGGTGCATGGTAATGCTAGAAAATCAAATTTCACATATTATTAAACACTCTCTCCAGTTCTCTGCTGCAACTCTGAAATTCTCTGGCATTTGAGGCTGTGGAGCTGCTCGTGCTTTTCTGACAGGGAAGGAGATTGGAGGTTGTGGCTATACCAGTATGGACATTTTTTTCCTCCCTCTATACTCCTTCACACTCCCTAGATCCCATATTCAAATGGATGGAGCAGTCCTTTTCTCTCAGGTTAAAGTCAAGCCACCCACACACCAGTTAAGAAGGTCTGAGACCTTGGTCTGTCCAGACATCAGGACAGCCAAGGCTACCCCAGTCCCAATAAACTTTTCTTGTCTGGGGCAAAGTTTTGGTGTAACTTTTGGGCTACAAAGAAAATTCATTTGGG
Source organism: Nyctibius grandis (assembly GCF_013368605.1). Classification (NCBI taxonomy): domain Eukaryota; kingdom Metazoa; phylum Chordata; class Aves; order Nyctibiiformes; family Nyctibiidae; genus Nyctibius; species Nyctibius grandis. Next base: position 29,510,211 of record NC_090659.1, read on the forward strand.
GAATGCATGCAAAGGGTAGATGGCCTCCAGGTTTTTGTCAGGATGTAGAAAGGGCAATAAAGAGTGGACAGAATGTGGGATTCTCATAATAGAAACATTACTCCTGAGTTTAGATTCGTATTCATGGTGTGGGGAGGTGCTGGTTTCTGAGAATTATCACTCTAAGCCATATGCTGTTGACTTTCGAGTATCTAAAAAGTTATGTAGCTGCTAGTTTTTAAGCTTCTGGTAACCATCTACATTTTTTCTTCTTTTAGAAACAAGTAGGTATATACAATGATACTTCAGAGCTTTCTTCTTAATGATACTTTGGAGCTTTCTTCTAAGCTCCAGTGATAGTTTTTGCATGTGTATTACAACAAAATAATGTAACTAAATAACAGCAGACTCATTGAAAGTGGCATACCCTTGGCTAGGTTATTAGCATAGCTTTAAAGCTCTTTACTGTTGCTGCTAATGTCACTGTTTTCTTCTAAACAGTTTTTTTCCAGATCAATGCAGAATTACTTCATTTGATTTTAAACAACCAGTGACAGCACTTCCTGTTAATCTAAACAATAAATGACAATAACAACAATAAAACATCGTCTGGCAGGATGGGGTACAGGTTATGTTCATATACCACCAATGACTGTGCATCAGCATAAAACTGTCTGCTTTCCTGTTTCAGTTCATAAAAGCTTAAAAATGTCTACCAACTGGATTTTTATTAACTTGGCTATTGAAGTCAGAAAGCAATAAGTGCTCTTTATCTTAGGAATGGAAGAGCCCCAAGTAACTTGATTTAAGCAGTTGTATAACTATAAGGAAGGAAAAGGGAGAAAACACAGTAAGAGCGTACACAAAGTTTTACCACATAAAAGCTTGTCTGAAGAGAAGTGTGCTGAATAAAAGCAATGCCCAAGTTGTAATGTTGGTACCCACTGGGTTGCCCTTCTGAGACCCACTGCCCTTTACCTATCTGTCCATCCCTGGGCAGAGCACGGGCTCCAAGCAGGGAGCTCAGGGCAGGTGTACCCCCAGGACGGGCATACCCACAGGGTTGGCAAGGTGGGGATCAAGGGTTGTTAACAGTCCTAATGGGCCTGCCTAAAGTTATGGGGCTTATAGTCCCCCCTGATGGCCAAGGAGGATCAGCTATACTCCTGTCACACCTGGCAGGGGGCTGTCCCACCAGTCCTTTCCTTTCAAAAGGGTTTCCACAACTTTCTCAGACAACTAGTTTTGGCTTTCACCCTTAGAAACCTTCCTTAATGCTTCTCGGGAATATGTCCTGTTGCCATTTAAGCTTGTTAGTTGTCATCCCCCCTCTGAAAGTGGAGAAGAGGTGATTCCGTGCTCCTCTGAAGCTGCTTTTTACATAGTTAAAGACTTCTGTCACTCATGTGGTGTTTTCTTCTTTAGGCTAAATAACCATTCATCTTTCTTAAGAGTCAACCTTCCTCAAATCTCTGGTTATTCTCTCTTCTAATCTTTTGTCAACTGGTCAGAAATGTGAAACTGAAAACCAGAAGTCCCTGAGCTATGGCCATATCAGTACCACGTATAGCAGGAAACTCATTTCACATGACACGCAGGCTTGACTTTTGTCTCTGTGTCCCAGTCAGCTATTGCAGCAACCTGAGATTGCAGATCAGACAGAATATGAGTCAAAAATAATGAAATGATACCATTTTGCAATTCTCTTATATGTATTTATGCAGCTATTTTCTCCTAAGTGTAAATCCCTATATTTGTCCCTGAATCAGACTTTTTCATATAAAAGTGTCAAGAATGTTTTGAGCCCTAAATCTTGCATTCAGCAGAGTGGTTGGTCCCCATTTAGTCCCATGAGTCCTTTTTGGGGTTGTCAGCAAATTTAATTTGAATACCCTGTCCAGTTATCTAGAACAGCAAAGAAAATATTAAATATTACCATACTCCAGAGAGTCTGCTCAGAATATCCTTTCATTTTGGCAGTGGCTCATGAATAACTACGGTTTGATTACAGTTTTCCAGCTATCTTTGCTCTCACTCCCTTGTGGTTCCCCTAGTCTGATGATGAACATGTCATTCAAAACACTACTAGAAGCCAAGATATGACATCTTTTGCTTTCCTTCTATCACAGTGTTTCCATGTCACATAAGGCAATTAGATTTGGCAAAAGAGAGACTTGTCAGACTAATCCATGTTTCCTTTTGCATTCTTTTTTTTTTTTTTTTTTTTTTAAATTTTGGGTGCTTAAAAATAGTTGGCTTCATGATTTCTTTCCCTACAATTTTTCTGAAATTAAAACTAAGCTGACACATTTGCATCTCTCTGACTCCTTCTTTTCTCTCCAATTTGCCGAAATATGGGCACTGCATTTTCCTTCTTCAAGTGCCTGGCATTCACCCATCTTCTGCAAATTCAACAAGATAATTACTGATGACTTGTGAGATTCCCACCAGCCAGCTTTGGAAGCAAACCAAGGGTGAAGTTCATCATAGTAAGCAGATATTAAATACCACACTTATCTAACCATTTTACCTGACTGAGGGCTGAAGTCTTGCCTTTTTTTTTCCGGCTGGATCTAGTACTCATATTGGAGTCAATTTAGGAATCAAAGAGGTTTTTTTCCCAATCCATCATATTAATTTTAAATTTATTTAAGAAAGAAAGAAAAAAGTCACATCTAGTGTTTTATAATGATGAAGAAAAAGCAAAAAAAATAGAGATGGCTGTTGCATTGTCACCTCAAAACAGAGAAAAATGGTCATGACAGACACTCTTGTCTTTCATTGTGCATCCTGTTCAAGGCACAGAGGTCAGACTCACTCCATTAAAAGAAGAAGAGGCGTTACTGAATGAGGCACATCTCCCCGTTCGCGCAGTGAGATGCACACACTCTTACTGTGCAGTTAAAGTGTTTGGTTGTCAGCCTCAGCAATGCTGCCTTTTTAATGAATATTGTCAAAATATTGACAGGCCCTTTTTATTGTCAATAATTCAAAAACTGATTTTAAGCCTTCTCGCTGTTCCAGATGCAGCTATTTTTCCCTGGGAAGCTCAAGTATATTTCTACATGGAGTTTATCTCCCTGAGAAATTTCTGTTGCTAACTATAGTTACTGGAGAACTGTTCAGAAAAATGGTTTAGAGGAGGAAATGCATATTAAAAAATAGGCTACCTTTGCACAAAAACCATATATATTTAGGCAAAGGCTCTAAGTGGAAGAATGTCAGCCTGAAAGGAAGCTGCAAGGAATACAACACAGGCAATTATAATAGGCAACTTTAGCTCTTGCAACAGCATTTGTTTGACTACATCATAACACTTCAAATTCCCCTTCAGCGCTATGGCCCCAAAGATCTAAACAAACGCTCATTTAAACAGTGTCCTTGCTCCAAAAAGCTTTCCTTTAACTGTTGTTTAAAAACTACAGAGAAGAATGCTAGAGGAATGCAATCACACAGGAAAAGTGCCCCTGAGCTTGCTGACTCTTACAAGTACATTGCTGTATTGTTTATTCCTCTTTCCATACACACCTTGGGGACAATGTGGGTCCAGACCCACTAGAACTTTAAAAACTATCTAAAAACTCTTTCAGAATATTATTTTCCTCCTGCGCAGAGCATGGGTGGTGCATATGCTCACATCGAGCCCAGAAGCACAAATGAACCCAGAATTACATACTGAAACAGGGTGTAACGTGCAGGGTCTGTGCAATAACCCTCACTATGTCTGAGATGGATTCCCATTAGCTAAAAAAGCATTAGAGCCACCACTGCATGCAGCCATAGGCTATCCTTAAAAGTTGTTCTGTTTTCTTAAAAACAACATTTAAAAAATTGAAAAACCCAAACCACCCCTCCTCCCTCCAAATCATGAGTTTTTGCACTGGAGTGGTAACCAGCAGTCTCAACAAGGTTAGTTGCCATTGTGTGAAGTTCTACATGTTTGTCTGTACATAACAACACATACTTGCACACATACATATATATATGCACAGTTGTCTCAGTTCTCAAACTGAATGATGAAGAAAGGCAAACTGCAGAAGAGGGCACACAGAGGTGAAATCATCTGCCTGTGAGTGCAGAGCAGGTGGATACCAGAAATAGAAATACAACTGCATCTGTAGATTACAGTTGGGTGCCCTAGACTTTACCTCATCTCTTTTTTCTGCCTTCAGGGCATGGCTGAAGTTTGCCACATGTCTCTCCAAACCAGCACACCCATATTTTCTTTTGACAGAGAGCAAAGTGTTCGTACATAAAGACAGGAATATAAGGAGAACTGATGTAGACCTACCTCCCACCCACACTTCGGATCTGTGAGTGACTAGAGACATAGACAAACTGAGGGGCCAGTAACGCTCCCAGGTCCATTAATTTTCCTTTTCTAGCGATTTCCTCATCTTGACAGAGCCTGTCCCACTTGGTGCCGGAAGATCCCCTGATGCCTTTGCTGCTCTCCAGGTTAACAGTCCAGGACATGTCAGATAGAGAAAGGCAAGAAATTTCTCAGTTCTGATTGTGCTCTAAATATGTCTGCAAATTCAGCACTACCGAGCCATTGCTAGGATCTGCCCACTACCAACTCTACCATTCCCAGAAATGCAAACAGTATTCAGGGACAAATGAATGCATGAGCCATGTGTCCCCAAAGTCTCAGCAGACGAACGAGTGGGATGAAGCTGGATTTAGTTAACTTTCTATCCTTATCCCTCCTGCCACTGTAAATCATTTTTGTAAGCAAACAGGAGAAAACAACCTATCTATCTGCAGAGGTATTACCAAGGGACAATATGGCTCAGAACTTTGTCAGCTGTCGGAGTAATGATCCCATTTTCTATGAAAACAAGCTTGTTAGTGTCTATTTGGTACAAGAATAGTATGTGTGTTCCAGGGAAAAAAGCGCAAAAGCCAAGAAAGTTTACAGGCAAAGTGGTAAAGGAAATCACATTTGCACTAAATACGGTGGAGACATTCAAGAACAATTCATTTTGATGTAGTGGCAGGTCCTGTAATATTTCCAAGGACAGTGTAAGTTGTTGGTCTTCTAGGCTAGAGCTGACATAGAGTAGTATTTCTCATAAGTAAATATCTTAATTGCGTAGCACAGAAAAAAACCATCATAAAGCTCCCAGTAAATGTGGGCTAAACATTGACATTTTGTAAGTCTTCTAAGCAAGGTGGGAAACCTAAAAATAGACCTTCATTTTCCATCTCCCTCACATGCACCTTTTGTGTTTTTGGTCTGCTCGTCATCTGGTCATTTCAATCTGCTCAAAGTAGCCTTCAGAAAGTCCACAGGTGTTGCTTTTTCTGGCCTTCACAGAGTACTAATAGACTGTGTTATAAAAACAGAACTAAGAAATCTCCAGCACTTTTTGTTCAGGAACTGTAGTAAAATATATAGCTGCAAAGGACTTGGGGAAATAGCTCAAAATAAGGTATGTTCAAAGTACTCAGATGCTTTTTGTGTGAAGCTTTATGCTACATTGAAACCTACATTCACAGCTATATTTTAAAGTTACTTAAGCTATTTCAGCACCACTAGATTGATGAGTCAGTTATATGTAATAGCTATGGTGAATGGAATACTGATTTTTAAAAACTGCTCAAAATTTAGTAAAAGTTTTCAATCAAATCTTGTTTATTAAAAAAATACCTTTATTATACAGATCTGATGTCTGGCTTGCATAATGAAGGAAATTAAAATATTTGTCCTACTTAAGTATCTATATATTTCAACCTGCAGTCATTGTTTGAGTAATTAGTATAAGTGCCATAAAGAAAATCACAAGACTGAGAAATGAGCCTCTTCTAACAGATGCAAATCTGGGGCAATGCCTTTGAAATCAGAGAATGTTACTTGTGAATACCACTCTTGTTCTTTGTTATTTGTTGATAATATTAAGACGAATGTTTTAGCTTTCCACTGAGTTTCATTACTGGACAATCTTGCCCTATATTGCTTCCCTAAATCATGGGAGAAAGAAGCAGCACAGCACTCTTCTCCAGAACAGAGATAATGTGGCTTTAGACCTCCAGATTTTAAGACAGGTATGAAACTCTAACCTGTGCCTGCAATTGGCCTCTGTAGAACACTTTCATAATAGGCAGAGTTATTTACTGCTTGCTAAAGAAACAAGGCAATAATAGAAGAAATAGTAAAATTGCTGTGAAGCAATTTATTGACTCTTGTGAAAATAACAGAAGGTAAGAAAGGCAAGAAGGTATGAGATAATGGAGGAGGGGAATAGGAGCTGGGAAATAATTTTGACTTATGTACATAATAATTTCCTGGACTGTGATATTGTCTGGAGGGAGAGGGGATTGAGCTGAATCTGATTCATACCTAGTAGTCTTTTTTGTGCTTTGGACTTGGCCTAAGCAGTGATTTGAACACCACAATATTAAGGTAGTATCTGCCTCCTGAGAGGTTACAGATAGTATGGCTCTGGCAAAAGATAGGAGTTCCCATCAGTCCAGCATATTGAGAGATGTGTACTGCATTTATGGCTTAAAGCACTGGTATGGGAAATTTTACATTGAAGTATATTCAGTTCCCTTTGTAATCACATTTGATTTAAATATATGAAGGCAGAATTCAGCTGTTCGGCTTTGTGGTTCATACAGAATTAACTTTCTGAAAAATTCCTGGTGGATGGATTGATTTGCTTGAAAGTTAAATAAAATATTCATCCTATTAAATTCAGCACCTACTGTCAGCTGTCTTATTCACTTAGATTATGTCAATAGTTAAAAGGAGATATGGATGATTCCAAATCCCGTGGAGGCCAGCCCCATGAATTTCTGTGCCTGCTACTACACATGAGGCCTTTTTTGTCCTCACTCTGTAAACATGGGAGGTTCTCTTCACTTCAAAAAGTAGGTAACTTTTCACTACGTGGTTTTGCAATTACACTCATCTCAGAATGGCTACTGTAGGCTATTACTCTGAGTGTATTACTGAGTAAACCATGGGGATTTGGGCCTTTGTTTTTTTGAGCCAGTGGGCGGTTGGATTCCTGGTAAGGTTGCCAAAGATGGAAAATAGCCTTAAGGATGACTGTTTCTGTCCAAAATGAGGGGATGCTAGTTCATCTTGTGCTTAGGAGGAGCTAGGATGGGAGCCTGTAGCTGGGAGACATGAAGGAGAGGGGAAGGAAGGCACTGAGAAGGCTGTGCTAATCCCGCACCCCACAGCGGGTGGCCAAGGTCCTGCCAAAACCACCTTTGATACTGCCTGGATGATTCACTCTCACTTTAAACATGCCAGAAACGAAGGCCACATAGAAACTGAATGCTTTGGCAGAAGGTATAACAATGTTGAGATGGAGTGGGAGCCAGGCTTGGAATGTGCTGCAGGATCTTGGGAAATATTCAGGCTGCAAGAGACAGTCTTGGGTCCTCTGTCTTTGCTTGAGGGAAACAGTTCCTCAGGGGTTAATAGAAAAAGCAGCAATTTTACTTGTGTTTTTGAGGGACTTCATTTTTCTTAATGTGCCACCTCTTCTTGCAGAGCAAAATTGATTGGGATTTGGGAAGAAGAAGTCTTATAACAAATTTGTCTGGGGAACTGCTTTCACCACCACCGTAGGAAATGGGTTGGTTAATGGAGAGGAGAATGAGATTTTTGCTGTTGAGTTCTGTAATGGTGCAATACACTGTTTTTGCAGCTGATTGGTTGAAGAGGCTTGGAATATATTTATTTTTTAACTGAAATGTGTTGGAATTGTGGTTGGAAAGAATTCCTTATGTTACAATGGAAAATATGAATGAAAGGCTCTGATGAAGAGAAAGGAGAAATGACTAGAGTCATAGGAGTAGACTAGACTACAGAACTGGTTTAGGTCAGAAGCCATCAAGTTATCTATCCTCATTTGTTTTGGGGAAATTTTAGCTAGAAATCCAATACCTTATGCATAGATCAGATTTCCTCAAAAGTATAGTTTTCCTGCACCTTAAGATAACTTGGGCAGCAGGTATGTAAATTGCATTTAAATGTTTGTATATCTGAAAAATCTTTCAGGAGAGAGACAATTTAACCATACAACCGTTCCCTTCTCAGACATAGTTATTTTAGGATTCATGTGATCAAGATGGCCGTGCTGATGTGTATCTACTGATCCGGAAATTCACTTTCACATGAAACGTAAATTTTTAGACAAATCCCAACCAGCCTTTTCATAGCAAGTAAGAGCTACTTTTAGTTAAAAGCATTATATTTGCATGTGACAAAATATTGAATTAAAAAACAGAAGCAATGCTTGTGTCTTTCAATCCCTCCCTTTTTGATAAATTTCCCTTTTCTTTGTTTTTTCTTCTTATTGCCTTTGTTTCCTATTTAAACAAATAATCTGTTTCTCTCCTTAAGATGTGATTTATTTTTTTTTAATTTTTTTTCTTAATGGAAATGACCTACGACTGATGTCTTCTGCAATGAGCCTTGGTCAGTTGCTTAGGTTGTGCATACAGGCATTAACACAATAAGTAAAAGTTTAAGTAGTACTAAGAGTTTGAATTTTTGCAATCAGTAAAATAATAGTCACTCAGTGACTCTAGAAATAGCAGATTGCTTTGAAGTACAATTTCACTTGTTCCATTCCTACCAAAACTTAAAAAGTATCCTGTGTCTGCTCAGGAGTGTGTTATCTTCTGCTGAAAGTGTAGACTGGGAATCAGATTTTGATTTAGTCTCCTATAGAAGACTTTCATCTTCTAAAGTTTGAGTGCACATGATTGTAAGTGTAAACTGATTCAAAATGAAATGATGTGCCAATATCATTCCAATGATATTCCACAATATACTCCAATATTATGTTGTTAAAGGAAAATATAATAAATTGGGTATAGCCTACCTCATGGCTCCATTGTAAGCAACAGAAGAAAGTGTAAGCGTTCTTATTCTGAGTACAAGATTAGCAGTGAGGGAAGACCCTTATCAAGGAAAGATGTGGAATGGATTTATGATAAATATAAAGATCACTGTACAGCTGAAGGCAAGTATGATGAGTTATCACATTGTAGTTCATTGCATTACCACTTAAAATATTTGTGCATTGTAATAAACAGAATGAAACTTCGGTTTTAATCTTTATAATGATATTGACCTTTCACTTACAAGAACCAGGGATTGGTATCTTTGCTCTATTGCAGAAAAGGTCTTTTTATCTTTGTGTGTCCATACAGATTGAACAGTCTCTGTTCATTCTCTGACAGAAATTTTTCACATTCATAATGCCATTTTACCGTTTGCTACCATTCTGTTACATTTGATAGACTGACGTGTCAGCATTTATCAAGCTCTGTGTGAAGAAAACTTTGCAGGTAAAAAGTATTTATTGTTGTATAAAAATCTGTATGCCATTGGTATATTTAAATACCCTGGCTGTATAAATCATACAACATGGAGAGCTGGAGTCAGTTCACATCTACTTGCCACCAGAAGCAGAACACTAACTTACAGCGAAAATAAATGGTGTGCTGCTTTCTCACTTGCTGTGGTGTCTCTATAGCCTCTTGCCATAGGCTAATTTCCACATCTTCCAACTGAGCCATTCTGTTTCAGAGCTGCAATGACAAAAATTAAAAATCATCTTCCATTGCCTTTTTTGTTTACTTAGACAAACAGGCAAAACATAAAAATAAAGAGCATTTATCTTCCTCCTAGCAAAGCACTCGAATGCAAGCTTGCTTTACATTGACCTCAATGAGACTTAGAAATTCTTAAGAGCTTTGATGCAGGGCCTCTGTTCCTGTTCCTAATCATGCTTGGATGCAAATTTCTCATTGACTGGAGTAGTGTAGGAGACAGCTCTTAATCGCTTATGAGAATGTTACAGAAATAGCTTGAAACACTGTAGAAAGCTATTCTGTGCTTGTACAGCTATATTATCTTGGACCATAACTTTAAAATATGGCAGTGGTTTGTTTTTGTAGTGGAAGCTACAGAAGCAGCTGTGTGTATTGCTCATATAAATGGAAAATAGTTCTGAGTAGTATTGTGTCTTTGTTCTGCTGATTCTCTGGATTAGTTACCTCTATCTTCAAGCTTAAAAGCTTGAGGACTATTCCAAATTAACATATATTTCTCGGTAATCTGTACTCTTTAATTGTGAATCTGATCTTTACCTAAATGCTTCTTTAATCATATCTCAGATATTGGTGCAGTACAGTAAACATAACTTCGACACGCCTAGTTCAAAAATCCAATGTTGTCAATAAAAACATCCTATGGTAGAGCGAGTAAACACCTTGTATGATCCTAATAAATGTAGGAACATATTGCAGCATAATCCTGCAGGGCCTTGAGCATGCATTACCTTGTCACCAACAGTCCTGTACAACTGCAAACAATATGATTACTCCGTGCTTAAAGGTGGAACATTTTCAAGTATTTGTCATGCTAGGCAGAAGAATACCTGATTGAAAGTACATTTTTCTTTAAAGCGGCAGTGCCGTTTCAAAGCAAATTCCCTAGCTGTCCCCAGTTTCTGCACATTGCTTTGTTCTGCAGGGCTCTTCTGGTGTCTGGGAACAAGTCTCTTTGGAGGAAACTAAACAAATTCTGCTCCAGGTGTGCAGCCCAATGCACTTCTAGTCCTCCTGCAGATATAAAGGTTGCAACCAGTGAGTGCTACTTTGGACTGCTTGTTCACGTGCATGGAGAGGGGATGTTCAGTCCTAATGACCAGACTAAACCTAGCCTGAAGTAAAATCTGGAAGACTGTGTATAGTGAAGATGAAGGGTCCTCAGCACCTATAGCTTCTGTCTGCTGATCCATTCCTATTATGCTGGATGATTTGCTAATGTAGGAATAGACTTGTTAAGGCTTTAAGTTTGTTACAAGTGGTCCTTCTGCAAGTCTTTTTCAGATATCTGTATTTTTTTGCATGTTTGCAAAAAAAAACCAAACAAACAAAACACCAAACTTGAAATAAGAGAATAGACTCTTGATGTGAAAACTTTCACTGACAAAAAAAGTGAAATGGAGCACAGTGAGGAAGTAATGGAATATTAGTTTCTAATGGATATGTTCATGGCATTTGCCATTGTCATGCTTTTTTGTTCAAAAAATCCTCAACCAAACCTTATACTAAACACATTACCAATGCTTAGCAAGTCACTGAAAGCAATTACAGATAATGAATGAATATGGTATCTCAGTTTGCATCTTGACCTAATTCTTAGTACAAGAGTCCTCTCTCGCACTGCCGATCTCCTGGAATAGAGATCTACAGGCCTTTGGCATGTTATACCCTACTTATGTGGAGGTTCAGAAAAGGAAAGCACATGTATTCTTTATAATCAACAGATCCAAATTTTTTAAAAGTACTTCTACATCGTCATTGCAAGAACTTAGAAATATACAGATTAAGGAAAAGGAAAGTTTCTGATATAGATAATACACTATTTCCTAAGTTTGATAATTTCCATATGTTCTCTTTACATTGAAATATAAGATAGTATAAATCAAAATTCAAGCGTGAAGTCTTCTGAAGGAAGTGATACAGGAGTTGTCTGCTGTAGCTTGAAAGAGACATGCTACAGGCTTTATGCAGTCCTTCTGGCTGGCTTTGCATACACTCGCCAGGTCTGCCTGCTATTTTGTGCTCTCACCACCTTGTGTATGTTTTGTTGAAATACCAATCAAATAAGGTGTTGAGACCATGTTCTGAAACATATGCAGTGCCTAAATCAGTGGAAGTTAACCTCTTAAGTACTTGCAAGTCTGGGCCACACTGACAGCACATATGAAAGAGATTAAAAGGACTATCAGTACCAAAGAAGGACAATATTAAGTGTTTTCTTCTAACACTTTACACAAGTCTCAGGAAGCAGTAGAATTAAGTCAGATCTTTGCCTCTCTTTGCTTGAAGACCTGTTTTGAGATGGAGTTGAGGCAGAGAGAAATAGTTAGTGTATTGTGTTCTGATGTTCCCTAGTAGGAGTATGGTCCCAGCCATACTCAGCCAGTGTAAATTAAACCAGTCTGATGGGTAGTCCAGTATCAAAAGCAGGGCTGAGCACCATAACCTGCAGCCCTTTCTGTGCACAAAGAAGAATCTGATCATGACAGTTGCATGGTCCTGCAGGAAGCTTAAATATGTATAGGAAACATTCCTTGAGCATCATAGTGGATTAATGCCACCTCTTATGTGTTTTCTTGTTTTTTTTTATTGTTGAGTTTTTCTTCCATTTTGAACCATTAGTGAACTATATGGCAAATGAGAATATGTGACAGTGTCATAGAAAAAATAGCACAGCCAAAGATTTTTGGTATATTCTTTTGTTCACTGAACCATGAACCAATCTCATCACAATATAACCTGTGTGTTGGGCAGCATTTCATGTTGGAGAGCATCTAGACTGCATCCAGTTTGGGGCCCCAGTAGAGGAGAGGCACACATGAATAAAGTGAGTCTAGGGGAGCCCCCAGGATGGTCAGGACAGGAGCAGCAGCCCTGTGAGGAGGTGCTGATGGAGCAGGGCTTGCTCAGCCCAGGGAGGGGGTGGTTGCAGGCCCCCAACAGCTGCCTGTCCCCAGCTGGTGGAAAGTTGCATGGTTGACCACTGAGGAGGCTGACCACAGATTCTAGCTCTGGGAGGTTCAGGCTGGGTCTCAGGAGGAGCATCCCCTCAGGGTTGTTCTGCAAGGATGAGGGTTCCCTGGAGTGAGAGCCCCAATGAGATCTGGGCCTGCCCTGAGCAGGAGGCTGTGCCACTCTCCTCCTGGGGCCTGTCCCATCTGAATTATTTTAGGATTCTCAGATTACTGTATTTTGTTGTCATTTATAAAAGGAAGTAAGAACAAAGATCCAGTTTGCAAGTCATGTCTATGCAGAATTTCCACCACAGCCATTAGTTACTTGGTTTTCCAGGAGGGGATGTTAAATAAGGCATGTAACTCTCCATCAGTGGATGCTTTTGGGAGTGCACTGGCTTTCTGACGTTTCCAAACATGGTGCTGGACAGAATCCACTTAGTTGTATCATACCTCTGCTGTCAGAATTTTTGAGAGCCTAAACATTTTTGCTCATATTGTATGTATAATTTGAGCTGTGAGTTGTGTGGCATGTTTTGATACCATTTAGTATACAAGTATATGTTTGTGTACTTTTTTACCTTAAGTGTGCCAGTATTGGTTTTTAGTCGCTCTTTTTTATTCTCTAAATTACATGAGCTGGAGACTTCAGTACTTGTCACTGATTAATAAACACTTCAAAGTGTGATTGAAGATGTCTGAGATCACAAGCTGTCCTGCAATGTTAGGCTAGGAACTGGAGAGACCTGTGCGTCTATCTTCTGCTCCAGGATTGCCACAGAACGGAGCAATACTCTGGCCATCAACCACTAGAAAGGAGATCTTGCAGTACTTCCTGCAGCATCCATCTGATGCTGTAAGAGGGTCGGGACCTATGAGATGTGAAACAAACACAGGTGAACTCCTTCACAGAGCTCACTATGCCAACAGAGTAGACCCACCAAATGCCACAGCTGTGCATGCTCCTGCTGCAGCGTGTTACAGCTCTTGTCTTCCCATGGACTCATGGGCTCCCTGGATGAGAGGTGCTGCTTCACCCCCTGTAGCCAAGACCCCTGACACTTCATTGGGAAAGAAAACTGCATGTGAGTTGTTGTAAGTCTGGATAGAGAGGATGGATGAAGAGGTCAATATTCAAGGATAGTTTATTGTGTTGATCATGTACAGAAACCTGTTAATTTCTATGCAGGTTATGAAATACATAGTGTCTGTGAAATAGCTACAGTGAATATACCTGCTGATTTTCAGGTATTTGTTAAACTGCCATGTGGAGAGGATGGTTAAAGTACTATTTCTGAGGACAAAAAGTCACACGTCACCTTACAAATTATATATGTGTCCTGGTTTGGACTAAAACAGAACCAATTTCCCTTTCAGTGATTTTCACTTTCAGCTAAGTCTCTTCTAAGTAACTGCACTTTCTGAAACTAACTGCATATTTTGCAGACAGTGTCTGCTTCTAGGACTGATAATGCTCAAAGTTCATAGTTATTGCTGAGGCACCAGTAGGGATGTTATGCAGAAAGGCTCTTGCTGTACTTATTCCTAGAGAAACCAAGGTCACTGCTAAATTCCTCACTGATTACGAGTGAAGAGCCGAAGGGGGGTCGCAGCTGCAGGGAGGAGCGGACAGGGCAGGTGACCCAAAATTGACCAACGAGGTATTCCATCTCATACACGTCATTCTCAGTATAAAGCAGGGGGATCACGATGGTCTCTTCCCTTCTGCTATGGCCGGTGTCCGAAGAGGACTCTGTCGATTTTCCTGCTGCCCCCGATCCTGATCCATGCATTCCTGAATCCAGTTCCCGTCTGTCGCTGGGCCCAGCCTGGGCCTTCCCGGAGCCTGCCCTGCAGTGCCGGTGGTGACACAACCGACATCGGGCGAGCTCGATCTTGGTTTTGTATATATTAGTATATATTTAATTATTTCCATTATTATTATTATTATTATACCCTTTTTCATTATTACAGTTTATTAAAATTGTTTTCACTTTCCAGCCCATGAGTCTCTCTCCCTTTTCTCTTTTCCCTTGCCTTCTGTGGGGGGAGGAGGGTTAATAGAGAACATCTGCCACCATTTAATATCCAGCCCAGCTTTGAATATCAGGATTAGGGTAGCATTATTATTATTATTATGTTTTGTCAGGTGACATAACTCAACTTTTAGCTGCCCTTTGGCAGTCTTGGCCTAAACAGTAGCCACCTTTTCATAGCAATTGCTTTGGGTTGTGAGCACTATTTGAGTTAATTAATATGTTTGGTAACCTTCTAGAAGACTATAACTTTTCATCATCCCTTGAGGAAATGTTTATAGAACAGTACATCACTACCTGAAATCATGATAGATTAATGGATGAATTGATGGAAGTATCTTACACATTACATACTCTTTTGAGCACAGAAGAAAATCTGTATTAATGTCAAAGTCCCAGAAAGTTCTTAACTGTTATAAAATTGAACTAGGAAAAGCAAAGCTTTGAAATACTCTTCATAACACTACAATATAATAAGCTTCATATGCTGAGCCTCACCACTTATTCAGCTCTAAAAAAACTTGGGAGAGAGATATTCAAAGGCATAAAGGGTGATTTTCTTAGAAGTCTCTCTAACTTTCTGTTTCTGCCTCTGAATATCTCCACACTGCTAGCATAAAGACACATGCACAAGCTTTGGGCAGAGAGGCAAACCACTAAAAGCTTTGATTTGATCCCAAGCCATTTACTTTTGTCTGAATTTGGCCTTTAGAGAGGACTTTGACTAAATACAGGAGAGAACTGCACTGATGCTTGTGTAACTACAGCATAACAAGGCTTTACAGTGGAGCAATAGGAATCCAAGCTTCCTGATGGGCTTGTGCTTTCCTTTGCATTTATCCTATGTAGCTTAATTTAGATATTGTAATATTTAATCAGACTTTTCTTACTTTTCTGTCTATCTCTACTAATTTATCCTCTTTGGAATTTGGGCATATGTCATTGGATATGATTTCTTACCTTATCAAATGCTTTTCCTAACTCCATTCTTGTTTTTTCTTCATTCCTTTTGTTTAACTTTTTTGCCATAGGAAATATTATGAATATAAGGTGATCAAATGCCCCAGATTCAAAGATACAATCTTTTTTTGTTGTGATGTCTTCACATCCCACAGAACTCATCAGCATCACTTTTATGTACATATTTTGTTATGATCTTGAGCACTAACAGCCCAAAGTGAGACCCAAACAATTATTTGTCATCAATCTGTTTGCTATCTGCTTGCCCCTATAAAATCAATATCTAATGATGTTACACAGTAGAATATTAAATATGGCACAGCCTTAAGTGTATAGCAAAATATAAATATATTTTATGTATCTGGTATAATACATTGCTTTAACTTCCAATCTCAATCTGTTGTTATTAGGAACACCCTAAGGGTTGTGCTTGGTACTTCTACTTACCCGTATCCCAGAAATATGCAGCTATGTTAGCAATCGTGTAGGTATACAGAAGATATGTAAGCGTCATTGAAATCTAATGGACAGTGTACTGTAACCTAGCCTAGCAATGTCAGTAAATCAATTGATTGCTCTTTGCTTTGTTTTCCCCTCCTGAGCTTTTGGCCAAAGGGCTCCCTCTTCCTGTGCATTTGAATTTGGGGTTCAGCTGGAGACCTGGCGTGTTATATGAGCATTAATGCTATGTACATCTACTAATGGGTGTATAAGAGAAAAAATCTTTAAGTTCAAGAAAAAGGAGCACATTAGATAAACTCGATGACGTTGGATAAATCAGTGGTGCAGTCTTTGTGCATGTATTTTCTGCTGTTTTCCACCTGGAAAATAATATAGCAGAATTGGAGTAGGTTTGTGGATGTCAAAGAAAATGAAAAATGAGTCAATGAAAACAGCCAGAGAGGATTTTTAGATTAGGATTGATTACTTTGAAAAAAACCCAATAACAAGCCTGAAAAAATACAAATAAAATGACAAATGACATGGTGAAAGGAAAGTAGGAGCTTCATTTCTTCTGCTCTCGCTATGCACAAAAAAAGGTGAAAGACTGTTAGATGAAAAGCAGGAAATTCCAGCACGATAAAAGCAAACACATCTCCATACAGTATGTAACTAGATTGGGGAACCATTACCACAGGAAATTAAGGCCAAAGCCTCTGTTGAAACAATCAGTACAGTTATATAGGTATCAAGACTATGATGATAGTTTTTTAGAAAAGGATATTAATCCTCTTCTATCAGGGCATAAGACACCAGAGTGGTATCTAGTATGATTCCCACACTATTCCTGCTCCATGTCTTTTATACTTCCTTATGCAGTATGATCCCTTGAGAATCTGAAATCCAGTGTTGTGAGGTGCAACAGAAAGCCAGTCTTCTGCAATAAGTATATTTTATTCTTTTATTGTTTGGAATTTATTGCTCATGTAAATGCCTCGCATTGCTGAAATGCAGTACAACCAGCTGCCTTTCGTAGTGGTGCTGATTCACTAACACTTGACTGAAAATGCGTTCTGCTGCTGTTTAACCTGCTTGCTACAAAAATGAAGCTGTTTTGCAATGGCTAACTCTCCTGATCAAAGCTCAGATCAGCTGATTGTTTTGAGGCCATATGCCTAGGGCTGTAGAGAACTGTGAATTTAGGATTTTTCTGAACGTTCAAAAAATATGTCTTGTATTTAATTTTCTTCTCACTTGTTCTTTGCTGTATTTATATATTTGCCAGAGGACGGTAGCTTGCTTTCTGTGCACTGTGGACCGAAAGTCATGAGGAAGAGCATGCACAAGATTTGCTGTTAATGCTGGTTTAGTTTCTAGAAGTGGAAGAACATTCGATACCAAAGGGACACAAATAAATATACCCCCTTTGCTGTGTGAGTGTCATAATCTTGACTCCATGACTGGAAAATTATTCACATTTTTTCCAAAGTCTGTCTCTTATTTAAATTTTGTGCAGTTTAAGTATTTAGTATTTAAATATTTTATACCAAGTTGAAGTATTATATGAGGGACACATGCAAATCACTTGCAGAAGAGCTCTAAATTTTTTCCTGTGTTTCATTCTGCTATCTGTGAGCTGCTGTTTTACTGTCTTGGTCTGATGCCTGTATACACAGTTTGAAGTTTATATAAATAGAGAAGATATGTTCCCACGCACTTTTTTCCAACATTTCTCTGCAATAATAGATTTAGTAGAAAGAAATTATTTGGGATCTGAATTTGTTCATACAAGCAGTATGGGAAAAATTGCTGTCCTTAGTGAGTCAACAGGATCAACACCTGCTAATAGAAAGGGTTGTTTCTAGGAAACAGTGCAGGCTTCCTAGAATACCACAGAAATGTGGATTACAATTAAAAATTATTACAATAACATGTATTTGCTATCTGTAATTTTCCTGGGGGTAATCTTGTGCTGTTCTCCTCCCTTTCAAAGTACTTCTTTCTCATAGTGCATAACCTGAAATGTCTGCTGCAGCAGAAAAATGACATAATCATCAAGCTACCCAGTTTACCAATAGGCATTGCTGGTACATTGTGCAGTGCTGTCACAAGTACTTGTGGTAGCTGAGGGTTCCTATAAATTCAATTATAGCAGAAATACCACAGTCTTGTCTTTGCTGAAGATTGATTGCCAAGAAAAACATTTAATGACTGTATAGTTTTCCATCTGACAGTCACTTGTAATGCAAAAGCAGCACACACAATGACATCAGATGTGTGGATAGGTGATATATTAGCAATAACATGGCAATAACAACATATTGGACAGATTTTTATTTGTAAGACTTCTGCCAGCGCAAGGTCAGAAACAAACTACCAACAAGAAGCCTACAGTATAGATGACTGGCTTTAAAAAAATCTGATAAAGCAGAATTGTGGGCACAATTTGATATGTGATGTGTACTATGCAACCACTTGTTCTCCAGGAAGCTCTTTTGCTGTAAGTGGAGCATAAAATATTAGGTAGATTAAGGCCCTAAAGAGCTTAACAAACCATATCTGTACAGAAACAATTTAAGATGACAGAATGAAGAATTCTGTTTCCCAGTGTAAAAAAAACAACCTGTGTCATATATAAACAGTAAAATGCTATATTGGAATAGATAAAGTCAAAGGGCAGAAATATAGGCATTGACAGGTTATCTGGTGTATGCTTTTGTTGCCCTCTCTTTTTCATGTGGTCCTAACATACAATTTTTTCAGATACCTGAAAAGAAAACTTACTGGAATCAGAAAAATACATGAAATATAAAAAACCTTCTCAACAAGAACTAACTCTTGTGGTGAAAAAGCAGGTTATACAGCATATCTTAGAAGCTGAGTTTTTAGAACAGGCTCATTGGAAAGAAAGTTATTTTTCAGCATTTGCTGACAATTAGAAAACAGGTAGGTAAAGTAAAGTTCTTCATCTGGAAAAACAAAGAGGAACAGCTTTTTTTTTTGCCTCAGAGTGCAGATGATGATGTTCTCTTATCAGCAGTGGGGAAAGATCATCTTCAGTGTTGCTTAAAAAATTCACATCTAGTTGAATGCATATCTAGCATTTATGTTCCTGAAGTAAGGGCTCTATGGTCTGGAAAAAAGTTGGTGATCTCATCCTTCTAATAATAAACTTCAAATACAAAATTACGCTTTATTTCCCTCTGATTACGAATTTCAAAGAATATGCTTCTGTGTTGTGTTTGTGTTTATTATGTTACATCGCATCCCCCTGAGTATTTTGCAAGCAAGATATAAAGTCAACTATTAATTATTAGTATTGTAATTAGAGTAATCATAATGAAACTAAATATCATGGAGAATGTGCTGTGTAGCAAAAAATGGGACTGACTATAGACCCAAGTACCTATAGAAGTAGAAGTTCCTGTGCTATCTGAAAACAGTTTCTTTTTGGTGGCTGGCTGACACTTTCAACACATCTTGCAAATTAAGAAAGTATATAAATCAGCATGAGAGTGGTTATGTTGTTAAAGCATAAGCAGAACACATCATATTTGTTCTATACTACTGTTTTGCTGCTTCTAATCTCTCCTGCTCCCATTTCCTCTCAAAAATGTGCAAGTGATAATGTCTAAAATCTGTTCAGGATCAAAGGCTTTGAGTTGCTACATCTATAATGTTTGGATATTGTCTCTGTCTTTGCTTTCCTGTTCTACAAAAACCATTCCTTGTTCTATATGGTGTAAAATGGGAAGAGCCTGCTCTTTCATAAGATAACTGGAAAGGGGCACCTTTTAATTTTGCAAATGCCTAAACTTTAGTTATCTTAAAGCACACTGCTTTCAGAGAACAAAATCATTAATGATTTCCAGAAAAGGGAAACTGGAGAACAGACAATGAAATATCACAAGTTGCTCTGGAAAATCCCAAACTCATCCAAAATTACTATAGAAAGCACTTACTAGTTTGGGCATGGTAGTTGTCTCCATATATTCCCTTGGCATCTTGCCTTACAAATCTTTTTGAGATCTTTGCAGAACAGTCTGGAATTCTTTGGTCCTCTGGTATGGGGGGAAGAAAGGGCCTGTAGCAATAATGCCACAGCTGTGCTAGTGTCTAAGAATGTAATGGAGGAAACACGCATATCAACACAGTATCTCTTATTAGAACACTTTCATCATTGGAAAAAATTTTATGTAATCAGGAGATTCAATATGAGATTTAGATACGAAGATTTTTGAATAAAATGTGAATAATATGCATGACTATAGTATTTCTTAATTTGCTATTAGTATGTTACAATGGCTACATAATTAACTTTTAAATTAATGTTTAATTATTTGAATGTAAAATATAATTCAAAATTAAATATTTTCAGGAGGTAAACATGGTCCATGGGTGCTTACCTATTTTCTTGATAAAATGAGAATGAAAAAATAATGGATGATTTGACATTCAAAAAGCAGTACCTTTGGCAGGTATGTACCTGCCTGCTGTGCTTCTCAAAGCTTCAAGATACTACCACTTGCTTGCAGTGCAGTGACTTCTGGACCATTTTGTAGCTCAGAACTCAGTGGAAAATGTGAGCTTCTGCCAAAGACATGACACTGCTGAATAGTGACACTTGCCCCTGAGGTCACGTCAGAATAGGACACCTGCCTGCTAAACTTATGTGTAGAAAGCTGAGAAAAATTTGAAGTGGGGGGTGTGTGTGAAGGAAAGGAGTTGAGCCCTAGATTACTCTTAAACACAGTTTCCTGCAACAAAGCAAGTGGTTTTGGTGTGTTTATTAATTTCTGAAACAATTAAAATCTAGCAGTTAAGTACCTGTTCTCAGGAATGCCAACATGTGACTTGATGTGGATTCACTGCAATGCAGGTAGAGATCAATATCTGACCAAGCGTGAAAACCTCTGGTGCTTGCCCCAGAAAAAGAACATTTGCTACGTCCATGGCCCTTGTTTTTCCCATAGAAAATTTTGTCCTGACATACCTTGCAGGAACAATTTTCAACCAGTTTCCTTCCTTGTCCTTTCTATGCCTCTGCTGCATCAGGGAGGCAGGAGGGACCCCAGACCTGCATCCTCGCAGAGAATGTCTCTGGAGAGCCCTTGTGAGAGGGCTGGGTATGCAGCCCTGAGTGGGAATGTGTACCAGGTGGGAGACACCATGTGGCCTCTGAAGGGGGAAAGATCAAGAACATCACTGAGTACAGGGGAAGAGGGAGCCCATAGCATCGTACTCTGATGTCCCAAAGTGTTTGGGAACTTCAAGATCTGTTTGAAGTGGTCCCACAGTGTGGCATCATGCTCTGTTCAGGGAGAAAGAAAGGTTCAATACAGTGTAGGAGTTACAATTTCTGTATGTTTGTGAGGGTAGCAATAAGGAGTGTGATTATGTCTGACTCTCATATAGATATTATTATTCATTATTATTATTGACAGGACGAGTAAGGAACCATGGTAACCAAGGGAAGCTTATTGAAAGCTATTTTTACCTGTGTTGTGATTTCCCCTCCTCCTCCTTCTATTTTCTTTCTGAAAACATATATAACCTTTTCCAACACAATTGATTTCTCTGAATCAATCTCCTCCTCATACCTAATAGTGCCTTAGTAACCTAATCAGCCAACAGAAGTTTTTCTGCATTTTCTGCATCATAATCTGTCTGTGCTCCCACAAGTAACTAAAGATAAAATAAATCTGAAAGTATGTTCATCTTCTCAAGATTTTGTACAAAAAAAAGTATTCTCATTGTGGCATAATATGGTTGTCTGTTTATGCTTGTGGAGTTATTTACGAGCAGCCTGGAGAGTTTTGCTTTGATGTGTAAAAGCATTTTGGCCTGTGAAATTTTCCAAAGTGGACATAAGAGTGTGAATGAAATAATTATTGCATTAGGGAGGAAACATGAAAGTGGAATATGATCCAGTTTGCTTAAATCCGCGTAAGTGATGAGAAGAAATGCCCATGGTGCCTCGGGCCTGATAAGGAAATGGAGTGCTAAGTGCCAGCTGAGCTCCTGAGCTCAGTGGGTTTGAGCACAGAGGGTATGTGAGAGGGGACCATGGGTTAGGAGGGTCCATCAAATAGGACCATTCAGGGACTTTTGCTTATAAACACTACAACAGTCCAGGTACTGGGGGACGGGGGGAATATAAAATTCTTCTAATGTAGGTATGAGAAGAGACACGTACCTAGCTCTGCAGAGCTTCAGAAGTGTCTGTGCCTGCCAAATCCCTCTCCATACAGGCACACACTTTAACTGGGCACGCTTGCACTGCCCAGTGCTGAGGCTGCATGCTGGTGCTCTGCCCGCGTGTGAACTGCAGATCTGCTTCCAAAGTGCCTGAGAACGCCTCTGGGTGATGAGTGGAACATAAATTGTATTTATATTGACGTTTTCTTCCTAGCCAAGGGACTGCTTATAACATACTATCTGGGCTGGATATGAAAAGTTTTAATCTTTCATATTTTCTGTTGATAGACAGAAACTCCTTGCTCAGTGAGAAAACTAAACTAGGGCTGAAATGGTATTTGAAGGGCAAGACAGTACAGAAAGCAGTTCCCATCAAGCGAAATAGCTTAATTTTGGGTATTTGGCCTCTCTGCTTCTGAAATGGGATATTTCTATTATTGTTCACAGACTTGAATGCATAAGTATTATCTGATGATTAGGAAAGGAAGTTGCTTTTGATAGAGCAAGTGAATGGAAAAGGGTAGTGAAGAAATAAAGGACTACCAACTGATATAATGGAAAAGGGTCCTTGCTGAGAGCATGGAGGAGGAAACACTTAACAAACAGAAAAAAGAACTGTATACAAAGACTCCTGTGTCACTGGAACTGGACATGCTGAAAGAGGGTGCTGGGAGAAACTGGATCTCTGTTCAGCAATAAAACTGTGCACAGGTTGAAAACAGTATTCAGCCTGGATAAACAAGGCGTTAAGGCTAATGACAAGTGCAAAGTGTGAAGTGACACTGCTGGGTGGGAAGAGATCATATATGCTGCTGCATTTCACCAGAATGGTCAGAAGACATCAAAGGGTCAAAAGTCCATTGTGAAAGTTATATAGGCAAAGGTGTGTGCCATGGATTCAGCAGAAAGGTCAGATAAAAGGCCAATTCTTAGAAGTGCTGTAAAATAAGAAATAAAAATTATATGAGGTTGGAACTGGAAAGTGATGGAAAACAAGGAGTTGAAAAACGGAGACTGCAAGCACACATAAGAGCTTTGTTATCAGTAATGGAGGGGAAGAAAAGAAAACTTACAAATCAAGGCTCACATTTATGCATATGTATTAATGCTATTTTATTCCGTGAGGTCCTTAAAGGCCCAATATGAGAACAAGTATCTTTCTGTAATTAATGAAGTAAACAAAAAAATAAAGAATTGCAATACTTCAGCTGGCTGTATCAATGCTTGGCTCTTTATCTTATTTTGATTTGCATAGATTAGACTATATATTGGTAAATTAAACCACGCCAGGGCAAGGAACATGACAACCTATGCTGTTCAGATGTTACAGTAGTAGCCAGCATGGTTTTAGCTGATGGCCATCCTACTTTGGAGAGTAAGTGTTTAGCACACACGGACCATTTCATCCCAGTTGGCCCCAGTGCCAGAGAATGGTCCCTGGTGTAGGCACGTAGGTATAGCCAGAGTACCCATGGTGCAGACAACCTAAAGCATCGTAAATTTTGTTGATGATGCTCACTTAAACTGTTATGTTATGACAGTGTATTTAGCTGGCTGCAAATTACTTTCAGAGGACTGCTGGGAAAGGTAGAAAAGTTTACTGCTGTGTTGAAGGTGTGAAGGTTAAGAAATAATAGCTTAAATTACAAGAAAGTTGGGTTAGGTTAAATATCAGGGAAAGATCTCTGAAGTAAACAGACCAGGTAGATCACATTAGAAAAGACACAGGAGAGCTCCTCACAAGGGACTTCTTTTTAATATATTGGGTATGTATCTGTCAAGGATAGCTAATCCTGTCCTCAGACAGAGACAGATGACTTCCAGATGTCTATTCCACTCTGTGGACAGCAAGTCTGTACAATGAATATTAAATAGAAAAGGGAGAGCTGTGCCCTCAAATATCCCTAATGCACCAACAAACTGGGGGAGGATGAAGCGAAGGTTACCAGAGGGTGACCAGGCTCACACGCTTTCCTTAAACTGCTTATCTTACTGGCACTGTAGCATGCACAACACAGCATGACAGGCTGTTCTTGTGATCCAGGAGAGCATTTTTTGGTTTGTATATTCTATCATTATGTTGAAAAAAACACATTTGGCTTCTAGAGGAGATATGGATAAAATGGAAAAGCACTATGTGATCATATAAATAAATACTGTTTCATAGTTTACAAGCTGGAAGTACATGGTATCCTCTGAATGCTTGACTTAGCAGCCTTAACATTCTTTTTCAGTGTGTACTTTAATATGATTTCCTAAACTTATCCATCATTTCATCTCACATAAGAAATCCTCCAAATCCTGTAAATTCTATTGGCCTCTCCAGCTATGATTATCAGTTTAACAATGCAAAGCTGGTAATACACAAGATAATCAGAGTGGATCTTGTGGACTCATCATCATCACCGGAAAAATGCACAGTTAGGCTGTGGGCTCCATGCCTACTTGCTGAACACAGGAACAGAAAAGCCTGGAACTCTGTAACTCTAAGTTACGATCATCCAGTGTTTACACATTTCTGTGTTTCTGGGTCCTGTCTTCTACCTGGTTACTTCTTTTCTTCTCTTGTCCATCTTGTTATCTCTTGCTCGCTAACTTGTTATATTTCAACTCCCTCTGACTCCTCATTTTGTCTTCTCTCTCCTTTCTTGTGATAGCATTGCTACGTTGTCTTCTTAATAATTCTTATTTCCTCCATGATTTTTCCTGCTTCCTTTTCCACTTATGCTCTTATACCCTTTACATTTCCATCTGTTTCATGTGGTGAATATGTGCAAAGCATGTTTTCCTCCTCTTTGCCCATGCTTTTGTAGTTCTTACTAGGACTGCTAATATTCAGAGACTACTTGAAAAGGATTATGTATCAGCTGGTACTTTTTAAGTAGCTGAAAACAGTCTTCATAACAGGGGACACTGGATTGACAGTTCTGCCTATGAAAATCTCGTTCTTCTAGACTATACTTCTGATTCAATAATTAAGAAAGTATGCTAGCAGAAGTCCAGAATCTAGAAAATGTTCGTCATCTGCAAAACAAGCAATGTATTCCATCAACTTCTCAGGCTTAGTCTCCAGAGAGCTACAATTAATCTAATCCAGGTATGGACTTCCTGTGAAGGAAAGGATGGGTCAAAAGGGTAAAGTCCCATACATTGGCAAGTGTTAGCATCAGACGTGTTTACGATCATGCGTTGGGGTTGTAGGTGTGTGCTATCCTGGCATTTCTTACAGGGCGAACTTACATTTGCCTCAGCTTTGGATGAATATTTCATGTGTTATTTCTTTCATAAGACTACAGAGAAAGCATGTCACCTGTGACCGCAGTATGCATCAGGGCTCTAGTCTAGAAGGGGGATGAGGGCACCCCTAAAAGCAGGCAAGTGAGCAATGGGAGTCAGACTCTGTATCAGAAGTTAGGTGACACACGCCAAAGCACCTTGCTGGTATGAGCCAGCACCTCATTTCACAAAGGCTGGGGAACGAGCATCAGTTTGTAGAAAAACTTGAGCACTGGTCTTGTGTGGTATTTCAAAAAGTGACTTAAAGGTGAATGCTTCCCTGTCTCATTAATGGTCTTGGTCCTGGGAGGAATCCAGTTTCTCTTCCATCTTTTTACAATCTGCCATAGCATAACAGCAACACTTGAAAAAAATCCTTGGGGAAAGCAGTCTACTCTTATGTCTTAAAGATTTGTGCATTCAAACAGAAGCTGGAAAACAAGCACAAGCAATTTTAGTCTGTCATTTAAGATATTATGTCAAATGTTTACTGTCATATTTTTCAAATGCCTTTATGTCATAAAGAAACAGTTGAGCCAGACAATGAAAGGCAGATTAAGCTCACCTGACAACTATCATCTGGCCTCTAATTCTGCCTTTTGGTGTCTGAAACAACATAGTAAAAAGCTGTATGCTGCAATTATAAAATAGCTTTCACCAGCAATTTTAAAAAAATCACCTTTCTATTTACAAATTAAACTTATTTTTCAGTATTTTTTCCCCACATTTTTCATCTTACTGTGGCCTGGTGCCCTTGTCCTGTGAAACAGTGTGCCACAACCTAAGGTTTTCTGAAATGCCAGCAGTCATTACTGAATATCTAGGCTGTGGCAAAAAATACCTTTCCTCTCTTTTGAAATAGTTAAGAGAACTAAAATCAATAAACTAGACTTCCTCCTTCAAAAGACCTTAACCATTTCTTGGAAGAGTCAGGTTTTTTTAATATAATTCAAGGAAATGATGTTGTAAAACTTTCTGATTATGGAATTCTTCACTGATTCTGGATTTCTTCGCTGATTTTCTCCACAGACATAGTGCAAGATTACCTGTGAAGATTGTCCCTTTGAAAGCAACTATGTAAAAATTGTGCTTTCTGATTCAGGTGCAGTTTGCAGATGCAGTGCCATAGATCAGCCTTTTTCATTGATTGATTGTTT
The DNA here is from genome assembly GCF_013368605.1 of Nyctibius grandis. Taxonomy (NCBI): domain Eukaryota; kingdom Metazoa; phylum Chordata; class Aves; order Nyctibiiformes; family Nyctibiidae; genus Nyctibius; species Nyctibius grandis. The sequence continues at coordinate 29,536,794 of NC_090659.1, forward strand.
GACTCATTGGACTTGCCAAGCTAGCATTGATTAGAGAGACTGAACTTGATTTTTTTCTTACATATCATTGACAATATGATTTATGCATTTCAGGGAGCTCATTTAGTAGAGGTGCAGGATTAGCATACTCCAGTACGAAGAGAACAATAGTGTCCACAGTTCAGGCTTGAAAATGCTCTATTACTAGCTGGGAAAGGAAGCCACACTAGTTAATGCTTGAGGTTCAAACTGAAATTTGATCTGGCTGAAAAATCTCTCCTTCCACCTCCTATTGCATGTATGGAAATCCTTCTAATGGTGGGAGAACACATGGCATCCCATAACGTTGCTGATACTGCAAAATGGAAAAGCAGTGTTGAGAGATGTTGCCAAATGAATGCAGGCTCTCAGACTTCTCTGCATTATTTGCAGTTTGTGTTTTTCTTTTCTAAGTGTGAAATTTACCTATGTGCATAGATCTCCCACAAATCTGTCCGCCTTTGAATATTGAGAATAGAGCTTATGAGGTATTTTGATGCAGGGTAACTAGTCTTCTAAGCAGTGGGGCAGTGGAAAGAGCAAATCACTTAAAATGGAAACAGCCTTAGGTATCCTATAAAGAAAAGGATGTATTTAGAATGTAAAAGTGCTCTTTTTTTTGCCACTGTCCTATATCTGACCTGTTCAAAGTAATTCATGCTGTCTTTTAAGTTATTACCAGCCTCAGCAAGCAGTTTAGAGAGACCAAATAATCCAGTGGCATAAATCTGGATAGCACTGTTGAAGAGCAGTTCACCTTCTAACTACAGTGTTTGAAATGTATTATATTAGCGAATAGGAAAGTCACATTCTGTTTTCATCTAGAGCACCTAATAGAAATGCAAATAGCAGTGATAATGGCCAATAAATTAATCACGCTCATTAGTGAATTAATAATGAAATGAAGAATTAATTCCATTTTTTAGTGAAGATCATCTTTAATGTTTCATTCATTCTTTCATTTTGTTTCGCAATTCCCCACTGTGATCAAGACTTCCTTTCCAGGCCCCTGAATGACTAGACTGCCCCGTACTTTGAGCACAGCCTTCAAGATTTAGATATGATTTTAATCTAAGAAAATGTTAACTCTTCTTTTTCAGCATATTTCACATTGCAAGGCTCGTAAAAGAGATTTGTATTGTACAGTTTAAGGATATCTGGTGGGAATACTTCACAGTAGACAAGTTTTCCCTCAGGTTTTTCATCCATGTTGAGTCTATTTTTTTTTTGGCATGTTGTTTCTTTCATTGCATGCAGCGTGTCAGTCTATTCTGTCAGAGGAGTAAAGACAAACCACCCGTGAGTCACCTGAAATGAAAACGAGTAAAAAAAAAAGAAATTGATTTATGTAATAATTAAAAGAAAATTATTAACAAGGTGAGACCAAGGCATGAAATCTGAGAGGAAATACCCTCCTTTCCAGCTTGACTGTTATTACCTAGCAGTTGCTAGTTGTGCAGGAAGCTCCCTGTGTGAATCTCCGCATTTCAGCGATGTTCCCCTCCATCTCATCAGCTCATTAGGATTCTTGTGATGTCTGAATTAGCAAAAAAATCAACAACAATCAAGCATAGTAAAGACCTTCTGAGTTGCAGAAACAGATGTCTAATGTCTTGCTTCTGAAGTTCAAGTCTACTAAATCAGGTTTAGTTAAACCCCAAGGCTCAGGTTACCATAGCATTTGTAAACAGAGAAGACACACAATTCTTGCCATCAGTAGATAGCCTTACTTATAAATTATAAGGATGGACAGGTAATTCTGAAAGTGGCTTCCATTTATGTGTGTTTAAATGGACTTCTTTTTTTCAGACACACCAACACTCTCACAGTGATCACGTTGTTTATGAATGCCAGTCCCATCCGTTATACCCTGCACTCAGTAGTGAGATGTCACACTGTCAGCATGCTGTTAGCTTACGGAGCAAGTTATATATTTTTTTTATTCCCTTAAAGACAAAAAGAACCCCGAAGTATTCAAGGTTTCTGAATTACATGATTGTCCATGACAGCTGCTGGAATTGTAAACGTTGATAACCAATGATAAGCAATCAATCTATCTGTCAGCTTTTGGTGAAGTAAATTAAAGGAAAACAGAAGTCAGCAGCCACTATAACATGGTTTTTGTGAGATGCAATGTTCTAATGTGGTGGATATGTTGCTGGTTGTCAGCCATAAACTAGGACAGCTGCTTTAGCTGCTTTTGTACCTTCAGCAGCAGCATTATACCTCCTTCAGTTTCTCAAACTCAGGGCACACAGGCAGGATGTTCTGTTCATTGTAGCAAATGGCATGCATGTCTGAATGCCGAGTCTGTCTTTCTTTCCCTTTCCAATTTCCCTGACAAAAAAAAAAAAAATTCTTCCTTACACTCCTAGATTCTTGGCATAGTCAGAGCACATCGTCCTATTGAAAATGTTTGACAAATTTTATGCCTTGCAGGAAAACAGGTAATCTGTTAAGAAAATCATGTGAGCCTGTAGTAAGTCTTAATAGCCTGTCCTTATAAAGTAATTTTTAAATGCTTTATCCTGGTTCCTATTTTGATTTTATTTCTGATTTGCTGGATGAAAAATTGGGGCCAGCAGGCCAAAAGTGTTAGAGAAAACTATACATTTTTAGCAGATATTTTGAAGAAAACCAAGAATTGGATATTTTTTTAGACTTGTTACTCTAGTTTAATTCAGCTTGTTAGATGTAGAAAACAAATGCACATTAAAAACTATAAGATCTTTTTACCTTCTCTTTAAAAAGCATCTTTGCTGGATGTTTGTGGCTCATTTCTCTTGTTGTCAAAAAGCACAAATCTTCTTTGCCTCCAACTTTTCTAAGGGGATGCTGCTACTGGCACGTTGTGTATTTAGAAACTCGATCCCATGACCTCTACCTCTCTTGCCACTACTGTACTAACTATCTAGCTGGGGTAAAAACCACTGGAAAACTGTTTAATAATTCCCCTGCACTTTTATTTTTAATTTCCTTCTAAATCGTCTTTGTAGGTGTTGCCCTTTTCCATACCCTCCTCCTGCCAGGGAGATGCAGAGAAGGTACCCTTCTTTAAGGACGGATGCAAAGTCTAATGATGTTACCAATGGCACTTCACTGGATGGCCTTGAGGAACAAAGCTATGTATTCATGAGTTGCCAACTTTCCTCTTGAAGTAAAGTAACTGTTATGTACTTGCACTTCACGTGCACAAAGAATAGGGACAAAGTACATACCAAAATGCACGTCCCTTCTGAATCACTGCCATTCATTCTGTAGACAAGAAAAATCATTGTGGTTGGGATCATCAGATTAACAGAAGCCAATTCAGATACAAAGAGTTACTCTCGGTACATATGTAGCCCTTGTCTTTTCACAGCAGCAAAGAATGATGTTTACAGTGGATCATCTACAGGGCTAATTTTGCACAGAAACAATTTATATAGCATAACTAAAACATTTTTCAGCTGTCAGCTGAATCAGCCTTGCCATGTCTGCCCTCAAACTTCCCCAGCTGGTGTCAATGCTCAGTATCTCTCTGCATGCAGAATTTAGCCTTTCTGATTTCGTTGGCATTAGGATGTATGTTCCATACATTCATCTCCATACATGTGTTTCTGTGCTTTAGTTAAAAGAGAACAGTTGAAATGAAAAAAAGTAAGAAATATCCACTTAGGAAATAATATAACACAATGATTTAATGTAAGCTTGGTCTTTTGCCCAAGGAACCTCTCATTATCCATGTCTCTTTAGCTTTGGAGTTTGAGACAGAGCACTATGTTTAATTATTTACTGGTTGCTATAGCGGTGTTAAATGAACCTTTGAGACTGTCATGTGGTGGTTAGATCAGTCGCCTCACAAATACCAGACCAGATCTGCAGCAATTTAAGTTTCCACAGATTCAAGGAGTCCCATGTTCCCATTTTCAGAAGGCAGACAAGAAGGGGGAAAAATCAAACTCTGCACTCTGCATTTAGTGATCCAGGAAGCTCACAGACACTGAGCTGTTTCACTTAGAACTGTCCCCAGTTTCTCTTTTCCTGCTCCCTGCCAATTCATGTTACTTCAGTGTATAAAAATGAGTTTGCAGGCTTTCACATGCTGAGGCTGTTAACTTCCCAAACCTCTCTGTATGCAGACAAGTTCTATCTGTATAAAGAATACAATCATGCATAAAACAGTTACATTGCATTATGCAGCAGTCTAATTTATTTCCTGAAATATATAACAAATGAGCAAATATATTTTGATGACACAGTCATGAACACTGTAGGCTTACAGTAACTCAGCATGACCGATTGAGTTGAAAACCATTATTTGTGAAGTGTGAGTTGATGAGTTAGCAGTGTAAGAAGCTTTGGGTGTCCAGATGGGAATTTTATGAAAGGATACAAAAATTATTGAAGGAGAAAAAAGAAGACAAAAGAAAAAAGAAGAAAAAAAGTATGTAAACTGAAATATTCTGGGGGGAAAATCCAAGACTTGTTTGCACTGAAGAAGTTTATGGTATCTGCTAAGAGGCAACAAATGGATTTCATTTAGAATTGTCATTCTCCTTCATAAAACTAACCACTTTATCTTTTCCTAGTTTATGCAAAAGTACTTTAATAAAACATTTACACACACCTCTTTTTTAAAGCAATACCATGTGAGGAACTTGTCTAGGAAAAAAGTCAAGAATCCAGACTAGTTTTCCATCCACTTCAGAGAATGTTGTTGTTGTTGGGGGTAGGGGAGGGAATAAGGAGAGAAGAAAAAACAAACAAAAATGAAAGATCTATATAGGTGTGACTACAGGTAGGATCCTCGTTCAAAAATATTGCCTGTCAGTCAGTCACTGGAGTCAGCAAGGAGAGGTACTACTTTACTGGGAACAGTAAAGAGATTTTTCTACAGAGTTGCACTTTTAATATTGCATCCCAAGTGTTTTGAGTTCCAACGATATCTGTGGAAGTTTGAAAAATAAAATAGAAGCTTTGTGACTGAAGATGATAATAGAACAACCTGGAAAGGAGGTAACTAGAGTCAAGAGTGACAAGTTGACAGGCACAAGTCAGAGACAAATGTACAGGAAAGCAGCTGAGGCAGCTCTACGTCAGGATACAGCACTTGTGTGCTGGGGATCTGTCCCAGATCTGCTGAAGATATTAAATGCAAGGCTAGGAAGATGAGGGGGGAACCCTGTACTCATGACCTAAGAAAAAATGAATTCATGTACTGAAATATTTTTCCTTGATAAAAAATTTCATAAATATTGTAGAAAAAAATTTCTGTAGGATTGCCAACAACTTGTCCAGTCACTGTAGTGCTGATTTTATTTATGAGTGCCCTAATAGGTCTCATTTCCTTCTGCTTCAGTGAATAAAGCTCTATAGGACAGCAGGCAAATGGAAGACAAACACTGGCTAGGTATAACCTAATAGCTGAGGGGCAGCTTCTGTACATTTCCTACTCACCTTTTGCATAGACCTTTTATTTTGAAAAATATACTGTGCTGCCAGCTTGAGCACTCAAACAAAGGCCTAAATTAAAATCCATGTTGAGTAACATGCTTAGTGCAATTAAAGCAGGGAATTATTGAATAAACAATATCCTTAACTCACCCTGGTGAGATGTAATAAGGTGGAGCTGATAGAGCATGGGGCCTGGCCTGCATTCCTCCAGTATCCAGAGAGTTTTTCTGTGTCAGTACCTTGCACAGCACAGGATGGATCAATTTTCAGCTTTTGTCAAGACTTTCATCTTATAGATCTGCAAATAAGTAATTCTGCAATTTACTGGAATGGACCTACTCATAGCTTTCAAGAAATTTCTATCAGGTTTCCATAGGAAAACTGTTTCAAATGCTTTTATAAAAGTGAGCTCAGACAAATGGAAACAAAGATGGAAAAATATTGAAGAAATAAGTCTGAAATTTTTCAGCTTCCAAAGTCTCGGAGTTGCCTGGGAGTGTAAGTTGCACCAATGGCATTAATGAATTCTGCTTTAGGAAATAACTCAATTCCTTTTCACAGGTTACAAAAACAAGTTTTACTTTCTCTGCATATACATAATTTCCCACATTTTATAAGCATAGACTTCTTAATATATGGACTTCCTTTAAAATACAACAGACTCATACATTTTTCAGTGGTTCTGCACTCTTTATATATGACCATCAGAAATGAATTACCATTGGGTCAATTACAGATTTCTGGTATATCAATTTCTTCTGTATTCATAGATTTAAAATCCCTTAGGAACCATTTAACGATCTAAGACTAACTGATGACATTTATGGTTATGTCTCAGAATCAGCTAAATCATCTGACCACCATTCCTTTAACCACAAGATGACCCTTTATTTTCAAAAAGCTCAGAATATGCTGAATAACCCTGGTAAATCATCTGTGGATAGCAAGGACTGTCTTGCTTCCCTGAAATCTTTGCAATGTATTTTGGTTCATTAAAGACATCCCAGGAACTGTAAGTAACACCAAAATATTATATAACTTACTTCAGCCTTCAATGACAGTGACACAATTCTAAGACGGCATAAATATGCCCAAAAGTGTACAAAGTGATTTAGAAGCAAAAGTGTTTTGGTCAAAAAACTTAAGTTTATACTGAATTCTCTTGCCTCTCCAGGAAATTCAGAGACATTGACTACAGAAATCTTTTATTTAGATTCTATTTTTCTTGACTGGTGTCCCTTAGAGTCAAATTATTTTGAATCTTATTTATTGTATTGCTGCAGATAATCAATACATTTTGTCTAGACTGGCAAGTCGGCTTTCTATAAAGAGAGCTCAAGGAGAGAGTCAATTACAGCATTTGGTGAGTAACTCCTCAAGAGAACAAACCTGTAAGCAATCTAATAGCTGTCATCATTTATCAGGTGGCACTGCATCAGCTGGTACTTTTCTGATACAGGTGAGTAAAGCAAGACTTTTGAATGAAGGATTTTACTTTCTATAGCATAGGAAAATCAAGCTTTTTCAGCATAAAACCCCAAATGTAGCTATTCTCAAAGACATATTTACAGGAATTGATTCTTCAACCTTCCGTGGATCCATTTTACCCAGGTAAAATGAAGCATTGCAGGTATAAAATGTTATTGCTCTTATTTGCACACTGCTTGAGCAGTGTAAGCCTCCAGCATCAGTGTCTCTGGCCCCTTGAACACTGCATTATCATTCAAGATAATGAATAGCTTCCTGTATGACATTAGTTGAGGTGTTCTGATATTGAAAATCTTATGATGAAGTTGTTCTTGCTATCATATACTGACTCCAGTATATGGAGTATGTATGGAGTAACATATACAATGCATTCACATACTCCTGCAAAGCAGAGGAGTAATGAGGAAACTCAGTTAACAGCGCCCAATGTCACTTGGGTCCACCAGGACTGTGGGATTGTTCATCTTAAACACTGTTTGGCTGGATCCAACTGTCATGATGCAATGAATAGGGAGGGTGTTTATAAAAGCGGCTAAAGAAATTTAACCTGCCTCTGTTTCCATTATTGGTCTCAACAGTTGTGTTGTCGTCAGGTTGCTGGGCCCAAGGCACGTGGCTGTGCTGTCCTAGCTGCTCAGACTGCCGCTTCCTCCAGAGGGAGGTGGGAACCTGCATGCACAGGATCGGGGCCATAAGGCATCTTTGTGTGGTGTGACCCACCAGCATGTATGCAGGAGTGTACTTCATGGCATCTCAGTGACTTCCACAGGGTTTCACTGAGAGGCAAAACCACCTAAACCAGGGCCAGGCTGCCAGGTAGAGACTACCAGGAGAATTGCAGTTGGAAGTTGTAACTTCCACCAACATGACTGAAAGTGCCTCATTTGCAGGTAAAGCCCTATCCTCTCTTGTTAGGATGTAGTAAGACTGTTGTGAAATGAGGGCCTTGGGTTTTGGAGTACTTTTCTTTGATACTACTGGAATAAAAGAAGACTTTCTGCTCATTCAAATGGTTTTCAAGGAGAAAAGCCAGTTAAGAGTGGGATTGCACAATCTGTTTTAAATAATTTAATTTATAGATTGGCTTCTTTCATAAATATTCACTCCTGGTTCCTTTCTTTTCTTTTTTTTTTTTTTTTTCTGGCTGTTGTGAGTCCAAATTTAAATGCATCCATGATGTACAAATGTGGATATCCTTCCCTTTGGAAATACAAAAATACAACAAATGCCGCCATAATCTATTGCTATTTTGATGTGTTACTTAGTCACATGGCTAAGTGAATGGATTTTTCTGGCAGGAAAACAACTCTATAAATTATAAGTCTGCTTTTTCTAAAATGTGGGACTTCTTGCTTAGTTTTAACAGTTTCACCATTCTTAGGGTCATGAAATTAAGAAACCACATTTCTTTCTTTTACAACAGCCAGGAGTTACAACAGGGCAATATCCTAAAAATGTCCATTGTTACAACCTCAGTGCTGTGATAGAGTGCTTGTGCTATGCTGTGTGGGATCTTAATGAGGTCATACTAAAGACTACACTTCCCTCTGTCGTCTTGTGCACTGAGGCAGGGCAGATATATTAGTGTATTTGAGTCTTGCCACAGATGAGAGCAGCAGCTCATCAAGGGAGTAGAGAAGGACAAAGCTATGGCTTCATCTTCTCTGTATGGCAAAAGACCTCAATGGAGCCACAGAGAAACTGGTGCATCCTTTCAAAGGTTACTGGAAAAGACTTCTGATCATCCTTTCATTAATATTTTGGAGGCTTAGAGTCTCCTACCATTTTTCGTAGCTAGGCTGTTTCTTTAGATTGTGAGGTGTGTGGAGGCAGTAGCTACCTTTTGCTGTCTGTATGTATGGTAGGAAAGCACCTGTCTGTGGCGATCCTTTGGCTTTAGCATATCATATCTAACAGTGAGGATTGCCGAATGTAAAATATTGAGGAGGTAACTATCAGGCTGGACAAATTTCTGTCTTCAACTTTTGCAGGAAATTGTAATTTCTTCAGGTTTTGTTTTTGGTTTTTTTTGTTTGTTTGTTTTGGCTGGGGGCAGGAGCTTTATACAGTTTTTTTAAAACAGTAAAAGAAATCCAACAGTGATTGCACTTGGAATGATTTTTTTCCAGGACTACATAGAAACTGTTCATATATTGGCTGTGATCTACGATGAATATATTTCTTCTGAAGTGGAAAAAATATCTTCGGCTTTTGGAAGGATTTTACATTTTAGATTAATCTGTTTCCTTTTTTGTATCCTTATCATAGGCATGGTGGGATCAAGAAATTTCTAGAAGTAGTTTTTATGTGAAAGTACTCTTAACAGAAATGGGTTCTAACCGCAGACGTTGTGAAAAAACTCGTAAGAGCTAATAATTAACAGATACTGTTTCTCCTGAAAGTTTCTTTTGCAGGTTAGGGCAGTGTAGTCTTCCCTACAGTGGCTATAGCAGAAGTAGAGATATATTCAACTAGAGCACTGGGCTATGAGACTGGAAATCCAAGGTCTATTTCCATCTCTGTCTCAGAGTCTGGCATTGCTACCTAAGGCAAGTCATAGACTCTCTGTACCCCAATGCTAACCTAAAAAATGGCAATGATTGATAACTTGTGTAATTTTCTGCAGCAATGCTGAGATTAAATAATATGAGATTATAGGGTACATTTCAGATTCTCGTATGGATGGGCGGGTGACTGGAGTAACAGGGTGGATAGCATTTTTAATGTATACAAATGTGAGGAAAATCACTTATTTGTGTCCAGTGAGTGGACAAGGTAAAGATATTAGAAATGGCTTCCTTCTCTGGTATGTGAATGTACACACATGAGATACTTTAACTGCTTCTGACTAAAAATTAGTGGAAATGTGGATATTGGTGAATACATGAGTACAGAAGCAAGCTGTTGTACTGATTGTGTTACAATAGCTAATAACCAATTCACGTGTAAAATTACCTGTTGCAAAGATGCTATTAGGGGAAAATGGGAGCAGGATAAACCTTATCCTAATGTATATCTAAAATGATGAGTTTACAAGAGCAAAATGATCCAGTTGTGACAGGCAGAATAAGACTGCTGTACTGACCATTTAACTGTATGGTAGAGTACTTTGGCTATGCTCAGACTGCCGGTGATCTTATTCTGCATCATGGAGGCAGGTGAAGAAGAGACTTGTTTGCTAATTAGTGTTATGGTTTGAGATGCATGGCTGTAATGAAGCATGAAATGGCAGTCACAAGTGATATTCCTGCAACCCTTGTATGTCAGCCTGATGAGATGGCTGCACTTTGTCAATATCCGTAGGTAGAAAGTCCCAGAAGAAAAATACTAGATAAAGTGAGAAGGGGATATTTAATAGAGAGCAATTAAAGAGTGATAGCCCTAATTACACATGCAAGCGCAGAAACTAGTTAGGTTTTTAGTACTGTGGTGACAAGACTTACAGTCTGCATTAGGTTCTGACTGTTAAGCATGCTACAAAGGGAAACTTGTTAATTTAGAGCATCAAAGAGCATTAGAAAATCCCCACCAGACAATAGCAACCTTGAGAACCTCACCAATCAGATCTGCTGTTGTTTAGTTAATTATGTTATAGAAAGTACTGGTGTGAGTCCACCAGAAGCTATGAAGACACTGTTTCATAAACATGTCAAGGTGGTATACAGTGCACGAGTATTTTGAGGCATCAAAAGTAACACATCCAAGGTGGTTGGCAGTAGTACAGGTATCTTTTTCATGACATTCTATTTGAGATACAAACTTTCAAGGACTTTATGGAATGAGATTAGATGGGACAAATTCTGTTAAAGAGCGTAAAAAATCATAGAGAACAAACAAGTCTTTTTCACTGTGTCCAGCTGGTGAAAAAAACCCTGCAAACAGTGCTTTGTGGTGACGCAGCATGGGGAATAAACAGGAAGAACTGGAGATATATGTGCAGTCGCAGGGCCATGATTTCATTGCAATTACAGAGACATGGTGGGATAGCTCTCATGACAGGAATGCTGTCATGGATGGGTATGTACTTTTTAGGAAGCATAGGCCAGCAAGGTGAGGAGGTGGAGTTGCCCTTTATGTGACAGAGCAACTGGAATGTATAGAGCTCTGCCTAGGGGTGGATAAAGAACGAGTTGAGAGCTTATGGATAAGAATTAAGGGGCAGGCTAATACAGGTGACACTGTTGTAGGGGTTTACTACAGGCCATCTGATCAGGAAGAGGAAGTAGATGAGGCCTTCTACAGATAGCTGAAAGTAGCCTCACGATCACAGGCCTTGATTCTCATGGGGGACTTCAATCACCCTGATACCTGCTGGAAAGACAACACAGCTAGGCACACACAGTCCAGGAGGTTCCTGCAGATCTCTGACAATAACTTTTTGACACAGGTGGTGGAGTAGTCAACGCAGCGAGGTGTGCTGCTGGACCTTGTGCTAACAAATAACAAATGTCTAGTTGGGGATGTGAAGGTTGGGAGCAGCCTTGGCTGCAGTGACCATGAGACAATGGAGTTCATGGTCCTGCGTGGAGGAAGCAGGGCAATAAGTAGGATCACAACCCTGGACTTCAGGAGAGCTGATTTTGGCCTCTTCAAGTTCCTACTTGGGGGATATCCCATGGGTTAGGGCTCTAGAAGGTCAGAGGGTCCCTGAGAGCTGGTCAATATTCAAGCATCACTTCCTCCAAGCTCAAGATCAGTGCATCCCTATGAGTAAGAAACTGAGCGAAGTGGGCAGGAGACCTTCAAGGATGAGCAAGGAGCTTCTGGCAAAACTGAAATGGAAGAAGGATGCTTATGGAATGTGGAAAAACGGACAGGCCACTTGAGAGAAATATAGGAAGGTTGTCAGAGTATGTAGGGATGCGACAAGGAAGGCTAAGGCACACCTGGGATTAAATCTGGCAAGGGACATCAAGGACAACAAGAAGGGCTTCTTCAAGTACATCAGCAGCAAAAGGAAGACTAGGGAAAATGTGGGCCCGCTGCTGAATGAGGAGGGTGCTGGGGTGACGAAGGATACAGAGAAGACGGAGTTACCGAATGCCGTCTTTGCTTCAGTCTTTACTGCTAAGGCCAGCTCTTGGGAATCCTGGACCCTGGAGGTACAAGAGAAAGTCTGGAGAAAGGAAGACTTTCTCTTGGTCGAGGAGGATCAAGTTAGAGATCATTTAGACAAACTGGACACCCACAAATCTATGGGCCCTGATGGGATGCACCCATGAGTGCTGAGGGAGCTGGCAGATGTTATTGCCAAGACACTCTCCACCATCTTTGAAAAGTCATGGAGAACAGGAGAGGTGCCTGAGGACTGGAGGAAGGCCAGTGTCATTCCAGTCTTCAAAAAGGGCAAGAAGGAGGACCCAGGCAACTACAGACCAGTCAGCCTCACCTCCTTTCCTGGAAAGGTGATGGAACAGCTCATTCTGGATGCCATCTCTAAGCATGTGGAGGAAAAGAATGTTATCAGGAGTAGTCAGCATGGATTCACCAAGGGGAAGTCATGCTTGACCAATCTGATGGCCTTCTATGAGGACATGACTGTCTGGGTAGATGAGGGGAGAGCAGTGGATGTTGTCTACCTTGACTTCAGCAAGGCTTTTGACACTGTCTCCCATAACATCCTCATAAGAAAACTCAGAAAGTGTGGGTTAGATGAGTGGACAGTGAGGTGGATTGAGAACTGGCTGAAACGCAGAGCTCAGAGGGCAGTGATCAGCGGTGCTGAGTCTAGTTGGAGGCCTGTAGCTAGTGGTGTTCCCCAGGGGTCAGTACTGGGTTCAGTCCTGTTTAACTTATTCATCAATGACCTGGATGAAAGGACAGAGTGTACCCTCAGCAAATTTGCTGATGACACAAAACTGGGAGGAGTGGCCAATACACCAGAAGGCTGTGCTGCCATTCAGAGAGACCTGGACAGGCTGGAGAGCTGGGCAGAGAGGAACCTAATGAAGTTCAACAAAAGCAAGTGTAGGGTCCTGCACCTAGGGAGGAATAACCCCACGTTACAGTACAGGTTGGGGGCTGACCTGCTGGAAAGCAGCTCTGCAGAGAAGGACCTGGGAGTCCTGGTGGAGAACAGGTTCACCATGAGCCAATCATGTGCCCTTGTGACCAAGAAGATCAATGGTATCCTGGGGTGGATTAGGAATAGTGTGGCCAGCAGGTTGAGGGAGGTTATCCTTCCCCTCTACACTGCCCTGCTGAAGCCACACCTGGAGTACTGTGTCCAGTTCTCGGCCCCCCAGTTCAAGAAAGATAAGGAACTACTGGAGAGAGTCCAGCAGAGGGCTACAGAGATAATTAGAGAACTGGAGCATCTCTCTTCCGAGGAGAGGCTGAGACAGAATCACAGAATCACAGAATGTTAGGGATTGGAAGGGACCTCGAAAGATCATCTAGTCCAATCCCCCTGCCAGAGCAGGATTGCCTAGACCATATCACACAGGAACGTGTCCAGGCGGGTTTTGAATGTCTCCAGAGAAGGAGACTCCACAACCTCTCTGGGCAGCCTGTTCCAGTGTTCGGTCACCCTCACCGTAAAGAAGTTTTTCCTCATATTTATGCGGAACCTCCTGTGTTCCAACTTGCACCCATTGCCCCTTGTCCTGTCAAGGGATGTCACTGAGAAGAGCCTGGCTCCATCCTCTTGACACTTGCCCTTTACATATTTATAAACATTAATGAGGCCACCCCTCAGTCTCCTCTTCTCCAAGCTAAAGAGACCCAGCTCCCTCAGCCTCTCCTCATAAGGGAGATGTTCCACTCCCTTAATCATCTTCGTGGCTCTGCGCTGGACTCTCTCTAGCAGTTCCCTGTCCTTCTTGAACTGAGGGGCCCAGAACTGGACACAATACTCCAGATGTGGCCTCACCAGGGCAGAGTAGAGGGGGAGGAGAACCTCTCTCGACCTGCTGACCACACCCCTTCTAATACACCCCAGGATGCCATTGGCCTTCTTGGCCACAAGGGCACACTGCTGGCTCATGGTCATCCTGCTGTCCACTAGGACCCCCAGGTCCCTTTCCCCTACGCTGGTCTCCAACAGCTCTGCCCCCAACTTGTACTGGTACATGGGGTTGTTCTTGCCCAGATGCAGGACTCTACACTTGCCCTTGTTATATTTCATTAAGTTTCTCCCCGCCCAACTCTCCAGCCTGTCCAGGTCCCTCTGAATGGCTGCGCAGCCTTCCGTTGCGTCAGTCACTCCTCCCAGTTTTGTGTCATCAGCGAACTTGCTGACAGTGCACTCTAATCCCTCATCCAAGTCATTAATGAATATATTGAATAGAACTGGTCCCAGAACCGACCCTTGCGGGACTCCGCTAGACACAGACCTCCAACTGGACTCTGTCCCATTGACCACCACTCTCTGGCTTCTTTCCTTCAGCCAGTTCACAATCCACCTCACTACCCGATCATCCAGACCACACTTCCCCAGTTTAGCTGCGAGGATGCTGTGGGAGACCATGTCAAACGCTTTACTGAAATCGAGATAGACCACATCCACAGCTTTACCATCATCTATCCACCGGGTAACATCCTCATAAAAGGCTATCAAGTTGGTTGAGCATGACTTCCCCTTGGTGAAGCCATGCTGAGTGCCCCTAATGATCCCCCTATCCTTGATGTGCCTAGAGACAGCACCAAGGACAAGTTGTTCCATCACCTTTCCGGGGATGGAGGTGAGGTGTGTTTAGCCTGGAGAAGAGAAGACTGAGAGGGGATCTTATCAATGCTTACAAATACCTTAGGCGCGGGTGTCGAGAGGATGGGGCCAGACTATTCTCAGTGGTGCCCAGTGACAAGACAAGGGGCAAAGGGCACAAACTGAAACATGGAAAGTTCCATCTGAATATGAGGAAAAACTTATTTACTTTGAGGGTGACAGAGCACGGGAACAGGTTTCCCAGGGAGGTTGTGGAGTCTCCTTCTCTGGAGATATTCAAAACCGGCCTGAACGTGACCCTGTGCAATGTGCTCTACGTGAACCTGCTTTGGCAGGCGGTTGGACTAGACGATCTCCAGAGGTCCCTTCCAACCCCAACAATTCTGTGATTCTGTGTTCTTACTGCTTGCCCCGGCTACATCATAACTTCATATCAGGCAAGACTTGATGCATGCTGGCTCTTCTGCATTCTGTTTCACTCCTGTTTCCGTGATAAGGAAATGGGAATATGCTCTGCGTGAGAGCCCAGTCTGACCAGGTGCTGCTCTTGATGACCAAGGGGGCAAAATCTGGGGTCATGTCATCACACTAATTGGTAGGTGTATTCAAAAGCTTTATTGCCAGCAGTGAGTGCTGCTCTCAGAAAGAGTACAGCAAAAGAGCACATAAGGGAGCATGGACTCAGGTTACAGCTAGCGCTTACCTGGAAGTGTGTTTATATCTCTGTACAACTTTGTTACTTCATAGAAATGTATTTTGAAATCAGTCTTACTCATCAAGCATATATAACTGCTTTGATGAAAAACATTCTCTAAATTATTTGCTATTCTTCTATGCATAGACTTTGTGAGATGTGCAAGACACTGAAATTCATAGGCTAAGCCATGAAGGAAGTTACGCTATACAGTGAAATTATTTATAACTTAAAAACTTCACGTTAGTTTATACTTATTCTAAAATGTTCCCCACTTTTCTCGTCTTCCTCCAGATTTTGAAATGGCTTTAGCAAGTCTGATCTCTGACATGCCAGTTATTTTCTTCTGACTTTCATTTGATTCATTTGTGCCTGGTATTATCACTATTAACTTTGTCTGCTCTGAGACCCACCTGCAGCTGAAAGCCATGTCAGAACAGTTTATTCCAGTTCATTAAAACCCATCCTTGTTTTTTTCCTTTCTCCATTCCTTCAGTAATGGATAATTTTACAGTCCCTTTCTAAGAGAGTGTTTAATTAGTAACATATTATCGTATAAGGGGATCTGTTAAACTTGCCGTAATCACACATGATACATGCCATATTTGACTTTTCTCCATGTGATCTGCATCTGGAATAACAGGAGAAGTGGAAAATCAATAGGGTGGCATCAATCTGGTCTCATCTCATACATAAACAACATTTTTAATAAGAGAAAAAGTTTTTGCAATTCTTGATTAAAATTTGCCAATTACCACAAGAAACCACTACAGTGGTTTGGAGTGTGTTCCTCCCCTCACCATCTCTCTTTTGCTGACCCTGAACTTATTGGACTACCTCTGTTCAGGGCAAATTGCAGTACCTAGCTGTATTTTAATCACAGTACATTATAACACATGTTTTAATGCCCTATCTTTTATGTAGCTTCAAATATATAAAATAATAAAATTGAACTGCATTTATTTTTTTTCCTACTCCAGTTCTTAAAAGCTGTGTAAATTCAATCTTAATTCTATTTATTTATTTACTTTCAAAGTATACATGGAGCACCTGATTCCTGATCATAACTACAGAGAACAAATGGTTTAATGGTACTTGAATAGATCAAATCCTTCCAGTTTTGAATTTGCATTTTATCATGGAATTAAGCTGCATTGCACAATTTCCATTTTCTCTATAATTAAATGTGGAAGTTAAATTAGGACCGCAGATGTTCAGAAAGTTCAGCTTGGGATCCACTCCAAACTTCGTATTTTCAATGTATTTTAAGCTTAGTTTCCATTAATTTTTGAGTATGAAAATTTTGTTGTGGATATAGGTGTACCTTTAGTTTAAGTCACCACTCCACATACCTAGCCTTCTCCCCCTTCTTCCCCAATCCACCAAGGGCGCACTTCAGAAATACAATGACAATTCATTAGTGGTATATGATACTAAATACTGTGATTTTTGGAAAAAGCAAATATACCAGCTGTCGAAGCCATAATTTACTAAGGTATGCTAGCTACCTAATGAAAAATTCTGATTCAAAGGCTCCTAAGAAAATATTTTATGGGGAAATGAACTTGATTTTTATAATGAGCAACGTAAAGGATATAAGAGCCACTTAAAAGCAAAGCTAAAACATAGAATTGCCAGTGACACATGGGAGCATGATGATATGACAGGAAAAACAAAGGACGAAACATGATTTAAGAACTTCTATTTATAGCTGAAACACTTCATACTATATAGATGATAAAGGAGACCCCAAAGGAAATGTAAGAAAGAAAAATCTTCTGATAAACCTCACACTTGTTGCTCTGTGTGGGGGAAAACACATCTCAGAAAACCTGGTCTTTACAGTCATATGAGAACATGTAACCAACAGTGACATGAAGAAGAAATTGTTGGCTGTTATCACGACTGATAGAAAACTATTACTTCTAATTTAGTTTCGTCTCTGTACACATATTTCTTCCTCTCTGTATATTAATTCATCAGCCACGATTATTTACCAGCATGAGGACAAGTAAAATTAAGATAACCCTTCAACTGAATTCAGAAACCATATCTTGTTCAACACCAAAGAGATTTTTTAAATATTACATTCCCAACTCAGAGTGAATTTCAAATAGTTTTGGATGACAAATTCACATAGGCTTATAATAAAGTTGGCATCTCAGTCTTTAGATGTACTATGCCTAGATGAACCTATTCTTTGCTCATGACATTTACTCAAGATCATTAACCAAATTAAGTTTTCTGGTCCCATCGCTCATCATTGTTTCTTACAAAACATGCATATGAGTTGTATGGTTTCTCTGATCAGGGAGAAATACCTCTAACAGTTTTCTCTTTTAAAGAGCTACATTTAATGCAGGGAAAAAAAAAAACAACCCTGTTTGTTCTATATTTCAACATATTCTACTTAAATACATTTTTATACAGCCTTCTGAATATAAATATAGACAAGAAATACAGTTGCAACTCTTGCAACAGGTAGAAAGAAACTCTAGAAGGCAGGCATAAAAATACAAAGTCAAGAAATAGAAATATGATCACTTCCAGGACAGCAGGGCACTAACTACCCATACAGCACACCTCAGCTTGCAAAGTTTGTGAGAAAACTCTTAGATTAACATATTGAAATTAAACATAGACTCTGCTTTTGCTACTCACAACACGTACTTAATATGAAAATGGAACATAGACTACAATTCAATTAGCACAAACTCAGATTCAGTTGAAATATTTTAGAGCAGTTTCCATAAATACAGCAGCATTAGCTGTGAAGTCTGTGGTTAATCTCACATACAATTTAAGAGGCATCAATGCATCTTTTGTAGAGTACATGCTTTAACAATTATAAATGCAAGTCCTGGGCTGACCTTGGCCCTGGCGGACCCTAGGAGTGAGGCAGTTTCAAAGGGGAAAAGTAGGTTTAGATATTGGTAAGGAAAAGTACATTCCACTCTAGTTCGGGTCTGGTTTACGGCCTTTCTTTAGAGGGTTTTTGTGTAGGTATTAGCTATGTTTCCTTTAGTGAGCTGGTTCGGAGCAGTGGTGCCGCTTAGAAAGCAGTTTCTTGACTGTCGCAACTTACTGAGCATAGCCTCAGTTTCCAGAGTGGTTTTGGTATGTTGGAACTCGGTTCCTTTTGGAGGAAAATAAACAGAAGCTCTTTTCCAAAAGTGCTCCAATGTTTAATGGGGAAATTAAGATCCAAACCACAGGGTGGGCTGTGCCATGACTAAGCCCTCCAGTACCTGCTGCTGCCTTTTTCCTTCAGAAAGCTTTGCATCACAAGTAGTTGAAATGCTCTCCTCAGAAGGTGAAATTCAATCTGAAATAAACTCCCACTGCCCCATGTAGCGGGATATGTGAGAGGCCTCAGCACAACCTACTTCTATCTACTGATCCACATATTTGCACCAAATTGCTTGCTAAATTCAGCCTAGCTGTTGTGGAAATTATAAATAAATCACAGTAATATAAAGAAGCCAGTGAGTTAGGCTGGCTCTTATTAGAGCAGAGATGTGAAAAGATGACTGTAGAATATGTGCTCTGTTTCTTTGCTCAGCTCAAGAGCAACAAATAATGAAGGAACTTTGGAAAAGTTAAGAGAGATTTACCAGTTTGCTAGCCTTTGATTGTTGTTTTGCTGAATTTTTCAGAAACAAATTGATAAAAGCCACCAGCCTTATTCCATATTTTTCCATCCAGAGTAGAGGAATATTTTATTCAAAGATACATATCTTTATTCGATTTGTGTAAAACGAGGAAAGTTATAGTCCGTATAAAAGATCACAATACTGGGGATACTGGCTCAAAATCAAAACTCTTTGTTTAGAGACTTTCTAGCTTGCTTTTTTTTTTCAAGATGTACAGCATGGAGGCTTTGTACACTATTGTTTGTGTAGTACAGGTGGAATTAAGTGATGCATCAACTTGTGGCCAAAATCCAATAATGCATAGAGTTTTATGCATGTGAATTATTCACAAATCCAAATATGGATTTATATTCAGCTGGAGAAGCAGGGTGATTGAGGGGGAATGCCAGCAAAGCTACGAGTCAAGGAAATCCATCCCCAGAGACATTAGAAATATTTTTCTGTCTCTGTTCTCATTCTCTCTACTATAAAAAGGGCTATGAATACTAATCTTTGGAGAAAACCATAATGATTAATTTTTATTTCCATAACTTGAAAATATAGTATATAGTCTTAATGTATAATTCCAAACATTTGATACTGTGCATGTATTTTCAATAACCTACATACTAATGTATGTATGCAACATATACATGCAGATTAATTATTTTTGATAATGGTAATAATCATATTACCAAAGAAATAGTTTGAAAGGGTTTTTTTGAAAACAGGTAAGTTAGGGTAAAAACAGGTTATACTGTCCTAAAAAAAAAAATAAGAAAAAAAAAAGAAAGAGAAAAACACAGATGATTACAGAGTTGCCTAGGTAGCAAGCCCCTGCAATCAGACACAGACATTCAGGAATGTTTCCTCAATCCTTACTCAGTAGTTAATTTCTCTAGTATTAACAGTCAAACTATCCCCCTCTGCATCCCATACCATCATCCTTTCTTGATGGAATTCTGTCCAAAACCTTCACTGCTTTAGAAAAATAGAGAATATAATTTTCAAAACCAGCCACTTCAATATTTTCATGCAGGATAATAAGATTCTCACCATAGTTATTATGTTCCTGATAAATACCATCTTCTTGAGACGTAATGGCACTGTGTACTATTTTTATGTGTGCTCCAAAGTAACTGGTATTAAGAAGTGGTTCTGTATTTCTCTATTTACTATAATTTTAATATTCTGTTGTTTTCCTCTGGTGTATCATATTCACTCCACTTTCCCATTTCAAGCAACAATGGATATAATTTCTGTCTCATTTTCTTCTTAGGCCAGGAACAGATACATTCTGGGAAATATTTGGAGGGATTCATCAGTATTTCTTTGTCCTGTTGCTGTACTCTTTACATTGGTCCTGTGCTCTTGACTTACTCTGAATAAAGGATACCAAGTTACATGGACTCATCAAATAAATGTGTTTCTAAGTTTAGTGATGCTTATTTTTCCTTTACTCTCTGTTTTTTTTTGTTGATCTTATTTGTGTTTATATTGCACAAGGCAGAAGAGAGATGTAAAATTTTGTCAATATTTTTGCCAATCTGTCAACTTCTTTAATTTCCTGAAAATTAATCTAATCATTTGATCCCCTATGCAAAAACACTACTCCCAGCAGCTCAGGACAGAATCCCAGTTACCATTGCTAATCATATCATCCTTCATTTTTTCCCTTTCTGAATCCTAATCAGATGAACATTTTCAGCATCACCATGGTTGTCTTACATCATTACCACCCTACCTTTTTTTCAAACCTACCCTTCTCTAGCTTGGTTGTACCTTGACTGTGGCATCATTTTAGGATCTATGTGGCCTTTGCAGAGTGACTGCATTTTCTGGACTGTTCTACCCCTTTCCCTTGACTAAAGCACATCTGAAAACTCATTTCTTCAATGACACTTAAGGAAATCAGTTGACTTTATTGCTTACATATTAATTTTGTTTAAAATATACATGGAAGATGGGGTAAATTGTTGTAGGGAAAACTTTAAGAACATTAAAAGCAAGCGTGGAAATTGATGAGGGGGAGATACAAGAAACAGCTTAATCTACAGAAACCCATTTGAGGAACAGATGTGCAGTTAATGCATTACACATGATAATACTTGCATCAGTGTATGTTGCTGATTAAGACCAAAGATGCAGGCAACATCTTGTCTAACAGGACAGGATACCTATCCTACACAGCACAAGTATAACTTTGGTCCTGTCTTCTTTCCAACGTACCAGTAATGACTAGGTAGGAACACAAATGGTACAAATTTGCATTTTGCCTTGCAGTCACTGTAGGTAGCTGAATAGAAAAACTGATTACAAAATAAAGCATGGGTTTGGAATTTTAATTTCTTTTCTTTTGCCTCTCCATGTATAAGTATAATATATGAAGGTTCCTGCCTTCTCCCTCTGCCTCCCTATCACAGGGATTGCCCTTTTTTACTCCTCTTACTTTGCTCAAGTTCTGGCTCACTTTAGTTTCAAGTGCACTTCTGCACGTGAATAAATACAGAGAAATGTGATTTTGTGGAAAATGAGTTTGGCTTAATATCTTCTTTAGTGTTTCTGTTTTAACAGGACCCTGTTCCTAAGAGCAGAGATGCTAGTCTTCACATCCTTCACTGATTTCAGGATAGATAATAACATTCTGACTGTAGCTTAACATGTTTACATTCTGCCTGTAACTCTCCTAGCAGTTCCCCTTCTGCCTTAGTTTTACTGTCCAAAAATATCATTGCAAAGTGTTTCTAATATAATGGCAAAGTGAGTCTGCACTGTTAAAGAACTGTTGTGCTCTATTGCACAAGTGGCTGTGTTTCAGTGACTGGATAAATGATCCATATCTCTATATGTATAAGAGCATGTGTATGTATCTATGCACACATGTACAAGTACAGAATAAAAAATGCATTCCTTACTTTATATAAAGATGCAGGAAGGTTTTAAGTGTTTTTTTTTTCTGTAACATTTTAGCAAAGTTTGAACAAAAACACACTTGCAAAGAAATGAAAATCACATTTGTAATTTTCACTTACAGTGGTACTAAATATATATTTAAAACTTTCCTCCCCAAGCTAGTTCAGCATTCCCAGGGAGGGTTTAAAGATGTGAGTAATGTGCAGAGCAGTAAAGAAATGTCGTGGGAGTGTATAAATCTGCATGACCCTGGATATATTCCAACTACTGCCCTGTAATGTGCTCCAGCAGCTGCTGGCAAAGCTATCGGTTACTTCTTGAAAGTCACCTATTATAATCCTGATTCCACAGTACTACTTCATGCAGCCAGTTGCTGAAGCAATTTATGTATTGGACTTTCAGACTGGATATAGCCAGTCCAATTTGCCTCTTTCCTTGGCTGCATGGCAGCAAAAAAACGTGTAATCCGTAGCCAGGAAACAGATAACTTGGAAAATGGATTGCAAAGTTTAGAGCAGAAAGGATAGAAGATAAGTATGGTAGTTTTTAGTAAGCGAACAGAAGAAAAGGGAAAAACCCCCACAAACCATACCAACAACCAACCCAACAAACCAGAGACAGAAAAACACAGGAAGAGATAAACAGTATAAATAAAGAAGGCTGCAATTTTCTCAACAATGGAGATAAAGAAGATCTGTAGGTTAGCTAACTTTTATAAGAGCCTCAAATGAAGTAACAGTAGAGCCAGATTCCTTTTTTGACCCTTCTCATAGGGCACTGTTCATTAATTCAAATTAAACCTCCCAGAATAAGTACAATCTCCTAGTCTGCTGCCAGTTTGTCTCACATGAATTTGCCCTGGCAGCTGAGCACTGTCTCTCAGGCTTTCTTTTCCTAATATTACCTGTCAATTAGTCTCTCTCCAGCTTCTAATAAAATGGGGTTAACTGTTCCCTAAAAAGCACAAAGCCACCCTGTTACAGATCATCAATGTGGCAACCCAGCAACGTGATTAATTTTGAGATCCACCAGAAAATTGTTAAGAACCACCTGGTGACCAAAAAAGGTAGCTGATTGGGCTTGTAGCGTATACCACATTTGGGTCTTTTTCCCTCCTCTTTCAGTAATTTTAAATGTTTTTACTTAGAAGATGAAGAACAATAGAAAGGCATTTCATCCTAAATGAAGCTGGCATTTAAAAACATCCAGCACTATGTCTATACAAAATGACTCAAAGAAATAAATACCTGATATCTTTTAAATATTATTTTTCTGGGGTTTTGGGGGGTGTGTGTTTTATTTAATTTTGTTTTTCAACTGTCCAACACCATCTGTATTGCCAGTAAGTAAGGAAAGGAAGACAGACAGTGTTGCCAAGCTACTAACTGGAAGAAACTTGAGACTCCTGAAGGAAGGAGGGAGGTGACCTTGAAGTGCAACTATTGCTTGTGGTGAGTGGAGTTTAGCAGGGAGAAAGTTCTTATGCTCTAACAGAATATTTATCTGTCTCTCAAGGTTTCTTTCTTGAAAAGTAATGTGTTTAGATAATTTACTAATTTCTTTTTCTGATAATCCATAAAAAATAGTGAAAGTAACAGACACTGCATTAAAAAAGTAGACAAAAAAGCTAAAAAGATGGATAATTTCCTGTATTCGTGTGCCAGTTTTGCAATTTTTTTTCTTTCTGAGAATGAATTTAATGGGATTTCTGAATATGTGAAGGACTTGTAGGATTTGAGCTTATCCTATAACATGAAAGAAATTATAAATATTACAAAAATAGCCATAATTTTATGCTTTGAAGTATGAACTTCTCTGCTCAGCTGCCTGTGCTCTTTTCTTTCTCTTTTTTTTTTTTGCACAGCAACTGGCCAAGGCTTTTTTTAAAATGAATTCTCATCTCCTTCTTCAGTATTGTTATCAACTTGCTGTGATCTCTGGACAAAGAACATGTTAGAGAAATATGTGGCTGAGAAATATCTTGATCATTCTTTGGCAGAAGTAGTTATCCCATAGTAAGTGGAACAAATATGGAGAGCTATAAGCTTAAGGTTTTGGAAGCAGAAAGCATAAAAAATTCGTTTCTCTGCTTCTGTCACAATGCTCAGGATAGCAGAGGAGATACATCTTTAAGTTCCACAGAAATATAGTCTATGTCCTGGCAGTGCAGAATTGTAAAAGATATTTCAAAGTAGTTGCACTTAATTTATGTGCCAACAGGGATCCTGTAACAGCTGGACAACATTTTTCAGCCAAATCTATTTAAGGCAGCACTTTATTTTAAGGACTATTAAGTAAGTAGGTGAAACTGGTTTTGTCTTAAACTGTTACAAAGGTCTCTTGGAAGATCTAAGGTCTGCTCTGCTGTAATGAGCAAACCTTGGTAATCTATTTAGCAGATTAAATAGCTTTAAATGGATTTAAAATTATAACAGCAAAATATGTTTGTTTGTTTGTTTGTTTTTTATATATTATTCCTGTATACTTCTTAATATTTTACAGACAAAAAAAAAATTTACCTAAAAGAGAGAAAATCTGCAACTGCAGACTAAATTCTTTCTTTCTATTTGTTGAGGCCTCATTCATATCAACTTTGCTTGACAGACATGATGTACTTCTTGTACAGCGTGATGCCTTTTGGAAACATGAGGAGGTCCACAAACCCATTATTCATGTTGGTTCAAGATGCTCACATTACAAAGAACATGTTTTATCTTCTTGCTTTTCCTAGTTAAGTTAGCCAAAGACTAGCACTATATCACGTCATCCTGCTGACTGTATTACTTAAGTGCCTGTTTTCATACTGTCCTTAATAATCCTCTCAAAAAGAAGAAATTATCTTCAAATGTTACTCTGGAAATTTTACTTTTAAAGTTTTGAATGACTTTCAACTGGTCTCTTAGCTAGCATTTGTACTGAATATCCAAGCATAAGGAATCCTCCAGGTAGAGAAGATGCTTATAAGAACCACAGATGAAAACTTTGTCAGTAGTATATTTGAATGCATGAAGGGTTCTCAGAGACTTCTTGCTTTGTCAGAATATAGATTACCATCATTCAAGTCTAGAGTTTTATTCCCCTGTGCCTTTTGGCTAGGAGCATATTGCCACAGACAATGCTTTTAGCATAGTATAGACCCTAGCTTGATACCTATAATGTTTGTTCAGTGATGGATGGATGAATGAATTGGTGATTTTGTGTTAGTATGTTGGTTTTATTACTGTCATTATGTTATTTGGGAATATTTTTCCTCTTTCCCATTTTAAGGTGGTCATTTTATACGCAGTGTTTCATGCTTCAGCTCAAGCAGTTAGATTACTTTAGCAGTTTTCATCAGTGCTGCACCTTACCTGCAGTTTTAATCCACAGGGATGAGACTGAATCATGCTTTACACTATCACTTCCTAATCAAACAGCAGTGCAAAACATGGGACAATCAGGTGAATGTAATATTCTGGATTACATTTAATTCTTGAATATTCTGCAATATTCAAGAGGTCACACTGGACAATCACAGTTCTTTCTGGTCACCTTTCCCATAAACATACACTGCTGGGAGGTTTTGCTTCAGTAAGCATCAGTTTTTCTTTCCCTGTCAGAAAGTCAGGCATAGTGGGTATTGCTGGCAGAGTGACAGCCACTCCTAAGCCAACTAGTGTCCAGTAAACTCACATTTGAAATACTTTATATTACCTACTCTTGGTAAGTTATGCTTTGTAAAGGAAAGACAAAAGAACTCTGTCTCTTTAGACAGAAAAGGCCAAACATTGAACAAAGGCTGGCAAGAAACCCAGAAGACAGTGTTACTGCAGTCATGCCCTTTGTTGTTATTGGGCTAAGGAAGGCCAAGTTTGATAAGATTTGGCTCTTACCTCTATTTCCTAGGGGAAAGAAACACTCCTAGTCTAGCCCTTCTCTTATAAGGGAGCCACCTGCTATTCAGCAAGTAGCAAATGATTCACTCCTCTACACTGGGCCTAAGTTTATAAGTGGTACATGCTTACTCTGGGTGGCTCTGTGAAAACTTTTCTGCACAAGATTAGAAGACAGAGATTCTCTTTCAGTAACTCTCTCTGCATGGTGACAGCTCCCCAAATAGTGGCCTCTTTCCCATGCACCACCCTAGCCTCACTATTATTCAGTTTTAGCTGCTCTTTCAGCATTCTGTTCAGCATTTCTTTCAGTTATTATTCAGTTCAGTTGAGTTCAGTATTTGTCCTTGATTCACAACTCAAATAGGCACTGAGGTAGTCTTGCAGGATATCCTTAGATAAGTGATCTATTGAGCTATTTTATGATAAAATAGACAGATGTGAATGGATAAAAAGACAGATAGAGAAAAAGATAAATATCGCTATTTATAGATATGCACCAGCTTCCATGGTGCAATTCAATAAATGCTTAAGAGAAACAAGAGATAATTAAATATACCATCATGTCATGTCTGATAATCCAGCAAAATGTTTCAGCCAGGAACCATCTTCCTAGATCTGTTATTCAAATAGAAACCAACAAATTATGGTAAGCACTCTGTCAGAAAAGTTCTTTCCCCTGATATTTTAAGATGATTCCACATGATGGTAGTCAAGACACTTCCATTTCTGGAACTGACAGATATTTATGCATTTAATGTATTTTGGGATGTCTATTCCAGTTACAATGTGAAAGGATTGATGTCCTGTCTGACAGTTTCTAAAAGCATGTTATAAAGTCAAGCCTTGAGCCTTGATGGGACTTTGTGTCCCATTCTACAGTCAATGTCTGACCTCTCTTCACTGGGGATGCAATCTTAGTGCTTTCCCCCAGGTCTGGTTTGGTTAGCTGCATGAAACTAGTGCTCAGGAAGGCGGTGGAGAAGTGACATCTTTAAAACACCATGCTGCCAGACAGCTACTTGGCTTGAAACTGGAACTGAGAAGAGAACAGTTATAAAAGAGAGGTCTCATCTTTTCTGTGGAGTACATGAAAGCAATGTTTGACAACATAGAAAAAGGGAGCGAGGCTGGGTTGGCAGAACAAGTTGAGTTGTTTTAAGAGGAAGCTGCAGCACTCATTATTCCGTTAGGAACAAACTATTTCAAAAACTCCAGGAAAAACTGCAGTTTTTCTTCAATTCTTTGTCTGTATAAACAGGCCAAACACAAACGCACTAAAGTGAATAGAATCTGCGCTCTTCAGTTGAAACACTGAATGCACTTTGGTGTTTTAGTTTAACTTGTTTTATCCATTATTATTGAATAGCTTCCTATTCATCATTAGCTTCTTTCTGTTGTTTTGTAGAGTAATTCTTCATAGTTAAACTGTACAAGGAGAACCTGTCCCACTGCTTTTAGGGACAGGATAAAATAATGTGAACAGCAGGAGCAGCCATAGTTCAATTAGCAACACTGGCAACTTCTTTGGAATGGCAACGTTGCTAGAGCCAAAGAGCTCTCCGGCACTGAAGTGCCTCTTGTGTAGAGTCCTTGGTACAGTTTTGTAGAATAGTATGACAGACAACAAAATGGGTAACTAAGTTGGGAAGCTGAAAACACAGCACAAAGCTCTTCCACACTGTGGGACTGTGCTGAAAGATTTTCTCAACAAGAACAGCAAGAGTTTGCTCGGCAATGTATATACCATTTGCTGCTTTCAGTACATTCATTAAAGAAAGTCTGTCTTTTTGTTAGGTTTTTAGATTACTTTTTCTTTTAAACCTCTGTTCCTGTAAATGTGGGTTTGTTTTGAAGTGTAGCCAAGTTTCTTGGTTTCTTATACCTCTGTTGTCATTTCCCTCCTTGCTGAATGTATGATGAACTGTGTTTCTGGAGCAACTTCTCAATAACACAACTCCATCAGAGATTTTACTTTAAGAGTAAATAAATTTCCAGAATGTCTTTTCATGAGAAAATATGGTTGTGAACACTGGTCTCATGAAATAGAATTTATGTGAAGTAATCTGCATAAAGTCTTCCAAACCGTATCTCTTCCATAATTAATATGTTGACATTTTACAAGGAAGGAAGGATTATCTTTGTATAAAGCCATTGTCAGTGAAACTAATTTTAAGTTCTGTTCCCAGCTCCTACTCCAGATTCCCATTGTGATACTGGGTAGGTCAATCTTTGTGACTCTGTTTTTTAAGCAGTGAGATATTAAGCAATTTTTAAATTCTTTGTTGTTGGAAGGTTAAGTTAATCACATTTTTTTTAAGTTGTCCACACAGTATAGCAATCAGTAAAGAAGAGTTTTAAAACATTATACCTCATCTCCTTAAAGGGATGAAATCGTATGAAAATTAAGTTCCTCCAGGTACCCTAAAAACCATCTGAATTCTGTGCTCAGTTCTGAAACAAAGGTCTACAATGTGGCCTACACCAGCATGATTTCAGACAGAAACGCCTGTAGGTAGATTAGGGTATGGCGACCGGAAAACCTCGGCCTGTAACGGAAGGTAGGCGTGGCGAAAGGAGCAGGATGTGCAAGTATCGTGCGAGTTCGTACGGGACAAGACGACTATATAAGGCTGTTGCGCAGTTAAATAAACGCCATTTGTTGCATCCTCACCTTGGTGTCAGTGCTCAATGGCCCTGGGGTGCGAATAGCCTCAGGCCAGCCAGCAACCGAACGGAGCTTGCCGCAGACAAGCAGCAACAAATGGTGACCCTGACGTGATTGCTGGACTGGTGGACCTCAGGCAGTCGGAGTGGGTTCGCGAGCCATGGAAACCTTAATAAAGGTGATTTCGTTACTGGGCGGGGAGTTTAAGATTTCTGTGAAATCGAAAGACGTAGTCCAGTGTGCGGATTGCCTCATTAAAGAGGGGGCGGTGGCAGGACTGGCTGATAGTTTACAGCCGAATACCTGGGAGCTGTGCTCGATGAAGCTCACTGAGCGAGCTACGGCAGCGGGTTCTGCCAAAGAATTAAAAACATGGGGAGTTATCTTGTGGCTGCTACGGGCTGCGCGGGAGGACTGGGCGACATGGGATGCGGCTCGGACGTGTTTACATGGAGTCTACCCTGACCAAGACAGAAGTGGTAGTGGTGAAACTCCTCCAACATATACTCTCTGAGAGAGGAATTAAATATGACGAAGCTGCGTTAAAGCAGTTACTGTTTTGGGCAAAAGATAAAGGACATTTTACAACCTTTAATGATGTCTTTGAAGTGCCTTTATGGGAGAAGATTGGTGACTCTCTCTGGAATGCGGTGTCAAGTGGTGATAAGGAAGCCTTTAAATTGTCTGCTATATGGAGGCTGGTTAGCGAAGCGTTAGAAAGAATAAAAGCAGAGAGAGAAGTCACACATACAGCTTTTATGGCTTTAGGACTGCAAGCGCCTACTACTCCCTCACTGTTTGCAGGACCAACACCTCCCATGGCCCCGGTGGCTGTACCAGTGGCAGCTCCTTTATCACCGTGGGTACGGACGGCTCCGAAAAAAGCTGAGGAGCGGGGAGCGAGTAAAATAGATACAGATCCATCAGAACCGATAGTGCGCCCTAAAACACGAACTCGATTTGAACTAATTGATTCAGACGCTGAACAGGAGACTTGGCAGAAACCCCCTCCAAAACCCCCTCCCTCTCATTGATCTCTCTATGGATGAGGCTGAGCAGGAGGACAAGAAGGAGGGTAAACATGCTTCGTACCCACCTTTACCGGATTCGCCATTTACGGAGTCAGCAGTACCAGAGTCACAAGGACTTAAAGGACTGTTACCATCACGAAATGGACACGAACTTGACATGACAGAGCTTGGTAGACGACTGGAAGAATTAAAGACGGAATTGCAGCAGCATCGTTCAGCCAACGCCTCGGGACACGTGACTACGTCTCCCCCAAAACCCCCCTCTGTGTTCGGGACAAGTATTAGGGCCACCTCAACCTCCTTTACAACTCCCTACTCCACCTTTAGATCAGGGCGGGGGGGGAGGTTTGCGTCCATCTGGTAATGTGGGAGGTGAGGGAGAGGGTCAGCGTCCGCCTGCGTATACAGGGGAAGGAGGGGGAGGTGAGGGAGGAGTGAAATGGAAAGGGGTCATTCGAGATGCATTATTAGAAGGAGTTGTGATTCCACAAGCATATCCAGTGATTGTGGGTGCGGGTCCTGAGGGAGGAAATATTTGGCAACTGTTGGATTGGAGGGTTGTGGGAGAAGCATTGCCACTATAGTTGGCGAGGGACAACACAGGTGAGGACTGCAGAGGGGTTGTTGCAGGGATTGCAAATCGTAACCCCACCTTAACTGAGCTAATGGATGGTTGTGAGAAAGTAGGAACCACCACATTTCAGATGGAGTATTTAGCAAAATCTTTTGCGGCGGCAATTAAGGTAGTTCATCGTTGTTATACATACGAACAGGAAGGTCACTTTAAGAAAAACTGCCTTAAGAAGTTGAAGCTGAGTGGGAGAGATAACTCTGTTTTGATGTGTCATTGCTGTGGGAAGCTAGGGCATTTTGTGAAGCTGTGCAGGTCTCAGTATAATGCTCAAGGTCAGCTGATAACAACCAGCTGCAGAGTACAGGGAAACTGGAGAAAAACGGGGGGGGAACTGTGTGCTGACACAAATGAATCTTCCCAACCAGTTCCAGGCCTAAACAGTTAACTCACAGCCCGAAACGCAGGGAGCGCAGGACTGGTGTTTCCACGCAGGGTTAACCTGCGCGGCTGCCAAGCCTTGGATCTGTGGCAAACAGGGATAATGCTAATGCTGATTGTCAAAAGATCATTGAAGCTTTACCTGGAAAAACAGATTTGAATGCTATGATAAAGGCATGTGCAAAAGTGGGTACTGTGGACCATAAGGCTCAAGTTATGGCTGCGGCCATACTTGGGGCTTACGTCGTCACAATTGCAGCCTCTATTCCAATTATTAACAGGGGACACAACTTTAACAGCACCACGACACACTACTTCAGAGGTACAGCAACTGATTACAGAAATAGAAAGCAGGCTACATTCCAAATTTGTACATCGTATTGATTTGAATCAGGAAATACAAATTATCACTTTGTTTGATAGGCAAATTCTGTATGCAATAATTGGTCAATGGAATTCAGAATGATCAGATTCGTTACAGAGCTATTGGCACAGATTATTCATCAAAGGACGGATGCGATGTCGGGAGCTTGTGGTCAGAGATCCCTGCATCACTAACCGTTCCTATTGCAGCTCAATATTTTGAGTGGTGTATGGCTAATAGCTTTGCTTTGCAAACAGCTATGGAGAATTTCTCGGGACAGGTTGTTTACCACTTGCCCTCCCATCCTGTTATAAAATTGAGTGTGGAACTTCCAATTGCCACGGGAGTGTTGTGCGCAGACACTCCTGTGGATGGAATTACCATTTTTACGGATGGATCTGGGAACACAGGCAAGGCGGGCCTTGTCTGGTATTCTGATGGCAAGTGGGAATCTATGGTAGTACAACAAAAGGGTTCACCTCAGGTGGTAGAATTACGAGCTGTATTAAAAATATTTCAGAATTTTCCCATTCCCTTTAATTTGATTGCTGATTCAGCATATGTAGCTGGCATTATAAAGCAATTGGATAGATCTGTTACAGAGCATATATGTAATCAGTGTGTTTTTGAATTGCTGCGAGCTCTGTGGCAAGAAATTCAAATCCGAACTGCATTGTTTTATGTTTTACATGTAAGAAATCATACTAATTTGCCTGGGTTTATTGCAGAAGGCAATGCTCGAGTGGACTCTTTGGTTTTTCATCCTAAAACAACAATTTGTACCAGAGTGGAAGCAATAGCACAATTGCTTATCAAAGTACATAAAAGGATTACAGACATTACCGGACTAGACTCAGATGCTATCTATTTACCTATCAGAAAGGAATATCTACAGTGGTTAACAAATCAGTCAACTCTTTTTCAAATGGCCTTACAGGACTTTACTGGACAATTGTTAACACATTTGCCAAGAGATAAAAAGCTACAGTTTATTTGAGAACAGCATTGTGAAGAAAAACCTATCAGATCAGAGATACCTGTGACTGGACTAACTGTTTTTACTGATGCAGGAAAGCGATCACATTCAGCAGTTATTACCTGGCAAGAGGATGGACAATGGAAACATTGTAAATTCTCAGGACAAACTGAGGACTCATTGCAGACACTTGAATTTTTTGCGATATATCAGGTTTTTGTAAAATGGAAGGATTTACCTGTCAATATTGTAACAGACTCTCTTTATGCAGCAGGCATTATAAATCGAATTGAAAGAGCTTTTATACGACCAATAAGAAACATGCGACTTTACTCCATTTTGCTACAGTTGCATCAAGCAATAAACCTCAGAGAGATACCTTATTTTGTCACCCACATTCGTAGTCATCAGTTTGATCAAGATTTGAGCATTGGAAATAATAAAGCAGACACACTTGTGTCCTATACGCAAATATCACCAAATTTATTTGAACAAGTACACCTATCCCATCAATTCTTTCATCAATCAGTGAAAATGTTAGCAAAACAATTTCACCTCACCATGACACAAGCACGTGAATTAGTTAGTGTTTGTCTTAGTTGTCAGAAAATTGGCATGGGAATTGGAATAGGGGTAAATCCTCGAGGATCGAGTGCGTTGCAACTGTGGCAAATGGATGTTACTCACATTGCAGAATTTGGAAGGTTCAAATATGTTCATGTATCTGTTGATATGTTTTCACATGTAATATGGGCAACAGCACAAACTGGGGAAACAGGTCGTCATGTCAAACGACAATTACTTGCTTGCTTTGCAAGTCTTAGGATTCCACAACAACTTAAGACTGATAATGGACCAGCATACTGTTCATAAATTTTTCGTCAATTTTGTCAACTATGGGGTATTACACATGTCACTGGGATTCCTCATTCGCCTACGGGTCAGGCGATTGTGGAACGTGCTCATAGTACATTGAAACAGCTTCTGCAAAAACAAAAAGGGGGAGAGGTGACTGAACCTTCTGAGAGACTTGCAAAAGCTGTTTATGTACTTCACCATTTAACTTTAGCAGGAGATAAGGAGCGACCCCCAATTGTAATACATTGTGAGGCAGTTTGACAGGGAGCAAGCTATGTGCAAAACAAAGGCGAAGTGTGGTATAGGGAACCAGGTATTAACGAATGGTTGGGACCAGGGGAACTATTACTAATGGGTCGAGGTTTATGCTTCTGTCTCTACAGGCGCAGGAGTACGGTGGATTGTCTCTAAGAGGATGGTTAGCCGCGTTGTTAAAGGGAATAGCTTATGTAGTTGTGATTATAGTTATCATAGGGATCTGCGTGGGTTGTGTTAAGACAATCATTGAGAATAGTATATGGAAGTAGTGAGATAATAAATCTAACTACTTCCAAAGGGGGAAATTGATACCGGATGGTTTAGCAACAGTTTAGCAAGAGTAGGCCTCAAAGTAGGCTCTAAAAGGCCTGCTCTATGTTACCTTTAAACAGAATCAGCTTTCCTGTCAGTAATTTTCCTTTCAGCTAGAATAATAGAGAATAACAGTATGTTCTGAATCAAACTGCATGTTTTGTAGATAGAGTTTACTTATGGGAATGTTTATAATAGGCATTATCCTACTTGTGTTACCCTGTTTGTTTGCATGTTTGCAGAGAACTGTGCAACGAATGGTCAATACAGCCTTTTTGGCACAACAACAGAGAGCAGGATTTATGGGTAACCAAGGCTGGGATTCTCCGACCGGGCTCTGTGAGACACAGGGAACCAGGTTCCAAAGTACCTGTGGGGGAAGCCGAAACAGCACCAGCCCCGACCTTCAGACGTGAGGAGTCATGACAGTACAGAGAGTCTGGTAAAGCAGCGGGGCGCCAAGAAAGATGAGGAACGGCGACCGTTGCTGAGTGAAACAAAAGCTTTGAACAATGCGTTCATGATTAGCTTGCTTTTGCTTTGCATCTCAGGAGTTGCAGGGGAATCTATCTTACTGGAGAACCTGGGCTCAGGATGTTGTATCCGCCAGCTACGCTTACGCTTTGACGCAAGGCTCCAGAATCAGCGATACGCTTTACTTCGCATGACTTGAAGCATGGGGAGGGGGAA
The DNA here is from genome assembly GCF_013368605.1 of Nyctibius grandis. NCBI lineage: Eukaryota > Metazoa > Chordata > Aves > Nyctibiiformes > Nyctibiidae > Nyctibius > Nyctibius grandis. The sequence continues at coordinate 29,570,682 of NC_090659.1, forward strand.
ATGTAGGTAGATTAGGGTACGGCGACCGGAAAATCTCGGGCTGTAATGGAAGGTAGGCGTGGTGAAAGGAGCAGGATGTGCAAGTATCGTGCGAGTTCGTACGGGACAAGACAACTATATAAGGCTGTTGCGCAGTTAAATAAACGCCATTTGTTGCATCCTCACCTTGGTGTCAGTGCTCAACGGCCCTGGGGTGCGAATAGCCTCAGGCCAGCCAGCAACCGAATGGAGCTTGCCGCAGACAAGCGGCAACAAACGCCATCTGCAGAGATTCTGCAGGTTGTAGCATTTGCTTCCATATGAATGGGCATGTCAGTAGGGCACACGAATGCAAAAAGTTGGTGCTTTGGAGCAGGAAGGAGTTTTAATTGCTTAGAAGGTGGGACCTTAAAAACATTTAATAAACCTTTTTACAAATGCTAATTAGTCACCTTTGCTCTAATTGACTATTTTCACATTTCAGCAATAGGTTTAATTCTGCCAAATAAGTCACCAAATAAGTCATGATCTATATCTATTAGAATATTATCTAAGACAATACATTAACTAAATTGAAGCATATTTGAGAGAGAACAGAGCGGGCTTTTTTTTGGTAAGGTGTTTCTAAATGGGATATGAGCTAGGCAGAAAATGAAGGTTTAGAGACAACATTTCTGTAGAAATTCATACTTTACAAGTAAAAATGTATTTTTATCTTGTCTTCAGACAAGATTTGGCTCTAATTCACTTCAAGCTGGAACACAGAATATAGTATAAAGTACGGAATTGTATTATGATTGATACTTTCCATACAGGATAGCATTTAACTTAGCAAATTTTACAGTTCAAAGTTGCTGGAATAAAACATCTACATTCAGCAGCAGTTACCACAAAAAGAAACTTCAGCTATGTTAATTTCCAGTGTAATTTTTTAAATTATTGAAGTGTCTCAGATAAACATATGTTGTAATTGTGGGGTACTGTTGATCCTTCAGGTGATGACTACAGTACTGCTTTTGATACGGACTTTCAGGCAGTTATGAGGTTAAAAAAAAATCTAGAATAAAATGAGAATTCCATGGCCCTGCAGGAGGTTTTGTCCATTTCTTCTGATTACAGGTCTGTAGCACATGAAGTTTTTGAGATGATCAGTACTTTGAAAACTCTGTGCTGTTCTATCATCTGTGCTGAGACTCATGAAAAATTAACACTTTCTACCAGCCCCTGATCCAAATCAATACTTAAGGAAACAAATTCTTGCTATTTGACAGATCATGTTACTACATAGGTAAAATTTGGCGACTATATGGGTTGTAAGAGCTTATTCTTGGTGAACTGAGAATTGCAGGTAATAAAATATTTATAGTGCTTTACTCTCTTGTTCTAGGATGGATTGAATTGAGATATTCAGAGTAACTGTGACTTAATTCACTGTGACAGGGCACAGTTATCCCAAACAGATCCTATCTGTAATATAAAAAGGTATTGTTTACAGACACATATTTACCAGGAAACCAATACTCCATCCTTTAAAAGACTGTGATTAGGAGAAATGTAAAAGATTTCTGTGGCTAAAGCTTGAGCCCTAGAAGCAGGAAGTTTGGGTTTGAGTCCTGTTTATAGGCTCAACTTTTTATTTCTTCTTCTAGATAATGGTGATATCGAGGCTTCTTGTCTCACAGTTCGGTAACACACTAGAGTTTTACTCAGTGCTTAGCACTGTAAGGCTTTCTTCTGTGTGAGGTCTTACAGGCATTATTAAAATAACAGTTGGTTTTAGCTATCCTTCTTACTCTTGAACGAGATCAAGTGGTTTGCTCTGTATCAATCACTTACAAAGAGTTATTCTGAAAGTAAGCTTGAGTATGGGATAATCTGCCTCATGTTGACGTTCACCCCTTTTCTAGATGATTGTCTCATCTGCTGGGGGATTAATAAACTGCCACCTATGCTCATGTGTTTCCACATGTTCCCAAGGGCAGGTTCTAGCAAGTTTGGTCAAGAGACACTCTTAGAGTCCTCCTCAAAATGAAGTGCAGATATTCCCACAGTGGTGAGGAATTCTGCATACATACAGAACATAGCTGGGTACCTACATCATACTGCCCATACATATATTGTCTACAGTCAATTTGTTGCAGAGATTCTGTCACTAAGGTAATCAAAGGGAAAGAAAACCAAACAAAACAACACAACAGTTTCAAGGTTAACTGAAATACTTTCATTCTGAAACTTGGATGGTTACACCAATACAGAAAACTGATGTTTGGCCACTTTTTGGAATGCTCCTTCTACAGCTGCCTATAGTAAGAGCTTGGTGGGGTTTGTTTTATCTGTTTGTTGTCTTCCTTTTGTTTTATTTAGTCTTTTAGGACCAGGGAAAATGATGTAGTGAGAACACTGCCTTTGTACAAAAACTACAAATTTGTATGTGATCTGAAGCAATGATCTTGACAGTGACAGTAAAAATACATATGTATTAAAAATTGGAAACAGAGGAGGTAGAGGACTTCTTGTGTCAAGAATTAGTGAAAGAACAAATGCAAGAAATAGCAAATAAAATGTCAAAGCTGGGGTTTTAATACACCAGTGAGACCTGTGAATTGACTTAAAAGCTCAAATGCAAGCACCGAGTCAGTGGTTTCCTAATTCTAAATGAGATTTTAAGGTAAAGGCAGGAGGGAATTACATTAACAGCCTTATTCCCTTCAAACACATGAACAGGAGATGTTATGGTCAGGTGCACATATGGTGCATGTCTTAGCAGTCTGTAGTCACTTATAATGTTTCTAATATCTTTAAAATACATTGCCTGGCTTACGCTTAATAATTTTATTGTGTGGACAAAGAAAGACCACTTTCATTGACAAAAAAGAATCATTTTCATCATGCAAGGATATTGCAATTTGTTTTTAATGTAAGTTTAATTTCTCTCCAAAAAAACAAGATTCCTAGTCAGTCAAGACAGCATGGGAATGTGTCACAGCAGACTTGGGATCTACACTAAGCACTGCCAAGGGCTTGCTAAATGCCTTTAGGGAAATCACCTTGCAGTCACTATCCTTAAGTATGAAGTGCTTTCAGGTTGCTACTGAGTAGTTCTGTATGATGCAAGTAACATATTAACACACACTCTGTTCCAATCAGGGTGACAGGTTCCAATTAAGTTTTGAAGGTATTATCTAAGCCTGTTTTCTGCCTTAACAGACGATTCTAATACTGGCAGAGCAAAAGAATAGGACTATCCAATCAAAAAACTGACCATAATGTCACTATACATTAACAAATATGACCCTTCATTACTTTAACATTAATATAATGGGAAGGCTGTACAGATCATCCAATGCTTTATTTATTTTGCAGGTTTTGCATTTTGAAAATACTAAAAAAAATTACAAATGCTCAATTAAAAATTGAGTAATTACTAATGACCACAGAGGTGAAGAATTAGATTCTTCAAAGAAAACCTTCAGAAGCTGGTTTCTTGCTTAATTCTTTTATAAACTATCGAATAACTTTATAAAGGAAACAAATATTGAATACAACTGATGAGGACTGAAAAGACTATATAATAAAAAGGCATAAAATATAAAAAGATCATAATTTTAGCATGTGGTAAACATCAATCCAGATTTAGCAATTATCAGAAGGTCACAGTGAGACTGAAAATGAGAGTGCTGTGTTTACTTTTGAAAGTTTTTTTATAGGTGAACATTATTATTTCGTATTGATGCTTCCATTATTTTTCAGTTATGTAGTTTCTTCCTGAAATTTTCATTTCCCCTAATCACTAAAAATGTGTTTGTGTTTCAGTTCCATAAAGCAGCCTGTATATACCTGTTTCTACCCGAGTCGATGTATTAGCTGTATCTTTCCCTCACATTGTACTTAGTCATGTACTATACAGCAACACTTTATTGTGACGATACTGTAGCATATGCATAAGATGAATCTGTCAGGGACACTCATTCATGGACAAAATTAAGCAAAAAATAGAACCCTTAAAATATCTGTATTAATTTTAATATGTCTAAACACTGTGAATTTACACGTCTTCTGTGGGAAACAACATGGGTGGAGCGCTAATCCTCTGAATAGTGCATGAAAAAAATAAAAGGCAAAATGCACTGTATAATTTCCTCTGATAGACTGATCACTGTATCTAATATGTGTGTGAACATACAGTCCAGACATAAAAGCCTACCGAATCTTGCTATATATCTGCGTAAGTGTACCTCTGATAAGGACATCACAAGTCTACATAAGTTAGTGGTGATTCAGGTAGTATTTGGGTTCAGAAAGGCACTGAAAGTAGCAAACACTGCAGTGGGTCCTAATAGTACCATAATAATTATTAAAAGTTACACTAGGAAATCAAACAACTGTTGCCATATTTTATGCTATGTTATAACTGTGTGGAAAAGGTGGCAATGAAGCCAAGTGGGTGCAGAAGAAAATGCTCTGTCACTGGGTTTTTGCAAGAAGTTGCACTTAACTGTGATGTAAACATGGTATACATTATTTTTGCCTCCCTTCTTTTGCCACCCACTTCCCCCCTCATCCCATTATTTTTGTTACATATTGAAAATCCAGCTGCTTCTCAGTATACTCCACAGCATTAACGAAGAATGTCTTCCACAATACACATCTTTTATGTTGTGCTGTACAACCACAGGGTTTCAGGCAAAGATTTAAAAAACCAGACATGTGAGTCACAATGCCCCAACTTACATCCAAAATCACTGCTAATCTTGGAATAATAGCTGCTAACACAGCTAGTGAAGAATCTTGGTTATATCAAGCCATGTATTTTTGACTCAAATCCATCTGGAAATGCCTGCTCTCTATTTGCAATCACCCAGTAGTCTTTATTCACCTCGGTCCCTTGTTCTCCTACGACCTCCTACTTCTGGCAGGATTCCAATAGTTAAAAAAAACACTACAGATTTATTTAAATCACATTTCCCAAAATGTGATGCAGTAATAGAAAGAGTTTAATGAGAGCTTCATTATGTGTTCAACAGAGAGATTTCTCACTGATCTTGCTACAAAAAAAGAATCTTCCCCTCATTATTAGTGCCTTTCTGACTCAGTCAGGCTTTCATGTAAAAATAACACTAAGCTCAAAAACTTGTGAGGGAATGGCAGTTATATTAGACACAGTTTTATTACCTCTTACCAGTTATTTTTAGAAACCACAGATCAGCTTTTAACATGAGTGACAGAGTAGCAAACACAGAAAAAATTGTTCATAGTTGGAATTTCTCTGAGGAGGATGTATAGAAGTACCAACACTTAGGGGAGATGGAAACAAAGGCTTAAAAGAAAACTCGTATTAACCAAGGAGCATGTAAAACATCTGTATTGATTTTCTCAACAAACCTTGTCAATTTGATGTTATTTTAATTCTTAAAGCGCTGATCAGAGATTTCTTGATTTAAAAACCTGCAGAGTCTGACATTTACTGCAGATCATGACAGCTCTGAACAGTGTTAGACCTGTTTGTCACTGCACACTCCTGGGTGCGTGTTTTAATCACTCTGGGGCTTTCCTCAGTTTCTGAGGAATTGATGTCTGAGGAAGGGCCAGACTAGATTTTTGTAAGGCTGGAGCAAAACAACAACAAAAAAGATATTTCTTTTCTGAAAATTTTGAATCTTATTTCATCCGAAGTGCTATGGTTTTATACACAATGACTTTTCTGTTCCTTGTCAGACATAGCAAAATTCAAAAGAGGACAATGCTCATGTTAAGAAATCCTGTAGCAGGATTCACTGACAAACGCTTCTCTTACATTTCATTCCTAAGGTCTTTTCAGGACGCCAGCAAGCTAACTCCCTGAGAAAATGAAAAGACAAGAACAGAAGACCATAAATGTTTACACATATCTAAGGAAGAAGTGTCATTGTTGATGATGCTATGAGGTCAGAGAGGTGATTGCTTTGTCTGGCAGGGATGAAAAAATTGCAAGTAGTTCTAAAGGAGAAGTAAATTAAAACCATAATTAAATGAAAATCAAAATCTTATGGATTCTTTAGGTTGTCGAGACAGAATCTTCTGGTAAACTTTCCATAGGTCAGGACAGTCAGTGAGATCCATAAAATACATGAGCATATTCTAAACCAAAATACTAAAGACTCAATGTTACTTCATAAACTCTATTCCTTATTATGACGTTCTTTCTATTTTTCATGGTTTACTCAACATAGTCCTGTTTGAAAGTTTAACTTCTATTCTTTTCCATCTCTTTGTCAAAGAAGTATCCCTTTTTCTTTAACAGGAAAATTTTTCATTTCTTAGAGCTCAAAAATTTGGAATTTATTTGATTTTTTTGTGATTAATGTTAAGTTTCTAAACTCATGTTTTACTCTTAAATACAAGCTATCTGATCTGAAAGCTTTCTGAGCACCTGCAAATTCTAGTAACTTGAATGGAATTTATGGTTTCTTAGCTATTCTGAAAAAAAATAAGTTACTACTATTTTGATGCTTAATGATGGATTTGAGGACCTGAATAAAGACAAGATTGTTAAATTATCTTAAAGAAATAAACTAATGTAAATATGGTACTAACCACCATGTTGTTATACTAACAACCAGGAACTAAAAAAAAAAAAATCACACACTCATCCTTGAGAAAACTACTTTAAGGGCATAAAAATAGCTGCTGTGCAGCAATCATTCTAGTTAGTCAATAAGCATTTATATATAGTACTGTAGGTTAAGATCTTGACTCAAACAGTATCATGTCAAAAGACAAATCTCAGCAAAGAAATTGTCCATAGCTATTATCTATTATTGATGTAAATTTAGATTACATTTAGGATGATATACTGGCTGGTTGATGGAATTTGTACACTTCTGGAAAGGGCAAACAAATACTAACCACTGCCTTTTCTCAGTTTTCTTCCTAAGAGCTTAACTATTATATAATTAAAAAAATAAATTTAAAACACCCCAAACCTCCTAATCTAATGTTGTCACAATAGCAGCGCTTACTCTGTCAACTGTTTCATGAACACCTCCAAATAGCCCCCTATGAACAAACCATCTCCTTCCTTGTATTTTTCCTATCCCTGAATTTCCTATTTTCAGTGTTCTTAGTCATTTCAAACATTTTCTGTCATTCTCATGTTCTCACCCTCAACTATTTAGACAAGAGTTCTTATCAACTTTTCCTGCCTGACACAAATCCTTATCTTAGTTGATAGCATGTTTTCTCATATACTATATCCCCACAGCTTATGCTTTCTTTTCTTGGTTGACAGGTGTGTCAAAAAGGAGCTGAGTCTGGAATGTGAAGGAGGCAGATGTGTTTAGAGTAGCACAGGAAGAAGAGGTAGAAAGGAAGACATACTAGGGACAGAAGAGACTTGTGGAGTAGGAGGGTGAGGTGAAGACAAGTAGAAGCTGAATGGAATAAAAAATGGTGCTGGCATCTAAGAGTATATGATGATAGAAGTGGGCAGCCTGACTTGGTTTTCTGATTACACCAGTTACAGCAGCATGTAACTGTATTAACAGGTTGCTATTTTCCATTTGTCTAAATGCAAACTTCAGAATTACATTCCTCATATAAAGTTCACTTGAACATACTTCAAGACAGTTGAACATTTGCACAGAAAACCCTTTTACCAAGACAGAAGCTTGTATAGTTAGGCTGGTGAAGAAGCATTAGAAATCAGAGATCAGTCAGAAGGTTTCTTGCTGCCTTGAAACTGGAGACTAGCAAACCCCAGTTTATGTTGGTTTAAAATGAAGAGCATGTTAAGGAAGACATGCAAAACAAGGGACTCAACTCTCAAGGGCATGTGTGAGTTTAGTTTTCATGGAAGATCCAGCTACGAACATGTGGAAATAAAAAGCTTCATGCCTGTAGTTCCAATGCCACAATTTTCTCACATAGACAGTATGATTCATTCTTGGGAACATGCTGTAAATGAGACTGCTAGGACTAAGGACTCAGCTTTGTGGGAATTTTTGAAATTTAAATGCCTTTAAGACCTTATCTGCTCCTCTAAAAATGTCAACAATCTCAATTTCATGTCAGTATTCACTTTTAAATTGCATTGGTCTCTTCCATGGAACAGAGAAAGCTTTTATGTAAGAGATCATGTTGTACGTGAGTTTTTGATGTCTTAGTGTCTCTGATGATGTCTAGATGGCCCTGCTTGAACACGTAGATTGGACCAGATGACCTCCAGAGGTCTAACCTCAACCATTCTGTGATTCTGAGATACAATAGAAAGGATGTAATCCATGGTAACAAGAAGAGGTATCCATGGGTCAGTGTTTAGGCCCTGTTGTTGCAGACATACCCAAGAATTCCACTGAATTCAGTACCTGTCTGCTTGGGCACAAGGGACTTCTCGGAAATGGTCCTTGACCCAAGCTGAAATCTTACCCATGGCGTGGCAGAAGCCAAAAATTTTGGGCTGGAAATTGCTTCCTTTTTCTTAATAAAAACTAACAGTAATTTCTTCTCAGTAAGAAATAAAGGAATTCCTGCAGATATTTTTGAAGAAAGGAATATTTAACAGGCATGTAAAACAGATGTCCTACAGAAGTATTTGTTTCTACTAAGTAGCCAATACTGGGATGTAGTTATGGTTACCAAATAGCTGAAGATAAGCAAGGAGGAAGATGTATATTGTTTTCTTTGTCTCCTGAGGGGAAAATGACAGAACATAAACATTTTACGAAATTTTCAGTCCTGCTTACATAAGGTGTTTGGCATTTAAGAAGCTCAAGATCTAATTAATTTTCTGTATTCCTTTACCTTTTAAATTGGAAAACTCTCTGCTCCTGTAAGTAGTTTTGAAACTGTATTTTATAAATTATTTTTAAAATGTTACTTTCAGTAACTTAAGAGTAGCTAAAAGACTGCTAGAGTACAGTGACAATATGATTAAAATTAAACAGTAAAAAAAAAAGGAACTTTCATAATTTTGCCTCAGAACTAACAGAATGACCTCAAATTCCTTTTCAAACTCACAATGTCATGTTTCAAGAGTACTCTTAACACCTACCAAAACTTTCAGACACTTTTGTTAGAATAATTACACATTCTCTGCACATTTATCAAGCTAAATTATACATATTTATACTATATGTTAGCACTGTATAACGAGTCATACCAACGACCATGCTTTCTTTATGCTTAATGCTTTCTGTAGCAGGAGAATTTCAATAAACAAAAGGGCTTACATTTAAGAATACTAGGGCAGACCAGCAGCCTACAGAGTGCATATGATCCATGGCACCATTATATATGGCCCAGTGACTTCTCTACTATGTACTCTCCCAGCTGTTACCGGCAGTAAATAAAAGCCACCAACTTGTGTATCCTGTGGGCCCACACATGAAGTCTCTAGGTTTCTCGAATTACCTGCTGCATCTGTGTTTGGAGGTGTTGTTGTTTGACACCAGTAAGTGGTCATCTAGGCAAGATCGTGAAGAGAGATAAGGAGGCACGGGCAAATATAGGAAAGAGACACACTATATGGAGAGGAGGCATACAGTAATGAAATGACGTGTCTAAGATCTTACAGGTTGTGCAAGTGTCCTGGTTTCGTGGGGATAAAATTATACAGTCAATTTTCTGTTACATTTTGTTTTAGTTTGTGGGCGGCTGAGGTATGGTGATCAAGGCCATTAGCAGTTAAATCTAGGGCAGCTGACCCAGGCTGGCCCACAGGTGTATTCTATAACATTAACGTCACATTCACTATAAATGGGAAAGCTTGGTGGGCTTGGGGGGTTTGTTGTTTTTTTTTTTTCCCTCTGTTTCCCTCTCCTTCTCCCTTCTCCCCTTGATGTTTACTATCCCTGGAGGGACTTGCCACTACTCCATGGGCTAAGTATAATTTTGTGTCTTTTGTATTAGTATTGATATTGGGTTTCTTATTTTATTAAATCTATTTAAATTTCAACCCACAAGTCTCCCTCCTTTTCCCAATTCCCTTTCTTGGTCGGGGAGGTTGGGTGATAGAACAACTGGTTATTGTTTAGCCCTGGGTGTGGGCTAGACAGAGACAGCAAGTCAGAAAAATATGTTAAGCCAGACTCTGCTCCTGAACATAAAATATTTCTCACCTCTTCTAGTTTTTCCCCTCAAATATTTTCTTCTAATAGATGACTTTTTCCTTTTTAGAAAAAATGCAATGAATGGAAATTTTATGTTTTGCCTTCAATGAGTATCAAATAATTGTTAATGCTAATAAAAGCCTAGAAAAACCCTTGACATTCTCTATTCCTTTGATTTATAGGAAGCATTTTTTCACTTGCCATCAAACTTCAATACAGATGTCAACATTATCAGGTATAAAATATTAATTTAATTCATATTCCTGAAAAGTCTCGCCATGACTGTCATTGTTTCTATTGCAGAAAGAGTGTGTATGATGATGGTGCTCTCTGTGACATATGGCAGAATGTCAGATAACTTCAACAGGCACTGATATTACAGGTGATGAAATTAATAGTGATATGTTCCTGAGGTAGTTTGAGGTGCTGTGGTAGTGTCAGGTCTGCCTTTGACATCAGTGGTGGAACAAACCTAACCTTGGAGGATAAAAGAGACTGTTCTCAGACTCAATGTTAGGATTAATGCCACCTCCCTCCAGCAGAACAGCCTGCATTGCTATATAATCAGTTTATAAAGATACAGCAGCCTGTTTAATCACACCAAGTGTCAATGCTGGCATTTGACTTGATCATGTAGATCCCCAAAAGATTAGAGCTTATTTTGTTCCATGGCAGTATTTCAGCGCACAGACAGCTCTATAAATATTCTTCCAAAGCTATACTGTCTAAACAAGTTGCTGTGTGCTTCCAGGTGGTGCAGTATGATGTCACAGCACTTAAAACAGGATAGCACTTAAAACACTCAAAAGCAGGGATTGTGAGGAGGAAAAAAGTAAAGAATTTCAGGAAAAATTCAAGACTGCAGTTCTAAAAGCTAAACATCTTTGATAAGCCTGAGTGAGCAGGAAAGATGATCCTTTGAAAAGGACGGATTGAACCAGCCCATGGGTATATTATGTTGAGAGAGTTAATTATTACCCATTCTGCTACTCTGAACCGAATCTGAAGTTCTTACACATTTTTTTACAAATGTCTCCCTCAAACACATTCAGTGAGATCTTCAACAGGGGGAAAAAAAAAAAAGACAGTAGACTCCAGATTTCTTTTTCTGTATGAAAGAATACAGTATTATTGGGATACAAAAAAATAATTTCAGCATGTATACATGTGCTAGACTATACAGACATCCACCAACCCAGTGACCTCTTTTACCTGTCTTTCAGTAATATGTCAATCATTTATCAGCATTTTAAAAATAACAGAAGTCTATATAACCAGTAATGAAACATGCTAATGGTAGAAATGTAAATTTTTCAAATGTTTGATTGACTTTCTTTGAAGGAAAAAAGATTAATAGCAAAAAAATATTCATAATCTGTGGATTTTTTATATTTGCAAAATTCCTATTTTCCTCTAAAACTTTCACAGGTTTTCTGTAAAGATTTCTCCTTGAAAAATACTTAATAGAACTAATGTTCATATGCATTTGTTCAAGTTGGAACTCCAAAACACAAGAATCCACATGCAGACAGATAAACACGTCAGCCAAACACTTTTATGTTGATAATCGCTGTTCTCTTGAACAGCATGTTCATATATTGTGTGAATATCAGAGACTACTAAATTGCCTCAGTAATTGTTGCCAAAATTTCATCCACATCATCTTTTTTTTGTTTGCTCCTGAGTAAAGTTTCCACAATGAAATTATTTCAAAAACAAGAGATTCATATAATAAAAGTAAAAATAGGAACGGATAGAAATATTCTTTTTGAGACTCAATGGATTTCCTAAGATTAACATTTTCTACTGAAGATAGATTTTTTTTTTTTTTCCAAAATGTCTTTTCATTAATGTGGTCCAGAGTGGAATGAAAACAAATTATTAAAAAATGCATATATTGTAAGGCACCAATGAAGAATATCTGTACCATATAATTATAGTGGAACTGTACTTTCAGTCTACAAACTCTTGGGGGCAGGGGGAAGTAGTCTAGTGATTTTTTTTTTTTTTTGCATTAAACTTTGGATGTCTGATTGTTTTGTGCACACCAGTGTTAATTTTTCTTTAGTTTTTTGTACTTTCTTTCTCCTTTGAGTTACATAAATCCCGAGTTTGATGCTGACCACTTCCTTCAAAGAAAAAAATATCCAAAATGCAAAGAAAACAACATAGAGCCCAGTGAAAGCAGAAATTTGTGTAAGCACTATATCCTTTTTAAAACATGCTTGGGAGGATTTTTTTATTTGGATAAAAGTAATAAATATTGACGTGAACATTTGCTGAGAAACCTCCTCTAATCCCGGATCTCTTTGTCTTTTCTATTTCTCTTTTCTACTGTTCTTTCCTGGCCTTTCTTCACACGGCCAGAATATATTGATATTTATGTCTAGACAGGAGTTGGTTACACGACTGCTGCAGGGAACACAGCTCAAACATTTTAAGGCACTCTAATGGGTAAAAGGAAAAGAAAAAAAGTCCCAAAAAAACCTCCCAACCCTTTTTATATAATTATTATTCATGGAAATTTAAGACCCAGAAAGGAATAATTACAAGGAATATCTAAAGCATAGAAAAGTCATGGATACTTGCTGCCTGATTGATTCATAAATACTTTATGGCTACATCTGAAAACCTCAAGAAAGTTAAAAAATGTGAATAGTCCCCATGGACCTTTTGCTTTCTGACAGAGAAGCTCAGTGGCTTAGTGATATACCTCACAAATTAGATATGTTTTGATTTTTTGGTTTGGGCCAACTGAGAAATGGAACTCGAATCTGCTAGCAGTTGAAATTCAGATATTTTCTTAAAATGTAGCAAAAGAGAAACACAGCACATATTCATAGGATTCTTCCTAGGGAGATCTCAGGTTATTTGCTCCGCATTCTGTTAAACAAAGAGAAAAAGCAAAACTGATCTTACAGTGCTTGACACTGTATTTGACACTTGACACACTGAATTTGACACAATATTCAGTGATGTAAAGGTGTTTATGCTGAAGTGACTATGATATAAATGGGACTGACATGAGCATTCAAGGGACTTCTTATTTTAATGATAATGGAAACAGAAGAAACTCTGTACAGTTCAAAGGTGCATGTGTCTGGTACGATCCTTGTTTTTGATCTTTACAAGCTTAAAGCCATCTTTCTCTTCTTTGTTTGGTAGTGGCAGCAGGAGCTTAGCCACGGCCTATACTTCTCTCTTTCTGCCTTTAAGTGTCTCAGAGCAGCAGAAGCACGCATTCTCCTCTGCACGTCAGTCACTTGATTTGTCAGACAGCAATGTGGTCTCCTCGCGGAGATGCAGGGCAGGACTTGCCCTTGTGTCCTGTTCCTAATTTGAGTGCTTGTAGAATGGCAGCTAAAATGTAACCAAGTGTTTTTGACAAACACAAATCAATCACAAAGTGCAATCACAAAGTTTCAGTGCAGGTGAAACGCAGAAGATTAAAAGTTCTACATTTTCTGCACATATAATTAGTTGTATTACTATCCTAAAATGAATTGTGTCAGACATATACTGTTGCTGTGCTAAACTGATGTTGGGATGAAGTGTGTGAGGTCACAGATTTTCCATATTTCTGGATTTCAGTGTGGTAGTTCGTATTTAACTTTTTTTGTTACCCATAAACTAAAATTCTGACAGCGACATCTTTAAAAAAAGGAAAACTCAGAAATTCAGACAGACTTCCAAATTTCAATGCTAAGATAGTAGAGCAAGATTATTAAATGATCGATTTATGGGCTTAAAGAGGAAAGATAAGTGATAGAAAACCAGACAACACAGATTTACTAAGAGCAAATTATGTCAAACCAATTTAATTTCCTCCTCTGACAGGATAACTGGCTCAGTTAATGAGGAAGAAGCTGCAATTGTGCTGTGTATTGACTTCAGTAAGGATTTTGACGTTGTCTCATGCGACATTCTCGTAAGCAACATGCAGTCCACATGAAATTACCATACAAACGATTTTAAAACTTCACTTGAGCAGAAGCTGTCAGTGATTTTTTATTAAATAAGGGCACCAATTCTCCTGTAGCTCTGTAGAGGTCTGTCTTAGACCTGGTTCTAATCCATATTTCCAGTAATATGCGATGTGATAGTGTAGATGGTGCATTTACAAAATGCAAGATGGCATCACAGGGGGTGGTGCAAATTCTTTAAGAACTGGTGCAGAACTTAGAAACATCTTCATCAGCTGAAGAAATGATACGAATTGGTGATGAGATCTAGTAAAGAAATGTCCTACCTTTCAGGAGAAATCAAATGCATTAAATGCCAAAATATTGTAGAATTAGATAAGAATCAAAATTTTAGAAAAATCATCTAAAAGATCTGATGGATGACGAGATAAAAACGAATTACAAATATTGAACTGTTCGAGAAACCACATCTTATTTCAGGATTATCACAGGTAAGATATGCACAGAAATTATTCTGCTCTACTTAGTGCTGATGAGACCTCATATGACTACACTTTAAGGAAAACTAGATGTAGGCAAATCCAGGGGAGAGCAGCAGGACAAGAGTTTTAGTAACAGTGACATGTAAGAAATGAAGGACAAATTTAAACAATTTTACAAATGGGAAGATAAATGAGGAGGACATGTAGTCTTCCACAATAGAAGATAGTATACTTAAAGGGACAGTAACTAAATGCTTGCTCTCTGTCCTGTACTTGCAGGGCATGGCAATAAAATACTGACTTAATATGTAGTAAGGGAGGTTTAGGAATATGTTGTAAAGATAACAAAGCAATGAGTGGAACCAGCTACTGATACAGACCGTGGAAGAGTTTCACTGGAGTTTTAAAAAATGAGTTTGATATGTCCTGGGCTTTCTTAATCTTTCACTTCAACGTTTCTGTGATTGTTAAAAACATGGCTTCTTTCTTCTTGTAAAATGCATGCTTCAGATAGTTACTTCTCTTTACCATTTTTGTTATAATATATTATGCTTTCTTACAAATAAGAAGTGGGTAGATTTTAAAGCTTATAGAATTTTCTCTCCACATATCAAACACAGTTTCTAAAGTTCTTTGGGATACTGGAGCAAAATACAAAATAACAGAAAACTATTGTAAAAAGAAAAAAAATCAAAAGGACAGAGTTGTGAAAGGTGTAGTTTATTTACACTGTTCTGGTTTTCAGAAAAGTGGTTGTCTTTATTCCTCCATCCACTGCTGACTCTGTTGAGATATATGATACTGGACTATGTCTTTCCCCTCACCTCATATTATTTTACACAGTAGGGTTTCTACAGCTGGGAAATGTTCATTGCAATTTGGCATATGAGTTTATAGCTTGATTCTACCTACCAAGCACAAGCACACAGGTTACCTAAAAGCACTTTGAAATCTGCAAGCTTTTTGTGTAATTTATGCCTATTGAGTATAGTGATGAGTATAAATGTATATTACTTTGAAATAATGTTCTTCCACTACAGAAAGAAGAAACAGTGACTGGTGTTGGACATATTATACGTGTGAGCACAAACCTGCACTGATTTCCAGTGGAACTATGCCATCTTGTACCAACGAGCAGTCCAGGTTGCCTGCTGAACAGCAGATTGCTGAAAACAAGGAGAGTCTGCCAGAGAAATGATGGCCACAACTTTGCCTTGTTTCTTTCATTTTTTCTCTAGGAATCCACTATCAGCCATTGTTCGAACTGTTTTTCCTCTGCTCTGGGATAGGAAACGGCCCTGCAGTCACTGTGATCCCTCATGTCAAGTGGCCACCTCCTGGTGCTGTGGATTACCAGTGAAGCCAGGGTCTCACTGATTTATGGGAAGATCCTATTGCTTATTAGGGGAAAAGGAGATGAGAGGGGAAATAAAATCTGGATGTGTTGCCGCTTGTCTGCGGCAAGCTCCGTTCGGTTGCTGGCTGGCCTGAGGCTATTCGCACCCCAGGGCCATTGAGCACTGACACCAAGGTGAGGATGCAACAAATGGCGTTTATTTAACTGCGCAACAGCCTTATATAGTCGTCTTGCCCTGTACGAACTCGCACGATACTTGCACATCCTGCTCCTTTCACCACGCCTACCTTCCGTTACAGCCAGAGATTTTCCGGTCGCCATACCCTAATCTACCTACATGGATGGGGAAAAATTGTCCATCTGTATGGAAGAACAGAGTGGGAAGAGGAAGGGTAAAGCATTGGTGGTGTAGGGCAGGGGTAAAAGTAGTATAATGGGTACTCCACTCTGTCCCACCAACCTGAAGTCCTTCTCTGCAGAAGGCGGAAAGTGGTGTAGTGGAAAATCTGGGCATGGTAAGAGCTCCAGGCTTATAGGGTTATGCCCACAGAGAGGTGAGATAATGCCAAGAGCAGCCATGCTGCCAGAGTCACAGGTTCTGACATGAGTGTTAGTGAAGGACAGTGCTGTGGGAGATGGTAACTCAGGACAGTGGTGGTGTCTGGGGAAGCAGTGGTCAGGGTGATGATTTATCCCCCTCTTCTGCTTCTCTCTTTCTTTAGTCCAGTGCAAGGCAGGAAAAGGGCAGAGAGAAATCTCCAGGAGTAGGATCAACTACCAGCATGGCCCCCTCCCAGGCAACAGGGCTTCTCTGCCTTATGGCCGGAGATGGCACACTAGCCTACAGAGGTAAGCCTGCTGTTTATCTTCTCTCTCACCTAGAGGCATTGTACACAGTGAAGCCTATAGAAAGAAGTGTTACTATAAGTTACTATGATTTTTTTTTTTTTTAGAACAACAATTGAGTTTGCACAACATATAAAATATACAGGATGTTACAGATCCATTAATTTTTGGAAAAAATCTGTATTTGCAATACTACCAGTAGCAATTCTTACCAACTCCAGGCTTTGCTTATGTAATATTTAAGAACACAACAGGGTCCAGGTACTGTGAATCAGAATCAATATCAGTACCTATTTGTTAGTCTGTCAGATTCTTCAGAACTTAACAATCTTAATGGTCCTAGTAGAGCAGAAGTCCCAGAATGATAAAAAATACATGTGTATATGTAAAAATAGTACCCCATTCAGCCTGCGAATTGAAATGAGGGTAAGGAACTTGAGCAAATGAGGCTTCCTCAATGACATTATAAAGTGCTGAAACACTTAATTGCACTTCCTGGCAAAGGAACTAAGTTTCTTCATTATATTCTTCCATGTTTTTTTAGAACTACAAGGCTGTAATGAGTGAAGGAAGAGAAAAATACCTGGTAAAGTGTCCTTGCATGTTCCAAGATTCCTCAGAGTTTTAGTGAGGTTTTTCTGTACGAGTGATAATGAGAAATCTCTGGTATTGAAGAGTACATGCAGCGAGGTTATTCACTTCACAGATCTCCTCACTGTTGCAAAAGTAGTCTGAGATACAAAAAAGTTTGATCCATTTTCTGGAAATAAAAGTAAAGTTTCTTCTTCCTTTGAACAGGCATCTTATGTAAGTGCTGAATCTTGTTTCTTGGTCCTGGTCAGCAAGACCACTGCAAACACTGTCTTTTTTTTAAGGTTTGCCAGCTTAGTTTCTGTTAGGTCTAAAAAAAATACTGTTCCAGCCAGTGGGATGGAACTCAAAGGCTGCTAGAGGCAAATGAGATAAAAAGATCCAGTTTGGTGCCAGAGTCTGACATTAGTGATAAGGCATTTGTCCACATAAGAAGGACATGGTTATCTGAGTAGAACCCTGATTTCATCTAAGTGCATACTAATATAGGCTTTACCTGAATAAGAATTTCACACACATTGCTTTGGCATATCTCAATAACAAAGTGGTGGTACTGGAACATACAACTTCTTGTTTAAACCACTACATTCTGCATGCTGGTATCTGGATTTCAGTAGCTGTTAACTTCAAGTGTAGCATATTTATTCTCTAGAAAAAATGGAAGTCTCTTCATCATTTTTATTGTAAAATATTTACTGCCTTTTTATGGAAAATAACATTAAATATTCCCTCCCCAAGAAATTCTGCCCTTCCTAGGAACACGTGAATGCAACAAAATTTCATCCCTTCCCTCACATACTCCCATGACTTCAAATACAAGTGTGTGCATTTCACACTTTGAAAGATACTTTTACAGAGAATATTGTGCTAATATTAGTGTGTAGAGCACTCCACCCTTCCTCTACTTTTGATCTTGGCTTACCTAGCCTGACTGCTTATATTCTACACATGATGCTAAAGAATTACAGATCCATTTTGGGCAACAGATGTTATGTGTTGGGCTTTTGATGTGAATTATAGGTGCAATACAGATGTTACTTTTACTTTACAGCTCCTAGGAGTGATTCCCAGTTCTTGAACTTGAAAGCATACTCTGGCCATATCCTTGTTCTCTGCGAGGACAAGGTACAGATTATCAACACCTTCCTTTCCTCAAGTCCTATTTTGTACATAAAGGAAACAAGACTGTGCATTTAAGACGAGTGCCATTAAATGCTCCAAACAGTTACTGGTCTGGATGATTCTAAAGAACTAGGATGCTTTTTCAACTTATTCATTAATGACCTCGACAAATGGACTGAGTGTACCCTCAGCAAGTTTGCTGATGACACAAAACTGGGAGGAGTGGCCAATACACCAGAAGGCTGTGCTGCTGTTGAGAGAGACGTGGACAGGCTGGAGAGCTGGGTGGAGAGGAACCTAATGAAGTTCAACAAAGGCAAGTGTAGGGTCCTGCACCTAGGGAGGAATAACCCCATGCACCAGTACAGGTTGGGGGCTGATCTGCTGGGAAGCAGCTCTGCAGAGAAGAAGCTGTGAGTCCTGGCGGACAGCAGGTTCACCATAAGTCAACAATGTGTCCTTGTGGCCAAGAAGACCAATGGTATCCTGGGGTGCATTAGGAAGAGTGTGACCAGCAGATCGAGAGAGGTTATCCTCCCCCTCTACACTGCCCTAGTGTGAGGGACCAAAATGACAAATAGATGTCTCAAAGTTCGCTTATGCGTGTGTACCTGGACAATTGTGTGCAGGAGAACTTGCCCAGATATTTCCAGGCAGACACTTGTTCCTATCACTCAAACTTGTTTACACTGGAGCGAGCACCGGTCCTTGTCACCTGCCTGTGAACACTCAGGACTGGGACGCATGGACACGTCCATTGGATGGAGAAAACACGGGCACACGTCCATTGGATGGGACAGGTATGCATGCCCACCCTCACCCCCCATAAAAAGAACTGTGCAGACAGGCCTGGGGGCTTACCTTTTCCACTGCTTCTACCTCGTCTGTGTGTGCTGCTACCTTCACCCTGCTGCGTCACTCACCGCTGGAAGACAGGAGATATCGCTGGACCCACGGTGGTGACTATCCCTGCGTATCTCTCTCTGAACGCTCGCTTATTTTCCCCCCTTTATTTCTTACCTTTTCTATCACTCAGTTTCCTCCACCTTTGCTCAATAAAGCATCTTGTTTGGCAGCATTTGGCCTCATTTGTGCCTTAATCTCGCCTCTTGGGATCTCAACGAACCTTCTCAGGGCCCAGACTCAAACCCAGGGTCTGACATCTAGTAAGGCCACACATGGAGTACTGTGTCCAGTTCTGTGTCTCCCAGTTCAAGAAAGACCAGGAACTACTGGAGAGAGTCCGGCAGAGGGTTACAAAGAGGGTCAGAGGACTGGAGCATCTCTCTCTGAGAAAGCTGGGTGTGTTTAGCCTGGAGAAGACTGAGAGGGGATCTTATCAATGCTTACAAATATCTTAGTGGTGGGTGTCGAGAGGATGGGACCAGACTCTTCTCAGTGGTGCCCAGTGACAAGACAAGGGGCAAAGGGCACAAACTGAAACATGGGAAGTTCCACCTGAATATGAGGAAAAACTTCTTTACTTTGAAGGTGACAGAGCACTGAAACAGCCTGCGCAGGGAGGTTGTGGAGTTTCCTCCTCTGGAGATATTCAGAACCTGCCTGGATGTGACCCTGTGTAACGTGCTCTAAGTGAACCTGCTTTACAGGGGGTTGGACTAGGTGATCTCCAGAGGTCCCTTCCAACTCTAACCATTCTGTCATTCTTAGTAGTAAGAACACCACTGTACACATCAAAGAGAAAGCCTATATCTAGGTTAGGTAAATAAATTATTTTTATTGCTTTCTAAAGTGCTAATCTTGGGTCTTAAAGTGTATCAATCTTTTAACTTGGTTAACTGAGTTTAGTATGTGAGGATACAGAAGAAAAATGTATGAATTGCTGAATGAGGAACTGCAACATCAGGATAAGAGGAGATACCCTGTACTAATGGAACACACTGAATACTTCTTTCTATGTAGCTTAGAAATTAGTCATAATTTGTATAAATGGAAAAGCCCTCTGAAAGAATTTCAAAATAAGTCAGATTTTTCTCATGGTACATAGACTCTGAAGACATATTTCTTCTACCAACAAGAACCACTGCTTGACACTTCTTTCAGAAGACAAGAACAAAGCAAGCTAGACTACTGCTAATACCTACCAGTTTATTGCAGCGCTTCTGGAAATAGTTTTATCCTAATGCCAACTGAAGAAGGTGGCTTGACCTTGCATGTTCCTGTTCAGGAATATCAGAAGAGTTGTGCTCAGCTTATGACAAGAAAACTGTGTTAAAGAGAAGTTTGGAGCATTGCTTTGTCAGTTTTCTAATGTAATGAGAGAAGTTGAATTATGCAGGAAGGATGAGAATAGCATTTTGATTCCTAGTGAAAAGACAGTAATTATGATAAGTGTGAATTTTGCCTTCTTTTATAAGTTACTGTACCACTGATGCAGCTTTTCTCAGTGTTAACTGGCTCATCTGGAGACCAAATGCTGTGTGACAAGGCACTTTTAGACTCACTTGATAGTTTGGAGTCTTGAAAGGCACAAGAAGTACCAATGAAAGTGGGCTGCAGCAAGTACACAAGAACATTTAAAGTTCCTCTTGGGATATTAATCTGCCTCTTGACTCATAGAGAGCGATTTCTTTTTTCCGTATTTTTTCCAGTCATTAAGGTATAGGAGCACACCTCTGTGGTGCCCTCTGAGCAAAGTGGAGTGAAGGGAGTTGGACTAGAGCACACAAATCTGGAAAGCATGGGAGGGACAAGGGATCCTTTTGTCCCAGAGTGACAGCATAAGATCAGTACTCAGGAGATAAAAGGAACTGATCCAAGCACTGCAGAGCCCTGATGTATCACAGATACTAGGCAGATGTTCGCAACATTTGCTCCACTGCCAGATTCTTCTGTTGTTTCTGGGCGATCATCCATTTACTCAGTTGCCTCAGCTACAAGGTTTTTCTTTCCTGCCTGACAGCTGCTGATATCCATTTTGTCAACAATACTTCTGCTTTACTTGCTCAGCCTTCCTCATTTAAAGAGAAACTTGCTTTTCTACATGTAATTTCAAAATTTCTGTCACTGGTTAGTGTCCTCCTTGAAAAATCTTCCTTTTTCAGCCAACAAATTCTAAATGTGGGACATGGAGAGAATAAATATCAAAAGAGATAAGGAGCAAGAATCTCTGAAAAGAATATGAACTATGAAACCTTATCAGTAGATAGCTATTTTCCTATAAAATCATCTGGTGTCCTAAAGAATACCAGTTACCTACGAAATTTCTATTATGAGTTTCTACAATACCTTCCAAAAGTCAAAAGTGAAAAAATCTCCAATTGGAAGATCTGAATTTTGAAATTTCCTTTAAATCATGCAAAACAGAACTTGTAGATACTTTCTTCACATATCATGTGATCTAAAAATTCAGAAATATCGTTCAGTTTCTACACGTATGGAAGAATTCAGTGACAAAAACTAAACACAGTCATGAGCTTCCAAGTTATTCTTAGTTTGCAGAATGAAGCAAGCTGCACACTCTACCCAGCATATACTATTAACTGTGAACACGAGTGTCCTGGTTTCATTGGGATTTGGTTTCAGTTTGTGGCCAGCTGTGGTGATCAAGGCCCTTAGCAGTTAAATCCAGGGCAGCTGCCCCAGGCTGGCCCACAGGTGTATTCTATATCATTAACATCAAGTTCACTATAAAAGAGAGGGCTTGCTGGGAAGACGTGGGGCTTTTCCTGCTTTCCTTGCCTTTTTTCCCTTCTTCCTCTTCCTCATTGTGATTCCTGGAGCAACTTGTTGGTGTCCTGTAGATAAGTATAGTTTTGTCTGTTTTGTGTTGTCATTTATATTGATTTCTTCATTTCATTGAATCTGTTCAGCTTCAACCTACAGGTCTCCCTCATCTTCCCAATTCCCTTCCTCATTTGGGAAGGGACATGAGGTGATAGCAAAACTGCTTATTGTTTAGCCCCAGGTGCAGGCTAAATGTGGACAATGAGCAAATGAGAATGGTGAAGAGAAAAATGAAATAACCAACAAATAAGCTCAACTTGATGATGAAACTTTTGCTACCTCCTTAAAAGTGTTTAATAAAAATAATTAATGTAATCAGAAAATGTTGGCAACATTAGAAGAGCTCCTGTTCTCTCTTTGCCATCCTAGAAGTCATTGTGCTTGTAAAAGAGGCAGGACAACCTTGAAAATTGATTTGTTGCACTCGAACCTGTTACAACTGGTTTGCACACTGGATTGCTAAAGTGACATTACCTGTAAAAATGGTGGTTTTACATCATTCTACAGAAGGAAAAGGCATAAGGAACTTTTTCTCTTAATTTGTCATTTGGTGTTAAGGTATATTGCAGTTATGACAAATGTAATCATATTTCATTCTTCTCTGCAGAAGAACTCTTTTGATCATGCCTGAAATACACGTCAGTACTGCAGATCTGAAAAGACTGTTAAAATGTAACTCATGCGACATTAGCAATGCTGAACATGATGCACACCAGTATCACCTCTGAAACCGGTATCTATGAATTCCTGTTGATAATGATGCTAAAATATGAGTGAGGAATGGGTTATTTTCATCCTATTCTCCTTACTTACCTCAGCTGATGTCAGGAGAAGCCTTGGTCTGTATTATTTTCTGCTATGGTCTTTGTCATGAAAATGAAGCATCAGGATATTCATTTCCATCAGAAGAGAATGAGAGCGGCAGAAGCAGGAACTGAATACCACAGACCATTTTCAGAACTTCAGATGGAACATTGCTGATATTATTATGAATGGATATAGCAGAAATGTAGGTTACAAAATAAACGTTAGAATTCTTTTAGGAAAAGTGTGTTAAAAATGTTCACGGCTAAAATAGTATGTCTGTTACATGCATAGACTTTCACAAGCTCCAAAAAGGTTTAGGAATACAAATTCCATCATTTGCAATAGCACTTCAGTTCCAAAGGCAAAGAAATACTTTTAAATATTTGACTCACAGTCTTATTGCATGTGAAGGAATAATTACTTTTCAATTATGCAAATTTCCACCCCTAATAATGTAGGAGGCGTTCACATCTGACAGTTCAGATCACCAGAATTCCCAGACTGAATCAGAAAATGCAAAGGGCTTGTTGTGCTTTGTTAATGGTGCTGCTCTGGGCTTCCATAGGCATTTTGATATCTTGTTTATATGATGAGGGCAAGAATAAAGTTTGGGCACAAGAAACAGTAGCACAGTGTGAATCTTTCACTTTTACAACCACAAGAATGAATACAGTGCACAAACAGCACTGTTTTTTTTTTTTTTGCTACAAGAAAGTCCTGTGATTTGTTGAAAGTCTGAAAAGTGAGGAACATTTCCAAAAAAAACCCAAACACAGCACCACACAGAGTTCTGTTTTTAAAACTTATTGTTAAGACAACGAGCTTATCTGATAAAGTTACCACTTGGTAATTCGTGGGGACTGAAACTGCATTCTTTTTGCTTTCTCCCTGTTCATTATTCCTCTTTACTATGCCTCTGTATCATGACGCTGCATATAGAGTTCTAGTAAAACAGCTATTTGACTACTGGGAAAATTCACATGCATGCGTTCCACTGCCCCATGTAGACTCCCTGTAGCTCCATTCTTCGATCCTCCCCCCTCTTCCTCATTTCCCCAGGCAGTCAGCCTGATAAACATGATGCAGTATTCCCATCACTGATCACTATGCAAACCCCACTGAACAGTGTTATTTTTCCCCTCTCTGATCTCTAGGGAACCCTCCAAAGTACATTCCCATCCCATTCCTTTGGAAGGGAGCATTCTCTTTGAAATTTCCTTTGAAATGAAGCAGGCGCATCCAATGCCAAGCAGCAAGTTTTGAGGAAATGGATCAAAACTCAGGAATTCATATATCCAATCCACTCATCTAATAACTAGGAATGGTTGTAGTAAAATATTATGACTTCATATAAAAAAAAGTATCCTGAGAGCAACTGAAAAAGTACCTAATGTCAGCATAAAAGGTATGATAATACTTGAGGAAATAAGATCCTAATTTATCTTGTCTACTTTTTTAGCAGTATAAGCTAGTTAACCAATTTGGTTCTCTCACTCTGAACATCCTGCTTTATCTTCTTTTAATCGCACACAATTGGAATGGACTTTTGTTGGACTGAGGCCCTAGCATTTAAGTCTAATAACATAAGGGGGTTGGGGGAAATCAGTGATTCCTGAGATAATAATTGCTCATAGGAGAGAGAGAAGTAAAAAACCTGGAGTCAGGACCCTGAAACATTAAGCGAACACTCCCACTTCTCTGACGTTGGAGGAAGAGGATATCTTCCAGAGGTCTGTCAAATAATTGCAAGTTAGTCCGTAGTTTGGAAGCTATAGATCTAAACCAGGAAATCCTACTGTGCTTTCTGTAACCTATATTTTACTGTTCAAATTCAGTTTCGATTTCATAATGCTGGCAGGGTTTGCTAGCACAGTAATTGAAGCTTTTGTGTTTTAAAAGATTTACAAGTAATATTCCTAGGATTTCTAGGGGAAAACACTTCTTTAAAAGATGAACAAGATGCACTTTTTTTTGTCTTAAAGATTATGTGCATTTTTGCCAAATATTTCAGTTGAATTGGATGCGGTTATAAATAGAGAAGACTTTAAAAGAAGTCTTTAAAAGCTTCTAAGGCTTTGATTCACTTCTCCCCTTTTGCCTGGCACTCCTCCTCCCTAGTTCTTCCAAACATTTCATATTCGTATGAAGAAAGAGTCTGTTTACTCTGTTTGGTCTATTGGCAAGATATGTTCCATAAGCAGAGCAAAAAGCGAACTTTTGCCACCAGTTGGCAGACTTCACTCCCATTCAAATAGGAAACCACGCTGTGTGGGTTTTTTGCAGCTCCCCTCGCCCTAATCCCTTAATCTCTTGGACAAAACCAAGGAAAAATCAAACTCCCTTCCCAGCTCTCTGAAGCTGTTCCTTGGAATATTTTATTTTTAAAGCTAACACTTGTTCATCTTTATACCGATCCCATGACTGTTTCCAATACAGCTCTCCCCACATCATGGCAGAGCCTTCCTGTTCCCATTTTTCTTCTTTAACAGTTGAGCCTGTGCAAAGTGCACTGCTCATTTAACTACTACTTTGCAACTTTGTGTATGCAGCCAATTAAAATCGAGTAGCCAAAGTAAGTAATTGAGCTAACCCTTGTGTTTGAGGAAAAGGGAGTGGCACGAGGAAGGATGTGGAGAGGCCAGCAGGAACGGCTTACAGATTAGATGTGGTTTAGACCAATGGTATTGGAGTATGAATTTGATGTACAGACAACTGCCATCTTTTATGATCAACACAGCGGACCTAGTTATTAAGACCTATCAAAGTTGCATTTGTAGTTTCTTTGGGCAAGCTACTATTTCACAACAGTTTATTTTGTGTTGATAAGCAGAATTTTTTTTTTTTTTTTATTCTGCCCGTATGGTTAGGAAGTCCTATAGGATGAAAGAATGTTCTTTTTATAGTGACTAGCTGTGTAGCCAAGAAAGTCATCATACATCCTTGCGCTAGTGTACGTGGATATCAAGCAGTTATTCAGGGTACACAGTTAAAAAAGAGAAGTTTCATAAGGCAGAGAACAAATCCATCTGGTTATTTAGCTATATTGCAAATCCATACAGATCAGAAATATGAGGAAACGTCATATTTTCAGGAGTATTTCAGAGTCAAATCCTCAGTGGGTACAAATGGGTGGGATAATGGGTGGGAAAATAACTGCACTCACAATCAGCAGCATTCTGGCTTACCTTAGGCTGTCTCTGAAGGACACGTAATGCCGAGGTTTGCATCAGACTGTAGATGAATGTCCTGACTGGCAGCAGAGAAAATACTGCTGTGCCAGTTGACAAAAATATACCAAGAACCAGGTTTTGCAAGTTGCAGGTATCCAGGTGAGAGTTTTAGTATGACAATAATAATAATAATGGACACTTTTTTGTTTGAAGATGATAAGCAGCTGCTACAGCTCAATGCTAGATTCACCAGCAGGTGGCTGACAGCAAATAAACTACAGCTGTGTTTGCTGTGGCCTTCATTTTATTTTGAATTATTTATAAATAGCACTAGTAGCAATTTAGGCATTACCAAATGATATGCCCTTTAAATGATTAGTTAATTTTTTTCTCTTGAATGCATTCTAACTGAGCAGGTAGGAGCTAGATGGAAGATAATGTCAGGCAGGTGCAGAATACAAT
Organism: Nyctibius grandis; assembly: GCF_013368605.1. NCBI lineage: Eukaryota > Metazoa > Chordata > Aves > Nyctibiiformes > Nyctibiidae > Nyctibius > Nyctibius grandis. The sequence goes on from NC_090659.1 coordinate 29,597,253, forward strand.
TCTTTTCAGACCTGTGACTCCTGTTGTCACTTCAGCAATAATGAACTTTTGAGTGAGCTTTTAAAACGGAAATTCAGCTAGTGCTTTAATTTAAAGATGCGCTGCAAAGCACCTGACCACACGAATATTCCTCAAGCAACACCATCTGGATATGTCACAATGTCGACAGAAAAGTAGCCTAAAGATTTAGTGAGATGAAGTAAGACTTATTGTTCTGGCTCAATCTTGTCCTTGAGCAGAACATTCTGGTATCCTGTTACACCATCCCCAAATAACAGCAAATTCTAATACCATGTCAGTCTCCCATTTGACATCCCATTCAACAGTGCATTGCCAATGTGCCATTTGTGCTTTTGATGTTCTTCCATTACCACACCTGGAATATGCACAGCTGTGACATGCTCAGCCGCAGGTGACTGTTTTGCTTAGGCAGTCATTCACCTGTTGCCTCTCATTTGTTCCTCTGGCCAACTCTTTATTCTAGCTGCTAATACTTGAACATCTATGCTGTTTTTTTTTCTTTTTTTTTTTCCTGTTCCATTTCTCATGCTCAGAAGAGATTTCTTGTAAATATCTTCAAGGATCTGCTTTGCAACACATTCTCTTAAAATTCTCATTTCCAAGTACACATGCAAAATATTCGACAAAGACGGCTGTCCTGTCATAGTGCCCAAGCATGTCTCGTTCTTACCTTGTCCTGCTCTGCCTGTCTGAGAGCATCTGTTGTCCCATCTCCTAGATTATAAGCACTTTGGCAGAATGTTGCAGAGCTTATTTTAACTGTTTGCCCATCACTGCCAAGTGTCCTAGACATTGGACGATGAGAAAAGACCTTTCTGTCCCAGCAACAGTCTGAGTCTGTTGTGATATCTTATAAAAAGTAATACCTAAATTGTGAATGAGGGCTGAGGATCTAAACTTGTAACCTCTTTGTGCCCAGTGCTCTCTGTTCTTCCACACAGGGATAAAACGGAGCTGTATATACTGAGAAATGCTTTTAGCAAGAAAATGCCGAGAACAGATTTACTGAACTAGACCTTTCCTTCTACTACACAGACTGACACATCAGCTGTGCAGCCAGCCCTCCTCCAACACAGCGGAGATACCTTCTGCTCAAAAGGCAGCATGGTGCCTCAGGAACTGAGACCTCTGACACACAAAATAAGGACATGCAGTTAGTGTTTAGGTTGTGTGCATACTCTAATCCTACCTGTATCAGTTCTGTTCCACAAGGCCATGGGAGCTTGGAGCAGGGCAGGGACAGTGCAGACTCTTTGCATCTGAGTCATAGAATCATAGAATGTTAGGGGTTGGAAGGGACCTCTGGAGATCATCGAGTCCAACCCCCCTGCCAGAGCAGGACCACTCTACGGCAGGTTACACAGGAATGCATCCAGACAGGTCTTGAAAGTCTCCAGAGAAGGAGACTCCACAACCTCTCTGCGGAGCCTGTTCCTCTGTAACCCTTACAGTAAAGAAGTTCTTCCTCATGTTGAGGTTGAACTTCCTGTGCTCTAGCTTGCATCCATTGCCCCTTGTCCTGTCGCAGGGCATAAGTGAAAAGAGGTTGCCCCTTTCCTCTTGACACCCAGCCCTCACATATTTATACACATTAATCAGATCCCCACTCAGTCTTCTCTTCTCCAGACTAAAAAGCCCCATGTCTCTCAACCTTTCCTCATAAGGCAGGTGTTCCAGTCCCTTAATCATCCTCGTAGCCCTCTGTTGGACTCTCTCCAGTAGATCTCTGTCCCTCTTGAACTGGGGAGCCCAGAACTGAACGCAATACTCCAGGTGAGGTCTCACCAGGGTAGAGTAGAGGGGGAGGAGGACCTCCCTCGATCTGCAAGGATTATGATTTTCTCTCCTGTATTTGTCTATTCAGTAAGGAAAAGCAACTGCAACTGGTGTTTTGCAACCCCAGCTGGGTATGCTATAAAAGCAACATGTCACATTTTCATATCATTAACAGCCAGGAGTCACTGCCCCCAGTCCCCTCACTGCAAAAAACTCCATATCCAGAAACAAATGAGGAACAGAAACCATCTCATGGTAGTCTATTATCCATTTCCAGAGGACTCATGGAAAGAATCAAAAGAGAGGGAAGGAGAACAAAAGGAAGAAAGGTGAAGTGCACCATAAGGATGCCCAGGGAACCCAAAAATACACTTTATAGTCCAAAAGAAATTTTACTTCTGCACCGTCATGGGTAAAAATATTTCAAGTCCAAGAAGCTGAGTTTGTTGCCAGCCCAAACAAAACTGATCACTAATTTGGGCACTAAGGAGAATAGTGAACAATTACACATCTATTCACTGCACACTTATCCTCACCCCCACCTGTCCAAACCTCCCCTGTTTTCACCATGGTTCATGCTCTGCCTGTCAAATCATTCCCAGTGAGGCAGCAGGTGGTGTAGAGGCTGGGGTCGTTGTGCACATGATGCTTTTTCCACTCTTTGCTCCTCATGGATCTCCCTCCCACGCTGTTCCTTAGTGTCGCTGCCCTGGTGTGGGTCACCCACGGCCACAGTCCCTCAGGGCGTCCTTGTCCCTTTTGGCTAGGGGTGTGCCCCTCCAGCCTCTCCCCTGCAGCTGCCCAGTTCTTTCTTAAATATGCTTGTGCAGGAGCACCATATGCTCCTCAGATTTGCTCCCCCATTTTGGGAGGGTTTTTCCACCTCTGTTTACCTCATCCTCTGAGCCGTCTGGAACCGGCCGTGACCAGTTCAGGGCAGCTGATGGCCTCCTCCTGCCCAGGGCACCACTGACGCTCCCCGCTACATCAGCCCTGAGATTTGTGCCCGTTACGTATGGGTTTATGTTTTTCTCTTTACTGCTGGGCCCTGCATGAGAAACAAAGTTCAGGGAAAAAGAAAAAAAAGGCAGTAAATGGAGTAAAGGCTCAGAAACCTCCAAGGAAGGGGAGAAGTGGTAAGTGGGAGAAGTGATAAAAGAAAAAAAAATCCTTGCCTGGAAGAGGGTGGGAGCTGCTGTGCCCTCATTTCCCTGTATCCCTTCCCATATTCCTTTTACTCCTAATTGTACCCCCACTCCCTCCCCGTCAGGGAGCCCTGCAGCCTGTGTGGAGCACAGGCCTCTGCCACCATCCCTGGCCTCGCCTGTTGCTCACCCCTTCTCTGTCCGCCCGTCTGTCCTGGTTTGACCTGGCAGGACAGATGCTAAACACCACGCAGCCGCTCGATCCCTCACCCTCACCCCCTGGGGTGTGGGGGAAAGAATAGGAAAGGTAAAGGTAAAGGGACTTGTGGGTTGAGATAAAAACAATTTAATAATTGAAATAAATATTAATAATGATAATGATAATAATGGTAACAATAACAGAATATACAAACAAGTGATGCACAATGCAACTGCTCACCACCCACTGACCAATGCCCAGCCCATCCCTGGCTAGCAGACACGGAGGAGAGAAACCCCAAAACCACAAGCCCAGAAGAGACACAGAGCTTCCCGGCCAACCCTCATCTATACACAGAGCATGACGTTGCATGATATGGAATATTCCATTGGCCAATTTGGATCCATTGCTCTGGCTGTGCTCCCTCCCAGCTTCTTGTGCACCTGCACACTAGCAAAGAATGAGGAGCTGAAAAGTCCTTGATTTATTAGCGACAACTAAAAACATCAGTGTATTATCAACATCCTTCTCATACCAAAATCCCATGCTAAATCCAAACCACAATTTTATTCTAGCTACTAAGAAGATAACTAGCTCTATCCCAGCCAAAACCAGGACACCATCTCAGTCCATGGTGGGGGGGTGGGGGGGCGGTAGGAGCTTCTCCCCACTTTTTTTTTGGCTTTGTCAGCTCACAGGCCTGACAAAAAAGAAAAAGAAGAGGAGGGGAGGGGAGAAATCTGCTTGCTCTCCCCGCAGCTCTTGGTTCACACGCCTGTGCATGTTACTTATGAGATAGAAATGAACAGACACACAGCACTGGTCCCCTCTTACCTTCACTGGGCGATGTTGGAAAGTAGATTGCTAATTCAGTAATGTTTTAATACCATGTATAACCCTTGTAAATAGGTGAAGTGTAGCTTGTGATCACCCTCAAGTAAAGGTGCCTCTGCTAGGTAGCAGGGTGCCTGTGCTGAGCAAGGATGGACCTTGGTTCTGCCAGGGGAGGGGGTTTCTGGGCAAGCAGCAGTGACTGAGCACCCGGTGATACAGGGGTAAACAAACTCCATGCCATCAGACTTCCTGCAACAGGTTCACATTGGAAACATCCTGCTTCAATAAATACTGAGCAGAGCGCTAACTCTTAATCCTGCCTGTGTATTTCCATCAATTTAGCCTAACCACTTTTGATTTATTTTCCAGATTTGCTGGAAGGCAGTGTTTCCCCAGAACAGGCTTTATATTTAGGTCAGTCCCTTTGCAGCCTTTCAGGTTCAATGTACAAATTTGCATTCTACAGTAATATAAGATGGAAAGCATGAAAAGGTGGTCAGGGTAATTTCTAGTGCATGAGATCTTATACAATGTTGTGATAAGCTTTGCAATCACTGGATCATTACTCTAATTGTTTGCCGCTGTGCACATGTGCATATAATCAGCAGCCTTTAATGGAATACATTACATTACTCCTGTGTCAGATATGGTGTGTCTCAATCCATCAAAAGGATGAGTTAAAAATGGCCAGAAATGCATGTAGGAAAGTGTCTAAGCCAGAAGCAGAGGTTCTAATTACTTCAGACTAAGTATTTCACGTATTCACTAAACTGAGTTGTCATGCTGCCATTGATTATAATTGTCTCTGTCATTGGCAGATGATCATTCTGTGATTTCTGTGTCTAATGAAAATTTGTTTTAACTAGAAAATTGTTTTTCTGCTATCCTGGATTCACTTAGAGAAACTTCTGAGCTGTTTGGAAATTGGCTATGATGCAATCTTTACCTCTTAACACATCTTGAAACTATTTCCTATGCTTAATAAAACTTTATTGAGAAAATTTAGATGAGTGCATTTAATCCTTCAGTGCATCTCACAGTACCGACACACAGAAGACATTTCTGGTTTCTGTAGTATGAACGTAGATAATTAGTGGAAAATAAAAGGAATAATTCATTTTTATCTATCTTCATGTTATTACAAACAGATAGGAACTTCATTGAAGTTATGTCTCTTTTTGAAAGCTATGTGATACAATGCATCAGTAAGAACCAGGTATTGAAGCTAAGTGATACCTGCCCACTGAAATCCACCTGAAGTGCAATCAAAATAATTCTGAAAGAGCCTTCAACACTGAGATCAAAATAAAACAAAAGCAGGGCTTTTTAAGTGGCATAAAGATGGTCAAATGTGTTTTTTAACTCTAGTGTTTAATTCAGTGAAGGATGAGGGTCTCATCTCACCTCCTTCTGCTTTCCATCCTCAGCAAGTGACTGAAGCCTTGTTGTGAGACAAAAGGAAAGGATGCCCTGGGGCAGACCTAAGGGAGTGGCAAATCATGTCTTGGTTTCTCTGTCAGAGTGGATGTAGCAAAGAGGAACAGTCTCCTTCATTCATTTGGTCCAGAACTACATCTTAACTCTTGGAGAAATCTTTCTTCCTAATGGAGAGTTTCCAAGGGGCCGGAAGGATGATCCAGGGAACTATAGGCTTGTCAGCCTGACCTCGGTGCCAGGCAAGGTGATGGAACAGATCATCCTGAGTGCCATTCCATGGCACATGCAGGACAATCGGGGCATCGGGGCCAGCCAACATGGATTCATGAAAGGCAGGTCCTGCTTGACCAATCTGATCTCCTTCTATGACAAAGTGACCCGCTTAGCAGATGAGGGCAGGGCTGTGGATGTAGTCTATCTAGACTTCAGTAAGGCATTCGACACTGTCTCCCACAGCAACCTCCTGGGCAAACTGGCTGCCCGGGGCTTGGATGGGTGGACTCTTCGATGGGTTAAAAACTGGATGGATGGCCGAGCCCAGAGAGTGGTGGTGAAGGGTCCAGCTGGCAGCCGGTCACTAGTGGGGTTCCCCAGGGCTCAGTTTTGGGGCCGGTGCTGTTCAATATCTTTATAGATGATCTAGACGTAGGGATTGAGTGCACTCTCAATAAATTTGCAGATGACACCAAGCTGGGTGGGAGTGTCAATCCGCTGGAGGCTAGGAAGGCCCTACAGAGGGATCTGGACAGGTTAGATGATAAATGCGCCGAGACCAATGGCATGAGGTTCAACAAGAAGAAGTGCCGGGTCTTACACTTGGGCCACAACAACCCCATGCAGCGTTACAGGCTGGGGGAAGAGTGGTTAGAAAGCGGCCCGGCAGAAAGAGACCTGGGGGTGCTGATCGACAGCCGGCTAAACATAAGCCAGCAGTGTGCCCAGGTGGCCAAGGAGGCCAATGGCATCCTGGCCTCTATTAAGAATAGTGTAGCCAGCTGGTCTAGGGAAGTGATCGCCCCTCTGTACACGGCACGGGTGAGGCCTCACCTTGAATACTGTGTCCAGTTCTGGGCCCTGCACTTCAAGAAAGATATTGAGGTGTTGGAGAGAGTCCAGAGGAGGGCGACCAAGCTGGTGAAGGGTCTGGAGGATATGACCTATGAGGAACGGCTGAGGGAGCTGGGGTTGTTTAGCCTGGAGAAGAGGAGGCTCAGAGGTGACCTTATTGCAGTCTACAACTACCTGAAGGGAGGTTGTAGTGGAGTGGGAGTCGGTCTCTTCTCCCAGGCAACTAGCGATAGGACAAGAGGACATAGCCTCAGGCTTCGCCAGGGGAGGTTCAGGTTGGAGATTAGGAAGAATTTCTTTTCAGAAAGGGTCATTAGACATTGGAATGGGCTGCCCAGGGAGGTGGTGGAGTCACCAGCTCTAGATGTGTTTAAGAAAAGACAGGACATGGCACTTAGTGCCATGGTCTAGTTGACAGGGTGGTGTCAGGGCTATGGTTGGACTCGATGAGCCCAGAGGTCTCTTCCAACCTGATTGATTCTGTGATTCTGTGATTCTGTGATTCTGTGATTATGCAGTCCTACTGTGGTAAATGCACTGAAAGAAGGAGCTACCCATAATCTTGTTACCCTCTCAGATACATATACACAAAAGTCTATGGCAGCTAGTCTGGACACTGGACAGAAAACATCATGCAATGAGCTGTTTTGATTATGCTAGAAAATGGATGAATACTAACTGCAAAAGCCAAACTTCTGCTGTGAAAGAGTGCACACCTTTTTAAAAAGATACAGTTGCCATTGTGTCTTCTGTAATTTTTGAGCATGTCTTGTAGAGGGGACCACTGATATCTGGAGCCGGTGATAGCCATGTTGTGTTTATTATTGCATGAGGCAGATGCTAAGGGAACAGACAGCTGAACTTTGACAAGAGGAATAATGTTGATTTACTAATAAGACACTATTCCTAAAGATAAAGCATATACAGAATCACACAGAATCACAGAATGTCAGGGATTGGAAGGGACCTCGAAAGATCATCTAGTCCAATCCCCCTGCCGGGGCAGGATTGCCTAGACCATATCACACAGGAACGCGTCCAGGCGGGTTTTGAATGTCTCCAGAGAAGGAGACTCCACAACCTCTCTGGGCAGCCTGTTCCAGTGTTCAGTCACCCTTACAGTAAAGAAGTTTTTCCTCAAATTTAAGTGGAACCTCCTGTGATCCAGCTTGCACCCATTGCCCCTTGTCCTGTCAAGGGATGTCACTGAGAAGAGCCTGGCTCCATCCTCTTGACACTTGCCCTTTACATATTTATAAACATTAATGAGGTCACCCCTCAGTCTCCTCTTCTCTAAGCTAAAGAGACCCAGCTCCCTCAGCCTCTCCTCATAAGGGAGATGTTCCACCCCCTTAATCATCTTTGTGGCTCTGCGCTGGACTCTCTCTAGCAGTTCCCTGTCCTTCTTGAACTGAGGGGCCCAGAACTGGACACAATACTCCAGATGCGGCCTCACCAGGGCAGAGTAGAGGGGGAGGAGAACCTCTCTCGACCTGCTAACCACACCCCTTCTAATACACCCCAGGATGCCATTGGCCTTCTTGGCCACAAGGGCACACTGCTGGCTCATGGTCATCCTGTTGTCCACTAGGACCCCCAGGTCCCTTTCCCCTACGCTGGTCTCCAACAGGTCTGTCCCCAACTTGTACTGGTACATGGGGTTGTTCTTGCCCAGATGCAGGACTCTACACTTGCCCTTGTTATATTTCATTAAATTTCTCCCCGCCCAACTCTCCAGCCTGTCCAGGTCTCTCTGAATGGCTGCGCAGCCTTCCGTTGTGTCAGCCACTCCTCCCAGTTTTGTGTCATCAGCGAACTTGCTGACAGTGCACTCTAATCCCTCATCCAAGTCATTAATGAATATATTGAATAGAACTGGTCCCAGAACCGACCCTTGCGGAACTCCGCTAGACACAGACCTCCAACTGGACTCTGTCCCGCTGACCACTACTCTCTGGCTTCTTTCCTTCAGCCAGTTCACAATCCACCTCACTACGTGATCATCCAGACCACACTTCCTCAGTTTAGCTGCGAGGATGCTGTGGGAGACCGTGTCAAACGCTTTACTGAAATCGAGATAGACCACATCCACAGCTTTACCATCATCTATCCACCGGGTAACATCCTCATAAAAGGCTATCAAGTTGGTTGAGCAAGACTTCCCGTTGGTGAAGCCATGCTGAGTGCCCCTAATGATCCCCCTATCCTTGATGTGTCTAGAGACAGCACCAAGAACAAGTTGCTCCATCACCTTTCCGGGGATGGAGGTGAGGCTGACCGGTCTATAGTTACCCGGGTCCTCCTTCCTGCCCTTTTTGAAGACTGGAGTGACATTCGCTTTCCTCCAGTCCTCAGGCACCTCTCCTGTTGCCCATGACTTAGCAAAGATGATGGAGAGTGGCCTAGCAATGACTTCCGCCAGCTCCCTCAGCACCCGCGGATGCATCCCATCAGGGCCCATGGATTTATGGACATCCAGGTTGCTTAATTGGTCCCTGACCCAGCCCTCATCTACCAAGACAGATTCCTCCTCTATCCTGACTTCTTCTGAGGCCGCAGGGGTCCAGGGATCCTCAGGACAGCCTCCGGCAGTATAGACAGAGGCAAAGAAGGCATTCAGTAACTCCGCCTTCTTTTTATCCTCTGTCTCCAGGACCCCCACCTCATTCATCAGTGGGCCTACATTGCCTCTAGTGTTGGCTTTACCTGCAATGTATTTGAAGAAGCCCTTTCTGTTGTCCTTGAGTTCTCTTGCAAGGTTTAATTCCAAGGAGGCCTTAGCTTTCCTAGTTGCCTCCCTACATCCTCTGACAACAGACTTATATTCCTCCCAAGTGGCCAGCCCCTCCTTCCACGATCTGTACACCTTCTTCTTCCACTTGAGTTTGCCCAGCAGTTCCCTGTTCAACCATGCAGGTCTCCTGGTACCCTTCCTTGACTTCCTACCTGTTGGGATGCTCTGATCTTGAGCTCGGAAGAAGCAGTCCTTGAACAACAAGGACTTCTTCTGCAACAAGTTTCATAGCTGGAGCCTTTAGCATTACTATAATGTAGCAACATATCTATAAATAGCATCATAAAAGCAGTAGTATATATAAAATGCTTAGAAAAATGCTGTGGTTTCTAAACTTTTGAAGTAATTTACAGTTGTGCTTTAAGAATATTAAAAGCAATTTATTAATATATTCCAAATGACATTTAAAAAGTAATTAATTATCTTCCTAGTTTCACCTATGTTATGTAGGCAAAAGACAGAGAAAAAATGTGGAAAAACAGTAGTAAAAATAATGAAATTTATTCTTATTGCAGAAAACTGTCCTGGGTTGCTATATATATATATATGTAAAATGGATTTTCTGCAGTCCTCAGTTTGTCTTCAGATGTCTTAAGCCTTTGAGAGGTTGCTAACATAGGACATGATATCCACTTGTAGTCAAGTTGAACAAGCTGCATCTCCAGTGTATGGAACACCTGTATCTTTTTTATTGACCTAACAGAAAATACTAAGCTCTTTCAAGCCTTCTCCTCAGTCCTGCACTCATTTGTCAGCCTCTCAAAAAACCTTGCTGGGTTTTACATCCTGATTAGCTTTTTGTGAATACCCTTGGATGCACAGAAGGAACCCAGGGAATAGCCTGCTTAGGTGGTTTATCAAAAATGGAAAACCCAGTCAAGGCTTATTGAAAAGTCAAGTTATAGTCGTATTGTGGTCCAGATTTTCAGATTGTCAGTCCTTGAAATTTTAATGCTACTCACCTCCCACACTGTTATTTACTTTGCCTGATAAAAAAAAAAAGCATGCTGGCAGAGAATTATACTCCCATTGCATTTCTGTCCTACAGGTGATGCAAAAATACTTAGAAATAAACTGCCAGAGTATGAATGCCATTTCTTAGAATTTCACAGGCTTTGATGCTAACACAGTTAAAGTACAATATGCTTTTTTACGTAAATACCAATTATATGTAAAATGACTACAGCAAAATACAAATACCTGAGATGCTCAGCAACAGATTATGCCTCAGAGCTGGAAATTCTACAGTAAAGATTTCCTTATCTTTTTTCGCTTCTGAAAGAGCAATTGTCCCGGGAACACCAAGATGAGTGGTGAGGTTGGTGCACTAAAGGGAAGATTGCCATCAAGAGGGATCTTGATAGGCTTGAGAATTGGTCTCGAGGATTGAACCTCACGAAGTCCAAAAAGGCCAAGTGCAAGATCCTGCACCTGGGTTGGGGCAATCACCACTACCTGTACAGACTGGGTGATGAATAGATCGAGAGTAGCTCTGCAGAGAAGGACCTGGGGATACTGATGGACAAAAGATTAGATATGAGCCAGCAATGTGCACTTGTAGCCCAGAAAGCTGATCATACCCTGGGCTGCATCAAAAGAAGTGTGGCCAGCAGGTCGAGGGAGGTGATTCTGCCCCTTTACTCTGCCATTGTGAGACCCCACATGGAGTACTCCACCCAGCTCTGGGGCCCCCAGCACAAGACAGACATGGACCTGTTGGAACGAGTCCAGAGGAGGGCCACAAAAATTATCAGAGGGATGGATCACCTCTCCTATGAAGAAAGGCTGAGAGAGTTGGGGTGGTTCAGTCTGGAGAAGAGGAGGCTCCGGGGAGACCTCATTGTGGCCTTTCAATAATTAAAGAGGGTTTATAAGAAAGATGGAGACTTTTACCAGGGCCTGTAGTGACAGGACAAAGGGTAATGGTTTTAAACTAAAAGAGGGTAGGATTAGATTGGACATGAGGGAGAAATTTTTTAAGATGATGGTGTTGAGACACAGGAACAGGTTGCCTAGAGAAGTTGTAGATGCCCCATCATTTGAAGTGTTCAAGGTCAGGTTCGATGGGGCTTTGAGCAACCTAATCTAGTGGAAGATTAGGAGGGGAAGGGACCTTCCCCTTAATGCTCCCTGGCTCCCTTAACTGCCCATGAGAGGGGGGTTGGACTAGATGACCTTTAAAGGTCCCTTCCAACTCAAACCATTCTGTGATTCTATAAAACCTCACTTTTCAGAACAAAATATTGTACAAGTATTTGTTTTAAAAAATCCTTGCTAGAACTTCTATAAATGTACCATGGGGTCTGCACTGAAATCAGAGATAATTAACACTATGACTTTTCACATTCTCACCTTCCCTGCTCAGCTTCCTGATAATTAATCCTTTTTGTCCCTTCTTTCTAAAACATATTAGTTTTCAGATGCCACAGCTGGATCTTGATCTTTGAGTGATTCAGCATAAACCTCAGGGTTCCACCCTTACAGAGTTCGCAGGACCTCACAGTCATAAAGTTAGAGGTGGATGAATTTTGTAAATCAGGCAGTGAGACAGTGAGTGGGGTTGGATTTAAATGTCATTTGGGAGTTGCTGAATACTTCACCATTTCATTCCAGACCTAAGCTTCTTGACAACGTTTTTAACATAAAGCTAAAGAGCCCTCTTTATGGATATTAACCATAAAATGAGGATAATATTTTGAGGACATTCAATAAGCATCACTGAAATGTACTTTCAAGCTTCACTTTTTATTATACACAAGCTACTGTGATAAAAAGCATTAAGTTTGCAAAGACAAGCACTTTAAAGTAATATTCGCTCTGTACTTTCTTCCCTTGTTAGCTCTCTTGAGCAGAGACACTTTTTTATATTTATCCATCAAATACCAAGCTCATTCTTGGGGATATATAACAAATAATTAACACTAATAATAGGTACTGCAGAGAAGCAATGCCATCATGAAATTTTGGATTTAATGCAGATGACATAAGTAGTTCATTCTCATTTTGCAATTAGAAGGCGTTTTCTGCAGACTGTAACTCTCTCTCTTCTTCCTACCTTATACAATAAATATTTTATCCCACAGATCAGATTGTCAAACCTGGAATATTTTCCAGGTTAATCAGTTGATTCCCATTTCATTATATCCTAGAGCAGAATTCTTCACTACTGCTGCTCACGTATCATAAAAGAACCAGAGCATAGCAGCCAATGTCCCATCAGTAGACCTTTCAAGCATCCATGTACACAAATGGTAACCTCCTACCATCCATCACCAGTGCACCATGCTCACAGTTACATTCAGTTGTTTCATTTCTTTGGAGGAACCTAGCTAGGTATGAAACAGCTGAATTATGAAGGAATAATTGGTTCTTTTCTTTTCACTCTGATCAAGTTACATTCAAGTAAAATAAAAAATGAAAGAAAATAAAAAATGAATGAGCTTGAATTACCATTTTGAGCCCACTCCAGCTCCTTTTGGATCAGGATGACAAACCTTCAAGAGCTGGATATTCTTCAGTGTCTTCATGTGGCATTTAGTTGGTCAGGCAGCATTTCTTTAAGTAATAGCTTTAAATATGCACATGTTCAGACCACCTGGAGAAACTAATAATTAGGCATGATGAATATTAGTATAGGCAACGTGCTATTGCAGTTGATAAACTCTACAGATGTATTTGCACCACTGGCTTCCTAGACAACATCTTAGGGAAATGTTTTTGGAGCTGATTTTTCATTAATGAGGCACAGTTTCAATTACTTCTTTCATAGGTCCATTTTCTCTACTCTTTACCCCAAAATCCCATAGCCTGGGTCACTGTGGTGACCAAATCCCTTACCTAGTGAATATACAGAGGAAAAAGAGGTTGCTTGAAAACTTGAAGAACAAATACCCTGCCTTAACATCAATGTTATTGTAGACAGGGCAATAGTTTTCACTTTTAGGTTTTTGCTATATCAGCTGACACATTCAGAATTAGACAAGGTCCTTATAACCTCCATAGGCTTCTCAGTAACTCCATGGCTGCAATTGTTTTTCCAGTTAGTAACCTGGAAGGAGCTTGGGATGTTAACATCAGATGGTGCAGCAGCAGTTAAGTCATTGCTAGAAGTCATTTCACTTTTTTACACTTATGCATGACTTCTTCCCAACCAGGAAGCACCTTCTTGAATATCACAAATTTTTATTGCATTACAAGATGAAAAGAGGCAGACAAGTTCTCTTTTTAGAATAAAATTCTGAATTTCTTCTACTGATTTGTTTTCTTTAATTGCCATTTTTGAGGTTGTGTGGGGTCTGCGTGGCAGGGCTTTTGTAGTGGGGGAGGGGCTACAGGGGTGACTCCTGTGAGAAGCTGTTAGAAGCTTCCCCAGCTCCAAGTCAGACCTGCTGCTGGCCAAGGCCAAGCCAATCAGCACCGGTGGTAGCGCCTCTGTGAGAACATGTTTAAGAAGGGGGAAAAAAACTGCTGTGGGGCCTGCAGCAGAGAGAGGAGTGGGATTTGAGAGAAACACCTATGCAGACACCAAGGTCCGTGAAGAAGGAGGGGGAGAAGGTGCACTGGAGCAGAGATTTCCCTGCAGCCCATGGTGAGATGGCAGGCTGTTCCTCTGCAGCCCGTGGAGAACCACGGTGGAGCAGATATCCACCTGCAGCTTGTGGAGGACCCCACACTGGAGCAAGTGGCTGTGCCTGAAGAAGATTGTGACTCCGTGGGAAGCTTGAGCTGGGGCAGTCTGACCCTGAAGGCCTCCACCCTGTGAGAGGGACCCACGCTGGAGCAGTTAGTGAAGAACTACAGACTGTTAGAAGGATTTACATTAGAGAAGTTCATGGAGAACTGTCTCCCATGGGAGGGCCCCCATGCTGGAGCAGGGGAAGAGTGTGAGGAGTCCTGCCCCAGAGGAGGAAGGAGCGGCAGAGACAATGTGTGATGAACTGACCGCAACCCCCATTCCCCGTCCCCCTGCACCACTGGCGGGGAGGAGGTAGAGAATTCAGGAGTGAAGTTGATCCTGGGAAGAAGACAGGGGTAAGGGGGAAGGTGTTTTTTAAGATTTGGGTTTATTTCTCATTATCCTACTGTGATTTGATTGATAACAAATTAAATTTATTTTTTTCTCAAGGTGAGTCTGTTTCGCCTGTGACCATAACTGATGAGTGATCCCTTCCTGTCCTTATCTCAACCCATGAGCCTTTCGTTGTATTTTCTCCTTCCCATCCCACTGTGGGGCAGGTGTGAGCGAGTGGCAGGGTGGTGCTTATTTGCTGGCTGAGCCTAGACCACGAGAGAGGTATGGCCTCTTCAATATTGCTAAGAGATAGCTCAGCGAAGGAAAAAACATGAAAGTCAGAATCATTCACTCATTTGAAATTTGGTAGTTATTGTTTGTTAAAAGACAATCCCTCAACAAAAAATTAAAATAAACAAGATAGTAATCAAAACATCTATTTCAAATAGCTCTATTATTATATTTCTTTCAGTACTAGAAAACATCTGCTGCATGAAAAACAGCAAATCGAGTCTTGTTCAGTTTTCTATACACTGCACAAGGCCATTCTATTAAATGAATATAGGAAATCATAGTGGTTTCAGTGTCAGAGGATGCCTCTCTTTGTTATGTGTAGAGCTCTCAAAAATACTGCTTTGAATACAGTATTCAAAGATAATACATTTTTCAGGAACAAATCAGAAGTTTTCTTCATATCCTGACATGCCTATTCAGAATTTCAAGTTGTTATCTATAAAATAACACTTCAAGTTTTACTCTCTTCTCCTGTATTTCAGTAAGAAAGACAACTCCTGATGTGTCAAAGGTTACTGAGACAGCTTGCCTGACTTTTCGTGGGTTTTATATTTATGGTAATTTTCACTGAGTTCAAGAAAAAATGTGAGCAAAAGCAAGACTACTGTATTAAGATTAAAGAAAAATGTGCAAATATTTAGCTGGACCAATGCATAAAATAGTTTTCACACTTCATATTCATCTAAAGTAACTAATAGGATAACAGCATCAAGTATGAAAGCAATTCTGTCACCTCAAGTAATTACTATTTCAGTAAATGATAAATAGTTGTTTACTATTAACTAAATTGTTGCCGCTTGTCTGCAGCAAGCTCCGTTCGGTTGCTGGCTGGCCTGAGGCTATCCGCACCCCAGGGCCATTGAGCACTGACACCAATGTGAGGATGCAACAAATGGCGTTTATTTAACTGCGCAACAGCCTTATATAGTCGTCTTGTCCCGTACGAACTCTCACGATAATGACACATCCTGCTCCTTTCGCCACGCCTACCTTCCGTTACAGCCCGAGATTTTCGGGTCGCCGTACCCTAATCTACCTACATTTCCCCCTCCCCATGCTTCAAGTCATGCAAAGTAAAGCGTATCGCTGATTCTGGAGCCTTGCATCAAAGCGTAAGCGTAGCTGGCGGATACAACATCCCGAGCCCAGGTTCTCCAGTAAGATTCCCCTGCAACTCCTGAGATGCAAAGCAAAAGCAAGCTAATCATGAACGCATTGTTTAAAGCTTTTGTTTCACTCAGCAACGGCCGCCATTCTTCATCTTTCTTGGCACCCCGCCGCTTTACCAGACTCTCTGTACTGTCATGACTCCTCAAGTCTGAAGGTCGAGGCTGGTGCTGTTTCGGCTTCCCCCACAGGTACTCCTGCAAAACATAAAGCTCGGACAGCGTACATATTACTTCGGGTTAGGATTTTGTTTTAAATCAGGGCGCAAACAGCGTGTAGGGACCCACTGTATAACATCATCCCGTTTGATGGCGGCATACCCCCTCCCGTGATGTAGCAGCTCCCAACCTGTTTCCCACTCCGCTGTCCCAGGGAACCGAACCTTGACTGGGGGGCCCACTTCTGGCACCCCTGGACCCCAATGTCGCTCAATTGGGGCACGCTCTTGGTCTCCCCGGGCAAAATGATTTAAAGAATAAAGAGGGTGATGTAAAATGTGAGATTGGTAGTTGACAGGAATTACGTCTGGGAATCCTTCCCCCTCCCCAAGAATCTTAATTCTGTGTTTTTGTTTCTTACTTAAACCTGGTTCCCTGTGTCTCGCAGAGCCCAATCAGAGAATCCCAGCCTTGGTTACCCATAAATCCTGCTCTCTGTTGTTGAGCCACAAAGGTTGTATTGACCATTCGTTGCACAGTTTTCTGCAAACATGCAAACAAACAGGGTAACACAAGTAGGATAAAGCCTGTTATAAACATTCCCATAAGCAGACTCTATCTACAAAACATGCAGTTTACTTCAGAACATACTGTTATTCTCTGTTATTCTAGCTGAAAGGAAAACTACTGACAGGAAAGCTGATTCTGTTTAAAGGTAACACAGATCAGGCCTTTTAGAGCCTACTCTGAGGCCTACTCTTGCTAAACCGTTGCTAAACCATCCGGTATCAATTTCCCCCTTTGGAAGTAGTTAGATTTATTATCTCACTACTTCCATATACTATTCTCAATGATTGCCTCAACACAACCCACGCAGATCCCTATGATAATTATAATCACAACTATATAAACTATTCCCTCTAATAATGTGGCTAACCATCCTTTTAGAAACAATCCACCGTACTCCTGCGCCTGTAGAGACAGAAACATAACCTCGACCCATTAGTAATAGTTCCCCTGGTCCCAACCACTCGTTAGTACCTGGTTCCCTATACCACACTTTGCCTTTGTTTTGCACATAGCTTGCTCCTTGTCGAACTGCCTCCCAATGTATTACAATTGGGGGTCGCTCCTTATCTCCTGCTAAAGTTAAATGGTTAAGAACATAAACAGCTTTTGCAAGTCTCTCAGAAGGTTCAGTTTCCTCTCCCCCTTTTTGTTTTTGCAGAAGCTGTTTCAATGTACTATGAGCACGTTCCACAATCGCCTGACCCGTAGGCAAATGAGGAATCCCGGTGACATGTGTAATACCCCATAGTTGACAAAATTGACGAAAAATTTATGAACAGTATGCTGGTCCATTATCAGTCTTAAGTTGTTGTGGAACCCCAAGACTTGCAAAGCAAGCAAGTAAATGTCATTTGACATGACGACCTGTTTCCCCAGTTTGTGCTGTTGCCCATATTACATGTGAAAACATATCAACAGATACATGAACATATTTGAGCCTTCCAAATTCTGCAATGTGAGTAACATCCATTTGCCACAGTTACAACGCACTCGATCCTCGAGGATTTACCCCTATTCCAATTCCCATGCCAATTTTCTGACAACTAAGACAAACACTAACTAATTCACGTGCTTGTGTCATGGTGAGGTGAAATTGTTTTGCTAACATTTTCACTGATTGATGAAAGAATTGATGGGATAGGTGTACTTGTTCAAATAAATTTGGTGATATTTGCGTATAGGACACAAGTGTGTCTGCTTTATTATTTCCAATGCTCAAATCTTGATCAAACTGATGACTACGAATGTGGGTGACAAAATAAGGTATCTCTCTGAGGTTTATTGCTTGATGCAACTGTAGCAAAATAGTGTAAAGTCGCATATTTCTTATTGGTCCATTTTACAAAAACCTGATATATCGCAAAAAATTCAAGTGTCTGCAATGAGTCCTCAGTTTGTCCTGAGAATTTACAATGTTTCTATTGTCCATCCTCTTGCCAGGTAATAACTGCTGAATGTGATCGCTTTCCTGCATCAGTAAAAACAGTTAGTCCAGTCATAGGTATCTCTGATCTGATAGGTTTTTCTTCACAATGCTGTTCTCAAATAAACTGTAGCTTTTTATCTCTTGGCAAATGTGTTAACAATTGTCCAGTAAAGTCCTGTAAGGCCATTTGAAAAAGAGTTGACTGATTTGTTAACCACTGTAGATATTCCTTTCTGATAGGTAAATAGATAGCATCTGAGTCTAGTCCGGTAATGTCTGTAATACTTTTATGCACTTTGACAAGCAATTGTGCTATTGCTTCCACTCTGGTACAAATTGTTGTTTTAGGATGAAAAACCAAAGAGTCCACTCGAGCATTGCCTTCTGCAATAAACCCAGGCAAATTAGTATGATTTCTTACATGTAAAACATAAAACAATGCAGTTCGGATTTGCATTTCTTGCCACAGAGCTTGCAGCAATTCAAAAACACACTGATTACATATATGCTCTATAACAGATCTATCCAATTGCTTTATAATGCCAGCTACATATGCTGAATCAGCAATCAAATTAAAGGGAATGGGAAAATTCTGAAATATTTTTAATACAGCTCGTAATTCTACCACCTGAGGTGAACCCTTTTGTTGTACTACCATAGATTCCCACTTGCCATCAGAATACCAGACAAGGCCCGCCTTGCCTCTGTTCCCAGATCCATCCGTAAAAATGGTAGTTCCATCCACAGGAGTGTCTGCGCACCACACTCCCGTGGCAATTGGAAGTTCCGCACTCAATTTTATAACAGGATGGAAGGGCAAGTGGTAAACAACCTGTCCCGAGAAATTCTCCATAGCTGTTTGCAAAGCAAAGCTATTAGCCATACACCACTCAAAATACTGAGCTGCAAAATAGGAACGGTTAGTGATGCAGGGATCTCTGGCCACAAGCTCCCGACATCGCATCCGTCCTTTGATGAATAATCTGTGCCAATAGCTCTGTAACGAATCTGATCATTCTGAATTCCATTGACCAATTATTGCATACAGAATTTGCCTATCAAACAAAGTGATAATTTGTATTTCCTGATTCAAATCAATACGATGTACAAATTTGGAATGTAGCCTGCTTTCTACTTCTGTAATCAGTTTCTGTACCTCTGCAGTAGTCTGTCATGGTGTTGTTAATTTTGTGTCCTCTGCTAACAATTGGAATAGAGGCTGCAATTGTGATGACGTAAGCCCCAAGTACAGCCGCAGCCATAACTTGAGCCTTATGGTCCACAGTACCCACTTTTGCACATGCCTTTATCATAGCATTCAAATCTGTTTTTCCAGGTAAAGCTTCAATGATCTTTTGACAATCAGCATTAGCATTATCCCTGTTTGCCACAGGTCCAAGGCTTGGCAGCCGCACAGGTTAACCCCGTGTGGAAACACCAGTCCTGCGCTCCCTGCGGTTTGGTCTGCGAGTTAACTGTTTAGGCCTGGAACTGGTTGGGAAGATTCATTTGTGTCAGCATATGGTTCCCCCGCCACGTTCTTTCTCCAGTTTCCCTGTATTCTGCAGCTGGTTGTTATCAGCTGACCTTGAGCATTATACTGAGACCTGCACAGCTTCACAAAATGCCCTAGCTTCCCACAGCAATGACACATCAAAACAGAGTTATCTCTCCCACTCAGTTTCAACTTCTTAAGGCAGTTTTTCTTAAAGTGACCTTCCTGTTCGCATGTATAACAACGATGAACTACCTTAATTGCCGCTGCAAAAGTTTTTGCTAAATGCTCCATCTGAAATGTGGTGGTTCCTACATTCTCACAAGCATCCATTAGCTCTGTTAAGGTGGCATTACTATTTGCCATCCCTGCAACAACTTTTCTGCAGTTCTCACCTGTGTTGTCTTTTGCTAACTATAGTGGTAATGCTTCTTTTACAATTTTCCAATCTAACAGTTGCCAAATATTTCTTCCCTCAGGACCCGCACCCACAATCACCGGATATGCCCGTGGAATCACAACTCCTTCTAATAACTCATCTCGAATGACCCCTTTCCATTTCACTCCTCCCTCACCTCCCCCTCCTTCCCCTGTATACGTAGGCGGAAGCTGACCCTCTCCCTCACCTCCCACATTACCAGATGGATGCAGACCTCCCCCCCCCGCCCTGATCTAAAGGTGGAGTAGGGAGTTGTAAAGGAGGTTGAGGTGGCCCTAATACTTGTCTCGAACACAGAGGGGGGTTTTTGGGGGAGACATAGTCACGTGTCCCGAGGCGTTGGCTGAACGATGCTGCTGCAATTCCGTCTTTAATTCTTCCAGTCGTCTACCAAGCTCTGTCATGTCAAGTTCGTGTCCATTTCGTGATGGTAACAGTCCTTTAAGTCCTTGTGACTCTGGTACTGCTGACTCCGTAAATGGCGAATCCGGTAAAGGTGGGTACGAAGCATGTTTACCCTCCTTCTTGTCCTCCTGCTCAGCCTCATCCGTAGAGAGATCAATGAGAGGGAGGGGGTTTTGGAGGGGGTTTCTGCCAAGTCTCCTGTTCAGCGTCTGAATCAATTAGTTCAAATCGAGTTCGTGTTTTAGGGCGCACTATCGGTTCTGATGGATCTGTATCTATTTTTCTCACTCCCCGCTCCTCAGCTTTTTTCGAAGCCGTCCGTACCCACGGTGATAAAGGAGCTGCCACCGGTAAAGCTACCGGGGCCATGGGAGGTGTTGGTCCCGCAAACAGTGAGGGGGTAGTAGGCGCCTGTGGTCCTAAAGCCATAAAAGCTGTATGTGTGACTTCTCTCTCTGCTTTTATTCTTTCTAACGCTTCACTAACCAGCCTCCATATAGCAGACAATTTAAAGGCTTCCTTATCACCACTTGACACCGCATTCCAGAGAGAGTCACCAATCTTCTCCCATAAAGGCACTTCAAAGACATCATTAAAGGTTGTAAAATGTCCTTTATCTTTTGCCCAAAACAGTAACTGCTTTAACGCAGCTTCGTCATATTTAATTCCTCTCTCAGAGAGTATATGTTGGAGGAGTTTCACCACTGTCACTTCTGTCTTGGTCAGGGTAGACCCCATATAAACACGTCCGAGCCGCATCCCATGTCGCCCAGTCCTCCCGCACAGCCCGTAGCAGCCACAAGATAACTCCCCATGTTTTTAATTCTTTGGCAGAACCCGCTGCCATAGCTCGCTCAGCGAGCTGCATCGAGCACCGCTCCCAGGTATTCGGCTGTAAACAATCAGCCGGTCCTGCCACCGCCCCCCCCTTTAACGAGACGGTCCACACATTGGGCTACGTCTTTCAATTTCACAGAAATCTTAAATTCCCCGCCCAGTAACGAAATCACCTTTATCAAGGTTTCCATGGTTCGCGAACCCACTCCGACCGCCTGCGGTCCGCCAGCCCAGCAATCACGTCGGGGTCACCACTTGTTGCCGCTTGTCTGCAGCAAGCTCCGTTCGGTTGCTGGCTGGCCTGAGGCTATCCGTACCCCAGGGCCATTGAGCACTGACACCAATGTGAGGATGCAACAAATGGCGTTTATTTAACTGCGCAACAGCCTTATATAGTCATCTTGTCCCGTACGAACTCGCACGATAATGACACATCCTGCTCCTTTCGCCACGCCTACCTTCCGTTACAGCCCGAGATTTTCCGGTCGCCGTACCCTAATCTACCTACACTAAATCAAAAGCTGGAAATGGTGGGATTTACTTATTTAATCACTTGCAATTTTTTCTCAAGGGAAAATGAAACAAAATTTCAAATTGAATGTTGCTTTTAAATATTACATGTTATCCCAAAATGCTTGAGTTCGTTTTTTTTCATCCCTTTCATACCAGAGCTACAAGGAAAGTACGATTGAAATAAAAAAGCAAGAACTGAAAAGTCTGGAATTCAAAGTCAAGGGGCTTGGCTGTTCCTTGCCATTGATGCCTGCACAGAGATGCTATTTCTATGCAACCCACTTGGGAACAGAGCATGTGGCAGGACAGAGAGAAAGGTTTTAATCCTCTTCTTCCTCTATTGCTTTAGCCAATGGAGCTGAATCAGCACATGAAGGTCCAGGAGGCAAAGTAAGGAACAGGGAAGGGGAGAGGTCATAATTTGCAGCTCATATTGATTTCCCCAGTGCAAAAAGAGAGGGGAAGTTTTCAGATTTAGAGGTATAATTCATACTTGCTACTGCTCCAAGGATGCAATCTAATGCACGGGGTGTTGAAGTTCCTTCTATGTGTTTCCCAGGAATTATTTTTCTCTTGCAGTATTTCTAATCTCATGAAATGAAATAAGGAAGTCGCTTGAATTAAACTGAAGTCCTAACAGTAGCTTAATTTGATAACATGTGGGAGAATTTGGACCCTGCTGAAGGTAAGAGGAGAAGAGTTACCATTGACTCAGTGGAGCCAGTGCTTCACTTGCCATCTGTCCTGGTTTTGTAGGGATAAAATTTATAGAATCACTTTTCTGTTACATTTTGTTTCAGTTTGTGGCCAGTCATGGTATGGTGATCAAGGCCACCAGCAGTTAAATCCAGGGCAGCTGACCCAGGCTGACCCACAGGTGTATTCTGTAACATTAACGTCACGTTCACTGTAAATGGGAAAGCTTGCTGGGGAGGGGTGGGGTTTGTTGTGAAAGGTTGGTTGTAGGGAACAGCTGAATGCTATGGTGTTCCAATAGGGAGAAAGGCACTAAACTGTTTCCTTACACCCTTATATATGAAATGCTTCAATTACAATGGGGAATTAAAAAAGCACAACTTAGAAATAGCATGGCAGAGAAGCCTGAGTTTAAAACAGGAAAATGTTTCATGCCATATGTAATCTCTTTAGATCCACGTAGGATCTACTGGCTGCAGAATGAGTTTCAGAATCGGTGCTCATTTGCATGTATGAAAAAGCATAACAGCACTCTGTTCTTCTAGCAAAGCAACACTCAGCACTACTTTGCAAACATTTTCTTTGCATCACAATCACTGTCTTTATTTTAGTGACATCTCTGAGAAACTGATCTTCACATTCACATCAGTCCTGTGTACTAGGGTTGCATGGATACAGGATCAATATTAATGCTCTTTCCCTGCCAAACTTGAAATCACAACTTCTGCTGTCACTAAGAGTCACGTATTTGAGTGAACCTGGGACAAAACTGCAGTACCAAAACCAGCTCCCCATCTGATCACAGCTTTGTGGAATGGGCTTCAAGGCTTACTGAGACAGCTGACAGTGATAGCCCATAGTAACTTAACTCTCATGACAGCATCCTTACACTTGTCATCTTCTGTGGTGTGTGAAATCCTAATATGTTGTCTGACCATGTGTAGTGTGTCTAGAAGCCATAAAATAAAATAAATGTGATGCTATGTTGCAATTAATGTCACTGTTGTTTCAAAGCATCGAGCTGTTAAGGAGACTTGCCTGTAGGGTTTTCTGGGAACACACTTCTTATGACACAACAAAGGCTTAAAGGAAGATATGAATAGGTTTTCTTTAGCCAGAAAGCACAAACTGAAATTACTGACCACTAAGATATGGAAGTTTCTATGTTAACAGTGGTCTTATTTTTTAATGTAGAGATGACTTGCATTAAGCTTTTAGATACAAAGGGACAGTGAGCTGCTGTGAATCAAACAATGCTTTGCTTCAGCCTTTAACAGCTGCTAAAAAATTTTCATGCAGTGGAAAGCATGACATCTGGTCTAGTGTCCCCAAGTCAGGTGTTATGAAATAAGCCTCCCTTCTGAGGTTTTAGTGGTGTTATTTTACTGTGTAGCTTCTGAAGAAGAGAGAAGTAGCATTGCCTGTTTTATCTAATGAGAGAGTTTCAGTTGAAGCCTAATAAGAGGACTCTGAAAAAGACCCTCTGCACTTATTCTTGAAAATATTCAGATTGACAGCTAATAAGCAGTGTCCACCTGCTGATATCACTGTTCCAAATAGCAAAGGACCAGCTTGGAGAAACCCAGTAATGAGGAAGTTCCGTCAGATGGAGCTCTGTGCAAGCCTGCTCTAATAGAGGAGAATATATTGTAAGGGGAAAGTATAGTTAATTCTGAAAAACTCAAGGCTGTATTCAATGCATTTTTCCTCTGAGTTTTATTAATAGCTGCTGCAGGGGATCAAACACTTGCTTCCAAACTGCATATTCTGAGAGGTGGATCCTGTGCCAATTTTATGAACAAGGCTTAAGTGGATCAGACACAAAACCTAGGAGATATAACGCTGCCCATTCTACTGTTTCCCACTGTATGGAATAGCTGTTGCATCTGTCTCTATCTGCGGTTTTTGATTTTGGCAAAGAAAAAAGAATTTTAACATGCCACCTACGGATGAGACCAGAGTTACCCTTTTATGTTAGTTTGTTTGTAGCCTGAGAGCAGAGGGCATGCACAGCATTCTGTTGTGGCAGATGGGCTACAAGCATGCCTTTAATTATATGAGACAAAATACCATGCTAACATGAAAACTTAGCTTATTTATATGCATGAGTCTCTTTTGATATCTTCATTTATTTGGTATAATAACATAATAAAAGATTATTTGTGACCGTATTTTTTGTCATTTGGAGACGAACTGGTCTATGTCTCAGAGCAGTTACAATCTGGCTTTCATGGGTATGGAGAGTCAAGCTCAGTCTTGGTCTTTCCCTCTGTCATGCTGGTAGTGATCACTGCAGGGCCAGGGAAGAACAAATGATAAACAAGGTATCAGAAGCAGTGAAAATGACTGATGCTAGTTTATACCTTAATGAGACAAAATTCATTAATGGGTGGTTGATCATATTTTTCTTTGTTTTCAATCAAAATATGAAGCAGAGAGAACCCCAGCTAGAATGACAAACAGATGTGCCATCTGGGAGATACTGCATGTGCAATCTGAGAAATACTGTTCTCTTGCATATATTTAAAAAAAAGTGAAAACACAGATGTTTTCTCAAAGCTAAATAAGATGCAATTTTGCAGATTAGAAAACAGGTAACAGGCTGCCAAGCAGCCTGGATATACCTGAAGGTGAGTAATAAGAGAGGGAACTAATTCAGTTTACAGCAATGTTTAAAACTGTACTGTATGGCACCATCATTTGGAAGAGAAGAAATGTAATTCAGTCTCCATGTGTTTTTTATATTTTCTCTGCCATTTTCTATGCCCATGCACATTTTTTGGTCAAATTTGCTGGGTTTCATGATTCGTTGTTCCAAAGAAAGATGTCTCAGTCACTGTAGTTCAGATTTACAGTGGCCAGCATATCAATGGAGGAAATTCTCCACCTCTGCTCTGCCCACCTGGAGTACTGCATCCAGCTCTCGGGTCCCCAGCACAAGAAAGACAATGGACCTGTTGGAGCGAGTCCAGAGGAGGGCCAGAAAAATGTCAGAGGGCTGGAGCACCTCTCCTATGAAGAAAGGCTGAGAGTTGGGCTTGTTCAGTCTGGAGAAGAGAAGGCTCCAGGGACATCTTACTGTGGCCTTTCAATAGTTAAAGAGGGTTTATAAGAAAGATGGAGACTTTTACCAGGGCCTGTAGTGACAGGACAAGGGGTGATGGTTTTAAACTGGAAGAGGGTAGGATTAGATTGGACATGAGGGAGAAATTTTTTAAGGTGAGGGTGTTGAGACACAGGAACAAGTTGCCTAGAGAAGTTGTGGATGCCCCATCATTTGAAGTGTTCAAGGTCAGGTTCGATGGGGCTTTGAGCTGTAGGTAGATTAGGGTATGGCGACCGGAAAATCTCGGGCTGTAACGGAAGGTAGGCGTGGTGAAAGGAGCAGGATGTGCAAGTATCGTGCGAGTTCGTACGGGACAAGACGACTATATAAGGCTGTTGCGCAGTTAAATAAACGCCATTTGTTGCATCCTCACATTGGTGTCAGTGCTCAATGGCCCTGGGGTGCGAATAGCCTCAGGCCAGCCAGCAACCGAACGGAGCTAGTGGAAGATGTCCCTGTCCATGGGAGGGGGGTTGGACTAGATGACCTTTAAAGGTCCCTTCCAACCCAAACCATTTTGTGATTCTCTGTTTCTATGATTCTATATTTAGATAACGCTATAGACATGATGCTATACTCTGAAGCTCGTAGCATGGTGCATTTTAGAAAATGGGAATGGATGACAAAAAGCCTGGTTTTGTGTAAATTATGGTAAACGAGGTGTTTCAGGCAGTTGCTTCGCTCTTAAGCAGCCCTCAGAACTGTGGTATCAATCTACTGCCCTGCACAATCAAGTCCATTACATCTAAAACATGAAAGCAAACAATCAGTGCAACGCACTGCCTTCAGCTGCCAAGATTTTCCATTCATTGATACTGATCTTGAGGACTTGACTTCAGATTGCAGGAAAAGTAACGAGAAGAAAATAAGACCTCGTCTTCTCTATGTGACAATAGACTATCAATATCTCCCCCTTTAGTTTCCAGCACTGGGGTTGATGTCACGTTATGAGTACATACAGATATGTGTATTTTACAGGTATGGGACATGATGCCTGAAATGCTCGAATGCTAAGATAGTGGACTTTTCAGTATCAAATATTTTTTAATCTGTAGCTTCTGCTGAAATGAAATGGAAAGGTTTGTTTCTTGCTTGTTTTAAAACAAACCAACTGTAAACTCATAAGAAAGCTGTGAGATGGAAAATAATCAACTGTCCTGGGCAAACTGAGAAAAATGAAAAGTATAACCTGTCCTTTTCTCCTGTCAATCCATCCTCATGACAATGATATAACATGAATGGAAAATGGCATGAACTTAACCTATTCTCTTTGCAACTTTTCACTTGTAATTTTGTGGGTTTCTTCAGATGCTACAATAAATGTCATATACTAGGCTGTCTCCTGGAGAAGGTTATTTCAAGTTTAATATGCTGTATTGATAACTGCAGCTGTAATTTAATTTCTGTGTCTGATATTACTTATAGATTCTCTCACATCCTAAGCAAAATACTCTTGATATATTAGTTTATTCTTTTTTCTTGTTTTTCCCCTTTTTATTTTTTTAAACCAAGTCTTTGAATTCTGAAAGTCATTTTAAGAGGAAAGCAGGAATATAGGTCTTCTGTGTGTTCCTGCTCCAGTAGTGCAGGGCAAGATCAATCTGGGCATTAAGCTATAGCTTTTACCCTCATGCAAGCTTGCCAGGCAGTAGGTATTATTATGCCAGGAACTCAGCTTCATTATAACTTCAGTATGTTATCAGAAATCCATATATTAAGCAGACATACTGAATGACTCCATATTTCCTTACTTAAAGAAAAACTGATTTTTTTTTCATGCAGTTAGATGCATATATTCTTCAATAAATTATTTTTGATAATTTCTTATAATTTGCTCAAAATATGTAAACATCCACATTTTAAAAGGAAAAAAAAAAGATATTCAATTTTCTACTGGCATTTGGTCCAAAATTAAACGACATAACTGATTGATTATAGTTTAATATCAAGTTGTCTCTGTAGGTGAGTATCTTTGATTCACATTAAATGAACCACATAGTGTTTACAATACAATAGAGACAATTTTTTTCTTTCACAGTTCCCTCCTTGATTTGAGTTTGAATATTTTTCTAATTGGATATGTTTTACCACAGAATTAATTTAATTTTTTCACCTGTGTCAGCAATTAGACAAGTTACATGGTACCTACTTAAGCTGTTATCTGCTTCTGGAGCAAAATTCAGGTGACAGTAATGAATCTGTTAAGTGCAAAGGAGCTGAACAGACTTACAGCAAGCTGATGAAGCATCCAAGGAAGGGTTAACTTCGGGTTCAGTCTGCAAGCTAAAAGAAAAATAATGCTGCTGCTAGCACTAAAAATAAGGGCACTGAACAATTTTACTATTACATTTAAATATTTTACTTAAAATGGCCTTATTTTGCTTAAAAAATACAACAACCCTTTGTTGTTGTTCTTTCCTGCAACTGAAAGAATGTCCATCACCTGTAGACAAAGGTTCATATTGATAAATAAGTGATGCAGTAGAAAGCATACAAAGATATATGAGGATGTAGCCTGAGGGAATTCTCTGATCTCAAAGCAGCAACAGTGTTTATGAAGGGAATTATAGGAGAAAATTCCCTCAGAACTTAACGCTCTGATGATATTCATCGCAGGCATTTGAGTCAGAATACGTTATGCATTCGTACTGAAGCTCATTTCCTTTCAAATCAAAGCCAGTAGTCACTTTGGCACTCTAAATGGAGGGGTCAGCTCACCTTATCAAGTTGCTGTGACTGATGGAATGCAGCACTGAGAACAAAACGTTGGGCTCCTTTGGCAACACAGTGAACTTTCCTTTGTGTTTTTAGCAGTGGTTGGGAACGAACAGCCCCCAGGTAGAATGTGATTTCCATCTTAGGTAAGTTTTTCATGTTTCATCTGGTAGTGACTCTCTTATAAACTGCCCAGGCAACTACATCCACACAAGGATGACTGAGAAACAAGCTACAGTGGAAACAGAAATGCCAAGCCATGATGGACTACATAGGTAGGATGTAGGCTCTGCAACACCTTCAGATGTTCTCAGGCTACTAAAACATAGCCCATATGATGTTATGCATCTGGTACCACACCTAGAACACAATCATCCTATATTAAAAGTAGATTTCTAGAATCTCTATGGGGAAGTGTGCAACTACATGAGTATTATATTTTGGTTCAGTACTCTTCTGAAGTTAAAATTCTGACTGTCCATACTTACTATTACATGATTTGCACTATGGAGTGGTTTCAGAGTACTTACATGACATTTATTGAGATGAAGCTAAACTGAAAAAACCTACTCTGGGAGAGCACCAAACAAGTGCTAGCTGCAAATGGATCAGCCCATAGGATCAAACTGGATCTAGTCTAAGGGAGGCATGTATGGTTCTCATCTGCATTTGATCCTCCATGCCAGCTGTTTCATTCTACAGATCTACTCCTACTGCATGGCAACATATGTTAAGGTCAATACAGCTGTAAAGAAAAATGGGGCTGGACCTCTGCTAAGGAGGTATGCAGAATGCCCTTCATCCTTTCGTCGGTTTGTGCACAAAATGGAGAACAAAAATAAGGCTACAGCCTATTCTCCCTTCATTCTTCACTTTAAAAGGAAAAAGTTGCTGAGGAAGCACAAAAATTTAGATTATATTTAGCTACTGACATGGAGACCAAAACAACATAGACAATAATTCTGGTTCAGAGAAAAGTTTCTTCAGAGACCAAAAAAGCTAACAGTGCAAAAAGTAAATATTTCAACGGATGCGATCTTACAAAGAGATGTGTGGTGTAGACAGAATGTAATTACATGCCACTGTTGCTTTTTTGTTAAAGGAACAGTATAAATCACAGTAATTCGTGTTTGATTTTTAAAGAACGTACTGTAGGTTTGGGCATGAATCAAAGAGCATGCCTTGGCTGAACTCTTTAGCTTTTACTCATTTGTTTGCATCGATTTTTCCATGATTCTTAGTGTTTTTCTGTTGTATAGAGAAAACAATATGGGAGACATCTGGTGGCCACTAATTAACAGAAGCTGTCTATAGTAAAAATTGGGAGATCTACTACTAAGCTTATAAATGAGCAAATACAATTTAAAAAGTCAGGGTACTGTATCACAAAATTCACCCCTAATTTATTTGTTTCTTTAGTTTTAATTATTTATGGCTATTCATAATATATTGGTAAAATGCAGATAACTGTTGTAAATGCAAATGCATCAGATTTATGCTGCCAAAAACCCAGTTCTGAACTTTGGAGAAGTTTGGAGCCAAATTAGGACCTTGACCAGACAACTCAGAACTATCTTTACTATAGAGTCAAAAATCTTTAAGTGTATTTTAATTAATTTAAAATTATTTATCTATGTATAAAATTATTTATTTATACTTTTTTTTTTTTTAGTTTGCATAGCTGATTGATATGAAGAGGTGACATTGTACAAAGGCATCAGCTGATGCTACATCTTTGAGTTATTAAAATAAGTATTTATCCCTCACGTCAATTTCCTACCCCTTCTCCAACTTGGGATCTTCATATGTGTGTGTGCATGTGTGCAGGTAAAGATATATTTATTTGCTTTTTTTTTGTCACATATGATAGCATCTCACTTCATTCTTTAACAAGGAAGTAGAATGCTAAAATGATTACCTCTTGGTGAAAGAACTTTTTCCATTCAAATCACAAGAGCAGTATTCTTTTTCTCATCCCATTGCTTGTGAAAACACTGAATAGTAGATGTTACTATATTCAGGAAATCAACATGTCCATGACATACAAAGAAAGATAAGTGCAGTACATTCTTTAACATCAAGCAGTCATAGACAGGGTTGTTAACAGAGGTGTTGCTGAATTGCCCAGACTTCCCCCTGCTCAATGCAGCATAGGTCAAAATCTGCATCCAAAACTTTACCTCCAATACCAAAGTAAGAATGTGGCCTCAGGAGAAGGCATGGGAGCTGCACCTTTGCTTTTGAAGTCACTGGGAGCTGATCTCAGCAATACAATATCTTCAGTTCATGGGAGGAGAATAGAAGAAGGAGAGAGAGAGAAAAAAAAATATTTCTGGGAAAATGTTCCAGCCGTCTTTTTCATATGCCATAACTTATTCAGCTTTGCAAATGACCATACTGTGTTGCTGGGATCAACTCCTTGCCACCCAGAAAACAAAGTCTGACTAGACAGTATCTTCATGAATTTCTGTGGGATTTCTGGATGTGCCACGACCTGGCTGGAGCTATGCAGCGCATGTGGCCTGCCCTGGGCGGCAGGGCAGAGTAGCCCACACAGGTTCTGTGTATGTCACAGGCAGAGAGGTTGTACAGAAGCGGAGGTGGGCAATATGTCACTCCCTTTGGCTTCAGAAGGTGAAATGCTGGCATTCAAAAGGGTTTGCATATTAAGCTGAAGTTTTAAACCATTCAGAGGTGGGCACTTAATATGAAGTAAGAAATGGTCTTTATTTTATTTGTTTCCAGGTAGATTAGGAACTACTTGTGCTTTTAAAAGTGTTCTTTACAAGAATTACCAGACCTAAACATAGGTATCTATACCTTCCTGATTATGAAAATTAAGGCCAGAGATTTGAAATGTTTAGCTGGTATTATTTATTTTCTGAAAAGAAACATCATAACTGCAGTACAAAGAATGTTTCTTCTGTTAATGATGATTCTGAGAATAGAAAGGAAAATTTACATCTGCATGTTTGATATTTCCTGATTTTAAGGGAGCATTTTTGATACAGAATTTTAGGTTAAAAACATTGCTTCTGAGAGGCCCAGTGTACACTGAAAATTGAGCTATAAACCTAAATAAGAAATTAACATGATTTTATTTTGTTTAGGATAATTTGTACATCAGGTGAAAAGTTTATTTTCCCAAAGCTAGTAAGCTTTAATTTATGCTAATGTTTTAATTTTTGCTGAGGTCTAGTATGTCAAGTTGTTGTGCCTGGTAATTCAAGATATTGATTTCACAAATGTTAATGTATTCTTAATCATGTTTTGTTGTGCCCAGGTCTACCAGCCAATCTACCAGTCTGTTCTCAATATAATGTTATCTCAAAGGTATAAAAAAAGGAGACGTACATCAAGCATTTTGCATTGATTTTTACAAAAACTGTCAAAACATGTCACAATGTTATTCATGTCAGCATTTCTCTGAGGCTTTGAGTGCTTATATATTTAAAAAATCCTTCTTTGTGATACTGGAGACATCTGTCCAGTCAGTGCTTTCAATTTTGTCTGAATTTTAGATTGTTTTAGAGTAACTTTTGCTCTTATGTTCTGATTCTTCTCTCTCACTTAACCTGTTGTTACATCAGCATGATTCTGCCTACCGCTGTGACTGGATTTATGAAAGGCAGGTTCTACTTGACTAACCTGATCTGCTTCTATGATAAGGTCAACTACTTAGTGGATGAGGGAAAGGTTGTGGATGTTTTTTACCTGGATTTTAGTAAAGCCTTTGACACTGTTTCCCACTGCATTCTCCTGGAGAACCTGGCTGCTCATGGCTTGGATGGGCATACACTTTGCATGATAAAAAACTGGCTGGATGGCTGGCCCCAAAGTGTTACGGTGAATGGAGTTAAATCCAGTCGATGGCCAGTCACAAGCGGTGTTCCCCAGGGCTCAGTATTGGGGCCAGTTCTGTTCAATATCTTTATCAATGATCTGGACGAGGGGATTGAGTGCACCCTCAGTAAGTTCACAGATGACACCAAGATGGATGGGAATGTTGACCTGCTTGAGAGTAGGAAGGCTCTGCAGAGGGATCTGGACAGGCTGGATCGATGGGCTGAGGCCAGTTGTATGAGATTCAACAAGGCTAAGTGTCAGGTCCTGCACTTGGGTCACAACAACCCCATGCAATGCTACAGGCTTGGGGAAGAGTGGCTGGAAAGCTGCCTGGTAGAAAAGGACCTGGGGGTGTTGGTCAACAGCCAGGCTGAATATGAGCCAGCAGTATGTCCAGGTGGCCAAGAAGACCAACAGCTCTGTCACAGATTTCAATATTCCAAAGCACCAAACAATAGAAGTCTTATAGATTTTATATATTATTATCATTATTATGCAGATTACTGCTTCCAGCATGTAACAGTTTCTTCAAATGCCCCTGGGGGCTTGTGACTACTATTGAGCACCTTGCTAAACCTTAACACAATGAAACGTTTTGTCACAGCATCACATTCTGGATGAAGAACCCATTGACACTATAAGGTGTCAATAATGCTCCTAAAAAGTAAGAGGAAGATATGCGACTTGATGGCAAGGTGACTAGTCGGTCATGTACTCTGGAGAATCATGAAGCTGTATCTGCACTTTGGTGATGGGCTTTGGCCGAGGACTCTCTGGGAAGGTCAGAACAGCAGGATCTGCACACCTTGCTCCAACTGAGCAATATTTCCCTTGAAACTATGCAAAGATTTATCTCACTGTCACGTCCTCCAAACCTCTGAAGCAGCAAGTCCAAATTCCCTACGGTCCTACTTGCATTTTTCATGCTGTTTTTTTGATTGCAGTTTGTTCCCTTTCTTCTCTACATTTTCTCTCTATTTTACTATATACAAAGGTATAGATGCATGATATTCTAACCAAATAGAAAAATATTGGAGGAGGTTTGTGAGAGGACAGGACTTTGTAGATTGAGAAAAAAAATATTCGTATAAAGATTGAATAGGCCGTCTTTAAATTCACTTGACTGATCTCTAGGTCCTATTTTGACAGCTTTGTTTACAGAGTAGGATTTAGCTGATGATTTATTTACCTAAATTTCACCATCTGGTGAAATCCCTGGTTCACAGGAAACTGATTCGTAATGATTAAAAACTTTCTTAGAACTTGCTGGCTATCTTTCCAGATAGACTTTAAGATGTATTATTCATCAAATAGCAAAAATCCAAATTACTTGAAACTCAGGTGCTAATTAATCCAAGAAAGCAAAAATAATTATCTTTGTGGCATCTCAGATGTACATTTCAAAAAGATAAATTTCTACTTCTTCACACTGGATCATGTATATCACTCACAGAAGATGTTTAAACCCATGCCTATTAGAAGAAAAAGCAAGGTGAATTACATTGTATTTGATGATAACAGTAGTTTTTGCATGTTGTGGAAGCAAAGACAGATTTCCATGTGAAAACAGCTTTCTGCTTCAGGAGGACATCATGGATACTGACCAGAATCCAGGGAAAACCAGGCATTAATAAAAATCAGAAGTCAATAAAAAAGCAAGGGATTTTAGAACTCTGAGATTTTTTAAAATGCTACATTCTTTTCAAGTTTGTTATTTTTTCCATCTTTGATGTTCATTTCCTTCATGCCTTCAGGGTTACTTCATGTCTTCAAGGTTTTCACCACAAGGGTTAGAAATCTACTTTTCTTTTCTTTGTTATGTGAAAAATGAGCTTCACAAGCAAGATCACAACCACAGCACCTGAAGCTTTAAGAAAAATGCTAAAAAAGGTAACTTCCAATCATTTGCACAGAAAAATAGCAGAAGTAACACACATTTGGGTAGCACATACCTGTAAATATAAATATACGTGCGTGCACACACATGCAGACACATACACATATATGCATGTATATGTATACATGGATGGATAAATATATATATGTGTATGCATGTGCACGCATACCCCTGGGTAAATATACCTGAGTGGTACAAGTAGAAACTGTTCATAGCAAGCAGCAAACATGTCTGGAAAAGAGCATCTATGAGATGAAAAACACACACTCCAATTTAGAGACAGTAATTATTGACAGGTGTCCGATATCTTCCCTATTCACTCAGATTTAGATATTTATGTGTTTCTATTAATTGTGTGGGTTTTAATATAGAAAAAAAGAGCAAACCTGTGACAAAGCTACAACACTGTTTATAAGCACATATATAACTGGTAGAAGGGGAAAAAACAGTGTCTTTTAACTAGTACTTCTGTGTTTCAGCATTCTTGGATTTCTTGTCTGTGAAATCCTAAATAGTGAAAGGACCATAAAGTGTATTTGGAGGACACGGTGGGAGAAAAGTAAAATGGAAGCTAAAGGAGCAAAAGGCACTGAGCGATCAGAAGACACTTTATGCTCTTGTGTCCTGCAAATAAAGTGAGAACACCCTCTCTGAGTTGGCTTTTTGCCAAATCCTACAGAGGTTTTAAAGTTGTCACGCTTAAAATAACTGGCGATATAAGCAGGTTTTAGCATATACCATGAAGTTTCACCTGTTATTTTACTCAGCCTGTCTGTAATATAAGGCACCTGTTTGTTATAAATTTGGATCTGGTCATAATTCAGTGTGCTCAGGGGAAATGTTGCTGGTTTTGATGGTTCCCCAGTGGAAGGCTATAATGCCAAGAGATAGTTCTCCTGAGTTCTGAGTTTTTGGTGAGAGTAGTAGCTGATAAAAATAGCCAAGCACAAGTAAGAGTCCAATAAACAATAAGAGTGCTTTTCTCATGACTGCTTCTGAAATACTGGGCAGCATTCAGCAGTATGTTAACTAGAAAGATATTGATCAATTAGAGAGAATTTAGTGAAGAACATCAAATTAATTACTAGAGGACGATGAGGATTTAGGAGATGGATTAAGGGTGCTAAATTAGGTATGTGATGACTAAGCAAGGCAAGGAATACTGTTCAGATAAACCTCGAATTTGCTCAAGTTCAGTGTCTGAGGTGGTGCTATGTGGTTCATATGACAGAGAATGTATATCAGGTAAAAAAGATGTCATATTTGTTTATGTGAGAAGGATAAGCCATCATTTCCAGAAGGAGCAGAGGAACGTGCCTGCTAGCAGGACTGAGGCAGCTGCAGGGCAGCTGGGCAGCCTTTGCAGCTGAATGGCATGCAGCTAGCTGCAGCTCTGTGCTCCTGCCTCCTTCCTGCTCTGGGATGCCATGTGTCAGATGCATCTGCTCAGAGATTCACATATGGTCCTGATGCTGCATTGCAAATGGCCCCACAGTAAGGCCTTAGCCATATGGGAGTGTGGAGGGGGAGGGCAGTAGGAGTCTTATGCTAAGTGTGTAAGATTTGATGGATGAGAAAAGTGTGAAGGTTGCTAGCTGCATGCAAAGAAAGAAGTATTTAATGCTGTAAGGGAAGATATAGCTAAGAATAAAATAAAGAAAGTAAAAAAATTAGGCTATTAAAAAACCAAACCACAACAAAAAAACACAAAAGTGAGTTCTGCTGAGGAACTATCTCCTGAGAGACTCTGGAGGATGATTCACCACTGGTATTTTTAACATTATTCTGTATGAAACACTAGAAAGTGTGCTTTTGGGACTAAGCCTCCCTTAGCAGAGAAATGAGCTTCATGATCAATGAATCTTCTCTGATTTTAATGTCTGCAATTTTCTGAGTATATTCTAAACAATGTTCAGATTTCTGTCCTGGAAGGTGCTGCTGCTGAGCAAGAAGAATCTGTGTACTGTTCCCATGAAAACAATGGAGTGCAATGAACAAGAGCTTGTGAGTGATAATTAGAGCTATTAGCTAATAGACTAATAATATTTTTCTCATTATATGGGGTGGGGAGGAGGAGGAAGGCAGCAGGCAGGCCTCATGCCAGAAGCTCTGAGTCACAATTAAAAGTTATGCTGCAATCTTGCAGCATTTCCCTTTTATGGTGCCTGCCAGTTGTGTCCCCAGTAAGGTCACATGAATGTAACACTGTCTTTTCTTCTCCAATGCACTGTATCTCCTCTTCTGTGCACACAGAGAGAGAGCAGGCACAACCCCTCTATACTTAAACTGTCAGCTGTTAACCCTGTGTGATTTTTCTTTTTACCTTATCCCAGAGAAGTCACAGAACTTTCTCTGGTTTTGCGAGTGAGAGATAAGTCACAAACACAAATTACAGCCTTAGATGTGACCTTTCTTCCCACGAGAAGGGAGGGAGCTGTTGTAGGAGATGAAAGACAGCTGAGCTCTTCAGCATTCAGCTGCTGAAGGCTTGCTATGAAACTCCTTCATGGGCCTAGCTCACATCTCGTGCATGGATGCTGGTTCTGCAGGGAGAGGGAAATCACTGGTTTGGGCTCTGCCCTTGAGTCCTTTCCTCTCTGTACTCACACACAGCCCAGGAAGGGTCTGGCAGAGGATTCACTGCTTAGTTTCTGTTTCCCAAATCTGATGCAGACAAAATTTTCTTTCAGCTATTCTCAAGCTTCTCTGTGTGTTTTTGGTTGTTTGCCATCACATTTTCCATGTTTTCCTGTTACTCATCCCCTGAAAAAGATCACTTTGATTCTCAACCACAATGCATACATATATACATGTATATCTGTTAAAAGGAGAACAACATGACATGTGGCAAACACGTAGTCTTAGTGATGTTGGTTATGGGACATGTAGTCTTAGTGATGTTGGTTATGGGACTGAAGAGGCAATAATAAGTTGTGACCAATTCTTATGATCAGAAGATGACCAGGGAATGATACGTGTCTAGTTTGCTGTAACAGCTCAAGCTGGTACATCATGAACTGTGGTGGCACCACTGACACTGGATTCCTGGAACTATTACTTGTACAACTATCCATCTCTTTCCCACGTTTTTGGCTTTCCCAGTGGTCTGTTTTTTAAACCACACTGACAGAATACAAAAAAAGGGAGGTCTCGTTTTGTACTTATGAATATTATATGTTCTGTAATGCTTATCTTGCTTATTAAGCTCTTGAAGTGTTTATCACGTAGGCAAGAGTGACGTTTTGTGGATTAACTGGTGCAGATTTAGAGAGCTTCTGATAGCCTGCAGGACAAATCTAGATGCCAATAACAAAAAAAGACTCACTAACTTCGAATAAAAATCTTTCTGTCAGGTTGAATGATAGGTGATGCATAACTAATCATAACTGTGCCAGCAAATCTGTCAGCTCTGTTTTATCTAGAAAGTACTGCCTTTTGCTCATAAAGGTTAAACAGCCACTGTGTCTTCTTAAAAGCTCTGTTCTCCACAGCTGTGCTAGAAGTTAAAATCCAGCTGCCTGTGTGGTTTAACAGTTTAATAGATAATGTATATTATTTTCTTTTCTTTCTGAGGCTTGGAAAATGAAATAGCCTAAAAGATTCGTATTTGACCTTCTAGGGTTTCTCTAGTAGTTCTGTGTTGTTTCTCACTCCAGTTCACTCAGAGCTGCTCAAAACTTTGTCACAAAAATTCTGTAGGTTCATATATAAACTTGGGGTTAGGGACCAGAAGATCAAGATGGACATAGCAGTAAGAGTTTGTTCAGTTTCATGTAATTGTCCTATTTTACCAAAAGAATCCAGGCTCTGAATTGAATTTAACTTCTGCTCTATAAAAATAATTCTATACCTGCCAAGAGCTGCCATAGTGTGATAATGTCCAAATGATACGGGTGGCCACATGATTTGTTTTGTAATAGTTAAAATTCTAGGGTCATTAAGTGGGAAAGCAAAAGGAGAGACGTTTTAAAGGTAATTGTTTTAGCATTATTTTTCCCATGTAACCAATACAGCAAAAGTTTTTTATTTGACTGTTCATACTTCTTTTGGGACGAAGGGGTCTTTAATTTAATAAGAGAATATTATTTAGGCTATAAATTCAATGCAGACAGTAGAATTGAGTTTATTACATGAAACTGAGCAGCAAATAACCTTCAATGTGTTTTCAGTAACTTTCAGCAGAAACACTAGCATATGGTGTTTTCTTATCAGAAATGAATTGTGAAATCTTTTTTCTAGTCAAAATATAGGAGTTAAAACCATAAATGAGAATAAGTTAGGAAAAGTAATCATATTAAAAATGGTTCTTCTAACCTAGACAAAGTGTAGCAAGATGCTTCATCCACTAATCTGAAGATAAAGTACAGTTTGCAAAAGTCTGTATTTTGAAATTAATATTTTTGCTCCTCATGTAATTAATAGACATTAATCTCATATATAGGACATTGTTCCACATTGGCTCTTGATGTTATCATCTGCGATATAAAAAGAAGGGCTTTATAGTACAACTTTGTTAAAATCGTAAAGAAAATCTAAACCTTTGCATGTAGAGAGTGCTACAGAATTTTAGTCCTGATTTTCATTGCTTATGTCAGTGAGCCATTTATCAAATCTACCCTAGTGTACTTAGTAGCTTTGTGGTCATGGAGTAGCAGTGCAAAGAGTTCAATAAAAGTGGGGAAAATAAAGGGAGCTACTAATGATAGATGCTTTGAGTTGTAGTAAAATTGGAGGACACTAATAGCCCATCAATACTTCTTTTTAAGCTTTTGTCGTAATTGACTTTTGTCCTAATTCATAAACATGATCCCTGCATTCATTTTTTTTTTTAAGCACATAAAAATGGCCAATCTTCCAAAGTGGACTAGAAGATTGTATTTTTTTTTTCCCTTGTTTTTCCTACACCGTTATAGTCATGATTAGAGCTCCCCTGCCAAGTTTCTATTATATTCAGACAATGGGACTTGGATTAATTTTCCACACAAGGCAGTCTGCTGTGCTAATGGCCAAGCAATCAGGTCACCTTTTAAAACTACCAATATAGTGTTTGATTGGCAGATACGTATATTAAAAAAATATTCTCTTTATGGCTTTTATTTTCTGCTGTGCTCTAGCTTCTTTCTTCCCTGGCTAGTATATTAACTGTGGGAGTGTATGTACATGAAAATAATAACTGTCCCTGATCCCTTGCCCTACTTGTTATATTCCTCACTAAGCTCTCTTTTTCAGAGCCAGTTATATACTGAACTTTAAACGCTGCCTTTCCAGCTCTTTTCAGTTGTACGAAGCTGCTCTGTTACCCCTCTAGCTCGATTCATAGCCTTTCCGCCTATGAGCCAGGGCTCTGTCAGTTCAGTTTCCATCCTTCACCTCACACCCTCGCCCACCACTGACATAACAGAGAAATAGCAGGCTGGATATTACCTCTTCTGGCCTCTCCTTTAGTGATATATAGATATAACCACTAAACAGCACCCTGCCTCAGGCTGGGCAGCCACAGAATTTTATCTGCATTATGATATGCAATTTGCTGAACAAGAAAGACCAGACTTCTGAAATGGCTCTGCAGGTGGTTGCCAGGAAGGGAATATATATCTCCTAACCAGGTCTTAAACCTCAGTCTTTTCAAACTATACTTAAGTGCCTGAGATAGAGCTGGGATGGACTTTGATAGAGATAAAGGCAGATGATAACCTATAGGTGAATGATGGGACTGTAGAGATTATGGTCTCATTGTTTCTTCCTAGCTTCATATATTCGAAAGTAGAGTAAGACACAGACCGGGTCAGTTGGTTCTGGTGTTGGTTAAAGTCAGCTTGCAGCTACTCCAGTGCAACACGTTCAAGATCATGGGAATCCCATAAGGGATCATTCCTAAACATGGAACCTGTCCTAAATATGAAATACAACCATAAGTTTATTGATTGAGATCAGCACCTCATTAAAATAAGTGGTAGGAGAATGGTGCAGGAAATGGAATTCTTCCCCTTTTTCCCAATAGGTCACCAAACAAGTAACCAGCAAAAATGCCTTCTTAGTTTCAGAAGGGAATATAATTTTTGAGGTTTTGATAGCTGTTTCCTCCACCAGTTCAGGGTCATTCCTTATCTATGCCATATTCTGGATTTCCCTTCAGTTTTGTTGTATCTTAACTTCTGTGTGTCTTTTTAGGTTGCTGCTGATTGTTACTATACATTAGCACTGATGTCCTAGGATAACTTTAGTGCATGTCAGTACACAACCTGGGTAGTTGCCATTTAGTTGTTTACTACATGGCAATCAATGTTTGGAAGGAAAAGTTAAAAAGTCACTTAAAAAATTTTGGCAGCTATTTTTTTTTAATTTTGCATTCTTTAAATGCTTTTAATGTCAACAACTGAAATATGTAATTAACATTAATTTTTTGTGAGATTTTCATTGCAGTGACATGGAGCTGAGCCGCAGAACCCTCTGCCCTGTGTCTAGTTTGACAAAATATGATCCAAAATAAAACTCTCAATTCTGCACACTCATTAAAGTGGTCCTTGTCCTAATAATGTAGATAAAAGTCAGAGAAATGATTGCTTAGTGCTTTCCCCTACACTTGCAAAGAAGATCTAAAGAAGGGTCTCTTTGTGATGTGAATAAAAAGATCCTCTCCCTATTTTCTTTAAAGGCTTTAATTTTCTCATTATCAGAATAGCTTACTTCATATCTTTTTCCCATTATCAAGGCTTCAGGATACAGACTAGCAGCAATTTAAAATCACCCTTTTACGCCTCTACCTACTAGCAGAGAGATGCATGCAATCTTCTGGTGCACAGATTCACCTTCACTTACTACTTTTTGTTATGACTCATCCACTGCCTCTTGAAAATTAAGGTTCTCTTCATTCAACTGGAGAATGCCTAATTTTCTTATTTTCAGCTTTCTTAGAATCAGTATATTTTGCAGAAACCAGGATATTTTGTATTAAATATAAGAAGTTGTATCTAAACTAGAGAAAAAAAAAATTACTCTCTGATGTTTGAATTTATTTCTATGGCAAAAAGGTAAAATAAGGAATAATAATAACAACAGTAGCAAAGTAACGTATTTGACCCACTTATTTCTTCCAATACTGGCAGTTCCTTTCTGCATGGGACTTTCAGATCTCTGTTTTATCTAATGGAAGCATCTCAGTATACCACAGGATTAGTCCCTGCAAAAGATGTTTGACATTTATAATGTCTTGAAACTAAAAGGGAATAGCAAACAACTCTTTTGATATGATTCAGGCTTCATTGTAAATAATGTCTCATCTAGTTAGAAACGACATTGTTTAATAGACCTTTTCCAAGTGTACTGGGTCTGGCTGGGATGGAGTTAACTTTCTTCATTGCAGCCCATAAGGTGCTGTGCTTTGGATTTGTGGCTGAAGTAGTGTTGATAACACACCAAAGCTTCGGCTCTTGCTGAATAGTGCTTGCACAGCATCAAGGCTCTCTGTCTGTTTCCTACTCTGCCCTTCTCTCCCTGCCCACATTCAATGAGTAGGCTGGCAGTGGACAAGGGGTGAGAAGGGGACATAGCTGTGACAGCTGACCCAAATTGACGAAAGGGATGTTCCATAACGTATGATGTCATGCTCAACAATAAAAGCTCAAGGAAAGGATGAGGAAGGGATGACATTTATGGTTATGGTGTTCTTCTTCCTAATCACCTGTTAGGTGTGCTGAGTCCCTGCTTTCCAGAAAGTGGCTAAACGCATTCCTGCCAATGGGAAGTATTGCATTAATTCCTCTTTTTACTTTGTTTGTGCATGCTTTCCCTATTAAATGGTCATTATCTTGATTCAAAAGTATTCTCACCTTCCTTCTATATTCTTCCCATCCCACCAGAGAAGGGAGTGAGCAAGTGGGTGGGTGAACATTTGACTGTTAGCCAAGACTAACCCACCACATCAAGTGTTACTGCTAGAATCAGTTTCAGAAATTTCTGGACATATATGTTCAAGAAACAACTCTACAGTCTGAATATGTTTTTAATTTTTTTTTTTTTTTGTGCCCCATGTGTTGAAG
Source organism: Nyctibius grandis (assembly GCF_013368605.1). Taxonomy (NCBI): domain Eukaryota; kingdom Metazoa; phylum Chordata; class Aves; order Nyctibiiformes; family Nyctibiidae; genus Nyctibius; species Nyctibius grandis. Next base: position 29,639,141 of record NC_090659.1, read on the forward strand.
TTCTATGATTCCGTGATTGACCCTGTACCTACTGTTATCACTCTGGTCTTAGTTTTTAGGTGTGTGTCAGAGTTCTCGGATAAATATTTGGAATCCAGATATAAAAGAATTCTGGAACAGTATCTCCAGCAATATTTTTAAGGCTTAGTCATATGTTTTGCTGATCAGTAGAAAGAGCCTAATAGCAAGTGCTGTATCACTTTCAGTTAGCTGGAGTGCTTGGTACTTCTGGCTAAAGATGAAATTAATCACCTTGGAAGTAGCAACCATTTGTAATAAAAAGAAGGGTAAATTTTAAATTATGCTTAAGTGACTGTGACTCCTAGGTCCTTCTGAGAGATTAAGACTTAACTTTAACTCCACAAATCACTAGCCAAAAAAACATTTAGACTCCGTGGTAACTTACACATTTTTGAAAATATACTTTGAAATACACTCTGGTCCCCTTGCAAAGGTAATTTAAGAGAGAGTCAAGCTATGTGGGAAGTCTAAGTAGTCGTGGACATTTGCTACTGAATTAATTTCTTGGATACCTCATCAAATACAATGGTATGGCCATAGCATAAGGCTAGAAAACCTCCCCTGTACCCTTGCTCCCAAAAGGCTTACCAACACACGTGAAAACGGATAAGTTATAAGGAAGGCTCAATAAAACAGTATGTATTTTGGGGGGCTCAGCAGCCACTGCGCTCTTGCCTTCAACAGAAATGGGAGATGCTAAAAATTTCTGACAACCAGGCCTTAAAATGTGTTTACCTTAGTAAACACAACTCAATAGCTTTTCAGAAAAAAAGTCTTTGCAGGTTTTATGCTCTTGGCAAACAGTGATCCTTACCATTCATAAACTTCATACCCTTGCAAGCATCCCTGCATAAACTGTTATGCCTAATTGACATATTTATGAGTCACAACACCAGCCATTAACCAAAAGCATAAACACTGCACTTGGTAACTGCGCATGTAGGAAGAGGGCAGGACAAAATCCCAGCACCATTGCTAACATTTTTTTATAGTGCCAGAGGTGTGCATGGTATTGTGTGGAGGCAGGACTCTTTTTCTGTTATTACAGGGAGACCAGGGCACTGTAGTGCCATGTCTTGTATGTCCATGCATGATAGCTGGTTTGTATTTCCAGCAGGAAACAGTCAAATGAAGGGCAGGCAGAAAGTGTTTTAATTCTCACATTGGAACCATCAAATTAAATGATAAATGACCATCCCCAGAACACACAAGAGATTTGCGGCAGAGCACAGAATTATGCTCTGGTTTCTTATGAACCAGATTAATACCTTTCTTAGTGGATTACCCTTCTTTTAATCAACCGAGATGTCTCAGCATTGAATCAAAACGGAATGAAAGACAAGCAAATGCACTGCAGGCACTTTTTAGTTAGTAATGGTAGTGAATAATTAATTGAACAAAAAACAAAAAGACATCACACTTTTTCTTAAAAATTAATTCTTGCTAGTATATATTTTAAGCAGTCTTGAATGCCCAAGACAATTACGTCACCTGCACTGTTGTGACAGCAAGGAAGAAAGAGAAAGGAATAACAACTCAACAAAAAGAACATAAGAATTCTAAATAAGAAAAAAACCTACAAAATAATGTGGTTTTATTGATAATCTTAATTTTATATACCCATAAATCGATTTTTTAAATGAATTATTCTTTCTCAGGAAGTAAGTGAAAGAACATTCTGAACTTTTGTGCAAAGACTTCAATTTTTATGAGAATCCAAAGCAAGGACAATAATTTGGGAAGCCTTCACTTAAATTTTTGCTGAATCTCTCCCATAGCTGTTTCAATTCACTGGAGGTAGCTTGCATCAGAAAAGCCTGAAGTTCTGAAATCTGAGTTAGGCTTGGCATTATATGAAGCAATTAAATGTTGAAATGCTACAGGGGCTGTCTGCAGTGCCTACAATAGGCAGTGTTCAACTGTTGACTTTGCTTAGGCGCAACATGTAGTTGGTAGCTTTGAAAATTACATTCTGGTGCCTCAGTGTGGGTGTCATTCTTTTACTTGAGAAGGAACATTTCAGCCATTCCCATGTTATTCAAGTTGATGTTGTTCCATACGTGTAGACAATGACAGCTCCGTGCAACTTCTGTGCTTAGAAGGAGCAATTGCCTTCCCATTGCTTGCTTTGGCATCCCTTCTATAGGTATGCAATGTAATTCCCACTCAGGAACAATTTTACTCTCTGAGGAAATACTGAAGGTAGTAAGGAGATTGCTTTTTTTCCTTCCTGGAGAGGACAAGGCTGCACTTTCAGTAGAGCCTCATTTTGAAAGACCTTCGTAAACAGTGTACAAGGAAATGCGTATATGTGCTGGAGAAGACAGATAGAGATTGCATGTTCAGTTATTCTTGCTCCCTCAATTCTGCAAATTTGCCTAAAGACTTAAGAACTGGGTCCCCTCATAGGTGTCTCCATTCATTTTTAGGGTTGTTTAAACAAACTGATATTAAATTCATTGCTGACAAATTAATTAGCTGAGTTAGACCATTGGGTCAAAAAAACACATTAGCTCTCTAGAACTACAGACTTTGGAGAAGTCAATGCCTCCAATAAATTGAGGGCTGTCAACATATTAGCCACACTGGGAAAAGGCAAACAATTTTAATTATCCTAGTAGACCTATATACTGTATTAGAACAGGGGGGTAGCTCCTTTCCTTACGTATTACTTTTTACAGTTACTGAGCAGGTATAGTAAAACTGAGCAGGTTTACATTGTTTAGCTGGAAACACAAAGTGTATTTTTTCCTGGCATAGATGTGGGGAATAATTTAATCAAATGTCAGGCTAGAAAGTTTTCTGAGGATCTTAGTGAGCACACAGCTGGAATAGCACAGAGAGCCCTAGAAAGAAATCTGTGGAGCTTTTATATTTTTCTGACAGTCCTGTAATCCAAAAGAGCTGGCCGTCCAGGCTGCTCAAGATTAATTGTGCCTGAAAGCAACAGAAAATGGATCTTTAGCTTTGCATATTACTGCTTATCAAATACAAAATGCTCAAAAGCTTTTCTCTGTCTGCAAAGAGTAAGCAGCTTTTAGTGACTTTTTCATAGTTACATTTCATATTCATCAGTGCTGGTAACTCAAAAAGCTTCTACTTTATATTGCATACATAAGTGGCCATATACATTTTTATACATTAATTTATGTAAGGAAATACAATTAAAAGGTCTAAAGTTTTGAAATGGCAGAACACCTTCATTGACATTGTACCCCCCTGCCCCCAGGCATCCCTGACATCCTGTCTATGAATATTATAATAAAATTGTTAACCACAGATCACATACTATATTCTCTTCAGGACTTTGGCCTCAGCTAACACAGAGATGCCTCGATAATGAAATGGAGGAATGAGATATTTTTTTATAAATCCCTTTACCTTGTTCATTTCAGAAGTTGTCAGGTGGGTAGTGACTGAGGCAGGGAACTGCAGGAATGGAAGATGTGATTCAGTTTTCCTGAGAAAATTAGTTCTATACCTGTCCCTTCTGAAAACTCTGTATCCAATGATTTGAAACTCAGATATGTTCTTCATCTTTGGGTGCCTGGTCTGTACCTCTAGGTCTGCTTTGCAAAATGTTGAATGGTTTCAGTTGCTAGCAAAGTCCATGGGAACTAACCTCTCAATATGTAAGTTATTGTGTAATGCTAAAATATAATTTTGACAGTCTGAAGTATTTCACATTGGACACTCAACGTATTTTACTTCAGTCTGTGTTTCAGCTCCCTATCTTCTAAATGGAGATAATGCCCTCAAATTTCACATGGGTTTTACAATGATGAATGAATTGTCTGACAAGCATTCTGATTCTGGGGTGATGAGCATCTTAGAAAAGCCCAGGAGAAAATAAATAATTTTGTTTTCAGAGCAGGGCTTAAACAGTGTTTTTTAAAAAAGGCCCAGGGCAACATATTGAACAATGACGCTAAAAAAAATATTGAACAGCTGCTAATTAAGTCCTTTCGATGCACTGAGTTAGGTAGGAATACTCTTGAGAGAACTGAGTATGTGATCCGGTAATTAAAGACTACAATTCATATGAAAAAGATGGCAAAATTAAGGTCACACTGGTAACCTTGATTCTGTCCATTTCTAATTTTTGGCAGCTTAACTTCACAGCCATGATCATATTCTTCTAAGAGAGGAAATGGCATGTGAATGTAATAGAAGCAAAACCAAATCAATGGCATGGTCTTGACACCTACTTGGTTCACTAACAGAACTGGGACCTTAAGAACCACCCCACATTTCTCTTCTCCTTGGATTAAGTTAATGACAGCAGCAGCAGGTTGTTTTTCTTCTGCACCAACATCAAAATGGGATGAGATACACATTTTCTTAGACAGCAGAGATGAGTTTCGGGAATCCTAAATTTTATTTCAGACGCTAAGGAAGAAAGTTGGCACAATCTTTCACATCACCCCAAAACTCCCTTTTAGCCACGTCCTGTCTCCAGTCTATCTTGTCTCTTCTGATTCCACTCCCCGTTTTCTTGCCAAACCTGTCCCTGTTCTCTATTCAGTGCTCCTTACCTAATTAATCTTCTACCTCCCTCACAACAGCTGCCAGTCCTAATCTCTGTCTCAGGTAAAAACTTCTCAGATCACAAAATTTAAATCAAATTATGATCAAAGCAATTTATTGATTTATTAATGACAGATCAGGGAACTATACATTAAAGATCAAGATCAATAACAAAATTCTAGACATATACAAAATGTTAATATTCACCTGCACATTTCTAAACACCCAGACCTAGTGCCCAAAAGTTATAATCACACATATGTGTGCACACACACATTGATACAACCCATTCCCTCAGGAAAAGCTGGTTACCAGCACACACCCCCCTCCTGGAGGTGTGGGTTCCCCTACTTGCACGTGCATCCTGTTAGAGATGAGGGTGCTCTAGGCTCATGTATACTCATGCCGCTTCCCACAGGCTGCTAATCCACACACCAGCAAGAAAGTCCTTACTGAGGTCACCTGTGCACACCTGAGGTGCAGATCTACTCATGACACCCCATAGGGACAGCCCACCACCTGGATGCAGGATTCTTAAGGCATCTAATGAGGAGGCTGCTCTGCACGGCCTTAACAGAAGTTGTGGTGCCAGCGGGGAGACTTCCAGCAGCGTCAAAGCAGGTTTGCTGCTGTTTTCACCCCACTGTTACAAAATACTGTTACAAAATTTCATGCTTCTTTTATACTTTTTCTCAACTTGACTTCATCTTTACTTCCAAAGTCTCTTTGTAATTCTGTCGTTACTGTTTAATCTGACTGATGATTGTTTTCCTCTTTAACAGGATCAGTTTGGGACCAAATGTGCTCTTAGACAGTTTGGAGTGTTGATTTACGCATGCTCTCACACTCATGCTTCTGTCTTACCAGCTGCTTTTATTCAAGCTATGTCAGCAAGGATGTGGGCTGTGCAAGCAGCTTCTCATCACAACTTTTTTTCCCCTCCTGGAAACCTTCTCCTAGCGTCCTTGTAGTTCCCCTACATCTGTGTCTAGTTTCTGTTTTGTAACATGTCCCTCCCTGCAACCCTTCCGACTCCTGTCACTTCCCCATCACTTTTCCTGATCCTGCTTTCCTTCCTCATCCAGGTAGATCCTCTGCTGAAAGTTATGGTGAAAGCTGCCTTTGGGAGTGCGAGAAAGAATCCAGTCTGGTGGAAAAAAAAATGTTTCTCTACATCAGATGGTGAACGTCCTTCCACCCTCATGATAGTGAAAAAACAGAACAGAGTTAATATCAGCTTTTTTGAAGGTACTTAATAAAATAAAATAGAATCCAGACAAAGCTTCAGGCCTAGACTGCTAATGGCATAATGCTATCATAATCTTTCCCCAAACTCAGTTTAACTGGGTGCAGTTGGATCTTCTGTGTGCATAAGAATTTCTACGCAGGCGCAGAGGTCATGGGGGGCCCCTTATACAACTTGTTTTTCTGTACTGCTCCAGCAGAACAGAAAATAGCATTAGATGCCTTCCACTGTGCCCACAGAGAAGAGATGTACAGCCGGGCTGACCATAAGCTTTCTGTCTTGTTTCCAGACCACTCTTTTTCGTGGTCACCCATGATAAATGACAGCAGCTTTACAGATGATTTTACATTGTTTTTTCAAGGAGACTGCTCTGTGTAGAACTGCTGGAGGATGTAAGGCACTTAAAGCAGTTTTTTCAAAGTCTTTGCGTATGAATCCCAGCAAGAAATGTATAGAGTTCAGCAGTATCTTATGGGCTAGCACTACTCTTTTTGAAATGAACTAATCCTAAATCATTGATTTAAGCAGTGCTAAACTAGAGAAATCTGTGTGGAAATTGTAGTTAGTGGAAGAAACTCTGGTTTTTTCTACTCATTTGTTTTGTTTTCAGGAGCTCTAGGAGACACAAAGGAATGGTAATCCCCCAAATTCCTACCTATCCCTAAAATAGAGTGGAGACAAGGTCAGGGCCAGCCCTTTGTATAAAGGCCTGTGACCAGTTGGTCAGCTCTTGAAGATTTAGTTTCTGACCATCTCCCTATCACCTTGCAAACTGTCCTTCAAATTGTTATCTACTATTCCTCTTTTCCTTTTTATTTTATCTTTTTAAATTAAGGTGTGGGACATGAAGCAGTCTTTATTGCACAAATAAAAATTAATTTCACATTACACAAAACTTTTCTTCTCCTATTGAGTTTGTAACAAAAAGTTCTCATTCATTACACCAAATACCAGAACATCAAGATACTGATTAAACAGAGGGGGCAGAAAAATAAAATACATGCTTTTTCCAACTGATCTGCCACTGTGCAGTCAGTAAGATATCTTTCTTAAGTCAAAACCCTCCTGAAAGTGGAGCCTTACCTCACAGCACATACATATTTGCAATGCCTGTGCATTTTTAATTTTTTTTTCCCCGAGTGATTTCTGTACAAGTGACATTTATTGACCTGTGTTTGGTATATGTGGGGAATAGTCAGGTGTCCCTCTAGCTGTCATGCTCCTTGGAAAAAGAGAGCCATTGTGTTAGGAATGACTATTGAAGTCATTGAACTTCACTATTGTGAAGTTTTAAAGGTATTTTTTCCTTTTTAATATGGTTGGTACGTTAAAAAATGTAAGGTTGACTAACATATGACAAGTAAAAGCAAGTTACTGTTAGCAAAAGGGCAAACCCAAAGACTGTATATGTGGAACAAGTAAGTGGATGACATCTTAAAAGCTATACCTTCCTAAATCCTTTACACAGGTCTCACTGCATACCTGGGGCTTAAAATTACTTACATGCAAGTATATTATACAACTTTAAGAATATGTGTTTTGTGATGTCCCAGTTCTTACTGACCTCTTATAAAGTACTGTAAACAGCTAGGAACTGAAACCTCAAAAACATAAAATGGTGAATGAGGCAAACTTTCATTAGCTTCTGGAAAAAAGTATGCTTTTTTTCCTGTAGACCATAGATAATAAGTTTGCAGACAACAAAGGACCAGCTGAAGAACAACCATCTGGGTTGTGGGTAATAGAGATGAGTGGTTTGAAAGATGATATTGTGTACTGCTCGACCTACGTCTGAACTACTTGCAGCTTGGGGAGGGAGGAGACGATTGTATTGAGCATTTGAGAGTTTCTAATACAAATCGTAACTGGTACTCTTTGTTCCCATAGTAAACAACATGTAAGAAAATTTTACACAGGAATCCTGCCTGTTTAGGGAAAGTAGTGACAGTAGGCAAAGAATTTCTTCAAACTATTTTATTTTCCTTATGGTGACAATGCCAGTAAGTTAGATGATAAACTTTTAACAGCTGTTTGTCTTTGTAGCTGTGCTTGATGTTTGCTAATGCTGTCCTAGAGGAAGCTAAATTAAAAGATAGTGTGCAGGAAAAAGAAGGACTCTCATCTGCTTCACAGACTAAGACTATGTGAAGTCAGAATAAGATATCTTGAAAAAAAAGTTTTAGGTAAAAAAGGAAAATTACTGTTGGGTTAGTTGCACCACCAAATACATGAAAAGTACATAACTGAAATAATGGAATTTAGTGATAGTACTAAAGCTGTTAACAGGTGGAAATAGACTGCAGAAGATATCTAATAGAGTGAGATGGTGTTTTCATTCACACAAGAACATTTAAGCTCAGCTGAGATCACAAGTGAGATGTATCTTGTGTTTTCCAAGCATGAACGTTCAGCAATATCTGACTGTTATGGTAAACTCAACACAGAGTTGTGTATGGTTAGAAGATACCACTGCAAAAGCAGGTTTCATGCAAGTCAGTTGAAGCAAAGTATAAACTTCCCAGGTCATTGTGTAAATCAGGATTTCAGACTCCCCTCAATGAAAAAATTAAATATATCCATATGTAGTAGGATCAATCCAGTGGTTACCCCCTGCATTTGGTTCACAAAAGTCTAATTTCACAGACTTTTTGGTTTTAATTGGGAGGAGGTAGTGAATCTAGTTCAGTGACCCAGTGTTATGTGACTTGAGTGCTGGAGACCTAATATTACATGAAAGAAATGTCATGAAATCACATGCCCATTGGAAGCAAAGGCTCCTTGAGGCTAGGTATCAACCAAAATGTTTACTTCCGTTCTTTGCAGAAAGAGACATGAAGGCTCAGATTCAGAAAGCCTTTTAGGAGTTGTCATGCTTCAAGGAATGTTGAAGCACCTGCAATTAAAGGTATAGTTTAATCAACATCTGTTCACAGTCTCATATTAAGAAACTTACATACCTATGAACTTACGTATAGGTATACTTACACACTGACTGAGTAGAATTATGTTCTTTAACATGGCTTCCTCACAGGCAACCTAGTAGATGCAATGCTAGTGAAACAGAAAAGCCAAGAGATTAAATGCCTTGTACGAATTTAGGACTTGTGACTGGAGAATCCTATTCAATTTATCCTTTTTGCCAGATGAGACTGGATCAATCTGTTTATTTCTTTAATTCCAAGTCATACAAAATCCATGAAACTGGGCAGAAATCTCAGAAGTGTATAAATCAATCACCATCATTGAACTAGCATAGCTCACTTCCTTGGTAAACTCTTTAAAAGACTGAGCAGGTCTGGAAAGGAAGGGAACCTGAAATAATCACTTCTTTTGAATAGAAATAACTGTGGCTCTTGTGCTTTGGGCTGACCTTCATGCTGTCAGGATGTATTAGGTGTAGTGTGAAGCTTACCAGACCAGACCTCAGGGGACTTTGGTAGAGGGATGCCTAAGCTGTGAATTCCTGGCAGCCTTAGGCACTGAGTCATGCAGTTCAGCCAGCTTGGTGGCCTGTCTCAGCATGCACAGTAGCAAAACTTCAGGCACCTACTTAAGCTTTGTGTTGAAAACTTTTGGTGCCTCTGCATGCTGAAGCACTCTAGTAGCAAAGCAGCTTTTTTTTTTTTGTGAATCCACTCAGAGTTAAGCACATGAATGCAGCCTGAAATTAAATTGAAGTGCAACAATTCCTTTGTGAGGCTCTGCCTAAGTTCTCTGAAGTGAAACTCGCCTCTTTCATTAGGAATGCCTGTCAGCATGAAAAAGATTTAAAGGTCATTGGTTTGCAAAATGGTATGAGCAGAATCTCAAGGCTGGTAGAGCAAGTCTTGCTAAGGAAGCTGAAAGGAAAGGGATGAAACATCTTAATTCTCCCTGCAGGCTCCATGAGTTCCTCCAGTGCTCTTCTGTTTTTGTCTGTGCAACTTTCTTCTGATGAATTTTAGGATTACAGCATTCCACTACGTGGTAGCACCCATACAGTAAAACGGCTATGAACAGAACAAAGTGTGTATGTGGGAAATACTGCTTTTGTTTTTCTCACTGGGAAAACTCTGCACTTTATTCTCAAAAGTAGTTTTATTTTTTATTCTAAAGCTTTTAAGAAGGAACACAGACTGGAGATTACTACAATGCATACCTAACTTGCACTTCACTGCAAAGATACAGGAGAATCTGGAGTGGTTGATTTTCTGTGGATTATAGAGACTAAAAATCCATGGTAACCTTATTGTAGATAAAGAAAAATCTTAAAGACACAAAAGTTTAGTGGACATACATATCCCATTGAATTTCAGTGTTAGTGGGCTGTCTTCTGCAGTTTAGGATATCTTCACTTTTCTGAGATTTTTTTAAAAACAATGTGAAGGAAGTTTTACAAAGCCATGTTTTGTAAAAATACCACGTGCGTAACTTCACTTCAGATACCATCCTACAATATGATAGCAGCTCTCTGTGAACTCGCTAATGGCATAGAGAAAAAGAAAGTCCTTAGGAAGAAAGAATATGAATGGGAATATAAAAACCAGCTAAAGAAAATTATGATGAAAGAAGTATTTTGCCCTCTTCATCTTTCAAACATAAATTGATGGGACTAAATCCTTCAGCTGTTGTTATACTACAAATATTAAATAATTAACCCTAAGAGATCACTCTTTATAATGATACTACCCAATAACAGAATTATGCAAGTAGGCCAATAAAGGACTTTTTCTCAGCTGTTAATGTGAATATAAAAAGCAGAAGTGAGTATGAGTCATGTCGCCTGTTGTACTGAGAACTCAATTAATATGAAGATTACCTTTCCAAAGTATAACTCCATATAAGGCTCTCTTAAGGGTAGACTATTTTGTGTTAAGAAAATGTATTTGTATAGCTGTCAGCACTCAAAGAAGTGGCTTTTTAGCCCTAATATTTATGTACCGTTAAGCACAAAAAAAAATAAGAAATTGCCATGCCTCCCAAATTGTATAAAATATCAAAAGGGCACTCCATTTGTCTTCATCCTAAAACTACTAGTGTGCTACTTCAACATTAAGATGACTTCATTGTTGTTTTCACCCACTTTGTTCCTGACTTTCTGTCAGCCCTCTCCACAAGCAGTTTTTTGACTTTAAAAGAGGCAGGCAAGAGAACTGCTGAATCCCGGGGGACTTTTATTCTTGCATTGTTTTCATGGGGAAAGTGCACCAAAATGGACTTTGGGTATGAAGAATATACATTATTTATTAATACTGTGGAAGGAATTATGAATGCTCTGCTTGATTGTTCCTTCTGATTTAAAACCAGTAGAAGAGGGAAATTTTTGTTGAGTAGTCTCTGCCTTTGGAATGTTTATGTCTTAAGTTAGCATAATGCCTGTATAATTTACAATTCATTTTAATAATCTATTTGTTCCACATTCTTCTTTGAAAAGGGACCAGCTAATCAGAATTATTGACATTATTCTCACAATGGCACCTGAAGACCCAAATCACCATTCCTCTTGTAATCAAAGGATGAAAAATTCAGAGACGTCACTTTGGTCTTCCTAACTGTGCCATCTCAGTGCCTAAAAATCCTGTGCTTGGCTCTGTTGGGGTGATTCAGAAGGCTGTCATGAAGCAAGTGGGTTTCTACACAGCCAATAAGATACTCTAAGAGTCTCCAAAGAGTAATTCACAGTGATTGGTAAGAAACGGGTACTTCTGAAGGCTGAGCCACAAAAAAAGAGAAATTAGGAATCTACCTACAGCCTGCAGAAGAAGGCTGAGAATGTGAGAATATGGAGCTGACTCCAAAGGCTACATCTGTGCCAACTTGTAATCCACTCCTCTTTTCTGTACAAAAAACTTGTGGCATCCAATGGACTAGAAGCAGGACAGATGAAGATCTGCTAATGACAGATAAAGAATCAGGTTATAGGTTTGTCTAGGTAGCTTACCTTTCTTCCTGATGAAGATCCTTCACAAGTCTCTGTAGGGATATGGGCCCATGAAGAGATAAGCCTTGGATTCACAGCTTCAGCAAAAGGTGAGAGTTCAGCACCCTCTCTTATGACTTTTCTATAGTTTTTCAGTGACTTGCTCAGTGTATAATTACTTATTTTTTATTATCCTTTTGAGGCACATAACTCTCACCAGTCCCTGTACATTATCCTTTGGAAGTTTTTAGAGCTTAGACTTAGTGCCATTAGTAGGGCTTAGAGCACAGACACCTGACTCTTACTCTTTGAATGACCTTACTGGGGCCAGATTCTTAATTTTTAGGCAGTCCCATACCTAAACTCTTTGAATTGTGTCCTTAGGCTTATTCAGGAGCTGTTGAAATTGAGAACAAGTATGAGGCCTTGTGCTTAAATCATTGTTTAATTTTTTGTTGTTGTTTATATTGCTAAAATAACCTTCCCTGAGTTTTTTTTTTTCTTAGGAAGTAGTTTAAACATTTTATCACAGTGCATTGCTTTCAATGTTCACCATACATAAGGGCTGTCTCCTTCTAAATGTTAAACTTTGTGTCCAGTTCTGGGCCCCGCACTTCAAGAAAGATGTTGAGGTGTTGGAGTGAGTCCAGAGGAGGGCAACCAAGCTGGTGAAGGGTCTGGAGGATATGACCTATGAGGAACGGCTGAGGGAGCTGGGGTTGTTTAGCCTGGAGAAGAGGAGGCTCAGAGGTGACCTTATTGCAGTCTACAACTACCTGAAGGGAGGTTGTAGTGAAGTGGGAGTCAGTCTCTTCTCCCAGGCAACTAGCGATAGGACAAGAGGACATAGCCTCAAGCTTCGCCAGGGGAGGTTCATGTTGGACATTAGGAAGAATTTCTTTTCAGAAAGGGCTGAATTTCTTTTCAGAAAGGGTTATTAGACATTGGAATGGGCTGCCCAGGGAGGTGGTGGAGTCACCATCTCTGGATGTGTTTAAGAAAAGACTGGACATGGCACTTAGTGCCATGATCTAGTTGACAGGGTGGTGCCAGGGCAACGGTTGGACTCGATGATCCCAGAGGTCTCTTCCAACCTGATTGATTCTGTGATTCTGTAAAGGGTTTTGCCACTGAACATAATGGGAACAAGATCAGGTCATATGTGAAAGATAGATGTCACCATGCAAGGAATGAAAATACTAATTTTTTCACTGCAGAAAGGTCTAGGTCCTTCATGAGTTTCACGAGAAACTGTCTTCATTTAAATAAGGAACCATCAGAAGAAAACAAATTGAAGAAGCTGGAAGCTCCTGAGACTGAGACAGGCAACAGACACTGGAATGAAAGATGCCTCTGAATCATTTCCTGATCACAAAATTAGAGCTGACCTCACGAGCTGGAGGCTGAGGTTGACCTGAAGACATCAGAAAAGGGAAAAAGGCTCTTGGCAAATAACTCTGTTGAGATTAAATAACAAAGAATTGTTGTAGGATGGGTTGGGTTTTTTTTCTAGTATTAAATTCTGGGATTTCAAACAGAGCAGGAGGCGGAAATTCCATGTGCTATAAATAACGGCTTAGGATAGGAGAGAGTGTGTGCAACATCAGCTCTTATTGCAACAGTGAGGGGGAGGGAGAGTTTGGCATGTGAATTGCAAGGACATTTAAGCCAAGTCTGCTAGAAACCAAGGTTCTGGGCTCCAGCAGTCCGTAAAATCTACCGAGAATTATAAAAAATGAAAAGCTGGAAGGGACTTTAGGCTGTTTACTTTATCCTTCCTTTCGACAACGGCTGCTTCCTGGTTAGCTTCCTTTGCACGACACTCATTTAGCAAGGGGTGCCAACAGGTGTTCAGCTTTAAACCCATCATTTGGATTATTCATCCCCTTGAGGCTCCTGCTGAATCATGGCTTGTACCGATTGTTATCAGGTCACCCTTACAACAAAACTAATGAAGTCAGCTTTGGGCTAATATAACTGCACAATTGCAATAAAGAGCGGAAAACCATATATATGACTGTGTAATTCAGGCTCCATCTCCTATGTCAGTTCTTATTAATTCTCCCTGGTAACGGGTGGTGCAGCAGTGTCTGACAGATAGCATATTCAATAACTGTACTCTGTAATATCCATTTTCACAGAATCACAGAATCACAGAATGTTAGGGATTGGAAGGGACCTCGAAAGATCGTCTAGTCCAATCCCCCTGCCGGAGCAGGATTGCCTAGATCATATCACATAGGAACGCGTCCAGGCGGGTTTTGAACGTCTCCAGAGAAGGAGACTCCACAACCTCTCTGGGCAGCCTGTTCCAGTGTTCAGTCACCCTCACCGTAAAGTTTTTCCTCATATTTATGTGGAACCTCCTTTGTTCCAGCTTGCACCCATTGCCCCTTGTCCTGTCAAGGGATGTCACTGAGAAGAGCCTGGCTCCATCCTCATGACACTTGCCCTTTACATATTTATAAACATTAATGAGGTCACCCCTCAGTCTCCTCTTCTCTAAGCTAAAGAGACCCAGCTCCCTCAGCCTCTCCTCATAAGGGAGATGTTCCACTCCCTTAATCATCTTCGTGGCTCTGCGCTGGACTCTCTCTAGCAGTTCCCTGTCCTTCTTGAACTGAGGGGCCCAGAACTGGACACAATATTCCAGATGCGGCCTCACCAGGGCAGAGTAGAGGGGGAGGAGAACCTCTCTCGACCTGCTAACCACACCCCTTCTAATACACCCCAGGATGCCATTGGCCTTCTTGGCCACAAGGGCACACTGTTGGTTCATGGTCATCCTGTTGTCCACTAGGACCCCCAGGTCCCTTTCCCCTACGCTGGTCTCCAACAGGTCTGTCCCCAACTTGTACTGGTACATGGGGTTGTTCTTGCCCAGATGCAGGACTCTACACTTGCCCTTGTTATATTCGATTAAATTTCTCCCCGCCCAACTCTCCAGCCTGTCCAGGTCTCTCTGAATGGCTGCGCAGCCTTCCGTTGTGTCAGCCACTCCTCCCAGTTTTGTGTCATCAGCGAACTTGCTGACAGTGCACTCTAATCCCTCATCCAAGTCATTAATGAATATATTGAATAGAACTGGTCCCAGTACCGACCCTTGAGGGACTCTGCTAGACACAGGCCTCCAACTGGACTCTGTCCCATTGACCACCACTCTCTGGCTTCTTTCCTTCAGCCAGTTCACAATCCACCTCACTACCCGATCATCCAGACCACACTTCCTCAGTTTAGCTGCGAGGATGCTGTGGGAGACAGTGTCAAACGCTTTACTGAAATCGAGATAGACCACATCCACAGCTTTACCATCATCTATCCACCGGGTTACGTCCTCATAAAAGGCTATCAAGTTGGTTAAGCATGACTTCCCCTTGGTGAAGCCATGCTGAGTGCCTCTAATGATCCCCCTATCCTTGATGTGCCTAGAGACAGCATCAAGGACAAGTTGTTCCATCACCTTTCCGGGGATGGAGGTGAGGCTGACCGGTCTGTAGTTACCTGGGTCCTCCTTCTTGCCCTTTTTGAAGGCTGGAGTGACATTCGCTTTCCTCCAGTCCTCAGGCACCTCTCCCGTTGCCCACGACTTAGCAAAGATGATGGAGAGTGGCCTAGCAATGACTTCCGCCAGCTCCCTCAGCACCCGCGGATGCATCCCATCAGGGCCCATGGATTTATGGACGTCCAGGTTGCTTAATTGGTCCCTGACCCAGCCCTCATCTACCAAGACAGATTCCTCCTCTATCTTGACTTCTTCTGGGGCCTCAGGGGTCCGGGGCTCCTCAGGACAGCCTCCGGCAGTATAGACAGAGGCAAAGAAGGCATTCAGTAACTCCGCCTTCTTTTTATCCTCTGTCTCCAGGGCCTCCACCTCATTCATCAGTGGGCCTACATTGCCTCTAGTGTTGGCTTTACCTGCAGTGTATTTGAAGAAGCCCTTTCTGTTGTCCTTGACCTCTCTTGCAAAGTTTAATTCCAAGGAGGCCTTAGCTTTCCTAGTTGCCTCCCTACATTCTCTGACAACAGACTTATATTCCTCCCAAGTGGCCAGCCCCTCCTTCCATCATCTGTACACCCTCTTCTTCCACTTGAGTTTGCCCAGCAGTTCCCTGTTTAACCATGCAGGTCTCCTGGTACCCTTCCTTGACTTCCTACCTGCTGGGATGCTCTGATCTTGAGCTCGGAAGAAGCAGTCCTTGAATGCTAACCAACTATCTTGGGCCCCCTTACCTTCTAGTACCCTGTCCCATGAGATTTCCCCTAGCAATTGCTTGAAAAGGCCAAAGTTGGCCCTCCTGAAGTCCAGGGTTGTGATTCTGCTGGCTATTCTTTTCCTGCCACATGAGATCCTGAACTCTACCATCTCATGGTCACTACAACCAAGGCTGCCCTCAACCTTCACCTCTTCAACCAGACCCTCCTTGTTAGTGAGGATAAGATCCAGCAGCGCTCCTCTCCTAGTTGGCTCATGCACCATTTGCATCAGAAAGTTATCATCAATGCACTGGAGGAACCTCCTGGACTGAGGATGGCTGGCTGAGTAGGCCTCCCAGCAAATATCAGGGTAGTTGAAATCCCCCATGACAACCAGGCCCTGTAATTGCGATACTGCTCTCAGCTGCCTGTAGAAGGCCTCATCACCCTCCTCATCCTGATCCGGTGACCTGTAATAGACACCCACAACAGTATCACCCCTGCCAGCCTGCCCCTTAATTCGCACCCACAAACTCTCAACTCGCTCCTGATCTGGCCCTGGACAGAACTCAATACATTCTAGCTGCTCACTCACATAAAGAGCAACTCCACCACCTCTCCTTAGTGGCCTGTCTTTCCTGAACAAGACATAGCCATCCATGACCACATTCCAGTCATGCGAGGCGTCCCACCAAGTCTCTGTGATTGCCACTAAATCATAGCCCCCCGACCGAACACGGATTTCCAACTCCTCCTGTTTATTCCCCATGCTGCGTGCATTGGTGTACAGGCATTTCAGGGAGCGAGCTGAGCACACCGATTTCACCCCAGGAGGATGGGAGGCCTCCTGGTCTACCTCAACACTAGAGCCTTGCCCCAGTGGTGCAAGCCCAGCTACTACCCCATCCCCCTTCAAATCTAGTTTAAAGCTCTCCGAATGAGCCCTGCTAATTCCTGTCCCAGAACCCTTTTGCCCTTACGACATAAACCTTTCCCATGTATTACCGTCACGCCTGGTGTCTTATAAAACCAGCCATTATCAAAGAACCCAAAGCCCTGCCTGTAGCACCAGTCTCGTAGCCAGGCGTTAATAGAGAGAATCCTACTATTCCATCCCACGTCATCACCTGAAAATGGAAGGAGGGAGGAGAAAACAACTTGTGCCCCAGACTCTTTCACCAACCGTCCTAGGGCCTTGTAGTCTTTCTTCATCCCCCTCAGACTACGGGATGCAGCTTCTTCCTCACCTGTCTGGAAGATCAGCAGGGGGTAGTAGTCTGTGGCCTTCACCAGGTTGGGGAGTTGCCTGGTGATATCCCTGATTCGGGCTCCAGGCAGACTGCAGATCTCCCTGTGATGGGGGTCAGCTCCGCATATTGGGCCCTCAGATCCCTTTAGGAAGGAGTCTCCAAACACTAAAACTCTTCTCTTCTTCCTTGTGGAGGAGGTAGCTGTCAGGTAGCCTGTCAGGTTTTTCTGACTGTGGTGGGACCTCTGATATAGGTTGCCTCTCCACCACATCCACGTTGGACCGGCTGTATTCCGCTAGGGCTTCATATTTATTGCTCAGAGGCACCTGTGGAGGCAAGGTAGGCAAGGAGGGCACTCGCCTTTTGCCACGGCCATAGACTTGCCTCCACTCACTCCTTTCCTCTAGGTTATTGTTTTCCACCTGAGAGGGGCAGAGTACAGGGGTCCCTCGATCCTGGGAGCTCTCTGGCAGGTGCTCCCATTTTTGTTGCAGGGAAGGCAGAGCCTGGCTCCACCAGTCTATCTCCATTTCAGCCTCCCGAATGCTCCTAAGCCTTTCTACTTCGGCTTGAAGCCTTTCAACCTGGCTTTGCAGCTGTGCCGCTCGGCCGAGCAGATCATCTACCTGCTCACAGCGCACACAGCCCCCTGACACCACAGAGACGTTGTAGCATTCCCTGCATCCTGCAACCTGCACCATCGCCTCCTTCCGTGGGAGCTCTGTCTGGGTTCCCACATCCATTTTGGTCTTCTTCCGCCGGGTAGATACCATTGTTCTTTCACTGAGCTGGGAAATGCCTGTTGGTGACACCCCTGGTTCACAGCTCCTTGGCACCTTCCTCACCTTGTGCACTGGGAGGGAGTCAGCACCCTCCCCAACGAGCTGCAAACTGCTGCGGCCTCTCCCGCCCTGGGACACACCCAGTCACTGCTGACTCACACAGTCACTGCTGAGTCTCCCTCTCCGCTCTGGGCAGGGACTAGTCCCTGTCCTCCCAGAGGCTCTTTATCACCCAATCAACAGGGGGTGGTGCGTTTAAATCGCCCGCGGTGCCTCCGGCTACGCCCCCTCCTCTCCTGATTCGTTGCCGGGAACCTCCGGGTCCGGGGTGGGGGGGGAAGCAGCTCGGGGCTGATGCTCGGGGTGGGCTCGGGGGGGGCCCAGAGTACGAAAACCGCCCGGTTACAGCCTGATGTCGCCCTCGCCCCCGCACTAACCTCAAGTCGCTGCCGCCGCTGTCGCCACTGTCGCTGCTGCCGCCGCTGTCAGCACCCATTTTGAGCATGGGTATTTAAGTGTCATCCCTGCATTCTTCTTTATTTCTAAGGAGAATGCTATTAGTGACCGCCAGTTCCTGAACATCACTAATAATAAGGACGAACAGTGAGTTCTTATTATTATCAAGATCAGCTCATGTTGTTCACGATGCTGCGGCAACTGACACTACCTTTGAGACCAGGGTTTGCTGTTGCCCCTTCCTTCTTCATCAGTTCCCTGACTCATCACAGTCTGTGAGCTTTTCTGCTTTGTTTGGGTTTTTTTTGTGTGTTCTGCTTATTGCTAAGTGCCTTTCAGATTTAAAACATGAAAAAGAAATGCTATAATGAGAAGTTATTTTCAGTGTGAATGTGCCAGGGACTGAAAGGTTGCAAGGTTCCTAGATTAATAGCATCTGAAGCCTGAATGATTCCTGCACAAAGTAGTCCAAGTAATTTTGTCTAAAAATGCTTTTGTCAAGCCCAATACCTCACAGTTGAAGCAGAGGACATCTTTTTGAAAACACACATCTAATACAACCAATAGAATCTTTTTTTTGTGTTCTTTGGTAATTATTCCAATAGTTAACTGTCTACTCTTAAAAAATATACCTTAATTCCAGTCTGAGTTTCTCTAGCCTTAACTGCCAGTCACTGACTGTTATTGTGGTTTTGTTAAAGTAAATATCGGTTTTCTTTTCTCAAGTCTACATATAGATTGTTTCAAAATCACATCTCATCCTTCTCTTTGAGAAACTATTTCACTCTGAGATGCTTTCTGGAATAACTTTTGTCTATCTTTTCTGAAACTGCTAAACTTGTGGTATTCTATTTGAAGCACACACGTCAGAACTACATACAGCTCACCAGTGGTGGTCACTCCAGCCCTGTATACAGGAGACTATACCTTCTCACTCATTCCTGCTATATGTGCCTGTTTCACATTCACAGAGTGCCAGAGTCCTGCTTGTCACAGCTTTGCACTGAGAGTTCATAAGCAACCATGACTCCCAGTTCCTCTTCAGAATCGCTGCTTTTCAGGACAAAGTCCCACGTCCTTTAACTATGGTCTGTGTAAACAATGTACTTAGCTTTAATTCAGGAAAGTTTTGTAAGGAGAAATATCTTTTATGAGATCAACATATATACTCAGAAAAAAAAAAAAAAAGAAAAAGAGAAGCCTTGGGCACATGAGCTCTTCTTCATTTCCGTGTGAAAACTCTGATCAAAATCAGATACGCACCTGAATATCGAATAGCCCAGACATTAAGGCACTCATCCATTTCAAAACAGGAAGAGATGCATCTCATGTACCCGGTGACAGATCTAACTACTGGGATGTTGTCTACTCTGTGGCAGCATTCCTCTCTCTTTTGTTGCCAGCTTTCTCTTTTTTTTTTTTTTTTTATTTTCTCTTACTGAGAGCAGTCTTTCAGCTAAAGAGGGCTTTGTGCATGAGATTTGGGATTGGAGTGGTTTTCCAGTTAAACCCGTTGATCCAATAAAAACCCAGCAGCTCTTCCTACAGACCTTGTCTCACTTTTATACCGTTAAGCCACTACAGCTGCAACAACATTACTACTTTTAGATGAATCAAATACTTGTCGTGTATTTGGAGGCAATTTACCAAATGATCCAAATAGCTGTCTTTAGATCAGATTTGTCATCTGCAAGACCTAGCAGGAATTCTTTAAAACTTTCTTCAGAATGATATTTAATAATATCTTAATATTATTAAATATATCAATACATCTATAGTTATTTGTTTCTCATTTCATCAAATAGAAAATGAAGATTGAGAGCAGATATTTTTTTTCCAAATCTCAAGTCATTTATGGTTTCAGCACGTTATTTTCATTTCCCTAGTAGAAGTCAATCAAAAATAATGAATCTTGTTAAATAAATTAATCCACTTTTGCAGCTCCCTGATGTGTATTATGACATGCTGTAGAAAGGAAGTCTTTCTTAAACATGTTTCATCTTGTCTGTTTCACCCTCTGAAACTATCTCTCCTCTTCCTACAAAGATAGGAATTTTCTTTCCTCCTTCTTCAACTTACTGACCACCTCGAATTTCAGAGTTCCTAGTCCTTCAGCAGCTTAGCTAATAGCTAAAAAGATCACTTAATCTGGTATCCAACAAATCATTTCAGCATTTGCTTAACTCTAGGTCCCTGATGAGTCCAGTGACTGTGTGTTGACCTGCCTTGTTGGAACAGGCATGTTGGCCACTAACACAACTTACTTCAGGGTTTCTCATGGACTTAGACACATGGGCAAGTTGGTTCTTCTGTCTAAGTGTAAGGTTAAACTGAAGTTCTGTCAGCTACTTAAACCAAAACAAACATCATGAACTGATACTGTGAGGTACAGAGAAAAAACTGTAATATTTGTGATCGTCAGTAGGCATTGTCAAAGTTCAATAACAATCAGTCAGGCCTGTGACTTGCTTATTTCTGTACTGAAATTGCTGAGGAATATACTGGTCAAATAATACTCCTCGTAAGAGGAAGAATTCGCGATCAAGAAGCCAACTCTGTCTCCCCTTCCAGTGACGTCATATGAAGTATTTGTGACAGCAGTTTTCTCTACTCTTTCTTTTGATCAAATAGTGCAATGTCTCATGCAGAGATTTAACTGTAACTGATTAAAACCGATACACTCATCAGTCAAGAATAAACTGAAAATGCAGATTATTATACCTCTGATTCACACTTTGTATAATTGTAAGTTTTATTTAAGAAGCAATTTGGATTTTATATAATTCTTTTCACATGTTACAAAATCATTAAATTAGTGGTGTAATTTTATTTAGGAACATGCATAAAGCATAACTAGATGGTGGATATGAATATTGCTGATAATAAAACAGGAATGATGCTGACCTAGACAGAAAATCATTAAGTGTGATCACTAAAATATACACATGTTGTAATAATAATCTAATCTGGCCAACTTATTCTATTTAAGGATATAGTGTGCCAATGCCAAGACAATTAGTGTAAGTAGCCAGTAATGTTATTATCATTTAGTAACGTCTGTATTAACACTGAAAGAGAAAAAACAAAAGACATCAAAAGCATGAATAATAAAAGTTAAAATCACGAGAAAAAAAAAACACAACAGAAAGAGCAAAGCACCATCACTTCGTTTTTATATGAAACCTTCCTGCTGACCCCCATGTTCTGAACCAAACCCTGTTCCACAGTTACAGGTTGTTATGGTTGTTTTAGGCTGTTTCCAGCTTTTAAGTTCTATTTCCAATAAGGAGAAGGGGAAAAGAAAAAGCCAGAAACCCTTAAAAAGAAAATGGAACTTTTAAGGACATCTGTTCAAAGACTACTTGTATGTTCGCTTTAAAAAAAAAGGAAAAAATTAGAGACCTCAACTTCAAGAAAGACCAGAGATCAGCTGAAGAGATGGGAGGAAAAAACACAAAAGAAATTAGTTCATTGTCAGAGCAGAGAGCACCTAGGAGAGGCTGATCAGAAAAGAAGTTGCAGGCTGGGGAATATAAGGGAGAGAACAGTATAAGCCGGAAAGGAAGTATAGAGGCAAAAGCAAGCACTTTCAGTAAGAGATATTTTTCAAGTGTTCCTTTTCCAAAAGGTGCTTTCCAAACAGATTGCACTATATTTCACCTTTATGCACTTCAAAACTACAAAAATAGCAACAAAAAATAGTCCTCTGGGTAACTGGTCCTCTGATTGTTCTAAGTATGTATCACATTTGTTTTATAAACCAATTAGAAAGAAGTTATTTAGAGCCAGTTTCTCTCGGTGGTGCTGATCTACCTCTAGAGAAAAAGCAGTGGAGTCTGTGGAATAACTGCAGATTTTCACTGGTTTAGAGGTCTAGCTCTCTTTTACTGTACTATCTGTATGCACTCTAAAAATGCAAGGCTAAAGTATATACAGAAAGTAAACAGCTCTTGGTTTGAGGAATCCGAGCCTTCAACATGAGACTGAGGAATAATAATAATATCTATGTTGTTCACTTTCAGGGCTTAGTGAATATGTACACTGGAAAACTCAGGATATTACAAACTATGAAGATAATAGAGTCAAAAAATCATAAAATAATTGTATACCAAGTTGAAAGGGACCTCAAGGATCATCTGGTCCAATCTTTCTTGGCAAAAGCACAGTGTAGAGAAGATGGCCCAGCACCCTGTCCCGCTAAATCTTAAAAGTGTCCAGTGTTGTGAAATCCACCACTTCCCTGGGGAGATTATTCCAATGGCTGATTGTTCTCATTTGGAAAAATTTTCCTCTTGTGTCCAATTGGAATCTCCCCTGGAGTAACTTGTACTCATTACCCCTCATCTTTTCCATGTGACTCCTTGTAAAAAGGGAGTCTCCACCTTCTTTGCAGCCACTCTTTAAACACTGGAACATGGTGATAAGGTCTCCCCTAAGTGTTCTTTTTTCAAGGCTGAACAAGCCCTGTTCTCTCTCAGCCTTTCCTCATATGGCAGGCTTCCCAGTCCTTTGATCATCTTTGTGGCCCTTCTCTGGACCCTCTCCAGCCTGTCCACACCTTTTTTGTGTAGTAGGGACCAGAACTGGACACAGCATTCCAGGTGTGGCCTGACAAGTGCTGAGTAGAGTGGGATAATGGCTTCTTAATCTCTGCTGGTGATGTTCTTGTTCATGCAACCCATCATCCTGTTGGCTTTCTTTGCCGCAGCAGCACACTGTTCACTCATGTTAAGCTCGTCGTCCACCAGGACCCTCAGGTCCCTTTCCATAGAGCTGCTCCCCAGCTAGGTAGATCCCAGCCTGTGCTGCACTCCTGGATTATGTTTTCCCAGGTGCAAAACCTTACACTTGTCCTTGTTGAACTTCGTAAGTTCTCGTTATCCTACTCTTCCAGCCTATCCAGGTCTTCCTGCAGGGTGGCTCTCCCTTCCAAAGTGTCCATTTCCCCACTCAGTTTGGTATCATCAGCAAACTTCATCAAGGTACACTTGGTCCCATCATCCAGATCACTTATAAAGATATTAAACAGTGTTGGGCCCAATATCGATCTCTGGGGGACCCTACTTGTGACAGGTTGCCAGTTTGAAAAAGAGCTATTTACCACCACCCTCTGGGTGCACCCTGTCAGCCAACTCCCACTCATGGCACAGACCACTTGTCTAGACTGTAATGTATCAGTTTCTCTAGGAGGAGGCTTTGGGAAACCTTATTGAAAGCCTTGGAGAAATCCAGGTAGACAATGTCCACTGCTCACCCCATATCAACCGAACAGGTTGCTTTGTCATAAAAGGCGATCAGGTTTGTCAAGAACAATTTGCCCTTGGTGAATCCATGCTGGCTTTTCCCAGTCACATGCTTCATTTGACTTGTGACAGCCCCTAGGAAGATTCGTCCCATAACTTTCCCAGGGACTAAAGTAAGACTGATGGGCCTATAGATTCCTGGATCCTCCTTTAAGGCCTTCTTGTAGATGGGGGTGACATTAGCCTTCTCCCAGTCTTCTCGGACATCCCCCAATCTCCATGACTTCTCAAAGATTACAGGGAGCGGCGTCCCAACGCTGTCAGCCAGCTCTCTTAACACCCTCGGCTGGATAATGTCAGGGCCCGTTGATTTGTAGGGATCAAGCTCCTGTAATAGTTCACATACCAACTCTTCCCTCACTGACAGTGGGTCTGCGTTTGCATCAGTCTGGGTTTTTCTTCCCAAGGCCTGAGGCCCAACAGTGCTGGTAAAGACAGAGGTGAAGAAAGTGAAGAAAGGATGGGTAGTAAATTAAGTAGTGGATATACCTGTGTCATCATTGCCCAGAGATGGCCAAATAATAAGGGCAAAGGTGGGTGGAAAAAAAAGAAAAAAAGAAAAGATTTGCATTTGATTGGATGGCTAATTCAGGACTAAGCTCAGGAAGGA
Organism: Nyctibius grandis; assembly: GCF_013368605.1. Classification (NCBI taxonomy): domain Eukaryota; kingdom Metazoa; phylum Chordata; class Aves; order Nyctibiiformes; family Nyctibiidae; genus Nyctibius; species Nyctibius grandis. The sequence goes on from NC_090659.1 coordinate 29,663,429, forward strand.
GGTTACTTTTTGCTAGCAAGAATTTTCTCAATGCTTATGCACCTATCTTTATCGTGGTAACTCAATAACCATTCAATTATTATGCAAAGTAGTACCTCTTACAACCATCAGGGAAAAATTAAGGAACATTTGAACAATGAAATCCTGATTCTGCACTACTAAAGTCCATATGAGTTTTGCTGTTGACCTCAGAGAGCCTCAACATGCAGTTGTATATTTCAGCAGCAGTACTGTCCCCCCATTCTTTGACTCAGTGAGACAGTTCAGTTTCTGTATAATCAAGACTGCAATGAACAACTGCTTTCCCTTCCCACTAAAATCTGTCATAAAAAAATGACTGCATCAACAGCAGGCATTGGTATAATGGGATTAAAGCATCATGTTGCAAAACATTGCCATAGATTGATTTTTCTTGCCTTGACATCAAATGTTTTGGCTTTGCTTTAACATTTTTGGATAAGGTAAGAATGCTTTGGTCTTGGGATTTTTGTAGAAGCAGACTGCTAGGCTCTGAAAATGTCCATGTCATTAGAACAAATTACTTTGTGGTAGGGTCAAATGCAGCTTTTAAAATGCTGAGTGGGATTTCCTCTATCTGTATAGTTCATATGCGAGGCCATGGGACTTGTTTATTTGATCAGCCTGCAAAGGTGTCCTTCATAAAACACAGTAATAACAATAAATGCATCATGGAGATGAACTAATTCAAAAGCAAACTTTCCTTCACTGTTTCATGAAAAGCAAAGAAAACAAACAAAAAAAAACTTGTTGAGGTTATTGAATTACCAGGATATAGATGCACAACTAGGGATTTACTGAGAAAATACAAATTCTTACTATCAAAGGTGAACATACATATTTGAACATATTTGAACATATTTGAACGGTCCATATTCTACCTCCAAGTGGCTGGGACTGAGATTATATAACTTTGTAGAGTCTCCACAATGTTTCACCTCACTGTGAGGGACAATTCTATTTGGACCATTTCCAATACTAAGGCAAAAACTGTGTCACTGCACGTCCATATATGCAGCCTTTAGAAAAAGCATCAGTGGGAACTGGGAATAAGATTTTTTTGTTTTGTTTTGTTTTGTTTTGTTTTCATACCCCACTAACCTTTCTTTCACAATTATCTCCCTTGTGTGGCTGGGCTGTGTCCCTGAAAGACTTCAACTTGTGATAGATTTTGAAACACCAAAGGGATTTGAAAACATTTTCCTCCTTCTTCAATGCCTTGGATATGGGATAACCCTCCTGCCCTTACTCCTCTCCTGGGAACACAGACACCACCCCCCCGCCCCCCCTAATCATGCATATGCTATAGCATATCCCTGGGAGAAGAGGAAGGAATACCAGAGTGGTGAAAAGGGGCTGGGGTGTGCAGCCTTGTCTATGACTATGCCCTGACTCTGAGAATGGGAAAGAGCAGCTCTGGTAGAAGCAGAGGAGAGCTGTACAGCAGAAAAAAGGAATGGAAATTATTGTGCAGGCTGTGACAGGGTAGGACACAAAGCTAGTATAGTGGCTACATAATAGTGTGAGTGCCTAATGATGTTGAACCTGTTTGGTATTACACACATTTAGATTGTCACAAAATCACAGAAACTATGTGTCACTTATCATTACTGTTAATGACTCTATGTGCCCTGCCAGGTGAGGAAATTTGCCATAGGAGGAGTTTACTTCTAATTCTGATAGGGAAGGTCCATGGAGCCATAGTGAACAAGGGCATCTGGACTGCTAGAATGATCTGTATGATCTGCAACCACTTCCCTTGCCTATGTCCCAGCTGCCTCTGAGAAAATGAGCAGTGGTAAGACTACGGTCTGTGTTCATTGTTCTGATTGGTGGATGTGTCATACAAGCTGTAAAAGAGCTGTTGACAAAAGGTAAGGTGAAAAAAGCTGTAAAAAAAGGTGAATAATTTTGACATGCTAATATACGTCTTTAAATCCTACCTCAAATATTAACCAAATACCTATTTGGATAATTCCTCTTCCCGTTCCGTTTTCTATTTCTATGTGAAATCATTACACCTACAGAATATCTTGAGTGAACCTGATGAAATTGTTGTGGATAGGTGATGGGAGACACATTTACGCTACCATCGTTTCATGGTTGTAATAAACATTGTACAGAGCAATCCCAGATGATTATGCTCCACACTGTCATGGAAGCCATTTCATGGTAATATTCTGTCCTTGCCACTGCTCTTCTCAGCAGAACAGTGACCATGATATCCCAGAGGCAGAGAGTGTGGGAGGATATAGTGCCACTCGGGCACTTTGTATTGCCTTTTATGATACAGAAATCTTCAGGATAGGCCTTGATTTCTCCAGATCATCACCCAGCAACAAGAAGACAAAGGGAAACAGTGCTCACTGAAAGAACAGAATCCGTACCAACAGCCCAAAGAAAGTTCACCAATTCTTTCTTAAAAAAAAAAAGTATTCCGACTCTTGTTGGTAGTATGATAATATCTTGGTATCAGATTTATGTAAGATTCAAACTTGATATCACTGCTTCAGACTTACATTGTCACAAATTAGAGCACAACTTAGTCCTATATCTCTGTCTTTGTTCCATAAAGCTCAGGGAATTCTAGCTCACTGAAAGTTTAGGGTTTTTTTCTTTTTGTCTTGCATAGACCTCCTTTCATGCATTGCAAGGGGGCAAAATCCTCCTCTTCTTGCTCATGCTACATTATGAAAATTCCTTTATTGATCTCTCTAGTTCACCAAATCTGCAGTTCATTTCAACTTTAAGTTGAAATATCTCCATTTTCACCCTTTTACTGCTAAAATTTCCTTTAATTTTGCAAAACTACTTTACTTTAGGGGGAATTATAGACCCCATCTGAATGGGAGATACAAATCCAAAGTTCAAATCACATCCCTTCTGGAAGGAGACACTTTGGAAATTTCAGTTCCAAGTCTGAATTCCCAGCATCCTCAAGAACTTACATAAGTCAAAACCAAAGTCTAGGTGGTTTTCGTGTGTGTGTTTGTGTCTGGAGTTGTTAAGCAATAAATGACCTCAAGCGCAGCTATCATTCCTCCTTCTCTTATAGAAAATATCAGCCAGCAGTCTTGTTTCTGAAAAAGAGAGTTTTTATTAAGAGGTGCATGACCTATTCTTCACCCTGTCAAGGCACTCTATATGGAGAAGAGTTTAGGGACCATGTAGAAAAGGTTACCAGTCCTGATAACTCAAGAACTCAATATGTATTAGATAAATGAGACCAAACTCTGAATAAACCTTTGAACATTTATCTGTTTACTCAAATTGAATCTGAATGTTGAGCCTTCTGAAGTTCACTTGTCCCTGTTTATTTGAAAAAATAGATTATGATAAGTTACTGAGTCATCACTGAGGGACAAGAAGAGTTCAGTGTGAGGCAAGCCAGCAAAACTCCACCGGAAATACAGTATAAATTACTGACATTGTCACTTTGATATCAGTTGACAATGTCATTTTAATCAGAAGATCTGCTTTTGTGCTATCTCTTTTTGCTGCCAGTTGTAAGGCTTTCTGACACCTACCTATTTCCAGTAAGATTTACTAGTCTGTATCTTCAGCAACAGGCAGAATTTGTACTGCACCTGGCTGGCATTTCTCTTAGGCTGTCAGCAGGGATCCCTAGCTGTCTGGAAAGAGTCAGTATAAAAAAAAAATGTTTGATTTGATGGAGCTGTGAGGGAGTAGTTGAAGTGCTTTTCAAGGAAAGGAAAGGTGCAAACTCTACAGAGAGCTCACAGGTCCTGTGGCAGGAAATAGTGCAATTCAGATTGGAGAAGCAAATTCCGTATATGTAATCAGCTGTGATTTCTTCCTGATTATCTCAGGACTAATTAGGGAGTGTTTTTTACATCTAATCAGAGGTATCTGGAAAGAAGTCATTTGCATAACTTCACGTCAAATTATGTCATGAGGACAGCTGAGCTAATGTAAACTGGCATTTACTGTAAAATTAGCATGTATTGCATTCAAACAGGGAAACAAAGAAGAAATGGAAACCTGCCAATTAGAAACTAGGAAGAGCAGCATTAATTGATGGAGTGCAGAAGCCGTGCTACATGAAGCATATCAATGCATGAAGCATAAGGAATGTAAATATGCAAAGGCCAAAACATTTGCAGAAGGGGACTCATTTGACAAAATTGTAAATACCATGGATTCTGTTGGCTGCTTAACTGTCATTTTGTCACTGCACTTTGTTATGGTTTGTAGTTTAATATTCCAGGAAAAAAAAATCCCTGTTTTCTCATTTAGGGGAGACTGTTGCTTACTTAAAGTAAATCCAGTCTAAAATTATCTTCTAATCCAGTATTATAGTAAATCTGGAAAAGACAACCATACATGCTTTTGTTTCTCCTTCAAAAACATGTAATGCACAAGGGGCAATGGGTGCAAGTTGGAACACAGGAAGTTCCACTTAAATATGAGGAAAAACTTCTTTACGGTGAGGGTGACCGAATACTGGAACAGGCTGCCCAGAGAGGCTGTGGAGTCTCCTTCTCTGGAGACATTCAAAACCCGCCTGGACGCGTTCCTGTGTGATATGGTCTAGGTAATCCTGCTCCGGCAGGGGGATTGGACTAGATGATCTTTCGAGGTCCCTTCCAATCCCTAACATTCTGTGATTCTGTGATTCTGTGATTCTGTGATCTCTAGCTATGTCCAGAACCAGAAATTGTATTTCTGCTTTTCTCTTTAATTTCAACTGTCCCAAAAAAGCACATTCTCTTAATGTGAGTTTGAGTATTATATTTCCCTTTTTTCACAGAATCACACTTTCCTTTTACCTCAGCAGCTTTCTTATAAGCACATAAGCATGTGTGCTTAACATCACTAGGCCTAAGTTCTTTGGCATGAAATTTGTTTTCTCACAGCATTCTTAAGAAAGTATGGATAAAGTCTAAAATGGAAAAGGCTATTCCTATCTTCTTGTTTGGTCAATGGGTTATTTCCTTCTGTTGAAAAAGTCTGAATTTGTACAAACACCTCCAAATAGCCATTTCTACTTAAGATTAATAAGGTAAAACAAATTGTTAGTTCAAATTTCTGCTGAAAACTGATTTCTTAAATTACATAGCTTTTCCAGTTTTCACTGGAAAAAATTAAGAAAAACTCAGAGGTCCCAATTTCCACTCTGTTATACTGCTTAGATAGTTGGGTGATCTTATTCAAGTTAGCTGAGATGCTTTAATCTAAAATCACTTCAGTAACCAGGCACTGATGCAAACTAATCAGATCCTGGATATCAGAGAAAGGGGTCTAGTTATGAAAGACCAGTGTGCCTGAAATTATGGAATGCTAGAAGGTTGTGCCAGGGACAAGATGGTGTTATGCCTTCCTGTTTTTTACACTCTTCTTTAAAGCATCTGCTGCTGGCCACTGTCCAAGAATGGCCACTGGTCTGCGTGTAATCTAATCCAACAGTGGCTGTATTGTTACAACTCAACCTAGTGCCTAGTAAAGGCACTAGGAGAAGGCAAGACCTTCAAAACAATCCCAGTGTGACTTGGAAAGATTTCTTCCTGTCTCTGCATTTCTCTGTCCATTCTCTGCATGTGAGAAATAAATTTGGAAATTTAAAGGGTTTTCTGTCTCTGTTATAGTCCTGTTCAGGGAAATTACACTTTCTACAGTGTACAGTGCATACAGCCTTCTTTAAGGCCCTGAGATACCTCCAGGCTGTGTTACACATGAATATGCAGAAAACTTTCAGATCTTATTAAGACACAGGTTCTGGTTTGCTGTTTACATATTTTTACCTTCCTTCTGTTTTCACTCATTCCCTCCTATTTTAGCCACAGCAAAGCACTTTGACTCCATCTGTGAGGGTGGCAATTCCAGCTGCCTCTGCAGCTGCTGTCTTTGCTATTTCTTGGCCAGCCATCAGGGAATGACTCTTCCTTCCATAAAGATGTGATACATTTCAGCCAGCTTCCACTTGAAAAGCAAAAGAAGCTATTTAAATACTGCATAAAAGCAATTTCCAACCCCTGAATCTACAGAGCAAAACATTACCTCAAGCAGAGAGCTAACCACACATCTGCTTTGAAGTCTAGTCGATACATTTATTTACTATTGTTAAGTTTCAGGTTTCAAGTCAGTGATTTTTTTTCAATTTCAGACCTGTTCAGAATGTCCACACAGGCCTGATCTAGATGACAGGTCCTAAGAGAGCTTTGCATGTTCCAGATCCAGGTTCCTACAATGACTGCAGCCTGACACCATAGCACACATACTCTCTCCTCTCTGCTCTTCAGTTTTCATGCAATGAAAACCTGTGCATGCAGGCTGGCAGCAACCAGGATGCATGCAGCTTAGTACAGTTAGTCCGTATTGTGGATACAACTAAAAATGCAGCAAAATACAGCCAAATCTAAACAAGAGTTAACATTATTATTAATGCAGTAAAAATGGGTAAGATTTGTTATCTTAATGGGAGCCAATAGAAAGTATGTGACCAAAACCTGGCCACAGCTGGCAACACAATGCTAAATTATCTTGCTCCCATTAGGTTTGCCACTTGCAATTGCTTTTACCCAGCACAGCAAAAAATGAGAGACAAGAATTGCATTCTAAATGTCTCATGGAAGAAAAAAAGTTTTTCCAAACCTTGTATAATACTACTTCACCCATTATTTAAAAGACACAGGTAGCTTGAGTTACTGTCTTAAAATACATATACAATAACGAAAGGGAGCTGTGGGCTTTCTAGGCTGGGCTGATGGCTTAATACATGTTTTTATAAGACGGTAAACAAAATTCCACAGGTGCTAATGATGTTTTGTCACCACTATTTCTTTGCTAAGCTTACTAAAACATTTTACTGATCCAATAGCACCACTACTCTATTGCTGAAATAAACAGGCAACATTAGCTTAATGTTATTTTCATCATGAACTTAATAGCTGTACCAAATTTAGAGGCTTCTTATATCAGCTTTTTCTATGAGAAAAATAAAACAACTTCATTAAAGTAGAGCATGAGTAAGGCACAGTTAGTGCCAACAGTTATGAAGCTCATACTGATATTTCTTTTTCCCATTTCCTGCTAATTTGCCAGAACAGCTTTTGGCCTACCCATAAATAGGTCTATGATAAACCAGACATTAAATTGAAATTAATTCCATAATTAGCGCAGTTTCATAGACATATGTTTACAAGACAGTCTTGGTTAAAAAAAAAAACCTAAGAGGCACCTATCGAGAGCTTGGGAAAGCATGCATTCAGTAATCTGATATTTATAAACCTATACATTAGAAAATAAAAATCTAGAAATCATTGGCATGGTAGAGCAAGCCTATTGCCCCTGGGTTTAGTTCACAACCTGTTAAAATGCGCGTCCTGGTCAAGCTGCCAAACGGGCAGCCATATCACATAACAACCATATGAAAGCCACCGTGAGTCTGGCTGCACAGGCAACTCTCTGGTTTCCCTGTCTGCTGCACGGCAGGAAGAAAACAACCAGGCAGAGCTCTGCAGCTGATGTCTGCAGCACCCACAGGCAGCGAGCTACGGTTTCATACTCTCGCAGTTGGCAGAGCTGAAGAAGTTGAAAAAATCTATAATGGAGTAAACCAAACATATGCGATGCTCTAAAGATATGAGACATTCCTTCCTGATCTCCTAGTCAGAAGCTGTGAAATAGGAGATTTTATTACAGGTATCATATTTTAGCTTTCTTAATAGATTTTATCAGTTACCAAAACACTCTCCAGCCTTTCTTTAAACTCCAGCAAGAGGTTCTAACCTCAACTCACACTTGTGACTTGCAACTTTTGCCAAGAAAAGAGACGGATGTTTTGTTTATGTTGATCTTATACCTATTGCTTTGCATTCAAGCGTCTCTTTTGTGTATAATTAAAATTTTAAGATAAAAAAATGGTGCTTCATTTTCATGTTTGTGGTCCTCAAATTAAAACTGCACTCCTGAAAAGAGGTGTATGCAATTAAACTTTTATGCTTATGCGGAGTGACACTGTCTGAGGGGGCTTCTAACAAGGGAGTGATTACTGGGTCAGGGCAAACTTAAAAGCCTGAAGTAGCTGTTTTCTACAAAGGCATGAGGGACATTTATGCTCGAGCCTAAAACACTACTGCAGTGCTGTAGCTTGAAACTCATCCTGTAGCAGTTTAAATTTTCAGAAGTCATTCATATTTATTCCATGTGTACCTAGAACCTCATCAAAAGCCTACTGTTGTCTAGCAGAAGACTGAAGAGGACTCAGGGCTAAATCAATTGCACAAACCATTTAGCTTATTCAATATTTAAAACATCTAGATTTTTAAGAAAGTGTAGTAAATCTTTAAATATATTGTGAGCATTGTCAGCCCTGATGTTCACTTACATGTAGAATTGTGACCTCTTCCAAAATGTCCATCTTTTGGCCTTCCAGTCATAGGACACACAAACAACACTGCTTATCATTTTTTTCATGCAGTGCATATAAAACTGGTGAAAAAGCACACTATCACTTTGAATTTCTCTCTCCCTCAACTGTTAGACTTGGACTGTTCATTGAATCATTGAATACATGTCTGAAAGAGCTAACTGGACCCACTGACACCAGTGACTGAGAAAGAACACTGCTTTTATTGCTTCTGTTAATATTTAATTGTCAATCTAATCAGAACATCTTGCCTTTTTTATCCATCCTGCTCTAGATTCCTTGATTTGCCTTTCAGGCTCTTGTTCTGGCAAGAGTGGAAAGACAGTTTCAAGAAGAACAAACAGCTGAAGATGAGAAGCTTGGGCGTATCCAGCAATAAATGGGCTTCAGAGCAGTCTAGCAGTCTGTCCACACTAATGGTATATGTTGCAAACCATACAGATATCACTAAGATAAACTAGATATCTTCTTCTAAGAGTATGCCTTCAGCCGTACTGTGAGAAGACTGAAAAAAAAACCTGTGTGGGTAGTTGGAAAGTTTTTTAAGTATTTTGTTCATACTGCAGTCAGTGCTGCTGCAGCTTTGAGGCAACATGCAGTCACCTCTGTGGACTGCAGCTCTCACCCTGTCACTGCTGAAGAGCACTGACTTCTGACAGAGCCAGTCGAGTCTGCTGGGAAGAGGGAAGCAGGGCCATGGTTTCTATTTGCCTGCTTCCGAATGGAAAAACATGAAAGTTCTCCAGTGGCTAGAGAAAGCAGAACCAGCAAAACATCAGAGGCTTTCTCACATGTTATATTGCCGTGCTGCTTCTACTCTGAGAATCACTGGCAAGCAAAAGGATTTAAATATGTTCAGACTATTTGTTAAGTATCTAAAATGAGTAAACCACTAAAAAGAAAGGAAAGAAAAGGAAAGAAAAGGAGTTCTATTGAAATAATGCAACTTTTCCCTTTGGCAATTAAAATGCAGTTTAGCATTAAAATGAGCTATTTATTTTTTATTTTACCTGATTTACTTCATGCATGACTTGAACATGAATTTTTTCTTAGAAGCCATGGAAACTACCCAGAGACAGCCAGTTTCCATAAATAAGCTTTTCCATATTTACAAATAAAATCTAATAAGTTTTGTAACAGAAATAGCCATAAGGCCATTCCATCCTTAATTCATACATCAGTACTTCCTTCCCATAAAAGCAGACAAAAAAAAAAGGTATAAGAATAATTACTCTACATAAAATTGTTGAAATACTCTGAAATACAGAGCAACTCAAAGTCAACTTCATGAAATGAGACATGGACTCTGCCTTCTCTGAGGGCATCCTCTCATAGACCACTCTTTTGAGCTCCTACCTGAGCCACACAGACAGGTAAATTAAATTATGCAGGACCATATCCGCCTAACAAGGTTGTCCCAAAGAGAATGTGGTAAAACCTAGTGGTGGCTTACTCAGCAGTGACCTCCTTAACAAATTTTGGGAAAAGAGTGGAAACTAACTTTGGGAAGCTGTGGCCCTGAGAAGTAACTTTGGAACGAGAATCACGGAAAATTAGCATTGCTGAAAGGAGGAAAACTGTACTTTTTTACTAATAATTCTGGCCAAATCTCTTTGTGAATAACCTGTTACAGTAATGTCAGGCTAGAAGCTGAACAGTGGAAAAATACTACACCCTGCGATGTTTTGATACTTAAGATGGCATCTGAAATTTATGTTTTCTTAGGTGTTATACGGAAACTGTATGGTTAACTATTGTTTCAGGGACTTTAACTGCTATATATTCCTGTCTTCAGACCAAATGAGTGCAAGTCTCATTTCAAAGCTGAACAAAAAGATTTGCAAATGCTTAAACTTTCAGCCTTTTTTTTTTTTCAAGAGGCAGTGGAAGGGTGCCAAGCAACCAATCTTTGATCTGATCTTCAGATATGTGCCCAAGAATTTAGAGGCCATGATGAATTAAGCTAAACATGGTCTGTCTCCTGCAAGAAACCTGGCTTTTTTCCATCTAAAGAAGGGTAAAGAGAAACCAAGGAAGCAACATACTGAACTTTTTCAAAGAAGCTCTATTTTGAAGAAAAAAAAACAAACAATGGCAGACCAGATGTGGCATATTCCACAAGGTACACATACAGACTGTTGCACGTATTGTACTCAAGACAAATTAACAACACCTGAAAATGTTATTGAGCTTGTAAGATAAGCAGCTAAGAAGTGTTATAATTAAGGTTAACAGTGCAACTGTAGCTTAGCCCTTTTTCATGAGTGCATGCTGATAAAGTTTTGATTACATATTCCTTTTTCTACTAGTGCTCTGAACCATCCAGGGTACAGCGTACCTAATCGATGTCTTTTTTTTTCTTTTTTTTTTTTTTGCCTTCATCTCTGATTTTTTACCTTCATGTCCATATATCCCATTACTTCAAATTAGTCAAACTGCACTGAAAACGAAATATTATTTTTGTAGAGCTAATCACCACATCATCTAACTGCCTGAAAAAACAATCCCTGCATTTGCACAAAACATACATGAGATTTGAATTTCTGCATTACACAGAGGCATTGAGGTAAGAATTTATACACTACTATTAGATGAACCACACTGTAGAAATTGATACTGCAGAGCATTTCATGTTGTATTTCAACTTTCATTCAAAGCTTAGCACCCAGAGGCTTTAATTGTATCTGGGAAAGTTAAGTACTTCTGCATATTCAACCCATATAAAATCAAGCATGATGACTAATCTTTGTGAAACAGTTGGTTAAGTGACTTGATTATCAGAGGGGAACTCTGTGGCTGAGACAGGGCTGAAAGCCAGCTTTTCCATTTGACTTCCTTGAGAATGTTCTCGCTCCTCCTGAAATTTCCTGCTCTTTTGTTTCCATAAAATTTTCTATGAAATAAGGCAGAAATCCCACACAGTTAGTCTATTTGTCCACTTCATGGCTGCAGAACAGGAAAGATGCATTAATAAGTATGGAAGAGTAAACCTGAAATGTGGCTTTCCTTAACTTTTGGGTGCCTGCATTTTCACAGTCTAAGAGTGTTTTTCTACACTGCTTTAAAAAAGGAATCTTGGGGGAAAAATCTGTCACATAGTACCCGTTGAGGCACCCCATGGTCATCGGAAAGACTGCTTTTTAGGACCACTACACCAGGTGGGCACAGTAACTGACAGCAGCAGTGGCTTATCCTCCTCTCTCTGTGCACAGGCAGTGAAAGGGCTAAAGCAATTCCCTAATAGTTCCTGCAGGCATTTCCTGGCAGGGAAGGGCACGGTGAGACAGCTGCACCGAGCAACATTCTCCAGACTGGAAAGGTTTGTGCCATCTGGCCTGTTCACTCCAAACACAATCTCCTCTGCCTTCTTCACTCCACCTTAACACTCACATTCCTTCAGTCCTTCCATCTACCCCTTTCTGAAGCCTCTTCTTCTTACCCAACCATTCCCAGTGTCCCCCCTGTCCAGTCCTTATTCAGTCTATAAATCAGCCTTACTCCCCAGACACTGAAGATGGGAGTAGTGTCATCTAACTTTCTGCATATGCTATGTGGATCTCTGTACTCAAACCGACCATCCTTTAAACTCAGTTGAGAGAAATGTGCATTTCTGGGACTTTTCTTATGTCACTGAGATAACTAGCTCAGACACTGTGTAACTGACCCTGGATATCAGTTCTTTGTTTTCATTCCCAGTCTCACTGTTTGCCCCAGTCCTCTATCATAAGCTTCTTGAGCAGCTGTCACTTTTTCAGCTCCTTCTCCAGACCCTATGCAGCATTTTCCACATCCTATCTCAGACTAGTGTTATTCATCAAGGCTATTGGTTCCCCTTCTCCTCTTGTCTTCACTGTGATCTTCCATCCTATTCTTAGTTACTTTGCCCTCTCTCTCAGCTCAGACTGATCAGGGTGCAGCGAGGGCTGGCTGTGGGGCAGGCTGGGGTGAGGACCAGTGGGGTAAGCCAGGGCAGGGACCTCCCTCAGTGGCCCCGTCCCAACGTGCTCGGAGGCGGTGAGCAGAGCTGGGCTGGGGACGGTGACCGGGTCCTCAGCTGGTACTGCTCCCCAGGACAGGGCAGAGGGTGCTTAGGTGGAGGCAGCAGATGAGGCTCCTCCCAGTTCCTTCTTATAGCTTAGCTGATTTCACAGAAGTCAGATCCATATCAGACCAGATCGTGAGCTTGGCCAGCCAGGCCTCTTTTGGGCTGGGAGAGGTTGCCAGGGAGGATTGCATCGAGGGCCCTGTCTCTGATATATTCTCCAGCCTTCCTTGACTGAATTCGTCCCTGGTTCTCCATTCAACTCTCACTTTCTGTTCCTTAAGATCTAACTCTATCAGTTAATGAACGTTTTGAGATTTAGAATCTATGAAGTGACAAACTCTCCAGTCTCTCAGTCCCGCTGTATCGTGGGATATGCAGACTTAGCTACCTGTATCTGTCCCAGGTCCAATCTTCTCCTATACTCTGTTCAAGTCTCAACTTGGCAGGTTCAAGTTTCAGTCCCTGTTCCTCACTCCCACTTTCCTTCTCCATTATATTTCATTTGGACCCTATCAGTTCTAGCTGTTCTCCCATTACAATTAAATTTTGCAGGTCCTTACTTTTCCCCCCTCTCACTTGCTATCTGAGTCATGTCAGGCACCGGGGCTGCAGGTGATCCCCATGTTATGCCCAAATCAGGTTTGTAAGCCAGAGTATGCCAAAGATCCTGTACATCCCATGTGCAAAGGTTTCCTTCCTGTCAAAAGCAGGAAATAGGCTCTGCTTCCCAATCTTGCATCTGTTTCATCTCAGGACATGGCTGAGGCATGCACTGGGACCTGGGGAGCAATTACAGGTCCTGCAATTTGAACTGAATTGAGGGAATGGAGGAGCATCTTGGGCCCATATTTGTAGAGAAAGTCCCACTTCAGTACCTCAAAGATCCAGGCTGGAGAACCTCAGTCTAGGAAAATCATTAAGAGATTTTAGCCTTCAAGTCGCTACAAAGTATAGTATGGTACTTAATAACCTGGCACATTTTGGAGAACTCTTATATTGATAATACAAACCTAGGCCTTTCCTGCCCAATTTGTGATCCATCTGTAGCACAGTGGAGGCATCTAGTCCTTTCAAAGTGCAGAATAAAATTTTCCTTATCCTCATTCTCAGAAATACCTGAATTTGTGCTAGCTAAGAATTTCCAACGAAAAGGAAATGAAGCATGGGACAATGACATGGAAAATTTCAATCCAAATAGGCAAAGTCTTGAAGATTTAAATTAAAAGTATCAGGTAAAATAATGCACCAGTACAAAGGGCTAAAAGGCAGTACTAGACAACCTCTTAATGAACCTTGTGAACAGAGTGTGGTTAGTATATTATTATAGCAACTATTATTAGCGGCATTAGTAAGACTAGATGTAGCATGTGCTGCTATTTAAACACTGCAATATGTATGAATTATTCTTGTTTTCCTAGGTAAGTGTACCTCGGACACCTTCAGCATAGCACACCCTATATCAGACTGGAGGCGGGCATAGCTTTTATAAAGCTGTCAGAGCTGCTGTGCTGCACTCTAGGTCAGCCTCTCTACTGACTGGCTCCTTGTCTAATCCTGCAGACTCCTGTAAAGTGGATGTACAGTGCTGCTCTTCCCACTTAATGACATCGTATACCCTCTCGGTATTTACCCTGAAATACTGTAAATAACAGGGTGCTAAGCATGGGAAAATTCTGCTTTCCCCCTGCATCCGGGCATGTCCTGTTCTCAGATTTACCTAAGGCAGGTGATGTTGGCATTACAGCCCTGAGGTGGCTGGACACTTCGGCCTCATGGCAAATTATATGAAGATGACCAGTAGGAACACACAAATTGGACAAAAGTTTTCTTGCAGTGACAAGCTGTCCCTTCTCTGCTGAGTGGCATAGACAAGATTCTGAGCAGAGTGTGTTCCCTGCAGGCAGAAGAGTTGCATCAGTTTGCAGTCTCTGAAAAAGCTGACCCATTATATGAAGAGCATGACCTCAGATATATTGAAATATATTATCACTTAAGAATCCTGCTTAGTAGTTTAAAAGAATTATACTGAGACAATACCAAGATAAAACAGTGATTTTGCATAAGGTTTCTTTTCAGAGCAGAAAACTGTATGGAGCTGGAAGTTATCACAAAACTATTTTCAAACTTTTAATTGTAATGTCGTTGAAAGTTTTAATAAGTATTCTAATTGAAATGAGTACTAAATTATTAACTAAAATATTCTTACTTTTTAAAAATGGCCTTTTAAAAATTAAAGAAATATTAAGTTACAAAACAGGGCAAAACCACATTTCTTATTTTCTTGCCCATTCAGCTTCAGCAGAGAAGTGTGCATTTTCATTACATTTCATATTCAAACTAGAAGTGTGATTTTTAGACCTATAAGTGAAAATGGATTTTTTTTAGACACATCAAAAAAATCATTTGAAAGTGAAAGGGAAAAGAATAATGATTTTGCATCTTGCACAGACATTTTTACTACAATGTAATAAAAATGCAATAAAAATATTCATGAAACTTGTCAATAGCTAATGTGTTGTCTTTGAGATCCTTAGTATCCTAATATAACCCCTTGGAACTGTTTTACTTTTATATTTTTGTGCTGGGATTCCAGCACATATTGGAGAGCTACGCAGAATGTAAATGCAGTGTCAAAGATTACAGAAAACCACAGGGGAAATTAAGAGTTGTTTCTTATATGATGTTATAGGCCTTAAGCTATTTTGTTCTGGGCATCTTGTCATTATTGTTTTGTATTTAAGTCTTTGGTGGTTGTAAATGATGATACATTCTGAAGGTAAGCATCATTATTGTGAAATCCAAAAAGGGATTATATTTAAAAGATTTTCTTCCTTTTTTGAGACAGTTTTCCTGGAGATCTGCAGAATTACAGAGACAAAATTATGGAGATGTTCTTGGTCTTTTATGTTTGCATATAACTGCATTACATTATGAGGATGAATCAATTCATTTAATGTCAGTGGCAAAATTTCTATTAATTTCAGTAAGCATAGGTTGTTAGGTTGTGGTTCATCCATATCTCTATGCAAACTAATGGTCACTACAGGTGAAACTTTGGCAGAGTCATGCTGTCTGTGGCAATATTATGGCTTGGAAGGTTGCCTTGCAAATATTTTTTCGATTGTTTTTATTTATTCCTGAGACAATCTGAAATATATTTACACTTCCACTATCACTTTTCGTTTTTGCTTTCTGTATTGTGTCTCTTTTTCTCTTTCTTTGCTTTATGGGAGCGGACTTGCATTTCTTATTCCCTGTGAAACTATGAACAAGAGCCATTTCATGTTTCTATTGGAAATAGGAAAAGAAAATATAGAGGGCTGTTTCTTTCTCTGTCTGTCAGCCATTTAAAAAACACAAAAGTTTAGTTTCAAGATTGCTACCATTTAAGTTGAGAACTGAGGTTGTTTAGCCTGGAGAAAAGGTCTCAGGGGAGACCTTATCACTCTCTACAACTACCTGAAAAGAGGTTGTAGTGAAGCAGGTGTCAGTCTCCAAAGTAACAAGCGATAGGACAAGAGAAAATGGCCTCAAGTTGTGCCAGGGGAGGTTTAGATTGGATATTAGGAAAAATTTCTTCACCGAAAGGGTTATCAAGCAGAGAAACAGGCTGCCCAGAGAAGCGGTTGACTCACCATCCCTGGAGGTACTGAAAAGATGTGTAGATGTGACTCTTAGGGACGTGGGTGAGTGGTGGACTGGGCAGTGCCAGGTTAACGGTTGGACTTGATGATCTTAAAGGTCTTTTCCAATTTAACTGATTCTATGATTCTAAGTTGAATGAGTGTTAGGGTACATACAAGCTACATGGCCCTACCATACTGAACCTACTATTCATGTTCTTCAGTACAGGTTGTTGATTACCATTCTGATCATAAGCTGTTACCAAACTTAGCATCTTAACTGTGCTGAATACATTCACAAGAATAAAGAGCAGTGATGACTAATGCCTATTTGTGTGCAAAGGATATTTAAATTAACCTTGGGAATATAAACTGTGTTCACAAAATCGCTGTGTTACTGGGTTTGTTAGGGTTCCTCTAGTCAGCTACCTACTGCTGGGGCCATGCTTGTCACTTCCAGGCTAGTGCAAAGGAAAGCTGTAAACCTTCATGCCTTCTGTTCAAGCGGCAGCATGTGGACACAAAAGGTTGTCAGTCCTGAGACCGTAGCACGTGAACTGAGGGGACTTGGAACCAGAGGGATTTCCTAAAAAGCAGAGCAAGGAGATCGGGTACTGGCACTGGATCTGAAAATCTAGGCAGCTTGCAGAGCACCTGAAACTTCACAGCAATAAAAGTAATATGACCATGGAGAATAACAGAGCATTGTGATTTCATAGCAAAGGAATGTACTTTAATTGTGGATCTAGTTAGGAAGAAATGGTCTGTATAGCATACAGAAGAGGGAGAATAGACCAAGGGCACTTCCCATTTCAAAGACAGAGAGGAAAGCTCGTGATCTACTTAAGTGATCCAAAACCTATAAAACGATAAGGAAACAGAAATGGCAAATGCACACCAGTGTTGCATTATTTTGCCTCATTTTCTTTGCTGTTTCTGCTACCTACACAAAGAATTCTTGGTATTTTAGACCATTATGTAAAGGTTGTGTGCCTATTTGATTGCAGTAATAAACATCCCTGAAGACTGAACTACAAGCCCCAGAAGCCTAAAGTGAAAAGAACTGTATTATACCACTAGAGAAACTGCGACTCTACAAAATTTGTAGGACAAGCGCAACGCATGATTTCATTTTCTACAGGGACTAAGAGGTAAACTGCACATGTCCACAAAAGGTACTACAGAAACCAGGGTAAGAAAGTGTCAGTTGCTTACTGAAAGTGAGTCTTATGGACTTTAAGGTCGAGTGTTTCAAGGCTCAAAAGCATTATTGCATAAATGTCTGCCACGGGAGCTTTGTTGCAGTTGGGTCAGCAGGCTTTGTCTCCAGTTCACTTTTTGTCACCTTTATATTACTGCACCACATATGACATAGGATCATTTAAAAAGCTTCAGTTTGCACTATGTCCCTTGCCCTGAAGCCTGCCTCAGGAAATATTCAGCAGGGTGACATTGTTCTCCAGTGGTACATATTTGCTTTTCAGTTGATGAGACCCAGCATAATCTAGAGCTGATGCATGTGAAGGAGGCCTTTCACAGCCTAGTGGCGATAACATCTTCCATGTAAGGGCCTTTCAAATTAGGAACGTACTGTGTCCAAAAAAACTCTTATTTGGTGGTGTTCAGGGCACACAGCAAAGCTCATGTGCCCAACCTGACTTCTGCTAGTGAGTGACCATGCTCAGACAGCTGAGAAGTACTGCTATTTCCACACCCTTAAATGTGAACTCAGTACTGTGTCTTCTACACAACTGTGTGGTGACTGTATTTCAGTATTTGTTTAAATGGTGATTATTTCCTATCCTTGTCCATCTGACTTCTGAAGGAAGTTGGCCTATGGCACCACTTAAGCAGAAGCAGTTTTTAAATCTGCTTCCCAAGTGCTTTGTGATTGCTCTTGATGATAGGTGCTGTTCATGTAAATCACTGTTATTACCATCAGTGACTCATTAATCCATTGGTTATTGATCTGTTAAACCCTTTTCATTTTATATGAGTGGAATAAAGATTGTACTGCAACCTGCATTTCAAAACCTCCACTAGAAGTTTAATGAAATGTATGTAATTTTGCAAGAAAATCAAGATGCATGAAATGAATGCACTATGGGTTTAGATTTTAACTCCCTGGTTTTTAAAGTTCCCTGTTTAGATGTTGATGGTTTCTTTTAACCTTGGTTACTTTTATCACCAGTAGAAGAAAAAGCAGCAAGTCCAAAAGGTAATTCAATTTTTTCCACTAACTGTGGAGGGGTTGTATATGAGTAACTTAGATGCAACAGCTAACTCATAGATGCCAAAAATTAGGCAAGGTGAATTTAATTCTAAATACTTGACTTTGAAAGGTATACTCAGGTCAATTCCCAAGCCATTTTTTCTTATAAACTAATTAAATACTGAAGTGAAATAAAAATCAAACTTTCATTAACAGGGAATCACCGCCTTAGTTAGCAAAATATTAGCCCAGAAGAAACTTTCAAACGTTCTTGTATTAGCACCTGTAAAAACAGGGGCAGCTTATAACAGGAATGCTGATACAAAATAACCCTAGCAGAACTAGTGAGAGAGGCTGAAATTAAGCTGTACAGAAACTGCAAAGAGTACAGGAAACCCTCTGAAAAGGTCGCAAGTTTCAGTCGGTGAGGCTGCCCCGATCTGGAACATAACCCACTGAGGTACATGCGGAGTGAGCAGGACTGTCATCCGTTAAGAGATCTACCCTGTCATTAAACACAAGTAAGACAAAAGCAAACTGGGATGAAGGCGTAATGTTCTTAGAAGTTCTAAGGAAAAATGGCCAGATAAGCACAGCTTATGTGGAATATCTATTGTTTGCTGCAAATATGCTTTAATAATAGGGTAATTTGTTTCTTCCACTGAATTTGCCAATTGATGGTAAAAACAGTTCGGTAAAAGTCATCCAGGCAAAATAACGAATGGGAACAATTATTCTTCCCGAGCAGATTTTCTAAATTAAGACTGCCTGCAAAAAGGCTGAGAATGCTTTGTTTAGCTAATGCTATTTTCTCGTTTGTTTTTCGTCCGTAGAGCACACACGGTTTTGCAGTGCCACAGCTGCTAAATTGTGTATTTCCAGTTTGCTTAAATCTCTCAGTCTCTCTCTCCCCCTATATAGACAGATACAGATAGACAGATAGGTTGATTGATTGATTGAATTGTTTGTGTGTCATCGTTTAAGGCTGGGCGGGCAGTTAAATGGACGGCAGATGCTCTCTGTTAACCTTCTCTTTCCCCAGACAGGAAAAGGAAAAGAGAAAAGGGAGAGAGACTTTCGGGTTGGAAAGTTAAAATAGTTTTCATAAACTATAATAATGAAAAGAGAGAGTATAATAAATAATGAACTATATACAAAACTGCTACTGAGCTCCCCCTGATGACAGCCACGTCACCGCTGACGGGCAGGCGTTGGGCAGTCCCCAAGCACACACAAGCAGCAGGTGGGAACCACGTTCAGGAGCAATGGCAGGAGCGTGGGCAGAGTCCTCCCAGGATATCGGCCATAGGGGAAGACAGCGCAACCCTCGTGGTCCCCTAGTTTTAAACTGAGGATGATGTGGGTGGGATGGAATACCCCGTTGGTCAATTCAGGTCACCTGTCCTGTCCACCCCTCCCCACAGTTGCGGCACTCTACAGCCCCTTCCTCTGTGGGACAAAGAGACTCAACATGGACCCTAGTTCCCACAGAAACCGGCCGTGTAGTTAACTTCAGAAAAGCAGTCACTTAAAAGAAACTTGACTGAAAAGTCTGTCCTAGTCCAAACCAGGACATTTTGAAAGCAAAAGTATTGTTAAAAAGAATCAGTGCTGCTATTTCTTTTAAACTAGGTATTTGCATGTATATAGGCACACAAATGTTTATCTATAAATATATCTCTTCAACTTCACAGGTGCTCTTTTTTACAGGCCCTTGTTATGCCTACAAGGTACTGGCTTTCCATATACTGCCATGACAATAGATACCTTCAAGTAAATTAGAATTTGCCTGATCTGACTTGCAGTATGCAGAATAGGGCATCTGGGAAAAACCAGCAAGGAGCTGATGGTAATGAGTCTTTGACTTTCAGACATGCTTTCTTTCCTATAAATTAGCAGTACTAACACACATCTCACAGCATTTCTCAAATCGTCCGTTGTGTTGGTGTGCCTTACCCAGACAACTTTGAAAATATAATTCTTAAAGTAGAAGGCACACACCTAATAAATTCAATTCTGGAAGACTCACAAGTCAGGAACCTTCGGAGGGCCCCGGTGTTAGTTTTATGTCCAGAACACACAGAAATTCAGTCTTAGCTGAGCACCTAAGCACCTTGAGTGTTTGTAAATATCTGTATAAATATAGATGTTATTTGACTGAAGTATGAAATAATTGTTTTATTACATGATAGGGTTGCCCATGGTGAGTTAACCTGACCAAATTACTGAATATACAACAAATGAAGCAAACCAAACAGTACTTAGAAACACTTTGTCTCCCCAAAGGGAACATAAGAATACTAGCTCAAAAGGAGATGGTGACACTCTAAGTGAGCTGAAGACAACCCGGCTGTCAAAATTTAGTTTTACAAGATGTATTTCATTTCTCAAAGCTGATTTCACTGAACATATTAACATCAAAAATGCCTTTGAGCTCTTCTGGGTGAGCACTCTGAACCTTACAGGACTAAGCAGTCCACACTGGTTTAATCTTCTACCAGCAGAACCGGGGAACCTTTGTACCAGGGAATGGCAAACAAGCGTCTCACTAAAACCCACCAGGGGATAGAGGACTTGTGCATCCCTGCCATCATTGATTTCTTGGCCTCTCTATTTAGACTGCAAGGAACAGTGCTTATTACTGTAAACCATGCTGGTACTTAGGAAATACCACTAGTTCCTTCTTGTCCTGCCTGATAAACGAATGTCAGAGCACAAGCCTTTCAGGGACTTTTGAGGCTGCCTCATTTGAACTTGCTCTATATAGAAGAAAAATCCAACTATTAATCCTCTGAGAAGCTTATTTATAAGGAGGCATTTAAAATCACAGTGGGAATAAAAATCTGTGTCGTGGTTTGTGTGGTACTGCTGTGCGATAATGAGCTGTACTTGCTTCACTGGACATGGTTTCAAGTATATCCGCACAATTCGGGTGCAGACTATGATTCCCGGAGTACCCCGGTGGAGAGACAGGGAAATGTGTTCACAGGAATTGCCAGTTTTACAGCGTAGGTAGTGAGGTCTCGTTGTCACAGGGTAAGACAACTTAAGAGGTCATCTTGTGCTGTGTACAAAGAAATCTTGCTCCGGAGCCTGAGCTCCTGAATTTGGGTAAGATGAGCAGAGAAACTCTGCTTGAATTCTATGTCGTATGGAGCACATAGGCTGCTTCTTAGGAATGTCAAAGTAAATAAATGCTTTTCTGCACAAATCCCTTCCATTTCACAAAGCTCCTAGAACTCCACACCTCTAAGAATTGTAGAGATGCTAGCAGTGAGATGTGGCTGGAGCAAAACTGACTTTATTTCTTTTCCTTTTCTTAAGTTGTCTGTTTATTTTGTAGTAGACATCATCACCTGGAAAAGACTTCATATGTACAAAGAATCGTAATTTCTTCCCCAGAAATCTAACAATACCAAAAAAGGAAGGGTGTTTTTTTTTGGTGACTGAGTAACGAAGAATGTTAGAGACAGATCATAAAGCAAAGTCAAAGTGATGACAGATATGGTGTTTAAAATGTTATGTATCTTCTTTAGTTGTGTTTGGTTTACTATGTAATTTCTTTGTTGCTGATTTTAGCACAATTATTGAAACTAGTGTGTAAATTTTTGTATACTTAGCTCATGACCCTTTGAATTTTGGTTGGTTTGTATTTTTCGCAAGCATTAATTTCAGCTAAAAATGCATTTGACCTCCCTCCTCCCATTCTCTTTCTCTCTTGATTTTTCCTGGTGCATTGGGATTATTTATGGCTCGCTGGATAATTTCAGAGAGTGTTAGGGATTTTAAAGCTGGTTCCTAGGCTCAGTTACTTCAGTCTTGCAGTGCAGTGTTTTTGATATGAAATAGGATTGCCTTTAAGATGTACTGAGTTCCCATCACTTGCAGAGACATCCTGCAAATAAAATTCATCATTTCTGAGAACTGGAGAAAAGCTGGTTTTGGTCCCCTACCAAGCTGTCTAGCTTGGAAAATGTTGTTTTTATAATGTCTGGCACCTAAAGCTATCTTCTGTGAGACAGGGATGATAACTCTAATATAGCTTCATAAAAGCTGTAACTATATATAAATCAAAGGAAGACTAAATAATATTCATTCATAGGTGGGGCTAAAATCTACTTACTATAGTTACATTCCTCTTTGAACATAAATTAGCTAACGTGACACTAATACAGGCTCCATTCAGTCAGTGTCTTCAACAACTGCATACATGGGCTTCTCCTTGGTTGTTTTTATACTGCTTCCTTTAAAAAACAGATTGACTTGCTAAATTAATTTTTTTCCTGCCTACTGATTGCATTCATGGCTTTCAATACCTTAGCAAATGGTAAAAACTCAACTGAATAAAAATTAAACCACAGTTACTTCCAGTTCAGTTTGAAGTAGTACCTCTCACTTAGCTTTCAGCTCCACTCAATCCTAAATCCTTGTTCCTTGTATATGTGTTCCTCTAAATGTAGTCTGGGTTTGGTTTATGAAAAGCACTACTACAAGATATTTTTATATGGATCTTGTCAAGTGTGAAATATGAATTCTGTAGATGAGGACACCAAGATTTGAAATATCTCACAAGGAAAAATGGAAAAATCCTCCTTGTCAATTTTTCCCTCAAATGAATATAGTGTTTAAAAAGACACTGGGCTGATACTGCAGAATAATGGAGTTTATTTAGCTGTGAGACCCACCTAGCACCATCAACAACAGCAGCTTCTTCCTTGTTTTTTTGCCGATGCACCTGACTCTGAGGTGAAGTGCCCATGTCTAATGAAGCATTTTATTAGTCACTCTAGACATGGCTTTTTAATGCTATTGCTAGCAAAGGTACTGATGCCTTCCTAGTATGGATGTTTGACCATAGTGAAATTTACACAGATCAAAAATACATTTTCCAAAGTAAATGCAAAACCATGGGGTTGTGGTAAGTTGCATTAGCGTTAGTGATTTAGAGGAAGAGGATTTTGCATATCAGAAGCATTTTTCTGATCTGTCAGACAAATTAACTTTCGCTAGAGCTAAGCCTAACAAACTTCGCTAAAGTCAGGTCATGAATAAATACAACTAGTAAAACTACAGTGGAAAACTCTCAGTCAGTGGAGTATCTCTGGAACAATGCACCATCAAAAATTCCCATATTCAGCCTGAGCTTTAAGAAAAGGTTAAGTACCTGCTCATTTTAGGTATATGCTTGACTCCATCCCTGTTCACCAAAGCACCTGCAATTTGAATCTCATTACAGTCAATGGGATTATTCACACACTTAGGTACAAACTGTAGTACTTTGGTGGACCTTAGTGGGTCTTAGTGGAGTGTGACCCCTGAGAGGAAACATGACATAACAACCTGATTTTGCAACAATCATGACTATGCAATTTGAAATTGTAAACCTGAAAGAGAGGAGGAAACTTAAGTTTGTTTTGTGAATTTGTTTAACAGCTTGAAGGTCACATCCTGGGAAAAAAATCATCGCCCATTCAGTGGTCTGGATGATTTGATTTTTTTTATTATTGGTGAGGCACTGGAGTGTTAAATGAAAAACCCACTGCTGGAGGCAAGAGGCAGAAACTCTTGGCTGGGGTAGAGGAGGAGAGGAAATCTCTTTAATTATACCAGAAATGGCTCCCAAGGAAGAACTGGCCAAAGAGCTGTTCCATGCAGTACACTGAACTTGTTTAACAAGGTTACAATTCAAAAAATGACTCACTTCTTTATCACCACACGTATTGATTTCTTATCAAGTCTAGAGACCCTGTGGCCATCTGTAATAAGACAGTCTGAGGTCATTGTTTTCCAACTTTCTACCCATTTTTGAAACTTTATAAATACTGTATTACTTTTCACAGAAAATCAGATGGGCAACATCTCAAGTGTCCATATGATGTTCTCCACCCATTCCCATCCTCTCACATCCATATGAACAGCATCACAGCATCTGTGGCTTCAGATCCTCTCATTTCTAAAAAGAATAGAGATATATGTATGTGTATATGCATATGTATGTGTATATAAAAAAATATGTGTGTGTGCGTATTTATGTTTAACCATACAATGCATATATATATATATATGTGTGTGTGTGTGTGTTTGTGTGTGTATATCTTCCTTATTGGTGGCAAGATACAAATTGGTTGAGAGACTCACTTGCTGCCACTAGCTGAGTGACAGCTCCCCGCATGCATAGGACTTTGCTGCTCTAAACCAGTGTCACCAGCTCTGTGTAACATGGTTTGCATTCCTGCTGTGGCACAGTGAACTTTCTGGAGACAGTGCCTCAAGGGAGCATGACAAGGTATCTTCTCAAAAGTTGAGAAGCTCCTAAACACAGAGTGGCCCACAAGGATCCATGGCTGCATCTATCCTGTGTTGAGGGCAGAGAAGCGATCCTGCCTGGGGAAAACTGATGTGGGAAGCAAGCACAGCGCCACGAAGTACATCAGCTTTAACTCTGTAGTGTTTTACAGTTCACTGCCCCTAGATTGGACACTGTCATTAGTTTTGATCTAAAAAATGAACAGAGTGACAGAATGTACCTAGATTACTTATGGCTCTTTAGCACTGGTTTTTTTTTTCATAGTTTGGAGTTGTGTTTTGTTTTCACACAGTTAATTTGGATCAAATATTTATTAGTTTTAACTGAGAAGAATAATTTTGAGATGGTTGTATAGACACTTGGTTTCACTTCATTCCCTGCAGTCGAAAACCATGAAGTTGTGAATACACCATCTTCCACTGAAAAGGAATGGATAAGGCCTACCCTTCTGTATTTATCTTTTACCACTGATGGGAATAGTACTGTTTATTAATTGGCTTGATTCTATTTTGGTTATACTGAAATCATTTTATGTGATAAAGACACCAAGTGTAATACTGAAATAATTTTATGTGATAAAGACAACAAGTGTAAATACTGATGGTATTTTATTGGATACCCATAACAATTTTATTATAAAAAATAATTGCCAGAATTTGGGATATGATTTCCACATGTGTTAAAGTGACAGAGGGACTGCAGTCTACACAGATGCTTTGGTATTCAACTCCAATTTAAGTACCAACTCCCATTCAAGATGACAAGCAAATGACACACAGAGGGAAGCTACACGAAGTTAGTGGCTCCAGCCCTTTCTACCAAGTGTTGGATCAGAGATGGGCTGCACCTGTGTGGCTTAGAGCATTCATTGAAGTGTAATATTGCATCTGCTGTTAAAGACTGTAGAGGTTTACCCAACAAAATTGCCTTGTTAGGGTTGGACAACTGATTATTCATTCCCTTTTAGAATAAAGAAGCAGGCAATGGCAGCATAAACCCAGCTTTTATATTACAGCCTAGAGATTGAAGCCTTCTCCAAAGAAGCAGACTTACATTTTCCTGAGCATGAGATTATCAATATAAGCAGCCTGTCTTCCCAAGACGGCACTCTATTAAGAAGTCTAGAAAAGTCAGGCACTCAGTGCTTGCCATTACTGGGAAATTTCTGGACCCTAATGATAAACAAGCTTGAAGGATGTTGTGGTTTATCCCCGGTAGGCAGCTAAGCCCCACACAGCTGCTCAACGGGGGAGAAAATCAGAAGGGCAAAAGTGAGAAACTAGTACATTGAGATAAAGACAGTTTAATAGGTAAAGCAAAGCTGCCTGCACAAGCAAAGCACAGTAAGGGATTCATTCACTGCTTTCCATTGGCAAGCAGAAAAATTGGCAAGAAAGTGGGACTCCATCATGCATAACAGTGACTCGGGAAGACAAGTGCCATAACTCCAGATGTCCTCACTTCCTCCTTCTTCCTGACAGCTTTTATTGCTGAGCGCGATGTCATATGGTATGGGATATCCCTTTGGTCAGTTGGGGTCAGCTGTCCCGGCTTTGTCCCCTTCCAAATCCTTGTGCACCCCTGGTCTACTTGCTGGTGGGGCAGCCTAAGAAGCAGAAAGGGCCTTGATGCTGTGTAAGTACTGTTCTGCAGTAACTAAAATGTCCCTGTGTTATCAATGTTGTTTTGGTCACAAATTGAAAATATAGCACCATACAAGCTACTGTACAGGAAATTAACTCTATCCCAGCCAAAACCAGTATAAAGGAACAGGACTCTCTGGTGTAGAGATGAGAATAATGACTTCAGATGGGTCAAGCTTCATCTGCCTCTCCCCAGGACTGCTTGTGCATCAACGAGTTGCTGGATGAAGCATATGAGAAATATTGGGGGAGGGGCTAGCACTTGCCCACCCTATCTTCTTTCTTCCTCCTGTCATCATGACTTTTGAGTTGCCTTCTTCACAATGGCCCAAATTCAGAGGTGTCTGCTCTGAAGTCAATACAATGAAGGTATGCCTTAAAAGTCTGTCATTTTTTTATTTATTAGGGGTGAAATTCTGATAGGTCTCAAGATCCTGGAATACTAACTGAGCTGCCTTGAATTTTGCTCTGCAATTGCAGTGGACTGTTCATACAAATTTGTTGGATAATCACTCAGTTAAATCAATGCTCTTCCCCTGTTCATTTGCAGTCTTCATGCTCGTGGTTCACATCTGGTTTAGCTGAGTCACATTTTACCTTTCTGCTTTTTGTGAACGGTTATGAAACTTGGAATGAGTATTCGCCTTACAGCTCATCGTGCAATGCAAATTTCCTTGTATGTGTTAACATTAAAAATGGACATGCTGTTTTTCCAAAGCAGCATTTGTTATATCAAGTAAAATGAGTCACTATGCCTAAAACAGAAGTTTTGCTTTCTGAAGACATTCACCCTTATGAGAATTTGTCAGAATGTGTCTATTAAACCTCCTGGCGTTAAGCTGGATTTCAGTTGCAAGCAATGTTTTCTACCCAAAATGACAACATTTCATGGAAAACTTTTTTCCTTCCCTTTGGTTTTCAGCCAGAATGCTTTAGTTTCTAAAATTATTCGTGATGAACAGTAACAGTCTGGGTGGTGTGTTCTCAGTTGCATGGTATGTTCCTTCAATAAAACCCACTTGGATGGAAGCATTCTGCAGCAGGACAGGGCCTGGTTGGGGTGAGAAGACTTCTGGGTCTATAAGAAAGGAACTTGGAGGCTGCCACTCTGTCCCAGCAACTGGGACACTTAATCAAGCAGACAGCTAGGTCTCTGATGTGATAAAGAGAGGAATTTTCAAAGGCTAAGAGGGTAGAGTATAGAGTTTTCTGCAACTCAGAAAGCCACTGAATCATCTGAAAGCAAGCCTGAGAGCAAAGACCTATTCTGCAAGGACACAGCCTGCAAGGCAGAAAGCTGTTTACAAGCTTATTTGTATTTTGGTTCTCCCTAGACAGACCCATTTGAACGTTCTGGCTGACAGAGGTCCCACTGCAGTGTATGGTCTGTTCTAAATATGATTTTTAAAAAACTACTGAGAGTGGGAAAGTGCTTTGCATCAGATGCTGGTGATAATGGTTGTGTCTAACAATTTCTGCTTGTTCAGCAGAACTGTTTTGTTCTTCACTGTTTGCTGGCAATTCATGACCCTGTAGCTACAGCAGCTGTGTAATACACAGAGGTAAACTGCACCAGTACAATCACCGCCTGGTAATACACACGTGTTACTGAGCCCTCCCCACCCCGTCCCATATCAGTATGGAGAGTCTGGTGCAAAAATCTGAACTGTAAACAGTTGTTGTTCTGTTGTTCTACAGATACTGTGGACAATACTTTTTCATCTATGAATAACATGATTGTATATTTCTCTTCTCTAAAAATGTTTGTTTCTTATCAGTCCATAATTCATTTTGACACCAGACATAAAACAGATTTGTTTTCTATTATCTCTAAGCATGCAGTGAATATACTATTCAAATATACAGGCAGCATGAGCTCAGATGTTCATGATTCTTCTTGGTCTTTTTTAGACTAACTGTCAGGCACCAAATTCGAGTGTAAATCAACACAGAAATGCCATCAGTGTTGGGAACCAGGATTTTAATCTAACTGTTCCTCCATAAACTGCAAAGGTGCTTCCTGTTCTGCAACTTTAAAAGTCTTTTGTTTACCTGCTTAGTTTTCATACCACATTTTAAAAGAGCAGGTCTTAGTAAGACATGAAGAGCTTGAACCTCCTGGCTATCTGGATAGCCAGTGATGATGGTGTCAGCACAGCCACACCATGAGCAGCGTGATGAGTAAGTAAGTTCCTGTGCTTATGAAAATATAAATGGTCTATGCTTTACGCTACAGCCAGACAAAAAAGACTACTACTACTAGGGATAATTTTCCTCACATGTTTATTTTGCATGCAGCCACAGAGGAATCTGTATTTTTCTAATGAAATTTGGCTTTTTGGCTTAATTGTGTTTGACTGCTCCATGTTGCAGATGAGAAATTGGGTAGCGGTCATGTATTTTTTCTTATGCATTGGCTGCAATTAGTAATGCTGTTCCTAAGTGATGCATAGCTTATTTGCTTTTTCTGTTGTAGCTATGAGAAATGCAAGTTGCTCGTGAGGGGTGTTGCTGTTAATGTAAGTGGACAAGCACAACATTTTAATTCACAGCAGCACAGCTGTGTCTCGTCTAAATTGGGCTTACAAACTAGTGGAAGAAATGTTAAAAATATATTACTCACTAGTTTCAGGAGAAGTTTTACATTGGAGTGTACGTTAGGGAAACTTCCTCATAATTTCTTGAAATTGTCAATACTCGAAATGTCTCCAGCCCATCTCCACCTAGTCAGTTCTTTGGGGTGTGTGTTTGTTTTTATTTGCTTTAAGAAACCCCCAAACACTTTACCCAGCGTGCAGAAGCAATATTGCCTCAAAATTGCCACTTTAATAGTGCTGTGAAAGAGGAATATGCATTCTCTTAAGAGTTGGATCTCCTCCCTTATTCTTGATTTGAAAGAGGACTCTACAGATTACTAATAGTCTTAATAAAATGCTCCCTTTTCCAGTCAGGGCACAGTACCTTTTGTATTTTGCTGCCCTTCTCCCCTCTCCAGAGATTTGCCTTGATAGCAGGAGAGTGGCCCACCTTTGCCCTTCAAGGCTTCTGGCCTCCTGAAGGAAAAGCAAGCTCATCTTCCTGAGATCCAGTGTTCCCTAGATGGCCTTTTTCTTTCCCCACACTGGCCCTAACAATACCACTCTTGTCAAACAAACATTCCTGGTATTTGAACGTGATAGCTGTTATTTCATCTTTGCTCCATTACTCTTTTTTCTTAGTAATCCAGCAGGGCTATGACATTGGCTCACCGCTCTGTAGATACTCCGCATCTGATCACAACAGCGATGTAGGCATATGCATGCCACAATACCATTCACGCTCTTCAATGTCACACATTAAAACCAGCACACTGCTGTGTCGTTTCCTTTTTAGCATTCAGAGGATTTAAATGTTTACTTCACTACAGTGGCAGTATCATAACTCCACATTTTAGCATCCACAGCTTCCAAATTTTTTATCATCAAAGAATAAGTTGGATAAATTAATCCCTGCTGAGACAGACGATGACACATTGGTGTGTAGGTTTGCGGCAGCCTGACTGCTCTTTTCACTTCATTTTCTTCTTACACAGACAGTGAAGGTGCAAGAGAGGAAGGGGTTTCTTTTCTTGCAAAATAGCCTTTTTTCAGACCTTTGGCTTTAGTCAGAGTTAAAATTCCCGACTGCCTGTTAGTGCATTCATTTTCTTGAACTCAGCTGCAGATCTCAGCTCTGTTGATTTTCTGAGGGCCTAGATTGTATCTGCCTGGTAAAGGCTGGACATGTTTTTATGCATAAACTGTAAGATTTAGAATTTGAATCTACTCATTTTACGGCATATAGGTTTAATAGTAGCTTTCTTTTCCTGTGGGGAAGGTCCACTCACCCTTTTTTGCATATACATGGCTAAAGGGCAGACATATGCTGGTCACTTCTTCCTCTTTATAGTTATCTTGAAGAATGTCAAATGGTTAATTGTTGCTTCCTGTATGGTCCCATGTATGGACATCAGGCCCTGGTGTGCAAAGAGAGAGAAAAGAGGGGCTGTACCTTTCTCCTCCACGGGTGCTTTTTGTGCAGTGGGTACTGAACACAGACACTGCCACCTGCTAGCCCTGAAGTGATATTTTTTTCCCCCAAGAGTACCTACAGAATAAGAATGAAGATTAAATCTTGGTTCCTGCCTCAGTGGATAGCACAGCAGCATTCCCTCAGACCAGTGGCTCTAGTGCTGCAGCATGACAAACGATGCAGAGCTCCTTCAGCACCTCCCATGTCCACAGACTCCATCACAGCCAAGGCTGTAGCTTTGTAACAAACACTTGAGTTTTGCTTTCAATCCATTTGTGCCATTACAGTTCTCATCCTTGACCTACCTTGGTGTACCTTTCTTGCAGAAATGCCATGTGATGACTCATATGATTTTTATTTTTAATACACACATGTGCAAATACATGTGATTGGGCAGTGTGAGAAAAATACCTCTGGAGAGTAGAAGAGACTTTTTTTTTAAGCTTTTGTTTGGCTGCTTCTTTTACACGAGACATGATTTTCTGCAGATTTCTGCAGAAAATTGAGTTGTGCGTCCCTGGCAGTGGGGATGCTGTGGTGAGAGGAAGGCTCATGAGAACGTAGCCTCCGCAAACATCATGAAGAATATTGGCAATATAAATAATGAGAGCAATATTCAAGGCATCTAGGGTTAAATCTGTGCTCCACTATTCCCCTTTTGTGTGACTGGAAGAACTCACTCATGTGAACTGAGCTTCTCTACCTCATATGTAAGAAGGATACAGTAATCTTTATTTCATCTATTTTCCTACTGTAATCCTTTTAGCACAGGGACTGTCCCTAGCTCTGTATTTGTGCTGTGGCTAGTACAATCAGGAGTCCTGATTTTTAGATTGGCATTGCGTATTTCATAAAAGAAGTACCCACTAATCCTTTTTCCACCGTGGAGGAAGCTCTCAAGCGAGGCTCCAAAACCAGTGAGCTGTTGACTAAGAACCAAGCATGCACAGGGTGCCCAGGTATCTTCATTTGGCATCTGTGACCAAAAACCACTGCCTTCTCCCACACTTGTATCTCCCTTCAGAGCATGACTGCATCTACTGCTAATATACTTTGTTCTTTTTTCTTTTTTTTTTTTTTTTTTATGGCTCACGTGCTGACACACTATCATTTCCCAAAGCAATATAAAAATTCTCTATCAGATTAGCATTAAACAACATGGCTACTAACTTGAGGCCACATATCATTTTCTTTCACTATAAAATCCATCTAACTGTACTTAGGGCTCAGTATTCCTGATGAAGA
This sequence comes from Nyctibius grandis, assembly GCF_013368605.1. Lineage (NCBI taxonomy): Eukaryota > Metazoa > Chordata > Aves > Nyctibiiformes > Nyctibiidae > Nyctibius > Nyctibius grandis. The sequence goes on from NC_090659.1 coordinate 29,694,961, forward strand.
CTAAACACCTGTAAAACTCTCATTGAAGTCAGTCTTTTGCCAGCCTGGAGAATTCCAGATATATCCCAAAAGTTGCACATCTGACAACTGAGGTACTTCGTTGCATCCACCTGCTCTTGCAGGAATGTGGAAGTACTGATATTAGGTGATACATAAAAAATGGTGTACTTCTTTATGTTGTACAGAATTAACATGCACTTAAATGTTCCTTAAAACACCATCAAACACGCTGTAAGAAGCCCCGAAATGTGACATAGATAACGTTTTTTTAGAGTACATCTGTTCTGAATTGCAGGTACACAAAGCAATCTGTAATAAAACAATTCTAAGAAGTTTATTATGAAGACAGTTTGCCAAATCATTTTCTTCCACAGATAAGTTGTCAATTAGAGCAAGACAAAATATGATGGTGCTGTGAATACTTGTCTCAGAAGCTATGTGATTTCTTTGTCTAAATTTGTCCTCGCACGCATTCAGCTAGGAAGAGGTGCCTTGACAATAGCTGTATTTTAGCCGCTGTTTCTTCTACTGTCTTGCCTATCTAGAAGAGGGCTACATTTTTCTCATCTGTATAAACATTGCATTTGCCCATGAAAAGAATGGGACTTGTCAAGTACTTGGATGTCTTCTCAAATATCCAGGTGTCAATGTTTAAGAACAAATGACAGCATGGAAGCTAAATGGATTTGGTTACCAAAGCACTTTAATCAGAGGTATATGCAATTTTATGAATTACACAACTTCCCCATTCCACAGGAAAGATGGTGCAAATCCAGATGAAAGTTGGGCAGGCCAGCATGGTGGCTCCTGCCACGCTATGCACAGTCCTGGCGCAAGGTCGTGGGCTCTTTTTTGCTCCCTGTGTTCCCTGAGGTTGGAGAGATGTTCTCAGATTCAGGTGAAGGGTTGTGGGGCATTCCTCCCTGAAGCATTTTTCAGAAACTCTCAGTTACTCCAGTATTCTTATGTGTCCTTAGCTTTAGGACTGAGTGGAGAATACCTTGATGATGCTTAGGCTGTGTGCCTTGAATGGATGTTTTCTTATTTACCATCGCCACATTCTGTATACCTCTGGACACTTTTGCACTTCTTGATGATCAACAGGTTGTTTTTCCATCTACTTCCTTGAGCACACCAAAACTATTCTGTTGTTTGGATAGGCCGTATTTGTGTCTACTTCTACTACATACAGAAAAAAAAAACCAGTTAAAATTCACAGGCTTATACTAATAGCTATGCTAACTAGGCCTAGTTTATGCTAGTTGCTACACTAGTTTATAACTAGATACTTTAATGAGATGATAAATCAGACGCAACGAAATAAAACATGCTCTGCTCATAAGGTAAGTTCAGACGGATAAAAATAAGTTTATTTATTTCGATTTCTTTGTGAAAAATATTTGCTTTTCTGGGTGGTCTCTTCTCCATCTACAATTACGCATTTAGCATGTTTGTAACCATATATTTTGCATATGCATCTCCTTTGGGCACTTGCTAGAGCATGTTACTAGCTGAAAATTTAGTAATCACAGTGGTGGTGATCACTGTTATAGTAAATTTCTAGACCCTCAAGCCCCACAAAACCAATTTATTTTCAGCAAAATAGATGTGAAGAGACCTCATAAATTCACATGAACAAAAGAGTGTTATCTGAGAGGATGTTCGTTTCTTTAATTGGGTATATAAGTGTTTCATGGTGTTATCAATTTTCTCACCTCCTTTTCTATCATGAAATCTAATCAGCTCCCTTTCTTTAATGTTTATACTTTTTCCTATAAATGGAAAGGCCTCATTAATGGGAACCCCTTTTGTTCCTCTGAGTTGTGGAGCTGCATGACAGTCAAGTCTTAGTTTAAAGTCTTCATTGCTAAGTTCGGACAGGTATCTTACTAACAATAAGGTTAAATCAGAGCTTATCTATAGCATGAGCATGAAAAGAATGGATCCTATTGACATAGGGTAGAATGTTTGGGAAAAAAGCCTTTCAGGATGCCTCAGAATACAGTCAGCCATCTTTATTAACACATAATAGAGTCAACCAGGCTTGTTGTATGACGGAAGATGGTTTATCCAAGCAGTCATGTAGTTTTATTACCTTCACTCACATGCTTCCGTATTCCTAAATCCTTGGTCTGCTCATTATCTCATATTGTGGCTGCTGTAGAAGGTCCAGTTCTGTGAAGGCAATTTCCCTGTCGGTGCCTAGCCCACTTGGAGACCTTGAGCCCCTGAAGGTCTTTCTCATGATCAAGATTTCACGTCAACTACAGTTTAACACTGGCCCTTCCAGCTGGAAAGACTGCTCCAATGATTGTACTGTGCTGTTAGTCTGGAGCAAGGGAGCTGATGTTAAGCACCATGTACATCTCTGGATGTCTGTAAGGGGCGGATGATGGTAATAGGAAGGAAATAAGTTTTGTTTTCCTAGTTTATTTTGGATGTGGTATTAATTTGTTTTCCTAATCTGTATTAATAATTATTTGGGGGCAAGAAGAGGGTAACAGTAAACACGTATCAGAAAGGAATTCAATGAGATTTTGCAGCAAATTAGTTCATTGCACAAGTTTGGATGATTAAAATGATAAAATACCAGGCTTGGCCTTAGAATATAGAAGTTAGTCTGGATATATATTCAAGCTTGAGGGGTTGGGTTCATTAGCTTTTAGGTTTAAGTGTTGTTTATGTGAATTGTAGAAATAGCGTAGTGACATCTTTGCACATATGTTGAGTGGTTCTGAATTTTTTATTATTTTGCAAGGGGAGGAATTACAATATTATGAGTTCTCCCATATATATGTGGCCTTGAATAATGATTTTATCCCTATATTTTTGCTATTGATCTGATGTTTTTTAAGCTTGTGTTATTTTTTTATAATGTCATATATTACAGTTTGTGCCATGTAGAAATGGCCTACTCATGAAATAAGCATGTGCTTCATCAGACTGGCACAGTGCATGTTAAAAGTCAAAATATTTTCACCTGTATGCTTTGTAACGTTTGCAAAAAACCATATGATGACACAAATTGTTCAAGCTTCCTATTAAGTACCATTCTACTTGCTCCATATGAACTGCCGCTTCTGATCTGATGAATCTATGAGAGACATTTATTCTCAGTGAAGAGTGAAGTTAATGCAAGGAGTGTTTGTTGAGACTATTATTTGATGAAAATATACTGCGTTCAGGGTTCATGTTGGCAACTACTCAGATTCTTCCTTTCATCTTGCATGACAATCCTAGCATTTGAAATATTTTGCATAGCAAAAGTAAATTCTATTATATTAAACAATATGGACCAAATGTTGCAGTCCATTAGGCAAGAGAAAGAAAGTGTAAGTAATGTTATTTTCACAGAATTCTTTGGATTTATGTTAGCATTAATTAGATAGGATTTAGTCGCTCGGGATACAGCACAAATTTTGTCATGCATTAGCATTTTTTCCAAGCTGCCAGTTTTACTCTTACTTGACTAGTTAAAAAAAATAAATCAACCCTTAATTTATGAAAATATAACCAAAGATTCTTATCCCAGTATGTCTGGGGATTCTGCTTGTTTACTTAAAGCAAAAACAATTTCTGTCAATACACCTATTGAACTAGAAGTTCAATTTTGCTGGGTAATTCTAAATAAACAGGAGAGAGAAAGTGGCAGCGCTCTTTTATAGCCACCTTTGCTGAACAGTATTTCTGATGCCACAGTATTGTGCTGTAGGATTCTGTGGAAATATCTCTTCAGCACTCCAGGTAACTTGTAGACTTACTAAAGAGTGTTAGTATAGTTCAGTTGCCTGTTACCATTACAAACATAAATGGTAAAAGATGTATTTATTTGTATTACTGGAAGAATCCATTGAATGGATTACACATTTATGGATAAATATCTCTTCATTCTTGGAGTAACTTGGAATCAGTTAATACATTTAAGCATTCAGATAAGAGTTGCTAATCATAAATATTTGAGCTTCCAGCCTGTGGTATCAGGCTCAGTGACATACTCAGTTAAAATCTAAATTCTGTCTCTTGAAGGAGGCTTGACGTTTGCATGAGGACTAAAATCACTGCTCTTAGACCTACAATAAATGGACTTCAGTGGAGAAGAAGATGAAATTCGTTTCCTGTATCACAAGACTAGAGGTTGTATATACTAACCAAACACCACCTTAGGTCATAAAGCAGCCAGTCCAACTTTTTAACAGGCCGAGATGATCATGCTTAGCATTAGCTGTGCTTTGGAAAGGTGGCTGTCGTGTTCATGTTTTAATGACCACCAGAAACCAGTCAAACCTGCTGCAGCATACACAAGCATATATATATTTATTAAGAAGAGTTATTTGAAATCCATTAGAATATTGTACAGACACTACAGGAATACAAACGGAGAGCAAAAAGAAGAGCACTGTGGAGTCTGGTTAGTGTAGATGCTAACCTTCCCAAGGTCACTCCAAAACCTAATGAAACTCTAACAGACTTGTGAAAGGCATCTTGCCAAACTTTGGCCCAGTCTTTATATACTGCAGGCTAGAATGAAGGATTCTGCTTCAGTTCCTTCTGTGTCTCCTTTGAATGTGGTAAAAAACCTTTTGTTACATGTTGGAGAAAGGTGTGTTGTTCTGAATGTTAAGTCTTTTATGATGCTTTTGTTATGATAGAACTCCTGTTGATGATTATCTTATAACTGAATGGTCTCTATGTGACAAAGGAAAATAAAAATTTGATTAATAAGATAAATACACAAGTGAAAATTTCTAATGAAAAAATTACACTTGAACAGTCTGTAATTTCTAAAATTAAACATTTCTCCTTAATTCTCAACCGTCTACTGTTTCTCTTACAAAGTAAGGCATATCAATGGTTAAGGATTAACCAGTAAATCACCTCCCACCTTTTATTTTCTGAGGAAACACAGGTGGCCAGAACAGTAACTGCAAAGAACTCAAAAAATCTCTCTTCTCCCCACCTTTTTTTTTTTTATCTTGCAGCTTGAACAATACCAGTGTCCGTTCAGTCTTTGCTTTTCCTTTCTATGCCTTTTTTAGTCTTTGCCCTTCAAATCCATTACAGTTTGTTGTCCCATCTCATATTCAACTCTTCCCGTTCAATTACTTGTCCCTCATCCCTTTATGCTTTATCTTTTTCTGATCTGTCCTGCTGTTCTGCTCCTTTGTGATGTCTAATGGAATTTATGGTAGAAATCCTTTGTCAGGTTTTTTATTTCATTCTTATCTAATTATGCATATTATCTTTAAATTTTACATAGAAACATGTTTGGTTAGTTATCTTCTACGAAATGAAAGAAAAAAAATCACTTTGCAGCATGCTGTGTAAACAGAACAAAGGAACAGTTGGAAAGGTAAATGTACCAAAGGCTTTTCATAAGCGCCACTATAAAAGTCAGTTTCTCAGATGGCCCGACAGGATGTCCAAACTCAATGAAAACATGTTTCAGGCTGCACGGTTGACATTTCAACACTAAAAAGAGCTTACCCTAGTTTTAACACACAGAAAATGGATTATGTCATGTAACCAATGAAACATGGAGCTGAGTGAGAGTTTGATTATACGCTATTATAGATCTGACAGTGAGCTGAGTTTCAAAGTCAATACTGATGGGCAAATTAGTAATTCTTAGCCAAAGGCATGGGGGCTGCTAATATAGAAAGAGTGTTTCTTAACTAGCTCTACTTTCTTACACATGAGACTGTTAGAAATAAGATGTTTACGTTAGATAAAATTACTCCACTTTCTGTGAGAGGCAATAAATGCTACCTCATGAGTAAATCATGGGTTTATAACAATCCATCACATTGCAGGCAGGGGATTATGTTTTCTTTTCTTATAGTTTTTCCTCTATAAAAATAGTATGCACGCCTCTGTAATGATGAAGCACTGAAGGAATGCCTGAACTTTGACAACGTTAAATATTAGAGTTGAATTTCTCTCTGTATAAAACATTTAGCAATGGGAAGGCTCCTTTTGCATTCTAGGCAACTCCCAGACCTTCTGCTCCTCTGTTCATCAGAGCATGGAGGACTGGAGAGGACATCTGCCTGCTCCTCAGAGGATTCAGAGGAACTGAGCAGTAGAGATGTTGGTAGGCATGATAATCATTCTGTTTATGATTCTGGCTCTAAGTAGCCTCACATCCATGGCTAGCCACTGATCAGTCTGTTAATGATAAATGTTGGCCAAGAGGATAAAGAGTATAAGTATGCTGTATCTCTCATAGACAAATCTCTCTCCTGAAATGCTTTACTGATGCCCTTTCAAAAGAACGGCATTCCAAAGGGAAGACTTAAATGCTAAATCCAACTAAAATACTTACGGGAATCTTAAACCAAACAAATACCATACATGCAGGTGTCTGTGGTCATCAGCTTTACCAGATCTGCTTGTGTCTGTGATTTGAAAAACCAGAAGCTGCTGAAGCCATAGACTCAAAGCTGAGCTACTATTAAAAGTGATTGGAGAAAGAAAGAAGAATGGTAATAAGCTCTTCTTGGTGGAAGCAGTTATTTCAAACTGGAATTCTGTAGAGTCTTTAGCTGTAAAAGTTTTATAATGTTATATCCTGGTTTTATGTCCTCACTGTTTTTCTCCTCCATCTTCCCCTATCTGCACACACACCCTCCATCAGCACTTGCAGTGACATAAACATGCGTCTGTTACTGGGGAGGAGCTGTTTAAATCAGTTGTTAACAAGGGACCAAGTTGCAAATCAGAAAAAGAAGTATGGGGAAGAGATACATGTTTGTTTAGAAAAACAAACAAAAATCTCCAGGTGTGGAGTCCACCTACACAGATTTGAAGGGTCTGTTTGGAAGGTCACCTTATAAATGTGAGGTGTCTTTAGAATTTGGTATTTTAGCTGTTGTGACTCAGGAAAAGCATGATCTTTGTCTGAACAAAATATTTGTAAAATATAAGCCACTTTATAACCTGAATGATCAGGATAACCTTTAGATTCAACTCAGCTCTGAACTAAAGATAAAGCCACCAGCACTTCTCCCAGTGCACGCTTTGAAAAGAACAACACTGCATTAGAGGGTTCACTTAGAAAAAAAGCACTTTTTTATAACAATACTTGCTTATGATTAGTCAAGCTGTGATTTATATTTACTTCAGCAACAGCTATTTGAATCATCCTATTATCCTACAAAGAGGTTTAAAATGGTCTCATACAATATTTTGGAATTGCTTAAATGGTGTGTTGTACACAATAAGTTCTGATGGAATGTTTTCTGTGCACCTTAATTAACATTTAGATTTGAAATGTGCAGGATGCAATCTAAAAGATTTTATGCCATTTAAAGGAATATAAAATAAGATTATTAGTGAACTTATACAATTATTTTCCTTATACAACCAGGCTTGAACTTGATCTTTCTGAAAAGTGTAAAGCACAAAAATTTTAATTTTTGAGCAGTACAGCGGTAAACAGAGTTCTTTCAGAGTTCCTTTATGATGAGAAAGGACACCTCTTGTCCTTCACAAAGTAGCAAAAACTTATTCCTGTAAGTAATTTTGGAGAATGTATTTATGGGTAGTAGATGTCGGACGTTTGGAACCAGTTGTAATTCTCATGTCTGCAAATCTGTGTCTCCCTTCAGGTGTTTGTGTTTGGATATTACTTGCATCACAATAGGAAAAAAAAAGTATTAATTGATTCTGTATATCTTACTTCTTTTTTAAATTTGATTTGAATGTTCTGTTATTTCCTCTAGTCACTTTTTGAAGGGGGTGGAACATCTCCCTTATGAGGAGAGGCTGAGGGAGCTGGGTCTCTTTATCTTGGAGAAGAGGAGACTGAGGGGTGACCTCATTAATGTTTAGAAATATGTAAAGAGCAAGTGTCATGAGGATGGAGCCAGGCTCTTCTCAGTGACATCCATTGACAGGACAAGGGGCAATGGGTGCAAGCTGGATCACAGGAGGTTCCACATAAATATGAGGAAAAACTTCTTTACGGTGAGGGTAACCGAACACTGGAACAGGCTGCCCAGAGAGGTTGTGGAGTCTCCTTCTCTGGAGACATTCAAAACCCACCTGGACACTTTCCTGTGTGATATGGTCTAGGTAATCCTGCTCCGGCATGGGGATTGGACTAGATGATCTTTCGAGGTCCCTTCCAATCCCTAACATTCTGTGATTCTGTGATTCTGTGAACCTAACCCACCAAAGAAATATATATAATATATAGGGGCATATACCTAACTCCAGCTGATGGCAAAGACATGATACATGTTTAATATTTAGTGCCTACTTTGACATAGAGCTGCTTGAAACTCAAGTTTTCAATGAGATTTATTTACAATTTAAATGCATTGAAATGCCCCCCAAATATTTTTCAGCCATTTTAACTATCTGTGCTTAAGTGTTGTATGTGATGGAGAAAGGGAGGAAGGGTGTCATTTTTATGTGATGGCAGTTCCATGGCCCCGTGATATTCTAGGGCAATCCTTGACATGTTACCAGTGTTTACATAACTCTTCAGTGTGAGGACTCTGTTTTGCCTGTTATAATGAAATCATCACTTTTGAACAGCTCTCCGTCTTTCCACAGGGACCAGCTAAATATGTACTGTAGGCCTGGCTCAGAATTCCTATAACCACAAAATGATTTTGTCCTGGTACAGCTCAGCATGATCGTTCAGTGTGGTTGAAATGACTGACTCTTGTTTTGTTTTTCAGTCTCTGGAGGGAGGAATATGAAGACTGCATTTTGGCACTTCACTGTAGATGCAGTCATCCAACAGGCTCCAGACAAAAACAAACTGATTTTTTTCCAAAGAAATAAAGATTGAAATGGATGTACATTTTCATTATTTTAATAGTATTAATACCACTATTAGTATTTAAAATAGTTTAATGGACTTATTGTAATTTGCTTATATAACACAAGAACAGTGAATGAAAATATTTGGGATCTTGGAGAACATTAATTACTATTATCATGGAACATATGACACACCAAGGAATTAATATTGAGAGTGTCAACCACATCAAACGTGGAGCATGTTAATGGATTCCCCTCTGAATACGGTAAACCAATGCACAAGAATCAGGGAGACTAGAAGATACACAAAGGGCCACGGTAACAGAAGCTTGAGCCTAGGTACGGAACTGTGCATAAGTGTAAACAAAAGTAAATTAAATTTCTTTGAGTTACTTGCTATATGAGTTCATCTAACCAAAACACCACTCGCAGGAGAAACCTGAGAAGATTTTTATGTCACTTGGAATATATTTATCCATACTAACTTAGAGAAAGAAATCATAAGCATCTCCGTAAATTTCATACCAGTAACTGCCATCTTCCTTTCTAACCTATTCAAAAAAAAAAAAATTATTTCCTGAATGTATGTGCAAAATATTCTGGGAATTTAATGATCGGCTGCAAATGAAACAACAGAGAACTGAAAATTCCAGTTTCAACTGAAAACCTTTTGATTTATTTTAAAGTAAAAACACTCTATTTCTGTTTACAGCTTATGTTTACAATTTGAGTAGCATGCTCTTTTCTGATATGATAACATTTTAAAGTCAGATGAAAGTAATTCAGACACTTCTATGTAAACCTGAGGTCAGGTGTGAATTCAGCACAAATGGGTTTTTTTCAACATAGAATTTAACAACAGCACTTCACAACATCTTCTTCCTTCATTCCCACTCTGGAGCTACAAACAAGTGGCCTCTTCATTGTATTCTCAGGAAAAGGCTTGTCAGGTCAGGGTTTCTGTGATGTTTGCTTTCCTTCCTCATTATGTTCAATTCTTTACACAAAATGCTTTCAGGAATACATAGCGCCCTTCTGGATCCTTTTTTTTTTTACTAATTGTCCCCAGAATAATTTCTGTTTTGGTCTCTGGTAGGGGGGGGTTGTTGTTTAGGGCCTTTTTGCCCCCTTCACAACCTGGGAAGGGCTTTTACTGTTAGGAGTTTACATCCTTTCTTCTCCAAAGGGAAACTGACAGAAACGGCATCCTGTGGAGACATCATTCACAATTTAATTTTGTCTTGAGTGTAGTAAGATTTGATAACTGCAGCTTTATAATTAAGTGAAGTTAGGAATGAAGCGGAGTAGAGTCACTGTAGTCACGCTAAATATTCATTGGACTGAAAGTGAGGAAATAGATGAGCATGATTCTCCCCTGTGGTGGGAGGATTAGGAATGGGGTTAGTGTTCTGTCTTCAGTGCTTCACAGAAATTGCTAAAATCAGGTGCATTTAATCTGGTTCAATACTGCCAGAATTATTCTCAGTATTATTACCGGGGATAACTGGTTTCACTGCTAGAAAATGATGAACTCTCTCTGCATTAAGAAGTACATTTCTATGAGAACTTCTGATTTGCTGTGCTAGGCAAAACGGATGCCGTTTTCTTTTAAGCTGAATATATTAGGGGTAATTAAACTAATGAAAGTTAATTTGGTATAACAGCCAACTTGACAATAAAAGAACTCATTTATTTCAAAGTCTGTGATTCCAAAGAAGGGATGAAATACGCTTTTAATATAAAACAATATTTCAATTAAAGTGCTCAAATACTGTAGTTATGCGCCTCTTAAAAATTCTAAGCATCTTAGTATGGATGGTGTCTGTACTCAATTTTTTTCCTCTGTGTGGTCTCTTCTCTACTCTTCCAGTCTCACTGGTGCCTTTTCCTGGTTTCTGATGCCCATAATGTCCATGCCATGAATTCTGAATTAGGTTGGCTGTCAAATGTCCTATGGTCTGACAGAATATCCTCTCTCTTTTCTTGAGTTCACAAGGGAAAGGTAGGCCTATGGCACCAAAGAGGGAAGGAAAAGATGAACTCTTATTCATCTGTTCGTATTTTTATCTATTGGAGGTTTGATCTCAGGGTAAGGAGAAGCCAAGAGGATTTTTGGATGTCAGAATGCAGAACTGATTGTCTTTGAAGAAATAGGAAACTGAAGGTGAACATTCTCAGGCAGGAGAGAACCAAGGGAAGACTGTTACACCAAAAAGTATAGGCATGGGATTGTGGAGTCAACATGGAGGGAGAGAAGAGCTTAGCACAAGGCTAGAGGACAAACACAGGATTTTAAGAAGGGTTTTTAACTCATCTAAAGGTTCACTATTTGTCTGGCAGCTGCATGACAGAATTGAATACGTGAATAAGGAAGGACAGGGCAGGACTTTGCATTGCATAGACCCACTGCAACAGCTGTAACACAGGGTGGCAAAAGGCTTTTAGAAAAGGGTCTGTTTGAATATGTTGCCCTGATCCCATTCCTATTTCCATCAAGAAGGAGGCCTGAGTGCTGAAGAAAGGCAGCTTTCACTAGAACAGAAACCACTGCAGCAGGGGAGGAGTGAGTGTCTTGGTGTTGCCAGTGTAGTGGGATCGGCATTATCAGCCCAACTAAATGAACTAGGTAATGGAAGAGAAAAAATGGAGGTGGGGACAATACAAAAGGTTTGTGTTGGGTTTGAATGTTGCATCTTATGACCAGATATGCACTGGAGGAGTAGGTGTTAAATTAGCTTATAACCCCTTTGTGTTTAAGAAAAGGTTGGGAAATATTTAAGTACTGCGAAAATATGTACAGGGTCACGTTGCTGAAATATTTACTTACTTTTTTTATCTGGCAAATCTCCCAATTAAGTTAGCAAGATTTGTTTCAGGATTATTAAATAATTGCTTCTAACACAAATGCATTTTACATGGTAATTATTTTTGAACCGTTGTAGGTGTAACTGTTAATGAAACTCAGTCTTTTGTCTCTACAGCAGAGAAGACAAAGGCTCAGTAGCTGCCTTCTCCCTGCTTCCCCAAGAGTTTGCTATTTAAGAGCTTGCCAAGTCAAACAAATTTAATTGCAGTGCCTTTTTCTTTCTTATTTCATGCTAAGCATGGACTCTGTACGGAGCTATAAGACAAGAATTCCTGGGCATCTCTGTCTGTTTCCCTCTGACTCGAGGGAAATGTAATAAACCCCCAATTCACGTTTGCACCCAGGCAATGAAGATAGTAGTCTTTATCCACTTGTCTTTCAGAACTGTACTGTGAAGTAATTCGGTATTGACAGTTTTTTCAGTTTGGGAAATTTGGGATTAATTCTATCCCACTTACACCTCTTGAGGCTCTCCCTCTTTTGCAGGCACTCCCACTAAAAGAAAAGGGACTACACATAAGGAAAGCAGATTACAGAGCTCTCTAAATGTTAAGTGTTTTATTAATAACTACAATGTTTGATCTTTCTAAAAGAAAGGAAATCGCAGCTGCTTAGGCTTCAATTCTTCTTTGTAGTCTCCTTGTAATTTTGATTATACTGCAGACTAGATTTTGAAACATGCAGAACATCATAAACAAGTACCCAAAATGTCCAGTGTGAGCACTCCAAACCAAGCAGCTGAAACATGCAATTTTCATAGCTTCCTCTTCACTGGCATTGGAGAGAACTGACAAATCTGCAACCTCAGACATACTGTACTCTAGAGCAGTGACTGTGGGAGCATCACCAGTCACATCCTCAGAATGTCTAAGTACTCAGATTGCATCGGTAGTCCAGTGAAAATTTGCCATTGCAATGCAGCTTTGTCATCCTTTCCACTTGTTCAGTTTACAGTGAACAAACGTGCCTGTGTTGCAATATGAGCGCAACCCTTCCCAAAATATGTGCGTTGTAACTTTTTTTTTCTATTCTTGGACTGCTGTTTGATACACAGTGCTGTGTCAGTGGCCAGCATATGATGTGTGTATCCTGTGATTCTGTTGGTCAGATAGAAAAAAATGCTTTGATCTCATTTCCAGCTGTTGTATAAATTGGCTACTCCTGGAATATAATGGGACTGGTTTATGTTTCGTATCATTTAATGTACTGGAATTACTACCAGAAATAACTATCATCATAACTTGAAAGTAATGATAGTCATTCTTCCTTCTGTGGAAAAAGGGCTGCCAAAAATCCACACACGAGTTTCATTCTCCAGGCTTATGCCCATTGAATGTATCAGGTGCACAAAAACTTTGATTCCTAGCTAGTCTCAGAGTAGGACTGAAGGCTTTGAACGTGGACATGCTCTGAATCTTGGGATGCCTGTTACCTAAATGCAGTGTTTGGGGCTGTGATGAGACAAGAAACTCTCTTTATATATCATATAATGTTATATGATTGCAAGCCCTGAAGAAAAGTGAAAGCTAATAATCCCAAACCAACAAAACCTGCATTCTAGTCATCAAGTTATACGCATCATTGATAGCCATGCTTTCAAAATGCTAAGAGACTTGCAGGTTTCCTGATCAGCAATATAGAGTTATAACTGACCTAATAAGATAATCCATTCAATTAAAACAATAAGGAAAATAAGACAAAATTCTGCCCCTCTCACTGCCCTTGAGTCCTCCACAAACAGGCTTCTAAGCTGTTCCTATTTAGTCTCCTGAAGTTCCCAACAGCTTTCAAACTATATTTCACCTATTGTGGAATAGCTAAACATCTCCTCGTGGGCTCATTCTCACAACATGGACAATCTGTTGAAATGACTGAATCGCATATCTGCTTCAGCACAGCACAGCATGCTACCTGGGTGCACACACAGCGATTCAATCAATGTCCTTCCAGAATTTTCCCTTCTGCAGCTTGTGCTCTCCTCTCTTCCCCTCAAATCCCATGTACACTGAATAGCACAAATCATGAGACTGGTCATTGAAAATACTGTTCTTTGTTCTGCCTGACTGAATGAGAATTTCAGTAAAAGCAAACAACCTCTCTTCCAAAATACTGAACACCATTTTTATCTAAAAGCATCACTGTGGCACTCTCAAAATCAATCAGTTCCTCTAATATTTTCTGAAGTCATGGCTAAACTCTCAAAATTTTACAGAGTGTTTGAATGTATCCCTCATCCTTTTTGAAGAAGGGAAAATAACTGGCAATACTTTATTTAGGGCATCCAAGAACCTTTCACTAGGTTCTTTGAAATGAATTTACAACAGGAAATCAACCACACGCAACAGAGAAACATAACAAAATTTAGGGTTAAAAGAAAACACGAAAGATATAATTAATTCTATATTACTTCCTCTATCTAAAATATGTGTTAATCTGGAAGAAGGGAATCAGGTGGCACAGTACGCAACTGATTGATAAATTTATTTAGGATGGGAAGTAATTATGCTTAAGACGTTTTATTGGTCTGCCCTTAATAATCACTAGGTGGGAATTTATTTTTCTTTCTTGCCTGCAGGGAAAAGACATGAATATTAAACTCTGACCTTTTGAACTGTCCTTTAGGCATCTGAATTAGCCTTAAGCAGAGGGGAAAAATACCTTCCTTTGCCCTACAGTCTCTGAGGGCACAAGAGAAACTTCAGCGTTCAGTGGGTGAAATTTCTGGTTGATGAATGCAAAGTAGTATGTAGATGAGTAAAATGAGAATTAATACAGTTAACATAGGAAAGTAAACTGTACTGAGACTTAGTAAAGGCACTCGTGCCCTGTTGAATGCAGGTTAAGATTCTGCTGAGTTGTAAGACACAGGAGTAATGAAATGAAGCATAATATGGGAATATATCTATGCACTTATAGATGTAAGTAATGCCTCTTACTCTGCATTCAGACTAACACAGATGCAAAGACAGATGAGGAAAATAATTGGGGCTATGGAAAACTCTTCCTAGAAAGAGATTAAAAGTGTGGGCTTTTTCACTATGGAAAGGAGGTGACAAATAAGACAAATATGTGAAAACCTGTCTGTGAACTAGTGAAGAAAATCAAAGAAAGCAGGATTCCTGAGAGCTTGGATTTTCCTGTACGACAGCATAAAGAGGAGACTTTCCACACAGTAAGAAGTTGGAAAACTTTGAAATAAAGAAGCCAACATTTTTCCACATGACAAAAAAATTAGATGGTGGAACCACCAGCACGGGCAATCGATTAGGCCAGTGGCTTAGATATACAGTCCTTTATTTGCAGGTCTGCTAAGCATAAACAGGAGAAATAAGAGACAAAAGGGGCAGATTGCACCCATGCCACCTCCAGGTATTCTTAGAGCCTTTTCTGAAAAATATGGGATTACAGGGGCCTTGCTTCTGATCCCCAAAGGCAATTTTCAGCTCCTGATTATTGTGGCAGAAAGCCAGGTTGCAACTACATGGGATAGAGCCTGTCATCCTCAGTGTCTGCAGGAGTCACTGTCCTTTGGAGACACCATGGTAGCAGGCAGTGCTGTGATCTTTTGGGAGAGATTCCACTGCAGAAGGGCAGCTAGGGCATTGCTGCAGGAGGGCTAAAGGAGAGGACCCTTCCTGCATCAGCAATAAGCTTCTTTTCCATTGGCTTGGTGTTGCATGCTTTTGGGGGTTGTGACAGCTCTAGCACTTTCCAAGAAGAGCAAGAGGCAAAGCATCTCTGTGTCATGGCACTCTCTTGGCAAAGTTACTGCCTCCAGCCTTCAAAGTAGCTTCAACAAATCCAGTCGGTTAATCAGACCTCCTTATAGCTGATTTAAACCCATGTATACGCTCCACTGTATAATCTTAACTAGATCAATTACAGAAACAACCACAATAACCATAACAATTTGCTTACATTTTTGAAAGTGAAATCACAAGAGGGTGATTCATTTGTATTTGTTTAGAAGTGCTTGAAGACAATAGCTGGTTTCCAATAATGATATTGTTTGCTTAAGTTCTTGACTATTTCTTTCCAAGCCTATTATTTTATGTGAATACTGTTCTGTCGACTGATGATCTTTAACAACACTTCCTTAGCACTTCAGGCTACTCTCATATCAAGCATAGATATTCCTGTGAGGAATTTCACAATTAGCGCTCTCTTCAGAGAGAGAAATTCTCACAATCACCACGAGACCTAGTCTGGACTCATTCACTTAAACTGTTGGCATTTTGTTCTTAACTGTGAATCAACACGTTAAATCAAACTCACACAATTTCAAGAATAGCAGTGATTACACTGGCTTCTTAGTGAATCACAGTTTCTCCTACAAAAAAGCTTCATTTTAACTTTCTATATTTTTTTAATATTAAAATAAATATGCCTACTAAGTAGATATAGCATTATTATCCTGGTTGGCAAAAAGCAGCTGTATTTTGTTCATGTATCATTGGCCCAGTTTTTAAACTGCTGTAAATTGGCATTATCCCACTGTATCAGACAGCTGAGAGCTGTCTTGATAATTTGATTTTTGTCATCTATTTCTGCTATATTAGAAGTATCTTTAAACTTCTGTTGCCATGCCAAAAAGTAAGAGGCTTCCTGCTTCCGTAGATACTTTTTAGGTGCTATTTAGATTATGTTGCTCACAGAAATAAAAAATTATCCATAGTATTTCTTCTGCATTGGCACAGATTTATTTTTTCTCTAACTGGAAGCAGCCGAAACAATATTGAAAACGCAGTGGCAGTCACAGGAAACAGGTGCTACAGAATGACCAGCCACATACATATTTCATTAAATCTCTCATCTAGTCCCGCAAGCCTTACAAATTCAGGGTTCTGATGAATATTAGTTTGTCTCCTCCTTTTAAGCTCATGTGTATGTTTTTGTTTGGAAGTAATGAAATCATAGTGCTGTTTTTTCCAACTGGTGAAAAAATTCTGACATTTCAGGTAGAAATGCAAACAGATGGACTAGCCTGATGACCTAGCAGTGGTGTATCCTGCTATGCAAGTTCTTCTCTCAGGGTGAAATTCAGGCTTGTGCAGAGGGACCACGCTAGCCAGGTAACACTGAGCTCTCATTTAAAGGAAGGACATAAGCCTTTTCCTGACTCACTGCACAGCAGGCAACATTTCACTCTGTTACCTGGGTTCACCTTCTTCTCCAAAACTAACTTGCATTTAAAAGTATGTTATCCTGAGCAGTCCCATCAAGGACAGAGCATCAGACAGATGGCAGTCTGGCCCTGGGAGATTAGGGTATAGCTGGAGAGAGAAAAAACAAACAAATGAAGATGAAAATGCTACAGGGAAGAACTGGCTGTTAAATATCTATGTGGTACCTTGCACAATGGGCCCTTGATCTTTTCTCCGGTATAGATATTATAGGCATGTGACAATTTCTAACATTCTGCACAAATTCTGTCTGATATGGGTATTGTTGTTGTCGATAGCATTGTTGCTTTCTTTAACCTTAATCCTTCCTTGTACTTCATTTCTTCTTTTTTTGTGTCCCTTTTTATGTGTAAGTTTTGAAGAACACCTTGAGCTGCAACTGAAGCTCTTTTCAGGCCTCTAGGGCCTGTCCACACTCTAATGAAATAAAATTGCTGTTGGTGGGACATGTGAAATGAATTGGAATAATTTAGTCTCCCCAGTGCATGTGTGTATGTTTTAGTAGACATTTAAATTGTCCCCAAAAGACAGACTAGATGTTTATCTGTATGGGTTGCACTGGAAACTATGCACCCTGTGCTCTGCTAGTAACTGCCTTTTGATGAACACATAATTCACATAAAATATATTCCTATTCTTTGAGCAAATCTGATGTAATAGACAACAAAACCCTGTTTTTTAGATAGCCTGTTTAACCTTGACACTTGGTTTCATGGGCTGTTAGGTTCCTAGGTAATGATTGCAATTCTTCATCTACTAACACTCATGATGTTGTAAATACAGTTGAGTTAATAAGTCACAATTTCCCCCCCATTTTTCATTCGCTTCTAAATGCCTGGTACAGACAACAGTTATGGCTCCTTGCTGGGTCTGTATGTAGCATTGTGTCATATCTTTTTGCATGTACTTTAGCACAACGCATGAGTAGAGGCGCACTGGAAGGGCCATTAATAAGTGTTTAATTGATTAGTGACATAATCAGATTGTTTAATTCTTTAAAAATAAATCCTATGAACCAAATAAAAAACCTGCAACAATGGGGTTAAAAAAAAATGATCTGTCTGTATGGTAAATTTACTTTCAGTACCAGTATGTGAAAGATGCTTCACCTTTCTGATATGAAATCTTAAGATAAAACTGAAATGAAGCATTAATATTTTGGAAGAAGGCCACAGTTTTGTTTAAGGCACCATCCTGGTATTTGGAAAGTCCTCATCCAATTATCAGTTTTGCCATAGACTTTCCGATTGAACTGTTTATCTGCCTGTAGTTCCTGATCTGCCAGGCATGATAGACATTTCTTCTACCCAGTATTTTTCTTATTCACTTAAATTCTGACCATCCTGCAGCCAAATACTGCATCTTACTGCCTGTGGGGTTAGCAAAATGTGAATTAGATCCTTATTGGAGGTTTTATGAACTGTAGTTGTAACAGCCCATAAAGGTGAATAAATTATAATTTAAAAATTCATTAATGATTAGGAAAATGTGACTGTTTCTGCAATGAGATACGCTGGCCTTTTAAAATGAGGAAGAGATGTTCTTAGGGTTATGTTATCCTATATCAGTCATGTTCTGGCAAGAGCCAGAAAAACTGCTAAGCCCCAGGAAACCATGATACAGAAAAACGCAGTTAAATAAAACCATATTGCCTGAGGCTCTCACAAAAAAATTATAAAGGGCCAAGCTGATGCCTGACAGAAAAGAGTGATGGGACAGCTAAGACTTGTAGCTTATCCCAGGTAAAGCATGCTGGTGGAAGAACAGAGGCATCATATACTTTATATTTCCCTCAAGTAGAGGAATTCAAGTATGACTATATGCACACTTAAAAAAGTCTGGAATCTCCATTTGGTAATCTGAAATTCTAGGATGCTCTTTTTGTTTTGGCTCTTAGAATAACATCCTTCAGGCTTTTGATTTAAACTGTGACTATGCTCTGTGGGGAGTATAGTATTCCAACAGGAGAAGCCTGGACTTGCACTGCTCTCTTCACTTCAGCTTCAAAGAATAATGAGATTCCTCCTTTTCCATCAATGGTCTAAATGCGCGTACCACCTCCATACCTAGAGTTATCTCACCTGCCACCACCAATCATTACATGTTCCATAGATAATGTAATCTATTGCTTGCATATGTATGTTTTAAAAGTAATAATAACTTGTGTCAGCCTAATGTGTCCCAGTTACTGTCAGCCCTGATACAGCTTTATTTAGTTAAGACAGATGAAAAAATATTATAATATACAAAAATGATTTTTATCCCCTCTTTTGTCATTAGTATTTTCCAAGAATAACTACTTTATTTAGGTATCTAAATATCAGTCCTGAAACGAGCTGTTCAGACAGCATGCTTGGTAATTCCTTTGTCTAACAAATATGAGCGCATACGGTTGACAGCGGACACTTGTGCTTCTAGAAAAAACTACGAATTGTACCTGAGACAGGGAGCAACCTTTTTGTGTGCTCATGCAGTCCCTTCTCTGTTTTCATCCAAGCCTTTGCATTATCTGAAACTTCAGCATAGCATCTCTTCCAAAAAGCTAAAACTTGCTTACATGCTAAGAAATTTGGGCAATAATGTGAAACAGAGACACAGAGTGGCTCTTTCCATAGTAGATGACAATGCACTGGTGGACCTAAATTCCTGGGCCTAAATTCTCATCAGTCTTACAAATATGATCTACATTACATGAAGTTATACTTCACACAACCTTTTGAAAAGAAAATGCTGGCGCACACTAGAGCTTCTTGCAGTGAGATACTCCTTAAGCAATACAGTCTTTTAAAACCACATATTATCAGATAATTGTTCATATTAGGTATCTTGAAGCAAGGCCAAAGGCACTCTATGTCTAAACAAGGTCAATTTCAGATAATATTCCCTATTAACGATCCAAGAGAGACTCATAATGGCTCTGCTTATTAGCTGCCAACACAGTAAAGACTCACCTGCCCCCTTTGCCTGCAGCCCAAGGAGAGAGCAGACCGACAAAGATGGGAAGTGGCGAGCTGGTTATATCACTGCGTATATAAACTAGCCCACTAGTAGAACTGTTATAATAAATATAAATTCCCACTTATCAAACAAATTTCTCCTAGTTGAACTGAGAGATGTAGTTCACAACGGGATGTATTACAAGAAAATGACTCTCAGTTATCTACAGAAAATTCAGATTCTGAAGGATGCTTTTGTACAGAGTATCATGACTTAATAGTTAGTGGGGAGAATAAACAGTAGGACAAATTGTCTTTTATTCATATTAGTAACATTTAGAGTAAACCAGAAAGTTGAAGGGGCATTTCTATCTTACAATCTACTTCGAACAGTAGTAGGAATTACACATTCCAGTACTACACCTGTGCCTAAACTTTTCTTGTCAAATTTGTGATTTTGCAGTCACATTCTCATATATATATATTTATGCACATATATGAAAGAGAGATCTTAATTACGTCCCCTGCTGCTACAACCAGACAAAGAAAGAGATGTCTCGGAACAATTCTGTGACAGAAACAATAATAATAAGTGAATATAAAGAAGTGCTCATGCACAGAGTAAATTAAGCGGGATCCCACCCCAAAGTAATGTCTTGTTTGGTTTTTGAGAAATGCGCCCTTTTTTGGAGGTGGGGGGAGGTAAGGGGTGCAAAAAGTTCTTTTTGTTGTTTCGGCTCGGACATCATGGTGAACTTCTGAACACATTCACGATCCATCGCCATGGGATAAATTATTCTCAAGAACGAGCTACCCTAGAACTGATCATGTAACTGACACTTGTTCTTTTACTTCAAGACAGACCTGAAATGTGGTAGTGTTGATATGGAGTGTCCATGTATGTGAATACTGAACTATTAGCTGTAAAAATGAGTAAGTGTTGATGGCTGGTTTTGGAGTGTTTTCTCATAAAAGGAGTTGGTGATTTAACATACTGAGGATTTTAGTTTTAAGTTGCTAGAAACAGCTGCAGCCTATTACCCTGGGTTGATAGCCACAGCCAACAAGTGGTATAGTACTTGTGACATACGTACCACTGAGGAAAGATTGAATGACTTAGGTAATAAAAACAACTCATTGCGTCAAAAAAAAAAAAACAAACAAAAAACAAAAACTTGCTTCTCTGGGAAATCATCTGACTTTTGTTCCCTGGGATTTAGGAATTACAAGAAGTCATGAACTAGATCTATAAAAGGTCATATTTAATTTACTTTCACTGTTATGCAAAGGTATGACCTTGTTGTGTTTTCAGAGCAGTTCATCAGTCTCCAGAGAGAGGTTAAATAAAGAGGAAACTTACCTCTGGCAGCTAAATCTAGCAGTTTAGATTTTAGACGATCAGCTCCAGCACACTTAACAAGATTAATATCCAGGGACTACTCCCATGTCTATTCAAAGCAGAGGAAGAAAAGGGCAAAAGAGGGAATGAACTAAAATCATTAGGGCCTTCGAGAATGAAAAGTAAGCGTTCCAAGTAAGCAGTATTTCTTAGCACATCAGGCCAGTTTCAGAACTAGTGAAATGACACATTTATTAGCAATGTCAGAAATTTTTTTTGAAAAATCGTTTCTGCATGCTTGTATGCCACCCACCAAACCAATCTTCAACTCATGGCCAGCATTCCCATGTGAAGTGTTTAGGGACTTTCCCTCTCCCAGCAGCTGGAAGTTATGTTGTGACATAGTACATCTTACAGCACGCTTACTTTGATCTCAGGGCAATCAACAATAAGAGACTATGGTTGACAAAAGCTTTATCTTTTCATGCCTGGTCCCAGACAATGTTTCACAAACAACTTAGCCAGTTTCTGCAATTACCATTATATACTGATTTCTAAAGTACTCTCTGAGTATATCAGCGCACTTCAGCAGAGTGAATGTCAGGCAGGACAAACAGTATGAAATTAAAAAAAAGTAGGAAAGTCAGTTTAAAAACTGACTACAGATGAGAACAGAACACACAGTATAAAGATCAAATGGACAGGAAACCCACTACCTTTGAGCCAGTGGTATGAGCATTAGCCTGGATGTCACACATGTGTGGTAAAAAGTACAGAATATAGTTCATTGTGGAACGTATAGGCTGAAGTTTAACAAAATGAGAAAGGTGAGACAAAGTTAAGACCCTCTGTACTCAAGTTTAATACAGACTTTTGTTCTGAAATCTCCTACAGGGAACAGTCATAAGTCCAAAATTAATGGTATGTGTGTTCATATTAGTAATGAGACTGGTAAAAGTACCTATGTACTGTAGAAACATATAAAATGCCCTGACAAGTCAGAGCAATAGTCGACCTAACCCAGCAAGAGAAGGGTTTTTTTCCTGTCATTCTCTTCTAGCATACACAGTTGTTATATTAGAGATCTTTGAGACTGCAGTCTTGCCTAATCCTTTTCATGCCTTCTTATAGATCTGCTGTCCATGAATTTATGTAATCCTTTTCTGAACCTACTGATAAAAATATCTGCCTCCACAACATCCTGTGGCAGTATGTTCCAGGAAATCCCTCTTTTCTCTGTAAAAAGAAAGTACTTAATTTGGTGGTTTAAACCAATCTTTTACCAGTTTCATCAAGTGTTCCCTTAGTTCTGGTATTGCAGGGTTCAGTGAGCAAGAGCCCTGTGTTCACTTCCAAACCTAAAGCAGGGAATTCACTCTATGGTAAAAAGAATAAAAGCCCCTCTTGCACTTCATCACTTAGGTTAAGATGGACAGCTGAGAAAATGACTGTGGGCACTCACAAGGAGTTAGTAATAGAAGCACTTTTAGGGTGCTCCAGAATTTATAACTAAAAGGCACCTGAGAAGTGATTGTCAAGATAATAGGAAAGTAAAACTTGTCACTTCTTGCCATTTTGGGAGGCAAGCTAGGCTGAACATGGACCATGAGCCTTAGGTAAAGAACAAGCACAGCACAAGTGGTGTGTTGAGATTCAGACTTGGGCTTTCAGTCTGAAAAACCAGCAAATAGTGAAACCACACAGACATCTGAGACCTTTCAATACTGCAATGCAAAAAAAAAGATTGTAATATGTGAAGACACTGTGGCCATATAGGGGACAAATAACCACCATTCTTATGTTAGAAAGTTGCAGTGTCCTGAGATACCCATGTGTGGGAGGGCAGGCTGCCACTCTGAGGACCAAGCCAGACATTTTGATACATACTGTGCCAAATTATCTATGATGTAGTCATTGTAATTGTGCTAGCTTAATCCAGGAATGCATTTTACCCTCTCTTTAATCTCATTTTGAATATATAACAACACTTCTGAGCTGATTACCAGTACTTTTATAAGGCTGTACTAGATTGGACTCCTACTCAGCAATACCAACTGATGTGATGAACATCCTCCCACGCGTGTAGATAAGACAGCAAACGCTCTGTTATAAGATAGCATTTGAACTAAAACCTGCCCCAGTTTCTACTTCTGAGAGCTGAGGGTGGCACAGATCAAATTCTGCTGGTGATCAGCACCCATTGCTGAGGAAGAGGCAGAAAGACAGAGTAGGTGAGATGAAGCAGGACATCAGCTTTCAGTTCAGTCATACAAAGTAAGTAAGCCCCACACCAGAGACACAAAATGGGTGTTTATTTCATTACAGCCAGCTAAACTCACCACTAGGCCATCTCCTGATGCATTTCATGTCCTAAATTACTAAGGAAAATGTTGATCTTCCCTGGTAAATTTGTTGCAAGGGCAAAGCATTGCCCTTCAGTGCGAGAGAATACCAGACATTTTGTCAATATAAACCAGGCAAAGTAGTACTTCTTCAGATCTTTTGGTTTTGTTCAACTTTATAACTAAACTAGTTCATTTTCAAAACAGGTCAATGTGTGATTAGGTAATTATCAGTACATTTATGGTATTGTTGGCAGGAAAGTTTGAACATAATCAAATTTGTTTTATTTTTTTAGTGATTAATTCCTTCAAAATATTCCTGAGCCAATTATGTCATTTCCTACAGACACTGTTTTATAACCATGGGACTGATTCACCACTGCATCACTCCAGTTTTATACCAGCACCAGTCCAGCTGATTGGTTTTCGAAAGGGTTGTATCAGCATAAAACTATAGCCATGGATTCCTGAATCAGGCCAAAACAGGGACAGGTAATCCAGGCAGAAAAATTATTTGAAGAAACCTATTTGTTAGAAAACTTGACAAAGCCATAGTACATCTAGATGGTTTTCTATCTTCTCTGGCTAAGCAAAAGCGCTCCCTGGGTCCTGCAGCTTCGCAGGCCCACTGAAGCTACAGCTGCAATTCCTAGCACATGAGTTTCTCCCACCCACATCCCCTCCAACTTGGCTCATTTTTAGCCTTTTGCCAGGAAGGGCTGAAAGAATGAATCTTAATAAGTGTTTTTTTTCAAAGGTTGTGTAGATTCAAAACAACCATGCTGAATTACTTCATCTGAGGGTCTGGCGTGTCCTAAAAATTTTTATAACCGCAGTGTCCAAAGCACAATCATTTTGCTAGATACTACACAGGGCTTGCAGCTTTTCCATCCCTATCTTGTATTTGCAGAGTGTATAGAGCTGGTCTGGGATATCAGAGTTCACTTATTATTATTTCTGTGTGTGTGGTGGTGGTTGGGGTTCAGGAACCCCCTTCCTGCTGTACCTATGGGCTGAGCGGAGATCCCCACCCCGTGGGATGCTGAGCTCTCTCCCCTTACATTGTAAGGACCAACAATTGGCTGCATTGTGCGATGTGCTTGGGGAACATGAGATCATGTGTTAGATTACAAATCACTCCCCTTCTCCTGCCAATCTGCTGTAGAGAGATGGATTTAAAATGTGCCAATACGATCAATCAGATGCTTTTTAAAGAGTCTAAGACTGCAAGAACAGACAGAAGCAAGGCATCACTTATAGTTGCAAGCAGCAATGTTTATAATTACATGTGAGGGTTTTTTCCTGTTTACCAAATTTGTTGATAAGTTTGCTTCACCTTTTTCTGTTTCTGACATGAAGGATTAGTAAATACTTTGCCATTCCAAGTCAAAATGCTCTATTGATAACAGCATTTCCACTCAAGCAAAAAAAAAAAAATCCTGCTGCTCTGTGGTTTAGGAAACATGCAATACAAACAAAAATATTGGCTTCAGTCCATTTTCTGCAATGCTCTTCTCTGTATATTCACAATAAGAAATCCTGTGTTTCTAAACTTTCTGATAGCTGTCAGCTGCTGGACATGCCAATAGGAAATGTTCTTGATACCTTCGTTCCATTCGTGAGAATCAAGAGTTGACCCAACTAATTACATGTTTCCTGCGCACAGCAATCAGTACTAGTCAGTAAAGGGCAAGATACCTAATAAATAATTTTCACTGTAAGAATATTTATCTGCTTTCGATTTGCTCACAGTACATAGTGACAAGTTCATGCTTCCTGCTCAGTAATGATTTGTTTCTTTGTAAATACTTTTGGTGTTTAAAAAGTTCAGTGAAAGGTTTCCTTTCATATTTAGGCTCCTCCAGTTACTCTACTTGTCTTCTTTGTCCACACAATGAATGTATTCTTCACTGGAGCTCTGACTTGCCAAGCTGGATTACACTCTAGTTGATGATGTTTCAGGAAAAGGCTTCATTTCATCATCACCATTTCTCAATCAGTCTATAAGGACTCACTCAGTAGAACTGCTGGTGTGCAAAGACAACCACCTATCTTGTAGTCCCCCATATGTCCATCTCCATCTGCCATAGCTTGTCTGATGCATCATTTGCAAGCTCTTTTCAGGACTCCCATATTTCTGCTTTACGTTTCTGACTGAGAAAGATACGACTCAGCACGCTGCAGTGCATGTAAAATGAATCTGGCGCCCAAGATCCCTTGAGCCAGTGGTGTACAGTTAATCTGTGCATGAGCAGTAAGCCCAATATCAGGCAACATGCTAGACTTACTGAATGTGGCAAGGATCAACTTTATGATCTCACTGTATATACCCTTTAGGGTTTATTTTTGTGGATTCGGTGGTTATATGTCTGGGAATTCCAGTACCTGAGAATCCAGTAAGTTGCTAATATTCTCTTGTAGTGCTCATAGTTGGAAAAAGAGGGCTTTCTGGGAAGACTTAGATGCATCAAAAGCTATTTTCCTTGCACTGTGATGTACAGCACCTCCAGTGAAGAGCCCAGCATCAGGCTTATGGCAAATACTAAAAAATTTCGGAGCTAAAATTGTGAGCTCACAAAGACAGTGGCTTACCTATTCTGTCCTCATATGCAACAGGGCTGTACCTCCCCTGGCCTTGGAAGTGAACATACCATGGAATACGAGTACCAACAGCATTTTTCAGCTTCTTTAATGAAATAACCATGTCCTGCTTTCATGCAAAGTAGGTTGCATGGCATCTCAAGATCATGTTCAGGCAAAAGGCAAAAAAAAAGGGCTTCATTTTTCTCACTTCCTACATTTGAAAAATCACTGTTGCTTTAAGTAATCTGTATTTTTTTTCCCTTTTTGGAAATAACTTCACAGTTATGATTGATGTCAAAGCGTGCCTGATTGTATGTAGGGTATGTTTACATGAGCTTCTGCAGGCTGATATACCATGCCCTGTCCTTCCCCCTGTTCTGAACAGAACAGCTGCACGACACCTTGCTGAAAGCCTTGAAGGTGACAGGATTTATATGAACCCAAAGTTCATGCTGTTCTACCACATACAATTCCTGTTCATCTCGAAGGATGGGCAGAGTAAACTTGTGTTTTTCTGCAATTGTGTGTGAGGAACTCCCCTCAGTCTATCAATCAGTCTGATTTCCCAGCAAAAGCTCTAATTTCATCCAGGGAGGTTCAATCTAACCTAGAGAAATGGATAGAAAACTTATAAAATAAAATAAAATGCATTATTGCACATTTGTTTCAACAGGGGGCTCAGGGAAAGCAAGATGTACTGAATAGAGCTGTGTTTTCTCTGTGAGGTCTGAAATAGCTGAAGAAAACTAAAACTAACAAGATGTCTCTGTTCAGATTTTTAGAATAACAGACACTGCAGAATTGCGGCATGTTTCTGAAGAAAGATTCCCCTGATATAATGTCTGAGAAAGTTTTCCAATAGGAAGTCTCATGTATTTGTTTTGTGCAATAAAGACGGAGAAAATGATATGACAAAATTGTAAGAAACTCTGTTCTCAGTGATCACATATAAAATTTTTAGAGGACTGTAATTGTACAAATCTCACTTTTTATGTTGGTTCATAAAATCAATTTATTTTGATAAGAAAATAGAAGAATTCTGCTGCTTTACATTTATGCTCTCCTATATTCTCTGTAATCTCCATGCTTTAAAATATTTTGAGTGTTATTATCTCAATTATCTTGAAACTTCACAGGTTCATACCATTGCTCTTTGAACCATTGCAGTGGGATAAGAAGGAAAGATGGAGGTACGCAGAAGAAGTCACTAACTTAGAAGATAAGCATCCCTTATGCAGTTAGCAAGTTCACCTCAGAAAAATAGCTGAAAGTCAAAAAGAGACCTGAAAAGACTTGTGTAGCTTGTTGGTCTTACCCAAGATCCTGAAACTCCCTTTCAGGGAGACTTGGCCATCTCTCACATCATTCCCTCTGAACCACCTGTGAAACCCAGCCATTCCTCATGGTGCTATTGGTAACTCCTGACAGCTTCTGTCATCATTATCCGTCACATCCAGAAATTTCTCACGTCATAGCCAGCAGTTTCTCACATCAGTTCAGTCAACTGAACCTGAGGCCAGGGCCCAGTCAGTGGCCCACAGCCCTAACAGTCCTGTCTGCTTTCACCAACGGGGATGATTTACCAGCTCCTGTCTTGGACTACAGGGCAGGGGTTGTCCTTTTGTTAAGGTTCACATAATGCTCATCAGTCTAAAGCAGGAGCCTCAAGCCATCATCACTGTACATCTAATGAAAAATAAGAATTCCTGAAACTCTGGACTGAATGAGTTTACGTGAACAGGGGAAAATAGAATGAACCTTGCTTTTTGCGTATGTCATGTATAACGGATGAATAATTTTATACTGTCCTTATAAGCATCTTTATCTTTAGCAAACTAAGACTGTTAAAAGATTTTTCAGTCACCAGACTGGAGTCTCAGAACAGCCTGCTAGAGCTGGGATGGCAATAAAACTACTTTCAAAATGATAATGCATTAGTTTCTGGAGGGGAGTAAATAGTGTGCTCAAGAGATCAAGGCCTTGGACATGACAACCCCCTGTGTCCTGCTAGTCCTTTCCTTCTGTGAAGGCAGTATTGCAAAAAAGGGGAGAAAATTTTGTTTTCTGTGCCCACTTGCAATTATAGTAGAGGAACCGTCACCAGGTTTGAGACCCATGACTTCCATATGAGCACACTTATTGCAAGAAAATACTCCGTTACATCCAATAACATAGCTGAAGGAAAGACTTGTGCCTCTGTTTTCAGATCCCTTTACTCCTGCTGCTTGTGAAGACACCTCCAGTAGGAGCTCACCAGCCACTGGACTTAGACCAAAGTGCAAAGTGGAATCATACCACAGAGGAGAAGGTGGAAAAGCTCCAGCTGTTTTCATGGTTCATTATCAGTCAGCTGGGGCCCATTGCCAAATCATGACATAATGCAGCCACAGCTGGTCTGACCTCATCCCTCCTAAGCCTTGTCAACTGACAAGTAGCCAAAACACTGGTAATCAAACAACCTTTTCTTCTGAGCCCAGTTTAAAATACCCTGGATGCAAGGGTCATTCACCGTTTGTGATTAAGTTTCGGCAGAGAGTGTGAGCAGTCTTTCTTGCTACAAGAAGGTAGAAGCAGTTAGCCAGATACCATAGCACACTGTTCATCTCCCACTGGCATTGGCTCCCTTGCAGGATTGCCAATGGCATATAGAATCATGCAGCTCTTCCAAGCTCAACTTCTTATTTGCCATGATGGCTCTATCAACCAAGGAACTTGCTTGGCACAGGTAGTGTAACCATGTGGATAACAAGATAGTTCAGCACCTCATTCACCCAACAAGAATTGAGTCCAAAACACTTCCTCAAACAGTTTTCCAAGTGTCCTATGCTGAGTTCTTCTACTGAAATGATAACTTGAAATGTTATAAATTGAAAGAGTAACATTCATTAAATGACTGAATTCATAGTCAAAAGGTTGTAGCCAAAGTTCTGTAAATGTGTGTGCAGCTTCCTTATCCTTTCAGCTAGCATCTATATGTTTGGAAACTCAAGGGGACTCCTTCGCAAGGGGAAGACATTGCACAGTGGAGGAAGCATACCCAGATCCATGGAGAACAGATGACTCATGTAATAAAACCAAGTAATAAAATTATTTTAAGCCCCATATTCTGACAAGTACTAAAAAGAGAGAGGCAGGAACAGGGCTACAGCCAAAGCTTTCCATCAGTCTCATTCCAGCTTGGACTGAGGGGTGTTTAATGTAAACTCTGTCTATGTTATTTTCTGTAACCGCACAGCTCCATGAGCACACATCCACAGTTAAAGCACTTAGTAGCTGGGGGAGGGGAGAAGGAACCATGAAATCCACTTCTTTTTATTTTTTCTGTTCTCAGAGTTTTCACATACCAGCAGCTAAAAGTTTTGGTTGCTGTCAGTTTTCTTAAATGCTTCTGGGTCAAGAACCAGTATTAAAAATTATTTGAACAATCATTCATTTTAAGCAAGAAGACACCCACTGCATCTGTGATACAAAGGAAAATCTGCCTCAGAGCCGCTTACTGTGCAAATGCAGTTCTATCACAATGATTGCAATAAGAACATACTGTATTGTCCATAATTACATCCATATTAGGAGGAAAAAAAATAGCTAAGCTGTTCAGTTACATGCCAAAACTATTTCCTCAGGGATATTTATTTTGACTAATGTTAGGGTAAAAAAAAGAAACCAGTCTGGCCTGGTTTAAAACACTTGATTTTTCTTTTATGTTTGACGGAGAGAAACAAAGCAAGCCAAGAATTTATGTAAAGCCACTGCTAGGTTTTAAGGTGGCAAGAGTTTTTAGGGTGGCAAGAGTTCCTCCCCCTTGGCAAAGAGCAGGAATTCATAAATGCAGAATAAGGCAAGGTTACTGTTCTCAGGGAGAGGTATTTTTCCCTGTCTACTGCAGCACTGTTCTGTGGTTTGACACAATGCCAGCATTCACTGAGACAAAATCCTATCTCCTGAAGTACCAACTGCTATTTGGCTCTGAGTATTTGGAAATATGCTCTTGTTGCTACAGTGATCTCAGTATAAATCTGTTTTCTTGCCTTCTTTCTATTTCTTTAGTTACTGTTGTTAACTGCAGACTAAAATAACAGATCGTATTGCTCCCAAATGAGATAAATCATAACCAGACATTCTTAGGGTAGAGGCACAGGTCTGCTGACAAACTGTTGGCTGGTTGTAATACTGGCTTGTCTTTAAACCCGTGTCACCAGATTTCACTGTGAGTTAGAGGGAGAGGTTTATGTAGACCTGAGTGTCAACAAGAATCACTGGCTGGGAGACTACAGTTCAAACTTAGTTTCCCTGCAACCTTTACTTGGCCTGAGGTTTTCCTCCTTGAAACACTGCTTTCCAAAAACAAAACAAAACAAACAAGAAAAAAAAACAGTCTGCCCATTGTGAACTCTGAAAGTTGCTCCCATAAATTATCACTGCATAATTGCCGTGCCTGAGTTCTGACATCAAGCAGTTTAAAACTGAAAAGCATTAGGATGGTTTGTGATAAGATTGAGGATTAATATTTGGTAACATGAAGAATAGGGATTAATCAAAATTTGGGAAACATATTGCATCAAAAACGAGGCAGTTATATCCCCTTTCCAGAAACAGGTGTTGAAATGCCTACATTCAGATGACTTGTCTTCTACATTCTGGTAATGAAGTCCACCCTCACTACAACATAGCTCATTATATATATCATTTCCTTAATCTAAATGCAGCAGTGTCATGGTTCTTTCATTCCTTTGTTACTCCCGTCTGACAAACAATTTGAACAGCTCTTAGTTATGGTGTCATTCCGAGGGAAAACGTAGTTTAGAGAAATATGCTCGAAAACTCTCTTTTATATTTTCAGTTAACTCTTCCTTTGAAGAATGAAACTGTGCTTTATTCAAGACAGTTCATTCAGAGTAAGATGAACCAACTTATTTGTAATAGCTATATAGCAAGTGTAGACAATATTTCAGAATTCCCAAAGACACCTATTTCATTGTCAGTCCCCCTGAAGGTCTGACACTTCACACAGTCTGCTGTGGAGGAGAGGCTTTGCCCCAGAAAGGGGCTAAGTAGAGTGCACAGTAGTGGGATCAGGTATAGAGGATGCCACATGAATGGACTAGTAAGACATTCAGTGCTTACAGACCTGTCTACGGATGAAACCTGGTTACACACAAAAGCAAGAATCTGCCTGTGTTTTTCCCAAGAGGACAACACAACAGAGGAGAAGGTATTGCTGCTTGAAGAGGAGAGATAATTTTGGAGGACTAAAAGACAGCTTGATGGTGGCATAAAGCGGCAGGGTGAAAGTTCTAGCTTTGAAGAATTTGGAAAAGCCTTGGTTGTTTTCCAAACCTTTGATGTTTGATTTGATCCAGACCCTGAAGAGGATCCCAGAGAGACCACTTCATCAGCAATTGCTTTGATTCAGCCTTAGAAGAGAGGCAAAGAGCTCAGAATCTAGAATGTGGGCCCATTTTCACAGATCTATTAAGCTAAACAAATGTATGTGTAAAAATAAGGGAAGTCTACTGGAAGGGCAGTTATGGGACTGTTACCAGAAACCGGCCTAAGCCCTGGACATAGCCTGTGACAGGTACTCATTGCTGTCCCTCTCACACTGCAGGAGCTTAGCCAGAATCTCACTGCTCCTGGCCAGTGTTTCATGTTGGACAAGGTCGTTACACTCTTTGCCAAATCCGTGTCTCCCCCATTGGCTTTACCACCTGTGAAGGAGCACGGTAAGCTTGGAAAATATTAACTCTAGATGTTACAGATTTTCAGAAAAAGGTTGTTTGATTTAAGGATGTCCAGATATTAACAAAACAACCTTCTAGAAATGTGTGTCTTTCCAGTGCACTGGACTAGGTAATTGTCACGGTTTAAAGCTGGGCTGGCTATTAACCAGGTGGCAGATGCTCTCTGTTAACCCTCTTCCCCCCACTAAGGGAAAGGGAAAGGGAAAAGGGAGAGAGACTTATGGGTTGGAAAGTTAAAACAGTTTTAATAAACTATAATAATGAAAAAGAGTATAATAACAATAATAATAGAAATAATCAAATATATACAAATATATACAAATATATACAAATATATACAAATATATACAAATATATACAAAGCCAAGACTGAGAGCTTGGAAATCCTCCTCAGGCAGAGTTGCTCCCCCCAGCACAGGCAGAGGGGAAAATGCAGTAGCTCTCCCTGCCATCACACCTGCAGGCTTTTAACTGGAAAATTGGCAAAGCTGGTACCAATCAGTGGGAGACAGGAGGGCCCCTCCCTCCTGGGCCCCACCTCCAGGAGGCAGTGGGTTAGTGATAAATAGGAAAGTGAGAATGACGTGTGTGGGATGGAATACCTCGTTGGTCAATCTTGGGTCACCTGCCCTGTCTGCTCCCCCCTGCAGCTGCGACCTCCCTTTGGCTCTTCACTCGTAAGCAGTGAGGAATTTAGCAGTGACCTTGGTTTCTCTAAGACTAATTGGCCTGGTTTGGGCCAAACCAGGACATTCCACCCCTTATTCCATACCATTCACGTCATACTCAGATCACCACTACCTTTTCATTTTCAAATATATATACACATATCACTAGTTTATGATTCATCTCTATACAAAAAGTTCATTAAGTTTATTTGGTTCAGGATTGTGGGTTTCCATCTGGCTAGCAGTCTCTCTTTTGTCATGGTTCGTGCCCACGGGTTGCAGGGTAAAGATGTCAGACTCGAGGAGGTTACTGGACGCCACTTGATGAAGCTAGCTCCGGTCTCATCACCACTGTCTTAACCTGAAAGACACTTATGCAGCAACAACATACAGTTCAGAATTAAGTAGTCTCACCCAGAATCAGATCACCTTCAGGGACACATCGGACTTCACCATCTTGCAACATCACCCACCAAGTACATCCAGGTCCCTGAGCAAAAGCAATCCCACGAATGGGTTTACCTTTGCCCGTTGCAGGAAGAATCCAGACAGTTTTTCCCAATAGATTCCTTTCATGCACCACCGGGACTTTATCTCCTTCTACTGTATGTAGAAGGTCTGACTGAGCAGGGCCAGCTCGATTGATAGATCCCCTGGTGTTAACTAACCAGGTAGCTTGTGCCAGATGCTTATCCCAGTTTTTAAAGGTTCCACCCCCCATTGCTTTCAGGGTAGTTTTTAACAGCCCATTATACCGTTCAATTTTCCCAGAGGCTGGTGCATGATAGGGGATGTGATATACCCATTCGATGCCATGCTCTTTGGCCCAGTTGTCTATGAGACTGTTTTTGAAATGAGTCCCATTGTCCGACTCAATTCTCTCTGGCGTGCCGTGTCGCCACAAGATTTGCTTTTCAAGGCCCAGAATAGTGTTCCGGGCAGTGGCATGGGGCACAGAGTATGTTTCCAGCCATCCGGTGGTCGCCTCCACCATGGTAAGCACATAGCGTTTACCCTGGCGGGTTTGAGGGAGTGTGATATAGTCAATTTGCCAGGCCTCCCCATATTTATATTTCAACCACCGCCCCCCCATACCACAAAGGTTTTAACCGTTTGGCTTGCTTAATTGCGGCGCATGTTTCACAATCATGGATAACCTGTGCAATAGAGTCCATAGTTAAGTCCACCCCTCGGTCACGAGCCCATCTGTATGTTGCATCTCTCCCTTGATGACCTGAAGTGTCATGAGCCCACCGAGCTAAAAATAGTTCACCTTTATGTTCCCAGTCCAAATCTATTTGGAACACTTTAGCAGCCTGATCCGCTTGTTGGTTGTTTCGATGTTCCTCAGTTGCCCGACTTTTAGGTACGTGAGCATCTACATGACGTACCTTCACGACTAGTTTCTCTAGCCGAGCAGCAATATCTTGCCACAATTCAGCAGCTCAAATAGGTTTACGTTTGCGCTGCCAGTTGCTTCGCTTCCACTGCTTTAACCACCCCCACAAGGCATTTGCTACCATCCATGAGTCGGTATAAAGATACAGCCTTGGCCACTTTTCTCGTTCAGCAATGTCTAAAGCCAGCTGGATGGCTTTTACCTCTGCAAATTGACTTGATTCACCTTGTCCTTCTGTGGCTTCTGTGACTTGTCGTATGGGACTCCATACAGCAGCTTTCCACTTCCAATGCTTTCCTACAAGACGGCAGGATCCATCGGTGAACAGGGCATACTGCTTCTCATCCTCTGGTAGTTCATTATATGGTGGGGCTTCTTCAGCACGTGTCACCTCCTTTTCTGGTGGCATTCCGAAGTCTTTGCCTTCTGGCCAGTCCATGATCACTTCTAAGATTCCTGGGCGATTAGGGTTTCCTATTCGAGCCCTCTGTGTAATTAATGCAATCCATTTACTCCATGTCGCATCAGTTGCATGATGGGTAGTGGGAACCTTACCCTTGAACATCCAGCCTAGTACTGGTAATCGAGGTGCCAGGAGAAGTTGTGCTTCAGTACCAATTACCTCTGAAGCAGCTCTAACTCCTTCATATGCTGCCAGTATCTCTTTTTCAGTTGGAGTGTAATTGGCCTCAGAGCCCTTGTATCCTCGACTTCAAAATCCTAGGGGTCGACCTCGAGTCTCCCCTGGCACTTTCTGCCAGAGGCTCCAGGTAGGACCATTGTCCCCAGCTGAGGTGTAGAGCACATTTTTAACATCTTGTCCCGTACGGACTGGTCCAAGGGCTACTGCATGCACAATTTCTTGTTTAATCTGTTCAAAAGCCTGTCGTTGTTCAGGGCCCCACTGAAAATCATTCTTCTTTCTGGTCACTTGATAAAGAGGGCGTACAATCTGGCTGTAATCTGGAATATGCATTCTCCAGAAACCCACAACGCCTAAGAAGGCTCGTGTTTCCTTTTTGTTAGTTGGTGGGGACATAGCTGTTATTTTGTTGATCACCTCTATCGGGATCTGGCGACGCCCATCTTGCCATTTAATCCCTAAAAACTGGATCTCCCGGGCAGGCCCCTTGACCTTGCCTCTTTTTATGGCAAAACCAGCTTGCAGAAGAATTTGGATTATTTTTTCCCCTTTGTCAAAAACTTCTGCTGCTGTATCACCCCACACAATGATGTCATCAATATATTGCAAATGTTCTGGAGCTCCACCCTTTTCTAGTGCAGTCTGGATCAGTCCATGGCAAATAGTAGGACTGTGTTTCCACCCCTGGGGCAGTCGATTCCAGGTGTACTGGATACCTCTCCAGGTAAAAGCAAACTGTGGCCTGCACTTTGGTGCCAAAGGAATAGAGAAAAATGCATTAGCAATGTCTATGGTGGCATACCACTTGGCTGCCTTTGACTCCAGTTCGTATTGAAGTTCTAGCATGTCTGGCACAGCAGCACTCAGCGGTGGCGTAACTTCATTTAGGCCACGATAGTCCACAGTTAATCTCCATTCTCCATCAGACTTTCGCACTGGCCATATAGGACTATTAAAGGGTGAGCGAGTCTTGCCAATCACTCCTTGGTTTTCTAATTGTCTAATCAGTTTATGAATGGGGATCAGGGAGTCTCGATTGGTGCGATATTGTCGTCGGTGCAGTGTGGCAGTAGCAATTGGCACCTGTTGTTCTTCAACTTTCAGCAACCCCACAACAGAAGGATCCTCTGAGAGGCCAGGCAAGGTAAACAGCTGTTTAATGTCCTCAGTCTCTACAGCTGCTATACCAAAGGCCCATCTATACCCTTTTGGGTCCTTGAAATACCCGCTCTTGAGGTAGTCTATGCCAAGGATGCACGGAGCATCTGGGCCAGTCACAATGGGGTGCTTTTTCCATTCATTTTTAGTTAGGCTCACTTCGGCCTCCAATACAGATAACACTTGAGATCCTCCTGTTACTCCTGAAATACTGATAGATTCTGCCCCTTTATGATCCGATGGCATGAGGGTGCACTGTGCACCAGTGTCTACCAGGGCTCGATACCTTTGTGGTTTTGATGTGCCAGGCCATCGAATCCACACAGTCCAATAAACTCAGTTGTCCCTCTCCGCCACCTGGCTGGAGGCAGGGCCCCCCTAATTAAGAAATGGATTCGTGCTGCTCACAGGGACTGGACCTTCATTTCTCCTATTCACACTTGGGAAAAAGTGATTTGAGGCCCATCTACCCTGGCTGGGGTCCTGCTCACTGGTAACTGGAGCAGCCATCCTTCTAGAAAAATTCTCTCTGGTATTTCTTTTAGCTTGCAACTCACGTACTCGTGCCTGTAGGGTACTGGTAGGTTGTCCATGCCATCTGTTCATGTCCTCCCCATAACCACGCAGGGCAAACCACAGGATACCTCGTGATGTGTTCCTTTTCCTTTGAGCTGGTCCTGTAGGAGAACGTTTTCTCTTAACAGCTGCAACGCGCGCCTGTGTAGGTAGAGAGTCAAGTTTATTCTCAATCCTGGACAGTTTGTCTGACAGTTGTTTAAATGAGTCCTTGTTCTCCTTAGTCAGTTTTTCCACAGCCGAGATGCGTGCCTGCAGTGGGGAAGAAATACTATCTTCATACTGTCGCATACAGTTAGCCATTTCGCCCACAGTAGAATGTGCCATATCATCTTCTCCCCATAATAATATTGACAATGTATGGGTATGTGTCGGTGGAGCATTCTTCACAACCTTCCGGAACATGGATCGGTTGCATTCCACTTCATCACGATCTACAATGTCCCGTGGGTGTCTATAAATGATCTCTTGCACAGCTAGTTCTCTAAGGTAGTTAATACCTTGGACCACTATAGAACATTTGCTTAGGTGGCTCATAACATCATCTTTATAGGGATACCTGCTCTTTACAGCTGACAAGAGTCGCCTCCAGAGACTGATAGTGTTTGACTTTCTTGCGAGCACCTTATCAATACCACCATCTCTGGACAGGGATCCCAACTGTCTGGCTTCTCTGCCATCCAATTGCATGCTGTCTGCCCCATTATCCCAGCATCGGAGCAACCAGGTAATAATAGGTTCACCGTCATAACGGCTGAAGTCTTTCCTTATATTTCTCAGGTCCTTCAGGGATAAGGAGTGGTAGGTTATCTCTACGTCCGAGTCCTCTTGTGATAGTTCTGCTTTAGAAGGACCTTTCTTCTGTGATGGGTCTGCTTTAAAAGGACGATCGAGGAAACCCCCATCTGTGTCAGGCCCTAACTCTGCCTGAGAAGGGCCCTCACCTGGGTCATATGATGGCTCTGCCTTAGAAGGCTCTAAGTCATCTTCCTTCTCTTCACGAGCTGATTTCTTTTGGTATTTCTTCCTGGTTACAGGAGCAATTGGTACAGATTCGATAGATGCTGGGGTCTGAGTAGATGCAGTGGCTGTCTTGGGAGTGCTGAGAGTCTGAGTAGCTGCAGTGGCCATCTTGGGGGGTGTAGCAGCTGTGGTACAGGCTGCCGAGGTTTCAGTGGGTTTAGTGGCTGTAGTGGCAGTACACACTGTAGGTTCTGAGGTGGCTGCATAACACCTACAACTGTCCCTGCACCGATATTTAATCTTATCCCACATCAGAGACACATTCAGGACAACCAAAAATGAAAACATGCCACCTAGACAGCACCATCCTAATTTCGCAAAATCTAGTGGAATCAGCTTGGCAGAAAAGGAGAAGGTACTATTTCCTGAAGTAAAAATGGAAGTGTAATCATTAACAGAATCAGCTAAAGGACGCCTGGAGCGTACAGATGAAGTTGCTGCTACTGATTCGCGATTAAAGCTGCCCATCATTGTGTCATAGAGATAAGAGATCGGAATATTAACTGCCCAGTTTATCACAGCATAAATCAGTATCAAACCCCATACCAAAACAATACATTTTGACCAGCGCCCACTGCTAAACTGCATGTAAACATTCATAAGAAGCAAGCAATAACACAGTGCCCACGGCAGGTAAGGCATCATTGCAATACTCAACTGTGAAAGAAACTCCATAAAAAGATGAGATAACACAGCATTCAAAAATGACATCACCATCTTCACTATCTGTTTTAACTTTCCAACCCCTCGTAAATCTCAAAGGAAGAAATGTGATATTCTCTCATCTGAGCTCTCCGGGTCTCCTCCCACCAGAGCCAGGATTCAACTTATCAGAGCAACCTGTTGGAGCTTCTCTCGAGCCCCACGTTGGGCACCAATAAATCTGTCACGGTTTAAAGCTGGGCTGGCTATTAACCAGGTGGCAGATGCTCTCTGTTAACCCTCTTCCCCCCCCTAAGGGAAAGGGAAAGGGAAAAGGGAGAGAGACTTATGGGTTGGAAAGTTAAAACAGTTTTAATAAACTATAATAATGAAAAAGAGTATAATAACAATAATAATAGAAATAATCAAATATATACAAATATATACAAATATATACAAAGCCAAGACTGAGAGCTTGGAAATCCTCCTCAGGCAGAGTTGCTCCCCCCAGCGCGGGCAGAGGGGAAAATGCAATAGCTCCCCTGCCATCACACCTGCAGGCTTTTAACTGGAGAACTGGCAAAGCTGGTACCAATCAGTGGGAGACAGGAGGGGCCCTCCCTCCTGGGCCCCACCTCCAGGAGGCAGTGGGTTAGTGATAAATAGGAAAGTGAGAATGACGTGTGTGGGATGGAATACCTTGTTGGTCAATCTTGGGTCACCTGCCCTGTCTGCTCCCCCCTGCAGCTGCGACCCCCCTTTGGCTCTTCACTCGTAAGCAGTGAGGAATTTAGCAGTGACCTTGGTTTCTCTAAGACTAATTGGCCTGGTTTGGGCCAAACCAGGACAGTAATGTTATGATTGTTACAACAGTCATGGCCGATATCCCCAAGCTGATATGTTTCCCCGACAATTGATCTTTTTGTTAAGAGCGTTGGACTGAAACTCAGGAGACTGGGCCGGTTTCCAGCTTTGTCACAGATGTCCTGTATGACCTATAACAAAGCTATTTATTCTCATTGTGTCTTACTTTGGAGACTGGAGGGTGATGCTTCCCTATCCCATAGGGACATTTGTCAATACACATTAATCAGTGTTATGCAAAGTTGTTAATGGAAACTGGAAGAGGGGGTGAAAGTGGACAGACAGAACATCTCTGTTTCATTTCATTTCTTATGGCATGACTCCATGGGAGGTTTTGATTGTTTTTTCAAGTCAGCCTTCCTAAGAGGAAATTAAGCCAGGTGACGCCATGAGAGCAAAGCTGTCACGAGACAGCTTCTCCTTTTTGTTCACCTTCCTTCCCTTGTCCTTCTTCTTGATTCTTTGTTTTCTTGCCTTGTCATTCCTCTGTTTCTTTTCTCATCTGTCTACTTCAGGCATTACTTTTCATTACTCTCCCATTTTCTCCCTCTGCCTTTTATTCCCTTCCAGTCCTTCTTTTTGCCTGTATAAATGTTCATTGGACTAGGAAATAAGGAGTTTTGCTCATCCCTTGGGCTCTCTTGTCTGCCTGCAGAATAAATAGAAAATACACGTTGAAGTACTTTTCCAATCTTCTGTTTAAGCACAATCACATTATAACAATTAGTTTAATATTTCAGGGAGCTGTTACCTGAATGTTTATACAATAATAGTCTATTTGTCTGGGTAACATTGTAGTGATATCATTCAGAGTTACTGTGTGCACATATGCTGAAAGGCTGGTTTTGGGTACATGGTCAGTTCCATTGTTGGGAGACAACTATATGAGAGAGAATATGTATTTGTCAGGGTGAAATGAATGTGTTGACGAAGCCTAACAGTAATGCCAGAGCACAGTCTTCCACTTTCTGTGCTCATCTTCGTCAATACCTTATGCATGCAGTGTCCCATCAAGGAAGGGGATTTTACCTCTGTGTCACGTAGGGTATAAGGGGACAGAGAGGATAAATTACTTGATCTTGATTGTCTGAGTTTTCTTAAATGGAAATAAAACATGTCTTTAGCTACTTCAGCTGTTCTTTTCTTGGTTATTGCATCTTTTAGGAGGTGCCAATCTGAAACAGCCTGCCCAGATGGAATTCCACCTTCTCAATGTTTGGCTGGATGTTTAAAGCCACTGCTGAGTCTGCAGTGCTGTGCAGGGATGATAGAATGTCTGCAAAGTGGAGAGTGAGAGGGAAAACACAAAAAAAATAAGTAAGTAATTGGTGTCCTCCCTTGCCTAGTGATATCTTATATAGAAATAGGGAAACAATTATTTCATTATTAGTGACCTACAAATGGAATAGACAGGGCTACTTGGAAGACTATTATTGCTTGATGTTAAAATAAATGCAGAGATTCTCTGACATTTTGTTTGAAGGAATATCAAATGAAAGATGGTCCTCCCCGAAAGGGACTTGCTTTTCTTACCTAATCTGTGGAATATCTTATTAAAAGAAAAAAAAAAAAGCCTGCGATTTATTCAATAGCAGCAGGGATGCTACTGCTACTCTTAATGTTATAGGTTATATGTATGTGTAGAAACTGCTGGGAAGTTTATCCCAAACCTTCATCCCCTAATAGTATAATTTGTTCATTCTGCTCTGCCTCTGCTTTCTGCTTCAGGTAACTTATCTGAGGGCATGGGCCATGAACATGAGAAGGCAGTTTTTGAAAATAATCTCAAATACTTACTTCCCAGATAGTACATTTGACTTCCTTTTGTACAAGTTGCCTGGAATACAAGCAGAATTTGCAGCACTATGCTATCCACAATGTGTCAGAATCAGTTAAGCAAAACACAGTGTCCCAGTTCCTGTTGAAAAGCAGTAGGAGAAAAGCAAGAAAACTAAAAGAAACAGTATCAATTTTTTTCCATCATAGCTTCTTATCTCCTGCAAAATTCCAGTGCAAACATCCTGTTCTCTAGCACCTTAAGCAAATGCAACTTGTAACTGCTCTGTGCATGTTAGCATTCAATACTTTGTATAGTGTCTGAAGAGCCTGCAGTTTGCAAAC
This sequence comes from Nyctibius grandis, assembly GCF_013368605.1. NCBI lineage: Eukaryota > Metazoa > Chordata > Aves > Nyctibiiformes > Nyctibiidae > Nyctibius > Nyctibius grandis. Next base: position 29,735,817 of record NC_090659.1, read on the forward strand.
ATTTGAAATCAAAATAATTTATTCTGGCAAGATCTGTTTGGGACAGGAGAAAATTATTTTATTTTCACACTGCTAGGTTTAATTTTGAATGTTTTGATACAGTAGACTCCAAGCAAAAACCTGATATCCAAACACGCTGATATTTTGTGCATATTAATAATATGTACCAGAATTTTTCTAATACACTGTATCAGTCTGTGGTATCAAGAACTGGTCTCTTGGGTACAGTTCCCTGAGACTTTCAAGGGGTTCAAAATTTGCGTCCTGGCTTTGTGACTTAGCTAGTGCCTTTATTTAAATGCTGCCAAGATCTGTGTAAGCTGTTTGACTTGCAGGATAAATGTAGCCCGATCAAACCCATATCCTTAAGCCATCAGTGATTTTCTTCAAACATTTTGTCTGTAGCATCCATAGAAGCAAGCTTAATACTTGGGGGGTCGCTGAGACAAGGGTGGGGGGTGAATTGCCCTCTCTCCATACATTTTATTGAGCTTCAGCTCATAAGTCACGTTCATGTTGGATATTTGGTGCAACTGAAATGTCACAGAATGCAGATCACATGGAAAGGCTCTTATACCCCTCACTAACTGTGTCTGTATCATCTGGGCAGAAAAGGCAACAGCAAAAGCATAAAATGTTTTTTCTCCTGACTTCAGAGGAACAAATACCTGAGTTCCCTGAGACAGTTATGTTGCTTAAAAAAGGAAAGGAGGAGAGGGGAAGAAAAAAAAGTGAGACAGTGGTTGGTGGGCTGGTGGTGGCCTTGAATATTTGTTGTCATTCTCAGAGCTGGCCTTAGAGGGTCCCAACTAAGCAATAATTGTGTCTGCTCTGTCATGCCGGTTTCCAAGGAAACAAGACTAATTAGAGGAGCATGACTGTTGCTGGGAAATACGGTCTAGCAGGTAGGGCACTGACCAAGGAGCTGGGAGAGGTGGGTGATATTCCTAGCTCTCACCTGTCAGAGCAGTGTGATCTTGGAAAGGTCAATTAGCACCTCTGAAGCTGCAAGGTTTACAGTGTTCACCTTTGCCTTTGAAGTCCAGCTTGGCAGCCTTTCAGAGCAAGGAGCACTTGCTGGTACAGGGATGCACTACACAGTGCATTGGGGCCACTGTTCTGGTTGTCGTCTCTGGGTGCTATTGTAATCCGAATCATAACATGACTCTCCTCAGCACACAAACGGTGTTTGGATAGTTCTTTAGAGTTTTGTATCCCTTTGCTGTGGACTTACGTCCCTTTGAGCCACCTAACTCAGACTTTTAAAACCTGTGACTCTGTGGCTAGAGATCTCACCAAGATTTTGCTGCTCCTTTCTTACAACATGCCTTCACAGTGTCACAGTGTCACTCTTCGGGAGACCTCTGGAGCTTCAAATCTCCTCTTCCTGGATGTAATGTTTGTTTCATATCCACCTGATTCGGGCCACTTGCTCCTCCACTGCTCGCAGTGCCCATGACAGCCATCCCTGGCTGTCTCTCCTCTCGTGTACGAGCGGGCTTTCTCGTAACTCAGCCTCACAACCTTTGACCTGATGTTTGGGTTTGCAGCTCCTGGCCAGCAGACAGCTGCTGGGAGCCAGCCACCACTGCCCTTCCCCTACAACTCCTGCTTTGTTACAGCTTCGAGACAAATTTTTCCTTGCTTATAATAGTTGATGTAAAGAAGTAGAGTGAGGCAGCAGCCAGCTCTCCCTAAAAGTCCATTGCCTGTGGTACACAGTGTCTATCTCCATCACCACCCGCACAGGTGTCTGCCTGCACCAATAACCATGCTGGCTAACAAGAGTTTCAGTGACAAGAGTAAAATTCTGTCTTTTTCCTCCCAATATGACCTCTACTCACTTGTGCTGGCATGGTAGCTGGAGCTGTCACTTACATCACTGAAATCCTTCCCAGCAGGATCCCTGTAGTCGTGACAGCTGCCTGTCTGAGTTCCAGCTAAAGGAACTCCAGTTCTCAGCAACTTTGACCCCTCTGCGATCAGTGAGGAAGAAAATGAGAAATATCACAGCCCTGATCTTTCTCTGGCTTTCTGAGGTGGCATATTCTCAAAAATAAAAAAAGAACATAGCTACTTCTGGCAAGACAGCAATGAAGGGGGATAAATGGACAAAGAAAAATGAGCTACTAGAGAGGAAGAGGAGAAGAAAGGGAGTTAATAGCCATGATTGATAGAAATGAGGTACTTCTAGGGAACAGGAGAAAGTGGAGGAGAATAAACAGAGAAATGTTTAAGTATAAAGAAAGAGTACAGAGTAAGATCAATGATGAGAAATGGAAAGTTAATATCCCACGGCAGAGGATCAAAGGACACCTGACATGAGAGTGCACAAAGCGTGATGCTAAAGTGGATAGCTGCACTCTGCTTTATATGTCAGGCAGATTCCTACCATATTTCATTTGCACTTATTTGTGATTTTCCATTTATTAACCTTTTCATAAATATTGGCAAGCAATGTTTTGAATTGTTTGGCTTAGAATTACACATGCTTAACCAGTGAGTAACACTTCCCAGTGGTTTACCTGTGAATTATTGGATTTTGTTTTCAAATCCTTGTCATCTATGATGAGACTACAGCTGCCCAGGCCTGAATAGAAGGACTCAGGTGGTAACAGGCTGTACTTTCATATGTGTAAGTACAAAACTAAGCTTCAAAGTCATTGTGGTGTTGAGAATAAAGAGAAGGAGACCTTTACAAATGATGAAAACATAAAAAGGACACAGGCTAATTAAACCAAAATGTAGGCTTACATTACATAGGCTTACAGTTCAGGGCTCAGGGCAGAGATAATCTTTTACCTTTTGAGCAGATATGACTTAATTGGGCGACAGCTGTCAGGGCTGCAGTTACTTGCTACAACATGGACCTAAAAATTTCTGAATGATTTGACAAGAGAATCAAGCCTTTTCTGCATAACCACTTAATAATTCCTCCAAACACTCTATTTCTCCTTTAGTAAAAATCAAACAAATGCAAAACTTCTTCTATCTCAAATTTAATCTCAGTGTAATAGATCTCCTATTTTAATATATAGTTTACTTATATGTGCTGCATTTTAGCCACTTCTCCACAGATGATCTCTGAAAAAAAACACTTCTATACTGCTTTTTCAGGGCATAAAGGTATTGTATGAAAATACAGAGTTTCTATAGATTTACATGCCATCTCGCCCCCATACTACTGATAATTTATTATAATGTTACATTATAATGAAATTATAATGGAATTTTTGTAGCAATGCATATGACAGTGGCAGTAATATCACATGAATCCATTATGATTGGTATTATTATGATGAATATGAAATTATTTCACTAGGCTAAGATACTTTTTCTAATGATTACTTAAATTACTGCTGAGTTGCAATAGTAAGTCTCATGAGATTGCATATGACATCCACATGGTTGCAATATAAATTAATAGCGGCTAGTTCATTCAGTGAGAGATTTCAGATGAATCGAGGAGATCAGGCACCCAAAATGTTACTGCAGTACATTGCAAGTCATTATTTCTTTGCTGTAAAAACATTTATCATAATGAATTTTTCATTCTGAACTAATGCTTGGGTACACAGGAATTCTTTCAGTATGATACAAAGCTTTTTCAGGAACATGTGAAATAATGATTTGATAACTTTCTGCCAAGAAAACAAGACAAACATAAATAAAAGCAATGAAGGAAGTATGGCATGCAGGTCTGTACCCGCTTCCCTATGAAATAGGAACTACTCCTACAGTGCATCACAAATACAGTATAGAAGTTGCCAATGGATGTAAGATACAAGAGACATACCACAGCCTTTCCATATTTCCCATAATTTAACCTCAAATTCTCGAGACACTGTGCTCCTTCCTAGGCCTCTGTATGGCAGAACTTTTAGATAATTTGAGAAATAATTTCACGTTCCCATTATATGGTTTATTTTTCTTTCAGTTTCTTTTCCTATATTTGCTGTTACAGTTTCACTAAAACCTGCTTGTAGTGTATTCACCATATCTCTACTGCATATGCAGGGCTTTAGAGCAACCACTTTTAAACCCTCATTTTGAAGTTGACTGAAAACATTCAGGGGTTGTAGCAAAAATATCACTTGTGATCTTGAATGGACAGTGGGAAAAGTGTGGTGTGGAAACGCCAGAAGCAATTGACCACACAGGTTTGCCATTGGCTCACCAGTTTTATGATTGATAATGAGTTGATATGATCAGAGGAAAAATTGCACTTCAGTGACACAAGAATTACCTGTAAAATTAAATTGAAAACAGTACTTTCTAAAGGATTTGTATGATTCAGTGTAGTGAGTGTTTACTAAAATTAGTATGACTATCAGCTTCATAGAGGGGTGGAGTGCTGTTTGTACGAATACTAGTCTGGAGAAGACAAATAGACCAATTTCCATTTTTGGCTACACAGGTGTAAAACTGGAGCAACATGATTGCACCAGAGAGGAACTTGACTGTATTTGTTTGTATTTGGAGTAATATTTGTTCATTGCAATGGAGCTTCCTAGATCATCTTCTGTAATGTGAAAATCTGAATGCTTCTTTTTAATGTGAAAGCTTTGCTTTACTAATAACCATATATTTGACAGCAGTGTGTTTGGGGAAGGCTGATCATACTAAGATTGTTAGTCCTACAGGATATAGAATCATAGAATTGTTTTGGTTGGAAAGGACCTTTAAGATCATCAAGTCCAGCGGTTAACATAACACTGCCAAGTCCACCACTAGACTACTACACATGCTACAGCTACAGCACATTTCCATTATAGTATTATATAGTGTAAGTTGTTCAAACTCAACCCACATGTCAAAAGAACGGGAAAAAGGTAGTCTGAGTGGGTTCATTAAAAGGTTCTATTAATGCTTTTTAGGTGTTAGCTTTAAACAGTTTGTTAGCAGACTGCACAGCCCTGTGCCGGAGAAGGAGGCAGCTCGGCAGCATGACTAATCAGAGGATTCCATAAAGATGATTCCATCACAACACGGGTTATATATAAAGCTCTTTCTTATCTCTTACAGTTGCACTAGTTGTATCATTATTGCTTCTGGTTTTGATTGTTCCTTAAACACAGCTGTAAAAAAAACAAACTCCTTTCGTAATACAAGTATACTTAAAATAAGTCAGCCATTCTCACTAATTTATAAAACTCATCAAAGCACACTAGAAATTCCAGTCATTAGTGCAAAACATGAAGAATCTATTGTGCTTAACTTTTCTGCAATCCAGTGGATGAAACTAACATGTGAGGCCAATATTTTCTACCATTTAATCTGTGATGGTTTTTCCACTAAATGGAGTGGGAACTGAATAGGATTTACAAATATCCATCATTCTTTATGCCAGATTAACAGACCATGAGAGACACTTCCACATATTCTGTCAGACTACAAGTCTAGCAAGCACTAGATATAAAGCCTTAATGTGAATATCTGTTATTATGCATAGAATTAAATTTGAAGCTTGTTTTGCTTAGTAGCTTGCTCATCTCTTAAACTGAAGAAGAATCCGGAATTGTCTAACAGGTAAATGAAAAGCACCTCATTTCTGACTAAGAGCTCCTTCCCCACAAAGCTGTGCAACCATAGGAAGCTACAAGAACAGTCTGTATCCATTGTCTTCGTCGTCAACTTTTATTAAGCGACAGCACTCCGCACCTGATCTTTGCAAACCCTTAAATGACATAAATGATGATACCTTAAAAATTGCATGTATAAGAAAAACTGTGAAAGTCAGCAGGGACCAGACAGTTTAGCTGATGCATTTCTGACTTAGATGATTTCTTGTTTAAAGGTCTTTGCAGAAGAACATGTTACTCTTGACTTTTTTAAGCACTGCTGCCTGAAACAATTCATGCTAAAAAGCATTAGCTTCTGAGCAGGGAACATCTGGATTCACACTTAAAGCTCCTGGCAAAAGAGAATCTATTGAACCCAGAATAGTATCAGGAAACAGAGCGCTCAGATCACATCGAACTCTGATCAAATACAACGGGGGATACAGGCAACAGAGATAAGCCTTGAATGGTATTAAAGATACTAGTTGGGTTTCTGAATCAAAACAGCAAAATCTGCATTTAAAGTTCATTTGATTGATAGTGACCAGATGATTGTTTCTGAGGTCGTATAGAATAACAAAGACAACAAAGAAGTGTTTAGCAAGCATCAGTGGTAGCTTGGGTGGCAGATATGTGGCTCACAGGCCAGACATTTTGGTTTGGTTTGATTTCACAAAGGGATTGAGTTGAGAACTTCACTGTTTCATACTTCTTGAGAAATGTATAGTTCAAAAACAGACTCCAGAATATCAGACAGAAGTAGGCTGATATACACATAAAAGATAGGTGCAAGGAAGTGAAACGGGGAAGGAGGGACATGGAAGGGGAAGGATGAGGAAGCCTGGCATGAACAGAGAGGAAAAGTGGAAGCCACAGAGTGGCTGTTATACAGTAGGAGCAGTCACAGAGCCCTATTTAACAAACATCCCTTGAGGGAAAATGAGTGGCTCTGTCAGTGCCATGTAAGGAGCAGAAAGAGGCACAACACCTCTCCTGAGAGGTGAAGCAGGCGGCTGAGGGTAAGGAGAGGCAGGGCCCTAAGATATGGGCAACAGCAGTGAAACCACTGCTTTCAGAGAGTGGGAGAGGTGCTGCAGACTTCCAGGGAAATGGGCTGACCTGAGGTATCTTGTGGGATGCAACAGAGGAATTCAAGGAGCCCATCCTCTGTGCCTTGAGCTAAGCCTGTAGAGATAAAGGCTATGCAAGCCCTTGTCTATTGAAGCATTTTAAAGCTATCTCAGGACTGGAAACAGAGAAACAGCAACAAGATCTCTGATTGCATAATAACTTTTCTGGTCAGGAGTATATTATAGTAAACTCTTCTCATGAGTCCCAGTACCTTCCTGTATAGATTCTTGAGCCTCAAGGGCAGTTTTTCTCTTTCCACTAATTAAAAGAGGGGGAGGAGGAAAAGCTATGCCAATTTTTGAGGGTAGATATCTTTCTCTTTTGGAATGTATTTATATGATTATAGAAGAGATGGAAGATGATTTCTGGCCTGAGAGTATTTTCTCTTCGTTTCTTTGTCAGCTTGTGATCGCATTTTTTCATTCATTGTGTTTGAATCTGTTTGGCTTTTACTTACTGTAAAAGATAAAAATTGAGTCTTGCAATTTTTCATTTCTAATGGAACTACATTATAGCTACAGAGCTGTATTGTCTTGCAGTTCTTGCGAAAAAGTTTATTAAGTTCTTATGGCACAATTTTTCTTATTCAAAGCCAGAAAAACTCATCTTGAATTTCAAATTCCAGATTTAGCTTGCAGAATTATTATTAGGAAGATGGAAGACTGATATTCTTTTGCTTGCAAACTATGAAATGAAACTTTGATCCATTAGGAAAATATGTATGGAGTCCTACAATACCTGTTTCAGTGCCTGCTCTTAAAAGTACACCCTTTGCTCTTTCTGAATAAGTGAATACAGTTACCGCATCATTTGCCAAAGTACTCAGAAACTACTGCCGCTAAGTAGAAGGAATATTATACTAATGTATGAAGGAACGTGAATTGTGTGCTAAGATTATTTAGTTACACTAAATTTCCATGGTGACCAACAACTGTACTTTAAGATAGTCACACAGCTCTAGTGAGCAATATCAGTACTGTCTGTGCAACAAATGAAAACCCAGAATGTGAATACTTTTTCCTGAGGTATGTAGATTACAGCAGGCATGAAATGAATAATACATCCTGTGCACATTAGCACATTTTTCAAATGCAGAAGAGGTTCTATATGCACAGTTAAAATGGGCTTCTCTGAATGTTATATCAGAAGAAAATCTCACTTAGGCAATGGAAAGAAAATGTGGGACCATCAATATGAGTTAACTCAAATGGTTATAGAGATCTGAAAGTCCTAAAGTAAGAAAATCCTCATTTCAGAAATCTGAAACTAGTTCTTCATTTGGGACATCATCCTGTAAACTCTGCTTCTGATCTCTGTGGCGTTTTCATGCTTTTACATCTGTGAGAGTAAGGCCCCTATAAAGGCAGAGAGACTCTTATTATGGCAATTGTTAATAGTATGGCTGCAGAAAACTACTGTCAGTTTAATATCACAGTTTTTCCTTCTTCTTCTTATATTTTATCATTTATTTGTCTTTTTGTTCACTTTTGTCCTAATAAATATGCATGAGTTTATGTACAATGAGAAAAAATAACGTCCTTCCTATTTTATATTTTTAAATCTAGACAAAAATAAGAATGTTACAAATCATTGGTTTTAGATGGAAAAGGCTCAAATTGCAAGAGATCTTCCCCTTCTGGAAAAGAAGGTAAAAGAAACAAAATGTGACAGGTGCTGGTGGTGCTGCTTAGCGTTCACTGGAGGGCATTCAAATGGCAAGTGAGGTTGTGCAGTGTGATTTAGGATAGAAGAGGAGGAATAGAGGGAAGGATCAGAATCATAGAAGTTCGCAACAGAAGAAACCTGTGAGAGACTGTGGAAATCAATGTATATTCCAATGTATATATTTTATCTCACTATGTTTTAAACATTTAGGTCTTCAGCTAGTGCCTAGGGAAACTATTTTGACTGTTTCTGACTATATTTTCCCCACCTATATTAACATTTTTTACATTTCATCTAATTTCTCCTACTTGTAGAGTTGTGTTACAGCTTTTTCTTCTTCGGCTTAGACCACCCCCTCCCATGTTCAGATTAGACCCTGGAGTCCATGCAATAACCTGTAGGATTCCCAGACAACTGTGTTAGGCTTGGTCATCATTTGGCCAATCCTACATATTTCCCAGTGGCTTTTGTCTCTCACCAACTTCTGGCACCAGAGCCACGTGGCTTCACGAGGGCATGTATTCAGGATCTGGTTCTTAGGCAGGTGCAAGGGACAGAGAGAACATCCCTTGCAAGCCCCCACCATCCTCTTGTTCATCATTGTTCCCTCCTTCATTGAATCCTTCTTTTCCAGAAGTGTGATTTTTTCCTATATTATTCTTAAATGATCTTAATTACTATTACTATAATATTCTGAATTAATTCATTTCAAAGAGGTTGTACCTCTTTGAAAGCCTAGGGATTTTCAGCATTAGAGGATTTTGACTCAGTGAGTTTTGTAATCCCTGATCCCCATGCCAAAAATCACTCTGACAACTTTTAAAACTTCTTCCAGTTCTAAAATTCTAACGTACAAAATCATGCTGCTTTGAAATGTGATCCATTACCACTGTTTTTGTTACATGAAGCCACCATTTTTTTAATGTAGTATTAGGGGACCCATCATCTCTTGTTGGTAGTTCATCAAGAATAATATCGAAGACATTTACATTTGACTGTTTCTTTGGTCAGAGGTAGGATCTGACTTTGCAGTAAGGTTAGAAATCCTGTAGTAAGGGCTAAGAACAGTGTCCTTAAGATGTCGATGTCCTCAATGTTCACAGCTCCATTCTGGAAGGGAACATTCAAGGAAGTCCAAGGCAGAACTTGACAGCTGAGGTCTACATTGGCCAGTGTAACAGGAATGTTGGAAGAGAGCTCAGGTTAGCAGCTCCCAGAGGAGAATGGGAAGATGGAGTGCAGCACTAACCCAAGAGATGCTGGCAGGAAAGATTGAGTTAATGTACGTCCAAACGCTATGTAGACCTCGTATGTGAAATGTACAAGAGTCCGTGAACCCTGAATAGAAAAGATGAAAGAGCAGATGAATGGAACATATTTCTTGGCACACACCTAGAGCGAGCTGCTTTCATTTATCAAAGCAGTATTTTAAAGACTAAAAATACTTTATGAAATTATTCAGGAAATATTCATTTCAGTTCTGACTTATGCTACTCATAGACAGAACTCCTCTGCTTTTGCATTAGTTCTTGGTATCTCACCCCAAATACACCTCCTCATATTCTATTATTATTTAAAAAATTTTAATTATATGAAACAAGGATAAACTATCATTAAAAGCAAATAACTTTTAATACATGTATAGTAAGGTCCAGGGTCATGTTCTCTTTATAACAGTACAAATATCACCATCTCTTAACTTTTAGGAAAAAAATATATTAGAAATCACACACTTGTAATCCAGTACTGCTATTCTAAACCTAGCTAGTCACCATTTTTTCTCTTGTTGATGTACAGCTGCAAGTGTAAACCATGCAAGATTTTTAAAAAGACATGATGATAATCTGTCAGATTTAAGGTTTGTAGATTTGCTCCATCTAGGCATAAGGCATCTAGTTGCCCTTCAGCAATTTTAAATCATGTCAATACAGGAATAAATACCTAAGGCAATGAACTATCAGGAAAGACATTGTGACTGTCTGTGCAGACAGACAAATCCAACAGACACAAAAAAAGAAATTAATAACAAAGGCAGACATTCGGCTTGAATATGATTGGAATCTTCCAAATTACTTATATTTTAAATTTGCCACTTTCACATGGCAAATAATTCTTAATAAAACCTATAAAATAATTGTCCTTCTACAGAGAGTTTCTGCAATAGTTTATAAATTTATATTACTGGGTACATGTACACAGGTTAAATGTGTATTGGATTTTGAGGCCTCTGCCTTCTGCAATTAGAATGAGGATATAATCATTTTACAAGTGCAAGGTTTATGTGTATTTTCACATAATTTTAATTCATTGAACTAGCTAAAAATTCAGAAGGCAACTTTGAAATGTGTAGGAAAGAAGCCACATGAGAAATCTTCAAGATAAGAAACATACAAGTAGAGTTAATCTACATATGGAATCCCCTAAAATTTAACAGTCATTCTAAATAAACATTTGCATCCATAATTTTATGTTTCACATACTTTATTTAATGTAAAATTGTGACTCCATGTCCTGATTTTTAAAGCTGTCCCAAAGTTTAAGGTCATCACAATGTTCAGATCATGTCTGCCAAAAATAGAGTATTTTTATCTCTGCAACATGAAGTGTGAAAATGAATGTGAAGGGTGTATATGGGTCAGGAACATCCTCCTTTTGTCATAGCAAAGTTAGAATCTTTCCATGCAGAGGTTTGGTTAATAAGAGTTTAGAAGCAATTTAAATCCACAAACTAAAGGAAAGATCTAAAAGTGGTTTGTGGAATTGATTTCACTTCAACAAGATTACATTTAGATGTGGTGCATGCTTCTTTCTTTTTTTGGTACAGTAGAAATGTATATATTTTTTTTTTTACTTGAAAAATATAATTAAGGAGTGTTTCTAAATTTATACTTAGGGATTCACTGGGTTTTATTGAAAAAACAGATTGAGAAGGATCAGGTTCTGTAATTATTAGAGTTTAATTATATTTTCAAAGTATGTTTGCAAACTCAGTGTTCCTACAAATACAGCTCTAAATTCAAACTTCATCATAAAATATAAAAGGTAAAATATAGAAATTAATAAGGTCTGTTCACAGTGTCTTGTAAAACCAATAACTCCAGGCAATAATGTCAACTCTTCAAATGTATTCAGTGTTTAAAAAAACCAAAGCTAATCTCTTCCCCCCTCACCTCCAAAGAAACCGTTAGGAGAAGTTTATGGTGAAATATTGACTCCAGCAAAGAATTTGTCTTGTAGCTACGGTGCTAGGTCAGAAATTTCCTGGTGGTAACCAACAGCCAGGCAGAGCTGAACTGCTGAGCCCAAATGTGGAGAGTCCAGCGAGGCATGGACGTTGCTGCTGATTAAGCTTGGGTTGGGTGTGCTGTTCTCTAGACCTCTGCACACATTGTGAAGATCACTTCACCTGTGGTTAGCACACAATAACTCTGAGAAATTATATTTGGTATCTTCCTTTATCTTCCAAATCTTCTCCCTTCCCACCCAACCCCAAAGGAAAATAAATTAAAACCCTAGGTTTATTTTCACACAAGACGGGTACTCACACTATATGTTTTAGCTTATTTGTACGCATTTAACTGTAGGTGACAAAGTTAGTTTGGGGCATCAGTTTGTTACGTGGTCAGTGAAGGGATGTCAATGTCTCCATAAGACAATGCAGAGCATCTAAGCTGAGCAACAAAGTATTTTCTCACACGTGTAGATCTCTGTACAATTTGTGACCATAACTGTGGCCTTGCTACCAAAAAAACCCCAAACATTTAAACTAAGTCAAGAAGTCTAGCCAACTCCTCTAGCCTTACTGATCACTTAGAACCCACATCTGACTTAAACACCTTTGAGTTGCAAACTGTTGGAAACTGGGAGACTACACAGGGGTTGTATCAAAATATGCTTTTACACTTTCCTAGAAATCTGTGTGTACATTTTAAGAAACAGTGCTGGGAGATAGTGACCACGGGTCTGATCCAGGACAGCTCTTCTTCTGCATGACCTAGTGCTATCAGCATCCTCTCACTGGAGATATGCTACAGCTACAGAGAAAAAAAATCACATGAATTCTGCTTATACTCAGCATTTCTCATTTTCAATGAAGCTAAGGTATCCTGAAATCCTACAGTTCTCCACAGGTCTAGAGATTTCCCCAGTCACAAGTTCAGAGCAGTTCCGCTAAAGTAGTTGTAATTTACTCTACAACTCACCAGGCAAATATGTGTTAATCCTGTTTTGCCAAAATCCTCAATTGTAGTCCACGATGTTTGATTACATCTTTCAGCTTTACTTGTTGGTGCTGTGGAAGACTTGTGTTCTGTCTTATTAGTGGAACAGTAATCTCATGAAATGGTTTAAGATCTCATTATTTGTCGCATTTGTTTACCATCTGTATTAATCTAAAACTGTCTGTGTACCGTATCTGAAAATTAAAGATATGAGAATAATTTTTATATGCAATTTAATCTGAGGAAAAGATTTCAGGACTCAGGGAAATGAAATTTTGATCAAAATAATTTGATGAGTGTCCCTTAATTTACATTCAAAGCACAAAGCATCAGTGGCTTAGGGCTAAGGGAGAATTGACGGTTTCAGAAACAAAAACAGTACCTGAAAAAGAGGAAGCTCTTAAGTACCTTGAAGCTGGAAAAAACATGGGTTGGGTTCTGTTCTGCTTTAGCTTCAAAGAATTAAAAGTAAGTCCTTTCCTACAATTATGAGACTAGAATTGAAAATACATGTGTGTCACAAGTCCCGCTGTTACCTTCTACAGCCCAGTGGAGTGCTTTGAAGGAAGCTTAGCCTACTCCCACCTCTGAAGCACAGAGTTCCTTGAATACATACTTCTCTTGGACAAAACAACCCTGCGAATTAATACTAGTTACACTCTGTAAGAAAGCTTATAAAGAGCTTTCAGGGCGTTTCCTCAAAAAGACCTCAGTGTGTGCAGTCAGGATAAGCTCCAGTCCTCTGAGATCTTGCTCTTCCCGTAAGAATACTAAGCAGGGAGTCACCTTATTGTCATTTTGGATTTTATAGGCAGGCAAGCTTGTAGACATGATTAATTTGGGGATATATTCCCTCTCCCCCAAATGCTCAACTTGTTTGAGGATCAATACCCTGGCACGTCATCGCAGCTTGATGCTATGGATAGTAAGAGCATGGCAAGTCTTGTGTGAAACAGGTGCTCTGCTCACACCCAAACCAGAGGGAGAAAAAGGGGAGATTTTTTTTTCTAACTGCTGCAATGGCTTAATTCTTCCAACCCTGGATGCTCTCTTTTATTATTGCATTATTAGAACATTAAAAGGCATATTCAGAAAGACTCTACAGCCTGCTAACAAGTGCCTACAGGCAGTGGAGAGACAGGTTCCTGCAGGGAGCTAGATTCAAAGTACCTAAAGATAGTCTCTTGCTCCAAATTGCCCTGTGGAGGAGCCTTCAGTACTTTAGGCCATAAAGGGAATATAGCAGACTTACTTCCCAAGGCTAATGTTAGCCTTCATGGATATCTTTCTTTGCTTCCTCAGAAAGACATCATTTTAGATCACCGTTTGGCTGTGTGTGTTTTTATTGTTTGTTTTTTAAATGCAGGCTGATTTTATTTTGTCTCCGAACGCAATGCATGAAACACCAAAGCACCAAACTGCACGTTTTTTCCCTACAATGTAAATAGTTGCTTCCAAGTTATGGGTTTGTCAGTCAGATTTTAGTCTGAAGAAAATATTTGCAACTGAAATAGCAACCCTGAACACAAATAACATTTATAATGGAAATGACAGTCTTGATTCTAATGTTATGATCACATACCTCTACGTAGAAAGGTGCAGCCTTCCTGTTGTATAATCTACTATTTGTTCTGTTATGTGACCTAATCAAAACCCTACCTCAAGGATGTCCTTATCATGCCTGCCAAAATACTACGGTAATTTAGGAGTTCCCCAAGGAGTGACCTGTGAAACTGCAGACAGCAATCAAATGCCAGCTTTTTTCACAGCAAAAGGACTTTGAAGGAAGTTGTGAGAACCTGATTTTCACATGGCAATGCAGGAATTACTCCTTTTTCCATCATGGAGATCAATTCATATCAGATGCTCCTACAAATAATTTTGTTACAAACTGGCCTATATAATTATGTTTATCACAAAACCTGTAATGATTGGAATCAAATAGTCAAATAGCCCGGAACCTGGGTACACTGTTTCCAGCATGACATAGGAGCTGGCTTCTGCTCATGGTATCTCTGTGCCACTAAACTCCCATCAGTGAAAAGGATTGGAGAAGATTTTTTTTCTTTTAATGAAAAATAGTAGAGCCAGTCCTCAGAAGGCAGGAAATGTGGTCACACATGTTCCCATGAGCGTGTAGGTTGTCAGCTATACATGACAGGAGGGGCAGGAGCATGTGCTGGGCTCGTAGGGGTGGGTCAGGTGTGTGAGAGGGGGAGTTGGGGATGGAGGGAGGCAGCAAAGGGGGAGAGGTGGAGACGGAGCCAGGGGAGGGTGGGAGCTGAAGCAGGAGAAGGGGAAGATAGTGACAGTATCCTCAACTCATGCTAGCTAAGTGCCATGCAAATTCCCATAATTCCACAAACCTCCCGTTGGCTCACTCTGGAGCACCTGCTGGAGCGCTCGGCTTCCCCCAGGGTAACCCTCTGAGAAAGCAGGGGAAGCAACGTGTGAATAAAAACTCCAGTATTCAATTACTGTTTTAAAATTTGTCAGACAAATATTTCATTGCCACCACTGACTTCCTTGTCTTGGGCTCATAAAAAGTTTGGTCAGGGAGTTAAGGCTGCTACCTTACAAATCAAATAAATAATGAATAAAGGGGTACCAGGAGACATGCAGGTATGTGGCCCTGTGCTGATCACTGGTATGTGTGCAGTGGCTCAGATGCATCAAGGGTAGCTGGAAACTGGCCAGTTGTCAACCCTGTAATCACTCAGACATCAGGGTCAGTGACTTGTGAGTGAGCCACTAACCCTTTAGTGGGAACATCAAACTATAAACAGATGTGTTCTTCAAGCAATGGTTGTACTGAGCAGCTGAAGAGCTTCCCACTTGCTGAAATACTTTTGCAGAATGCACTTGTTGAATCACCTTCAATACCAAACTAGTTCAGAAAACTGAAGTTTGCTCATGGATAAGAAGCACAAGTAGTTAACGTAAATAATCTGGCAGTAAACAATTTGAATTGTTTAAAAATGTATTCATTTCTTTCCCTTCAGAAAATCTGGAGAGCTGGAAAAAAACAGGTTTGTTGTGGGTAACTAGTAGATAGTATGATGTCCTCTGTGCTGAATACAGAAAAGGTCAGCTTGCAGTAAGGAGTTCTAGGGGAAAGAACTTCAGATTTCCCAGAGCTCAATTGCTGCTTCTTTTTGCCAAAGGAAGTTTAAAATCAGTTTCACACTCCCCCAGCATTCTTTCAGGAAAGTTTAATGTAAAAATTAGGGTGGCAAAAGCAGCTGTACCCTCTCTTTGGGAGGAAAAAAAACCTAATAATTTGACTTCTAATTCTTGAAAAGCTACCAGGAAAGCTCTGAACCCTTCAGCAGCTACATCCTCAAAAGGTAACTGAGTCAATAATTTTTTGCAACTTTTTTGTAGATTTAGGCTTGTAATATTTTTTTGTAGTGCAAAATAGTGGTCAAAAAACATCTATGCAAATCATGACGTCAAATTCTTATCTAGGCTGCTGCCAGCTAACCCCTGGGATTGCAGCCTGCTGGGTTTCAGTTTGGGTTTTGTTCTTTATTATTTTGATGTGGCATTGCTAATGAGTTGTGAAATGTCTTGTGCTGAGCATTCAGCGCCTTTAGCACATTCCTGCATTTGGCAGTTGTGGGAGAGGGTTACTGCAGAACTGCATTTTGCCATCTGGATGGTTTCCTTTTCAGAGGCCCTGCAGGGACAGCGAGATTGTAAATCTTTGCTTGGCATGTTCAAAGGGTTAACAAAGGAATTAAAAGCTCTATTAGCATTGGAGAAGGATGACAGTCAGCCACTGTGCTTACATAGATTGGACTTTGAGAAAATTTTGGCACTATGGAGTTGAGATTGCCTAAATGAAGCTGAGGACAAATAAAATTTAGTAGGTTTTGCAGGCAAATACAGTTACCTTAACGAGTATATGGACAATATTGAAGGATTGGAGTACAGTACATGATTCTCAATAAAACAATCTGGACACAGGGGCAGAGATGACGGGTTGGGAGGAAGGAACCAGTTTATAATGTTGTACAGCAGTACTACAAAGTTGCTAATAATGAATTTTCCAGCTCTGTTCAGTTTTCAGATTTGAATCCCATTATATAGTTTTTGATGTGATAGATATTCACTGAAATCCCAATCTTATTTTTGATACTTATAATTCCATGCTCAAGACCCAGAGAAATTTAAACCATTACTGTGCACACAAACAACATTAAAAGAATGTTATTAAGCTTGCGGAGATGAATAATGTTTAATGTATTTCTGTGCACGTGTGCAATTTACTTTGTGTTTTGTTTTTCAAAACTGTTTTCATCTTGTGGATTCATATTGATATTTGCATAGGTCAGCAGCAGACTGGGAAACATTAAAACAGCTGAAAGTATCATTTAAGCTAATGGAGTAGTTACCACTGTCAGCAGCAGTATTGGTGTGAGCCCACAATAGTTTTGCCAGTGCTTTTCATAGGCATTTATTGGACAGCAAAGGAAGGGTGAGAGTCAGGACTGAGCTTCTAGTCCTGTCTTGACAAGGGGGATGTGTTCTGGGGGGACAGAGACTCTCCTCGTTCTCCCTAAGTTTGCTCCTTTCCCAACCCACCATTTCTAACTGGTCATGGTTGATCTTTCCCAGATCTGAGTCCTTAGTCACCTCCTTGGTAGTCCATATAGATGGAATTCATCTCACCTAACTTCAGATTCTGCAACACAAAAGTCTATGTCTGGTCTGGTCTTCTAAGTGCCTTCTGTAATCAAGCGTAGGAGGGTACATGTTTGACCTATTTTAGGTTGATAGGAATTGTGCTTTGCTAGTGTCTTATTTCTTGACAGCAACTAAAAAGACCTACATGACTGGCTTAATTGAAATAACTACCAGCTACCCCAATTCCAGAACCAATTTGCTCCTGTTTCTCTCTTTTCCTACTGCATCCTCTCCAAGTAGCAATCCTTCACTGGTCTCCTTGCTCCAATGTCTGATCTTTCCATGGCAGGAGCAGGACAGTCACAGGCTGGGAAATGACAGAATTGTCTAGTTGGTAACAGATCTTCCTCCTGTCCTTGCCTTCCTCCCTCTGCTATTCCTGCCCTCATGTGGTTGTCTTTTTGTATATCTTGCCCAGGCATCATTGGGTGATGACATTGTCTATGAGTATCAAAATAGAAGATCCTCACTCTGAGGCCTGTCAGCCCTTCCCTGGAGTATCTGTTGCAAGACATTACAGTCACAGCACCTTCCTCACCTTGGTTGTGGGGTGAAGGGAGACTACTCATGCTCTGTCTGTGGTGCAAGGGTACCCTGACAGCAAGAGAAGTGTGGGAGATACATGCCTATTCACTGAAGATGGGGATTCAGCTAATGGATATATACTGCATAACTCATCTTCACTATGCTTACACTACTAAATAAAAGAGGACTAGGAACTGATTGCTAGCTCCCAAGGACCAAGTAACATGGCCTGGCCTGTGTTCTCAATGTTTAAGACCAGATCCCAATTGAGCAGATGGTTTGGGTCTTTGACCTAGCATGAGGCCCCAGGTCTCCTTTGAGACTCCTGTGGTCCTAAACCAAAATTATTATTTTGTGTGTGTTTTTTTGCAGCCCAAAGACTTGCAAGGAATAGGGCTCTGTTGCAGCTCATCAGAGAGTTGTTTTTGTAGTGTGAAATGGAGGATTTCTATTGCATGCTGTAGGGCATGACAAAAGGATATATAGGTATGTTTAAAGACACAAAGCCTGACTAGATGTTAGGAGACTTTTTCAGATGAACAAGACCGAACAGTGTAATATCTGCTCAATACTATCTTTTTGGATCAGTTCTTGGAGTGAAAAATCTTTCAGATTTTATATCCTGGTTTAGGTGGTCAGTTTGGGGAGTGTGCTGTAGCACTCAGCCTTTCTCCTCTTTCTTATTGTATTTAGCAGCACAGAGATACCCACAGAAACCTCAAATTATTTCAAAATGTGCTAGCTCAAGCATAAGAGACTGCATAATTATTTAAGCATGGAACTGGGACCTTACTAATTTGTCCCACTTCTTGACTCAGTTCTAGCTTTCCATTATATGGAGTAGCAAAGCCAAACAAGTCTCTATTAGTCATGTATGGAGAGTTATATTTTTATATATTTATCTCTATATTAATATTTACATAAAAATTTTCTATCTAGGCACATACCAGATGCACAAAACAGCACTCTCTGTCCTCTGCCAAATGTGAAAACCAAGCATAGACACTCTAGATCTTCTTAAAAGTCAGAATTTTAGGAAGAATTTTTAAATGCAGAATTTTAAAGAGCAGAACCACATTTTTCTGTAGCTTCAACTAAAAAAATGGCTGGGATGCTTTAGGTAAAATTCCTCCAAAGTCTTCAGACTGACCACCAACTTTAAATGTTTGAGGGTTATTTTCTGAACTTTGTCCAGGTTGCACATGAATGGAAAGAGCATTTTATAGTAAGAAATCTCATTCACAGTAAGAGATGCTTCCCAAGCCCTCTGTGTTTTTAGTGGCCCCTAAAATGTTCTCATAAAGCTGAAGGGTTTTATACACACACAAATGGAGACACATGAATCCTGCACTGATTCCAGGGAAAGGTTCACTTTCAGAACTGCAATATTGTAATACAAAAATGCATCTAGTAATTATTTTGATGAAATAAACCATGAAATGCATTCTTATATTTAGATGTTGAGGCTTTAATCTGGAGTGTGAACTAGAGGTTGATTAGATTCTTTGCAACATTATTTTGCAGGTCCTTTTTACTGATCTTAGCAACATATTGTACAAACAGTCTTTCAACATCATTTGAGTCCTGGTGTCATTGAAATAGTATCACAGGGAGGCAAAGCTTAATTATTAGTTATATAATATATTCCATATAAGTACCTGGATAGACAATGCAGCATTTTGTGTGTGGTGTGTCTGTAAAGTTACCCAAAACAAACTAAAATCTTTCTGCTTGATTTCTTTAGTCACTGGTGTTATATGGATTTTCAAAAACTACTGCAGCCTTTACCCTATATTTGTTGCTCCTGCTTTTTTAAAATTCAGAATACAAGCACAGTAAATTCAATGGCAAAATCTTTTTATTTCAATGGAACCAGGTTTTGGCCCTAGAAGAATACACAGAGAAACAGCTCTCATCTTTTTTTTTTCTGCCAACAATTGTCTGTAGGCTTATTTCAAAAGAATAAGAAGCCTTTCTAGAACATAATGCTTGGTGGGAAACTACCCACAAGGTCCAGCAGGTGAAAGAAGGACGAGGAATACTGGAAAAAAACAAACAAACAAACAAAAAGTATCAGCTAAATTTTGTGTAATATTTATGAGAACCATAAAATCCCAATTGCTGAGCACAAGAGGCCTCAGAAGGTCACTACTCTGCTGGCCTAATCCCTGCCCAGTGTTCTCCAGCCCTGCCCAGGATCCCTAGAGCAGCAAGTGTCTTTGCCAGAAGGCAGTAACTCAACACTCAGTAGGTGAGAGCATGGTACTGATAAACATAAATCCTGCAACAGGTGCTTGGAGAAAGAACATACAACTTCAGGACATATATAACTAAGAATTTGTCCAATAAGTAGCTTCAGCTTTCTAAGCAGCCCATTAAGCCAAAAACCACTTTGGTTATTCTCCTGAAGAAGAAAAACACTGGCAATGCTGGTATATTGAAACCATAGTGTACCCCAGTTCTCTAAGTTGAGCCCAGTAGCCTCTAATTGGCACAGTTTGGTCAGATCAAACACTGGAATGTGCGTGCTTGTAACACTGGAATTACATGTCTGTCTCTAGCAGTTGCAAGCACTTTCAAATACAGACACTTTTTGTGCAGAAAGAATAAAAGAGGAAAAATTTCCTGGCAAATTCCCTCAATAGTTACCCTAAGCTTCAAGCAAAATTGTGAAAAAAGTCTACTTTATGCTCCCAAGGATTATTTTTCAGTCAGAAACTTTTTTTTTTACATCTATTTCAGAGCTTTTGAATATTATGTTTTAAAATTTAGCACATTGCATTAATAAATAAGAACTCTGTGGAAAAAAATTATGAGGCATAGTTATACATCAAAAAGATAAATCAGAACTTAATAGCCAGGACAGAAGTTATTTTCTAATCAGACAGCTAGAGAACTAATTAATGTTAACATTCATAAACCAACCAAAGAAATACAGCCATGTTCTTAGTTGGAATGCATAAATCTGATGGCAAAGTTAACACTTATCATTTGGATCATTTTGTCTAATGTTTATAAATCAGTCTGTTAAATAAGATTTGAGCAAGATTTATAAATTAACTCACTAAATTAAAAGCGTGTGGTTTCTGCTGATAAATAAGGACTTACAAGAGTTGGAGGTAACCAAACAGACAACAAATTCGCATTCCTAGATTAGATGATGGTTAACAATTATAAATCAAAGCTGTAAATAACGTTTATCTCCTCCTATGTTCATGTTTCAGAAAGCCCATTTTAAAGAAACAGAGAAAAGCTGTGAATTTCAATTCAGTCTCCTCTTTAGCATACAAACAGAGTATGTAGTTGTCACGGTTTAAAGCTGGGCCAGCTATTAACCAGGTGGCAGATGCTCTCTGTTAACCCTCTCCCCCCCACCCCCCAAGGGAAAGGGAAAGGGAAAAGGGAGAGAGACTTATGGGTTGGAAATGATCTCTTGCACAGCCAGTTCTCTAAGGTAGTTAATACCTTTTTCTATAGTGGTCCATTTGCTTAGGTGACTCATAACGTCATCTTTATAGGGATACCTGCTCTTTACAGCTGACAAGAGTCGCCTCCAGAGACTGATAGTGTTTGACTTTCTTGCGAGCGCCTTATCAATACCACCATCTCTGGACAGGGATCCCAGCTGTCTGGCTTCTCTGCCATCCAATTGCATGCTGTCTGCCCCATTATCCCAGCATCGGAGCAACCAGGTAATAATAGGTTCACCGTCATAACGGCTGAAGTCTTTCCTTATATTTCTCAGGTCCTTCAGGGATAAGGAGTGGTAGGTTATCTCTACGTCCGAGTCCTCTTGTGATAGTTCTGCTTTAGAAGGACCTTTCTTCTGTGATGGGTCTGCTTTAAAAGGACAATCGAGGAAACCCCCATCTGTGTCAGGCCCTAACTCTGCCTGAGAAGGGCCCTCACCTGGGTCATATGATGGCTCTGCCTTAGAAAGCTCCGAGTCATCATCCTTCTTTTCACGAGCTGATTTCTTTTGGTATTTCTTCCTGGTTACAGGAGCAATTGGTACAGATTCGATAGATGCTGGGGTCTGAGTAGATGCAGTGGCTGTCGTGGGAGTGCTGAGAGTCTGAGTAGCTGCAGTGGCCATCTTGGGGGGTGTAGCAGCTGTGGTACAGGCTGCCGAGGTTTCAGTGGGTTTAGTGGCTGTAGCGGTAATACACACTGTAGGATCTGAGGCTGTAGCGGCAGTACACACTGTAGGATCTGAGGTGGCTGCATAACACCTACAACTGTCCCTGCACCGATATTTAATCTTATCCCTCATCAGAAACACATTCAGGACAACCAAAAATAAAAACATGCCACCTAGACAGCACCATCCTAGTTTTGCAAAATCTAGTGGAATCAGCTTGGCAGAAAAGGAGAAGGTACTATTTCCTGAAGTAAAAATGGAAGTGTCATTAACAGAATCAGCTAAAGGATGCCTGGAGCGTGCAAATGAAGTCGCTGCTACTGATTCGCGATTAAAGCTGCCCATCATTGTGTCATAGAGATAAGAGATCGGAATATTAACTGCCCAGTTTATCACAGCATAAATCAGTATCAAACCCCATACCAAAACAATACATTTTGACCAGCACCCACTGCTAAACTGCATGTAAACATTCATAAGAAGCAAGCAATAACACAGTGCCCACGGCAGGTAAGGCATCATTGCAATACTCAACTGTGAAAGAAACTCCATAAAAAGATGAGATAACACAGCATTCAAAAATGACATCACCATCTTCACTATCTGTTTTAACTTTCCAACCCCTCATAAATCTCAAAGGAAGAAATCTGATATTCTCTTAGCTGAGCTCTCCGGGTCTCCTCCCACCAGAGCCAGGATTCAACTTATCAGAGCAACCTGTTGGAGCTTCTCTCGAGCCCCACGTTGGGCACCAATAAATCTGTCACGGTTTAAAGCTGGGCTGGCTATTAACCAGGTGGCAGATGCTCTCTGTTAACCCTCTCCCCCCCAACTAAGGGAAAGGGAAAAGGGAGAGAGACTTATGGGTTGGAAAGTTAAAACAGTTTTAATAAGCTATAATGATGAAAAAGAATATAATAACAATAATAATAGAAATAACCAAATATATACAAATATGTACAAAACCAAGATCAAGAGCTTGGAAATCCTCCTCAGGCAGAGTTGCTCCCCCCAGTACAGGCAGAGGGGAAAAGGCAGTACCTCCCCCCAGCACAGGCAGAGGGGGAAATGCAGTACCTCCACCCAGCACGGGCAGAGGGCAAAATGCAATAGCTCCCCTGCCATCACACCTGCAGGCTTTTAACTGGAGATTTGGCAAAGCTGGTACCAATCAGTGGGAGACAGGAGGGCCCCTCCCTCCTGGGCCCCACCTCCAGGAGGCAGTGGGTTAGTGATAAATAGGAAAGTGAGAATGACATGTGTGGGATGGAATACCTTGTTGGTCAATCTTGGGTCACCTGCCCTGTCTGCTCCCCCCTGCAGCTGCGACCCCCCTTTGGCTCTTCACTCGTAAGCAGTGAGGAATTTAGCAGTGACCTTGGTTTCTCTAAGACTAATGGGCCTGGTTTGGGCCAAACCAGGACAGTAGTAAAGACCCAGGGAGCATGAGTAGATTCTCCTACTTGAACTGCCACAATGCTAGCTTTTGTTCTGCTTTGTTTCTAAGCTTTGCAGCAAGTGATATGACTTGCTATAATACTGCGGTTCATACTATTAAGCATATCTGCAAATTGGAGAATGACTGTTTTTCCCCTCAAAATGAACACAACCTGACAAGGCGGAAGAGCATCAGACTTCTCTCTGTGGATTTTCGTCCTCCCCCTCTCCTGCTCTGACTGCTGGTGCAAACAATGAGAAGCTGAAAACATCTCATGCCAGAAGGCAGCAGGTTACTAAAATACCCATGACATATTTATGCAAGAAACATGCTGTATAGCATATGGGCTTTGGGAGCTTTCCCACCTTCTGTCTGTGTGTATTTTTTTTAACTATGAGAAGGCCTGATGAAGAGATTTACTTCATCAGGAAAATGAATTTTAAGGCAGGACAAGAGAGCAAAGCAATCAAAATGGGTGACACTAGACACAAGCCTGTACTTCAAAACACTTTACTAGTTCTAGCGAAATAATTCTTGCAAACTTTAAGTCAGATGCATAAGCATCATCCTGGGTTAACAGGTGGAGAAACCTGAGCCATAAGGAGGCTGGAGCCAAAATGTTCAGCAGGGGCCACAGATTTTGAGTGCTTGACTGAAGAAATACATGCAGGGCTTCAAGCTGAACTTGAGAACATAGCAGCAACATAAATCAGTGGTTTCTTTTGAAAATGTGGTTGTGGATTGAGAATGACTGGAGAGGAGGCAGTAACAGCAGTAGTGCTCGGTCACTTCTGGCTCCTGGCTTACCACTGAAACCTTGCCTCTTTCTAAACCTTGTCCCAGAAGACCCCACTTACATGAGAGCTTTAAGCTTTAAGACTGGGAAGAATCACAATGAAGTATTTTCATATTACATAGTCACAGGGTGAGGAAGAAGTTTTCTGTAAATTATTTAACCTATATACGTTTGGAAGCAGTTACATTTGACCCACCTAGGTACCGGGGAGGGGATCACTGGCTGTCACACAGAGGACCTACGTTTGACAGATGAATATCTGAGCAGGGTTGGTAAGAAATGCAACAGTGTTTAGTAGCAAACTGAAAGTTTTGATTTCTGCTAAAGTTTTGCTTCTTTTACTCCTTTGCTGTATCATAACCAATACACAGGGTCTCCTAAGCCAGGATTTGCTGCTTTTAATAGGATAGAGTGTAAAATGTCAACCTTGATTATTAACCAGGTTTCCTAGATGCCAGTCCTACAATATTGCTCTCTTGTACCAGTCATCTCATTTGGGGTTTTCATGAGCACAGTTAGCATAAGATAAATTGCCCTAATCACTGAAAGTAGTTTCAGTAATTTTGAACACAAAATTCAACAGTTTGTCAGATACATGGGAATGGAGTCTTGAAAAAAAAAGACTGTACTTACACAGAGAATTATCCACTAGAAACAGAAAATAGTTAAGTATCTTTATTTTATTTTTAAGAATAATCTTTAATTTTATTTTATTATTTAGATGATGTTATTATACATTATTATAATACATTATCATTACACCGTATTATATATTATTATTAGTTAGAATGTGGTAAACTAACAAGATTATGCATAGATGGATGTTTTGTCTTTCTTCTTTGGAGCTGGCTTTGTTACCAGCAGTTTCTGTATTTCACTTGTGAAACTGGATAGTACCTTTAATTTGAAGGTTTCTGGGCAGCGATGTGTGAGGAAATAGATTGGAAAAGATACCATTTACATTTATGTAATCAACACACATGGATAAGCATCCCTATTTAGGCAGCAGGAGATGTACTGTCTACAAATGCGCTAGCCTCATTTCACTGGGAGAGCCATGCGTTCCTAATTTGGCAAGCTGATGGCAGCTTTGTAACCCCCACTTTGCTCTGTGAGGGGGGCAACCATGGTGACTGGTGAGAGAGTGTCCTTTGTTGGTGCTGTTAAATCTGTAGCGATATGTCAGCATTCAAGCCTCGACGAAGCTTCTCTAATTCTGGCAATCCAAGTGAAAGCACAGCTTTTGGAGGAACACAGCATCTCTCTCTTTCTGGCTCCCATGTGGAAAGGTCAGCAGTGAAAAGACAAGTGACGAAAAATAACAACCCCAAAGCTGACACTACACAGTTCAATATTTCAGGCGAAATATAAAAAAGGAAAAAAAATAAAGGAGGAAGAATGAGGAGAGGAGAAGAGGACAGTGAACCTTGCTTCTAGCAGTCTGCCAAACAGTTGCCAGATTTGCATTTGAATAATTTCTATCTGACAAGAAAGGTTGTTTGGTGCACTTGTGATGGACTTCTAGCTCAGCCCTTCTCCAGCAGAGATTGGTAAAATACTCTGGTACGTACTAGGAAAAAGTAGGAGTTAATACCACAGTAGCAACACAATTAATGTACTTCTTCGAATCCCTGAAGTCAAACCATGAGTCTTGCAAGCATCATATGCAACTTCCTAAAACAGTAATTATGCCAGTTTTAATGCAAGTAAGGTGCTACTACTTTCAAAGCTGAACCTTTAGCTGTCTGCATTGGGTTACAGTAGAGCTGCTTCAGTGAGTAGTGAAATATTGTGCCCAGTGTGTTTCTTTACAGAGGTAAAGTGATGCTTCCCTTTATTCTTCAGTTTCTGCAACAGAGATGATGTGGCCAAGCTCATAAGGAGAAAATATTTATCATCAGCTTGAGGCAGTGCCATTGATTTCCATCAGAACAATATGACATGGATAGGGAAACCTGCTTAAAATCGATGACATGTTTGAGCCCAGTATTATTTCCAGAGCCAGGGATTTAAATCACCATGGGTGTGTCTTAGAGTCCTTTCAACTTGCTTCTTGGCTCTCAAGACCATGCACGATGCTGGGCTACACGGTGTCACATCCCATTAAGGCACTTCACATATGACATGATGCAAACTGACATAACATGTTTGGAGGGTTGAAAGAACGTTACCTCTGTGTCCACAGGCACTGAACACCAAGTTAGAAGCCTAAGCACGCAGGCGGTGATTCAGAGAACCATTGAATAGGGTTTTTCTTCTCTTTTGGGGAGATTACATTAAGGCATAGTCATGAATCATTTTTCACTTACTTTACGTAAGTCATATTAGGAGTCTTAAAATTCAGATTTTATGCCTTTAGATACATTTTTGCACCTCGTAAGAATTAGCAACCATGCAGACAACCTGAGCAAACCCCAGGACTCCAACACCAGTACAGACGTCTGGGTTTGGAATAACACTCCTTTTGGTATTAGATTTATGAAATATGGAGTCAGTGAATTTCTAATTGAGAATTTTTACTTATGTTAGAAAATGGTTTATGTTTATCTAACATAGACCTGAGCATAGGTGTATACCCACTTGTATGATGGCTGAGGAGGATGCAAGGGACTGAGTGGTGACCTACCAAAATTAATAAATGCAGATTCTGTTTCCACATTTGCCTGTGACTGTGTATGTGACGCTTATCAACTGATTTTTCTCTCTGGGCCAGAGGTGGTGAAACAGTATCATACAACAAGATCAGTAGATGTCTACTGATTTAAAGTATAAGGATCTCTCAGTCATATTTTCTCTACATTGATTTATTTCTCACTATAAATAAGCTTCAAAATATAAGATAATTGGATTTTGAAATAATCAAAAATTTTTCCTGTTCAGAAAATGAACATCCAATATACTTCGACAGCTTTGACATTTTTAACAAATGGAAATTAGATGAAATCAACTCTGTCAACTCATGTATTCTGATCAAAAAAAAATAAAAGAAATAAAAGTTTACCTGCTAAATTGCTTGCAACAACCTATTTGTCTCCATCGAAGGCAGTTAGCTTTACTAACTGGTGAACATATATCCCGCTTGAAATTTAGTTGTTTCAATACACTTGCATTGAAAACCCATGCAGAGGCTAGAATAGGAATATCTGCACCAGCCTCCCACCTGCGTCCTCCCAGATTTCTTCCCTGGTAGACAGCCACATAAAGAGCAGTTGTCAGCATTGCAATCACTATGTCTAATCCTGTTTGGGGTGGGTCTAGCTCTTTGGCTCCAGCTTGGAGGGATGAGCAAATTCCATGTGGGACACAGGTGTCAGGTGAAGGAGGCCTCACCTAAGCAAGGTCTGATGGGTGTGGCACAGGCCTGGGTACCTCCACCCAGAGCTCCTCCAATGGGCCCTGAGGCACAGCAGCCCCAGAGGAAGATACGGTGTGGGGGAAAGAGGGGCTGGCGTCAGGCTCAGCTGCCCCCATATTCAGTGTGCGGTTGTCCCTTTTCTGTACACAACAGCATTGGAAAGCTTTTGGTGGGGTTGCCCTCCCACTTCTGTTCACTCTACTTTGTCTGAGCCATCTGCCTAAGTGCTGGTCATAGTACCCTAATTCCTCCTGTAATCTCTTTTTGCACTAAGCCTAAATACTTCCATATCACCTGCAAGCAACCCCTCTATCTGCACGGGGTGAGAAACGACCAGGCTGCATCACAGCTGCAGGTGCCATGATGAAATTTGACCACATCTTCACCACGGGACAACAGATCGGTGCGTGCAGTGCTGTGAAGCCATGGGGAGGGGGGTGACAAGCATCACTCCCGGCCTCCCAAACACTTGTTGCTCGAGAAGTCATCTCCCCTAGGTATGAATTCAGAGGTTTTGAGACCCAGGCGGATTCCGTGTTTGATTGTCCCCTCTCCCTCCCTGTGTGGTATCCATGTCTTCTCTATTTACAGTGGTGTACATGATGAAAGCATCCCTGATTTGGAGTGAGATGTTTCGGTCCAGAGCATTCAGAAACTCACAACTTCTTTTGTTTGTTTTGCCTACCTCTTTGATCAGCTGCAGTCACAAGCTCCCATGTGAATCTTCTCGAATCAGCAAGTGAGCGAATGTGCCTCAGAGACTGTCATGTTCAGGAGAAGGATGTAATTCCAGCTGAATGAGACCAATTTTACTGTCACCTTTTATTAAAGGCAGAAATCAAAACTTGTGCAGGAAACACAGGTAAGCTATACCATGCTGAAAGTGCTTTTTTACATACATGCACAATTTTGCTACATGTAGAAATACAGAGATATACCTCTACAGCAGCTTATCATAAGATGTAGACATGAAATGTCTTTTTTAACTAGTCAGTTCTATTCATGATTTAAAGACAGTTATATATTCATGACCTCGTTAATTTAACAGGTTAACTGCAAGAGAAAAATGTTTTTAATTTCATCTAATCATGAATACCTCTGGTTACTCATCTAGTGACAGGAAAGGAATTGCATTATTTTCATTTAAAGATGAGGGTTTCGATGCACTCTGACAGAACATAGCTAGTATTGTCACACTGAAACCATTATTACCACATATTTTTCCAGTCTGCATTTCCATAACTGACAGCTCCGAGACAACCCATATAAAGAGCAGTCATAAATAATAGCCCCAGTAAGGGTATATATACTGTGCTATCACTGTCCTTTGTTAGTGGAGTATTCAGTCTTTTATGAACCAGTAGAATAAAAATACTTTTACCTGTTGACTGAAGGCTTAATATTTTTTAGAAGTGCCAATATTTCATTGTTCATGAAAGCCAGCTGCACGTGCTTCACACTTCCCTAACGCCTACACTGTGTTTTCCGAGTGGTTAAAAGGACAGAGGGAAGAAACAGAGACAAGTTCCCATGTACCGAGCTTCCCTTCATCCGGCTAGATGAAAAGGCACACTGATAGATGGTGAAATATAGTTCTCGTAAAATTTTTAACAAGGAAGGCAGGAGATGCAATAGCTTTTAGACTACACTTTAACCTAACTTAGAAGCAAAATGAATAGCGCATTACTGAAGCAGAAAGAGGAAAGAAAATGCAAATCCCCAAAACCCCTGGATAATTAGTAACTCACCCAGCTCTGCACTCTTTCTAAATGTTGCATTAAATATGTACATGGAATTCTGATTAACCGTTAGATTGCTGCCAACATTTTTCTCCATTGGTATTGGCTTTGGACAGATTTCTGTCATGGAAAAAATGTTTCACATATCAAATATCAGTCTCTGCTATTGTAATTTTCTGCAGTTATCCTAAATTGAGTGACTCCAAACTGACTTTGCTACGTGAAAAAATATGACCTCAAAGCGTGTCTAATGGTATTTTGATAGCAGGAAAACACAAAACTTAGAAATACAAGCAGTAGACTTTCAACTGTAAAGGCAATAGAGCAAGTACCACCATTTGTGTATGGGAAAATCAGTCATTAAGTGTCAGCAGACACCCGTTTTGCCAAGGGAGCTGTTCCAGATATATCACAGTTGTTTTGTTTTGGGTTTTTTTTTAATATACTATTGATTTTCTAAACAGTTGAGTATGGTTTATAATAGCAATAACCTGCATGAAGCCAGCCATTACACGGGATAATACCTAGTTTATAGAACATTAGCTTTTGCCTCTAGTAGTTAACTGAGAAACTAGATTGAAAGTGGGGGGGTGTTAGCTTTTGTTTATTTCTTTCTTTTGTTATTAGTAATGAGTGACATTAAGGTGAATGTTATTGCATATTTTTGGGTGTTTTTGGAGTGGGGAAGAGATCTGAATGACCAACCATCCCCTTCTTTTCTTTTAAGGCATTAACTAACCATTAGTTATGTGGCTGGATCACATACAGGCTGCATTTCATCAACTTATTTAAGCATGTGTTTACTCCCCACTGGAATTACATGCACTGAAAATTAAACACTCATTTAAGGGCTTTGGCTGAATGAGGCTGTTTAAAAGAGCTTTGGTTCCTAAACGAGAGGTGGCAAGGGATTGTTTGTATGTATCCTAACTTGAAAATTGGAACCTGGTCTTCATGTTTTTTCCTAAAGCAAGTAGAATACTGGTGTCCTGGTTTGGCCTAAACCAGGCCGATTTTCCTTTCAGTGATTTTTACTTTCAGCTAAGTCTCCTCTAAGTAACTGCATTTTCTGAAACTAACTGCATGTTTTTGCAGACAGTGTCTGCTTTCAGGACTGATAACGCTCGAAGTTTGTAGTTATCACTGAGGCACCGGTAGGGATGTTGTGCAGAAAGGCTCTTGCTGTACTTATTCTTGAGAGAAACCAAGGTCACTGCTGAATTCCTCATTGCTTACGAGTGAAGAGCCGAAGGGGGGTCGCAGCTGCAGAGGGGAGCGGACAGGGCAGGTGACCCAAAATTGACCAACGAGGGTATTCCATCCCATACACGTCATTCTCGGTATAAAGAGGGGGGATCACGAGGGTCTCGCTCTCTTTCTGCTGTGGCCGGTGTCCAGGGAGGACTCCGTCTGTTTTCCTGCTGCCCCCGATCCCGAACCGTGCGTTCCTGAATCCAGCTCTCGACCGTCGCTAGGCCCAGGCTGGGCCTTCCCGGAGCCTGCGCTGCAGTGCCGGTGGTGACGTGGCTGACTTCAGGGGAGCTCAATCTTGGTTTTGTATATATATTTGTATATATTTGATTATTTCTATTATTATTATTATACTTTTTTTTCATTATTATAGTTTATTAAAACTGTTTTAATTTTCCAACCCAGAAGTCTCTCTCCCTTTTCCCTTTCCCTTTCCCTCTGGGGGGAGGCGGGGGGGATAACAGAGGGCATCTGCCGCAGGTTTAATCGCCAGCCCAGCTTTAAACCGTGACAGATTTATTGGCGCCCAACGTGGGGCTCGAGAGAAGCTCCGACAGGTTGCTCTGATAAGTCGAATCCCAGCTCCAGTGGGAGGAGACCCGGAGAGCTCAGCCAAGAGAGTATCAGATTTCTTCCTTTGAGATTTACGAGGGGTTGGAAATTAAAACAGATAGCTAAGATGATAATGTTATTTGTGAGCCTTGTGTTACCTCTTTTCTTTATAAAGCTTGTTTTAGAGTTATGTGTAATGATACCTTACTTGCCGTATGCGCTGTGTGTTAGTGCTTTCATGTGGTTTAACAGGGCATGCTGGTCGAAATGTGTCTTTTTGGTATGGGTTTTGATACTGATTTATGTCATGATAAACCGGGCAGTTATTATTCCGATCTCTTATCTCTATGATACAATGATGGGCAGCTTTAATCGCGAATCCGTAGCTGCGCACACCGGGCGTCTTTTAACTGATTTTGATAGTATCTGCTCCTTTTTTGCCAAGCTGATTCCTGCAAAATTCGAACAGGGCATGTCGTTATTTTCGTGTGTCCTGAATGCATTACTGGTGTGCTATGTGATTAGATGTCAGTGCAGCAACAGCGGGAGGTATCATGCTGCCCCTGTAACCAGGAGAAAACACCGAAAGAAATCAGTTAGTAAAGTGAAGGATGATGACTCAGAGGCTTCTAAGGCAGAGCCAGCACGGGACCCAGGTGAGGGCCCTTCTCAGTCAGAGTCAGGGCCTGACACAGAGGGGGGTTTCCTTGATCGTCTTTTTAAAGAAGGCCCATTACACAAGAAGGACAAGAAAGGTCCTTCTAAAGCAGAACAATCACAGGAGGACTTGGACTCGGAAGTAGAGATAACCTACCACTCCTTATCCCTGAAAGAACTGCGAAATATAAGAAAAGATTTTAGTCGTTATGACGGTGAGCCAATAATTACCTGGTTGCTCCGATGGTGGGATAATGGGGCAGATAGCATAGAATTGGATGGCAGAGAAGCCAGACAGTTGGGATCCCTGTCCAGAGATGGTGGTATTGATAAGATGCTTCCAAGAAGGTCGAACAGTATCAGTCTCTGGAGGCGACTCTTGTCAGCTGTAAAGAGCAGGTATCCCTATAAAGATGATGTTATGAGCCACCTAAGTAAATGGACCACTATAGAAAAAGGTATTAACTACCTTAGACAACTAGCTGTGCAAGAGATCATTTATAAACACCCTCAGGACATTGTAGATCCTGTAAATCCTGATGAAGTGGAATGCAACCGATCCATGTTCCGGAAGGTTGTGAAGAGTGCTCCACCGACACATGCCCATACATTGTCAATATTAGTCTGGGGAGAAGATGCTATGGCACGACCTAGTGTGGGCGAAATGGCTAACTATATGCGACAGTATGAAGATAGTATTTCTTCCCCACTGCAGGCCCGTGTCTCGGCTGTGGAAAAACTGACTAAGGAGAACAAGGACTCATTGAAACAACTGTCAGACAAACTGTCCAGGATTGAGAATAAACTTGACTCTCTACCTACACAGGCCCGCGTTGCAGCCTTTAGGAGGCAACGCCCTCCTACTGGACCGGCTCAAAGGAAACGGAACACGTCACGAGGTATCCTGTGGTTTACCCTGCGTGATTATGGGGAGGACATGAACAGATGGCATGGACAACCTACCAGTACCCTACAGGCACGAGTACGTGAGTTGCAAGCTAACAGAAATACCAGAGAGAATTTTTCTAGGAGGATGGCTGCTCCAGTTACCAATGAGCAGGACCCCAGTCAGGGTAGATGGGCCTCAAATCCTTTTTTTCCAAGAGTGAATAGGGGAAATGAAGGTCCAATCCCCGTGAGCAGCACGAATCCAATCTTTAATTAGAGGGGCCCTGCCTCTAGCCAGGAGGAGGAGAGGGATAACCGGATTTATTGGACTGTGTGGATTCGATGGCCTGGCACATTAGAACCACAAAAGTATCGAGCCCTGGTAGACACTGGTGCACAGTGCACCCTCATGCCATCGAATCATAAAGGGACAGAATCTGTCAGTATCTCGGGCATAACAGGGGGATCTCAAGAGTTATCTGTATTGGAGGCCGAAGTGAGCCTAACTGAAAATGAATGGAAAAAGCACCCCATTGTGACTGGTCCAGATGCTCCGTGCATCCTTGGCATAGACTACCTTAAGAAAGGGTATTTTAAGGACCCAAAAGGATATAGATGGGCCTTTGGTGTAGCAGCTGTAGAGACTGAGGACATTAAACAGCTGTCTACCTTGCCTGGCCTCTCAGAGGATCCTTCTGTTGTGGGGTTGCTGAAAGTTGAAGAACAACAGGTGCCAATTGCTACTGCCACGGTGCACCGACGACAATATCGCACCAATCGAGACTCCCTGATCCCCATTCATAAACTGATTAGACAATTAGAAAATCAAGGAGTGATTACCAAGACTCGCTCACCCTTTAATAGTCCTATATGGCCAGTGCAAAAGTCTGATGGAGAATGGAGATTAACTGTGGACTATCGTGGCTTAAATGAAGTTAAGCCACCGTTGAGTGCTGCCGTGCCAGACGTGCTAGAACTTCAATACGAACTGGAGTCAAAGGCAGCCAAGTGGTACGCCACTATAGACATTGCTAATGCATTTTTCTCTATTCCCTTGGCACCAAAGTGCAGGCCACAGTTTGCTTTTACCTGGAGAGGTATCCAGTACACCTGGAATCGACTGCCCCAGGGGTGGAAACACAGTCCTACTATTTGCCACGGACTGATCCAGACTGCACTAGAAGAGGGTGGAGCTCCAGAACATTTGCAATATATTGATGACATCATTGTATGGGGTGATACAGCAGCAGAAGTTTTTGACAAAGGGGAGAAAATAATTCAAATTCTTCTGCAAGCTGGTTTTGCCATAAAAAGAGGCAAGGTCAAGGGGCCTGCCCGGGAGATCCAGTTTTTAGGGATTAAATGGCAAGATGGGCGTCGCCAGATCCCGATAGAGGTGATCAACAAAATAACAGCTATGTCCCCACCAACTAACAAAAAGGAAACACAAGCCTTCTTAGGTGTTGTGGGTTTCTGGAGAATGCATATTCCAGATTACAGCCAGATTGTACGCCCTCTTTATCAGGTGACCAGAAAGAAAAATGATTTTCAGTGGGGCCCTGAACAACAACAGGCTTTTGAACAGATTAAACAAGAAATTGTGCATGCAGTAGCCCTTAGACCAGTCCGTATGGGACAAGATGTTAAAAATGTGTTCTACACCTCAGCTGGGGACAATGGTCCTACCTGGAGCCTCTGGCAGAAAGTGCCAGGGGAGACTCGAGGTCGACCCCTAGGATTTTGGAGTCGAGGATACAAGGGCTCTGAGGCCAATTACACCCCAACTGAAAAAGAGATACTGGCAGCATATGAAGGAGTTAGAGCTGCCTCAGAGGTAATTGGTACTGAAGCACAACTTCTCCTGGCACCCCGATTACCAGTACTAGGCTGGATGTTCAAGGGTAAGGTTCCTACTACTCATCATGCAACTGATGCTACATGGAGTAAATGGATTGCATTAATTACACAGAGGGCTCGAATAGGAAACCCTAATCGCCCAGGAATCTTAGAAGTGATCATGGACTGGCCAGAAGGCAAAGACTTCGGAATGCCACCAGAAAAGGAGGTGACACGTGCTGAAGAAGCCCCACCATATAATGAACTACCAGAGGATGAGAAGCAGTACGTCCTGTTCACCGATGGATCCTGCCGTCTTGTAGGAAAGCATTGGAAGTGGAAAGCTGCTGTATGGAGTCCTATACGACGAGTCACAGAAGCCACAGAAGGACAAGGTGAATCAAGTCAATTTGCAGAGGTAAAAGCCATCCAGCTGGCTTTAGACATTGCTGAACGAGAAAAGTGGCCAAGGCTGTATCTTTATACCGACTCATGGATGGTAGCAAATGCCTTGTGGGGGTGGTTAAAGCAGTGGAAGCGAAGCAACTGGCAGCGTAAAGGTAAACCTATTTGGGCTGTTGAACTGTGGCAAGATATTGCTGCTCGGCTAGAGAAACTAGTCGTGAAGGTACGTCATGTAGATGCTCACGTACCTAAAAGTTGGGCAACTGAGGAACATCGAAACAACCAACAAGCAGATCAGGCTGCTAAAGTGTTCCAAATAGATTTGGACTGGGAACATAAAGGTGAACTATTTTTAGCTCGGTGGGCTCATGACACTTCAGGTCATCAAGGGAGAGATGCAACATACAGATGGGCTCGTGACCGAGGGGTGGACTTAACTATGGACTCTATTGCACAGGTTATCCATGATTGTGAAACATGCGCCGCAATTAAGCAAGCCAAATGGTTAAAACCTTTGTGGTATGGGGGGCGGTGGTTGAAATATAAATATGGGGAGGCCTGGCAAATTGACTACATCACACTCCCTCAGACCCGCCAGGGTAAACGTTATGTACTTACCATGGTGGAGGCGACCACCGGATGGCTGGAAACATACTCTGTGCCCCATGCCACTGCCCGGAACACTATCCTGGGCCTCGAGAAGCAAATCTTGTGGCGACACGGCACGCCAGAGAGAATTGAGTCGGATAACGGTACTCATTTCAAAAACAGTCTCATAGATAACTGGGCCAAAGAGCATGGCATTGAATGGGTATATCACATCCCCTATCATGCACCAGCCTCTGGGAAAGTTGAACGGTATAATGGGCTGTTAAAAACTACCCTAAAAGCAATGGGGGGTGGAACCTTTAAAAACTGGGATAAGCATTTGGCACAAGCTACCTGGTTAGTTAACACCAGAGGATCTATCAACCGAGCTGGCCCTGCTCAGTCAGACCTTTTACATACAATAGAAGGGGATAAAGTCCCTGTGGTGCATGAAAGGAATCTGTTGGGAAAAACTGTCTGGGTTCTTCCTGCTACGGGCAAAGGTAAACCCATTCATGGGATTGCTTTTGCTCAAGGACCTGGATGTACTTGGTGGGTGATGCTGCAGGATGGTGGAGTCCGATGTGTCCCTGAAGGTGATCTGATCTTGGGTGAGAATACTTAATTCTGAACTGCATGATGTTAATTGCTGCATAATACTAACAGTGTTCATAAGTGTCTTTCAGGTTGAAGCAGTGGTGATGAGACCAGAGCTAGCTGCAAGTGGCGTCCAGTAACCTCCTCGAGACTGACATCTTTAACCTGCAACCCGTGGGCACGAACTGTGACAAAGCTCATATCATCTCTCCTACCCTGGGAGACTCCTAGCCAGATGGAAACCCACAATCCTGAACTAAATGAACTTGATGAACTTTTTTTTTTTTGTATAGAGATGAATCATAAACTAATGTTATCTGTATATATTTTAAAATGAAAAGTTAGTGGTGATCTGAGTATGACGTGAATGGTATGGAATAAGGGGTGGAATGTCCTGGTTTGGCCTAAACCAGGCCGATTTTCCTTTCAGTGATTTTTACTTTCAGCTAAGTCTCCTCTAAGTAACTGCATTTTCTGAAACTAACTGCATGTTTTTGCAGACAGTGTCTGCTTCCAGGACTGATAACACTCGAAGTTTGTAGTTATCACTGAGGCACCGGTAGGGATGTTGTGCAGAAAGGCTCTTGCTGTACTTATTCTTGAGAGAAACCAAGGTCACTGCTGAATTCCTCATTGCTTACGAGTGAAGAGCCGAAGGGGGGTCGCAGCTGCAGAGGGGAGCGGACAGGGCAGGTGACCCAAAATTGACCAACGAGGGTATTCCATCCCATACACGTCATTCTCGGTATAAAGGGGGGGGATCACGAGGGTCTCGCTCTCTTTCTGCTATGGCCGGTGTCCAGGGAGGACTCCGTCTGTTTTCCTGCTGCCCCCGATCCCGATCCGTGCGTTCCTGAATCCAGCTCTCGACCGTCGCTAGGCCCAGGCTGGGCCTTCCCGGAGCCTGCGCTGCAGTGCCGGTGGTGACGTGGCTGACTTCAGGGGAGCTCAATCTTGGTTTTGTATATATATTTGTATATATTTGATTATTTCTATTATTATTATTATACTTTTTTTTCATTATTATAGTTTATTAAAACTGTTTTAATTTTCCAACCCAGAAGTCTCTCTCCCTTTTCCCTTTCCCTTTCCCTCTGGGGGAGGCGGGGGGGATAACAGAGGGCATCTGCCGCAGGTTTAATCGCCAGCCCAGCTTTAAACCGTGACAGATTTATTGGCGCCCAACGTGGGGCTCGAGAGAAGCTCCGACAGGTTGCTCTGATAAGTCGAATCCCAGCTCCAGTGGGAGGAGACCCGGAGAGCTCAGCCAAGAGAGTATCAGATTTCTTCCTTTGAGATTTACGAGGGGTTGGAAATTAAAACAGATAGCTAAGATGATAATGTTATTTGTGAGCCTTGTGTTACCTCTTTTCTTTATAAAGCTTGTTTTAGAGTTATGTGTAATGATACCTTACTTGCCGTATGCGCTGTGTGTTAGTGCTTTCATGTGGTTTAACAGGGCATGCTGGTCGAAATGTGTCTTTTTGGTATGGGTTTTGATACTGATTTATGTCATGATAAACCGGGCAGTTATTATTCCGATCTCTTATCTCTATGATACAATGATGGGCAGCTTTAATCGCGAATCCGTAGCTGCGCACACCGGGCGTCTTTTAACTGATTTTGATAGTATCTGCTCCTTTTTTGCCAAGCTGATTCCTGCAAAATTCGAACAGGGCATGTCGTTATTTTCGTGTGTCCTGAATGCATTACTGGTGTGCTATGTGATTAGATGTCAGTGCAGCAACAGCGGGAGGTATCATGCTGCCCCTGTAACCAGGAGAAAACACCGAAAGAAATCAGTTAGTAAAGTGAAGGATGATGACTCAGAGGCTTCTAAGGCAGAGCCAGCACGGGACCCAGGTGAGGGCCCTTCTCAGTCAGAGTCAGGGCCTGACACAGAGGGGGGTTTCCTTGATCGTCTTTTTAAAGAAGGCCCATTACACAAGAAGGACAAGAAAGGTCCTTCTAAAGCAGAACAATCACAGGAGGACTTGGACTCGGAAGTAGAGATAACCTACCACTCCTTATCCCTGAAAGAACTGCGAAATATAAGAAAAGATTTTAGTCGTTATGACGGTGAGCCAATAATTACCTGGTTGCTCCGATGGTGGGATAATGGGGCAGATAGCATAGAATTGGATGGCAGAGAAGCCAGACAGTTGGGATCCCTGTCCAGAGATGGTGGTATTGATAAGATGCTTCCAAGAAGGTCGAACAGTATCAGTCTCTGGAGGCGACTCTTGTCAGCTGTAAAGAGCAGGTATCCCTATAAAGATGATGTTATGAGCCACCTAAGTAAATGGACCACTATAGAAAAAGGTATTAACTACCTTAGACAACTAGCTGTGCAAGAGATCATTTATAAACACCCTCAGGACATTGTAGATCCTGTAAATCCTGATGAAGTGGAATGCAACCGATCCATGTTCCGGAAGGTTGTGAAGAGTGCTCCACCGACACATGCCCATACATTGTCAATATTAGTCTGGGGAGAAGATGCTATGGCACGACCTAGTGTGGGCGAAATGGCTAACTATATGCGACAGTATGAAGATAGTATTTCTTCCCCACTGCAGGCCCGTGTCTCGGCTGTGGAAAAACTGACTAAGGAGAACAAGGACTCATTGAAACAACTGTCAGACAAACTGTCCAGGATTGAGAATAAACTTGACTCTCTACCTACACAGGCCCGCGTTGCAGCCTTTAGGAGGCAACGCCCTCCTACTGGACCGGCTCAAAGGAAACGGAACACGTCACGAGGTATCCTGTGGTTTACCCTGCGTGATTATGGGGAGGACATGAACAGATGGCATGGACAACCTACCAGTACCCTACAGGCACGAGTACGTGAGTTGCAAGCTAACAGAAATACCAGAGAGAATTTTTCTAGGAGGATGGCTGCTCCAGTTACCAATGAGCAGGACCCCAGTCAGGGTAGATGGGCCTCAAATCCTTTTTTTCCAAGAGTGAATAGGGGAAATGAAGGTCCAATCCCCGTGAGCAGCACGAATCCAATCTTTAATTAGAGGGGCCCTGCCTCTAGCCAGGAGGAGGAGAGGGATAACCGGATTTATTGGACTGTGTGGATTCGATGGCCTGGCACATTAGAACCACAAAAGTATCGAGCCCTGGTAGACACTGGTGCACAGTGCACCCTCATGCCATCGAATCATAAAGGGACAGAATCTGTCAGTATCTCGGGCATAACAGGGGGATCTCAAGAGTTATCTGTATTGGAGGCCGAAGTGAGCCTAACTGAAAATGAATGGAAAAAGCACCCCATTGTGACTGGTCCAGATGCTCCGTGCATCCTTGGCATAGACTACCTTAAGAAAGGGTATTTTAAGGACCCAAAAGGATATAGATGGGCCTTTGGTGTAGCAGCTGTAGAGACTGAGGACATTAAACAGCTGTCTACCTTGCCTGGCCTCTCAGAGGATCCTTCTGTTGTGGGGTTGCTGAAAGTTGAAGAACAACAGGTGCCAATTGCTACTGCCACGGTGCACCGACGACAATATCGCACCAATCGAGACTCCCTGATCCCCATTCATAAACTGATTAGACAATTAGAAAATCAAGGAGTGATTACCAAGACTCGCTCACCCTTTAATAGTCCTATATGGCCAGTGCAAAAGTCTGATGGAGAATGGAGATTAACTGTGGACTATCGTGGCTTAAATGAAGTTAAGCCACCGTTGAGTGCTGCCGTGCCAGACGTGCTAGAACTTCAATACGAACTGGAGTCAAAGGCAGCCAAGTGGTACGCCACTATAGACATTGCTAATGCATTTTTCTCTATTCCCTTGGCACCAAAGTGCAGGCCACAGTTTGCTTTTACCTGGAGAGGTATCCAGTACACCTGGAATCGACTGCCCCAGGGGTGGAAACACAGTCCTACTATTTGCCACGGACTGATCCAGACTGCACTAGAAGAGGGTGGAGCTCCAGAACATTTGCAATATATTGATGACATCATTGTATGGGGTGATACAGCAGCAGAAGTTTTTGACAAAGGGGAGAAAATAATTCAAATTCTTCTGCAAGCTGGTTTTGCCATAAAAAGAGGCAAGGTCAAGGGACCTGCCCGGGAGATCCAGTTTTTAGGGATTAAATGGCAAGATGGGCGTCGCCAGATCCCGATAGAGGTGATCAACAAAATAACAGCTATGTCCCCACCAACTAACAAAAAGGAAACACAAGCCTTCTTAGGTGTTGTGGGTTTCTGGAGAATGCATATTCCAGATTACAGCCAGATTGTACGCCCTCTTTATCAGGTGACCAGAAAGAAAAATGATTTTCAGTGGGGCCCTGAACAACAACAGGCTTTTGAACAGATTAAACAAGAAATTGTGCATGCAGTAGCCCTTGGACCAGTCCGTATGGGACAAGATGTTAAAAATGTGTTCTACACCTCAGCTGGGGACAATGGTCCTACCTGGAGCCTCTGGCAGAAAGTGCCAGGGGAGACTCGAGGTCGACCCCTAGGATTTTGGAGTCGAGGATACAAGGGCTCTGAGGCCAATTACACCCCAACTGAAAAAGAGATACTGGCAGCATATGAAGGAGTTAGAGCTGCCTCAGAGGTAATTGGTACTGAAGCACAACTTCTCCTGGCACCCCGATTACCAGTACTAGGCTGGATGTTCAAGGGTAAGGTTCCTACTACTCATCATGCAACTGATGCTACATGGAGTAAATGGATTGCATTAATTACACAGAGGGCTCGAATAGGAAACCCTAATCGCCCAGGAATCTTAGAAGTGATCATGGACTGGCCAGAAGGCAAAGACTTCGGAATGCCACCAGAAAAGGAGGTGACACGTGCTGAAGAAGCCCCACCATATAATGAACTACCAGAGGATGAGAAGCAGTACGTCCTGTTCACCGATGGATCCTGCCGTCTTGTAGGAAAGCATTGGAAGTGGAAAGCTGCTGTATGGAGTCCTATACGACGAGTCACAGAAGCCACAGAAGGACAAGGTGAATCAAGTCAATTTGCAGAGGTAAAAGCCATCCAGCTGGCTTTAGACATTGCTGAACGAGAAAAGTGGCCAAGGCTGTATCTTTATACCGACTCATGGATGGTAGCAAATGCCTTGTGGGGGTGGTTAAAGCAGTGGAAGCGAAGCAACTGGCAGCGTAAAGGTAAACCTATTTGGGCTGTTGAACTGTGGCAAGATATTGCTGCTCGGCTAGAGAAACTAGTCGTGAAGGTACGTCATGTAGATGCTCACGTACCTAAAAGTTGGGCAACTGAGGAACATCGAAACAACCAACAAGCAGATCAGGCTGCTAAAGTGTTCCAAATAGATTTGGACTGGGAACATAAAGGTGAACTATTTTTAGCTCGGTGGGCTCATGACACTTCAGGTCATCAAGGGAGAGATGCAACATACAGATGGGCTCGTGACCGAGGGGTGGACTTAACTATGGACTCTATTGCACAGGTTATCCATGATTGTGAAACATGCGCCGCAATTAAGCAAGCCAAATGGTTAAAACCTTTGTGGTATGGGGGGCGGTGGTTGAAATATAAATATGGGGAGGCCTGGCAAATTGACTACATCACACTCCCTCAGACCCGCCAGGGTAAACGTTATGTACTTACCATGGTGGAGGCGACCACCGGATGGCTGGAAACATACTCTGTGCCCCATGCCACTGCCCGGAACACTATCCTGGGCCTCGAGAAGCAAATCTTGTGGCGACACGGCACGCCAGAGAGAATTGAGTCGGATAACGGTACTCATTTCAAAAACAGTCTCATAGATAACTGGGCCAAAGAGCATGGCATTGAATGGGTATATCACATCCCCTATCATGCACCAGCCTCTGGGAAAGTTGAACGGTATAATGGGCTGTTAAAAACTACCCTAAAAGCAATGGGGGGTGGAACCTTTAAAAACTGGGATAAGCATTTGGCACAAGCTACCTGGTTAGTTAACACCAGAGGATCTATCAACCGAGCTGGCCCTGCTCAGTCAGACCTTTTACATACAATAGAAGGGGATAAAGTCCCTGTGGTGCATGAAAGGAATCTGTTGGGAAAAACTGTCTGGGTTCTTCCTGCTACGGGCAAAGGTAAACCCATTCATGGGATTGCTTTTGCTCAAGGACCTGGATGTACTTGGTGGGTGATGCTGCAGGATGGTGGAGTCCGATGTGTCCCTGAAGGTGATCTGATCTTGGGTGAGAATACTTAATTCTGAACTGCATGATGTTAATTGCTGCATAATACTAACAGTGTTCATAAGTGTCTTTCAGGTTGAAGCAGTGGTGATGAGACCGGAGCTAGCTGCAAGTGGCGTCCAGTAACCTCCTCGAGACTGACATCTTTAACCTGCAACCCGTGGGCACGAACTGTGACAAAGCTCATATCATCTCTCCTACCCTGGGAGACTCCTAGCCAGATGGAAACCCACAATCCTGAACTAAATGAACTTGATGAACTTTTTTTTTTTTGTATAGAGATGAATCATAAACTAATGTTATCTGTATATATTTTAAAATGAAAAGTTAGTGGTGATCTGAGTATGACGTGAATGGTATGGAATAAGGGGTGGAATGTCCTGGTTTGGCCTAAACCAGGCCGATTTTCCTTTCAGTGATTTTTACTTTCAGCTAAGTCTCCTCTAAGTAACTGCATTTTCTGAAACTAACTGCATGTTTTTGCAGACAGTGTCTGCTTCCAGGACTGATAACACTCGAAGTTTGTAGTTATCACTGAGGCACCGGTAGGGATGTTGTGCAGAAAGGCTCTTGCTGTACTTATTCTTGAGAGAAACCAAGGTCACTGCTGAATTCCTCATTGCTTACGAGTGAAGAGCCGAAGGGGGGTCGCAGCTGCAGAGGGGAGCGGACAGGGCAGGTGACCCAAAATTGACCAACGAGGGTATTCCATCCCATACACGTCATTCTCGGTATAAAGGGGGGGGATCACGAGGGTCTCGCTCTCTTTCTGCTATGGCCGGTGTCCAGGGAGGACTCCGTCTGTTTTCCTGCTGCCCCCGATCCCGATCCGTGCGTTCCTGAATCCAGCTCTCGACCGTCGCTAGGCCCAGGCTGGGCCTTCCCGGAGCCTGCGCTGCAGTGCCGGTGGTGACGTGGCTGACTTCAGGGGAGCTCAATCTTGGTTTTGTATATATATTTGTATATATTTGATTATTTCTATTATTATTATTATACTTTTTTTTCATTATTATAGTTTATTAAAACTGTTTTAATTTTCCAACCCAGAAGTCTCTCTCCCTTTTCCCTTTCCCTTTCCCTCTGGGGGGAGGCGGGGGGGATAACAGAGGGCATCTGCCGCAGGTTTAATCGCCAGCTCAGCTTTAAACCGCGACAACTGGCCAATTTATCACGTGCGTTAGACGTGAATAATTTGGGGTTGTATTCAATTGTGATATTATTAAGAAGCCTTAAGAAAGTTATTCCTACCCTATCAAAGGAGATATGAATGTTAAAAACTGCGAACTACACAAATTATTACAAAAGCATATTTCAAGTGTACCTCACTGGAGGCTGTTGCTGTCATCTTCTCATGCACTGATATCTGCCCTGCAGCACTATTTACTGGCTCCATTTCTCTTTCTCTCTTTTATCTATTTTTTTAACATTCTTTTTAATAAGCATATTGCTTTTCAACACATTTAGCATGCAAGTTTAGTGAAATGGTCATGTTAGTTATAGACGGTTGTAGCTAATGTATTATTATTCATCTTGTTACAGAGAGTGGAAGTCAATATTTTTTTAATCCTGTAACCACAAGACTATTTATGCCGTGGTATCATCTCTT
The DNA here is from genome assembly GCF_013368605.1 of Nyctibius grandis. Lineage (NCBI taxonomy): Eukaryota > Metazoa > Chordata > Aves > Nyctibiiformes > Nyctibiidae > Nyctibius > Nyctibius grandis. The sequence continues at coordinate 29,779,649 of NC_090659.1, forward strand.
GTACTGCATCGTAATCCATTTCCACAGAGGTTTTTAGTCTTCCAGAATAATTTTGTTGGTTTATCTCCCTATTGGCTGTTTCATTTCAATATATATATGCTAGTGTTAATAGTTTTAACAAAACATATCCAGTCATTATACACAACATAGCAAAATGTCATATTCCTCTTTTGTTTGAAATACGTTCAAGTCGACAGATAGTTACTTACAGGTACAGACTGTGAAAATCTCCAGGCTGGGATATGCTCTGATCCGTAGATATGAATTACTACAATAGTAATAAAGATCATTTGCAAAAATTTGGTTTCTGCACTTCAGTCTGAGGTGCTTGTTTCAGACCTCTAAGCTCATTTGCTTTTAATCTGTACCTGTAAAAATCTATATGTTTAAGGGAGGAATTATTCATAGAGCAGGCTGTTCTTTTTCTTAGAAGCCTGAAAATTGAAATATCATCAGCCATACAATTCTCAGCATTTACAAAATTGAAATATATCATGTGTTGTTTTGCATGAGAACTGGTTTTGGGGGGGATTTTTGTTTTTGTTTTCACCTGAGTGCATGATATGCACAAGGTATGGCTTCACTAAGGGCAAATCATGCCTGACAAATTTGGTGGCCTCCTACGATGGGGTTACAGCACTGGTGGAAGAGCAACTGATGTCACCTACCTCGACTTGTGCAAAGCATTTCACGCTGTCCCACGCTACTTCCTTGTCTCTAAATTGGAGAGACATGGACTTGATGGATGGACCACTTGGTGGAAAAAGAACTGGCTGGATCGTCGCACTCAAAGAGTTACAGTCAAAGCATTACTTGGCTTGATTTCCAAGTGAACACCAGTGAGGAGTGGCATTCCTCAGGGGTCTGTATTGGGATCGGTCCTGTTTAACATCTTTGTTGGCAACATGGACAGTGGGTTTGAGTGCACCCTCAGCAAGTTTGCTGATGACACCAAGGTGTGTGGTGCAGTCGACACGCTGGAGAGAAGGGATGCCATCCAGAGGGACCTTCACAGGCTTGAGAGGTGGGCCTGTGTGAACCGCATGAAGTTCAACAAGGCCAAGTGCAAGGTCCAGCACGTGGGTCAGGGCAAACCCAAGCACAAATACAGGCTGGGTGGAGAATGGGTTGAGAGAAGCCCTGAGGAGAAGGACTTGGGGAGTGATGCTTGACGAGAAGCTCAACATGGCCCGGCAACGTGCACTTGCAGCCCAGAATGCCAGCTGTATCCTAGGCTGCATTAAAAGCAGCATGGCCAGCAGGTCAAGGGAGGTGATTCTCCCCATCTACTCTGCTCTTGTGAGGCTACACCTAGAGTACTGCGTCCAGCTCTGGGGCCCCCAACATAAGAAGGACATGGAGCTGTTGGAGCGAGTCCAGAGGAGGGCCATGAAGGTGATCAGAGGGCTAGAGCACCTCTCCTATGAAGACAGGCTGAGAGAGTTGGGCTGTTCAGCCTGGAGGAGAGAAGGCTGTGGGGAGACCTTCTAGCAGCCTTCCAGTACCTGAAGGGGGTCTACAGGAAAGATGGAGATGGACTTTTTACAAGGGCATGTAGTGATAGGATGAGGGGTAACAGTTTTAAACTGAAAGAGGGTAGATTTAGATTAGATATTAGGAAGAAATACTTTACTGTGAGGGTGGTGAGACACTGGAACATGTTGCCCAGAAAAGCTGTGGATGCCCCCTTGCTGGAAGTGTTCAAGGCCAGGTTGGGTGGGGCTTTGAGCAACCTGGTCTAGTGGAAAGGTGATCCTGCCTGTGGCAGGGGGGTTGGAACTAGATGATGTTTAAGGTTCCTTCCAACTGAAAACCATTCTATGTTTCTATGATTCTAAGATGCACCACCCTTGTAGATATATTGCTGAAAGAAGTATGAGGTAAAGGGGCTGTAAGCTGTTAGGCTCTGTCTATCAACTCTGGTATTTTGATTACTGTAAATTGTAATCTTCTACTTTTGGCACTATTTTTGATAACTTTTCAAGATAATTCAGTGGATTTAGAAGAGAGCTCTAGCATTCAAATAACAGCTTCAAGGTAGGTGAAATCTAAGCTCTAAATAACTTCATACTAGTTGTAGAACAGTTTATTATGACATCTCAAAAGCTATGTTTGGATGAACTTAGTGGAGCTATTAATTACTTTCTGTACTTATTACTGTTAATACCATTTCTATAAGCTTTGGAATTTAAAATGTAAATAAGATATTAAGCTGCCTAAGTATTTAAAAGATTTAAAGGAAAAAAAGCTTACATCACTGTCTAGTATTTCAGTGACCTCCAAGGGACAGATAACAGTGAAGACCAGCAAAATCAGACATTCGCTGCAAAAAAACATTAACTTGTTAATATCACATATTAACATGACATGTATCTCTCACCCTTCCAAATTCTGATTATATTTCTGGAAGCTGTAAGAATATCATGCATTTCTCCATATTTTGATTAGAATACAAATATATCTACATGTGAGCATGGTAAATTGTTGGTGGATGGATATCTTGAATTCTTTTAGACTGCAAAGTAAAAGCACAATGAGAAAGACAGGAGAGAGAAGACAACAGAAGCTATGGATTTGGAAAGAGTAGAATGCACTAAGCAAAAGTCATATAGAGATGTCTAAATCTATAAAAGTAAGCTCTGGTTAGATCAACATCACATTAGGTTTTGTTACCAGAATAGCATACATTCTATATTGAATGTTTTTTTTTAATCTATCATTTTCTTCATAAAAAGGAAAACTATCAGCTTCCATATAAACTGTCCTAAAAATAACAATAATAAAAAAAAAAGAGTAAAACTCTAGTTTAAAATTCAGCCCTGGTGCAGCAATGAACAAGTGCATATCCTGCACCCATTTACTTCAGCAGAACTTCATACATATCATGACTTCAATGGGTTTTGCCTTGTGCTGAGGTCTATTTGTATGTTCTCCATAAGAGTTTTAGCATTTAATATCTGAATACAAAGTTTTAGGCTTATTTGTCACAAAAAAAAAAGAGAAATTGCTGCATTTTTGAACCAGAGTCTTCGTGTTCATTGTTGAAAATATTTCACTATTTTTTAAACATTTATTTTTTCATTTAGTTTTGTTGTGCAGTAGAATGCATGGGAAATTTAAAACATGATCACAGGCTGCCACATGGCACGGCAAAGTACTGTTGTCCCTCTGGGCACCGTCTCCCCTTTGAACTGCCCTGTGAGCTGGATGGTAACAATATTATGGCCTCAAGAAATGGTCACTTGTAGGGAAAAAGTGGAGACTGAATTGTGACTGCACTGTCCTTTGATCCCTGCCTCTGCTCAGCTTCACAGAAGAAGAAAAGTTTGCAAGTCCACTTCTTGGCACCAGGTCTCTTCCTGACATAAAGGCTGAGCTCCCCACAGGTTGCTGGCCAGTGCTGGAGCCAGGCCTCCGACCATGCTCTCCCCCTTCCAGCACCCACCCAGGACTCAAAGGCCTCCTGCCCACGCCATTGTTCTCACATGCAGTAGAAAACACAAGGAACCAAAGGACTCTCCTTTTCCCCTTTAAGCCCATCCACAGTGTGGCAAGACTTCATTTTCCTCTGCTCCGAAGGCCAAGATGGCTTACAGTGTGGCGGCCTATGACACTGAGCTATATACAGTGGCAGCAAGTGACAAAGCTCGAAGAGCAGTCAGCAGAGCTGCTCTGTAAATCATCCTGTTCATTAGTAAATGGTTGTTAAAGAGTAACTCAGCTTGCACTTCACTTTACAGCCTCATACATCAGTCAAGCACTGCACCGCCCACTGTTGGTGCTGGATTCCCAAGTAAGGGACATCAGCATTGTCAGATTGCAAAGTTGTCCTCTTTCTCTGATGCCTCGGGGACACAAGGTTAGCAACCCCACAGTCCGACCCCTCACAACTGACTCACGGCAATATGCAAAGTAGGAAAGTCAGGCTTCTTCTAGTCAAATGGGAATTTGAAATGTGTCTGACGTTCTCCTAACCAGTCGCCGATATAAGGCATTGAAGAATGTGTGTTCTAGATCATCTACAAACTCATTCCAAAACTCATGTATGTGTTTTACATCATCAGTTCAGAAGCCTTAGCTTTCTTATCTTGATTTGGGATAGCTCAGCTTTGTGTCCTGAATGGCCTCAGTCTGATCCCTGGTTTGTTATATAGGACAGCATATGTTGCATTAAAGGGTGCTTTTCTACTATTCAAGCTGGTGTGGGCTTGGAGAATTTCTGTTGGTCAGAAGAAATATACCACCCACTGGTACATTAGTGTGTGCGCCTGGGTGGGTCTCTCTGACAGGCTCCCCTCAGTGCCTGAACTACACGGGCTAGGAGGTCCACTTGCACCTGCTGGATTTCAGCAAAAGCCTGTGTTGGGAGAACACGAATGAGCCATACTAGTAGAGATATCTTTTGTACTACAGCACATTCACTACTCACAGCATCTTCATTAGAAGCAAGTAATTCTGTGGCAATACCTCAAATGAAGTCGTAACAGCATCAGTGTTTGCATTACCTGCCTTATATGGAAAGCATGAACAGGGGAAGCTCTCCAGAACTGTGTTCACACTCGAATCAAAGGTCTCACTTCTCCTGATGTGTACCTGAAGGCTTCATCGGTACCAAGAGAAGAGCAGCCTCTTGCAATGGCTGCACTGCAGAAACATTCCATCCTAAGATTGGAGGGAAGCATTGCACAATCCAGCTAGATTAAAACAGATTAAAAGACCTATCCATTAAGTGGAAAAACAGTTGGAAGCAAATTTCAGGATAGTTCAGTAACAGCTGCAGGAATCCCTGGTTGAACAACCATGTTATGCAAATTGAACTAAACTTGTGATGGTGAACAAACAGTGCGTACACTGGAATTGGCACATGGTGCTACTATTGGGAACATGCCACCTGCTCCTGGGCTATGGTGTGGGAACTTGTATGTTCTCAGCATGCCACCACCACTTTGCAAATGCACCATGCATGTTTGGAGAAGCTTTGCTGTTGTACGGAGATGGGGACCAGGAGGTCATAAGGCAGCTAAAGACTTTCTTCAGTTGAAATCACTTGACATAAACTTCATATGAGGTGTGGACTAAATGGTCTTTTCAACTGTCAAGTCTAGGAATGGCCATGTTGAGAGGGTATTGTGCAAAAGCTTCTAGGTCTGCAGGAACTAGAGTTCTTTGTCAGGTATTCAGCTCTCCATTTCACAAGCACTGGTATCTGTCTACAGAAGTTTTTAGAGTCTTATGGACGAATGCCTTGTTCCATTTAACAGAAAATTCTAGTAAACCACTGATTTTGAAAACCTCTTGCTTCTGCTTTGAAATAGTATGATGGGAATCTAACTGAATTCTTAATTTGAAAGGAAAAGACTAAGAGATTTCAGATCTTACTTAGCTTTTTCACTTTGCAAATCAATTTTTATTCCATATATTCAAATACATATATTGTAAAATTAGGTACTTAATTGTGTTTTTAAATAGAGCTGGAATACTTATTAATTGCCACGTTTGCAGCATTTAAATTCTTTTCATCTGTCAGTATATTAAGGGAAAAAAGGAACATTCAAAGGCAGAATGGGAAAATTTTTACTGGGAATTATGTGCTTGTGTTGAGAAAACAGAATGCAATCTGAGAGTAGGGAAGACCAAGGCTGAAGTAAATTCCCTGACAAAGACCAAAAGAACTCAGTTGCAATATAGTTACCTTTCATGAAACAAAATATTGTATCTTATTGAATCTGATGCATAATACAAAAACGAGAAGATTGTTTTAGTGTCTGGATGATTACTATTCTCAGCAGCCATAAGAGAAACAGATCTTTGTATCTTGATCTCATTAAGGACACTCCAGGTTTTGCTCAGCCTTTGAGAAAGGAAATGTTTTAGGCTGCTCTGCAGTGATTGTTTGATTGTCTGCAAGGAAAGCTGCCTGATGGCCTTACAGGATCTGCATGTAGGGAGCACAAGATCTACCTGAGATTGTATCTTATGCAGGCATATAGGATATGACAGAAAATACAACAAAATGTTGGAGACTTTAAGTTAAAATCTGACCATGTAAATAAACTGATGCACATGGAGATGCATGTGAAGTTACATTTACATTTGGAAGGCCCAGGCTCAGCTATGCATTTCTGTCATCTCTGTTTTGTGTCAAGCAGATTCTTAAAACCCTTTTCATGTACTTCTTTGGTGGGTAAATAATAACAAGTCAACATCAACCATCTGTTGCACATTAACTATTTTAATGAATCCAGTGATGCCTGGTTTAATGGTCTTTTTGACTTAGTTGCCAATATCAGCAGGATGAGCTTCATAATTGACAAGGGTACGTAATTGATTTTTGCAGGTGGAAATGTGCCACTTATTACTATACACTGAGAGAAGGGTCTTCAGAGACTGTGTGTTTTGATCTCTAAAAATGTAAATTGTTTTGGCTTTGAAAGATGAAATTTGGTCTTTAAGGCACTGTCAAAGGCTAGCTGAAGGAGGGAAGAAAGGGCTCACTGAGGAAAATTAAATCTGAGCTGTAAGCTAGCTATAAATTGCTAGAAATATGCTAGAAAATGCTGGAAAAATATCTTTTCTGCAGACCCAGTTTTCAGCAGCAGCTTTGACAAAGGACAGTGAGCAGCAACGGAAACTCAAGAGCAGAACAGGTGCCTCTAAGAAAGTGTCAGTGCTGTCATCCAAAAGCAGTAACCAGGATCTTGTATCTGATGACAGTTGAGAATGCAGTATGGAAAAAAAAAGTCTCATCAACACTGGTATTGCTTTTAAACATGATGTTTGTCTTGTTCCACAAGGACAAAGGGGAAATAAGCATCACTGCCCATATCCCAGGCTGAACAGAAATGTGAAATTCTGCTACTTTTTGAGGGGAAAGTACAAGCTTTAAACTCCAGTACAAAAAAAAAAGGAATAACTGTGCCTTATTTTTCTCACCTTCGTAAATGAAAACTTGAAAGAGCAGAGAAGTAATTTTCTTAAAATAAGATGGCACAAATTTTTGCACCCACCTATTAAAACACCACTTTCATCTAAAAGAACGAGACATGTGCTATGCCCTTTAATGTTCAATACACTTCATAATGTTCAAATGGCTGATGGGGACCATCTTCTTCAAGATTTTCAGCACAGATAGTTCACTTGTGGAAAACATCTCTCATGACTACTTGAAATTTCCCCTCACATAGCAATGTGGTATCTTCACAGAGGAAATCAGGAGCTACAAATTACAAGAGGAGACAGAAAAGGTCCAAAGATGCCAGAGAAGCATTTGTTCTGAAGCTGGGAATAAGATATATGACCTTCCTGTCATCTTCAGGAATGACAGATAAGTGAAGTGGGCTAATGGAGCGACACAAAGGTGCACTCATCCAGAAAAATGTTATCTGCATTTTAATGTTATGGGTGGTAGAAACCTTTGAAGCTGGTTTAAGAAAATAAGTTTTGGAAGTTTTGCCACTTCATTGTAATGGATGACTATATAATAAAGTCCCATCTATAACAATATCTGGTAGTGATACTTACATAAAGTTGGGCAAATACAGCCTGCAGGTTTTTCTGAGTTTTTCTTTCCTAGAGTTTTTGTGGCACTCATCACTGCAGTATCTAAGCATCCTCTGGTTAATTAGATATGCATGATAGGCTCCTTACTGGGAGCCTGCTTCCTAGTTTAGGAGGTTTTGCTTTGGGTAAACATGGCATTTTTACTCTTCTTCATCCCTCATTAATTTAATGATGGTGAGAAATCTTCTCTCAAAGGGGCTCCTGCAGTGCACCCTGAATGTCATCATTAGTTTGGAAGTTCATTTCTCTGCTAAATATTTCAGCTGAAATTATATATTTCCTGCTCTTGTGTACTTTGATGTAGGCTCTGTAGCTTACCTTTTCTCACCAGACTGCAACTACCTTGATAGATTATGGCCAAAGACTTGGCTAGTTGGACCCTAGCTTGCTGAAGGTGTTGAAAGTGTACCTTATGTTGGCATTAAAAGTCTGCAAGAAGCTCACAGAGTAATCAAAGCACAGCAGCTGCCTGGACCATTGACATGGCATGTATGAACTTGCTTTCACTTTCATCCCTGATATGGTAAGTGTCACAACCCAATTTGGGACTTTTGACGTTGGTTCATGGACTTGGATGGGGCTCTGTGAGGCCTTCCCAGCCACCTGAGCCAAGAGACTTTTGTCCATGCTAAGTGAAAGACTAAGTCTAACAGGACCCCAAAGCTGTGCATAACTCTCACAAATATGGTTCACAAACAGCACGGTCACAAAGTCCTTCAGACTATTGCCCTATTGCATCTCTTAGTGCTTCTGTCTTGCCCACATGAGGTTCTGCTCTGGTACGTATAGGTTCTTGACCATATTGGTGTCCTATACTTTTAATGACAACGCAATTAATTCTTTTTCTTGGGACACTTTTGTGGCTGAAGCCTGTGAATTTGCTTTGCTGAGCTTACCACCTCAATGACTTATCTATATATTTTTATTCATTATAATCTGCATAATAATAATAATTGTATCAGAATACTTGTTTCCTACTGGAACTGGCCTCCGACAATTGCTTTTATCTGAGAATTTTGTGAACAGTGGAGAAAAGAAAAATCCTTTCTTTTAAACTGTAAAATACCATAAGTGGCCACATTTTTATAAAAGCTGTCAAAGTTTTGTAAATCATGAAGAAATTAGTAAGACTGCAACCTGTTTATAGATGGCTTGTGACGATCACTTAATACGTTAGTTTTAATGGCCAATTTTACCACTGTTAGCTCAATCAGCACAAGAATTATATTTCTGAAAGCTAAGACAACTTGGACACATTATCCAAATTTCTTTCCAACACGTTGGAAGCAAAGCAAACTGCTGTGTTTACTGAAGAGGACAGCTTTGCTGTGAGAGTTTATTTTTATTCCTCTTCTTACTCAGTTACAGGGAAAGATCCTATAATTATCGACTATCTTTTAGTGGTGATTTACTTGGCAAAGATTGATTAGCACAGTCACTCTAAAGCAATTTTCATCACAAAATATTAGATGGTTTCTTTTCCTACTTGATTAGCAGTCCTTCTTCAGGTTACATTGTAGATGTAATTCTGTAAACATGGCTTGCAAAGTGCTGTTATATGGCAAATCCATACCTAAATATAGAAATTCTTAAATATTTATGGGTACTAATTGTCCCATGTGCATACATGTGTGTGTGTGTGTTTGTATATATGCATATGAAGAAAATCTGAAAATGTCAATTATATTCTAAATATTGAGCTAAAGATTTGGATTGAGAGATTAATCTTCCATATATGTATAATAATAATATTTTTGTTTGATCTTATCATCCTGTCCCAGCATAATATGCATAAAAGAAGTTAAAAAATCCTTATATATGCTTAGCAGAAAGTAATTCATGTGTGTCCTTAAAAATACAGGTAGCTTAATACATTTTAACTCAGGAATTATGTTCAGATTGTTTTGGGGTTTTTTATTTATTTGGAATGCTTGCTTTTTGAGCTATTCTGTTTTAAGCTTTGGGCTTTAAAGGCTGCCCTGTTTGGCTCTGTTCTCTAGGGCTGACCTTAGGTGAACTGCTACCCCAACTGAAGAAATTATATGTAATTCCTATCCTAAAATCTTCCTCAGATTGAAAAGAAAGCAGAAGCAGCCATGTTCAAGTACAGATTCAGCACAGCTGCTGAAGTGTCCACAACTCTTGGTATCGCAAGGCAATGTGTACAGTATAGATCAAATAATATAGCTCACTCTTACAGACATGCAAATAATACATTTGCCTATAAAAATGTTATATGTGCATTAACAAAAACATAGGTTTAATGAGTAACTGAACATCCTTAATTCTTCTTCTTGGTGCAGGTTCCTATGCTGTACAAACACAAGGGCTAGCAAACTGCAGGTATGTGCACAGGAGACACAGAATATCTATCAGATGGGGAGTTTCATTGCTTTGAGTAACTTCTTAACCTGGAGCTGATTTAGAAAAAAGGAAAGAGGCTTCTACCCCCAGATCATGGCCTGGGGCAACAGTCTTCCCTCAGTAAGCAGCCGTTACTGTGCTACAAAAGGAGAGGCTGAATGTGAAGCCTGTGCAGGGGATGCAGGACTTGGGAGAGGGATGAGTTCAACAGGTACCTGCAGTAGGTCCCTGTCTCCCACCTGGGCTAGCAGCCAGCATGAGGATGTTCACAGTCTTCTTCAGTGGCTGAGATGAAATTATTTCCTGATTTCCCCAGAATTTTGTTTTTTGAGATGGGGTAAATCAGTCTTTCACTTTTCCTTGACTTTTCTTGCAATGCCAGCTTGGCTACTCAGTTCCAACAGTGGACACAACATTTCAGACCAAAAGTTTTTTTACATAGTGAAGCAGGAGAAATTAAAGTCTTTTGAGGTTTCAGCGGATTTTCTCAGTCTTCAAATGGGGCAAGTCGTCCTGGCTTGGCACAACCCAGCCCACAGTTGTGCATAGGATAACATACTCTCCTGTATCTCCTACTCTCCTGCAAGTCACAAAGGCAGATAAAAACGGGAAGACAATCTTGCATTCAAAAATCAAATCTGAGCAAAGCTTCTGAATTTTTGTTGAGTTGCTAAATATATAGCCCTGTTTTCAGCTAAAACTTAGCTCTGTTTATAGGTCTTATTTTTCTGTGTGCTTATGTTGTATCTACTATAAGAGTTAATGGAGTTGTAACATACCATATATAACAAATGAACATGAGAAACCGATGTTGTCATGCAAAGTCCCACAGTTACTACCTTATAAAGTACTGGAAAAAATAAGTTCAAATATTTGCAAATATATCTTGGCTTTCTCTTATATAAACACACAGTCCCAGAGGTAAGTGTTTAAAAAGGATTCCCCCTGATCTGCAGATAAAAACTGCATATTCACATAGAGGCCTAAGTTTGAATTCTTGCTTACCAAGTAGCAGAAAAGACTAAGTAACCAGGCTAGTACACACCATTCTTCTAAGCATGATGCCAGGCTGTAAAATTAATAGATACAAAAGCCTGAGGAAAGAAAAGCAGATACGTAAGCTTTTAGAAAGGTAACTCTGTTGCATCACTGTAACACACAAAAACCCATGACAGTATCATCACAAGAAAATGTTATTATTCTGTGTAATTTTCATATTTTTCTAACAGAGAGGCTTTAAGTCGCTGATGTAGAACCTAAGTTAACGAAAAGAATCGGAAAATTTCTTGAGTCTCCAATGCTCCATTTTTTCCTTAAATATACATATTTAGTTCTATATGTATGGGATATTAGCAAATATATTATAGCACTTTTTACAATGTAAGAGATGTTAATAACAGGAATAGCCCATATATTAAATTTAAACTGTAACCTCTTTGCAGACTTTTTTTGCAAACTCTTACCATTAGAAGCAGTGATGGTAGCAGGCAGCATGCAGTGTGGTGGGGCTCTTCACGTCGCACCATTTTCCATTTCTGAATTGGCTCTGTACCACTAGTAGTATACACATACCACAGTTTGAGACCCCTCAATTTATGTCAGGAATCTGGGTGAAAGCAGTGAGCTCATGTAGAAGAACTGAAAATGTTTTTACTTAGCCAAATGAGAGACGTTGAGATTATTTTAAATAGTATTTGTGGCAAATCATGATATTCCAGTTGAACAATAATGAAGAAAACTCACTGATCTGTAATGATTTCTGTTTCTTGTAAAACGTTTGATTATTCAGCTGGAGAAGATCTCTCAGAACATGCAGTATGACCTCCTGTGTGGAGTATGATATTCCTGTACAGTAAGTCAACAAGAAATGTATCTAACTTATTTTTGAACACCGTTAATGAAGGTGAGTCAGGTTCATCAGCAGAAAGCATTTTTCCATTGTCTAATTGCTTGTCTTCTAAGAAATGTTTCCTTTTATCTAATTCTGATCTTTTAATTTTACACCATTAATTATTATTTGATTTCTAAAAAGAAAGCATGCAGTTATTCCTTTAGCTTTCTCTTCAGATGTAAGCAACTGGTAAACAGCTTCAAAGACAGTTAAGTAATGCCAGCATAGTGCTCCATAATATATGATAATCACCTTTGCCATGGCTGTATTTCAAATGAGACCAAAAAAAAAAAGGCAACTTAGATAGGTACTTGGTTTAAAGAAAAGGCTTTAAAAAAATATCTCCTCAGTAGCCAAATCTAAAATATTAGACACAGGAACCAAACCCAACCTTTTATAAATAATGTATTTGTTACTGAAGTGAGGGATACATTTAGTTTTTGTTATATCTGAGTGGATACTTTCAAAATACTCTGTCAGACAAAATATTGGAAAATATCTCAATTGTATATTTGCACTGAAGAACATACTACTGAATTAGATTTATTAGTACAAAATCCCATCATAAGCCCTCAAATCCATTCGAATGCTACCTGTAACTATTACACTTCACAGAAGCAGAAATTAGAAAATGTATAACCAACCTTTAATTCAAATGCTGAACCGTGTCTTTGAAATGTGTGTTGTTGATAGCAAATCATATAAGATATCAAATCAGGAAATAATAATAATCTTTTATCACTTGTTTTCTTGTGATGCTAGTTCAAACTGTTGCGAGAAACCTTTTAAGTGATAGGCAGGAAATGAAGGTTTTCTGCTGAAGAACATTGCAAATTCCCATCTCAGTGAGTGATTATGAGCGTTGCCTGATGTCAACAGACAGTGCAGTTGTTTATACCCTACTCATCTCTCCTTTTAAGTCCCAGGCTTATATCACACTATTTTTTTCTAAACTCATTATAGTTGGGACTAAAATGTGCCGATAAGTCATAACATTTTCCTAGAGACCATCTGGTGTCCAAAGTCACGGGAATGTTGGCTTCTCTGCCTCACCTCACATGCAGTTAATCTTAAATGTGTTACTCTTCATTTAGCGGAGAAGAAAATGAAGTCGAGTGTCTCCTTCGGTTGCAAATAAGGAAAATTTAAAAGAAAAAAGAAACATTTGAAAAAGACATCAGAACAGTAAGTGATTATACCTAACCCTGTGGAGCTGAGGTTGAGAGCTTAAAAGCTCCTTTCTAATTTTCAGATGAAGGGTAATTATTACACAGCAAGGTTCAAATTCAAAAAAATAACAGTAAAAGTTGCAACATGGGAATTGAGACAACAGATGAGTGACTATAGAGAAACACCCCTATATTTTGGTCACAGTTGAATTTTTAAAACAGATATTCCTTTCCAAGGAGTGAAAGTCCTGCCTGCTGATGTGAGGGGTTCGACTCTGCAACCCATGTGCTGCCGGCCACTTCCCCGAGAGCCGCTTCCCCACAGCTGGTGCGTCTGCTTGCCCAAGAGCCTTGTGCTAGGGTTTGCACGCGAGGGTCACATCTCCTCACCCTGCTGTTGCAGGATGCTCTGCATTGTCCCTCCAACAAAAAGTTAACTCTAGCAAGGGAAAAGTGGATTTATGCCTCCTTCACATGTGCGACACCCTGAGCCTCGCCAGAAGCTGCAGCCATAGCCAGCAGCTTGGGTAACCAGCATCTGCACCCTCTCCTGTAAAGGACAACAGTCTATATGGCCAGACAGGGATGTCTTCACCTAGCAGTATTCTCAGATTTTTACTCTTTCTCTTCCACACAAGACTAAATCCATAATTGTAAAGCTTCTCGGAGGGATGTAGCGAATTGTTTCTTCCATGCTTTAACGAGAACGCCAACATGTAGATGATGCTCAGAGCAAATCCTTTGACCACATTTATCCTCATTCTAAGGGAACTGAATAAAGCTCTTGTCTGCCAGCGTTAGGATTCATATAATCAGACATGGTTACTTTATTTGTATTTATTTCTATCCACTGAAAGAAAATAGCATTCTTTTTCCAGAAGAGATTAATTTTATTTTATTTTTTCCACAGAAAGCAGCATACCCCAAATTGGAAGATGTACACTTAAGGCCATTATAACACTGAAAATAAAACAGCAAACACAAATCCAGCAAGAAGTCTGGGGATTGTTCTGAAAGGCAGATAATAAAATGACATTTTACTGGTGATGACGCCTATTCTAGACAGACAGTGACAGCTGAGTGTCAGTGACGGATGAAGCAATTCCTGTGTGTGTATAGATAGACACTAGCAAAGCCACCAGGACTTTGTATTCTTTCCAGACATGTTAATTGGGGTTTTGCAATTAAAATTAGCTTGAGCAGACTTAGGCCCCTAATTACCATGAGTCTAATTGTACATATCTAGAAGAAAGAATTTAAATAAGTAATATTTTTAAGCCTCTTCAACTATATGAATGAGTATTTGACAGCCAACCAAATGATTTTAAAGTGAGATACCTAGAGACCTCCTAAGCTCAGACCTAGCTGGAGACTGGGCATGAATTTGCTTCCCAAGGCATTAAGCATATAATTGCAGGGTGGATTGATGCCACCTGGATAAAAGAACCCAGATGAGCTGCAGATGTCAGGTGTCCAGTCAACCTAAAAAAAACCCAAACCAACTGCACACTACTGAAGTTGGATAAAACATTGTCCAACCTTGGCTTTAGACAAGATAAATGTCTGAAGAGATCATTAATGTTGGGGGATGAAAGAATTAAATATTGTTTTGGTAAGTGGTTGTTTTTAATTAAATGGCAGATGTGCGAAGCGGCTAAAAGATTTAGTATATTATAAACCTTGAAAAGATATATTAATAAGCCTAGCATTGGTAGTCTATGTAACTAACACTGGTACATAAAAACATATGCACACCCTCTTATTTGCACAAAACTACTGCCATTAAAAAAACAAGTGCTGATGAGCCAATGTTGCACTCTCTTTACCTTTGATCAAAGTACTTTTTGTTATATCTTTGACTTGCTGAATTCTAACAAACATGGGAACAAGCATTTAAAAAGTACTCTAGTCTGAGAAACATGACTGTTTCAAAGAAAGACTGATGCTTAACATAAATGACTATTCATCTCTTCTACGCCAAATGTCATAGCTAAGCACTGTAATCTATTTCTTTATTGTAACCATTTGATAGCAATCTATACACAATGCTTAAATCCAAAACTATTAGATCAACTTTTCTAAAAGAAGTCTGGCTGACAGGCAAAGTCTGAGAGAAGACAGCACTACCAGGATTCCTGCTAATAGTTGTACTGCATGTGGCTAAACTTATCTGAGCGGGACTAAAGTATCAAGGTGTTGACAAGAAGATATATTAATAATAATTCATTTAAGGCACTGAAGTCCCTCTCAGCTTGCCCCAAGGGATATGCTTTTCAACCCACACCTTTAAAATGCGCAGGGATAGTTGCAACCCAATGATAATCCCACTTGCAAGAAAACTAGTTTACTTTGGTTTCAAAGTGTGCTTGCGCATTTCAAAGTGCCTAAGGTATTTGATCTTACTTGTTTCAGGAGTTCCATATTAATACACAAAGTTATATAATTTATAGTCAAACGTGAAAAGTTTTGCCATTTATATACAGATCGGTATCTTCTAATTTATTTATCCCAAGCTATATCAAGGTCAATAAGGTTATATTAAATCTCATTGCCTGTGGTTGCAATTAACAAAAATTGACATGTAGTTAAAGAGCAGCCTTCAGCACCTGCTGCTGCTGGATACATGTTGCAATACTAGAACCTCCCTGCTCAAGTGCAGACATTAATTTTTACCAGTGTTTAAAATGTTGGATTCTGCACCACAATAAATTAAATTGAAGGGAACAGCGAGGATCAACGCTATTCATATTATTTCTACATTATGCATACATCTGGCACTTTACCAAGACAGAACAATATGAATGACTGACAGTTACTCTTTTCTTCCTCCACTTAAAATGTGTTGTGTACATATGTGTTTATAGGCAGATAATATTTAAGCATATGTATGTTGTATGTGTTTTATATGCATGCACATATATACTCATTTGAAGGTAAAGTAAAGCCATGAAATAAGAAATTTTCCCTTTATTTACCCTGTTTTCCACAACCAACGGGTATGTGAAAAGGTGATTAAAAAAGTGCTGCAATTCAAAGTAGATTATCAGGCAGTTCCCTCATCTAAATGAATGCCTATGCTTCCGGAAAATATACATTGCCTTTTTAAAAGGATGAAGGTACCTTCTGCTGTGACTAATCTTATCCAACCATCTGAGAAAGGCATAGCAGGAAACAATTTATTGAGTGTAATTATTCAGTATGCAGGTAGCAGTAAATAAGAAACACGAGCTTCTTAGAGTATACATTCAGTAGAAGAAATACCTAATTACTGAGGATTTTTGCAAGTCTCTTTTTAGACTGGAGTCAACATCCAGCTCTTAGGAATAACACATCATGATCTGCTGTGGAAAGACTTTGGATCAACAAATCAGCATTGGATATAGTCGCTGTATTTCTGTGACAGTGACAAAATGGATAATATAGCAGAATATGGACAATAAAGCAGTCTCATTTCATGAAATATAAGAACTCATAATTACTCAACCAAGTTGGTAATATAATATAAAATAATCCTAATTAAATGTTTCTGCTGCATTATCCTCTTCTCTGGCTGTATAAAATGTATATTGTTTCAATTACAGTATTTTGGAATCTATCAATTCATCATCTTCTAGACAGCTATTGTCAGAAATTATATGAGCTTGAGATAGAAGATGGGTAAAAATGTCATTTAGACTTCATAGTCCCTCCAAAAGGAAATCAAGTATTCATTACATTGATCTCTTCAGCATAAAAAAAGGAAGCCTAAATGTGCCTTCCAGAAATTTGGCATATGCAACATACAGAATGCTAATACTAATATTCCGCACTTCCTACTATCCTGCTCCCTTGTTTTCTTCTTTGGCTGCTTTAAACAGTGAGATGACTCTTCTGGTAAGAGACTGGTCCTTGTTTCTTGGCCTCATTCTCATAAGATAAGTTGTTACTGGAAAAAGTCCATAGCTGTTGTTCCTCTGAGAAAGAAACCTCTATTTTTGGAAAGAGTTCTTTCCTGTCCCTCACTCTATCACAATGTCTATCAATATTAAATTATCTTCCAAGGACCTGAAGACCCTTGAATTTTATAATTTCATTTTAATCCCACATACATTTTTACCTTTTTTTTTAATCCTCGGGTATGCAAATGCATTAAAATAATATTTTTCAATTTTTAATTAAATATTTTTAAAGACATTTAATTTCTTAGTACTAAACTGTTATTCTAAGCCCTTTTTTTATTCTGAACATCAAGGAAGTTTAAAGTATTCTGAAAGCTTCACCAAAAAAAATCAAATGTGTTAATGGGCTAGTGAATAATCACACTGGGTTTTTGCATATTTTCTTCCCTGTGTGCTGGTATTTTTAATAGTAGTAACAGCTGTTCTGATTGCAATTTTATATTTAAAATCAAATTTAACCACCTTGACCTAAATATAGACTCAATTTTGTCATCCTTCTTTATTGCTGATACCACATCAAGAAATATGGAATAATTCCCCAATAACAGCATTTTATTCAAAATTGTACAGTGGGTTTCTAGGTGACCTGGCTGCATTATTGTATGATATTTCATGTCCTCCATTCTGCCTCTTTTGCTTGACATATCTGTTATTTAAACTGTAGGTTGGTGTCTTCCCATATCTTTTGCAGTTTTCTATGTCTTTCCTCCTATAAATATTCGTAGCCCTTCCACTTTATGGCTCTTCATTGTCATGGTATGAGCTTAGTCCCACTGCTTCTCTCAGTTTTGTCATTCTCATATTTACAGTATCGGTGTTGTTGGATGTGGTATCTCCTCTGATGCTAGTATATACATTCTAGTGCTGCTTTTCATGGGGGTTTTTTTATGCTTTGAATTGAGTTATAGCTTTCACTAGTATTAGTCTTTGCTCTGACAACTTAGGATACCTTGCATCTACTATCTATTCTAGCCTATATTCTTCTTAAAGCCCTATACTTCCAGTTTGATCACACTATGAACTGCATTAAAAATCAACTCCACGTTTCCTTTTGCTCTTTCCATTCTCCTTTAAATTTACTTTTTTAATACGATATGCCTATTAAATGAGCATCAATTTTTTGCATCTTTATGTGTAATCCATCTTTTCCATGTCAGTCACAGATAGTACATAAACTATCAGGTATCCAAACCTTCGAATTCAGTAATACATGAGTGTATCCGAGTTTCTACAGCTGATTACTCTTAACATTGTCATAGGGATTACAAATCCCATTGTATTGCATTGACATTTCCACAGTTTCAGCTTAGCAGTTCAACCTTGCTGCTGCTTCTTGCACATCCTGAATACCTCCTTGTACATAATCATTTTTTTCATCATTTTGTAGGTATTCCTGGTGTTCTATTTTTTTTTATTTTTACGATTTCTGTTCAGGATCCTTGACATTTAATACCCACCCTTCTTCATTATCCACTCTAGCCTTCTTAACTTTTGATTGCATTTCTCCCTATTACTTCCCCAACTTTTCATCAGCTTTCCTCATAGCTAGCAGTGCAAAGGGATTTAGAAGGCTGTTGTATTTTTTTTTTTAATTTCTCTGTACTCTCTTTCTGAAGAAAAAACACATAGTTCTGAAGCAAGGAAAAGGCAGAGTTCCCAGCCTCCTAAGTATTACAGGTCAGCCTGATCCAGGAGCTTTCAGAACCTTATTAAACTCCTGCTACACATTACATTGTCTTTTAAAGTTCCCAAATGCAAATGTAACAGCCACCAAAAGCAAGAACAAATGCATATGGCTCAATAATACAAGAAATAAACCAATGCATAGAGTGGAAGTCAGAGTCATCATTTTAAAGTGGTTTCAGATAGGAAGGCCGCTGAATCATAGAATCATTTAGGTTGGAAAAGACCTTTAAGATCATCAAGGCCAACCCTAAGCTATGTCCTGATTAAGAAAAGAAAGGGTATCCCTTTTTTGGAAGGGAGGAATTCATCAACAATATTTGACAGAAATTATTGTCTCCAAATTGCATGGCTATTTCTAATTCTCACAACAGTGTTTTGTGTCCTTCCCCCACTGGGAAGTACTATTCTTGCCACAGAATTCATTGATTTTAATTAAGAAATTAATTTGAAAAAAAAACAACATATTTTGCTACTACATTTTGAAATTCACTTTCTTCTTGCTTCTTTCTTGGAGTGGGAAGAGGAGACAAACTCAGTATGACAAACCTTAATTTGCATAGTTTTGAAGCCAGGGACATGGAACCACTCCAAGTCAATATGGAGATGCCAGTTTATCATGTCCACATACACTTGTTCATACACAGCACCATCTGATGCTTATGTGGTAAACAGAAATACTGGCATTAAACTAAAGTTGTCACACAATTCAGCAAGGTTTGAAAATAATTATGGCACAGACAGTTTGGATCTGATCCCAACCCTCAAGGATGTCACACAATTTCCATAAAGCTGAAACTTTAAAAAAAAAAAAAAACCAACATAAATTTAAAACTTTGGGTGTTTGTAGACAACAAAATGGAGTAACTCACTTAAAATAGCAAGGAGTGGAGAATTATGGGTAATACTTTGAAATTAATTTCTGTTTTCATTGGTAATAGTCAGGCCAAACTCTGCAGTGATTGAAAGTTTGTGTTCTCAGCTAACTTTCTTCTGGCAGACTGTGAAGCTTGTTCCACCCTGTTCTCTGCCAGATGGGGTGCAAAGAGGGAAACATCTGCCTCTTTCTGCCAGGGCACTGAAGACATGTCTAACCTAAAGCATTCGAATACTCCTTCCACAGTGGGAATTGGTGCTATTAAGCACAAAAGTGGTCAGACATTGTTTTCTTTTTTATCAGGATACCTTTATGTCACTGCACTCTACCAAAACAATGTGAAGTGAATTGCTATAGATGAGAGACTGATACAACACTGCTGTAAAATCATTGATATTCACATGGAGAATTTCCCTGTCAGGCACACTATTTGAGGGGGGAGGCAGAGTAGCAGAATACAAGTTGATGTAGGCTAAAAAGAAGAACAAACTATTCCAACCAACTCTTTTCTCATGCCCTTCTTTTACAGTGCTGGGACTTAATTTGTTTTCAGTACAGTGCCACTGTTTCTAGTCAGTTTTTGGATCCCAAATGCCATTTTTGAAGAGCCAGAGATAAGATGCAACACAGCCAGGGAATCTGTTCTTCTTAGACCCCACACCTGCACAGTCAACCTGCAGTTGTCTTCACGCAAAGGCAAGCACCCAGCACATGGCTCCCCTGCTTCCTAATGCTCCTTGTACCTTCAGGCTGCATCCATTTGTGAATTGGTTCCTTCATTCTTCACACTGATAGGACTCTTCAAACAGTTGAATCCTACTTAAAACAGAAAGGCAGTTTCTAACCCACATTTTGGAGATGCAGAGATGCACAGTGCAAAAGGTCTGTAACTGTTCATCTCAAAACATGCAGTGTACCACAGACATCTGTTCTTAGGGCGCCTCTGCATATGCTGCCTACAGCCAAGACTCCAGCAGCAGGGCAAACCAGCAGCGCTGGTGCCAGCAGTTGGCTCTCATCCCACTGTGGTTCCAGAAGGACATAAAGCTGTGGGGATTATATAAAGTTTCTGTAAGTGATAAAAGAAGAGGAAAAATCTCAGTGCACCACTACACTCCTGAAATTGAAAAGGAACTTGAATTTTTTTATTTATTGATTTTTAAAAAGGAAAACCAAAACACAAAAGTTTCAAGGGCTGTGAAGGGGAGAAAAGGGAATGAATTGATACTGCAAAAAGGTATGGGGCATTTATTACCAGTGCTGGTTCTGCACCTAGTCTGCATTCCTAACATATTCATCTAACAATAAGAGTTTGGGGCATGCAAAGAATCTGGGACTGGGTTTAATTTTCATGCTAGTCAAAGTGATTTTTCTTCAATCTATCACATACTGTATTTGACATATGGCTTTTCTCTCAATCAGTAATTGACTGGTACATACTTTGTGCTTCAGTGAAGGTATATTTAATACACTGGACATCAGTGTGAGCTATTTTTGTCTTTTGAATGACAAATTTAATTGTTATAAGTTGTTTTGTACTATTGTTTCTACTAATTTCACATTCTTCACCAGCTCTTTGGTTCCTCGTTTCATAACTGATGTTTTACTTCAAGCGAACAAGGATCCTGAAGACATCAAAGGCACCCTGACGTCACTCAATAGACCATGACAGCCTCCTTCATTCTCCATATTTATTAATGTGGAGACATCCAGTGAAGGAAGAAACACAGGCCTGTGGTAAGCAGACTTAGGAAAAGTGACTCATTGTTTTTTCAGTGATGTTACCAGTGGATTTTCATTGCCCAGCCTAAACGGACTAGGGGACTGAGCAATTTACTAAACCAGCTAGTGGAGAAAAGCACACGTTAAAAATAAATTGGAACAGTCATCTTCCATGAGATTTTTTTTTTGGCTCAAAATGATTTTTTTTGGCTCAAACTTAAATTAATTTTTCTGGTTTTAAAGTAATTTTGAAACTTGATTTTGTGCGTATTGTTTCTTTATGAAAATGAAGGATTTTGATGAACAAAACTCTTAAAAATAGATCTAGATAAATGTCCTAATTAACATCCACTATTTTCTTAGTCTTCTAAAAATTTGACCTATTTGCTGAAGCTTTCTATTCAATTCTCTTAAGAATTTATTTTAAGTTCTCAAGACTGCTCACTGCAAGCCTTTTTTGGCTGTATTTCTGACTGCAAGCTTTCCTTTACTTTTATTTTTACTACTTCTTATATGACGGAGAAAAGCCAAATGAAAATCTTTTACTGGCAGTCTTAATATGAACAACATAGCAACTGGAGCTGTAGAGCACCACTTCTTGGCTAAAAACAAGTGGTGAGTGTACAATGTGGAGGAGGGAGCAGGAGGAAAGGGAACTGCTAGGTCTCAATTTTCTTCTTAAATGTTAAACATGCATGAAGTTAATCTGCTAGAACAGGAGATTACAAGAAAGAGGATGGGTCTAAAACACGTGTTATCGATTCTCAGGGTATCAAAAAAAATAGCCAGGGTATCCAAAAAAAACATCCAGGAGACTGTCCTTTCCCTCATCTAGCAGAAAGGTCTGAAAAATTTGCTTGAAAGCAGTGCAAAGAGTACAACTGTAATTCTCCCACAGAATAATAAAACAATAGCCTTGCTAGACTACTAATAGGAAAAAAAAAAAAGAGGGATATTTAGTATTAGCCTCCAGGATTGTCCTCAACCAGCATTAGCTGCCCTTCCTCATCTGCATTTCTACTTAAGGGCAACACAGAAAGAGAGGAAATGTAAGGAGACAAAAGGGCTGGAGCTTAGGAAGAGGGAACTGCAGGATTGCTGCTAGGGGACATTTTGTGCCTGGTATTTGTGGTGCCAAATGGACCACAGAAAGGTAAAAGCCTGAGGGAGCACAGACCTGGGATCGGTTTCACACCTGGAATGGCAGCTTAACTTCTAGCCTTGGCTGTCCTCCCACTAGCAGGGGAGCTAGATCCATAGTATGAATGCTGGGTAGGAATGGCTTTCTAGGTGACCTTCACATTAACCAAAGTAATCAAGGTGGATAGACACAGCGCAAATCCTGACTTCTTGCTGTGTTTTGTAAATTCCCATATATCCCTTTTTTTCAAACGCCAATTTTTGTCATTAATTTTAATTAGATTAGCTCTAACATTGCAGTCGGAGGCATTCTCTTAATACAATAGAATAAAATGAACCAGATTGCTCTCTCTAAATACTTTGCCATTTTAAGTGGAGTACCAGGAGATAAAAACCACACAAAACAAAACAAAAATGAATGTCACGTTACAAGTGCAATGAAAACACCAGCAACATCAATCCAGCCAATGAAAAATGCATTTCTGTTGATGCTTGAGGGCACATGAGAAGTGCTAAAATATATGAGTGAGGAAATGCACTCAGTCAGATGTACAAATTACAACAATTTGGAGAAAGATTCAAAACATTGTGAAAGAAATTCCAACAGGCATCAACAAGCAGAACAAATACACTTTCTCAGATATGATGTCTGAGAGGTTTCGCAGTAGCTCATTTGACCATATGAGGTGATGATATATCAGGAGATAACATTTTTACAATCTCAGCCTCTGCAGAAAAAAAAAAAGATATTAAAATTTGCAGTAATGGTGCTCATCTTCTTAGTTTTGGATGAATCAGTCACATTCAATTTTCTGTGTCACTAACTTAACCATACATTTTCTCTTGGTATATCTACCACGTGTTGCAAAGAGTAGTTTCCACTTACCATTTTTATTTTCTTTAATATGTCATACTCAGCTTCATCACAGTCTTCAAATGACATTTTGTTTTCTTGTATGAAAATAACACTATTTTCTATTCCTACTAAGATAAACTTTTCCATGCTTTTTCAGTGTCTGCCTCGTTTTTTTCTGTGACTGTGCACTTCGTGGCACAGCCAGTACTAAACCACTACTGAGAAACCAAAGGTTTTCTTCTGCAGCATAGTGACAGGTTCACTGTGTTTAAGGAAAATGCAGTAGCACCTAGGTGGTGATGTAATTCCCAGTTTGGGTGCTATTTGGCTTTAGAATCTAATTTAAAACCAAGCATGCTAGCAGCAGCAACCTCAACCCATGCATAATTCAGACCCTAACCCACTTCAGGGAAAGGTAACTGAACTGCTGCCTCAGTACTACTGCTATTATGGCAGAGTCTAGTCCTAAGATACTATGCATAATGGAAGAAGTCCCACAGAAATCAACATCTTGCTTGCATGGATACTTGTTTAAAGGTTGCAGGGCTGGAACCTTCTCATGGGACCTCTGCCACACAGCTCTTCCTGTTGACTCTGCAAAGAATTGACAACAGAGGTAGCAGGCAGCTTGGTACATATGGGACTGGCCTTTGACTGCTTGTTACTGCTCTCATGTACAAGTCTTGTTCGTGACTGAGGGGTGAAAAGGCTTGTCTCCCTCATATTTCCTTATGCACTCTCTATCACGTTCGGGTCTCTCTCTTCAACTCCTTATCTTGGAAGTACCCTTGACTAGGTATACAGTTTTTGCAGCTGTGACTTATGACAGCATGAGGAGTACTCTCTGCAAATTTGCAGACAACACTGAGCTGGAGGGGGAGGAGTCAATGCACTGGAGGGCAAGACTATGATTCTGAAGAACTTGGTCAGGCTGGAGTAATGGTCTGGCAGGAACGTCACAAAGTTCAAGAATGCAAATTAAGAACTTGCACCTTGGGGACGATTATCCCATGCACCAGTACAGACTGAGCCAGGGCTGACCAGCTAGGAAGCAGCTCTGCAAAAAAAAGACCTGGTGGTCAAGGTGGGCAGCAAGCTCAACAAGAGCCAGCAATGTGCCCTTGCAGCAAAGGTGGCCAAAAGCATCCTGGGTTGTCTTAGCAAGAATGCAGACAGAAGACCTGGAGGGTGATCTGCCGCCTCTATTCAGCACTTGCGAGACCACTTCTGGAGTTCTCTGTCCAGAATTTTCACTCCTCAGTACAGGAAAGATACTGACATGCTGGAGTGAGTCCTGAACAGGGCAATGAGGATAGTCAGAGCACTCTGTGTATGAGAAGACGTTGAGAGAAGTGGGTTTGTTCAGTCCAGAGGTAAGGGCTCAAGGAGACCTTATTACTTCCTGACCAGAGGACACAAAAATGATGGTGCTAGACTCTTTGCAGAGGTGTGTGGCAATGGGACACGAGACAATAGCAAAAAGTTGGAACACAGTAAATTCTGATTAGATATTAGGAGAAGCTTTTTTACCGGGAGGGCATTCAAACACTGTGGCACCAGGGCTTGGAGAGACTGTGGGATCTCCACCCTTGCAGATTTTTAAGCTTTGAGTGGACATGGCCCTGAGCAACCTGAACCTGATCTGGTTTTGAGCAGCAGGTTGGGCTAGATGACCCTTGAAGGTTCCCCTTCCAGACTAAATTATTCTTTGAGTCTATGGCTTATGGATGTAGTGGTACAATGTATAAGAGAGAAGGTGCCAAAAGAAAAATAGAGAAGTCAGAGAGAAAGGGGGAAAAAAATTATAATAGTCAAAACACAAACTGGAGAAAAAAACAACAGAGAAAGGGTAAATGCTGATGTTGTTGTGATATCCTAAGAAAAAATACTTCTGTTGAGAAATGGGGTGTCATTTTAGGAATGAGGTACTACAAAGTTCACTTTTATAACATTTTTAAGTATCTTATAAAAATAGTACACATTGGAAATGCTTTAAATTAGAATTATTCTATTTTAAATTATATGTATTATAATATATTGTATTTTAGAAGACATTGTTGTTCCAAAGCGTAGCACTTAGAAGTCTGGAAATTACAAGATTTAGACTGACTTAATTCAGCTGTTTCTACATTTGTACTGAATAATGTCAATGTTGGCATGCTAACTTAATATGTGAGCATGAGCTATCTTTCCAGAGGATCCCTGCCTCTCCAAGGAAATTAAGCAGGCTGTCAGTACTTCTTACAAGCTTTACTATTTATTTATCGCATTTTGCCTCCCTACTGACTTTTTACTGGATACAACAGTATTAATTCTGTTGGGATACTTCTATGGTCTTTGTGACTTCAGCTTATGGGTTCTCAAACAGTAATGAACATCTCTGTCAGATTTGAAGATGGTATATTTTTTCCTGAGGGATTTCATGTACAGACTGATCGAGACTCATCAGAACTGCTTACTGATGGTAAGAGAAATTTGAGTGCTTTGCACCTGATATTTGGGAATATTTAACAAGCTTGTGATATCTTAGATGTTAAAAACATCCTTGTAATTGATTTCATTTGTCAATACGAGCTCCAAACCTGAATCCAGGTAAGTCATTCAGACATTTCAAAAATTAATAATTTGTGCAGTGGAAATGCACATTGTGTGAAATTACACTGACCTGCAACTTAGGTCATAAGCAAAGGTCAGGTCTTCGTAGTGACACGGAGGAGATCCTTATCACTTGAACTAATAGCTTCAGTAGCTTTTCCTTCTGTGGACTGACCCCTCAGGGAGGCAGGACAGAGACTTTTCCAGTTGATTTTCATATCTACTCACTAAAGGAAACAAGATGGTCACAGTACTCCTTAAGTCAAAGACAAATTTCAGAGGCAATTGTGCTTGTTACTTTGTTACGAACTCTGCTATTTCAGTTTTCCCTTGCTGTCTTTTCCCATTTTGCGTCTATTCACTTAACTTTTGCTTGTATATTTACGCTGTCTCTTCCTCCTTTTCAGCCCTCTTTGCCCTCTGTGAAGCCTGGGCTGCCTTCCTAACCCTTGAACCCTTGATGTTTGATGGTGCCTTAGGACCAAGTAGTCCCGCCACTTGGGCTGTTTCTCCCGTGCTCCTTGAGCAGAACATCTCTGAGGTGGGGGGACATCTCTTTTCCCACAGCAGGCTCTCCCAGGTACTTCAGGCACAGTGTGTGTCCAGAAGACGGAAGCTGGAGCATGCCCAAGCATCCATTTGCTGATGCATCCATTTGCTGATACACCATTCGTTCAGATACAGAAGCTGTAAATGGATGCAGCATGCTCACTACAGATGAAACCCTTGGAGAATTTAAGATGCAAACACATCTCTCATGAGCACAGCAAACTGCAGTGCGGCGTGCAGGTTGTGGTTGAGTTTGTGTTTTGGGGGGGCTGTATGTCAACTTTCTGCTTCTCAGTGAGAAACCTGTTGCAGTTGTGTGGGGTTTTTTTTGGTAGACTGTTAAAATACGTATTTTTCAGACTGCATACGACTGGCCCAGAAAGCCAACTATATGCTGGGCTGCATCAAAAGAAGCACGACCAGCAGGTCGAGGGAGGTGATTCTCTCCCTTTACTCCGCTCTCGTGAGGCCACACCAGGAGTACTGCGTCCAGATCCGGGGCCCTCAACGTGGGAAGGACATAGACCTGTTGGAGCAAGTCCAGAGGAGGGCCACGAAGGTGATCAGAGGGCTGGAGCACCTCTCCTACGAAGACAGGCTGAGAGAGTTGGGGTTGTTCAGCCTGAAGAAAAGAAGGCTGTGGGGAGACCTTCTAGCAGCCTTCCAGTACCTGAAGGGGGTCTACAGGAAAGATGGAGAGGGCATGTAGTGATAGGATGAGGGGTAATGGTTTTAAACTGAAAGAGGGTAGATTTAGATTAGGTATTAGGAAGAAGTTCTTGACTGTGAGGGTGGTGAGACACTGGAACATGTTGCCCAGAAAAGCTGTGGATGCCCCCTTGCTGGAAGTGTTCAAGGTCAGGTTGGGTGGGGCTTTGAGCAACCTGGTCTAGTGGAAAGGTATCCCTGCCCGTGGCAGGGGGTTTGGAACTAGATGATCTTTAAGGTTCCTTCCAGCCCAAACCATTCTATGATTCTAGGATTCTATGATTCTATGAACTTTAGCTGGAATTTAAAAAAAAAAAAAAAAACAAATAAATAAACCTGAGGCAGGTATCTTGCAGAGGCAACTTCAGCCCAAACAGCAAAGGTTTAATAAAGTCAAAACAAATTGAGTCTTGTACAGAAATTGCTGGCAACATTAAATATAGGTGCCAGTGTTATTTCTGTATATAATATCCCAAGTTTTCATATATACTGGTAAACTGTTGACATTTTCTCCTCCTTTTTATGAAATACTAGAACAGAACCATGATTCTGAGTTCCCTACAGTTTTGAGACAGTGTGTTTAGCTTGGCATACCTATGTTCTTTATCAATTTTTGAATCCTTTCTCATTTTTTTAATTATATTTGCTAAGTTCTTCCAATAATTAACATTTTACAATTGGGAGGCAATAGAAACATGACTCAGACAAACTAATTGGCTAACGTACTAATGTCTGGTACATACCTACTGAAGTTATACCAGACATTAAAAAAAAACAAACAAACAAAAACCAAAAAAAAACCCCACAAAACCACAAACCCAAACATCTAATTTGCTTCCAAGTTCTAGCAGTAACAGGTCAAGGAAATGCATTCTTCTTCAGGATTAATGACAGACTGCTGTTAGTTAATTCACAGATACCTATGGCTTAGAGCCCTTAGCAGTACACCTAACTTCTGCTAATACCACACAGTTTGTATATGCACTCTGACACACCTACTACAAGATCAGGGCACTGAGCTTTGGTTGTTGTGTTTTTAACAGAGGAGGCATCTAAATGCTTAAGAAAAGGAGAAACTGTTGCAATACACGTAAGTGTTCTCTAATGTAATGCCACTGGGAAACCAGGACTAGACTTCATCCGTTAGCTCTTATAAACAGCCATAAAAGCAAAGCTGTTTGTGCTCGGAGGAGCTTGCAATGTAAATAATATTCTTTCTTTCTGTTTCTGCCTTAAAGGACTATGAACAGAGAGAAACAAAACTTGGAAGAAAGTTGTGCAAACCATTAGGATTTAATCCTGCACCTTTTGAAATTAATGAGAACATTCCTATAGTTGAAGAAAGAAAGATGGAGATCTTAGAAAACTGAAGTTTCGGGGGTAAAAAAGGCTAAATAGTATTCACAGGGATATAATAATTAGCACTTATGGGACAGATTTTTTCTGTTTCTTCACTTTCCTTTCCTGGCTTGATTTCTCTCTTCCCATTTTATAGTTCTGCCTCAAATGTAAGTAGCAGCATTCACTTTCAAACCTGCGGGTTGAATCTTCCTCCTTTTTAATAATCCTTAATGGACACTATCTTCGTGTCTGTGTGTTTCTGTCTCACGAGGAAGAGCTGCTTTAGACAGTGAATTACACTAGTACCCATGTTTCATAACTAACCAAAACATTTGCCCTTGACACTCAGCACCTTAACGCTAATTAAGGAAAATAAACAGAGATGAAATGAAAACCGGGCAAAGTACTCATCTTCCTCAAGATTTAATTTGGGATCAGAAACGCTGCTGACAGGAGAGGGAAGCGGGAACTGCGAGTACGTCCGTGTACGAACAGTGACACGCTGCATTACATTATTTTTTAAACCTTCCACTAATAATTCGCGATTTAAAGGTCACTTCAGAAAAGGCACCAAGGTCAGACACCGCTAATCCTGCACCCGAGGCGGCCTTTCCTTTCTCCCGGTTCCTCGCCCGTAGCAGCGCGTTAACGCGGGGCTGGCAGCGGGGGCGGTGGGGCCGGGGTTGCCCAGCCCCCTCAGCCTCCCACGGCACGGCCCGGCCGGGACACCCATCGCTTCCACGCGTGCCGCTTGGCCACACGCGCAGGGTTACGGCGCGCACGGTCACGGCTCCGTCGGGCAGGCCAGTGCTCCCTCCCGGCCTTCCCCCCCCGGCGCGGCCGATGAAGGCAGCGGGGCCGGGGGCGGAGGAGGCCGCTCGGGGGCGGCGGGGCGGGCCGGGAAGCGGGGCGAGCGGGTCCCAGCGCCGCCTGCGGCCGGGGGGAAAGTTCCCCAAACTTCCCCGTTCCCAAAACGGCGGGGCGGAGCGCAGCGGGCCCAGCAGGGGCCGCGCCCCCTCCCCGCTCCCGCTCCCCGCGCACACGGCGCGGCGCCCCCCGACCCTTCCCCGGCAGAGCGCGAGCCGGGCCGTGCTTGGCTCCGCCGCGGCCGCCACCTCCCCCGGCAGGGGCGGGCAAGGGGAGGAGCGCGTCGGGCCGGGCCGGGCGGCGCCGGGGAGACTAGGGGGAGCTGCTGCACCTGATACACCGGGGCGGGAGCGGCGCTGCCCGCCGCCTGCGGAAGCCTCTCCCCGCCGTTAGTCAGCGCTGGTCTCGCTGCTTTTCCCTCCGCCCGCCCCTTCTGCGCCGACCTGGGCTTTTGCTCCTATTCCCCTCGGGGCCGGCAGCAGGGCGTCCTCCTCCTTCCTCCCGGGCCCCATGGCTTCATCTGGCAGCGGCATGGAGGAGGTGCGCGTCTCGGTGCTGACCCCGCTGAAGCTGGTGGGGCTGGTGTGCATCTTCCTGGCGCTGTGCCTGGACCTGGGAGCCGTGCTGAGCCCCGCCTGGGTGACAGCGGACCACCAGTACTACCTGTCCCTCTGGGAGTCCTGCCGCAAGCCCGGCAACTTGGACAGCTGGCTCTGCGAGTCGACGCTGCACAGCGGTGAGATACGGCTGCCGCGGGGCTCGCCCCGGCCCCCTCCCGGCTCCGGTCCCCCCCGCCGCCGGCACCCCGACGCGCAGCCGCCCTCCGCCTGGCCCTTGCCCCGGCCTTCCTTCGGCCCTTTCTGCCTTCCCCCCCGCCTCGGCCGCCTTCCGCTCGCCCGGCCGCGCACGGGGTGCTGAGACTTACTCCCTCCCGCCCGCCCCGTGCCCTGGCTGCCCTGCCAGCATCCCCTGAGCCGCCTCTCCTTCACTTTTGTCTCCTCCGGGACCATGTCCTAGCCCCTTACCGGGGCTAGTCGCCCCCGGACCGAACCAGTGTCCAGGGCTCTGCCCCGCCATCCCCCGCTCCCCCTCCGGGCTCCTCGCCTCGCTCGCTGCCGCCGCTGCTCCCGACCGGCTCCCCGCTCCGGCCGCCGCTGGGAAAAGTCCCCGCCACCTTTGTCCTCCCGCCCTCCGCACCCCTCCTGTTCTCGAGCCGCTCCGTCCTGCATACTCATCCTCCTCCCTGCCTCTCCGGTCCCGGCGCTTGCCCTCCCCGCTGCCGGTCTCCCCTCCCCGGGCTGCGCCGCCCCGACCCCGCTTCTCCCTGGCTTGCGGGTTGGGGCAAAGGCGGCGGTGGGCTCTGTAAATGGTGTGTGCTGGAGGGGGAGCCGTGCTCGGCTTGTCCCTCTGCCCGCGTGGTGGTCAGGGGTGCAGGAGAGATGTGAGGTTGGCTTCTGTGAGCGAAAGGGGTGACTGATTCCGTATCTGCCTTTGAGTTTTCACAAAGATCCCGAGTTTGGACTAGTTTTGATTAATTTTCTGTGTGGCAGTTGTTCTCATACAATGGGAAGCTGTTGAGGATCAAGGATCTTAGAATTCGCCCTCTCCGCCCCCATCCCCGAAGTCACTAGTCTTGGAAAGTTGGGGCTGCCTAACCAAACCCGCTTGTTATTTTGTCCCGAGTGAGGAGGTCTGGGCTCTGGTTCTCTCTCTGTCTCCCTGAGTGTGCTTGTGTGTGTCTTTCTCTAGCAAGTACGGATCTCCCCATCCTTTGCCTTCTTGCCACACTCCCTGTTCTGATTCCTTGGTGCTCATTCGTTCTTCAGCTTTCTAGGTCTTTGGTCATAGATTTTTTTTTTTTTTAAATGTCATTTCATTGTTGTGAAATGTACTTAAAAATGGATTGTGAATGATATAAACAAGCTGCCTGTTGAATATTTTTCAGTAAATTCTTTTGTAGTACCATAATTGTTTAGGTTTTCATGGATTGTTTTATTTACTTTATGCCTAATAGCAACTTCTGGAGTCTCAATAGAAACATTGACAAATGAAGCCAGCCTCTTTCCCCCCCTCCCCGCCCCCGTTTTCATCCCCATCCCTGTCCTCAACACACACACATGATTTGCGTTGCTAAATCATCCATTTGGATTGCTCTGCTCTCCGGTTGGATAAATCATGCAGGGACAAGATGTTTGTTTTGGGAAAGCAGGCAAGGGGCTGACTGTAGATGCTTTCCTTTTACCTCGCTTCTCTGAAATTCTTGTATAGGTTCTGGGAAATAACCGATCTCTGGTGGAGTAGAAATTTCACAGGTTCCTTTGCTGCTGTGCTTATTTTTTTCTGTCATTGTGTGGAGTGATATTTGAGGGTTTGAATGTTGTTTGGGGTTTTGTTTTAAATCACATAGTACCAAAATTAATTGTAAAGAAATGTTGGTTTCAGTCAGTTACTGGGGTATCTGCACAAACTTTGCAGAGCTTTCTTTTCCTTCCCCAGGATAAATGGAAATTTATGTAGGAATGTCAGCTTCTACGTGTCTCCTTAGCAACGTGAATCCTTTGCCCCTTCTCCCTGTCTCCTGAAATAGTATCCCCTTGATTGCAGAAAGACTTTTCAGATGGCTTGAATGAGAGCCTGCTTCAAATCCCCCCCCACCTCCACATGCACTTTGTTGGGCTCCCCCCTCAATCCATCTCCCTGCCGCGCATGCGTGTGTACACGCACAAAAGTGGGATATTAAGAAAGCAGGACAGCTTATGGAACAGCATAAAAGGACAATAATCTCTCTTGTTGCTTTATTGGTCACCTTTCTGTTTATGGGAAGGTGGAAGATGAATGGATGAGGATGGATAGAAATTAAATGTAGTTTCATTGGATGCTATGTGCTGAAAATTTGCCCTCTCCTGGTGCTCTCTTCTACCCGGTGCAAAAATTCCTGCCTGTCCAGTTTTATTCAAATTCCTTGAATGAGTTTTACTCATTTTCCTTAGATACTTTCCAGTATAGTGGAGCCAGATTTCACAAGCTACTGGGGAATAAGTGCATGATTGTTTTATTTGAGGTGACTGGAATAAACCCTTCATTTTCCTCGTGTTTAGCACACAATGCTGCACTCTGAGGAGACCTGAAATACGAGAAACTGTACTGTTCTGCCTTTGCCTTCTGCTAATGTGTTACAATTCCCATTAAAGACAATGGGAAGGTTCCCAGTAAGTTCACCAAGTTGGACTGGGCTCACGTTTGAGACCATTTTGTGTGCTTGCCTTGATATTTTAAGTGCATTTTCCTCCTACATCAACAATCTAGCAAGCGGTATGTTTTGGAGATGGTGCAGAGCTCCCACAGGGAAAGCTCTTTTAGTTTAATACCAGTGCAAGCAGCTTTGTAGCAGGCTAGCTGTGAAAAGCAGTAGTACACACAGGAAAAAGGCATCTTCACCCATGGTTTTAAGAGATTTACTTCATCATCCTTTGAAGGAGAGCACCTCAAGTGGCACCATCAAGGGCAAGCTCATGCTAGCAGCTGTTAAAGCATATTCAAAGTTTAATTAAACCTTTGTTGTAATTAGATGCAGGACCCCTGACTGCTATCAAAAGGGCAACTTAGTAGTGGAGAGCAGAAGGAAATGTACAGAGCATGATTACATTGGCTGTTATAGCAGAAAATAATCCTTTTCGTTTTTCCTTCAGCGTTGCTAGTGCTTGGAGTATGTGTTCTCGCATTCATTCATTCACTATTTTGCGGGCGCTTTTTTACAGCTTGGAAGCAATCCTTTGTTCTCATACTGCTTTTAAAGTTGTATCAGTGCTTCACAATATTGCTGGTTCAAGTATGTAAAATGGTGAGTGAAATTAATTTTTAGAAATCTGAAGATTATAAAATATCTCAATTTTATTTTCTTCTTTTTGAGTCTTTAGGGTCTATGTAAATCACCTGTTCATTTTTTTTCATGTAATTGCAGGAGCTGGAAAGGTGTTCTTGCATATCCCTCGTCTCCCTCTTCCCTTGGTGAAATTCTAAAATTCCCACTAATAGCAACTTCAGCAGCTGAAAAACTAACAAAGTTGCCTGTATGGAAAGCTTCTTGATAAAATCTTGAGATCCAGCAATGCTGCTTTACAGTTTCACCAGCTGTCTGGGCATAAAATTATTTTCCATGATCAAAGCTTAACTTGGCTAATGCACAAGTTGTCTTTAAGTCAGCTGCATTTTAAACTCATGTGTTAAACTAAAAAAAAACCCAAAACAAACCTTACAGGGTTTGGAGTGTTCCTTTGGTGTCGCTAAACAAAATTTTTTTTAGACCTCGTTTGAAATGGATTATGTCTAATTTGTGATGGTTCATTTGCAGATTTATCTGGCTTAAGAGTTATATACGAATATTTATTTCTATCACAGCATCTGCCTAAAATTAAATGCATCTTATGTACAACTGCATGGTATGTCTGTACCTGTACAGGTAGTTGTCTTCTTCATGCAGAATTAATAACAGTAAATTTGAATTTATGCAATAGACTTCAGCCATTATAGTTGTTTAACTCAAAGATATTCAGATATGATGTGGAAGACATAAATGGTTCCATAGAATGTGATCTGCAGGTAGTATTTTGGCTTCAATACATGTATATGCTATTCATAGAAAACAATGGCTCCTTCACAGCATTTCAGTTTATTGTGAAAATAGCGTATATAAAAATACATTTGAATGGTTTCATACTGGTTAACTGTATTCATTCTGGTTTATGAGGAACATATGACTTTGTTGCTTCTCAACCTGTATAATTGTTTATGCAATGTTCAGTTTTCTATAAGATCATTATACTCTAAGAACTATCCATGTATGTATTAAAGACAAACCAATCTCAAGGAAATAAGTGTACAGAGTCTCTGTACACGTTTAAACTTTGTGGTGAACAAACCATAAAGGTGAGCTTAATTTACAGCATAGTGCAGTAAAACAACTTGAGTCTAGTTTTATGCTTATAATTCTGTTCTAATTTGTCCTTAAAATAAATAATAATAATTTGTCCTTAAAATAGGCTGCTCATGTGGTAGCACTTGCAGGGGTTTAACCTTAATTATACATAAGATGCAGATATCTGAATTAACATGGCTCAGTAGGTTTGGATGGTATCTGCTTGTTTTGAATCTAAGGAGTTGTTCCAACAGGAAATTGCTAGCTCAAAACCAGCTTCCTCATGAGGAGATCTGGATCATTGATCAGAGTTACGTTGACACATATTTGTAAAAAGCTCAGCAAGGCTGATAGTTTGCTGTAAAATAACATAAGAACAACAAATGTAATTTTATTAATCTTACAGTGTAAGGAGGAATTAATAAATATTCCTTCTAGTTTTGAAAACTGTAGTCTGTAAAAAGCCATGCTACTTCAAACTCACCCTCTAAGACCCTGAGCAAGCTAACCTAACTTTGAAGTTGAGTCTGACTTGGAGATTGGCCCTGCTTTCCATGGGGAGCTGGACTAGATGACCTCCAGAGGTCCCTCCCAGCCTAAATTCTTCCGTGATTCTATGATGACTAATGCTCTGTTTATGCCTGATGTCTACCTGGCTCCTTCAGTGTGTTCAAAATGCCTTGAATTTGTTAACAACCCCTCACGGTAGCACCAGACAGAGTATTTTAAGGTATGCTCCCTCTTTTGCAAATGGGAGTTATTTTAGCCTCACACTTCCCAAGGGCATGCTCTGTGGGAGCAGCAGATCTAAGAGGCCTGTTCAGGAGACTTCTAGCCTTAGTGCATTATTGTTACTGCTGTTGTTCATTTTAATTTTAAAATCAGTACTGTATCCTGTTGCTTTAAGTCTTGTTTATTTAATAAAAGTCTTGCACCAGTAAGTTAAAAGATGTTCCTTGTGTTAGGGATAATATAAGTGGTTTAAATATTTGATGAGATTTTATATTTAGAATCATGTAGAGAGTAACCTTGCCTCTGTTACTGCTGTGTGGCCAAAGATGACCATATAAGAGTCAAGGTAACAAGCAGGGGAGGGGGAGGGTAAAGTCTGTCCAGCTGTATTGCTTTATGTGTTTTTCACTCATTCTGGTTCTGTAATATAAAGGGAATCATTTTGATGGGAAATACTCTTTGAGCTATTTTAAATGCTAATTGTTTTTCATGAGGAACAGTGGAATGAGTTTTGAAAATTGCAAAAGGTTGCCAGTTTGCTTGAAGAACATTGGTAACTGTGGGAAAGAATTACATTCCTTTTACAATGTGAAGCATGCTTCCTCCTTCTGCAGATTGCTAAAGTGTAGTAGTATGTATGGAAGAGGACAGAAAAGGTGAGCTTTTCTTGAAAAGCTTGTATAACACATCTCCCACACTTCTCTCCTAATGACATAATACTAAGATTTCCAAGTTTTGTGAGGTTCTTGGAGTAGCGGGTGTTTACATTTTGTTTTCTTTATTGAATGAATGAGTATCCAATAATTAAATTGGCATAGTAGTGAGCTAATCTCAGAAGAATGCCATGTATCCAATGGAAGAAATGCCTGAGTACGTGCTGTACTGTTCTGTGAATGAATTATAAATTACATGATTTTCTGTAATGCTGTGCTTCTCTTGAAGTCCTCTGTTGGCAAAAGTAATGTGCAATGCATGTTGCCTTTAAATAACAAAGATCTATATAATGGCAGCACCTAACTCTCTATTTGAAGATGCACTTCATTTAAAGGATTTTACTCCGTGATTTTAGAAATACTGGCGAGCCATGGCTCAGAGAGCAGCTGTGCAACCCCCCCTCGAAATGCATAGATTTTGTATATATAAGGAATGTAAGCTTTAATCTTCAGGAGAGATGTGTGTCAGTGGGCAGATGAGCAAGCACCTGCTATGTTTCAAGTTGCTCATATATCTGTAACCCCCTCAGGCATTAGACCATCTTGTTGCCTTGCAAAGTCTCTCTCCTTTGCACAACAGCAGAGTTGCTTACCATATTTTTATTGCTTTTGTTGTTCAGTCTGATCTCCTGTAGAGGTGGGAGATAAAACTTACAGTGGTGTTGAAGCACACCCAAGTCCAGCAATCTCAGGACCACACATGGTCTGATGAGCATGGCAGCTGAAACGGGGGCATCAGGCAGAATAATGCAGTCCATATCTTGTGCTGGACTGCTGCAGAGACCATCCTGAGAAACTAAGACTGTTTCAGCTTTGTGTGCTGCTGACTTCTCTGGGAACCGTATTGTCCCCCGCATGCTCAGTGGTGTCTTCAGGTGTAAGACAGGGGAGCTCTGCTTGCCATGGAAAGGTGAGTGGAGTCTGCACCATGGCTGCCGAATGAGTTCCCTGACCTAGCAAGCACGTCCTTCCCAGGCTGAGGAGGGTAGGTGGTAGAGCACCTACTGCCTGGAGCGTCCTGCCAGCGGGCTGTTATCTTGCCTGGAATGGAGCCAGACTCAGATTTCCCTCTTATCACGGTTATCTTGCTGCGGAGAAAAGGAAAGCGATAGGAGGAGCCTGAGCGAGAGGGATGGAACTCTGTATGTGACTGCTAAGTACTTTTTCCTCAATGCTGAGAGCGCTCTGGGTCTGTGCTGCCTTATGGAAACGCTCAGGCCTTTTTGTGGAAAGGTGCACAAGCAGCGCCAGAAAGTCAGAAGGGACCAGTTAGGTAAGAGGCACTTCAAAGGAAGTCTTGGGTTCGGATTCCCTTGTGCCTGTGTGTTCACAGACCCCGCAGATCTGATGTTTATCTTTTTCCAGCCTGGGTCTAGCAGACGGAAGAGGAGAACAGTTTCATCTACCCTACTGGATAAGAAATTCTTCTGGGAAATGGGAGAAGAGGTCCAAGTCTGGAGCCGGAGCTGGGAAGCAAAGACTTCGCAGTTTTCTGAGAAGTCCTCTATCCCCTGGTATATTGCAGCTAAGGAGGCGCCTCCCTTTCCTCCTTCATTAGTCAGCTGCCTTCGTTAGCTGTTAGCATTCTGTGTCTTGGCAAGACGCAGGCATACCCAGGTTTTCCCCAGTTAGCTGTTTTTGGACATGTCACTGTGCTTGTTCTCTTTTTCTTTGACTGGCTCTAGATGACTCTCCACTCGGTGTCAGGAACACTAAATCATCCTATAAGCGTCTTGTACAGTAAATGGAAAGTGACTGATGCCATATGAGGAGCCTCTGAATTATCCTTAGGATACACTTATGGATTTTGGCACCCAGCGTAAAATGCTGAAAATTCTGCTTGGGTGTTGTCAAAATCCTGGTGAATTAGAGCTATGAGAAAGCCTCACTGTTAAGCCCACCTGTTTTGTGCAAGACTCAGTTTATTGAGGGCTTTGTCCCGTGTGCTACTGGGTGTGTGTGAAGACCGATTTCTTAGGGAATAGCTCAGTACATAAATCTCCTGTTGAAGAAGCAGCGGAAAATTGTTTTGTCTCTTCTATGAACAGCTTCTTTTTAACATATCTGTGACCTCACTTAGTTACTTCATGTGTTCAAATTCATGGCTTTCAGAAGAAAGCCTTGGTGTAGAGTGTTCGAGTTCTGTCTTAAGGAAATTATACATTCAGCCGCAGCTGGCTGCGTCCCACAGCTCTGGTAATGCTTTTCAAGTGTCTTAAGTGACCTGAGAATCTGTACACGCGAGTCATTTTCATACTTTAGAAAAATCTTACTCTCAATCCATAAAATAACAAGAAAATGTGAAAGCCAGAGTGTGTCTGTGGAGCAGCTAGCAATAATAAGCATAATATACAAACTGACAATGAGCAGAAAATATTTATTTATTGTGATTTTTGTACAAGGCTCCACTGTGGAAGGCTGTGGCTAGAGCAGCTTGCTGGAGGTTAGGTTTGGATCCTGCCAGCAAGTGCTTCTCTCTGCAGTGTGCAGAACTGTATGCTACAGAGTCTCAAAAGACTGTACTTGTGGTGCCGACAGTACAAGAGTGGAGGAGTAACTTCTAGACACTGGGCTTCCCAGCTTTAGCCCATATTCCCTTCATCCAGAGCAGAATTCATCTGAGCAGCTCCTTAAAAAAAAATAATTTTGAATCAGGTGAGGTTCCAAAGGACTGACTTCACTGTGGAATAATTTTATGTGAGAACTTAATGGTGATTGCAGTACTTACTTTACCTCAGTATTTCCACCCAATTCAATGGAGTTTGGCCTTCCACAGAAGTCTGTACATCTGATCATGCTGAAGAAAGAGAAAATTGTACTCATTGTGCAACAAATCTACTTCTGGAGACTGCTGCGTTCTACCTTTGTGTTTTTACATAATAGCTACACTTATTAAACTTTCCTTGACTGTTTGGTAGCTAAGTTGATGAGTGTTTATAAACTTAGAAATAGTTCTTAATATGAAGCAATCAGGAATATCTCTAGCTATCTTATTTATCTTAGTTGATTGTTATGACATTTAGTGGGTTATATTTAATTTCTTATGTGTGGGTGCCTCAACTTTCTATGCTTTACTTGACACGTTCTTTCAAATTCATTATTCTTGAATTTAAATGCTATATTACAGTTTCTAAGAATATTGGCTGAGGGCAGGTACGTGATAAGTGGAAGCTTTGCAATGAGTTGGAAAAACTTCCCTAAAAGTGTTATTCTGTTTTGTTTCTTACCAAGGTTTTGTTTAGTGCTAGAAGGTCAGTCATTACCTTCATCATGTAACAGCTGCGTGCATTTTCTTAGTTCAGCCTCTGTGAGAGGACTCAGTGGAGAACCATTGTATGAAAGAAAGGAATACTTGTTTTTTAAGGGAAATTCAGTTCACTTGCATTACATGAAAGAGCCATATACACAGTCTTTCACATATTCCACAATATGTTTTTATGTCCACTTCTTTTACTGTAGAATACTATGTAGATAAAATATTTAATTTTGGGGGAACTTGCTGAAAACATTAAATCTATGACAATGCTAGTCTTTTGCAATGCTCTTGTGTTAACATATGACCTATTTATTAAAATAAACATTTCAGAACTTTCAGATGTTTTCTTCTTCTTTTATGGCTTTTGCTGATTTTATCCTAGTACTGAGGTATTATTTTGCTTCAAGAAATAGAGCAGATAGATCTGCTCTTAATTAAAAATGAATATACAGCTTAAAGCCTTAGGTAATTTCATTTGGGGGGAAGAAAGGAGGAGAGTCGCACATTTCAATGTGCAATTAACATTGTGGTTCCATATCATTAGGAAACGGGCAGAATTTCCAAAGAGCAATGAGACCAAGCTGTCCTTTCAAAAAGGCACTGATTTATGTATGAGGAATTAACTGAAAAGAAATATTATCATCATGGTTTGGGGGTTTGTTTATTTTTTTACTGAAGATGGTAATTTTGGTAAAATTTACACCATATATATTTTGATAATGTGTTAAGTACCTAGGTTCATATTTGTATATATTTCCAAATATTGAAATCCACATCCCTAAACTAATAAGCAGATTGTTATAATAAAAATTATGCAAACACTATCGTAGCTGTCAGAACTGCAATATACGTTTCCCATGGTTATAGACATTGTGATGTTTCTTGTGCAGTACAAAAACACATTTGGATTTTCAGACCTAAAAATATTATACATTAAGCGAGGCTTTTCTTAAGAAATCTGTCTTGAGTTAGTTAATGATTGTCAAAATGTATTAATTCTAGTTGTCTGAATGGGATAGGTGGCATTATCAGTGTAATT
Source organism: Nyctibius grandis (assembly GCF_013368605.1). NCBI lineage: Eukaryota > Metazoa > Chordata > Aves > Nyctibiiformes > Nyctibiidae > Nyctibius > Nyctibius grandis. The sequence continues at coordinate 29,819,564 of NC_090659.1, forward strand.
CTTCACATGTTGCTAAGATCATGAACACTGAAAAAAATCTGAAGTTATGCTTTCTGTTGACTCTACAGTTATAAACCAACAAAGCAACTTAATTTGGGCATGACTGTGAGACGACAGGGCTTTTTAAAATATAAAAGTTTATTAAGATTTGTGCGAGTGTGATTTTACTAGTTCCTAACATTTTTCTTAGGTGGTGGATGCGTAGTGTAAATAAACTGTAGTGATGTACAGTGAAAAATACTGATGTGCATTCTTAAAGTGTAACCAAATTGTACTTTGAATCCAGGAAACCAATAACGAACGTCTATAAGGTCCCATTTTGCTCATGTTTATGCATGTTTCTACCTCTGTGAGAATAAGCAGTTTCACTGAACTGCCGAGGCTCCTGAACTGAGTATGGTAACTTATTTGCAAGATTGGTGCATGCCTAGAAATGGTACAAGCATATTTTGGATACTCTAAAGTAGGCTTATGATGTTTATGTTCTGTGTACCAGTAACACTATGTAACAGAGCAATCTGCTGTTCACATCTTGGTGCTGTGTGTTATAAATCACTCCTGGGTAGGCTGAGGAAAACTACAGATTTTTATTGTGGAAAACTGTTTCCCATATGTGGTTACATTGTTGTAGCTATCTAACTTACAGGGTGTCCTTCCTTCAGAGGGAGTGATTCAGTGTTCTTTGGATGTTTCTTTTCTTTTGTATGAAGTCCAGTGGCCTGGATTTTTTCTTAAAAAATATTGCTGTTAAGTAGAAGGCCCGTGCACAAGGTTTTTCTTCCTTAATCCATCATAAGCTTTATTTTGTCACCAGATCAAATGGCTTTCAGAACTGAAAGTTAAGGTTTTTCTAAGATGACGAGGAGATTTAAACAGGTAGTTCACATGGTAAGCAATATAGGAAAATTCAGTCCAGTATTCTTTGTACACTAATGTATGACCTTCATGATGTTCTTTAAACCAGAATCCCTCTCAGCTGCAGCTCGAGGTAAAGGCTGGTAGCATTGTATGCTCCTGTGAATGGAGGCTGGAGCTAAAATAAAGAGACAACTCCAGACATCATGTCCCAGAGCACAACCTTCAATACCTGATTTTCAGCTAGTAGTGAGGAACATTAAGAGCTTTGGTTTTGTTCTGCTGTCAACATCATAGGTTCTCTTACTCAATAAATTAGTTTTGTTTAACTAAGTTCTTTCTTAGTTGGGAGTGTAGCTGTCTTCCAACACTGATTTGTTCTTTTACCTCCCATGTCAGCATGATAGTAATGTAGTTTGTTTATTTTTTAACCTTTCCAAAATCCATAGATATATCTGTCCTAGAAGTTAAAACTATGTTCTAACCCCACGCTTATATCATCTTTGCCTTAGTTATTTTCACTTGTTTGGTGGTCTTGCCGATGTGGTTTTGGAAAGCAATAGGATACTCAACTTTTTTTTCCATTTAGTTGCTACTGCAATGTTGCACATCTTTTGTTTCCATTAGACTGTGGCATCTGATCAATGCAAAGATAACATTTAATATTTTATTATTTGTAGTGGCTTTCAAAAAATCTTAGTTTCTGAGTTTTCTCATCTGGCCCTTTGATTTATTTAATCAATTTTGTATGGCTTTTAACTGTGGGGCAATATGGATTTATGTGTCTAGTCTTTGTATCTGTATAATTTTCTAGTGCAAGGATTCTTTTCATGTTGTTCCAAAGTGGTCCATTCTGTTTATTTATTTCTGAATTTTATATCTGTAATGCACTCTGATATTCGAAGAATACTGTCTAAATCATCAGTACGCTAACCACTTGGTGTTTCTGAAGGATCATGTCAACATTAAAAACCACTCTTCATAACATTCCCATCCATAACTAAAATTGTGTTTCCATCACAATAATAGTAAAACAGTGAGACACACAGCAACCTGACATTAGAGATCGCATGCTGAAGGTAGAATGAGAGATTGTTCCCAGCCTTGGGTTTTGGTCCAGTAAGAAAACAAGGAGTAAAAGAGCTTGGAAGGTTGAGTACTTAGTAATTACAGTATTAGTAAACAATATGTGTGCATTTCTAAAAAGAATGAAAATAAATGTGTATACTTGCACAAACACGTGTTTAAAATAACTTTCTTTTTAGCAATGCTTTTATAGCTCTTTTATTCACTTTCTTCTTTGAATATCCTTCATCCTTTTTCATATAATATATGAAGGCTTTTTGGTGATAATAGCTTAGCTGACAGCCTTCCATTCCCAAACCCCACAGCTGCACTGTTGGTATCTTCAGCAGATTAGATCCCTCTTGAAACTGGATGTATTGTTTTATAAAACACTGAAGTTTGCTCTTTTCAAAAAGAGAATGTGGATTTTTGTTGTTGTTCTTATAAATTTATTTTGGAAGCAATTGATCTTATTTTCTTTGAACTATGTAATACATTCAGAGATTTTATTCTGAATGTCATATGAGTGCTAGCATTTTCAAATTAATGAGAGATGCATTGAATACATAGGTCCTTTTCCCACAAGCTGATGTTATATCATCTCCCTTGAACTACTAAATAGTAGTGATAAACAGTAAATAATGATCTTATTCTTTTTCTTGATGCCTGTTATTGGAGACAGACAAGGTCTTACATAGTCTTTTGCAAGGAGAGACAGCACAAAGCCCATGCCTTTCTAAAATTCTACAGAAGCATTTAAGTTAGATCTTGGATGTTGTGTAGACCCATGACGGCCATCAGCTTGCAAGTGGATTTTGTTTTATGTGATTTAAGAGTGCAAGGATGTTGTTTGTAACTGCATTCATTATATATGAAAATAACTAGAAAATACACTGGCCCAAATCCAGAATTTGCTTTTGGGGGAAGAAAAGAAAAACTGACACTTTAGGGTAATTGATGTTTTAAAATGGACTTCAGATTTGACTCTGTGTCTCATGATCATTACTGCCTTTATAAGGGCTTAACGTCTGCCCTTTTTTTTAGTGTTGAATTTTTTTTTTTTTTAATTCCTTTGAGCATCTCCTTCCTTTACCTTGATTTTGTTATTCATACTATGTGGCCTTGGTACTTCCCAAGTGACAGGTCTAGATGAGGATCCTCCATGCATTTCCCTTCCTATGTCACCCTAATCAGCTCAAGGAGATGTTTGACTTTCACTCTCCTCTGTGAGAAAGTTACGACAGATTGGGGGTCAGCTAACACACGCTAGTGAATCCTGACCCAGCCTCAATTTCTCATTCTAAATTGGACAAAAGCCAGGGGGGCAAATTATTCAGCCTTACTCGAGCCAAAATCCCAACGAGGCCAACAAAGCCTTGAAAAAGCATGGGAGGTTGCAGCAGTTTGCTCCTGAGTTGCATCTGCTGTATAAAGGTGTTTCACTAATTAGGAGAAAAGAAATCCAAAGCATGGTTGTTTATTTACCCGAGCCTTGGTGCAGGCTTTGTGTCTCTCATATTCTGCTGATTCTGTCAAGCCTATGGGCTTGTTTTACTGAAATTGTATTATTATTTTTTTCTCCTCTCTTTTTCCCCCTAGACTGGCAGATAGCTACTCTTGCTTTGCTGTTGGGTGGTGCTGCCATCATTCTAATAGCTTTCCTGGTTGGGCTGATCTCTATCTGCGTGGGATCTCGGAGGCGGTTCTACAGACCAGTTGCAGTCATGCTTTTTGCCGCAGGTAAGCGGGTTACCGGCACCATTATGAAAATTTCATGAGAGCAGCCTCACTTTTGTGAAGGAAGAGGTGCCTTGTTCTGCATACTAATTCAGAGGCATTTGGTTTACTCCTGTTTTAACTCCAATGAGGTTTTTCAGGAGACCAGTTCCGCACGGAATGAATTGTTTTTGCAGTTGCACTATTATTGGTTCATAAACAATTATTTATTTGCATTATATTTACTGTTTTGTGAAGTATATGCAGCAGGGACAACTACAGAGGATAAATCTCAAAGTACCATTTTTAGTCTGTGACTTTGTGCTGCTTGATTTCCCCATTTTTATTATTCACGCAAAGCCATTTCTGTTATTTTAATGTTCTTCCTTTTACAATTTTAAAACAGGAAAATTAATACTCAGATGTGAACCCTTGAAGCCCTACGTGTGAAAATAAATAGGATTATGTTGCAAAGTGTTTATATATGCCCCTGTGCCAGGAGAAATTAATTTCATTGTGTCAGCTTCCTTACTTAGTTATTAATTTAACAAGCTGTCACAGTGCAGTCCCTGTTTGGTTTTAAAAATATGAAAATGGAACAGTTTATATAGACTATCACAAAATCTTAAGGGAGACCTATGAATCTGCATTGTCCGTATGACTGGTCCAGTGAGGGATAATTACAATATCAGATCGTCTCCTTTTGTACATTCTGGTGCTTTGGGCCTTAGTCAGCAGGGATGTTTCTGCTGCTTCTGAGATTCACCAAGCATGGTTTGCCTTCATCCTGTCACTCATATCTGCATTGGAGCCAGCAGCTTAAGCCCCTTCTGATAGCCCATAATGAAGAGGATGACAGAACCTAGTCTTTGGGAGGTATTAAAAAAAACCACTTACAAGGATATGGAAAGATAAGAGCGCAGAATTTGCAGGGTGTTCAGGCATGAAACAAAGCTCCGTGGAAGGCTCCTGCTGCCCCCTGCTGTTAACGACACCTTGATTGAGCCGCAAGAGCTTTAAGGTGCTCTTTTATTTGCTCAAGAGATATTGGTAGGTTATATTTCATTTGCTTTTAGGAAATTAATGCAACCCAGCATCAGATTTCCTGAGTGGAAATCATATCTTTTTGTTCTGTGTGTTGCGTTGCTTGCTTGGTTGAATGAATAAAGTCACTAGTGCCTTTATTTTAAAATTTAGTATTAATTCTGAGATTATGAAGCATGCTGGGCAGTTAGCTTTGAAGGAAATGGGATTATTGATTTTCTGTAGTGGTTTCTTATTTGGATTTTGACTTAATTTCTCATAACATGGTGTAGTAACCTAGTGATACACTGCCTATCTTGCCATATTGCTCATTTAGTATATAGTTAAATTTGTACTGAAAAAAAAAAAAAAGCAAAACAAAAAAATTTCCCAAATCCTGCTGTTTGGCTTAAAGCTTTGTTTTCCTCTGCATAAAATTAGTTCTAGTCTTTACTTCAAAAGTTGAGGGGGAAGGGAGGTTTAATGCTTACTTGCATCAAAAAAGGAAAATACATTGGTGCTTTAGCTCATGAGCAGCGTTGACCTGAAGCATATAAGAACAGAGGTGATGAGGCCAAGAGAGCCTGCCCCATTCTTCATTATCTGGCAAATCTGAGGAGAATCCTTTTGGGATTTGATGCTGAAATTGTTAGTGTCATTTCTGACAGATATTATCTTTGTCAGCTGTTTTTAGAGGTGAATATGGACTGGCATATCTTGAAAGAATTATGGAAATAGTCCCCCGCTGAAGAGGGGAAAGTTAAGATTGCAGCACAGTGGGGTTTGTGCCTTATGCAACTGTCCATGGATTCAAACCTTCGCCTGTGGATTTCACAGAAGATCTTTGAGGATAAACCCTGCCCCGACCTGTGAATCTGCTGACAAGACCAAATATTCTGTATGACTCTGGTTAGGGGTCTACAGCTGCAAGAACATGGGATGAATTGTGCAGAAACATTTAATGATCCATGTGGGTGTCAAGTAGAAAACATCACTGTGTGGGAGAAAGGACAAAATGAAAAAGTGGTTTCCAGGCACTTTAGAGTCTGAATAGTTAGCTCCAGGCATTTTTTTCTAGTTTTGATTTATTTTTATTTACTTCTCTTTTTTCTCAGCTTCAGGTTTCAGTTAGCAACTCTGTAGGTAAGGAAGAAGATTGACTGATGAGGACTGGAAGACATGAGAAAGCAAAGGCACACAAAAATAGTTCAACCTAGATGCTGAGAATAAGCCAGCAAGCGATCAACAGATGTGACTGTGTTTAAAAATACATACTGTCAGCTCTGTGTTATGGGGGGAGGAACAGTAATACCTCAGGTAATGGAAAAACTTGGAGCATACAGAGAAGCAGTTGCAGGATATTCTTGCATGGAGCCACCTTGGCTCATACAGCTTTTCCCAGCATTTTTGCTTTAGTAGAGGTCACTAGCTTACATACTTGCTGGGGTGTCTTAGTGGCCAAACTGGCCCTGAAAGCTGCATCCTTAAAGTACAAGTACTCCGTGTAGGAGTCTTGTGATATGGTTACCAGATAACTGAGTGCTGACCGAGTCTTAATTAAAGAGTAGAAAGAGAAAGTGTAATGGTTGAAAGTCCATAAAAGCAAACAAAAAAGGTAATTTAAAAGATGTTTGCCTTCTGGGGCTGTGTTTTAGGAATGTTTAGAAGAATAACCTGTTGAGGTTAGTAAGCTTTTGGCACATTTCACAGGATGCTTTTACATGTAAGCTGGGGAAACAGTGGCTAAGTGAAAGTATTCTAGGTGAGAGAGTAAAAAAAAAGATGGCAGATCATATTTGGAGAATACTTAGAGGACGTATCTGTCCATTCTGACAGAGTGTCAGAGCACAGTCCAGCTGGATTGCATCCTGAGTTGCGTGCTATTACATATTTTCATAATGATGTGGAAGGTACAATAAAAGTCTACATGTCAAATTTTACAGTGAAGCTAGAAAAAATTGCAGATACACTGGAGGACAGAATTTGATTTTGAGAAATTGATAGAATGGTCTGAAAAAGTAGGACTGACTTCAGTAGGATGTAGTGCAAGTTGCTACAGGGTGGCAAAAAGAGTCAGCATCGAAGAAATATTGATAGGAAAGATACTCTGTAGGTCACAGAATGGTTGAGGTTGGAAGGGACCTCTGGTGATCTTCTAGTCCAGCCTCCTGGTAAAGCAGGTTCACCTAGAACACGTTGCACAGGGTTGAGTCCGGGCGGGTTTTGAATATCTCCAGAGAAGGAGACTCCACAACCACCCTGGGCAGCCTGTTCCAGTGCTCTGTCACCCTCAAAGTAAAGAAGTTTTTCCTCATATTCATTGGTTGTGTAGTCCAACCTTCTTGTTGATGCAGGACAATCGCTAACACTAGGTCAATCAGCTGCAGCGTTCTCTGAACCAGTCTTGAAGAACTCCAAGGATAAAGATTCCACAACCTCTCCAAACATATTGTCCTGGTGCCATACTGCTGTCCTTATGATATTTTTTTCTTTCCCGATGTCCATCCTGAGGTCGCTGAAACTGAGATTTGGGTCCATTGCCATTATCTTAGGTTGCCTGGCACTACAAAGAAAGATTTTTTTTCTGTCATCGTTGCAGCTACATTTTCAGGTAACTGTAGGCTGGTTTGAAATTGCTCCTTAGCCGCCTCTTCGTGGGTCTAAATATAGCTCCCTCATCCGCCTCTTAAGGATGATTTGCTCCAGGATTCTGATTATCTTGGCAGCTGTCTGGACCCTTCTCCTTAATTGGTGAATCCACATTTACTACTGATTGCCGCTTTGTTTTGCATGTGCTTGGAGGTGGACTCCGAGAGGATGTACTCCATAATGTTTCCAGGGATTGATTTGAGGCTGGCTAGCCTGTAAATCTGTGGATTTTTCACTTCTAGCCTTTTTAAAGATGAACACAACATTAACCTTTTCCCAGTCATCTGAATATCTCCTGATCACTGTGATTTTTCATAGATGATAGAGGGCTCATGATCACATTGGCCAACTCTTTCGTCACCTTTAGGTCAGTCCCATTTGTTTCCATTGATACGGATGCAACTCTTAAGTCATCCCTAAGTTGTTCCTGCACTGCTAACACCCTCCCAAACCATGTCACTTAGAGGTTTTGGAGAAAGCGTCACTGTGCGTCATCTGTCACTAGACTGGCTTTCCTGTCCATCATTGTATTAATGTTTTCTCAACTTCATTTTGCAACTAATGCACCTGTGGAAATTCTTCTTTGTTACCCTTTTTTGCCATTTCCTCGCTTAATGTTAGGCTCCAGCTGGGCTTCAAACTTCCTGTTTTTTTTATCTAAGTATCAAAACAGTGCTTTTATACTCCCCTCTCAATGTCTGTCCTTGTTTCCTGCTCTTGTGTGCCCTTTTCTTGCACATTCATTGAGAAACTCCTTGTTTGGCCAGCTGGGCCTCCTGCTGAAATTCCTGGTCTTCGTGTGTAGCAGGGTGGTCTGTTCTTGAGCTAGCAATATTTTAAAAATCGGTATGGATCCCCTTTCTCTTCATGCTGCTTCCCAATTAATTGCACAGGTTGTATTAAGTACAAAGAACTTCCTAGGCAGCAGCTGTGTGTGTGTTAATCTTTGAAACTGCAACACCCATTGGTTATTAATGAAGTGCTTTGCTCATGTGAATGAGCAGAAGGAATGGTGTAGAGAACAGAAATACAGAACTTAACTAGCCAGCATCACCATTTTCATAAATATAGAGCAATTAGAAAGCCAAATTGAAAGGGGTTTTGGACAGCAAAACTGTTCTAGTCAAACATTTGAACAGGGAAAAAAAGGTGATATTTTTCTCATTTTAAAGTGTTTGTTGTGATTTTTGCGTGCTTAATATGATGAGTACATATAATTGCATATATTTCACGTAAATGGAGCAAAACTAGTATTCTGTTCTTGTGCAATTGTCTTGCAAGCATCATAGTGCTAGTCATAAAAATGGGTCTAAACTTAAAGTGAATAGTCTAGTTTGAGATGACTAGTCTTTTGAGTAGCATTTTGAAGTGGAATTTTTTTTTAATATTTCTTTTGCAGCCTTTTTTTTCTACAGGAAAAGACTAGCGCTTCTGAAGAAAGGTAGTACATACACTTCCCACAAGCAAGTCAACACAGGATGGAGTTCCTTCAAATTCATCAAAAGCAGATCAGTAGTTGCAAGCTTTGGTTTTACCATCTTTTTGGGTCATACTAGTTATTTTTCATAACTTCACTAACTGTTGTTTCTAGCCTACACAGGTCCCTTCCCACTCTACAGGGAGCAACAATGACAGGAGGCAAAAACAGTGCAAAGCAACAGCAGCGTTAAGCAGTGTGGCTGTTGCCGCTGGCCAGTAGCTGCCAGCACTTTGATTTTTTCAGTAGTGTGGCTGGACCAGTAGTAGCAAAAGCAGAAGCCATCACTATAAAAATGTTGTGGGTGTTGCTCCTTTAGCAATGTGTTCCTCTTCCAACAGAATCACTTTTGTTTTGTTTTGACAAGTCCAATCTGTAGATTAAAATTCAGCATACTTCATATGTTGGATCCAGGGAAGGTGGAGAGCTTCCTTGATTGGAACTTGACACACACACACACCAGAGCAATTCCTGTATTGACTCAGCAGAGATGCTGCGGCCCTAGTTTGGGAAGCCACTCAAGAACTTATATCTGTTCATCTTAGGAAATCCTTTTTGACTTTGAATGGTCTTAAAGATGTGTCTGAAAGCTGAGCATATGTTCAGGTATTTTTAGGTGTAATGATGCTCTCATTATACAGAATTGGAATGCATAATCTTTTCATAAGAGTAGGTGCTTCCCCTAGTGTACCCTGTCAAAATTTCTCCAGTGTTGTGCAGTATTTTGTGAGCTGGCAGACAAAAATTATATTAAAGTGGAATAACACAAAATAACACTTCAGTAACTTTAGGATTAAAATAATTCTGTGGATTTTGGTATCCACAACAGAAAATCCACTATCCAAACGCTCTTCAGATTGCCAGTCTCAAGTAAGCGTCCAAAGACTAGTCTGTAGGCTAAGTTGAGGGGACGGGCAGGGAAGACATTTCCAATGAGTGTTTTGTAAAGTGTTCTCACCAAGAGTGTGTAGTGAACATTGGAAATCATTTCCTCATACCAGTCCCCATCCAGGGGACAGAAGAGCATTAGTCTCCAGGGCTAATGAAAGGTGACAGTTTGACAACGTTAAAGAGTGGATGTGAGACTGAAAAGGCAAATGACAGATTTTCAGTGTGTGAAGTGTTCAAGCAGTGGGAGAATATAGTTAACATTATTTTCCTGTAATTTCTCAGTGTAGTTTTGGAAGGGCTTCTGTAGTCCAAAGTAGTCTTCCTTTCTGTTATCCACTGATATTTTCTATTGGCGCTGGCTTTATAACAATTCTCTGAATAGTGCTTGTTCTCCTTACAATACCTAATAAATTGTAAAAAATGACCCAGTCAATGTTAAAGAAAGTAGTTGTTATGGCATTACATTGCATACCATTGAACTTTCATCAGAGTATGTCTCAGCCATGCAAATACTTAAGCCTGTGCTTAACTGCATGGATGTGCCCATCCTGACTGCAGTCAGAGGCTGGGGTGGCTTGCAGAGGCAGTCATGTGCTGAAGTCTTCAAAAATTTCTAGTGTTAAATGCTTGAAGGGAGCATTACGATAGGGCAGTATAAAAAAGGATGTTTTGTATGTTCCTGTGATGTTTAGTCTTTTGTGGGTGGCAGAACTAGAGGCCTGAAGAATCACTACATCATACAGCTTGTTCTTGTCTTCGAACTAAGTGTGATTTCCGCCTGCTTCCTCTGGAAACTGCTGTCCCAATTTTCTGTTAACAGTATGCCTGAATTTAAAAGAGAATGGATGCCGATGAAACTGAAATCTTCTTGTGAAAATTGGGTTTCTTCATCTGTGTATTTTCCTTTTCAGGTCACTATATGTGGGGGTTTTTTTATGTAACACAATAATTAACAGGTTTGCTGGATTCCACTGCAGACATGTGGATCAGGCTGCAGGAGATCTGGCTCTCAGAGACAGTGCTGTAGAAAGTAATGATTTTAAAGCTTTTCGCTGCCTTGGATTTGGCCTCTCTTATTAGCTTTTTTTTCATCATGAAGCATTTCTGATCCACCCCCTAAATTTGTAATACAAGACAATGTTTTGCTAGTTGGAAGTTTAGTGACTGATCAAACTTTATAGATTCCTTGGTATTCTGTGTGACAATATAATTAATTCTGATTACAGTACACAGTAATGCATATGAAATACATAATTCACTGAGTCTCTACTGAACATGAATATGTATCATCTACTACAATGAATTATTTCTAGGCTAAGTAAATTATTTTATTCTGAGCTATATTTCATAATGGTCATTTATTCCTGCTTCTCGTTTTGACTTATTTATAATAGCTATAGAACAAGTGTTTTTAGTTTTGTTATTATGGCAGGAATAATAGCTGCAAATTAAGATAAAAAGGAGAAACAGAAAAGAATTGGGAAAAGATTGCTTTCACTGTTTATTTCTTGGACAGCTGAAGGGATCATCATCATACCATAGCAATAACATTTGTTCATCAACAAAGGGATATGGAAGAACTATTCTCTGTTCTCTGGATTAAATGAAGGTGATTTTTTTTTTTTTCAAAAAGAACAGTACTTACAAGCTAAAAATTCACCAAGAGCATTTTAAATGTGAATTTCAGTTATGTGATGTTTTCCTTGTTTTATGGAAATGAATTAAGGCTTCTTCTGACATGTGTTTTTTTTTTTTTCCTCTTTCAGTTGTTCTTCAGGTGTGCAGCTTAGTCCTTTACCCAATCAAGTTCATCGAAACGGTCAGCTTGAAAATATACCATGAGTTCAACTGGGGCTATGGCCTGGCTTGGGGTGCAACTATATTTTCATTTGGGGGTGCCATTCTTTATTGCCTGAACCCTAAGAACTATGAAGACTATTACTAGAATCATTTAATGAAAAGAAAAATAACAAAAGGATTACCCAATCTTTTCTAACTCAGTTTTTTTAGAACACTTGTGGAGCACCAAACAGTCTGCTCTGTTGATAAAATAGCCTTTGCCTTTTGGGTATGAACACTGTAACCAGCTTTTACAACCATTTGAAAGAACTGCAAACACTAGGATTGCTGATCTTACATAGGCAGATGCTGCAAGCTGCTGATACATAAGCTTCATTTTTCCTGACAGCAAGCAAAAGAATCTACATGACAGCGATCTTTGTGAGAAAACTAGTTGGAATGAGAATACAATGCCAGCGTCTGCTATTGCCTTCAGGGGAGCAGCTGGTATAGGCTCCATTTAGAAGTTTCCCTGTATCGTAGAGGATTCAAATGTCTGATAAGCGGGCAGTGGCATCTTGTACAATAGGCTGTGTTGGCCCCTTGTTGTTTGCTCAGAAAAGCTCTTAAGGAATTAGTTGCAAGTGACTGTGTTGAGGGCAGTGAATGTAACTGGTTAATGACTTGTCTAATATCTGCATTCAAGAGTCTTCTGGGAGAATAATTAAAAAACAAACAAAAAAAAACAAACCAAGCCATCAACCACACAGGATTTCATGAATTGGTAATCGACATCACCGTGCCAGCTGTAGCAGATTGTTGAAGGAAGTCCAAACCCAGAGACATGTGCTTCTGACTGTGTAGTTGGAAGTTGTCTCAGCTCTGAGTATTTTGCTGGGAGAGTGGAGATAAGGGGAAGTAGAAAAAGACCTCATCTGTCCTTGAGGCATCTAAAATGCATGAATGAATTGCAGTTGTCCTAAGTACCCCTTTAACTTCATGAAAAGAATGCATATGGAACAAATTCAGTTATATTTTTGAAAAGTATTTGTTAATATAAATGAACATATATAATACAAATATAAATGCAGAGGGAGAGAGATGATTTGTCTTGAAATTGTAATATGAGCTGTGATGCAGTGGTTAAAATACTAACTTTGTACACATTCTTGAGAGTCTTGGATTGGCGCCCCCAATTTTGGCTGCTGTTACAAAATAAACATAAAATGGTTTGTCTTCTGTATATGCTTTTGTACAGACTCTGTGTTATGGGCAATGCTTAAAAGTTCACAACAAGTTAAGGTAGAACTGGACGAAATAACTACTTGCTATTCTATGTGTAATCTCGTACTTACTAAAAATTGTTTTCTAAGGCTGTCACAAAGAAAAAACTGCCATTTTTTTAAAATCTAGTAAGGTCGTGAGTGTCTCTGATCTTCAAGAATACAGCTGAGACTCCATCATGTCCATATTAAAACATTAGCACTGCAGGAAGTAATCTCTTGTTTTTTAAAAGCTGAGTTTATAGTGGACCGGCTGATGATTATGTACATCTAATTACTTCTTGCTTAGTATGTTTCCCACTTAAAACATCCAGAGACTCTACATATCAAATGAAACCCAAGATAAAATAAGGACAACTTTTACATTAATTTAATCCGCATCACTTTTATTTTTCTTTACAATTTACTTATTTGGATATTTTCAATTAATTATGAACATATTTTTATACAATTCTAATCTTTGATAATAACTATTTTTTTTAATGGAGAAATTTAAAATATATTCTGTGTGGGCCTCTGCAAAAGCAGATATGCTGGGCTTGCACATCCACCTCTATACAAATGGTTTTGCTGGTTCCATGGAAGACTGCTGATATACTCAACGTTAAGACCACATCTACAGTGTTAATGCTTGTGCCACCATTGCAATGACCGTGGAATCACAGGGCTGCCTGTGGGAGGTTGTCGTGAAAGTATTGCTGACGTACGGGGGTGGTTTATAAAACTCTGGGGCTCTCTGGAGTTAAATCTTTACTACCATGGCAGAGTATTCTGTATCAGCAGTCTTTCCAGGACCAGTGGTGATTAATTAGATTAGACAGAGCAAAATGATAGCTTGACTTGGAAGGGATTGTATGGCAGTGCCTGGAGAACAAAAAGAATGGGAGGAAAAATTATGTCTACTTGTTTCACAGGCGCCAGAGAGCATTTGTAACTGCTTTTTTCCTAAGGCTGACTTAAGGCGGATATTCAGTATATAGTTGACTCTGTACCTTTCTGAACAGCTGTGTAGTTCTGCTTTTATTTAGCAGCATGGAGAACATTGTAGTTTGGCATGGGAATTAGGTTAATGTAGAGAAACCCACTGTGAGAAGATTCTGTACCTTTCTAGAACGGTGGTTTGGTGCTGATGTTGTGCGGCACTTTGCCTGTGCTGACAAGAAGGTACAGTGCTGAACCCATACCACATCCACTAATTTATCAAGTAATTTTTCTTCATGTACAGTTTGAGCGAAAACAACTGTCAGGCCTAAGGCATATGCAAATTAATGGCATGAGCTCTGAAAGTCACCTGGCTCTTTATATGAAAGATGTTCAGGCAAAAAATCTACAAATGTGAATGCCTAAAGACAAGGTTCTTCATTCATATTTGAGTCAGACATCTGATTTTCAGTCTCAACACCTGCTTTTCATCTTGAAGATAATGCAATCTATTAGGACACACCTCTCAAACTCCTCAGGTCCTTTGTGTTTGGGCATCTAGTATATGAGTTTAGGTACCGACCTTTAGCTTATGTTGGTACTGTCCTTTCTTTTGTTTCCCCCTTACCATTGCTACTTCTGGCAGGCATTCTGTTTCTCAGCACTGAACTAAAGTAATACAACATTATGCTGATTTCTTTTCTAGCCACAAAAAAGATACATGTCTGTGTCTTGAGTGTATGTATGACAAATGAATAATTTTGTATGTTGTGCTTGTGTCATGCAACCAGTATTTCAGTTGTTTGGCTTTATCTCACTGGCAGGATGATTCTCTCACACAACAAATCCATTGTTTTTCTTCCATATGTATGAATAAATATATATATAGCAAACTTGCAAGCAGGGCTAGTTATTTGTATTTTTTAAGCTTAGAGTGTACTGTCCGGTGCTGACAAGTACCTAGCACCTCTTCTGGATTTCTTGCACAACTTCGTTTAGCTTTTGTAAATTTTAAAAACAAATATAGAGAGACCTATGTGTTTGAAATATAAATGATATATATGGATTAGCATGTAACTGTATATTATTAAACATGCAATGAACTGACTGGTAAGTGAAGTCTAATCTTATGGCTAGCAATGTAATTTATTCAGACTGTATTTTTGTACAGAGCAGTGCACACTAACCTGTTGCCTCTGTGTCCTCTATAATGCCTAAAACTGTGCCTAGAAATTTCATTTCTGTCTTTAAAGGGAAAAAAAAAAAAAAGGCAACTAAATGCTTCATGTTGTTGATGGTTTTTCTAATGTTGTTCTTTATTTATTTTTGAGAAGTGTATGGTATGTTTATTAAATGAATCCATCAAAATACGGTTTATTTTAAATGGTCATTGTTAGCAGGGAAAGACACTTTTTTTTTTATCAAGACTTTTAAGTTTGCAGTTTTAATACCATTTCTGCATTTCACATGTTTTGTAGCTTACATAAAGTTATATGTGAAAAAGTAACTGAAATAAAAAAAATTGTTACACTAACCAAATGTGCCTGTTTTGCTCCAAGTGGAATATATATGTATGCAGCTGGAACTGGCCTGGTTTTCTGTTGGGTGGGCTGAGAAGGAACACTCTGCTTAGGCTAATGAATATGCCTGGTATTCAGTTACCATACTAAAGGAGTCTTATCAAAATATACGAGGCAGGGGCGGAGCGGGAGGGGTGGGGAGAGGGAGAGATGCAGGATCTTGCTGGTGTAACCCCTCCATCGCACCTGGCCGTAGAATAAATAGCACAGGGTGGGTGTCTGGGTGTCACACAGCCCATAATGCCTTTATAAAAATGCAATTATTGTAACATCAGAAAACCAAATTGCTTTTAAGGTGTTAAATAACAAGGCTGTGTGTTGAAGGGAGTCTATACTGAGCACCTTGTTCCAGTGGGGAAATTTATTCATTATATACACTTTTCTTTTTCACATTTCCAATAACTAGTACCTTTTTCTATTCTGATTCTGGAAGCTGGGTTACTTTTCACCCTGAGAACACCAAATACTGTTTTTGAACCTGAAGTGTAGTGTTGCAAAAATGGAAATGCATGTTTAAAACACTGAAGAGGTGGTACTGTGTTGTTTCTGTTTGGTAATATACTGTCATCCTCTGCATCGTGGGGTACCTCTCACGTGAGCAGGCAGCAGCATGAAGAAGAGGCGGCCATCAGAAAGCAGTAGGAGAATTGAGGGCAGAAGCCTTGGTTTCAGCGGACTGTTGCAATGAGTGAGAACAGGCACGAGGGTGGGGCACACAGAGTGAAAATCAAGTAAAGGAAAAGGAATTTGGAGCAGGGAGTGAGTATGATGGGCGGCAGGGGGCGGGGGAAGGATGAGGAGTGTCTGAAGATTTGTTTTCTTTTGAACTGCAAGTACAATGGGGGAGGAAGTTCATAGGGAACCACGAACCCACAGCCACTGGGAAGTGAGGGAGCAAGCCAGAGGTGATGGAAGGTATATTTCTTGAAATCTGCATTAAAATTCTGGTTGTAGTGGATGTGGCTTTAGGGGGCATACCACCCAAAGGTTTGACCTGGGCTTAATGCCTGAATTTTAGGTCATCTGCGTGCCTACATGTTGGTACAAGGTCAGAGGGGCCCACTGGCTTACCAGGGAAGAAATTAAGCACAGGGTGAGGGTGCCTTACTCAGACCTTGTCTATCCAAACATGCCAAATGATAGGAGCACTGGCCTGGCATGAGCTGGCATGCCCTTGGCATGCCAAAGATGTCCCAGCAGACTTGACAGTCTTAAGCGGCATCTCACAATGTGTTTGGTATCTGCCATAAAAGTAGGCCTGCACTCTGCTGCTGAACCAGATGAAGTGTGGCTGGATGTACGACATGTGAACAAGAGAAAATGTGTGGAAGGTGGTGTATGAGCCTAGGTTTGTTCCTACCCAAATGCAGTTTGAACTGGAGCAAGCTACACAGCACTTGGTGGAAACAAACATCTTGAGGTCTGCAAGTGACACAGAAAATTGGAGTGTACAAACTCAAGCAAACATAGCCAAAGCAAAACTGTTTGGGACTTTACAAAATCTTCTTTTAAGTTGATATTTTGGTGTTTTGTCTGGGGACAGGTAGTTGTAATGCTTCCTTGTTTCTGTACCTTCAAGGAGTACTTCCCAGGTCAACATTTTTTGTGTTAAATATATAGATGCAGTGGGATTTTGGAGATAACAGAAGATTTTTCTGCTGTGTTAGTGATTTCCTGGCGCTCTTTTGATGGAAAGCAGTACTCTTGGGCTTTTCCAACAGGTGGTAGCTTCCAAGAGGACTTTAAATCTTCCAGGTATCCAAAAAAGCCAAGTGTTTGTCTGGAATTCAATGCAACAAGCATTGTAACCTACAGGAAGGCTAAGGTTTGTGATTTTTCTTTTGTTCAGTGAACACTTACACCAAGATTTTTGATTTATGAGGAGAAACACTGGGTGCAGGCAACCAGGTGGAAAACAGTAGTTCAGTGTCTCATTAAGAGCATGGTTTGTACATAGTTCCCCCACAATAAACCAAATGGCTCTGCAATATAGTAAGCCATTGCCTACTCTTAGAGCGACTGGTTTGATTGGTGTATAGAAACTCATAATTTCTATGAGGAATGTATGAATTGTTAGTGAAATACAGGCATTCAGCTAAGTTTTGAATTGTAATAGGAAAATCACAAAAGGTATATTCAACAATATCTTTTATCTGCTGTGGCTTATTTTACTTCTTCTGCCTTCTTTTCTCGGTCCATTTTCTTTTGCTTTTTCAGATCCGTGATATCATACTGTTGAACTATAAGATTTAATACATAAATGAATGAATATGTTAGGCCTGCCACTGCAAGACAATATATAAATGCACACAGCTCGACAGCAGGTGTTCATGGTGGACAGAAGCCAGGGGCATGTTATCACTGATGATGGGTTCATCTTGGTGGAAGCAGCATATCCTAGGACAGATGAATGGTGACTTCTGTGTTTCAGGAATGGTATCTGAGTTGGGTTCGGTTCCAAACTGCATTGCAGATCCACTGCATTGCAGGTCCTCTGCCTTGCAGCCTCCTTCCCCTCACCTATGAGAGGGAAGGTAATAATTCAGTACCTTTTTGTCAAAGATGCTGAAGAGTGATATGGCTGAAACACCTGAAGTGTGAGTATTGGGACAGGCAGCAGAACTTTTGTGTTTCTGATCGTGGTTACTGTAGTGGTACCATGTATGTTATGTGACACAGAAGAGGTTGTACAACAGGGCAGCAGAGAGAGGAGTTGTCTGTTTGCCTTTTGTGCTCTGGATAGGATCTAATCCTCTTCTGAAAGGAGACTGCCCCTTCCCTGGGGTCGACCAGGCATGCTTGATGTGGATAAGGTTTTGGAGTTCAGGGTAAAATGAACAAAGAGAGAATGAGAGCACAAATGAGTGGTAAACAGGGAGCCCGTTGTCCCTTGTCAAGGTGAGAGATACCTGGGAGAAGTAAGTGACCTTCCCGCCTGCAGAAGAAACAGACCCAGAGCCAAACTTCAAGACTCCCAAATACTACAATAGTCCCAAAAGATCTGTAGTTAGTTTCAACTCCCTGAGAGGTGCTGGACGGCAAAGCAGGTTTGGAGGTTTTTGTCAGCTCAAGCCCTGAACGCATTCCCACTGATCATAAGCTTCCTGTGATGCTTTTACCCTTTTACAGAATCACAGAGATTAGATGCCTTTGGCTACGATGTACCTTCTGAGCATCTCTGTGTACTGTACTGTGCACCATAACTAAAACCCTGTCCTGAAGGGAGATGTGGCCCACTGTTCAATCTAACTTAAGCTGGGCAGGACACGGTGGGATTTGGAATGGTCCTCCTCAGTCGTAGCACAGTTCAAGATTAGATGCAGACAGCTGTGTCTCTTGATGAATATGAAACTAGCTGTAACTGACATAAATTTTAACGGTACAGCGAGGTACAAAAGAATTTCTGCAGTAGCAGACAAGCCTTGGTATGTAACAATGAAGAATTGATTCATAAATGCCTTCCTAAATAAGAGGAGTATTTTCTGAGTGACTCAGAGCTGCTGTGGGCCTAAATACTTACCTTTGTCTCCAGGTTGCTGTTCTAAGGGCTATTGCAGAAGCCAGAATCAGAGCCATTATCTTAAATTCTTTTCATTGAGAATGAGTCATGTTTTTTTTCTCAGAGAATTTTATAATGTTAGAATTATTTAAAATATCTAAATGTATTCATGTTGTGAAACTTCAACTCTTTTAAAATAATTTCTTAGCTGCTACGTCTGTTTTAGGTTTTGGTTTCTTTTTTTCTCTTTCAACTGCTTATCTATTTTTCTCATCAATAGGAAAAAGAAAGCTAAAACATTTGAACCACTTGGAAGTTAAGAGAATAGCAAAGCAAGGCTGAACATTATACTTATCTTGGAATAACAGAATTGGGGGGGACTAATTTCAGCTCTATCAGCTGATAGCTCAGTAATGAAAATGAGAAAAAATGAAATGAATAGCAACTGAGAAATATGGCCCCTCTTTCCCACACACGCAAGCTTTGTTTCTGTCCGTTCACATTTCTTCCCTTGATGCTACAAGAAAAGAAAGATTTATTTCAGGATTTGTCCTGGTTATCATCTTTTGAAGTAAGCATGCCTCCTGTAAAGCTGTATAACAAAGTACTTGTTAAACTAATATCAAGAATTTCTAATGGAAATGTTTAGAATACCTAATTTCCAAGGCCTAATTGGAAGCAACTTAAATTATTACATCAATGAAATTTGCTTGAGGGGAAGCCAAAAGGGATTCATGTAATGAAATAAGAAGCCCTAGCTGGAGAAAATTATTTTCACTGCAGAACATCTGAAAAGCTTTGCAGCTGTTGGATTAAAAGAAAAACTACTGAATTATTTTGAATTTCTTAAACATGGACATTTAAACATAAAAGATCATGCAACTTGCAAAAGGAACGGGCAAAGAGAAGCTGAGAAGCGTAAATGTGAACAGATTGCACTCCATTTGTTTGAAAACAACCCTTACCTGACTGAAGTGCAAGGCCATTATACTCCCTACCAAACATCTTGTAATTCTAACACGCTTATTTTTATGGCTGTTTTTAAAGCTGTAAGAGTGTGACAACATGGTGCTTTAGGCCTCAGGTTTTAAAATGCCAGTTCTCTTGGGAACTGAAGGTGCAAATCCAAACTACACTCATGTCCTGGTTTGGACTAAAACAGAACAATTTTCCTTTCAGTGATTTTTACTTTCAGCTAAGCTTCTTCTACTTAACTGCACTTTCTGAAACTAACTGCATGTTTTGCAGACAGTGTCTGCTTCTATGACTGATAACGCTCAAAGTTCATAGTTATCACTGAGCCATCAGCAGGGATGTTACGCAGAAAGGCTCTTGCTGTACTTATTCCTAGAGAAACCAAGGTCAGTGCTAAATTCCTCACTGTTAAGAGTGAAGAGCCGCAGGAGGGTCACACCTCCAGGGAGGAACGGACAGGACAGGTGACCCAAAATTGACCAACGAGGTATTCCATCCCATACACGTCATTCTCAGTAAAAAGCGGGGGGATCACGAGGATCTCGCCCCTTCTGCTATGGCCGGTGTCCAAGGAGGACTCCGTCTGTTTTCCTGCTGCCCCCGATCCCGATCTGTGCATCTCTGAATCCAGTTCCTGTCCATCGCTGGGCCCAGCCTGGGCCTTCCGGGAGCCTGCCCTGCAGTGTCGATGGTGATGCAACTGACATCGGGCGAGCTCGATCTTGGTTTTGTATATATTTGTATATAATTAATTATTTCCATTATTATTATTATTATACTCTTTTTCATTATTATAGTTCATTAAAACTGTAATGGAGACTTTCCAACCCATAAGTCTCTCTCCCTTTTCCCTTTCCCTTCCCCTTCTGGGGGAGGGGAGGGAGGGTTAATAGAGAGCGTCTGCCACCGGTTTAATAGCTGGCCCAGCCTTAAACCGTGACAACTCAGCTTATGCCTTCATCCTGGCAAAGTGCATTTGATGCTATATGCAGCTTGTGATTCTTGAGTCTTGGACAAAAGCTAAACTCCCAAGATTTCAACTGTTCTGTGTCTACATAAAAGAAGTCTTTGCAGCAGACATGGGAAGGGGGACCTGGGAGGGACCTATTTCAATCTTCTCACAAATTCTCCCTCTCCCCCTGCAGTTGTACGCAGACCTGTGTGTGTCTGTGGGCACTGACTCTCCAAATCAGAGGGGTGTGCAGTCCGGCACTGCTGCTACTGAAGGGCTTTGGCCAGCTGCTCTCACGCTGTCAAAGCAACTGTGAACTAAGGGGTATCTGATTTTTTTCCCTGTTCAAGTCTGTCAGGATTTCTGTGCATAAAATGTGAATAAGTAAAGGTGTAACCAGCTACCCTGCTGGTGGCTGACCAAGCCCCCATCTCTTTAAACAATGTAGAAATTGTCACTAAGTGAGCAGTGCTCTGGTGCACATGTGTGTCTGTAATAAATGATCTCCAGTCACACGCTGAAGATGATGAAGCTTTTTGCACAGGCAAAATCTTCTCAGGAAGTAAAATACATTATAATGTTGGCAGGAAAGGATATGTAACTCTAATATCCCAGACTTACTCTATATACAGAGAAATGTAATACTATCACACACATATACATGCTTTCAATGTATAAACTTTAAAAATCGGAACATATATCAATGGAGAGTATAGGGACATCATTCTAGGATGCTGTTCACACTACAGCAGAGCTTAACAAGATAAAGTAGGTGGCCACCTTAGTAAGAAATTAAGAACGGGTAGAAAAAATGGGAACATCACAAAATGCTAGTAAGCTGAAAGTTTCATTATTAATTGGCTACACATCTCCACAAAAACTGGCAACTGGAGAAGAATATTTTCTCGAATTTGTATTTGAGTGAGGAAGTTTTCTTACTCATCAGGTAAAGTTTAAAGTTTACACCGCTTTGCAAACCTTATTTTCTGAGAGATCTGAATAGATACAGGTTAATTATTTGCTAACAGTAAAGCTCTTCACACCTCTGGTTCAATTTTGTGGGTCTCCAGCAGCTGAAGCTCCTGAGAATAGTTACACTGGTTCTTTTAAAGACCCCATTTTTAGTATTGCAGCAAAAGTTTACAAAAAAAAGTCAGATCAGCAGCCTCTGCCTCCCAATGTAGTCACATATCTGCGGAATTCAAAGCACAGTTCTCTAGAAGCTGCTAATTACCTGTCAATCATCTGGCACACTAGCAGTTCACACATTTTTGCTATCGACCTAGCAGATTACTAGTATAACCCAAACAAAGGAACAAAGGCCAAACTGTTCAATTGGAAGGGTAATGTGTGGTCTTTTCAGGCCAAGATTAACAGAGAAACAGAAAAATGGTGTTCTTTGTAAAACTAAAGCTGCAGTGACCTTAACTCTGGCAAACAGACTGAATGAGTTCAGCACTATTTGCCAGTAAAACCTGAAACAGCAGTGCTTTGAAAAAAAACCAAGAAAAATCCTAAACCTTATATTGAAAAATCTCTCCAAGCAAAATGAAGTAAAATTAAAATTAATTTGGTTTCACTTTTAGCAGTCAGCAGCATAGCTAAAATTATTCATAAAGCAATTCTACAAACTGTTGACCATTATGCCACAGCCTGATGCTGAATGTATTTTTAGTATCCCTGTGAGTCTATTTTCAGGACAACACAGTACTGTTTAAAAAAAAGTGTTTAAATTTTCCTCTGGTATCTTTGGGACTTGTATTCTTGGATTGAGGTCAATCAGATAAGGGTACTATTATTACTAAAATTAATATTTTTATAGTTACTTGTATATTCATCATAGCTAGGGATTTCAACCAAGACTAGGACTCCAGTGTGCTAACACCAAACCAACACGAAAGGCGAGCCCCTGAAAATTTCCAGTCCCTCTGTATTGTGGAGTTTCCAGTCAAATCTTCATAATTAAGATTGCAGTGAGATTTGCCCTCTAAGTAGAGCATTGTTGGATGAAGAGGAAGGGGTGACTTGTGTATGGATTAACTGGTCCAAAAAGCATTTTAGCTACCTTTACTGACATTTACTTGGTATTAATTAGTTACCATTTGGAGAGAAAAATTTCTTTCAGGCTAAAAGAGAAAACATACAAGACTCTCCTTGATTTCTTGAGGCAGATTTTGTTTCCAAGGGTGTAACGACATACAGTTGTCCCTTTACCTCTGTCTTCTTGTTCCTGCTCACCATACCCATGTCCACAACCTCAATTCTAATGCAATATTTTTCCAGGACTGTGTGACAAATTTGAGTCAATGAAGTGATCCGCTACACAATGAAGTGGTTGGGAAGTGGGTATTCTCAGCCCAGACCATTTCAGCAGCAGACTAGCAGGGTGAGCACCAGCAAGTGAGCAGGGGAGAACTGGCACCAGGTGCATTGCTGCAGCCAATGCATCATGTTATCACAACCTCCGTCTCTGTATTGCGACCCCTTACCGAAGGGAGCAGATATTCTCTGCATGGCAGCTGTTGCCAGTCCCAGACAATATCTTCTTTCTAGGCCAGATGAATCAGAAGTCCTGGAAAAAGTTAAAAAGCAAAAATCAGAGAGTGTAAAGAAAGAATCAGCTATTCTGATGTAGTCTGACCTCCTAACAGGCCCAGAAGGCTCCCCCAATAATTTCTGCAGCAATTGCTTAAATTCTGTTTCAGCAGTATCTCCAGCCTCTGCATTGCTCCCAGTGGCTTTGGCTCAAGCTTGCAACATTTTTCTTGCTTGTGATCTCATGATCAGTTTAAATCTTCATTTGCTGTCAAAGGGTCAGTTCCCATCAAGCAGTGGCCACGTGTTCAGTCACCTTCTCATGTGGCCACGTTTTCGCATCCATGCTGCTGTGCGCTTGGGACGTCGTGGCACCTGATCCCAAAGAGGGTGTAGTCCACAGCCATTAGATTTCAGCAGGGCTCCTGTTTAGGATGAGTCAAGGCCTGAAGTCCATGTGAAAACACATCCCTAGTGTCTTAAGATTTGAGCTTTGTCACAGCCAAATGAAAGAAGGACCAGGAGCGGCATCGTACAGCTGGGTGAAGAGCCCGATGTTTTGCAGGTAGTTCCCTCAGGAGAAATTTTTGCACCCCTGGCAGGGCGACTGACTGAAACACAACCCTCATCAAGCAGCAGCATTGGGAGTTTGTAAGATGTCTGCAGATATTTCAACTCGTGGCAGGAATGTCTGCAAGCCACACACTTGGAGACCTGTGGTGACTGTCTTAACTGTCTGCAGGCTACCACACACCCTCCCGAAAGCTTCACATACTTCATATGGAAACTTGTCGTTTTCTCTGCTGATATCCCATTGCATTAGTGACTTCCACAAACTGTACGCTGGATGAAAGTGTGGAAACTAGCTTTTCTTTCAAAATAATTAATAATTCACAGAATCACAGAATCACAGAATGGTTAGGGTTGGAAGGGACCTCTGGAGATCATCTAGTCCAACCCCCTGCCAAAGCAGGTTCCCCTAGAGCACGTTGCACAGGGTCACGTCCAGGTGGGTTTTGAATATCTCCAGAGAAGGAGACTCCACAACCTCCCCGGGCAGCCTGTTCCAGTGCTCTGTCACCTTCAAAGTAAAGAAGTTTTTCCTCATATTGAGATGGAACTTCCCATGTTTCAGTTTGTGCCCATTGCCCCTTGTCCTGTCACTGGGCACCAGTGAGAAGAGTCTGGCCCCATCCTCTTGACACCTGCCTCTAAGGTATTTGTAAGCATTGAGAAGATCCCCCCTCAGTCTTCTCTTCTCCAGGCTAAACAAACCCAACTCTCTCAGCCTCTCCTCACAAGGGAGATGCTCCAGTCCTCTGATCATCTTTGTAGCCCTCTGCTGGACTCTCTCCAGTAGTTCCTTATCTTTCTTGAACTGGGGGGGCCCAGAATTGCACACAGTAGTCCAAGTGTAGCCTCACTAGGGCAGTGTAGAGGGGAAGGATAACCTCCCTCAACCTGCTGGCCACACTCTTCCTAATGCACCCCAGGATACCATTGGCCTTCTTGGCCACAAGGGCACATTGTTGGCTCATGGTGAACTTGTTGTCCACCAGGACTCCCAGGTCTTTCCCTGCAGAGCTGCTTTCCAGCAGGTCAGCCCTCAACCTGCACTGGTGCATGGAGTTATTCCTCCCTAGGTGCAGGGCCCTCCACTTGCCTTTGTTGAACTTCATTAGGTTCCTCTCCACCCAGCTCTCTAGCCTGTCCAGGTCTCGCTGAATGGCAGAATGGCCTTCTGGTGTATCGGCCACTCCTCCCAGTTTTGTGTCATCAGCAAACTTGCTGAGGGTACACTCAGTCCCTTCATCCAGATCATTGATGAATAAGTTAAACAGGACTGGACCCAGTACTGACCCCTGGGGAACACCTCTAGCTACAGGCCTCCAACTAGACTCAGCACTGCTGACCACAACCCTCTGAGCTCTGCCATTCAGCCAGTTCTCAATCCACCTCACTGTCCACTCATCTAAGCCACACTTCCTGAGCTTTCCTATGAGGATGTTGTGGGAGACAGTGTCAAAATCTTGTGATTAAATGTTGGTCTGAAGAGCACAAGTCAGATAGCCATCCTGGATGTTTGGCTTTGAAATTTCAAGATAATTTAAATTATCTCTGTGACACATAGTGCTGCCATTTTCATTCTCGGATTCAATGCACATTATTCATAGAAAGAGATTTCTAAAATTCAGCCCTAATGTTGGATTCAAGTTTTGTTTTCTGTGAATATTCTGTAATATTAATTCGAAATTTTTCATTGCTAGAGATAGATAGTCTATTCAGTAAACTCATTCATTGGCCTATACATTCTTGATGAGTTACAAGGTATTCACCCTTCTTTAGTGAAGGATGCAATTAAAACTATTTCATCTTATAGTCATAAAAAATAGGGAACTTTCAGCCTGGAATCAGAACCAGGAGACTTTCAATTGCAGTCAAAGAAACTAAAGTAAGGGCATATATTAAATGCAGGTAGAAGAATATTTCAGACCTTAGAAAATCAATTGAGAAGTAATGAACATTGATGAACATATAAAACTTGCAGAAAGTCTCATTTATTCATTGTGAGCTTCAATAAAGGGCATCTCATTTGTCTGCTACAGGGCTGGAGCAGGATGGATTACACTACATAGTGAATATATTGTTTTGCATTTTATTGATCTGAGGGGGAAATACAGCTTGTACTGTAGAGTATGAATTGGATTCAAAGCCACTAAAGTCAATGGAAAGATTTCTTTTGACTTCAGGGACTTTACAGCAGCTTACATCTGTGTAGTGTAAGTTGCACAATCAATGTAAATTGGCTACACGATCCTGGACCAAAGCAAAGAATATTTTCTGTCTGGCCCAAATGAACCTTAGCTGCTTCCTAGCCTTTTCTTCTATGAACCTAATCGCATAGAGCAAAACTACAATCTTTCATTTAACGGATCATCTCAGATAGGAGTGGGTTACATCCAGTCTGTGTGTGCCCATACAGGCATGTGCATGCATATATCTTCCCACCTTGACTTTCAGGGCTGCCTATAGAATATGGGCTTAAAAACCTAAATTTTGGGCAGAAATGGTTAGACACTAGATGGAATTTTTTTTCCACCATCTTAGAATGACACTTCACAGATATGGGTGTAACCCCCAAATTATTGTAACCTTAAATGCAATCCGAATTGTACCCAATGGATTGTACCTTGGAGTAACAGCATTCAGGGGTATAGCTGAAGAGAAAAAAATCCTTTTCAGAAGATCAAGCACCAGATTCCAGGAAAGAGATGAGGGACATCAGAAGGGGGATCCTTTGTTCCTATGATTGAGTCTGGTTGGAACATCTCTAACAGCAGAAATTTCCTCTTCTCAGCCTCCTCCATCAGTGTTTGAAGAGTCTAAAGGTAACTCTAAAACTGGAGGAAAATATAGACTTCTCATGTCAAAGTATAGACAATGGGGAATGGATGCTGTCTCTGTGGAGACACTGATTTTAAATATGTGTGCTCTATGTAATTTTGTTCCATTGACACTTTAAGGTAGTTTTTTTTAAAAAAAGAGCAAAGGCAGAGTAGGTAAAGTTTGGAAGAGCTACTGAATTTTGCTTCCAGTTGCATCTGATTCTGTCAGGCAGTATCTTGAATCAAAATTGCAGGTTCTTCTTTTCAATACATGCACAAAGACCATGAGATAGCTCTTTTCCTCTTTCCCCCTTTTTCACTTTATTTCAATGAACTGAAAAATTCTCTCTACTCCAGAACAGCAGGACAGATTTATCCTGATACTTGAAGGGGCACAAAGAAAGGCAGTGAGCTCAGCTCCTGTATGGTGGAATTTGGCCTGAAATATCAGAAAGATAAGATAGTTATAATGTGTGCTAGTGGCAAATTTATTACAAAACATTAATATATTACAATGATGTTCTTTGTTCTCTAATTTTGACAACTGCAGTTTGCCTTTACTTACTTATGATGAAATATGTTAGTTCAAGGTGTTCATATGCATATTTTTAAAAACCCTTTAAACAGGCATCAGAACTCTCACGATGCTCTTTAGTCTTTTCTGAGAATTGATGAGTCCTGCTGAGCTTTGCTTCAATTTTGATATAAGTCAGAAGTGATGTGTAATTTGTTTTAGAAAATGATGAGGTTTCAGAAATGTACTATTTTTGGAGGGAGTGTAAATTAGGATGGTTGATGAACATGTGACTACTTGTACTTCTTCTGCTGTATAACTCAGTAGTAGAAATGTGCTTCTGGGAACAATAGAAAGTGCTGAATGGGCTTGTAATGTTCACTTAATGACAAGCAGAGAGAGAAGGAAGGTTTGCATTACCGTGGAGAAAAGGATGCTTTTGGCAAGATGAGTGATTGCATTTCAGAGCTGGTTTTCAGAGGGACTGTGGGTGGCACTGGCAAAGCTTTTCACAGGAAGACAGGGCAATGTCCTCTGTTCAGATTCTGATGCTGCTCCCCTTGCTAGGGCTGCTAAGAAATTAGAAATATGGTCAGATTTATACAGCCTTTCAGAGAACTGCATGTTATCACTTTCTTTTCTCCACACAGAAGCCCGCTGCCTCTGCTGGCTTGTATCTTTCTTCCAGTGCACTGCCATCAGTCATGCAAGGGGAAAGCTGAGCTAGATGTACTAGATGCTGGACAGCCTCATCAGACAAGAAGAGGGTCAATGAAAGCCCCTGCCTCAAGACTTAATTTGGGGTTCAAACATAAGCACTTGCAAATGATATAAAAACAATAACTGTAATTGCGAGTGTAGGCTACAGTCTGGCTCTAAATTTTCTTTCTCTTTAGTGTCTCTTCAACAATGACAAAGAACAGAACAAATCTTTAATCCTCCTTTATGCTACGTATCAGAAAAGTCAGCGTTAAATAATTCTTGACTCTTTTGTTGTGTCATAGGCTGCATCTTTGGATCTATACCTACTTTTAAAATTGCCCACTACTACAGCACACAATGTATTTCTTGCACTGAAAATCCTGAAACAAGCCAAATCCTATTTCTGTTTGGGATGTTCTATATCATAAATACCAGAGGAAAAGAAAGCTACTATGGCTTAACCACTTTTTAATTATAGATCCAATAGTTACAATGAAGAGTGTGGGAAAGATTATGTTTGGCTCCAGATACTGTGAATATCTATAGTAAGCTCAACTACCAAGATGTCAGTAGTTCCTCAGAATATCTATTCCTGGTGTAGTCTGCACTTTAATTTTCTGGGAAGGGGAAAGAAAATTGTCTTATCCATAGGTTTTTATGGTGCTAGAGTGATTTATCCACATTTCTTTCAAAAAGCTAGAAGACTATACTCAAATGAGTGCTAGTGAACAATGTGTACAATGGAGCAGTAAAAGCAAGGAAAGCAGGGAAAGCAAAGGAAATTATTATTATTGCTTTTTATAATTATGATGATGACTGCCAGGGCTAGTTACTGGTCTTTACCAGACAGAATCTCTCCACACCCTTCCCACAATTTTCTCATAGCCTAAACGTGGAGAATTATTATATCTGCATCTTTTCTCAGCATATAGCAATAGTATCCTTCAGACAACAGGGATACAACAGGGGTACTTGATTCCAACCCATATTGCCACATCCTGGAAATTAGATTAAATGGACTAGGTAAAACATTAATTTCCATGAGTTCACTACTTAATTACTATCCCAAACTGCTGCAAGATCATCAAGCATGATGAAGTATAAGAAGAAAAAAGTTGTCTTCTGTATTTTACATTCAGCAGCAGCCACACTGCATTTATCTACAGTAAAAATGCTTGTGCATCTGCTTCCTTCCCAAGGCTTCAATGCATACTAATTATTTTCTCATGCATATTAACTAGGATTTTATAGCTTTTGCTGCTTTGTGCACCGTTTCAAATCTTTATCCCATGGCTTTTCTGCTATCTTGTTTGCTTAGAGCTGAAAATATTTTTTCATAAAAGTCTGGTGCAAATTCCTTTTTGAACATGGGCAGAGTCTTGTAAGTTTACTAATACCACATAGGACAAAGATCACACTCTTTAGAGGAGCCTTACGTTTCCTGGGTGAAGTGAAGCACTAAAGTGTACTAACGTGAATTGCTTTGTTTGGTGATGTTGCATTTCCCTCCAACCACGAACTGGACAGGCTAGGTCCCTCTATAAATGCCAAGGGACTCATTGCAAGCCCCCACACTGATGACCTACCTTAACATCACACATACTTGGTATATATGGTTTACAGCTGCTACAGGTATTTAAATGAAAATACAGCTCTAAGCTTTGTCCTCATTGTCCTGGTTCCACATCACACCATTCCTTGTCTCTGTCTTGCTTTACCTGAATTCCTAGTAAAACATCATCTTATTTGAAATAATTCTTCAGTCTTTGACATATCACCCTGATATTTATTGGGATCTTGGTCTGCCTTTTCATATCATTACATTTAAGTGAGAAATGTATATTTTTTCCTGTTCTTAGGAAGAGAAAAATTCATGCAACATACCAAGTCATGATTAAAGTCAGCAATTTCCTCCTCTCTCTCCTCATTTAGCCAGCACTGGAAATATCCTTTTCTATATTGCTGTTTAATAATATGTAATTCACAATTGGTATTAATACTGCATCTGGCCATTACACCTTGCTCTGCTTCAGTAGTTCTCTCCATGGTCCAAGGGTTGCCTTTATTAGCAGGTCAGCCTGAGAAGTGAGCCTGCTGGAGAAGAACTGCAAATAGGATTCCCAATCCCCTCCTAACTGTTCTGACATATTATCTAAAGCCCATAAAACTTTAAGATAAGAACTACTTACACATTTAATTTTACAATACAATCACACTTTGCTGATCTTGAGCTTTCTCCCCACACACGTACAATTCAAATAGATCCAGCTTTTAATTTATTGTGGGAATCAGTGTGGGGATAATATATTCCAAGTAATGCACTCAAAAACATTTATTATTGCTAATTAAGAGCTAGAAGTTTTTTGTACTGTATGTTAAAGATTTTTTCACATTATCCTGTGTAGTGAAAGGGATGTGGCCTTGTGCATGGTGCTACGTGTTCATTTGGCTAGGCCAGCTCATCCCACTGAAAGGCAGAATCAAAACCCATGGCTGCTGTTTTAAAAGTTACACTCAGCCCACGGTAGCCTTGACTGGTTGACTGATTCAACATGCAATGCTTAAAATGAGGCTAGACTCTGGAAACTGATTCTATAAAAACATAGTGTAGGGATTTTCCACATTTGCATTGTCATAGGGCACTTCTTTCACTTTGCTTATGCATTACTTTTATTCCTACCTTCTGTTTTCTAGCTCTGCACCCTGACCATGGCAGTCACACACTGCCACCTGCAATAATCTGCCACCAAATTACCTCTTCTTGGATAATTTGAGAGAGCTGTGGGTATTTCAAAAGTTGCTTTGCCTTTGTAAAATTATGTCTGCTTCCTTCAGTACAAAGAAATAACACCTTAAAGTTTAGGCTTACCCTAAGATTCAGGGACCATATGTGGAATTCCCAGATCTCCCCAAAACTTCTTGTGTGATCGTGGGATCATCCCTGAATCTTTTCATATTAGTCTTCCTCATTCTTATGATGGGGTGATGGTTTGGTACCTTTCTACTTAATAGGGTTAGGAGCCAGCAGTAAGAAGGTATATACCACCTGACCAGATAGGCATACTAAAGAGTGTCCAATGATCATTTCAGTAGACAGAGTCAATTTCTAAGTGTAAAACTAACCAGAATTTTAGAAAACAGTTTTGTAGATCGTTTAGGTGGAAACACTGAGGCACATGGGAGATCCGCGGAGAGGTACCTCATTTACCTCTTTTATGTTTGCTGAATCTGCAGAGTTAGAATCACAGAATCATCATCATCATGTAGTTTGGAGGGTCCTCTGGAGGCCAGCTGATCCAGTCCTTACTCAAAAAAGGGTCAGCTAGATAAGGTTGCTCAGTTGAAATATGAATAACTCCAAGGATGGAGTTCCCACAGCCTCTCTGAGTGCCTGTTCCAGTGTCTGACCACCCATTTTCCTTGTGTCTGATGAGAATTTCCTGTGTTCCTGTGTTTCCTGGCCGTGGTGCCTCTCATCTTTCCACTGTGCATCTTTGAGAAAAGTCTGTCTTCTCTACACCCTGCTATTAAATAGCTGTAGACTGCAGTATATCCCTTGACCTATCTTCTCTCTGGGCTTAACAAACTCGTCTCTCTCAACTTGTCCCCATATGCCAAGTGCCCCTGGACTATCCTGGTTGTCCTGTGCTGGACTTGCTCCAGTATGTCAGTGCCTTTCTTGTACAGGTGAGTCCAAAACTGCACAGTGCTCCAGATGTGATCTCAGAAGCACAAAGCAGAGGTGGAGGATCACCCTCCTGGACCTGCTGGTTGCACTTCCACTAGTCCAGGATGCTCTTGGCCTTCAAGGGCCCATTGCTGGCTCATGTTGAATTTGTCCACCAGGACCCAAAGGTCTTTTTCAGCAAAGCTACTCCCTGGCCAGTCATTCCCCATCCTGTAAGCCCATGCAGTGGCCTGTCCTATCCCAGGTGCGGGGCTTTGCTTTTCATTTTGTTGAACTTGGTGAGATTCTCCAGTCTATTGAGGCCTTTTGAATGGCAGCCCTGACCTCCAGTATATTTTACTCCTCTTCCCAGTTTGGTTTCATTTAAAAACTTGCTGAGAGTGCTTTCTGTCCTATAGTCCACTAAACATTATTGGTTCCAGTGCTGATCCCTGAGGAATGCCACTAGTTACTGGCCGCTAGCTGGACTTTGCACTACTGACCTTGGTGGTGAATCTTTGAGCCAGGCTGTCCAGCCAATTTTCAACCCAATTACTGTCTGTTTTTATATTTCACTAATTTGGCTATAATGGTGCTGTGGGAAAACACATCAAAGACCTTGCTAAAGCCAAGATAAACAACATCCACAGCTCTCCATCCACACTACCAGTCGTCACAACTGGTAGATGACTGGTAGAAGGCAATCAGGTTGGTCAAGCATGATTTGTTCTTGATAACTCCATCTGGCTGTTCCCAGTCACCTTCTTGATCTTGATATGCTTGGAAGTAAATGAGAAATTAAAGCTTCACACCTTAATTTTAGTGAAAACTGAGAAACTGGTATCAAAGTGACAAAATCTGGCTGAATATTGACAGAGCAAATCTACTGAGCTATTTCAGAGTAGAACTATATTTTGCTTTTAGCATTGCCCAGGCTTATCCAGCTAGTGTGAAAAAAGCAAAACACTGCATGCTGTCTTGTGGTAGAAGGAGTCATACCACCACAGATGTAGCTGAAGGCTTTGGCAACAACTGCGGTATGAGTAAGTTTAGGCTCCTTATACACAGACAGTTACTGCCATCCTATTGATTGATCTGAACAGATTACATTAACTGAGATCTGAGATCTCGAATTCAAAGCTTATATCTGTACAGCTGTTGAACTTTCTAAAGCGTAGGGATTTCAGATAATTTCATTTAGAATTACAATCTGTTCTTAATCTTAACTGCTTTCTTAGGCTGTTAAACTCATATTCAAGAACCTCATGTTCCTTATATGAATGTTTCTTTTAATTAAACAGGATAAGTGTTTGCTACTGTGAGTGAAATCCTGAACCAAACAGAAATTGGATAGTGTTATCTCTGGGTGAATGTCTTTTGAGATAATTTGTGTTTGCACTGCCTCATTAAAGTTGTCTAGCACATATTTAGCACTTCTAAAAAAAAGAGAAGAAGAAGAGAAGAAGAAAAGAAAAGAAGAGAAGAAGAAAAGAAAAGAAGAGAAGAAGAAAAGAAAAGAAGAAGAGAAAAGAAGAGAAAGAAGAGAAGAGAAAGAAGAGAAAAGAAGAGAAAAGAAGAGAAAAGAAGAGAAAAGAAAAGAAAAGAAAAGAAAAGAAAAGAAAAGAAAAGAAAAGAAAAGAAAAGAAAAGAAAAGAAAAGAAAAGAAAAGAAAAGAAAAGAAAAGAAAAGAAAAGAACCGGACCTTATAAGTATTCCACTTAAACCCATTTGCTTCGTAGGGTTTGCTCACCTTGTTTATAATTATCTCTACTTTTTAAATGTCAGTGTTATAAGGTTAACAAGTCCCACTTTCTACAGCAAATATATTTGAAGGAGACTGAGTGGAAGGAAAAACCCTTCCTTTTCCCTTTAAGTTGCTAAGGTGCTACAGGCTGCTGACAGCTGCACCTTAACAAGTACTAAGAACACCTTATTAATTCCTTCAGTTTTTGCACTCCAGTTTTACTCCTGCATGACATGCTATGGATTATATTCATGTTTAATCTTTTTTTTAAGGCTAATTCACAATGATTCAGTAGGATTTATTTCTGTTTATACAATTGTTGCCTAGGAAATATCAGTGAACAGTCTCACTGCTCTTTCATAAGAAAAGCATGTGTAGTCAGGGAGCAATTGTTTCCTTTCATTATTGGAAAATGACATTTTTTTTAGATTGTTGTTTCTTTTTTCCTAAGATATTTTTAGAATTTCTCTTAAGTAAAAATGACTCTGCTACTATCTCTCTAAGCATCTCCATGTAGAAAATGTTTAATCTACTGTGACACCTTTGTTATCATAAATAAATGACACTATGAATGCAAATACTCAGTAAGGAATTACCACTTAGCGAAAGGAAATGCAGGTGTGACGTGTCTGTATGTTTCAAAGGTTTGTTAATGTAAAGCAGAGCCATTCAGTTCTAGGTCACCGGTTTATACCAGACCCAAATCAGAGGTAGTAAAAAACCTTTACATTCAGATGTCTGTGCAGTGGCCTCAGCAAAATGAAGGCATCTACTGTCTAGTTTCCAGTGAACAGGTGTTAAATTATTAAATTGTTGCCACAACTGCAAATCCTGTCTCCTTTTTTTCCACTCCACTTCTTTAGCTGCAACAAGAGACATTTCAGCAAAGAGAGTAATCCAGGAATGTGGACCATGCACCCTCCTCTCAGAGGTGCAGCTGGTGTTTGTTGGTCACTGTTAAGCTACATTGGCTGATGTGATGGTCTGCAACTGTCAGAGAGTGAATTTTCTTTGTGTCTAAGGAATTAACAACAAAATTCCTAGATTTGCTCATCTAAGTCTATTAATATGGGTAGATCCTTTCTATAGGTACCCATTCTCGAAAATTTGGAATGACAATTTTTCGTAAGTGACTCCAGGCATAGAAGCTTAGAAGGCCAACTGAAGAGATCTGAGGAAAACCCATTCTTTAGAAAGTGATAGATGGTTTTCTCTGAAACTCTCTGACCGATCTCAAGCTGAGTATCAAAAATAGTGTAGGCATATTAGGACTAGTCACTGTGAAAACTCTTTGTTTTGATGTAAAGTATTTTATAGAAACAGTGATCTATAGAAGGGCTACTGCTGATGTAATATCCAAGAATAACACTCCAGCTTGACAAACCATTAGCAAAGCTCTAGTGTGGAAAGAGAAAGCTCCTCTAATGAGCTGGCAATGAAAACACCTGGCCATTATTCATTAAGAGCTCCTCTACACATCAGGTAAAGTTTTGCCCAGCTGCCTCTATAACTACAAGCTTTCATTCTTATATTTATGACTGCTGGCAGAGGTCTTCTGGTCATTCTGCAGTGTTTTAACACTGTCAATTCTGGGACCTTTTTGAAAAATCAGAACTATGTAAGGCATACCTATATGTGTTGCTAGAAGGATGTGGGTTGTCTGGACAATCAGTTTAAAACCACAAACAAAACTGTGTAGCTGCTTATGAAACAACTTGATGAAGGACTCTATGTAAATTTATTTAAATGTGTAGTCTCCAGCTCTTTTTTTGTTTTAAGATTAACATAGTAGCATAGGTGTAGAGGGACCTTTGATAGCTAGTACGAATTTCCATTGTGAACATCTTTATATGTCACTTTTACTTATACTCTTCTCTATCATATATCCTTCCTGAGACTTCCTCCACTGTAGTCCTTACAATCCTTCCAGCATGCTCTGTGTCATCTCAGTTGTAGGAAATGTGTTGACTGTGGTCTTCTAGCATATTCTCAGAGTATTATGGAGTCCTGCTTTCATGCCACAGGACAGCGATTTCCCTAAAGACAGTGATTGGTAAATCATCCATTGTCTCAAACAAGATCTCCAGGCAGAGCGTCTTTTTAAGGGCACATTTTCCTTTTGCCAGCTTTTTTCGTTGTGCCGTTGGGTTGCTGGGACAAAATTTCATTCTTAAGACATTTATTTGGATCTATAGAAGCCAGATCCTCTCTGATGCAGTCTTTCTAAATGCTGAACAAACATCACTTGCCTGAAAGAAACATGTTTGCTTACTTTTTTCTCCATTTAATCCCAAAACAGAGGAGATGATGTTGAAAGACTGAAGCCAGTAGCCATGGAGCACAACAAAGTAAACTCAGCTTTGTCCAGCTTCCTTTTTGTCTATCTCTTCTTTTAAAATAGAAGCTCTCTTCTGCCTCCCTCTTTTAAAAATTAATTGTCTTCTTGCATGTCCTTGAATATTTTGATCTTCCAGTCATCTTGTAAAACCTATCATCTATTTAATGGGATTTAGGAGAGAAAGTGGAAATGTATTCCAGAATTATAGTGTAGGTTTTTTGTGGCTTGTCAGATGAAGTGAGTTATTTGTCCCTACTGAATATTTGTTCCTTAATGATGCTAGAATTATGATTTGTTGTAAATTAATGTCTTAAAGTGAATGATCTTGAAAAAACCATCTTTACTATTAGAGTCTTCTGGCTTATCAGTGATTTGTGATGACTTCTCAGAAGTTTTCTATGCAGTACAGTTCACTTAATTGGGAGCGTTACAAATCTCACATAGGGGAATATGTCTGGTACTGTTCAGTCTGGTGCCCTTAGTAGCTAAGTGGCATGTCAGCATGTAAAAATCAATTGAAACCTAATACTGTCATTGCCTGCAAGTTGGAGTACTCTACAGGTACAAAATGGTGTTGTAAAATGTAGTTCTGGTTGTGTGGTCCTCCATTTGTCTGACTCATTCTTTTTTCCTGCTCTGCTGTGGCCATTAAACAAATCAATCCTAATTCAGTGTAGATCCTAAAGCATTTTGTGCAAAGCTTCTTTTAAACTAGCTCATAAAACAAAAGGTAATATACAGCATATCAACACAATGCTGTCCTCTGAGCCAGTAGTACTTGTCATGATCACTTAATAGGCTGCCCCCTCCCCCCCGATGTGTGTTGGTTCTCCTGCATTTAAAAAACAACAATGGAAAGAAACACCCCCAAAAAAATATTTCCCCTGGGAATCCCCTTTTCACAATTGATTGCCTTAATTTCATTTTTATACAGCAATTCTTACAAAATTCACTGTGTTGTATTTTCAGTCTTGTATTTCCGCTAGCAAAACTTAATGGGCTCTTAATTAGAGAGCTGGCCTAATTATGGATACCTGCCTCACCAGCCCTATCCCCAAAGATTATTTAAATGTAAATGTAGTGATTTCTCCCTATTCTTATTTTTCTTTAGGTTATGCAAAGTAACTCACAAAGTTATTGATTCATTGATTTAATCCTTGCATTTACTGTAGTATGTCATAGTTTCTGTCTGGATGGTTCAACTCATCTGTTGCTGTTATTTTATCATTGTAACAACGCATGACAATTTGGGGGTTTGGTACTGTTGTGCTTTAAACAAATTCCACAAAATCCCACTAGCAATTTCCCTGTATTCTTCTCTTGCTTATTGGGGTCCTAACTTAGTTTTTTGCAACACTCCAGGTGTTTGAGAGCTGATTGGAAGCTTCTGAAAGGTCTCACAGTTTTCACAGTTCTTTGCTGAACACCTTCTGCAGTCAAGCTTGTCTCAAGTTACCTCTCTGAAACAATGATGAGAGTACAAGGGGATATGGCTAACCTAGCTTTAAACTAGTTTCCCAGCTGCTGATAGCTCTGTGCTGCTACATCAAGGAGCGCAGTTGCTGTAACACCCACCTGAGAAGCCAGGTAAATACTAAGAAGATTAGCTCATGCTGATCTCTGTACTGCTGTGGTTACGATGCAAACAAGTGCCCATATTGTCTAGTTTAAAGTGTGCCTAGACAATCTCCGTCACTACAGTAGCTGTGGGACCACCATGCGCTACAGGAGGGTGAAAAAGCCCTGGCTGAAAACAGATGTAATCACTGGCTGCTTTGAGTGTGTCATACTAATGTATTTGTTTCTCACATGAGATCTTGGCTCTGCTTTCTCTTATGGCCATAGTTGACTCCTTCTATTTTGCGTGGTTTTAGGCATATATTTCACTACAATTCAGATACTAACACTTGTAAATAACCACCACCCCTACACTCAGAGTCCCTTGAACAGTTAGTTTTGTTTGGAAAAAAGGTCCAAGGCCTCGTATAAATTCATTCCCTGGTAGTATGTGTCCAGGGTCTTAAAACATACTTGATTAATGTGGGAAGCTATGGAAATAGTGTTAGATTGTAAACCAGAAAAGTTTTTGATCCCTGCCTGACCTTACTGGATTGTTTTAACTATTTGGTTAGGGCAAGGTTTATATGGAAAAGTCTACAAATAGATTTCATTAGATCAGAAAAGGGACAAGCTATAAGCATATAAGTGTTTCCTCAGGTCTAAAAAAAAACCAACAAGCTTAAAGTATGTTGGGAACAGCACTGTTACTTCTTCCTTGCATAAATTGCTTCACCTCTCTCTGCATCTTTTTATTCTCCCTGTCTTTGCCTTGGTTCTTTAGGTCATAAGCTTTTCAGGAAAAATATGTTCTTTTCCTATATGTTTGTATAACGTATGGCAAGGAAGTGCTGTTCTTTAATAGTGACAGAGGATGTGGACACCTCCCTACACTACATTTTTCTCTCTGTCATTGTGTTCCCTGTGCACAGGAGCTTGTTTTGCATTTCTGCAGCTGGTGTCAGAGGCTAGGTGAAAATATAAAATATCTGAGTCTTGCTTAGAGCATCGATCATCACCTGGCTCCTTTGGGTGAATTTTCCATCTGTCTGTGCTGGTCAAATGGTCGGTTTGGCATCATGGTGTGTGGTCAGAAGCACTGCTGGAAGTTTCTTACTCCTAACTGCATAATTTCTGATCTTGGATTGCTGAGCATGGTGAAAAAACAAAAGCATGTGTACATTACAATCACAACAGTTTAAATTAGTTGATCGGATGTAGTAATAGTTCTAGCCCTGACAACATGAGGTTTATTGCTGCCTGATTTAACACTTTTTTCCATGCAGCTTTAGCAGACGGTGCTGAGCTCCATGTTAGTGGGGCTCACAGGAGACCAGCAGCAGTATTAGTTAGCTACAGTCATGGCTGTGATGGCAGTACCAGGTACATCCACTGTCCCAGTGAGGGGAGTGAAGATGGCCCTTCAGCCTTTAAATGCAGGGTAGCTTGTTTGTTAATCAGTAGTTCAAACAACTTTGGGATCCCTTCAGCAAACATTCCGAAATATGGCCCAGTTCTTTTTGTACCACTGTGTGAATACATCTGAACACCTTCTGAGGTAAGACAGCAGAAGGGGACTCGCATACTTAGCCACACCTAGTTATTGCTTGACTACCTGACCTATGGAAAATAACTACCATAGTACAAACTGGTCTGAGTGTAGGCAAGTTCCTTACCTGTCATTCTGTAGCACAAAAGGCTCTTGGAGCTCTCATTTAACTGTCCTGTACCTGTGTCATACGATTAAAAAATTCAAAGCCGATGCCTTGAGATTTTTTGCTTTGCTCTTGAAGCAAATGATGTAACAGAAGAAGCTTTGCCCATTTTAAAGTAAACCTCATACAAATTCTAGGTCTGGAAGGCCAAGTACTGTATCTGAGTACCTAGGGAATAATTTTATTTGGTAATAGAAGACAAAAGCGTGTATGATCCATGGTTAAAAGCCTCCATAATTCTCAACAATAAGACTTTCAATTTTAACATAGAAAAGGAATGACTTGTGTTGGAGTATCTGTATGCTTCTATGCTGCCCTGTGTTCAAACGGCCTTGGTATTATGGAGGAAAGGAAAGCAAAATTCAAAGTAACTTTATTTTGGGATTATCCATGCTATTTCTACAACACACTAAACATTATATGGGATATTCCTACCCTGTCCTTTCCTCACCCAGAAATACAAATAGGACATCAGAAAACTTAAGGGAAGCTAATGCTATTAACCCTTTTTTATTCTTGACTGCAGTATAATACATTTCAGATTAAATGGGGTAGTATAAGGCATCTAAAAATATCTTCAAGGAACATTGCCAGTAAATGTTCATTTGCAGACGTTATTTATAGCTTTGGAGGTAAGTGGTAACTTTGTTTCTTACTTATCTTAATCAGATATTTTTTCCTGGATGCAAAAACAAGCCAGTACCCATTGTAATTGCTGCACTATTCCTTCTCATAGAAGGCATGTGCTGAGTCACTGATAAATAATTCACTTAGGCCTGAAACCATCCTATAAGCCAACTTTTATCTGCTGCAGGTACTTCACTCTTTCATTTACCTGCCCTGCTTAGATCATTAGGGCCACAAAACAAGAGCAAGACTGGCAATCCAGTCTAGTGGGGGTGAAGGAAAAGAGAAAACTTTTCCCCCTCTTTACTTTAGACTTCTGCTGTAGTGCTGAATTGTTCAAATTATAACATGTCAAGTTAGTTTATTTAGTATCAAGAGACATTTCAGTTTTACTCTCCCCAAACCACTGCACCTGTTTTTTCAAAAATTTACTATTGGATTTTGTTGGTGAAGAGCTTGGGAATATCATAAAACTTGAAAAAATCACTAGTTAATTTTGGAAGTTGGGCTATCGTGATTTAGATGTTGATGTGGACTTGAAGTGAGCCACAAGTTCCACAGAAAATATTCCGAAGCAAGGAGTCTGTTTCATGGGTTTGGTATCTGAGTTGAATTTGGCACAAGAATAGTTCTCACCTGCTAAGCACACATCTTTTTTCCAGCCATACCTACATGACAGTACTAGCAATGTTGACTGGATCTGGTATTACCAGATATTGTGAAGAAAAATGAAAGCAGCAGTAGATGACACTGTGTGACTGGCCTGAGACTGCCAACTTCTCCAGGACACCAACAATCATTATTGTGAAGTGCTGTTACCTGGGACCTGCTGTTGCGGTGTCTCAGGATGTCCCTCTCTAATTCGCTGTGCTTCTTGCCTGCCTGAGGTTATCTGCAGGCAAAAATGTCAAACTTGTTGCCCTTTATCTCCTTCTGTTCTAGCACATGATCTGTTTCCCACGGGATTATGGCCATTTTGGTGTGACTTTATCCAAATGGAGAAAAAAATCTGTTTGGCTGCTGCAGCAGACTGCTACTTCTTACCTTAAAATGTGCAATATCAGTGCCATGAAGTGGTGCCAACTTCCACCACAATTTTTCCCCCATTGCCTTATCTGTCATTTGCATGTCCTTGTGTGTCTGCAAGGTTCACTGACTGATGCCAGTTTCTAGACAGCAGATGTTCTTGTATTCATCTTTCTGTTGAACAAAATATCAGCTAGTGACAACCCAAATGTCTTTGCTTCTGTAATTTAAATGCACTAAACATGTCACAGAGTCCACTTTAGCGCTCACAATTTGGTGTTTTCTTTTAGGAGACTTCTAAAAAGGTGGTTCCAGTAAAAAACAAGCAGAAAAAAAGACTGCACTTTGATTTTTCCCCTCTCTATATCTGTTACTCAGTTGGTTGGTTGGCTACTAATGGTTGGGGGCAGAGATTTAGCCAGAGTCCATAATTCATATGATAGTTGCTCTTGAGTTTGCCAGCTGTTCATTGTGGCTTCCCTGATGACATTTTTTGTGTGTTGTTCTTTCTTTGAGAAGCTCAGAAATTGATGTTGGTGTGGAAAAGGAGGACCTCCTTCCATGGTCTTTGTTTTAATATGAAAATTGCTTCACATTTGCTATACCTCCTGTTCTAGCAAAGTGTT
Source organism: Nyctibius grandis (assembly GCF_013368605.1). Taxonomy (NCBI): domain Eukaryota; kingdom Metazoa; phylum Chordata; class Aves; order Nyctibiiformes; family Nyctibiidae; genus Nyctibius; species Nyctibius grandis. The sequence goes on from NC_090659.1 coordinate 29,860,666, forward strand.
TTGGGGAATCAGCATGGTCCAGTCTTTTCCAGTAGGAAATAATCAGACCTTAGATATAGAAGGAAGTTGCATCATCAAAAGACACTTGCTTTCAAAATTTTCAGGCTTTGGTACAAATCAGATGTCTTTTTGTAACTAGAAATATATATGGAGTTCATGTTTGGGAAAGAAAATTAGCTTTGACAATTACTTATTAACTAATTTTCTTCAGAATTATGTTCTCCTCATAGTACTTAGTATGATTTTTTCCCATGTTTATTGAAAGTATCCCTTTGTTAGAAAACTAAATCATAGTCTACCGTTGTATTGACAAAGGTGTAAGGACTTAACTGCCAACTTGTTCATTCCAGTACAAGTAGTTGTGCTTTTGAGGCAAAAGTCATATTTTACTAAATTAATTGAGCTTTTAATGAACAAAAGTCCTCCCGAGCTTCATTCAAATGTGGGGTAAATGTTTCTCAAGTGAGCCATTCTCAGTCAATACCTACTAAAGTTGAATTTGATATGCCATATGAAGACTTTTAGCTCCAGAATCTTTTCATAAAGAAACCTCAGGAAACAAAAAATGCTATATGGGAGTATTTGCTCCAATTAACTGACTAAAATCTATTGTCTTTGCTCCAGGGTGCCCATTTTTCCATATTAGAAACAAGAACTTATTCTCTCAGCTTGGCCAATAATTTGGCATAGGCGGAAAGCTTTAATTGCTCCATCAATTTTACTGTTTGCTTTAGGTATTTCTTGCCTTTCTGTTAGCTTTTGTAATTTTTTTAACTTCTCATTCTTTTAATGATTTAGGAATCTCTGTCCTGATGACTTTTAAGTAAAACCTGTTTCAAAACAATGCAGCTGAAAAATACTTATTTTGGCTGTATACAACTAAGCTCATTTAGCCCATGTGAATATTGCTGAAAGTTTCCCTGACTTCTGTGGATATTTTTCTTTTTTTTTTTCATAGCTGTGAAGTTCCAGGTGTCTCTTACAAAAGTATCATCATACCAGTCATCTACAAACAGTTTGTGCAGAAATTTCTTTTTTATCTTTTTAGCCAGTTGGTCACTGATCAAGTATATTTTCACTAACCTAGTCTTTTGTAGCTCTGAAATTAGAGATTATCTGAGGTGGTGGGAGCAGGACGTATATTAACCCGTGCTGGTTAAAAGAAGACCCAAGAGTATACTCTAAGCTATCAAATTCCCACAACTATTTCTCACCAAACAATAACTTAAATATAATTACTGTGAGCTCTGTAGAAAATAAAGATTTAGGAACATTTTTGCTTACCTTCAAAGGAAATGGCCACCTTAAAACATCTATGCTAAATTTAACAGAAGATTGACTAAGAAAAGACCTTGTTAAAAAGATTTATCTAAAGATCTGTTCCATTACAAATAACAGGAACAATGCAGTGAAGCTGAAGGAAAAAGTCTGTAAATCTGGTCCACCAGAAGAAAGAAAAGCCATTTAAACATTTTGAAAATGCAAACTTCATATGTCACGGTGTTGGTTATGTTTTCTAGAATATTGGATTCATCTGAGAAACCAGCTTCCAAGCATTAGGGAGGCCTCAGAGTCAGAATGTGTTTTGTTTTATTGATATGCAAGCTAATAAAAGAGCAGCTCCACAAACAAACTCCATCATGTGAGACAGAGCATGCTCTTGGGTCTTCATTTAACCACCACTGGTGAACAGCTCTCTTTCCCCTCCCTCACCTCAGACAGTCTCTAATTTAAGAGCTACTAAAAACACTCATGTAGACTGGTGGAAAGGTACTTGACCAATGACTCGCTGGCCACAGATTAAAAAGAAATTCCTGCAAATACATGAGTGAGTCTTTCTTTCTGTTTGGCTACAATACATTCATTTAGGAGAAGTGAATCCTGATCAGAAATCTAATCCTAGCAATACTCCTCCTTTTTATGTATCTTACCCCACTGTGAAGTCCCTCCTGCTCTTAGCGCAGGTATGCTAGTGCTCTGCTTGAGGTGTTATGGGACAAATTTATTTTCTCCTTGTGGCCGTGCTACACCATGAGATTTATACATTTACCATTTGGAAAAAGGATTAGCTCATGCAAAAGATTTGATTACACAATATAACGTTAATCTAGAAATGAGGGCCAGACCCACTGCTGAGGGCAAAGACAAGGAGTGGATTGCGGTAGATCCTGCCCATTTATTCCGGTTGAGAATTTCATCAAAAGACTGATGTAGTGACCTAGCTGTCTGGGTTAACTTGAGAAGAAATCTCTTTATTGTGATATTTCTGGGTTAGAGTCTGACACTTGCCCACTTCTGAGGAGAAAGGCAACCTCTACTGGTGTGCTGCATTATCGTATACCAATACTTTCTCAAACTATTTTGTACTTCAAGTTAACCCTATACCCCTGTATTAGGGAATACCTAGAACCCCCTTCCCTCCTAGTGCACACTCACCATGGTACCAGAGGGGTTAGAAATTGTATTCCTTCCATAATGTTGTTGAGGACAGGTCCTGAAGCTGTGAAATAACTGTGGTAATTCATAAGTGTCTGTGAAATGAAAAATCACAGAGCAGAGAGAGAATATCTCAAGTACTGTGCAATTGCTGTAGTGCTTTTTATTATCCTCAAAGACAGTCAGAAGATCATTTCAATGCTATCACAATTTTCACACACAAAACATTAATAAAAATTGGTTCCTTGTTTAGTGTTTTACTAAAAGCAGCTACTTCTTCCCCTCACCCCTTTCAGGTAACTGTATTAAAATGAAATATTTGACTCTGGCAGTAACTAGAAGTATATAAAATGGCTTCAAGACCACATTTATGAAATTCTTAGTTGCTTGAGAGATTCTGAAATAGCCACTGAATCTGCTGACCTAAAGGCTGTGTTCATAGTTTGTGTTTTTGAACCACCTGGGCTAATTACCTCTGGTAGAGGGCAAGGTAGAGGGCTAATGAAGATACTCTGTCTCCAGTACTCAAACAAAGGTATCCAGAGGCAGCTCAGCATCACACTCAGGTCATCTGCAAGTGTAAAGACAAGTGCGAGATGATGAAAAGGTAGGAACTTCCAAAAATAGACATATCTTTATTGCTATCAGTCAGGATTAATCTTACTTGTTTCAGACGTCTACAAAGTAGATTCTCTTTCTAGTCAAAGGATAGAAATGATGGTTTTGGGGACCAGTTGCTCTCACTTACTTTAGGCATTTACTTGAAGACTCATGCCCTAAAAGCTCAGCTGTAAAACTCTACATTTAATCTGATGCATTCCACCTGTGACACCTAAGTGTTGAGTGAGTCACTCGTCACTGCATAACTTCTAAGGCAGCTCATTAATACTAAGAACAGGGGTAGCCCTGCACACATCCGTCCAACGCGTTGCTGCTCCAAGCCCAGGAAACAGCTGTGAGAATGCAGACAACTTTCACTTACACACAATAAGTTTCCTTGACACCCATAAAGAAAGGTTTCTCTTTGTAAATACTACTTAATGGCACTTTCTCTTACCTATTTGTGAATGCACAGGCAGTCATTCTACAACACTTAGCGTGTAACTGTCACTAGGCAGAAAATTTTGGGAAGATGACAGCACAGAAAAGGCCTTATATGTGTGCAAATATGTTGGAACAAGTTATCCCCTCTCTAGACAGCAGGAAGAAAACATTTTGCCTGTAACTGGGCTAAACATTTTTGTGAGGTGCTCCGTGTGATGTAGGGAATGGCTATGTGACTCACTGGTGCCTCCACAGATGTGAATGGATAGATGGAGCGGGGGAGGTGAGCTTTTCTCTGTAGAATCCCAGATAATTTTTATTTAAATTATATAAATGAGTGAACATTTACTTAACTCTCCAGGGCTGTCTGAGTCAGGAGCCTGCAACACAGATTACTCTTTCTGTTTCTTGAGCGCCTACTCACGTTCAGAAGAAGCCATTCAGAGTTCACTTTGAAAAAGAGGCTGTATTTCGATTGCATGCCGGCTCTTTCTCTTTGAGGCACAGTCATAAAACCACACAAGAAGCATTACAGAACACCTTTACCGTGGAGTCCTTTCAGCTGGCTGTAAGGAAGGCTGTAAATTGATTCATACTATTGAGGTCTGCATATGAAATGGTACAAAACTACTATATTCTTCACATCCAGATCATCTTGGATTATGGACTTGGCAGTTTTTCCAAAAGGGAAAAGCACAATTGCCCTATCTTAAATAATTTTTTAAGGAGAACTGTAAAAGGTGATTGTTTACTATCCCCTCAACAAGAAGCACTATATAATAAGGTTATATATATATATACTTGCATTGCATTACACATCCTTAGATGGGATGTATACAAATAATATACAGCTCACCTTTGAGGACATGAGCAATAATAATAATAATTGTCAGAAATTGCAGTCGTAATTGTGGGTGAAAATTGTGTGTGGTCAGAAAGCTCTGGTTTTGCATCCTAGCTTGTTTATCTTGTATGTGTACTGCAACTTCCTCACTGACTTTTGATGAGAACAAAAGCTTACTGACTGACATCAGCGGTCTTGAAGCTGGGGCTTTCTTTATTGACACTGATTTATTTACCCTTCTCTAGCAATACACTTAACCTAATTTTTGTGTATTAAAAGAAGATAATACATGCCATGAACAAGAAATGCAGGGAACCCCAACAATAGTAAGGAATTGTATCTTTGTATTTTGCCTTTATTTTCCCACTTCACCATTGTAAAGTCATTTACAGTCACTACAAGAAGAGATACATTTTGGCAAAGGATAATTTTCCTTTACAACTTTCCTTGTAATCTTCTGGCAGATTTTCCCTTACTCAGAGATAAAAAAAAGTAAACATTAAGAGGCTGCATTAATATCAGCTATGCTGCGCCGTGTGGCCATTTCTCTTCTATTTTTGACACACATGAGAATTATGCTCAAGAATATGAAAGCAACATACCCAAGATTTCCTTAATGAGAAAAATGGCTTTGGAACCATACAGGTTGCATAATAATCGAACCAATGGCTCACACTTGAGCTGAAGATTTTTGTTGCTGTTTTTTATCTTTTGTTTGCATTGATTTGAGAGTGTGTGTCAGGCTGGATCCAGTGAACAGAGCTGAAACCTGCAGGGTTTGCTGTTTCCCAAAACTATTTTTACACATTAGCTTTCTTGGAACGCTCTTTCCATTTATCTGTAGAGTTTTCTTTTCTTCCCTTGACATTTCTTCTATCATCTGATAAAACCATCTTACAAGGAAGAAAGAAACTTTTCCTCTCACAATACAGATCAGGTATCTGAATTAATAGACTGTGGTGATAATATTTCCATTGAACAGGTCAAAATGGGATGCAGCAGTATTTTTAAGTTACAGGCACTCAGCTGTGAGCCACAAATCTTATTTTTCAGTTTTCAAGGTGTTTTTAATTGAAGCTGAAATGAAATGTGGCAATACCCTGATTGCAGTTATTCTTTCAAGGTCACACTGTAATCCTTTAACTTAATTTTCTTTCAGGTCTTACAGAACTTCTCTCCCTTGGGAAATACAGAGTTATTCACTTGCTGAGGGAAACAGGGAGGATGTTGTTTAATATTTTGCTTTGTTTATACAATGCCATTCGAAATATTTCAGGGCTCTGATTAAACTAGAGGAAATGACTTTATGACTGGAATTTCTAAAGGCAATATATTCTGGGACATGTACTCCAGGCTTTCTCTGCCTCCAACAATTTTGTAAATAACTTTAATATGCCTATGAATGCCATAGCTGTGTATCAGCAATGTCTAGAGCATTGTTCAGGGGAAGGAAATGGAAGAGTGAGAACATTGTGAACAAGCTTCTGACAAAAAATGAGAATATATCCTTTTAATGGATAGCTTCTGTTTCCTCAAGGTAAATAAACAATAAAATAGAAACCTACTATTGTGATATCTGATATTGTAACATTCCTTTTTAGGTAGAAAACTGTGTTGATGCACAAATCTTGGATCACTCGCTTAATCTTGTTTAAATGAAATCTGTGTCTGAAGTTCCTGAATTAATTCCTCTCACACTGAAATGTTAGCACGGCTTAGATTAAGACATATTAAAAATCTCTCACTTCATTAACAAGTTATTGATAGATTTGCTGTAACCAGTCATCTTGAAGAAACACAATGTAATATTTTTATCAGCAGAATGTGAGCATTTTAAAAATAACACTCAATCTGAAATAAAAGGCACTTGGAATGAGTATGATTAATAATTTAATACAAAGATTGGCAAATTAATTAGGCTGGGTGGGATTATTTTTCTTAATGTTTCTCTCATTGACAAAGAATTAACGACATTAGCGTTGCTCAGGGGGACGCAGTAAGGAATGTCATTGGCGTTCTCGCTTCCCGTAACACCACAAATACTGGCAGCAGGCACACTGGCAGAGAGGTCTCAGGAGCCCACTCATGGAGCTGGTTTGGTTCTTGGGATGTTGGAGGCACTGCCTCTTTGCTGTTAGATAGATGACAAATCTTTGCATCAGCTTGTTGGCCCTGCAAACACTCCCGATAGCTGCGGCAGCCTGTGGTAGAACTGGCCGTGATGGTTGGGGCTTACTAGCCTGTGCTAGCCAAGCCTTCCTGGAAGCCAGCAAGCTGCGGTATTTGGCAGATTGCTGTAGGAGCAGGAAGGAAGGAGATGGGGAAAGGAAAGAGAAAATGGAAACAGCTAAATGTACACAGGACTAGTTATAACCAAATCCTGCTGGTGTGCCAGGGACTGCCTGTGCCAGCATTTACTTTGAAGGTCTGGGGGAGTTGCTGCAATTTTCATCAAGTTTTTCCTAGTTTTAAATGCCACTAAGCTCTGCTAAATGTCTCATTTCCTGGTTAGCCACCCTAGACAAACTGCTTAACTTAGGATCTGGAAACCAAAGAAAGTTTTTTGTGTTTAACTGATTTGGGAAGGAAAGGAGAACCATTAATGGTATGAGTGCCAATAATGCGAAGAGATTTTTCAAGCAGCAAAAGCACTGAAAGCGGATGCAGAGGTAAGCAGCAAGGTTTGAAATGCAAGCAGTAGATACCTATCTGATTTTCTCAGAGGCCTCTGAAACAGCCAGGACATTACAGTAAGAAGAAAAATTGGTTCAGAACTGTTTGGTTGTGTTTCTTTTTCAGAGTTTTTCAAGCTTTCTGCTTGAACTGGGAGCTATAAAACAAGCTAAGCTTAAATTTTGGACTGTACATGAAGCATTGTGTCAAAATATATGAAACAAGTGAGGCTGGTATGCACTGGCCAGGGGTATATTGCACTGTAGTCAAAACAAAGCACAGAATTCAGGGATGCTTGGATGGATGCTATGTAAACTCCCAAAATTAAATCAGTCTTCCGGGCGTATTCCAAACATTCAGCCTGATGAAACAGTTGCTGGCTACAACCAGAAAATGAAAAGAGAGGCTATAATGAAACTAGCATTACAGTTTTAAAGCATAGCTGTTGCCACAGCAACCTCTGTAATGGACGCATTTAATCCTAAAATTCAGCTCTGCATCTGAACTGACTTGAACAGTAAGCAGGATCTCAGTGCTTGCAAACCATTTGACTAACTGTGAAGAGTTTAGCCTCCCCAGATGGGATGAAAGGGGTTCATGTACATAAACTCGTAATGAAGGATATTGATTACCTTGATGCCCTATAAATTTTCTTTTTAAGCTTTTTATTAGGTTTCATAAGCCTAACAAAGATAAGCATAGCATAAATTATATTCTGAGAAAGATACTAGGCTGAGAGAGAGATTTTTGGAGACTGTCAGTTTTCGCAAGCCCAAGGTTCATGCACCAAACAGTGGTTTAACATGCTTTTATTTACCAGCCTCTCCAGCATGATGTCTCAAGATAACTGATCTGGTTTTGGTTTGAGCTCTGAGTCATATCTGTTTTACTCTAAGATTATTTTTCTCCTTGTTTTAATCCTCTATCTGCTTTTACCAGAATGGAAAAATGAGTTGACACCCTGCCAGTTTTTAGGACAAGTAAGAATCTTGCTATTTCTGAGGACAGCGGGTCTCACTGTAGGTTCATTATTCCTTCTAGACTCTGACTTAAAGTGTAAATCTGATAAGTTTTATATGCCATTAAACAGGCCATGAATTTCATTTTACAGACTCTGAAGCTTGTTTCTTTTTGGATCCCACAATGAGCAGAGAAGTTTTAAGATGGGCAATGTTGTGACTGAATTATTTTATTTGCAGCAGGTATGTCAGATCTCCATTCTTTTAGATTATATTGTTTATGCTTCAGATAATGCAGAGGCAAGATGATTTAACCCTTAACTTTCCTGCAAAACTTCTACTGTCTGAGAGAGATCCATGAAGCACAGTAGTTTAAGACCCTCACTTTGTAGCTCCCAGACTGTGAAAGGGAAGTGATGCAGGTATTGATTTACACTGTGGCCATTTGCTTGATAAATTGATCTCTTTTCCATTATGTGGACTGAGACTGTAAGCATATCATATGCCAGCAGCGTTCATTGAGGGAGAGCACAAACAGTTCATCTTGCTACTTAACCACAATGTAAAACAGAGCTACCCCAAAAAGCCGTACTACCCTGCTGGTTGGATCCCTGCTTCTAGTACTGGAATCCAGAGCAGCCTACCTTTTCTCAGTGTTAAGCCACCTATTACAGAAAGACCTGGACAGGCTGGAAGAGTGGGCCAGCAAGAACTGTATGAAGTTCAACAAAGACAAGTGCAAGGTCCTGCACCTGGGATAATGTAACCAAAGAGCTCAGTACAAGCTAGGATCTGATGTGGCTGGGGAGCAGCCTTGCTGAAAGGGACCTGGTGGACAAGAAGCTGAACATGGCTCAGCAGTGCACCGCTGCAGCAGTGAAGGCAAATTGGATCCTGGGCTGCATCCACAGGGGCCCTACTAACAGATATAGAGATGTGATCATCCCCCTCTACTCAGCCCTTGTCAGGCTGCACCTGGAGTACTGTGTGTAGTTCTGGTTCCCACAATTCAAAAAAAGACACGGACAGACTGGAGAGAGTCCAAAGGAGGGCCATGAATATGATCAAAGGCCTGAAGAACCTGCCCTATGAGGAAAGACTGAAGGAGTTAGGTCTTTTCTCTCTGGAGAAGAGAAGGCTGAGGGTGACCTTATCACAGTTTTCCAGTACTTAAAGGGCATCTGCAAAGAGGACTGAAGCTCTCTTTTCACAAGGAGCCACATGGAGAAGACAAGGGACAATGGGTACAAGTTGCATCTGGAGACGTCTCATCTTGATATAAAAAAGAGTATTTTACAGTTCATTCACTGGAACAACCTCCCCAGGGATGTGGTGGAGTCTCCATTGCTGGAGATTTTCAAAACACGACTAGACAGAGTGCTAGATAGTCTCATCTAGGCTCTCTTTTCCACGAAAAGTTGGACCATATATCTTTTGAGATCTCTTCCAACCTGGACTATTCTATGAATCTTTAGTTCAATCCCTTAAAAAACAAGCAAACACAATTTTCAGGACCTACCATCCTGACTGCTGTAGGTAATCATATTTGATTGCAGTGAACCACTTCTTATGCTTCAGTGTGCTAGGAAATATCTGCAAAGTGAAGTTATGTTAACTAAAGAATCAATGAGGTAAGAAATAAACTGAACTAAGCTAAGCCTGAGATGTGAGAAAGCTAAAGGAAGCTTCCAAAACTGAGCTAAGCAGTGAATTAACAACTAAGCAATGTGGACCATGAGGAGTACAGTTCCTATTTCCTTCCTATTTTTATTTAGTGGAGTAGAACTCACCCTTTTTGTGAATGAAATTACCTGTGAAAGCAGAGTGCATGTAGTGTTGCTTGCTGCTTACAGTGGGCTGGGTGGGCATTAGAAAGGTCTGGGTGGCACCCAAGATGGCTCTGTAAGGAAACCCTTTCTGTCTGCTGTCAGTGATGGAGAAAGAGCAGCTGTGGGCAACAGTGCCTGCATCACGCTGGTAAGTCTTGCACCCACATTAGCCCCAGCATTTAGCTTTTGTCAGGAGCCTGTGTGTCTGCACCCTCGGCGCTAGGCTGTGCTTGCCTGTTTGGTAACGCTGCTGCAGACTGTCTCAGGGCTGCTGGAGGTCATGGTGCCAGCAATGGGCTGATATCACTTGCCAGTGGGCGAGCAGTGGGAAGGAGGGCTGTGCTGATGGGATGTGGCTGCAGCCACAGTCACAGGAGTGGCCAGGAGCCACAGTGGAGGTCAGTGCGGGCATGTGCCAGGGACAGGCAGTGTGGTGTGCCAAAACCAGCCGTTGCACCCCATCCCCAGAGCTCTCAGCTGAACAGAGCCAGCTTGCCTGGAAACAGAGTGGGGACATGAGGTGTGGTGGCACGTTACATCCATGCCCTACCACCCCTTTACCTTCACAGGTCAGGGTTTATCCCTGCTGAGCTGCTTCACGCCCCTTTTCTCCTCCCTGTGGGAGGGGAGCATATGCTAGCCAGAGAGTTTCCTGGGGAGTGGATCTGCATGGGGAGAGTCATGGAGGAAAGTCATAGAATCATAGAATCATTTAAGTTGGAAAGGACCTCTTAAGATCATCAATTCCACCATTAACCTAGCACTGCCAAGTCCACCACTAAACCATGTCCCTAAGCACCACATCTACACATCTTTTCAATACCTCCAGGGATGGTGACTCAACCTATTCCCTGGGCAGCCTGTTCCACTGCTTGACAACCCTTTAGGTGAAGAAATTTTTCCTAATATCCAATCTAAACCTCCCCTGGTGCAACTTGAGGCTGTTTTGTCTCATCCTATCACTTGTTACTTGGGAGAAGAGACCAATACTCACCTGGTTATAACCTCCTTTCAGGTAGTTGTCGAGAGTAATGAGGTCTCTCCTGAGCCTCCTTTTCTCCAGGCTAAACAACCTCAGTTCCCTCTGCCGCTCCTCATCAGACCTGTGCTCTAGACCCTTCACCAGCTTCGTTGCCCTTCTTTGGACTCTCTCCAGCACCTCAATGTCTTTCTTGTAGGGAGGGGCCCAGAACTGGACACAGAATTTGACGTGCGGCCTCACCAGCGCCAAGTACAGGAGGACGATCACTCCCCTAGTCATGCTGGCCACACTATTTCTGATACACACCAGGATGCTCTTGGCCTTCTTGGCCACCTGGGCACACGACCGGCTCATGTTCAGCCAGTTGTTGATCAACACCCCCAGGTCCTTTCCACCAGGCAGCTTTCCAGCCACTCTTCCCCAAGCCTGTAGTGGTGCATGGAGTTGTTGTGACCCAAGTGCAGAACCCAGCACTTGGCCTTGTTGAACTTCATACAGTTGGCCTCTGCCCATCGATCCGGCCTGTCCAGATCCCTCTGCAGAGCCTTCCTTCCCTCAAGCAGATCAACTTGGTGTCATCTGCAAACTTACTGAGAGTAAGTCCTCCCTGGGAAACAAATGAAGATATGATTCCTGCCAAAAATAAATGTCCTGGACTTTTCCCTTTGATTATACAATGTTCAATATCCCGGTATGAACCCTTTTCTCCCTTTTTCCCTTTTTTCCATTTTCTCCCTTTTCCCCCTTTTCCCCCTTTTCCCACGTGACTTCTTCTTGGTATTCTTACGTATCTCTCCCTTGTAGTATCCCTTCCCTTCTGGATAGCCTTTCAGAGGAAAATGGTTTAGGTTAGAAGTTAGAATCAATATTTTTTCTTTATTCTAAATATTTACGTTATAGTTCCATCTTTTCTGTTCCAACTCTTCTTCTAGTTGCTGTTGAACTCATACACTACACTCTTTTGTTTTTCTGGTAAAATTTCTTATTAGACCCTGTCACGGTTATTTTGGGTTGAATTGTGTCTTCTGTGTGCTAGAAGTGATGCCATCACTTAGGCTGCTTCAAAAATAGATATTTACTAATTTTAGGATATGCTAGATAAATTCAAGTTTTTGCATCAATGTGCTTGCAAAGAAGCTGTGGAGGGTGAGGCTGAATTACCACAACCTTGTTCACATTATGTACTTTGGAAGGTTGTCTTTCAGGTGCATCTCAGTTATTCCAAACTTGCTGAACAATTAGTTGTATAAGTAAATAAAATAATAAAAGGAAAGAGACAACCATGGATTTTGTCAGTTATAATCAGGATAGCTGATCCAATGACTTTTTTTTTAAATCAATAGAAAAGTGGGACATACAAAAAATATATGTAAAAAGATAAACATAAAAATGCCTTCACCCTTAATAGTCTGAACATCAGATGTTCTCATAAAGGCATGCCATCATTTCCAATCTTGTCCTGTCTCCATTTTTAAAGAAAAATAGCTATAAAATTAAGTATCTACCAGTAACAACTTCTATTGTGGCTATATATTGAGCTTAAAACAGACAATATTTTATCTAAGTAGCACTACTGTTTATCAAAACAATGTCTTAGAGTGAAGTCTGGGAATTGCAGGCACCATATTTTATTATTTGTGTCATCTTTGAATATTCTTTGTCGAGTGAATTTACTATATGCCCACTATCCCTGGTGCACACTGAAGTCCCCTAATAATGTGAAATTATTTTTGCATTACTTACTTCGTATTCATCGAGCACTTTAAAAATAATCAAGGGACTGTTTTTAAATTTGAAAGCTATTTAAATAGCAAATATGTAGGGCAATATCCCTTCCACTGAACAGATTCCATTACTTTGCTTAGGCAGCATAAAACAGCCAGCCTCTGGCAGCATCAGTCCAGCGGGGAATATCCTTGATTAAAGGGAAATTTCAGCTGGCATGTAGCTTGTTTACCCACCTTCTTTACCAATCAGTCACACCAAAGCAGACATATGAAGCATGGAAGGACAGAAAAGTGCAGCTGCACGGTGCTCGTTTGCATTTAGTATAGGGTACCGTGGGGGAAGCTTTACCAACAGAAGCAGGGAAAAGTGATCATCATCAGGCCTTCAAAATATCACCACAAAAGTATTTTGGTTTTTAGTTTTGAAAGGGTACCCTCTGAGGGTACAAGTCCTTCCTGGGCTGGGCCTCAACCCTCTGACTCCAGCACTGCTCCTGACTGGAGAGCACTAGGGACTGGGATCCTGCCCAGGGAGAAAGCAGAGAAGGGGGTGCCCGCAGGCACAAGCCCACACCACAGCCCCTGCAGACCACCACAGCCCAGCCTGGACTGTTACTGGGTGTCTGGTGGCCCATGCTCCTGGCCTGCTTTCTGGGATTCATTGGGAAGTCAGAGGCAGGACTGGTGGGTGCCATCCTATTGCCTGCCAGGGAAGAAAAAAATAAAAGGGAAAAAAAAAGAAAAAAAAAAAAAACACAAACATTTTTGAGGGAGAAGCTCCTTGCAGACAAATGGTGCCAGCTACTCCAGAGGAGCAGCCAGCTTTTTTCCAGCTCTGCAGGATGGTCTGGTGAGGATAGTAACCTGCAGCTTCACCACTGATGCTGCTCTGTCTTGTCCACGGCTGCCAGTGTATTAAGCTGTTACCCCTACCTTCTCTATTATCCAGGTGCCATCTAGCACAACACGCCATCTGGTACTGCTTATAATCCATCAGATTCACAGCTATCTATTCAAATTAGCAGGTATTGTTATCATTTGGAAGTCATAAAGTTGTGACCACCTCATACAGAGTAGATTGCTTCTCACTTTTTCCAGTGCCATAAGCTTCCAGCGGAAGCATTTGTGACATGGAATTACACTGTGGAGTATTAAAATACCTTATCTATTTTTGCCCCAGAAACTGAAGGCTTAAGTCTTAATCTGAAAGATATCCAAAGGTCTTTTCTGCATCTGTAGGAGCCAAGAATAGCAGTAGCAACGAGAAGAGCTTCCTGTTCTGTTGAACTCTTAAAGTTTTTAAAATGTTTCTCCTTTTACAACACACACCAGAAAAAGAAGAGTTGCCGGTCTCCTCTCCTTGCCCCAAACCCTAGCATTGGGATATGCACTCAGCAGGAGCCATTTCTGAGGATATCTGAACCTGTGCTTCCCTCGTATCAGCTAACCATGCTGATTTCTGTTTACACAGCCATGTCTTCTTCCAGATGTCAAGCCATAGTAGGAGGGAAAGTCTATGTGAGGTTAGTGGGATTATGTGAGAATCCAAAAACTATCTCCATCCTTCTAGCATACCTGGAGGCGAACATCTGAAGATCCAATTAAGAATCACTCAACATCTTTTGAATGCTGTTTTATTTTAAAATCCAGCTTTGGTTGCTCCCAAGAGACTTGAACACTGGTTGCCTGACCTGCGGTTCTTTCAGCAATTACTACTGGCAGTATTAGTTCTTAAGTGGTGATTCATTGTTTACTTTCTTTGATATTTCATGTTGTAGGACTAGTGAAGGTAAATTGTTCATATGATCACTGTATGCTGTATGTCTTCTCACAGCAAGTTCAATGCCTTCTGCCCCAGTGTGTTTACTATACATCATAAGTATTAGAAATTACTTTCAAGAAAACCAAAATCTAGGGAGAAAAAAAGCACTATAAAATGTATTGATGGAAAACAAATATAATGGTATCTTACAGTGACTGCTGGCATCTGAACTAAGAAGCTATAAAATAATATTCATGATTGTTCTACTGCTGTTTTCTCCTCAAACTTATTGATAAAGTTTCGGTTTTATCATTTTGCTCAAGTAACTTTTGCCTGATGTTTGCACCTCCATCTGTGAAACTTCAGTGATGTTATCTGAGGAAAATAGGAGCAGATGGAAAATATTTTAGCTCCATACTCACTGAGCACAAGATTAAAAGAAAAGCCATGGTGCATTTTTAGTAAAGTAGGTGATTACACATAAAGCATGCCTTTTCTGTTTGGGAACCCATGTAATTTACAGAGCAATCTGGACTTCCTTCGTCAGCTGGTTTCAGAAATAAATTTTGAATTCTGTTGCCACTTACTCTTCTTCTAGGCAATTCACAGAGTCCTTGATAATCAAAATCAACCCTCTGTTCTGTTGCATATAGAATACCTGGCTCCGAGCCTGGTGCCACCTGCAGAATTTGGGGTTTTTTGATCATGGGTTGGTTTACAGAACACCAGACCGCCTGGCAACAGATGGGGTATACCTGTCTCAAAGGTGGAAAAGGATCTTTGCACAGGAGTTAGCAGGGCTCACTGAAAGAGCTTTAAACTAGATTCGAAGGGGGAAAGGGATAAAACCAGGCTCGCTAGAGATAAGCCTGGGGATGGCACACCAATATTTGTGGGACGGTGTGCTAGCAAGATCTTTCGGTCTGTCATCTTAGTGGAGGCAGAGGATGGAGATCCATGCGGCAGCAAAGACACAAGGGTTATTCATGGGTTAGAAACCATGGAAGCACCTGAGAATGGTCATGTAGGAATTAGGGCTTCTCCCCCCAAAAAGGTGGTGGTATCAGTAGCCCAACTGAAGTACATCTACACCAATGCACACAGCATGGGCAACAAACAGGAGGAGCTGGAAGCCATTGTGCAGCAGGAAAACTATTATGCAGTTGCCATCATGGAAACATGGTGGAATGACTCATACAACTGGAGTGCTGCAATGGCTGGCTATAAACTCTTCAGAAGGGATGGGCAAGGTAGGAGAGGCAGTGGGGTGGCCTTGTATGTTAGAGAGTGTTTTGAATGTCTAGAGCTTGATGATGTTGACAATAGGGTTGAGTGTTTATGGGTAAAATCAGGGGGGAAAGCCAAGAAGGCAGATATCATGGTGAGAGTCTGCTATAGACCACCCAACCAAGATCAAGAGGCAGACAAAATATTCTATAAGCAGCTGGGAGAAGTCTCAAGCTCTTGTTCTCGTGGTGGACTTCAACTTACCAGATGTCTGCTGGAAATACAATACAGCAGAGAGGAAACAGTCTCGGAGGTTCCTAGAGTGTGTGGAAGATAACTTCCTGACACAGCTGGTGAGTGAGCCAACTAGGGAAGGTGCCCCACTGGGCATGTTGTTTGCGAACAGAGAAGGACTTGTGGGTGATGTGATGGTTGGAGGTCATCTTGGGCATAGTAATCATGAAATGATAGAATTTTTGATTCTTGGAGAAGTAAGGAAGGGGGTTAGCAGA
The DNA here is from genome assembly GCF_013368605.1 of Nyctibius grandis. Lineage (NCBI taxonomy): Eukaryota > Metazoa > Chordata > Aves > Nyctibiiformes > Nyctibiidae > Nyctibius > Nyctibius grandis. Next base: position 29,876,661 of record NC_090659.1, read on the forward strand.
ACTGCTACCTTGGAATTCCAGAGAGCAGACTTTGGCCTGTTTAGGAGCCTGGTTGACAGAATCCCTTGGGAGGCAATCCTGAAGGGCAAAGGAGTCCAGGAAGGCTGGACGTTCTTCAGGAAGTAAATCTTCAACGCGCAGGAGCAGTCTGTCCCCATGTGCTGAAAGACAAGCTGGTGGGGAAGAAGACCAGCCTGGATGAACAGAGAGCTTTGGCTGGAACTAAAGAAAAACTAGGAGAGTTTACAAACTTTGGAAGAAGGGGAAGGCAGCTTGGAAGGACTACAAGGATGTCGTGAGGTTGTGCAGGGAGAAAATCAGAAGCAAAGCTCAACTAGAACTTAATCTGGCTACTGTCGTAAAAGACAATAAAAAATGTTTCTATAAATACTTTAGCAACAAAAGGAGCGCTAAGGAGAATCTCCACCCTTTATTGGATGTGGAGGGAACCAGTGACAAAAGATGAGGAAAAGGCTGAGGTGCTTAATGCCTTCTTTACCTTAGTCTTTAGTAGTAAGACCAGTTGTTCTCAGGGTACCCAGCCCACTGAGCTGGAAGACAGGGACGTGGAGAAGAATGAAGCCCCCATAATCCAAGGGGAAATGATTAGTGACCTACTACACTGCTTAGACACACAGAATTCCATGGGGCCAGATGGGATCCACCCAAGGGTACTGAGAGAGCCGGCAGAAGTGCTCTCCAAGCCATTTTCCATTATTTATCATCAGTCCTGGCTAACAAGGGAGGTCCCAGGTGACTAGAAGTTAGCAAATGTGATGCCCATCTGCAAGAAGGGCCAGAAAGAGGATCTGGGGAACTACAGGTCTGTCAGTCTGACCTCAGTGCCAGGGAAGGTTATGGAGATCGTCTTGAGTGCCATCATGTGGCACATACAGGACAACCAGGAGATTAGGCCCAATCAGCATGGGCTTATGAAAGGCAGGTCCTGCTTGACTAACCTGATCTCCTTCTATGACAAGATGACCCGCTCACTGGATGTGGGAAAGGCTGTGGATGTTGTCTACCTAGACTTTAGTAAAGCCTTTGACACAGTTTCCCACAGCATTCTCCTGCAGAAACTGGCTTCTCATGGCTTGGATGGGCGTACTCTTCGCACGGTAAAAAACTGGCTGGATGGCCAGGCCCAAAGAGTTATGGTGAATGGAGTTAAATCTAGTTGGTAGCCGGTCAGAAGTGGTGTTGGGGCCAATTCTGTTTAACAACTTTATCAACAATCTGGATGAGGGGATCGAGTGCACCCTCAGTAAGTCTGCAGACAACATCAAGCTGGGTGGGAGCGTTGATCTGCTTGAGAGCAGGAAGGTTCTGTAGAGGGATCTGGACAGTCTGAATCGATGGGCAGAGACCAACTGTATGAAGTTCAACAAGGCTAAGTTGGGTCCTGCACTTGGGTCACAACATCCCCATGCAACGCTACAGGCTTGGGGAAGAGTGGCTGGGAAGCTGCCTGGTGGAAAGGACCTGGGGCTATTGGGGAACAGCCGGCTGAACATGAGCCAGCAGTGTGCGGAGGTGGCCAAGAAGGCCAAGAGCATCCTGGTGTGTATCAAGAATAGTGTGGCCAGCACGACTAGGGAAGGGATTGTCCTCCTGTACTCGGCACTGGTGAAGCCGCACCTCAAGTACTATGTCCAGTTCTGGGCCCCTCCCTACAAGAAAGACATTGAGGTGCTGGAGTGAGTCCAAAGAAGGGCAACGAAGCTGGTGAAGGGTCTAGAGCACAGGTCTGATGAGGAGCGGCTGAAGGAAGTGGGGTCATTTAACCTGGAGAAAAGGAGGCTCAGGGGAGACCTTATTGCTCTCGACAACTACCTGAAAGGAGATTATAGCGAGCAGTGTGTCAGTCTCTTCTCCCAAGTAACAAGTGACAGGATGAGAGGAAACAGCCTCAAGTTGCACCAGGGGAGGTTTAGATTGGATATTAGGAAAAATTTCTTCACCTAAAGGGTTGTCAAGCAGTGGAACAGGCTGCCCAGGGAATAGGTTGAGTCACCATCCCTGGAGGTATTGAAAAGATGTGTAGATATGGTGCTTAGGGACATGGTTTAGTGGTGGACTTGGCAGTGCTAGGTTAATGGTTGGACTCAATGATCTTAGGAGGTCTTTTCCAACCTAAACAATTCTATCATTCTAAATTAACACTGTGAATTTTTGCACCTGGAATTGATGAACCCTTGGTTTATTATGTTAGAGGAGTCATGCAGCTGTTCTTCCCCCAAGTGATTCATTATCACATGTGAAGAATACATCCTACATTACACAGTAGCTGAATGACTTTCCTCTCTGCCATTCAACTTTCTAAGAATTAAAAAAAAAATTAAAAATTGTTCTGCATCAAAATTAGGCCAGAGTTCCAAGAAACCCAGAAGTTATTACCAGAGCACTTTCAGTAAGCAGCCTGTTGGAGATGCGCCATTGGCTTCCCCAGCTGTAATATTTATTACAAATATCTTTGTTTGTAGATGAACATTCTAAAAAAAAATTACCAAAATTTCCTCAGACACCGAAATAGGGGGGTGATAAATGTTTTACATATGGCACAAGGTGTTTAAGCTTTCCTCAGAGTATTTCTCAAGCATTAAAGTGCAAAAGATTTCTGTTTGGTTTGTAGCTCTTCCACAGGCATCCTGTGGGACCTTGGACAAGGTATCTTATTTCTCTGGAGGAAAAGTCGAAGTGTATCCATTAGACTTTTCAGTTGCTATATTCAGAAGGATGAGAGTTGGCTAATCCAAACATCTTGTGCTGTTAAAATAGTGGTGCTGTTATATAGTAGTTTAAGATCACCTGAGATTCTACTGCTTCTGAAAAAGGCAACCTACCCTCCCAACATCCCTGTTTACCCCCATCATTGCCTTCCTACTGCCACGACGTGGTCCAGGTGAAAGCTGACCCTGAGGACAAAAAAAATGAGTACTTCTAAGCCAGACCTATGAAATGAGCCAATTCACTCAAGGTCTGGGATGACTCGGTGTGATACAAAGGAGGTGATGGGAATATGTACACAAAGCATACAGGGAAGGATGGGATTGTGATTCATGAGAGAGGCAGAGCCTCAATTGGCACCAGGTGTCTGTGAAACCACAAGTTCACATTGCTTAGGATTTGTGTATTTTTTTTTCAACTATTGTTTTTATATCAGCACAGTGATGCCAAAAAAAAGTAAATTCAGCTGCTATGTATTATTTAGTTTGGGGAGCTGTAATGTCCTATGTCTGTAAAGGCTGCATTTGCAATAGGAGCACTTGCAGATATCGCTTTACCAGCAACCTCCTTCTTGGCTGCAGTGTACTTTATTGGGCTCTTATGAGCTATGCTGACAGTCACAAAAAATGTAGTGCTCTGTGGCCCAGTTCTCTGATGAAACAGAAACAACCCCTCCCCACCTCATGGGAGCACTGAGAATCATTAACACTTCAAGCCATCGAAGGTTTGAGATATTGTGGTAATGACAGCTATATAACATTGTAGTTTCCCTTTGGGCTTAAACCAGAGTAATTGCAGGCTGGACCAGATAGTGGTGATTCCTCTGTTTGGTCTCCTCCCCCATGGGTCCATTCCACACTTTTTTTTTCACCACTGCGAGGATCCCACCAGTGCAGGGTAGCCCCGCCTGCTCCATCAGCAACGGGTACTCCACAACCTCTGCTGAAATGACTTCTGCCGTTTCAATCTCTCCAGGACTTTTGCAGATGTCTCTCTGTTTTACTTGTAACTATTCTTCCTTTTTATCATATGCCTCCTTCCAAATCTTAGCAATGTTAGCGTGTCTCTCTAACTGATTATGTGGAACCTTTTTTACTCGTGGATTATGGAAAGGCTTGTCCAAATTTTTACAATAGCTTTAAAATGGGTTGACTAAGAATGTGTTACCTTGTTCATTTGGCCTAAAAAGGGCCAAGTAACTAATGCTGCCTGTAGGAAGCTATCTGTAATGACATTTTTTAAACCCAAGTACTCTGTCTTGTATGAAAAGGCTTTCCAAATGTCACTTACAATATCTTGGTTCATTTTAACTGATGCAACAGCTTTTATGTGGAACTTAATAAAAATAACTACCTGTAGTATACCAGCATGGCTTATACACACTTTATTACATACAGTTGCATAAAATGTAAAATGTTAATGCATACTTAAACTGAAACTCTCCCCTACTTCTAGTATCATTAACATATGTTGTAAGTTAACATATTTTTTGAGCGATTGGATTTCAAACTCAGGGTCTTCAGCAGTTTTAATAGTATTTCTGTTGGGACACCTGGGAGCATCAGGGGATAAGCAGACTTCTCTTTGTAGCCTGGACTGAGAGAGGTAAGGGAAATTACACTTCTTATGTCTGCATATCAGTTTTGCTGCTGAAAGAAGAGACATCTTGCCCTACCTGGAGCCTACTTGCTTACCTAGTTCTCTAAAAACTGCCTGCCCATCTTTTATTAGCAGAAGGTACAGAATTAACATATACCAATTCTGATATTCAGGTATATTAATATACATGTATGATTGCAATATACAGCTATATATACAGTTACATAATGGTAAACTTAAAAAATGTATGTATGTATAGTCTCACTATAAAGAGTTTCTGGAAGCACTACCTATTTTGAACTTATTCTGCAGCAGGCCTCGGCCAGTTTCATAACTTTTTTCCTTGCTTCTTTCAACTCTATTCAGAAAATCAATAAATGTCAAAAATACATTTACAAATGTAAAAGAAACCTCTGTTATCTGCTTTTGCTTCACTGTGAAAAGCCCATCACTTGTTTCCTGGCAAAAAGGAATAAGCCATAGCAATCTACTTCTGAATCTCTTGTTAAAGCTTATTCAAAAAATAACCAAGGACAGAGCTGAAAGGAGAGGCATATACAGGTTCTTCAGCCCTCATCATCCTTCATATTTTTGAGCATGCAAGGATTTAATCATAGCTTTGAACTCTTACAAAAATATGATAATATAGGTAGCATAAACACATTGTCATAATTTAAATCAGTCATGCTATAGTATACAAATAATCTTCCTTTGGTATCTCGTTTTTTATTAGGAACAGTAGAAAGTACTAGGAATTTCTACCCACACACTCACTCGTAACAAAAATATCTTGCCTTTCCTCCTATGGCACCATTCCCTCTTCAACACAACTGTGTCCTTCACAATCCTCAAGGTACTGTTTTTCACAGAAAAAAATAGAACTAGTCTGAGGGATTGGTCTGGGCTGCTGGTGGCCCTGACCTTGAAGGAATGGAGCTATGTCCTTGAATCTGTTAAACCTGAGTGAAGAGGAATTTAGCAAGAAAACAGGATGTGAGAAAAACAAGATATGGAGTGACATTCCAGCTGCTAACCGTGGACTCGTGGCCGGCACGTGACGGCCAATCAGCGGTTGTGGTTGGGCACGTGAACAGCGAGTGCAACTGATCATAAAGCTAGCCAGCTAGAGGGGGGAAGATATAAAAAATGGAGCAAAATAAGCACAGGCGCTTTTTGCTTTTGCTCTTGCTTTGCTGTCTGCTTGTAACTGTCCTTCTGTCTCCTGTCTTTATTTGACCGCTGTGACAAATATAACGACACTAGTCAAGGACTTCTGCTTTTTTGTTTTATTATATTAATGTAGAAATAGCTACTAAGAAAAAAATAAAACAGCCAGTTCTAACTTTGACAACAAAAGAGGCGTAAGAAAGCTGAACAGTCCTCAAATTCAAATACTCATGTTGAGAAAGCAACATAAAATGCTTTCACAGCAAAAGCTACTGCATTGAAATTCAAATTATGTGACCTGTGCTTTTTTTTACTGTACTATCACTGTTATTAATACCCCCCCAAAAAAGCCATATTCACTTCTACTGAACCTCATCTGGAGAAAAAAAAAAGCATTCTTGTTTTAATTTCTTATTCTCCTTTCTACTAGCACTTTCCTCTCTCTCCTTTTTGTCTTCTGACAGATACTCAGCAATGATTGGAAAATATCAGTCAGCTTTCACATACCACACAGTCTGTAAGACTTTCCTAGTAAGAGTAACAAGTAAATGAATACATATAAACATTTACATGGGTGAGTTTCACAGTACCTTCACTTCTTGGTCATGCTCACCATTTATTCTTTAACACTCAAGACTTTAAGAATGATCAAAATTTTTGTAATAGACCTTTCAAGAAATGAATGAGTAGAAACATAAAGTTATATTCTGTGTAATGCGGACAGAGTTTTCCCTTGAAAACCTTAAGAAAGCTCAATAGAAGTTCCTGACATTTGCTAAGAAAAAATAAAAAAGCTAAACTAGCACATTTAATCAGGAAAAGTGCACAAATTTTACCAGAAAGGGCTTTTCACATAAAACTAACAGAACTGGAACAGGATTTATTCTTAGCACAGGCAAGCCACAAGAGAAGAGTGAATACAGAAAAACACTGTCCAGGTACAAAAGAGTACGTCATAGTTTTACACCTCTTTGCTCTCTTTCTCTCCATTGTTTAAGGCTAAATAACTCTGGGGCAGATTATGAGCTTTTTTGTCACTTTCACATTAAAATCATATAAATAAGAAGAAAAATAACCTAACACTGATTGCAGAAAGCAATAAAAACCAAACTGTTTTGCATAAGTTGACAATACAGTGTTCATGCAGTATTTTCTAAATTACATACTGTGTTCTTAGAAAAGAAGCTAAGCTTTACAAAAATAGCCTTAATCATTCTCCTATTACACTTTAGGTATACAGAACAGATGAAAGATATTATTTTATGCTCACTGGTTCAAAAGTAAATGTTAGGAACCAAACCCATGAGGCAATAAAAATTGTGACAGTAATAGTAGCATGCTAACTTCTGAAATATTGTGTATGAGATCAAACCAATGCAGATTTACAGAGTTAAGGTGACAGATGAATAGATTAACAACAATAACAAAACCCCTTGTGTTTCTTTATTTCTCAAAATTTTTGCTCTGATTGAAAATCAATAGAACTTTTTCACTGACTTCATTAGCACCAAAACTTCATATTTTGTCTTAAATGTTAGGCTGCAACTAAGTAAACTATGTTTTACAGTGAACAAAATCATTTTTCATAGGGACCTGAGAAAGAGGTATTCAACATGAATTTCAACTGAAGAGCTATCTATTTAGCGTAGCCGCAGGACCAACACTGACATTTCCTTAAGGGGTGGATCTCAGCAGAAAACTTGAGCAACTGCTCTTCCTAGTGACTTTAGTAAAAAGACTGGGCTTTGTAGCATCTGAAACTTCAGAGTTACTTAAATTCCTGGCTTGGGATAGTCAAACTGCAGAAAAAAGTCTGCATCACTCCATCTCAGTTTTTTCAAGCTTTGAAAATTACGGAATAGAAACTTCTGGATTATTGTACTGATTTCACATGTTAACTTTTCCTTAAATTATTTTGGAAACCGTGGATAGTCTAAATGTGGGAGCACTTCTGCCTCCATGTCATTTGTTTACAAATCTTCCAGATAGTAATGGGTCTTAAACAGAGCTTCATCTTCCTTCCACTTGTTTGGGGAACAATGTGGCATATTAGGCGTCCACAAGGAACAAGTTCAAACTTTTCTTTCAAAACGCATGAGTGAAAGCTGACCCTTTTTGTAAAGAAAATTAAATTCCATTTTTTAACTGTGTAAAAGAGAATTTATGTTCCATAACTTACCTTCTTTCCTTCTTGGATGAATCAAAAGGTTTTTCAGTCTTCCTAGACCCTCATTTTCTCCTTGGAATATCAAAAACTTCAGCATGAGTAATTTGACCAATTAATAAAATTAGTTTTGAAATTGCTGGGTAATTTCAAATACTAAACAAGTTCCTAGAAACTTAAAATCTTTTGGTGATAGTTCTGCAACTTACCCCTCAGGCCTAATACTTATATTGTGCTTCTGCTGAGTTCTTAACATTTATTAGCATCTATTAACATTTTTTTAATTAATTTTTCTATGCTCTATCACAACATTTCTTAATAATGTAAGCTAATAGAGCCATTTTCCATCCTGCAATTGCAACACTTGGGTTTCCTGCAAAATCACTCATAAATATAGCCAAAATATGTATAGCGAAATTATACTTTCCAGGTTATATAATGAATTTTTGCATTAGTAAACACTTTATGCAAGCAGTAAGACAAAATTTGCTACACTTACCAAAGGGAATTTGGATTATTAAACATGCTAAAAATTTAACTGCTACATGCTAGTCTGAGGTAAAAACAAGTGGTTAAACAGAAATTAACATTTCAAGAGCATCCATGTGACACAAGAATGCAGGATATGTGCAAAATTATCCGGAGTATTTAATTCAGACACTCAGGTTACGTTATTTCAGAAGGTGCATATGGTACAACTGATATAGTTAACTTCTATTTGTTTCCTAGTGAACCAATGCATCACTCTCAGAGGACCGTAGTGACTGGCTAGTGATCTGTGTTTGGAAGGTGCCTTGTTATTTCCAATCCTGGTTTTGGTTTATGTTAGCTTATGTAATGTTTCAGCAGCAGCGAAGAGCTTCTCAGAATATTGCAAACTCCTTCATTTTCTTCTGGAAAAGAACAAATACTGTTCTGCAGTCAGCATTTTAACTTAATCCAAAATGATGATGAGAGTCTATGACAATTGCAACTGCAGACAAAAAAAACTAGGCAAAAATACTAAACTTTATCTAACACTAAACTTTAATGCTGAACTTAATATTAAACTTTAAAATTCATAAAATAATTTTGCAAAACTTGCAATATTTATGTCCAAATTCTGCTTCAATTTTATAGCTATTAGGCATTCATTCAAAATGCAAGTTTCCTGAAGGAGGGGAATACTACTCAAAAAGCACAAAGGGTATGTCTGGTCTTTAGTTTCTGCAGGAGTGGGGAAATCTAAATGTCAAATTGCCCAAATCTCTTCCAAGAAATATTGATCTGTATCATCATTTCATACATTGTTCACATCTTGCAGGCATGGTGAAAACAATACATTCTGGTCTTTGTGGCCATAAAAGTATGGTGTATTAAGACATTTTCTGAGATGTTGTTTTGCCTATGGCCAGCTAAGACAGCTGGCTAACCCTTCAAGAGAAATAGAAAAAAAAAGGAATAGCTTCCACTCCTGTATGAAAAGAACATGTGGAACTAACATGCAACTTTTCTTCCTCTCTCTCTCTCTCTCTCTCTCCACATCTGCAGATGCTGGTCTCAGCCTGGAAGAGCGTAGAGTAAGCATGCTGTTGCAGAGGGGCCACAGCAAAATCAAGTAGCTCTCCATTAACTCTGTGTACCTCTGGAAGGTATTTTATCCCTCTGTCTCCTTTTTGCACTTGCTATCTCACATATCCTAACACTCTGGTGCTGGGGCATTGCTTTAGTGACAGTCAGTCTGGTTAGCAGACAAAATAGAGACCGACTGCTCTGCAGCACTCTTGGGATTGACCGTCATTGTGGTGATGAGGTGTCTCGGGGCAACACAGAGAGGAAGGAAACACTCACTTTCTCTTCCTCTGAGGGGATACCTGTCCCACGAGATAGGATTCAGGTGTCATGAGGCAATGGGCCTGAAGTAATCTTCACAGTTTTCATCACAGTGCTCATGTGACTAAACTGAATAAAAACCTTCCTCTCCCTGTTGCCTTTTCATACCCAAAATACTGCAAGTACGGCAAAAGAAAAGGTACTAGACTGTCATGTCTGGTACCATTAAACTTCAGGGAACTAGAAATCCAAACGATTAGTAAGTCTTTGAACCTTATGAGAATTATGAACCTTTCATATTTGGGGATGTGAAAGGATAAACTGTGCTTTTTTTTCCCCTTAAGAGAAAACTGCATAATAAGTTACTGTAACTGTAGAGGACTGTTTAGCCTTCTTGGTACTTAAGTGACCTTCCAAAAATTACATGTCTTGATAATGCTTCCACTTGCTGCTATTCTAATAAGGTCAGTATGCCTGGAACTGTAATTAGGAGAAAGAGTATCTTGAAATGAACAGCATAATGCCTTTCTCAAACAATAACTTAAGCAGATCTGTATGATTCATGAGAAGTATTCTCAAATGTGTGTTTTTCTCTACTGATAAATATTTGTATGCTGCAAACGCTTAGATACACACTCAGCAGTATGCATAAAAGCAGCCCAATTGACTTCAGAACACGATTTTAAATATGCATGTAAGTATTTGCAGAGATTGGATCTCTGTAGAGATAAGCTCTAGTTGTTTTTAAGGTAAATAACCCTTTTTATAAAGTTCAGCCAGCACAACGTGCCTGCCAGTTTTCTGCCTTTAAAAAATGGCAATGCCAAGCTGGGGACTCAGCGTGACAGTTTCACTTAGGCAGGACTTAGAATCAGGTCTTACCCGACAGCCACTCTTGCTTCTTGCCTGAGAAAACCCACAGACATGATCTTAAAAGGAGCTCTCTCCTTTCTGTCTTATTGTGCCAGACATTCTCAGGTGGGACAATCTCACAACTCTAAAATTTCATTGAAACCATTTTCTTTGTAAATGTTTATAGAAGCAGTTTCATTTAGTTGATTATGGAGGAATCAAAATTTAAGGTCGACTCTTTGTTACGAGGGAAAGGAGAATACCTGCCGTGGCTCCAGCAACAAGCCTTGTATGCAGAAGGGTAATACTCTATTTAACATGCCAGCACATGGAACTCTCCTCCCTCTCACAGGAGACAGAGGGATGACCAAAAAAAAAAAATTGTTGGTTTGATGCAGCTTTTTTGACACTATTCATTCTCAGTCTATAGTATCTATCCGCCTGTCTATCTGCAGCATTACATAATAAGCTTTGATTACTTTTATCTGGGATGTTGGAAAAAATATTAATTTGACACCAATTAATTATTTGGTACAGTTTCTCTTTGAAATATAGTTTTGTAAAACTTGCTGCACTAACTGGAGGCACTCCATATCTGCACTGTGGAAAACATTTCACAGTATTAATCTTAGAGGCAAAGCAGGGGCCATTAGGACCTCCTAATTAATTTATCACTTGATTAGGAAAAAATCATGTGACTCAGGAAAAAAGTCAGGGTGCTTGGAGCCATATTTATACAGAAGTTTCTTAATGCTATTTTGACAAGATAAAAAGCTTTTAAGGTGTAGGAAGTGCAATTCATACTCACTTGAAATCTTTTGCACTGTCACTTCAATGAAAAGTAGCCTTACTGCAAATAAGATTCATACCTCAAATTCTTAGTTTTTTACTTGAGGTTGGAAAGAAAATAATTTTTGTCTGAAAGTTGCTTTCCTGATAACAGCGCTGGCACATGTACCTGTTCCTCTGATGGTAAACTATGCTGTGAATTAATCTTTTGAATGATGTGTCAGCATCCAGAACACTGGCTTTTGTCTTGTCATAGAGTTAGACTGCAGTCCTGCGTGAAGCTGGTTCTCTTCTCCACAGTGCTGAGTTATGGCTCAGCAAAAGTCAAGAACTGATCCTGTAAAAGAACTAGAACTGCAGTTGGTGTAGTTGTAGTTGTTTATTATTAATACCAGACTTATACCACAAATAATCCTCATTAGAATAGGGACAAGTTGCTTTCACTCTTTTTGGAAAAAATACTGGTTTGAAAGCTTGACAGTGTATGGGATCGAATTTAACCTCATGCCACATTAAGTAGTTTCCCTTTGGTCTGTAAGGAAAGTTCAATGGCTTAATTGATCATTAATATGATCCTTATATATTGTACCCTATAAAAATTTCTATCTGCTTTTTGAACTGCTTAAGGGAATCAAGACTGGCTTTCTGAAGCTCCTTCCAGGCTCTACAGTATTTTGTGAAATGTCCCTTGAAATACAATAATTTTCAGTCCAGTATGAGAGAAAAGATGGCTGCTAGCACACTCTAGGAAAGCTGGAATCACCCCACTTGTTTTCTGTTAGTGGTTTTTTTTTTTCCCCAACCATTGTCTTCCTCGTTGCTTAGTAGGCAATGTTCTGGTGGCGTGGTAAAATCTGAGTAAAAGTGAATCTGTGTAAAACACTGAGCAACGTTTTTGATATTGTAATTGTTTTGGTTGACAGTGGACTACAGATATCTGCTTTACATGCTTAAGTGCTTTATGTAAAGAGGAATGCCACCAGTTTAAAAGGTTTATTTTTTTTGCACTTGTTTAAAAACTAAACTGATATAAACACTCATTTGGAAACTCTTGCAGTAGCTTTAATCTTATGTATTTGGCTTTAGTTTGTACCAATGTAAACAGCAGCTAATGTACATGATTATCAGTGGTATATATAGGTTTCCTGAGTTAATTTGAAGCTAAACTGCCAAAACTGCACTGCCACATAGATCGCACTCTATTCCAGCATTAAGAAATCATTCCAGTTGGAGAGATTTAACTAGCAAAAGAAAACTACCTTACTTCTCCTGAACGTGCTGCTTGCTCCAGTGAAAATGCATCCCCAGCTGGGGTATTTATGAACAAGCAGTGCCAGGAAAAGTGTGCTTGTGGGACCGAGCAGTGAGCACTGGGCTCCTGTTGCCTGAAGGAACCCTGCAAAGTGGCTGTTAATGAAGGAGGGAATGCTTTTGAGGGGGAGTATAAGGACGGGATGTGATTTGCTCTTTCATCCTTAGCTAAATGCAGTATCAATCCAGGCACTGAGAGAGTTCACCTTAAGAGAGAGAACTTTTAACAACAATTTGGACCACTCTGGCAAGCCTGTGACCAAGAGAATCTCTGCACAGTAGAGCAAGCTGCAGGCTAGCTGTACTGAGAGAGGACTGAAGGGTTCTTCTGGATGATAGGTGACCCTCACTTTTCACTGCTTCAAAATCTGGAAGAAAACTCTGGTTTAAAGAAAGTTGCCTGATGGACAAATATTTGATAATGTACATAGAGTGAAAAGCATCAGTTAGCTGGAGATGTGAAAGTAAGCCAATGCCAAGGAGCAGGGTTTTTTTTTTGTGCCTTGTGCATTGAAGCTCCTTGAGATCTTAGTAGCGGAGTGGCTTTTATTCTTTTTGCTCTGCTCCATGACACAGCTACAACTGAAGACGAGGTGTAGACAGGATAAAAAAAAACATGTCTCTGGTGAGGATTTAATTTTTTTTGCCCTTAAATAAATTGCAGTGCATTTCATTGAGATCTGCCTTAGAAGCAGAACTACCCGTACCACTTTTCTGTGGCAATTTCCAGCACTCTAAGTATACTTTCAGGTTTGATTAAATTTTGAAGATTAAGAAAGTACAAAATAAGTAGAAAGATTTTGAGATTCACATTAAATTTCAGAACTGTCTTATCCAAATAACTTTCCCTTATTCTGTGATTAAATATTCTGTATTTAAATAGCCTTTAAAATTCCCTTTGACATTGGTAATAAGGTGAGTACTACTGTTCTTGGCACCAACTTGAATGTGAAGTGGTTTGTCAGTCAGGGAGGAGGGATAGACCTAGGTGCAGTAACTGCTCTGATGGCCTTTTCTTCCTTCCACCATGAGCCATCCCATCCATTTCCTGCCTGACTCCTCTGAGTCACCCTGCTTAGGCACATCCCATGTGCCTCTGTGTTAAGGGGCCTCATGTATGGGGCTATGCCAGTCACAGCTGCAGCCTCCTCAAGCGCCTTGCACCCAGGGCACCCAGACAGCTGCAATGAGGAAGTTTGGCCAAGTCCACAGTTGGGCTCAGTAAATAAAAGGGGAGAGACTGGGAGCTCATGAGACAAAAGATTTGTCACCCCTTACTCCATCCTTGACCCTTGAGCAAATGTGGTTACTCTGCCTGAGACTGAATTCTCCTTCCTTGAAGGCAATGCTACCTTCATTTGGGCAGTAGTTTCAAGATAGTGAACTCATGACTATGGCTCACCCTCAGGTAAGCAGAGATTTTTGACGAGGAGTACAGGCAGCTGATAGACAGATCACGTTCAAGATAACCAACCATGCTTGTAAAACATAGGATGAAGGAGACTACTCACAGTGCCCTGATTAACTACCTCCCTCTTCCTTCTTGCAACTTTTTTCACAAGAAGCAAGAAGAGAACTGACCTCTCAAATCTTGGGAACAGAAACACTTACCGGGTTAGGTATCTCTTTGATGAAATACACTCCAAAGGTTCCCTCATGCCATTTAGTGATTTTCTTTGTGATGCCTACATCTGCTTTCTATTGCAAAGCCAGAATGAAAGAGCCCTTTCTCTTTGGAAATATAGTTGGGCACAACAATTGACCAGGAGCAACTGAAGCATTAAGAACCTCTGAAAGACAAGGGGAAAAAAGAGAAGAAAAAAACTTAGTGGCTCAAAAATGTTAATCGAACTTATTACCTTTATTATGTTTGTTTCAAAGCATGGCTTAACTAAACTAAAATAAAAATGAATGGAAATGGTATTTTGGAAAATGAGTTCCAGAAATATGGTTTGGAAACAGATGGCACAGCAGATATTTCTGGTTGTTCGGGAGTCTGAGAGAAATGGTATTGCTCTGGAATATACCTGTGACCAGCTCACAGATTAGGCTAATGGATAAGAGAAGAAACTTTTTGTACAAAGAGTTCGATAAAGAGAGGAGAAGCTGGTCTTTTCTGCTATGTGAGAGGTAACATGTTACTCGTGGGGCTGGGAAAGGATCTGGCCATACAAAAGAGCAGTCTGCAGAGTTTTTCAGATATGTGCACTACACAGCACAGTGGGTGGCTTTGCTGTATGTGTCCAGCAGTAGCCCATGCTGTAAAGAGTTTTTCTGCTAGATTGCACTTAATCTGCTACGCCCGACCACTGCTGTCTCCTGTGCAAAGTATACTGCTAATATGCGATTAGCCTTAGAATTCTTTTCAGAAAGACCATGCGAAGTGGTGATTAAGGTGCAAGATGATTCCAGAGGATTTTTCTTCATACAGGTGTAGTATATCTGCCTGAACATATATCCAACTATTAGGGCAGAGCGGCAGAGAGCATGTGCTCCCTAAACGAAACTCATCGGGCCTTTGTCCCAGTTTCCCATTCTTCTAGCAACTTCATTTGTTCATAACCTTCTAGCAATGCAGATATTAATATCAACAACTTCATCTGATGTCTTGGTGGAGGTGGTATCTGAGGGTGGGTTGGTGCATTGTCCCTGGGCAATCCAGTTCAGTTCCCACAGACACTAAAACCAGGATGCGGGCTTTCTAATGTGCCTTTGTAAGAGTCACACCTGAGTTGACTGCCTGCCTTGGGAGGACTAGTTGTGATTTCCAGGCCAAACATCTTGTTTCATTCTTGTAGTAACAACAGATAAAAAGTGCTGGGCATGTATCTACATACTGCCTTCAATTTCTTGAATTTAAATTTTTATTTCTCCCCTGTGCCCATGTGAACCAGAACTGTGAACCCCACCATCTCCCACAGGATAGTTTCATGCTGTTGGCAAGAAATTTTGTTAGCAGCAAACCTATGAATCCAGGCATGTTCTTTGCAAACATTTACAAGTACTTGATTTTATCTCATATTCCATTAATTCTTCTCTATACATATGATATAGTAATTTATTAAATTAAAGGGCTACTTTGCAGCCTGTCAGATATGGCTTGCTGTTGTGAGATGGCACAAGTGGAACAGAACTGAACATCTTGGTTCTGGGGTAAGGTATGAAAGCTGTGGATAGCTTAGACACCTGCTCAGGTACCTTGGGCCAGCCAGCCACCTGGACACTGGCACAATGCAGATGCATCCATATTGCAGCTGGGGTTGGACTCAAATACCCATGTCCTGTTCCTCAGCATTCAGGTTTTACCACCCAGAGGGCCAACTGACATTTGTGCCAAAATGGAGCCAGAGCACGTGCACCAATACATAGGTGGTGTGGCTTATCAGGAATGGAGACCTGGACCTGAAGCTGAGAGTTCCCCACTATAACAGTGCAGCTAGATCAGTACCCAGAGAAGTCTCTGCAGTGACTGAAGGGACTTTGGCATCTTTGAGCAATTCAGAGGAACTCGTAGACACAGAACAGGGCAGGTGCTTCGAAACTACACAGTGTGAATATCTCAAATTATTTTAAGTGCCAATAGCATCATATGCTGTTCCAGCATCTCCAGTTCTAAACACCATTACAGGTGTTGAGTTAATTTCTGCTTTCCTCAGTGCAGAAACCTATGGGTATCTTTTCCTCAGAAGCGCAAACCTCATTTCACAATTGCCTCCTCACTAACGAGAAACTCTGGAGCCTGCAGGGGCAGTAAATGACCCTTATCTTTCAAGGCTGTTGACATCTAGATTTGTGCAAACCCTGCTCAATGGGTTCTGGGGTTTCCAGCTAGTCTGCAGCCTAGATAACTGCACCTGTGGCAGGGGTACCTCTCTTAGTGTCTGCCCCTAACTTTGCAGCTACACATGGAAGTAATCTAATCTAGTGAGTGCTAAGCTTCTAAATATCCACAAAGTCTAGGAGATCATCCTTGGAGAGGACCCACTGCTGCATACCACTTCTCCAAAATATTTCCAAAGTATGTGTGAAGGTCTGGAGATAGATTCGACACATATTCAGTCTGATATGAACCTAGAAAGTTGTTTGGAAACTGCTTTTATGGCTGTAATTTCTGTGTGGTGCCAGAAAATATCTAGCCTGAAACTGACGTCAGGGAGCTGTTTTCTAGAGCAGTGTTTTGTCACCTGTCCGGGACACACATGTACAGAATATGGAGTAAAGGTGTAGCTTCAGCAATTTTTTTCTCTGGGAAATCTGTTCTATGAGGGTCCCACTATTTTTTGCCACAGGCCACACATTGCAACTCCTGCACCTCAGGTTACATTCTGTTTTGCTGTGCCAATGCTGCTACATATAAGGTTGCATTTTAAAATGATTTGTTGAAATTGTACATATTTGTTTTAAAGTTAGGATTAAAAAGAGCTCTAGAAAAGTCCAACAAGGAGGCAGTCCAGATGATATGGGATATGCAGTTGGGAGTAAAGGGATCCAAAGAAAATTAACATAGGGGTTAACCTAAACAGGTTTCATTTGCATTTCATGTGTGTCTATTGTGCTTTAAAAAGAAGCTATAAATTTGGATAAACTACTCTTGCTGTGGCAAAACACTGGATAAACCCAACTATATCTGGAGGGCCTGGGCTGAGCAGCTACTTAATCTAATGCTTGCTAGCTTCTCATGAAAACAATAGAAAAGGAAATTTTACATGGCAGGGGCGTCTGTGGATTGCTGTACTTGCCTTGAAAAGCCAGTATCATCACCCAGTGGCATAAGCAGCAAATGAGTAACAGGAAAGGACAGAGGAAAGGAGCAGTCAGCAGAAATAATTGGTGGAAAGGGCCTAGCAAGAGCAACTAGTGACAGCAGTTGGGATGAGGACAGCTAGCAAGGAAGGGAGCTATCAGAAAGAGTAAGCAGAGAAGATAGTTTCAGCTTAAGTGCAGTCAAGTCCGGTTTACGTCCAGTGAGGCCTCCCTGCCCAGAAGCCCAAGCTGGTGTTAGCAGATAGGCAGTGCAGCCTCAGGATGAAACGTGTTTGGGCTGATGCACAGCAAATATGCTTTCCTGTAACAAGAAAAGGAGATTAATTCTTATCTGTTCAGTTTGAGGGAGGACTCTATTTTTCTCTCTTTAAGGAGCAAGTCTCCTCTTCTGTCTGGTTAAGCCTATGTTACTCATTAGCTGGAAGGGATGCAGTATAACTTGTTGCCCACCTACACAGCCAGGCACTTTCTAAAGACGGGACTTTATTTTCAATTTTCCTGGACAGATGCTTTAGCATTTCAGGGAAGACACATCAAAGCCGGACCCAATTCAACTAAAGCCTGACAGAGGCTGCAGTTATTATTTAAGGTGGAGCAACACGCCATTAATGAGGCAGACAGCAAAGCAAAGCTGTTGCATTTCAGTGTTTGTAGCACACAAGTAGTACTCCAAACTATACCGTAAGCCTTCATCATGCCAGTTAGGCTTTCTACTATGATTAGAGATATTTGTATTCTTCAAGACAGTGAACTCATGATGATCTTTACTGACTTTTCTTCATAAGTGGATTTCTTACATTAAACATGGCTTAACTTTTGCAAGTTTGCCAAAGTACCCTGAGTTTGTTATAATTCTTTATCACAAAATACAGTTGACCTTGCCTATGGTGGCTGAGGCCCAGCCTAATTCGTCTCCTGGCTTCTGAAGAGGACAGTGCTCTCATGCTATGCAGTTTACAGCAAAACAAATATGTTTTAGTTCCATTTAATAAAACTTCTGTCAAATCTTTCCTATGCAAAGGATTGCTATGTAGACCCTTGAGGCATTTTACTCATTGTGGCAAAACTGATTAAATACGTTAGTCATGGGATTTTGATTCTGATGATGAACAAACAAAAAGGACCCCATTCAGCGGTGGTGACAAACTGTCCCAACTGTGGTAAATTGTGATTTGAAGCAATTGTCTTTTTTCTTTTGTGCTTTTATACTGATTACAGTTTGCATGCTTGTACTTCCAGGGTTTGTTTATGTCTTGTAATGAAACATTTTTATGAGTCACTCTTCTCTTACTAATTTTCTGGAAATCATTTTATTCGGACTTTCTCAATCATAAAGATAAATAAGTGAGCAATAGAGTCCTCATAGGTGTATCCCCTAAACACCTGTGTATCTGTCGTTGCACTTCATCACTTTCTCTTTTCCTTCCTCTATGTTGATATAACAAGATTGCAGATGGTAAGTGACCCACATTTTAAAAATCTACTTTAAACCAATTACAGATACACACTATTAACACGAAGCTGACTCTCTTTCACACAACAGTGTGTTGATGCAACATTCAGTTTGATAACAAAAGGTGACTTAATTTCACTGAGGTAATTTCTGACACTGTTCAGAAGAAGATAATTAGCAAACACAGATACTTTGTAATTTTTCTATGCTGTTAATTTCTCTTGCATTGTAAATAAAAACATTCTATATTCCTTTGTTGCCATAGTACACCCTGATTTCAAAGGGACTCAGGAACTACAGAGTCTGTATGGTGTAGAAAGCTGTGTTTTTTTCTACCAGACTTAAATAGGTCTGCAGCCATTACTCTGTAATTTCAATTATAGCAAAGGTGCCCTGTATCAGAAACACATTCGTGTTTCATTCGTATTCATGTCGAAAAGGAACTTACTGTCTTGTCATTTAGTGTGAACTGGAGTAAAATTGAGAGTTTGCCTCAATGAGATTTCCTTATAAAATACCAGAAATAGCTGTGAAAGCAAAATGGAATTGCTTGCACTTTTTCAGCAGTTTAACCTCAAGTAGTTATAAGGTGATTTGTTATTTAGTTCAGTTATAAAATGTTTATGCAGAAATACTCATGGAGAAGCAACATTTCATTCAAAGAACAGGGTAAGTTGCACATAAAAAAATAAATTAGAACACAATACTCATTATACAAACACCGGCAAAAATAGGAGTGTTTAGAACAAAATTTTCTAAAAATGCACATCTGCAACAAGCTCCAGTGGTGCATATACTAAGTGAAGTTTGTTATTTTTGTACAGCTGCTTATCTGTTATATGCCATTTCTTGCTGTAAGGGGAATCAAGTTGCTAATTCATTCGAATCATCAGCAACAAATGCAGTCCTCTGTGCATTTTTTCTTTATTTATGTTTGTTTTTTCAATTAGAAGCTATCTCTTCTGCTGTGACTCACACCACTGTTATTTATTTACCTCACAGTATTACCAAGGAGTGGTAGGCAAGGACCATAGCCCTGTTGTGCTGGCTACATTACCTACAAAAGGACCTGTGAGTCAAATGTGCGATCAAAAGCTCTGATCCTGGAAAAGCTTAAAGCTGTATAATGAGACCACCCTGGTTAGTGTTAGGCAAGTAAATGTCTTTGATGGTTCAGGATTTGCTGGGTAGATGAAGCAAGCCAAAGGGAATAGGAGAAAGGAATAACAAGTGAAAAATAAATACTAAGAAAACTTAATCACACTCCAGCATCATCAGAAAGCCAGAAGGTCCCAGAGCCCAGCTGGAGATACAGGATTTCTTTATGAGGGTAGATTTCTTGTTATGGCACACCTACTGAGAAGTGATTAGACTGAATTATATCCAGGCCATTTTTGTTCAAAAAAACCCCCAAATGATTTAAAAACCCCCTTCATCTTACTGCATAAACTTTTTTCTAAAATCATTTGGTGAAAAAAGTAAATAAAATACACAAATGTACAAAGAAGAAAAGAAAGAGGAAAGTAACAGAGGAGTAATTTCCATTTGTAGTTCCTAAACATAGGAATGGCAATTATCTGCGTCCATTAGAAAGAACCATGAACATCTGCTGAACAAAGGGGTGGGTGGACTTTAACTTGGCAGTACCATAAATAGGTGCAGGACATAAGATTTTAGAAAGTCCTGTTCAAAGCTGCATATCCTTCCATTACACTTGCTACAGAGGAGATTATCTGGGGATGTTTATAATTTCCATAATTACGTATATATTATAAATAAATAGTGAGTAATAATTATCTCTGTAGACTCAAGCAGATTGGACAAGGTGTTCTTTACCCCTGAATGATAAGGCTGCACATTGTCTCCCATTTATAATTAATTTTAATTTGTAAAAACCTTCCAGTAGGTGGATAGTGGGGAAACAGACTATGTTAGCTTTTGGGATTGCTGCATATGAGACTTAAGGGGACAAGTACTATATGCTATACCAACAACAGTATCAGTGAGAGGAGAGGTCATTGCACTTGTCCTTCCCAGGCTCCCAATTAAGTTGTCACAGTCCAATATTTTGCATCTTTCCCCCCCAGAGGAGTGTAATCCACTGGATACTACCTGGTGATGACCTCTGCACCAAAGCACATTGTCTTTTACAATTCAGTTGCATGTACAGGGAGTTTTGTGTGATGCATTCATAATTCCTCCTGATCTTATTTTCTTGGACTCTTCATTCTGCATTGTTTAGACATCATTGATTTTGTGTCACAGGATGTACTATATCAATTCAGGGAAAAAGAAAGGAGGCATTCAATAATTTTATTCTAATCTTGACAGACCTTATCTATCTGAAACTAAGTATAAGGTCATTCACCCTTTGTTGAGATTGAGTCAAGAATTCTTTCTCTTGCAAAATGCAAAATATTTCAGGCATGGGACTTAGGTTATCCCTAGACTAATAATGGTTTTTATTTTTCATATCTCTTATATTAAAATGTTCAGAACATTTTTTTTTCCAGTAAGCTTATTGCTGAAGGGGAATTGGAAATAGACAACAGAGTGCAGTGCTCTCTCACAGTGGTCTGGAGGGTCTGCTGTAGTGGAGATAGATAGATAGAAATTTATAAGTTGCTAACTGTTGTGCTTAACTCAGACTACTTGCTCAGTTAGTTTGTAGGATTAGCAGTTAGAATATAGTTAGTTTATTAGTGATTGGGTTGGTATGGAGATTAGAGACCACACAACTCCAAGTTGAGGCAGCAGAAGACTAATGACCAGAGATAAACTGTGTTTAGATGAGGTTTGGAGAGGAGGGAAGGATTCGGAGGGAGGGCTCTAAAGGCAGGACAAACAGCAGGCATTAGGCAGCCCTGCAGCTGTCTGTATGTACCAGCTAGTCCGGCTTCATTGAGGAAGTCTGTAATTACAGTTGTCTACCTCAGTGGGAGGTCATGTCCCTAGTGGGATGGCTCTAGGGCAGGTGCATCTCAAAGCAGCCCTCAGCCACGACAGCACCTGTCCTTGCCAGATCATGACTCATGCTGTGGCTTGCAGTGCAGACCATGGGCATCACCCAGGCACTAGCACTAAAGATAGAGCATAGGTATCTTGCAGTTGTGTTGACAACCATGAAGACTAGGTACCCTAGATGTCTGAGGCCCAAGTACAGATCTCCAGGCTGTTGAGGGAATGATTAAGATACTCGGAGTAGTTGAAGGAATCAATGTTAATGTCAGGAAGCCATGAAGAAAAGTTCTTGGTCAGTGAAAATCAGAGCTAATGAGTGAAAGCTGTGGTTTGGTGGTGATAGCTGGTTCTTGTGGCACGAACAATCAACAGGAGCTGAAATAGGTGGAAGGATAGTTCAAATGGCTTGGATGGGCATTCGCTTCACTGGGTAAAAAGCTGGCTGGATAGCTGGGCCTAAAGAGTTGTGGTGAATGGAGTTAAATCCAGTTGGCGGCAGGTCACAAGTACTGTTCCCCAAGGCTCAGTATTGGGGCCAATTCTCTTTAATACCTTTATCAATGATCTGGACAAGGGGATTGAGTGCACCCTCAGTAAGTTTGCAGATGACACCAAGTTGGGTGGGAGCGTTGATCTGCTTGAGGGTAGGAAGGTTCTGCAGAGGGACCTGGACAGGCTGGATCAATGGGCCAAGGCCAACTGTGTGAGGTTCAACAAGGCTAAGTGTCAGGTCCTGCACTTGGGTCACAACAACCCCATGCAACGCTATAGTCTTGGGGAAGAGTGGCTGGAAAGCTGTCTGGTGGAACAGGACCTGGAGGTGTTGATTGATAGCTGGCTGAATATGAGCCAGCAGCATGCCCAGGTGGACAAGAAGGCCAAGAGCATCCTGGCTTGTATCAAAAATAGTGTGGCCAGCACGACTAGGGAAGTGATTGTCCCCCTGTACTTGGCACTGGTGAGGCCGCACGTCAAATTCTGCGTCCAGTTCTGGGCCCCTCCCTACAAGAAAGACATTGAGGTGCTGGAGAGAGTCCAAAGAAGGGCAACGAAGCTGGTGAAGGGTCTGGAGAACAAGTGTGATGAGGAGCGGCAGAGTGAAGTGGGGTTGTTTAGCCTGGAGAAAAGGAGGCTCAGGAGAGACCTTATTGCTCTCGACGACTGCCTGAAAGGAGGTTGTAGCGAGGTGGGTTTTGGTCTCTTCCCCCAAGTAACAAGTGATAGGATGAGACAAAACAGCCTCAAGTTGCACCAGGGGAGGTTTAGATTGGATATTAGGAAGAATTTCTTCACCTAAAGGGTTGTCAAGCAGTGGAACAGGCTGCCCAGGGAATTGGTGGAGTCATCATCCCTGGAGGTATTGAAAAGACGTGTAGATGTGGTGCTTAGGGACATGGTTTAGTGGTGGACTTGGCAGTGCTAGGTTAATGGTTGGACTCAATGTTCTTAAAGGTCCTTTCCAACCAAAATGATTCTATGATTCTATGAAATTTGGCTGAAGGTCACAGCTGAAAGTGGTGGAGGTGACTGAATCTACCAGAGGCACTGAACTGGATGGGAAGTGGTGTTATCTGGTAGTCTTGTTTGTGCAGTGACAAGCTGATTGTGTGTCAACACAATTTGTCAAGGTGTAATTTGTTGTGTTGCAAGTAATGTGTTTTCATGGGTGAGAAGTGGGTGTTGTAAGAGTTGATGTATTCATTCACATTAGCGTACATTTCCTCCATCTCTTGTATATTGATACTTTGCCATCTGTGGAGGAAACAGATTCAGTCTTCATTTTTTTCTGGGGTTTTCTCTTGCACAACATCCAGAAGAGCTACTGAATTTTGTGATTTTTTAGTGCTTTGTGCTTAAAGTTAGAGGCAGCAGAGGCAATCAATTTTCTTGTTCTTTTTCTAGGCATGATTCAAATTCCCAGTCTCCCTCTTCCTCACTCACAGTCCAGCACAAGATCCATTTTCCATGAATACTATCGCTCAGAAACAAAAGTGATAGGTTTTGGCTACTACTTATCCTTTGTGCAGTAGCATACATCCTGGAAGTCCTCACAGCTTGGAGGCAGCACTTTTTGTATGTCTGAGGAGAGAACAAAGAATCATCTTTTTGATAGCCGCATCTCTGTCTCTCCCCTGGAAAAAGTGTGGGGAATATTGACTTGGCATGAGACCTGTAAGGCCACAGAGGAATCCCTCTGCCAATTTCCCTGATGATGCAAAGATCTGACAGTCATGAGAGAGACTAGAAAGCAATATGGGCACAGAGGGAAACAGTATCTTCCTTGGTGAACTGATTAGATATGGATTTATGACATTGCATAGCCTGGTAACTTCAGGAAGTCAATACTGGTGCCTTGGCTTCAGGTCAGTGGAGGGGAGTGAAGGGGAGTCTCTTGTTTGATGATACAGTGATTCATGGCCAGCAAAATTCATGGCAGGACCCTCTCTGTGAAGAGAAGCAGCCCTATCAGCACTCCAATTAGCTGTGTTTATAATTGATGGCATGGCTGGAAATCACTGTGATTCATAAGCAATAATATTCATGACAAGATCGACTCTCATTTCAGGGAAAAAGACCAGGAACTGCTCTAAATTGCACACGATTGTGATTAATGGTTTGGGAAGATAAATGGTGAGTGGGTGCCTGAGACCAGTGCTGTGCTGAGAAATCTATTTAAGCCACTTTCAGAGGAACAGGAAAGAGAGGAGGGAACAGCTGTCTGAGCACCCTTGCTTGTCAAATACCTCCCACAGACTCTAATGGGGCGTTAAGGTCTGTGCAGGTAGTGCAAAATTACAGGAAAGAGTGTTGCCGGCCAAAATTTTGTTACATTGTCTCTCCAAACTTTTGGCTGCTGTGAGTACAGCCAGTATTTTGTGGTATATCCAAACTTTTCTTTGTGATCAAAGAATCCCAGATGAAAATGACAACGTGAGAGGAGGGAGGGAAGAAAGAATGGGTGGTAAGAAGGTGATAGAAAACATAGGATAAGAAGCAGGGCTGAGTAAGTTTGTACACCTTATTTCCTAGCAGAATTGGAAAGAGCAGAAGGTCTCCAGCTAAGTGGAAGGGGTGAGAAATAGCACTGTGCAGTGCAGAGCAGGACAGGGTCCGGGCTTCAGCAGAGCTCTACCCAAAGCAAAGAGCCACAATCTACAGAGTTAGAAAACAGATCTGAGGGAACCGGAATGGGTTTATTCAGACAAAGAAAAATTGCATAAGAAAAATAAACAGCAGAGATGAGACCACTGTCTCAACAGCCCAAGAATCTGTGGGTTTCATCATCTTCAGCTGGTTCTAAGCATTGTAGTAAAAATCCTTTTACCCTTCCTTCTTTGTCATGTCCTTATAGCACAACTTAAATCTAGTGAATAAAGCCATCTACTGAAGATCCATCTTCAGTAACAAATACTTATATGCAACTTTTTATCTCTTCATCCTCACAACAATCCTGTTTATGAAAGGTTTCAGACTATAAGTTTCAGCTTTTTACCAAAATTCTTAAACTGGAACATCTTGTTTATTAAAATATACTGCTGTATAGAAATACCAGCTTAGTTGATAATATCTGTCATCAGTACTTAGTACCCAGGAGATCAAGTCATGACTAAAACTCCTTTAGGCTGTGTGTTGTCCAGTCAATGAGAATAAAAAAACTCCTAATGCATTGAACAAGTAGGGTATATGAACAGTGAATGCAAGTGACGCTATAGTAATGCTTAATTACTTCTGCTGCTCATGGAAAGAAATATTTTTAGAAGTTGTTTTTAATGTAAAGCTACTTTCCTACATTCTTCTCTTATTTTTCCTTGAAGATGGAGAAAGTACTTCTGTGGCTGCAAAATCTGTTCCTCCTCAGCAGCTGTGTTTTCCTTTGTAGAACCAACTATAAAAATGGAGTCTCTGTGTCCTGATGAGACATGTCTTTTGGAGATTCTCTACGTGCTTAGCAAAAACACTGATTGAACCTGAAGCTGTGAATATGGATCTAGTTGCATCTGTAGTCTGGAGCAAGGGCCTGTTCTTATTGGAAAGCCATTCATGTGCCACTGGCTTTTAGCATGAATAGTGCCAGTAAAATCATTTCATGCAATTTTCTTTTCAAAAGAAATTCCTCTCTGAAGTGCCCAGGCTGGTCTCTTTTCCCCATGGGCTTCTGAGGAGCCAGTCATGCTTTACATGGGGCTGTTGAGCTGTGAACAAGCTCTGCTGCTGATGGAGGTGTCAGGAGAAAAGATGATTTGAAAGAAATAAGAGAATCGCCCTCACAAAATGCCAGCATCTTTAACAAGTTGGAGGTGCTCCACCTGCTGAGCTCAAGAGCCTTCCATCCTAAAATGGGATTCCTCTTATCTTAAGAGACACTGAAACTGTCGTATGCTGCTTTTCGTGAATAAAATTCCATTTGTTTCCTGGTACCATCTTCCTCTCCTGTCTCTTCTATGGGGGAACAGTAATATAGTAAAAGAAAGACAGTTATATTAGAAATAGCATTGTATACACAGATGTCACTCAAGTTATATCTAATAATTTTTTTATAGACAGATATGAGTTTTATTTACTCGTATTTTAGGTTGGGCAGTGACAAGCCAGTTCCAAACCATATACTGTGTCACTGTGTTTAAATTAGTAAGCCCATAAGGAGCACGTCTATTTGCAATCATATGCTCCATCTCATATTTACACTTTCTTCTTTCTAAAGGTAGATCTATAGTACTGAAACAGAGTCTTTGAAAAAGTCTCTGCTGAGATTTCTGAAGGCATATAAATGTTGGAAATATTGTGAGAATATCTGCTCTACTGAGTTTTCAGAGAGGCAAGAAAAATTGTTCCTGCAGCTGAGCAAAAATTCTAGGTCTTGTTTGATGTGGAGCTAAGACAAACACAAATGCAATTTGTCAAATTCAGAATGGTTTTCATCAGGGCAAACAGTAAATGCCCTAGTGTGGTGACCTTAATTACTGGAAGTAGAAGCAAAAGGTGGATTTCAAAAAGAAAAAGAGTTAGGAGAGTCCTGCAGTCCTGGCTACTGTGGCTGCCAGCAAAACTAATCACTCTTCCCTCCAAGCCTGTTCACTGTGTGTTTGCAACAGGTAGCCTTGCCTTCCTCATCTCACCACAGCTTTGACTTTCCTCCTTCAGCTGATTGTTGCACACCCTCCAAACTTAAAGACTTCTGCAGTGATATATTGATGTTGAAATGGTTGTTCCTTTCACCCAACTGATTTTCATTGTCACTCCTCTTTTTCTTCTCCCCCATCCCCCCCCGCCCCCCACCATTTCTCCATCAAGCACTGTAGTCAAGTTCATATAGTCCCTAAGGTCTGATTAGTCCCCTCACACTCTAGGTCAGTGTAAGAACCATAAACCCCAAACCATGTGCTGATGTTTATCAGATGTGGTTTTATTTCATCAGATCTTCTAAAGAGAGAAAAATCTTTGCATAGATCAAGCAAGGCTTAGCATATTTAGGGCTATTATTCCTTCTTGTGCCCAACAAAACTAAGTGTACCTCAGATTATGCAGTTAATAAAGTATATTATTGTGGAGGTGAACACAAATGTTATCTGAGGAAATTTCCATGCATGCAGTAAGTAATTTCTTTTAGTTTCTCTAATTTCTGGTATCTATTTATTTTTGTCAGTTTGAATTAATTGTTTGGTCATGTATATTGTTTGGGTAATGCTTATGGGCATTAGTCACTGTGAATCAAGGATCTTTTGCCCCACAGATATGTTCACATGGCTCCTTGTAATGTTATTATGAACACATTAAGACAAGAGGCTGCTCAAAGCTTTGCATTGTTTCTCGTAAGTACAGAAGGGCTGATAGATCTCTAAGGCTTTAGAGATAACTATTTTTACCTCCTTCTTCATACTCTTATTATAGAGAGACTTGTTTTCTTTCAAAAGATTTTCCTACATGGTAACAGGAGACACGCAAACTATTTTGGACAAACTAAGAATCTGTCCAAACCAAAAGATGAACCTCTGCATTTAGTGTGAGTTTTGAATAATGTGGGGGTAACGGTTACATTTCATATGCTTCTTCAAAGGCAGTAGATGACTGAGAGTTGTTAAAATCAGCTGTTCTGCTTGTCTCCAATTACAAGTATAGCACAGTAAGTTGTTTCAGATCTATGATAGATATTACACTCACAAGGATGGCGGTGCCGAATTTTTCAAACACAGTAATAAACAGTGCCTCCCCTAAGGTGCTTACAATCAAAATAAAGACTATGTCCTAAAAATTATCAAGACTGGCAAGCCAGGTGCAAATTAATCCCCAATTAAATTGATTGTTTCTAATCTTTGAACAGGATCTGGACTGTAAACCAGCTCATTATATACAGGCCACTATGCACCATTAATTGGATGGCAGCATTTTTCTGTCATTATGTATTTGACCAGATCAAGTTAATGATGACCTAGTGGGGAAAAGTTCTTTATACTATTACCCAGTGCTTCATTTTCTAAGCTTGCAGAAGAAGATCATTGCTATTATCAATGCAATGACTTTAAGAAGTGCTAACATAACTTAAAAATATCTCTGATAATTACATAATGACGGCAATCATAGGTCAGGAAGAAAAGAGAGGTAGCTTAAGTTCAATATGATGGTTTCTAGCAAGTCTATATAAATTCCCATTATGCAAGTCATTTATTTTCCCCCATAAGTTTCCTTTTGCTCGGAACAAAAGCCCTCTACTTCTGTGTCTTCTGATTCCTGTGGGCATTCCTAGTTATAAGAAAAGCTACCTGTTGTAGTTATAGGGTCTGAAAATAACAAAATTTAGAGTCTGGGAAAATAACAGTGAATTTAGACTCCAGGAAAGCAATTTTAAAAAAACAGACCACTATGAAACCGACTTTCCATATGTTGCTTTTCTTAGAGGCAATCTCTTCATATTAACCTTTTACTTTCTCTTTCATTCTTTCCGGGGCCATGAATACTCATGAGATGCTATTCAGTTCAACCTGAAATTTCACCTACTGGACTACCTTCAGGTATTGTACCGAATTTCAGACTTAACACATGTTTGCTCCAGTTTTCCCAGCTCCGAGTAACCAACTAAAAGGTTTCTTTGTCTTCCTTCTGGTCATGGGTGATTCATGGCAAGGATAGACCTCTCACATGAACAGGTAGGGCAAACTACAGACCATGTCCCCAAAACCGTAAAGCAGTCACAGAGCTGAATAGTTTGTGGATTCTCTGAGCAGAGCTTAAGCAGTTTGAGAGAGAAGAATGCCACACGCTACTGGTAAGAAGAAAAAATGGCAGGTTATTGTCTGTTTGAGAGGTCAGACAAGATCAGAACTGCCCTTTTGCCATACAGTTAACTGTGAAATGTCAGCTAAACAAAAATCATTGTTTAAACTGCATGTCATGGACCACTGCTTCTCTGCAAGAGACATGGAACAGATGCATTATGGCATATTTGAAAACAGTACAGAACCTTGGAGAGCTGGAATCTAACAATGCTGAATAATAGCATTGCCTGTTTCTATATCTGAGTAAACTAAATGCTATGGACAGTTTTAGAAAACTAGCAGTGATTGTATTGGCTTCTGTAAATGCTTTTTTAAAAAGCCTATATATTGCTGATACAAGTTCATTCAGTAGCTATACAGACACAGTGTTTTAAGTTGTACTTTTATTCCACTTTTTGTAATCTCATCTATTTCATGGAGGTTTTAATCATCCTATAGCAGAGAGACATACCTATTTTTTCACACCTGCCTTAACCTTTTTTCTGAACCTAATGGCAATGACAGTGCTTGAATAAGTAGCATCAATAATAATCTTAGAAGCTCTATGGACATCTCAGATTCCATTTTTCTCTTTTTACAGTTCCCTGTAAAGAAGAAAAAGAACCAGAAAAAAGGTAAGCATTAAAAATTTACTTTCCATCAAGGAATTTTACTTTCAAAACCAGAGAGGCAGAAGGAGGCATGGTTGTAAACAATAGGTTATGAAGGCTTAGTGAAAATAGTGCGCAGTGTTGCTCAGCATCTTTGAAGAAGGGAAAGGAAGTTATCCTTTCAGTTGGATTGAAAACACTGTAAAGAAAGCTGCTGTCAGACAATTGATCAATGCCATCCCTGTAAGCAGCACTTTATGAAAACTAAAATAGCAAGGGAAAATTGGAAAAATCTTTCACTGTTTCTGTTTTAGAAATGAAAAAAAATAATTCAAGGCAAATAAATGGAGACTTTGTTTAGTGAAATTGATAAACAGCAGACAGAAGGGAATTTATTATATGGTTTAGGGAGCTACACCATTAATCACAATATGACTTATAATTATGCGATTAGATGCCTTCATTATCCCAACAGAGATGGGCTGGGCCCCTTAAGAAAGAATTTGTCTGTTAAGCAGTTTGGGGATGTATATGGAAGACGTTGAAGATGCAATGTATTCGGACCAGCTAAAATAGAAGATATTAAAGAATATCTTTTTTTCTGTGCAGACTATCCAGTCATTTTAGAAATAAAGTACTAAACATTAAAAAAAAACAGTGGAGGAAAACCTCCATTTTGGCCTCATCTTCAGAATCTGCTAACCTAAAAGAATGCAGAAACCTAATCAGGGCAAACGGAACAGCACAAATAATACTATTCAGGAAGAAAAAAATGTTAAGCTGGCACATAACAGATTGATATCATTTTCTGCTGAAGTAAGGAGAGAGTGGAGCAAGCTAGAGGTGGGAAATAACATTTAACAATCTCAGTGAAATACCTCTGACCATTGTGCTAAATGGAACCATGTTATAATTACTCTCACAGGCACTTGGATGCCGTAGCAATGAGCACAAAATTGCAATAAAATGGGAAAAAAGTGTCTCTAAGAAGTGCAGTGACAATGCAGTTCAAACTGCTGTTTCTAAGGCTGCGCGCTTTTGTATTTCTACCAACATGAATAATGAAAAATATTCCAGAACCCTATGGTTTGTCCAGCACATTTGTGCTACTCAAGTGAATTGGTTGTCTGTAGCCACTATTTCAGACAGAGTAAATTTTAGGACTGAGAAAACATTTTGGAGCTGGCAATATATTTAGCAAATCAGGTTTATTTTTCTCTTTGTGAATGTTCTGCAAAACAATATTGAGTCTTCTCAAATGGATTTGCTATTCAAATAGTTCTGAGTGGCAGTTTGCTCCCAAGCAATTCACTGTAAATATTAATAATTTGAGAGGCATCATTTAATTGCACTCAAATTACATGCTGTGGTCTTGGTTCCTTGGTTGAATGAACTTAATTCTTAGCATCATGTTTCTGATGTGAATGCTTGCATAGGAATCTGATGTATTCCTTATGAGTACTCCTGAATATTCATTTAATATCTGTTACTTTGAAAAATAGTCCTGAAAGTAAAGTGCAGGTTCCCAGAAAGTGAATTAGGAGTGAACTCAAGAGGAGTAAATATAGAGCACACTTCTCAAAGCTTTGAGGTTACAGGTACTATTTTGGAATCCCTCAGAAATTACAGAGAGTAAGTCCTGCAGGAAAAAAAACCCTCAATTTTCATAAAAAATTTAAACAATTATGCTTGTTAGTTTTGGGGGAAGGGGTTATATGTTTTTTGCTTTCATTTTTGTTCTTACATTTTATGAGGTTTGAAAGTAAAGGGAAAAAAACTTTCCATGAAGAAAAAATGTTTAGTCAACAAACAGCTTTCTCATAAAACTTGATTGTAAAGGAAAAAAATTGACCCTTTTTTGATATTTTCCTTGCTGGGAGGGCTCATCATACAGGATCCCTTCAAGCAAATGGAGATGGAGGGAGACAAAGATCCTGAGAGGAAGGGAGTCATGAGAGAAGGTCATCAGTGTCGTTGAGCTAGGATACAGGGAAAGCCCATCTCAGTGACTGCCATTGCTGCATCGCTGTATAGCCAGGAAGGAGTACAGCCACTCCTCACAGCCCAGTAGCTCGGTGCAGACTTGGCTCTGGGACCAATTAAGATTTTAAAATTTCAGTGAATTCTAAAAAAAATCTCTCATAACAGCTGTTGAACTTCATTTCCATTTCAAATTACAATCATTTTCATGCACAGTGAAAAACATTTGAAACTGCTCTAATACTAGTTGTATTTCCCCCTGCCTTTTTTTTTTTTTTTACAAGAATGAAAAATAAAAATGTCAGCAAATAAAAATCCTTGCCTGAGATGATGTGTCAAGTTTCAGCTTGGGGCTCATGTCCACAGCAAAAGTACAACCGCTCTACTCAGAGATAGAAGTTTATGAATGGAAACACTGACACATCTTTAACGTTAGCTGTTAAAATGTGCTGCTAAAATAATTTGCACTCATTTGCTTTAAGCTCACTTCACAGACCACTGGATTGCTGTTGCCTTCACACTACACTACTGCAGTCACTTCATTTAACATCTCATGCTGTTCTTCATGTTGGCTGCCTTAATTATCTAAAATTAGGCAATTATTCTCCCCCTCTAACACACTTGGATGCTACAGTTTGTGGAACAGAGGACCAATCCTCGTAAGCACACATCAATCAGTGATTTCTATCTAAAACCTGTCCACAGGTTGACCTTTGTCTCTTCTCTACCTCTAGGCTCCAACTATTCTAAATGATAGTCACTTTTATTTCTCTTTAAATTCAGTGGCAGATATAAAGCAGAACTACAGCCTGTCTTACTGACATGATTAGAAAGGGAGAACTACCTTGTTATATAGATGCAACTTCATGTATATGTGGCTTAAGGAGACAACCTTAGCTCCTGCCTCAGCTCTTTCTTGCTCAGTATGGTTGGCTGCAGAGGAGGGGGATCCCTGGTGACCCCATCTGCCTAGATGCAGGTTGCATCTGAAGGCAAGGAACCAGCAGCCAGTCACACTCACCTCTATTTCCAGCAGTGAGTGATTGGGCAATATAGACCTCAGGGCCTATATAAGGCAACATCTGCTAACTACTTGTCAAATTAGCACGCTGGCAAGCTCTGGATGAGCGAGTGGTCCTGAGTGCCGCATGCACCACAGTTTCTATATAGCCCTATCTATGAATGCTTATTAGCAAGCAATAGCTGAAAGCAATCTGTGTTATCCTGGTTCAATACATTTGCTCCTCTGGGACAGGCAGGGTAAGAAGCCTGCATCTATCATCCACCATGCAGCAGCCCATAAATTCCTGATTCTGCTGCTGCTCTGACCTCCAGCATGGGTCTGTCCTGGCTTTTGGTGCGTATTTCGCTCATGCTGAGTTCCCTTCTCCTGTGGAGTCGGGCATAGGGGAATGAGCACTTCCTGGGCAGGCAGCTGTCTTTCGAATCAGTGGAGGAAGAGGATAGATTGGCTCTGGTCTCAGCTGAAAATATTTTTCTTTCTACCTTCTAATGCCACTGCCTATCAGATGCCAGGCAGATTGGCCCACAGTTGCCCTCAGAAAAATCCTGACAAAACAGTGCTGTTAAACAAGGGCATCCACAGCCACTTTTCTGTCCTCCCTGGGCTGAGCTGTTAGTGAAGCATTTGTGCAGCAGACCAGCCTGACCAGACCTCACCACTGCGGGGACCCATTGCTCTCTCCAAGTCTGTTGTTCTCCTTTTCTATTGTTTCACAGAAGTACTGAAACTCTCTTATAGAGGCAATATCATTTATTCTGATCTCGTCTGCCTTGCCACAAATTCCCATGTTTCCTTTAGCTTTTCTCAGTCCATGTCTCAGAAATGGATGCTTCTAGAAGAGGAAAACTGGGAAAATGGGAGTTGTAAGCTTGGCCACAGAAGGTTACAGGGATCTGTGTCTCTGTATGTGCAGAGACTTCTGCGAGAAGGAGACTTTGCCTCACCTCCAGTGCAGCCCTCAGCAGAGAGGATGCCTTAAGAGATCCAGCCAGTGCGAAAGAGAAGCCGGCAGAGAGCAGTAGTGGCTATCGCTGAGGACTCTCAGTCAGTGAGGTGTATTCAAATATACACTAGTCTGGTATTATTAAACAGTGCTTTTAAAAAAATATTAATGTAGTTGGTTTGAGATGACTTGTAGTGGGAGGAAGAGCAAGCTTAAAAGGCAGTGACTTCTGTAAAAAGATGGTGAGCTAATGAACTGCCTCCTGACTTTTTGATTCCTTTTGTTGAGAGAAGCAGGAGATTATTTGCATTCTTTGAAAATATATAGTATTCAATGGAAGAAATATCTGTCATCACTTTCTTCTCTTTATGGCAAAAACTGTGGGAGTCCTAAGAACTTACTAACCACTCAGGTCAAAGGGAAAACATTATGGAAGACAGTAATAGTAATCTTTAATGAGGAGCCAGTCATCAATGCAGTTAATAACCAGTTTTTTGAAGGGTTAGCACATTGGATTTTTCTCCTAACAAGCCTGTCATCGACCGCTGGCACAAATTAATCTCTTTAATCCTGTTCAGTAGAAGTGATCTATGGCCTTCTGCAGCATGTTAGGAAGTTAAAGCCAAGCCTGATGGATTTGGCTTTTGCATTTACCTCTTTTAATCAGCACCACACCCACCAGGGAAAAAAAAACTGTGCGGGTGTGCATACTTAAAATACTGAGTGCACAGAAGGCCACGAAGGGCTTGGAAGATTCAATAATAATCATTTTTATTCTCTGTGTGCCAGCGGAGCTCTTGACCAGCTTTAGTTCTAATTAAGTCGGACGACGACATGTTTATTCCTGGTGTGCTATGCTGTTGTCTGCCACTGTGTGGAACAGCAGCTCTCAGTGAAAACATGAGCTCCCAGACAGCTACATTGTTTAAAAAATATTAAATTCTGTAGTCATGCACTAATAGGTTAAATTATGAACTCTGCTGCATTACAAACATATTGCGAGACTGTAATGCTTCAGTTGTGTCTTTATTGCAAAGGTTAAAGGATACACATCGTATAACACCAGTTGGGCTTTTGGCATTAAGGATTTATGTCTATCGAGATTAGCATCAGAAATGAATGCTTGTATTGCAAGATCAGTAATTTAGCTGAATTTGGGTGAACCAAGTGTTTGGTTTAGGCTTTCCATGAATTGGACATGGTGGGCTTTAAAGTTTTCAAAGCAGAAAACTGATTATGAAAACAATCCTTAGTTCATAGAACTTGACCTTCAGAATTGACATTTTGAATAAGACAGCTACTTTTGCTTAACACTCTTTACCCTGCTAAAATCCAAATGAAAGTATTATTGGAAAATTATTAGTATGCTAAATTACATCTAATCTTTCAGTGTGTAAGTCAGTGGAGTAATTTGAAACTAAACTAAACTATTTGCACTAAAACCCAAATGTTTCTTCTAACAGCAACAGCCAGGGACAACTATTATGGGATTTAATCTGTTTAAGATAGATAGTACTCTCAGATGGTCTATGGAAAACTAGATCTTGAAATGCAAAAGGAATAGGAAGTATGGCGGTCACATACAATACTAATGTCTTAATCAAAAGACAGTGGACACAGTACTATAGCAAATGAATGATAATTCAAGGACTTGGGAAGTGGACTGAACATTCTAAAATCAGACTAAATGCTTGATGTGGGAATTGACCAAAGTGATGCTAAATGGGGACAGGATTAACCACATGTGCTTGCATAATGCAAGTAGAGATGGGCAACTCCAGAATTTTCATAATTTCTGTTTTCTTAGGATAAAGAGCTGAAAGCTTAAATAACTGCGTGAAGACCATTGAAGTCATTTGAATCTGGAAGAATGAGCTGGAAAGCTTTCAGAAACAGATTTTTCACGTAAGATTTGTAGCAGTACTAGCTCCAGTCTTAGGAAAAATTCTTTTCAGAATACTGTTTCATAGTATTCTTGGTCCTATTTGGAAAGTATATGTATGGAAAGAAATGTGCATATCTATCAGAATCTCAGTTTGGCTTCTAGAAATCTTAAATATTTAGGGAATATGGTACCATTTGTTTCATTCCTACTTCTAATAAGGGTGGGTTTGAGCTTCTGAGAAGAGTTGTGGCTTGGCTTATGACTGGCTACAATAGCAACTTCGAGTCAACCATGTCATTGCATAAGCCATAGAAACACCTCTTATAGAAACTTCTCTTACTCTTCCTTATAGTGTTGGTTGCAAAATGCATGTTGCTATTGTTGGCTTCCCTGTTTTTCATCTTCAGCCTCTGTAGGAATTCTTCAGGGGAGATGAAGTCATGGCAGTCCAGTGAAGTTCCCACTGACTGGAAATGGGGAAAAGGGGAACCACAACCCCCTTTTTTTAAAAGGAAAAAAAGGAAGGCCAAGGGAACTAGAAGACAGTCAGTCTCACCTCTGTGCCTGGCAAGATCATGGAGCAGATCCTCCTGGAAACGATGCCGAGGGACATGGAAAACAAGGGGGTGATTGGTGACAGACAATATGGATCCACTAAGGGCAAATCATGCCTGAAAAATTTGGTGGCCTTCTACGACGGGCTTATAACATTGGTGGATAAGGGAAGAGAGACTTATATCATCTACCTGGACTTTTGCAAAGCATTTGACACTGTCCCAGACTACACCCTTGTCTCTAAATTGGAGAGACACGGACCTGATGGGTGGACCACTCAGTGGATAAGGAATTGGCTGGACGGTCACACTCAAACAGTTGCAGTCAACTGCTCAATGTCCAAGTGGAGACCAGTGACAAGTGGTGTTCTTCAGGGGTCGGTATTGGGACCGGTCCTGTTTAACATCTTTGTCAACAACATGAACAGCAGGACAGAGTGCGTCCTCAGCAAGTTTACTGACGACACCAAGCGGTGTGGTGTGGTTGACATGCTGGAGAGAAGGGATGCCATCCAGAAGGAGCTTGACATGCTTGAGAAGTGGGCCTGTGCAAACCACATGAAGTTCAACAAGGCCAAGTGCAAGATCCTGCGCGTGGGTTGGGGCAATCCCAAGCACAAATACAGGCTGGGCAGAGAATGTATTGAGAGCAGCCCTGAGGAGAAGGGCTTGGGGGTGATGGTTGATGAGAAGCTCAACATGAGCTGGCAGTGAGTGCTTGCAGCCCAGAAAGCCAACTGTATCCTGGGCTGCATCAAAAAAAGCATGACAGGCAGGTTGAGGGAGGTAATTCTCCTCTACTCTGCTCATGTGAGACCCCACCGGGAGTACTGTGTTCAGCTCTGGGGCCCCCAACATAAGAAGGACATGGAGCTGTTGGAACCTAGTCCAGAGGAGGGCCACGAAGATGATCAGAGGGCTGGAGCACCTCTCATA
Source organism: Nyctibius grandis (assembly GCF_013368605.1). Taxonomy (NCBI): domain Eukaryota; kingdom Metazoa; phylum Chordata; class Aves; order Nyctibiiformes; family Nyctibiidae; genus Nyctibius; species Nyctibius grandis. Next base: position 29,913,443 of record NC_090659.1, read on the forward strand.
TGAAGAGAGGCTGAGAGAGTTGGGGCTGTTCAGCCTGGAGAAGAGAATGCTGTGGGGACACCTTCTAGCAGCCTTCCAGTACCTGAAGGGGGCCTACAGGAAAGCTGAAGAGGGACTTTTTACGATGGCGTGTAGTGATAGGATGAGGGGTAATGGTTTTAAACTGAAAGAGGGTAGATTTAGTTTAGGTATTAGAAATAAATTCTTTACTGTGGGGGTGGTGAGACACTGGAACAGGTTACCCAGAGATATTGTGGCTGCCCCCTACCCAGAAGTGTTCAAGGCCAGGTTGGATGGGCTTTGAGCAACTTGGGCTAGTGGAAGGTGTTCTTGCCTGTGGCAGGGGGGTTGAAACTAGATGATCTTTAAGGTCCCTTCCAACCCAAACTATTCTGTGATTCTATGATTCTATGGCTGACTTCCAGGTGGCTCAATGGTACTGCTGGGTCACAACAAAAAAATAGATTCTCAGCTCAGAATAATGTGACTGCTGTAAAGGCTGTTCTTATTTCACTTTCACAGCTTTTGCTCATCCAGTACTTTTATTCACCATTTACTAGTTCAATTGCATAAAGAGGCAGTGCTGCCAAGTAACCAGCTCAGTTCCTGAGAGCCAGGTGCCTGTAGTTGTGCAGCTGCCTGGGCTGAGGGCTCAGCATCTCAGCACAATAGCTCACTGCTCTGTAACACTTTCTCTGTCTACCCTATATCTGTCGTAATTCCTAAGACCTGTGCATTACAGTCTTTAGTTGAATAGGGATGTTTGCTAAGCTGAAAAGTAAAAAAGAATCCAAGTTACTAAAATGAGCATAAAGTCAGTCCTGAGTAACAGCAGCAGCTCTTGAAAAAAGTACCGTACAGCTCCCAGTCAGATCACCAGTGATTAAGACAAGTCAAACATCTGGGAAAAAAAATTGATCTACTAAGAAACAAAAAAGAGATAGATTGACAATGGTGGGACCTTAGTCACTGCCTATAGGGAAATGTGGGACTCAAAATCGATGATTAGACAGCTGAGAAACTTTGTTGGCTAGCCAGAAGACAAAGGAAAATGGGCACTACTCTGATAGAAAAAAGGTTATTTTGTTAAATGTGCAATTCCATAGAAAGCCCTGTTGCTCCTGCAGTTCAATCAGATGCTGGTTTTGTACAAAATTACCTCTCAGATCTACACAATATACATCTACTTATACTAAATACAGAGAACTTGACAATAATAGTTGTCCTTTGAACGTAGGAGGATCATAGTATCAGAACAGACTCTCCTTGGAGAACTGCAAAATCAGACTTTCACATTCAAAAGCTATGCAATCTCACTCTTTCTAAAATGTCCTGAAAGGTTCAAAACACACTTTTTTCCATTTTATATTTCCAAGTTTCTTTGTATCTCTTTCCCTCCTTCTTTCACACTCCCTCTGTCTCAGACTGTCTTTCTCTGTCTTTCTCTTTTCTCCCCTTTTTTAAGGGTTCAAGGGAAATTCCTCTTCCAATTTTCCTTTAGTAGAATTTCAGCATAAAGATTCCATGCTGTAAATTTTGGCAATTCATAATTTATTTCTGAATTTCCATGAACAGACCACATTTTTTTCATAGAACACACCTATCACTTTCTGTAAATTCTTTAGTTTTTATTATCGCTATAGAAATTACTGGCTATTTCTTGGACTTCTGTTGCTTTTTTCCATCATTAGTATCAACATGATGATGTCCCTATCATCAGTATGCAAAGTAATTGTATGGGGTTTCCTATATTTTGTTTTGCTACAATACATTCTGGAACAGAAGCTTCATTCTCTGTAACTCAATGAAAATTATCTATTCTTTGAAAACATGGATTATACCCTTTGTCTTCCAACACAAGTCCAGCAGTATTTAATTTCTGTTGGCCTAAACAGAGAGTTGGAGAGACATGGCATCACCCTGAACATTTTTTTCCCTATGGGGAGTTTAATGTCATCAGTAATAATAGCCTATTGCAAAATTTGTGCTTTGTATTATATCTTTTGTCCAGCATCAATACGCTTTCTCCAGTTCATTTCGTCTTCTTAAATCCTGAACCAATGCCATGTCTAGAACCTATGCTCTATCCATTTCTTACATAGTCCTTAACTAAAAACCTATACAAAGATAGACAAAATAGATTTTTGCCCACCTCGGGGAGAAGCAATGATCAGCAAAAACCAAACCAGCAAATGTGAAACGTGGATAAGGACTGGTTTCTGCTAATGTGGGCTAAAATGCAGTAACGATACAATTGAACTACAACAGGGAGATAGGAAATTAATAGAGGAGAGTGTCAAAAGTACTCTTGCTGACATAAGGTGCTTCTAGCCAATTACTCATATGGACTGAAAAGGAAGGAATTGATTTGGATTTTGCTTCCATAGGAAAACTATTTTACTGTAAATGTGGCTTTTTGTTGATTTGGAAGTGAACCTTGGAGTTGAGAAAATCATAAAAAAAGCATAGGGGATGAAAAGAAGCACTTGTACAGGATGAGGAGGAAGAGTGAGAACTGTGTAGTGTACAGTTCTTTGACACATGCTACCACTTAGTTCTAGTGTTTTAATGATATGCTTGAAGGAATATTTGCCAGATTCCTTCAAAGGGAGCAAAACTCTAATTTGCATGCCACAGCCATCTTTTTCAAGACTAAGGAAACCTGAATTTTTTATTTCTTTTTTTTTTTATACTGGATGCTGCAAACAACTTGTGTGACATATATTATGATTTAATAATGCCCTAAAATTTCATCTCAACCAGTAAAATCCTTAGTTTGCCATCAAAACCAAGAATAAATAGCAAGACAAATAAGTGAAAAAGTACTAATTATGTTAGGTAGTACATATTTATATTAACTCAGAAAACCTGATAAAAACATTTAAAATTATGTCTCTCTGTAGGAGTCAATTTTGCAAAAAATAAACAACAGCCTCTTCCATTAGAACAATTATTGATATATGATGTTTGTTTTCCTAAGTGTTTCTTGTTTTTTTCAGCATGTGGCTTACTTCTTTCGTGATTCAGCCAGTCTGATCTCTTGTGGGATTTAAAGCACAGAATAGATACGCCCCCCTCAACATCTCCATGGAACTGGAGTTGGGAGGGGGGAAAGGTGCAGATGCAGACATATTGCTGGATCAGACAACATAGAGCAGGGGTGGACAGAGACATGGAAGGTAGAACAGAGCAGGGCAAAATGTGTTTGCAAGATACAGTGCTAGTTTTTGTGCTTAATAATCTTAATATTGTTTGTTACTGCATGAATACAGAATGAAAACACTTGAATGGTATCTATTTATCTCACACCATTAGTCAAAGACTAATTATTACTTTTCCTAAATTTATTTTGTAACAGGGTAATTCTGTTGTTTTCAGTTTATCTACTTTATGCTGACACAGAGAGAGAGCAGTGAATCATGACTCAAAGCTTTCAAATATGTGGCTTGAAATAAAAATATTACCAGGAATCACATTAAAAATGGATTTAAAATATGGGCTTTTACACTACAAAGTATTACCATTTTAATAGAAAATGTAAGTGTATTTTGCAAGTGCATTGCAAATGCAGTGCACAAGTACATTAAAAAAGGGAAGTGTGAGATGAAGAAAATAATTGAAACTATTGCTATGTCAATAAGTTTTGCATAAGTAAGTGGTAAGTTGTTGCAATTTTAATTCAACAAGGATTCCAGCAGAAGTGGAAAGTGCTGCCTTTAGCTAAAGAAAGAAGCATTAGATTCAAAGGACCTGTGGCATGAATGGAAAAACATGGGATTAAATTTTCATTTCCTTGATAAGGCAGAAGGTTAAAAAAAATAGGTGGATTTTGGTGATTCTTGCAGGCAAAAGGAACTTGAAAACTTGTTATGAAGAACCAGGGGGATGGGCTGAAGAACAAAGAAGGTATGCCAAAAACAGCCAAGATAGATTGAAGAGACACTGTGAACTGATTTTGATGTTCTGTTCTTTCTGAGTAAAAGCAAACTCCACGGGCTATGTAATGTGAATGGTATTTGTGGCTCAGGCTGATTAATGAATCTGTTCAGACATATTTACAGTCAAAAATCATTAGGATAAACAGTATCCATGAATACACAGGGAATATTTAATATGTATAAAGATTAACTAACGCAAAAATTAAATTTTTTTAGGCTTCACAGAGGAAAACAACTCCTGAAAAGAAATTTTGGGGAAGAGAGAGAGGAAAAGGTATAAAGTTACTATAATATTGACATACCAGCTTTGAAAAGGAACTGGGAAGCAGGCCATCTGCCAACATGAATATCAGTAAGAACAACAAATAGGGACCCAAGAGATATTAAAAAAAATTAAGAATTCTATTCTAACTTGTATTTATCCCAATAAAGTGATGGAAAAACATTACTACAAAATTATTTGACAAACTTAACATTCTCAAAATATGTCTAAGAGGCTAAGACCCTGGAGGAATTGCTTATATGCACTAAAATATAAAAGGTTGTAGAGAGCTTAAGAGCTGCTCCAAGCGCTTTATGATGATGCCTTAAGACTCTTAAAGAGGAGAAAACTATTGTGCTGAAAAGGGTATTCATAGATATGGATAAACAGGTGATATTGGTCTCTACTGGAAAAATGGGCTGCCATAACTCTTGTAGTGCCTGATTCACAACTTAATTTGTCCATGGAGAGACCATGGCTGGAGCTAGAGAAGCTCATTGACTGATGCTAAGGAACTTCATGCATTTAGGTGGTGTATCGCAGTAACTTTGATGTTTATTGAGTATGATTTAGAACAAATTAGAGGTTTTCTTCATACGATGTTGGAGACAAGCCGACAGGCAGGCAAGCAGAAGACAGTTTAAAACTAACACTGAAATGTGCCAACAGAACAAGTGAAGTTGCTTCTGTCTCTTTTGATATTAATTTCACTGAATAGACCATTTTATTTGATTAACTGCGTAGTTCTGATGTTATGTCAAAGGCAAAAAGGACATGAATTGTGATTTTCCTGCATTTTTACACCATAGTAGCCCTACAGAACTCATCAAAAGAGTTTAGCTAAGTTACTGTGTTTCTGTGCTTGTTAATAAAACAGCAATGCAAATATTAATGAATGGACAAATGACTGACTAAATTTGAAGCAGAGAGAACTTCTATGGACAAGCAGAGGGAAAATATGGAGTAAAAAAAATTAATTGAAAACTTGATAGTAAGGTTTTTAATTGTGGAATTCCTCTATCGGTTTTTAAGGATAAAGCGTTGTTAGTTTTTGCAGTCATGCAGACAAGATATAGCTGGAAGACAGGAGGTCAAATGCATGACCTAATCCTTTCATCCTCTCATTCAAGTCCCTTCTCAGTGCCCTTCAATATAGCCACAGCTGAGATGAATAGAGTTTCATTAAAAAACTTATATTTGCTTTCCTTTTGAACCAGGTACAAAACCACAAAAAATTTTAAAAAAATTATTTTTCTCACAACTATAAAGAGATATAAGTTTGAGAGCATGTCACAGTTTAAAGCTGGGCCAGCTATTAACCAGGTGGCAGATGCTCTCTGTTAACCCTCTCCCCCCCCCCCCTAAGGGAAAGGGAAAGGGAAAAGGGAGAGAGACTTATGGGTTGGAAAGTTAAAACAGTTTTAATAAACTATAATAATGAAAAAGAATATAATAACAATAATAATAGAAATAATCAAATATATACAAATATATACAAAGCCAAGACTGAGAGCTTGGAAATCCTCCTCAGGCAGAGTTGCTCCCCCCAGTACAGGCAGAGGGGAAAAGGCAGTACCTCCCCCCAGCACAGGCAGAGGGGAAAAAGCAGTAGCTCTCCCCAGCACGGGCAGAGGGGAAAATGCAAAAGCTCCACCCAGCACGGGCAGAGGGCAAAATGCAATAGCTCTCCCTGCCATCACACCTGCAGGCTTTTAACTGGAAAATTGGCAAAGCTGGTACCAATCAGTGGGAGACAGGAGGGCCCCTCCCTCCTGGGCCCCACCTCCAGGAGGCAGTGGGTTAGTGATAAATAGGAAAGTGACAATGACGTGTGTGGGATGGAATACCTCGTTGGTCAATCTTGGGTCACCTGCCCTGTCTGCTCCCCCCTGCAGCTGCGACCTCCCTTTGGCTCTTCACTCGTAAGCAGTGAGGAATTTAGCAGTGACCTTGGTTTCTCTAAGACTAATTGGCCTGGTTTGGGCCAAACCAGGACATTCCACCCCTTATTCCATACCATTCACGTCATACTCAGATCACCACTACCTTTTCATTTTCAAATATATATACACATATCACTAGTTTATGATTCATCTCTATACAAAAAGTTCATTAAGTTCATTTGGTTCAGGATTGTGGGTTTCCACCCCTGGGGCAGTCGATTCCAGGTATACTGGATACCTCTCCAGGTAAAAGCAAACTGTGGCCTGCACTTTGGTGCCAAAGGAATAGAGAAAAATGCATTAGCAATGTCTATAGTGGCATACCACTTGGCTGCCTTTGACTCCAGTTCGTATTGAAGTTCTAGCATGTCTGGCACAGCAGCACTCAGCGGTGGCGTAACTTCATTTAGGCCACGATAGTCCACAGTTAATCTCCATTCTCCATCAGACTTTCGCACTGGCCATATAGGACTATTAAAGGGTGAGCGAGTCTTGCCAATCACTCCTTGATTTTCTAATTGTCTAATCAGTTTATGAATGGGGATCAGGGAGTCTCGATTGGTGCGATATTGTCGTCGGTGCACCGTGGCAGTAGCAATTGGCACCTGTTGTTCTTCAACCTTCAGCAACCCCACAACAGAAGGATCTTCTGAGAGGCCAGGCAAGGTAGACAGCTGTTTAATGTCCTCAGTCTCTACAGCTGCTATACCAAAGGCCCATCTGTACCCTTTTGGGTCCTTAAAATACCCTCTCTTGAGGTAGTCTATGCCAAGGATGCACGGAGCATCTGGACCAGTCACAATGGAGTGCTTTTTCCATTCATTTTTAGTTAGGCTCACTTCGGCCTCCAATACAGATAACACTTGAGATCCTCCTGTTACTCCTGAAATGCTGATAGGTTCTGCCCCTTTATGATCCGATGGCATGAGGGTGCACTGTGCACCAGTGTCTACCAGGGCTCGATACCTTTGTGGTTTTGATGTGCCAGGCCATCGAATCCACACAGTCCAATAAACTCGGTTGTCCCTCTCCGCCACCTGGCTGGAGGCAGGGCCCCCCTAATTAAGAAATGGATTCGTGCTGCTCACAGGGACTGGACCTTCATTTCTCCTATTCACACTTGGGAAAAAGGAATTTGAGGCCCATCTACCCTGGCTGGGGTCCTGCTCACTGGTAACTGGAGCAGCCATCCTTCTAGAAAAATTCTCTGTGGTATTTCTTTTAGCTTGCAACTCACGTACTCGTGCCTGTAGGGTACTGGTAGGTTGTCCATGCCATCTGCTCATGTCCTCCCCATAACCACGCAGGGCAAACCACAGGATACCTCGTGATGTGTTCCGTTTCCTTTGAGCTGGTCCTGTAGGAGAGTGTTTTCTCCTAACGGCTGCAACGCACGCCTGTGTAGGTAGAGAGTCAAGTTTATTCTCGATCCTGGACAGTTTGTCTGACAGTTGTTTAAATGAGTCCTTGTTCTCCTTAGTCAGTTTTTCCACAGCCGAGATGCGGGTCTGCAGTGGGGAAGAAATACTATCTTCATACTGTCGCATACAGTTAGCCATTTCGCCCACAGTAGAATGTGCCATATCATCTTCTCCCCAGACTAATATTGACAATGTATGGGTATATGTCGGTGGAGCATTCTTCACAACCTTCCGGAACATGGATCGGTTGCATTCCACTTCATCAGGATCTACAGGATCTACAATGTCCCGTGGGTGTCTATAAATGATCTCTTGCACAGCTAGTTCTCTAAGGTAGTTAATACCTTTTTCTATAGTGGTCCATTTGCTTAGGTGGCTCATAACATCATCTTTATAGGGATACCTGCTCTTTACAGCTGACAAGAGTCGCCTCCAGAGACTGATAGTGTTTGACTTTCTTGCGAGCGCCTTATCAATACCACCATCTCTGGACAGGGATCCCAACTGTCTGGCTTCTCTGCCGTCTAATTGCATGCTATCCGCCCCATTATCCCAGCATCGGAGCAGCCAGGTAATAATAGGTTCACCGTCATAACGGCTGAAGTCTTTCCTTATATTTCTCAGGTCCTTCAGGGATAAAGAGTGGTAGGTTATCTCTACGTCCGAGTCCTCCTCTTGTGATAGTTCTGCTTTAGAAGGACCTTTCTTCTGTGATGGGTCTGCTTTAAAAGGACGATCGAGGAAACCCCCATCTGTGTCAGGCCCTAACTCTGCCTGAGAAGGGCCCTCACCTGAGTCATATGATGGCTCTGCCTTAGAAGGCTCTGAGTCATCATCCTTCACTTCACGAGCTGATTTCTTTTGGTATTTCTTCCTGGTTACAGGAGCAATTGGTACAGATTCGATAGATGCTGGAGTCTGAGTAGATGCAGTGGCTGTCGTGGGAGTGCTGAGAGTCTGAGTAGCTGCAGTGGCCATCTTGGGGGGTGTAACAGCTGTGGTACAGGCTGCCGAGGTGTTAGTGGGTTTAGTGGCTGTAGTGGCAGTACACACTGTAGGATCTGAGGTGGCTGCATAACACCTACAACTGTCCCTGCACCGATATTTAATCTTATCCCACATCAGAAACACATTCAGGACAACCAAAAATGAAAACATGCCACCTAGACAGCACCATCCTAATTTCGCAAAATCTGGTGGAATCAGCTTGGCAGAAAAGGAGAAGGTGCTATTTCCCGAAGTAAAACTGGAAGTGTAATCATTAACAGAATCAGCTAAAGGACGCCTGGAGCGTGCAGATGAAGTCGCTGCTACTGATTCGCGATTAAAGCTGCCCATCATTGTGTCATAGAGATAAGAGATCGGAATATTAACTGCCCAGTTTATCACAGCATAATTCAGTATCAAACCCCATACCAAAACAATACATTTCGACCAGCGCCCACTGCTAAACTGCATGTAAACATTCATAAGAAGCAAGCAATAACACAGTGCCCACAGCAGGTAAGGCATCATGGTAATACTCAATTGTGAAAGAAACTCCATAAAAAGATGAGATAACACAGCATTCAAAAATGACATCACCATCTTCACTATCTGTTTTAACTTTCCAACCCCTCGTAAATCTCAAAGGAAGAAATCTGATATTCTCTCATCTGAGCTCTCCGGGTCTCCTCCCACCAGAGCCAGGATTCAACTTATCAGAGCAACCTGTTGGAGCTTCTCTCGAGCCCCACGTTGGGCACCAATAAATCTGTCACAGTTTAAAGCTGGGCCAGCTATTAACCAGGTGGCAGATGCTCTCTGTTAACCCTCTCCCCCCCCCCTAAGGGAAAGGGAAAGGGAAAAGGGAGAGAGACTTATGGGTTGGAAAGTTAAAACAGTTTTAATAAACTATAATAATGAAAAAGAATATAATAACAATAATAATAGAAATAATCAAATATATACAAATATATACAAAGCCAAGACTGAGAGCTTGGAAATCCTCCTCAGGCAGAGTTGCTCCCCCCAGTACAGGCAGAGGGGAAAAGGCAGTACCTCCCCCCAGCACAGGCAGAGGGGAAAAAGCAGTAGCTCTCCCCAGCACAGGCAGAGGGGAAAATGCAAAAGCTCCACCCAGCACGGGCAGAGGGCAAAATGCAATAGCTCTCCCTGCCATCACACCTGCAGGCTTTTAACTGGAAAATTGGCAAAGCTGGTACCAATCAGTGGGAGACAGGAGGGCCCCTCCCTCCTGGGCCCCACCTCCAGGAGGCAGTGGGTTAGTGATAAATAGGAAAGTGACAATGACGTGTGTGGGATGGAATACCTCGTTGGTCAATCTTGGGTCACCTGCCCTGTCTGCTCCCCCCTGCAGCTGCGACCTCCCTTTGGCTCTTCACTCGTAAGCAGTGAGGAATTTAGCAGTGACCTTGGTTTCTCTAAGACTAATTGGCCTGGTTTGGGCCAAACCAGGACAGAGCATCTTGTCAAACATGAGACTGCTGATACTTGAAAATGGAAATTTTGAAGAATGTAGTTGTTTGGGGTCTTAACAACAAGAGCATAGTCTCACTGTAACACTACAAAATTTACCAAGACAATGAACAACATTATTAAAGGAAATACCTTACTGTGTTTACTTGAGCTTTTCTCAAATCTGTTCTCTGAGACAAGATGGCAACCATTTCTAATGTGTATAACAAAGTTCCTCCCCCTGTAGTATGTGTGCACCATGCTCTCATAGGACTTACTTCACTTGGTCATGCACAACGCTCTTGGGTTCAAGCTGGCTTCCCTCTGGACAGCTGGGAGTAAAGCAAATGCAAGGGGGTCTGCAAAGGCCTGTGCAGACAGACTCAGAGCCTCTTATTATAAATGCATAAATCCAACTATGAACTTCACAAAGATGCTTTGATATTCTGTGGTCTCTATTTTAAATGAGACAGTAGTTGAAAATACTCATGATTGGCAGTACAGAGAAAGCAACATGAGCCAAAGAGGACTTTGTAAAGCACAGACAAGACCAAATGAATATTCCTTCATAACCTCTTATTCTGCTCAAGTCCTTAAAATGGAAAAATTCAGAGAGAGCCTTTCTTATACAGCATTGTCCTTAATTTGGGGAAAGGTGGACTGTTTCTTGAGCAACATTGAAATATATTGCTATTTCCGAAAGGAAATCTCATTTTAAAGTTCATGTCCAGGCGAATTAAGGGACTGGAAAGAAAAGATTTTTTTACCTGAACTATTAAAAACATCTTGTGTTTCTTGCATATTTTGGCAGCATGTTTCATAGAAGATTGGATATGCTGACACACAAAGTCACAAGACATTTTGGAGCCCAGATCTCAAGGGATTCAATGAGACTTAAGCTCCTAAGAGCCTTTTTGAATCTTAGTCCTACACCAGATCTAGTGTGATACATTTGCTATGTTTAATTTTTTTGACTTTTAATCTTTGAAATATAGAATTGAGTGCTTGCAATAGTGGCAATTAAATTGGAAATACTTCTGCTTTTCTGACAATAATGGAAAAGCATAACAAATGCAAGTTGGAGAATCACATGGTTTAAACAGGCCTAAAGTTAAGACTTTACAACGTTTGTTAGCCTCATGTATTGTGTAAGTATCTTAAGTGTACTTAGGGCCTTAACTTCCAACATTTGAGTTTGACTGTTTTCATCACCTCTATCAAGAATTCCCCATATTTCATGACCCACAGGTGATGGATGAGAAACTCCAGCTCATGGCAGCTGTGCATCTCTAACTGTTCCCTTCTTTAATCTTTGTTTCTAATTTGTTGCTACATTTCTTTTTTTCCCCAGAGGTTTCTTTTGGCTTCTTAACAGATTTACCTGGGATTATTCATCCTCTTCTGCTCATTTTCAGAACAAAGAATCAGCTATAGTGCTTGTTAAACACCTGTTGCCTACAGACATTTAGTTGATTATCCTGCAAATTATCCTCTCTTTAATTTATTTCACCTTTGTTTCAGTTTCAGGAAAGATGTTGGCTTTGAACTAAGATACTGTTAAAGCACAAGTAGCTTCTAGTATTGTCTTCTTGTGGTCAGATTCAAAATGAAGTCTGGATACATTCTCTCTGCTATTTGTGGTCATGCCTGCAGACCTTAGGACTGTATCTCAGCTGTTTGGATAACACTGGATTATAGTCATCAGTCCCCCCGGATGCAGACAGCTAACAGGCATTTGTTCAAAGTTTTAGTTAAAGCACTTGAATTCAGAAACTCTCAATACTTGTATTATTAACTTCAGCTACTGGGGGCCAAAACAAATGAAACATCTATGAGGACGATTGCACAGCTCCTTCTGGGAGCCTGAAGCCAGTGGCTGTGGTACAGCTAAGCACAGGAGGAATTAGTTGAGCCAAGGTATGTATTTCAGCAGGGTCTCAAAATTTTATTACAGATGTAGCTTCCATTATTTCATAGCCTGAGACAGACTTAGGAGGGCCTGGTGGATTGTGGACACTGTACCCTTGGAGGCCTGATCCCCAAGCGCATTGGTAAAAGCAATGCAACACTTCAGTTCTTCATACCTCATGGCCTCAGTACTGCACAATGGAATAGGATCTGGCAAATGGTATGCATTTGCAAAAAAAAAAGTTGAATTAAGAAGATATGAATGTTAGCATTTCCTATTTATTTTAACTATATAATCACAAGGTTCTTTTTAATATATTTTTTGTTAAACTTCTCACTTTTTAAGGATTCCTTTTAAAATTCAAGACTCTATCTGATCCTCTAACCACTCAAATTTTCAGAAACAGCAAAGATCCAATCCCAAGAGTATTCCCCTGAGAAACTAAATTTTTCTACCCCAAAAGAGCAATATATTGTTATTCTCATCTGAAATTGGTTTAGGAGCATTGAGAAGGAGTAGATTGTCCAAATCTGTTACCAGTAAACCTAAAGCTCTCTGGCGCACTGACGCAGTTGACCAGTTGAAGTCATGGCACCACCAGTGTTGGAGACAGTCCATCTTTCCTGACTCTCACTGAGTATTGACCCTTGCTGTAGCTGAGCAAAATGCTGCTCTCTCTTGTTGCTGCACCAGCACAGGCCAGTCAGGCCCTAAATTTTCACCTCCATCTCTTAACTCATTTGGCACTGCCTGGGGTAAAATAGGTAGCATTAAAAACAAAACAAAGCAACAACAACAACAACAGAAAGCAATTTCTTAATCTAATAGCTGAACCATTGTCCTATTCTTAAGAAATAAAAAAGTAGCCTTTTGACAAGCAGTCGTCCTTGATGGTTTTGGCACAACAGAGGAAATTTTGATGTGTGTAAATCCCTGAAATTACAAACCTAGAATAAATATCTTGTACCATTATCACTGTATATTTGTTAATTTGCAACCACATACAAGCCTGTACCAGTCACAAGGGAGAAAGAGTATCTAACCCTCTATGCCTCTCAGTGCTTCAGCTGTATTAGCTAGTGTTAAAACACTACCCATAAAGACTTTAAAAGAATTCTTCAAGTAAAGTTCAGATGTAGGGCTGCCTATGCCATTCCACAGAAGTTGTAGAAAGTCCTCCCCAAATTCTTGAAGGGAATCTGTTCATCAAGTGCCCACAGAGACCAAAGGTTCAGATTCAGTGCTGTTATCTAGTAAATCACATACATGTAGTGTTCTTCTCTTCTGTACTCAACACACATATGAGTAAAATCACATTTCCTACTGAAAAATGTTTTTTTTTCCCCTATTCAGACTTAATCTTGTGTGTGGGACCACTGATCATTAGTATCTTCTGTGTGCTTTGCTTGTGGTAACTCCTATTGCCTTTTTTTCAGGCTCAGGCAAGTATTCTGTTCTAAAAAATAAAACAAAAGCATATGTTCCTAGCTCCTCTTTTGTCTTCAGATTCTCCAACAAAATTTTCTAATTGTGTAATAAACAAAGGCAGGAGATTTTGACTTTAAAATTTTCAAGCCAGTTTTCAGAAAATCAGTAGGTGATGCTAATGAGATTTGACAGACAGTCTCTAACAAGATATATGTTAATATATCTTTTTAATTTGATTCAAGAACATGGTTTAACTGAGAGACTGGGATCTAAGCAAAGTCCTTTAGATTCCTGTGTTGGGTATGTGTGTTTCTGTATCACTGTTGCCTATTCAATGCAAGAAAAAAAGGAGTTTCCTGTTGTATTCAAATCTTTTATCTGTACAGGGTGGGTCATCTTATTCATCTAATCTCTTTCATACTAGAAGAATAGTGTAAATAGTGCAAACTGAAATTACTCTTTCTGGTGAGAATGATATATGTAGTTGTGGTGGTGCAGACACCTGCCCTGGGCTGTGTTGCAATGTCACGACCAGCCAGCTTTATGATCTTGCCTAATTACAGGTGCAGTGAGTGGTCTGAGACAATCAGGCACTCTCGGATCTTGCCTGCCGGTGCAGTGATCTGAGACTATCCAGTACCTTCTTGTCCTGGGTGAGTGAGGTACAGTGAGTTAGGATGATCAGGCACCCCTTAACTGTACCCAAAACTCCTGTTGCCTGGGAAACGTACCCGGAACTCCTCCTGCCTGGATCATCACCCACTCTGAAAGGTACCAAGATTGCCTGACAAGAATAATGGCCATAACGAAAAACATACTGACCAAAGTCAATCATCTTGTGATCCTGTAAATACCAATCCTCATTGAGGCCTTTTGAGGTCTCCAGGATTGCAGCAGGCTGTGACCCAGCATCTCCCCCTGAGTTGGGATGCCTCTCAGGGTAGATTTTGCGAAGTTCAAGGTAGATTTGCTTGGTAATGCAGATAGTCTGCTAATAGATGCCAATGAAGGAAAAAGTGAGTAATTAACTATATTTCAATTTTGCGAGGTTTTCTAAGATTGTCAGATCTCACAATTTACTATAATCTGCAGACAAAGAAACATCTTAATCATAATTTAACCTATATATCTGTGTGTGCATGCATGTGTGTCTGTGTGTATGCGATTTGATTTTAGAAACTTCGTTGAATCTGTAACTAAGTTGCTGTGTTGACTATAATAGATCGTTGATTATTGCTTGATTAATTATTACTAGAAAATCATACAATCTAATCTTGTGATTTATCATAATAATGTTAATAATCTTAAATTGCTGGCCTCAAGTTGCACCAGGGGAGGTTTAGATTGGATATTAAGAAAAATTTCTTTACCTAAAGGGTTGTCAAGCACTGGAACAGGCTGCCCAGGCAAGTAGTTGAGTCACCACCCCTGGAGGTATTGAAAAGTCATGTAGATGTGGTTAGAGACATGGTTTAGTGGTGGACATGGCAGTGCTAGGTTAACGGTTGAACTTGATGATCTTAAAGGTCCTTTCCAACCAAAACGATTCTATCGTTCTATGATTCTGTCCTAAGTTGTGTAAATCCCATAACAGCATGTTGAATCAATACAACTGAAATCCCTGTATCCAGTTCCCTTAGACACAAAACATTGACCAAGTCTGAGACTAGGATTGGATCCAGCCACACCTAGACTCCTCTCTGAGAAGTTTAGAAACCAAGGGGTCCATTCTGAACCTTGTGACTCAATGGGAGGGTCTTCTTTACCCTTTTTTCCACTTACCCTTTTCACCCCCGATTTCTATGTAAATCATTCTAGCCCAATCCCAACTCAATTTCCCTTTTGTATGTTTCTCCCATGTAGTAAGTATTAGAGTGAACCTTGCCATTTGAACATTGTTAAGTCACATGTTTACAAGTTCATATTAAAATCACTTTTGCTAATATCTTTGACAGAGATTCTTTAAGCAACCTAAATCTAAATCACTCTCCACCATGACAGTAGTCTTCTTTTAGAAAAAGCAATATTTGTTTCATTGGATAACTTGGTCCTGACTCTACAAAGTCCAAGAGTTGTTCAGGATCTCCAAGGCCATATTCACGCTAAAAATATTTGCAAATGTTCAAAAATTCAAGTGATAAGCCATTAAAAATTCTGATGTTTCCCTCTCACTAACTGCTTACTAGCGTTATTTCCCCACAATTACCTCCCATTTGCTTGCAGCAACCTACAGAGAATCTTTTTCTTTCTGTATATGTACTTACATGTAAAAGGGTAATTCTGTTTATTACCATCATATGCTAAAAAAAGCCATTTAAATGTGTATATAGGATCTTTCTTGAGTTCTTATGGTAGTAATTTATAACTATGATCAAATACCAAATGAAAACTTTAAATATCTATTTTGTGTGAAAAGTAATGGAAAATAAGATCCATACTTGCTTGCATTTTCAGGAAACAATGGTCTTAAAGTACACTATTTAAAGATGTAGGAACAGATTAGTTTTACTATAAATAATTACTATAAATACTATTAATAACACTGGAAAATACTCAGCAACATCTACTGCCTAAGGTAGCAAGACCCACTTCTAGAAATTGCTTTTATACACACACACAAGTCACTGCGATCTAAACATATGTCCAAAGCTGAGTGAGTAGATGTGCTTTGTTTAATTTATTTATTTATAAATGGGGATGTTTGTGTGTATAGATATACACACATATATGCATACACACATGTATATGTGCATACCTATATTTATCTATAGATGAAAACCATGGACTTTCAGGGAGGTAAATCAGAGTACAAACTGAGAGCACATCACATCATCGATATTGAAAAACTATTCCAGTTTCTTGGCAGGGCTTAATATGTCACCTGGAGGGCAGTTTTACTTCCTCAGATCTACCAGAACCTGAAAAACCTTGGCAAGAGGGTTTACCTGTACTAGAGCACTACTTTTCCAAGGGTTGTGCTTCTGAGCCTAATGTCATAATCTGTGATGTCTCAGTTATTTAGGACCCCAGAGCTCAAGGACACTGCAAAGGCCAGGAGTAATCATTTTCTCTCTGTTTAATCTTTACCAAGTCAAACTTTCAAAGTGAAGGAAATGCATGTAAGCCCCATTACCCTTAGTCTCCTCTTTGTCTCCATTTGCCTCTGCACATATTGACCCAGTGCAATGACAGATTAATGGTGACATTAAATGAGGTATTAAATTTAATCTTCTTTACTTGATGTAGCAAAAGTTCCCTTTCCAAATCGCCTTTCTTTAATTTTTGCTTCATGATTGCCATTTTTCATTCGCTGATTTTATTCATGCTAGACTAGGCCAGTGACCTAAAACTGCCAATTGAGAAGTGAAATGCTAATCACATTTCTTCAATTGAAAGCATCAGTGTAAAAGCTTCCCATGCATTATTTACATTAATTATTTTCTGTCTCAGGGATTCTCCTGCTTTCTCCTAAATCAGTTCAAACAAAACCAACAAAACGGCTTATTTGTACTCCAAAGGTTTATTATAGTCCTTCCAATCAAGAAAATTCATCTATAATTCCTTATTTCTGGTTGTCTTACAAAAAAGACCTTTCTGGGTTTAGAAGGCCACTTCACTAACCACTGGACTTATTAGCCATTTAAGAGCTATCTCCCAAGTCTTTTCTTTCCTTATAATGTATTATTAGGGTGTGGTGTTAAGTGTTTAGGTAGGAAGATTATTAACAGTTTCACTACGGCTTACACAGTGGTAGTGTTGCTAAATGATGGCTTGTAATATGAAAAATGAGTCACCAGCAAAGACTCATTAATAATACGTGTAGTGCCATAGGCTGTATGACTTGATTCCCCATTAGTTACTTTATACAAGGTTTTCCTAACTACTTTTCAGTTAAATCAGCAGCTTTTGCTAAACGGTCAGAAATTGTTCTAGTGCAGCACTTCACTTCTTTTTCCTAGAATAAAAAATAGCAAAAAGAATAAGACATTGGCTGAAGTTTCTTTGAGAAAACTTTTTAAAATAAAAAACATTTCTTAATTTAAATGATTTTTAAAAAAATAAATTATATCAGTTTCAATAAAAAGTTCTTATAATAATTTCTCAGCTCTAGGATAATTATCCTTGTGGTGGCATGATTCTAATTCTGCTGGATATTTTGCATCTTCAGTTCCTACCAATGGAAATGTTCACTGAATCTACCCAATTCAACATAGCACATGCCAAAACCCCAGAGGCTCAAGTCTAGGGGATACAGACTACCCTTATTGTATAAGCTCTCTAACACTGACTGTGTCCTTTACTTGCAAATGTGTTTCAATCCCAACACCTTTTTGCAAATTTTCAGTGCTTCACTATAGCATGAAACTTTATCTGCAGGAACTCAGTATGTCTGAGTCAGTAGACAAAGCTATTAGAATATTTTTATTTAACATATCACAGGCTGAACGCTGCTTGCTTCTGACTGTGATACTGGCTTTTAGTCACCTCATCTCATTTCATGTAAAAGCATAGTACCAAAGCATTCTTTGTGGAAGCTTGCAATTTATTTTAAATGAACCGTATTTTAATAGATCTACATTTATTTTATCAAATACAAGTGAAAGACAGCAGACTATATGCACCTAGCTGCTGAAACAAAATAAACCAAATAATTAAATAAAGGAAAGGTGTTTCAAGGAGGATATTAAAACAGATTTTGAGAGCATCAATCATTCAGTGCTGTAAACATGAAAGGGCTTATTCTTTGATCATGTAAATCCAGAAATTATTGCGGTGCACTCACTCTGTTTATTCTCTCGGGGGTCATTCACATACAGCAGAGCTTCCTCACAGCATTGCTGAAGCCAGGGAATAAACTCCAGGGCACATTTCAATTAGCAAGAAGCAACATATCAGGGTTAAGTCAGGAGGCATTTGTGCCCCTGGCACAAGAAGACACTGTTAGCTGTCTGGCCACATCAGACAACTTTGTCAGCACCTGTCCTGCAAGAGGAGAGTAGGAGGCCATCCACGCTGGCTGTCAGCGTGTTAGGAAATAAGAGTGCATCCTAATCTCTCCTTAGGAAACAACAGTGACTAAAAGAGGATGCAGTGTTCTAGAAGCTGGTCTCTGCTCCTCCCCTCCAAGGATAAATTCAGCTGCTGAGGGGAGGTGGATTATGACAGAGTGGTGGAGTAGTGTTGTGCAAAAAGAGTTGCATGCCTCTGTTAGGGACACTTTTAAGATCAGATGAGAACTAAAAGCTTCAGGTTAAGAAGAAACCTTTTTAAGTACTTCTGTGAACAAAACCACATAGCCAGTGGCACTAAAATATTTGCTGCCATCCACAACTCTCTTTGTGGAAGGTAGCTTTTCTGTCTCCTTCTCGTCCCTCACAGCAATGGGATCAGAATCAGCAGTCTTTCAGGACAGCTTTATCCTGATGATACTGGGTTAAATACCATTTTTTGCTGTAGTAAATTGATATATTGGAGGCCAGATGAATGTTTTGAATAGGAAAACTCCTATGTTGATAATGTTAATGGTTACAGCATTCTCCCCTTGGCTGAACACAGTACTGTACTTAATTTGATGGCTGGTCCTTTACAGCACCAATGCTACCTTCTCTTTTTCAAACTTGACTGTATGTAGAAGTCAGCAAGAGATGACAATATTCTATTTAATCAAATATTCTATTTTGGGCAGCTTGACTATGTGAGGTTTCTAACAGGTCACTTTGCAAGCACCCCTCTCCTCAGCCACATGATGGTTAGCTTACATATTCACTTTTCAGGCAATTTTCCCATACGTGAGGTCCATTCATGAACTGGATAAACTGTCTGAAAACAGTAAAACACAATTAAGAACATGTACAAAGTGCAAGATGTCTAAATAAAAAGAAGAGTTAGAATGAATATGGTGGATGACAGACTGAGTAGTAATCAACAGTGTCATGTTGTTTCCAAAAAAACAATTCTTATCTGTCTAAAGAGTGTGTAAAGCTCAGAGCATTTTCATTTTAATAAGGCTGCAGCCGAATTATTATGTTTGGGTTACTTGTGACCTTTTAAAGAATCCTGAGTAGACAACAAGAGTGGATCAGAGGTCTAGAAAAAAGGAGTAGGAGAAAGATAGAAAGACCTGGAGTTGTTTAATTTAGAGGACAATGCACAAAGAAAAGTTGTAATAACAGTCTTCAATTATATAAAACCCTGGTTGCTACAACTTCAAAGGCAAAGATTTTTTCCAAAGGATAAGACAGGAAGTAACAAATTTAGTTTGCAGCAAAGAAGGTCTAGATTAGGTGGTAGAGAAAAAATGTGCTGACTATAAGGGTGAGGATAAATGGAATTCATTGACTGAGAAGGTGACAGAGCTACATCACCGGAGATTTTACAGAAAAGATTAAACAATTATCCATCAGAAATACCTGACATTTAGTTGGCTAAAAGTCTTCTGAAGATCTTTCGGGGTTTATTTGGAGTTTATGATTTGGAAATGATGGGTTCAGGGAGACAAGTCTAGAAAAACATACACCATGTGCTCTTCCACTTCAAATTTTGTCCTCTGTGATAACTGAAAAAAAAAATGGGCAACATAGGTTTTCCATCTGAACAGTAGAGAAATAAGGACTGTTCTATTAAGAGCAGTGGCTGACTTTCTCAGTCCAGCTGGTCTTAAGAATTTAGTCAAAGAAGGTGCAAAACATGAAGGCAATCACAATGTTCTGACAGAGAAAAAAGAGATCTTTAGGATTTATCCTTAAGATTAATTAAAACCAGATTCATTCATGCATGAAAATTTTGCTTTGAGAAGAATGCTGATAGATGAGAACAGATCCATCCAGCTACTAGCTCCTCTTTAATAACATTTTTCTTCTAGTTGTTATGTGTCAAAGAGCTCTTAATCCAAAACTCCCACTGCTCAATCTCTCAAGCAGACATTTAAAATCCCACCTCTGTTAAAGGAAGCTACCCTCACTTTCACATGAATCTTATTGAAAGGGCTGTAGAGAACCTTCTTTAGGTGTAAGGTATTAGCTGCTAAGTAGGTCAGTTGTCCTCTTAGGAAATGCAAAGGTAAGATTACGAAGATTCAAAAAAAAAAAAAGTAAAAAAAAAAAAACCACAACACCACAATCCTCACAATGTTTTGTTCTCCCTAGATTTTGTCACTGTGAGAATATTTTGCTGTTTTTTGTGATGGTTTAGAATTGCATTGAGGTATTAAGATAGAAATAATGAAAGAAAAGCTGCTACATACTCTGTACATCAATATCTATTGTGTTCTAAAGCTCATTATGTTACTTTTTCACCCTCAGGATATTCTACTATCTAAGTCTAATTCAATATTCATCATAGAAAGAAAAGCTACATATTTTAGAGTGTAAATGATGAAGCTTAATAAAACAAACTGTAACTCTCAAAACTTGGAAACCAGGAATGTTCCTAAAAGGGTTTGGAGGTAGAAGGAGAACTCCTCTTTGTAGGTCCTGATCTAAAGTTTCACTGAATAAAATGATTCTATCTTCTTCTATGCAGGGTGAGAATAATTTCATTTTTATCTGTAAATTTTAAAAATCTGAAATGTAATGTACATGCCACAATACTGCACATTGTGTAGCTTAGACATGCTATTGTGAACGCCCAAAGGTCGCAGAGAACTTTAGGAGAATTTTCCCTCCTGCAGGTGTATGTATTTCCTTCTCTGAAAGAAATGACCTTTTTTTCTTCGTCCAGAGGTGCTGTTTGGTATGATGAAATGTCATCACTGGGATCTATCACAGAACTGGCCTCTATCACACAGGGTTTTTTAAGCAGAGGGACTAGCAAACATTCTGCAGTCTGTAGGAGAGGGGAAAATATTTTCGGATGTGTACTTTTTTTTTTAAAGGTATAGTCTTGAGACATGTGGTATAGAAGAAGGTAGAACAGTGCTTATTCACCCAGGATGTTCCCTTTGGTTTCAAAAGCACATGCATGTGCCAACATCACATGCTGAACTGATGGCTCTGAGTGTGGCTGTCCTAGAGATGCCTGAGGTGTATGGAAACTTCTGGTCTGGGACTTGCACTGGCTCCCTTGTCAAAGGACATGGACAGGGAACACACCACCTTTTTTTGAGCCATAAGTTTCTCTCAGGGGAAAAATGTTATGGTGCAGTTGAGAGGGGCTGCTTGCCTAGAAAGTGAATTGCTGAAATCCTTTAGGGAAGGCCCACTTACCCTTCTGACAGACTACGTGCTGTTGAAAAAGATATTATCTGACAATCACTAGTTGATGTTTCTGCTCTAGGCCTTTACAGATTTTTGTCAGCCCAGAGTCACCCAGACCAAGTGCAGCTTTCCTAGTGATAGGAAAGATTTAGCACCTTTCCCATCAGGTTACTTACTCAGCTGAGGTGGGGAAGTCATGCCACAGCATCTACAGGGATCTCTGGAGGCTGTGGAAAGCAGCTACCCAAGCTGTCCTGGAAAACTCTATGGGACGGAGCCAGCTCCCAGGCCTTAGTGAATGCAGGCCAGGATAGAGGAAGGGTCCGACTTATGAAGCCCTCAGATAACTGATGGGGGTCATAGGTTAGCTCTTCCTTCAAAGGGAAAAGCCTTTCCAAAGGGACTGAAGGGCTTGCTTGCTTTTGGTGTCAAGAAAGGTTCTTTCCTTATCTAGACTGCCTTATTTTCTTTTAATGTTATTCAAAACAAAAACCCATTTAAAAGAGAACCTGCCGATGCTGGAACAATTTATTTACCTACCCAAGGGAATGAAGAGCCTATAATATGTAATTCAACGTGTGCTAAGGTCCCTTTCGCTGACAGAAAAAGTAAGATGCTTGTAATAATGGTTGCTTTTTCCCTATAGGTATCAGTGAATGAAATGAGAAGTTTAATGATAACATCTTGTTACTCTGTTGCCTATAGACTGTAAGCCTTGGTTTCATAATTGCATTAAGAATCATAGCTTATGCTGATCATTAACAAGGAAAATTTCACACTGGAGATTCATTGTACTAAAGACCAGTTAAATTACAGTATGCATATGCACATTACAGATGATATGATTCATTTCTGGAAGGCTTTAAAATACTATAGTTAGGAGAAATTATCTTGCATATTTCTCTCAGCGTAAAACTAAAGCCTGGAAAAAGATTACTTAGTGTTTGTAGTATTTGACTTATTTCACTGTAAAAATCTATCTTTCTCCTGTCACTCCCAGCTCCAATTACTCTGCCAGTTTTCCAGTGACCAACATTAAAAATGTTACGGAGGTACACTTTTTAATACTTTTTTTGCTCAGCGGAGCAGTATCCCTCCTTGGCTATTTGAGCAAAATAACAAGAACCAATGTCAAAAGTGGATACAGTGTCACTGAAGGTGCCTGGAAAAGAACAAAAAGTTTAAAACAGGAAAGCACACTATTCTACTCTGGCCTGCTATGCTGAACTGCTTTATTTAGCATTTCTACTCTAGCAAGCTTACAAAAGAAACACAAAGAAGAATAGAGGATAACAGTATTGAAGGAACTACATCTACACCGCTCTCTTTCGGACATAAAATAGATAGAACAGTTGATAAGACCTAATTAGGAACCCATCTTGCAGTTATGCATTCATATGAGAAAGGACTGCAGATCAAGGGTCTACCAAATAATTACTTTTTCTTAAACATGCACCTAATTAAATTGCAAGATACAGCAACTCTGATTCTCTCCCTAATGTGCTACTTAAAGGGTCAAGGAAGAGGGCTTCAGATAGATCCTCCTTCTGGGAAGTAAATGCATTCCTCTTTTCCTCAGCATTACACAACATATTTATTAATTAGTCAGGACAGATAATTGCTCTTTTTCATTTTGAGAGAGCCTGTTACTGCTGGTGTTTTGTGTGGGGGTGTGGTGGTGGTGTTTTTTCTTTTGTTTTGATTTTTAACACCTTATCTCCAATAGTTACTCCTTACCAGTCTTTGCCTGGGCAGTTGTTACCCTGGACATGAGCATTGCAGCAAAGGAACTGAAAACATAATCCATGGGTAATAAAGATGATGTGGGATCCTGGCTTTCTGATAAATAACTCTAAATAATGTATCAAAAAAAATGTTCAATGAATGCTTCTGTGGAGCCAGAAGAATAGGTTTTGCCAGAGAGAGAACCAGGAGAGAGCCCCAGCCTTGCCCCCTGGAATTTAGTCTGAACACTAAAGGCAGCCTGAGATGAAGGCAGGGATGGAGCACTGGACGTTGTCTCAAGATGTAGATATGGATTAAGAAATTCTTACAACAAAATAGACCTGAATTTCCTTATACCAGAAGTGGGTCAGCTTCAAACTGCCTTTAGGGGAATGTATAGCCTTATCTCTCACAGTGTTTTAACACTCTATAACAATGTGTAGCAGGTTCAGACAGGCATATAAAGCAGAATTAAGACTTGCTTCCTGACCCCTATATTGATTTGTGCTCATCAAATTAACAATGCTATTCAGCGAATCATATGGATATAGTTTATTTTTCTGTGCTTTTGTTTCCCTAGTCAAAATATACGTAAACTGGAGAAAAATAAAACTATCTTTACCTGCCCTTTAATACAAGAGCAAATAATGTATCTAAAATATTCAGCAAATAACAAGACTTCGGAGGTTTCTGATTCATAATCTTGATGATACGGAATTTGTCTCCATCTAGGTATGCGGATAAAAACTTGATTGCTTCTGATGGTATATTCAGTGGGAACAGCCAGGCTGAGGAGAGAATTTGAAGTTCAGATTTACAGTTCACAGTGTTATTTTAGGTTTATGGTAAAAAATGCAGGTGTTCTGCTAGAATTCCTGATGTTCTTCTGCATCAGTTCCTTTTTCAAAGGCAGTCCTAATAACTAGCCAAGATTTTGGGACATATTTTCAATTGCATTGGAAGGATAGATTTTTAATTTTTTTTTTTAAAAGGATGTCCATCAATAAATATTAGCATTTTGACTGTCTTTTGGGGGATCCTGCAGCTCTTTCAGTTGGTTACACTTTAGGATAAAATCCTGAGAGCAAGAATCTGTCTTGGACCATACAAACACACAACTGTGTACCATGAGCACATTTGCACATTTTTTTTTTTAGGTAGAGAGGACAGCACCAAGCACAGTTATGTTTTAAGGATCAGTTTATAGTTTCTTTTTGGACTGGTGCTGGCTATTTCTGTGCCTTTCTGCAGGCTGATCAGCTCTCACTGATGCCTCATGTCACCCCACTCATGGCTGCTGCAGTTGTTTAGTATCATCCTTTCATCTTGAGTCTAGTCAACTGCATGCTGCATTTCTATTTCCTCAAGAAATGCAGGTGTATATAACATTGATTTATTTTTTTAACAGATTTTTTTTCCACTTCTCCATGCTGAACTAACTCTTAAAGAACAAATAGATGGATTGCATGAAGATTGAGATTACTTTGCTCTTTTCTCCCAAGTAATTATTTATGAGTACACAGCTGCTATACTAGGCAAAGTTCATAGCAAAAGACATTAAAGTTGAAGGGAGGCAAATGTGGAAAAAAATAAATATGCAACATGTTATGAGACAGAACAATTTACTTGCATTTGTAGTGAGTTCCTCCTTCAATCTGTTTGTAGCCAGACTGCATGTACTTTTAAACTCACCTGATTTTTTCCACAGAAATTTCATTACAATTTTCATTTAAACATATTTTCACTTAAATCTGTGCAGAAATCTAGCAGATCATTCAGACTTGCTGTCATTTATTCTTTGAGTAAGAAATTTATTTTCTCAACATTTGCAAGTTTATTAATCAGTCTTAATTTAAATTACTAAAAATGTTAGATCTTTTGAAGAAATTCAGTACCTGGATTGGTTATTCCTCTGACCTAACTAAATAATTGTGACACTTCACATTTTCTGTATAGAGAGAGTTAACTTTAGTCCTTTGCATTTGGATAAAAGTAGGATCCAATTAACCTACATTATTAACAATTGTATCTTGCTATTCACATAGGTTATGAATAGACTCATTAACAAAACTGATAAAACAGACATAGGATCACTGTGACTGAGTATGTTCCATGCAACTTACTCAAGCTATCTATTTTTTTATACCAGTTTATAATCCTGTTATGATAATAACTTGGTGTCTTGATGAAAAGTCTTATAGATAGAGATATACATGCACTAAGGGCTCATGGTGGTGGATTACCTGCTCAGCTCTTGCTACTCTGTGAAGGCTCTGCAAGTGCATCACCTCCTGAGGGTTCCCATGTCTTTAATCCCTCAGTTTATACTGAGTACACAAAGTACAATGTGTGTCTGAAGTAAACAACTGTAATTCTGACCTATGATAATGTTTTTTGGGAAGGAGGATGGGAATAAGGGAAAGGAAGGAAAATATACAGGATTTATCAAGATGGCATAATATGGGGCTAGAGATCATAACTATCGGATTATTTTGCTGATTCTAACGAAAGTGCACCAATGAAAATGTATTCTGATTTTACAGAGCTTTACCAAAAAAAAAACCCCCGCAAAACCCATAAATCTGCCTTTTATGTGGAAATGTCTTCATAGTCCTAAAGTATGTAACCTTCATGCTTCAGTGGAAGATTCCAGGAGACGGACTGCTGGAAGTGCTTTCAGGGACACTTAGTAGGACCATCTCTGCTGAACTCTGAACTAAACTTTAATTTAACTGGAGTTAACCATATAGTAGAGTTACAAAAGAAATGGAATTGGAGCAATCAGGTACTATGTAAACAGTAGAACTTGGTGTACTGAGAATATTTGTATCTGTACTGCATATTGTGTGGTGCTGTTTGATGTATTACATAGGTAGGATAACTCTGCTCTTCTAGAGAACCCAATGCAAAACTACTGGAAGTAGGCTGGCAATTAATACAATCAAACTAGCAGAATCTGGACAAACTATGAGATTAATTCCTACCTGTCAGTCTTTTCAGCTATAGGTGCAAACTGAATTTCGTACCAAATTTGGCTGCACAGATGTGCCACCACAGCCTACAGATGCCTCCAAATGCTTCACAAAACAAAGTCAGAAGGTAGATTCCTGTCTTTCAGGTCCCACTTCCAGCTTTTCTGCTTTCATACACAACACTAATCTCAGCAATAAGTCTTTTTTTTTTCCTAATGTGAGATAGATTAATGCATTAATGCAGTTTTTCCTTTGAGTGGAACCAAAATTCCTTGAGTCAACTTTGCCAAAATTATTCTATCTTCTCATTAAAAGAGAGACTGGTCCATTGAAGTTATTGCGAATGTGAACTAATAAAGTAATGAAGCAGGAGGCTGATACATGTCTCACCTTTCCACAATGTATTTTAGAACAAAACAAACCTTTTCTTTTTCCACCTCCTCCAACATTCTTGATTCATTCAACTTTTAAATGTAATATATCTGACTTTCCTATTCCATGAAAAACAAAGAAGCAGATTTATGCTTGGACAAACTACCAAAGCAGTGTTACTAATCTTGTTTTTCATAGGAGTTAAAGGTGACCTGTGAAACCACAACAGTTCAAAAAAGTAAAACAATGCAAAAAATGCATCATGCACATATGGGTGAGGTCTCTTTCTTGCCTCGTGTAACTAGTAAGGGACCCTTGGCAGCATATTTGGATGCTGTCTCATGACTGCTCCTGTCAACACTAGCTGCTGGGCTCTGGGTCATGTACTTTTTTTTAATTGTTTAAGTTGGAAAACTTGTAAGCCTAAGAGCAAAATTATGACCCTACGAAACAGTAGCATCTTGTTTATTCAACAGCAAATTGGTTTATCATTTTACCTAAGTGGAAAATCTGCAGCATGTAAAAACTGGTCCATAGGGGTTTTTTTTGGAGGGTTTTTTGGACTGGGGTGGGGTGGTGTTTGTTTTTTAAGTTAGTGATCTTCTACTACACAAAAATTGAAAAAAACACTAAGAAGAACATAGACAAGGAATAGTTTGCACAGAATTTTTTACCTTTAAAACAGTTCTTTCTTTGAAAGGATAAGTAGCCTTGCACAGGCTTATATATAACACATAGATTTTAACAAGATCAAATGTATTTGGAAAGTAATGTACACAGCTTACTTTATGGCCAGTTAATATTTATTCCTTTTGCAAGACGGAGAAAATAAACTTTTGCACAATACACTTCTGTTGTCAGTGCTAGAAAAAAACAGTAAAATAAACTGGGATCTCAACAGACAACTTAATTATGTTACCAGTATTTCTTTACAAACACAATTTTTACCTGTTTTGAAGTCTGTCCTATTTAAATTCCTATTTTTATCGTGAAAAGGCAATTTCACTACAGGAATCCCACATATGGCAGGGAAAGAGGTAGTAGAGAGTTAGTATTAGCCTTTGATTTCTAAATACCACGCTCAGTATTTAAGCCCTATCAAATGAAAATAAGCTGGAGGATCTCATTCCAACCCCTGCTTGTGGATATTGCAGAATTGTTAAATAGTTCAGCAGTTTGGCAAAAGCAGCAGTTTCTGCTTGAAAGAAGCCCAGAGAATGAAATAAAATAGGTCCCCTTGCTTCAGACAGAAACATGTTGTAAGACCCTATAAAGAAATGTTCACTGGGGCTTGCCTGACCTGCTCTTGCTTGTGGCCACAGTGAGGAGGGTACCGGAGGCGACTCAGCCCAGATGGAGTTTTCTGAAGGTCAGCTTTATTCCACTCCCCATTCTTCCTCCTCCAAAGCTGTGTTTAGTCGTTCAGATAGTGTTTATGATTCTTACTGTCATGGTTCATATTGCTACATCAAGATGAATTATTAATTTGTAGCCCCTTAAGTATAAAGACAGGAGATGCGAAAGTTTGGTTCTGCTTGCCTTACCTAGCAGTCTGCAAAACAAGACTGAGAAGCGATTTCTAGTTTGCTTCTGAGTTGAGAGAAGGCCTGTTTAAGCCTAAAGCTGTTTTGAATTGGTTTGCAGAATAAAAGCATAGATGGGTTGCAAACACATATACTACAACTTTACTTCACAAGAGGTTTGTTATTTCACAGGTCCGTTTTGTGCATGAAGTTTGCATAGGGAAAAATGAGACAAAGAAAAGGGCAAGTAATTAACTCTATCGCCTGCTCCTTCAAAAGGCCTATTCTGAAGTAACCTGGGAAGTTCATTATAAGCCTGCCACTTCCATCCTTGTTAGAGTAGCTCTTTACTTTTCAAGTAAGCAGACTGAGCTTGTCATTTGTGACAGCAGAGCCATTTGCAACCTTTTCTTTGCCCTCTGTTTTTTCCACCAGCTTCACTAACTCAGGTAGAGTCTACTTTCATTGCCATCACTACAGGCACAACTATGATACCAAGTTTTTTCCCTAAGCCTGAGACTCTAAATTGAATAAATTTTGTTTATAACTCCTGACAGCGTGCTTTTCTCAGGGAAGTGGATGATTTTAGAGCAAAGAGTATTGGGGTGCATCACAGCTTATCCAAGCTATTGTTTCAGGCTGTCTGCAAACTCTGGAAGAGAACAGCAACTTGACTCATTATGTTGTCAAGCTTTTTTTGATGTCCCTGAAGAACAGAAAACTACAGGCTGATTAAAGCATAGACCACAGCATTTATGTTTAATTCTTTATTTATATTAAAAGCACCTTTACAGCATGTAAACTTGCATGATATCCTGTGACATCTTCAGGTTGTCTAATTCTTTTGTCATGGTAACAGCTGTTGGCTAGGGGTCTGTGAAGACCTGCAGTCAGCTAGTAATAAACACTGGAAATGCTGTCTCCCAGAGAGACCTGGGAGGAATTTAGACCTTCTGAATATGGCTACTAGTGCTGATACCATAATCCAGATTTTGCAGGCATGTTCAGCCCCTCCTTTTATTATTTCATGTAGTTCTAGAATATCTCAGTAAATCTCATTCATCTTTTCTCTTTAAACCTCTTAAAAAGTAAAACTCTTTCTCTCAGCCTTCAGCCTTCTATTAGGAAAGAAATCCTTTTAAATATATGTCTGAGTTCAAGACTTGTTTTGTGTGAATTTTGAACGTTAAATGCCAAGTTTAAAAATGTAACCTGTGGATCCATTTTCATGTTTCCTGAGGCATAGAAATGATCCCCTGCTATGTATGCAATAGCAAAACCTTTTGAATGTAGAGAAGAGAGGGGAAGAAATGGTGATTGTTGATTCGTTTTCTGAACAAACACAATATATTAATACATGTATCCTTTCTGTGATACGTATGCCAAATACTTTTCACACTAAAAATTATTTTTAAATTACCTTTACCTATTTCAAAAAAATACTTTTTTTTTCCTCTCTCTCTCCTGGAGTTGTGACTTGCAACTAGTAGCTAAATTTTGCCATTTGGTAGGCCATAACCATCTGTCACAAATATTTACTGGGCTACTAATTTATGTGTAGCCATTCATTAAGAGCATAGCGAAGTACTTACAGAGCTGGCTTTGCAGCCTGTCTTTTTATTGCAATGACACCACAGGTTAAAATGCAGATTACACTGATTTACTGTTAGGCACATGGAAACTTTTGGAT
Organism: Nyctibius grandis; assembly: GCF_013368605.1. NCBI lineage: Eukaryota > Metazoa > Chordata > Aves > Nyctibiiformes > Nyctibiidae > Nyctibius > Nyctibius grandis. The sequence goes on from NC_090659.1 coordinate 29,943,278, forward strand.
GGTCAGAATAGCTCTGTGAACTTAATTTGGGTGGTTTTGGGTTAGTAGTGATCCTGCAATGTACTCATTTAAGGTAAATAAAAGTACTTTTTCCCATAACCCAGAATAAGTCTATGCAAAGACTTTGTTTAAACCAAGACCTCCAAAATCTGACCCCAGGCTTCATATTTAATATATAGATCAATTTTATTTTCAGTGAACTACTTGATAGGTTATTAACCACATTCTCTGTAAAGCTAAGTTGGAGATTGTCTTGTATTTTTTGACTTCAGTTATTTCTTTCAATTGCCAAAGCATACAAACAAGAGAAATTTCAAGGGATTTTTTCCTCTAGATATCTCTTAAAAAGAAAAACTAAAATGCAGCCAGAAAATACATGAGGAGAAATGCTGCATTATGTCAGGATTATGAATACGGGAAAACTCACCTAGTATGGATGCTTGTTGTACTGTGTTTTAGGTCATATGTTTTCTTTAGTATGTTTTGTTGTTGTTTTACGGGGTTTTAAAAGTGTTAACTGAACTCTCTGGAGAACAGGAAGAAGTAGAAATTCCCAGTTCATTTTCCTTTTCTTTTCTTTCAAGACACTAATATATGTCAGGGTGAAAAAAACAGAAAATCTTCCTGTGCACTTGATGTATAGCCTTGCCCAAGGTAGGTTCAGTATGGATGAGGATCTGACAGCACAATCCTAGAATCAATCCTTTTATTGATATTAAGCACTATTGGATAAATTGGTTCATCTTTAACTCCCTCTGTTTTTAACTTCTCTCCTGATGCTTTTAGTCCATTTTCTAAAGGAAACCAGAGTTAGACATTTACACTGTTGGTCTCTGGTCCTCCTCTTTCCTTCCCTTTCTTCCTCAGATGCAACAATTGACAAATTTGCCGTATGTCTGACCTGATGGTACTGGTTCCAAAGATTCACATTTTTATAGATATTATGAGGGGGTTGTAAAAAAGGAGAGAGTACAAGAGAGATATTATTAGCATCTCTTTTAAGAAAGTGACTGCAGTGGGACCTCATCTCTGTAAGACAGAGAAGTAGTCAGGCTCAGGATTTTTATTTTTATTCAGTGAACCACGTAGGTCAATGTTCTCTAATTATGATAAAATAGATGTGGAACTAGAAGATGGCTATGTAGTGCATGTGCCTACAACCCAGTCAACTCTCTACCTTGCCTTTAGTACTACTGAGCTTTGGAAATCTGTCGTATCAAATTCTAAGATATGTTGGAACTGTGATGTAACAGAAACTGGCATTTAATAAAACATTTTTTTTACAACTCAAAGCTTGCAAGTTGACATTTTTTGCAGGCAGCACCTTTTGAAGTTGGCTAAAATGACAGTAGTTTATCAGCCAAATATTAACCAGTTGGAAGGTGGGTTGCTGGACATCTGATGCTTCACGTTTTTCAGTAGGCTGAAGCCTGTTTTTACACCATTAAAGATCTTGAGGAGATCGCTACATTTTAAATATACAAATAGTGCTGTTAAATTTACCCTAGCTTTTTTAGTTGTTTAAAATGGCAACATTTTAGGGAGACCTATAAGATCTGAAGCAAGAATCTGAGGGAGAAATTATAGTTATTGGTTTCCATTCTGAGGTGTTGATTCACAATCATATATGATCCATCTTATCCAACACTATTAGCAGTCAGTTTTCATGATAAAAGATATGAACTGATTTCTTAGGCTACACAAGCTTATAAACACACAAATTGCAATAATGTCTCGTTTGTGTTTCACTTGTCTCTATCGGCACTCTTAGTGATTAATTTCTTTGTTGTGATGTACTATACCATTACCTACTGTCATTCAGTGTATACCTAGATATTAAGAAATACAATAGTGAATGCTGAGAAGATAATTGGAGAAATTCTTTAACTTTTTAAAAAAACAACAGGAAAGCATGGTTTGTTTTTTAAATTTCTGTGAAAGCTTCCTTTGGGTCACTCCTTAACTGGTCAGGCTTATCCCTACTAATTGAAATTGCATCACAGATTTTGGGACCACTTTACAGAACCTGGTTTGACTATCACAGCTTTAGATATAGATGAAACAAGCATTTTAATCAGCTGGGCACTTACAATAATAGTTTCATACAATTACTTGAACCACCAAAGAAACTCAGTCGCTCCAGACTTCAGGTAATGCTTGCAAGTTCCTCAGCTTAGGTTGTTCTTTGTGTAAAATAGCTCATGTTTAATTCCCCATAAAATAAAATTTTACTGTTATGGTTGGCTGTGATGAGATTACAAGGAGAAATAGGAGGTGAAAGGAAAGAAATTCAATCTATTTCCCCTGGTATTGCAATATAGTACACCTTCTATCTGTTTTACATGATCTAGAGGAAAATAATTTAATGTCAGTCAAAAAATTCAGGAGGACTCTGAAAAAACCTTCACACCAAACAATTGGGGAAAAACAACTTAAATGTATAAGTAGCAAATAGCTCAGAATAGCTAATTGTCTTCGCTGTGTCTGACAACAGACCCTTAAAAATTACAGTGCCTGTTTGGAAATGGGGCTAGAGAAAATGCTGTATCACAAAGTGCATCGTGTATTGTCATGTGTAGCTATTGCAGAAAACTGCTAATGTACTGAAGATGCTGAGCTTCACCAAGGATGCATGTAGCTGGAATCACATTTCATGTTCTGAAGGACGTGTTGGTAGCAAAAATTAAGAGTATAGGCAGGGAGGGAAAAGTTTGGACTTAAACTCTGGAGAAACACATGTCATTAATAATGTTTGCAATAGACTGTATATTATATTAATCCAGCAGATTAAGTATAATAAGAAGGACAGAAATTGCAGATTAAGCTGTAAAACAGTTGATTTTGGAGAACTGCAGGGGCATTAACATTTGTAATTTAGTCTTTAATCGCAAAGACATTTAAACAGTTCAGGGTGAAGAAGAGAGTTGTAAAACAGAGGATATCATCCAGAAAGAGATCAAAATGTGTAAGCTCTTTCCTTCTCTGATGGCTTCTCACAGGTGAGAGTACACAAAATATACTGTTAAATTGAGATGAAAGTGCCTTTATATGCATCTTTGCTTGTAAACTTTTTTTTTCTAATCCTTAGCTAAATGTTTGACCTTAAGTTCTGTTGAACATATATTATTCTTCCTTTACTGTTAAGCCTTGGTGGGTTGTTGAAAAAGGTGGACTGTGATGTAGGGTTGCTTATCTCTGTCGTCTGAGATGGACAGATTAAACAAAGCATTGTGTGCATTTTGGGAGGGTTTTCTGTTTGGAACATGTTAAAGCATAGCAGGGGCTTGAAAGTGTTTTCCAACAAGGACCCTTTTTGTAAAGGCTGGTGTCACCTAGTGCTGGAGTTCCGTCTTCCTGTCTCAGACTAGTGCCACCGCAAGAAGACAACAGAAAAGTATCACAACTTCCCATTATCTTTTGCCCTTCATATATTCTATTGCCTGTTTATACTGTTACCATGTGTAATGTAAAAACTTTTGTAGTAGAGAGTTTAAACTGTTACATTTTTAGCCTTTTAAACAAATAATGCCCTTGTTCTTTCCAGAAATGTATATACTTTTTAAGGCCTTGATATTGTACATGAGCTGACTTTGCTTATGTGTGTCTGTGCATAATTCTGTGCTAAATTCTGGGAACCACTAAACCTCTTGCATCAACTTCATCTTACAATTTGAGCAAATTTGTTTATTAGCACTCACTTAAGAGGAACACACACCTGTATGTGAGCAGGTGAAACAAGAGCTTGGAGTGAAAATCAAAGAGAAATTCAGTTTTGGAGGAAACTCGGATTAAAAATTGTTACTTAAGAATATGTGAAGCCTCATGAAGAAAGATGAATTTTGAATACAAAGTGAGGTGGTAAGAACGTTGAATCACTCGCCTAATACATTTAATAGCAATATGTTGTCCTAATTTAGTGTTAATAAACTTTCTAATTCAGCCTCTATTACATGAAGGATATTTATTTGGATACATGAGATTATCTTGCTTAGGGAGGAAAACAAAGTTTAAGAATATCTTCCTCATTTTATAGACACATTGATATGTTTTATGACTCATATATAGATTGGTTCTATGCAGCAAGCTAGGCCAGGGAAATAATAAAAATTTTAGAAATATGGAATATATTGTGTGGAAATAAAGAACCAAGATTAATTCTGCCCCATTATCTTTATAACATATTTATGACATAACATAAGCTGCATTTTAATAGTTAACTTTATCCTGAAACTACTTAGCTTATGTGGCCATAGCTATGGGACTGTAGAAACTGGAATTAGCAGTGGACAATGCAGCTACTGCTATAGAAGGAGATAATAACCCATTATGGCACCTCTTGGGAAATATAAAAATAAAATAAACATAGCTTGACACAGCTTAGTAACTAGAAAGCATTTTATGGTCCTGTAGTTCTTATAGATCATGATTAAACATCTGAGTGCTACTGAAAATAATTTGAGAGGAGAAGTGTAATTAGTGTATTATATTCCCAATTTGACTTGACTTTAAAAAGATTAAAAGTGAGTTTGACTGCCGGGACTGGGGCTACTCATTGTAAGTGTACACTCAAACAAGCCAAGTAGCAGCAGCAGTAGTGAACTCTGGCCATAACACAGGCTTTCAAGCCATCAGTTGATGACTGTTGACCTTATGCTGCTGCTTTTCTATCTGTAGGAAAGCCAGCTTGGCTATGTCTCCTCTGTTTAGCCCCCACCTTTCATAAAAGTATAAGAAATGAAGGGGGATTAGTGTTCACTAACTTTAGACAACTACAGTTTTTTGTGTGCATCTGAACACAGGTCATCCTTAGATCCTTTTTTAGTCAGCAACCCACATCTTTAGGATGACGTAAATCATGTCCTAAAAGGTCCTCTTTCTCTCCATGGTCATTCTAGGCTGCTCTTTGTGGTTCAAATCAGATGCAGATGTCTGTATTTTGTCATCCTCAATCTCTCTCAAGAGCTGGGTCAGTCCGTCAGACTCCAAACTGCTTTGGAGAAGACAGTGAAAAGCTGCCAGGCTCCATATGTTGCTCTGAGAGGCTCCTAACATGCCTCTGCTGCTTTTTTTTTTTTTTTTTTTGGAACTGACAGCTACAAGCTGCCATTTCTGTGCCCGTGGCTGGGGTTGTGGGACTTGAGACACTACTGTTTCACAGGCACATGACCTGCTCCTTAAGGCTTGGAGGTACCACCGCAGCCTCACAGGCCACTAGAAAAAGCAGTTGGAGCCAAGCTGAGGTCCAGTTCCTGTGACTGGATCAGCTCATCCCTTTGAGAGATACCATGATGTAAAGAAAACGAAATATGAATGTAACCATGAAGTAGTCAAAGCAGTGTGCTTGTTGATGTAGCAGATATATCTCCATGCAAAATCTGCTAATCTTTTTTTTCAGTAAAACAAAACCATCTCCAGTTTCCACACCAATACAATTAACCAGAATTAGAGAGGAACTTAGAGAGAGAGCTGGAACCAATTTCCCTATTCTTTTTAATTCTCCCATCCAAGAGAGGAAGCCAATGGCCCTACAGGTGCTGCTTTGTGACACACAGCTGAGAGGAAAAACAGACATGACAGGGAAAAGATTATTTCTTTTGTATGTGCAGAATCCCTGGTGGGATATACAGGAACACACTCTCATTCCCATCCATCTTTCACAGTGAGGTTTTTCCTCCCTGGTGTCAGAACAGGCTTGTCCCATTACTGAATCCAGGCTGACTGGCTGCACTTAAGAAAGAAGCTGTATCTACTTGGAACATGTTTGCATGAGTCAGGCGGATGCCTACATCAAGGTTCAGGTTTCCTGTAGCTCTGTCTGTGTTATGGAGAGGGGAGAGTCCCATAAGCCTACTCTTCTCACTTCCACTCTTTGCCAGACTCCTGAATGAGAGGAATAAATAGAAATACCTAAACATCTTCAACATGTGATGCAATAACTAATGAAAATATGCTGTATGGGGTAATCCATTATAAAAGCATGATTAAAGGACACTTAATAATTTTAATTTTTGTGAAGTACCTAGTACACTCTTGCACAAGTGACACTTTGAAAGTCTGATGGGTAGAAATATTCTGTCAAAATTGTTCTTTTTAGAAAAAGGGAATAAAGCTTAGATGGTAATTTCAGAATTCGTATTTGCAGAATCTAGCAAATCAAGAACAGCATTCATTGCTTATTAGCAAAGCAAACCATAGTCAAAGTCATTTTAGTGCTCTCTTACAATATACAGCTTAAGGGGCATATAGACTGCTCATCACAATTCTTTTCCTGCGGTATTTCATAATGCTCAAGTTTATAAGCATTTCTTTTAAAAGTGCTCTGACATAGATGCCATGCTTATGAGGGACCTGTTCTGCCTTTGGAGGATTACAGTACCTGAAGTTCCCAAGAGGGTTCTAAAACATATTGCCAGACTGATGATCTAGAAAGATTCTGTAATGTTCAGACCATCTAGATGTTTCTGTGTTGCTTTGTAGTTGCACTCTTACAATCTGTCCAATCATAGGGATACTGTCTGAAAGAAGTCAAAATAAAAGGAGTCTAGTGTTCAAAAGCATACTCATTTTTTCTTGTGAAGACCCATTTAGCTACTTCTGCAGGCTGTGCTGAAGTCTGCAAAAAATCTACAGCACCTGCAGGGATTTAATCAGTAGCTTAGTTTTAAAGTATTTGTCTTAGTTTGTTGGCATCTTAATGATTGTTAAAATAACAAGTCCATGAGAGTTCGTCATGCTCTTATTGTTTGTTCTTTAACTAAGCAGAGGTCTCCTAAGTAAACAAGTTAAGTCACAGATCTCAAAATTGAGGGAATGCTTCTGCTCAAAGACCATAGCCTGATGTAAAAGTGTAAAATGTTGGAATGGAGCTCTGCTTCTTGACTGCATAATATGTAATGGTTTGAGTGTGCGGTAACAGATGGAAATGTGTCTTGTAGTACCAAGGAAAGATCTTCCTTCACTTAAATGTGCGCAAACATGATGCACAAGTGCAAATAAACCTCTTTCAAAATGTGTTACGGAACCCTTAGAAAACCCAAAATATTCTGCAGAGAGGTTTATTGCCATACAGCTGGTTCCACAGACTCTATTTAAAAAGTAGGTTTGGGCTCATTTAGAAACTCAACATTCTCTTAAAATAATGTATCCACAGTAGAAATACATTTCTCTACTGGTAGGGCTCTATGGTAAAATATGTACAAAATCAATATGCCAATTGATATACCAATCGACTTTGGTATAGTAATACCCATACATGAGAAATAATTTCCTACCCTTTCTAAAACCCATAATCAGACCCATTGGGTATGTGAAGCTCTGAAGTTCCTAAAACCAAGACAGGACTTTAAAAACACCTGCAGGTGGTAAATGCAATCAGATGCTCTGTGTGGATTCATCACATAATTCCCCCAAGGAAACAGATGAAATCATTACACTGAGCGGCTGTATTCTTGAAAAGTACTGTTCGTAATTGAACTATTCCGAACACTCTGCCACTAAAAATGCATCCTTCAGATGTCAGATTCTGTTCTGCCAAGCAGCGTACGTGATCCACTGACACAAGTCACTGCAGAGTTTCGATGTGGCTGAATAAGACATTTGATCTAACTATTTTTCAGTGAAGAGTATGTGAGCATTTATTTATTTATATTTATAGCTAGGCAACACTACTCAAAACCTTCAGAAATCCAGTATTCCCTGTTACAAGGAACTTTTCACCTTTCAATCGCCAATGAAAAGTAAAGAAGTCATAACAAGCCTGGAACCCTGTAACTTTTTAAGAGTGAAGGGGGGAAATGTATGCAGAGAGAACAGTCCCTAACTTGAGCCCAGTGACTATTTCCTATAAAAAAACAAACATTGGCTTGGTTTTCAGTAAGAGGATGCTGTGATAAGGCAGAACTTCTAGCTAAAAGGAGGGTGTGGAAATGGAAACGATCAGCCTGAGCAACAAGCAAAATTCAGAGGTTCGCTCCCTGCATTTAGTAGGGATGCATCAGGTAACCTCTATCACAGAAACCTGAACAAGCTGGCATACAAAGCTGGCAGGAGGGCTTCCGACAAATCTGAGTCAGAGCAGTACTGTAATGCTGGAAAATATCAAATGTAGTAGCCATCTTTAAGAAAGGGGAAATAAGTCTCGCCAAATACCAGACTGTTATTCTGGCATTAATAGTATGCAGCACTTCTAGGGGGCAAAAGAGCTAAAGAAAGAACTACTTGGAAATTGGATAATTAGAATATTGGATTGACCTGAAATAGGTTTTGTGCAACTAATTTCATATTACCTATGATCCAGCAGTGACTGTTTCAAACATTCTTTGCACTGTATCAATGACTTCAGTAATGTGGAAAATTTTAATCAACTTGGACCTAGTGGGGAATAGCAGAGAAATTAAGTGGGTAACGGACTTGTGCTAGTCAAGAAAACAGTAAGTTTTGGCTAAAGAGAAGCTGTTTAACTAATGGTAAATTATTAACAGGTGTCCATGCTGAGGCAAGATTGGTACAAGATATTGCCTATACAGTGGCCATTCATAAATTCAGTTTGAACGTCAGAAACGTTTCAAGCCACTGCAAGATTCTGTATGAGGCTTCTAAGAAGAATTTAAGCAGACCAGAAAAATGTAGCTTTCTTCATGAAGGAGCCAAGGAAGTTTGTGGAAGGGCTTATATTTTAAGGGATTATATTAACCACTGTCTAAAGCAATGGGTCTATGACCACAGAAGTAATTTCCACAACACTGGAGACCTGGGAGGGGGTGCCTAACTGTGGTTGATGACTGCCAATATTTTTGAGGGTTCTCTTAGTAAAGAGATGCTCATCATTTACTCTTAGTAAAGAATGCTCATCAGCACTGTAGGCTAACTGCAGTTCAGCTACCACGCATTTTCCTTGGCTGAGAAGACCCAGTCCCTGTGTTTGTCCCCAAACAGCACGGTGCACCAGCAGCTCTGCTGCAGTGTGGCTGTGGATAGCCAGGCTGCCCTCAGGTCTTGGGCAGTCAGTTTCCATGAACTGGAATGATGGTATTTTCCTGAAGCGAACGTGTTCAGGTTGTTGAAGCTTAATTACTAGAAGATATAAGTAAACCTAAAACAATTTTGGAAGCTGAAGCTTTTTCTAGTTTCTCTTCTTCCCTTGTAAAGGAAATACTGGCTATTTTCTCCAGTCTGCCAGGGGGTCTCAGCTGTGCAACAGAAGTCATTAGCCTTGACTCTCGAATTTTTCTCTCTGGAAATAACTCTGTCCTGACAGGTTATCCTCAGGCTCCTAATTGCTACAAATATGTAATTTGTGGGGTTTTGCTTTGTGAGCCCCGAAGTATACTGACTTCCTATAATAATCTATATAAATCTGTTGCAGGAAGTTTCTTTATGGTAGGACAGATTAGAAGGGAAGACAGCACTGGTGGTGAGGGGATAACACATTTTAAGGATGCAGAATGGGAAATAAGTCTACTGAGCAATCATAAGGTGAACTCAACTCCATGGAGAGAGCTGGGAAAAAAGCTTATACCCAGCTGTCTTTCATTTGACTCCAGTTTTTAATTAGACAAGTTTTCAGGAATGAATTTCAGTTTCTAGGCTTAGTGAAATGAGATTTCTTTTTTCTTTTTCTTTCCTTTATTTTTTTTTCCAAAATGGCAGCAGTTTAAGGCAGAGGCTTGAGAAAGGAAGATTTAAGGATGACAAGAGAGAAAGAAGTGCAATTTTAGCAATATAAAAGAGAATGAGTGTGTCACATCCCATCTAGTAGTGTTAAACATGCCATATCAGAAAATGGGCAAGGCTATATGAGGAAAAATGAGTGGAGACTGAGGCTAAAGAATGACCATATAGAAAAAAAAAATTAAAATTGATTGGCAGCAGTGGGGGTGAGGAACCACAGATCCCTAATCCTCCTCAGAAAATAACTAAAATAAGATCCTCCATATTAGTTCACAGCAAAAGTAGGAGAAATGGAAGTGCCACAGGTAAAATGTGTATCAGAGCAGACTTGTTTCTGCTGCCTTGCTATACTCTTCTATTAAAGTTAGAAGCCATCACTGGCCATGCAGCTCCCTCGTGTGTTTATTCTTTCCTCACAAAGTTCAACCTGCACGGTATATTCAATAGCGTATTTGCAGAATTTGCAGTTTTGAGTTATTCCAAGTACAGTATTACATGGTCAAACTGGAGTTGTGACTTATTTAATAAACAGTGAACATGAGTGGTGTTCAACAGCAGGGGCAAAGAGGACTTCTCTTAATGCGGGAGATTAATACTTAGAAGACTATTAAGAATGAGGGTTTGATGGTGTGAACATGAGGCTGGTGTCTGGCAGGCTCACACTACTTTTCTGTTATGTACTTTCTTTGTGACCTTTACCAAAAAACTCCCTTTGTGTGTCTGTTCAGCAATTGTCAAATGGGAATAAGCATATCTCTCTACTTCTAGAGATAAAATAAAAGCCATATGGGTCTTGAGCATTATGGTTTCATGAACTATACAAATATTTAAAATAAAATATATATTTCAAAAGAAAAAAAAAAGTGAAGGAACAGAATTATAACATTCCTTACTTCGAAGCTATATGTTCTTTTTCTGCCTATTGAGATGTCACATTAACTTTCTGTATATTAGTAGGTATGAGGTATTTTTGGGCCCATGTACACGTGTAATATACACTTTCGATGTTATCACAACATTCGCTTCTGCGTGGCTAGCACAAATACATGAGCCCTATTTTGAGGAATTAAAGGTGAGCAGCTCTCTTTCCGCACCGTTTTCACCTGCTTGCAGATCTGGGTTCAGCCCCCCCCCGCTCCCTCCCTGCCGCACACCGCCAAGCGCTGCGCTGCGGGTACGCGATGAAGCGCTGACGCGGACACGGCGGGTTTCGGGGAACGTCACTTGTGTGTTGAGAGCCCCATCCAGTGGCAAAGCCGCGCTGTAGCGCTGGAGACCTATATTTCGTGCAAAAAGCATGAAAACTGAGAAAACTCGAGTCTGCGAAATAGCTGCAGGGCGCACCGGACAGCTCGGGGTTACAGCTCTCATTCCAGATCGGACCCCACCAAAGGCAGTGAGTAATCAGTGAGGAAAGACTTGGACCTTTTTACTTTAAAAAAAAAAATAAAAAAAAGGAACCTACATATCAAGCTTGACCTACATTACAGCCTGATCTGTACATAAATTGGAAAACATGTATAAATATTTCTAATGGATAAGCCTGATGAAAATAGCTATCACTATATGAAAACACTTATTTGTTATACAGGAACACTTACTTCAATATTTAATAATTCAGTTTCCATCCAAGCCTACTTCAGGCCTTACCACCTGAAGGAGTTTATTATAAATGTTTAAGCAACCTGACATATAACTTAAGTCCAAATTTCAAATAATTTCCAAGCAAATTCTGCTCTTGACAATTAAGCCAATGGTGAATTCAATTAGGAATGGGTGTGCAGCTTTCTCATGAGGAATCCTCATTTCTACAGTGTCTGTTGGATTAAATGTTGACACCAGCAAATTACCTCTGGTAAACTATACGAATATTACTATAGTCTTGTTGGATTGCCATACTCCATTGCCTGCCACTATCTTGCTCTCCTCATTCACAGACCTCTTTGCCTGCTTATGCTGCAGTAATCATCAAAGGGGTACTACTTCCATCTTTCATCTTCATGAGAAAAGAATATTTGAATCTCAAATATAGCTTTGAAAATCTCAGCCTAACACTTCATAATCATTACATTCTCAAATGGTACAGCATCTAGTAGGCATTGCAAGTTAATTAGGAATGAGCAATGCCTTTCCCTGATTCCATCAAGCAGATTTTGGGGTGCCCTCTTCCAGATTTTCTTCATCTCCAAATTTATTTGTCTGCAGAAAGAACTTCTAAACAATGTTAGTGACCAACTTTGGTTATTTTTCTTCTGCATGTTACATAAAACTAATTTTCACTGTCCATGTTGCCTAATGCACAGTGAGGTTTAACCTAAAGAGTTCACAAATCTGTCCCATTTAAGAGCTAGTTGGGGAAAGAATATCCATTGAAGGTAATTTGTTTGCATACTGGCAGACCAAATACTGCGGCTAGCACTGTGCTTCTTGCAGTTACGTTGAGAGTGTAGCTCAGTGTATTCTTCCCGGCAGCAAAACGCTGTTGTACAGTCACAGAAGAGAGAGACAGAGGTGCACAGATAGAAATGAGCAGCTGGAACAGAGGGATATGGGGAAGGCAGGAATACTCGAGCTGGCTTTGCTGCTGGATAAAGGAGTGCTGCTGGAGCGTCCACTGACTGAAAGGCTGGTTCCTTGTCACATGGGTGCAGGCAAAGAGAATTCTCAAAGCAGCGAAGAGCATTCCCAAAGTATCTCTGGCACTATGTTTGGCTCTTGTGTGAGAGAACTCTGAGCCTGGAAATCAGGATTCAAGACGTGAGCTGGTCCTCTGCTTGAAGCTGCTTTTAGCATTGATAATCCTCCAGATGAATTCATACTCAACAGAAGCCTTATTAAAGTGAGCATAAGAGCAAATTTCACCCAAGTTATAATTCCATTTGTGGAAGGGAAAATTAAAGGCTATGACTTGTAAGGCAGTTGTATAGGCAGTATGAAAAAGCTCCTCATTCAACTTTCCTGGAAAATCTGATGTTTGAATAGAAACGAGAAACTGTCATGAAGTCAAACGAGACCAAGAGGGAGCTCTACATTGTTTTGTTTTTGTTTTTGTTTTTTTTTTAAACTCACTTATTTCAGTCTGCCTAGTGTCCCAAAAGCTCTGCAATTTACTCCAAAATCATTCAGGCATCTATGTAAGTATGCTGATACACTTTCACTGTGCCAAGCATCCTAACACAAACTTGGACCCCAAAGGTCTCAAAGATGAAGCTCTACTTAGTGTTAAGGAGTGGTTCAGACACTGGTTATGTGAGACAAGGCAGAAACGTTTCTTACAAGCAAGTGCTAGCCTTCAGGACAGGGAAGGAAGAAGTGCAGGGACTTTTTGGAAGGACGAAAGTACTGTTCTGTTCCTATCAAAGGGAAGATGGGGAAAGCTTGTTTACATCACAGAAGATATACATCAAAAACTTATTTAGCCTCTCTTACATCTTGTCCTAAAAACACTGCTGAACAATTTGTCAGTCACAAAACCTGTACTTTCATAAGATGGTACCAAAGTCTTAGTATGGAGCTCCAGGGTCATTTGGAGAGATTAATGCCCCTTAATTTTGTTTTTACAGTGCTAGCATTCACATAATCCGAGTTTAGATACCTAACAAGCCAAATAATGTTTCCCTTAACTCCCACTGCAGTGAGTGGAAGGCAAGTGATGGCAAGTGCTTGCATTAGGGTCTTGCTCTGAGCCACCCTCTGGAAGGGCCGCTCCTCTGTCACCGGCAACTGGGGCACCCAGTCAGCACCTAAAGTGAAGTGATGTGAAATGCCTCATGAAAAGACTGCAATTATGTCTTCCCACAGTGACTCTGCTTGTCTTACATGAATATTACAGCCTTTTAAAAAAGTACACCACCACCTCAAATTAGGAATGGCATATGAATTATGCTAAAAGGAGCACTACCAAATATTTCAACTTCCCTTGCACAGATTGTAGTATTAATAAAGGGATAAATTCAGCAGCTGCTTCACAGGAAATAGAAATGAACAATAGCTCAGCACTGCATGCTTTGCTTTTTAAGCCAACATGTACAGGGTCTGACAGAGCTATTTCAGAGAGCCGACTGAAAACTCTGAAAGAACGGTATTTCACCAGAAAATGTCAGCTCAACAAAATCTAAATTGTACATGAGAACAGAATGTTATTTTTAGACTATTGTCACAAAAGTTAATTACCAAACTGTCCTGGTTTTGGCTGGAATAGAGTTAATTTTCCTCCTAGTAGCCTGTATGGTGCTGTGTTTCGGATTTAGTATGAGAACAAAGTTGATAATACACTGATGTTTTAGTTGTTGCTAAGTAGTGCTTACACTAGTGAAGGACTTTTCAGCTTCTCATGCTCTGCCAGCGAGAAGCTGGGAGGGGGCACAGCCAGGACAGCCAACCCAAACTGGCCAAAGGGATATTACATACCATATGATGTCATGCTCAGTATATAAACTAGGAGTAGTTGGACGAGGAGTACCATGGCTTGGGGACTAGCTGGGCATTGGTCAGCAGGTGGTGAGCAATTGCTCTATGCATCACTTGTTTTGTATATCCTTTTATCATTATTATTATTATTATTATTTGTTGGGGGGGTTTTTGTCCTATTAAACTGTCTTTATCTCAACCCATGAGTTTTACCTTTTTTTTTCTGTTCTCTCCCCCATCCCACTGCGGGTGGGAGTGAGCGAATGGCTGCGTGGTTGTTTTAGCTGCCTGCATGGTTAAAGCACAACACAAACCTACCTAGGGAACTCAGATGTCTTAATGCTGTTGTTCTAATAGGTATCTTAAATTGTCCAAATCCCTGCTTGTTTTAGTTATTCTGTTCTTGGAAAACTACGACTTCTTATTTATTTATTTATTTACTTTTGATTTGAAGATGGAAGGATATTTCATCAGAGCTCCCTTTCAGGCAAAAACTTTTACATTTTAACAAGCTCCGCTACCTGTAACATTGCCTCTAATATACCATTCAAATCTACTAGAGATCTTATGTGGGAAGTTTAACTACGTAAAGGTCTCTTTTCCTTGCATGCTCAAGGACTTAGCATATTAGCACTTTCAAAGTGCAACAAATGTGTTCCGAATATCTTGAAATAAAACTGATGCACTTCATATTGAGGATATTTGCAGATATTGCAGTAAATAGGATGTAAATTCTAGTAGTCTTATGGCTCTGGCAATATGGTTTGGTTCTGCACTGAACTGACTTTTTTCAAAGTCAAGGCAAACACGCCTAATGTTCATGAGAAGTATGTACCTTAAACCTACTCCAGTGTTCCTTGCTGGTAAGTCTCTGGTGGATCTAGACTACTGCTGGTTTGGGTGCTGTGCCCATGCTGCCCTTAAAAACCAGCCACCTTCCCTTTATGTGCTGCCTATGGTAAAGGCCCGTATAAGTGGTGTTCACACAGAAGAGAGAAGGGAAATTTCTGCCAATGTTATACTCTCTTTTCCACTCCTAGAAGCTTCAAGTCCTTCTAGGAGTATTTATGAGAGTGCCTTAGATATCTGTCTGGTAGCATTTTGTCTTACCATGGAAACACAAGGGGCCATATAGCGCTTCTCCTTGATGGGCAAGGTATGGCAGGCAAAATAGTGAAACCCACGCTCAGGATGCTCTCGTGAAATGGAGGAGGCTCGAGTTCAGTGTATGTTCTGCCTGTTACAGACCACTTCAGTTCTTTGAGTGTGTGCTTACATCTTTCACAGTCATATCACCCAGGCCTTTGAAAAGTATAGTTGTTATCTGAAAATTACCCCAAAAAAGCTGAATGAGACACAAACAGTAGGTCCAGGAAACCTGCTTGGAGTAGTGGACATAAATGATCTGTTGGAAATGGACAACTTAATAACATTTTAAATACAATTTTCAGCCTCAAGGGGGGAAAAAATCCTGTAAGTTACATAAATCTAAAGGGAGTACTGCATTTGTGACAGTGTGGGCTTTTAAAATAGATACAGTGCAGTCAGGCCATAGCAAAACAAGGAGCCCCAAGTTGTAAGAGAAAGTGTTAATCTTGTGGGATGAAAAAGATATGTAATTCAATGGGCTGCTGATAACTGCAACTGTATCTTTCTGGTGTTCAGTCTCTTCCATTCAGGAAGAGAAGTGCTTTGACTCTGTCACTGTTTCTGCTGGCATCATCAGTGACAACGTGCTGGGACAGATGGGAACTCAGATGAGGACCTGTGATGGCATACATGCAGGTTCCAACACATGCTTGGTCCTGGCAGACAAAGGACTGAAACCCAGCAGCAGACCACAGGGTGCCCTGGCATACAAGTATAAACAAAGCCTCGAGAAACCTCAACTAGACCTATGATTAGGGCCAGTGTCTCTCCAAATTCCTTCACAGTGTTCATACAGATAAAATTACATCCATCTCCAAATTCAACGTGTGATAGATTAATTCCACAATATGCATCAAGAGAGGTCTTGCGTCTTTAGTATTCCTTGTGGTACTTTTCAGGGCCTTAGCTACAGCAGAAGTGGTACTTGGGACTGCTTGATACTTCCAAATGCTGGTAAAGCTTTCCCTTATTTCTCTCAATCTGTACAAAATGCATGTCCAGTTGCGCTTTGACAAGACCAAAATGGCCCTTGTCAGTATCTAAAGGCTAGATTTAAGAAAGCTTTATGCCGTGCACCTTCCAGCTTTTGTTAGATTTTTAAGTATGCTTTTTACTTTTGATAACGCAGAAAATCACAGAAGAAAACTATTTTTACTGGCTGTACTTCATAGACTTAAATGAATTTTGGTTTACTTGCACCTCTTTAAATTTTTTTTTATATCATGATAGAACCAAAATATCAGCTTTTTGTGAGCTGCCATTAGAAATCATTTGGAACCTAATTTTCTCCTTTTTACAGCAAAAGTTTATTTTGATTATGTTCCCTTCAACTTTCTCATTAAAAAGAATTACACACAAGAAATTGAATTATTAAAGAAAAATCTCCAATTTCATAAACAGTATTGTCATGACCAGCTGGCATTATTTGGCAACAACAACAACAACAAAGTAAAATTTTTCCATTCTTCTTCGCTAATGAATTATTTGCCCTTCAGCTGCCAAACTTTGCTGCATGTGTTAGTTCAGCTGTTGTCAAATGTTCTGTACTGGCATGTAAATATATTCTCTTGAGCAAATAAAGCTAATCTGATTGTTGATCTGAGAAGGTACGAGGCTGTCTTTCACCACAGTGTGGCTGTTTCATAAAGGTCAAAAAAAAAGAAGTGTGAGAATTCAGCAGTTTTTCTTTCAGCTCTATGAAGGCATTTAATCACCCAACATTTCAGGTTGCATCTGTTCTGCTTTTCCAACTTCTGTTTCCAGTCAGTCAGTGGCTGTGATTTGAAGACAGCATAGCTCTTTTTTGAGCTGCCATCTGCTGATAAGACCACAAGGCTCCTCTTAGGTTTACCAGTGTATTTACTACAGGTATAAGGAGTTTACAGTCCCAGTCTTGTAGCAGTTAGAACTAATAACAATTTTCACTGGCAAAATCAAGCACCAATTTTTGTTCTTTTTTGTTATACTCCTTGTCCTCTCTGCCACAAGAATCTCACAAATTCTTTGGTGTTTCACACAGCGTTTTCCATGTTTTGGCAGCTGTTTTTTAGGTTCTTTTTTGGTATGTTCTCATCAAATGACATCATGG
The DNA here is from genome assembly GCF_013368605.1 of Nyctibius grandis. NCBI lineage: Eukaryota > Metazoa > Chordata > Aves > Nyctibiiformes > Nyctibiidae > Nyctibius > Nyctibius grandis. The sequence continues at coordinate 29,960,595 of NC_090659.1, forward strand.
TCTCCTTTTCACTTTGTGTGCTGTTCTTGGCATGATGATGAACAGCAAATACTGGAGACACGTGCTGGTCATGCTCCCTGGGGCACGTTGTTTCCAGCACTCTCCCCAGCATCTCGCTGCATGCTATAGGGCCTTCTTGGTTACCACTTGCAACTGGAAGACCTCTCTCCTCCTTCTTCTTCTCCTGACCCTTATAAAATGATCTCTCCTTCTGCCCTGTGCAGCTTCTGAAGGAATCGGTTATGTGACTCTTGAATACTCTGGAGAACGCGCTGAGGACCCAGAAGACTTAAGGCATCCCAGTGGTTGGTTTATCACTGTCTTGGATAGTGGGTATCTTGTTGTTATCCAGTTACATTGAAATTTCTTTTATGTCAAGTCAGGCTAACATAAAATGCAAGCAATATAATTTATTTTCAACATCCAAAACAGACAACAGTTACAAATGTTTGTAAAAGGTGATGTTGCATAATCTACTTTCATTGACAATTAAAATAATAGGAAATGTCCTTCTCCTTTTTCACAGAATCATAGAATGGTTTGGGTTGGAAGGGACCTTAAAGATCATCTAGTTCCAACCCCTCTGCCATGGGCAGGGACACCTTCCACTAGACCAGATTGCTCAAAGCCTCATCCAACCTGGCATTGAACACTTCCAGGGAGGGGGCATCCACAACTTCTCTGGGTAAAATGTTCCAGTGTCTCACCACCCACACAGTAAAGAATTTATTTCTAACGTCTAAATCTACCCTCTTGCAGTTTAAAACCATTACCCCTTGCCTATCACTACACGCCCTTGAAAAAGTCCCTCTCCAGCTTTCCTGTAGGCCCCCTTCAGGTACTGGAAGGCTGCTATAAGCTCTCCCCAGAGCCTTCTCTTCTCCAGGCTGAACAACCTCAACTCTCTCAGCCTCTCTTCGTAGGAGAGGTGCTCCAGCCCTCTGATCACCTTCGTGGCCCTCCTCTGGGCTCATTGCAACAGCTCCATGTCCTTCTTATGTTGAAGGCCCCAAAGCTGGATGCAGTTCTCCCGGTGGGGTCCCACGAGAGCAGAGTAGAGGAGGAGAATCACCTCCCTCAACCTGCTGGTCTTGCTTCTTTTGATGCAGCCCAGCATATGATTGTCTTTCTGGGCTGCAAGTGCACATTGTTGGCTCATGTTGAGCTTCTCATCAACCATCACCCCCAAGTCCTTCTCCTCAGGGCTGCTCTCAATCCATTCTCCATCCAGCCTGTATTTGTGCTTGAGATTACCCTGACCCACATGCAGGACCTTGCACTTGGCCTTGTTGAACTTCATGCGCACAGGCCCACCTCTCAAGCCTGTCGAGGTCCCTCTGGATGGCATCCCTTCCTTCCAGCATGTCAACCACACCACACAGCTTGGTGTTGTCGGCAAACTTGCTGAGGACGCACTCAAACCCACTGTCCATGTTGCCAACAAAGATGTTAAACAGCGCCAGTCCCAATACCCTGAGGTACGCCACTTGTCACTGGTCTCCACTTGGACATTGAGCTGTTCACTGTAACTCTTTGAGTGTGACCATCCAGTCAATCCCTTATCCACTGAGTGGTCCATCTGTCAAGTCCATGTCTCTCCAATTTAGAGACAAGGATGTTGTGCAGGACAGTATCAAATGCTTTGCACAAGTCCAGGTAGATGACCTCAGTCACTCTTCCCCTATCCACCAGTGCTGTAGCCCCGTCATAGAAGGCCACTAAATTTGTCAGGCACAATTTGCCCTTAGTGGATCCATGTTGGCTGTCACCAATCACCTCCTTATTTTCCATGTGCCTTAGCATAGTTTCCAGGAGGATCCGCTCCGTGATCTTGCTGGGCACAGAGGTGAGACTGACAGACCTCTGGTTCCCTGGGTCTTCCTTTTTTCCCTTTTAAAAAATGGAGGTTATGTTTCCCCTTTTCTAGTCAGTGGGAATTTCACCAGACTGCCACAACTTGCCAGTGAAGACTGAGGCAAAAATAGTCATTGAGTATCTCAGCCGTCTCCATATCCTGGGTAACCAGGTCTCCCGTTTCCCTCTGGAGAGGGTCCACATTTTCCCTAGTCGTCCTTTTATCACCAACATACCTATAGGAGCTTTTCTTGTTGCCCTTGACATCCCTGGTCAGATTTAATTCTATCAGGGCTTTGGCTTTCCTGGCCTGATCCCTGGCTGCTCGAACAATTTCTCTGTATTCCTCCCAGTCTACCTGCCCTTGCTTCCATCCTCTGCAGGCTTCCTTTTTGTGTCTGAGTTTGTCCAGGAGCTCCTTGTTCATCCATGCAGGCCTCCTGGCATTTTTGTCTGCCTCCCTCTTTGTTGGGATGCATCACTCCTAAGCCTGGAGGAGGCGATCCTTGAATATTAAACAGCTTTCTTGGGCCCCTCTTCCCTCTAGGGCTTTATCCCATGGTACTCTACCAAGCAGGTCCTTGAGGAGGCCAGTCTGCTCTCCTGAAGGCCAGGGTAGTGAGCTTGCTGTACACCCTCCTCGCTGCCCTAAGAATCTTGAACTCCACCATTTCATGGTTGCTGCAGCCAAGGCTGCCCTTGAGCTTCGCATCCCCCGCCAGCCCCTCCTTGTTGGTGAGAACAAGGTCCAGCATGGCACCTCTCCATGTCAGCCCCTCCATCACTTGGAGAAGGAAGTTATCATCCATGCATTCCAAGAATCTTGTGCATTGCTTGTGCCCTGCTGTGTTGTCCCTCCAACAGATATTGTGGTGATTGAAGTCCCCCATGAGGACCAGGGCTTGTGAATGTGAGGCTATACCTATCTGTCTGTAGACACTATAATGTCTCCTGTCCCTGCCCTCCCTTTAATCCTGACCCATAAGCTCTCAGTCAGCTCCTCATCCACCCCCAGGCAGAGCTCCATGCACTCCAGCTGGTCATTGACATAGAGGGCGACACCCCCTCCTCTTCTCCCCTGCCTGTCCTTCCTAAAAAGCCTGTATCCCTCCATTCCAACACTCCAGTCATAGGAGCCACATCTCCAAGATGCCAATAAGATCATAGCCCTGCAGACATGCACACATCTCTAGCTCCTCTTGTTTATTCCCCATGCATTTGCATAGAGGCATTTCAGTCAGGCCCCTGACGAAGCTGACTTACTGGCTGAATGTTTTTAGACAACTTACTTGTTAGTCACACAAGGGACTGTATCTTTTGGCAGCTATTATAGAATGCCTGTCCATGGTGGAGCTTTTATAGATGGATTTCATTTTTCACCTTGAGATGTATTTATTTTTCTCATGGAGGAGATAAAGTTATCATACTCCTTAATATAAAAAGAAGTGTCATTTTGCTTTGGTAGTACCAGTATTTCCCTGTTAGACTGTTCCCTGTGTTTCTCTTGTGTTTGCCTCCCTGTTACAGTGAGAGAGAAAAACTATCTCTCCTCTTCCCTCTTTGGTGAGCATTTCTCAGTGTGAAGAGTCTCAGGGTTTGGTATTCATGGTGAAACTCTGAATCCTGTAGTTCACAAAACCCAGTACAAACATATAAATGGGAGAGCTCATTGCTAGCTTTTGACTGAAATGAGACACGGTGGTAATTAGCCTCTTCAAGGAGTTTCAGACTGAGGGAAGCTTTTCCTTCGAGCCCTCTGGAAATACCTCTTCAAACATTTATGTAGATAGATTTTCAGTGACTAATTGGACACACAGTTATGCTGAGACCATAATAATTAGGACAGTCCTTAAAGCTTCACACTCAAAGAAAACAGTACGTTTTGGGGATTCAGTAAGTCAAATAACCGAGTAACATTTTGTAAGGTTGACTGAGGTAAAAGTGAGTTGATTACAAGGAAAACGGTTTGGTACTGCCCTCCTTTATTTTAAAAGAATAGGCACAATGATTAAACGGTGCAAGTTCTGCTTTGAAAACAAAGGTGTCAATACTCTTTGTGCATGGGTATGCAGGGTAGATACCCACTACGTGCTGAAAACTCATATAAAACACACTGAATACATACGTGAAGGTGGCAGAGAATGAATGAGGCCAACTGAGGAATGGAAGGGGAAGTTGCATTTCCCTGCATGTGTGTTAGACTTAGCATGGCTGCACTATGGAAGAAATCATCGTGTGCTGTGTGAAACAGGGCTGCAGAGGACATGACTAGCATTGTCAGCAAGGTGCAATGTACACATTTGTACTCTACTAGGGGTTTTGTTGTTGCAAATGTGAACAGTTCTACAACTACCTTACTAATTTCTATTCAATTAATTTAGTTTTTTACGCACTTGCAAAAGAGAGCTTGCCCTCTCTGTGCTGCATCTGTTACAAGAGCGCTTGCAGTTGTCAGGAAATCTATGTTTCTGCCCATCCTGGTGGCAATAGTTTGTTCAGGAAATGAATTCGCTCTTAGCCATTGAACAGCATTTGTTGGTATGGTCTAGTGAACATGAAAAAAATAACACAGAAGCCTATTCAGATTGTTTGCGGTCTCTTTCTTCCTCCATAGCAATGCCTCTAAATACCTGTTTGTTGCCTTTATTTCCTACTGGTCAACACCAGAGTTGTTCAACAGATAATTATTTTTTTCCTCTCCTCAACCTTCTTTTCAATAAAATACTTCTTGTGAAGAGCAATAGGCTGATAAACTGTTGTTAGACCCAACCATTAAGAAGAAATATGCATGTATTTAGGTTTTGTGTGTAGATATAACTGAATGGTTATTAAGGGGTGCTGGTCCCCCAACCACAAGCTCTTAAAAATCAAGGGACAACAAAGAAGAGGCAAGCATTAAGTAACTTTTATCAGAGGGGTATGGGAAGTTATCAGACAGGGAATGCATAGGTGTGCAGTCTGAGTCTTAGAGAGGAAAGCTTCACGTATGTGAGCTATAAGAAGATCGGGTGGAGTGATACTGATAAGGAGAGTAAGGAAATAAAATGAGAAGATGGCCATTATTCAGATGTTAGTGGCTTGATGTGAGAAATGAGTGACAGTTAAAATGACTTATTTCTGTCAGACACATTCTGACTCATGATCATGAAGATGACTCTGGCAGTGCCATAACTCCGCAGAGAGGGCTCAGAGCACGTGCATGCTGCGTGCCTGCGGCTTCCAGCACGCACACGCAGGTTCTCTGCAGCACTATGAAGGAGGAAACTCACACTATCGTTAAGGCCAGGACAAGGACTGTGAATCACTTGCGTCCCACTGTAACCTTGTATGATTTTCTGCTTGCATTTTTAAGGACTTCATTGCTAGTTTAGAGCATTTTGTGTCCCATGTGCATAATTTCTCTAGAAGTGAAGGAGGAAAAGAATCTTCACTAGAAAGAGAATTACATTCTTGTCAAAGAGGAAAAGGTGGTGCATTTTTTTTCCACTGCAATCAAGTCTGCTATATTAAATTACGTAGAGGGGAAGAGGAAAAGAAAGAAAAGACTGAAACTGAGTGTAAATATTGTATTCTTAAAAGTAAATCTAAAATTCAAGTAATAAACACTTTAATACACTATATTGCATATTATTATTTGATGCCTGTTTTGGGAAAACAGTCCAAAACAAAACACGTTTCTAGCTTGCAGTGTTCCCAGTGATTATTTTTCAGGGCATAAAGCTCTCATGTTTACTATGCACCCTCAAGCTTAAGCATAGATGTCATATCAAGTGTTGCCTTTGCTAGTTCAGTAGGCCTGAGAGATGCTCTATGAATGCCATTATGTTGTCAGGCTGAGATTAAATGGCAACTTTTCAAAATAAGCCTTGATGCGATATCACTAGAAACTGTGATAAAGACATAAGACAAAAAGAAAGTTGCCACATTCCTGTCATTAAACGTACATACAAACTTGTTTAAAACTTTCAGTTACATGTAATTTGTTACTAAATGTCAACAAAGATTTATCATTAACTGTATTGATTCAAGGCAAAAGTTTTACATATGCAGACAGATATCGTGGGTCTCAGAAATAGTCTACAACACACGTACTATCTTTGAGGTGCAAATATAAGTTCACCAGTGAAGAAGGTGGTTTAAAGCTGTAAGAAAGATTGATTTTGCAATAGTACCCTTGTACGGTCATAGATGAGCAGGACTTAACAATAAATGAAAGACAAACGAAGTAAAGAGCTAGGCTGGAGTTTACCATCCTTAATCCATCCCTCTCAAAACAGACACTGAACGGTGTCTATGCTGCAGTTACACATCTGGTACCATCTAAAGAGTAATTCAGAGTAGAGTCTTCTCAGCTTAAATATAAAATGATACATTAAAAGAATAAAGACTTTTGACCAAAAAGTATACTAAACTTTACTTCTTAATAATGTTCTGCACTTCTTCAGCTTACAAAAATATTAATAGAGTACAGTGAATCCATTCTTCCATGATTACTTCTATATTTTTCCCAATGCTGTTGAAATATTGTGTTTTGGCTTGCTTTTGAAGATAATAAGAATAAAAGCATTTTGGTCAAAATAGCCTTTACTTTCAACACGTTTCACAGAGTATTAGTTAAAACTCAGTGTTCCTTTTGGTTTCTTGGAAGTGAAACGTTTCAATCAACCTAAAATTATTTTATTTTGGCTTTTTAAAAGCTGTGGGTGAGTTCTTCAGATAGCTTCAGAATTGGAGGGCTTTCTTGGTATTGGAGCAAAAACAAATGTGAAAAACTTAAAATCCTTTTCATGGAAGAATTTCAATTACCTTCACAATCTCTGCTTTTCATATAAGGCAGGTCCCTGTGATTTTTAAAAGGGAAATTCCTTTTGCTAGTATTTATGCTTGCACCCCTCTCAAAAAAAGAAAAAGCCCAATTCCCTAAAAACTACAAATACCCTAAGTATCAGAGCAGAAGGTTGCTCAGCTCTACAGGCTGCAGGAGCATAGAGGCTGCTATGCTGAAGACACCAGGGAGGAATGCAAGGTGCAGCAGTGGTGGCCAGCTGGCTTTGAAATACCTGGGAAGGCTTTAAATGAAGACAATGATCTTGAACATCTCATGTCTTCTAGGTAGAAATATATGCATTTTTGAAAGGAGGAAAAAAAAATTTATCAGCAAAATACACTTTTTCATGCAATGACTGTCAGGCTGATCCAATGAAACCTTCCCTCTCCACCCCTCTTTGCTCCCATAGGGAGAGGAATGTAATTTTCATTTAGTTGCCTTTATAACCTTAGAGCTGGCATCCATTTGAAACAACTTTTTCTTGTGATTATCTAAGGAGCAGGAGAATAGTATGTTTCAGGGATTGGCTGTCTGCTGCATGTTGAGACCACTACTCACTGGTAAAGCAGAACTTAAACAGAATATTTGTTAATGCAAAAGAATGGACCTTTTCTACAAAAATTTACATATTGAATAAAGCTGTATAAAACTATTGGCTACGTTACTCAACGAAGATATGTTGGCAATCAGTCTGATTTTCAGGCTAAAAAACCTACCAAGAAAGGAGTACAGAAACAGTTTTGCCTTCCAATATAGTTTACAAGCAGACTTTTATGTTGCCTTGGTTTGAGTTCCGTACGCATGTATGTGTATACGTAACCTGAGCTGCCTGATAAGCCTTAGTATTTTGGTAATATAATTGCCTCACTGAGTATATTTTGCCATGTTTTGCAAAATGTATGTTATCATTTTTAAGAAAAAGAGCACCTAGCCTGTTCTCAGAAAAGAGTGTATCTTATTTGAAAAATAAAAGAAAAAAGAAAAAAAAAGTGTATTCCAACCAGAAAGGTAATGCAAGTAGAGAGTGAAGAGAAGAATTTAATCAAGAGCTAAGGAATAGGTGTTCAACATGTACTGATTAAGAAATAAGTACATCAGCTGCAGCTAACAGTCGTATTTGTTGGGGCTGGTTTTGCATCCACTAGTCTCCCATCAAATAAGTGTGTCTTTAGGAAAGGAATAGAAAAGAAAGAAAGAGATTTCAAATGCCATTTCATAAATAAATATCAAAGGCAATAAAGGGGCATGCATTTTCATGTATTGGCAATTACTTAGAGCTGGAAGCTTAAACCAATGTGTGGGTGCTGTATGTAGGAACCCAGCCTGAAACGTAAGTTGGGGAATCCATATGTGTTTGCTCTGTATTAAAAATCACTTGATCTAGGGACAAATTGTACATTACTTTAAAATAGCTCAGTGAGCATTTGGTGGCCAAACGTTAAAAGACACTCTGGGCAGACTTCACTTAGCATCTTAATGTTAGATAGACTCAGTGTTCATTTGGCCTTTGGACTTCCAAATAGAAATCTGAACAGAAGTGGGACAAAGGAAGGTGACTACCCCCTGAATCAAGCGTGAGACTCTCCTCTGCCTTACCATGGCTTCCTGCAGGCAGTTTTCATATTCTGGTTCTTCTTAAATGGAGCAAGTATCCTCCAGTGCAGCCCAGTCCCACCTATGACCACAGTCTGAGAGGCCATGGTGGTGCTCAAGCATCACTCAAGTTCAGCTGTCAGTAAGGACCTCTGAATTTCCACAGCAATATTTGTGAAACTGCTTCCTTTTCTCCCTGGCCCAGGTCTGAAGCTCAGAGGCTCTCAAATTTGTTATTTCTCAGGCTCCCTGCTCTTCACTAAAACTCAAAGAGAGATGGAGACATGAAAGCCCTAGAAACCTTGGCGCCTGGAACTGTTGGCTCAGTGTTGCTGAAAAATATGTTTTATGTTTGTTAAACACAGATCTTTGGACTTTCCCTTTCACAGGAGCTGTAAACATTCTATAATTTGTCCCAAAACAAACAAACAAAAAAAGAAGTGCTGTGGAAGGAATTTGATGTTAACTACATACCTTTCTCCTCACAATTAATTAGGAGGAGGGAAACAGCATGTCGTTACCCTGGATGGTACCTTCTAGCCGTCTGTTTCTCTGCTGTAGCTAGCGTGTAGGATGTGAATATATCTAGCTCTACCTCTTCTGACCCAAACCAATAGCCAAAATTCTGTTCTTGTACAGTTTCCATTAGGAAGATAAATTGATGAGAGGCCTCTTTGATACAGTCCTCCTATCTGTTACAGGGAACATACATATGACCACTTTTTGCCACCTCAATGTAGAAGTTAGAATGAAAGGGGGAAGAAGAAACAAAACCGGAAGTTTCTTTTTCCCCATTACAAGCTACTCTCCACGTTAATAAAAATGTTTTTTTACAATCTTCTTTCTTGGCTTTCTGGCCATGTTCATGTCTTTCTCACTGCTCTTTCTGGTTCAGTCCCCGGCTGGCTGGTGCTTAGCCGCCATGAAGTCAAAGGCCTGCCCTGGTGGTTTTTAATAGGCTCCTGGGAAATCCATTAAATTGCATGGACAAAAAATAGCTTCAAGAAGCCCAATTAAATGGTGGCTTTCTGTTGATCTAGCCACAACGAAGAGGGCTTCTAGCTGTTCTTTTATTTAGGTAGACGTAACTGAAAACAGTTTCCCACAGCATCCTCCTAGACAAACTGGCTGCCCGGGGCTTGTATGGGTGGACTCTTCGATGGGTTAAAAACTGGCTGGATGGCTGAGCCCAGAGAGTGGTGGTGAATGGGGCAAAGTCCAACTGGTGGCCGGTCACTAGCGGTGTCCCCCAGGGCTCAGTTCTGGGGCCGGTGCTGTTCAATATCTTTATAGATGATCTAGACGTAGGGATTGAGTGTACCCTCAATAAATTTGCAGATGACACCAAGCTGGGTGGGAGTGTCGATCTGCTGGAGGGTAGGAAGGCCCTACAGAGGGATCTGGACAGGTTAGATAGATAGGCTGAGACCAACGGCATGAGGTTCAACAAGAAGAAGTGCCGGGTCTTACACTTCGGCCACAACAACCCCATGCAACGCTACAGGCTGGGGGAAGGGTCGTTAGAGAGCGGCCCGGCGGAAAGAGACCTGGGGGTGCTGATCGACAGCCGGCTAAACATGAGCCAGCAGTGTGCCCAGGTGGCCAAGAAGGCCAATGGCATCCTGGCCTCTATTAGGAATAGTGTAGCCAGCCGGTCTAGGGAAGTGATCGTCCCTCTCTACTCGGCACTGGTGAGGCCGCACTTTGAATACTGTGTCCAGTTCTGGGCCCCGCACTTCAAGAGAGATGTTGCGGTGTTGAAGCGAGTCCAGAGGAGGGCGACCAAGCTGGTGAAGGGTCTGGAGGGTATGACCTATGAGGAATGGCTGAGGGAGTTGGGGTTGTTTAGCCTGGAGAAGAGGAGGCTCAGAGGTGACCTTATTGCAGTCTACAACTACCTGAAGGGAGGTTGTAGTGGAGTGAGAGTCGGCCTCTTCTCCCAGGAAACTAGCAATAGGACAAGAGGACATAGCCTCAAGCTTTTCCAGGGGAGGTTCAGGTTGGACATTAGGAAGAATTTCTTCTCAGAGAGGGTTATTAGACATTGGAATGGGCTGCCCAGGGAGGTGGTGGAGTCACCATCTCTGGATGTGTTTAAGGAAAGACTGGACATGGCACTTAGTGCCATGGTCTAGTTGACAGGATGGTGTCAGGGCAACGGTTGGACTCAATGATCCCAGAGGTCTCTTCCAACCTGGTTGATTCTGTGAATCTGTGATTCAGCCATCATTGACATATGGAAGTGATTTCTGTGATTCTGTGACCAAAAAAATCAGCCAAGTAGTAAGGTTTGTGTTTTAACCTGTCTGCTAACTGCAGGACATTTTCATGATAGTGTGTAAAAAAAAGACTCTATTCCTCCCTTGACAAAAAGCATATAATATCAATCCTATGCTTTAAATGCAGCTCTGTAGACAGGACCTTCTTTTGATAAAAGGCTATTTTAGCTTGCCACAAAATCTTTGCATACATCACCATTTGAGGTGCTGTTAAATATTAAACCTCACAAATTTATTCAGGTAGTAAATTAACATTTATTTATGCCTCCAAAGATAAAAGACTGAATTCCCTTTTAAAATGAAGAAGGTTAGATAAAGAGGTAAATCACTACTGATAGTTTCTGACTTGAATGTGGGTTTTTTTTCCCAATTAATATCTTTAAAAGCCAAGGATCTAAATTTTAGTATTTCATGTTAGAGGTGAGCACAAGCACTGAAGAAACAAGAGCAAGTCCGAAACCTGCTTCGCTGTCAATGAAGCTGTAGTGATTAATCTCATATTCTCAGAATTCTGTTATGAAACCACAACTTGATTGCCTCCACCATTTTTTTTATGGAGTTATCAGATCTGTATGCATCACAAATGATTGCTGTGCTGGACCTTTGATCAACCCTTATTCATCCAAAGCACGCAGAGAAAATCAGAGGAAAGAGGTAACGTTGCTGTAGAAACTGCTACCTATAAGCAACTGTTTGCCACTTTATTGAGTGGCATTTGTCCCTCTAAGTCAAGCTATTTCAGAAGAAAACAGGAGAAATCTGTCAGGTAGTGCAGCAACATGAAACTGAAAATTAATTACTTTGCATCAGAGGCTATTCTCAACCAAACTGTAACAAGACAGGGCCAAGTCCCTGCATCTCAGAACTCTGCTGCCTGTTCAGATGCTCTGATTGACTCATTAAGTCTGACCACACAGGGCTTGTCTTAAATTCCAGAGATACCTTAGTGAATGAACCTGAGTGATGCTCCTCTCTCAAAACATGATGAAGGGCAATGCTCTCACCACCAGTGCTCACTGCTTAGCATTGCATCAAGCTGCAGACAGAATGGCAAAGTGTTCAGCTGCTGAAGAAATGCTCATAATTCAAAAAAGACATTCCTTATCGTCTCCAGGAAAAGACAGATGCTTAGATGAAAGCGTTGCATAGGTTACATACTTGACTATGCCTAGACACAGCTAGATGGGATGCCTTACTAGGAAATTTGCTTAGAGTAGACCTAGCTTAAAATATAACTCATCGGAGATACAACACTGATTCCCTACAGGCTGTTGAAGTAAGATGGAAATCTCTCGTGTCTGTAAAGTGATACCAAAGATTGGCTACTGTTCCAGTCACTAAAAAGACCATGCAAACATTTAGAAAGAAACAGCAGCTGAAGATGAATTTTGACCAGGACTAGATTCTTACTTTTATTTGCAAGACAGAGAGAGCAGGAATGTGAGTGGAGTTGCACCACACCACAGGGAGTTTAAGGAAGCATCCTACTGTGGCAGACTCCTCCCTCCCCTTACAGAGAAATGTGGGTAATGCTGTGCTATGCTTCCTTGAGTTGAGCTGGGTTGGTCATAAGCTAGCTCTGACTGCTTCTGCAGAGAGAGAGATAGAACTTTTCTCCATCCTTATTTCTCAGCAATGTTTGGGCGAGTTATTGGCATGCCAGGTTTCCTACTGAACACTCCTACTATTCTTTCCTGAGTGTTTGGAAAGTAACTGCTTGCTAGCCCTAGCTGAAGGCTCGTGTTTTCTCTCTTCCTTTTTTTTTTTTCCCCCAAAAGAATCCCTATTGGGAGTTCAAGTTTGGTGAGGATGTACCTATCCAAATTGAAATAATTCTTTTACACCTTCTGATCTGGCAGATCTCAAAATCCTTTCCACAGCACAGAAGACACTTTAAGGAATTGCATCCAAGTTTGTTAATGTTTTAATTTTCCATCCATTATCACCTTGCTGCAGTGCAAAACATCAGGGAAGACACAGTCCCTTCTCCAAGGTTTCTAACATGGACAGGTATGTGACAGACTGGGCATCCAACACCAGTCTTCCAGAAAGTGATACAAGCGGTCTTTCTTCATGGATTGTGAAATGCTAAGCAGATATAGTCCTCTTTTCTGGAGGCAAAGGTGAAAGATGTTGTTATTGATAAAAGATAAGTTGTTATGGATCATCTGCTACATTGATGTTGACCGAACAGAAACTTCAGACATTGCAACAGCCACTGTTTCTGTAATTCACCTCTCCCATGCTGCCATCATGTGTGGATCTCCGTTCCCCAGTGTGTCACAGTTTGAATATTTACGTTCCTGAGCTCCATGTTGGTATATTTAAAGTGGAATCAAGCTGAAAGTTCCTTTAACTATGTATTAAACACATGAAATAATTGATAGTGTTATAGATATATGCAGATACATAATAGTGGTATAGTGTATAACGAAGCATGGTATATTTCCTTTGTAGCATGTAAAACAATCTTGCCTGTGAATTTTGTAAACCACTACCATCTCAAGTCATCTAATTTACTTCGTTTTCTTCTGTCTACAACATAGCTGCTTACATCCCACACGATGTGGGTAGGGTACCTATTTCTGCTCATTCAGGCTTGGAGTTGAGGCAGTATCTTTCATTTTTCTGAACAAATGAGATAACGTAAATGCAAATGATAGAGTCAACTACCCAGCTGGGCCTGTGAGCATCATTAAAGCATCCTATGGCTTTGATAGTTGTGTACTGATGTGTATTGTACATATGCTGATATGAGGTTTTGGTCTGATTGATAAACTTGCAAAAATCAATAGATTTTTTTTCTTTTGAAGTTCCCAGGCTACTAAAAGCATATTGCTTTAACAGTATTCTGCTGGCACTTTAGAATAACTTTTTGATTTTTAATGATATAGATTTTATCATATGCTTTCAGGCAGCTAGCAATAGGTGGGCGTTAATGTTTGTATTCAAATGATTAAAGAAAAGTTCTGTCTCATATTGCTTGTTTATCTTAATGAGGATGATGTTGTATTAGCTGGTGGCTTTAAGGAGAATAACGAGGAACATGGCATGGTGCAGGAAAATCATAGGACTCTTTTAAGAAACTGCTCATCAAAAAACCCCAGGAAAACAGTATTCTGGAAGAGAGAAGCAAGCTTTTTGCAGCAGGAGAAAAAAGCATGCCAGTGTCCCTTGAAAGAGAATGGACATTATATTTTTTATGAGGACAAGGGAAAATATAGATGCATGTCCAGATATGCATGTATTTTATTAAACACAGAAACATGATTTTTTTCTAAATTGCTGAGCATTTGGAGGTGAAAAAGTTTAGAGCTTCTTGGAGTCTGCTCATGCAACCCAACAGGCTGACAGACTGCATGTTATCTCACAGCACCCTCATTCAATATCCTGAGCTAGCAATATATTAACAAGCACATGGGGTGAGATTTTTCATTTCTTAAAATGACAGTGTTATGTACTCCTCTCTCTGCTCAGTTCACAAGGGATATCATTCTGCAATGGTCCTGCATATGCAACTTTACACTTTAGTAAAAGTTGTAGAAATTGTTGCTTTTAGCCTGCAAGTACCCTGGCTCTGTTCCCAGTATCTGGCAATATGGTGGCTGTAACATCTCCACTTATCTCAGTTTCATGACCTCTTTAGACATGGAAATGTTTTGTCAGATATCACTTTTCTTTGGAAAGAGTTTCTAGGGAGAATCAGATGCAAACAAGTACAAAGTCAGACTGCTGAGAAGGGGCAAACGCAAAAAAAAAGAGCATGCATTACTTCAAAAGTACATTGGCAACACACTATCCCAGTAAGTCTAATATGTTGACAGATAGAAAACCCTTCTCAGTTAACAGACAACTGAACAGTTATTTTTCAAAAACTGACAAACTACTGAACTGCATGATGTTCTGCAAGAAAAAACAGCACTTATCCTAAGGATAATGAGTGAAAAAGTGGCTGTAAGTGAACAGAGTTTGACAGACTGTGGGAGAATAAAACTGAGGTAAAAAGGGAAATTTCTGGATCACAACTCCTTTAAGATACAAGAGGTAAATATGATGCTGAAGCAATACATCAAACATTCAGGACACCCAACTCAGTCCAGAATATTGCATTTTTTGAGTCCTGATGGGAAAACAGGTTTTGTTGAGTATTCTGAAAGATTTTTTTTATAGCAGTAATTAGCTTAAAAATAAAAGCATCATTTCTGCATCTGAATTTATTGACTTCTGAGGCTCAATGCTGAAACCCACAGCATCACACTGTCAAGGAGCTGGCCAGTAGAACAAAAAGTTTTTGGCTTCTGGCATGATAGATTATGTCTATAGAAGTAGCTATTAGCTAATGACTTATACAGCAAAACAGTATTTTATTATACAGTTTTTCATATCTGTCCTAGCTACAAGACCAGTTCAGTTTCTAGCCTTTGTGAAAGCATTTAGGAGTACTTTCTCTATCAGCCAAGTCAATATGAAAAGTCTTGCATCCCTGCCTGAGGCACTGCCTCTCTTTCTTGGGCAATCCTGGAAAATGAGTCAGAGAAAAGGTCCAGGTTTAAAATAACAATAAACAAAAACCAGCTGCTGTTTTTTTAAATGTGCTTTCCATGAAAGAAAGTCCATCAGAGAAACAGTGGCAACACAGTATTTTTTATACCAAGAGATATGGAAAAGATATACCTGGTAAAACTAAGGGAAAAGCACCCTCTAGTAACTCCTTTAACAGCAATCTATTGAAGTGCTTTTTGAATCCAGAGAGTGTCTCTTGCATCCAGACCTGATGGTGTTAATGCCCAAAAACTAGAATACTGTGTAGTATCAACAGCAAGACTCATGATGTGGCAGCACACATTTCCATGTGAGATCATCATAATTCTCCCATCAGATGCCTATGATGTCCAGTCGGAAGGTTAATGCGCTGGTGTATTTTAAGTTGAGAAGGACAAAAAAGATGGGCACATGAAGGAAAAGAAATATGTGGCAAAAAAAAACCAAACCCAGACTTGACTGATAAACAATAATCTTTCCAGTGTAAATGAGTTTGAAATAAACTACTGAAATCTTATGCTGGAGGCATTGAAAATTGAAAAGTGTGGCTCAAAACATCACCCTTTTATGGCTATTTCTCCTAGTTTGTGTTTAAAATGTTCTCAATCACATTTTTATTAAAATCATTTTTTTAACAAGATTTTTGCAAGTGAAAATTCCACACCAAGACTCTTAACAGCTCTGTCAGTTCAATGCTACCTTGAGAGCTTGGCACTTTTGACGATAAGGATGAATATGAAAACAGGGTCCTCACTATGGGCTACTGCCTCTTTGTGAGATTTGTGAGTTTGAGAAGGGTTCCTAAGAGCATTAGAGATATGTGAAAGAAGAAAGACAGGGGATTAGCCGGAGAGAATGCAAGGCTAAGGTTTGTCAAGAAATGAAGCAGATGACTCTCGAGAAGACTGCGGAGCTGGGTATAATTCTGACAGAGAAGGGCAGAAACAGGAGTTTAAGAAGTGAGTTACTATTTCCTCCCTCCCAGTCCAGTTGATAAACCAAAAAAATGAGCAGCTTTAAAATTAAAGTATGCTGCCAAGAACCTGAACTGGGAACAACTTGTAGGCTTTATACAAATCTTCTTAAGACCTTAGCAGAGAGTAGAACTTAAAAGGTTGGAATTATTATATATGAGATTTTTTTTTTCCACTGCTTGGATCCTGAGCTGCCTCAGGCACAGAAAACTTAACTGTTCAAGGAGAATATCAGGCAGGTGGAAAGCTATGAAATTGATCCAGTATCCATTAAAAAACAAGTTCAACACACTTGAAGTAATGAATATGCCTTAATTTTTAGTGAGTTAAGATGTTTATTAGTTCATGAGTTAGGCATTTGTCTACTATATCTTGTTTTTGGCTGTTCTACTACTACTACTACAGCAATTCTATGATGGCACAATCAAAGGCAGAAAGTTGTGAGAAAGAAGAGTTCTTTGGTATGAAAACAGCAAATTCAGTGTGAAACTCAAAAACATTTCTAGCATAATTACCTTAAAATAATTCTTGCTCCTTGACATTAGAAAGGTAAGCTGTGCTCTGATAGACCCACTTATGGTAAAGGAATATACACGCCATTATAGACACAAGGTAAAGCAGCCCCCATCTACCCTAACACCTCCCAGCAGTATGCCCAGAAACCACCACCCCCACTCACAGCACTGCTGGCTCAAAGCATATTAAATGGAAACAGAATTTAGCCCACATTCAATAACGAATTTTACAATGAATATCACCTGTGTATTTTCCAAAAATGTAGCTGTTGTTTTTATTTAAAAAAATCATGCATATCTCTGCGTATGTATGAAAAAGAGAGAGAGGATGAACTACTTTCTGTCATTAAGAAAACCTCCAAGTTAAAGAATGGTTGCTTGTATCCCCAAAGTCTTGTCCTATTTAAAATTTGACTCCTGGATATTTAACTTTGGAAAAGGCACTGGACAATGCTGGTTGATGTTTGGGAGCTTATGAGAGCAACTGTTTCCTGCCTCAACCTGCAAAAGCATGTTCTGAACCTTACTGAGGTGAAGATATTACTTGTTTTTTTCAGGGGACTCATCAGCGTCAGAAGAAGGGGTAGAAAAGGGCTCTGGCTTTGCAGGGCTCTTCTGACCCCTCCCTCTAGCTCCAAGTTGTCTCAGACTTCAAGTGAATAGATTAATCTCTAGACAAAAATGTAATGAAGTCTGCCAAATCATTAAGATTCATAGAAGTAACATTCCCTTATACCGAAGTAATGATAGCGTTTTCTATAAGCCTAGCTGTTGAACAGGCAGCCCCAAGCACATAAAGTTTTTAGAGGCCTCCAGAGCTCCTGCAACAGAGAGGAGACATGTATGTTCTCCCCATTTTAACTGCAATACCATGAAGGAAGGGGCCAACTTGGTGTTTAAAGCAAATGTTTTGGAGGCTTAACAAAACCCCACCTTGCATAGCTCTGCTCCTTATGGTGGTATCTCTTATATTCGATATTGTCATTAAGAAAATCACAGAATCACAGAATCACAGAATGTTAGGGATTGGAAGGGACCTCGAAAGATCGTCTAGTCCAATCCCCCTGCCGGGGCAGGATTACCTAGACCATATCACACAGAAACGCATCCAGGCAGGTTTTGAATGTCTCCAGAGAAGGAGACTCCACAACCTCTCTGGGCAGCCTGTTCCAGTGTTCAGTCACCCTCACCGTAAAGAAGTTTTTCCTCATATTTATGCGGAACCTCCTGTGTTCCAGCTTGCACCCATTGCCCCTTGTCCTGTCAAGGGATGTCACTGAGAAGAGCCTGGCTCCATCCTCATGACACTTGCCCTTTACATATTTATAAACATTAATGAGGTCACCCCTCAGTCTCCTCTTCTCCAAGCTAAAGAGACCCAGCTCCCTCAGCCTCTCCTCATAAGGGAGATGTTCCACTCCCTTAATCATCTTCGTGGCTCTGCGCTGGACTCTCTCTAGCAGTTCCCTGTCCTTCTTGAACTGAGGGGCCCAGAACTGGACACAATATTCCAGATGCGGCCTCACCAGGGCAGAGTAGAGGGGGTGTTCCTTGGAAAAGAAACAGTAGGAAATGAGACAACAGGCTCTGAAAAAAATGTTGTTTCCCACTTCTTCATTGGACAGTGTGCTGTGTTCAACCAAGGATCACATTTCTGTGACTGTAAAAGAGTGCTCTCTTACGCTACTAAATCCTTCAGTGCTAGTTCAGTAATACAGTGAAGAAAGTGATGCAGAAACTTGGTACTGACAGCTATTTGGATGCATCTGGCTGAGAATATTGCCTTCAGTAAACCCCTTCATGCTCATATGTTACTGACCTGTAAGCCATTCCTCTGACTTCCACTGGCTAGTCTTTTTCTACTTATAGATCTGTTTTCCAAATTCAGTAAGTTGTTATTATTGGAAACCCAGATAGTCTTTGCTATGATACTTCTGGTGCAGTCATGCAAACATAATTCAATGGAATTTTTTGAAATTAATATTTAATGAATAATCATTGCATTGTGTATTAATTCATAGTGCAAGCAATATGCTAACATAGACAACGCTGAAAAAAGAGTGGGGAAAGACTTAGGTTCTTCTGTTGTAAAGAAATTAGAAAAGATCTGCAACAAAACTGTACTTGTACCATGTTTGATTTAGTTCCTCCGTCCTTTCTCTGGTTTGTATTTGTTTCGACAACCACCGATCAACCATACTCATAACTCAGTACAACCCACATTCTTCATCCACCTATTTGCAAGAAATGTAGTCAATAGAACATTTTTTCCCACAAGTTTTACACCAAAATAAAAAGGAAGAATGGGAATAGAAATGCTGCTTTGCAGTAAGGCAGTGGGAAGGAAAGGAAAGGGCAGCAGGAATTACTCTCTAAGATTTCAAGTCAGATTTCTTCCTAAACTCCTGAAAACCCACTGCAGACCTACCAGTGCACTTGTCAGAAGTGGCCTAAGACTTTCTCAGTCTCTTTTCCTAAAGCTAATTCCATATAAGCATTAGGGAAATTATGGGAATGTACTGGTAACAACTGAAAGCTCACAGTGAGTTCAGGCAAATGAGGAAAGATAGAGGTGAAGGAAAAATCAACCTTCTAAAAATTCTATTGAAGCACTACTCCTGTATGGCATTATTTTTACCTTTGACTCTCTGGAGCTTCAAGAAGCAAACATCATCTGCTAAGAGCATAAATAGAGCAGGGAAATAAAACTGTATCTGGAAAACAAAGCCCTCTTCTGTAATGTGCATGTCTTCAAACAGCTTCTCTGATGCTTTCAGCTTCCCCTTAATATTTCCATATTAATTCTGTGCAACAACTGACTGCTCAGTAGAACTCACAGTCATTCTCCTGCTACCTCTTACTTATCAGTTAAATTAAAAAAAAAAAAATGAACTGTTTTTTTTTTTTCACCAAGGAGTTACACATCATCAGAGCAGTAGATAGTCTGTGCTTGCCATTTTTTGGATGCATGCTTTCCCTCTCTTCTGGAGGAAGGTCCTTTCTCAGGCAAAGTAGAATTATATGTCATACTGCTTATATTAATTGACCTTGATGACAATGTGTATACTTATAGAGGCAAAATTTAACAAATATCAATTACAAGGTATCTTTCTTATACCTCAGGCAAATAATGAAGTAGTCAGAGAATTAAATGTTTTCTTTGTGTTAAGAATAGAGAACTGGTAGTCAGTTGTCTGGTGCTCACTGACCTGTGATAATTTAACTGGCATATAGTGATACTTTTGCCTCAAAGGGTTTTTCTTGAATGCCACATTAAATTGCTGTGGCAAACTATAGATAGCCTAGAAATGCCCCAAAGCCTGCTGTGTACACCACTCCAAACACACACTGCTATTCACTCAAAGCTACATATCAAACTCGAAAGGCCAATCTGATCCACTCTTTTCCTTCCCTTGTCCTTTATAATACTCTTTGCTACTTTCTTAGTCTACTGATTGTTTTCTTGACATGCTTTATTCCTTCCCCTAGCCTGTCTGTTATTCTCCAACACTGTTTTCTTACCAGTAATACCTGAAGTAACACTGAGCAGTGGTGCTTTTGTACTATGTGTTGTTTTTTCCTTAGTAGAGATTTTGAGACTATTTTTATTTTTGTTTCTTTCCTCTTCTCTCCCTCTTCACTGACCCTGTTTATCTACCCATCACCGATTTCAGTTGGAGAAGGAAATCCCTAAGATAGCATGATCTCCCATACCCTCTTCCTGAATCCCGCCTGAAAGAGCAAGCACTAGTGTAACATTTGGAAAACAATGTTATAACCACATTTTTCTTGGATTCTTTTTCTTTTACCTTCACTATTTACAGAAGTCTGAGACATGCTCTAAGCTAATGTTGCCATGGTGTTGTCTCAGACTGGGTCTGGCATCCTCCCAAGGAAGTGTGTGGGTAGCTTTTTTCCTGAAGTTTAAAGATGCACCATTGACATTTTTCTCCCTCATGGCCATTTTAAATGAGTAGAGGAGAACAACCAAACCATCAAACAGATTTCATTGAGCAGGGGTCAATCCAGTATCTGCCTGTGAACATTCTGCCTGGATAAACACTGATATATTCGGCATTTCTGGTGCTGCCGTTATCATTTCATGTCTTTTACAAACAAAGAGCTCACAGATGAGAATCCAGGGATTAGCTGGGCATATGTATTTTTTTCTCTTTCTGACACAAGAGGTTAATCCTCCTGAAGATGGGTCTGCATTCTTTCTTTAGCTGACCCTTCTCACCTCTACTTCCCAACATACATTTTCACGAAAATGTTGTTCACCTTCCCTACCCGGGGATTTTAGAATTTCTGGGTATTTTTAGACATAATTATTTATCAAAATACTGCGTTAAGGAGAATACTTTTACAGTGTACAACACTTACAGAGTGCTTACATTTTGGAAATATATTAAGTTCTCAAAAGTTGTAAACATTTTAATTTTGTGATAAAACCCATGATTTTCAATACTATTTTCAGAAAACAAGGAGTGCTTCATTTAGTATTTTTGATAAAACTGTATTTTAATATAAAAAGGTCTAAGTTGTAGTGCTTGTTAAAATATGTCAAAATAAAAATCTAGCAAAGACAAGATAATAACCAGACCTTTGCTCTATAATATTATTCATTCCCTTATGTCTTGTGTTTTAAAATATCTGACTATTTTTGTTATTCAATTTAATTGTGCAATAGCTTCCTAGGAAATATTTTTCACTGAGTAAATTGTTATGGAAAGCTATCGCTTGCTATCACCAGCATTTCTGTCCTTAGTGTTTTTTTTTTTATTCTATTCTACAAACAGAATTTATAACTGAAATAGTCTAAGGGTATCATGAAAAAACATGTACTAATTCAAGAACTGACATTTTAATCTCAATTGCACCTGAAAAAATGGCAGACTTCTGGTATCATATTTGACTTCTGTTGTTTTATCTTTTAACCTTTGTGTTTAAACATTAGCTGTCTTACCTGACTATAGTGATACCAGGCTTAACAAAAGGAGAGAATGGTTTTAATAGGATTTGAATGTTTGAAATAGTTTTTTTTTTTAAAAAAAAAGTCTGTCTGCAAAAGGGGAAAAATTGTATTTTTCATATTAATGAAAATAAAGATTTAAAAATTCTGAGGGCTGTAAACGTCACTTTGAAGGCTGCTGGTAAGAAAGATTATATGGTCAAAAACCTCATGCATGCAGTTTTATTGATAAGGAGATAGGTGTGAGTGAACACTACAAATCTTGCAGACTTCTACTAATTTTTCACTAAAGTCAGAAGTTATGTTAATTTTACATTAGCTCACTTCTAGCTTTTGTGCACTTCAGTATTTTCACTGAATGCTGTTGTTGGGGGTGACTGGTAGCAGACATGCTCTTACATATCTTCTTTCTCTGCCATAGTGCCTCTCCTGTATGTTTTTTTAAGAATTTTGGCAAGTTAGCTGATGATTCAGGAGTATTCTGTAAGCCAAGTATTGGGCTGGGTATAAGCACTAAGAATTTAATTGAGCAGTTCCCAAATCACCCACCTTTAAAAGCAGGAGTTAATCCCAGAGAAGAGGGACTCACTGACTTTGATTTTGCTGCAGTCCCTACTGGATTAAGCAGCTGCGTTCAATAGGATCTGTATTTCCCCAGAGAGAGGGGAATGCAGCCCTCTGTGCAGCTGCTTTCAGAGGCTTTTTTGACCAATTTAAGATCCTACATAAAGATAAACCAGAAATTGTGGGAGTTGTCTCTACATAGTGTAGAGAATTTCAGTGAGTTTTATTATGTTCAGATTGAGGGAGGAACTTCCTCTGCATTGGAGACTGCAGCAATGGACAAAACAAGCCAGAAACCTTTCAGACAGACTATTGAAAGAAAACAAGAGAAAATGCATGGAGAAGAAAAGTGTTTGCTCAATAGCTTATGGTGAAATGAAACATAAAACCTGTTCATATGTACAAAAAGCCTTGAAATGGGTTGGCTGCTAATGGACTTCTCTTCTTGGTTGGGGGCATTCAGCGTAAAAGGTTGAACTGCTTTATACATTTAATTTTTCAAATGGCAAGTTTACAGAAATGAAGCCAAACCAAAAGAATAATATGAGCATGGAACAGATTACATGATGTTATTGAATTACTTGTTGTTAGTTTCACAAAATCTTTTAATCTCCCTACAACTTGCATTGCCTGACATAACACTGTGATGCCAGAACTGGAAAAGTCTTCAGTAAGTTTTAAAAGACTTTGTTGTTTTACAAAGAAATAACGCAGGAGCGTACTGGGTGCAGGTGGCAAGTTGCTGGCAGCAGGGGAGAGGCTGTGGGGGTGGCTTCTGTAGGAAGAGACCAGGGGCTGCTCCATGACAGACACAGCCAGTTCCAGTAATCTCCAAAATGGAAGGAAACACATTTTACTTCTCATGGCATTATAATTAGAGTGATGAAAGTTTGCTAATGGGTCTATGACTTTAAAGGAAGTCACAAGAAGGAGGCATCTGCAAAAGGTATTCAGGTTGTGACACAGTTTTTGGGCGGTCCTCAAATGACAGTGCATGTTGTGTAACTGCAACTCTCTACTGGTTCCTGAAACCTTTCTTTTGGAAATAGAAAAAGTTTGTCCTTAATTCTCCCTAACAATCTAATTTTCTTCCTTTGTGGTTTTTTATAATTCAAAACTGATCAACTGAAAAGTGGTATTGAAAAAGTGTGCATCTCATCATTCTGTTCAAATCACTGCTTTCTTGTTTGCTCCCAAGGTGATCTTTTGCAAAATTAATGCTGCACATTAATATCTATGTAAACAAACTTCTATCTACCTAGAAAAGACTAAAGAACTCTATTGGTCCCCAGAAATTATTACAAAGGGAAACCCAAAGAATCAGATGTTCAGCTCAAGGTATTGGTATTTATTTTCCTTACAGTTGCCTAAGTCTACCTAAGGCATTATTCTTCTGCAATCAATTGAAGAACTCCCAGTTCTGGTTCCAGGTATGATCGTCTGCAGTAATTACTATTGCAAATTTAAACACAACTTTTCAAAACCCAAAGCTTTGTTCTGATTTCATTTTTTTGTTCAAAGCTCACAGTTGCGTTTTCATTTCTATATGTCCAGTTTTAATTGCCAACATTGAGATTTGACATTCAGTTCAGCAGACAAAATATGCACACTTAAAAATCAGAGCTCTCTCAAATTCCACTAAAAGAAAATTTAAAAAAAATCTTTAGAGTCCAACTCTATATTTTTTCATTCACACAAGTAGCTTTGACTGGTTTTAGTGACACTTCTCATAGAATTAAGAATCTTGTGACTTGGATATTAAGGGTCACAACAATGTCAGCTCATTTAAAATGCAGGTTAGGAATCTGAAACATTTTTCAAACTGCATTTTAGAAAGGAATATTTTCTAAAATGCATTTTTAACTGTGTTATCTTTGTTACTTCTTGGAGTTAAAAATGTGTTAAAAATGTGACAGCCCAAAAGTACAAGTCCTTGTCACTTTCTATTATCCAGTAATTTTAAGTATTTTTAATTAAAATATAATAGTATTCAGTATATCAGGAATAATTAGTCTTCAGCTATAAAAAGAAATCTGTTATATAGTCCATAATGAAATACTATTTTGAAACTGTGTGAAATATAATGAGCACTGCACACTGCAGAGCAAGGTAGCCTCAACTGCAGTGTTTAATCACTTAGTCTTTCCAAAAGAACAGTAAATGGGCTATTTTGTTGTCATACATTTCTTCTTTTTTTTTTCTTTTTCCTTTGATAAATAAGTACCTGTGTCAGCGGTTGTGTTGTTAAAGATGGCGTGGAATTACATTTTTTACATTGGGCTGCGATTTTTGTGATGCTCCTTAGTTTATGGGGGAGTTATTTCTGTGGTCTTTAGTCCCAGAATAAGGTATCTGTCAAAAAGAATTCCAGTCCTGTGTCTGTGTATAGTTACACCCCTTGCCTTGCTTTGTGTCTCATCTGAAGGAACTGTTTTCTGCTCCTCCATGCACTCAGGTTTCTTTCCTAGTGAAATGTAGGTAGAGTGGTAAGTGGGACTTTCCACATGCCCTGAACTTACCCAGGTGTGATGGGAGGATGTTATCAAGACACAGAATCTCCCATGCATTTTGTGCTCGCCACTATGGATATAGCCTTGGGTATCTAAGCACTGCAGATGAGTGCCGAGTCCTTGAAGTTGATTTGATATTCTATAGGAAGCAATTGTAAAGATCAAAGGATGGGCTTAATGTGCTCCC
The DNA here is from genome assembly GCF_013368605.1 of Nyctibius grandis. Taxonomy (NCBI): domain Eukaryota; kingdom Metazoa; phylum Chordata; class Aves; order Nyctibiiformes; family Nyctibiidae; genus Nyctibius; species Nyctibius grandis. Next base: position 29,985,413 of record NC_090659.1, read on the forward strand.
GGTAATGGTGCTGCTGAGGAGACGTGCGGTTGCATTCTCTATTAGCTGGAGTTTCCCAAGTGTTCTGCTCCTTGGGAGAAAAAACTCAAGGCCTCAAAGAAATAATGTCCTTTTAGGAAATGTGGACACAGGCACACAGTAACAATACAGCCAGAAGACTTGGTCAAGGGGAAATTTCTCATATTTTTCCACTAAGCACAATTTTTTTCTGCTGAAGCTTTGTCTTTTTAATTTAACCTTGTATTACTTGACTTTAAAACAATGCAGTGACTAAACCCACTATGTTTTCTGTTTACCATTTCAAAGTGTTTCTAGTTAAATCTTTGGAAACATCAAAAGATTGAAATGTCTGGTGAAATTAATAGGCAAGATTATGAGTGGTTGTTTTCATCTAAGAGTGAAGTCATTGCTGCTCGTGTAAATATTTTGCAGCATGTGCTCCTTGGAGAGCTGCAAATGAAAATACACACGCTGTCCAGCACAGAATAAGGAGTGAATCTCAGATGAGCTGAATGAGGGCCCTTCAGAGAGTAATGATATATTAGGTAATTTCTCATTTTCACTATTATTTTCACAAACTCTTGACATAAAAATAAACAAATCCATAGAAGTAACTACAAGACTGTTCTACCAAAGTTATTCCACTACCCAGTTTTTCCTTCTGTGTTTTATTTCTCCTGTCAGAAAACTAAAAAGAATCCAAACCCATTATGTCATAAGAATACACTCGTCCCTGCTAACGGCATGGTGGTTGGAGAGAGAAAGGGAGTGCAGCAGAGAGCAGAGAAAATTGTAGATGATTTGAGACATAAAACTCTTAGCATATTTAGTATGTATATGCAGAATATATGTATATGTATATGTCATGTACATGTATATGTATATGTATGTATGTCCTTTTCTACATTTGAAAGAACAGAACACGTTACTTTTAATTTACAGAAATATAAGCATGCGAAAGAAATTTGAGTTACTGTGCTCATAATCTCCAACCAAGATGAAGAATGTGTTGGAGAGAAAAAACAACTTTTGATTAATAGTCTGGAAAAAATAAAACAAATTAAAAAATCCCTATTAACCTGTGTTATGGTTCTTACAGGCCAGAAATAGCTGCATTTAGATGTACAATGATTGCCTTTGGGTTAGGGAAAAACAAACCAGCGTTCCTTAGCTAATATAATGTTGCTCTTCAGACTGTCAAAGTTCACTACATTGACCAGCAGGCTATTTGGTATTGAACCTGCAGCCTATCAAGCTCAAAAATCAACACTTTTATCTAACAGGTGACAAATGGTAATGGAAAGGAAAAGGATCAGAGACAACCCTTGGAAGAAAAGTAGCTGACACAGAGAGTCCAGACAGCACTGGCATTTTGACAAACATAAGCTTTCAGTGAAAATGAACTCAAGAACTCAGATGCAAAATTCTTCATTCATTCCTCAAACATGTCATAGAAATATAATTCAGCTTAATAATGTGTGGATTTTTTATTTCGCAGTTTTCATCAGTCTGTAGAGAACAGATTTTAAAACACCATTCTGTGTCTCACATTTTCTATTTTTTCTTTCTATTACAGAAAATCAAAATACAGTCTTGTTTCTACCACCCACCGTCTCCTGAAACATTGTGTACATCCGTTAATCCTGACATCATGGTCATGTCTCAGTTTTGTGTTTAGAAGGAAGCTATTAACACATTCACATTCCTCAAAAGAGCATTTGTAGCTTACCTTCATTCTCCCTTTGCATTTACCTACGCATTTTCTTCAAGTTCCTTTGAGTCTCTCTAGCTTCTCACTGAGATCACCTAGAACAGAGACAGGTAGAAATAAAACATACCCTGTTATTAAGTAATTCTCTGTAATAAAATAATCCAGGATAACGTACAGAGGTTGACTTCTGCTGTCAGTCAGAAGTCATGAGGTGATTGACAAATGAGAGGATACATGATAAGAAGAAAGAAAAAGCCAGAACTGTGAGGTAATGAAAACTTCCACACTGCTGGATTCAGACCATTCTTATGCTATTTGGCACTGATTTGTCTCACACTTCTGCTCAGTGCTGTCAGCCAGTAGCTCCTTTGCTCAAAGGTTTCCCTTTTTACCCCCAGCTGTGCAGCTGTGCATCTGTGAAAAGTCCTCCACACGGTAGCATTTTCGTTAATCTCAGAACTAACGTCATAGCACTAAAAAGTTCATAATATGAAAAGGGAAGATTCTAGTAAGAATGTTTAACAAAAAAGTCTTGAATATGGACAAGATTCAAGCTTCACAATAACTGAAGTACTTTTCCAAGGGAGCCCTGGAGTTACATAAATACATATTATTTTTTGCCACAGATGTTGGGGGAACATCTGCGATTAGAACAACCCACATATTACAAAACCAGAATAATTAGAAAGGTGTTGATTGTGTATTGCTTTGATTGTGTGGTGCGGTGGTAGCTTCAAGGAATGACTGAGAGGATGTGATCCTGTCATGGTCTGGACATAATTATGGTGGTGTTACGTAGGAGGAGTTGCTCAAGTGAAAGCTGAATACAGACGGCATTCACCATTTGTAGAAATGTATACACAGAGACAGTGCAGAAAAAATCTTTCCCAAGTAACTTAAAAACCAAAGTCATAAGGCATTGTTTTGAGAACTCACTCATGGTGCATGGGTGTGAAGAAAAGGTACAGTAAAACAAGAAGCATCTTATCAGCAAAAAAGAATGTGATTGCTGTTGATGACAAAGATTTTGGTTAAAACTATTGCAACCTGCCATGTTTCCACTTTAACATTATAATTTCATATGTGACACTGAGGACAGAGAAATCTGTTGCCCTTAAACTGTTTCTTTGATTCAATTTCATTGCAATTCACATTTTCTCTGTGGTAACCAATCAGACGTTAGAAGATACATTCTCTCCACTAACGTCTTCAGCACAGAGTCTTAGGGGAACATTTCTTTGGAAAAATATGGTGGAGAGACAGGCTGCACTTGTTTGGTTTTTTTTCACTATGGAAACTGTGGTATTTGTGATCCCTTTCCAGGAAATAATCTGCATTATTTTAGAAAGTACATTTAAGGACAATACTAAGCAAAAAACAAATGCATACTTTGTAGTTTAGGAAAAGTGGCACAAAATGGATTAATTTGTTGGAAGATGACATGGCATTTTCCTCCTCCTGTTTCTCTGCAAACACCATGCTGAACTACTAAGGATGTAAGGTAGCTGAGATGATGGTAAGTGGATCTGATTGCATTATGATAGGTGAAAGAAACAGACAAATTCTAATCATCTCTGACTTCAAGGCTTTCAGGGTTTCTCTTTTGGTTTGTTTGGCGGTTTTTTTTAAAGATGTTGCTCTTCCTTGTCCCCATCCATGATTGTAGCCTTTTTAGCTAGGGCAAAAAAGCAACTGTGTAACCTTATTAGCACAAACCGGAGCTCTACCTTACCTGCCAGTATCTTGCTACACTGCTGTTCGTGCTGTTAAGCGCCAACAGGCACTTTGTTGCCAGAGTTCAGGTTTTTATTCTGAGCCTTGTGACATTTGTCACATTTGTCCCACACCATCAAGACGGAGCTCTGTGGGACAGGATCACATCAATTTGTCCTGTGTGGGTGGTGGCACAGTGTCAGGCTGGTGGCAGGGAACAGTATACAGGAGCCTCAGCAATTTCAACCCCTGGCCTATGGAATAGGGTTAGTCATTTTTCACTGTGCAGCAGTGCTGTAACTCCTTCCCCTGGGAGCAGTTGTGGACAGGTATAACAGAGCAATAAGGCTCTTCAACACCTGAGCACTCCTCCCTTATTACTATGCTTGAGATTCCTGACCTTATTAGTGCCTGCAGGATGTGAACTGAAATCTCTGGAGCAGAGGTAGCTGCTCAGAGGCACTGACTGTAGGTGCGATCCTGGAGCCTGATGGGTTTTTAATCCAGGCCGTTTGCTTATCTCCATCTAAGAGATAAATGTGTTTATTAATAAAGCTATATGAATAGAGGAATGAAGAACGACACTGACATTGAAATGAACGGCATAATACAAAGGCAACTTTTTCCAGCCTTCCAAGTAGAATTGCATTAGTGAGAATTTATAGCAGTACGGGTTTCTGTTTTATTACAACAAGCATTAGTATGAGTGCCTGCATGCTGTACATTTGTAAAATAACATCGTCTTCAAGGGTGCACCATTATACTCTAAGTGCTAGCATTATTTTAAAAGAAACCCTATTGCTTTTAACATTTTCATTATGTATAGAAGTCATAATGAGACACAAAGCTATGTTTGCTAATATGTCTCTTCTGTATTTTCATAGATCAGAACTTAAATATTTACAGCAATAAGTGTTTCTGTTCAGGAATTTTGCTTTGACAATGAAAATTCTTTAAAATGAGGTTGAAAGACACTTTAATTCAGAGCCTAGAAATAAAACGCCATTGTCTTACAGTCTTAGATTTTGTTGTGCCTTACATGAATCTACCAAAAGATATCTGTTTTCACCTTCCTGTGCTTGTTTCTCTGATCCCCGTCTAAAAAATGACTAACCCAACAAAGCACCTCACCAGCATGGCACTGAAATGATTGGTGTCTATTCATGGAAAATGCCTGAAAGTTGTAACTGTCCAAAAGTGTACCGAGTATCAGATTTGTAATCCTGCTCTGCTGAGAGCTTAACTGTTGCTTCTGAAAAGGAGTTTGCCACACAGAGAGAAGGAAAAGGCCTCATACCAGTCTGCACAATCCTACATTATTTACTACCTATCTGTATAGCCCAGCTTCAGCTGGCAGAGAGAGTTAGGGCTGAGAATGAGAGATGTGTACCGCTGCTGTGAGAAATGTAAATAAGATTAGAGTTGCCAGTCCCTGCTGAGAGGTAAATTTCTTTTCCAGGAGCTGAACACACCTTTTCTTTGAAACAGCATCTTTATTTGTGGGAACTGCTAGTCTGCATCCATCTGCCACACTTAAACCCTGGACCTTGTAAATAATCTCTGCTCATTGAGTGCAGCTATGACAAAAAATGTAATGTCTTCTTGTTCTACATGTCTAAGAACTAATCTTCCCTTGGCAGTGAACTTGTGATCTGTCAGCCTGAGTTCCTTTTCATTTATATACTTATTTTGCTCAGCACAGATGAGGGTGAAGAGGGGAAGCACAAGCGGGAACTCACAGAGTAACCAAACCATACCTAACAGCCGGAGTGATCAGCTTGTGTGTGTAGGTGAAAGATGTCTTCTGCTGCGGGTTGCCTGAAGCATGCCCAACACTGTTGCTGTTCCTGTGTTGCTGACAGGATTCATGAGCTAATGGGTGAACCAGGTGTTGGGCATGCCATTACAGTCTGGGTGGAATGAATGTTTGAATTGATAGAGCTATCACGACTGGCCGACTGCAAGAATTATCTATCTGAGGATGTGATTGCAGATTTAAAATTTACTGTGGCTACCAATGGCCATACTCCAGTATGCTCTGCAAATGGTTACTGTTGAAGGCTACTCAGACTTCAGCTAGATCAGAAGATTCTTCGCCAAAGGGCATAATATAGTAGTTCAATGGTAAATGCATGTTTTTCCGTTTTGGATTTTAATGTAGGGTGTACCTTTCTTTCTTTTCTCTGAAGAACATGTTTTCGAGCAATCTAAGAGATCACCACTCTCCTAAAATACAGTATCACACTAAAGCTGTTATGCTGAGTCTGAAATATGTAATAAATGGACTTACTTTGCTGACATTTAAAGAAAGATAGAGATAGTGAATCTCTCTCCTCAGGCTTTTTGGGACAAAAGGGTTTGTAATGGCTTCCCAAGATGCTTGTTTGAGGAAAGTTCATATTTAAAAGTCAGGCATGCCAAATATTTTACACAATTGAGACTGACTTACAAATACCTCAATTAACAATCAACACAATGGGAATCCATACTCTGCAGTCTGTGAAATAATTGGCCTTTACCACAGAAGCAGATACTGAAGGAATGGAGAGAAAATAACTAATGGTTGCTATAAGTAATCTCTACCGGTAACAATTCTATTCTCAGTGAGCCCTTGGGGAAACTAATAAACTATGAAACTTTGCAGCTACTTCCACCCTAGTGATGTCAAACACCTAGACCAGAGCTTGCCACCTCTCCTACCAAAGCAGGTTGTGTGGTCTGGCTATAAATCCACAGAAAGCCCTCTTCTTTCCATGAGTCTAAACATATGCCCAGTGTCTCGGTTGTGCATGGCTACATGCATTCACACCATCACATAGCTGTATATGCCCCTCTAACTTGGCCAGATGCAGATGTCTCCTTGTGCTTCAGTTCATACCATAATCCTTGGCTTTCATGAACATGTCACCATCATCATGTTAACACTGTCAAACAAGCTGTCTCCTCTCTGACAAGCAGTCTGAGACCCTGGAGCCTCATCACAGTGCCACATCCAAGGTAACTCAAAAAAGTCAACTGGCTTTTAGGCTGTGAGCAACCAGAATAACTCACATAGCCTGAAGCCTACTTCCCACCTTCCTGCTGGGACAGCTGTTCTAGGGAGGATGTGTCACTTCAGACATTCCTTCTTCAGCCTACCTGGAGCCATGGCTTCCCCTGTAGCTCAGCTTGGGGTGAGTCTCTTGCTGAGATTTTTAAAGATGCAGAGCAGTGTGTTCCAGAGAAAGCTTGCTTTCTGCCTAAGCCCATGAAACTGTTTCCATTAATTTCTGTCCATGTTCTGAATATTTATAAAAGATTAGATTTCATATGTGATAACAGCTTCAGAGAAGTATTGGAGTTGCTCACACTGGTCAAAATCACTTCTTACCATAGATGTTGTGCTGATTCTCCAATTTTCCCACAGTCAGTGAGCATTCCTGGCTAGGTCATCGATCTCACCAATCCAAAGCAAATGATTTTTTTTCTTCTCAGAGTGACGAAGACATTACCACAAGATGTATTTTTCTCTTCTGAGAATTTCTATGTATTCATATGTGAAATACTTGTCCGAGAGGAATACAATCCTGCAAACTTGTGCACACCCATCAAGGCATGCATTAGGCCGCTGAAACGAATGGGTTAATCTTTTTGTCACTGTGAGTCACACAACGTCCCTGCATCCTCAGGGAAGTCAGACTCGAATGACAGCGGTGAAGAGCTGCAAAACAACCACCATTCCCTTTTTGCAGCGAAGAAGCAGCCTCCTCCCAAAGTGACACCTGTGCATGGCTCTTCCCCCCCACTCACACATCCCCCCCTCCCCCCCCGCACCAACGCTCTCGCCTCGCACCCCCGACTGACAGGTCTGGTAAAACCCCATCTGACAAGGAAGGAGCCGGACAGTCCCCCCCACCACCCCGAGGTGTCTTTTCGCCCCGCCGCCGCTCGCCCGCCTCCCGCCAGGTGGAGCAAGAAACACAGAATATCGCTCTCCGGGTTTCCCCGGCCTTTTCTTTCGCGTGTGCATTCAGGCCTCAATTTTGCCTTTCCTCGAACCGAAGTTTTAACACAATAATAAGGCAAATTGAGAGGACAGTATTTCCTTCTCATTTAGATGACTGCGAGAGCGGGTGAGTGTTTTCTGCAGTTTGCAGTCTGGCAGCGATGAAGGTTTGCAGGGCGGGGGAGAAGGTAGGGAAAGGAATGAGCTGCATAAATTCTCCTCCTGCGTGCATACCAATTGTGGCAAGAAAATAAAATTTAAAAATTTAAAAAGGCAGATCACTCTTTTTGCATTAGTGGGGGAAAAAAGTTTGGAAAATCTATTCATACATACAGCAGCATAAAATTCACATTAACATCTCATTAAGTCTAAATGCACTTAGGGACTGATCCAAAGGCCATCAAAATCAATGGGAGACTTTCCATTGCCTTCAAATGGGATTTGGATCATGCTGTTAGTGATTGGCAAAAGCTCATCTTCACAAAACAAAAAAATCCTGACATTACCTAAAAGGCTATAAAAGCATTTCCATTCCTTGTTCTGGGAAATCCCTTTTACGGCTGATCAAAATGTAATCACAGTAGCCACCTCTGTGGTGAAAGCTTCCTGTTAGGCTAACAATAAGACAGCTGAGGCACGAATGCAAACACCACCACTATTTTACAAAAATTGCAATGGAAACCTCATTTTTGATCATAGTGAATTATCCATGATAGCAGAGGTAAACCTGAAGTCATCAGAAGTTAATTTAAATGCTATGTAAATACTATTTAAAAAGGAGGAGAGATAAAAAGAGCTGAAATCTAGCTCAGGAAAAGCATATGCCAGCTATAATAGTATTTTAAGCAAGTCTGGTGTCCTAACATGAACTAAAATAACTAAAATGAACTAAACCAGACTTTATATGGTCAAAAGCAAACCAGTTTGTTGTGCACAGTACCCTTCAGAGATCTGAGTACATGATATATCATCACTAATGGCTCTGTTTTCATGTGTGGAGATGAAAAGTAGTACATATAAAAAAAATTAACTACCCTGAGCAGCTTCAAATTCCTTGATCTTTATTTACTTTTTTAAACTGCTGCTTCTAGCAGAGACAGTCTGGAGCAGAGGCTCCAGCTCTGAGTAGTTTTCTTGTTCAGCTGGCCTTAGCCGGGACAATGTTATTTGGCTGATGGCACCGATGGGCCTAGAATATCCTGCATACTTTTTTTCAAAAAAAAAAGAAGTGACAAGCCCCTTATTTTTTGTCCCCAATTTCAAATTTTAAACAGACCTGTCAAGTTGGATGGGTAGAATGCTATTGAAAATTTTAAATTCTTTTCTAATTTTTCTTCTTCTGTGAGGCTTTTAATCCCCTTTTTCTCCTTGTTATATTCAATATTCACTTTGCTTTTTTTCACTGTGTTCAACATCTCCTTCCTGGTGCTCAGTCCAAATAGTCTGGTGAGAGACTCCCATCTTCAGGTATCTCCATGTCTATGGCAAACTGTCTTCCTGTTCCTCATGTCTGTTAGGAGCTGAACTAAAAACTTCAATTTGAACAGACTCCTAATTTTTGAGTCCTAGAAAATCCATAGTCTAAGACGGGGCAGCGATGTTCTTGTAGGAATTTCAGCTCTTAAAATATTGACAACAATAAAATTTCACCAAAGAAGGAAGGAAGGTGTAGGTATTGCCCCAAATTTTTAAAATGCATCTAATTACTACATGCAACAGTTATGGCAGACCCTAACTTTAACATGGTATTTAAATTAACTGGCTAATGAGAAAGGAATTCCCGTAAAGAGTCATGTAGCTGATTTTCTTCCTGGCAGCACTGATTTAATTTTTACTTTTATTCCCCTGTCTCCCTCTAACTTCCATTTTCCTTTTGCTCTTTTTGGTCTTTGAGATGTGCATAGCCTTGCTGCCTTGCCCCTCTCCCTCTTTGGTGGCTTACCTTCATAAGGAATGAAAGGGACTTGTAACAAGAAACAATATATGTTGAAATGCATATTAAAATACTATTCACTGATTTGCAGCATCAGTTCATCCCAACAGAGGTCAGAAATCTGGCCCTTGGTAAGTACTTTGGAGAAATTGCCAGGAACTTCTAATCTTATACAATGTCCCCACACATTCAAGTATAAAAGTGATGCAGGGGAAAAAGATTAAACTGGTATCTGGGGTCGGGATTGTGTTTTCACCTGTCTTTCTGTTTATGATTTCACATCACCTCAGCTTTCTTACAGTTAATCTCATCCCACTTCTTCTTGAGTCAAGGGGAGCGTGCTATCGATTTCAGCAAGAGCAAAGTGTTTTGCAAATGTTTCTTCCTTCTACTTTCCCTTCCTAATAGTCATTTAACACAATGAAGAAACTATCAGAAACAATATTTTGTTGTCTATGGATAAACCATGAATTTTGGTATTATAAACCTGGGAAAGTGTCAGCTCTGGAAAACCAAGTGGTAAACATCTTAAGTCTAAGATACTCTTTGAACCACAGCCTCCACACTACTTTCTCGCTGCATCTACTGAAGCAGTATGACCTCTCTGCTGCTACACCAGCACTAAATCACTGCCAAGGTCACCGCCTGGGTCCCCAGCCCTGTCAGGCTCTTGCTGGAAGGAAGCAGAGCCAAGGTGCTACCTCCACAGAGGAAAAGCAGAGATGCTGCTGCTTTTATTCATCAAGGAGGCCCAAAGTTTAAGTGGTGATTTCTGTGGAGAACACTTGTGGATTTAGGTGCTGAGTGCTCATATGGAAGCTGAAGTCCTTTTGTGGATCAGGGCATTGGTTAGAAGCCAGCTAAACTTTATACTGTATTTTGAAACCAGTTATTGCATGGTTTGATTTTCCATTAATCTGTGAGAAGCTTACCTTTACTTTTAAAACTGCAGGGCAAATTATTTAGACAAACTAGGCTTTTGTCAAGATTTTTTGTTCCCCTGACAGTGCACTGCATTACAAAGAAAAAAATGAACTAGAATGCAACAGCATCTGAATTCATCTGTTTAACATCATAGAGTGTTTCTGTTGCTGGCTAGATAAATCAGAAAACTGTTCATTTCACTGCATCACTAGTCTTTTAAATATCAAATTGAGTGAATCACAAAAAAAAAATTTAACATTTTAAGTGCTGCTATTGCTCTTTGCTGTGGCCATCTAGGTACATGTTGGGCATTCACAACAATAGCAATATTAAATGAGAAACTAATTTCTTAGCCAGGATGACAATTCCATCCTCTCAGGTTGTGGCTATTTTGTCTCAAAGCACAGTGAACATGGAAATGCAGCACTGATAATTCTTGCTGTTGTCTTTATTTAATGTGAAGCAACACTGGTGAGTCACCCAAGTCTCTTGTAATTTTGTTCAGTTTTTGGTTGTGCTGGCAAACATACAGGATAATCACATAACAAATAGTGCCTAAATTTCACTCCTTGAGAAGTTAATCTATGTTTTCTATAGTTAAATACTAAGTATTGCTTACTTATATCAATGTTTTACACTTCTATAGAGCCTTTGGATGTCAGATTATTGATACTTAAGTGGATCCTGAAATACTTCTCAGGGAGAGATAAATACCATTATTATCCACAGCAGCGCAGAAAGAAAAGGTGATCTTTCTAAATCCATTCATTGAGACAATTTAGCTTGAGAGGCCTGATAACACAGTTATAAACACCCAACAGCAGCCTGGCCAAACTCCAGCATTTTTTCTTTTAAAAGAGCAATTTCAGAAAATGATGACAATGACTTAGCAATAAATTTTTTTCCACTTGGCTCATAGTTTCTGAGCATAGAGAATACTTGTGCTTATTTGAGCTGAAGAGCTAGAAATTTCCTCTGTGTTAAATTTAAGTTGATAATCTAGCAGTTTGACAAACCAAGCCTAAGATTTGTAGAGACATCAGGAAGTATTGTGAGATGTCAGAATTAGCCATCAGGCTTGTAAAGGCTTTGAGCCATTTTTCCCATAACAGAAACAGTTAGCAAATGAAATTATGTAGTGATCAATGAATTAAACCTAATCAGTGACCTTCAGATTTAATGCATGAGAAACTTTTAGTCTCAGATGGAGAAGACAGAAGGATGTAGGGTGAGTGGGTGAAAAGTGCAGTGGGCTGTCAGTAAGAAATCCTTAGTGCCTTGCTAAAAATCCCTTTGCTTTAGCAGTGGGGCAAACAACTGAATCACATATGATTCAACGGCACTTGAAACCACTCAAATCATAATTAATAGCTTTGTTCAATCTTGATTAAAACATATTAATATAATTTTCTATATTAACATTTAATATCAATTTATAATTAGACATATGAAACATGAAATCCTATGAGCTAATCAATATATATTTTATTAATTAGAAAAAAATGCAAATTACTTATAGGAGCTTACATGCAGGCCCAAATTCTGCTCTCATCAGTCAGACTGGTTATCTATGGATATAGTTGTTTGGAGGTAGTTTATGGGGGAAATGGTTTTCCTGTGTTTTCAAGTGTGCCTGTGAACGTGAGTGAATATGCTGGACATATTGATACCAGACAGTTTAGTAAAAGCAAGCCTCAAAGTAGGCTCTAAAAGGCCTACTCTGTGTAACCTTTAGACAGAATCAACTTTTCTTTCAGCAATTTTCCTTTCAGTTAAAATAACAGCGCGTTCTGAAGCTAACGGCATGTTTTGTAGGTAGGGTCTGCTTCTGGGACTGATAACAGAGTTATAGTCATCACTGATTCTTGCTTGTGCTTAGTCTTAGAGAATACAAGGTCTCTGTTAAATTCCTCACTAACTACAAAGAGGGGCCAGAGATAAATAAGACTGTGAACAACATCTTCGTAGTGTCTTAACTGACTTGATTCACAGCTCTGGCGCCAGGAGTAGAGATAAATCCTGTAAGAATAAGAACAGTATCTTCTCCTTGGAGCCACCTGCATGTGTCAACAAAAAGGCCTCGACCACACTTGCACAGAAGCAGGGTTATACAGCGGACAGCATAACTATGGGGGGATTACGACCACTAGAGACCACCAGATACCACCAGAGCCCACCCAAGACCCCTTCCCCGATTTAGTAAGCATGCAAAAGACAATTACATAATATATTAGCATATGCATAAGGTTTCCTGGAATAAATGGGCTTTACTTGGAACTGTATGAATATTCATTTTTCTATAATGTATATAATGAGTGTGATTTTGTCCCTGGGTGTGCACGCTAGGAGGAGAGATCCCCCATGCATCCAGCACTGCAATAAACCAATGTTGGCTTTCTAAACTATCATTTGGTTTAGAGAGTTTTCTTGGTTACTATTTTCCGGTAACAACATGACTTTACTCTGTGTTTTTTGTAGGGGAAGACTTAAAGCCCCTGACATTTCTTTTTCTTTGTAGGCTTTAATGTTTTTTGAAAATATGACATGTTTTCAAATACAAAGATTAAAAGGAAGGCATGGAGGAACCTTTAATGTTTCAAATTAGTTTGTTATATGATGAGATGGTTATTCATTTTACTCACGTGAGGACTAGTAGCACTTAATCCCATGACCATCCTTAACTAATGTGGAGCTGCTACAGACACCGGCAAAATGTCTTGGGCAGCAAAGTGATTAATGACCCTTCTCTGCATTGTGCTTGCAAAAGAGTCCCAAGAGGCCCACTTCACTGCTCTCAGTGCCAGACAGAAATGCACCAAGGTGCCAAGTGGCTGGTATCACTGGGAGGAGGGATAGATGGGGATGGATCCCTCAAAATCAGTGGTTGTATCCTGCACCCCTCCCACTACAAACCAGAGGAACAAGCATCACCTTTCATCTGTTTTTCTTCCTCTTTTCTGGTGTGGGACCAGGAGCCTTTACTCCTACCTTCATATCTGGCCTAGCAAAACTGAGTGCAGCCCAAGCTGTTGCAAAGCCTTGAGGCAGGTCTGAGGTACTCAGTGCACACATGACTCTTCTTGCCCCAGTGAAGTGAAAGTATAGCTTCTCTTTCCTTCTTCTGAGGTGAAATGCTAGTCATTCTCCAACAGCCTTTGTCAATATTTAAGTGAGACATCCCAGTAGAGAGAGTATGGAATTTTAAAAACTCAGCTAGTTGCATGGTCTGTCTGTGTTCACGGTTAGGGACCCCATTAAATGAGCTAGCTAGAAGTATAAGGGCCAAGAGCAGGTTGGGAGAGGTGGAAAAGGGGCTTACTGTGTCTTTATGGTTTCTTCATCTGGAAACTAAATATGATAAATTTGATATTTCTAATAGGAAATAATGGTAATAATTAGTTGATTAAACAGATCTGGGATGTTACCAAGGAAATATCCTGGTAGAAATGTAGCCAGGCAGATCATTGTCAGCATAAGTATGTGTATAAGCATGTCCTTGCTCTGAGACACAACTGATTTCCTTTAATTGGAATTATTCCGATCAACATTAATTGTCAGTGTTGTCATGCTGCGACCATTTGGCCCCATTGTGGGAGAAGAGCATGTTAGTCACAGTTGTTCTGTGGACAGCAAAGCTGAAGCCCAGAACAAATTGCTAACAGGAAAATAGCTAGACCCACTTTTTCTGTTCATTTCTTCTTGGATTTTTCTCTTGTTTTATTGTTTATTTCTGCGGTACAGTACAGGAAGAAGGCAGACAGCATTACTATTAAGAATAAATTATTTGCATTATTTACTCAAATATCCTAGAAGAGAAGTTCATTTAATATGCGGACTTATGAGAGACTGAGCATCATTTTCATTAGAAAGAAACTAATGCTATTTGTGACAAGTTCCTGAACTAAACTGTTCTCACTGCAGACAGGAACATTTTCTTAATCTACAGCTTTAATGGGGGTATGAGCTGGGTGGTTCTGCTCTAAGGAAGTTATTAAGTTGTTAATATGCCTGGGCTAGAATACTAAGGAATACTAGTCCATGAATTTATGGTCTTAATTGGATTGAGTGTTTGCAAATAGGTGAGTAAAACAACAGAACACACCAAAATCAAGATCCCTAAGAAATGCCATAAAATAATGTAAAATGAGTTTCTACAAAAAGTATGCCACCTTCTGCTGATAACAAGACTTCATATCCTTTGTAGTTTCCTTTTCTTTCTGCTTCACCAGTCTGAACTAATCTCTACTTTGAAGCTCTTGCAGCAGAGAACATAACCAGTTCTCGCTAATCTTTATTGCAATATTCTCAAGGAGCATCACTCATCATTAACAGAAATTAAGTGATCTATAATTATGTCAATACTGCAAATTAAAGTTCACTTTGTGTATTCTGGATTTTATGAATTTGTCTTTAATATCTGATTCTGGCCTTAGTGAATTAACAATAGGGAAAATTATGCAAAAATAATCCCATGAAAGTTAATCAAGGCTGTAAAGAGGATGGTAATATTTTCCTAACTGAGAACATAGCACAGTATGCAACACATACTTAAAGAAAAATTGTTGTTCGCCTTGAAAGAAACATTCTATAAATGTTCTAGCACTGTGTTTACTACAAAGGCTTCGAAAATATTTCAAGACTTCAGCTTGGGGGTGTGTGCGTGGAGACTTAGAGTATGAATTCACATGTATGTGATTATGGTACTTGAGGAAAATTGTTAAAAGGGGACAAAGTTAGGAGTAAATCTGCTAGAGATGATTGTCACTTTCTGCTAAGGACATAAATGCAATGTGTAGCTCTCCCTAGCCTGAAAGGAAAGGCTGCTTGTATGTGGAGTTAACAATTTGGTCTCTGGACGAAATTCAGCCTGACATAATTGGGTTCAGTTCTATTAACTTCTGAAGAGTTGCATTCACTCTGCCAGACTTGGGTTTGGATTTGAAATTTTGACAGTTACCAAGAAATTATTTAAACTGCTCTCTCATCATTTCCTGTGATCACGCTTGCATAAATGCAAACACTGACAATGTGTGAACACATCCTCAAAGGTGAATATCACTAGCAAGACATTTCTGTCATTGGTTACAAGCATATTCATCTTTATAATAATTTATAAATGTGGAAATTAATTTTCAAGACTAAAAGATTCTAGATTTGAGACCCATATAAATTGCAGGAAATATGAATTTTTAAATCCGTTTTTTCTAACATGTTACATGATCTTTTGAATTGACATCACACTGACTAACTCAAATTTCTTCACAGAAATATTGGAAGTTGCAAGCCAACACACTGCCTTTGAAAGCATTATTCTAATTTTTTTCCCCTGTATGTAGTGTTCAACATGCTGTTCCGTCCATTTTGTGGATGTATTTTTTTTTCAACAGAACTGAATAAAAGGGCAATTCTTAATTTTTTCATGATGCATGATTCTAATGATATGATGTGAAGTTAACGACAGATTTTCCCTTTATAAGTAAAGAAAACATCACATATTCACCTCCAGAACATGGAACAGAAGTTGGTTCAGAAGTTGAAGCCTATTTTTGTCTACATTTGGAGACTCTTCTTTAATAAAAACTAAATCCCTAGGAGAATGAGTGGCATGTGAGAGAAGAGTAATAATAATTGCCAGATTGCAGTTACTTCTCTTTGAAGACTTTTCTCTTAATATTGTTGATAGCCACTATTCCAAAAAGTAGACATTTGAGTTTTCCCTTGCATGTAAATAGTAGTAGCAATTATTATTAATAATAATGATTAGTGATGTCAGTAGTGGTAAAAGGACACTACTGGCCTTGTGATTCTAAGAAACTGTCCCAAGAATACAGGAACTAGGCAAAAAACCACTCTGAAGTGGGGGCTCCATTTAGGGCTGAAGACAAATATTCAGATAAGATAAAGCACACTACCATTTGCCCAGAAACACATCATGAAGGAAATCAGAATTTTTTTCTTTTTATTACCATCTAGTTAGCTACACAGCAAGCTATATTAATGATAAAAATGTAACAGGCAGGAAATAAGAAATTAAGTATTTCATAGAAGCATCTTTCTCTCATTGCACTGAAAAAATGTCACATTAAAATTTTTTGCAAAATATAGAGTATTTGTGATGTAGATGAGCTCTATAAACTCTACATTTTCTTGCACACAGTCAGAGAGACCATAAACTGATTAACTTTAATTGCCTTAGGGTCTGAGTTGCCTACACAGTCTTTGAAGCTCATGTCTCATTGAGACTTACAGTGTAGGAAGTTCATCCCCTTTCTACTGCTGTTTTTGGCAGCCTTCAGCTAAACTGGGATAAACATTGGAACATCACCTTATTTTACTATTAATCAGAGTTCTATTTAAAAATATGAAAAATTCTTAAGGCTGACACTTATCTTTGTATTTCTGCACCTTAGTAAGTAGCCTTGTCTTAATCTTTCCAGCCTTCACAGGAAGCAGGAGATGCTCAAAACAACTCAGAATCCATTAGCTTAATTAAAGACTTTAATATGATACTAAATACCTATCATCAGGGCCTCAGATATGAAAATGTTGTGCTTTTTTTCCCAATCCAGACTCTAGATTTGCGGGAAAATAATGCACCATTTGGAAAGTTGCTGTGCACACACAGTTGCCAAATCTTTGTTTCAAAGTCAAACCAAATGCAGAGTAGTTGGGGAAGTTTCTGTACTTCATGCAAGAAATATTTTCTCAGGGGTAGGTGGATAGGTTGTGATTATATTTACTCCCAGGCTTTGCATCCTGTGGATCTGGTTCATAAAGAGTAACACTGAACAGGTCACCTAGCTCTATAGGCCAAGATCAAGATAAGATAACTTCTGCAGTAATGACTTTAAAGACAAGACAGAGTGCACCCTCAGCAAGTTGCAGGTGGTAAAAAACTGGGAGAAGTGGCCGATACACCACACAGGTGTGCTGCTGTTCAGAGGGATCTTGGCAGGCTGGAGAAAAGGACTACAGGATCCTCATGAAGATCAACAAAGGGAAGTGCCAAGTCCTACACCTGGGAAGGAATAACGCCACGCACCAGTACAGGTGGGGGGCTGACTGGCTGGGAAGCAACTCCGCAGAAAAGTCCCTGACAGTCCTGGTGGACACCTAGTTGGACATAAGCCAACAATGTGACTTTGTGGCAAAGAACGCCAAAAGCACCTTGGGTTGCATTAGGCACAGCAGCACTAGCAGGCCAAGAGGGGCGATCCTTCCTCTCCACCCAACTATGTTGAGACACATTTGAGGTGCTAGGTCCAGTCCTGGGCTCCCCAGTATGAGAGAGACATGGACAAACTGGAGTGAGTCCAGCAAAGTGCCATAAAGACAACTAAGGGACTGGAGCATCTCTCATATGAGGAGAGGCTGAGAGCTGGGACTGCTCAGCCTGGAGAAGAGAAGGCTCAAGGGGATCTTATCAATGTCTCCCTTAAAAAAAATTCTAAATACTTCTAGTAGCATATTGTAAGTTATTTTGCACTTACAGTGCTTTCTTGCACATTTGTATGACACATGTACAATGTAAGTTGTACAGTCATTTCTCAGTGATTTTTCAGTGGGACTGTATGCACTAACAAATGTTGTTGAACATAATTTTGAATAGTTGAATTGAGTCTATGTGCAGATTATGTTTCATGTTGGAAAGTAATTGCCTTAAGACAATTGTACAGGGAGTAACAGCACAACATATTTACATAACTGTCAAGAAAAAAAAATCTTCATCATTCTCAGGAATTCCCTGGTAAGATTTGCCTGATTTGCTCTTACATCAGGTTTTTGCTTGCCAGTCATTCATTGAGAGTCGTGTACCTTTAGTACAATTCTCCAAGTTCAGTCAGCTCCTGAATGGTGTGCATGTCATTACTCTGTAACATGAAGGTGCATGCTAGCACCAAATGTGTTTGATCTTTCACCAGTGAAAGTGTTCCTTGTCACTGCTGTAAACTGAGATCATTTTTCAGGGGCTATTTTCAGCTGTCAAGTCATTTCAGTGATCAGTTTTCAGTCACGATGACTCCCATTATTCATATTAGAGGTAGTTGCTGCTTTAATCATCTTTCACAGCAAATTATTAATATTCCTGAGCAGATGAGCAGTTTGGACATGGAAGTTGTTTCCTGACTGAGAGCAACTTTTGATCAATTCATTTATAAGAAAGCAGTGCTTGATTGGGAAGGAGGTTGCACTCTAGGGGTCATGGGCTGAGGGGCCTTAGAGACCAAGGTGTGAAAAGGGGGGAAAGTGGGAGAAAACATCAGGTTTGCTTGGATGCTTACACCATTTGTAAAGGAACCCATTCTAGCCGTGGCAGGAAAAAAAAAAAAGAAAAAGTGGAAAATACATCTTCTGTTTCTATCCAGTTTATATTCTAAAGAAAACAATACAAGATCTGACACGGGAAGAAATGCTCTGGTGAACAACTTTTCTCCCTCTTGCTTTTCCTGTGTGAGTGAGAATTTCTGTCTGAAGAAGAATGAGACAAATAGATCATTTAAGAAAAGATGAACTAGAAAAGATCGGTAATCTCCCAGAATGTTTTTGCAGAGAGACCCTGTGCTTTGTACTTTATATAGAGTATATCTATACAATTTCTTTCAAATTCCTATACTCTTCACTGGAATTTTTAGTGTATATGATATGCATCTACTTATTTATTTTTGTCAGTGCCTGAGCTGTATTTATACATAACACCTTCAAATTAAAAAGGTGTACGTTGTCATCTTATGCTTCTTGTTTCTAGGTTATATCTGACACTTACATGACAATGTTAGCGTTTTTCCCCTGCTTAGCTTAAATGCCCCCTAAGTTATCAGGCTTCTAATGCATCCTCAGTGGGTCCATTTCCCGCAAATTTTTGTTCTGTAGTGTAGCTTTTTATTATTTTTAGTCTTGCTTTTTTCTTCATGTTTTAGCTTGTGATAATTGCCCTTTTTTCCAACAGCTGAAGATGACTATGTATTAAAAGTTAAACTGCTTTTCTAGCATTTTCCCTTGTCATATTTCCCATTGGTTTGGGACTTTTTTCCTTCCTGAGGGATAGTGAGCATAGTTTAGCTACACAACTACTTATAATAACCTGTTCTAAACAACACCACAGCAAAGAGGACCATGTTCTGTTTGGGAATTAACATCTGCAGGCAATAATTCTATTTCATAAAATCATAAGATAAAATATGTGACTTGAAGTATAGCGCTGGGTTTAGAAGTTAAAATTCTCTATTCACTTGGGTCTGAGGCACCAGAAGATATGTCATATAAACTCTGAGATGCATGTCTGTAATATTGCTCATCTGAACTAATGAAAACCAAACTATTATGGGATGTACTGATTAGGGTACCCTTATTGTATTTCTTCAACTTGGTCAAATCTCTGCTTCAATTATTTCACAGAGCTACTCATGGAGTGAGATGCTGGTAGAGATGCTGGTAGAAAAATCATCCTTATTTAGATCATTTATCTTTCAGTGGGAGAAATGCATCCAGCACAGCTGTAATAAAAGCCAAACAGAACAGGACTAAATTCTTTGGTGCTTCACCCAGATTATGCTGACCCTTCTGGGTCAAATCACTTGCAACTTCTTCTGCTACCCATGGAGGACCTGGTGTCATGGAAAACGATATGAAGCATTTGTCACTCTCCCTCTTTCTCTCTTGCAGTCTCAGGCCAGTTGCAACATAAACCTGATTACCTGTGTTCTGGTATTTGCAACTTCACACTGAAAGTGAGTCTTGACAGTAAAGTTTAGCAACTGGTGAAATAAACTGATTGCACAGACAAATTATAATCCCAAGTGAAGCAGTCCTTCCACTGCAGCTTTTAAATGGATTACTATTCACTGTAGATGGCACAGATGGAGATTTATGAGACAGGTTATTTCCCTCCCCTTTGTAGACCAAGCTTAAATTATCATTGCATATAAGTTGAGGCCAGTGCAACACCCGGTTATGAGTTTTGTAAATCTCAGTAAGTGCCAGTCTATAACTTTGCAAAAGCACTCCTCTGGTTCTCTAGTGGTAGTGTACAAAGACCTCATTAGATAAACGTTTCTGCAAACCACATTCTGGCCTGAAATGTTGTGCCAAGCAATTTTTTTAAAAGTTCTTCTCCTTTTTTCAAAGGGAATAGTTCACTTAAAATTTGACAATAAAGAAAAAGGACTTAAGTGCTTAGGGATACCATCTCTTACCTCAATCTTCTTTTGACGTTTCACCAATATATTCCTTCACCATGTTCCCTCCTCCTATTTTTTCTGTTATCTGTCCTTTGCCTCTGTTGTTTCTCAAAAGCATGTTGATGTCAGAAAGCAGTAGGTTACTTATTTTCCTTCTCCTTCTTTATCGTCATTCTCAGTTTTGTGGTGGATATAGTTAATATGGTTCCCAGCTATCCAGTTTTGTGCCACAGTTATACCACTCATTCTAGAAGGTCCTGAGGAATATAAACATTATGTGTTTTAAACTATGTAGAGATGACCGCTCACTCTGCCTAGGAAAAATATTAAGTTTTATTTATATTTAGTTTCTTTGTGACAACTGACTGCATCAACACTCGAAACTTTTGTGTATTTTAACATATGTCCAAGAGTGAAGAATTAAAGAGGTGGCTGCACCTACCACTGAGTGCTACATTTTGTACAGCAGCAAAAGTTTTGCAGAAAACATGTTAGGCACGGGATGCCATAGTGCATTTTCAAAGCTCATTGGCCAGCTCACCAGGAACACACAGACGTCAGCTTGGAGAACTAAATAGGAGTGTAAGCCCAGGACACTGAAAAGTAGCCTTGATCTTTAATAAATACAAATTGTCAAAGCATCAGGTTTATGTTCAGTTTGAATGATGACTTTGTCGTGGAACAGAGCCCTCAATGCCATCTTGGGGCACTGTTGATTTGAAATGAGGAGCATTGCTTCTAAATCATTGAATGCTCATTTTCTTGAATTCTGATCTGTGCTGACTCTTCTTAGTTTATGAGATCACAACCCAGCATGACCTGGCTGCAGGCCAAGGAGCAGAAGAGAGTTCCAGATATTTCTGACTGCAAATTGAATTACTCCTCTTGACATTAAAGACAAACCAAAGTCTCATCAGGACAGCACTGCCAAAGCAGTCTTAGTATGACGTGTTGATATATGCCTGAAATTTGTGTTTCAAAAATTAATTATTTTTGCTCTTGCTATGCAGGTACAGTACATTAATGTGAACAAACAATTATGAATGCACACAGTATCAGAAGCATCTTGGGACTAGGAACTTCTGAATTCCAGTTCTTTTATTGACTTTTATATTCTTGAAAGTGTGTCCTTGTCAATTTGCAGGATCCTTTTGAGACTTCTGAATACTAATTACAAGCTACTTAGAAACGTATGTGCTGCACAAGCTATCCATCCTCTTGCATATCACACTGGTCTGTCTTTTAATATTCACTATCCAGTGTCCCACTGCAGCTTATATAGAAATCTTCTACCTTTCTGCCTACAGACATTATTTAATTATTTACTACTTAATATTGTGCCTTAGTTCTACATCCGTACTAAGGAATCAACTTCTTTTTTTCTTTTTTCTTTTCTCTTTTTTTTTGAGGATTGATTACTAATATTGGATCTTTGTTTTGAAGATATAAGACACTAAACTGATTTGAAATGCAATAATTAAACCAAGTCTATGCCACTTTGGAAGGCAGGCCTCCAAATTTGGTCTGTCATTTACATGGTTGCCTAGCAAATAGCATATCATGTGAAGTTTCTGGAGGGCATGTTGTTAGTGACTCTGAAACATATGCTTGCTGCCTGGGGATAAAGAAGACAGTCAAACCTCATCCCAAGAATAATCAAAAGTCCACCTGTAACAGACAGTATAAACGTAATCTTCTAATCAGCCAACTGCTCTTCACCGCAGTGCTGGTCACAGTAGAACATCAAGTACCACAGGAACAAAATATAAAATACGTGAGAGACAAACAGCTTGAGAATCTGGGAATAAATATCTCTCTGAGTTAGCTATTTTCTCTTGAAGAATGTTCAAAGTATATTTTTAATTTTGAGGGTAAGAAGAATACATGGGGGTTGAGTCATACTTTTAGTTCTTTCTATAATGGAAAAAATAGCTGTAACATTATGTTAAGATTGTGTCAGAAGCTATCGCTCCAGCACAGAGAACAATGTTTCTCAAATGTAGTGCTAACAGAAATAAGAAATACTTCATTATTTTCCAAGCATTCAAGTAACGTTTTCCATTGCCATGTGCCTTGGTTTTATTAGATTATAGTCTGAAACAGGATTTTGGACTTCAGGGCTTTACATAGATACTAAATATAATCTTTAGCAGATACTGACTCCACCCAATTTTAGCTTCAGGCAGTCAATGAAGGGTATTATTCTAGGGTATTATTTACCTCACCATAACAGTTTCTTTTACCACTAAAGGCAGTAGATTTAGGCTTAATTCCATCTAGTCCTCTAGGAAACAAGTATTTACCAACACTTACTCCCCAGGTGAAAGCTTGGCTCATGGTGAAGAACCCTTTTCTGCACTTCAGGAAACTCTCTCTCTCTCCATTTTACTTCATGGCATTGTACAGCAAATTCTCTTTCTAAACAAGCATGGGAAGAACAGAAACACTACTAAAAGATACTGGCTCAAGAAATGAGCTGGACATGAGCAAGTATTTCAGTAGTTCAAAAACCAGGAAACTGGAATTGCACAGCTGTCCTGCAGTGTTGGCACATCCATTGGTCTCCACTCTGGCTGCAGACTACAGCACCTGGCTACAGAAACATCCAATACTAGGCTGTAAGTTGTGCCAAATTTTCTTAGCAAACATAAGTTGTCCACATTCGTGCTGTGCCGGCTGCAGTGCTGCACATCTGCCTCTGCAGCATCACTCCCAGCACACGAGCAGGTGGGCCAAGGACCTTCTGCTTCCCTCTGCAGTGCCAGTAACCCCTAGAGCAGCAACCCCTAGGGCAGTAACCGCCATGAAAAAGTGAAAAAGACAGCTGGGAAATATAAAGCCAAAGCTATAGATTTAGGTGTTGGTGACAATGGCTGCTGGTTGCTGTTTCCATAGGACTCCTGTACTTCATATCTGTTTACTGAAAGAGCCACCTCTTGAGAGCTAGAAGCATTTCTGAAAATGTCCAATAACCACGAGGCTAAGAAGAATGGGGTAAAAAGTCACAGAAATACTACACTGAGGTGTAGTTGCGCTAGCTATGCTAATGAAAGAGTCACCCTAGTGAGAGCATGGCAAAAAAACCAACCCAAAACTCACTTTATCTTGCATGCTCAAGTCTATATTCCCTACTCTAATACTGCTGTTTTGTGGATAAAACAATATTTGTCAGCTTTCTTTTGAACGTTGATGGTATTACAGGATTGAATGATTCCTGTGAGGATTTAGCAGCTTCATTTGGCAGCACTCAAGCAGTTAACAAAGCATTGTCGAATTAAGTAAAACAAATCCTTCTATTCATTCCACTGTGAGGATAGTCTAGTTTTCAGAAGTCAGTATGACATAACTGAGATACATATGGCAACATAAATAGTCATATAAATTTGGTTTAAAAACTCACAAGGAGCTTTAAAAAAAGATAAACATTAGCATTTTTATATGGCTACAAGAAATGAAGTAGATAATTAAGTTAAAGAGAGTAAATTAAATTACAATGGTTTCTGTTGGTGGGGTTTTATGTGGTGTATGCCAGGAACTATAAATTTAATTGCACAAATCAGTCTTTCACTAATGAATTCCTTAGTGTTGTCCTCCAGCTGTAAAAGGCAAGGTTTAATATTTTTCATATTTAATATTTTTCTTTCAAAATACATTTAAAATATATTTTCATTTAATTCTTTCAATTTTTCAGATGAAGCTTGATTTTTTTACAAGTCTGCTTATACAAATCAGCAGAAAAGAGTCTCAGAACAGGATAAAGAGTTGAGGGTGATGGTTGAAACCTTGAAAGCAAAGCGTTTGTGATTATGTGCAGTTTTCAGAGGTCAGACTGATAGGCTGCAGTACCTAAAAAGAAAATACTCTCTATTTGATGACTTTCCAAAAGAGTTTAAGGTTATTACTTGCCCATGGAAAGAAGCTTGAGAAAAGGTAAATCTGCAACAAGTTGGGCACTAGCTGTTCTGGAAAAAAAATGGGCCAAACTCAAATAAAAGAGAGAGGAAGAGAACAAAATCTAAATAAGACTGTAGCTCTGGGGTCTATCTGGCACAGGCTGCAGAGGAATGATAGAAGCTGAAAAGCAGACTGTGTCGGAGATACGTGAGCTCTTTTGTGACCTCAAACGTCAGCTAAGTCTGTGTTTCATGTGAAGATTGAGCCTGTAATGAGAAATCTTTCTAACAAAACTTAGATAGGGAAGCCACAATAGAGTGAGGAGATGGCAATACATGGACAGGGGTCTTCACCTATTTAGTACTTCTGGCACTCCTCTAAAACCTTCTGGGGAATTCAACAGCTTTGAGCCTGATTGGTAACAAGCAAAAGACACATTTAAGCAATTCTGGTGGACTTTTCAGCTTGGGTTGTGCCCTGCAGCACAAGGATCTGAAGACCCTTCTACCTGGACAAGCTGAAATAATTTCATTTGATGTATTTTGAACAGTTCTTCAGATTTTCATTTCAAAGTGTAAAAAATATGCCAAAAAAAAAAATTTAAAAAAAAGAGTCAATTGAATAAAACTTTCTATCCATTTCAAATGATCTTTCTTCATTTCACAGTTGAAACAGAACCCGTTATTTGCACTGCTCTATCTTTAGTGATGTGTGTCACTTCAGTCTCAGAGTAACCTTAGTTAGAAAGGAAATAGTGACTGACAACCAAGCTTTTAATTAAGTGGGTTGATTCTATTGTACAAAATGGTGTCTCCAAACTCATCTACTTTAGACAATTTTTCCAGTTTGAGCTTCTTTCCAGGATCTGTGAATGAAGAACTAATTTATGTTTCAAAGAACCAATTATTCCATTTGATAGGGAAGCATGCTAAAAGGCAGATAGCTATTTTCTCTTAAATTCAAGCAGTATGTCTAGCCAGTGGCGTCTTTATTGATAGCAGATCTGCAACAAGACAAAACACATCTTCCGACTCTATTCTGGGCCTCATGTAATTTCAATTCACTTCCAGTGCAAGTAGGCTAATGAAAAGTCAAGTATCAAGCTGGAAATAAATGTCTGATCTTATTTACTTCTGTCCCCATTGTAACTTCTGCCATGCACTGAGATAGTTAATAGTTATATGGAAAGAGCACTAGTCATCTCATGGAAAGGTAGGCTTAGAGGAGCTTCATAGGGTAGCAAAACCTTGAGAATATTCTTCTGCCATTAGGCAGAACAATTAGTCCTTCTTTACAGAAGCAGTAGTGCATTTAAACCTCAGACTCTATTTATGTCTCTGAAGACATAGCATCTGGCACCATAAAAAACACAACCACCTTGTCTTTCCTCCTACCAGTGAAGCTCTGTGAGCACCTCTACGAGCAGCACTCATCTCATCCCTGACCATCTCATGGAAATGCTTCAGTGAGAAGCACAAAATTCAAGGTCAAATACATGGAGAATGGTAGCAAAATTTGTTCTTATAGTCTGGGAACTAATCCTCTGGAAGTAACAGAGGAAAGGCCTACATTGAACTACCAGATCACAGGACAAACATGAGGATTTGCTGTGCAATGAAAATGACAAATACAACTAAAGAGGGAATGTTTTTATTATAGGTAGTGAAGCAGAGGGAAGCATGGTAAGACCTGGTCTAGAATCTTATGAAAATTCTGGTTGCTTTTATTTAATTGGGATATAAATCTTAACAGGAATGGGTTCAGAGAAAGGCTACAACTATGACCACAATAACTGATTTCCCATCTCATGGGATGAGACCAAAACATTTTACTTAATTTCACAAGGCAGAACAATTCAAAGAAGGGGTTTGAGAATCACCAGAAGTAAGAAGACATAGTTAAACCAAAGGGCAATGCTGCACAAAGAGCAATGGGCCCATAAACTGTCTATGAACTCAGGCTGGAAATAGGTGGGTGTTCTGTCATCAGATGGTAAAGAACCTTTTACTTTCACTATACTAATACTGAATAAATTCATTTTAGAATGAGTCAGCGTTCTTTTGTAAAAACAATTACATAACGTGATTTTCTGCAGTGGAAAAGGAGATAGGAAGTTATAAAGCAGGAGCTTCTGTTTAGTCTTAAATTCCTTTACTGCTTAATGACTTCTCCATGATATTTGTTCTCCAAAGTTAATGAAATTATCTCAACTGCTAGGCTGGCCTGTTGCACGTATAGGGGATGTAGCAGACTATGTACATTTCTCTGGCTTGGTCCTTTCATCCTTTCTTCAGCAGAGGACCTTAACTTTACACAGAATACCACATCAAGTCTGAATCTAGTTTCAAGAACAGATGAATTTTTATGAAGGGAAAGAACAGGTGAATGCTATTGTATTCTCTAAGAGGCATCTCTTTGCTGCATGGGTGCAGGCTAGCCAAGGCTTACACAGTTGTCTGCTCAGATATGCAGCTGGTTGCTTGTAAGGAAATCCTCTCTGCTCCGCTGCGGGATGAATAGCACCATGTCTTTCTCCAGAAACAAACATCCTGCTTGTTTGAAACAAACCCACATAAGAAAAGGAAGCCTGGAGAGACCCAAGACCTTCTAGATGAGGATGAGTTTTCTTTGTAATTGTTCAGTTCTAGGCATTTAGATTTGTTAAATCTGGTGCCAAGGTGAAAAAAAAAAAAGCCCAATATCTTGCTGAACATTAAAGAACACAATAGGTAGTGTGAAAACCATGTGGAGTGAGTCAGGACAAAAAAATCATAGACGCATACGTAATCCCTGCTCCTTCTTTCTATATGTCAGTCTCTGAGAATGGTCTATCTCCACCTCTCATTGCACACAGTATTTGAGCTGCCACTGTACTCAGCAGAAATTCTTAGGAAGGTGTCAAAGCACAGTATTGAAAAAGCTATTCTGAAACTGAGAAGAAGGAATGATTTCTGTAGATGTACAATGAGAGATTACTCCTCAGTCAATTCACACACAGCTTAGTTTCTGAAACAGTCAGTTTATAGTGAAAGGCATATATTGTTACAGGTAAAGGAGTTCCTATTCTATACCACAACTTTCCTTGCTTGAGTATTAATTGAAATAAATATGTATGCATGTGGTTGTATACATGCACACACATAAAAAAAGTATTAAAATATCTTAGAACAGAGGTCATCCACTGACCCAAATAAACCGTGAGTCATGGGGACAAAATTGGTTACCTTCTACAGAAAATACTATAACAAATGCAAGGTATATCTATACAAAAAATACATTTTCCCACCTGGAAAAAAACATATCACACTGCTGACAAAGCTCTGTGACTGCACAATATACATAGAAACATGCTCAAAGTCTTGTCCTGACTGTGGAACTTAGGTAAGAGACTATTGTCCATGTAGAACAGAAAGATCAAGCCCGTAGTGTTGAATGTGACTGCTTTCTCCCTCTCCCAAGCCAGACAGAAACACCAAAACCCCTTCATTTCCAAGAAATGAGGTTCAACATAAACTGTGCCTACTCTCTTCGTGCATAGATTTCTCTGCTTCAGTCACCATCCAGAATGTGGCAGGACTGAATGCCTGAAAGAAAGGGATATTTCAAGTTGTAAGAAAGAGCGTGTTGCTTTTACTCCCAGCAGTCTTTAATGTCACACATCTCTGGCTTGACTGGTCAGGATTATTTTATGTCCTAGTAGTTTTCAGGAAATACCAGGTCTGGCATTACTGCAGCTCCCATTTGCACTGACAAATTCCTCACAAGAGGTAACCTGAGCTCTGTGCAGTAAGAAGTAAAATAAACTTAATCTGGACCAAGGTAGTAAGCGTGCTGTCAGTTTATTTAAAAGTAACCTTTTAGCCCTTGGCAAGAGTTTGTCAGGCTCTGAGGAGTTATCTCAGGAATGGACATCTATAAAGCAAAAGGGAAAGCAATTTAGATATATGGCAACATCACGATGCTGACCAGGTCCTGAAGACACAACTGCAGTTGGAATAGTGTGCCCTGAATTAACAAACTCACTGGCAGCTGGGCTATTCAATGTGATTAACAGCTGTTTTATGGGTTGTCTGCCTCATTCAGTGCATATGTGTACTGAGAGGCTGCTGTAGGAGAATAAATATTCTCCTGCTGCTGCAGGAGAATAAATAAAGTCTTTGGGACTGTGGAGAAAAACATCTTCTGTTGTTTTTTAAGGGAAGCTGAAATACATGTAACATTTTGATTACTGAATTTACACCCAGTTCAAAAGAATTAAAATGTCCGCCCTTTAAAGTGGTCTTTAGTATGATAAATATGATGACATGGCAATAAAACAGGAAATTGTGACTTTGTTGTTCTGCTGTTTTATAGTTTGGCAGAGAAAGTGCTGATGAGCACATGAATGCATAAAAGAGACTGGAGCATCTTGGCTGAGTCTCCGTTAATAAGGCTTTATTGAAATACAAAATGCCACAAAAGTACAAAGCCAGCTAAAATATCACACAGCTAAATCAGGTCAACTCAGACAAAGTCATCCCACTGGATGTTATCAACACTGCTAACTCACATCGCTAAAGAATTAGTTTTGGTTTGCTTGCACAGACTACTTAGCTGCTTTCATCTCTTAGTGGGGGGTCTGTCAGTCATAAAATTGAAACTAATTGCACTCCCAAGATTCCTAAAGATGGCTTATTTGGTTTTGTTCTTTTCCAACACAAACTTATTCTTCAACATAAGTAAGGCATATTGCGGGGGGAGGGGGGCACAAGTGGTCACTAGCAAATGTTTTTTTATTCAATATTTTATTTTTTAAAAAGCAGGTTTCTATATTTTTCCCAGTTTCTTTTATGAATATGAGATTCCTCCTCTACTGGGAGGAGTGGCTGACACATCAGAAGGCTGCGCAGCCATTCAGAGAGACCTAGACAGGCTGGAGAGTTGGGCGGGGAGAAATTTAATGAAATATAACAAGGGCAAGTGTAGAGTCCTGCATCTGGGCAAGAACAACCCCATATATGAGTACAAGTTGGGGGCAGACCTGTTGGAGAGCAGCGTAGGGGAAAGGGACCTGGGGGTCCTAGTGGACAGCAGGATGACCATGAGCCAGCAATGTGCCCTTGTGGCCAAGAAGGCCAATGGCATCCTGGGGTGTATTAGAAGGGGTGTGGTTAGCAGGTTGAGAGAGGTTCTCCTCCCCCTCTACTCTGCCCTGGTGAGGCCACATCTGGAATATTGTGTCCAGTTCTGGGCCCCTCAGTTCAAGAAGGACAGGGAACTGCTAGAGAGAGTCCAGTGCAGAGCCACGAAGATGATTAAGGGAGTGGAACATCTCCCTTATGAGGAGAGGCTGAGGGAGCTGGGTCTCTTTAGCTTGGAGAAGAGGAGACTGAGGGGTGACCTCATTAATGTTTATAAATATGTAAAGGGCAAGTGTCATGAGGATGGAGCCAGGCTCTTCTCAGTGACATCCCTTGACAGGACAAGGGGCAATGGGTGCAAGCTGGAACACAGGAGGTTCCGCATAAATATGAGGAAAAACTTCTTTACGGTGAGGGTGACCGAACACTGGAACAGGCTGCCCAGAGAGTCTCCTCTGGAGTCTCCTTCTCTGGAGACATTCAAAACCTGCCTGGATGCGTTTCTGTGTGATATGATCTAGGTAATCCTGCGCTGGCAGGGGGATTGGACTAGATGATCTTTCGAGGTCCCTTCCAATCCCTAACATTCTGTGATTCTGTGATTCTGTGATCTGTTATTGCAGTCTTACACTTTGGGAAAAAAACTCCCACTATTACTTTGTAAGGAGTTTTCATTTCCTGTAATTGGCACTTAAGCATTCAGCTTCCTCTAAAAGACTACGCTTTACTCTTATGAAGCTGAAATGATTCCTTTTTCCTTGGTAATACAGACAGAATAAAAACTAAAGATTTATTAAGGAAAATGCATTCCCTTTCTTCTTTTGTCCAGTTTGATGTTGTGGGTCAGAACTGCTGTACATTGTATTTTCTCCTTGAAAATTTTTTTGGTGTTTCTAAAAATAAAAATATGTGCACATATCTGCAGTCCTCAAGAGAAATAGAATTACTGTAAATTCCATGATCTGTCCTATTTTTTTCACAAATCTAATCCATAAAAAACCTCAATCCTTTTATAATTTCCATTATATGTGGAATAAACTTCTGTGATTTCCACATTCTCTTAAGGGGAAGTCGCTTCCTACCATATTTATTTATTTATTTGTTTTGTTGTTATTTTTTTTCAGTAGAAGGAGAAACCGCTAGCGTAAAGGACTTAAATATTTATCTCTTATAGAGCTTCCTTGTGTGGGAAGCAGTTTCTTGCAAGAGCTAGTGGCTATTCTTTGTCAAGGTATAACCAGTTCAGACACAGCATAAAGTGAATTCCTCTTTGACACTGAGGGTTTTCTGAATATCACATTGGACAGCACACAACTCAAACTACAAAGACAGACTTGAGTGGAAGAACATAGTAGTGGGAAGCCTCATCAGGGCTGATATTGTCCCTGAGAACTAGGAAACAGGAGAAGATGAGTGTGCTTCACTCTATGGACCTGTCTGTATGACAAAGTGTCTGTGGTTTATTGTAGCTCAGTCTGTGAGCTTGTGAGCTTCCCTTTTCCTGACTATGCATTTGCTTGTGTGGTTTTTTTATCAAAATATTTGGGTAATTCCTCTTCTCTGTGGTTCTTCAGTGTGCCTGCTAGAACCCCTGTGAAATAGCACAGTTTGCTGAAAGCACACTGGGATTTGCTTTTGCCATGGGAAACCGCCTTACTGGGAACTGGCCTGGGGTACATTACAGAGCAGCTTGCCTTTCTGTCACAGCCTAGAAAGCAGACCATTGCATAAGACTTTGGGGATGGAAATTGTTGCAGTTAGCCATCACGTGTTGATTTATTGACCCCGTATGATGCACAATTAAATGCATTTATGATACTATGAAAGAGTTGTAGACCCACTGGAGGAGCTCTTCTAATGGCAATGAAAGCATAGCAGAAGAGGCTGTGGCTCGCCCACAGATCTTAGGGGCATGTAGAGGGTTGGAGTATGGTGCCACAAAAGCAATTCCAACAAATATTCACAGCATTAGAGACAAGATCTTCCTTGTTCCCTCTAAGGCTGTTTTCTGCATTAACACTGTGCAGCACATCGTCCTGGCTGACTTCAGGACTTGGCAATGCCTGTGGAGGTTGTTGACATGTAGTTTATTTTATGTCTGATACATCTAATGTTTTTGTGGGTACAGCATTGTTAATGATAAGAGTTGTTAAAAAAGAAAATTACTTAACTAGAGATTTATATTGTTGCAGACTGGTCTTGTTAGCTCAGTGAATGTAAATAATATAGTCCATTGCTTGTGACAGTGAAAAATTAGCTTAATTCATACTAAATAGTGCTCCATTCTCATATGTTATGATAACGTTGAAAAATTTTTCGTTTTTGAAACAGATAACAAAGGGTTAATCCTACAGAGCTTTTCTCAGGCAATTTGTTCCACTTTTCTATCACACCATAGTATTTGAAATTCTTATGGATTTTAGAGAACATCTTGATTTTAGTCTTTGTATGTGCATGTACAGGTATATTTACTTACTCGGGAAACTTCTGGCTGATGTTGAAGACACTTATTTCTTCCTCTAAGCAGCACGGTCACAAAAGTGTTCCAGAAATATACTAACAGTTTAAGGAATTATAATCTTTATTGTAATAATAACCCAGTTGTTTATGTGAATGTTCCTAACCTATTTCACTACAAAAACAGCCAGCTAACTCCAAGCACCTTGGTTTCCCAAGAGATCCTGTGAACATATTCCAAATCACAGGAGGTTTTTCTTCTCTTGGGAAAATTTTGTAGGGTTAGGTCATGGTCCTAGAAAAGTCCTTATCTGGTTTCAGAACTTGCTTCTCTCTGATAGCTACTGTCAATGTATAACTTTAACATTACATACACACTTTAACTTTATAACTCTAACAATTAGGCTTAAGAGCTCCTCAAAAAAAAACCTCCCAGGCTGTTATGGCATTTTTAAAGAATCCAAATTACGTATACCTTGGTTCACTTCAGTGTTTTAAGCAAATGAAATTTGCATGATAATATAGAAACAGCCAGATTGGAAACCAATGAAAGTCAAGTCAGAGTCTGTTTCTTTGCCTCCAAGTACTCTGGAGCAAAGCCAGACTGTTTAGAGATGTAACGGTTTTCTAACTTAAGTGGTTGGAAGTAGCCTTCAAACTTCAATAAAATTCCGTAAGCTTGTAAGAGATATAAATAATTTAGGTGGAAATTCTTAACTGAGTTTCACTCTATGTATATTAGTGTTCTTCACATTGTTTCCTTCAAAATGAAAGTTAGGTTGAAACCAAGAGGACAACTGTCTTTGCGATGAAAATGTTGAACACATGTTTTCAGAATATGTCGTGTCTTCTTGCACAGTGAAAAATGTCCCTAGACATGAGGTAAAAGTTTATCTCCTGCCAGGAACATGAAATTTTGCCTCAACTGTTATTAAACTAATTCCTGTAAAAACTTGGGTAAGCCTGAAATTTAGCCTGAAAACTGAAAAGAAGAAACAAACAAAAAAGTAGTTCTATGAAGTATGGATGTCTCTGAAAGGCATAAGGAAGACTTGTACTTGACACTCCTAAAACATACATTCAGGTAGAGAGAAGGCTTTTTCAAAGTAAGTGGCTGTGTGAGACTCTCTGTGGAAATCACCGTTATTAGAAGATTCAGTGTGAGCGTTTGGAAGCAATACAAGAAGTAAACCGAGAAGAGATGATCCTTGTAGCATTGATCTTCTGCAGTGCAAACTAGGACTCAAAATTACTTTCCAATGGTGTTGCAGGTAGTGTGCAGTACTCTGATGTACCATGAAAAGAAAACCTAGTAGCAAGTAGAGAAAGCTGATACTCCAGGGTCTAAAGATTTCCCTTTAGGGGAAATTTGAGGCAGTGCCCCCTGGAATTGGTGCTATGCTTAGTTAATTAACTAAACTTGTCTTGCTATCCTTGCTGTAACTATCCTGTTATAAATCCTGTCACAGTGCACCTGCTGGGTTGCAGCTCTGGTGAGCTGGTCTGAAAAGGGCAATCGAACAACTTGATTGCTTTGGTGATCGTGGACTCTTGTGTAGCTGTATTAATTTATGCCGTTGCCCTTGGAGAAAAGCGGAATAAGGAGAAACAGAAATGGTTTTGTTCCTTTGTCCTTTGGGCTTTCAGAAGCTTAATGCACACCATGTGCAAGAATTATTTTATGGTGACAAAGACATAAGAGGGAACTATCTTGAAGGGTCTGTGAATAGTTGGGGGGGGTATTATAACACAGTGAAATATGTTAATGATATATTAAGTATTCAGACACAATTTATTTACATTTTATTCTTCCAGTTGTTAGAGGAGCTGTTTCTAGGGACAAGTGTTACATGGAACAGTTTGGTTTTCCTTAAGGCTGATCAGGAATGTGATTTTTAACGTGACTTTTTGCCTGTGTATGCATGGTTTTAACAGGCTCAAAAGCTGAATTTAGGCTTTGTTCTTCTATAGTCTGAAGTAATCAGAAAGCAAGTTATACAGTAAAATGTTGTTTCTGCAGAAAGTAAAGATAATAATATATTAATCATCAATTGTGTCCAACTCTGATCACTTCAGCTCAGCAAACAAGTGGAATAGTTTCAGAAAGGAGGAACAAAATATTTAAGGCAGGAAAATAATTCACATCACAACAATTAAAATACTTGGATAATTTGGATAATAGGGTGGATAAAAAGGGACAATAAGAAGGCATATGAATGCTCTGAACAGGTTCCATATGAAACATGACATGGGTTGGATTCCTTTGTGGATAATATAAACAATTGTACTAGTAATTATAGCAGTTTATTTTGAAAGGGATAAACACAGTTACATTTTTGGGAATAAACTAGTCTATATCTGAAAAGAGTTAAGGATAAACCTATCTTGGAAACATAATTATCTTCTTTGAGGTTTAGCCTCATAATTACAAGTGTGTTCCCAAAATGGGTCAAAAATGTTTTGCTGATTATGTTTATAAGATATTCTTTCTAACAGATGGACCATAAATCAATGCAGAGTTGCTGATGTAGGTATTTAATGGCTTCCATTATCACTGAGTGCTTTGAAAATCTTAATATTTATCCATATGAGGGGCAAAGAACTACTCAATTGTACAAACAGGAAACTAAAGTTTTGAATAAATATTTAAGTGACATGTCCAAGGTGATGTAAGGACTCTGGCAGTCTGGGGACTCAATGTTAAACTCTTTCAGCTGATCAACTTCTTTCTTTATCTGACGCACTGCCTGAAGCTGGTATGAGAGGTTGTTAGAAAATTCCAGTTTTTGCTGTCAGAAATACAGGCGAGGTCACAACATTCAAAAACATACCTTATCCTGGACCTCCCTGAATCTCTCGAAAGCTTTCTTCAACCTTCCCTGAGAGAACATCAAGACTCTACAGGAAGCACATAAGCTCAGATGGTGGACGCACCCCACACAGCTCCCTGCAGAAAGCCAACATCTGATGGTCCTCTGTGTAGGACTGAGGAGCATCCCATAGGGAGCGACTGTTGACCACAATTTTTCTTATAAGCTCTTCCTGAGGCACCAAATACACATTTTTTTTTTTTATCCTGCATATCTCTCTGTATATATGGCCTATAAATATGTCCCTGCATGCACAGGGACAAAGGCAGTGATTTAATTCACGATTATAGATCGTAAATTTTGTGAAAGTACATGGAACATTTTGGAAACACTTGTTATAAACACAAATAAATGATTTTACAGAACACTAGTCTTTGATACACTCAAAACAAAAAGCAAGCAAGCAAAGACTATTATGAGGATCCATGCATCTAGAAATTGTGGAAGTAGGTTTCAAAATGCAGTTACAAATTGGCCAGACAAACTAATAGAGTGAGGTCGGGTTTTTAAAACAGACAAACCAAGTTTTGAAGTAATGAAGAATGGTTGATAACTCTTTCAAAGAATTGCCTAGTGTTAACTTAAGTAGTCTTTCATGAATTACAATGATGTTTGTCTCTAAAGACAGTTTTGCTCTCTGTATGCCCGGCATCAAGAACTTAGGAATACATTTATTTTCCTTTGTGATTATTTTAGAGATGTAGAGTGTTGTTTTTTCAGTAACTATTGGGAAAATAAGATGAAAGTGACCTTTGGAGAAACAATTTTTTGCAGGCTTTATGTTGGTCTTCAAAAATATCTCTTTGGAATAGCTATTCAAGAATTCGTTTTCTTCAGTTAATTGAATTCAACATAATATTTTCAAAAGTTCTCCGTTCCAAAATATTTCAGAGAGTTTTGTCTATTGATTCTAAATGTTTGTGCAGTGTACAAAAGTGTTGCAGCCACGTGGATAAAAAATAATATTGATAGAAGATGAAAATGAAGTAGAGGTGAGAAAACTGAACAGGAAAAAGACCAAAATCTTAAGAACAGAGAAGGCAAATGCAACCACATTACATGTATAATTCATGGAGTGTCCTGTGATCCTTATTGACATGTGTACACCTTGTCTCTGTTGTGGCTTCATTTTGGGATGATTTTACTATCTTTCTGCATACTTAGCTTTTATTTAAGAAAAAAATAGGGCATGCCATGAGAGCAGGAATTCTGACGCACACTAATAAGTGCTCTCCAATTTAAGGCAATGTATTGCACACCACAGGGGTGCAAAGGATAGAACCCATTCATGCTACAGAGTGAATTTAGCTGTAGTGTAAGTGTGTTCTGCAAATCTTGCATGCCGTTATTCACTAGAGCAGTTGTGTACCTGATGACTGTGGTTGAAGTCTTATTGCACTAATAGAAGAAAGCAGCAAGATGGAGGAAAGTGCTTAATCACAAGCAATGAGCGTATGATTAAATCCACTAAAGATAAAGAGAATTACATGATTAAGTGCTTTTCTGTTTCAGAGAGAAATTTTAAGCACATGTTTATGTAGCTCCTAGAATAGTTTCAGTAGGCAACTGCATTCCTTATAAATACAAAGCACACAGTCTTGCTGTATTAGAGCAGAGGCAATCTGCTTTATTTTATTTAATTTAGGTGCAGACTTGGGAATGTGGCAAGTTGTCAAAAAAGCCTTTGAGCAAAGTTTAAGAGTCCCTGTATGATAGAAGTTTGAATAGAACAAACAATGGACAGAAAGGAATTTCAGACTTAAGTATTTGAAGTAGAGAATGAATGGTCAAAAATTTGTCTCCATGACAAGTCAAGAGACAAATGTTTTTTTCTTTAACACCTCTCTTTCCTCTACTTTTCACAGCTAGAGGCAGAGAAGCATGAAGACTGTGAATAAA
Organism: Nyctibius grandis; assembly: GCF_013368605.1. Classification (NCBI taxonomy): domain Eukaryota; kingdom Metazoa; phylum Chordata; class Aves; order Nyctibiiformes; family Nyctibiidae; genus Nyctibius; species Nyctibius grandis. The sequence goes on from NC_090659.1 coordinate 30,022,097, forward strand.
TATGACAGAAAATATTTTAATAAATTGAAAGAAAACAAGCCTTCCCCAGTTCCATAATTGTTGCAGTGTAAATTTACTATATCAGGTAGTATTTGGGGTTTTTTATTAAGATTGATGGCTAAGTATCAGGCTTTTCAGTAAAATCCATGTCAATATTTGCTTATGAAAAGAAGAGATTTTACAGCCTCTGAGAATGCCAGGCATAGTAAAGAAGACATCCAAATTACTTTGCGTAATAGTGTTTATATTATTTTTTAAAAGGCAGAAAAATGATAATAGTATAGGCTTCATTTCTGATTTTGTTTCCTTAAGCATATTGTCTTATCTTGTGCATATGCCTGATAGAAATTTTGAAGACTCTGATAATGAGTTAACTTGAGCTCAGCTAGAGATGAACACCACAGTTGCTGCTTGCATGAGAACAGCCCTATGTCATAACACTGCCCTCTGCTTTTCACATTCATTAGAAAAGGTTTCAAAGCAGACACAAGGAATAAGGAATTTGTACGTCAGAGACTTTAAATCCAAGAAAATATCCTTCATATCCATTTCTGAAGCAGCCCTGATTTTCAGTGCTCCTGATATTGGAGCTTTTGCAGCTTTTTTGTTTTGTTCTTGTTTGCCTTTAAAAATAAGAAAAAAGAATGCAAGAAGATGAAGAAATTAAAATAAGCTTTTCTTATTTTGTCAGTAGAGTATGCAAGCCCCTTGTACTACCCGTGTTGCCATGTAGCGCTTCTGAGTGAGTGTCTCTTTTAACAGCTCTTCACCGTTGGGCCTTTAAGTTCTTGAACAGATCAATATATTCCTGATTAGAAGTGGATGAAAAGGCAGTACATTGGTCTTTAAATTCATGCCTGCAAAAGTGAGAATGCTTTTTTACAACACACACTCTACACCAAACACAAATTGCCTTATCTTCATTTCAGTGCATCCAGGTTGCTGTGGGTGTATTTTTCCTTCCTCCCTCCCTTCCTAATTGCACCTCTGTTTTGCGTTGCATTAGATTCCAAGTAAAAAACTTTTCATTACAAAACGAATAGGGTGCTTAGAACTTCATACACTAGAAGAAGCATTAGTTAAGGTTTTGGGAAGAGGACTTGCTCCTGCCTGTTTCCCTGCAGCACCTTGCTTTCATAACCTGAATAGAACCATTGAAAATCTGCTCAAAGCTCTGAAAGAAGAAAGGAAATAGCACTATGACTTTTCATTTTTTTTCAGAATGTGGTTTTCAAGAAAACTTGTAGTGCTTAGCTAACTCTTACTTTCTGTGCTTTTTAAACACTGTGGTGTCTAGCAGTGTTAAGGCATGCAGAATTTCCTGCAGAGAAAATCTTGAGCTTCTACAGAACTTGTTAATATTTGTCAGCAATGTTTTTTCTCCATTTTTACACTTCTTTTTTTCTCAAGCTGCATTTCCTTAATATCTCACAAGAATACATACTCGTACCACAAGCAGACCAAAATATATCTAGCAATTTTGAAAATATCTGTACAACATACTACAAATTACACCACAAAGAGAACAATATTAAGTAGATCACTTTCTTCTTCATTTAGATGGAGAAAACATTGTAGTGTGGGGTAATTAAGATTTTAAGGCTCACTGCACATTTGAACTAATTTATGTGTGTTCTTTTATGTGTGTTTCTTAATGATCTGAAATTTCTATTTCTTAAATTTCTATTTGTCTATCCCCACTCTCCTGCAAACAACATTGCTGAATAACTTCTACCAGATCTTACTGAAGCATGAAGTCTCAAAGGTTTTGACAAGCTTAATGAAATTGTTGTCCAAAGAGAATGAAGACACTATTTTATGTGCCCTTATGAGGGAAAGGCAGAAATGCCAATATGTGCTTTACATCAATGAATCAACATTGAGAAGCACCATCATCACATGGATTCATAGAGCACCCATCTTCAGGATCAAAGCCTAGTTTGCCTTCTGAGAAACACCCTGGATGAAAGACAGAAAAGCAAAGCCTAGTTGTACAAGGAGGCTGTAGAGTTAGGGCAAAGCATTTTCAACAATCATTTTTCACGATCCTGGAAGGAGCTTGTTTAACCAGGTTACACCTTTTACTTGATGATACTGTTTTTAAGATTAGAGGCTTCTTTAAAAAAAAAGCATGCAGACACAGAAAAATGCAATTTTAAAACTGAAAGAAACATTTCTCTTAAAAATGAGTATGTGTTTTATTGGTGCTGCCAATCACATAAGGAAAGAAATTAACTTCTTTTGTGCCATATCTAAATACATTAAAGGAATATGTTTTAAAAGACTTGGCTCATTTTTCACTCCACCCAGGAGATGAAATTTAAGATGCTAATAGTTTGGAAAATATAACTTGCAGAACACATGACTTTAATCACTTATGGTCTTGGCTTGTGCTTAGAGAATTTTAACTGAAAAGCTTGCTTGTGTTCCTCTGACAGATTTTTATGTTTATTTCTGGTTTTTCCTCGTCAGTCACACGGTTTTGATTTGCACGTTAGACCTTGGTTTTCTGTTTTGTGTGTGTTGATGTCCAATCAAATTTTTCACTCACTTGTCAGTGCTATTCATTGTCATCATTTATATTCACAAAAACTTCATCTTCTGGAAAATTTTTAAAAATCAACTTTTAGTTCTCTAATTGCAGTGTGTGAACCATACGAGAGTATGAGCTGTTACATGAAATGGTACTCCCAAGACTTTGAGTTGAAAGGCAACTCACAGATAAAAGCTATGACGTCCTACGTTACATGCAAGGCACATGCCTTTAGAATTAGCAGTCCAGTGCTGGAAAGCCAGAGGTTAGGTTAGAGTCGGTAGCTATCATCTACAGCAGATTTTTTTTTTTTAGAACTGTAAAAGTGTTATGTCATTGCACTAAGGTACTTAGGATTGTACAGAACCTCTTAGGTACGCAAAACTAATCATCTGCCATCACAGATACTACACAATGATGCAATGACTTTCATAACCTTACAGAGGACAGTATTATAAATAATAAGGGGTTTGATTTGGCTTTTTTTAAGTCTCCAGTGGTGGGGAGTGGAAAGCTGTTCTACAACCCAAATGTTCAAAGCTCTAAGCATTAGAAACCTTATCATTTCCGTAAAATGCACTTATAAACATTTTATATCTTTCGAATATGCAAATATTTTCCTTTGTTTTAAATACTTCTTCTGTCTTGTTGGTGTTTTTTCCAAGATGTATTTTTATGGAGCAATCATGACCCACCTTCTCTTTTCTTTGGTAGAATAAATGCAAAAATATTAAACGTGAAATAAATCTTTACTAATAGCTCAAGTCTGACATTTCCCCTTCGGTCTCAGTACAGTTACGTGTTACAGTCTTTTCCTTTAAAACTTTCTTGTCTGCTTCTTAATTCATCACTTGCATCTTCTTCAAATGGACCAATATTTCACAAATTTTCACTAGATCAAATATGCTGAAAGCCCAGAGATAGAAGAATTTCTACGTGTCTATTGTCTATAAAGCTTACTACAGTATCAAGTCAGTTAATCCAATTTCTTTTTTGTAAACTATGTTACATTTTATCCCCCTTTCCCCTTTACATCTGAGTTTGCATTCCTTCAAAATTTGTTTCAAAAATTCGCATACCTTAGACATCAGATTACCAGGTGTGATAATTCTTTAATCACCTTTGATCTTTTTAACTTGCTGTAAATATTTTGTCCTTTTATATTCACTAATCCTAGACTTGACAGAGCTAGTCAAGATTTTTGTTACCAGACTTAACATTTGTTTTGTTGTCTCTTTTAGGTTTCTGTTGAGTTCCTTGAGTTTTTCCTTCCCATCTAGTATGGTCATTTCAACACCTCTGTTCTCATTATGCATCTTACCTTTATGTCATCAAAGCATTCTTAATGAAAACTGAGAGTATTAATTTAATTTTAGAGACTTACTTGGATTACCCCTGCTAGTTCTTTGCTTAGGAGACCCACTTTTTATTGTGTATTTTTGTTTCTTTAACTGTTTCTTTTTCTTTTATTTCTTTGTAAGGTCTCAGGTCTCAGCTTGACTTCTGGCAATTCTTGCTTTAGCCCTACATTTCTCAATAGCTAAGATATAGCTTGATAATTGGTGCTTTTCCTGTTCATAAACCCGAAGCTTATTCCTGATATTTTTATTGATGTGATTAGGCTGGGTGTCCTTTCCTCCTTCTTTTCTTTTCTCCTTCAGTGACATACAGATTCTTGATAGTCTTAAGTCTACAACTCGTGGAGATTTCATTCAAATCTCTGCACTTTTTGGCACAGTGCAATGCATCAATTAATTTTCTTAGTTTATAAAATTTAACTCTTTCAGAATGCTGAATTAATTATTGTTTATCTTCCTTTTTAATTTAAATTGAATCAAGTCATAATGACTCTAACAAAGCTTAAAATGTATGATGTGATTTTTGGAGTCTCTTCAGTATTTATGAATTTAAAAGAAAATGATCCTTTTTTTTTTTTTAGTGAGAATTCAGGGAAAAACTGACAGCTTTTTATTTCAGCCAATGGCTGATGTTATCTGGTGTTACATGAAATTCCAACAAGCGGGCTGTGTGTTGGTCAGACTTCAACCTAATCCAAAGCAGAAGAGCAATAGGAGGACATACTGCAGCATTCCTGCTTTTGAGACAATCAGTGACCCACTAATACGGTTCTCCAGTTTCATTACTACTATTATTTTGTACAAAAGAGAGAGGAAGATAATCAATGACAGCAAGCAAATGTCTAATACACATTCATTCAAACTCCTTTCCAGAAGGTGTACAAAATGGATTTATGGATGTTAGGGAAAAAAGGAAGTAGCTTCATCCTCATTAACAAGCATCTCTTCTACTATTTAATCTGCCAAATGTGCTGTAATAACAATCTTTTAAACTTGTATTTCCTTATACCTAGTTATCTATTCTCAAACTGTAAAAATTATACTTTTGCTTTCTTCATAACTGTATTCATAGTCCTGTTTTCCAGAAAAATTATATGCCCTCTTCTATATTTGTCCACCTCTTTAGATATCTTGCAAATAGATAATTTTTAAAATAATTACTTCCTCTTCAATTAAAAGTCAACACCTATTGAAGTCAGCTTGCTTTGCAAACCTTCAGTTCTTTCATACTACAACAGCGCCAATTGCTTCCCTGTTCTGTTTGTTTCAAATCCAGCTAAAAAGTTAGTTATACTTCTCTGGCTGGCAGTCTTCCAGAGTAATAGTAATGCTCAGAAATTGATTGAACAGCTCTGTCATTCCAGAGAGCAAATTAGATCAGAAATGCACCTTTCTAACTGTGGCTCCCTTAATTTCCTTAATCTGCAACCAGTGCACAGGAAACAGTTCCCAGTCCAATTATCTGGGACACTGAGATCTTTAAAAAATGCATAAGGAGCTCAAGGGCCCCTCCCAGGGACACACAACATGTGGCACTGCAGAGAGGCTCAAGCCAAAACTAACAGGCCTGCAAGTTTAATGTGTGAAAAAACAAGTAGAATTGAAGTGAAAATATAAAATTCTGTTTTCAGTGTTTTGATTAGGAAATTAAGAATTTGTCTAAAATGGAACTTAATTACACAAATTTAAGAAGAGTAGGAAACATTACATAAACCTCATGACATTAATTACAAGGCAGTGGTATCATTAACAATTATTTAATTCTTGTATACTGCTAATCAGTAGCTCATAACTTAGCAGTTACTCTGCTTTGCCACATTCTAGGTGCTGACCACCAGACAAGGCCCACCCATGTGCTGATAGATCCTTCCTGTAGGGGTAAAGTGTGGGTGACACATCTCTGGATGCTCACACTGCTGCTCTTCGTAACACCACCAGGATCCACAGAGTGTCCCAGTGGGGTTAACTGCTTTCATTACCACTGTGTTATATATGCCTCCATAGTCTCAAATGTTAGCAAGCAGGCTGCATGCTAGATTCCTGACAGGTTTTATAAGGAAGAGTCAAACAGAGCAATTCTGGTTTGTACATCTCAGGAGATGTTCTTTCTATATTTAGCCAAAGCACTTTTCTCAGCCATGACAATGGGACATAAAAAGAAAGATCCCAAATGGTGAGGAAGAGTCTAAGAACCCCATGTGGCAAGTCCTTAACATTGATGTTGCCTTAGCACTGTTCTACATCTTCCTCCACTTTTAAAATGTTATTAGAATAAGTGCACAGTATCACATACTGGTTTAATTTTTGGTTTAAAGGATGAATATATACCTATCAGCACATACCAAAGGCTTTTTCTGGCTAAAGAACACTATTCTTCTATTCTGGTGTCTATTGACTTCTCTTTTTTGCCCGTTTGAAGTATGTGAGTCTCTCTGAGGCTGTTAAGGTTAGGACTTCTGGACTGTTTCTTTTTCCTTTTCTTTTTCCTGCACTTCATATGTACATCTCATTGTCTTCTGACCGGAGAGACTCCGGTCCCATTCTAGCTGGTAAATCAGAGTAGAAGATTTATTTCTGTCATCATCCAAGGAAAGTTCGGTAGCCTTTCCCCCACAGCTTTTCTTTTGAACTATATGAACTTTGTGTTATAAAATATATATTGTATTTATAGCATTTTATTTCATGCCTCTAGCTTATTTCAAATGCAGTTTTGCTTTTTTTTAATCCTTTCACAGATGAGAAAATACTTTAAGTGGGTATGTTTACAGTACTTCACAGTACTGAGGTCAAAAGACCAGCAACTGTGCTCTGCCTTAGGAAGGGAAAAGAAAAAAAGAATCTATTCCAGAGCAATATTGAATGCTTCGGTTTACCATGTATGTTTTAATAATATTACTAGAAATTAGTAAATATACTGATGCCTCTGAGTAGTGAAGTTAGGAAAACGGAACCCAAACAACATTGTAGTCAACAAGAAGAATCCCATTGCCTCCCAAGGGACTTAAATTTCATCCACTATGAAATTTCATCCGCACCTGCTTTTCAGCAGTTTTAGCAAAACAGCCTAGATGGGGCTTGTGGGGGAAATGACATTTTCTTGAATCAATCTATAAGATAGTCTTTTGGACTGCCACACTTGAATAAAGTGGTGTCATGGTTTAACCCCAGCCAGTAACTGAGCACCACACAGCTGCTCACCCACTGCCCACAGTGGGATGGGGGAGAGAACTGGAAGAGTAAAAGTGATAAAACTCATGGGTTGAGATAAAGACAGTTTAATAAGTAAAACAAAAGCTGCACCAGCAAGCAAAGCAAAACAAGCAATTCGTTCACTACTTCCCATGGGCGGGCAGGCAAGTGTTCAGCCATCTCCAGGAAATCAGGGCTCCATTACACATAATGGTTACTTGGAAAGACAAACGCCATCACTCTGAACATCCCCCCGTTCCTTCTTCTCCCCCCAGCTTTATATCCTGATCATGACGTCATATGGTATGGGATATCCCTTTGGTCAGTTGGGGTCAGCTGTCCCGGCTGTGTCCCCTCCCAACTTCTTGTGCACCCCCAGCCTAATCACTGGCGGGGTGGTGTGAGAAGCAGAAAAGGTCTTGACTCTGTGTCAGCACTGCTCAGCAGTAACAAAAACATCCCTGTTTTATCAACACTGTTTTCAGCACAAATCAAAAACACAGCCCCATACTAGCTACTGTGAAGAAAATTAACTCTATGCCTGCCAAAACCAGCACAAGTGGTAACTCTTGCTATAACACAACATGTCTTTGTTTTATATGTTTGTCTACTTTTCAATTCATGTAATGGTTCGACCATGTCCATGTATTCTTGTTTAGGAATAATTCGTACAGAAAAGACTGAAATGATTTGACCTACAATTCAACAAAAGAGTTGGGCTATTGGATTTTTTTCCCAGAAAAATCTGAGAAAATATAAAAATACAAATATATGTAATATGAAAAATGTTACATAAAAATAATAATTTAAAAAATTATTCAAGATGGTTTCTGTACTATAAAGTGTAATATTTTCCTGTAACAGTGTGAGGCAGTTAGCTTATAGCTGTTACTTGGTCAATAAACCACTTTTTGGAAACAACTTTTTTTCAGTAAATTAGTGAACCATTCTAAAATATTCTGAAATCTGCTGCAAATTCGAAGCTAAGACTTCATGCATTTTAGGTCACATACAACCATGAGAAATTTTTTTCCTTGAGGGAAAAATGTAATTTTTATATGTGAGCAAGTGTTATGCACAGCCAGCAACTTTACTACGCTTCTTGTCTTTCAGACGGGATTTTCAAAGAAAGCTCAGAAATGGGCTTTAGAGTCATTCTGAGAAAAAGAATGCAGGAACTGTTCTTATTCTGCTCCTGCTCAGTGACAATTGTTTTCCATTAATACGCAGTTCAGACTAAATTTGCCGCAGCTCTTAAAGGAAGGGCTGAATTTTCACCAGTTCAGATAGTAAAGAGGAAAAAGACTCCAAGATATCTGTCTGTGATCAATTCTCCCCTTCATGTATGAAAAAAAGGTTTAAAGTCAATATGGTAGCAAAGAGCTCCAAAATGAGAAGCCTCTTCCTAATGTATCCACAATTTATCACCTGTTTGTCTTTTATTTTCTCTCCCTCTTAAGTAGGATTTAGGTAGCTGCATAGCAAACTCTGTTTAAGCCCAGCATTCAGCAGCATGCTCTGCCACATGCAAGGCCACGCAGTGACATTTTTGACATTTGCTAAGGGAAAAAAAAAGGAAAAGAATTATAGTGGGCAGGGGATATTTTTCTTTTTGCAGTCAAGAACTATATAGTAAAAACATGTCTTTCAATTATTTTGAGAGCAAGGTGTATTTAGGAACATCCACTGATGCTGATTTGTGTATCAGCTCCCAGCAGCCTTAGTGCAAATAGGACATGTCGATCAGTCATGTACAGAACATCTTTCAGAATTGTCTTTTAGAATTAAAGGTAAACAAATTATAAGGAGCTAAAGACTTCCTCCTCATGTACAGCCCTTCTCACTACTTCAGAATGTTCAAACAGTTGGAAAACCAGTCTCATTACACTGAAATCCCTCACAGCTTAGGAAATTCCACATTTCTCCTGTCCTAAACCTGACATTTCATTAAATGAAGATAAACTACATGCACATTAGCAGCTTGTATGTATATTACTTTACCAGCCTATTTCAATTAAAATAAAGATTAGACACAAGACATTTCAGAGAGTTTTTGTGTAGCACACTATGATTCTCAGATTGCAGCCAAAAATACCATACTTGATATATTTTTACAGAAAAATAAATTATCATCTGTATGCATGCAAAAATGTCAAGAATTTAGTAAAGGGGAGATATAGTCCACTCTAATGAATTAGGCTTCTAAATTTCTTACATAACCTTTCATCATGCATTTTTGCCCATTTTCTTCAGCAATGTAGAACAGGAAGGTGATTTCACTAGAACTGACTTCTTATTTGTCCTATGACATAGCCACATACAGGTAAGTGCAAATTTTTGTGGTTTAAAATAATTTATAATTACACTTCTCTGTATTTTTAGTTTATGTGTTTCAAGGGCAATTTAAGAGGAAAGAAATAATTTTTAATTTGGAAAACTGTTTTCTAATTTTTAATTTTGAAAATTGTTAATTTGGAAAATATATTTGTGTGTAAGTATGTTTATATTATTTTCTTCATACATATGCACAGACTGTAATGTGTATTTTGAGAGAGAGAGTGTGTATGTGTGCATCTGTGAGTGACAGTGTGCCCATATGTACAAGAACTGTATTTTGTACAAATTTGTACAAACAAATTTTGACTGCTCTAGTTTGTCTTTCAATTTGTCTTTTGAAACAACAACAAAAGATTTTTAATGCTTCTCTTTACTAAGTTCACACATCAGTAAGTAAATTTATGTTTTGGATTTGAATCTAGAAAATGAAATGGAAATGGAACGCATTGTGGAAAATGTCCTTACAACCTGTGTTTTATGTTGCATTACAAGCTCTCTGTTTTAGTTTGATGACTATTTGCGTAATGAAATTCTGATATTCCTTTCCCCAAATAGGGTGTTTTCTCTACTTGGGTGGTTTTAAGATTGTGGTGTCTCTCTTGATTAGAAGTTAATGTCTTGTTTGTGAAATGCATCCTTGAACACTGAATTTCTTTGCTCCGTAACATTTATTTTTAAATCCAGACTTCTTCAGGAGCACTGCAGTCGCAGTTGCACTCAATATACACCTAAGCAAGGCTGCAGATAGTATTGATTAGTTTTCCAGTTCATCAGCTAGAACAGAACACTGTGGAGAAAAAAAAAAGTCTTCAGACTAAACCATTTTTTCATTCTTTTATTTTGATGATGAAACTTTTAATGTAAAATGAAATATGTTATTTTGAGGCATGCTTGAAAAACAGTAGAAGTCAAGTACTGCCAATAATAGATATACCATGTTCCCATATCAAGTGGCTCAAGAATGAGGAGACCATCACTATGGCAGCTGACTTTCCCTCTTCACCTAACATACGGGCTACATGCTGTCCCACACTACTGTCCATCTGCCTAAAGCAGGTGATTGTAGTCATTTGGCAACCTCTTGAAAGAGTTTGAAAGAAGGGGAAGGGTAAAAAAAAAACACTTAAGAGGGGAATATATGACTTCAGTCTTCAATATGACTGCTGAGAGCTGGAAACCAAGAGATATTTAGGGCAAAAGTCATCATATTTTGTGGGTAAGAGTGTACTAAAAAATCCACAACTACTCAATTCAATGTAAAAAACAGTGTAGACACAGCTAAAACAATAGTTTTCGCAAATTTACGTATATGAAAACAATATATTATCACATAATTGTATAGCATATATATAATGCATATTATATAATATAATAATGATATATTATTGTATAATAATTGATATATATTACAATTACACAACATATTTATATAATATAATGTATAGAATATTTTATGATCGTATAATTATATATTATTTTACATACGTGAAGAAAAAACAAAGCAAATATAGTCCTTTTTTGTATGTTTGAATTGCCCTGAAACCAGCTGGAGAATAATTCAGCTTTTACAAATCCCTTCAGATGAAGGAGTATGGAAGAAGTAACAGTGCCGAATCAGTTGTATTTCTGCTTTCTGGAAGTTTTGTCTCAGTCAATCTCCACACTTAGACCTGTTATTTTAATCCTGAAGTATAATTTCTCTCAGCTTTCCTTAGTCTTCAGAATGAGGATATCCCTTTTGAGGGGCATCAAGTCTTGTAAAAATCCTAATAATTAGGGGACAAAAACTCTCTTCCCAATAGTCTGTGGCAAAAGAAAGTTGGTGAACATCCATCTAAGGAACCTGTGAGGGGCAAAGGTATCCTCTAAACCTTCTTCGTTATTTTCACCTTCTGTTGCCAGTTGCTGCCTCCCTGCACCTCTCAAAGAGCCCCTGGGAATGCAGAGAATGTATTGTACAAAACATGTTTCAAACCCAGCAGATCAAGTTATACCATTTATCTATGATACACTGAAAGTACAGCTTTCAAAAATAAGAAAACAGCTCTCTCAGTGTCATGGACTTTCCGATGCCAATTTTCTTACCAATGCTACTTGACCCTGAAAAGTTTCTTCAAACTCGCAGCAGCTTGTACTGCTCACAGCTAATTTCCTACACGTGAAACCCCTGCTAGTTCAGCAAGACTTAATGGATTCCACAGGACATAGCTGAAAGTCAGTATCTTTTTCTGGAGATGCATAGAAACCTAGGAGCCAAGTTAATTCTGTTTCAAAAGATATTTGAGAGGGCAGAGGGGAGGAGAGCACTCTCTACACACTACAGAAAGTATTCACTGCTCACTTTACGCAGGTTTCTATTTCCCTGCTTACAAGAAGTGGAAGTGAGATAAATTAAGACAGCTCATAAACTCATTCTGGCCTTAAGTCAACAGGGAAAGGATTGGCCTTTGAATGCCTGGTCTAAACTTCAGTGATTTTTTTTTTCTCAGGTGAATGCAATCTGATCTTAACACACCCTTCTTCATTATACTGTCAGGTGGTGCTTAGCAGATGAAACCAGATTACCCATGTCACCCTTCCTTTTTAGCCTGGCATGTATATATTGAACACCAGTTCTTGATAATGCTTAGCTGCTGGATTAAAGATGCCTTTGACATTTACTTTCTCTCAGGAGCCTGAAGAGCCAGCATAATCATGCCAGACAAATAACTGACAGTTGTTCACCATATCATCAGCTGAACCATTTTGTGCCATGACTCCATCTGACCTCATAAGGTAAGTGAAGCTGGTATTTGTATTACTTGAAGACAAACTTCTAGGGAACACCTTGAACACTCCCAGAGTGACACAATTTAGTATGTCACTGTTGTTATCAGCCCACTGCATAACTGTTCTTTGGAGATCAATGTTCCTGTGTTACCCAGGAGATATAAAACCAAGTTTATATGGAGCTAGTCTGCAGCTAGCCACAAGTAAGAAATAATATCTTTAGGAGTAGGTCAAATTTTTTAGAGGGTGTAGAGGTTTAAACACAGTCAGGATCCCAAGGGAATGAAAGGATCTATAAAATATCAGATTCTTAAAGAGACTTGTCCGCTGCCTTGTACAGTAAAATAGAACACATACTCTGTTGCCGCTTGTCTGCGGCAAGCTCCGTTTGGTTGCTGGCTGGCCTGAGGCTATCCGCACCCCAGGGCCATAGAGCACTGACACCAATGTGAGGATGCAACAAATGGCGTTTATTTAACTGCGCAACAGCCTTATATAGTCGTCTTGTCCCGTACGAACTCGCATGATACTTGCACATCCTGCTCCTTTCGCCACGCCTACCTTCCGTTACAGCCCGAGATTTTCCGGTCGCCGTACCCTAATCTACCTACAATACTCAACTTGCATCACTTCCTTTCCTGTTGAAAAAAAAAAAACCAACTAATTTTCAATCCTTTCTTGGAGGACCAAGGTCCCTCTTGCCCTGGTATTGCCACACTTCTCTATCTGCATCAGCAAACTGTGCAACCCCATTAGACTGGATTTATAGAGCCAAACAGCGCTGAGGCCCTAGCAGGTTTACTTTCAGAGTGAGTGGGTTTAGTTTCAGAGTGAGGGGTTTACTTCAGAGTCGCTCTGGTGTCCTCCCAGGGGCTGAAACTATATTACCAGTTGGACCACATTAAGTACACCCTCGAGACACGATTTCTGGATTAGTTTCACCCAAAAAGAGCCCCGACAGTGGGCTCTGACACCCCGACCACTGAGAACAAACCTGCCGTAGGTGGGGATCACAGAATCACAGAATCAACCAGGTTGGAAGAGATCTCAGGGATCATCGAGTCCAACCGCTGCCCCTACACCACCCTGTCAACTAGACCATGGCACTAAGTGCCATGTCCAGTCTTTTCTTAAACACATCCAGAGATGGTGACTCCACCACCTCCCTGGGCAGCATATGTGCAGGGGATGATGCACTTTAAAAGTCCTCTCCTGATCGAAAAAAGGCAACACAGATATCAACGCTGAGAAGGACCACAGCAGAGTCACCTTTTTGGTTGTGCACAGACTCAGTTATGCAGGGTTAGTGGTGGTGCTGTTCGCTCCTTGCTCTCCCTAGGGTGTGGGAGCAAACGGTCACCCCCAGGGTCTCACAGGCAGGGCAGGTGGGACAGCTTCCCTGCCACAGGCAGGGTGGTATCTTTTGCAGTCTGTCTACCCCAAGGCACACATTTGATCTCTCGTCTGATTGCTTTGAAAGGATCCCAAGGCACTTAACAATGAAAGGCTGTAAGTCGTTGATGTTTTTGTCCAGTAGAGATGAGTATACTCTGTCTGAGTAATTTTACCCTAAAGTTTTCAGTGGAGTACAGTGTTCTTGCATTCTTACCTTTGATTGCTGAATGTAAACACTTGTAAACATTTTTTACCAAGCACAAGCCAATTTTAACTAATACTGCTTTTAAACGTGGAAAGTACTTCAGAGACTTTCAGGGGAAACACAGCTGGGCCAAGCTATGATGCCTTAGTAGAGCAATGCATGACTTGAGTGATGAATCGAGATCTTTTGCTATTTCTATGTTTTCTATGGAGACTAGTTTTTGTTACACATGTTCCATGCCACGCTGTTGCATTCTGAAATAATTATTTAGTAGAAAGTTAAAAATATACCTGCAGAGTATAATGATATACATGGGGTTAAACACTGTAAATCTTCCTACGGAAGCTTCTGGGGAAACCCAAAGATTACCTTTGAGTCCATGTTTCCTTCCAGATTTCAAACCTGTCCTAGACCTGACTAGTGCTTCCGGTCCCCACCTTCAGATGTATCTGAAGTTGGGGAGCAAAGTAAGAGCAATTAAAGCAAATGTTTTCTCTCAAAACATATGCTAATGCACGATTACTCAGGAAATTGGATGATTTTAGCAGAGGAACTTTATATAAAATTGTTTTGGACAAAGCAGTGCGAAATGCCTGTGGCTGAGAAAAGCTTGAGGAAAACTGGCGTGTGGCCCTGAAAGAAGTCTGAAGAAGGGGCTTTGGGGTCACAACATTGACTAAGAGAGAGAGCTGGGTGAATCACCTAAACTGTCACAAGGTGCTTAGTTTAAAAGGGCCAATCTACTGTCACTGTAATGGCAAATTACAACGTGAGTTAATATTATCTGTTATCTGTCAGCATTATAAAATTCCTCTAAAAAGTCAAAGTCTGTTTTTTAATCTAGGAGTGATTTTTCTCTTGTAATATATTGCACTGCTTCCTACTACAGATAGCAAATCATTTTTATGAATGGCATTTTTTGGAAAAAAAAAAAAAAAATTTTTCCAATTTTCATTCCCAGATTTTTGTGGGTAAACCTGTAACCCATACCTGTTGACAAAAAATCCCTATGATTTACACATGATTCATTTCTTATTTTGACTGAGGTGAAGCTGTTTTATCATTTTCATTTGGAATTTTAATCTGACTGCATTTGAAAAAAAATATAAGCTACCACACTAAAGATTTTAATGCAAAATATACCTGCATGTATATCTGCTTATATACTAGAAATTAAGTTATGTAATTTGCAATCTATTAGGCAATCCAGTGTTATCAATATGTTCATATGTAAATATATATATCCACATATATATAGGAGTAATTACTAAAAAAAATAATATATTTTTTGAATATATTATCAGAACAAGTTTATGGAAAGTAACTTAGAGTTACATTGAAGGAACATTTAGTTGTTACCTTCCTCGACGGTTGATAACATTATAACATGAAAGGGAACCTATGATGTCTTTCAAAGTAACACTGTTAGCAATAACACTACATGACAATGCTGGTTGTATTAGCAATAAGTACGTGTGAAAACACAGGTTACAACTTTTTCCTGCCCTGTTACAGATGCCTTACCTAAGCTCTTCTCCAACAATCCCTGATAAACCAACAAATTATACCACTACTTTATCACATAAATTCTTATTCTCTACTCATCTACAGAATACTTTATATTGCATTGTACTTGCCCATAGTGCATGAAGTAATGTGTTTACAGGTTTCCCACACACTGCTCACATTTTCATCATCCTATTTCTCATGTCCCCTTGGAGTACACAAAGAATGCCTTTTTTTGTTAAGTAGGTACTTTTCAGTGTATTTGATACTCTCTATATATGTTGAGCAATATCACAAACCTTTGCTCGGTACTGCTTTGATTTTACAGTTCCCGCAGGAATTGGTTCGGCAGTTTCAGGCTCTTCTGCCTACCTTAAGATCAACTCAATTTAAAAATAAAAGGTTGAGCTGTGTTAGTATAAGGTTATTAAAGGGGTTATTCAATCTGGAACTTCAGGTGTATCCTAGCCCCCTGTATATTTAAAGACTGGCTAGTGTTAGTTAATGGGAAGATAATTAGTACAGGATTTATATATACATATTCATGCAATTTCCTAATGCACTCATGGTCAAGTTTATCATTGAAAAGTGATAACAAAATGCATGAATAAAGACAGTTGTGTTTGTTAGGTGCTTTGTAACCACACCAGCATCTGGTATTAGTGAGAATCTTATACAATTTTTCTAACTGCAGAAAAAAATGACCAAATGTGGCATGCATTTTCAAAAAAGAAATACTGAAACTGTACTATGGCTTCTTTAAAATGTTTCCCTTGAGCTAGCAATCTTTTTCCTTGTGTCCAGCCTCAGCAACCTGGTTTTCATGCATTAACTAATCATGTAAAGAAACAGGTCTTCTTGGTACCAGTGGGATGATTTTACATGGTGATGCATCAGCAGAGCTGTATAATATCCAGTAGATGTTTACTTTAATCTTTTTTTTTTCTGACTAAGCTCACACTGTGGCATCAGTTCTTTCCCTCTCCAGGGGAACTACTTTTATACTTTATAGAGTAAGGCTAGCACTGAAGGTACGGCTGGCTGTGACTGTTTTGTATGTTCCTGAAAAAATATTCTGATACATTGTGCCTGGATTTTTTTCTCTGTGTCAGATAACACTGAGCGACCCTGAAAAAGTGCTTTAAAATGCTGCAGAAATGTCCAACTGTATAAAAAATATCCACTGCTATTCATAAATAGGAAGAAATTATCTACATTATTACTTTTACTTTCCAAAGCTAAGACTGAACGCAAATTGTTTTCAGCCTAGAAGAACCAGATTAACTTAAATTTGATCTTGTGAATATGTTCATCAGTACTATTTTACCTATATGTTGTAGTTGGATATTGTTGTTGGCTAGAACTGACATAACCCAGGTAATCTGAACAAGTATTGCTGCATATGTGAAGGACTAGCGGGTAGGACTTTCTCTGTGTGAATTTGTAGTGCTCATGGGTCTTTTTCCCAATCCAGAGAACCAGACTGTGTGCTTTAATCTTTTCCTTTTGAAATGGACAGGAAGTTTTGATACCTGAGCTCTGGGAGGGCAGATGAGCTATTAATGAGTGGCTCTGGGTGAGATGTGTGCCTGCTCTTTGGTATGGACCATACCGTGGGTGTGGGGGAGTGTGTTTCACTCTTCTTCTACCTAGTTTTCGCTCTCTACCATATTGATTTCTCTTTATTTTTCCATCTCGTACTGAAAGCCAAGGAGGTTCATGTGGGTAATGAGGAGGAAGAAGCTGTTGGTAGGATAGTTGGTCAGGCTGTTCAAAGGTAGGCATCAGTAATAATGGCTCATTTTAGGAATGCTAAATGCTTTATTTCAGCCTTTTGTAAAAACACTTTACTTTTGGTTTTGAGTAGCATATTCTATTTACCTTTTAAGAGTTAACTTCAAAAGGTTTACAACTAAAAAAAAAATTTTCTTTAGTTTCTAGATTATTGAACTATTTTGATGAGTAAATATTCTTTGAAGATTTTAAGCATTCTTCTTAATTTGGAAAAAAAAAAAATTGAAAAAATGTGTTATGACTGGCCTTGAATTAGCTTTTAAACTATTTACATTGTGGTTTCATTTCCCTATTTGCTTAGCTTATTTTTTAAAAAAATCAAGTGAAATGACTGATTTTTAGTATACAAGAATTGAATCTGAAGCTAATCATTTGACCTTTTAAGTGGGAATTATAATTCAATTATTCTTTTTTTTTTTTTAAAAAATTTATCACCTGTATTTACACGGTAGGTTTTTACAGATGTTATAGCCTTGAGTTAGAATAACTAAAGCTGCCTCTCCTGACCTGCCAGCCTGGGTGAGAATAAGAATGCTCTAGTTTGCTAAATGCATTTTCATCTCATCCATTCATGCATATTCTAGAATCTATCATAAAGCTACACTCATTTAAATTCCTTACAATGCAAAAAATGTATTTCCTCCTCTTTCAGAGTTATGAAGAGAGGTGTAATCTATAAATCAACTTTGGGGTTTTTTTTATACTGAGGATTTTCTGGTCTCTCCCTCTGAGGATTAAAAATCATGTCTCAAGACAAGCCATTAAGTATCATCTATCTATCTGAGAGATTTGTAGGTGCAAGAAAAATGGTGGTTAGACTTGAATCAAGGAAAGAAATACAGAAAGAAGAAACTCAAATTCTGTATTAGTTCTGCTCTGTTGGAAGTTAGGCACTGCTGTAGGTTTCATTTAAACTTAAACACATTGCATTTCACTATAGGAATCATAACAACTAGTATATTTTTTATGATAAATTAGGAATGAGAGAAGAGCATGGCATTGTGCTTTCACAACTTGCAAATTATTTCTCTCTCTTTTTTGAGTGGCTTAAAGTAGAAGATGGGAAGTGGGGCTTCTTTAGGTTAGCAGGGTTTTGTATATCCAATATAATTTTGAATTTGTAATTCAACATAATAGAATTGAAGTTGTCAAAACTAGCATTTCTAGTTCTTAAGATGAAGTACTTGATGTTAACACTATTAGTACCTAAGCAAACACCTTCTAAACTTTAGTAGGGATGAATAGGAAATGATAAATGCAGCTGAAAATAACAAGATAGGAAGACAAATTAGGATTTGATTTTTGTCAATAAAATCTCAGTTGTCTATCAGAATTATTAAATATTTATTTCCACTCTTTGTTATATATCTGAGAATAAAAGACAACAATGGGGCTTCTATCTTCTACTGTACAATCTTTGGAAGCAGGGATGATGAAAAGCAAAAGACTGCGTCCAGAATCTATGCAGTCAAAGTGACAATTCAGAGTCACAGCTGGGTCAGAAATGCAAGTAGGTTTTTAAAATTATTTTTATTTAACATACTAAAGGCAGACACAGTACATGAAACAAGTAGTATACATAGTGAATTATTATTTTACAAACTTCTGCTTTATTAAGGTACATGTACAATTATTATGTCTCCATATTAAAATGAATTCTCACAGCATTGCTAAATATCAACAGTACTATCGAGCATTGTGTTTGTGTACCAAGTATCATTATGAACTCAATATTCACTCTCTTCCTGATACCTAAAATAGCTGATAGCTTCTGACATTTTAGTCTCGGCAGAATAACAAATATGGGGTTTTCCATATACAAGGTTCTCAGTACTGTCTCAATTGCCTTTTAGCCATATTAACATAAAAGGTATGATTTCATTGTGAGTTTGCTGTGCAGCTTTTTAGAGTCATGGGGAATGAGCTGAAAAATGAGCCTTTGGACACAAAGTGAGGCTTAGTGGTCTGTTTGACATGAGAATTTGGAGAAGCTGTCAGAATACTGCTGAGTTATTGGTACTAACCAGTCCTGCCCTACGTTTCTTCCTGAGGATGGCAGAATGAAAGTTCAGCAGGACTTGGTGAGAGTAAAGAAGATGTTATGATGCTCTCTATTTTCTGCTCAACTAGCAAGCCCTTGGGATCACAACTTTCTTCCAAGAACACCACTGACTGCATTGCAGCTGCACCCTGATGTCTGCAGTGACCATCCAAAGATCAGGACGCTGCAGAGGTGGTGGCAGTTTGACCTTTGGTCTTACCTGGCAAGCCTGTTTCTATACAGGGCACCATGCAGAGCAGGCTGTGGCTCTGAGGCCTGCAACACCTCCCCAGGCTTCAGTTGTGTGGGCATCCCCAGAACATGGGAGGAAGAGAGAAGCTAGCGTGGGGACATCTGGATATGGGGACTGGATATGTCTTAAACGTAGGCTGTGTGACTCTTTCCACTTTTATGTTAGCTTTCAGCAGCTCCAAACCTGTGCTGGCCCACAAGCAACCAGAGTGACAACAGAGTGTGCTTTGGACAATAGTGTGATAATTTACCTTTCTTGGAAGGTAGTAGATCACCAAGCACCTTTCAAGGGACATGCAATTGGTGAGCTGTCAACTGGCTGAGGACCACTGCTGCAGAAAAGGAAACATTACAAGGAAGTGTGCTTTCTAGTGTTATATTAATAAAAAAATTGAGAGCTATTTTAGTTTCAAGGAAACTGTCTCCTTAAGAAATGAAATTTGGATTTCCCTTTAGCACAGAGATAGAAAAAGAATTTGCCTATTGGATAATTACCTCTTAGTCTAGTGCCAGGTGGTCCCTCATGGCTTCTTTCAGAAACAATAGTCAGCAAGATCAGGTTTTGGGTGGAAAAGAAATACAGGTCTTCCTGGAAGACATAGTAAAAAATGATGAAGTAGGCACATGGCATATGGAACTGACTTTTTCTTTCTTTTTCTTTCTTTCACAGATGTACAGTGGAGTATGGAAAGCAAAAAAATAATTATATTGCATTGCTTCTGTGAATTTCTGCCTGTTAGTACGTCTGTTTGTTGGCCGAGTTCATTAAAATTCAAGCTTAATACCATCTAGATTAGAATCAGAAGTAGACATTACACCTCTTAAAGTTAACAAAAAGTTTCATTTCCGTTCTTGTTACATGATTCACAATCAGTGGTAGTTATCTACTAACACATACTTTGTCCTGACATATGTCAGCTTGGATGTTTTTAATTATGTTTATTTTGCTGTGATTATTTTTGAAATATATTAGATTGCAGACTTATTACATTGACTAATAACTTGTTGAATATATTCATTTAATACTGCTCCAATTCTGCTTTGCTGATCTTTCTTAATAATAGAGGAAATTCATTATAATGAAGAACTTTAATGTTTATGTCAGTCCCTGATGATCACTGATTTATTCAAACTTTTGATAGGCCATCTAAGAGTTTGATGGTTAGAATGTAGAGGAAGAAGAGGTTTCTAGTCCAGAGTCATTGGAAATAAATAAGATTGCTGAGACCACAGTTTCTTATGTTGATTAATATATGTTGACTTGTAGACTTACTCTGCCTTAATCCATCTGTTATCTTTTGCAATCTCTTGGGGAAAAAGGCTGTCTTTTTGTTCTATGACTGTATGGTGGTTTAATGCAATGAGGTCCCGATCTATGAAAAAGTCTGCTAGGTACTTAGCAACACAGACGATTAAAAGCACTGCTAGCACCTGCTCATCACTGAATACAGAGAGTAGACTTATATCTCATACTGCTTGCTTTTGTCTCCTTGGACAAAAAAAAAGGGCTCCAAGTGTGCTGTGCACATGGTACCTGCTGTGAATGGCCACTTGTTCTGCACAAAACCTTCAGTTTCCCTCTCGTCCTCGCACCAAGGAGCAACAACAGGCAGAGATACAGTTCTTCAGCCTACGAATTGCATATGAAAGACAGGGAAAGATTGCATGAGGGACCAACCATGAGAAACACTTTGTCCTCTAAGGAGTTGCTCTAGAAGTATCTAGTCAATCCTTTCTGCTTCCTTCTGCCACTGTACAATCTGCCTTTCCTTCCCTGTTTCTGAAAAGCACAATTTCAGTCTCACCTTCAGTCTTGCACTTGTGCTTAGCCTCGAATGTCCCTCTGCTGAGATGGATAGAGCATGCAAACAAGCCATTTGTGCTTGCAGACAGGCCCAGAAGCAGTGCTACCTGTGAGTCACATTTATGAGTCTGTCAGAGTCTCACTGTTAGAGAAATCTTTTTCTCAGCTTGGCCTTCATTTTATATGAATTTAAATGAAAGCAGAGAAGTTGCTAGGATGCAAACTCTTCTGTTATACTGTGCTGTAGGAGTATCATGTAATGCAAGGCATTAGTCAGATTTTCCTTTATTAAATATGACTGACCATACCCATTAATACTTAATGGGAATCAGACTGTTGGATAGTCCTATCCAGGATGTGCAATGGTTCTCCAGAGCATTATAAATTGCCTTAAATCCTGGATTCTTCCAAGTTCAGCAGTCTTTCTGCAGGACACCATAATGATTGAAATCAACAGAGGCACTCACCCTAATGGCTTCCTAATGAAATTGGAAAAGACTGTTTTCAAGGATGGAAGATCATCTCTGAAACTTGCTTCCTTCCTTTTGGACTATCACTGTCAAAAATAGTTGGCCTTCTGGTTGCTCAGCAAATTTCATTTGTTGTCCCAAATTTCTTTAATGGCAATGGACATGGTGAATTGATTGGAGTGAAAATCTTATGATTAGTGTACTCGGAAGCTTTAATATTAGAGAGAGAGAGAGAGATATATATTTATGTATGTGTGTGTGTTCATTTAGGGGATGTGTGTGTATTTTGTCCTCTGCTTAGTGGGTTTTATAAAAATGTATACCTTGATTTTACATCTTGGGTTAGATGTATCTTTACCTCACTTTTAATTAAGAAAAATCAATATCTCTTCTGGATAAACTGTAGTTCTGAAGCTGAGATTATATTGCTACTTGAAAAATGTTATTTTTCATAGAAGAAAACCTGGAGAGGTTTATTAGAACTTGAAGTCAGTTGATAAAAGACAGAAAATGTTACACTTGTCTTCCTGTTTTGATTGCTTTCTCAAACCAGTGAGTCTGCTTCTTCTCAGCATTGCAGTAATGCCCTTCAGCTAGTCCCATCACAGTCATTAGGTAGTTTCTTGACTGTCCTGTGCTTCTGTCTCTCTCTTGAACACCTGTGCTGTGGGACCAAAGGAATTATCACAGGCCTGGGGAGAAACACATATAGCACTGCTGGCGTGGCACTCTGGATAGTCTTCCTAAGCCTATTGTTGCTTTATGACAGGAAAGCAGAAGCAAAGTGATGGCATCCAGCCACTGCAGCCAGCATGGCTGGGCAGTTAGATATAATATGACCTTGTGTGCCTGACTCACCAGTGATGACCAATGAAGATCAATAAAGAGGTAAACTACTCTAGAGTCTGAGGTAGCTGAACCTGGTTGACTGTGGGACCCAGGAGATCCCCTCTTCCTGTGCCAGACCCAAGGTTGCTCATTTCATCCCAGATCGCAGCTCCAGCCATTCCTGAGCCTGATGCTCACCCTCAGTGAAGAGAAAAAATTCTTTCATAGCTCTTCGCTTTCCTTCTCACCTGCTACTCCAACCTGAAGTTTGCTAGTTCTTCACACACATGCATGTACTGTGGGTCATTGCAACAGCTGGCCTGTGCCCCCACCCCAAGCATATCCTCTCTGAGGTGGGGGCACCGCTGCTTGTGTTCCACCACTGGCCTGCCCTACTTTAAGGTCCCAAGCAGTCTGCACCTGCACCGGCTCTGAAGGGGGGGCACACTCACCAAACAGTGAGTTAGAAGTAGGATTTAATAAGAAAATAGAACAGACTGTAGCCATCAAGCATACTACTCTAAAAAATTATTTGATTGGCTGCCTGCTCACATGTGACTGCACCCTTTTATCCTCTCTCCTCTTTCCTGAGCTTGTTCCTCCCTGATCTGCCTTGATCCCTTCCTTTATCATCCTGCCTTCCCTCCCCCAAACTTCCAATAGGTCTTGTATGATCCTAAAAGTCTCATCTGCTCCATCCCAAAATTCTTTCCCCTACATCCCACCATTGATCCTATACCCCTTTAAAAGGAACCGCCTTAGTCTATCAGGCAGAGAGTTTCTTTGGTGGGTTTCACACCAGGGACAATGGCCTAATCATTCCTTATTGTGTGAAAACTTGGTGTTTTCTGTTCTTCACTGGTCTGATCATTTGTGTTCCTCCATCTGTCAATGATCCTCTGCCCACTGCTGATTAGCAATTTGACTAGCCTTTAATCAGATAAACCAACAGAGTTAGCCTCCAGCCATGGAGGATTTTCTCTATCTATGGCTATTCCCTGGAATAATTTGTTCAAGAGGCTAGGAAAACAACGGAATTGAAAGAAAAAGCCCTGGGTAAGGCACAAGGTCTAGACACACTTAAAGAAAGAATTGGCAGACTTTGTGTTTGTGTGTAAAGGAACACATGTGGATGGAGGACTACCTACTCCAAAGAAAATACTTTCACTTCAGGGAATTAGACTTGCTATTTGGTAAGGACTGTGTCTTGTCCTTACATAGTGCTGTGCAATTAGCAAGTGAAAACTCATTCTCAGACACCCATGAAAGGCTTGATATAGCTCTTTCCGTCATCCTTGACATTGAATTAAGGAAGCACAGGCATCTTACTGACCTCAAAAAAGAGCAAAACTTTAGGTCTGAGCAAAGATTGTACTTGGAGGTCGGTAAACTGCCAAAAGACTACAGTCGCAAATGTTGATCTTAAAAGAGAAAGAACCTGCACTTCAGAAAGATGGGAATGCACCCTGTTGATGTTTGGAAAGAAAAATATGTAGGTTCCCAAACCACAACCATTTGCAATATGTTCTTTTCTCAGCATTATTTATAATATCATTTTCAAATATGATTTTGGGTAGCATGAAGAGGAAAGATAGATATGAAGCTAGGAAGACAGTGGCTAGGCAAAAAGGCTGTGCATATGCAATAGTCTGGGAAGTATACATGTTTTCTTGGCTGTCCGTTTTTTAACGGATTGGTGGTTTGCTCTTGGCTTTTATTTTTTTACTGCACCATAAATCTGCTAAACTCCTATGTGTTGCAGAAGTTTAAGCACCTACGAATTTGCACAATTTGGAATGGAATTTGCAATGCATGGGGGTGTTGCTTATATAAAAGGCAGAAATTTATTTATGGAGACCCATAATAATGCACTGTAGGTTACTGAAGTATGTAGGATGAATAACCGTAACAATAATGACATCATAAATTTCTAAATTGCTGTTAGGGAGTAAGGCTTGGGGAGGCTGGTAGCAAAGGTACAAGCATTTACCTGTAATTGCTCTATAGTCATGTAAGTCAGACTCTTTTCTTCTTTTTTTCCTTTTGTTTTCTTTTGGGGTTTTTTTTGTCCTCAGTGAGTAATACCAGTACACGCAAACCGGCTATTCTTGTAGGTAACGTTGCTGTTGCTTGTGTAACAAATATGAAAAATTTTTTGTGCGCATATGTGTACACATACATATACACATATGCATAGTTTTATCTGCTATTATCTGGAAAAGCCTAAAAAGCCTTTTTTTTGAGAAAATTGAACAAGAACCTTGAAATAACGTGCAGCTTGTACTGTCGCTACATAGACTTCCCTGTTTAGAAAAGGGGATTGTCAGAGCTCAGGAAAGACTTGTGCTTCTACTTGATGCTGTGAATCAAGCAAATTGAATTGAGGAAATGCTGAATTTCAAGTCTCTTGTGAATAAAAATTACTGGGAATAAAAAGCTCAGCATTTTGTAAGCCTCTCACCCGTGCACCTACCTTCCTCGTACACCTTGAACATTCACCTCATGGCTCCTTCATTTCTCTTTCTTTTTCTCGTCTTTCCCTTGATCACTTTCTTTTGCCTCTTTTGTGTACAGTCAACATTATTCTCTCTTCCAGTCTGCACTCTGTGCCAGCTCTGTCTTCCCAGAAGGAAGGGAGACTCAGAGGGTGACTGCCTGATCTGCTAACAACAGTGTTTGTTGAGGTGGATGGTGATGTGGATGAACTTATCATTCTGCACCTGGAAAATATATGCAAGGCCACGATCAGTCCACACATCCCTTTCCACGAGTCAGCACCAGAAATGGCTGTATGAATCACATATTACTCAATAGCCTTTTAAGCATTAAAGAAGGCACAATCTCCTACCAGTTTCCAGGGAACTGTACTGAAGAACATTTCGTTGTACCCTGAAGGGTCATCTGAGAAACAGTTCATAAAATTATGTAGCATGGCAGGCCTTTAAGCTCTGTGCAGCTGACCTGTATGTTCGCATACTGGTATTCAATTTATTCTTGTCAAATGCCTGGTGCTAAGACTAATTTCCCGGATCACCATTTCTTCAAATTTAGTAACTTTTTTGGTACTAAATATTTTAAATATCCAGAGCTTAGCACAATGCCAACTTTTCCTTTCCATACTTAGTGCGTCTTGAAGCATTACCTGACTTCTGAGATGTCCAAAACCGATAGAGTTTAAATGCAAGGAAAATCCAGTAAAAACTACTGAAAATAATTTTTATGGGCACATATATAATTCAGGGGGCTTCTGGCTTCTGTAATATATTTTTTCAATCAAAACCACAGCTTTTCTATATGTGGTAAACCACTGTGTAGTGTGGATAACCTTGACAGAGTATTGGAATATTAAGTTCTAAAGAGTTTGCATTCCTGAATTATTCAGAGACTGTAAAAATGTGCAGTGAAATATTTTGTGCTTCAATAAAAATGTCACAATTCTATTGCTTTTTTTTTTTTTCAGTGGGTGTATTTTCTACTATTGCCATTTCTTGTGTCTTAAAACTGTGTTCTCAGGTGATTCTCTAGTTTTACAGAACAAAGGCTTAGTCTCATTGCCTGTCACTGCACAGTCTCCTAGGGACTGGAGGTCAGATTTGGTAGATGTCCCTGGCGTATCACTTCAGAGAAACTCTCAGGTCACATCTGGGTGTGAGGCTGGTGTGCCTGCAAGCACAGCTTGTGCTTTGGAGCACTGGGTGCTGGGGCACACAGCCAGCATGGGTGCACCTCCTTCAAGCCCTGGGCTCTGCTTCCAGGTATCCCTGCCAGCCTGTGGGGCCAGCCTAGACCATTGCCACTTCCAACATATGCCACAGTCAAGATATCTTATGTGCCCCTGAAGGAGCAGGACCAAGAGGCACTCAGCTCTATACTGGTGGCCATACAGTCAAGCCATAGGTCTATCAGCCTGGCACTGGTCATGCTGAGCGGTCTCACTGTAAGTATGCAGGATGAACCACTGTAATAGTAATGACATAATACATTTCTAAATTGCTGTTAGGGAGTAAGGCTTGTGGAGCCTGTTAGCAAAGCTGTGTGTGCATAGCCCCTGAGCAGCGCTCCTGTTCTCACTTTCAGCCTTCCACCTCCTTGCTGCTGCAGCTGATCCGTGCCCCACACATAGTGAGACCTGTGCAGATGGACTAGTAGTCCACGTCAGACAACACTGGTGCTGCTGCTGTGGGGAGATCATGGAGTGCAAACAAGCACCACTGTTAGATGAAGCTCCAACGGTGCTACTCAGGCTAGTGTCAAACCCTAGCAGAGATGTTAGGAAACAGAACAGAGGTCTAGAAACCATTTTCAATAATGTCTGAAAAGTATCTGTGATATAGTGATTGTCATGACAAATCAGTGTGTTTATGTTGTTGTCTTCATGAGAACTAGGATATGACCCACAGAAGAGATGATAAATTTTTAGAATACTAAATTTCTAGAGGCTTGTTACAAACTATGGTAAAGCAAGAACTGTGAATATCCCTGTTCCTTCTTTGAAGGCAGCTTCATTAGCAACTAGAAGGCCAGCAAGCCTGATGAGTTAAGATGAATAAAGAAAGAATGTTAATGGAACAGCAAATTGTTTTAAAGCACAAAATGGCTTCATATAGCAATACAAAGGATAAAATGTACCTTTGCTGTAGATAAATATGCAAAAACCTTAATGAAATCTGCCATTTATAGTCTCCATTATTCTACTTTTAGTTGTGCATAGGCACAAGTAATATCTAGTTAACTGAATTAGAACTTCTGAAAATTGAGTTTATCTCATTGGCATCAAAAATCTGCAGCATATGCTATTATTACTCCTGACACCATAAGCCCTGATCTCAGCCCTGTATAATACCGAGAACTAGAGGACATGATAGTTCAAGTTCCCAAAAGCTTACGCTCTAAGGATAGTAAGATCTGTAATGCGCATGCAAGGTGTTACTGTGCAACTGCCAGTTTGAATTCTATATTTTTAATTGAGATGGGAAGAAGGAAAAAATGTGATTTAGCTGTAAAGAAAAGAAACAAAGAAGGAAAGAGAGGGGATACAGGTGAAAAGAATATGAAGAGACTGGTGAAAAGAATATGAAGAGATTGATGGAGAAAATGTGTTAGGGTTGACACGAGAAAACAGAATGAATGGCTGGAGCTAGCAGCTAAGTAGAAAAACAAACAGCATTCAGAGTAAATACTACAGAAAACAGCTTTGTATCATCACAAGTGTTGAAGGTCAAAGCCTCAAATATTTCTGCAGCTGTTCTTGCCAATATGAGTCTCTGGCTGCCTCTATACAAAATAAATCCTAGATTCTATTTAAGTGATAGCTGACATATACATTTCAGAATTTGAGGAATGCTAAGCTTTCTTTGGACATCACCTGCCAAAGTGACTTATCATGGACATGAGCTTTCAGTGACTCATCTAGTGGGAATATAATCTTATTTTTCTGTACTAGTAATGGCAGAATGATTAAAACACAACTAGCTTAAAGTAATGCTTATATTTCCTTGTTACATCTTCTACGTGTATTTTTATTATTTCTATTATGTTGTGGTGCTCTCCAAACAGGTAAAATAGTTACAAATATTCCAAAGACTCATTTTTTGAAGAGAGTGGGCAGTAAGGGAGCCTCTGCCCAACAAGCCTTCAGCTGGGGGTCTGACACACATATGGCAGCAAATTGCATTTCTTAAAGTAAATCTAATTTAGCAAATGTCTACACTGTAGTCACTTCTCCTCTGCTCTCAGTGCCTGTGCTAGATAATTTAAAGTAAAATCATATGTGCATAAATGAGTTGTCATCTCCGTAATGCCTGTAAGACAGACGGTCGCTACAGACTGAGATAGTCAAATCAAATGGCTGAAGAATCCCTCGGCTGACAGGCGGGAAGAAGCACTGATCATGCCTTGACATTCAGACAATGTGCCTTGGCCAGCTTCACGGTCTGCAGTAATTCATTGTCAAGCTTTGCAATGGAATTGGTGCGTTGGAGTCATTGCACAGTACCATTGGTTTGTTGTGCCATGATCCTGTGGCTCAGTGATGATCTCCAAGACTTTCCTTTCCTCTATCCTGCCTACAGAAAAGCTCAGAAATGGAAAAGAAAGAATCTCATTTGCTTTATATTTTTCTTTCTCATACTGTGGAAATCAGGACCGTCTCTTCTGTTCCTACTGGACTCTGGAAAACCTCCATGAACGCACCTGTGTGTTCAGCCCTTTCCCTACAGCCTTAGGAAAGCCCAGCCGCACAAAATACATTACTTTGCCAGTACTTTCAGCATCTCCCGGCAGCTCTTAGATGTCACCAGAAAATCTCAACTGGGAGCCAGACTGCCCAAAGGCAGCAGGCGGGCCCTGCAGGACCACTGGGATTGGTAAAACTGCAGCAGGAGTGCCCATGATTTAGAGCTGCGACTTGAGGAAACCTATGGGTGTACCTACTGCATGCAGCTGAGAACATCTCTCAAGTCTTCTGAATGCAAGGAGGGAAGCTATCTCATGCAGAGACTATTTCAACAAAGCCATTTTTATAACGTCGTCGTGTTTGCTATCTCACTGGAATTAAAAAATTTCCGCAATACAAGAAACCTGGGAGCCCTGCTGATGGGCTTTTCTTTGCTGACTGATACATAGGAAAAACTTATTTAGTCTGCTTTACTCTGTTGTTCTCCCTTTTTTCCAAACAACTGTGAAAACTTTGCAGCTTCCAGCCTTTCAGAGGGATTTTTTGTGTGTAACTTTTGCTTCATTGATGGGCAAAAGTAAGCAGGAAAAATAAAAGTCTTTCTAACAGTCATAAACAGCTTTTCTAACAAAGCCATTCTCACAAGCCTGTGAGTTGGCAAGGTCTTATTTTTTCCTACCTTAAGACAGGAGATGCATACTGTTCAATTTAAAACAGGAGAAAAGCGTTCATCCACTCCTATAAATTCCTGTAAATAACTAAACAATTTCACAAACTTAATCTCAAAAAGTCAAATTCTTATAGCTTTGTCCTCCTTCAGTTTTGCTCCATTACTAACCTTTACAGAGCAAAGTAAACAACTGGACCCACTGACCATGGCTCACTAGTTTCAAGGAAGGTCTAGTATGGCTATGATTTATGTTCTGGACCTAGAGGTCATAGCGCTTCATGTTCACCCTCCTATGGATTTATTCTTGGCTGCTGAGGCCATGTCCTAATGACCCCTGCTGTAGAAACACTTTCTCAGCTATCTGTTGTCGTTTGGTCTGTTTTCTTTTAAAATGATGTGTAGCTTCACTTGGTCTAAAGATGAAAAAATTCAGTTTATCTCCTCCAATGCCATATGCTCTTGTTTCACATATAAGAATAAATACAAAATGGCTGCCCTAACAGAAAAGTGACATAGAGTACCTTAATTACAGCAAAACTTGCAAGAAGATGCAGAAAGCTTTTTCATTTTTTTGTTTGTAGGCAGATGCAGAATTTGCAAAACCATTCTGTTCCAGCAGGGTGAAAGACAGCCCCTTTTTTTTTTTTCTTTTTATTTTTTTTTTAAATTTCACTGAATGATAGATAAAATATTCTAGGTCTTTCTTATGAACCGTCTGCTTTGACTGTGATTTTCTCTCAAGTGCAGGACTTAGAAAAGCCCAGAGACCCCTGCAACCTTTTAAAAAGACATTGATTTTCTCTGACTACAAATATTATTCTTTTGCCTCATTGCTCTTTGCTAAAGTGTGTGTATTCATATTCAATTTACAGCAGTCACTTTGATATCATAATAATGATATTGCTACCTGTCAAAATATAAGGATTTGTAAAGTATAAATTAGAATCAGGCACATAACTTTTTGCTTATGTGTTGTATAAAATCTCTGACCATGTCATTTAAGAGGAGCAGAGAAAATTATTTCCTTAAAAGCCCTGAAAAAAAAAGCAAACTAGAAAACCTGAAGCTCTCCTTAGAAGACTCGTCTAGAAAATGAGCTATCAGTTTGCTTGCAGGTGATCCTGACAGTGGATCTGACAATATGTTTATTTGGCTGCTGTGATATATATTAAGCTTCACTGCATGCCCCTAAAGGTTTGGAACATGGATGACTTCTGAATAAGGGAGGTATGTTACTCTTTGACTACTTACCCATGCATCCTGAAGCCTGAAAAGGCAAAGATGCAGAAGAAAGACAGAACTTTGAGAAGGAACTACCTGGTGAGGAGGGAGACTTTAATCTGGAGTGGTTATTATTCAACTATGGTTTTCTAATCAATAACTATGGCACTTTTTCTTGACATAATTACGTGACTAGGTTACTGTCATTTAAAAAATAAATAAATAGATAAAATCTTTTGTATGTGAAAGGTCGTCTAAAAATACATATCTAATACTCTTAAATAATTCTTAAAAATGTGTAGTACACTTTTACAGGATATATTTCATAGGGGTTTGTAAGAATATTTTTTCAGCTCTTTCTCTGAAGTGGATGAACCTTGAAGTTGAATCATATTTTTTCCTCTCCCTATACTGAGGAAAGTAAAACATTTTTCCCTCCCACTGTATGAATCTAACTCAGGAATCTTTTTACTGTTCCTGCCAATGACTAGTATTAACTAGCACTTACATAGTGCTCAAAACAAAGAGAGGCAAAGAAATTATTTTGCCAAAGCTACTGAGTAAGATCAGGAAGAGAATTTAGGTTTCCAGACTCATAGTGTCATGCTGTTTACATTAAATCCTCCTACTTCTTGATAGCCTGTCACCTTTGCATTTGTTGTACAAAATGTTGAGAGCTGATAAAATAACTGACTACCATCTCATATTACATTTAGAAAACACTCATAAACCTTTTCTCTGTTTTTTGAGACAGAAGCCTTAAAAAGAAGTACAGACATTAATCTGACTAACCCAGATCTGATTATGCCCATGGAAAGGATGTTTCTTTATCTTTTTGCAATGCGCCTCAATTTGGCTCTAAACATCTCTCAACATACCTGTGTAGTCTCCTCACTCACATGCTTTGTAGGTTTCAGCAATTTGTAAGCCATCCCCAAAATTGCTTCCAAATTCTTAAAACTTTGAGATATATGTTTTCTGCTCAATAACAACTGAAACAGTATTGGGTATTTCTGTAATTTGTGTAATTTCTTATGACTTTGGTCCTTAGGATAATTTTTTTTTAAAGAAACAAGTCCTCTATAAAGCATAGTGGGCAGCTGACCAAAAATAACCATAAACGCTTTCTCAGCAGTGTGAAACATCTGAAATGAAAGACAGATGTGGTACAGTACCCAGGAAAGGAAAGGAGGCTTGACATGATGGCTCCTGCAGAAATACAGCAGACTGATATAAATCAATGCAGTAATGCAATGCATAGCTATAAAGTTTACAGGAAGGCAGATTAAGCCACAGAGATACAGGGCTATCTTAGAAACCTTCATGAAGACTGCTGGCTGAGGCTGAGGTGGACACATCTCAGGTGGAAAGGACTACGAAGTAAAATCTGCATCGGTACAACTTGAGCTGCAAAAGTATTTGTGGTGTTATACTGCTGGCCTGGGATCTGGAAAAGGGGCTGAGTGCAAAATGTTGATGGAGAGTAGAAGCTAACAAAAGGAAAACACGAGTTGTATTGATGTGGCCAAGATTTAGAGAATAGTTTAATTGAAAGTTTAAAGCATTACTGCTGAATCACTGGTTTCAATGAGATGGAAAAACTCTTATTTGTTAAAGAATGAAAAATTGTCAACTCTTGCTTTTGGTTAATAGCATACTCATCAACTAACCAGGGGTGCTAGATTACAGTCTATATAAATTATTTGTGAACAGAAGCAGGTAATATATTCTTACACCTAAGCTAGTCACTATTACCATCTGAGAAATTTAGTACCCCAGTTCATATAATCTCACCAAGTTAAACAAGAAGTGAAATTAGAAATAAAAAGACAGGCTTTTATCATTCAGGCATTTGTCTTTTGAAAACGTACACAATAATGCTGTTAATGGGGGTTGCAGTGCTTTAGTGTTTAAAAGCCTCGTGTACCGACACAAGAAATGTTCTGTACATAAAAGGAACACCCAGAAAAATTTAATTTACTGCCTCAAGACATCTCAATTTTTCTCTTATTTTGTATTACCAATTGGCTCATGCAGAAAAGGTTCTTGGTTCACTGTTTCATTGAAAAGTTTCTGTGCTCAGTTTTGTCATTCTCATTTAAGCTTGCAATATGGGAACAATAGCAAAATTCATATTAATACTTTCCCAAAACCACTCCCCGACCCTTTCTTTTGGTAATAAAACACTTCATTGAATTTATATTTCTGGGTCTGGATAACCTATGCTTTCTCACCTCAGTAGATCAGTGGAAAGGAAAAACAGTATTTTTTTTTACATTGACTTTACATAACTGACAAAAAAAATGAGTCAAAAAATGGATGAAAACTAATGAGGTTTATAGCTTAGAATAATCCTGGCTGAGAAAAGACTTCTTCATTAATTATATCTGGTCTCGCTTCCATGAAGTTTTAGTGGAAAAGGTGGCTAAAACTATGAAGGCTTTTGTTTAATTCTGAATTTCTGTCATTTTCATTCTATTTATGCTTCTGGCCTTAATAGGGAAGACACTGATGATCTGAAAGCAAATATATGGCTATGCCTACATTAGCAAGCAGGTTAGCTTGGTAGGAGCATAGCATTAGATCAAAGCAGTTGATGCTGGAGCCCAAATATTATAAGCAATTTGCACATTTTAATTTAGGCTCCATTTAGCCTGGTCTGCAGAATTGAATGTCCTCACCATGCATGTGGTTTGAGACTGTCCTGAGCCTGTATCATTGGTTAAAGCCCATTAAGATTTGTAGTGTGTTAGATCTGCACTTGAATTGAGGATCCCTGTTTAATTTCATCTGAAAGAAATCCAGTTCTCATATGCCAAAATTGCCCTGCAAAATGGTCCAAAGTGCTAATACAGACACAGCCTGTGCCAGCCAACAACACATATGCTTTTTTCTTATCTTTCTGCAAGTATCATGTTAAGTGGAAAACTTCACAAGCTTCTCATTTAAATTTACAAAATCAAAGATATTTCAAATTATGTTCTTTTCTGGATACACTTTGAACTAGCAGTATTATGCATAGATATTCTATGCATTAATTGTAGACCAAAATCATATTGACTCAATATCATAACTGAACAGTGGATTCATTTAGTATATAACACATAGTCAAGGGCTGGTACTAACAATCAGTGCAACAGAGCTCCAGAAATTCATTTTAAATGCACGTAGAGCAAGTTATTTATGGAGTGGCTGAGTGACTTTTGAATGCAGTGTGAGACTGCATATTGTCATTTTCCGTAGAAGTTATTTGGTTCTGATATTATAGCAATCTAAATATTTTCATTATTGTGCTGACATTTTTTGTTCAGATAGTGGATTTTCTCTTACGTCTCTAAAACATTTAGCAGACTATATTAAGTGGTGACCACTTCTATTTGTATGCGTACATCTATTAATACATTCCTAAATTCTCCAGGTCTGAAAAAATCAATATCAACCTTTTAAACCTATGTATGTCATGTATGTTTGTGCCTTTAAACATATCTTCCTTTGTTGAAGGCTGAGATACATATTTTTTCAAAACCAGTACAGATATATTCTATGTAACTAAAGAGCCATTTTCTATTTTATGTGAAAAAGACTTAGATACACTGCAAGGTCTTGCATCGCATCAGTTGTCATTTAAATAGACAGGAGTTACAGGCATTCAGCATTTTGCAGACTCAAGGCAACCCTTTTAGAATGTGCTTCCCTTAATGTTTTATGTAGTTCCTATTTTCAC
The DNA here is from genome assembly GCF_013368605.1 of Nyctibius grandis. NCBI lineage: Eukaryota > Metazoa > Chordata > Aves > Nyctibiiformes > Nyctibiidae > Nyctibius > Nyctibius grandis. The sequence continues at coordinate 30,056,368 of NC_090659.1, forward strand.
ACTATGGTGTCTATTTTTTTTGGCATATTTAAGCCAAACACAAGTATCTGCAGGTGTTATTCTATCCCTTATTTTTTAAGACGAGCTCTTTCTGTACATCCTGAGGGATACCATGAAGCCTGCTGTTTCATCTTAGTTTTGCATTTCCTTTTTAAGTGCTTATTTAAAAAAACCCACGCTAATCTAATGACCAGATAAATAGCCCCAGTGATAAGAACTGTTTACAAAATTAAAACATAGTTCACTTCTGTTAGGATGCTCTACATTCCAAAAAATTAGTGTTCATTTAAGAAACACCAGCACAGTTTATGGTATAGGAGACATCCATGTTGCCTGTAAGACATAGCCATTGAACTAGGACACAAAGTGCATGTGCACAGCAGGGGTTATTTTTAACAGATAAAGCCTGTCTTTTCAAATCAGTAGTCACTTCTGCAGGCTTTCATTCTAGGTTATAGCTTTTTCCATATGCTGTCAACTGCAACCAATAAATCTAAACATATATTTACTCTATATGCTCTACCACTGTGTTTTCAGAAGAACTCATGAGTTCTAACAACTGTGCGAATAGGCAATAAACCAGGACCCTTTTGGAAACAAATCATTTTCCCTTTTCTTAAAAAATACTACATACTGCCAAGTTAGATGAAGAAATAGGCATTCAATATAAGGTATTAATCTCATCAGAATTACAATTATACTCAGTCCTTTAAGCACATGCCTAGAGCTAGTGAATTATTGTATTTGAAGTCAAACTGCAGATTAAAGTTGCAGAATGCAGAGGGACGCAGCCAAAGAGAGGGAGAGAAATGAATCTGTATAAGGGGGAGGGGAGTGACATTTTGATTTGACACATTAATGTCTTTATATTACTGTTCTGCCAGTAAAGAACCTCTCTGGAGGTGTATGAAAGATTTTGCACTTAAAACAACTGGCAAAATAATCTTTACTGTGTAGATTAATGTTAGTAAATTCTCCTTTTCCTGTCTAGGGCAGTTCTGATTCTCTCTGCATACATTTAAAAAATCTTTTTATTTTTCCCATCTTCCCCAGGTTTAGGTTCCTAAAACGTGCTAGTCACTATGGGAAAGAGAAAAACAGTCACAGCTTTGTACCTCATTTTTTCTCTAATTGAAGTACCTTCCACACTTGTCACAACCTCAGAACAGAAGGCACAGGGAGGTAGAGGAGCCTTCAGGTGGCAAGCAGGCACAAGAAAATGAAATAAATCAAGGTTCCAAAGACACAAGTGAGAATGAACTATTATTTAAAAGACTTGTTTTCTCATGGCTGTATTTCTATCCAACCCCAGACTCACCAGCTGCTCCCAATCTGTACATCTGCTTATCATTATCTCGGCAACATTTTCATTATACATTATTCCAGGTCTTGTGTCCTTCCCTGTCATAATTTGCTCTTTGCCCCTCAAATCCCATGCCTAAACATCCCTGCTTTCACTGGGCACTGATTCCTGCCTTAGAATATTTTATGATTATCCATTGAACTCTAGATCCAGATCCCTGTGGTGATACTCCTATTTCTTCAGTGATCGAATTTAAAATTAATCTTCCTTCCACTCCCTACTTGCTCAGTTAACCAGTTGTGGTTGCAATTGTGATGGCAAGTGCTGATTGTCCTTCAGTCACAGTGAAAAGGGCAAAAAAAGGAAGATCTATCTTAACTTTCTGAACTCTTTTGACTTTGCTACTCTCTCCTCTACAATTTGAACATATGAATCTGAGGAACCAGAAAAGAAGCTGAAAAAAAAAATCAGATTACAGAAAGTATTTCCTGGATCAAGAAACCAGTCTCTTTGCACAGCTAGTTATTGCTGTGAAGAATATGACCTAACTACAGGCAGATTTACTACTTTAAAGACAAGCACAAGACAACACAAGGTTAAATCTCTTTCATCTCTTTACTTCCCTTTTCTTAGAATTAGCCACTATAATTCTGTATAAGGGTTATTTTCTTAATTTGTTTTTGTAAAATGCAAGTTAGATCCTCTTCAATATTGATAAATTCTCAGCCTTGATGACTTGCAGCAGCAATGAGTTCCATAGTTTACTGAAAAATACTCTGAGCAGATATTTCCACTTATCAATTTATAATCTGCCATCTCTCATTTTCCTTGCATTTGCATCCTTCCTCCTCGAAGCCAGAGGAAAGTTAATTTAAAATTGTTTAAAGTATACGAGGAATTGAAATTTTTTTCCTCAGTGTATATTTTCTGTGCTTCAGCAATATTGAACCTAATGATGGCCTCTGGGGTTCAGTGTCTGGTCTCCCTGAAGTTCCTCACAGTCCTCTCTGCTCTTCTGTAACCTAGGTAACTTCTGCAACCTACTTACTTTGCTACTCCAAACCACAACTATGCCAGAAAACATTGATCTCAGGATGAGATTTTGAGGCATTCTGTCTTTTCCTACAGCTGAAACTGAGAGTTTAATTCTAGTCTTTCTCTTCTGTCTTTTAGACAGTTTTGATCCCCAGTAATGCTTTAGTTCACAGATATTTACTTTCCTTACTGATTTCCTGTGCAGGACCTTGTCAAAGGACTGAACAAACTGCCTGCTTTCTATCACTTTGGTGACACTCACTGAATTTTAGCACATCAGTGAGACTCTTCAGGATAGTCTGCAGGCCTTTTTCACATCCTGGTCTTTCAAGTGTTTATTGTTTTACTTTCCTGATAAAGATGCAATGTTTATTCATCTGTAAATTCTTGGATGACTTCTGAAGCCTTTTTAATTACAGAGACAAAATTTGCCACACTCTAAGCTACTGTTATAGTAGACATTTTTAATTAAAGCCTGTGCACTTTGTTAGCTGCTCTGTCCCCTCAAACTTAAGCTGCTTCTGAATTCTATGGTGTCTATCCTTCAGGCCTGCTGACTTGAAGCTTTTCAATTCTCAGTTTCTTTCAATATCTTTTCTTATGATAACTCAATCATTAATTGCTCCTCATTATTATTGACAGGCAAAGCAAACCTGACACAGAAAATGCCACTCATTCCCTACAGCAGAGACTGATGTAAAGAAATAACTATGTTAGAACTATCTGCACCTTCTTTAATTGCTCTTTTTACCTCCAAGGACCCATGCCCAACTGAACCAGCAACTGTGAATTTGCGGTTTCACACACATTCATATACTGAAATCAGGCCTATAATGTCCATTCACGGTGGCTCTTTTCTCTAGTGATACCCATGCAAAGTGGGCATTGGTTAGCATAGTCCCCTCTTAACCTCTTGAGTCTGTAAGATTTTAACCTCAGTACAAGGACTTCTCCCGTGGTTTTCCTTGTTCCTGGCAGCTGAACTACAAAATTAGCAGTGATGTATGAATTGCCACACTCTCTGATGCACTCTTTGAGAAAAACTATACATATTTAACTAAACTGTGATTGTTCTCATATGTTATGTTATAGACATAATAGAAAAATACAGCACAAATATAAAATTTGTTTTAAACGTATTTCAGTGAAAGAGAAAGTATATTGGTAACACTATGAATAATAAAAATTGTTAATCTTTATTGAATTAGAATTCTGCCACTCATAAATAAATACTTAAGTAATTTTTTTTCATGAAAGAAAGACAGAATTTTCTAGTCTCATTAATGTAACTTAATAGCTGGCTAAAAGGGAAATGAGCTCTCAAAAAAAAAATCAAAACCCACTGCCAGAGTTTGAAATTCCAGACCCTAAATACAGAGTCTGATTTCTAATTTTAAGACCAAGAGCTTCCACTAAACTCTTCCCAGAATAAAAGAAGGATTGGCCTACTGTTAATATTTACAGGAAAGGAAAAGACCTATTAGTACATTGTCTAGTAATGTGCAGCAGAAACTCTTGATGGAATATCACCGTCTGTGTCTAAAATGGAGCTTACTTTTGAAGATGTAATTTAAATTATTCTTTTACCAATTAAAGTACCAGAGTGCCAAAGTGATGACAAGCTTTTCCCTGTCATCTTCTTAAAATTATGACAGTCTTTTTCATTTTTTTCCTATCCTCTCTCTAGAAGTTCATAGTAAGTAAATTTTCAAAGTAGTGACATTAATGAGACTCATGCAGTTAAATCCCTGTCCATCACTTTGAAAATTTACTTGCTAGTGTACTAATGAAAATTTAGGTCCTTGAATATTTACGATTCTCTATGGGATATCATAAATGTAGCTCTTATTTAAATAAACAGGTGGAAAATCTGCCATATATACATAGTTTGCTGACATTCAGGTAATTGCAATCAAACTGTATTGTCCAATAATATCAGATGAATTTCTATTGTTCCATTCATTTGCTGTTTGACCCCCCTCCCTCCTTGATAATTGCAGATTTTCAGCTGGATTTCACTGCCAGGGTTTAATCTCCCACTTAGAAGGACTGTGAGATAAAGACTAAGAGCATGGGGAAGGAAAGCATTTTACTTGGAAAAGTGTATTTGAAATGTTGAAAGCTGTTAGTTTTCCTGGGAGCTGCATAGCTACTATCTTCTTTGATTGGCTTTGAAAATTTCCATTAGCTACTTGCTGGCAGGGGACCTCTTGGATGGGTGCTGAGGGTGGGAAGGGAGGGAAGGGAGGGGTGGTGTCAGATTCTGTGATGGAAGATTGTTTTAACTCTAAAATACAGCACAGACAGTTACAAAGCTCTGATTCTGGACCTACCTAACATTCAAAGTTCTTGATAGGCCCTAACACATACTCAGAAACAGATTCTCCAGCAGGCCTATTACAGTGTCTTCCTGCTGCTGAGTATTAATCAAACACTACTAGAAAAGAAAATTCAGATTCACTCTGACATGAATTATCCACTCTGTCCTGTGCTGCCCCTTATATATTCCACATCTTTGCAAAAAGACTCTGGCTCTTGCCTTGTGCTACTTGTCTGCTGGGACAGGGGCCCTGCCCCATCTGTACATGAGAGAGGAAGGTGCTCAAAGGGATGGTTTCCAGGATTATATCCCCAACACTCCTCCACAGGAGATTGTTAGTTTGTGTCTCAGTTGCCTGCTCTTTCTTCCGTGCACTTCTCAAAGCACAATAATAAGTTTGTCTTTTTTGCTAAACCAACTCCTGCTGTCCTAGAAATCACAAGTCAGGGTATTTCTACATCAATGTCATCATGTAGGCAGTTAAAAGTTGCTGTGTCTTCTTGTTGACCTAATTAATTATTTATTGCTTTTGTGTCTGAAAGACTTTTAGAGCAATGTAGTCCTTGGAGAATGAAATGTTTTTATAAAATGATGCCAGCTGAACAGTGACACCAAAATAAAGTAATGACAGAGCATTTGTTCATCTAAGGATTCAGTGGAGGAGGGACCATGAGCATAGCAAACTATGACAGCTTGAATTGTGATGGTAACGGAGTTTAAGTCTTCATTGTCTTTATCCTTTGAGAACATAATTAGATCTACCTATTAAAATGATATCTAATAAAATCGAGGTTTTCACACTAATTATATAAAAGAATGAAGACTTTAGCATGTGACTAAGCAACATTGATTTCTGTCTTGTTACTGAATGACACATCTCCCTGGAAAATGGCAGTTTAAACAATGCTTAAAATCATTGTTACTAATATAGAAATGACTTAAGAGGGAAAAGAGTAAGTTTAAAAAAGGAAGGAGGGGAGGAAAGAAACAGAATCTGGGGAGCACAGTTGGTAACTTCTCACTTAAAATATTAAGGTAAGAGCTGCCTATTTTAAAAATTACCAGAGTACTATTTCTCTAAAAAAAAACAAGTCAAAAGCGCAACCCTTGATCCATTCCATTGATGTTTGTCCAATTTATACAACTCTAGCGTAGAGAGTTCTTGTTCTTTTAAAGACTACATATCTCTTTCTCAAGATATGCATGTTTGCATGTATATTTGATTTTGTCAAAAGTTTGTTTTCACAGAATCACAGAATCACAGAATCACAGAATCACAGAATGTTAGGGATTGGAAGGGACCTCGAAAGATCATCTAGTCCAATCCCCCTGCCGGAGCAGGATTGCCTAGACCATATCACACAGGAACGCGTCCAGGCGAGTTTTGAATGTCTCCAGAGAAGGAGACTCCACAACCTCTCTGGGCAGCCTGTTCCAGTGTTCGGTCACCCTCACCGTAAAGAAGTTTTTCCTCATATTTAAGTGGAACCTCCTTTGTTCCAGCTTGCACCCATTGCCCCTTGTCCTGTCAAGGGATGTCACTGAGAAGAGCCTGGCTCCATCCTCATGACACTTGCCCTTTACATATTTATAAACATTAATGAGGTCACCCCTCAGTCTCCTCTTCTCTAAGCTAAAGAGACCCAGCTCCCTCAGCCTCTCCTCATAAGGGAGATGTTCCACTCCCTTAATCATCTTCGTGGCTCTGCACTGGACTCTCTCTAGCAATTCCCTGTCCTTCTTGACCTGAGGGGCCCAGAACTGGACACAATATTCCAGATGCGGCCTCACCAGGGCAGAGTAGAGGGGGAGGAGAACCTCTCTCGACCTGCTAACCACACCCCTTCTAATACACCCCAGGATGCCATTGGCCTTCTTGGCCACAAGGGCACACTGCTGGCTCATGGTCATCCTGCTGTCCACTAGGACCCTCAGGTCCCTTTCCCCTACGCTGGTCTCCAACAGGTCTGCCCCCAACTTGTACTGGTACATGGGGTTATTCTTGCCCAGATGCAGGACTCTACACTTGCCCTTGTTATATTTCATTAAATTTCTCCCCGCCCAACTCTCCAGCCTGTCCAGGTCTCTCTGAATGGCTGCGCAGCCTTCCGGTGCGTCAGCCACTCCTCCCAGTTTTGTGTCATCAGCGAACTTGCTGACAGCGCACTCTAATCCCTCATCCAAGTCATTAATGAATATATTGAATAGTACTGGTCCCAGTACCGACCCTTGAGGGACTCCGCTAGACACAGGTCTCCAACTGGACTCAGTCCCATTGACCACCACTCTCTGGCTTCTTTCCTTCAGCCTTCCTTTCTTCTCACTTTTGTTAAAAAGTGGCATAATTCAGGTATATTTTACTGCCTCAAGATTGTTGAAGAAATTTCTATTTCAAAAGTATTATAGTTCTTGTAATAATTTCTTTTTATTCCTTTAGGGACCTGAAAACAGTAATCTGGTTTCATGCTTTGCTTTAAAGATCCAACATATATCTATCATGTGTTAGCTAAAAGGGAGCAAATGTTTTGTGTACGTGTGCGTGTGAGAAAAAGATAAACAGAAAGAAAAAACTCTAGTATGTGTTGCAGTTCCTCTTTCCTTGTCACAAAAACAAACCAGCAAAAATAGGAGCATTGTTGCTATGCATCTCATGGTCCTTGCTCATGTCCCCATGGTAACTAGCAGAAGTCATTTGCATTCTGCTGAAGCATCGGGGAGATGCATGCTTGCAGCATTTCAGAGGGCTAGATGGTCCAAAGGAGGTGTTAAATATGGCCAGTTTTGAAAGGGCTCTAAAAGGTCACCCTCAGGAAGTTAACAGCAGTCCTATTAATATGTAAACCACGCTAAAAAAGACATTTCTTTTTTAAGGATAGTTTGAACCTGCAGTAAGGGGCAAAGCTCTGAAAGTTTGTGGCAGTGTAACATACAGTTCATAACACAGGTCCTCAAATGCTATCAGTAAGTAAAGCTCCTCTGAAAGCAGAGATGCTGACTTTTTCAACTTCAGATTGGGTCCTCACTTTTACTGTATAAAAACTGCATTAAAAAGTTTAATGTTTTCGTTCACTATTGCATGCCTGTTCTCTTCCTCCCAAAAATGTCCTCCTTTCTGTCTTAAAGATGTACAAGATTTATAAATATATTTATTTATAAAAGGCCTGCTTTCATAGGAAATGTCACTGGTCACTTTTATCTATATGTGCAATGGCATCTCTTAACAGTCCCGCTTAGAAAAAAATTCCTATGAAGCACAAGGAAAATGAAACAAAGTAAATAATGAAAAAGTACTAAGATGAAAATAAGTTCTGCATGTTGAGGAATTCTGACCTACATTCCACAAGTTTTATATCCAGTAGCTTAGATGAGTCCTGAGAAAAGACTAAATGTTTTGTATTTCTTTTTTTTTAATTCTACTTTCTCTTCTCTTGACTATTCTCAATGCTGAAATTCCAATTTCTTTTCTCTTCCAGGTGTTCAGCTCCAACTTTCTATTAGCCTTTAATGATGTTTCTCTCAGAAAATCCCACAGGAGTCTCTATCTTGGCTAGTTTTAAAAGGGTGTATTTTTGAATCTAACATGTTCCAGAGTACTTCAGTAAATTTTCACTGTGGAGTGTGTATTAGCATTGAATTATTGGGTTTTATAAGTGTTTGTGTATGTGTCTATACATATATAAATATATGCGTGTATATATATCTATCTCACATACTCATATGCACGGCCCCACACACAGGGGCACACATACTGGGACATACTCTATTTCTGCCAGTGATGTGAGAATGTGAGGGCACAAGGCAGTGTGAGGGTTCCTCCCGGGTGGGAAAGTGTCGTGTTGTCAGTCTCCACCCCCTGCCAGGGCCCAAGGATGATGAAGAGGGAAATGGCCATCTGATTCGCCACCTGTCCTGGGACACTGCAGCCCTTTCCAGAGCTGCTAGGTACCTCAGGAGTCTGGAGTGTACTTTGGCTATGCTTAATTCACGCTTGTACATCACATCAGGATACACATAAACATTTGTAAGGCTGCGGATGTGTTTCTAGCTCAAGACAAGTGCTGGGCACACCTTGCTGTACCCATCTGACTGATGTTGGTAGCTGTGTTTATGCACTCATCTGCCTTAACCCTGGCATTTGCAAGCTACTTGAGGGGTGCAAGGTGTGGTTTTACTGGTACATCAGTTCAGTCCTTGCTCCATCTCCAGAGAGTGGCAACAAGAGTGGTGATTATCGCTGGTGATTCATCGCAGGTGATCATGTGAATTGTCATTATAGAAAACCGTCTCCATAAAAGTAACTCAGATGAGAAAAGGACAAAGTCGATGCTGCAATGCTTTCATATGAGGAATTAACTTATATTCTCATAGCCCAGAAATACCTATATATTTGCCTAATAAAGCCTGAGGCCACATGCACATAGATCAAGATATGACTATACGACAAATATAGCAAACACAGCAGTTCTTTTCAATATAGTAATATTTGATCATCTGAAATATTCATATAATAGGGATTAAGAAAGAGAGAAATAATTTTTGTAGTCTTTCTCAGGATTAACCATGCCTTACCATACTGAGCTACATAAATTCCGCAAAGCAAACTTATTATTCAGGCCTACTTCCCTGGCTTTAAATTTGCTACAAATACCAAGTTCACTGAACTATATGTAGAAACTTTGCAGAACTGGGCTGTATCCTGAGCTGCTTTCTTGCAGAGTTTGGTACTTTGATTTAAAGCATTTGTCCACCCAGTTTCACACTTGAATTCATGCTCTATGAGATCAGCTCAACTTAGGCTAATATATTTAGCACCTGCCTGTAGTTTGTCTATGAACTATCAAGTGAAGCACATTGTTCTGTATAGTCATGCAGAATATTTGCACAACAATAGCACTATGAAAACAATGCATTTGATTTATGACCCTACATTTCTGATTTTGCATGTATTGGAGTGAAGAAAATAAATAATGCATTTTTTAATGGATCAAAACGTCTTAAATTATTGCAATTATAGTTCTAGTTTTATATAATACTTTCAATAAAAACATTTATTTTTGCTACCTGTAATTTGTTGACAGTTAAGGCATTCTTAATATATACTTGAAGTAGACTAAAAGTCACTATAGAGTAAAGGAAATGATCACGGACTAGAAAATAAGGATCCCAGTGCCATACATGTCTTGGAGTGTGTACTTGGACAGGAAAACACATCTCTATTTTTCTATCTATCTGCCATGTAAGAGAAATAGAGCTTGCCTTGCAGAGATACTACGAGATTTCATTAGCTAATGTTTACACAGTGCTTTGAACTAATGAAGCATTACAGTGTAAAGCACTACTTTCAGCCGCACTACTTCAAGAATGTAGAAAGGATCAAATATCCTTTTCAGTTGCACACATTGAAGAGGAGGCCTGATTTTGTTTTGAAGTTATAACATCCTTTTGGCTTTATATTTCACTTCAAGGTTGCTTCTTACCTTTTATTAACTACTTTAAATTCATTTTCCTGTGTCCTCTGTTACAAAAAATTGATTCAAGGTTTGCGTGCAGCTGCTTAACTGGATTCTTGGAGGAAGAAGTAATGCATCCTAAAAAAGAAGGGTCCTTATTTCAAGAATATTGCATATTGCAAGAATATCCATGTCCACAGTTCAGTTTCTATTACTAGAGTGGCATATGCTTGGTCAGCATTATCTTGCATCTACTATGTCATAGTGCAGTAAAATTGAAAGGATTTATATCTTAGGTAACATACAGTGATATGTAGGCAGTTTTTTGTCATTTACTGCTTGTAACGAGTAAATCAGTGTTTACTTTAAAAAGAAGCCCACAAATATGACTTGTATGCCACTTGTTTTCAAAGTCTGTATTTTAATAATTTGATTTTTTTTCTTTTTGAAAGTAGACAGCAAAATTTATGAGAGGTATCACGGAATCACAGAATCACAGAATGTTAGGGATTGGAAGGGACCTCGAAAGATCATCTAGTCCAATCCCCATGCCGGAGCAGGATTGCCTAGACCATATCACACAGGAACGCGTCCAGGCAGGTTTTGAATGTCTCCGGAGAAGGAGACTCCACAACCTCTCTGGGCAGCCTGTTCCAGTGTTCGGTTACCCTCACCATAAAGAAGTTTTTCCTCATATTTATGTGGAACCTCCTTTGTTCCAGCTTGCACCCATTGCCCCTTGTCCTGTCAAGGGATGTCACTGAGAAGAGCCTGGCTCCATCCTCATGACACTTGCCCTTTACATATTTATAAACATTAATGAGGTCACCCCTCAGTCTCCTCTTCTCTAAGCTAAAGAGACCCACCTCCCTCAGCCTCTCCTCATAAGGGAGATGTTCCACCCCCTTAATCATCTTCGTGGCTCTGCGCTGGACTCTCTCTAGCAGTTCCCTGTCCTTCTTGACCTGAGGGGCCCAGAACTGGACACAATATTCCAGATGCGGCCTCACCAGGGCAGAGTAGAGGGGGAGGAGAACCTCTCTCGACCTGCTAACCACACCCCTTCTAATACACCCCAGGATGCCATTGGCCTTCTTGGCCACAAGGGCACACTGCTGGCTCATGGTCATCCTGTTGTCCACTAGGACCCTCAGGTCCCTTTCCCCTACGCTGGTCTCCAACAGGTCTGTCCCCAACTTGGACTGGTACATGGGGTTATTCTTGCCCAGATGCAGGACTCTACACTTGCCCTTGTTATATTTCATTAAATTTCTCCCCGCCCAACTCTCCAGACAGTCCAGGTCTCTCTGAATGGCTACGCAGCCTTCCGTTGTGTCAGCCACTCCTCCCAGTTTGGTGTCATCAGCGAACTTGCTCACAGTGCACTCTATTCCCTCATCCAAGTCATTAATGAATATATTGAATAGTACTGGTCCCAGTACCGACCCTTGAGGGACTCCGCTAGACACAGGCCTCCAACTGGACTCAGTCCCATTGACCACCACTCTCTGGCTTCTTTCCTTCAGCCACTTCACAATCCACCTCACTACCCGATCATCCAGACCACACTTCCTCAGTTTAGCTGCGAGGAGACCGTGTCAAACACTTTACTGAAATCGAGATAGACCACATCCACAGCTTTACCATCATCTATCCACTGGGTTATGTCCTCATAAAAGGCTATCAGGTTGGTTAAGCATGACTTCCCCTTGGTGAAGCCATGTTGAGTGCCCCTAATGATCCCCCTATCCTTGATGTGCCTAGAGACAGCACCAAGAACAAGTTGTTCCATCACCTTTCCGGGGATGGAGGTGAGGCTGACCGGTCTATAGTTACCCGGGTCCTCCTTCTTGCCCTTTTTGAAGACTGGAGTGTCATTCGCTTTTCTCCAGTCCTCAGGCACCTCTCCCGTTGCCCACGACTTAGCAAAGGTGATGGAGAGTGGCCTAGCAATGACTTCTGCCAGCTCCCTCAGCACCCGTGGGTGCATCCCATCAGGGCCCATGGATTTATGGACGTCCAGATTGCTTAATTGGTCCCTGACCCAGCCCTCATCTACCAAGACAGATTCCTCCTCTATCCTGACTTCTTCTGGGGCCTCAGGGGTCCAGGGCTCCTCAGGACAGCCTCCAGCAGTATAGACAGAGGCAAAGAAGGCATTCACTAACTCCGCCTTCTTTTTATCCTCTGTCTCCAGGGCTCCCACCTCATTCATCAGTGGGCCTACATTGCCTCTAGTGTTGGCTTTACCTGCAATGTATTTGAAGAAGCCCTTTCTGTTGTCCTTGACCTCTCTTGCAAGGTTTAATTCCAAGGAGGCCTTAGCTTTCCTAGTTGCCTCCCTACATCCTCTGACAACAGACTTATATTCCTCCCAAGTGGCCAGCCCCTCCTTCCATGATCTGTACACCCTCTTCTTCCACTTGAGTTTGCCCAGCAGTTCCCTGTTCAACCATGCAGGTCTCCTGGTACCCTTTCTTGACTTCCTACCTGTTGGGATGCTCTGATCTTGAGCTCGGAAGAAGCAGTCCTTGAATGCTAACCAACTATCTTGGGCCCCCTTACCTTCTAGTACCCTGTCCCATGGGATTTCCCCTAGCAATTGCTTGAAAAGGCCAAAGTTGGCCCTCCTGAAGTCCAGGGTTGTGATTCTGCTAGCTATTCTGTTCCTGCCACATGAGATCCTGAACTCTACCATCTCATGGTCGCTACAACCAAGGCTGCCCTCAACCGTCACCTCTTCAACCAGACCCTCCTTGTTAGTAAGGATAATATCCAGCAGCGCTCCTCTCCTAGTTGGCTCATCCACCATTTGCATCAGAAAGTTATCATCAACGCACTGGAGGAACCTCCTGGACTGAGGATGGCTGGCTGAGTAGGCCTCCCAGCAAATATCAGGGTAGTTGAAATCCCCCATGACAACCAGGCCCTGTAATTGAGAGACTGCTCTCAGCTGCCTGTAGAAGGCCTCATCACCCTCCTCATCCTGATCCGGTGACCTGTAATAGACACCCACAACAGTATCACCCCTGCCAGCCTGCCCCTTAATTCGCACCCACAAACTCTCAACTCGCTCCTGATCCGCCCCTGGACAGAACTCAATACATTCTAGCTGCTCACTCACATAAAGAGCAACTCCACCACCTCTCTTTAGCGGCCTGTCTTTCCTGAAGAGGACATAGCCATCCATGACCACATTCCAGTCATGTGAGGCGTCCCACCAAGTCTCTGTGATTGCCACTAAATCATAGCCCCCCGACCGAACACGGATTTCCAGCTCCTCCTGTTTATTCCCCATGCTGTGTGCATTGGTGTACAGGCATTTCAGGGAGCGAGCTGAGCACACCGATTTCACCCCAGGGGGATGGGAGGCCTCCTGGTCTACCTCAACACTAGAGCGTTGCCCCAGTGGTGCAAGCCCAGCTACTACCCCATTCCCCTTCGAATCTAGTTTAAAGCTCTCCGAATGAGCCCTGCTAATTCCTGTCCCAGAACCCTTTTGCCCCTACGACACAAACCTTTCCCATGTATTACCGTCACGCCTGGTGTCTTATAAAACCAGCCATTATCAAAGAACCCAAAGCCCTGCCTGTAGCACCAGTCTCGTAGCCAGGCATTAATAGAGAGAATCCTACTATTCCATCCCACGTCATCACCTGAAAATGGAAGGAGGGAGGAGAAAACAACTTCTGCCCCAGACTCTTTCACCAACCGTCCTAGGGCCTTGTAGTCTTTCTTCATCCCCCTCAGACTACGGGATGCAGCTTCTTCCCCACCTGTCTGGAAGATCAGCAGGGGGTAGTAGTCTGTGGCCTTCACCAGGTTGGGGAGTTGCCTGGTGATATCCCTGATTCGGGTTCCAGGCAGGCTGCAGACCTCCCTGTGATGGGGGTCAGCTCTGCATATTGGGCCCTCAGATCCCTTTAGGAAGGAGTCTCCAACCACTAAAACTCTTCTCTTCTTCCTTGTGGAGGAGGTAGCTATATGCCTGTCAGGTTTTTCTGACTGTGGTGGGACCTCTGATATAGGTTGCCTCTCCACCACATCCCCATTGGACCGGCTGTATTCCACTAGGGCTTCATATCTATTGCTCAGAGGCACCTGTGGAGGCAAAGTAGGCAAGGAGAGCACTCGCCTTTTGCCACGGCCATAGACTTGCCTCCACTCACTCCTCTCCTCTAAGTTATTGTTTTCCACCTGAGAGGGGCAGAGTACAGGGGTCCCTCGATCCTGGGAGCTCTCCGGCAGGTGCTCCCATTTTTGTTGCAGGGAGGGCAAAGCCTGGCTCCACCAGTCTATCTCCATTTCAGCCTCCCGAATGCTCCTAAGCCTTTCTACTTCGGCTTGAAGCCTTTCAACCTGGCTTTGCAGCTGTGCCGCTCGGCCAAGCAGATCATCTACCTGCTCACAGTGCACACAGCCCCCTGACACCACAGAGACACTGTAGCATTCCCTGCAGCCGGCAACCTGCACCATCACCTCCTTCCTTGGGAGCTCTGTCTGGGTTCCCACATCCATTTTGGTCTTCTTCCGCCGGGTAGATACCATTGTTCTTTCACTGAGCTGGGAAATACCTGTTGGTGACACCCCTGGTTCACAGCTCCTTGGCACCTTCCTCGCCTTGTGCACTGGGAGGGAGTCAGCGCCCTCCCCAACGAGCTGCAAACTGCTGCGGCCTCTCCTGCCCTGGGACACACCCAGTCACTGCTGACTCACACAATCACTGCTGACTCTCTCTCTACCCCCTGGGCAGGGACTAGTCCCTGTCCTCCAGGAGGCTTTTTATCACCCAATCAATCACCACCTCCAATCAACAGGGGGTGGTGCGTTTAAATCGCCCGCGGTGCCTCTGGCTACGCCCCCTCCTCTCCTGATTTGTTGCCGGGAACCTCCTGGTCCAGGGTGGGGGGGAAGCAGCTCGGGGCTGCTGCTCCAGGGGGGTCAAGAGTACGAAAACCGCCCGGTTACAGCCCGATGCTGCCCTCGCCCCTGCACTAACCTCAAGTCGCTGTTGCTGCCGCCGCCGCCGCTGTCAGCTGTTTGTTCTGGTTTCACCACTTTTAAATCGCCCGCGGTGCCTCCGGCTGTGCCCCCTCCTCTCCTGATTCGTTGCCGGGAACCTCCGGGTCCGGGGTGGGGGGGAAGCAGCTCGGGGCTGCTGCTCCAGGGGAGTCAAGAGTATGAAAACCGCCCGGTTACAGCCCGATGCCGCCCTCTCCCCCGCACTAACCTCAAGTCACTGTCGCTGCTGCCGCCGCTGTCAGCAGCATAGAGTGTTTTTTATTTTCCAAATGACCCTCCACTCTCATCAAAGAGTGCACTCTAGCAGTATTAATTCCTGCAAGATGAAAAGATAAAGTTAGACCACATTGTACAGAATTGACACAGTGAATTTTACTTGCTGCAAGAATAAGATTTGATTTTATTGTTTTTAATTATTTCCGTTTACTCAAAGGTTGCTATTGAATGGTTAAAAAAATTGAAACCATGTGGAACAGCTTTGCTGATGGCCGAGGGATATTTTGCGCAGATATTTTCAGAGGTTTGAATCATGCCTAAAAGAAGTTTCACACATAGCATAAAATTAGTGGGTTCATGAGCATTTTTTTTCCAAATTGCTCATGAATAATTTGCTACAGCTATGAACAATTTAAGCAGATTTCCAAACATTCAGCTTAATTAATCATTCCTTCTCAGTCTTAAGACTGAATTTTCAATAATAATTTCTCCATTTTCTGTCTTATTGCCCTTGTCCCTATTTCTCACCATCTTTCCATGAAGACAATTTACTTGCTTCTACTGCTCTGGTATTGGTGTCCTGGCACTACTTCAAGAAATGCTAAGGACAGATGACACATGATGCATTTCAAATCAGCACATATACCCACTAAAAGGAAAGAGATATAAAATCCCACAGCTGAAAAGTCAGGGGAATCATGGGATTTCTGGAAGTAATTACAATGGTCTGGAAGAAAATAAAGGGCCAGAAAATGCATGGACAAGCCTTACGGATGTACAGGATACTGGAGGGCTGAAATGGAACAACAGCAAAAATCAGAATATTAATTATTTAAGTAGAAAGCAGTGCCATGACTTTGGGAATTATACAGGAGAACAACAGTGCCTACTGAGCAGAGGAATTAAGTGCTAAAGATACATTTTTAAAACATCCTCTAAGATTAGAGTCAGGCATTAATAGACTGGTTTCCTCTACTGTCTGCATTGTTTTGATAGTTCCTAAAACAACAGCTGGTTCTGCATGCTCACATGTTATTTTTATCTTGATAAACTTATTCTGCTATAGTACTTCTTACTGCAGAACATGGAGTTCACACTTGCTCCTTCTGCTGTGTGTAGCAGAACCAATTTAGCAGGGAAATAACTAAAGACGATACTTATTCTCATTTCATATGAGGTGCGACTATGAAACTCCATCCACTTGAATATTGACAATAACCTCATGGAAGATTTGCTTTGGAAACATAAAACGTAGCAGGAGGAAAAAAAAGGAAGTTTCTCATACATCTCACCAAGTTTATGTGTGATATGCTGAGAAATATCACTGGGCTTTACAACTGTTTCAAAAATATTACTGTATTATTTAGGTGTCTAACACTCTTGAAAATTTATTTCAGAAAATAAAAATGTGAGACATGGCAGTCTCAGACTTCTTGAAAAGATGGTAAATGGGAGTTTTGGAATTTTTTTCTTTGTCCTGTTTGACTGGGCCTTTGGCTTGCCTGGATGTGAAGACAATGAAGTCCTTTCCCTAAGATAACAGCAGGAAGTAATCCTTAGTCTACCCAGAGAAGTGAGTCTTCAGGTAAGAAAAGCACAAAAAAAACCTTTTGTACCATCTGAAGATTCATGGTTTTTAAAGCCATGTGTGGGAGGACAGGAGTTTTCCCATTCATAATCAGAGACTTCTGGTGTCAGTTGCAGAACAGTTTTATCAGCACACTTTCTTTCCATACCTAAAATGGAATATAAAAATATAAATATCAAGGCCAGTAAGAGATGTCTTGAAGGCCCTATTTAATGGAATTCTGCCTTTAAGAGATGTCTTACAGAGCCAGGATGTATTCCTGCAATGCCACATACCTTCTCTTCTCTTCGTCTCATCTTTTTCCTTTTCTCCTTGGTTAGGGCACATCTTTGTCTGTGGATTTTGGGACAGGAAACCATGCTGACCAGTGGTTTACATCTACACAGCTGCCTGCTTTCATTAGCTATTCAAAGTTATATTCTTATGACTATAACTTATGGGGTATTTCAAAATAAGTGATTTTTTTTGTTTACAGAAAAATGTTACTAAATCAACACTTGGCTAAGTCATCTTACCATAATCCTGTCAATAATACAAATGTATAAACATAGAAACCCAGTGACTAATAACCTGTAAAATTTCAATGCATTCTTACCAATGTTAAACTTATTTTCTTTAGGTACATTTGATTAAATTTATTATTGCTGAAACCTTGGAAGAAAGTGTGGGGTAACTGTTAAGTTACCACTGTGAAATTCACTCTTCCGTATAACACTTTTCCATTGGTATATTAACTATATTCAGTGCCTTACTGATCCTTGTACGCTTTTCTTCTGTTCACACAATGCAATAAACATATTGTTAATGAAAACTTTTCGGAATCCTTAATAGCAGTGATTTACTATGGTACTTTTCATTGCCATTATCTACATGACTGACTGCTTTTGTAAAGGAACAAATAAATGTTACCAACTTATGCTGGGAAATAATAGTAAGTGTCAGGTTCAGGCACAATGCAAAGGGAAAGGTCTTCTAAAAGAAGCAATTTTTCATTTCAAGAAATGACAATCTTTTGAAAATGTATTTTAAGCACATTAGGTATGCAAGAGGTAATTTCTTGAAAATTTAAAACAAGTTCATATATATCGCAGCTATTAATGAGGCAAAATTCAACAAGTAAAATCAAGGAAATCTATAACCCAATTTTCAAATACTTCTGTCAATTAAGTAAGTAAAGTGTTAAGATCTGTTAATTATAGTTTAGGTTACCATATGTTGGACCACAGGTTTTCTTCCCTTAAAAAATAAAATAAAATTTTTGGATCCCTAACAAGTTTCTAATGGTATATTTAAAATTACAAAAAAAAAATAGATTTTATTTTCTCCTTAGTTACCTTTCAAAGCCTTTAAAATTAGTCCACAGATCCCCAATGTTCTCTGTCAGCAGGCTGAAAGCCAATAGGTAATCTTTCTAAATTCAATTTTGGATGTTCAGCCACCAGAGGCTCCTACTACAAGTGTGTGACTTATATGTTTGACAAATATATCATCAACGAAAAAAAGAAAACTGCTACAGGCGAGCAACCAAACAATTCTAACAGCAAAGAATAAACATGCTGAATTTAAAGAACTAATGAATTGCTTGTCCTATGTATTCATCAAATTCTCATGAATAACAAATATTGATTCATGGGTGATCTGCTACCCAAAAAAGGGAGATACATAATGCATGTTTTTAATAATGAAAATCTTAGACTCCTAAGTCTCAGTACTGCGCAGCACTCTTCATTTTTGGAATTTGTCTTCCAGCAAATTTAATTCTATCTGTTCTGAAGCATCTCAGTATTCCTGCTGTCATGACTTCCAGAATTCAGTGGGCCAAATCTGCCTTTTAAATTGACAATAAGTATGATTTTATCCAAAGTAAAAAGTGATTTACATACTTATATTTTGGGCAACAAGTGAAGTTTTGTGAGTCTCTTGAAACAAAGTTATTTCATTCTGTATTTTAATCTTTATATACAGTTATGGAAGATCTAAACAAATCCCAGGGGCAACTTACTTTTGGCTTCATATATTTATCCGAGGCAATATTAGAGCTACTGTTTATCTCTTTTAGGAAAGCAAAGTAATTTAATTAAATCTTTGCCATCTAGCAACTATACGCATAATATATTGATGTGAGAGAGGAAAGACAAATCTATTTGACACAGAAATAAAATGAAGCTGTAAGCAGTTCAGGTGGTGTTTGACCCTATTTATTTTTCTATGCAACTAGTTGGCCTCAGTGAAGAGGTAATACAGGGAAGAACTGAAGTTTTCTTTTTTTTTTTTCCTCAAATTACATTTTTAATTCAGTTTTGCATAATATGTGGCAAGCTTATTACATGGAGAATACATTGTCCAAGCTGACACAAGGAAGTGTTCTGAGTCATGATGATATTTGAAATAGTGTGTGTTCTGCCTCCTATAGCATTCTTAAAGCAGTTAACCAGAAACAGAATAGCTGTGTACAAAAATAGTTGTCTAGTACATAGCTACGCTATATACTGAAGCCTAAAATGAAATTTAATTCTATGTTTCTAAGCACATTTTCCTTATGTCTATTAATGTAGCAGACCTGCTTGTTAATGGTCAGTGCAAGAGGCAGAATAAGGGAATGGGGAACAGTTTCTGTCTCCTGAAGCAAACAGGAGGCTGCACACATAGCAATGTCATGGGGTGTGTGGGCTGAACCCCTCCGTGAGCCTCCCTTTCCAGGGCAGCCCCAGCTGAGTTCCTGGAGCTGGAGTTGGCCTCTCACCTTCCAGTGTGGCCTCCACTGCAGCTGGTATTGGAGAACAGTGCCCTTGCTAAAAAATACAACTTATACCAAAAAGATATAGATGTTCAAAGAGAGGGGTCACCTCTAGACACAATACCACCTCTCAGTCCTCCAATTCCAATCCTATATTAATTTTTTTCCCCTATAATAAGCATATTGCATAGTCTGCCCAGGAATCAGGTACAAGCCATGAATAAATAAGAACTGCGAACACTGAATGCTACTAGACAATAAATTATACATTTGGCATCACCGAAAGCAAGATACAGGACAGCTAGACCTGAGGTGGTGAACCTCCATGCAGATATACCCACACTTTCCAGGTGTAACTTTGTGTATCGTATGCAGAGTGACTGGTCCACCAGCTCTGCCAGATGGCACAAACTGTATCCAAATGAGATGCGCTGCTTCAACTAGGAAAGATGTCATGTTTGAGAAGGAAGAAACCCTTCAGAAACACTGAGAAGGAAGGCTACAAATTAATGTAAGATAAAGCTGTGGAGTCCCTCAGAACTAATTTAGAGACAGAGAGGAGCCTAGGAAAAAAAATAAAATGACATAGTTAATTAGTTTTCCTTAAACAAGAAAAGCTATCTACACCCTCAGTAGATGGAAAGGCAACTATTCCTTTATTCACCTGGATTTCATATCAATTATACTTGACCTTAATAATAACATATTTATGTCACTGTTGGTCTGTGCTCATTTGGTTTCAAATATCTTATACCAAATTGCCATGATAGATTAGTTTGCCCTTTGAGCTTCTAATTTTCATTTTAACCGCTATGTAACATATCATGAAAAACAAATATGGCATTGCAGGTTGCTGGGAAAGATTTCCAAAGGAATTTGTCAGCATAATTTCAAGTTTGTTATATACATGATCCTGAGTTCCGAGGAAAATAAAGCAGTTGACATTTAGGATTTTGTAATCGGCTTTCATAGCTTAATTTTATGTATCTTTTGTTTCTGATGTGTACGGTAATTGACACTGATTCTAACAAGACCATTGCTACTTATTAAAATCTGAGGAAATTTTCCAAATATTCAGAGTGCAAATAACGTCTTCATTACAGTGCCTTCCCTCCTTTCTAGGTCTGTATTTCTGTGTTCCTGTTAGGAAGCACCATATTTTACCTTTAGTAATCACTCTCCGAGGAACACTCTGCTATCTGTGTGTTCTGGCCTGTTCAGGAGCAAGAGAAAAAGAAGGTGACTTATAAAATGCGCATGAAATCAACTATGAAAGAAATGAACGACGTAAAAAAATGTCATTGAATTCTATTGTGTAGTTTCCTTATTTCCCAATATGATAGCTTTTTACTAGCACAAGGATTCACAATAACAGCTTCCCAGATACTTCTGTGGGAGTGTAAGTTTATCTAGATCACATCTGCTATGTTGCTGGGATTTTTCCCTACGAGTTAAGAATGGCACAGATTTTTGTGTTAGATGAAAGTTGATGCATAAATAAAAAGCTTGCATGACTTGGTTTAAAATAACTGTTTTCATTTATACTGCATTTTATTCACAATTTACTCAATTTATTTTGTCTTTCCAATGGAATAATTTCTCACTAAAAGGAGGGGAAAAAAAGTGAAGTGAATTTCGTTATTGTACCAAAGAAGCATTTCATGAATATATTCAATCTGTGCTAATGGATTTTAACACATTTTTACTATTCTGCAATGAACTGCTCATAAAGGTTTTAATTACCAAAGCAGTACCCAAAAATATACTGCAGAGAAGTGCAGTGTTGTAACAAAGATTATTCCTTTATGCATTTAATCTTGGCTCACTAATGCATCTACAGGTGTCTGTGTTTAAATAGTATAATACCTAATTCTATAAATATATGTAATTTAGCTAAATTGCTGTTCCCAAAACAAGTTGCTTACATTATTTTTCAGTTAAAGAAATTAAGAAATGGAATGTAGCTCATATAACCCTGATATTCATCACCCAGTGCTGTGGTGTATGCCATATAGTTAGAGATCTGCACAGTGTAACTGCTTGAGGTCAAATAATCTCTGGAGAATCCAAGAATAAATTCCTTTGCCCTTACCTCAGCGGTGTGCTGTTTGTCCCATAGTGCACTGTGTATTGCACTGTATGACATAGTACATTTACTGACGTTTATGAGTTATGTGGCATTTATTGAAAAACATTTTCTGTTTATGTCATGCAGGCTTCTAGCCATGCCTCTTCCAAAGGAAGCAGTAATATTCCCATCCCCTTTATCCCGTAATAGCCAAGTTAAAATACTCATCGAATGATGGGAGGAATCCAGGTCTCGTTTTCTCTTGGTCATCCAAGAAGAATTAAAACAGCATCCTCTACCGTCTATGATAAACTAACAATCTGGATTCTGCCATGACCCAGGGAGCTCTCCCATATGTCCTGTTTGTACCTTTAGAGCATCATGCAGACTCAGGCTCTGATCAGACAGTGCTGGATCAGTTCTGTGGTCTCCTTTTCCAGTCCTCGTTCAGAAAGGCCCCACATAGCTGTTTCTCCTTGTGTGGGACCATATTTCTGTAATGGGATTACACTTGGACCGTTCCCTGACTGTGGCCAATGTGCTTGTTTGTGTTGGGGCTGTCTGGATGTGTAATTGTACCTTCCAGGTAAGCTAACACACATTACCCCTGAATAGAGGTTGCTTGCAGTTTGGCTTAAGGCATGGAGTTCACATGAGACGATGTGGACTGATTTCCACTATATCACAGACTGTTACAGTTCATCCACTTTCTTATTCATTAAACCTAATTATTTATGTTTGATAAAGCATTTCATACAAAAAAAAAAAAAAGAGGCATTATATATTAATCTAAACACATCAAGAGACCTAGAATTACTCTTTTAAGTAAAACTTTCATAAGCCTCTAGAAAGATAATGCTGGCTAATCGTCCCAAAGATAACCCAGACAGAATCAAGTTAATGTTATTTTAGCTCTTTAGTTAGCTAATGTGTCCTCCACATCTTTGACAAGTTGCTTGTTCTGTCTGGAATAATATTTCATAATCTGAGAATGAAAATCAGGGATCCAGCTTCTGGGGAAATGTGGATCTTGGTTTAATACTTATAAATGTAATATCATATGTGTTTGCATCTACAACACAGAGCTCCCCACCACAGTGTAAATCAGCAAACCTAGGACATCTCTTCCACAGCCAGGAACAGAGCAGTTGCTGAAGAAGTAAGGAGACTCCTTGGAAAAAGCAACAGCATTTTGAGAGAAAAGACAGATGAGCTTCTTGCTCCCTTGGGGGGAGGATGGAATTTTCTCATTGTATAAGCCTCATTTTTTAACAGATTCTCCAAAGCAGATGCCTATATCTGAGGAAACTGAGATACAGCACTAATGTTTTCCTTTTCTCCAGCATCTGCAATGAGTCACATGCAGTTTGGTGTTCTCAGCTTGAAGGAGAGATGCACCAACTTGAAGGCTATCCTCAGGCAGTACACTCAATATTTCAGTTTGCTATGAGGGAAAATGCCTTCACATTCTTCTGTTCCAACAAAATACAAACTGTTTTCTTGAGATGATGACAGAAGTCTGCAATACGCAAAACCTGAAAATGCAGCTAGTTGCACTTTTTGTATTTAAGAACATAACAGCCTAGAGATTATTTAGGAATGTGTTTTATGTGTGTGTACGTATGTGAATAAAACATCAACAGCAAATTTTGTTGTGTGGTATAACTCCTTTTTTAATTGTTATTGCTGATCTCACCTTTAGAAGTTCATGATTACTTGTGCAAGTCAACGTGCAGAACCAGGCTCTGTATCCTCTGATGAGACTGTGCCAGTAACTGCCAGCTGCATTCTGTGCCCAGGAAAGTGTAGGGTTTTATCTGTGTTCAGCTGATACACAGTACCAGAGCAGGGCTTATTTGGCTGGGTGTCTGGGATGTTTTCTTCATATCTTTAAAATGTAACTGACACTGCTAAACACACCCTGTGCTTGGTCGATTCAGTGCTGGAGCAGTGGCAGGCATGCAGCACATACAGCTTGCTGGCAGAGAGGTGCCACGTGACCATATGGAGATGGCACATACCCAGCAAGTGAGGGGTGCTGCCGAAGTCAGATGCTATACATGTACCTGATATCAGATGGCAGCTCTTCTGAGTCACTCTATCCTCTGCTGAGGATACAGGGAACCACTGCGTTAGATGCTGAGGAGCAGACGGAGGCTACCTCCCCCCTCATCAGCTGCACACAGGGACAGAAGACGGCTTCATTGCTGTGCTGAAGGAACGTGAAGTACTTGTGCAGGGTTTAGGGACCGTGAGACAGTGGCCAGGTTGTCAATGTTAAATTCTGACCTTTTCAGATGAGAATCCCCAAGGAAGTCTGGAAACAGGAATTCCAAAACGTAAAGACTTTAAAAATGCTGACCCAACCTTTCCTGCTAAAAGATGCACCAATGCTCTTTGCAAGATTTATGTATGCAGCACCTGACCAGTGACTGGATCACAACAGTAATGATCCTGCTAGTCTTTAGGAGGTTAAATGAGAAATATGACAGCCAGCTGAAACGGCAAAAGGTCAAAACTGAGCTAACAATAATCATCTAAATGGGAATTTGAATAGAGCTCTGATGTTAATGCTGCTACACTTTCAATAAGTGCCATAGGATTTGTAATTACCACAGAATCCAGGAACTCCACTTGTTCTCTTACAACGTTAATGACTAGAGCAGAACAGTTCCTATTAGCACTATGCCAAGGCAGATGCTCAAAAGTTAATCACGGGGGTAAAGTGCCTCAACACCTAAGTCCTCTATGGCAAAGTTCAATTTTGTTAGTTTCTTTAATCACAGCTTAAAGGTAAAACTCATCTAGTGTGTATTCATTTTGTATTAAAAAAATATACCCAACTTGTATTGATTTCAAATTTTGTTGGGTTACATCACATTAAGAAACTTCATGATTTCTTTTGGTTTGATGTGACCTTGTACTACAGGGTTGATCTGAAACATGTAAGGGTCACTTTGACCTAAACAGCAAATTAGAAGAAGGTACTTTTGCTTAAGGTTTTGTTGTTGTCAGTGTTGTTGCTTGAGTTCCCTTAAGCCTGTCATTGCTGAAGTCTGATTTAGCAAAGAATTGTACTGTTCTGGGTTTCCATGGGAAATGGGAAGCTCCACAGAGCAACATTTTGGTACAACAAGAATGAGCAGCACTAGTACAATGCAAGTAACAATAATCCATGGTTTTAAAGAAGATGGCTTGTTCCCAAAAGGTTTGATTTTTGGGGCAACATTACCATTAAGAGAGAGATTGTTTCTGTTGCTAATTACAGAATTGTCTGCAGTCTAACATTTTGCCTGTATGTAAAGTTGTCTAAATGCAGTTTTTGTTTACCTTTACTGAATCTTTGTCATGCTAGCTGTTTTCAATATTCTGTAATTTCATGCTGTTAATGTTTTTATGCAAGCTTGCTATTTTGGGAATATGAAAGCAGTGCAGTTCCGGCTCTGTACTTAAGGGGCTTCAGTGACCTCTTTTCTCTCAGCTGCTGCTCATGAGACTGAGAAAGGAAGAACACAAGCCACACACAATACAGAATAAAGCTTCTATTTATCAAAAACACCAGTCCTCAGGGTTATTTGAATGATAAAGCTACAGTCTAGCTACAAAGCATGGCACATCTGCAGGAGAATCTGTGAGCTTTCCATGGTCCAAGTCTCCCTCTAGATAGCTGTGGTAAGAGTTGCGAATATAATTTGTCAGCTCAACTTCGTTGGCACTTCTGAGTGAATAGGGTACTCAGTACAGAAGAATGTGAGAAACAATGCAAAATGTGGTGCTGATACTGTTGACATAATGTGGTGTGTACTGTCTGTGAGTCAGCACTTCTGCTGAAATGGATTTATTTACATACATTTGCCAACACTGAGCTGCTTTGCCGTGTAGCCCAGGTAAATCTGAATTCCGCTGTAACAATGTTCATGAGTGCATGCTAACTCCTTATTGATCTGTTTCATATGACTAATCAATATCTCTCTGTTACTGCAGGTGTACATCTCTGCTCCTCATTGTTTTGCTATTTTATTTTCCAGAATATTTAGAGTAGTCTGAAAGATGAAAGTGGCTAAGTTTGTGGACATTTTCAATTAAGAAAGGGGAAACATGAAAGTAGTCAGTACCTCTGATGTATAGTTTTTGCCTAAAATTCAAAATGTCATTTCCTAAAGTATATATGTTGTTATACATTACAAATTAGACTATGCTATATTTTATACATGCAGTAAGCCAAATTCAGAGCTCTGTGTGGTTTACAGCAAATCTACATTTGGCCTTCATTCATTTCTCAGTATTCGAAAGACATCTAAGATTATTGGGAAAGCCCTGAGGAACAAAATAAAAATATCATTAAGCTGCTGCAAAAATCTGTGATGTGCCTACATCTGGTATACAAGAAAATACAGACAATAGAGTCAGAAAGTATATAGAGAAGGGCTAAAGAGCAATGGGCAACTTACTGCTTAAGAACTCTACAATTTGGTGAAATTATGTTTGTGGGGGATATGAGGGAAAGTCATAAAAACATGGCTGACTAGGAGAAAGCAGCTATGCAGTTATTGCGTATTTAATACAAACTGGGTTTATAATACTGAAACTGGAGAAGTAAAATGAATTACATTGGAGAGCCACTGAAGACCAAAGACATTTTTCACACTGTCTATAAATAAACTGTGGAACAACTTGCCCAGGATGTCTTGCATGTCAGGAATATTTGCATGCTAAAAGCACCTTTGAAAAAAATTCTCAGGAGAGAGATCCTCATCAACACAAAGAATGACAGCTGGCTCAGCTACAAGCTGCAAGTTGGGAAAGTACGCTACGAAAGTGTGACTGTATGTCTGGCCTGTTCTGTACCCAGTGGCCTGTTCCTGGTGTGTAGGAAGACAAGCCATCAGGGAAAAAGACCAGCCTGGTTAAAAAGAAAACTTAGGCTAGAACTTAAGGAAAAAAAGAGAACCTATTTGCTCTGGAGGAAAGATCAGGTAACTTGGGAGGTCTATAGGGATCTTGCCAGGTTGTGTAGGGAGAAGATTAGAAGGGCCAAAGCTCAATTAGAGCTTGATTTGGCTGCTACAGTCAAAGATAACAAAAAAAGTTTCTACAAATACATCAACAGCAAAAGGAGGGTCAAGGAGAGCCTCCACTACTTGCTGAATGAGGAGGGTAGTGTAGTGTCAGGGGATGAGGAAAAGGCAGAAGTGCTCAATGCCTTCTTTGCCTTGGTCTTTAATGTCAGGACCGGTTGTCCTCAGGAGACTCAGTCCCCAGAGCCTGAAGTTAGGGACAGGGGGCTGTGTGAACCCCCCGTAATCCAGGAGGAGATGGTTAGTGATCTGCTGTGCCAGTTGGACACCCACAAGGCTATGGGCCCGGATGGGATTCACCCCAGAGTAATGAAGGAACTGGCAAATGAACTTGCCAAACCACTCTCGATTATCTACCGGCAGTCCTGGTTAACTGGAGAAGCTCCAGCTGACTGGAAATTAGCAAATGTAACACCCATCTACAAGAAGGGTCAGAAGGATGATCCAGTGAACTATAGGCCTGTCAGCCTGACCTCGGTGCCAGGCAAGGTGATGGAACAGATCATCCTGAGTGCCATTACACGGCACATGCAGGACAATCGGGGCATCGGGGCCAGCCAACATGGATTCATGAAAGGCAGGTCCTGCTTGACCAACCTGGTCTCCTTCTATGACAAAGTGACCCACTTAGTAGATGAGGGTAGGGCTGTGGATGTAGTCTATCTAGACTTCAGTAAGGCATTTGACACTGTCTCCCACAGCATCCTCCTAGACAAACTGGCTGCCCGGGGCTTGGATGGGTGGACTCTTCAATGGGTTAAAAACTGGCTGGATGGCCGAGCCCAGAGAGTGGTGGTGAATGGGGCAAAGTCCAACTAGCGGCTGGTCACTAGCAGTGTTCCCCAGGGCTCAGGTCTGGGGCCGGTGCTGTTCAATGTCTTTATAGATGATCTAGACGTAGGGATTGAGTGCACCCTCAGCAAATTTGCAGATGACACCAAGCTGGGTGGGAGTGTCGATCTGCTGGAGGGTAGGAAGGCCCTACAGAGGGATCTGGACAGGTTAGTTAGATGGGCCGAGACCAATGGCATGAGGTTCAACAAGAACAAGTGCTGGGTCTTACATTTCAGCCACAACAACCCCATGCAGCTCTACCGGCTGGGGGAAGAGTGGTTAGAAAGCGGCCCGGCGGAAAGAGACCTGGGGGTGTTGATCGACAGCCGGCTAAACATGAGCCAGCAGTGTGCCCAGGTGGCCAAGAAGGCCAATGGCATCCTGGCCTCTATTAGGAATGGTGTAGCCAGCCGGTCTAGGGAAGTGATCGTCCCTCTCTACTCGGCACTGGTGAGGTCACATCTTGAATACTGTGTCCAGTTTTGGGCCCTGCAATTCAGGAAAGATATTGAGGTGTTGGAGCGAGTCCAGAGGAGGGCGACCAAGCTGGTGAAGGGTCTGGAGGGTATGACTTATGAGGAACGGCTGAGGGAGTTGGGGTTGTTTAGCCTGGAGAAGAGGCTCAGAGGTGACCTTATTGCAGTCTACAACTACCTGAAGGGAGTTTGTAGTGGAGTGGGAGTCGGCCTCTTCTCCCAGGCAACTAGAGTTAGGACAAGAGGATATAGCCTCAAGCTCTGCCAGGGGAGGTTCAGGTTGGACATTAGGAAGAATTTCTTCTCAGAGAGGGTCATTAGACACTGGAAAAAGCTGTCCAGGGGGGTGGTGGAGTCACCATCTCTGGATGTGTTTAAGAAAAGACTGGACATGGCACTTAGTGCCATGGTCTGGTTGACAGGGTGGTGTCAGGGCAATGGCTGGAATCGATGATCCCAGAGGTCTCTTCCAACCTGATTGATTCTGTGTGATTCTGTGTGATTCTGTGTGTACTCCTCCTAGACCAGCTGCTCTTACTAGCCATTACTGGGGACATGGTACTGGACTAAACGGACCACGCATCCTTGTGTTTAGAGACTGTCTTACAGGTAAATATTATTATACAAAAACTGGAGAAGGAATGGAATAGGTAAACTGATTCTAATTCAAAACGAATTGTGCACCATTAGGTTTCTGCAACCAGTTAGCTTATGCCCAGGACTGAATTTCAGTGTTTTTACAGTGTGGTAAAGTATAAGTTCACGGGAAAGTAGATGCTACAACTGATAGCAAGGATTAAAAGAGAAATCAGGCCCTATTACCTGTGCCTTTTGAACTTTTCTCATTTTTATAAGAAAACCTCTATAAAGCCTTTATAAATTGTAAAGGACCACAAAAATCAGATAGCAGATACCTAAATCGGACAGCATATGATAAGAACACATAAAGAGAGAGTGGGCAAGATCTGATTAAAAACGCCCACCTTATTCAGTTTGAGGAGGGCGGGAAAGCTAAAATTCAGAAGGGGAAGACAAAAATTGAATTGGTGTCAAAGTATTTGTCAGTATTTAGTGTAGAAATAGAAAGACTATAATTGAATTCAAACCTAATTAATGCTTTCCAATTAATAGCTTATCAATTTGCAGGAGATAAAACTGAGGAATAGATAGAAGAAGAAAGCTGATTAAGATACAGGCATGCATGTGCACACAGACACACACACAAACCAGGGAGAGAATGAGGCAGTAAGTTTAGCAAAATGTCACATGGGTTAAAAACGTGCCTGCTACCTAGAAAAATACAGACTTAGGAAAAGATTATTATAATGAGGATTTCAAATACATCTGCCTTCAGTTAATTTCCAGTTTATATTTAAATACAAATATTACTTTCTGTTGGTACTATGCACTTAAGAAAACCTGTCCCTAGTATGCTAAGCGCAAGTTGAAATCCTGGTTTCAGGACCTTTGGTCATTGTTATTATGGGATGTTATTTTACTTTGTGTCCAGCTGCTAGCTTCTTTTATAAAGGTAAAATATAGTTATATTTTTATTACTTCAGGTTGTCTTTTTAGGTCTATCACTTAATATTATCTGCAATATTTATTAACATGGCAATTATCGATCTCCTAAATGATTAATAAAAAGATTTTGTACCCTTATTGTTAACTTGGACCACAAGTCTCTTTTGTAGCTATTAGCATCTGTGAAATCAGTGAGTCAACAGACATTTTCAGGAAGGGAACCTTGCAACAGCAAACTTGACTTGTCAGTGAAGAGTAATTTGAGATGATCAAGTACAGATCACATCTAATAACTCTGTAATAACATACTTACACAATGGCTGTAATGACTCTAGAGGGGGCATTAGGAACCATTGAGGAAATTACATGTGTTTAAAAAGTTTGTAATTTTAATTACCTTGTTCTGTAATAGACTGTAATGTCTGCAAACCAGCCATCATGTACTTTCCATGATTAGAAAGTATATGGAATATTTTGGTAACTGCAAATCCAGGTTTATTTATTTTAGTATTGAAAAATAAAAAAAAAAAAAAACAAAAAGATGAAAAAGAGAATAAATGGAGTGATAATGTTTAGACTAACACTATTTTCTTAACTAACAAACACCCTTGTGAATGAACATAGTAAATTTGAACAGTACGTGTTTTCACCATCTGTGCTCCAATAATGATAGCAGACACCAAGGGAGAATAGGGTACTTAAGTACAGCAGGAAACATCAGTCTGCTCTTTTTAGCATGAGCTGAATTTTCAGCTTTTAGATCCATTGGTCTTAATTTATTTTGCATTCCTAATGAAATTGTCTTGCTGACATGACTCTGAAACCTAGCTTCCTGTGCCTCAGCCTTCATTTCTTCACGCTTGATTGATAATGTGCTTTACCATCATATATTGTTTGAGTCTTGTGAAAGACAAACTGCATTACTATGGACTGCTACAGTCTGATTGGACAGGTGAGCTATATTGACTATAAAGAAATTTGAAGTTAAAACATTGCCAACTATTATGTCATGCTAGACTTTTATTCCTTTCTAAAGAAGATTTTCATTAACTCTCCTTTTAACCAACCACCTAAAATTAGAGGTAGCTAACTGGGTAATGAAAAAATCATCTATAATCATTCAACAGTGGAGAAAAAAGGCAGCAAACAGCATGAAATTATACTTCCAAAATGAGAAATATAATTTGACTTAATTTTGTGTGCAAGTAATTACTTTTCATTTCTTGCCACTATTGAGGTAAGTTTCATTTTTGTCACTGCTGATTTCAAAGAACAAGAAAACAGCAGGCTGATCTAGATCCCATTCCAGCATTTTGGAAAAGGTAAGGATGAAACAACAGAGGTGCAGGGAGAGCTAAATGCTATCCTTTTGTCAACACGGGGAGAAGTGATGCATGAGGGAAAAATATGAGAAGGTAGATTTAAATTCAACTACAGCATGTATCCTGCAAGACAGGTAGGTTTATTACTTAAAAAATATTTGTTCAGCACATGGCAGCTCAGGAATTACAGATTTTAGACATGTTGTAGAGCTTCTAATGAGTGGATACAAGGATCTGGTCAACGAATATACCTAAACAGCAACATTTACCCTTATTATATTTGCTTATTAATGTCAGAATATGCTGACATTATTGACATTGCCATATCCAAAATATGCTGTAACAGCAAAGTGTTTTGTAATTTTCTCCAGCTGTCATGGCTTAGTCCAAAAATGTTATGCAGTTAAAGCCAATCTTTAATATGTTCATAAGTCCAAAATACAAAAAAAAAAAAAAAAAAAAACAAACTGAAAAGAACTTTAAAAATTGTGCAGTTGGCAAATAAAAAATTCAAAGTATTTTTTCAATATAATTTGTATCTTTCAAGCAGTTTTATCAAAAGAACTTGATGCTGCAGTTGCTTTACTAATGCATGCTATATTACTGAACAGAAATGTAAATTATGAGGACTGTAATGGCAAAGTATTCTCTGTGTGTATATGTCTGAAAGAAAACTGCTTATGAAACTTTAATTCTGCTCCCTTATGATTACCTCAACATTATGATATAACCTTTAGTTTTATGATTGCACACTGTTTATTGTTGTACATAATGTTTACACGTAGAGAGTGTGAATGAAATTTCTACAATAACATTCATTCCAGCATTTCCTCATTTTTTAATTTATGCCCTTGCAATAACAATAATTTTCTTTGAACTCATTTGAGAGTATGTGTGTGTACATCTGTATTTACATGCATTATTTACTAAGTCTGGTAAAAGGAAGCAAACAAAAACTCCACTGTGACATTTTCTTGTCATTCACACAGGTCATCTGCAAATGTGAAGCCCATACCATTCAAGTTAACCAGATAATAACTTTCAGAATTTTTCATTCCCTACGTGGAACAGAACTGGAGAAGCAACAGTTATTTGTTATCAGGAGAGATGAGATTGGAGGGTTTGGAGGTTGGCTTTGGGCAAGGACGGATGCATGTCCTAGGCACTGCTGATTTCTGCCTTGCATTTGCTCAGCTCAGTGTATTCTCATTTGTCTTCTACTTTTGGATTCCTAATCCAGGCCCATTTTCTTTGCCCATCCATGTCTAAACTCTACTTCTCTAGCATCTCAGCACAATTATATGGACTTCCTTCACCTCATTCACTTAAGGCAATCCACCTTAAAACAGCATGATCTTAGGGTATTTGAGCATTTAGCTCAGCTCCTATATCCTTAGTTGGAAATGCAGATCCTGATGCTGGTAGCGTTCATCTACACAGTTTTATTTCACACAAGTATAAGAAGCAGGTATTGCTGAAGGACAGTAAGTCCGAATGTGGTGTTACTCCGTGGGACACACATAAAAGGCAACACATAGAAGTCTCAAGATGTGGGTGATGCTGCTACCACTGCTACCAGGTCTCCATTTGTCCTACCTTCAAGGGTACTATGAATGTTCAAAATACTGTGGTTGGGAAACCTCTGACTTAGATTAACCCTATGGCTGAAGATGGATCTGCTTATGTTTATTGAAGATGTGCTAGAATAGAAACTGTTTTCTTCTTAACAGTGAATTGCCTAGGACATTGTATGGTGGTGTCCTGCATTTGTTGCCGCTTGTCTGCGGCAAGCTCCGTTCGGTTGCTGGCTGGCCTGAGGCTATCCGCACCCCAGGGCCATTGAGCACTGTCACCAATGTGAGGATACAACAAATGGCGTTTATTTAACTGCGCAACAGCCTTATATAGTCGTCTTGTCCCGTACGATCTCGCACGATAATGACACATAGTGCTCCTTTCACCACGCCTACCTTCCGTTACAGCCCGAGATTTTCCGGTCGCCGTACCCTAATCTACCCACCTTTCCCCCTCCCCATGTTTCAAGTCATGCGAAGTAAAGCGTATCGCTGATTCTGGAGCCTTGCATCAAAGCGTAAGCGTAGCTGGCGGATACAACATCCCAAGCCCAGGTTCTCCAGTAAGATTCCCCTGCAACTCCTGAGATGCAAAGCAAAAGCAAGCTAATCATGAGTGCATTGTTCAAAGCTTTTGTTTCACTCAGCAACGGCCGCCGTTCCTCATCTTTCTTGGCGCCCCGCCGCTTTACCAGACTCTCTGTACTGTCATGACTCCTCACATCTGAAGGTCGAGGCTGGTGCTGTTTTGGCTTCCCCCACAGGTACTCCTGCAAAACATAAAGCTCGGACAGCGTACATATTACTTCGGGTTAGGATTTTGTTTTAAATCAGGGCGCAAACAGTGTGTAGGGACCCACTGTATAACATCATCCCGTTTGATGGTGGCATACCCCCTCCCGTGATGTAGCAGCTCCCAACCTGTTTCCCACTCCTCTGTCCCAGGGAACCGAACCTTGACTGGGGGACCCACTTCTGTAACCCCTGGACCCCAATGTCGCTCAATTGGGGCACGCTCTTGGTCTCCCTGGGCAAAAAGATTTAAAGAATAAAGAGGGCGATGTAAAATGTAAGATTGGTAGTTGACAGGAATTACGTCTGGGAATCCTTCCCCCTCCCCAAGAATCTTAATTCTGTGTTTTTGTTTCTTACTCAAACCTGGTTCCCTGTGTCTCGCAGAGCCCAGTCAGAGAATCCCAGCCTTGGTTACCCATAAATCCTGCTCTCTGTTGTTGTGCCACAAAGGTTGTATTGACCATTCATTGCACAGTTTTCTGCAAACATGCAAACAAACAGGGTAACACAAGTAGGATAATGCCTATTATAAACATTCCCATAAGCAGACTCTATCTACAAAACATGCAGTTTACTTCAGAACATACTGTTATTCTCTATTATTCTAGCTGAAAGGAAAATTACTGACAGGAAAGCTGATTCTGTTTAAAGGTAACACAGATCAGGCCTTTTAGAGCCTACTCTGAGGCCTACTCTTGCTAAACCGTTGCTAAACCATCCGGTATCAATTTCCCCCTTTGGAAGTAGTTAGATTTATTATCTCACTACTTCCGTATACTATTCTCAATGATTGTCTTAACACAACCCATGCAGATCCCTATGATAACTATAATCACAACTACATAAACTATTCCCTCTAATAATGTGGCTAACCATCCTTTTAGAGACAATCCACCTAATTCTTGCAGGATTTTGTTGAGCCAATTATTTCCTGCTGCATCCCTGATTGCCCTGCTGTCTTCTGCTACTCTCTGTCGGATCTCCGGATCTAAATCCCACCTCCACATATGGTTTAATACACTTGATCGGAAACCTCCGTACTCCTGTGCCTGTAAAGACAGAAGCATAACCTTGACCCATTAGTAATAGTTCCCCTGGTCCCAACCACTCGTTAGTACCTGGTTCCCTATACCACACTTTGTCTTTGTTTTTCACATAGCTTGTTCCCTGTCAAACTGCCTCACAATGTATTACAATTGGGGGTCGCTCCTTATCTCCTGCTAAAGTTAAATGGTTAAGTACATAAACAGCTTTTGCAAGTCTCTCAGAAGGTTCAGTCACCTCTCCCCCCTTTTGTTTTTGCAGAAGCTGTTTCAATGTACTATGAACACGTTCCACAATCGCCTGACCCGTAGGCGAATGAGGAATCCCAGTGACATGTGTAATACCCCATAGTTGACAAAATTGACGAAAAATCTATGAACAGTATGCTGGTCCATTATCAGTCTTAAGTTGTTGTGGAACCCCAAGACTTGTAAAGCAAGCAAGTAAATGTCATTTGACATGACGACCTGTTTCCCCAGTTTGTGCTGTTGCCCATATTACATGTGAAAACGTATCAACAGATACATGAACATATTTGAGCCTTCCAAATTCTG
The DNA here is from genome assembly GCF_013368605.1 of Nyctibius grandis. Classification (NCBI taxonomy): domain Eukaryota; kingdom Metazoa; phylum Chordata; class Aves; order Nyctibiiformes; family Nyctibiidae; genus Nyctibius; species Nyctibius grandis. The sequence continues at coordinate 30,091,308 of NC_090659.1, forward strand.
CAATGTGAGTAACGTCCATTTGCCACAGTTGCAACGCACTCGATCCTCGAGGATTTACCTCTATTCCAATTCCCATGCCAATTTTCTTACAACTAGGACAAACACTAACTAATTCACGTGCTTGTGCCATGGTGAGGTGAAATTGTTTCGCTAACATTTTCGCTGATTGATGGAAGAATTGATGGGATAGGTGTACTTGTTCAAATAAATTTGGTGATATTTGCGTATAGGACACAAGTGTGTCTGCTTTATTATTTCCAATGCTCAAAACTTGATCAAATTGATGACTACGAATGTGGGTGACAAAATAAGGTACCTCTCTGAGGTTTATTGCTTGATGCAACTGTAGCAAAATGGTGTAAAGTCGCATATTTCTTATTGGTCGTATAAAAGCTCTTTCAATTCGATTTACAATGCCTGCTGCATAAAGAGAGTCTGTTACAGTATTTACAGGTAAATCCTTCCATTTTACAAAAACCTGATATATCGCAAAAAATTCAAGTGTCTGCAATGAGTCCTCAGTAAATTCCTGAGAATTTACAATGTTTCCATTGTCCATCCTCTTGCCAGGTAATAACTGCTGAATGTGATCGCTTTCCTGCATCAGTAAAAACAGTTAGTCCAGTCACAGGTATCTCTGATCTGATAGGTTTTTCTTCCCAATCCTGTTTGCAAATAAACTGTAGCTTTTTATCTCTTGGCAAATGTGTTAACAATTGTCCAGTAAAGTCCTGTAAGGCCATTTGAAAAAGAGTTGACTGATTTGTTAACCACTGTAGATATTCCTTTCTGATAGGTAAATAGATAGCATCTGAGTCTAGTCCAGTAATGTCTGTAATTCTTTTATGCACTTTGACAAGCAATTGTCCTATTGCTTCCACTCTGGTACAAATTGTTGTTTTAGGATGAAAAACCAAAGAGTCCACTCGAGCATTGCCTTCTGCAATAAACCCAGGCAAATTAGTGTGATTTCTTACATGTAAAACATAAAACAATGCAGTTCGGATTTGAATTTCTTGCCACAGAGCTTGCAGCAATTCAAAAACACACTGATTACATATATGCTCTGTAACAGATCTATCCAATTGCTTTATAATGCCAGCTACATATGCTGAATCAGTAATCAAATTAAAGGGAATGGGAAAATTCTGAAATATTTTTAATACAGCTCATAATTCTACCACCTGAGGTGAACCCTTTTGTTGTACTACCATAGATTCCCACTTGCCATCAGAATACCAGACAAAGCCCGTCTTGCCTGTGTTCCCAGATCCATCCGTAAAAATGGTAATTCCATCCACAGGAGTGTCTGCGCACCACACTCCTGTGGCAATTGGAAGTTCCACACTCAATTTTATAACAGGGTGGGAGGGCAAGTGGTAAACAACCTGTCCCGAGAAATTCTCCATAGCTGTTTGCAAAGCAAAGCTATTAGCCATACACCACTCAAAATATTGAGCTGCAATAGGAACGGTTAGTGATGCAGGGATCTCTGACCACAAGCTCCCGACATCGCATCCGTCCTTTGATGAATAATCTGTGCCAATAGCTCTGTAACGAATCTGATCATTCTGAATTCCATTGACCAATTATTGCATACAGAATTTGCCTATCAAACAAAGTGATAATTTGTATTTCCTGATTCAAATCAATACGATGTACAAATTTGGAATGTAGCCTGCTTTCTATTTCTGTAATCAGTTGCTGTACCTCTGAAGTAGTGTGTCATGGCGCTGTTAAAGTTGTGTTCCCTGCTAACAATTGGAATATAGGCTGCAATTGTGATGACGTAAGCCCCAAGTACGGCCGCAGCCATAACTTGAGCCTTATGTTCCACAGTACCCACTTTTGCACATGCCTTTATCATAGCATTCAAATCTGTTTTTCCAGGTAAAGCTTCAATGATCTTTTGACAATCAGCATTAGCATTATCCCTGTTTGCCACAGGTCCAAGGCTTGGCAGCCGCGCAGGTTAACCCTGGGTGGAAACACCAGTCCTGCGCTCCCTGCGGTTCGGGCTGCGAGTTAACTGCTTAGGCCTGGAACTGGTTGGGAAGATTCATTTGTGTCAGCACACAGTTCCCCCCCCATTTTTCTCCAGTTTCCCTGTACTCTGCAGCTGGTTGTTATGAGCTGACCTTGAGCATTATACTGAGACCTGCACAGCTTCACAAAATGCCCTAGCTTCCCACAGCAATGACACATCAAAACAGAGTTATCTCTCCCACTCAGCTTCAACTTCTTAAGGCAGTTTTTCTTAAAGTGACCTTCCTGTTCGCATGTATAACAACGATGAACTACCTTAACTGCCGCCGCAAAAGTTTTTGCTAAATGCTCCATCTGAAATGTGGTGGTCCCTACTTTCTCACAACCATCCATTAGCTCAGTTAAGATGGGGTTACGATTTGCCATCCCTGCAAATTTCCTGCAGTTCTCACCTGTGTTGTCCTTCGCTAACTGTAGTGGCAATGCTTCTTTTACAATTTTCCAATCTAACAGTTGCCAAATATTTCTTCCCTCAGGACCCGCACCCACAATCACCGGATATCCTTGTGGAATTATAACTCCTTCTAATAACGCACCCCTTTCCATTTCACTCCTCCCTCACCTCCCCCCCCTTCCCCTGTATACGCAGGCGGACGCTGACCCTCTCCCTCACCTCCCACATTACCAGATGGACGCAAACCTCCCCCCCCGCCCTGATCTAAAGGTGGAGTAGGGAGTTGTAAAGGAGGTTGAGGTGGCCCTAATACTTGTCCCGAACACAGAGGGGGGTTTTTGGGGGAGACATAGTCACGTGTCCCGAGGCGTTGGCTGAACGATGCTGCTGCAATTCCGTCTTTAATTCTTCCAGTCGTCTACCAAGCTCTGTCATGTCAAGTTCGTGTCCATTTCGTGATGGTAACAGTCCTTTAAGTCCTTGTGACTCTGGTACTGCTGACTCCGTAAATGGTGAATCCGGTAAAGGTGGGTACAAAACATGTTTACCCTCCTTCTTGTCCTCCTGCTCAGCCTCATCCGTAGAGAGATCAATGAGAGGGAGGGGGTTTCGGAGGGGGTTTCTGCCAAGTCTCCTGCTCAGCGTCTGAATCAATTAGTTCAAATCGAGTTCGTGTTTTAGGGCGCACTACCGGTTCTGATGGATCTGTATCTATTTTACTCGCTCCCCGCTCCTTGGCTTTTTTCGGAGCCGTCTGTACCCACGGTGATAAAGGAGCTGCCACTGGTACAGCCACCGGGGCCGTGGGAGGTGTTGGTCCCGCAAACAGTGAGGGAGTAGTAGGCGCCTGTGGTCCTAAAGCCATAAAAGCTGTATGTATGACTTCTCTCTCTGCTTTTATTCCTTTTAACGCTTCACTAACCAGCCTCCATGTAGCAGACAATTTAAAGGCTTCCTTATCACCACTTGACACCGCATTCCAGAGACAGTCACCAATCTTCTCCCATAAAGGCACTTCAAAGACATCATTAAAGGTTGTAAAATGTCCTTTATCTTTTGCCCAAAACAGTAACTGCTTTAACACAGCTTCGTCATATTTAATTCCTCTCTCAGAGAGTATATGTTGGAGGAGTTTCACCACTGCCACTTCTGTCTTGGTCAGGGTAGACCCCATGTAAACACGTCCGAGCCGCATCCCATGTCGCCCAGTCCTCCCGCGCAGCCCGTAGCAGCCACAAGATAACTCCCCATGTTTTTAATTCTTTGGCAGAACCCGCTGCCGTAGCTCGCTCAGCGAGCTGCATCGAGCACCGCTCCCAGGTATTTGGCTGTAAACAATCAGCCGGTCCTGCCACCGCCCCCCCCTTTAACGAGACGGTCCACACACTGGGCTACGTCTTTTGATTTCACAGAAATCTTAAATTCCCCGCCCAGTAACGAAATCACCTTTATCAAGGTTTCCATGTTTCGCGAACCCACTCCGACCGCCTGCGGTCCACCAGTCCAGCAATCACGTCGGGGTCACCACTTGTTGCTGCTTGTCTGCGGCAAGCTCCGTTTGGTTGCTGGCTGGCCTGAGGCTATCCGCACCCCAGGGCCATTGAGCACTGACACCAATGTGAGGATGCAACAAACGGCGTTTATTTAACTGCGCAACAGCCTTATATAGTCGTCTTGTCCCGTACGAATAATCGCACGATAATGACACATCGTGCTCCTTTCGCCACGCCTACCTTCCGTTACAGCCCGAGATTTTCCGGTCGCCGTACCCTAATCTACCCACAGCATTGAAACATGGCCTCTGATGTTTCTTCATTTCATCCATTTTAAAGCAAGGAAGAATAGAGTCAGTGCAGTTGAGACTGCATCTCACAGCCCAACTTGTGCTATAACTCACCAGATTAGCAAATGACAATATTTCTCTAACAAAAATGTTGGTGATGGCATAGGTGTCTAGCTGAGCAAGAAAGCGAAAAAAACCCAAAACCAAAAACACTGTGCTTAAACAAAATTGTGATACATTATGCCTAGGAAGAGTAAGGCAGCTGTAAAGCAGTTGGAGAAGAGAGGCTCTGCTCAGTGCCCTGGCCTGCTCTGTGAACTTGGCAAAATTGTCATCTTTGTTGCTTTTGTTATCTATTTAAAGGAGAAAGTATTTAAGCTGTTCTGTGCATCTTGCTGTTTGGACAAAACCTGTCACAATAAAAGAATGAACTTAAAAGGGGCCTGCTAGAAATTATGAGGTAGAATAAATGTCATCAGAGTTCTGCTTTATAGCAGCAAACTTTTTCACAGCTTTCAGACATCGCTTCCTTTGTCCCCTACAGTCATAACTAGTTTTCTTCTTTTGCAGCCTCCTAGCTGCTCAGGAAATTCTTAGAGTCACAGACCACCCCCTGAATGCCAGTGATAAATAGGAACCACAGTTTTCTTAAAAATTCTCACATTTCTTTTCCAAATAAGTTACTGGAATTGCTCAGGCATGCTCCAGTACCATATCCAGTTTGAAATAGCTAATGCTTCAGGAAACACATTTAAAACCAGAGAAACATATCCTATGTTTTAGTATAATTAGGATTTGCAGTCATGCAAGCTTTGAGAGTTGTCCTTTTTTAAAAAATAGTAGAATTTGCCTACTGATGAGTATCATCCTTCTTTTTTTTAAAAGCTTTAAACACTTCTTTCAGTTCAGACTGCACTATAACTTAAGCCTGTGGACTACAACATAAGCTTCTGCTTACTGCTTTCAGTTTTGTTTTTATTGTAAATCTTGGATAAAATAGCCAAGAGCACCTTTATTTTGCACACTCAGATGCTGAGCAAGCCAAGATTAAACTGTTTAAGAGGAGTAAGTATTTCAAGCTGTTATCAAAATAATGAAAGAGGATTGAGAAAAAAATTGTTCCTGCTGCTAAGTTAAGAAAAAAAATGGCCTCCATATAGTTTCTAAATGATCTTGTAGCTGTTGCTAATTTCCCTCTTGGCTGTAAAATCCATCATTGCTGAAGAGGGGAAGAAAACTGTAAGACTGTTTAGTCAGAACAAATGAAAGCACAAATTGAATAGTAGTTATGCATGTATAACAAGGAGACAGGGAATTGTCAGAGAACGATGGTATAAAATATATTTCTGAATCTTCTGAAAGTATAAGTCATACGAATAACTACACATTCTCTGTGTGGAGCAGATTTTAAAATAACTCAGTTTTGCCTATAAAATTTGAGATGTTGCCTCTAACTGAAAGTATTCTCTTTGCCTACAGGTTATGCCCCCAGTATCAATATGGGACAAGCTTTCCTATGTGCCTTAGGAATTCAAAGAACTAACAGTACCAACAAGTGACAAATGTGCTGACATTACAGCTCAAGAGACACTAGCAGCCCAGTCAGCACCTTAACTATGACTACTGCCCTTCCGTCAACAAGCTTTCAGCATGATACCCCTGTCTTATTTTTTATCACTGGCCTTTTCCAAGGTGAAAGGGCTCTTCACAGGATTTCCAAATAGAGATGAATGATTCTGAATGGAGGCTCCTAGCTTGTGAGAATGGGAACAATCCTCTTCAAAGCAAAAAGTTTCTCCAAAAGTAAGCTTGGAAGCAACCATGGACCTTTTGAACATGGGTATGACACTGTTTATAAAATTAGGAAAGCAGAGCTACCTTTCTTCACAAGATGGGGTAAGAAATCTTGTATAAAAGCCTATCAGTGAATATCAGGGAGGAAGTCATGAGCAATTATTGCTATCATTGTTCAAGGATAATTTTTTTAAAGGTTGTAAGGTCTGCTTCTGTTTTTTAATTATTTCTTTAAAGAGAACTATAAAGAATAAAAACAATTTGGCAAGATCAAAGAAACCCAGATGCTACTGTTGTAAAAAGCACAGCAGCTCTTCAAAGAGTACCCCAATGAATTCAAATACAGATTAGAGGCAAAATGAGAACAAGAAAGAAACACTCTCCTATTTTATTGTTAGCTTTTAGTGTAGTTTAGATAGAGAAATTACAGAAACTGATACAAGAACATCACAAAAGCTGCTACATTCTGTCCATAAAAACTAATTGAACTCAGTAAAATTTCATTGTGTTTAACTGCAACAGCAGAGGTGTGAATTCTGTAATGAAGCATTTGCTAACATTTTCCATTTGACATAAAATTCTGTAATACAAGCAATAATGTCGCCTAACATGAAGAGGTTTTAATTACTGAATATGACTATTCCTGAACTTAACTGTAATCTAAAAAAAAAAAAAAGTACACAGAAAAAAAATTATATAGGAGCATAAAGTTTAATTGAAATTCATAAAAATATAACTTAATTTAAATTGTAATGTAAGGCTGTTATTTTCTTATCTAAAAAATGAACAGTTTTATTCTTTGAAGAATTAAAGTTTGTCTTGTCATCATAGTCAGAGATATGAATAAAGGTTTGCTTCGAGTTTTCCTTTAGTAATATCTTGTCATAGAAAATCCCATTGCTGACAACTAAAAAAATATGTTGGAAAATTCACTTTTACTGATCAAGAGAAACTGTATTAGGAAAATAAGAAAAAGTTTACACCTCATTAACTGAATTTCAGTTGAAATATTTTGCATTATTCCATGAGGAAAAAATAAATAGATATCTTGCATTGTTTTAAAAAATACATTAATCACCTTTCTTAGGACTTTGCCTCTGATGAGTTTCAATATGGGTCTTTTGGACAGGCATCTCTGTGGAAATATGTACGTCACAATATGCTGAATATTGTAACACACCACCAGCCCCCCACCCCAGATAAGTGACCAAGTCTATTTACTTGGAAATAAAGTATTTCAGGGATTCCACCCACAGAAGAACAGAAAATCCACAATTACAAGATCTGTTAGGCAAGAAAAAGGCTGATTTGACCTGAAGTAGAGCATTTATTTGAAATGTCTTTCAGTGCTCATTCATAATCTAAATTTTTTAATTCCTTAATGTATTTTTACAATGCCATCATCTTTAGCAGTATGAATTGTGTCTGGATTTATTTTTATTAGTTTGTACATGACAAAATCGATTCACAAAACAAAAAAATAGTTTTGATCCCATTGTTTTCACAGTCTAGATGGGACGGGCTATATGGAAATGAAGCAAGGACACTGCTAATCACGATGTGTAATGACACATCTGTTATTATTGAAGGTACTAGCCAACAGCTTCCTTTCTGAGATGTTTGTCATTGAGGTGGGTTGACCCCAGACAGCAGCTAAGGTGCCAGCCAGTCACTCTTTCACTGCCCCCCTGTCAGTGGGATGGGGGACAGTATCAGAAGGGTAAAAGCAAGAAAAACTCATGGGTTGAGATAAAGACAGTTTAGTAAGTCAAGGGAAAACGAAAACCAAACAAACAAAAAAAACCCAAGTGATGCAAAGGCAATCACCTACCACCTCCCACCAGCAGATCGATGCCTAACCAGTCTCTGAGCAACAGCTACCTTGGAAAAACTCCCCCCACCAGACAAGGCGTTGATGCTGTGCAAGAACTGTTCAGCAATAGTTAAAACATTGGTGTGTCATCAACACTGTTTTGGTCATAGATCTAAAAAACACCACCACATGGGCTGCTATGAAGAAAATTAACTCCATCTCAACCAGACCTAGTACAATCTCCACCCCTTCTTATTCCATACCATTTGCATCATGCTCACCGCCTACAATATTCAATGAATTCTCATCAACTACCACCACCCCCTTCCCTGTCCTTTAACATACACACAGATAACTTTTTCTCAGTCTACTAGCCACCTCCATTCAAATGTCCATTGAGTTCATTTACTCCATGACTTAGGCTCCATCTGTTGCAAAGATCATTCAGGACAGAAGGTGTGGTGTGTTGTGTTGGATTGTTGGGATTCCAAAACAGCTCAGGTTGAATCACTGCTACACTTGCCTGGTTCCTTATGAGGTTCATCCTCCATTGGTTTGGGTAGATCCTGCTGTGGTACTTTTGACATACAACTATGGCATCATACAGCTACAACATCATGCAACTCAAATAATGGGTTATTTTCACCCAAGGATTGTCCTGCTTTTGTGGGGATAAAATTTATAGAATCAATTTTCTGTTACATTTTGTTTCAGTTTGTGGCCAGCTGTGTTACGGTGATCAAGGCTATTAGGAATAAGCCAGGGCAGCTGACCCAGGCTGGCCCACAGGTGTGTTCTATAATATTAACGTCATGTTCACTATAAATGGGAAAGCTTGGAAAGATGGGGGGCTAATTACTCTGCTCTCTTCTCCCTATTTTTCTTTTTTCTCTCTTCTCAATGGTTGTGATCCCTGGAGGAGCTTGTCACCACTTTGTTGGGTAAGTATAATTTTGTGTCTTTTGTATTAGTATTAATATTGGTTTCCTTATTTTATTAAATCTGTTTAAATATTAACCCACAAGTCTCCCTCCTTTTCCCAATTCCCTTCTTGTCTGGGGAGGAGACATTGGGTAATAGAACAACTGGTTATTTTTTAGCCCTGGGTGCAGGCTAAACAGAGACAGTTTATTTGGTGCCCAACATAAATAGTTCACCCAGGAGAACCGTAAACTTTTGATCTAAGAGTCTTGGAGGGTTGAAGTTTTCACAGATTTGACTGCTTTTGTTACGAGTATTGGTTATGTTGGTGTTGGTAGCATGGTCGCAGGGTGGAAATCTCTGGTATTTGTTTTTAGAGTTACTTTTGGGGCGGCTAATCAAATGTGTGGCTTTGCTGCTGTTTGTTACTGGTTTTGTGAAGTTTATCACTTCTGGGTGTGGACTTAGAGGTATTGCTCTGCTGTGTTGTTTGGCATTAGTTGATGGTATTATACATTTTCTTGTAACTGTGCCTGTTTTTGATTTCTATGGAATGGCAGTGTGTGACATGTACTTTTCCCTTAAGGCTGATTTCAATGGGTTTTGAGAATTTTGAATACCCTTGGGATGTTTCAGCTGCCGTGCTTGTATTGAATGTCCTTCAGCTCTTGCTCTTACTTAGAGTGCAACATCGATATAAGGGTGCATACAGCACAGCTGCTGCAACCACTGTAATGGGCCCTGCAGCATTCCCAGCTCTTACACCAGGCACCACAGCAGCTCCAGCCCCTATGACAGACACCACAGCTGCCCCAGCACCCACAGCTGGCATCGCAGATACTCAGACCCTGCCAGTCCCTACAGCAAGCATCCTGGCTACACCAGAGGCTGTTCAGATCTCTGCACTGGGTACTGCGATCATCCAGATCCAGGAAGCACTTACTGCAATTACCCAGACTTTGGCAACAAGGGCTGCAGCTAATCAGCCCCCAGTGATGGGTGATGCAGCTAACCTAGGGACTCAACCAGTGCTAGTATCAGTCACCTCAGTACAGAAACAGAAGTACATGAAAGGAGCAGGTCATGATGGCCCACCAAGGACATCAAAGGAGGATGAGACAGAGGTAACAATTCGATCTCTATCCCTGAGTGAGCTGCAAGATATATGTAAAGATTATAGCTGTCATGAATGCGAGCAACTTGTTACTTGGCTGCTTCAATGCTGGAATAATGGAGCTGATACTTTTGAGTTGGACAGTAGAGAAGCCAAGCAGCTGGGACCAATGGCTAGAAGGTGGGTACTGATAGGGGTCTTGCAAGTGGTGCAGAGCCCCTCACTCTCTGTTGGCAACTCCTGCGAAGTGTAAGGAACAGGTATCTCTTTAGGGATGATGTCATATACCACCCAGGCAAGTGGACAACCATTGAGAGAGGTGTTAAGAATCTAAGGGAAATAGCTGTGCGGTAGCTGATTTTTGATGACCTGGATGACCCACAGACACCAGTAGATCTAGATGCACTCAAAGTTACTGGACCCATGGGGCACAAGTGGGTACTGAGCGCGCCACAGTCATATGCCAACACACTAGCATTATTTAGCTGGGCAGATGCCAAGCCATCAACGGTGGGTGACATAGATAATTGGATGCAGCAATATGCAGACAATCTTTTCCTCCCCACGGGCCAGCATCTCAGCTGTGCAAAAACCATCTGACAAATCCACAGAAATGCTCGGTAAGGTGTTGGAAAAATTGTCCCAGATAGGGGGCAGACCCTGCTCCCCGCCTGTACCGATGAATGTCTCTGCTATCAGGAGACAACGTTCCCCTGCAAGACCTGCTCAGGAGAGATGGTATACATCATGAGGCACCCTGTGGTTTTTCCTGTGTGACCATAGGGAGGACATGAGGAAAATGGGATGGAAAACCTACCTTGGCTTTACAGACTTGCATATGTGAGTTGCAAGGTGAACTGAGTACAAATGGGGGATTCTTCCAGGGAATCTGTTGCTCCAGTTTCCTATGGAAAGCTCTCCAGAGAGCATAGATGGGTTTCAGATCCCTGTTTACCAGACGTGAATAATAGGGATCAAATTCATGTGAGCTGCTCAAACCGAGATGTCGATGCCAGACACTATGTTCAGCATTAGAGGGGCCCTGCCTCCAGCCAGGTGGAGGATATGGACAACTGTGTTTTTTGGACTGTGTGGATGTGATGGCCTGGCACACCAGAACCACAGCAGTATAAGGCTCTAACGAACACTGGTGCACAATACACCATGATGCCATCAAACTATAAAGGGACAGAGTCGATTTGTATCTCGGGAGTGGTGGGGGGCTCCCAAGAACTGACTGTAGTGGAAGCTGAAGTGAGAGGTTGGGATTTCCCCAACCTTCTTCATTATCCACCAAGTGCACCCAGGTTCCTGGGTAAAATGATCCCATTAGTTTGCCTTTTTTCCTCAGGAGGGTGTAACCCACTGTCTTTCCCAGACAGTTCCAACTGTCTGGAGTCAGAGAGTCTTGGTTGTTGTGATATTGCTGCTGGCGCACCATCATGGCAGCGATCAGCATGTGCTGATTTTTGATGCATAGCAACCCCACAGCAGAAGTATCCTCTGTGATATCAGGCAAGGCAGACCACTGTTTAATCTACGCCCACAACAGCTGCACCAAAAGCCTACTGGTGCCCTTTTGGATTCTTGGAGTACCTTCTCCTGAGGTACTCTATGCCAAGGATACATGGAGCCTCTGGGCCAGTCACAATAGGATGTTTTTGCCACTGGTTCCCTGTTTGGCTCAGCTCAGCCTCCAACAGAGTCAACTGTTGGCATCCCCCTGTCACTCCAAGAGTCCAGATGTGTTCTGCCCCCTTTTACTCTGATGGCATTAGGATACACTGTGTGCTGGTGCCCACCAGAGCCTTATGATCATGTGGGTCTGATGTGTCACCAAATCCATGCAGTCCAATAAACCTGGTTGTCCCTTTCCTCCACTCAGCCAGAGGCAGGACCCTTTTCTTCCTGTCAGACTATTTGTTACCGGACTCCCATAATTGCAAACCAGAAGTTCCTTCACCAGTTGCCTTGAGGGTGCTGAACAGAGGCTCAGTAAGCATAGGCCAGGACCCAGCATAGTGCAAGCAGTTGTGTCTCTTTGGCATGGGCAAGGCATCCTTTTGTCAAGTGCTGTGTTGCTTCAACAGGATTGCATGCCTGTTCAGGTGTGAAGTCCCAGACTGTTGGAGGTGCAAATTGTTCTAGGTACCTGCCCAAATTCTCCCAAGCACCTTGCCACCCATGACTCAACCAACTCAGGACACACTCCTGTGTGGCATTCCAACTAATTAGTTAACCTTACAAATTCATGACACAGAGCATTATGAGCATTCCAAGATGTTCAAGAAACTGAATAGTCATTGCAACATGGCAGAAAACACCTACTCCATCGAAGGAAAAGGTGCCATTCCTCATTTCCACACAAAGTGGCTCCCAGAGGAAAAGAGGACAAAGGTTTAATTGTCTCCATGAGATGGTTCTCAGAATATGGGGACAGCAGCAATGCAGGATCCAAATACCAGATTAGGCTCAAGGCCAGTGCTTTTATCATAGCTCTCCCAGGCAAAACAAAACAAAGTGATAAACAGCATAGCAAGATTCAGAAGCCATTAACAAGCCCTGAAGCTTGATGTACAGCAAGGAAGTGAGCACACCACAGAGGAGATGAGGGAACAAACAAACCAGTATCAAAACTAAACAAGTCAACATCTCAACCAGCAATAGCAAGTAACAACTTGCCAAGCAACAGCTAAACAGGTATAACAACTTTAAATTCAGTCTAGCACAGTCTGATAAAATCTATTGTCATAAACCTTCATGCCTCACCCTAGGTGCCAAAAAAAAACTGTGGTGGGTTGACCCTGGCCAGCAGCTAAACCTCCACCTAGTCATTTGTTTACTCCATCACAGCAGGATTGGGGAGAGAATCGGAAAGACAAAACTCAATACAAATCAATACAAAGATGGTTTAATAAGGCAAGGGAAGGAGGGAAAAAAAAAAACAAAAACAAAAAACCCAACTGATGCAAAGGCAATCACTCACCACCTCCCGCCCACAGACTAATGCCATTCTCCAAGCAACAGCTACCTTGGAAAAACTACACTTCCCCCTGCCCAGTTTTATTGCTGAGCATGAGGTCATACAGTATGGGATATTCCTTTGGCCAGCTGGGGTCAGCTGTTCTGGCTGTTTCCCTTCCCAGCTTCTTGTGCACCCCCAGCCTACTCGCTCATGGGGCAGCATGAGAAATAGATAAGACCTTGACACTGGGCAAGCACTGTTCATCAATAGCTAAAACATCTCTGTTATCAACGCTGTTTTGATCACAAATCTAAAACACAGAAACATACAGGCTGCTATGAAGAAAATTAACTCTGTGCCAACCAGACTCAGTACAGTAATATTACCTGAAATGCTCTGTTAATAAGCCTCTGTCTAAAGGTTGGGTTTTTTATCTTCAGAATTCTGAAATATCTTTGTAAATATAACTTTGATGAAGGTAAGTCTTTCAGTGAAAGCAAAATAAAGTAGATGCTATTTTTCCCCAAAATAACCAGTGTCTCGTAGATAATTTCTTTGCATTGAAGAGAAGGGATTGAATTTGGGTTACCAGAGATAGCATTGTGACATACCAGGGTGAAGAGAAACTCTGAACTGTTAATAAATGATATGATTAAATTACAATTGCAGCTACCAAAGAACAGCAAATGAGTGTAGGATCATATATTCCACATTGACAAAACAGTTAGCGAGAGGATTTGGACAAGGCAGAAGAATAATTAAGGACAGCAAACATAGAAGAGAGAATTAATGGCCATTATGAGAATAATGTTACTAGGGGTAGGGAGTCAAAGTCTGTGAAAAGCAGACTTGTAAAGCATCCTGAACAGCAAGTTCAGGAAAGCAAGCTGGCAACTTTTTCAAAATATTTCATGATGGAAAAGGGGATGGAGAGCAAGGAGAAGCAGGGTAATTACATAATAATTTTTTGAACAAGAAAACAGTGGTATATTAAGAGGCAGAGGAAGAAAAGCCAAATTATTAGAGAAAAAATTCAAAACAGAATAAAAACAGGGCAATAGTTTGAACCAGAGAAGGGAAAAGATAGGAGTAGGTAGGATTGCAAGGTCCATCTCAAGGAGTAAAAGGAGTATTTGATTGCGAATGTCTCAGAATAAGTGTACATCTGAAATTAAAAAGGTGATAGAAAAAATGAAGAAGGGTGTTCCCACTGTTAATCTGGATTTTTCTCTTTACATGTTGCTGTCCTGGGTTTTGTCAGTGCTAGATATAGAGAAGCTCAATGAGAGATGAATAGTTGATGTTTCTCAGCATGGTTTTCACACTGTTCTTGATTGTACCAGCAACTGTAATACACATTTTTCTTTATTTTTTTTAAGCACACAGATAAGGACTTTATAGTTTCAAGTGTAATGAACTACCTCATTATGGTACCCTTTAAGGAATGATCAAAAGCAACTGAGATGACATCTTCCCACTTTTATTTTTATGAAAGATGTTTCATACATGTCAGTCCAGGCAGAAAACTCTATAAAAGTCCATTGAGAAAGCATAAATCACTTCTGACATCTTATTATCCCGTCAGAAGTTTATCCTGATACTCTTCATTATGCCCTAGTGTTTGATCTTTATTCCTCTATCTGAGTAACTACTTCAATAAATAATTCCATTTGGCTGACTGGAATCCCATTTAACTATGTTCCTGACTCACTTGTGAGCCTAACTGCTTACCACTGATAGCAGAGGATTTAGCATTTGAGCTCTAATGCCATATAGGCATTTGACTGCTTAACTTTTGTCTTCTTACACATTGTGAAATAACTCTCAAAAGAAAATCTTTCACGTGGTAAAGACATGGGGCAAGAAAAGAAGTCAAGAAGAATACGAGATCAATTAAAAAGTTCAAGTACTCTCAAAAATAGTATTTGTTTTAAACATAAATTGAGCAATAATGAAATCGACCTTCAACAAATCAATGAAATTGTATTCAAGCAGCTTAGCTAGGAAGATATCAACAGACTAGTAAGATAATTCTAACCTGTAAGGAAAATCATAGGGAAATGAACTGTGACAGTCTTGGGTTAAATGTCCTTTTACTCATTTTTGATTAACTAAGCCTAGCAAAACAAATTTCCATCTAAGCTAGGTCTTGAGAAAAATTCACCTTAAAAAAAAAAAAATTTAAAAAAATAAACTTATTGAAAAACTGAATAAGCAAAGGCAAATGCTCAAATACTCTTGTCTAAAAAAACCCAGTATGGCAGCCTAAGTTGTAGCCTGAGTATATGTAAGTCCCAGTTTTCCTTCCCAGAATGACATCAGATGTACTATGGCTCTAAGTCTTCCCTGATAGCTCATGGGAGGATCTCCAGGTGTGATGCCAACAATATATCCAGGATTCATTTATCCCTAATAGAAGATACCCATTGATTGAATCACCTTTTGTGGTTGGTAACACCACTCAACCAGAGGTCTAGGTTGATATGCCAAGAAAATCCAAAACAAAAGAGTTAAAAACATTTCTTTGGCTTGGTAAGGCTGCACAAGATGCTCTCGGGCAACATCTATAAATCCAGCCCTACACTTCTTTTCCCATGTTACTAATGATGAAAGGAAGTTGATGCTGCTTTATGCAGAGAAAAAGACTCTTCAGTAATTACTGCTCTGACCCATACAGCTGCTACTGCTTGGGTGTCTAACACATATCCTCCAGGGACTCTTGGGAAGATGTTACCTTTCCCAGTTCTCTGTTGTCTTTTCCATGTATGGAAGCTTCCCACCTTTTGAGCAGCCTGATAAGACGTGTTTATTATCCCACTTGCCTGGGCTCCGGGGAAAAGCCCTAGTGCATAGTACTAGCTAGGTCCCAAGCTGACTTGTGAAACTGCTATCAGGGAGGTGAGAAAAGAGTTTTGGTTAAAAACACAAATCACCTGAGTTATTGAATAAGTTACAGCTCCTCCATGTTTTAGCAACTAACACAGAGATCACTGACAAGAAAACTATGAGGTAATTTTAACAGGTAAGCAGGGTAGAAAGATAGAGTGAAGACTATACATGATTATCCTTTGTATTTTTTCCTTTCTTCTTTTGCAAGTATGTTGCTTATTTTTCAGTTAGGTGTACCCTTCATAACAGTTACCAGGTTGGTAATCCTCATGACAGACTCCTCCTCAAATTCCATTACTTTTTCCCTTTCAACTTACAGAGTTCCCAGGAGAACTGACTTTCTTTAGCATCTCAAAGTTGGACACAGAGATGCTGATTGGAATATATTATGGTCATTAGCAATTGAAGCTTTTAATGTTCATTTTATTGTACTTACTTTTCCTTTTCTAAGGAAAAAAGCTAAGGAAGGTTTAATGAGACTGAAGACAACGCTAATACAAATAATAAAAAGTAATCCTCTAGTATATTATGTCTATTAATTCTCACAAAATATTACAGATTATGTGGTTTGTCCATATGAAAAACATATATTGGACATTTATTTTACTAGCAAATAATCCCTTTTATTAGTCAACAACCTTAAATTTGAAAAACAAAAATACACATCATGCTTGTGGGCACAAACCAGCCTCAGAAATGGGTAAAGAACTACAAGTACATTGAAAACAGTTCCCTTTGCCACTCCTGCCATTTGGCATTCTTCTGAAACATATATAGTGGCCTCTCTGAGAGTCGAGTTCAGACTCGATGAACCACTGATGAGGTAACTGTTATGTCCCATTTCTGCATCCCTTCAACAATGCTTCAAATGGGAAATATAGCATTTTGGGGAGTTTTTTGCTCCGAATGAGATGCTGGCTGTCCAGTGGGAAGATAAAGATTCCATTACATGTATTTTAAAAGCCATAAAACATAAACTTCATTTCCTAGCTTATGTTTATTTGGTCTCACACAATGTCTCCCATTTTCAAGGCTGAGCATGAGCAATTGCCAAATACATAATTGAAGAAGAGCTATGCAGTGAATAAGTGTCAGGTCTAGAACCAGTGAATTCACAGACAGTGTGCTGTCTATGGGGGGCAGGGGAAAAAAAAAAGTTGAATCCTGAAGTATGGAGCTGTCAAAGGAAGCTAAGGCTTTAAAATTGCATACTGGTAATTTTCTTGCTGTCTTCAACAGTTGCTATGAACTTTCTCCAAGGTAGCAGAAAAATGCCATATTTCAAGTGAAAGTTTGCAACTGTTAAACTGAACTTTTCAAAGTGTTGCTATTACATCGAACATTAATTGACTGGAAGCTGCAGCCTTCTCGTTTTATCAATACAGCACAGCAGAAGCAATATAACCTTTAGCAAACTACCCTCACCATGTATCTCTGCAGCCCCTTAAGAACCTCCTCTAATAGGTGAAAGGCAGAAGGGAACTTTCTTTAAGAAAAAATTGGTTAGGCTGAGATCTGCTTTAGATTCAGGTTTTAGGTGCCGCAAGCAGATATTATCAGATTCATAAGGAGTCCTACTCCTCTCAATTCAGACAACCAACCCTGAGATATGAATAGCTGTATTATGTTTGATCATCAATAAAATGGAAAGAATTGAAAAAGTTACTTGACTTTGAAATGTTTTCTAGACTCAAATATTGTCTTTGAGTTGTACACAACCAGTCATACTTTCTGTGTTTAATTATGTAATAACAGCAATAATAATAAGTATTCATTCAGATTTGGCCTTTAGTTATGATTTTGATCATCTCATGAAGAGTCCTCAAATACTCAGCAATAACGACTACTAGTAATTATAGTTAGTGAATTTTTCTGACTGTGTGGCTTGAAAACAGGAGCTTCTATATTCTGTTTGATTCCCTGAGCTCTCGTCTTTATCCTCTGAAGAAAACTTCTGAAAAGCAGAAGCTATTAAATATTGAATACTACTAAAGTATAATAGAGCAGAGGGCTGGTTAGGTGCCTTGTGTCCTTCCAAATTATTCTATGCAATTAATTGAAAATCAAGACAAGTTCTGTGAAACATGTATTACAATAAATTTGGGGAAGGTTAAAACCATAGCTTAACAACAAATGGAAGCAAAAGAGACAGAATACCTGTTTCCTTATCTTTTTAAGTGAAGGGCTGTATCTCAGGAATAAGCCCATAGTTGCATCTTAGGCTCTGTTCTATACCTCCGCAAGCAACAGCAAATTTCACACCACCACAAATAAAAACAGAATAATTCTTGAACTGTCATAATTATAAACAGTAGGAGACTTTTTACAGTTCCCCTTATATCACTTGCTGTTTCTTTTCACCATTTCTCTCCTTTTTCCATGTTCATCAAGATAATTGTGAGTTTTTCCTTTTATTTTAATTTGATCTCAGCTTGTACAGTCATGTTAACGTAAATTTCAGGAGAGGTGATTGTATCTTCATTTCTCCAACCATCTGGCACACTGGGAAACACAGCAGCATTCAACCCCTAATGATATAAATAAGAAAAGACAGCGGATTTCAGACGAGATTTTAAAAAACAAAAAAAAAGAGATGTGATTATTAATGATAGAACCTTGCAAATGTTTTTATGAGCATTTGGTGTGAATTTCTGTCATTAAAGATTTCTGAAATACTTACCTATTCAGTAAGAGATCTCTATCATGCCACTAGTATGCTTTTTTCTGTTGTAAAATTAGCAAGTAGAAATATCTTACTTTCTGTTCCCTTTGAAGTTAGATGCATCATTGCTCATGACTGAAAACAAAAACATAAGAAGAAAAAGGAGTTATAAGCCATAAAAAATTATGAAAAAAAAAAACCCAGGTTTTATGGTACTTTACATTTATTGTAGTCAATTGAAAGAAATTGTGGTAGACAATAAATGTCATTGATTTTCCACTAATAAAATAAATGAGGCCAAAAACGAAGTCACAGTCAGAAATATGTTTCTTTTGCAAGCTGATCTATGACTTTGTTTTAAACAGGTCTTTAATAAGTTTTGCATAACATTTTCAGAAATAGACTTCCATAACTACATCACCTCATGAAGGTACTATTACATTTCTTCTTGTTATTTGAAAATTATAATTCTATAGTATTAACTCTATATTTAAAAGAATATACAAAAGGCTTTGTTTTTCTAAATGAGGCAGTGTTAAATGATTTAGAACTGGAAGAACCATGATACCACATATGCACTTGCAAATTGCAACTGGCTTCAATTCACACTGAAGTAGAGCAGCGTCATAACCAGGCACTGGTACTATTATTTTGAGCTTTTAATGGCATACAGTCTAATGCTAATAAATGCAACATACAGTAATTCTTTGTGGGCTAGACTCAGTCAAAACACTTTGGCAAAAATAGTGCTGTGCAAAATACAGACACATACACACAAATGAATCTTGGAAAAACCTTTTCTGAAGCCATTAGTGAAGCTATTGTTCTGTAATCAATTAGAGCTTCTCAATTGTACAGAACTTTAAACTATCTAGAAGGAAAATTCATTTTCTGACAAGGGTCTGACCCTGCTACATTCAGGTGTTAGTCAAAATCTCAAGCTGTTTGACTACAGAACAAGAAGAATCTGTTTTAACTCAAGTTTAAACTTTCTTCAGTAACAGTAGCATACTGGATTGTTTCACAGATATATTTTCCACTTCTTGTTTGGGGAAACACCTTTGTTTCCTATTGGCTTTCTTCCTACAAAAATAATTTAAAGTCATCTATTAAAGCTTTCAGAAAAAAAAATCCTCAAAATAAAATTTAAAATCTACACAATTTTCTCATTAGAAATATACAAAGTGTCTAACAGGGTAAGCAGAGAATACAGGGCACAAGAAACAAGATATGGTAATTGAGACCATCTGTCTCACTAAATATAAAGCACATTTGCCTGTGGTTTACTGCCTCTCTTTCTGATCTCATTGTGGTTCCAAAATCTGACCATTTAAGTAGAGGAAAAATTGTCTGATGCATGATAAGAAAAATTTAGATGAACTCATTCCAAGATGAGTAGAACATGTTCTTAAATTCTTTCAGAGCATGTGGAGAAGCAGAAGAGCAGAGGCAAGTGCAAGAATAGCTGCTCCTTTTTGGCTGCCTCTGATGTTTGACTATCCTGACACCTTACACAGCAGTAGCTGACCTAGCAGTAATTCTGGTGACACCCTAGCCTAAGGGCTAGAATTATTTTCTTGAAGCATTCATTACTGCCATTGCTACTTTCATATCCATTAAGAGAACTGTACGTCTGACACAGACAACCACAGCTCACCGTTCTGGTGACATCAGAGTGCCATTAGATTTGATACAGCACCATAAGGAACTAAATTTAAGAGTAATGTCTTGAATGTTTTCTTTTCCTCCTAGCATTTAATTTGCTGTCAATTGGTGATATAGTCAGTAACTACTATATAAATCTCAACATTCAAATACTATGTCCTCACTATAATCAGCCTGTTTCACTAAATATATGACCACCTTCACAACGTCATCATTTGCAGTGCTGTTGCTTTGTAAGCGCAAAGCCACGCACAAAATTCCAAACCGGAATGTGGCTCTTGACAGTAGGTATGGGTTTACTGCTGGTGTTTTTGCTGTTGCTTTGGTTTGACTCAGTTTGGTTGCTTCTATCAGTTCCTAGTCTCAGGAAAAGAAGGAAACACAAATGGTTATTCAAGTAGAATGTGTATAAATGCATACAGTATAGTATATACTAAATAACGTGTATGTACTAAATAACACACTAGTGTATATGTAATATATATCTAAAAATACAGTGTATATATATAGTATATATGCAGTATATACTATATGTATACATTCTATAGTATGTACACTATACTATAGATGCATGCAATATATAGTAAATATATATAGTATTCACCTATACATAAACTATATATGTTATGTATCTGCTATATAACATCCATATAGTACTAACTTTGACTACATGATAGTATAGATGATTCTTGTTTTGCTGTGCGAAGACATGATTTATATGCAATATATACATAACAATACTTGAATATATTATCAAAGATAATATTAAAACAGGTAATAAAAATGTTCTGCAACCTTGAGTTGCTAATGGGTATGTAACCATTTCAAAAAATTATTTACTTTAGTGAAAATGAACATGTTGGGTTCTCAGCAGAACTGTGAAAGTCAATTTTAAGAGTTCTCTGGTAAGAAACAGCATTTTTATTCAGAAACATTTTGCGGTATGACAGTTCAGTGAACACCTCATGTTCTGCCAGCCATTTGGGAAGTTTCTTTTGCAATGGAATACAGAAGATCTTGAAAAACAAAGTAAAAGAAATATTAGCTTAATGGAAACTCGGACTTTCAAAGCTAGCAAATATATACCTGGAATTCTTGCTTGAACTATTTAGTTGTACTGGGTTAATTAAGTCAAACTCTGCCAGCCTTCTTGCGTTGTTAAAATCAGAGTATGCTGATGGAAAAAATAAGAACTAAAAGCTAGATTAGTCTTAATACTGAAGGCACATTGAAAATAACACTGTGCTGAAAATTCAGGAAAACTGAGTTTTGATACCTATACTGATCCAAAACTGTTACTGAGGCCTACTGGCTTATATACAAAGAGAACGAACCAAAAGGGTTGTTTTAGACAACCTTCTAAGGTTGTCTTCAACAATTGTTCAACTGCAGTTTTTCTTTGAAAGAAACAATTATATCTCTCATTTCAGTTTTCTAATGAAAATGAAAAGAGAGTGTAATAATTAGGGCTCCTCTAATGAATCTCTACAAGAAACTCAACATAAAAATGTGTAATGGTTGCCACATTAAAATTGATAATTACCATTTTTTAATAAAATTATCTTCATAATGATACTAAGATATTCCTTTGCTCTGAACACATTAAAATATGCAACAGCATGGTGAAGGAGCAGCAGAAACTCAAAAAATTCTGAAATATTACAAAAAACAGGTTATTTGATTGACAGAGCACTTTAACATAATTTTATGTGATATGTTTTCTATGACAAGAACAAGTATTGGCTAAAAACATAATTCTGGCATACACAATTTTGCAGCTTTTACTAATAATTATGTCAGAATTTACATTTATTCAGAGCAGGACCTGCAGATTATGCGTGGTTGATGTTTCCATGTTGGCAGGAGAGCCCAAAATTTATGATTTATGCTCTCTGACACAGGTTAGGCAGACAAGAGGCTGATATACTAGATATGACCACTATTGTAAATTTCCTTGGCATTTCATTTTTCAGTCACACTGATGGTTATTTTCATACATCTTCAATCCATCATTTGCTGCAAAAGCCAATTAGTTTGATTGGCAGATTTAGCTTCCCAGTGGGTTCTTGTCAATATTGTGTAGCAGTAAATACCTTGAGAGTCTTTTTTTCAAAACTTTCCTTGGTTATTTGCTTTTTCCTCACCCAGCTGACTATTGATTAGCTGCTTTCGTATGGCTCTCACCCATCTGTAGAGGTGATGAGGCCAGCTGAAGTACATGGTGACCAAAATCCCCCTTGTGCTAACAAAACCTGCACACTCTTTTCAAGATGTGGGAGTGCCCTGTGGCTCAGCAACACCTGTCCAGGGCTGGCTCTGAGACAGGGATGCCACAGGCTGGGGCCTGGTGATGAGGAAAGCCATGGGGTGAGAAGGAAGAGCATTGGGAAGCCAGTGCCCGGTACTGGGAGCAGTGCCCAGGCTCGCTCTGGGCCTCCCAGCAGGACACTCCTGCCAGACTCAGAGCTGCTCCATCCACATGGTTGTGCTCAGTGGTCCTGGATCTGTGGAGGCCTGGGTCACTGGCCTTGGCCCAGCTTTGCTCACCACCTCTGAGCATGGTGGGATGGGGCTGCTGGGGGAGGTCCCAGTGCCACTACCAGCCCCCACTGTGCTCTGGTCAGTGGTGTTTTAAGCTGCTATCTTACCACTGAAAAGAGATGGTAGCACGATACTTCCATGCCTTGTTGCTCAGGTAGAAGGGCATAGAGGTGACTTTGGTCTTAAATTAAAATATGGGTAGTTTAAAATCTATAACCTCCTATGGAGAGGCACTGTCAGACATTGTCTGTGTCACATGGGCCAAGGCTGACGTGACACCTGGGAGCACAGTCCTACCAGTGGGAGCCTCTGGCTGACTGACCCTTTCTATGCAGCTTGCAGCAGCTCATGCTTCTTCCACATTTTACGTCTATTTCCAGTTCCTCTTGCACCCCTTCCCCATCTGCCTCCAGAGATGTACATTGCATTGCTTTTCTCTTGCTCCCTCCTTTTCTTCACATTCCCTGGAAGAGACCTCAGGTCCTCACTCTCTGCTCTGACCTTTCCATTCACAGAATCATCTAGGTTGGAAAAGACCTCTATGATCAAGTCCAACCATTAACCTAGCACTGCCAAGTCCACAACTAAACCAGGTCCCTAAGCACCACATCTACACATCTTTTCAATACCTCCAGGGATGGTGACTCCACCGCTTCCCTGGGCAGCCTGTTCCAATGCTTGACAGCCCTTTCAGTGATGAAATGTTTCCTCATATCCAATCTAAACCTCCCCTGGTGCAACGTGAGGCCATTTCCTCTCATCCTATCACTTCTTAATTGGGAGAAGAGACTAGCACCCTCCTTGCTACAACCTCCTTTCAGGTAGTTGTAGAGAGCAATAAGGTCTCCCTTCCCTTTCTCCAAACTAAACAACCCCAGTTCCCTCAGCCGCTCTTCATCAGACTTGTGCTCTAGACTGTTCACCAGCTTCATTGTCCCTCTTTGGACTCTCTCCAGTACCTCAATGTCTTTCTTGCAGTGAGGGGCCCAAAACTAAACACAGTATTCGAGATGTAGTCTCACCAGTGTTGAGTACAGGGGGACAATCACTTCCCTAGTCCTACTGGCCACAATATTTCTGATAGAAGCCAGGATGCTGTTGGCCTTCTTGGCCACCTGGGCACACTGCTGGTTCATATTGAGCTGGCTGTTGACCAACACCCCCAAGTTCTTTTCCTATGGGCAGCTTTCCAGCCACTCTTCCCCAAGCCTGTAGTGTTGCATGGGGTTGTTGTGCCCCAAGTGCAGGATCCAGCACTTGGCCTTGTTGAACCTCATACAATTGGCCTCAGCCTGTCCAGATCCCTCTGCAGAGCCGTTCTACCCTCAAGCAGATCAACGCTCCTGCCCAACTTGGTGTCATCTGTGAACTTACTGAGGGTGTACTCGATCCCCTCGTAGAGATCAATAAAGATATTAAACATTGCAGAGCTCAACTGTCCCAAGAAGTTTTGGAAACTAAATGGTTAAGATTGGCAGTCAGGTTATGCTGTTTGTTAGTTGTTGTATGCATGTTGTATGTAAATGTCCTGCATTTACAATGGGATAAAGAATCCTCCGTGGGGGAAACTGGGGCAATGCTGACCTCTCACAAAAAGGCTGTTTCCCAGATTTGATTTCCAAAAACTTGTACCCTTCTGTTGTTCACTGAAAGGGTGGGGAAGGCTTAGCTGCCATCAGAGAAGACAATGCTCCTCAGTCTTCAAAAGGGGGAGAGGACGTTACTGCGATACTGGCAGCGGTGGCCAAGAGATGTTTTGTGCGACCAGAGTGAGTGCAGTTGGAACCACATTTGACTGAAAAAGTGGGAGATAGTGGCACCTTGGAAAGGGGCAGTTCCACTCCTAAAACTCTTTACTGAAATGTTTCTTAGGGTATCCTTGAAGCAAACTGGCAGTCAAAGAGCATTAAGAAGAAAGGAAGGGAAAGGGAAGGGAAGAGAAGGGGAGAAGAAAAAAAAAAGAAAACAGAAAAAGGAAAAGAAAGAAAAGAAAGAAAAGAAAAATAAAAACTTGCTTAAAAAGGATTCCTGTATGATTTTGATGGGACTTAAGAAGTGCTGAAGAACCTGTCCTGTAATGCTGATATAAAGGGAAAAGTACAGCAGGTGTTAAATTTCTTAAAGGTAATATTTTTATTTATTTTTAATCATAAACTAATTAACAGACTTACATACAAATTATCAGAAAATTCATTCTGCATTCAGCAACACATATGCTGTTTTATTCATACATAACAATGAGGCTAAATCCATGATTTGGTCTTAATTAGAAAGCTATAGCTAACTCTTCTACAGTATTTTTTTTTCTGGACTTAGTGGGCAGAAAGAGGTAAAATAATTAATTCTGCAGTATTGTGAAAGATGATCAATTTATAGAAAAAGTAATTGAAGTGACTCTAAGAAAGGATTGAGTAGTAAGAGAAATAAGCTTGCATTTATGAAAACACAGGAAAACTAACAGCTGGCATAAGATGGAGGATTCCACCAGAACAAAATATTTGCATTTACATGCTACATAGATCGGCGGCTGGGGGGTCAGTTGGCATGTTTCTCTCCTGAACTGGTAAAATATTATGTTCATAGATCAGCTATGTGGATTCTGAGTAACGTATTCGACAAGGAAACAAGTTTAGGTTTGTAGTAAAGCTTGCTGGTAAAACAGAATAATATGTTACTTTTTCTTTAAAGACTGAACTCCAGATATTCATTAAAGCACAAGAAAAACCTGTTAGAGGGCCTCAAACATGGATCTGTGGTGATTTGTCTCCCTGAACTTGTGAGAAGCCAGGAAGAGGAATAATATGAGACATGATTAAAGGTAAAGTACAATAACAGATCTACAAGGGGAAACTTTATTAACCCTTGTTCATGCTATAACTAAGCATCTTATTTTTTCAGTGCCACTTTCTTGGGATTGATTACTGTAAGAGCAATAACAATGATTTGTGAATTTTTGCAAGGAGTCAGGCTATGATATGTCATATTTGAATAAAGAATATAGGAAAATAGTGTTGTTTTTTTTTTTTCCAAAAAGCCTTATTTTATCTTGTCTCATTTGTGACTGTGCAGGTAACAAATTGACCATTGTGATTCAAATTTATGAGGTACTGCAAAAATAAAATTGGAATAGTGCCATTTTGAGAGTGCTCTTTTGTATGGGTTCTAGTCCTCACATGGAAGATGGAGTGGAAGATTTTTTTTTTTTTTCCACAGGTGTTGTTTATGTATAATCCAAACATAAACTACCACCACCACCCTCCCCCCAGAACTGGGCATGTGAATATACTTACTAAACTTGGGACAGTGTTATCCAGATACTGAAGTTTCTATAAGTATTTCCATGTCATGGAGAAAATGCTTCTCTGGTTATAAACTGAAAGAGGGTAGATTTAGATTAGATATTAGGAAGAAATTCTTTACTGTGAGGTGGTGAGACACTGGAACAGGTTGCCCAGAAAAGTTGTGGATGCCCCCATCCCCAGCAGTGTTCAAGGCCAGGCTGGATGGGGCTTTGAGCAACCTGGTCTAGTGGAAAGATGTCCCTGCCCCTGGCAGGGGGTTTGGAACTAGATGATCTTTAAGGTCCCTTCCAACCCAACCCATTCTATGATTCTGTGATAAGAAAATGTTATGGATACTATTTAGGGAAAAATGCTTTTGATACAGTGTTAATGACACCTAGAGTGGAAAACTGAAGGTTGTGCTAAAAACAACTATTAGTCTGGAAGACAGTCACTAATGAAATTCTTTAAGCAGCAGTTACTGGTCTGATCATACTTAATCTTTTGATTGATAAAGGCAAAAATTATTGTTTACTAATAAAACATTCTAGTGATGCAAATGAGAAAGTGGTGATGCAAAGTAGGGCTAGAAAATTAAATGAGAGAATCTGCAACACCTTTCACACTAGAGTAATAGAAAAGGAATGGTGTTCTAGCTAAAATCAAGGTCATACACTGGATTATTAATAACCAGAAATTCTTCTATAAGCTTGCTAGTTGGTTACGAAATAACTGAAGGACACATTTGATGAATTAGCCCAGCATGTCTATTAAGAGCTGTCGTGCTGCCATTAGAAGAACAAATATAATCTTAGGTACTTATCAAAGACTTATGGCAAATCTGATGCTATAGCTTAATGTACTTTATTTGGCATACTAAACTCAAAAAAGGTCTCTTGTGTTAAATCAGATTCAATGAGACAGATTTGTCTCTTGTAAACTTTGCAGCTTGTAAAGTCTGAGAAGCAGAACATATTGTTTCAAAGTTGGGGCTGCAGCAAACCAGCTACCCAGCTTCTGCTTGCCTTGGAGCTCAGGCAGGACAGGTTCATGTCTGATTCTGAGCCAAACTTACTCATGTATTGTTGGTCCCCAAGCTTACAAGTTAAGCCTCACTCCTCATGATAGAACTATACAAGATTTTCAGACTGATTAATGACAAAAGACAAGCATTCTTGTTAGCAGATGACTGTTCTTTTGTGCATGTAAATATGGATATTCACAGAGAGAGCAGCCATATGTATAATTTATTCCTGTGCTTCTGTGATGGATTACATTTTAATGTGTGGAGTTTCTTTAGATCAGAAAAAGCAAATGTGTTTGCCAAGCTTATGCAGACATTATTATTTTTGTGTGCTCCTTTTTAGTTCAAACCCTGTCGCCCCACCCCAAATCTTATTTACCTTTCTTGCTTTGTTTGAAGGCACAATGCTGTACAGATGAAACACAATTTTCAAAACTGGAGAGGAAGAATGTTTTTTCTTTAATATCAATATTGTAAATTAATTTTGTGTGCATGTGCATTTGGGTATTTGTGTATGTGACCTGTAACTATGTTAAGAACAGCTGTATATATGGGCGAGGGAGCACATCTCCACAATGCACAGTTCAGGTGCAAAGAACAATAACTACTTTTATCACTCTGTCTTTCTAACATTTTCCTAATCTTGTTTCTTCTGGATATATATACTGCTCTCAGCTGTTTTAATTTATTCTGGGAAAAAAAAAAGGGTTTCTAAACTGAAGAGTCTAGAGTAAAAAAAAAACATTCTGAATTGAGTAGACAGAATTATCCTAGGTTTTTGCTTTCTTATGGTTGCTTAGACCATTAAATCAAAAATATATCATTTTTCTTATTGAAGTCTGATACAAAGCCTGCAAATTGCAATAAAGCCTAGATGTTATTCCAGGGATGCATCAGGCCTTGTCAAGGCCAAGAAGTAGTTCTATACTGCATGACAGGAAAGAGAAGATTGTCTTTTACCCCACTGAAACCATTCATGGTTCCACGAGCAAAAGGTTTATGTTCCCAATGGACTCCCTGAAGCAAGGGAAGCCTCATACTATTTATTTGTGCCTTCCAGAGAGTGCTCCACACATATTTTTGAAACAAGAAGCCCAATGAATGGGAGCCCAACAGTTGGAACAGGGGTACAATAGACTGGTAATGCAAGTAAAAACAGTTTGTATTTAAAAGTCTTTGCTATGACATCTGTTTGGATCCTTGGAGGCCAAGGAAAATGGTGACAAAGAAGCAACCATTTTCAGATGGAATATGCAAACATGTCATTTGTAATCCCTGAGGTGTAATTTCAGTTTGGGAATTGGTATTCATCTTCCCTCACTAAGTATTCATTTTGGAAAAGTGAGTTCCTTTAGGTAGAATTATAGATTGATAATGCAAAAAAAATGAATATATGGGAATAAATGTTATAGGAAATCATGTAGTAGCCTCTTAACAGTTAAAGATTAAGAACTTGCTCTGACTTTTCTGACTTTGAGCCTCGTTTATGACTGGCAGACATTATTATTACTACTTTTCTTAAAAGAGTAATTTCCACTTCAATTTTTGCTTGCTAGATTTGTGGTTAGAGAGTAATTATTTTATTATTGCCTAAAATGGAGATAATTCAGACAGTGCTGTTGAGCTTCAGAACTTTAATCTAAGTATTAATTATGTTTTCAATCCCTCCCATGCCCCAGTCATTTAATGATGTATCTCTCCTAGAAAGAATAAGTGCTTAACAAAATCAAATGTGAATTTTTTTAAAGATCAATGACATCTATTGCAAAGGAGCAATTTGAAAGCAAATAATGGTACATTTGGAAGATATCCATTGACAAATTTGAAATTTTCGAAAAGCTCATTGGGCTCCAGCAAATTTACAAGCATATCAAAGAAGTGGACTCCAAGTCTATCTTTCAGAGATTTTTTGAGGTGCTCTTCCCTCATAATATCCTTACTAGTTGTGATGTTGCTCAATGTGGTCACAACATCAGACTACCACATTTAGATGAATTATCCCAGAATCAAAAACTATAATCTAGTATTCTTTACCTTCCAGCAGGAAAGGAAACTTCTTTTTCTTCATCTCGTGGGCCAGAAGAGCCAGCAGGAGAAACAGATTTTGGCTCTTCCCATGTTTTCTGAGCAGAGAGATTTAGTTTCTACAAAAAAAAAAAGAAAGAAAGAAAGGAGTGTAGCTTTGAATGGAAATCCAAGGGAATAGAAAGCTTGGGAATACTAAGGAACTAAACCATGGAAACATTAAAATTTTAGGATGTTCAAGGGGATTCTCTCTTGCCTCGGTCTTTCAGTTGTTTTCTTAATATCTTGCTCCCACTTGCACATTAATCTTGTATGAATGTTTGAAAACTGAATGTTCAGAAAAAAAGGTTTTTTAAAATAAACAATAAAGTTGTGGTTGATATCAGTATGCATAAACTGTCTTAAATAATTATATATGAAAGAAGAAAAAATTAAAACCCTCAAAATTCTTATTTTGAAACTGAACCCAAAACTGATCAACAACGGTAAGAGAAGTGTTTTCCAAATACATGGCAGTGTACAAAATTAGTATTCCCTGTGGCCCAGAAGTCTACTCACGAGAAACTACAGACATCCCTTTCCAATCATCAAAGAACGTCTACAAAACCTAAAGGACAGTGGGACTTTTCAAAGAGAAGTAAATGAGGAAGAGTCATTAGAGGGATGTAAGTTCTAAGAAAATTCAGGCAGACATTCTGACAGAAGTCAAAACATTTCTTAAAGTTTGTTAGAAAAAAATGGTTTAATTCTCTCCAAAGAAACAGGTTTAGAAGTAAGCAAAGTTTTCTCAGCCCTTAATTACTAATGTGGATAACTGGAGTTCGGTGCAAATTAGCTGTGATTTTTTTAGTTGGTTGTTTGTTTTTTTTGAAGGGGTATGTGAGTCTTTTAAAAAGAAAACTATATTGGCT
Organism: Nyctibius grandis; assembly: GCF_013368605.1. Classification (NCBI taxonomy): domain Eukaryota; kingdom Metazoa; phylum Chordata; class Aves; order Nyctibiiformes; family Nyctibiidae; genus Nyctibius; species Nyctibius grandis. Next base: position 30,121,136 of record NC_090659.1, read on the forward strand.
GACTGTAAAAGAGACCACTGTGCAAGTTGCTTATATCATCTGAACGCTATAAAATATTGCATTTTGCTTTGTTTGGGGGGAGGAGGAATGAGGAAGAGATGTGCATTTTAGCAGTGTTTTTTGCATATATAGAAAGTGAACTGGAAGGGCCCAGAAATAACCAGAGCTAAAAAAGGGTTGTCATTGGAAAAATCCCAGAAGCTGTCTGAAGATACAGAGGAAATTCCCTTTGTAAGCAAGCCATCTGGCAAGTTATGCTGAGTTATGCCAAAAGGCTGAAGCGATCAGAGCACGGTAGGGGGAAAACTTATAAGTGTTGGAGTTAAAGACAGCTTTATGTTCCTGGTGGTTGACTAATACAATCTACTGAGAGAGCCGGGTCCCTACACCACTACCACTCTGGAGATGGACTATACAGGCCACTATCAGGGAACGGAAAGGCACTGTGGTCTCCGTTTTCTTAGGAAACCATGCTAAAAATAATATAATGGCTCAAATCTAAGTTTACCCACTGTCTTTTCAAAGAATAAAAAGAATAATCAATTTCTTAGCAACCGAGCAGACTAGTTGGCTCTTAACCTGAGGTGGACACAGCATCTGAGCTGTGAACCACTGCTGCATACTGACGGAGGTCCTTTGCCTGGTGGTAATCTCTGGAGGGTCCAGGTGATGGGGTACAAAACAGAACAGGATTGGGCTGCACAGCTCCAGGGCTGCCAGGTAAGGAAAGGCAGTATGCAGAATTTCTTTTGTGTATGTATGTGCACGTATGTGTACATTCTGGCTATTTTTATCTTTGGTACATGAGAAGTGAGAGCCATCTAGACTTGAGGCCAACATACATTTGTATCTGCTAATGTATTTCACAAGGAAAGAAACTTACACAATCACTGTGTTAGCTTTGTCTTAGTAGGTGAGTGCATAAGCGAGTTCAAACCAAACCTGGTGATTTAAGTCTATGATACATTAAGTTCTAGAAGTTCTGTGAGAATATGTGACCAGGCAGAGAGTACATATTAGTGTTACTGACAAATGGAAAACCAGCAGTGAGGGCTACTAAGCAGACTTTAAACAGAGAGTGCCTTGGGAAACCAGGCACATAAAAATGTGCTGCTCATGGAACTGCCTTTACACCTTTTTACTGAAGGAATTACTCCAAAGAAAGAGGCAAAAAAGGGGATTGCAAGTAAGAAAAAGCAGAAGGAACCCTGAATCTTGTTTATTCACATGTAAAAGGAGGGAAGAAATAGTTAATATTTTGACAGTCTGCCCTGTTCAAGCCTGCATGATTAAAACAAAAACTGGAGGATAAATGAAATGTGTTGCTCGTAGCTCAGTTTAACACAGACTTATGCTAGATAAGAGCATGAAAGAAAAATATATGTGTCCTAATGATAATGTTGGAAGATCCCAGGAATATCTGCAGTAATTAAAACTCTGAAATATATTTGAAAATCAAACACGTGTCTTTTGAAATCTTATGATTTGGAAGGGCAGTTCCACCACGGTGTCCATATCAACAAACATGCTGGAACTTTCCACCTTCTTCTCTACCTGGGACTATATTTAGCCTTGAGTGTGTTAGTCTTTGATCCTGAATCTCTTATTTTGCTGACAATTTTTACAGCATATTGTGAAGTCTGGCTGGCTTTCTGGACTTCAGAAGAAAGTATTGAAAACAAATATAAAGATCACCCAGAGAAAAAAAGTGAAACTGCATGATCAAATCTGAAGCTTATGAGTAATTAGGATAGCCAGGCATCATGGTGGATAAAATCAAAATTGCAATAGCAAACGTTTATTGAGAACCAAGAAAAGACAGTCTTTATAAGAAGCTACCGCTGGATCATTTGCATACTGTAAATACATAGTGTATATGAATTTGGTGAGACATTTAAACAGGTTAAAAAAAAAGTCTAGGACTTTAGTAAATTAAATAGAATTTAAAAATCCATTTTAACTGATCTGAGACATGTAGTGGGCTTTTAGGTAACAAATTAAGATATTGTCTTTCATAAAACGTATGAATTATGGTTTTGTTTGGTCTAGAGATAGAAACTTTAAAAGAGAGATCACAGGTCAAGTAGAGAAATGAAACAGGAACTATAAAACATTAGTCATAAGAAGGATTGGTCATCTCTCTTTCTTTAATTTTTTGTGTCTGCCTTTACGTACTATATATCTCAGTCTTCACTCGTGCCCAGATTGAAGAGCTGGAAGGTACTATTTACTGTTAATGTGTTTCTGTGATGCATGGGCCAATGCTACTGACCAAAGGATTTATCTAACAAGAAGATCAAAAGACTGACACACAGAAAACAAACAATAGCTTTTACTTGAAAAATTGATTTTGCCTTAGTCCCTGCAACAACCTAGGGCTGCTTCTGTCTGGATTTATGCTCTAAAACTCTGGAGACCCTAATTCCTCAGATAGTGTCACCTGATTATAGCTTCCTTGTCTCTAAATAGATAGTACTTTTAACAGACTCAGAGACTGGGTTTCACAGTGCTTTTCATTTATAAAATTACCTATTTTGCAGTTACTGAATTGTAATCTTTCTACACAGTTTACAAGTGACGTCTTGGGCATTAGGTTGCACTGTTTAAAAAAGTTTAGCTATTCCAAGTTTAGTTATTTATGGGACCCCTCCCCAAATGTTCACTAGTTTCTATTTAGTAAAGCACACTCAAGACCCCTTGAAAGCTGGTTCACACACTTGATTGCATAAAATGGTAAAGATACTGCTGTAGAAATAATTTGTGCATGTTTATATGTGCCATGTTTATGTGAAAGATATTTCAGCTATGTTGTTTGAGAACTGTTTTGATTGGGGTTTTTTGCAGTTTGAAGTTTCTAGAATGACAAAAGCGGGGAGGTGCTCATATAACATAGTTTAACTTAATCTTCTTTACTGTTCTGCTGTAGGGGTGATGGTCTTCTGAAAAGTCAGGTCTAATAGAAATGAGTCTTTTGTACTTTTTAAATGCAACCTGATTATTTCTTTAAGTGTTATAATGTTGGATGATTATTTATTAATAGCATTACTATTATTATTATTATTATTATCATCATCACTGATAATTTTCATTCAGTTTTGCAGTATCCTCCAGGAGTCCCCACTCAGGATCTGAAATCCAATTTGTGAGTCCTGTACAAACACAAAATGAAAACACAGGTCCTCCCCCAAATAGTTCTCAGAGAGGGAAATTAGGCAAACCAGGGGGATGTATAGGCACGTTCCTTTAAAGTGATTTCACATAACAGTAACTTTATTAAGACTAACTCAGGACTGCAAAAAATTCAATATGCTTTCTTTCCCTCTCGTGTTTTTGGCTTGGCTTTTGCTGGCAGTCTTTTCTTCAGTTTATAGTCTGCTTCCCTGGGCTATATTCCCTCAGCAGTTTCCAGTAAAAAAAAATTCCAATGTGCAGAATATTTCTGCATAAATCTTTCAGGTCCTCTGCATAACTGCCCGAGTTTCTAAGACAGAGCTTAGCGAAGTCTTACCTACTGAAAAGTGTATATATTGGATGAAGTTTGCCAACAAGTTTCTCCAGTGTGGATTGTAGTCCAATTAGTATGAAGACAAGAAAAACTGTTACATGTAGAATAGGTTCTACTTCCTGGGATAACTGTTCAGTGAAAAAAAAAAAAAAAAAAAAGCACTGATATGTGAGAAACACTCTCAGTGAACACCCTTAATCCCTTTTTTTTTTTCTTATTTGATTTGGTTGCCTGCTGATTTCTGTCGAGTTAACAGGAAAGGAATATGGTTTATTCACATTAAGTAAGGTCATAATGGCTTTGTGATTTTAATTCAACTCAGTATGAAAAAGAAAAAAAACAACTCAGCAATTTCTTTACTAATTTCCATACCCACCCACTGCCAATAGATAGTGAATTTATCAACCAATGGGTTTGAAACAATTTTTATAGGTGCTCTTTCAGCCTGTCTTCCTTCTTACCTCTTTCTTTTTTGCTCATTTTCCTTGCTGACATTTCTGATTTTAGTTTCATTCCCATTGACAGCATTTTTAATATGTGCTACTTGAGGATCCTACTATTCAGGTTCATTTCCACAATCATAATCAACATAATCTCTCTCTCCACCGCTTCCCCCCCAGCAAGTGCTCCTTCCATTCAGTTCCTAGACTCCATTCTGTAGTCTGGGTTGAAAAATGGAGAAAGAGCCTAGCTAATGTTTAAATAGTAATTCAGCAGTACTTAACCCGCTGAATTGTACACATATTACCACTGCATCTATAATATCTTCCACATGATTACCCAAGAGAAATACAAGGTCTCCTCACTGAAGTTCAGATCCAAGCAGACACATTACTAAGTTGAAAGCAAGCAAGAGTTTCCCAGAAAATAATGAAGACTGTGTTAGGATAATGTCTCCTTTGATACTTACCTGCCCATCAGACAGACAACTTTAAGTCATCACAGTTGCTCATTAGGCTATATATAACTTCAGGGCAGTGACTCCCTTCCCTCAGCTCATATCTTCCTGTAATGTTGTTTTGTGTCTGTTATGCCTGGCATGAACAGATTATGGGTAACCATGTTCGCCCAGAGTAGAGCTGGGAATTCAGTGTTTCCCTGCTCTACAGTAGCCAGTTCTGCCATTAGATTCCATCTGGTCTCTGCTTTCCAGTATAAAGAATTTCTGGAAACAGCATAATGTTAGATCAGTGGAAAATTTGCTGCTTTTAATACTTGCTGGGTTACTATAGGTGATTTAGAGGACTCTCCATGTGTTATTATGAAGCAGTTCTGCAGCTGGTCTCCACACCAAGAAAAAGAAAAAGCATATGCTGTCTCTTCCAGACATTCGGCTTTAGACCACAGGATTGAAAACAGAGTGGACTAATCAGCGATGAAGAGATGATGGCTAAAAGAAGCTGAAACCCCGAAAACTGTGCATATATATATGCACTGTCTTCTATAAAGTAAAACCAAGAAAATAGCTAAAATAATACTCAGGAATGTTTAAAGAAGTCATGCTTCTCTTTCCAGTTTCTTCTTTACAAACTTTGCAGAGAGGAAGAAAGGGAGAAGAAAACCAAGAGACACACAAGATACAATAAAGAGTCTAGATTGTAATACATTTGGTCAGGCAGCCAGCCAACCAGCATCGTATCTGTTGGCAGAAAAGAGAGGTTTCTTTTTTCACAGTATTAAGAGAGGAATCTAAGTCACCTCCAATACCTCCAGTTGCCTACTGCACTCGGTCATCTGGCGCATACAAGCTAGTTTACCTGCAGTCACTGTTGTTGTCATAATTTGTTTCAGTTCATTGCCATGATGTAAACATGAATAAGATCCATGGCATTCATAAAAGTTACTAATGAAAACGAGTGGGATCCAGTGTACTTATCTTAAGTGAAATAATGTATATATTAGGCATCAGACTGTTAGGAAGCATGGGAAATAATAGAGCCAAATATGAAGCTCTGAGTAGCTCAAAGAGATTCAGTACACTTAAGTTAGAAATTTGCTTCTCACTCCTGAGTTGGGTTGAACTTGTTTTGGATCTTCTCTTCCCTCTTTTCTATTCAATAATTTGCCTCCTTCTTCCTTTTAGTACGATATCCCCCCAGTATTGTGAAAGAGTGTAGGCTGAACAGCTGAGGGCACCTTTAAATCTTGGCATAAGCCAAAGCTGAAAGTCATTGCAGATTTTGCTCTGGGCTTCAGGCATGGAGCTGGTGATTGCCAAAGTCACTCATGAAATCCGAAACCTGGTTTGAGAGCAAGGGAGTGGTTCTGCCATGCCAAAACACAGGACGGAGGGAATGCATGGTCGCAGCTGTTTCTTCCTCATCATTTTTGTGGGGAGGGAGGGAGGGGGAGTGAGGAATGAATGAATAAAAAAGGATAGGACAGATAAACCAGCTCTAGGAGCTTCCTTCCTTTTTTTTTATTCACCCTTGAGAAAGAAAGCCAAAAGATGTTATTTTACCACCCCAGCTGTGAACAGCAGCCCTGCTACAGGAGACAATGTGGAAAGGACTAGTCCAAGCTACTGTGTCTTTTCCTCTACCAGTTCCCATTCCTCCACTGGTTTTCCTTCCTCCATTGGTTTTCCTTCCCAAGTCCACTCCTCTAAGTGCTGCATTTGGCATCAGAAATAGAATAAATTCAATTCCCTGGGGCAAGAGGCAATGATCAGTAGTACACTCTAACCTTGTCAGCCTGTATGCAAACATTAGGAAACATAAGTCTGCTTATCTCTCTTCCAAGTAAAAGCAACCAAAGGATATAGGGCAGTCCTTTTTCAAAGGTTTGCAAGAGCAGCTTCCTATTCTAGAAGTACCTGCTACCCTACTCCTCCCCTGGGACTTAAACACCCATATGAATTTACTGAAGCTCCTTGAAGGAGGAGATAGGAGGATGCATTTTACGGTGAAATTCAGGCTGTTGCTTTTATGACAGGGTTCATGGAACAGAAGGCAAGAAGGAAGAAGCCTGAATCTCACTGGAGAGCTAGAATGTCAAATTGTATGACTGAGAATGTGAAAGTTTCTCATACTGGATAAACAACTCAGACTATGCTGGAAGAAGGAAGTAGCTGACCGAAGGCTGCTAGATGTTCTATCAAATGGATTTCCCACCTCTCAGCATCAAATGCCATACTTTGTATTAAAAGAATTCAGTGATTTCTTTTTCCTGTATTTCTTATATTCTTAAGGTTTACTTGTTATTTGAGAATGAAATGCAGGAAATCCCTTTCCTCCCTAGCTCCTCGCAGTTTACACCGACAGCTTTGATCTACTTCCTGGGAACTGGCTGTAAGTAGGCTGTGATACAGAAAGGTTGGAAATGGAGGTGGGAATTAAAGGCATAAAATTGCCAAAAATTTCTACTAAAACATCTACTTTGGTGGCAGCAGCAGTCAAAAAACTCTGAGAAAGGTGGCATACAGTATCACTGATTTTATATTTTATAATGTGAAAATCCTACAGCAGTCCCAGCCACATATTCTATATACATCCTGTATACTCCACTTTTAATCTCATGACTCATTACTGGACTACGCAGACCATGTAGTTTGAATAGTACTGCCAGGTAGCATCTACCTAGAGGCTGATGTTTAGTGCCTCTTCCTGAGGTACAGGAACATTTGTTTTAAAACTACTCAGGGTGACAAGGGCCTATAAATGAACTCTTTCACTTGATTGCTTGCTCATATCACTAGATTATTACACACACATACAAAACAAGTAATATCTTTCCCCAGCATGACTAACTTTTCAAGCTTCTGTGAAGATTTGGAAGTACTTTATACGGATCTGTGTCTGGATTATAGTGCATTTCTAGCCCGGAAATAAGTTCCTGTTTCAAAACAGGTGATATTTGATATGAATGGCTATCCAAGGAGCATTCAGACATACTATATTTTGGCATTTATCCTTCCAAGTAATGAGAAAAAGCAGGTGGATTGGACCATTACCTAGGGTCCAAATTCATAATCTGGCAGGCCTTATGAGGACTGCATGTTACATACCAAACATTGCTTAAGATTTGAGATATTTGAGATTTTTCCATATCTACGAATCAGAGGGGAATTTTTCCTCTTGATTAAGGTTTTCTTTTCCATTTCTTTTCCATCCAGTAACAAATATTGCTTAAGATTTGAGATATTTGAGATTTTTCCATATCTATGAAACAGAGGGTAATTTTTCCTCTTAAGGTTTTCTTTTCCATTATTAATCTATAATTTTCATGAGTGTTTTCATATGTGTGTATTAATTTTATGTAATAGACTTAGAAGTGAATCAGATCTTATCCAAGCTATGTTGCAGCAAAGGTTATGAAGATTGAGAAGCAATGCAAATAGCCTAAGTACTCCGATCACTACTTAATTTTACGGAGGCAATCTGAGACACTTTATTAATCAATGGAAGCACATACTACAGAAAGAAAATGACAGTGCTGTATGCAATAATGCTTGGCTTTTGGTATGGTGGTTTTGTAGTAACACTATTTTAACTAGATTAGTAACATCACTGTCTTTGATTATTTTCTTATTACACTATTTTTTATCCTCCTTAATCATTTACAAAATAAAAACAAAAAAAAAAATTCACAATGGAAATCTTTGTTGCTAAAGATAAGGAAGCCATTTAAATGCATATTGGGAGATATTAGATAATGAGCTTCTGAGTTAATATGATGTATCCCACTCAGTACCACTACTAGTCTCTGATGGCTATGATCAAAACCATAAAAGAGGTTGTGTGAAAGGCTGTATGGTGAGTGAATTGTACTTATCAAGGCGATGTTGGATGCCTTGAGTGAAGTATTCGTTCAAAGCCCCAGTCTCAGTCACCATCTCCTACAGGACAAAACACTTTGACAGTAGCTGATTCCCTGAAATCTCTAAAGAACTGTCGTTCACATTAATTATGGTGTTTGCAGCTTGATATATCAATCATCCGTGTTACCACCCATTTCTTAGGCAAGACTTACTGAGAAAGACTTTTCTAGTGAAGAAAGGTCATTGCTTTTCTTCATTTCAGGGTTTGTAATCTCCTGCCTTTCATAATGCTAAAATAATTGCTCCCACCAGGATATTGCCCAGCTGCGTTCAGTTTATAATTTGTAATATTTTATTTTTGTGAGTCAACTAGTGGTATATTTTTATGTCATTTTCCCAAGCGGATAATGATCCAAACCTATGTATTTATTTAGAGGACTGGATCAAAATTCAACTGCAAAAATGTTCAGAAAACACATTATGTTTTCCTAGCTTTTTAAAAATATATTTCTGTTACTTCTGTTAGTCTTAATGCTTACAGTCTCTCAGATTTTCTGTCTCTTTGTTCATTAACCAGGGAGGAAAAAATGTTCCTTTCCAGCATGTACTAAGAATTTTAAAGATGGAAAGGTCAAGATGCTGATTTCCATTGTCTCTAAGTCGTGGAGATAGAGAGGTGAAGCTGAAGCAGCTTTAGAGGTTATAACAAAACAGGACTATGGAATATGTCATGAGAAGGGCACAGGAAAGACTGAGGCTTTTCTGGTCTCAGATGCTAACTGTTTGTATTTTCTCTTTTAATTTACTTAGTCCCAGTTCTGACAAATGGATGTTCTTTAACCTAAAGGAGTGAGAGAATTGTAGCACAGCTGTTAAATAACAAAGAATTAATAAATTTTACTCTATTCACACAATGGATTGAGGCTAGAGATGTCAAACGCATATGAAAACTATTCATGTAACACATGACTGTTGTCACTAAAAAAAGTAGTTGCAACTCTTAATCTTAAAAATTAGTAGTTGGGAGAGATGGGTGAGTAAGTCACTGATTTCTGTGATGGGGCTGGCTAACTAGGAGACTATCCTGCGAAGGGATTTTATTTGCCAAGGTGGTACTCTACAGTAAACAGACGACAACGTCAGTTCTCTGCCAATGGGCTTTCATTTACCACAGAAGAGTTCACTCCCTGCAGGATGAGACACATGCATTTAAATCTTAGAAAGCTTTCTACTCATGTCATGTCTTCAAATTTCCCATCACATCTTAGAGCCAGGAAATATCATAATGTTTCTAAAGGGATCCAAGCTGTCTTGGCTCTCTAATTGACATTTACCAGTAATGAAGTCTTTTAGCTTGACTTGGATCCTTCTCCTAGTCTAGCATATTAAGTCAAACAGACATAAAAATTATGAGTCGCAGTCTCACAGGTGGTATTAGCAGGCATTATGCTTCCTGCCAGTTCAATACCCCAAGGATGAGGCCTTCTCCAGCTCTAGCAGTACTAAGAAGCATCTGTAAGAGAGCACATGAAAAGGCTCAGTATTTTAAAACTAGACCAAGCTGCACCAGAAAAAGCTTTATATTTAAACTAGAAAAATAGTATCTTCATCAATGGCCAGATTATCTCATGAGTTGAAAGATGCAGTTCAGATTTCTCTTTCAAAAGCAGATAAAAGCTAAAATACCATTACCTTACAAATGTCAGAAAGTGTTAGGAAAGGGAGTAACTGTTTTGGTTTTTAATTAAAAACTGGGATACTTCCAATAGCACATATGAATCATTTAAAGAAAACTCAGATTTCAAAACCCTAGCAATATTATACAGACCTACCCCAGCAACTAGTACAGCCTTGTCACACCTCTACAGCTTCCCTGTCCTATCTAGTTAACATTAGTTGGTATTTGGTAGTATTTGGTTAGCCCCACTTGGTGATTGGTAGCTGTAGATCCGGGAGAAATAGCAATAAATATCCACTTGTGGCCTTACAAGTCAGATGATAGTTGTTTGCCACTTCCGCTTTCACTGAAGGATTATAAAGGTACCTGAACTATACCCTGCATATACAGAAAATGAGAGGTTTAGAGTGAACGAGGAAAGTCGTGTCTGAATTAAACACTCATGGTGGAATTCAAGTATATTATAGCTTATATTAAAACAATGAGTTCATTGTCACTGAACACAAGTAAGAATAGCTTTATTCAAAGATTTTTGTGAGGGTTTGTGCTCTCTCTTCTCACATATATAAATTATTTAATAGGAAATTGAGATAGATTTAATATTGTCAGACCCATACAAGGATTCTAGGGACATTCATAACCTAGCAATTATTTTGTAGCTGGGTCTCATTTATCACATCTAGTTGCACAAGCCTGAGCCCTAACCATCAATGGTAGATAATGCTTTCATGCAGCAAAATTCATTAACATTTCTATCTTTGCTAAATAAATAGACCACTTTTTCTTCTTCAAAGCCTTTTATAGGTTTATATTTATCATGTGTCCTCTGCATATGCTGAATTTTGACAGATCACAAAAGTCCCCAGGACGGATTTCATCCATCTTATTAGCTTTGCATTTTGTGAAGTTTTCTATCTAGCAGACCTCAGAGGACAGCTTAAGAAATAAAGTAGTTAGGACTAGAGATTTACAGTTTGGAAGCAGTAAGGTAAAGATGATGAGAGCTTAATCTATTTTAATAACACACTGGTTGTGATGATGGACTTCTGGGAATAGATAGATAGACCACCTCAGAGAAGCTGGCAGTGATGGAAAGACCCCATCATGTTAGTTTGGATGATGAGGTTATTCAACATGACACCCACAGGAGGGAGACCAGGCAAACCACCTCATCAGCAGAGGAGCTGCGAGTTGTGTTTTTATTTGCAACATCCATTGCAGTGTGATTGACAACCAGGCATAATATCAAGTGACATCCCTGGGAGAACACTAGCACCAATTACCAACTATCAGTTGAATTCACTGACTATAGGTGGCTTCACAAAGTAAGCTCAGCGAGGAAGGGTGTCCAGTTTATATCCATTTACAGATGTAAGAAGGAAACTCGTTAACACACTTCATTAAAATTCATTTCTTGATGATAGTATTTAACACAGATACCTACCAAATGGCAAGTATAGAAATAATGTTTTGTACTGATCTTAACAGATTATCAAAATTCTGAAGTAAACAAATAATTTATTGCACCCTGTAAACAAAATCACTCATTAAAGAAGAAACACTCCACCTTTCCTTGTTCTTTTTCAGGTCTTAAAACTCATTCACTTGTAAAGGGGCACAGCAGATGCTCTGTCTGCTATGTTGAACTCGCTGTGACCATGTGTATCGCTATAATATAGGTGCAATTTTTGTGTATATCAGATGGGTTGTACTCTTGTCATCTGGCAGTATGAGAAGCTCTCTTGACATACACACTGTCTTGGATAAAAAGGTATTCTTATGGCCAAAAGCATGGAAGTGAGACTTTAAAGCATAAACAAAATATTCTAATATTAATCTTGCTGATGCAGGTACTTATAGCTTTGACTCCTACACCTATTACACAGTTAAGGACTAGTCTCTTGTAGCAAGATCTGAATGATGTACAGTAGTGCCTTGGGGTAAGACAAACTTTTGAAAGTGAGTGAAACATATGTGTCACCCAGATCAATCCATCATCACCAAAAAAAAAGACTACAGAGAAAAAAAAGCACTCAACCTGTAGAAATTCAGAATGTGTGAACACAGCTTTAAGGGACTCCTAGGAATAACATGATTGTTTATTAAATGTATAGAACAACATGCTTTGCCCCCACCTTCCTTCAGTGGATATCTGTTTGTGGTATAACATCTTCACCTGTCACCCACCAAGGCAGCAGATTTCTCTTCTTTTCCAGTTAGGTTTGGACACACCACCAAAAAAAAACCCCTAGAATTTCTCCCATAGAATTTGGAATTCATCTCAGTCCTAACGTGGTAAAACTGAAGTTACTTTCTTCTTAAGTGAATCACTCTTTCTTCTAGTAATTCTTCTGGTCACCAAGCTCTTACCTACAGCTCAAAACCTTCACCTGCTCTTCTCTCTTCTATATAACCTTGTCTGTTCTTGTTATTAAGAAATACTGCAAAACTTCTCATTTTCTCCAGAAATCATCAATTACTCCATTAGCATTGACAAAACTTGTCACATCTTCTCTCAACAGCCTAATCTACATCTTTTTTGATCTGAGAGCAGGAATTGTATATAGCTTGCTTGTGAAATAAACAGATGGAAGTTGTGTAAGCTATTTGACTTTTGACTATTGTGAAGAAGTGGTATTACCTTCACTTTCTTGTGTAAGTCACTCTCCAGTTAGACAATGACTTTGGATTCTTAACAGGTTTAGGCAATTTAATAGTTTAGGCAATTTCCTCATCCAAGAACAAAAACAGAGGTCTGACATTAACATTTGACCACATAAAACACATCACCTTTCTGTGATGTGATTTTTAAAAAAGATAACACAGATTGAGTCAGCCCTTCATCAGAAATGAATACTTGTAAGGAAAGTGTATTCTGACTGGCAAGGAAATACAAATGTGTAAATTTCACTTTTGTTATGGAAACAGAAACACTGTCTACCATGCCTAGGTCTAGAAGTCATAAAGACATTTGGATCCAGTTAAGGTATACTCATTGCTATATTGATGCAATTGCCTACCTTTATGTAGGTGTGGAAATGGGTTATAAACAGTTGACAGGTATGAACACGCCAACTTAAATCATGTTTGTGAGCTTCCATATGCATGCCCCCAATCTTACAATTTGAGGATTTTATAAACAAAACCTGCAGATACAAGAAGCTAATTTTTAAGTAATTTCTCCAATTACTACTTTTTTTTTTTCTTTTTTTTTTTTGGAGGGGGTTCCGGGGGCATGGAAGCTTATGGCAGGAGTTCTCATGCAGATATAGGGGTATACTTGAGCTGATATCTCCAAAGTGCCAAGCTTTCTAATATTATTCATAATATCATGATAATATTGTTAAAAGTTAATTAATACCGTTAAAAAGTTAATTGAATATATATGTATTTATGTATGGAATGTTTGGGAATGTTGGTTTTAATCATAAATGACTGAGTTTGGTTTTGTCTTTTCATGTAGTTTTCCACTTCTAAGAATGCATCCTTCCAAGATAATTTCTTCTGAGAAGTTAGGCTGACTTAGTTTGTATTTTTCTTTCATCAGTTATAATGCTTCCTGGAGCAGGTTTTCCCATGAGCTGGATCCAAAAAAACACACAAAAGATTCTGATGCTCAGATCCAGCCAAAACCCCATAAAGTAAATTTCATTCATAAACCTTTATGGAATGGGTCTGTTAACATAAGCAACTCATCTCCACTGCACCAGTCAATAGTAAAGCACTCTTCCTGAGCTCCTGCTCTGATTGAATTACATTTTAGCAAACCTTAAACTGGAATGAGCTCTTATTATGAAGTGAGTAAAGAGCACTATTATTTTTCTCTACATTGCTAATGGGCATATATTCTTACATTGTCAGCTGTTACTCCTGACAATGACAACAGATGAAAAAAACAGACATTTGCTAGATATGGCAAAACTACAGCACACCATAAATTTTAATAGCTTTATTCATTTCAGATCTGGAATGTGACAAAATGACTCATGCTGGAGAACAGACTTCCTGGATCACAATGCGAGGTAGGAAATGAAATTAGAAATGGTTAACAGAAAGCATTTCAGCTCAGCATCTCACGCCCACTCTTGAAACATTTGTCCAAAATGTGTCCCTCTCTTGAGGTTTGAAAGAACTTGTATATTTTTTTCATATTGTCTCTCACTTTCTTAACTCCTCATTTTTATCTGGTGTTGAAGGTCTGAATTACCCCTTCTGTTTCTCATGATAGTGGTTTTAGACTGAATGGAAATGAAACCAATAGAAATCTTCCCTAAAGGTTTGCTCTTGTGGAATTTCCTTCCCACGTTTCGATCCAATAAGATCCTAGCTTGGGAAATGCTGCTCTGAAAAGAAGAAATATGAATGCTAAACAGACACAAAGTAAGTGTGTTTTGGCGTGGAAATAGATTGATCATCTCTGCTTGAATCTGCTAGTGTTATCTTCTCATCTAATGGACTAAATTATACCCTTATTTTGTTATACGTCATTATATACTTCTATTTATACTGATGGTATGGAATAAAATACAACTATACATTTATATAAATGAATAACAAACTAAATTAACATTTTTAATATTATCGAAAAGTTTTTGTACTCTTGTCATATGAATCTTTTAACAATGGATTTTGAAAGATAAAACTTCTCCATGGAATGAAAAATGTGAGTTTTCCTCTTTCTTACTCGTAACTCAACTATTTTTTTGAATGTGAAAGATGCTTCACTGAAATCTGTTCACATGACAAGGTTTAGCTTTCATGTTTCTTTTCTTTTCATCACTGCCATTATTTAAGTATCTTATAATACGTTAATATTCAAAAACAGGTAACATGACTTTGGTTAAACTTTTAATTTCCAAAGGGTCATTCTCTCATCACACATGAAGCATGGAAAATTCCTTTGAAGTATTTTTAGGAGAAGGTTTGGCCACAGAGTTAATTATAGGAAAATGCATTGTTATAGGAGGGATTTATAACTAATCTCGAAAGACTGAATCATTACTCTATTCATAGGGCATGTTTCTCAATAAAAGCATGAGAAAAAATTTTTCAAAGGCAAGCAACTATATCTTTCTCATAAGACACAGACAACTATAAGGAATATAGCAGAGGAGAGTAAGTACCATACCAGACAGACAGGTGACAAACACAATACAGAGTCCAGTTTGGCAGTGGAAACCATTAGGGGAGTTTTTCCTGAACAAGGACAGCAGACAATCAAAATGAGATATCTCCAAGAGCTAAAAAAGCAGCGTTCAATGAATGAGACTGACCTATTATTGAGAAGTAGAAACAGTGTCTGTATTTTTAGTCCACATACAAGCAGGAAGTGTGGCTGGATTTTTTCCAGAAATGTTTTATTGCTTACCCCAGTGCTTTATGAGACAAAAAGGATGTAGTACAATGAGGCAGAATTGAAAACTTATGTATTTCCTTGTTTTTTATGAGTTATATGTTTAAACATCTAGTGCCCCTCAAAAATTTGTGGAGGTAATTCTGGGTTACCCTGGGATATTGGAATTCCCACAAAATGGCTACCACTGACCCAGGCCATGACACACTTGTCTCACAAAAGGCTGTGATGTCACACTGGTGACTTTATAGAAAAGAACTTCCACTACCACTTGCTTGATTCTGCCTATGTTGAGTTAGAATAGACTCAGAATGGTAGATCCTGATATGGACAAGCACATTACATCAGCACAGTGCAAAAGTTACGTATGCTATAGCAGTTTTTCATGTCACTACCACAAAGCAGTGAAGTTGAAGATTTTATAGACCTTCCAATAAGCAGTGTGTCACACATGAATGTATGTGCTCCCACAAAAAGCAGTGAGAAGGATTTTAAATTGTCAATTCTACTTGCTCAGAAAACAAAGAGAAAATGTATTCTGTAACAACTGATCTCTGATTTATTTGAATAGGATTATTTTGAAGGATGTCAGCTTAATTTCTTAGGTAAAAGAAAGATACTTTGGATTTATCAATATGAAGGTTCTTTAATATTAAAGTTTACCAACACGAAGAGCTGAAGGAAGCCATTTGGGCATAGAGACATACACGATATCATATATATAAAAGAGGAATGACACCACAGACTGTAGCATTTTTTTCCATTGAATAAAACTTTGTTAACTTGGATTAGAATATGACTCGTGTAGTGTCAAGGACAGATAAGAAAGTAGAGCTTATAAAAATAAAGATAAGGAGAAAGCAAAATAATATATACATATTCATGGTTCATCATAATTAGAAGCAGTTTTAAATCTTATTTTTATTGACTGAGACAGGATTTAAGACCATTGCTGTTTTCTTTTTTTAGTCAAATTTGGGATTAGCTTGGTGATAATCAGACTTGGTATGGTGGTATGCTATATAATAGTGTGTCAGTGGTAACCATTAACAGCTCTACGATTAACAGTTGTATATCACTGTCTGTCAGAAGTATATATTAAGAGTGGGAATCACCTTACTTTAGATTTTTGAAATTTAGGTGTCTAGGTTAGTCAGTCTTTCAGGCTCCTGTAGTCAATGGGCACTTTCAGAGCGTGATTCATCCCTTACTAATATAGATGCCTCTTTCCCGCCTAAGACCTATACTTTTCCTTCCAAGAAACAAAAACCAACCATGTGTCCTCTGCTTCCAATTCTAACTAATAAATGTAGTTGAAATTTCAAACATCAGTTACTGCAAGAAACTGCTTCACACAGTCTATAGACTGAAAAGTATTCATGTACATTATCTGGCAAATAATATGGAATAGCAAAGGAGTTGGGGAGGTTTGTCAGCAGTTCGTTAACCAGTTGCAAACAGAAGACTATTTGTTGAGCCATATATGAAACTATACTGCTATATCATGTTAAAAAATGACTGTCATTGATCATTGCATAAAATAAAGCTGCAGCTTGTGCTTTCTTATCTCTGTGACAGCGGTTTTAATTGGGGTTTGGAGGGGGTAGTGGCTGCTTGCCAGTGCTATATGCAATCATCCAGCTGTTCAGACAGTTAAAGACCTTAAGATATAATAGCAAAGGAGCTGGCAGACACTCAGTCTGCCTGCTGGAGACCAGTGAGCATCCTAGCAAGCTATTTAAGACTTTATCAACAGTCAGAGAAAAAAAAGGAAGAAGCACTGTGTAATTGATTAGCTAGAAACGCACAAGTTTATACAGATTAAGGTGCTCCACTATGCATGCCATTGTTTTCATCTAACAACACCTTCTACTTTTTAATTTGATTAAATTATTAAAAAGTGTGAAACTATAAATATCTATTTGATATTGATAGCACAGGATGCTGACAACTGAATTTAATATGAAGAAGCGATTATTACCTAAACTAGCACTGGACTATCAAGCTTCCAGATTGAAAGTCTTGGCCCTTCACACGTGGAACTTGGTGCTCTGGCTCCTGAGAAATTGTTCTTCCATCAAAAGGGTAAATTGAAGGATCAGTTTGCTGCAAAAAGAAACCATTTAAGGAATGTATTATGAAGATGTATAGTTACATCAAGATTAGGAAAAAAAACATCAAAACAATACCAAATCATATCTGTATTTGTTCCCATCTCTGCAGCTCATCTACAATGGAAGAAACTATGTTCACTTTTAAGTAGCAGAAAAACTACCTCAGAAATATGCTTATAGTGGAACAGGGTGGGTTTTTTTATTATCTATTGATCATATTTTGACCTCAGTTGCTCACTGGCACTATCATTAATTTCAGCGGGCTACAACAGTGCAAAGAAAGGTTGAACTGTACCTTGTATTGTTCTGTGGCTAATGGCATATAACTATCACTGTAGAAGATCTTATTTTATTTAGCTTTTTTTTTAATATACTGAAAGAGAAGTAATAGGTTTGCTTTTGTAAGGTCAGCAAGAAACAGAGTGACCGTAGTTTTAGTAGTAAATCGTCACATATTAAATCATATAAAAGAGTTATTTTATGTTCATTTATACATTTTAGATTTATTGGGTAGCTTTTTAATGTTTTGTATTAGGCTCATACCTAAGACCTTATGAACAGTCATAAGTCTGCTGTACTGTAAGAAAATGTGGAACAATTAATAACAAAGTATATCAAGATATTTCATCTCTGAGGTCTTTATCTTGTCATACCATCCACCACAACTAGGACTTCTTTCAGAGCCCTAGTAATTTCAACTCTGGCTTACTTGAGCATTACAGATCTGTTGCAGGGGAAGTGATTACTAATTTAGGCCTTCTTTCTAGCATCAAGCACACTGAACCCTGCGTTCTGATGAGCTGTCTGTGTTTACATCCTATAGAAAAAGGAAGTCAGCTAAAATTCTATGATAAAAATAAAAATGAAGATAGTTTAAAATGCGATATAATTGAGTTAACATGCCAGTTAGCTTAGCAGTTGTTTTTTGACTTACTGACAGAAAAGCTTTGAAAAATCTAATTCCTTCTCAGGTTGGAGCTTACCCCAGGAAGTAATTGTGAGAGAAATTTTAGTGATTCAACAGCACCACCTCCGCTTTAGCTGAGTTACTAATTGATAGTAATTGGAAACTGATTGGTACTAATCGGGAA
Source organism: Nyctibius grandis (assembly GCF_013368605.1). NCBI lineage: Eukaryota > Metazoa > Chordata > Aves > Nyctibiiformes > Nyctibiidae > Nyctibius > Nyctibius grandis. Next base: position 30,139,636 of record NC_090659.1, read on the forward strand.
ACTACCACCTATGCCTCTTCGAGCAATAACACAAATAATTCAGCAGTATCCCAAGTCTGCAAGCACATCATTATGCTGGGGTCCATGCTTCCTCCTGTTAACTCATTAGTAAGTAGGCTGCAAGGTCACACAATGGTAACATCATCCATCTTGTTTGCAAACAGTCAAACATCCTGTCAGTGCACAACAAATAACAAATAAATCATAATAACGGCCCATATCAGCCCCAAGAGATATATATAAGAAAACTTCTGTGACTTTTCTCCTACACATCTTGCATCCCATGAAAATGGAGATCCATGTGAGAGCAAGGATGTGTGATTTGATGGGGGTCTCAGAGCATTAAATCTCTTTTTTTCTTTGCTGAAAATTATTTTAATGTTATCTGGAAAAAGTAATATGGTTAAGGCCTGAATTATTTTTTTAATAGGTCCCATGTGACCAAGGCTTTAAATGTCCTTAACAATACAGCTCTATAAGAGCACTGATTAGAAAATAAATGCTGGTCCTGAGATGCCCTTGGGGGTCACTGGGGAAGGTCCCTGTTCCACTGCCAAGATGAGTTTAAGAGTGCTCTAATCCTCATGTGGACTACGAGGTCATCTATAAATGCAGATCCTAGAGTCCAGGATGGGAACCACTAGTTTAATGGGGAAAAAAATCAATACAAACAAACAAACAAAAATCCCACTAGTTCCAGAAAACCACAGAATTTTTTTTCTTGTACAATCTTTATCACACTTTATACAGAGGAATGATCTAGACCAGTATCATTTACCAGAAACTTTAAATCAAAAGCTTAAATTAAGCCTTAAATACTGGTGCTCTTCTAATCAAGAGAGAAATGGAAAGATGTGGATTTGTTGTATAAACATAGCAGTAAACTCTTTCCTTCCCTTTGGTAAGAAGTGCAGCACGGTTCGGCTCTTGATGTGCAGATGCTGACATGCTATACCTGAAATAAATAATGAATTTATGAATATGAAATCCTGTTTTCTTTAGATTCCTTGATCAAATAATAAATCTTCATTTCAGCAATCACCTCATTACCTAACCCAAAATATGCCAAGTGGCTTTGTTTCTTTATATTTTGAAGCAACCAAACATGATGATCTGAGGAAGAATTTACGGATATATAAAACCAGAGCAATGCACAGCAATGGTATTCTTCCTCAGGGTTCGGTAGTACAGGGCAAAACAGAATCTGTCTTGAAAACAGTGTTATATTAATACACTAAGATTTCAGAATGATAGTTGTAAGAGTCACATAGTGCTCTGTTAGGATGTGTTAGGATCCTAACACACAAAAAAGATATGGGTGGCCAATCTCTTCAGAATAGAAGAGGGGGACCCTAAGAAGGATCATTTGTTATTTGGGAGAAAAGCTTATAACAAATCATATCAGAAGCTTTTGTTTATGTAAAATGATACTCTTTATTCACAAGGGGAGGACAGAACTACAGCTGTATTTGGGAGAAAGATCGAACAAACCAACTGCAGAAAGTGCAGCAAAATTTACTCTGGACTGAGAAGCAGAAACTTGTATTACAAGTAGTGCCTTCTGTAGAGTAGGAGCTTGCTAGCAACGGCAGTCTGCGTAGGAGCTTTTTCCTTTCTGCGTCGTCTGAACTGGGAGCCTGACTCCCCCTCTGAAGAAACAGCAGGGAGTGGAATTTAGTCCATGGATATCTCCTACTATAACTCCACTCTGACAAGCCCTAAGCACAGGCTGGCTCTCTCTGGCTGGTTCACCTGGACTTGGTTTCTTTGTAGGTTTCACCTGTCACTCCAAGGTACCAATCTGAGAGCAGACATAGCCCAGTAGAGTGGGAGGAATCAAGTAAGTCTTGCACAAAGTGTATGAATTCATAGATGTAAGTCTAGAAATACAGAGGGTGTTTGTTTCTTCTCTTCAACAAATTTTTGTTACCATACTATTTTGTTCATGAAGACAAAGAGGGTATTTTGGCCAAATCCTAGTTTTACCATAAAAAACATTACCTCTTATCTATTTCTTTTTCAGTGTTTATTCTCTGGCACTGGAATAGTTACACAGTGCATCCTATAGCATCACTCTAAGACAATCCTTTTAGTTTTATTGTACTAGAGAAAGATTTCCTATTTACTAAAATGTAGACCTGACTTCTTCAAATAAAGCAGGTCTGAGATGGACCCTCATGTTTTTATCTGCGGCAGTCTTGTTCCTTCATAGTAAATGTCTTTTTTGAGCAGAAACTGCCAATCAGGACCAATTGTCTTTTAGTTTTACAACAGTGACAAATGATTTTTGGAAGCTATGACTCATTTTACCACAACCCAGTCAGGATTTTTCCAAGCTGTGCAATCAGCAGGATAAACCCAGCTGTGTCAAATCATACCCATCTGTTCGAAAATGTGTAAAAAACTACTCTGGACAGAACATATCAGAAGCATGAAGCCAATAAGTAAATAAATAAGTAAACAGATAAGTAAATAAATAAATAGATCTGAGCTCCCTTGACCAAAAGTTTTCTCACATTGAAAGACAAAATATTACGGACCACACCCATGGCTCTCAGTTCTATAAAGCAGCACAGAAGAGAATCAGTATACGTTTATTTTCTTTCTACTTTATATAGTGGATACAAGTGGCTTGTTTAACACTTTTATGAACACATTATATAGAATATAAACTACAATAGAGCATCGTCTATGATTCCAAAGGAAAAATCTTACAGAGCTGTGCCTGAAGTGCAACACAGGAAGAATTTATACACCAAGGTCCACGACAGCAATCTGCAGAAACTGCTTGGGTAGCAGAGGGCCAAGAGCTCTTCATTTTTCAGCTGTAAAACTTATTAAGTGCCTGAAGTTGTGCTCTGAGCACTTCCGGAGAGGTTAGCTGTGCAAAATGTCCTGGAAACTCTCCCTTGCCTAAGCCTGTAGAGACTAAGAAACTCGGCATCCCTGAAAATTGCTTGCATCCTGCTGTCTGTGCCACAATCTGTGCAGGATGTTCACAGTGACCCAGACATTGTTCAGAGAGGCTTTATGTAACGTGCTTTAGCAAGACTCACAGGGACTCCTTTGCAGCTGACAAAAGAAACACAATTCATATTTCTACTTCCCTACTTTTGAATCATAGAATCATAGAATGTTAGGGGTTGGAAGGGACCTCTGGAGATCATAGAGTCCAACCCTCCTGCCAGAGGAGGACCAATCTAGGGCAGGTTACACAGGAACGCATCCAGATGGGTCTTGAAAGTCTCCAGAGAAGGAGACTCCACAACCTCTCTGCGGAGCTTGTTCCAGTGCTCTGTAACCATTATGGTAAAGAAGTTCTTCCTCATGTTGAGGTTGAACTTCCTGTGCTTTAGCTTGCATCCATTGCCCCTTGTCCTATCACAGAGCACAAGTGAAAAGAGGTTGCACCTTTTCTCTTGACACCCAGCCCTCAAATAATTATACACATTAATCAGATCCCCTCTCAGTCTTCTCTTCTCCAGACTAAAAAGCCCCAGATCTCTCAACCTTTCCTCATAAGGCAGGTGTTCCAGTCCCTTAATCATCCTCGTAGCCCTCTGTTGGACTCTCTCCAGTAGATCTCTGTCGCTCTTGAATTGGGGAGCCCAGAACTGAACGCAATACTCCAGGTGAGGTCTCACCAGGGTAGAGTAGAGGGGGAGGAGGACCTCCCTCGATCTGCTGGACACACTCTTCTTAATGCACCCCAGGATACCATTGGCCTTCTTGGCCACAAGTGCACATTGCTGTCCCATGGATAACTTGTTGTCCACCAGGACTCCAAGGTCCTTCTCCACAGAGCTGCTCTCTAGCAGATCGCCTCCTAACCTGTACTGGTGCATTTTATTACTCCTTCCCAGGTGCAGGACTCTGCACTTATTCTTGTTGAACCTCATTAGGTTCCTCTTTGCCCAGCTCTCCAGTTTGTCCAAATCACGCTGAATGGCCGCACAGCCTTCAGGTGTATCAGCCAAACCTCCCATCTTCATATCATCAGCAAACTTGCTGAGAAGACACTCTGTCCCTTCATCAAGGTCGTTGATGAAGATGTTGAACAGGACTGGACCCAGCACTGATCCTTGGGGGACTCCACTAGTTACAGGTCTCCAGCTGGACTTGGCACCATTGATTACCACTCTTTGGGCTCTATTGTATAGCCAGTTCTTAATCGATCTCACCGTCTGTTCTTCTACCTCACAATTCCTGAGCTTGCTCACGAGGATGTTATGGGAAACTGTGTCAAACGCCTTGCTAAGGTCAAGGTAGACTACATCCACTGGTCTCCCCGCATCTACCCACTCAGTCACGACATCATAGAATGCTATCAGGTCAGTCAAGCATGATTTCCCCTTGGTAAATCCATGCTGACTACTCCTGATAACCTTCTTCTCTTCCATGTGCTTAGAGATGACCTCCCGAATGAGCCACTCCATCATTTTTCCAGGGATGGAGGTGAGGCTGACTGGTCTGTAGTTTGCTGGATCTTCCTTCTTGCCTTTTTTGAAGACTGGAGTGACATTGGCTTTCCTCCAGTCCTCAGGTGCCTCTGCTGTTTGCCACGATCTTGCAAAAATGATGGAGAGCGGCAGAGCAACAACATCAGCCAGTTCTCTCTACACTCTTGGGTGCATCTCATCGGGGCCCATGGACTTGTGTGTATTCAATTTCCGTAACTGATCACTAACCCAGTCTTCACTGACTAGTGGAGAGTCTTCCCTCCTCCAGGCTTCCTCTCCTACATCCAGGGCCTGAAGATCACAAGGGCTTGTCTTAGGATTAAAGACTGAAGCAAAGAAGGTATTCAGCAATTCTGCCTTCTCTGCATCCTTGGTTATCAGGGCTGCCGCCTCATTCAGCAGAGGGCCCACACTTTCCCTGTTCTTTTGCTACTGATATATTTGAAGAAGCCCTTTTTGTTCTCTTTTACTTCCTTTGCCAGTTTTAGTTCTAAGAGGGCTTTGGCCTTTCTTGTTACCTTCCTACACATCCTGACAACTTCCCTATAGTTCTCCCAAGTGACAAGACCCTTCTGCCACGAACTGTAAATTTCTTTCTTCCATGAGATTTCCTTCAGAAGCTCCTTGCTCTTCCATGCAGGTCTCATAGCATGTCTACCTGATTTTTTAGTCAAGGGAACGCATCTATCTTGGGCTTGGAGGAAGCAGTATTTAAAAATTGACCAACTTTCTTGGGCTCCTTTGCCCTCCAGAGTCTTAGCCCATGGGATTCCTGCAAGTAGATCTTTGAAGAGTACAAAGTTGGCCCTGCGGAAGTCCAGGGTTGTAATCCTACTTATTGCCCTACTTCTACCTTGTAAAATACTAAACTCCACCATGTCGTGATCACTGTTGCCAAGGCTGTTCCCAACCTTAATGTCCCCAACTAGTCCATCTTTATTCATTAATACAAGGTCCAGCAGTGCACCTCTTTTCATTGGTTCCTCCACTACCTGAATTAAGAAGTTATCATCGATGCACTGCAAGAGCCTTTTTGACTGAACATGTCTAGCTGTGTGGGCTTCCCAACAAATATCAGGGTGATTAAAGTCAGCCATGAGTACCAAGGAGTGTGTTCTAGAGGCTACCTCCAGTTGTCTGTAGAAGGCCTCATCAACATCTTCTTCTTGGTTTGGTGGTCTATAGTAGACTCCCACAATAGTTTCACTCCTCTTTGCATGTCCCTTAATTCTTATCCACAAGCTTTCAACCTGTTCTACCTCCTTCCCTGGGTAGAACTCAATACATTTCAGTTGCTCTCGCATATAAAGAGCGACACCACTGCCATGCCTTGTTGGTCCATCTTTCCTAAATAGTACATAGCCATCCATGACAACATTCCAGTCACGGGAGCTGTCCCACCATGTTTCAGTGATCCCAACTGTATCATAGTCATGCAATCTAAGGCAGATCTTCAACTCCTCCTGTTTATTTCCCATACTCCGTGCATTGGTATATAAGCACTTCAGAGAGGGAGTTAAGCCACCAGTTTTCACTCTTGCTATCTGACCATTCCTGGCCACTTCCTTGGTTACTAACTTATGAGTGAGCCCTGTGTTATTTTTGCCCCATGTACCACCATTATCCAGTAAATACTAATCTTTAATTTCAACTGTTAAATTATTATCTTTCATTCTTGTAATTCCCTTAGGTGCTCATATGCAGACTTTGATAAATAATTTTGGAAGTAAAATACTTCTTTCTTTCATGTAAACACTTAATAAATGTCTCTTTCCAATTTACATACTTCAATTTAATTTTGTTATTAATACTATGCATGTGTTATCCTCCCAAATGAATGAAGTCTCCATATAATGAGAATGGTATGAAGATGATCCAGTGCTGCTGACTGTTAATATTCAGTTCCAAGTTAACAGGACTATTATCAATTAGATTTGCTGACATGCTGGTGTGAGTTGCACTTGCCTAGGGGGTTCCCTCAAGCACTAGTTTTCTGAATGGCAGTAGACAATCTCACACCTCTCCTGTTGAAAGTCTGATTAATAAGAGCACCCATTATAATAACCTCTAAGATAATGAATAGACTGCCCTAGCTCCCAGCCCTGTCCTTATGTGATCAGTCAGACATGAGTGGCAAAAAAGTTACTTGGAGATGAAAATAAATGAACATATTGTAGCAGGTAATTAAAGAGAATGCTTTGATAGTCTGCTAATCCTGTTTAGCCTCTCCTGTTTTCCTTGCTTGCCAGCTACAGAATTATTGGAGCTTATTTATGCAAGACAAGGAAGCATTAACTTATGATGGGGTGTGTGTTCATCAGTTAGTATACAAACATGAAGAGTGCTGGGGCACAAGGCTTAGCCATCAGGAATTTATAACAAAAGATGCTCTGCAATTGCTCTCGTCTGCGTGTTCACTTGTGATGTGAGTTGAGAAGTTATTTCAGGAGTCATGAAACAGATTTAAATCTCATTATGTGCATGAACCAATTTTGGGTTATAACTATTTGTGAAACAATACAACTGCTCATATCTTGGACATTTTTTCAGCTATCCTTTTTAATCTGGGGCAACACCAAGTAAATCCTGATTTATTTTTTTTTTAATTACTGTAAAATGACCCTTTAAAATAGGCTCAGATATGGGGGCAGCATAGCCTAGTGATCAGGACATTAAGACAGGGAGTCAGGGGACAGATCCTATCTCCAGTGAGGGAGTGTGCATCAACTCTGGCTCAAGACATGCTAAACAGTTATGGGACTTTCATATCAAAGCTGACTTGTGCTAAACCACCACAGAGGAGACAAGGTATTTATGCACTTGGTCCTGCTGTTGGTCCTTTATTAAATCTAGCCCTTTATCTCTCAATACCTTTTATTTTTGTTCTATATAATAAGGATTGTACTTATTTCTTTTGAGAAATCTCATCTTGAGTGCTCCTGGTGAAAGAAGCTGTGTAAAAGCTGAGTGAATTAAAATCATTTCTTTCCATTTTTTTTCTGTGAAGAGAACATGATAGAAACTTTATGGGAAACATTTTGGAGGATCTGTCTCACAGGATAAAAGCAGGAAAAGCTAACATCATAGCAATGAGTTGCTGGAGTTCTAAAGGGTCTTGAACATCTAAAAGTAGCACGCTACTAACAGTGGTTTCTTACTTTTCTCTTAAAATGGCCTGCATACCGAAGGAAAAGACAAAAAATGCTACACTAAATTTTAGAAAAGGTTCCCATGGTGATCTGTGGACTACTGATCAGACAAATTAGTGGAATATATAATGTAGAAGACAGTCAGTAAGTACACGGATAAATATGGCATCACTGAGAAAAATCAATGGGAATTTTTTAGAGAGGATTTTGGTCTTTCTCATCCTTTAAAGAATCAATAATTAGTTGCTATTATATACTTGTGTTTCAAAAAGCTTTCAACAGCCCATCAAAGAAATCCAATCATTGTTTCTTTCTAAGACTCTCTCATGAGCAAATAAATACTCAAAAATAGGAAAGGAAGGGTAGGAGTAAATAGTCAGTTTTGTCAATACAAGGAAATAACTCTTGGAGTCTTGTAAAGATTCATGCTAGGCTCTATTTTGTTGCATACATACATAAATTATCTGGAGAAAGACTGTAAAGTGAAATGGCAAAGTTTGTTGACAGTACTGAGGGCACACAGGGCTGCAAAAGTTAATATAACTGTCAATAAACTGCCAATACTGAGTTACTGGGTGTGTTAACACTCAGTAATATAGATGGCTAAGTGTGGATAAAGTCAAAAAGGATGATAGCCATGTAAAAGGTAATTTTACACTTGCAGTGAGGTGTTCTAAACTATCCGTTATCTTTGAGGAAAGAGATTTCAGAGGTCTAGCAACTGGACCGGTGAACATGTTAGTTCAGGGGTCAACGATGGTCAAAAGAGAAAATAGGACGTTTAGGAATTATTGGGGAAAAATAGAGAACAAAGCTGAAAAGCACAATGGCACTTCATGCACATGGATCTTGAGTATTGTTGGCAACCCTGTTTCCCTGCCTCTGCAAGGACATAACAGAAAAAGTACAGAGAAGAGCATCAATGATGAAAAAAGTTACAGAAGAACTCCCAGAAAAAGAATTAGAGAGACAAAGACTCTTCAACCCAGAGAAGAGACACTGTAGGAGCTTTTGACAGAACTATAAAATAATGAGTGAAACTGAGAAGGTAGAGAGGGAACTCATTGTTGTTTCTCAGAATTAAAGAATTAAGGGAACTCAGATGAGAAGTTGCAGACCAAACAAACAAATGAGGATACACAGATGAAGCTAAGAAGTTCATTGTCACATGAAGGTGTAGAGACCTACACTGATAGCTTCAAAATGAGATTAGACAGATTGCTAGATGATAAAGTCATCACAAAAAAAACAGGATCTAAACTCTAGCTTTGGATGTTCACAAGCCAGTGACTGTTGGACTGGTATGAGGAGGAAGGTTGCTGTGTGTTTGCCTCATTTCTTAGAGTCCCACCTAGAAATTGATTAGTGGTTATTGCTGGAGACATACTGCTGGAGGATGCTGCAAAGTTGTATAAAGTTCTGAACCACTAAGACCATTCTCATGCTCGTAGTACTACTACTAATTTTTCACTTGTGAGAAGCTGAAGTCAAGCTCTCTGTCCTTTTTCCAGGTTAGCAGTGCCACAATGTAGCTGTCTTATGTGAAAAGGTAAGTTCTGAACCTTAAAGGACATGCAAGAATGTGCTATTTCTCCCGAGTAATGATATTAAATGCTCTTCATTTAAATCTACAAGATAAATCTCACCAGAAAAGGCCTGTAATTGCTCCCTTGCAAGTTTGTTTTAAAAATACACTACAGTATTAAATATGCCATAGTTTATTCCAGTGCAGATGGTATTTTCTAAAATATAAATTAAGTCCTTCAAGTTATATTTGAACAGCGTACAAAAATATATACTATCTCTTTCTCTTTCCCCCTTTCTGTTTCTAATGGATAATTCTAAACCAGATGAACTTTAAATTTGTCACATGAATAGATGGTACAGAGAATCATATGAATTTAAAGTAAATGATGTAAATGAAACGTTTATTCATTAGTAACGTTTTGCACATCTGTAATAAGCATTTCCCTCAAATTTTAAGATATATTGACTAGGTCACTAGGAACTTCTGCAAGTTATTTAGCATACTAGATAAGATTAAATTAAGTTTTACTGTCTGAGTTGTGCGACATAATAATTGTGGAATTACATGACTGCATTTTCCTCTCTTACATTTTTGCTTTTAACTAGAAAAATAAAGTGTTAAAACACCCATTCAGGAAAACAATAAAGCACATATTTAACTGTAATATAATTTATTCATTGAGACGTGTGTTTGTTGTTGCTATAGCCTTGCATGCTTTGCTGAAGCACAGACTTAATATATAAAGCAAAAATTCTAAAGAGGTCAATCAAAAATAGCAAAGGACCTAATAAGCTGCATTTTGGTGCAGCTCTGTCTTCCCTTCCAAGCCTATTGATTACAGCTGGCCAGCTGACTCCACCTGTTCAGTATTCACTGCAGGACTGAAGCAAAAATCAGAATACAAGAATAAAAGGCTGCATTTAAAAAGTAATTTGTCTGCGTTGTACTTAGCTATTCTGATACCCTTGCTATAGGTGTTAATGTTATGTGGCTGTGATACAAAGTATGTCAGAAAACAACCCTAACTTTTCTGCCTGGTTAACTTTTCCGCCTGGTTAACTTTTCCAGCCGATTCACTGAGATAGTCCAGAAGGGGCAATGTGCTATGGTGCTGTGCTCGCTCTAAAGGATCTGGGTTGCAAAATGCAGACAAATCAGCTCCCTTGGCACTGTTTCAGGGCTGGGAAAGGTATGGATAGTTTTCAGCCAGATCTACATATGGAGAAATATTGACTTTCTCCATACAGAATGTCTACCTCCTGGATTAATTTATGGTTAAACTGGCAAACTTCTTATTGAAGTACTGTCATTTTTTTATAAATGTTGTTTGCATTGCTCTTATTTTCATAATGAAAAAATATACCTTGCAGCAACAATTCTCATTCTGCTGTGGAGGACAGGAAACAATAAGTCTGTTCTTAATTATTTCAACTATTGAGCAAAATGCTTCAGAATCAAGAAAAACGTGGGATTGATATGTTAAAAATATTGGCCAATGGACTTCATTTCTCAAGAATTAATATTATGTTCTTTTTGGTCTTTCATCATAATTCAATTAAAATTATTTTCTCTTACGAAGCTGAAATAACACATTTATGCACGTTAAGGACAATTTTCTTAGACTTCAAATGGCAAAGCATGAACATCAGTCAGACACAAACATGCAGTGCAAGTCACTTCACCCACAGATCAATTTCTCCCTTGTGTCCAGGCAGATGCGGACACTGAAAGCTGACTTGAGAGCTGAAGGCTCCATCCTGCTTTAGCTTTTCATGACAGCCTGTGCAATGCCATTAATGTAAGTCACCCCTATCCAGGCAGGAGTTGCCTCCAACTCAGTGTTGCAAGTTGTATGAATAAAGACCGTCCAGCTGAATAGCAGTATGGAACACATTTCTGATTAAAATAATATGTCAATTATGTCAATTTTTGTTTCCACTATTCTAAACAGCTTTGATCCTTCCTTTTACAGAGGAAAAGGGAAGGGCATAAGAAGGTATATTCATGGTGTTGTAACCTTGACTCTCAGTCCTACAAAGATCTATGAACCTGTATAATTTTCTTACGCTGGGACAGATCCTTAATTCCTGCAAATTTACATTGCTACATTGAAGTGATTTGCCAACTCCACCTGTGAAATACCTGCCCTTCCAACCAATTCTTTTAATTTCATTGTCCTGGACACAAAATGTTACAGAATCACAGAATGTTAGGGATTGGAAGGGACCTCGAAAGATCATCTAGTCCAATCCCCCTGCCGGAGCAGGATTGCCTAGATCATATCACACAGGAACGCATCCAGGCGGGTTTTGAATGTCTCCAGAGAAGAAGACTCCACAACCTCTCTGGGCAGCCTGTTCCAGTGTTCGGTTACCCTCACCGTAAAGAAGTTTTTCCTCATATTTATGTGGAACCTCCTGTGTTCCAGCTTGCACCCATTGCCCCTTTTCTTGTCAAGGGATGTCACTGAGAAGAGCCTGGCTCCATCCTCATGACACTTGCCCTTTACATATTTATAAACATTAATGAGGTCACCCCTCAGTCTCCTCTTCTCTAAGCTAAAGAGACCCAGCTCCCTCAGCCTCTCCTCATAAGGGAGATGTTCCACCCCCTTAATCATCTTTGTGGCTCTGCGCTGGACTCTCTCTAGCAGTTCCCTGTCCTTCTTGAACTGAGGGGCCCAGAACTGGACACAATATTCCAGATGTGGCCTCACCAGGGCAGAGTAGAGGGGGAGGAGAACCTCTCTCGACCTGCTAACCACACCCCTTCTAATACACCCCAGGATGCCATTGGCCTTCTTGGCCACAAGGGCACATTGTTGGCTCATGGTCATCCTGCTGTCCACTAGAACCCTCAGGTCCCTTTCCCCTACACTGGTCTCCAACAGGTCTGTCCCCAACTTGTACTCATACATGGGGTTGTTCTTGCCCAGATGCAGGACTCTACACTTGCCCTTGTTATATTTCATTAAATTTCTCCCCGCCCAGCTCTCCAGCCTGTCCAGGTCTCTCTGAATTGCAGCACAGCCTTCCGGTGTGTCAGCCACTCCTCCCAGTGTTGTGTCATCAGCGAACTTGCTGACAGTGCACTCTATTCCCTCATCCAAGTCATTAATGAATATATTGAATAGTACTGGTCCCAGTACCGACCCTTGAGGGACTCCACTAGATACAGGCCTCCAACTGGACTCTGTCCCATTGACCACCACTCTCTGGCTTCTTTCCTTTCCTTCAGCCAGTTCACAATCCACCTCACTATCCGATCATCCAGACACATGTATAATTACTTGAGAGCGCTGCATCTTTTAATTTTTGCACAGAAATCTTTCATCTCCTGATCTTCACTTTTGTCTTCTTATATTCTGTTGTAGAGTATTTTCTTGTTCTTTGCCTGGGGGAATGATGCTTGCTAGTTTGTTTTAATTATTGTCAAAGATGATTGCATTAATTGACATGTTAGATGGAAGCATTTAAAAACATTTATGATTCCAAAAATACATCAACCCGAATGTAAGAAATGTGACCTTTTTTTTCTTTCATTGATTGTTTCTCTGTCAGAAATCAAGGTTGAAGGCTTAAGCTCTCATTATGAACAAAAATGGTGTTCCAGACATCAGTTCTCTAAATGGCCCCCTAGATCCCTGAGTTCTCCTTCTGCAGATATGGTCAATTTGTGAGGAATCTTGACACGTTAACATGAAGACTGTAGAGCCCTTTGTCCTTCTCTCTGATGGGTCTGCACCTGCCTCCCTCCTCAGCGAGGCGGCTTTGGGGAGGTGTGTAGGGTGCTGAGGCACCAGATGCCAGGCGCAGAGGGGAAGGTGCCTCGTGCCCACCCTGACACAGGAAAGCAAGTGGTCTGTGGGATGACATTTGTCACTGCTATTTGTTGGGGTGTGGATAAGCTTGTGGCCATTGGGATAGAGAGAATACAGGTCACAACATGAGCTAAGCACAAGCCTGTGAAAGCATGGAGCACACACAGAGAGTTGTATGTTTTTATTTGTATTCCTTGGAAAGACACATTCACTTTAACTTCAAAGTTGTATTACTTTCATGCCCACATGTATGATGTTCATTATAGTTTTGAAAATAAGTTAATAATTCCTAGGGCTTGTTGAAAAAAAAAACAAACAGAAAAAAAAGCCTCATGTCAAGAGAACAATTTTATGTCAGAAAATACTGTTTTGTGTAAATGGAAATGCTTTGTCAGAGGAGATTATAGGATCTTATGAGTTTCAGAACAATTATTCTTGGCTTTCTCATTTGAAACTTTCTCTTTTCATCCCAATAATGTTGAAATATTTCATTCTGGTATTGCTAAAAATGTTTCTTTCAGTATATTATGTTATAATGTTTTGTCACTATGAACTATATATGATTAGTAGCTAAGAAAAATGTTTTGGCAATATCACTATAGTAGCACTATGTGTTTTCATACCACACATTTTAAACTTTCCATTGCATGAAATAGTCAGAATTGCATTTTTTAGCACAGTTCAGGATAAAACCAGTAAAATTTTAAAATTTTCCATCAGATCTAATAAGTATTTTAAATTATAACCCAAATAAATCTATAAAGCATTATTGTGTGGATTTGTGGTGGGTTTTTTTTCTTTCTTTCTTCATCTCTTTGTATTGTCATTACTCTGGAGTGGATCCTAAAAGGATTTTTTTTTCATATACTTATTTTAGGCACTTCCATTAATTTTATGGCAACTAATAAACACAAATTAAGTGTATGTGTATGACTGTTATTAGTAGTAATTACAAATACTTTTTTTTCCCATCATGGAACTATTTGAGAACACTGTTCTCAAATGGATAAATCAGATCAAATGACACAATTATTTAATACCAGTGCTGATTTCAGGGACATTCAGTGCCAGAGGTATAGAATCATAGTATCATAGAATAGTTTGTGTTGGAAGGGACCTTAAAGATCATCTAGTTCCAACCCCCCTTCCACCTTTCCACTAGACCAGGTTGCTCAAAGCCCATCCAACCTGGCCTTGAACATTGACAGGGAGGGGGCAGCCACAACTTCTCTGGGCAACTTGTTCCAGTGTCTCACCACCCTCACAGGAAAGAATTTCTTCCTAATATCTAATCTCAATCTACCCTCTTTCAATTTAAAACAGTTACCCCTCGTCCTATCACTCCATGCCCTTGTAAAAAGTCCCTGTCCTGCTTTCTTGTAGGGCCCCTTCAGGTACTGGAAGGCTGCTATAAGGTCTCCCCAGAGCCTTCTCTTCTCCAGGCTGAAAAGCCCCAACTCTCTCAGCCTGTCTTCATAGGAGAAGTGCTCCAGCCCTCTGATCATCTTCGTGGCCCTCCTTTGGACTCGCTCCAACAGCTCCATGTCCTTTTTATGCTGGGGTCCCAGAGCTGGACACAGTACTCCAGGTGGGGTCTCACGAGAGCGGAGTAGAGGGGCAGAATCACCTCCCTCAACCTGCTGGCCATGCTGCTTTTGACGCAGCCCAGGATATGATTGGCCTTCTGGGCTGTAAGCGCACACTGCCGGCTCACGTTGAGCTTCTCATCAATCATCACCCCCAAGTCCTTCTCCTCAGGGCTGCTCTCAATCCATTCTCCACCCAGCCTGTATTTGTGCTTGGGATTGCCCCGACCCACATGCAGGACCTTGCACTTGGTCTTGTTGAAATTCATGCAGTTTGCAAGGGCCCAGCTCTCAAGCCTGTCAAGGTCCCTCTGGACCTTGTAGTAGTGAGCAGAGATGTAGTAGGGAGATAGTCATCTCATGAGTATGGAGTTCACTGTAAACCCTTCTCTGTGTGGTTTATACTCTTCTTCAGTCAATGTTCCCATTAGCACTCTACTCTCTTGATTAGTCCAGAAAATAGAGTTGAACTCTGCACTTGCTACTGTAGATTCCACACATAAACACATTTGCAGAGTGAGAACCTAGCTGCCAGTTTCCTCACTAGAAATACATAAAACTGTTGTAATACAACAGTTGATAGCAAAAGGGATATTGGATGAAGAATAAAACATTATAGAGCTTAAGGAATGGTACTAACAAGTTGAAATGAGACCTCCTGCAGTTGTTCTAAAAGTTGCATTAACTGCTGGATTTAATCTATCCTCCTTGGCCCAGTTGTACTTAAATGATGTAACTGTTACCATTGGAAAAGGTGATGTCTTTCTATCAATGATTTTATTTCATCAACCCAGTTCCTATGGTGAGTATTTGTTTTTGCAGCGATAATGATGAAATACATGAGTTGTAGCTGACAGGCTGAGCTACATAACACATAAAAGATGAACAGGTCCAACATACAGCTACATACCCCATTACCACCCTGCCATGCATTAGGCAAGAAGTAAAAGTGTTGGATGCTGCCCAAGTGATACTTGCTTGCCACCGTTCCTTAGTTACACATGCAGTGTCTGTGCCTCCATTTTCCTAATTTTATTAACATCCAAAAAGAAAAACATCTCTATATTAAAGAATAGTTATTAGTTCTGGTGAACGGTACTGCATCCAGTTGGCGTCCAGTCACTAGTGGTGTCCCCCAGGGCTCAGTACTGGGCCCACTCCTGTTTAATACCTTTATCGATGATCTGGATGAGGGTACCGACTGCACCCTCAGTAAATCCATGGATGACACTAAGTTGGGTGGGAGCGTTGATCTGCCTGAGGGTAGGAAGGCTCTGCAGAGGGATCTGGACAGGTTAGATAGATGGGCCGAGACCAATGGTATGAAATTCAACAAGACCAAGTGCCGGGTCCTACACTTTGGCCATAACAACCCCATACAGTGCTACAGGCTGGGGGAAGAGTGGCTGGAAAGCAGCCTGGTGGAAAAGAACCTGGGGCTATTGGTGGACAGCCAGCTGAACATGAGCCAGCAGTGTGCCCAGGTGGCCAAGAAGGCCAACAGCATCCTGGCTTGTATCAGGAATAGTGTCACCAGCAGGACCAGGGAAGTAATTGTCCCCCTGTACTCAGCACTGGTGAGGCCACACCTCGAGTATGGTGTCCAGTTCTGGGCCCCTCACTTCAAGAAAGACATTGAGGTGCTGGAGCAAGTCCAGAGGAGGGCAAAAAAGCTGGTGAAGGGTCTAAAGGGTATGTCTTATGAGGAGTGGCTGGGGGAACTGGGTTTGTTTAGCCTGGGTAGAAAAGGAGGCTGAGGGGAGACCCTATCGCTCTCTACAACTACCTGAAAGGAGGTTGTAGTGGGGTGGGGGTCGGCCTCTTCTCCCAGGCAACTAGCAACAGAGTAGAGGACATAGCCTCAAGTTGTGCCAGGGGAGGTTCAGGTTAGACATTAGGAAAAATTTCTTCACAGAAAGGGTTATTGGGCACTGGAATGAGCTGCCCAGGGAAGTGGTGGAGTCACCATCCCTGGCGGTGTTTAAGAAAAGACTAGATGTGGCACTTAGTGCCATGGTCTAGTTGACGAAGTGGTGTTAAAGGTTGGACTTGATGATCCCATAGGTCTCTTCCAACCTAGTTGATTCTGTGTGTTATTCTATGTGTGATAATATTGCATTACAAAATAGACATCAGGGGCTGTTATTGCCTAACTCCTTGATAGACTCTGCAAGGAACTAACCTGGGACAATGGTGGTTTAGTACCAATATTTCCACATACAAAACAGCAAGAGCATATTCAGAGCCATTTTAATTTCCAGCTCCATGACAACTTCCTACGTT
Organism: Nyctibius grandis; assembly: GCF_013368605.1. NCBI lineage: Eukaryota > Metazoa > Chordata > Aves > Nyctibiiformes > Nyctibiidae > Nyctibius > Nyctibius grandis. The sequence continues at coordinate 30,156,462 of NC_090659.1, forward strand.
CTAACAACAATAAACGGCAAGAACGAAGAAAAATACCAGCATATATTTGTATTATGAATACAATACTCCTGAATATGCATTTGTTCTGTGTTTACCTCATTGTAGCGGGACAATAAACAGGTGGAAATAAACTATTTTATTTTACTTTCTATTTGAAAAGCAAATTGATGTATGCATGAGGGAAGATCGGTTACACATTTCCCAAGTTGCTCGTTGCTCTTTCTTTGAATGTCTGCTTACACTCTTACGTGCATTATGCACCTGGCAGCAGCCTCTGAGACTTACATGATTTTAGCTTGAAGCCTTCTGGTGCCACAGAGATACTTATTTGTGGCGCTAGCTCCAAAAAGATGATCATGTTGGACAAGCTGCTCCCTATGCAGGCCACAACAACACATCAACACCTACACCAGATCTTTTGCAGTGTAGGCAGCAACCTCCAGGGTATGATGCACCTTGACTCCAGCATCAGAGAAATGCACTTTCAACACACAGCAGTCCGTCTTTCACAGACCACTGAAAAATATGAGAGAAAATAGGAGGTTTCTTATTGAGGAAGAAGCCTTGCTCTGGGCATGGAAAGACCTTTCTGACAGAATAACAGCAGGAGATTGCACAGTCCCTGCAAAACACAGCCCTCAAGATGCATGGACCTGGCTGTCACTCTATGTAGAGCTGGATGGTATGCTCTGCTTGCACGGTGGCTAGACGTAGACAGTTTGCTTTTGCAACATCAGAACATGTGTGTTTGGTGGGGGCATGACAGTTGGGCAAGGTCAGTCAGGATGGTGAGCCTCACAAACGTAACACCTTGGAGAGGGCAGGAGAAGGTCTGGTGTAGACCAATACTGGTTATACATTTCTGATTCTCCTGATTTCAAATTACTGCTGAAATATAATGCATCAACTATGCAGTAGAGAGTGACAGATAAGCAGGTTTTAAGAGATGAGATAGGTTCTTATCACCTGTGAGATAACTGTGTTAGATTTTTTCTACAACTTTTTGTGTAATTCTACAATACCGTGCATGTAGTAGCTTAATCCAAAAATCCTTTAACACAGTCTGCCATTTACATGTTGTCAGGGTGCTGAGGGCACCACCAGCTCTATCTGTCCCTGCCCAACCCCCTGGGGGTCCCCCCACCTGCCCACAGCCCAGGACTCCATGTTAGCTGCCAGGACTGTCAGCCCCAGCGCCACCACAGCAGGGCTGGTCTCCAACTCCCCACAGCCCTGCCCTGCCCAGCCATGGGACCTGCTGAGCTAGGATTAACCACAGGCCCATGTCCCAGTCTCAGCCATCCATGAGCCAGGGAGGTGCCCAATGCCCAAGGGGGTGGTGGGATGGGCCCAGGCTGTCCTGCCCTGCCCAGCCGTCCCCATAGGGAGCCCCCACACTCCCAGCCCCAGACCCCAAAGGAGCAGCCCCGCTTCTGCTGTGCCCTGAGATGTGCAAGAATAGTCAATTGACTGTATAAAATTAGGTTTGTGCTGAAATGTTAAAGGACCATGGCCATGCTGAGTGATTCATATGTAAAGTGACTTCTTACTGTGCGCATTAAGTTTGCCAGAAGAATATATCAGTGCGTTGCAGAGATACAACTATACCGGGGTCTCCTTTAATATTTCAAATATAAGAAATTGGATTCAATGCACCAGACACATATCTTCCTTTACAAATATTTGAAAGTGTAAAATACTGTCTATAGTGTTAGGAGCAGAAAAATATATTATTGAGTTAATATATAAATTGGCCACGCTTGTTAATATATTTAATATATTTTAATAATGAACAGATCTCACTAAAAGCTTCCTTTTAACTCTGCAGGTAATTGAAGAATTTCACAAGAAAAGAATGACCTCTACTGTATTACTGTGTTTTTCCTTCATTTCTGCTGAGAGGAAAGATTCAAATGCTTCTTTCTAACTTCCCCTATCCTTTTTAGTCATTAGCCCTGTCATTAGCCCTTCAATCTAAATGCAATTATTTAAAACATTTTGGTGGAAAACCCTCTACAATCACAATGATTTATCAGAGTGATTGCTTCACAGATGACAGGTCAATCTATAGATACACTTGAGGATGACAATAATTAAAAAGCCCTTGACAAAATGTCATTCAAAAATAGGTTTTTGTAGCATATATTTTGAATGTGAATTTAGTGCTTGCTGAAAATCCCTGACAGTCAGTCCAGGAAGATGACGTCTGACTTTCTCCACAGAGAAGCACTTGATTGCAAAAATCCCAAGTGCAGCTTTGCTCCAAGGCTAGTCTTAAAAGAGGCAGGTATTTAGTTTCCATAGACGCATAGCGGTCCTTGGATTTGCTGGGAGAACCAATACGAGAGTCAATTAGTTCCCATTTATACTGTGGCTCGGTAACGCGCAAACACGACTTGCTCAAATTGAATTGCGGCTGTAGATTAGTTTCACACAGAGAAGTGAACGATCATGTACTGGTAATGATTACCAGCTGCTGCTGAGCTAGGCTAGATTTGTACCAGAGATCTGAAAAGTCTTTGAAAAGCCTTGCTAATTAACCTCACGTTAAAAAGGCCTCTCTAAAAATTCATGCAAACCTGAACTCACCTACAATTTTAACAACAACGGAAAATTAGACCAGCACAGTTCCTCTACCCCTTCTCCTTTTCAGAATTTTAACCATTTAAGAAAATGTCATACATGTGCTATGCTCCATTCTCAAGCTGCAGCCCACCCAGCTCATTAAAAAAGTTTTACTCTGCTCTGATCTTTTTGCTTCTTTAACAACAATTTCATAAGTCCCAAAGGCTCAAGTTCATTAACATTGCTCCTTAGAATGACATTCTTCTTCTTAGGCAGTAGTGCTTATAAAAGTAAACTAAGTGCAATTTTACCAACAAAGACATGGTGAAGCAGAAGTGCTTGATCACTGGCTTTTTTTTGCACCTCTCTGCCAATTTATCTAGAAACTGGTACTATACTTAACACAATGCTGGGTCGTTTTGATGAATGCTTGTGAATTTTCTGCTTCAAGTGTAAGATACTCAGATCAAGACTTTGTATTTTCATTTGTGTTCAAATGTTTGTGATATAAATTCACTACTGAGGTTATTACAGGGCTAATATCTGCATATTTTTCTCTCTCTACTCACATTCCTAAAGTTAAACAAGTGCATTTACACATGTGCAAGACTAAGAAAATGGAGACTGAAACTCTAACTTGAACTTGTGATGAATATTCAGATCAGAAACTCCATTTGTCAGCCACATACATTTTCATTTTCCCTTTCCTTTTCTTCCCCTTGCATTTTTGTGCAGTACCCCAAGACTTCCTGCTCTGGTATTTTTTGACTGAATCACAGAATGGTTAGGGTTAGAAGGGACCTCTAGAGATCATCTAGTCCAAAAGAAAAGACATTCTTCTAGGCATAAAGAACACACCATAACCTGTGCATATAGTCATGCATATGCCACACGTAGTGTATCATTCTTTAACTGTATCTATCTCTGTAAACTGTAGCCTCAGCAGATGTGCCCAAACCATAATGAAGGATGGGTTTAAAATGAGATCAAATCCAGTTCACATTAAATCCAATAAGACTTCTGTCATAAACTTTAAGGGGAGTCAGGAATATTTATTACAGGAAATGCAACATTGTTATACCAAAAAAAAAATAAAAGAGCACTGTTTTAACTAACTACTACAATGCTATTGAGAAGACTGGAATGGGAGAAGAAAACATTCCTTGAGTTTGGTGACATCGTATTTTGGGTAATGATGAGAGCCCTCTGGAAATAAAACACTTCATGTACGAATCGAATATTCCTTTGATTTGATGGGCAGTTTTGTCCAAGTGTAGATATATTTATACAAGATTATTTGTAATGGATTATAGTACTAATAGAAATAGCATAAAAATTTAGTGAAGAATATTTTTTAAATGTTAAATAGCCCATTTCATTGAAGTCTGCATTGTAGGCACAGCGGTACTGAATTCAGATTATTGTGACAATCTGTTTTTGTCTACAAAAGTTTCCAACAGGCTTTCTGAGAGAGAAAATTTCAAATACTCTGGCTTTGGGAAAAGATCCCTAATGGTCCCTAATTCTTATAAATTAGAAGTCAGAACTAGACACCTAAGTATCTTTGAGGATAGGGACTTAAATATTTAAGCATTTACTGCATATGACAGAAAAAGCCAAAAGATGCCTAATGATAGCTATGAAAATGTAATTAGGCACTACTTCACAGAGAGTGCTTAAGTCTGTGCATGAGGCAATGGTGATTGCCTTTATAAATATGGTTGTGAGTGCTGTAACTGAGAGGTTATTTTGTAACTTTTTAGTAGAAGGGCTTTAATACAGGATAGATCACTGTGCAATAAATAATTCCTTTTGGCATTTATTTTTATTTAGTTTCAGTTACTTAAAGGCCTTTTTATTAAAGATTCAACATACATTTTTCTCCAGAATTAAGTATACTAAAAATAAAATCTAAACTAAGCATTTCACAGCACTGCTTTATATGTATATCTTTCTAATAAATCTTCAATTTTACAAACATTGCAGCAGCAAAAAATGCAGAAAAAGGCATAACACTATCCATCACCACTACAGTTTCATGAGGAAGTCTGTGACAAGATTTTGTGCAGTTTGCATGGCATTTGTGTTCCCAGGAGGTAAACAGGTCATCAATTTAGTAAGTACTTACCAGTAAATAAGCTTTCAGGTTTTTTACCATATTTAGAGTGCTGACTTTCATTTTTGCTTGAATAGATTATAAACCTAATTCTAAGATTAAAACCAAGCTTTTTAATCAACTGTGACAAAAAATATATGCAGTCTTGAGTAGCAGCTATGAAAGATTAAAAGAAATTACCTCTTTATTTTCAATACCAGTAGAGTCTCATTTTCCATTTATACCATGTGATTCTTGCTAGCTGAGGGAGTTGCCATAAATTAGTTAGATCTGATGAAGTCTGTAACACAGCCACAAATCCTTTTTGCTTCAAAGTAATCATTTTAAAGCATAAATTATCACAAGGAAAACTTTTATGTGTTTTTTCTGACTGATTGTTTATTAATTAAAATTTATAAAATAATTAAAAGATAATGTGAGTATCAGAATCCTACATAGCCAAAAAACTGGTTTTAATATGGGATGGGTCATGCACTGTGGGTAGAATAAATAATAACATCTCCTTTTTTTTTTTTCAGGGGAGAGAGTGTTTTTCTAGATTGAGTTTGACTTTTACCAACAGCTTCCTTACCTAGCTCAATCAAGCTGCAGAAAAAGTCCGGAAGTATCACAAATGGCCTAGCAAAGCCAGAATGTAACATGAACCATTGGAAGAGGCATGCATGATTTTGTAGGATTTAAAAAAAATGTTAATCCAGAATGTTAAATTTTCTCCTAAATTTTTGGACCTTTCTTCACAAGGAATATAATTACCAATCTAAAAATTAGGGCTTCTTCCCATATAAGCTTTTGGTCATGTTTTAATATTTGTTATGTTGCATATATTAATGAAAACGGTGGATAAGTCTAATTTTGAACAAGCAAATGCTTGTTCCAGCTCATAGTTGATGATAAGCAGCCACCTCAAAATGATTAAAAACAAGTTTGCCTTGAACATGCAACTAAAAAAAATCAGTATATTTAAGTGGAATCAAAGCATAGACATGCCTCTAAGGATAGATAATCTGTCACTCAGAACAGCTAACCTCAGACTCTGAGTGTATTTTAGAGTGTATTATTAAGCCATTACTTTGCTGAAATGGGCTTTTCATAATCTTCAAATATTGCGTTAAAATATATTGTTCATCCTAAAACATAACATCTAACTGGAGGCCTCCCTAGTATTTGAATTAACCAAGCCCCAGCTTTTTTACAATCAAACTAATAAATAGTTTTAATAGCATGCATTACAAACAGAGGATAAGATGTTTTTCTTGGGTGATTATAAACTAGGTGAAACTTGCTTTCTGGAACAAGAATGGACTAGCAACAGTTGCTAGTTAGTGTTTAGCATCATTGATCCTGAACATACTCTCTTCATTCTTAAATAACAAAGTACATGCTACACATACATACATATACACACACATACATATACATACACATAAGTACATGCACATGCATGCACACACATGCACACACATATGTATGCCAAAGAGCAAGACTTCCAAAAGTTGCATGTTTGAACACTGGCTATCAAAACCACCAGACTTTACGTTGTTTTTTTTTTAAACAACACAGTATGTTCCTAAGATTTGGAAATGGTAGTTTCAATTAAGGTTCAAAGACACGACATTTTTCAGAATTTACAGAGTGTGTTGAATGTAGGTTCTGCAGTGCTACAGGCATCAGCGTGATCTTCTAAGAGCCCTGCTCTGCATCTGAGCTTAAAACACACATGTACTGTTGCTCAAATCAGTGAGAAGAATTTTGGATGCACATGATTAGGACAAAGTGTTGCAAACCAGTCTCTTCGTTATTGGCTTTTGTGACGTGACAAAGACATTACTGTGACGTTTAGGGGTCTCAGTAGAAAAACTTCTTGATGATTAGAATAATTGTTCTGGGAAACAAGTGCATAAAAACTTTTTTTTCTGTTATTAACATTATTGAATAACTTATCAAAAGAATGTAATATATGTTGCTCTAGTGTCTTACCTTGATTTGGACCTCAGAAGTTTAAATACTTAAGAAAACTTGTGATTAGATTAGCTTCCTGGAGACCTGCTCTATCTCAAACCAGAATTCTGTTTGTGTGGAAAAAAGACCCGTAATCAGAATGATAACAAACACCACGTAAAATACTGCAGAAAGCAGGGAATTCTTACCAGAGACTCTCAGAACTTAACTGTGTGTGTGTGTGCGTGCGTGCAGAACTGGGATGCAGATTTCATACTTGGCTCCAAAACCTCAGTTACCACACACTAAGGGACTATGCTTGCTCGTAAAGTTAACCAAATCTGTTCTAGCACTGAAGTACTGCATACAGTCTTGCTGGGTTTGTAAAACAAAGTAGAACAGATTCAGCATTTAGTTAAGATAGTGCTCTTACTGTCATCAAATTACAGTAATAAGATTTTGGCTACTGATACAGGCAGTCTGGAGTGACAGAAGTATCAGCCATGAAATTTTGGTCTCTGTTCTGATTGGCTTCCTTCTACGTTCATCTTACGGAAGATCAGTGATGAGAACTTGGCCATAATGAGGCAAAATTCTCTCCTCTCCTTTTTGCCCTCCGGAACAGACAGAAGATCAACTGGAATCAGAAGAGGGAAGCAGCTATACTGTCTCCTCACGTGGGATTTAGAACACACAACGTATGGGAGGCTCTGGATCAGCTGTTGAGGAGTGCATGAATCCCATTTTAAATTCTGCAGTGCTATGTGTAGTATGGGGGGAAAGGAAGGCATGTGCAAACTGCCGTCTTCTCTAGAATGCAAACAGAAAGTCCACTTAAAAATGAGAGGCAGAAGTTGAGAAAACAAGACCTAGGGAGACAGACACAATTACCAAATGTCTGGATTGCTGGAACTGGGACAATCTAGCTGATAGTTTGGGAAAAACTTGGGGGTGGGTGATAACAGGGTAATAAACAGAATGGTGATATTGGAGGAGAAACTACAGACTGTCCTCACTAGCTGTAGTGCTGTAACCCAGCCTGCAATTTGATCTGTCAGGTTTTCTAGCAAGAGCTCCTGTGGTGGGAGCCAAAATTGCATCACTGGAAGTTTGCGAGAGTTGGCACACACCAGGCGCAACCAGAGGGAATTGAAAATGAGAATACGGACAAAGAAATATGTTATCTCTCCCATGAATAATCTGAGAACAATTTCATGCCTTTTCTGGGGCTGAGTAATGCTTTTTTATTATTTAAGGCTGGCGATAGTTCATTCTTTTCTCACTCACTTTGTTAGAGTAATAAACACTGATCATCACAAACAAAGCTGAAAAAATACTTTTGGAAATATCAGACGGTGCAAAACTTCCCACTTATTTCACCTCATAAGACTCTTTACAAATGACAAGAGGGTAGAACTGAGCCATGAGACAACACCTGTGTGGATGGTGTGCCCCATTGCTTCACATAGGGACAAGCCCCTTTCCTCAGGATCTGACTACTACCATGTACCTTGCTGCCTATAAAAAATCTTCCTCTAACTGTTCATTGTCTCTGACCTGGTTTTTCTTACCTAGTTTTATTCTGTTTTTATTATATTTAACTCTGTTATCTTCAGACAGGTACATTTATTCTGATATACTCTGGCATACATGAAGAGATTCAAGTCCTTTATCTATGCAAAGTGTAAGTGAAAGCATACATCCTTTCTACAGCTTATCCTTAATTTCCTGCCCCTCTGTATCTGTTTATGAATTATCTATGAATTGGTGTTAAAACTGAGAAGCAGTTAGGCTAAATTTGTATTAAATATGCCACATTGTGGCCCTATAAACTAACAAATAAAACCAGGTGATTATCTGCCTTCTTAGTGTCCGTATTTTAAGGCACAGTTTCTAACAGGCTGAATTTCTGTCACAGGGAGAGCAGGTATTTAAATACATGCCAGCACATTTATTTCCTGTGCCTCGTTGCTTCCCCCATGAGGTGATGCAAGCCTGGTGAGGTGAGCGGCCTGGTGAGGCGAGGGAAACTGAGCATAAAGGCAACTCCTGAATGTCAGTGTGGAGAGAAAATCGAAGGGAAAGGAATAACGGTGGGCTGGAGGCAGCCGACCAAACTGACATTTAATGGAAGGGTGCAAGGAAGCAACGCTAGCAGGAAGCATTTTGTCCCTTCACGGGGATGACAGGGGACTAAGCCGCCCCTTTTCCATATCAAACACATGGGGAATTTTTTTCCATGTCCTCCTTTGCTAAAGGTGGATTTGACAAGCCTGCAGGTATCAATGGACTATCACTCAGGTGGCTTCGGGGGTCTGCCTTGTCCTCCAAGCCGGGCTGGTCGAGCCGGGCACTGCAGGCAGCGCAGCTCGATCAGGTCTGCAGGACCTTCACCCCTCCAAGGATGAGGAAGAAGACAAACGCCGGCGCCTTCTTCATTTGCTCCCTGAGGCTGGGCTCCGAGCCCCGCCGCCCCGGCGGGTTGCACGGTTGCTCCCCGGGCCTGGCAGGGCTGCGGGGCACGAGGGGCTTCCGCGGCACGGCCCTGGGGTGCGAGGCCGGCACCCCCCAGCCCGCGCTAGACAACGCGTCTCCCCTAAACCCGCGCACCGCGCTGCCGGGAGGCTCCTCAGCGGAGGCCGGCGCGACGTAGAGCTGTGCGAGTCCCCCCAAAAAAGTTGAATTCCGCCTCCACCCCATAGCGATACGGTGCCTTAGTCCCCGTTCCCCCCCTCCCGCTACCGCGCAGTGGGTGCGGTGGGGGCTGCTCAGTCATTCCTGCCCTGCGTGGGGCCATTTGCTCGCTAATTGCTCCTCTCCTCATCGACCGCGCGTGGGGCGGGGGCGGGGGGTGGTGGCGGAGCTGCCGCTCCGGCGCTATTTCAGGGCGGGCGGCGCCGCGCCGCGCCGCACCTGTCCCGGCTCGTCCCAGGCTCCCTCCGCCCTCGCCCCGGCCCGGCAGCTCTCCCTCGGCTGCTTCCCTCCACAGCCCCGCGCTCCTCAGGCATGGCTGAGGTGGGACGCCCCGGCCCCGCTGCCGCTGGAGGCGATGAAGCCGCCGCCGATGAGTTCCGCGATATCATCCGCAGCCGGTCGGGTAGGCGCCGCTCCGAGCTTCTCTCCTGCTGGCGGGCGCGGGGCTCGCCCGGGCTGGGCTCCCTGCGGGGCGGGCGGGGCGGGGGTCTCGCCGGCGGGGTGGCGGCGCGGAGGGAGGCGGGCTGAGTGCAGCCCGGCGCGGGGGAGCGCGGTGCAGCAGCTCGGGGGAGCGCGGGGGCGGGAGTTAGCTTTTTTAGTGCTCTTTTTTACTTTATCTTTATTAGCTCAACTTTTCCTTGCGCTGTGCAGCGGTAGAAGGGGTTTTGCCCGCCGGCCCGCTGAGCGAATCGCGCATCCCAGTGTGACGGGAGCGACGTTGGTGTCGCTTTCGCAACGCGCGAGTGTCGCCGTGCGTCCCCCCCCTCGCCCCGGGTGTCCCCTACCTTGGGCTGTGGTAAATGGGCAGGATGGTTGTGCCGCTTGTGTTAGCGGGGCAGGTTGCTAAAGCTGTAAATGGAAGCAGCTGTAACGCTCCCCCAGAGGATATAGATAAAGTTTCAGGTGCCTGGGATCTTTTTGCTCTAGTCCTGGAAAGAAACCAAATCCGTGATAGTAAAGGTATTTATAGACCATTCAGTGTTTACTCATTTGCAGCACAAGTGCATGTGGAGCTACAAATTAAATTAACTTTTCTTGAAGCTATATGTGCTCGCCCAGTAAACAAGCCTTAAAATAATGATGTCCTTGCACAGTTAAATGACTTTTTAAAAATTATCTGTGTTGTACTTGTTTTAAGAAACAGCAACAAAATCCTTGCTGTGTATTATGGAATAATTAGAGCTCCCAGGGAAAATTTAACTTTGGAAGTGTTGGGGTGGTCATAAGCAGAGCTTACGTTTTCTGTGGCAGACTTTGTGAATGATGTTTTACTCCAGTAGTGTAAAGACACTCCTGCAGCAATACCTGGTGCTTTCCCACTGTAGTCTTATTGATGCAATTCCTGGGTTGATCTTTTGCTCCTGTAGCAGAGTGTTTCTTCTAATGTTATAAGACTACTGCATTTCTCATACTAATTGCTTCTCCTTCCGTTCAACATTTAAAAGGATGGGTCTTGCCCTGGTGGGAGTAGGAAGTGGTGGTGTTCGGTTGCTGTTCAGGTTTGGGTTTTTTTTTTCCAAGACCTGCTTTTGGCTCCCATGTTATGCCTTTTATCTAAGTTTCTGCAGCATGAGGAGACTATGAAAGAAAAAAGTGTCTGGTGAGCTGTCTCCATAGTCATTCCTGGTTAGGCTGGATGTGTTAGCTCTTATAGCAGCACATTCCCCATTCCATACTTAGCTCACTTACAATTTGGGTGGTGTAAAATGAAGGATGAGTACAATACAAAGAAAAGCCCCCTTCATTTAAAGGGTTGTCATGTTAGCGTAGAACGCTGTATCTGTGCGGTTGCTGGTTGGAGATGCGAGAAATTGAAGACTGACAAAAACAATATCTTCAGGTCCACATGATTTCCAGAAAGTGAAGTTGCAGTTAGTAAATTTACTGTTAGGTGCTTACAACTCCTAGCTGAGTGAGCCTTCCTTCTTTTTCTTTTTCTTTTTCTTTTTCTTTTTCTTTTTCTTTTTCTTTTTCTTTTTCTTTTTCTTTTTCTTTTTCTTTTTCTTTTTCTTTTTCTTTTTCTTTTTCTTTTCTTTTTCTTTTTCTTTTCTTTTTCTTTTCTACCAGTAACTACTTTCAATGTTCAGTTTGATTTCCCGTTTTAAAAATTCACTCCCTGAAAAGCTAGGCAGGAAATGTTACCTGCGTGTTTCCTAATTATCCCTTATATTCTCTGTTTCACTTGGAAAGTCTGTTTCCAAATCAATTTTGGTGGCAATATGTTAGGTGTATGGTATCATAATAAGTGTAAGATCTCAAATGGCTCTGAAATGATTTTCCGGTTTCCTGCTATAAAGTAGTATTAGAATTTAGGTGTTGGCAGTAGACATGGAGCAAACACTTACGCTTCTTAATTGGACACAATTCCTTGTTCCATTCTCTATGATGAATAAGAAACAGGATCAGTTTAAGGATCATAGAATTGTTCCAGATGTTTATAAGCCTGAAGAGATGATAAAATTCAATTTCCATGGTGATATTCATCACAGGGATACCTATTTTCCCCCCTAGTAATATACCTTACAGTGATCTCTTACTCCTGCTTATCTTTTTGTGGTTATCATCTAACTTTGAAATGCATTGCTTAAAAATCTGACTATGGGTTCAGGGAGAAATAATATATAACAAATTAACAGAGCTGTTAGCACAAGTAAGCTGAGAAGGACTTGGTGAGATGGTGCTTGTAAGCCTGAGGACAGGTTCATTTTGTTTGGGGGTTTTCTGTAACCTATTACCTAGGTAAGGCATTTCTGGAGTTGGGATGCTTCATTTGTTTCTATGTGTGTTCATCTTCAGTGATTTTGGATTGGAAGTTTTAGGAGGCCTTCTTGGGAGTGAAATGCTGGCACAGCCTTATTAACTATGTAGTGATGGTAAATAGGTTAAATTGTTCTCAGGTGGCACTTCCTAGGCTTGCAGAAAGGATTTTGTGATCCAGTAGGGAAGTTCTTGGTGACAGAAAATGAAGCTACTGCACTGAAGTCCTTGTAGAAGGAGCTTTAAAAGAGATTGTATCCCACTTGTTTTTTACTCTGTTTATATTAATTTCATGCTTCAGGGGTCTTCTGCTTTCTGGCATGGTGTGGAGGAAATTTTTGCCTTCCTGGATACAAAACTTGACCCCTGGTAGGTGCGGGTTTTGCCTTTTCATGAAACTAGAGAAAAGATAGGGTAGAATATGTTGATGTACTTACCATATAAAAGTATTCCACACTACTGTTTTTTGAGGTCTTATTCAAAAGCTCAGAGCACCAATATTTTTAATAAGGTGAATGGGCTGATGCAGATAGCATTGATCTGGGCATCCTGCTGTCCATTCTAGGTATAATAATTGGAAAAAGTTATGAGGATTCACTTCATGTAAAGACAAAATAAAAACTTAAAGCTTTTAGCACAATTTAAGGGAAAGCAGGCTCTGAAATACTCTTTCTGTTAACAAATTTTCTCAATAAAGTAACTTCCACAGTATATTACTACACAAAAAAATAGTAGAAGCAATAAAATACCTAGTAAATTGTTTAAAACCCAGAAAACAGTTGTATCGCAAAAGTTGCCATTGGGAAATTGTAATGGAATTGGGTTATCCCTGTTGCATCTCTGTGGGGATAATTACTAGCTCCAGCACTAACTCATCATTTTTCACTTCCACTCATACAGAATGGCTTGGATTGCCTGGGCATTTGAAGAAGATCGACACAAATGCAGAGCTTAGAAGTGAGGAATGTAAGCTGTGCTGCCAGAGAGGGACTACGCCAGAGAAGAATTTAGTGGTCACTGCAGGAGTTTTGTTCAGCATGTGCTTGTAATGTGATGACATAGGGAAATAAGTGCAGGAAGGTTATTTTTGACTCTTGTATATGGCATGGCTGATTCTAGTATGAGAAATGTGTTTTAAAAAAAGTCTTCACAAAAACTGAGATCCAAGGTGAATGTCTATGGAGCTCAGCCAGTAATTTTTTTAGTCCTGTTTTGAGAAGTTACAGAAGTGACTTTATTACTTTGAGGGTATATTCATGGATGCTGGATGCTGAAGGCCTAGCAGGAGAAGGCACAACAAGAAAGGAAAAGTGAAAGCTAACAAATTCAAATTGAAGCATGTGATATCTTGAGTACGGAAGATGGTTAATTTCTGGGGATAGATCCTCCAACTCTAGAGGTGTTTGATCCAGCACTTGGTGGTACTTTTTAAGTTGAGCTTTATCCAAATGTGGGTTACTGGACTCAATACTTAAAAGCCTGTTGTAAACCACCAGTCTCATGGTCCCTTCTGGCCATAATATTACTCATTTGTGAATCTTCTCTTCATGGAAGGACATTTTCTACCTGACTATTCAGTTTAATGCTTGCCATCTGAACTGGGCCTTCCCCAGACTCAATGAACCACCTTGCTGGTTGTGAGATTTACACCGAGCATCCTCCCTTTGTCCTGTGTGGGGGCGCTGGCAATTCTTAAAATATCAGTGCTCAACCAGAATCCATCTGTGTCTCAAGGTTAGTGGGCTAAGATTGATCCAGACATCTGTTAAGTTAGTATTAGCAAAAAGACAGTGTAAAACAACTGCAAATGTGAATATGTTACAAGTTGCAATCACTTCCCAAACCATTATTAAACATGCCAGTCTAGTAAATGTGGGTCTTTAATGTATTGTACTTGATGTCATGCTTGTTGAACACATGGAGACCATGTTTGGGGAAATGGATGTTGCAGAGCTTAATAAAACCTATTTTTGTGATTGTTTCTCTGAAGAACATGTGGTTTCCATTGCCCAGAATTTCTTTCTTGGCTATACAGTAAAATACCACCATCAAGTCCCAAATACATTTGGATACTTGCTACATTAAAAGAAGAATTGTTTTTAAAACCAATGTAAATACAACTCAAAGCAGAGAGTGGTTTTCTGCAACAAAAAAATCTGCATGCCATAAATTCTTTCTCATCAATTTAATGAAGATTTAGGTTTTATTATGACTGTTGCAGAGCTTAGTAACTGTAATCATGATTAGCAACAAAAAGCCCTCTAATTTCTTCAGTTCATACACACCCTTTAGAAAAAGGCCTTAAGACCTCATTTGTTAACTTCTAGCACAAAATTATGAAGACCTGGAGAAAGCTGCTATTATGACATAATGACTTTGCTTAGAAGAATGATTTGGCATGGTTCAGGGTTTGTAAGAGACGTGATCCTCTTCACATTTCCTTCTGTGGACTTGCATGACTTGAGGTTTTGACTAGAGGACAATCGTTCTGGTCTTTATATACAGAACACCCGTTGTTAGGAATTGGCACTAAGCAGTGTTAAGCAAGTATATATTCTGGACACTTGGTTTCTTTTTGTACTTTAATGCCATTAAAAGGTGTAGTTACAATGTATAGTGATGATACAGATAGTTAAATAGACATATAGTGGTTCTTCTCCCTTTTTTCTCCTCCTTGCTCCCTGCCCCCCTCCTCCAACTTCATTGGTGTGGAAACTGTAGGTGACTAGAGCTGTTAGTACATATCCCAAACTGGATAACTTGAGTGGATGCTTCTCCCCTTCTCCCTCAAGCATCGGGAGACTTGACAGAGTTCCCTGGGTTTGTCAGTGCAGAGGGAACAGCACAGGATGCGCTCTCTCTTTTTGGCTGAAGCATGTCACACTCCCCCTCCACACAATGATGCCTAGTGAATGTTAGCAGTATGTCTGATGAGAAAACAAATTAATTGACAAATGGTTCTGTGTAATGAAGTGTATATGCTGTATCTGAGGTGTAGTAGCTTGCTGATCAGGGGAACCTTGTCTGCCAGCACAGCTCTGCTGTGCTGAGCACCACGATGTGAGCATGCCAGAGGGCTGGAACAGAGCGTTCACCATGCCCAAACGTGCGTGCTGCTCATTGTCAGAGTGTTGAAATGGCATTCATGGAGTGCTTCTGGGCAAGAAGATAGAAGCGATATCTCTGCTGAATCTGTCTGAACTTTAGTGGCATGCTGCTGGGGCATTGCTGCCCCAGCTGCAAAGAGTTGGGTCCCCTTCAAAAAGAAAAGAAATACCCTCATGGCTGCTGAAGGTGGAGATTTGGCTCTGAGGAATTACATCTAGTGCTTTGCAGTGAAGGGAGACTTGTACATGATATCTCTATTCCTAAAAGTGCAGTGTGTGGGAAGAACTGTGGATCTTGTCCAAAACAGCTTTAGTGTTTACAAGCTACTGTATGAGGGGAAAGTATAGGATCCATGTTCATAAAGCTCATGCATGTGTTCAAATAAATATCTTACATACTTATTTATACATAAATATTTTTACATAGGAAATTTGGTTTTGGATGGATATACTCTAATGTAACTTAAAGAAAAAAAGAAAACTGTGCAGATAAATCTGAATGAAACAGAATTAAAATGTCAATATAAACTGTTCAGGCTAATTCCTGGCCTTGCCTGTTCAGCCATGGTTTTGTGAGGCACTTGTAGCATGCAAAGCCATTGCAGGACAAAAGACACTAGTGATGTGGTAGCAATATCCTCCTGTTCTTGTTCATCCCACTTCAAGACATAGATTTGTGAGATCTAATAAGCAGAATGAATTGCTGATTTTTAGCCTGAATATTGGGATTTGGTGAAACTAGGGGTTTCTGGTAATGTTTACAGTCACAGCCTGTAAAGGTATATTTGTAGAAGGTAATTTTTAAGTATGTGGTTTAGATATGTAAAAATTTCATTATTGAAATCAAAATACTTTTGCCGAGTTCAGGATTTCATCCTGTGCTTTAAACTATTGTACTCAAATAATTCTTTTTTTTTTCCCAGTAAAATTAGATTATTTATTATTTTCTCACTGGCATTAAGTTTCCAGCTTAGTTTTCTTTTGTTTTGAGGTATTTCCGTTATTTCTATTATACTTGACAGTCTTTATTTCTTTTTATCAGAAGGAGAAGCTTATCATGCACCATATAGTCTCCTCATCTTGCTATAGAGGGTGCCTTTCTCTGTAGGCTGAAAAAATGACTTTTGGGTACTTAAGTGGATTTTGTTTCCCTATTTATGC
The DNA here is from genome assembly GCF_013368605.1 of Nyctibius grandis. NCBI lineage: Eukaryota > Metazoa > Chordata > Aves > Nyctibiiformes > Nyctibiidae > Nyctibius > Nyctibius grandis. The sequence continues at coordinate 30,172,800 of NC_090659.1, forward strand.
ATTTAAAAGGCATGGGGTCTGGTATGTTCAGAAGTGCTGATCACTTGCAACTTCTGTTAGTACTCAGCCATTTCAGTCTGAACAGAACTGGAGGGGAGGGAAATCCCTCCTAAAAGCATTAACAAATTGTTTCAAAACTTAACTCCTGTTAAGCAGTAGTCTCTTTGCTCAAAAGTGAGCACTTTTTGTTTCAATGGTAAAAGGTAATTTAAAGAGCAGTTTAGTTCAAATATTAAATTTAATATCTTACTCTTTAAATATCTGGTTTTTAATTGCCTGCCTTCTGTATACTGTTGCTTCGGCAACACTATGTTTTATATGTGAAGAAGTTCTGATGTTTGAAATGTAAATCTAAAGAAACACTATAGATTTCTAAACTAGCTTTAGAACTGCAACATCTGTAATCAATTAGCATTTTAGCTAGTTAAGTGCAGGTATGTGGGTTTTCTTATGTACTACAGCTGATTCTGTCCTGTGGATAAGTACCCACATCTTGTTATTAACTGTAAGACTTACTGGACATTAAAGGGGTCTGCTGCAATTTGAATCTCAAATTGAGAGAACTCAATTCAACACTTCTGTCTCTCCCTTTTTAAGGTAGGAACCATCACTGACTTGAATGAAGTGGTGACTTGTTTGTGGTCACCAGTAGTGGAAAAAAACCCACCCTGGCATTAAGTAACTTTGAAGTATGAATGTTTTCCTTGTGAAAGTAACCTGTCCCCTACAGTGTACCAATGCCTGGCTGTGTGGTGCTCCATCCATTGTTGAATCTATGTAATTACTTTAAGTAAAATCCCATCTCTTATTTCTGGAGCTTTATGGGCAATGTGCTGTTTTGTGTAATCTGGCAAAAGTATTGTATTGAATTTCAAGGTTAGTTTTATGCTGTCCTTATCCTATATGATTGATATCAAGAGCATAATGTGATTGAGTTACACTGCAGCATGCAATCAGATACCATAAATAGTATTATCTACATAAAGTCTTGGAAGTGCTTGCTGGGCTGCTTCTAAAGTGCACTTTGGCTTGGATATTGAAGCCATAGTTTGGACCATCACTTTTAAATATCAATCTGTTTATTAGGCAGATTATACACTGGTTAACTAATTTATTTTCTCATTTGAAAGACTGATTGAATTGTAAAGAAATATACACTAGCTAAAGCAAGTTTATATTTTTTTTTGTAGCTTACGGAAGCTCTTTTTACCTCTTGTTCAGTCAGTGTACATGGTCCTTATCAAACAGGAAGTGCACTCTTATCAAATTATTTAGGACATTTGTCCTCCCTAGCAATTTTCATTTCTGCCTTGTTTTACAAGGAGAAAAAGGGGGAAAAAAAAAAAGGGATGTAAATCAGACTTTCCACAAACCTAGTGTTCTACCTAAGTTAATAATAATGGAGGGAAGGAGGAGCTGTAAAGAATGTGAGTTAGTGAAAATTTCTGGACGACCAGTGGTCCCAAATGAGCTTGCTGCAAAGAATGTCTGGCTTTTTTCTTTTTTTAAAGGCAAGGCATATTTTAGGAAATAATGTCTGACTTCTATCTCAAGGTGGTATATTAACAAGCAATCATTGAAGCAAAATTTATTTAGCTATGATTTCATGACTCTGTGACGTTAACTTTTTGCTAGATGATGGAGTATGCCCTCTTCATTTTCTCTAATGCCAAGGCAAACATTATTGTGATGTTTGGAATTTATCAAACTGCTTACAAATGGATTAATACAACATTTCAAATTTATTTCATAAGATCAGTAGAAGTGATACAAAAATCAGAGATCTCCAAACCCCCTTGCTTTCTAACTTTCCTCACCGAAGTGGGAAGCTAGGTGCGGCTGAGTAAGGAGTCCGAAAGAAAACTCAATAACACCAGAATGTGTTATTAAGCAGGCATTCTTTATTGCAGCGCTGGGCAGCACTGGGGATTATCCACCATGAGTGCTCCGCCGGTTTGGCAAATTTTCAGAGAATATATACCATAACGTTATACATAGTCATAGGATTTCCGAGAAGTCATTTACATAGCCATGAGATATGCAAATGTACATTCGCATGCGCAGTTGTTTTCCCTGGTGGTCATCGGGGGTCTTCAGATGAAGGCTTGTAGTCTTCCTCACTGTGTTCACTGATTGACCCCTGCTTCTGCGCAAACTCCGTCTGAGGATCACGTAGGCCACGTCCTTCGAGGTAGCTGTTGCAATTCCCTTATCTCATGCATCGCCCATCCTATGGCCCAGTCATCTGAAGTGAGACCATCCTGGAGCCTCCTTATCTTACAGCCATTACCACTTTTCAAATTGTAAAAGCTTCCCTTTGTTTTGTATATCTATGTTAATCGAGTGTCTAAGGTATTTTCAACATCCCTTGCTCTTGGGGACCCCAACTGTTTCAGAAGTAGGCTAACGTAATAAAGGTTGTCTACCAAATTTATATTCAGTAGTATTTTTGTTCTTCATGGCCTGTGCTGCAAACTATATTCATGAATTGTCTTCAGCCTTGCAGGCTGCCTTTAAAGTGTGAAGCATAAATCTGTTACACCTATGACCTAAGCCTATTTAGCCCCAAGTGTGCCTTACAATTTTAGGGCCATCCTCTCTTTAGACTATCTAGCATCACAGTAAGCACATATGTTCCTGAACAAACTAGCAACTGGGAAAACAAAATCTTCTATACAGCACTTCTGTTTTTATGTTGTTTTTTTCCACCCACAATAATAAGGCTAATTCAATCAGGCTTTCTGTGATCTTTCCCCTTTTATATCAAGTGCAATGTTTTGCTGAACACTAGAAGGACATAACTAAGGATTGGCAATGTGCCCTTGCGAAATATTAAATTCTTCAGCTGAATGCTATCTGCATCCTCAGAAGGAATTCTGTTTGTTGTGGAAATCAGGTTGCATGGATTTAAGCAATAACTTCATTGCCTTGCAACTCTGGAAGAGTCTCGCTGGTTACTGCTGGTCTTCAACTTGACTGAAATGTCAGTGTGCTGAAAAAAAATCCCCTGAATCTGCAGAGGACTTGCTGCTTGGTTGGTGTTCTTTCCCCACAGGTTTCTTCACCCCACAGATGGGTGAAGAACACTTCTACTGTGTGAAGAAACTTTCTGCTCTGCTTCCCAACCTGTCTTGGACTTGCTAAATTTATGTTAATGTAGTCATACTTTTTCCCTCTGCTTTGTGATGCTGACAGCTGGCAACAGCAATAATGGCAGCAGTGTTGGAAGATGTCCTGTCCTCTGAGATGACTGCTCGGTTCTTTGTTGGTTTTTAATAGCTGTACAGATTATCCGTAGCACAGCAAAGAGCTACAGGTTGAGACCTGGTAATACTGCACTGAAATATGCTACTTACTCAGAATCTGCATGCTGACTTGATCAGAGCTGTGCAATGTGGACATAACCTGAGGTTGCTTCTGTTGAGGTAGGCTCCTGTACTTCCACACTCTGAAAGTAATCAGGAGATAATTTTGTTCATTAGAGATAATTAAAGGAAACACTGAGTACTGATTGGATATAATATCCTACAGTAGAAGTTGCTAAACTTCCCTGACCCCCTTGAGGGGAAAAAAACAAGAACTATTTGTTTGAAAATAACCAGATGGGTAAACACAATGGTCATTAGGCAGCCTTTTCCCTTTCTGGTGAGCTATCCCATATGATCTTGTCTAGAACTGTGGTCTTATGGGTTTCTACCAGGTGTACTGCTAAACAGAAATGATTCCACAAAAGGAGTGTGAGGTTACGATTTGCATGGCAGTGTAGAAAATGAATTCATCATGATGATTGCCATTTGGCTGATGGTTAAACAGAGGCATAGATAATACTAATGCATTCTTCTTACAAGATTGAGAAGTCAATTAAACCCCATGCAGCTGAGACAGATCCCTTTTCATCAAAATTTCTTTCAAGGCTCATGTGACGTCCTCCAGATAATAAATTGGCAACTGGGAATGGAATACTAAAGCCAGTTCCATTCTTTAAACTCTTAATACAAACTCCCTCAGGATACTTTAGGGAAAAATCAGCTAGAGTAGATTTCCCCCCCCCCTGCCCCCATCCTTATAAATTTGCTGTAAAAAAAAAAAAAAAATCCCCTGCCTGACTCATTTAGACTTATGTAAAATATTCTGCTGGAAAGTTCTTAGTGATGTGATATGTCAGGATTTCAATCATCTGTTGTGGGAAAGAAGAGAAGGTACAGTGCATAGACACATGACTACTGCAGTCAAACAACTAATTCATATTCAAAACATAAGCACTCACCAGGAAGAGTTTAAAGCTGTGCAAATCTAGAATAGTTTTAAAAACTCTAGAGCTTAAGGTTTATGAAAGCACTATATCTTCATGGCTAGGCTTTTTAAAACAATTATTTCTGCTTAATTGATATTAACAATATCTTTCAGCTGTTGTAATTTGAAAAGTACTTCTGAATTTTAAACTATTCACTTCCTGAAACTGTTTTGCAAATTATTCATTACATAAGTTATAATAATTAAAGGGGATGTTTTTGAAGTATGAATCTGTATAAACACTGTGAAATCCCAACTTTATTATGAAAGATGAGCCTAATGCTCCTTGTTCCAAAATGTTATACCTTTTAGTATCTTAAACTACAGAGATATGATATTGAAAACTCATGCTCTGTCTTTCATGAGTATCTCTTTTACAGCTGGCAGAAAGAAGGATTCTTGATTCTATCTGAAATTGAAATATCTTTTGCAATAACGAATGTTCTTAAGAAAGTAAAGCTCACCAAGAATTGCAGCTGTGCAATGGGGACCCCAGCTTCAGCTAAGCTTGGAATTACTTGCCAGTACATGCCATAACAGGGACTGATGTAGACCTACATTGAGTAGAAGGTTCTCCAGAAAATCCCTGAAAGCCTTCAGGTTCTAAGCATAAAAAAAACAGACAGCCTTTCTTTGCTTCCCAGACTGAGAGAGAAAGGCTATTTGAGTTTCCTGGCCATAGCAGTGTGGTATGTTGCAGTTTTGACTTTGCAGTGTTGATTAGCTACTAATAATCTACTTCTAAGGGAACAAGATGACTCTGCATTACATTTCAAATGTGAATGGCCATTCCCTGATCAAATGCAGCTTTACTTCACATTCACACTCTGAGTCTAATCTTCTGAGCAGGCTTTCCTCTGACTTCAGAGGATGCTTCAGCAGGTGCACCTGCCTCCAGGGTGCATGTGCCACTGCTGTGTACCCCAGAGCCTGACTTACAGCTTCATCATATGGAGTTGAGGGTCCTGTCAGAAGTTAATGCAACTTGAAGTCAGCAATGCTGAAGAGAAGTTACAACTTGGCACAGACCGCTCTTGCATAGCGTGGCTACCAGAAGCCTGAACTGCAGGCTGAGCACTTGACATGTTAGCCCTAGTTGCTAGACAGCGTCCCAAAAATAGCATGATGGTAGCTGTTGGCCCTTCTGGAAAGGGAATACCATGTGAACAATATCGTATTGTAAAATAAAAAGTATGGGATGTAGTTGTACCAGAGATTGAAAGTAGTGGGTGGCTGGGTATTCTAGTAAGTGGGATTCTAGTAGAGAAGGGAAAGGCTTGCTTGTTTGTTGCAAATGCTCTGGCTGTGGTTTCTTGCCAGAGCACTGTTAATAAAGGAGAGATGAAGACTTAAAATAGACAAATGTATCTCTGTAAGTAACACCATGAATGTGTGGTGGATAGTGTTACTGTTGGAGTGCTGTATTAGTTAAAAAAAAGTTCTGAAGCTGTAACTGCTAAATACTACTGAACAAGTGTATCCTATGTGCTTCTACATAGACAGGTAGAAAACTTGTGAAGAGAAAGGTATAGTATGTTAAAATCTAAATTGACAATGACTGGATGGGAAGGAATATGTAGTTCTCTACCATGTCTCAGGTATGTATGATATATATGTGTATGCTCACAGGGGAAGAAAAGAAAAATTTAATTTTGCTTCAGATTTCTTATTAATATTTTCATGTAATTCAATTAGAATGCTGCTAGCAGCAGTTTACGGAACACTTGTCAAAGTAAAGAGCAACTTGGTGTATTTTTGTTTTCAGAACTTCAGGTGCCAAGTAATTTAAATTCAGTCAGATCCTAAAACTGGCACTGGAATTAAACCTGCAATTTTAATGGGTTTTTTTTTTTTGCATAAGCATTTACCAGCATAGGAATGACTTCACAGGCATTTCATGCAGACATGAGTGTGACTGGAATGAGGATATCCCTTTACAGGTTGTTGTGAACAAGAAACTGCATTGACTTACCTTCAGTGTGTTTGCAGCTTATTTAATGAAGTGATGAACAAAGTACATAAGCCTGAATACACTGAAAGGCAAAAAAAGCTGTGAGTTTTCTAGGTATAATTATTCATGGGATTTGATCTGTTCATTCTCCCCGCCCTGATGGGAAGTTTATCCACTTATTGCTGTTCATAAGAACTTAAGAAAGATAAATTCAGCTGTTTCTTCAATGTATATATTTGTTCAAAAGTAGTCTATTCAAGCATGAACCAAGAGAGTTCAGAGTCAATTATCAAAACCAGTAGAAAATGCAGGTGTGTGAAGTGTAATTTGTTTTACATAGAAAAAGTGCTTGATGTTTAGTAATGAACCAGCTCAAGTTCATGTAATGAAGGGTTTTGTATTTGACATTTGTATTTGTATTATTTGAATGCTGAGTTTCTATCTCAATTCAGGAAAGTTTACCAGTAATGCCATAGGATCACTCACTTCTAAAACATACCACTGGTACTCAAGTAACGCTTATGAGTTTATTTTTGAGTTGTTTATAGCACATGATATATCCTACACGTGGTCTTGCCTGTGATGCTTGGAGTAAGGTTCCAAACTCTAGTGTTCTGTGAAATGAATATATTTTTACTTCACTGATCAGCATATCGAAGTGTTTTTTTTTTCCCCAGAAAATGTTTCAAGGCAATAATTACAGTAGGCCTTTAGTTGAGAAACTTAATTTTCTTTTTAGGAGAAAATTGATGTCTTATATTCTTTAATATCCATAGCTTTCTTTCATGGGAATGCATCTTAATTAGAATTGATATTCTGGTGTTCTGAAGAGTAAAGAGGTCATATACTAGTTTAAACACAATAACTAATTGACATGTCTAAAATATTTTAAAAAAAAAAAAATCCCCCCAGAACAACAGCAACACGTAAACCAGTACAGAGTAGAGAGTTTATCTTCCTTTAGTCAGGGTCATGTTTACCCATGTTTCTAGGTCCATTAATACATTTTGAATTCTAGTGCATCAATTCCTGATAGAGCAACTGGATCACGATGCTTTGCTTAACAGTGGCAATTCTAAGATGTAGCTTTATAATGTCCTTGAATTATCTCAGTACATGCTTTTATCAAAAATATGATACAGCTATAATGAAATCATAGTTCAGAGGAAAATTTGCAGTAGTAACAAAGCAGAGTACCAGTTCAGCTTGTCTTTTTCCTCCTTTGTCCAACCTTAATGAACAAAAGTGCCAGTGGAGTTGAAGGAGGGAGTACTTACACAAGATGCAGGTTGCCCTTTGTCAATACTGTGTTTATTGGTCAAAATGTGTAGAATATATTTTCCTTCCTAATGAAATTTGTTTCAATTTTGCTACTGAATCATAACTTCTTTGTTAACCACAGAAAAACCAATTTATGTTAAAAGTTCTCTATCCTCTTAGAGTAGGAGACAGCATATAATGCTTCCTGAATTTGACCATACTTCATTTACAGAAAATCCCATGTGCCTGTGCATGAAAATACACAGGGTTGAAAGCTGTAGACCAGGAGTGTACCTTGGAGATGCATGTGCTTCTCCATTCTTCCTGCCCTCTGGATTCTGCATGCTGGTCAGTACAGCAAATAAAGACTAGGAAAAATCTACGTATAGCCATATAATCCTGATTGTGCTATACTGAAATGGAGGACTAAGGCATGTGAGAAAGGACCCAAAGCTATTTTAGCAGCATTTTCCCTTTGGATTCCGCCTCTTTTTAGCAGCACTTCCTTCTTGCATCCCTCTGGATGGAGGCTTCTGTACTGAGAAGAATATACCACAGACAGAAAGTGTGATAACAACAGTCAGATGAGTGAGGGGATCTACGGTTTGCTTCCCAGGTTGGCTCTTGTCTGCTAGTGGGGATTAGGCAACTCCTGTGGTCTGTTCTCCCTCTCTGTGAAATAGAAAAATTAGCACTTGGGGTAGTGTTTTGGGAACATGTATGTGTGTTTTGATGGCTTTTTTTTCCCCCCAACAGTACCTCTCAACATCAGAGGTGCATTAATGGTTTCTATTGTATTTTGTAGTACAGTACAATAAATAACTAGCTGGCTAGTAAACGGCAGAAGAGACAAGATGTCTGGAAACATGGAAAAAGTAGCATAGAAAATGGACTCCTTTCTTTCAGTAAGGCAAACCATTATCCTGGTGAGATTTTGTGGGTGTGTGTTTTTTCTTTTTGAAGTCCTGTCATTGAAATCATTTGGCTATACTGAATCCCTGTTTTTTGTGAAGAATGAGAAGGAAGAATCTCACCCTTGTTATCCACTAGTAGAGCTGAAAAATAAGGATCGACCAGTGTCTGTTACTTTGCCTTCTGTCCATAGATAAAGCTCTGCACTTGAGGGCTTGTCTTGCCTCAATATTTAGATTTGGCAGTGGAGGTACCACATTATTAAGTTAAGCCTTGCACAATTTTTGTAATGCTTTCAGGGGTAAAGTGACATGTTGACTTATGAACGCAGCCTTTAAAAATACTCTAGTAAATGTTAATAGTGGTAATCCCTTTCGGGGGAGGAAGGGGAACTGAGCTGAAAGGAGCAACCTCAGTTGAAGAACAACATGAGCAGTTCTGCAGAAGCCTGCATCCTGTCCAGTTCTACACAGAAGTGTCCTGGACCTCTTTATCAGGCAATATATTCTTGATTTTAACAATGTTATATGAAGGAGTAGAGTAAGGGTTGTGGAATCTGTAGTCCACAGGAACAAAAAAGTGAACATGTTCCAAGCATGGAAGTGGATTTTGTGCAAGTGACCAAAAAAGCTGGAAAAAGGTGTTGAAAAATTCCAAAGTACATGTGTAATATGTGGCATTGTAGCCTCATGAATTGCTTTATAACACATGAAGAATACACAAACTTCTAGGGTCCTGAATCTGACCCCTCAGAAAAAGAAGGGGAGGAATTGTGCAGATGGTATTGCAGCAATGGATGCTAGCTTAAATTGTCTCAATGTTGAACAGAGGAGTACAGAGCTGTAATTTAACTGTATAAAAATTTGAACATAAACCACCTTGGTTCAAAGAAGTCTTTGTAAACAAACATTTTATTTGCAGAACCACATCTCCTGCTGTCAAGTTTCACAGCAGATTACGATACTAATCCTACTTAAATGGTTATATAACCAATTAGTTGTAGGTGTTATCAACTCATTGTAGCCTTGGAAGAGTTTAGTATTCAAGTAATGCATTGTTTGTGGAGAAGGTTGCATGGTAAAGGATACGGATTAGAATTTTGATAATTTTTCTGTGTGTGTGTCTCTTCGTAATTATGAAGTCTTCTCTGCATTGCAACTATATTTTCTAACTATAGCTATGTATTATGTGGAAATCTTGAATAAAAAAAATTCTAAGCCTCAGTTCTATAGTTCGTATGCCAGAAGGTGGCCAGCTACTTGAAAAGACACTTTATTATCCTAGAACTAGCTATACCAATTAGATAATCAAACTCCTGTCTAGTAGTGACAGAAGTTTAAAAAGGCAAAAATCATGTAAATAACTGTATAGCATGAAAATGGGATCCCTATTGCTTCACAAGGACAGTTCTTACCAGAAGAAATCAATACATTTCTCGTAGCAATTTTCCAGTGGTACAAAAAATTGAAATGTAAGTTTTGCAGAGTGAAAATAGTTTATGGAAAATGGTGAACTATTGAGCTGCTTCATTTTAGAAGTAAACAATGTAGGTGGCTTGCAGTTAGCCTCTTGAAGAGTAACTGGCCTTTCTGAGATCAAAAAGGCTGATACTTCATGAATGCTGATTCAGTAAGTGGACATATATTTGTCTTAATTGAAGCTGGAAGTAATTTGATCAGAAGATAAGGCTTTTTAAGTCTTATGTTTACTGTTGTATCATCTTGTCAAGATTTGTGGAGTAAATATTAAAATATCAGCATGCTGCAAGTGAAGCTTTTGAGCCATTCCTTTAAAAGCAAAAGATTTGAGACTCTTGGACTGTGTCAGATGGTTTATATGTGTTTAAAGCCTGAGAATATGTCTTGGGGAGGGTACTGGAGCTTTTGACCCTTTCTATATTGCAGCTTTGAATACATTCAAACTCAGTGTGACTTGAACAACTACTAGACAGTTTAGGTGGTCAGTGCTACAATGAGGTAGCAAACCCCATCAAGCTGCCCTTCTGAAAACAAACAAAAAAAACACCAAAAACCCAACAAAACCCATTTAATTCAGAGCTGTTGGAAGTGATGATCTTAAGCTTCTCATGTACTTGTCTGTTCTCTGATGGAAAGCTAATAAAGGCCGATCCCAAATACTTCAGGTTAAATTTTACTCCTGCATCCATAAAAATTGACTGGAATGCAGTAGGAGTCCATGTTAGTAAAGAAAGGAATCACTCTGTTTGTACAGTAGAGTCAAACTTTTGTTGTCGCTTTTTAATCAAAACTTCATTCACATTATTGTCATTTTGTACCATAATTTAAAACAGTTTAGTTGTACACCAAACCCATGTAGCCTGGCTTTTGGTGGTGATGAGATGGAGCCCTATCCTACCACAGGCCTACATGAGTGCAGGTCATATTTTGACTGATAGCCAGATATAGCCTGTGTTGTCTGGAAGTGGTGTAAGCATAAACATTATTAGTATAGGGAAGGAGAATTTGCCAGTCTTGGGTCTGCTGTTACAATTTCATTTCTCAGCTATATTATCCACCTGTTTGCATTCCCTTACAAGATACGTACTCTAGCACAGCAGTATAAGCAGTTTAATGTTAATAGCTCTTTCTGGAAAAAGGTTAAGCGAAAAGACATGGAGAAAATCTATTAATCTTTAGAAAGATTTCTTTTAACTGCTTTTCCATAACAAGTTGCTTAAATATTTAATGAAATGTAAACATGAACAGATATTTAATGAAGGTATTCCTTGTAAAAGAATATCTATTCAAAGCAGATGCATATATTTTATAAGATGACTGTAAGCACTGGAAGGTGCTTATCTAAGGAAGAGAAAATGTATTCTATAAAATGATCAGATAATAGATATATAAGTTTCTAGCTCACAAGCTCTTTCTGAATTGCTAATGGGGATTGTAGACCTCATAAGCTTTGCAGCAGAGTATTTTAAATCTTCAAACTCAATGGGGCACATATCATAGTTAGTGTACATACACAGGAGTATATTTGCATTGTGACTCTCAGTCTTGCATACATATGTGGCACAATTGAATCTCTCATGAGGGATGTAATTTACAACCTAGTGAAATTCTCTAGGCTATAAATTTGGTAAGCGGCTGCTTTTTCAAGGTTCATGTCGTGTACATCTTTCTGTAAACCTGCTTTCTCAAATGCTTCTTTCCCTGAACTTCTCTGACTCACGGGAGGACTAACAGGGGATTTTTTGATTTACCAATCTGTGCTGTAAATTCTCCTCACAAATCCCTGTTCATGAAGTGCTTGCTCCCATCTTCTTAACACTACCTATAATGCATTTGTATATGTGGTAGCTTGTTGCCATGCTGCTGCTTACCCTGAGTGATGGCACTTGTTCTTAGGCTGTTCTGGCGATGGTGGCCTTTTCACTTGTGTTTGATTGCTAGATTATGTATTTCTAGTTTGAAGCGCATCCATGAGACTCTTCTAACCTCTCTCTACTTCTCGATTTTTGCATAGCCAGGACGGATCTCAGAGGTAGGATCACAGGAGGAGAGTTTAAATATTGTTAAAGGGAATTATTAAACTGTGAAAGCCCCAAAGCTGCTGCTTCTGTCCTAACCCTCTGTACAAGTTCACTTTGAGTTGGTTTGGTAATGTCTTTCTGGTCTACAAATCTATGAAACTGCTGTTTCCTCTAGACTACGATCCTAGCTGGAGTATATGTGTCCCATCAGAAGCTGGTGTTGGGCTCAAAAAGCCATGTCATGTGTTGCAGTCGGCTTTTCTTTCAGAAAGTACTTTATATTACTCTAGCCTGTTATTCCCTTTGAATCAGTTATAATCAAGAATGAAATCTATGTGGGGCAGTAAATTGTGATACTGTGTACAAGTGGCTGAAAACTTGTCATGGCTTGTCTACGGGATTTTTCTCGTCAAGCTGTTTTGGACTCCCTCCTTCCCAATTACCTATTACTGCATCTAATCTCAGCCACAGAGAAAATGACTGAAAGAAGGGTGAAATAAAGTTTTCTACTGGAATGAATGCTTTCATATCCACTAACTGTATAACTGGCCTACTTGTTAACATGAAGGAAAATGTCACGAGGAAATGAATAGCAAGCCTCACTAGACATTCAGCACAGCAGCCCTGTGACAGCTGAGACTGCTATGGGTGTGGTAAGCTCCTTGCTTACTCTTCTCCCAACCCCACCCCTTGCCCAAATTACACTGCCTCTAAATAAACATACCCTTCTTAATCTTGTGGGTTTTTTTTGTGGGTGGTTTTTTTTGTTTTTTTTTTTTTTTTTTTAAATTAAACTTGATTTCATGCCTATTTGACCCCTTTCCCTGCTGCCTCCCCTGCCCTGGAATGAGTGGCAGTGTAGTGTTGCCTTCTGCAAAATACAAATGGAATTGATGTCAAATAAAATTGTGATATTGGGAAGGAGCTTTTAAAATAGTTTTTTCTTTAACTTCTGTGCTTCAGAGATTTGTTTTAGTACTTGAAACCTCTGAGAGTAATGTTTTTCTGTTTTTTAACCCAGAAGAACTGAACTTAATTTTGAATATGTTCATAGCACCTCTTAATGTTTGGGCTTATTGGAACAATTCATAGATGATGATACCTAATGTACGATTCATTTCAATGAGTTTAAGCAGAGGATCCTCAACATAGTGAATGTTCCGTTGGATGTTGCCAAGTGTTCAGTTCTGACTCCAATTCAGTGGGACGAGCAGGGCTGCAGGTGTGGTCAGCCTTGTTCTTGCTGTATTTGTTCTTTAGCTTTAAACTTTATTGTCTTATAGAAGTTATGTAATTGTAACACAATTGTAAACAAATCCAGGCATTTAAAAGCCTGAATTAAAGCACAGTAGCTAAGATGGGCTGTATGTGTGGGAATCATTGTATCACTGTTCTGTTGAGGTAGTTTTGCTTAATTTAGGTTTTGTGAGATATGTTCTACTGTTCATAACTAATTACTTATCAATGGGAGCTATGTAAAATAAAGGCTGTGCCCTCAAGTCTATGCCACTGACAATGAGGATCATTATCAAGATGACACATCAATGATTAATATGATGTTGGCAGCACACATGGTCCTTGCAGAATGACAGCAAATTCAGTTTCTCCTGTATGCTTTGCATGAGGTCAGAAGTACCACTGTTTCTTTTAAAAAATGAATGTTTTTTCCTCTTGTAAAATAACCACCTTGCTTACTTCAGGCTGTGGTGAGTATTTACTCATGAGCACTCAACACAGTCACTAGACTGTAGTGGTCAGAGTGAGGCCCAAAAGGACCCCTAAAAGCAAAAAAGATAAATTCTGCATATTTATAGATATTTAAATCTCTTTTCAGCAAAATATCTAGACTAAAATATACAGCACATCTCTGATATTGTTTTTAGCTGGATCAAGAGATAATTTTTAATTGTTTGCCATGTGGTTATTAGCAAGAAAGAGAAAGCAAGCCTTGACTTTAAGCTCTCAGTCTGAAGGAAAGCATGAAAACCTCCAGTCAATACTTATTTATCACTAACCACCACACCTCAAGTGGTGTTTTTGCATCACAGCATTATATCTCTATTGAAAAACAAGTGATTATCCAGCTTTGTTTATTCATATCATCTTTCTGAGGCTTGGGGACCAAATTTAAGTATTTACTCAGTGGTCAGTTAATGAAATCCACCTGAGAACTTCCAGCCAGGACAATGAATACCCAGCCTTGTGTTAAAGTCCTTAACCTGTCTCTTCTTCAGTCCGGTGTAGGAAGAGGGTAATTCTGTCCAGTTAACAGCAAAACCCCAGCTCTTCTGTCTCTCACAGAAAGTGGTCATGCCCTCTTGGCTGTCTTCAGAGAGCATCCATGTTCATCTTGGCTGTTGTACACCCACCTCTTGAACATCTGTACCTTGGGCTGAGAAAGGCATTTCGCTCACCCTCTGGGGCTCAGGACCCTATGCTGACCCACTGGCAGGGAAGTGGGCCACTCAGCCCATCTCTGGTGATTGCCTGGCTTTCTGCAGGAGCAAGGCTAGCTCATCTTCCAGATCCTGAGTAAGATCCTCTTATGTCATTAAGATCTGATATTTTATGCATTTTTGTGGATGATGTTTATATTTATGAAGCACTTTCTTTTCAGAAGTTAGGGCAACACAGAACACCTTTGAGAGCTACTTGCTATTACTACCTTACCTTATAGATGAGAAAGTAAATTGACTTGCCAAAGGCCATGCAAAGTCTCTAAGGGAACCAGAAATATAACATGGATCCATCAAAAGGTCCTTTTACCTACACAGTAATACCTCTGCTTTAGACATAATAGCAAGAATATCGGAAAGATAATACTTGGAACCATTGCTGGAACCATTAAAAGTAATGCATTTTAATGGTTTTAATGCATTTAAATGCATTAAACCATTAAAAAGTAATGCAAATACAAACCATTTTTTGCTGGTGCAATTATCACATAGAAGCAACCCCAAGAAAGCACTGTGCAGTGAGTTTCTTTCTATTAGTAAATTAATGCCTCAACCATGCCATCTGACTGCCTGCCAACTGAATTTTGCTTAATGTTGAATGAGCCTGAGGCAGAGGTAGTAGGTCCTGTGCCAGTGGTGAAGCCAGCTTGGTTCTCTAACTATGTTTTTCATCTTGTTTTGTGGTTTTGTCCAAAATAGTCTGCCTGTGGCACTGGACCTAGAAATGAGATGTTTGTGAGCATGATCCTACCTACACAGTGGGAACTGATTTGCAGTATTTGTGTTGCTAGGCTTTGACAGGTTCACATAGAAGAAAACAAGAAGTTTGTTTGATCAGCAGAGAGAGAAAGCATCCCTTGTATGTATTCCTCAGGGATGAGGACCCAAACCGCAGCAAAGAAGTGAAAGGATAACTGGTTTGAAAGTACAAGTTTTCATCCTTAAACCACATTTTTTGCCTTTTGGATCAGTGTTTGGTCATTTGAGCTCTGAGGTAGATGTTACAAGCAGGAACATATTTTACAGAGGGACTGCACCTGAAATGTGAACTGTTTTCTCAAAAAGCATCAAAGATCACCCTCTGCTACTTTCAAAACTGGCCTCTTTCACATATAATATTGCAGCAGATACGGGACATCAATAGTCTAAAGATGAGCCACTCTGGTGAGAAATACTAGATCTATAATAATGTATTATTGATGTGTCTTCCCATTAAGTACTCTGTAATCATATTACTTTAGGATAGTGTAGCTTTACTGCAATGTTTTACAGTGCCTAATGTGCACCACAGAGTTGCATTAGTGAGCATGAAAGTAGAGAACTTCTTAGTGCAGCGCTTCCTTAGGTTTGCATCAGTGTGGCCTTGCATTTGTTGTTACAGCAGTATTGCCCAGGATCTCCAGCCTGTGTTAAACTTTAGGAAGTGCTGTAGATCAAGAATCATGTTAGCTGCATTGCTTTTGTGGCTTGCTTTTCAGCTTTCCCAGTGTTTTTCCTGTTGATGTTAATGGCCTTTATAAAAGCTACAGCTGAAATCCTTACCAAGAATTTGAGTAGGCACCAAAACATGCAATATCATAGTACTTTTCTGATTATCTTGCAAAGACTTCTGCCATTTTGTAAACTTTCCTTCAAGACTCTTTATATGGCCTGAGTTTCCAAATAAAGATGCAGAAATAAACATAGCTTGAGGCTAGTGAGCTTACTTGAGAAAAATAATGCAGTTGCCCCTGTGCATGCCTTAGACGGAGATACTTGTATGTCTCAGCTCTCAGGGATTGTGGATTGTTCTAGTGAGTGTTTTGGTGTGGTCAGTCTTCCCTTGCTGGGCATGAGAGAAGAAAGTTGTGAATTGCTTTGTTGGGGATGCAGGCACACAAGAGGTGGCTTTGCTGACTCTCTATCTCCAAAGCTCTGCTCACCAGCGTTCTTGCCCAAAGTGTATTGAAACCTCTCAGCTGATTTTCAGTGGGATCAAAACAGAACTGCAGATGATGTGTACTGTCAGAAGGCAGTATATAACATAAGTAAAGGTGGTAGGTTGCCAATTTGCTAAATGTCTGTCAGTTTGAAACCCTTTTATTTGGGTATAGGAAATCCAAGTCACAAGACCTGTGACATATTAATATAGCAAAATGGAGATTGATAGATTGATGTTGGCATGCCTCTCGGCTGCCAGCTGCCTTGTAATGACTCACACAGCTGTGATACAAGTAGGAATGATTTCTAGGTTTTATCTTTAGAGTGCTTATTTATTTATGTTTTTGTAGTATTTTATTTAATAGTTTATTGAACTGTTTTTAGCATTCCTAAAGATGTGCAAATAGCTTTTTGGACCAAAGAGAAACTGGGTGATATATCTGAGAGAGATATCTTAAAGAATTGACCACTGGTCAATGATAGCAGGTACCGGATCAAGGGTGAAAGAACAAAAGACTCCACAGACTGTTCCCTTTCTCTTTTACCCCTGTGAAAGTCCTGTAGTGGGTCAGTGCTAGAGACAGTCATGACTGGTGATAAACTGAGGTCAGAGTAGATGGCATGCTGATTTCCTCTATTTCCATTACCATCTCTGTATATTGTGCATATTAGGATATATTGCTGACACCAGCCTGCTGGTGCAATCCTGTGGTTAGTGCAGCCAGAAACACTAGCAAGCCCTCCTGGTACACACTCCACCTGAGTGGGAGCTGAGCAGAGGGTTGCTGATGGCTGAGCCGTCTGTTCCAGCATTTGATGAGCTTCTTTCTCCAACCTTTGTGCTCTTACATAGCTAAACTGTTATTAGATGGGAAATCAGTGCAGCATGAACATAATATAGCAATAACTTTCATAGCTTCTGATTCTGTGATCCCTGTGTCCCTGCTCCTGCTCACTGCCCTTTGAGATGTCTCAAAACTTCAGAGGTGTTTAGGCAAAAGTGACTGTTACTGCTTAGATAAGTCTAAGAAATGGAATGGGTAGATCTTGAAGAGTTGGCATTGCATCTATTGTTGCTAGGGAATGGAGAGGTGCTTCTCTCTTAGCTGCTAAGTCACAGTCCCTGTTTCCTTAGTGGTAGCAGCCAGGAGCATTCTGTGTATTCTAGTGTCCTGGGAAGTACAGCAAAGCAGAGGGTGTTTTTGTCAATGGGGGCAAATGTCTAGCTGCCAATGGTTGCAGCTTGCTGTGCCTGGCAGTGTGGGTTTTTTCTACTGCTTGGTCTTAGGCTTTTCCCAGTTAAAGAAATGAGCCAGAAAGAGTTCTTGGTGTGTGGGGAAACTTAGAGATAAAGAGAGAGATAAAGAATTGTGGTTTTTTTGTTGTTGTTAAGTAGTTTATAATTCCTGTTTTCTCTGGATCGATTCTGGGTAAAATAAGGATGTGCTTATCATTTCCCATCTCCCATTCGGAAACATTCTCCTCCACACCCTGTGTTTAATCTACATGGCTGAATATTAATCAAGGCTTATTCTCAGGTAAGTGTTAAGAATTCATGTATGTGCTTTAGTTTTTGCATGGTGTGGGGTGCTTTCTAAAGCTAGTAGTTATGTGAACTTGACTATGAAAAATAAAAACCCTTAAAATTCAGTGTGACTCAGATCATCCTTGGCTCTACTCCTGCCCTAGTGCTGTTCTTATTCTTTTTTCCCATCAGAAGCAGAACTCGGTGAAGTCAGCTTCCAATTTGTGCTTTCGGAGACTGGACCTACTCTTTCTGGCAACTTTAAGTAACTCTGATTGTTCAGTCTTTGTATTGGCTTGTTTGTCTTGTATAGTGGTGTCATGGTTTCTGTGATATCCTTTTAATAATAGAATGACCAGAACAGTACAGAGCAACCTTTCAGAAGGCTAGAATGAGTCTGTGAGGTGTGCAAATTGAAGCATCATAGGACCTGCTATATATTTTTTTTTAACTTTTTATCTTAGTACTACATCAAAAGATGGTGAATAGCTGGGTCTGGAGAGATTCTAAGACAAGTTAACTTCTGCTTTGAGAATGAGGATTGTGGGGAAAAAGAAGAGTAGGAAAGAAAGAAAATCCACTGTATTCTTTTTTTTTGTTTTCTACTTGTCAACAGCTGATTAAAAATCTGTTAACCCATCATGTTTCTCATCCAAGTTGAATATATATCTTTATGTTAAAAAGTCAGATTCAAGATTTTTTTACTGTTTTAAGCTGGAGTAGGTGGGATTTAAAAGGAATGATTTTCCAATTAGGCAGTTGAAGCTGGAAATATTTGTGCAGGTACCTGCTTGTGAATGAAAAGTTGTCTGGGGACAGGTTAGTCTGTTTATTTGATGAATGCTTGCTTTTCTGCCTCCTTTCTGAATTGCCATTTAAAATAGCCTCTCTCCTTTAAAAATAGAAACAAAATCTAGCTTTCTACCTTTTTTTCCAGCTTCTCATGGGTAAGTACCTTTTAGTGAACTCAAGAGAGGGTCATATTGGTAAATAATTCAGTTTATAGTCTGAGCTTCTTAGGCAGTGTGACAAAGTTAAACACGTTATTGTCAGTGTTTTATTTCTTGGGTGTTTTAAATACTGCACAAGTAAACAGCATTAAATCATGAGTATGTGCTTATTTTTTTTCTCAAAAATGTTTTCAACTCTCTTAAAACACATGAAGACTTGAGCAACCCTCTGGTTCCTCAAGGGGGTGACCTAAGTTTCAAGAAGCAGAGTCCAAGGTACAGCTAGGGCCCTAGTCTGATGCCCTAGAAAACAAATTCATTAGAGGGTGCTGCACACTCAACCTAGGGGATCTCAGATTGGCTCACTTGTGCTTTTTAGAATTAAAGAGCACTATAAGTGCATGGCCTCCGGCTGACTCAACAGTGTGAGTAAAGACATTCACTGGAAAACCAAAAAATGGGTGATCAGTGATTCTTTAACAATTGTCCAGAGTTAATTTTTTTTTTTAATGAAAGTAGCATGTGTTTCCTTCAGCATGCAGAAATCTGGATGATAGATGGAGTCTCCTTGTCCTGCACTTGACTGGGGAGAGTACTGCTGCTGCATAGGAGGAAAAGTAAACCTCTTCAGCAGCTATGCTGCCTGTTTCTTATGCCAGAATAAAAAGGGAAAGGAATACTAGACCCATGCTGCTTATTACCTATAGACCACTGTCCAAAAATACTCGCAAATTCCATGTTATGAGCGTCTGCCACAGAGGCATACAGCAGTAAGCTTTTAAGAAGTGCTAGAGCAATGACAGCTCAAAGGAAATGTGTCAGCTATTTGGGACAGGACTGGATGTGCACTTGTCTAATTATTTTGGGCAGCAATGAAAGCCGCTCATGCAAGCATGCCTGTTAACAGACAGGCAGGACAGAGTGTTAGGCAGGTAGGCAGAGCATCTAGCCAAATCTTGCAAAAATGGGGAATCTCACAAACATGAATTTTAAGTGCATGTGTTGCTTGTGTCTGCAGCCCTCCTTCAGTGGATGCTCTGACAAGTAAGCTTCAAAGCTGCCTGAGGAGAAAAAGTGAATGTTTAGAAGTATTTGAAACCTAATCAAACGTTAGTTCACAAATACTAATTAGTATTCTTTTGAGCTAAAGAAACTCTGTTAAAGATCAGAAGCCTTTGTATGGCACGCTTAGGACTGCCTTTGACTGCAGATCCAAATCCTTGCAAGGACCTTGTTATAAGCGGCTCTTAACTTGGAGAGAAATAAACTCCAGGTTCTCAGGTAGCCAAATTGGACTTTTCAGAAAGTTTACAAAGATGGACAGGAAGCAGATATCTTCAGATGAACTACTTGATATCTGCAGGAAATCAGGACTTACCCAGTTTGCTCTTCAGCAAATGTTCTGGGATGCTTAGTTTTCACAAATAGGAAGTCTTTTGCCCCCAAATAGGTGCCCTCCCTTCACCCTTAGAGGATGCTGTTTCTGATTCTTCAAAATATGTTGCTAATGTTCTGATGCTTTTGTGAATTGCCCTGGTGAGCATTGACCTGTTCTGAAGAAAATAGTGTTTATTTGGAGAGAGATTTGTACAACATTTAGGTTTTAAAAAACAAACAAAACAATCTAGTAGAGGAGATTCAGTACATTCCTTGCCTTTGTAATCTGGTAGTAAACTATACTTAAGGACTTGATGTAATTTGCTTTGATTTTTTGCTGATATTGAAAGGATTACTTGTTTAGAAAGTTAAAAAGATTTCATCCCAAATAAGGAATGTATTAATACAATAAAAAGCAAATCCAATAACTGTATGTGTATAGGTCAATATATCACATCATACAGGCTGGTTCCACCCAAGGGTGAAAGCAGGGGAGGGTAAGGCAATGGCAAATAGCAAAGTAGTGATATCACTGGAGAGCTGACAGTTATGACTGAAGGTCACTACCATGACATTATCATTATCTGGGCAGGATTAAATTAAGTCTAGAACTAATTATATTGTCCTTTCCAGAAATAGTCCAGAAATACTTCTGGCAAATGTCAAAAATACGGTTCAATGTTTTGATGTTTGGAGCTTGTCACTCAGAGGTGTGTGTGTTTGTGCGATCACAATATAGTAAATTGAAAGGAAGCCACTAAAAATGAGCAGTATTAGAATATTTCATACCCCTCAATCTGCACGTGACAATTAAGCTCGAATGCATAGATACAAGGAGTATGATTGCAGTGTCTGTTTGGATCTTCATCATTTTTGAGAGGGGAAATAAGTGGTTTTACATCTTCTGCCAAAGCTACCTTTGCCATCCTTCAAACCTTACTTTCATATATCCTTTCTTTCCAACTTGCTGTACTTAAAGTACTTTGAAAATATCTCTGTTTTCAGAACATCTTGGGCAAGTGTCCTTTTGTGATCTACTTTCTCAACTGTCATTTTTCAGTCTCTTTACTGTATATTTTCTCTTGTATACCCAGTATTTTTATGCTATGCCTATGTCTGTCTCTCACCTTGATTATTTGCTGTACTTTCCTGTTTATCTGCATGTCCTTTTCTCAGTGTAACTACTTTTACTGCTAGAATACTTGCCCGAAGTGTAGCTTAATTTCTTCGAACAACTTCAGTTTCCTTTCTGTAGTTTTTCTGCATTGCTTTATCCCTGTACATGTTTCTTTCAGCTTTACACTCTGCCTAGTGTGCTGTGCTAAAATTTAGCATCTATCTTTATCCCTAGTTTAGCCTCAGTTTATTTATGGATCACAAACACAACTGTATATGGCTGTTGCTTTAATGTTACTTCATCTGTTCATCTCAGCAATGGGATTTTTGAGATTTGACCCAATTGACTTTTGAGGAAGTACCCTTGCAATACTGGCCAGAAATGCCTCAGTTATTCCTGTAGTCAGCAAGCTGGTGCAGTCAAGGCAGGTTTGCTCTTTTTTCCTATTTCTAGTCAGTTCTGCCTCCTTCTCTCACTTTGCCCACTTCTGTGAAAATTCTTGCTATCAACTTCATTTTCCTTTTGTTTCTGTCTCCAGCTGAACCTCCCATGAATGTTTTTGTATTTGGACACATTTTTATTTTTTACTGCAGCAGGAGTTCTTGCACACAGCATGAATAAGAAGCATTTTGTGGGCAGGATTGTATCCAGAATAGGTAAGTAAATGGCTCTACTGGTTTTGGCCCTGGGCTGAGAGACCTGTGAAGCTCTGCTGGGAGAGAGTGGTGGGGAATAGGAAGGAAGTGTAAAAGTAGCAGGGGGAAGGGAAATAGCTTGTGAATGGCGCAGCATTTTTTCTTCTCAGAAGAGCACTCCTGTCTTGCTGTGGGACATTTGGTACCTGTCTGGGATGCTCATGCTGAGCTAACCCAGGATAATTGGTTTCCAGTTACTGACAGAGCATCTGTCCTCTAGCCCATGTATTTTCCACCCTCTGTTTCCCTGTGTCTGTTCCTACAGGATCCCCTTCCTTCTCTGTCTGCCCAGCTCTCCCTATGCTGTGCTGCTCCTGTGCTGCTCTGTGATTCCCTAAGGTTGTTTGAAAATCAAGACAATGATTCTTTGGGAGGAGGTCTTGACTCCTCCAGGACATTGCCAGGTGATCTTAAAGAAAGTTACCTGGCTTTTAATTGATCTTATCTTCTTGATTGGTATGGTATTTTCCATTAAAAGTAGTACAGGAGAATTACAAGGCTTTGTTTAAACTTGTAATTCTCTTAAAAAGATGAGGAAGAGGAAGAAAAGAGGGAAAGCAAATAATCTTCACTTGAAAATGATAATATCCAACAAACCCCCAGTATTCTGCATTTCAAACTCTGTGCTTTGCTTAATGTCTACATGAAAACAAACTATGGTGGCTGACTCTCAACATCAACGGTTTACTCTTGGGTACTCTGCTACCCACAGTGCAGATTTCATGTGCTTCTTCAATGGGTTTCTTCAGGGGAAAAAAATATAGTTAATCACCCATACTGTGAAAATCGCAAACTTTCTATAATTTCATGCCCTTAATCAAACAGATATGTCCTCTCTGACCTTGAGAGATATGGGGATGGGGGGAGAGTTTTGGCCAGGTGAGAAAGAAAACACAATACAAAACCATCCACCACTGTGTCCCTTGTGCCTCCCTCCCATAATAAAAGACAGTAGCAGCTGCAGCTAATATCTGACTGTTCAGTGGCTGAAAAATGAAAAACCAAAGCCTGCATGCTCTGTAAGCACATCTGGAATGTATCAGTGTCTTAGGGATTCCTTGCAGCTCGTCTGGACCTAGGTGGTATATTGGAGGCTGTCTTTTTTTTGGGCTATTGGATCCATAGAATCATAGAATGTCCTGAGTTGGACGGGACCCACCAGGATCGTCAAGTCCAACTCCTGTCCTCAGCCTAGGACAAACCCCAGAATTCACACCATGTGTCTGAGGGCATTGTCCAAATGCTTCTTGAATGTTGTCAGGCTTTGGTGTCATGACTGTTTTCTCCTGGGGAGCCTGTTCTGGTGCTCCACCACCCTCTGGGTGAAGAACTTTTTCCTAATAAACAACCTAAACCTCCCCTGGCATATCTTCCTGCCATTCCCTTGAGTTTCTGTCACTGGTCCCAGGGTGAAGAGGTCAGCGCCTACTCCTCCACTTCCCCTTGTGAGGAAGTTGTAGACTGCAATGAGGTCTCCCCGCAGTCTTCTCTTCTCCAAGCTGAACAGACCCAGTGACTTCAGCTGCTCCTTGTACGGCTTCCCCTCTAAACCCTTCACCATCTTTGTGGCTGTCCTCTGGACACTATATAGTGTCTTCATATCCTTTTTATACTGTGGTGCCCAAAACTGCACACAGTACTCAAGGTGAGGCCACACCAGTGCAGTGTAGAGTGGGACAATTGCCTTCCTTGACCAGCTAGCAATACAATGCTTGATGTACCCCAGGACATGGTTGGCCCTCTTGGCAGCCAGGGCACACTGTTGGCTCATGTTCAACTTGCCATTGACCTATGTGTTTATAGGATTTAAGTGTTTAGACCCACCTGAGGCTGTAAGAAAAGTGCCTCCCTACAAGTACTGTTTGGAACAAGAGGAGATGCAGTAGTGTTCTGTAGCCTTTTGATGCTGGTCGTTTTGTTTTATGCTCCAGCATGTTCATTTTTCACTCGAGTGTTGTCTTTACCTTTTGGATAGTTTGCTGGCTTGCTGTGCTACTTGCATATCCATTTCCTTTTTTTTGGCCCTTGCTGCTGTCCCTCTTTGACCATCATGTTAATACTTGTCATATATCTTTAGTCCAGATGTAACCTATGGATTGTATGTCTGTGTTGACATGCATTTTTCTGTCTGTAAAGAACTCCTCCCTTCAAAAAGCCAAAGAAATCCTCTTGGTTGTTGAACATATATTAGACCTCTCTTGTCTTTCAGTTTGTCCCATTTAACTGTAAACAATGTTCCTTGCTAAGTATCTGTGAAGTTCTTAGTGCGGTGGGATTGCAGACCTTAATTGTTTGATGTTCTTGTCTGACTAAAAATAATTTGGCTAAACAAGTCTCTTTTTTTTTTCTTAATCAATGCTAACACCAGGAATATGCTACATTAAGCTCCTTAAAAAAAAAAATTGTTTATTCATTGTATATAAGGGAAAAAAAAACTACTCTGTAGTCAATTTGTGTTTGGTCTAGAACAGCAAGACACATTTATATGCTTCAGTGTTTGTGTAGCCTTCAGATAGAATTGCTTGTATGCTTAATGCAAGTCGTCTTTGCCTGGTGCACTGGAGGCATAACAGCTTACTTGTGATTAATTTATAGCCTTGGTCAATTTAAAAACAGGCAAACAAAAAGTAGCAACAAAAACCAACCATGGTCAGTCTCATTAAGTCTGTGAAAGACAAGATGAAAAAGGCACTGGTCCTTTGCCAGAAAATCTTGAAGATTCAAGCCCAGTCCCAGCAGAGCCTAGTTTCTTTTGGCTTTATCAGCCTCAGTCAGTCTCTACTGGCTGAGCTGTGTTTGCTTTGGCTCCAACACCAGCCTAAGTCCACAGCAATAATTATACCTGTGCTGCATAAAATGTGGGGAGACTAGAAGGAACTTGTTAGTAGTTAAATGTGTGTGTTTTCAGTGGGTTTTAAATATTTAAAAAGTCCTTTTCATAATCTAAATAAAAAAAAAAATCTGTTCTTTCTAATGTTTTACTATAACTTAATGTTTTTGCATGGTGGAAGATATTGTAGAAAAGTTGCAATAACATTACCAAGTACAGTGTGTTATTTTTTTCCATAATTACATGAATTTTAGTCCATTTATTTTCCTAATGATATTTTGCAATCTTCATTGATTTACTGGAGCAGTAAACCAAACCCTAGTTAAAAGATGTGGAGAAAAAACTTTTAATTGCACCTTCCAGTATAATTTCTAAACTGTACTATTTTATTTTTTGTTCCTATCTTTGAAAGAAGATAGTCTGTTGTACATCATCTTTGACCCTTAGGAAGAGCTATGTTAATACTAGACAAGCTGGGTTAGATTCCGATTTATTTGAAAGCACATAGCAATTGTGGTCTTTCTGCTTTTAGAACTTCATTGAGGTCAATGTGTTTCCTTCAATATTGAATGTTGAAACATGGCTGTGATCCAGGTGGCCTTTGGGTCTTGACAAGTGTTAATATTTGTAATTATGGGATTTTAATAATCCTATAATTTTTGGGTTGAGAAAGTTTCTAGTAAATCAGGCTGACTTTATCATGTAATGATAGCTTTTTTTTTTAAAAAAAAAAGCCTCCAAAACTGGAAATGCAGTATTTACAAGAATCATTTGGGAGAATTGAATTAATAATCATCATCTTTGTGATCTACTGGGATAGAAATTTTTATTCTTCCCTGACCTAGCATGATGTCATGACACTGTCCTTGGTTTCAACTGGAAGTTGAGATGCCTGGTACCTTGAAGAGATGCCCAATGTCTCACAGAAGGACACTACCTAAAAATAGTGGTGCTGCTGCCTTGTTACATAACTTCTGACAAGCTTTTTTGTTTCTTATCTTAATACATTGATTTTGCAATTCATCATTAGTGGCAATTCCCTGTAAATTCCCTCTCGAGCTCAGTCTGTCTGTTTTGTCTAGGCTTAGTCCTAGGTGGTAACTTAGAATTTAAACTGTTCTTTGTACATCACTGCTCGTTGTATGTACATGTGCAATAATTGTGGAAAAATTATGAAGTTCATTGAAGTTTTAGTTGAGGGCTGAATTCAGCTACCTTTTCTTTAAAGTGATATTTTGAGGAAAACTGGCTGATTTTAAGAGAATGAAATACTTTAAAGTTTACACTTGAGAAAACATATAAATGTTAGCTAAAATTTCAAATGGATTTCATTTCTTTAAGTACTAGAGAATTTCCTTTAGCTACTAATCAAAAGGGAGAATAATCAGTATCAATGGAAAGGTATCTGTGTGTGAATCAGTTAATATGCACTTTCCATCTCCACATGAAGACCCACATGCTGCCCAGTGTTCATGGGATCCCTTATTATGATAGAAGAGTTGTTACTGAGTGCAGTCCTCAAATATTTGTCCTTGCAAATTTCATGACTTCTGGAAAACATGTTGTTCTCTGTAATGTTGGCTTTTACATAAAATTAAACCAAAAAAATGTTGAGAGGTGGGAACAGCCCATTCTTCTCTCAGAGGTGAGAATACAGTGTATGGTGTTTCATTACCTGTCAGGACTTTAACTTTTCTTATGATGGAAACTTTTACAGGAGAGGGTGATTATGCCTCTCTAAACCTGAGTTGAATGTGAAGGTATCAATTCACATATCATGAATTCCCAAGAGCTGTTTCTCTTGGGTGTGTTTTAGGTATCTTGCAAATAGGTGGGAAAGAAACTTTCCAACTGTGACAACTGAACTGTTCTATGTTAGATTTATTTAGGCTTCAGTGATCAAAGTACTAAGATGGCCACAATGAGAAGTGAACGCATGAGAGTATCACAAGTTTAAACTGGTAGTATGGTGGTTGAATAGGCTGGAGAGTGTCTGTCAAAGGAGAGCAAAGAGAAGAGTACCCCTGGGTGGTGAATACAGCTGATCTACAGAGGTTTTTTGATCTTTAACCTAATCTAGGCTTTATAGAGTTGTTATACATAATATTGCTCTAGAGACTTCTGTAGAAAATGAAGTGTCCAATATAATTCTGAGCTGGAACTGTTACTTTCAACATAGTAACTCTTCCTAGGAGAATGTTTGAGATGAATCGAGGTTGACAAGAATAGAACTGATCCAATTGTCAGTCAAGTGTTGGAGAAACTTCCTGTAAGATTTCATGGCAGAAAAAGTAATGCTGAATTAAACTTAGATTTGTGGTCTCATGCAGTTAACCATCAGATATTTTACTTTTGCAAGTGGCATTCTTTTATTTTTTTTAAATGGATTCACTTTAATGGTGCTCTCAACTGAGGAATACACTTGTATCTGTCAAGATTTAATTATTTAAAATGACTAACAGGCACCCCCCCCCTCAGTTGTAATTCTCTAAAGTATCAAATGCCAGGTTCTACTGTTCTTCATACTGAGAACTGTTTTGAAATTGATAGTATGTTCCTGCCTGTTTCTTAAGCTTAATGCAGCTGTTTTCTTGTTGAAGGACACTGATAGTATCTGCATTACAATTGTTTCTTTATTGATTATCTTCTATTACTACAGTTATCTTCATTAATTCTGATGACAAAAATATATTTGTAAACCACCTTATTTATCTGCCTTTAAAACTAGCTTGTTCTGCACTTGTAGCAGCAATTAATTACTTGTTTAAGCAACTTGCAGTCTGGTGTGCCTCTAGCTTAGCTTTCAACTCTAACTTGCCAGTTTTCCCTCTACCATAGTAATATGGCTTGTTATGAGGCTTTGTACTAATTAAGTGAGCAATATGTAACTTTTAAGAGTTTTCTGAGGGAGGGAGGGAGATGGTGGACCTGGGTATCCATGGATACTCTGTCGTTCAGGGATTCTGCTCAGGATAACTTTTGAATTGAAAGTCAACACATCTCATCTGCACTATCATTACTAAAGTGTTTGCAGAGACATGCTCAGTGTTAACTTAGCAGATTCAATTTAAAATGGAGGAATTAAGGTTCGAAAGCTATATTTAGTAAATAAACCGCTTTAGAAGAGGTGAGGGCTTTTTCAGTCTTGATGAGGCAATTTCATCACAATTTAAAAAGAGGTCAGCTAAATTTCCACGTATGCTACAGGGCATGGACATTAGTATATTGAAAAAAGACAAGTAAGTGCTACAAATCTATTGGGAAGAGGACCATAAAACTGTCTGTAATTTGAGATCCTAAATTTAGGGCACTCTAATTAAAACTGACTTCACATCCAAAAGTAGCAATCGTCTTACAAATCTCTTTGATTATATACTACAAATATGCCACTTCATTACTGGTAGGCAGATTTATTTTTTCTTTTTTAATCAAGTTGTTATGTTTGGCTGTTGGGAAAGGAGGGCAGACATTCTTATGCCTTAAACCCTTCTCTGTATCTAAAATCCTCTGTTTTGTCAAAACATTGCATTTCTTGTTATAAAATTTTGCGATTGAAATAAGACTTATTATATGAACTTAAAATTTCACAGCAGCTCAGACTAGGGAATATATAAATGGAGGAGGATAGAAAGCGAAAGCTGTTGTCAGTGCTATAGTGTATGTAGATTTGAAAATGAGATGTAACTTCTGAAAGGATTAGAAAATTATCCCCGAATTCTTCAAGTGTAAGCCTCCAATGTGGTGTTGTATGCTCAGTTTCATAATAGGGCAAATTGATTTTTCCATAAAGTAGCTTGTTTTATTTACCTGGAAACCGGTTTTTACTTCCATAGTCTAACCTAGAAAAAGTCTATTTTCTTAGATACCACTAATAGAAGGTATTAAAAATGTAACTGGTTTGAAAAGCAACATGCAGTGAAATCTGTCTGTATACAGTCTGTCTCTGGCACTTCTAAAAAGGCAGGAGTTACAGGCTTAATGTTAATGACACCTGTGGTTTTTACAGTATTGACTTAATGAACTGAGAGCTTGTCTGCCCTGGGTTCTTTCCTCACCAGTGACTTTGGGTGAGAGGATCATAGGGTTGCTCTGGTAATGTGCTCTTTGATATGCATTACTTCAGAATAAGAATGCTGTTTTTCATATTTGTGCCTATGGTTTGTTACCCTTTCCTGTAACAAATGAGCATTTTTGTTGTTTGGTTTGGGGGTTATTTTAACTTTTTAAATGGTTAAATGGTTTTTACTGAAGTGAAACTAGAAGCATGAGATAAAACAGGGTAGCTGTCCTGGTTTGGCCTAAACCAGGCCAATTTTCCTTTCAGTGATTTTTACTTTCAGCTAAGTCTCTTCTAAGTAACTGCACTTTCTGAAACTAACTGCATGTTTTGCAGACAGTGTCTGCTTCTAGGACTGATAACACTCGAAGTTTGTAGTTATCGCTGAGGCACCAGTAGGGATGTTATGCAGAAAGGCTCTTGCTGTGCTTAGTCTTAGAGAAACCAAGGTCACTGCTAAATTCCTCGCTGCTTACGAGTGAAGAGCCAAAGGGGGGTCGCACTTCCTGGGAGGAGCGGACAGGGCAGGTGACCCAAAACTGACCAACAAAGGTATTCCATCCCACACACGTCATTCTCAGTATAAAGCGGGGGGATCACGAGGGTCTCGCCCCTTCTTCTGCCCCCTTCCCTTGCTGCTTCAGCTGTGTTTGGGTGTTTCTGCTGCTTCGAGCTGCTTCTGCGGCTTGAGCTTTTGGCCAGTGTCCAAAGAGGACTCTGTCCTTTTTCCTGCTGCCCCCGATCCCGATCCGTGCATCCCTGAATCCAGTTCTCGACCGTCGCTGGGCCCAGCCTGGGCCTTCCCGGAGCCTGCCCTGCAGTGCCGGTGGGGACATGGCTGACATCGGGGGAGCTCGATCTTGGTTTTGTATATATTTGTATATATTTGATTATTTCTATTATTACTATTATACTCTTTTTGATTATTATAGTGTATTAAAACTGTTTTAACTTTCCAACCCAGAAGTCTCTCTCCCTTTTCCCTTTCCCTTTCCCTTTCCCTTCGGGTGTGGGGGGGAGGGTTAACAGAGAGCGTCTGCCTCAGGTTTAATAGCTGTCCCAGCTTTAAACCGTGACAGTAGCAAAAACACTTTGGTTTAAAAAACAAACCCTACAACCCCCCTGACTATTATTACAGTCTTTTAAGGCAAATGGTGAAATGTCATCACTTGAATAACGTAAGACACTGGAAAAGAACTTGGGAATAGCCTGTTGATTAGTTTCCTTTACTGTGTCTAGTGATATTGCCTGCTTTTCCGTTGCTTAATTATGTCTTTTGAAATCATCACTTTTGGATTAGTTCTTTCTAAATATAACCAGTACAAGTGAAAACTTTGGCACTGAAAAGCCTGAGTGTAGGTGGAATCAGACAGAGGGAGAGGGCAGGGGTTTACACATTGTGTAGCAGAAAGGACTTGTATTTGTGTGATGCTGTGTTTTACCTACACAATATATAGGGAATGTTTCTTGTGTATCTGTACAACAATGGGAATTTAATCCCATGATCCATGTGCTTAATGTCAAAAGTATACACAGTCTTGGGGAAAAGGTCCTTACCCAGAGCAGCCATGGTCTTTGTGTTAATACTCGTTTTTGCCCATTGATGTGTGCTTTTTCTCTTGTGCACTTGCCTCCAACTCTGGATGAAATATGTTTTGTTTCTTTGGGGATGGCATGGCTGCTGCACAGGAGGGTGTCAAGTGCCCACAATGACCTGTATGGAAGGAGGTGTAGGTTAGAGCCCATTGTGGGAAACAGGGAGCTGAGGCTTTGTTCCCTAATGAGGGTTTTATAACAGAGGCTGCAGTATGATGCATGTTTTAAAGAGAAGGCCAACTACAAGGTTTTTTTTCTGTTTGTGGATCCTAATTCTCTCAGTATGTTAAACGTGGTCAGAGTCTAATGCAATTAGCAAGCCTAGCCTGAAGAACGCTAGTGTGATGTGAAACAGCACTTGTCCAGCCTCTTCAGCTTGCATGAACGGAATCTTGATTTCTGTGATATTCTCAAAGCATATTCTTTTTCTGAAGATGTCTACTCTGTAGTGGGTTTTACAGAAAAGGTTTGAATGCATTTAAGTTCTTGGTAACAGACTTTACTCAGTGTTTTTTAAATGGAATATATAAAGCTTGGAAATACTACGTAATTTTTTTTAAGCCCTATGGTACCTTACCCTCTTTCTTGCTGCTTACAATACCCTTACAGTAGCGCTAATGCAAACATATAAAACTGTGCTATAATTTCTACAGTTGCATAACTGAACTGATTCTTTCATGTCAAACTGTTTGGCCTTCAGCTTCCCCCTGGTATGCTGGGGGCTTTCTTTGTTTTTGCTGAAATTAAGGAAACTACTTCAGAGTTGTCAGACATAATTGCAAAACAATACTTTAATAATTCGATTTATTGCCAGCAGTTTCATGGAGATCAATCTAATGTTTAAATTGTTCAATTAATAACTTTGCAAAAGTTCTTATATAAAACAGTTTCACAATAGTCTAATTATTTTGTCTGTAAAATAAGCCAATGCCTTGTACATTGTCATGACTGCAATGTAATACTATGTTTTGATGCATGCAATAGACCTACAAAACCTATACCTCTGAATGGGGCTGCTCAGTTGTTCACTATGCTAAAATGCTGTGATATTTAAAAATAAAAAGGTAGTGGCTTCTGTGAACGTACACTGTAATAAAGTGATGTTAGTAATAAACCTGCTTACTGTTACTTATAAAGCTCTTATTTTTTATTTTTTTTAAATTGAAAGTGGTTTAATGTTGTTATTTAACCTCTTGTTAAACATATGGTAACATGGTAGTTGGTACCAGTATGCTTAGAGTTGTGTATTTGGAAAACATTAGAATATAGTTCTGCAGGGACCATGTGCTTTTGCTAGTCACCAGTTACTCTAGTGTGGCCAATTTTCGTCTATTTGTGAAAATAAAATGGAGTCTCCAGCAGGAAAGCACTTCATTGATATAATTTAGCACAAGGACCTAGTAAATGCTGTGTTCTGAAATGTGAAAAACACTAGAAAATGTCTTGGAGATAAATGATGTGATTGTTCTGATCAGTAAGTGTATTTTACACAGTAAAGGACAATATTAACATAACCTGCTTTGGCTTTATCCAATTTAAGGCAATTCATTAAGCAAAAACATCTAAATACTGTTCTGTGGGAAGCAAATGAAAGCTTAAAGTAACTGTAGGTTTCTTTTGCTCAAGTTCCTCTGTGAGGTGAGACAATAACTTACTAAAGGATGGTGCCAAGTCTTTTTTTCCTGTGGCATGTTTAGGGCATAAGACTCACTTCTTTAAGACCCATTTTAAACATATTTTTAGCACATGGCACTTTGCCTAAATAAAAATGAAGGAAATTAAAAGGAAAAAACTAAATTTAGACTTTTTTGAAATGCTATGACAAAACTGGTAGTTGTCTTTTAAAAGAAAAACTTAACACTTTGAATTCCCTGTGAACTAACATTTGTTTCTTTCTATTGAGCGTGGCAAGGCAAACAGAAAAGCAGCTTTCAGAGCATTGCTTTTATGAAGATCCCCTTTGGTCTAATGAATAAGTAATATGCCATCTTGTAAAGCTATAGCCCATCATAATGCATCCATATTATGGTAACAGATTGTAAATTGAGAAATGTGTTGTTTCTTGTTCTATTATGTCTGGCTAGGGCTGTCCCATAAGAATAACTGATGATGCATATCGGGCTTCAGTCATTTGGTAAAAGTGACTGTTTGGCAGAAGTGCATGTTTCTAGGATGCTGTGCCTTCTCTGAGTCTAGTGTGGTACAAGAGGAGGATTTCTTTTTATTATTAAGCAATACCAAGTTTACCTTGGAAAAAAAAATATCAGCATGGGCATTTAATGTGAGTAAAGCTCTTTAGAAGAAGAAATTAACAGCTAGAGAGCTTTTTTCTAATTCTGATATCTACAGTCAGAGTACTTGTTTTAGAGTTTGAATTGTTAGATTTACTTGAAAATAAATTGGGTATAAATAAAAACGTGCACATAGATGAAAACAATAAATTATATTTATGAACAGTGCTAAGTGGCCATCTGGAAGAAATTCAGTGTCCTGTCAGTCTGCAATTTCTGCCAAAGTCATCTTATGCATCTCCTTGAAGCTAGAATGGTCAAATACATTCATAAATTGCAAATGAGGCACACTAGCATCACTCTTTAAAACAGAGCTCAGATTTGAGTGTGACACAATGCTTATTTTATATTTTGAAAAAGGGGCAACAGAAATATGCTATCTTTTTACCTTATTATTAATGTAGTTTATTTAAGGCTTTAAGGTGCTTTTTTGTCATTCTTCTGTTATATTGATCAATACTGAATGATTCACTCTAGAAATGTGGTGCTGCTTCTCTACCCTAGAGCTTTATCCTTAAAGTTTATTTTATAATATTAAAAATCTATGCATCATTCCATTCCTTTCAGTTTTCTCATTTAGCACAGTCCATCTTAGGGAGGTGGGGTGGCAGGAATTCTTAAACTATTGCTCAAAACCATATCTGTATCTTAATTGAAGCAACTCTAGCTGTTGTCCAGAAACACAGAATGAAGAAGTGTTGCTATACCCTCCTGAAAATGCACTTGAAAATAATAAAGCTTTACCTCATTCAAGGTCTTGCATAATAATTGTCATTTTTTAATGGCAATCTTTTCCTGAAAGCAACTGATAACAATGACATTATCCAAGGATGGTAACATACTGTATCTCATTTAGATGGAAAAGATTAAAGGAAAAAGATACTTCAGTTAGCTAATAAAAACTTTTGTTCTCTTAAGTAGCTTCACTGATGTTGAAGGAAAAATTCCCTTTAATTTTAGTTGCCTTATATGGTAACACATTATTTGTCTGACAGTCTTGCAGTTGCCATGGAGTATAGTCGTTGGCTGTAGAATTAAGGGAATTCACACTGCTTTTGTGACATTAAGAAATACACAGCTTGACATACTCTTTCATAATCTTGATCCTTTTTCTTGAAGAGGAAGTGAGAATTGTATTAGGAAAGAAAGGATGCTATCATTCTTCTAGTCATGTCAGTCAACTATTTTTGAGTATTGCTTTCCTTCCATGCCCAGAAGCAAAGGGAAGCATAATACATGGAAAAGCAAATGGTTCTTCTGTTTCAGGTTATAGATGATTCATGCACCTTTATTTTGGGCACAGTTGCAGGTGTTGGTGTTCAGTAGCATTACCCAGGGCTTTAGCTTCGTTTTGCAGGCTCTTCCTATTAGAACTATGCAGCCAAATCCCTTGCTTAAGCTGAGGTGGATAGAGATGATGATGAAGGTGCTCCCTATGGTGAAATGAGACAACTGTTTCTGTGCATTGGGGAAATGGTTTCTGAGAGTGGAATCTCTAACAGTGAAATATTTCAAATAATCTTGTTGTAGAATGAAAATGCATTTGGCAGTAATTTCTTTCTTAATTCACATCTAAGTTCTCAGGCTAACAATTCTTACAGAAAGAAGTTTTTCACTTCTCTTCAGTTGGAGTGAGGAATTTAGGATGTTTCTTGACTACCAATAGAGGGACAGATGAGGGGGACAGCATGTTAAGTGGTCCACAGATCAAGACGGGAATGTCCCAGAATATCCCATCACTTACAACCATGTCTGCATTTAGGTATATTTTCCTCTTCTCATTCTTCATTTTCTTTTGGGGTTTTTTTTAGCCATTTAATTGCACAACAGTATTGCATAGAGAGAAGAAATATAAAATAGGAAAAGAGCTTTCCAGGTATGCATTCTACCTTCTGTTCTATAATGCATTACCTCTTGGGGTTCTTTAGATTTTGATAGTGATGATACAGCTAAACTTAAATACCAACCCAGCACCTCTTTACTTCTTCCAGGTGTCCCATCTACTTGAATATGTAGCATTGCTTCCACAGGAGAACTTGGACAAGCACTTGCTAGTTCTTCTGTTTGTAAGCCTGTCCTATTTTGCAGAAGGGATGGGGAGCTGAATGGCAGAATGGTCAGTTAGGTATGGGCAAGTACTTCTTTGTGTTACCTACCTCTCTATGCCTAGAGTCCTGCCTGGATGGCAGGTAAGGGAATAGCTGAAGCACCAGCTTAAATATGAAGGTCAAAAGAATTGTTTTCAGAACCTGGAGTTTTATTGGATTATCTTTTCTGGGGCGAAGAAGAAATCTGAAATCTTTGCAGTTCTGAGTTGAGCGATTTCCTGCTCTCTTGAGAAAGGATTGTATTTTGGTGAGGAAAATATATTTAATGGATTTATTGTGGTTGTGTCATATACTGTCACCTCTTTGCATTAGAGATGCATTAATGTTCAGTCTGTTAAAGTAGTGAAGTTTCAGCTGGATGTTTAAATTGATCTGATTGTTGGCTTTTATTCACCTGTGTATGCTAATCAATTAAACATTGTTTTAAGACATCTGTTGTCATGCTGGTCAAACCAGTCTTAAACCTTTCAATGGCTGAAGGTGCTGAAAAAGCCTCATACACATTCCTTCCCTGATCTCTAACAGATATAGAAACCTGGTTTTCCCTTTTTTCAGTAAGAAAACTGTGCCTCCCTTGGGAGACTGCTAGAAGATCCTTGACGGGCCACATGAACTATAGATTCAAAGTCCTGGGAATTCCCAAAAATCACTCTACTTACCCCAAAAATATATGGCAAGATTGAAGTGTGTGTGTATATATTATAGACTAGTGATGACATGATTAAAGAGGACATAGTCTTACTGTGTGGTGGTTTTTTTTTTTTTTTACTTATAGAAATTTGTGATAAAAATATATTAAGGTAAAGAACTGTATTAGAGTAAGCTGTCAAAACAAACAAACAACAAAAAACAACAACAAAACACCTGCTTGCTTCAGAATATCTCCAGTGAAACAAATTGCTTTTAAAAATACTTAATTAGACCATGGTCCAGAAGGTAGCTATTGTAGTTTGTGCAAAAAGAAGCAATAATATTTTTAAATATATGTTTCTTAATCTTTCAATATTTTAATTGCTAGTAGGTCCATGTTCTTTTAATATTTCCATCACCTTACTTCTGCAAAGACTTGAGCAAGACCTGGATTTTAAGCATAAATATTATTAGAGATTTGAGGGGAAAATTACTTCCAGTGCCTTAGAGCTAAGGCCATCTTTTACAAGATCAGCAGAGCATGATTTATTCAGTTTCAAAGCATCCCAACTTGTTTTTCAGAGGATGTGTCAAATTAGTAGGTTTCTTCTGCTGTATTGTCTATGTGGTCAGCTATGCCTGATCACTACTGATGTGTCCAAGGATAGGACAGATCTATGTTAAGCCTGGGGAAAGTGAGTGCATGTTTTACCTGTGCTCCCTGACATGTTGGAGAAGCATGTCCTCTGATCTCTCTCCTAGGCTGAGGTAGCTGAAATACATAAGAGCAAGAGACAGCACAATGTTTTTTTTGCTGTGTAGCAGGTAGTCTTTGGCAGAACTCAAGAGATGAAAATCTCTTTGCTCTTGCCCTCGAGAGCTTCAGTCAATGTATCCTGACCTGAAATCAAAGCACAGTCTGACTTGCCTGTGATAGCTGGGTAATTGGTTACTGCACATCTCAGGGTGTATTAAAAACACACCAGCTCTTCTGAATTGTTTAAGTTTTACTTTGTGCAATTGCTTTTTTCCTCTTCCATTTATGTGAATTTACTAAAATAAAACCCTAAGCTTGTATTTGAGTGTTGTGGTTTAACCCTATCTAAGTCCCACACAGCTGCTTGCTCACTCCCACCATGGTAGGAGGGGGGAAAGAATCAGAAGAGTAAAAGTGAGAACTCATGGGTTGAGATAAAGACAGTTTAATAGGAAAAGCAAAAGCTGCGCATGCAAGCAAAGCAAAACAAGGAATACATTCACTGCTTCCCATTGGCAGGCAGGTGTTCAGCCATCTCCAGGAAAGCAGGGCTCCATCACACCTAATGGTGACTTCGGAAGGCAAAAAGCCATCATTCCAAAGGTCCTTCCTTTCCTCCTCCTTCCTGCAGCTTTATATGCTGAGCATGATGTCATATGGTCTGGGATATCCTTTTGGGCAGTTGGTGTCAGCTGTCCTGGCTGTATTGCCTCCCAAAATTCTTGTGCACCTCCAGCCTACTACCTGGTGGGGTGGCGTGAGAAGCAGAAAAGGCCTTGACTCTGTGTCAGCACTGCTCAGCAGTAACAAAACCAGCTCTGTTTATCAACGCTGTTATCAGCACAAATCCAAAACACAGCCCCATACTAGCTACTGTGAAGAAAATCAATTCTCTGCCAGTTAAAATCACCACACTTGAGTCATAAATGGGGTAGTTGTGCAGGCTCCCTGGACCTACAAGGGAGTCGTCCCTTCCTTGAGGGGAAACACCTACATTCCCTTCTGATTTGGGGCCCTACCTCAGTCCTTCAGTTAGCAAACCTTGCCCTTGTGCTTTTCTTACTTTTTTTTTTTTTTTTCAGTGTACAACAACATCCAGTATTGTGTTTTAATACCCTTGAATGGCCCCATGTGCTCTTGTTACAATTAATTTCGAAGCACAGGCTTGTGGAGGCAGGAGGGCACCACTGCAGATAATCTAGTTCAAACCCTTGCTCAGAGAAGGGTCAGCAAAAGGAAGCCAGTCAGGGCTATGTCCACTTTGGTTTTGAATGTCTCTAAATCCAGTGGTAGACCACCTTCACTGTATTTTTTTAAAAAAAAAAAAGTGGAATTTCCTGTGTTCCAGTTTGTGTTGTTGCTGCTGGTCCTGTTACTGGGCACCACTGAGAAGAGTCCTGTTCTGTCATCTTTACTCCCCCTGTCCGTTTGGTTTAAATGGTTCCCTAACTCCCCCATCAGTTATTTATACACACAAGACTTCCCTTTGAATCTACTTGAGCCTTCTCTCCTCCAGGCTGAGCAGTCCCAGCTCTCTCAGCCTCTTATGAGAGGTGCTCCAGTCCCTTAATCATCTTTGTGGCCCTTCACTGGGCTTGCTCCAGTGTGTTTATGTCTCTCTTGTACTGGGGAGCTGGCCTTGGACCCAACACTCCAGCTGTGACTCACCACACATCTGGAGAAGACAAATACCTCCTCAACCTGCTGGTGATGCTCTACCTAATGCAGACCAGGATGCTGGATGACCAAAAGCTGTCACCTTTGCTGCAAGGTCACACTCATGTCTTGTGTCCATCAGGAATACTCATGCTTTTTCTACTTCCTAGCCTGAACTGATGCCTGAGGTTATTCCTCTCTAGGTGTAGGACTTGGCATTTTCATTGGCTGAACTTCCCGATGTTCCTGTCAGGCCATTTTTCTAGCCTGTCACGGTCCCTCTGAGTGGCAGCACAAATATCTGGTGCATCAACCACTCCTAGTTATGTCATCTGCAGACTTGCTGTGGGTGCTCTCTGTCCCTCATCCAGGTCACTAACAAAGTTATTAAACAGTACTGGCCCCAGTATCAACCCCTGGGGTACACCAATGATGACTGGCCTTCAGCTGGACATTGTGCTACTGATCAGAACCCTTTGAGCCTGGCATTTCGGTCAGTTTTCAATCCACCTCATTTCATTCATCTGGTCTGTACCTCAGTAGTTTATCTATAAGAGTGTTAGGGGTGTTGAAAGCCTTGCGAAAATCAGGATAAACATATGTTGGTGTTCTCTCATCTATTTAGCCAGTCATTTAATCATAGAAGGCTATTAGAATGCTAAAGCATGATATTCCCTTCATGAATATTTGCTGCCTGTGTCCAGTCATCTTCTCCATGTCTTTCCAATATGTGTGGAAATGGATTTCAGGATTATTGCTCCATCATCATTCTAGGGATCAAGGTGAGGTTGGCTAGCCTATAGCTGCCTAAATCATCCTCCTTGCCTTTGTGGAATACAGAAGTAGTATTTGATTTCTTCCTTGGAAACCTCCTCTGACCAACATGGCCTTTCAAAACTATGGAGAGTGGCCTTGCAATGGCATTGGCCTATTCTCATAGCACTTGTGGGTGAAACCCATCAAGTCCCATGGTCTTATATCTGTCCGTTTGGTTTAAATGGTTCCCTGACTCAATTCTCATCTACCAAGGGTAAGTCTTCCTTGTTCTGGACTTCCCAACTCATCACAGAGACCTGTGGTCACTGAGTGCCACTCTTACCAGTAAAGACAGAAGTGAAGGCGGCCTTAAGCACCTCTGCCTTTTCTGTGTCCTTTGCTACTGGGTTCCCTGCTCCATTCAGTAGCACTCCTACGTTTTCCTTAGTCTTCCTTTTGCTGCTGCTGTACATGTAGAAGCCTTTCTTGTTGCCCTTCATGTCTCTCAGCAGATTCAACCCCAGACTGGCTTTCCTAATGCTGTCCCTGCATACTCAAGCAATGTCTGTATTCTCCTGGGTCATCTGCCCCTGCTTCCGCCTCTTGTATGCTTCATTTTTGTGTCTGGCTTTTGTCAGAAGCTCCTTATTAATCTCTACATATTTTCTTGCAGTCTTTTCCTTGTATTCCTGCTTGTTGGGGTAGACAGTTCTTGAGCGTGGAGGAGGTAATCCTTGAAAATCAACTAGCTCTCCTGGATCCCTCTTCCTTTCAGTATTGTGTCCTGTGGGATTCTTCCAAGCAGATTTCTGGACAGGTCAAAGTCTGCTTTTCTCAAGTCCAGGGTTGTGGTCCTGGTTTTTGCCTCGTGCATTTCTCATAGGCTTTTGAACTCCACCATGTCATGGTGGTTGTAGCTAAGGCTGCCCCCAACTTTCGTGCCCTCAGTGTGTTCTTCCTTACTTTTAACTATCATGTCCAGTAGAGTGTCTCCTCTTGTTGGATTCTTGATCAGCTATGTCAGGAAATTATCACCAATGCACTTTAGAAACTCAAAGTTTAAAAAAAAAAAAAAAAAAAAAAAAGGAAAAGAGGAAAAAAAGATAGTAAATAAAAAGTTTTGTACTTCATTTATTTCTGGAGTTCAGGATTCTCTCTGAAAGGACAGTAGCTGTCATTGCCGTTACAGATGTTGTAGCAAAGTCTCCAGAGTGACTGTCCCTAGATCTCACTACGTAATGTGAGATCAGTGACCTTATAGATGCTTTCTGGAGGCCTGTGAACTCTAAAGTGTTATATTAATTTAGGACAATTACCTATATAGTCAACTAGCTATTTGTCAGTGGTAACCTCTAAGAGAGCTCCAAGAGGAACGTAACAATTATTTTGCTTGATGAGGATGGAATAAGTTGCTCTTATTAAACATTGGTTTCCATAGACCCCCTTATAGCTCCCACTAATTAATGATCACTTCATTTTATTTATCATCCTGTTATACGGATAATGAGAACATCTATTTGTATTTTTTTTTTCTAATAAGCTGCGAGTCTTTCTACTTTGTGGAAGTGAATTTCACAGATTAATTATAGCTTGTGTAAAAAGATTTCCTTCATCAATTTAAAATGTCTGCTTTTCAGTTTCAGCTCTTTGCTCTTGCATTAGGAGGCACAGCAATTAGAAGTGCCTAATTTGTGTTTTCTCTACCATATGTTATTTTGTGCACCTCTATTCTGTCTCTTATTAATCATCTCTCGTTTTAGCTGAACCTTCCTCATCTTTTCAGACTCACATTGCTATCAAATGCAGTAAAATCAATGCAAGCGCAGAGTGGTTTCAGATAGTCACATTGAAAGTTTGTTGCGTGAGGCTCTAGCCTGTATCAAGAATAATAATTTATGAAGCATTTGGTTGAGTGTTTACTTCAGAGTGACTGGAGAGATATTTTACATGAGCAGTTCCTGCAATTATTGTTGTAAAGAGAACAATGGTATTTCCAATGTATCTGCAATGAACAAATCTTAAAATGTCTACTAATGCTTATTTAATTAAGTTATTTGGCATCTCATATGACCCAGTAAATTTTAAATGTCTATTTTCTAACTAATTTAAAAATTACTTCAATTGACTGTTTCAATAATAGGATGCAGTAGTGTATGTTATTGATAATTTGATTTATTCACTTACCTCGATTACTCTGTATCTAAGCAACCGTGCCTGCAACAAGAGATCTGATTTACAGAAGAGTGATAAAGTGGCTTGTTGTGCATTTAGTTTATTACAGCGTGAACTTCCTCAAAAAAAGCATAGATGTGTGTATATATTTCCTAGAATCTTCCTGATGACCTTGTCGAAGTTATACATTTACATGTAAGTCTACCACTGGAAGACGGGTAGCAGTCTTTAAAATGACATCTTTTCATAAGCATCTTAAAACTGGGGTTCAGTAAAGGGGGAGGGGGAACCAAAGACAACAAAATTCTTTCAGTCTCTCTCTAAGCTTACCAAGGTATACTTTTTGTTTTTCATTGGGAAAAGCAAGTTGAGATGTGAATACTTTTCTTTATAGAAAGAGATAAACATGAGCGATTTTATGTACACCAGAATGCTACTGTTTTCCTGTCCAAAAGTGTATTGTATATTTTAAACCTGACATTATTAATGGAAAATAAGTTTGTTTGAATAATTTCATTGTGTGAGAGAAATGAAGAAGAAATGAGAAACGGCTTTTCAAAACTACTGAGAACACAAACTCAAATAATTGTCCACATTTAAGTTAAACAGTGTATTTTCCTGTTTCCATCAAAAAGGAGCCCTAAAATGTTAGAGACCTTAGATTATGGCTTTATACATATTCTCAATTTATCCTTCTGTGTTTAAAAGGAGAAGGACATCTTTAGTTATCAGTTCAGATGTGTTTTGGATGTCATGAGCTATCTGTTATGGTTTCTAACACCAGAAAAGTAAAGACAGACCATGTTACTAGCAAGATTACGTAGCAGGATTATGCTTTTCTCTGAAGTGTGTTTTCAGGACTGTAGTGGGTTTTTTTTCTCTCCCCGATTTCCAACTAGAAGCAGAAATCTTTGTGGAAGTGGATGTATGAAAGATTTCATTAAGTGTCAATTCCAAAAAAGTGTTCTATTTTTAGTGACGTATGTTTGGTTATATTATCAGAAGTTTAAGTAGTATGATAGGAACTGGTACTATAAAAAAAAGCATGTTTTGAAGCAGTCCACAGTAGTGGAGACCTTGCTTTTCCCAGAAGGCATTTTCAAGAGTGGTATCCCTCAGAATGCAGTCCTGAAGAAGTTTCTCACTGTCACCTTTACCCAATTTTAATGTAAAGCTTTAAGATGCAATAAAGTGTTTCTGTGCTTTTTTTCACATTCAGCTGTCTTATAAAGTTTCAGGAAAAACTGAGATAAAAAAAATCTTATTCTTCTCTCAGTAGGTTTATCTGAGATAGCAAGTGTGGTATTTTGGTGAGGTTTTTGGTGTTTGGTTTTCATGTGTTGGGTCGTGTGTGTGTGTCCCCCGCCAGCCTTGTGGAGAAGCAGGAGGTGTGTGTTCTGGAAACAGGCTGGTGAATCGGGAAGTTTGCATTTTTGCTTGGAGTATCTTTGTACACTTAAGTTCTCATTTATACCTGAATTTTGTACTACCTTGTAGGTCTAGTTCTTCTGTAATCCTTTTCTAGAAATTTTAGGCATCTGACTCAGCTGGAAATGCAGAGTTCAGGGGATTTGTTAAAGGGTATTGCTGAAAGAGAAGAAAAGAAGATGAACTAAATATTTAGGGGAACAAGTAAGGGGGGTGTGTGTGTCATAATAAAACCATAGATTATGTAGTGTCTCTGTTCTCTTGGAGAAGGGTTTGGGGGATAAAGATGCCTATGAAATTTAGCTATCTTGAAAATTGATGAAGGAACTGATGTGTCGATGGGAGACATTTACTTCCTGGCAGAACATGCTCATCTTCAAGAGGGATCTGAGCAATGGTACTTTGCTCATACTCCTTTTTTTGAAACCTTGGAACAGTAACTGCTTTGGTATAATACCAGCCAGCCAGACCGGTCATCTAAATGTTGAACTTAAAAATGCTGAAGGACTAAAAGAGCTCAATAGTACTAGAATCAAACTGTAGCTTAATATTCATTTCATAGCTTAATTAAGTACTAAGGTGCATAACCCACTGCAGAGACTTTTCTTCTGAAATAAAAGGAGAAAAAGAAGCACAATCATGAGTCCCTATTATTTCTTCTGTCTCTTCCTAGGGTGACTGTATACTAGCAGTGAAGGCTTAATATGTAATTTCAGTGACATAATTACCTTCCTTAGATTTATCATAGTTTTGTTTGATACTACAGCAGGCATGAGGGCAGGAAAAATAAATGCACTTTATAACCATCCTAATTTTTTTTACTGGATCCAAATAGAAATGGTACAAAACAATGACATATATTAACTAGCAGCATTGGTTTCCATCGATAAAATTAACAGAAACTACAAAGAGAAAACAAAATGAAATACACAATCAAGGCACTCACCCAGTAATCAGTTCATATGGAAAGCTCTGTTGGGAAGTTATAACTGCTAGGGGTTCAGGAAAAGAGCTCCAGCATTTCTAGGTAATTTGTCATGGAAGTAGTATAACAACTTATCATTTATATTTCCTTTTCTCCTCTATCACCAATTCAAATATAAATGAGCTAGGAAGTGACTGCAATAACTTCTTTCCGAAGGCTAATTAGCATCTTAAGCTACTGAATTTGGGGAGTTTTGTGGTAGATGGGTGTATCTCAGGTGCAGTTCAAGGAACGTGCTCACCATATGAAAAACCTGGCACTCACCAGTGCTCTCACTTAAACTCGAGGTGAAATAAGCATAGGGACTGGTCTAACCTCTTTAGCAATCACTGCACTGAGACAGTTTCTGGCACACAGAGCACTCATGTTTCTCAATGCAGGCTGCTTTATATTCATCTTTCATTTGTCTTATAGACTGTAAATTCTGTGATCCAGAACTATCTTTCATCAGTGTTTTGTGAAAGCCTAGCACAGTGAGTCCTGAGCCAGAACTTCAATATGATTAATAAATGTAGTTCTGATAAAGCATGTTTCTGAAAAAAGGAAGAAAAAAGAAAAAGAGGAAAAGAAAAGAAAACCAGCTGATTCAATGCAACATAATATCAATGAGTTCTATGATTTTATAAAGACAAGTTGAAAAGTTTGGATTTGTTCTGCATCAGCCCTGCTGGGAAACACAAGCAAGCACTAATTTTTCAGTGTCTATCATGTGCTGTTGACTGGATAACCATGGGGCCATTTGAGTAATGAAGTCAATGCTATCCATACAGATAACTGCCACCTATTGCAAATAAATGGAAGACAGATAAAATTATTAAACATTAGCAACTAGTTCTGTAATAGAATGGTGCTTCTGACCTAATAACAGAGATCCAGGAACACTGGCATCTATGGTGAAATAATGTCACCATTTGGGTCCATAATTTCAGTAAGCTCAATTATTCAGTAGTGATAAATCTCAAAATATTTTTTTTGAATCAGGAAAAAAAAGTTGTGAAAACATGAGAAAAGCAAAGGCTGTCAAGCTTTTCTCTGAGACATTGTCAGTTCTTGTGAAAGGTTTTCTATGTTTTTAAATAAAATGTTCTCCTTACCAGGAGCCAGGCTGTAGGATTCAAACTGGTCCTGAGCATTGCATTAAGTTTCCTAGTCCTTTTTAAGTAAACTCCAGTGAGGACATCCTACATGTGCACAGCCAGCTCCACCCCCCTTTTCTGCATTGCAAAGGTAATGTTAATTTCAAGTGAATGTTCCTGTAAGAAGGAAGATGGAAATTTTCAGGAGGAGAATTGGTGGCAGTGTCTATTCCAAATGAGAATCAATAGCATGCAGTCAGTTTGCTTGTAAAAACAATGAAACAAGGAAAGAATTAATCCAATTGTAGGCCAAGAAATTAATATGGAACTTGTTTTGAGTTTCCTGTAAAACCCATCATTCCACGGAGAAGTGAAGGGGGGGAACCCCACCCCTGT
The DNA here is from genome assembly GCF_013368605.1 of Nyctibius grandis. NCBI lineage: Eukaryota > Metazoa > Chordata > Aves > Nyctibiiformes > Nyctibiidae > Nyctibius > Nyctibius grandis. Next base: position 30,217,493 of record NC_090659.1, read on the forward strand.
AATTACTAATGAAAGTAATCACTGATTCCAAGGAGCTTAAATGTGAGTGTGGCAGATCAAATTTCTGTATCCTCATAGCAACAACATAAATCTTTGTTCAGTTTTCAAGCATTGAAGGAAGACTGAGTTAGTGTTGTGTGTGATGTTTGTTTTAAGTTCACAATCTGTTAGATGAAGGAGGAGAGAAGAAGGGTAACATGATGTGGAAAAACAAATATAGCTGCCAGTTCTCTAGGGACAGAGTTGCCTGAAGATGGTTTCTTTTACATGGATGAGCAGTACCGTTAGGAAAATATATTGAGAATTTTCTGGGTCTCTTAGGAGAACTTTTATTTTTGGAAATGAAACAGTATTGTGGAATGCTGGGGTTGGCTCTTTAATTTTTATTCTGCTCTGTAAGGTTAGCACCTTTTTTTATCATGCATATCTGTATCCTCTTAGTGCATAAATTCTTCCTTAGTTATTCAGGTTCCTTCTTCATTGGTGCTCTGCCATCTGCAATATGACAAGGGCAGGTGTGTAATACTGTGGATTTTCTGTCTGCAGTACTGATGAAAAAGTTGCACGGTATTTTTGGTGGGTTAGCTGCTATAGTTGATAAAATGACAAATAGATAAGGTTTTTTCCATATTTTTGGCTGTATTAAGTTAGCACATGTTGAAAGGTTGTATGCTAGTGACTTAAACAGCCCAATTGTCTGCAACAGTTTAGCTCTAAACTGTTGCTCTTTGTCCAAACACTAAACAAAATCGGTGTCAGTGTATAGGAAAACAAGATTTTGCTCAGCTTCATCAGTTTGAAGTCACTTTTTTGATATGCTAATCTCTTCTATGTATTAGATGATTAGGATAGCCTTTGAGAAGACTGTTAGACTAAAGTATGAAATAGATTTAATAGTAACAATCTATTTCCACATGCATTTAGGTTTGGAGAAGATATGCCTCCAAATACGAATTTATGCCTGCTGGTTCAATGGGTGATATATGAACAGGTAAGCTTTGCCAAAGGTGAAACACTGAACACTGTTTCAAATAATTGGAACCAAGTTCAAAAAATTTTTGAGGTGCCTAAGACAAGTTCATGCACTACTGTGATCAGCATCCCTAGGCAAGCTCCATCACAATGAAGGCTGTTTTAATCAGACCTACTTTTTAGCTGTCCTCCTGAACCTCATGGCTGCCTGTGCTAAGAAAGAGTTTTAGGTTTTGCACATGCATTGTTCATGCAACAGAAATCGGAATTTAGGTAAAGGTTGGGTAGGATTATACCTGGGGAATAAACAATGAATGTGGATGTGTGGGGGTGTGAATCACTGGGGTTACAATGGAGTAGGCAGGAGTGCGAGGTGGGGAAAAGGAGCATGGAGGGAGAGCCAGCATCAGACCTCACAGGAGGCATGGAGGGTGGGGAGGACTGAGAGGGCGGAGGGGGACAGAGGGGGTTATCGGCAAGGTGTTGGGGAGAAGGTTGGAGGCTGTGTGCATACAGGCTGCTGGCTAGCAAATCTCAGCACCTGTAGGAGGAGGCTACAGAGAGGAGTTGGGGGCCAGCTTGCTGTGGGGGCTGTTTTGAGAGAAGGATGAGAGGCAGTGGGTTCATGGGGCAAGACACTGACGGGAATTTCTTGGAGCATACTGTCGATCAGGTGAGTGCTTAAATATAGGAACCCACTTATCACGACCACTGCTTTCAGAGCAGCGTTGCTTCTGCTTTATATCAACTTGTGAGCAAAAGGGATGGGTTTGTGAAATGAATTTTCAGCACGCTCTCAAACGCAACTGATTCATCTTGGAGAGAAAGGAGATGGTGAGGGATCTTCAGATTAGTGCCTGCCTTCTGTTCTCTGGTTTTGAGGGCTGTGCGTGTTTGCCAAAACATAGGGAAATGTTAAAAAGGGTAATTAACTAAACAAGCAAGATCCTTAATTGCTGGAGGACTTCTATACTTTTGTTAGCATGCTTTTAAAAATTACTTGTGCCGTCACGCTTCTCTTCTGTGATCAGGGAAAATGTTGTTCCCTGCTTTTCAAGCAAAATAAGGACAGATAGTTCAATAATATGATAGAGCAGTGTTGATGCCACTGTGAGACTGATGCCGACTACCAGCACTACCAGCAATGGGACCCTGACCGCTGTCACGCTGCTCTGCTGCCGAGTCCCTTGTCCCTGTGCATGAAGGTCACGCAGACTTTTGGTTGGCACTCTCTTGCAGTGAAGTATCCATCAGCTATAAATCTATCGGCAACCCAAAAGCCAGAGGCTTGAGCTTGCAGGTTATAGTGTACTTTCTCTGTGCAACTGTGGAGGTGAACACAAAATGCTGTCGGACGGTCACGGTAGCACTGCTGACTTGGATTACGTGTGCCTCCACTACAGTGTACTTACACGTTTATAAAACCTTGTTTATAAATTCCTCCAGCAGCTCCTTTACAAGCTTAATCTCTTAGAAAACTAATCCCTTGATGTAATGCACATAACAATAACAAGATATGGATCAGTGACAGATGGATACTTTCATACTTGGCATATGGTGTGTTAAAAGCCTGCTCCCATGCTATTGAAGCTGATGAGCTTTTCCATTGAATTCACTGAGCTTCAGATCAGGCCCTGGAAGAAAATGAGTGTAATTCTAAAGACAGCATGATATTAAAAGGTAAAAAAAATTAAATAACTTGAAACCTTTTTTTTCTTTTGGCTCTATAGAAGCCTGTGATTTTTTGGTTATGTATTTTACCTGACTTGGAAAGACAAGCACACTGGATTGTACCAATTAGGAGGAGTCCAGAATGGGGGAAAACGTCTGCTTTACGTGTAAATCTTTGGCTTTAATAAGTAAGTGATGTTTGAGCATTGGAAGCTGACTGACTTTGCAGGCAGTGAGGCATAACAAAGCTGGCAACGTTGGAGTGACGGGAAAACACGTGAATTATGGCAAACACCTCTTTGAGTCTAAAAATACTTAAAATACCCATTTGGCTCCATTTCGAATTTCCTCAGAGAATACAACTTAGCAGAATTGTCTTTGAGGAATTTAGAAATGCTCTAACCCAATTAAAGCCTTATTTTATTATTCTGTTATGACGTATTGTTGTGATTAACAGCAGATGCTTCATTTGCATAAATAATGTGTTTAAAATCTTGACTGTGTCACAAGACTGTCAAAAAAAACCCCCGAGTAGTTCAGGGGCTTTCTTATACAAAACTCGATGTGAATTTCAGCCTGATTTTCACTGCAGCCTGTGTCAAATATATTAGATTCAGCATAAGCAGCTGACAACAGATATGTGTTATTGACAAAGATGACTGTGTGGGATTTAATGGATCATCTAATTCATAATTTGCCATAAGTGGAAGACGGCTCCCTAATAAAAAAAAGAAAAAAGGAGATTTGTAGGGAATGTAGTTTTGATATTGAGTAACTTCCCATCTTTTTTTAATTATGTGACTGCTGAAAGCTGGTGCCAAACCTACTGAATCATCTCTTCAGTGCTACCTTCTGTCAGGCACCCATCCAGAACCTGCGGTCATCTACGGAGGTGGATTTCATACCGCTGGAACAATTACAGATGTTAAAACTCACACTAGGTAGAACTGAAATCTTATCTTTTGAAACTGGATATAAATGAGATATCAATTCAGAATATACTGAACTCAAGACGTCTGGAAGCAGCTGGAGTTACTTTTTCAGTTTCTGACCTGCATGATTCACTGCAGTGGAGTGGTTTGACTGAACATTCAAATTTGCCCTATTAATACTGCCTCCATCTTTTGTATTAGCTTACAGATGTATTTTCTAGTATTTTAGATATTATTTGTAGATTTTCCTAGAAACTAGCTAAAGGAAGTTCTTATTCTCTCACTTCACCTAGGTCAGAGCCAAATCTCTCTGACTAGAGAAGTTTTATGTTTTCCATTAAGGGTAGCTTCTATTTCATAGGCTTGTTTTTCTTTCCTTGCATAATTTTTTTTTTATCCTCTTCTATCACCTGTTTCACCATCACCTTGTGTGTTTCCTCTTCCTGACAAAATCATAGCTTCTGCCCTGGAAGAAACTTTCTCTCGTGCAATTCACCCTGTAGAAGTTTCCCTGTATCTTCGCTTCAGCAGCAGCAGCTCAGCAAAAACCTTGCTACTCATTTGCAGGGATTCAGCGAAGCAGCTGTGGACAGGTTGCAGGAGAGCCCAGATGGATGAAGTGCCCTGGCCATGCCTACCTCAGCTTTGGGTTTAAAGAGCAAGGAGAGGAGGATCCGGGTTGTCCTGGCCTGGGACAAGCGGCGTGGATCCATGCTGCTTTCCATGGCCTGCTCTCCTGCACCACAGTGCTCTTGTAATTCACTGTAACACACATGATGCTTGCTGGCAAGCACTGGCTTCAGAAATTAGGCTGCAGGAAACTGCGCTCCTGCCTGGAGAAGAAGCTGCAATGCAGCTAACGGGCTCAGCTGCCTCGTCCTTCTTGGGCAGCCCTAGCACTAATGTTGCCGAGAAGCTTTCTCCAGTTTTGTGTACTTATGTAGCTACTTCAGTGAGACCAGGTCCTCCTTGAACTTCAAAAGTGGGCCTGAAAAGCTTACATGGTAGGCTAGGCACCTACCTCGCCACTGCCATTGAACAGGGTGGTTACCCACTTGTTAACCATCATTTGCAGCTCTGGGGAGCACAGCAGGAATGGCTGTCTGGGATTAGAGCTGACAGCAAGTGAAATTGGGTGAGGCAAACCGGACAGGGCTCACTGAGGACTTGACTGAGGTCTCTACAAATGCATTGCAACTTTTAGATCCGTTTCTAATAGACGGCTTTTGTAATCTGGTGTCCACTCTGCTGCTTCACAGGGGGAGAGACGGGCTGGAGTGCGGATGTGAGCCATGCAACGAGATTTCCAAGGTCTTGTCTTCTAAACCCTAGTACTGTAAACTTAATGCTAGCTTGTTGTTAAATTTGTGACCCCAGTGACTGACTAATGATGGGGGCTGTGTGTTTGAGTGCAAAATAAGCCCAGAGTGGATGGAGCAAATATCTTGCCAGGTGCTGTGCATTGCACATGAGCATCTCCCCCAACCCCCTGCCGAGAGGCTTTGGTGCCTGCCTTTTACTAAAACCACATGCAAAAATGTTTTGCATCCAGGCTTACGCTCCAAATGTGTGACATTTTTATGACAAGATCGTAACTACTGTTCAGTACTGCTCTCTCTTTTATTTACAAATTATAACATTAGGAGTGTAGCTCAATGCACTTTACTCTTTGGAAATAAAAATAACTCAGTGACGTAGTTACTAATGAAGAAAAAAATATGAATTTTGCTTATCTTTGGACAGAGATTTATAAGGTGTTTTTTTTTCCCCGGATTGTATTCTTTGAGTTCTGGCTGTGGTATTTTGGGAAATTTACAGATCAGGGTTTTTTTGTGGCATGCACTATTTTTCATTTAATGGGTTATTATATTCTATAGTTCTTTTTTTTTTTATATCAGTAGAAAAGCCCAGCTTGCCACTACCTTAATTCCACGCTAGAGAACTGTATTGTGTTATTCATAATGTCCTGTGTTGAACAAGATTAACGTATCTTTTACCAAAACATGCACTGCTTGCTTAATTTAAGTGCTGACAGTGAAATTTCAAGTTTCACCTGAATGGACCTAGCAAGGCGCTAGCAGAGCAGTTGGAAATTATTTTGATTTTGGTGTAATATACACAAGTCAAACCTCAATCTGTTGTATATTGTACTATAATAGAGATTTCTTGAACGCAGCTTTCTCTAGACTAACGGACGCTTTGATTCCTTATTTAGATAAAACATACACAAAAGTGTATTACAAATACCTTGACCACGGTTTCTTTGTCTTTATGTGTTTTGAGCAACAGCCGTAAAGACTTTGTGGAAGCAGTGTAATGAGAGATTTCATGTTGCTTGTTCTAGAAATTCCTTTAAATGGAATTTCTAAAAGGCTGCTTCTCTGGGATGATCGTCAACACCTCCTAGCTGGAAAGATGTGGATCAGCACTGTGTGGCTCTCCCTTAAGGCTTGTTTCTTCTTCTAGATGTGTGGTACCATTCCCGCAGTATGTTTTAATGGTATCCATTTCAAAATAATCTCAGAAGTCAGAGTTATTTGAATAGGAACAATAGAAACGCATGATCCCTCCATGCTCGTGAAACCTGCTGGCCAGAGGAGTTGTTCCTCTGCTGTTCCTCACTTGTCCCAGTGAAGTGAAGAATGTAGCATTTGTATTGCTCTCACCCACGTTGGAATTAAATTGCTTCTTTGATAAACTTGGTCTACTGAACAGCTGTAACCAGTTTTTTTTTCCTATTCTTTTTAATCTAGCTGTAGATGAACAAATTTGAAGCTTCTGAACACCCACAGCTACTGAAATCAACGAGGTTCTGTAATTCTGAAGGACAATAATTGACTTCAGTCTTTGTAGTATAATTTTCAAAAATTATATGCAGATGGAGTAGGGAAAATTATATATAGAATTTCTAACGGAATTGAGAGGAAAATGCAGTGAAGAGACGCTGTAATCTCCAGACCTGTGTATAATACTGTGAAAGAGATTACTCTGGTTTCTAGTTTAGTCTTTCCCTGCCTTATTGTGTGCCTTTGGGAAAGTCACTGAACATGTGTGCTTGCTTCCTGTATCACGGAGACAGCACTGAGTTACCTGTCTCTGGAGGGTGTTGGTGTAATAGGTAGCATGTTTGCAGAACTCTGCATACATTAAGTCCTGGAACTGTTTTCTTCTCCTTTTTTTTTTCTTCACTCATTCACAGCAGGTCTTGCTTGCAGTGGCATAAAATCGTGTAATAAACCAAACCACAGTAAAAATTTAATGGAGAATTAAATTAGGCTTATAGATATTGTTACCTTTTTTTACAATACTCCACTAGCTTGAGCTCAAAAAAAAAAAAAAAAAATTGTATTCCTTTACCAGAGGAAAAAAATAGTGGAAGTGTTTTTAAAATCACATTCCATACCTTTCCGTTAGTTTTTTTTATTTAATTTGCCTTTAAGAAAATGATGTATTTGAATGTAGTGCAGCAATAAAAAGAAGACTCTTTCTGAAATTGCAAAGTAAAATTGCTACATGGCTTATTTTTCTGTCTTAAACTGTTTAGTCATATATTGAACCAGTTATTGGTTACTATTCCTAGCTACTTGTTACCTGCCTGGTAGTTTTAGGACCTTTTTCTTTATTACTATTTTATGTATTTGCTTTTCTGTGATTGATTCATACACTCTTGTGTCTTTGAGGCTCTCTAAGGATGTACAGTTATGCTCCGTGTTTGTTTATCTGTCATCTGCTGTATGTGATTACACAACTTGGCCAGATCAGTTTCAGTATGCAAGCAGTAAAAAATAATTAAAATAAATACATTTATGTAAGAAGCTTTTGATTACTCAAAGCTTATGACGAAATTGTGCTAGTCTGTGCTATTGCAAATGCCACCTTTTGGTGATATTGAAGATTGCAAGCAATTTCTGGTATAATCGAGTGCAGGTATTATAAATAATACAAAAAGATTTTAATACCATGTAGTGCATAATAAAGCATAAATAATTGGTTTTCTCCTGGTCAGTGGTTTACGCTGAATAACTTGATTTGTTTCAATCTTTGACATAAAACTGTGCTCTGGTCTTCTCCAAAGATGCAGTATTGTTTTAAAAGTAATTAGTTTAGTCCTACAATTTTTACTTAGACTCAATTTCCTGTGGCTTTTGGAAACCTGATTGCAAGGTCTGTTCATATAGGTGCTGGGCAATGTCTTTGTGTTTCATTAGGCTTCAGCTTTCCGTCTGCTTCATAAAACAATGCTCAAGGAGGAGCAGTGTGGCTGGAAGTGAGCTCTGCTCAGGATCCCATGTGAGGTTAGGCACAATCAGGGAGGTGTTTCTGCTCCTACACAGGCCCTTCTGGAAGTTCAAAAAATGCCTTCCAGATTTCCAGTCTTTCCTTTGTTTTGACAATAATACCTTCATTCTATTATTTCTACTTTCCTTTTTTAAATTAACAGGCACATAAAAAGATTATTTTTTTAGAGAGGAAATGTTCACTAGCTTTTTTCAAGCTTGACAGGTAGTGTTGTTCTGGAGAAGGACCAAGCCATCATCTAATTTTTCACTTATTTTTCCCAATAGCAAGGATGAGTGATAAGTTTTGAAGCTCAATTACTATGCTTTGAATTTTTAATTTGCATTGTTACTTTATATTATCTTTAGGCTGATCTCATAACTCCTTTATAAGCAGCTGGGAAGAATAACTTTCCTGAGAAAAAACTAAGGTACAAGCACTGATTTTTTTTTTTTTCTCTTTCTTTTGGGAGAAGAAAAAAATGTGGTATTAGATAACATTATTTGCTTTTTCTGGTGTCACATAAGCCCTTTCAGGGACAGTAATCCGCTCATTACATATCATTTGTTGCATTATGGCTAAAGGAAGAGAAAAGCTACGTATTGTTCTTTCTGTTGTCTAGGACAATGCATTAGAACATGCGGACCTTTTACTTACTCTTTTATGGATAAGAATGAAGTTTCAGTTTTTTATTAGAAAATAGCATTGGACAATATTATTGAGCTCGCATTCAATTGAAATGCAATATCAAAAACTTTTGTTAAAATATTTTAAAACATTAAGCTCTGGGAAGGCTTGCTGCTAATTTTAGTAGTCCAAACTTATTTTCTACATGACTGAATCCAGAGATTAATTTTCAGTCTATTACTTTAAAATAAGATTGGGTCTGAAGAACATGCAGAGTTTTAGAGACAAGATTTCACCTTTATCAAGCTAAGCACCTCTGTAGTACACATTGTGACTTGAAGTAGAATAATTTTGAATGTGCAGAGTTTCCCAATGGGCTTTTTGTACTTGACTTTTTTATTATATCCTGAAGAGAGAGAAGAGAGAATAACACATCTTCTCTTTTATCCATTTTGATTCTTTGTTAAGAGGCAGTTTTAAACTGCAGGACATATTTGTACTTTCTGCAGCTGCCTTTGTAATTTTGATTGTACTTTGAGTTGTTTTGCTCCTAATGCAAACATTGTCTGTTTGACCCAAGAGTTCTCCTAGACTGTCGTGATTTCTGCCGGCTTATTCTCTGCAGAAAGCTAACTAGACTAAATTGTGCTGGGAACAAAAGAATAAAAATCCTATCTACCATTGTTAGGCATCTATGTGCGTTGCTGGTTACTCAGCCTATGTGTGGAGATGTTAGTTTGCATAGAACCAAAAGCTCTTTTTTTTTTTTTTTTTTTTTAACCCACTTTCTGTTGATTAGGTTTCAGGTCAGAAATTCTGTGATAATGTCAATTGATTCACTGGGAAAAGAAAAAAAAATTAGCTGGATTGTGGACAATTTTTCCTGTACACATATTCCGAAACTAGCACCATGAGAATATCTTGACTTCCACTTCCTTAGGATTTCTTCTGTGGTGATATGTATTTCCAGTCCACATTTTCTGAATGGACCTACTGAACTACCATTAGTCCTGGGTTGACCTGGCAGATTTCATATCCTGCCTTTTCTCAGTCCTGGATTGCTGTGTCCAGATTGTAAAATGTGTTTTAATTTTGGAAACTGATGAAAAGTGAAATGGGCAGAGTTCTTTTTGAAAGCCTTAATGTTTCACTGTTGTAAATGCAAGAAAAACAACTTCTGTGTTGGGGATGCTTTATTTTGCGAGGTAGGAGCTTAAACTTTCCTCAGCCCTTGTGGGCAATGTGAGGCAAATCAGTTTTAATAATGAAACGTATACCTCACTGTCTGGCCAGATCTTAGATCTTTCAAAAATTAGAACTTTATGTTTCTAGAAGTAAAGATGAATGAATCCTCTACCCTCTTCTCTCAGTCCACAAGTAGTTTGCATAGAAAAGGCTTTAGGCGAGCCAGGAAATTTGGAAATACTTCTCTAAAGTGAGATCTTCCTTTTGCGATTTATGATGGTGTCCTAAAACTAAAGGTTATCCTGTTCCATGGCAGTTTTGATTCTATTTACTTTGGGTGAATAATGTGAATCATTACTTGATTATGAATATTTCTATCTGGCTTATCGTGGATGACGCAGTTGTACGATGGTGACTCAGCGCTGCAATGTAACTTTCACAGAGTCTACCCGTTCCGTTTGGTAGTCTTAGATGTTTGTTATTGTCATGCCAACAGGAGTCAAGAAAGGGCAGGCTATGTTTTTAGGCTATCTCCTTAGCAATGTGGTTGCTGCAAGAGTCAAAGCTTACCGGACCAAGCAGATTGCCTCTGCAGCCCGTTGCAATCCAGGGAGAGATGTGGTGGTACACACTGGCTTTGCATCCGTGGCAGATAACCCTTCCTGAGTTTTAGTCTCTTGAGGTGTGCTGCACTGTGAGAGCTATTTTGCATGGCAGAACCAGAGTTAACCTAGCACTGGAAATACGACCCAGAACTAGCAAGTAGTCTCCTTGCTTGAAGGAGGGATGGAAAGCTGGAAAGTGATACAACCTTCTGCAGACCTTTTGCTCTCATCTCAACAGCATCATGAAACAAAGCTGTGAAACAAATGCTGATGGAAGGAGAAATTAAAGGTAAGGAGAAAAACAAAGAATGAACTAATGTGCAAAAGAAGTTTTCCAAAGGCAGCTCATACCAAAACTACTGTGATGTCTTGAGTTGAGGATTTCCAGCAGACTGTGCTGTGGTGGAAACCTGTGAGAGCAGATTGAGGCTGTGAGGGGCTGTTTGTGAGGGCTAGCTGAGGGACAGATCTTGGGTTTTATTTGTTTGCTGTATTTTGTTTTAGAAACTTTTCTTGGGAGGTAAACTCTACCACAGTTTGCTGGTGTGTAAAGCTAGGGAGGCACTGTTGGTGGGAAGAGTTATATGATCGTTCATGAAGAACTGGGTTACCTGGAGGACCTGGGAAGTGGAACCAGGATGACACTGGTACTGAAGGAGTGTGTATCAGTAAGGTAGTATAGTTTGGAAAATGACAAATAAGATGCAAATGTATTAAATATTGTCAGCTCATTCATTGGTCAAATATATCTGCATGTCTGATGGACTAACAGTTAGGAGAGTGTGTGAGATTTCATAAATGCAGTTTTGCAAGACAAGGACTTCCGCAGACTTCCCTGGTGCTAAGGATCAGAAGGTGGAAGGAGCATGTGCTTTCTGGGGCAAATATCCCCTGCAGCTGGAACTGCTGGTTTCCCTCCCACCCTCTCCAAAATAGCCCCCCAAAGTCCATCACAGATTATTTTCCTTATGCTACCAGGCAGTTTTCTTAGCCCCTCAGGGCACAACTCCTTCCATGGGAGTTTATGTACATATAAAAGAAAAAAGAAAAACCTAAAACCTGGAAGCAGAATGAAAGAGTGAACACCTTCAGGGTATTTCTGTAGTCTATGTAAGCAAGCAGGAAGGAAATGGCTTGGCTTCTTATTTGGCATCTTTTTGTGGAATAGGTCAGTTTAGCAGTACGGCAATTCAAACTGAGCACAGCCACCAGTCATCTTTCGAACAAAAGGATTTTCCTTTTGCTTTAATTGAAATTCAAAGTTTTTGTGATGATTTTTGAATACAAGGGTGGTAAAAAAAATTACCATGCAAATGGAAAATTAAAATAAGAATTAGCTGCACCTATATTTTAATACCTGTTACTTTAAATAGCACCTTTCAGCTTCTAAGAATTATATAAACATTAACTCATCTTCATTGTGTCCCAGAGAGATAAGTATTATTAGCTTGATATACAATAATATTAAGTAAATTATTTCTTATTTTTCCTCCTTGCTGTTTTCATTATATTTTGCATATCTGAAAATTACTCCCATTATGCAGCTTTTATTTCCACATTGAAAAAATTATTATAAAACCCTGAAACAAATTTATTATTAATTATGCATGCTTTATTTTATTTAATCCTGTTTCTGTTTGACTAGAATGCCTTCATTCCTTCTGATACACTGGGTAAAGCATATTTATTTCTTAAGGTCTCAGTCTTAGGGGAATAACAACTGAAAGGTAGTAAATTGCAGTTTGCAAAAAAAAAACCAACACCATCCCAACAAGCGAACAACCACATTTTGAGAGCTCTCTATTAAATAAAGAAAAATTGAAGGATTATATTCTTCCCTTTTATGAAACTTCAACCCCTATAATTTCTCAAATTATGTTTTTTTTCTGTTTTTAAGTTTAGATTTTCACAATGACTTGGTGAGTCTCTGCTCCATCCACTTCCCTTTCATTCACCCTTGTCACAGTTTAAAGCTGGGCCAGCTATTAAACCTGTGGCATACGCTCTCTGTTAACCCTCCCCCCCAACACCCGAAGGGAAAGGGAAAGGAAAAAGGGAGAGAGACTTATGGGTTGAAAAGTTAAAACAGTTTTAATAAACTATAATAATGAAAAAGAGTATAATAATAATATTGGAATAATCAAATATATACAAATATATACAAAACCAAGATTGAGCTCCCCTGATGTCGGCCACGTCACCACCGGCACTGCAGGGCAGGCTCCGGGAAGGCCCATGCTGGGCCCAGCGACGGTCGAGAACTGGATTCCGGGATGCACGGATTGGGATCGGGGGCAGCAGGAAAAAGGACAGAGTCCTCTTTGGACACTGGCCAAAAGCTCAAGCCGCAGAAGCAGCTCGAAGCAGCAGAAACACCCAAACACAGCTGAAGCAGCAAGGGAAGGGGGCAGAAGAAGGGGCGAGACCCTCGTGATCCCCCCGCTTTATACTGAGAATGACGTGTATGGGATGGAATACCTTTGTTGGTCAATTTTGGGTCACCTGCCCTGTCCGCTCCTCCCTGCAGGTGTGACCCCCCTTTGGCTCTTCACTCGTAAGCAGTGAGGAATTTAGCAGTGACCTTGGTTTCTCTGAGACTAAGTACAGCAAGAGCCTTTCTGCGTAACATCCCTACCAGTGCCTCAGTGATAACTACAAACTTCGAGTGTTATCAGTCCTAGAAGCAGACACTGTCTGCAAAACATGCAGTTAGTTTCAGAAAGTGCAGTTACTTAGAAGAGACTTAGCTTAGGAAAATTGGCCTGGTTTAGGCTAAACCAGGACAACCCTGGAGTTTGCTTTGTCAGTCTCTTAGTAATTCTGTTTTACTGGGGAAGGAGGTAGCCTCTAGGAAACAGCAGTTTCTATTTCATGAACAGTGTGGCTTCTTCAGCAATTAACATCAAGTAACCCCTAATGGACAGGCTCTTGCAGAAAAAAAAAGATACTCTTCACATCTTTATACCCCAAGATGATAGGATTCAAATGGTGTTTACCTAGTAGAGTGGGATTGTGGATGCCTAGATCTATAACTTCAGGTAGGATTTATCGCAATGTTGCTCTTTGCTATATATTTCGAGTTGTCTTTCAAATTTAAGAAAACTGACTAGGTAGACCTGTGAGAGACTGTTCCATAGACTTGGTTAAATGAAATCATCGTAGTCCAGGAGTCTGCTATAAATTCAGACTAAGTTTATAGGCTTCTTCCTTTTATAATTACTGTTTCTGAAATGCCTGGCTGCTATTACAATTGCCAGAGCTTCTCAAGGGAGCTGGATATAAACATCATCCACCCAACAACTTCCTGGCCCTTCATTTTTCTCCCCCCGACTTTTTCATAAGTGATTTTATGGGTTGAATTACTATCTAAGCAGACTTTTTTTTTCCCCCACTGCCTATACTTAAGACTTTAGTTCTGAGCTAAGCCATCTTGCCATTATGGCTAAAATATGAGTCCTTGTCTTTGTGACTTCCCTGAGTCACGTAGGCCTGTAATCTGGATGACCATGATGATACCCTGTCAGGCAGTCTGCAGAAAGTCCATGATACTCAATGTTTCCCACGTTGACTGCAGGCTTCCTAGCAGCTGCCTCCTGATGACCTGCGGTCTTCTGACAGTGCCCTTGCTAACAGTATGGGCATGCATGTGGGCGTGAAGCCTTGGGCAATAACTTCTCGGAGTTTGTGAGGGGCATCAAATACAATTTTCCTCTGCATCATTCTGACCTGAATGATACTGCGTATTTTATCTCTGCTGCATTAGGAGACTGCTGAGTTTTATCTTCTCAGTAGGAACCCAAAAAACAATATTCTTCAGTTTATTGATGTGCTGCTACTATGAAAAGTAGTTAAATTGGTTACACAGTTTTAAGCGCCAGATAAGAAAATCCTGGAGCTTGAAGAGAAAATGTGTAGCAGAGAATATTTGAGCCACTATCAGGATACTGAGAGATAGAACAAATCAGGATTAGAGAGGCAATGTTTAAGATGGAAAATAGTAGAACTAGGAGTAAGCATAAAGCTTTTTAATTTTAGCAGGAAAGATAGACATCTGCAATTGTCTCTATTAATGGACTGCTGAAGCCAACTTTTTAACTTCCTTCATGAGTATGGACAGAACAACTCCTTTCCTCGTGAAAGGCTTGTTATAGATTGCTTATGAAGCTTAGAGGATTTTAACAATGCATTTCCCATTAGAATGTGTGAAGTATCTTCTTCCTTTGCCATGACAATGACATTAGGCAAAGGACAGCCTAGCAGGAGCAGATCTGTAGGGCAAGGCACTGGGTGCTGAGGATCTCACATCTGTGCTATAGGACAACATGTCAAGGAGGTTTTCTTTGGACTAGCTCTAGGCTGGACTGAACACACTCATTTGGGAATGGAAAGCATTTGGCACGCTCTTAGAAGATGCCCTCATCTATTTTTATCCAGTTGACTCAAGTTCACATTCTCTGAGTGCTCTGGGATACGTGAACCAAACCATGGGAAGGGCAGACGTGGGCAACTTGCTTTAATTGTGTGCTGTTGAGAATAGTGTTGGTAAAAGCATAGTACGCTTCCATTCTTTCCTCTTCTCCCCAAAAGTCATATAAGCATTTATCGTTATTTTTTACTCCTCTCCCCCCCTGCCCAGTATCATGTCTGAGTGTAACCTTCTGTCTTTTAAATGCCATTACTGTAAGACTGACTTACATGGAAAGTTTTATGTATGTGGATTTCCATGCAGAATTCATGTTCTTAAGCTCTTTAGCATAGGGGTATTTATGCTATCTTTACTCATGTAATTGGTGTATTTCTTGAATAACAAGTGCCAAATATTATGAAATGAAGCATAAAGGTATATATGTATATGTTCAGTGTACTTTGATTCTTATACTTAATATATTAATACAGAACTGCTACTATAGTCTGTATGGATGATCTTTAAAGATCCTGATTTTGCATCCGTGGGCAACAAAAGCAAAATAATACCACTGAAACTTTAAAGCTATGCTTAAGCACTTAAAGAAATCAATAAGAAGTAGATTCTAGATGCTGTTGTAGTTTCCACTCAGCAGTGAAGTGCCTTTTTTAGGTGCCAGAAATTGTTTGCTCAAACAAAAGTACCTGGCCATAAGCACAGTTGGCCAAAATCTTACAAGGAATTTGGGAAGATGCCAAATGGTATTTACAAATGTTGATAAGAGATTGCCTTCAAACTTCCACTTTGAAATGGAAGCTAATGCTCAGTATACTTAACACACTGAAGTATTAAGTGTCCTGAATGCTTTTGTGGTATCTTATAGAATCTGTTAATGCCTTCATTTGCAAAAGCACTTTTTAAGTACTCCATCCCATGTGTTTGCAGAACTCTTAAAATTAAAATCAGAATTATCATCATACCCTTGATCTTGCTGGTGTACTTTTTAATGTGACTATTGAATGCAACCCTATGCAATAATAAATGTGTATGTATCACTATTCTTATCTGAAAACCTGTAAATGTAACTGGTGGTCTGCTCAAACAGAACAGTATCTTTTTCCACTATCTTTATTGAAACTAGTAGGTGATGGAATTCATTGCTGGGGGAAGGTCAGTCATGCAGACACAGAAACATGTGCAAAGATTAAAATAGTGCCCAGGCTTCACTGTGGTCAGGTCCTAGGGAGAAGACCTATCAAAACACTATCATTTCTCATTTTAGCTATGAAGTCTTGGACAGTAGAGAGGAGGCAGCTGAGCCTCACCTCTAGGGCAGCTGAGCCCCAGGGGCCACTCTTGGTCAGGGCATCCTGATCTTCTGGGGACCCCTGGAGTGCTGGGACCCCTGGGGTGTGTCAACAGCCACTGCTGCCCAAAGGCTCATGGTCCCCTCCATGGGGACAGACGCCATGGCAGACCTGCAAGCAGGAGCTGGGGCATGCTTGAGGGGCACTTGTGCCTCCCCCAACACACAGGTGGGTGTGGTGGAGGGGGAGAGTGCTCAGTTCAGCCTTGCTGAGCTGATCTGCAGCCTTAGCATCTTTATGCTAAATCACTAAGAAATGGATTTTTAAACCTTCCAGTTTTGATGTAAAAGAAAAGATTTAGAGACTACTAAACACTGTTTCCAAGCAGGAATGAACTTTTGAACCTTTCACTAATTGTCTTAAGTAATGTATTTCTCTTGATACTTATCTGCCAGATAGTCTGAAGGGACTGATTTTTTTGAAGTCAATTAGTTAAACCATTATTTATATGTTTAATTTCCTCTTTTTGTGTAGTGTTTTGGAAGACAAATACCTAACAATAAGTTAAGAACTGATTTAAAGACTTAAACTACTAAGAATAACAGAAAATACATTGCTGCTCCCTTTATGTTGGTTTCTTGATATATTCTAGGAAGGTCATTAACTTTAGCTGTGAATTTATGTTCTCCAGAATTGTGTTTCTGCTGATACAGTTTCTCTGGGCTGAGTTGCAGTGCTCCAGCTAGTTTTTCTTTTTAACAGCAGCATATGTATAAGGTTATGTGGAGGTGATTAGATCAAAAATTTGCATTTCAACTGGAGCACTTAATTTCATTCACCAGACTACTCTCATATGGACTTTTTTTTTTCTGAAAGGATAATTTTACTTTTTATGTGTATATAGAACAAGAGGAATTAACTCCAGAGTCTGCAGAAAGCCCCCATAACAACTCCCGCGGCAATTCAGATAAAAAAAATAAAAATAGCCTTCCAATAAAAATAATTTTGTAAAATCCTGTTTTATTCATGACTTGCTATTCTACTCAAATGTATTCTTTAATCCCTTATTTGGTGAACTATAGGATAAAACTGGACAAAAAAGGTCCCCAGTTAAGGGCAACCATATGTTACCTATTTTATGGGCAAATATGCAATTCATTAGTTGTAACATAAAAGAAATACTGAAAATAACTATTCAGTGTTCAGGTTACATCACCACTTTACCTGTTGATGCCATGAAAAACACATAACAGCTTTTGAATCACCTTTCTTCATGCTCCTTAGCAGGTGAAAGTACTGAATGGGAGCAGGGCCATGTTAAATGACATGAGGTCCCTAGAAAGTTTTAGAGAGTGTGCCCTAAATTATTTATCAAAATCAAAAGTGGCAAGTGTTTCTATTGCATCTTCTAGGAGCCCAACTCCATGTTGGGACCAGAGTCTTCTGTGTCCTCACTTTTCACCCCTCAGTACCAAGTCATGGTCTTCAGATTTCTCCATCCATCTCACCGTTGGCTTTTGTCCCGGTGATCCCTTCTCTGTGCTCTCCCCAGCAGAGTGCAGAGAGGCTGCCTCACACAGCAGCAAGTGCTTCTAAATTCAGGAACACGCAGTAATTGCCATCTGCGGGCTCTTATAGGATAGGAAACCTAGTCAAGAAGAATGACAGGTCTTGCAGGTAGTGCACAGTTCTCTGGTGTCTTACTGCACACTTTGCGACATCTAATATGCAGGGACGTGGCTTCAATTCTTTGGACCCCAAAACCTCTTGAAATATGAAGAATTTAAGCAATTTCTTGGCATGGTAGTGCATAGGGCTGTTTGGGTACAGAAACATAGTGAAAATGGGAATTTTGGCTTTAATGATAAGAAGAGACACCAGACAACTATTTTTTTTTTCAATGTAGTATTATTTCTTGAAATTTTAAGAAAGCTTTTTTTCATAAATAGGTATGAATGATGTAAATTATAGTTTTTGGGAAAAAAGAGTTCTGAAACATTCATAATCATAGATGTTGGAAAGGGTCGTTTAAGAATGTCGTTATATTCTCTCAAATGGTGGAGGAGTGAAGTGATACAGCAAGTTTAACTGTAAATTCACTTGGAGAGGGAAAGGTTCACTGGGTAATAAGAAAGAGTAATTGAATGTATTACAGCAAAAAACGTTGGTGCTACTAATATCTGTGTATTGATTTGCATTAAGTGAACCTTGATATTCTTGTTTCTTGAAAAAAGAGGCTTCATGGTTTAAGAGAGAAAGTTTCCTCATTTGAGTGTCCTCTGGTCATGATCCATCATGATTCAGCGAAGTATTGAAATAACATAATCATAGAATCATTTATGTTGGAAAAGACCTTTAAGACTGAGCCCAACTGTAAACCTAACACTGCAAGTCTTTAAAAAAAGAATCTTTTTGCATATTGGTAAAATGTAGTAACAATTTTTTTTTCGGTAGAGATATGGAAAGTGAAGAATCGTGAAGGAAGAAGAAATAAAAAGGAAAACAATGAAAAACATATTCTGGTTTCTGTTCTGATGAGAAGGAAAATCAGCAAACTTTGAGCAGCCATATTGCTGAACTGGACAGAAGCTCTGAAAGGGCAAAAAGATTTGGAGGCTTGCATCCTAAAAGCACTTTATATATTTTTTTTTTTTTTTTAAATGTACTGGGCTTAATAGAAATTAATGTAATTTAACTTTTAATAATTAATTTCATTCTTTGTTTGTGTGTAGTTGTGACGCTGTTCTCATTTAAGGGACTAGTCTTAAATTGTATTGTATACTTTTTTTTAACCTCTGAGTTATTGCTTCTAAATCAATTCAGGTTGGTGGTAGCCTGAAATAACTGCATTCTCATATCTACTCATGCTCCTGTCTCATGCAGCAGCATGTGATGTATTTTGTGTGGCCTGTATAAGTGACTCATCCCTTTTGGAGCTCCTGCCCTCCCCAGCAGCGCAGGGCTGGGGGAAGGAGAGGGTGCCCTTTGCCATTACGCACACTGCCCGTGCACACTTCTGGTATGGCCAAACCATGCCGTGCTGAAGTAAGAGCCCTGGAGCCAGCCGTGCCAGCCCCATGGGGCATGGGTGGCCTTGTCCACATCTCCCTGAAGCGGACCCCTGCCCACATGAGCTTCCATTGGCAGGAGAAAGCTTCCCAGCCTCTTCCTTCTGCTTATTTCCGGTCCATTTGAAATTTATTGCCTCACCTGGGTTTAACTTTCCTAAAGTCCGAGGTTATCTACAGAAGTAAATATTCTGTCCTGACTGCCCCATCATTCTCCTTCCTTTTTCCTTCCTCCTTCCTTCTTCCCTGCTGTGATAATGATGAGGCAAAACAACTTTGATTAGACACTGTTAAAGCATTGGACAGATTATATTTAACTAAAGCGACAGTTAGGATGAATGGATGTATCACTGAAGATGAAAATTTAAAGCTGACCTTTAGGTCATCTACTTCTTTCCCCTTGTTATTCTCTATTACTTATTTTATTATACCTTATCCAACTCATCTTGTGAGTAGCAATGCTTCTAACTATACCATATGCAAGAGAGATTTATTTTCCTTTCATCAAAGTGTCTTAGTATTTATTTAAAACATGTTATATGCTGTGTAGCAAGCCTTAAAACCAATGGAAGCCCCAAAGGCAGGGAGAGGATGTTTGAGTGGATGGTGCTGCAGGTTGCATTGTCCCGCAGCCACTTCACATAATTTAGGGAATGCAGTAATTTAATCCATGTAATATGGCTGTGCTGATCTCCCCATAACCTGCTCTCTTTCCCCCCCAGATGGTTTGAGATTTTCTGTCTCGAGAGAGATTTTGAAAAATATGTATTTTAAAGCACATCAATCACATAAGCTGGGCATAAATTGAAGATCTGTGGGTTTGATCTGCAATAAAACCTCCTCAAGCTTGTGGTGTCACATCAACAGATGGGGCAGGGGGGTTATTTGTCATCTTTTCCTTCTTAGTACTTGAGGCTTAAGATGCAGCTGCAGACTAAGTCTAGATTTAGTCCTTTTTGAAAATTCACTGAAGTCAGTAGAAATGAAATATGGCAGGAGCTGCTCCTCTGGTTGCCCATTAAACACAGGTGGCACCCACATAACACTAGTCTAATGACCAGGTACCCACTCCTCTGGTGCTACTGCTTCATCCAGTCCTCGAGATTGCTGTCAGGGACAGGCTGCAGCAAGACTGTGCAGGAGACTCATAAGCAAAAAATAAAAATGTTCCCAGTTGGGATTCTAGGAGCTGTTTTATGGAGTTGTTAATGTAAGAATGGGCAGGGCAATGAGATACCCATCATAAATATCAACGGTGTTACTCGCAGAGCAAAGGGACTGCTGTCTGGAAATGCAGTAAGTGCTTGTGTCACTTAGCCTATTTTACCTCTCTAGTGGATAATAACTGGGTATAGTATATGGATGCAGTTGAGTACCTGTGCTGCTGTGTTTTTTAATTTTATTTTTATTATTTTTTATTAGACTTCCCTTGCCACCTGAGTGGCACATCACCACTTTGCCAGTTTGGCAAGAACCAATTGTTTTATTGTGGTTAAAGCATTTAAGATGTAACGACCTGCCTACAGTGCTTCTCAGAATATGGCTAGTGAACATAAATGATGGTAATAATGAAATTCAAGAGTTTTGGTTTTCTTGGTTTTGTTTGTTTTTAATATTGAATCTGTTGCTGGGTACAATATAATATCAATGGAAACTACTGCCCAATTCTTTGCATATATTAATGTGGGTGAGAGTGATCTCAAATCTCAAATACTCCTTCTATGACAAAGTGACCCGCTTAGTAGATGAGGGCAGGGCTGTGGATGTAGTCCATCTAGACTTCAGTAAGGCATTCGACACTGTCTCCAACAGCATCCTCCTAGACAAACTGGCTGCCTGGGGCTTGGATGGGTGGACTCTTCAATGGGTTAAAAACTGGCTGGATGGCCGAGCCCAGAGAGTGGTGGTGAATGGGGCAAAGTCCAGCTGGCGGCCGGTCACTAGCGGTGTTCCCCAGGGCTCAGGTCTGGGGCCGGTGCTGTTCAATATCTTTATAGATGATCTAGACGTAGGGATTGAGTGCACCCTCAGCAAATTTGCAGATGACACCAAGCTGGGTGGGAGTGTCGATCTGCTGGAGGGTAGGAATGCCCTTCAGAGGGATTTGGACAGGTTAGATAGATGGGCCGAGACCAACGGCATGAGGTTCAACAAGAACAAGTACCGGGTCTTACACTTCGGCCACAACAATCCCATGCAGCTCTACAGGCTGGGGGAAGAGTGGTTAGAAAGCGGCCCGGTGGAAAGAGACTTGGGGGAGCTGATCGACAGCCGGCTAAACATGAGCCAGCAGTGTGCCCAGGTGGCCAAGAAGGCCAATGGCATCCTGGCCTCTATTAGGAATAGTGTAGCCAGCCGGTCTAGGGAAGTGATCGTCCCTCTCTACTCGGCACTGGTGAGGCCGCATCTTGAGTACTGTGTTCAGTTCTGGGCCCCGCACTTCAAGAAAGATGTTGCGGTGTTGGAGCGAGTCCAGAGGAGGGCGACCAAGCTGGTGAAGGGTCTGGAGGGTCTGACCTACGAGGAACGGCTGAGGGAGCTGGGGTTGTTTAGCCTGGAGAAGAGGAGGCTCCGAGGTGACCTTATTGTAGTCTACAACTACCTGAAGGGAGGTTGTAGTGAAGTGGGAGTTGGCCTCTTCTCCCGGGCAACTAGCGATAGGACAAGAGGACACAGCCTCAAGCTTCGCCAGGGGAGGTTCAGGTTGGACATCAGGAAGAATTTCTTTTCAGAAAGGGTTATTAGACATTGAAATGGGCTGCCCAGGGAGGTGGTGGAGTCACCATCTCTGGATGTGTTTAAGAAAAGACAGGACATGGCACTTAGTGCCATGGTCTAGTTGACAGGGTGGTGTAAGGGCAACGGTTGGACTTGATGATCCCAGAGGTCTCTTCCAACCTGGTTGATTCTGTGATTCTGTGATTCTGTGAAATAACAGAATAACTTCTTGAACAGTTTCAGTTTATAATTACAGAAATTTCACAGTGTTTACTCTGCTAGTTTAATTTATAAAGGGTTGTGTTTTTTTTTTGCCATACAGTTTGAAGGTTAGCAGAGTGTGATTTTACTTTTTTGGTAGGTATACCTTTATGCACAAAGTTGCAGACTATATTATTACTAAGTGGGATAGGTTTGTACCTTTTTTCCCCTGGCAGGTTTTCCGAAGTCACTTAGAATGTTTGTTAAAGTTTTGATCTTCTGTGGTATTTCTTGTTATAGGGTCTCAAATCACTATACAAAGACTAATAAATAGTTGTTTTTGCACAATCTCCTTGAGAGGTGGGCAGCTGTTTGTACAGTTTCTGTTGCCGGCAGTCTAGCTGAAGTACAGAGAGCAAGAGGTTGTTTTCTTAGGGAGTGTGCTATGAAATCAGTATGAAATTGTGGACAGAATCTTGGAGTCTTGTCTGTAAGTGCAGTTCAGACTACTCTCTTCTTTTTCTGTACATGGTCCTCTGTGGACATTTAAGTACCTTTAAAGTACTTAAAGCTATAATATGTATGGTTGAATATATCATTAGGTTCCATGAAGTATTTATTTCTCCGTATTGCTGAAATACTTTGTGTTCGTGCTGCATCTCAGAATTTATCAGGGGTATACTTTGGGTGACACTGTCTTCTCTCCTCTTACTGATAACTTAGTTTTGCTTGGAAAACTAATCTCTCTAAGCTCCCACCTGTATTTACATACTAATGAAATCTATAAAACCTTTTTTCTGAGAGGGTTACTGACTAGAATCTCATAAGAAAGGAATGAAAGACTGATTTTTTGTGTTAAAGCAATTTACAATTAGTGGTCATTTTCCTACAGTCAAAGCCTTTGTGTTGCCTACTCAACATTAATTCATCTGAGTTTTCCAGACTGATGTTTTCAGCAATGGATATATTGTGATTGCATTAAGCTTTCCAGACTTAGTGTCACCCTGCAGTTGCACGTTATATTGTTATAGATCTTGGTCACTGAAGATATTGCTTTAAAAATAAATAAGTAAATCAATCTCTATGGAAATGTCTTCAGGTGAAATCTGGCAAGTATGTGGATGGGGCTCCCAGACAGAAACCGTTGCTGACAGGTGAGCATTGCTCTATCAGCCAGAGAGATGTGAGGAGTATGGGACTTGCTTACAAGCTAATTATTGTTCGTTGTCGTGTTGAATTACCAAAATGTCAGATGTATTAGAAAGGCACTGTGACATTGCCTTGGGCATTCTTCCTTAGTAGTTCCTCAGTAGCAGTGGAGAAAATGTTCATTTGGGTTCTATTGGGATGGGGACAGGGTTTTCACAGGTTTTGTACTTGCAGTGGAAAGTATAGTGTAAATCACCACACCATAGCACAGGCAGAATGAGACAGTGTGGAGAATGGATTAAATCACCGTGAATTTTATGAAACAAGATGATGAAGTCTATTAGAATAAGATTTACTGCAGCTAGTAAGGATCTGAAGCTGCTGTTTTCCTTTCCCAATTTTGTCAGAACTCTGATGCTTTTTCTTAGTTTTTGGTCTCCAAGTCTTGTGCAGTATTTGTAACCTTCATCAGATTAGTCTTAAGCTCAAGTTTGTGCTTTTAATTTAGACCTCTGCACCTTTTGAGTAGTGCACTGTATTTATTATTGGTATTGTGTGTTTCTAACAGAAGAACATATTAATATTGATTGAAGTTTCCAGTGGCTTGTTTTATGTGCTTCACAGGCATTTAGTCCCATATTCACTTTCTACATGACAACTAAAATGACTTTAGTGCATGTCACTAGAATTAATTGCAGGCGGCTGGGAATTCACCTGGCTCAGGACAGCAGTGCTTGGTAGCTTTCAGGTCATCATCATACTTGTGGCCTAAAAAGTTGGTAAAGGGGAGTCAAAAATCTCCATGCAACTATTTGAAACGCAAGCAACGTTTCTGAATCTGAAAAACTGTAGGCAGATTATATATCCCTTATGTGAAATGTACTTTGAAGTATAAACTGTCCAGGGAAATATTTAGCAGTAGCACATTTTTGGCTCCCCTCTTAAATAACTGTTCAAAATACACATGTGAAGAAAGAGGGGTTTAATAGTTGATTGATAAATTGATTTTCCAGCTGCTGAATTCATAAGGAAAAACATTGACTTTGAGATTACAGTATATAGCTCAGGATCCACAGAAGCATAGATTTAGCTTAGCAGCAGCCGTC
This sequence comes from Nyctibius grandis, assembly GCF_013368605.1. NCBI lineage: Eukaryota > Metazoa > Chordata > Aves > Nyctibiiformes > Nyctibiidae > Nyctibius > Nyctibius grandis. The sequence continues at coordinate 30,241,717 of NC_090659.1, forward strand.
AAACAGGGGAAGGAAACTTCTTTCGATGCAATAAGGAGGTAGCAGGCTTCAGCATAGACTGTATGGTATAGCAGTATTTTTTTGTTTAGCAATTGTATGTGGCAGAAGAACAGAGAAATCTGTTAACTGTAATATTTTTAATACTGATGATGATTTAATGCATCTCTTAATAAAAAGTAAACATTTTTGAAATGGGCATATGAAATAATGAGCCTTTTTACTGCTTTTATTTTCATGTCTATCCTGAAATTTTAGGGACTTTTTTCTTAATTCTTTCAGTTGGTTCTAAGGGTCTGTGACTTTGTTGCTTTTCTTAACATTGGACACCTTATGCTTTGTCCATTCTAGGAAGTGTTTCAGGTTGTTGTTCCCACCTGTCAGTAGGAAGAAGATGACATACAGAAAGATTAGCATCACTTTTAAAACTCATTGGTTACGGTTTGGGGAAAAAGCATGTACCAAGCAGAAAGCTCTGGATATTTGCAAGCACGTACTGCTGAGAAGACATTTTTAGGACCAGAGGTTTTGCAAAGTTGAAATGCACTGTTCCATTATAAAACCTGCTTTTAACTCCCGTTGTACCTGTTTTTTAAATTTTTCTCAGCCACTGTTTATTAATTATCAGTCTTCCTGTGATTGCATTCTTAGATTCTGATGTATATTGTTCTTTACGTCAAAGGGCCTCGCAAGTATTTAGCAATGTGTTAATGGAAAAGAAAGAAAGAAAGAAAAAAAAACAAACCACCAAACCCAAACAACCCACAACAAAACCCAGTTCTATAATTTATGATATGTCATTGGGTATTTTTCAGTTTCGTCACTGACAACATCTGTGTTTATGACAACTGGATTACTTATCTTCTTTAACTAAGCTGGACAATGTATTCCTATATTTCCTGGAAAGTCTCTTCTTCAGATCTACCTCACACCTTATGTCACCCCATTTGTGTCACTCAGCACCTCACTGGGCACAGCCAAGTGGCAGAACCCTCCATTTTACCATTCTCCTGTAGAGGAGCACCCTTAAATATTAGCATAACTGCTGACTTCATCATTCCCTTTGTGTCTGCCCCCTCAATAGACTTTGTCATGATAATTATGGAAAGTATGTTGGAGGTGTGTTCAGACCAATGGTCATCATTAGTACTAATGCTTAGTATGCTGCCACCTTGCCCTAGTTTTTACTTGCATCTCTCTTGTATGCTATATGTGTAGTCATTACAAAATTCTTTAGGACAGGCAGTGTCTTTTTGCTTGAAATCATGTACAGCACTGGAGTTTTGTTCTTACACTAATACTTTCAGCTCTGGCATATAAAGGTGCAGGTGGAAGGTTCTGCACTTATTGATCAAAATTGGAGAATACCACCCCTCCTTTTTAAGTGTGAGGGAATAGCATTATTTGAGGATGTCAGGAATAGAAGATTACTCCTATATTTCTCTTGTCCAGCCTCTCTATATACTTGCCACAAGGCAGTGTAAGTGCAGGCTTATATGGCCCCCAATTGGTACTGTTGAACCAGTGCCCTGTGTGAAATCCAGCCTTGAAGCTGAGATGTGTCATAACACCTGGTCAGGGGGCTGATGTCTGAACCAGTCTGTTATCAGAAAAAACAAATGGTTTTGTTACCCAGTATCTGTGACTATTTAAGTCTTCATATCTAATTTCTCATTAAATTGCTATTTCTGTCTTCCTTAACTTATTTTCAGATGACTGCAAAAATAACATTTCTCATACTACGGTGGAGTTATCACATTGGTTTTTTGAAATGCCAGGCCTTAACTGTTGCCAATTTTTTTTGTTTAGTTTCTTTGTCTTATTTAGTATGCATTGATGGAAAATAAGGATACTACAGTGTTTATATTTGTTGCAATTTTTGTTGTGTTACATGAGTCAATTAATTTGGCTAGCTCGTGACAAGTTTTCGTTTCTAAGATTCTGAACAAAGGATTTTAGTGATAGTGTTGGAATTTAAGATGGTAACAAGTTTTGGCATAAAATTCAGGAGCAAATTTGACAAATGGATGGAAAATATGAAGAATAAGAAGAGATGCCTTTTTCGTTTACAGATTTTTAGACTTCTAGAATCTTTTGACCTTGCTACTTTCTAAATTCAGATGTCATGTTCAAGATTATTACTCAGTAAGGTGATAAAGGAATCTTCCAAGTAAACTTAACATAAGAGAATTGTTGCAAAGTATCAATCTTCCTGAGCACTATTTTTAATGCTTTATAAAAATGGAAGAAGAGCGGACAAGACGGAATGGGGGGAGAAGAAATGTAATTCTATTTCAAACTGTAGCCTTTATTCTTCAAAATTCCTTTATTCATAAGTCTGTTTTGACAACTTGATTTTAATATGTGTATTGACTTCTTGACTTAGAGTTTGAATTTCTAGCTAGTTTTGGCCCAAAGGTTCTGCATATTTTTTAGGGAAAAATAGATTTGTAATGATATTTCTTTCTCCTAACCAGATATGAAGATACCTAGTTTCTTTTCATGCAAGTACTCTGTTGTAGCAAAAAGAATGCTGGATGTGTGATGTTATGTGCTTTGCTGGAATAAACACTTCTTTCTTCTTCTCCTCATTTTCCTGACAATTTTCCAAAATTTAGAGGGATACCAAAAATAAGTTTCCATCAAAGTTTTTCCAGCATCAGAAGCTTTAGGTTACAATTTGCTTGGTTGACTTTTGTAGGATTTCCTTTTCTTTGCAGAGTGATATCATGCTCCTTCATACACAAAAGAGAGAGAAAAGAGAATTCAATTGTTTTGACAAACACATTGAATATTTCACCTTTTTAAATCCAAGGTGGGAACAATTGCATGTATTGTGGGCCTTTTATTTAACTTCAATGGCTCTAACCACCTGAAATGACACTGCTGGAGGTGTTTCAAAAATACATCCTGAGGATATTCCATTTACAGACTTGAGGGTTTTTTTATTTCCTTCCTAAGAAAACTTGAAATTCATTTACCTAATGATGTAGAGTCCCTTTTCTCCCTTCTGCAAACTCGGCGGCTAGGAATATTTAGTTTCAGAGAATCCTTCCAAAAGGATTAGGAAATAGTTTTCTGGCAGGTTCCCTACTCTGTGAGCAGGCACATTTGTAATAAAGTTTATTTTATACCATTTGACAACCTGATATCCAATTCTGTGGTTTAAGAGACAAAAAAACTTACTATACAAAGGGCGCATTTTCAAAGTGCTCTGTCTAAAAAAGAAAAAAACACACCTACAACTCCCAACTGTGGAAAACCTTTGAGCAGTTGAAAATGAGAAACAAAAGGATGACTGTCTGTTCCTAACAATTCCAAAGCCATTAAGCAAATACGTACATGCTTTTAGAAATAGCAAGAGACTGGGGGGTGGGGGAACACACGACCAAAACCAACAGAAGGACACAAATCTTGTGGTGGTTTTCAAGAAATATCCAGCAGAGAAAAGCAAGTAGTATCCCCCTTTTAATTTTTTTTTTTTGTGTTAAATGATTTTTATCGCAGAGAATGTATTTAGTTTCTCCTGCTGCTTGTCCATGCCATGTGACAAAAACACTCCAGCGAACGCATGTTGAAGTGCTCTTGAAAGCGGGCAGTGAGGCTCTCACAAGGTGTGAAGCAGGAGGTGCTGGAGGAGTTTGTGCAGCTGTGTAGCATGTTGGGGACCGTTGTGCAATCCGGTAGAGCTGTGCAGGCAAGGATGTGCAACTAACTTACTGTGCCATGTGCGCTTCGTCTTTAAAGTTGCGGGGAACCCTTAACTGCTGATGAACTCAATTAAAATGAAGGATATACTCTGCACTGTAAAGTAAAGGCCTGTACCTTAAGATAAACAATACTTGACAATAATAGAAGTTGGATATCAGGTGGTTAGAATTGCATATACGAATTTTGAGCACGTATCTGAGCTTAACACTTAAGGACTGTTTATTATGCCCATCTTAGTTTTAAGAGGCACTTATGATAAACACCTACAGGAATGACATTTCGAGACAACTATCTATTGCCAAAATCAGATTGTTTACTACAAAGTCAGAAATAAATTTCATGATCAGAACAGCAAGAAGCAGACAGAGGAAATCTCTCATTGCTGTCATTAGTCATACTTAGTTTTCAATAGTATGAAGGCTGTTTTATGCTTTATATAGGCCTCCTGCTGAAGATGACTTTATTTCATCAGCCAACTTCTGCTTTTTGCCATTCCCTAGAGGTCTTCCATTAAAGGAAATCTGTTGATCGTCACCAAACACATTCGTGTGCTTTTCCATCTTCAGGATAGCTGCTCTGTTCTTTTGTGTGTTGGTGTGTAATAAGTATTCCCCTCTTTTTTTCTGTGGTGCGGTTGGTTTTTTTTCTTTCCCTCAGAAGCAAATTTTTGCTTTATTGCAACAATTGAAGGTTCTGGAGAGTATTTGGTTCCTGGTGTTTTGCTGTATGTTTGACCAAAAGATAATTTATTTGCCTCTTCCAGTAAATACAAATGTGTTTTTCTGTCATCAGAGAAATGAATGCTTTTTTTCCTGTTGTCAGAGAAATAAACTACTGAACTTTAACTGAAAATATGTCATCTTACTAATCCTTGTATTGAATCATCAATCAACTCAGTATTTCATTGTCTTTTCTGGATAAATGTTTTGTTGAAGTTACTTCATAACTTCTCTGTTGTTTGTCTTTTAAGAACACTTTCAAACTTACTTTGTATTTTTAGTGATTTTAGTTTAGCTCATATAGTACAACACATGTATTTGTGTTTAAATACATAACGCATTTGAGAGACAAAACCTTTGAAAACAACCTCACTTTAATTTGTATTGTTTGATGCTTCCTGAGCAAATAGGTGTAATGTACTGTTATTGTTCCTTTGTAGGAGTAATTCACTTTAGTGCTCTTACATTCTTCTCTGTTTCTCAAAGGATTCCATACTGCTCATATATGGTAGGTATCTTGCTGCATGTGTTTAACTGAAATGATATTTTGGTTTGGAGTTAAGATGCAAACAAATGGGGAGTCTAAATGGTCTTTGAAATATATCAATATAGCAGTCTGTACGTATCAATAACTTAGTCTGAGATTTTTTTTTAAAAGCAGTTGCCAACACAGATAGAAAACTCCTGCTGAGTGGTCTTGCATGTCTAAACTCAATGATTTTTGTTTCAGTGCTGTGAAGTCATACTTTTCCATGTGGGAAAGCTGTGCTATGAGTCTACAAATCAGATGATCACAGTTTGAGGACACACCTGTGGTTTCTACTACTTCAGATTATTTCAAAAATAATCTGTAGATGTCAGCTGGAAGAGGTGGTCTGGTTTCCTTTTGGTCTTTCACACGGTGATTCTTCCACAGAATCTGTGTATTTGACTGGTTTTTAATCTTTCAGAAAACCTCGTTAGTCATAAAGTGAAACAAACAGTTTACCTGTCTGTTATGTAAGAAGAAAGCTTGCAGTTTTTTAAGCAATTTTAATCTGCTTTTATGGAAGGGTAACAGATGCATTATGCATGATGTTCCTCCTCATTTGGATGCAGCACATGACTCTCAGTCTTGCCTTCGTGCGTTAATCTCCCTATCCTCTCCGGCCTTGTTTTCATTGCATTTAACATAACTTCGTTTGGTGTCAAAACTCTGTTTTAATAAAAGTGACAAGGTAGATTTTTCTGTGTGAACATTCCATTTTTTATGCACCTGAACTGACTGAGTGCTGTGGGAGAAGAGGAGGGGTTTGCTTTAGTTTCATTTTGCTCAGAAGAGCAGTGAAGTCCTCCCTGCTTCTTCCGTCTGTGGTCACTCTCTCTAGGGTTGTCTCACTGCTCTAGACAGTTGTTATAGACATTAATAAACCCTGCCCTGCATTTTGATCTCCTCCATGCTTTAATTAATAAAGTTAAAGATGGAGGGAATGCTTTCAGTGGCAAGCCACAATAATACCAATGTAAGTACCAAGGGTAAAACAGGCTGTTCTCAATCTTAAAAGCGTCGGTCAGACCGAGGTCTGACTGCTGTTTTCCACCTCTAACTTTTCTTTCAGTGAAATCCAGGCAGGTGAAGCAACAGGAGAATTTAATGGCTTCAGCTGAGCAACTAAAACACATCCCTATATTTATTTGCTGCTCTGTGTTTGTTGCAAATGTGTGTGGGGTTATTTTTATCTTGAGACCATCTCCTGAATGAAAATATTGGGGTAGGGACTATAAGGGCTTATACGCATTGGTTGCAGGTAGGACTGTGAGGTCCCAGCCTGAGACCTGCTATTAAATGCTGCTAGTAGGTACTTGAATTATTATTCTATTGCATTCTATGTATTTTACATAAATTATAAAAAGTGATAGCATTTTAGGGGTTTTTTTTTTGCTGGTTTATGGTTTTGGTTTTTTTTTTTAACAAAGTCAATGTTTTTGTGTAAAGAATTTCCTTTAATTTGTATTTTTTCCACTTGTACTTAAAAATGGGAAATTGTAATAAGGCACTGCAGGATGTGAGTTAGGGTGTAATAATTTACACGTATGTTAAGAATAGTGATTAGTACAGTGCCTAGCAACACAGCGGGCATGACTTATTACACAATATTGTGTTTGCTTATTGCCTAAGTGGAAAGCAAAGCAGTTCTAACTGATTACATGTTACAGGGCTCAGTTGTAATAGTCAATTTCTCCGCTGTTCCTCTCGCATTTTGTAGGAAAATACCATGATAGTGTTATGAATCAATTACTAAGTAGTCATTAGGAGGAAATGCATATTGAATATATTAATCACTTCCACAACAAATTATACAACTGCACTATAAAAGCACGCCTATGCTATTTGCAAATAGCTTATCATAAGTCTAAAATTTTTCTTGTATTACTCAAATCCATAAATAGCAGAGCAAGGCATCGAGGAAACACCTTATAGGAGCTCAGACATAACAAAACCATGGGGCTGAAAAATCCCAGCAGCCTGGGAACCAGAATAAAGCACAGACTGAAGCAGGGAGATGTCGCAGTGCTCAACATGCTCATATCTGTGCATGGTCACCTCTATAGGTCACATAGGGGATCACAGGGTAACTGGAGTGTGCCGGAGCCCGAGGCGTCGGTGGCTGCACAGGGCTGGGTGCCCCAGCCTCATGGGACAGCCCGAGGGGTACTTCACTGAGGGGATGGGCATTAACTGGTTTTCATTGGGGCGTGGAGCTGCGGTGCAGTTAGCATTTGTGCTGTGCTCTGTCCATTTAAAGGACTGTTCGGTCAAACTCTTCCTGTGCCACCTTTCTACCTTACTAAGGGAGATCCTGCAAGTCAAATGAGAACTTTTTTTGTCCCTTTTTTAAACCTCTTCACTCTTTTTTACATATTCTGAAACAGCATCGCTGCAACCAGTGAAAGCATTTTTTCTCAGAAAACGTTGCTTAACTTCAATATATGTTAGTTTTCCCCTTTTCTCTATTGTCCAGTATGTGTTCAAAAAAGACCTTCTGCTTGTATTTTCTTTTTCATATTAGTGGCTGAAAATTTTGAGAAACAAATTGGGAAGTACATAAAAACTTGTTCTCTTTAAGAATGATGTACATTTAAGAAAGCATGCATTTAATCAAGATGTGTAATGTATTTTACTATTACAGAGTTGAGGAGATAAAGCTATTAATAGCTTTCTCATTTAAAAATACACAAAAGAAACAAAAACCTGTAAAAGATATTCTGAAAAAACTTATCCAATTGGCGTAGAATGTGAGGAAGTAATTGCTTGGGAAATGTCATACAGCACGGCACTAGTACACCCTTATATTTTATTGTATATACTGTCAAAATAATAATTTCACAGCCTGATGTCCATGACATTTCAGTCCTTGAATAAATTCCTTTAATATTTAAAATCAGTAATACACACTTATCACCTTTTTCATATTCTTTTAGGTATTCCTCCCTCTCAGAATAAAGGGAAAACGAGTTATTTTCTTAGTTGAACAGTTTTTCTGTTGTCTCTGATAGTAAGCCTGATAATAAGTTGTACAAATTACATGGAAACATAAAATATGTCTTAGAAAGTGCATGACTGAATGCACATCTCATTTTGGGGTAGGTAGGCATGTATCAGGCTGTGGATACCTCACTGAATCCAAGTATGATAACTTGAACTTGCTATTCAATAATGTAAATGAAGCTTTGAGAAACTAGAGTGTATGTGCAAAATTAAAAAAAAAAAAAAAAAAAAAGGCAGCCTGGAAAATGTAACATTTACACTGTACCTCTAAATGTCTCCTCGGGAACTAAAGAATATTATCTCCTAATGTTTCTTGGTCACACTGGGTTCTGTGCATTATAAAGCTTCCCAGAGCAGAGACAGCCATTTAATCTGAATTAGGCCAGAGAGTGCATGCGCTAGTGGAGCAGCCGTGGTGGCACGCAGCTGCTGTTGCTGTGACTTGCCATCTTTGTCATGGAGCCCAGACTGAAGTCCAGGCTGACCCCAGTGGTGTCTTCTTCGAGTCTTGTGGTCCCAACCTGCACATGGAGGTGGGGCGGTCCTTTGTCACTCCCAGAAAACATGGGTGCAATACAACAGGGTGGGACTTGTCTGTCTCCTTCCAAATCTATGGAAATAAATGCTTTGGGAGAGCCCAGCGTCTTTCAGTGGGCCCTCAGGAACTTTGCTGGTGGCGGCAGCAGTGCCACCCTTTGCACCCATGGCAGGAAAGGCAGGTTGTGAGTGCCTCTGCGGGGGCACCCGAGACTGGGCTGCACTCCTCCGAAGAGGTCAGCTTGAGTCGGTGGAAGCTGAATGGACCAAAGCACTTGAGCACAAATAAAAGCTCATTGCCGGACATAAAGTCGTGTCTGTATATGTAAGTGGATTTTAGATTTGTAGCAGGCATGCCAGAGACCACTGAAATCAGTGGGACAAAGGATTCAAGCCATACTCAATTTAAGTATAAACTTTCCTAATAAAACCTAATATTTATGTGCTCATGAACAGAATAGTTCACCATCATCACGGCCCTTCTGTTAGATGTGCATTTTATCTAAAGTATGTTTTTAAAATAAAAATGTTAAAATAGGGTAGTGAATGGCTGATGGCCCCTTTTCTAATAGTAGTACTTAAGGTAGAGAAGCAAACTTCTAAGTGCATATGGACGCTTGAAAAGTATTACTCTTACTCATATGTAAGGATTGACATGACATTACTTTAAAACTGCAGGACTTTGGACACTTTGTTAAAATTCAATGGCTTATGTAGAGTGCTACAAACATGAAACTGCTATACATGACACCTCTAAACTTTCAGCAATAAGGAATGAAGAATTGTGAGAACAGAGGAACACAGGAGATCTGCTGGCTAGAGCCTCTTTATGTGCAGAACGTTTCATTTAAGACACTGTTACAATTGTCCACCATTGTACTATTTGCAGTATTTTCTCATGTGCATCATTTCTATGTCCTTTTTCACAGCAGTTAATGCTTTTCCAGGAGACCTGTCCTTGAAATAGAGGTGGCTGATGAATCCTTCTAGGTACTGAATGTATGAGATGAGAGAAGTTCCTGGGTCTTACAGTCTGGTCCCTCCCATGCCTGATGATTGGATGTTATCATACTGAAAATGGTTAATGTGGGAGGATTCACAAAGCTTATTTTTAACACTCTCCTTTGTCAATGCGCACAGGTACATCAGGGCCGCAAACCATCTGCAAATGGCCCAAAATATATTTCTGTCTCAGAAAATGATAGTTTCCACTACTTCAAGAAGAATGAAAAGCTCTTTTGAAAGCCAAACTGTACATGAAGCACAGAGAAAAAAGTTTTCAGTACTTAGAAATTCAGTTCTTAGGAGTGTGTTTCTTAATATGTGAAACACAGTACAAATCCTGTAACTGTTAATACAGTAGCACAAATACGCACAACGCTGTCTCCTTTGAAAGTTGCATAAGTGCAGCAGCATTTTGGATATCTATGGATTTATCATTAATTTCAGTTTTTGATGGACGAAACGTAATGGGATTTCCTTCTAAAACACCAAATGGATAATAGGACACAAAAAGCACTTCTATACTTTATCTTATTTTAATCCAAGTAAGTTGTGCATTATTCAAGGTGAAAACATACTGTATTAATCTAGAAAATACAAAGCACAACTAATACTGATTGTTTTTCTCTTGCAAAGGAGGGAATAACATTTTAACATGTTTAATTGATGCTACTTTATAAACCACGTGCCCTATATATCCCAGTAATTTGGTTTTGTTATTTAAAAAAAATCTCGCTAATGAACCACCATGTGAACAAATGACAGAGAACAGACAACATTTTTAGGGCTGCTTAAAAAAAAGAAAAAACAATCCACCCCCAAACCCCATGTCTAACAAAGTAGCTGCATGTGGTCCTTGCTGGAATCATTAACCTAGATTACCAGGAAAAGGAGTCCTGGTTCTTAAGAGTGGTTGTAGGAAAGGACCATCTTTTCAGCTGAGATGTAGTTAGGAGACAATGTGAATGCTGAAATCTCAAGTCCTGTAGAATCTAATTGAACATTATTTCCAAGCATAATTCTATGTTGCTTTAAGTAATCTCTTTATATTAGCAAAGAAATTTTGTTAATAAATAGCCAAATACTCCAATATTTTGTTGGTGTTTTTTTTAATATTCTATTTTACTTGCTAATGAGGCCTTTCAAATGCTTTTTTTATGTTACAAAAATGGCAATTGTTTATACAGTTGAGTTGTCTCTTTCCCTTGTTTGGGGATATCTTTGAGAAAGGAATGGAATTGATACTTTCAGAGATGTTGCTTCTGGTGTGAATTTGAATTCCATCCTCAAACTGTATCTAAGAAAAGCCAAGGAAAGTTTATTTTGTGTGCCTATGAAAATGCTCAATTATAAGAGTATAGAAATGATGTTTGAAATATAAACAAATGCTTAGTGTAAAATTGACTGCACAGCAGTGGGTCATTAAAGTGTTGAGTCAAACTTGTTAGCTTAGATGAAAGTAAAAAGAGCTAAGAGATATCATGCAGTGATGGCGAGCACTGAAAGGATACCCTGCTGTGAAAGGTGTGTTGCAGACAAATATGCTGGCATTTGTTATATATACCACACATATTGCTATCAAATACATACAATATTTTTGGCCACCCATCAACGAGACATTTGGAGTGGGTATGGGACAAGCGAAGATGTAGAATATTTGAAGTGGTGATATTAAAGTCTGAAACATGGAGGTAGGTGGATGCCCTAAGTAACAAAATTTGCATACCCATTAGCTACTGTTTTACTAACACTAGGAAGTGAACCGTGCATCTGACTATCTAATAATGTCCTGTTTTTTATTAAATGGTAAATGTATTATGATAACCAGAGGAGGTTGTTGGATAGATAAAATTTCATGAAAACGTAAAATGGCATTGGTAGGTTTGAGAGAGAGGCTGGGCTGAAAAATTAACTCTACACAGGGCTGTGCAGGCTACAATCATAGCTAACAGCTGTTCCTTTTCAGCAATGACACAGATAAAAAAATCCTCCAATATATTTATTAAAATCTTGGTGCATAAAATTAGGGATTCCTTCCCTGAAAATCTTCTGCTTCAGAAGGTGGCATGTGCTTTTTGGGGAGAGAAGAGATGAAAAGGATGGATTCACAGAATCACAGAATCACTGAATCAATCAGGTTGGAAGAGTCCTCTGGGATCATCAAGTCCAACCGTTGCCCTTACACCACCCTGTCAACTAGACCATGGCACTAAGTGCCATGTCCTGTCTTTTCTTAAACACATCCAGAGATGGTGACTCCACCACCTCCCTGGGCAGCCCATTTCAATGTCTAATAACCCTTTCTGAAAAGAAATTCTTCCTGATGTCCAACCTGAACCTCCCCTGGCGAAGCTTGAGGCTGTGTCCTCTTGTCCTATCGCTAGTTGCCCGGGAGAAGAGGCCAACTCCCACTCCGCTACAACCTCCCTTCAGGTAGTTGTAGACTGCAATAAGGTCACCTCTGAGCCTCCTCTTCTCCAGGCTAAACAACCCCAGCTCCCTCAGCCGTTCCTCGTAGGTCAGACCCTCCAGACCCTTCACCAGCTTGGTCGCCCTCCTCTGGACTCGCTCCAACACCGCAACATCTTTCTTGAAGTGCGGGGCCCAGAACTGAACACAGTACTCAAGATGCGGCCTCACCAGTGCCGAGTAGAGAGGGACGATCACTTCCCTAGACCGGCTGGCTACACTATTCCTAATAGAGGCCAGGATGCCATTGGCCTTCTTGGCCACCTGGGCACACTGCTGGCTCATGTTTAGCCGGCTGTCGATCAGCACCCCCAAGTCTCTTTCCGCCGGGCCGCTCTCTAACGACCCTTCCCCCAGCCTGTAGCGTTGCATGGGGTTGTTGTGGCCGAAGTGTAAGACGCGGCACTTGTTGAACCTCATGCCGTTGGTCTTGGCCCATCTATCTAACCTGTCCAAATCCCTCTGAAGGGCCTTCCTACCCTCCAGCAGATCGACACTCCCACCCAGCTTGGTGTCATCTGCAAATTTACTGAGGGTGCACTCAATCCCTACGTCTAGATCAATATCTATAAAGATATTGAACAGCACCGGCCCCAGACCTGAGCCCTGGGGAACACCGCTAGTGACCCGCCGCCAGTTGGACTTTGCCCCATTCACCACCACTCTCTGGGCTCGGCCATCCAGCCAGTTTTTAACCCATTGAAGAGTCCACCCATCCAAGCCCCGGGCAGCCAGTTTGTCTAGGAGGATGCTGTTGGAGACAGTGTGGAATGCCTTACTGAAGTCTAGGTAGACTACATCCACAGCCCTGCCCTCATCTACTAAGTGGGTCACTTTGTCATAGAAGGAGACCAGGTTGGTCAAGCAGGACCTGCCTTTCATGAATCCATGTTGGCTAGCCCCGATGCCCTGATTGTCCTGCATGTGCCGTGTAATGGCACTCAGGATGATCTGTTCCATCACCTTGCCTGTCACTGAGGTCAGGCTGACAGACCTATAGTTCCCTGGATCGTCCTTCCGACCCTTCTTGTAGATGGGCGTTACGTTTGCTAATTTCCAGTCAGCTGGAACTCCTCCAGTTAACCAGGACTGAGGCCCCAGAAGAAGTCAGTTAACTTCTCCAGTTAACCTGAGGCCCCAGAAGAAGTCAGGATAGAGGAGGAATCTGTCTTGGTTGATGAGGGCTGGGTCAGGGACCAATTAAGCAACCTGAACATCCATAAATCCATGGGCCCTGATAGGATGCACCCGTGGGTGCTGAGGGAGCTGGCAGAAGTCATTGCTAGGCCACTCTCCATCATCTTTGCTAAGTCGTGGGCAATGGGAGAGGTGCCTGAGGACTGGAGGAAAGCGAATGTCACTCCAGTCTTCAAAAAGGGCAAGAAGGAGGACCTGGGTAACTATAGACCGGTCAGCCTCACCTCCATCCCCGGAAAGGTGATGGAACAACTTGTTCTTGGTGCTGTCTCTAGGCACATCAAGGATAGGGGGATCATTAGGGGCACTCAACATGGCTTCACCAAGGGGAAGTCATGCTTAACCAACTTGATAGCCTTTTATGAGGACGTAACCCGGTGGATAGATGATGGTAAAGCAGTGGATGTGGTCTATCTCGATTTCAGTAAAGCGTTTGACACGGTCTCCCACAGCATCCTCGCAGCTAAACTGAGGAAGTGTGGTCTGGTTGATCGGGTATTGAGGTGGATTGTGAACTGGCTGAAGGAAAGAAGCCAGAGAGTGGTGGTCAATGGGACAGAGTCCAGTTGGAGGCCTGTGTCTAGCGGAGTCCCTCAAGGGTCGGTACTGGGACCAGTACTATTCAATATATTCATTAATGACTTGGATGAGGGAATAGAGTGCACTGTCAGCAAGTTCGCTGATGACACAAAACTGGGAGGAGTGGCTGACACAACGGAAGGCTGCGCAGCCATTCAGAGAGGCCTAGACAGGCTGGAGAGTTGGGCGGGGAGAAATTTAATGAAATATAACAAGGGCAAGTGTAGAGTCCTGCATCTGGGCAAGAACAACCCCATGTACCAGTCCAAGTTGGGGACAGACCTGTTGGAGAGCAGCGTAGGGGAAAGGGACCTGGGGGTCCTAGTGGACAGCAGGATGTCCATGAGCCAGCAATGTGCCCTTGTGGCCAAGAAGGCCCATGGCATCCTGGGGTGTATTAGAAGGGGTGTGGTTAGCAGGTTGAGAGAGGTTCTCCTCCCCCTCTACTCTGCCCTGGTGAGGCCGCATCTGGAATATTGTGTCCAGTTCTGGGCCCCTCAGGTCAAGAAGGACAGGGAACTGCTAGAGAGAGTCCAGCGCAGAGCCACGAAGATGATTAAGGGAGTGGAACATCTCCCTTATGAGGAGAGGCTGAGGGAGCTGGGTCTCTTTAGCTTAGAGAAGAGGAGACTGAGGGGTGACCTCATTAATGTTTATAAATATGTAAAGGGCAAGTGTCATGAGGACGGAGCCAGGCTCTTCTCAGTGGCATCCCTTGACAGGACAAGGGGCAATGGGTGCAAGCTGGAACACAGGAGGTTCCACATAAATATGAGGAAAAACTTCTTCATGGTGAGGGTAACCGAACACTGGAACAGGCTGCCCAGAGAGGTTGTGGAGTCTCCTTCTCTGGAGACATTCAAAACTCGCCTGGACGCGTTCCTGTGTGATATGGTCTAGGCAATCCTGCTCCGGCAGGGGGATTGGACTGGATGATCTTTCAAGGTCCCTTCCAATCCCTAACATTCTGTGATTCTGTGATTCTGTGACTGCTGGTAGATAATAGAGAGTGGTTTGGCAAGTTCATTTGCCAGTTCTTTCATTACTCCAGGGTGAATCCCATCTGGGCCCATAGCCTTGTGGGTGTCCAACTGGCACAGCAGGTCACTAACAGTCTCCTCCTGGATTACGGGAGGTTCACACAGCCCCCCGTCCCTAACTTCAGGCTCTGGGGGCCGAGTCTCCTGAGGACAACCGGTCTTGACATTAAAGATCGAGGCAAAGAAGATTCTTGTTTTAAGTAACAGCAAGACTGAAACTCCCATGGAAATGGGATCTTGATGGATTTAAAAAAGAAAAGGAAGGGAAGAAATACTATTTTAACTAGCAAAATAATTAAATGGATCTAGGAATGCATGCTTACACATTTCAGAGCAGTGTCCTATTTCACCAAAACTGGGGATAGTTCTCAGCTTTAGGAACTTGAGCAAAAAGTAAAACCACTGACCAAAAGCCCTTGAGCTCAACTATCTTACAGGATAAAAATCTTAATTAGACTCTTTTTATAAGCTAAGAGTATATAACAACACATTGGTATACAGCTGTAGAAGTAACTTCAAGTAAATTTTTTTCTTTATTTGGACTGCCTGGTCAATATTCACCTCCCCAAGAAACGAAGTGAAGCGTCACCGAGTTGCTTGAATTTACTTCGGGAAATCATGACAATTATGAAGCCACATCGAGATGGTAAGGGTGGTACATTGACCCCGTTGGAGTTGGTGGCAGAACTTCGAGCAAATGGGATTCAATCTAATGATTCTCTATGGCTTCTTGTGCAATACTTCCACCACTGAATTTTAAGTACCAACCAGAAGAAAACGGAAACAATGTAAAAAAGGCAGCTAGGCAGTAAGAGAAAATTTGTAAAGAACTCTTAAGGACATTTTTGATAACGAATGTCTAAACCTAGTTTTCAGGACTGGCTTCAAGTTTTATTGTATTGCTGAAGCCTTAAAGGTGATGGTGGTGAATATTTGTCTAGATCAAGGAGACCACAGATAATTATTTCATGTTAATTCTGCAAACAAAATGCAACATTAATTAATTCTTTCTATGCCTGATGTTTTTTTATTCTGGCTGGTTTAGATACAAGTCAAATTTTTATTTCACAGAATCACAGAATCACAGAATGTTAGGGATTGGAAGGGACCTCGAAAGATCATCTAGTCCAATCCCCCTGCCGGAGCAGGATTGCCTAGACCATATCACACAGGAACGCGTCCAGGTGAGTTTTGAATGTCTCGAGAGAAGGAGACTCCACAACCTCTCTGGGCAGCCTGTTCCAGTGTTCGGTCACCCTCACCGTAAAGAAGTTTTTCCTCATGTTTATGCGGAACCTCCTGTGTTCCAGCTTGCACCCATTGCCCCTTGTCCTATCAAGGGATGTCACTGAGAAGAGCCTGGCTCCGTCCTCATGACACTTGCCCTTTACATATTTATAAACATTAATGAGGTCACCCCTCAGTCTCCTCTTCTCTAAGCTAAAGAGACCCAGCTCCCTCAGCCTCTCCTCATAAGGGAGATGTTCCACTCCCTTAATCATCTTCGTGGCTTGAAGATACATTTCGATTGTATCTGTTCTTTTTTTTTCCTACAGATACACACTAAATGAGATTAATTAACAAAAACAACAGGAGGGCAAGGGAAACACCAGAGCATGGAATTTTTGATGTTTTTCTCTCTTGTTTTTCAAGGATTTTTTGGTGTTTTTTGAACTCAATGGAATGTTTGACTATGCAGCAACTAATAACTGATAATGTTATGTGCACGATAGTTATTAATATGCAAGATTAGGTATGAAAAATTTTATCTGCTGAAGCATCTCTTCTGTGGATACAGTATAGGAAGCTTGTGATTTATCTGAGAGTATATGATAGATGTTTAAAATTTGTACACACGAGAGTGTATATGTACTTAAAAGTACTATGGAGGCCAATTATTTTTAACATCTTGATTTCAGGGTTGATATAATTTGTTTCTTCTCAGAATAATAAAGGAAAAGAAACATGAAAAAAAATGCAAGATTTCATAGGCTTTTATCTTAGCTGTCATTTCAGGATGTCCTTATGTAGTGTGTACAAAAAAATGCAAAAAGCAAAATACAGTGCAAAAATGAGTTGTGCCGTGAGTGGTAAGTGGAATCAAGAGTTATATAGTAAGAAGAAAAAAATAAAAATCTTTGATATGCCTTGGTTCACATTAATAATTGATGAAGACTGCATAAATTGATTTTGTTAACTCTTTCTTTTTTTCGATTTTGATATATAATTCATTGTTTAAAAAATACAAAACACCAAAGAAAACTTGTTTTTTGGAGGATCTTGCAATACTTCTTGAATGGTTTATGTTTGGAGATTAAATTTATTGTTACGATTAGAGGTATGAACAGCTGCATAATTTAGAACTCAAGTCTAAAGAAAATGAATGGGATAATCAGGAAAATCTGAAGTGTCCTCTTTACTTTTTACATTCCCCTTTTCAAAACTGGAATCAAAATTATGGAAAATGTCTATGCTGCAAAATGACCTATAACTGCTTTATCATGTGAAATCACTTGATTTAATTTGTTTCCATTTAACGGTCAAAATAGAGTCTGTTTTGGATCAGAAAAGCTTGATAGAGCCTGGCATGAAACCATTGTGATTTTGAGAGGTGGATATGACGATGCTTGTATACAGCCATTTTTTGTTTTATTTTGCTGTAGATGCTAGATTTTTCTTCTCTTTATGATGCACTTGGCTCCATCAAAAGGAAGTTCTAAAAGCTTCAGTAAACCTGTTTTTTCTTTTCTACAAACTGATGAAAATAGGTGTCACGGTTTAAAGCTGGGCTGGCTATTAACCAGGTGGCAGATGCTCTCTGTTAACCCTCTCCCCCCCCCTAAGGGAAAGGGAAAAGGGAAAAGGGAAAAGGGAGAGAGACTTATGGGTTGGAAAGTTAAAACAGTTTTAATAAACTATAATAATGAAAAAGAGTATAATAGTAATAATAGAAATAATCAAATATATACAAATATACACAAAACCAAGATCGAGAGCTTGGAAATCCTCCTCAGGCAGAGTTGCTCCCCCCAGCACAGGCAGAGGGGAAAATGCAGTAGCTCCCCCCAGCACGGGCAGAGGGCAAAATGCAATAGCTCCCCTGCCATCACACCTGCAGGCTTTTAACTGGAGAATTGGCAAAGCTGGTACCAATCAGTGGGAGACAGGAGGGCCCCTCCCTCCTGGGCCCCACCTCCAGGAGGCAGTGGGTTAGTGATAAATAGGAAAGTGAGAATGACATGTATGGGATGGAATACCTCGTTGGTCAATCTTGGGTCACCTGCCCTGTCTGCTCCTCCCTGCAGGTGCGAGCCCCCTTCGGCTCTTCACTCATAAGCAGTGAGGAATTTAGCAGTGACCTTGGTTTCTCTAAGACTAATTGGCCTGGTTTGGGCCAAACCAGGACATTCCACCCCTTATTCCATACCATTCACATCATACTCAGATCACCACTACCTTTTCATTTTCAAATATATATATACATATCACTAGTTTATGATTCTTCGCTATACAAAAAGTTCATTAAGTTCATTTGGTTCAGGATTGTGGGTTTCCATCTGGCTAGCAGTCTCTCAGCAGTCTCTCTGGCTAGCAGTCTCTCTTTTGTCATGGTTCGTGCCCACGGGTTGCAGGTTAAAGATGTCAGACTCAAGGAGGTTACTGGATGCCACTTGATGAAGCTAGCTCCGGTCTCATCACCACTGTCTTAACCTGAAAGACACTTATGCAGCAACAACATACAGTTCAGACTTAAGTAGTCTCACCCAGAATCAGATCACCTTCAGGGACACATCGGACTTCACCATCTTGCAACATCACCCACCAAGTACATCCAGGTCCCTGAGCAAAAGCAATCCCACGAATGGGTTTACCTTTGCCCGTTGCAGGAAGAACCCAGACAGTTTTTCCCAATAGATTCCTTTCATGCACCACAGGGACTTTATCTCCTTCTACTGTATGTAGAAGGTCTGACTGAGCAGGGCCAGCTCGATGATAGATCCCCTGGTGTTAACTAACCAGGTAGCTTGTGCCAGATGCTTATCCCAGTTTTTAAAGGTTCCACCCCCCATTGCTTTCAGGGTAGTTTTTAACAGCCCATTATACCGTTCAATTTTCCCAGAGGCTGGTGCATGATAGGGGATGTGATATACCCATTCAATGCCATGCTCTTTGGCCCAGTTGTCTATGAGACTGTTTTTGAAATGAGTCCCATTGTCCGACTCAATTCTCTCTGGCGTGCCGTGTCGCCACAAGATTTGCTTTTCAAGGCCCAGAATAGTGTTCCGGGCAGTGGCATGGGGCACAGAGTATGTTTCCAACCATCCGGTGGTCGCCTCCACCATGGTAAGCACATAGCGTTTACCCTGGCGGGTTTGAGGGTGTGTGATATAGTCAATTTGCCAGGCCTCCCCATATTTATATTTCAACCACCGCCCCCCATACCACAGAGGTTTTAACCGTTTGGCTTGCTTAATTGCGGCGCATGTTTCACAATCATGGATAACCTGTGCAATAGAGTCCATAGTTAAGTCCACCCCTCGGTCACGAGCCCATCTGTATGTTGCATCTCTCCCTTGATGACCTGAAGTGTCATGAGCCCACCGAGCTAAAAATAGTTCACCTTTATGTTCCCAGTCCAAATCTATTTAGCAGATCTAAATTCTAAATTCTAAATCAAATCTATTCTGCACTTTAGCAGCTTGATCCGCTTGTTGGTTGTTTCGATGTTCCTCAGTTGCCCGACTTTTAGGTACGTGAGCATCTACATGACGCACCTTCACGACTAGTTTCTCTAGCCGAGCAGCAATATCTTGCCACAATTCAGCAGCCCAAATAGGTTTACCTTTACGCTGCCAGTGGCTTCGCTTCCACTGCTTTAACCACCCCCACAAGGCATTTGCTACCATCCATGAGTCAGTATAAAGATACAGCCTTGGCCACTTTTCTCGTTTAGCAATGTCTAAAGCCAGCTGGATGGCTTTTACCTCTGCAGACTGACTTGATTCACCTTGTCCTTCTGTGGCTTCTGTGACTCGTCGTATAGGACTCCATACAGCAGCTTTCCACTTCCGATGCTTTCCTACAAGACGGCAGGATCCATCGGTGAACAGGGCATACTGCTTCTCATCCTCTGGTAGTTCATTATATGGTGGGGCTTCTTCAGCACGTGTCACCTCCTTTTCTGGTGGCATTCCGAAGTCTTTGCCTTCTGGCCAGTCCATGATCACTTCTAAGATTCCTGGGCGATTAGGGTTTCCTATTCGAGCCCTCTGTGTAATTAATGCAATCCATTTACTCCATGTAGCATCAGCTGCATGATGGGTAGTAGGAACCTTACCCTTGAACATCCAGCCTAGTACTGGTAATCGAGGTGCCAGGAGAAGTTGTGCTTCAGTACCAATTACCTCTGAAGCAGCTCTAACTCCTTCATATGCTGCCAGTATCTCTTTTTCAGTTGGGGTGTAATTGGCCTCAGAACCCTTGTATCCTCGACTCCAAAATCCTAGGGGTCGACCTCGAGTCTCCCCTGGTACTTTCTGCCAGAGGCTCCAGGTAGGACCATTGTCTCCAGCTGTGGTGTAGAACACATTTTTAACATCTTGTCCCGTACGGACTGGTCCAAGGGCTACTGCATGCACAATCTCTTGTTTAATCTGTTCAAAAGCCTGTCGTTGTTCAGGGCCCCACTGAAAATCATTCTTCTTTCTGGTCACTTGATAAAGAGGGCATACAATCTGGCTGTAATCTGGAATATGCATTCTCCAGAAACCCACAACGCCTAAGAAGGCTTGTGTTTCCTTTTTGTTAGTAGGTGGGGACATAACTGTTATTTTGTTGATCACCTCTATCGGGATCTGGCGACGCCCATCTTGCCATTTAATCCCTAAAAACTGGATCTCCTGGGCAGGTCCCTTGACCTTGCCTCTTTTTATGGCAAAACCAGCTTTCAGAAGAATTTGAATTATTTTCTCTCCTTTGTCAAAAACTTCTGCTGCTGTATCACCCCACACAATGATATCAATGTATTGCAAATGTTCTGGAGCTCCACCCTTTTCTAGTGCAGTCTGGATCAGTCCATGGCAAATAGTAGGACTGTGTTTCCACCCCTGGGGCAGTCGATTCCAGGTGTACTGGATACCTCTCCAGGTAAAAGCAAACTGTGGCCTGCACTTTGGTGCCAAGGGAATAGAGAAAAATGCATTAGCAATGTCTATGGTGGCGTACCACTTGGCTGCCTTTGACTCCAGTTCGTATTGAAGTTCTAGCATGTCTGGCACAGCAGCACTCAGCGGTGGCGTAGCTTCATTTAGGCCACGATAGTCCACAGTTAATCTCCATTCTCCATCAGACTTTCGCACTGGCCATATAGGACTATTAAAGGGTGAGCGAGTCTTGCCAATCACTCCTTGATTTTCTAATTGTCTAATCAGTTTATGAATGGGGATCAGGGAGTCTCGATTGGTACGATATTGTCATCGGTGCACCGTGGCAGTAGCAATTGGCACCTGTTGTTCTTCAACCTTCAGCAACCCCACAACAGAAGAATCTTCTGAAAGGCCAGGCAAGGTAGACAGCTGTTTAATGTCCTCAGTCTCTACAGCTGCTATACCAAAGGCCCATCTATACCCTTTTGGGTCCTTGAAATACCCTCTCTTGAGGTAGTCTATGCCAAGGATGCACGGAGCATCTGGGCCAGTCACAATGGGGTGCTTTTTCCATTCATTTTTAGTTAGGCTCACTTCGGCCTCCAATACAGATAACACTTGAGATCCTCCTGTTACTCCTGAAATACTGACAGATTCTGCCCCTTTATGATCCGATGGCATTAGGGTGCACTGTGCACCAGTGTCTACCAAGGCTTGATACCTTTGTGGTTTTGATGTGCCAGGCCATCGAATCTACACAGTCCAATAAACTCGGTTGTCCCTCTCCTCCACCTGGCTGGAGGCAGGGCCCCCCTAATTAAGAAATGGATTCGTGCTGCTCACAGGGACTGGACCTTCATTTCTCCTATTCACACTTGGGAAAAAGTGATTTGAGGCCCATCTACCCTGGCTGGGGTCCTGCTCACTGGTAACTGGAGCAGCCATCCTTCTAGAAAAATTCTCTCTGGTATTTCTTTTAGCTTGCAACTCACGTACTCGTGCCTGTAGGGTACTGGTAGGTTGTCCATGCCATCTGCTCATGTCCTCCCCATAACCACGCAGGGCAAACCACAGGATACCTCGTGATGTGTTCCTTTTCCTTTGAGCTGGTCCTGTAGGAGAGCGTTTTCTCTTAACAGCTGCAACGCAGGCCTGTGTAGGTAGAGAGTCAAGTTTATTCTCGATCCTGGACAGTTTGTCTGACAGTTGTTTAAGTGAGTCCTTGTTCTCCTTAGTCAGTTTTTCCACAGCCGAGATGCGTGCCTGCAGTGGGGAAGAAATACTATCTTCATACTGTCACATACAGTTAGCCATTTCACCCGCACTAGATCGTGCCATAGCATCTTCTCCCCAGACTAATATTGGCAATGTATGGGTATATGTCGGTGGAGCATTCTTCACAACCTTCCGGAACATGGATCGGTTGCATTCCACTTCATCAGGATCTACAGGATCTACAATGTCCCGTGGGTGTCTATAAATGATCTCTTGCACAGCTAGTTCTCTAAGGTAGTTAATACCTTTTTCTATAGTGGTCCATTTGCTCAGGTGGCTCATAACATCATCTTTATAGGGATACCTGCTCTTTACAGCTGACAAGAGTCGCCTCCAGAGACTGACAGTGTTTGACTTTCTTGCGAGCGCCTTATCAATACCACCATCTCTGGACAGGGATCCCAACTGTCTGGCTTCTCTGCCATCCAATTGCATGCTGTCTGCCCCATTGTCCCAGCATCGGAGCAACCAGGTAATAATAGGTTCACCGTCATAACGGCTGAAGTCTTTCCTTATATTTCTCAGGTCCTTCAGGGATAAAGAGTGGTAGGTTATCTCTACGTCCGAGTCCTCCTCTTGTGATAGTTCTGCTTTAGAAGGACCTTTCTTCTGTGATGGGTCTGCTTTAAAAGGACGATTGAGGAAACCCCCATCTGTGTTGGGCCCTAACTTTGCCTGAGAAGGGCCCTCACCTGGATCATATGATGGCTCTGCCTTAGAAGGCTCTGAGTCATCACCCTTCTCTTCACGAGCTGATTTCTTTTGGTATTTCTTCCTGGTTACAGGAGCAATTGGTACAGATTCGATAGATGCTGGGGTCTGAGTAGATGCAGTGGCTGTCGTGGGAGTGCTGAGAGTCTGAGTAGCTGCAGTGGCCATCTTGGGGGGTGTAGCAGCTGTGGTACAGGCTGCCAAGGCTTCAGTGGGTTTAGTGGCTGTAGCGGCAGTACACACTGTAGAATCTGAGGTGGCTGCATAACACCTACAACAGTCCCTGCACCGATATTTAATCTTATCCCACATCAGAAACACATTCAGGACAAACAAAAATAAAAACATGCCACCTAGACAGCACCATCCTAATTTCGCAAAATCTGGTGGTATCAGCTTGGCAGAAAAGGAGAAGGTACTATTTCCCGAAGTAAAGCTGGAAGTGTAATCATTAACAGAATCAGCTAAAGGACGCCTGGAGCGTGCAGATGAAGTCGCTGCTACTGATTCGCGATTAAAGCTGCCCATCATTGTGTCATAGAGATAAGAGATCGGAATAGTAACTGCCCAGTTTATCACAGCATAAATCAGTATCAAACCCCATACCAAAACAATACATATCGACCAGCGCCCACTGCTAAACTGCATGTAAACATTCATAAGAAGCAAGCAATAACACAGTGCCCACGGCAGGTAAGGCATCATTGCAATACTCAATTGTGAAAGAAACTCTATAAAAAGACGAGATAACACAGCATTCAAAAATGACATCACCATCTTCACTATCTGTTTTAACTTTCCAACCCCTCATAAATCTCAAAGGAAGAAATCTGATATTCTCTCAGCTGAGCTCTCCGGGTCTCCTCCCACCAGAGCCAGGATTCAACTTATCAGAGCAACCTGTTGGAGCTTCTCTCGAGCCCCACGTTGGGCACCAATAAATCTGTCACAGTTTAAAGCTGGGCTGGCT
Organism: Nyctibius grandis; assembly: GCF_013368605.1. NCBI lineage: Eukaryota > Metazoa > Chordata > Aves > Nyctibiiformes > Nyctibiidae > Nyctibius > Nyctibius grandis. Next base: position 30,265,599 of record NC_090659.1, read on the forward strand.
ATTAACCAGGTGGCAGATGCTCTCTGTTAACCCTCTCCCCCCCCCAAGGGAAAGGGAAAAGGGAAAAGGGAGAGAGACTTATGGGTTGGAAAGTTAAAACAGTTTTAATAAACTATAATAATGAAAAAGAGTATAATAGTAATAATAGAAATAATCAAATATATACAAATATACACAAAACCAAGATCGAGAGCTTGGAAATCCTCCTCAGGCAGAGTTGCTCCCCCAGCATGGGCAGAGGGGAAAATGCAATAGCTCCCCAGCCATCACACCTGCAGGCTTTTAACTGAAGAATTGGCAAAGCTGGTACCAATCAGTGGGAGACAGGAGGGCCCCTCCCTCCTGGGCCCCACCTCCAGGAGGCAGTGGGTTAGTGATAAATAGGAAAGTGAGAATGACGTGTATGGGATGGAATACCTCGTTGGTCAATCTTGGGTCACCTGCCCTGTCTGCTCCTCCCTGCAGGTGCGAGCCCCCTTCGGCTCTTCACTCATAAGCAGTGAGGAATTTAGCAGTGACCTTGGTTTCTCTAAGACTAATTGGCCTGGTTTGGGCCAAACCAGGACAATAGGCATGGTCCCAAATCAGTTTTATAATGTTCTGGCTGTCAAGCAACAGACAAAAAAAGTGATCAGGTCACTTTAATGCTTTTTCCAGGCAATATACCTTCATTTAGTATCTTTTTCCTACAATTTGAAAAGATATAAATGAGTGGCTCTGTTGAAGAAAATAATCTAAGAGGGAGAAGAAATAGTAGGCAGCAGATATCTGTGCTACCTTGCTGTTAAATGCTTAGCTGACGTTAAGTCATGCACGCAACACCTCTTTGAGGTGCATTGCTGGAAGTGTTATCTTCACTTACAGGATTTCTCATTTGACTATCGGCACTGCTTTTGCTAGGATCTCAGGGGAGGAATAAAAAAAAAAAAAGCTGAAGAACCTATCCAGTATGCTGCATCTGTGTGTATGCTACTAAAACTCATCTCCCATGAGACTTTTGTGAAATTTTACTCATAGAGGCTGACATCTATGTTCATTAGGGTTTTTTTTCTCAGAGAGAACATGACCTGTGTAGTGATATGGTTGTGACTGGTGGAAGAGTTATGCAGCAAATTGCTCGGCATGTGTGGAAATACTGAACTTTTTGCCATTGCAATAAGAAGAACATAAACAAATTTTATGGTGAGGATGCGTATTATTTAGAATAGGAAGTAAATTTAAGAGGACCAAAACCACTTCTGCCGGCTAATCCAGTGTTTGCTTGCAGCCCTCTCAGACCGTGGTGCAGCTGCCTGCCCAGGCTGTCCCATCTGGGGCAGCCCCAGAAGGGTTTTGCCTTGGTAGAACTCCAGGGATGCCTGTGTTTTTGGAGAGGAGTTAAAAGTTGGAGTGTACAGTTGGCACAGGTAGAAAATGACATGTACAGAGTTTTGGGGACAGAATTTTGGACTTTGTGGATTACTTGCAGCTCGCGCAAGAGCGAATGAGTAGCTGCTTCTGCCTCGTTTTTCATTTGCCTGTCTCACTACAGCTCAATGAGGAGGGAAGCGTAACCTCCATTTTGAAAGTTACTTTTTTATTGCACAGAAATTAGGCTGCCATTTAGGGACAGAAATATCCTCTTCTATCCTCCTTATGGACTTGGTCAATCATTGTGTTCCATATTTAGGCAGGCTTTTCTAATGCCTTCAGTGGTACCAAAAAGCAGGCAGAAGGGAAGTGTGGCCCCAGCCTTGCTTGATGTGCTTTAGAAGTAACATCTCTGCTATGAACCAGAAAGAGACAAATTCAAACTGTTTTTAATAGCTTGCTGTAATTAGATACTGATAACAATAGCTGAGAAAGTATTGTATGCTTTCTGTGCATATGGTTGCAGGAAACCACCACTGCACAGAGCAGTCTATAGGAAAAGAATGTATTGTAGCCTGAACAGTCATAGCAGAGACCTTGAAAGCACGGATACAAAAAGAAACCCAAGTTCCTCACACCAGAGGACCATATGTTGATCAGTATGAATGCAACCTGGAGAGGAATTGGTTTTAGAGAATTGCAAAACCAATATACAAGGTTACACTTGATGAAGCCATTAGTGTGCTGTCTTGAAGGTGTATATCTTGAAAAGTGGTGAAAATAACAGGAATCCCTTACTGGAGGAAATTATATATCTTAATTGATGATAAGGAGAAACTGGACCCTTCCATTAAGTCAATTGCCAATTACTGCTTGGGGCCACATGAGTTGAATGTGTATAGCCTTATATATAAACCTCTGAAAACTTTTCATAACTAATAGCACAGATGAAATTGTCTTCAGATTGTATTTGTAAGCCCATAATAAAAAACAACTACTGATGCTATGCATCAGAATCAGGTCATCCTATATCCTGTGCCGTACAGGTATGTGCCTAGGTATTGTCTGCTATCATTAAAAGCAACAGTACTTTATTATCTGGTCTAAGGTTTTGCTGATTGTGTTAAATTGGTCTAGTACCCCACTGTTAAATCTGGATGCAACATCTCATTGGAGTAGAGTGTATTTATGTATCATCAGAAAGGTCCTTTGTGTATTAATTATTTCACAGTTTCTTTTGTGAATATTTCTTTTGTCTGAATAACCTGCCAGGAGTATACACATAATGAATATCCGTTTTCCCCGACTGAGACTACTAGCAAAAATATCAAGGTTTTACTGTAATTAGTTCCTTTTCAGATCTGTGTATATTTTGATTACATTTCTTATTACATTTTGGTATAGATAATTAATACCATATCCTGTAACATGATTTCCTATAAAAAGGGAAGGCATGCATTCCTTTTATTTAAGACTGCAGTGTACCACAGTAATTGAATTTTATAGACCCGAGGCTTAAAAGGAGTGCTGTTTCTTCATTGTAAAAGAGTGGTTTTTCCCAGTTTCAAGGTGTGAGTTGCTTGCCAGGAATATGCTTTTGCCAGGCTGTAAGCCTAGATGGACCCTGGGGAATCTCAGCTCAAGTGTCAGTAGAGGTGACAGATTTGTGGGATGTGAACTTGGCATCCTTTTCCCCTTCCCTCCTCACGCAATACTGGAAATGAGCTCCCAGCATGGGTGGGACTTCCAGTCTCTCATGAAAAGGACCTCTGTACTTGACAGTCTTGGGGCGTTTTCAGCAGTCAGCTATGTCATGTTTTTCCTCTAGACACAGACAACTTCTTGGTCTTTCTGTTAGGCATGATTGGCCCATGAGCTAGTTAGATGTTGATTTCCTCTAGGTTCTTCACCTCTGATTCCTCTGTCTTTGGGAACGATGTATGGTGGAATCTAGCCTAAGAAGCAGGCATGTTCATGAGTAGTCTATTTCAACTATAACATGATATAAAAAACTTTTGGCTGCAGAATGTCCCAAGGATCAGAGTAAAGAATGGCACAGTCATTTGTCTTACAAAACAAACTCTTAAAATCTGTTAACTCCAGTTGGCTTTTCAGCTAAGTTCAGTTCAGCTTGTGGCTTGACTTCTTTTGATTTCTCTTGATTTTTTCCATACTTTTTAACAATTCTTTCAAAAAAAAAATCCATTTTCAGTCGATCAGATTTCTTATACTTTTTATACTTGCTTTTTTTCTGTTCCTGTTACTCAAAAGAATCCTAATTCAGGTTTATTATCTGAAATTCAGACTGATTCTCAACCTGTCATCCGCAGATACATTCATGCCCTGGCTTCCGATAAAAAATAATTATGTACAAAGTGTATTCTTTCAATTTGTATCTAATTGCCTTTATTTCTCTATTTTTAATGGATTGATAAGAATGCAAAATAACTGTTTTGATATCTAGATGATGATAATTTCTACTGTATCAGGCACAATACTGGCAAAATCTTAGCCTTCAGAAAGCTATTAAACAGAATTTGAGATTTGTCATGCCCTTGGTTCAGCTGTGGAATGGGAGAAAACAGTTATTTACGCTGAGTGAGAGGAATTCCAGACTTGTGTCAATTGCAAACAAAATTCACACTATACTGAAACATTAAAAAGCCTTTCGGCTCCCAAAGTGCTCATGGTTATCTGCTATATTACATAACTTTAATCTGAGCCGCTTTAGAAAGCAAAAAGGCTCTTTTTTTTTGGCATTAAGCTATCTGCAGTACTGAGGCTGACATTTTGAAAAGTAAATGGTAAGACTGAGCGTCTGAGAAGTTGGTTTAAGATGTCTTTAAAAAGCTTTAGGAAGTTAAGCACCTGCCATCTGAAAAGTAGTCCTATTTGAGGCCTCTAACTTGAACATCCAAAATTGTTAACCGTTTCTGAAAATTTTGCTCACACAATGCTTGCATTGCTTTTTTGTGAGGTGCCCTGTGCTTTAAGCTGTTCACAGGCCAAGTAGGACAATGGAACAGACAAATAATGGAAGACAAAATGGCGCTACAGGGTATGAATGAGCTGTGTGAATTTTCACAACATTGTTACAGGTATAGAAAGGAATTTACCTCACTTCTAATTTAGTGTTGCCATCCAACAGATGGCAATACAGCTCACAAAGAATTTCACAGAATCACAGAATCACAGAATGTTAGGGATTGGGAGGGACCTCGAAAGATCATCTAGTCGAATCCCCCTGCCGGAGCAGGATTGCCTAGACCATATCACACAGGAACGCGTCCAGGCGAGTTTTGAATGTCTCCAGAGAAGGAGACTCCACAACCTCTCTGGGCAGCCTGTTCCAGTGTTCGGTTACCCTCACCATGAAGAAGTTTTTCCTCATATTTATGTGGAACCTCCTGTGTTCCAGCTTGCACCCATTGCCCCTTGTCCTGTCAAGGGATGCCACTGAGAAGAGCCTGGCTCCATCCTCATGACACTTGCCCTTTACATATTTATAAACATTAATGAGGTCACCCCTCAGTCTCCTCTTCTCTAAGCTAAAGAGACCCAGCTCCCTCAGCCTCTCCTCATAAGGGAGATGTTCCACTCCCTTAATCATCTTCGTGGCTCTGCGCTGGACTCTCTCTAGCAGTTCCCTGTCCTTCTTGACCTGAGGGGCCCAGAACTGGACACAATATTCCAGATGCGGCCTCACCAGGGCAGAGTAGAGGGGGAGGAGAACCTCTCTCGACCTGCTAACCACACCCCTTCTAATACACCCCAGGATGCCATGGGCCTTCTTGGCCACAAGGGCACACTGCTGGCTCATGGTCATCCTGTTGTCCACTAGGACCCCCAGGTCCCTTTCCCCTACACTGCTCTCCAACAGGTCTGTCCCCAACTTGTACTCATACATGGGGTTATTCTTGCCCAGATGCAGGACTCTACACTTGCCCTTGTTATATTTCATTAAATTTCTCCCCGCCCAACTCTCCAGCCTGTCCAGGTCTCTCTGAATGGCTGCGCAGCCTTCCGTTGTGTCAGCCACTCTTCCCAGTTTTGTGTCATCAGCGAACTTGCTGACAGTGCACTCTATTCCCTCATCCAAGTCATTAATGAATATATTGAATAGAACTGGTCCCAGTACCGACGCTTGAGGGACTCCACTAGACACAGACCTCCAACTGGACTCAGTCCCATTGACCACCACTCTCTGGCTTCTTTCCTTCAGCCAGTTCACAATCCACCTCATTACGCGATCATCCAGACCACACTTCCTCAGTTTAGCTGCGAGGATGCTGTGGGAGACTGTGTCAAACGCTTTACTGAAATCAAGATAGACCACATCCACAGCTTTACCATCATCTATCCACCGGGTTATGTCCTCATAAAAGGCTATCAAGTTGGTTAAGCATGACTTCCCCTTGGTGAAGCCATGTTGAGTGCCCCTAATGATCCCCCTATCCTTGATGTGCCTAGAGACAGCACCAAGAACAAGTTGTTCCATCACCTTTCCGGGGATGGAGGTGAGGTTGACCGGTCTATAGTTACCCGGGTCCTCCTTCTTGCCCTTTTTGAAGACTGGAGTGTCATTCGCTTTCCTCCAGTCCTCAGGCACCTCTCCCATTGCCCACGACTTAGCAATTTGTTTACGGCCATTTCTTTTTTAGGGATTTTATTCTTGTATATGATGGTTTTCCGTGAGGTTTTGGTTTTATGTATAAGCATGTACTTATCAGGGACAATTAGAAACTTACTGGACTAGGAATAGATACTATCCTCAGAGAAGAGGGGTAGGAACTCTCAACTGCCTTTGTTTTAATCTTTGTAGAAATGCCACTGGAGACAATTAGGGTTTGAGAAACTAATAAATAAATTGAGCTGTGAATTTATTTATATTTGTTACTAACACCACCTCTATGAAAGTGTTATCGGAGGATCTGATTGAAGGGCTTGACAGAAGAAGTTACAGATAAGTTACAGATAAGTAGGCAAAGTCAGTGTTAATATATACCCAAGAGCAGATACTAATCACTGAAGAGTTTTTAAGTAACTCAAGGTTGAAGTGATTCAGATAAATTACCAATTGTGATGTGAAGCTTCTCATGTAAAATTTTGGTACCTCTTGCTGATGCCAGGACTCGAGGGGAGAGCTGGGAAGTTAAGGCTGAGAACTGTGTGGGACAAATGAGGAGAAACCATAGCAAACAGTGACTAGAGGAACACAGGGCTAAATACAATACAGAAGGGAAGAGCCTTTTTAAATGGAATTCATGCATGGCAAGCCTGATTTGATCTGTTTGATGCAGCTTGCTAGGATTTCCAGAAGGCATTAGACAGTTCCCCTTAATCAAAGGCTGTTATGGAAACAAAGCTGCCATGGGAAGGAGGGAAGATCCTTGCAGGTATGGGTAGTCGCTTAAAGAACAACGTGCTCCAGCCTTTTGTTTGCTGAAGTATTAACTCTAATTAGGGGAAAATAATATGTAAGGTAGATAAAACATATAAGAGAGATTCATAAGGTGATGGTATATCCTAGTAAGGGATGTTGTTGTCTGCTTTCTGCTGAAGTAAGCTTGTGATTTTCTGAAATTATTTCAGCAACTGTACAGAGATGAACCTTAGAAAACTAACAAGCATTCAGCTGTGTCACTCTAATCTTACTCTGACCTGATAGTCAACAGATTTAAGTCTCTCACCTATCACTGGTCTGTACCAGTCGTTCCCTGTTCACTTATGGAAATCAGGGAACCTGTCTGAGTCAATACCCCTGACTTGTTAGTGAGATGCCCAACACAAAACCCTTCCAGAAACCTGAAACTAGCTGTCATAATGCCCTGGAAATGCGAGTTCTTTGAGAGTACACTGTCCTGGCTTCAGGAAAGTTTGGCTTAGTCCCCCTTAGCTGCTTTGCTGCTGTGGAAACCAGCCAACTGACCAGAAAAATTGGCTCCATTGTTTTATAGCTATAAATTCCTTAAGACTCAGTCAAATAGCTGTGTGGTTTTGAAAAGCTGAAACATAACCAAATGGAGGGAAAAATTTTGAGACAGATAATGTATGTCCAAGGGATTATCTGAAAGGAAGATTAAAAAGGGAGACATAAAATATAACATTAAACATTCAGATCAGGGCAAGGAGGGAACAGGAGAAAAGCTGCTTCAGATCAGCCCAGTGAAAGGAAGGAAATAAACTTGAATTTTGAAATGGATATTTGAGACATACTTTACAGTACCCAGTGTGTTCTTAAGTGTTTTCAATTTGCTTATTTTGAAAATTCTTCTGAATGTGCCTTTGCATCTTAACCTGTAAGGTTGTTTTTGTTCAGTTTTAATGTTTCTCTGACAGATGAACCCTGTGAGCTTTTCAAAGTCAGAAGCAATTTAAGAAAAATGTTCTTTCTCTGTCCCTGAACAATATTTCTGAAATATACAGCAAACGTATTTACAGTTTCTACAAGCAGAACTAAAAAATTCTGGGTAGATGTTTTAATTATGCTATAGGCATTTGTTGTCTTACTGTATTTACTTCAGAGGTTCAAGCATCAAAACTCAGGTACAGACCTGGTCTTCTGACAACTTTGTGATGGTATATTTAGAAGCAGAGCTATTTTTTGAATTGTTTCATTACTAGCAGTCATTTTTTATTAGGAGAGTGCCCAGAGGTCAATCAAAAAGGGAGCCTTGTTGTGCTAACCATTGGAAAATTACAAAACAACAGATTATTTGTGTTTCAAATTTTATTTTGCTTCCAATCAGAGTAAACACTACTGAGGTTTTTACTATACTGGGAAAATATCTAATCTTTGTGATTTCAGGATATTCTTTATGTAGTAATAGAACTGCCCTCAGTTTTGGCCAGTGTTCCTTGTCCGTATTTAAGTGCTGCATCTTAAAATAATACATCTATTTTCTCACTATGTTTTATCATTCATTCATTCATTTACTTCCTAGACAACATAGCACAAGTATCCTGTTTTGGTCGAGACTGTTTTGTTTTGCTTCAGTTTTTTTGTTTGTTTGTTGACTTTGGCTTTTTTGTTTTGTTTTGTTTTTCTAACTGCCAGAGTCTTCTTAATCCTTATGTCACTTCTGAGTCACTTGGAAATGTCTTGACTAATGGGATAAAACTATATATGTGGTTATTTATTGTGTTCAGCAGTGGCTTTGGTAATGGTTACATCTTTCTTAGCAAATCCATACAGTAGCACATAACTCCAGAGTAACATCATGTTTGAAATTACTTTCAATAACAAGTTAGGCATTTTAATTTTTTTTTAAACTTGTCTCAATGGCAGAGACTCTTCTAAATATCTTTTTAAGGCTGTGCAGTTACACTTTGGAATTGCATCATATTCAATAATGTTTTGACTAGTTATAAACCAAAACATCAGAAATGTTTGCATTGAATTGTACAAAGAAAAGGAAAAAAAAGACATAGATTGCTATACGAATTTATATTAGTATTTTGTTCCTAGATAGGACTTTTTCTTTAAAATTTATGAATATGTTATATGTCTTTCTTGGGAATTTGAAGTTTCAGAAATTCCAGCTAAATACAGTACATAATTATGCGAGGTGAGAAGACAGACACTTTTTGAATGTTGGTGATATCTCGCCTTCAAGATTTTCGCAGATATTAGTACTGAGAACTCACATTTATTTTGAAGTTCACTTAACATTTATTTTCACACTTTGTAGAACTTCGATAATTAGGACCTGCGTAAGGTCCCTCAAATCACGTTCGTGTTCAAAACTGCTCTGTGGACAAGAATCTAGCTTCGATTATAAATAGTTGTACAAACTCCAAAATAATGCCAATGACATGAACACTTATTTTTGGTAGTAGTCATGTGTAGCTGCATGTACCTAGGAAGAAAAAAAGAGATTTGTATTCTCTGAGATTTTTCTCAACTTGTTAAATGCCTGTTTAAATGCAGTCGATGAGATGGAAAATCAAGTTTAGTGTTGGAGACGTCCTGCCACGACAGAACAAATTTTCCTACTAATTTAATCAAAGGATTGTTCTGGATTTATAAGGGTACATCTAAAGGGAAAAAAATCTGACATTTCTAAGATTTACTTTTAAATAATTCAGGAAAGGTGAATGTCACCTTGAGAACTGAATTCTAATTCCATGATGTCTGATTTTCTGAGAAGTCCCAAATTCTCAGTATTGTGCCAAAAAGGGGGCCAAATGTCATCACTTAATTCTATGAGGATGTTCATACTTTTGGATCAGGTGAGTCTCTAAAGTCTTTAAGTAGCAGAGATGCCAGGCTGCTGGGCACAGTGCAGGGCCTGCGTGACTATGGGGCGGGCAGCCTGATGACACCGTTCCTCAGGCAGAGCAGGGCCTGTGGCCCCAGTACCGCCAGAAGGGAGAGTTTGTGCTGATATTCCCCTCCTTGGTGGTACACCAGTCATAGCAGTTCAGATGGCTGTACTCTCTGTGGGCTCTCCTACTCTCTGCACAAGAGGTCAGTGGGAAGGAGTGGGTTGAGTGGAGTGATTGTAACTTTTACCATACACCTTGACCTGTGAGGTATGTTTGTTTTAATGTTATTGTACACATCAAAATGAGGAAAACGTGATATAAACAGGGCAGGCAATATTAGCTGTACTTTTGTTTGGTTTTGGAGAAGTACATCACCACTTCAGTACAGCTGACCTTAAAGGACTAATCCAATCTTAGCTATTACTACAGGGGAAGCTGTGGGAGAAAAGTAAAATCCTGGTTTGAAGGTGGAGTTGAGAGGATGCAATCACCATTTGAGTCAATGGGAACTATAAGGAGCCAGCCAGACTGAGGCAGAGAGTGACTTTTTCAGAATTAGAGGAATTTGCTGATGGAATGGCCCTTGGCATAAGGAGTTCCAGCGCTGGAGGCTCTGTGTGCCATCCACTAGATGGGATTTCTTCTTGGGGATGAGAAAAGCTTTTAAAATTATTTTTGGCAATGAAAATAACTGCAGAATTGGTCGTGAAAGGATGGTAGTAAAACAAAAATGCATGAAAAAACCCAAAGGGATAACTTTCTGAAACCATGGGAAGCTCTTCTACCTTTTTGTTTGTTTAAAAAATGCAACAAACTAATTCATATGTATGAAAAAGCTAGGAATGCATAGATTCCCACAAAGGTGCAGGACATATTTCAGTCCTTTGGAATTACCTTTCTGAGAATGTGTTAATTTATTTTATTTTGTCTAGAGGCAAAGAAAGGTACTGCCTATAGCAGGTAATCTTGCAGAAATTTGATCATCAAAGTATTGCTTATGTTGATTCCTGCTGAGATTACAGGGGAAATAGGCTCTGAACTTGCCTAAGTGAGTTTTGCTACTGAAACACATTTAGATGGAAGTGTGGATCTCATAAGATGTAATCAGTTTGCCTTCTGGTGTCATGGTTATGTTTGCAGCAGGATTATAGCTTTGTGATTGCTGTATCTGTTAGGAAACAGATATAAAAAACATTTGAATGTAATTTGAAGAAACACTTAAGACTCCTGGGGTAAAATCTGTTTTTGGTTGCTAAGTCAAATTTTTAGTAGTAGTGTTGAGTAAATTTTATATTTAAATTTTGATTCCTCATTTAAGAGAAATTAAAATAATAAATCTCGCCTGCAAAGTATGGTATGAACACTGGAATATGATTCTAAAAATAACAAAGCATTGTATGTTTCCTAGTCTACATTATGTTTGTTAAGTTGTGAAGGTGGTCCAAATTTGGGCTTTCTCCAACAGGATGAGAGGGAGACTGCATAATTTTCAGCTGAGTTTAAGGGTAGTGTAGCACAGAAGGTACTGATGTAGATGCTAAATAGTTAGCTTAAGATTTCTCTGCTGTAAGCTGTAATCACTGAATTTCACAAATATCATAGGATATTCAGGAGTAAGGAGAATGAATAACTCAAGGCATAATTTATATGAACCTCCATCATAAATCTGAAAGCCAGAATAATGTTATTATCTGAAAAAACAATGGCTGTTGTAGAGGAAAATATTTCCAGTGTTGTAGAATAAAATGTTCAAAAAACTTCCACCATTTTAATAGTCCATATTTTATTTTGTACACTCAAAAATGAATTTTATAAAGTTTTATTATTTAAACATCTGCATAAAACTCTCTTTTTTTATTTTTAGTTTACACTAGTTGCATTGTCTGTTGATGGGTTAAAAAAAGATATATTTCTGTACTTTGTATTTTAACTTAATTATTCAGGCTTTTGTTAATAAAGAGGCTGGAATTTCATAGAGGGCATGAATCTTGTCAGTGTGTTGTTATAATAAATATCATCTAGCTAAAACTATATATGCTGCCATTAGTTTAAAAATGGATTTATGGATGTCAGATTAAGGATTTTTCAAGTGTAAACACCCTGAGAGGAGCCGGATTGTCTTTGCTTTTCTGACCCAAGACAACAACTTTAGGAGCTCATATTCCTCAGAAGTGACTGGACCAAAACTAGATCCAAAGTTATGTCAAAGCTTTCTTTTTCTTTATTTGCCCATCTTTTGTAAGGGTTTTTTTCCTGTATATGTTGCTTAAAAAAAAAAAGGAAAAAAGAAAAAAAAGTTGAAAACCGGTAGTTTAAAAAATACTGCTCGTGCTTTGTTATTAACGCCTGAGTTTTTAAACTACACAGCACCCACCCATCTCTCATTTTGAAGATCAATAAATTCCCACTGAAACATGAAAAAATACCAAGTTAAAGCGTGACGAAGAGCTCCAGACATGCTTTTAGCTATCAAGATAAATTAGTGAAGTGGATTAATGCTTCTACATCATCTGCTTTTTGTTTGAGTGTGTGGGGTTTTTTTGTTTGTTTGATTTTGATTTTTTTAAACATGTTATCACTTTGAAATGTATTACCTTTGGCAGGAAATACATATTAAAAAAAAAAAGGTATTCTTATTAGTTCTGGTAAAATGCAATTGTTTTTCTTATAAAAGTGTGAGCATGTCTGATCACTAAAGCACCCAGAGATATCAAAATAGGGAGCGTGTATAAATCCTAGGACTAACTTCCTTTAATCAGTCTTGATTTGTCTCCTTGTTCTTGTTTTTGTTTTTCTCTGAATGCAATACTTCTTGCCAAGATCTTCTTTTCCCTAATCTCAATTAGATTTTCATGGCAAATGAGTTGTGTATTTCATGTTTCAGTAAATCTGCACTCTAGTTTCAGAGTCCATCAGTTTTTGGTGCATTTATGATGTGGTAGAAGGGAGAGATATTTTATTTTAAATGGGAATAAACTTTAGTCTCTGGAATGACAGGCTAATAAACATTCATTATTATGTGATTAATGGTTCAGTGAAATGAAGAAGTCTTTAATGTTTTCTGTTAAAAGTGCGTGTTCGTTCCTTTTTGCCCTCCCAGTGCCGCAAATATGAAATAGAAATTGATCCTATGACATTTTCCAGGAATAATTTCTTTATCAAAACAGGTGAATCCTAATGCCTTCAGGATGTTCTCTAAAATAGTTACCTTCTGGCTTGTTTCAGAAAACTGGCTCTGATTTCTTCTATTGAGTAATCTGCTAACAACAAAATATCTGATTTTCTTCTCAGCCATGATCTTTTATGTGTTTGGGGCTTTTTTTGTGTTTGTTTTTTGTTTTGGTTTGATTTTTTAGTAGATCTTCAGTGCTTAATCCCAGCCTAGTTCTGAGCTTTCCCTGTAGCAATGTTTTGGGCATGATTTCATGACTGGTCCTTTCCTATAGTTCTTCACCGCGGATGAATTTGAAGGTGACTCTGTGCATTTATACAAACAGTGCTCCACAACTGCTGAAGAAGATCCTATAATGTTGTGTTTCCATATGGTAAGGCCATAATATTTGGCCCATGGTTGTGCCAACCAGGAGAAGTCCCTACAAAAAGGGACTAGCCCAGGCTCATTTCCTTCCTCGACATTTTTTTTTCCTTCCTCTGCACTGCTAGGACTCTGATTAGAGACTTTATTGCTTTTCAGATACACAGATCAGAAACAGCACAACCTGGCATCATCCTCTTCCAAGCCTTTTTCTCTCTCTCCTCTTGTCTAAAATCAACAAGACCTGAGAGATGAGAAGGTGCATTTCATATGTTGGTCACTCAGGGTTGTGGAAATGAAAATGTATTACTCATTCTCTCATTGCGTTATGAATATTAAAATATAATAAAATTGTTATTATTTCATGTTCTTCCCAGCAGATTTGCATAGAACCATATTGCATTCCTGTCCTTAAAATAGGAGTACAGGTTGTGTAGCTCTCTACTTTAGAGCATTTTTCTTTTCCTGATTTCAGTTGCAAACCCAAACCCTTGTTAATACATGAAGTTATTGTTCAGAATACCTCTGAAGGACAATCCACGCTTCATTTAAGCCTCCCTTTCATAGGGACTAGACAGAGCACTGCGAGCATGAAGGTGTCACTGGGAAAAAGAAATGTAGCCTTGAGCTGGGTGGTGTGTGATGCATTAGCGTTGCTAAGGAGGTAGTTTTGTGTACAGTGTGGTTTTCTCACTGCAAATGTGTTCTTCTGGCGTGGGAGCCAGAAGAGCAACAGCCATAGGCTGGCTAGTTTCAAGGTATGAACAACAGCAGCAGTAATAATAACTCACCTGTATTTTCAGATCAGAATATATGGAGATAGTAATCTCATTAGCAATCAAGGAAATAATCTCCTAAACACCCATTTCAGAGAACAGTTATTGACATAATACCACTTCATGTGAAAAAATACATTTAATAACATCTTGCTGGGATGCTGCATCAGGATTTGTAGATGTTGCTTTGATTTAGTTTGTCAGGGATGACAGTGAGATATTAGGAAGAATGAAGGATGAGGCATAAAATTCATAATTTATTTCCCCCTATTATGCATTTCCTGGTAGTCAACTGTTTATTCTAGGTATAGTGGTGGGTTCTTCAAAAAATATTTTCACTCCTGTCAGTCACATGTGATAGAGGAAGAAACCTATAAATATGAGTTCTGCCTGGCCAGTTGTTAGGTTGCATTCTTTCCAGGTGGATGGCACTAAATGTAGAGAGAGGGTAAGGTGTCTCAGGTATTGATCAACAGCAAGTGTTGCAAATGTTGATTGGTTTAGGTTACTAGGCAGAATTTTAATTTCTTGGATACTATCTAGTATCTATAATTTGTGGGGAAACATGGAACTATGCTTGAAGGAAGAGGCACATTTTAATAATCCTATTAGGTAAAGCTTTTGTGGCTTGAAATAATTTTTATTCCCCTCTCCTTTCTCTTCTAAACTCAAGAAAGTCTCCAGTCCTCTTTCAGGTGATATGTTGCATGCATCCAATAACCTGGGCATTGGCTGATAACCTGGTAATTGTTCTTAGCTGTTCACTCTAATAATTGTATTTTAATAGTGAAGGTGGCAGGATGATGCTGCCAGAGCTTCTAGTAGACCCATCAGAGTTTTTGTGGTTTTTTTTTTTTCTGTGGATTGTCGGCTAAGAGCAGATCAGCTGGAAATGTGGGACTCTGGTCCTGGGCTGCCAATAAGTGCAGTCAATTAGGTTCTTTGTCTGCCCAGCATTTCTTATGAACCTGGGATGGTTCTTATTCAGTACTGAAGCTGAAGGTTTCAAAGGGTAAGAAAGAAATATGTCCATATTATAAATGTTAACCTTTTATATTTGTATGTACATAAATAGATATATGTGTATATAATTATTTTAAGTTGGTATGATGATAGTATCATAGAATAGTTTGAGTTGGAAGGGTTCTTTAAAGGTCATCTAGTTCAACCCCCCTGCAATGACCAGGGACATCTTCAACTAGACCACATTGCTCAGAGCTCTGTCCAGCCTGACCTTGAATGTTTCCAGGGATGGGGCACCTACCACCTCTCTGGGCAATCTGTTAGTGTTTCACCACTCGTATGGTAAAAAATTTCTTCCGTATATCTAGTCTGAGTCTGCCCTCTTTTAGTTTAGAGTGATTACCCCTTGTTCTATTGCTACAGGCCCTATCCAGCTCTAGTTTAATAAACTGTCATCCATCAGTGCATTTTAGGACATAATTGCTATTCTTTACTGAATTTAGTTTAAATGTAATTTAGAATTGGATTTTTTTTACCTGGTTTAGAAATTTTTCTGGTTCTTAGATTTGTTTTCTTGATTTTAAAACCAGAGTTACTGTAGGTGCTGTCCAACTTCTGTGTTTTGCTTTCTGAGAACATTCAAGCAATCAAATTTTGCTCACATCAGTGCTCCTGGTAAACAAATTTTAAGTTTCCAGACTTGAGTATGCACACTGGGAGCGGAACTGTACACAGTTCTGTGGTATTATTTGACACAGTGATAGAAGCGAGTTCCCAAAACCCCCAACCAGAACCTGGCAGAGAAGCAATTAAATATGCCTTTCTTAGCTAGGATAGTACAGAAAGATGCAATGTCTTTGTGTGAATGTGACGAGAGAAAATTGCATTCAAACTCTGGTCCCAGCCAATAAATCTTACAGCGGCCTAACTTTTCTTGGAATGATGCCTCAGGCAAAGCACAAGTGGCCTAGAAAAGAAAAAAAAAGAAAAAAACCCCTTAATATTTTCATGATTCTCTTTCGCTATCACTTCACCATAAATTGCAAGTCCTTTCACAGAGAGATTTGGAGCCTTAGGGCTTTTTTTTTTTTTTTCTTTCTTCTAGTGACTGTTACACTTATCCCATAGGTCAAAAAGAAACTATATCTTGTTATATCTCCCCATTCGCATCACAGACTTCTTAAAGATCAAGTATTCCAACACTCAGCAAATGATTCACTGTCAGTCCATGATGTGCTTAAAAATTAAGAGAACTTTTGATGTATTCACATAATGAATACATTCACTTGAACAACATTTTCCATGAAGCGATAAACTGTGAACAAAATGAAGATAGTCCATTAAAGACTGTTCTTTTTTCATAAGTCTTTTTCTGCATTTCGTTTAACCCAGGTTGTGTCTTAGCTATACTGGACTAATCAAGTGATTTTCTCACTCTGGTATAGTAGGCACACATAGATCTTGATTTGAACACCTGTCTTTGGAAAAGATTATGCAACAAATCTGTGCAGATATAAAGAACACCTGCAGCTTTGGTATTTTTCTATATGGCTCAAGGATTGATCTATAAACCTATATGCATGATTTAGGCCTCAGAGCATTTCTTAGTTCCTTTTTCTACTTGAGATGGGGAAGAGACTTGCTTTGTGGCATTTCTTTTTTTTTTTTTTTTTTTTTTCCCATCTGTGGCACGCTTTTTTTTTTTTTGCCACATTTTCTGTCTGGAGTGGATGCTGATTTAGGCTCATGACCAAAACTGTTCTTGGAAGTCAAGAGCTGACTTCTGTTCCTAACAGAAGTGCTGATATGACTGTTTCTTGGTGTTTTTCAAAAGATGTTTTCTAACTGATAACATGGCCCCATTTTGCCAGCCAGAGCAGAAGCAGAAGAATGATGCTCTTACTCAAGTCTGTTGAATTGGAAAGTGTTGACAGACACGGAGACTGCTTCAGGAATATATTGATGGCAGGAACTGTAGTTACTCCAGCTGTGCATATATTAATGTCAGACAGGGATAAGCCTGAAATTGTTACGAAGAAGCTTTCCATCTGTACCAGGGAATCATCTTTGATGGGCTTTTGTTGTTCCCAGTGAGGGAAGAAGTGAGCACCCTTTTCTGGGAAAGGGCAGTTAAAACTTATTGATGGGAAACCTGTGTGCACTGTGGTGTAGAAATATTATCTTTCTCTTCCACAGCTTTTCCTAATTCAACCTAAAATATGTTCCAGTAATTACGCAGAGGAAAAAAAAAATTTTGCATAGTGTTTAAAACTAGGAATACAAAGCCATGCAAAAGGCATGAATTAGAATAAAAAGATAAATTAACAGTGAGTCCTCACTGTGTCATGTCCACCCCAAATACACAAACCCGATGACAGTGTTGGCATTCTGGACAAGTTTAACTGTTGATTATAGACCGAATTCAAGTAGTCACTATTTTCTAAAGGAGAGGGCTCAGGAGAGGGTGGAATTGCTGACTATCTGGATGAGAGGAGGGCACTAAAAACTTCCCAGGTGCCACTGCTGGTGCTGACATTTTTGAACTGCATGCAGAAGCTTGGGTACCATATGCAGAGCAAACCTTTATGCAGTCTCTGTGTTTGCTTTCTGGGATACCTTTTTATTTGTCTTTTTGTACAACTTTCTGTGCTTTGGGCCAGACCTAGTAGCTCCAAAATTACCTAGAGGGACTCTGCATGCAGTAGCATCCACGTGTTATACACTGCTCCTGTTGAACTGGGAGTTGATGCAGGTGTCTGTCACTTTTACCAGAACTGGCTTTCTGTTTGTATCGACTGAAGTCATGGTTTCCTGGGAAATTTGCAAGATAATTATTTTTTGGTGATAATGAGTTCATTAAGTTCTGCATTTTTTGCATAAAAAGGGTTAGTAATGTAAATCAGTGCAAATCAAGTAATGTAATACTGTGTTATAAGCTTAGTAGAACATGCCCTGAATTTTGAATAGTGAGAAAAAAAAGAGATATTAACTGCTTATGGAACATGTATTCCCAAACTTTGTTTCTATATGCAATACCTGGTTTATGAATTCACCTTTTAGAATTGTTTTAACAATTGAGCTATGATATCCGTCAAAATCTCAGCTTTTGTACTGATACAATACAAAATTGATTGCACACTGATATTATGCAAAATAATGTTAAAAATGAAGCCTGGCAAGCAAAACGATCCTTGGCAGCTGCCACTCTGCTCACTAGTGCCATTCAGTGCCCCAGATATGCTGGAAGTTTGACAAGATGCAAGAGACAGGGTTTAATTAGGCCACAGTTTCACTAATGCCACTAATCTGAGAGTTGTGCATCAATCACCCACACAATGCAGATTGTTACTTCTTCCTGCCTTGTTCCCACCTGTTTGGGAAGTGCCCATGGTCTCACACGTGGCTCCGGGCCACCACAGATGTGATGTTTGGAGGGCTGATGCTACAGAGTTCTCCAATTCCTGCCTTTGCCTGGGAACCGACTCTTTAAGGTTCATGCCTTCTCCTAAATATTCTTTCAGCTCTGGCTGAGTGAGAAAAGGTTCTTGCTGAAGTGCCTTCTAAATTACTATTATATGCCTTTCTAACTAGGGCCTGTAGGACAGCCCAAATAAATCACTGTGCTCTGACCGGTCTGGGGATTAAAAAAAATAGTGAAATATTTGCAGTGTTGAAAAAGAGGAAATGTGCATGTCCTGTGGATGGGAAAATAGGAGTATCTGCTCTGTGTCTGAAGGCAGACTGGCAGAAGTTTGGGGAGGGAGGGCAGTGGCTCCCATGTGCGAAGCTGAGGTGCCCCACAGCTCAGATGATGGTCCCTGCTCCACTGCCTGGCTCTTGGAGTTTACAGGGAGGTTTGACTTTGTTTTCCCTGTCCCACAAAGCAACATCCTCTCTTGCTGTGGCCTGCCTTTGAAAGGATTGGAGGATCAGGGTCTCAAATTAGGGCTCAGTATTGGGGCCAGTTCTCTTTAATATCTTTATTGATGATCTGTATAAGGGGATTGAGAACACCCTCAGTAAGTTTTCAAGTGACACCAAGTTGGATGGGAGTGTTGATCTGCTTGAGGGCAGGAAGGCCCTTCAGAGGGATCTGGACAGGCTGGATCAATGGGCCGAGGCCAACTGTATGAGGTTCGACAAGGCCAAGTGTCAGGTCCTGCACTTGGGTCACAACAACCCCATGGAATGCTACAGGCTTGGGGAAGAGTGGCTGGAAAGCTGCACAGCAGACAAGGACCTGGGGGTGGTGGTTGACAGCCCGGCTGAATATGAGCCAGTAGTGTGCCGGGTGGTCAAGAAGACCAACAGCATCCTGGCTTGTATCAGAAATAGTATGGCCAGCAGGACTAGGGAAGTGATCGTTCCCCCTGTACTCAGCACTGGTGAGGCCACACCTCGAGTACTGTGTCCATTTCTGGGCCCCTCACTGCAAGAAAGACATTGAGAGCTGTTCTGCAGGACTTGTGAAGCAGTACTTAAGCAAAGATATGGACAAATTTGTTGTAGTCCATTAACTGAGGGGATGATAGTTCTCCTTGAGATAGAAAATGAGCTCATCTAACCTGTTTCTCATCAGAACTTCCAGCAGTGGAAGGATGTCAGGCTAACGAAGTCTTGTGATGTTGTCAGAGGATTATTCTTACCTACCTCGTGGATTTTGGATGGATTTAGAAAAGATTTTGTAACCTTAATGTGAACAAAACTTGGGAGACTAGCTCTTTAGTAGAAGCCCAGTGTACTTCCACGGACACTGAGGGAGGTGCCCCATGGGTGTCCCTCCTGGAGGTCCAGGAGAGGAGCTGACCCCAGCCAGCATTTAAGTATGCTGGGGCAGAACCAACATGTAAGTGTGAGACTGCACTCCCTAACCAGAAGAGATAAGGCAAAAATGTAGGGCAAATCTCCAAAACGTTTGGTTTTTTTTTTTTCTCTTTTTTTTTTTTTTTTAAATGACTTAGAGGTGTGGATTCTTCTTAGACTTTTCACATGAAAAAGGGACGTTCAAGCTCTGTTTATGCTGAAGTTAAGAAGGTTATAGAGCACCAGCAGTTGTAGATTATGAACTCAACTTTTGTTTCAGATTTAGACTTTTATCTCAAATCCCATATTAAAAACACACACCACCACCCCCCACAATGAAAAATACTTTTTTTTTAGTATATTTCCAGGAAACTAAGTTGTTTTTGTCTGTTTGTCTTAGTAGACATCCACTCCTAAATCTCCAATGTTA
Organism: Nyctibius grandis; assembly: GCF_013368605.1. Classification (NCBI taxonomy): domain Eukaryota; kingdom Metazoa; phylum Chordata; class Aves; order Nyctibiiformes; family Nyctibiidae; genus Nyctibius; species Nyctibius grandis. The sequence goes on from NC_090659.1 coordinate 30,285,724, forward strand.
AAGCAGATTATTCAATGACAGGGATACAAAATGTGGAGTGTGTTATTTCTGCTGGCAAAAGAGGGAGGGAAGGGTGGAAAATTCTTTGTCACCCCCACTGTTTACTTGCATTGTGGCAAGAGCCCTGGATACTGTGGAGAGAACTCACATTTCTAAGGCAATAAGTCTGTTGTGAAGAGCAAGGCAACTACCATGGATTTCATTTTGTTTAATTTAGAATATATATTAAAACATGTTCTTATGACACTGTGTAGTTATATTTCCTGTTACTGAAACAGTTAAATGTAAAATCTTAGAGATTTTAATATTTCTAAAACCTTCGTTGCTATATTTATCCCAGGAAAGTGACGAGGTGTTCACCTCCAACAACATGGTTTCCACATGTTATTACTGTGTGCTCTGAACTGCTGACATGCTCGGGGACCACAGATGGTGGGAACCCCATCTGTAAATCGAAATCCAGACTGTATGGCCAGTCTCGTTCACAGAGTATTAAGAAATTTGCTTTCTACCTCCTATATTTTTTTGTTTTTTTGGGAACCTTCTAATCTACCGAAAGGGATCGGATAAGTGCTGTCTGTGTGGGGTCTTTGGTTTGTTTTTTAAGGGATTTGCTAGGGTTTTCTGAAGCATTTACTGGTTTTTAATGGACCAATGTGAAAAAGTTGCTTGGGATTTTGACTTAAGCACTCAATTGAAAAACAAAGCCTTACAAAGTGTTGCCAGTTAAGGAGTCTCAGTTGACATCTTTGAAGATTTTGGACTACTGTTAGCAGTTACAAACTCATCAGTCATCTTAATCAGAAGTCTGGTTTTAATGTTAATGCCACAACCCAAACCATATAGATAATTAATTTAGGAAAAAATATAGCAAAGAAACAATGAGAAGATAAGTTTGACTGAGACACTATAGGAATTTGGAATGTGGTAGAATTTGCTTTAATTAGTCCTTTAACATATAGCAGTCATATGCATGTTACCAAATGGTTAATGATCCATCGGGAAACCAATGCAATGAATTAGAAGAATATAACTGGAGTAGCTGTAGAAATGACCTATAGAAAACATTTGAAAGCATGTGATCTGTGATCTGCACAACATTTATTGACCAGCTGCCATTTAACCACTTCCCTAATTTATCTTACGTGACAATCATCTGCATTTGGTGAAAACGGAGAGAAACATCAAGTACTTTGCTGGAGAGCTATACCAAGTGAGAGTGCTCATGGGCTCCAAACCACTGCAAGCCATGTACTGGCACACAGGGGCTGCACAGAAGGGCAGGCTGAGAGATGTGTGTTAGGTCTGTTATTTTGGTTGTTGTTTTGGTTTGGGTTTTTTTTTTCAATTCCTGTTGTATCCGTTAAGCATCATCTTATACATGGACTGCAGCTGTAGAAAGAGGAAACAAATGAAAATGCTTACGTCAGTAATTATTTCAAGCCTAGTGTTGCTGAACAATGTCTTTTCCTGAAGAAGTAAAGGTACAAATGGAAGAAGGTTAAAGCTGTGTAGCTCAAGTCAGTCTAATTTAAAAGGAGTTGTAAGAGAACAAAATACATGTTTTATGTAATTAACATCTTAATACTTCATGTCGTTGTTCAGTTTTGTGCTAACAGCACATACAAGGCTTGCTTAAGGACAAGTAACGGCATTTCCTGAAGAGTTCAAGGTCACTAATTCTCTGAGTGTTGAATAGTGAAACTCTGCATGTTTCTACTTTCTGATGTGTGTTAAATATTTGGAGAATGAGTTAACTGGATTTTTTTTTTCTTGCTAGAACCTGGTATTTTAAATTCAGTGTCACTGAAATACATATGCTACGTGAGAACAAAATGTAGAATGTCTGTTGACTTATCTGTAGACATAAGCAGAGGTTGCCATTAAAAATCCTCAACAGTTGTGCATTTGAGAGATCATATTATTCACATTTGTAGCAGTATTCAGAGGACTATATCACACAGCAATATTCAAAATTGATGTAGAGTATCCACTTTTTAGCGTGCTGTGCTCTGCCACTGGAGATGCCATCAGAGAACTGTTTCTGTAAGACCTTTTATGAATAATTTTTTATTCAAGTCCTGTAATATGAAATCCTGGGGTTGCTAAGGACATCTCTGCTTATTGTTGTTGTGAGCACATCTGTAATAAAATTTTGCAAAACTTTTTTATCATAAATGGAATCAATCTCCTTTGAAAGGCTGGTCATGAGTCCTCCTAACATGTCCTCAGGTAAGTGTGTTCTGAACTTTCAGTTTTTGACAAATGCCTGAACTTAGGTGAGTTTCATACAGCTGAGATTCAGTTAAAAAAATCAAGATGACTTCTGCACAAAAAAATATTTGGATGAGCTATGGGGCAGATGAGTGAAAAGTTTCAAACCCCTGAAAGTTTCAGCTCCTTGGATGGCTGTCAAGTGCCTGGATGGATGATTTCAGACACCCACATCTGAAAAGTCTCTCTGGGCAACACAGTTGTCCTTTCTGGATGACTGGGCCTTTGAACCATTCCATTGGAGTCCCAGGGCTTTTAAGCATCTGTGTGGAGATGATGGTTGCACTGGGCTTTTAGTTTCTAGAGACATGACTTTGTATACGTCGGTCATTTTCAGTTGTTTATACACTCCTGTGTAGCAATTTTTAAAATCTTGAGCAGTCAAAGCTACATGTGCCATAATTGCCAGAAATCATCCTCTCTACACTATTGAGATATTGTCATTAAAATGAAAGTACAGATAGCGCTAATTCTATGGGAAAGTGATTCTTTATGGCCAGCTTACTTTTGTAACCATAAGTCAGAAATCCTGTAATTGAGAAGTAGTTAATCTAGAAGGATTAACAGTAAGAAATAATTAATAATTCCTGTCTGTTTTGTCCAAACAAACTTTCCAGTGCTCCCATTGGACATATTTATTAATCTAAACATGCACAGTATATCATTAAGGTATTTTCTTGCATGATTGATTGAACTAGTTGTTTACTGGGGGAGGGATGAAGTACCTAAGAATAATGGGAGGCAGAGAAAAAGGGAACAGAAATTGACTTTCTTCAGGAGACATATTAGCAAGACAAATGAATAATTTTTGCTAGGTAAAATGAGCATTCATTTTTGCATACCAGAGAGAGTGCATCTTGTAGAGCATTATATAGGCCTGAAGGTCAAGGCCAATCTGCTTGCTTCATTTTTTTCAGAGGAAAACAAAAAGGAAAAAAGAAATAGTAGCAAGAAGAGATTCTACATTGTATCTTAGTTGTCATTGTAATGTGTGCACGCTGCTATAATCAAATTCAAGCACACTGAATAAGCCAATTAGTTGCTCTAGTAGCAGTGAAGCAATTAAAATGAACAGACATGTCTTTGCCATAAGCTGTAGATGGAATAGGAAGAGAGATGGGCTTCCTTCCTTTCTCATGCTGTTGTCACCCAAATAGACTGGAGTTTCTTTGTGTGCCGAGTTCAGTACTGTAAAAAGCAGAATACCACTTAATGAGTGCTTTTCCACTTGTCGTTTATTTCTGCTTTTTCCAGATTGGGGACAGTTATGTATAAGACAAAAAAATTATGTATTTGTGTTATTGTAGAGTCTGGGAGCGCTACCCGTGGAGCTTTCTCTCTAAAGCAATTCATTCCATATGGGTGGGTTACTATAATTATATCTATGCAGATGCTGAATTCAGTTACAATGAGCAGAAATCAAGACCATTTTTTTCTCAGAAAAATGCAGAAAAACTAAAGACCAAAGCCAGCTATTAATCTGGTCTATTAGTATGTGGACAGAATGACTGATACTGGTTTCTCCTCCCAGATTCTCCATTTGTCTCTGGGCTGTTTTTCTATACAGGTAGCGTACACAGAAGATGCCAGAACTGGTATATTACTGTTCTTTTCTCCTCCTGAAAAGAAAAATAAAATAAAAATACTAATATTTTGTCCTGGGCAAAAATGGCTACTTCCTATAGCCCTGATCTGTGTGGGATCGGTCTGTGCAGCTAAACTACATTGTGTCTCTGTATGCTGTGCTGGAGGGCAGTAATATTGAATGATAAACCCCAGTGGATCCTCCTTGTAATGCCATGCTTATATCTCGGGAAATATTTTCCATAATTCCCTCTTTCTTTTCCCCACCTTTTGCCTGTTTGCCCCCTTTTGTACTTCCTTCTGAGGTATCTGGGTGGGATAGGATTCTGCTAAAGTATATTTATGCTGTACCAGCTCCCCCATTCTCTTACCGGTATTATTTGGCTTATTAACGTATGAAATATTTTTCTGGATAGTTCCATCTATAATCTTGCACAGCTCAAAATTCACTGAACTAGAAGTCAAGCGTATGATGAGTTCTTGGGTACTTTGAGTCTTCCCTGCAACTACAGGCTATATGGGCTATGAGCTCAAACTCACATTTTGTGAAATACCATGTAAATTCTTTGTTACTGTGTCTATGGTTTAAAAATCGTAATGTAGCTAGAAGTGTGAAATATTAAGCATATCCTTTTATGTACTTTGAATTTATGGGGACTTCAAAGTCAGTCCTGATTTATTGTCTGGCTTGTTTCACTTCAGAAATGGCTTGAACTGTGAACAAAAAGGAGCTGACAGTATTTTCAGATAGGCACTTTATAGTTGTGCACTTTGCAACTATACGATAGGACTGTCTCTGTTGCCTTGAATGCAAAATTAGCTTGTTGATATGTGCTGCTACAGACAGAGGAACAGATGTCGTAATTCTACTTTATTTACATGAAATCTCTAAAAAGGCATTTTCTGGCAGTGTGTTAGGCATAAATACAGTATCAAATATAAACCATGCCATACTATGTTAGCTCACTCAGGTGTCAGCTGTGCCATTTAGATGTGGGCGAGGGCAGGGAGTTGCATCCCTCCCAGCAGAGCTGGGAGCTTTCCTGTGCTCGGCGCCTCCAGCCCCAGCCTGCTCCTGCTGCTGCCTGTTGATGGGTTTTTGCCAGGGGAGTGTGTCTGCCCCTCTGCCCAGAGTCCTGGGGACCCTGGGACCCTGCATCTGGCCTGAAGCTCTGCACGGGGCAAAGAGGCATGTGCCCTGCAGTTGCACCCACTGATAACACCCCTGTGGGAGGAAGCTGTCAGATGCCATGATTTTTTAATTTTTACTTCTTCAAAGTAGGAGATTCTCTTACCTTTTTTCCTCTCTCCCTGCCCCCTCCCCTGCCCCCGCCTTCACTTTCAGTGACTTTGAGCTCCTCTAAGATAATTTTTTCGAGCTTCTTTTTCATAGCCAAGAGGTTCAGGAACTTAACTGAGACTAGGACATTGTGGGGGACGAAGGGACTGTCAGGGTGGGGGGGTTGCAAACCATGGAGAAGTGGAACATATCTCAGTGAAGAAATGAGGCTTCAGTGAAACCCTATGCACCTTTTGAGCTGGGAATATGCGAACTGGCGAGTGATGCTGAGCTGGTCACCACCGCAAGGGCAGCTCTTCCAGGGGGCTGTGCCATTTCCCCTTCCTCACTTCTCCTTCGCCATTGTGTAAAGGCTGAGGAAGGAGGTAGTAATCCAGTGCTCTCTAATGCTACTTCCCTTAACTAACAGGTTTTTGTCAGGCAGTTGCACATGTTAAATTGTTCCTTTTTTTTCTCTCTCAGGTATTCAAACTTTCCAGTGTGGGGCTGAGAATGTTTATCCAGCTTATGAACAAGCAAACGCATTAAAGATGAAATGTCTTGACTCTGAACTGCAGTCAGCAGTGGTGGGAGGAGACGCAGCTAATTTAACTTGGAGGATGATTGATGTGTATATGGCAATTTCTATTAATATTCTTCTGAAATCACTGACGCAAGTGTGTTTTTCCCCCACCCCAGCAGAAAATATATATAGAAAGACAACAAAACAATCCTATCCCTTTAATTCACGATACTCAGAAGCAGTTAAGCAAACTCTGTCATTTTAGTGTCCTCCACAGGCTGGCAAAACTAGCTTATGGTGGTGTTCTTATCACTTTAAGAATATCGAGATGCTCTAACAGAGCTATCCGCTTACTGCTAAAATGTATAAAGCACAAAAAAGCAAAAGTCACCTACAGGTAGACCTAGATAAATTGCTTAAAAATGTACTGTTCCCTCATTAGACAGCCATTCATTTCATGAAAGAGCTAAATGTATTTGTTGAGGTTTAGCTATAAAAGCCATGTTTAAAATGAAACAGTTGAGAGCCTGAATGCACAACACTGTTATTCAGAAGTAGCTTTTGAGCGGAGAGTTTCAACGGGAAGGTGCTGTTTGGTTGGACACAAATCAGCAAACGTTTAGCTGAAGTGTGAATAATTCAAGCATGCACGAAGAACCGTGCTTTCTGAAGAGACAAAATGCAAGAGTAAAAAAAATCTTCAAACATTTGCATCAGCCTTAGAGGACAATGCGAGCAGCAGGATTTGGAACAGATTTGCAGATGCACTCTCTTTAGGCAGGCAGAGTGCTCATTAAATGCAAGATGCTTCTGTGGCTCATGTGTTTGCACGGAGGTAGAGGTTTGCAAGACTGACGTATCAGATAAAGTCAGAGTGGTTACCACACCGACGGTGTAGCAGCTGCATAATAAATGATGGAGAGAATCATGTTAGGCATGCCCACCTAACCTAACTTGAATCATGCAAAAGAGGAGCTGCTGGAATTCAAATAGACTTTCTGGTTCCCAGCAGTCGGCAGTAATAGAATGCTTTCAGGAAGATGACAGATGCAGGGGAAAGATGCTGTTTTGCACTATCTTGATTTGTTACGGCAGCCAACTTATTGGCATGATGGAGTGACAAGAAAAGCAGCTGGCATGGAAGGTAGGATTATCAAAGCTATTGCATCATTATGATTGTAATTATAAACTGACCATGACAAAGCATATGCTAGAACGAGCTGCTGCCGATGGCAGAGGATTTGTTGCTGAGGTCTTGAAACTCTGAAAATAACGCTCCTCGTGCAAAAATGGATTTTGCGGTTTCATTTGTGCTTGTGTTACCCTTTCTTCCCTGCTCGCCTCCAGGCTCGGGGAATCGTCTGCTTGAAAGAGAGTGTTGTGTTACGATGAGACTGAAGGATAAAGTATTTTCTAAGTCTGTGAAGCCTCAGGTAGATAGAAACAAATGTGAAAGAAGACTGGGAAAGGCTCCCTCTGATTAACTAGCAAGCTCTGATTGATGTATTGGCATATTCAGGAAATCCGAGGAAATTAAGATGCATGTACTGAATGTTTTGGTATAATGAAAAGATATTATTGCAGGTCTGTGCTTTATAGTTAGTTTTTCCGACAGGTTTTATTCCCCATCAGTTTTTAGCTCTTGACATTTATTTGGTTGTTCAGTATTCTATAAAGAAAATACATCAATATCTCCTGCAGGGTATCTCAACAACTCCAGCATCTGTTTCAGCTATTGAACTGTATTCACGTTTTGCCAACTTGATGCCTACCCATCTGGTCTATCATTTCTCGCTTGATTACTGCTCTTAATTTCCCCGTATCAGCTTGTTTCAGATAGGATTTTGAAAGCTGTTAATGAGAAATGACAGTAACTGCTAAATTATTGAGAACTGGAGTATTCTCTTATTTTTGAAATATTAGAGCACATTTTTGTGTGCATTTTATTAAATTCATATTCTGTGTTGCGGTGAGGTTTTCATATAATCATTGAATATAGCTGTGAATACTTTAAACTAGATGGGTCGCAAGCATAACTTTGACTATTGTGAGAAAGTTTGAGAGAATTTAAAGGTGCTTGCTTTAGTGTATGTATCGTCTTAACATATATTGCTTCCTCTTGTTCACCTTCCCCCGCAACATATATACTCCCTCTCTGTCACAGTGAGCGGTCATTAAATGTATACTGTACATATTGAAATATATTTTATCACCACTAGGGTGAAACCGCTAGGCAGCTCCGAACAGGTGATTTGAACAGGTTTAAAACAGATATCAGCTCTATCGGAGTGGATCGCCCTGGATCTAAGAAGTAGAAGCAGTGTTTCCTGAATGTAAGGCAGGACCTCTCTTTCTTTCCTCTTCAGAGGTCCAACAACCATTTAAACACTGCTTGATAGCCCACAGGATATGATTATGTTAAATTATTTGGATTATTTTGCCTTACAAAATGCTTTCTTTCAATGTAAACTCCCTTCTTTATTTGGTCTATCATTTTTTCTAAGGTGATGATCAGGAAATCTCTTGTCATACCGGGTATTCACTTTTCTGACTTTATTTTAAATGACTTTACTGGCTGTAGTCTATGTAGTCTTGTCAAAAGAGGATCAGGCTATTAAACACTAAATGTTGCTCACGAAAGCTGTAACAGTTTTAGAAAGATAGATGTTTCTAGATACATGGCAGTGAACCAGCCTTTAGAAAGTTTGAAGGTAAAGATGAGTGAAACTGATATACTGTTAGCTAGTTTGAGCATTTCCCTGCTTTGATTCACCTCTGAGAGGCATTTTAAATTATTTTGTAACTGCTGGGAAGGGGAGATGTACTTATTACTGGACAGGATCCCTATGGGGTTTGTATAGCCAAAAATAGTTCTGTAGTTTTGATGACAATGAAAAAAAAATTGATATTCTATTTCACAGAAGTTCTTCTAAACTTAACAATAATTTGTCCTTCTTGATGACGATGAAACCATAAAGAGAATAACCCATATAGACAGCTTAAGCACCATTCACCTTTTCAGGGTAGCAGTAAAACTGTTTTATGTTGCATGTATTATATTTATACTCCTGAAGTTGCTAGCTGCTCCTCGTCTCAAGAGTGCTGGCTGCCTGTCATCATACAGTAGTTACTTAAAATGGTCTTTTCCTTGTGATGCCGGTAACCGTAACTGCATGCCGTCTGTGGCCATCATCCAGCTGACAAGTGATTTTATAGTTTGCTTCTGTTTTATCTAACATATTTGCTTTTAGCTTTCTGTTTCGTTGATGAATTAAGGTGACACTAGGTGGAGCTAGCTGTTGATTATAAACAGGGCTACAGTAATACAGTCCTGTCTAAGGAGCAAATGTATATAATGATTATTATTAAAAATAACAAATTAATTATTAATAAAGTGTTAAGCATTGAGTTAGACCTTAGCCATGAAATTCTAGATGTGGTGGAGTTAAAGGAAACAATTTCTCCATTTTCCTTTTCTTTTACTATTTTACAAGCTAGTAATCAAAGATGAAAATTAATAATAAGTAAAAAGCATCTACATTCGACAAAGAGGGCTGGGAAGCAAAAGAACAGAAATAGAAGAAGAAAAGAGGAGAGAAGCAGCAGTAAGAGCCAGCAGATGTTTTCACTGTAGATACATGCAGATATCTGGTTGTGTACCTGTCTTACTTTAGCCTGACGTACATAGATTTTCTGTTGTACTTACGTATAAATCTTCTTTCCATTCTGTCTTCCTGAATTAATTTACAGAACTGACATCTTTAGATACGGGACTGATGTTTTCAAATCTCCTCTTCAAAGGGTGATCTAAAAGGTGTGCAAGGGCACAGGAAGTTGTCACTCACATGTTGGCCAGCCATAATTAAGAAAAATGTAAAGGGTTATTTATTGGCTGAGGTGGAAGCTGGTTCTGTATGCTCCTTCACATGATTCTGGTTATTAATCCCAGTCAAGGATAAGAAACCTGTAGTCCTAGACAGTGTAACAACACAAGAAAAATACACTCACTTCCAGACAGATTTACAGATACGTACCACAGATACGATACCTATATTAATTCAACAAAGAAGAGAGAGAAATCAGGATATATGCTGATACTTAGGTACATGAACTGAAGAGGAAAAAACAGGAAATAAATAAGAAGTGTGAGATGAGTACAGGGAAAGGGACAGGCAAAACCAGACATTAAGAATATGAGCTGGAGCAGGCAGGCAAAGGGCAAAGCAATGATAACTCCCATCAACATCTGTTGAGTGAAGTGCTTGCAAGTTTAGTCAATGTCTTGTTCTTACTGCTGTAAAGGGGAATTGGGATAGGGAGGTGCTCAAGTCAGTGAGGAAAACTTGCCCAGGAGGGAAATGACAGCTGCCTGATGCTCCAGGAGTAAGGAAGTTTAGAAGGCTGGAGATAGGCCTTTTTGAATGTTGTCCATAGAAACTTGAAATTTTAGTATTGAGCTGGACATGTGAGTTAGAATGGTCCTGAAAAGGTGCTAGACAAAACCAAGTTGTGCTTGGACCTGTTGCTTGTTGGAGGAGTCTTGCAAGAAAGCAGTGCTACATCATCAGTTTGAAGACACCTTTTTTGTTACGAGCTGCCCAGTTGATGCTCAACAGCACAAGCATGTGAGGAGATCAGCTATGGTGGAGACAAAGTTTATTAGTTTTTGTCACGGTTTAAAGCTGGGCCAGCTATTAACCAGGTGGCAGATGCTCTCTGTTAACCCTCTCCCCCCCCCCCAAGGGAAAGGGAAAGGGAAAAGGGAGAGAGACTTATGGGTTGGAAAGTTAAAACAGTTTTAATAAACTATAATAATGAAAAAGAATATAATGACAATAGTAATAGAAATAACCAAATATATACAAATATGTACAAAACCAAGATCAAGAGCTTGGAAATCCTCCTCAGGCAGAATTGCTCCCCCCAGTACAGGCAGAGGGGAAAAGGCAGTAGCTCCCCCCAGCACGGGCAGAGGGCAAAATGCAAAAGCTCCCCTGCCATCACACCTGCAGGCTTTTAACTGGAGATTTGGCAAAGCTGGTACCAATCAGTGGGAGACAGGAGGGCCCCTCCCTCCTGGGCCCCACCTCCAGGAGGCAGTGGGTTAGTGATAAACAGGAAAGTGAGAATGACATGTATGGGATGGAATACCTTGCTGGTCAATCCTGGGTCACCTGCCCCGTCCACTCCTCCCTGCAGGTACAACCCCCTTCGGCTCTTTACTCGTAAGCAGTGACCTTGGGTTCTCTAAGGCTATTTGGCCTGGTTTGAGCCAAACCAGGACATTCCACCCCTTATTCCATACCATTCATGTCATACTCAGATCACCAGTACCTTTTCATTTTCAAATATATATATACATATCACTAGTCTATGATTCATCTTTATGCGAAAAGTCCATCAAGTTCATTTGGTTCAGGATTGTGGGTTTCCATCTGGCTAGCAGTCTCTCAGCAGTCTCTCTGGCTAGCAGTCTCTCTTTCGTCATGGTTCGTGCCCACGGGTTGCAGGTTAAAGATGTCAGACTCGAGGAGGTTACTGGACGCCACTTGATGAAGCTAGTTCCGGTCTCATCAACACTGTCTTAACCTGAAAGACACTTATGCAACAACAACATACAGTTCAGGCTTAAGTAGTCTCACCCATAATCAGATCACCTTCAGGGACACATCGGACTTCACCATCTTGCAACATCACCCACCAAGTACATCCAGGTCCCTGAGCAAAAGCAATCCCACGAATGGGTTTACCTTTGCCCATTACAGGAAGAATCCAGACAGTTTTTCCCAATAGATTCCTTTCATGCACCACAGGGACTTTATCTCCTTCTACTGTATGTAGAAGGTCTGACTGAGCAGGGCCAGCTCGATTGATAGATCCCCTGGTGTTAACTAACCAGGTAGCTTGTGCCAGATGTTTATCCCAGTTTTTAAAGGTTCCACCCCCCATTGCTTTCAGGGTAGTTTTTAACAGCCCATTATACCGTTCAATTTTCCCAGAGGCTGGTGCATGATAGGGGATGTGATATACCCATTCAATGCCATGCTCTTTGGCCCAGTTGTCTATGAGACTGTTTTTGAAATGAGTCCCGTTGTCCGACTCAATTCTCTCTGGCGTGCCGTGTCGCCACAAGATTTGCTTTTCGAGGCCCAGAATAGTGTTCCGGGCAGTGGCATGGGGCACAGCGTATGTTTCCAGCCATCCGGTGGTCGCCTCCACCATGGTAAGCACATAGCGTTTACCCTGGCGGGTTTGAGGGAGTGTGATGTAGTCAATTTGCCAGGCCTCCCCATATTTATATTTCAACCACCGCCCCCCATACCACAAAGGTTTTAACCGTTTGGCTTGCTTAATTGCGGCGCAAGTTTCACAATCATGGATAACCTGTGCAATAGAGTCCATGGTTAAGTCCACCCCTCGGTCACGAGCCCATCTGTATGTTGCATCTCTCCCTTGATGACCTGAAGTGTCATGAGCCCACCGAGCTAAAAATAGTTCACCTTTGTGTTCCCAGTCCAAATCTATTTGGAACACTTTAGCAGCTTGATCCGCTTGTTGGTTGTTTCGATGTTCCTCAGTTGCCCGACTTTTAGGTACGTGGGCATCTACATGACGTGCCTTCACGACTAGTTTCTCTAGCCGAGCAGCAATATCTTGCCACAATTTAGCAGCCCAAATAGGTTTCCCTTTGCGCTGCCAGTTGCTTTGCTTCCACTGCTTTAACCACCCCCACAAGGCATTTGCCACCATCCATGAGTCAGTATAAAGATACAGCCTTGGCCACTTTTCTCGTTTAGCAATGTCTAAAGCCAGCTGGATGGCTTTTACCTCTGCAAATTGACTTGATTCACCTTGTCCTTCTGTGGCTTCTCTGCCATCTAATTGCATGCTGTCTGCCCCATTATCCCAGCATCGGAGCAGCCAGGTAATAATAGGTTCACTGTCATAACGGCTGAAGTCTTTCCTTATATTTCTCAGGTCCTTCAGGGATAAGGAGTGGTAGGTTATCTCTACGTCCGAGTCCTCTTGTGATAGTTCTGCTTTAGAAGGACCTTTCTTCTGTGATGGGTCTGCTTTAAAAGGACGATCGAGGAAACCCCCATCTGTGTCAGGCCCTAACTCTGCCTGAGAAGGGCCCTCACCTGGGTCATATGATGGCTCTGCCTTAGAAGGCTCTGAGTCATCATCCTTCACTTCACGAGCTGATTTCTTTTGGTATTTCTTCCTGGTTACAGGAGCAATTGGCAGAGATTCGATAGATGCTGGAGTCTGAGTAGATGCAGTGGCTGTCTTGGGAGTGCTGAGAGTCTGAGTAGCTACAGTGGCCATCTTGGGGGGTGTAGCAGCTGTGGTACAGGCTGCCGAGGTTTCAGTGGGTTTAGTGGCTGTAGCGGCAGTACACACTGTAGGATCTGAGGCTGTAGCGGCAGTACACACTGTAGGATCTGAGGTGGCTGCATAACACTTACAACTGTCCCTGCACCGATATTTAATCTTATCCCACATCAGAAACACATTCAGGACAACCAAAAATAAAAACATGCCACCTAGACAGCACCATCCTAATTTCGCAAAATCTAGTGGAATCAGCTTGGCAGAAAAGGAGAAGGTACTATTTCCCAAAGTAAAACTGGAAGTGTAATCATTAACAGAATCAGCTAAAGGACGCCTGGAGCGTGCAGATGAAGTCGCTGCTACTGATTCACGATTAAAGCTGCCCATCATTGTGTCATAGAGATAAGAGATCGGAATAGTAACTGCCCAGTTTATCACAGCATAAATCAGTATCAAACCCCATACTAAAACAATACATTTCGACCAGCGCCCACTGCTAAACTGCATGTAAACATTCATAAGAAGCAAGCAATAACACAGTGCCCACGGCAGGTAAGGCATCATTGCAATACTCAATTGTGAAAGAAACTCCATAAAAAGATGAGATAACACAGCATTCAAAAATGACATCACCATCTTCACTATCTGTTTTAACTTTCCAACCCCTTGTAAATCTCAAAGGAAGAAATCTGATATTCTCTCAGCTGAGCTCTCTGGGTCTCCTCCCACCAGAGCCAGGATTCAACTTATCAGAGCAACCTGTTGGAGCTTCTCTCGAGCCCCACGTTGGGCACCAATAAATCTGTCACGGTTTAAAGCTGGGCCAGCTATTAACCAGGTGGCAGATGCTCTCTGTTAACCCTCTCCCCCCCCCCCAAGGGAAAGGGAAAGGGAAAAGGGAGAGAGACTTATGGGTTGGAAAGTTAAAACAGTTTTAATAAACTATAATAATGAAAAAGAATATAATGACAATAGTAATAGAAATAACCAAATATATACAAATATGTACAAAACCAAGATCAAGAGCTTGGAAATCCTCCTCAGGCAGAATTGCTCCCCCCAGTACAGGCAGAGGGGAAAAGGCAGTAGCTCCCCCCAGCACGGGCAGAGGGCAAAATGCAAAAGCTCCCCTGCCATCACACCTGCAGGCTTTTAACTGGAGATTTGGCAAAGCTGGTACCAATCAGTGGGAGACAGGAGGGCCCCTCCCTCCTGGGCCCCACCTCCAGGAGGCAGTGGGTTAGTGATAAACAGGAAAGTGAGAATGACATGTATGGGATGGAATACCTTGCTGGTCAATCCTGGGTCACCTGCCCCGTCCACTCCTCCCTGCAGGTACAACCCCCTTCGGCTCTTTACTCGTAAGCAGTGACCTTGGGTTCTCTAAGGCTATTTGGCCTGGTTTGAGCCAAACCAGGACAGTTTTATAAGACTATTCAGTATTTTATTGAGGCTAGGCCATGATTAATATTTTAATTTTTTATTTTAATGGATAGTCTTAACCAGAAACAGGGCCTTTGAAACGTGTTAGGGTATCTTTACTTCCACACCTGCTTCCTGTACAGTTTTGTCTAGCGGCACCCCAGGACCTCTTGCTTTGAATGAGCACATCCTGATGTATCTTGAATGTTCCTTCTGATAACAGGAAGATGTGTGTAGCACGGCAGCTCTTGGCTTTCTGATGCTGATCAGCTGCTGCTTCACTCAGCTTGTGGTTCCTGCTGAACAAGGTGGGAATCCTGGTTTAGAAATACCCAGTGTGGAGAAGTGTCTGACCATCTCAGGCAAGGGTCATGAGAAGCTGAGCCAGGAGAAGAAGGAGATGTATGTCAAGCCTGTCTAAGGGATGTTACTGAGCATCTGGTTATGCACTGACAAAAAGCTTTCCACAAAGAAATGTTGCATCTAATCAAAATGTATTAATAAATTAAGTCTATTAGCAAAGAAGGAAATATTTTTGTCCTTCGAGAACCAGAGTTCAAACTCTGTGATTTTTTAATTTATTTAATTTTTCTGTGTAACAGAATTAAAATTGCTAACAGTTTGTAGGAGTTGTATATGATAACAGATGCTAAAAGATATCCTTTCTCCCCACCCCAGACTAGGGTTATTTTTTTCACAGAGGATTAAACCACCTATCCCGAAAATCGTATAGTTTTAATCTGCATAGGAAATGATGAGATTTCCAGAAGCTGCTGGTTGTTGCTAAGCACCATGTTAACTTTTTTGCATGATGCTGGAAGGATTGAAGGGCAGGAGAAAGACCCATCTATTGAACAGTTGCTGGACTTCGGTCAGTAAGACATCCAGAGAAAAGTGTGAGAATTTTCTGAAGGCTGATATTTTCTTGCTTCCTCTTCTCATTCTGATGAAATCAGACCAGAAGTTTACTCTATTTGAATTGGAAATAACAAGAAAGCCTTCAGCTTGCTGGTCTGCTGCATGTCATAGCAGGTGGATATAGCCCATCTCCTCCTTCTTAAACTACAAGGTACAAGCAGTCTTGCAGCTTCTGGACTCTGTGTCACTAGCTCCCAAATGTCCAAGTGATACGCTGCAGAACTGAGGTTGTAACATAGTTGTTGTGGAGTCCTTGCAGAAGTATCCTGGGCATGACAGACCTAGTGATGCTGTCATGAAAGGAGGAGAGCTGAAAGGAGATAAATCATGGCTCTGCCAGAAATGGAAGAAACATCAAGTAATAATAGTTTTGCTTGTATATATATTTTTTTTAATTTTCCTTTATGATCTGAGTATCTGGGTATCAGAATAAGGGTGCAAGGTGCACCTGTTTACAAAAATCAGGAACCTCCATCTGCACTGCAGTTTCTTTAGTTTTTGTTAACTCTAGAATAGATCTTAGTCTTAAAAAAAAAGAAAATCAGAAGAGTAAAACAAGATGAGGCACATAGTGTTTTTCATTAGTATCATCGAGTTACTCAGTGTTTTACATTACAATGCTGTTCTTTACAAGGTATTTCTTTCATTTACACATCCCTAAAGATATTGCACATAGTGAAACCAGTACTCTGACTTGCTTGATGATACAGAAACTCAAGACACTGAAATGGTCAAAGACAGACTTTTGGTTTTGACTGGTGCTGACAGACTCTTCTTTCTCCTTTTTTTTTAATCCACTCCATTCCTTCCTTCCTTTCCTCCCTCCCTCCTTCCCTCTCTCCTGCCCATGACAACTGGGGAAAAAGGTAGATCAGAAAAAAATAAAGCAAAATTTGAACAAAAACTAAGGTCATTGAAACTTGTGTTTTCTTTATGTATGGTTTCACCTTCTCCTCTTTCTGCGTCCTTCTGATGCTTAGGAATAACGAGCGTGTAGAATTTTCTTTTAGCATTCACTCCTGATCACTTATATTGATCTGCTTCTCTGAAACTTTACAGCCACACTAAATAAAACCACCACATGCTGTTTTTTCTAGACTTTCTTTTTATGAGCAGCCTGTTGATTATTGTATAGCCATTATACAGGTCACATATACTTTTGCAACAAATATTGCAAACAAAGGTATTTGGAAAAGTTTCATTACCTTTGGCTTTTTTTTAGGAAAACCATTTTTATATTCCCACAGTGTGCTTATATTTAACACATCTTTATTTCCTCTTATTACAAAATACCATTTATAATGGGAATCCTCTGTAATTTGATACTAATGGCCCCAAATTGTACTTAATAAATATTCCCTAGGTACAAACATCACTCTTTCAAAGGGCAAGCTGGAATACTCACCTATTTGTTTAAATGAAGAGTTTTGACAAAGACCAGACTTTTCACTTTGCAGTCCCAGGCTGCTTTTCATTCACTGTAGGTCCAGTATGAGATAAGGACTGCAAACACTGAAAAATGCAATTGTTGTCTTCAGTAATGATTGCAGGCCCTGAATTGCAACTGAATCAGGTTTGGTAGCAAGGCAGAAAAATAAAGGTATTAAATAACTGCACGTACATGGAAAATGTTATATCTATATTTTTCTGAACATAATGGATGGAAACTTTTAGGATGGATGCTTTGGTGAAATAGTTTTGGTGCCATTGAAGTATTCAGTGACTGAAGATTGAAGTTAAGGTTATTAAGAATTTTAAGTGATTTATGGTTTAATGTCTGTGATGGCTCTCAGAATAATAGTGAAATTCCTGACTTCCATTTCTTAGAGGCCTTGTTTTAGACTACTGAAAAGCACAAGAGATTTTTTTTTCTTATGAATGAATTTGATACTTAGCAAAACATTTCAAAAACAGTGAAATGAATTGACAGCCCAGTTGATCCTGTGATTAAATTTTTGTATGCATGTCTTTTCAGATATTTCTTCAGAAGCCAAGAGCAAAAAGCATGTCACAGATGTTGATAATTCCCAGTAACTAATTGTATTTATTCCCAGGTTCTGTTGTTTTTCAAAACTTCAGAAATAATGAGGATTAGGTAAGTGATCAGTTACGATGCAACCTGAACAAAGATCAAACAAATCCTAAGACATTTAGGGTTATGAGGAGGATCCCAGGCTACTAATTTAAGGGTGTAACTAGGAGGCAGAAATTCAAAATGCTTGACATACTTTGGCACCGAATGCAAACCAAAACTGGCACCATCATCTACCCTCAGAATGCAAAAGGTCAAATACGGTTTTAAAATCTGTTAAGTTCTTTTAGTGAGTTAAAAATGCTTTTAAGTAGTAACACCTCATTGTCTCTTGTAATACCTAATTCCCCACTTTTTTTTAGAGGCACTGTTTGTTAAACTATATGGGCCTAAATGTGACTTAATCCACAGCATTAGCCAGAGTGCAGATAATAAATGTCACGTAACTATAAGGAAATGGTATATTGCTGCAGAGTATCAATTAGGATTATTCCTTTGGCAACAAGCAAATGAATTTTGCAGGAGTCCTTAGTGAATCTGGTATTTAGTATGGGAATCTGTGTGACTTGGCTGAGCCATTGAATAAACAGCAGCCTAATGAGCTTTCTTGGGCTACATGTATAACGTAGTTTCCTAAATCTGCCTAAGCCTAAGGAGAAGAAAACTTTTTTTAATTTATTATTATTTAATGTGAATATTTTATTATTTATTGTCAAGTGCCACATACATTGTTGTCATACAAAGCGCAGAGAAAAGTGACTTCTTTGCTCTAGGGAACTATATATTATTAATGTGAAGGGTCTGCTTTGTATCCTCAAAACCAGACACAGAATGATGGCTGCAAACCCTGGCTAGCTGTGAAACTGTAACATACCCTGAGCAGAAATGGGATTGCATTTTGTGGCCTTCTTGTTACTGACACACAACTTGAGGATTTTACACTGAATGATAATTGTGTCACGCAGAGACACGCCACCCATTGATGATTCTGAGATGCCATGGAAACACAGAGGTACCCATATTAGTTGTCACTTCTGTGTGAGCCAGAGATAGGTATGTCATTGGAAATCCTTCACAGCCTGTACTTCAATAGAAACACTGAAACTGCTTCATGCAACATATTGGCATCTGCTGGGTCAGGACTTAAATTTTTTTCCTGAGTGAACAACCATCTCAGGATAGATGTATGCATTATTATAATTCAGGAGATAAACCCCCAGGTGTTTGGTTTGTGTTGCAGCATAGTTTTCTGGTTTAACACCTTGCCCCAGGATTTGTAGAAATACAAAAAGCGCAATAAAACTATTGAGGAGAGGTGTATCAGTGTTGAAATCATCAGTTTTATTTTGTTCTCTGCTATTTTATTTGGCCCCAGCTCTCTCAAGAAAAAGAAACTAATATTCATATCTGCATTGACAAGACTGGAAAAGGAATTCCTTGTACCCCCAGTGTAGGTACGGGACTGCGAAGTGTTAGCCTCACCCATGTTAGCGCTCCCCTGGAGATGCAGAGCAAGAACAACAGAGAGAGGTTTTGGGGGTGCTGATGCCTGTTTCCTAAGTGACTATTCTGGACTCGGTACAGGTGGCAAGGTTGAGGGCAGGGGCAGGGAAGGGGCTGCAGGGGTGGCCTCCATGAGAAGAGGCCAGGGGCTGCCCTGTGCCAGACACAGCTGGTTCGAGCTGGCTCCAATGGTCCCACTGCAGGGTACAGCTGAGCCCCACAGCCAAGATGGCAACGCCTCTGGGAAAGCCTGTTTAAGAAAGCATAAAGCACTGCCTTAAACTGAGTGAGGGGAAAAAAGTGTGAAACAGCAGGTGGAAGATCAAGGTCAGAGAACAATGAGGGGAGGAGGTGCTCCAGGCACCAGAGCAGAGATTCCTCTTCAGCCCCTGGAGAAGACCGTGCTGGAGCAGATATACACACTGCAGCCTATGGAGGACTTCATGCCAGATCAGGTGGATATTTTCTCAAGGAACTGTGGCCTATGGAGAGCCCACACAGGAGCTGATATTTCCTGAAGGACTGCAGCCTGTGGGAGGACACATGTTGCAGTAGGGGAAAAGAGTGAGGAGGATGGAGCAGCAGAGAGGAGCTGTTATGGACTGACTGCAGCCCCCATTCCCCATCCCTCTGAGATGCTTGGGGTTGGGGTAATGGGAGAGGAGTTGGGAGTGAAGGAGTGAAGTGGAGCCTGGAGAAAAATGGGGCATGGGTAGCAGGTGTTATTTCAATCTTTTTGTCTTTGTTTCTCTTACCATCCAAATCCACTTTAATTGGAAGTAAATTAAAATCATTTTCCCCAAGTTGAATCTTTTTTTCCCATGACAGTAACTGGTAAGCAATCTCTCTGTCTTTATGTAGACTCAAGAGCTTTTTCATTGTATTTTCTCCCTTGTGTTGTTGAGGGGGGTAGTGAGAGAGCAGCTGACTGGGCATCTGGCTGCTGGCCAAGGTGACCCACCATAGTGAGGTCAGACAGGATTATTCCAAGTGAGCTTTCCAAATTGTCAGGAGGTAGTGACTCAAGGTCGGTCATTTTTAGGGATAACTGATATTAGAATGGATGGGTGTGGACTTCGGCTGATACTTGGTAAAAAAAGAAAGGTTGTAAGATGAAACGTCTCTCTGTTTGAAGCAGTGAGTCACTCCAGAGGTACTTATCCTGAACTTGCCCTAAAAAGACAGATGAAAATGCATCATGAGAAGGGCATTATTACTAGTTTAAAGCCACTGTAGTTGTATGTACCTGAACGAAGATCAGGAGCATAAGCAATTATATTTGGACAACATCAAGAGTGCCTTGACTTTGCTTATATTTCTGTGTACCAGAGAGAGATTGCATGCGTGAGATTTTTTAGTTGTCTGCACTCATAACATGTGACTGAAACTTGAGTTGTAACCGGTTCCAAGGGTGTCTCCTTGCTTTTAACTACTTAAAAGTGAAGGAGATTTGGTGCAAAAATTCGTTACAACCTGTGGCTGTGACAGGCTGTCCATTCACAAGCGTTAAAAGAGAGGAAAAAAAATATTGAAACGATACACCATGAAAATAATAACAGAAAATGTATTTTGTTTCCTTAAAAAAAAAAAAAAGCAGTATTCAAATGGTGTTTGTGGCATTTCACAACACACTGGTTGTACAGATATCTGTTGTTTCTAGTGGAGTTTGAAAAAACAAGAAGCTATTATACAACATTTGGGTTGTTTCATCATTCTGAGATAACCAGTGAAGAGAAAATACATTGTGGCTTCAGGTTGAGGTTTTAAGAAATGTCTTACTGGGCTGCTAGCAGATGGAGGAAGAGCAAGCTGTCATTTGCAGATGTTGAAAGATATCTATGATAACGGCTTGTATTCTGGAGGTTGTGTTCCTTTTCCACCATTGCTAACATGATCCAAGTTTGAAACAATCCAGTTCTTCAGTAAAAGTATTTTCTGTAAAAGGAAGGTTGTAAGCATGAAGAGAGAATGAGGGTGGGATGGGGTCTGTTCAGAGGTTCATTATGTTCAGGAGCCATGTTGGAGCACCCAGCTGGAGTCTTGTGTGCATGACATCTCAAGACAAACTTGTTTAAACTTTTTTAAAAGATTTATTTTGGGACATAAGTTAAAGGTCAGAGACATTATGTACAGGGAGCGTTACCTTGGGACCATTTTATCTTATTGATTACTGATTTCAAACCTGTGACTTGGAATTAAAAAGCTTTGTTTCCGACTGTCAACTCTTTGAGCTTCAGATGTTGACTGACAAGACCAGGCTCCTAAACTGCTGGATTTCACTGAAAAATGAGAATAGCCTTGCTATAATTGTTGGAGTTGTAGGTCTTAAAAAGGAAGTGTAACTCAGCCCAATGTAAAGGGCTTTGGAAATGTAAAGAGCCATTATTCCTTCATCGGGGGCAAAACACATTGTGTAAATTTTTATTTATTTGTTCATCTTTGGATTGTACAACAGGCCAAGTGGTTTTGGCCCACTTCTGAAATTTGTGAGGTGGATGTTATTCCTGGCTTACTTATGTGTGAGTTAGGGATCAGGGTTAGACATCAAGGGGGATGTCAGGGTTCAGTGGAGACCCCATGGAAATCTGGCTTTTCTTGGATCTCTCTCCTGCCTTCAGTGAAATGGAGCTGGGGAGGCAGCAAACTGGTTAGAGAGGACCAAGTTCATGTCTTCATCTGTTACTTCTGGAGGCCAGTCAAAGATTATTTATGGAAGCCTGGCAGTACTTTCTCTCCTTGTAACCAAAGAAATTAAATTACCCCACCCCATTACTGGAATAAAATGTTAATCTTCACTGCAGATGCATTTTCAGATAAGATCTGTGTTGTTTCTTTGTATACTCTGGTATGATGCTTAGCACCTGTAAGTCATTTGTCTTGCTGATTATGCTTGCAAGTAGACTGGAATAGTCCGATTCCTTGTAGTAAGTAATGAGCTCTGTTGCTCAAGAACAACTAAGAGATATGCAGTGAGTTATTATGGAACTTGAAAATTCAGTAAGGGAAAACTCATCTATACATGAAACAGGATTAATTTCATTAATCACATTCTTCTGTTAGCGTAGTTTCCCAAATTCTGTCTTGTTTATTCAGTTTTTTTTAATATTGTATTGCTTATCAGGTTGCAATATTGAACACTTTCATTGTTAATATTAGTACTATTACTATTTCAACAATAGAGTAGGACTTTAAGTATCTACATAAGTCAGAACAGGTCTGAAGCAATGACAGATTCCTTTTCCAGGCAGGAGAAGTAGCGGGTAGGGTAGGACACACCTAAAATTAAACTGTTTTCACTTATTTTTGTAATCATTGCTTGAAGAACTTTAAATCCCTTAGGAGTATAGAGGGAGAGAAAAATTACATGTGGAAAAGTTACTTGGGTCTAAAGAACACATCAAAGGGGTTGATTTTTGTGTATATTTAGAAAATAGCTGACTGTGCATTTCAAATGATTCTCAGCATGTTGCTCTCATGGTGCATGCGTTCAGCTCAGAGCAAGAAATTGAAGATTCAAGCCCTCAAAGACTTGCTCCCTCGTAATCCTATTTACAGCCATTTAAGATCAAGTCTGAAGTTTAATATTAAAGTAAATGTTGTTAACCCTGGAAAGTAAACAGCATGAGAGTGATTCAGCTTTTTCCCCTCAGGACAGTGGATAGGAAGAGAGAGGAAAACCTTGAATAAAATAATTAGGAGAATTAATTGTTTCCTTTTTGCCTACTCAAATATTTTATTTCGTGTTTCTGAACACTGAGCATTACATGTCCTCTAGCGGAACAGTCCTTAGAATGCAGATTTTATACTGTTGGGAAATGCTGCATGTGTATATTTGGGGAGGTGAACTGAGAAAAAGTATTGACAGGGGGAGTTCCCAGGGAGGGAGATGCTACACCATCCTCAAACACATGCATATGATTGCTGGAAATGTTACAGGTAACTATATGAAGCAGCCTTGCATCTCATGCTCAGAGCCTGAACATCACAAGATATATAATTTGGAATTGGTGCTCTCTGTTCAGGTCTATTTGGGAGCATAAAAGAGATTGGAGTTTACAGAGGAAGAGCCCCTGATCTTATCTCAAGTTTCATCCCAAGCTGTAACCTCTCAAGTGGTAGAAGCAGTAAGTTCACTTTCTACATCTTCTGTCTCAAAAGATTTATAGAAATCAGTGGTGGAATACCTAGACTTGTTCCCTGTGAACTAGTTATAGTAAGTATGGTAGGGGAAGTATGTTTCTGTCCTTTATCAGTTCTCCTAAAATACAAGAACAAGAATATATCCAGGGAAATTGAAAAGCAATTCCTTGAGAAAGGAGAACCATTCTTATGCTGCATATTTCATCTTTGGAACTCATTGCCCGTAGATGTGAGGTAAGACAGGAGTCACATTTGCAAAATTTCAGGAAGTGCATTTAGGTCACAATTTGATGTTTAACTGACAAAATCAGTTTATTCAGCATTTATTTGACTTTTTTCATCCCTTTGCCATCACCCGAATAGTGGAGTTCTATCCTCTTTGGTCAGTGTTACAACAGTTAATGTGTTTAAAATCAGCCAATAAACTGATAATCAGGAACACTTTATTTTTTTTTTAGGGCTTGTTTAACATAGCTGTTTAAGGATCCCATGGCCTTTATAAAATGTCTTAATGAAATCAGCTTTACTTATTTTGATATAATAATTTTATTATTTCATTTTATTAATCAATGCTTAACATTTTTTAAAGTGAAGATGTATGTATTTCTTTGTTCTTTCATATTATATTCTTTTTACCTCTTATTTTACTTTTTAATTTTTGATACATCTTCCTTGCACTTTGACTCCTTTTTTATTTGTTTTCTGTGTTGTATATTACGGTGCCTGTAGTTAATACTTATGTTAAATTTAACGCGTATCATTCTCCAGAGATGTAAAAGAAAGTGTTTGGCTGTTGAAGCTCTTAGATAAAAGCTAAAGTGTCATACCTATTTCATGCATCACATCAACCTGTTTTGCATGCCACTGTCATCCTGCCTGAATTTGTTCTAGATTAGAGTCAAGCCATGCAAAACAAACAAACAGGACAGGTATGTTGCTGCTACTTGAACTGTGTGTATCATGTTGACTCTTCTGTCAGATGTGATTGAACTGGAAAATAACCAGTGGATGTGAAATGCACTCACATGGAAGGTCTTGATCACGTCCCAGCTATACTCAGTAGCTGTGGTAGCATTTACTGCTATGTAGCATTGACCAACCTCTACAGCCTACTCACTCTGTTATTAATATAATTGTTGAAAATTAGTCATTCCTTAGATCTCAGACTTATTTCAGATTTGTGTCTTTTCTATTACATCCTGAACCACCAACTCCTTGTCATCAGCCCTCACTGCAATTGCTGACATCCTGTCTGGAATTACCCCTGTGGGAAGATCCTCTCCAGCAAAGACAGCTCTGCCTGAATATATTATTTGGTCCTTCTGTAAACATGTAGCTTTATTTTGAGCTTTCATGCATGTTCTCACACACAGAGGTAGTTGTTTGATTATGAATTTTCAAGGTACCAAGAGAAGTTTTTAAAAGTGAAAGAAGGTTTCTTTGGATTTAGATTCCCTAAGACCTTGTGGGTTTTTTCCCACATTTGGAGGCTACCTTGTCTACTCCTGTATAGATATTTTTAGTATGACTGAGGAACCTGTGGGTCATTGTGGCATATTTTCTCAGCTTAATCTGCTGTCACTTATGCTAATGAAGCTTGTGGCTCTAGGTTTGTATTTCACTGTGGCATATTGCCACTTCTGCAGCAGAAGCCAACGGTGTCTTTATCCACTCCACCGGAGATGTTCTTTAAGCTCATTTTACTTTTCCAGTGACATAGCCCCAGAACTCCAAAAGTGAGCTGATTGCGCCTATCTCAATCTCCTCATAGGAGCATGGATTTACAGCCTCTAATTTATTCTCCTCACTGTCTGATGAAGTTCTAGAAAGCTTGTCTAAGCTTGCTAGAAGAGCAGAAGTTTCTTTTTTTATGTGGAGACTTTGGAAGTTTTGGGAAACTGAAGTAAGGAAACATAGATATGAACAAACCTATACATGTGCACATGTATTCCCTCTTCTAATGAGATAAATGTATTTCACATCACAGTAGAGTCTCATCTCTGAACGACTCCAGGTGTTTTGCAAACATGGGTGAATTTTGAGCGTAGCAATATACAGATGGGTAAGCACATTATTATCCCTGTTCCAGAAATAGAATTAGCACAGGGAGGTTTGGTGAGCCAGTGGTCATAGAAGAAATCAGTCTCGGTTAGAGGAATAGAAATTCTGTCTGATTTTGTATCTTCTTGTTTCCTTCTAGAATACTGTGCTAAACAGACAGAGGACTAAGATTTGGAAACTCTACAGCTTCTTGTGCCTACTTCATATGCCTTTGCTGACCCTGTGAATACAAACTAGCTAGAGCCTTACTAAAATGTTCAACTTTTGCTTGTACTTGGGTTTCATTAACATCATAAATGTAGCTCATATTTGCTAGGTTTAGGTGAAGCCTGTGTTCTTCACCTTTATTTTTCTGAAATGATAAAATGGGAGATGCCATGCTCCTGCAAGCTGAAGCCAATCACAACATAGGTTTGAGTGTGACTTTTGCTCCAACTTTTGCATCGTCTGAACTAAATGATGCGTTTAACTCTAAACAAAAACTTTCAAGTCAATCTTTTGTTAGAGCTTCACATGTCATACTCTGGCTTTTGATGAGGAGCAATTCAAGATTTTAATATTGATCAGCCTTTGATAAGTACACAGAAGCCTACCGTGTCCCCAGGTGTACTCATCTTCCTTTCCTGTTTTCTCTCTCTCCAGTTATCTATCTGTCCATTCCAGAAGAATTCAGGAAGGAAAAGGCTGAGATTTTTTGGTATCCCAAGAGAAGGATTCCTGATTCACGTATTTCAGAGCCTGGGATTTCACATGTTTTTTTTCACTGAAAGCAGGGACAAAGGTGCTATTTGTCTTCTACTCAAAGCACAGGAGAGCAGATGGTAGTAGGAATGGTGCTAATAATCTGTAGTAGGACCAGCAGTGCATCTACCAGGAAAAATCCCTGGCTCACCATGTTTTCAACTGCTTTAGGGCACAACTACAGAGTGCAGTGAAGAGAGCCATGCCAGCTCTGAACAAGCCAAATCTGGAACTGGGAGCTGTTTAGCTGTGTTGCACAGGGGGATGGTGAAGTTTCCAGGCCTGCAGACTCCTGAAACATGCTACATCCTAAGGATTTGTCAGATGATCAAAGGAAACAAGAGGGGAAAAAAAAATCCCAGGAAAGTGCTGTGGAAAATTCATCAAAGTGTGTGTGTGTGTGCATACATATACATGTATGTACACACCCACATTCACAAAAAGACAGATACTGCCAACCAACTCTAAACATAGTACTCTCTATCCATTTCCTGCCTGGAACACTTTAAATGTAGTGATCTTGTAATGATTTTATTTTAGTTCGAGGCTAAATAATTAACTGGAAAGCTATCATCACAGGTCTACTAATAAATACAATCTCCAATGCAATATACTTCTTAATTTCTGCTGTTACCTTTAAGAGGAAAGCAAGCAAAAGAACTCCCTTTAAGCTCCGTTTCTGCCCAAACTGGCAACATTCACAAATGTAGGAACAGAATTGAATGTGTTTATGGCAGTCATGATAACTATGGAATACAAGATTAACCTAGCCAGGGAAGATAAATATCTTGGTATTCGCTGCAGTGATAAACTGACTTTGGAATGCAGCCCGACAGAGTGGCAGATGAAATTTGATTTTTCTAGCTATACATAGCTCACAACAGGCCACTGTAATATTTGGTGAATCTAAATGTCCCAAGAAGTTCATGTTGTCTTTGTAACATGGGTGGTTATTCTTTTATAATATTTGATGGGAAAAGTCTATAGCTTTAATGCTGAAAACAGGTAAAAGTCTTTGAAAGATGCTGAAAATAGGAGACCTGCTTGAGCTGTAGAACATGGTTTCTGCCTTAATTGTGAATTAGATCATTCTCAAAGGCCACGTATTCCAGGTCTGTCTGTCTGTATAATTCAGTTTCATTGGTATTGTATAACATGCTCTGTCTTAGTAAAAAATAAGTAAAATTCTTCTAGGGGGTGAGATCAGATTTGTCTGAGCTGTGATTGACTGCAACAAAACTAGGCTAAATGTATATAATTCGTGAAGAAAAATGCTGTTATCTTTTCCCTGAATTGCAGAGGCAAGAAAGATAATATAATGGTGGAGAAGTCAGAACAGTTACTAAATATTTGCTGATACAGTTCTCAGTGTCACTGAAGCACTGTTGACAAATACCTGCTCTCTGTTAGTTTCTAGTCATGTCCTTTATACATGGAGAGTTTCACAGTGATGTTTATTCCTTTTCTTAACTAAATAAAAACCATTCAATGGGTTCCCCTTCAAGGGAACTCTTCAATAATTTCAGTAAGTTGTGGAATCTTGACTTCAAGTCTTCAGCATCCAGTCACGAACATTTGCAGAGAGCCTCTGGTGCTGAGTTTGTGTTCTGTAATGCACTCTTTTCTTTTTCCTTCTGAGTTAAGAGGCATACAGATCTGCAGTATAAGTGCAAGGAGGGGGATCTGTGTTCTTTTCCTGAGCTCTATCAGTCTCTTTCTGTGTGAGTCAGAGAGTTTGAGACCAGGAAGGACCATTAGATTGTTCAGTCTGACCTCCTGTCTGCAACAGACCATTACGTTTCACATAGGTACCCCTTTGTTGATTCCGATAACATGTTTGGCTAAAGCGTAGCTCTCGAAAGACACCTAGGAAGACACAAACAAATGCAGTATGCATTACTGCTCTTGGCAGTGTGGTTGCACCCGTTAATCACCCTTTCTAAACAAATACGCCTTCCGTAGCTGAAAGCTTGCCTCAGTCTTTCAGCTCAGTCAGCTGGCACACTATGCTACCTGTCACTGGAAAACTTCCCATTCTTAATTTTTAGCTTCACTTTGCTTTGCTTCATCCATTCATTGACTTTGTCAATTGATGTGTTGGTTCATAGTGTGATCTGTGACTTCTCCATGTCCCCAGCAATATTTTTCTGTGGTCTCTTTATGAGTACATTTCCCAAGTGTTTGTCTTCACTTTACAAATGTGTATTTCCCTGGTTTCCATCCCTTTAGAGTGGATTACTTCTCCTCCCCTTGTATTCACTGTGTCAGCTACTCAGCGAGTAGCACCTTATACCTCCTCTTCAGCCGTGCATAAACACACTACTCTGCCACTCTTGAACTTGGTCCTGTGGTGGCATACCAACACTCTAATTATAATAATATTAAAGACCTGGTATTTGAGACATGATTTTCTAACTGGTACTTGAAAATAATTTTTCATCAAGAAACTGTGACGTGTTACTGATTGAAGTGATTAGAAACAACTCCCTTCAATGGCTGTATTTTCTTTTGAGGAGGGAAGGCAATGGAGGGGTTTATGATGACAGAAAATGTGAATTATCCTGTTTCTTAATGAAGGTTAAAATTCCTAAAAAGACAAACAAACGTTATTGTTGGGAAAGTTATCCCTGAGTTATTTGCCTTGGTTTAACAGTCCGATTGTCTTCCCAGCCTCTTCCACTATCTGCACTCAGTCTAAGGCTCCCTCCACCTTTTGAGGTATAACTGAGTCATTATGTTTTTGAGCTTCATTCATACACACAGAGAAATCTATCAAGCCTCTCATATTGGTATCTTCCCTTCATTCCATGTATTACACATTACTTTTTTAATTTCTTATGGCTATGACTGATTGTAGAAGAATGGCTTTTTGAAATAGTTTCCTTCAACTTCAGAAGATGATCCCTTTTGAGGCACTGTGTGTATTTACTCACTACTGGTGGCCACTGCTCTCTGTCTTTGTTTTGGTTCATTGTTTCTCCCGCATACCAATGGAAAGTGAAAGATGGAAGGTGTGTGGATGGTCTGTTTTGGACATAGACTTGATTAATGAATCTTTAAGTTTATTTTACTATCTTACCATATGTGTTTCAAGTAGGTAAATGCATTAATAGCGATAGTTTTAATAATAATTTAAAATATTTTATTAATAATTAAAATCCCATATTACTGTTACTATAATATACAGCTTTGTTGACTAGTACTTCTGCTAATGATTGGGCACTTACTTTAAGGAAAACACCAGCAAATTATTTCACCAGTTTCTGGGAGCTTAAGGACTAACAGAGTTAACAGCACTGTTGTTTGCTTTCCTTCTCCTAGAATTTGTTTTGGTGACGGTTACTGGCCTGAATGAGTTTTGAGACCAAAATTTACTTCCTGCTGCTCAGAGTTCATGTTGAATCTTGAATCAGCAAAATTCCTGAGTATTTTAAAACTTGATATACGCCCCAAGCTTTGACTTGAATGCATGCTTTTTTTTAGGCAGAAATTTTTGTGCTGAGGCAGTTAGGTTCATGGAGTTTAATAAACCCTATAGGACAGAGGCTTTCTTCTCAGAAGCTATAAGCTGTACAGCATCCAATTTAGCAATCATTTTTTATTTATGCTCTCAATTGTCCAGATAATTGTCATGTCTCTTTTATATTCGCTGTGTCATAATGCAGTATGTAATGTAGTGTGCTTTGATACTATGGTCAAAATGTGCTCAAAAATTATTTAAGCATTCAGGATGACTGAAAATGTTAGTAGAGCCCTTTTGTGCATCTCTTAAAGTATGTGTGTGGGAAGCCCTTCTGTTTTAAAAATACTTGTCCAAATTATGTTCGTGGTAATGAGGGTGTCACCTCAGTAAGTTTTCAGCTGTGAAACTCACCAGAGTTGGGTCACATTAACACCGAAGCAGCTCATCAAGTTCCTAGAAGTGATTTAAATCTCATTAGTGCAGGTACTGTGTGATATTGAAGCTGACAGGTTATTCACTTCAGGAAAGACTAGTCAAGAGGGTTTTTTGGATGGTTGTTTTGGAGGAAGGATAGGAGCATTTTTATGCAGCAGCCTTCGTTAAAGGTCAGAGATTTGACATAAGCCTTTGCTCCTG
Source organism: Nyctibius grandis (assembly GCF_013368605.1). Classification (NCBI taxonomy): domain Eukaryota; kingdom Metazoa; phylum Chordata; class Aves; order Nyctibiiformes; family Nyctibiidae; genus Nyctibius; species Nyctibius grandis. The sequence goes on from NC_090659.1 coordinate 30,315,635, forward strand.
AAGATACTGCTGAAGACAAATATTATTTGGGGGGGAACCTGAAAAAGACCTATTAATATGCCATCAAGCCTCTCATCTCCCCTTAGCCTTTTGGGGCCTCTGTTGAGTTTCAGCATGGTTTTTACCGATCACATCAGCCTCTTCCTATATTGTATTTTGCAGGCAGATACTAGCTCCCTCTGTCAGTGCTCTGAGTACAGATTTGTTTGCTCTGACCGTGCTCCAAATGCACTAAAAACTGGGCATGCTAACACTGTGATAAACTAATAGATCTTACTAGGCTTAGTATCTTGGCTTTAACAGCTTTTTTTTTTTTTCTTAACTGGCTTTTTAGTTTAATAGCTCAGCTACTCAGTAGGGCCATACAAGTTGCATTTGGCTCAGGGCATTGGCAGCTCAAGTTTGCCTGTGCCTGGAGAGCAGGCAGCAGGGGTTTGTATTTGCCTTGGAAAGACTGTGCCGATATACCTTGAGAGAGTGAGCTTCCTTGAGTTCTGCCTGTCAGCACTAAGGAAAAAGTGGATTAACTCAAAGACAGGTCCACTGATTGCAAAGGCCAGTGGGAGTCATTCCTGAAAGTTAGTCCTTGTTGGAGATGAGAACTGGAAATTTCTCCTAATGACAAGTGAGGTAAAAGGAGGAAATGGCCCAAAGAAGACAGAAGAGGGAGAGGTGAGGGTGGGTGAAGAAAAGCTAAAAATATGATGAGAAAGAAGAAGAGGCAGCAGGTGAGAGCGGTGGAGAGGTGGCCTTAGGCGGGGGTTACTTTGCCAGCCACAGGCAGAACGTGCTTCTGGCAAGTTTGCATCCGGGAATGTCATGAGAAGTCTGTGAATTTCAAGCACTTGTGAGGCAGAGGGAAAAGTATCTTATTTCAGATTACTGCAAAGTCCCAGCAGTGTAAAACTATTTTGTGAACATTTCAGGTAATAAGAGTGTCTCAAAAAACTTCTGCTTACAAAATAGCCACCAAATGGAGACTTTCTGTTTAATAACTCATCTTCCTTTAACTGCAGCTGCTCCAGGGGCCAGATATAGAATGATTACATTATAAATATCAGGTAGCCACCAAATGGAGACTTTCTGTTTAATAACTCATCTTCCTTTAACTGCAGCTGCTCCAGGGGCCAGATATAGAATGATTACATTATAAATATCAGGTTTCTAGGGTAGACCAACGGTAAGCTAAAATGTCAGTTTGCCTAGTGCAAACACTTGACATATGTTGAGCTGAATAGGGAGTAAGGAGGTTGGAGACTGTCTATTTGCTCCTGGTCATCTCTCTTTAGAAATTTTTTCTGGGTACACACTTGACAGGGAGTAGATGGCTGGCACTATTTCATCTCCTCTGTTCAGAAAACGTTCACTGACTTAATGTGCGGGGAGCTGAACTGCTAATGCTCTATGTGAACTTGTCTCATGGCTGGACAGTCAGAACGATTCTACTGTGGCTTTAATGAACTAGATCTGAGGCCAATTATGCCCTATAAAAGCTGTAATGGTTAATTAAACTATAGCTCTTCAGTCGGTCAAACCTGAAGGCTACTGACGTACTAGGTGTATATCTGAAAGTGAAGTGAGACTGAAACACACAAGGCTTCTTTCTCTTCATAGATACTTTGCTTTAATATGTCCAGATAAGACGAGCGGCTGAATAAATTCAAGAACATTTCCTTTTTAAGAGACGGGGAGCTTACTTAATGATTCCCAACCTGCCCCTTTCATTCCTGTTTCTAATGCACCATCACTTCCACCCTTCTCACATCAAAGAGGAGATGAAAATGGCACCCTACAGAGATCACGAACACTGCTCTAAAAGTGCTAGCAATAAGAGGTTGATTTTCAGTTTAATATGAAGCCTGCAAGCAGTGACTGCCTGATTTCTGCCCTCCCCCACCATCTCCTCTCTCCGGGGATGCAGGCGGCTGTGACCGCGCTGCAGTCCCGTGTTTACCCGGCATGTTCAGCTCCTGCACCCGCTGCGGTGGCTGTGTGCCAGGGGGAGGGTGGGGGGCTGCAAGACCTCATTTTAGCTGATTGATATTTCAGTGTCTGAGCTATGCTGCTGCCTATGAGGGAGGACACGTGCTAACACCTTGTCTCAGGGGCTTGTGTGGTTCTCTCTGGTCATGACTTCCTCTCAGACAGGTGGCCAGGTGTTGTGGGAGCATCCCATCTGGCTGAAAGGGGCTGGAGGCAAGAAGCACCCTCCTCCAGTGGGGCTCAGACCACCCTCTACTAGGGGAGGGAGGGAGGAGGGGAAGTACTGCCATTGCAGCATGGAAAGGCAGAGGTGTGCTAAAGAAAACACCTGAAGGAGAGAGGGATCCCGCCTGGCATCAGGCACTTCCACCAGGACTATGTTCAGGAGCAAGAGGTGCAACTGGGAGCACCTTCGGAAGCTCCCTCCCTCCCTTCCTCCCCTGGGAACAGCAGCAGGAGCACTGCCGTTGCCTGCCAGCAAACTCTTCTGGAAGGGATGAGTCCAGCCCATAGAGCGGTGTCAGGCCAAATGCCTTTCCCAGAGAAGTTTCCATGTAGTTTCTAAACTCCAGAAAGATCATTCACAGCATTATTTTGTATCTCTCAAAATCTCAGTATTGTGAGAAGAGGGGGAAAATGAGAGAGAAAGAGAGGGAGAGCAGTCGGTGTGGCTGTGAGAATGGCTTTCTGGGGAAACGGGGCTGCGTGCTCACATACGCGCTGCGTCTTCATGGGGAAAATGTTTCAGTAGGTAATTACAAATTAAGCATTTAAAAGGCATATCGTTTAATGCCTCTGTTTTCAAAGAACCAATTTAGAAGCTCATGAGCAGAGATAGGTATTTAACTGTAGGCTGAAAGTTATTATAGGCATGATGAGTACCCCCCCAAAAAACCCAGAATGAAAACAAACATTGAATCTAGTAACAGCTGGTTGTTTTCCAAGCATAATCTTTCAATAGCTGCTTGAGAGAAGAGGAAAAAAGTCCAACCCCAAAACAACAAATCACAGCTATTGCATGTAACATCTACGTTCTACCAGCTAAGGCTGGTAGTTCTTGGTTTTAATTAATATAAATACCCCTCCTCTGCAATAGGGAATAAACGATAATGATTTCTGCACAAGTTAGCATTAGGTTTATTTAGCACATAAGTGATTGCCGCCTTCAAAAAAAACACAATAGAAAGTTACTTGAAAGAGGGTTTTCTTCAAATGAGAAACTGATTTTCATTTTGTATATTTAAGGAAATTGAGATGTTCAGTCAAAATGAATAAATAAATAAAATCTCATAAGAAATGTTGTTTAATAGGCTACTACATGTTTTGATAGCATTATAATTTCTTGGCTTTATTTGTGCTTTTTTTCTCTCCAGCAGTGCTATTAATTTTCAGTCCCTTCTGCTCTATGTGGGCTGTTGTCCAGTGACCTAAAAACTGACAAGTGTTACAGATTTTGGACCATTAATATTTATGCATATTGGAGGGGGCACAAATGGGTTATTATTTGAGGAGCTGAGGTAGTGTCATGCTTCCTTTTTACTTTTTTTATATGTATACATAGAGCATACGTACCTATACTTTATATATATGCGTGTAGCTTGTCTTCTGCAAATAATTACACATGAAGTCTGTATTTAAGAAAACTGTAGTCTAGTGGGTGAGAGTAGGATCTGATGAGAACTGGTGTTGTAAAAACTTGATTTTCTCCATATCTTTCCTGTCTTTGTGAGATGGGGTTGTTCTTTGCTAGCAGCGAGGTGGGGTATCCATTTCCCGTGAACGTTTGTAGTTGCTTGCATAGAAGAGGACTTGTGGCTTCACCAGGAGTTCACTTGGCTGATGCAGTACCCTGTGACCATGGTCAGAATAAATATTTTAAGATACCTGTGACGCTGAGGAGTTTAAGCAGTTTTGGCACCAATAGACAGCTTGTGGCTGAAGAATATAAGCTCATTGGGAGTAGTTAGGGACTTAGCCTCCGATATATGAAACAACTAAGTCAGTCACGTTTATTATTTAAAAATACTCCTCACCCAAACCCTCAACTCAACAATGTAGTCAGTCGCTGTCAGTGAGCATGTGGCCGAGGATGCTACCTCTGAGCCTGTGTGACTGCCACTTGTTGGAGGTCTGTCTTTGGAAGACCTCCAGACCACAGAGCCTGTCCAGTAGGACTTTTTCTAAGTTATGGTTATGATAGGGCCAAAATGCAGACTATAGAGCTTCACTTTGTGTAAGAATTGTTAATATAATTAGAAAAAAGTAAAATATTTATCAAATCATTAATTATGTAGATCCTGCAGATATTACTAATCAGCAGGTGCCAGAATAGCTTTTGTAAAAGAATGGATAAATATTAAAAAGACTCACTTTGCTTTTATATGCAATTAGAAGAGGCTTCATGTGATGAAGTATTGTTGTTTACTTGTGTTCAAACTGTATTATCCTTCCTTTAGCCTAAGTATGCCAAAGATAAGCATTCTACATACCTAATACATGCTTTCATTAATTTGTGATGATTTGCTTATTCATAATTTGTTGCCTTTTTGCAGCTGTATCCAGATGCTTGAACATTAACGAAGAGATTTTTTCCCAATATTTGTTTTATTGCCACATGAGTATCATTTTAAATACCACATTTTTGATTTCCATGTGTCAAAGATGTTTAGAAACAAACCCTTTTTTGCACTAGTAGCCGAGAATGCAAACATCCCGCTATCAATTGTTTAGATGTCCTTTTATCTGAAACCCAACTGTTTGATTAGTCCTATTTAGAAAATGCCAGGAGGCTTCGATGTTGTATGAACACCTCTCTGCTCTTTAATGAACACTTCTGTGTCCTCCAGCAACCCAGAATCAGAACCTTGTTGTCTAAGCTGTAACGGGTAGCTCTGTCAAAGGGGCACATGTCATTTGCTGTGCTCAAGTTGGTTTTAATTTATCGGATGACACCAAGGTCCTCCTCTTCACGAGCATCTGTGATTATAGCACAAGCTTAGAGCTCTCGGCTGAAATGCCTTTTTGGAGTTGTTCACCTGAGTCACAGACAGGAAGGGCACGAGGATATTTAAGAGACCATTTATCATGAAAGATGCAGCCCATGAAACCAGTAGCATCAGTGGCACCTGTGCAGTCACACTGCTAGCAGCAAAGAGGGACATGGTCTGTGGTGAAGGGACCATGCTGCACTATAACTGCACAGCAGGAACACCCAGGGTATGCATATGGTTGCTGTTTCATCTTGGTGTGGGCTTTGTTTCTATGGTCAATAAACCTAGATTTTATTGCCAGTAGCCCATATGCACACAGAAGGCAAAGCTTTGCATTGATGTGTCTGACTCAATATTGAGAGCAGTTAATGAACTTTCCTACGTCAAGGCAAGGGGTGGATGGGCAATTAGGTGTGATGATTAAGTAATTCTGTAACCTTGTTTACCCTTTTAAACAATATGAGGGAAAAAGCTAACATTAAAAAAGTAAAATAGAAATTGGTCTGGTGCATAAAAGAGCTAATTTGAAACTAGGGAAAAAAATGATGCCCCTCTAGCACCCTGTCTGCATTGAGAAAATGGGATCATCAGAGCATTCTGAGAGAGTGACTTAAAGAAGCAACAGCATTTAAAACAATTAATTCATTGGGTACTGGGTAGAACACACACAACTAACATGAACTTACAGAAGTTAGTCAGAAAGATTTGTTCTACTTTTTCTCTTCCTATACCAAAACCACCTGACAATGCTAGCATCTGACAGGTCCATGTTTTGAGTTCTTTTCCACTACAGAAGACATTAAAGTAATTAAAAAATTAGCTGATATTATTTAATTCTATAATGGACAAATAATGACAGGAAAAAACTACATGTGAGTTAATGAATGCAGTATTTATATAAGCCCTGCAGGGCAACACGAAGGAACCATGACAATTAATGAACAGTTTAATACCCAGGAAGTGCAATATGGACTGACTCCATAGAAACCCTGAGACGAGTAGGGATAAATATAACTTTAATTCCTTATTTGGCTAATTCTACAATGCTTCATGAGATTAACCTGTTACTGTGAGTTTGAGTGATTAACCTGTTACATATTGTGATTAACCCTTTAGTTATTTTGTCTGTAAATAATTTTTCACTGCCTGCTTGCTCTAGGCTTGTGGACAGAAAAGCAAACTGTTCCTTCATGCATATCCTGTGACTTGGCACTCCTTGTAATTCTTCCTCTGTCCTCTGGTTCTGAAGCTGCTCTCAGTTTTGGCTCAATTTCCATCCTGATCTTTTATGCCTTTGTCATTCTTCCCTGTGACTCATGCAGCTCTTTGCTCAGATGTGCAGATTGTCTGAGATATTTTATTCTTCTTTGGATTAATTATTTTTAATAGTGCTTTCAGGTTATATTGAGTGAAATTAGATATTAAGTTTCAATCTACTATTAAACTATTTTAATAATATTTTCAATATTAAAGACATTAATTTAAACATTAGTTAATGGCAGACTCTTTCAAGGAGACTTGACTTTTTTATTGTAAAAGCAAGGGTTTTATGTTCCTTATGTTTCCTTTCCTCTGGATATTTCTTTAGAAATTAGACAGTGTTGTGTGGTTTCTCTTTTAAAGTAACAGCTGTATCCAGGATACTTAGCAAGGTATTATGTGCCATCCACAGCATTTTGTTATGTACTGAAGTTCTGTTGTAAAGCTGTCATTTCCATTAGAGTAGATCAGCGTGTTTTAGTCATCAGACACCTATTACAATTATTTTATCACTTTTTTTTTCCAGTAGAGTAATTGCGTTCTCATTGATCTAGATATACAACGGATAGATGGATGTAGGGAAGGGCTGTAAGCAGCAGGCTCCAACTGTGTTAGAGTGATGTATCAGGCAGCTTCCAGCTGGATGTGATAGGAAGATTACAGGGCTCCAACTGTATCTCCGTACAACTTAAAGTGAGCCCTGTAAAACCAATCTGAAGGATTCAGCATTGAATCTTCCAGAACTTGCCATTGCAGCAGATACAGGAAGTACTGAAAGCTGAATCTTGAATTTCAAAGGCATAAAGATTCAGCGCATCGTCACTATACGTACTATAATTATATCTGTAGGTACAGATCTTTGAAACAAAAATAACTAATCACCCAGCAAAGCATCCTAATTCTACTTGCAGATGTGTAAGTTATTTTCCTTAATAATAGTAACAACAGGTGATATTAATAACAATGACATTGCCCAGGAAAGGTTGCAGTGCCACAGAGAGTGGCTGAGCAGAGGAGGACAGCCCTGCCAGGCGCAGCTGGCGACGGCAGTGTGCCCCGGCCTGCGCTGTAGCTGGGGGGAGGTAGGAGGTGTGCTGGGGTCGGAGGGTGGGAGGAAAGGCATCGACCTCGGAGGGCGCGTTAGTTGGAGGGGGACTGTCAGCCCTGTTTTCCATTGTTTGCTCCATGGTGCGATGAAACTTTTTGCAAAGGCATTTACCTGCCTTTTGCACCCACTGGTGTCCCCATCGTACTCTTAGCTCACTGGGAGTCCTCTCCCATGTTGTGAGTAGGGGCACCGGTGGGGCTTTGCTATATGCAGCCTCTGTCAAGAAGTGGTCCCAATCTCAGGTTTTTCTTTAAAAAAACAGTTGGCTAACTAGAAAGTGATGGCAACAACAAAAACAAATGCTATGCAAGTTGTCTGGCCTTTTTTAATATCCTTTATAAAATACTATATTCAGGGGCTACTTTTAATATAAACTGTACCCTCTGCTCATGTGATACATGTGAAAAATTACACTGGAAATGACACCAGTATATAAATTGACTTAATTTTCCTTCAGTACTTCCAGACAAGTTTTAAAAATCACTTATATAGCACAATTTAATGTTTGTAGAGACAAAATTTTGTAATTGGATGCCATTTGTTGAAGATTGATCAAAGGGAAACCAATAAAAGTATCGACTAGTTTATAAGTGTTAGAATGACTTAAAGATTTGGCTTTTCTTCCTGGACAACCTTGTATTTCATCCTGACTTTAGGACCTAGCCTCACTAATGACTTTGGCACAGTCTCATATAATTAATTTTATATGAAATCAGCTGGTCCAGGGCTCAGAATGAACCCACATGTCCACATAATTTGTACAAAAATAGCAGCCTTAGGATAATATTGGTTTTTCTCATTTTTTCATTTCCCCAGATCTGTCCTTTTGTACTCATCGCTTGAGACTGTGCTGTTTACTGAATGACTAACATATACAGATTCCTTGTTTATTTGAGGCTCTGAGAAAGACAAGGCAGCACAATATGTACAACAGAAACACTTGGGTAATGTAGTTAATCTATTTGAAAATGGTTTATTTTTTAGGATAAACAACATTTTTGGTAAATCAGTACTGCAGTATTTTAATGTCAAGAGTTCTGTAAAATCCAGTAAATAGTTAAGAGACCTAGGAGAGCAGATTTCAGCTAGCAGGATCCCATGGGAGTCTGCCCTGGAGGACAGAGGGGCTTAGAGCACAAGGACAGTCCTTTCCAGCTCACAGGAAATCAAGCAAGTGTGGCAGGAAGTGAGCACAGTCAGAGCTCACACACAAAACCAAGTACACCAAAGGGGGTAGCAGGCGTGGGCTGCCCAGGAGGGACACAGAGGCATTGTCCAAGCATGGATGGATGGAGAAGGGGTGTAGGAAAGCCACAACTTAGCCAAAGCTGAAACTGGGTAGGATGTGAAGGCCAAAAGCACAAGCTTTTGTACATACCTTTCAGCAAAAGGAAGGCTAAGAAAAATAATGTGGGCCCACAGCTCAAAGGACCAGGAGGCATAATGACTAGGTTACCTAGGGAGGTAATGTTGATTACTTCAGCTTTTTTTGTGTCTTCCTGTTTTTCCTGAAAATTCTGCCCTCACCTCTCCTCAGTCTCTGAGCCAAGTGGCAGAGTTTGGGGAAGTGAAGAGTTTCCCACAGCTGTGTGGGTAAGGAGAGAACAGCTGAGGTTGCCTACCTTTGACTTCAGTAAGGCCTCTGACTTTGTCTTCCGTAGTACCCTTACAGAGAGATTCGTAAAATATGAGCTGGATTAGTGGATTAAAAGGTGGATGGGAAATTGCTGAGAGGGCTCAGGGGACATCTCATCGCTATCTATATCTGCATGATGGGAAGGTGTAGAGCAGATGGAGGCAGATTCTTCTCGGAGGTATACAGCAAAAGAAAGAGAGGCAACGGACACGAACTGCAATGCAGGAGGTTCACATCGGGATAACAAAGATGCTTTTCACTGTGAGGGTAGTCAAACAGTGGAGCAGAGGCCCAGAGCAGCTGTGGGATCCCCTTCCTTGGCTCTGAGCAACCTACTGTAGTTGATGCTGCTTTGAACACGTTGTCGACCAGATGACCTCCAAGAGTCCCTTCCAACCTGAATCACTGTCATTCTCAGTAATTTCAAGCAGTAGTGAACCTTTACTTCCCTTTTATTTTTGTACATTTTCTGCAAATTTACAGTGGCATAAAATTAACGTAACAGAGTGGAGTATCATTTAAGAACCAGTCCTACAGAATTGGCAAAGATGCTATCTGTGCTGTAAGGCACCAGACCAACCCTGTTTCCTAGAAGGAGTCATGTGTGTAGGTATTACTTGACCTGCATATAAATCTGCCTGAAAAAACAGTATCATTCCCCCTGTGTAAACATATGCAGTTTCTCACTAGGTAATTAGGGCTGGGTTTGTGAAGGTGAAGGAAACACTGAGAAGAGAAGGATGAAGGCTGAGGGCTGCAGCAGTGGTATCACCACCTTTCCTTCCAGCAGCATTCACAGCAGAGGTACCCAAATTCACAACAAAGGCAGTTTACTGAATCTTCTTCTAAACATCTTTTTTAAGTGATATTGAAACCTCAGACTTTACTTCTGTGAAATCTGAGCTAATTTAGTGTGCTTTGAATAAATATCTGATATGGCTGTTGTATCAGATTACTGTAATTGCAAAGAAAGAAGACTTGAAAATGCAGAAAAAATGTACCAGCTTACAATATGTGCACATAATTTTCTTATTCTTGGAATACTTCCCGGAATATAGCAAACGTTATTTCTAAGGTTATGGCTAAATTGAAGGAATATTTTGCTAAGCAACTATTTTGAGAATTCAATTCATCTAAATGAAAAAAAACCCACTAAATAGCAGCTTTTGTTAAGTATCTAAAACTGATTTTCAGACATGTATCTAGGGGATAACTAGGAATTTGGACATTTGAAACAACTAGGGTAACTCAAAAATCCAATAAAGGGTTATTTACTTTTGTGTAAATATGAAAAATTTACTGAGTGATAAAGGACTCGTAACCTGGTTTTGCTGCATTTTGTGAGTAAACTTCCGCAAAGCTGGTTGGAACTGAGCAGTCTTTAAAAATCAGCCCGGAAATGTAAAAGCTTATGACTTTTTTGCTCTGTTACTTTTTCTCCCAGCCTTCAGTCAAGTACTTTTATAAATGTTTTGAGAAAGATGTTACACTGTCTGGGGAGCAAGCAATAAAAAAGCTAACTAAAAGCAAAATGTTTAAGATAAAAGTCGATTTAGTGCAGATGCTTTAAAAGTGATATGTAAAATGAATGGGCTAACAATAAATATTTGAAAAGTACAGTTTGCAACAAAAACCCAGCAGTACCCATACTGAGCTCTCTAGGAAGAAATTTAATTATAGGGATTTATTTGTGCACGACTGACTGTTGGATATTCTTTTATGGTATGTTAAATTTATATGCTGTGGGTACTGTATTTGTTTCACTGTAATTTCTGTCTAATTCCTGAACACAGGAGAATTAGTTTCAGTGGAACAGTAAGAATGAAGTATTAGTTTAAAGTTTCATTGAGTTATCATAGGAGACTTAATTTGGCTCACATTCCTGTATCTAAGGTCCTGCTTCTGGCTTTATTTATCCTTTTAGTTAGTTCCACTAGGACTGAATACTATATAGCCTTTTCCTGTTAGTAATCACTGCAGTGCTGATGTCCCGCATCCTGAGTACAGTTCTTGGGAACATCCCTTCTAGGTTGAGTGGAAATTTTCATATATGTAGTTATTTATGTGGGGAAGTATTCAAACTTGAAGCCCAAGTATTTTCCAGGGAAATAATTCCCTATCATCGCTTGTAACTATTTAAGGTCCTTTAATTATGTTGAGATAAATTGAGTGAAAGAAAATAATTTGCTTTCAATCATAAAATCTGGCTGGTCTAGTAAGCATTAAGTTAGTGAGTTTATTAGGTTGAAGACATAGGTTTCTACTTGTGTTTATGGTCCTAAAAAGTTCAGATTATGAAGAAATGCCCTCAGCAGTCTGTCATTCAGTAATTCTATACTGTCTCTGGCAGAATTCCAGAAAAATTTATAGAGTACTTTTAGACAAATATGAGAGTAAACTAAAGCTGTCATATTAGTTCATGTTAGTACTGAGTAAACTAATTCAGACTCAATAAGGATCTGTACTACATCCATTCTGAATTCGGGCCAATTCCTTATTTTTAGAACTGAAATTGAATTAAAATCTTGAGGTCTTGGAACATTTTTCACTTCTGGCAGACCTGCAATTCTTAAGTGGCCAAGTACCACATAAGACTATGCTTGCAGTATTTTTCACCATGGAAATACTAAGGATTTGTAAAGGAAAGGTGGTGATAGTGTCTGTTTTTTTGGTTTGTTTTGGGGGGTTTTCTGCATGTTTTGGTTTTGGGTGGTTTTGGGGTTGTTTTTTGGTTTTGGGTTGGTTTTTTTTTTTTGAAAGTTGTTTTTCATCTTGGCATTGAGAGTTAAAACATCAGGTAGAACTTAGCCAACATTCTGGATTACTGCACACATACGGTACTGCCTCTGTGGTTTGTCCAAGATCAGATCATTTTGTACCTGTAAGATTATTTTGTGTAAATGTAAAAAGTGTTTATCTCTCCTATTTGGAGTACACAAATGGGTTGTTTGAAACTATTTCTGTGCAGAACAGATTCTACAAACCAGGGTAGTCATAGGTCATCAAGACAAGGAGTTATAGCGTATGTTTTCCTCTACAAGTTGTACCTGAGAACCTCTCATAAGCTTTCAAAACACTGGCCTTGAGTGACAGTTATAATTGCCTATGGCAAGCATGCTTAAAATAGCAGATAATTTCCATACATTTTGAGCTGAAATAGGATTTGAGAGATTAATATTTGAGTTTGTGAGTGATTATTTGGCAGTTATGCATAGCATACCTGCCCTATGTGTTTCAGCATAGAAACATGAGGTCAGTTCAGACCTCAGGTAATGGACGTGGTTCTGTTTGGTTTGATATTTTGAATGTGCCTGTAGCTGGTTTGGACCCCACAGCCACCCCCTCCCTGGCTGAGCAAGCCCTGCTCCTACAGCATGTCCTTGTGGGGCCACTGCTCCTGCCTTGACTATCCTGGGGCTCCCCTGGACTTGTTTGTTCGTGTCTCTCTTCTTCTGGAGTCCCCAAACACTGGTCTAATGAGTGCTGAGTAAAGGGAGAAGATGGAGGGCTCAGTAGGATGTTTCTTACATAGCTCCATCCACCTTGCTTGAAAGTGGCTATGCAATGCCAAAAACAAACCAGTATTTTACAGAGTCTTCTCATAATAAAATGATTCGGTGTGTAAAAACACAGGAAGGAAACAAGGCATTTGATCCCTGTAAACTGAGCCAGCCAGAAGGCATAATGAGAGGATCAGCACACTCCCCTTCTTCATTGCTTTGCCCTTGGGCCGGGGGGTGGACCAGTGCTGGGCCCTTATAGCCACTGTGCCGGTACAGGCAAGCAAAAGGACAGGATTATACCGGTGGAGCAGGGCAGTGCAGGAGGAAGGACTTTCCAGGTGGCCCCTTGCTATATGCACCCGTGCGTCAGGGCTGTCCCATGCAGTACAATATTTTGCAAAAGGAAAAATGCCGTGAGCAGCCTTCATGGTTTCAGCAGTCATTTTCTGCAATTTCCAAATTTCAGGCAGACTTGTTTTCTATTCTTTCTCTCCTTTTAGAGATTCAGGATGTACTTTTAAACTGAATCATCAACAACCACGCTGCAGAACATGGTGCAGGGCTGAATGAAGACTTACAGTCTCTAATGTCCAATACAGCCTTTGCCTTAACAGAGCCACTGCTGTCTGGTTTTCCAATTAGAGTGGCCCCGTCTGTTCTGACATCTCAGCAGGGAAAAACAGATTGATTCATCAGTAGTAGTTGATTTCTGAGCCTGTAAATCTAGCAAGTCTGAGGAAATGGTTTTATTAAAAAATAATGGCATATCATGCCCATCCTTCAGAGCGCACAGTTATTTTACCTTCAACCTTCTCAACAGTTAAAGGAGCTTGCTTTCTTTCAGTTTTCGTAGGGTAATGACCAAGAGACTCACTTTTGTCGGATTGAAATAACAACTTCATTTAGCATTTTCTATTCAGTAATAAATGGATTCGGGAAGAAGAGACTACAACACGCAAATTATTCCAATGCAAGTGTATGGATTTGGAAGTCCTATATTTCAGTGATCGGATGATGAAGAAAAAGCACTCCAAAAACTCTTGATTTTTGAGGTTCTGTTTCTATTTATAAATGCTGTTAGGATGGCACAGCCTAGGCAGAAAGACAAATTCAAATCACACTTTTTATGTAATAGTGCTCATTTATCTAAGGATCTGAAATGTCCCATTCATCAGTTCTGTTGTCTCGCAGCTTGATGAGCACTTAAAGCTAAGATATGTGGCTATCTTAATCTACTCTGAGATATAGCGTTTTTGAATACCTAAATTAGAACCTGCACTAAGGCAACCACATAATTTCTTACACTGGCACAAGGCAGCCCTGTTAAGGCTGGGATTTTTTTCTGCCTCTTGTTAAGCTAATTAATTTTTGAAAGTCTACATGTTTCTGGTTTTTATTGTTTTTTTCCCTTCCTATGCAGTGTGAAGGGAAAAAAAAAAAACTATCCCAGAAGATTCTACCCGCTGAATTGGACATTATAATCAATTTTGTGTTTAGCAAGTGTTGCAAATGGATGAGACAGGGATATTAATGGTAAGATAGTTGTGGAAATGAACAAATCACAAGTGCAATCAATCTCACTTGTGTCTTCAGGGAGGGGTGTACCGCAGGGTTTAGCATGAACATGACAGCTTGACAACTCAAGGTTATTTCACTTTGAGAAGTAAAGCCATGGGCAGAGTGTGGTGGCAAGATTGTAGCACGGAAGGGTAACTGGGGTGGGCTGGGCCCTGGGTGGGGGTCGGTGTCTGGGTGCTGCAGGGCCTCGTAGCCAAGGAGCCCCAGCCTCGTGAGGGAGCCCCCCCGGGGATGCTCCTCCTGAGATCCAACCTGAGCCTCCCATATGTCTGTTTATGCCCCCTGTCCCTCACCCTCCCACCGTGCACCAGTGGTTCAACATACTTGACTTTGACCTTAAGGACAGGAAGAGTAAACATGTGGGAATACTTGAGAGGAAAGGTGGAAACAGGCTTCTTGCTAATAAGAAGTAAAAAAACCCCTTACTTAATAGTCTTTGATAAAAGTAGTTACAGCTTGTGCTACAGTTGTCATTTTATTCTTGGTGGTTATGGCTGTGTTAGGATGTATTTGTTTTCATCAAAGATGGTGAGACCCAACAGATATAGGAGGAAGATTAAATAACAACAAAAAGCAAGCAAACAAAAGCCTTGTCTTTAAAGTACGTTTTTACATATGAAACAACACTTTTGTTGAGAGAAAAAAGCCTCCAGTTCTCTGCTACTACTTGAAAACCTTTATCAGTGCTTTTTGTTTATAAGTGCTATGGAGTTTAAGCACCTGTTAAAGCTGATGCAAATAAGATTTACTGGCAAAGTGAAGCTGGGAGAAAGCTGACACCTCTCCCGGGGTCCCCAGGAGATGCAGCTCAGGGACAGGAGAGTCAAACTATTCTCCTTGAGGTCCTGCTACCTGTGCCAGCTGGGAGGACCCAGCTGACCTGTAGCTCTCCCTGGCATCTGGGGCAAACGTGGTTGGTGGCAGTCAGGGACAAAGGCGATGATGATTTGGGGAGGATTTAGGTGTCGCTTAAAATGCTGAGCTGTGCAGACGTACAGAATAGCAGCCTGTTGTGAAACCAAATAACTTTAGTTGGCCAAGGAAGTTATTGCTGCAAGGGTTTCGCATCCAACAGATCTGATTGAAGTTGTTTGGGTCCTGGTCTCAGATAGTTTTTTGACCTGGATTAAAGCTTCCTGAAGTTCAGGCCCTGTGTAAATCAGAAGGAGAATTTAGTCTGCTTCTTGTTACAGTTTTACAGATGACAAGCTGTAGGTCTAGGCACGACACTCCCACTTTGCATGGTTGTGAGTTGTTGGGTTTTTTTTTAAATCATCTCTACAGTTTATAGATTTATTTCAAGAAGCAGTAGTAGCTTCCACTAATCTTTTATAGAAAAATAGGACAAAACCTGGTTGCCTGTCTTTAAACCGACAAAAATTTAAGTCCATCATAAACATGAGCATAACTTGAACTCTAAAATTTTAAGAGCACCAAGACAACCGTTTGCAAAGCATTAGCTGCATCTGCAAGCAATTAATTAATTTAAATTGAACAATGAACCACTTCTTGTAGCTGTACCTGGTTTGTGACAAATTGATTAAGTCAGTTGTATTAATGAGGTCAGCCTGTTGTGGGATAGTTCTAATTCTAGAACTAGTGAGGTCTGAAGTTGTTGAATTAGGAGCCGCCACCTTCTGCTTGGAGGTTGTAAAAGCCTCATTGAGGCACTTGGTAATTTGAAGAGCTGCAAGATTTTAGCACAACACTTCAGCCTTTGACAGCATGGCACAATGGGCACCCGTGAAGTGAGTGAAATGCAGCAATAAGACAATTTTGGTTTCTGGCAATAGAGAGAGGATTGAACTGCTTGCTGTTATTGGAGAAAGTTGTGGTATTTTGTGGCAATTTTTGTTTTATCAACCTGTTCTTTTCTGAAGTTCCTGTTACAATAAACACGTGACCAGTCGACATGCAAAAGGGAAGGGGGGAAAAAAGGGAAGGGGGAAAAAAGCTCTCAATTTATAAGAAGTTGTAAAATAGTGCAAATTAATAATATATTGTTTTGTTTACCTTAACATTTAAAGATCTTTTTTCAAATGAACACAAAATCTAAAGGAAACTGGTCAGGTTATAGAATTATTACTTTTGACTCCTCCAGAGAGGAGACAAAGCTGGAAAATGTGTTTGCTGCTCGTTTGCTAGTGGCTAAGAAGGAAGAATTACGTTCCTGAATAACCTTCTGAATTTCCTTTTGCTCCTTTCACATGACCCAAATGAAATTTGAGGGTTACATGTCCCCAGGCTTTAGGAAAAGGAACTACTAATTTTGGTAGTAATAAAACTTTTTTGACCTGTACATTATATACAGTCTGAGAAAAGGCAAACTATATGGATATGTGTCTTCTATGCCTATCTGCCTATTTTAATAAATAATCTGTTGATCTATCTACAGCCTCTTCCTAAAAGTTAAGCCTTGAATAATTGCATTAGTCTGTTCCAAACCTCTGTTACACTTGGGGGCTGTTTATTTGCAATTTTGTGGCCAAAAGAACCCAATAACAAACACACCAAACACCAAACTTCTCTGTTCATGGTTTTACCTGAAACTGGTGTTGATAGCCATATATGATCCTCTGATTGAAGGGATGTGTACATTCTTGTAATTAAGATAGTCTGGAGATTTACAGGTTTTGCAGTGTGCATATAGAAATTTTGTGTGGGAAAAATGGACAAGAAGGTACTTGAATAAAGATATACAACTGTATTCTGTATACATGGATGTAATTTGTATATATCTAAGCATAGGACAATTTCATTTCACTTTTATTAAAAAATATGTTTAAATAACTTGACTGTAAATAAATGCATCTTTAATGCCCATGCCAGTACTTCTTTGGCCTGAATCAGTTGACTTAACACAGCATCAACCCCATGATATATGTGTAGAGCTGCTCGTTTGTTTTTTTTTTTTTTTTAAAAAAAAAAAGACTGAAGTCCTAATCCTTGGCTATGATCTTTTTTGTGTTATGAATAAAAGATGGGAAATAATGTGAACATTGCTTTCACATCCATAGGTTCTGCCGTAGTGGCTAAACTGAAACATTTTGCTTTAAAACACAGAATCTGAAGCTGCTGTACCAGGGGAAACTTTACAAAGCAGGGACGATGGAGCTGACATTTGAAGAACTGGGCCGTTGTGTCACAAGTTAGGCCAATAGATGTCAATCTAAATCCTATGGAGAAAAGCAAACTAATGAGTCAGAGAAACGTACTGGTGCTGTGTGTTTGCCCTCCAGACCTGAAACATTTGTTGGTTTCAAGGAAAGAATAACTTCAAGAAACTTGACTTGGAATTTAATTTTAACTGTTTTCAAAGATTGTGGTGTTTTAAAAGAAGACACTGCTTTTCAGTCTTTGAGAAATATGTTGCAATTATTGTCATGCCCGTAAGCAGCTCTCTTCCCTCAGCCCCAGGAAAGCCCAAAGAGTGCATGAAAAGAGCTAATTACAGGGAACTGTTTTGTACAGTCTGACCTAATAAATGACTCCTGTCAGACTAGCTGGAGATACCTTTTGAGAAGGCACAATCATGCAGTTTCTCTAATGATATTCTCTGTCTCTTATACAAAACAGCAATAAATAAGAGGAGGGATAGGGGATGGGTGCACAAGACATATTCCCTCCCATCTGCCTACATCTGGGGCAGGGAGGCAGTGGTGAGGAAAGGGGACAGAACTGGCAGCCCTGGAGCCCAAATGCTCACACTGGCTCCTGAGTCATTGCCATCATTGCCTTTCCCTGGCCGTTACATCCTCCTAATCTGAATTAGGTTGTCAGCTGGAAGCCCTGGCCATGTGTCCTCATCAAATGCATATGGGCTTGCCTGGAAATCGGCCACCCTCCACAGACAAGATTAAACTTAGGGGGAAAATACCGCTAAACCAAAATGAGCGTAGTGCTGCTGATGTTCGTTATTGTATCCAGTGTATGAGCTGGAGAAAGAGTTATATTCAAAACTTGTTATTTTAGGTAAAGGTTTTTGAGTTTGGTTTTGTTTTGTGCTACCCTAAAAGCTAGGTAATTACCTGCTGAATCACCCGTGGCTTTTTCCTTATGGGATGGAATAAATATTTTATGATTCTGAAGGTTTTTTTCCTTGTTTTTATAAAGAAAACACTAACTGTAGGTACAATTTCTGACCTGGCAGCATTCTGTCTTGCTAAATCTCAGGGTGCCACAAAGCTGGGAACATATACTTGAGGACTGCCACTATAGGTTTATGCCATTTCTAAGGCATCCTCCTCTGAGATGCCCAGAGAAGGAAAGGGTGTTGGCAAGACAGACATGCAGTGCACTCCAGCTTTGTCAGCTGGATGTTCCAGGTTGGTTGCATTGATTTAGGTTGGTGCTAAGTGGCTTTTACTAGGACTGGAGAAGACAGCAGACTTCAGGCAGTTCCACTAGGATTCTAGGTTCACTTTGCTTCCATAAAAATAAACAATGATCCAAAATAAATGCTCGCAATTGTGCAGATACCAAAGTGCCAGCTTGTTTTCTCAGTCATCATGGGAATGATGACTCATCCCCTCAGCCTGGGAATTTTATTATATCTTAATGTAATGGGAAGGTCTGTCTCAACATCAGCATGCCTAAAATACATGCCATTTAACTGGTCAGAAGCAATCAATGGTTTTTAAATCAGAAAAAGTCTTTACAAAGTAGGAGATGTAAATTTATATGATTTACAGAGGCATTGAAAGCCTATGGCATTTCCAGGTGTTTTTGAATGTGCTCTGAATGTGGACTTGTGCTTTTCTGACAGATTAGTCTGGATTGTTATAATACCTAACAGGTGTTTTCAGAGAACATTTTTAAGAAAAGGCTATGTTTCTGGTAAAACCCTAGCAATATGTGAACTTTTCTTAATCAAAGGGTGTAAGCATAGGTAACAGCAGGGAAAAAGCAATGCTGAAAGAGAAGTTCTGAGGTGCTCTGATGAGGTTGTTGGTAGGGCTTTGATGATGCTAGCGTTTTCAGAGCAGTGTTAGAAATGCTAGCAACCTGGAGTCAAGTCTGGAGTCAAGAAAAAAAAAAACATTTTTTTAAAGATGGTGTGCAAATATAAGTATTTTGAGTAAATGTATAAGATCTGTTATTGAAAATAGAAATCTGTGTATACAAACAGCTTTGGCTCTGGTGTTCTCCACTTTTGACTTGATTTTCTTTGGTGTCTTGATTCTGCAGATCTAGTTTTGAGTGCACCTTATTCTCAGGTGACTGGTAGAAAACGCTATGATCTACTTAAGAACTTGAAGACTTCAGCCTGCTTATATCTGTGAAATAAATGACATCGTGTAAAACATGATCACAGATCTTATAGAATTAGATGACAGGATGACAGTATGTTACTCACAGTTCAGATGACTGCAATAGAGAATGTAATGAGCCATAATGCTATTATTTTTCATGTTAGAATTTTAATATTGTGTTTTCTACAGCTCTTAAAATATCATGCATTAAACATGTTTCTGAAACGACAGTGAGTTATGTATTCATAGTGTCATTAGAGGAAAACAGTCTGACAACTACATGGAATGATGAAAATCCGTCCTACCGCCCCTCTCTATTCTCTCTCATTGAAGTTGTTAAAAGGAAACATAGCAGCCTAGAAGGACCTTGCATTTAAAGGTATTGAGGTCATACCTCAGAGGTAATAGCTTGATGCCTCGTGCTGCCGGCTGGGTTACAGACATAGTCCATAGTGTCTGGACTTCAGTGTATGAGAAGATAGGTGGCTCTGTTCAGCTACTACCCCTGCCTTAAGGGGAAATGATAGCAGGGAGATGCTTTTTTGTGTGTGACTTTGAGTACTTTGTGGGAGCCCAGGTAGAAAAGTGCAATAATGTTTGCCTTCTTGGAGAAGACTAAAAATAGGATTTTTGGAATCCTGGAACCAATTTTTCTGGGGGAAGGGAGAGTATTTTTGAGCCAGTAATGCTCTTGACTGCATATCTTTATCACAGATATCTCGAAGCTGTTATGCTAGAGAGCAAAGTGAAAATAGTGTCAACAAAAAAATAAAATGAGAAATTACTCTTCCATCAACCCATCCCCTGAAGTCATAGATGGTGTTGATTTTGTCTTATCTTAGCAGCATATACTAGGGAGGTAAATTGCAATAACAACAGGAGACAGCATATCTGATGCGATTGAGAAGCACAGTTTAAAAAAACTACTGTATCGCATGTATTTGGATTAAGTTTTTGAAGACTCTGAGTGGTGAGGTGACCTTTTAGTTGATTAATCCCAAACTGGAGATTATTTTTTGTGAAAGAGAAGCAGCAGACTCAAAAAAAAATGAAAAAAATTGCCAGTCAGTCAGAAAGCAGTGGTTTTCTAGGAGCTGGTCTTATTGGAACCAGAAAAAGGAAAAATAAAACAAAACAAAATGGCTGAGAAACCCCACTTTAGTGCTCTTTGTAGAGCCAGGTGCAGCCCCAATGGCAAAAGATGATGGCTGGGCTGCATGTTGGCACTTCACCTGCCATGGTACCTTGCTGTAGTGAGGGAGAAGCTCCTGCTTCCCAGCTGCTGCACCTCAGCACAACTTCTCCTTGAGGTCCCCCCTCTGGCACCTGGGGCTGGGGCACTGCCTGCCCAGGGGAAGGGGTGGGAGGCCACCTCTAACAAGGGCCCAACTTCTCACCTTGCAGCGATTTGACAGGGCTGCACCTGGTTATTAACACGGCATCACAGTAGAACAGTTTGTTCCCTGTGTCTGTTAAGAGGCTTTTCCTGTTTTACAGTGTCAAAATCCTGCATAATTTCTGCCTTATTTTCAGGAGGCATAATCAGACTTTTTACTCGTCTCCATCCCTGAAGACAGTTCTCTGCTGGTGTTCTCTTAAAATAAACCAGTCCTTTAATGAAACCTCCTGTAATGAACTGCACTGTCACTGTAATTTTGTTTATGAAAAAATATGAAAGACATCAAGGGAACTACAGTATATGTGTAATGTTATTATAAGAGGGCCTTCTGCCAACACTGGAAACCACAGTTCAGCTCTTTGAGAAGATGGAATATGTTTGCGTGCAATGGAATTACAGCTCAGTTTATGTTTCTTGGAAACTTAGTACTTACATTTATTTTATGACATCTCAGATCTCCTTAAATGTAAATTGAAACAGATCTGTGAGGCTGAGATAATGGAAGATGCTTTCTCTACATCATGTTATTTTAGTTTGGGTTTCTTTATTGTCTTTTGGTTATTAGGATTGTATTAACTGTTCGTGCTTGTTTTATTTTACAGGCCGAGCATTAACTTGATTCTAAAAAAGGGGATCTTAACAAGAAATACTTAGATTAGCAGAATTATATTGTGATCTTATAAAGTTCATAAGAGTATTCTGGTGTATATCAATGATAATAAAGCTGAGTAGTACTTACACTGAGCTACTGTGGAACTGAGAATAAAACAAAACAAAAACGAGGGATAAAAATGAAAAGAATGGCTTGCCTGAGGAAAAACCATATATAGTTTATAGCCTTGTTCTGCTGCCTGCTCTGGGGTAAAACTTGTGTTTGATTTCTGTAAACATTTTCCTTAGTAATGATTAGGGGATTAGGCTCTGATTTTAATGGTACCTTGAAAAAGTTTCAGTGAGTCATAGATGAAAAGATACCTTGCCATCATTTTAACTAAATGTCTGGGATGAGATCTGTATAAATAATTTACTCAAATTTATATACTGGCTGTATCACACAATAAAAAAAATATGAAAAAAAGGTCAGTTTTTTAGATCTGACTTTTTTCCTGCAGAAGTCAGGAATTCGCATCCTTTGAAAAGCTCCTTATGGAAAAGTTTTCCAATGATATAATTCATGTAGCTTTGAAGTGTCATTTGGAAATTAAACGTGAAGGTGCTTTATTTAGAAAACATCAAAACAATCTCTTTTTGGGGAAAAAAAAAGGTAGCTTCTGTGTTTGGGGGCATGAATCACTAAATTCAATGAAGTTCATGCATATTGACAAACTAGATTAGTATGTGGGCTGTTTTGCTTTGTTTTATGTTGTGTCTTTGAAGTTGCCACCATGTCCCAGGGTCCCTGTGACTGAGCAGTTTTGATTCAGCTGCCACTAATCATACCTGAGCAGGAAGCAGAAGGCACTTCTCTCTGTCTGCCTTTTTTCTCCAGCGTGATGTATGCCAGAGACAGATCATGTCTGCTGAGGGCTGTGATCCGAGTCTATTAAAATCACTGGAAGTCTTTACATTGATTTCAGTGCATTTGAGTTAGTACTTTAAGGAAGGATTAATACTGCTGCCTGTGCTCCTTCTCTCCTAGCCTTTGAGAACAGGGAGAAAAACTGAGATAGGCTTTGGGGAAGGAGCTGAGTGAAAAGTACTCTTTGTTTTTCTGTGGTTGGGAGGTTGTAGGAATAAGGTAGAAAAAAAATCAGTGAGTTCTTGTATTTTCTTCCATAGTTTCAGTGCCATACTCTTGAGGGAATGGCCCTGGACGCAGATGATAACCTTAGCTCTCCCTGCCACTGCCATGCAGTCATGTGTAATCTGTCCATAACCCAGAACGGACTGCCCTTCCCAGCATCAAGGTGCACCAGCCCTGAGGGTGAGACAGTAAATTGCAAGATGAAGGGCAAAAGGATGTATACAGTGTTTTCAGAACTTCTTACTAAAAGCAGCATAGCCTATGAGCAGCCAAAAGGAGGGAAGACCACAAGGCACAGGTCCTCCCAAAAATGTCTAGGGGGAGGACAGCTGGGACTGCTGTTGGGCAATGTTTAAACAGGGGGGCAGAGACCCTAATTTGGTACAGGGTCAGAGCTGGTGTAACCTCAACGTAAATCTTGCGCTGGACCCTGTGAGTCCTGGCAGTCACCCAGCTAACACCTCTAAAACGCAGTAGGATGAAACTCTTCTACAGTGCATCTTTATAGAAGCAGTGGCTGAGAAGACAGGGAAACTACTCGCTGGAGTACTGATTATTCACATGAATAAAAGGTTACTAAATCAAGGCCATAATTGTCATGCAAGTGGTTTACAATATGGACAATATTTTCCTCCTTGTTTTGGACACAGTATTTTTAGTAGTTTTTGGCAGAAACTTCCTTTTAGGAGCCAACACCAAGGCTCACTGAAGAGCTGAATAACCATCGCCTGTTTATATGTGAAGGCACCTCTGCTCATTTCCTCCACGTGCAGACATGCTTTGTGGTTTCCATACGCATCTGGTATTTGCATCAGTGGGTTTCTTTTTCATTGTCAAATATTAACCCTTTTTATGTAGGAAAACAAACAAAATTTTTATAAAGAACCATTAAAGGTGCCAAGTGGAGAATGGACCAGAAGGTTGTATGTGATGCTTTGTTCTTGCTGATTAGTATTTAACAAGAACTGAATTCATACAGTTAAATGAGATCCAAACCATGTTTTATTGTGCACATAATCATATGTCAAAGGAAATTTGTTAATTTTTTCACTATTAAAACATTTGAAGTGTATGGAACTGCTAACTTTTTAGCATAGAGAGTCATAGAAGTAGTATTTTGAAATGTGGTGTCAGATATACATTTCTGTAGATGTCGTACCTGGTATGATGCTAAAACAAGCAATTCAAAATTGTTAACAAGGAAGCTACTAATATTAAAGCTAAAAATCACCAAACATGGCTTTTTAGTAATAAAAACACCAAGGAGAAAATTAAAATGAAATACAAGCACAATAAACTGGCACATTGTACTGTTAGTTTATTAATTTTGATCTCTGTAGCATATGGTAGTTTCAGGCAGCTAGGGGCTATGGCCACCTGTTAATACTCCAGAGTACAAAAGAAGAAAGGATTCAGTTGTTCGCTGATGAAAAACACAGTGACTTCCATATTCTGATTAAAATCAATTTTTCTTTTTTAATACCTAGTGTGTATTTTTTGTTCAAGTATAAGTAGCTTTGAAAATTAAAACCATGCTGCAGATTTTATGGTGGTTTGTTTAGAGGAAATCCAAGTTGTTTTTCCCAAAACCCCCATCAAGGCTTTAGAGAATTTACATTGAAAAACTAGCTAGCAGCAACGCTTTCCTATTGAAGGAAAATGTACCAGGACTTTTTTGCTGCATTTTAATAAAAAATAATTTAGTAAAAAAAATAGTTTTTTGCAATAAGGCTCCTAATAGAACACACCAAAGTAGCGCTGTGTATAACCGTACTGTTACTTTATGAGAAATGGTTCAGAGGTTCCAGGAAACGTTTCTGGTGCTCATCCAGAGAAAGGTGCCAAGCCATTTTTCCCCAGATGTCTTGTGGGTGGCTGGCGGGGAGGCAGTGCCTGGCCCACTGCAGGTGGGTCCCCGCCAGTGGCACGGACTGGCTGGCACCACTCAGTGATGGAAACGAAGAGCTGCTTCTCTGCAGCTGGGAGCGAAGTGCCGCCTTGCAGTGGCAGCTGCGCCTCCCCACATGCTTCCTTGAAGGAGATGGACCAGGTTTATATCAGGTGGAGTACCTAAGGTGTAATGGTATAGTAAAGCTGTGGCTGTTGTGTATCATCCACAGGATAGGAAGGAATTTCCCACTCACTGTATTTCCTGTCTTGTTGTGTCTTGGTGAAAATTTGAAAGACACATGGATCCACTGGAGCCAGTAGGTGTTTATCTGCCTTTCATTCTCCACTTTGAAAAGAAGCATTTGTTGGAAAATGCATCTGTTTGGAACCAGTTGTAGCCACAGATAGTTTGTTGTTGCAACTCCGTGTGTGGAAAGCCTAGGAGTCTGGAAGGATTGCTTTTTAGACCAATATCCCAAGCTCAGGTGCAGAAGGAGCCGTGGCAGTGCTGTAGGATGGGGTGCAGGGAGGGTGGGTGGGAGTGGGGCTGTTCTCGCTGGCATGCAGCTGGACAGGCAGCCGAAGTGGGCAGCTTTGCGCACCTCACTTGGTAGAGGTGGCCCGGGGGTGCAGGGCCTTGGCCAATAGCTCAGGACTGCCAGGTTTATTGGTAACAGGTGGCACTTTAAAAGTGTGCTGCCTGTTTTGAGTTAATTAAAACTTTGCAGCTGGAGCTCTTTCAGCCCAGAGCTTGAAGTTTGTTTATTTGTGGGGACCACAGGGCTGGCACTCATACTAGACCTGAGTGTGAATCAGAAGTGTTCTCCTGTAATCATTGTACTTTTAAAACAGACTATATAGCCTTATCTTTTATGGTGGCAGATGTGAAACATAGTTTAATTTTGTGCGCTGAATTATTTAGGTCACTGTGGACATGTCTGTGTATTATTCATCTGAAGTTGACACCCTCCTTTCTCTTCCCTCTCCCTTTTTTGAATTTTTTTTTTGAAAGTAGGCTTTCTTGTGAATTATTTCCCGAACTAGGGAGGTTTAGGGCACATTACTTTTCATTTTTATTCATCTTCCACCAATAAAAGCAAACAATTAGTATTCCTTACAGTATGGTCTCTTGTCCACCGTAAATTAAATGACAACCATCAGCTCATTTTGCACAGGCAACTGAACAGCCGTCCTGCATTATTATATTAGCAGAAACAGTATTTTCATGATACATTTGAGCATAAATAGTTAGATATTGCTCAATATGCACAGCTGGTTGATTGGAAAAGATTTTTACTTGTGCTTACAGAAATCTGAACTTTGACCAGTGCTAACTGTGATAACTGAAATCTTACTGAAATTATGTGGCATCTTCATAGAGTGCTAGTGTTAAAGCTTCAGCTAAGTGTTGAATTTTGGCATGGACTGATCACAACAGATAATTAAAGTGATGGTAACGTATTGATGGAAAGTGATGCTGCAGAGGTTTTAGAGACAGGTGCCCCCCAGACCACAGCAGCAGAGCCAGGGTGGGCTACCCGTCCATGTGCCTGTCCCCTCAAACAAAAGGGCTTGTCCCCTAGACTGAGCCCATCAGCACGGAATAAGTTTTCTTTCCTCTGACCTGTTCTATACTTGGATGGGAAAGGTGTGGTTTCCATTTAAAAACAGGAAGGCATTTATACCTCTCACTTCTTGTTATATAATCTCATAAGTGCTCTGCCTACAGTCTCAATTTGTAAAAGAGAATATGCCCGAGTGTGTTCGTGCTTTTGTAAAAAATGTTTCAATTTCCAGATAGGGGAAATCTGTTCTGAGACACCTTACACTGTTTCCTTAATGAGTTCGGAACTAGAAAAAGGCTGCAAATGTTATATACAATGTGTAAATATATAACATAAAAATTGGAATTACCAAAGACTGCAGAGACACTGCTTCCCAAGCCAGACCAGGTTTTTTTTGTAGCACAGCGCTGCTTGTTTGACAGTTATCAGTGGAAAATCTTTCACAAAAGCAACCTCTGTGGGCAGTAGGCGCTATCATGACATGTGGAGATGCTCAACATGTGCCCAACCTGAGCTAAAAGGAGGATGTCCTGGAGTGTGCCGGGCTAGGGGCTGCACCAAGGCTGTGCTGGAGTGCTCTCCAGCCTCCTGGTTACCAGGACCCTCTAAGCTGGAAGTACTGTGTTGTGCCTTAAATGACATCTTTGCTTTGCTTTCTCAGGTAAAAAGATCGCAAAGAAAACAAGCAAAGAATTCTTTTTGTTATAGATCTGCTGGTCAATAATTCCTCATTTCCAGAGTTTCAGCTGACAAACCCTGTTCACTTCTCTTTGCCCTTCACTGATTTTTCTCGACATCTGTGGCTGAGCTTAAAGCACTCTTGCTGTGTAGTGGGTCTGTGTAGGGCCCCACAGCCCTGGTGGCCAAGTGCAGGTTGTGTGAGCGCCCTGTGTGTGCAGGTTTTTCCGAGGATGGCTGCTGCAGAAGAGCAGTGCAAGCCACCAGCTTCCCTGGGGGCTGGGAGGCCAGGGCTGTAGTGTGGGAGGCAGGACATGCCTCCCTCCCCTCTGCCGTGAGATTCCCAATTAGTTGTTTTTAAACAACTTTTCTTTCTTTTCCCCCAACATAAAAATTCCCAATCTACTTGTTTTCCCCCATAATGCAAATTGTTTCATACTTCTATTCAGTGTTTCCTCTTGTTTCTGTGCTTTTTTTACAGGGAGTCATAGAAGCACAGAATGCTTTGGGTTGGAAGGGACCTTTAAAGATCACCTAGTCCAACCCCCCTGCTATGGGCAGGGACATCTTCCACTGCATCAGGTTGCTCAAAGCCCCATCCAGCCTGGCCTTGAACACTTCCAGGGATGGGACAACCACAAGTTCTCCACTTTTCCAGTGTCTCACCACTCTTATCATAAAATATTTCTTCCTCATGTCCAATCTAAACCTACCCTCTTTCAGTTTAAAACCATTGCTCCTGTCCTGTCACTACAGGCCCTGGTCTCTCTCCATCTTTGAGTGAAGGGTTTATTCCATAATCCAAAATGTCTTTTTCATTAACACTCTCATTCTTCCCTCACCCGCTGCTGGAACTGAGGAGAGGCAGCAGGCATAGGAGGAGGACCACAACTTCAGTCAGTCTTTTCCTGAAATAGATCCTTCAGAGAAAAGAGGGTTTTTTTTATCTTTGTTGTTAGCCCCCACGTGACTGGCAAGTTGCTATGGGAAGAGAGGAATATGGCTGGAAAGGAAAAATTTTAGGGAGAGGTCTTGGAAGGGTTTAAGGGCAGCACGAGAAGCAAGGCAGCAAGCTCTTGGTTTAGGTACTTCAGGTACTATGGGTGTGCATGTGCAGGAGCTGCACTGAATGGGCTGAATTGTTAAATGCTGACTCAGATTTATTAGCATCTTTACTACAAGTATGCTTTCAAGGTGAAGCATCCTCTTGTGAGTTCTCCTCCTCTCGACAGGCACGTTACTAACTAGGAGCTTGCTAACTTTCCAAAGCACAGTTTAGTCCAAAGTCTTAGTATTTGAACTTGTGAAAAATCCTAGTGTTTTCCATTCATAACTTTTTTTCCTGCATTTCCCTTCCCTTACAAACTCTTGCATGTGTTAATTTTGCCTCAGTTATATTTCTTTTCCAAAAGTGCCTAGTGAATAAGTGGACCAAGACAATCAATTTATCCAACATTTATTCAGTGTTCAGAGTAAAAAGCACAGAAGTTAATGTAAAACTCAGTGCTGCAGATAATTGCCTGGACACTGTGATTCTGAGCCTTACAGGTCCCCTGCAGCATGGGTGGCTCAGATTAGAAAGGTGTGGAGGGAGCAATGTTGGTGCAGTGCCGTGCTCCCCTTGGCATGCCTTTCCCAGCCCCAGTGTCCCTGGAGCTGTAGGCTTTGTGGGTCTCTGAACCCTAACCCTAACGTCACCCTGCACCCTTTCTCTTGGGCCAAAGATGGTTCATTTTACACAGTAACGCCTTGATTTTACTGTCCACCATTTACAGAAGTGCATGCAACAATAGGCTCAGGCCCTGGGGGATGCTCCTCTTGAGATCCAGCCTCCAACACCCATCGTGGAGCATTCAGTCCCCATCTTGCCTTCACAAAGGCAAAGACTCCAAAGTCTTCTAGGAGTCTTTTACTATAAAGAGACAAATCGTAGGAGAGTAGGCCAGGAGCTGTCTGTGTAATGATGCTGGTGAGCAGCTGGGCAAGCACACCTCCACCTTTGCTGCAGTCAGTCCCTGCATGATTAAATCTCCCCAGTCTAAGAGGAGTGTTTCTCACAGCATAGCTGAGCGTAGTGTCTCTTATTATTATTCTCTCAACCCCTGGGCATCGTTTTAAATATTTTTGTGTTTCTCTGTTGTCTTTGTACATGCTTTTAAAAGTACTGTTAATGCAGGCTCCCCTGAGTTTCCCTGTAAATTTGTAAACCAGTATTCCCGGGCAATCTGTGTGTGTGTGTATGGGGGGGAGGGCAGGGGGTCACCCTTTTTTCATTACCTCCACATCCTATCAAAGAGACAGTTTACATTTGATACAAGGCTTGATGGGCTTTGGCGTGTTATATGTGTTCGTACTGTCATACAGAACACTTTTTTTTTTTTTTAATTTATTTTAGAGCTACATTATTTATATGATATGTAATAAATTTCTAAATTTTTTATTCCCTCTGGAGCTTGGAGGAATTTTTAAACTCTCAGTTAATGAAAAAACCCTGCTGAAAAAGAGACACCTCTGTTAAAAATTGGCCAGAAAATACTTTCTTTCAGAGTTCTTGTCCTGTTTTTCTCAAGGATGCGTCTCTTTCATGGAAGTTTTTATACTGCATTTTGATGAACTGACTGCTATTTGTACATAAGAGGATGTACTTTTGGCAATGCTTTACTTTTTGAGGGAATTATTTTTAAACGATACCTTTAAGACACTGAAAGTTTACAGCTGTTTTCTAAGAAGTTTTTTATGAAAAGAAATTGTTAGGGTAGACTTTGTGCGAAATGAATCAGGCAAGTGAAACCAGGCTTAATGCATGACAACCTCGGCCTCTCTTGAACTTGAAACTTAGGATATTTTTAGTGGAGCCTATAAATCTTTACCTTACAATGGCAGGCTATTTATTTTTAAATAGCAGAGGTGAGGCTGAAGGAGAAAGCAGTCTAAGGACATAGAAAGAGAGATTATCTATAAGGGCATATCCACAAGTGGTGAAAGGCACACAAAACACTCATGTGTTTTTTACAGTGTGCTAATAGCTTGACCCTCATCTGGCACTTTTTACTGAGCCCCAAAAGTGTCCCTGTATGAGATAACACCAGTTTCTGAGTTAAGGCAGAAGAGCTTCCTCACACTAGTGTGTCCACGTGAGGAGTGTATCTGAAGTAATTACTAAGCAGTAAATTCGAATGCAGCCTTACTTTGCACAAAGTCCCCCATGTAGACAATTGCCAACATAACTTGAACAGACTGTGGGATTCACTTGGAAGGTGAGTATACAGCCATCATCTCAGGCTGCCACAAGAATATTCTAATGATATCCATGAATACGAAAACAGTATTGAAGGGATTTAATTTTGAGATAGCTGCTGGCAAGAGCTTAGCACAAGAGCATACATTGCAATTAATATCATTCAAGCAATTGTGTATGTTTATAACATATCCTGTCATCAAATTATGGGTAGTAATCTGGTAGTAATGCCCTGGAGGGGTCCATCAGTGAAATTTTCTGAACTATATTGAGCTATGAGGCCTAATAGTCTAGCAATGACATAGAAGACGTGCAAAGTATTGCTTTAGTAATTCCATCACACCTTCTCAATGTTTTCTTCTGTAGCAACAGATTAGCTCTTGTGCAATAATTGATAAAGTTGATTACGTCACGAGATATTTCCTGGGCAAGGATTAGATGCGGACAATTAAAAGATTAATAGATTAGCAGTTTCCCTAGAAAAGAAATTAAGAACTGTCACCACAAGGAGCACATACGGTGGTTCATGACCTGCATAATCCATCACTGAATTGTGACTGGGCTGATGGTTGTGCATTAAGAAGCTCCAAGCTGGTTTATGCAGTTTGTCAACAAGGAAGGAGACATGCTTATCCCTTAGTGGAATAAGCACTGGAGTATTTTTGTGAACTGTAGCTGTGTAGAAGACTTGAGTGGGCTGAAGCTTTCCCTTATTTCTAGATACATTTAAACTAAATTACCTAAAAGCTCGTTCCACCACCAGGTATAGCAATTACCCTATTTCTGTCAAACTCCATGTTTCAGTGAGTCCTGAACACTTACCATTTCCTCCCACATTCCATGTCTATATATCTACTCTAAATGACACTATAGCTGTGTGTGTTTGCACGTGTGTATATATTTGTATATGTATATATACACCCACATACATATATCGGTGTCACTGTTCAGTGTGGGTTTTTTAATCTGTAAGGACTGGGTGGTTATTTCCTTCTGCTTTCTGCCATTCTCTCTGCTTCTAATGAAGCTCTTGAGAGAAGGGAAAGGCACACAGTTTTAAATAAAATAAAATATCTTATTATTTCTGTTGCTCTGGTTACGGATGTTGGAAATGCAATTAACCTATTTATTCTCCCATGCCATGAATTGAATTCCACAGAGATGTCTATGTATGTGATGCATGTTTTGGGACTTCAGACAACTCTATTTCTCTGTATGCTCGCAGGTAGGAAGAAAGGAGAATAAATTAAAATGTTATGTTAATAAACAAGATATTTTGATATAATTACTATATAATTAGTAAATATTTCTGAAGTAATATCAGTGGAAACAACCAATACAACTTTAGAACTGGGAAGCAAAGGCTGGTATCCTCTTGTAATCCATGAATTCTCTGAAGTGAAGAATAGTTTTTTGATTCCTTGCAAGATTTTGGAAATGATAAATTAAGGATTCTTCTGTTTTACATATCTCCCTGGTGTTAGTATCTATCTTTTCTCCTGAATGTAAAGCTATAAACCAAATATCCAAAATCAATTACAGTTTTGTCAACACTCCATCATGTAGTGATGACTATTTTGTTATGCTTTACAGAATTGTATCTTTGTGTTTCTTGTAAAACTGTGAAAAAGGTAAACTAATTTTCTAACATCTTTTTTTAATACACCCTTATCTTTTCATGCTGTCATCAGTGGTTGTCATTTATTAATACATCCAGTTCCTTAACTTGAAACAGGAAAATCTCTCATACCAGGAAAAAAATCCAGAAAGTGAAAACACCACAGAAGCCTTCTATTGATAGTTATAAAAATGGCATACTGTTTTCCCTCTCACAACTGAAATGAAATGCTGCCTCCACGCTGAGACTTTGAATGCCTGTCTTCGGCTGTGAGCATTTTCCCAGCTAAACTGTAAACCTGTTAAAACAGGATATGTGGTAAAAAGGTAGAAAGCTCTAATTTTTTGTCATGCAAACATTGCTGTACTAAAACATGCAGCACTATTAAATTCAGAGGTGGCTGTAACTACAAAAGATGAGAATAATACCAGCAATTTAACCTGTGTTGCACTGTTCCCATCAAAGCTTACCAGCAGCAGTTTGCCCGAGAGGCACTGGGGCAGAGGAAATATAGAAATGACTGCATCCGTGAGGGTGAAAAGAGCTGGGATGATGTCATCTGCAGAGTGTTACTCGGTGCTTGAAGTGGGGCACAGGTAGGTGTTGTGTCCAGTCCCTTTTTTCTTTAAGAAATAATCAAGTGTCTGAGAGGAGTATCCAAGGAGACCTGCTGCCTGCACCAAGTTTCTGCTTGTGCTGGGGAGCAGGCTGGGGTGAAGCCTGAGCTCCCAGGGTAGCTGGGTGACATGAACCCGTGGCATCCACAGCATTCAGTAGCAGAGTGCTATAATTTAGCAACATGTAGCGTGAAGAGGTACTTCTTTGTGCTTGTTTTGAACCAGGCACCTGCTGATTTTCTTTCATTTTTCATCTCTTTTGTATACAGCTCTTGTGCTAAGAGATGCTGAAAAACTGTTCTTTGTTCATCTTCTCTAAAGACTCATGATTTGGTACACCTCAGTTATGTTCAGCTGCAGTCCCTCCTTTTCCAGGTAACTTAAGTTCATACAAAATGTCCTGCTGGGTCAGATCAATGGTGCATGCAGCCCAGGATTATTTCTCCAGCAAATGGCAACAGGAGATGTTAGTCAGGGAGAGCACAGGAGCCTGATCACTTTCTGAGGTCCATTTTCTCTTCTCCCAGCATCTGCAATTACTGTATTAACAATGCTAAAGGTTACATTCTGGCCCTGTTCTTTTTAGTATCTGTTTATAGACCTGTTGTCCATGAATTTATCTGTGGAGGCTTGGTTAAGTGAGAGGGGGCATGATTTCATGCTTCTGAGCAGTCTGAGCTATCCAGGCTCTGAGCAAGAGTTAGGCCCAGAGCGAGTCACCTTGGACTCTCCTTGAACACTGCAAAAATGCAACAAAACAAGGACTTGGCAGCTGTAACAAACAGATAAAAGAAACAGGAAAAGGGGAGGGGGTGCTCATCGCTCTGTGTATCTAAATATATAGACCAATCATATATACTACTAGTACGCGTGGACAGCAAGGCTTTACCAATGGAAATGCGGGCTTTGGTGCGTGATCAGCGTGCTCTCTGCTTAGAGTCTATATATATCCTGTACGTGTAATCATTAAAGGGAGAACTTCCATACTCATATTGGGATTGTGTCGTTACTCCGGGACCGTCGCCCAGCACCCAAGAGCCGCGCCCTCGACTTCCCCTTTTCTTCATTTATCTAAACCTATTTTAAACCAGCTGATAAACATCTGCCTCCATAACCTCCTTAGGCAGCAGGATCCAGAAGCTGATAGCCCACTGGCTGAAGAAATACTTTCTTATCGTTTTTTAAACCAATTGGGCATTATATACCCCTAGTTGTTGTGTTGCAAGATTTGGTAAATAACTTCCTTATGCAGCTTGTTCACCCCCTTCATGCTTTTCAAGTCTCAGTCCTATCTGTCCTATCTCCCCTGAGCCTTCTTCCCTACAAACTGAAGCATCCCAGCTCTTTGCGTCTCTGCTCATAAGGCAGCAGCTCCAGCCCCTTGATTGTTTCCAGTTGCTCTTCTCTAACTCCACTGCATCCTCCTGGAGACCAGAAATACATGCAGCACTTCAAGTATGGACGCACCACAGGCTTCTGTAACAGCAAAGCTAACTCCAGATTTGCTCCCAGCACACATGGGGTGCCCAGCATTGGGCTGGCTCTTTTTGTCCACTATGCACATTGAAACGATGATTTCGGAGAACTGTCAGTGATGATGCCAGGACCTCTTACTGAACTTGTATCTGCCTATTTGGGCTTCAGCCCCTCTCTGGCATGGTTTAGATGATTAGGCCCTCGATACCTTGTTTTGCATAACACTGTGCTCCTTGCTTGGTTGTGTGCATACCCATGGCAATCTCTTCCTCCTTGTCAGGTTCAGAGGACCTAACTTGCTTGCTCATTCATGCTCCCCTCACCTTACCTTGAAGATTTTTCTTTAATCATTCTTTATATAGAAACCATTTCTCTGTAGCATTCAATAATTTCTGTTGTCCTTACTTTTCCTGCTGTATCTTTTCAGTGATAGGGGAAGTAGAGCAGCCCACAGTATGGAAAGTATGAACATCAGAAGCCTTTAAATAATACCATAATGATATTTTGTATGGTGCTCTGTATTTCTGTCATAGTTAATGACCAGCATTTGATTTGCTTTTTGTCAGCTTCTAAGATGGAGTTGATATTTTCATAGACCTTTTATAACTCTAAGATGTCTTTCCTGAGTGGTAATAACTAGTTCAGAGCCCGTACTGAGTACGTAAAGTTGAGATTTCTCTTTCTTCACATATTCTCGATATTGAATTTCATCTGTCTTTTTTATCGCCTAGTTGACACTCTGAGACTCTTCTGCATCTCTCTGCAGCCAACTTTCATTTTTATTTCCCTGAATACCTTAGCACTATTAGGAAACCTGAAAGTTGCCTTCTTTTTTTAGATCCATGTAATGATATAAATGTACCTTATATGTTGACCAGCCCTGGCACGGGTCTTGTGAAACTTGGCTAGTGACATACACATTTGAGAAAGCTGAATGTGTTTGGCATTTTTTCCCATTTTGTCTTTTAATGACTTGTTTGTTCGTGAGAGAAAGTGGATCTCTTATCCCGTGACATCTTTGTTTCTTTAAGGTCTTTAATGAGGAACAGTATTGAAAATTCTTTAAATTGTATACAGTAGGTTTCTCTTGACTGTGTGCTCACTGACTCCTTCAAAGAACCCTACCAGATACATGAATCGTGGTTTCCCTCTGTACAATCCATTTCCCCACTACTTCATATTCATGTCTGTTAATTCTATTCTTATTATAATTTCTGAAATTTAGAATGGTAGCATGATCAGACATACTGGTTTTTAGTTCCAGAAGAGTTTTTTAAAAAATAGGCATTGCATTTGGCACCTTTCATCCAGCTGATGTTGAAACAGTTTTACACAGTAACTGAAGTACTTATTGTGGTTTTTGATGTATTTGGTACTTGAAATACGTATCATCATAAAACCGTTTCAAGTATATTTGTATATTTTGGATTAAAAAATATTCATTTCAGTTGTATTGGTAGCCTTGGTAGACTTTGATGCATCTATATTCTGGTGAAGAATATCCTTATGAGAAGATCAATATGGGTATATTTATCAGACTGGGAAAAAAAGTCATTGGAATGATTGTTGAGTGAGAGAGTACTTCAATCTGAAATATTCTTTCTGGTTTTAAAAAGGAAAAAAAAAGTCATACCTGTGCTGCACCTGAATAACTTAGGTGTTTAAACACAGGCTATTTAAAATATGTTTGACAGTGACTGGAACTACAGGCTTGGGCTGGTGCTTCTCAGCCATGGTCTATGGAAGACCTGTGCCTTTCAGGAGAAGCGAGTATAAGCCAGGAAAATTACCATGAGGCACCTAAAATAGTATTAGATAAATTAAGTACAGGTGTCTTCAGCTATCACAAAAAGTCTACAGAGATTGTAAACAACACTCTGCTCTCCAAATCCCTGTGCTGCTGTTGTCCTCCATATGGGACATGTTTCTCTATCTTTCATGGACTGATGAATTTTAGAGAGTTTTAAATTTAGCCCACTTTCTCCAGTGTTAAAATACCAACTAGTTTTACTTATGTAACATGCACAATTCATGATTTACTGCATAAAAACAGTTTGAGGTGCATTTTGCTCATATGAAAGTAGGCACTCGGGCTGTATGTAAGAGGATCTATAACAGAAAAGACTGCCAAATATTTCTGTTTTCCATATTAATAATAAAGCTGCTCCAGTTCTGATCTAAATTACATTTTTAAACTTACATGAAATGTTTTTAGAGGAAGCAGTTGTTTACACACAACACACAATCCCTTTGGACTTTTGTCAACCCTCAGGTCTAATCACATAAGCATGTGTATACATATTGCATAAGCAACTAACACGCCCCAAAAAAACCCCAACCAACCTGTAATTTAAGGTGCAGTAATGAAATTAAATGTTTTAAAACAAGATTGGAAAAAAATCTTTAGAGAACAGAACTTTTAGGTTTTGAAGCTCCTTAGCTGGAACTTCTCCATGTCATTATACTAATTAGGTACCATTTGATTTCTGTTGTTTATCATTAATTACTCTCTTCCTCCGCTCTCATGAGACCCCACCTGGAGTACTGTGTCCAGCTTTGGGGCCCCCAACATAAGAAGGACATGGAGCTGTTGGAGCGAGTCTAGAGGAGGGCCACAAAGATGATCAGAGGGCTGGAGCACCTCTCCTATGAAGACAGGCTGAGAGAGTTGGGGTCGTTCAGCCTGGAGAAGAGAAGGCTCCGGGGAGACCTTCTAGCAGCCTTCCAGTACCTGAAGGGGGCCTACAGGAAAGATGGAGAGGGACTTTTTACAGGGGCATTGGTGATAGGGTGAGGGGTAATGGTTTTAAACTGAAAGAGTGTAGATTTAGATGAGATATTAGGAAGAAATTCTTTCCTGTGAGAGTGGTGAGACACTGGAACAGGTTGCCCAGAGAAGTTGTGGCTGCCCCCTCCCTGTCAGTGTTCAAGGCCAGGTTGGATGGGGCTTTGAGCAACCTGGTCTAGTGGAAGGATGTCCCTGCCCATGGCAGGGGGGTTGGAACTAGATGATCTTTAAGGTCCCTTCCAATCTAAACGATTCTATGATTCTGTGATTAAAACCATCAGGCAGCGTGAAGGTTCACTGTATGGTACATCCCTTATAACTTTCAGTCTGTGTTTTCTTTCCCATGTTCAGTTCGGATTCACAGATAACTTTAGTTGGCATAGGTTCACTGCAGCTAG
The DNA here is from genome assembly GCF_013368605.1 of Nyctibius grandis. Classification (NCBI taxonomy): domain Eukaryota; kingdom Metazoa; phylum Chordata; class Aves; order Nyctibiiformes; family Nyctibiidae; genus Nyctibius; species Nyctibius grandis. The sequence continues at coordinate 30,352,356 of NC_090659.1, forward strand.
ACAAATTAGTGAGTAGCTGGCTGTATTGATTTCCCAGTCTTCTAAAAAGTGAATGCCTTCAAGTGGTATGTATGTGTGTCTCCAGAAAAGCTATGTGAATATTAATGTAATTTATGCAGTGATAATGACTGACAAATTTCAGTCTGTAAGTGTCTTGGAGTCCTGAACTCATCATTTTGATCTCCTTTTCTCTAGTCTGATTACTAATTTATTAGCCATGGAGCTGTTTTGAAAATCCTGAAAAGTGCACAAGCCACTCTGTACTTATCTCTGAAACAAGGCACCTTTTTAAGATTTATTTTTCTAGTGAGAGTTTGTCATTCTGTTGTTTTGCTGAATAGGATGGGTAACTTGCCCAATAAAAACTAGTAAATTTGCAAGAAAAGTAAATTTCTCATTTTCTTCTCTACTAGATGGGAGAAACTTATACATGCTTTCCACTTGAAGGTCAGGCACTACCTAAACTACTTGATGAAGCCTGTTATTTAATCAAAGCACTTTAGTTCACCAGTGGAATTCATCAGGAACTGACTATCACGTATTTTGGGTAATAAGAAGATAGAGTGCCTCCTCTACTTTATGGAAAACATTACAGATAGGTAGATAGACAGACAGACAGATAGATAGATATGCCAGCCTTTTGAAAGGACAGAGAGTACCTGCTATTGCCAAACTGAAAATGAAGTGCACCACTTGTATTTAGCAGTAGATAGAAAGATGATAGGAAGGAGGAAGGACTTTAAATGCAGAAAAAAAAAGATGGCTTTTTTCAGGTTTTGAATTAGGTTGTGTTTTTTTTTTCTGATATGTTAGAATTACTAATTAAACATTGCACTAAGGAAATATACTGGCAGATCTTTGGTGTTACTGATCTAATCACATTAAAATATTATGAGCACTCTGCATATTAAATATGTAATCTCCTTAATCTTATAATGCTGTGGATCCTACGTATTTGAATTTACCTGAGATTGGACTAATTTCTTTTGGGCCTAATGGATAATTTGTTTTTTTGACGTGTGCTTCTAACCCCGCCAGAATACAAGAGAGAAAAACATCAATATGATTAAATTTAGGAAGGAATTTCCCAGTCGAACCAGATTCTGTCATAGGACAATAAACTTGAGCCCTTTTTCAAAAATTATTTCTATTTCTACAGAATTGATTACCTCTTTTTAGTAGAAAAAAATCCTAGTGATACTATTAGTAAGAATTTATAGGCAGTTACTTGTAAGGCGGTCTCATCCTGGCTTTGCGGCCTCCTGATCAGCATCGGCCAGTTTGGCAAGGAATTGGTTTGCAGCACTAGTGGTATCCAGTATGTCTTTTGCTTTAGGTAAACTTTGGTTTTATTTTCTGTGGGTTTATTTTTACATTCCCTTAACACGTTTTTGTGTTTAGCGTCCTATTTTTTAATCATAGTTCACTTGCAGCAGCATCATTTTGCAATCATCTTGACATTTGTAATGTCAGCTCTGCAGACTTGCATTAACCTCATTTTGCCATCATCTTGATGTACTAACCTGCATATAGACCCGTACAGAAATAATTTAACATTCATCCTAGTGTGTGCAGTAATGTCTCATTAGACTTGAACTAACAGAATTTTGTCATCATAATTTGCTGTCATAATAACCCAGTCTTCATAGATTTAATGTGACAGTCTTTTGCCACTGTAACTAAGGCTTTGATCAGTTGTCATCCAGGGGGACTTAAGGTGAAATCAATGTAATTAAAACACAGACCATTAATAGTCCTGTACTTTAAGCAGTTTGTCACATATCTTAAACAATAATTAATCACGCTAGTGTTTAGCACTTGTTTAGCTAGTAAGTGTTTGTTTTGTACGTGGGAAAGAAAAAAAAAACAGAAGTTGAATGATGAGTGACTAACAGAACTGCTAATAGAATTTAGGTCTCCAGATTGTCAGTGTACTCCTGTACCCATTGGGCTGCTCTCCTTTCACAGTGCAATTAATTTTGTTTATGAGATGAATACAAACTCAAACTGTATGCGACTGGTTGTATTAACTAGTCTGTAATTCTTGTTTCAGAGAGTTATAGAAATATGGAGGTGAAAGAATTTGTTAAACTTTTCCTTACAAGCTTCCACTTCCAAGGGTTTGACGACCTCTGTGTGTATATGTTTTCATATATGTAAGTAACTTGATACTCTCACAAATTTCTCCTAATATCAAATCTAAGTTGCCTTTACCAAATGGTGTCCCTCTCCTCAACATGCGTGAAAAATAATGGAGCATTGTCATCTTTAGATGCTGAAAGGCAGAAGCTATGTACTCCTTTGCCTTTCCTTTCCAGACTAAACACGTGACATTCCCTCAGTCTTTCTTTACAAAGAATACTTCCTGTTTGGATATTTGTGATGATAAGTGCTCTCCAATTTATCTGTGGCTTTCATAAAGTGTTGTGTCAAAACTGGACACAGCTGAAACATTGACTGGAGCAGAGTAAAGCTAAGGGAGTACATGATGGGGTGACTGGGAATACTGAGTAGGCAGCTGGCATTTGAGTTGTGTTTCCCTAAAGAAATCTGTGTTTATGTTAGCAGCTAACACATTTGCTATGCAAAATGACCTTGAGTTGTCTTTGGCAGAGCTGATACAGCTTGCCTGCAGACCTAGGTGAATTCTCTGTCTCGTACATATGGATTGTTGACCTGATTCACAATTATGTCTTAGTTCCTTATTTATATTCTTTGCAATCAGCTTGGCATTTTTCCTCTGCTTCTTACGTATTGTATTTGCTTTTGTTTTTTAAATACCTGCTTCTCTTCTAGATTACATTTTTTTCTTTGTTTGCAGTTGTTTGTTTTTAACCAGAGGAACTTCTTTTCTTAGTAATGACATGTAGGCACCTAAGCACCGTTTTCAAACATCTTCCAATTATCGTTCACATTTCTCTGTTTAACTTCTTTCTCCTTGCTGATGAGGGTTTATAATTGTTTTCAATTTTGTGAAATTGGGTCCTCTTAAGAGATGTATAGGTATGCACATGCATACGTTACTGTCGCCAGCACTTGCTTCTGCGTGCATTCGGACTCTTAGTGACATTACATGCATGTGAATGTGCATGTGTACATAAAAATTGATTAGTATTTCACTATTTACATGTGATGCAAGCAATCAAGTTATTATTATTAGTTGCATTTAAGCAACTGTGAAGTCTGGGATAAATTCCTCTGTAATGATGATATTGAATACAGGCTTCCCTTGGGTGAGTTGCAATGGCTTTCAGAATTGGGTAAATTTCACACACGTTTTGGACCCATACTGAGAACATAACTGCACCAAAGGGCTTTCTAGTGAACTGGATGACCTCATGTGATGTGCTGTGTCTCACTTCTGGTCTGTGTGCCCAAATTTCCTTTCTGTGGACATTGAGAAGACAGGGAGAAGAAAGACAGTCTGATCTCAGCCTTTCATGGTCTGAACACACAGCCAAGGGTGGGCCAACAAAAGAGACAGTGACCCTCTCCCTGCCCTCCCCCTGCAAAGGCAGTTTGGGGCAGGAGCCTATTTTAGATACTCAGACACTCTCCAGAGGAGGATCCTCTCTGTAAGTTATGTGGGATGTTTATGGTGAATGGACTGAGTTACATGCCTAAATCTAGAGAAAGGAATATTAATTAATAAGATGTTCTCCCTTCTGGTAATCTGAGCTGCTCTGGAGAGATTAAGACCAGACATTTTATAGGCATAAATGAGTAATTCTAATTCCTCTTTATTACATGGACTCCTACCATGTATATATCAGTAATTAAAATCTTCCTCTTCTCTTCTTTGTACTCTTAATATTAGTTTTTATATAATTTGCTTTTGATGGCTCAGTATATCTTCTGAGTAGTCTGGTCCAACTGACTCCAGCTAAGACTGCTTTCATTTCTGCTGAGGTGAAATTTTCTGAAAATTGGAGAATTGACAGGGTTTGAGAGTAAAGATCTGCAAAGCACGAGCATTACGCATATGGGAAACGGAGGCAACAAATACTGCCCTGCTAAACCTGCTTGGAACCTCACCCCAAAGAGAGTTCCCCTAGGTAAAAAGGACTGGTTGCTTTTTAGCTGAAGCTTTCCAAAACAGTCATTACTGCTTGTTTACTGAGTGTTGCTTGTTATGTTGAACTAGTAAGAAGTGAGCCCAGCCCTTCTTTGTGCTAGATGCTCTCCAAAAAAATGTAACCACTGCTCCACAGTGACTATGGCATGAAGGAGAGAGCTTGCTTGGGGAGGGCACAAACACAGTAATGAACAAATATGCTGTTTCATACGCTAGAGCGTGTTTTCAAACAGAAGTGTTACATGATATAGAAATACATTGAATGAAAAATGGATGTTTTTTTAACAGCCCCTTGCATATGAGAGGGCTTTGCCTTAATCATTATATTGACTGGTAATTTTCTGACTATAAATTTGTATTTATGTCTTCCACTCTGGAAGCCAAAACATACTATTGCCTTCAGATTTTAGAGCAAGTGATTTTTTTTTTTTTTGTCTTTTACTTTCTGGTCTGCAGATCAAATAAGCATACAGAGAAAAAAACACAACCTTGCAACATGTACTAAATACCTGTACAATGTATTTCTTTTTGAAGTAAAAATAGGCTAAGAAACAAAAGAAAGAAGTTCTTCAGTGGCTCACATTGGAAGATTTCTTTTTTCTTTTTTTCTTTTTTTTTCCTTGCTGATTTCACCAGACGCCGTCTGTTTACTTCTGTTGTGATAAAGCTGTCGAAGATTTGTTTTTCCTCTGTTGCTGATACGCAAGTGATTTGGTTTGGTTTTTTTTTTTCATAACAGGAAGTGAATAATAAAAAGACTGGGAGCCAATATACCATCAGGGCAAAACCCCACGCTGCACATTAGTGCTTAAAAGATTCCCATCCCTGTTCTCCCTTCACATCAGTTCCATAGTCCCTAGAGCTCAGCATTTCTTCCCACACAGATAGATGTGATAGATTTGCAAATACTGGCAAGAGCACAGAGATATCTTTTTGTGAGCCTAATGGCTGAACTGAGTGACAGGCTTGGATTGCCTTTATTTTTTTTAGGTCAGCGTTGGCAGGGAGTTAAAAACAGGGTGGAACAAAGGTTGAAATGTTTTCTGAAATTATAATCAAAATATCATCTGTCTTAGGTTTATGCTGCAAGCACTCTGCCTGATGTTGAGTTGTATTGGCAAACAACATGTGCCACTGGGATGTTTAAAAAGCCTTAAGAGGTTTGTAAATCAGTTCTGTGCATTTTGTTACCTATTTGTTATTTTCTTGTTTTATCTGTTAACAGGAAAGGAGATGCTGTCTGCATTAGACGATGTAAATGGCAATATGGTGTGCTTTCTGTTGTTGGGGTCTGCGTTGGTGCTTGTATCATAGTAAATTACAGTGAGATGGAAAAACTTGTTACCCTGTAGAGGTTGTTAACATGAAGTTCTCATTTGATTTATTTATGTTGAATTGGGGACCTCTCCTCCCATATAAATTATTCTGGCTACTGTAATATTTCTTTTCTATGTCAGAAACATAATTTTCCAATTGTGTCTTTTTTTTTTCCATGACAGAGAAGTCCTGAATTTCAATGTAACCCTTTAATATGGTACAGGAGAGGAAGAGTTAGAGACCTGAGAACTTGGTTCCCATGCCCAGTCTAAGGTTTGACCATTATCTTCAGGTCCTAACCTCCCTCTGGTTTAGCTTGCTGAGACAATAAACTTGGCTGCTAAATTTGGATGTTGAAATCCATTTCTTTTCTAAGGTCACACTGACGTATGCTGAACCCAGTCTCCTAAATGGTCCCTGAACAGGCCGTTTATTGTTGGGCCTTGTTTTCAGATTGCTACTGGCCTCTTTGGCATTTTCTCCAACTCTGCATTGCTGTCACGCACATAGCATTAGAAAGGAGATATTTTCAACTTTATCAATATTTAGGTTTTGAAAGGCCTTCTCAAGCAGGAAAATAAACAGCTCTGTATAAAGTGTTTGTTAATGGGTGGCTGAAAATCATTCCAACCGTTATTGTGAAGAAGACAAATATCTTTCATTTAACCCATTACTGATTGTGAAAGAGGAAGGCAACATTAAACTAGAGCTGCCAGCAACCATTTAAAAAATTATACATTTTTATTGTTCCAAATTTTCTACATTTTCCAACCTCTCTGTGACTTTGAAGCTTGCTCCTTTCCTCTCTTGTAGCACAGGCACTGTAGTCTCAGAGCACTGAGCAGTGCTACTGCAGGTCAGAGCCTGCTACTTGCAGCATCTAGAAGGAAGAGTGAAGCAGGTGGCCTCTGACTACCAGCATTTATTGAGTGTACATTAATTACTTGACACAGATCTACAGTGAGGCTCTGACTCGCTCTTTGTTGTTGAACAGAGACAGAGCTTTAATGCTGGTTCAGACAAAAAAAAGTCAAACCTATAAACAAGCAAACCTGGTGGGTCAAAATGATAAACCTGTTCCAGGTTATACATGCAATATAATTGTACACCATGCTGGCCAGTAGGGACTGACAGATGCGTATAAAACCTCTTTGCAGTAGAGTTGGTGTTTCTCAGTGTTGACCAATTACAGCATTCATAGCTGCTGAAAATAGTATTTATTTTTTAAGAGCCTCTCAATTTTCTTTATATCCCCCCAAAACCAAAAACAACAAAAAAATCCCCTAAAAATCCAAAACTGACCAAAAACCCCTGTAGATTTGAACACTCACTTTTGTTATTTCTCTCTATGGCCCAACAAATCTTTACTCTTTTTCCCATTTACTGGAGAAGCGTCAGTAGGAGGAAGGGAAAATGTTTCTAGGCTGAAGGTTTCTGCACTCCCGTGAATGGATCGGGGGCTCTCTTGAGGCGCAGGAGTTTTGAACTCCCCCAGCAAGAAGAGGCGAAGAAAATCTGAATTTCCTGCACCTGAAGGATTGTTTAATTTGTAAGCTACTGTGAATACTACCACTAGACACTTCTTTGAACCATGTTTTAGAGGAAAGTGTTGCGTAGCACTGCATTTCATGCAGAGCCTGATCTGAGTATTCTCTGATGGTCTCAAAGACATGGTCAGAGGGGATGAATAATCCACATGAATTTTGTGAATTGTGACTGCAGTTAGGTGTAAAACAGACTGCAGAGCTCTGTTGAGATGAAGGCCCTCTGGTCATGTTCAGAAACAGAGAGATTTAGGCACCTGGAAAGTTTTGAAGAAACAGTTTGTCACCTCGAAATAAACAGGAGCCAGGAGGATTACAGTTCTAGCGTTAGACACCTACCTTCAAGATAACTTTCACTTGTAGTCTATAAGTACATTACTGGGCCTCAGTTATTGACAACATGTGCTATCAAGGGTGACCTTAGATATTTTAAAACAGAACTTTTGCACAATAAGCTGTTCCTTTCCTGAGTTTGCTCTGTATCCTTCTCCCTCAAATAATCAAAATGCTGCTGCTGTCACAGTGTGCTTTGCTCTGATTCAGATTATTTTCTACATCAGTTCATGACTTGCAGTTCCTGTGGGCTGAAAATTAATCCTTAGGAGTCTGTTGGCGTGTATTGTACATCCAGGTTCTCCAGGGTATTAATTTGACTATCGGTGTAGAAAATGCCAGTGGCTATAAGGGTATATTATGCACTTCATTTTGTGTTTATTTTTCTGTATAATCCAGGAATCTACTTATAAACTTATAATCACTATGACTAGACGCTTTAACCTTTAAAACTGAAAAATAACATTTTTCAGTTTTTTTAGGGATATATTTTAAAAAATAATGAACAGCGTAAGAGTGTTTTTTCAAATGACTTTTCAAATGAAGCCATGAATTAATAACGTGCTTCTTTATGGCCTATCTCTAAAGGCCATGTAAACTGTACAAAGTATATACTGTAGAAAGCAGTCTTATAAAAATCTGGGTTTGGGTGGAGGATGCCACAGTCCCGTTCTCAAGTGTGTGGATGATGCTTGCTTTTCTTTCCAATGTAAACCAAGGAGGCCTGGGACTGAATGCAAGGGGAGAGTGTGAGCCCAGGTCCCACCTGTTTGGGATCAGCAGCTTTTGGGATTTGGGAGTGAAGGGATGTCCCCGCCATTCGGAAGAGGCAGTGACAGGCAGCTTGCATACAGTCCTGCCTCTGCTTCTTCTGTGGGGTGCTTCTGGGCTGTGTATAACAGTAGTACCGAATGGTTTTGTTGGGAGTGGAAAGGTCAATTGTAAGTCAATAGGGGTTTTTTTGTGTTTTTTTTTTTAAAGCAGCTACTGACTTATCACAACCTGTGTTAGTATTTACACACAGAGTTTGGCAACAGGACTATTTTTGGGTTTGTGTATTTTTTTCCATGCTTGGAAGAGAGGTTGCAGTTCCAAAAGTCTTGTCTGTCAGAGAACGGCTGAATACAGCAGGGTTACTGCTCCTCTCCCAAAAAGGGAGGATCCTGTCTGGGGATGGGCTGGGAGTCATTTGCTGGGGAGGGGGCAAATCTGTTTCATAGGGCTCTCAGGGGAACTGCACAAAGGGAGCAGTAAATATCTTCACCCGGCTCTGTAGCACTAAATGTTCCTTGGGAAGCCGTAACACATAACTTAAATCCATTGCACATGCCACCCTGGAAGCAGCACCTTATATGTCGAGTGCATGGGCTGTCCTATTATGGGAAATCAACTTTGTTTTGAGGGAAGCACAGAGCATTGCTTCTGCGCAGGTCCTGGAATTTGAAACATTTAGGGGCCTCCAAAGAGCACTGGCATTAGTTACCATGCTGGCTGGGTGGAAGTGAGGATCTCTGCCTCTCCCTGCCCAGGACGCAGACCCTGCTGACAGCCAGCCCGGAGCTGCATCCCACCGAGGCACTTTCTGCACTCTCCTCCGCAGAGTTGCTGGGGCTTGTGCAGGGACACATCTGTCGTTATGCAGGGACAAACCTAATTCAGCAAAAACTACTGGAGCAGCAAAGTTGGAATATATTTTGCCAAGAAATATTTTGCTGTTGTTCTCTTTTTCCTCTTTTTTGTGGAGAGATTTCATGTCTGCTCACATGCTTTGGTATGAGGAAGTGGAAGATGATTGTAAGTATGAACAGACTGACATAATTTATCACAATGTTCACTTTGACAGAGTAGTGTAGTGCTACGCAGCCCACTAACAGCATGCATTTTTAAATGTTTACTTTCCAAGTCTAAAGGAGGAGAGCACCAGAGGGAAAAATAAAGAGAATTTTTTTTGCTTCTGTTAGAGGGGTAATATTGTGTATATTATATACAAAAGAAGTGCCTCCAGAAAACATTACCTAGCTCTCCTTTGAATAAAAGAAATCCATTTCTTCCTGAGGTTCACCACTTATTAAAGTATGGCATTAAAAAAAAAAAATTGAGAAGACATTTGAAAAAAAATAGTGTCATTATTCTAATAATTTGGCAATACATCAAAGGATTAATCAGTTGCTTTGAACTTTAATGGCATACGCAGTTTCACTGCCTAATATTAACTTACGGAGTCAGAGAGCTCTTCTCTGGCCACTGAACTGTCTGGTAACAACCGAATGAGGGGGTGTCAGTTTTGCTCAAAGTGAGCAGCAGCTGAGCTCTCCCATGCACTTCCCAGAAAAGAACAGACATGTTTTCCAGACTTGCGCTTGTTTGTTGGTTTAAAGCTATCCTTTCTGTGCAATAAGAAGAAAAACAGAGGATGCCAAGAGTTAAGAGACTGAAGAGAGCCAAGAATAAAGAATGACAGAGAGTTTAAAAATCCATCTACCAGGCTCTCAGATGATCTTTCTTCTTCCTCCCCCACCCAGGCTCCAAAAACAGATTGTGCTGGGGAAAAAAAAGTGTCAGTATTGTCCGGACTTAATCTATGGTCCCTGCCCACTGTTTTATAATCTGTTTTGGCTCTTCCACTTTAGTCTTAGTCCCGTGTCTGTATAATAATAGAATTCCTGTTTTTCTCTATTTTACTCTTCATAAAAGCCACGGTAATACATACACACTGTCATTTTGCCCCGTAACATATAATGGACTGTATGGTCCCTAGCTTCTGATGAAACTTCCTGAAAATAATGTTAGATTTTTTTACATTTAACAGGAAGGAAGCTTAAAACAGAAAATTTCAGAGTGCAGGTGTGGTCTTATGCCATAGTTTGCTTTCTCTTTTTCCAAGATGAACTCAAATGGTGTTTTCTTGTGCAGTGAATACGACTTAAATCAGCTATAAATTTTCCAGACAGTTTTGTGTTGCTAGGAGAGGTCCTGCAGTGATACGACCCTTTACTTATTGAACACAGTCTGACAGTTCAAGAAGGGATAGAATAATGAGATCATCATCATTACATATTAAAGAATTAGGAGACGGATTGCTTCACTTCTGAAAATATTGGAGGTGGGTTTGGGAAAAAGAAATGTTGTGGGTTTCTCTTAAGGAGTTTTACTCGTGGTTGGCAAGAGGGCGATGGCACGTTCTAGAGCAAACCACATAGTGCCCAGCCTTTTCCACCAGCCTTCTTTTGAGAGGAATAAGGAGGATTTGTTGTCTTCATTTTTTCTGTCTACTCTGTTTCTAAGGGAGTCATAATAATCACCCCCGGACTGCTCGTCCTCAGCCTTGAGGAGGAGATGGCACTGCAAGGGAAGCCAGGCAGGTGCTTGCTAAGTAAGTGGGAAAGATCTTTGCTGCTTAGCTCGAAAGTTATAATTGCACTCTGAAGATGTAGTAGGTGAAAGAAAGAAAAAAATAGCTGTGTTAGAGCTTTTGAAAAATATGAATAGAAAACCAGAGTTGCATCTAGCAGATGAATAGCATTCATGACAAGCCATTAAATCACTTGCTAAATTATGTCACTTAACTATGTTCATATCTAAAATGAAAGGGAACTGTCATAGCACTTCTTGGGAATTATTTAGCTGAACTGATTTCCTCACCTGTATCCTCACTCTTTTAAAGGGCACAGCATTTTTCTCGATATAATTTTGTATAATATTGTCAACGTTTTTTATAGTTGTATTTCAATAAAAAAGGAAAACCCCATATCTGCATTTTGTGACAAAGTGTGTCCAAAATAATGCTCTCAAATTTATCCCCAGCCTTTATTCAGGACATGTCACTTCTCCTACTTGGTGCCTGTGCTTGCTTTGTTTCTTTCTCTATATTGAATGAAAACTTTTGCTCTTAGAGGCGACAGCAGTCGCTTACACCTCTGCATTGTTTTTTAAATCCATCCTTTCTCTTTTCTTAAAGTCCCCTCTCCAATCCTCCATCTACCTCTACATTCACATCTTCCCTTTTCTCTTCTTCTCTCTCCCATGCCACAGCAGTAAAAGCAGGTTCTCTGTTCCGTGCTTTCTCTCACTTCTGCTGAGAATGACCTTTGTGAAAACATAAAGGTATTTGTTCATTGCCGAGGGCTTTACTTTCTTTTCTGAGCTATTCAGTGTTTACTTCTACCTGAGTTAGACTGGAAACTCCTTGGGGCAGCAACTGTCTCTTCCCAGATTTCTGCAGAGTCTTTGACAATGACACCTAAATAATAAAGTGGCGGGGAAATGAAACATCATTAATTTAATTTTGTTTTAATTAAGATGAAATTACTGTGAACTTTATCTCAGAAGCCACCCATTCCTAGGGGATTCAGTATCATATGCTGTATTTCTTCTTCTAGCAGATATAATCCTCTTTCTGTGTCCTTAGTCCTGACATGGAATGAATTCTGCTTGCAGTTGCACACAGGCATCCTCTTTCTCTGCTTGGATTTGCGCAAAGTAGCGACTGAAAATAGAATTAATCATCAAACCAGAGCCAGTGCAGAAAAGAAGCTAATCCTGCCTGAAATTTGGTGGCCACAAGGGGTCTCTTACAAGTTATGATGGTTTTACTGTAGCAGGGGTCCATCTAGGTTCATGCTTTAGCTCAGGTGAGGAGTGCATTTCTGAAGCGAATTCCTGGATGTCCCTGCTTATTACTGTGTATCAGTATGCATCCCAGAGCACACGCCCTGCATCCCTTTTGGAGGAAGCTGAACTCAGAGATGCACTCTGGGTTCAGCTGATGGGCACAAACTCTCAGTGGGTGTGTGGGGTGCTGGGGTCACACTGAAGCTCTTCTGAAACGAGCCTAGTGATGCACACACACCTTAGGGGAAGCACTGGGTTGGCAGCACCAGCCCCTTCGTGTCACAAAGCTGCTCCTGTTGGGCTGTGTGATTTGCTGTGACTTAAGACAACTTGGTGAGATAGGAGGAGGATGGCAGCAAATTTATTTGGATCTTGGATGTGAGGAAAGAACTGCTTGTAAAGTCACTCTCCAGACAGTGCAGGACGGTGCTTCGTCCTATCTGTTCCTATCTAGCATCTTCTCCCTCAGCCCTGGTCCCCTGGCTGCCCCTGGGCATCGCAGATGGCTATGGCCCTTTCCAGGATGGTTGTTGAGCAGGGAACTGCTTTCAAGGAACAGTAGTTTGGCAGCATGTTATGTATGAAACTGATAATCCTGTAAAAATTAACCCCCTCACTTTTCTGATCTTTTTTCAAAGGAAAAGATTCAATTATGTTACTCATAGAATATAGTTGCTGATCAGGTAGAGTTATATATAATAGAAAAGGTACAATATTTGGAAAAAAAAGGTTAACCCTTGACTAATACTGTAAAATTATTTGATCCTCAGAATTGTCCAAGGGGTTAAGTGTTTTTAAATGATTGCCAGAGGGAACAGGATTAAGCTCATATATTTTTGTCATGGATTACTGTTGGACAAAATCACATTGAACAGGATTGTGAACCAAGCAGCCTTGATTTGAAAAGGCTGACTTGTTGATTTTCACAGTACATTTTCAATTAAATGTTACCCCAAAGCTTAATCATCATTTACGAGGATAACCATTGTAATGTGTTATAGCAAACTGCTAGAAAAAGACTCCTTGATACATTTAGTGGAACTTTATAGCATCATATTGTTGTTGAGGAGGATGCACTTGCGATAACACTATATCACTGTCAGGAGAAGCAGAACAGCACTCAGAATTTTAAATAATTGTGCCTTATCAAAGACTGAGCTTTGTGGAAAGCAGAAATAATGGTTAGCGGAGTGTGGCTTTGCAGAACGGCTTGCCAGCTGGGCTACACCAGGGAAGACTCTCCTTCATCTTCCCAGGAGAACACACCTGGAGCAAAGGAGGAGTTTGTTTGGATTCGGAGGACTCGCTGCAGAGTTCACAGTGCCTTCCCTTCTAGGTTACTTGCCACGTGTGCAACAAATTGGAACATTTTTAATGATATGTTTTGAAGGATAGATAGACTGGATTTTAAGAAAGTCATAATCTTTCTTGGTTGTGATTGCAAGTCCTACTTTAATCTTTGGGTATTATTTAGAGCATGAGGCTGATAATATTTGGGAAGTTTCCTGGTCCTTTCTATCTCTAGTTCTGTGTTTTTAGAATAATCCATATATATATGATTAAATTTTTATCAGTTGCATGCAATCTTTTATTCCTAAAGGCAAGATATAGTTTGTAAGTATTGCAAGCATATGTAGAAGAAAGAAATAATAGTATGCGAGCAAAAGCATATGTTCTTATAATTTTGAATATATTCATACAAGATAACAGTTAAGATGGCTTATTACATTTAATTTCTTTCTTCAAACATTTTTAAAGGATCATCATCTTCAGCATGAATTAGCATAATTCTAATCATAAAAATGATACAGTTGTAAAAGTTTCCTCATACAAAACATTACTGAAGTATGTTAGTCCTAAGGGTGGTTTTGTTTTCTACAGTATTTTTCTATGAAGTATCCTAATGGTTTGGGGATTCCTTTTTTAAAAAAAAACAAACTTAAAACTCTTCAGCATGTAGAGATGACCTAAATGAGGGCCCAGAATATCACATTTTGGTTACCTGGCCTTTGCTAAAAGATTTTGGAAGATCCCTGGGGGCCTAGTGGGAATATGAGCACCACAGAACGAGAGAGAATTATAGTCAGGCTGATCAAACCCTTTGTGCCTGTTTCTTTTAACCACTTTATTCCTCTGGCTGTCAGTGAACTCTGAGAAAGCCGTGAGTCTCACCCTCCAAAAGTGTCCCAGTGAAAACAGCAAAACCGGTATTTGAGATTCTTAATGTAAACTTAGAAAGAAAATGGGCAAAAATTTACTTGTCATGTGTGCTGGACTAGATATGTGGCATTGTTCTGCTAGACACCTGAAAAACTATATTTCTTATAAAGTGTGGAAGTTATCGCTTGTGAAAAAACAGTTGTGCTGCCTGCAGGAACGTGCCCGTAAGCGCAGGATGCCCATGGGGAAACGTCTCTGTCTCGCCCCAGTGGTGCCTGCCATGTTCTAAAATTGGCACCCGCCCACGTGGCTGAGCGTCTGCACGCATGCACGCTGATTTTTATGGGAAATTATCCATGGATAAGGCTTTTAATTTTGTGTAGCACAGGGAATTGAAGGAATTTAAAGGGTGGTTGGTATTTGACATTTCTGCCTTTTTGTTCTGAAAGATACTTTGATTAAAGCATTGGAAAGGCTCAGCTAATGGAGGCGTTGTTGCTATTTCAGATATACAGGATATGAGGTTTGAAGGCAAGCCAAATCACAATGAGACAGAATAATGATGTCCTTGGTTTATTTTTCACTTGGTACATTCAGGTTTTGATTGGATTCTAAGCGAGGCAACAGTTTTCTCTCCCAGAAAGCAGTGCCGGTCCTTGGAGGCTTGCCGCATGTTATCAAAGCAGAAGTGCTTTCTTGTGAAGGTCATGGACTGCAGTGGCAGGAGAGGGGGAGAAAAACCAAAGGGCGGGTGGGGGGAGGGAGAGAGGAAAGACAGAAAGCAAGATTTCCTTATTGGTCCTAACCAGGTACAAGCTTCTGATAAGAAAAATTTCTGCAGCGAGAGCTATTACTACTTTGACCCAGCTAGCACTCTGCTGCTGATATTTGCGGAGAACTCCGGGGTCTCTGTCTATCTGTCCTTCTCCCTGTCAACCCTCTTTCTGCTTGTCACACACAATTACTTCAATAGTTCCCTTCACCTTGTTCTCCCATTCTTTTTTTTTTTTTTTAAATATATTTTAGGGATTTTCTTTGGAAAAGACTGTTCATGAACTGTTCTGAACAAAGCTCAGAACTTCCCAGCTGTTGCTGAGGTGGTGGAAAATTGATGCAGGCACTGTATTTCCTAAAAGGTTAATAACATTATGTAGTTAGTATTATTGGAGCTGTTAAAGAGCACCTCGTGATGTTTCTGGATGATGGATGCTGTAAATAAGCAGACAGGAGCCCACAACACATTCTGGTATAAATGGCTGATGCTGAAGATGGGAATAACTGAGAAGATTTGTGCCTGTTTCTTCAATACGGGGGAAAATGCTGTTAGACTTAAAGCTATCCTGTCGTGTTCTTGGGCTTGGAAGCTACGAGCCAACTCCTCAGCCCTTTCTGGCTGTCTAACCCATCCCAAAGCTGATCAACTCATAAGAAAAGAAAATGTAAGGATGTCTATTCAGGGCTGGGGGGAGTAAGAGGGACAGAGGTGCTCCTTGCTGCTGAGAGACGCAAGTGGGACTACCCTGGAGGCAGTGATCCTGCCCAGCTTAAAAGGGGTTCATTAAAACTGCCCGTCAAAAAGAAGGGGAAGAGGAAACTCAGAAAGTGATGGACTGATGGTGAATTTGTGGACATGATGTATACAGCCTTACTAATTTGAACAGAGTTGGTTTATGCTTTTTCTATGTTGCTTTCAGTGAAGATTGTTAGCAGCCCAGAATGAATTAATAGTTTGCACTAGATTTCAGGAAGACAAAAATATTTATTTTATTCATTTGACTTTATTTACTCTCAACCTTTTATTATCATGTGATTTAGTACATATTTTCTGCTTATTCCCTGCCCCACCCTTCCAAGCCCTGCAGCGATGCTGAAAATAGAAATCAGTATATTTTTACACCAAATTCTAAGGCCATATTTATAAATGCTTGGTCAACTGATGGTTACTCACTCTCCAAAAATGCAGAAGATCCAGATTGAAATGTTTGCTCTGCTTATATTCTCTGTTTACAGAGGAGAAAGTGTCAGTTGCATTGGATGTTGAGTGGAAACCAAAGGTGAAGCCAAGTAACTTTTCACAAAAAGGAATTCTTGTTTTCTTGCCAACGTGAGAACAATTCCTTTTATAGTAGTCTGTGAAGGACAAGCAAGTTATAGAGCTGATTCTGTCCCTTCTGTTCTTCCTAATTATTAAACAAATTAGTTCTGAAAGCTCTAACAAGAGCAAGGAGGGAAACTTAAAAAACTCTGAAATAACTGCTCCTGAAATTCGCCATTTATCTAACAGTAGAATGTATAACACTTAATGGAAAAAAAAAGCTTTATAAATACTAAATCATCACACATATGATTTTTTTTTCTGTAATTGTTTAAAGTTCCATCATATCTGCATACTTGCAAACAGGATGGCTCAGTGATACTAGTGTAGATTTAAAAGATGTTTCTTAAATCACTCCTCTATTTTTCTGGAGAGCATATAAGTTGAATTTGTACTTAATTGTATCAAATTCCTCTTTTAGGAGTAAAAGATGTCCCCAGTGAAGTGGTATTTCTGACCTGATTGATGTAAAGCTTTAGAGAATGTAAGCTGCGGCACATTTTTGCCTTGGGAAAGGAAATCTATTGGATTAAGTTGTCCATCTCTATTTCCTGTTCAAAACAAGGCATGTCTATTCAGAATCAATTCAGAATTACTATTTTTAGCACAGTTGCTAACTTAATAGTGTTTTTCAACTGTTACAGCTAAAAATCATAATTGGAAACATTTTATGTTTTGAAACAAACTGAATGATGGTGAATGTTCACCCTTTCGTCTTGTAAGGGCAAGCCTATTTTTCCTGGGAAATCGTGGCTGAATTGTGAAGCCAAAACTCTTTCTACTGATACTGTTGTCAGCTCTCTTATTTTCTCTTTAGTCCTTTTGCCACTTTCCCTTTTCTCTGAGTCATGCACATCCATTGCTGTACTGCTTTAGCTACTTTAAATGAGCCCTTTCCTCCTTCAAGAAGGCTTGTTAATTTTTGCATATTATCTTGAGCTGACTTAACAGTCGTTTTGCCAAGTCTTCCCAGCTGCTGCTACTGCTGAATTGATTCATTTTGCTCTTGACATGTTGCAGGCAAATGTGAAGCAAAAGTTTACTTGACCAGTAATCCTCCCCTTAACTGAAAGGAGGACATGGTTCGGACAAGGACTTGTTCCAAATGCGGCCAGTTTTTTACCTAAATCTGCCACAAAGACACAGAGATTATTTGTTTCTTATCTGGGCAATTCTTATCTAGAAAGTGAAAAACATCTTAGCCCTAAATAGTAACCAAGGAATTAATTTTTTCCTGGTCCAATAAGTCAGTCTGTGGAGGGTTTTTTTGACTGACTATGAGTTCCTAAGAGGTGTTGTGGCTGTCTTGGAGTGCTTCCAGCAACTGTTGCTCAGCCTATAAACTGATGAAATTTCACAGACTCACAGAGCAGCTGAGGCTGGAAGGCGTCTCTGGAGCATCTACTCTAATTCCCTGCTCAGAGCAGGGTCAATGAGAGCTAGTTGCTCAGGGCAATGTCGACTTGGGTTTTAAATATCTCCAAGGATGGAGACTCCACAACCTCTCTGGACAGCCTGTTCCAGCATCTGACCATCCTTGCAGTAATTTTTTTTCTTATTATGTGCCTATGGAATTTCCTCTATTTCAGTTTATGCCCCATTGTTTCTCATACTGTCAGTGGCCATTAAAGAGAAGAGTCTGGCACTGACTTCTCTATTCCCTCCCACTGAGTATAGCTATTGATGAGATCTCCCTGAGCCTTCTCAGCTTCAGGCTGAGCAGTCCCAGCTCTCTCAACCTCTCCTCATATAAAAGGTGGTCCAATCATTCAATCATCTTTGTAGCTCTTTGATGGGCTTGCTCCAGTGTGTCCATTTCTGTCTCGTACTGGGGAGCCCAGCACTGGACTCAGCACTCCAAATTTGTCTGACCAGGTGTCATGGTTTAAAGCAGGGCTAGCTATTAACCAGGTGGCAGATGCTCTCTGTTAACCCTCTCCCCCCCCCTAAGGGAAAGGGAAAAGGGAGAGAGACTTATGGGTTGAAAAGTTAAAACAGTTTTAATAAACTATAATAATGAAAAAGAGTATAATAACAATAATAATAGAAATAATCAAATATATACAAATATATACAAAGCCAAGACTGAGAGCTTGGAAATCCTCCTCAGGCAGAGTTGCTCCCCCAGCACAGGCAGAGGGGAAAATGCAGTACCTCCCCCCAGCACGGGCAGAGGGGAAAATGCAATAGCTCCACCCAGCACAGGCAGAGGGCAAAATGCAATAGCTCCCCTGCCATCACACCTGCAGGCTTTTAACTGAAGAATTGGCAAAGCTGGTACCAATCAGTGGGAGACAGGAGGGCCCCTCCCTCCTGGGCCCCACCTCCAGGAGGCAGTGGGTTAGTGATAAATAGGAAAGTGAGAATGATGTGTATGGGATGGAATACCTCGTTGGTCAATCTTGGGTCACCTGCCCTGTCTGCTCCCCCCTGCAGCTGCGACCCCCCTTTGGCTCTTCACTCGTAAGCAGTGAGGAATTTAGCAGTGACCTTGGTTTCTCTAAGACTAATTGGCCTGGTTTGGGCCAAACCAGGACACCAGGGTTGAGAAGAGAGGAAGGATCACCTCCCTCGACGTTCTGGCGACGCTCTGCCTAATGCAGCCCAGGACACCACTAGCCTTCTCTGCCGCAAAGGCACATTACTGGTTCATGCCCAACTTGGTGTCCACCACGACCTTTTTTGCAAAGCTGCTTTCCAGCTGGTCGGCCCTCAGCATTTACTGGTTCATGGGTTGGTTCCTCCCCACATGCAGGACTTTGTACTTCACCTTGTTGAACTGCATGAGGCTCCTGTCAGATCTCCATCTGGACCTTCTACAACTAGTCTCAACCTTTGAGCCCAGCAGTTTCCAGTACACCTCACTGGCCACTTGCCTAGTCCATACTTCAGTTTGCTTATGAGAATGTTATGTGAGACAGTGTTGAAAGCCTTGCTAAAGTCAGAAGGTAAATAAATACAAAGATAATTACATATCTTTATTAAATAAAAAGATAAATAACACCTACTGCTCTCCCTGCCATCACTGAGCCAGTCACCTATTCGTGAAAGGCTGTCAGGTTGTTTAGGCATCATTTCTCCTTTGTAAACCCATGCTTACTACTCCCAGTCACCTTCTTGTCCTTCACATGTTGGGAAATGGTTTTGAGGATGATTTACAGGTTTCCAAGAAGATTTGCTTAATCAGCTTCCCAGGTTGTCCAGATCCTCCTCCTTGCCGTTCTTGAAAATGAGTGCCGTTTGCTTTCTTCCCAGTCCTCAGGAACCTCCTACAATCACAAAGACCTTTTTCAAATAATCAATAGTCACCTTGCAGTGACATCAACCAGCTCTCTCAGTGCTTTTGATTGCCAACACACTTTCTGACTAGTGTGGAAGGTGTCTGGAAAGAGAGATTTGGAGTCTCTCATGTCTCTGTTGATGCCAGTTTTTTGCATGGCATGCACACAAACATCAAAACTGTCCATAATTACCTATGTCCCCATATTATAAACTAGCCACAAATCAATTTAGAACTAGTCTGTAAGGATGTGTTCATTTGAACTCTCTAGCTTTTCTGAACATCTTTTTACTGTAAAGCGTATCTAATGAAATTAATATTTAGTGTAGAATGTCCGTTACTTGTTTAAAGTCTGCCCAAGTTCAAAATCCATTAAATATGTAACACCAAACATGTGTGGAGACTCATTGGCAACTTACTCTGAGTGCAAAAATGCATAAAAAGCCTGAAAGACCTTTAGTTTAAATAGGTGTAAGTATGTTGAGATTTTAGTTCTGATACCTCTAATTAAAAAAAAGAAATCAAAGTAAGCCCTTTAAAATGTTTGTTGCTTTCCAAATGAATGCTGTTAGCCAGTGTACAGTCAGTGTATCCCTCTCATAGAAGAAATGTGGTTAACTTTGCCACTTTAATCCTTTAGATGTAGATATCTTCTATTTGTTGCATCTTTCTCCTATCTGTCTTATCTTTTGGTAATTTTTGTTATCATCTTCTGTTATGATGATAATTTCAGTGTACTTCCTGATTATTTTAGAGTAACATCAAACAAAAAATGTAATAAGAAATGTTAATTATTTTTCCAGACCGTATTTGTTTATGTCACCTAAGTTTTAACCCCTATTTTTAATTATATTTTCACTTGTTAAAGTGCAGCAAGGAAAGAATTAAATGCTTCTTGAACTGTTAAATAGCATATCCTGAAATTATATTAATTTGTCACAACTAAATGCTGTCTGTCTGATAACGCAATCTTATCAAAGTCAGTCTCTTTGGCATTATTTTACTTGGAATTTTTTGAAATTTAGCATAAGATGTTTGAAGTGAGATATTTGAAATGTTGACTTATTATCAGAAGTCATTCAGTCCCATTCTAGTGGGAGGGGATCCCAGTTGGGAACCTATTGGAAACCTGAGGACCCTTGATTTGGAAACTTATAAGATGTACTTTATATAACAGCTTTTCATTAAGACAGAGAGTATTTTAAACCAGAAAGGAAGTGTACCATGTGTGTCACAGCTTCCAGGATTCCTTAAATTAATCCCACTTCTTTGAAAGTTATATTCTATTTCAGTTTTACGGCATATGAATTTGCATCCTCTCTGTTTTATTTTATTATAATCCTTTTGTATTATAATTTGCATTCTCTGTAGCCTATTTCTTGGTCTACAGCTATACCCATAGCTGTGGCTGTTCATGGGAAGTTACTTTTAGAAATCCACTCTTCCTTTCTCACACAGAAACAGCTCAATCCTCTGCAATTGCCTGAGGCTTTTGCTAATAAACACCAGAGATTATTTTTTGTCTATAATGATGTAATTCTGTATTTTCTACACAGTAAAAAAATCCCTGGATTTTTTTCATTTTCTTTTTTTTTTTTGGTGAGAATGCATTCCTGGGGAGTTGTTGTACCTCAGTTCAGAATACGCTAAGTTGTTTCAATGTACTCCCTACTCCATATAGTCTACAGCATGCAGTTTAAAATAAAAATGAATGTGTCAAGTTTGCTTTGTAGATATGTAACACAGTCAATGGTCTACAAGCGTTAATCGGATATTAATTGCCAATACGCTGTGCAAAATTCTGAGGCCGAGACAGGATTATGAATTTGTAATCGCTGTAACACAAGCTTGGTTATTTTTTAGTCGATGAACTTGAATGCTGAAATTAGGTTGGCAGAAGAGAGCAAGAATGTATTTCCTGTATGAAGAGAGAAGTTGTCATTGCTGTGGCCGGGGCTGAACTCATAACTGGAAACAATCAAAGAAGTTGTTAGAAAGAAGAGAGTCCTAGAAGTGAGTTCATGAAGCTTCAAGCACCTTATATGACGGTAGTGACAGTTATTAACTATTACAGGAGTTGTCAAAAGATCTACTATTCCGAAGCATATCGCAGGGTCGTTGATGACATGATAGGGAAGGGAATGAAAAGAAACTACTTTAATAATTCCAGCATTAAGTCGTTAACAAGGCGCCTATCAGTTCCTGCACCCGTGTATCAGTTAGATACAGTCTTTCTAAAAGGGAGTATACAAGGGGAAAAAGGAAAATAACAGCAAGTTGGTTTATGCCAGTATGCAGTTGACTCCACTGTAATTCAAATGCATTCATAATCTAACTCTCGCATAATCTAAGTTGATGAATGTATAAATCATTATAATTATTATTGATATAGTATAACAACTGAAAGTACTATTTGTGGGAAATTGTATGCACACTTCAATTAAGCTATAATATAAATGCAATTTAAAATGTAACTGCAGATTAAGTGTAACACTGAAGCCTGACTTCATGCAGAGAAACCCTCTTATGGGGCCCTAACTATTAAAAATATCATTATCATTTTTAACAGACAAAAATGTCAGTGCTGTAAGCTAGTCAGAATTGTACCAGAAAATTAGTGAATCCCTTGTTTCTGGGACTAATGCAGTTAGTACCCTAGGATTCCTTACGCACAGAGCCTTTCTGCCACAAGATTTCTCTACGGAGGCAGAGTTGCTGACAGGACAGGAGGTAGCTGCCAATGCAGTCTAAACACTAGTGGGGCAACTGCATGCACCTAGGCCTACACTTTGTATGATCATTTATTCATGCATTCACATCTTCTCACACTTACAGTAAAAGAAACATATTTATGTATTTACAAAATAACCACAAGAATTTGTTTTGATGATACGAATATTATGGTAAATGGTGGATGTCTGAAAACTAGGGGGCTGTTGGAGACAGTAGGAAGTAATGGAAAAGCAGAAACGGGAAGGTTGTATGAAACCATACAGGGATATGTGGCAGAAGAAGGGAAGCAGACAGAACACAGCTGGAGAGGATTCAAGGAAGGAACTAAGATGTGCAGCAGCCATAGAGCTGTGCCACCAGAATGCATGCCTGCAAGGAGCTTGCACAAGAATGTAAGGTGGAGAAAACCCTAAATAAATATGAGTAGGAATAGCAGATATGGGAGGTTATTTTAACAGTCTTTATTTCTAATCTGCATCTTTTTGTCACCGTGTCTTCTCACACTGGCTGGCAGGTAGGTTTGCAAGACCTGGCTGCTGGAGTTACAGCTTTCACAAAGTGAGTGCGATAACAAGGATGAGCAAACACAGGTTTCTCACTCAGAGCCCTGTCCAATTCTTCTCCCCTTCCCTCTACCACAGGTCTGCTGTATGTCACTTCAGTATGTCTACCTATAATCTAAATTGTCTTGTTCTGTGTGTAGACCTGTGCTCTTCCAGACTCTGCCTTCAGGTCTCTGTGCCATACACGGCCATGTAGGACGGGGTATATCTACCTTCTGCACCGCAGGCTGAAAGCCACGAAGGGAATGCTGCTGCTCAGATTTGGGCTGAGGCCACAGCCTGAGAGGCCCATGTACTTTTGAAACAGGGATGTATTCACGGAGGCTTGGGGGAGGGAAGAGAGGAATGCTGCAGTTTTGCGAGTCTGGGGCCACAGGAGGTCCTGCAGGGCTGCTCCCATTATCCATTGTTTAGGTAGCAGTGCCCACGTCAAACCGCTCCGTCAGCTGCGTGGTGCTGGCTCTTGCTAATTTATGTGTCATGGTTCTCCCTTTACCCCTGTACTCCCACCTCATCAGAAAAAATTAGATTCAGTTTTTACATAGTTTGAGTAAAAGATGTTTTTGGGCCTGTTACAACTTGGCACAAAAAGCTGGGCAAGTTGAACTGGGCTTGTTTGTCTTTCGCGGCAGGTAAGGGACCACTGACAAATGTCCCGCTCAGTCTCCTTCTTCACTCTCTTGTTATTGTCAGTAACTTGAAGTTTTTGAAGTAGTAACATGGTTTGATGTGGCCACTGTTACTGAATCCCTCTTTTCCTTTTGTTAGACAGCTTCCTCATTACTGCTAAGAACCATACCAGCAGTTACATTGCCAGGCTTGACCCCTAATCATCAGCAAGATACACTAGTCTTTTCTCCCTGTCTGAAAGGATCTTATTGCCTTACCACTTTAGAAAACTAACACCACAACAGAACAAAACAAAAGAAAAACCCTCTCTGGAGCCTTAGTCATCAGGCAACAAACAGGAGCTAGCGTGGATTTTATTTCCACGGTATCGATAATGTTGCCTCTTGATCTGTGAAAATGGCTGTTGTCATCTGAAGTACTTTACTGTTTATCTCCAAAGAACATAGGTCTCACTCTACAGTGAGACTTCTTTGAGCCAAGAAAAATAAGCGAAGTGCTCCCTATAACAGGGTGGGAAAGTCTGACTGCTCCTCATCATCTTCCTCAGTATTAGGTTTGCAGAGTTGCCAGTGTCTTTAGCTCTGAGGCAATTTTGTTTTCTCATAAATCTCTTCTCCCAGAATCATTCCCTCTAACTGACTTTATATATTTAATCCCCTCTTGATGCTTGACAGAAACTCCTGTCTCTTTTCCTTGGGGATCTTCAATTTCTCTTGCTGTGTTTTCGTCTTCCTTCTAGTTACTTCCAACTAGTTACTTGGATACTGAGGAAACAGGTGATAGAGAACAGAAATTTCTCCTGGGAACCTAATTCACATTCTCAACTGGAAGAAAAAAGTATTTCAATGATATTAGGAAAAAAAATGCTTTTATTTTCCTGTGTATTGAAAACATTGTGTAGTGTATTTTCCTAAGAAAAGTGGGAAATTCAGTAATGCTTTCATATTTAATGTATACCACATTTAGTGTAACAATACTATGAAATATTAATAAACTTACAAATCTTTTCCTTTGGCTGTTTACCATGGAACTTGACTGACTGGATCTTTTCTGGTTTATTAATTCACATGGCTAAGTTGAGTGCAACAATGCTGCGTTCAAAGATTTCTTTTGATAACAACTTTGACTTAAATCATACTGTGAAGGGTATCTATAGTTTTCTCTCTTTCTTGTCTTGGAGATTGCAGAGTGGCTTACCTCACTGCTTGTTCAAAATTAGTCTTATTTGCCTCCCATTAGGTTCTTGCAACTCTGCACTGCAGTTCCTTTAAACTCTTGGGAGCCCACAAGTCTGATGGAGACAAGATGTTATGGAAATTTGCTAGTCCACACTTGGTTAATAATTTTACCATTCAAAGATTGGTGTGCTTGGTATACATGTATAAGAATAAGTTTGTTTTCTCCATAATGATACTTAGTTACAATGAGAAAGATACTGAAACACCATCCAGTGAGGATCCCTCTTGGCTTTTTCCACATCTCTGCCAGAGCAGAAGGCTTACTTTCCAGCCCACTTCAGGACTTGCCATGCCTTGAAGAACTATTCATACTCAGGTCTTTAGAGATGGCTTCTGGAGGCATCTCTAGCCAACAAGGAAATTCTTCCTTTTTGCTTTCTTGTTGTTCAGTGCAATTTGGCCCTAAGTTGTCAATAGGATATCATTCCTTTTGCCTTTTTTCTTTCACTAATTCATCTATGTTTCTATTTTATACTTTGATAATATAGAGCGTTTGGATCTAAGATAGAAGCCCGTTCCCCTTCTTTGTAGCTGCCGTACAAATGGCTCAAAAGGTATTTGCACCATTAATAATTTCCCTGATTTAGAACATTGAACTTGTGGGAGATTTGCACAGAGGTCGTGTTTAGCTCAATTGGCAACTGATTCAAAGATGCACTTGATAAGTGTGGATTCACCCTTTTCCCGTTAATGCAGACGTGCTTTGTTCAAAATTTGGGGAGTGGTTTCAAGGACTATGTCACAAATGTGTTATTATTGCTTAAACGTGCTATGTAATTCAGCTTTTGTGGCTAAAGCTTAACTTTGCCTCTGACGGTTAACCTGACCAGCGTTGAGTTTGCTTCAGACATCTTTAGAGAACTTAAATAACTCTGCACAGGTTTAATACAATATACTGTGTACATGTATAAAGTTTGTATGTACAAGAGAGAGACTATGTGAATATAGGATGCTCTCATAGCTAGGTCCACAGTTAATTACAAATTGAGAAAGTCATAAAGTCCTATCATTACAAAAACATAGGAACCATACTGAGTGCAAAACTGTATTCTCCCTAGTGATGAAAGTTAAAACTACTGTTCTAATTAGCCATGAAAAGGCTAAGAGGGGACCTAATTGCTGTCTTCAGCTACCTAATAGGTAGTAATGGAGAAAATTCAGGCAGACTCTTCTCAGGGGTGTACGGGGAAAGGATGAAACAGGTTTCCAAAATTAAATTTTTGACAAGATACCAGGGATATTTTTTTTTAACCATGGGTGTCACCAGTTAAGCACCAGAGGAGGTTGCCCAGTGGGGCTGTAGAATCTCCTCCCTTGGAGGTGTTCAAAACTCAACTGGACACAGCCCTGAGCTACTTGATCTAACTCTGAAGGTGGACCTTCTTTGAGCACAGTGTTAGACTGGATGGCCTCACTTGCAACCTATATTATTCTGTAATTCTATGTGTGCTTTACAAAGAATGTCCTAAGCATATTTAATTTAGAATAGAGATATAGCTCAATGGATTTTCTAAGAAAAACAGTGAAAGTCTGTAACTTATCAGTTGAACCAGAAATTTATTCTTGGAAACTATTATTTATTTTGTTTGATTATTCTGTTTTCCACAGCCTGTGGGGTTTCTTCCTCAACCTCGCTTTAGGACTACTCTGCCAATCCTATTTTGTGTTCAACTTTATTTCAGTGAGACACCATGCTAGCTTGGTATTTCTCACCATAAAGGTTCCAGACTGTAGTCTCTTGTAATCTTTAGAACTGCTTCTCAATGATACACAGAAATAACAATACTTTCTGTACCTAGTAATATAATCAAGAACGAGCCTTTAGATCCATGTTATCTAATGGTACTTAGGGCAGAAGGCTCTTTTTTTTTTTTTTTTTTTTTTTTTTTTTTGTTGCACAATAATTGTGCTCTAAGCTCTGCATAGCTCTTTGTTTGTCTCAATCTGTGGGCCTTGCACAAGCCTTCTCAAAATAAGTTCCACTGCACAGAAGTAAAACTGATTTGACCTGGATTAACTGGAGCATAGATTCCTAATGAGCCAGGTGGATGAACATTCGTGTTTGGCAGAAATGGTAGCTACAGTGTCTGCCACAAAAATGTCAGCAGTTGCCTTGGTTTTCTCCCCACTAAAAGAAATAATTTTAATCTTGGTCTAGAGTGGTTGAATAATGACTTACTGTGAGGCATTTCCATTGTAAAAACTTTATCTTACATATTACGAATTTCCCAGGGAGGTTCCAAAGCTGGAACTGTGCATGAGGTTTCTCCCATGTGACTCTGTCTGGGGACAGCATCTGCCGTCTAGCCCTGAGCTGGATAAAACATCCAAAGAAGAATATGGTCGTAAGGCTTTGGTTTAAGTAGGAATATGGAGGTTTTTATTTCATTCACATCCCTTGTGTGGAAAGTGGGGAAAGGTCAGAGAAACTGCTCTTGAGTAAGCATCAGGCAATAATTTGTAGAATGCAACACTGAAGATCACAGCAGTTCAGTGCCAAGTGTAGAAAAACTTTCTTTGTGGAGATATGTGTTCTCCAGGCTCCTCTTTCCGGGCAGAAAGGGAGTGCAGCAGTCCCTGCTCAGCCAGCACAGTGAAACAGTATCCCAGTGCTGTGCCTTAGACAAAATGTCAATGTGTTGTGTGCAGCTTAAATAGATGACATTCTCAGTGCAGCTCCTTATCACCACCCCTCCTGCCATCTCATTCAACTTCAGAGAGCTTTCCCATGGACTGACAATGCTTTTGCAAAACGCATAAGGTGTAGGACAGCTACCGCATACTCATCAGCTGCCCTAACCCAACTCTGCTGTGTGTTTGCACTTGTGCCAGCTTCTGCCTTGCAAGAGGAATGGGGAAGCTCTTGTGTCCATTTTGAATAGGTACAAATACATACAAAACCAAGGAAATATGCTTGAAAGACTGTGCGTGTTGCGGGGGGAGGATTATATGCAAAAGGGATTGGGTTCTCCTACTTAAATACTGAAAGGGAACAAGCCTTATCTCTGTTTTTTCGACATAGAAGTTCCTGTAAATTCACTAGAAAACTGTGAATGATACATAAAGACCATGTAACTCAATAGCTGCTCTTCCAAATTCTGTTTTGACCTTTGGCTATAAAAGGCAATTCCTTAGAGTTTCCAAAGGTACAGTTCATTGCTCTTTGGTTTAGTGTTACAGAGTAAGTATGGTAAGTAATAGACCTTATTAGTTACTTTTTTCTCTTCGTGAAACCATTATACACCTCTTTGACCTTTTCAATAAAAAGTACAAATATGGTTCAGCAAATGTTTCCAGCATAAATTTCCGTTATTCAGAATTACAAATAAGTGAGTCTTAATCCATATGGACTGTATAAAGCCTGTTTTATTCCTTTTTGCTTTACTCATTTTTATAGTTTTTCTCAGTTCTTCATCCAACATCCTCCCTTGTTGTTACTCCTTTTCTAAGTTTTTCCTCTACTTGTGACCAAACAGACCAGAAGAGAATTTTTTCTACACTGTGGGATTATTTGACAACAGAAACCTGTAAATCACAATAAGTCAACCACGTAAAATTGATTGAGAAGATATTTTCAGTTTCCTACTGCTCTGGGTAGCCTATTAACCTTTCCTTCCACTTACAAACTTAAAACCTGAAAGGTTTTTTGTTTAGCCTTTTTTTCCCCTGTTTAAGCCTGTTTGTTTGAAAAGGAAATTATTACTACACAGCACATGTATATGAAAACCATAGCATTACCAAATTAACAACGGAAGCAGGAAGAATCATAGAATTTTTTCATTGTTAGGAGAATGAAACAATTTACCCTTCAGGGGTGTGACCTTAGTAAATGCATTGCTTAGCTGTTTTCCTTTGTTTAGATTTAGAATTCCAAGATCGTCAAATATCTTATCCCAAAACCATAGGAATTGCTCAAAACAAATGCAGCATATTACTATACTCTCACATACAGGTTTTATTTCTGCTTGTGGGTGATGTTACTTGTGCGGATATATAGGTTGGTATTGAAGGTGGAAGCAGGGTATCCATTGCTGTCATTATATCTACTATTTTTGCAGTTTCATTTTTCCTGAAGGCAAGAAGAGGGTGACTTTTGTAAGAAAGTGAGATGGCACATGAAATTGACACTTCATGGGTTGTGTTTTATTTTTTTGTCCAGCTAAGTTCTTGAATATTTTGGACAAGCACAGTTAGAATTGCAATCACACCAGTAGTGGTTTGTCACTTAACTCTTGCTCTGACACGAAGTCTTTTGCACTCTATAAAATATCCTCTGCTGATGTACGTAAATATAATTCATTTGACTTTAATTGAGGATACTGGACACAGGCTTTGATCTCTTTTTAGAACTTGTCCAACGTTTCCCTTTATGGCCAACAATGTAGTACCAGATTTCTGCTAGATGAATACATGCACTATATATATATATAAAAAGTAACTAATGACCTTTAAATAGCTACCAGTGGGCAATTTTTAACTCATTATAATAGTTTGAAACTATTTGGATGCCCTGTCCTCACTGCAGTATGCAGCCACATTAACATGTCCAGAGCCACAAGGACATTTACTATGAATTGCGACAGTGTTTTCTTCTGTGGCAGCTTTCAAGCTTTTCAAATAGTCCTACTCTGAGTGACTCTACAGTGCAGCAACAGTAAGAAGCACAGGCGAAGCGCTATTGTGGGCAATCCACCAGGAAACAGATTTCAGTCAATGCCCTCCTCCAAAAAAAAAAAGCAGGCACCTGGAATTTGCAGAGTTCCCATTATCAGTTGGTGAAATACATTGCAAATAGTAATAGCTGCCTTAAATTACAACACATACGCCATCTGCTTCTAAATACAAAATAAAAGTTGCAGACTAACATTTGGAAGAATGGGAAAAAGGCCTATTTTCTGACACAATAGTGTTGAAACCAGCGTCAGCCGAATGGAAACTTCATGCTGGGAAATATTTTTTTTCTACAAATATGAAGCTGTTAAACCTTCATTGGGAATTACAGGCTTTTTAAGCAGGAGTCCAGAAAAAACCACAGTATAGAAATCAAGTGTGGCGATGTAGAGGCTTGGTACGTACACGTTTTGCTGAGCCCATGGAATGGCAGAATGGTGAATATGTTGCTTCTTTCCAGTTTTAATTATAACTTTATTTTCTGCACCCATTGCCCGTATTAAGCGTAAATGGAGCCATATTATAGAATACAGCATAAAAGTAGATATCTTGAATAAGGAATAAAGAAGAAATAGCTACTTCCTCCAAAATGTCAAATAACTCACCTAAACTTTACATAAGGGTAAATATATTATAAGACTTGCTTGAATTTATTGAGGAAAAATATCAACAGGAGGCCATAAATCTGGAGTTTAATATAAAAAAAACCCTTCTATTTTATTCCGTTAGTCTGCTTTTAACAAGATACACCAAAGAATAAAGGGTTTTGTTTTGTAAAAGGGCTTAATTTTGTTTCATTTGTTTCATTGTACATTTTCAATTTGGATTTCAAATACTCCCCAGCTCTCAAAAGCAGAATTGGCTTTCACCAGACAAGTGCCTGCATGTTGGAGGATGATAGACAAATTTTACTTGAAGTGATGACTGGTGTAAGAATAACAGCTGAAATTGTAATGGAAATAAATAGATCATATATCAGATTCTCTAACCGGAATAAGTGTTAAAGCCATTATGATTGATATTTGTGGCTGAACAAAAACTGTGGATACCTAGGAGCCTGTAGAACACTACCTAGATTGATCAGTGAGCCAACCTTTTCAATGAGAATTTTTGCAGATAACAGGACTAAATTACTCCTGATTTATTATGCCTAATATTTTTTTTTAGCTGGTTTTGGTACTTCAGAGATATTTTTGATGGAAAGTGTGATGCTCAGTAATGTGACAGAATTGAGAAGATTCAGTATGTCTCTTTAGACTCAAGGCCAGACACTCGACAATTACTGAAGACAGCAAAATCTCCTTTCTCTTGTCAGGGACAATCTTTACGTGGGAGAGGGTGCTGCCTCTGTGACAAAAAGCACCATCATGTACCACCTCTTTGTGCACTGTGCACCACTGTGGTGACTGTATTTTTTGTTTATATTTGTGCTTATTTAAACAAAACATGTTGTGAAAATGGCTGTAAACTATAGCAGGGCTTTTAAAAAATAATCTCTGAATCAGTGTTTTACCATATTTTTTCCTGTATGCTGACTATGTAGTATGTAGGTGAAGCCAGTCTTACTACTGCTTAGAGCACATGCATTGCTGTTGTTCACAAGCACAGTGAAACCTTTGTGAGCACCTGTGCTAGGGATGGTTCATGTCGCTCTTCTGACCCTGGGAGACACAGATCAGCGTTAGACTCATAGCTGAAACTCTAGCAGTAACAGGACCATGGGCAGAAGAGTATCCTGCTCACAGACATGAGCTCAACACATGCATGAGCGTTTGAGGGTTAGTTTGAGCTTTATCATACAGTTAAAGCAGTACTTCTTCAAAAAAGCCCAATTTTAAATTAAAGCTGATGGCCAAGTCTGGTGAATTGTACCAAACTGTTATTGCTGTTTTGTGATGTTTAAAAATAGACACAAAGATCAGAGATAATTTCCTAGTCCCCTGTGACTGACATGAGAGTCCAGTTCTCTGTAGATGAAAGATTAGTGCACTAAACAAAGTCATTTAGGTTCAAATAATCACAGTATTCCATGTGGCCCCTTGTGTTGCTTTCATATTAGAGTGACTTCTTCCTTAAAAGCTTTCTGTGCAACACTGGAAGAGAACAAAAGTAGAGTGATTCTTCTGTATCCCTTTCTTGTCAAAAAGGATGACTGGAGAACTGACCTTTTAACAGTGCAGCATTGAAGAACTGTATTTTGTATGAACTTTTTTTTTGTTGTTAATAAAGCAGCCCTGTCCTGTAGGAGACACAATAAAGCAGATGGCTATGAAGAGCAGTGCAGCACAGCACGAAATTCCACCAAAATAATGTTTTGATATACACCCCTAGAAATACATTGATTTGGTTTTTTGAGTACTAAAAGTAGGTTGTTCCCTTCAGACAATTAGTTAATAGGCATGTTACCATGAGCTTGTGACTTTGACCTGTGTAGGGGTTTATTAAGCAAGTAGAGAGCCTCAGGTTTATAGAAAGATTTGTAACGTGTGTTTCAGTGGAAACTATGCCAAACTGATATCAGGAAAATCTTGGCTGTTTGCATTTAGGTCAGGGGAGTTTTTTCATATTCTACATGAACACATTCATGTCAGATCCAAAGCCCACCTGGCTTCACATACTGGCTCTGTTGCTGGCTGATCATGGAGGTAGGGAGGAACAGTGGACCAAGTTGAACTCATAGAGATACCTCTGAAGTTTACTTTCTCAGCCCCCAAAAATTTAAGGACTCCCTCCTTTGGGATTTTATTGATTTTTTTTTTCTTGGAATAAAACTGCAAACCTCAATGAACCCTGTTTTCAAAATGCTTACAGTGGAACTCAAGCTGTAAATGCAACTATGTTTTGGTATTATCTCATATGTCTAGTTTAATATATGCAAAAGTGATTAAAAATCTTTAAGGCAATGTAATAATTGTATTATGTATAAAATTGGCTTAAGCAATGACACTGCATCAGTGGCAATGTGGCACTAAAACCTAATATTTTGGTCTATATTACTATAAGTGAAACTTTAGTTTTTTAGAATTGAGATCAATATCTCAATGAATAACAATCTGAATGTAAAAAATCTTTAAAGTTTTTCACAAATCAGTGATTCATTTGTTAGAAATAGTCACTTAACCTTTATGCATTGGCAGAACTATTTTCAGTAGTGTAGAAAAAAATAAACCATGTTATTTCTTCTGAAAATGTATTATGAACCTAGTGTTTGAACATGAGTAAGAAAGAATAATTTAAAAAATCAGGCTGATCAACGTGACACTAGAAATCTGAAATTTCCCGAAAGACAACAGGTCATAGTAAAGTCTTGATCTTCCTTGTTCTCATCTTTTTTCATACTCTCAAAATTAACTTCGACCAATTTGAATGTTTCTATTCAGCATTGCTCTATAGCTTGAAAACTGGCTGACGGATGAAAAAAAGCCTAATGAAAAATTATCTTGACAACAATTTTTTAAGGAGGATTATTGTTGCTTTCTGTGCCAGAATCAGTAATGATTTATTCCACAGTAAAGATTCATTTTTTAAAATGTATTTTTCTAGATTATTTTCTACTTGAAAATAGAATAATAGATAAGAAACTTAAATTAACCTGTAATCTTGAGTTAAAGCAATGATTGATACCAAACTAGAGTTAGGATCTCTGCATCTCTCAGGATAAGAGTAGCTGACTTTCCTTTGAATTAGGTCTGTTATGAAAGATTTCTGTTGACACTGGTCTGAGGCTTGCTGGTGTCTGATATGTATCTAATAGATGATTTCTCTCTATCCAAGAAATAATCTGTACTAGGCATAAAATCCTAAGTAAACAAAGCCTGAAGATGCGTAGCACCTGGTGTGGTTTCTGTGCTACGCTCTTCTTCACACCTGCCATGTGCAGATTCCAGTGGAAGATTCAGCTACAGGCTTTCAGATGTGAGTGAAAAAAGAGGCACCATTAGCTAGAAATAAAAAGAAACATTGAAAAATATGGATAGAAAAGAACAAAAATTAGCTTTAGTTTCATAAGTGCAAAGATGATGCATAAGGCTGTTCCAGGCCTCGCAGGTTCTCAGTGGATGGAGAAAATCCATCACAACTGATAGATTATCAAAAATCTAACCAAAAAAAAGTACATACAAACAAAATAACTTGAGTATATTGTCAAAAGCCATGAGGATTTTTTCCTCAGAAGTTTACACACAGTAAAATTTCACTGTGGATGTGTGTGAGGTCTGGTTCATGAATAATCACTTAAGTGTGATTGTAGAAATAATAGAAGGCATCATTTTTTAACTGTGGGTTTTCTCCTTTTGGTGGGAAAAAAAATCAGTATGACTTGAAGTCTGAAATGTAGAATAACATACAGTGGAACATGGAGGGTACAAATAATTTCCATTTTTGTATGGCTGTTAAACATCTTGCTCAGAAAATATAAATTTTGAAGTTTAAGATAACATAACTGATGTTACTTCATCTCAGGTAGACCACATGAAATTTGATTAAGTGCAATTAAGAGTATAGAAATGATTAGAAGGTTAATTTCTAGCAAAGGACTAAGGCTTTTCTTGTCATGGGATTTATTTGCGATTAAACTTGCAATATATTTATGTGGGGAGGGATACCGAGGGGAGGTGAGAATAAAAATGTGCAGTATGAATGTCAAGCTAGAAAAGTGGAAGGATGGGGTATCCTGATGTTGACATTATTTAGTTGCAGAAAAATCCTTAAAAGATTGACATGTCCTGGGTGCTCAATTTCTTGAGACTTTAAACTCAGGGGGAAAAAAAACCATGTACAATAGGGAACAGTTGTGTTCTGTTGGGAAGACAAGTGGATGAGCAAATAGGTCTTTTCCATCTGTATGGTCTGTCATTCATTTCTGCCTGTTGCTGATGAGAGCTTGGCCAAATGGTGTTGCCAGTTATACAAGCGTAAATCCATGACTTTTGAGGGTAAATGAGAACAGCACCTGGCTGCTCTCCCCATCTCTTTCTCTCTCCCTTGCACTCAGCTTCTCTGACTTGTTTTTATTTATTTATTTTTACCTTTTTTCTTATAATTCCCTTTGCCTTTATTTTGCTTTGGTTTGCAAGATAACATATAAGATTCCCTGCCTAGTTATTGGCTTCCGCGTTACACAGATCTATTGCCGTTTTGCTCTACTGTCCACTGAATCCTGAAAGTTAAACAAATACACAGGGAAGGCAGAATAGTATCTTAATCTGTCAAAATCCTCTCTCGTCATCTTTTGCGATGATCTCTGTGTACATGTACCTTCATTGTTCATAGTAATTTTTGACAGTTGTTCCTGATTGACAGTAATAGCAAGGACAATGTGCCAGGACTTTATCATGATAGTCAGCGGAAATCTGTCATGCTGTCTTCGTAGCTTTGACCTGTGGCAAGTGAGAGGGAAATGGAGATTGATCTCCTTCCCTGAGCATCTTATGTTTATTATTTTTTTCACCATTTTTTTTACTTGCTTTTTCATAACGTTCCTCAGTTGCTCTTTTCAGTTTTTCCTTCTCCTAAACTACTTGCTCTTCCTTGTTTTCCTCTATGTACACTGCTCTTGGAAAATTTTCCTGCTCTTACCGATCTCATTTACATTTTCTTTTCTCATTCTTGGATTTCCTTAGGCTATGGTTTTCTCTGCCTCCATAGTCACACCAGAGAAAGGTGTTTTGGAGGGTCACATGCTGTCCCTTTGTGACCCCTGTCAGGAAAGCAGTGAAAACTTCTGTTTTTCTCCTTCTTTCTTCTATTTCTGCAAGGCTGTTTCTAAATCATCCTCAACAGGCACTTGGGTATACTACAGGGACCAGGACATGAGCAAGCGCTCCTGCCCAAGAACCTAATAGATACCTGAGGATCCCACCTTAGTTCCAAGACTAGCCAAGTGCTAAAGGAAGCCGGTACCTCTGCCCTTGGTGGAGTCAAGTTCTCAACTCCAGTGGTCTTTGAAATGAGTGAAGAAATGTTTTGGTATAACTCACGAGCTTCATTTAATAGTTTGACAGTTCTTTTAGCTTTTTATAAATAGGGTAAAGAATGAAAATAAGACCTTCAATGCAAGTGTCTTGCACACTAATGAGATCTGCAAGGCAACAAGAGGTAATACAATAGTTCCTCAGTCCTTTGTAAAATGCCCAAAGGTTCTACCCAAGCAATAAATTAAATTTATCTGTTAAATCAAAGTCTTTTTAAAAATTAAATGCAAAGGACATTTTTAGTAGCTTTTTTATTATCACAGAGATACTTTTATAGTGCTCTGTGAATGACTTTTTTTTTCTTCAATGTCACTGAAACTTCATTTGATTCAGACTAGATTTGGTAAAAATGAATTGCTTTTCAGGCTGACATACTGTACACTGAGTACAGTATGATATCTAGCCTAATTATATTTCAAGGTAGATATTTTTTATTAGTACAGTTATATCAATTTCACCTAATTTTGGCTACCTAAAAATTAATCATCTGCATTTCCACTCTAGTCAGAGGAAAAAGAATGGTAGATCTGAAGGATGATCCTTATCACCTACATCTTAAATACCAAGGGAGAGATAAATCCTCCTCTAAAGGCAACTTTCCTTCTTGCCTGAATATAGAGGGGGCTTAGGCAACAATTTTAACCTACAGTCATAATTTTGAGCTGGCTAATTTACCCCTAAATGCTCGTGTTTGGTGTAATCTGTAAGGTGTGAAGAGAAGGGCAAGGTCTGTGATAGACAGGGGAGCAGTGGAAGGACTCACCCAAAGGGGCAGAGTCATACGAAAGCCTCAGATCAGGCTCACTAACTTCGCGTGTGCTGACATTTCCTGGTCTGTGAGGCCATTCCTGTTGCACAATTTTAAGAGATTACTAAGAACAATATGCTCCTAGATGGTGCAAATCACAGGTGACTGATTTTTCCCTTTTCCAAAGCTTTTTCCATGCTTTTATCTTGTTTGGCTTCCACAATGTGTGTGGAAAAAAATCTTTTTATTATTAATGCAGAGAGTCTAAGTATTTTTTGGTAAGAGGCAGTTAGTCTCCATTACATGTAATTGACCAATTACTGAGTCAACGCACAAAGTAAAAACATGACCTATTTTGATATTTCCTATTGGTATTACGCATATTTATCATGTGCTAAATGAATTACTTATTTTCCATCAAGGCAGGAGACTAGAGAAGGTGAAATATTCTCTTTTCATTTAGCAAATCTTGTGTATGTGTTTATTTATAGATGTGAAATACAGGCACTTTAGTATATTTATCTTATTTATTTTTAGCAAATTTAAAATTGTAATTTCTTAGGGATGAATTTCTTAACTTTAGACCACTGAATTTTTGCCACTTGTTTTACATTATCCAGGAGCATAAGTAGGAGGAGGGTTTAATGTGAGGCACTTGTTTTTTTCATATTCCCATGAAAAGTCTAAGGCAAATGTCATCTCAACACATTTTGCTGGCTAAAATTCCACCCTACCTGAGAACCCTAGTGTTCCAGATGATAATTTTGTCTTAATGGACAGTTTTAAACTAAGAGACCACCTTAGGGCATTGCTTGTCTGTAATTAGCAACATTTTTAATCACTTATTTCAAAAATCAGTAGATGAATAGAAACATCAATTCAGTGCATAAGGAAGGCTGTGATTTTTTGACTGAAATTGCAAATATGAGTTCTGACATCTTATTATTTGAAACAGTGTCTCTTAATAACTAGACTTGTATGAACATTTCCAGTACTTTGGTTGGATGATTTTTATTAGCATGAAATACAAGCAAATAAATATAAATAAAATCTTGAGCTCATAACTTACAAGATACCATATTTTACAGACAGAATATAATGTGTAAAAAGTGTAAAGAGAAAATATAATTATTTTATATAATACTGGATTGTAGAGGATTTTTCTTGTGTTTATAAATGAGAAGAAACTCTGAAAATAGTATCCAAGATGGGTCATTTTATGTGACAATTCAGGTCCAGGCTGCCCAGGGAGGTTGTGGAGTCTCCTTCTCTGGAGATATTCAAAACCCACCTGGACACGACCCTGTGCAACATGCTCTAGGGGTACCTGCTTTAGCAGGGGGTTGGACTAGATGATCTCCAGAGGTCCCTTCCAACACTAACGATTCTGTGATTCTGTGATTCTGTTATTTTTCTATGCATCCAAAGATGTGAGATCAAGTCTTGCTCATGAAAATGATGTATCTGGCCAGCTGCAGTGACAAGTATCTTGTTTTAAGGTTGGGTAGACTTATCCCTCTCTGGTATATTTCTTGGCTTCAGACAATTTCATTGCATAATAGTTTTGGTTGGATCATGCATTGGATTACAGTTGGTGCTCAGTCTAGGATATACAAGAAATACGAATAAAATTTTTAAAAATCCTCAATATTAGTGAAAAATCCTCAATATTATTTTCTTTTTTTTTTCTTCCTATAAGTGCTGTTCATAAATTTTCTTATTTGAACATGAAATTGTGGCTTTTCCTGTTCCCCTGTGTGGGGCCTGAGGAGCTGGTGACATTTTTTGCATATGGCAAGAGAGACAAAGAAGTGTGCTGACTATATTTTCTCAACATAAATTTTTTATTAAAAAAAGTTAGTGATGTAAAATGCTTTAGAAATCTGTAAGACACAGATACAATGGGACCCATTGTATCTGGGCTACAATTAGACACAAGTGAAGAATTTGATTTTGCTTTCACCCTGTTAAGTCCAAAAGCCAGAGAGAAAAACAAGGTTAGTCCTCGGAGTCCTGCAGGGTCAACTCTGGCATCTGAGAGCACAGACAGCGTCCATGGCTGTCACAGTTTCCTTCTTCACGTGTCAGCGTAGGCAGCAGCATTCAGATCACTTTCTCTAGGAACATCACCAGTACTCTATGTGTTTCTGAAGAGACCATCCGAGAAATGCACTTTATGCCGTTATGGTGAGAAGACCATAAACAGAAGGTTTCATGATGCCCTGAATGTAGTCATGGAGCACCATGCAGTGCTTTCCACCTTCTTTCCCAAGCCTCTTATCAGCTTTACCTCAACCCAGCACAGCAACTGGAACACGTCAACTGGGTTAAACATGGGCTTGGAAACTTTCTGAAAGAGTCTGTCTCTATCCTTGGTTTTATGTCTTATTTTCTTATAAACATTGTTGATGCTGAGTGGCTATAGTACTCAGGTAGCCTCCCCTAATAGGAGTGCATGCATTTCAGAGGTGTTTTTCTTACATTAAACACAACACAGTATACCTAGCACAGTATGTCCCCATTGTGCTTCTCTACGAACCTATTGTTTTTCTTGAATTGAGGTTTATGTTTAGTAAAAATCTCCATTGCCCAGTAAACAAGTTCGTGTAACTAGCTCTCTGTTTTCTGCTGGCATTAACCAGGATACTTTCTGACAGCGAGCAGCACAGAGAAAATGAGTAGGATGAGGATGGAGCCAGAGCTTCCTTTGCCCTCACAGGTGACATGCTGAAGTCAGGCTTGATAAAAATTGGCATAGCAACGTAGGGAACTCGCATGGCTTCTGTGTCTGTTCACTGTCATCAGCCTGGTATTTCTTACAAGGACTGAATTTTGCCTAGACAAGACGTTGTCTTCCTTTCAGATGATGCTGGGGAGTATTTAGTTATTACATTTGCAGGCATTTGAGTTCTCAGCTGTCTTTTTGAATCTGACTCAGGTTGCACGTGACTAGTATTTCCTGGATCAGAGAAAGGATGGCAGCACTGAACCTGTTAAATACCAACACAGAACTAGCAAAAAAAGACCCTCTTGAAGTCAGTGACAAATTTCAGGAAGTCAGCAGCAAGGTAGTCACTGAGTTAAATGAGGCCAAATTTCCATTAATTTTTAAGTAAAATAAATCAACCAAATAAAAAATCCTCCTGCCCCATTTCTGCATAAGTTCTGTTCTCCAAATCATGGTAAATGCTATCAAAAGGCTCCAAGTTAAGCCCTTACAACTTTTGCCTCCCTTCTACACTGCCCTGTGTGCCCAAGGCACTTGCTATTTGGAAGGCATCAGCCTCCAGAAAATAAAACACAAAATATGCCAACCTGTTGGACTTAGAACAATTTTTTTTTCAAAATGTCTCACATCAAAATTTGGTTTGTTCTGAAGCCAAATGAAGTGTGTGTGAAGTTGTAGCCATGAAAGAAAATCTAAGTTCAAACTCCTTATTTTATTAATCAAATAACAGCACAAAATTTTAACCGTGTTAGCAAAATGAATCGTTTATTTGCCCGTCTCCAAATGGGAAAAGAGAGGAAATATATGTACCAGAAGAATCTTTTTTTCCTTTGAAAAAGTCTGCCTAAAGTAAGCATTACTTATAGTCAGTTCACTGGTTTTAATGTCACTGTTCACGCTAACAAAAAGTGTGCAGGAATAAAGAACTTTATTAAGAAAGTATTTTAGAATTACTTAGTAAATAATTTAAATATAATTTTAAAATAAAGCCAGATCTGTCTATAACTTGTAAATGTGGTGCTAAACTCATTCTTTATTGAGACATTGGGAAGCGTCATTTTCCATCACTAGACAATGTGAACTGTATAGGTTTTTGCAGTTAAAACAGTATGGTTATGTCAGTTGACAATAAACTCTAGGATAAATATTTCTTTAAGTAGTGACACTATTTTAATATTGCATCTCTTTCTGGATTATTTTGACTTTTAACACTCAGTTGAGGTAGCAGGAGGTCATAAGAAGGACAAAGAAACCTTTAAGCGTTCTGTTGATCTGAGCTAGCATTGCCTTCTGCTCCCTGCAGTAATAATGGCAATCAGATATTCTTTTTATTCTAAATAAAGCAAATCATACCACTTAATAAATTTTTCATGCACAGACATCTGGGTCAAATGGGAACTCCCTCTTGAGAGAGAATTAGAGGAAAAGATTTGAACTTTCATACAGCATATTTTTTTAAAAAAAGTGGAAAGAAAATCAGTCCCTTTTTGTTAGGACTATTTGGATGATGAATAGGTAGGATTTTTCTTTTGCTTTTACAGTTTTATATAATTATTTAATTCGTGATAATTATTATGTAAGATGTTACTTTCTATATGCAAGTCTGGAAACCAGAATACAAATATAAATAAATGGGAAGTGATTTTTTTTTAAGTTATCTCTTCTGATGATGGCTTTTATAATGGTCACTGACCCTGTAGCTGATAACTATGCTATGTGTGAGAAACAGGCTAAAAAGCCTTAATAGAAGTTAATCTCAGGATAAGCCTTGTCCTTGCTCGCTGTACGAGGTTTTTGAATACAAACCTGTGTGGAAGAAAATGTTTGTGCAGGATTCAGTGTGGCATCTCCTGTGGTCTTGGTTACGATTTTGTATGCAGGTGCTGTGGTAGATGAGGTTGATGAACAATAACTGCATATGCAAGTATTCAGGGAAGCACAAAATTTCTGTGATTCTAGGCAATTTACGCTCTCATGTGCTCTGTTCGGAAACTCAGCTCTCAAATTACAGCTAATGAGCAACAATGGGTGCATTTGTGGGTATGAATAAAGGGATCAGAGAGGAATTTACATCATCCAGCTTCAGACATTATTTAAATGCCTAGATTGGGATACTGGGCTCCTTATGCAGTTAATGGAGGGGAAGACTTGCCATCGCGAGCCTGCGTCTAAAAGATGCAACAGGTTTGCGAGACAGCAAGGGACAGTAGGCTATGGTCTTATGAGTCCCTGGCTGTGCAGAGTGGGGATCCAGCTGCCTTGTGTGCACAGTGGTCCCCACTGGCTCCTTCCTCCTGGAAAGATGGATGTGTTGCACAGAAGAGGAAGGTGATATGCTCTTGGGTCTTACTCTCAGATAGAGTTGAGATCTACTCCGGGTGCTCAAAGGGACTCCAGGCTTGGGAAATACTTCTTAGTCCCACAGTTCAGATATAGTTTGAATTATCCTCTTTATACCCTATTTAATATGAAGATGAGTTGGGCTTTTAATTTATGTATCCAGGCTGGACAACGTGATTATTCTCAGAAAAGTCATATGTGGCAATCATAACCTAAAATTAAATAAAAATATATCATAATATAGCATGGTGTGATATGTTCTTCAAGATTATTTTGGATAATTAATTGTCCAAGAAGACTGTCTGACAAAGGCCTGATATCATACAGATTGGCAATATGACTGCTATTTTATATCTGTTAATGTTAGTGGGGTGGGCAACTAGGAGATTATATTTAGAGATATTTAAAAGAAACTGTATGTGCAGTTGCATAATTGATCATTATTTAGTTATGAACACCAGTTGCAGTATGATTTCATTATATAGCAAATTGTCCTGCAATCAAATTCTTCCCCTCTTCTTCCCTCAGGGAAGAAGTTTTTGTAAAATTATGTGAAAAATGTAGGGTAAGAAATGATTTGTAGAAGATTTGTTGGTCATCAGGAAGTGGATACTGTGTCTTCAATTTTCATGTATTTCAATTATATTTTAGAGTGGTTTTATTATTCAGTTTCCTATTATGTTTTTAATCACTGGAAAGACCATTTTCAAATATTAGAAACATGGACTCATGGAATAATTTAGGTTGGAGGAGGCATTTTGGGGTCATCTAGTCTAAAAACTCTTCCCAGGATGGCTGCTGAGATGGGGCTCCTGGGCCTTGTGCACTCAACTTCTGTGTATCTTCAGGGATGGAGATCCCTGAGCCAGGATTTGACTACCTTCAAACTGAAAAGTGTTTTTTTTATAACATCTAACTGGAATCCCCTGGGTTCCAGTTTGTGCCTGCTGCCACAATCTCAATCTCAGATTCTCTGATAAAGAGTTATTCTTCCTCCTTTCTTCTTCTTCCTTTGGCCAAGTAAAACCTGTTGATCTATGTCCTACAGGGTAGTTTTCAAACAGAACAGTTGCTGGGATTGAAGGGGAGAGGGGCAGCCAGGAAAATCGAATCTATAATGGGGAAACAAATGCATTTTCAGCAACAGATCTCATAACAGACTTCAGGCCCACAGTCTTCACACTGTTGTCTTTCAAGAAACTTTAACTGTAAATTTTGAATAATGACTTTATTTTAAATCACAGACACACAAGTTTAACTTCCACAACCAATGACAATGTGTCTGTAGACTTACGGAGGAGCTAAGACAGCATGAGCCTGTTCATCCATTTGTGTTTTGCCATTCCTTAGGGAAAGGTCCATCTGGGTGGGACAGATCCCAGCCACTCCACAGCCAGAGCTGGCTGAGGCAAAGGGGTCTCTCCTCAGCAGCACCAGTCCCCCAGCTGAAGCTGTATTACTGACGTTGGCATGTGCAACCACAGAACAAAAAGGAAATGTAGTTTTGGCATATGCTGAAGTGCCCATACAGTCCTTAAGTTGATGTGACTAGCAATAGGAATTAAGATGTGCCAGCATGCACTCACAGCCTGAGTGCAGGCTCTCTGGGCACACAGCAGATGCAAAAAAGTCATGGTTTTAATTGTATTGTGGTCCTCTCTGTTGGCTTGATGCAGAGATGCTATTCTTCTGGGATTTCTTCTGAGATTGAAGGAGGAAGGAAACCAACGCGCAAAAGGGAAATAGGACTTTGGTTAC
This sequence comes from Nyctibius grandis, assembly GCF_013368605.1. Classification (NCBI taxonomy): domain Eukaryota; kingdom Metazoa; phylum Chordata; class Aves; order Nyctibiiformes; family Nyctibiidae; genus Nyctibius; species Nyctibius grandis. The sequence continues at coordinate 30,395,152 of NC_090659.1, forward strand.
TACACAGTGCTGTCTGACCAGACTTACTTGGTAAAAGGAGTAATGTAAATAACTGCTTTTTAATAAATCTGAGCATTTATCACCAGTTATAAAAATGTCTTTAGTTGTAAATCTGAACTCACTGTATTGGTTTCAGAGGAGATTCTATAAACATCTGTTCTTCCAAGACTAATTTGGTAAAAAAACATCAAAAGCTCAGTTGACTTAATATTGTTAGTTATATATCATTACTAGTGAACTAAATAAAATAATAGTAGCAAAGATTTTTTTTTTAGTTTGTATATATATGTGTCTGTGCATATTAGCTATGGGAGGGGGTGTGTGTTCATAAAGACCATGTATCTGTAGTATATCTAATCACATTGACCATATAAACTTATGAATAAACAATTTACTTGAATTAGTGCTTTTTTTTTTGCTCTCTCTTATATACCTCTTTACAAAAGAGTTGGATTGCCATATTTTGTGTCTTCAGGTTGCCAGAGGCATCAAATTATGAGGGGAATCTGTAGCATGTTCTTTTATTTCAACTGGTTAGCTGTAAAATATCTCCTATGCAGCAGGTGAAATTATGCAGAACAGTTTTACGAAGGAAACAAGCATGTGCATGTACCAAAAAAAAAATCAAAAAAAAAAAAGCTCTCTTGGAAATTCATAGTAATAATTACACATTCTCTCCTATCTCCAGACTTAATTTGCAGACAGAATCTGCTGAATTGGTGGGTTTGTTAATTTTAAGGGTTTGACATATGTTGTACTTATACTAGAATATTTCCAAGCATAAAAATGTCTCTGAGGAAATCAAAACAAGCCCTGTTACCTGTGAAGCTTAGCTTTTTATACTGGGTTACACGTTCAGGAGCTGGCAAAGCCAGGAGGTGTTTTAGAGAGAGGCAAGTGGGAGTGGAATCATTCTGAGTGAAGTAGACACCCTGAGAGATGCTGGACACTGGGCAGGTTCAATATTTTGTGTTGTCTTACTGTTCCCTCTGGACTGAAAAGGCAGGGTACAACCTGCAAGGCACATAATAAAGGGCATCTATTTTGAGCTTTGCATCCACCTACCAGTTGTATCACCCTGAAACATATTTTTGCATGGCAGCATTCCTCATTAAAAGAGATTGTGAAATTTATGTAAGCTTAAATTGCATTATTTTACAATAAGAAGCCAAATTTATGCTTAAACCCTCACCGTGAGGAACAGTAATCAAGCACTGTAACAAAGACAGTTATTTTCCTGATAGAACAGTTACTACCACACTTGTGAAAAATATGTCGCTCAAAGTGCGTATCAGGGGAGGGGAAGGGGGATTAAAGGTAGGGAGATACTGCAAATTGAAGAGACAGGAGTGGGTATGTTTTAGGCTTTTTATAATTTCTAACCAGGCAATCATCTTAAGGTCAATTCTAATATATGCTAGAGCCAGGGAGCATTTATTTTCTGTGAATATTTAAGGTATTTTAATAGCCAGTCTCCTTGTCCGGGCTTTTTATTGTTCTGATGTTAGAACAGGTACATGTCTTCTGGAAGCCAATTCACAGTGTGTCTTGGTGGGATGGAGATGAGCGTATGCTTTTCTCCAGCAGATTTACACTGTGCTCATGTCACTGCACTTGGCAGGAGCACACCTGGATACTTCGTTGTTCTCCAGTCATCTGTCTCATGTGTGCTTCAGAATCCATGAATTATTCACATCCTCTTAGAATATTCCTCTGGATTTCCTGTGCGAGACCCTCAATATTGTGGCTTTTAAAGTCTGAAATGTAATTTTAGGGATTTTATCATGTCACTTCTATAAATATTTTCCTGTGGTGTAGTATAACCCTTTACATCCATGAACTGATTTTTTGTTTTTCCAGGAACCTGTTCTTGCTTATCATTATTTTCATTGAATTTATTTGAAGGATGTTGATTGATAACAATGGGATCATTTAGAATTTAGTCTACCTATAAACACCTGCTTATCATTTGTGTACCATCTGTGCTGTATGAGTGCAATGGGCTTTTAAGATGATTGAGAGTTTTTACTTTTTATTTGTGCTTTGCCATTTCTCCACTACTCTTATAAATTTCCCAGTAAGTCTGTTTTTAGTTCTCCTGTGTGATAAGATCTCTGTCTTATTAAGTCTTTCTGAAGGATAGCCCTTAATCCTCATGCCCCTTTATTCCAAAACTGTATGTGTTACTGTAACTCAGCAGTAAGCACAATTCAGCTGGCCTAGTGTCCAGCAACTGAACTCAGTCTCAAATCCCCTGCTACATGCTTCACATGACACTAAGCTGTCATTTTAACCCCTGTTGTAATGAATCCCACACAGAGCGAATTTCATTATATTGTAAAAGTAGTTTAAAATATTCTGGCAAAACAGTTTTCCACGGGAAAAGGTTGAGTTTCCTGTAGCAGGAAAGTTTCACAGGATCTTTTCAGACTTTAATGAAGAACTTGCTTGCAACAATTTATGTTAAGAAGGAGTTTCTGTGGAGTTCTTTGCTGGATATTGTATTAGACTGTAGACCTTCTGTCCATCCAAACAATGCAAAAAGGCTGAATTTTATCTGACCACACAAATTCGGGGGAGGGTGGGGGGGAACTAAAACAAATGAACTGTGTGTTGAGAAACATTCATCTGAAACAAGAATATAGTCATTAGCTGTCTGTGCTGAAGGGGTACATGCACACACGCATAGAGTATTCTCACCCTGTTGACTGAATCGTGGGTACATGATTGGAATGTGCACTTAATGAAGTGTGAATAATGGAGGTAATTTTAAAAATTTAGCAGTGGAAATTCTGTCTGGTTTAGGCTGACTTTCATACTATTTATTTCTATCTTTCACATTTCAGTCAATTTTGTAATCTTTCAGGTGCTGCTGCCTTCAGGACATATTGACTCAATACTACAAATTAGCTGTTTAACAAGAGAACGTAATTTACGGTGTAGAGCAGCATTTAATGGAGAATTCAAAAATTAATTTTTATTCTCATTCTGCATAGAGCCCTTATTAAGTGTTTCTACCCCTGGGAATGGAAAGCAGCAATGCGTGTGCACACAGATGATGCTGGGAGAAGTCTTCCCTGCCTTTAGTGCACAAGGATTTGTAGAGTCTGCTTTTCCCCATCACACCAGGACGGCGAGACTCTTCAAAGCAATAACTGAGCAACAAGTCGAGAACAGAGGGAGCTCAGTTTTCTTTTTCATCCTCTTTCTCTCTCCAATACATGATTAAGGGGTGGGATTTATTGCCATGGAATGCTTTGGAAGGCAAATTATAGATGGAATTAAAAAGCAATTAGGAGAAGTCAAGTAAACAACACAAGGGAGGTTAGTACACAGTGCCTGGCATGCAGGAAGTCCTTTTACTGTAGACCACTGGAAGCCTTTAAATGGCAGGTGAGGTTATCTAGGCATACCCTGCTCTTAAATCCTTTTGATAATCTCTGCCACTATCCAATAAATGAGCATGAGGTGAGGTGGTCCTTATCTTACTGTAGATGTCTGTAATATACAGCTGTACCTCCAAGGTAGTCACCTCAGGTTCCCATTTAGTTAGTGGAGAGAAATAAGCCCTTCAAAGAGACTTCAAAGAAATGATTCATTTGACATTAGATGCCTCCTTTAGGCTGAGATTGTGAAGGCTTATTTATGAATAAGCCCGGATGACTACTTCAGATGTAGAGTTACAAAGAGTGCTTGTTCCTGAGCTAGCTGTGCTTGTTCCTCTCCACTGGCTAAAAATGGAGCTTTGAGAGTGACTAGACAGAGGTGGATGCTGGTCTGCATTTGGTCATATCGATCCCAAAGTTTGTGTGGGTCTGTATTTGAAAGAGTTTATACTGTGATTTATTTCCAACTAGACCTTGTTTTCCCATTAAGAAAATCTGAAAACTGAAACACAACAAAGTCTTTGTTCAAAAGATGTCAGACATTGAAGAACAGGGATTAATATAGAGTACAATAAGGAAAAAAAGAACCTTTGAAAAAAAAGAGCATTTGCTCTCATGAATGAGGACTGAAATTTGAAGTTTAAAAGGAAGAGAAAGTAAGTATACCAATTCTAACATCTAAAGTGTGCATGTTGTAAACTCATTTCTTGTAGGTGAGGTTACTTAACTCCCAAGTTTTTGCTGGAAAAAGCAGTATGCAAAAGAGACCCTAGGTCCACAATGGATGAAGCCATATATGACTGTGTATGATTTTATGCTTATGTCAACTCTGTCAAAATTCTAAATGCAAAATCAAAAGACTCAAGAACATACACGTTATTTGTGATACTCCCTGAAGGTTGTTGTGTTCATAAAGCAATAAATGGTTTGCATTCAGACTCACAAAATGTATACAATCCAGGCTTTTTCGTCTCTTTCATACGATGTATCTAAACGTTGCAGTGAGGCTACCGAAAATAAACAATTATTCTAGTAGAACTGTTATACACAGCACAGTTCACTGCATCCAAAATAGGTTAAGAATCTTAAAAATATTGTCTGTGAGGGAAAGGACTGGAACAAATAGAAATGATTTGGAGGATTCAGTTCCAGCAACATGTTAGGAAGCCTAACATTCAAATTAGAATAGAACTGCAGATTAATTAAGCAAGCAAGATAGGACAGTAAAAGCAAATATTGTTAGCAGTTTATGTAGCAGTGAAGACAAACTTCATGAACTTCACTGCTAATGTTACCTGACTCTGATAAAGTAGAAAAAAAGTATTTAAGAACTTCATAAAATGTGTTGGAAGAACTGAAGCAATATATTAGTAATTCTGTCTTAGAATTAACATAGCAATATTTGACAAAAATAAGAAAAACTAAAATTATTTATAGAAACAATGGGCATATACTGAAACATTAAAAATGTATTCAATTAAATTAATATTAAGGATAAAAAATAGTGTACAGAATAGCAAGTTAGTGCACTCATTCCCAACTGGGATTGAGGTATATGGCAGACCAGATTTAGAACTCACCTAAACCTTTATACAGAAGGCGACTATCAACCTAAGGCAAGCAAGTTCATTCTTTTTTCAGGTCTCATGTCAGTCCTCCCTAATGTGATCTTAAACCAGGAAAAGATACATTATTAATCTCACCAACAGTCTAACTCCTAAATTTTCCAGCATAAATTTGACCAAGCATAGCAACTTTTAAGGCAGTATCATTATTTTTTATTTTCCTTAACCCAAATTCCTAAGTCAGCTGATACTAGCAGTTATGTTTTATGTATTTCTGCTGGGTGAAAAAAACACCCCAGTATTTAATGGAAAATGGACAGACATTGAATAATAATCTAGCCATTTTCTTAACATAATTACTCTTGGAAGAAGTATACGACAAAATAAATCACTGGAGACATAAATGCAAGACAGACAAATGGGCAAAACCATATGGCACGTTTTGAAATAAATCCAGTTTTATGGTATTTGTTATCTGGGGAAATACTGCACTCTAAGGTAACAAAAAATTAATTAGGAGTAATCCTTTCAGTTGTCTGTTGTAGTACGGGGAAAACCGGGGGAGGCGCGCTCGCGGGTGCTGGGGGACGGTCCGGAATAAGCTACGCGATCTCAATGTGAGTATGGAAGCTTCTCGTTTATTAACAAAGAAAGCAGTGGTTATATAGACTATGCATATGTTAATCACGCGCCCCGATCGCACTTGTGATTGGTCCATAGGTTTACATATTCAGAGCCGTGACCGCCCCCCCTCCCGGACGTAGTTTTGCTTCCCGCGAAGCAGGCACCACGAGGTTCTTTGTTCTGCACCGTGCAAGGGGAGTGGAAGGTCGCTAGCTCTGGGCTTAACCCTTGCTCAAAGCCTGGGTTGCTCAGACTGCTCAGTGACTGACACAGGATCGTGCCCCTTCTCACTCAACCAAACCTCTACAGTCTGTAAGCTACAACATGACCTTTAGCAATGGCTGTGACTGATCGATGCTCAAGTTTGTTTAAGCCAAAGCAAAGACTTTGCCTGACTTGAATCAGCACTGAGTCAGGCCCCAGCTTCTTCTGCATGGAGGCAAACGTGAAAAGTTTAGCTATTGGGAGTTTCTGTAGCTGAAGCCTAGACTTAATCCCATGTTTAACTTCATTTGCAGATTTTGTTTTCTGAATCACAGTTCAAGCTGCATAACTCAGTTTTTCATTGTGCAAACAGGAAGCCTTCTTGCCAAAAATTAAATTAATTACAGTGTGTTAGGTTTTACAGCTGGATTGGACAACTGACTGAGCAGTGAACTGAAGGAACTCCACAATTTATTAGTTATTTAGTACTTTCCAATGCCAGCTTTTTACCAAATTGTATTCCTCCAGATTCAGAGCTTAAGGATGACATCCTAATGTGAGCTTTCTTCATACTTCATTTTTATTTTAAAAGGAATCTCTGTTTTAAAAATGTACATTGACTCTCTCAAGAAGGGATGACTCCGGGAGTGTGGAGACACGATATTAATTAGGAAACCAATTTGTGCCAGTTTTTACTGCATTTTATTCTTGCTACATATGCAATCCTTAACTAATGAAGGTTTTTGTTACTCTGACAACTAAAATATTGGTTTATGCTTTGAGTGATATTTAAATTATTAGGATATCAAAGGAAATTTAAGCCTCGTCATATTTTTAAAGGCTAAGTTAAATTAATTGATTATTTATTTTTTATTTCATAATTGAAAGAAATTGCTATATATTTTTTAGCCATCAGGAGCAAATTAAAAGGAAATACTTAAGCAGAATATCAAGGAAAATGATGAGAGACTGAGGGGAAAAAAGGGAAAAACCCCTGTGATTAATTATTGACTGTAAAAGGAAGAGAGAGCAAAAGTTGTAGCTTGGTATATTGCAGTGGTAAAGAACAAGTTGTAATGGATTTTCTTGCACCAGTAAAGGTGTAACAGCACTCTGCAGACAGCCTTTCTTATTTCTGTTCTGCATGAAGCTGATCTTGTAGCCTTTGTAAAGTGTTTGCTATGACATCAAGGGGAGTTATGCCTGGATAAAGACAGAATGATCAATCATTGTACTTGGAGATAAATGGTATATTTTAAAATGAATTCACCCTCAACATTTTCTTAAACAGAAAGTTTAAAATCTTTTGTGCTCAAGAGGTAAAATAACAGATGTAAGAAGATGGTCTGCATAGCTGTCCCTCAAAAAGAATCAGAAAATGTTATTTGTGAATATTTTATATAAGTTTATTTTTTAATTCATTATAAGGAAATAAAACTGCTTTGTGTAGATTAATTTCCAAGTGGAGCTGAAAGGACTGGGTGAACTTTACCAGTTACAACAAAAAGAAGTCTGATTATTGAAAGAGGGTCTAAATATTGTTGGCAAAAACATTGGTTTGGCTGCTGATTAAATGCATTTCTGGCATAGCACAGCTGTCCCAGGTACCTTCTAAAGAGGAGGACCAAAGTGAAAAATTGAAAAAAATTCTAAGTTAAATTTTTAGTATCTCCTTACTCTCTTCATGTGCCTGTTTGACTGTAATTGACACCTTTGTGTCTTATTCTTATGTGTGTTCCCTTGTAGGTGAAGGTTTTACTTAAAAGTAACTAAAGTGGCAAAAGGGGGATGCCTTCCCAAAACTTTTAAAAAGCAGTTATTTACTTAATAAAGTACAGTTAAATAAAATCGAATTTTTACCAACTTTTTAATTTTTTATAAAATCAATTGAAGTAATTGGACTAAGTAATAATGACACATTTAATTTAAAATAATTTTATATTACCATAATTGATTTCAAGACATTGACTGATTTCTGTAAAAAGCTTGGTTTTCAGCAGCTGACAAGCCGATGACTAGCATTAACGGATTTTGCAATGTAGAATTTGAGTTGGAGAAAGAATTTTGTTAAAAGAAAATGCATGTTTCTGTCATAAAAGTGCGTGACAGCAAAGGTGGATGCTACATCACTGAAAACACCTTGAAAACTAAGTTCGAAACTTCTTGGCAGAAAGTGTAATGATCTGTAAGTACAACCATTGTCCTCAAAACCAAAAGAGTTGGGGTTTAGTTATTTCACTACTAACCTACAAATCTAAATCCACTTAAAGTATGTAGGTTATTAAAATATAAAGTATTAAAAAGAAGGAAAGAAGCTGACTAATAGAGGTGCATAAGTGCCCAAGGAAGCCTAAATCAGCTCTCAGGTGCAGGCAATCTCGCTACCTGCACTACGCAGGACATTACTGTCCTTATTTAAAGGCTTGATCATGAGTTAAGGGCTTGAGCTTGCAAGGTGTTGTGGTCTGGTTTTAAGGAAGTTCTGCTCTCTTGAACCTGCATGAGGGCAGGGCATTTCAGAAGCATCTGTGAAGGCAGAAGTGAGTCTTACTTAATTTAAAAAATGGTAGGAATATATACCTGTATTATCCTAATATTTCAGTTAGGTCAGGAGAGTAAAAGAGAGAGAACATAGCTATTTTAGAGTTCAAGAAATAAAGTGGATGTGCAGAATAAGATCATAGTATCTGATAACGTCACGATAAAACCATTTGATGATCTATGGCAAAGGTAAAAGAGCTCTAGACTTTTTTAATAGATTTATTGGACTGGAGAGAGAAAGGCTGACCCTAACTGTATAGGAGTATGGTAGCTAAAGTAGAGAGTATTTTATTTTATAAAACAAAAAAATAACTAAAAATAGGCATTTGATAATAGAATTGACCATGATGTATGTGAACAGGACTGACTGTCACATTGTCAGTGTAATTTCTTACCAGGGCAAATTAAAGCAGGGGAAAATTGAGGGAAATTACTTCAGGTATGAAGGACATTGTCAAACATTTCTCAGTTTGTTAAGCCCATTAAAATCCTCAATGCGATGTCATTTAGAACTGTCATAGAATCATAGAATCATTTTGGTTGGAATGGACCTTTAAGATCATCGAGTCCAACCATTAACCTAATACTACCAAGTCAACCACTAAACCACATCCCTAAACAAAATCCCCAAGCACTACATCTACTTGTCTTTTAAATACCTCCAGGGATGGTGACTCCACCACTCCCCTGGTCAGCCTGTTCCAATGCTTGACAACCCTTTTGGTGAAGAAATTTTTCCTAATATCCCACCTAAACCTTCCCTGGCACAACTTGAGACTCTTTCTTCTTGTCCTATCTCTTGCAACTTGGGAAAAGAGATCGACAACCACCTCGCTACAACCTCCTTTAAGGTAGCTGTAAAGAATGATAAGGTCTCCCCTCAGCCTTCTTTTCTGCAGACTAAACAACCCCAGTTCCCTCAGCCGCTCCTCCTAAGACTTGTCCTCCACACCCTTCACCAGCTTCATTGCCCTTCTTTGGACTTTTTCCAGCACCTCAATGTCTTTCTTGCAGTGAGGGGCCCAAAACTGAACACAGTATTCAAGATGCGGCCTCACCAGTGCCGAAGACAAAGGAATGATCACTTCCCTTTGCCCTGCTGGCCACACTATTTCTGACGCAGGCTCAGATGCTGTTGGCCTTCTTGGCCACCTGGGCACACTGCTGGCTCATATTCAGCCAGCCATCGATCAACACCCCCAAGTCCTTTTCCACCTGGCAGCTTTCCAGCCACTCTTCCCCAAGCCTGTAGTGGTGCATGGGGTTGTTGTGACACAAGTGCGGGACCTGACACTTAGCCTTGTTGAACCTCATACAGTTGGCCTCGGCCCATCGATCCAGCCTGTCCAGATCCCTGTCCAGAGCCATCTTGTCATAGAAGGAGATCAGGTTAGTCAAGCAGGACCTGCCTTTCATAAACCCATGCTGACTGGGCCTGATCACCTGATTGTCCTGTACGTGCCGCGTGACGGCACTCAAGATGATCTGCTCCATAACCTTCCCTGGCACCAAGGTCAGACTGACAGGCCTGTAGTTCCCTGGATTACTGCATTTCCCACTGTAATCTGCCTGAAAAAATAATGTATAAATACATGACAAATAAATCTTTGAAGTCAGAGGTGTTTTTTGGAGTAATATACCTAAATTTAAGGTACAACAAAGATCTTTTAGATCTTAATTCCTTCCAAAATTACTTCACCATTATAACTATATGTGTTCTGACTTGGCTTCTCAGGAATATTCAAAGACTGCTATTACTGTAGCAGTACGATGACTACTTGGTTGAATGGAGATAAAAAACAGTTTCTGCCCTGGAAGACCATATGTATTGAATTTAAACTGTGCACATAGGAACTAAAGATATTATCAGATATGGCATAATGTACTGAAGCTTGTCCAATTGTCAGCTGGTGTTGCGATAAAGTAAAAGAGAAACATTATTAAATCCTTATCTCCACACAAACACACTCTCAAAGATCAGTCAGGCTTCCCAGGGTACCGAACTACCAAAAAAAGCCAACCTTTCCTAAAGACAACTATCAGAAAATCTTAAGATACAAATGTTGTCTGCTGGATGTAATGACTTCTGACAGTTTTATAAACCACAGTTTTACTGAGTTTTATTATCCCAATTTGCTGTAAATTAATGCTTGCATGGAGTTTGGATAAGGTCATAATTAGGCAAGCTATATAGTAAGAATTATTACAAGATATTCCAGCCTCTGCTTTCTCTTGTGAGGCTTTTCTGTTGCCACATGCCTCCTTGGGTAGTGGCAGAGGTGTCTAGCAGGGTTCCCCAGACTTTTGCAGGGCAGTCTTTATTGTCACTCTCTTCTGCACCACATTTTCTTCCTTATCCTGTGATCCATTTACATTTATTTTTTACCTTTCAGTGCTACAAGGAAGCATCTGAGGCAGCTTCTAAGTGAAACCACCACCTCAGCCTCCTCACTCCCCCAAAATCTGTGCTGCTCCCATCCTTTGCACACCACCTCTCAAAAACGCTGCTTTCTTTTGTGTACAGTTTCTTACGACAATTAAGATAAAGACCAGGGTATCTGGGCACTCTCAGAGTATGTCAGTGTTTGCTTTCAACTGAACAGCCTTGGCAAAAAGTTTTAAATCAGATTCCTCATGAAGATGGGCCCATGCAGTATCTGTCTGTGGGAAGCCTCGAAGGCTCAACCTCATTACCAGGGAGGGCTCCCTGCACCGCTCGGGAACGATAAGTGAGTGTAAATCCGTGCCCTTTCACATACAGTGTTCCAGCACGCTTGAATCAAGGAAAGCACATCAGATTTTCCCTAAACTTCATTCTATAACCTTTTTTTCTGTGTCTCTTTGGAAACACAGACCCTTTAATTACTTTCCTGATTTTTGGCCTCTTTTTCTCCTTGTCTTCTGATTTGATTTGTTTGCCTGAAAATCCTGTTCATTTTACATTTCCATTGTATGGTCTGCCTTTAGCTGAACAAAAATGAGCTTGTCTACAATAAAGTTAGAACTAACATTTATATTCTGGTTTTAGTAAAACTTATTCAGTCAAACTTATATATTAAAGAAGGAAAAAGATATTACTTTGACACAAAAACATCCGTTTACATTAGGAAATGTGTGTTTGCTTCAGAGTATTGACCAGCACCATTACTCTGATCCCACAACTATATACTGTGCCAAGAAAGTTAAAAAAAAAATCACAAATATCCCAAAAGTAGTGAGTAGCACATCTCCAGTAGCACATTACTGACCTGTTCTGGGGCAGTAGTTTGGTGCTGAATCACAACTTGTCTTAACCATTTTTTTCTGTGTTGTCTCACTCAGGTGTGAAGCCCCATGTTGCTTGGCTTGTGAAATCTTATGTGATCTCATTCACAGCAATATCTCCAGTCTGCAGTAAAACAAAACCTTCTTAATTTACATCTCACTGATAAGGCTTAATTCAGTTAAACTGACCATTAAGATTAGTGAAAATTGAATTGCTCTCTCTCAGACTTGCTGATAATCGCTTGACACAGACCAATAAATATGGGGTTTCCAAACAGAATGAGTTATGGTGCTCAGTCGAATACTGTCCCCATTATTTCCCTCCACACCTCCAAAATGTCACAGGTATTACACAATAATTTGCTCTAGAATGTTTGTCAGAGATTTGCTGGTTTGATGCTATTTCATTAAACAGTCCTGAGTCTGTATACAGAAAGCAAGTTGCAAATGTTCAGTATGATAATACAAACTGACAAAACATCTAAGGCATGGATTGTAAAATACACCAAAACAGTCATCAGTTCAGTTTCAGTTATACAGTTGATGCAGACACTGGACCTGAATCCAAGCTCAGGAAAGGTTAACAACACAATCCAAAGCTAATCTTCATTATTCAAGTTTTTTTAATCTTTAAATACAAAGTAATAATACAGTGATAAAAGTAGTTTTTTTCTTTTTACTCTTCCCTTTTTTTTTTTTTTTTTGCCTGTCCAGAGGATAGGAACAGTTATTTTTATACTGCAAGAAAATAGGTTTAGGTTTGTGGAAATATCAAACAATAGTTATACTTAAGAGTTACTCTTAAGAGTAACTCAAGAGTACATCAATATGAACTTGGTCAAACTTTCTTCTCTTTGCAGACTTCTTTCAGAGACATGTTTGGAATACAGGGATTGGTAGTAATCTAAACCAGACCAGCCTACAGAGAGATTCAATGATTGCCTGTTTTCAATGCAGTGTTTTCAAATTTTCTCTACATTTTCAGATTAACTGATTATGAGACTAACACAAAACTCAATTTTTTCTGTTTTTCTGCACAAGTCCTTTTCTTCCCCCCCCCCCCCCCCCCCCCATACAGCAGTAACAGAGTATACGATTTTCTAAGTGAAATTACAACAATCAGAGCTTTTTAAAACAGACACATCTGAAGTGACATGGGGATTTCACCTTCATTCATATGATGGAGGCATCATGTAAGGAAAAATGTAATCATCCCCATGCATGAACAAATATATGCTCTGACCATATGACTGGATATACACAGTCCTGTGATGAAGACTGACTGAATTTTTATCACACAATTGGGAAAAAGTATCAGGCAGCAGCAGGAACAGATCCATTACTCTAAAAAGTGAAAGTCATCTTTAAAATTAGAGGCTGGGCACTCCTGGCCTAGCTGAACCTCATTCATGGCAAAAGGCAAAGTCTTATTTTGACCATTTTTGATTGCTTGCTGTTTTATCTAGGCTGGTAAGAGAAGGTTAAGAGGGAATTACTGTTTGAAAATATCCATGTTGAAAGAAATCAATAATAGCGGGCAGCTATCAATCCAGCAAAAGAAAGAGAAAGTATATAACGGCAGCAAGATGAAGCTGGACAAGTTCAGAATTGCAGCTGCAAGTTTTTAAGCGTGAACAATGACAAACAAACACCTCTGGTGATGGTGCTCTCTCCAGATCTTTAAGTCATGATTTGCTAGATTTCTGAAAGAAAAGCTGTAAGTCTGGCTTAAAACTACAGATGTGTTACAAAAGCTACAAGAAGTCTTACAAAGAAGTCAGCCTAATCTTATCATCCCTTTTTAACCCTAAGGAATCATCTCCATTACAGTTTTCACTTGACTTTGATTCTTGTCTTTACCTCTCTGCATATACAGTGAATTAACAGAATAGTAATTATGTAATTCCTAAATAACCTAGAACTGAATAAGGTCCATTTACTCTTCAGGTTGAATTTAAGCCTAATTAACAAAGACTCAAATTTTTTGATACAGGTTCCCAGGTCTAGATTAAGAACCAGCATTTTGGGGTTGACAAACTGGCATAAGCACATTTAAAAATAAATAGACAGATATCCAAACATCAATAAGCATAAAACTTAACTATGAGACATTTTTTATGGAGTATTTCTAATGATATCATCCTTGTCAAATATTGCTTACTCTTGGATGTATCTTTATGAATCCTCTACTAAACATGGTAATTACTCATTAAATGTGACTACTAGGACAACTCCCCCACATATTCGGTACAACTAAAATGCAGTAAATAAAACAACTAAGACAAGGAGCTTCAGTTTCATGGTCATTTCAATCTTAAATTTAAATATATGTGCAAATAATTGTACCATTGGGATTTAAGACATGCCTACAGTTGTGTTTTTTTTTTTTTAAAGTGTAAACTGTTTACTTCTTTCTCCCATTCTATAGGCAGCTTTGCAAACCTTCCTTAAGCAGAAAACAAGCAGAGATAGCTATAAGACAACTTGATAAATTGTTAATCATACACAAATATTTTGGAGATTTTTTTTTTGCCTTTTCATTGATCTACTATAGCAAGAATGTCTAAAAGTAAGAGTGCAGTCTTACATTTATTCTTTAAAAATAAGATGAGATTCTAGCTGTGAATGGACACATAAATCTTCACTCCTAAGTAGGTCAAAAGGTGTGAAGAAAGTCTCCAATCACAACTGCTGCAATGCTGACATACTTCTCCAATGAACTCCTCAGTTTTAACTTTCTGCTTTAAAACTGTATTGAGAATTAATAAAATACAATTTTTGCTCTCCTCTTCTGTCATTTTGCTCCCTGCTCATCCATTCCACTCTTCAGCAGCTATTTTTTCCCTTCACCCTTGATGGGGAGGGGTGGCGGAGGTGGGCTGGGGGGCTGCAGCAGACAGCCCCTGGTTGCCCACCCAGGCAGCAGGTGGACAAATGCTGAGGAGAGGGGGAGCGACCTGGATGCACGGGGCAAGGCCACGCTCTGCTGCTGCCAGCTCTGATCACCCCCGCGTTTCTTTATTTCGTACATACGTAGGCACATGCAGAGTAGAGATCGGTGACCTTCAGGAAATGCTCGAATTCAGTGGGAACAGGAAGTGATCATTGATGTACTCACACACACGCTGCTTGTCTTGTTACCTAAATTAGCACAGTGTCAGAGCACCCAGGCAGGCTAATGAATTACATAATTGCACAGATCACCCTGTAAAGAAACACTGTGGGTTTTTTTTCCCCTCCCTCTTCCCCATTTCAGTATATCCTTTGCCTTCCAACTCATACGTGAACTGCATGTTATCACTCTCCATAAAACAAAGACTCAGCTGAGTCCTTGTACTCTGTACACAGTGCTCTGTGCTACGCTTACATCGAATGGCAAATGGAAAGGAGAATGTCGTTTTAACTAGGAACAAACTTCCTCAAAGATCTCCAAGAATACCAAATGATGCCCTTTTAAGCAGATCAATGCTTAGTGTACTTTAGCTGTCAAAAATCCCACCTATTTCTGAACAAGACTTACCTAAGTAAATACACCAGGCATTAAAGAATATTAGCATCTAAATGCTTCTCTCTTCCCAAGAGCTAACAAGTATTGACCAGGAGAAAAAGAAAAAAAAAAAAAAAAAAAAAGGCAGGCACTGAGAGCTCACTTTCTTCTTCAAACTAGGGCTTATATTAAACAGGTTTTTCAGCACCTTTGGCAGACTGTCAGCATTAACGGACTTTCAGTACTTAACTTAAAGAACAAGAGAGGGAAAAACCTGCAGTTCCTCTCTATAAAGCCTGATCGCTTAGTGTTGAAGAGAACTGATGGGTAGCAGCTAATTTATTTATTTATATTTTTATTGGAATTATACCAGTATCTTCCTAATTGATTTTTGTGAAATAGCAACATGTAGAACTATCAAAATGAAAAGGTTCAGTTAATTCAACTAGAGTCCACTTTCTCCTTGCTAGCGGAGACTGGAGCACCTTGGAACTTGGAAGCTCTCCTATCTCTCAAACCTTGTTGAAACAGTTGCACAGTTGAAACAGTTTTTTCTGTTTTAACAACCAGGGAAAAAAGAACTCATTTCATAATGATGATTTTCTTTTCCAGACAGCTTATTTTATTTCTTTTCTTCACAAAGCCACTTAGCCTTGGGCTAATGTTGCTATAGTGTCATTTTTTTTAACTCTTGTTAGGACAAACCACAGTACCAGGCAATGGAAGCAGAAAAAAATAACACCAAAGCTCTATATCGATGTTTTTAAACAGATATTTGCAACACAGTTAAAAATTTGTGAAGTATTTTGATTGCTTAATTTGTATCTTCCTAAACATTCTTAGTATTTCATGTTTAATTATATTTGCTTGAGATCCATTTGATAGGAGCCATATTTAAGAGTGACTTACTGAGCACTGACATGGCATATTCTAAGGCTGTCCTTACTGATAAGAAAATACTTATCGCTCCTGCATGAGTCATAGAAATAAAGACAGATAAATGACTATACAGCAGATTTACCTGTTTGAGACACAAACTCACTGCAAAATCTCAAAAGCCTCCACATTCTACCTACCAAAATGGGGAAGAGAACAGCATTAACTTGGCTTCTCTGTCTGTTCTGTATACCACAGAAATCAAACGGAATGTGAGATTAAAGCTATATCTTCATTTTAACTGTTATATTCCAGTGCATAGGGGTTGTGACATACATTTAGAAGAAGCCTGAATTTACAATATCTGGAGTCTTATACTTCAGTTGCAGATACGGCACTAGCTAAAGTTATTTCTCCACTTCATTTTTCTGATTGAATTTGTTTTGTTATATAGCCTCAGTTTTAGGCTTTCAAATACAGAGGTAAATGGAAAATGGAACAAAATGAATCATGAGTTTGCAAAAAGAAGATTGCACTAGATTAACATGATATCCTCCTCTGAGAAGATAACTGAACTTCTAGACAAAGAAATGAAAGGGATTTAGTCTCTCTGAATGTCAGCATTTGACAGTGCCTTAAGTACCTAAGCTCCAGCTGACTAGAATTCACCAATGGAAGGCATCTACAAAAAAAGGCAAGTTTAATGGAAGACAAGCTTGAGAAAAACAGGAATTCATTAAAGAATCATAAGGCTAGTAAGAACAATGGAAAATGTCAATTAGTGTGATGAAAGGGAATCACCTACAGATAGCCAAGTTACTTGAGTCATTTTTCAAGAAGTGGTCCTGGGACAGAAGGCATTAATTACCATCGAATAAACAGTTTATGCCAAAGAAGTCAAATGATGACCGAAAATTTGAGCCTCACTGTCAAGACAGAGAGAAATTGAAATATCAGACAAAAAAAAAGCTGAGCAATGTTCAGGACCATGTTAACAGAAAATGACTGAAATTCAGTAGCAGGAAATGAAGAATCAAAGAATATGGAATTTCTGCTATATGCTGTGGAATCAAGAATTATTTGAGTGCCTTAAGGGCAGACCCAGACTTACCAGTGCAAGTTTGTTCTTAAAAAAAAAAAGGAGAGAAATGCAATAATTAGGTATATCAGGTGATATATTTTCATTTCAGATAGAGCAATATTAGTATTAACAACTGGGTTAGGTTCCACTGAAACAGCAATGGAAGGCTTGAATAGCAACTCTCCATTCCTCCCAGAACATCATTACTGCTTTAACACTGGACTCTGCTACATTCCCATGATTGATCTCTAATTCTATAGACTGACAGTCACCATTTCAGCAAACCTGGTGTGCATGTGTATACCTATGTATATTTACACAAATATAGAGATGCACAGATTTGGCAGAAATGCGGAGAACTCTGGAGTATGCATATATAAGGAAAAGAGAAAACCTGAGCTGTGACTATTACCCAGTTAACCGATACTGTGGAACATAAAAAATTTTCTGACATAATGTGCCACAACACAGATTAGTTCGTGGTATGCTGCTTACAGTAAATGTCAGCAGGTGAAATACAGCTGAGTTACAGCTGAAACAGTGAATTGGTAGATCCAAAATCAACTACTGCTTTCTGAATATATTAACACCTAACCTGTATTCCTTTAAAATATGCAATTGTTGACTTTCCAGATGTAAAAATAAATTAAGAAATCCCATTTTCAACTTCAGTCCATCTGTTTGTGGACTTCCGGAGGGCAGACTTTGGCCTGTTTAGGAGCTTGGTTGGCAGAGTCCCTTGGGAAGCAGTCCTGAAGGGCAAAGGAGTCCAGGAGGCTGGACACTCTTCAAGAAAGAAATCTTAAAGGCGCAGGAGCAGGCCATCCCCATGTGCCGGAAGACAAGCCGGCGGGGAAGAAGACCGGCCTGGCTGAACAGAGAGCTTTGGCTGGAACTCAGGAAAAAAAGGAGAGTTTACGAGCTTTGGAAGAAGGGACAGGCCACTCGGGAGGACTACAAGGATGTCATGAGGCTATGCAGGGAAAAAATTAGAAGGGCCAAAGCCCAGATAGAACTTAATCTGGCCACTGCAGTAAAAGGCAATAAAAAGTGTTTCTACAAATACATTAGCCACAAGAGGAGGGCCAAGGAGAATCTCCATCCTTTACTGGATGAGGGAGGAAACATAGTGACAAAGGATGAGGAAAAGGCTGAGGTGCTTAATGCCTTCTTTGCCTCAGTCTTTAGTAGTAAGACCAGTTGTTCTCTGGGTACACAGCCCATGAGCTGAAAGACAGGGATAGGGAGCAGAATGAAGCTCCCATAATCCAAGGGGAAATGGTTAGCGACCTGCTACACCACTTAGACACTCACAAGTCTATGGGGCCAGATGGGATCCACCCAAGGATACTGAGAGAATGGGCTGAAGTTCTCACCGAGCCACTTTCCATCATTTATCAGCAGTCTTGGCTAACTGTGGAGGTCCCAGGTGACTAGAAATTAGCAAATATGATGCCCATCTACAAGAAGGGACGGAAGGAGGATCTGGGGAACTACAGGCCTGTCAGTCTGACCTTGGTGCCAGGGAAGGTTATGGAGCAGATCATCTTGAGTGCCATCACACGGCACGTACAGGACAATCAGGTGATCAGGCCCAATCAGCATGGGTTTATGAAAGGCAGGTCCTGCTTGACTAATCTGATCTCCTATGACAAGATGACTCATTTACTGGATGAGGGAAAGGCTGTGGATGTTGTCTACGTGGACTTTAGTAAAGCCTTTTACACCATTTCCCACAGCATTATCATAGAGAAACTGGCTGCTTATGGCCTGGATGGGTGTGCTCTTCGCTGGGTAAAAACCTGGCTGGAAGGCCGGGCCCAAAGAGTTGTCGTGAATGGAGTTAAATCCAGCTGGCGGCTGGTCACAAGTGGCGTTCCCCAGGGCTCAGTATTGGGGCCAGTTCTGTTCAATAACTTTATCAATGACCTGGATGAGGGGATCAAGTGCACCCTCAGTAACTTTGCAGATGCCACCAGGTTGGGCGGGAGTGTTGATCTGCTTGAGGTTAGGAAGGCTCTGAAGAGGGATCTGGACAGGCTGGATCGATGGGCCGAGGCCAACTGTATGAGGTTCAACAAGGCTAAGTGTCGTGTCTCACACTTGTGTCACAACAACCCCATGCAGCTCTACAGGCTTGGGTAAGAGTGGCTGGAAAGCTGCCAGGTGGAAAAGGACTTGGGGGTGTTGATCGATGGCTGGCTGAATATGAGCCAGCAGTGTGCCCAGGTGGCCAAGAAGGCCAACAGCATCTGAGCCTGCGTCAGAAATAGTGTGGCCAGCAGGGCAAAGGGAAGTGATCATTCCTTTGTCTTCGGCACTGGTGAGGCCGCATCTTGAATACTGTGTTCAGTTTTGGGCCCCTCACTGCAAGAAAGACATTGAGGTGCTGGAAAAAGTCCAAAGAAGGGCAACGAAGCTGGTGAAGGGTGTGGAGAACAAGTCTTATGAGGAGCGGCTGAGGGAACTGGGGTCGTTTAGTCTGCAGAAAAGAAGGCTGAGGGGAGACCTTATCGTTCTTTACAGCTACCTTAAAGGAGGTTGTAGCGAGGTGGTTGTCGATCTCTTTTCCCAAGTTGCAAGAGATAGGACAAGGAGTCTCAAGTTGTTCCAGGGAAGGTTTAGATGGGATATTAGGAAAACATTCTTCACGGAAAGTGTTGTCAAGCATTGGAACAGGCTGCCCAGGGAAGTGTTGGAGTCACCATCCCTGGAGGTATTTAAATGACGTGTAGATGTGGTACTTAGGGACATGGTTTAGAGGTGGACTTGGCAGTGTTAGGTTAATGGTTGGAGTAGATGATCTTAAAGGTCTTTTCCAACATAAATTATTCTATGATTCTAATGACTCACTAGCACATAACACTTGTAATCCTCCAGCTTGGGATGTATAAAAACCTTTGCAAGAGATAGGTAATTTTTTTTTAATGCTATATTATAATTGCGTGGCAAAGCTTGCACATTCTGCTTTCCTGACCTAATGAGGCAGTATTTTACCAGCACAAACAAAAGATCAGATTGAATACACATGTTTAGGTTAGGCTTACACACAGTATAATCAGGTAGTCCAAGCTGTGAATGTATAAAGGAATTGAAAAGAGAAAAAATTACAACCACCTCATGCAAACAGATACATTTTTGGGTCATTTGAGATGTTTTCAGGGACTGCAAGTATGATACAGAAGTAATGATCTTCTGTTTTCCTTTCATATCTCCCTTTTCAGGAGAAAAAAAGCCAAATATTTTTATAGCTTGTAACTTTTAAGAAAACACTGTTTTAAAAGCTTGGCAGGCTGTTATCACTTGATAACACTGGCAAGAGAAAGCATAAGACAGAAGTATAGAAACAGGGGAGCAGGTTGATGAAAGTAGAATTTTGTAGTTCAAAAATGTACATACACCCACCCTGAAACCCTGAAATATAAGGATATATTAAAATTCTGTGTAACTACACATGCATATATATATAAAGTATACAAAAGTGTGAGGAAAATATATGAAAATACAGAATAGCTTTAGTTGTATACATTTATAGGAAAGTATACAGACATGCTCTGAATGTTCAGCAAGGCCTCTCCAGCAGAGCACAAACAAACAGCTATCTTCCTCTAGAATGTGACACTAAATAGAGCAGATGTTGACTTTTGATCTTGAAGCAAAATCAATTTCCAGTGGAGTTTTGCCTTTGACCTCAGCAGAATCAGGATTTAGCTTGTGATTTTATCAATTTATTCTTTCTGAAAGCCTTTACAGTTTTTGTTTTATTTTTGCCTCTGCTCCAGCTATTCTTTTTCTAATCCCAGATTATCAAAAATCACTTCAGCCTGAGGAAAATGTGAATCTCTCTGTATAAAGCTCATTCAGTTAGTAACAGCTCTCAATATAAACTCTGATTTTTCTTGTAAAAAAAATGCAAGTGTCTCTCCTGTGTTCCAAATTACTGAGGGAGAAAAAAGATAAACAAGATCTCTCTGATATCAAACCACCTACATGGTTTTTGTTTTTCAATGGCTGAGTTCTCTTTAACAGTACCCAGTTCATCAGTAGTTATATGGCACAGCTGCTCCATATAACACCCTCCTTCCCCAAGTTAACACCCTACTAAGTAGTGGCGAGCAGAGAGGCTTCAGCAATATGGGAAGAAGGAAAAGACTGTGGAAGGCACAGCAAGGTGAAAAGCTGGTGAAGGCATTTGGGTAAGGTGAGAGAGATGGTCCTTGAGTGGTCTGGGCAGCACTTCCAGCCTACGATGTGGGCAGAGAAAAAGAGTTGGTGTCCTTAAGGTGTGGCTTTCCAAAGCTGGGAGTCCCATGCGGGGGAAGAGTCCAAAGCCAAGCTGTAATGTATGATTTTAGGCTTGTTTTTCTCATCAGATGATTTGCAGTTATATTTCACTCATGATATGAAGGGTTGTGTGTGACAGAGGAGTTTTATGGCTCTTTCCAGATTGCTTACAGATTGTAACACTTTTAGGAAGAAATTCCCTCCTTTTGCAGAAAGTGCTTAATTTTTGGATAGCAATAACTTTGTTTAGGTGTAAGGGAACCTAAGCAATGGTGCTTAAACATTTAGGGGTATTTTTACTTACATCAGGAATGATCCCAGTCAAGACTGTACCTATAAGTGAAAGTACACCTCCTGTGGAGTTTAGGGAAAAAAAGAACAGAGAAGCAGTTGATAAATGCCAAACAAATATAATTGAAGAAAAGTAACCATTTCTATGAAATAAGTATTTTAACAAACTCTTTGCTAGATGAGGCCTGCCCTTATGTTCCTGTGGTGTAGACATACAGGGTAGAGATGGAAGCAACTGCCCTTCATGTTGCATGTCTGCCCTTTTGCAGAGTGGTGGAAAACAATTTCTGTAAGGAGGAGTAGATTGCATTGAAAATTGCTATTTCTTCTTCCCAACTACAATTAAGAAATCGAGCTCTGGCTCATACTAGGTTCCTCTCTAACCATTATTTTATAGTGAATTATTAATTTATGTAACTGAGTGGGTTTACTATTTTTTTTCTCTCTTTTATTTCTTGCTCGCTTTTCACACTCATGTCAAATTTCTCTAAGTTTTGAAGGTCTTGGGAATAGATGTTGTGTCTAGTCCTGTGTTTCCACAGTTCCTGTTTCTCTAAGATATGCATGTGACAGAGGTCTCCATGTTACCATTTTTCACTATATCTTTACTACGAAGAGTAAATAGCTATATCATGTAGAGATGATCATAACATCCATATTTGTAATTAATTACTAACCTTGTTCTGTGTTATGCTAGTGCTGGAATAAGCTTACTATGACATACATGTTCAGTCATGCACAATTTCTGCTGAATTTTGTCTGGAAAACAGGTGAAAGAAAGAAAACACACAACCTGTTCTGCTCGTAAAGGAGGCTTGAAATTGCATCTCTGAGCATTCCAGAAGGGCAGCAACATGCTGTTTTGGCGTGAGATGCGCTTAGCACTGCTGTAGGCACCAAGGCATTCCCCATCCTGTAAATGGTGTGGAGAAAAATGCCTAGGTGCTCTATTATCTTGTGTATTCAAATAAAAAAGTTTTACCTGCTGTCTTTCTTTCCATGACTGACTGAGTAGTTCAAATGGCTTAATCTAACGGGTTTGACTGAAAGTTACTCTCAAGTAACCTTCTAGGCTAAAAGATGTCCTATAAGATGCTAAGTCTTGATTCAGAGTACAACTCTGAGTAGGACATGAAATGACCTTTAGTTTCAGTTGAATGGATTGTTACAGAAAATGGAAAGAGACTGAATATGTTTCTTTGGGTGACAAAACCAAAGCACAGCAAACTTGAGTTCAAGCTGGTGCATACTTGAATTCATGATATTTTTATTTGCTTGCAGCTGAAGTGGAAAAAGTTTAGTAATTTGAATAGACCATTTATGAACATGTCTAGTATATATGCTGCAGCCTTTCAACTCTGTGTGGCAGTTCCATTGTGAAAAGCAGAGTGGGTTATAGAATAAAATCATAGAATCATAGAAAGGTTTGGGTTGGAAGGGACCTTAAAGATCATCTAGTTCCAACCTCCCTGCCATGGGCAGGGACACTTTCACTAGACCAGGTTGCTCAAAGCCGCATCCAACCTGGCCTTAAACACTGCCAGGGAGGGGGCATCCACAACCTCTCTGGGCAACTTGTTCCAGTGTCTCACCACTCTCACAGGAAAGAATTTCTTCCTAATATCTAATCTAAATCTACCCTCTTGCCGTTTAAAACCATTACCCCTCATCCTATCACTACATGCCCTTGTGAAAAGCCCTCTCCAGCTTTCCTGTAGGGCCCCTTCAGGTATTGGAAGGCTGCTATAAGCTTTCCCCGGAGCCTTCTCTTCTCCAGGCTGAACAACCCCAACTCTCTCAGCCTCTCTTCATCGGAGGTGCTCTAGCCCTCTGATCATCTTCATGGCCCTCCTCTGGATTTGCTCCAACAGCTCAGTGTCCTTCTTATGTTGGGGGCCTCAGAGCTGGATGCAGTACTCCAGGTGGTCTCATGAGAGCGGAGTAGAGGGGAAAACTACCTCCCTCGACCTCCTGGCCATGCTGCTTTTGATGCAGCCCAGGATATGGTTGGCCTTCTGGGCTGCAAGCAGGCACTGCCGGCTCATGTTGAGCTTCTTGTCAACCATCACCCCCAAGCCCTTCTCCTCAGGGCTGCTCTCAATCTATTCTCTGCCCAGCCTGTATTTATGCTTGGGATTGCCCTGACCCACATGTAGGACCTTGCACTTGGCCTTGTTGAACTTCATGTGGTTCTCACAGGCCCAGCTCTCAAGCCTGTCAAGGTCCCTCTGGATGGCCGTTCTGTAGGGGAAGAACGTGTTTTTCTGAACATTCTGTGTTTTGGAGCGGCACAAAAGGAGATGCATCTGGTGTGCTAACCTCTCAATCATGTGAAATCAATGCCTGCATTTTTTGGGGTTTTTTTGTGTGTTTTTTTTGTTTGTTTTTTTTAATCTATATTTCTAGATTTCTACTTGCTTTTTTTTTTTCTATTACTTTTTGACTTTTAGTTTTGTTCTTTAAAAAAAGAACATAACTGCCAAATTTGGGTGTTTGCTGCATTTAATAATAACAGGTAATCAACTAGGTAAATAACCTTTGTCTTTAACGTTTGTATTGCTTGTTTTTGGAAAAAAGTAAATCTTGAGAAAGAAACAAATTCTCTCTAATGAACTCTACTGAGGTGTTAGCAGGACCATGAAGCTGGACCTTTCCAGCAACAGTGATGCTACTCTCAGTGCAGGATGCAAGGGGAGCGAAGAGTTGTGGTTGACCATGGTAAATGTGGGAGAAACCACTTTAAGTTCAGAGTGTAAAGTAAGATTCAAGCTGTCTGGTCCCTTGGAAGCATCTCTGTACTGGAATTCTGTGCTGAAAACAGAGAAGAATGGACATTCACTTTTGTTAGGAGGCTGTTGTCAAGTTTGTGTTTATTTTATTTTTTTCTTTATTTTTTTTTCTGGATAGGGTCTGCTGTCAAATGAATGCTGATTAATATTATCTTTTTTTATTTACATAAATTCAAGGCTTATGATAACTCCCAGTTTTACACTGCCTACAAAAGCCAGTTTTGCTTAGTTAACAAATTTAGAGATCTTCACAATGCTTAAACACAGTACCACACTAACCTGGAATGGAGTGGTCCTAAGTATTTACTATCTCCATATCTCCTGCCTCTTTGCTGTCACGGTTTTATGTTGCACTGTGCCTGACAGACTGCATGCTCTCCAGCCCAGTTGAAATACTAGTATAAATCTTTCCTTGATCAATGCTTTGCCCACTGCTTTCTCTCGACAAATGTTTTTAAAACTAGCCTGTTAGCTAGTAAAGGAACTTTTGAATTCATTCTAATATAGCCTCTAAACTTGGATTAGAAGAATTTTACAGGAGAATAACAGTTAATAATGTAATAATCGAGTTAACTGGAATAATCAGAACAAAAATACAGAGAAAGAAGAAAATTCTTTTGTCCGCACCATGCCCCTGTTTATTATTTAAAAAAAAAAAAAAAAAAAGAGAGTTTCAGAAGTTGGTTATGGTAATACGTGTTGTACCTATCCTTCCCCTCTTCTTTTAGTTTAAAAAAGAAAAAAGGAGGGGAAGGGAATTGTACCTCTTCTATTTTATTTGCAAACTAAAATTAGGGAAGAATATACTGCATATGGAAATATACTGTCATATATGAAAGAGATATAAGCTGGTTTTGGGGAAAGGATACACCATGAAGAAGGCATTGAAAAGTAGTTACTATTTGATGAAGCAGGTAGCCTTTTTTTCTTAGGTACTTTAAGCCTATTTGAATAGGATTGTAAAGCAGGAAGAATAATCTCTCTCACACACAGCCGTACACTGTACTCCAGAGTTCAAACAAAAAGCAGACAGAAACACAACTGTTTCCAAAATGTTACTCCCTTGCCCTGCTTCCCCGGAGCACCTCTGTTCTGCTGCTGCAGCCTGCCCTCCAGAAATCTGGGGTGAAAGAGGAGGGCCACTACTGCTGGGTAAACTAAGATTACTGATTAGGAGAGAACATAATCAGGTAGATTGAGCCTGGGTAGGGAGAAACCATTTCAGTGGGGAGGGAGGGAGTGCAGCACATGCTGGCTGCCTACCTTGGGAGAGTACCTCTCTGTTGTTTAAGAAAACAAAATTGGCTGTAATTCTCCTGTCAGCTTCTGAGAAGAGAGTGCTCTTTTCGTGCCTGTGAAGCTAGAGGGTGATTGTGTGCGTGCATAACCTGCACCTGGCAATGCGTCTCCCTCCAGGTTTCTCCTACGTTAGAGAATGTATTAGAGAGAAGTATCCACAGGGAAATCGACTAACCGCTTCCCTGCGAAGGTAGCAAGACACTGCAGTGCCAGCAATGTCTGGGGATGCCTCGGGTGAGTACAGGCTGTAAATGAATACAAGGAATATTCAAAAGAGTGAAGAACAGCAGCAACACAACCCTAAAGATGGCATTTAGGTCAGTTGGCTGCCTCCCGGGATATCTGTGGCTGGCTGGGGCGCTGCCTGCTGTGCAGAGGGGGCTGCGAGAAGTTCCTCTGAAAGGACTCCAAAGTTAAGGGCAAATGGGGCTCCTGGGAGGTGCCTGACCCCATTGCAGCACCAGCTCCATTCTGCCAGATATCCATGCCTTGCGTAACTTTATTTTTAAATCTGATTCAAAACTAGTTGGAGAATATCAACAAGGTGTTAATACAGAAGGGAAAACAAACAAACTATTGCATGCAGTAAAGTCTTTGCTTAGGTTAGATTTTTTTCTTTTCTCTCCTGACGATGAACAGTGCAGTGTGTTCAAATGACAATACCGTTTGCACAGTTATAGATAATAGATGTTAGCTGATCAAAAAGGATTTAGTTGTTCTACTAAATGAGCCCCTCATTATAAAGACAGTAGAAAGATGTTAAAGTTTACGGCAAACAAATTTGGACGTGGTCAAATGAATTACTCAACTAATGATATAGAAATAGCTTGGAAACTGGGCCATCAGAAGAAAACAACCTTGTGTTCAGTCTAGGGTAGTTGCATAGACTTGTCTGCAGAGGATTGGTTCTGAAAAGTAGCTAAAGTAACTTCATATTTTTCAGGATGTTTAGAAATAAATCTTGAGAGAATATTTGACTGTATATATGTAACACAGTGCTCCACTGGGGGTGAAAAAATTAATGCTAGCTTCTGTTATAAGTTGGTAACTTGATGCATTGTAACAAGTTTTATTCTATCCTTCCTCCTAAAAATGGAGGGAGAATATGCATTTTTCTCTGAAACAAGCAGTATTTTTTTATGTCTCATGCAGGGAAAAAACAAAGATTTTTGCAGTGGCTCAGAACTGAAGTATCTTCAGAGTATTTCAAACCTAATTTTATTTTCTCTTCCTATTTTTTGCATCCTTTCCTAACTTGGAGGTATAAAGTAATGGTTGCTTGATTATAAAGATGTATAGCATTGTCATATTGGCTGCTTTTATAAAATCAGTCTTCATTGGAATGATTAGAATACCATTTCCTGTTATTAAATGGCTTTTATTAATCTTTTATTTTAAAGAAAAAAATGTTTTGTTTTTATTTCTATCTCAACATTTGTGCTTTGTTCATAAGACACATTTCTCTGGAAGCTCAGAGGCCAGTTAATGGTTTATGAGTTCAAGCTGAGCTGAATATAGCCAAGCTCTGTCTTGCTTGACATTTCATCAAAGCTGTGTTGATTTGCAATGTTTACGGACCTATTTATTGAACCTTCACAGCTTGAACTATGCCACCGAGCTTGTTGACATTGCTGAGTTTATCTCTTGGTACTTGTGCAATCTCAGAAGAAAAGTTTCGAGCAAATGAGTTATAACAAACTTGTCACAGTTCATAAAATATGCAGTTAGGACAATGAAGTTGATCTTCTTGTTCATTGACCATGATACATTAGAGAAATCTGAGTAGGCTAACACAATCTCATCTGGGTAGGTGAGCGTGTGTCCTTCTCTGTGATATTAACTTTCAGATTTGACTGTAGCATTTTACAGGCTTTAAAAAGCAGCTCATAAAAAGAACAAATATTTTCAGTTCGTAAGACTGTTTATATTTCAAAACTGTTTCAAAACAGTGCGAAATAACATGATTATCTTACTTCTGTATAGATCTTATTTTGTGAGGAGTGATATATCAAATGAGCAAACAGTAAATTGAATCAGAGGCTTATAAATACCATAAAAAAAATCATTCAGCTTTTAACAGTGTGAGCATCCCATGCTCTGTGCTAGTCTCCAGAACATCCTGTCTGCATAACCCCTATTTTTAACCAATAAAAGAAGATACATCTTGCTATATAATCTACTACTATTACTGGATCAATAGTGCACATTATCATGGTTTCAGACACTTCTCTATGTAACTTGAGCAGAGATAGATCAAAGGTAGTGCAACTCCCTGGGATCTCTACAAAAGCAACAAAAAAATATGTGCTATTTATTCAACACCAGTAAAATGGATAGTTTAAGAAGTCATGGATTCTTTTTTTCTTTTTTCTTTTTGGGTTGCAGGGGAAGCTGTTTTCCCATGTGAACATTTTCATAGCTACCATTAACTGGGTTAACATAGTTGTTCATTCTCCTTTTAGAACCGTGGGTATGTAGCCAGTTATAAACATCCAAAGGGAAACTGGATTTTTTTTTTTTTTTAAAAAAAAAAAAGTTTGAGAATTTTTCCATGTAGTTGAATGGTCTTTGATTGGGTTCTTAGTTCCTTTTCAACAATGAATGAATAAAGAGTTTATGCTTTTCAAATAAAAAGTTATTGCTTATTGATTGTTGAATGCAAATGGTGTTCTAAGGGTATAATAAGCAAAAAGAAATATCATAGGAATATGCTGGGTGGAGGGGAATATTTGCTTTGCTTAATTATTGCTATGTAATGTAGCATGCTGAACAATCTGGGTAGACTTACTAGGCTCAAATAGCTAAACAACAGAGAGCAATAAGCTCTTTCAGCAAGCAAGTCCAAGCAAGAAATTAACATTGGAGTCTTGTTTCCTCAACTGCCTGTGCATTAGCAGATTAGCCTCCTAACCTAAATGCTTGAATTTGTATAGTGAGGAAACCCAGATATGTTTATTAGAACCTTTGTATGAATAACTTCAAAATGTTGCCATCTGCATAAAACACGCTAATGCAAGTAGGTATGGAAGATACCAATTAGCTCTCATAGTTACATAAAACTTCTTAACTCTATGGAAAATGAAACATACTTTGGAGGGAGCATTTTAATTTGAAAGGATTCATTGTCAGATTCTAATGTTAATGGTGTTCTCTGTGCATGGGAGGGTCAGCTGAAGTCAGTCTGGAGAACCTACAGAAAGCCACAACTGTTTGAAATGTCTTAAAATATTTGAATATATTTCATAGGATTGTATCTTTCATAATGATATTTCTTATTTTATTTACTTCCTGTGTCTCAAGATACTCTATTCCTGTGCCGTTTGTCATCTTGGCTTGTCAATTTTTTTTCTCTTACAGTAGCAACATCTTCTGGTCTATTTTTCTTTTTGCATGAGAATTCACCAAGAAAGGTAGACACATGGGCTCTAAGCGTCTTCAGTCTGTGCTGACTCTTGTGCAGTATATTGGTCCGTGTTGTATATGTAAAAGGTTCTTAATTTAGCACTCGTTAGACAGTAGGGCCAATTTTTTTCTACCTGAAGTTGTGTCTTGTGAACATAATGGAAAGTATTGGAATTAAGGGCAATATTAGATTCCAACTAAAATGTCTAACAATCTTATGTAAAAATATGATGCATGTGGGGTGCTTAAGAATATATGTGTAACATTGAACAAGATAAGTCTTAAATATAGATAGCCCTGTGAGATAATTAAAAAAAATAAAAATTGATTTTTCTGTTAACTGCATTCTGAACAGAATGAAGAACTTATGAAAATTTCTACCTTAGTTAAGTTTTATTAAGCCCATCTTAAGCAATCAGTATTTAAATTATCATATACATATACTTCCCAAATGCACTGTTCAGTTTTGCTCATAATTCAGCCTGGCATTTTGTCAAGTACTTAACGTTCAGCAAGCACTTCTTTTGTGGCAGATGGATAGTATCCCTTTTCATACTCATCACAGGAATAACTATTCCTACCAAATGAAAGGGAATTTGCTATAAATGTTGCAAGATGTGTTTGACTTCAGTTTGTTTAATAGCTAAACATGGTGATGATAGATGCAAGCAAATTTCAGGGGAAAATGTGGTTTTTGCAGTCTGATCCTCATCCACCAGAGCAGGACGCCATCCCATGAAACTCAATTTTAAAGTCAAGATTATATTGCATGTTAGAAAGCATCAGTTCAGATAGTCAGGTCATAAATACAAGGACAGTTAGTGCAAGTCTTGTGTTAAAGGCTATTGTGTTGCTACTAAACTAGCTTCTTAAAGATTATAATAAAAAGGTCAAGCTTTCATTTTATCCTTAAAAAGTAACAAGAGATACTCAAGGATATTTCTCAGTACTTTTTTTTTGTCCGTCTCAAAACAAATTTTCTGTGTGTACAGAAGTATTTTTAAAATACTTCCATTCAAAAATAGTGTACTTTTATGGACCTATTTAACAGTATAGAGACTAACGATGATAGTGGACTGTTTTTAGGACTTTACTCTTGGTCAAGGGAAAGAAAGAAGCTTTCTGCAGTATTTTACTTCTTGCAGACAAAATTTTATCAGCTTAACAGAATCAGGGGACTATTGTTACCTGTTTCAGAAGTAGTTATGAGATAAGGGGGAGTAAGCAAGTTTCTTGAGGCAAATGTACAATAAAATTGTCAAAATAAACAATTGGAGATAGATTTCTCCAGCTACCTCCATGTAGTAGAAAGAACAAAAAGGACAAGAAATTTCAAAACCAAACCAATAGTTTCCCTAACTTTTTTGACAGAGGTAACTATGTTCAGGCAAGTTGCCATCATGCCAGTTTCATACCATTGTAGTGAATAAAGGCACAAGTTCTTTTTTGTACAGTGTTTAAAATATAAACGCTTCAGGCAGAGGCTATTCTTTCTACTTGTTTTGTGCTGTCTAGATTAGTAGACACCAAGCCCCTTAAGTGCTAGTAGGAAGCGAAAACATTATGAATAATACAACATACAATTTAAAAAAGAATAGCCATCTCAAAATCCTGGTTCAGATAAACTGATAAGGATGGGACGGGCTATTAAAATTTGACTATAATATGTAAAATGAGTATATGATTTTCCAGGGTGGAACAAGGCAAGCTGGTTGTGAATCTTCTGCTGACTACCTCAAGCATATAAGATTCATTTATTTGTTTGATGAGATTATTTTTTTAATGAGGCTTTTTTTTTTCCAATTTACTTATTAATTTTTGCTAATCTTTCTCATGTGTGCCCTTAAATAAAGACATACTTCTCCTTTAGAAATGGCCTGTTTGAAGATTCTACATAATTGTGCTATAGCAATGTCATAGTCTTGAGATGTTTTTTTTCATTGCCAAGAAGCATGGTCAGTGGAAGATCTCTTGTTAAAGTACCTCAAGATACAGTCTAGAAGTATGCTATTCTTCATTTAAAAAAAACCCTTTGCTCTCACTTTCTTTGTTTTTTCTATCGACCTGGCAAACCTGTTGATTTTAAGAACACAAATGTAAAGCCTCTTTTTTCATTCAGGATTTTGTTCTGAGAAGGTAGTGCTAGGTCACAGGATGCTATGTTTAGAGGTAGGTTTCTGGGTTAATCTCTACATTTATAATATCAGTTAATTTTGCTTACTTTTTTAATACATGCTTCCTGACTGAAACAAAAATAACAAGAAAATGTGTACATCAATATAGAGATAAAAGCCCGTGCCTGTTAAGGTTTGTTTTTTTTTTTTTTGTTTAATCTGAGGATATCCTGAGACATTCCAAAACGATGAGGATTAAGCAAAATGCTCCTTCGTAGAATTAATTGTGGCCTGCAAAAGACTGAAGGCACACACATAAATAGGGAAGAGGGTATGAATTTGTTTGTTGGTGTGATTAATGAAGTGTCACCTGTAGACAGAAGTATTGGTAATTACTGGAGGTAGGATGCGACCCCTTAGCCATGGTCACCAGTGACTTGCAGTGCATCCATGGTTAGAATTCCTGTCTTCCTAAATGATCCAGATAATTCAGATACTGTACTTTTACCTATGTACTATGTATTGTGTATTCATTGGCTTTTCTAGATTCAAAGCTTTAAGCAAAAATATTCATCTGATTAATTTCTTGTTAAAATAGTCTTTGCTTAGTGCCACTAATTAGACTGTGATCTCCACTGACTCTTTCTTCAGCCCAGGACTCAAGCAAGCTCCACGCAGCTGCTCTGAAAAGTTGTAAATTGGATCACCATGTCAGTGGCTGGTCCTGCTCTTTCCTATCTCCCCCTGTCCTCTTCCCCACCCTTTCCCCAACAAGGGCCTGCACTGGCTGGGCAGTGGTGTCTGAAGATGCTCTTCAGTTGCCAACACAGTACAACCACCTACGTCCAAGTCACTCCGGTCTGTGGTTTGGGACAGGCCTTCTCCACCTGGCACAGTAGGACTGGTGAGTGTGGCTGTGGTAGACTGAGAACCACCCAGAAATTCCCTAGAGTCATTTGAATCCTCCCAGCTTTTCCACTGCTGGTCACAAAACTTATTTCTCCTCTGATGTTGGGACTGTTCACCAACAAAATTAAATCTTTGTTAGTGATGTGAAGAAAATAAATTATTTTATCCTTCACCTCTGGAAAGGGGAAACTAAATCTTCTTTGTACTTCTGAGAACCTTTTGAGTCAGCTTGCTCAGCTCTTGTAGAGAATTGAAGACTTTGCAGCCATATCAAGTTACTTTATTTTTTGCAGTTTTTCCTTTGCCGAGAGGGCTGATTTTTCTGAGCAGTGAGTTCCCCAACTTACTAAAGTCATATTTTATCATCTTGATGAAATTTCCACAATCTCAGAGAGCTTTATTGCATAACTAATTCAAACCTTGTTAGTGTGCTGCGTTGCACTTAGCTGTAGGTGTGTCAACAGAGATCTGTGATGAAAAGAGATCCAAGGAACAATTTCCTCAAAGATGTCTTTAAGATCACTATGGGGTATGTTTGCAGTAGTGTGACAGTAGAGTCCTTGGAACATGTACATTTTGATTCTTAACTATTTATGAAATGCAGCAGGCAAAATTTTGTAACATTTTGTACTGGAGTGTTGTAACTTGAAATCTAATCCTGGGAAATTCTGAGCAAGCTCTTAAGGGTCAAACAACTGAATTTGTCTAGATTTCTAGCTTGTTTTTTGCTTCAACTGGATTTATACAACTGACTCCTATTTTTTACCTTCTAGCAAAAGGGAACAGGGAGAGAAATATGATTTGAGGTAAACCCCCTGTTGTGATCATTTGAATTATTAAAATACTTGTGAAGGACTGGTATTGACAAGTAGTAAGTTCCATCTCCCCTTAACAGCACAGTAGATGTTCTGATGATTTGTAGTAAGAGTTGTCAAGTTATCTGATTTATTTTATAGAAGCAGCAGGAGTATTTTAAAAAATGGTATAACATTTTTTGGTTATAAGAGGTTTTTCCCATCATTCTTTGGAAATGAAGAAATAGGCAATTTATTGACAGATTTAAGAAGAAAAATGGATACAATTTATAGAGTTTTAGTAGCGTGGCAAAATTGTGTCATGAACATGGATAAACAGCACAGCATCAGAAAGTGATGCCTCCTCTCAAGTCAGCTCTCCTGAGACCTCACTGAAGTGCAGTCTCTGCTTTTGGGATTCCCTATAGACACACATGTACTAGAGCGTGTCCAGAGCAGGGCTGCCAGGATGGTTGGGGGCTGGAGCATGTGGCATGGAGGGACTGGGTTTATTCCCCTTTCAGAATAAGGTTCGGTGAGAGGGATGGCCATCTACAACTGCCTGTCTGGAGATTTGTAGAGAAGAGAGAGATGCACACTTCTTAAGAGGTGCATGACAATAGGACAAGAAGCAAGGGATGTGAGTTGGAAGATGGAGAATTCAGATCAGGTATAAGGAAAATTTGTTCTTAGTGGTTTGTCACTGGAACAGGTTGTACAGAAACATTGTGGTCCGTCATTGGAGACGGTCAAAACCCAACTGAACATAGCACTGAACAATCTGTTCTTGCTGACCCTCTTCTGGCTATGGGACTTGGACAAGAAGACCTCAGGAGGTCCCTTTCAGCCTCAACTGTTCTGCAGTTCTAGCTATAGTGTTCATATTATGACTTTAACATTGCATGGTACTTTTTGTTAAAATATCACTTGGGGTTTTTTTTGATGAATGCAGATTCTTAGAGCAAGAAATATTTTTTTAGGAATCATATCTATTCCTGGACTGAGTGAAGAAAATTGTGACAGAAAAGTCAGTCTGAAAATCAAATAGTTCTGGCTAAATCTTCTTATGATGCTGTCATGCTTATTAATTGTTTCATTGGGTTTTTTTAAAAAAGAAGTCAGTGACATTTGAGTCCCAGACAAATTTTGAAGCAAAATTTTCCGGAGTTGGGGAAGAAAGTATAAATAATTATAAATTATTTTTCAAATTTCATGATTGCCTATTATTGCCACTCTGCACAGGTACCAAACTGAAATTTTATCAGACTGTAAAGAGCAGAGACTGATTGTGTGGCAGTGTGCAGTAGATCTTTATGTGCAAGGGCAGACATCATTGATCTGTATTATGTTGAACCTTTGAAGCTTAACCCAGATCAGTGTCCTGAGCAGAGCAAAATGCAAACATTTTGTAAGATAAATGCTTTGAAAGAAAACTGTTACCAAAGTCTTCATCTTTTAATTTTAATTTCTTAGCAGCTGGTCTTTAGTCTACCTAATTGCATTATAATGGCTTTATGCTGCACCATATGCTAACGGGTTAACATTTTTCTTTCCTGGATAGCAATGCAGCCTCTGTGTTTGGAATTCTGTTTTGTGGTTGGCCCTGTGTTATGTTATATGCCACAAGCGAAGAGTAGGTACTGGATTCTGATTTTATATTAAATAAAACCTAATCCTTTTGAACGTCCTTGAGAAATAGAAATAAAAGATCTAATTGACATAATTTTGTTAGTGACTTCATTTGTAAGTATTTCAGCCTTTGTTCTGCAAACAAAAAACAATTATTTATGTCCTGTCATTACTAGTGTTTGCTGTAATGCACTAGATGATTGTTTCCTTTCCTATTTATCAGTATATATTAAGTTGATCTTTTTATGTGTATGGCTAGACCTATGCAGTGGTCCAATTTGTTATGTTGCATGGAATAAGGTTTTATGAGAAGGAAGCAATCTGTCTTTATGGCTAATTGCAGGGGCAATCATAACTCACAGAGGCTATGATCAGATTATGAGTTTCCTCAGACATCCTTGCCAGGAACTTATTTAAGAGGAAAAAAAGAAAAAAAGAAAAAAAAAAAAGAAAAGAGTGAAGAGTGCGGTTGCACTTTCGGTCAGTGCAGATTTACTGTTATTGAAGAAGGATTCTTCCTTTCATGTGTGATTATTCTATATGCCCTGTTTGAGAACAAAGTAACGTTGTAGCAGCTCACTTAGAAAGCTTGAAAGGAATCTCTAAATTTGAAAATGAAAAACTAATCTTTACTAAATGGAATTCTTAAATTAATAATCACCTGCTTTTAAAATAATATCAGTAGATAGCATCTGAGCCATCTTTATTTTATAACTTACTACATAGATCACGCAAAATGTAATTTGTTAATTGTTGTATTGCTTTCTTTTGTGTGGAAGTAGTGCACTAGAATAGTTTATAATTACATTTAAGATATATCTGACCTTATTACAAGGAAAAAAATAAAAAATGTTACTACTGAAATATTTTTATCTGTTTGCTGATGTGCTAATTTGGGGCTATAAACCTCAATATCACATAGAATTTTAACTCCTTCCTGTAACCATAACTTTAAAACCTATCAAAGCTTATCACATTTCTGAAAAATTGTTTTGTATGTTTTTCTTTTAAAATAACTGATGACTAAAGAGAATGTATTTTGCTTCTGAGACTAGTGGGCATTGAGAGTGTATTGAATGTTTGCAGAACAAATTTCCTGCTAGTGCCTGAACCCCTTAGCAAGCACCAGAGCTGATGGAAGTGGAGGGCAAGAGGGTGGTGTTGAGACCTTATGCTTAAGTTAGGGAAATGTAGCTTCAGATTAAGACACACAAATGTAAGCATTTTCTCTTCCACTATCATCAGTGGTGATCTTGGACCAGATTCAGTTGTGCACAGCTAGGTACTTAGTATTGTTTAAAGCACAGCGAGATGTCCTGCCTGGCCCCAGCTGCCGTTGCAGGAGGATGAGACTCTTGTGGTCCATGTCCTATCTGTGAACTCCACAGAGGTGTCACTGGTCACCACAGAGCACCAGCTGTCTGAGTCTGGGCAATAGACTACCACTGTGAGGAAATGCAGTCTCTGAAGCCTGGAGAGTAGCCTTAAAACTGGCACTTAGTGGCTGTTCATCTCCCTTCAGACTCAGCAGATGCTGCTGCTGGGATCTTGGTTCAGTTGCCAGCATTGACAGAGTAATTTTATGGTATTTGAGATGCTGTAACTTCTCCTGTTTGGTCTCTAAATGCTCATGCAGAAAAGCATGTCACTGCCAGGTCCTCTGTTGTCTCCCAGTGCTGTGAGTCCTTCTGAGACATCTCCCATGCATTAGGTGCTTGTGTGGGAGAAAATACTCTGTAGCCTAGTCATCTCCATCATCTGTAATGAGATTTTATGTACTTATTTCTGGAGTGGACACCTAAATTAAGGTTCTAATTTCAAACTCAGCCTCACTTCTCAAGGTGTTTTTCTTCAGTCATGAAAAGAAATGTTTTTCACTGTATTTCTTTTTCTGTGTGTAGAAAATTGTATTGCACACTTTTCAGTAATAATTTAGGGTAGTGTTTTCTATTTCTCAGTTTGCAAGTCAAAAAATAGAAGGAGAGAAGAGAGGAATAAAGGCAAGGAAAGGGCAAGTGAAGAAGAAAAACTCCACAAATCTTTTCATGAGTTTCAGGGGGGGGAAATATCCCTGAATAGATATAAACTTTTCGTTACCTGTAAAGCACAAATAATTTTGATGTACCTTATGTCTTACCTTTTCTTCTGATGAGTAAAACAGGTTAATTATAATTTCTCCCCACTAAGTGACTAGCCTACAGTTAAATGCTAATAGCCCTCATCCCTCATGAATGAGAATTCCCTCCTGCTGTTAGTAACTGTCAATATGCATGATTGTTACTGCACTAAAAATCTTGGTAGAGTTCCTCATTAATTAGTTTGTGTACAAACATGACTACCTCTGCTAGTGGGAATAATGGGATGCCATTACAGGTAAAGCCAGAAAAGATCTGACTAAAGTAGATGAATCTTCGTTACAGTCTCGCCATATGACCTTTATCAGCATCTCAAGCTTCATTACACACACAAGGTTGTTTCCCCAGATTTCTAGTGATAGCTTCAGATACTCATTTTTCAGTTATGTGGATATGCAATTCATTTTCTTCCACTTGGATTCTACTTTTCACTAGAATTTATTCTACAAAAGTTGCCCTGCATAGCCAGGGAGTGAAAAGTCGCACTGGTATATAAGTGTGTATGATAGCATGCAGCTAGTCTTTCTAAACTTCAAGTGGCCAAATAGTGTAATAACTAGTGGATTTTTCATAACTGGTTTTTAAATTTGGTAGATCCCATGCCTTTTCTTTATGTGGATTCTGATAGTCATTCTCTTTGATGCAATACAAAAGAGAAAGAAAACTATTTCCTTCAGGATGAGTAAGTAGTTTGACTAGGACAAGTGTCAATGTAATGTCGTGGTTTTTATGTCAGTATTTCCTCCAAGTAATGGGTGTCCATCATCGTTATTTAAAAGTTTAACTTGATAAACCAAAGGAGAAGTTGTCTGGTAGGTTTCAGCTGAGCTGTATTAAGGTTTAAGAGTCACCAAGAAATTGGATGCTGCTGAGATCTGAGAGTGCTTGTTCCTGTGTGATTTTACCACGAGTTGCTTTCCACTCAGAATGCAGGACGTCCTAACATGTCACTTGATAAGCTTTTGGTTTCTGAATATTTTTGTGTTAGCAGGATACCATGTGTTGTTTCACTGATGATAGTCCTCAAATAATTGTTTTAACTGAGTTTTTCTTGCATCTGAGGTGGAGGAAAACCTGAGTGTCAACCTGACTCCTAATTTGACCTTTCTTTGGATC
This sequence comes from Nyctibius grandis, assembly GCF_013368605.1. Classification (NCBI taxonomy): domain Eukaryota; kingdom Metazoa; phylum Chordata; class Aves; order Nyctibiiformes; family Nyctibiidae; genus Nyctibius; species Nyctibius grandis. Next base: position 30,432,942 of record NC_090659.1, read on the forward strand.
TGGACCTATGGTGCCTGGTCTTGTGAGGTCCACTTTTTTGTCATGAAGATAAGTTGGGAGTAAATTATCAGTGTCTTATCCACCACAGAGTGATTGGTTAGCATGAATTACTTCCCCACTTCTCTGTCCTTGTGTAGTAGGTGTTTGCAGCATGATACATGTGGCTTCCAGTGACCTGTATACACACAGTGTGTTAATGCTTTTATCTCCATTGCAATTATACTTGCATTAGGCGGGGATTCATGTAGGTGCTTGTCCTAATTAACTACAATGTTAGAATAACAAAGTAGCCCAGAACATATTCCAAACAGATCTAGGCAGATGAACAGTGTGTGGGAATCTCCAGATGTCTCCAAATTCCCAGTCAGGCATATTTAACATTCTTCAATCCAGCTCAGTGGGGGAGTGGGGGTGGCAATTCACACTGAAGCAAAGAAATATAATGAAACATGTACTCTTGAAAAAAAAAAAAAAAGATCATGTTGGGAGGGGGGAGAGGTTCTTGTTTGTTTTGAATGTGTGGTGAGTTTTGTTTTGTGTTTGTTTTTTTTTTTGTGCAACTGGAAGGGAAAGGGGAACACTTGAGTATATCATGTTTGTTGCAGTAGTAGGAGGGGTCTGTTCTTTCTGCTTGTGGGAGGGATGAAGGTAGATTACTGCTTCTGACCAGCAATGGAATAGCATTGCTGAGCTGACATCCCTGGTCCCCTTGAGGCTAAGCTTCAGCCTAACTGGACTGGTTAACTTCTCTTGAAAGAAGCAAGCAAAATGTGCAGATAAAGAGGCTGTTGGAAGTTCTGGAGAAGTAACTGCAACATAGTGGTTGCAGAGCGAGTCGTATTGTCCTTATCCATTAAAATGACAGCAATGTTGTGCATGCTCCAGGACAAGTTCCAGCAGTGTTGTGATCCATCTGGTGGTGTTGCATCCATAGGGATGCCACGCTGTGTACCATGCTGAACTTGACAATGCTAACGAAAGCGTCAGGGGACATAAAGAAGATTAGAGCCCCACGAGACCTTGACAGAATATTTGTGCTGGTGGTGAGGAAGAGCCCAGAGGTCCAGGATCACAAATATTTTCTAGAGCAAGAATTTGAAATCTACTAATCATTCTGAGGAAAGGCTGACTGGCAATATTTAGTGGGAAGACTCTTCTGTTAAACTACAGAGCTGTGATTTCCCCCCGCCCAAGGGTTTTTCTTCATTCCAGCATTACCCAAGCTGGAATGGCTAGATTGGTCCTCAGTGAAGTCTCCTTGTAAGAATTGTGTGTTTTGGAATATGTACTCTTGTTCAAAAGTGCAATGAGAAACTCAGTAACATCCTGCTCTTTTCAGTGGAGTTCTTGCATCAGGCTTTCAACATGCTTTGAGCATCAGTTCCGTATCAGTAACAAGAAAGAACACATACTTTAATTTTATCTTCTTGTTAGTCTCTCTTTTTGATTATGTGGACGCTATAAAGAAGAGCTGTGAGAAGTTATGGACTTCTGCTGGACTGGTTATTTCTTCTATAGAAAGCTTAGTTGCAAAATTTAAAAATTTATAATTCCATTAATAACAAGCCATTTTATTTTAACATCTCAAGTTCTCATGGCTTAGCTGCGAATTTGATGGATTTACATGTAAATGCATTTTCATTCTAGAGTTGTATTCATCTGCATTATATTAGAAGCTTAACTATGTCAAGTAATCCTTTTAGTGTTTGAAGAAATATCTATCAAAATGGGTTAGCAACTTTTCAAATACATTTTTGGGAAAAGTGAACCCATAGACTCTTTTGCTCAAATTGTTATTTCATTACAGAAAATTTTACATTTCAGAAAAACCTGTTAAGGTGTTCCATTTTTTTATTTTCAGAACACCATGGTTGTCTGGGTATTTCTCCCATCAGGTTTTGAAATCATCTTAATAAATATTTCCATAAAGTCAGAAATCTAAAAAAAAAAAAAACATTTTCAATTTGGAAAAAAAAAAATTACAGCCTACATTTTGCCCTGATTTGGGCAGAAAAAAAAGGCTCTTACAAATTACGTAGTATGGGAAACTAGATTCTCTTTCTTACCTAACTGATATTAATTTCTGTGTGTTCCTCTCTTTTTTCAGTTATATAAACAAGTTTTCTCCTTTTCTATCATATCTTATTTTTTCTGTCAGTAGTTACCCTTAGTGCTTTTGTTTGTTTAGAAATGTTCCTCTTCTAATAGTGTAATTCCTCCAGAGAATTTGTGAAATAATATTAAAAGATACAATATGGCGATCTTGTAAAAAGGTGTATTTACTGTTTGTCAATTGCATTCCCCAGGTGGAATCTGGATAATATGAAGAACTTGATGCATGAGCAGTTGAGATTCTAGGCTTGATCATAAGGAGTTAAGAATGTGAAGCACTTTTGTGCAGATTGTAAATTGGCTGTTGCTAATTCTCCTGTCTCCACCAGTTGATGTAGTATCAATTAACAAATACAGGGTTTAAGGCTACCTTTAATATTCATGATTCTTAATTGCCTTTGTTAATTGAGAAGAAACACTCTGGTGCACAATGCTTGACAGGTAAGAATTATTATCCGCTGCTTGCGTTGGCAGTTGTCCAGAGAAAAGTAGGTTACTGATACACAAGTGTGTGCAAGGATCTTTCTTACAGTTCTTTTGGCTGTGAGTTTTCCTGCTCTTGATAGACCATCTGAATATGGGAACATCTGATGGTTCAGGTAGAACATCTGAATAACCTGTTTTGAGGAATCAGGCGTGCAGGTTTGTTTACAACAGGGAGCACAAACAAAGAGTTATTTTTATAAACTGCAAACCTACAGTTATTTTAAATAATTAGAAGAGTTGAAGAAATGACTGAGACTAAAAACAAAGGAGACAGTGTTATTCATGGTGAAACTTATCCGGTCAAATTTTATTTTATTTTTTTTTTCCAAATAAGTCAAGTTTAAATTGTATATATCTATCTTTGGACTGTCTGTGTCAATCCCTGAAATATATCTTATGTTCAGGTGTTTCAATTTTTTATGCTGTCCATACAGCTTGGCTATATTATGCTTTCTTTATGATGTTATAAACTTGGTCTGCATTGTTTGAAATATCCTTACAACCACTAAACTGGTTTCATTCAAACACTTTCAAAGGCCATTTTTTATTTTCAACCAGCTTGAACTATTGCTTTCATATAGCTTTAAATAAGTGAATAGAGATTACTTAAAGACTATGAAAGAAAGAATCTGCCTTAAGGAAAAAAAAAACACCTCAAATCAGAAACACTTGAGTTCCGGCTGCAAAAGTGACTTAGGAGGAGGTGCTCACTAAAGCTAATTGGATTTAAGTTTGTGTTTGCTTTTCAAAGAGACTTCAGATCTTGGTTTATTTAAATGTTTTCAAAAATTTTGGCTCAGCTCAATAATACTAAAAACTAAGGAAAAGAATCATATAGCAAGTCTAGTAAGGTGTGATTAATGCTTTTAATGAGAAATGCTTATAAATGAGGCTTTTGGTCATTATTTATATTTAAAGGATAGGTTCTTAACTGGAAAAGGTGGTCATTCTGTGTTCTGTTAGGAACAAAAATGACTTGATTTTTTTTTTATGTTAATTAAAATTAAAATGTTAATTTTTCATTAGAGCTGTAAAATAAATTGAACTGGAAGCAGCTTATAGAGGAAATGAAACTTATCAGTTAATTTTATTGTCCAAGGTTTGGCATCTTGGCTGATAAAAGCGAGTCTCACTTACAATTTCCTTTTTGCTTTTCTCAGGGTTAGCCTGTAGAAATTACATCAGCATCATATGGCGTCAGCCACAAAGGGCTGCTCTGCACCAACTGGACTTCAGAGAGATAATGGAAGCAGTATTGTCCTCATCTTGCCAGCTGTTGCATGGGCTAGGCTGACCAGTTGTACACTGTGGGCTTCTGTGGAGGATATTAAAGCAGTAATCTCACACTTTGTAGTGTTCATGAACTGTTGTGAGAGATGGAGAAAAGCTTCCTTCTCTGCTCTTGCATAGCAACTTTCCGTAAGGTGCAGATAACCACAGCACTGTTTGGGACTGTCCCTTTAGGTGACATTTTGTTGTTGTAGCACTTCTTACTCTTTTATGGTTATGCAGGAATTCTACTGTATTCTCAAACTGGAGCAGTTTAAAGCATCCAGAACCAGGGATCGTTTAAAAAAAAAAGCAGAGAATAAGGGAGGCTGATCAATAGAATGTTGAATAGCAGCAGGAATGGAGGCTTTCCCACATGCTCTCCAAATGTAACTGTGATCAGATTGCTGGTAGTAATAGCCCAGTTATGAAAGGGCTACCTGTCCATCAGTGCTGAAAGGATGTTTGGAAAGAGTGGAGGTCATGACTGCTCTTTCTGACGTATCCGTGACTGTATTTGCATAATAACTCAACCGATCTGGAGATCCTGTATTAGGAAAATGTCTAGGGAAAAAAAAAAAATCGGTTTTAGGCATGGTGTTATGTTTCCAGTAGTGACAAAATACAGGAAGGATGAAGGGTAGAACAATACTTATGAGCCTGAAGCTATATGTCAAGCTTAGAGTTTCTTATGGTTAGAATATTTTTATCGGAATTGTTTTGCTTTGTTGATGCATGACTACATACTATTCCTTGTCAAAGATCACCTGTTGTGTTAGTGATCATCTAGTGTGAAGTGATATATCTGCCTAGGGAGATTATAGTTGTACTATAACTGGGAGATTGCCCTGTGTGTGTAGAAATATCAGATTGCCAGCTCTACACCGTATGCATTCACAGCTGGTTACAATATTTTGGATCATCAGTAATTGGAAATGTGTGACTGCTACAGAAATAGGATATCAAGGGCGTCATAGTATCAGGCTTACCTGGAAACACTTCAACCTTTGAAAATATGCCTGTCTTCACCACCCTGAGAATTTCTGTATATCCTAAGTTCTTCCAAAATCAGTATTGTTTTGTCCATTTCCAGTGTTAGAATCTAATGAATACATAAAAAAATAACCCCACAGTCCCTCACAGAATTATTGTCTGAATTCTGCCAAACTTTTCCTCTATTTATGGAGGAGTTAAATTACTGTTGAGTTAATGTACTGAGAATTCAGATGTTCTGGTTCATAGATATAACCTGATTGTGTTTGGTGGAGGGGGTATTGGTAAAGGTTTTTGTATTTATTAATACTGTTTTCTGGCAGATTACAAATCAGAGACAATTTTCTTTCCTTTGCACCATTCAGTCATGCCCAGAATACCGAGCTGAAAACTGTTAAAAATAGATACCTGTGCACTTCAAAATTTCTACCAATGATTCTAGTAGACCATGACTGCTTCATCTAAATCTTTCCATTAGGGTACAGATTTTTAATGATACTTGGCTCTTGGTTGTGTAACGATACACTGGCTGTGTAACGATACTTGGTACACTTGGAAGTATATTATTAGAGATAATTCTTCACTTGATAGTTATTTTAATTGAAAACCAGTGATACCTGAACAGACATACTTTTATATGGTACTGAGCATATAGTTAAAATTCTAAGAAATAAGTTTTATACTATCTTTTAAGAATTGTCCTTAGTTTCTGAAGGGTTCTATGAATCCCCTTAAGTCCTTCAAAATGTTTGACCTGGTATATGTTGATTATATGGTTAGACTGAAATTATTATGGCTCTTTTAATGCTTGCTACTTCCGTAAGCTTGAAGTGCAGTGATCACATCACAATTGTATTATCTGTAAAATACATGTAATATCACAAGTTACCTTAGTAGAAATCAAGAGATGACATTCCTTCTAAACTCTAAAAGTGAAGTTGTCTTAGTAGTTTGTTATCCCTTTGATCCTTGCATCTTCTGTGTCTTGGCAAGATATGATGACTCATGGTTGTTATAGTTGTCAGCTTGGTATTAGAGCAGAACAGCTTCACAAATGTCATATTAGCCTATCTCATAACCCAGTGCCAAAACACTTTCATCATCTAGTCTATTCCAACACATTAATATAGCTAAAGATGTATCGTTTTATTACGAAGTCCACGGAAGTCAAATGACTTCCTTGGTGTCAAAATTAATTTCCCAGAAATCGCTACCCAAATCACCTCTTCCCGTTTCTGTTCCTCGTACTAAGAGGAGTTTCTAACCAGCTAAATTTTGGAAGAGCTCCGTTCCTTTTTATTGACATATGTACAATTGCCAGTAGCCTTTCTGTGGTCAATAATATATGTTCTAATCTAATGACATATTAAAAGTTTAATGGTTTCTCATGGGTCTCTTTTAGGGAATTGTTCTAATGTGATTGTACTATTTCTATAATATTATAATCTTAAAGAGACATAGAGCTAGTCTTTCTTCTTCCCAAAGGCAACTGTATAAAAAAGTTAGATAAGTGACTCACTGGTTCAGTTTAATGCCCAGTTTTCAACACAAAATTAAATACACCATGTGGTGAGGCATAAATCTATTCCGGTTTGTAACTGCTGGTTGCCATTTCATTTGGAATAAAGACAGATCTATACTAGAGCTGCTAATTAAAAAACAGTCAGGAATGTAGAACAGAGATAAGTAGTAAGATGTCCTAGAAGCTGATTAGATTTAAAGGTGACCTTAAAGGGTCAGGTAGCATGGGTAGATTGCTTTATTTAGACACACATCTTCTTTGTCCTCTCCCCCCACCCCCAAACATTGAGTAATTAAGAGCGTGCATATAGAAGAAATTTAAATGATTATTTAAATAATTTAGCATTGCTTATTAACCAACTGTGCCTGTAGTTTATGAGGCTGAATTGCATTACTAATGTAACATGCACTGATACTACAACATCTATTATTGCTGTTCATAATACAGTTAAACAGTCAAAGTAGAAATTATATTTTCTGAAAGCTGAAGTAGTTAACTATGTATACTGTATAACGGTTCACTGTTTTACAAAAATTTCAAGTGGAACACTGATATTTTTCTCATTTGAATAGTAATGTTTCTGAATATTTGTATTTCTTTTTTTTAAAATGTAGTTGAATTGTGCTAGAATGTATACATTAGTATAAATAGAGACTGTTTTCTTTATCGTGTAGAGTATAAGGTAGATATAATATGAAAGGGTATGAATTGCTAAATTCAAATTGGGAAAATCCCCCAAAGAGAACTCAGATAAGAATTTGGGGATGGTCGGAATGTAATCTATCTTAAAAAAATATTCTAATTTATGTTTTCTTCATTGCTCATTAGAACAGAGCTAAGGATTTCCAGAACTTTATTTGAAAACTGAAAGGGGTTTCCACTTTGTGCTTTCTGGTAGCTCACCCAGCTTCACTTCTCAGCTTTGCCTCATCTGAACCACAGTCTCATGCCTTAGCCTTGTCTAGCCAATCCAGCCCATTATTTCTTAGGAAAAAACAAATATTTACTTAACCAAAGTGAGATATGGATGGGGTCTGTTGCCCAAAGCTTAAAGATTTCCCAAGGGACGTGAATGGCTGAGGTTCGGGTGCCTGCTCAGAAGCCCTCGAAATACAGTCTTGAAGGCCCTATCCTCAAGCACAGAATTATCTTCTCTTGATAGAAATACTGTCAAAAGCAGCTAGCCCTAGAGCATTTCTGTAAGTGAATAAATCATCATGTTCTGACATGCAAATATCAAAACTGTGGACATAAGTTTCTAATTGGCTCTAGATGGAGATCACAGTGAATCAGCAATTAAAAACAAGCTGTCAGCGCAGTCCTGTTGGTTGAAAGCATAATCCCCGAGTGTACAGACAGGGAAATTGTCAGAAGAGGCTAGGAGATGTCTGCTGCTGTGAATAACAAAGATGAGGGAAATCACCCATCATCTGGCCTGCCAGTACATCTCGTCCAGGTCACTGGTGAGACTGGCACAGAGCACACATTGCCTGTCAGGTTTCCAAGGGATATTAGAGAAGGCAAGCGACAAATGAACTGAAGAAACGACTTCAGACAAGGTCCCTGTTTACTTTTATTTCAATGTAGGAGAAGACCTGGGTAATTCATACAACACTGAGGGAGAAGATTCTGGACAATAAGTGGGTTTTTCCCTTAGAAAAGATATGCATAAAAGGAAGGATGGAAATTAATTTTAAACATTGGATCTGTAAATAAAGCTTTTATAAAAAGTATTATTTAACAACAAAGATAACTAACCACTGAAACAAATGATGAAGAGATGTCTTCAATTTTTAACTTTTCAGTATTTTCAAATCAATCACAATACCTTTCTGAATGTTATCTTTTAGCTAAACACAAATTATTTGTCTCACTTTATGGATAAATAGGTGAAACTTAATGGTCTGTGTGCAGGATGTATTAAATGATCGAATGGTCCCATCTGGCTTTAAGCTCTAAATGCACTTAATGAGAGAGTTACATTAATATCCACAGACCTTTATCGAGTTGAATGTTGGTTCTCTTCAAAATCTATGGAAGTTTCTAACAGGGGAAAAAACCCTGCCTTCTCATCCCTATTTCACCCCTCTTTGAGGTGATGTCAATTTCTAATATTAACCTTAACACAGCCCCTTGTGCTGTTGGTAGGAGAATATTACCAGATTAGTGTCAGATTCTAATTCCTTTTCTTATGTCAATAATCACTCATCATCTAGGTTATATGGTATGTCTCATTTTTAAGTTGTTGTTTACAAAATGTTGCCCAACAAGGTAACATTTTCTAGGCTGTTTGGCTACTTCAGGCTGATTAATTTTGCTTGCTTATTTTGAAGCTTCATCTAAAATGTCTGAGTCGTTTCCTAGAACAAGGTGATGAAGAAAGATTTATTTTTCCTCTCCCTTTCCCCCTGGTGACAAAAAGTCTTCCCAATGAAGTGCCAGTGCTCCCTGAGAAAAAGTAGCACTTTGGAGAAAAGGTTTAAAGTTGAAAGTCTGCATCTGCTCAGTCAAGATTTGTTAGTATTTGTCAATTATTTTCTCTGTGGTTTGTGGCTGGCCCAAGTGTGCTTCATTCTGGGGCTGCAGGGATCAAGACGTGCTTTCCTCACCACTTTTCTGTAATTACAGGTGCTGATATGGCATTGGAGCTTAATAGAAAATGAGGGTTTCTCCCCATAACTCCCTCAGCAGCAGTCTTTGCGATGAGTGGAACAACAGCTGTTTTGGTGAAAAAGAGAAGGAAGTTAAGATGTATCAAAAGTGAAGGGGACTGCACAATTCAAATTCATATCCTTTCGCTGCAGGACCCCGCTTTACTGGAAAGGAAGAGCTGTGCTTTGGGGATCATCTCTTCCTTTGCTCGATCCACTCTTCCTTGCCCACTAGCCACCAACTCCCACTTCCATACCAACTCACTTTTGATGCATCTTAACTTTTTAGTGTCTTAATGCTAAATCCTGCTTCAATGCAACCTTTGCAACTAACATCTAACAATGGTATCTAGTGTATGTTCTAGCAGGTCACGGCAGGGGCTGGTAGCACCGGTGGGGGGAAGAGCGGTGGGTTCTGCCTGTTCACTGAAACAAGAAGGTGGTCGCTACCTCTGACCCTTAGGTAACAAGGAAAAAAGGAAAAATGGGAGGAAATGATGCATGGCACAATAGAAGTATTTATACAGGAAGAAGTGGAGGTTTGAACTTGTTTTCATATTATCTTGTTATTAATTTGTGAATCAGGAAAGCCAGTGGGCAGTCAGAGGAGTGAGGTTTGTGCGCTGCCTGGCTGTATGTTACGTCCTTAGGGAAAATCACTTGTGCACCAGAAAATGGACTTTAAATGAAACACAAATCTATTAGCTGTGTTTATTGGATTTTTTTTAGAAGAAATGGTGACATCACTTCAGCAACATGTACTGAAAGAATGAATTACTTATGAATAAATATTTCCTTTTATTTTGGGAAATTTAAGTCTTGTAATTGCCTGTAAAGTAGTCAGTGTGACAGGGTCTAGGTCTGTTGGATTTGTCTGGTTTATACCTAGTGCTGGATTTGACAGCTTTTGGTTCCCAGATACTCAGCAGCAGCTGTCTCATGGAAATAAAACTTGCCTTTTAGCTTTTCAGCACCACGCAGTCACTTCTGCTTTCCCGAGTTAGCTTAAGTAGTAGTTTTCATCCTTTTTAAAATATACTTTATACACTAAGTTTATATGCTTGTATGGCTCATGGAATTCTGTGTGCTATATCATATCTGTGCCATTTATAATCATATATATTGTATGGATGTGCCAGCTTTACTGAGTTCAGATCAGTGGGATTTTGTTGTTGTGGGTTTTTTGTGTTCGTTTGTTTTGGTGGGGTTTTTCTATTTGAACAAACTTATGAGGATGCTGCTAACTACATATATATGGACTGATGCAGTTTCTGGTCCCTTCATTATTGCCATATTTTTCTCTGAAAGTAAGAGTGTATGTTAAATGGAGTTTTTGCATGACTTATGAGACTGAGACGAGAAGATGGAGGAGAAATTAATAATATCGAGTATTATACGGTAACATAGAAACATTATGCTTAAATCCACCTAGCTTGTAAAAAGCTTAAGATCTCTGTGTAACATTTCAGTAGTCTTTTCCCTTTTCCATCCTGATTTGCCATCTTAAATTATGAGGGGAAAAATGGTGTGGCACTACTTTCCTCAATACTTTTACCGACATTTCATATGAATTAGATGTAGGTTAATGATTTGACTGTAAACATAATCTATCTACAAAGTTCCTCAGCTTCATCTCTTTGCATTTCTTATAAAGCTGTAGTTGGGAATAAAAGAGATTGTTTTAATGGCTGCTGAGTCACTTACATGAGGCACTACAACCAAATTTTAACATTTATATTATTCAAATTATCTGTGCTCTTCTATCCTTGGTAACTCTGAACATATTAAATGGACTTTATGGATTTATTTTTAAAATAGAAGAAGATGTAAAGTCAGGGAACGTGTATGCACATGCAAATATTAATGCTATATAAAGTCAGCAGTTCACACTTCTCAATGTTAGATGCACACTGAATTCCTATGTTAAATTTTATTACATCACTTATAGTACAAAATTGCTAGAATATAGCTGAGATGACTTCCTGCCATTAAATGTTCTATGGCTTTTTGGCAGGATTTAGGGGTATTAACCTCAATCGTCTGGCAAAAAAAAATGTGCTATGATAACTGTACTGTCTATTTAAATTGTCCTCATAAGATTTTACCCAAGTTTCTCACCTGTCTGTAAAATTATAATGTTATTGGCCCAGAACGAAGTTCAGTCCCAACGGGGTATGCATTGTAGTGGTGGGCGAGAGATCTCTTTATCAGATTGCTTTGAAGAATTTGTGATTGAGAGTGCTGTATAAATATAAGCTGTTGGTACCAGAAATAAATCAGTAATTAGAACTGATGGGAGTGAGGCAAAGCCATGTGAAATTAAAAATCTAATTTGATACATGAATATTTTAAAGCAAATATGAGCATGTGCTTGCTTTGGACTGCATTAGCTCTGGGCAGCAATTTGTTGTGGTAGAGGAAATGAACGGTTTATAAGGAACTGCCAAGACCATTTTTGCTTAAAATATCCCTGCACTTTCTATTGTACATGAGTGAAGAGCATGATATAGGTTGTTTTATGCAATGCTATATATTGATGTAGACTCAATCATTTTCCTGGAACAAGATTAAGGAGAGTTTTATTTTACCTATATTTAAAAATGTGCATAACAATTTTATAGAAAAATTTCAGTCCTTTGTGCTGGAGATTTCAAGCTGACAGGGATGCAGGAGAAGAACTGAGATAGCCCCACAGTAGCTCCAAAGGAAGCTTTGTGGGCTGTTGTTGGCAGTAAGGCTTCTCAGCCTCCTCTAAATGCATCGACTACTTCTGTGCCAGCCATGCAGAACGGTACTTATTCATCTAATTTACTGTGGTGTATTTCACTTACATTATCTAAAAAGGTATTTAGTATGTGCCAAAACTCCACTGATTGCATTATAGTGTGTTTTGGGGGTGGGGGAGTAATTTTAACCACAGACTGAACCTAGTTTTCTTTTTTCTTTAAATTCCATTACCTGTTCAAATTGGATATTTTGCTTTTATTTTTAGCAGGCAGTTGTGAATGGCAGCTGTTTACTGTGAGAACATCAGGGTTCTTCAGGAATCTTTAAAGAAAAATACGCAGCTGTTTAATCATACTTCATTGGTTTGCTGCCAGTAATTGTTAGCTTGATACACAGTTTTATGTAGGGATAGGAAGGGAAGCTAAGCTGTTTTTTAAGTGAGTAGTTTTTTTTCTGGAGTGACTTTATAGAAACATAAGTAGGTGCATTTTATATGTAACTGACAAGCTGTTAATTATGAGACTTTTAAATTACATAATCCACCTTATCTGTGATGGATTTCATTAATGGCATGGATTTGAGTAGGCAAAATTATGCATGTCAAACAACTGTATTTCTATTTTTTTGTGGGTTACTTGATGAAAGCTTCTCTTTCCAGTAATGACTCCTAGCCATGTTAAGGAGCAACACTGTAGATATCTATTGCAGATTGGTTAGCCTGTGTTCTGCTAGCGTCTCTTGCAGTCTGTCCCTAGTACTTACACAGATCTGGATTCATGATGAAGACCGAGATTCAAGATTAAAACATTCCTTTCCTGCCTTTTACACAGATGATATTTCCAAATTTGAGTGGAACAGTTACTGTTTCTGTGCCTCAGTTCTTCTAACCAAATGTACATCTTTTCATTCTGCTTCTCATTTCTGCTAAAGCTACAGGAATTCAATCTCAATGCACACAATATAAACTGTGTGTGTGTGTACATATTTACCAAGGTGCAAATTGCAGCTTATTATTTTGATGTGCAGTAATACAAAGCACATCAAATCTAAAGTTAAGAGTTGGGGGACAGATTACGAGTATGGTCAATACTTCTGTTAAATCATCCAGATCTAGCATTGCATTCTGTGAGCTGCAGGTGGTAAAAGCTCACTAAGACAAGTGAGACAGTCATGTTTAGGCTGAGAAGAGTAAGGAGAAGAAGTTAGCTTTGACTCATTTGTTACTGAAGTTCTTCAGTATTTTTGAAAAGGAGTGGTGGATGATATAAATTCTGCCGTTGTGTCTGTAGGAATGGTTATACAAGATGTGTTACAATAGAAGGTGTAGTATAGGAACTCTCAAAACTGTATTTCAGATTCAGGAATTATATAGATTTGTATATCACAGCACAATCCCCTTTTCTACATGTCTGTATCTGAAGAAAGAATTAGAAATCAAAATGTCCTGAAATCAAGATGCAGTTGCTAATAATTGCTTCAGGCCTGAAGATGCTTGTTAACCTATGTAAAGTGCTCTGGTATCTGAAAAGCTGGAGTACAGAAGAGCCTGAAGAAATTCATCAGGAGAATGCAAATACATTTAAAAATCAGGTAAACTGCTCTATTTGGGGTTTCACGCAGGGCAGACTCCTGTATTACCCAAATTTTGAAATGGGTGATCACTTAGCTTGAGGTGATAGCTTCTGCAATGGATCTTATTTCTGTTGTGCCACTTATGCAGGATTCTTTTTTCTATGCCAGTGAGAGACATCCTCCTCCCGTACGTCCCTGGGAAGTTGTCTAAAAGGCTGCAGCTGAACTCTTGATTTGGCAAATGGTTCTTACGGTCAAGTAGATGCAAGCCTGTTGCACAGTTGAGTGATGTTGGGGCTCCTCTTGAGGTTTGTAGGAGCAGTCACAGGCAGACTGGGGTGGAGAGCAGGTATCTGCCATCTGCTGTCTAAAGAGACTTCACACCTGCACCAGATCTGCTGGGAAACTGGCCTGTCTTGTAGATCATGTAGTGAAGAAATCAAGATGTCATAAGAATAATCCATCTTGGAAGAAGCTGTCGCTGCCTCCCATGAAACTGCTGTGTGTGCAGCTGCCCGTGGTGTATATTGCAAGGGCTACCAGAGCAATCATTCACTTACGTGCTGACATATCCATATTGGGCAGCTTGCAACATCTCAACTGAGCTGGATTTAAAACATCATAGGCTTGTCCAGCTTGAAACGATTTGGGGTTATTTCGCTTGACTTGTCTGTCTTTGCCCTTCTTCTTCTTTCTTGTTTTTAGTGGAAGTTGTTATAAGACCAAGGATATTATACTTGAAAAAAAGGCAAATGACCATTTTGAGCATTGGATTGATGTCCTGGCCTACTATTTTAACCAACCTTTTAATTACAGCCAAGTTAGCATGGAGATCCTTAAAATATTTCCATTACTTACTGTGAGAAGCTTTCTGAGTAAGACCTCTGTAAAGCTAATCTTTTGGAAAGTTAATATTTTGGAAAAAAAGCTGTAGAGTAAATTAAAACTGAAAGAATATAAACATGCAAACATGGAATAGTGGAAAAAAAAATCCCAAATGTTTGAATCCAGCAAAAGAAATAGCAACTTCCCATCATCTGCAATGACCTTTTCTTTTGAAAATATTCTGCTTGTTAGCAGAATAGTATTTGTACTCTCTGAAAAGATAGTTTTATCCAAAGTCTAATTCCAAAGAAAGAAAATGCAAGGGTTCAGACACTGCTGCTTACTCTTGAAAAAAGGCTTGACTTTGTGTGGCTGGCTTTAATGAAACTCCCTTAGCAGGCATCCTACCATCGTAGCTTAAAAGCTAAGAAAATGTATTCCTTTTGCTGTTGCAGTCTTTCATTTGTCATGGAAACCAACAATTAGTGTAATGCAAAATAAGTAACTATTTCTTACATGTTTCATTTTACATGCCATGTGCATACTGTTTACAAAGCGTGATTTTTTCCTAAGGATAACTTCATTATATAGCTGTGGGCATGGCATATACAATTTGTCCAAGTCCCTTGATACAAGCAAGCACATCTTTTGACTTGTCTTTCCACATGCAGATTAATAAAGGTGCTTTGTGATCTGGTGGAAGTCCATGTTTTCATTGATGAAAAGCTGATGGAAAAAACTGGGTTTGTTCACTGTTTACATTCATATCTAAAGCATGGGATTTGAAGTAATCGTGGGAACCAAGGTAGAAGCATCTCCAGAAGCTGTCATAATTTCCTGTTTCTTTTGCAGTGGAAGTCAAAATGACAATAGCTGTGTAAATCTTGATCAATTATTTTTTTCATATCAAAATGAATTAAGCTGACTTTCTACAGTGCTTCTTGTCAGTATCTTTGCAGCTGACAGTGATAGTTAGACTTAAAAAAAATAATACTGTCATTAGAAGATGATTGACATTCTTAAAGGTAAACATTTAAGGGTCTTTTAAAATCCAAAAGCTGCTGTTGCTGCATGCAGATAGAAGTTTCTCCTACAGAGAATGATTGCTGGCATGAATGTCGGTTCAAGAAGAGAAGGCTACTACACAATGGAAGTGACTTCTCTTATCAAAAATCCTTATACACATAGCAATTAAGAGCTTTGACTTTCCTGACTAGCATGGCAGTAATTTACTGTCAAACAGATTTATTTGTGGAGAAAGGGTGTCCAAAATCATGGCCAGTGATTTTCTTTTTTCTCCTGAATGAATAAAAACAGAATATACATTATCTATTAAATTAAGGGCCTCTGAATATTTGACATTGTTTTCACTTGAAAATCCCCAGATAAATTAACACTAAGCAGCTGACACACCTTCAGGTAAGGCACCAAGACTTGTGCTAATAAATCCAAGACTTTCTGTCTGGAAATTAATGTGCATATTGAAAATCAAAGGAAATTAAATTTCCAAGCTATAATGGATATTGTTGAAAACCCTGCATGGAGCTGATGTCATGATCATATTTCCCACATCTATATTTGCAGCAGCATGAGTAAATTTTTGAGTAAGCATGCTGCTAGGTAGTCTAAGAAGCTGTCTTGATCCATATTCATGTAAAAGCTTTTAAAATTTGGCCTTTCCATATGTCCATAATCCTATTGAGACCTTCAATATGCCTAATTGCAAGATAGGACAGTATTGGTACTAGAGACAATTGATCATTTAGGATAGTTTAGTACTGCTTATGCTTTTAATGAGTGTCCTCAGCTGGACTCCTGCAGTCTTAAAAGACTATATTCATTATAAGTGAGGTCTTTGCAATGTGTTTTAAGTATATTTTCATGAATGCATTTTCTTGGGGTTTTGGGTTGGAATTTAGTATTCTTTCTTTTCCTTCAGTCTATAACAAACAACAAAAATTTTGAAAATAAAATCTCTCTCTGAAGCCACTCAGTTAAAAGGTGCAAACTGAGGTTACTTTGACACCGTACCCCTTCTCTTCCCAGCCTGCTGATGGCTTTTCATTTTGAGTATTTCAGTGCATGATGCTTATGTAAAAATTAGGATTTTATGCCATAGTATTATAGAATAATGTCATATTTCTGCTCATTGTTGAACTTTTTTTAATGTGTTGTTATAACCATTGTAAGAATAGGCAACCAAGTGAAATTGATGAAATGATGGAGAGGGTATTCAAATGGCAGTTGTGCACTGACCGAGTCTGCTATTCAGCCTAACAATGTTTTTTCTGGTTGCCTTTCTGATAGCAGCTGCTCCATTTTCTGTGGGTCTCCTCACTTTGCAAATTATTGTTGCTTATATATAAAGTTTGAGTACTGTGTTGGTTGTTGTTGTTAAAGCTTTGCCAAATTAAATTTTAAACTATTGTATTAGATGACCATGTAGTCTCCTTTAAAATATTTTCATATTCGAGGGACCAATTTAAACTGATTTGGAGAAGATGCTGAGCACCAGGATTTATGTGGGAATGTCACAAGTGACAAATCCTTCCCTAATGAATTGCTTCAAAAGAAAAGTACCACCTGTCTGACATTATTCCAGACTTAGTTAATTACCCCGTATCACTTCTGACAACTGCAGAAAAATCAGACTGATGTTTCTGACCTCTAATCTGAAGAGATCTTTCCATCTTGATGTCATTTTAATCAAATAGCACAAGGTCTCAGTATTACCAAGTCACAGCTGCCAATCAAGCAGATTCCATTCTGCATGACAGCTCCAAATTCTCTTCATCAGTATTGTGTTGCTTTCACTCCCATTAAAAAGTGTGACAATTTTAGTCTTTATATTATCTCTTTAAAGAGAAGATTAATGTAACTTTTCAATAAGCATACAAATGAAGCATCACAGGTTTGTTCTATTTTCTTGTAGGCTTGTAAAATAAATGCAAAACAATCCCTTTTCCTCCCAAACCTTCTGCATATATGAGAGTGATAAGCAAATACAGAATTACCAAGAATACAGGCCTAACTGCTTGAAATTTTACCCAATGTGTGAACAAAATTATTTCTGATCACAATTGTAAACTTTTTTCCCCTGAAACCATTTACTACTATTTGAAGCTCTTTTTTTAACATACTTGAAAAATATCTCTCACTGGGGAATATTTCATATAAAAGTATAAATGGTTCTGTGATAAACTGAATAATTAATTGAATCTAACTATATTTGAAATACTTGGAAAAGAGTATGTGTCTCTATGGCAACTTTCTGTTCTGTAACATTTCTTCTTAATGTGAAAATTCAAGAAAGTCTATACTTAACTGCTTGAGGTTAAATTAGGAATATAGCCCAAATATAAAGTCTATTATGTATTGTGAGGCATCTGGTATTTCTTGTAGAAATGAACACAAAGTTGTCTTGAACTTGTAATGACAACAACCAGGAAACACTACACTGACAATATTTGTACAACTGTTCACTTTTCCCATTGCTGCTGTGCATTTTGATATAGCTGTTAAGTGCACAGTGACACAGAGGTGCTCATTCCCATATGATCTCTATGTTTCACAAAGATTGGTCAGTCTGTCTTTCACTCAGCCTACAACATGATGTGGCATTAATATCTCCATTTGACAAATAAGAAGCCATGGCACAGAGCTATCAAAGTTAGAAGTATACGTTAAATTTGGGATCCATCTTGGAGGCAGCTGTCATCAGTTTTTCAGAGCAATTAATGCTGTGGCTTTGAATGTTTTGAAAGGTTTTTAGGGCATAATTTTGTGGTAGATGTGGTGCGGATATGTATCTTTGTGTGTTGTGTTATCAACTGTGCTTGTAATCTTTGCCACTGGTGTTCAATTCATAGGAATCTGGCACTCTCTTCAATAGACTAACCACTGTCACGGACCAAAAATATCCCTGAGGGTGATGATTTGCAGACATTTGACAACACAGGAACAGCGCAGTTTGGGACCTTGGGAGATCGGGGATCTAGGCCTGACCCTGCTTCTCTGATTTTGCTGTGCTTCTCCCTTCCACCCACAAGCCCCTCCTGGTGGTCTACCTCCATGTCAGCTCACCAATCTGGGTTCTGGTCTCCAAGTTCTTGCTCTAGGAGATCTAGTTTCTCCTCCATGGATTTTCATCAAACATAAATTCAATTAATTTTCATGAAAAGTTGTGCAGTTTTGTGGTTTGTTTTTTTTCAGGGCGAGGAGAGGGTGGCCTAGCCTGTGTGGCAAGCCATTTGTTCCTCGCTTCTTCATTGGTTCCCATGGTATATTTTTTTTTTTTTTTTTTTTTAGCTCGCCTTCCAGGACCATTATCACCTTTCCTTCCACACTATTGTGTGTTTGAAGGAAGTGCTGGAAGAGAGAAAGAACAGAGGACAAGAGCTTCACTTTCTGTGTTCACTGCAATAGGAGCCAGTAAAAGTTATGAAAAAGAGAAAAGTTTTTTTTCTGATCACTCCCTGGTGTGCTGCCACATGCTTAGTACTGAAATGCAGTTGCCAGGTTCTTCTGATAACTGCAGCCTCTCCCAGTTTAGCTATTTTCTTCCTGTCTCTCATCTCCCACTGACTAGGAAGGGTGTGTCCCAACCAGGCACACTGAATTTCCCTGCAACTCCAAGAACACATTGGTGTCTCTCAAGAAAATATTTATAAGATTACTATTTTAAACAGGAGAAAAATCTTTTCCCTAGTATGACTCTCAAAAATGGCTAAACTATTCTTAACTGTAATTTTAAAAAATAGAAGTAAAAACACAAGTATAGAGATTTCAGCCTGAGTAGGTTGTGTTTGATAAAAGAGATAGAATGGAAACCTCATGACAGTGTCAATGATTTCTAAATAGGTCTTATACAATTAACTCTGTTTATATCGGTCATATTTTTGGGGCATTTATAGTTTTATGAAGGAGACTCTTAATCTCCTTCATAATGACTAACAAATCAAGACTAACACCATTGGCTTTGAGTTGGACACAGCAGCTGAAACACAGAATTTAAATGGCTTAAATTGTGCTCTGTATTGTGGCAGAAAGAATTCAGATGTTATGATTTTGTTGGGATTTTTTTTAACTGAAAAAAACCCCATCTCCTACAATAACATTATTCTGTTACCATTACTCATATTTCCACACCAATTGGAAGGTAAATTTTTGTAAGCTATCTTGTATGCTGCCTCTGGATGCAAATTATCATTTAATCAATAGTTTTGGTCTTTCACATGAATCCTTATCACCTCTATGATCATTTCAAGCATGGAAAGTGCATTGTCACACAGCATCTCAAAGAGGATAGGTGCAAAAGATAAATTTAGATTGGAGAAGTGTGTTCTATCTCATGCAGGTAGGTGTCCTGGTTTGGCCTAAAACAGAACCAATTTTCCTTTCAGTGATTTTTACTTCCAGCTAAGTCTCTTCTAAGTAACTGCACTTTCTGAAACTACCTTCATGTTTTGCAGACAGTGTCTGCTTCTAGGACTGATAATGCTCAAAGATTATAGTTATCACTGAGGCACCAGTAGGGATGTTATGCAGAAAGTCCCTTGCTGTACTTATTCTTAGAGAAACCAAGGTCACTGCTAAATTCCTCACTAATTACGAGTGAAGAGCCGAAGGGGGGTCACACCTGCAGGGAGGAGTGGACAGGGCAGGTGACCCAAAACTGACCAACAAGGTATTCCATCCCATACACGCCATTCTCAGTATAAAGTGGGGGGATCATGAGGGTCTTGCCCCTTCTGCTATGGCCAGTGTCCGAAGAGGACTCTGTCTGTTTTCCTGCTGCCCCGATCCCGATCCATACATCCCTGAATCCGGTTCCCGTCTGTCGCTGGGCCCAGCCTGGGCCTTCCCGGAGCCTGCCCTGCAGTGCCGGTGGTGATGTGACTTACATCGGGGGAGCTCAATCTTGGTTTTGTATATATTTAATTATTTCTGTTATTATTATTATACTCTTTTTCATTATTATAGTTCATTAAAACGGTTTTAACTTTCCAACCCGTAAGTCTCTCTCCCTTTTCCGTTTCCCTTCCCCGCCCCATGACAGTAGCTAATATTTGCTTGTATCTTCTATAGTCAAGCTTGTTGATAGATGTCAAAACATTAGCTCTAAACAGCTGTTGCATCAGAAATATTGAAAGCACTTTTAACCTTATCCTTACACTTCATGCACTATTTGACAAAAATATTTATATGTGGTTCAGATGGAGGAACCTACCTTCTTATTTATACAATTAATACAACTGGATGTTGTTAGTAGTGCATCATGTTTGTTAGCATGCTGGTGACATTACCATAGACTTTCCAATATTATGTGACTTGCTGTGCATCTCTTTATGTTCTTTAGTTTGTGTTTTCAAGAAATCGACTTTATTTAGTCTATTAATATATCTAGTGTTACTTTATAGTGGGAGCAACTTACTGGAAATACAAGTTCATTAAATCAATAGCCTGGAAAACGAGTCTATTTAGGTTAGTATTCATTTTTTTCCTGAATGTGTTTATTAGCATGCAGTGAATGACAACTTTGAGAGAGAGTCTTTAGGATGGATGTATTCTGGATAGCCACAGGGAAGAGATTCTGGAGCTGCTACTTCTCTTTTCTTGTAAAACCTATGCAAATTTGGTTTTCTGTCCTTTCCTCAGATGGCAAAGCAAACGTTTATATTTTCCTGACTTCTGTGGCCAGTCTTGGGAGAAGGCTTTCCTGTGGGTTAGTTGGCTTGGTGAAGTTGGCTGCTCAGCTATTACTTATTTTTCAGAAAACATTAAAGTGCTGTTGTTCAAATTAGGTAGTAACGACTTTCTCCTCCCAACAGCAGGTGTTGAGCTGTAATTGGCCATTACGATGTCATGTTTTGCTTGGAGACTTTGAGAGGATAACAAAGCTATTTTCTATCAATACATGCCGACTTTTATTATAAGTAAGGGAGAACTCCAAACCAGGTCAGGGTGGTCACAGAGGTAGTGGCTTATTTTCCTGGGTGAAACCAATTAACTTTCTTGGCTTCAGAGCTCATATTTCAGTGTAAAATACTCGATTGTATAAAGGCACTGGAAACTTGATTAACATATAAATAAGTTAATTTTTCCCTCGGGAAAAAAAAACCAAACAAACAAACAAACCAACAACTTGGGAGCTTAATCTGTGTTTCAATAATTTGAAAAACAAGGAGACAAACCAACCAACTTGTTTTTTCCATTATGAGTAATTTGGTTATAAAGTATAGTTTTAGGCTATGTATAATGTAATGAGTGACCCTGAAATTCTAGTCCTTTATTAGTTTCCAAATACCACTTAGGACATGATTCCTGTAGCCTCAGATATAAGGACAGTGTCATAAATATGTGGAATGAAAATACTGAATAAGCCGCACTCCATAAGGTACAGACAGGATACTAAACTATGAATACTGATGTCTTTGTACAATTCAGAGCAACAGTGTAGTAGTGCCTTGCATTAAAACTCTTATTTTCCTTCATCACAGTGATGAGTTTTTTAGCTTGAATCTCTGAGCATTACTTTCAAAGTATCGTCTGTGTCTGAAGATGCCCAAGAATCCGAAGCGAGTAGCTATCCCAAAGTGAGTTCTGTAGATGGTTTGCTTTTAAAAATTGTGTTTTTTATTGCATTGTTACTACAAGCTCACATGAGAGGCAGGTACAAATGGGCTGCTTTGTCAGATTGTACCAATGGGCCTGGCTGAGCCTGTAGATGACCAGGTCCACACGTGCCACAGCTCGCTTCAGCAGATGGGTTCCTCACGTTCTGAAATTCAATGGCTACACAGACAATGGGATGGGACCTTAATTTCTCCCCTTTCCTATCATAGAATCCAGAGTAATCATAGCATACTGAACATCTGGGATAAATGACAACTAAATCTAGTAATAAGCATGAGGGTTTCTTTCCTGGATACAGGATTCAGTTTTGAAAGTTGAGAGGAGGAAGCTGAACTAAACCAGACTGAATAACAAATGCTGAGGACGTGCACCAAGATTTAAGAGTCAGTTGCAGATCCCTGCTGTGCTTTGGGAACGTAAGCTTGCCCAGTCCCTAGCGAGCAGGATTTTCTGCCTGGGTCTTCCTCAGTGTTTCGCAGAGGATTGTAACACCGATAGTCCACAGGAACACAAGTCCTTCATTGGTGTGACAGAGCAGTGTGGGAGTTAGGGTGCATAACTAGCACTGAAGGGCAGAAGAAGTTGATGGACATTGTGTCTTGAAGAGAGAGTGAAAAGACAGTACTTAGCTATCTTCCTGAAAGAAGAAGGGGAAAAGTCTAGGTTTCCAGTCACTGGAACGTGCTGTGACATGGGCCTTGTTGTATGGCAGAGCATAAACAAGAGGTGGTTGCTATTCATCCGACTGTACTCGTACTTCTTTGGTATGACAATAATGTAGAATGAACCCTTAGAAAATGAGGCTGCAGAAATATTACATTGTAAATTAATTTTTTTTTTTCTTTTTGTGACCCAAGACATTCTGAACAGTGTCTTTAGTGCTCCAATCATCCTTTGATTATACTAGTCAGAAAGATAATTCAGTAAATAAAACTGCTTTCACACATCCTGCTGTGGGATTGTACTAGCAATCATTGCTTGGAGAATATGCATATCTAATTTAAAGTATTCAGTGGATGAAGCAAAATTTACTAGTCTCATTAATATATAAACAACACCAAGTTGGGTGGGAGTGTTGATCTGCTTGAGGGTAGGAAGGTTCTGCAGAGGGATCTGGACAGGCTGGATCGATGGGCCGAGGCCAAATGCATGAGGTTCAACAAGGCCAAGTGTCAGGTCCTGCACCTGGGTCACAAGAACCCCATGCAATGCTACAGGCTTGGGTAAGAGTGGCTGGAAAGCTTTTTAGTGGAAAAGGACCTGGAGGTGTTGGTCAATAGCTGGGCTGTATATGCCAAGGTAGCCAAGAAGGCCAACAGCATCCTGGCTTGTATCAGAAATAGTGTGGCCAGCAGGACTAGGGAAGCGATCGTCCCCCTGTACTCAGAACTGGTGAGGCCGCGCCTCGAATACTGTGTTCAGTTTTGGGCCCCTCACTACAAGGAAGACATCAAGGTGCTGGAGAGAGTCCAAAGAAGGGCAACGAAGCTGGTGAAGGGTGTGGAGAACAAGTCTTCTGAGGAGCAGCTGAGGGAACTGGAGTTGTTTAGCCTGGAGAAAAGGAGGCTGAGGGGAGACCTTATCGCTCTCTACAGCTACCTGAAAGGAGGTTATAGCCAGGTGGGGGTCAGTCTCTTCTCCCAAGTAACAAATGATAGGATGAGAGGAAACGGACTCAAGTTGTGCCAGCAGAGGTTTAGATTGCATATCAGGAAAAATTTCTCCACTGAGAGGGCTGTCAAGCATGGAACAGCCATGGAAAAGCCAACACTTTTGTTCTTTCGTGTGTTGCTTTTACACTATACTAAAAATTGTTTACAGATTGTTAGTAAGGTGTCTAAAAGTTTATAAAAACGTTATTTCAAAAGGAGATGGATTCAAGAAGTATTTCAGTCCAGTCATACTTGTAGAGGAACCCTTAGGTGGAAAACTTATATCTGATTTCTGAAATTTTTTTTACAGGAGTGTTATCCTTGAAATCTGACATGTGCGGATTATTATTATTATTGTTATTTACTTATGAATTAGGAGTAAGTGACTTTATATGAACAAATTCTTCTGTTATGATCTCATACCTGATGTTTTACTAATTGTCTCTGCAAAGTGGAATCTTATGGGCCTTTATCCCAGCTAGCTTTGAGGGTTCCTCCCCTTTCCAATAGAGGTACAGCAGCTTGAATTTTATTTCAACTGATTGTTTCATTTTATTTTGTTTTAATGGCATAGAAATATCTTTGGAAAGGCTGCAAATATATTGTTGATATTTAACCATCGTAGATTTTTTTTTTTCCCATTATATAAGCTGATGAGAAGCTGCAGATCAACTTTTTTTCATAGAAAATTTCTAAATTCAACTAATTACATTGAATATCAGCTCTAATTAGGACTGGAAAAGGAAGCACTTTGGGAATGAGGTAAAAAAAACCCATAATTATTTAGCATAATCTGATACAGCCCTGCAAAAGGAAGCTAAGAAGTAGAGAGATGCTGCTATGGTAATATACATGCTAAACATGCATAATTTTAGCAAGTATGGTTATGAATTGCTGGAAGCAATAGGTTACAGACAGTGAATGCAATCTGCTTTTCAGTGTCTTTTGTTCACTCCTTTTTAATATTTTAGGTTACTTCACCTGAGCAACATGAGCATTCTAAGTTTTAATGCAATGAGCAACACAGGACATCTGTGAAATCTACCTGCTTGGTTGCTTTTCATTTTTAGAGGTTCGCCTTGTGTTCCTCTACAGGAGGATGGCACAAGATGGGCAAGGATAGCCTGTGGGATTGTAAATTACAGATTTATGAAATGGTGTTAAATTATGTGTGAAAATCTAGTTCCCCTTAAACTTGATAGTCCCACATGTAACCCAAGGGTTTTGAGAGATCACATTTCCTCATTGGAAAAGACTTTAAGAAAAAATTGATTAGAACACAGGAAAATATTCTTGCAGACTTTGTATATGGACTGTTTTCCCCCAGCCAAACACGTGTTTTAGCAGAGGGCAATTCCTTAAAAAAATGGACCTTTGCATTGAGCAGACAGCTGATTCAGGAGGCTATTTCTGGGCTTGGAGTCAGTTGCGTGTGTAGTTTATTCAGGTAGACAGATCTGTAGGCCTATGGGTCCTAGTTAAGCTCCAGCTTTCTCTTTGGCTTCCTCCAGTTTCCTCCTGTATAAGAATGCCATTGGTTTGAAATGAACAGAAAATGATCACAAGCTTTTGTAGTGATCATCAGATTTGAGGATCTCAGTTTATTTGTATAGGAGAAGTAACATCAAGATGAGGTTATGATAAATCTGGGCCTTTTTCGCTACAGAGTCATTTTTTTTTTCTGTCTGGATTCCTTCTGGCGCCCAGACCTCCAGACCAGGTAAGAGCTCTTAGGATTGTGTGATCTCTAGATACTTGCTAAGGAGCCCCTAATGTCCATTAAAAAGATGTTTTTAGTGTTATTTCAAACACTAGTGGAAAACTACAAGTCTTCTAGACACTTAAATACAAGATTTTCTCATGTGAATGCCTATTAAGTTTTCTGAAGTATAATCATTAAGTGGGAAGAAACTTTTTAGGAATTTAAATCTTGTGAATCCAAGAAGTGTATGTTTTTCAAAGGTATATGAGTGACAGAAAAAACTTTTTTACATTTCCTTATATTTATATTTATTTTTTTATATTTTTAATATTTTAAAGGATTCATTCAATTTTAACTGCAAATTTCTATTTGAAAAGTTATCATCTAAACCGTTGAATTCTATTAAATACAGTGGTTCATAAGTATCTGTTGCAAATGTATGAAGACAGATTAACCCTAATTCTTACCTTTTTATGCTAATAATAATCTCAGTAAGGACAAGAGACTGAATAGGCACACAAAGTTAATTAGCTTCAGTCTCTTAAAGCTGAAAGATACCACTCTCAGAAATGCAGTAGTTGCGGATGGAAAAGATAAATCTGCTTAATAAATAAGGAGTTTCCAAAGATGCCAAACACAAGATTTTATTCTAAGCACTTTCCTTTCAAGATTTGTCTTTACATAAACTTAGATTACTTCTGAAAAATGGCTGGTTTCTTTTGTACATGTAATTTGGTAAAATAGTTACATTTACTACCCATGTAAAAACTTGAATGAAATAACATCCTCTAGTCAAAAAACCCCTCACTTTTATTTATATATCAGGATTGTATATTAGCTAGTCTGTTTTAAATAACTCTGAAAGCCTGCAGTCCTAACAGAACAGATGGCTGAGTAGCTTCATAATTCTCAACCTTTTTTTTTAATAAAGATGTCATATGTTTATTGATGATACAGTACCTAAGTGATACTGGTGCATTGTATCTATACATTTGTTGTTGTAAATCAGTGCAGCAAATTAATCACTATAATAGTTTTTAATTTTTGCAGGTATTGTATGACAGGTTTTGACATAGGAAGCCAGATTCTGTTGTCTTTCCATATTGGCATGAACTGAAATTATTCACTCAGTTTCATTAAGAGGGGTTCAGATGTACTGCAAACAAAGTTAGACAATATAAGGCCATAATAAATTCTGTATCCCCCTCAAAAATGCAGTTAATAAAGGCTGAATTAATGGGAATGCTTTACATTTAGGAAAAATAGCTAGTTAAAATGTTTCTATTTTTGGCACTGTTAAATTGTATACATCCAGTTAAAATGCTGTACTTAGCTTTTGGAGGTCTTTGTTTATGAACAGACTAAAAAATTTTTCAACACATTCATCATCCACAATTACTCAAATTTCAGGGAATAATTATTAACACATTGAGGATTTGCAAACATTTGTAGTTCTCAATTCATATTTTGAAATTACCAGTACTAATTTCTCGTCTCAAAGTCACCTTTGAATTAGCCAGCATAATATGTATTTCCATTTATGTTTTCAGAGCTACATTTTAAGCTGTAGAATTCAGTCAGTTTTATACACACAGAAAATACAAAAATCAGTTTTTTAGCTTATTCCATCAGGAATATTTTCAACGGTAAAGCTTAAGTGTCTAAATATTAGTAGTACAAATATTTAATCAAATTCAATCAAGTTTTGAATTGGAGTAAATATTTAAAGTACTTGTTTCAGTATGATTGATACCTTAGCAATTAGCATCATCTCTTGATTTATATGCTATCTGGTGGCATCTTGGAGTAATACTAAACTGCTTGCAGATCTTGGACAGTTTTCTATTTGTTGGTTGATTAAGACCAAACTGCATGAAAGTCCCTGTCTTTTATTTTTCACTGATGATACAAGCGAAACAAACTTCTGTGAATCAAAGACAAAGTTACTCCTGGCTGCTTATGGAACAGTGTCTTCTCTTCTAGCCACCTCAAGGAAAAAGCCTTCGAGAGCAAAGCAACAGCTGAGTTGCTGCTCTCATCCCCCTGCTCCCCTTGTTTTCTGCTTGGCTGTACTGCAGGAAAATCCTCCTGTGAGCAGTGTGTTGTCTCGCTAGTGCCCTTCATGCATGCTGGCGTAAACTCAGCTAATTTAGCCTGAATCAGTCTAGCACACACAGCTTAGAGTAGGTTTACTTGGTGATCTGGATATGGCAAATTGGACCAGATCAAGAGCTCTGCTTTGTATCTGTCCTGATACATAGATATGTGTATATACATGAAAAAAAAAAATTGTTTGCTCTCTTGCACACATCCCTTAGCAGTGAGTAAACCAGCACGCTTTAACTAGGTAGGTTTTTGGTACCATTTCTTAGTATAGGATTTCAGAAATGGGCCTTTGTCAGTAGTAATATGTTATTTGTCATGTAGCAATATGTAATGTGTGTGCACAAACGTGCACATATGCTTAAAATATAGAATTTATTCTGTTAAGCAGCGACTGTTGTATGTTACCAGTTTCTTTGCCCTTTTTGCAAAGGAAGCAAGAGCAGTCATGGCTCATTATGAAAGCTTGTGCTGTCTTACATTCTTATTAGTAGAAAGAGTAGTACAGTAATATTGCAAGTATAGTTGTATTTGTTTTAATGTGATCAATAAATGATGCTTGTCTTTGGTAATTATTAGCACATAAAGTATATTGGAATTATGTATATTGCTTCTCTGCTAGTTAGGAAGTATTAAAGAAAATGAAGCACACAAATGAAAAAAAACTTACGATGTCAAGAAATGTCACTAATTTTCAATTTTCTTTTGAAGTTTTGTAAGGAGCTTACGGTACTTATTTAACTCTTCATTCTAACTGTATTAAGCAACTAATAGAATAGACTGGGCAATTTTATTGTATTAATTAAATGTAACAATAGTACTCTTTATTCAAACGAGAGATAAGATTTGAATCAACAGATGGTTTTCTTACTTGCTATAAAAGAACAAATTGTATTTCTAGCAATTCCTCTCCTTAATAGCAATTCTATAGATGGACTCACCTTTTGACTAGGGGGTGTTTCTATGCATTTAATTAATGAACTAGCATAGCTTTACAGTCTTTTTTTAGAACTCTTTTAATAACTCTTCATGTAAATTAAGAATAAAATGTCTTGTTCTCCTCTAATTTTTAAATAAATTACCCAAACCAAAACAACAACAACAACAACAACAAAAACCTAAAACCCCAACATAATTTTTGCAAAAGCATTTTTCACTTCTTCAGATGTGAATAAGTGGCTACGATGACTACATTAGAGAGCTCTGGGACAGATAGCCATGCTGCTTGGTGTTTCAGCAGGTGGTTCACCAGCAGCAATATGAGGAGAAGACCTTCCCAACCTGGGAGGAAGGACAGCATACCCAATCTAGAGTCTAGGTCTTCCTCAAGGGTTTCAGGATAGTTACCTCACCTTGAATGTAAATACATTCTGAAGAGTGTTCCACTACACCAAAAAGAAAGAGGGGGGAAAAAAGGGGAAAAATACACAAACCCACACTGCTATGCGCCATGTAATTTTTTGCCTTTGATTGAAAGTCTGATCAACTCACTGAAAATTTTGCTTACCAAAAAAAAAAAAAAAAAAAGGAAAAAGAGTAAAGAACAAAGCCAAGATTCTTGCATGTACTTCTTTGGGGCTTATTCTCTTGGTTTGGTGTGTTTCTGTTTATATTCTTTTCATTTAATGACTTGCTTGTAAATGTCAGTGGCATAATTGGTGCAATTTTGGAGCACTCTGTATTCTGTTGGCATCTTTTCCAGATAAGCATAGGTTTTGGGAGAAGGGCAGCAGAGATACAAGCACACCAGCCCACCTTGTAGAGAGTGAAAGTGAGTGGACTTGCACACTGAACCACTGCTAACTTACAAGTACCCAGAACATCTGGAATACCTTTTGAGTGGTGAGACTTTTTGTAACACTGTGCATGGTGGTTTAGATTTGCAGACCCAGAAGTGGCAGAGCTGGCAGTGCTTACACAGCTTCTCACTTACAGGAACAGTAGCTTTTCAGAAGGATGCAAAATATAAAGAAAGCTACACTGTTTTGAGATGTTAAAGGTGGTGGAGGGTTAACACCTAAAATGTGTTAACACAATGTATGCATAAAATGTTCATGAATTGTTGCAAGCTATAAGGTAAATAGTCAGGCATTTTCAAAGAATTTCTGCTGGGATTACATTTGCAAGGTCACCCAAAAGTCCTGATTGGTGGGCCTTGTTACTTGAAATATTTATTGATAGTTGGCTCTTTCATTATGGGTCTTCTATACCTTGTATATACATCTTGCAGAAAAATGTAGAGACACTAATTAATCTCAGTGGTTGACGACAGTATTTTGCCAAAAAATAGTCAGTGATAGGAAAGATATGAGATACACAATCTACAGCCTTTGTTACATATAGCGGCTCTCAGAAATGTAGTTCGTGCATTTTAACCATCAAGCCCAAGCCTAATTGCAGTTTGTAAAATGAAGATGAGAGCTAGTAATAACATTGAAAAAAGACAGCTTCAATCAAATATACGGTATAAAAGTTAAAAAGAGCTGCTTACACATATAGGTTAAACTTTATGTTCCTAGATTAAATCACAGATTAAGGAATAAGAACCACATTTAATGCTCACTTTAGTGTCATTGGAATTGAAAACTATCTTCATAAATACTTAGAAGTGAGGAGAACAGTTCTTGCTTGAAGAGTTTAATAAAAGTCATCAAACATCATTGGATGTATGTGCCATCTTTCAGAAATATGTGGAAAGCAGTGTTAGAGTATCAATGATATAGATACATGGCTGCTTGAACACTTGCACAAATTAAGATCATATGCATGGTTATTTTGCTTCTATCACAACTAATCAGTTACAGAGCGATTTGATCCTATCTGAAGGTCAGAACTCACTGCAAAAACTTCACTATTTTAAACATGTATATGTGTGTGCATATGTCTGTATGTGTGTGTGTTTGAATTGGTTCCTTGGGTAGTCACTTAAGATACATTTCACTTGATACAAATACTGCAAAATTTGAATATGGATGTATTTGAAAATCGCCTCATGATGATTTTTTTATTGTTTGTAATTTGCTTCTGAATCACTTAGTTGATGTCTGTTTTTATAGTCTTCTGAATGTGCATAGAAAGTCTGTGTTAATTAAGTTTGTCTAGCTGAATTCCAATTTTGTAGAATTAAAATTAATTCACCTTCAGTTTTTCATCTTTCTATCATTGTATGGTGTAAGAAAGTGCACAAAATGTTAATACTTGCAATGCTTTTGGCAGTAAGAATTCATTCTCTAAAACAACATCTAATGTCAGTAATAATTCATTCTGTAAAGTAGTATCTAATCTCAACTCTTAAACTTGTAAAATGCTTACATTTCTGACAAGATTTGCAGTAAAAATCAAAGCCAACTTTTAAGTAGTTTTCTCTGCTACTCTCACTGTAATCCTAGTAACTGTATGTTACATAGTAAAGTGCAGAAACATTTTCAAAGATGTGAAGTTCTATGGAAAATATAAATTTAAAAAAATCTAGTAGCTTGGGAAAGCTATTAAGATTTACAAACTGATAGTGGGTTATAATTCCATAATTTAGCATTAATATTATACCTGCTGCAGTTATTTCCATCTGTGTTGCTTAGTCTGCCAAGATTCGTAATCCTCACTAATGACAGTAATCCAGCAACATGCATTGTTTCAAGCAATGGCACTGCTTTTTCCCCTCTTTCCAACCAGGAGGATGGCTTGTGATATCTATGAAACAGGAAAGTACTTTTTTTTCCTTTTTTTCTGTCCATGTAGTATTTTTTAATTTTTTTGTTTTTCAAAGTTGAAATATACATCAGGTTCCTGTGTGTGTGTGTTTTGGCAGAGCCCTAAACTGTGGCAGTGCTGTGAATAATGTCTTGACAGTGCAGTACATTGAAAAGCAGGTGTACATCTATTCCATTTTAAAACAAAAACTAGCCAACCCTTAAATGCTTGCCTTAAATCAAGTACCTTTAAAAAAAATCAACAGCTAAAAGGAAGATTAATTAACTGTTTCTGTTTCCAAGACTATAAAAATTTTCAACTTTTAAAATACTTAAGTTCTGATGATAAGCTGTCATACAGGTTGGTTGAATGTTATGTCATTAAAGTAATTCTCATATTTTGTGTGAGGTTTATGTGGTACAAGCCAATGATGAACAGTGAAAAATACTACAAAAATATAGCAAAGAGCATTAAGATAATAAAAATATGAACAGCTAGTGTGTATTTCTCTGACTGATTATTCACTATTCATAGTGAATCTGGAAATCTCAAATATCCATCTAATTGTGTGTAAAGATTTAAAAAACTTTGTGAATGAAAACAGATGTCTCATACCTTACAGTTTTATCTTACAGTGTTAATGCACTTCTACAGAGACAAAATTGAAACATTAAGTCATATTTCCATTTACTGTAATAATTTTTCTTTTTTTGAATGGAATTCCCTACTTTTTCTTGAAGATAATTTAAGATACATTAAAGTATAGTCATACTTTTAATAATGACATATAGTCATACTTTTAATAGTAGCCTCAATTAATAGTTCTTTCAATAAACTTGCTGTTAGCACTGGAAATTATTTTCTCATGACCACACCTACCTTCATCAGGAAATGGGAAATGTCGATTAAATTTTTCTATGTTTAAGTTAGTAGTCAGGCTCACTTTGTTTAGTCCGAAAGTTTAGTCTGTGTTCTGGGCAGTTCCTTACAATGTACAAGACCTAGCAGAAGGCAAATACCTACATTCTATTCTATTAGATAATAAGTGCGTGCCCAGTTATATGAACAAACACAATTTAGAAGCTATCTTAAGCTTTCTTCATATCTTTGAGTATTACATTTGAGTACAGTTTGAACAGAAATAATTAAAAAAAGGATGAGTTTTTATGCACAGTGGTCTCCTTAGGTGTTAGACAATGTAATATGGAGAGCTGTGTATTCCCAAAATTTTTTCTCCATTCAAGACTGAACTGTGAATGAAGGAAAAATGTCCAAGACTTGAAACACACTCTTTTTTCCTTTTTACTGGAAAAATAAAATAGAAAAGAAGAAGAGAATTTTAAGAGTTCCATTTACATTGATTGAAATGTGACAGTCATGTCAGTTTGACCTTTCTAAGTTCTTTGTATTCATTAGAAATCTTTTCCATGTTACTTTTATTACTTGAGCTGCCTGCTGTATGATTTTCTACTTGTTCCATTATAAGAATGGCAGTATTTTTAATTGCCAAAAGTAGTATTTGGTTACAAATTCTCTGGATTCTGCTGTGATGTTAGCTGGAGCCTGAATGTCATAGAAGCATTGTTTCTGATGGCTAATTAGATATCCAAGTGATTTAACCTCTGTGTGTCATTGTCATCAAGCTGATGATCCTGATGGAGAATGCCTGACAATTAGTGATGTAGAAATACCAAAATAACATAGACATTATTTATGTGGTTGCTAAATTAGTTGTTAGGCATTGCAACTATTAGAGGAGTAGCCGGCTCATTCCTCACTTCTCAAAATTCTCAAAAATACACTTTCTTTTTGATTCTTGTGTTGGCCAAAGAATACTTCTTTTGTGAGTCGAGTAAAAGGAGCAAAATACAGAAGTCATTCTAATTTTCTTAATCATGATCCACACTGAATTAGCCTAAAGGTCTATCTAGCAATAATGAGAAATGAGAATCCTTTACATGGTAGTTAATACCTCACAGCTTCTGCATATTAGTAATTAGTTGGCACTGAAGCTAAGCGCTGCCTCAGGATACTTGTGTTCAAATCCACCTGCATACCTTTCCACCATTAATTTTTATAAATCCTCTTTAATTGTTTTACACATTTGGCCCAAGGATTTTGTATGCTTGGGAGTTCCACCGTGCAAGTGTGAACCATGTGGAGAATGGGTAACCAGATTCAAATTTTGGTGTGAAAACATAGTGTGTGCAAAGGAGCTGTATTATTAATAAATAAAAGGAGAAATTTGAAGAAAATAGGATTTACACTTGGTCTGGGCAGGGGAAGAGGAAATATGTTCTCTAATCGTGGACACATTGAACTATTTTGTATAGTGTTATCTGAACTTCCTGATAAATAATGGGTAAAGTACTTTCTTCAATCTGTTCTAAACCAACATGCTCTTATTTCAGTGAGTTTCCCCTGGTTCACGTACAGCAAGTTTTTAATAGAAATTCCATCCCTTCGTGCTTTTCATATCTCCGTCTTATCTCCTGAGCCTTCTTTCCAAACTGACATGTCCCAGCTCTTTGAGTATCTGCTTATAAAGCAGCAGCTCCATCCCCTTGATTGGCTCTACTTGCCCTTCTCTAAGTCTGCTGCATCCTCCTGGAGATGTGGAGACCAGAACTGCATGCAGCCCTTCACGTATGGGTACGCCAGACTTTTATATGAACAAAATGGCCCCTTGTTTTGTTCACAGCACATGTGGGGATGCCCCATGTTGGGTGGCTTTTTTCAATGTGCTTTGCACACTGAGACAATATTTTCAAAGAACTGTCAATGATGACTCCAGGACCTCTTTTGTAGTTTTCCGTTCTGGGCTCAGCCTCACGTTGGCTTTGTTTAGGACGCTTTTCCCTGGATGCACCACTTCATCTTCAACATCTGTGGCCATCTTTTTGCTAGCTTACTCAGTTTTGTGAGGGCTTCCCACAATACTTCACCAGTGGATGATGTTCCAGGCATTTCATGGCCTGAAAGAGCCTTCTGTTTCCTCCCTCACTAGGGTGCTTGGAGGTCCCAGCTGTGGCCTGGTCTTCATCCTGAAAAGTGTTAAGCCTAACCCTTTTCTAGCTATTCTTTAAGCTGCTTTCCATCTGTAAACAAACTATTCCTCCAGTCCCATAGAAATTTAGCTTCTTTAATAATCTTGGGTGTGGAACATTGTCAAAGGCTTTTCTGGAATGCATGTACATAATGTCCCCTTTACACACACCTCTTGACACCATCACTGAACTCCACCAGGTTGCAGGCTGGATTTCCCTTGACTGTGAAGTCAGCCTGACTCATTCCCAGTTTATCCACATGTCCAGTGGTCTTATTCTTCATTACAGACTCTTCCATCTTAACAGGGATGGAAGTCAAATATAGGTAGTCTGAGCATGCCTACCAGCCCTGATTACTTATTGCCATATAACTTACTGGTTTGGCCTAATACTTCCTCTCTGTTTATTTCAAATTGATGCAATTCCTCTGATCTACAAAGAACCCGTCAGGTGTGGGAATCTCCTCAGCATCTTCAGCAGCAAAGACCAGTGCAAAGATGAGTGTCTGCAATGGCTTAGTAATCTTTCAGTACACATCCACCAGCTTTGCTATCTGACTTTCAATATAGGTATATGCAAACAAAGCAGTAAAATGACAACCACTCCCTAGTGGAAATCAGTAGATATAAGACCTATTTCCAGAACTGAAACTTTTGTGATGCACACTTTGATTGTTGTGATATAAACATAATGCATGGGGAGACTCTGGGATGCGTAGTGAAAGAGCAGTTGCCTGGAATACTGCCTCACTCTGTGAAGGGAGACATTTTGCTGGGGTCTGATAGGAGTGGTTTGGGTTCCCAGGAGCAGGGAGAGCGGAAGGGGGAGTCTCTCTTGGTGATGTGTTTTTCCTTCCTTCCCTCCGTCTGCCGGCTTGTGTGTTTTCTAGCCTGTACAGCCCTGGATGTTTTCATTTGGTCTTTTCTACAATACTCCAAGGTGGAAGCCAAAACTTAAGTTCCAGTACCCATTCACTTCTGTTTCTCTGTTAGGATGGATGTGACCAAAATATCTATGTGGTCCAATTCAGGTGCCTCTAGAAGGCATTAGGCTACAAAGAAAATTACTCTACTATTGCAAAAACATTGGAATAGAATAACAATATGTTTCTTGAATGTAGTTTATGATGTTGTGAAATGTCACACTTGCCTTGAGTTGTCTAGACTGGAAAAGAACATCTGTAAAAGGAATGACAAGTAGACGTTTTTCTTCTTTTTCTGTACTGAATCTATATTAAGATGATGCTGCTCCTCTCAGTAGAGCTGATGAGTTGGCACTGAATTGAAATCAAAATCAATGTTTATAATAGGTAACTGTCCCAACATCAATACTAATATTTCTTAATCTTCACTTAGTGGTATAGATATGCAATCATTCACTGCAAGTAGTTCTGAATGACGTACGAAATAAAAAATCCCTGATTGATGCGCAGAATATGCACAGGCAGCAAATGTCTTAAGAGTTATAGGAAACGTTCATATCTGGTGCAGCCAGGAAATCCTAGTTTCAGTTGGGACGGCATGAGATCTGCATGAATTAATTAAATAAATAAATAATCTATCTTACCATTGCAAATATTTTTGTAACTTTGTCAGACAATGCTCGCTTAATGAGAAGATGAGCAGTACTCAAATTTTAACAAGTATTTCACTAATGCTTCAAATGTTCTGATGTGGAGTAGTAATTTCAAGGAGATGTTACAAAATCTAATGATGTTACCTTTCTAAAAATTGCTCCTTCCTTTACTTTTCCTCCTTCTCCAGCATGCAAAAATGGCTCAATACATGGATAAGGCAATTATGTATCTCCTCTTTCTTCCTTGCTATCTCTGTCTCAGTTCCCTTTATTTTTCCCAGTTTTTTCTGTTCTACCTTCCCAAGGTAACTTTAAGATGTTATGCTTTATCCCCATGTGTGGATGAACTCTGTGTCCAGCCCAGAACTGACTATTCAGATTTAACAGATGCCTAATGCACTAAAGCCAGGTAGATCGCCTTTGGATAGGATTCCTTTGTACTTTTGGTTAGTTCCTTAGGCAACTTAAAAGTAATCTGATAAGTATCTGCAGAGTTATAAATTATATGTTTAATAACATACCAAAGTATGTTGTTCTGGTGTTACAATAAACATTAAAATCTTCATAAGTGGGACCTATGCCTGACTCCTTAAAAAGAAATGCATCCTGTACCTCCCCTGTGTATCGTAGGCCGCCTACTTCTGAACGCAGTACTTGACAGACAGAAATAGGACCAGAAACCAATGCTATGCATGGTATAACTTGATAGACAAGGATAGTACGTCAAATAAAGAGCTTCTTCTGTGTACAGTGATGTAATTTCTACAGCTTATAATGCCTGCTCCATATAATGATAGTTTTTCCCCACTGGTTTCTGGAGGGAAAAAAAAAAAGGATTGGAACTATTGATGGCTCTGGGTACATTGCTGAATACCAACTTTAATACATTTTCTCTTAAAAATAGTAAAAAGTGCATTTTCTTTGTAACGGTGGTCATCAGGTTCAGGATGAAGAGTAAAACTAATTTCTTTTGTGTTTTTCTTTTTTAATATATTAATAACAGAAAGAGTTAATTCTTCCTCCCCTGATATTCTTCCACCTTGAATTTTTTTTCAGTCACTTCCCAACTAAAGATATTAAATGAAAAATTAGAAGCTTCAAAAAGAAGCTGTAGGAAGAACTACTTACAGGCTACAGTAAACATTATGGCTGTTCGCAAAGTGGTGCTTATGAGCTGTCTAGAAATTCAATTACTTTCTTTTTCCTTTCAAGAATGCTTTATATTACAGTGGGTAGGGAACACACATTTATCATGCTTTGTAGTCCAAGTTTTCTATCAAGTGCTGGTATTTAATTTGTATTATCCTTCACCTGTATGAAACAGCAGTTTTCCCAAATGTGGGGTAATATGAGACAAGCATATTTAGTATACCATTTAATTAAACACTCAGACTCTTTTGTGTGTTTCTGAAAATTTAAGATTCTTCAGTCACTTGTGCAATTGAGCCATTACAAACAGTATAAAGCAGCTGTGAAATTGGAAGGGGTTTAGAGGAATTAAATTCTATTCTGTTAGATTCCGACCCCCCCCCCCCCGTTGATCAACATCAACAGGGGCTTTTAAAGTGCTTTATCTTACTCTTTGACTATCCTTTCTTTTCTCCCCTTGAGAGAGGGGGATGCTTGGGGGTGGTGAGAGGAAGCCAAATAACCTAACAACAATCAATCTGTAATACTTCTCTGTGAATGAAATAAATCACAACTTTGATTTAGACAAATTCATCCTTACTTTGGCTACTTCAAATAAGGTTAAAACAGGAGTGGAAAACACTGGTCACCTTTAATTTATACAGCTATTTTTAGAAGCATGTTTTATTTTCTTTCAAAGATTTGCAAATGGTGTGTAATGAAGTGAAGCCTAGCTGTGGGCCAGCAAATGTTATCAGCTTTGCTGTGATGTTATCTTCACTGTAAGGAAAGGGTGCGTGTATTGTAAACAATTGCATATTAACACCTTGGTCCCATTAATCACAAACTTCTCTGATACGTGTCTCAGTGGCAGCCTCTACTAATTAACTCAGATGCTAATTGGGTCAGATGAAATAAAGTAGACAGCAGTCACTCAAGCAGACTAGAACAGCCTGTTCTCTAATTGCTTTTAATAGAGGAACAAAAAAAGAACTTGAAATATTACAGACTAGCACTAGCCACCACTGTGTACTTAGCGTGGTTATTTGTAATTAATACTTTAATACAAACTGAAACAAATGTTGGTTCTCCACGTATGGTTAACCCATCCTCCTCTGTGTTCTGCATGTGTGTGACATGAATTTTGGTGGCCTGTGACCATGTAAAGCATTTGTCTGATTTTTTTTTCATATGAACAAATCAGACAATCTGGGAGAAAATACATAAAAGCCAAAGCGCTTCCAAGCTTTGCAACTATGTATCACTAGGTGGCATTTGCTGAAAACAGTACAGCAATTTCATTTTTACATGAGAAGCCTGTGTGAAACACTAGGTACTAGTGTCATATTTTAGACTCTGATTACCTATTTTAAATCCTGATGCTTCTTTCAGCTTCGTTTGTTATTAGTTGACAGTCTGTCATTCAGAAAGTTTGTAGGCTCCTATTTTTGCTTTTTGATGTGTGCTGCTCTGACTGGCTCATGAATAAACTTTACTATCCTTGGTCCCTTGTCCTTTATAGTTCATATTTGAACATAAATAGAAACCTAGATGGTAAAAATCTCCAGCTAAGGAAAGACACAGTCAGTCTAACAGTAAGCATTTATATTCTGTTTTCTGAACAAAACAAAAATAATTGTCTATTTTTCATAAAAGTTATAAATATGAGATTTGTGGGTAACTTTATCTAGTTACATAACCTTGACTTTTTTATTTTTTATA
This sequence comes from Nyctibius grandis, assembly GCF_013368605.1. Lineage (NCBI taxonomy): Eukaryota > Metazoa > Chordata > Aves > Nyctibiiformes > Nyctibiidae > Nyctibius > Nyctibius grandis. The sequence continues at coordinate 30,471,353 of NC_090659.1, forward strand.
ATTATTCTCTGTTATAATAATACTCACATGTAGTGCTTCTGTCACAGCTTACTCTGAGGTGGCCTACTGATCAACTAAATGCTGCCCTCCAAATTTTAAAACCACAAACAAACAAAACCCCCCCCCCCCAAGAAACCCACAGCCTTTGTGTCCTGGCAAGCAAAATTCAGTGTTGGCCACAGCTCCTTTATCATGGTTTTCCTTCTCATAGGGCGTATAACAACTTCCCTGGTAAAAACCATAAAGGCTATGGCCGTTTAAAGTTTTTCAAAATGATGTTTCTTATTTTGTGGGTTTTGTTGGGGTTTTTTCTGTGACATTGCTGAAATACAGGATCTGCCAGTGCTGCTGTTTTCTGGTATGTGACTTTTCCCGGTCACAGCGGTGACAGGAACATTTATAATGCTGGAGTTTGCTTCGAGACGGCTTGGTACCAGCAGCCGAGGTGAGAGCACTCGCTTTCACTTTGAATTAGTTTCAGCAATTCTCAGATCACTGGTACAGGAGAGTAACAATGCTTATTACGGGTTGTCACCGACTGCACTGTGTACACAAACCAATTTTATGAGTCTTTAGCTGATGAGGATTTTCCCGGTGCTGGCTGTATGTTAGGGCTCGCGGGGGGACTGCTGCTGCCATGCTACCTGCTGGGGCCTATCAATCTGTCCTAAGGCTTCTTTCTTTCCTCTGCAAGGAGCAGCGTATGAAAATAGGCATGTGCTCCAAGGAGGGAAGAAAAAAGCTGATACCGATTCCCTCTTTCTTCTGCTATCAATTCCCATTTCCTCTGGGAAGGACAAAAATGGTTTAAAAGTAAGAACATCTGAAACCAGAGTTACTACAGGCAAGACGTAATTAACCTGTTTATCATGTCTAGTCACTCCTTCAAACAAATTAAACCTGTTTTTTTTTTTTTTTTTGAAACGTCAGTTAGGTTCTACCCTTTTGTGCAAGTTAAACCAACAACCAGAGTTGGGGATTGAGCAGCAACTGGTGCTTGGATGTACTGGCAATATGATTTCATTGGTGTCTGACTGCCAAAAAGGTGATAATATGGTTAAATCATACAATATTCTACAAGTTCCAGCCAACTGCAGTGGTTTCAGCCAGTATAGTACTTCTAACCGTTATGGAGGCTTGAGTTAAAGCAAACATGTTACCTCATTTTAGGGTGTAATACATGATCTACAGTGTTCAGAAAATACTACTGTAATGATGTACTAAAATAGCATGTACTTCTATTAATATATTATTAGGCCTACTTTTCATTTGTCAATATGTGTATGTGACACTGAAAAATAGATAATAAACATTGCTCATAGAAAGCTGTATATCCAAACTAATAATTATATATTTCCATGTAAATACAACTTAAGTAATAATCTGAACTCCTTCCTTGTCGAGCACTGGCTTCTCAGGCAGAGAGGAATAAGTTTGTTCTTTAATTTTGAGAAGATATTTCTTTTTTTTGTAGAGAATTCTGATGTATTGAAATACTGGGGCTTCTTAGGTTTCGTTTTAGGAGTAATTTACCATTGGGAAGAACCTGAATCCAAAGTCATTGCTGGTTATAAAAGAATAAAAGAAAACTAACAAACAAAACCAGCAAACCTTGTGTTTGCAAAGCTGTGAATAACCAGGGGACTCCTGGTTCACATCCTTATTCTTGAAAATCTAAGGCAAGGGTGGGTCGCCAACATTTGAGCCGGAGGTCCTGAAAGTCAGTGTGGTGTTACATGAGATGGGAGAAGAAAGCAGCTGCCACTCTGTTCCTATTCCCTTACCCTGCTGATGAGAGGAGATACGAAATCAGGGCCCTCTTCCAGCCCTACAGCTGTCATTAGCTACTCCACTTAACAGCCAACCAGCAAGAAGACAACAAGCAGCCCATAGAGGCCATGAGAAAGGTTATTGCCTATTAGCAGTTCTGTTCGTTCTTCCTGGGTCAAATACATAGACACAGAGAAGCACAATCAGTTCCCAAAGTGTGTGTATGTGGTAGACAAGAGAAGGACTAGGACAACTGCTGGGAATACCATTACCGATGTATGAATTAGAGCTGAATACCCCATGTTGTGTATAGGGAGGAAGGAGGGGATGGGGACGAGCAGAGTTGAGATTAAGTCTTTTTGATGTAGTAATATCCTTGCTCCTTTCCTAAACTTGCCTTGAATCTTACTAAATGTTCTCAGAAAACGTTAATATACTATTTCTGGGAGGACTGACTTCTACTTTTTTATATTAATGAGGGTTTTCTGGATGCTGAAGATTCTGCTCAGATTTTGAATAGGTTCATCAGTGTTTTGAGAAGCCTGAACTGGTCTCATTATGGTGGTTTGACTCAGGTTCCACACTAAAGTCTCAAGGGGTAGCACAGGGGACACGGAGGTTTTTACAGTATTCAGAAAAAGTCAACACACCGTTCATCAGTATATTTATAGAAGATGGACAAAGGACATATTGCCTTACATGAGCAATAGACTTGAAATCATTGTCTGTCTGTCAAAGCAGTCTATTGTATTTCCTGTCAGCTTGTGAATGTCTTGGATGACCTCAATGACTAAAAATCAAAGCTAGTCCGCTCAAATATCATTCAGTCATTGTATTGCATTGATTTCTTTTTCCCCTCTCAGATAAGCAAGAATGAGAAGGGAACATTTCTCAGCAGTTGTAGTTACTGGCAGAGTATCGTAAGAATGTGCTGAAAATCTCTAAGAATAGTGAGTCGATGGAGACAGAGGATCAATAATGTGACTGTCTGTGGCGTCTTTTGTTCCTAGTGCTCCCACTATTGCTAGTGCTCCCCACTCACTGAAGCACATCCTGGCCTTTTCTAAATCTGCATTGTTTGGCCACTAGAAAATCAAATAGCAATTTTGATGGTTTTATTCTCTAAAGTGCAGTGTTCCAATGAACCTGCAGTTGCCATGAATGAAGGAATTGACACCTGCCTTAACACCATTGTTTCAAACTTTCCAGCTACTTTAGGGGAATTCTTTTTTTTTTCTTTTTTCCTCTTTGTTTTTTCTTTTTTCTTCTTTCTTCCTGATGGTTACTGGTAGACAAAACCTAGCTATTCAATTATTGTTTGACTCAGCTCAAGGCAACACTGGGTAACAGAATAAGACAAGTCTCCTTTCCTGTTTGTGTTCCAACCGTGATGGAACTGCCTGCTGAAGACTGCATAAAATCTTCTATCACACAGCCAAGCCTCCTATCACTGCCTATCTCTGCAGTGATTCAAATATTCTACACATATTATGTAACATCTTTATTAACACATTAAAGACAATGATTTGTTTGTTTGTTTCAAATTAAATCTTATAATCTAGGGATATGGATCATTTCCCATATCCCTGAACTGCCAGTGCACTTTTGTTGAACGTCTTCTCATTTTCAAAAATGGGCTTTACTTATTCTTGAGGAGAGTTTCCTAAGACACTTGCACTGGAAATCACCATCCACATTTGTGGAAGGCAGAATGCAAATGGCATGAAAGATGGCGTCTTGATGTTGCAGTCTATAGGAGGAGAGGCTGTGGAGTCTTCATCCTTGGAGATGTTCGAAAACAGACGACGTGGTCTTAGGCAACTGGCTTTAGGTGATCTTTCTCGAGCAGAGGGGTTGGACCAGATGACCTCCAGAGGTCCCTTCCAACCTCAGCCATTCTGTGAGTCTGTGCAAGCATTATTTGTTCAGGTGTGTTGAGTAAGAGAGGATAAAGATCCTCTAGAAAAATAGGGAAGGATGCACCAAAGAGTGGAAGCTTCCTTCCCCCCACTCCATGTTTTCTGAGGGAGAGTGTCTTATATCATACAAATAGAATAATGTAGTGTCATGTATACTGTATGTTTCTGAACCTTGGTTCATTTAAAATCTGCTTAGTATTCATCAGCTCACATTGTTAAAAAGTACTGGGTTTTTTATGACTTGTTAACACTGCTGTTATGCTTTCAGAATAGTGTCTAGAGTATACTACATATTTGAAAATAATTTCTTTTACTGTTGCCATTTTTTATTTAAAATGTTTGGTGGTGTTTGGCAGGGGTAGAAAAATAAGTGTGGTTTACTAAGGGATGACAACATAATGCTGGCTTTTTTGTGGAAAACAGATGGGTATTTCATTTGAGTAGGAGGTTGCAAACGTGAAATACTTCATTAAGTATCTAGGAAAGCTGTCTGGTAACTACTTGCCATTAACAATAGCATTTTTGTTCTGTTGGATCCTGATTGCATGTTCCTAAGCATTCTTCAGCGTACCACTTGTCTCTATTAGCCTTACCACCTGATTAAATCTTAGAACTATCCTTTGTCACATGATTAGCTCCATTAATACTGCACTTTCTTTCCCGGCCATAATTTCCTATAAGCTCCAGCCTGGAATAATACTTTTAAAGTCAAATGTGCATTTAGCTAATTCAAGAGGTTCACATTCACAGTTGCCAAGCTGGATGCTCATCCTACCAGAAATGTATCAGAACTGTAAGATCCATTTGTGAATGTGTTCTAGTTAAAACAAGGTCTGCACAGCAGTACTAGAGGCTCACTCTAGTGCATGAAAATTAGATAAATGTCACAGGTCAGAATCTTTTTTTTTTCTGGAAGGCTTTCTATAGACCTCAATATGTTCATCTTCTGAGTTGATAACCTACAGAAAGGAGGTTAAACCTGTTCCACTCAATGTCCAGCATTTTGAGAAAAGCATATTTTTGCTGTGGGAAGTGATCGCGTTATTATTGTGATAAAGGAATTCAGGATCTGTGCCAATGTTTCATGTTTAGATTTAACCTGAAGAGGTTAAATCTGAAGATTTAAGCTGTTTAGATTTAACCTGAAGAGGTTTGCTGCTGAAGGATATATTATAAACACAGTGTTATAAAAGTGGCAGCTTAGTATTTTTGGCACATTTCTACAGCATGCAGACAAACGTCATTCAGCTTCCATGTCTAGCATTCAATCCATAAATCTGGGTTAGGAAAACATCTTTTTTTTGAAAAACATCATGCTTACTGTGGGGAAATCATGCCATGCATTACCAAAAGATTGGTTCTTTTTTTAGTTTAGGAGAGTGCCACTAACAAATTGCTGTGGTATAAACATGTCAGAGCAAGCATCTAGAGAGAAAAGTGCTTGAAATGATCTCTGTATAAACATAACAGCAGTGGAATAGATTTCTGTTTGCAAAGGTAATGGAACATTGCCTGAACTTTGAATAAGTTTCAAATGTTCAAGTTGTGCTTTTAACTCTCATTTTCCTCATGAGACCCTGGTTTTTATCAGCTTGATGGACATGAATTAATTGGTGACTAGCAGTTAAATCTTTGGCTTATATCTGTGTGTGGAGGGGGGGAAAAATCAAACCACACACTGTTACTGAATATTCCACTACGGTAGCCTGGGGTGGAAAAGAGAAATTTTAAACAGTTTGAAAGAGGCATTTTTGCCTTTTCCCCTGCAAAATCCCACCTACTATCTCAAAATTCTACCCCATTTTAAGGTTGCATGTGGCATTTTTACCAGACATGATTAAACAGGAGTAGCTATTTATATGTAATATTTTATACAAAGTTGCTGAAGAAGTTTGTAATACAACATCAGATTGAACATATATCTTCCACCAACAAAATGCATCTTCCTTCTCCCATCTTCTGTGTATTGCACATGGCTGGAATAAATCAAAACTATATAATAAACAGCTTACTAACAGTCAACAAAGAGGGAAGTGATGCTTGTGGGGAAAAAAATAAATTTTAACAGCTCTAGCATAATTTATTATCAAAAGCATGCATCTCCTCTCCACATGCTGTTTCTTTTGATGAATCTCTAACTATGCAACTATCACTTTCAGCCAGGGGATGAAGCAAGCAGCATTATTTTATTGTAGCAAATTGCAGTTTATTGTAGCAAATGCTCATGTATTAGTGGCAGAATGTATATAATGTATATAATGCCTGGCTTCTATAGCGTGTTTCCAGCAGTACTATTGTGTCGTAAATCTTTTCACTCAAGATCATTTGAAAGCAATTAGAATACACTTCTTCTTGTATGCAGATTTTTTTTTTTATAATGAAATAGCAGCTTTATGAAATCTAGTATTATTTTTTCATAAGTATGTTTTATTGTTGAGAATGGAAAACATTCTCATGAAAGGCACTTTTAAAGTGCTATTCAGGTGAGGTTTTAAGAACAAAAGATATAGTTGTATCAAAAAGATTTACCTTGTCTCCTTGGAGGGGTGGAGGGAGGGAAAGCAAAGTACATTATTAATGCTGTGCATTTCTCATGTAGCTCATCCATACCTGTCTTTCAAATTCAGCTGAATCCATTAACATTATTAATTGCTGAACATTTCAGATGGGAATTTAATATCCCTTTTCATGTAAGAATTGTAAAGAATTTTACTGCAAACCAAAAGGCAGCATCGAGTGAGCTTTATTTTAGTATAAGTGTTCTGCAGCCTTTTCCACATATGCCCTTTAATTCTAGTTTGGTTTGACTTTGTGTACAGAGAGGGCTACCATTCTGTATTATTTCAGGTATGATGCCTAATAGATCTTTTTGAGCGAATGTTTATTACATTCTAATTTGAAGATATATTTCTCTTCCCACCTACATAAAATATGTTAGAATTGTACCTTTGTGTGTCCAGTTCCATTCTGCATCAAGACTGTACTTATAACTTAGATACAGAAATCAAGGCCTAAGATAATCATCTCCCTCTACAATGTTTTTTGTATTAAAGAATTGAGAATGAATTTCATGTATGGCTGAACAAATGTATGGGGTTTTTTTTTCTTTTTCCACTAGAGGAAAAATATATAACAAATTGTGACAGGTAAATAGCTGCAAGACAGAAAAGGCATAAAGTATGGCAGGGGCTTCCAATTGAAAACTATCGTTGTGATCCAGAAGGCTTCACTTCCTCAAGGAATTTGAGGATGTGCATATGAACTTGTTATTTCAAGTACTTCTCTAAAAGTGCTGTAGAAGAGTTTCCTGCTGCCAAAACCATTGGGTAATGTGTTTTTTTATACTTATATGAAATTAAAATCTTGAATGGGATATCTGAACCTGTAGGCTTTCAAAATTATATTGACGTAATCGTCAAGGACAGAATATATCCAAATATATGCCCTGAATGTGTTTGAATTATTAGTAGTAGCTTTACTACAAACCAAGACTGAAGCTTTAATCAATAATATTGTGCTTCTTCGTTGAATAATTCTAATGAAGTGTTTTACTTTTCTCTGGCAGATGAACGGGAAGATGTTCAAAAGAAAACATTCACAAAATGGATAAATGCACAGTTTGCTAAGGTAATTAAATATTTTTGTTTATTTATAAACAAAAATACATTTTGTATATTTTTCGAAAAAACTGATATTCTTCCACTGAGTCTTGATTTTCGAGGTAACAGTTACAAGTTTCAGGTGTTGCTGAATGCAGCTTACTGATTTATTAGAAAAAAAGCCCAAGTTTTATTCCCTTGATTTCAGTAGGGATTGAAATGTAAAAAGCTGTGCTCCTCTCAAAATGTTCTCTGCTTCGATTTACTTTGCCTTTTCTCAAACTAGTGATGCACATGTATTACTGTTCGTTGGACTCCTTTGTTATGTTCCTAATATACAGAGGAATTTCTTCTGTTGGGCTTGTCTTTTCTTGTTTCTCATTGCAATCACAAATTTAACAAAACCAGATGAATTGGAGAGGAGCAAGGTCAAAGATGAGAGGTGTGATCCAGTCAGCAAATCATGAAAGTCAATTATAATACTTTTTGGAATAGTTATCTTTGTGAACTGTTGGAGAATGGTAAAGATCTCAAATGTACTGGAAAAAAGAGCAAATAACTAACTTATTTAAAGGAGCCCCCCAGCAACATATAATAATTTTAACTTTAATACACAGGAAAAATTGTGCTCAAACTATTAATTTTATTAAACATTTTTTAAATTCCTGGAGGATAATTACTGAACTGTATTTGCCAGTAATAAACTAAATTAATCCCATAATCTGTCATTTTATCTGCTAGGGAATAATTGGCAATAGACAACAATGAAATAGTAGCTGTGATATATCTTCTGTTTAGTCTGGTTTTTGATTGTGTCCCATCTGATTCTCCCCATTAAAACAGAAGAGTAAAATAATCTGAATATGTCCACCATAATGTTGAAAAATATGCTCAGAGCAGTGGTTCAGTCAAACAGGGAGTCCCACAGGACTTATTCATCATCTGGAGTATTTTCTGGTTGCGATGAAATGATTAAGACAGCACGTGTTTGTGCTCAGCATCTTTACAGCAGTGACATCCAGCACATCGGAGGACTGGATCAGGATGAAATACAATCTGGAACAAATGGTCTCAAGTTGATGAATGAATTACAAGACAAGTGTGAAGTGTCATATTTAGGACAGAAATAAAATATATGCATACAGAAGGAGGGATAACTGGGCTGGCGATAATAACGGAAAGAAAAGCTCTGGGAAGTGCGGTGAATCACAAACAAAAATGAGTCAGCAACATGGTACTATTGCAAAAAAAAAAAAGGCAAATTTATTATGGCACTACGGCTCAAGTTTTTCTTTGCCTCATGCATCACCTGTGTTTTGGACAGCGTCTTTTTATTTCAACAATCAATCTACTAAAAACCCCTTGATCTTTAAATCTTGGACAAATTACTCTTGTCCCACAAAATTGTTACCCATAACAACAGGATAGTCAGGCTAAAATGGGAAAACGTGTCTGGTAAGCTTAGTAATAGCTGCTGGCTGCCTGTGTGGTGCACATGCAGAAATCATGGTTTGATCCTCAGTGCAGTCATGTACCATGCAAGCTTTATTTCTGTCTAGGGTTTTCAGGACAGAAATACAGGAGGCCCTGCTTGTATTCCGCTGCAACATGAGCAGTCATAGTTAATAGCTGTGTGCTCTCCTTGGACTGTGTCTCTTCCTCTTCTGAAGACCAAGATGTTTCGGGAGAGGTGGTCTTCCAAACACGAGAGTGAATCTCCATGTGAAATCTACAGATTATCCACCTTCTTCTCCTGACTTGTTTTCAGTGGTTCAAATCCGTCTCTGTTTCTAGCTGTGGAATTGATTGCAGTTAACGGGCTACTCCTGCTTAATGATTTCTCACCATTGTTAGCTTTGTAAAAGTGTTAAATAAATGATTTTCATTGTAGAATTGGTTTGCATTCACTCCAATGTGGTTCTAGCGGTGCTGTCTTGAGTAGATTAGACCTCGGGGCTGGAATTAAGATAGAGGAATAGATTACATCACCCATTTCTCTTATTTGTGAATGGTGGAATCCAGGTCATTAATGAACTGTAAAATATTTAGAGTTGAATGAAATTGTTTTATACAATTCCCACCCATCCATCCCACCCTCTATAGCTAAAAAAAATATCCTACTTGTGGAGTCAAAGTAAAAGCTTAGTTCTAGATGTTCTAAATCTTCATTTGTGTTGAGTCTGTAGTTCATTGCCCCCCAAAGAGCTGTATTCATTTCCTCAAAATTCAGTGTCTAGAGTACCTGTGCATCAGTACACTTACTCTCAGGCTAAGCTTTGAAAATACTCATGTTTGCAAACTGCTTTCATGTGACTAGTAATGTAAATACAAATAATGCTTTTAATGTCAGAAGTTATAAATTGTTGAAAAATAATTTCCTAATTTATTCATCTTCACCATAACTTAAGCACCCACATATAATTTTTGTTTGTGGGGGAAAAAAAAAAAACAAACTATTGTTTGAATCACAGATCTGGAGGGAAGTAGTAGACCTTCTGGTCTTGCATGCAGTGACATTTTAGTTGAATCATGTGTAGATACTTTGGACTCAGATGCCCTGAGTTCAGCAATTAACTCTGGTACCTCTTATATAAGGAGTAAAGTCCCTAACATGAAATCCATAACAAACTCTCAACCACACCATCTAGGCAATTTTACGTCTGTGATGTGCAAACCATAGAAACCTCTGGAGTGCTACCAAGAAGTCCATGAAAGGGTATCTAGGAAAAGCTAGCAAAACTGTCAGCAAGATTACAATTGCTGTAGGTGAGGCCATGTCTCCTCCAAACTTTTTTGGCATGTTGAGTGGAGTGCTCTAAATGGAAAAACTGGGGAAAATGCATTTGCAAGTCTCTCTTACAGCTTGTCTAAAGAACAGGTTCCTCTCTAATTCCTACTTCTTTTACTAGCCAAAAAGTGGATTATGCAGAAAATCCGTGCTTTAAAGATTACAGTATGTCACTCATCTATAAGCAACTCATCATTGTTTCAGTAAGATAGGCCAATGTTTGTGAGATAAAATGCTTAGTAAATTAAAAGTATAGGAGAAATGGGAGAATGTAATCCAAGAGACTTGTGCTTTCCCCCTTCTAATCATAAACATTGTGTATGATTTTCTTTAGTGATACTTTCTTGGTTTACCATCTAAATGGCACGCAATAAGTTGAAACTCAAAGCAACTTTAAAAATGTGGAGCATATTACTTCAATATCATTTTATTCAGAAAGAGCTTTTCTTTGTCCTCAGAATGAGTTTATTTATAAAATAATGAAGTTCTGCAGAGTGTGTGTAATGATAGCAAAGGAACGTATTGCAACCTAGTTTTTATTAATAGAGCTCTCACAAGAGATATATCTAGTCCTGGGTATGATAGCTTTTGCTCAGATCTCAACTTTTAAAATCTGAAATAACTGAAACCTTTGTTTATAAATGAAGCACAGAATCTTAACTATGTGTTTTGGGAGAATGCAAATATATCACAAGACCTCAAGTGTAGCAGGTCTCTGCTGGAACTTTAAAAGAGGCACAACAATTACGTTAACAATGCCTGTACCCCATTTTAATTGAGCTTGTGTTGTCTCGCTGGTTAAACATTTTTAGTTGTTCACTGCATAATAGGCTTCAAAATAGAAAGAATTGCTGAAGATGGAAATGTTCTTTACTTCCATGTAGGAAAGAGCTTGTAAATGGCATTTAATTTTAAAATGAAAACCTGAAAATTCCAGAACAAAAAAAAAAAACACAACCAAAACCCACCCTAAAAAGCAAATTTGTGAATTTGTGAATGAGATTTCAACATTTTAATGTGCAATATCAAAAACCAGGTGTTCATTAAATTGCTTGTAAATTCAGAAGTTTAAGTAAGTTGTCCACATTTCTGCTACAAAAGGGTAAAAAATTTTACTACATAGTCGAAGAAAACATTATATATGACAGTACACTTTTTCGTGTAAACATGGAAATTATTAATCTTCAACCAGGTAGGAGCAAGAGTCAGAAAAAAGAGAATGGTAGAATTTGGGGAGTGGGGGGAAGTGGGTAATTTTTTACAGTTTCTCTACCTCATGCTTTGGTTTTCCTCCTGTTGTTATTGAAGAAGACAGAATATGAAATAAATTTAAGGATACCCAATATTTCATTACTTATCTTTATGGAAAGCCAAGATCATTCAGTAAATAATCCTTTTAATGGAGAATTTAAGTCATGAAAAATGGCAGCTTTTTACAGGCAGGTGGAATATTAAGAGGTAGTTGTTTGTGTGGTGACTGTGGAATTAGATTCTCATTCTTGTAGTGATCATGTAAAGAAACGAAGTAAAGATGCAGCCTGTGCCAAAGAATGTAAGGTTGACAGACTAATTTAAGATATAGGTGGCTAGTAGAATAACAGCAAAATTAAATGCAGTTTTTACTAATGAAGTTGTTTTGAATAGCAGCTAGATTGTTCAGTCAACTGATATATGCAGGGATAAAAGGAACACAGAAGGGGCATTGCTTACAACTTTAATCAAATTACGTAGTCAAAATAATTTCCTAATTACCCAGTGTTCGTATGTCATTTATATGATAGGAGGTGTGGTGATGGTCTCAGTTCTTTCCCTCTTCTTGAATTCATGGACAACCTGATGTTATTCAAGACTCCCATTCACTTTAGTGGTCTCGTGATTGTAGATTAAATGCCTTCTGCATATCAGATAACAAAAACTACTGATACAAATGAAATGTTTACTGACCTTTTGAAGAAGTATGCCAATATTTGAGGTACAGAGAGACTGTACTACCATAAGTCTGGCGTCTGATAGAGAAATGTGCAGTACTGCTTTTGCTTACACACCGGCTCCGTTTTCTGTGCTATCACTCACAATGACTTCAAATTAAACAAATTTAAAAAGCCAGTCATGACAAACTGAATTCTAAGTGTTGCAGACTCTGGGAGGGGAGTAGTCTGGTGAAGCTTTGTGGAGAAGACAATAATAGTTTCGTTTGTCAAATTTCTTTATGATTTAGCTTCTATGGAAATGTGTTAACTGCTGTGACTAATCTACATCAAACTCCATCAGATGTACCATCTCTTTACCCATATTTCTGGACTATAATTAATAATTATGAAAAGGAGCTGGAGGGAGAGGGGGGTTGGCAACAAATCACAAAAACACAGGATAAAATGTTCCGTATTGGCTCTGTCCAAACTGCTATCTTGACACCTAACCTATATGTCAAATGAAGATAGCTGCTTAGATGAGTGAGTGACCAGTAGGAAAATTAGAATTAAATCCTATACTTGGAGGTTCAGATCAGTGTGCTCAAGCTTCACTGATGTCTGCTGGTGTGTTGTATTTTCTAAAAGCAGTAATTGCATATGCATGTCTATGAGAAGACTAGGAAAGATCCCTAGCTGTTTCACATAATAAAAGTAATCAGTAGGGTGTGCTGGTGTTGTAGGATTTGTTTTAGAATTGAGTTCTAGAGAGTACATCAACACTGGCTTTGCAGGACAAACTTTAATATCATTGTAGACAAGTTCAGAAAAGTTCATACAGATAGCTGTGGTGCTTTAACTATTTACACAGAATTTAGTGCCTGTGTAAAAGCCTGTTGAGAAACAGAGTAAATAAAAGCTTGCTGAGCTCCATGTTGCCACAGATTAGCCTGCAGCCGCTCCCAGTCAAAAGCGTTTGCATCTAGCCCTGTATTTTTAAAGTATGTTGAACCAGTACCTGACACTGCAGTGTAGATGTATTCTCAAACTGTGTAATTCATCCAGTCTTTATTACTGTTTTCATTTAAAAAACAGAAATCAGACTGAGCTCTTCCTACATTATCTGATACCCAAACTGTTTTGTGTTAAGGTAGAATTTAAAGAGGCGGGAGGTGTTTGAACTTTTTTTTATCAAATGCAAACTAGGCTCATTTGCACTCATTCTTGATTACAGGGGGAGTGGGGGGGAAAGCTTATTCTTTTAAATTAATAGGTAAAAAGAGTTACTGATAAATTCTCCTAAAAAGAGTAATTGTGGCCAAAGTAAATGAGGATTGAATGCTAACCCTACACCAAGCCTTGAGGAATCGTAGAACTGAGCAACCAACACTCACTAATAGTCAGTGTAGCATCTACCAGGTCACGAAGTAGCATGTATTGTAATTTTACTGGTGACGCTGCATATTCACACTATGACTTGCTTCAGAACTTCTGGTTTTGTGCCCATATCCATTTCCTTATTTGGGTCAGTAGAATTATGCAGAATTCACCAAAACCAAAGTTGTGCTCTATTCATCTAAGGAGCACTAACATGGAGATAAATGTCAAGGAGGACCAGGTAGCACATGTAAGAACATTTACTCCAGGACATAAAAAAGATGGATTGTCAGTAAAATTTTGAAATTGTGTCTGTGGTAAAACCCTGATCAAATCTTTCATGGCTGTTTATTAAAAGTGAATATGGTAGATGTCAGCTCAACTCCTTAACTAAACATTGATGATACCTTTTGGAGCAGCCTCAGAATTACTTTTTTTTATTTTTTCTGAAAGAAAACTTTCAGAAAATCACACATGTTTAAAATTGTAGCATTTGTGATAAATCTGAAAAAATTGTAATTGGTATTAGTTGATGTTGGTAAGACACCATGATTGATATTCATCCATCCTAAACACCTAATTTATCTGTTCTGTGTCTCTGTTGCTAGCCTTTTTAAGTGCTACAGTGAAAGTGATGAGAAAGAGCCGTTTACTAATGTGGGAGCCAAATTAATCTGCTCTGCTACAGTGTGGCAAATAACCAGAACTCTCACTGAAGATTAATAGTGCTTAACCTTGCTTTCCAGCTCTGTGTGATCAACACTACCCTTGGGATACATACTGTTTTAAAATACTGGGCTCTCTCATACCAATAACCTTTCTATAATATGTCTTTCAAGAGCACACCAAAGGCCCATCATGCCTATTTTGTATTACTAAAGGAAAAGCTTTTCATCTTTTTTTTTGAAAACAAATGATGTTTAAAGCTGGTATAGAAAACACATTTGCATTGTTAAGTGATTTTCCTTTTTTGGGTATCTACAGAATATATAAGCAAGTGTCAGGCAAAACACATGCTCAAAATTATTTACATTGATATATGGTAAATTACCTATTAGATCTCCATATTCTATATCTTTTTTTTTTTATGATGCAGTAAAATGGGATATATCCTGTGTGAATATTTATTATGTTTCGAATAAGTTTCCTTTGAAATGAGAAATAACTTAAAAATTATTTTTACTGTATTTTTAAGGTGATACCAATGGCAATATTGCCATTTATTTTACCCAGAATTGTATTCTAGAACTTCTGTTATCTATTAATATATTTTATAGATTTTGTTGTATGACCGAGAAAGTTACCATGAACAGAAACAGGCACAGTTTAAAGGCACAAATATCTTCATGCTTTCAGTTTTGCACGTAACATCAACTGTGTGTGCAAGCTTTCAAATTTATAAACTTGATGACTTTTTATATTTTGCTTCCAAAGTAATTTTTCAGCTTACTGTTGGCAAACTACTTAGGGCATGCCTCCCTTGTCAGTTTATTTATCAATATTTAACTCTGCCCAGTGTAGAGGCCTGGATGCTGGCAGGGGTTAAAATAGAGGATTCATCCCTTTGCACTTACTGTGAAAGCAAGTAACACCAGAAGCTGAGTAATGTCTCAATGCAGCATGACAAAAACAAAGTACTGGTTAAAAGGGCAGTCTTCTCTATTTTCTCTGGTTTTAGTAACATCAGAAGCGCAAGCTGCATGACCCACTGTGGCAGTCATGCAGCTGGAGATGCCTTGAAAACTGTCAGTACAGGAAAGAACCCTTTCACTGAAAACCTAGAAAGGACAAAAACGTATTTGGTTATGCTTCAAAGACACAAAGACAGATGTTTGAGGTTAACAAAAGACTAATGGGACTATCTCTATATTGTTCTTGGTCACTTTTTTTTTTAAAGTTGATGTTGAAACAACGAAGGTTTTATTACACGTGCATGAGGGGATGGGATTCTCTAATGTTTTTCCTCCATAACATTCCCGCATTACCAGGACACTTGATAACTTTGCCTGTTGTGTTTTTTTTTCCCCAAATGTCTAAATGACTGAAATTAAACAAGACAGCTCTTGGAGAGCAGATTCATTTTCACATTGATGAAAAATGAAACTTCTCCTTCCACTTGATTATCTGCATGTCTTTTGGTGGAGCTGTAGTTACTGGTCCTGTCTCTCAGAAGACCTTTTGCTTGCAAGTGAGACTCAATTCTGTCTTCTCCCTTGACTGCACAAGCAGTGACGTGTTTTCTCTGCTTTGCCTTAGTCGGCATAAATTCAAAGCTGGCTACAGTTCAGCAGCAGCTTTTGCTTGGGGACAGTGGGGTCCGCTTCCACCAGAACTTTATATGCATCTCTGAGCCCGATTCCCTTCCTAGGGTAAGGTTTCCATGGGACCTCTGGTCCTGGCACCACAGCCACCCTGCCCATGTGCACAGCAGCCCTTGGGGCAGAAATCCTCACCAGTCAGAAAGCATTAGAGCTGTTGCAGCTGCAGTCTCGTCACTGAAGATTATGTCACATTCTCAGTATCTTTTGTTTGCATATGCAAAGGTTATGTTCCTTTTCTGAATAAAATTTTAAGGCTTAAAACGTTTTCCATTATAAGTGACTTCTCTTCCAAAAAACATACAAGCATATTCTCTTAAACAATGAGCATCTACATGACAAAACAATTTCACCATTAGAAACATCTGAGTGAATACGGACTACGTTTTAAATGCTTTTGAGATAGTGTAGTATCCCAGACCTTTAATTTGAAACTTCAGAGTGGATTAGTAAAATTAGGAAGCTAGACTTAATATATGCATTTTTATTATGTTAAAATCATTTGTCTTTGCATTCTTGTTTTTATACCCTCTTCTTGCAGGATAGCAAGGGCTTCCCTCCGATGCATTAGGCATGCCAAGCAAGCAGTCACTACTGTTGGCAATAGAGGGCACTGGACTTTGATTTCTAAAGTTTTACTGAGGAAAAAAATAGTCAAGTAAGGTCCAGTGAGCTCTTTCACCTTTTCCTTCCTACATCTGGACTTGCACCTCCTAGTCTTTTATTCAAACACTCATATGTTTTTGTTGCACTTAAAGTAAAAAAGATTAAAGAAAATTGATTATATGCTGTTCTCTTGAAGTTATTATTGTGTATGTTTCTTGGGGGGGAGAATAAGACCAAGCTAGATATAGCACTACAATATTGGTCTCAGTGGTGCATATGTCTAGCTTGCAAATTTGTAAACATTTACAAACTTGCATGATTGCTGCCGGCAGTAGACATCATCATTTCCATGCCCAGAATTAATTACCACTACATCTACTCATCTTCAGAATCTCCAAAGCAAAAATCTTCATACAGGCAAATGAGGCTTTATTGGATTTACATTATACTTCGACTGAAAGTTCAAAAATACAAACAGGAGAAAAAAACATTTTCAAGCTGCTGTCCTCGCTTATCTAAATGCCCTGTGATGTAAACACACGGAAGCTCAAGCAAATCATACTGACCATTCCTCTTACCTGCAAAAGAGGTATCACATACCTAAGGTTTGATGGAGAGAGGAAAAGAGAAGGTGCAAGCAAGTACATTTAGGAGCAGTGCACCTGTCTCTCTCAAGCTTTCTACATCTCTTAAACAGATCCATCATATCTCCTTGTATTGGTGTCATGTCATCTTACTCAGTGAGGCAGGAAATCAGGGAGTAACTTAGATCTATCACCAGCCCAGATGCATGCCTGCACTCCTCAGGTAGGACCTCCAGTGAACTACTGCTGTCCCCTGCTGCTGTGTACCATTCTTAAACCTCCCTCTGCCTCAGGTAGTGGGTACATCTTGTGCCTCTCAGAGACACACACTTCTTTCTATAGGCTGCCATTGACATCACCAAATTTGGCCGTTCCTCCTATGTGTTTAAATGCATAAAATTTTTTTTAAAAAGCATGTCTGAAAAGACCCCCAAAACAACAAACAACCAAACAAAACCCTCCAAACCTCAAAATATTCAGTTTTAGGTAGGCTGCATCCATATTGCGGACTGCATTCTCGGATGTTGATGTTTCAGTGATGGTGATGATGAGATGGCCCTACCCCAGTTCTGTAAGCATTTACATTTTTGTGTATCGCTTTCTTTGTTATGCTTTGAGTTATCTGTATTGTGTACAAAGACTTCCTGTTCCTTCAAAGGATGTGCTAATTGACATGATTTTACAGCCAAATCAAACACGACGTTTATTGAGATTCATTTCTTTAAACTATGTGCCTGTATTTTAGGCCCTACTTTGCCATTAAGACAAAGGAAAAATAACAGTATGAAAGATGTTGCTATGGTAGAAGGGTGTTATTAGAAATAATAAACTTATTTGTACAAGGTTGCAAATAACCATATTTTCACAAAACCTTGCATATCTGCCTTTTACATATGAAGGGGCTCAGTCAGATCTTGGGGGTATTTCTGGACCAACGGTTCAAGAATATGTATGATTTTTACAGCTGCTTACCTCTGTTCTTTCTCTGATCATATATTTGGGCTGTTTTGAAGGGGAAAAACTGTCACTTTGTACAAGGTATCTGCAGTTATTTCTCAACAGCAGAGGCAAAACTGACATAACACCGTGTTAAATCTGTGCTTAGAGAATTAGGCATTAAAAAAAACCCTCTTTTTACCTGCTCTGGAAAGGCTACCTAACTTGTAAATCTTTTTTCCCTGTTTTAGTATCCCAGTCTGATTAAATATTGATATTCACATCACTGACTTTGCTAATACTTTCACTTTCTTCAAAGATCTACATGACAGGTGTTATTACACAGAATAGCCATTTTTATTTTCTGTCTGCTTTTCACAGAGTGTTTGATTGATTTGCCAGTTTAAACCCATCACATTTACTTCCTGGTTATATTAGTGTGAGACTATATATTGCTGACTTAAAAATAAGATGCTTTCAGTGTGGTCAAGTACTTAGTATTGGTTCTATTGAAATTAAGATTTCAGGGAAAAAGATAAAACAAGTAATTTCTTCTGTTCAGTCTGGAGCAGTTTTAAAAATATATATATATTTTTAATATATATATAATATATTTTATATATTGCCAACCATATCCTGGGCTGCATCAAAAGAATCATGGCCAGCAGGTCGAGGGAGGTGATTCTCCCCCTCTGCTCTGCTCTTGTGAAACCCCACCTGGAGTACTGTGTCCAGCTCTGATGCCCCCGACATAAGGACATGGACCTCTTGAAGCCAGTCCAGAGGGCCACAAAGATGATCAGAGAGCTGGAGCACCTCTCCTATGAAGACAGGCTGAGAGAGTTGGGGTCGTTCAGCCTGGAGAAGAGAAGGCTCCGGGGAGACCTTCTAGCAGCCTTCCAGTACCTGAAGGGGGCTTACATGAAAGCTGGAGAGGGACTTTTTACAAGGGCATGTAGTGACAGGATGAGGGGTAATGGTTTTAAACTGCAAGAGGGTAGATTTAGATTAGCTATTAGGAAGAAATTATTTCCTGTGAGGATGGTGAGACACTGGAACAGGTTGCCCAGAGAAGTTGTGGCTGCCCCCTCCCTGTCAGTGTTTAAGGCCAGATTGGATAAGGCTTTGAGCAACCTGGTCTAGTGGAAGGTGTCCCTGCCCACGGCAGGGCAGATGGAACTAGATAGTCTTTAAGGTCCCTTCCAACCAAAACCATTCTATGATTCTATGATATGTTACTGAAAATCCTAAGCTATTAATAACAGTAAAATCCTTTCCACTAAAAAAACAAAACCAACCAAACAGAAACCCTGAGAATAATAATAAGAAGTTGTAATTCCAGTGGGTTCACTTAAATCTGTTGAAAGTTATAAGAATTTAACAAGAAACAGGTAAGCACAGTTATCAAAAAACATATTAAATAAGTGTTCTCCATTTTTTCTATTTTTTTTGCCTAAGCTTAGTCTTCAGAAGAAATCAATCTGTAAAGCTTTGTCTGTGCACAAAAGAAAGTACTTATGTTCTATATATTCTATAATCTTAGAACAGAGTTACTCTGCGTTGGATTAAAAAAAAAACCCTATGATGGTAATTTACAAAATGATGATTTTTTTATTTCTTTTTTTTTTTTTATTTTCTCTAAAATTCTCAATGATATACAAATTTACATTTAAATCAAGGGTTAGTTTCCTTCATGAAAAATTCATATGAAAGGCACGTCTGGCATTTGGTACAAGGAAGTCAGTCAGACATGAGACACATACTGCAATCGCGTATAAGCAACATAGTTTATCATATTGGTAGAAACAAGGTTCTGTTATAGGGTTGTATTCAACTAACGCATTGAACATTAAAAGTCCATGCTCAAAAGGAAGGAGTATTATCTTGCCACCCTGATAGCAATGACTCTAAAATACTAAGGAAGCTCAGACAGATTGCACTGAAAAATCTCCATCATTGTCTCACAGATTTTGTAAATGTCATATATGCGTAATATATAAACCCTAATTTTTCAGGTATTGTAAGGGAGCCATTCTTAAAGCAACTAGTCAGAGCTCACAGCAAGAGCAAAAACAAGTCTTGATTCAGTCCTGGGCAATACATGAGACTCCTGCAGTCAGTAAGGTTTTCTATAACTGACAAATATACATTCAAAAGCGGTGTCTTCGTAGAAGAAAGCAAGACAAATTAAATCCACATGGTAACATTTAACTTCAAAACTAGGAGCTATGCTGAAAAGAAGATGAAAAAGGAACTCAAAACAAGAATCAAAGTGCTCTGTACCAACAGGCACTTTGGAAGCAACATATTGGAGTCCTGAACTGAATATACCTATCAAGGTGTATCATCTATCAAAATCAGAAAACGCCCCTTGTTTAAGAAAAAAAAGCAGATTAAAACAAATTTACTTAACTTGACTATGCAATGTAAGTTCAGAAGAGAACAATTTAAGCTATGTGGCAAATGGATGTGCATCTATGAAATATTTGTAAGTGCTGATTTATATAATTACAAAATGAAAACAGAGATAGAATGATACAAACACAAGTCAAAAATAAAACTATCTCAAAGAAACATAAACAGCAAAATGAACTATCAAGGCAAAAACTTACCTAAGTTCATCAGTAAAGTTTCAAGGAAGAGGTTTCTGAACAGGACTTGCTCAAGTACAGTAGTGTACAGTCAGTGCTGGAAACCATTTTTTTTTTAAATAATCTTAAAAACATAAAATCTCTTTATATAAGGTTATCAGATATGATGATTTATTATCTCATCTCATTCTTTTGAATACTGAAGCAGCATTCAAGCAGTTTCTTCTAAAATTTTTGCATATGGGAAAGACCCAGTACGCCTTTCTTTTGACATTTTGTGATCTTTTAACTTCCGCTTAGGTCAGCATAGAACTGAGTTGACCTATGCTGTCTGTACTAATTATTCACACAGGCTAAATTAGTGGTTTTATTCTTACCTGACTCTGTCTTTAAGAAGAGTTATATATTATTTTTATAGACTATATTAAGATCAATATTTACATCTATTAAAAGAGTTAGGATTAAGTAATGAATCTCCAGGAGGCAGTTAGAACTAAAAATATGATCTTCACAAAGTAGGAATTATATAAAAATAAGGAAAACAGAAAAAACTGTCTCTGGAAAGTTGCAATTAAAAAATAATCAGGGAGTCTGAAACATTGGGATTTGGTTTTCGTGTTTTTTTTGGGGAAGTGGTGAGGGTGAAAGTTTTTATGCTGAGAGTTTAAAAATTAATAAAGCAAGCATTTGCCAATGTTTCACAAGTAGGAAACATGCCAGGGAGCACATAACAGGTTGCTAGATGATCAGGCTGTAAACAGCGTGTGTTGCAGGGCAACTAAAACACTGCAGCTTAAACTGATTTGCAGAGAGAGACTGATAGTTGAATGACAACTAGCACAAGCCATATGGAGTTACGCTATCTTTTATCACATAAACCAATATTCTAGTTATTCTCATATATCTTATTACTAATGTCTCAATCATACAAAATCTCCATCTTACCTAATACGATGATAACCCTCATAGTCATGGAAACATGAATCACACCAGCTCATTTGTGTACTGACCCGTTACCACAGGACCCACCACCTTTTCGGTCATTGGTGACAGCAGGCAGTCACGGTCTCCCATGTGACTCAACAGGTGATGGGGTAAGGGTGCCCATGCAACTAGTGGGGGTGGTGCTGGGTGAATGTTGGTGATCCCGAGGTGCACTCTTACCAAGCTGGACCAGGCTCTACACATACAGCTTCTTGCCTTGGTGGCTGTCTCCACCTGTGGTCTCCTCTGGGCTCTCCAAATGTGATCTGCTACAGCTCATCCTTATTTTGGTGATGCCTGGTCTAGGCATACCATGGGTCTCACAGTTGTCATCTTGCCATGATTTTATCAAGTTATCATTGGTTTCCACCACTGTGTTTCTGTGTCAAACAAATCACCTTAATAGTCAACAGATGCTTTTTGTTGGTGGTGGTGTACCACTCACCATCAAGCTCTAGTTTGCGTGATTGTCTGGGGTAAAGTGGAGGTGGTAAGAGAAGGCTGTGCATGCTCTCCATAGGAGCGCTCATCGAAGTTTAGGCAACAACTTAGTATTTAAACAATTTTATTCTACTTTTGCTTACTGTGAGGGAACCTGGGAAGCCTCCTGCATTAATATCTTTCTTTATACAGCATGATTCTGAGGATCTGTCAATTTCAGTGGCATTAGAAGTCACCTCTTCTAAAAGAAATAAAAATATAAAATTACAGCAAGCAATGGATCCATACAAACCATTACTTGGTTTGTAATCTGTGATTTATTTCAACCTTATATCCAAAGGAGGGTGCTAATGATGCTAATATTTTTAAACTACTTTGTTTCTCTATCTGGCAGAAATGGTGCGAATTACTAGACATGCGGATAAATCTGATATAACGGAGAAGAGTCAATATAGTTTTGCAAAGAAGCCATACCTCGCAATTGCATTAATTCTTCAAAGGAGTCAGTACGATCGCATACATATGACTGAAACAGAAAAAGGGGTATCTGTAAATATTTTGACATTTTTTTTCTTTTGAAAAGATGACATGAAAAAGACCTCATGTTTCAGAAAACTGCTATAAGACAGGAAACAAAGGCTAGAAATGAAGTCGGTTTACACAACAGAGGGAGGTTAGCAGTGAAGTTGCATGCAAATTTCTGTTGAGATAATGATTATCTGATAAAGAGATGTAGCAAAACTTCTGATGGTTCAGAATCATTCAGGTCAGCTAAAAATTACCAAGGGCTTGCAGAGGGATTTTATGATACTGAATGGCTAGGTGATTAAATAACAGATGATATTCAGTATTTGTTTACAAAAATAAAACCCACTTTAATACATAAAGCTTATGTTACTCCTTTCTTTGTGTGTACTATATGTCATTAATGAGATGTTACCACTCAGAGCTGTCTACAGTGAATCACATATATTTTTCAATGAAATTAAAAAAAAAAAGTTCACTTATATTTTTTTTTTTTTCATTGAAAAAGTTCAAATCATATCAGCATGAAATTTTAGTCTGTCTTGAATATTCTGAACACTAGGGAACAGAAATTTGTCTTGGGAAATTCCTAATCATAATTTCACAGATATTAGAGCATTATTCTGAAGAACTATGTGATTTTACACTTGTCCTATCCTTATACTCTGTTCTTAAGGAGTGCAGGTCACCATCAGAGTTGGATGAACTTAGAAGAGCCCTCGGTTTGACAAAAATACCAATTCTTCTTTTACTGTCTTATAATAATTTCATGCTAATTATGTATTAGAATATTCAATATTTTTTTTTCCAGGAAATAAGAAGCGCTTCCCTTAGTGAGATATTAATGACACAATATTTAGCATAACATAAAAATGGCCCTCATAGGCATAGAAATAGTAATCCAAAAGCTGGAGGCTAGGTTGAGACTCCATCTATGACAGAGTAATGAATGCACTCCAACTCACTTCTGGGCAGGTGAGGGAATTCAGTGTGTTGGGAGGCAGGAATGAATGCAGAGCACAGAGGACAGATGCTTTTATCTCTATGTAATGTCCACCTACAAAGCAGCTGGCCCAGGAAATGGTCTGTGGTGATTTATCTCCTTCAGTTGGCACAGCCCCAAAGCTGCTTGCACACCACCTCTTTGGCTATGCAGTCTCCCTACTCTTTGCTATCCACACCAACTGTATATGAAACCCATTGTCTCCTTTGGCATAAATTTAAGGAGAGATTCTATAACGTGAGTCTCTGCTTTGCTTCGGGCTCAAACTGAGAAGGGCTCTGCATGCATTAGGACCCAAGATGGAGAGTTCGAGTTGACTGTGCCTGATGAAGCAGTCTCTCAAAACTAAGGTCTAAAGTGGAAAGCTGGGCAGTATCTAGCAAAAAAAACGAAGGTATGGTAGCCTTGGGTAGGGTACATTGTTGTAAAGAAATGGTAGAAATTATACAGTACTAAAAACCTGTTAAATGGAAAATAGAAATTGAAACAAAAGCTGCTGCTGTTATAATTCTGATCCCATAAGAATGATAAACAAATCTTATGATGACAGAAATCTGACAAGTGAGATTGCTGAGATTTGGGGTAGAGAAAGTAAAAAATACAACTCTGCCGTGTCCTTGAGCCTGCCTTAAGTAACCAGTTCAAAATCAGTTTTCTATTTTTCCTTCTCTAAATACTGTAGAAATTAAGGGTAGAATCCAAAATGATCTCTCCTTGTATATCAGAGAATACTGGAAATGCACTTAATATTCTCACTTAAAAGTCAGTGCCAGAATGCTTATTAAATTGGTTTGGTGATCTGTTGTGTAAACTTTGACTAAATATCCCCAAATATTAAATGCTTGCTTAAGACCAGAAGACAAAAAAAGGAGAGGGTGGAGGAGGGGAAGTTAAACCATCTAAGCAGAAAGTACTTTCCTCATAAAAATGCACCAAACTTTTCCCTGAGAATCTGGGATGGTGAGGTTTTCTTTTTGGAGTTAATTTTCTTACTTGAACTTAAAAATCCTGTGTTGAATGTGATTAAAGAAAAAAGTTGTTTGAATAAGAGATATTGTTACTACTGTGTTCTGGTTTTTATTACAGTAGATGCTTTTTATTAACTTCTCAAGAAATAATGGAAATACACTTGAAAACCTCTACTTTTCAGAGCCCTAAGCTATATTCAGTGACCTATACCACGCTAAGCTATTCTGTTAGATTTCCCCATTAGCCAAAGGGAGGAAGTGTTAAACAAGCTTTATTTTTTCCTTTGTGTTTTTCTAGTTGATTGAAGGTGTATTCAGTTTGTGGGTTGACAAGAAAGGTATGTGAAAAAGGTCAAACAGGTTACAAGCATCTTTTAAATCTTGTTTCCCAGTTATATAAGACTATGAGGAAAATGCCTTAATAGAAAAAAATACACCCTCTTTAGTTATTCCTTTACCTCTAAAGAATAAAAACACTTTTAATAGCTTTCTACCCCCTTTCATTTAGGTGCAATATCCTCTTCAAATTATCTAGGTCATTTAGGCCCATACACCAGTTAGCTATTTTTAGCTTGCTGTTTGTCTTCCACTTCTGGAAAATTATCCTTTTTGCAACTTAGCTTCCTGACACAATTTTTTTGTTTGTTTTTTTGCTATATAGGCTGTGCATAGTTGAGGTGTACAAGCACAAAGTTTCTTAGGTCACTGAAGGATCCATATTTACAATAATCTATAATTTTCATTGGGTTTTTTTTTACTTTTCTGGAAGGAGAATATTAGAGGACAGCATCTGATTAGAAGAAGTGGGCCTGTCTTGGTATGCAATACAGACATCTCCCTTGGTGTACAGTTAGACAAATTATGATGAATCTGTGTGCATGTATTTTACTTTCTAGCAATACTTCCCTAGTTGCAAAGGCAGTGTGCAGAGACAACTCTGCTGTCTCTGAGTATGGACTTTGATGAATTCATCAAAGGCACAATAGAGAGATCTCTGAGCTGGGATTGGTCACACTGGAGATGGAAATCAAAGCTGCATAGCTACTTCATGTGCAGTCAAACTAGTTGTGAGGCAACAACGGAACTGTGCCCACATACTCTCCTGGAATGGGGCATGACTTTGGTTGTAATACATGTTGTAGTTGCATAGACAGGGCCAGACACAACAGGCACCTAACTTTGGTTATTATTATTGGATATAGTTTTCATGTAAATATTCATAAGACCTAGCACTGGATGTGTAACGTTGCCTAAGCAGGCCAGAAGTTAACAAGCTAGTTTTCCTAAGATTCCTGTACAGGGGAAGAGAGGAGAGAGATGAATGTATTACTTTAGAGGAAATTGGTTAGTCTGAAAGCTTATGATAAATATGGCAATATAAGGAAATAGAAGTAGGAATCTTCTCTTCTGCTACTAACTGCCAGTGAAGAATGCATTATTTTGTGAGTAATTATCTGTAGAGGCTTGGTTAAGTGAGAAGGGGCACGATCTTGTGCCACTGAGCAGTCTGAGCAACCAGGCTTTGAGCTACGCAAGAGTTAAGTCCAGAGCTCTGAGTATGTAAATCTGTGGACCGATCGCAGGTGCGATCGGGACGCATGATTAGCAGCCCCGCCTATATATCTGCTGTGTGCTTTGCGGATAGGGGGAGAACCTCCATACTCACATTGAGATCGTGTGGTTACTCCGGACCGCCGCCCAACACCCGGTGAGCCGCCGCCCCGCTTCAACTGGTAGCAGAGGATGGTTCCCTTCGGCGTGCTCTCTCCAAGACCGCGGTAAGCAGCGATAAGGAGGGTGTTGGGAAAAGGACGGCTGGGAGTGGTGCTGCTCGGGTCAAAGAAGGCAGAGCAGACACTGGTTGGTGCTGCTCGGGTCAAGGAAGGCCAGAGCAGACACTGGAAGACGGCTGGGAGGTGGTGCTGCTCGGGTCAAAGAAGGCAGAGCAGACACTGGTTGGTGCTGCTGTGGTCAAAGAAGACAGAGCAGACACTGGAAGAGTTGGCCACTCAGCTCCCAGAGTAAAAAAAGGGCAGCCATGGAGCACAGAGGCTGCAGCCGCGTTACTCGCAAGTATCCTCTCTAAGAGAGGGAGCGAGACAGCGGAAAAACAGCTAATTAAGCTGATAAAGTTGGGCCCAGCGCTGGGGACGTTTTAAAGACACAGCGCTTGTATTTTCCATGGAGGAATGGAGAGAAATGGGAGACATTATGTGGGAAAAGACTATTGAGAGGGACCCCGAGGAAAAAGAAATTAGGGAGGTGCGTGGACTCTGGCAAGAAAGTGATAGAGACTTTAAAAACTATGAGGGCAGAAAGAGAGGTCGCCTGCGTGGCCGCTGAAATGCGGGCGGCTCCGGCGTCCGCACCCCCCGCTAAAAAGGAAAAAACTTCTGGGCTCTGGCTCGTTTCTTCGGGTACCGGCAGTTAAGGGCATGTCGGCGCCGATACAACCGTCTGTAGCCGAAGCCCGTGCGGCGGTAGAGGCGGCAGCCTCTCGGAGCAGTGGCGACACAAGCAAAAATTTAGTCCACGCGGCAAAGGGAGCGGAGGCGGAAGAGGAGGAGGAGGAGGAAGGAGGAGTGGTCAGCTCCTCTCGACCCTGCCTGGCTGGTGGGAGGAGAGGGGAGCTGGCCCCTCCCTCGTGCGCCGCCGGCGTACCCACCCCATTCCTCCCTCGCCCTGCTCATCCAACATCGACGTCATCAGACCCCAACCTGACCGTGGGAACCCCGGAAGCCGACCCCACTGGCCTCTTACAGCAGGTCTTTGCGAGAATTAAAGGATTAAAAGGTACAGCAACAAAATAGAGACAACGCCAGGGATGCTCCGCTTCCACCTGCACCTCGGGCACCGAGGTGGAGTGGGGTGATTCGTGATGCCATATTAGAAGGACACTGGAGTGCTGCTGCGGATCTAGGTGGAGCGGGAGCTTTTCCAGTGCTACAACAGAATGGAGTAGCTACTTGGGAACCACATGATTGGAAAATTCTTCAACAAAGCAAAGCTGCAGTTACACAGTATGGAGTAAAATCAGACGCTACGAGGAATATAGTCATAAGTGTATTTGCAATATCGAATATACAGGTTTAGTACTTTTGCCTGTTAGTCATTGTTTTTCATGTGTAACGTTTTGGTTGAGATGTTAAATGGTGGAAGAGTACTGTGGATGTGAATATGGGAAGTAATTTTAATCGTGTAATTGGTCACAGGGCCTAAGCTGCAGTAATTAACTTTTTGCTGATTTATTCAACAATGCCTTGTTGCTTTGTATGCATTAACGTTTGGGTGTAAAGATTGTGTGTATATCCAACAGGGAGCCACAGTATTTAAATTGACCAACCTAATGTTACAACTGCTTTGAGGTGGCCAAATGTAACTGAATTTTCTGTGTTTGACAAGGGACTAGTAGAGGAACAGTTAAAAGCAGGACACATCAAACCCTCAGTTAGTCCTTGGAATACACCCATTTTTGTCTTATTGGTGTTACCATGTCTATTTTCTTGCCTGCAAAAAGCTTTAATGAAACTTGTAAATCAGGCCTGGCTTGCTCACAAACAAGAAGGGGTAATTGTAGAGGCTTGGTTAAGTGAGAAGGGGCACGATCTTGTGCCACTGAGCAGTCTGAGCAACCCAGGCTTTGAGCTACGCAAGAGTTAAGTCCAGAGCTCTGAGTATGTAAATCTGTGGACCGATCGCAGGTGCAATCGGGACGCATGATTAGCAGCCCCGCCTATATATCCGCTGTGTGCTTTGCGGATAGGGGGAGAACCTCCATACTCACATTGAGATCGTGTGGTTACTCCGGACCGCCGCCCGACACCCGGTGAGCCGCCGCCCCGCTTCAATTATCTTATTGTTTGTATTGCTAATGAATATCCTGGTGGCAGAATATGATCTTGTGCATTCATGAATTTGCCTTTAATTATAAACAGAAGGAATGTATAAGTAATATAAAATTACATTATTTGCTTTATACAAATATTAATTAAATGTTAATTTTTTAATTCCAAATGGTATCACATGCTTCATCTGAACTGAAAACTGTCATTCATTGTTACATATATTATCTACTAAATGATAGTGGGCCAATTTGTGAAAGTAATTGCAATTATAACAATTATGCATATGCAATTTTATGCTTTTTTAAAAGCTTATGCCATAATCTGAAATCATACTGTGAAAATATCAGAAGAGAAAGGATGTATTGCATATTTGGTCTGCTCTGCAACTGATGCATTGGATAGTATATATGAACTATATATGAAGCTCTCAAACTAATAAGAAAACTGTGGAAAATAGTCTGTGTAATTGCTAGTTTCTCCCATAATAAAGTTAAATATTTTTTTTACCTCTGTATAATCAATAAATTCAGATGATCATAGCACATTTCACATTTTGGAAAGGGAAAGAGGCATGGTTTAACATTTCATGATGTTATGGTTTGCTTTTAGGCTGACGTGTTCCAGTCTGTGTTAAATAATTTTAAGATGCTTGATATACTTCAAAGTACAAAACATCTTCTCATGAATCTTACAATATAGTGGGTCACTGTTTCAAATGGTTGTTTCATATGACTTTATAATGTGAGTTATAATATGCTAGAGATAAATTTGGAATCTGTTACCTGATGAAATGCAATTCCAGTGTAGAAAGAGTCAAATTCTGTTATCTTACTTTTAAATGAAATATTCATGAATATATTAAATGTCTTCATAGCATCTATATTTGATTTTTCAAGGAATTTCCAAAATTCATTTATTTCACCTACTGAAGGGAGAAAAAACAAAATTTCATAGGAGAAATAAGGAAAACCCAATGAGACTGTAACTGAATATAACTTGATTATACTGTAGATTTTGGTCCTGCAAACATACTTGCTCTGTAAGAGTTCTTTGCATGTAGTAAAAGGCAGAATATGTGTGTATTTGGTGGATTAGGATTTTAAAGTGTATTACAATATTTCACATGGATTTTTCACTTGCATTCCATTAGTTAGATCTCTCGGCTTATGCTCTTTCTCATGTGTGCAGGTGTTTCTCAGTTATTTTGATAGTGACTTTTGCCTATGATGAACCCATATTTTGAGACCTGCAGTTCATCATGAAACTTTTTTACTAGGTATTTTTAAATTCCCTATGAAAAAATAGCAGTTGCTGAACTTATTTTCTCTTAAGGTTATAAGCAGACAATTTAGGTCCTCATTAGAAAGATGTGAAGAATTGTAGTTGAGTGTGTTCAGGCACTGACACGAAAGAGAAATGCTTAAGTGGTCTTGAAAGCACAGAAGTATCTACAAAAATAAAAAATGAACGATTACAGAGTGAAAATTGCTTTGTGTAAAAAAGGCTACATTTACAATGAAAACATAAGTATGTCCCTAAAACCCTAGTTGAAAGACTAGAGAAGCTGAGAAGTCTTGGCATTAAACATAACTTAAAAATGTATTTTAAGATTGTGTGTGACTTTTGTAAGTCTCTTTCCATTTTATGATAGATCTCAAATGAACTCAACCCTTGTTTTTCTAGAACAAAATTTGTTTTCATTTTAAGTTGCCTGGAGTTTAAAATTAATCTGAGTGAATCTGAAAAGCAGAAGGATAATTACTTCCACGAGAGTGGTGAACCAAAATGAATGGGTGTAGCATGGAAATCTTTTAAGGAGTCAGTGGTGACCCCACTGTTAGTATATTTTTCCTGGAGCTTCAAGTATCTGACTGTGGGTTAGTGCTGTATATTACTCACCTGATAAAAAAGGAAGAGGATCCTGTGGTCACCATTATACAATATCGCTGCCTGTCTGATGAGGGGTGCGTAAATCTATCAAGGTAACCTGTAATGCAGGAGGAATGCATCTTGCCCTGTATAGTTCCAGTTAAGCTAGAGATATTCCTTACTGTTCCCTATTGTAACTTTGGTATTCTCTGAAATTAAATGCCTCTGTTTTGTCTGTTTCATTTTCTCTTTATATTTAGAACAGACATTCATTTCTGAGTGTGTATATATACACACACAAACTGTATAACGTGCATATATAATTGTTTCAACAATCCCTTGTTAAGATGTGCAAGACCAACATCACATCCATAAAGCTATGTGAACTTTCATGCTACTCTGCCTTCACTCGTAAATAGACTCGAGGTGTTCAGAGGGTTGGCAGCTGAGCTGGAGAACCTGGTAATCCTAGCAACGGCAATGCTAATGTTCTTCTGAATGTGTGTGCTTGTACAAAGTATGGATGCACTAAAACAATATCAACTCATAGAAGGTCTTGTGGAAAAGCCTTTCAGTCTTTGAATTGTTTATCCGTTTTTTTAAAGCAGCTATCACCATAGCGATGAGGAAAATTGCCTCATCCAAATTACTAAATAATGGACAATAAACCTCTTTGCATGTGAAGACATTGACTCTCAATAAATTATTAAATACCAAACTACAAAACTCTCCACATGTAAAGAGATTGACTTTCAAATCATGAGTCTCAAATTTATGGTATATATGAATCAAAGTGTTCAATAAATGAATTGCAGTCGAGTTAAAATATAAATATTTGCAGACCCACATAACACCATATCACTTCTTTAGCTGATGACATGAGTGGCAGTTAATGATTATCAAGGAAAATGGAGTGGTATTGATCCTAAGAAAAATCACAGACTGAATTCATGCTGAAAAATATGAGCTTTCACCACCAACAATATCAGGGTGGTCAATGTTTCAATGCTGAATGGGTTTATCCATAATGGCTTGAAAACAGGCAATCCGACATATATGCAAATACAAATGCAAGCAGATTCTTACAAGACTTTGAGGACAATTTAACCCCTCTCTCCAAATAATTAATTCCTAGTTTCAGTCCCCTATAGTTTGAGATCCTTTGTCTTCCTTTACAAAATGGATTTTTCTAGCCTTATCTAATTTATTAATGTGCAATCACACATGTATTAGGGACACATCTAAGCAATGTTCTCCATTGAAACAAAGGAAAAGTTATACAGCTGGAAACGTCCACAGGCGTTTGCCCTGTACCTTCAGCTCACTCTTCTGAGTCCTGTGAGCTGGAAGGGAGAAAAATAATGCTGTGCTGTGGAAGTATTTTCCTAAGCACAGTCCAGCATCTTTAACTGAAGATTGGTATCCTGATATTTTGATACAGGAAAGAATGTCATTGATTGCATTTGATTTCAGCTTTGCAAGCAGCTTTTGGTTTTGTTTTCTAAAAAAAAGATTAATATAATTCTCTTTGTGGTTGCAACAAAAAGTGGGATGCCATTGTGTTTAACGCTGTACATTCTTCTCCTTACTTGAACTCCAAACCTGAAGATAGCACTACATGTTTTATTCTGTCTTCATATATCACAGGTATTTAAACATCACCTTTATGGAGCTAAATACTGTAGATATTACACTTTTATTTCACAATTTAACTTTTATGTATAAAACAGATACAAAATGGAGGTGATCACTAATGTCTCGAGCCATTGTAATGACAGGGCAGCAATGAGGTCTGAGACTACTAGAGAGTTGTAGCAGGAGATGTGTTTTGGTTTGGATTTTTTTGAGGTGGGACATGGGATTGGAAGGTGAAATTAGTTGTCTTATGTTCAGAGGATGACAAGAAAGTCAGATATCTGTTTCTGCCAATTACAGAAATAGTCAATATTCCTATCCTGACAGCTTAGTAATTAGAACAAAACATGACATAGGATCAGAATAAAAGAATTAAATAGTGAGAAATTATGTGAGTCACTTCAATAAGTCCACACAAAATTGAAAAACTGCTAGTCTTGTGGCAAAACTAGATGTTTCCTATTTATTTGAAAGGCTCTGTGTACATTTTAGTGGATTCTCTTCCTAGCTACATCAAATTTAAACTGCAGGTCTTTGCTTCCAAAGCCCTTTGCAGCTTCTCTCTGCCCTACCTGACCTCTAAAAAACAAGAGTGAACACCTTCCTGTAATCAACCCATCCTGCCAGATTTTACTAGCCACTTCTTAAATTTCTGTTCTCTACCTTGTTTGCCTCTTCTATCAGAAAATCTCGACATATATATCTACAAGTCTGCTTGATTATCATTCCTTAAATCCTTTCTTAAGGGCATCTTCAGGTGTTCAGGCATTCAGTGTTTGTTTGCTTTTTCTTTTAGCATAATTCTTTTCAGGCATGCATGCTATAGCTTTTGGGTATGTTGTTGCTCATCTTTTTTTCACCTTTTGCTCTGTTGCATCTTTGTACACCGTTACGTTATTAGGACTCAGGCAGTTAGCTCTATAGGTCAGAACTTTCTGGGGGTTTTTCTTCTTTATGCTTATCCAGTGCCTAGCCCAGTGGGCTTCTAGTCCAAGATTGGTTCTTAAGTACTATAGTAATACCAATTATAATTTCAAATTGGATATGATTGCTGTTATATGACTTGTAGTAGAAGTTATAAATATTGACCTTGGTACCTTGTTTCACTTTGTCTCAAATAATATTCTCCTCGGCAAGGTGGGAAAGCATGGGCTGGGTGAAACGAGGACAAGCACGCAAAATATTTTCTAGCCCAGCTGTGTGTCATAGTTGGTCTAGAAAGGATATACTGAATGAGGCTTGTATGCTTTTTTCCATTATTTTCGTCAGCATTTTGAGCAGAGGAATTGGAGAATACTAATATTAAAAGACACCGAATTTATGGAGATTGTGGCAACCAGCAATTTGGAAAGTAGGATAAGATTTGGAAGGAAATATATTTTTGCCAGTTGAAGCAATGGCTGGGAATAAATAGACTGAATAGCAACAAGTGTAAAATACCACACTGAACTAGGAATAAACAAACACAGGGTGGTGGAATGACTCACAATTCAGTGTGCAGCTTGTATGACAAAGCAAGCACAAGGCAATATCGCCACACAGACACAAGTAAGGCTGTCACGGGAACATCTGTTCAGAGCTCTCTCTAAAAGTACGTATGCATTCACTGAAAACATGTTCTCTTATTACCTGTAAAACACCTTGACGACCCGGTTCTGTGGGAGAGACAGAGGGTGGCTGCTGTAGCAGTCGCAGCCGCTCCCAGCCGCTTCCTGAGGTGCGACCTTGGGCCTGCTGTCCTGTCCTGGGGTGGGAGGGGGTGGTGGAAAATACTCGTCCCAGTTCGGCTGGCGTGACCATAGCTGGCGCCTCCCAATAGCCTGTGGCTGTTACTGGGGCTCCCAACCTGCCCTGGAGGAAGGCAGGAAGGTGCTGGGGAGTCACAGGGCACCAGGGGGGTTTTACCCTGTTTCTGGCGGAAGGGAAGTTGCGCAACAAAATGTCGTGAGAGGAGGTGAGACGCCAGGATGGGAACAGGGAGCTGCATTTTGTGTAAGTATTGATGGAATCAGCATTAATCCTTAACAGAGAGGATTATGGATACCATTTGTTTATATATATTATAGATACCATTCAGTCACTGTAAATAAAACCAGGCTGCAAATACGTGGCCTGGTATTCCCTCCTATTTTTTTATCTGTGGCAATCAATTCCTCCTTGTAATGCCCTTCTAGCCTTGAAGGTGGTGTGAAAAATAGTCTGTAAAGCCATGTTGTGTCTCTGTTCCAATGTGCTGTGTGCCTTGCCATACATACTCCGTGAAAAGGAGATTTCTATGCCTTCTTGTACATACTCAGTTAAAAGGAGATGACAAAAGGCGCAGAAAGATTTTGCTGAACTTTCCTGGGACACTCCTGCAAAAGTAATGTGGAAATTATACTTTCTGCAGTGGCCTGGGAGTGATAGATGAGATGCAATGTTTCAGATAAAACACAGAATCCTAGAATCATAGAATGGTTTGGGCTGGAAGGGACCTTAAAGATCATCTAGTTCCAACTGCCCTGCCATGAGCAGGGACACCTTCCACTAGACCAGGTTGCTCAAAGCCCATCCAACCTGGCCTTAAACACCGCCAGGGAGGGGGCAGCCACAACATTTCTGGGAAATCTCTTCCGGTGTCTCACCACCCGCACAGTAAAGAATTTCTTCCTAATATCTAATCTAAATCTACCCTCTTGCAGTTTAAAACCGTTACCCCTCATCCTGTCACTATATGCCCTTGTAAAAAGTCCCTCTCCAGCTTTCATGTAAGCCCCCTTCAGGTACTGGAAGGCTGCTAGAAGGTCTTCTCGGAGCCTTCTCTTCTCCAGGCTGAACAGCCCCAACTCTCTCAGCCTGTCTTCATAGGAGAGGCACTCCAGTCCTCTGATCATCTTTGTAGCCCTCCTCTGGACTCGCTCCCGCAGGTCCATGTCCTTCTTATGTTGGGGGCCCCAGAGCTGGATGCAGTACTCCAGGTGGGGTCTCACGAGAGCGGAGTAGAGGGGGAAAATTACCTCCCTCGACCTCCTGGATATGCTGCTTTTGATGCAGCCCAGGATATGGTTGGCCTTCTGGGCTGCAAGCGCACATTTCCAGCTCATGTTGAGCTTCTCGTTGACCATCATCCCCAAGCCCTTCTCCTCAGGGCTGCTCTCAATCCATTCTCTGCCCAGCCTGTATTTATGCTTGGGATTGCCCTGACCCACATGCAGGACCTTGCACTTGGCCTTGTTGAACTTTATGCGGTTCGCATGGGCCCACTTCTCAAGCCTGTCAAGGTCCCTCTGGATGGGACCTTGATAAGTCTGATTCGACTTATCAGAGCAACCTGTCGGAGCTTCTCTCGAGCCCCACGTTGGGCGCCAATAAATCTGTCACGGTTTAAAGCTGGGCTGGCGATTAAACCTGCGGCAGATGCCCTCTGTTATCCCCCCCCCTCCCCCCAGAGGGAAAGGGAAAGGGAAAAGGGAGAGAGACTTCTGGGTTGGAAAATTAAAACAGTTTTAATAAACTATAATAATGAAAAAAAAGTATAATAATAATAATAGAAATAATCAAATATATACAAATATATATACAAAACCAAGATTGAGCTCCCCTGAAGTCAGCCACGTCACCACCAGCACTGCAGGGCAGGCTCCGGGAAGACCCAGCCTGGGCCTAGCGACGGTCGAGAGCTGGATTCAGGAACGCACGGATCGGGATCGGGGGCAGCAGGAAAACAGACGGAGTCCTCCCTGGACACCGGCCATAGCAGAAAGAGAGCGAGACCCTCGTGATCCCCCCACTTTATACCGAGAATGACGTGTATGGGATGGAATACCCTCGTTGGTCAATTTTGGGTCACCTGCCCTGTCTGCTCCCCACTGCAGCTGCGACCCCCCTTCGGCTCTTCACTCGTAAGCAATGAGGAATTCAGCAGTGACCTTGGTTTCTCTCAAGAATAAGTAGAGCAAGAGCCTTTCTGCACAACATCCCTACCGGTGCCTCAGTGATAACTACAAACTTCGAGCGTTATCAGTCCTGGAAGCAGACACTGTCTGCAAAAACATGCAGTTACTTAGTGGAGACTTAGCTGAAAGTAAAAATCACTGAAAGGAAAATCGGCCTGGTTTAGGCCAAACCAGGACACATCCCTTCCCTCCAGCATGTCAACCACACCACACAGCTTGGTGTCATCGGCAAACTTGCTGAGGACGCACTCAAACCCACTGCCCATGTTGCCAACAAAGATGTTAAACGGTGCCGGACGCAATACCAACCCCTGAGGAACACCACTTGTCACTGATGTCCACTTGGACATGACATAAATGTGTTAGGTTTCTCGTGAGGCATAATTAAGATTATTCTGTCCAGAGAGCCAGTTACGGTTGTAGCATGGTTAAAGCAGAATGTCTGCAATAAGCGAAGCCCTAGAGTGGTAGATGTGCATTTGAGGACTGGGCTTGGGTGTGTTTCCATGTTTGGGTGGAGGGATGCATTGCTGGCGGCTTTCCTGTGAAGTGGAAGAGTCTTTTCTGCTCAGCACACATCAGGGTGCCCTGAATGCGGAATTAGGTGGTGGTTTCCTGTTGGCCTTCCCTGGAGATTTCTTTGATGCTTGTGAGAAGTAAAGTGTGTATGTAGAGTGCTGTTTTAAAAAACTTTGGAAATTTGTTATTTGGGAACCAAATTCTTACATGCATGCTTCAGGGAATTGACCCTGAAGTGAGGAGACTGTGTGCTAAATAAGCCTTCTCAAAACCAACTCTTTTGGTTAGCTATTTGAAAGGGAAAGGGCAGATATATAGAACAGTGGCATGGAAAACTGTGAAAATAAAAGTTGATTGTGCAAAAACTTACCAACTTCCTGTATCAAAAGACAAAGTAAGTAAAAGCATGGTGTGCCAGTCTGTTTTAACTCCCTACAGGAGCACTCCGTTAAGAGAGGAACATTTTTTTTTTTTAAAGTTCTTTTTGCAAATTGGGAACTATAATATTTTTCAGCAGAGACTAGTTTCATTATTCTACAGCAGAAACTGAAGTCTTTGGTATTTACCGTCCAGCTGTTCTGAAAGGAACAGTCGAAAATAGGTATCAGTATCTGTTCGAAATTCTGATTGTCTTCTAGATTTTTTATTTTTCTTGTCAGTGGTGAAAGGTATGGTCTGGCCCTGGGGCTTCCAGTCTTTGAGTCAGACTTTCTGTTTATACATTAAGGACTAAATTTATAGTTTGTTATTTTTGAAAGTTCCTGGTTCTCTGGAACTATTTATCGAGATATCAGAAGGATTACTGTTATTTTCATTCTCTTGCTGCTGAACTGCAGTTGTTCAGTGGTTTCTACATTTTCAGAGACCTTCCAGATGTTTACATTACAAAAGAATAAAAATAAAATGGCAGGATGCTAGAGGGGAAGGAGAGGCTTTGCATCCCAAGGTGCTTCCAGCCCCGCTGTCCTCCACTTATCAGTGTCACAAGAATGGAGGCCTGAATGAAGGTGTAATGCTGGTTTCTAATAGAAAACAAAGAGACTAGAGAAGAGGCCATGGAGAAATTGTAGAAGTTGAACAGTTGCTTGCAGTAAAAATCAGATTCTTCCCAGGTGTAAAGGCTTATCTATGTTACAGTTTTGACTAAAAATTGTGAGTTTAGTTGTAAATCTGATGATATGTATTTTGTTATGAATGAATGAAATGTGTGGATAGAAGCCTCAGGAATATAGCATTTTACAACTATTTTACTGTATTGGTTTATAGTGACAAGTACAACTATTTTGTCTTTAGCACAGCCATCTGTCTGGCAAGCTAATTCCTCTGAGTTGTAAAAGTCTATCCCCATGGTATGTGTATCCTCCAGTAACCCAGGTGGTGGCAAACAGCCATTGTTTTTTCCCTGGGGACAACTCATACTGCGTCATCCAACAGGATTTCTATGAAAGCTCTGACAGGCACATCTCCGTCTACTTTAGGCCCATGAGGATGGGCGGCTGGGCACATCGTCCAGATTAGTAGTGACCAGTATTTTTGCTAAGAGACTTCTTTCTCAGCAGTTTTGCTGGGTTTCTTTAGCATAGAGTCTTGCAAAAGTTCAGTTACAGAATCACAGAATCAACTAGGTTAGAAGAGACCTCTGGGATCATTGAGTCCAACCTTTGACCTAACACCACTGTGTCAACTAGACCACGGCACTAAGTGCCACATCTAGTCTTCTCTTAAACACCTCCAGGGATGGTGACTCCACCACCTCCCTGGGTAGCCCATTCCAATGCCCAATAACCCTTTCTGTGAAGAAATTTTTGCTGATGACTAACCTGAACCTCCCCTGGTGCAGCTTGAGGCTATGTCCTCTAGTCCTGTCGCTCGTTGCCTGGGAGAAGAGGCCAACCCCCACCTCACTACAACCTCCTTTCAGGTAGTTGTAGAGAGTGATAAGGTCTCCCCTCAACCTCCTTTTCTCCAGGCTAAACAATCCAAGTTCCCCCAGCCGCTCCTCATAGGACATACCCTCTAGACCCTTCACCAGCTTTGTTGCCCTCCTCTGGACTTGCTCCAGCACCTCAATGTCTTTCTTGTAGTGAGGGGCCCAGAACACAGTACTTGAGGTGCGGCCTCACCAGTGCTGAGTACAGGGGGACAATTACTTCCCTAGTCCTGCTGGCCACACTATTCCTGATACACGCCAGGATGCTGTTGGCCTTCTTGGCCACCTGGGCACACTGCTGGCTCATGTTCAGCTGGCTGACCACCAGTAACCCCAGGTCCTTTTCCACCAGGCCACTTTCCAACCACTCTTCCCCCAGCCTGTAGCGCTATATGGGGTTGTTATAGCCAAAGTGTAGGACCCATCACATGGCCTTATTGAACTTCATGCCATTGGTCTTGGCCCATTTATATCTAACCTGTCCAGATCCCTCTGCAGAGCCTTCCTACCCTCAGGCAGATCAACACTCCCACCCAACTTAGTGTCATCCACGAATTTACTGAGGGTGCACTTGATACCCTCATCCAGATCATCAATAAAGATATTAAACAGAACTGGGCCTAGTACTGAGCCCTGGGGGACACCACTAGTGACCGGACGCCAACTGGATGCAGTACCATTCACCACCACTTTCTGGGCCCGGCCATCCAGTCAGTTCTTAACCCAGCGAAGAGTGCACCTGTCCAAGCCATGGGCTGCCAGCTTATGCAGGAGAATGCCGTGGGAGACGAGAGTTCTACTGCCATGCTATACTGTGAGATCCCAAGATGACTCCCAGGAGTGGAAGGAGGGGGTATGCTTTGGAGAGGACTCCATGGAGGTTTCTGTTTGGGATGAGGTGTTTCTATACAGAAGACGGTGTTCCGTGGCCACACTTTCTGGTTTGTTGTAGTGGGTTGACCTTGGCTGCCCACCAAAGCTGCTCTGTCACTCCCCTCTTCAGCGGGACAGAGGAGAGAAAATATAATGAAAAGCTCATGGGTAGAGATAGGGACAGAGAGATCACTCAGCAGTTATTGTCACGGGCAAAATAGACTTGACTTGGGAAAATTAATTAATTTATTGCCAATTAGAAGTCAGAGTAGGGTAATGAGAAATGAGAACAAATCTTAAAACACCTTCCCCCCATCCCTTCCTTCTTCCTGGGCTCAACTTCACTACTGATTTTCTCTATGTCCTCCCCCTGAGCAGCACAGGGGGATGAGGGAGTGGGGGTTGTGGTCAGTTCATCACACGTTGTATCTGCCTCTCCTTGCTCCTCATGCTCTTCCCCTGTTGTAGCGTGGGATCCCTCCCACAGGAGACAGTTCTCCCTGAACTTCTCCAATGTGAGTCCTTCCCATGGGCTGCAGTTCTTCAGCGTGGGTCCTTCCACAGGGTGCAGTCCTTCAGGAACAGACTACTCCAGCGTGGGTCCCCCGTGGGGTCATGAGTCCAGCCAGCAAACCTGCTCCAGTGTGGGCTCCTATCTCCACGGGTTCACAGGTCCTGCCAGGAGTCTGCTCCAGCACAACATCTCCACAGGGTCACAGTGTACTTCGGGCACATCCACCTGCTTTGGTGTGGAGTCCTCCACGGGCTGCAGGAGAATCTCTTCTCTGGCACCTGGAGCACCTCCCCCCTCTCCTTCTTCGCTGACCTTCGTGTCTGCAGTGCAGTTTCTCTCACATCTGCTCACTCCTCTCTCTTAACTGCTGATCCCCAGCAGTTTTTCCCCCTTCTTAAATGTGTTATCACAGAGGTGCTACCACCGCTGCTGATGGGCTCGGCCTTGGCCAGTGACGGGTCTGTCTTGCAGCTGGCTGGCATTGGCTCTGTTGGACATAAGGGAAGCTTCTTCATCTTCTCACAGAAGCCAACCCTATAGTCTTCCCTGCTACCAAAACCTTGCCTTGCAAACCCAATATATTTGTTTAGGTGTCTTTCTCCAGATGCAGAGAGGCTCAGCAAAGCAGGATAAATACAGTTTTAACTCATAAAGCAATTATGTATTGGCTAGCAGACAAGATGGATAGGATTTATTTGACTAAGTGAAAGGCACTGCCAACGAGGTTCCAAAAAGTCTGTCCTGGCCTGGCAGACACCAGTCAGGTGGGGAAAAGTCCACCTCTGCAGGTCCCAGAGGCAGCTCCTCAGTGTGGCTGAGTTCCTGTTTTCCCCAGCCCCCTTTGCACGGGTGACAGTGGCAGCTGGACCTGACCTGTCCTGACCAGGATGGTCAGTGCCAGCCTGCCTCCAGCATGTTTTTTCCTGTCAGATTTTGTACCTTTCTGTGCTGGTGTTTTCCCTTTTGATACCTTCAACTGTTAAATCCCCTCTGAGCAGTCCTAACATGGTCCATACTTTTTACCTCTTTTGTCTTTTGGCAGACATTTTCTTTGTTTTTTCTCAGTAGTTTAAGTCCATGTGGCATAGCTGTGCCGCACTGAGGCTGTCCTGTGGGGCCTTAGTGCCCAGGTACCTAAATTCCTGGTGAGGCTGGGGAGAGCTTTATGGCAGAGGCTGTGCAGAGAGGGGGTGTACAAGGGGCAACTTCTTCACTGCTCTTCAGCTTGGTGTTGAGTAATTTCCAGAATGTTTTATAACATGTTAGACATGATAGGATCCTTCTGAAACACAAATATTTAGGTATGTATGCCCAGAGACATTGCTGAACGTTGATAATAGAACATAAAATCTGCAATGCTATTCCTGACCAGAGTTGTTCTATCTCCCATTCCTATCTGTAAGTTTCTGAGTCTTAAGGTAGATTTGGAGAACAGGATGTAGGTAAATGATTTTTTCCCTTGTCTTTCCCAAGGAAAACATCTTCTAAATATGCTGCATGAAATGCTGAGGTCAGAGTTTGTTCCTGATTTTGATGAACGAATACTTACTGATGCCTCACAGCTTGATCTTGTCCCAGAGAGGCCATGAATCCCATTGTTTTGCTTTTTGCTTTGCTGTTTTAACTCAGAACTCTAGCTAGAGGTTGAAGGGTAGGAATTTCAGCAAAGTTTGTGTCTTTGTCCAAAGTTCTCTATTTATTATCTCTGTCTTTTTATTATTTATAGCTTGCTGTTACTCAGAATGTTGATACTTGGGTATTTTCCTGTTTGGGAAATGCTAGTGAAGTGAAGTGGAAGAAACTATGGGTTTTTTAATTCAATGAGAGTCAAAATCACTGTGAAACATACCCTGCCATCTTCTCTCTTATTGCAGAAGATACTGGAAAGGGGACTTAGTGTGGGTCTCTGTGATGGAAATAAGTCAGAAGGTGAGAGGAAAAAAGTGATTTCCAAAAACAATATTGTTGAGGGTTAATTTCAGGTAGCATTGCAACACAGAGTTGCAAAGAAGTTGCCAGCAAGCTTTCCCAAGTGTTGTTTTTTGTCTTATGGTACTCATCTTTCATATTGCAGAAATTCTGAGATGAATTAGTAGGCAAATGCTGCTTACAAGATTTATCCTCGCTCTGCCTTTGTAATATCTAGTTTTAGTGAGTGTTGTTTTCATGCTGGCTTAGATCACTTTCTCATTGCAATATTTGCATTAAAAATGTTTCTCTTTCATTTTTTTCTTTAATGACAGGTACCTTTGCTATAACATTTAAACTGTGACTAACACTTCTTGTTAACACTTAATCCTTTAAATGATACTTTGAAATTGTTTAAATCGGTATTTTAAATTGACAAGCCCTTAGAGCCACTCTGTAGGACTGTATCGTTAACCTATAATTGAATATAGCATGAAGTACTTTATTTTCATTACTTTGGAAAAAAAAAAGTAATGACCTTGCAATTGACTCCTCTATTTAACATTTTCATCTGAGCTTTAACACCATTAGAAGTAACTGCTTGCATTGACCACAGAAGGAGCCAAAGAAGCAATGTACTGCAGTTAAATCTAATTCAGTTTCAAGCTAACAAAGTTAATATTAATTGGTGATTTACCAAGTCAAAGGCCTCAGTTAAACAAAAGTTGAGACTGTGAAACTCCTTTTTCTTTTTGTAGATTGCCAACCCTGTGTTTTAAAATATACCGTGCTGAATTTTGATTTTTCACATCGGGTTGCCTAACACTTGAATAGCCAGTAGGTCTGTACTGCCTTAAATATTAATCTAAAGTGTTTAAAGTGGGTATTGAGTATGGAAAGTTCTTGTTAGTGAGAAAGCCTCATTTCATGCAGAAGTTAATTGGGAAATATTCTAAAAAAATACTTTTTTTCTTCCTTATTTGCCTGGAGTATATTTCTCTTCAAAGCTTGTCAGTACTAAATAATCATCAGGCCCCACAGTCTTTACTCATGTTGATAGGCAGCTCGAACAGCCGAGTGTGCCTCCCATTCATCTGTTCCCAGTATCATCAGACACA
Organism: Nyctibius grandis; assembly: GCF_013368605.1. Taxonomy (NCBI): domain Eukaryota; kingdom Metazoa; phylum Chordata; class Aves; order Nyctibiiformes; family Nyctibiidae; genus Nyctibius; species Nyctibius grandis. The sequence goes on from NC_090659.1 coordinate 30,513,818, forward strand.
AGGAAGGCAGAGCAGACCATCCAAACTGGCTGTCATTTCAAGAGTACTGGGACACATGAAAGCAGTAAGTAATAATGACTTAGCTGGAGGATTGAGCATTCTGTACCACATGAAAAATGTGCTCTGCTTAAAACCATGGAACTTGGCCGATAGGCTTAGGAATTGCTAAGGCACAGAACAAAAGCAAAATATGGTGCTTTTTGATTGCCTACTGTAGAAACCTGAGCTCTTCAGCAGAAACTCTTGATTCCAGTTTTTCACAGATTCTTAAACATGGAAGGAAGAAAGTTTTAGCAATGTTATACAGATGGCAAATGTCAGGTTTTTTTTTCCTTCTGAGCTGGTTTTGGCTGGAGTGGAGTTAATTTTCTTCGCAGTAGCTCATATGGGGCTATGTTTTGGATTTGTGCTGAAAACAGTGTTCATAACACAAGGATGTTTTTGTTTTTGCTGAGCAGTGCTTACACAGAGTCAAGGCCTTTTCTGCTGCTAACAGCACCCCACCAGCGAGTAGGCTGGGGGAGCACAAGAAGTTGGGAGCGGACACAGCCGGGACAGCTGACCCCAACTGACCAAAGGGATGCTCCATACTGTATGATGTCATGCTCAGCATGTAAACCTGGGGAAAGAAGAAGAAAGGGGAGGACGTTCAGAGTGGTAGGGTTTGTCTTCCCAAGTAACTATTATGCTTGATAAAGCCCTGCTTTCCTGGGGATGGCTGAACACCTGCCTGCCGCTGGGAAGTAGTAAATGAATTCCTTGTTTTGCTTTGCTTGCATGTGGGGCTTTGCTTTACCTATTAAACTGTTTTTATCTCAACCTATGAGTTTCATCACTTTTACGCTCTGATGCTCTCCCCCATCCCTCTGTGAGGGGAGTGAGTGAGCAGCTGTGTGGGGCTTAGCTGCCGGCTGGGGTTAAACCACGACACCTCCTACAAAGTAAAGCAGGAACTATTTGTCCTAATCTCAGTTTCCAGAAAACAAAATGGCTAAGCTGGTTCCTTTTAAAGCTTATGAGCTGAGAAAAAAACACAAACAAACAAATTGTGAAGATGAAGAGGCAAAGGGGCAGAGCTAATTTTTGAAATACCTTCAAGGTAGATTCAGCTTGGAAAACTTGTCTACAAATACATCATCCAGCTAGAACAGCAGCTGAACAACCTACAGATTGTCGTCTTTTTTTTTTTTTTTTTTTTTTCCTGTAATGCATGTGCTTTTAATCAAAACGGTCAGGAGATGGGGTAGGAGTAACTTCCAACATAATCTATCTGCATTGGCACATTTATTGATCATGAAAGACAAGATCAGTAACCACCGAGTCTTACAGTGAAAACTTCTGTAAACACTTGATTGCATTAGTGAAGTGAAGGATAACTTTCAGATCTTGACTGGAGAAGTCTAAGCCATGTTGTTTTCCTTTGAGCCGGCTAGTGGCACAGTTTGTTTCCCCAGACCTGATGTAGCTGTTCTCAGTCATCTCAAGAAACTTCAGAAAGGGCAAGCTGTCAGCTGGGCTCAAGCAAGCTCAGGAGGGTAAGAACAAGTATCAGTGTCTGCCTTCTGAAGTGGTTTGAAAGAGAAAATAAATGAGAATTCCTTTGTATCCTTTCAATAATTTGAAATAGGCTTGTGCCTGTCTTTTGTGCCGTGAGCTAGAGCAAATTTGGGTCATCAGTATTCCAGGTACAAAGCGAGGATGCTTCCATTTTGCACATCTTTAAAAACAGCATGTTGTCTTGCTCCCTGTTGTTCATATTTTTAACTGTTAATTAAATTCCCTGACATTGCAGATGTTTAGATTATTAATAGTATCGCTGATATTTGAAAATAATTATATTGCTAATATTTTTATGATATCACTAAATAGTTTTCACACTGGACTAAAATATGCTCCGTTTAAGAGGCAAGATAGTGTATTCAGGTCATGGTTGTTTATTGTAATTAAAACATGTCTTTTATAGTTAAATCTTTGTTTTGAATTTTCATATAATGTAAGAAACAAAGGATTTAAGAGTCAGGTGGGGTTTTTTTTGTTGTTGTTGTTCCACGTAGTTCCATGATGACCCATTCATAGCGATCCACAAATGTTAATAACAGCGTGAGGGCAGGCTCTGAAAGTTTGCTTAGCTCAGTGATGACATGCAAATACATCACCGTATAATTAAAGGGAGGATATATTGGGGAAATGATGGCCAGCTTGAACGTAAGAAGACAATCATACACTTGCGCAATGTTTAGGGATTTCTGTCTTATTCTGACAGAGGATGAAACTGTTAGTTTGAAAAGTCTTCTTAGAAATACTTGTAATGGTGCTTGCAATTGCATAGTTTCTTTGAAGGGAAGGGTTGTTTGTTTAATGTATTACTTCTGATAAATCTATTTTTTTATGAGTAGCTATCTTCTCCAGCACTGTCATTTCCTAATGAGCTGCTTCTGTGATGCCACAGCCTAATATTTAGGTTGTTCCATTTCAATAGCAAAGAAATCTGGTATTGTCATAAGCATTATGGATTAAGCAAATGGATGAGACTGACATAGCTGCTATGTGTACACAATTTTCTTTCCTGTCTCATCATGTCTTTGCTGATAAAAAATGTAGAAAAGCTGTTTGAAAGGACAATTGATTTGTGGTAATGCTGTTAGTAGTCCACTAATGGGGCACAGAATGCTTATAAAAAGATTTAAAGAAGAACTTGTGATTTAATACACTTATTCAAGCTTGTAAAATGGAATTTTGCAGTTCTGAATATATTCTAATGTTTGGAAAAGACTAAGTATTGGAATCAGTTAATACCAATGTTATATGTCTATTTCTGGGAGAGGTAATAGATAATTGTCATGTAATGACAGAGATGAGAGCACTTCATACCCATTTCACTTCTTAAAGGCTGACTCTTGTGATTCCCACAATACTGAAATAACGTTGTATCAGTCTGGCCAGCAAGATACCTTTAAAGCAAGACACTGCCAGCATGCTGAGACTACTTTTAAAGTTTTCAGCCTTGATCCCGTAAGCTGTTACATTGAGGCAAACATGTGGAGTACTCTCTGTTATTATGGTATTATGTGTATTATCTCTGAGTGTTTTATACAATACTTTATGAGGAACTGACCCAAGTGTAAATCTCTGTGCAGACTCTCAGCTCTAAAGAGACTAGAGGAATGAATTGTGGCAACAGCTGAAGACCTGTAGTCTCTGTGCTGGGAAACAAGACAGCAGTGCTTTATTGTGATACTATTTTTTTGTTCTTTTGCACACCACCCCACCTCTGCAACCAAATAAATGCTCTTAAGATTAAATTGAGAAAAGTTAGGCTGGATCTAGCAATGGAATAAAACATGCGTCTTGGGAGGAAAAACCTGACGTCTTATTATAAGGTTCTCATTTCTTTGACTATCTTTATGTGAATAGTCTTTAGCTTTGAATTAGTAAGTATTCAAATACAGATGATCTAATTGCAAGTACTACTGGAAAAGATCTTAAGGGAGCAATCATAATGAAGAAAAAAAAAGTTTCAGGAGCTGACCATAATGACTATAGAAAACTTAATGTAATGAATAGCATACATTTTCCATATATAAAACCACTAGCATTATACAAATGAAGATCATCTGGTGCAAGCCCATAAACTCTACAGAACAAGCTATAGAGTAACTTAAATAATTTAATGAGCCTTTTGTAAACAAGCTGCAGTGAGCAAGGCCCTAATGGCTCTGCAAATATGAGGTTTTCTTTGGATAAAAATCTACTGAACCTGGAAGTAGATTAATAAGTAAATTTACAGAAGTGTCTCTACTTTTAGTCTGAAACTTTAGATAATACTGTGTTTCACTTTATATTAAAAGTTATTATGTTTCTATAATAGGCTAAGATATTATATAAAAATAAATAATTATAAAAAGTACTTAATTAGGCTTATGCTATAAGGGAAAAAAAAACCAGTCATTTACTAATACCTCCAGAATTATATGAACTACCTTTGTGACAAAAAGAACTAATTAATATTAATATACCAGGTCTCTCTTTAGCCCATTTATATCAAAATGTTTTTGGTGTCTATACACTTATACTGAAAGTCCTGAGAAGGGCAAAAATCTTGATTCTGCAGACTCATAGGAATCTTCTCTAAATAATCATACTTTTTAATTTTAAACAGACAGTTTTAATAGAGAAATAGGATAGATGTTCCTATAACTTAATATCGTTGGTCCTGTACATTTTTGTTCAATCAAATTGTAGTTCACTACAGAGAGTATCAGCAGTTGTGGTGCTGAAAATCCATTTTCCTGCTCTTAGCTTAGGAAGGTCAAACAATCACAACACCAAAAAAAGGAAAGGCATCTTTCTGCATCTACTACATTTCAGTTCTGTGATATCACTTTATGACTTGTATTGGTGCGTAACAGAAAGTGAGAAATTTGTTTTCTTAGATTGAACATTTGTGCAAGCTGTGTTATGGGATTAAAACATGTTTTTATTTTCTACCTTTTGGTTTTGTCTGTTTTGTTCTTGGAGCTGTTATCATGTGTGTGTTTCTAAATTGCATCTGAGAAGCTTTATTAAGAGTTCTGTTAAAGCAGAGAAATGAAGTGCTTAAAAGTGGTGAAATTGAAGCATTAAAACTGTTTGTGTAATCTTAATTTTGGCCTCCCTATGTTTATGCACAATGGCACAGTCTTTAATTAGAGAATCACTTACTGGTTTTTTTTCCCCCTAGGAGTTATACTTCATTCAGTGCACAGGAGGGATAATACTTGATGATTGCTGCCTTCATTGTTTTGTTTCACTCACTGTTCTTTGTGTGGCCATAGGCTTTATTTACTGCACCCTAATCAAAGTATGCTCTGATGACAAAATTAATAATTTCCTTTGGGCTTTTCTGTGGTTCTTATCACTTTAGGTCTGAGTAGTTCACAAGAGTTATTAGTCATCATTTTTACAGTACCCAGTTTTCAATGTGGAGACAGTATTTAGGGTGAGCAGTTGAAATACTAAAAAACAAACATAAAAAGCATTTCCTGATTTTGGGGCCTGCGGTTGTGATGAGTTGTGCCTGATAGTTCAGAGGATTTTTTATTACGTAGCACTTTATCTGGCAGAGATCCTCTTTGATTCTAACAGAAGCGATGAGTTTTCAACACTTCTTCAGATTCACTACCCAAAAGATTAAGAGCACATAATCGTCACCCTTAGGGCGCTGGTTTAAAAGATATAATGTGCAGGAAAAGAAGAGATAGAAGCCAGTCCCTCAGGGCAGCACTATCTGTAGGATAGTTATATCATTTTACATTTGCCACATGGCACTCGTAACAGCAGTTCAGACAAGGGCACTATGGAAAACAGCATTACTATGTAACCTGGGTTTTGTGTCCAACTGGATGCCAAGAGTAGATCCATTCTGTTCACTGATTGAGGAAATGATGTAAGGTAAAATATAAATTCAGTTTAGGGTTGTATTTGTATCATGATGCATGACTGCCCTGGCAGTGTGCAGTAGTAAACATTCTGATTTGAATGCAGAGTGGGAAAAAATCAGACAAGAAAGAGGAGATAAAGTAGGACAAGCCTTACTAGAGTCTCCTTACTTGAAAGAGGGAAGAAGAAAGTGGCACTCTGTGTATGAGGGAAGGCAGACATGCAGCAGTTAAGCAGAAGAGAGTTATGTGAGATGGTGCAGGTATTAGGGTGGTCTCTGATATTGTCTGTACCCGTCAGACAGTTTGGTCCCATCTTCTAAAGACCTCATATGGACTAGGTCTACTGACTCCTTTCTGTTCTTTCTTAAACAGCAGGTAGCTCTTTCCTCTCTTTCCAGATTTCCTATCTCACCATATTCCTCAACCACATCTTTTCTCTCATCTTTTTCTACTTGAGCAGTTGAAAGACACAACTCCCTTCTCAGTTCAGCATGGGTGTTGGAAGATACATGGGAGGCAGGCTTTCTGCCTGCAGTTTCCTGCCTGGTTCTGGTCTGGCTCAGAGCTGCCAGGAGGGACTCAGAAATGCCAGGAAAAGCTTTGCTAAGCTCATGGAGTCTTGGGTCAATAAGCATTTATTTTCTTCATGTTGCTGGTAAGTAGGGTGATAATGAATTTTTGAGAAGTTGTTTGTCTTGACTGTGTGTTTTAAAAATGTGATAAGCCTTTAAAAATTATTATTTTGAACCTCTGTTTGGCAAATGTGGACAGATTTTCATGGATATGTGAAAAGCCACATTCCCTATACAAAAGTCTGTAACTCCCTTCTGCCTAAAGTCCCTGCTCCAGATCACTGAAATAGCAGAGTTGTTCACTAGCCATTTTTTAACATATGCCAGATATTTCCCAAGACCAGCAAAGCTGTTTGGCAGAATAATACCCCTTTCTTTTTTGCTTTGTTCAAACTTCCTTTACTCTAAAACAAACAAATAAACAAAACAAAACAAAACCACAAAACCCCACAACATTCCCCTCAAAGATAGGGGAAAAAAAATATTAGCTGTAGTTATAAGCAGTTAAAAAACAGTTAACAAAACATGAAATATCCCATAATCTTAGCAATACCCACTCCTCTCTATATTCCTGTAATATTACTGAAGTTTTTATCTGAGATTATCTTAACCATAAATGGAGTAAAAATACATGGAATACTGAAGTATGTACAAGATATGGAAGTGAAACAAGTCTATGGGATTTCCTACTATACAAGGTTTTTTTTAAATAACACTTTTATTTGTATTATTTAGTAACTTACTTTCCCCTTGAAAAAAAGATATCTCTTTTCAGTGCAGTAATGTCTGCATGAAGCTTCATAGCAGTGTTTCTTCGTGATATACTTCATTCTCCAAATAGAGGCACCATATATATCATGGCACCTAGCTTTGGTAAAGGCTGAAGAAGGAAAGGGAAAGTGTGTCTACATGCCAAATCTGAGGAGTGGAAAAAAGCCAAGTAGAAAGTTTACCATTCTGTTATTTCTACTTGGTCTACCAATATTCTTTGAATGTTGCATTGAACATAGGGCAATGCAAAATATTTTGAGTTTTGGTTTGCAGGGCGTTTCTTTTTGGTAGAGTGTTCCAAACAAAATTGTGCAGTACACTTTGGGGCTTCTTCTCCATTCCATTATACATTGCATTCACTTCAAGAGATTTAAGGTGATACATAGCCAGTATAACAGAATGGGAAAGCAGCGCTGCTTTTTTTTTTTTTTAAGTTCTGGTTCCGTTTAAGCTTAAGAATTAACGTAGGTTGTTTTTTTTAATTAATTTGTTCTGGTTTTAGTACCTGTTAAATGCATCTTGAATTTTTAAAATCTGTTTAAATGTATTTTTCAATGCTTTAGAATTTAAAAGATTAATTTTACATCAACCGAAGCACATTTGGGTTTAGACTTACCACGGATTCTGCAAATTCACATTTTTGCTTTGAATTGATCTCATTTGCAGGTGTTGACTGGCTTGGAATTAGAAGAAAAGGTAGAAACTTACAGCAGAAACCCTAAGAGATCAGCTGACGTGACCTGTAGGTTTCAGTTTTATGAAATGTTGGTGTTGAAAAATCTGAACTTTAGCTGAGCTAGCACTGCTTTTAACTGCAGCCCTGAGACTCAGCTTGATTCGAATCCTTATCCCATAGCTAGGGGATCCAGGCCCCAATTATGGAAAGTTTATCAGTGAAAGTGGTTGTATACTCCCTAGTTAGGAGGGGAAGAAAAAAAGGTGAAAACAGTTTAGACACCTGTAACAGCTAGGTTTTCTCTTGCAGATGGCCAAAACACAATCTAACTAATGATCTGAGAAAAACAGTTTTCCTTTTTTTTTTTTTGCCATATAGCTCACTGGCAAGCTTCCTGCAGTAGCTGCTTTGACAGATCTGAAACTGCCTCTGTCTTTATTGCATGGTCTAGCTGCTGCCAAATTCCCTGCCCTTTCTTGTTCCAGTGGACATCATAATGTTTTACTGAAATCTGAGGAAGTAAAATTCGCTGGAGTGGACATACCTGAAGTTAGGCATGACTTTTTCCTAACATTCACTATGCAGTGAGCAATATTCTTTCCAATTTGTTCCTTTTAAATAATTTGTATTTCTGCCTTCTGTCTATTTCTTATGGTCGGCAAGGAGTGATCTCTACATGTCCTTTGCATGGCATGCTTTGCCATATTTGAGCATTGAACTTCAAATAGGATGCAGGAACTTACGAAACTTTTGCTGTTGTTCCCTATTGAAGTGCAAGTTGTGTTGAGGATCATATGAAAAAGGAGCAGATTACTAACTGAAAACTAGAATTATTTTGCCTCTGTGCTATGGGCATAAGAGAAAGAAAGGCAGTATGGGGTCTTGGTCAGGTGCTGTTTGAAAGATGGGAATGTAGCTGCTTTTTGTATGGTGTGCAAAATGAACGTAGGGGAGAGTAAAGAGCTCAGCTAATTAGGTGGCAACCCGGCACTGCTTACTACCTGTAACCATCATTAAGATGGTTGCACATACAGTCATCTGGCTGGTTTGTCTCACTTAGCTAACCAGCAGCTTGTTTATGAGGCCAGAAAATGATAAGAGCAATGGAAAATTGGCAAAAATAAAGCAGGAAAATTGCATTTCTGTAGTACAGTGTTAAGAGTTCGGATAAAAGGACACCATATCCAGAAAAACTACACCACTTATTTTTATGGCATTGATATTTATGGAAATCTAAGAACAGGATGTTCTTCTAGATAGTTTAGATGAGTCCTGTTACTGCTTCAACACCTGAAATAATAAAGAACAGCTCTGCAAAAACTCCATAATTTTTTGCCAGAAACAAAGACCTTATCCTTTTTTTTTTTTTCTTTTTCTTTTACCCCTGGTCGCTCTTTGCTTATAGTAACAGCTCTCTACTGCTACAAACTGTGTCATTGTGGCCATATATCTTTACTGTACTTATGATGAATCCAAATATAATCTTAACAAAAAAAACCCAACTGTTTGTTACTGAATGAACAAAGGATGGACCAGGAGATGCAGTAAGAAAGGGAATGGAAGGGATTGGGATGCCAACTGAAATAATGTTGAGGTAGACTGGGACTGGGATTTGGGGAGGAAAAAAATGGAAATTGATTGCCTCAGATGAAGGAAGACCGGGATGATCGCTCAGAAGATTGAGGCACAAAGAAGATGAAGTCTCTCTTACTAGCTTAATGAAGAGACTGGGAAAGTGACTAGGGAAAAGGAGTTGAGAGAAGGTGTATTGCATGAGAAATTGATATGCAGAGAGGAAATTAACACTGTAACCCTGTGTCACAGAGCCTAGGGTGGCACCTGCTTAAGTTTGATGGGGAGTCTGTGAAAGTGGATTTAACAACGAGAGACTGGGATCTAGAGAATATACTGGAGAGCTGTTCCATGGTCAACAGAGCGAGTACCTAAAATTCAGATTCTTCGCTGTGCATCTTCTCCTAGAGGAGGCTCCTTTTCTGCCTCTTTCCTCCACTCTCCTCTTCCAGTGCTGAAGTCAGCTTTTGAGGATATGTTCTTTTGTTGTCAGTGGCCTGATTCAGAGCCTGTTCTAACACCAGTTGGAGCATGGATTGTTTCCCAGGTAACTGACTGTTCTCTCAAGTATTGGTTTTCTATACCAACGTTTAAAATTGCTGTTTGGTTCTTACAGGTTTTACTGTTTCTTCTTGTTACATTATTTTATTTATGTTTTTCAAGCATTTTGGCATCCATGGTTCAACAGCACTATGCTATGGAAAGTATTAGAGACACTAAAAGATTAATATTAAAAATAAGCAAATATTGGCCTTACAGGCAGTTGAATGGAAAATATTTCAAGATAAAGATTTTGTGTATGGGAAGTCAGTATTATTACAGTTTAGAAAATTATTCTGGAATTTTATTGTAACTCATGGTTGACAGATGCAAAATGATAAAAATTAAATCAAACTTGTTTCTATTACAAGAGTCTTTGAATTGCTTACCCTGAAGTTACCTTTTTAATTAAACTGTACTTCTTTCATATAAATGTTGGAATGTGAAAATTAAATGCAATTCCAATTGTTTCAGAACAATTGGAAGAACAATTATAGGAAATACATGAATTTTTTTCTATTTGACTTATTGTGTAAGGTCAGCTAATATCAACCGAGTTAATAATAAAGGTGGTGTGCATATTGTTTTTAAGGCATTTCTGTGAAAATAGTTAACAGTAAAAATGATGCTGAGATGCAATTTTATAGATTCGTTCAGACGATAGGGACCTTGAGAGTCTTTGTAGTCTACCCTCCTGCTTGAAGAAGGATCACCACTGAGTTCAGACCAGGTCGCTCAGGGCTTTGCCTGTTCAGGTCCTGAGAACTCTCAAGGGACAGAGATTCTGCACCTTCTCTGGGCATACTGATTGAGTTGATCCTCTTAGTGCAGTGCTTAATTGTCCTCGTAGGGGCATTTGTTTCCTCTTTCATTCAGTTGGAATTAGTGAGTTCCCTGCTCAGACAAGCCAGGCTCCTGATGCATCTGCTCATTTGCCAGAGCACAGGGATTGATTGTTCTTGTGCATGGAGAAGATTGTCCTTAAAGACCTGCAAACTTTCTTGCCCTGTTTTGCCCTTCAGAGCTGTGTCCCTACAGGATACCTGAATTAGCTGAAGTCTGCACTTCTTAAATTAGAAGTTTGTACTCTGCTACTTGGCTTCCTCACATCTGTTGAGATCTTGAACTCTACTACTTCATGGTCATTACAGCCAAGGCTACCATTGATGATTACATCACCAACCATTTCTTACTTGTCTGTTAGTATATCCAGGGAAGCATGGTTATCCCGTTGAACATCTGTGTTTAGAAGTTGTCCCTGACACCCTCCAGAAACCTCCTGGATTACTTCTATCCATCCATATTGTCCTTGTAGCAGATGTCAGGGTCTCCCATAATAAGTAAGGTCACCTGGAGATATTCTCAAGTTCCTTAAATGAGGTTTCATCTATTTCACACTCACTAGGTGGACTGTAATAAACTCCCAACATGAGTTGTCAGACTGCTATAGAAGAGCTCCATATATTTGAGCAACTCCTTCATGTACAAGACAACCCACCTCCCTTCTTCTCTGCCTGTTTTTTCTGTAGAGTCTGTACCTGTCCATCATAGCACTGCAGTCCTGCAAACTGATTTGCGATGTCTCAGTTATGCCAATGATGCTGCAACTCTGTGTCTGTTTGTGAAGCTCTGGGTCCTCTTGATTCCTAGCCTACATGCAATTCTGTACAGGCACTTTGAAACAGTTTTGTCCTTTGTAAGAGGTCTTTCTCTCCCTTCACCCTGCTCACATGCTTACCAGACATGATTTCCGTGTCCCTCTGAGCTGCAAGCTATTATCGTCCCTTGATATACCTTGTTTAAGGCCCTTTCAAACAAATTCAGATGAAATGAAAGTTGTCAGCAATGGCAATCATATTTTGTTGCATGCTTAGCCTATATCTTGCTGGTGGTAAAGTATGAGTAAGTGGGCCAATACACAAAAGAGCTGAATTTCTCATTGTGGGAATTCCAGATGTCCATTATATTCTACTGGAAACAAAAAAGGCTACTCTAAGGAAATGTGAAAATGGATTTAGAACACAATTTTTTAAGGTTAAAGCTTTTGAGGGTTTGATCACTCTTGAATATATCTTTGATTATATGTGAATGAAAATGTCATAAATAGTACAATAAAAATTAAGTTATCCAATTGCTGTTAAAACCTGAGTTTCATTCACAGCATCATGATGGTTTGAGATGCTGTAGTTTGAACTCAATTTTCATTTTACTCTTTTAAATTTGCTTAATGAAAAACTGACTCAATTTTTCAAATTTTGTATTTTTCCTTTGAAAAAGTAGCAGTAGTAATTAATGAATGACATAGAGTTTTCAGTATCATTTCTATTACATGTAGGTCAAAAAACTTTGTAACATGGTTTGCCCAGATGGAACAGTGAGAAAGTAGAATTCAGTGGTTTTTGCAGAAACAATGTCATTTCCTACCAATCATAATGTTTTGTTCTCTGGAAGTTTGTCTTTATGCATGTTAAGCTTAAGTCAAGATGTACTTGCAAATACTAATACTTGATTGATATATCTGTGCCTTCTGTTATTATTTTAGCTTTTATGTTTCACATTTTCATAGTGCAAACTGTCATCAACAAACAGAGCTAAGACTGTCACAGTTATTACATCATTCCAGGAATTAGAATTCTGAGAAAAATATAATAATTGACAATACTCACAGTAATTCTGAACTGTGAGAACTTGTAAAGTAGCAGGGAATCTAAGGTTATAATAGATTTTAGAGGGTGTACAGTAATCCTGAGATTGCAGACTTGCTTTCTTGTGCAAAACCACTCTGCAACCTTGGCATGTATTGGAAATTTTCTGCATACAACCCATTTATTTAATCTATTTGCAGGGATCATTATCTAGTCTTAAGCTTGAATGTTATCCTGTTGATTTATTATGTTAGTTCTCCTCTTATACAAAAATGAAATAGAAATAATTCAAGGGTGTGTCCCTGCTTCTTTTAGCAATGGGCTTGTTTTCTAATCTGTATTAGACTATTCTTAAATTGTGGGATTTGTAAATTTAGCTTTTCTGGAAGTTATAATATTTAACAGTGCAGTAAGCCTTTCAGATGCACAGAGGTTTTTTGTGCATGGAAATTAAAAATTAATGCGAAAGTAAAAGATTTAGACTGATGCAGCTTTAACAGTTTTAATAGATTTTTGTAACTGCTTAATTTTCAGGCATTTAAAATAATATATTTTAAATAGTATTTCATATTAAAAATATATGGATTAGTTATAAAAAGTACAATAATTTCATGGTAACAAGTGTTCATAAATTACATATATAAATAAGTCATCTGTAAATTGAAAACAGGTGTAAGTTCCAGTGAAGAAGGGATGGTCAGCTTGTGTAGCTGGAGGTGGTAAATGTGTTTTCTCTGCCAGAGCTGTGACATGTAACAGAGTCTGCAGCTAGTACATAATCTGAATATCAAGTTTAGAAAGACATAAGTTAGACTGATGTCACTGGGTGACCTGGTAGCCACCTGGAAACCAGATCATACCTGAACCAACATAGTCATAGGATTCTGAAAAACATCTACCACATTCTGCTTGTGAACTCTTGTCAGAGCTCCCTTGTTTTATTTTTCTTATGGTAATAAGTCTGTCTAGTAGCTCTAGGTCATGTGAGTATTTTGATGTGCTGATCAAATTGCTAGGAAGGTTGACCACAATAACATTTAAGCGATGTATCTCCAAATGTAGTATCTGAGATCTGATAAATCCTCTGGCATCACACATGTGAAAAAAATTTAAAACTGAGACACTGCTATTGATATTTTTCTCAAGAGCAACAGAGAGTAGATATGTATTCAGGGATGATGCCCCCTCAAAACTTTTGGTAGAATACCATGTGAAATGTAAACGCTCAAAGGGGCACCAGCACCACCTTCAGAAAAGACATAAAATAGCTATACACAACACAAAGCCTCATATACTGTAGTGAGAGTGACTGTGAGATTACATGTGTTGCTGCTTTGACCTAGAATGTGTCCGGAGACTGTGACAACACCATTTAACAACATGATTTAATACATGTCTCAAAATGTAATAATAACAATAAATGTGACAGATGTTTTTCCCACTAATTCTCATGTTACTATAGGAGATAGAGTAGATGCATATTTCACTTTTAAGCACTGAAACATAACCACCGCAAAGAAAGCAAGCAGAAACTATTTGTGCATCAAAGTAATATTCACCAGTTTTAAAGGCATAAGAGGACAATAAACAATATTTTATAAGTGTTTCATAGGTGTAACAGAAGTTTCTTGCTCTTCTCCTACATACAGGGCATGTATCAGAGACATGTTGCCATTGAAAAATCCTCTGACAGCAGCAACAGATGAGAGCGAACAGTAAAATTGTTCCTTCTATGTGCATCATTAAAGGAATGATTTGTTAGAGGTTTGAAATAACTAAGACTTCTGGATTGCCCTATATGTCCTATAAGCGAGACAGAATTAAGTGTTTCTGATCATAGTTTGTGGGGGTTTTTATTCCAAAGGGCTGTGCCGGTTCTACCAGATTTGATTCCCATTGAAAAATTTGTGGTTTTTGAATGAAACTGAGCAAATGGTAAACTAATAGGAATCTTAATGAAAAGAATGTGTATTTTTTAAGAGAAAAGGAGATGATAATGATTTAGGCCTAACTTGAAATTATTCAATATATGTTTATGCAGAAGGGAGGACTTCATAATTTGGGATAACTAGTTTATAATTTGAGGTATCCCATAATTGACAGAAAGAAATGTTATTTGTAAGAGAGATTTTGGATTTTTGTTCATGAGTTAAGGGCAAGGAGAAGTAAGTAGTTAAATGGAAAAGCAAAATAATGTGTAGAAACTGACGTAGCATACCAACATATAGAAAGTCAGTCCATCTGTTCAACAAGAGTTTATGAAAGATAAAATCTAAGATTCCTAAAGGAAAAGAGGGAAAAATGCCTCAGCTTCCCCAAATTCTTGAATTAGATCCAAAATAGGAAATCTGAAAGTGCATCCATGAATTGTTTAGACTACTATGAAGAAGCAAAACACAAAAGTGTATAGTAATCAATACATTAACTTTAAGGGAACACTTGCCACTGAATTAATCTGTTAGAAATTAAGAAGTTTTGCCAGAGCCTGTCATAGTAAGAGGAGAAATTGAGGTGGGTTAAATAATTTAAATTCAATCCACCTGTAATACCTGAGATTATGTCACCAAGATTTATCAGGATACAAAGAGAACAAAGCAGTGTGGTAATCACTGTGTGATGAGAGCTAAAACAATAAAAAGGATACTCTCACCATATATTATGATCTGATGACCTGGAGTAGGAAGCATTATCTTTGTAACACTGTGTTTATATTATACTTAATAGTCTTGTCTGTCTAAAGGACATCAATCATAATCATTAAAAATGTTGACTAGCATTTTTGTGAGCAGGAGATAACATGTTGGAAAACAAACAATTCATATCCCTACTAAGACGTTTATATGAATATGTTTATATGAATATATATAATATATATTTTTTATATATATATTATGGACTAAAACCAAAATATATATATTTTGAGGGTAATAATAGCTAAATACAAGTCTTCTAAGGAATCAGTTCAGTTCAAAATGGGTTAAGAATAATTCATAGATACAGTTCATTTGGACTTCTATGGAACACAAGCTGTTTTATGGGTTTTCACACAGATAAGATCCTTAAATAAATTAAATAATTATTGGGTGATAAAGAAAGTACTGTCAAAACCACTGCTGCTGCGTTTTTGATGTTAACTCTGGTAGTATTTGGAAAAAGCAGGAAGTTATATGATTCTGGAGCCAAATATACTTTTGTGTGCTGAACAAGCTGCACATTAAGAAAAACACTATAGAAAAGCTATGACAAAACCAACTCATCTTAAATATTTCAGTTTTCAATGAATTTTTACAATGCAAGTGGAGTTGGTGGTATGTTGGCAGGATTTCTGCAAACCATGCCTGAAGAGAATAACAATGAAATGAGTCAATATTATGACTCTACAGCACACAAGATATCCTGAACCTTCAGTCTTTATGTACTGACAATTAATAATTTTCTCTACAGGTAAAACGTACCTCCCATTGTAACCAATATAGACCTTTTCATGTTGACTAATGCAGTTGCATTCCAAAATTTAATGACTTAATGATAAAATTTTTCCAATTTAATAATATTAATAATTTATCCAATAGATTAGACATTATTGCAGGCTGGAAAATATTTTTTACAGAGTTTGGATATATTTTTATTATGTAAGTTTGCTGCAGGATGTATAATTTTGAAACATTCTTTTTCTAATCCACACCAAGTTTTTAATCAATTTTTTCTTGTATTTTTTTGTATCTACAGTACATTCAGTAAACCAATTTAAAGTAGCATTGGCTGGATGTTTGAGCTTTCAGTAGTTTTCTCTGTTTTCATGATGTCAAAATGATTTCCATTTCACAGGACTTTACTTCCTCTCTCCATGTGTGAAAATTTTAAATCAGCCATTTTGACAGAAATGTTCTGACTGTAAGTAAAAATAAAAACACGCCCAGGGCAAGGACACATGACCCAAAGATCTTTATTTAGCTTGGCTAGCTGATTTTTTGTCAGTCATACATTGCTGAAAAGACCTTAATAGAATGTGATAAACAAAGCTAAGAAATCCGTATTGTATGGAGAATACTATTGAAAATTAATTTCTCCTATCAATCTCTTTAATCACACAGTATATGATCTTCTTTCCTATTTCCAGAAATTGCTACAAATTGATGTTATATTCTGGTTGAAAGCTTAATAAGGATATTACTTTCTCTCATAATTTAGTTCTGAAATCTTTTTTTCCCTGTGTACTATTTTCCAAGCCTAGAATCAGAATAATTTAGATTGGAAGGTCCTCTGGAGGTCAGCCTGTCCAACCTCCTGCGCACAGAAAGGCCAGCCTCAAAGTTGGATATAACTTCAAAGTTCAGTCACACTGCTCAGGGTCATATCCAGATAAGTTTTGAATATACAAAGAATTTTTAATAGAATTTTCTTCTTTACTTTCCAAGGATGATTCTTGCTTTAGTGCATACTTTTTATTGTTTATTATATTTTTTCTGAAAACTCTTTGTGGGTTTTTTGATAATAATTTCTCAGGACAACCAAGCCTGCATGGAGATAATTTTTTTTTTATTTATTGTTCATAGTGAAATCTCCTTAGAAGAAGGTTAGATTACATTTCCTTTGGTGACTACAAGTGAAACAAAAAATGCAGAAGTAATGAGCTCCAATTACTGCAATTATGGTCAATTATTATATAAAAGCTAGAAATGAGAATTATCTCTTTGATTCAAAATGTTGGACAGTATAATTTTTCAGGCATCTGAAATAACGGCAAAATGCCATAACTTGTAGTTAATAATTTCATAGCAAATACAATTACTTATTTATATTTTGTTTCATTCCATTAACATCTAGTAGAATATTAAGACCTAACAAAAATGATGAATCTGCTGAATGTCAGCTGTGTTTTAAAGCAGCAGACACGCTAATTTAATATCAAAATCAGTAATTAAAAAAGTTTAGTTTGGCCTTCCTATTTTTCTAAACCATATCAATTGAGCAGCAGGTAGTTTCTTGACAAATATTGTTCTCAATTTAGCTCAATTATTACCATAAGTTTTTGTTTTACTTATTTATTTAGTGGAGAAGGTACAGAAAAGATGTCAACATCTTTACTTTGTTTCCCCATAAGTATCACTGGCCTCTTAAAATACGATCTATTTTTGTCTAATTATCTTTTGAAATTTGTATTTCTAATTACAGTGATACATGTTATCTCCTACACTTAGTTTTATCAGTTAAAAAAACTCAGAAAAACATTTCTTGCTCGTCAGGAAGGGCAAAGGATTTAAAATTGCATATTCATGTCTTTGTTTTGTCATGACTGGGTTGCCATAATACTTGGGTTTCTGAGACTCTAGTATATTTTGCTGCTAAGATGTCTTTTATTCAAAATACAGATGGCTCATGGCCTTCCACTTTCACTGAGGTGTCTGAACACGTATTGCCGTTAAAAACCAAAACTATATGCTCCATACACCAGAACAGGCTGGTAAGCATCTTTGCAGAATAGGATATGGGAGCCCTCATGGGCAAGAAGTGGAACATGAGCTAGCTGTGTGCCCTTGCAGCAATGAAACTTAGCCACCTGCAGGGCTTTGTTAGTACACTGTAGCAGGCAAGTTAAGAGATCCTTCCTTTCTCTTCAGCACCCATGAGACCTCATCTAGAGTATTATTTCCAGTTTGGGCTCCCTAGTACAGAAGGACATGGACATACTGAAGCAAATCCAGTGAAGGACTACCAACGTGATTTAGAAACTGAATCATATGATACAAGGAGAGACTGAGAAATGTGGGCTAGTTCATCCTTCAGAAAAGACAAAGAGCTTATTGCTGTCTACAACTACCTAATTTGAGTGTGAAGAGATGATAGAGCCAGAGTCTTCTCAAAGGTGTGTAGTGACAACACACATCAACAAGGACAAGTTGGAACACAGGAAATTCTACTTAGACATAAGGAAAAAAATTATTCTAAATGAAGGTGGTCAAATACTGAAACAGGTGCCCAGAAGGGCTATAGAATCTTCATCTTTGGAGACACTGAAAACTTGACTGGACACAGCCCTGAGAAATCTGGTCATACCATGAAACTGGCCCAACTGTGGACAGGGTTTGGTCCAGAGGACACCTGACGGGCCATTCCAACATAAATTACTTCATGATTGTATGAAATTTCCCTTGAAGATTTTCAGAACTTCCTAGTGTTTCCATCTCAAGTACTTGCTAACCCAGACCTGGTTTCTATGTATCTTGTAATCTACAAGAGACTTGACTTTCTGTCTGGCTTTCTCTTTTAAGTTCTTAGCTTCCGTTGTGTCCTGAAACAAGTGATTCAGCATCTTAAATACACATTGTGTGAGGAACCCCATTATGTTTCATTTTAAACCTGTTGCTTCAAGGCTTCTTTTGATGCCTGGCGTTCCTGGATTAGGAGAAGCAGTAAGCATTAATAATTATTTTCCTTCTTCATATTGCACAATTTTCTAGGCCTTGTTCATACCTTGCTGACAGTTTTCTCTCTAGAGTCCTACCATGTCAGTTTGTTCCTGTACCTTTGATCATCCTTGCTGTCTTTTGTTAGACTTTTTCTAGTTCTAATATATCCCCTTGGACACAAAGGGCATGAGAAGTCCACATGACATTTAATAAGCAGGTCACACGATGGAGCTAAAAAGTAACATAACGTTATTTGGATTGTTCTGTCTTCTTTATTCTAAAACCTTATCTGCCTTCGTGATCACTAGTCAGGATTGGGCTGATACAGTATTTTGTATTATAACTCCTGGATCTTCTTCCTGGGCAGTAGTGGTCAGGTCAAAGATAAACATTTTTACATGTGAGAGTTGGACTGTTTTTCATATGCATCAGACTGAAGAACAAAATTGTGTAAGGATATGAATGAAAGCCAAGATCTGAGTTACACAAAGATGGCTGGAGCAATTTGAAAACCGTGTTGATGAAAACTGACTAAAGCCAAGTAAAGCTGCATCTGTTTATCTAGGGAAAGATTAATATTAAGCAGTTGCAATATTTTTTGGTTTCCCCATGTTTCTGAGAGTAAATTCTCAGGTTAAAAACTTTATTTTGCTTTCTTGCTTACTGATTTTAAATACAACTTGAACTTAGGCATGTTGAAGTAATTTCTGTGCACTCTCAGAGTTCTTTTTACCACTTTCTATTTATCAGTTGTGAGTTCTACTCTGAGATTTACATTTGTGGATACAGAAGCACTGTTCTTGTTTTTTTGTCACCTGTAATTGAAAAATATTTTGAATAAATTATGATATTGGAAATAATGCAGTGTTACTGAATATAAGTTTTAGAGCAATAAAATCAATCATATTTTTGAGTGCCAAATAAAAAATACAAAGATTCATAGTTCTGATCACATGCATGAAATACATTCAAACAGAAATAAAGCCATGTTACATTTTAAAAGCTTTTGTGATCTTTCAAAAATAAAAAGAAGCTTGGATCTAAAAGCATTAAGACACAATTTTTAACACAAAAATAAAAAGTTCACTGTTTTCTGAGCCAGTCATATATAAATATAACATACTTCACATCACATCCTTCTGAACCAATTGAGCGACACAACATACAAGTAGGAAAATATATTTTGGTTTTGTAAGGATTGTGACATTGAAAGCTCCCACAGAACAGCTATTATTCTTTTAAGCAAATTGAAACTAGAAACTTTAACCTAAAAGATGATTCTATCAGTCAAAATTAATTGCTAGGTTATAGAGATGCATTTCAGACTGCTTCAAAATTCACTAAGGGGAAAAATTATGAGCTTGTAAGTCTTGCTAGTGTTGAAAGCTTTTTTAAGCTCGTATATTCTGGGGAAAAATTCTTCTATATATGTCATGGTAAAGTCTAAATTCAACATCCATGATGCTCCCATAAGAAAAAGAATTACATTCTATATATTCTGTGCTTGTTCTTAAGGTTTTATTCTCAAATGCTTTTATTAATTTGTGAGATATAAAATGGGAAAAGAAATTTTAAGATTTGAAATCTAAACAAATTTTCTAAGTTTTTCTTCTAAAGACAGACTGAAGTGTAAAACTGTCCCCTTTTTTAAACCTATGTTAAAATATTTTCTGAAAAAGGGATATTTTCGTATATTTTGTGGCCCTCTACTTGCTTCTCTTTCAAATCTAAAATACAGAAGGGAAATCCCTGCCCTTATAGGACAGGTATATGAGAATTTTACTGTGCATAAGTATTGAGAATAATGAAGACTAACAAAGAGTGCCTTTGAATCAAAGATAAATGAGAAAAATAATTTTATTTCTTTTCTCAAGCTTTGATCCTTACCTTTGTGCTTTTATTCTCTGAGATTTGCTAAGGAACAGGGTTCTTTTTGTGTGAAAACTTTCTCTTGCTTAACTAGAAGGAAATGTTCACACAAAGCATAAATATTATTTACTACATGAATGTTATGTGTCTTTTTTACTTCTGCACTCCAAAGTATTTCATGTAGTTTTCCTGGTAAAATTCAGAAGACACTACAAATCACAGTTCAGATGCCTTTAGTTCCAGTTGAAAAAGACCATTAGATATAGGAAAACAGTGGTGTATTTTCATAATGTTGAAAGAAGTAATTTAGAGGGTTACAATGATTTATTGTTAAATTTAAGAATAATTTTACTGGGAACCCTTGTTAGTTGCTAGGAAATGCAAAGCAGCTGGGAAGAGAGATGTCTGCATTTGAAACAAGTGATGAGAGTAAAGCATAAGCAATTGACCTACACTTGGAGACAGAAAACATTTCAAACAGCAAAATAAAAGCAGGTACAAGTGTACAAGGTTACTTGATAATTTTCACGTGACTCGAAGTCTGGTCAGAAATAACATTCAATTAGTGTTTTATAAAAGGAATCTTCAGTTATGTTAGTAATAAGCAATGCCTTGAAGTGTAACAAAAGAACAGATTTTATTGTGCTGAATGCTGATACATCAGAGTATAAACAGGTAGGTCACCTTGACATTTATATTATTTCTTTTTTTCCTAAAGGAAAGTTTGGATTTTATACCAAATGACTATAACTGTATAGACATGTGTAATTTAGAATGAGTCGGGGAGGGCATGATTACCAGGGACTACAGAGCATCTGAAGCATCAGAGAATGTAAGTATCAAAAAAAAAATAACTGCTTTTAGCAAATATTAACTCAGGAACAGCTGTTTGTACATCTTAACTTTGATCCATTCATTACCTTTAGGGTGAAATAATTTTGTCACGGTTTAAATCTGGGCTGGCTATTAACCAGGTGGCAGATGCTCTCTGTTAACCCTCTCCCCCCCCCTAAGGGAAAGGGAAAGGGAAAAGGGAGAGAGACTTATGGGTTGTAAAGTTAAAACAGTTTTAATAAACTATAATAATGAAAAAAGAATATAATAACAATAATAATAGAAATAATCAAATCTATACAGAATCACAGAATCACAGAATGTTAGGGATTGGAAGGGACCTCGAAAGATCATCTAGTCCAATCCCCCTGCCGGGGCAGGATTGCCTAGACCATATCACACAGGAACGCGTCCAGGCGGGTTTTGAATGTCTCCAGAGAAGGAGACTCCACAACCTCTCTGGGCAGCCTGTTCCAGTGTTCAGTCACCCTTACAGTAAAGAAGTTTTTCCTCAAATTTAAGTGGAACCTCCTGTGTTCCAGCTTGCACCCATTGCCCCTTGTCCTGTCAAGGGATGCCACTGAGAAGAGCCTGGCTCCATCCTCATGACACTTGCCCTTTACATATTTATAAACATTAATGAGGTCACCCCTCAGTCTCCTCTTCTCTAAGCTAAAGAGACCCAGCTCCCTCAGCCTCTCCTCATAAGGGAGATGTTCCACTCCCTTAATCATCTTCGTGGCTCTGCGCTGGACTCTCTCTAGCAGTTCCCTGTCCTTCTTGAACTGAGGGGCCCAGAACTGGACACAATATTCCAGATGTGGCCTCACCAGGGCAGAGTAGAGGGGGAGGAGAACCTCTCTCGACCTGCTGACCACACCCCTTCTAATACACCCCAGGATGCCATTGGCCTTCTTGGCCACAAGGGCACACTGCTGGCTCATGGTCATCCTGTTGTCCACTAGGACCCCCAGGTCCCTTTCCCCTACGCTGCTCTCCAACAGCTCTGTCCCCAACTTGTACTGGTACATGGGGTTGTTCTTGCCCAGATGCAGGACTCTACACTTGCCCTTGTTATATTTCATTAAATTTCTCCCCGCCCAACTCTCCAGCCTGTCCAGGTCTCTCTGAATGGCTGCGCAGCCTTCCAGCATCTCAGCCACTCCTCCCAGTTTTGTGTCATCAGCGAACTTGCTGACAGCGCACTCTAATCCCTCATCCAAGTCATTAATGAATATATTGAATAGAACTGGTCCCAGAACCGACCCTTGCGGAACTCCGCTAGACACAGACCTCCAACTGGACTCTGTTCCGCTGACCACTACTCTCTGGCTTCTTTCCTTCAGCCAGTTCACAATCCACCTCACTACCCGATCATCCAGACCACACTTCCCCAGTTTAGCTGCGAGGATGCTGTGGGAGACCGTGTCAAATGCTTTACTGAAATCGAGATAGACCACATCCACAGCTTTACCATCATCTATCCACCGGGTAACATCCTCATAAAAGGCTATCAAGTTGGTTGAGCAAGACTTCCCGTTGGTGAAGCCATGTTGACTGCCCCTAATGATCCCCCTATCCTTGATGTGCCTAGAGACAGCACCAAGAACAAGTTGCTCCATCACCTTTCCGGGGATGGAGGTGAGGCTGACCGGTCTATAGTTACCCGGGTCCTCCTTCCTGCCCTTTTTGAAGACTGGAGTGACATTCGCTTTCCTCCAGTCCTCAGGCACCTCTCCTGTTGCCCATGACTTAGCAAAGATGATGGAGAGTGGCCTAGCAATGACTTCCGCCAGCTCCCTCAGCACCCGCGGATGCATCCCATCAGGGCCCATGGATTTATGGACATCCAGGTTGCTTAATTGGTCCCTGACCCAGCCCTCATCAACCAAGACAGATTCCTCCTCTATCCTGACTTCTTCTGAGGCCGCAGGGGTCCAGGGCTCCTCAGGACAGCTTCCAACAGTATAGACAGAGGCAAAGAAGGCATTCAGTAACTCCGCCTTCTTTTTATCCTCTGTCTCCAGGACCCCCACCTCATTCATCAGTGGGCCTACATTGCCTCTAGTGTTGGCTTTACCTGCAATGTATTTGAAGAAGCCCTTCCTGTTGTCCTTGACCTCTCTTGCAAGGTTTAATTCCAAGGAGGCCTTAGCTTTCCTAGTTGCCTCCCTACATCCTCTGACAACAGACTTATATTCCTCCCAAGTGGCCAGCCCCTCCTTCCACGATCTGTACACCTTCTTCTTCCACTTGAGTTTGCCCAGCAGTTCCCTGTTCAACCATGCAGGTCTCCTGGTACCCTTCCTTGACTTCCTACCTGCTGGGATGCTCTGATCTTGAGCTCGGAAGAAGCAGTCCTTGAACGCTAACCAACTATCTTGGGCCCCCTTACCTTCTAGTACCCTGTCCCATGGGATTTCCCCTAGCAATTGCCTGAAAAGGCCAAAGTTGGCCCTCCTGAAGTCCAGGGTTGTGATTCTGCTAGCTATTCTGTTCCTGCCACATGAGATCCTGAACTCTACCATCTCATGGTCGCTACAACCAAGGCTGCCCTCAACCTTCACCTCTTCCACCAGACCCTCCTTGTTAGTGAGGATCAGATCCAGCAGCGCTCCTCTCCTAGTTGGCTCATCCACCATTTGCATCAGAAAGTTATCATCAATGCACTGGAGGAACAAATATATACAAATATATACAAAACCAAGACTGAGAGCTTGGAAATCCTCCTCAGGCAAAGTTGCTCCCCCAGCATGGGCAGAGGGGAAAATGCAGTAGCTCTCCCCAGCACGGGCAGAGGGGAAAATGCAGTAGCTCTCCCCAGCACGGGCAGAGGGGAAAATGCCGTAGCTCCCCTGCCATCACACCTGCAGGCTTTTAACTGGAGAATTGGCAAAGCTGGTACCAATCAGTGGGAGACAGGAGGGCCCCTCCCTCCTGGGCCCCACCTCCAGGAGGCAGTGGGTTAGTGATAAATAGGAAAGTGAGAATGACATGTATGGGATGGAATACCTCGTTGGTCAATCTTGGGTCACCTGCCCTGTCTGCTCCCCCCTGCAGCTGCGACCCCCCTTCAGCTCTTCACTCGTAAGCAGGGGGGAATTTAGCAGTGACCTTGGTTTCTCTAAGACTAATTGGCCTGGTTTGGGCCAAACCAGGACATTCCACCCCTTATTCCATACCATTCACGTCATACTCAGATCACCACTACCTTTCCATTTTCAAATATATATATACATATCACTAGTTTATGATTCTTCTCTATACAAAAAGTTCATTAAGTTCATTTGGTTCAGGATTGTGGGTTTCCATCTGGCTAGCAGTCTCTCAGCAGCCTCTCAGGCTAGCAGTCTCTCTTCTGTCATGGTTCGTGCCCACAGGTTGCAGGTTAAAGATGTCAGACTCGAGGAGGTTACTGGACGCCACTTGATGAAGCTAGCTCCGGTCTCATCACCACTGTCTTAACCTGAAAGACACTTATGCAGCAACAACATACAGTTCAGAATTAAGTAGTCTCACCCAGAATCAGATCACCTTCAGGGACACATCGGACTCCACCATCTTGCAACATCACTCACCAAGTACATCCAGGTCCCTGAGCAAAAGCAATCCCACGAATGGGTTTACCTTTGCCCGTTGCAGGAAGAACCCAGACAGTTTTTCCTAATAGATTCCTTTCATGCACCACCGGGACTTTATCTCCTTCTACTGTATGTAGAAGGTCTGACTGAGCAGGGCCAGCTCGATTGATAGATCCCCTGGTGTTAACTAACCAGGTAGCTTGTGCCAGATGCTTATCCCAGTTTTTAAAGGTTCCACCCCCCATTGCTTTCAGGGTAGTTTTTAACAGCCCATTATACCGTTCAATTTTCCCAGAGGCTGGTGCATGATAGGGGATGTGATATACCCATTCGATGCCATGCTCTTTGGCCCAGTTGTCTATGAGACTGTTTTTGAAATGAGTCCCATTGTCCGACTCAATTCTCTCTGGCGTGCCGTGTCGCCACAAGATTTGCTTTTCAAGGCCCAGAATAGTGTTCCGGGCAGTGGCATGGGGCACAGAGTATGTTTCCAACCATCCGGTGGTCGCCTCCACCATGGTAAGCACATAGCGTTTACCCTGGCGGGTTTGAGGGAGTGTGATATAGTCAATTTGCCAGGCCTCCCCATATTTATATTTCAACCACCTCCCCCCATACCACAAAAGTTTTAACCGTTTGGCTTGCTTAATTGCGGCACATGTTTCACAATCATGGATAACCTGTGCAATAGAGTCCATGGTTAAGTCCACCCCTCGGTCACGAGCCCATCTGTATGTTGCATCTCTCCCTTGATGACCTGAAGTGTCATGAGCCCACCAAGCTAAAAATAGTTCACCTTTATGTTCCCAGTCCAAATCTATTTGGAACACTTTAGCAGCTTGATCCGCTTGTTGGTTGTTTCGATGTTCCTCAGTTGCCCGACTTTTAGGTACGTGAGCATCTACATGACGCACCTTCACGACTAGTTTCTCTAGCCGAGCAGCAATATCTTGCCACAATCCAGCAGCCCAAATAGGTTTCCCTTTGCGCTGCCAGTTGCTTTGCTTCCACTGCTTTAACCACCCCCACAAGGCATTTGCTACCATCCATGAGTCAGTATAAAGATACAGCCTTGGCCACTTTTCTCGTTCAGCAATGTCTAAAGCCAGCTGGATGGCTTTTACCTCTGCAAATTGACTTGATTCACCTTGTCCTTCTGTGGCTTCTGTGACTCGTCGTATGGGACTCCATACAGCAGCTTTCCACTTCCGATGCTTTCCTACAAGACGGCAGGATCCATCGGTGAACAGGGCATACTGCTTCTCATCCTCTGGTAGTTCATTATATGGTGGGGCTTCTTCAGCACGTGTCACCTCCTTTTCTGGTGGCATTCCGAAGTCTTTGCCTTCTGGCCAGTCCATGATCACTTCTAAGATTCCTGGGCGATTAGGGTTTCCTATTCGAGCCCTCTGTGTAATTAATGCAATCCATTTACTCCATGTAGCATCAGCTGCATGATGGGTAGTAGGAACCTTACCCTTGAACATCCAGCCTAGTACTGGTAATCGAGGTGCCAGGAGAAGTTGTGCTTCAGTACCAATTACCTCTGAAGCAGCTCTAACTCCTTCATATGCTGCCAGTATCTCTTTTTCAGTTGGAGTGTAATTGGCCTCGGAGCCCTTGTATCCTCTACTCCAAAATCCTAGGGGTCGACCTCGAGTCTCCCCTGGTACTTTCTGCCAGAGGCTCCAGGTAGGACCATTGTCCCCAGCTGCAGTGTAGAGCACATTTTTAACATCTTGTCCCGTACGGACTGGTCCAAGGGCTACTGCATGCACAATCTCTTGTTTAATCTGTTCAAAAGCCTGTCGTTGTTCAGGGCCCCACTGAAAATCATTCTTCTTTCTGGTCACTTGATAAAGAGGGCGTACAATCTGGCTGTAATCTGGAATATGCATTCTCCAGAAACCCACAACGCCTAAGAAGGCTTGTGTTTCCTTTTTGTTAGTTGGTGCGGACATAGCTGTTATTTTGTTGATCACCTCTATCGGGATCTGGCGACGCCCATCTTGCCATTTAATCCCTAAAAACTGGATCTCCTGGGCAGGTCCCTTGACCTTGCCTCTTTTTATGGCAAAACCAGCTTTCAGAAGAATTTGGATTGTTTTCTCCCCTTTGTCAAAAACTTCTGCTGCTGTATCACCCCACACAATGATGTCATCAATGTATTGCAAATGTTCTGGAGCTCCACCCTTTTCTAGTGCAGTCTGGATCAGTCTGTGGCAAATAGTAGGACTGTGTTTCCACCCCTGGGGCAGTCGATTCCAGGTATACTGGATACCTCTCCAGGTAAAAGCAAACTGTGGCCTGCACTTTGGTGCCAAGGGAATAGAGAAAAATGCATTAGCAATGTCTATGGTGGCGTACCACTTGGCTGCCTTTGACTCCAGTTCGTATTGAAGTTCTAGCATGTCTGGCACAGCAGCACTCAGCGGTGGCGTAACTTCATTTAGGCCACGATAGTCCACAGTTAATCTCCATTCTCCATCAGACTTTCGCACTGGCCATATAGGACTATTAAAGGGTGAGCGAGTCTTGCCAATCACTCCTTGATTTTCTAATTGTCTAATCAGTTTATGAATGGGGATCAGGGAGTCTCGATTGGTACGATATTGTCGTCGGTGCACCGTGGTAGTAGCAATTGGCACCTGTTGTTCTTCAACCTTCAGCAACCCCACAACAGAAGGATCTTCTGAAAGGCCAGGCAAGGTAGACAGCTGTTTAATGTCCTCAGTCTCTACAGCTGCTATACCAAAGGCCCATCTGTACCCTTTTGGGTCCTTAAAATACCCTCTCTTGAGGTAGTCTATGCCAAGGATGCACGGAGCATCTGGGCCAGTCACAATGGGGTGCTTTTTCCATTCATTTTTAGTTAGGCTCACTTCAGCCTCCAATACAGATAACACTTGAGATCCTCCTGTTACTCCTGAAATACTGACAGATTCTGCCCCTTTATGATCCGATGGCATTAGGGTGCACTGTGCACCAGTGTCTACCAAGGCTCGATACCTTTGTGGTTTTGATGTGCCAGGCCATCGAATCCACACAGTCCAATAAATCCGGTTGTCCCTCTCCTCCACCTGGCTGGAGGCAGGGCCCCCCTAATTAAGAAATGGATTCGTGCTGCTCACAGGGACTGGACCTTCATTTCTCCTATTCACACTTGGGAAAAAGGGATTTGAGGCCCATCTACCCTGTCTGGGGTCCTGCTCACTGGTAGCTGGAGCAGCCATCCTTCTAGAAAAATTCTCTCTGGTATTTCTTTTAGCTTGCAACTCACGTACTCGTGCCTGTAGGGTACTAGTAGGTTGTCCATGCCATCTGCTCATGTCCTCCCCATAATCACGCAGGACAAACCACAGGATACCTCGTGATGTGTTCCGTTTCCTTTGAGCTGGTCCTGTAGGAGAGCGTTTTCTCTTAACAGCTGCAACGCAGGCCTGTGTAGGTAGAGAGTCAAGTTTATTCTCGATCCTGGACAGTTTGTCTGACAGTTGTTTAAGTGAGTCCTTGTTCTCCTTAGTCAGTTTTTCCACAGCCGAGATGCGTGCCTGCAGTGGGGAAGAAATACTATCTTCATACTGTCGCATACAGTTAGCCATTTCACCCGCACTAGATCGTGCCATAGCATCTTCTCCCCAGACTAATATTGGCAATGTATGGGTATATGTCGGTGGAGCATTCTTCACAACCTTCCGGAACATGGATCGGTTGCATTCTACTTCATCAGGATCTACAGGATCTACAATGTCCCGTGGGTGTCTATAAATGATCTCTTGCACAGCTAGTTCTCTAAGGTAGTTAATACCTTTTTCTATAGTGGTCCATTTGCTCAGGTGGCTCATAACATCATCTTTATAGGGATATCTGCTCTTTACAGCTGACAAGAGTCGCCTCCAGAGACTGACAGTGTTTGACTTTCTTGCGAGTGCCTTATCAATACCACCATCTCTGGACAGGGATCCCAACTGTCTGGCTTCTCTGCCATCCAATTGCATGCTGTCTGCCCCATTATCCCAGCATCGGAGCAACCAGGTAATAATAGGTTCACCGTCATAACAGCTGAAGTCTTTCCTTATATTTCTCAGGTCCTTCAGGGATAAGGAGTGGTAGGTTATCTCTACGTCCGAGTCCTCCTCTTGTGATAGTTCTGCTTTAGAAGGACCTTTCTTCTGTGATGGGTCTGCTTTAAAAGGATGATCGAGGAAACCCCCATCTGTGTTGGGCCCTAACTCTGCCTGAGAAGGGCCCTCACCTGGGTCATATGATGGCTCTGCCTTAGAAGGCTCTGAGTCATCATCCTTCACTTCACGAGCTGATTTCTTTTGGTATTTCTTCCTGGTTACAGGAGCAATTGGTACAGGATTCGATAGATGCTGGAGTCTGAGTAGATGCAGTGGCTGTCGTGGGAGTGCTGAGAGTCTGAGTAGCTGCAGTGGCCATCTTGGGGGGTGTAGCAGCTGTGGTACAGGCTGCCGAGGCTTCAGTGGGTTTAGTGGCTGTAGCGGCAGTACACACTGTAGGATCTGAGGTGGCTGCATAACACCTACAACTGTCCCTGCACCGATATTTAATCTTATCCCACATCAGAAACACATTCAGGACAACCAAAAATAAAAACATGCCACCTAGACAGCACCATCCTAATTTCGCAAAATCTAGTGGAATCAGCTTGGCAGAAAAGGAGAAGGTACTATTTCCCGAAGTAAAGCTGGAAGTGTAATCATTAACAGAATCAGCTAAAGGACGCCTGGAGCGTGCAGATGAAGTTGCTGCTACTGATTCGCGATTAAAGCTGCCCATCATTGTGTCATAGAGATAAGAGATCGGAATATTAACTGCCCAGTTCATCACAGCATAAATCAGTATCAAACCCCATACCAAAACAATACATTTCGACCAGCGCCCACTGCTAAACTGCATGTAAACATTCATAAGAAGCAAGCAATAACACAGTGCCCACGGCAGGTAAGGCATCATTGCAATACTCAACTGTGAAAGAAACTCCATAAAAAGATGAGATAACACAGCATTCAAAAATGACATCACCATCTTCACTATCTGTTTTAACTTTCCAACCCCTCATAAATCTCAAAGGAAGAAATCTGATATTCTCTCAGCTGAGCCCTCTGGGTCTCCTCCCACCAGAGCCAGGATTCAACTTATCAGAGCAACCTGTTGGAGCTTCTCTCGAGCCCCACGTTGGGCACCAATTAATCTGTCACGGTTTAAAGCTGGGCCAGCTATTAACCAGGTGGCAGATGCTCTCTGTTAACCCTCTCCCCCCCCCTAAGGGAAAGGGAAAGGGAAAAGGGAGAGAGACTTATGGGTTGGAAAGTTAAAACAGTTTTAATAAACTATAATAATGAAAAAGAGTATAATAACAATAATAATAGAAATAATCAAATATATACAAATATATACAAAACCAAGACTGAGAGCTTGGAAATCCTCCTCAGGCAAAGTTGCTCCCCCAGCACGGGCAGAGGGGAAAATACAGTAGCTCTCCCCAGCACGGGCAGAGGGGAAAATGCAGTAGCTCCCCCTGCCATCACACCTGCAGGCTTTTAACTGGAGAATTGGCAAAGCTGGTACCAATCAGTGGGAGACAGGAGGGCCCCTCCCTCCTGGGCCCCACCTCCAGGAGGCAGTGGGTTAGTGATAAATAGGAAAGTGAGAATGACGTGTGTGGGATGGAATACCTCGTTGGTCAATCTTGGGTCACCTGCCCTGTCTGCTCCCCCCCTGCAGCTGCGACCCCCCCTTCGGCTCTTCACTCGTAAGCAGTGAGGAATTTAGCAGGTGACCTTGGTTTCTCTAAGACTAATTGGCCTGGTTTGGGCCAAACCAGGACAAATTTCCATTGCATTCCGCTAAAACACATTGTCTAGTATGTGTGCAATGATGTATCTTACAAATATTTTTTATAAGAAATGTGGTGTCTGAGGTAAGACTGCTCACTAAACAGGCAGACTAGATCTTTCTCCACTGATTTTGTTTTCAAATTAATTTGAGATACAAGCAAAGTAGAGCAATTTGAAATTCACTCTTTCCCCGTCAGCAATAAAGAAAACAACAGACACTAAAATTAACTTGATGATGGGACTGGATCTCGAGCTTAGATAGTTGCGATCTAGATGGGAACTGTGTTTCTGTCAGTCTGATCTCAGATAGTTTTCTTATTATCCACAGTTACTTTTGGGGACCTTTAAAGGGTATTTTTCAACAGGAATATCTAAAATGTTACGTAATATGGAGTTCAAAGGAACACACTGCCAATTAGCCCTGAGTCCTAGCAAGCTAGACTTTGTTATCCAACATCATTCCACATCACTGTTATTGGCATGTGTTGCGTGCAATTAATTGGCAAGTTTCCAACTAGTTTGGTTTTGTGTGTGGCATGGAAACATTGCATTTCAGTCAAAAGACGTTCAGCTTCAATAAAGCTGCTGTAAGAAGAAAAAGTTGAATGTGTAAGAATGATGAAAGAACACTATTTACTTTGAGAGATTTTTGTCAGAGTATGTGTAATGACTTCTGTGATTCATATTATTATTTAAATGTAAATGACTTATATGAAATCCCTATGATTTTTGTAATTTAATTATCAAAGCCATGTTTTTTGTTTTTGTGTGCCTCTGAACAATGAATTGAAACTCTGTGTCTAAAAGGATGTGGAATAGCATAGTTTTCAGTGTCAGGATATGAGCTGTTTGTGGCCATTGGCATAAACCAGGGATAGCTCAATCCCTAACCTTTTATCTCATCTCAGTTTTCTATTTGTAGGATGAATATTTCTTTCTATGTGCTTTTTCAGGAGTAGTTGCTAGAGTCTTTTTAAGCAGAATGCAGACTGCTGAATGCTAGAGATACAGGAAATAAACATTTCATAGGAAGTTACCATAAGGTGATCTATGATTATGCTGACAAATATGGGGATAAATAGCACCAGAATTATTTTTAAAGGGTTTTAAATACAATTTACCTAAGTAGGATTAACAGTGTAAGCTTAAAATATATGAAGTTTTACTGGTCGATGTGAAGAACCAGACAGATGATATATGTGTATTAGCTTCAAAAAGAAGTCAGATACATAGAGTGTTATCTGTATAATATTTATTGTTTAACTGAGTAAGTGTGCAGATCATTTTTTTTTCCATTTCATACATTTATTTAATCTGGTTCTTTCAAGGTATGATCATTAGTAACCCTGCCTGTTTTAACAAATTGCAAAATTGCATTTCCTTTGCAGAAATTATCACAACACAGAAAAAAAAGTACTGCACAGAAAAAAAGAAGCTGTCTTAGAGCACTGAATTTTAAAGAGGATCTCTAGTTTACCATAGTTTATTAGAATAAAATATTATTTTCTGTGAATTGTTGCAGAAAGACTCAATAAAAAGAAGATCTCTGTTTTAATTTTTTCTTCATTAAGGGAAAATTGGAGTGAGATTTACTTCTTACATGAACTTTAGATAGGTCCTTCTAGAAGGAGTAGTATTAAGTGATGATAGCAAGCACGACATTGTGATCTGGAGAAAAGACAGCTTTCTTCTCTGTCTGCTCCTATAAATTCTTATTATTTATCTTATGAATTAGCTATTATTTCCACAAAGTAGGAGATAATTGAAACGAATCTGAATGGAAAATTGCACAGGAACTGTCAGAACAAACTGCGTGTATTCTACCTACCACTTTTATCACCTTTCACTATGCTAAACATGGAAATTGTAGCTGGCAGTATTTTACAGGGAAATTGTAGCTGGCAGTATTTTACAGTCTCAAAATAGCAGTTTACAGAAGCGATGGAATCTTCTTTAACCTATGGGCAGGCGTTACAGAGGCAATGGGTTTTCTGCTTCTCTGTACAGACAGTACACAGCAGATATACTCTGCTTCACCGCAGAGGGGTGTCATTATTACAAACAAAATATCAAAGGAGAACTTTTAGGGGTTTTCTACATTTATCAGTAACAGCTTGAAATGGTCATTCTGACTAATAGGACTTTCATACAGTTTTTGCTGCTACTGTTATGAAAAGCCAGAGGTAACAGCCTTTAAAATAGATTTTCAGGCAGACAACTTTTATTTTTCATTCTTCTTGGCATGTTGTCATAAAGATGAAACTATGACACCATCGCCGTTTCCATACCAATGCTGGGTATTGCAACAGAAGTCACTGTGCTAGAGGAGCAAAACAGATAGCCACAGAGGAGAAGACGCTGTAACACATTATTACTATAATACTAGAAAGATGTAGCAAGTACAGTAAACTTTCAGTGGTTTGATAACTTCTGTTAGCGTTTAGTAAACTGGCTTGCCAAATCAGCTGTCAGGATCCAGTGCTGGCTAGGAGCTGTCTCCTTGGTGGGATTGCAATAGTCAGTCATCTCTTTATTTTCTAGCAGATATTTATATAGGTTGGCTGCCTGTGTCTTTAGAAAGATTTTTATGGTCTGGGGGTGTTTATGAATTATTACTTCTTTTCTTCTTGGGACCTTCACTTTTCACAGCAATTGGGTGTAACCTTGGTGCTTTGGGGGAGACAAGGAGGGGCTGTATATAAACCATAGGTGTAGATGTTAATTTGGATACACGTGATAGAGTACTATAAAGTTTGCAATAACACTGCATCTGCCAGTGTTGGGTGGCATGCTGAAATACTTCTCTGAAGCAATGGAATAATCTGCTTCCTTCTTAGCACTGCTCTCATTACAACATCATACAAATGCTTTATGTATATTCTCATATATTTATAGCAATTGCTGTTTTATTTGTTTTGTTACTTTTATGCTTAATGTGTATATAAGCAGCATGGATCTTTTGAGTACTGGTTGGGCTCAGAGTAGTAACCACAGGAGCTCACATCAGAGGTCATAAACCAAGTGCTATCACCTTATGGTTTTGGCATCCAGATGTACTCTGAATTAGTGCTGTGGTATTCATCACCGTTCCATGTGGAAAAAAAGCTGGGGCAGGAAACCCCCAGGTGTACACAGACCCACATTTTGAAAGTCTGTTTCACTTACTGCAGTGATAGGGTAAAATATAATAATTTAACATGTGATTGCTGAGTGACAGTTGTAAAATATGACTTTTTTATTTAAATACTCATTTAGCTGGAGTCTTGGAAATGTTTCCATTTGCTCTGAGGTCATTATGTCAGTGAGGTTCAACACAGGAGCAGAGAGCTGCTCATATGAAACAAGTTGCCAGGCTACAGCCTTAGTTATTGCTTGAGTATTTGTAGCATTTAATTTGTAGTACTGGTACTGAGGCAACTAGCTTATAACAAATTTCTGTTTACACTTCTAGATGGGAGAAGCTGATAAGTTTCATTTGTTCTTCGTCTCTTAGCACTATTCCCGGACTGTCTTTAGATTTTGTACAGAGATCTCTTTAAATGCTAAGTTAACTGGCATCTATAAGAATTTTTCACTATATATAAGCTGAACCTTTGCTGTTCTGGCTTCTTTTGTGAGACTAAAGCAAACCTCGCTTTGCATTCTTTTTTGACCATGCAGGAAGAATCCACACATTTTATTTGTATGAGATTCCTGAAAAAGCATTAAGGTGTTTTCTTTGTGTGAATATATTTTAGCTAGTTATACATTTACTGTCTCTCTCTTACAGTTCCAAACTTGAGTCATAAGAATGTTTTTATATCAACCTTGTGCAGACTGGCCTGTTACAAATTCACTAATGTTACATTTTGGGTGAACAATCTCCAGGCATATAACAGCAATGATTTTGATCAACTGTTGCTTACTGCAGTTTATGATTACTTGCAAAGAGTCACTCTCAATGGAACTAGGTACTTCATCTGCTCATTCTTCCTCAGTTGTTCCCTGAGTTGCAGTAACACCACAGCTGACAGCAAAATTAGTATCTTTCCTTGTCAACAGAGATGCCTCTTTCCTTATACTTTCTCTTCCAGAGTTCACACAACCTGCTTTCCATTTTATGTTGGTTTTTATTTGTGCAGTTTACTTTGTCATCACCCCAGAGCTCTCAAGTTCCTCTTTTCTGTCACAAGGAGAACAGTTATTACATTGCCCTTTAAGCATGAATTCTTTCTATTTATTGTCAGACAATATTGTACTGTTGGATTCTGGAAACTATACTGGTAATTAGCTCCACAATTTCCCTTTACTGATATCCACATTAGGTCAAATGGAGAGTAATATAATAAATATGATGACCTAGGAAATAATATTCTTTTTTTTTTTTCTTAATTAATTACTTTCTATTGGAATTGCTAACAGATGTCTAGTAATAATAGAGAATGTTGCCATGCTTTAATGGCAGTCCTAATACAACATCACAAGGGTTTTCCACTTCTTCTTCAGTATTTGCTAAAGTAAGTTTTCCCTTCCAGGAAGTTTGGTATTTATTTAGAAATAAGTGCAAGGCCTTTGCAGTCTTCCTGCCTTCCTACCTGACATGACTTTTGTGTACAGCATTCAAAAATCATGTAATTTGATGGAATAAACTAGCCTTTAATACTTTCTTTTGATTTTATGAAAAAGGATGAGAAAGTAAATTTGCAATTGTTCAGGCA
Source organism: Nyctibius grandis (assembly GCF_013368605.1). Lineage (NCBI taxonomy): Eukaryota > Metazoa > Chordata > Aves > Nyctibiiformes > Nyctibiidae > Nyctibius > Nyctibius grandis. The sequence goes on from NC_090659.1 coordinate 30,549,269, forward strand.
TATAACTGAGCAAATTTAGTACAAGTTCTGAAAACTAGTATAAGATACAACAATGCAGTCATTGGATAAAGGTTGCAATTATGAATAAATCAGTAAGATTTTTTCAAATTATCTGTCTTATTAATAAAACAGATAATTATAATGTATTTGAGAGGTTGCTCTTAGGAAAAAAAAAAGTGGCAATTTTCTTTTGAGAATGTTCAAGGAGGAGTCAGCTTGCTTTCAGTTTAAAGCCTCTAGCAGTGTTTTAGTCAGTCAAGCTTAAAGACCTTTCTGGTGAAGCAGACAGTTAATCCACAGGATGCAACTGCTCCTACAGTGTAAGTGTCCATTATTCCTTAGATATATCGTAGAGGAGACAGCCCAAAGTGTGGATGTCCTCTAGAAGTATTACTATAAAAGGGCTTGAGTCACTCCACTTTAGTTTTACCTTTAATGATATTTACTCATATATGTTATCAGTCTTTCCTTTGTCCTTGTGCACACAACAGTGGAGACGTTTTTCAATAACTGAATGTCATAACACTTCAGACATGCACAGCAGAAAAGTTTAAATAAAACAATGTTTTAATCTCAAAGAGTCTAGAAACTAGCTCAATGACTCCATGATTAAGTCAATGTTGTTTACAGTTACAAAACTGAAAGGTGTCTCACCCACAAGCACATGCACATCCCTACGAACATACTTATGACAAATCAGGTAGGATGTTTCTTCCATAAACCAATAGTGCCAATTAAAAGGCAACATATCACATGATATACACACAAAAATATTTAAATAACAGGGTTATTGGTATCTGGAACCAGGGAAACCCACCAAGATGAATCAACAAAAGCAGCTCTCACCAGGATGGCGTGCAAACTGAAGGGGGTTAATGGCTTCAAGGGGTGTAGGGCTTTGGGTTGCAGGTGAGAGAGAGGAGAATTTTGGGATTGTGCTGGGTGTTTTAAGGGGATTGTGAGAATGTGTGAGAATTATTATGAGATGTTTTAGGAAAGGAGCAAAAGCAGGGAAAAGAAAGGGTGAAGGTGGATCAGGGTAGCAGCATGCAAAAAAAAAAAAAAAAGAGAAAAAAAGGGGAAGGGGCTGGTTGAGTGTAAACAAGTTGCTGGTCAGCACGCTTACCTATCTGAGCCCTATTCTTGATCACAGCAGTGTATCTTTTGTGGGGGTGTCTTCTCTATTCTAAATGTGTATATGTGAAGGATAGTGAAATTCAAGCCTGACTACCTGGAGAGTAAGATACCAGCCACTAGAATGTGATCACAAACCTCAGGGATTCATAGGTTCAGGGGCCGGCAACTGGATAAACTGGTCAAAGACCAGCTACCAGGAAGACCCATATTGTGTATATATTTATTCTACTAGTGGCCTTCAATCTCAATCACACAGAGAGGAAGAACAGGATTGTACCATCTGTGCTTCATGTTTACATGAGTGTTGGTTGCGTGTGTGTGCTGAAAAGGCTCTGCTCTGTGTCTGTTTAGATCTGGGTGGCCAGCCACGTGAGCATGCATGTGCATGTATGTGCGCCCATTCCCATGCCCATCAGGAATACATACTCAGTGTCTCTACTGGCTAGAGCTGAGGATGGAAAACCACCACCCTGGGGATTTGGCTGCCTCTGACAGTATTGGACCTTTCTGTGTATAGGCTGCCCAGAAGGAGAGGGAAAAGTGGCTTTGGATGGTGTTGATGATGCAAGTGAGATAAAAGAACTGGTTTTCTTCCATGTGCACTTTTCTTGTAATGGATTGTTTCTTAAAGGAAAGCTTATCTGACTTTGGAGCCCATTACCTTGACCCAAAATGCCTGTGTAGTTGCTATGGCCCAGTCCTCTGGCTGTGGACAATGTTTAGACATTAAATTATTGTAAAAAAAAATGTTTATTTAATGTTCTATTCTAAAAAACATCAGAGAAGTAAACTATGCTCCAAAGATTTTCTAGAAATATGAGACAGATGATGGGTGTAGGCTAGTAAGAACTGAAATTTTGACTAAGTTAACTATATAAAATCATCAAAACGTTTTCTAAAACCATCTAATTATTCGTTCAGTACCTACTGTCCACCCTCTCATTTGTTCTTTCAGTAGCAACTATTTGATTTCACTATTTCTTAAACTCTGTGATAATGCCAGAATAAAGACTTGGAGAACTATAATGAGCATATGTTTTATTTTAATTAGCTTTTGGCCATAAAACACAATTTACATGTTTTCTTCAAATAAATAATGAATTAAAGTTCATAGTGCCCAGGACCTGGGCCTTTCAAATTTGGGCCTATGTTCTTCAAATGATAAATTATTAACTTTTTAGTTTAGGAATAGATTTTACTTAAAACTATTATAATTTAGCATTTAGTTGAATGTAACTATTCCTGATATTTCATGTGGAAAACTGTACTATTTGGTAAAGGAGACCGTGGAGGCCAGATTTGGCTTTAGATGGTAAACTTCAAATAGTTAGCAGGAGGACAGCTAGTGTATATATAAAGATACATATTAAATACTTGCCATCTCTTGAACGTTCTTAAAAATAGCATACATCTATATTCCTGAAAGTGAATTTCACCAATTTGGAGTCAAAGCAGTGGCCGAATATTAGCTAGTTTAATTTACCTTAGTCATTGTAGATAATTATTCAATTCCAATAGTGCATTTGGTTGACAACGTAAGGACAAAAAGAATTCATCACTGAAGCACAGAGTTTTCTTGCATTTCTGAACACAATAGCTAAGCCCTACAGATCATAATTGTTAAGTAGTTCAGTAGAGGTTGTTCTCAAGTATCGTAACTGTGAAGAAATGACCAGAAATTACCTCTTTGTTATGTGAGATTCATGTGAGAAGTATCACAGTTGTTAATGAAATTATACTGATGTAGAAAACATGAAGGAAGAAAAGTAATAAATAAATGCAGTTACATGATACTCATTTTCTTTCAAGCTACAAACTGATCACCTACATGAATCATCTTATCATGTATTTAGCCAGTGGCTTAAGAACGCCTTAACATAAATGCATAACAAACCCAGTTCAGCCTAGAGGATTTTACAAATTGAGTACAAACTTATATTGCAAGTTTTCTATACTAATGATAAAACTAGATGAGAATATGCTGCAGTGAAAGAGGCATAAAACACTGGTACACAGCTGACTAGTGACTATCTAAAAGAGATAAACAAAAAAACAAGACCAAAAAAAAAACCCCACTCCCACCCTCCATAAAAAAAAAATTCCCGCCCTGTAAAGTACACTGTTTTAAGCCTCTGGCAAAGGAGAGCTAAATAGCTATTTTTCTTCTGCTTTTAGGCCTTAGTCTTACAATGAAAACCACTTGCAGGTAAAATTACCTTAATATTGGTTAAATTTTCTTCCATTTTGTCAGAGAATCCTAGCACTGGATTACTCACTTCCAGGGTGTCACAGAGGGTTAACTCATCCCTTTCAAAAAGTATTTTGTGATGAAGTTATCTTTATAGGAATATATGTTTCTATACTGGGTGAAAATATAACTGAAATATAAAATTATCATTCTCAGTACTGAAAAAAATAATACCAGTGGTGGAACACATTAACTGGAAGCTGCTGGCAAAATTTACAGGAAATCACTTCAGTGAAAGAGGCAATTATTTTTTTCTGTCAGGATAAAAATATCTTTCAGTCAGTGTGTTGTACAATGTTCTGCTGATATGACTGGTCATCCTAATACACATGTTTACATTTTTACTTAGCAATTGACAGGGTTCAGTATTTTCCATAGAAGAGAAGGCTTTTTTCAACATATCTTTACAAATAAATCTATTTTTTCTTTGACCCTTGTCTTTTCATACTGTTGCAAGCAGATTATTAAAAAACATTGTATTTCTTCTGTGTATAATGCAGCCAGAGAAAAATTTGAAAATTTTTCTCTAATTTTGTTAAAAAACCCAGTGAAAATGTTATGAATCTGGACATACATCAATAGTGTTTTCCCTTGCTGAAGCTCTAGCTAACATGGGAATTCTACTTATCCTTTCTTCTGCCTTGGCTTTCTCTTTAGTATATAGCCATCACAGATTGCTTGTACAAAATATAATTATTCAATCTGATGTCATTATCATTTTCAACAACTTATTGTGATTAGCTGCTCTTCTAATGCACTTTCTTAGCATTGTACTGTATTGGATTTGCCACTCCTGAACACTAAGCTTGACTTCCATTGTGCGTATAGATTTCAAATTCATAATTTACATTGTAGAATCTGCAAGGATACAACAATTGTTTGTAAATGTTTTGTTGCTTATGTATACATTTACCTCGTTGCACTAAGCAGTCTTTCAAGTTTGCACCACTTTTGTTTCCCCAGTAAACATAGAGAAAAGCTGTGGGAATTATTAGATATGCCTCACCCTCACCATCCAGTGTACTGCCCTAACTAAGGCTGACCTCTAATACCTGGAAGGTGTAATCCAGAGGAATAAATAATATAATAAAATGAAAGTCGGTCCCTTCTACTTCCCAAATCCAGAATAGTTAGTTATGTGTATGGTGGGGAGGTAGAGGTGGAAAGGAAGGGTAGAAAAATCCTGTTGTATTCAGAGGGCTTCCAAAGCCCAATGACAGGAGATCTGAATATGATTGCATGGAGACTTGTTAACTCCCCGACCATGTTGATGACAGAAATGGGAATCCTACCCTTCCATTGCTCTTGAAGAGAACTTTAAAAAGGGATTTGTAGAATGCAAGGATAAAAGGACAAGCATCCAATTTTTGTCTTACTGTACTTTAGTCTAAGATTTGTCCCAAAAGCTTGTTTAAAGTGTTTGGTGTTTTTTTGGGGTCTTTTTTAATAGTCAATATAATTTTGAAGACTTTGAAGGATGGTGATTGCATAGCCTCTTCTGATGAGCTGTTTGAATGCTCGTTTAAATATTTAGATTATTAAATAATTTGCATAAATTGTAATAAGTGGAGATACAAAATCTTGGGTATTCTCTCTTTCTTCAGAAAGAGTACACTTTATTCCTCCTCCTAAGGAATTTGCTTAGTTCTTATGAATAGAGCTCTGTTTCCTTGGAAGGGGAGCAAGAAGAGAAGTGAACTCTCCAAAAGGTAAAAGTGTAATTCACACTGGATATCCCAGTGTGGTTGACGTTGGAAGGGACCTCTGGAGGTCATCTCATCCAGCTGCTTGCTGCATGTGCAATAGTGTTACTTTGGGGATGTGTGTACTTGTGGAGAATGATGACTGACTGGTTGACCTCACTGGCTATCAAACAAGCAATAGGACGTTGAAAACGGTTTTACTTTTACCTTGACACATTTCACTGATTCCAGTAAGTAAAGTGTAATTATGAGAAGTTAAAGTGCTTGAAAAGATCCTTTCTGCATCTTCACTTTTACCTCATACATCTATCTGAAACATCTTTATGTGATGTAATTTGATGAGAAGTATAAAGAAATGTGGATGGACGCTCTTAGGCTCCATGGATGTTTCATTTTTTCTCTCATTAGTTTATCCATTTCTTACTGTCATTGTTATTAAAAACCATTATTGCTATCGTACTGGTACATCTTGAAGGTCAAATTAACTGCAATTAATTGTAGATGTAAAGTGATTTTTTACTTTCTAAAATAGTTATAATGTAACATTGAGTTTGACCTTGGAGGCTAATTGCATCATTTTAGAAATAACAAAACCCCAGAACTTTAACACATTAGCAAGAATTTACTCCCCTAACACATACAAATTGAAATCTTTTGAAGAGTATTTAAATGGACTTTTGATTTTTTTTATGCTATCTTATGTGCTTTATTAGAAAGCATTAAGGGATCTCGAGGCCAACATTGCTCTGAAGTATATCAACAGAAACACAAGGCTAATATAAAAGATTTTATTATATTTCCTATAAGAGTTGAACTATTTATAAAACTCTATGATTCACTTGTAATGAAACTCTGTATTATTTCTGTGTAACATCTCTTGCACTTTGTTACTACACTACCCTTTTTTTCTGTTTTTTTTTTACCCTTGCTACCTGCTGATCCGAGAAAGGTTGCTTTTCATTACACATTTATAGAAGTAAGAGAACTTTCATCCTGATTGGAGGCTTTGAATATCATTGTACGGTAACTCCCAGAAAAGTACTGAGTGCCAAAAAAGGGGGGGGATAGAGACGGACAAGTGTCAGCAAGCAGGGGCGTAGTGGCACACTGACATGGGTTAAAGTAGTAAGAATGAAAAGATGGGGAAAATAGAGAATGATCAAATACAGACAGAGTGTGTATGAAGGAGATAAGACAGATTTCTTGTAATGCTGGAACTGGTAGAATATCTTGTTTATTAACGTAATTGACTTGCATCAAGACAAGCAGTGATCTACAATGTGAAAATACTCATAACCAGGCAAATTGTAGAAGCATATATTTTATTGTAACTTAGCCAGTTTCATTAATTCATGTGAGAGTACAGTTCTTTGGATCAGACTTAGATGAGAAAGGCAGAATTCCCATGTCTCCTTCATTGTGCATGACACGTGCTCATCAGGTCCTCGCTGTGACCTCCTGTGCTCTGGAGCCACTGTCCCTCAGGAAGCGGTGCTACATGGGTGCCTCTTCAGGGTTCCTGAGCCTGCCTTGCATGAAGTGTGGAAGAGTGATGTTAGTGTTAAGCTTCCACAGGGTATATCTCCTTGGGAGGAAGTATAAGCAAACCTGAAAGAAGATACGCACTTTCGGAGCCTGGTGCTGTGATCCCTCTCCATCATATGATTGACACTACCATCACCCCTAAAAAGCCATGACTCTTACTTAATCACTTTGCATAAATAAGAGTATGAGTATTCTTATTAATCAGCTGGCAGAGTTTTCATGCCTTTCTCTTCAGTTGGCGACTCACCAACACTCATCACTGTTGTCACTAACTGGTGTTGGCTCCTTTCTGACACATTGTGAATGAATAAGAATTGATGTTTTGTGAGCAGCAATGATAAATTCCTATATTTTACTTTGCTGATATTACTAATCATAATACTACTGTTTGAACACAAAAGTTGATTATTTTGTGGCTTTAATTTCTAAGCAGATTTTTAATTCTCTCAGTTCTTCTGTGCGGATATAATCTGCTTGCAAATAACAATATATTACATTTGATATTATGAGAAATTAAGACTTCATATGTTGTTAAATCACTATGTAATAAAGGAAACACAGTTTTGTATACCAGCAACACTTGGACCAGTTGTGTGCCTCTCTCTCATGATATGAGTAGAATCTCTATGCTTGTCTTGTGCTATCTGTAAGTTAACCCAATGAAAATCTGATGTTCATGAACTTCAGCAATGCTTTAGAAAGCAGTGAAGGAAACCTGAGAGGAGAAGCTAAGCATACAGTGCTGGGCTGAGAAAATGATTGTGTCCATTGCATTTGAATCTTGAAAATTGATTATGTTTAGTGAACCATTCTAAATTCTCTGTGAAAACCTTAGGAGTGCCTTTCTCTACAGGGTAGAAATCTGAGGACTTCTCTAATAAGAAAAAGCCAAGACATTTTATAACAGAACTCATAAAATTAGTAGTAATAAATCAGCAATGGTACATCTAGTCTTTTCAGTCCAAATAATTGGTATTCACCCCAAAATTCTAAAGAAACTTAAATATGAAATTACTGACTGCTAAGTGCACTGTGTAATGTACAACTTAAATTGACCATGGGGTGGTAAATGAGATGTTAAGGTTTTTTTTAAATGGCTCCAGGTGTGAATCAAAAAGTCATATAGTACTTTTTTGACTTCTAGAAAACCAAAAGAAATTATAATAAAAACTTGAGTTGGTAAATTAATGGAAATATATTGTTATAGAAGAAGCAATAGAGTTTTAGCAGAAGGAAGCCATGCCTCATTACTCTGTTCAAATTCTTTGAAGGAATCATTGAGCATTTGGGTAGCAGGATTCCAACCAGGTGTGTCTACATCTTCATTAGGATTTTACTTTGGAGCAGCAGTACTGTTTTAAAGAATTCCTTGGTGCTGCTCATTTACTGCTACTTGGTTGAGCTCAAAGAGTGGTTTTGGGGAGTTTAAAATAGATTTCATTTTGCAGCACATGGAAGCTCCACTCCAGGTACCATTAAAGACACTTGCACCCCAGATGGTAAGGTGACCTCTAAGACCAGAGCTGTGTTGGGTCTCACAGATGGTTTTAAACCACATTGGTGGGCCTGTTCAGTCTGGGGGCACTAGTTTAAATTTTGTCTGAAATAAAACTTTTTAACTGCATAGAGGAAGTGTAGGGATCTTAGCTCCAATAGCTTTAATCTACTGACAAAAAGAGATCAGTAGGTGTTTTTTTAAATTTTTTTTTAATTTGTTCACTAATGTGAACATAACTTTGGAATACTTTCAACAAGGTCTGTCACTAAAAATACCAAGGAAACTGTTCCTGAGAAAGAAGGTATTTTTTGAGATTATTAAACTTACAGATACCAGATATAGATGACAAAAAGGGGCCAATTTTCACAAGTGGAGGAGACTACCAGTAGGATTCACCAGATGTCTGTTACAGTACCAGCATTATTCAACATATTAATGAAAGTTCTGGAAGAACAATTCAGTGACAGTGTTCTGCTGATGCAGAGTTATTAAGAGCATTCAAAATAAAAAGGAACCACAAAGGATGGTAGAAATGTTCTTAAAAGAGAAAAGGTAGGGGAAAGGGTTGAATAACATTTTCTACATGAGGGTGACCACAATTATGGAGCAGATTCTATACAAGAGTCTGTACAAGAAAGGACTGGTTAGTCTTAGGAGTCTTTCCATGAAGAAGCAAGCTGGAGGGAAATATCATCAAGGTCTGTAAAATCACACAAAGTACAGAAAATATGAAAAGAGAAAAATTATTCAGTCTTTACTACAGCATCAGAAGAAGGAAACACCTCAGAAAATAATTAAGAGGCAGATTTAAATAAAACTGTATATTTGTAAGCACCACATTTAAATCATTGTCACCATTGTTCTTGAATACATTTTTCTGTATGAAAAATATTCAAAATACAGAAAACCATGAAGACTGGACGCTTGACAAGAGCTACTAAACACATTAAGGATGTACAATTCTGGCTCAAGAAGCGTCTTGTCAAGGAATATGCTTGAGTTGTTCTCTCCATCCTTCCACTTTTATGACCTTCTTCCCAGCTGCCTGGGCAAAATTGTGAATATATGGTGCTAAATACTGAACTGAACCTCTGTTGTCTTGCATCTCTCTGCTGATGTTAGCAAATTGGCTCACACTAACACTTTCAAAAATTGTAATCCTCTGACTTGTACCCAGATAGAGGCATTGAAATGAGAAGTGGAAAGCTCCTTTTCCACACACCAGGGCGCTTCACATACAACCAGAGAATTGATTCAGTGAAACTACCCATTATGAAAATTTGAACTTTAGCTTTCAAACTGCAAGCTAGCAAATAAAGTCTGGCAAGTCAGCAGTTATCAGGAGTTAAGCACGTGGGAACCACTATCTCATAAAAAAAAAAGAAGATAGTGAAATAAAAGGATTGAGTATAAACTTATCTGAAAACTTTTTTTTTTATTTTGTTTTAGTATTCAGATCACAGAGTTTAATACATTTTATATTTGCAGATGTTCACAAGCAAGTAAACAGTCACATTCAAACAAGTGTAATTTATTTATTTACTTACTTATGCTGTGTGGTAGTCTCAGGAACTTTATTTGTATAAATCTGAAAGATACTCTGTGTTTGAGCTCCTGCTTTTAGTGATTTTGATGTGAATGTATGTATGTATCAACTAGATCCGTAATGCATTCATCATTTCATAATTATAATTGTTGACTGACTGCAAGGTTTGTGTTAAGCAAAACCAATCTCAATGAAGTGATCCACTTCAGTCCTAAATATCACCTCTGTCTCTGTTTAGCAGTCACCCAGGGTTAAACAATAGCAAGTTGTTCTATCATCCAAGACCCTTCCCCAGCCAAGAAAGGGGATTGGGAAAAGGAGGGAAACTTGTAGGTTGAAATCAAAACAGATTTAATAAAATAAGAAAACCAATATCAATACTAATAGAAAATACACAATGTTATTCTTAGCCCATAGAGTAGTGTTAAAACTCTCCAGGGATGACAACCATTGAGGGCAGATATAGAAGAGAAGAAGAGGGAAAAGAGCCCCAGCCCTCTCTCACAAACTTCCCAATTTATAGTGAATGTGACGTTTATGTTATAGAATACACCTGTGGGCCAGCCTGGGTCAGCTGCCCTGGCTTTCACTTCTCATAGCTTTAGCACCTGGCTGCTAATGGCCTTGATCTCCATACCATGGTTGGCCACAAACTAAAACAAAATGTAACAGAAAATGGATTCTGTTATTTCATCCCAGCGAAACCAGGACAGCCTGCCAAGACTTTCTTCCATGAAGGAAAAATGGTATTTTTTAAAAAATATCTTAGTGTGAGCATACTATAACATTAAAGAAGAAAAAAACAAGGGCTGCCTTACCCTCAGTTTCATAGGTTTTGTTTAGGGTTTTTTTCAGGTTTGCGTGCCTAAAATGTTTAATCTTACTATGCTAAAAATATGCATTATAGAAGATTAGTTTCTTAAGATGTCAATGTAATCTTATCCAGGAAAATTGTTACTTCGAAAGAATTTATAGAGAGCACTTTTAATCACATTTAAAATACTGTCGTGGGAGGGTGGGAGGGATCCAGATTCTGCACTCTCAGTAAAGAGAGGCCCACAGTTGCATCATTTTTTCAGAATGAAATATAGGAGTCAAAATTTGAAAAAGTATAGCCAGAAAAGTAATGTTATTAACAGTTTTTTAAAGATTCCACCACTTCCATTGTGTAACTGGCTTTGCATTGCATGCTGCAGCATGTTACAGTTTTCCTGGGCGATTCATGTCGTTCTCTGTGCTTTAAGTAGCTCTAATGCTTCCATTATACAAGTGGCTGTGAATATGTCTCTATGGTCCCAAATAATGTGAGGCTGTTCATATACTAAAGGCACTGCATACAATGTCTCCTGTACATATTGCCCATGCTCTTTTTTTGCAGAAAGAAAAAAGTTGACAGAAACTGGTGTGAGACAATGAATCCCATTACTGTCCTCTACTGCAGAATGCATGGCTCTTGGTCTTTCTGTTGCCTTTATTCAATTTTCTCAGCTATTAGATTTGTTCTTTTCCTAGAAAAATAAACTACTTGACATAAGGGAAAAAAGGCACTAACAGGTTCTCCTAGCTGAATTTCTTATAAATTATTTACTTTCTGATCCCTTTCCTCCCTCACAGGAATAATCTCTAGGAAATGCAAGGTGGCAGCCCCAAAATAGATACATAGCATAATCTAATGGATAAGGTGGCTATTTATTGGACACATGTCTGCAGTGGCAGAAAGTCTGCCACTCCCTTTATTCAGCTCTCATGTTCTTACTGATTCTTACTTCTTTCCATGTTCAACAGGACTCACTGAAGTAACACTGTTAAAAAGCTCCAAAATAGGAAAGATATTGACACATGGAATGTCAGTTTTTTGTCTCTCTGATACATATATTATCTCCTGAGATGAAAAGTGCCAATACAAATCTCTTCTTCCAAAATGGATACCTAGATTCTGTCCCAAGAATAGTGCAGATGCAATGTGTGTGATGGGTAAAGAAAGCTTAAAGAGTGTGGGAGACAATAAAACCGAAAGTAAGAATTTTTAAATTCTTATAATCACAATATTAAGTATGGCAGAGAATAGGAGGAAACACTTTGAAGCAAAAATTTCCATGATGGTAGAGCACCAAGGTCATCGATATGTGTAGAGTTACCAAATCACATGCTTTCTGTAACCAAACATACAGATATTTTGCCCTTGAACTGTTGTTCTGAATATAAGCAAAAGAAAATTAAAGAGTATTTACCGTAAATACTTCATTTTCAGAGCACTGGAGATATTTCACATATTGAGAGAAATACAGCTGTGCAAGTACAGCTGAACATGTTTATCATCCCTCAAAAAGCTTTAAAAAAAAATCTAGTGCTTTATATACTTGAGGACAGAATTCTGTTGCTTTTTGATATTGTAGGTTTTGAATACAGAAAATAATACCAATAGCAGAACCAAGAAATATTTGGGTTGTATTGAATAAACTAAATAGATTTATTATCTACATCTGTCATTGTCAGATTATTCTTCAAGGTGTATCGCTGTCATAGGACTTTCCTGAGTCTTTTCCAATTTGACAGTGTAATTTTTCCAAAAAGGATACTGAATTTGGAGCCTTAAAGATGGATGCAGCTGCAGTCCAGATGTGGCATTTAAAAAGTCTTTCTCGTGCTACATATCCAGGAGTGTATAGCTGAAATGGAGAGAAGACAATAGCTCCCTTAGCACTTTTGATAAATCTGTCTTTTGTGATCCCATTATAGTCTTAATAATAATGAATGCAGATGTAATAGAGTTTCTTTATTCCTTGGTTTTATCCCATGTACAAAGTCAGGAATAATATTTACTGTCTTATCTGTAGCACTATATAGGAACCACATATATACTGTGAATCTTAAATACTTTTTTAATGTCGCTATGTTTCTCAGTTCTGTCTTCCTTTTGCAAATACAAGAAATTAATTTCTGTTTCCTAGGTATATGGCCTGGCTGGCTATATTAAAATGCATGTCTGTCAAATGAGTCCACGATACTGAAAAACTAGATCGGGAGAATACCTGGAGGCTAAAATTAAGACTAAAATTTAATAGATTATTTTAATTTTATTGTATGTTGGATTTCAATATTAGATTTGAACTAGCTTATTACTGGTTTTCACTACGTAAATAATTTGATTGTTTCTAAATTTCATCTGCAGTGATTTTATGTTCTCCTTAAAGGCAAATCCAGTTGATATGATAAACTATAAATAACTCTGCAAAGGATCTCATCTTTATGGGCTTGGTACAATCAAATAGTCTCATTTTTCTTCCATTCAGAATTTACTAAAAGAAAATTCTTAGCAAAATATCAGAGATTTCTAGTTTGGCTGTGCTGTACTTAAGGGTCTAGCATGTTGAGTAGAAATTGCTGAACCTGGTTCTGCCAAGATTCTCTTGTTACTGTTGTGGAATTTGGACCCCTAAGAAACCTCTTACTACCTTGTGTGTGAGTAATACAGGGATGCAGCCACTGTGTACAAAGCTGCAAACATTTTTAGAAGTTGTTCATTTACAGAGCAAGTGATAGAGGCTATTGTCTCTTAGGTTTCCAAGAAAAAAAACCCTCTTGATTAACAGGAATTTGATCAGGCCATGAAAATTATTATTAAGATAAATATAATTAGTGCATCATATTTGGAGACTTATTCACAAACATCTCTTTCAGTGTGTGAATACACAAAAATGTCTTATTATATGAGTGTTGTTTGACACTGCATTTTTTATTGGTTTTTGGGTATTTTTTACCTACTTTTGCCACTATGCAAAATAAAGGAAGGTAATTGACTGCAGATCTGAGAGTCAAACCTACAGAACATGCTGATGATGACCTGAGGAGATCACTGATGATGTTATTTCCACTGTACTTCTTAATGGATGATGGATAAAATATTTGAGCTTACTTAAAGTATCTGTTGTACTGAAAAGAAGTCATCACAGAAAGTTCTGCGGTTTATGGTTCAGCACTTGCTTTAGTGGAAAATGCAGAAATAATGTATCGTATCTCTGTTTTGTTCATTAGGCTCTGACAGAGGCACAAAGTTCTTTTGTGAAATAGTTTCACAATTAATTGCCTTTCCAGAAAATCGAAAATAGAAGCTTATTATTTTATAATTTGACAAGCCTAAACACTGGCATTTTCTGTAATATGTTGTCACCTCTGCAACACTTTAGACCTCTTGTTTGAAGTATTAAATATGAAAAGCTTTGATTGTCTTTCAAAGTGTTTTGTGTTTTCCTTCCAGTGTTGTGCATTTTAAATGAAGGATATTAGGTAAGCATATTATCCTGCATACATTGCTGTTTGTCATATTCAAGTTAAATTCACTGTCTCTGTTCCTGAACACACTCTAATCTGCAGTACTGCACTCAGGAAAGCAACTGATAGGCACAGTAGCTGCTAACTTGAAATAATTAACTCCTGAAAGTCAGCCCTCTTTCACCTTCACTGGACTTTGAGATAGAATGTCTGTCTTAAAATGTCAAAGCATAAGGAAAAAAAGAAGCTAAATATTATATCATATGAAAATGGTGGTTGTTTTTTTTTTACCTTGAAATGCAACTCAAATACCTGGATCCATTCCATCTGCATGGTCGTATGTTCACACAAAGCTTGACCATATTAAATTCAATGGCTTATTGTTTCTAATTCTATATAATGGCCAAAGAAATTGCTGTGGTCACACCTAGGGTTTTAATATTCTTCAGATGTAGCTACCTCTCTGGCAAAGGTCTGGTTTGTGCTGGTGTAGAAAACTGTTCTTCCTGAGTGATCCTAAGAATATTTGTAAAAGGTACAGTTTTGTTGAAACAACTGCTTCGGTTCTCCATGCTCCTCTGGGCATACCTATGAAATTAGGGCTTATGCTGCTTTGTATCCATGGTCTGTGCTGTGGACAGTTTCTGCACCATAGATTAATTTGTTATTGTACAAGTAAAGCATTTGTGCTGTAAGCATGCTGGGGCTCTTGATTAGTTTCTTGTTGATCAAAAGGCTGAGGCCTCTTTAGTTTTTCAGTGATGAGTATGTTTTTTTTGGTCAGCAGAATTTTCTTTCTTCAGTAATATATATAAATATGATATATACAAATACACAGAGTTGTCTGTGTATTATTTATTGTCAAGGCAGGAATCATCTGTAAGGTGCTTTTGGTAGCTTAACATTTGAGAAAACTGGCATAATGAAAGCTCTTCTACTAGATGGTATTCTGTCATCATTATTTTTTTCCAAAGATCTTTAATTATAATCCAGACAATTCAACTGCTGTGTGTGGAAACTTGGCAGGTAGAATAATACTGCAGGACCAATTTACTCTTTCAAATTCTGAAAATATTGGTGCAGATGCATTTGTTAAATTGTGGAAACATCAGTTTATTTTGGCGTATTTTACTATCATCTTATTAAAGACTTTAAAGTTAAGAAGCAGTACTTAGCATGTCATCTGCATGACTGAAACTGGTACAAAGTAGTGAGGAAGTGGAAATCATTGATTCTATATGGAGTGCGGGTGTCCACTAAGCTAACTTTGCTAACAGGCCTCCAGAAAAGATAGTATAGAGATTTGTTTCCATGTGTTTTGACACTGTCTTCCACAACATCCTTTCAGGAAAGCTCAGGAAGTGTGGGTTAGATGAGCGGACAGTGAGGTGGATTGAGAACTGACTGAATGGCAGAGCTCAGAGGGTTGTGATCAGCGGTGCTGAGTCTAGTTGGAGGCCTGTAGCTAGTGGTGTTCCCCAGGGGTCAGTACTGGGTACAGTCCTATACAACTTATTCATCAGTGACCTGGATGAAGGGACTGAGTGTACCCTCAGCAAGTTTGCTGATGACACAAAACCGGGAGAAGTGGCTGGTACACCAGAAGGCTGTGCTGTCATTCAGCGAGACCTGGACAGGCTAGAGAGCTGGGCAGAGAAGAACCTCATGAAGTTCAACAAAGGCAAATGTAGGGTCCTGCACCTAGTGAAGAATAACCCCATGTACCAGAACAGGTTGGGGGTTGACCTGCTGGAAAGCAGCTCTGCGGAGAAGGACCTGGGAGTTCTGGTGGACAAGTTCACCATGAGCCAACAACGTGCCCATGTGGCCAAGAAGGTCAATGGTATCCTGAGGTGCATTAGGAAGAGTGTGGTCAGCAGGTCAAGGGAGGTTATCCTCCCCCTCTACACTGCCGTAGTGAGACCACACCTGGAGTACTGTGTCCAGTTCTGGGCCTCCCAGTTCAAGAAAGACAAGGAACTACTGGAGAGAGTCCAGCGGAGGGCTACAAAGATGATCAGAGGACTAGAGCATCTCCCTTATGAGGGGAGGCTGAGGGAGCTGGGTCTGTTTAGCCCGGAGAAGAGAAGACTGAGGGGGGATCTTCTCAATGCTTACAAATACCTTAAGGGCAGGTGTCAAGAGGAGGGGGCCAGACACTTCTCAGTGGTGCCCAGTGACAGGACAAGGGCCAATGAGCACAAACTGAAACATGGGAAGTTCCATCTCAATATGAGGAAAAACTTCTTCATTTTGAGGGTGAGAGAGCACTGGAACAGGCTGCCCACGGAGGTTTTGTAGTTTCTTTCTCTGGAGCTATTCAAAACCTGCCTGACTTGACCCTGTGCAATGTGTTCTAGGTGAACCTGCTTTAGCAGGGGGGTGGACTAGAGGTCCCTTCCAACCCTAACCATTCTGTGATTCTGTGTTGATCAAATAGCCTGTTAAGACTAATCTGTAATCCTTACAACTTGGGGCTTTCAGTGCTCTAAGTTAGGGAAGATTGTTACCAGAAAATTCTTTTTTTTCTGGTTGTCTGGGTCAGAGGATTCATTGCTCTAGTGAAATAGCCACTGGTGAATTGTCCGTTGCATAGGAATATATATATAGAGAGAGGATTCATCATCTTTTAGACAAGATGTAACTTCTTAAGACCAAATAGCTTGTTCAGTTGATAACTGGAGTGCATGTGTAATGATAAGGAATATGGATACTATCATGACAGCATTAAGTTGAGCATTTGAAACTAGCTTTTCTGTGTTAAAAAAGAGAGAAAATCATTGGGGAAAAAACCTAAACTAATTTTTAGGTGTGTGGTTTAGTTTTCTTCATCTTCAGTAATGCACAGTATTTGAGTATGTGCTCAGATGATTCATATACCAAAAAGAAAAGAAAGAAAATGCTTCTTGGCAAGTATTATATATCAACAGTCATCCTTACGCAGAGCAGGCTGGAGCATCTACTGCAGCTTTGAGATGCCAGTTAGAGCTCGTGACTCCTGTGCCTAACTTACAGTGTTACGGGAAGCTAATGGTGTTTCCAGTCTCATTTGTATTTTCATGAGTCTTTCTGAATGTCCTTTAAAAAAGATTCTTGGCTGAAGCCTTCTCATTTTCTTTTCATGGACTTCTCCAACATAGTCAAATGAAATTGCCTGGGATCTTTTAGGGCAAGGGCCTTCACATGTGTGTCATGAAGCAGTGCAGTATCTGTCCTTTGGCTGACAGATCTTCCATCGGCTTCCCAGAAGTCTTCATCTAAATCTATTTATCCTGAACCCGTTTTCAGTATCACAGTGCCTTCAGTAAGGATTTTGCCTTAGGCACCGATGTGTTTCCAGCACAGTTTTTTGAGTTATACCATTACTGCAATCCCTGAAAATAGTGTCAGTGGTGTGCTTGCTCGCTGATTATCTATGACCTCTACCAATATCAATGACGTGTCTTATTAAAATACATCCTTTTGATTCCATTCTTTTGGAAATGTTTCCATTGAGATTTGCCCATTAAAATATGAAAGAACTCTAACATTTGAATTAACAAATCTGAGTCCTTGTATCCAGGCTACATAGTTTTGCAAAAGCAGTTTCCAGAGTCTTTGCTTCATTAAGGACCTTTAAAATATTAAGCACTGACACAGTCCAATCTGAGTACCTCAGAGGCACATGAATTTGTATTAAGACTAAGCTTAAACCCTTCAAACAGCTTTTCCTACTTCCCTGTAAAAAGAGATCCAACACAGAAGCCAGATTTAAACCTAGGAAACAAAAGACTTCAAAATAAAGGTTTTTGCCATACTTCAGCTAAATTTTTTGCATTCTAGATTGCATCATAATTAGGGGATGATTGATCTACTGCTGTATTATACTGACTGACTTAGCCTTTGAAAGATGTGATGTTTGCCTGATAGTGTCACAGTGGGTTTCAAGTGAGTGAGTTTAATGTTGTTTATGGCAAAAGAAAAACAGTCAAAAAACTGCTTCATGTGTGTGTATGTAAACCACACTGTAGTACTTTTAATAAAATATTAAAGAGCTTTAACTAAAAAAAGCCAAAGACTCCTCTGTTTCCTGAAGTCTTCTCACATCTCTTGAGTTTGTTCACTAGGCCATGACAGGCTGAGTAACCAGCCAGAACTGTTTTTCTTTCTATTCTCAAAAATTTTGTTGTTATTGGAACTTGTCTAGTGGGGGAGGGGATGACAACTGTGCAAGTTATGAAAAAAAAGATCCTTCAGACTGACACAAGTACTCTGTCCCTGCCGCAGATTCTGTACTACTTATCAACACCACCACTACTTTGTACTTATAAAGAACAGGCCGTTGTGTTCTATATCATTTCTTGATCAGTTGACTTGTATCATTTTATTGTCTCTTTTAAAAAAATAAGACAAGCCTAGAAATTGTCTTGGTAGATGTTTACTGTTCAGTTAACTTTTTAGGTTAAGATGTTTGAAACAGGCCAATCTGACAAGAACTGCAGTGTATAGGAGAGGGCTGAGGGACATTCTTAGGATATTTTTCTAAGAAACTTTATCACCACCATGAACAGTATTTGATTCATCCAGACAATAGGGAGAATGCCTTCCCCTCACTTGGTCAAAAATATTCATCATTTCTGTTTGCTGAGTATTTTAAGGCCTGAATTTAAAGGTCTAGTTACCTCCAGGTTTTTCACAGAAGGAATTTTAAAGCATTTTTAATTACTGGGAAACAGAGTATTCATATAATGGATGTTTGCTTCATAAACTGCTGTCATGAGTGAGAACAGAGGAAGAAACACTATTCAGAGCACTAAAAAAAATTGTCAAAAAATTCAACAAATATTGGAAGGAAATGATCCAGAAACACTCCTTTCATTTTAAAAGCCCTTGCAATACTCAATTTCCAAGGATTTTAAAATACTACAGCGTGCAACTGTTTTGTTTATTTACATACATCTCTTTCCCTTCCCACTTTTCGTGGTAATCCCAAAATGTTTTTCTTTTATCTGCAGATCCACTGGTATTTTTTTATTGTCTTCATTCTGTATTCTGCTGTCTAAAACAGGGCTGCCATGTTATAAGTTTGAGCTGCCGAAGTGTTTAGGCAGCCCAAGTCTGGGCCCAGGGACTAGGCTATGGTAGGTATCTGGTGGAAGAGGAGATTAGTGTGGGGCTTTTGAATCATTTGAAACCCCAGCAGGTGGGGACTCTACAACTCACCTGTATTCCCACTTTATCCTCATAGTCCTCTGCTGGGGAAACACACACACAGCTTTTAGACTCTCAGCTCTATTAGGTACATAGAAATGATAATAAGATGCCCAGCCATATAATGACTTTGGTATATAATTTACAAATTAAGGTTATATGGCCATCATGATGTTGAAGTAAAAATTGCGAGAGTGACTCGGGTTTTATCTTCAGAAGAACACTGCATAGGGAGAGGGGTAGGTTTCACTTTCCATTTATAAAATGAATCTTGACCTGAAAAGATAGTATGCTACTTTCAAGTTATATGAGAATTGACTCTAGTTATAGGAGTGTAGTTTTGTGTGTGTTTAACCTACTTTCCCCTGTAAGTAGATTAATGCTATTAGGACTGTCTGGGATGTGTTTTAGTAGTCCTTTGGTGCACACTGCAGATGTTGATGACCCAAGAATGCTTTCAGTGCATCAGAAGTGTAGACTTACGTTCTCCCGAAATACACCCTGGTGGGTCTTAATGCTGTAGTATAAGACATAAACAGGTATTATCTGCATTTTAATGTCTAACCATAAAAATGTGAATTTAAGGTAAAGAAATACCCGTGGAATTCTTGGGCATTTTGAATTTTTATTTAATCCATCATTGCTTTTTGAATCTACTCTCGATAAACTGATGAATGGAACAATACTGTCCTCTCTTAGTAGCATTACGAAGAAGTTACCAAATATTTGGGAAAAAAAAATTCAGACCAAAAATAACATTTCAGGTTGTAGTGTGTATCTCTGTTGATCATTTATATCCCATAAAAATAGTATGGACCCACTTTTCAATCAAAAAAACAAGCAAAAGAGTCATAAAACAAAATGCTGAAACAAAAAAAAAGGAGGAAAGTGAGCCACATCTAATATGTCTGTGCAGTGAACTCAATTTCTATTACATTGTTAGGGCATGATGAAGTAGCTGTGGGATGTGGAATATATCAGAGAGGAATTTAGACAGAAGCAATGTAGAGACAAAATTGAAGCTTATGATAAGCCCTTACTACTGAAGCTAGTATAAAAACTTGACACTATTTTGCCTACCAAGCAGGAAAATAACATTCGTTAGGGTGTCTGATTCTAAAGGCAGGTACAGCTTTTTCTCTATAGGAAATTGCGTGGTTAAACAAGTGTGACATTTTGTGCAGAGTTGAAACGTTTACATGTTACATGAGTTTCCATAGAAAACATGAGAGGAACATCAGTGAGACTATATTGTTGTCTTGAGATCTGAATGAAATACTGTAAAGGCATTGCTACAGATTGACTTAAAAAGTGACTCATGTACTGATATTTTACATAAGTTGGGGACTTAAAACCGGAGCGAGTACCTATCCAAAAGAAAACATCCTGATTTCCTGCAGTTATTGAGATAGGATCCTTGATGTATCTGGCTTGAAATCATCATCACAGTATGCCTGTTAGTTGTAAACAGAGTTCCCAGTACTGACAGGAACATAAAGCCAAAACTTAGCCTTCAGGAGCATATGATTTCATCAAAGCAAGCAAGCCACTGGGAAACTTGCATGTTATTTGAAATTAGATTTTGGGCTCTTCAGGAGAATGATCATTGCTTCTTGTGCACATGTTCTGAGCATAGTAAAGTATGGTTGTAGCGTTTGACTGAAATCTTTAGATGCCAGAGGGATACTAGCAAATGCTAATACTAATAAAGGCCAATTAAACACCTATAATATAAAGTTGTAACACGGTACTTGTAAGTAAATAAACTGTCCTTACAGAGCTAGTGGATTGATCTGTCAGAAAAGTATCACACTGCCTCCAGGAGATCTTCCTCAGTTGTAGTATTTTCCAAACAGTTCAAACTGTCTTTGATTACTTATTTTCATCCACTTTTTTTGTTTGGCAGTTGCATGTTGGTGGGCTTTTTCTTACAGAAATTAAAATGCTGGCAGGCTATATATTTCTTTTCCACTAGTTGATGAGTACTGTAATATGTAGGTGGTTTCTTGAGGATGAGTGCTTTTGTGTAAAAGTGGTGAGTTTGCTTTCTTCAGAAGCACTTTGATATTGCCAGTTAGTAGCTGTGAGGGAGTTTGTCTTCAAGAGGCGTTGGCACAAACAGTTGGAATTTATAATTATATTCTTCAAAGCCTCATAATAGGTAATACTAATTTGTTAGAACTCATACAGTGAATGAAAAAAACCTCTTTCATAGCCTCCTTCTCTCTGAATGACTACTGAATGGAACAGATATTGAGATATATTTGAGGCAATTTCAGGGTGGGAGAGATTGCATAGTCAATTTAGGATTTTCGCTGTGTATAATTTTCAGCTACTCAGTACTTCAAGTTTTAAGATCCTGCTGTCAAGAAGAAGGTTGGCACAGTAAAAGATTTTCAAATGATTATGCAAATGTGTATATTTATGATTTCTGAGAGTTTGGCATTACAAATTTGGGGATACTCAGATTCCAAGATGTCATTTTCTTTGTTACACAGTTTTGTATTTAGTTAGCTTATGGTTTTTATTTTTTTAAAAAAGGACTATGTTCTTAAATCACATACATTTAGAAATCTTGGCTCTATTAAGCAAAATAACTGTAGAATGTAAAAATGAGACAGTATGGTATGTTATTGGAGATTTAACAGTGGATCTTTATTTTCAGTTGATTGCCTATTCGAAAACTACTGATGTTTAAAAACCTTAAAATAAGATACATTTTTTTAAAAATGTCTTGTGCTTGGAAAAGATGCTGATAAATTAGAAAAAAATGTGATAATGTTAGAAGTTCTGACAGGGCAGATGTTTGTCAAAGTGAATGCTGTATTCAAGATGGATTTTACTGAGGCCCTGAAATACACATATTGAAAAAAACACATATGGTCCCTAAATGTGAAGTCCTAGAGGGTAATTTGAAGGACATGGAAGTAGGGTATGTCGTGCCAAAACCAGGTCAGGTCCCATAGCTAAAAACTACAGACAGATGCAGGTTTAGTTTACAAATATAGAAAAGTCATTTACAAATATAGAAAAGTTCTATGGTAAAAACGAAGATTGTTGAGCCGAGTATCATGTCTCCATCAGTGTCCAAAAGCAGAAAATATTCCAGCAGAGCAAACATAGCATGATTTGTTTTTTCCCGTAACCTTGCAGTTTCCAACAGTTGCAACTCAGGGACTTCTGATCTACCAATGGCCTTTGGGGCTTAATAACCTGTAGTGAATTTCTCTTCTGTAAACTTGCTTACTAAGTCCTTAAATTCAGGTCAGCTTTAGCATCTGCAGCCTTCTGTCAGCAAAGGGTTCCACAGCTTTGCTAAATACTGGGTGAAGAAACACTTCCTTCTGCTTGTGCTGCAGCTGCCACCTGCTAGCTTCATTGCAGGCGTCCCCAGCTTCTTTTAGTAGATGATGCAATGTGCAATTAAACACTGATCACTCATGACATCACTGATGACTGCACAGATCTTTTAAAAATACTGCATCCCTGAACTACTTACCTTTTCTCTTGTAGAAGGGTGACTGACCAGCTCCTCTTTTTGCTGGTTCAGTCTTTGTATCTCACTTTGAAGTCCATAATCTGGCAGAGTGATAAGCGCATCTGTCCCTGCCAGTTGCCTTTCTTTGTGTGTGGGATTCTGCTGTCATAAGAGGTAATTTGGTTCAAAGTATGGTCTATCCACAAAAGTGTGATTTGATTTATGACAAAATAGAAATCTGTTTTAATTATTCACTTAGTTCTCTGGTTTGTAGCTTGGAGGCAGACTAATGATACACATATAGGAGAAACAATACTAAAAATATTTTAAAACTCGTTCTGGTACTAAATAGGATTTGTATTTTGAGTTTATTGGAATAATTCTTACACAGAATGTGAAACCAGAGGGTTTCATATACGTCTCTTTACATTCAGAGTTCTCAGGCATGTTTATTCCCCCTTCTTAGCCCTACTTTATTAAATACCTATTTGAGAACAGCCCTAGAATAATTGTTTTATTCTGCTAACTTACTTAAGTCCATATCAATTATTTATCCATGTAAAATTATGAAAGTTATTTGTAGACTGACACTTAGCATGTAGGAAGACCTTTGGCTTACTTCTATCATAAATCTGAAATATTCCAGCCTCAAGATCTGGGCTTGTAACAATTATTCAGGTGAAACTGGAACTTTAATACAATTTTTATTTTAAACATTATTTGCTGTACAATGCATTAACTGTCTTGCTCCAAGAAATGTGTTCCCACTAAGTGGAAGTTAGGAACCTGAAGCATTCTTTATATCATCTCATTTTTATCTTTTAGTTATTGCATTTAAGGTAATTTTTATGCATTCTAGTAATTCTGATTTGTAACACAAATTTGTATTGTTTTGAGTAGAATTGAAAAATACTGAGTATGAAGTCTTAAATATTTCTGTTCAGGTTTTCACAAAATTTATTTAGAACTACAGCACATGAAAGTTCAGTGAAGTGAGGATGTATGAGACTTAGTGAACTTTGTCCCCATTTCTCCCATTTGTCAATTTGGTATGACAACAAAAGGATATTTGTGGGATTTCAAACTATTTTCGGACTGAGTAGCCTACTGAAGGTTTCATCTTGGACTCTTGTAGCAGAACTTCCTCTAGGATGAGACTTGCGTTCAGGTTGTTCTAGTGGTATAGAATCATAGAATGGTTTTGGTTGGAAGGGACCTTTAAAGGTCATCTAGTCCAACCTGCCCCTGCAATGAGCAGGGGCATCCTCAACTAGATCACGTTGCTCAGAGCCCCGGCCAACCTGAGCTTGAATGTTACCAGGGTTGGGGCATCTACCACCTCTCTGGACAACCTGTTCCAGTGTTTCACCACCCTAATTGTAAAAAATTTCTTCCTTATATCTAGTCTGAATCTACCTTCTTTTAGTTTAAAACAATTACCCCTTGTTCTGCTGCAACAGGCCCTATTAAAAAGTCTGTCCCCATATAGAAGTGCTTTAAAGTGGAAGCACCACAATGCTCAACAAAATTATTAAAACTGCTGTAAATACTTCAGAATCTGCACAAAAGTTGTTTCCATTCCAGGAAAAATGAAAATCTGAAGGTGATATTTGTCCCCAGATCACAATGTCTGTTGTTTTTTGGGGCTTAAATCATTTTGTAGGAACAAAGTAGCTAAATTTCCTATAACTTGTATGAAAAGATTCCTAGCTTTGAGGGTAACTGCAGATTTGGGAAACAGTAATGAACTCTAGCAACATAGTTGTTTATTTTGTAAGTATCTCTGAATAAAGACTCAATGTAGTCCTCACTGATTTAACAGTGTGTGACACTAAACAAAATCAGCATTACTCATACATTTTTTACATTTTTTTGTTTAAATTCCAGCATTCAAAGAATAATTAATGTCAGGCAGTTGCCCGAGCAAGCCTACACTCTATAGTAAATAACACTTTCTAATTAATGCTGATGTGGATTGGCGAGTGAATATCTGATTAACATGCATAGCAGCAGTTGAGGTTAAACTTCATGAACTGTATAAACCCATGCATTGTGTAACTTGCTTTCTCTCAATATTGCATACATCATGTCCGTACATGGTCCATATATTGTGCTGACATTTGCATAGCTGCTTCCCAAAGGCCCAGTAATTTTGCGAAGAGTGTGCTGAGTCAGACATAATGTCTCCTTTTGCATTAATCCTAGCAGAAACGCTGCGTGGCCCTGCAGGCTGTTCAGGTCCAGCCATTGGAAACCTCACCCAGCCAAGCCAAAGAGGGTGCCCATGCTACAGAGGTGCCTCAAAATTCCCCATGTGGTCAATGCTGACAAAGCTAGTTCTTCGGTGATTCAGCTGGGCATTTGCTTTGTGACCCTGAAGGGAGACCTAACTTCACTGTGGACTGAAAAGATCTCCCCTCCTCGGTGGTTTGTCACAAACTAGCCTATTCTTTAGTGCTTCAGGGAAGCTGACTTCCCAAGGGAAATCAAAATCAGCAGCAGTGTGCAGTGCCAGCACTCTGCAAACACAGAAATGGAGCTGCCACATTATGTGAGCCGTTGTGTAGCATTAAATAGAGTTTCATTCTAAAGGTTTTGTCCAAATTACATACCACATTTGCTTCTTTAACATCTTGGTCAGTGAAGAACTGATCTTGATTAAATCTCTTATTTATATGGGATTTGTAATACAAGTTATAGCAACACTTCATAATTAGGGGGTTTGTTATTTTTGTTTTCTTATTGATTAAAATTGCTATATTTTTGTCTTGTTTAATTATGGTTGCACCTATTTAGAAGCTTGACTATTTGTCTGTTACAAGTAACGACAGCAGTACAGGTTTGTTTGTTTTATTTATTCTCAAAGTTAAGAGTATGTATTTGAAGAGCTTCCGAAGTAAAATATTTTAAATTTGGCTTATCATTTATACCCCTCAGATTTTCTTTGCAGCCAGGATTTAAGCTCTAAATTGATGAGAAATGTGTTGCTAAAGCCTGTCCCTCAATGAAGGGAGAATTCAAACTCACTCAAAAAGGACATCTTCATATGTGAGGAAATGCAGGACATGCAGTATTCTGTACCTCATTGTGTAAATATTGAACTGTTCACTAAGATTCAGAACATCAATAAGCCGAAAGACAAAAATTTCAGAATCTTTTTCTGCTGTACAAGATTTTGCACTAACACTTGTGATTTTAATCAAGACTGAAGACATTCCCTTTTCTGTTTTCTAATAACCATATATGGAAAAATAAATTACTTGAATAACAAATGTTCATGGAAACAGTCTGCTGTGGAACTAATGCTCCCTTAAATGAGAATTTTAGCCAGAAATGTTGCATTTGGCATCTGCTAGATACAGTTTTCACTTCTCCACTGGAAAGGGGGCTCTTCCTTTCAAAAACCTTGCATTTTCATCTTTGCATCTCCCATGTTTAAAAATGCTGTTATAAGACTAACCACTATAAATTCAAAAATACCTATGCACTATAAATTAAAAAAAATACAAGTATTCTCGAACATGTAAATAGAATTAACATTCCATCTTTTATTGAAAGTTACATCTGAGATGACACTATAAATAAAATTAGTTGTTAGTTTATGGTATTTTTCTTCCTTATATGTTTCTTTGCAGAGGTGGGAAGCATGATTATATGCATACTTGCAAAAAAGAAGCTCATTGCCGTCAATTACTAGATTGCATGAAGCTAGCTGCGCTGTCAAAAGAAGTGCCCCTATCCTTGACTTTGAATTCATGACTCATTCTTCAGACCTTGTAGGAACTTGCTGAGTGTATGTTCATACCCACTTCCAGAAGGTTTCTTTTGATCCCATTGCCAGTCATCCAGTCCTTAACGACCTTGAACAGCAATATACTTCAAAATAAGAAATGCTTCAGTGATATTAGCTGGCTGGATTAAACTGGTGAAAAAAGATAGCTGCCAGATTTATTTTGTATATCCCTGTAAACTTTGTATTGTCTAAAAGGAAAGCAGTAGACGCCAACATTGTACATCTACTGCTTACCAAATAGAAACTTTGTGTAATAATTACTGGGCAAATTAGCATCGATGTATTTAGCGAGCATCAGCTTAATATTTTTTTAAACTGGGTTGTTTTTGTCTAAGGTCTGGCAGTTCTATCACCACTGTTGTTTTTTTGTTTGTTTGTTTGTTATTTGCTGATGGGAAAATGGGAAACTTAAGAGAGAAGTATTTTTTAATGCACAAGTTAAGCTGTTGAATGATTATGTTACCAAGTCGAATTCCTGCTCAGGTTGGTAGTAGAACTGAAAATCTATCATAGAACACTGGGAAATCTCCTTTGAAATATCAGGAGTGTGAATTATCTGGGTGGTCATTGTAGCTTTCATGGTTCAAGTAAAGGGTGGAATAATTCTCAAATCTTTTCCCATCACGTGTGAACCGCTTTGGTAATTTTTTTTACGTGATTTGTATCTCAGATAAAACTCTGCTGGAATTGCAATAGAGGTAACCTTTCATTTAAAAAATACTTTTCCCTTGATCCTGTCAGAGGCAATAACCTGACTTGTTTCAGATTTTAAAGGGGACATATATGCTTGTAAATGAAATATGTGCACCATATATAAAATAATAAGCTTTTGTTTATTTCCTTGTTGACAGATACCTGAGTACATTAAAACCCGCCACATTCAGGTGTGGGTATCCAGAGGTGGCTATACTATCTCTGCCAGCTTAGAACTGGTCCATCAAATTTTGCCTAAAAAATTGTTCATGCTTTAATTTGCATGTTTATGGTCTGCACACAGTGAGCAATATCAGTTTTTTATAAGATATTTACTTCTATGGGAATAGTTAACCTTTTGCAAAATAATATTAAATTACTGAAATTATATCCTTTCATTTTAGCCATTGACATTATGGATTATATACCTTTTTGAAATATTATATATTGTAATGCTATTAAAATCTACTGTTGATATAACTATATTTTTCCTGCTCTAATTGGAAACTGTATCAGTAGGTTTTATTTTGTTTTTCCAAACAGATGTTCATTTTTTTTTTAATACTATCATGCTATTACAGTTAATATCTACTCTTAATCTTATTTCATCCTTATGAAAAATATAATACACTGAATCTGGAAAAAATAATCTGGTTAGTGATGCGATTAATTTCAAAATCTCATTTTCAAATTGCATTAATAGATAAGATGATAGAATGTCTAATTAAAGTGAATTCAAGTTGTATTGAATAAACCTCATAAGGAAATTTTATATGAAAATAGGATAGATAATAACTATTTTGGTTTTGACTTTTAAAATGCCATGTGTCTAATTAATAAATAATGGATTCCCTTTGCTTTCAGAGCAGAGAAAATCAGCTTCATGAAATTCAGTCATTCCAAGGTTGGGGAGCATATCAACATAACTTTAGGAAGTTCTGCTATGCATGATGAAACTTCCAGTATTTTAATTATCACATAATTAGTCTTAGAGAAGACTCTACGAAGAAAATATCCTTTTACAAGAACTGAACAGAAGTGCCAGGAGGATCTGGTATCATTACATGAACATCAGGGTCTGGACAGGAAACCAGCTCCTACTCTGGGAGTACGTGTCCTGTCCCACAAACATGAACTGCCTTCAGATAATTGGTAGGACCTGCCCCTAGATCCCTCTTTAAGGGTTGAGTTGGGTGTTCTGGGCCTGCTGCAAGCATCATGAGAGCTACCTTGTTGAAATTCATAGTAATATTTGATTCGTTGCCTGTGAGAAGAGTGTGGCATCTTTAGAGAAGGGTTTTAGACCTTCCTCTCAGTTGGTCAGTAGTAATATTTTTTAAAACACTGGAGTTCATCAGTTGCTCCTCTGTGTAATTCCTTGAAAGCTGAAGTTAAACTGCAAAAAAAAGATGTCTGTGGCTTCCCACAAAGGCTGGGAAACAGATTGGAGCTCTGACAGTAGAGAGGCAAACCGCGTGTTCAGTGTTTGACTTACAACTGGTCAGCATAGAGTTTTGTCTGCAGCAGGATGGATGCCTCTGTATTCTAACAGGAGAAAAGGATGAAGCGAGAAAGGACTGCTTGTGCAGCTCAAATTATTGCTCAGTGCTTCCCATGAGTCAGTAAAGCTATGGTCTAATTAAACTATGCCCAGTGCATCTTTCTTCCCTCATGACTGGAACAATATCTTGCTGCTGTAATAGTAATCCAGCATCAATGAAAGAAAATGTCAGTCACTTTCATGGAACTTTCCAGCAGAACTGAACAAACTGTAAATGAGGATATCGGGGAGAGAAATTCAACCTTTAATATATTTAGAAGAGCAGGAGCAAGTATTAATAATCCCTCTTTTATTAAAACTGACTTAAAAGATCTGTTGAGATTAGCTCAATGACTTTTCTTTATTGTTTCACAGAGTGAGGCATCAAATATTTTGACTGCAAGAAAAGGCTGATTGTTGAAAGTCTTACTAAGGGTAATGTCTGTAAGCCAACCAAGTTTTTACTTCTTGCTGACATCTGTTCAGCAAGATTTACAGATTTACAAACTGAACTTGAGACAATTACTTGAAAAAGCTAAGTGAAGACCTATGGCTTATGTCCTTCTGCCTTTCTGGATTGTATCTTGTCTTTTAATTTTTTTTAGTATCAATCAGCAGCCTGAGGTCCCAGCCACAACTGCAGGGCACCTCTGGCTCTTTGTTCCACAGCCCTGCATGCTGGGGGCACAGCTGGACCGCGCTACAGCTCCCTTCCAGGCTCTGCGGTCCGGGTTTCCTGCCTCTCCTGGAGACACAGGTCTTGTCTCAAAGCTAAGGTCTCATCTAAATCAAGAACATTGTCTGTGTTTTGAGCTTTATTTAATATGAAGACAGTAGTTCAAAATAATACATAAAACTGCCGTATACTTAAATCCTTGGAGTCTTTTTAGTAATGAAGATTCTAACAAATTCCTGTCTTAGATTTTCCTTCTGTTAGTCCTACTTCTAGAAAGTAATTTCTGCTTCTTTCTTTCTTTTTTTTTAATTTCAGTTTTACAGTTAGTCCCTCTTTTTCTTTTTTTCTGTACATTTTTTCTCATTGTCCTTTTCATCCCTGCCTCCAGTCTCCCAAATCCCTCCATTAATTGTTGGTCTCCCTGAAATAAGCAAACAAGGAAGAGAGAGATTATAAGTACTTTGCTGATTTGCTTAGCTAATGTTATAGATAGCTTATATATTGATTAAGATCATACAATTATGTCTAGTTTCATATTCCTGCCAGTCAAACTGCTGGTTAGGAAATTAGTACCACGCTGATGAAAAGTCACCTTGTGCTTCACAGGCAGTATCTTCAGTCCTTCCCCTGTCCTGTGCTCTCTTGTTTCTCCCATTTCTTCCATCATTGTGTTTTTTTTTTAGAAGAAGAACTAAGTGTGAACCAACAATCCAGCATGCAGCTGCTTTGGGCATTTTTTAAAATTAGGTTTTGGATAAGTTTGTGATACAAGGAGAGTAACAAATCAACATGCATACAAACAACACAAGAGATTCTTCTGAACATTTTCATTCCTCTGTTGCTAAAGGGTGGTGGCTGTAGGTTACAATATAAAAAAAAGTTTTAAACAAGGTTATTTTCAACAAGAATTTTGTAATAAAGGACTAGGCATTTGTTTTGGCAAATCATTAACTAGCCATGCTTGATTTTTCATTGTTTTCAAAGCTTCGTACAACTTAACAGACCCTTTTCAATGACACAATGAATTTATTTGATGCATCTTTGAGCTCTTTGTTTCTGAAGTCTTACTGCAATGTCGATCCAGTGAAGACATTCAATCTATTTGAGAAAGAAGACTTAATTACCCTGTTACCAGAAAAATAGCAACCTTCTTCAGGTTAAGGATGATATTGTGGAAGCAGTATAGGGTGTCTTAAGGTATTTTTAGTTGCTGAATAATGGAAGGTATACTTCCAAGACCCTAAAAAATCAATGGTAACTTTTGTTTTAAGGTTTACTTTTAATAGTTTTCTTATTAATATGTCCTGCTGGGGTGTCTTTCTTTTCTGTCTGAAGGCTTTATAAAAAAAAAAAAAAATGACCCATATTATTTTGTCAAGCAGAATTTTTGGCTGTCCTAGATGAATTTCAATGTAAACTTTATGAATAGCATAAATGCTGCAAAAAGTAAGACAGACAGGCACATAGGCAGTTATGAAGGCTAGTTCTATTTTTCCCTTATGATACAAAGCAATATAATTATATTCTATTATCAAAATGTCGTTATGCTCATATTCCCAGAGTGATTCAGTAACATTATGGGCACAACTCTTTCATAGAGTTACAGAAGGGACTATTGATCACTTCAACTTTCTAAAGAATGTTAAAATGTTCCCTTAGAAGTGCATACGTCTTGTGCTTCAGCTCTGCAAGAATAATTTTTGTTCTGCAAGATTAGGGAACAAAACAAAAGTCTGTCTGATTTAGTTATATATTTTAATTTTAAATTTATGCTGTACAGAGTAAGTAATAGACAACTTCAGGAATACCATGTATGACTTGACTTGCATAATGCCACATGATTGTTCATACCATAATTTAAAACATTTTATCAAAACTATTTCCCATACTAAATTCAAGGCAGGAAATAGAGTTGCTGACTATTATTAGTTAAACAGATAATTCAAGAGGTTGAGCAGGGTAAGTAAATCATATGTGAATCTGTTCAGTACTGGTTTCCAGATATTTTAGGTAGTCAAGTGGCAGCACAACTTAACTATAAAATACTCTTAATTGGAATGGGTTGTGCAGAGTATGAAAGCTGCACACTGCTGTAGAAATTTTTTTATGTTTTAGGTTTGTTTGTTCCGTGAAACAGAAACAAGACTTTACCAAAAACTGAAGAGACTGAAATGAGCTCTTGCTTCAGAAAAGCAGAGAGAAAGGAAAAGGGGAAGAGACATACCAGAGTAGCCAATAGCACTAAAGCTTGTGCTGTACACATAAATATTTATTGATCAAGGAAAAAAAGAGTCTAGCGGTGGAAACTGTCCTTAATTCTGTTCTCTGTTTAAGAAGCCTTCTGAAGGAAATGATATTTTCTGACAAAATATGTTTTTCATAAAATTCCCAGCCAGCTCTAATGAGTATTGCAGTGAGTACCAGAGCAACACTGCTGACAGGAAAGCAAATGTTTTCTGTGTAATATGGGTTCCCAGTTCTACATTGCTCAGTGGTAAAAATGGAAGATGTACAATGTAGGTCAGCATGGTGTCAATTCTAGCAAATTAAAATACAGATGCTTCCTCTCAAACCAATCAAAGCATCTGTGAAACTTCACAAATCAGAAATAATGTGGACATGTGAATCTACTTGATGCTGCACAAAATAATAACTGGTTTTTATTGTGGTTCTCAATAGCTCTTATACATACAAAAATACATCAAAATTTATAGACGCACATAAAAGTCGCACAGTGACTAAACTATAAAAAATTATATTTCTATATTGTTAAAATTTAATCCATTAGTCAAAGCATCAGATCAGAAACTTGGCTTGAATTTTAGAAAGAGTAAATAATCTTTTACCATTGTCACATGGGGGAAAATCCCAAGTATTTCCTTTCATCTTTTGCTGATGCTATGTACAAAATGTGAATTGTGCTTTAGCCACTTATGGTAATGAGGCCCTGATTCAGCACAACTCCAAGTATGTCCTATTAACATGCATATATTTCTTAGATCCTCACTAGAATAAACCTGAAACTTACCTCTGTGTAATTCTAAGTTTGTTTCTGCCACGTGAAAGAGCACCTACTAGGCACTTAAACTTGATATCTCTTTCTGGGTGTTTAGATTTTTTTTTTCATTTGGCAAATTATTTTTCCTATTTTGCTCGTGAATTGAACCTTAATTGCCAAGTCCAGTTTGCGTTCTACCTCCATTAGTATTTAGTTCTGGCTTAATTGTTTGAATTAATGATATTTGCATGAATTATAAATTATTGTATCTGCAGCAGTTTCTCACAAATGATATCAACAGTATAATTTTAAGAGGGGATAAAGGATGTACATTCCTTACCATAAGAAAAGTACTTGAAATAAGGTAGGCACCAATCTCTCTTATGTAATAGAACCCTATTAAAAACAGATGTATGTGTGAGAACCCTATTAGTTTAGTTGTGAGATATTTTCCTCCTTTACTTTTCATCGTACCTTTCATATTTGTTATTTAATTAGATAGCACAGTCTATCTTCACAGGTGGAATACACCACTTTGCAAGACAGTGGCTTCTACAGCTTTCTGGTCTTATTTTAGCAATTTGATGCTTCCTTTCTTTGGTGTTCGAATTAACTAAAACTGTCATTTCATTTCAGTTTGGAAGACGTTACATAGAAGATCTTTTTAATGATTTTCGAGATGGACGAAGGCTTCTGGAGCTCCTGGAATGCCTTACAGGCCAAAAACTTGTATGTGTATCTTAACATATTTATTGTATATTGAAATCTTGATGTTATGATAGTTGTAGTAGGTGTTGTTCATTAATTGCCTCCATTGATGGCGGCCTGTGGAAACGGTATTTTTTAGGGATCTGAATATTTTTGACTTTCATTTGAAATTGAGGAAACATTGCAACGGAGAGCTAGACATATATTTGAAATGAAAATGTTCTACATTGTTGTATGCACTTATTAAGGAAGTGTGGCAAGGAGAAACAAGACTAAGGCAGGGTTCATTTAAATATTTAGATTTTAGCTGGAATTCAGAAACTATCACTAGATGTTTGTGCCAAATACAAGGAATAGAATGTAATATGTAGAATTAGAATATTTTGCTAATAAATTTCGTACTTACAGTCTGTGTACTGGAGTTGTACATGTCTGAAAAGAGAGAACAGCTTGCTCTTGTTAGCCTGGAAGTTCTAAAGCCACACGTCACACGTACTCTCTGGTGTTCCTCCTTGGACTTCGTGAGCTTGGGTTCTTTCTTTGAAACTTTCTCATAAAAGAGTAATGAAGTAGGCTGGGAGTCTGAGAATAAAAATACAGAGAGAATATATTTGTAAATAAATATTAAACAAACCGATGCATATCTGTTTGGTTGTGACAGTAATGTTACAAAATTGTACCATGGAGAAGAAGACTAATCATAAAAAAAACAATCTGGAATTCTCTGATTTTATCTACATTTCAATGATTCATTCACAGAAAAATATCAAAATACCAAATTACTTTCCAACTGTGGATCCAGTTTGTTTTACGATTGCCTTTATTTCATGTTGGGAAGCTGCATATGCACAATGTATGGTAATATTCTCACTGTTGTTGTCATAAGCTCATGAAATAGAAAACTCTGAGTGTAATATAAGGTTTGGGCTACATATAGTGTATTCTAGTTTTTGATTTTGGGTAGTCAAATTTGTTTTATTTTCTTTGTAGGCAAAAGAAAAGGGCTCCACAAGAGTTCATGCTCTGAACAATGTCAACAAAGCACTGCAGGTTTTGCAGAGAAATAATGTAAGTAATCATCCAGACAGGGTCAGAACATCCTATAGATAGCATGCTTAATGCTTTGTAAGTCTTGGATCAAACTCTGGCCTATAGTATATGATTACTGGAGTCAGGGCAGTTTTATTAATGTGACCTGGATACTTTGTTGTTCAGCACCAGGATGGAATATCTTTCAGTTTAAAATCTGCTGCCAGCAAATGTTTGAATGATGTATCTATAACAGATGCTATCTGAAGACTGATCAACACACACAATTTTATGGTGTTTTTGCACGGTGTTTAAAATACATTTTAAAAGGTTAACTACAAGAAGTCATCCATACCTTAGAAGGTGCTACCTATCAAAATACCTACTCACAAGCTCTCATGATTGTGAAGTCTGGAAAACTGAGGCTTTTCCTACAAGAAATCTTTTTGGTAAATTTTCATTGATGTCTGTTCCTTATGGTTCATAACATTAAGGAAATGAATCATATCAAAACCACTTTCCATTCTACTTTGTCAAAATTGACTTTTCAAGCCAGTATCCTGTGCATCATTTTTGAGTAAATATTCTCATATCTTCCTTATGAAAGCATTCTAATGGACCCATAACTTTGGCAGACATTTTCACTGGCCAACTAATTATATCTCCTCCTCAAGAATAAATTCAAATAAACTACAACATTTACTTAAACTTAACAGTAAGATGTGATGGAACAGTGATAATGCATTCTATGCTGCATATTATATTGGATTTCTTGATAGCTGCAGTAGGTCACTAAACAAGCTTGAGTTCAGCTGCTGAATAAAGTTGTCAATTTTATAAATTTGAGGTAATGCTTATCCATCTGAAGATTCATGCATAAATGAAAGTGACCTTATAAGACTGGCATAAAGACCTCCAGCTTGATTTTTTGTTTTGTTTTGTTTTTTTTAAATGGAATTTCATTTAAATAAATAGAAGGCAAAGCGTCTAATTCTTCAAAATTTTCAATATTTGACGTTGTTGAAAAAAAATCAGCAATACATTGTTTCACAATATACAAGAAAGTTTTCATTGCATACCTGGAATATTGTTACAAATTTCCATAGTAAATGCTTTTAAAAGTATTTATTCACTACATATCAGCTAAATCCATTAATGTGCTGGTTATTCAATTTCTAGAATTCAACAACAGTCCTTTTCAAATATAGAAAGAAAACAGTATTCCAATTGAAGAATATAGAAGAAAAAATGTTCTTTTAGAAAGTGAAGTGGTCACCCAGTGGCCATCATATTCATGTAATTAAAACCTTATAAGCTATACACAATATAAAAATTAGTATAGTGTGTATATATACTATATCAAATTAGTATGAAGTCAGAAGATCTGCCTGTGAAATAGTTTCCTCAACCTTCAAAATCGTCTCAAGAGTGATTTCTGTGGGATTTCAGGAATGCAAAATCAATGGTTCTAAAGCTATTAAAACCTAAGTAATCTAGACTTTTCAGCTGGTATGTGCCATCCTTGCTCTGAGTTTCTGCAGTCATCTAGGTGGTAACAGATTGAAAAATGCTTCCAGTCAATCCATTTTACAGATTTTTTTTTTTTCCTATGGAAAGGTGATAGTGTCGGGGTGAGGGGTTGCCCAATATAGCCTCAGGCAATGCTGACACAAACTGGGAAGTGTTCCTCTATTTCATCAAAATCAATGTAGGCTCTATGTATTCAGACTTCCATTTCCAAAAACAGACGGAGGATTTGGCCTGTAGAACATGTAGGTGATACCCTAATAAGCTTTGTAGTGGGTCACTTGCTATGTTGACCCCATTTGAAATTTAGGATATAAGTCCAAGTTCCACTTGGGAAATGTTCCAGGACACTGTTGGTTAGAATGAATTGCCAGTCTCATATGCCTTTAGTACAAAAATTCTGAATTCTTAAAGAAAAGAGTTAGCAGGGAGTGTTAGAGATCTTGACAAAATATCTACTTTGTATGTGATTAGTAAAAATGACCTATACATAGGTGCATTGAAATTAAAAAAGAGGCTTGTTTTGAGTGTGCAAAACCTTTAGTCGTTCTACAGATGTAACTTCAAACAGCTTCAGAAGTGCAGCAGAGATGTGCAGACTGTAATTTGTGAAGAAATGGGGTACTTTGCCATATAAGTATCGGATCTG
This sequence comes from Nyctibius grandis, assembly GCF_013368605.1. Taxonomy (NCBI): domain Eukaryota; kingdom Metazoa; phylum Chordata; class Aves; order Nyctibiiformes; family Nyctibiidae; genus Nyctibius; species Nyctibius grandis. The sequence goes on from NC_090659.1 coordinate 30,585,499, forward strand.
ACCATGAAAAACTGCATTTATGAAACAGTGAAGATAGAAATTTTAGAATCAGTTTCCATCCAAAAGTGCAGGTCTTAGCTTGTATTGTCTTGCATTCACATCGCTGAATTTGTTTTTCTTATTTAAATAGCATAAAAAGTGAGAGAGGGTGGAAGATCATTTCATATGTGGAGGAAAGAATATTCCAGGGTGATAAATGCTGATGCATTATGAAGTTGCAAATGCGTAATATAATTATGGAAAACAACATTACTGGATAACCTAATGGGGAAAAGACTTAGATCACAATCATTGGTTTCTCTGTACTGTAGAACACATCCTGCCTTGCCTTATACCGTGTAGAATTTAATTAAGGTAAAATAAGTTCTATTTTAATCTAAATATGTAGAATAATATCTTGTGTTTGTAGGGTCTTACAGTGTCTAGATGTGTGTGTAGCTTTCAGCAAAGTATGTTATATAAGGTAGTATAGAGCATAATACAGGAGTTTTTCTGTCACCCATCAGTTTTGTGATTTACAATAGTAGAGGCTTAATATAAAAGATTTTTGAGTTATTATTAACTATTACTTTTAATTGTATGTTTTCACAACATGCTGTAACTGGAATAATTGGAACTCTAGATCACTGCTTGCTTTTTGCCAGCACATTAGTTGTGCCATTTATAAAACATGAGTTGGGTGTTAACAACAGAAACCAAATGAGAGATTTACCCTAGCCCATCTCTCCCTCTCCCTCACCACAAAGGAAGTTTAAAGCCAAATGTATGAAAATAACACCAGCATCTTATGTTTACTGTTAATCTTACACAAGTATTTGTTTTTTGTTTCTTTACTAGGTTGATTTGGTAAATATTGGGAGCTCAGACATTGTGGATGGAAATCATAAGCTGACCCTTGGTTTGATCTGGAATATAATCCTTCACTGGCAGGTGAGTAGCACTGCTGCTTTCTTTCAATGAAGTACCTTTATTCCACTGATCTTTTTTCCATTGTTATCCAGCCACAACCTACAAAGAAAACACAGGTATTGCAAATAATGTCCTATCAGCAAGTTTTATGTCAGTCTGCTTACAGTCTGTTTATCTAGGATATTAAGAAACTTAAGAAGATAAATAGATTTTAGAGCATTAGCAGCAGCTCTTTTCATTCTAATTTCACAGTCAGATGTCGCAAGACAATATATAGTACAGTTGTAAGAATAACGGATAGACGAAGCCAATGTGGATATATAGCTTTCATAGTCACTTTTCTTTTTAGTAGCTTAGAAAGAGTGATTTGCGTGATCTAGAATATGTTCGTGATTGTTCTACCCTGTATATAGGTTGGTACTATCTTACATAGTGACAGCGCTTCTGGTGAAACAAGACTCGAAGTTTCTTAAGAAAGGGTGCTTCTTCCTGTTCATACCATTTTGCCTATCACAGATTTTTCTTGGCACTGAGCAGCTCGAAGTACAAGAAGATGTCATTAAAGACTAAATTATGGACTCAGGGACACCAAACAAATCTGCCAGTTGTCTACAGCTGGGTAAAACATCTTATTACCTATGATAACCTATCAAGACTACTATATATATTTGTAGTCTGTGGGAGGCCTAAAAAAAAAAATAATAATACCCAGGCTAGTTGATTTAGTGCATGCTACTGGTGCAGTTTGTGCTTCATGGTGCAATCCTGCTTTTGCAAATCCTTTCACTTTCTGATTTCTGGAACTTGCAGTCCTGAGAAGAGTCACTTAGATGAAGTTTATCTGCCTGCGTGTAAAAAAAAAGAGTTGTGTGGACAGTTATTTTGTTGCAGGTAAAGGCAAGAGGCTTCTTCCAGTTTCACATCCTTCAACCAGGACCAAATTAGGACAGAACTGTACTTACATATGACAACAAGACTGTCTCTTACAAAAATTTCAGTATCTTTCTGTAAAATGAAAAAAAAAAAAAAAAGGTAGAAGAAAGGTGCATGAAAGGAAAAAATTTGAATTGAATAATAAAATTCAATAAAATATTGAATAATTGAATAACGAGACAGTACCAATCCGAGTGGATATCAGCAGTCCCATTGAGGAGAGGCAGTGGTAGAGGCACTGCAGCAAAAAAGATTTGACTCATTCTTGCCACTCTCATTTTGGTTCAGTAGAAATCTTGTGGCTTTCCATACCCCTGTGGTGATTGTGTCCTTTCTTATCTAGCCTGTTTTTCAGTTTATTATTAAAAGTTTCACTGAAATTGAACCATTGTTCTGAGCTGAGCACCTGCTGCCAAAGCTCTTTATGGTACTGAATCTTTCAGAGTTTCTATTTCCTTGAAACTGCTGCCCTCTTTCTCACAGTTCTGTGATCCCAGCCTCACTGCTGCATTAACATTTAAGCAAAGCCAAAATAAAACAATTAATTTCTGAACTGCCACTTTTGACAAAGACTCTTAAGAGTGGAAAAACATTCTATGTTGCAGTAAGTTGTTTTGGTGTGGTTTTGTTTTTTTTTTAAGAGCAAGCCTATTTTCATGTAGAGCATGAAAAAAAAACCCTAACAAAAAATCTTTGTTAAGAGTTGCAGCCAAAATCCTGACTGTCTTCAGGAAAAAAGCAAAATAATAGACATATACATAAGGCAAATATTTCAGAGCACAGTGCATTTCAACAGTCAGTTAGCCTCATTTTGAGACCTCTTAAAAGCATCAGGCCTGTTGTGCACTTGTTGCAGAACTGGTATTTTAATTGTAATGACCATTTTATTTTATTTTGAAGTATAATGGTGGAAATGAAATATTAGCAGTTCTGTCAATCCACCTTGAATCAATGAGCAAAGAACATCCTTTACATTGATAGGTGTCTTGAACATCTATGAAAATGTTCTTAAAAGATCTTTAAAATGTTCTTTGAAAGAGTTTAGTGGATTCTAGCTGTAAAAAAAGTAATTTATGCAGTCAGAATACCTGAAATATAGGAAGAAAAAAATTCTAAGTCGCTCTGCCAGGGAGCTGTAAGGTTCCTATTTGGTTGAGAAAAGTGAAAGCACCTTGCTTTGAGAATAACTTTTCTAGATTTCCTCCTTCCCTTCCTCTCTCCTAGGGGCTGGCATCCTGAAGACAAGTGCCGCTCTCATAAATCATTGTGCCCGACTGTCGGGTTTAGGTGAAACAGAAGTAGTGCAAGCCTGAGATTTTGCCGTGTTCCTAGTCACCTTACATGCACACAGCTACACACACACAGACTCCAGGACGTGGTCCTACAGCGAGGAGAACAGAGGTCCGCTGCCACCGTGGGCCAGGCCTGGGTGCGCTGCTTTTGGCCGCTTCTCGGTGTGGTGACAAGAATAGCAGTGCTCCCATTCTGTTCACAGCTTTCCATTTGGCAGTTTAACATTTCAGAAGTTATCTGTGGTGGTGCCTGTGTTGCCCTTTCCCCGCTTCTATTCAAAATTGAATCTTTTCTTATTGCTGTAGTACAGGTTTGGTCTTCAGGCTGACAAGAACATATCTCTATGTACTACTTTTTCTGAAGAGTACATATTAACTGAGAAGCCTTCAAAAACATCCTTCTATCCTCAATGTCAGCCAGAATTTTCCGCTCAGATGCTGATCTTGCTTCAGGGCCCAGCCGTCCTGTGGGCAGCGTAGTGCTGTGCCCGCAGTAGCGCAGCGTGGCATGGCATGGCACGGTGTGGCATGGTGCTCTGTGGTGCTGCCGAGCTGCCGGGTGAGGTGGGAGGGATGGCAGCAGCCCTCAGGGTGCTCAGGAGGACAAGGTGGCTCCAGTTGTAAAAATGGAGTTTTCCACTATATCTCACTGAATAGGAAGTGACCTCAGCCTTCAGGATGAGATCAGACCTTTTTACTTTGTTGTTTTAAATGCCTGCCATTCTCTAGGAGACAATAAAAAATCATAAATCTAACAGTCTTCACTGCTGTGGAGAAATGAAGGAAAATGAAAGTAAATCTTTATCCATTGTCAACATATTAAACTCAACAAGATGAGTTTGAAGCTATTTTGTATTCGTTTACTCAAAAGTAGAAATAAATGCTAAGTTTTTGGCTTAATCTCTTTAAATCAAAAGGAAAACTATCACCTGGATTTTTCTGAATAATTGCCTTCCTGATGGCCCATTGTATGGCCCATTGTTTTATTGTTTTTGCCTAATTTCCTCTGTTCATACTTATTGCTCCTTTCTCTTATGTTAATGTCAAGTCAAACACTTGGTCTTTTCTATATGTTGTGAACTTTTATATTTCTAAACCTTGTGTTTCTGTGTTCATTCAGCTATGCTTTTATAAGAATGTGTGTTGTATTTTTCAAATGTTACAGTTTGCTTATAATATTCAGATAAATCTGCATTTGCACATACAAGCACATGATAAAAATCCAAAATGAACAATGAAACCCTGGCTTGAACAATTCTCCACTACCATAATTTCAATACTTTGTAGTCTTTCATATAGTTTAAGTTTGGTGCAACTTTTCTTCTTTTTAGCACCTGGATTAAAGAAAAACAAAATTTTATATTTTGAGAGTAGTGAAGGGTTTTTGCCTGGAAATACAGGAGGCAAATCTCTTAGCTTCTTGCTGAATTATGTAAATTACTTTGTCAGCTCTCAATAATGAAGACACTGAAAATATTAATGGGAAACTCAAAACACCCACTCAGACATATGAAGCAAAACTAAAGAGTGTATTTCTTAATTTTCTTAAACTCTTTACTTTCTGTCTCCTGGTGTAAAAATGGAGGCAACTATAAAATGCTGCTATTCTTACCTGACACAATTTTATATTCATTTTCACTGGTGCAAATTACAATCTTAGACTAAAGTCAAGAATGCGTCTCATTAAATTTAGAGAGGATCAGTTTCTCGTCTCATCTCAGAAACTAATAACTTATAAAGTTAACTTTGTACGTAAGTCTCAAAAAGAAAATTGAAACCATTGGTAGTATGCATCTGAGATGTAAAAGCAAGACATTCTTTTAGTAATTCATATCTTCATTTGTTCAAGTGATTGAATTAATTACTGTGAAACTAGCAAAAAACTTACCAGACTGAACAATAAAATGGTATCTGTTTTTTTCTACAGTAACATAGTAATTAATTTGTTGTTGTTGATGATTATTCTTTGAGTTTACAGCTTCTGCATGTTATCATATGGGTTTTACAATTTCAAAGTGATCCATCCTTTATCATAAAGTAGCTTCTGCACTGAATTTTGTTCTTTGACTGATACTGGCTGCAGACCAATTCAAGTGGAGAAATATAATGAAATTATATACTCCATAAGCAAATAAGCAACAATAAGCACCTTCAGAGTTAAGTAATATCTTAGGGAGTATTTTGAAAGAGCTGCTAATCTTTACAAGATATATGGAGAAAGTAATGATTTAAAAGGGATTATGTTACAGGAGAATAAATTATAGACTTCTTAATAGAAGTTTTGGGTGCTATTTCACTAGTAAAGAAGTTGTTAAGAAATATATAATCTACTCCATTATGTCAACCTCCAGGCTAATATTTTTAAAAGCCCTCAGAATTAATGGCTTTCTGTAAAATAATAATTGTAGGTCAGTGAGCTTTCTCTAATGGAAGAGGAATATTAACTATTCATTAAAATATTTAAAATTAAGCATATACAATACTCCTTTAATGCATGCAATGAAATTCACTTTTCATCCAAGTGCTTGTAAGCAGATATAGTTTGCACATTTAAGTCAAAAACATTATCTATGTTTTGAGGGCTTTTTATCAACTTTTGCTGTAAGGTATCATATTAACTAAGGACATATTTCCAGAGCAAAGAAAACCACAAGGAGAAATATTTAGTTTGAAGGAACTCTGTTTCTGTAACTGCTGCAAACAAATGTGCCATCTCTGTTCGTGCATGGAACGCTTCACATGGCACAGGGATGAATGTACTGAATGCATCAGCAATGGTGACCAACAAGTCAGTATCAGTTGTCTTTAAGCATTCAGAGTTGTATCATTATACTGTGACACCAAGTGTGTTCTGTAACTACATAAAAGGTTTTTCTTTAAGACTTAAATCCAGGCAGCTGAAGTTTTTTGGGGTCCAAAAAAAAAATTCAGCTTTTAATGAGTAAATTCAATTATTGATGAAATTCTGTCTCTTATTGTAGGTCAAAGATGTAATGAAAAACATCATGGCTGGACTGCAGCAGACAAACAGTGAAAAGATTCTGCTGAGTTGGGTCCGCCAATCGACTCGTAATTACCCACAGGTCAATGTTATCAATTTCACCAGTAGCTGGTCTGATGGATTGGCTTTCAATGCACTCCTCCACAGTCACAGGTAGGAAAACTAACTTTTCATTATTTCAGTGAGCTTGTAAGAGACAGCTGTAACAGGGCTTGAGGATGGTCTATTATGTGGGGGTTTTAGCTGCTTCCTGTGTGTTTTTTCAGCATTCTTTTAAATGACTGCCAGTTCACTTTGACCTGAGTGGTCTGTTTGGTGTTGAACTGAATTCTTTTGTGGAGGGAGAGGGTCTGAGCTTTTCACAGTGCAAACAAATATGCTCAGTTCAGATCCTTTTCTGGAATTTCAGTGTATATACCAAGTAGATGATAGTCTCAAGCAGTACAGGCTTTGAAGCTTTTGAGAAGTTCTGATTCCCATAAATTGCAGTCCTGAGAAGAGTCACCTAGATGAAGTTTATCTGCCTGCATGTGAAAAAAAAAGATAGGAGTTGCGTGGACCGTTATTTTGTTGCAGATGAACAGGCAAGAAGCTTTTTCCAGTTTCATGTCTGCAAAATAAGCCTTTGAGGTTGTCCTAGAGGGAGAAGGATATTTTCCTGTGGATACTTAAAGGGGTAAAATGCAGTGCTTGTTGAAAGCCTCTGGATTGAAAGTATGAATTTGCCTCGAAAGGACACAAGCTGGAGAAGGTAGCCTTTGTTTTCAAAACCTTTCATGTTGTTCCCCCAGCTGATTTGAATTTTCCCCCTTTCTCAGAAGTTGTCTTGTTCTAGTCTATGCTGTATAAAATGCTACCTTTAGAGATATAGAGTTCTCTAGTGGTTCTGTGTACTTGGCTTAAGGAATACGTGCAAGCCAATCTATCTATCTTAAAGGTCTAGTTCTTGCCACTACTGGTTTTAAAGCAGTAGTTATTTTTCCAATGTGCTAAGCCTCCTGATCTCTCTTCTCCTACTTCTATACGTCTCTGCTAAAGGGGGCTGTCCTGCAAGCTGGCTGACTGCTCCAAATTATCAGTGAGAGTCAAGTTTTTGAGCGTCTAAATGGGTATGCTCACTTTAGTATGAGACAACAGGGATTTTCAAGATATTAGTACAAGTTGGGCCATTTTTTTTTTTAGTTGCATTAAAGGCTTAAAATAAAATAAGGCAAAATACTTCTAAAAGCGTAGTCTGAGACAGTATATGTATGCCTTCCAACTTAAGCAGTGAAGACCTGCAGATATTTCTTTTCAGAATTTTCACTGGCTCATGTAACTGTTTCTGAATGAAGCTGTCTGATTTAGTCTACTGCTGTTGTAGTCTGAAGACTAACACTGACAACCTTTTACAGTGGCTATGCTTACACCATCATCCCAGGCACAGTAGGCATTTCTTGCTGTGAGTCCATTTTTTCACCCTGCATATGCCTAGGATCCTTGAGTAGATCTGACTGAACTAAAGTCCAGGAACTTTCAATTACAAGTATTCTTTGCTTGTAATGTTAGGAATGAGACATTATCTTAAGGAAGAATTCATTATACTCTAAAAGTTCTTGTTGTGTGTCTTTCACCTGCGTTCAGTATTTATAACATTAACAACTGGCTTTCCCACCATCCTGCTGTTACTCTGGCATTGACGCGCTCACACCTTCTTAGTGGTGGTGCAAATGTTTATGCATGTGTTAGGAGAACTGCATTTGGGGAGCTAAATAAGAAAAGAACTAAAATATAGTGACTATGTCACTAGCTTTTGAATAACTACTTTATTCATTGGTCATTCTTTAAGATGTGGTTTGGTGGGTTTTTTCCAAACACTGTCTAAACTCACTTTTTTTTGTTATTTCCACTGATTATAATTCTCATTTTAATTAGCTCTCTCTGTCATTTCATAAGTGGTTTCATTTTGATGGACCTGACTGTAAGAATGCAATTATCCTGTAGAAATCAATGAATCTCTTTCTTTCTAAAGATCTAATTCAGTACTTGTAGATTATTAAAAAAAAAAAAACAACTTTGTGTACGATACTCTTCTGTCTGCATCACTTACCTTCATGGAAGCTCTGTTACAGTGTGGGAGCTTACGCATAATTTCTGTGGGCTTGAATACCTTTTTGTCTTCCTAAAACATTGTCTATGCACAGCCTTATTAAGTGGGAAAATGCTGTTTTTAACTCAAACACCAGGTTATATAAGTCACACAGGAACTCTGTGATACAAAAAGGACTTGGCAGTGCTAGGTTAATGGTTGGACTTGATGATCTTAAAGGTCCTTTCCAACCAAAACAATTCTGTGATTCTATTCCTACTACTTTTGGTGGTACAGTGTTTCCTCTGTTGCATTGGATACAGCTGGGGAAGAAAAAACAGATACACATCAAAGGGAAAATACTTGATTTCAAAAATGCCAAAAAATAGTTATGCTGAAATTATATTGTATAACTAATTAGTACTGTAGACTCAAAGGCTAAAACCATTAGTACTCTATGGCATAGTAACTACCTTGATTTCATTTTCAGCAAATCAGTGCAGCAGAAGGCCAAAGTGGCGGCACGTCTTTTCACCTAGACACCATATCAGACTGCCTGTTTCGTGATTAGGGTGCCTGATATTCAGATATTCAGACTGTGTGCTCTACGGGACCATGTAATATCATCTAGTGTCTGAAATCAGTAATCAGAAATTGTTTTTTTGTCTCTCCCTGTAAGAGAGCTTCAGAAGTCTGAACAGAGGCTCTTATTCAGGAGCAGTCCCTGGTTGGGGAAGGCAGTTGCCTGCCTAAGCCACATTGAGGTGGTCTAGACAAACCTCTAAGTGTCTGTATGTCCTACTTTATGCGCTGCTGTGTTCAGTTCAGTGCAAAGTTCACCAGTTGTGAACATTCATTTCCTGCTTATTATAATTTATGTACTTTATTCGGGTTTTCTAAAACAGGGCTGCAAAACTTAAGCTTGCTTTTCCTCTTGTGTCTGCTGCCATAAATCTTGCATAGCTTTGGGCACAGTGAACATATCTTCAGTAGAAGTGAAAAAGAATTACTCTACGGAAGTCTTGTATCTTGCCCAGTAGTTAGTGCTCTCTTCTCGGAAACAGTGAGTGCGCATTCAGATTCCCTGAGGCAAGACTCCAAGACACACCAGTTGTCTTCTTTTGGACTTTAATCACTAAGTTATTCAGCAAAAGCCTCAGAGGAAGACCTAATGTTCTCTGAAGCCCTGAATCAGTAATTTTTAAGATGAACCTCTGTGCTTAGTGTGTCCTCTATAATGATTTTCAATGACTTTGCACTCCATGCACAGTATGCAGGAACACTGAATTGCCCTTCAAGATTCCAGATGCAATCAATAAAATAGGTACACTAAGACATTCTGAGTGTTCAGAAGCACCTAGTTCTATCCAATAAGAATAAAAAGCCTTCTACAGAAACAATGACACCTAATTTAGTCACTCTAAAAGGCAGGCAACTACTTTTTAGGTGTCAGTATCATGGCTTCATGCCTAAAGTAGGTTGGATATACACCTAATAAAAGTTGATCAACACCAATTTACATGAAGTCTCAGAGAAACCTGGTGTCTCACACATCCTATGCTTTGTTAATATTTTGTGGTTTGCATACATAGCATGACAAGCCCTCTGAGGGCTCTGAAGACACTTTTGAATTTAGCTCCTCTGTTTTCCCTGACTGATTTTCTGTTTCTCCAGTTCTCCTGTTCTACTTCTTTCTCTTTCATTTCCTTGCTCTCCATAAAGTTTGGTCCAGATGTTCTGTTCTTTTTCTGTCTTCCTCTGAGTTTATTCATCTGTATTTCATTAATTCACTTTTTCCATTGCCTTTTTTCCCTCCTTCATTATTATCTCTTTCTACAATACCTGTCAGTACCTCTCCTTCTCCCAGCAATTTTTATATTCAAATGGGCTCTTGAAGAAAAACAAGGATTTGTTGCTCTTCTGAAGCGCTGCGGCTGTCTTTATGGGTACTTCAGAAATAACTTAGTTCATATATAAAAAACATGGGTAGAAAATTTAATTTTTTAAAACATATGTTCATCTCTCTTGAAACTTAAAAGACTTCAATGATTTAATTGTCAAAAATAGTCTTTACTGCAAATAGTGGCTTCTCCTTTTGACACTGAAGTCTGAGTTTAGCCCTTCCTTCAGGTGTACTTCAGAGATAAGCCATAAGCCTTCCACGTTGACCCTCAGGATGTAATTTGTGTGCACAGTCTTGGTTACATTTAGATGTTCTCCGGAATGGAAGCAGAATTAGTCAGAAAAAAGGCTATCCATAGTTTGAAAATGTGATATGAGAATGGACTCATATGGTCAGTTCTGCTACAGATGAAACTCCCCCGACTTCAAGCTTCAGATCCCAGAGAGCTTTCCCTGTTTTCTTCTTGTAATCTTTCTCTTCCAGATGGGTATCAGAGAGAGCTTTACCTCTTTCCTCTGACTTTGTTGAGGTGCTTTTTTTTCCCCTGGCCCTTTAATCAGTAATTTGAAGTGGGAACAAGTGGTATTCATTAGCTTCCTCTTTGCTTCTTTAAAATAGTTGAACTTAGGCCAGGTGACTGCCTTAGAAATGAGCACTTCACTGCAGCTGTTTCTGCTTCAGGACAACAGAGTGGAGAGAGGAGAAGCAAAAGGGTATAAAAAGAGGTCCTGGATAGAAGCAGTGAAAGTTTGTCTTCAGTAAGTTAAAGCAGAAGTAAAAACAATAGTATGAAAAGGTATGAAGATACTCTTATTGTAACAAGTCACTAAGTTACACACTAGTTACTGGCTCCTGGTTTATTTTAATTATGAGAGTGCTGAAGACATAGACAAGATTTTCTTGTATAAGTAAAGCTACAACAACAACAAAACCACAACTTTTCTCTTGAAAAGGAGATGGTGACTTTTATGATCTAAATGTGGCTCCTTTCTGCATCCACTGATGGAAAGCTTTTGTGAATTAAATCTGTAAGTTGCTCTTTTACTAAATTATTTTATCGCCACCCAGTTCTAATAGCATTATAACCTTAGCTAGATGTTAATGCAGCTTAAGAAAATAGCCTGTTAAAACATGCATGATGTTTCTTAGTGATATTAGTAATTACCTTTGTGTAATTATTTTTTACCAAAAGTTATGTAAGTTATAAACGTTGCTGTTTTAAAGGCTTGTAATACTTTAGAAATTAGTCACTTCAGAAATGCTGAAGAAATTAAAACAGTACATCCCGTGATTTTAAAGTATCTTCACAATGTTTCGTTTCTTTCCTTCGGAATTCTCCCTCTGGAGTGCATGCTTTCTTTCTCTAACTTTTCTTGAATCTACACCTTTGCAAAATTCATTACCTTTTCAGGCTTCACTGCCGTACGCATCTTAGATGAATTAAATTCAGGTTCATATGGAGAAAACCTTATTTGAATGAATAAGCATGTTCTTTAGTAAGTAAAGGAACTAACCCCCAGAAATACTGTTTATTTTTTCTTCACTGCTTATAAACTCTTGTGGGAGTTATTTAGTCATAATATCTATATCTGCACTCATGAAAATTAGCTTTCCATTTTTGACAAAGATTTAGCAGGTAGGCTCTGAGGAAAAATAAGTGTAATCTTTTAAGATGTGTCTTGAAACTCTCTATTGCTGATAGGGGCTGTGGCTAGGAACAGAGCACTGTGGTGAGATGGAGTTACTGGACATAGTTGTCTGTTGCCTCTGAGTTTCAAAATTTCATAAGAAACCTGTCAGTGACTTACTGAAGCTTATACTTTTATAGCTGTGTCTCAGAGTGTTCAAATTTTTGCCATCTGTAGTAAGTGTAAAAAGAGAGATGCTGTGTATGTTCTACACAGGCACACACATATGCAATAGAGCTAGTAAGCATGCAAGTTCAACCAAGGTGTTCTACAACATGATGTTATCTGAATCTTTGTTATTGAAACTTTTGTGTTTGGGTGTTTATTGTTTTGTTTGGGTTTTTTGTTGTTTGTTTGTTTTTTTGTTGTTTTTTTTTTGTTTTTTTTTGTTTTTTTTTTTTTTAATTCTCTCTGTGTCTTGTATTGAGAATTTTACCTCTACAGAAGATATAATGATGATAGTCTTGGCCTATCTGGACACATTAACTCAAAAATATCCTCCTGGATTATGCAATTGAGAAGTTGGATGAAATTGAATATCTAAGATGATATTAATGATGACAGAGGTTTTTTGAGAGGAATAAGACACTATTCTATCATTCCTCAATGAATAATTCCAAAAGTTATTGTTCTTGCCCAGTGGAGTCCTGACTGGTTAGAAGAAAGCATGTTCCTCTATATAAAATCTTCTATCACTGAATGAGTCGTGATTCTGTGAAGGTAACGTGTTGCTCTGAGCAGCGCAAGAGTCATTAGAACTTCACATCCCTGCAAAAGCATTTGAGGGGTGGGGAGAGGTAGTTTCTTGAATATCATTCTATTCAGTGACAAAAGCTTTTAGGACAAAGAAAGAAAAATCTTTCACACCCTGGTCTCTCTAGTATTTGTGCAACACATCCTTGCAGAGCTTTTTAAGAAAGTCATAAGAGCTAGCTTTTTGTTGTTACAGTGTTCTCTTTGCTAAAATTGATGTATGAGCTTATGCATCCTATGCCAGCCAAAAAGTGTTAAATTTGGAGAGAATAAAGAATTGAAGAATATCTGTATGCCTGTAGAGTAAGGTGTAGGAGTGTGGTGGGTTAACCCCAGTCAGCAGATGAGCACCCACACAGCCATTTGCTTGCTTCTACTCCTGCTCCCCCAGGACAGGGAAGAGAATAGGAAAAGCAAAACCAAGAAAACTCATGAGTTGAAATAGAGATCATTTAATAAATGAAGGAAAGAAGAATAGAAAAACAAGTGATGCAAAGGCAGTAACTCGGCATTTCCCACAAGCAGACTGATGCCCAACCAGTCTCCAAGCAGGAGCCATCTTGAAAGGCAAAACCTCTGTGGTGCGTTAACCCTGGCTGGATACCAGGTGCCCAGCAAAGCTGCTCTATCACTCCCCTCCTCAGCTGGACAGGGGAGAGAAAATATAATGCAAGGCTCATGGGTTGAGATAAGGACAGGGCGAGATCATTCACTAAATACCATCATGGGAAAAACAGACTTGACCTGGGGAAATTACTTTAATTTATTACCAGTCAAATCAGAGGAGGATATTGAGACATAAAACCAAATCTTAAAACACCTTCCCCCACCCCTTCCTTCTTCCCGGGCTCAACTTTACTCCAAATTTCTCTACCTCCTCCTCCAAAGTGGCACAGGGGGATGGGGAATGGGGGTTGCAGTCAGTTCATACACATTGTCTCTGCCTCTCCTTCCTCCATAGGGGGAGCACTCACACTGTTCCCCTGGTCCAGCGTGGGGTCCCTCCCATGGGATACAGTTCTCCACAAACTTCTCCGACATGAGTCCTTCCCATGGGCTGCAGTTCTTCACAAACTGCTCCAGTGTGGGTCCCTCCTGTGGGCTGCAGTCCTTCAGGAACAGACTACTCCAGCGTGGGTCCCCCATGGGGTCACAAGTCCTGCCAGCAGACTTGCTCCAGTGTGGGCTCCTCTCTCCGTGGGTCCACAGGTTCTGCCAGGAGCCTACTCCAGCGCAAGCTCTCCGTGGGGTCATCCACTAGCTCTGTCACGGGGTCCTCCACGGACTGGAGGGGGACAGCCTGCCTCACCATGGTCTTCACCACAGGCTGAAGGGGAATCTCTGTTCCAGTGCCTGGAGCATGTCCTCCCCCTCCTTCTTCACTGACCTTGGTGTCTGCAGAGTTGTTTCTCACATATTCTCAAACCTCTCTACAGCTGCAGTTGCACAGGTTGGGTTTTTTTCCCCTTCATAAATATGTTATCACAGAGGTGCTACCACTGTTGGTGATTGGCTCAGCCTTGGCCAGTGGTGGGTCCATCTTAGAGCCAGCTGGCATTGGCTTTATCGGACATAGGGCAAGCTTCTCACGGAAGCCACCTCTGTAGTCTCCGCTACTACCAAAATCTTGCCATGCAAACCCAATACAGGCCTTCACCCCACTCTTCCTTTACCCTGGTATTTATTGCTGAGCAAGTTATATAGCATGGTGTATCCCTTTGCTCAGTTTGGGTCACCTGTCCTGGCTGCATCCCCTTTCAGCTTCTTGCCCACCCACAGCCTACTCGCTTGGGGGAGGTGGTGGGGAAAATCTTGATCCTGTGTAAGCATGGTTCAGCAATAGCCAAACAATTGGTTTGTTATTAACACTGTTTTAACCACAAATACAAAGCACAGCATTATATGGGCTGGTATGAAGAACATTAAATCCATTCCAGTCATACCCTATACAAGGAGGATGGAAAAAATTGTGCAGACATGATCTGTATTTTGAAAATGCCTGTGTGTTAGTACCCAGTCTGTGACATCACAGGCTTCATGCGTCCATGACTAGAAACAGAGATTATCACCTCTTAGGTTTTCTTTCCCTTCCCCATCCTGCCCCCAGCCAGATTTAATATTTTGAAGTTGTTCTGCATGTGGGAAGGAGAAACCTCTATTTTAAATTAATTTTTAAGAACCTCTGTATAGAGAAGCAAAATACTTCAGAATAGCTTAATTGTTACTATGTAAATCACTTCCATCAGAAAAAAATTGGAGAGCAAAGGTGCATAACTGGGAAATTACTATTATATGAATTACATAAACTACATAAACTATTACAATTTTTCCTTTGCTCTCTTGAAGTTATTACAGTATGATGTAGTGAACATTTTTCCCATCTATTATGACTATGGGAGACTGTTTAAAATGAAATTTTAAAAATAATAAAAATGAAAGTAAATCTGTCATAACTAACTGCAACATTTTAATTTGTGTAAATAACATACTTGATTTATTTGTAGGTAAAATTATACGGTTAAATGTTTTCTGATTTAGAACACTATATCAAAGTCACAGATAGTGTAGTTGTTTTTTGTCATATTATATGCACATTAATTACAGAATACCCAATTAAACTTTATTTTCCTGAGTGCCTGATAACAAATTATGATCTCCTAATGGATAATTCTCAGATGAAATGCCAAAGATCACAATGTATTAACATCATTTATATTGCAAATAGTGCAACTGATAATATGAGGGCTCAGACTGTGTAACTGAGCAATACTTCAGTTTCAGTTGTTCTGTCTTTTGCTTCAAGAGCATTTAAATTGTGCTCTAGTGCTTTTGCTCCTATCAACTAAAACCTATGATTGGACTAGTGTAGTGTCCGGGGATGAGGAAAAGGCAGAAGTGCTCAATGCCTTCTTTGCCTCGGTCTTTAATGTTAAGACCGGTTGTCCTCAGGAGACTCGGCCCCCAGAGCCTGAAGTTAGGGACGGGGGGCTGTGTGAACCTCCTGTAATCCAGGAGGAGACAGTTAGTGACCTGCTGTGCCAGTTGGACACACACAAGGCTATGGGCCCGGATGGGATTCACCCCAGAGTAATGAAGGAACTGGCAAACAAACTTGCCAAACCACTCTCGATTATCTACTGGCAGTCCTGGTTAACTGGAGAAGTTCCAGCTGACTGGAAATTAGCAAACGTAACGCCCATCTACAAGAAGGGTCGGAAGGACGATCCAGGGAACTATAAGCCTGTCAGCCTGACCTCGGTGCCAGGCAAGGTGATGGAACAGATCATCCTGAGTGCCATTACACGGCACATGCAGGACAATCGGGGCATCGGGGCCAGCCAACATGGATTCATGAAAGGCAGGTCCTGCTCGAGCAACCTGGTCTCCTTCTATGACCAAGTGACCCGCTTAGTAGATGAGGGCAGGGCTGTGGATGTAGTCTATCTAGACTTCAGTAAGGCATTCGACACTGTCTCCCACAGCATCCTCCTGGACAAACTGGCTGCCCGGGGCTTGGATGGGTGGACTCTTTGATGGGTTAAAAACTGGCTGGATGGCCGAGCCCAGAGAGTGGTGGTGAATGGGGCAAAGTCCAACTGGCGGCGGGTCACTAGCAGTGTTCCCCAGGGCTCAGTTCTGGGGCCGGTGCTGTTCAATATCTTTATAGATGATCTAGACGTAGGGATTGAGTGCACCCTCAGTAAATTTGCAGATGACACCAAGCTGGGTGGGAGTGTCGATCTGCTGGAGCATAGGAAGGCCCTACAGAGGGATCTGGACAGGTTAGATAGATGGGCTGAGACCAACGGCATGAGGTTCAACAAGAACAAGTACCGGGTCTTACACTTTGGCCACAACAACCCCATGCAGCACTACAGGCTGGGGGAAGAGTGGTTAGAAAGCAGCCCGGTGGAAAGAGACCTGGGGGTGCTGATCGACAGCCGGCTAAACATGAGCCAGCAGTGTGCCCAGGTGGCCAAGAAGGCCAATGGCATCCTGGCCTCTATTAGGAACAGTGTAGCCAGCCGGTCTAGGGAAGTGATCGTCCCTCTGTGCTCGGCACTGGTGAGGCCGCACCTTGAGTACTGTGTCCAGTTCTGGGCCCCGCACTTCAAGAAAGATGTTGAGGTGTTGGAGCGAGTCCAGAAGAGGGCGACCAAGCTGGTGAAGGGTCTGGAGGGTCTGACCTATGAGGAACGGCTGAGGGAGCTGGGGTTGTTTAGCCTGGAGAAGAGGAGGCTCAGAGGTGACCTTATTGCAGTCTACACCTACCTGAAGGGAGGTTGTAGTGAAGAGGGAGTCGACCTCTTCTCCCAGGCAACTAGCGATAGGACAAGAGGGCACAGCCTCAAGCTTTGCCAGGGGAGGTTCAGGTTGGACATTAGGAAGAATTTCTTTTCAGAAAGGGTCATTAGACATTGGAATGGGCTGCCCAGGGAGGTGGTGGAGTCACCATCTCTGGATGTGTTTAAGAAAAGACTGGACATGGCACTTAGTGCCATGGTCTAGTTGACAGGGTGGTGTCAGGGCAACGGTTGGACTCGATGATCCCAGAGGTCTCTTCCAACCTGGTTCATTCTGTGATTCTGTGACTACAGTTTTATACTCATTTGAAAAGTGTGCATTTTTCTAAAGGTTTTGGTAAGAAAAGTGGCATGTTCAGCTATGCTGCATATGTTCCCAGGTCATGAATTTTTGAACCTGTTGACCGATTTCAATCAGATATAGCAATGAGCTGGTAATCTCAGAAGCAATTACATTCTTAGAAACAGTAAATGAAGCGAAAAACTGGAGGCTGGAGAAGAGGAAGGTTACAAAATGACATCAGCAGTTATCTGTCCTGCTTGGCCTGCCACAAGCCAGTCCTAGTGTACACAGCCGCAGCACATGATCCTTCTCTCCCAGGCACTCTTTGGGACTGGAAGAGAAAAGCAAGCCCACTATGGGTGTTTTGGTCAGTGACTGGAGCAGGGCACTATTGGTGAAAACAGGTGGTTTGGGGAAGTGAGGTTATAGGTTTTTGCAACTTTGTGGAGAAATGTGGTTGATGTGATGGTGGTGGACACGGATGAGTATAGGATGCAAACCCATTAGAAACCAAGCTTCATTAGTTCCAGCACTGATTAAACAAGTTCTTTCATTAAGAAAATAAAAAAGTAGTAGCTGATGCTGATGGATAGCCATAGAAAAATGTAAATAAATCTAATGCTAAAAAAGAGAAACTTACTGTTCCTCTTATTTTTGCTTTAGACCAGACCTATTTGATTGGAACGCTCTTGTTTCTCAGCACTCACCTGTACAACGATTAGACCATGCATTCAACATAGCCAGGCAACACTTGGGCATAGAGAAACTCCTTGATCCTGAAGGTTAGTAGAAATTATGTTCTTTTCTCTAAGTGGAAAATCAATTTTTCCATGCATTTGATTGTAAATTAATTTGACTTTTTTGCACAAGTGTTTAACATTTTGCAAGATAAATCATAAACTGAAGCTAAATCCTTTGTTTATTTATGTTTTAATGTTAACTTTGTGCTTTATTGAAATAGTATAAGAACTACCTGTATGTACATGCTTTAAAGCAATTTTTTTCCAGCATTGGGACCAAAGTATGTATGCACTGAATTAAAGGTATCTCAATAAGTAGCTGATTTCTGTTTCAAAGATTTAGAGCATCTGCAGCTTTTATATCTTCTGAAAATATCATGAGTTCAAATTACCTTGTAATATATACCCAAATGTATATTCAATCCCCAGATACTCATATCCTTAAAATATGACTTATACATCTTCTGTATATTGAAATTCTGTCAGGGTGACATGACTCATATCACTGTCATTTAATCTTATATGTAATAGACTTGCCTATTTTACCTTAACTCTCTTTTGTACTTCCTTATGCAGTCATGTTTGAAAGGTTCCTTGTCTTTCACGTGATTTAATTTTCTGCATTTCTGTATATTCTCTGCCCTATTTTCTGCATTGCTGAGGGCCGAAGTAATTTCCCTCAGAGAACATTTCTAAAGCATTCTTTACTACAAGGCGATGTTGAACAGCTGTTGTATTTCCTTTTTATGTATGCATTTGTATATAGATATACACTGTCTTTTTCCATACCATGATCCATATGCTATATTTTCATGCATTTTCCTATTCGGCTACTAATAAATTCAATTTCCTATATGTTTGTGCTGTTCTCAGTACTCACCTTGTGGTGGGTTTCCTATGGGAAGAACCAGAATGTAGCAAAATGTAAAAATGAGTCTAAAACATAGCATTGGGTCTCTTAATGTTTAAATATAGTAGAGCATGTCTCAAGATTGAACTAATCACCTTTTATCCCTTATATTTACCTAGGAGAAATATATGAAAAAACTGTCTGCTTATGCTGTAGTTGAACATCATAAAGCGCTCTGGTCTGTAACCTTACTGCTTTGTAGAGTGAAAAAACTGCTAGAGGAGATGGCTTAATTTAAGACGGTGATATTTTGCCCTCTGTAAAATTGAACGAGGAGCATCTCAAGTGGTACTCACAATCGGAGCGTTAAGTAAGATTTAAGAATTAAAGATGACAGGGTCTTGCCACCTTATAGGTGAAAGCATCGTGCGTGCCTCCTGAGTGTCTGTCTTGTGTGTGGTCAAATAGTGCCCCTTGTATCAGCAATGTATGGAGTATCTGTAGTGGAATTTGTGGAAGAAATGCACAGTAAAACCAATACAGCATTCTTTGCTAGTACACTGTATTTCATCTCTAGAACTGAATTTGTGTGAACAACTGGAGGAGGAACAGGCTTGCTATGTGCTATAGCATGAGATGCAGCTTGTACGCTCTGAATGAGAATGAAATTGAAAACTGGGTTGGACAACTGAAGAGATATAGTTGCAGTCTTTGCTATAAATAGTTGAACTTTCTTCTTAAAATAGATTCGTGAATAAGTTATTTTTTGTATGCAAAAGTAACTTTTGATTAGACATTTTATTCTGGTTTTGGCAGAGATACTGGCAGTTGTTTAGCCATCAACTGAAAAACTCTTAAACATCGGTGGTTTTCCAAATGTCTGCTGTAATTATTTGCTATTCGGCGTTCTGAATTATGGTTCTTGCCACCTATGATTTTTTTCCCTACAAATAAAAAACTGCAAACTTTTCCAAAGGAAAAGTAAATTCTGTACCTATTTGAAAATGTTTGTGAGACTATAACAATTTGGTTCATAATAATAAATCTGCTCCTAGACTGAAAAGTAGAATTACTGGTACATAAGTAAGTGAGGAATCTTGTTTGAAGGTTCCACCATACTACTTCTTTAATTTTACTTTGTAGATTTATCACCTCTCCTAATTAGATAATCAAATATCTCTTAACAGCATATTGTGTATTCTCTGGCTGTTAACTTAGTAAAAGCTACAAAGTGCTACTATATTAGAACAAGAAGGGAGCATGCATTCAGTGCTGAAACATTATTTTAATGTAACTTAATATTTGTCGAAACAGCTCACGTAATTTTTGAACACTTTTAAAATTTTTGTTAATTAAATATTTCTTGTCTCGATATTTTGAAAATATTATATGGAAAGGAAGCCACTATACAATAAAGCCCTAGGCTTCTGCAACCATATATGGTAGTCAAAAAAAGAAAGGATTTGGGGGTTTTTGTTTGTATTCTGAAGTTACTGATGATACATCTTGAAACAGATGACTAGGGATCCCAGAGGTCTCTTCCAACCTGATTGATTCTGTGATTCTGTGATTCTGTGGATCCATCTTAGCAATCACATTTTGAAAAGTAAATATTTTTCTTCAGACAAACATTGGCTTTCTAGTTGTGTATGAAGTTCATTTGTTTCTGAGGTTGATGATATCTCGTCTGTCCCATGAGAAGTAGTGAGTTTGTTTCTGTGGTTGTCGATATTTTAAGTCTGTCCCAAGAGCAGCTTTTAAAATATTGTTTCAGAATTTTATCTCCATTTCAATTACCAAAGTGGTTAAGATATGGAGTATGTTCAAGTATTTCCTGTAAAAGCTGTGTTGTGTAAGTTAAAACTTATATTTTGATTCATGCAGAGATGATGGTTCTTGCTGTTTTCCTCACTTATATTGATTAATAGGAGTGCTTTTTTACATCAGCAGTCTATCTTAAAGCAAGCACTTTGCTTAGTTTTTAAGCAAGTTAACTTAACCATAGACAATTGTATTTATCCTGATGATGCATGCATCTTAAAATAGAGACAATAACACTAGTCATATCCTGTAAAAGGCTTCTTCTGTGTCCTTGCATCTTCTTAAGAAATTCTTATTTTATGCACGAGTCCTAAAGTAGTTTGACAAAATTGTCTTGTTCCTGTTTTGATACATTGACTTTGTATCTTGTCTATGAAGCCTGATAATGTCTTCACAGAGCAGGTAGCCTTACTAACTTCGTCTTAGAAACAGCAAGCTGTATGTTTTTCTGCTTACAGCTTTCCTCTAAAAAAAGTTCAGTGTTATCTGAAGATACTGTGTTTTGATATAAATTCCCAAAATAGGCTACATATGCAGCACAGAATAAATTCTGCAGAGCTATTCTGCAGTCAGAATGTTCATAATATTGGGAGAAAAAAGAAGCAAACTTGTCTGCAAGAATAAGGTATGTGGTAGGAGCTTTATTCCAGCCTTTTCCCTTTCCTGTTCAGCCAGAAGAGGTAAGAAAGCTGACCCCATTCCACAGCAAAAATTTTAAATATATGTTAGCTGTTGGTTCTTTGTTTTGTTTGTTTTTTTTCCCCTGATGTTGAAAAGGTGTGTATTAAAACAGAAAAGACAGATTTCCTTCCTCTCTTCTGTCCTGAAAAAGCAGTGGAAGATTCTGGATACAGGAGTTGAATGTATGTTAAGTTTGCCAATGATACTAAACTAGGAGGAGCTGTGGACTCCCTTGAGGGTAGAGAGGCCTTACAGAGCGATCTGGATAGACTAGAGAGCTGGGCAATCACCAATTGTATGAAATTTAACAAGATCATGTGCCTCTTGGTACAACTAAGGAAAATGTTCGACTGTTTTTTCACACCTTTGTGATGACTATTGTGGTATTCTGGATGTAAATTTGAGTTGCTGACTTCTGAAAAGATTTTGGTTGATTGTTTTAAATGTAAATAACTCAGGTTGTTAATCTCTGACTGTTCTCTTGAATTTAGAGTGTTTTAGACATAAATAATATAACTCTTTAAACATTTTTCTTTTAAAAATTATAAACTTAAAGTCTTCAGCTCCCTACATTCCTTGCGTATTATTCTAAGCTATTGTTATGTATGGGGAATGAGTAGTGGTGCAGATATTTGCTGTCTTTGTTGGTATGGGTTCACTTTAGGTAATTGCAGCAAAAGACTTAAAATATCTTGAGCGAATCAACCAAATTATGATGACATTAGTAATTATAATTTGTATATATGGAAGTTTGAACAATTGATCAAGCTGGTAAGATTAGCCTGTATCTTTTAATTAACATCTAATTACCAGTACCTGCTGTTACATCTTTTAGCAGTTAACTGATCATTTAATCATGATCATTCAATCTGTATTGCAGTTGTGGAGCAACATGATTCCAGTCTTCACATGCAAACTTCAGCAAATATGCTAAAGGCTACTATGTTCCTTGTTGTGTGTCCACTTTTTCATGAGCATCTTTTTAAATATCACCAAGCAAAGAACAGGACAAACAAACAGCAACAAATGTGTTATGGTCAGCAACACACAGAAGTTAAATATTATTGGCTGTATACTGAGTTTGACTTTTTACTTTGGGATGAAACACACATGACATAAGAGCTGAAGGATCTTTTGAGGAACAGGAGGGAACGCTCTCTCGGACACTGAATCTGGGAACACATCTGAGCTGTGTCGTCTTGCCCCTTACACCAACCAAGTGTTAGTGTGGTAGCAGCAGCAGGAGATGAAGTGTCTGTGTGTTCCCTTCTAGCAATAAACATCTGATTCTTGGTTTAATGAACTTGTCCATACTGTCATTTTACTGGGTCTTGTGCTTGTTTGTGCTAGCCTGATAATAAATAGACTGTGAAGTTATATAATGGCATTTCTGCTGTCCTTTTTAGGTGAAGTAATTATCCAGTTTCTTACACTTCACAGTGTAGCCTGATAAAAACCTCATTTAATCCATCCCAGTCACATTTTCCATATTTTTCCTTAATTTGCACTGATGACATGAGTTTTTGGCACCATTATTAAGTGATAATGAGACTCAGACAGTTTTCCATTTGATAACTTTTTTGTTTGATCTTGACTTTGCATACTTCTGTACCTCAACAGTAATGGGCTCTACCATACCTGTAGCACAGAGAAGAGGTGAAAAAAACTGTCAGCGTTGTATTCCGTGAATTTGTTAACCTTGTCTGTACCCAGTAGTTGTATATAGTGGTAATACTGTTTTTCAGTTCATTTATTGCCCTTGCTGATATGGCTCATGTCAAGGGAGTATGAGAAGATATTATTTTTCTATCATGCCCTAAAGTTTAGAAGTGTTTCCCCTAGTACCGTGTCAGTGTGGGTGATTTTTTTTTTTAAATGTGTCGGGGAGACATGTCACAAGAGCTATGTTTGATATTGTGCTGCTGAGAATAGTCAAGGAAAATTCTGGATCAAGCTTAGAAATCATTATTTCGGCATGTTCCTTCTACTGGAACTACATATAGCAGGGGTGGACTTGCATTAGCATTATGCAGAATTAAAGTACAACGATAAAAGCACAACCCTTTAACTATTGCTTTACTGTTTGTCAGTGCAAATTGCAGCTCAGTACAAAGTTTGTCAGTACAAAGTGCTGGATGTCATCATGCTATATCATGTACTTTGTCTTTAGTTCATAGCACAGTTCTGAAATGCAGAGCAAGCAAAGGGCTATGGAAATACCTTCAAAAATAATGGTGAAAGTATAAAATTTATTGGCTATGTAGTACAATAGGAATACTTTTGTCTGAATGAATTTGTAATACAAGTAGGTTTTTCAAGTGGTTGTTAGTTTGATCTATATTCCTGTTGTGGTATTTTATTTTACAGTTACTCCTAAAAAATATTTGCCCCCCAAATTAAACTGCATTTCTTATTTTCCTATTGATAAGATGAAAGTCCTGCTTTTTCTTCGCAGCCTCAAGCAAATAGTCAGCAAAAATAATAAATTCACTAGCCTCCATCTAAAACCGTTTTCTCTTCCATATTTATGAATAACTTTATTAATACCTCATTGACCTGTGAGCAATTTAATTACTAAGAGACTACTCGACAGTCAGTAAATTTACAGGTTTTCATGGAAATAAATGACTTGAAGGGTGCTGTGTTAAGAGACTCAAGGACAAAACAGGCCCTT
Source organism: Nyctibius grandis (assembly GCF_013368605.1). Lineage (NCBI taxonomy): Eukaryota > Metazoa > Chordata > Aves > Nyctibiiformes > Nyctibiidae > Nyctibius > Nyctibius grandis. The sequence continues at coordinate 30,609,399 of NC_090659.1, forward strand.
CCTCTTATCAGTGGGAAAACATAATAATAGGAATTTAACTGGGAGCAGGGCACATATGTTACAAAAGAAATTATAAGATTTTCTATCACAGTGGATTTGCAGATTATACTATCATTTGAAATACTGAACTTGAATTATAAAGAGGTCTCTAGGAACTTTGCATTGTAGGTATTTCAGCAACTGTTAGACATAAGGATCATTATATGGAAGGTCTGAAAGTATTTGGAATGTAGAACAGATCGTGTGATATTTCTCAACAGCTCAGTCTAGCAAAGAGTTGAACAGGTTTCCTCAGTGTTTAGACTGTGAATCTGACTCTGAGTCACTCAGTCTCTTTTTGAACATGTAAAAGATAAGCATCTTGGTAATATCAGTGTAGGCAAGATGTAAAAATACACAATTCCATGTTATCAAAAATATTCCCTATTTCCTTTCAATAGTGAAGACTGCTATCTTTTACCCCGAGAGGAAAAAGTAAGCTATTATATTTCCAGTATGTAAGCCAGCGTAGAAGATCTTCGCATAGGAAGTTGAATTCAGAGGTTTTCTAGTATGCTACTTGGGTAGAAATTGTATATAGTAGCTGGTGACACCACTGACAGTTCAACCTTCTAAAAATAATATTGATTACTTCTATTATCAAGCAGTGGAGCTTTCTGAAGTCTTATATTCTGAAATATTTACATCCAACCATTGCTTTCATTAAGAAATAAAAATTAAGGAAAAAAAAAAAAAAGAGGTGGGGAAGATTTGGGAAATGTTATTTCCTTCTTGTATTTTTTACAAAGATTCATTCTTAAAGATAACGTTAGGGAATACCAGCTTGATATGAAAGCAGTTAAAAGGCCTTGTATATGAAATAAGAATGAAGACTGTAAAAGAGTATACATCTGCTTGTATCTGCTTTGACTGGGTAAGGAGCTCTTCATATGCTCTAGAGGGCCACAGACCACTGTTGCCTTGTCATTGGTAATGTTATCTCCCTGTTTTGATGAAGCCCAGAGCACATGGTAATGGAAAATGCATTGAAGCTGACAATACACTACTGAGTAAACTCAACGTTGTGAAACATACTTGACTGAGTGTATTTCTCAGCTGAAATAGGTCAAGGGATCTTTAACACTGTGAATGTTTTTTCTATATGTCCTGTTTTTGCTCTGCTTCAAATGTCTTCTGTAAGAATGTTTTATCTATGACCTCAGCATATGTGTCACACAAAAGCAGATATGCCATCTTTTGGACTTCCAGTAATGCTTTTCTGTTGAAAGCAAGGAAAATATGAACTGTTGCAAAGAGCCGTGTGGTGTGAAAACACATGTAAACAAAATTTGTTAGCCAGATCTAAAAAGCTTTTTATCCTCTACAGATATAATTTTAAAGAATTGGAGATCACGTGAAACAATAGTCATTAACTGGTTTGTCAAGCATTAAACAGAAATGGGAAAACAGTCCTTTTTCCTGAGGATTTTCTGACAAAGGAGGAGGTTTGTTTCTGTGCATATAAAGAAAAACATTTTAAAATTTAGTTGTTCTTCCCTTAGTCTAAATATTTTCTTCTCTGTTAAGACCAGAACAACCACTGATTTTTGTGATTGCTAGAAATTATGGAGAGCTAAGACTCAAGGGATACACAGGAGTTTTGGAGATCATGTAGGTTGTATGAACAGAAGTAACAATATTAGGAGGAAGAGGACTTAACAAAACTTTCATCTAGGGCATAAAGGTTTTCTATAGGATAAATCTTAAAATTTTGTCCACCCTTGCACATGTGTATGAGATATATATATATATACACATAACTGCTAAATGCATGATCCAGCAAGAATAAAGATAAAGTAAAAAATTAAGAAAGCAAGCTCATGGTATAACAGGAATTTGGATGCTAAGTGCACGTCTTATTGCCTTGTTAATAGCTGACTAAATAATTCTATGGGATCATAGTAACACAAATGACATAACATCTAAATAAAGTGTGTATATTTTTCCATTAATGTATTGATAAGTCTAAATGCATAAGACCAAAGAAGTGAGAACTGCATTAAAATACATGAAGAATCTAACAGCGGTGATACCTATAAAATGTTTTACGTTTTATAAATAAAAGCGGGGGTAGTATTAGTATAATGAACAGAGAATAGGTATCCTCATATTTACAGATGATCATCATATTAACCTTGCACTTTTCATGGTGGTATAATTCACCATATCATACTATACATTTCTGTAAAACTATGTCATCTCTTCTAACAATGTTATTCTTTAAATTGGAAAACTTCAGTGACCACAGTTACCGTTCTTCACATGACGCTGAGAACATTGTGAATGAGGTACTGTAAAGACTTCCCTCATTTCTTACCTAGATGTTCTGTCCAGCTGCTTCCAAGGTGAGAAGGAACAGAGCGAATCTATGCTGCTGAGCTACAACAGGAATTGGGGTAGGAGGGAGAGATGGGCAGCAATATCAGTCTGCAGACAGGAACCTGGTGGTGACAATGGGTGTTGTAGGTACTCCAAAGAACACACAGGTGTTTGCACCAAGAGCCTGTTTTTTTTCAAATTTTTCTTTTTCAATTTTGTGGGTTTAGCACACTTTACCACCTCATAACCTCTGAGTGTCCACACACACATTGAAAAGAGTGATAGTCTAAATACTCCTTTTCTGGACTTCAAAATGCTGTGGCTGAAAGTAGCCTCCTGGTCCTGCTTAAGCAGACATATCCCTCCGTACTGCATGGTCCTTCAGTTACCTGTGTATTTACAGTTCTCCATCTTGCTTTGTTTTGGTTTTGTTTTTTTTTTTTTGTTTTCCTGAGTTCTTTATAAATGTTTGGGTCTATATTAATATTCTACAGTCAAAGTGCCTCAGAACTGTCTGTCAAATTGTAATCATTAATCTGCTCTGACAAATAATCACATAGGTTTCTTTGCCACTATATCACATTATGTGTAATTTTCTGTTCATCATTACTAATGCTGTGGTTTAGCATTGTTTTTCCAAATAAATAATTTCTGTAAGTGTGTTAAAATATTCATCCAGGTTCAATCTTGTGTTATTTCCTTCCCAAATTTCTCATGTGTTTTAATTGCTTATATATTGTGTCTTCCATTGGGACTTGTTATGCCTTTAATCCATGCTTTAAACTAAAATTAATTATGCTTGTTTATAGTATGCTTTTTTTAACTCTGTAATTTAATGAATGAAGCCCTTCAGAATTGTGCACATAGTTCTTGGTTGCTCAAAATAATCACTAATGGAAGACAACTGAGAAAAGATTAATTAGAACAGAATTATGTTATCTAATGCATCAAGGTAGAGAATGAAATAAGTATATAGTATTCTTAAAATCCCAAATGAAGAAGGAGGATTATTTAGGTAAATGCTCAACATGTATTGTGACAAGTATCTGGTGGTCCATAGCAATGCATATATCTTTACTGGATATTTTGTCACATGATGATTTAAAAAGATGTGAAAGCACTGTAGCTGTTCAGCCAACAAAAAGTCTATGTTAGATTTTAAATAGATTTCACTTGAAGTAAGGAGATTTATCTTTTAGAATAGGCTTTAATCCACTTGTTGTAACTAAAGAGTTGTTCTTCCAACTAAGAATTGGCCCAGATGAAAATATTCTGCTTTGATCTTATAGTTCCAGTTCCTACAACAATATTCCATAATCTATACCTTCAGAATTGTAATACATGTACAAATATATGTACAATTAAAAAAAGGCTTTCTGAAAATAGAGATGGTTCATTGTGGAGTATGGGAGATGACGCTTGGAGGTTAATAGTCTATAAAAAATATGGAGGAAGACTTTTGCTTAAAATCAATCAAAAACACTATTAGGTATCTTATATCCTTCAATATTTTGATAAGTGAAAGAATTTGTTTGATTTAGAAAACGCTTAAGCAACTTGGGATATTCCATTGTAAAGTTACCACTATCTGCCTGTCTGTTAATATTGATTTGAAAAGCTGCTAAAGAGATTACCTAACTTAACACAAAAACTCATACAGGTGTCTTGAGACTTCTGGATTTTTAATTTGGTCACAAACAGAAGGATGATTAAGATGTTTACTTGCTAGGAATGAATAATGTTAATTGGTGACGTGTTTGATTAAAGTCTCTGGATTTGAAATAGAATAGGACAAGTGTTAATGACTTAGACTTCCTTTGAGGCACACTTTTCCCACTAACCCTCCAAATACAATAGATCACACTTTCAGCCACATAAGGAAATATAAATGAAAGATTAACCATTTCCTAAAACCTGATAGTAGGTCAGAAGTTTGAGTCAAGTTGGCCAGTGTGCTGAATCTTGTACCAGAAACAAAACATTGACTTATATACAGAAATAGACTACTTTGCCTAAAGGTGAATACCACATAAAGACAGTTCTTTCCAGGTTGTGATTGGAAGTTCTGAGTGTGTTGGTTTTGCTACTCCAATGTTAAAAATAACAAAAAAAGTAAAAGGCATAATTTTGCTGATGCAGCAGCAGCATGCATTGCTTTTATTTAAACTTGTGGTAATATCCTGCTATATCCTTTTAGATATACATACAAAGATGCACACACAAAAGCCTTTTTTTCAGAAGTTTCCATGAAACTGTAAGGTAAAATAAGTGATTTCTGTCCAGCATCCCAGCTTTTTCTCTGGTGCTTCATTTGTAGTTAAACAATGTAGTTTGAAAAATTTCTGTTCAGTCAGAGAAATCGAAGTTCAGAGAGGATTTATAGAAAGTTCTGAGGCACTTGAATGACAAATGGCAGTCACTGATGGGGCACTTGCAAATAATGAATAAATACATTAAAAAATAGAAGAACAAGGCTTTAGGAGGTCATACTTTCTCTGTTTTCCTCTAATCTTTTCTTTCATTTCCATCTATTAGTTATTAAACTGATGGCTTAATGAGCAGTGGCTTTCATGGTAGTTACTTTCTGGAAGCTAGGTGGAAAGAAACAGCCCCAAATGAATGCTTTCTCTTGACAGAAAAATTATAACATGTATTTACTTTTCGGTAGATACTGGAAGTAACCATTTTATGAATACCATGAATACAGGATAATTTCCGTCACAGCTTCAGCTGGAATCCAACCAAGAGAGACACATTCATTGTTAGAGTGATCATGGAATTACTTCAAAAGAAGGTTTTTTTTTTAACTTATCGTTTTCTGGTTTCCTTATAGTTTGCTGCAATTTGTCAGGAGAGTTTTCTTCTGGTTAGCGTCTTGCAGTAAGCAGGCTGTATTATCTTTTGGTAGTTCTGATTGCTTTGTTTATCATAAAATTCACTGTCACGTTAATTAGTGCAACAGTATAGAGAGACAGTCAGAAAGGTGGTTGTGAATTGGTGAAGAGGTTTATATCACTAATGGGTATTAAAACCTCCGTGGATAATATTTTTGAGAAGTGATCTCTGGGGATTACTCTGCCAAACAGCTACAAAGGTGGCTACATAAAAAGCCAGCCTGAAATGAGAAGAAAGTACTTGAGCCACAACCAAAGCCAGTCTCTGAATGTGAACTTAGGGGCAGGAGCTTAAGGAGAAAACTGAAGTGTTGGTTGTTTTTTTTTAGTAGCCCACATTTTAAAAGGATACAGTGATAAGCAGAGACAAAATAATGTGAACCAGTTGTACTGCTTGAAATAAACTGCTTGTATGCGTTGGTAATGGGCAAGGATAACTGCTCTCTGAAATGTTTTCTGACCATTTTTTCCCCTTCATGAAAACAGGGCTTGTTTGCATTCTGGAAATGTACTTTATCACTGCATAGTTTTCCTTAAATAAATGGGAAACTTTCAAGAATTTTCTAAGGAGTTATAAATATTTAATATTTCTACTCTAATACCTTGCCATGATTAAGACTTCAGCATTGGAACCAATGGTGTCTCTTGTAACAAAGTTACTTAAATATAACAGTGGCTTAAACAAAAATACTTTTATCAATGGGGAAAATGGAATACCATCAATCATGTTGAATTTGGATATATTAAGGTCATACAAAGCTGTTCTTGGCATTTTTTTTGCAAAGCCTGCATGCTGCTCTGAACTTGAAAAATCAATTCTGCTCTGGAGTATTTGCTGTATGGCTTCTCCAGGAATCACTGACTAATGATATCTAAAAAAATTTCAAGTTTCTACATTAATGACTGTAATAATACTTGTACAATTTAAATGAGAGGAATTGAAATCCCTCATTACTATAGTGTTGTTTTGCTGAGGCAGCTTCTCTGACTTCCTCACAGCCACACAAGTCATGACTGTCTTCAGAGCTGCAATAGCAAAAACAGCAGTCAGTGATCTGCCTTCCTACATGGTTGTATAGCATTGGTCATGCTCAATACAAGACAATTAAAGCTATTGGAAACTGTAATTTATTGCCTTTTTCCTTAATTAATCCAGCCAGGAATCGTCATGGGTCCTTTCTGTTCTCCATGGTCAGATTTCATGTGTAAATGCACCCAGGTAATCTTGTGACGTGTAGTCAGACTATGGCCAGGGTATATTCCTGGACCCAGATGCTGAAAAGCAGCTAGGAGATTAAAAATTTTGCAAAGAGCAATGACTCAGTTCTCGAAAATATGGGATTAAAATTACATTAAATGCTGGAGAAAAAAAAAAACAATCAGGCAAACTGGCCACCTTTCAGCAACCAGTGTGCGTGGGGAGGGAACATAGACAAGACACATCTCTGAATGTGTCTTAAAATAATGTTGCTTACAGTTATTGCTGTATAGGAAGATGTCCTCCTAATTAGAAGGAATATCTCTTTGAAGAAAAGCGTAGAAAGTGACTGAAACAATTCCTGGTTTGTTTACATGAAAACTGCATTTTGTTTGAGCAACAAAACTTACTAAACTTTTGGGACTTACTTCAGTGTGTCAGAAAACCTAGACTGGCAATTTTAATGACAACGAATGTAGAAAGAATGTTTTTCAGGACTAATACGCCCTTTGCAGAGTATTTTCTGCTAACTTAATTCTCATGAAAATAATTGTATCTGTTTGACAGTTTCAGAACTCATAGACAATAAATCTGAAGTTTAAAAAAAGATTGCGAAAAAGTGTGGCTTCTATTTTAAGTTTCTGCTTGTGTTTTAATTTACCTCAACTAAAATCTATGATCTCAATTAACTTGAGTCAACCACAGAATCATTCTTAGTGGGTTGAACTAAACCTGACCAAATGTATCGAGTGCAGCTGTCAAGGTGTTGGTAGCCAAGGTAGGGAGAGCAGACTGCAGGGGTGGCTTCTGTGAGAAGAGATATGGAGCTTTCATGTGATGGACACAGCTGGTTCCAGTTAGCTCCATAACAGACCTATCATAGGACACAGCTGAGCCCATCAGCCGAGTTGGTGGCACGTATGTGAAAACAGTTAAGAAGGGGCAGCAAACACTGAGGGGGAGGGAAAAGGGCAGAGGAGGGAACAAGGATGAAGGAATAGGAGCTGCTCCATGGCAGAGCAGGTTCGGCCCTGAAGGGGACTGCAGCCCATGGAGGATGGAGCATGGGAAAAGAGTGGGAAAGAAGGAACAGCAGAAGAAAAAGTGAGAAAGGGAGTGTCAGAGAGAAAACTCTAAGCACTGATCCTGACATCATGCAGTCCTCCTTGCCTTGCCGAAGGGACTGAATGTAACTTATGGCAATAGCAAGGGAGGAGAGGTGTCTGGAATGAAGAAGTGGAGACTAGGAAGAAGGGGAGGCGAGGCGTTTGAAGTGAAGTGAGCCTGGAAGTGAAGTTGGGTCAGCAAAGGAGAAGGAAAGATGTTTTTCCCTAAGTATTTAAATGTCATCTTTTGTTTCCCAATTCTTGAATCAGTATTTAAATACAGGTTTTGTTAATTGGCAATAAATGAACTTAAATCCCCTAAGTTGAGTCTGTTTTGTCTGCAACAGTACTTGATGAGTGTTTTCCCTGTCTCTGTTTTGACCCATGAGTTTTCTCGCTCTTGTTCTTCCTGTTTTCTCCCCTGTCCCCTGGGGAGCGAGCGAGCTTCTGGATGGGGCTTGGTTGCTAGCCAGGGTCACCCCACAACACCCAAACATGTTAAATGGAACTAAACACAAATGTAATCCAAATTGAAATAAATGTCAGTTGATGCTCTATCCTTGACTCTTCTTTTTTGGATTATTTCACTGTGTGGATAATAATCCAGGATTTCCTTGGCCTCTCAAAGAGATAACAATCATGTCTTCCCCTGTCCCTTGGATAGAAGGAAATTGTTTTAGAGGTGTGACGGCAGCCAGTGCCTGGGCTATTAGTGATTGACAATGGCCTCCTAAGGGCAAGAAATGTAAAAACAACATTGTTACACCTGGGACCAAAATCAGAAATACAGTTATACCTCAATCTTGTATGACCGTGAAGATGTATGCTTAGAGCTTGCTTTCTCAATGCGTGCACAGCCTACAAGGCCAGGATAGAGTAAAATCTATTTAATTGAATTAAAATTAATATGATGAGGTAACGGTGCATACATAGCCTTTGTTTACTCTTCTGATCAAGCTTTTGTAAATGCTGCATTCCTGTGTTCCCCTCTGTACTACAAGCACCGGTAGATTGTGTCCTTTAGAAACACAAATCTCAAGCTTCATATTGATAAACTGAGGTGTTAAAATTAGATATTAGAAACACAAATCTCAAGCTTCATATTTATAAACTGAGGTGTTAAAATCAGATATTTCTGCTTATAAAAAGTGAAAGGTGATTGCTGACAGGATAAAACTTCCAGAAAGATACCATAGAAGCCAGAGGAATTCCAAACATTGTAGTTTGAGGACAGCTAAAAGACTGTATAAAGCTCAGATGCATGGCTGCTCTATGGAGTCTATAGTAATTGCATGTTCATTCCCCTAATGTCACTAATGGTAGCGTACTATTAATCAAGGGGTTTGTGCATGTTTATTAAGGGAAAGGATTCAGTAGTGATACTAAAACTAGAATTTAAGAGACTTTTCTAAGGAGAAATTTTGTATGGAAGAAACACATAGTCTTAGAATATTAATATGCATTGAATTCTAGTCAGTAATGAATGGTTATCATCATAGAAAATATCTAGGATGGCACAGCAGAACTTCATCATGCCTTTCCCAATTTACACGTGCTAGCACTGGTTTTTGTCTGTAGCTTATTCTGTGAATATTTTTCACTGTATGCATAAATGCATAAGTTATGCCTTTTCTGTGCTTAATATACATTATTTTTATTATTTTTTCTATAACTTAGTACAGCACTTGCCTTAACACAATTTCTGGGAATTTAGTGTTAGGAATAGAGAAAAGATCAGGAATATTCCAGATGTTGCACCTATTGTGTGTTCTTATGTGGTTGGCATTAGTATTTGGTATTACAACATAAAAAGTTAAAAATATGTATCTGGCATATTTGACCTGTGAAATTGAGTTTGATCTCATCTCTTTTGACCTTCAGTGTTATTTGAACTGTATATTTGTATAGGTGAAGCACTTGTTGAACAATCGCTTTAGTTCAACGAGCTGAAGCAAGTATTTCTTCTGCATTAGGAATGCACAATTTACCTTTACCTTTTAACTTTAGGCAACATGAGTCTTTCAAATAGTGCAAAGAACACTGCTAGAGCTGTTCGCCTGAGTACCCTTTTATATTTCTCTCTTGCACGTGACGTGGCCAAATGCAAAGAGGTATTGTTCTGGTTTTTACATTGCCAGCCAGGAAATTCTTACTTTGAAACTGGAACAATCTTTGATGCTAAGTGGTGCACATGTGCAAAAAAAAATGGTGATGAAAAGTAAATTGGCAAGTGTGAAGCTTTTATTATTCTTTGACAGTAATATTTTGCATTTAAAATTGATAGATGAAACTACTTTTTTTAAAAAAAGTAGCGCTGGAAGGCAGCTTTTTAGTAAAATTGTGGACGGGTAATAAAAAGTATTCCTACTTACCCTAAAAATATATTGAAATTAGACCTTTATGAAACACTTGCAGAAGTGTTTATTTTCTGTCAACAGGTCTTTCCAGAGCTGAGTCTATCCATTAAATTTATGCAGCAGAAGAGAGTTGTTCTCCAAGGAGATTCCCTTTGGAAGTCCAAATTAACAATATTGATCACATTTCCTTTCTCCAGTTCACTGTTACCACTTACAAGCGTTATGGTATGCTTCTGCAGTGCATTAGCAACAAAAGCAAAACCAAGGGAACGGTGGTTCCAGTCCTCAGTGAGGCAGGAGACCTCATAGCAAGGGATACAGGAAAGAAAGAGAGACAATGCCACTTTCACCTCAAGTTTTACCAGTGTGGTTTGTCCTCAAGCCTCTCTGACTTCACGGTAGAGTCTGCAGGAGTTAAGTGTTACCTGCGGTAGAAGATCAAGTCAGTGACAATATAAACTGATTGAACATGCAAAAGTCCATAGGACCAGGTGAAATGCCTCCAAGGCTGCTGAGGGTGATGGTAGATGTCACTGTGAGGCCACTCTCTAACCCCTTTAAAAGGTCATAGCATTTGAGAAAAGTTCCTGATGACTGGAAAAGGGCAAATGTCACAGCTTTCTTCAGGAAGGACAAAGAAGAGGACCCAGGGAATTATAGTCTGCTCTGCCTCCACTCTGTCATCAGGAAGATTATGGAGCCAGTTCTTTTAGAAACTCTGTCCGGATGAAGAATAAGAAGGTAATGGGAAGCAGCCAGCATGTTTTAGATAGGGCACACTGTGCCTGGCCATTCTTCTCTGATCAGATGGCTAGTGTTGTGGATAAGAGGAAATCAAGTAATATTTTTTACCTTGATTCTAGCAAGACCTCCAATAATATCCTTACAGCCAAATCAGAGGGGTGTGGGTAGAAAACTGACTAGACTCCTGGTCTCAAAGTGTTGTGATCAGTGGTACAAAATCCAACAGGTGGCTAGTGTTCCTCAGAGGTAGATAGGGGGGCCTGGTAATGTTTTAATGTCTTCAGTAATGCCCTGGGTGATGGGAGGAAGTACACTGCAGCAAATCTGCAGATAATTCTTGGCTGAACATGAGTCATCTGGTTGCCCTTGCAGTGATGAAGTCCAACTACATACTCGGCTGTGTTAGTAAGAATGTAGCCAGCAGATTGATGGAAGTGATTCTTCCCTTCTGTTCGGTGCTTGTGAGACCAGTTCTAGGATACTGGGCTCAGTTGCGGGTTCTGCAGTGCAACAACAACAACAAAAAACATTAATACACTGAAACAAGACCAGTAGAGGGCTTCAAAGATGTTCGGGGGTTTCAGCACATAAGATACAAGAAAAGGCTGAGAGAGATGGGTTTGTTTAGCGTTAAGCAGAGGAGGAGGCTCACGGGAGACCTTCTGAAGATTAGTTAGAGAGCGGCCTCACAGTGACATCTGCCAGCACCCTCAGCATTGCTGTCTTCAACTAGCTAATGGGAGAGTGTTGGGAAGGCAGACAGGCTCTTCTCAGAGTCTCCTCACATTATAATTCACATTAAACATTCAAATTAAAATATGATGTAAAGAACAATTATTTTTTTCACTTTGAGGGTGGTCAAACACCAGAACAGGTGTCTAGAGAGATTGTGGGATCTCCATTCTTGGATATATTCAGAAGTCACTGGACAAGGCACTGAGCAACCTAATAGAAATCAGCCCTTTTTTAAGTCTGATTGTGATGAGGTCATCTAGAGAGGTCCCTTCCACACTAAATTGTTCTGTGATTCTATCACTTGTCAAACAAGACTTCCCTTTACAAAAGCTATGTTGACTAGTCTGTTGTGTATAATATTTTTTGTGTGTGCCACTTCTGTTACTTGTTAGAGTAGTAAATATAGGAACCTTTCTAGAAGTTATCATTGCATCTGCCACCTTCCAGGCCTCACATTCTGAGGTGATTTTAGAGCAGACGTTACATATTGCAGTTTGTGGTTTACTGATTCACTCCTGAGTTAATTTATTCCTGGATAAATGACATTTGTTTCTCATGAACTGTTCTTTTTTCAATTAGTTACACAATCTTTTCTATGCGTACTTCAGTTTGAGACGGTTCCTCTAGCTGGTCACTCTCCATGCCCTCTCAGACTATTCTCTGCACTGAATACAAATTCAAATAAGTCATTTAGATTCTCAGCAATTGCCTTGTTGACTTTGCATGTTCCTGTCGTGCTCATCCTTTCATTCTGCGAAGTCTCTAGAAGGGATCTCTGGATGTATTTGAGGGAAGATTTATTACTCATTTTCATGTGTTTTACTAGTTGTTCCTTCTTGGCCAGTCTTCCTTGTGTTTTTTACATTGAGCCTGTCAGAATTTATTATCCTATTTTCTCCATTTGGACATGATTTCAGCTTCTTGAATGATGCTTCTAGTAACTGCTCTTCAGCCCTGCTGGCTTGCTTTTATTTGAGTCTTCATTCCTTTCCTTCATCTCTGCTTTCCAAGGCGTTCATTTGCTGATGGCTCATGTGTGATTAAAGCCTGCTCTGCTTTTGGATTCTTCTCTTGAAATCCAGTCTTGCAAGTGATAAATAGACACTGTGCTGCCTGCGTGGCAGGAGTTATGATCTGGAAGCAGACATTTAAGTTCCTTTGTTTCTTTAGCAGTTGTCCTTTATAGTCCCAGCTACTGATTTTTCTACAATAATTTTTCTTTCTGCCTCAATGAAACTGTTCTCTTGCCTCTCCTCTGCTTGCTAGCCCAATGAGTGTCAGTGATTTTTTTTTTTTCCTCTCACATTTTATTTTTAAGCTATTCCTTCTCCCCCCACCCCAACATGTTTTTAAAGAAGTCTAATAGTACTTAGTCACCTAAAATACAGAAATTGTTTTTGTTCCTCAAACTTTCTGAAGTAAATTATGTAAGAACAATGGTCGATAGCTAAGGACAAACTGATTTTTGTTCCCTGTCCTCCTCTCTCTTCATCTATCCTACCTTTAGCTGTCTCTGTAGATATTTTTTTTTTCCCCTGAGCCACTGAAAATATAGTTTGTAACTACAACATATGTTATTTTAGTTTTCTTTGAGGAACAATTCACTTCTTTATCCCTTATGAAGAAGTATTGAGAAATAAGTATTTTTAGTTATATTTCTTAACCATTCTTTCTTTACTCCTTATAATATTATTCCTCTATTTCTGTTACAATGGATACAATGAATAGTATTACTTGTTAGTGGGACAGCACTTTTCAATTTATACAAGCAAGCCCCCCATCTAGAAATGATGTTACGCAGCACTAAACTTGAGGTGGGGAAAAAAAAATTCTTCAGTATCATTCATTAAACCAAAGAAACTGGAAAATAATTTGGAGTTTCTGATGTAATAATAGAGAGCTTTAACATAGTTCTAACATCCTTAAATTGACAGACTTTTATGTAATCCTTCTTCCAGTAGTATAGTATACCTCCCTCGCTGAAGAGAATAAGTACTTTTCTGGTACAGATGGAACTGAGGGAGTATTCTTTCTTTGAAGTCAAGAACATGTTATGTCAAGAAGGATGGTTTCTTCTCTTGAGAAGAAAGTTGAGTGAGGATTCTCTGCTTTGGGAAATATCTGTGACTAGGCCTGAGTTCCGGGTTATGGATTATGCCTGGAAATTTAAAGATAGATGCTTTCAAACCTCCGAAGTACTGAAATTTGGTTTAAAACCATCAGAATGGGGAAATTTATGAAAAGCTGCAGATTAACTTTTATACAGAATTTAAGTATATAATTTTATATTATTCCTACTATGCAATGATATTACAATTACTGTTTCTTGTTTTTGTTGTAAAGAATTGTAATTTTCCTAAAGTAAATGAATAATGAACTGTGTTCTTATTGAATGTTTCATCTTCAAAGCACATTAAAAATATTATTTAAACCTGACCGATATCCCTGTGAGGACTCTACATAAGTGTTATCACCCTTTCACAGATGGTAAGTGCAGTTAACATTTCTCCAGTATTGCTGGAGAAAACAACTTCTGTTTCCAGAAGTCCGTCCAGTTCTGTCAATTTGTTTTTATAGCTAAAACGTATCGTTACTGAGATAGCTGTGAAGTGGAAAAAACATTCTGGATTTTAATAGGCAGTTATATCTCCATACCTCCAACTCTGTTTCAGATTTGCTTAATGTGCTGCTCTGAATTCAAGATGATTTATTTTAAACTTCAGAGGAGTTTAGTTTTGGTCATGGATGAGCTAGTTGCAATCCAATTGTTAGTTTTCTGAACGTGGGCTGTTGTTTAGCTGTACTGAATCAAACTCCTTGAAACGTGGTTTAATAAAACAGTAGGGTGGTGTTTGACCCAGTCAGTCATCCTTTGAATTAAAGTTGTAGCTTAAAATTGCTTGTAATTAAGTATTAGAAGTTGGACAATTTTTAGAATTTAAAATTAAAAACATTCTTTGATATTCATTCCTTATGTAAGTTTACATAATCTGAAAATTAACTTTGAATGATGTCATTCTCATATTTGAAAATTGACAGCTAATCTATGATCAAGCTATTTATTCTTTTGTTTTTATATTGCATTGAATCAGGGTTTTCACAATATTTCTTAAATGTGAACAGAAATTTAATTTGGATGTTGGTTTACATTCTATCTGATTCTATGTGCATATTAAATAGTAATGTGCTAAAGGAGATCAATCTTATTCTATATGGTAGTGACAGATATGATAAACTGATTAAGGCAACAGTACATGGTCATATAGTTCTTGTTCTGAAACTCTTGTTCAGAAACTCTTTAAAAGTTTTTAAGACCTAGTCCTTTAATCTACTGAATGTCTTCTGTCAGTATTAAATATAGCTAATAATAACTAGTACCTAAGTTAAGTTGCTCTGTACCTGTTGGGGGAAGGTCTCTGATAACTAGGGCTTTGCACATCATCTGAGGGTGCTCAGCATCACTGAGAACCAAGCTATTGTTTTACATTCATTCCTACAGTTTGAGTCCTTTAGTTCCATCTGAGTGGTGTGTAATAAGAGCTTCTTTAGCTGAACTGCTGTTCGCAGGTCGTGTCAAGTCTACTTATCCCATTCTGTTCCTCTCCTGGTACTCAGCACGAGAAAAAGGGTGGAAACTGGCTCTACTTAGATGTGCACTTGTAATGTATTGCTAGATGATGTGTTTCATTTCTGCTGCAGTGTGGGATATAAGAAAATGAAGCACTCTGTCAAATGTATCTTGTTCTCAATGGGCAGATGATCGTTCAGTATTATGAAAAGGTGGCCCCTTTTGAAAGAGACTCTTGGTTCCTCTGAAGTGTCAGATGTAAGTGGAAAATCAGTGAGTATGGGCGGATCCCTGAAAGGCCTCATCTCTCTCAGCTGTACAGACTGGGAGCATGGCACAGAAGAGCATCCATCCTGTTAAATACAGACTGACAGTAGTATCAAGGTTACTGTACTTAATTTGCTACTAGCTATATCCAAGTTCATATACGTTTGTTTTTGCTATGGTTTCGTATTGCAAGTATTCTACTGGGAAATGTTGGATAAAATTGGTATTGGATAGTTTGCTGGGATAATTTAAAACAAGGAACTGCAGAATTACTCTGCCATGAACTATAGAGACTGTTGTGATTTTTAAATCTTTCCTTCTCAGAATGTTCATCACCTTTCTTCAGTACATTTTTACTGTTCAATCAGTTATTGCTCCACTGATGAGTATTAGTCTGGTCATAACTTATCATAGGCTGCCAAGTGCCAGAATTCATCCTCACATTTGTGTTACTGAAGCAAACAGAGAGTTGGCTTCAATGGCTGAAGTACTGTATGACACATTATTCTGACCCACAGCTTGACACGGAAATTGTTTTTCATCATTCAATTTCAAGTCAACATGGAGTTGTAAATATGATTCTTGGTGAGGTTTATTTGCATTAGCTTTTTTGATTAAAAACAACAAAAGAATAATCAGATTCTGTGCTACTCAGTCCTAATGCTAAGGGAATGTTTTAGGAGTTTATCTGTTTTGTTTCAAGCCAAAAAGCACCCTGGACTAAGTAAACTAAGTTAATTTTTTTTTTTTCCAGTAAAAAGCTTAACCAATTGTGTAAGAGTAATTCAGTGTACCAGTGTATGTTAACAGCTTGGGAAAATGCCAGCCATTAACTTACATATAGCTTACTTACATAACTACTTGTACATATAAGACATATTTACAGAATGCTTCCCTAGCAGACAAACACATTGTCAGAACACAAACAGATATTTTCCAGATTCATTACCTATTATTTGTACCATACTGGGGGATTCTTCCACAGTTTCTTTTCTAGCCCTTTAGAGATAAAAACCAAACATGATAACCTGTTTTGGTTATGACTTCAGTAAAGTGAAGAAAAAATTAGTCACTTTACTGCTATTAATTGTTAAAACTTTAGGTTTTGTGGGGTGGTTGTCAAACCTTGTTTTATGTATTTGTAGATATCTGTATTTACGTCCTAAACAGCATTATTTAAGATAAAACATTTTATGCTTAAATTGTATCTTGTATCGTGCCATTGTAATGTATGCAATTGCATGTCACTTCACAGTTACTTTATTGCTTTTGTTGGTGGTTATTGCAACTGATGTAAGTCTACATTTGAAATGGGAGAATGGCTTAAATTATAAATTTTTTATTAGCATATTACACAGCTCTGTGATATGTGATTTGGCTTCTTGGACTACAATTAGAATATAAAACTAAAAGAGAAATTCATTTATTGAGGTCACGGAGTAGTCTGTGCCTAGAGGGCCATAACACATACAACACATACCTCTGTAATGACTTTTTGAGCAGAGCCTAATAAACAAAAAAAATTGCTGCTAGGCTCTTATGCCAAAAACCTCCGGTTTACTGAATATAAATAAGCATTTTACCTATTGAACTACAGCAGCAGAGATGCTTAACTTTTTGCAAACAAAGGCTTCTGGTCTGTATGGAACCTGTTCCTTGTGTGGCGTAACGGTTTTGTGAGTCAGTGGGTTTCCACATCTGAGGGTTCTTTAAAAACGACAAGATGTAGCATCTCTCTGAAAGAGCTGCCATCATCTTTTTTGGGACTATGTTGGCTGAAAACTTAATGAAAGGATAAACAATGTGATAGCATAAGAACACATTTTTGGAGAAGAAAATTTCTTTCATCTTAGAAGTATTTACAAGTTAATGGAATCTTCTCCTTTTTTGATTGAAACCACAGTGTACTGGTGTTGTGTTCATGGGATTTGTACTCAGTTTGTTTTGTCAGTCAAGGCAGATGTCTTTGACAGACACCTCTTTCTTTCTTTCTTTCTTTTTTTTTTCTGTGCTGAAGTCTACAAACAAATTATGAAAATAATTTGGTAAGGAAAGGCTACATGATAAGACCCTGAGTGCCAGGTTTTTGACATGCATCTGCTTGCACCAGAAGACACAACTGGTTATCCTGTAAAATAGAAAACAGAAGTATTGCTGAGTGAGAAGGAATGGAAACGCTGGGTCCTTGCAAGACAGGTTCTTTCCTCATGCTTTCTCTCTGACCATCAATTTTTAGTGCCTTTCTGGATTGCAGTGAGCTCTTTGCTGTCCTTCCTTGGTCTTCGGGAAAAATATCTCTCTTCAGCATTTCTGAGGCTTGTGTTGAGATCCCATTTGTTTTCTCTGGAATCTCTCTCTTCATTTGTGATACAAGCTCGCAGCTTGCTGTCCTGACTCCACTATGCACTGCAGAAACACTTCCTGACATTTTCAGTTACTTTTAAAGAAGGGACAAACATCTCTCCAGTGCGTTCCACCTCAGACAGACTACTTCACCAGAATAATATGAACAGACAGTTTTCCCCTTTGGAGAGCGATCACACCTTCTTTTGATAGATACATACTATACTTGCATATAGTACAATACATAGTATACATTCTATGTGTTATGTATAGCAATACATACTGTATGGCAACATTATACAGAAGTATGTGCTCTAAATAAACCATATTTCTAAACAAGTAATATATATACTTTCTGCTAAACTCAACGTAAAGGACATGCAAATTTTAGATCAGGAAAACTGTTAGGCATTGATAAATACATTCTGAAAACGCAGGTCTTGGCCACATGTTGTGTTAACACAAAAACCTTGTTCATTTTAAGACAGGAATGAGGGAGAATGAATGAGATTTCAGTTTAAGTCACAACCTGCGTTAATTTTTATCTCCTGGCATTCATTTGGCACATTTTCATATGTTCTCTGCTAGCTTCTGGATTTCAAAATTATATTAAATATGTTTTATGATATTTTGCAACAGCTGAGATGTACTAGGTGAGATACAGCATTGGCTTCTTTTTGTATCAAGAAATACATGCAAAATAAAGACTTGAGCAGAATTTTTGCCATTGATAAAACTAAATTCCTTGTTAACCTGGCATTACAGTCCAGTGTTTACTTTTTTGTCTTCTATGGTAAATTTATTTTGATACTAGTTACTAAGTAGGTGAATATGAAAGTTTTTTCTAAGGCTTTCTTGACATTGTTTTGCTGGAGAGAAGAAAATGTTTCTACTGTGCAGTGCGGAGTGAGGACTCAAGAAAGCAGAGAATACCAGTACTTTGTGGTGGATCGGAATAATAGCCAAACATATGCAGCACCAATTCCTTTATTTACCCAGACACTTGCTTGTTGATTATAAGAAATGAAGAAAAATTAAGCTACTTGCTCCAATAGAGCAGTTAATGCACTGCAGAGTGTAATGGTTTACTTTTCCCCTTTTCTGGAAGGCTATTTGTCTTTCTCTTTCATATACCTTATTTTGCTCTCCTGTATTGCAAAATTAAAAGAGAGCATTATTTCAACAGTCAGTAGTGTTCTTACAGAATGCTTTATAAGTCTGTAGCGGGTTATTAAGCTCAGAGCAGTGCTGATTTTGATGGCTGTTTAACTCAGTAAATTAGCTTTAGTGCATAAATCCTTGGGGTGTGTATAGTCCTTATCACAAGCCAGGAGTGGAAGAAACAAGATCTTAGCACAGTAATTTATTGAATGCAACCACTTTTCATCGAGAATGGGAAAACTGTGGTGCTGAAGTCGCTTCAGAACAGTTCTGCCACATTCCTGCTCGTTATGAATAATTATGAGACAGGTCCACCGGTGGCCATTTTAAGATATCAGCATCTGCCACCACAAGTGTTTACACTAATTTTAACACCTTACTGTGTTTAAACAGTTGAATGTGGAACAGGAAGAATTACATTCACAATCATTCAAACAGAATTGCAATAGAAATAGTACACAATGAAACTGGAAAAATCTGGTGAAGAGCTGAAGGAATAAAATCTTGTCTGATATCTAAAAAATAACTTCAGCCTTTTACGGCATTTCTGTGGTGTGTTTGAGGGAGAAGATGAGCTGAGAAAAAGGTAATTGAATATCAGTAAATTTTATGAAATGTTTTTTTTTGAGAAAATCCCCTTTTTTTATTTCTGTTTTATTTGACCAGGAACTTAATGACAGGTGGTTTTAATAACTATTTCTTGTAATTCAGTATTACAGAAGTGGGACCACAAGTATAACTTTATGGTTTGAATCCCACTAGCCTTATTTCAGACAGAAACTGGGAACTGGTGGTGCAACTGTAAGGAAGGTTTCACAGCATTTAAGCCAGTCATCTCTGTAATGATCTCATTCCTTCCTCCTGCACAGTTGGTCCCTATTATTCCACAGTGAAATATCAGAGAGCTAAACTTGTTGATAAATATATATTTTTCTGGGGGTTTTTTTGGTTTTTTTTTTTGCATTGGTTTTATTCTGGTTTAGCTACTGGATCTGCTTTTTAAGAACTGAGATAAATGCCAGTGTCTTCTCAAAGAAAAGAATAAGGATTGTGCAACATTTAAAAGGTGGGAATTATGAGAACTGTCCTAGCTTCATTCTTTAAGCTAAAGTGTAGGGCTAAAACTGTTGTGAAACTGCATGCTGAGTTTAAAAATTATCAGCCTGTCAGATTACTTCCCACAAAGAAATGTGTATAAATTTTCTTATCCAGAACGAAAGTTGTAGATTAAGACAAAAATCTCTTCTTGACTAGCTTCCCAGTTGCAGGAGGGACTTACTAACATCCACTTTGAAGTCAGTGCATGATTTGTTTCCTGTTAAATCCTTGGATTATAGCGACAAACTGCCCACATCAAAGCAGAATGCTTTATCACTTTTTATTTTTCCTCTTAAATGTACTATATCAGAAACATATTAATATAATCAGTATTATTCACTGCTGCAATATATGCTGCAAAGAATAATAATAGAAATGCTTTGGTATTTTCATTGTTTTTAATGTTTTATGCGAGTTGGCAATATGCCGATTTTTTTTGGTATTTTGTGTCACTGCAGTTCTCTTGTAGATTCACAGATTATGTGGCCAAACTGCAATATTATGTTCACATGGTCTGATCTCATGCATGCTACAGATGAAAGAATTTTATTTAGTAATTTACTCTATTAAGCCTAACTTTGGTTGGAGCCGTGTCTTGCGTTTTAGGTGACATATACCTGCCACCTGCCTAGGTATAGGTTCGTCTGGTACCTTGCTGGAAAGCTTCTCTGGATGGTGCATTTCCTCTGTTAAATAACTATGGTTTAATTTGTTTCATGAGGGCTACTGTGATTTTATGTAATTTTTAATTTTCTCAAAATGTTATTGAGGATTAAACCAGATGCCATCCAAGTTATGAATGAATTTTAATGTTTGTAAGGAGCATTATCCATTTCTTCTAGAACTCTTGGGTTTGCATTATCTGTACATGAAATGTTTAATAGTGTTCATGAATATACACTCTGATTATTCACGTAAGAAGGAATTTACTGTTCCCTAATTATTTTTTTTTTATTACTCTTAAGTTCTTCTGAAGAAGTCTGGAAACTGCTGTGACTCTTTTGGCTGCCTCTGTTTATTGCCCTCTTGCCCATTGGTTATATCAATCCTTCCTAGGCAGTTGAATAGGTGCTTGATGCTCCCTGATCAGCAGTTGTAGTCAAGATGTTTAAGTGCTAGCTGATAAAGGAGCAGCCACCAGGAGCCAATTGTTAGAGCTGACAGGAGTAAAAGCCTGCAGCAGGCTGCACAAGCTAACCCACAGCTGCTCCCAGAAGATCCCTGAAAAAGTTATCCCCAGAAGCACCTGGGAAAAGTGTGAGGAAGATGACTTCTATCATGGGAAGCGTGAGAGGCAGCTGCACCTCAGCCAAGGTGAAGAAGAAAAGAAGGGTGATAGTTACTGGAGAATGTCTCCTAAAGGAAATTGGGGCATTCCTCTGCCAACCTGACTTGGTGTTTTGGGAGACTTGCTGCTTGCTAGGCACTTGGATCCAAGAGGTTGTGGCATGACTCCCAAAGCATTTCTGACCCTCAGGCTACTGTCACTTGTTGCTCATTCATTTGAGCACCTGTGGTTCTGCCAGAGTGACCTGGAGTGTATAAAGACTGACTACAGGGCTCTGGTGAGGGTTAAGGGCATGGGGCTCAGGTGGTGGTCTCTGTCCTGCTGGTGAAGAGGAAAGGCTCAAGGAGGAGTAGACAAATTTTCAGATCAACACTTGGGTCTAGAGCTGGTGTCACAGGCCGGGCTTTTGGCTTCTTTCACTGTGGAGCCCTCTTTGAGGAACAAGGCCTGCTGAAAAGAAACAGGATTGTCGATAAAGTGGCACAAGAATGTATTTGACAACAAGCTTCTAATCTTGTGATGAGAGCTTTAACCTAATTATGTCAGGGAAGGATTGTGATAACCTGAAGAGAAGGGAAGACATGTGGGACAGTGAAGAAGTGTTTGGGAGACGTCATGATGAGGAGGCTCTCACCTTCCCCATGTGAAAATCAGTACCCAAATGCATACAACATGGGAAACAAGTGGTGACTTGGAAGTCCATGCACAGTTGCAGAGCTGTGACCTCACTGGGATTCCAGAGGCATGGTGGAATTTCTCACGACTGGAGTGCTGCAGTAGATGGGTATAGGCTTTCAGGAAAGATGGACCAAGAAGGTGAGGAAGAGAGGTTGTGCTCCATGCAAAATAGTGGCTGGAGAAAAATCCAGGAAGGAATGGGAAGACCAGCCGATGTAGCAGCGCTGCATTTTCAACTGAGAGAGAACGTTATCATTGGGCTTGTTAATTTATTAACTTTGTGAAATGTTAGGGTAACCAAGATTGTCAGTTCATCTTTGGATTGTGTAAAGAACATAATTTCCATATTACATAACCTGGGAAGGTTTTAATGTTGGTATGAATCATCGTGTCTTTATATCCATGTTGCTCTCTGCTCAGATTTCCTTTAAGAGCGATGGATTGGAACTTTTTTTTTTATGTACTTCACTAGGAACTGAACTGACACTGTTGACATTGCATATTGGCTACCAAACAGTCATGAAATGTTCAGATGGTAGTGATTTTCAATTCTTAACTTGGGCTTTATTCAAAGAAGTGACCTAGAAAGGAGAGACCTCATTGTATATCCCTGAGTTATTTGATGTTTTCTGAAAGACTTAAGGTCTCCACTACAACTACCTTATTATGTGATTACTCTGACCACATGCAAGAGAGAAACAGAAAATTTGCAAGTCTTTTATGGATTTCTAATTCTCATTAAATTATTTTCTTTATAGTGTTCCACTCCTGATTTTCTCCTGAATAATATCTTGTGCAATGTCCAGTGCAGCACTAAGAAAAGAAACAATTAATACTTGGAAAATAAAACTCTGTCTTAAATCAATAACTCTATGTTGGGTAACTTGCTAAGGCTGGGATGTTTCTATGAGAAAATATCTCTGTCTCTAGCATATTAACATTTTATAAAAGAAAGACGATAAAAAAATATTTATAAAAAGAATTAATTTTAAAAGAGTGCCCAGAGAAACTGATCTGCCTCTTCTGTATTTTCTCTAGTGGTATCTTCAGAAAGCTGTAAAATTTGGGTACACTTTAAGATTTAACGGTAGAACACAAACGTGATAAAAGAGGCTAACCTGTAAGATCTTTGAATGTGCTTCAGTAAAGATGCACTATCAATTGTCACTATTCATTATTTGCCAGGAACATGCAGAGACTATAGAACTCATGTTTTCCTCAGTATTTTTCTTTGATTCTGCTTGCTTTATCTTCCTCTAGTTATCCTGGTGTAGGATATTTCATGTTTGTGTTATTTGTATATTTAGTACCTTTTTTACAAGTTGCTTTGTTAAACAATATCCTATTAGCACTGATGTTTCAGTGAAATCCATAGAGTTGTAGAATCGTTTTGATTCGAAAGGACCTTTAAGATCATCAAGTTCAACCGTTAACCTAGCACTGCCAAGTCCACCACTAAACCATGTCCCTAAGCACCACATCTACACGTCTTTTCAATACCTCCAGGGATGGTGACTCAACCATTTCCCTGGGCAGCCTGTTCCAATGTTTGACTCAATGATTTGTATAGAGAGTAAGGACCTATGTACACTACAGTTGCATCCCTTTGTTTGAATTGAAAATTGTAGGGTATTTGAGACTTAATCATGCCTTATTAACAGGGTAATCTTTCCAGTCATCTGGGATTTCAGAAACACAGTTAAGTTCTAGAGACATGGAACTTACTACATATTGTTTGCAATGCCATGGCTACAGTGTTTAAGCGTAATTTCACTTACCTGAGCAGTCTGACTAGAAGGAAGGGTCTAGGTATACTGAAAAGTTCTGGGAGATGTAATTACCATGTTTGTCTGCTGGTGTGCCTTGACTCAGATTTGCGAAGGAATGAATTTTTGCTGCTGTAGCTGCATCCACTGAATAGCTATGTTGGTTAGGTGGCATAAAGTTTTCATGTTTTCAGATAATTATTCAAAGGTTTAAAATATAGTTCACTCCTTACCCACATGCCTCAGAGTTGTCAAGGTCTTAGTATGCCTTCTGCTCCCTTGCTGGAGTCTGGTCAATTTGATCTTAATGGGAAGAATGGTGTGGGGAAGGCACTTGGTCCCCCTTGCTACTGGGTCCGTCCTTGAAACAAACTGAACACCTCAGTCTCCAACAAGTCTGCTGCTCTGGACTTGGAAATGTGCAGTTTCTAAGCCATTAGAAACTTTGATGTTTCATGAAACATGTTTCTTGAGGGCCCAGAATGTGTATCACTAAATTATTAATGTTGCAAGTTAATGAAACATACCACTTCTCTGTGACTGGTGTTGTATGCTTGTCCTATCTGAATCCCGCAGGCTCATTTTTAATGTGATTACTGCCTTTTTGTGGAGATGGGCTAATAAAGTAATATATAGTATATATAATATATACTTTCCAGGAGTATATATTTTCTTAAGAATTTACATGTTCTATTTTTGTTTTTCCAAAGTCATCTGCCTGTTAAAATATACACCAACTAATGTTTAGTTTTAACCTGGATAATTTCTGCTGTGTTGCTTCATAGTCCTATCTAAACCCATTTTTAAGGTTGCTTGCAATTTTTTCATTAACATAATACATGATAAATATGTAATAAAATTGGTTGTTGTTCTAATGGATTACTAACTCCTATTTACATTATATTGACTGCACTAATTAATCTCCAGCTTTCTTTCACATGCTCTGTTGATGTACTCTTAGTTGGTAAAGAGGTATATATATGCTATATATGCAAAAGCTCTGTCACATCTTTAGTGTAATGCTTTGTCAGAGTTTCTAAGAATAGTCAGACATGACACATTTTTATTGTTATTTTTGCTAGGTTATTGCATCCATGTCTTTCCTCAGAACTGAAAGATTAAAAAACATCAAGGGAGTAGAGTTCATAGGAAGAAAAACATGAAACTATAGCAGTACCTTGTATTAAAAATATATAGCTGAAAAATAATTAGCATTAACTATAATGTAAAAGGAGGGGAAGAACAGAACATGAGGGACCTGATGATGCATTGAGTCCTGTTACCTACAATTTCAGGTAAAGGTCTCATTATAATGCTTTTATTAAATTCTGTCATAGTCAGTTGCATACTTTGCTTCTATTCCTTTGCCTCTCCCAGAACCTCAGTTTCTGAAGGTGTTAAACTTTTCTGCATTTTTAGACTGTATTTCTTCAGGTTTATTTTGTTTTGTTTTGTTCCTGTGCTACAATCGGCTTTGAGCTTGATGATTTTTGCTCTGATTGTTTTTACCCCATGGTGTATCTATAAAGAACACTCATACCTGCTCTCAGCCTTTGTTTGACTGGACTCTTAATAGTTTTCATTCTTCTCTACATTGTCTTCTACTTAACACTAACAACTCTTTTCTGTTCCGCTTCTTGTTTATCATTCTTGAACATGTCTTGTCAGAACATAAAATTCCAGATCAGATCATCTTAAAGCTTCATGCAATAAAATCAATATTGTATTTCTTGAAGATTAACCCAGTTTATCTTTTTTTGATATTTGAAAAAAAAAAAAATCCTCCATTTTACGGCTGTGATGTGCAAGTATCACAACATGCGTGAGATACAGACTTCAGTTCTGCCTGCATCTGGTCTCATGTGCTATATCTGCATTTGCTGGACATAGCTGGACATGTACCACTTGGGCCTTAAAAGAAGCTGTGCTTTGTTTAGACTGGCATTCCCATGTGATCTGAAGGGTGGTTACATTCAGTGTATGCCAAAATTTGTATCAGTTCTAGAAATTATAACTCTTTGGATCAAAATTTGCATTCCTCCATGACTACATCACCTTTGTGACTTAAAGTCATTGAACAATCAAATAATAGAGCTTTCTTCTCCGTTCCTTAGTTAAAGTATCTCTGAACGGGTTTTATCAGCTTTGATCTTCAAAGTCTCTAAATTTACTACTGAAAAGAGTAAATTACCATTTCTTAGCCTTTCATTGTTGAGTCCAGATAGACTCAACAACCTGCCTTTAAAGTCTGCCATGCAGCCACTCATTGTATGCACAATCTACTACAATACTTATTTAGTTCCTAAATATATTGTGGTGGACTAGAGGATTGTGTACTTAAAGCATGAAGAACATTTGGTGGTCTTTTGGGGGAGGCAAAGGTAAACAGAGATTTCACTGTTAAAAAATGAATAATTTATGACAGAAATACTGGCTTTATTTACATTGATGTTAACTGTATTATTGGAGTCAAAGTATATTTCTCCTTCCCACTGTATCCCACAGAATATGTGCTTTTACCTCTCAAAACCCACTTTTTCCCAGTAGTACAAACAGACGGAGCTTCAAAAAAAAAGGTGATTAAGTCATTGTGGAATGGGGATACAAGTAGGGATAGGATTAAACTTTTTAAAAATAGGTCAGGCAGAGTTTGTAAACAGCTGAGTTGAGAAGTATAGGTTATGTGCTGTGTACTTCATAGCTCTTGAAGTGCTGTTACTCATTCTTGAGCGGTCATTTATCCTTTTTCCCCACTTATTTGTATACTTCTATTATTCCTTGAAGTGATTACGACAGATTAGTTTAGGTTTTTTGTGCTTTTTTTTTCTCCTTTTTGGAGAAAGGAGAAGGAACCAGAACTTTCAGGGAGCTTCTTTTAGTCCATATTTCATGTCTTTTCAGCTTGAGGATGGAAATAGCTGAAGGCTAGCAGAACGAGGCTGTCCAGATGGTCTCTCCCATGATTTCTGCAGCATCTGTAGGTAATCCATTAGTGTTATTTAGTAAAGCCATCCACCGAAATGTTGTGATTCTTTCTCAGTTGCTACTGTTGTCATAAATCATTCCTGGAATTAGCTGTCTGAATACTGAAATCATATTATCTGTTTGTTTCTGGGAGAGAAGACCATGGAAAAAAATAATACTTCTGAATTGAGAAAAATATGAGAAAACCTTTTAACAGTGAAGTCATAAACAGGTTTAATAAACAAGCTAGTACTGCAGAACTGATTTCAGGAATCCAGTGTAGGCCCTTCCTTCAGAATTTGCCTTTCCCATCATCCAGGGACACTTGGACTCTCTAGTCAAGGAACTGATACAATACTAAGAAGGATTTCCTTTATCCAGGCACGCAGTAAAGCATTACAATGCTGCTATTCTGCTGACCAGATAAGAACTACTATTGTCTTGATGTTTTAATAGCTATGGTTTTCTTTTCATATATGAAATTTAATGTATTGCATTGCACATTTGAAATTTGCTGTATATATTTTAATGTTTATTTGACACACACAGAATATACCAGTTGGCATCCCAGTCATATCTGGCTTCTGTTGTTGCATGTTTACAACTATTCCAGCTTGCAGGGAACTTTTGAAGTAGGTATTGTAGATACGATGTCCTCAAACTCGGCTTGGTTCCACTGAGCTGTAGCATTTTCACTTCTCTTTAGGGTCTTACATGCTGCTCCATGCTTGTCAGTGTCACGTACACTTATGCTTAATCAGTTAGGCTGATGCTTGTGTTGACTAGAATAGGCAAGACATCTTCTTCTGGCTGTTTAAATAGGGGCCAATAAAATGTTGATTTCTCAGTCTTTAAAGTAGGTATTACTTACAAGATATCTTGCTTTGCCCTTGATTTATTTCACTACTTCTCCAATAATAGCTGCATCTAAAATTGCATTTATTTTGGGCTTCTCAAAACAAGTTCTCATATTTATTCATGTTGTCACTCCAGTATTCATTCGCATCCTGAAATGCTCTTGACACTTCACATATGGTTCATTGGCATACAGTCAAGGAGGACTCTCCATTCTGAACCTTTACAGATTCTGTTGAAGCAATTATGCCTCTATTTTCTCCTTCCTACACCTTATCCAGATGACAGATGTTCTGTTTGCTAACTAGTTTGCCAGAGATTGTTTGAAACAATATGTTTTTTCCTCCTTTTTTTTTTTAAATAACTTAAAGACAGAAAGCACGTGGTAAAATCACATACAGAAACCATTGTACAGGACACAAAGGTAGAAATATACTAATTACACCTTTTCAGTAAGAAAATAAAAAAGTGGACAGCAAAAGAAGAGATTAGAGTAAAATACGTAACAGTTCATCTCAGAACAGACTACTACCTCAAATTACCATGTCACAGTCACAGAAGCTGTTACTAGGAGTTATATTCACTACTATCTCGCCCGAATGTATTTAACAACTTGATCATGAAATGAAGGGAGGATAGGAGAGTAAAGCTTACTGTGCCCAAAGCAGAATGACATCCCAGTATGTGGTCTAATAGGCTCAGCATAGCCCTAAATCAAGATCTGATGGTGATAAGATTTACATTTCAAAAATGTGTTTTTCCAGACTATCCTGATGACAACACACCAGAAATGTGAACAGAAGCTTACTTTTATGCAAAACATGAGCAGATGTTTCCAGCTGAAAAAGTATTAAATACCTTAGAGTATGGGCTTGAGACATTCTGACTGTCCAGCACAAACAGTTCTCTTCCTTCAAACAATTACGTTTAAGGTTTTTCTTCATAATTGCAAAACAGTTATGTTTAAATAACTTGCTGGAGGACGGAATGCATACAGTGAATAACCATTTGATCACAACTTGCATTTTTAAAAATCTTTAGCATGACGTATTTTAGATTGGTGTTCCTCATGATCAGCCTAAAGAAAAAGATCAGCACATTAATATTTGCTACATTCTTAGTGAAATGATCCCTCAAAAGTTAGAAATCCTTCCCCTACTGTATTTAGAAGAAATTCTTCTAACCTATTTTTTTAACATTTTAAGGTAGGAATAATTATGGTTATATATAAAATCGAATCACTTGGGTTTCAACTCTTTCAAGATGTATTTGTCTTTTTAAAAGATGTACTTTTAAAGAGGAGGTAGCCTTTTTGCATCTGCTACAGTTAACTTTTTAAAAGACCTCATTTGTCTTTTTGATACAGTGTGTGAGTCATGCATTTAAAAGCTGATATTAACTAGGTAACTGGTCTTCATTTAGATGCAGGAACAACACATCCAATGAGAAAACCCTGATGTATAGCCAGAGGAGTCAGCAAGAAACCTCCTCTTTGAATTTAAAACTGATGCATCAAATCAGTTTGTACAGATTGGTTCCTGTCAGTGAGTTTTTTTCTTGTTAGATATTCCATATATAACCAAAACTTAATAGTTAATAAAATTCCCTAGTCTCTTGTAATGATATTGAAAGATTTTCTGATTTTTTTTTCAGTTTTAATTAATCAAACTTGCATGCTCTGTGAAAGTATGGTCTATTAAATATAAAAAGTATGCATTGTATCTGTAAACAGTACTCTGGCCTAAATTAGTGAAAACCAGGAAGCTTCATTGAAGGTACTGTTGTACACAATAAATTTTGTATTTTTTTTAAGATATCTATAAGCAATTTTACACATGAAGCTCACCTGAAGTTAGGAATTTTTCTGCATGGAAATTAAGCTACATACCGTAAACTTTCTGCTACTTTTTTTTTTATAAATCAAATCAAAGCCAAGAACAGCTTAGTTTTCATTTACATCCAAATAAGTCTATCTTTGGCATTTTGTTGTTGTTTTTTTTTCCCATTTTGCTTTTCTCAGATTTCATAGAAAACCAGTTGTCCATGAGGTTCTAGAGGGAAATAGTGCAAGTTACATGCAGTAACATGCACCATTTTGTTGTGTCAATTTTGGAAGAGATTAACCTGAGGTGATCATTACATTGCTCTGATGTCAGAAATATCACATTTCAGATGGGAATAAAAGGAAGTTATATACTGTAGAAGTAGAATCCCTGTACTTCTGCAGAAACCAGTAAAGGTTCTGGGGCGCTTCTCTTTTTTTTTTCTCTTGACCTCATTCAACACAGCCTACAAAGGGTGGCTGTGGTCAGCATTTTTAAGGTATTCTGTAGGTCTTAACCATACAGTTTAAAACATTTACTTTCTTAAGGAAAAGTCTGTTGAAAAATTAATGGCATTTTCTTCTGGGAGTTTCTTACTAGTTTTAGGTGAATGGGTATTCATATGTACAGAAAGGAAGAAAAAGAACAGTACCACTATCTGTGTATAGGTCACCACTGGGCTGTCCTCCAGGTTTCCACTCTCACTTCAATTATCTGTGTGTTTTGTGCCTTTTGCTAACAGTTTATTTTGTAAAATGTGAATTTCATTCTGCAAAAAAATAGACTGTGATTACTGTGCTTATTCATGTAGACCACTGAACAGTCTTCCAAAAATTTTGACTTTTGCTCGGTCCTATTCCAAGTAATATTTTACTTGCCTGTCTATATCACTGGCAAGAAGTGGAGACATTTAGTTTTGCCTTTTTCTTTTCCTTAAACTTCTGTAAGATTGCACGCTAAATGAGTTATTTACCTCTCTACTAAGAGGACTTTAATTCGCTCTTAGTGCCAGCAGGGAATGGAATACACTGAATTGAATGTTATAGCCTTCCTATTTCGATTTTAACTGTCTTTTCCCCAAGCGACTGTAGACACATAGATTTCTGTTTAATTAAATGTCTTCCATTCAGCTGGAAAGTGCACTAAAGAATTCATTTTAGAAAAAGACAGCGGTTGTCTGCTCTTTGACTTTGTTAAACAATTGTCAGTTTAAATTTCCAGATTTCAATATTTACAGTTATGCAGTATTTCATAAATTATTCCTTTTTTTTGTCTGTCTGCAAGTCCACCACTGTTCCTTGAGATTAATTGTAAAGATTTCTTTCATTTTGAATTTAGCATGCAATCTACTAACGGAGTACAAAAACAGGGCAGAAAATAATTACAAGTTTAGAAAGCAAGCAAAAAAAGGTCAATAATTGAAGAGCAGAAACTGTATCTACTAGCTGACCTTTGAGGGGCTGCACAGTTTTTGTTGCTTCGAGGTCTTACTGGCAGCAGTGAGTGTCAGTAGAGTAAACCATTACCACTTCTTTTGTTTCTGCTATTATCATTACCATTAGTATAGTCTTAATCTAAACATCGATTGCAGACAATATTGTTTTGGGACCAGGTGCTAGCTGAGGGGAAAGTTTTTATTTAAGAAAACCAGCTTATATTCTTTGCCTGATAATCTTGGTTTTTTTTGGTGTTCAAATATGAACAAAATATAGAAATTAAGAAGTTACCAGTGACAGCAAATCTAAGATAGGCCTCGTGATTCTGTCATAGCTTAATGTGTGCAAATAGACTTGTTAGTAAGTGACCGAAAACATGCATTTGGAGTACAAATTACTAAGTTTACAATTTTTTTGCCCTTTTTCTTCTTTCTTTTCTTAGTTTTTGGTGCAATGTTTTGAAGATCTTTTTACCCATGCTGGGTGTCAAGGTTTGGGCTGGGCTGATTATTAAATGGATGACAGACACTCTTTATTAACCCGTTCCTTCTCCCCAGAAGAGGGAAGGAAAAGAGAAAAGGGAGTGTGGCTTATAGGTTAGAAAGTTAAAACAGTTTTCATAAACAATAACAATGAAAAGAGTATAATATTAATAACAGAAATAACTAAATATATACAAATATATACAAAACCGAGATCGAGCTCACCCGATAATGATCGTGTCACCACTGGCACTGCAGGGCAGGCACCAGGAAGTGCCAGACTGGACTCAGTGGCAGACGGGTACTGGATTCAGGAACACACAGACTGTGATCAAAGGCAGGAGAAATGGACAGAATCCTCTTCGGATGCCAGCCATAGAAGAAGAGTGTGACCCTTGTGATCCCTCAGCTTTAAACTGAGAATGACATGTATGGGATAGAATAGTTTGTTGGTCAATTTTGGGTCACCTGTCCTGTCCACTTCTCCCCACAAGTGTGACCCTCTTACGACTCTTCATTTGTGGACCATAAGAAATTTTAGCAGTGACCTTGGTTTCTATAAGAATAAGTATAAGCAAGAGCCTTTCTGCATACCATTTCTACCATTACCTTAATAATAACTATAAACTTCAAGCGTTATCAATTCTAGAAGCAGACACTGTCTGAAAAACACATAGTTAACTTCAGAAAGTGCAGTTACTTAGAAGAAACGTAACTGAAAGGAAAAATCACTGAAAGGAAAATTGGTTCTATCCTAGTTCAAACCAGGACACTGGGTCAACTCTATTACATCCATCTGGGAATGAAATATTACTTGTTTTTCTTGCTATTTAAGACCAAGGAAGTATGCTTTTACTAGTACAGTCTCATACACTTTCATGGAGTTCCAATTCCAGGTTTACGTTCATCCAAATCAAAATGTGATCAAAGTTACGTGACTTAGGTTTTATGGAAGCTCATTCAAAGTGTTTTGGTGAGCCTTGTCAGACAGATTATCATAGGCATTTGAACGTGTTTTGAAAAGTTCACCTTGTTCAGGCCAAAAGGTAAAATAAATAAATAAAAATAACATGGAAGTTGTCTTTGTACATTTTTAAATACTTCTACTTTGCCCTCATCTTAGATACTGCAGTTGAGGTTGCTGCCACAGTGGGAGTTGCCGTATAAACATTGCAATCCCTCCTATAATGAGTTTATGTTGTAGAAACTAACCTTTTACGTATCAGTTAGATTCTGTCAACAATCTGAGAGCTTCTGTAGTTAACTTATCTGCCATGTATCTTTTAAGTCCTTTCTAAACAGATGCGTTTGGAGATAGCAGTAGGATTGTTTTCAGAAATTAGAACAAAAGTTAACGTTGTGTTAGTATCATTAATAAGCTTTAACATGAAAAATATATTTGATAGAAGAAAAACCAACAGCCTCCATTTATCAGGGAAAAAAGCTGCATAATCTCTGAAAATTCAAATCAACTTTGAGAATCTCCTTCAGCGTTATGGAAGAGAGGGCAATGTTTTTTTAGTATGTTTTTTAAAATCTCATGTGGGACAGCAACAAGTAATATTAAAATATTGGGATTTTTTATTATTACTGTTGTCATGGAAGCCAACAGTATTAGGTGATGTATAGGATTTAAAAGTTATAGTTTTCTGTGTTTGCTACTTTGTGATTATCTGAAAATCCTACTTCTTTTGAGGACAAAGGATTTCTTGTATTTTTAGGGCTCAAGTCTTATCTTGCTTGTCAGCACCGTATAAGGTAAAGTATGTTTCAGAATTTGTCTTTCAGTGTAAAGAAACCACATCAGCAATTTATGTACAGTAATATAATATTTCTGGCAATGCAGCAGGCATTTAAGATGTCTTCTTTCAAAGTTACCTTGCCACTAGTTTGATACAAAGAGTGAGTAGAATCAGCACAAATAGTGTCAGAACTGTTATTTGGTCAAAGCTTTGGGAAAGCAAAATATTAGTAAATAGGAATGTCTATATTACAAGTAGACATGTATTTGAAAACTGGAAGCAACATTTGCATGAATACTTGTAATTTGCACTGTGTGGCTGTATATACATAATGTAACACTGTATAACAAAATGCTAGATTTTGTTCTTGTTAGTAGACCTGTACAGTACTTTTTTGATATGGAGATTATTCAGGTGTTCTATATCATCCTCACTTTCATTCATCTCTTAAAAATGCTTCTTTCCACCAGACCTGGGAATGTTAGCAGGGAATTGCTTGTTGGCAGAACATACGGATGCAAGAACAAACCACTTGTGAACTGCAAGGCTTATAAAAATTGTCTGTTGGACCACTTT
Source organism: Nyctibius grandis (assembly GCF_013368605.1). NCBI lineage: Eukaryota > Metazoa > Chordata > Aves > Nyctibiiformes > Nyctibiidae > Nyctibius > Nyctibius grandis. Next base: position 30,642,838 of record NC_090659.1, read on the forward strand.
CTGAAGAGTTTGACTTATTTATTTCTTTATTTACTTTTTTGGCACTGAATCCCACAGAAAAGAATTGGTTTCAGAAAATTTCAAGTTTATTGTAGTCACCCATCCTCAACAAACAAACTTGTAGTTACGTTCATCAGAAAATGAAGAATATTTGCTAATAAAATCCAAGCTGTAGCGAACTTTTTATCACGCAAATTGCTTCCCGAATTAAACCTTTAATAACCCTTTAAAGGCAGCAGCACTTAAACAGGGATGGATTGGTGTTTACTTCATGTTTTTAAAGTTCTGTGGTGAAACCAGATCCTTCTTGCTCTTTTGGAACTTGTTACCAAATAGCTGTGTCTCTAGATGAACAGGATGATATCGTACATTAAAATTCATGGTCGAATTCTAGCTCTTACAATGTCTTCTTAGTATCAGACAGGTTTTGATTTATTTATCTTTACTTTCTCAATTTGATTGGAGACATCCCCTGGAGAGACTAATCTCTAAATAGTCAGAGTGTGTGAATATTTTTCAGGAGGAGCATGTAAATTAAGGGCCTTGTTCTGTATCCTACAAAGGAGTTTTGTTTCTTTCACTATAAAAGATGCTTAAAGAAACCACATATCTTAATAAGTAAGCTTATGGATCACAAGATGTGTCAAAAATAAGTTCTGTGAACAATATGCTTTATGTGACATATTTGAGTACCAGAAAGTCATAGTTTTCTTTTGAAAAATATTAATCTGCCACCATAAAGTTTTCTACAGTAGAAGATTCCTCTCAATAGCTGGAAAATTCATACTGGAAACTTATACTTTGTATAAGTGTATCTTGTTAAAGATCTGGAATAGTTTTCACAGCTCTCCAAAGTCTTTCAGATTCTTGATTGATGAACATGTTAATAATATAATTTGTGCTAATGTTATAATGCTTCCCATTGTAAACTGCCTTTTGACTTCTAGTCTAATTTGGTTTTGTTCTTTTTTATTCTTTTCAATCCTATCATGGAAGATCATTGTCAAGAAAACTGATGAAAATATTCGGAAAGTATTGTTTCTGAGCTGAGTTTGGAGAAGATACCTTGTTTTTGAAAAAATTTCCTGGATAATTCCTTTTTTTTTTTTTACTTTTTCTTTCAAAACCAGTATCTGAATAATGGTATAGTCTACATATGTTGACTTAATTTTCTTAAATATCTTACGTATTTTCCGAGAGTTGGAGATTAGTTTTTAGAAGATGTAGGTTGGCTTGACAGATGTTTCACCCCCAGAAATGGGAGCAGGCATATTTCCAAGGAATTAGTGAACTTCCTTGGAAGCTTTAATTTAAATTTATTCACTGCTTAACTACTAGGGATTCAAATATCCATCAGTCTTAACAGGTGGTAAAGACAATATATTAGACTAGGATTCAAAAAAAGAAAAATAGGAAGGTAAAGGCATAGGACAGGATAACAGAAGTCATTCCTGCTCTGATGATTCAAGAGCCTACAAAAAATAATTTTGAGATACAGATTGGTGTTCCAGGCTTTGCAACAATGGTTGTTTAGATATTTGTTGTGATTAAATAATTAAATCTTTTCCTATTTGCCAGTGGATTCTGACAGCTACATATGTACATTTTATTTGTCAGATAGAATGGGTAAACAATTTTTGGTATGTATATTGTTTGCAAGGTAGTTGCTTTATTTATTGTGTGAGATATTTGTGTAGATAAATGATAAGGTATTTGCCTATTTGATTACCAGGACATTTTGAAAAGGAAAATAATGAACAACAAATGGAAAAATCACAGCTGACACTAATATCTGTTGTTTCAGTGTGTACTCTTGCCTGTGTAAAGGCATGGTAATTCTTGTAAACATCAATTACTACTGGACACAGAGTAAAACAAAATGGTGTTAAAATATTAATAAGACGACAAGAAGATGGTGATAGCAAAATACTTCCTGGACTGAATTCTATCACAGAAGTGAAGCCTGTGGAGACTGAGGACTAGTGTGACTTGATTTGGAAAAGTCATGTTTTGGTTTTTGTTTTTAATGAGCGTATTCTGTATACTGTGGCCACCAAGATTTATTATCTTATGGTAGTGGGGATATTGGAGGGAACGTACCGTTTTTCCAGCCAATTCTAAGTAGAACTAAACCTTCAGCTCTCTTTCATAATCTGTCAAGCAAAGGTATGGAGACAGGTCAGAAAGCCAAACCAAAAATATTAATGGGACATCTTTTCTTAATTTCCAAATACATATGAAGTTTTTAACATAAAGTACCTTCCCTCATCTATTCTTCATTCTAGAAAGAGAAATTGAGATGCCACCCTGTAGCATTATTGAGTCTTCCAGAATAAATTAATTGATTTATTTTTCTTTTTTTTTTTTTTTTTTTTTTTTTTTTTTTTCTGAACTGGAGTCTTAGCTAAGCCAGGACTGATCTAGGACAGTAAAAACTCATAGCTCTTGGCTTTCTGCCAGTGGTCATGTTAAAACACTTATGGAATTAATGACAAATTTCTTGTACAACAGTCTTTTTACATCTTAATTCACTAGTCTGAGGGTAGGAGGTAAAAGTCAATGCCAAATAACAAAGTAACTACTTCAAAGAGCTGCCACATGCCTTACATTTTTACAAATTGTTATTGACTTGAAATGTTGAGTCAGATAAACCACTTTTCCTGCTGATGTATATCATGGCTATGTGCAAAACCTGAAATTGTCTTTGTGTTCGTGCAGTTTCTTGTACTTACTGCTAAAGTCCACTGAGATTTTACAGGGCTTTTTTTTAAAGAGCTGTTCTATTTTGTATTTCAATATCTGTGAATGCCATGTTCCTTAGACATTCCACAGACTTCATGAAGAATATAAGACTAAGTAGAATGTAAAAGCTATGTAGCTATATTAGAAGTTGGCTTCAGTAGTTGTTTTGTATGAACCCATTCGCTAGAAAAATCTGTAAATCTTTTCCTTTTTTTCCTACATCATTGAAACACAGATGGAAAGTTCACATTGAATGAGATAACAGTTACCTTTACAAACTGGGTCCTTCTCATTGGTATGCAAGTTTAGTCTGTAATTGTGTAACTGATTGTAAGGTTCTAATTACTCTCAAGAGAACTCACGTAGACAATAGATTGCTCATTAGTCTATCAACTTTCAATGAAGTTGATTGGCTTTTTCTCATGTCTAATGTGGAAACCGAAATGATGCATGTTAATTTGCCTTCCAGATGTTGCAACTGCCTGTCCAGATAAGAAGTCCATCTTAATGTACTTGACTTCCCTCTTCCAAGTTCTGCCGCAGCAAGTCACCATGGAAGCCATCAGGGAGGTGGAGATGTTGCCACAACACCCAAGGGTCACTAGAGAAGAGCACATACAAGTACATCATCAACAGCGTTTTTCACAAGAAGTGAGTTGTTTCACTTTTCTGCTTTCATCTTGCTGCTCTCAAGTGGTTGTTTCCCTTACCTCACCCATAAGTTTGATGTTAGATGGCCAATGGAAGGCAAAAAACCCGCAGGCATAATGGACAAAGTCTCTTCACCATGGGCAAGTCAAATGTACTTGTCTGCATGAACTATACTTTCGTACTGCTTTTCACCTTGCACCGGGTTGTTTTAAAAGTCACTATACAGCACTAAGTGCTTTGCACTTCTCTTTTACCACACTGGTTGTTTTGATTGTGGAAGAGCACCACAAGGAAGAACATAGAAACTGGGGGAGGTTTTACATTTAAACACAGACATGTATAAACTTTTTTACCTTTTTTAGAGAATAGCAGTTGACATTTCTCCATATTCATGACACATTTTTAGTTTTTTAGCTTTTTATTTACACTGACTTATTTTAAGATCACCTGTCGTCAGCTCACGGTTAGCCTCTCAAAAAGCTCATGTAATACTTGGAATTAACTTATGCTTGTTATGTCAGTTATGATTTTGACTGAAAACGTCGGACAGTCTCTGCTGAAGTGTTTAGTGGATTTTAGGCCTAGTGTACTTGTCTGAATTTAATCTGAATCTTGCTTTTGGGACGCTCAGTCTCTTTTAGAGTACTGAGCAGATGAGTATTGGCTCTGTTTATTCAGGATTTACTACAAGATCACTTGGTTTTTGAGCCTTTGCTTATAAATTATAAAGAATCTTCAATTTACATTGGTATTCTGCTGGTATTGAGTTCTGACAGTTTGTTGCTTTTGGAAAGGATGTCAGACTAAATGAGAGCTTTCCTTAATACTAGCCCAGTTTTGACTGCTGAATACCAACACTGTCCTTGAAAAATATAACTGGTGATGACCTTCTAACTTCTTTTTCTTCACTTACTCTTAAAATCATTACTTTACTTCTATAATCCATGCTCCTATCCATCTCTGTTCTTTCCACCTCTAATTTCTTCTTCATAGGTCACAGTCGGTGTACCCCAGGGACCTTCACCCTCTCCTAAACCGCGGTTCAAAAGTTACGCATATACACAAGCTGTGTATGTCACATCTCCTGACCAAAAAAGGAGGCAGGTTCCTCCACAGGTCTGTCAATATTGTAATTTGTTTTAAAAACTCTTTTATTAAGCTTGTGCTTGGAGTGAAAGAGTCTGTACATTTTGCTTGTACCTGATCTTGATGACCTACTTTTTCCAGGGTTTTTTTTTAACATCTGTCGAGTTATTACTTTTAACTGTGTATTTCAGCATGGCAATAGGCATTATGCTGATTATTAGGGACAAACTGCATTCAAACACTGCTGTTTTAGAATTATAAACTGATTTCTTTGTTATGTTGTTTTTGAAAATAGTACATATATTGCCTTAAAAGAGTATTAGAAGGACAAACCAAACATAAGCTCTATTTGACATCTAATTATTATATTTCTGTCTCAGGTTTGATTATAGAAAAACAAGAACCATTGGCTTTCTGTTGCTTTTCCTAACCCTCATATCTATTAAAGAAAATAGTAAGTGATTATATTTTTCAGGAGGTTACTGTAGTTGGAGAGAAGAGAAAGGGAACATTAAATTCAATATTCTTTATATGACCTGGATTTTTAGATTATAACAGCTGGACATTTTATCACAAATGTCACAGTGCCAACATTCAGGTTAGGGTTTTGTGTTTAGGTTTTTTTGACTTTTAAATAGCTGCAATAGTTTAATAAAACTTGTTCAAGCAGTCCTTATAATGAGCATTTCAGGAGTCAGATTTTTATAACTTTTGACAAGCGTGAGAGTCAAAGGTCATATTGTGTAATGCAACATACTTTCCTTTCATTACTTTGGGAAAAAGAGATCTGCAAGTATTTGGCACTACAGTATGAGTTCTCTTGTGAAGACTTAATTCTGTCTAACCTCTAAAAATTTGTTGCAAAATTACACTTTAATTCAACATCGTGTTTCCAAACCTACTCTTCAAGTGACAGGAATTTTACTGAATAATGACTTCCTTTAAATACTCCAGGAAATAAATTCTGTGCACATAAGCATGAGTCCTGCTACATTATACTAACATCAAATGTGTTGCAGTGATGATTAAAACAACTTTTAAACAAAGTGTTTAAAACTAGTTTAATTGATTTGTTCTACTTAGATACTATACTGTTAATTGAGAATAATGAAGAGTCGTGATACAGCTTTTTTTCTTGAGCTACTTTTATTGTGATTGATTGTGGGTTTTGTCAACACCTCACCATCAAGCGTAATCTACAAGCTCATATAATTGAAGTCAATTCTACAAAATGTAGTTATTAAAATTTAGTAAGAAAATATCATTCTATTATTCAGTTCTCACCTTGTATTCCAGTTTTCAGATTTCACCTTCCTGAATTTGAAAGCTTTGTCTATTACACTTATGCAATAACTACTACTGTAATATTATAATTCTGTCAATTTGAATCTGAAGACCTAACCAGAATTGAGCCCTATTGTGCTAGACCCACAACAAATATTAGCAAATGAAAAGCCTTCACTTAAAAATCCTAAGTGAAAATCACCAGCCACAGTCTTATTATAATCAAGATAAACTTGAATTGCATATAGTACCAATTAATATGCCAATTCAATATATGTACTTCTTAATCAGTGGTAATGATTTTTTTTGCCTCTAGCCAAGTATTTATTGAAAAAAGGCTGTCGTCTAACTATTAAAACAAATTTATAATCCTGGTAAAATAGTGATTGATAATTTTTTCTCTAGATATCCGAAGATGATGTACCTTAATAATCCCATCTATAATAACTAAATCAAATAAGTATTATTTCCTTTTCAGTTCTTAGTAGCCTTCCAATTTTCTGCCAGCTATATTATGATTTTTAGATAATAGTATTGGTATTGCAACTGCCTATAGGATTTTCAGTAAAATCTACTTCTCCAGGAGACTGCATTAAAGAAATCAAGATGAAGTCAACTTTTTTTCCTTGGATTTTGTAATGTTTAGGAAGCTGTCTCTCATTTCCATCTAGTTATCAAAGAAAAATTTCAGTAGATGTAGTTTTCTGTGATCTGCCAGTTTCAACAGTACCTTAGGTGCTATCATCAGGAAGCAAAATTTTCACTAAGTATGTTGGTCTTCTGTTGAAATGTAGGAGTCGTTTTTTCTTTTCAGATCTCTCCAAACTTTCATCTTACAGAACTTCAATATTATAATTTCTCCAAGATAATCAAAGAAGATATGTAGCAACTATCAACAAAAAGTCTTTTACCTGCTTTTCTCTAGAGGTTCTAGCTGCTAAGATTAATCTTAAATGTCATAGTATTTAATTGGGTGATATTTTTAAAGTTCTGCATTTGGAAGAATGGTCAAATAGGTTTTGTAGTCCAAACGTGAGCCAACTGGAACTCAGAAGAAAAACAAATAAAATAACACCTCTTTCCAAAGATTTTGAATATTATCCTGCAAATTTGACCATATATACCATCCATTTACTGTATATGTCAATTGTCAGAAACTGTAAAAATGAAATGAACTATAATTCTCTGAGCACTGTATTGGCAAGAAGGAATAACATTTCCTCTGACACCATCATCTGTCAAAGTCCTTTCCTTTGTATCTACTACCCTTGTCTGTTCTTCTATGTCACATTTTACTGCACTTTCCCCATCTTCACACTTCCTAATACCTTCACAACCTGTATGTCTTTAGATTCACCCTTCCTTTCTGAATTCTTATTGTATTTGTTGCTCAGTAGTATACTTGCAAGGCCTAGTATTCTAGTTGAACAAATTTTGGCCAGACAAGTCTTGCTTTGCTTAACTGTAACATACCTCAGATTCAAAGAAAATCATTGTTCTGCCAACCAATTCACTCGGTGCCTCCTTCTTGTTGAAGCTTGACCACTTCAGGTTGAAGCAGTTAAACCTTTTTAAACACTGTTGCTAACGCTCAGGAAACGTTTTCCTCCTTTACCTCATTTACTTAGAAAGTGTTCATAAAGTCATGCAGATCTTAGGATAGGAATCCACTTCTCAAACCTAAATCCTTGAATTCCCTGTATTAACATTAAGAAAGGCCCAAGAGAAAATACGTATTTTGACAAGTTTCAGATGGCAGTTACTTCTCAGCAATTACAGAAAGCTTGACTGACTTTGCAGCTCTGTATTTTGCCTTGTATCCAGTCTCTGTAATGAGACAGTCTGTCTTGCTTCACTTAGAAAAAAAGGGATCCTCAAGTTAATTTTCTGAGACATTTCAAAATCCCTGTTTAAAATTGCCCTTTCTCTTCTTTTATATTTATGAAAGCCTTTGTTTTTGTTATATTGCTTCATCTCATTGAACACCTGACCAAGAAGAATGATAGTTTTACTTTCTAATTTTTTCCAAAAATGTTTTAGCACAGTAGTTTCTAATATTGATCCAAGGCAAAACTCCTATCTCACTGCCTTCATTTTTACTTACTACCTACTACCTGAACTCCATGGGACATAAAATATACTATCTAAACTGAACGAAAACAGAGCTTTCTTTTACTTAAAGGCTGTGATCTAAATACTGTCCTGTTTACCTTGTGGTAAAGTGCCCTTTAGAGAGGCGTCAGAAGAGAAATCTCGTAGATTAAAGTACAACCAGGTAGAATTTTATTTTCAACTTCTTGGTAATATTTCTAAGGTAAGACACTCAGCGCAGAAAATATCCGATTGTCAGCATTGAGTATTCATATTGGATTTATAGGATAATTTAAAGTAGAGGTCAAGAAACTTCAGAATTATCTGCACATTTCATCACAAGATTTGATGGATATAATTTGGTCAACGAGTATAACCGTAGTCCCAGTTGTTAGCCTAGGTGTTCTCTTTTAGATAGAAACTTTCTGCATTCAGAAAGCTAAAAACTGTTTCTGCAGAGCTAAGTAAGATCCCTAAGATTCAGACTAACTGTAATAAAATAGCAAAATCCATCACCAGAGGTCAGAACAAGGAGATGCAGAGATGGAAAAGTGAAGCTAAGAGCAAGTCTTTTAGATTTCTTAGGGAGCTCTCCTGAATGAGCTCTTGAGTGGACTGAGGTGCAAGATGGATGTTCATTTCCTCACTTTGGCTCCTGGGCATTGGAATTTCAAAATTTTAAGGCTGATTAAGAAAAACGGAAAGAAAAAGTAACAATAGTACTTCCTTTCTTACTTTCTCTGTCTTTTCTGAATATAATTTTGTCAAAGATGAGACTACCATTTCCTCTTAGATAGATACTGTATCAATCTTTTGTGGGATTGCTGGGTTCTATTTAAATACAAATAACAGGGAGACTGTCAAACATTTTAATACTTAGCTTATGCATTCAGTGATTTTGAAAGATGTAGTGAGCGTTGATTTCAACTCCATATATAGAAATACTGCATTTACTTGAGTATTCACCTTTGTTATTTCATCTGATTTAAAAGATGGGTTCACATTTGCAGTCTCTCATGACACCTAGTTAAACCTTTGAAATGCAAAAAATTGAAGACAGAACTCATATCTCTTGGAAAACCTTTCAGTTTAACAGGAGACTTTACCACACAAAAGCAATTTAAAGTATTTGTCCAGAGATAAAACTATAGCATCATTCCAAACAGCATTATTATTACATGGTTACTAGTCTCTGTATATCAGATGAACTTCTCAATAATATGATAAAATTTTCATAATTTCAGATAGCATTACTTTATTTTAAAGCTTAGTTTATTAACAATTTTTCTTACTGATTAATTTATCTAGATTTGACATTAATAAAATCAAAAAGACAGCAAAGATGAGATTGACTACTTCATGTTAGTCTAATCATATTTTCATGCCTGCAGCTGAGAATTATCAATAGCACGAGGGAAAAAAAAAACCACAAAGAAATACTGCAATGCTGATATAGCAGCAGCACCGTATTTTGTTCATGTGCTCAGGAACAGGAGAGAAAGCTTGCGCCAGAGCCTACTCTTTCTCAACAGCTTTGCTGGCCCTCATCACCAAGACAAGCTTCCTTGACCCCAGTAGCTTTGTCTCAGCTTTCTCTGCCTGATTTTCTGCAGAATGTCAGGGAATTCATTCGTTTTAACATATAATAGCTTTCAGAGGATTATCTGAAGTGTTGGTTAAATGTACGTGAATATGATGAAAAACAGTAAGTATTGCATTTTCTAGTTAGAACTACCTCTGGTGAGTGTTAATTGCACAACTTCTGTATAATTTAACTAAATTTCCTATGCTGTGTTACACCATCACATGGTTGAAATTTATTTAGCTAAAGTAAAACTGAATAGCATTTTAAAATAAGATAGATTTAAAAAATGCATAAAAGATATGCATTGTGCCCTTGAAATGCCTGTGCCCAAGCGTAGCTGTAATTTTGAGGAATTAATTAGCTTCATGTTTTGCTCTATTAGAAAATGGTAAAGATTTCTGTGGATAAACCCTTTGTGTCCTCAGGTGCATCTAATACTCTTCATGGTAAAATCTAAAATATTTTGGTGCATGCAAATGGTTTTGTGTTTAAAATGCAAAAGATTGATCTTGAGAAGTGAATGAATAGAGTTAAGTGCCCACTCCCTTAGAGAATCAATGGGAGGTTCTGTTTCCTGATTGTCTTTTTGCCCAAATCATTACTCTGTGAGAAAAGGGATAACCATTTTTTCCCCTGTATTTATAACAATAGCATTAGATTTGTATGTTGTCAGGGTCTGTAGGAAATGCCATGGATTGTTAGTTCACATTTGTACAGCAGGCAAGTCTGTGTGTCTACTTGAAGTAGTGACCTTAGAAAAGGCCAGATTCCTTATCTCTACTGATCATCAAAGTGCTGGTTTCTTTGTTCCCCCAGTGATTTTCATGCAACAGAAACTGCAACATGTACTTTGTGGTTTTGGTGTGCATGTACAGACTTCAAGTACAAGTACACAAAGGAAGATATTAATAGATTTTTTCATGTTCATTCCAAACAGCATTCCCGGCATTTGTCTCTGCATATACAGTACTATTAAGGAATTTGCTTTATAATTTTCTGAAATTTAAAAGTATTCTAAGCAATATCATTATTATGTGTGTTGGCCTGAGGTGATCAGTGAGCTAAGGGGAGAAGTAGGAAGAGATAATACCTTTTAAAAGACGAATACATTTGGGGCAGGGGAAAACGGACACGTTTTTAGATGTTCAAACCTTCTTCAGAAATTCCACTCCTCAAAGCACAATAAAAAGTAGCAAAAATGAGAACTTCAAAAATATAAAAATTGTATGGAACAATATGGTGTTTGGAATTTATCCACACTCTTTCTACAGAAAGCATTTGTTTTATTAGAACTTAGTTTAGCTGGAGCAAAGAAATAATACATATATTTTGATGGAGGAAAACATTCTTAAAAATGCCAAAGGAAATTTTAGTTGCCTGATAGTGATGTCATTAGAGTGGAAAAGGCGGTTTAAATAAACTGTGGATGATGTAGTGAGGCATCAAACTTTAAAAACTTATTTTTTTTTAAAAAGGGTAGAAAATAGAATTTATGGTTTTAAAAGATCAAAGTTATTAATATAAAAGAGTAACACTCTTATAGAATGAGTTCTGCAAAGTGTTTTTCAAGTCATTTGGAAAATATATTAAAATAAAGTACGTTTACCCCCCAAGCATGAATAAGACATAAGAATAAAGATCATATTTTATGTGTCATTCCTCAAGAGAAATAAAAACCCAGGAAATTTCACCTGAACACATGAAAACACTTTTTCACTGTGAGGGTAGTCAAACACTGACATAGGTTGCGCAGAGAGGTTTGTCAAGTCTCAATCCTGGGAGATTTTCAAAACCTGACTGGACATGGTTGTGAGAAACCTGCTCTAGGTGACGCTGCTCTGCTTGAGCAGGTGGCTGGACTAGATGATCTCAAGAGGTCCCTCCCAACCTCAATGATTTAGTGGTGGTGGTGGTCTAATCATAGCTTCACACACATTAGCATGTGTGTTTAAATGAAGTCTAAACCACAAAAAGTATACACAGGTGAAAATACAATGTGCAAGTTTCTTGTTTGATATTTTATATAGACCATGTTCTAGGCTTATATTTTTGTACCTTCTTTATTTCTCCTATAATCTTTCACATTTATTTCTCTCTTTGGTATTTATCATCCTAGCTAACATAACAATATATGCAGCTTCTACCAAAACTACATTTTCATCTTCATTTGAACAAAATAGCAGTTGACTTGTGTACCATTGGTCCAGTACACTGTTTGTGTCAGCTTCTGAGTTGGTTTCTTACATGTTAGGGTTGATATTTCTTCAGTGTAGAAGTATATAAAATAAGTTTTGCTACCTTTCTTTTTGAGAGAAAGTCTTCTCTGCGTTTGAAATATTTTTCTCATGCTTTGTTCAGTGAAGAACACATCTCAATTTCAGCTTTATCTTTTTTGCACAAACAAAGCATATCTAATATTGATTTGTCTTCATTTTGTATACTGAACCTTTGCTTCTGGAGTATTAACAAAGGAATTCCAAAAATAATTCTGTTCTCTGTCAGAAACAAACAAAAAACCTAAAACAGAAAAGGGAGAAGGGGGAGAGAGAGAGAGCAGAGATAAGAAGCTATAAAGATGTTATTTCCTTTAAAAACTAAAAAACCCCATCACGCATACACTGATTGTGTCAGAGATCACATACACGGGGCAGCAGCTTCAGATGCAAGTCAACGACTATCAGTGAGACAAGGGGAGGATGAAATGGAACAAGAAATTGACTATCTATTATGGGATTAATAGTAGAGGTGGCATGCTTCCTGTGTGCATACTATGCTTCTGCACAGTTTATGCTGAGATGTTGTTCTGTTCAGTATAGCCTGTTGGCTATTTCTTTCATACACTTAACATTCCATACACTTAACAAGTGAACTTCATTGTTGAGGTGTTATACATCTAAGGAGAGAGTAACAATTTCATTATTAACTTTTACTTTTTACATCGTCTAAGAAAATAAGCTTGTTTTTTTCCTCTCGTATAATAGCATCCTCATTACTGAGTGAGTGTGTTGAGTCTCTTTGCATAAAACCTGGCTAATTTAAAGTGTGTTTGGTTTCTGGTTTTTTGTTTGTTTTTAGTCTTCAATGTAACTTTTCCCTAGGATGATCATTCAATAAAGTTAGCAGCATTCCACTAATGTAGATTATCCTTTCTTGAGACCAGGAAGGGGACTAGGAGATAGGTCTAGATTGATAGTACATTGTCAGAACTCAGCAAGGGACTTTTTGTTGCTTTCCTGGATGTCTTTTGTACTCCGGGGATCAGAGTTGCTGCCTTTCCCTTTGGGTCAGTGTTAATCGATCAGCCCACTCCAGAAGCAATTGTTATCACTTGATAGCCATCCAGCAGTCATTACTTAATCAGGTGATGCTTTTAGTTTTTCTCTAGAGAAAAGCTACCTGTATCACAAATGCATAAACTTGTCTGCTTCTTGAACGGTTCCGTTAAGTTTTCATTGCTACTGTTTTCATTATGCAACTGCTCTGTTGATTCATGAAGGCTTGTACTGAGAAGGCTATCAATGGCTAGCTGCTTTTCACACTTAAAGTGGATTCTTTGCTATTCTGGATACAAACAGCTCCTGGTCATACACTTTTTAAAAAAATGCTTTGGTTGTTTAAAGTGTACTAGAGTTTATATCTCACGTAGTCACAGTGAACTGAACGATGAAATACTTTTTGCAATTTCAGAGCAGAAATCCACTAGAGTTAAAGAGACTCTTAAGTGCTACACTTTGAAGTGTTTGAAGGATTTGTATTTTTGTTGTATTTAATTTATCCTCTTCTTTTCTGTCCTTTGACTCCAGTGGTATGGTGTTGGTGACCTAATGTAATGTGTGAGATTTGGGCTCTTTCATATGGGACCAGTGGTCCATCCACCTTGATTAGCTGGACAGAACAGTGCTGCTGACTGAAATATTTGAAGAATTTTTTAGGTGGTGTTATGGTATGCAACTCAGTTTTCTGGTAAATTGTACAAAGATGTTTTGGCAGTGGTATATCACATCAACAGGAACTATTTAGTTTCAATTATCTGAAGTAAGAGGCACACATCTTTTAATTCAACTTAAATTTTTTTCTCATTTCACTGCTATAAAAGTTTGAAAGCAGAAGTATAACATAACTTTTTAATAAAAAATAACTGTCTCTTAAAGCAAAAGTGATTTAAGAGACATGCCAGACTATATATATCAATAGGCAGAAATATATATGATAATTTCATAACACTTTTTTTTTCAGTTGATAGTGCAATTTGCAGATGTTGAACTGATTATTTGTCTTAGTCTTAGGGTGAAGGCTTTAAGTTAAGCGTATCCAATCCAATATAAAACAGTAATTATAAGCAGTTTTGTTTGGTTTTTAGACAGAAAATATGAATTTTTCAATTTTATATATTTTTTACTACTAGCATTTCATAAAAAAGAGGCTGACACTAATTATATGCACAGAAAATAAGCTAGTGGAAATGTGTGCTATGTGTAGAAACCATTAGGAGAAATGCAATGTTCCTGTACTCAGTATTAGTTTACTAGGAGTAACTTGTTTAACAGTAGGATCAAAAAATAGAAATTCTACAACATTGTGTCCATTGTAAAAGGTATTGAGGTGTGATAACAATAAATGTCTACATGATTGCGTAGGTTTTCCCACCTGAATTACATGTGCAAATATTGTGAGGAATAAGAAATTAATTCCACTGCACAATATATGTGGTATGTTACTCCAGCCCCTTTATGTCACTGTGCACTCCTCAGTATAATTACCTTTTTAAAAACGTTCTCTAATCTACTTATAATTATCCATTCCTTTTCAGAACACATTGTTTCCTTCCAATATCTGTGATCTTAAAAATTAGCTTCATTATTTCTCTGACCTCATTTATTCCTACTCATGTTCTTAATCACAATGCTCTTGTATCTTCTCTGTATCACCAAGTAAATCCTTCCTCTGTTATGCCATGCCATGTTTTTCTACTTCTAGTCTTTTCCTGACTCTCCTGTCTCTTTTAAATTCAGTCTCAAAATCATTCTCTGCTGCGTTGATGGCTTTTAAACTAAATTTTAACAACTCATTCATGTTCAGCCTCCTAATTTTCCCATTTTTAACTTCTCTTTTCACTGTTCAGCCTTTTTTCTAGCTTTGTTCTCATTCTGTGAACATGTACGATGGCTGCTGCAATGGATATTTTATTTAATACCTACAGTTTATAGCCATGTGTTATGACATTTTATTAAATATGAGTACATTTCTGTATGATATATGGAAGTATAATATTTCTTGGCAAAATTTCACCTTTAAAGCACCTGTAATTCTTTTCTACCACATGAGGGATGTCAGGCAAACGTATCTGATGAAGTATGTATGGATTCAAGACTCTGATACTCATTTAAAGAACTAAAATAGTTAATTTAGTTCTAGGAGAATGTAACTAAAAAAAAACAAAACCAAAAACATCAACAAGTTCCAGAACTAAGAAATTGCTTTTTGCCAGATCTCAACTGGAAAGGGGAAAAGTGGAAGATTAAAAGGAAGTGTTGAGGAAGAAAGAGCAAATGCAGAGAATATGGCTACAAAACAATACATTTCTAATGTACTTTTTAAACTGACAATTTCTGAATTATTAGTGTCTGTTAAAGAATTTAGTAGCTATACAACTGCACATCAGTTGTACATTGTCTCTATAATGAGAATTTAGATCCCTGTAATTCACTGTTCCTGAGGTATGCTTTCATGCCCACCTCATTAGTAATTATATCTGAGTAGTGATTTTAATTAAGCAAATTCCCTCTTAACAGAATCTGAAGGTCAGTTCAGACCACAAGTTACCTCACTGAAGTTACATTTTTGCTTAATAAACATGTCTTATATTCTAGCCAGTTAACTGACGTATAATTTAATATGAACTGCAAACATAAATGTATGAGAGAATCACAGAATCAACCAGGTTGGAAGAGACCTCAGGGATCATCGAGTCCAACCGTTGCCCTTACACCACCCTGTCAACTAGACCATGGCACTAAGTGCCATGTCCAGTCTTTTCTTAAACACATCCAGAGATGGTGACTCCACCACCTCCCTGGGCAGCCCATTCCAATGTCTAATAACCCTTTCTGTAAAGAAATTCTTCCTAATGTCCAACCTGAACCTCCCCTGGCGAAGCTTGAGGCTGTGCCCTCTTGTCCTATCGCTAGTTGCCCGGGAGAAGAAGCCAACTCCCACTTCACTACAACCTCCCTTCAGGTAGTTGTAGACTGCAATAAGGTCACCTCTGAGCCTCCTCTTCTCCAGGCTAAACAACCCCAGCTCCCTCAGCCGTTCCTCATAGGTCAGACCCTCCAGACCCTTCACCAGCTTGGTCGCCCTCTTCTGGACTCGCTCCAACACCTCAACATCTTTCTTGAAGTGCGGGGCCCAGAACTGGACACAGTACTCAAGATGCGGCCTCACCAGTGCCGAGTAGAGAGGGACGATCACTTCCCTAGACCGGCTGGCTACACTATTCCTAATAGAGGCCAGGATGCCATTGGCCTTCTGGGCCACCTGGGCACACTGCTGGCTCATGTTTAGCTGGCTGTCTATCAGCACCCCCAGGTCTCTTTCCACCGGGCTGCTTTCTAACCACTCTTCCCCCAGCCTGTAGTGCTGCATGGGGTTGTTGTGGCCGAAGTGTAAGACCCGACACTTGTTCTTGTTGAACCGCATGCCGTTGGTCTCGGCCCATCTATCTAACTTGTCCAAATCCCTCTGTAGGGCCTTCTTACCCTCCAGCAGATTGACACTCCCACCCAGCTTGGTGTCATCTGCAAATTTGCTGAGGGTGCACTCAATCCCTATATCTAGATCATCTATAAAGACATTGAACAGCACCGGCCCCAGAACTGAGCCCTGGGGAACACTGCTAGTGACCGGCCGCCAGTTGGACTTTGCCCCATTCACCACCACTCTCTGGGCTCGGCCATCCAGCCAGTTTTTAACCCATTGAAGAGTCCACCCATCCAAGCCCCGGGCAGCCAGTTTGTCCAGGAGGATGCTGTGGGAGACAGTGTCGAATGCCTTACTGAAGTCTAGATAGACTACATCCACAGCCCTGCCCTCATCTACTAAGCGGGTCACTTTGTCATAGAAGGAGACCAGGTTGGTCGAGCAGGACCTGCCTTTCATGAATCCATGTTGGCTGGCCCCGATGCCCCAATTGTCCTGCATGTGCCGTGTAAAGGCACTCAGGATGATCTGTTCCATCACCTTGCCTGGCACCGAGGTCAGGCTGACAGGCCTATAGTTCCCTGGATCATCCTTCCAACCCTTCTTGTAGATGGGCGTTACGTTTGCTAATTTCCAGTCAGCTGGAACTTCTCCAGTTAACCAGGACTGCCAGTAGATAATCGAGAGTGGTTTGGCAAGTTTGTTTGCCAGTTCCTTCATTACTCTGGGGTGAATCCCATCCGGGCCCATAGCCTTGTGTGTGTCCAACTGGCACAGCAGGTCACTAACCATCTCCTCCTGGATCCTGGGAGGTTCACACAGCCCCCCGTCCCTAACTTCAGGCTCTGGGGGCCGAGTCTCCTGAGGACAACCGGTCTTGACATTAAAGACCGAGGCAAAGAAGGCATTGAGCACCTCTGCCTTTTCCTCATCCCCTGACACTACACTACCCTCCTCATTCAGCAAGTGGTGGAGGCTCTCCTTGACCCTCCTTTTGCTGTTGATGTATTTGTAAAAGCTTTTTTTGTTATCTTTGACTGTAGCAGCCAAATTGAGCTCTAATTGAGCTTTGGCCCTTCTAATCTTCTGCCTACACGACCTGGCCACGTCCCTATAGACCTCCCAAGTTACCCGACCCTTCTTCCAGAGCAAGTAGGCTCTCTTTTTTTCCTTAAGTTCTAGTCTAAGTTCCCTGTTTAACCAGGCCGGTCTTTTTCCCTGACGGCTTGCCTTCCTACACACTGGGACAGCCTGCTCCTGAATATTTAGCAATTCCCTTTTGAAGCATGTCCAGCCTTCCTGGACTCCTTTGCCCTCCAGGACCGATTCCCAAGGGACTCGGTCCACCAGCCTCTTAAACAGGCTAAAGTCAGCCCGCCAGAAATCTAAGGCAGGATTTCTACTCTTGCCCCTCCTTACTTCCCCCACTATCGAAAACTCTTAACATTTCGTGGTCGCTACTCCCAAGACGGCCACCGAACCTCACATCTCCCACTAGTCCTTCTCTATTCACAAACAACAGGTCAAGCAGGGCCCCTCCTCTAGTGGGCTCATTTACGACTTGCGTGAGGAAGTTGTCCTCCACACATTCTAGGAACCTCCTAGATTGCTTCCTCTCTGCCATGTTGTATTTCCAGCAGACATCTGGCAAGTTGAAGTCGCCCACGAGTACAAGGGCCGGCGACCGGGCGGCCTCTGACAGCCGCTTGTAAAACGCCTCATCCGCCTGCTCATCCTGGTTGGGTGGTCTATAACAGACTCCCACCGTAATGTCCTTCCTGCCGACCTTCCCCCTGATCTTCACCCATAAACATTCAACCTTGTCATCCTCACCATCTTCCTCAATTTCAACACAGTCCAAGCACTCCCTAACATATAGCGCTACCCCACCGCCTCTCCTGCTTCGCCTGTCCCTCTTAAAGAGCTTATAGCCATCCATAGTTGCACTCCAGTCATGAGAGTCATCCCACCACGTTTCTGTGATGGCAACCACATCATAACCTTTCTGCTGTACAGTGGCTTCTAGCTCTTCCTGTTTGTTGCCCATACTGCGTGCATTGGTGTAAACACACTTCAGCTGGGCTAGCGGCCTTGCCCCCGACACAGGCCTGTCACCCCTAGGTTTATTTGTGGCTGCCCTGGTCTTATCCCCCTCCCCCATCGAACCTAGTTTAAAGACCTTTTAACCAGCCCTGCCAACTTCTGGGCCATAACCCTTTTCCCCTTCTGACTCAGCTGTTCCCCATCCGGCATAAGCAGGCCGGTGCCATGAAAGCCGCCCCGTGGTCAACAAACCCAAAAATCCCACCTACGGCACCTGGGATTTTGGGTTTGTTGACCACGGGGCGGCTTTCATGGCACCGGGCCTGCTTATGCCGGATGGGGAACAGCTGAGTCAGAAGGGGAAAAGGGATAATGGGGAAAAGAATAATGGTCTTCAGAATATATTTGTATGTAGCTATTTTAGGATGCCTTTGTTTCATCATCTCAAAATAACAATGGGATATAATTTGTATCTGCAAGAGAATAAATAATAAGGTTCTATTAATTCATTATATATACTACTCTCTCTATATATAAACTAGTAGCATGCTATCCCTGAAATACCAATTATGGGCTGATATTTCTCTTGTACGTCAGAAGCATTTTTCATGCCAAAAACTTTCAAAGTAGCATGTGGAAATATATATAGCAGCAAAAACATTTGACCTACAAAACAGATTATTTGAAAGCTTTCTACGGTGCTTCTGTTACCCTAAGATGTTTGGGTTTGCATGTGAATTCACAATGCAATGTTTGACTCAACAGTTCCTAACTGACAGTTACAATATTGTATTTCAGTTACAAAAAGATGCAGTTATTTTTCTTGAAGATAATTTCTTTTATTTATTTTTTAATTTCCTACTTCACATTTTTCTTTATTCTGAGAGGGGAAGAAACAGCACCAGATTGACAGTATAATTATGAAATGTGGGCGAGAAAGGCAGTCAATAAACAGCTTAAGCAAGAATAACTGATAGTAATCTAGACATCTTTAGTTCTTCTGTTTCTCATATCATGGAATTTTGCAGGATCTCTTACAAACTGCCAAGTTAATGTTAAGGTATGGAGCATGAAAATACAGTAATTTCTGCTTTTGTACACCTCCAGATAAACTTCAGAGCCTCTGTAGTAGGTCTATGTGACAAGAGAATATTTTTAATTAGGCAGAGCAAAGGGTTTTTCTTCCAGCATTGTATCTTGTTCCCAGCAGTGACCAATAATGGATACACAGGAACAGGAAAAGAGGTAGGACTGATGAAAAGTGTTGAAACATCTGTGTGTTCTCACCTGCCTCTGATTTGTGGCTCAGAAATTTCCTGAGCTGGAGGTGTTATCTTTATATTTAACAGTCCTTAGTGGATTTTTATCCTGTTCTTCCGTCCAGTTGCTTGTCTTTGTAAACATTTAGCAAAGCTTTTATATAGTTTTCAGTATGTCCAGAAATACTTCCTGATAGTTCCTGCTCTTATTATCTATTGAAAATATTTTTAATGTTTTCTTTATTATTACCTGATTTATAAACCTGAGGTGCATTCAGAAGAGGAAAAAAACTCTATTACAAGATGATTGCTTATCATTCAATCTCATTTCCAGCTTTTGATTTATTATTCAGAGCATGTAGTTACAAGCAAAGTAGTCACGCTACAGAATTTGAAAAAAACATTAAATCACTTGAACCTCTTCTGCAACAGCTCTTTTGTCAGCTTTTAATTTTAAATTGAAAATCTGTTCTTTGAAGTGTCTTCTGTTGAAGGAGAGCCTCTTTAACAGAAGCTAAAATATATTTAGGAAAAGTTTAAGCAAAATAAGGATAAACCACATAAGAGCCGTGAATGGGGTATGCAGCCTATTCAAGCAAATTTGACTATTTATTATTTTAGATGACTTTGCAAAACCGCCTGTTTAAATAATGCCTTCCAACTATAGTAGCATGTAATATTGAATACTCTGAAATCTCCAAGACCTCAACCTCAAC
This sequence comes from Nyctibius grandis, assembly GCF_013368605.1. Classification (NCBI taxonomy): domain Eukaryota; kingdom Metazoa; phylum Chordata; class Aves; order Nyctibiiformes; family Nyctibiidae; genus Nyctibius; species Nyctibius grandis. The sequence goes on from NC_090659.1 coordinate 30,662,994, forward strand.
TTCACAGAAACTAATTAGTGTGTCCACTAATTGGCTCTTGTCCCAGAGTCTTTATTTCGCAAAAGAAAGAGAGTCATATTGTAGATGTATCTCTTTATAGTTAATTGCTCTTGCTAGTCACGCTTTTGAAGGCATTTTGATATTGTACTATGTAATTATATAAAAAGAGTTGTGGAGTTGAATATTCTTATTATGAAGACTAGATGGTCTTTAATGAAGATCTTGATGAGAACTATCATGGCTTAGTAGTCCAAAATAGTAGCAGGATTGTAGTGATTAAAATAAGCTGAGAAATGATCTTCATTTTCTTATGTTAGAAAACAGTATAGATTATGACTGTGATATATTTAAGGTTATGGCTTGGATTAAATTTTACAAAATATGCTTCTTAATTAGTTGCCTTTGCTGGTTAAAACTCACAGAAAATAAAGCTAAATGCAGTGCAGAATACAGGTCAATTAAGATAAGATTGGTATGGTTGCAATTCTGCAAAGAAAGCTTGTTAAAATTTTGTCGTTGCAGGCTATTTTGTCTTCTCATCTTTATACTGTAGGAGTTTTTGCTCCCTATGTACCTCTATGACAGTGTCTTTGCTAATATGGATTTTGATCTGAGGGAGCAGACTTTAATGGAAAGTAGTACTCTGGCATGAAAATCTATGCATTTTCAAAGATCTATAGGTTCATCGCATACATGTGTTCTAAACCAATTAATTTATTGATTTTAATGTGACTTCTATGCTGAAATTCAGCAATAGCTTTAGTTTCATCCTTCTTCTGAGGAAGAAGAAAAAGTATTATCAGTATTTGTTGAATTTAATGGATTTTAATTTTGGAATGTGAGATGTATTAATTAATATAAATAATTAGATTTGACTTTTAGCTATTTTTCTAGACATTCATTGGTGATATTTTCTTTTTTCAGCAACAGCTCTCTTACAGCACAGGTATCTTTTGTGAGGTATAGTAAGAGATGATCTATTCTGTGAACAACTTCAGCAACAGAAATCCGGTTGATGAGATTTGTTAATTAAAATTGCCAAAAGTGTCCTCCCCTTTTTAAGAACTAATTGCATGATTTATAAATTAGCACCTACAAATTCCATGGATGTTCATAGTAATTACAAGATTTGAAAAACAAACTCTAAGGCACAGCAGGCTTACTTTAGTAGCTGATTTTGCTGGCCCATAATCAGAAATGCCTGGATTCATTGCGTACGTAGCTCACAGGTTGCAGATTACTCTTCTAAGTAAACCCAACTCGCAATATATATTAGCATGCTTGTAAAGAAAGGATTGAAAGAATATGCAACCTGGAAAATTTAATGCTATTTAAATGATCTTTGTGTACTTAATTTAATTTTTTTACTTCAATTTTTAAACTCAGTTAGTTGCATGAGGTTTCCGTTTTCAGTTACTAGTATTATTGGTTCTGCAACTGTAAAATAAACAAAATGTTTTAAAACAATTACCTGATATATATTATGAGAATGTGTTTCCATAATTTGTATTATATTTCCCTGAGAGATTTAGTTGAAATCAATAGAGTACCCACTGGTGGATCCTGTACTGAATGTTTGCCCCTTCTTGGCTGTAAGCTCTTGTGAAGTAGTGTCCCTCACAGTATATACAGTGATGAATAAAGAAAAAATCAACCTTTATGTATACATTTTTACCTTTTGCATCCACTTCTTTAAAGCTGTCGCTGTCTTGCACCTAGATTAACCTAACATAAAGTGAGTGCAAAATTTTTGTAGCAGCTATAAAGTTTATAGTTTTCACTCATCATTATTGCAATTTATATACTTTATCAATTTCTGGTTTTCATTTGTTCTCTACCTCTGTAGCTTGTGATTATCTTTCTTATTTCTCTTCTTATTAAGCAAACAAGCATGTAGCCATATAACAAGATGCTTCAGAAAAACATGTACTCTAGCATTTTTCCCCAGGAAAGCTCTCTATTGCACACAGCCTTTCAATACTACCAGTTTATGAGACTGTGTAACTCTTCTGCTTCAAGTTCATATAGTGTTTATAATGATAGAACTTTTTGTAACTTCACCAAAAGGTAATGGTTTTGAGAAAACATTGTAGATCAGCTGTGTTTGCCTGATGTTGAGTAAAAACTTCAAAGGAGTTAATCTGTTTCTCAAGACCACCTTAGGAAACAATGAACTGTTTTGTCTGCTTTATAAAATAACTGTCCATTTCTTGAAAAGCTCTCACACCTGTGTTCTTCAAGGGATTTTAAATTAGCCTGGGGATAATTGTTATTTCACGAAAGGGCTCAAATTTAACCATGTTATAAATCTCTGCAGAATCATAAATTTCCCCACTTTCAGGGTATACTTAAATTTTAAGAGCTGGACTCTGGGACACAGAGACATATGAGACCTGAGCAGTAGAAACTAGAATCAGCTGCCAAGAAAAATGATTCTAACCCTGAAGGGTTGGTGATGGTGAATATGTAAAGCTGAACAAGGATGGTTTGAGTAGGTGGCTCAAAAATGACACTTCAGAGGCAGTGACGGAGTTCAGAATTTGTACATTTTTGTTTTGAGATGACAGTGAATATCTCCCAAACCAAAGTGCACATTTCTTGTAGCGCTGCCAGAGGATGGAATTCCTTTTGTGAAAGTTTACTTAAAAAAAAAAAAAAAAAGCCATGGAAATCACACACACAAAACAGGTTTGCCCTCTGTTGAAGGAGTATTATTAAAGTTAACTGCCTAGAAGTAGAGAAACAGTAGAATTCCTGTTGCATAGAATATTGTAAATTCAGTGTCTTACGTAGATACATTATGACAGAGCTTTTAATTACAGAATTGTTCTCCTTATATCCTTCAGTGAACTGTTGTAGAAGGAAGTCTGGACTGTGTGATAAAGGAGACCGTTGCTTTTGTGAATGCTGATTTGTTTACTGCAGAAGTTAGAAGGCAGACAGAGAGAGGATATCTCAAGGTCTTCCTGAATTGCCAAAAACTGTATGGGTGAGGAGAGAGAGAGAAGCAATTCAACTGCTGCTATGCATCTTTTCCTTTCTCTCTTCCCTGCCTATTGCATGGCTCTACTGCTCTGTTGCATATCTCTCTTCTTCCATATGTCAGCACTGCAGCTGGACACTTTTGTGAAGGTTATTAAGTAAAGAAGCAGGGCATTGCAGAAAGACAGTTCCTAAAAGAGTTGAGCACTGCTCAGAAATTTACCTTAGATATGAGTTCCCTCTAAGCAAAGTAATCCTTCAGAGATGTTCCTGAGGACTGAGGAAGGTGTTGAGGTCTAAACCAATGAAGCATTGAGCACCTGGATACAACTGGATTCACTGGAAAATATAGTTTGAACTAAATTATTATATAGGGCCCTGGGAAATCAGGCTTTATACATCATGAATCACTTGCCTTGAACTACTGTATATTTTGTCTTTCATTCCAACACATGTAAAATAGAGGGAATATGTGGATGCTGCTGAAGTGTTGGGGCTATTGGAGCGGGGGGAAACCACCAAAACCCCCTATTGAGAAAAAAATTCAATGAGACAAGTATTTAGCTTTGCACGCTGAACAATAACAGTAAAATACAATGTTAAATAGACCTTTATTGAATGCTGCCCATTCTGTGCACTGAGATTAAGTCAATTTTATTACTTTTTTGGCCATTGATATTGTTGTATTTGTGCTCCTTCATAGCCTTTTATGTAAGTTTTTCCTCACTGTCCCTTTTGAGACATTGAGCCAAATGCTCAAGGCAAATTTCTACCAGCAGGGAATGTTCTTCCTGTACATTATTGCATTTTTTAACTGGTATCCCTTTATTCCAACAGTTAATTAAGATAAAATTTACTGAGTGGTCTGCTGATTTTGTATAGAACTTCATCACTGAGCTTAAGTAAATAGTTGTCTCCAAGGCCACATGATGTGAAAAAAACACGCTATTTCAGAGCAGTGGCAATATTTTTTCTTTGAGATCATGATTCTTTTTTCTGCATTCAGATTCTGCATATGCAGATGTGAATGGCTGCTGTCCTCAATATTATAATTTCATGAACCTTCAATTATCTTCCTGAACAGGTTAATGTTAATACTACTGGATTCCATTCATTTGGGGAACTTGATAACCAAGGACAGTAGCCATAGCTCTAGTGAGTATCATACAGTGGATCATATTACTCCCTTAATTAAGCAAAACACTATATTTATTTGCCAATGAACTAATTTTCGGACATACAAGAAAAGTACATTTCTCCTTGGAAAAGAAGAAAAGGCATGTTGCTCTGGCAGAAATTAGTCCTCAGGTAACGTGACAGTAGGAAAAGGAACTCTGTCGTGGTAGCGTGAGTAATAAAAGTCGTACAGAATGCATAAAAGATTTGAATACTTGAACTACTGAAGAAAAGTTGAAGCTTAGTGAAGGTAATGAAGGAGGGAACAAGTCTATGTGTGCGCAATTGATAGGAACTCTCAAAGCTACTCCTCTGTTAGGTGCAGTTAGGAGAAACAGTTTCTCATAAGGTCAGTGAGGAGAGACAATCAGACGACTGACATAATCAAACTAAAAGATGCTATGGGATAACAATGATTTTGCTGACAGCAACAGCAGAAGAGAGAGAGACTATAAAACAAATGAAAGGAAGAGAGAGCAACAACCAAACAGGATGCTGAAAAGAGAAGGCTACTTTTCCTTCCAGAATGATGGAGCCATAAATATACATTTTCATAGTTTTTTGAACTATAAGGCTGTAGAATTCATAATGAAGTGCATATAAAAATGAAAATAAGCTTGATTTTTTTTGTTTGTTTAACTTTTTAACCTTGAAATGTCCAATTGTATTTTAGCAAAATAGATTCTGATGTCTGTGTTTCTCCATTTGTCTGTTTGTTGCTAGCGAGAAAAGGAATAAACTCTGTGTTTGTTTCTCAATCTCCTATATGACATACTAAAGAAATAATTCAGTACTTTTTTGGATAATCCGTTTGTATTTCTTTTGGCTAAGACATAATTCAGCTTTCTCCATCCCATTTTTCTATTTATACATTTAATGGCTTTTCTGCTCATGGAGGTTTTTAGAATTCAACTTAAGAACATAGAACATTTAAAAGGTCTTTGTCAGAACAGTGTATTTTGTAGTGACTATTACTTAAGTCCTTATTACATTTAGAATTTACATTTTAAAAATTAAAATTAAATAAATGTGACTATGTTATCTATTCTATCTTGATTATTTTCATGCTACTGCATGATACCATGATCACAATTCAAATTTTAAGGTGGACTGATCATCATCAGCGGATAGAATTACCTTTTCCTTTTTTTTAATATACGTGACAGTATGAAACACAATAGACATTTGTCAAGGGAGCTGAATCTGCTGATCTGGAGTTACCTTATTGGTAGCACTACTGGGAACAGATCCTAGGCTTCTTGACCTGTGATATACTTTCAGGACCCTGTTACCATTTATTACTGGAGACTTCTGTGAACAGTCATTAGTTAATACTGAAAATTTATCCTAGGGTGAAAATTTCATCTGTCTTTATGTGAAAAGTACTCTTATTTATGTGTTATGTGGAGACCAAATGGACCTCACAGTCTACTGCATGACATGACAGCACCTGAAATATGCATCCCCTTAGAATGTGCCTTGTTCTTGGATCAGAAAAGGGAAGGGTTGAAGAATGGTGGGTAGACTAGGCATTCAACAGAAGAAATCATGATTTTGTTGTAGGTGTATCGTGAAAGTTATTCCGTTCAGTCCAGTCAGTTAATTTAAACACATCTACATCAAGTCATATTACTGTTTGGAGTCTTGATTCTAATTGCTTGAACAGGAAGTGCCTTAGAGAAGCAAGTACTATGTGCTGTGTCATCAGTAATACATCAAATAGCAATACATTTTATAGTCAGAACAAAAAATATAATTAAAACATTAAATAAACATCGGCTGAAAAATTTCCCTAGAGAGTTAATAAAACCAGGATGTTTTGGTAAGTTTGTGGAAAAAAAGGATCAAGCAACTACTAATCAAAACCTGCTTTGATATTTTTTCCAAGTGCAAGTGTGTTGAAGAAAGCAAGCTAAGTAGAAAATCCTTCTGTGAACCACTGACTTACTTGACCATCTATGTAAAATGAAACACTTTTTAAATTGTTAGAAAATTCTGTCATTCCAGGTAGCTGGCAGCCTTGGTTCCTGTCTCTTAATACTACCTTACCTGTCCTCACAGTTCCCAGTCTTAGTCCTTTTCCCAACCCATTTGGTTCCAGTTTTTTCACTTGCTTTCAGTTGACTTCATCCAACTTCTACCCTCCAAATCCCAAGGTGCAAAATTTTCCTTTAATGCCAGTAAAGTCTTTAGTTGTCTTTTCAGTCTATATTTGTACAACTACACCTAATAGAGTAGTTGAAGAGATTAATTTTCCTTTGCCTTTTCCTGTCAATCGTTCCAGTATTTTCTTTCCTTCATAATGTACTTTCATACTGCCTGGTTCTGGCTTTTTTCCTCTCAACATGCACGTTGCCTAAGCTCTATTGACTTTGAATGAAATAATAATCTACCGCATCTCAAAACTGCAGTTGCAAGGACAGGCCAGTTCATCCAGGTGGAAATACCTGCAGTATAAGTGGATCCACTGAGAAAACCAGGTACTAAAAATCTACGTTGTCTCAACTGAGCAAGCAAAAACTGCAATTTTTCAGATTTGTGATAAGGCCAAACCTGGGTGGATTTTCATACGAATGGGGGAAAAAAAAAAAAGCATCTTCCCGAAATGTTTTCATTCACAAAGGCAGTTTTGAAATCCTTAATAAGATGAAAATTCCAGCCTCATTTAGAACAGAGAAATAGTTAACATAACAAACAGTCTGACCAACGTATCATCTTAGTTTTATTGCCAGAAATGACTGAACTATTCTGTTTGATGCTATCTGTTAAGAAAACAGTGTTGATTATTGCAAAGAGCATTTTAGCATTTAACATTTTAACAGTTATAATTTTGCAATTTAAAGACACATAAAATATTATTTTGTAATGAGAAACTTGGAGGAACTGAAAGAATAAGCAGTGGTATCAGTCTCACATGGTAGGAGACATGGTTAGAGGGTGAATAATGTGTGCTACTTTTTGAGGCTGTAATCCTGCAAAGGGAGTTTTCAAAATGAGAAAACTACTCTGGACTAAATTTGCCTTTACTAAAAAAAATGTTTCCTTAAAATTTTATGTCTCTGAGTTCTAAAGCTTGAAATGTCTAGAGCCAGATTCTACAGTGAGACAGGCAGTTTCTGAAGGAAGAAAATATATAATGTGAATAAGAGTGCTGGAATGAACCCTAAAGCTTTATTGCAAAACTACTTTCTAAAACTACTCAACTAATTCTAAAACTCAGAAACAGTCTTTATGAAATAATAGAAATATTCTTGGAGAATTTACTAACATGTGTCCAATCCTTCTCCTTCCTTTATTTACATAATGCGATAGTAGGTGAGGAACATGTCTTTGTTCTCAGTATAGCATATGCGATACCTTAAAATTCTATTTTTTCTCAGAATTTTAGGAATTCTGAAAAGATTTCATATAAATTCAGAAATAAGGTCACTCACAGGACGTGTTGGTTTTGTGTTGTTTGGTTGTTTTTTTGGTTAATTTTTTAAATTGGTTTTCCTGCCATTATGATTTATAAAATTCAAGGTTTTCATTGTTGTTTGTGTTATGTGGATTATTTCAGTGTGGATTATTCTTGGTGCTGTAGAATCTACATAGTTTAAATTTGGTTTTGTATTATGGAATGAATAATCTTTATGTATGTAAATATTATTTTGGGACACTTTTTTATTTGTTTTTGTTTTTTAATACAAAGTGTGTGGCATAGGCATCAGGTCAGTAGTTGTCCACTTCCAAGTGTGAGTATTTAACTTAATGTTTGATGTTCCATTTACAGCTGAGCCAACAGTCTGAATTTCTGCTGATTTGAGTAGTTATTTTTCATTCCATATGCAGGATTAACAAGGATGTACACTTATCTTTTAGAGAGCTAACAGCACTGACAGAAGTAGTGAAGCTACAGTATAACAGTAGATTTTAAAATATATGTATTTTGTCAAATCAAAACCAGCTGACTCTGAGGCACGTTTTTTATGCTTGAAGACTTTTTACAATTTTGCCCAGAGGAGTTGTGGATGCCCCCTCCCTGTCAGTGTTTAAGGCCAGACTGGACGAGGCTTTGAGCAACCTGGTCTAGTGGAAGGTGCCTGTGGCAGGGCAGTTGGAACTAGATGATCTTTAAGGTCCATTCCAACCCAAACCATTCTATGATTCTATGAATATTCTCTGCTTATGTAGATTCAGATCAAGTTGGCCATTGCTCTACTTGAGCTTGTTAGCAGAGAATGTGCTTAAAGATGCAAAAGAAATTTAGCACAGTTTTGAAAGTGTGCAACTATAGATTTATTTTACCAACTAAATCAATGAGGATTATTTGTTTTAATTCATTTGATGATCCCAGGGTGTCCCTGCATATGTCACTGTCAAATCTGAACACAAATACTCTGCATGGTCAACGTGCTCTGTAATAACAACATGGTACAATTATTTCAGTTTATGATGATTATTCTCTTAATTTTAATTTTTCTTTTCCCCAAAATGCATGGGGAAAGAGAAGGCATGGTTATCTAGTGACTTTATTAGGCCTCAGCAGTTGAGAACTATTCAATTGTATTATCCATAAATGAATATTTTCTTTTTTAAAAAAAGCTATTTGTACTTCAAGCCCAGGCGATATCCATTCCTCTGCTTTGTCACCTCATGACTGATCCCAGCTCTCTGCCAGCAATGATGCTGTAAGATTTGAGGGAAGGTGGAAAAGTTGTTGTTTCCTCCCTCTAGCAAATGTAAGGATTACTGTCACCGTTCTGCGAAGTCCTTTGGTTATACTTCCTCTAGCCCTTTTCTGATTGCCTTCTGTCAGAAAATGACCATTTTTTGAATGAGAATGTGCTTTGGAATACCTGCCAAGTATCTGTTTTGTTTCCATTTACATTAGAGGGTTTGCTTGTCTTTACATTTCTTCAAGAGTTATTGCAATGGTGCAGAAGTTAGTCTGCACCATTTTGCCATTGAAAGTCATGAGTCCAAGTTTTTTTCAATGCAATTCCGTATAATATTTGTGATAGCATGAGAAAGCAGTAAAAATGCTGGTCAACGTGACGAGGGAAAATTATTCTGAGTAGTTGTTCCTCAGAAAAAGAGTTGTTAGGGGATGCTTTGTTAAACACTTGGCATACACGAGAAAATATTCTGTATTGTATCTAGAGAAAGGAGGATTTTCAAATTGACACTTTTCAAACAGATAGCTGACAGAGACCATCACAGATCTCTGCAAACATGATATCCCTAGCCTCACTCAGCTGTTTTGCCATCTTTTTTTCCCCCCCAGTTTATCAGATGTGGGTATATTCTGTGCAGTATTGTTATAGAAAGGAAAAAATCATTACATATGCAAAATCAATGATAAGCGTATCCCTTTCCACAGTGGACTGTATACTACAATAAACTATCTTGTTGCAGAAATGAGGTGTGGTTGTGTGTAATTTCTTACTACATTGCATACTACTTAAAATCTGAAGTTGCATACAATTCGAATATTAATTTGTGCAGCAGGAATATGTTGAACATTTTCTGTGCTTCATTGTTTATATTCCTGTAAGATAGTACTTTCTTTAAACCAAAAAAACCAAACTATTGAGTCCGTCATGTTTCCAAGCCTGGTTTTCTGATGCAGATTTATTTACTGAACATTGTTTTTCATGCATATGTGGCGATGAAGTTATGACTGGTGTTTTACTTGGTCTAACACACATATGACAGAGGGATTCACATAAATTGTATGTCATTGTTAGGTCTATACAATTCAGAATGAATTTGTTGCGAAGATGAAGATTGAAGGTTTCATTTTAAGTTATCGTGTTACATTCATTACACTTCCTGATTTCTAGTGATAAACTTTGACTTTCTGTGTTAAACTACAGTGAAAGGCTTTGGATGCTGCTTTGAGTGTTTTATTGGCACAAGTATGTCAGTAGAGACAATTTCTGCTAACTATAAAAACATTAAGTATCTTGGTGTCATTTTTAATGAAAGCATAAGCATATTTTAATGTAAACGCTTTGGTTTTATACTAACTTGCTACCAAAGTAACTAAACTTCTTCTGAAAAATGTGTGGAATGACATCTTCTGTAGCAAACCTGCATTTCTTGCTTCTGTTTTGTCCTAGTCTTCTACTATTATACTAATCCATAAATGTTGTTGATTTCTCTTGACTTCAAGCAGTAGAGCGTAAGGGTGAATTCTGAATAAATACAAAAGTGGCCTGTGCAGGAAAGAGAAATCAACAGTAATCACTTTTTTTTGTTTTTAAAAAGTTACAACTTGATGTGAGATTTCTGAGCTTTTTCAACTTTCTAGAATGGTTTTAACAAAATGAATGTCTATGGATTGCTCAAGCCTCATATTGCATGTAGTGTCAAAGGTTGGTTTTCTTTTTTTATGTTGTTTTTCATAGATTCTCTGCAATGTGAGCATATGACTTACTGCTTTTTTTGATGATACAATTTTACTAGTTGCTGTGAGAAATAAGTTTCTCTCTCATTTCCAAGAGAAAATACTTAAATAAGAAACAGTAAACTAGAAATGAAAAATCAGATTATTTATTGAAAAACAATTATAACAGCACTCTAGAGGCATAATATCAATATTGTCACTATTCAGAATAATTGCTAGGAATTTGAATTCTAGTGTGAAATATATAATTTAACCTGAGATTTTTTTTATTTCCCTCGATGTTATTTGATCTAGGTCAGTTAACTGATTTTATACTAATAAGTACTTACACACATTAGCCATCTGATATATTTTTGTTTTATAAAAACCTGGTTTTATGTACTAGACAATGGCATTCTATTTATTCCTTTGTAGAACTGTCCGAGCAGATGCTATTTGCATTACTCTTAAAATGTTGGTTTTGATCAGTTTTTAGAAACTGTTGAACAAAAGACGTTTAGCACCACGCGGATGGGGTCTGAAATGGATCTTGAAAACTACCAAACTGCTTTAGAAGAAGTACTCACATGGCTTCTCTCTGCTGAAGATGCATTACAAGCACAAGGAGATATATCCAATGATGTAGAGGTTGTTAAAGAACAATTTCACACCCATGAGGTATATGTTTATACTAATCTTTCAGTAGGCATTTATCTGCTTGTGTCCCATAATAAGGTCAAAAATACAAACCAAAGATATTTCTAGTTTATTTTTTTCTTGTTTTTAATTTTGATTTGGAAAATTTAAAGGTAGTATGTGTGCCCTATGCAAAAAAGTGAAAGCATTTATTTCTGGTTTGTATTACAAGGTTTGGGGTTGGATTGGAAAAAAAAAAAAAACAACACAAAGTTGAAAATGAGGTTTGTAAAGTGGTGGAATTGAAGATATTTCTCCAAAGTCTGCTCTTTCCTTCCAAAAAATCAAACTTAAAACTGGATTTTGTTTTTATTGTCAGGGTTTTATGATGGAATTAACAGCTCACCAAGGACGTGTTGGCAATGTTTTGCAAGTTGGAAGTCAACTTCTAACAATTGGAAAACTTTCAGATGATGAAGAGAATGAAATCCAAGAACAAATGAACCTACTTAATTCTCGATGGGAAAGTCTCAGGGTAGCAAGTATGGAAAAACAAAGCAAGTAAGTAACATGTCAGGTAAAATAATATATATGGAGTTTGCTGAAAAAGTCGTGAACTTGACTAACAGTTGGGATTTTCTTTCACTTCACTATGAACAAAACTCCATCGCAGATCTTTTTTAACCTGAAATTTGATGTGTAGTGACTTCTAAGCTTGCATGTTGTTTTGAGACTGGAAGCCACACAAATCAGCGTCTCTCAACAACTTGGACACTAATAACTTTTTCACCAAAATTTATATAACCCACTTCACTTTTTCCTGATGGTTTCAACAAGTATCACACAATATTTAGCTACAAAAGAGAGAATCTTTACTGAAATACAGAAGGAAAAGCAAACCAAATCTTTAAGACCTGTAAAACTTGATCCCATAATAATAGCAAGTGAGAGCTTAGATTTCCAGGAAATATTATTCTGGTTTTAGCTAAAGACAAATTACGTTATTCAAAAAAGGGCATGTCCTATAGCTTAAAGTAGAAATAAAATAAAAAGTAGAAAAATAATCTATTAATTAATCACATTAGACTTTGAAACATCTTTAAGATTTCTATGTCTTATTTTGAAATTTTGCTTCTGTCCAGTATAACAAACCCTATAAAGGTAAGAGCTTGCGATTGTGCCACAGTGGATTAATTTGTTTTGCAGGATACAGAGTGGTTAAACCAGCAAAGTTATTGAAGGGGTTTTTTTTGTGTGACTTGCTTTCCTTATCTTAAGAAAATCATGGAATCGTTTTGGTTGGAAAGGACCTTTCAGATCATCAAGTCCAGCCGTTAACCTAACACTGCCAAGTCCACCACTAAACCATGTCCCTAAGCACCACATCTACATGTCTTTTAAATACCTCCAGGGATGGTGACTCAACCACTTCCCTGGGCAGCCTGTTCCAGTGCTTGACAATCCTTTCCATGAAGAAATTATTCCTGATATGCAATCTAAACCTCCCCTGGCACAACTTGAGGCTGTTTCCTCTCGTCCTATCTGTTGTTACTTGGGACAAGAGACTGACACCCACCTTGCTACAACCTCCTTTCAGGTAGTTGTGACGAGCAATAAGGTCTCCCCTGAGCCTTCTTTTCTTCAGGCTAAACAACCCCAGTCCCTCAGCTGCTCCTCACAGACTTGTGCTCTAGACCCTTCGCCAGCTTCATTGCCCTTCTTTGGACTCTCTCCAGCACCTCAATGTATTTCTTGTAGCCATTGTGTAAAAGCAGCCCAAATTGGCCCATGTATTCACTATGTGTTGAAAGTATTTCACTCTTCTAGCAAACAATCCATTAGCATGCTAAAGGAAAAGAGCCTGTTTTTTCATTTCTTCCTCCTGACCTTCCCCAAATAGGATTCTCTGTAGTAAAGCATCTCAAAGTGATAAATGAACCACTGGAAAGGAAAATTTAATGCAATTTACCACTTTATGGAGAATTCCATAACTATTAAAACACATTCAGTTCAATGGAAATGTATTTTGTATTTGAAACTTACAATAAACAAAGATTATTATAATCTCCTGAGGTGTATAAATAAGCACTAAAAGCTCTACCAGATGTTTACAGAAGTAATTTGAAAACCAGAAAGTACGTGGAGAATGGGAAGAAACAAGAAACATTCTTCTTTTTCTTAAGAATCAACTGTGATTAAACTATTTTCTGTGTTTATTTAATTTTCAAGTTTATGCTCCTTGTTTTGGAATATCAATATTCTATATAATAAGTATTTATTTCTTCATACCTTGTTTTTTTTAAATCAAATTCTCTTTACTTTAGCAGGTTTTCTATACCATTTATTTCACTTACCACTATAAAAATTATCTCTAGGATGAAGCATTGTATTTAATATTTAGAATACCTTGGTTTAGAACATAAAGTAAGACAACACAATGCATACTTGAAAGTCAAGAAGGACTGACTTAGATCTGAGATAGCTAATCCCCTGTGAACCATGAATTACAATAAAGCAACGTATCAGCTTCCTGCACTCTACCCATGAAGAGAGAGAGAGATTAGAGTGGAAAAGACACTACATGTATCTTCTGGTCATTTTGATCGATAATTAACACAGGGTTTCCAGTAAAAAAACCTGAAATTGTAGTACATCATGAAGATCCATGACACTCTGTTCTTAGAAAAAAATAAATATCAAGAGAGATAATACAGAAAAACATTACTGTTTGATATCTACTGTTTAGAGATTTGGATTAATGGAGCCCTTCCCATTTCTTGGAACCATTTTTTTTCTTCAGTGTCTCAAGTTCTCTTGAAGTTTCAGTTCCTGCTTATAGTTGTTCCTGTGATTTGTTTTCTTTGGTCCTTTCCTTCCAAGAGATACTGACTGGAGACTTTAAAAATTATTACTGTTTCTAGAAGGTAGCATAGCTTCACAGAGCTCCAGGTCTAACACCTGATAATATCACAGTGCCATCTGGGACCAGAGAGGTACCATTCAAGAAAAAGGTGTAACTAAAACCTTATTTCAAGACTAATTTTAATTTTTTAAAATTTGTTTGCAAGTCTTTATTTCCATAAAGTTAGCTCATCTTGGTGTTTGCCTGCAGTTTCTTCCCTTTTCTGTATCTGCTGCTCTGCACTAGAAGATATGCTTCATGTCTATGTATTCCTCAGGATTCCTTTGGTCACTGCTTGTGCTCTGTCTTTGTTTTCCAGACTGCCTTTCACATTTTCTCTCCATTACTGCTCCTGTTTCAAGAGACTCTGTTTTGGCTTGTCTTCCTGTGGTTACTGATACCACTTGATTATTTCTGTTTCAGTAATCCTCAGCCAATTTTGTTTGTTTTTTTTTTAAATCTATCTAGATGCAAGTGATAATCCTGAGATAAATGATTAGCGTTGTTGGCTGCCCTCAGGGAAAAAAAAAGTACAAACAGCTTCTTTTTGTAACAGCTAAGTTTTTATGATTAAACAACGCAAGTCCTAGGAATTTTTGAATAATTCTTTTTGCACCCGTGTTTGAAAATATCTAATTCATTCTTATTGCCTGTTACCTTTGGGGTATTTGAAGTCTATGTGTTTGTGTTATCTGGTTAAACCTCTGTTTGATAAAAAAATGTATCCTTATTTAACAAAGATTCACCAATACTAAATTTATTATTTGTTTAAACATGTTTATTTTTAGAAAGACTTTCGTCTAACACACTTTTCTTTTTAAAACAAAACCCATTTCAGGGACAGAAAGACAAGAGCAGAGTGATGGAGATTCAGTTAGATTTAGTGCTGGAATTCTATTGGCCAGTCAGTCCCCAGCCTGTATCAGTCTAGGGGTTCTTCCTTTCCAGGTGTGGGACTTTACATTTGTCGTTGTTGAATGTTGTACACTGCCCTCGAGTGTAAAACGTGACAGTTAGTATATACACAGGATTCAGAGTATTTTGCATTCTTAAATTTATAGGTGATCCCAAGGATTACCTATGAACTGAGGAATAGTATCTAAGAAGGGAGTATGAATTAGCTGAGATACATACAAAGAAAGCATCAAATAGGACTGGGAAGTTAGAGATTTCTTTTTACAATATTGGTTAATACTGTGCATACAGTACTTTCTTTTAAATATATAAATATACAAATATCAAATAGTATTCTCCATTGAATAACTGAAAATTCAATAATCTCTTCTCTTCTGTTTAATACCCTAAATTTGAGAGAGCCTGGTAAGTACAGCTGTCTGAGCACTTTTCAAAGTACTTGTAGTAGACAATACAAGCTTTAAGAAACCAGATAGTAGAAATTTTGAACTTCTAAACAGCTCTAACAGAAATGCAGCTGGAGATCAAAACTTTAACAGGCAGTCTATTATATGCAGTACTCAGGTTCTAAAAACAAAAGTTTCAAAACAGTTTGCCTAATTCATAACTCTCTCAACAAATTTTCAGTTACCTGTTTGAAAGTATATATTTTTTTTTATTCTGGCTTGAGATGTAGCCTCATGAAATTCAGTTAAGAGTATACAGGGCAGATATTTCTGCCTGTTGTTTTCTTTCATGTATAAGCTGAAATTATTATTTCTTTGGTTTACAGTTTGCATAAAGTCTTAATGGATCTGCAGAATCAGCAGCTAGCCCAGTTAGCTGACTGGCTGACAAAAACAGAGGAAAGGACAAAGAAAATCGATTTGGAGCCCATAGGTCCAGATCTAGAGGACCTAAAGTGTCAAGTAGAAGAGCATAAGGTATGCTATGGTATGCTTCCAAAGGCACAAAAAACAATTTGAGATTTTGATATTTTAAAAGCACTACTTCTGCCATTAGAACATAGCAAAGTAACATGGAATCTTGGTTTAATATTGATTGTTTTGTGCAATTAACAAGCTTTTGTAGAGTTGTTTTATCACTGACTTTTATCCTGATACACTGACTTTTATCACTGACTTTTATCCTGATACAAAAAAATAAATTACTTCCTTTTTCTGTATAAACAATATACTAGAATATGCAAGGCAACTGTAACATCTTTTCATTACACAGTACAATAAGAATATATGAGATTTTTTAATACCTGTGCTTTCTTCTTTTTGCATGTTGCATTTTTTTTTCCTTGCTTGCTGTAGTAGCAATGATGCAGTAGTCATAATTAGACTGCATAATCTTGTTAGGACTGCTGGGACTCTGAATATGTAACTTTACAGCACTATAAAATATGTTTTAATTTCTAACTCTATCAAATACTTTTTAGTAATGTATTTAGTTAATGAAAAATAACAAGCTAAGAAATGGAGTGTAAGAGAGAATTTGGCCAAATTTTTTCCACATTCCATGCAGGTAATTCTTTAATCAGAAGAATTAAGAATTAAAAAGAGAGACTGTATAATTTGTGGAATAGCTTTGTTTCGTTTACTGGATTAAATTGTCTGTACTTCATGTTAATTTAAATTTTAAAATATATTTATGTACGTATCTGTGATACATGGTGATGATGAAAGGGAGACACAGAAAACTATAGAAAACAGATGATTTGTGAGGACATGGAGATTTACTGTGATAACCTGTTAATGTTTCTACATCAGTTGTTCAAAGAAGTTCAGTTCCATAGTATCTTGAGAGATTTTAACATCTGATGCTTGATGGCCTGCGTCAGAGCTAGTCCAGGTTCTAGAGAGCTGATCATCCCAGAAAACCAATTCAAACCTAAACCAGCTTTTACAGTTTTTTTTGTAAAGAGGTCAAAAGCTGTAAAAGACTACATGATCCACTTCTGTGTTAAAGGTGATTTTTTTCTTCATTCTGATTAAGGTGTGCTACTGAAGAGAATACAAATTATATGCCTGCTGCTGCTATTTGTGCTATCCATGCTTGCCCTGTGAGGAGACAATGCATTTCAGCATGCGAGTTTGCTAGCTAAGCATAGATTCTGACATTAAATTTTCTTTTTAAAAAAAGACAGCAGGTAATTATGAAATGGTAGTTAGAGAAGGAAACCTGAAAGACTTTGAATACATGAGTAACGACTTGAATAACTTTGTTCCTATTTCTGTGCATTTTGTATTAGAATACTAACATAAAATGTAATCCTACTATTTATGCAATCTCTTTATGCTGTTGCTTTCTAATATTGAGAAAAACGGGTATTTAGCTTGTATTTGAATGTTCTGAGTGAAGGCATGCAGAAATCTCTCTCTCCCACATACTCGTTCTTCATTTTTGGTGTGATGAGGTAGTCAACATTGTTTATTTATGTGTCTTACTTTTCAAATCTATTTTCTGTACAAGAGACAATTTAGCTAATAAGGTGGAAAGAAAAAGTTTTGGTTTTAACTTCAATTAAAATTCTATTTGTGTATATTTTGTCTTATTCATAAGTCAAAGAACAAGATGTTTCCCATTCTTTCACGTATGATGTGGAAGTTTCAGATAATTTTATTATATATTGTATGCAGCAAAACTGTCTTCTATAACAAGGGTTAAAACAATGGAATTTTCATAGCACAGTTATTGCTTCATTATTTAATAAGTAAACAAAAGAGCAAAAACCAACACCCCCCATAATTTTTCTTAGTCTCACATGACTCTGGACATCTCAGAAACAGTGTTGTAGAAATTGATGGGTGGAAGCAGAAGTTAGAAGATACAAAAGGCAAAGATTGTTTCAAATTAAATAGACTTCAGCAAAGATGATAGATTTGGTTTGTTGTCATCCTGTCTCCCTGTCCTCTTTACCTTTATCATTATGACTTTCCCTCTTTATCTGTTCACTAGTAACTAATTTTCACTCTGTTTATTTCATGTTATTTATCCTAATTTGACTTGTAACTTCCATACATCTGATTTCTTTTATTCTACTTTTTTCTAAATGATGTCTCAAAATATTGGTCTTGAGTTCTTGTGACTAAAACACTTGAGTTTCCCTACTGGGTCCTATAACAAAAAAAAAAAAAAAAATCATTCAGTAATGTATATTGGGAATGTCACCTGTCACTGAGACCAGAGAAAGCACACAACATTCTTCCCAGCATGCTACTGAGTTCAGTAGTAGATGAGTTTAATATCTTGATAGTTCTGATTGGACTGTAATAGAGGTGAACTCTAGAAGATTTTATGTCATTAGCAAGGCACACAGTTCTGGTAAGAAATCTGGCATAATCATTATATTTTGGACTAACATTCAAACATTTCAGTAAAGAACTATTGGTCTTTGCAGCAGTATTTTATGTATTTTGTCTGCTGTTGCACGTATCCCTTCTTTATAAATTTATAAAGGGAGAAAGCTGCCTTTTCAATAAAAAATCTGAGGACTATTGAACAGTCTAAGCAGAATACTTTATTAGAAATTTTATAATTAACCAAAAATGTGCTTTTAATTGAACTGATTTTATTATTCCACATTATTATTACACAATTTATAGTTAGTCAGTTTTCATTAACTTTCTAAAATGTCTAGCTGCTTAGGTATTTGTACTTTTTCTGGAAGGCTGAGCCTATTTATTTTTTGTAAAAGTGTCAGAAACTATGGAAAATTTTAAGTGTTAGGATTTTTCAGTATTTTAAATTAATTGCAAAGGTGAAATGAGACACTTCCTAACTGTTCAAATATTGCGGGTGGATTTGTCTTTGGGTACTCAGATATCCTGAGTAGGTATTTTTATTCATTTTGAAGTAGATTATGTCAGAGTCACATAAGTTGTTATCTGATAGATAGGAATTAAAAGAACTGTGGAGTTTTATGAGTTTCTGTTGTTTCTATCCCCATGCATCAACATCTATGTTCATCTTAAATTTTAAGTTTCTCAAAATTTGCTGTCTCTAGAAGCTCAGGAGAACTTGTTAGAAACGTCAATTTAAATTATTTGAGCAGAGAGTGCTCTAGTCTTGAGGCTGCCCTCAGTAAATTCCTGTTTCAACAAGCTCCTGTATACAAACGATTGTTGCCAGTGAATTTAATGGTAAAAATAGACACTTGGATTATAAAGAACAGCCCTTTAGCTCAGGGCAAATTGAATCTGTCTGGGGATTAGAAAATGACCCAGCTTTCTGGTTTCATCAGTCCCCTGACTTCTCAAGTATTTCACACTGTGTGCAAGAATCCTAGTTCCAAAGTGCCTTCCACTCCTGCACTTGCAGAGCATTGCTAACTCTGGTTTTGTTCTGCCATGCCATCTCTCAGATACCCACTAATCAGGAAATAAAAGTCACCTTAGCCCTGGCTGTAGGCTTACAGAGCAATTCATTTATTGTCGTACATCTGAAAGGGGATCGAACCTCGGGGAAGCAAAGTGTATTATACGGTCCAATCAATGAGTGCTCTGCCTCCTCTTCCTTGATCAAGTGTTGGGTCATAAAATGTTGAGAAGCCTGAATTCCAGGGATTGCTCTAACAATTTGGTGTACTTCACAGTCCTTAAGAATTGCTTTATAGTCTAGCTCTCTGAAGCAAATGGTAATCACAGGCATGAAGGTCAGAAAAAGGAGGATTCTTATAAATACATTGGCTCAAAGGCTATGCGCATGGACGAATTAAAACTCTGAAATGTGTTAGGGTAAGGAATTTATGACTTAAAAACAAAGTAGTCTGTGAATTCCTTTCCTATTACCTACAGCCACATTATATTTTATTTTTTTAATTTTCAAATAAAAGTAAGATGTTTTACCAAAGAGGTTTAAAATACATGACCTAATCTTCAGCAAGGGCTTGTTCTTCATACCTAAGTGAATTTAACTACTTGAAAAAGCAGCAGGAAAATTCCTATGGTGAAATTCGTCATAGTCTGTAATACAATCAAGGTTTCTGTTGTGACAAGGCGTATGTGGTTAGCCATGTTATTTTTCAGACTGTGACTATCATACTATATATGTACCAACAACTAGAACACGCTCTGCTGAAGTACTGAGGACACAATCCAGGACTTTGTGTTTCCCACATTCTTCTGTTGGTTTGAAGCTAGTTATAGACACCTAAAAAGGTGGTGTGTGTCAGGCAGAATGTGGTCTTGGATGCCTTGTTTTTTTTCAGTGGAGTGGGATAAGTGGTTTTTTTCAAGTTTCATTTAGGAAATGCAACACAGAACCCAGTAATGTAAAACAGTGGTTAACTATTGGGAGTTAAAAATGTACATTTGATTGTTAATACACTAATATAAAGCTGGAGATAAGTAACAAAAATTATGAAAAGAAATTTCATATTGCCTTCTCTGTGACTTGAAGTTTCAGTACCAACACTTCTTTAGCTCCTCCTCTTTCCATCTTTGTCACCTGTGCTCTTGCTGCACCTCAGTAAAGGAAGGAGCAAATAGATCTGGCTGCTTAGTTCCCTAGTGCCTGACAGGAACTGGGCTGGTTTTGGTTTTGTTAAAAAAATATAGAAATGTAGAGATTCCATCTTTCACAGCAAGTGAGAAGACAAAAAAAAAGTAAGAAGAGACACTAAAACCCAACAAGAGGATGTTACTAAGGTGTTACAGTGCTTTACAGTACCTCAGATTTTTTATTTTTTTTATTTTTTATGATGTAGGTTAAGTGTACAGTGAATATTCTGTAAACCATCATCCGAAGAGTGAATATATCTAGACTTCCCATTGCACTTCTCTGTGTGCTATGAGGAGTGAGGAAACAATTGATCAGATCTATTACATAAAGCCTGGGAAATTGTGGGAGGGTCAGAGAGACATGAAGAGTTGTAGACATTTGGCAAGGTTAGGAATTAATCAAATATCAGTTTGGCAGATTTGAGAGAAGTTTCTTCACTTTTAGCAGTTTACTGTTTCTCAGCAAAAGATTGTCCTCAGTTTTATTGCAACTTACATCTGGAACTGGATACCAAAGAAAGAGCAAGAAAGTTTTTCTTCA
This sequence comes from Nyctibius grandis, assembly GCF_013368605.1. Lineage (NCBI taxonomy): Eukaryota > Metazoa > Chordata > Aves > Nyctibiiformes > Nyctibiidae > Nyctibius > Nyctibius grandis. Next base: position 30,684,005 of record NC_090659.1, read on the forward strand.
GACATTCAGAAATCATAAAGTGCCTCTCTCAGTTTGTTTCCTGGTTTCTGCAATAAGTGAAACAAGGGTGCTGCATGTGTTTCCTATTCTTGAGTCTGAGCAGTTTCTCCTGAGCAGTTTCATCCCATGTTATTAATGTTGTAGGAGTGCCAAACTGAATACAGTATGTGGTTGTTTAATAAAAAACGATGTCATTTTTAACATTTTTATATCTTTTGCAAAATTAAAATATTTCAGAATGTTTAATATGAAGTACAAAATCTAATCCAGTGGCTATTTAGAATTTGCAGGCTATTGGTATGTATACATGCTATACTGATATCTGTAAGTCAATTGCATCAACTCAACAAATGCTTCCTCAAGCCAAATTTTTCTTTTGAAATATTGTATCAAGAGTTAGGACTTGTGGGTGAGTAACAGTAAGCTATTTTTGTGAAAGGAATGAAAATCTGCCCAATATGCTTATGTTAGCGCATATATGCTAAGATAACTAAGTTTAAATTACTTAGTATTGACAGCAACAGGATTATAAAGTTCTCATAGTTGGTTAGTTGTGCATGTTAATCAGTCAGTGGGGCTCCAAATACACAGGATTTTCTTAATTTCGAACACATTTTCTAACGGGTATGCTTTAATTATAGGCATTTCAAGAAGATTTGGAACAGGAACAAGTCAAGGTGAATTCTCTAACCCATATGGTAGTGGTGGTGGATGAAAACAGTGGAGACAGAGCTACTGCTGCACTGGAAGAGCAGCTTCAGGTAATGACTAAACTTCTGTCTCTCAGAGGAAAAGCCATCAGTGACATTAAGTGTTAATAAGTTTGAAGAAGAAACACTAGTAGCATTGGGTGTATCTCAGGAGGTATTTCTGAGGATGATCTTAAATATTTCTGTAGGATGAGACTTTTGCATGGATGGAAAAAGCAGGTATTTTGGAGAAAAAACAAATATCTGAGAGCAACTTGCTTTTTGTTTTGTGTTTCCTTCAGTATCAACCTGTTTTATCTGTCCAAGGACAAGTGTTTGTCTTTTATTTCTTAACTGTATTTCATCACTCTTTACAGAAGTAACATGATTTTCTGTTGTAGTTAAGGAGGAGGATATTGTATGTAAGAATCTACACAATTCACCAGAGTATGAGTTATTCAGAATGGGAGATTTTTCTTCTGATGGGAAACTTTTGGTATACGTGGTATATTTTGGTGTAACAGTAACATAAAGTGTCATTATCCACTGGCAAGTGCTTAAAGGCATATTCATTTTAAATAATGCCCAATGTGTGTGTCTTTTAATGGCAATGCTGGTCCCACAAAATTGAAATAGGACTTTTTAAAAATAAGCAAAACCAAATAGTGAATGCGTACAGGATCATATTTTTGTAGATAAATAATGGTTATCAAAAAACATTAAGAACATGCTGTTTTTTCTAAAACGATTTTTGTGGGAAAGTCATAATTTCTTTCCCATTAGTTTCTCATGAACACATTTCCCAGGAAATTAAGAGAATCATCTCTGTCTGTCCTTAGTTTCATTTCTCAGTTTCAGTCTATATCCTCTTCAGTATACATGTTTTTTACAATGGTTTATCATTTAGGATTCTTATGACAAGGCTTCCTAGAGTACTAGGATTGGGAGAAGTTAGCAGCAACATCCTTGCAATAGAAACCCGTTCTAAATTGCATTTTTACCCAGAGACTAAACAATCAACAGACAAAAACTTCCATATATTCTATTTTCTAAATACAGTTACCTGAGTATCCTTAAAAGAATGACACATTGGAGATACATTTGTGACAAAACTAGCAGCCAAGATGTTCTAAAAATTTGTCAAATATTCACTTTTATTATAAGAAAGTTTAGTATTTCACTCGCATCTTTAAAAAGTTGCTTTTACTGCCATGGACTGGGACACCTTCCACTAGATCAGGTTGCTCAAAGCCTCATCCAACATGGCCTTGAACACTGCCAGGGAGGGGGCAGCCACAACTTCTCTGGGCAACCTGTTCTAGTATCTCACCACCCTCACAGGGAAGAATTTCTTCCTAATAGCTAATCTAAATCTACCCTCTTGCAGTTTAAAACCGTTACCCCTCATCCTATCACTACATGCCCTTGTAAAAAGTCCCTCTCCAGCTTTCCTGTAGGCCACCTTCAGGTACTAGAAGGCTTCTAGAAGGTCTCCCCGGAGCCTTCTCTTCTCCAGGCTGAACAACCCCAACTCTCTCAGCCTGTCTTCATAGGAGAGGTGCTCCAGCCCTCTGATCATCTTCATGGCCCTCCTCTGGACTCACTCTAACAGCTCCATGTCTTTCTTATGTTGGGGGCCCCAGAGCTGTATGCAGTACTCCAGGTGGGGTCTCACGAGAGCAGAGAAGAGGGGAGAATCACCTCCTTCGACCTGTTAGTGACACTTCTTTTGAATACCAGCATTTCTTGCCAGCTCCTTGTATTCTGTTCAGTGGAATAATGCAGATCCCTTGCAAGCACGTGGTTCCAGAAGCTAAACTGGACTAGGAAAATATCTTGAATGGAAGAGGAAGAAAAATGAAATTAAATATAAAAATGAATGGGAAAAGGTTCAACCACGATATTATTCTATGTTGGCATACAGTAGGTTCTTGCAAAGAGGCTTATGGTAAAGTATGACAAAAAAAAAAGGAAAATTATTGAAGATGTTTGATATTTACTACACTTCATGAATTAGAAGATGTACAACTGAGATTTTTTAATAATGTGAAAAGCAAATGAAAGGTTGGTGGATTATTAGACATTTAATATAATTTCACATCTACAGAAAGGTATCTGAACAATTAAGAGCACATCAGGCGATACAGTTGCATCACCCTATTATTACACTTATTGCAAAAGTACCATTTATATCCCGTGCAACATCTGTGGCTGACTTATATTGGAATCCAACTTGAAATAGAATTCAGACATTACTGTGATACGTTTAGTCCATTAAAGAAACATAAAGAATGATGAGTGTAACGGAACATAGTGGAAATACATCATTTGTAACTGTACTAGTGGAGAAGGTGCCTGTTACTGGGATAAAGCATGCCCAATTATTACTGTCATTGAGAAAGTATATTCCTTGAAAGATGCCAGTAAGGCAATTCCTGAGGCACTGTACCCTGCAGCACAGGCATGCTCTGAGCAGAGCATGGGGTGGCGTGGAACAGTCCAGCTGCTGTTCAGTTCCCCCCTTGAATCACACTGTCTTAGAGAAGAATCTGAAAGAAAAGTTCAATAATCCCATTGCTCTGGAAGTCACAGAATATGTAGCAGTATTATGGATGTTAAAGAAACCAAAATACAGATATAAAGCTATAAAGTTTAGGGTGCTAGGGAGGTATGCAAACTTTCATACTTTTATGGCCAGGAGAACTGAGTTACCACAGTCCATCTCCTATCCTAGCAAAATGTTGCATCTCCTTTTTTGAGTGTACAGAAAGGTGGTTTGGATTTTTATTTTATTTTATTTTTTTCATGTCACTTGCAAACTGAATGTAAGCACGGGAGATACAATGTGTTGGTAGGCACAACCATTAGAGCGTTTGACAAAAAGCACAATGGAGCAAAGTTCAAAGCTTAATTATGTATCTGCCAGTCTGACTTTTAAAAGCAGAACAAAACAAGAGCGTGCACTGTCAAACAAAAGAGCTTAATAAGGCTGCCTGAGTGAGATACTAGTCAGGATCAGATTTGTAAGAAAGTGGACAGTTATTGCTATGTAATAGTCAAGGCTGCATTTTCCAAGCAACTGCAGTTCAGTTATGTCTTTCTTTTTGAAAAGCATTGAGATCGTGATTCCTGAAATATTTTCATATATATAAATATATATGTATATAATGCATATATTTATGCATTCATCTGTATAAAACAATATTAAAAGCCATAAAAAGGTCATTTACAGATTTTAAAACTCTCAACAGGATGACAAAAATCTAGACTGCCTTCAAATGGACGATGTAGAAGCTTTTAAGATTTATTGCATGTGCCAAAAAAAAAAAATGTATTTAAGAGACAGTTAAATGGTGTAGAAGCCAAAAGTGTCCCCTGAAACAAATTATCCATAGAACAGTTAACCTTGCTTGGAAAAATAAAAGTAAACGCAATTACAATGCTTCTCTTACAAATAGCTGTTGCCCTAAGGTACTCTGAGAGATTACAGCTACCCTGGGTGAGTGTGAATATTAAAATCACTTTTACATAACAGTGGTTACTTGACATATCAGTGTGTGACATGTGAGGCTCTATCTATTTACGTTGCTGCTGAGAACTGAGTATTTAGACCTGTAACTCCTAGACCCTACTACGCTCAATCCAGAGCCTTACCAAAAAGGCAGCTGCTGAGTAAGGCTCAAATCTGTATTCAGTGCTGCAAAATCAGAGGACTATACTAGCAAACCTGTTGCAATAGTCTGACACGTTTCTCAGGAAAGTGTGGGAAATTATCTTAATGCCAGAGAAATGACTGATAACATACAGAAACCATGAAGGCAGGGAGTTTTTTCTCTAATTATACCCAGCAGACAATAGGTCCCTTAAGGACTCTTGTGAGCTAGCTCAAATTAGAGCCCTTCCCAGGCTGCAGGGGTTAGGGTCTGTGCTGGAAAGAGATCTGCATTAAACATATCTAATGCTTCTTGATGGCCTTTTCCCCTGCTGAGGGAAAGGAGCGGAGAGTGTAATTTACACTGTCTATTATATATTCATATTATTTCGGGTACTATCCTTTGATTGATGATGATGATGTATGAGCAGTTCTTGTAAAAATATGTCAAAATAAGTAAGGAATGTTAAAGAACTACACACACTGCTTATTGCCACGCGGGAGAAATTCTATGAATCTACTAAATATTTACTTTTTTAAAAATTGATTTTGCATATAGACAAAAACTTATTTCCACTATTTCTCATTACTTTAAGGTCTGGATAGCCTTATCTTATTAGAAAGGCGTCTTTCAAAAGATCCTCTTCTATTAGTTGCAGACTTGAGGCATATTATTTCACTTTTTATATATTCACGCCAGTGTTCCCGAGAGTTGTGTTGTTTTTACTCATTTTCTCCTGTTCTCATGTTTCCTTACTTTGACCTTTTCACAGACTAGGAGTATTTTATCTTCTGCTTTTTGTAGTCATAAATAATATTCTTTCAGAGTCCTCTCAATACAAAAAAAAAGTTTCTTTTACATGCAGATTTCTCTGAAAATTCCAGTTAGGGCTGTAAAAAGAGGCATTTCAAGGAGGCAGGAAGGCATTTTACTTTGTAATCTGGATTCAGTCAGTTTCTCTGGAGACTTGTTTTCCCAGTTGTTGGGAACAAAGCCCTTGGTGCAGTCTGAGTTTCTGGGCATCACACAGGCTATTTACAGCATCGACTACTATTTGATGTGAATAAGGAGGTACAGTTGAGCACCATATGATTTAGTAGTCAATATCTACTGTATAAATAGACAGTCCTGACATGATATTTCTGACTTGAAACTTTGTGCATTAAACCTGTTCAACCAAACAGTATATCTTGATGTCATGGTTGTTATGATCTCTCATGAGAAATAACAGGTTTAAGGCAGGTCACAGTATCAACCCTTTTGTCAGTGCAGTTACTTAGTAATTTTAATTATTTTATTAAAATAAAATGTCTTGTCAAGCTATTGAGACAAAAAGAAGGTAGGTTTTGTGGCTCTTTGGAATCATATGCTGAAAACAGTATTTATAACTGTATTTTTTAGAGTAAACGCCAAGCCAGATATTTGATCTTGTACTCCTGAGATTTTGATGTTTTCTAGATGAGCAAACAAAAAATATTTTTCAAGGTATATCACAGTGATAAAGGCAAGCTGATGAAGATGTTACTGCTGATGTTGAGAGCAAACTGTATTTCTTTGTGAGGACTGTTAAAAAAAAAGTCAGCTCCTTGAATGTGAAATATTTAAAAATTACTCAAGTATAAGGGTTTTTATAAGTTACTTTTTATCAATAAGAGATTTACTGCTTTATTTATAAAACATCAAAAGATTGCAATATAATAGAAGTCTGATGTAAAAAGTGGCATAGACATAAAGATAGATAGCTTGAGGCTTAGTCTATGATTAGCATAACTTAAATTTAAGCAATCAAATACAATATACTAACACATATGGAGAAATGAAGTAACAAAACATACGTGACAATACACCTGTGTGTGTGCCTGTTGCTACTGCTGTCATAGACATCAAGGAAAATGATGGTTGTATACCAATGACCAGGTCATTCAGTATGTGTGATTACTTGATTTGTGGGTGGTTCTATATGGTATGTATTCATATGGAATGGTGCTGAATTGGAGCTAGTGGTAGAAAAGGAGATGTGTGAGCGTAGATTTAATGAGGACTGAAACTATAGCTCACATCAGGCTGAACTTTGTAGATATTCCTTCTTCAAGTATCTAATATGGTGCTGCATTGTATGGGGTGGTATACCTCAAATTATTTTTGGTTTGATTCATAGTCTAATAGAGAATGTTTAGTGTGTTCTCCTTAAAAAGAGTTTAGAAACAGAAATATTTCTATTCTTTAACCGGTATTTGGGAAGTGATTAAGAGAAGAAAAAATATAATCCATTTAAGTATTATTTTTCAGTTTATCTCAACAATGTTATCCATTCCATGTAAATAATTGATTAATGATTATTTAACAATAATTAAATAATTATTGTTAAATTAGTAATAGATAGTTTGGGTTTTTTTCTGTAGATTAGTATGTTTGCACTAACTCCAAGTTTCCTCTGCATCCATGCATGTATAGATAAGTATATATCCATTATATAAGTCCTTTTGCAAGGTGGAGATGTAAGAGCTTGCATAACTCATGGTGTTGTACACTTTTAAAATTAAATTTTCTTCAGAAAAATGAAGATTCTGTGGAAGTCCATTCATTCTTTTTTAGAGGTGTTGTTTGAACAAAGTGTTTTATTGTCAAAGACCTTGTATTTTACTTGTATGAGAATTCAAAATTTTGGGCAGGTGCGAACTATTGGTCAAATTTGTGCAGTGTAATATATTCTGATCTACACCTGCATTACCAGTGGAGAAACGTCTGGTCATGAAAAGATTTTTCTAAAAACATCAACGTAATCAGAGGTACCAAAACCTTTTTTGCATAACTCCGGGATGATTTATGAATCCTTCAGTAAAAACTGTAAGTATATTTTTAAATGGCAGTGCATAATTAGTATTCATAAACTTCAGTGTAAATCAAGCACCAAACCAACCAAATGTGATTCACCTCACCATCTATATATATAGAATTTTAGAAATTAAGAGATTTTTCTCCTGTGATAGTGGCGAGAAAGGACATACAAGGGAAAATGAAGTACTTAGGCTTGGAACTTATTAAAAAATAACAAGAAGCCACTTCTGATGACTTCATTGAATCATGTACAGTGTTTTTGAGTAGTTAACTAAGAATAATTATCCTGAATTGTGGGAACTACTAGGAAAGACAGAGTCTCAGATCAGGGTTCAGATTAGAAGCATCTGAGCTATGAGGAAGGATATGCTTATCATTTTTGAACTAGTAATTATCAAGCAAATCATTCAACATAAAAAAATGTTCAATTGAATATAAAAAACTGAACGAGTGCTAGATATTGCAGTTCTGCTAGGTTGTCTTCTGGGCTTGGAGAAAAAGGAGGATGGAGAGGCTGAGACTGTCTTGAGCTAAACTGGAAATCAGATTCAGGACAAATGAAACTAAATATAATTTGTTATTTTGTTATATTAAGAATTTATTTTTTTCAAATCAATGAAATCAGTCAAAAGATAATTTTTGCAGAAAAGGTGCTATTGAGTACGCATTGTGGTATACGTAGTATTTAATAAATACCATTTATGAAATCATGATTTTTTTATAAAAGGAAAAAAGTAATCAAAAGAAAATTTGGATTAGCTGGCTGTGAATAGTTTTCTGCACTGTTTTGTGTCATGCAATTTAGCAATTTTATTTAATGATGAGTGGGTAAAAAGAATAGGTAAAATACGTTGTACTCTATTATTTCCTGATAAGTGGAGGACATAAATGTTTCACCAGCAAGTATTTGTTTCTGATAATATTGAAATTAGATTTCTGAAATATTCACATTCAAAACCTGAACTTTTTTTGTGTTTGCTTGAATTGGTGATATTTGATCACATTATGTTCTATGGCAAGCAAGCACTAACACCAAGCGTGATTTTAATGGGAAAAGAAATCAGATTCTTAGATTTGCAAAATTGCTTAGTTTTTTGTCTAGATCTAATTAAGAAAGAAAGCAAATATGCATTACATAATTCCAAATATATATCAAAACCATGATCCTAATATTAAGCCTAAAAAAGGCAAACAAAACAACTTCCTCAAAACCTACTTCGTATTTATACAGTATGTGACTGAAAAGGAATACTTCTCTGTATCACTGTGTAAAATATTTCAGCTGTTTAAGAATTGGCATGTTTTTAAATTAGCATTATTATGCTATTTGATTAGAGATAGTTTTCATTTTTTGAAATTGAGCCAATAACTAATATGATATAACTCAGTGGCATAAAAACTGCCTGTTTAGCCTGCAAGATTTGTTACAGTTTTCGTGTTCACTAAATGAAAAACATAATATATGTTAACTTTTTACTTTGACGTAAAATTGGTAATGCCACAAGTTCAAATGGCATCCTGACATTTTACCTTTCATTTCCCAGGCAGTGCAAAATAAAATTCTTTCATTCCTGATAGAAAATACAGTTAGAATTTTAATCCCTTCATTTTAAAAATTCACTATTTGGATGCTACATTTTTGCTAAAATTAAATTATAATCCCTATAAAAATATGTAAATGAAAAATATAGAATCATAGAATATCTCAAGTTGGAAGGGACCCATAAGGATCATCGAGTGAATAAATAAATATGAAAAAAGTAAGAAATTATTTTTCATTTTCGCAATACATGCTTTTGAAGTAGATGAAAAAATAAGTATGCAGTAGTATAGAATATCATGCAGATTTTATAGGGTTTTTTATTTGGGAGGAGCTGAATAATTTGCATATGATGCTCAGGGGTAAATAAATCATTGTAAATTGTTTCAATAGAAGTTTTAAAGCATGTCTCACCGTCATAGCAGTATTAAGTCTCATCCTGTGTCTCAGGCATTTTTCAATAAAGGCTAGCAGGAAATTAATAATGCTTGATTTCAACTAAAATAAGGGAGAGAGAACAAGGTAGTGGTTTGTGTAATTTTAAAAGATATATAGTAGTATATGCTACAAGTATCTAGTAAAGCTCAGTGAGATAACACACTCAGATGCTGGTGTGTTATCTTATAAGGTGGTGGTTTTTTTTTTTCCCACTGCAATATTTTAAAACAGATAAGAACTTAGATCAACTGCACTGACGGTGCAACTTAAGAACCAGATACATTTTTGCTTTGATCACATCTTTGAGCCACATAATTACATTTCAAGTAGTTATGGTTTGGGCATGTTAAAGTTTTGAAACTGAGTTTTTTTGAGAGCGTAGTACCAGAGACATCATAGTAAAATATGTTTGTGTTTGTAGATTAGTATTAAAATTCTCTCTTTTTGGCTCTATTGCTTTTCCTGTTCTCTCCATTTTGGTTTTATTTCGAATGGTGACAAGATGCATTTCAGTGTGACATGCAGCCTACTTTAAGGGCTTAGGACTGTAAAAAGTGAATTATAAAAGTGTTTTCACAAAAATTTCTAATGCCATAGAAAAATAAGATTGCCTTGTTTTAAAAGAAAAATGTAAACAAATGCAAAGCTCTGTTGTGTGTGTCTGTCTTTCTAGCACTTTGGAAACCGGTGGGCAGCCATCTGCAGATGGACAGAAGACCGATGGGTCCTTCTGCAAGATATTCTTCGTAAATGGCAGCACTTTGCAGAAGAGCAGGTGAGTATTTTTAGCAGTTATAAATGGGAATGTTCTTCAAAAAATTGCACTAGGAAAGGCCTGACTGAAGCCTTTTCATTCTCTTCTCTCCAATTTTCTTTCAGTGCCTTTTTGATGCATGGCTTACTGAGAAAGAGGAAGCTGTAAGCAAAATTCATACAACTGACTTTAAAGATCAAAATGAAATGCTGACCAATCTACGTAAACTGGCTGTATGTATTTTTCATTCTCCTATTTTCTGTTCAACTTTCTTGTTTGTGAGTCTGAGTGCAGGTGGCTTTACGCACTCTTGGACAATATGATTTAATAGAACAGCTGTTTCATACTTTGGGAATGGATGTTGCCTCACATGGATGGAGTAGGTTGGTCCGTGGCCTTGCTGATAAAGGAACCAATAGATACAGATATTTTCCCTGGTTGTCTCTTCAGTCAAAAATTTTATTAACTGAAATAGCATTTGGGTGTCTTAAAAATATGTATACTTCTATACTGGAAGTTTCTTTATTGATACTATTGGTGTATATATTAGAATCATAGAATCATAGAATAGTTGGGTTAGAAGGAACTGTTAAAGGTCATCTAGTCCAACCCCTCTGCAATGAGTGAGGACATCTTCAACTAGATCAGGTTGCTCAGTGCCCCATCCAAACTGACCTTGAATGTTTCCAGGGATGGGACATTTACCACCTCTTTGGGCAACCTGTTCCAGTGTTTCACCACCTTCATTGTAAAAAATGTCTTCCTTATATCTAGTCTAAATCTACCCTCTTTTAGTTTAAAACCATTACCCCTTTTCCTACCGCAACAGGCCCTGCTAAAAAGTTTGTTTCCATCTTTCTTATAGGTCCCCTTTAAGTATTGAAAGGCTGCAATAAGGTGTTCCCAGAGCCTTCTCTTCTCCAGGTTTGAACAACCCCAACTCTCTCAGCCTGTCTTCATAGGAGAGGTGTTCCGCAGTACTCCAGATGGGGTCTCGTGAGAGCAGAGTAGAGGGGCAGAACCACCTCACTCGAGGTGCTGGTCATGCTTCTTTTGATACAGCCCAAGATACAGTTGGCTTTCTGGGCCGTGAGTGCATATTGCTGGCTCATGTCCAGCTTTTCATCCAACAGTACCCCCAAGTCCTTCTCTGCAGGGCTGCTTTCAATCTCTTCATCCCCTAGCCTATATTGATACTGGGTATTGCCCCAACCCATGTGCAGCACCTTGCATTTGACCTTGTTGAACCTCATGAGGTTCACATGGGCCCACTTCTCAAGCTTGTCCAGGTCCCTCTGGATAGCATCCCATCCCTCAGGCTTGTCAACCACACCACACAGCTTGGTGTTGTCTACAGACTTACTGAGGGTGTGCTCAATCCCATTGTCTATATAATTGATGAAGATATTAAACAGTACTGGTCCAAATATGGACTCCTGAGGGACACCACTTGTCACCAATCTCCATCTGGATATTGAGCCGTTGACCATTACCCTCTGGATGTGACCATCCAACAAGTTCCTCATCCACCCAACAATCCACTCATCAAATCCATATCTCTCCAATTTAGAGAGAAGGATGTTGTGGGCGACCATGTCAAAGGCCTTACAGAACTCCAGCTAGATGACAGCCATAGCTTTTCCCTTGTCCACTGATACAGTCACTCCATCTTGCTCATGAGGGGGGATACACTTCCTTTGACCTTCCTTTTCTGGCTGACATACCTATAGAAGCCCCTCTTATTATTCTGTACATCCCTTGCCAAGTTCAGCTCCAGCTGCGCCTTGGCCTTCCTGACCCCATCCCTACACAACCAGTCAGCATCTCTGTGCTTTTCCGAGGATACATGTCCCTGCTTCCACTGCCTGTGCATTTCCTTCTTGCTCTTTAGTTTGACCAGCAGGTCTCAACTCATCCATGCTGATCTCTTGCCTTCCTTTCCTAATTTCTCACACCTGGGGTTTGAGAGCTCTTGCACTCTGTGGAAAGTGTCCTTAAAGATCTGCCAGCTCTGTTCTTCTCCCTTGTCCCTGAGGGCAGTTTCCCAGGGGATCCTATTGACTAACTCCTTGAACAGTTGGAGTTTTGCTTTCCTAAAATTCAGGGTCCTGACTTTACTCTTCACCTGACCCATATCTCTCAGGACTGCAAACTCCACCAGTGAGTGATCACTGCGGGCTGCTTCCAATCTTGACATCACCGATTAGCTCACTTGCATTGGTGACCAACAGGTTCAGTATCGCATCCCCTCTGGTAGGGCTGTCTATTACCTGGCTTAAGAAGTTATCCTCGATGCACTCCAGGAATCTCCCAGATTGCCTGCAGCTCACCGTCCTACTTTTCCATCAGATGTCAGGGTAGTTGAAGTCCCCCAGCAGGATGAGAGCCTATGAGCACGATGCCTCCTGTAGGTGGAATAAGAAGGCTTCATCAACAGGCTTCCCTTGATCCGGGGGTCTGTAGTAGACACCAACCACAAGGTTCCCTTTGTTGGCTCCGTCTCCAGTTCTTACCTATAAGCTTTCAACCTGCTTGTGGCTGTTCTTCAGAGACAGCTCTTCACACTCTATCCATTTGTTGATGTGGAGGGTAACCCCTTCACCCCTCCTTCCTCACCTGTCCCTTCTGAACAGCCTGTAGCCATCAATAGCTGCACTCCAGTCATGGGATTCATCCCACCAAGTTTCAGTAACGGCAACTAGGTCAGATTTCTAGCAACACAGTGGCTTCCAACTCCTGTTTGTTACTCATGGTGTGTGCATTGGTGTAGATGCACTTCAGCTGGGCTGTTGGCTCTGTCACCTTCTTAGATGAGCACCCCTTAGTTTGTTTGAGGTATCTCACTGATGTTTCCCTGTTGGCTTCTATTACCTCATGAGCCCGTGGCTCATCTCCGCAAAAACTTCAAGTGTGATGCAGTGTAGCCAGCACGTCTCAGAGCAACAGGCTGCAGGCCCTTGCTAGCACTCCGTCCCTCTAACCTTGGCGTGTCATCCCACAGCTTGTCACAAGCAAGCCTGATATTATCCCCCTCCCTCTTCAAGTCTAATATAAAGCTCTGTCAATGAGCCCCACTAGCTCATGAACAAACCCTCTTCCCCCTTAGAGAAAGGTGAATCCCATCTGGTGCCAGCAAGCCTGGTGCTATGTAGGCCATCCCATTATCAAAAACCCCAAAGTTGTGGCAATGACAGCAACCACAAAGCCATGTATTAATAGACTGGGTGCATCTGTTTCTTCCAATGTTGCTGCTCACAACTGGAAGGAGAGTGAAAAGAATAACCTGTGCTCCAGATTCCCTTACCAACCGTCCCAAGGCTCTGAAGTCTCTTTTGATCACCCTTGGACTATGCGTTGTGGCTTCATTGCCATCCACATGGAATAGCAGTAGAGTAATAGTCTGAGGGCCGTATCGAGCTAGGAAGTTTCCTAGTGATGTCCTTAACCTGGGTCCCAGGGAGGCAGGAGACTTGCCTAAGAGGAGGATCTGTCCAGAATATTGGTTTCTCTGTTTCCCTCAGAAGGGAGTCACCTACAACTATAACCTTTCTTCCTCGTGGAGGTGATTGTGATATGGGGGGCAGGCCTTTCTGACCCTGGCAACACCTCTGGTGTAGATGGACATCATCCACATCATCCATTGACTGGCCTTCCATATCCAGAGCCTCATACCTGTGTACAGAGGCACCTGGGAAGGCGAGGTGTGCAAGGAGGGAATTTCCCTGCCTCCCCAAGTGTGGCCTTGCCTCCATTCACTCCTTTCCTTTAAGCTACTGCCTTCAGCCTGGTGGGGGCAGGATACAGGGTCCCCTTAATCTTGTTTTTTTTTCTTGTGGCTGTTCCTGTTTCTGTCTCAGGGAGGGCAAAGCTTGGTTTGACCGGTCTATCTCTTTCTCAGACTCCCTGATGCTCCTTAACCTTTCTAATTCCTCTCATAGCTGTGTGTGTGAGACTGAGTATATATGTTTATATACAAAGACATATACATATGAGCAAGTACTTATCATACATCAAAACCTGTCATACATTCCTTAAACTCGAAAAAGCTAAAGACTCAAAACTTGTGAAATGCTGACATTAGTATTACTTTACAACTATACTTCAACTGTATTTCGGGAATCTAGTTACCTACATAAAATGCATGCATTTCAACACGTCCTCTACCTCACTCTTCAGAAACTATTCTACTCTGCATCATCTTTATGGAGGGAATGTAGGTCTGACTGGCTTAGAAAGACACTGTGCCTGTAGAGGTGGAAAACTTGTCACAGCCTAGACTTGCAAATGGTTTTATAGCATTAAGACTTTTGTAAAGAAGACGGTATGATATGTGCTATTTTTGTACGTAACAATGACTGTTTATGCATTTAGAGGAAAGGAAACGTTCATGTCCATGCATTTGTTAAAATAGGTAAATTATTAATATTATTTATTTATATAAAAATTATATAAATAGGAACTTCATTGGTAATCCTCTGTTTAAACAGAACTATTATTATTTGTTCAGTCAAATAGAGGGGAAAAAAGTGTCCTAGGCATTATTTCAAGACTTGGTTTTACAGTTTACATATTAGAATTTTCAGTCATGAAAGATTCTTAAGTTATTATTAACTATTTGGTTATACAGTAGGCTCAACCTTAGATTTTTAAAAATTATTTTAGAATTGATGTCCTCTTCCTTCTGTATTAAAAGTAGAACACTGGGCTTTTGGTCAATAAAAATACCATGATTGAGTAAGTGTGAAATTTAAAAAATTTACTGTATTTTGTCCTCACATATAGAAATATATAGGGTGTTTTCTTTAAAAAAAAAATTTCTTACAGCTTGATTGTTTAATTCATAACTACCCTGCAGCTGGTACAGAATTAGTGGTAAATGTCCCTATTGATTCATAGGATGACTAGGAAGTAAATACTTGTTGATTTTTTTTTACAAAATTCAGGACCCTAAACTATGATTCTCAGCATAATCTTAAGAAACTTTAATTATTATGCTACCACACTCCTTTTTTTTTTTTTTTTCTGTTTTTTTTCCCTCTGTAACTCCTTAGAGGCTAATAAAAACATATATTTAGAAGGGCAGACTTGGATTTTGATTAAAGATTACTTACTAGGATTAAGTACATTTCTTTCTAAAGGAAAGGAACTCTTTATGTAGTCAGTTGTCTCAATGTATATGCTTCTTGGAAATTCTGGTAATCTAACGTGCAAGCAATCTTGAAGTTGACTTCAAGCCAGGCATTTATTAATGCATGATGAATTAGAGGCAACTCAGGGTGCTTTAAAATACTTTAATGAAGAAAAATTTATGTCAAGAAAATCAGATTTATTCAATAAATTAGTACTTGTGGATTTCAGCAAGTTGCTGGAGGAGATAGAAACTGGAGGTTTATCACAGTTTATCACATTTATCACAAATTGTGAAGTAGGAAGCTATTAATGGTTTGAAAGTGTTAAGGGTAAGACCAGTTCGGGTACCTTTCAGAATCGCTTGGAAATACGATGTTAAGAAGGAAATACGTTCCTTTAGTAATATTTTCATAGATTTGGTTAATGAGATAAATACACACTCTTACGAAGTTAATTCTTTTGCCAGCTTAAATTGTTGAGCATTACTCTCATGAAAGCTTTGACAGACTTTCATGAAACTGAATGTTTGAACACCAGAGTAAATAAAGTGATTCTTCCATCCCACTGAACCTCAACAAGAATCGTGTCATCCTTGACAGAACAGGTGGGGTTTATTAATAGCAACTTAATCTTTTTCCACATACATACCTTTGATGTTTTTAGAAACAACTGATCCATAATGCAGATATTTAAGTGTTGATGGTATGCTGGAGAAACACTGCCTCTTTAGTCTCTTTAATTTCTAGCAGAAAAATATTTTCTACTTTTGGAATTTCTCTATTGGGTTTTAGACCTAGTAGCAGTCATCTCCAAATTCCAGTGAGTATGTATTTTTACCTTCACACAATGCCAAATGGTCAGTTTTGTGGATGAATTTTAGTCTTTAGTCTATTTAGAAATAGATTTACTATTTTAGTCTTCTCTGAATCATAGGGAATTTGTGTTAATGCATTACCCGCATGAAAATTCTTGTCAGGGAATATGTTCTTCCACTCTTGGACTGGCCTTTAGAAATAGGAGAAAAGTGCAAATCATGCCTGTCTTTTGGTGTATGTTATTTTGCACATAGAGATATGTTTGGGTGTAGTAAAGGAGAAGCTGTCATGAAAAATCGCCTTTTTAATTAGGCCAGCTTGTTCCAAAATTGTAAAGCTGAGTCGGTGAGGCAATAAACATACATTCTTTTACTACTATAAAAATGTTTATATTCTTAACAAATGGTAGCACAGTCCCTCAGTTGTCTAATCGTTTCCATCAAGGAATTACAGTATTAGTTTGTCCTGTTAGATTTTAAAAATTTTAGGTTTGATATTGTGATACGGCATAAGAGCTTCCAGCCTATTTTTCCTGTTTCTCTTATATGCACAACATGGCAAGATTAAGGTCATGTTCTTTAGCCATATTTCAGTCTCTTAAGCCTGAAGGAAATTTCTGAAGGTATTTTATGAAACCACTTAGCATTGTGACTGTTCATTTGAAATTCTACAACCCTCCTACAAGGTCCTCAGCTTTCTAAAGTGCCTGAAGTGAAATAGGTCTGTTGAGATGCTGTTCACATCATGACAAAATGTTGACTGTTACATCACATTAATCATTTAATCACATAGTAACAAATAGAAGGTAAAATAAGAAAGAGCAGCTGGTAGTATTTATGCATATTTGCAGTTCAGGATACTTCTGAAGAAATCGGGATTTAACTACTGCTTACTGATGGAGAAATACATCAGTGTCTCCTCCACAGTAATTTTATCTCATGTTTCTCAAGTGGGAGGAAATGCACTGTTAATTTTACTTAAGACAGGATTTCTGATAGTAAGCACTATTACTGCTTAAAAGTAAGGTTTCATTTACCAACATTTGTTAAACTGGTAGTAGTTATGCATATATTTTCAGACTGTAATAAAGATTTTGAGTAAGCACAAGGATTGAGATTGTTCCTGAACCAAAATCTCCATACATGGATTCCTGTTTCAGGATTGCTGGAAGATTTTTGCAGCCCAACTTCTGATTATTTTACTTATTATAAACAAGTGTGTGTTTCCCCAAAAAGTGATTGTTTCTAATGATTTGACTGCAGGCTCACCATTATTAAGTATTATTAACAAATACTAGTTCTCTGTAGATTCTTTCTCAGATACAACTCCCCCAAACTAGGAGAAAGAGGCAAGTTAAAACATTTGAAATAAAACTATGTAAATTAAACTTATATTCCTTTTGGTATCAGAATACTCTGATGTATGGAGGTTGAGATACATTCTGGGCAGTGGAAGACAAAATGTTTTGAAATCTGTCTAGCAGAAGAGAGATTCCAAATCTCTCTGAATGTCCCAAAGATTATGATGCTGTGGTGGGTTAGCCTTGGCTGGCCATGAAGTGCCACTCTCTCACTTCCCTTCCTCAGCAAGGCAGGGGCAGAAAATAAGAAGAAAACTTACTGGTTGAGATGAGGAGAGGGAAATCACTCACCAATTACTGTCATAGGCAAAACAGACTCAACTTGGGGAAGATTAATTTAGTTTATTGCCAACCAAATCAGAGTGGGATAATGAGAAATAAGAGCAATCTTAAAACACCTTCCCCCCATCCCTCCCATCTTCCTAGGCTCAACTTCACTCCCTTCTCTACCTCCTCCCCTTGAGTGGTGCAGGGGGATGGGGAATGGGGGTTGCAATTAGTTCATAACACTTCGACTCTGCTGCAACTTCCTCTTCACACTGTTTTCCTGCTCCAGTGTGGGGTCCCACCCACAGGAGACAGTCCTTCATGAACTGCTGCAACATACACCTTTCCCATGGGCTGCAGTTCTTCACAAACTGCTCCAGCATTGTTTTCTTCCATGGGGTGCAGTGCTTCAGGAAAAGACTGCTCCAGTCTGGGTCCCCTGTGGGGCCACAGGTCCTGCCAGCAAACCTGCTCCAGCGTAGGCTCCTCTCCACGGAGTCACAGGTTCTGCAAGGAGCCTGCTCCAGCATGGGCTCTCCACAGGGTCACAGCTTCCTTTAGGCACATCCACCTGCTCTGGTGTGGGGTCCTCCATGGGCTGCAGAGGGACAACCTGCATCACCATGGTCTTCACCATGGGCTGCAGGAGAATCTCTGCTCCGACTCCTGGAGCACCTCTTCCCCCTCCTTCTTCTCTGACCTTGGTGTCTGCAGGGTGCTCTCTCTCACATTTTTCTCATTCCTCTCTCCTACAGCTGCTGTGCAGTGTCTTTTACCTTTTCTTAATGATTTTTTTCACAGAGCCACCACCGGAGTCACTGATGGGTTCAGCTTTGAGCAGTGGTGGGTCTGTTTTAGTGCCATCTGAAACTGGTTCTATCTGACATGGGAGCAGCCCCTGGTGTCTTCTCACAGAAGCCACCCTTGCAGCCCCTCTGCTGCCAAAATCTTGCCATGTAAACCCAGTACAGATGCTGTCCCTCTTTTGCCTTCAGCTTTAGCAGTCACATTTTCATTGTTATTGAAATGAATGTGTAAAATATATTTTTCGTCAGTGTAGCAGTTCTAAGGTTGTGTTAAAATTGTTGTCAAGTCAGTTAGATTTCTTCGTTTATATGCTGTACCCATAGTATCTATTTGGAAGAATTTTTGTTCAGATAAAGCTGGTTTTTGCAAGAAATTTTTGTGTTTTAATAATCTTAAATGGCTTGTTTCAGAGGATTCAGTCAGTATTTGTATGTGAAAATTTGTCTCCTTTGTCCTTAATTCTCTTCTGGGATCTGCTTAGTCTAAAGGTCAGAAAAACTCTTTAGGCTTTACTACTTTGTGCATGTATTAATACTGACTTCATTTTTTTTTCTGATATTGATGGGTATTTGCTCTATTTCTAAAAATATTCCCTTAAAACAACTAGTGGGTTTTTTTTTAATTTTCCGCATATCATTTATTCACTGTTACTGTAATTGTCTCTGAATTCTTACAAAAGGTGAAAGGTGACGTAGAGCATGGACTAAGCTGGAGAACATGATGCACTGAGAATGTAGAACATAAGTGGACAGACTGGGGTGAAATTTTACTGTCATTTATGGCACAGACTTGATAGGCTGTTTTCATGTCCTGTGCCTAAGTTTTGCAGCCTGTAAAGTGAAGGAAATGGTGTTTCTCTTTTTCATAAAACATGTTGATATCTTCTGCAAAGGTATACAGGATCTGAGTCTATATATTTATAGTAAATATTCCATTAATACAGAGTTAAATCTTCTCTTGCTTTGCTTACTGTAAAGTTATTTACTTATTAGAAGAGATAAATTAGATATTACACCATTTTTTACTGGAATAAATCTCTTAGCAGCTGAACAATTACTTTGTACCAGATGTTGCTGATTAGAATATTACAATGAGCAAAATTTTTGTTGGTGTTTAAGGAAAGGCAAAACAGCAATAATTAAAAACTTGAAAACAAAAAAAAACTAGTAGAAGCCAACAAATAAGGAAACCACTTCACGAAGTTCAAATATTGGAGTTTACAGTATGCACTTGACAGAAGTTATGACTGAGTTATTTGATAATTAATTTCATAAAGCAAATAGTACCATTTATTCTATTGCAGATTGATAAATTACATATTTTGTTGCTAGCTCATTAGTATTTTAGGTCTATTCTTGTACCAGAAAAAAAAAACAAAACTAGAGTATATTGGTTACTGTAGCACATTGACAGGTTTTCAGTATGTAAATGTGAAAACAGAATCCCCCAGTATATTTTTTTTACAGGTTATCTGTAGCTATCACAAAAGCAGATTAGGTAGTAATGAGCGATACCTTTGACAGAGGAAGTTTTAGCATCCTTCTCTTTCTAGTGTTTCACTTACAGATTGTACTCCATGTGTCTGGGATTGATGCTGAACTCATTTGTGTATTGTACAGCTGTTGGCAGCTGTGGAGGTTGGAAATAAAACACTGCTGTTCAGAATTCACTAATCACGTTTCGTAGAGTACCATTTTTTATTATTTCAGTCAGTGTATGTAGTGCCTTTCACGTGAGCTTTTTCTGACGCTGTAGGCAAAAAATATAGCAATCCTTGAAATTTTAAGATGGCAAATTTTTTTACATCTCGTCTACTACCTCTATTATATTTACTATGCAGATTCTTAAATATAAAGTACTACTTTTTCTTAGGGACAAGTCAATTTAAATTTTGATATTAACTGTATCTAACATGAGTAATTATGATGTTTCAAACCACATCTGAATGGAAAGAATACTGATTACAAAGACTATGAATCTTTCTTTTACTGCACTGTATTTTAGCTTACAATTTTGGATGATAAGGCTACAGGAAAGTATATGTAGACTAAATTCTGTTGTTTAAATATCTGTTTAATTATCCCTTTCATGCCTTGGGGATTAGACTGCAATCCTCAGCTGCATAAAGAGTTGAATATTTGGCCATGGTTAGCACAGATTAGGGTGTAGAGAGTGAATGCTTAAGGTGTGAAAATCGATGGAGTAAACCAGTAGAGACATTAAAAAATAAACCCAGGTGAGAAATGGAGCTATAGATGACTCTTGGATCTGTGAAGAGCCTGCTTCATATAGAGGTTTGCATGTATATATCTCAGGAGTTTCAAGATCCCTTGGCAGTTTACTGCAGTAGAGACATGAAGACTAATGATTTCTCCTTTTCCATTAACAACCATGGGTTCAAGCTTTATGGTGGCTTGCAGAGCTCAGAGGTTGTACATGGGAGTTTCCAGGTTCCCAGCTGCAAGACCCTTTCCTTGGCACACTCAGAAGAGCTCCTGAGGGTTCGCAAGGCTTCCCCATTCCCTGGGAGACTACTGCCATGTAACCAGAGCCTGCTGAGATCCGAGAAAGATGAGAAATATATGGTTCTTTATTGTTCATCCTGGTTTGGGGTCAAATATTATTTTTCTAAGAAACAGTTATTTCCCAGTGAGTTTTAATATGCAATATATGACAAAGTACAACAAAACTTTAAAGAAACGTCGTTTGAAATGTTGATATAGTTGTTAACATTAGTGCAGTTTTAAGGTTATTAATGTCACACAGCTGTTAGCTTTTTGATTTATGTCGCCGCCTGAGGCATGCTGTGATGTCTGGAGTTGCTCTACCTGTCATATTATATTGCTTTGTGAAGTGCAATGTATCCATTCCACTATGTCAGCTCTGCCAGCAGTTTTTACAGTAACAACAACATGGAAGTGTAGGAGTTTGTATGAAATACCCTTACCCATTTTCGATTCTTTACAATGCTCTCCTTAGGCTTTTTTTCTAAGTTTTTTTGGGGTTGGGTTTTTTGTTTTGGTTTGGTTTGGTTTGGTTTTTTTTTTCTGTATAAATTACTGTTCTTCCTGCTGTTACTTTGTTTAACAGATCCTAAAAGGAGATCTAGAAATAAAAAGGCAAATGATCAGTAAGCTGAAGTCGCTCAGCCAAGAGCTCCTTGTAGCTGTGAAAAATAAAACAGTGTCTCAAAAGCTGGAAAGTCGTCTTGAAAATTTTGCCCAGCGCTGGGATAGCCTTGTGCAGAAGGTGGACAGTAATTCTAAACAGGTTTGTTAAAACGATTATTTCGTCAGTTGGTGACAGTCAAATCCTTTGCCAGTCAAATGCTTGAAGTAGTTTTGGTGATGTTTGTCATATTGTTTTAAATTTTTTCCCTGCATAATTGCTTAAGACATATTTTATTTTTAGGACAGCATAATACAACTGTAATATAGCTTTCCAGAATTTTATTTATCTCTAGTTTTTGATCTCTCTTTATAGTGTTGATGTCAAGGTTTAAAGCTGGGCCGGCTATTAAACCTGTGGCAGACGCTCTCTGTTAACCCTCCCCCGCCCCCTCCAGAAGGGAAAGGGAAAGGGAAAAGGGAGAGAGACTTACGGGTTGGAAAGTTAAAACAGTTTTAATAAACTATAATAGTGAGAAAGAGTATAATAATAATATTGGAATAATCAAATATATACAAATATATACAAAACCAAGATTGAGCTCCCCCGATGTCGGCCACGTCACCACCAGCACCACAGGGCAGGCTCTGGGAAGGCCCATGCTGGGCCCAGCGATGGACGGGAACTGGATTCAGGGATGCACAAAGCAGGATCGGGGGCAGCAGGAAAATGGACAGAGTCCTCTTTGGACACCGGCCATACCAGAAGGGTGAGAAGGGAGAAGAAAGGGTCGAAGGCTCAAGCCATCCGAAGGCTCAAGCAGCAGAAGCCACCCAAGCCTCAAGCAGGCCGAGACCCTCGTGATTCCCCTGCTTTATATTGAGAATGACGTGTGTGGGATGGAATACCTCGTTGGTCAATTTTGGGTCACCTGTCCTGTCCGTTCCTCCCTGGAGGTGCGACCCTTCTGTGGCTCTTCACTCATAATCAGTGAGGAATTTAGCTGTGACCTTGGTTTCTCTAGGAATAAGTACAGCCAGAGCCTTTCTGCATAACATCCCTACTGGTGCCTCAGTGATAACTAAAAGCTTCGAGTGTTATCAGTCCTAGAAGCAGACACTGTCTGCAAAACATGCAGTTAGTTTCAGAAAGTGCAGTTACTTAGAAGAGACTTAGCTGTAATGAAAAATCACTGAAAGGAAAATTGGCCTGGTTTAGGCCAAACCAGGACAGTTGATTACTTTCTTGGGTTGTTAACTATGTTTTTAGGGATGGTACAATCCATAATGAAAATACACTTTCCACTTAATTTATTTTTAACCTATGATAGTTGGTCACTTCAAATACACTGTTTTTATGGCTGTATCTGTGGAATAGCACTTAGTCTGAAATTAGTGTAATAACTGTTTGCTAGTTAAAGAGAATTTTTTTTTCAACAGTGAAAGTTTGTAATATATTACTATTTTACTTCTGCTTATGTTATACTGATTTACAGATTAAAAAGAGAGGCCATAAAAAGAGAAGCTTCTTGGAAAAATAAAGAAATCTATCCATACCTGTAGCCAAAATGCCAGTGAAAAAAAGAATATAATCCACTATTATGTTGCCCAGCTCCTTTGTGTTAACCATAATATATTAAAAAAGAAATTGAGGGTTTAAAGTTTCACGTTTTTTAAACCAGATAACAAAAATCAGTGCTCGGGTGTAGTACCAAAACCATATACATTTATTTTTCCTAGCCATCTGTCATCATCACTTTCTTATTGGATTTAAACCCAATTCAGCTGACTGTTTCCCATTCGATTAATTTCGAGTTATTTTTGTGCTAGCATTGTATGACTGGTGAAATGGAAATGGACATTAAGAATTTTAATGATAGCATGGAGCAGAATGTTGCCTGTGTCCTGTCCCTAGAGGACCTCCCATAGTTCTGGTCAGTTTGATTCAATTCCCTTCACCATGCTGCACTTTTTTGTTGCTATATACTAATGTTTCTACCAACTTATGTTTGGGTAATTAAATGAAAGTTGCTATACTTCCTTTAGTGATCTGAATGCCTCTCTAACCTTGCTTCCAACTCATATATTAATCTTTTAGTTTGCTCTGTGATACAGTTTCTTGTGTAGCTGAAACTGGAAAACTAGTTTGGGAGAATAGAAGAGAAGAAAATGGGGAAAGGGTACAATTTCACTTAGTAACAGAAGCCAAAACCAGGTTGTGTTGCACAACATTTGTAACAGTTGAAACTTTGATCTAACTCTTGTATATTTGCTGCAGGAAACCTGTTGTATCAATGCAGAGGAAAATCCAGAGATGCATTTTTAATTTGGGATGATGGCTAGAGTCACATGATTTGAAGAAGTTAGCAAGTCACTCCAAAGTGTTTAAGAGTTATTTAGATTGTTATTCCATCCTACGAGCAGATACTAGTTTTGAAAATGGAACTTAGATTACAGAAAAGATAGCTTCCTTGTGAAGTGAGCAATCCCGAGGCTGTACACCCATACATCATAGAGCAGCACAGGCAGAAGACGCTTTGGATTCCCAAAACAGTGTAACTGTCATATCATAGCAGCACATTTCAGCTGATAAGCTTTTTCTCTAAGGAGAAGCTGCTTTGCTTGGTACAGAGTTGGTATGCTGTTGTGGGCATAGTACTTCAAATTCTGGAGACATTGTACATTCAGTGCTAACTGAAGGACTGCTTCCTAAGGCACTGTTACACAGTTTAGATATGGCAGGGCAGATAATGTTAGTGAGGTTTATACATTTATTAATTACAGAGCTCATTGACATATTTAGACTGCAAGAAAAAATGCCTCTAAAAGATCTAATTATTCTCTCTAATCATGAACTGGGGAGGAGGGGAGTTGGAAGAGGGTGACAAATAAAACATTTTTAACTAAAATCTATCAGAAAATGCATATTTTATTTATCAAACTTAGATATTGATTTCAAAATGAACTTTATTCCATTCATTAATAATTCTCATATTACCTTCATGATTACATTTTTGCCATTAGTTATTTCCCCTCCTCTCTTACTAAAGTGTCACTAAATGATTAACTTGTTAACAAAATAAGGAATTAAATGGAAGAGACAACCTCAACCTCAGTTCAAAGCTGATTCTAGACATAGGAAGCAGTTATACATCCCAAAGGAAAAGTGCAGAAAGTAGAATGTGAGTCCTCCCACATTCAGCTGAATTAATTGCTACTGAATTTAAGCAGCTAATCTGAACTCATGGCTGAAGCTTCTGCTGCAAATGAGTGAATGGCAAGGGTGAGAAAGAGAGATGTCTTTTAAAAGCAGTTTGTCCTCATCATAAAAATATCAACTTTCCTTCATTGACAGCACAGTGGAAACAAGGACAACTTGCTTTGACTAGATGCATAACTTTTAGAAACTCTAAACCCACCTTTGGTGAGTTCGTTATGCTTCAGTAAACTGTACTGAAAACCTTCCCAAACTAAAGAAAACACCATTCCTCATCTGAACTTCCCCACTCACATACATACATTTCATCAAAGAACAGATGACAGCTCCAAAAGTGAGTGTTAAGGAAAATTATGAGTTTATCAGGACTGAGGGCACTTCCAAAGGCAGTAATAAATGATGGCATTAAAGGTAGGCTGCTGTATAAAAGAGAAATACAATGACATAAAACTGCTGAAGTGCTGTACACACATTGTACATACATTTGCCTGTAGAGGATGAAAAGGAAGATTTAAATTTGTCCACTCTTAAAAGAGATGAGTTTTAATGTTTCTAAGATGAGCTTGCTGGTGTGAAACTGCAGGCAAGCATTGTATTTTGAAAGCCTTTTAATGTGCAGCCTTGTGAGTCACCTTAGCACTTTCCATAAGGTTTTCTAGTGGGTTAAAGGCCTAGGCTATATCGCCCCTTCTCAGATTCATACTTTTTTGTCAGGAGCTTAGTGGGATGAGGAAACTATACTGTCATTATTTGGACCATCTTTGAATAATACATGAAACACACCACTTCAGTGGTTAGATTTAAGAAGTAGGTTTTTTTTCCTTTTTTCCCTCAGGGAAGCTAATAAAAGCTACTTCCTTTCTGGTACTTTCTTGAATTTTTAAGGATTTTCCTTTGCCCTCTAGAGTGTGTGCACTCTTTAAATGTGAACCAACTTCATCTTGCAGAGTTACATTGCAGTGTAATCTTCAGTACCTTTTAGTCTTACCCAGTCTCTAATTAGAATTACTATGAACTTCAAATTCACATCTCCGTTATCCTTATCAAGTATATCGTATTTAACCTCCACTCCTATTGAATAAGCATAAAAAATACTTCTTTACTGTTTTGACATGTAAATCGTTACCCCCCACAACATCGTGACTTGACTGCTCTGAGTATAAGTTAATTGCACTGCCTGCTTTTGAAGCACAGTTCCCAGTCACCAGCTGAAACTATTACTCCTATATAATTGGTAGTATGATGCAGATGACTCCTACAGCATCCTAGCTGTGCTTTATTCTGTTTTATACCTTTGTGACTGTAAAATATACCCTAGTATTAATTGGCAAATAGAAACATGACAGGATATGACTTTGGGTGTCAGAAACATCATCCTATCATTGATTTTTGGATAAAACCAGTTGTAAGAAGAATTTTGTGAGAAGAGGAAAGGGACACTGTACCCAAAACTGCATATAAGGAGCAAGGAATTATTTGGACTGTTCTTAGCTACAGAGTCACAGAATCACAGAATCACAGAATCACAGAATGTTAGGGATTGGAAGGGACCTCGAAAGATCATCTAGTCCAATCCCCCTGCCGGAGCAGGATTGCCTGGACCATATCACACAGGAACGCGTCCAGGTGGGTTTTGAATGTCTCCAGAGAAGGAGACTCCACAACCTCTCTGGGCAGCCTGTTCCAGTGTTCAGTCACCCTCACCGTAAAGAAGTTTTTCCTCATATTTAAGTGGAACCTCCTGTGTTCCAGCTTGCACCCATTGCCCCTTGTCCTATCAAGGGATGTCACTGAGAAGAGCCTGGCTCCATCCTCATGACACTTGCCCTTTACATATTTATAAACATTAATGAGGTCACCCCTCAGTCTCCTCTTCTCCAAGCTAAAGAGACCCAGCTCCCTCAGCCTCTCCTCATAAGGGAGATGTTCCACTCCCTTAATCATCTTCGTGGCTCTGCGCTGGACTGTCTCTAGCAGTTCCCTGTCCTTCTTGAACTGAGGGGCCCAGAACTGGACACAATATTCCAGATGCGGCCTCACCAGGGCAGAGTAGAGGGGGAGGAGAACCTCTCTCGACCTGCTGACCACACCCCTTCTAATACACCCCAGGCTGCCATTGGCCTTCTTGGCCACAAGGGCACATTGCTGGCTCATGGTCATCCTGCTGTCCACTAGGACCCCCAGGTCCCTTTCCCCTACGCTGGTCTCCAACAGGTCTGCCCCCAACTTGTACTGGTACATGGGGTTATTCTTGCCCAGATGCAGGACTCTACACTTGCCCTTGTTATATTTCATTAAATTTCTCCCCGCCCAACTCTCCAGCCTGTCCAGGTCTCTCTGAATGGCTGCGCAGCCTTCCGTTGTGTCAGCCACTCCTCCCAGTTTTGTGTCATCAGCGAACTTGCTGACAGCGCACTCTATTCCCTCATCCAAGTCATTAATGAATATATTGCATAGTACTGGTCCCAGTACCGACCCTTGAGGGACTCCGCTAGACACAGGCCTCCAACTGGACTCTGTCCCATTGACCACCACTCTCTGGCTTCTTTCCTTCAGCCAGTTCACAATCCACCTCACTACGCGATCATCCAGACCACACTTCCTCAGTTTAGCTGCGAGGATGCTGTGGGAGACCGTGTCAAACGCTTTACTGAAATCGAGATAGACCACATCCACTGCTTTACCATCATCTATCCACCGGGTTACGTCCTCATAAAAGGCTATCAAGTTGGTTGAGCATGACTTCCCCTTGGTGAATCCATGCTGAGTGCCCCTAATGATCCCCCTATCCTTGATGTGCCTAGAGACAGCACCAAGAACAAGTTGTTCCATCACCTTTCCGGGGATGGAGGTGAGGCTGACCGGTCTATAGTTACCCGGGTCCTCCTTCTTGCCCTTTTTGAAGACTGGAGTGACATTCGCTTTCCTCCAGTCCTCAGGCACCTCTCCCGTTGCCCACGACTTAGCAAAGATGATGGAGAGTGGCCTAGCAATGACTTCCGCCAGCTCCCTCAGCACCCGCGGGTGCATCCCATCAGGGCCCATGGATTTATGGACGTCCAGATTGCTTAATTAGTCCCTGACCCAGCCCTCATCAACCAAGACAGATTCCTCCTCTATCCTGACTTCTTCTGAGGCCTCAGGGGTCCAGGGCTCCTCAGGACAGCCTCCAACAGTATAGACAGAGGCAAAGAAGGCATTCAGTAACTCCGCCTTCTTTTTATCCTCTGTCTCCAGGGCCCCCACCTCATTCATCAGTGGGCCTACATTGCCTCTAGTGTTGGCTTTACCTGCAATGTATTTGAAGAAGCCCTTTCTGTTGTCCTTGACCTCTCTTGCAAGGTTTAATTCCAAGGAGGCCTTAGCTTTCCTAGTTGCCTCCCTACATCCTCTGACAACAGACTTATATTCCTCCCAAGTGGCCAGCCCCTCCTTCCCTGATCTGTACCCCCTCTTCTTCCACTTGAGTTTGCCCAGCAGTTCCCTGTTTAACCATGCAGGTCTCCTGCTACCCTTCCTTGACTTCCTACCTGCTGGGATGCTCTGATCTTGAGCTCGGAAGAAGCAGTCCTTGAATGCTAACCAACTATCTTGGGCCCCCTTACCTTCTAGTACCCTGTCCCATGGGATTTCCCCTAGCAATTGCTTGAAAAGGCCAAAGTTGGCCCTCCTGAAGTCCAGGGTTGCAATTCTGCTAGCTATTCTGTTCCTGCCACATGAGATCCTGAACTCTACCATCTCATGGTCGCTACAACCAAGGCTGCCCTCAACCTTCACCTCTTCAACCAGACCCTCCTTGTTAGTGAGAATAAGATCCAGCAGCGCTCCTCTCCTAGTTGGCTCATCCACCATTTGCATCAGAAAGTTATCATCAATGCACTGGAGGAACCTCCTGGACTGAGGATGGCTGGCTGAGTAGGCCTCCCAGCAAATATCAGGGTAGTTGAAATCCCCCACGACAACCAGACCCTATAATTGCGAGACTGCTCTCAGCTGCCTGTAGAAGGCCTCATCACCCTCCTCATCCTGATCTGGTGGCCTGTAATAGACACCCATAACAGTATCACCCCTGCCAGCCTGCCCCTTAATTCGCACCCACAAACTCTCAACTCGCTCCTGATCCGCCCCTGGACAGAACTCAATACATTCTAGCTGCTCACTCACATAAAGAGCAACTCCACCACCTCTCCTTAGCGGCCTGTCTTTCCTGAACAAGACATAGCCATCCATGACCACATTCCAGTCATGCGAGGCGTCCCACCAAGTCTCTGTGATTGCCACTAAATCATGGCCCCCCGACCGAACACGGATTTCTAACTCCTCCTGCTTATTCCCCATGCTGCGTGCATTGGTGTACAGGCATTTCAGGGAGCGAGCTGAGCACACCGATTTCACCCCAGGGGGATGGGAGGCCTCCTGGTCTACCTCAACACTAGAGCGTTGCCCCAGTGGTGCAAGCCCAGCTGCTACCCCATCCCCCTTCGAATCTAGTTTAAAGCTCTCCGAATGAGCCCTGCTAATTCCTGTCCCAGAACCCTTTTGCCCCTACGACATAAACCTTTCCCATGTATTACTGTCACGCCTGGTGTCTTATAAAACCAGCCATTATCAAAGAACCCAAAGCCCTGCCTGTAGCACCAGTCTCGTAGACAGGCATTAATAGAGAGAATCCTATTATTCCATCCCACGTCATCACCTGAAAATGGAAGGAGGGAGGAGAAAACAACTTGTGCCCCAGACTCTTTCACCAACCGTCCTAGAGCCTTGTAGTCTTTCTTCATCCCCCTCAGACTACGGGATGCAGCTTCTTCCCCACCTGTCTGAGTCAACCCAGGGAAAGATGACATGAGGTGTTATCCTCACATTTCATGGAATCTTACACCCCAGAAACTTTAATTTGCTTTTTCTTTCTGCCCCAAAATAAAATAAAATAAAAATAAAATTGAAAAGTATGCTGTGTAAAGTTTTAATAAAACTATATGGAAACATTTCCTTATTATATTCATGATTTCTGTAGTTGAAAATATCAAAGTCAATACATCTTGCTGAGGGAACCAAAACAAGAGTATTAATACATAGTATTGTAGTGATTAAAAAGTCAATGGGGTTTTTTTCTCTTTCAAATATTTATGTAGTTCATATGTTAGTTAAGTCCCTGCAGTTCACAAGCAGATTACTCCAACTGATGTAATTAATCCAGAGATCAAAAAAAAATTCTGCTTTGAATCTTAATTTTGTAGTATTTTGAGTAGTCCAGATTTTGCTCTAAAGCCTAGACACCTGGACATTTCTAGAGGGGGAAGCATAGCATTGAGCTGACTGCTTTAAAAAAGATTATCAAAACTACAGTGGTAATGGGCTTTTCTACTCATCACTTTCGCTGGAAGACTGGACAAAGAGCAGGAAGACTTTTTTGTTTTGAAGACCATGTGACAGATTCAGCAATGTTGGCAGGAACTTGGTTTTTTTCAGGGTTTTTTTAGTTTTATTGGTGTTGCCTGCTGAGAAGAGTCTGGTTACTAACATTATCCCCCTTTCCTTGTCACTTTTTTTCAATATAAGAAAGTATTGTTGGAAAGGAGTTACAGTTAATTACCTGGTATGCCTCTTCTGCATTGTTTATAGAAACACTAATGTCTCAATAACTAAGGTAACTCAATATTCTCATGGAGTTTCTGATGCAAGACCTAATAAGATTATTTATGTATGTGTATATAGTTTCATGGAATTTTAGTTACTGTCATTTCTGCTGCTGAATTGGAAAGTCTTTCTAATTCTTGCACATTGGCAATAAGCAAAGAAGCAGGGCTCTCTTGGTGCACAGCTTTTCCTGCTCCTGGTATAACTTCTTCCTTTTATTTTCCATTTCACTGCCCCTAAACCATGAGGTGGTCATTGGAGCTGTAACTAGAGCATTTTGACAAACGAGCCATCATCTGACAGAACCAAAAAAAGAAGTGATCCATTTCTCATAAATTGAGGGACTTAAGAACAGCTGCCTGTGTGTAAGTGGGAAGTTTGTAGTTTGGTGTTATATGGAAACAAATATAAACAGGCAATACATGTACAACCCGTATCTTTCAAACAAATACGAGCAGAAAATATTTTTCATCTTTTTTTTTTTTTTTATTCAGCTGAACTATATGAAGGTTTTATTTTCATAGCAAAGTTAAATGCATTAGATTGGTAGTATTTACAGTGTTACGTATTATGTGTATTAATATCTGTTATGACCCCTTAGCAGTAGTTTTTTAATTACAGAATAACACTGATGCAAATTAATTTGCCTTCTAGTGCGTGTTTTCTAATTTAAGATTTCCCGACAGAAAGCTAAGTGTCTCTTTGTGCAAGTAGGTTGTGATGAATTACATTCTAGTTTGAAAATTATTGTAAATGGTAAAAATAACAACTGGTAGTTTAGTGCCGTTACCATGCCTTTATTACTTCTCAAGGAATAAATCTTCAGAATGGAGGCAGAGTAACATACAGCAATAGTAACATTTTATATATTTGCTATCTTTCAAGTCCCTCATAAAATTGACCATTCATTTCTTTTCTTCATTCAGAATGATTTAGAGGGAGCCATAAGTTCATTCTGTTTAGGATCTTTTCTGATTTTCATATTGACTTCTGCAGATATCTTGTTCACACAGCATGAGTCAGATAAAACAATTGGATTTGAGTTGCATGTAGGGTTATTCTTTTCTGAAGGTCAGCAAATGATCAGACAGCAGCAGTTTCTCATTATTTTCGGTTGCTATTCTAAACAGTCTTTACTGAAGTCTTTCAAACAATGTGTGACCTCTGTTTTAATACTTCTCACAGATGTCGCAGGCTGTCACTACCGCTCAGACATCACTAACACAGACAACTGTAATGGAAACTGTAACTATGGTGACCACAAGAGAACAAATCCTGGTTAAGCATGCTAAAGAGGAACTCCCACCACCTCCACCCCACAAAAAGAGGCAACTCCTTGTGGATTCAGAAATTAGGAAGAGGTGAGAATCATTAAGAGACAGAGGGAGAATACTTACAGAGTCTGGATGAGAATGCGAAAATAGTCATTTGACTGCAATAGCTTGCTATATACTTTTTTGAGATTAAAATTAAATTTCCGTTTTCTATTAAGGTACCAATGGATTATTATCTTTCTTTATTCAGGATGAGTTGTGGATTTTTTTATGCTTCTAGTCCAACTATTTTGCAATGTAGATTGTTAATCATCATGTCAATACCATTGTAATAGTAATTATAGTCAGTAGAAGTCCTTATGTACGGCATTGTGGGGGTCCCACTTGACTATAGCCTTGAAACTTGAAAGACAAGAAGCATTCCATTAGTTCTCAGCTTTTTACATTCTTTAAAAAGAATTTTTTAATAGTTACAATACTAGTAGGGAAGATATTGCCTGGTTTCTAAAATTCAAGTTGTATTCTTTCTGGCTTGTGGGTCAGCAGTAGAAATAACAGTTCTGCAGACGCAGAGTTAATATTTGGTGCAACATGCAGTGTCATTATTTTCAGAATTTTTCCTGTGTAACTCCAGGTACAAGTGACAAGGGATTTTAGACTAATACTGAACACTTATTAAAGTCACAAGAAAAATTTCTGATGAGTTTAAGTAGAACTGGCTGAAGCACTAAATTTCTGAATAAGATGCTGAGAAGCTAGACTTCAAACACTCATTGTAATGTTTGTTTTGGAAATTTTTTTTGACATTCAGATAAACATACAAATTTCAAGGTAACAGATTCAAGGACTGAAAGACATGTGAAACTGGATTCAGTGTCTCATTTCTATAGAAAATACCTTTGTTTAGTTAAGAAGAGTAAGATACACGAAGAATAGGAGAAATCTGACTTATTTTTTAATTGAAGGAGTATGTAACTGAAAAAATAGATACTTAGAGGCATCTTTTTTTACACATAGTCATCTGAAGTGGGATTTATCTTACCCCTCTTCGACCATTATAAAAGTAAGATTTCTAGTTTAACCTCATTATTTAAGAATGCTGTATATGTGATGTAAGAAGAATGGTTCGCCCCCTTTTTCTTAAATTGAATAACTACTCCTCCTATAGAAAATGCTTAGACTAAATAAATAACCTCGTTAGCTAAATTTGAATGAATTGTATGTAATCTCTGAAGTCCTCATTTGGAATCTGTTTTTTTTTTCACATATCCTAGGTTACCATTAAATAATAGTGAGTTATATTTTGCTGATATATTCCTAAGCATTCAAAATAACGCATAGTGATGACTGTCACCAGACTCACAATTCCTGAATTTGTTCAAGGAACGGTTAGATAGCAATGTTTTTACTTAACAGACATTATAAGCATTAGTACTTTTGTTAAAGTTTCAGTAGCAATGTGCAAAGATCTCCAACAGGATCAAGGCTCTGTTGTTGTATGTGCAAGAGTAAACCTATGTTAAGGCATGGTCCCTGCCTTGAAAATAGTCATTCTTAATTTTGAAATTGAAAAATTAAGACTGAAAATTCCCCTGAAATTTGGAAGTGTTTCAGTAATTGGTATTTTAAAACTTTTCACTTTTTTTTTTTCCAGACTGAATGTTTTAGGAATGGTTGTACTTGATATAAGTATAAGGAAGTGAAATGAGAGTCTACTATTATAAAGGAAAGCATTATCTTAGTTAAAACTAAATGAAGTAGGGTGATTTTTTAAACAATCCTTCAAGAAAGTTGTTGCTATAAATATCTATGCATTATTATAAAATTGGAGACCAATTTGCAGCAGAAGTTCCTTTCTCAGATACTAAGTATGTAATTGTTCTGCTTGAACCCCAGACAGCAACTAAGTACCGCACAGCCGCTTGCTCACTCCCCCTGGGTGGGATGAGAGAATCAGAAGAGTAAAAGTGAGAAAACTCGTGGATTAAGATAAAAACAGATTAATAGGTAAAGCAAAAGCCGCACACGCAAGCAAAGCAAAACAAGAAATTCATTCACTGCTTCCCGTTGGCAGACAGGTATTCAGCCATCCCCAGGAAAGCAGGGCTCCCCCAGCTTTATATGCTGAGCATGACGCCATATGGTATGGGATATCCCTTTGGGCAGTTGGGGTCAGCTGTCTCGGCTGTGTCCTCTCCCAACTTCTTGTGCTCCCCCAGCCTACTCGCTGATGGGGTGGTGTGAGAAGCAGGAAATGCCTTGACTCTGTGTAAGCACTGCTAAGCAATAACAAAAACATCCCTGTTTTATCAACACTGTTTCCAGCACAAATCCAAAACATAGCCCCATACTAGCTTCTATGAAGAAAATTATTCCAGCCAAAAGCAGCGCAGTGTTATTAGTCTATATTTTCCTCTTACCCATATTCTTTTGATTTGCCTTAATACTGAAAGTAAAATTGGCAGGGTACAGCAGACTACAGACTTCTAAGTCATCATGCAAGGAAACTACTGGAGGGCGGGAATTAGCTGGATTATAGGAATTGTTCATGTTCAGAAATACCTCGTTTTATACAAACTGGGAATTATAAACTGTTTAAGTGTTTTAGCTGTTGTCTGTCTAAAGCATCACAAGTAGCAAAGATATATATAAATTTGATAGATCCTTGTACAGAAAATAAGTTATATTATCAAATTGGAGATTATGATTGCTTGCAGCTATACTATTGGCAGATCTGCTACCAGATTTACAGAGTGTTAAAGTTTTTTACCATTGCATACTAGGTTTAGAAGGGTTTTGATTTATGTTTTATGCTATCTAAAAGATATTTATTCACCATGTAAGCTCTGTTTAACTTTTGGATAACAGTCAAGATATGAACCTTGGAACAATCTGTGGTTCTCAGTCTTTGTCTAGGATGACTTTAGGTACTTGAATAAGTTGTGGTTTCTTATATATACTTAAAATCAGAGTCCTTTTCATTGCTGCACAGATCAGAATTTTATTTTGATCTGGTAGGAAAGAAAGATGAATTATAGCACGAAGAAGGGAGTTCATTGTTTAATACACTTTAATACAGTCTAACTAGCTGGAATATTGCTTTGTGTGCTGGGGTTACTAGATTTGTTTTAACAATGCAATCATACCACCATATGAGAACTAGTTCGGTATGACTGTTCACTGAATACCTGTGAGTGGACCTACAATATGGTGATGTGGAAAGTAAACGATATTAGAAATGTCCACAGCTGTGCAGCAGGATGAATGATGGTTATATTATTTGCAGGCAACGTTTTTCCATTTAGATAATTTTTTGGCATTTCTAACTGAGTAGCTGAAAAAAGACTATGTACCTTTTCTCTCTAGAAAGTCCAAGTGGGTGTTCCAGAGCAGGAGGACCAGTCAATAAAAAGCTTCAGAGAAACACTTTGAGAGGAAAATTTGGGGAAGGAGTTTCAGATTAGAATAATGGTTATTGTGCCTGCTTTTATTAAAACATAGAAATGCAGTCTTAGAAATTAATACATTGACATTATACTGTTGTCTTTCCCCAGCCTAATAAATTTATACTGAACATAAGCATAACAATGGGAGAAGAAAACTCATCTTAAAATTTGCGTGCTCAGCTGAAATGTCTATGTGCATTGGTGACTAGACACCTTTTTCATCAATGTTTTTTGCTGGGAGAACCTTATGGTTGTATTCCCAAACAGTCAGTTATTTTCTGGGTCCATTCTTGGATGCAAGATCTTTCAGGTTTTTTGTGTATATTTAGTTGTACCTACACCCAAGGACAAACAAAGTCATAGTACTACAGAGTTTTGGGTTTTTGAAATAAACTAAGAGAATGGGGGTTCTCAACCTACCCCTCCTAAATCGTTCTATATTTTATAAGTGTTTGTTTATGTTCAAAATTTCCCTGAGCACTTAATGCCTAAGAGTTGATGATTCTGTACTGCATAGTGTTTGTTTGATTAAAAAACCCCAGCAACTAATGAATGCTTGACAGAAGCTTCCTGAAAGTGCATAACCAGATTGTGTTGACTACTTTCTGCAGTCATGGTACAACACACTGCATGCTCTTGCCTGGTACTTTTGGGGCTGGGGGGAAAGGAGCATTGGGAGTTGGAGCTTTTTTAAGGTGGTGAATAATGCTGTCAGGTTTTGTCAGCTTCTTTCATCTGTTCTCAAGCTTTAGTCAGCGTTGTTGCTGTAAAAGAGTATGCCCGAAATAAATGCATCAGGCTTCATTGCCACAGGTTTGGAAAGATTTGTGCTCCAGATTTGCTTTCCTGTGATCTAAATGTTTTAGAAAGATTAGAGGATCTCTTAAAGATGCACTGCATCTGCAGTGTGAATTGCTAGGTGCTTAGTTTCAAGGAGGAAGAAAGAGTAGTTTGGCTACTCTGTGAATATTGTGTTAGTGGACTGCATAAGAGTTTGTTCTCCAGCTACTTAGCTGAGGAGAAACAACAGAGGGCTAAGATTGAAGCATCAAGCTTTCTAGAATCCTTTTTATTTTTACATTTTCAAGCGCTTTGGAAAGATTAGAAGTATGAGAGTCTCCATTTATACTGAAGTAATTGAGAGAAGCGATTTGACTTGTAGACAATAGCATACAGCGGAGTGAATGTTACATTTCCATTGCCCCAGTTCACTGTGGCATAAATGCATGGGAAAGAAGCTGTTGATTTTTCTTGCCTCCTAAAGCAACTTTTTACCATAAGTGGTGGAAAGCAGAGATAAGAAGAAGATGACACTTTTTTTTTCTTCCTCCTTCAGCCCCCCCCAAAAATCTAAAACTACCTTAAAAGTAATGTTTCAAAATATCAGAATAATTCAGGAGTGTGTTAAGTTCTGTTAGTGGTCATAGGAAAGCTCCTTTTCTCAAAGGAATTAATTTGACACTGAGGAGGGAAAAATACTTGGAGCTGTATAATAAAGGTCTTGAAAGTATGTATTAGGCATTAGGACTAGAGATATATGTAACACAGCTGAAGTTTTAGGACAAAAAATACCTGTAAATGGGAGAAGGTGTTGCAAGGTAACATTTTCATTTTCAGGGTATTTACATATTCTGGGAAAAAAACAAGTCAGTTGTGTAGCATGGAAAAATCTGAAAATTACTCTGTTCACAGGAGGTTTTTTAAGTAGTAAACAGATTAGAGCTGCTTAACATTTAATTTAAATATACTTGTAATATTAATGTTCTTGAATAATGTCCAAAGATACCATTCTTTTCCATTTAGTAAATAACTTTGTACATGCTTCCTAATGTTTCCAAGGAAAGTCTATTTGTCATAACATTATTATGGATATAATGTTAATCTTCAGCTTTGAAAAAGAATTTATGCCCTTTGAAGAGTAAGGCATGTTAAAATAGGGTAGTTGCTCCATCTAGTGTTTTATTTTGTTTAACAAGTGTTAATTTTTTTAAAAGAGTAGCCTTCATTTCTTTGAAAATTATTACATTTGGATACTAATGCCTCATTATTTGAAAAGTTTGGATTTCTGTAGAAAAATATATCAAAGGAAAAATTATAATGACTTATTCAAAGTAGGTTTTTGATAGCTATTGTTTCAAGTAGCCCATTGCTGGCCAATGAATTATATTAGTCAGAACTAAATAATGATTTATTAGCACTTTTACAGCAACTCCATTAGGCTTATCCTCTTATTGAAATGCTGCTTTTGTTATTGTATTGTTATCTAACATACTTAGCAAATCTAAAAAGAGGAAAACCATGCCTTCAACTTTCCTGCTGGTCCTTGGTTTCAGTGTTGTATCTGCATAGCCAGTGCCAGAGGAAAGGAAAAGGTGACTGAGACACAAGAGGATGGTTTTTTACAGGAGGAATAATTTATAAACATTTTCATTTAGAGTGTAAGAAGAGGTATGGGTATTTTGAGGTCTGTAAACATGGACACTTTTAACTTCTTAGTGCTCATTGGTTTTTAACCCTTTATCACAGAATGGTTAAAGGTTGGAACGGACCTCTGGAGATCATCTAGTCCAACCCCCCTGCTACAGCCGGTTCACCTAGAGCACATTGCAGAGGGTCATGCCCAGGCAGGTTTTGAATATCTCCAGAGAAGGAGACTCCACAACCTCCCTGGGCAGCCTGTTCCAGTGCTCTTTCACCCTCAAAGTGAAGAAGTTTTTCCTCATATTCAGATGGAACTTTTTGTGTTTCAGTTTGTGCTCATTGCCCCTTGTCCTGTTGCTGGGCACTGCTGAGAAGAGTCTGGCCCCATCCTCCTGACACCTGCCCTTAAGGTATTTGTAAGCATTGATAAGATCCCCTCTCAGTCTTCTCATCTCCAGGCCAAACAGACCCCGCTGTGTCAGCCTCTGCTTATAAGAGAGATGCTTCAGTCCTGTAACAATCTTCGTAGCCCTCCACTGGACTCTCTCCAGTAGTTCCTTGTCTTTCTTGAACTGGGAGGCCCAGAACTAGACACAGTACTCCAGATGTGGCCTCACTAGGGCAGTGTAGAGGGGGAGGATAACTTCCCTTGACCTGCTGGCCACACTCTTCCTAATGCACCCCAGGATACCATTGGCCTTCTTGGCCACATGGGCACATTGTTGGCTCATGGTGAACTTGTTGTCCACCAGGACTCCCAGGTCCTTCTCCACAGAGCTGCTCTCCAGCAGGTCAACCCCTAGCCTGTACTGGTGCATGGTGTCATTCCTCCCTAGGTACGGGACCCTACACTTGCCTTTGTTGAACTTCATTAAGTTCCTCTCTGCTCAGCTCTCTAGCCTGTCCAGGTTTTTCTGAATGGCAGCACAGCCTTCTGGTGTATTGGCCACTCCTCCCAGTTTTGTCTCATCAGCAAACTTGCTGAGGGTACACTCTGTCCCTTTGTCCAGGTCATTGATGAATAAATTGAACAAGACTGGACCAAGCACTGACTCCTGGGTAACACCGCTAGCTACAGGCCTCCAACTAGACTCAGCACCACTGATCACAACCCTCTGAGCTCTGCCATTCAGCCAGTTCTCAGTCCACCTCACTGTCCACTCATCTAACCCACACTTCCTGAGCTTTCCTGTAAGGATGTTATGGGAGACAGCGTCAAAAGCCTTGCTGAAGTCAAGGTAGACAACATCCACTGCTCTCCCCTCATCCACCCAGCTGGTCATGTCCTCATAGAAGACCATCAGATTGGTCAAGCATGACTTCCCCTTGGTGACTGACTACTCCTGATAACCTTCTTTTCCTCCACATGCTTAGACATGACATCCAGAATGAGCTGTTCCATCACCTTTCCAGGGATGGAGATGAGGCTGACTGGCCTATTATCCTTTATCCTATTTGTGAGGCAAGAAATGGCATAATGACAAATAGACTGAAAATCCATATTCTTCTTCACATTTAGTATCTGAAATTACCTCCTATATTGTAGGAGTGGTACTAGTTGGCACTCACTGGAAGGCACGATGACTGGATTTAAAAGTGCTTTGCATCTCTAGCCACTGGCTGTTTGCTGAACACAAATGGTGTTAATGAACATACTCTACAACAACCTCTAGATTTTCATTTGCCTTTGAGAAATGCAGTGGATCTACCTGAATTTCTGCAAAGCATTCCACGTTACAATTCAGGAATTACTGCTCAGTCTGGGGAAGGTATAGTTTATAACCATACCTTACCAGTGGTAAGATGGATAGTTGGCTGAAGAAGGAGAACTATGAGGCTATTAAGATTATACCTCTGAAGTTTCTGAAGGACATTTACACTTGGGATCGATCTAGTGTTTTCTTTGATGCCTTGGTGTGCATTACAGAAATGTGTTGCCCAGAGAGGTTGTGGAGTCTCCTTCTCTGGAGACATTCAAAACCCGCCTGGACGCATTCCTGTGTGATATGGTCTAGGCAATCCTGCCCCGGCAGGGGGATTGGACTAGATGATCTTTCGAGGTCCCTTCCAATCCCTAACATTCTGTGATTCTGTGATTCTGTGATAATGTTGATGAGGCTAAACTGAATAGTATCCCAAGTGAAGAGAGAGTTCCAGAATGTCATTCGGAAAGGAAATAAAATTAAGGACTGAACTAAAAAGTAGGAAGGGAAAAATATTTATTAGGACAAATAAGCTGTTGAATTAGGAGATAAGAACAAGACTATTTGTCAACTAAGAGCTCATCAGCTACAAATATAGAGGAGAAAGACAGCAGGGAATTAGTTCATCACAAAATAATTCTGCCAGTGGGCATTGTATACTGCAAAGTTGCTCTTTGACATGTTCTAGGCAATGAAGAGCTACAAGTTGAGAACACCAGTGGTGAACTGGGCATTTCAGACAAGCCATGGAAATGCAGTAATTCAGTAATGTGGTTCTTGGATCAGAGTTGTATCATTCCCTGCCAGCTCAATGTGTAGGCAAATGGTCTTGTGTCTGCCCAAGATACATAGTAGTGACATGTCCAAGGCGGTTTTGTTTGGGGAGGGAAGGAAAAAAAAAATGAGCAAAGGAAATTGTAAGGCAGTTTCTATCTGTTGAAAGGATGAAGTCCTGAAGCCACTGTCTAGTCA
The DNA here is from genome assembly GCF_013368605.1 of Nyctibius grandis. Lineage (NCBI taxonomy): Eukaryota > Metazoa > Chordata > Aves > Nyctibiiformes > Nyctibiidae > Nyctibius > Nyctibius grandis. The sequence goes on from NC_090659.1 coordinate 30,724,076, forward strand.
TGGTAGCAGTAACATAGTAGCAGTTTCAAGATGAAGTTCATTCAATTTAGAGAAAAGATTATACACCATGATGACCACATGACAACAGGATACTTCACTACTTACGTTCCTTTATGAACTTGTACAATGTTCAAGTTGTTTGTATAAATATGTGCAAGGTCGGTACAGGCACATTACTTCACTGTCATGATCTTACCATGGCATTGTGTAAAAAAAGGCAAAATTATGAGTTTAAAGTATACCATTGTCTTTCACTAGATGACGTTGGTTGTGAGAACCATAATAGGCCTCTGTAAGGTATATTGCACAAATGGAAGGTTAATAGTCAGTCAGCCCTTTGATTATTGATAAAGGTGCATTTGTTTTTTTGTTAAATATAATCAAAATAACTCTTGCTGTTACTTAGTGGTTTCCAGAAGGTATTTGATTAGATAGGAGGCTTGTAGTATGACTTGAGTATCATACTCTGCTGGATATTTGGGTTAGAAATTCCATGCACAGAAAGAGAAAAACAAAATGCAACTAAGTTGTGAAATGCCCTAAAGGTGACGTTTGTCTTGTATTCAATACACAAAAGGAAGGGAAAGCTAGAACAAGGAATCGTTTTTGAAAAAGCACATGTGGTGATCTCAGCAAGAGAGTTTTGACTGAGAATCTGAAGTGGGCATATGGCTTAGTATGATCCAGAAAATCAGTTTGTGGGGGACTTCCATGAAAATTTGAATGGCATGGATTAAAAATGTGAAGGTGGTTTTTCAAACGTGGTCTGGAGTAAAAAGAGACTGTATTTGAACTCAGCTGACATGTGCTGGCCTGTAGAGAGAGGGCAGTGAGAGCAGTAAAAGATAGTATCATCTCTCCCGTGGAACAGCAGAAGGAAAGACTTATTGGAAAACTAAACCATGAGTGCTGCATAAAGAATAAATCCTCTGCTGCAGATTGAATTTTAGATGGGGAGCAAGCTAACATGCATGTTAAGGTGATTATTTAGAGTAATTGTCTCAAGAGATTTGGTTTTAGTGTCTTATTTTAACAAATTCTACAGGCACTCAACTTTATCAGGTCAGAAAGGTAATATTGCATTACTTTTTTATGTCAAAAGTATTGTTGTACTTAGGAGATTTAAAGACTGTATTGATCCTTTGATATCAATCTAGAGTTAATATAGTTTGTAACTGCAGCTGTGCTCAGAAAGGAAATGTCCCATCATCATAGTGGAATGATTGAATGCCACATTCTACCCGTAGTTTCTGGGTTTATACAAGCCGAACATGAGAGAGAATATTTTTTTTTTCAAGGTAATAGATAAATTTCTTTATGTTAAGGATATTTGTGTGCTGCAAAAAGCTACTTAGAATTAACTTTCATGTCTTTTAATCCTTTTTCTGCCCCCTTTTTATAGGCCTTTTTTTGCACAGGAGTCTTTGCTTGTGGAGTTATATTTATCTCTGGAAGAAACTGCAGGTGACAGAGCAATCTGTTACCTGAGATCAGCTCTGTCAAGATGCTGTCTGCTGTGGCTAATACTTGCCACCATCTGATGAATCTCTGGGACCAGGGACGTGTTCTTGATTATTTTGTTCTATTATCAAAGCTGTCTCAAATTCTTCCATTCCTCTTCCAGGGAGGATGTTGCAGAGGCAGGGGCTTAGTCGTCTTGCTTAAGAAATGAAGAAATGATCACTAGTAAACATTTTGCTCTGTCAATTTCCATCCTATACCAGGCTAATACCCGGCTATTCTTAGGAAAGTTGGTCTCTATGGTCCTACTTACCTGCAGCTTGAGAATGGAGGAAACACCAGAAGTAATGCAATTTTGCCTGCAGTCAAGGGAGTTTGGTACTGAGGGGCTGGTAAACTCGTCTTTGTTGTTATCAGATGTCTGATGTTCCGTGGTGTTCTCCAGTTTACTACTGCCTTGTGCCAGTGCTATAAAACATCCTAGTTGCCACAAGAGCTGACAGCAGCGAGAGAGGCAGCTTTAGCTATATATTTAAGTAACGTGAAAGAAATGGTCATTATTCTTGTGTACTTTGCCTATATAGTTGCCAACCACGAGAAGAGTGTGGAATGGAGAGCATGTTGGCAACAGGGAGTGGCAATACTTTCCCTAACCTGAGCTGCTAATTTTGGGGGACTGGTTTGTATAGTCCTGACTGAGTTTGAAGAACCAAAGGTGGAGAGGGTGTCAGTCCCATATTGTTGAGAACCTATAGGTTGACCAAATTCTGTCTTGACTGTTAGAATAGGTTCCCTTTTTTCTCATTTTGCCTGTGTTGCTGAAAAGCCCCAAACCAGATACTTGTGTGAAACAGAGGGCAGTACAGCATTACTACTCTGTCTTTTTGAAAAAAGTATACACTGGGTTTGGGGGCTTCCCTGTAGCTCATCAATGCTCAAGTGACATAACAGTCCTTAGGCAGCTGCTCTAATTTAACTAACCTACTGTATTCCTTACTGTGGACTTCAGGAACTCTACTTTGTCCTAGAGATTACTTTGGTAGAACTTCACATCACTGATCGTTCTTAGATTGGGCAGAGATGTGGCAATCATTGCTAGATCTTGAATATAGGTAATTTATATACAGAATTATATTAGGAAGATCTATGAATTTGTTATTTTTTATGTTGTAATCCAGTCCATTATCTTTAAAATTGGGTGTGCTCTACTTTAAGATGTGTTCAACAGTCCTAAGTCAGTTGCAAAAATGTGCTTTCTTCATTCTCCTGCTGAAATCAGTGGGATTAGATATGCAATTAGTGCTTGCAACTTGTTGAATATATAGTATTCCAGCTTTATGTGGCAATACTGGATTTTATAGTTTTGCTGTCTCCTAGTCTTAAAATTTCATGAGAACATTTATTAAATATGCAGTTATTGTATGCAGAACAGAGTATAACACTATATTTCAAGAATTACAATTTATTTAATGTCACATAGGATCAGAAATAAAGCTGAGGTAGGCAGCTCTTAACTGGCAGTGCAGTTAGATGTCAGGGATGAGAATCTGGTACCAGAACAGAGATCTCCTGAACCATCTGGGAATTTTCTTTCATCTTCCGCCTCTGAATTTATAATTCTTTATAAAATGAAGATTTCTGCACCTTTCATTATTCAACAATCATATTTTTTTTCCTTTAATGAGTGTTCAAATAGTATTACTGGGAATTGCTTTATCAACATTATTCCTATGAGTTTATAATTTGAATATAGAATATTGGGCTGGGATTAAGACAGTGTGTGATTCTTCTTTCTTCTGCTTTCATTATTTGTTACTCATTCTTTCACACCGTGTTGTTAAAAGGAGTCACAAACATCACAGTGGAGAAGGAACAAGAGGGAGGCATAAATACTAGATCAAACATAGAACTCTTACTTGTATTCAGTTTTCATTCTTGTATATGTAGACTTCTGTAGCACCTGATTTTACTTTACATCCTTGTATTTTAGCTCTTATATATATGGAGTATATTATTATAAAATAATTAATTCCTCCAAAGATATAATTGTCATTCAAGTTCTTGTTTTTGGCAGATTTTCAATAGTATGTAAATGATACAACCTATATTTACAAAGCAAACTGAAAGAAACAGCTGACTTTTTTTTCTAGGTCTTTCTATTCTGTTGCTTTCATTGTATTGCTGCAAAAGGAAAACCAGTTATAAACTAGATATAAATGTAAGAACATATAGTACAATAAAGAAAAGTAATCAAGAATGCAGTTTAGCACAACTGAGAAAAAAAATTGTCTCAAGTCTCTTGTTTTAAAAACTACATTAGATATTGAATCACAAATGATTTTTCTACACATCGGCAATTCAAATACCTGCGTATGGTAACCTTCATTTTGAACTGCTACCTTCTGAATAGATAACAAATATTAAGATCACTTTTAAAGGAGTTGATGAGAGAATCCAGACTGTGAGAAAAAGGCTGTACAGTAAAAACTACTTTAAAAGTGTGTGCAGGGAGTTGGAAATCTTAATTTGCAGTTTCTAAAGTTTTAGCTGTAGGAAAATTATAATCTCCTGTTGATTAGTAATTACATTCTGCAACAAATTTGAGTCAATTTGAAGAGGCTCATGTCTAATGGTCAAATTTCCCGCTTGAATATCCTTCCTCATATCATCAGCACAAGCTGGGACAGAAATCTTACAGGTATGAAAATTGCATTTGGTAAGCCAGATAAGCCTTGCATCCTCAGCTGAGCCAACAGGACTTGTGATACACTTTCTTCACTGTGAGAGCCACTTGTTTCATGTCTTCCAAAAACATCAGCTCGTGAAATTAGAATCCTTATTGTGAAAATTGTTGCATCTGTTCAGCTGTCAAATCATGGTCTTAAAAATGAAAAAGTATTTCTATGTTTCCAAATTTTAGAGTGAATAGTTTTATGAGCTATCTAATGAAATATGGGGAGTTTAAAACCTTCTGCTGAGAGAAATTGCTGCTTATTCACTTGTTTAAACAACCCATTAAACATGTTTACTGTCAATGCTATTTTCGGAAACTTTGTGAAAATGAAATGTCTTATTGCACCTCTCTGCCTCTTAGGTTTGATTCGGATACAACAGAGCTCCATAGCTGGATGACCCGCTCAGAAGCAGTGCTTCAGAGTCCCGAGTTTGCAATATATCGAAAGGAAGGCAATCTCTCAGATCTCAGAGAAAGACTCAATGTAGGAGAAAGTACTCGTATGTGTGTCTGTTAGTTTGTATTAGCTTGTCAAAGTGCTTTCAAAGTCCAAGTTCAAATGAGTTCAAATGTAGACTGACAAGCATTGATTGTCCATATGTAAAAGACAAATTTAGAAGTGCTCACTATTTCTGTAAATTTCAGATTTTTGACACCAAAATTGCTACACAGGCTGTCTGAATACAGAGATTTTTTTTTATTCACACATACTCATATTTAGTTAAGATATTCTAGATTCATGAGAGTCTTTGGTAAAGTTGAATCAGTCTATATATTCTTAAATATGCACCATCATTCATACTAACAGCTTAATTTGACATATGTGCATAAATTGAAGGATGTAAAAAGTGTTATCTTTTAGTGTATGCTAAAGAAAATCTGTATCTAATTCTTTTTACAGTGCTGTAAAATATATATGAAAATCATCATTTGCCACATATATATATATATTTTTTTTTTTTTTTACTCTGTTGTGGTACCATATCTGAACTAAAAATGGTTCTTTTCTACTTTTGGCAAAATGAATGATTATGCACTGCTTAAGGAGTAGCCATGTTTGTGTATATGTTTCACACACTCTGAATTTAGCCCTTGAAAACTAAACCATTGCAAATTTTCTTCCATATTTTGTAGATAGATGCAAAAATGCCTGCCTTTTCTGACTAAGAGAAAAGGGAGTTCTTCTTATAATTAGCTCTTATAGTATCATAGTATATTATAAAACATCATTAAAATATATGGTGATACTCCTGGAACACAAACAGGTGGAACAAAGTTACTATATTGAAGTTAGTTTTGCTGCTTTTTTTCTTACTGTCTGCTTGTCTATCATAAATCAGCTATGATAAAATTGAGGAACACTGAATTTCATTACTGTAAATATACATTTTAAAATTTCATGTTAAATCATATTTTTCTTGCAATAATTTTAATTTAATTGTTAATGTTATCATAATATTACTGCTAGTAAGTATCCTACAATCTAATATTCTGAATTTAGTTCGTGGCACCACTTCATGTTATGTGAAATATACATATATGAAAACAACATGCAAAATAGATCAAATATACAGAGAAGATTTGATGGATTCCAGTGCTGCCATTCTGGGGTAATGGGATTCATCTAATACATAAATAGATATACAGTTAATTTTCTGAGTGCTTCAATCTTCATTGTAGGTAAAATTAAAAAAGAAAAAAAAAAGGGAATAATAAAAAAACCCAAAATGCTCCTGTCTCCCCTTCATATATTTCCATTTTGTGGAACATAGCAATTTCAAGGATGGCAAATTAGCTCGGCTTGACCTACGTATTACGCTGGATACCTGCACTGTCAGGTTTCCCTAACCAATGTGATGTTCCACCTCATATTGTCAGTTTCTAAAACTTTGTAAAAGCATTAAAGGATCCAGGAGCTATGGTTCACCTTCCTCCTCCTTTCTTTTCTTTGCTTCTGAGGAGGTGGTGATTGCTGCAAGTAAATGGGTAGAGATAGGGGAACCACAAACCCTCGTCTAGTCCCAGTTGGAGTTCCCAGCAGCTCTTGCCTTGCCTTTGTTGATGCTGAGGAAGAACATGGGGGCTGGGAGGCCATTATCTACCACATTTGTTCAGATCTCATTTATGTTGGTCAAAACGTACATAATACTGGAGGAAGGGAGAGGGAGGGAGGGAAAAGAGGTGTGTAATCTGACCAGTGCATGGGAATTGTAAGTTTGAATTCAAGACACTGGAGAGAATAGCAGGAGATATTTCAGATGTTTCTTTGACGTCCTTAGAAATTGAATAACTGGATGGTTAAGAAACCAATTTCCAGCTTCTTTGCTGAAAAGTAGTGCAGAAAATGGATCTGCTTTATATCAAGAAGGGTCTGAGACAAACCAGTAACTCTAAATAGAAATAAGAGAAATTAACAGGTATCCTTCATTAACACTGAAAATATTTTTAAAGACCAAGACTGGTTTGGGTTTAACAGAGTACCACTGCTTTTAAAATGGACATTTTATTAAGAAAATCAAGTTACATGTAGAAGTTTCTAGATTTTTTTAAGGAGGTAAACATTCTGATTACGTGTATGAATTTGATAGAGGGAACTCTGAAAGATGACACTTGACAAGTACCACACGGCTTCTGTGTTGAACGGTTGTCAGTTAATGGAAGTCTTTGTAAACGCTTTTCAAAAAAGCAGAAAACCGCAGGTTTTTAAAATGCCAGGTTTTAAAGTTTGTCCTGGCCTGACTTTTTCTGGTCTGGTCTCTTTCTCTATCCATAAAAGTAGTAGACAAAGCAGGAAGTACTGTCCAGTTCACTGATTTGAGCAGTTTCATAGTTGTTTGTTAACACTTTTTGTTTCTAATTCCCTCAAAATGAGTCTCAAATCAATGGAAAATAAGATAGTGTGGATTTTAATATATTATCTCTAATAAAGTTGTAGAAGATGTATAAAAAAAGATGAAATGCCAAAAAGGAAAACATATGTTAGTGATAATTGAAAAATATTTTGTTGTACTGACATACATAGCCATACCCCAGTGTTGTACTTACGCATGCATGCATGCAACCACGTATACGTGCATGCAGAAGTCCCATCTTGCCCTTACTGGCTATCATTTAGTGTTCTCCCTATATGACAATATATATATTGGTGTAGCACAGAACACCTATGTTTGACTGATGTCAGACCTACCATTTATTGCCCACCACAGTAGGTGCTGAGTCCTAGGGCCTTTTCCTAATGACTTTCTTTTCTACTGTTCTTTTGAGGACAGGTTACTAGTTGCATCATTTTTTTTCTTGTTGTGACAGCTTGCTCGTACTCATCATTTTTCTTGTATGAGGGGTCACTTCCATATGATATAGTGGAAGTGCATCTGCTGTATGATGGACAGATGCAGACTTCAGAAATGACAGCCACAAGGAAAGCACTTTTGCCATCATTGATGATTCATCAAGTTCAAAAGCCTGCTCCCATCTCAGCTCAGAGGAGGCCTGGGGGAGACGGAGCAAAGAGCAAGCTGTACGAAATGCACTGACTGTTTGCTAAGCCAGCTGCTCTTCAGATACTGGCAGGAAATTAGCAGATGTATTACATAGATTGAATATATTAGACATGCACAAAAATATATATTGAATATATATTGAATATATTAGACATGCACATCTCCCCCTATGTCTGGGGAGAAACAAAAATATTTATAGCCCTTCCCTGCTACAAATGAAGAATATTTGCATTACCTGGCCAGAGAAACTGGATGCCATAAGTATAGAAGTTTCATTGTGGAAAAACCATACTACTCCTAAATAATGAAGACAACCAAACATTAATGCCATAAACATCGTTACACTGCATCACACTGTTAATATTTTCCAGTTAGTACATATATTTTACTAAAAACAGACCTAACAATGACTCAGGCCTTTTTTGTTTTTCTTAAGCCATAACGAGCTTTCAATATTACAAATTCAAATATATGAAGGTTCAGGTGCAAAATATTAAAACTTGCTAGATAGAAAATCCTGCTTAATAGGAAGTCAGGTTTGAGACTGTGCATCAATAAACTGGGAATAAAACTCCTTGAAAGGAGTTTCAGTTAGCCAAGAAGCACCACCTAGAAATTCAGAATCAAAGGTAAACATATAAGGAACAGATGGAAGGCAAAATGTCAGATATCCTAGACAATTAAATTTGTTCTCTTGGCATTCTCAAAAGCTCCGTTCTCATTTGTTTGTTTTGTTTTAGTGACATTTTTCAGACGTGCTTTGTTGGGCCTGGATATTTGAAAGCTGAATCACTGTCAGAGCCAGTGATGATAATGTTGCTATCTCCTGCCCTCGGCAGTAATTGGTCAGAGTCACAGGAGATCAGGGAGTACTGCTACCATACATCCTTTCACAGGGCTCTCAAAGTAGGATGTTGATTTGATATGAATAATATCCGAATTCCTTGGACCATCAGTGTTTTCTAGGTTATGAAGTCATTAACTGCCAACTAAAATCTTGGGGACAAATAAAACGTTTAGCTTTGTGAAAATAGCCTCTTCACCTTCGGCTGGCATTTAGCTAAAGATGAATTTTTAGTGTTATTCAATCAGTTAAAACTAGGCTATTATACATTTGCATTACCAGTTACATAATAGTCCAAAATAGAATTAACCCCGATTGGATGAAAGCCTGTAAAGGTAACTTTTTTTCTCATACTGGTGTATTTTTTCTGAAAAATCTTTTATAGAATACAAAAAGAGTAGAAAAAGGGAAAGTTATATATTTGGAAACATTTTGAAGTTACTTTGCAGCTACCACAAGTTTTCCTCAAAAAAGTGTTGATTACAGTGTACAGATTCTAAGAGTTTCAAAACTTCACAAACCTCTTCAAATTTATCCCAGCCTACTTATATCATGAATGAACCTGAATCTAGAGTCTTACCCCTTTTAGTAAAGGAAAAAATGAACAAAACAGAGCCAAAGAGATAAACAAGAGGTGTTGCAGGACTCCTATTCCCTGCATTTCTAGACTCTTTACATATGCTTATGGAAATCCTTCTGACAGGCTTAAAAATCCTAGACACAGTTTGCGGGTTTGGCAAATAATGGCAGTGTGTACAGAGTAATGGCAGGACTATTTGATTAGTACTATGAAGTAACTAGAGTGAATTTCCTCCTTTCTCCACAGATTAGGTAATTTGACTTTGTATGAGGACCAAGAGGATGGTCTTTTCTCCTTTGGCTAGCATTGTACTTTCTGCGTGTAAGCATTTATCTTCCTGTAACCAGTGTTAGAGCTTCATTTTTATAATATATGCTAATTACACAAAAATGAATGGAGAAAAGTAATTGACAGAAAGTTTGATATGTACCAAATTTTCATGTTTATTTTTAAGGGCTTCACAGATAGTGCTTGTATTTTCTATCAGGACCTGGAAATTTTAATCTTTCAGGAGAGAGATGGACATTTATCCACATTTTCTGGACACGGTGTCATACTGGACACTGAAGGGTTCAATGTTGTATCATTTTTATATCTCAAAAAGCTAATTTTTACTATATTTTAGGGTTTTTTTATGATTCTTTTGTGATCACTCCAGTTGCACTCATGATAATTACATATCTGGCATTACAGACAGAATAAAATTATTTTCAGTAAATTTTAGTGTTTTTATGTTTCCTTTGAGTTCTCTGTAGTGACACTCATGCTAATTATACCTGGTATTATAGACACAGTAGTATTAATTAAGATTCTATGAGAAATTTTGGAATTCTGCAGAGAGTTAATAGACTTTTTTTTTTAATTTGGAAAATATTTAAATTGTGCAGTGAAATAGTAGAAGATTTTATTGACCTACAAGAACTATAAATAATTAATACAGTAATCTTTAACTCATTGGGATTAAACTTCATAAACTTTCAGTGATAAGTTAGGTATATATTAAAGATATGTTTATAAAATCCCAAATATTTCCATCCTTAATTCTTCCCTACATATCCTTTCTTTGTATATTTTATTTATGCAAAATTGTATTATTGAAAGTGTTTCATAGAAGCTTTGGCATATTGTTAGAAAGCCTGCTGTTTAATCATTTCTATATACACAAACGTATGCCAGTTATAAGTAGGCTGTGGAAATGTGTGAATTTAACTGGAAATTGCTCTTTAAATTTATGAGTGTCTCCTCACCTAGGAATGTCTTCCAAGAAGCTGCTGCTTATTAAGCTGAAGATGTTTTAAAGCATCACAGTTTAAAAGTTATTTTAAGATAGTTTATTCAAAGGTGTTTATATTACTTCCTCCTAAGCATAGCAATCTATTTGCAAAATAACATTTTCAAATGTAAGTGTATAAGATTATTCTATTAAATGCATTCTTAGACACGTAATAAACCTACTAGAGGTTTCTTTCCAGTTGAAAGGAGCCTTTTCACCTGGAGAGTCAAGTCACACAGAATACACCTTTGCTGTGGAAATAAACAAGGTGATTGGGAAACCTAGTGGGGTCAGCCAGGCTGAGAAGCCGTAGTCAAGGTTGTGTTTTATCTTTCCATACACGTCATGTAGGATTTGCAGTGGCATATCCTCTATGTGTGTGTCTGCTGCAATAAAGTGAAGGACTCTGATTTGTGGTAGACGCTGTTGGTCAGGATCTCTGGGAGGTATATAATGTGTTTTATTTTTGGTATCAAACTTGGCTGTGGCTCTATGCTTCTTCTCTGGGCTTCTGATTTAGACCTTCTAAGTTACACCTAAATTATATAACTAAATTAGTTTAAAATCAATGGAATTACTTCATGATGTTAATTATGAGACAGCATTGAGGGGCTGTCAGATCTAAAATTATTTTACTTTCCATCTGTATTGCTACCAACCCAAAATGAGATGAGAAGCTTAGATTCCTACTATATCCTGAAACTTTAGCAGCTAGCCTTTACCAGCCATTACTAGCTAGACTGAGTGCTAGCCTGAATGTGGGTGAGAAATTTTTGAATACAGGAAGTTGAATTGAGGGTATTGGATACAATACATAACTAAAAGCCTGTGTTAATTCTGCAGTTAATTCTCATTCTTACTTAGTAGCTCATATATGGATATCTGCTATATGTGTTCATATATGTTAGATATCTACTTTAATATGATTTTATAGGGTTTTTTTTTGCCATCAAGAGAGTAAAGTAAGCAATCAAATGGTATATGGGTTCAATACTGTAGTGTGTTATGAAACCCTGTGATTTCGTTAGTGTGCTCAATTCTTGCTGTTATCAATAGGATCCACATGAGAAATGAGCAAATCTATTCCTCCACAAGGAATTTCTGTTGAACATATTTTTCTATTCTGAAATATTGGGCTTTGAATAGCTCTTAATTTGTATGTCTTTTATTTCTCTCTAAAATACTGACGTGTATCATTTGTCAACTCCGTTGTGTTCTGATTCTCAGTTTATGTATTTGACTTTATGTCTGAGTCCCTTCCTGGTGATATCTGGCACTTGCTGCTTTCATTGCAAATCAGGAGGCTGGCAGGGCAATATGAGAGGCTAAATGGTCTCGAGAAATCAGAAGACATCCCTGAGATTAATTACTTTCTTCTTCAAAATCCCTCTGTTGAAATATTCACCTTTCCTGTCATGCTGCAGGCCATCCAACGAGAAAAGCCTGAGAAGTACAGAAAACTGCAAGATGCCAGCAGATCAGCTGAGGCCCTGGTGGAACAGATGGTGAATGGTAATTACATGGGAGTTGATTTAGATAATCTTCTTAGGGATTTGATAAATGCACGGGTTCATATTTATCACAAGAATTATATTTGCAAATACTGTCTAAATGGAGCAGTAAAGTAATATTACCTTATATTTCTTTTATTATTTCTGAATGTTAAATCTGTTAATTAGAAAAAAAAAAAAAAATCTTACCACTTTAGTACCATGAGAAGAAATGTGTGTAAAATGTGCTTACAGTAATGAACTGTATATTAACAATCTGTTCTGCACAGAGACTTAAGTTGTAATCTTATTTTCTGAGTATGCTAAGCTCTTGAGGTACATTAACTCATCTGAGTTAGAAAGCTCTGAACGCATTCCTCTGAACAGTTTGGAAATAGTGCTTTCTGACTTACACAATGTATGTTTTGTAATATACATATTGCTGTAATGTTCTGTATCACAGAAAATATAAGATTTTATTGGGTTTTGGAAGAGGTTTTTGGCATTTGGCTTTTCAAAGATAATAAATGTCAAAGCTTACACAACTCTTAAAAATGAAGATTAGTTGTAAGTTTTTTATTTTTATTATTGATTTTTCAAAGAAAATATTCTGTTATGTCATTCTTTTGAACTTTTAGATATTTTTAAGGGAAAAATAAAAACCAAAGAAAGGTAGGTGGAAGTAAAATTGTAAGTTATGCCGTTGTCCTTGATATTAAAGACTGTCTAACTTTACAGCAAAATATTAAACATGGGCCAACACCAGTCATACTGATGTGATTACCCGAAATACAGGTGTTGAATGCACTGAGCTTCAGAACATACATTTTATATTAAATTGTCCAAGAATTTAATTGCTAAAAATGAAATCCTTCAAGTTTGAGGTAGTGAATGGCCAAGCTAAAGAAATTTGATAGAATCCTAAGATTATCTTGCTTATGTATGAAGGTGTAATATTTTAAAAGTGACCATATTTAATGTGTAAGACATATTTAATTATCATTACTGTAACAACTGTTGCAAGAATTCCCTTCCTAGGCTCAGTGAATAGACTGAAGGGAGTCTGGTAACATTGGTACCCTCTGAAATAATTTTGGCAGTTTTCCATGGCTGATCATATAAAAAATTTTGTCAATTTTTTTGGACATGTTTTCTGCCTGGGAGAACTGGTTGTACAGGACTTTTAAGGCAGTATTTGAAATTTGTCTGCTGCCACATCAAGGTTGTTATTTTGGGTGGAATCTGTCTAGGACACATTTAGCAGTGCCCCCATTCTTCCTTTGGCCAAATGCAGAGTTGCACCTCAAGAATTCCAGATTCAGTTTCTTTAGATTATATAGTACTTTCTGGTGACTAATTTTGGTTTTAGTTGCAGAACTCACTAGCACATTATATATCACTTTTCCAGTACTGTACTACCTACCATGTCTAGTATCAAGTAGATTAACATTCTATCTTAAATATTCTCATGTGGTTTTAACTCAAGGTTCTCTTTTTTCTGTTTCAGTCCATGGGTTCATGCTTATTCATGGTTTAGAGATGTTGTGGTCTTGACTGTAGCTAGATGTGCATATAAATATTTCCAGTATCTCCCAAATCACACCTTTTTTTAGGAAGCACGTCTTCCTGTTGGGGTGCAAGCACAGGGTAGACTAGCTAAGCCAGCATGATTTTATCTGTTTCCTATCAACTGCTCTGAGCTCTGTATGATGCCATGTATTGTGGTAGCCTTGGTAGCAATAATATTCTAGCAAGGATGACAGGTTAGTTGCCTGTGAGAATTAAGATCCTTTTTTACCATGGTTTTAGGGAAGAAACAATTCCTTTGAAAAGAGAAACTGTTCCTCTGGACTTGAAGCCTAAAATGTTTATGGGACTTTCAGTTACTCCACTGCTGCAAATGCAGTTTAAAGAATAGTGTATGAAATGGTTAAATAATTTGGAAATCACCACCATGTGAGAGTGGTAGAGAGCAGAATTAAACAATTAACACTAGCTGAGGAGAACTGTAAAATGATTTTAACAAAGAATTTGCAAATGGAATATCTTGCTAGGTGTTCAAAATTAAGCTTTGAGTGTAGAGGAAGTTAATGGCCATGTTCAGACTTTGTACTTTTAAATACAGCATATTTTCTATTTGTTTTTTCTTCCAAATCATTATGATCTAATGCAATTGCAATGAATGGGATTATCTCTAAGTTGATATTGAACTAAAAGTTATGTAAACAAAGTAACTCAACTTTAAACCTGCATCTCAAACTGTAGTAAACTTATGCAGCCTTATATTTTCCACAGTAATTCAACTAAGTTTCTTTAGTCTTTGTGTGGCTTGCAGAAATTAATTTGGAACATGCAATCTTCATCTGTTATTTTTTTTAATTGATATCTGTATTCACTAAGAACAAGAGGAAAGGATATAGCATAGGAAAGTTTTACTGGATCTCCCAAACAGGATTCAACAGAGCAGACTGACTATGTCTACATACCTTCCTCTTCTAATGCTGGAACTCTTTTCCATAACTTGGGAAGGAACTGAAATTAATGTACCTTTATGGATTTATGGGAGACACGCAGTTTTACATTTAGTGGAGGGGAGATGTACTGTGTTATCTTGAATGAAAAGCCTTTATAACTATGACAATTTACAAATCACAAATGATGATGCTCCCATCGTTATTCTGTATGGTACTTTCTTTAAGGAAACCAGTCAGTGATACAATTGATGATTGTCATGCATTTGCAGTGTAATTAAAAGACTACACAAGGCAAACAGATTTAAGGCATAGATCAGTTGTGAAGTCAAGTAATGACAATTTTAACTGCATTGGTTTTTACTTCTTGTGTATCAATTAGATCTGGACTAATAATGATTAGACTCTTAAGATTCCAATTATGCTATCACTAAATTCTTGGCTTTACTTATATATCAGATGTGCTTCCTCTTTGCTCGTAAACAAGATTCTGACCATAACAGATGAAAAGCATAAAAGCATAAAGACCTGTGGTGGATTATAAGAGAGAGTTCAGAACGGTGGTGAATTTCATTGTTGTATCATTTATATTTATTTTCTTGCTTTTATTTTTACTGTAATAGGAGGAGGAAATAAGTACGAAACAGGATTCAAATTCTGGAGAGAATTGGATTGGTTTATTTAGGGTTTCATTTATTTGTTCCTTAGCATAGAGGAAAATATTCTGAGGAAGTGTATTTACACAGAGCACTCTTCTTGCCTTATGTAAATCCTTTCAGCCGTTGTCAGCAAAAGTATTTTGCAGTAGAGAGAACTGCCATCTCACACAGAGCAGCTATTCTTGTGTTTGTAAGCACTGTGTCTGGATATTGCCATTTGAAGGACTTTTCCCATCACAGGGGAAATCATAGATGCTTTTGGTGGATGATTCTTCACCGAACCACTAATCTTCTACGTGGGCCATAGTCTGCCTCTCCTTGCCCATGCTTTTAAAGAAGTCTGATGATTACAATCAATGAAACTTTACATCTTCTCTTTACCAGTGTTTCTAGGAAAAAAATCTATTCTCTTTTTCTTTTCTAAATTCTATTCTAAAATAGACTAAAATCTGTTTATGCATGAATGAAGCAGTTTAGCAGTTTGAGTGGACACTTGTCTATTATGGTAGTTCAGAATAAAATAAATAGGGCATCAGAATGAATACTCATAGAATTTTGATAGGCAGCATTAAAGTTAATACAAATGAATTTGTTATGATAAAACACGTAATTGTTAAGTGCCACTATTCTGTGGAAAAAATACATTATCTTGTGAATTACCATTTCACATATGCTTATGTCGGGTTCCGGATTTAAGGTCCGCCTCCAAAGCAAATTTAGAAATAAAATGCAGACAGCCCCCCCCCCCACCCTGTCCGCCCCCCCCCCCCCCCCCCCCCCCGAGAGAGAGAGAGGGGGGGAGAGAGAGAGAGAGACCCGCCTAATTAGTAATTCCAGTGCAGCCCACGTGCGGCGTGCCTGGTTCAATGCAGACAGCCCGCGCGCAGGGCCCGCGAAAAATATAAATAATTCCAGTGCAGCCCACGTGTGGCGTGCCTGGTTCAATGCGAACACCCGGTATGCTTAACCTGCCTGTAGGTAAAGCACCCCCAAAAAATCCTGACCCGAAATATTAAAGATTCGTGATCCTTGAGTTCGGACAAAGCACAACCGAGGCACGGTATCAACAAACTTGGCTCTGACTTTATTAGGTCCAACACTGAGGCAACTCAATATTCAAGGAAAAGAGAGAGAGAGAGAGGTAAAAGAAAGAAAAAAAAACAGAGAAAACAGTTGAAAGAGAAAGAAAAAGAAAATATTCACCACCCTGAGATCCAGCGGCGTCCCGCAGGAAATACTTCCTTCCTACTTGGAAGATGGCGGTGAGGGTCCCGCGTGTTCGAGCGATCCAGCCTCTTTTATAGAGTTTTTCGGCAGAGTCATGTGACTGGGAGCCGTCAGTCAACAGTTCGCACCAATCACAGGTCCGAAGGCGGGACATGTCCGGTTCCTGCGCCGTAGGATTGGCCCCTTGCCAGGCTGTCACCGGAGACACGCATCCGGAGGCGGGTGGAGGGCGGGCGCCTAGCTTATTGCGCCATCTTACGTTGCCAGGCTCGGGCATTCCAGGCAGCCGCCATAAGATGTCGCCCGAGCACGTGGTTTACGATTTCTGAGACAATGCTCAAAAGGAAGGGGACAGATTCCCACAGCTTATGAGTCAAAAGCTATAAAAACACAGATAATATATTATTCTATCATAGAACCATAGCAAATGATAAATGCACTTAATAAGATATACTTCATACTTAGTGGCAATTCCAAAGTACTTCTATGTAAGGTGCTGCACAATTAAAGATATTCGACACAGTTTGTTATGTGCAGTACACAAGGTAATAAAATTAATAGATACACTTCAGATAATGATGTGTTTCCACTGGCTACAGTATATTTATTCACTGATTATATCAGAAGCTTTTAGAATATGAAAGATGAGAAGATTATGAACCATTATTCCTAAAATAATATTGTTTTACTGGAGAATGGGGTTTATATTGTTTCTTCGCCTGCTTGTCAACTTTTAGTATGTCTTGCTGCCATGAGTGAAGCAGAGTAAGAGGACGGATGTTAACATCATGAATGAAAGCTGGTGTTGCTAAAGTTGCTAAAAATAATGAAGAAATCAGTACTTATCATGGAAGTAAGTTTCAAATTCTTGTTTTTCACCAATTTAATGAGCAAATAAAAACATTAAAATTATGTCCTCATTGCATCAACTACTCAAATAGTTATTAATTTTTCACTCTCAATGCTGGAGGACTAGCTTTCTTCAAAATAAGGCAAAATTTTGACAAATTTGCCCATATGACTTCAGGTGCAAGTAATGGCTATTTTCTTGCATCCTTCTGGAAATGACATATTGACATCTGATAGACAAGTTTGAGTTACCTGAATGGACTGTGAATTAAGAGAGTTTTAAAAATACATCCTATGGAGATTTTAGATGGCTCTCCTTTCAGTAGGATATTGTTACCTATTGGAGGTGCACCTCTGCAATCTTTTACCAAACATGGCTCTGCATACACGAATCTTGTGCTGTCCACTTCAGTGACATGAAGAGCAAAAGTATTTCTTTGTTCATCTGTGCACTTGTGGAATCACATTTAGACTCAAAGTTTAGATATTAAAAAAAAGAATTAAAAATAATTGAATAATATTGTGTATTTTCACATATTTAAGTGTTATGTTAAGAGGTACATATGACCGAAAAGAAGAAAAGAGGATCTGATGATTCTAGATTTTCACTTGAAATACAGTCCTCTCTGAATCCTTGAAGAAAATATTACAGTGAAAAGTATTATTATGCAAGGAGAATCCATGACTGCACTTCCCGTGGTAATCATAATCTTGCCTAAGGGTACTTTGGAGACTGTGGCAGCTGAAAAGAGAGGAAAGGAGGGATAAATAGAAGTGATCTTTTTATATCTGCTCTGCCAAACTCATAGGCAGTGTCTTCCAGATTCAGAGGTTCAGAGAACACAGTGACAAAGATATCTGCTGTCTGTTATGAGTATACAGCATTTTTATAACCAAAGTCACAACAGGACAGAAGCAATTCTTGAAATATAGCATAGTTAAAGGCTTGTCTTCTATGTATGTGTTTGTTCTTGCTGTTAGTAAGATTCAGTATCTATGTGCCTGGTCATCTTTGATTGTTGTTATTCAGACATGCTGTGCCATTCAGATTTGTGCTGCCTGTTCACGTATTACTATATGTTCATTAGACATTACGCTTTAAGAAAATGTAGTTATGCATAACACATCTCCAGATGCAAACACGTACACACAAAAGGCCAGATCACTGTTGGATTTTATTAAGATGTGTCAAAATACTATTTACCTCTTTATGCTTTAAAGTTCATTTTATATCTTTGTTCAGCCTTTAAACTGTGCCATCCAGTTCCCGGAGTATAATGTGTATGTATAGCCGCTCCAAGCACCACAGTTGCCATTATCTCCCAGCAGCACTGGGCTTCCTATCTTTCTACATTTTTGCCTGTAGTTTTGGATATCATGTACAATTTGCTTGGCTAGGGCAACATCCTAGAAACAGAGCATGTTCAGGGAACCGTTATCAGGTACTGCACAGTCTGTTTCCCAAGTGGGCTGTTTCCAAGCAACTCTGGATGGAATAGCGCTGAGCTGAATCCAGAATAGGATTTGCCAGAGAACTACGGTGCTCCACAACAGACGTGATCCCAGATTATCATTTAGTGTGGTTTACCATATAGCATGCATTATAGTAATTCCTTAAAAAATTTTATTATAATAAGTTTCCAGTACTTTTTTTTATTTAAGGCATTCAGGTTTATTTATAAGTCTGTTTCCTATGTCCTACCTTCAGATATTGCACATGAACTTTACTATTTTATATCCCCACTAAAGAAATTTTACTGCAGGTTGGGAGTACAGGTTGCAAACAAGACAAACCATATCAACAGCGTATCAAAAATCATGGAAGTATAGCACTGAAGGCTTTTGTCTCATTTGCTTCTAAACTTGTTTTTAAGAAATAGAAAAACATCCTAAATTTGATTATTTTGATAAAAACATAGCTTCTGTTTTACCGTTTAACTAGTGTGTGACTAAGTGATGATGTTATTAAAAATGTTCTTAAGCATATAGCATTACTCAGTGGATTGAGAAGTTTATTAATTTTGAAATCAGTATCAGTCCTATTGGTATGTATATCATTACATATGCTAGTAAAAAAGGTTAGGGATTACATTTAGACTTCCTCTGAAAAATAAGTGAGATGCTTATGTTAATATTATTTTGAACTCAGCCTGAGTTCAAGTTTCGGAATAATTATAAATGATGTTATTGTAAGACCCCTTTGCTTATCTTTGATATGTATTCCCTTACTTTCTTCACAGAGTATATAGAGCTCCTTTACCTTTAAATAGTTCTAAATAATTGCCTTGTCTCTAATAACTAAAATAAGTTTTCTTTTATGAACTTTAATTTGTGCGTGATTATTGAACAATAGACAGAAACAGGCAAACTATATCAGAGAAAGCAAACCTCATCTGAAAATAGTCATAGAGAAGTGTCACCTATGGTTTCTCAGCTCTCAGTCTTTGCTTAATGTCTACTGATGGTCACTGTTGGACACATGGGTCTAGTCTAGATGGAGGCTTGATCTGATCATATGTTTCTACTTCGGTGCTTATGATATTGCTAAAATAACATGTAATCCAAAACTTAAGGATTGTTGGATTATCAGAAACATCAAAATAGCTGCAGAATATAGTTCCCATTCGTTTAAGTCGGTCTTTTTATAAAAACCCAAACAGTCTTGTACATTAAAATCTAATTACAGTCCAGACATAGTTTTCAAAATCCAGCTGTCAGGCATTTTCTTATTTCTTACAGCAGTTTTAATTAGCTTTATGTATTGTATCTCTACTTTCTGCTTTATTCCCATTCTTGTACTTTAATGCACTTTATAATTCATTCCCATAGCAACAAAAGTACCCTGGCAGCAACTTAAAATATTTTTTAAATGCTTTCTTCATTAATGTGTAACATCTATATGTTCAGGACTTATTTGATGATAAATCTTTTACTGGAATTATGAGCTCTCAAATACAGAAATTGAATTGTTAAACTATTTTACTTTTTTTTTTCTTTTCTATGTGACTTATTTATCTTTAAGTGTTGAACTTATTCTCTTGTTTTGTTTCTAGAGGGTCTGAATGCTGACAACATTAGACAAGCCTCAGAGCAGCTGAAGAGCCGCTGGATTGAGTTCTGTCAGTTGCTGAGTGAAAGACTGACATGGCTGGAGTACCAAAATAACATCATTGACTTCTACTCCCAGCTGCAGCAACTGGAGCAGACAGCAATTACTGCAGAAAACTGGCTCAAAGCACAACCCACACCAGCAACAGATCCTGCTACAGTAAAAACTCAGTTGGAAAAATGCAAGGTTAGAGATTCTTCTCCAAATTTTTTATGATATTGTACTTCATAGGTGTTCCAACAGTAGGACAGATTATGACCTACACTATTTCCATATAAAAGTGGAAAATGGACTCCTTATCTTTCCAAGGTAATTACTGAAAATATTTTTTCAAGGAAAGGAAAGACTGGTAAAGAAATAAAGAGGCAATAGAACCTAGCATATGTGCATTTAAAACACTGCCCCAAATATTTAGTTATTAAGATACTTATGTTTCTAAAGCTAGGGAACTATGCTCCTAAACTCTTTTTCCTTTTTTTCCCCTGTAAGAATCTGTGTCTTTGATTCATCATTAAGAAACTGTTGCTCATCACCTCTGTCACAAGGATCTGAGCCAGAAAATTTTCTTCATGGTCAAGTTCAAAATTCTGCCATTGCAGACCACTTTACTTGTTACATACCCTGCATTTTGATGCAGGGTGGATTGTGTAGTCGAATTGAGGAATATTCTTCAGTCATCATAAGATAGAACTACAATAGCTGTACAAAAACGGTCACACCAATTCACTCATTAATGTCCCTAAATGTTTTCATTTGTGTACTGCATCATCATAGAAATTTGCTTATCTCTCTTACTGTAGACAACTCTGTGGGTGGAGATTACTTACAAGATAATATTGTTTTACAGGAATCTATTGAGATGTAGTAATGAATTATAAATTCCACACCATACTTGTAGAACTTTGACTTTATGAAATCTCTGGCTCCAGAAGCTCTCAAACTGAAAACAATGTTTGAAACTCAAATATAAATCTATGCTATCACTTCTATTTTCAGGCATTTCCAAGCTGGCATTGTGCTTACAGGGGCGCTGTGTTTTCTTGCAGAAAGTTTCTCTCACAGTAGCTCTACTATGAACTGTACATTTGGCTTACTTTCCTCATTTCTTTTTACTTAGTAGTTGCAAGTGTCACAATGTGTACAAGGTCTCCTGAAGGTATAACAGTACAACATCAACCTGTAATGTGTTACTGTGGGGCTGCTAGCAATCACTGTGCATCTTCATCTCTCCTTTTCTACTTCATGTTATTTAGCCTGTATATAATCTAACAGAGATGAGTCCAGGATTATGAGACGTGGAGTTTTTATCTTCCCAACTCCACATGAAAAAGATCCTCCTTGGGCATGGAATTTTAATGTACAATCTATCTCGTTTTCTTTAGCATTACACTACTAACATGATAATGTCATGTGAAAGTGACTTTAAACAACGGTAAGAGCATCATATTGGGAGCAGAGGTATTGATTCGTGAGAACTGATCAAAAATGTTGAATTTGTTCTCATTGTAACTGATGTAGTTCGAAGCAAAACAGTTGTGTAATGTGCATTGAAACAGTGGTACTTTCATGGCACTAGTGATTTCATTTGTTGGACAGCTTTATCTTGATGTTTTTTGTTCAAAAATGCAGGACGAAATCATCCGAATGTCAACCCTTCAGCCTCAAATTGAACAGCTAAAGGCTCAAAGTCAAGCGCTCAAAGAGAAAGGACAAAGGCCAATGTTTCTGGATGCTGACCTTGCTGCTTTTACCAGCCATTTCAAACAAATACTTGCCGACATTCAGGCCAGAGAAAAGCAGCTACAGACCGGTAAGTGTTCATGACAAGAAGTCAATATGCCTGACTAGCATGCAAAGGATAGGTGTATGTATTTTGCTTTCCTACTTTTGTATTTGCTTTTGTCACGCTAAACCAGTAGTACAATTTAGGTGGTCTTTTTTGCAATTGAATTAGTCTTTCAGAAATTATTAGTGCATTATATATTCCATATTAATAGGAAAAGAAGGGAAGGTACACGATTCAGAAGCAAAGGTTATACTCAATGTAGTTCCATCAGATCTCCTCTTGTTAGCATGTTTATGGGCAGATTCAGTGATATTTTTAGGCAATATAAAAATGTCTTTGTTTAGTTGGGTTATGAGACAGGGCTGTCCGCCTCTGTCAGTAGAGAGGAGAGAGAGTTTAATTGCAGGAGTGAATCTGCTCTAGATTTTCATAGAATAGAAATTTAACTCCATAAAGCTCATCAGAGAGTAGCTACTTTAGGGTATCTAGTTTTTCATCATCTGGTGAACTATTCCTTTCTTGCAACACAGAATGTATGACTGCTAGTTATAACATTATTTACAATCTTTGTAATAAAATGCATTTTTCAAAAGGGGGGAAATGGTATACCAAAAGAGAAAGCTGACTTTATTCCTTATTAAAGACACATAACATGTCAGTGACTACCGTACACTTTCTGTATTTCATTATGAAATTAAAAATAAACTATAGGATAAAAATAGAAATTTAATTTTTTGAACAGCAAAGAGATTATTTTCCCCTTAAACCAATGATATCTGTAAATGACCGTACTGTTTTGAAATTGGACATTATGCTAGCTCCTTCTAGTGGATCGTTGTAGTATTCCTCCTAAATTCGTTCTTGGCATGATTCCATTTTTAAAGATGGATTTTTTTTCAACAACACTGCGTTATTGTGCTGCTGTGGTTATTTCACACATGCACACACAGGCAAACTGAAGAGGTCACGGTGAATAGGAGAACCAGTTCATATGCTGAAATCAGCTACCATTCTGCCAACAGGAAAATATGGTAAATGCTAGCTTCTTCATGATTTCTTCTGTATCCAATTTTGTGTAATTTCTGGTTTTGCCTCACCTAATTTTGCTATAACAAGACCTTGCGAACTAACCAGTTGATTAGTTCTGTAAGATGAGTAGTGTTCATTGCCTGAACTGTAATTCTACCAAGCAGGGGCTTTGGTAAAGTTCTTCCTTGCTTTAGCTGTTTATTCCACTCCTGTGCTGCAGTATGCTCCTCCAGTGTCCTGGCCAGCCGCAGAAGCAGCTGTCCTGAGGTGGCAGCGTTGAACAGGCTGGGGAGACTCCTAAAGTGCTAGAGAACAGAACTCCCTGATTCAATATTTTATGGAGCCCTGGTCTGTTGTTATTACGTTATGTGGCTTCTCTGCATCACAGGCGCTTCATCTCAAACAGTTCAGCTGTCGAGACTGTTTTATCCCATACAGTACATACCTGTAGTGATATTTTAGATGAGATTATTATGTCAATCATATTTTATCTTCAGAAATGTTATACACAGTTTTATCCAAAGTGCTAACTTCCTTTCATAACTCTGCTGTAGATATGAATGATCATGCTTGCGATACTGCATTAGGTCTGTTCCTGTTTCAGAGAAGTCTTATGGATCAAAAAATGTGAAAAAACCCTGAAGCTGAAGCACAGAAAATTTGGCTCTTTAAGTCTGAGTTTCTTCTGCTTTCTTCAGTGACTGTTTTTCTTCTGTTGAACAGATGGAAAAAAGGCCATATCCCATGTCTTTATTTTAGCCTTAGTTTAATAGAAAATGTTGAAATTTTGCTTGAGCATTTTAGATATTTCCGTCTTTTATTTGCATAAATTATTTGCAAGTAATTATTTTCCGTAGATAGAAGAATTTCTGAAAGACTGAATTATGTTTTGCAGATCACTGATAGTATATGCTCCTTTTTTCTTCCCTGTACATATAACCTACATATTCTCAAAATATTTTTTTGATTCATCATTAGGGTTTTTTTTATGTTAAAATGATTTTTGATTCATCATTACGGGTTTGGGGTTTTTGTGGTGTTTTATTTTTCATGTTTCATTATTCCATTATGTTTTCTGATGCATAAGGGTATTTAGCTATTCTGTTCTCTTTAGCAAGTGAATTTTTTTTCAAAAAAAAAAACCATTTTCTCTAGTTCTAGGAGGTTGTCTCCCTCAAATATTTTTTGTTTCATTGGTTTTGCTGTTTTTTTTTCAGGGTGGTGGTTTTGTTTTGGGATTTTCTTAGATTCAAGAGTGCTTAGTAGTTTCTCTATGCTGCACAGCAGATTTCTTAATAAAATATTATTAAAGATTAACTAATATTTTCTCAAATGTTTTTCTCCATGATTTGGTTAACATTTCTAGTTATAAAACCTAATTTAAAGCCAATTAAAACCAACCTATTTGGTTGGTTTTTTCACTATTTTGCAATGTTGTTTGTGAAAGAAATACAACCCCATAAAACATGAGGAAATATGACCTCATTTTCTTACTCTATAGAATGTCTGTATATCCATAGGTAATGGATCCTTTTGAAGATGGTGTATCCATCATTTCAACTCTCCCTTCTCCCCAAACACATTTAGAGTCATTTCTAGAATACTGGTATATAGAAAAAAATAGAGGTCAGACAGTGCTTCAAACTATTCAGTAATGTACACAGGGAGTGAAATGGACAATCATGCCAATAATTTGAATATGAATAATGTGATCTGCCAAGGAAATTCTTAGTTTTATAATTGTCCTGGTGAAGAACAAGATAGTCAAGTGACACACAACTGATAAAATGACAGACGTATCGTAAATATTAGAGTGAGTGTATTCATTCTTCAAAAGTTTTCTGCTTCCATAATTCTGGAAAAATCTGATACTGACATACTGGGCCTGTTACGATCTGTTGCAAAATAGCCATTGACTTCAATAAGGCTCAGTATTTTATCAAACATCTTCTGTCAACAAACCAAATAATGAAGCACAAAATTATTTTATTTCTTTCGTTTTTCTTCCCCACCGAATGTAGTTTTTGACAGTTTACCTCCTGCACACTACAAAGAGACAATGAGCACTATACTTGTGTGGATCCAGCAGTCAGAAACTAAACTCTCCATGCCTCAGGTTGCAGTTGCTGAATATGAAATCATGGAACAGAGACTCAGGGAGCTCAAGGTGAGTGGCCAGGCTGTGGGAATGAACATCTCAAATGAAAAGTTTAGAGGAACAGAACCCTTAGTTGTCCTGAACCTGCTGAAGCCTGTGGATCTTGAGTGAATTATACCCAGGTTTTAGCCAAGGGCTTCAGGATACGGTAGATACTTACTTATATAGATTCCTTATCTATATAAGATAAAGAATTGAAAGCGTTCTTCACTACTGAAACCAATTTTATAAGATATTGAACATGCTAAAGAAAAGCCTTTGTTTGTCCCCATGATATATAAAATATTCCTTTGACGATAGATCTGGTAGTTAAGTAGAGATTTAGCTCATTTCATTTGCCAGTGCTGACATGGAAATGATTGTGATTTGCAAAATGCAGCATGGGCTTTGTCAGATTTCCTGCTGGATTTACAAGCAGACATAAATGTGGAACAAGTTTTGCCAGTGGGTACAAACCTTCCGTGCATTTCAATATTTGATATTGTTCTACTATTGGATGGCTAATGAGCAAGTTGTTTAATGCAACTAATAATGCACATTCAGAAATAAAAAGTAGAATATAGGAAAAAAAGTTAGATGCAGCAAATTTGGGCTAATTGCAAAAGTTTTGAGAGGTTATCAAAAATTTAAATTATAGAAGCAGTTCTAAGTTTATTCTTTTTCTCCATGTATAGTCTGATACTTTTGAAAGTGTAATCATTAGGGCCATAGTAAATTCCTATCTCAAATTAATGAATTGTATGTGGATCACCTCTATTAACAAGTATTAACACCTCTGGTTATATTTTCAGTTCAACTAAAAAATCTGCTTTCTAGTTTGTGTGAAAAAAAGCAATTCCAAATTGCTTAGTAGAATATGTCATTGGATGTTTTAGCTAAGGTGACCTACGTTTTTAGTTTTCAGTCCTTTCTTCAGCTGTCTCACCTATGTTTGTGAAACAAAGAGAATTACCTGACACATGAATCAGGATACTATTTGCTCCTTACTCATAGGCTCTACAAAGTTCTCTGCAAGAGCAGCAAAAAGGCCTGAACTATCTTAGCACAACTGTGGAAGACATGTCCAGGAAAGCCCCTCCAGAAGTCAGCCAAAGGTATCGATCAGAGATTGAGGTGATCCTTGGACGCTGGAAGAAATTATCAGCACAACTGGTGGAACATTGCCAGAAACTTGAGGAGCTTATGACCAAACTCCAGCGATTCCAGGTTAACCAAACTTTTTCAGCCTCAACTACTATGTGGTGGCTTGTGGCTGTGGGACTAGCACAGAACACATTTATATACCTCAAGAAAATAACACCAAAGTGAAATATCAAAACAGTACATAAAATGTACTAAAATGTTTGCTTGATTTTGGTGGGTCCAAGATTTTACTTTGAATTATGATTTTGTGGCTGTTTCTGCCTATGTTCTTTCAATAGCAAAACTTAACATTGATTTCAGTGAAATTGCTACTAATATTCCTCTACTTACCTTTTCAATGTCGCTGAAGTACTTTTTCATGTAGCTGAAGTAGCTGTAACCATATTGACTTTAATGGATTCACTTACATAATTAAAGTCATTTGTAATATGGTAGTATCTTGGCAGGGGGTGCCAGAAAGCAGTAGTGTATATGACTTACACGATTGTGTGAATTTCAAGTATTTAGAATGACAGAGTTGGAATCTTACACTGTTTCTTTCGTTGTCAGGATCTCCTATTTATACTTATTTATAAATCACACGTATCAGCATTACAGGGGATATCTATGACTTAGATGTTATAAGATTTAAAATAA
This sequence comes from Nyctibius grandis, assembly GCF_013368605.1. NCBI lineage: Eukaryota > Metazoa > Chordata > Aves > Nyctibiiformes > Nyctibiidae > Nyctibius > Nyctibius grandis. Next base: position 30,751,025 of record NC_090659.1, read on the forward strand.
GTCCATTTTTAACATATTCCAGTTCTATTTCTATATAATTTCAAGGGACAGGTTTCAGAGGAATTCAGATCAACCAATCACAAAAATGGAGAAAGTATTTTTATTTTTTTTTATGTTTTTCTCTCCTTGCTCCCATGCAAATGAACACTTGCATACTTGTGGGGGATATCACAAAGAAAATTCTGAAGGTTGAGGTCCTGCAGCCATACTCAAAGCTGTGTTCTCATAGTGGGTTTCTTCTCAGTGTTGTCTCTCTGTATTTCTTCTGTTTACAAGATCAAATATTTGTCCTTAGCTTTGGTTTGCTGGTAGTAGAAGATGATACATGATGATTAGCTCCATGTTGTGAATTATGATACAATAGCATGTGAACTGTAATTGTTATTTTCAGCTTAATTCAATAGAGTTGTCTGGTCAGGAATAAATTTTCTGTCAGAGTATTCTTACACTTCTGCTTTTTGTAGAGGAAAAAAAAAACCTTTTAGAGAAGAAAAAAGTACTCATTATTTTGTTACTCTTCATTAGTTTTTAGATAAGCAAAATGGACCAAAAAAGGAGGAAACATTTTATCAGTACCATTTATAGCAGTATATATAATTTTGGCTCCATAGCTACATCTCTGATGTTTGAAGCTGGCCATGAAATGAAGTTTAATGGTATGGTGGGATAACGTTAGCCAGCAGCCAGATGCCCCAGCTGCTCTCTCACTCCCTGTCCTCAGCAGGACAAGGTGAGAAAATAGGACGGAAAAAGCTCTTGGATTGAGATAAAGACAGGGAGGTCGCTTACCAGTTACCATCATGGGCAAAACAGACACAACTTGGGGAAAATTAAAATAGATTTGGGTAGTGAGAAACGAAGACAAATATTAAAACAACACATCTTCCCCTCCCTCTTTTTCCTAGTCTGCACTCTGTTGCTTTACTATTGTTCCTCTTTCGCCAAGGAATGCAGAAGGATGGGGAATGGGAGCTGTGGTCAGTTCATAACAGCTCCTCTCTGCTGCTCCTTCCTCCTCACTCTTTTTCCCTGCTCCAGCATGGATCCTTGCATGGGCTGCAGACCTTCAGGAAAGATCTGCTTCTGTGTGGGACTCTGCATGGGCTGCAGCTTCCTTTAGGGCACATCCAACCTGTTCCAGTGTGGGGTCCTCCACAGGCTGCAGGGTGGATATCTGCTCCACCATGGACCTCCATGGACTGCAGGGAGACAACCTGCATCACCATGGTCTTCAGCACAGTCTGCAGGGGTATCTCTGCTCCAGCAGCACCTCTTCTCCCTCCTTCACTCCCCTTGGTGTCTGCGGGGCTGTTTCTCACTTTTTTTCTCTCCTCCTCTGCCTGTCTGGCATTTTTGCCCTTTCTTAACTATAGTATCACAGAGGCGTCACTAGCTGATCATGGGGTCACCTGTGTCCTGTGGTGGGTCCATTGGAGGCAGTTAGAACTGGCTGTGCCCAGCACAGGGCAGCACTTAGCCTCTCCTCACAGAGGCCATCCCTGCTACCAAAACTTTGCCACATAAACCCAATGTAAATAAGAAAACTGGAAAGTGGTTTTATCAATAGTATAATGAAATATTTGCAATTGCACAAAACAGAGCAATACACTTTGCTTCAGAAATTCAAACTTTTGTCTTTTTTTTTTTCCCTGAATTTTCTGGATAGAGGTTGAAAGGTTCCCCCCACTGCTCTTAAAAGGAGAAAGTCCTGAACATCATGACCATGCTCTGTAGAGCATGTATTTTTAAAGCTATGTGAGCTATTGTTGTGTACAAATCTTAACCTTTATATTTATTGCTGAAGTCACTGTAGTACACAATTAATATAAAAGTCATAGTCTTTTCAACTCCTTGAATTACTTCCAGATTATTGATTTAGCTGTTGCAATTTATGGAATGCATCAGCATGGGATACAGTTAAATCAGTGTTGATAAATAAAATGCATTTACAGTCTAATTCAAAATGCAAGTCATACATTCGATCTTCATTGGTAATACGAGACGGATCTCTTTTGAAATAAATCCCTTCAGATCTATATTTTGCAGTATTAATGAACTATACTTAAAGTATCTTGTAAAGGTATTAAAGTTCCATCATGAAATATGATTCTGAACTATTTTTACTGACTGATAATGGAATGCACAGTAGACATTTCAACAGTGTTTTGATAATTGCCATCCTGAAGTATATTGATAATTTCTGTATGATTATTTTTATTAATTCAGTTCATTTTCCATGGTAGCCTGTTATTAAATATATCAAGCATATTAGGAAAATGTTCCCTTTGGTTATCTCTCTTGTAATAGTTGCTAAGGCATTTTTGTACACATTTTAGGGCACAGTATATATTCTAACGAAATGTCCTTTTTTGTGCTTTAATGCAACTTTGCATTCAGCATATAATATCAATATGTACTTCATTGTTGATGAAAACAGTTTGATGAACAAATGCTTTATTATTTGCGTTTCAGATTTTTGCCCGTTATAATTTTTATTTTAACATGTGCATCTAATTGTTTACCTTAGGTGGCATTTCAAAGTAATTTTAAGTGACATTTTTAAAATCTCATCCTACCTTTCAAAGTATTCGATTATCTATGTAAAGTTAACTGGGGCTGGTAGTTTCCCTCTTTTCAAGCATTTGATATTCAGCTTTTTTTATTAATTGCAACGGTTAATTAAAGAGTATGGAAAGCAAATTACTGATTACAAATATTCTAGTGCTAGAAACAGTAACTGAGAGTCAGTCTCTGAAATGACTCATTGAGTCATCATGTTATTTTAGTTTCTGAAGTGAATCTGTTTCAATTACTATTTCAGTTACAATTTTTTTTTTTCATTCTGAGTAGTAAGGGAGTTTTTCTGTATTGTGACTGAGAAATAGGCAACAGAGCATGCAACTTCCAAAAGGAGCCTGAAATTTAAATTGGAGCATAGGAGGATTTGATAGGTGAGCCTGAATCAATTGCCAAGTATGAGTAGTCTGAAGTCATACAAGGAACCAATGAACATGCATGCAGCATCTAAACACAAATGATATCTGGAAGGCAAAAACTTGAGAGCCAGAAAGTTGCCTGCTCATTGACACATTAAACTTGGGCAGAAATGGTCAGAGTGCAGCTTAAAGAGTTGATGACAGTCCCAGATGAAATTGGTTTTGTTTGTTTACTGTGTTTGTATTTTTCAGACAGTTCAATAATCTTGAAATTACATTGCGCTGAGTTTTAGTCATAGTGCCAGGATGAATTACACTATTGCTAGTCAGGGTCTGTGCGATGCAATAAAGTGTCTTTTTAATGAACAGAATGACACTAAAACACTGAAGAAGTGGATGGCTGAAGTGGATGTTTTTCTGAAGGAAGAGTGGCCTGCTCTCGGTGATTCAGAAGCACTGGAAAAGCAACTTGAGCAATGTACAGTGAGTATTACCTGCCTACTTGGCAATTATTCGATTTTTCTCTATGAGCCTAGCTTATACAGAAGTTACACAAATTATTACTGTTCCTAAAATTAAATTTTTGTTGTAAGGGGGTTGTCTTCTGCAATATATTTGAACCTCCTGCATTTCCTGGGTTTGAAGGAAAATTCTGTTAAAAAATTGGAAACTTCAACGCAGAGAGGAGGCATACAGTGATTGTATCATTATGTATTTATAGCAGGAGCTATAAATACATAAAGTACCATCAAAGAGGGTACTTGCAGCAAATAATAAGTTAGTAGCCTCTTAAGATATCTTTATTTACTTTGTTGAGTTTACAAACATTGCATGTTTATTTGTTATAAGCTGTATAATCTGTTCCAGAAGATCTTTTTCTGTGTCTATTATTCACACATGATTTATAACCTTTTCTGACTGTACTGAAAGAACTTGCAGGTACTGCGAGTTATATCCATTTTTTTTTTCACTGAACTTACAAGTTTCAGGATTTTGTCCCAGCAGAGTTTTAAAGCATCATGAAGTATTGATACTTCCATCACAGGGTTTACAAATTCTTCTGCCTGTACCAACAGAGTGTGTAAGTGCAGTGAATCTTGTAATCCATGATAGTCCCTGTCTATATGTTCAGTGGAATTTACAAGTTCTGTAAATGTTCTGGCAGGATGTGTAAATATTATGAAACATACACACTGATCTTACAGAACTACGAGCTCCTTAGACTCTCTCTTACCCCATATTTAAATAAAAATTATTATGAATTATATAGGACAACTCTTATCTCTACAGAGTAGTAAATTACATGTAACTCCTTTAGAATCTATCACCTGAATTTATGAAGTTTGCACAAATATTAGCCATTACTGTCAAATATATAATAAAGCTACCAAAATCTTTGTTATCCTTTATGTGTTTACACTTCCAGTCTTTTGCACTGTGTAGGAAGCCCAGGTAACATCTGCAGTACTGAAGAGGGCCATAGAAAATAAAATTGGAAATGGCAATTTAGAACTACTTCAGGGCTTAAATAATATTCAACCACAAATAAAATTCTAATAGCTAGACATATCCAGAGAATGTCACCATTCAGATAATTTTAAGGAAGCTATCAGGTGAATTACAACCCAAGGGTGATGCTGGCGTAGTTATAAGATGGCTTCACAAATAATTTTCCACCATTATGACAGGAGGCTCCTTCACAAAGATGAATAAAAGATCTAGGCATTGAAATAGATATAATATATGTAATATAAAATTATATATGTGTATATATGTAGCATATACAGAACATGAAACTTACATAATATGTATTTTGCAAATGAACTTTATCTGATATAGAATAGCTTACCATATTACAGCTGCTCATTCCTTTTTTATTTTCATAGTTAAGTCTGTTAATTGTGCTCATTTGACTGGAGACCTGGACCAAAGACATGTCAGAATCCCATGTAGACATGTTTTGATAGGGATATCATACCTGAAAATTTGTGTAAATGATGCTTGCCTAATCTTCTGCTATTCCTGTAGGCTTTAGTAAATGATATCCAGACAATCCAGCCCAGTTTGAACAGTGTTAATGAGGTTGGGAAGAAAATGAAGAGTGAAGCAGAACCAGAATTTGCTTCCAGAATAGAGACAGAGCTAAAGGATCTGAATGTTCAATGGGAACACATTTGCCAACAGGTATTAAGTCTCCCCCTGTGACTGGTTAATTTTAAATTAATAATCATGTTCCTCACTGACAGAGTTTGTCCTTCTATGCATATCCAGTAGATGTGAAACTGAATTTAGACGTTTTGTTTCACATTAATTAAACTTCTGTTTTAGGAATTTTGCTTAGCTTGTAGCAATACATGTACAGTATATTTCTTAATATTATAATACAATACCTTACTATTTTTATAACAAAGCTGTATACTAATATGTTAGATCTTAACAGCAATGTAATTTATGACTCCTGCAAATCTAGCTTTCCCAAAGTGGTATATAGGCATTTGGCAAAAAATCAAGTTCTCTATTTACTGTTGCATTTTCTTTTGCATCATTGTACTCACATGTCATTACTCTAGATGAAATAAGACACTAAAGCAGTGAAGAGTTCAGAATTCAATAACTTCGAATTAAGAGTATGTGCACATATGCATGTGTATAAATTACAGTCTCCAATGGTCACATGAATTTGAGAGAATGGTGCATAACAGGAAAGGAGAGTCCTTTTATTTTAATTAAAGGCATTCTTAAATAATTTTACACATTAAGGAAGCTAAAAATTGCTATAATTTCATTGATGGCATTTGGATTCTCATTCTTTATGACAGTTCAAAGGAAAAGTCTTTCATGTATTACTTATACTTTTTTTTCTACTTGCTCATTCTGTTGTCTACCTTTTCAATGTATATTTGCATAATAGTAAAACTGTTACCTTTCAAGGTGGTCTAATGTTCTCTAAAATTATTATTCCTCACTTCACACGTGAAAAATAGCCTCTGTATGTTTTTCTGATAAACATATATATGAAAAAAGTTGATCTTTAAAATCTGTAAGACATTTTATTTGATCCAGTTCTGTAGTCTTTCCCCTTTGACTAATGTGGAGTTTTTAATTGCTTATTTTTGTAATATTAATAAGTTGGATATCTTTGCACTTCTCTCACAGAAATTTAAAGTAATGCCCTATGAGTTTAGAAGTCTGTTACAGTTTTCTTCTGACTTCCCTGAAAATTTGCCTGTAATAGTTTGATTCAATACACAGCACAAATTATTGCCTCTCAGTGGGCATTTCTAACACAGCTTCTTCAGTGATAACTATTAAAACACATGAGTAGTAAATATAAAAATCAGTTTTGTCTGTGGGGATTTCTCGAAAGGATTTGGAAGAAGTCAGCTTGAGTTGATACACATGCAGTTAATACGAATGTGAGAGCTAACAATTGGCATTCAGATACTTTTTCCAGGTCATGGGAGATCACCCTCTCTTTTGGTGCTGTGACTGAGGAATAGGCAATTTTGCACAGTCACATATGGTTCTGCTTTTATATTTGTTGAACATCACCTTTTTGTTGTTACTCTGTTTCATTCTGTAAAATGACATTTATGTAGAACAGCATTTATGTTTAACAGCTGCTCCTCAAGGATGAGTAATGAAACCAGAAACAGTCGGAAGCTGAGACAATTCCTCCTGATGTTACTGAAAATAACATTTACTGAAGTAGCATCACAGTGCAGGATATTGGACTGCTCAGCTCTGCAAACTCAACTCTGAAAAATGGCACAAGTGCAACTAACTGTTTTTGTTGCAAACTTCTTTATGCCATTGAAAGATGGCTCAGTCAATAGCTCAAACAATTATGGACAATTTTGATAGGTTGATGCACAATTCATAGAATCATAGCATGGTTTGGGACAGAAGGGCCCTTAAATATCATCTAGTTCTAGTTCTATACATGAGCTATATAACGTTAAGTTATATGACCCCTGTATAGTGATCGGCAAAGAATTTAACAAAAGTATTTTCCCTTTAGTAAGTATTTTCTTCCAGTAGGAGATTCCTTTTTTACTTACCTATTTTTAGGATATACACTTTTCTGAGAGATTCAATAATGACTTCATCAGTAGAAGAAAGATATGCATATTGCTTTATTCTCTAGCAAGTTGCATTAAAACTTGTTAGAAAGTCATCTGACTTTATAGCTCAGGAGCCTCTGATTTCATCCTTGGATGCACTTTCAAGGTCTCCCTGTGGTTCTTTTTGCATCTTTTAGAAAATATTCCCCGAGTGACAATTTTTCCATATTTGTTTTCTGATGACCTCAGCATATGGTACAGAGTCTTCTAGGGTCATTGAAAACTCATTCTGAACAGCAATGACTCGCTAAAAAAAGGATGTATACACATGTTTAATACTTTCTCGATTGCTTATTACTAATATCTATTTAATCACTTGTTAATGTCTGCATAATTACAGTAATATTATTAGTATATGATTTAATTTGGTTCTTTTCAGGCTAAAATATTGTCAAGTTTGCACACTAGCCTTGCTGCAAATATCATGTAATTTTTCTTTCTTAAAGGCCTATGCTAAGAAGGCAGCATTAAAAGGTGGTTTGGATAAGACTGTGAGTCTCAGAAAGGATTTGTCAGAGATGCATGAATGGATAACACAAGCTGAGGAAGAATATCTGGAAAGAGATTTTGAGTATAAAACACCTGATGAATTACAGAAAGCTGTTGAGGAACTGAAGGTAAAAGATGAACTAATTCCTTGAGCTGTGTTTAAAGCTCTTTTTGAAGCTTTCAATGTAAAGAAAGTCTACTCTTTCTTTTAGGAAGGTGCCTTTTGAGATCTAATTGTTAGCCTAAAATTTAAAGTAGTAGGCAGCTTGAAGTGATTTCTATTTGAAATATGTTGGAAGATATTTAATCTTTCACAATACTGCATTGCTTTTTTTTCTCTTTGCTTTACTGGATACTTGATTTTCATGCAGCTTCAACATTCTTTTACTTAAGGACTAATTCCTAAGAATCAGGTGTTAGCAGCAGTTAACTGATAGAGTGAAATCAGTTTTATGTCTTCTCTTTATATTAGAGAGAGAACAAAAAAAGATTTAGGACTTCAGGATGCATGTTGGTATGTACTAAGTATGAATGATTTATTATTTCTTTAATATAGCAATATAGGAACAGCATATTTTGGTCTCAATAATGTTTCTTTCATGTGCAATGAATATAACGTTTGGACAAAAACACTAATTTGTGATACATGCACAAATATACTCTTGCTCAGCCCATGGATGTGGGCTTGATTTTTTTTCATAGGTGAATTTTTTGCCCTGTGCTATTCAGAAAGTCAGATTATATGGCCTTAACAATCTATCCAACACTTTGTTTGCAAGCTCTTCATTGTTCATAGGATTTTACTAGTATCTGAGAGTATCTAACCGTGCAACTGATGATCTTTTTATTTACTAACAGAAATTACTTGATGCCAGTCAGAATACACAGAATATATGGAACAAGTTCGAGTCATTGTAAATGAGACAAATATATCAAAAGTAAACATCTGCTCTAGAGATACAGTTCTTTTTTAGTAATTAAATAACAAAACTCAAATTTATACATTGCACTGCATAATCAAACAGGTAAAATGTATAGTTTTAGACAACCCCCATTATGGATTTCCTAGTGAATATTCTGTACTACCAGCTGAAGTAGAGGTATGTTCAAAATGTGACACCTCAACCTATGCAGATAACCAGATCTTTTGTCATGTATCACAGAATCACAGAATCAATCAGGTTGGAAGAGACCTCTGGGATCATCAAGTCCAACCATTGCCCTGACACCACCATGGCAACTAGACCAGGGCACTAAGTGCCATGTCCAGTCTTTTCTCAGACACATCCAGAGATGGTGACTCCACCACCTCCCTGGGCAGCCCGTTCCAATGTCTAATGACCCTTTCTGTAAAGAAATGGTTCCTAATGTCTAACCTGAACCTCCCCTGGCGCAGCTTGAGGCTATGTCCTCTTGTCCTATTGCTAGTTGCCTGGGAGAAGAGGCCAACTCCCACTTCGCTACAACCTCCCTTCAGGTAGTTGTAGACTGTTATAAGGTCACCTCGGAGCCTCCTCTTCTCCAGGCTAAACAACCCCAGCTCCCTCAGCCGTTCCTCATAGGTCATACCCTCCAGACCCTTCACCAGCTTGGTCTCCCTCCTCTGAACTCGCTGTTCCTGATGATACTTTCCCCAAAGGCTTGCAGCCACCTCTCCTGTCACACAACAGGCAAAATCTGGACCAGAATTCTTTGTTCATCCTGCAGCCCGTTTCTTCCCACAATTAGGGAAGAGGAAAGTGAAGAGCAACCTAGTAAACTTTCTCTGGCAATGGCAGCCTGATCCAAATCATTCTGGTTCATGGACTTCCTCAGACTCAGAGAGAAAGAAAGTTGTCAGGAACAAGGTTTTGTTTTAATGTTTTCGAGCCATCCCAAGATGAGGGAGTTCTCATCTTAAATTCCTGTGAAGACCAGTACGCACTATGTATACCATCACTCTGTTTCCAGTAGTGATATGACTCCAGTCATAGACACCATCCCATTGTAAGCACTCAGAGGAAACAATGCTGGGTATGACAATCTTACATCTTATTAATGAGACAGTGTAAGAAAGGGGAGAGTAGCAAAAGGTGGAGGAAGAAATTTGGGAATTGGATTGATCAGTTGTTGTTACAGAGGCTAAAACAGGGAAAAGGTGGCAGGTTGGTGGTTCCAGATCAGTTACACAGGATTTGTTAATTATTGGGTTTAATTCACCATCCATTTGTGGTTCTGTGTGTCCCTCAGATCTTTATATCTCCTGTGTCTGTCCTTTGTTAAACTTCTTTGCCTAGGATCTGACACAGAAAGTGCTGTTTAGGAGGATGCTCACTTTTCGCTTTGTCCTCTCTTCATGTTAGGTTAATGTCACTGGCAATGAATAATGGCATTGGTTTTTCTATCTATCTCTGTAAAGTGAGAGAATGAAATCAACTTTAGTGCTCTGATAAAAGTGTGATATATACACTCGAGAAAAATTATTTTCTCAATTTCTCTTTCAATGTGAGTTAATGACAGTGACAAGGAGAGGAAAATCAGTCAGAAGCATTTTCCTTTTTTTCTGTCTTGCTGCTTGTGATTGTACCTTTAAACCTGGGTACATGAGTTTGTAACACAGCAGATTTTTTTGTCATATGTGGTTCATAAGGTATTATGGCAAAGGTATTTGGAGCATTTCTTGGAAAAAAAAACCCAAACAACTTGAAATGTTTTACTATTCTGAGAAGTCCAGAAAAATAAATAGATAGTTGTAAGATGTTAAATTGTATTGCATATCACGTAATGGCAACAAAATGGAAAAAGAAGTTTTTTGGATGCATTCAAGAGTATGTCAGAAAGTCCGGAAATTAAATGGATCTTTAGGGTTTTTTGTTACGGGGTTGTTTGGGTTTTTTCTGTCTGACAGAATTCTGTCAGAGAGAATTCTACCAGAGTTATTAGAAATAAGTTTCCTTCTTAAACCAGGACTAAAACTTTTTTTTTTTTTCAGAGAGCAAAGGAGGAAGCCGTGCAAAAAGAAGTGAAAGTGAAGCTTATTACTGATTCTGTGAATAATTTTATAGCAAAGGCTCCACCTGCAGCTCATGAGACTTTGAAAAAGGAGCTTGATGTTCTAATTACCAGCTACCAGCGACTCTGCAGCAGACTGAATGGAAAGTGCAAAACTTTGGAGGTTGGATATCTTGTCAGTCATTGTATTTATAGCCTTTCTAACTGCAAAAGTAAGGTAGAGAGCAAAGATATATTATCATATGGGATCATGAGTAGCCCAAGGCTGTCCTCGCTTTATGAGCCATATACCAAATACCACAAGGTATGAGCCATATACCTAAATCTTTTTGAGAATCATATATGCTGGAGAGTCATATTAAAAGAGAAGCCTCAAACATGGCTCTTAGGTGGGAGACAGCAATGGCTGCTCAGGGTTCTTATTCCTCCTGAGATTAAGCCAAGCATCTGACTTCTCTAGCAACCCTGTGACATTGCCTTCAGCAGCTCCTCTAGGCTTCTTTCTTCCATGGCTAAGGATTTTGATTAAATGGCCCTGAAGCTGGACAGGTGGTATTATCTCAACATGGAACAGCATTTGATCTGCTGGTGAGCTGAATGTGTCTCATGCATTTTGAGTTGACCCTGCCATTTTGGTCAACTCCATTACAGATTCTTGCCATAGGAATATTTGCACATTATACAGTGGTTACAGTGAATTAGATACGATTTTTTGTTGTGATCTAATTTGCAATAGCTAAGTTCATACAGGGCAATTATATACCTCGGTAAAATTTATCATCTTCTCTAAATTTCACTGTGAAAAATTAAGTGTGTAGTCTAAACTAGTAATCTATATTTCCCGTGATCATTGATGTTGTTGTTGTGTGGTAATACCCCTCTATAACCTCCTTCTAGACCAGACACTTACATTTGATATGACCAAAGTTAGGTGAGATGAATTGCAATCTGGGAAACTTGATCTGCAAACAGCCTAAGGCATCTTAATAAAATTATTTTAATTTCTACTATCAAAAAAGGAAAAATGAAAATATGATTTATGGAGAGTTTAAATGTTTTGCTTGTGTATAAAGTGCCATTTTTATCTGCTTATTTAAGCATCTTCAGGCACTGTAAAAATAAAATATTAGACAATAATTTGATTTCAGGAGAAAAAGAACATAATTTCATTTTACAACATGTTGTTTAGTACTCTAGCACTTAAGTGGTCTATAAATTGCACTAGATGTGGTTTAGAATTAATTTCCATAGAGATTTTAGTCAGAATCATTGAAAGCTGTGTTTTTAGATGTTTTATGATCCTCTGCTTTAAGTAATTAATATACAGAATATATAAGCAACCTAACTACGTCTTGTAATGAAAACATAAACTCCTAACATGAGTCTTTAAAAATTCTGAGAATTTGTATATTTACATATTACAAGAAAATTTTACAGAAAAGCATATGAAGTGGATAATTCATGAAACAGAAGATTCAAGTTGTGCTTTGCAGAAGTATTCCCTTTTTCATGTTATCTTCTGTGGTTTTACTCTGTTTAATACAAATGTTTTGGTTGTGTATTTTATTTATTTGGAACACATAAATTTCCATATTTTGGGAAGATATCAGCTATATGGTACTGTAACCACCAGATATCAACCATGTTGTTTTGGGGATGAAGTATGCAATGTTTTCAATGTTTTAATACATGAAAGTTAGCTGTGAGATTTTCAGTCTCAATAAACATATTTTTTTTCTCTATCAGGAGGTATGGGCATGTTGGCATGAGTTATTGTCGTATTTGGATGCAGAAAATAAATGGTTGAATGAGATTGAACTGAAACTCAAGGCAACTGAAAATATCCAGGGAGGTGCAGAAGAGATTTCTGAGACTCTAGATGTAAGTGCTCTCTTAAATAATATCAAATCACATGTCTTGATAAATTGTAAATCACATCACATTCAAAACAAACTATGAATCGATAGTACACATGAGCAAGATGCAGAATATTTGGGAAGTCCTGTGTTCTCACTTGATTCAACAAACAAGGTTTTGAAACAGAATAATTAAATGTGTTATGCCTGATGTCATAGACAATTTTTGGTGACAATGAAATACATGTTGTTAAAAACTGTGGCCTCACTTAAGCCAGTCAAAAAAAGGTTGAAGACTTCAGAGAGAGCAAGCTTTCATCCTAGCACTGCAACTCTGTTTATTATTACTTAATTTTTATTCATGAAACCTTTCAAATTTGTAGAAATTAAGTTAATACTCTTAGTGGATCAAAATACAAAATGTTACATTGATAATGCATTTTTGCTGTTGAACTTCATTCAGATACTCAAGAAAATTTTTTATTTTTAAGTACACAAATACTCCCACTGAACTCACTGGGCGTAGTCCACGTTTTTAAAATCAAGCACCCAATTTACTGCTTTGCGAAAAATCTTTGTTTTCTGTAATAAGTAGTACAGAACATTTGTTGTCAAGACATGTGACATAGATATTTTTATCTTTTCTCTCTACTTTTATTGTGTATGAAATGTGAAGTTTCTTACTTACGTTTTTAAGGCAAATTGTGTTTGCTCTGTAGAATCATGCAGAAAGGAAAACAAACTACTTTTCTGACCTTGTTTCAGTCTTTGGAACGTTTAATGAGACATCCAGAAGATAATCGCAATCAGATTCGGGAATTGGCTCAGACTTTAACTGATGGTGGAATCTTGGATGAATTGATCAATGAGAAACTTGAGAAGTTCAATACTCGATGGGAAGAACTTCAGCAGGAGGTATATTTCATAATTGACCTGTTCACCCATTAAACAGTTGACAGTCTACTACCATTAAAAAAAAAAAAGTTATTTTTTTGGTATAGTTCCTAAACAGTACACAAACAAAGACTTATTTTGGAAGTGGATGGTTTGCATAGGTGTGGTGGGCTGTCTCTGGAGGGTAGCAAAGCACCACATAGCTTCTTGCTCACTCCCCACATCTCCTGGTGCAATGGGGGAGAGAATTGGAAAGGCAAAAGTGAGAAAACTCACGGATTGAGATAAAGACAATTTAATAAGTGAAAGAAAAAAAGGGAAAAAGCAAGTGATTCAAAGCCAATCACTCACCACCAGGAGCCTAATGCCCAGCCAGTCCCCAAGCAATGGCAATTTTGGAAAAACTCCCCCCCAGCCCCTTTTTAGTGCTGAGCATGACTCTGTGTGGTACAGAATATCTCCTTGGTCATCTGTTCTGAATGTATCCCTTCCCAGCCTCTTGCCCACCCCCCAGGGGCAGAGTGAGAAAGAGAAGACCATGGCACTGTGCAAGCACTTCTCAGAAGTAGCTAAAACATCCCTGTGTAATCAACACTGTTTTGGTCACCAGCCTAAAACACAGCACCACACGGGCTGCTGTGAAGAAAATTAAGTCCATCCCAGCCAAAACCAGTACAATAGGTAAGCCTAAAATTCCAAAATTGAAGTGACTATCCAGTGGATTTAATCTTCAATTGCATATTTGGAGATGCTTTCTCTGACAAAACTCTTACTGAGAAGAAAACTATTTTCAAAATTAAATATAACATTTTCTTACAGATATATTCTTTACTGAACAATAAATAAGAGTCTTTTTTTTCAATGAAAGATTTTATAAAGGCACTTCAATACAGAAACACGTTTAGTACAAGGAGAGTCAAAACTAGCAATATGCTAGATTAGCAATCTTTGCCGCAGACTCTATGAAGAAAATTTTACTGATTCTTTGACAGATCCCACTAGTGAGACAGTACACTTTTTTGCTGGTAAATCAATTCAAAGCCGTGATTTGTGCATGAATATTTACTTTTAATACTAGAAGTTTATTTAACATACCTTTGTGAGTGTACTAATACAAATGTGTGTGTATGTGTATAATGGCATGACCAAACAGAATCACCAAAGAATTTTAAGACAACCAAGGAATATATAAGGAAATAGCTCAACTACTAGTAGTTTACTAGTAACAAAGGTGGGGATGAACTCTAAATAAACACAGAACAACCTTACAGGATAGAGTAACAAGGCAGTTAAATTACGGAAGTATTCGGTGCAAATACATGAAAAGTGATACTCATGGAGAACTTCTGTCTTCATATATGAAATTGTAACTTTTTAACTGACTGTTACTGTTCAGAAGGAAGATCTTGGAGTTATGAAATACCAGGAAGATGCCAGCTCAGTACTTGGTAAAGATCAGAAAGGAATTATTAGGGAAAGACCTAGTAAAGGACACAGAGACCCTCTTTATGATTGGAACCAGAACATGTTCAAAGACGAGCTACAAAGAGGGTCAGAAGTTACTCAGTTTCAATAATATAAATGATGCATAAGTAAAGATTTTTGGAAAGCAGCTGTGTAATATGATAACAATCTACTATGACAATGATAACATTTTTGCTTCTTTCATGGTGCTTGAAATGTACTTGTTCTTGAAAACAGTGGAATTAAAAACACTACAATAAAAAACAAGGAAGGGTCCTAAGCTGCTCTGAGCTTAAACTTGAAGGATGGGGAGGGAAAGAGCCTGGTTCCCTCTACTAACTACCTGCTGGTAGTTCTAGCGGAGTGCAGGCATTCACGTAATCCCATGTTGCTGGACAGTGTCATAACAGAAAACTAAACACAACTTTCTGTATACCTGCTCTTTTTTTCTTTTTTTTTTTTTTTTTTAATCTAACTTCTGTTTGAAAGCAGATGTGTTCCCTGGAATTCTTCTTGGTATCTGTTGTTTTTTTCCTGACTTGGAGGAGAAAACTGGGAATATACACAGGGCTTCCAGTGTGTGAAAACAGGACTTTCAAATAGTCTTGCTGAGTGATGGATGAATACTATTCAGTCTTCACAATAATAGGCATTAAATCAAAATTCATGCAAGCTGGAGGGGTTAAATGTGGAAAGTACAACATAAAGATGTTGTGTGAAATTCTGGAGTCGATTTGGATGAGTATACAAGCAAAATATATTAGAAATTTATTCACTACTTTCCAATTTAATTTAAATATAGACAAAAAGCGGAGGGGGGAAGACCCCCCCCCCCTTCTTTGAAAGCTTGATCTGATATTTAGTAGTCAAATACTAATGGTGAGGTCCGTGTATGAACATAAGAACTGTAAAGAAACTATTTCAGTTGCAACTGACTCAGTCACATTGCTTCTTTACTGTACATTTTCTACAACAAAATGTTATATTAATTTTTCCACTGAAGTCTCACATACTTTTTTTCATAGATTCCTGACACTGAATTTTCTGTGCTGTTTGTGTAGCCCTGTTGAAATCCAAACAGCATGCACTCTCCTTGCATCAAAATGCATTGCAGGCACGTAACACTGTTCAGCTTGTGTTCAAGGTCACTTCTACTTCAGACAGACTAATAGGCTGTTCTAATGTGGTTAAGGTACTTATTTTTGTTTGAATAATTGTGCAGGTAATTACCAAGACAATAAGCTCATGTGGGCAGAAACTGATGTGTGAAATATTTATTTGCTGCTAATAGAGCAACCAAACCAAACCACTGCCATATGAATGATGTTGCAAGACAATACAACATTGCCACTAAGATAGAGATTCATTTTTAAAGGCAGATAATGGCTTTATGTTTGTATACCTTATCTTCTTTAGTTAACAAAGACTGAGTGTGTTTAGTTTGCTTTTGAACATCTGGGCTAATCGATAAGCAACATATACCCTATTTTACTTTTCAAGGACTGATTCATTTACAGCTCTATATGTTGGATCTAAAAAACACTGTTGCCTGAAGAACTTCAAGCTAATATTGCAAGTGGCTATCATCCCCTGTAATGCTGAAAGTAATTTACATCCTGTCCAGCAAACTTAAAAAATGTCAGCTAGATATTCTTGACACTCTGCTTGAAAAAACTACAAAATATTATTGTTCAGATGGACTTAACACTAGATTCAGTGTTTGTTCTTGGAGATTGTCTCTTAATTTCTTTTAGAACACCCCTCAAGATTACCCTTTGTTTCTTTCAAAGAGCACATATTCATTATTTGACACAATTTTTCTGTTTTGTTCTCCTCTCAAGAGGAGAAAGGATTCTTCGTGCCCCATCTCCACATGATTACTTTGAAGGCTGCTAAGAGGGCTGCTTTTACAAGTTCTGAGGCACTATCTGTTTGCAGTGATAACCTAAAGAGATAAAGAAGTCCTCCTTGGTATAGTTTGCAGTTTTGGAATACAGTTGATCAAAGATGAGTGTCTCTTTATGGCTGAAAGGTCAAATATTTGTAGCCACTTACTTTAAAAACACACTGTGAAATATTACTAGAATTTGCAGAAGAGTTAGTTCTAGCTTGGAGGGTATTAAAAATTCCTGGGCCCAAAATGAATGCTTTGAATGTTAGAAAAGGTGTTTCTAGTTTAAGTCTAAACACTAATCCGCTCTGATTCCGAACAAAAAGTGGAGATTAACACATTAACAATTTGATGTAAAACGTACAGAGATGTTGTAGTATATCTCAGACAAAACTGTTGTAACACCAAGAATTAGGTTAAATTTTGAAGTAATGTAAACAAGTTAAGAAGGAAATATAAAGTCAAAGTTTTCTAACTAACTTTTTTTTTTTGACTTTAGACTCTGGTAACAATTCGCAATAATTAGAGAGTATTGAGCCAAAAAAAAAAAAAAGACCTAACATATTTCTACCTTTCTTCACAGACTCCTTTCCATGAGCTGTAACTTATAAGCTAATTAATGAATTTGCTTCTGCATTATAAATAAATATACCCTGCAGTAAAAGTACTATAATTTTGGAAAGGTTTTATTATCTTTTTCTCCCACAGCACAACTACTGAGTACTGCCTCAACAAAACTCTACTTGGTTTTAACCATAAAACCCTAACCAACATCTTAGTAACTGCACGTGTGACTAATGTCATTAAATACATGAAATGTATTATTTAAGGAAAAAAGTGTCAACGTCTATAAATATAGCTTTATAACTTTCAACATCAAAGAATGAGCTATAGTCATAAGCAACTTTTTCAGCACCTCCAGCTTTCCTTATATTTGATCGCGTCTCTGTGCAGCCTTTCCTTTAATAGGGCATTTTATATGGATAATATGCAATGTTACAATTTCCTGCATTTACCATTGATCTTTGTTAAATTGTAAACAGATTTATGCAATACCCCATATCATAAAAATTAAATGTTATACTTTATCATAAAAAATAATTTAAAATCTATAAAAACCTTTAGAGACTTTAATAAAAAATTCACTCTATAAATACTTTTTCTTTTCTCCTTCGTTCTGATAGTGCCTAACAGCAGATTTTTTTGTTTATTTTTATTTTCCTTGACAGCTGTCAACATTTCACTGGCTCAGAAATAATTAAACAGCTGGTTATTTTCCTGAGATTTCCCATTTAGCAATTAACTGTCAGACACTTCTCTTTAGAGACCAAAGACTTCAGCTTTATTGATTATGATCTGATAGCAGAGCTAGAGCTTCCTGTTATGTCCTCAGACCCATTTATACACTGCGATGTTAAACCATCTATTTCTTCCACAGAGGAATAGAAGAACCATAATCTTTCACAGAAAAAAAACCCAACCAAAAACCAAAACAAAACCCCAAAAAACAGAACATCATAAATTAAAATATTTTTATATTATAGCAATATAAACAATTTCAACTGTCACATCTTTTAAAAGTATGCATATATAGATTTGCGCACACCAAGACATATGAGTTTTAAGGACAAATTTTAAACTCAGGTTCACATATGTAAGGGTGTAGTACATCTGCTGCTTTTTGTAAAGCCCTCTAATGTTTACCTCCATCAGGAGCTCTCATTTCTACTGAAAGAGAGGAAGAAGCGTCCTCCGTATTGTGGCATTTCCCATGATTGAATTGATAAGTATTCTGCAATGC
Source organism: Nyctibius grandis (assembly GCF_013368605.1). Taxonomy (NCBI): domain Eukaryota; kingdom Metazoa; phylum Chordata; class Aves; order Nyctibiiformes; family Nyctibiidae; genus Nyctibius; species Nyctibius grandis. The sequence continues at coordinate 30,769,471 of NC_090659.1, forward strand.
CAGTGATAGTGCCAGGGACCTTATTATTGAACAGGATTAAGTTTTTGAGTCAGCTGTTGTGTAATGGAGAAATACGTTGCATTACATGAGTGTATTGTACCTTTTATAAGATTATTGTGAAGACTCTTTCATTGCGTTTGTAGTGTGAATTAAACAGGGTCAGGTCAGAGGCTTGACTTTAGGTGAGGTTGCAGGCAATATAGCAGTGCACCCCTTTTAGGGTCAAGGTGTGTAGCCAGTCAAATAGTTGTGTTACTTGCCTGCAAGGCCAAAGGGCAGGCCCGTAACTATTCTGGCCTCTACATCTGGCTGCTTATCAACATATTGAATGTGGTTGTGCTTTTTCCAATTACGTAATAATTTTACCACACCACAAAACACAGACAAAAAAAATCAGGCAGCACCCATTTATATCTGAGAAAATCATCACAGCTGCGGAAGTGCCATTTCCCAGCATTCGGCTGTGTGGTTTTGCTCCCACTGCCAAAATAGTTCCTCTGTTGTACTGCTGCATTCACATCTTGGTCTGATGGTTCATTCATCCAAGCTGTTCACGTTTTTTGGAAAAGGTATACTGTAACCTCACTTGGAAGACACAAAATGTCACACAGGTTCTCGGGCTGTAGTCAAATCCTCTCTGCAGACAATGAAAGGGGAATGTTTTGTTGTTGTGTATGTGTATACTTATTTTGTGTGCACATAAAGGTATCACAAGCATGCATATATATTTATCTGTCTATGAAATCCAGCCATAAAAATTCAGACACAGGCAAGGATTTGTTGTAATTCTTTCTTAACTTTATCTGCTTTAATATTTGATCAATGAGTTTGGGAATGTTTTCATTTTCAAGTTGTATTTGAGAACAGGATTTTGATATACATAGTTTCTGTTAACAGCACAGAGATGACAACTTTTCAATCACCACATATTTTTCATACAAGTTTAATACTTTTTGTGAGTTTCCATGCAGTGACAACTACTTCATTGCATGCATGCAGGCTGCTACTGAGGCTGGCAGCAAATTTGTCTATACTTAAGCAATTGCCTAGCTGCAAATAATAGCATGGATCAGCATTTAACAAAGGTTCAAAGCTTCAAGTATTGCTATAAAAATAGTTTTTCAGAAGAACTTAGCATCAAATTTGTGTCCAGTATATTGAGTTCTCCAGAAACTGCAGGCACTTATTTTAATGACTAATAAGAATGAAACTTTCTCAGTGTCTTATTTTAAAGTTTTCTGAACATTAGGACACTACAGCCCTCATCATGAATGGACTATGCATGTAGATTAGTCCTACCAGTTATCCAAAGAGATCAGTAAATGCAGAGAGGTTTTCTTCCATGCTTCCAAGAGGATGCCTTTACCCGTGGACCGTAGAAAACTACTTACTCTGTTTCTGATCTAATGTGTCTTTCAATCTACTCTATAGTGTGGCAAATGGAAAGGTAAAGAGTGGCTGTATCTTAGCCAGGCTTACAAATTAATAGTAAGGAGTGCCAGGGTAAATGGAAGCTGTGGATTTTAACCCTGCTGCTTTGAACAGGCTGAGAACATTGTAATATAAAATCTCAATCCAGATGAAGGTAAAAGTCATTTAAGTAGCAAGCCTTAGTACTGTACTGTGAAGTTACACGTTTTTAATGGTTCATTTGGAAGGGTAATAATACCTTTGTGGCTCAGGTGCTTCCATTAACACTGACAGCATGGGTCCGATATGTAAAGCTGCTCAGTTCTACAGAAGGTTCCTGGAACTGGCAGAGATACAAGATTATCTGATCAGCTGTTCTGAAATAGCACAAAGCAGCTTACAAACACAAATATAGTAAATACTGGTTGAATACCTATCCTTTAACCAAGTCAAACAGCTAGCAAGAATGCTCACAAGAAATAATCTTTTTCATTTTTTAAATGTGAAGCTCTATAAGAATCTGAGCTCCGTGAAGGTACAGATATATAAAATATTCTCACTGAACTGCTAAGAGATATTTTTCTTCAAGGCAAGATTTTTGTAATAGGTATGAAATCAAATTAAAGTATGGCTGTCTTACCAAAGAGAAAAAGTGTGATTTGACTTTAAAAATGGCAGGACATCCTGCAATGTTATTTAAAGAGTGCTTGCTTTCCCCTTCCTCCTTTAATTCATGTCAAAGAAAGTTAGTCACTTTATTCTGTGGTCAGCAGTATGGCTGGACTTGTACAGAGAAAAACTGTACTGCATTTGAGATTGTTGGTAATTATTATGTGCTTTGTATAAAGCAGAAACTCTGCTAGGCAGAAGCTGTAGTCTACATAAAATATGAGGCTGCAGGTAGACATGATGACAGATGGAAGAAAGTACCAGGTTATTTATTTATACCTGGTAAATACCATATTAAAATATTACAAGTAACAGTTAAAGCTAACCTGTTTATGTCAAGTGTTTAAATATACATGTGTTTTACGGGCAACTTGGAGAACTTATTGTTCTGATTTGGTAAACCGTAAAGTGAGCTTCTTTGAAAGGAAAACATCCTACTCAAAAAAAAGGATTGTGTAAAAGGTGATGGTAGGCAATCCACTGTGGCACTGGTGGTGGCGTAGAAGCAAGAGTCAACTTCCTAGGCTAAAAGAGGCTACAGTTAGAGTGGTAATAGATTGGGCAAGTCCACAGACAAGACGAGACAAGGATCCATCTCTTTTTTTTTCCAGAGTAGGCATTACCTCTTATCCAGACAGCTGTTTGTTTATACCTCATATAAGAGAGCTCCTTCTCAAGAGAGTCTATCCCTCTCACTTACTGATGTGGATTGTCTAAAATGGGATTGTGATGACAGTAACCCTATTCTCAGTAAACAAAATCTCTTGAACTATATAATAAGATCAGGAGGACTGCTATGCCTCAGAATGAAAGACTGCACTATCAGGATGGTTTTATTATGCAGCTTTGCCAACTTTCACTCTGTATAGAAATCCTCAATGCATGCATTGGTTTTTCAGAGTCCTACATTTTTTAGAAATTGTCTATGCGATCTGGGGTTTTGTTTGTTTGTTTCTTACTAAAAAGAACTGAATGGGTGGCAAAAAGATACGCAACTTATCATACAAAAAGGTGGATGAGGACAAGTTAGGAGTACTATTTTTGATTCTTAGCCTGCATTTTTTGAAAAATAAAGGGGAAAATGTATTATATGCATTATTACTGTGAATATTGATAACATTGTCATTGTTTTTAGGCTGTGAGAAGACAAAAGAGTCTTGAACAGAGTATTCAGTCTGCCCAGGAGACTGACAAAACCCTCCGCTTAATCCAAGAGTCTCTTGCTATTATTGACAAACAGCTAACAGCCTACATTGCAGACAGAGTTGATGCAGCACAGGTCCCTCAGGAAGCACAGGTAAGTTTAATACAGGTTGGACTGATGTGTTTACTGTTTTTCTCGATCAACCAAAGAGTGTTTGGTTGTCCCTCAGCCTCATATTAATAATGGGTATTTGCAACATGATCAGCATGAAAGTGCAATTAAATTTTAGGTAGGATTACTTTGAGAAGTTCAAGCTAGTTTTTTAGTAAAGTCATATTTTCCTTCTGGTTTATATCATATGCCTGTCCAGAAGATGTAAAGAACTATAAATGTCATGGAACACTTGCAGTAACTTTAAAATGACAACATAAACAATATGATTCTTTTAAATCCATTTCCCATGCTAGAAAAAGGAAACTCATCATCCTCACTACTTTTAGATGGATCTTTTACAAAGTTGATAATGTAGCCTAGGGATTGTTACTAAATTATTGAAACATAGACGACGTTGTTAATTATTCCATGATGTGCACATAAATGTACATATATTTCAATTTTTACAGCTCACGTAAGTTTAACAGAAACAGATTTTCCCATTCATTAGAAATGGCTTATTGAGCCTTTGAAATAAAACTGTACATCTAATTCTCATTTTTACTCTTCCATTCTTTCTTCTATAACATCTGCTTTACTGCAACATTAAAATGGTAAGAATAAAAATTAAATAAAACCAAACACCTCTGGTATAAAATTATTAACAGTTTACTGTATTATGTATAGCAACTTTTCTATAATTCCACCTAAATTTAGGAAGTCAGATTACAAAAACAAACAAACAAACAAAATGCTACAAGGAGATATAAAATGAATCCTTTATAATTTTTAGAAGAGACATTCAATTGTGTTTTTTCTGGCATGCATGTAGAGTTTTAAATCATTGTAAAAAATGAGTGTCCTGTGTGGAGTACCTTAGATGATCTTAAATACTTTCACGGCTGAATACATGTAGGCCTGAAAATCATGTTTTCTCTCCTTTAAAAATAAACGTTTCTGTGTCTGTTGAATTAAAATATAGATAGATGTACCTTTCAATTGCTTTTTGTGTGTGTGTGTGTGTGTGTGTGTGTGTGTGTTTGTAGGTAAATGCAGATATTTTTGTGTGTGTGTATGAAATAAAAAAGTTATATTTAGAAACAAGATCATATTTGCATTCAGTCTTATTTTGAAACTGATTCTAATTTATTTTCTTCTAACTTACATCAGTGTAAGAATAGGATCAGATTCAGGTGAATTATTGTTTCAGTTTGAATCCTAAGCTATGTTAGCTAACAGGTATTCTCTTGAGTTATTCTTCTCCTTCCTTGAAATATAAATAAACAATTTTTTAATGAAGTAGGATACAAATCAGCATTTGTTAAAGATGTATCAGTTTAATTTCTCATCTTGTAATTATATAACTCTGAGACATAAGAAAAATTTTATATGAAAGTGTGCTTTTTTCCTGGTGTATTTGGACCCTTACATTGTAACAATTTTTGGTGGTGCTTCATATATCCCACGGGCACTTCTGGTTTATATGCGTCCTCAGGTACAATATTGGCATTGATCACAGACTGCGTAAAAGAAAGTATTTCAGAACTTCAACGACTGAAGCAGTATAAAACTCAAATTCTAATTAGAACAGTTTTATGGAAAAATTTCAGTTCAGTGCTTTTGCAAAACTTGGTTTTTTTCTTGAGATTTTATTGTCTGATGTCAAGTTCACCTGATTATACTATAGCCACTGTGGGAAAACCAGCACAGAGGCTGCTCATTTTTTACCTTTCATGTTTTTATTTTAAGATGCCAGTGGGACCTAATGAAAAAAACTCAATTAACAGCTGAACAGATTTAATGCAAATATTGAAGTTCTCTGAAGTTCAGTCATGAAGTTCGTTAAAATCCTTAGAGGGAAAGGGAATAAACAATCAGTTTTATGTGGGTAAATATACCGAGTCATTCCTTCAGTGAATGGCCATGCCAGCTGGTGGCAGAATAGGCACATACTGAATGGCCACGTGTCCTGTGGAGCCTCTGCTGGCATAGCTCTTTTGTAGAGCTGAAAACAGTTCACTCATATAAAATACCCTGCAATAGTGTCTGCACAGCTGGAATGGGAATCTTTCAGTCAATGATGTTGGTTTCTGGGCAGGGGTCAGTTTATCCATGCTGAGGGATTTAGCACACTGTTCAGGAATATGTGTTGCATTTCTAAAATAATATGTGGGAGAATTTATAATCAGAAAGCTGTTGAGGATTTGGGAGATCTGCATGTTTGCTTCAAAAATTCAAATGCATTTAGAGCTTTGATAGGAAGAATAATCTTTTGTTCAGCTGATTGGAAATTAATCTGAGAAAACAAAATTATATTTAGCTCCTCTTTTTAAATTAAATAATCAGTTTATTCAGAAAGTTGACAGAAAGGGGAGTTAAGTATGCTGTTCAACTTCTCCTTTGGATCATTTTTTGAATGTAAATTCTGTGTGCTTCTTACTCCACCGTGTGGCACTGAGAATTTAAATCTAGAGAGCCACTGCCACCCAACAGTTTCTACTTACTCACTAATTTTGAGTGCAATTAAAGATGTTGTGTTCAGACAAAACAATCTAACAGCAACTGACAGGAAGAAAATAAATCTGTACTGAAAATATAACATTTATAAGGCAAAATATTTTTCAGATAGTTTTTTGTAACTTTGTTATTAAATATCTTCTGATGGGAGAGGAAAACTGCACTTTGTACTCATGTTTAGTCTGAGTGATTACATGAGATTTTTTTATATTATGGGACAGAAAATACACTTATTTCACTTCTCACCTGCAAGTGACAAATCACTTGTCTGTTGTTCTCCCTGTAGACTTATGTAAAATGCAATGTGGAGAATAAATTAACAATATTGTGTTTCTGAGAAAAGCAGAAGTAATATACTTTGCCTTTTCAAAAAATCTCCTTGAATAACTTCAGTTCTGTAGTGATAAGCACTGCACACCTGACTATTTTCTAAGTGATGATGGTTATTAATCTGTTTTTAAAATATCATTGTGCTATGTTTAAAACCAAAGTTAATGTGATGATATCATGGCAGAGTTTTTCAACTGTGCGATGCGTTATTTGACAAGAATAATGCCATGCTTCATTGCCTTTAGACTAATATTTTGGGACAAAGAATTCACAATTGTCTGCTTAGTAAAATGTCTAATGTTAAAGGTATTTACACTTACTTTTCCTCTGCTGGAAATTGTGAAAATTATTTTGTTCAACCATGTGTAGATGAGTGGTCAAAGAGGGAATAACTGATAAGCGTTATTTGGAAGTGTAAGCTTACATTTTCTAATGTATTAAGTTTGAATATCTATGCAGATTTCTGTACTATACAGAAGAGTGTGGCCAGCAGGTCGAGGGAGGTTATCCTCCCTGTCTACACTGCCCTAGTGAGGCCACACCTGGAGTACTTTGTCTAGTTCTTGGCTCCCCAGTTCAAGAAAGACAAGGAACTACTGGAGAGAGTCCAGTGGAGGGCTACAAAGATGATTAGAGGACTGGAGCATCTCTCTTATGGAGGAGAAGCGGAGGGAGCTGGGTCTGTTTAGCTTGGAGAAGACAAGACTGAGGGAGGATCTTACCAATACTTACAAATACCTTAAGGGTGGGTGTCAAGAGGATGGGGCCAGACTCTTCTCAGTGGTGCCCAGCAACAGGACAGGGGCAATGAACACAAACTGAAACACAAGAAGTTCCATCTGAATATGAGGAAAAATTTCTTTACTTTGAGGGTGACAGAGCACTGGAACAGGCTGACTAGAGAGGCTGTGGAGTCTCCTTCTCTGGAGATATTCAAAACCCGCCTGGACACGACCCTGTGCAACGTGCTCTAGGTGAACCTGCTTTACCAGCGGGGTTGGACTAGATGATCTCCAGAGGTCCCTTCCAACCCTTAACCATTCTGTGATTCTGTTTTGCATAAAATGCTCTGCTTGAAAACATCTATGAGAAGGGAGCAGCGTATTTGTTTTCTGGCATCCTCAAAAACTGAGGGGAAAACATTCTATCTGGGAGCAAACAAAAATGCTGATCTGGGAGCAGCTTCTGGGAGCCCAGTGGAACAGAAAAGGACATTACCCCTGGGCTGGGATGTGCAGCCTCCCACTGCAGGAGCTCCTGCAAGAGTGAGGGGCAGTGCCACAGCCAGGCTTCAGGGGTTACCTACCTCTACCTGCCATAGATTCTGCCTATAGCTCAGGATGCCGCTGGAAGTTGCTAGGCAGGAAAGAATCTTGTGAGAAAAGGACCAAACCTGCAAGGTCAGGGAGAAGTATAAAAAGGTCCTTTTGTTTACTATGTATAACCCAAGACATCCAAGTGTCCTCTCTTTAAGGAACTACCTGTCTCTAATGTATCACCCAATGTTTCCATAAATCTTTGCTTTAGAATGGAAAGTCTTTCAATGGCTTTCGTTAAGCTACCCATGGAGAAAACAGGACATGTTTCTCCTTGAGGATTTGGACAGGTTTTTGTCACAGAATGAAAATAACCTTTTTGTACAAGAACAGGTTTTATAAATCAGGTTTTTAATTAGTACACAGGATTTTAATGAATTGATTTTCTGCAATGGACTTTCTAAAGAGAGAGAGAAATCAGAAGAAAATAAAGGAAGAAGGGTGGTTAATTCCAGCAACTTTATTTTAACCGAATCCCTTTGCTTTAGGAGTATTTAATGAGCTATAATTCATTATGTTTAGTGTTTTTTTTGTGGAAGTTTATAAATCAAATTGAGACTAGTAAGTTGGTCACTCTCATACAGTGCATGCCCATAGGAAATATTTCACATATTCATTGTTTATTCTAAGTTCAAGTGACATCAGGGTTCACTGTCCCATCTTAGAATGTGTTAATATACGTATCACTTGTATCTTTCTTCCCTGGATTTGTCCAGCTTTTGAGAACTTATCAATTTGCTAATCTTCGTGGCACAATCAATATTGACTACAAAGTAATTTCTCCCTGTGTTATGAATTTCTGGCAACTAATATACAATACAATACAGTACAATGATGTCTGGCAACATGAAATTAAGATGTCTTGGAGAATAATGTGCAGTATAATACACATCTCCTGTGGCCTTGACCCAAACCTGAAGTAACAGAACCAATCTTGTATTTTCAGCATTATTCCACAATATTAGTTCTATGTATATTATAGTTTTGTATTTTTATCCTTTGATTATAAATAAATCATTTCCTTTTAATTAAATACAGAAGATTTGGGGTTTGGTTTGTTGGGTTTTTTTCCAAATTACTTTCCATTGTTATGATTTTGCTGATTATTGCTGACTGGCATTTCTTTGGTTTTTGTAAATGTGATGACTGATTTTCTAGTTATGGTAGCACATATTGATGGTAAATGACATATAATCAAGGCTTCTAGTTCGATTTTCTGTTGCAAATAATGTCACAGTGTTTGTTTCTATGCCCTGTTACCTTTTTTCTAAATGCTGTTCTCGAAGCATGAGATTGCAGCTAGGTTTGTGACAATTTTCAAATGAAACAGAGTCATGTTGGTTCTTTTGACTTTCCTTTCTCTGATTCAAGATAGGAAAGGTTTTTCCTATAACTAGCTACACTGCCAATTGTCTGCTTTTTGCTGTCAAAATACCAAGACTCTGCATTTCACTGTTCCTCTTTTTAAAGTTAAGATTAGTAATTGAGAGAAATAATGTACTGCATGCCCTTGGGATTGAAATCCTTTTGCTCTAGAAGTGGTCCTCATGAGAATAGGCATAATCAGTGCCTTTGGTCTTGTAAATATAATTAATTTTTATATATACATAGACACACATATTTTAGTTTTTATATATATATTGCAAATTAATAAACTTCCTGAAAAAAAAGCCAGTGATGGAAAATGAGAATCCTTAACCTGTAGGACAGAATAATTTAAGCACAGTGGTATTTATTAGTTACATACACTACATTATATTGTGATGTTCTAGAAATTAAATGAAGGCAGTTTTTGCTGCAAAGCTTTTACTCTTTATTAAAGGACAAAATAGACAGGAATCACTGAGAAAAGCAGAGGTGGGAATAATAGAAATGGAAAAAGAATATCAGTGTTTTCCGGTGGATGTTTAGAAGTCCGTGTAATAAATTCATGAGTCAAAATGGACAAAAAAGTCAACAGATCATGTAAAAAATTAATGAAAAGGGGCATCATAGTCAGGTGTTATAAATTGTATCTGTTCAGAACTGGTTTAATCTTTCTGCCTCTGAGTGGCAGTGGCAAATACAAATAATATTTTCTTGCTATAATCCCTCTCTTTTAAGCTTTCCTCTAATGTGTTTGTTCTAATTCTGTATTTTGATGTCAGAGTAGGTGACACTTCATCTCTTTCCTGCAGAGCAATTTTAAAAAATTAAGATAGAACAATCTCCATGCAATGTCCTGTAGTACCTAATTGTTTAAATGCTACTCTTATCTGTAATGTGCTGTTCTGACCTATTCAGATTAGAACTGTTCAATAATATAGTTTTCAGAGTGACTCTGAGGTTGAACAAAATAAACTGGAAAATACAACAAAAAATCGATTAATTGATGAGATGAAGAAGCAAACAGTTGAAATACTGGATGTTATATAGTATATTTTTCTAACATTCAGACAGACTTGCTTCTTCCTTGTATATACAGTTCTGACTTCCAAGACATCATTTTGGCTTCAGGAGCTAACTAATGCTGAGTCTTTATAGCTAGTCTTTAGCATATCTGAAAAATGCTTGTATACCATAGAAAAAAAAATATTAAATTTAAAATCACTTTTTCATTCAGGAATAATGTCCTCAAATACGTTTCCTTGATGGGAACATAAGTATTTCATAGGGTAATTGTTCTCAGTAGTACTTGTCTAGCAATTCTGCTAATAACAGTTTCTCATTTTCTAAACATTTAAAAATAAAAATATGTGAATTGCTTTAAATTATGTTGTATCAATGTACATTATGGGAATTCTTTTCCATTACATTGCCAACACTTCTTAAGTTAATTGTTTTGTATAAGGTTGATTTATGGTGAAACAACAAGACTGATATTTTTCTCGTGATGATTTGATTGCACACTGGTTTTGCAGAAAGAGATAACCAAATGACATGAACTACATGTCATTATGCATTTACCATTTCTACAGATACTGGACATAGATTCTTGTCAGTAATACACCACAAATTGCGTACTGTTTTAGATCTAACATAACTCTGTGAGATGAAGATATACATGCAGGATACTTTGATTGGTTTTCTCTCAACTCGCCTGATGATACTGTGAAAATAATAAGAAATAAGAACATTGAAGCAAATCACTTTTCTATTTGTATTTCTTTCTTCTATGATTATTTTTTAATTTTCTTCCCAATGAAAACAGTTGCTTTCCTTCTGAATAAATAAATCTATATTTTTTTTGCCTACAAGTTAGTCACAATTTCCTTAGCAAGATTATGTCATTATTGTCACAATGTCAGATATATATATTTGAGCAGGAGAAAAAGTTTTATTATGATCAAAAAACCTGATCATAATAAAACCTTTATAAAACCATAATAAAACTAAACTGAATAATTTACAGGGTGGTAAATAAGTAATCCTTTGAATAATGTCCTCTAATGATCCAGTATATAGTGTAGTACTTCCGTTAACAATATAAACATTTTCTTCAAACTCTGCTGATTACTGTCTTTGTTTTCAATAGAAAATACAATCTGAATTAACAAGCCATGAGATTAGTTTGGAAGAAATAAAGAAAAGAAACCGGGGTAAAGATGCTGCCAAACGAGTGCTTTCCCAAATTGATGTGGTACAGGTATGCAAATTTTATATCCTTCATCTTTCCTTCACTCATAAAAACAAACAGGATGAGTAATACTATTACTATAGCATGAAATGTTCTTAAGGTCTCTATTCTGTGTTAGTTGCTCCTTTCTAGCCAGGAAATTAGAGTGTATAAAGCATACCATCCATATCTTCTTACTGCTCATTTTTCTCTTGCAGCCTTCCTACCTAGTTGACAACAGTTCTAGAGTATGCAGAGCTGACATAACCAACTGGTAGGGATACTATATAAGGGATGTTTTGAATGTACTGTGGTTGCAAGAAATAAAACTACAGTGAGGCTTTTTGGTATACAATTTGAGGTATTTAAAAATATTTAGAGTATAAAGTATTTTAAAATATTTGGACGTATTTGGTAGAACTTAATTTGAAAGACAAACCTATGCTGAGCAGTGCATCGCAGTCATCAGTTTAAAATGTTAGCTAATGCATTATTTCATCTACCTTAATAGACATAGAGAGACCTGCTTGAAATGGAAGGAACAATACACATTTTTATCCATTAATCTGTGGTGGGTTCTTGACTGTTTTGCTGTTTTTGTTTTCGGTATTAGTGCCAAAGTTCCCCAGGCTGCAAAACAAATTGTCATAATTCTTTAGGAAATACAAAAAATTTTGTTATGGTATTAACAGTAAACAAGGCTATCTTTTTCTTCATCTCTGTCAAATATTTCAAATAAGGGTATCTTAGCTTCACTTTTATATTTTATTATGCAAAACATTATTGGCTTTTTAACAGTTAATTAATTTGAAATAAACAAGTTGAGATTTGTTTTAAAAAAATGTTTCCTCTTATCTACAGGACTAGATTTTCTTTGTTGAGAATATTTATGTTTCCTTATTTTTCTGTATTCCTTCACAGTAACTCACCTTCTGACTGTCTCCATGGCAGCTATGATGTTGCCTGTATTTCATCAGTGAAATGCAGGCATCAGATGACTTTGTATCTAAATGTTTATAAATTCAACAGCATGCAAAGGAGCACTACCTTTTTTTTTTCCTTAATCCATCTTTGTGCAGAAATTTTTTTCTTCTAAAGTCTTCTCTAGATGACCATATGCATCAGTTTGAGTTTTGACAAATCAGTGGGGTCATTTTGAGAATCTATTTTGCTTACGTTAGATAAAATATGAAAAAAAATAGCAAATTTACATGCATAATGTAAATGTCAACTACCAAAAAGGGTGAAAGTTGAACCCTTGGTTCCAAATACTTATGACAATATTTGATTTTAGGCCAGTGAACTCTTGAATTCTTTTCGGTCATTGTGCAGTACCTTTGGTGGTAAATCACATTTCACAAGATTTATCTTTACTTACTTCTTTTCCTGAAGAGCATTCTCACTTATGAATAAATATTGTATGCATTTCTTTTTTTATTACTAAGTAATATTTCTAAGTTGAAATAGATTTATTCAAATATTAGTTCAATTATCTAGACAGAAAGTAAGCAATTATGGAAATGAGTAATTGCAATGAGATTGTGAAACAACTGTTAAGTGACCAAATTTATCCTGGCTTTTTGGATTACTCTAGGTTGAGAGTTAAGTTCTGATTTTCAAATCTAAGGGAAAAAGGACAATTAGCAAAATAAAAATTTATTTTTGCATAGTGATTTAAGACCTAGTTAGTATTACTAGGCTAAGAATTGTTACATGAAAGTGAAATCTTGTCTGAGGAAGGGCTATTTTTTGAAATTCAATAGTAAATTCTTTGTGGGAAGAAATTACACAGCAGGCAAATGACATTATTGTTTTTTTATTACTTCCATCTGTCTTTTAAGGTAAATTTTTCAGAGTAAAAAGATACTCAGCTAACTCCATTCCCTTACTGCATTACTAATTCCTAGTGATATTTTAACATTATTGAATGTTATAAAATACAAAAGAACATCAGGTCTCTAAAAATGTTTAATTACTTGTAGTTTTGCTTTTGAATAACTACAGATCCTTTGCTGTAGAAGAAGAAGACATTTTCCTCAAATGAAAAATGAATTATATTGACTTAGGTGAGGGCTTTCCTTTTCTCCCATCAGTTGTTATAGTGCTCTTTATCTAGTCCAACCAAGTTTGCCTACTGACCATGAAGTTTGAATATGGTCACAGAATCACAGAATCACAGAATCACAGAATGTTAGGGATTGGAAGGGACCTCGAAAGATCATCTAGTCCAATCCCCCTGCCGGAGCAGGATTGCCTAGATCATATCACACAGGAACGCGTCCAGGCGGGTTTTGAATGTCTCGAGAGAAGGAGACTCCACAACCTCTCTGGGCAGCCTGTTCCAGTGTTCGGTCACCCTCACCGTAAAGAAGTTTTTCCTCATATTTATGTGGAATCTCCTGTGTTCCAGCTTGCACCCATTGCCCCTTGTCCTGTCAAGGGATGTCACTGAGAAGAGCCTGGCTCCATCCTCATGACACTTGCCCTTTACACATTTATAAACATTAACGAGGTCACCCCTCAGTCTCCTCTTCTCTAAGCTAAAGAGACCCAGCTCCCTCAGCCTCTCCTCATAAGGGAGATGTTCCACCCCCTTAATCATCTTCGTGGCTCTGCGCTGGACTCTCTCTAGCAGTTCCCTGTCCTTCTTGAACTGAGGGGCCCAGAACTGGACACAATACTCCAGATGCGGCCTCACCAGGGCAGAGTAGAGGGGGAGGAGAACCTCTCTTGACCTGCTAACCACACCCCTTCTAATATACCCCAGGCTACCATTGGCCTTCTTGGCCACAAGGGCACATTGCTGGCTCATGGTCATCCTGCTGTCCACTAGGACCCTCAGGTCCCTTTCCCCTACGCTGGTCTCCCACTGGTCTGTCCCCAACTTGTACTCATACATGGGGTTGTTCTTGCCCAGATGCAGGACTCTACACTTGCCCTTGTTATATTTCATTAAATTTCTCCCCGAACTCGTCATTACACACACATACCAAAATCTGTGCTTTAGAGGAAACTATGCTCAACATTATCCAAAGCTTCAAAATTTTGAATAATTATGTGCAGTCAGCCAGATTTTGGATAAGTGTTCCTATATAATTTCAAAACAAAACAACAAAAACCCCCTTAAACTGTAGTGTTTAAATGTGCACAAATTTACCACTTCTGCTTTGTTTAATAAGAAGACTCCTTTAAACATTTTACTAGTTTCATCATGCATTATAGAAACAGTCACGAATAATGCACAGGCAACCTTGCTAATTTTTTAAAAGGCTGTGCAGATTAAAGACACTGCAGTAAAATTTCGTTGTTTTTTTGTTTTGTTTTTTTTTGTCTTCAACTGACCCTTTCAGGCTTCTGAGGTCAATAGAATGTCTTCAGCCTTGAAATGCACTGATGATTTACAAACTAATAACAATAAAAAGCAAGTCTACAAGTCTTTTGAGAGGCTTGGAATTGGGTTTTTTTTTGGTCATCAGTCTCTAAGAATGACAATATTTTAAAAGTAGTATCCAAAAATATGCAAAGATCAACTTTTGCTATTATTATCTTACAATTACTGCTTTGACTATTGCTGCTTTGACTTTCAGATCAAAACCTTGATCCCTAAAAATCCCATTGCCACTTGATTGTTCTCTCATTTTTACTTACTGCTTTTCCTAAGTAAAGTCTGTGCAGTTCCTCTCATTACTTTTTATTGACATTGTGGTTTTAACACTCATAACAAAAGACAAGTATCAGATTTTTAAGAGATGGGTTAGGCAATTTTAACACCCCCAGACTAACCTGCCAGTTACTCAGTCCATTTACCCAGTCATGAAAATAAGAATCATCTTTGGTGGTGTTAAACTACACTGTACAGTTCTACTAAAACAGCAGTGTACACTGTATGTTCCTGCATGCATGTTCAGGAAAGTTAATCCAGATGTATATAGCTTCACAGCAGTTTAAATAGAAAGATTTGTTCTTAATATCATTTAATTGTTAGATGTGAACCTTAATGCTTCAGAAGTTGCATAATTACAACCTAAAACCTGATGATCGGTGCAGTTGCACAGTGGGAAGTCCTTGTTATGTCTCACACTTGCTATAACAAGTGCAACATATTTTTATCTTATGGCAATAAAAAAAAGTAACAAGTGGTAATTAAAATAAGACATATTAACCTGAAAAATACATCAAACAGAGGAACCACTCCACCTACTAATCCATTGAGTATTGTGAATTTTCACAAGGAATTGTTACATAAATGTTTGCAGAAAAAAATGGTAAAAAGCATATTTTGGCTTCACATCCTGCCCAAAGCCTTCACTGCAGTCTAACCTCATATAGTACCTCAGCTCTTCTCCTTCAGTCACTTCGTCACTAAAATAAGAATAAAAAAACAACTTTGTATGAGAGCAGCTGTCTCTTGTTGAAGTATGTGTGTACTGAGTGAGTGGTTTTCAGAATTCCTTTATTAAGATTCTCTTTAGGAAATATAAACCAATATTCACATAAATATAAGCAGACTTTTAATCTGAGTGATCCAACAGATAGTACAGGCGGCAGATCCTGGCCTTCCAAATGTAAGTATGTGCAGAGTACCTAAAGAATCTGGTCCCACTAAGAGGCAGGAATTGCTGCATGTTATCCTGGACACTTTAAAATTCTTGGGAGAACTTCATAAATATGATACTGATACTCCTATGTGGATTTCAATGAGGCATCATTCAAAATCGTACATCAATAATTCAGTCCCCAGAACCAGGACCTCACAGTATCTGATTAATGTCGCAGCTTTGGGCTTTGGACTTCCTGGATAAGGAAGACAGTAACTGATCTAATGAAATGCACTAGGAGATGAATTAAGCCCAGCGGATTGCCATTGTGAGGAAAGTCTGCAGAAAAGCTAAGACGGAAAATGGAGGGGGAGAGAGGAAGACTCAATAGTGCGAATGAACTAAAAATTGGGTGTGTGCTGCTGTTGATATAAGTAAGCAGAGAGCTCATAATCTCTTTTTATTTACAGCACAAGGAAGCAGTTACATTTATCACTGCACTTATTTCTAATTCACTTTCAGTACCTAAGACTTCTTAAAAGTGAAAGGAACTCAGAGGGTTTCAAAGACAATTATGGAGGTTAAAATAAAAAAAATCATACATACGAACATTGCCTTCAAGGTGTAAACACCTAGAAATAAAACAGAATGTCCATCTGGAGTAGGAAATTACATTAATAATGAAAAATAACTTTAATCTGGACATGAAGGGAAGTGTGTTATTTGTTCATGTCTAGAATTTTTCTAAGGATGAACAAAAATTTGGCTGAATTATGTGAAATGAGATGGGCAATATACTGAAGACTGTAAATCCTGCCTTTTTACTTGGTAGAGACAAGTTAAATCTTCCCATTTGAATTCAGTTCTGTTATAATAGATAAGACAAATGACATGTGGGTGGAAAGATAGTCATTAAACACTGTATATTAGAAATCCATTTATAATTAGAAGTCTGATTTAGTGAACATATTTATCACTGAAGACATTAACCATTGAGGGGTTTATTTGTCTTTTAATCATGAACTGGCCTGATAAGAATTAGACTGCCAGGAAACGATGTTCTCAAAAAGGAAATGGCAGATGGTATTACCAGGAAAAGTTCTGTTATCATTCCCTACTATCAGCAGTATGAGTCTGCCAGTGCTTTAATGTTATATTTTAGCACAGTGTATAATACCAGTGAGTATAAAGTTGACTTAAAGTACTTAGAATTACATTAGCTAACACATTTAGCAACGTATTTCCTGTCAGTAAAATCAGTAAAAGAAAATTATCTGAAAGTTGTGTCAACTGATTCATAGTCAGTGGCCAGAATGCAATAAAAATAAAAGATGTGCTGCAAATAAAGAAATAAATGTGTTTAATCAGCCACTGAGAAGGCCATAATGTCAGCTTCTGATTAATTCTGTAATCCTGCCCGTGAGAGCTGAGCCACCTAACTCATTTATTTTAGAGAGGTTCAAATTGCAAAGATTACTTCTGAGTAATCCACAGTGTACAGGCAGTGCGGAGGCACATAGACCTTTTCTTCTATCATTTGTTGGTGTTGAATTTTTTTTAATCTACCTGTGTTAATGACCAGCATAATTAAAATATTATCCTCTGTATTTAGTCACAATTCTGGTTTGTTTGAAAAAAACTAACAGTTCAGTTTGATACATGGTAGTTTTATCATTGTAAAGTATGTCTCAGAAACCCTCTGCACCATGTCCTCAGAAAAAGCCACTTCTATCTAGCTTCTGTTTTCAAACATCCTAGTTAGTATTTGCTAATGTGAAGGAGGTTATGATTTTCACTCCCTTATAAAACATCAAGTGAAAAGAATCCAACAAAAACTGGTAGTATTTTTTAGTAAACTGAAAGATAAAAGAGTGTGCCACAGTACAGTGGGGTCAGAGAGAGCTGTGAACCCCACTCAAAGTGTACATGGCTGCACAGGGAACTGCATTTATTTATACTAGCATGTTTCATCCTATCATCCTATGGATCCATATGTAAAATAAGTAAAATACTATTGTATGCGACTACAAACCTCTTAGGAATTCTCAGTAAAGCTTGTCTCCATGCCTTTCAACACTACAAAGCAATCTGCCTTCTGCCCAGGTTTCAAGCCATCCAATTTCTTTTTTTAAATAAAGCTTTTATTTTACACTACAACTTCTTTCCTGAGGTTTCAATGGTAAGGACTGGTAAAGGAAAGCTCAGCTGGTCTTATCTCCCTCTCCTCCTTCTGGTGTTACTGTGATGGGGATTAGAAACTGGTCACCTGAGGCATGTTCTGCATGCAGAATTTTAACAGAGGGATTCTGGGGTTTGTTTCTTTAAGGCGTCGGATGTTTTAAAAGTCATTCTTAAATTACAGAGCTAATCCTTTTGATTCTGTAGTTAAAATTAAAATTCTATATCTTTCTTACATATCTTCAAATAAACTGCACAGCTGAAATGCAATCTGATGTTAGGGCAACCAGAAGGGAGTTTATATCCAGTGAGGTTGGTTTTTTTGCTTTAATTTTGAAATATGCTCTTCTGATTCCCAAGATCATACAGGGAAGGGTGACGAGTGAAGGCCAATTCACTGAATATTGGAACCTGCTCTTCAAAAATCAGCAGATTTTGAAAGCCACTCCATGAGTTTTAATGAAATAATTCTAGTTATACCCTGCGATCATGACATTTTTTTTTATCTGTTTTATATAGTGTTATTAAATTAATAGAAGTCTTTTTGTCTTTTTATGACAGAAAATTTACCAATGCTGTTACATTGCAATAGATGAAGTATATGTAGACTGTCTGTCTAGTAATACTGAAAAGAAAAAGAGAATTCTGAAGAATATAGTGAAGAAATGTCAAATTAAAAAAAAAACAAACGCATTATCGAAGTTGTGAAAGAAGAGGAAAAAAGTTGTTAGTTTACCTAGTATACATTATATCACACAGAGGAGTTCCTAGCTGATAATGCGGTGTGGAATCCCACTGTCTTTAAAGACCCTGCTAGTTTTTCAATGGTATTCAGTGGGTCTGGGATTTTATAAATAAGAACTTTGAATAATAGAGATTTGAAGTATTACAGGTTATGGCGCTGTTACTTTTATGTTGTATTGAAGGCCTCACTGTTTTTTTTAAGAAGGTGGGGGAAAGTACGATTGTTTACTTATCGGTTATTTATGTCCTTTACTTGCTATAACAGGAATGTTAATATTCATATTGCCCAAAGGTGCCCCTAGTCTTTGGTATACATTATTTCTTTACTTTGAAAGGAACAACTCCTAGGATCAGGCAAAGTGCTGTTACACTTTTTGTTACACATCGGGAATTATACATCCAGCTTTTGGGTAGCAGTTTTATGTAATAGACATTTAATTATCCAATCCGTCTGTTTACTTTTCTAGTTGAGCTTAATATTTATATATGTACCTCAAGATTGGTCTGAGTTTTCATACATGTAAAATACAAAGGAAACCACAATCTGTAGTAGACGTGGTTCAGAGATTCTTTTCCAAATGGAAGTTAATTGTTCAGAAAAGGTAATAAAGCTGATCAAAACTTTCCATCCTGAGTTGGAGGTAAATTTTCTGTTCTTTTTTATGATGTCATTTTGTACCTCTAAAATTGTACTAGAAGAGGGCATGTTTTTCCTTTAATCTGACAAGAACTTGTTGAAATTTGAAACTCTCAATTTCAAATTCTCTGATTCTGTAGTCTATAGTTAATAATTTGCATTAATCATATACTGGTTCTATTACAAATCCTCTGTATTTGAGAAAATTGGTAGAAGGTGGAAAATTTCTCATACTTACATGAAATGCAAGTGTAAAACGTTTTCTGTGAAATAACATAACAAAATTAGATCATTAATTCTATTAAGCACAGGAAGCAAGCTGCTGCTTTAAGTATAACATACACCAAGTAAGTTGGACATACTATTAAGATTGTATTGTACTAAAGAATAATTTCTCTACTCTCTTTATTGCAAACTGAAAATTTTACTTGCCCTAACAACACACCATCAACAAAATCATACTAAAGTGTGCCTATGAGAGGTGTGATAGCATGGAGGTGATAGAGGTGTAGTTCTACTGCAACAACAGTGTTGATCCTGTGATGGAAGATTTGTGATTGCGGTTTGTTTAGTAGCGGTTCTTTTAGTGTATTCCAGTTATCTAGGAGAAGTCAATGTCTCTGGAGACTAGTGACTCTTACTTTTGTCCTATCTTACTTCTGTTTTTGTTCAGTTTGGACCACTTCATTTCTAGTTGGAGATTTATTTTATAAGCCGAGATCATATATGCCTGGATCATTGCTATCAGATGCCAAGGAGCTCAGATAAATTTTTCTCATAAAACTGGTTATATGTGATATTAGGTGTAAGGAATTTGTGCCTCTCCTTGAGTATTCAGAAAGGTTCTTATACGCTGCATTGTGTCATCTCAGTATTTAGTACTAAATTCCTGCTTTTTTACATGTTGTCTAAATACGTTGGGCTTTGCTCCTTTTGTTAGATTTCTTGTATGTTGCAACAAATATTAAGAAATGAGTAATGAGTAAATTATGTAACCTTACATATCATTTAAATCTATTTATGTAAGGTAAGACAACAGTGGGAGGAGATGCTGGCAATCTGATCTTGTACTACTGCATATGTATTTTAATCATTCAAGCTTAGAGATGCTATGGATAATAGCTTATTTTAGTATTTTAGTTTGCAGAGTGAAATCTCAAGTGAATGGAAGGAAAAGATGCATTTCTACAGCTAGGAAACAAGAAACCTAACATGATGTCATGGTTTAAAGCTGGGCTGACTATTAAACCGATGGCAGACGCTCTCTGTTAACCCTCCTTCCCGCCCCAGAAGGTGAAGGAAAAGAGAAAAGGGAGAGAGACTTACGGGTTGGAAAGTTAAAACAGTTTGAATGAACTATAATAATGAAAAAGAGTATAATAATAATAATGGAAATAATTAAATATATACAAATATATACAAAAGCAAGATCGAGCTTCCCCGATGTCGGTCATGTGACCACCAGCACTGCAGGGAAGGCTCTGGGAAGGCCCAGGCTGGGCCCAGCAACAGACGGGAACTGGATCCAAGAACACATGGATTAGGATCGAGGGCAGCAGGAAAATGGACAGAGTCCTCTTTGGACACCGGCCATAGCAGAAGGGGCGAGACCCTCGTGATCCTCCCGCTTTATACTGAGAACGACGTGTATGGGATGGAATACCTCGTTGGTCAATTTTGGGTCACCTGTCCTGTCCGTTCCTCCCTGGAGGTGTGACCCTCCTGCAGCTCTTCACTCAAAATCAGTGAGGAATTTAGCAGTGACCTTGGTTTCTCTAAGAATAAGTACAGCAAGAGCCTTTCTGCATACCGTTCCTACCGGTGCCTCAGTGATAACTATAAACTTTGAGTGTTATCAGTCCTGGAAGCAGACACTGTCTGCAAAACATGCAGTTAGTTTCAGAAAGTGCAGTTATTTAGAAGAGACTTAGCTGAAAGTAAAAATCACTGAAAGGAAAATTGGTTCTGTTTTACGCCAGAGCAGGACACATGGTTTCTGCTGAAAAAGATTGCATTGAAAAATATTAAAGGAACATTAAAATATTTCACGAGAGTATTTTCAGTGGAGTTCTCTAAGTCTTAGGATGTCATCATGATGCTTTATTATTGTCCCATTTATTATGTAAGGTTTATGTATTATTTGATAACTATGCCATTTTATTATGTGCAAAGTAACTTTAACATCTCAATATAAATATTGTAAAATGTGGATTCTTGTTTAATAAGTATTAAAACTATATTTTGAACACTGGAAAGGGAGATAATTCACACTTTTAAAAATGAAACTAATACCAAAAATGAATGTGAGAATATGAAGTACATTTACAATTTTATCAGAGCTAAAGAGGAACAATTTACTTTTTACTTACTGCTCTTCACAGAATGCTTTCCCTTCCTATAGGAAGCAAGAATGTGTGTTCTAGTATGAACTTACTGGCTGTTCATGTTCTTAGTGTGGAGAATTTTCAATTTCCTGAACTTTTCTTTTTTATTCTGCTCATGTAGGCAACACGGAAAGAGGTTGAGAAACGCCAGGTCCATCTTAAGAGCATCAGTGATTTAGGAGAGAATTTGAAGACAGTGCTGAAAGGAAAGGAAAGTCTAGTGGAGGATAAACTCAGCCTCCTGAACAGTAATTGGATAGCAGTAACTTCACGTGCTGAGGAATGGTTCAATCTGTTACTGGTAAGCAAAATGCATTTGTTCACATAGAGGAAATGTCGTAGGTGCTCAGCCTTATGAGAGTGCTTTTTCTGGTGCCCTGGACTACGCTTGAATGCGTACGTACACAGACAATCAGATTGATTGTTGGTTAGTACATTGTGTATATTTTAAGAATCTGACTGTTTATAGAGTGGTGGATTTGTATAGTCTTGACTGTTGTTGCTTCCGGCTCCTGTCTGCCTCAGTATTTCCTGGACTATTTATTTTTTTTCCTAATGAGTAAAATGCAGTTTGTCCCCAAGGACCTAGACTACTTGAATATGAATCAAGTGAAAGAAATAGTCAAATAAGTTGAATAAGTCTTAGTATTGATACCAACAGCCTCATCTGGTTTTGACTACATTAGCATTTCTGTTTGGAAGAATAGTACAGTTGGGAAGTACATCCCTGCTTGCATGTTTGTTTGGTCCACAGGGTAGCTTTGGTATCTGTGAACTATATCCATTTCAGAGGCAACTAAATCAAAAACTCACGGTACACACCTATTGTGCTCAATGACTATGATTTGGTCTTTCAGAACTGCGTGATGTGCATGTTTTGTGGTGCCTGTTTTGGTGGGGATACTAGTTAAGGGCACCAGATTAAACTTAGTCCAAAGTAAAAGCCCTAAACCACATTTAATTCATATTCAGGAGCCCCAGCTCCAGCTACTTAGAACTGCTGATAGTCACATAACTATATTCTCCCTTAAAATTAATTCTGCCATGAAGAGATGACAGCTTGAACCCTTAAACAACAGAAGAGTCTTAACCGTTCGACTGCCAGAATGCTTTGAGAAATCTTGTATGCTGTTCCTGGTGCTGAGAGAATGGGAATGCATTTTCAACCCACAGAAACTGAAGTGGTTCTTGAGGATGTGTTAGCCTTTATCATGACTTTTTAGAGCTTGATGTGTTAGAGGTCCGCTAGAGTCTGTGTGGCTACCTTACGGATGCTTCTGCGATGGATGTACAGCATCACTACAGGGCTTCTGCAGCTGTATGCAGTATACAAGTGCAAACACCTGGTTGTGACTATTTTATTTGGAAAACTTCAGCATTTCATTCAATATGATGTAGGTGCTCAGCTTCAATGTGGAAACTGATTATAAGAAACGTATAAGGGGAGTTTATAGACTGGAATAGTTATGTATTCCTCTACTTTCTGTCTGCTTTGGATTCTACAGTTACTATATAATATGAACAAGTTTAATTTCATAATGTACGCATGTTTGTCAGAGTTGGCAAACTTGTAAACACAGACTGAATATGGATATTTTATTAGTGTACCAGTGGTAACCACTATAACATGTAACTGAGCTGTTCCTTTTGGCCATAAAAAGTATTACTTAGTATTATGCCGAACTACACACAGTTTGCCTGGAGTTCTGAGGTGGATATGAGTAGACCTCATTCTAGTGAGATCACCAAAAAAGACAAAAGGTTTTTAAACTAAGGAGAAAAAAAAATTATCATAATATCAACTAGAATAGCTTTTTAAAAAGCAGAGTCTCAAAGCCGAGAAGATAGGTCAATGCAAAGAAAACTTTTATATACAAAGCTCCCATTCTTGATTGTACTTTGCAAGTGGATCCTTGTTTCCACCTTATTTTCAATTAATTTAGTGGCTTTCCAAAATGGGTTCTGTACCTGGTTCTTGGGAGACTCTTCTTTCCACCCTACAGTAGGTCTGTTCTGCCAGCTTCCTGTTCCTCTCAGCAGTCTGGCTGAGCTGCAGACACCTGCGTCTTGCTGTGACTTTTATCACCCTCCTGCCTGTCTCTTTGGAAGCTTCTTTCTCTCCTAGAATGTCTTTTTAAAGAAACATAATATATAAAGTGAGAGCAAACAAACAACAAATTCTATCTTCACAGAACAAGCAGTTACTGTATAACATAAACGAGTTTAATTTTATAATGTGTGCATGTTTGCCACAGTTGGCATAATTACAGCTATTAATTTCAGTTCTGATTACTTTTTTTGTATGTAGTATTTACCTTTCCACATACAGGAATATCAAAAGCACATGGAGGCTTTTGATCAGAATGTAGCTAAATGTCACAACTTGGATGTATCGTGCTGAAATACTGTTGGATGAATCTGATAAACAAAAGGCCCATCAAAAAGAGGAAATTCTTAAGGTAAAAAAAATGCAAATTTTCTGGAAAGCAATTAATTTTATTCTAAAAAGGCATACGTCAAAAGTAAGCCAGATTTTGAAAAGGATCATAAATTGATTAACATTCTTTTTTCTGCGAATAAAGCTAACCTCTGGCAGCTTGTAGATTACTTAATAAATTTGCACTGCATTGCGAAAGTTAAATCCCTGCGAAATAAAACACAGGTATGTTATTGTAAGTCTTGAGGACTTCCTGGTGAGTAGAACAGTAGCTTATTAAACCTATGTTTGCTGTATAATACTCCTTAAAGACATCTGGTTGAACAAAATCCTTTTTTTCAGTGTTCTTCATTTTTAATTGCTTTTCTGTTTTTCTGTAATACTTTCCTCATATCTATGGTACCTGTGTTTGATATCTCTGTTATATGATTGTTTTAATTTTATAAACACGGTTTGCATTGATGACAGGCCAACACCACAGACAAGAATATTATATGTTGAACTAGTTGTATAATAATGGGTTAGTATATTGATCAGAAGGTTTTATTTGGCCCATTGCATCATTTGACCAATTGATGAAAAATTAACTTGCAAGATAGATGTGAATTTTAAAGTATCTAGTTTAAAGTACCTTCTTTGTTAAGATTAAACAACTTCAAATTATTATCTATATGGATGTTTTTTTCCTCTGAAATCAGTTTAAACTTTTACTTTGTATTGGATTCCATGGTCAGTACATGCTATCTGAGGAACAGTTTGCAAATCAAAATCAGAATTGTATTGCTGGCAGTAACAAACGATACCATTTACTGAAGTAAAACTTTACAAATTCCAAGGCAGAGCATAAATCAATGCCTCGTTGATCTCAGCAGGATTCCGGGGCAGACTTTTGTAGTTAAATGAACAATTTTGCCACTATCAGGTACAAAGTACAATTATGTTTGCCATCAATACAGGTATATATATTTGTATTGCACAAAGGCATTTCATACAGACAGTGAATGTAATTCTTAATGCCCAACTGTGTTTATGATTCCTGAATGTCTGGCTATCTTTTTCAGCCTCTGCCCATACTGGGATTTACTGTTAAGATTATTATTGTAGAGGAAGAAGGTATTTGTCCTCAATTTTTTGTAATTTGTGATAGATTTATAGAAAAAATTCCCAATGGTTTTCGTCTGGTCATTTTTCCCTGCCTCAACTGTGGGCGTGAACAGTAACGAAAGCAACAATTAGATATCCTGTTCCATAATATCTGAATTAGCTTTAGGGACATAAAATAATATAGCATATCCTGAAATATGCTGAAGATTGTGTTATTGCAGATAAGAACCTGCCTAGAGATAATGATCACCATTAATTTCCTCTAGGAGATATTAAAACAGACATGTAGATACATTCCTGCTGTAAATTTGAGAGATATGAGTGGGAATGTTATCTAATGTATTTCTACTGGATTTACACACACATGCATAATTATCTCAATTTGCTTTGTGGTTTTGCTCCCTATTCCTTTGCACACTCTCTTTCTCTCTCTTTCTCTCTCTCTGCATTTATTACTAACTTCAAGCCCTGTCTCTTGCTCACGGACTGTAGCGCTTAAAGGCTGAGCTGAATGATATGCGTCCAAAGGTGGACTCTGTGCGTGACCATGCAGTAGACTTGATGACAAACCATGGAGATCACTGCAGGAAAATAATAGAGCCTAAACTGTCAGAGTTCAACCAGCGATTGGCAACTATATCAGAAAGAATTAAGAGCGGAAAGGTAGGAGGACTTGCTTCCATACGGAGACGTATACCAAATGGTATTTATATAAGATGCGCAAAACAACTAAATAGCAGGATGCAGTTTCCTCCAAAAACTAAGCTTTTAAGGGAAAAAATGTAGATCCAAAGAATATATTTTTTTTTAAAGCGTGAAGGTTTGGGGTTTTTGGCATTAAGATCTTTTTTCACTGTTTCACAATTAGTATTTGTTGACTTTATATGAATATAACAATGATTACTTCATTAACTTATAAAGAATGAGCAACATCTGGAAATCAGTAAAATTCTTAATCTTCTCAAACTATGTGTAGCCTTTGTTTTGATATCGATGGACTAAGTTTTCATTAAATACACCCAGTCTTTTCTTATGAGACTGTGACTCACCAAGGCTGGAGATATGCATCTATGGATAATATGCACAGATTGTATCAATTATACTTCAGCTACTCATCTGTACATCTAGTTTGACTACTGAATATGAATTCAATATGGATTAGGTAATTTTTAGTTATACTTCTGAATTGGAATGAGGAAGGGTGTAAGCCACCTCCTTTCTCCATTGTGTTTGCTGCCTTTATTGCAGAGACCTATTCAGTAGATTACAGCAGACAGCCACACAGGTTGGTATATAGGATAATGGGAATGCATGGATCCCAACCTTAACTCTTTTTGCTGGCTGCTGTAATAGAACTGGAAATGAATGCACAGAGAATCTGTGACAGAACAGGAAATAAGCTTTGCAGAAAGCATAAGCAAAGAGACATGGTTTTCATTAGTTGTTTGGGGTTTATGCAGGGCTCAATACCCTGTGTAACCAGCACACTCTTTTTATTATTTGAGTTTATTTAGGTTTCATTTCTGGAACAGAAAATAATAAAGGTCATCTTTTTTTTTCCTATTGCCCATCAGTAGTACTTCAGCCATTGCAGTGTGCTTCTCACTTCTTACAGAATTACAAACTGTAGACAGAGAACATCTTGCCACAAAGCTCAAAGAACTTCATTGTGTAACATTTTTATTCTGAACATCTGCTATCTGCCGTCTGGATTTCTTCTCCAGTTTTACCTTGCAATTCCACAATGCTGTAAGCATACAGGGCTGATGCAGCCTTTGGTAGGGTGGCATGAAATTATTGCTTGTTTTAGGGAACAATGGGACTGCCTGTAGGTGCTTTATCATGGGTTAACTATTTGCACTGCATGTTGTGGGCTCATTCAAAGATGGGGAAAAGATGCTTATCAAGACAAACTGTCTTCAGAACACAGCCTGCAAATGTCTTCCAACTGGCAACCTTCTCTCTCAGGTGTTCTCCCGTTTATGATTGTATAGGCAAGTTGAACTGAAATGACAGCACCTCACTAAGTTTTATACACTGTGTACCTGGCAAGATGAGAGGAATTACTACAGCACATAATTTTAATGGTAAATTAGAATTTAGGGGACTTTTGCCAGGACCTTGGGGAATGGACAGCTAGGATATGATTCACAAAGAATATCTATAGTTACAGGTATTGCATAAGATAGAGAGGCAAAAGCTTATCAGAATTCTTGGTGGTTCTACTGACTTGCTGTATGCATTTAGACAAAGGACTAAATTGCTGGATGCCTCGGTTTGTCCACCTGAACAATGTAGGTAACTGTGCTTCCCTTCGTGATATTATGCTTCCTAAGTGGTTTTTGGTGGGTTTTTTTCATACTTAGGTAAAATTATTCACTCAGTGAATAACAGATTAAAAAAAATCAATTCAAGAGGATAGTAAGCTCTCATAATTGATTTTCAATCAATTCTCATCTGTTTTCAAATTAGCTATATTTTTTCAAATGCTAACAATTATCAATACAACAGTAAGGTAAATAAGAAATGACGTGTGAAGTCAGTAAACAGTAGTACATAACTGTTGTGTACTTAATTAACAAAATGATCATAGTGTACTAAAATGATATTTAACATCTTCAAGTGGTCTTTGAACCTCATTTAATTATTGGAATCTCATTTAATATTTTTCCTTACGTTTTCCTTTTTGTTTTTAGCATTTGCCAGAGATTAGTAAATTTATATTCCAGTTTTATTAGTTGATTTGTCTTTTAGTGAAACTTGAGTGCTTTTGAAGACATCCTTCAGAACATTTGAGAAGAAATTACTGTGTAGTTTTCTATTATTTCTGCCTCAGTTGAAGTGCTTGCTGAGTGTAATTCTGAGCTTGATGAAAATTTGCAAGCACAGTATTATTCTCTATAAATATCGTACATTGTTATATTTCCTTTGATGTTCATAAGTGCACAAAATTCTCTGACATTAAAACAATCAGCCAGATACAATTAAGACCTTTTTATTCCAGTTCTCTCAGGTCATCTGTGGGACAGCTACGAATGGATTACAGTTGATGTCCCATCCTTCCTTGTTTTAACTGATTGACTTTGATTGTTATCATCTTCATTACAAACTTTTGCTTTATAACAAATACCAATTGTACTGGAGGGAAGAGTAAAGGAGAACTAATTAGAATATAATGTGCTTCTGTCTTTAGCAAGAAGACAGTTGTATGTCCAAGAGTTCCTAGAACATCATAAAGCATTAATTACCTTTAAATCTAAACTTTATGCAAGAATCAACAAGAATTTGTTGCTTGTTCTTGCATTTAAAGCTTTGAAAGAAGAAAGTTTTTTCTGTTGAACCTCTGCAATGCACTTAATAAATATATTGCATATTGTACATTAAACTACAGACACTCGGGTATCAGGTAGACACAGGGCAGTGTATTGCTGCTAATAAGTGGCATTTTTTTTTTAGAGTTTAAGACTGAACACTAAGCTAAAGCATCATAAATTTTACTACATAGGATTTTGAAGGAATTGTGTCTATTTTGTTTCATGAGGAATTTTTGGTCCTGCATTTTTGTTGAGGGTTTTTTGAAACATAAGCTCTTTTAGGAAAGTTTTGTTCATTTTTTTTAATATGTTACAAAATATTGTTAGGGAAATACCTTATACAAAGATTATCTGTCTTTTGTTTTGTATAATACACCTGGCATTTTTGCTATTCTTTGTGAGAGCGCAATGACTTCAAAACACTGAAACAAATTATCATGAAATTTTTCCCAATTGGTAGTAGTAGGTGTTTTTTCATCTGAAAGGAATTCTTGTTGCTTTGTGAGTAATTTCTGACAAACCAGATTTAGCCAAGTAGTGTCAACATTTAAATTTTTAGACAAATCATTACGTTACACTGTTTATCTGAACCTGTTCTTACACACATTTTTTTTTTTAAATTTTCACTCACCATAGAATTCTTATGTTTTCTTATATGGAAATTCTACAGTATTGTTAAATACATATCTTTACTTGTATCTTTGTGTACTTATAGTTGTATGGTGTAGATATTTTTCCACATGATGGAAAGTCTACCATTGTTTTAGCAATAGGGGGTAGAACAGATGTCTCTTTTCATTTATATTTCTAATAAAACTATTAAGTATGTGATTTAAATAAATAATCTTTGTATTTCTCCCATTTTAGCCCTTTATTCCTTTGAAGGAATTGGAGCAATTTGACTTCGATATACAAAAAATGCTTGAACCACTGGAGGTTGAAATTCAGCAGGGGGTGAATCTGAAAGAGGAGGACTTCAATAAAGATATGGTAATTTGGTTGAAATGGAAGTCTGAGTGAAGTAGGCAGGGAGATTAAAAAACCTGAGTTAAAATTAGAAACTTCCGTATTTGCGTTAGGGACAAAATTTTACTGTGCTAAAATCAAAAGTCCCCAGTTAGCATTAACTAAAAGTTTTAGCGATAAGTTAATTGTTAGTTTATAGGAAAAACATTTTTCAACCCTTGTGAAAACACTAAGCAAAACAGGAATATTAGCTACGAGTCCTATACTAGTACCAGCAATATTATAGAATAGGGAATTAATATTAAAATCTCTGTAGCAGTACAAAGACCAAGAAAACTCAGAATGATGTATCTAAATGGGTAATATAGTAAAAGAAGACATTCACTGAAAACAAGTGCTAGCCAATGATCATTGAAAGAAATGCCACTTGCCAATTAGTTCTTAACAGATCTTATTATACCATTTATTGTAATTAGTTTTTGTGGCTGTGGTAAGTTTTATTACCCATGTTTTAGTTCTTAACAGATCTTATTATACCATTTATTGTAATTAGTTTTTGTGGCTGTGGTAAGTTTTATTACCCATGTTTGCTCTTTGCAAGTAGTAAAACAGTTTATGCATATTAGGGAGGGGGGGGAAAGAAAAAAGAGAGGAGAAAAATACTATTGTGCTTTGCTACTGTTGCCACTGTGGTTTGTTTTCTACAGAGTGATTTTAAGAGGGATGACATTTCTTGAGTGGGCAATAAGAGAGATTCATCTTTAGGACCCTCTCTTTGTGAGTCCTCAGCAAGATCAAATATATATTTCTTTACAAGCAATATAAAGCATTAATATTCTTTCCCTTTTAAGCAATTCTTCAAAGATAGTTATTTATATCAATGCTGAAAGGAATCTTTACAGGACCTTTTATATTTTTTCTTTTTTTTTTTTTATGCAGGAAAAGTAAAGTTCAAGGCAGTATGTACTGCAGTGGTAAATTCTAAGTGAATCAACTTTGACAGGGTGGTTTCCATTACTTGAGCATATTTTGTTCACTTTCTTTACCTAAAATGTTTAGTATGGTTCAAGAGATACACTCCCAGAAACTATGGCATATAATCAACTTCTACGTAAAAAGTACTTAGTGATGTCATTTTCCTTGCCAGCGTATCTGTTTTGCATTTTGATGATAAATGAAATGCTCAGGACTCGCATGGCCTCTTACCATACTGGTAATTTCAGTGACTACTGACAGTGATTTAAAATATTTTAGATATATCTATTCTTTTTATTTTAAAGTAAAATATATTTTACCTTTTTGCCTTTACAGTTTTCATCCTGTTATCCTGGATGCGGCATAAAATCTAATATCAAACATCTGTAGGTTTTAAAGTGCTGTTTTACTTGTAACCCTCAAGTGTCTACATGTATTGTAGAAAGCAAGTAAAAGTTATTTGCTCTTCAGTACAGATCTGCGAGTAGCTGTTAGATGAATACCTCAGCACAGGAAATATAGTTTTACATGTCTATATCTCCTAGTACTTAAGTAATAATGAGATTAAAATGCCCATTATAGGTGTTATTTTGTTTTTTAAATCAGAGTGAAGACGATGAGAGCACAGTGAAAGAATTACTGCAAAGGGGTGACACGCTTCAAAAGAGAATCACAGATGAGAGAAAACGGGAGGAAATAAAGATAAAACAACAGCTGTTGCAGACTAAACATAATGCTCTCAAGGTATCGGAGCTACAGTTATAAGCACGTGCTACTAAAACCAGTTTTTTCTTCATTTCAGGCCTTTGTTCTGTTAAATGAATCTTCATTACTATTTAGAGATGAGTAATTTAAAACTGTTTGGCAACGAACATGTATACTCCTCTTGATGCCTTGGAAAAGACATTTTAAATCTCCAGCTTAACAAGTACTGTTTTGTCCTCAGTGTTACAACCATGTGATTACCAGTTGGGCAACAATGATTTCTTTGATAATAATTCCTTTTTTAACATATCATGCATGTTTTATGTTTCTCCAACAGCAATCAAGACCTTAGTTAGAATCAGTTATGATTCTAACTAATCAGTTATGATTCTAACTAATCAGTTATGATTCTCCTTATGAGGAGAGGCTGAGGGAGCTGGGTCTCTTTAGCTTGGAGAAGAGGAGACTGAGGGGTGACCTCATTAATGTTTATAAATATGTAAAGGGCAAGTGTCAAGAGGATGGAGCCAGGCTCTTCTCAGTGACATCCCTTGACAGGACAAGGGGCAATGGGTGCAAGCTGGAACACAGGAGGTTCCACTTAAATATGAGGAAAAACTTCTTTACGGTGAGGGTGACCGAACACTGGAACAGGCTGCCCAGAGAGGTTGTGGAGTCTCCTTCTCTCGAGACATTCAAAACCCGCCTGGACGCGTTCCTGTGTGATATGGTCTAGGCAATCCTGCCCCGGCAGGGGGATTGGACTAGATGATCTTTCGAGGTCCCTTCCAATCCCTAACATTCTGTGATTCTGTGATTCTGTGATTCAGTTCTCACAAACTTATATTTTCAATTGTATGACACACTTCCAGCAATGAATAAGTTGTTTTGTCCTTTAGTAAAAGATTTACATACTTTGTTCTTTTGTGGGAAAAGTGTCTCCAGCCTCTTTAGAATAAGGTAGGTGGTAGTATCAATAGGAAGAGGCTGAAAATCAGTCACATATCAAAATTCTGTGTTACTAGACTTCTTGGAGGTATAACTATGATACTGTTCCTAGAAACATCCACAGTGAGACCTATTTCGACAAGCTAATAGTTGTAATGGGGAGTGTTGTCTTTCCAGGGAAAAATAAAAGTGTGAAAAGAAAGAATCTTACAATTGGAAAGTCACCTTAGTCACCTACATGGAGCCATAGGCTCTGGCTACTATAGAATTTTTCATCTTACTGGCAAGCAAAGTTTGTCTTTCTTTTGAAAATTTTGATTAAATTGTTCTTGGCTTGGGGAACATGGCATGGTTACATTTTATTATTACTTATTTTTAAGCAGCATCTTTTCTTTCCTGTGGATTTCATTCTAGTTTTGACAGTTTTGCAGATCTGTTCGAATTCACTAAAAGAATAGCTGGAATATACCATTTTTTCGTCCATATTTAAAAGAAACTTGAAATCTATTAGGTATATCTTTGACTGTTCCAAGTTAAATGGAAGTAATACATAATTTTTATGGAGAAGAAACAAGAAAAGTATTTCTAGAACTGTGCTATTGACCAGATCCTTACTGGCTGTTTTTATGGAAGACAGTGATTGATTTTCCTTTGGGTGACTCAATTAAGGTATTCAACCTTGTCAAATAAAATTCAAGAACACTTGAGGCAAATTAATCTGGGTATTTTTATATAAAATGTACCAGTAATTTTTTAATTTACTTCTTAATAAGAAGTTATAGCAATGAAAATATTTTCTGAATTCTGTATGAGCAAATTTAAGGAGTTAAAGCAAATGCAAATGGAGTATATTTAATAATATTTATATGAAATAAAATAACATTTTTTTACCTTTCTGTTAAAGAGAAGCTTTAATACTTTTATAAAGCTGACTCATAAACACAAGACATTTGTTATGTAAATGGTATTTAATTTAGAAAAAGGAAAACTGTCTGTGCATACATTTCTGCATTGAAATTATTTTCTTTTGAATAGCTACAGAGTTTGCATGCAGGCTAGAATTTCATAGGAGATCGCAAAACACAGGAAGCCCACTTATTGCTAGATACTAAGCGGGCTCTGTTTCCATCTGTCCAGTATTCTGAGCAGAAGTGTTTTATATAAAATATTGACATTTATGTAAGTGTCTTAACTTCTCTGAATATTGGTGACTGTCTTGGTGGTTTATTCAACATGTGAACAACCCTGTATTAAGTAACATCCTTTAAGAGAAAAAACAGTCTGTTAAACTGATGAAAATATGCTGCGTTCAGTTTCTTATATGCTGTTAAACTGAAGGAAATATGCCGTGTTCAGATACCTATATTCTTGATTTAAATATCAACATTTAATTAAATAAAATAGTGGCCTTGTGCACTTTTTTCCCTTCAGTGTGCGCACATGCCAGTTCATATTTTATAAGCTTTTAATTTATATTCTAATAATGTCTGCACTGTGAACAGGACTTGAGATCTCAAAGAAGAAAAAAGGCTTTAGAGATTTCTCATCAATGGTATCAGTACAAGAGGCAGGCTGATGACCTAATGACATGGCTGGATGACATTGAGAAAAAGTTAGCCGGTCTACCAGACCACAAAGATGAGCAGAAGCTAAAGGTAATGTTGTTTTGGGATGGCAATGGTATATCTTTTTGAGTGATATTTTATCAATTTAACAGACAGCAAATGCAACAAATATTCAAAGATAATTATCAGTTCAGTTCTTTATTTCTATTTATAGTAAACCAAACCATAATTATCTGTGTTCAAACTGACATTTCTTTGTTGTACTATATCTTGTATGTATTATACAGAATGTTACATAAATAAATTGAAACACACTAAATACATTTTTTTGTCTATATAGAAATTGTGCAATGTATTAAGAAGCAACAAATGTTTTCTAGTAAAAATTGTAATTGATTTTATGTATCTTTGTTCCAGATGAACAAATGACTTACCGATATATGGATGACCTCTATCTCATGTTAGCACATTCATTTTCATCAGAACATATTCATATGTCACTGTCAAACTCGATAGATTTATTTACATACTGTCAAAGGTTTTCCTAGTTTATTTTGCATCGTCTTTCTTTGCTTCATTCTCTGTTGAGTTTCCCACAGAGTAAAATACGAATTAAGTAATACATTAAAGAGTCAAATAATACATTTGTAAGCTGTCCAAACACTACTTGTCCTGAATATGCTGACCCTTATTGAGAAAATAATTTCTCCAATTGCCCATCACAGTATATTAACAAGAATCTGGAGGTGGAAACTGTTGGCCTTTGCTAATTAGTTTTCAGTGTGTACTAGCTGTTAGTATCTCTACAACCAATCTTCAAGAAGGTTCTTCAATTTCAGTTATTTTTTTTTGTTTAAATGTAAAATAAGACATGAAATAGCTGTAAGTTTTCATTATAACAAAATGGAAATGGAATTTCTGACAGAAATATTCTGATAATCTTAAGTTGATTGATCTAGTTAGCTAACTGTCCTGGGCCCTGTATTGGTTTTGCTCACTAGGAGATTGATGGAGAATTGGAGAAGAAGAAGGAAGATCTGAATGCGGTGCACAGGCAGGCTCAACGCTTGTCTAAGGATGGGGCGGCAAAAGCAGTGGAGCCAACCCTGATACAGCTCAGCAAGCGCTGGCGAGATTTTGAGAGCAAATTTGCTCAGTTTCGAAGACTCAACTATGCACAAATTGTGAGTTGTTACTGGCAAGCCCATATGTTTGCAACTGCTACTACTAACAGCATCCTACTAACAATGAGAGCTTCAGGGTCAGTGTCAACTCTTCAGATATTAATAAGAAATACCCTATTGTCTGCAAGTGGGGGAATCTTTGTATTCTAATACAATAGTTCTCTGCTTTGGTCTTAAAATTACCCTTAAGTTAAATCAGACAAATACAAAAAAAAAATCAGCAATGAAAAATTCATGTTTATTTCTGTTGCCTCATTATTTTTCCATAACATTTTCCAGTTTAAAAACGTCAGTTTGCCATGCATCTGTTTTGTTCAGTGAACATGTAAATCAGAAATCGTCTTTTTCAAACTACCCATCCCATGCCAATTTTAATTGTTTTTTTATTTGTCCATAACATGTTATACACATTTTAGGAAGAGATTAAAAAAATTCTTATGACACTATATATACATGGCTTTTTCTTCAAATGCTTGAATTCGCAAAGGTGTTTTTGTAAGAAAATGTACTTTTAAATTTGACAGGACGAAAACATGATTTTATGAACCAACTTCGTGTCTTCTCATTTTGAGTTGTTTAGTTGTATATAAAATATAATTATTCTTACTGTTTTTATACGTGCTGCAATAACTGGATAAATAAACTGTCACTATCCTAGGTTTATGATCAAAATACATATTGGGTGCTACCCATTTAGATGGTTACCAGAGATTGCTTTTGCACTTAATGGCAGTTTTTCCTTGCCATTCCTACTACTCTGCTCATTGTCTTCTGGGCTTTGGATTTTATATGAAGAAAGATAAAATTTGCTCTCAAGGAGGTTGTTGCATTATATGCTCTTCTGTAATCTTCAAAGTGCTAGTGGTAAAGGGGTCTTTCAACAAAATAAATTTTATTTATTTATTTTTAAATGCACCTAGATTTCAGAGGGGCCATACTGACAGGATGATAAAAAATTAAATACATGAAGTCTTATTTCTAATTGATATGTGGTCAACTATGTTTTAAAAAAGAAAAAAAAGTTAAAAAAGTCATCAGTAATGTATAACCCTTCAGTCAATACAGTCCTCTATTTAATGTACTGAGTGTATTGTGTATTTTTAACTTTTCTACTATTAAGTTGCATAATGTATATATAAAAATAATAATTGGGACAGCTATGCAGTTAATGGAAACAATCAGAGAAACATTAACTTTGGTTTGTATGTTATTAAATCTTGTTCCATCTGATTACTGTTTTCAGATTACTACGGTTTATATTAAACTTGATGGATGTAATCAGTTGCAAATCATTTATATTGGCATGGAACTAGAGCAGGTTTCACTTTGTCTTGTAAATTAATCTTTTTTTTTATAATGAATATATTTGTTCCTTTCATAAGCAAGTAAGAAGTAAGAATGTGCATGCAATTTATATAAAAATATTCTACTGTCAGTGAGCTTTTTTATGTCACCCACTACCTACCATGACACAGGATATCCATTATAAAATTTTACAAGGAAATCAATAAAACTATATATTAGTATATTTTTGTGTAAAATATGTAAGGTAGATACATCAGCACATGTGCTTTTGAATTTGTCAAAGGAATAAAATCATTGACTTCTTAAAGCCATGTAACCATTACATATATTTTTATTGTTAAAATATATTATTTATCTAATATATTTCTATCCTTGTAATGGTTAAATTTTTCAGTATTCTCAAATATTTCATGCAAGAACACTACTTGTTAGTATTTATCTGGGGAATGAGTACACGTGTACAGGATAATTACTGTATCCTTCTCATTTCTCATGAAAAATATCTTTCTCTGTTGACAATGACCAAGGTGATATTCATATGAAATTCTTCAGAAGTTTTACAGAAACTACTGAAACTGGTGAGAGGCAGTATATTTCATGGCTCAAATCAGAATGAGAAGTACAACTGCCTTGTTATTGTTTTGGCTTTGCTGAATCAGTGAAGCAAAGAGAATTTCTCTTCAGTGTTTTTTTCTTTTTTAATACAGCTTAAGTACCTACCTCACAGGGATGTTGTGAGGATTAATTAATTGTTTGTGCAAGATTTTAAAACACAAAAACAAAATGAAAATTCAAACTATTCACTTGAACACGTGCATATACCAGCAAAAATAACTTTCACAGAGATTTTCTGTGTTAAACACCAACTGAATAAAACCATATAATAAAAATACAAAAAGGAAATTTATTTTTAAAGCAAAAGAAATAGAAAACTGCTGCATTTTTATTTATAATTGATGATGTATTCAATAACAGACTTATTTAACAATTGAAAGTTGTTGTTATAAATCAATGAGGATTTAGTTGTACTGTATATCTTGCAATTCATTATGATTCATTGAATAAACATAGCAACACTGCATTGAAGATGACCTTTAATCATGTGGCTTAATGACAGATCTGCATTTCTTACCTTTTTTGGAGCTAATATGTTTCTGATATCAAAGTGTGAAATTAGAATGGTAGTGCTCCCCTGGATTTTACTTTTCCCCAATATTTGTTGGGAAGACCTGTCAGAAGGAGATGGGAACTATAACCATATAAGAATTGATTCTCTCCATCATGGTAGATTCTCATAAAATTCTGATTCTCTCACAAATACATAGCAGTAAATATCCAGCAACTAGTTGACAAATATATATGGGTGTATATATATAAAAAGGAATTTTCTGTCATCACTTTTCATAATAAGGTATGATGTAGTTATGTTACCTCAAACACTGCATGTTCTGTTTAATGCCAATTTTGAGGCATTATTCAATTTGATATAGTGGTCATCTTTTCATGTGAAAATTGTCAGAGAGCAATGTGTAACATTCTATAGGGAAAAAAGGTGGGTTTATTGCGATAACAGATTAAACATGGTACACAAGGACATAAATACAACTGCACAAAACCTAAAATGATACTGAGTGGGAAAGAGTTTTTGGAGTTCATGTGGTCTTACAAGTTTCTTCTCCCACCCAGTGTCTTCATTCATATGTGGCAAAACAAACAGTGGGGAGAAAATTCAGTTTTTCAGTGAAGCAGATTTCAGATTCCTGTGTTAAGAAAAGTTTAGCATTCTACTCAATTCTGCTAAAAATTTCCATTTGAAATCAGTCAGTAGTAACTTCAGTTGTGAAAACTGAATAACTTATTAATGAGTAGAATATTTTACCATCATGTTTTAAAATTATGATTAACCACTAAATCACACTGAAATTCATGGAAACTTAAGATACTCTTCAAAAAACAAGTCATTAATGTTTAATCCTAGAGCAGTATGCAATTTTTGCATATTAAAGGTACATGTTTGTTCTTAAAAAAATTCATTTCAGTAAAAATGATAACATTAGGGAGGTCAAGGGACATTTATTTCTAGATTGTCTCTGCAGAATCTAAAATCATTAAGCCTTAACAGTCGCACAGTATTTTCAGAAAAGTTATCAATCCCCTTTGCTGCAGTCTAAACCTAAATCTTCCAGTAACTATTTTTCTGCAACAGTTTATGCCACTATTCCAGGATGATGAAAATAGTTATCTTTTGCAGAGAAAAAGCTAAATTCAGATAGCTTAATTGAAATCGGGATCAAAACCAGTTATTGCTGTATTGATTACATTTAATTAAATTAGCTTTAGTTAATGCCTGTTTTATAGAAGTTTTTTTCAATGCTTTAATTTCAGCAGTCTATGAGTATGTTTATGTCATGGCCCAGTTTAAATTTTATTGAGCTGACTGAAATTACTATGTGTGTAGAGTACTGAAGGCCTTTATCATGAGAAAATATTTTCTAGATGAACACGTGTGCAGCGCCTACACTATAAATTCTTATTTCATATGCCTATTATCATATCTTATCAAGCTATCCAACATTCTTTCTGCTGTCACATATGGTGTTATTTTTCTTTTTCTCTCTCAGCCAAACTATGCATGCTGTTAATAGTAAGCCAGAGTATTTTTAGGACGAATATTGTTTTTGCAACCTATTAACAGCTGTCAAAATTATGTACCTATTGATGTATATACAAGCAAAAAATTAGCCTTACCTAAGTAATTTCAGTATTTTCATTGATGACACACACAAACATGCTATTGAAATTTATGGTCATTTTACTACTGAAATATTTGGGCCTAGATTTCGGCCATACTGGGAAAAATAGTAAAGTTGATCAAATTATAAACATCAGGAGTCTTTTTCATACCAATTAGACTATGCATTGAACAAGAATGAATAAGGAAAACATATTTATTTCTGTAAGGTAAGTGATTTAGTCTGAGCAGTTCAATAGTTATCTGCAACATGGATAAAATACCGGTACTCTCACTACTTACTATGAAATCAATATAAAATTCTTCATTTTTCCAAATAAAAGACATTATTCTGTTTAAGAGTCTATAAAGCACTCAGAAATTTAAAATACCTGTCTCCTAACTGGATGATCACTTCAGGTGAGAGAGTATGTGAAGAACTGGAACAGCATTAAGGACTGATCAAGTTTACATGTGAAATTCAAGTTTGTTTAAGTTCAGTCTTTTAAGGGCATCTTGCAGTTTTCAGGTAATATTTCCCTGTGGAGCTCTATTTAGTTCATTTAATGAAATTTAAACTTTTTTTTAACTGTTAAAATATGTTAATATATAAGATACTTTCTAAAATATAAATCAAACATTAATTGAAATAAATCTGTCACAGTTAGATAAACACAGGACTTGGTGTCCAAATTATCTGTCTGCATCTAAATAACATGGATATTTCAGTGGTAATGTGCTACCATTGGTTTTGATCATTGTTTTCTACAGTTTTCACAACCAGCAGTATTGAAATTAAGCGGTTTTCTTCTTTTATCCTTGCTTAAGTATTTCTTTGAGTAAGTAAACAGGTAACGGTTGCCAAGAAGAAGGGGCAAACTAATTCTTCATTGTTCCCACAATGAGTGGGAGAGAGAGCAAATAAAAGAGAGAAAAGGCATTAAAA
Organism: Nyctibius grandis; assembly: GCF_013368605.1. Taxonomy (NCBI): domain Eukaryota; kingdom Metazoa; phylum Chordata; class Aves; order Nyctibiiformes; family Nyctibiidae; genus Nyctibius; species Nyctibius grandis. Next base: position 30,809,266 of record NC_090659.1, read on the forward strand.
AGCAAAATAGGAAAATACCTACTGGACAAAAGAAAAGAACCCCATACAGCGCTACAGGCTGGGGGAAGAGTGGTTGGAAGGTGGCCTGGTGGAAAAGGACCTGGGGTTACTGATGGACAGCTGGCTGAACATGAGCCAGCAGTGTGCCCAGGTGGCCAACAAGGCCAACAGCATCCTGGCGTGTATCAGGAATAATGTGACCAGCAGGATGAGGGAAGCAATTGTCCCTTTGTACTCGGCACTGGTGAAGCCTCACCTTGAATACTGTGTTCAGTTTTAGGCCCCTCACTACAAGAAAGACATTGAGGTGCTGGAGCAAGTCCAGAGGAGGGCAACAAAGCTGGTGAAGGTTCTAGAGGGTATGTCCTATGAGGAGCGGCTGGGGGAACTTGGATTGTTTAGCCTGGAGAAAAGGAGGCTGAGGGGAGACCTTATTTCTCTGTACACCTACGTGAAAGGAGGTTGTAGTGAAGTGGGGGTTGGCCTCTTCTCCTGGGCAACTAGCAACAGGACTAGAGGACACAGCCTCAAGCTGCGCCAGGGGAGGTTCAGGTTAGACATTAGGAAAAATTTCTTCACAGAAAGGGTTATTGGGCATTGGAATGGGCTACCCAGGGAGTGGTGGAGTCACCATCCCTGGAGGTGTTTAAGAGAAGACTAGATGTGGCACTTAGTGCCATGGTCTAGTTGACGCAGTGGTGTTAGGTCAAAGATTGGACTCGATGATCCCAGAGGTCTCTTCCAACCTAGCTGATTCTGTGATTCTGTGAACTATACAGTGATGGGTTAGTATCAGTTTCACCTATGTGCTTTAGGTCTCTTAAGGACAGGACAGAGGCAATCCTGTGACACCATTTAACTTTTCTGACATTTACAGCAGCAGCTTTTTAAACAAATAGTTTTACACAGCACAGCTAAAGACTGGGCTTTTTTGACTGTGGTCTGCAAAAGAGATGAGGATAAATGAGAATCTTTGGGAAGAGAATCACAGCTGAATGTTTACACACATATTCTAGAATCCATCAACCTGTAAATGGCTATTGGAGAATTTATTCCAAATAATTTAATTGTATTTCAAATACTTTAGTTTTATGTCTCATTTAAGATAAGAAAGATATGGGAAGTACACTGAAGATGAATATTGTCTTGGATATAGCTGAAGAGAAGCTATTTTGATAGATGCATTTAAAAATGCACTTTACCTTATCTGTGTCTAAAATGAATGCATACAGTGTTGTGGTAATTTAAGTGAAGACCATCTATAGACTTCTTTTGTAAAGGTAGACCAGTTTACTACAGTATTTTGAGTTCTTCCTTTAAAGCATATTTGTCTTCTCTCATATTTCCTTATTAATTCTGTACAGTATTCAATATCACCACTGCAATTCTACAGTATTTTAATAGAGTGAAGTTAAAAAATCCTGTCTTGTAGATGACAAAACATTCTCTAGTTTAAAAGTGAAACTCAACATCTTTACCTCAGCACATAGGAATGAAAACTCTTGCTACAACTTGGACTAAGGCTGGTGTAGTATGCTGTCTTTAAATTACATGCAGTGGTTATAAAAATAGAGGCTTAGCCATGCCACAGGCCTTTCTTACTGTTCTCTGTGTGTTTGAGATGGAAATAAGACCAACAGCCTTTGGCTAAAGAACCATGTGCGACATAGCACCCAGTTGTCTCTCCTTTCAATTTTCTTTGGACAAAATTGGGCATTATACTAGTGTAGTATTTTCTTCCTTATAATTGCCTAGCCATTTGGAAGACAAGGCACCTAATTGCTATCTTATTTTCTCTGATATATCATAATTTATTAACATAACAAATTACATGGTGAGGAATTTGGTGTCAAAATTACTTGGCTTTAATATTGAATTAAGTAACAAAGAAAAAGACCAGCTGCGGATTGATCTGACCCTAAGTGACAGTATCTTTTGAAGAGATGATGTCAGCATCACTCTGGTTTTTGTTTGTTTGGTGGGGTTTTTTTTCATGGATGCTTCTTTTGCATTGGTTTCATAAAAGTGCAGAATGAAATAAATTTGTATATGTACAGTGTGAGTGCTGAATATCTATGTATGTGTATTTAATTAGTTTTCAAAACTGCTGGATTGACAGCAATTTCATTAACATTATTTTAAAAAATCTATGTCTTGGAGTAACAAAATCAGCCTAAGTAACAAACCCTATTATTATTCTGTATGATTGCATCTCCATAAATATAGATTAAGGTTATTTTAAGAACTGAAGATGAAAAATAATTAGGTAATGCCTTTTAACAGTTCTGGAAGGTGTCACTGTTTAAGATTTAGGACCTTGCTGTTTGAAGCTGTTAGCATTCAACACTTATGTGGTATTTTAATGGTATTTTTAGATTATTTTCTAAATTATCTCAACAAACAGGTAAGCGATGTAGTTTGCATAAATATCTGGAAATTTAGCATCACAAATAAACAGTCAATTTCAAAATGGGTTAGTCAATTTAGACATCAAATGGACTGTATTCTAACATATCTGTGCTTTATTTAACATTAATTGGTTCCTTGGTGATCAGTCAGTAGAGTTACACATATTATTATTCAAGACAGCTGTAAAGCTTCATGCATAAATGCTGTCTAAGATTAAGGCACTTTTATAGTCTTAATAAATCAGCTATTAAGTTGACATTGACCAAAGTCTGATCCTAGGAAGGCTGCCTTCCAGCATATTGTGTAGAAGCTTGTTCTGCCACTATATAAACTGTGTCTTCTCTGTAGTTTACCACTGTCTTAGAAATACAATTTTGAAATTCTATTTTTGAGGAAAAAAATAATTTGAAATTCCTTCCATTCTTTTGGGTATTTCCTGCTGTGCAGGCAGATTTGAGTACATAATGCTGATTCAACAGAATCCATAGACACTGTCACAATTGGACATCATGGTTATAAAGATATAGGACTGTGTAGAAGAGTTTAATCTTCTAAAGTGTCAACTAGATGCTTCCTTAAGAATGACATTTCCTTTATAATATCTGTATGTATTTTTTCAGCTGTGAAAAATATTACAAGATGAATAGAGGAAATGGTTAACAACTCTATAGATTTATGTATTCTATAGTCAGTATGTAAAAACTTCCAAATACATTCTGTCTACTGGAAAGTAACATATGAATCAATTACAAAAATGTTTTCGAGATAAACCCTTATAAAATTTTAACTAACTTTTTTAAATATCTGTTGAAAACCAGCCGAGGATGTAGATTTTGAAGTGTCTTCTGATTTTTTTCATTCCAAAATGTATCACAAGTACCTAAGTATTTGCTTATTTACTGATTTCTAATACTGAGAATGGCTATCTCTTTTGACTCACTGGTAGTTAAAGGCTTACCTTCCCCACAAAATACTATAGTATAGTCTTTATTTTTTTTAAATAATGCCTTTTATAATGTTACAAAAATCTGTTTAAAGTCACGACAGACATACGGATTTGCTTTTACATGTCATTTTTGAACTACTGCAGTTATTAAAATTGAGATATGCCATCTTTATCAGAAATAATTAACATATATGCATAATTTATTTAAAAGAAGAGACAATTACTCAATTATACCATAATTTTGTTTTTCTTTGGGACATGGTAACTTTGCAGCTATGGCATAAGATACACAGTGCTCTATTTTTTTTTTTTATTTTCTGAAAGTGTTGACTTATATCACACACAGTGAAGCATATGAGAGTCTTGTGTCCCAGTGTCATCATAGTTGAATTTTTTTTCCCTTTGCTTAACAAATAGATACCAATGGAAGTTGTCAGGGTTAAAATTAACAGCAGAACTGCTAGAATTTCCAATTTGTGCTAGTCGTGTTAGTCTCTTTTTTGCCCGAATGCTAGCAGGTCTTTAGTAAGGAGCAATGGGTAAGTTTTCAAATACGCTGCAGCTAAGTTCAATATGCAGCAGCGCCTCATCCTGAGGAAAGTCCATACCTGGAGGCAGTTATCTAAGCCAGAAAGAAACAAAAGTACTGTTAAACAACTGGTAAAGGGACTGCCAAAGCTGTTCGTTCACTTGACCCAGGGTATTTGACGTCTTGGAGGGCTCTAAAGGCATGAGGGCGTGCGAAACACAGAGGATTGGCTGCAGCACCAAAATACTTTGTCACAGTTTTGAACTACGTATATATATATACTCTCCTGTGGAAAAAAAAAAAAGAAAGCAGAAGGAAAAAGAAAAGAAACCAAAGTTGCAACTATGAATACAGCCAATATAGTGACAAATTACTCTGGATTTAGTGTTTAAAATTAATTGTTGCAACTTTTGTCTGTATCTTTCTTTTTTTCCTCATCTAAAAGTGAAAATAATGCACTCAGAGGAAAAATAGAAAGAAAAATTGAGGGTGGAATAAGTATTCATCCAAGTCGTTGAGCCAAGCAACTACAGATATCACAAGCAACCACAGGTATCTATCCAATCCACCATACAGAGTTCATCAGAGTGTAGCATGACTATCAGACTTTTTGGGAGATGGGCCACAAATTAAGCTTAAAAGAACAGGGAACAGACCTTTTCTTATGGAGAAAACCTTTGCATTTTAATCAAGTTATGGTCAAAAATAAGACAGTAGAAGTAAATTCACACTGGTCTATGCCTGTTTGCCTGTTTGTTGATGGTTTTCAAAATCAAATGCTACAATTTTCTGTTGCTATTCCTAACATGTAAAATTTACTGAATTTTCTAATTAATGCCATTATTAAGAATAGTTTCATTTTAACTAGCTTTATTTCATTTTATGTATAGATAAAATGGATTTATTTTGTCATAGAATAAAAACTGTTAATGCAGCGTTTCTCAACCAGTAAAGGATGCCTTAGCAGTGAAGTATTGTGAAGACATAAAGCACTCTCTGTCTAAGAAAGTGCTGAAAATAATCACATGTACTTTTAAAGTTTCTATTCTTATATGTCACCAACAAAGTCAGATACAAACATTAAAATACATGTTTTAAGTATTGTAATGTGCAGGCTTTTGTGGACTACAATCATACATAAGCAGAAAAATCACATACATGAGAAAATATTTACATTCTTATTTGAAAATATAATTAAAAAAAATATTATGGTAAATAGATTTTAGTGCTGCCAAGTGCTTTTTAAGGCCTTGCCTTCATGGAATTACATTTTATAAATTTTTAAAACTGTAGTGAGGATTTAGGTTTTTAGGATACTTGAGAGAGATGCTTTTTTTTTGTACTGATAGGTAACTTAGTTATGATTGGCTAAGGCCATCCAATCTCATAATGAAAATTCCATGTTGTTAGTATAATTTTGATCTACCTTCTACATGTATACACACTTACAGGTAAGTTGTGCTAGCAATACTGAAGACAGAATTTATTTTTCTGAATGTGTGCTGACATCATCACTTGCATTTGGCATAGGAAGGGGTGAATAAAAGCTACTTTACATATGTACTTGAAAGTGGTTTCACTGATCTCTGACATCATTTGATCACACTTTTGTGTTTTTAGTTCTTTATTTGATATATTGATGTTAACCATGGGCCAGTAAATATCATTTAGTTTAGAGTTTGCTCTAGAAAGCAATAAACTGTTCCAAAGTTTATTGGCCTCTTTGAGACCTGACTGCCTTTGTCCAGAAGGTGTCTGCCAGCTGCTGCTTTATTTTGTATCAGCACACCTACATTTATTCCTTCATGATGACTAACTTTTTATACTCTCATATACCATAGAAACATAGAATGGTTTGGGTTGGAAAGGACATTAAAGATCATCTAGTTCCAACCCCCCTGCCATGGGCAGGGACACCTTCCACTAGATGAGGTTGCTCAAAGCCCCATCCAGCCTGGCCTTGAACACTTCTACGGAGGGGGTACCCACAACTTCTGTGGGCAACCTGTTCCAGTGTCTCACCACCCTCACAGTAAAGAATTTCTTCCTAATATCTAATCTAAATCTTACAGCTGCTTGTAAAGAATACTTTCTCAAGCATTAGTTCACTTCAGGAGGAGGCACTTGTTTGTTTGTTTCTCCTGAACTTCTCATCAGGATGCTGCTAGGATCAGTGTCATGGTACAGTAGTGCCAACAGGTGTGTTGTTTCTTTTACTCCTCGAATGTGTTCTCTTTGTGTGAAGTTATTAACTTAAAAGCACAGTGCACTAAGGTCACTGAGTTTGGAGGCCTACAGTGAGAAGGGACCAAAAAGGAAGCAGTTGTCAAGGCCTAGCACAAAAAGGTTGGAAGCTTTCTGGGTGTAAACAGTTGAACAGTAAAAGTGATGTTGGGGTTGTTCCCTCTGCAAAAAGGGGAAAGGAAATGGATATACTGAGATGGGTGAAATGTGTTTTAACACTGAGTTTTCCAGTGCTAGAGGGAAATTAACATTCTCCAAGATTAGTTAGCTCTGATACCACCACATAATTCTATTCTAAATGTAGGCAATCATCATCACAGATACTTCCTTGGAGGGGATGTTTGATTTTGTTTGCAAAACCTGCATTATTCCTGTGGTTCTTTTTTGATGATTTTTTTTTTGTTTTGGTTGGTTGGTTTTTTTGCTTATTGGCCTTCTCTGTAAGGGCCAGTTCATGGCTGTATTTCTTGTCTTTGTGTTGCACATGGTAGGATGTGGTAGCTATCAATAAAATCAGTTTCTCACATATAGGTAGAGTCATGTTTATGGAAGGATCCTATCCCTTAATTAAAAATATGTAATGATGAGGAAGAAAATTCAGTTTCCTGTTTCTAGTGATGATAATGCTTGGTGGAAGCAATACATGAAATGTTAAACCTTACCCAAAATAAGCTGTTTTTTCAGAGACTAGAAATAATTTGCACATCAGCATATCTCTGACAATCAGGTAAAAATACAAAATAAATTAATAGCAATAAAAATATATTTTGCAGAATTAACAATATTACATTTACACCAGAATTTCCCCATTATTCTTAACAGTTTATTTGTATTATGTATTAATTTTAAATATTATTTGGTTTTGAGTATTTTCAAGTAACTATCTAATCTATTCTACCACTTTGTCAGATTCAACTTGTTCCAAACCATTCTTAAACAATTATCTAAAACTTTAATTTACATTTTCTTACTTATTTTTAATCCTTATAAAATGTTAACCTACCTTCCTTCTGATGAACCATTTTGACATTAACAATGTCATACATCTTTATTGAATTAATATTACTTTTAATAGTAACGGTTCCCAGCTGCTACAATCTCCTTTTATTTAAAGTTTTTTCTCATTACAGTATTAGTATATGATTCAGTTTCAGCTGTGCATTTCTAGTAAAGATGCTTGTCCAGAATATAGGGAAGGATCTGCCCATTGTGTCTTCTACAGTAAGGCAATTCCAGCAAACATAAGGACAAGCCAAAAATTTTTCCCTTTCTTTGCTGATTAAAATTCTCAGTTCTGGATATGCCTACCCTCCATTCCTTAGTACAAGATGCCAACTTCTGCCTTGGGTTCTGTTATACTGCTGTCAATAAGGGAAACATAGAAGGAAACACACACTGGTGACCTATTGAAAAATGCACTAAAGACAATGAAATTTAATCCTTGATTTCTAAAGTTGTATCAAATTTCCAACTCTTTTATTTAAATAGTATTCAGAAACTAATTAATTTGGATTGTTACTCTTTTCTTAGAATAATGTATGAAATAATGTTGCCAAATATGAGGGCAGGTTCTGGTAGGCCTCTACTTTCAAATATAAATCCATTTATTTATCTGGTCATAGTACTTTCCAGTTCAACTAAAAATATAAACTTTAATGATTTGCTTGAACTAGAAATCTCCTGAGTCATGTTTCCTGTAGAACTATATGAATAATCATCTAGCTGTGAGAAATAAAAATGCAAAGTTTTCTGTAAAGGATGGTATGAATATATGGTTGTGTACATCTCATTAACATTAATGGGACATAAATATTACATGTACTTTGAGGGATTACTAAACCATATCTGTCATACAAGGTTCAGTCCTTGTATGTTCAGTCTTCAGATTTTAATTAATTTTGCCTTGAAGAGTGCTTTTATATGAGTTCTTTGTAGCAGTGATTGAAAAATACCCAGTTTTGGCACTACTATAAATAATTGAGCATGATATCTGTGAAGTGCCCACACGTCAGATTTCTGCTTGATTTTTTTTCTGGTTTCAGGAATAACTCAGAGAAAGAAGGCACAGATTTTAATTTATGTGCACGTGTATACACGTATGTGTGTACATGTATGTGTATGTAGTTGTTTGTTAGCCTAAATTTGAGTTGAAAAAAATATATTAAACTAATACAACTATAGAAACTAGTTATATTTTGTGTGTCACTCTACATATTTACGTGACCTCATTTTGAAAGAATAAGCTTACACAATTAGCATGCTCTTTTCATTACTGTGAATATAAATATTCTTTTTTCTCAGTCAAAAACAAAAATGCAATTATAGTTAAAATGTTCCTCATGTGGGTCTGAAGTTCTTTGCTTTATGTAGAAGTGTCACAGTGTAGTCTTGAGGAATGAAAATATATTGCTGCAAGCCTCAGTCGCCTGTTGGGAATCTCCCATTTTCTAATCAGCTAGGACAGGTTTTTCTTTAGGTTTACTGGGGTAAACGGTTATTTTTGCAGAGTGTGTGATTCATGAAACATGTGGGGGGCAAACACTTTTTTTTAAGCAATTTATTATAAACAATAAAAATGATAGCAGTGATATGGTCATTAGAGAGGTTTCAGTGTTAGCAGGTGTACTGAGAAAGTCATTTAGTGAGAAAAGCATAAGCAAAACAATTAAATTTGCATAAGAAATGCAGCAGAATAACACAAGTCTACAGATAACTTTATGGGCTTTATATGTGATATGCATACATCTTCTAGAGTGAGTATATGCATATTTTAAGACTCCAAAGAAAACTGAAGAACGAGATGACTCAGCCCAGTAACTGAGGAGAGAAACATGTCACGAAAGCATGGACAGGGCAAACAGATAAATTAAAATGAGACACCTTGCTGAGGTAGTATGGGGAAGATAGTGTTTATATTTGTTTTCTTTTACATACTATGTAGCTAAATAATGATACTGTTTTCTTCAGGACGGTTGATCCATTGTCTTTCACATATAGGCTCCAAAATCCATTATTATCTGTATTAGGACTGGAGCATCTAAATAATATGATTTTTGAAAGAAAGTTTACCAGCAGTTGCTTGTAAAAGTTCTTTGAGGTCCTCATGAAGTAAAGTTTGTATTTTTGAGAAGACAGACATCATGCGCAATGGATCTTGGTCCCACACTAGGAATCCTATGTGGCAAAACAAATAAATAATAACTTATGCTTATGAAATCACAAATCATTTATATCTTTTAAATTTTGCCTTTTCTAATGGAGATGCAAGTGATCATGTATTTGGAGTTTAGTCAAAAGAAGCAATCACAGTTCTCCCTGCTCCAAAGCACACTTTTGGTATTATTTTTTATCTATGATTCATACACACATCAAATCAGAAATGTAGAGATTTGTATAAACAGTCATTATTTTGTCACCTTGTATGTCAGTATCTTTCCAAATGCCATAGATCAGCTATTTATTTTCTTGGAACCAAAACATTCTGGGATTTCTTTCCATTTGCTGTATGCATGTGCTTTCAGAATAGGTTGTCTATTTCATATTTTTCCAGATTAAAAAAAAAAAATCTTAATTTCCTGAAGAGGTCTGTTGCTGGGGTTTCTTTTAGAAATATGAATGCATTAAAAACCTTTCAAATCACAAAATTCCAAATTGTACTTTCTAGTTTAAAGAGAAAGGTTTCTGTATAGTGTTGAAAGTGCTGAGTTGACCTAGTTGTTTTCTGTTGCATGTTATTTAAGAAATTGTGTCTATTACACAAGTCATTATTTTACTTGACACCTTGAAATGATTTACTATTTTAGGCCTGGCATGCATGGAATTTGTATAATGAAGGACAGATTCTTAAAGAGGTGTGATGATTTAAAATGAAGGAGCTAGCACTAAAATTTCTGTAGTACCGTAATCTCAGAGTACTCTTGCATTTCCTATCTTAAGTTCTTTGGAGAGTAGGAGAAGAAAAGTTTGTACATTTTTGCATGGATTAATTTTAATACCTGCCATTTCAAACAGGGTGAAGTGATTTATGTCAGAAACCTCAAATATTTCCTGAATTTGTCCTTAGAAATTATTTTTAATTGTTTCTAGGTTGTGAACTGGAAATTGCATTGTTATAAGTTTGCTTAGTGCTAAGAAACTAAACAAAGCATTCTGTTGTATATCTATACTAGCAAACAGTTCCTGAAGATACAGCTTTTGTGGTGACTGAAACCATGACTGTGGAAACTACTCATGTGCCTTCTACATACCTGGCAGAAATCCTTCACCTTCTGCAAGCCTTGTCTGAAGTAGAAGAGCGCCTTAATTCTCCTATTCTGCAGGCCAAGGATTGTGAGGATCTCTTCAAACAAGAAGAGTGTCTCAAGGTAAGATAGAAAGCTTTTCTTACAACGATAAGTTTCCGTTATTTTTAGGCTTCTGTATATTGGCAGCCTGCACTCACTCTCAGAGACACCTGTTTTATAAGTGCTTAGCCCCTGTCTGTGATGTGTGCATGTGTGGATGTTTATATATGAAGGCACATTGGTACAAAATATAAGAACGCTGAAGGGTTCATTTATTTTTGTTTCTACCTGTATTTGGAAGAAAAGAGCATTAAGATATCTGCAAAGTACATACTTGAAAGGGAGAGAAAGGATGGAGAGGGGCAGTTATGTATTTAAAGTTATGAATTTGTGGTTAACGTTTTGTTTTCATGTTTGTAATTTTAAGTAATTAGTAAGTAACCCTATCCACACCCAATCTTGGAAGCTTTATTTTACAGCTTGATTTAAAAATATTTTTTATTAAAACAGCAACAAAACCAAGTAAAATTTAGCTGTTCCATTCCATGCTAGACCAAAGAATCTTGAAGTCTGATTGGGGCTGTACTCTATGCAATTATTACAGTTTAATTAACTAAACAGAAAATATTGTCCAGTAGGTAGATAATGTAGTTAAGGAAAAGCTAATTCAGTATTGTTGATATGACTTTAGATATTACTGTCTGGTTTCTTCATCGCTTGCAACAGTGAAATCCTTTGAAAATTGATGGAATTTTTCCAACACAGAATCGACATAAGAAGAGAATAAGATTAAAGTTGTAGGTCTAAGTAGATGAATGAGTTATGAGCTTTTGCAAAATAATGTTTGTTTGAGGAAAGCCTTGTAAACATTCATGCTTAAGTGATGTATATAATTAGACCAATTTCAAATTGTCATCCAGCATGAAAAGAAGGCCACATTTCCATTTTTCTGTGATTATTTTGGAGAAGGAAAGGTTTTAACAAAAGGAAACATTTGCCTAGAAATTCTGGATTTCGCCTACAGTCAGCTATAAGAAAGAAGCTTAGAGGGAGAATTAGGGCAGGGGCTCTGGCTAGGTGCTCTGAATTGTCCTCTGTAGGAACCCATTTATCTCTTTCCACAACAGAGGAAATGTAACAAAACCACATCCATATGCTGTCATTAGCTTCTATAAAATCACATCTATTTATAATTCTTATACATGCATAGTTTTTATACATTTTAGGCATCTGTATATACATGCACACACACACATATAGGTATTCTTTGTTAGATCTTGAAAATTAGGGTGTTTTCAGTTTCATATCAAGGCAGTATAGTATGTGTAGTGAAGCATAACAGTGAAGTACTGGAGCAAAGGAAGCATATAATTGACAATAGGACTGTGTGAAATAACAGTAGGCCATTCCTTTTACCACTTCTGATTTAGTAGCAGTAGATTAAAGTAGTTCTGAGTATTGAAGCACACAACATGCCAACGTTATTGTCATTCTTCATTTTAAACAATGCCTTTTGAAAGAATGATTCTTCTGCACAAAAAAAGTCATAGACCATGTAAATCATGGCTAATGAGCTACCACTTGGTCCTTGTCTACGAACTTATGTTCATTACTAGATTGGATGGAAAAACAATGACCTACCTCAACCAGTTTACTGGCAGTTGACTTCCTTTTAGTGTTTCTTAATGCTTTACATTTGGGCTATCTTTATGTGATTTATATCCATAACTAATCTGTGGTTCACCCACATATATTTGGTATTATTGGAGTTGACACCAACTTTAATAATATTGATTACTGAGGTTACAAGTAAGTATTGCCATAGGTTTAATTTAACTGAACTATTAAATTGTTATGAGATGCATTTGTGGGCACAGTTCCATCTTCCTCCCAAATAAATCTCTTAGAAGCAGCAAATGGATCTTACACATTTGTGGGCTTTTGGAAGGGTATAGTTTTGATCTGAACCTGCTTAATGAATATTTATTTCCAAGGAAAAGCATTCATCATTGTCATTATCCTGCAGTAAAAATAGAAAAGTAGTGCATAAATTGTTCAGCAGCTGGTGGGAAAGGTTTGAAATTAAATTGTGGTTGATTTTTATCCCTGACAGATTTGGATGAATCAAATTACAGAACTGTCATGAATAACTCTGTGTTTTAAAACTGAATTTGTGATTTTTTTTTTCACTCCCATTCAGAAAGAATCCATTTTAATTAATCCTTAAAATGAAAAAGAAGTTTATTTACAAGACTCTTTCAGTGGTAACTGCTTTGAACATTTTTCTCCAAAGTGTGTGTGTGTATATATATGTATAGTAAAATTTAAACCTGATTGCTCATTATCCAATAGGATAAATATGAAATACAAATTAAAAATTGCTTTTATTAACTGTTGTAGATAATTCTAGCACTGAATTTTGATATCAAAGGAATGTAAAATATGATTTTTTTTAAAAAAAAAATCTGATCACTTCAAACATTTAGTAAATTATAATGGTTTTATGGGCACATTTAGTAAATCTGCTGAAACCAGCTCATAGGAATGTTGTTCTCTTCATTTCAAGTTTTAGGGAGTGGAAAAATCAGATAGGGAAACCAGGTCTGTCTCTTTATCTCATAAAGTCAGCAATTGCAATGTTTCCATTATCTTATTACAAGCTGTTCTAAGTATTAGGACATACAGTACCTCTGTTTTTGTTCATCACTGTACTTACAGTATTTAACAAACAATTTAAATATTACAGTACTGTCAAAGATGAAATTCCAGTTGATTGTGTGGAAAATCACAGTTCATAGATTGAAGGGTTAGGAAATTGAGCTTAATGATATACTCTCAAAATAGGACAAATTTTGTTATGAGCACAAACTTTATGATACATCTGTCTGCTATTGACGATGTTCATATTGATGGAGTTCGTAAACTTTGAGTTGCTCATATAGAATTGGTTGTAATTACAATGCATTTCATTATGTGATCACGTGTAGGGATAAAATGCCTTCAGAATTTAGCTAGTTATCCTTACTTGTAATATATGTTCCAAATGCTTCCTGAAAGTTAAATGAATGTACAAATTTGCATACATTCAACTTAATCTGGTTTTAGAAAATCAAATTATATTGCTCATACTAAGCCAAACTTTTCCCGTGTAGTGATTATCTCATGCAAACTACTTGTCTTGTTCAAGCTCCAGATTATTTAATGGGAGATTAACACACTGAAATAAATACCTTTATTAACTTAAGAATTAAAACTAAGGTGTATTTCTGTTTGCTAACACATAGCAAAAATAACTGTGCTGAAATGAAACATTCTACCTGGAATTTAGGAAGTCTAATTTGCATTTATAGCCATGTGTGAGAAAGTGGTTAGTAGAATTTCACATTAAGAATTGCTGTCATAGTCATGACATAGTGTGCTTGGTCATTACTTAGTTATATTATCTGTGAATTCAAAACTTATTTTCTGAGGCTACTTCCTTTATGTAATTAGTGATGCAAACCTGTAGGAGTGCTCATAAATATCTGTCATTTTTTTCTTTCTCTTACTTTAATCATCTTAGTTTTATCAGGAACATTGTATTGTACAATATAATTATACATTTAGCTATAATATTTTTCAATGATGTAATAGTTTTAATATGGAAAGCCATCTGTCTCTTTGAGAAAGAGATTTCTTATATACGCAGCTTCTTGTATAATCGCTCTATTATTATTAGTTCTTTTTCTAGTTCATCTTCTCATGTATTTCCAATAGGCTCTTTATTTAGTTAATTAAAAATTGGATTGTTTGCTGTTGCTTTTTAAAATGTAGGTATTTTCATGCTCTGGATATTTTTTTTTTCTCTTTTCTTTCCCTTTATTTGGTAATTCTTTTATCTACTGACACATAGAGTACGTTTTTTGCACAGTTTTCTGCTGTGTCTTATTTCAGGATACAGAGAACTTACTGTAAACATTACACATCTGTGATTCTGGCAGCCAGAATCCCCTTTCAAAATGGTTTATTAAACCAATAACTCCCATACTAGATATTGTAACTCATAGTTCTATACAGATTTTAAAATTATAAGTAATTGGGGGTATTTTTCCAGCCATTCATGATCAGTAACAACAGTGCTGTTGCTGGTTTTCGTGTTAGTACGAAAAGCTTGAAATACTGTAACAAATTTGCTATTGATATAATTCAAAAGCATCATTCTAGATATGTTTGGATTGCCAAAAGTATATTTTGAAATTTGCACATTGGAATCCATATTTGGCATGTATTGATTCTTATCAAGAAACACCCCCTAACGTGGTATTCAGAGTGGTTTTCTGCTGCAGCTCAGTAAAACTCAATTAAACATAACTTAGAAGTGAGTGTAATCAAATGCACTCTCCAACTAGATCTGTCAGTAGCGCAGTGCTTGGTGGCTGATTTGTACACAAATAGCCAAAGAACTGAATTTTTACAGAAAGTTGTGTTTCCCTGGCAGATAAAGACAAATTCCAGGTAGTGAAAATGAATTGGTGTTCGAGTCTCTAGTACTCAGATTTCTTTTTTCAAGAGCAGTGATATCGATCATTCCCCAAAGGCTACTGTCACTTCAGCTGCTAATGATTTTCTATTATCATTTTTTCTTAAAAATTAAAGATTTGTGCGCTTCTGTTAACCATGTTACAAAATCTCCCAAGGCATTGTTGGTAACTGCTTGAAAAGCTATTCTCTTCAACATGAAAGACAGAGATATGTGTGTGAGATACGTGGATTTGTGCATACACATATATACATGACCTCTGTTTTTTTTTTTTTCTTGGACACTCTTATGCCATCCAGTTGTGGATTTCATTTAGAGAAGGCTAGCTGTATTACCTTTCTTTGTCTGTAGCAGCTGTGCTCTAAACAAAAGCAAAAATCTGACATATACATGGGCAATTATATGCCTGTCTGTCGGCCATGAGTTCTAAACGTTTAGGGATATGCCACTTATCAATTCTAAAGTGCATAGATATATTTAATTTATTTTTAATGTTTAGAAAATTAATTTATGTGGTTAAAAAAGCCATATGATTTCAATGTATGTACATTTACCCCTGTTCTTTAAAGAAGCAAAATTTTAGTCATAGATGAGGTTTTGTGAAGATGCTGTCTTTTATATTCAAAGGATATAATGTTGGAAGATTTCAAGGCATTTAATGTTTTTATCCCCTGATATTTCTTATATTCAGATTAATAACATTGAATAACTTAATCACCCACGGCCTGAGTGTATAAAACCAAGGATTAGACAGACCTGAGTAAGGAACACTGAGTGTGAGATGTTATGCTGGCAAAGTCAAATGAGTTTTATTGAGTAATGACATAGACCCATCCAGCTTTCACTTTAGATGATAGATTGCTGACAAGGGAGGAAACATGTTCTTTATTGTGAATCAGCCCAGAGATAAGAAGTCTACCATTCTCATTTTATTTATAAGTATTTCCTTTAGTGTGCTGAATGTAAGTCACATTTCTCAGGATCTATGGGTTCAAATCACTATTCATAAGGGGCTTTATGGAATGTTCTTTTTCCTTTTTTTTTTTTGGCAAAGAATAACATATTACAGTATTTGCAGCCCTAGAGCTTTAGGAACCCAGAGTACTTTTTTCTTTCTTTTTGTGTGGAGGGTTTTGTATGCAATTATTTCAAAGCATTGCTGTCACATTTTTACAAGGACTTTGATTCCTATATTTTACAAAATAGTAAATATAGTGTAATAACCTTATTTGGTTACAAAATGACAACAACATTTTGTCACTTAGGGGGCATTCAGATTTTGTCTTAAGTGCTTGTTTTTCTTAAAATACTTCTCAAGTAATTTGGAGGAGAAAATTATTTGGATAATTATCAGTATCTCCCTGTCACTTCGTATTAGTACTACCAATAATATATCGGTACACCCTGTTATACCCATGGTCCTAAAATACTGATTTTAAATCAAGTTCATTGCAATAGAATTGTAGAACATATTATCTAGATATGAGATGGTTTGGGTGATGTGTTTAAAAAAAAATCCATCAGTAGAATCAGAAGAATTTATAAATGCTGTATAAAGAGGAATTGGTAAGTATTTTATATAGATACTTTAAAAGTTTGTTTAAGAAAAATGAGGAGTTGCAGAGTTAGAAGTCAAGTTGACATACACAGAAGACACTTATTAGAATACAGAACTTAAAGAAATGGAGGAGAGAGAGAAGGCCTTCCTACTCACAGTCTGGGAAGACCTTCAGTTTAGTTCGAAGTGTCCATGAAGACTGTTGGATATATGACCGCTTTCTAAGATTAAAAGCTTGTGCTTATTAGCTCCACACATCTCTGCAGCCTTCCAGTACCTGAAGGGGGCATACAGGAAAGTGGGAGAGGGACTTTTTACAAGGGCATGTAGTGATAGGACGAGGGGGAATGGTTTTAATCTGAAAGAGGGTAGATTTAGATTAGATGTTAGGAAGAAATTCTTTCCTGTGAGGGTGGTGAGACACTGGAACAAGTTGCCCAGAGAAGTTGTGGATGCTCCCTCCCTGGAAGTGTTCTATGAGCTTGCTTTTAAGATAGTAGATCATAAGTGTCTTTTAAAAATGTATTATTTGAAATTTTGTTGCCTTTAAAATATTGCAAGGAAAAGCAACAAACTATTACAAAAAGGATCTTTTTTCCTAGCTGTAAAAGACACTGTCACAAGAATGTTCTCTGGACTTCAGCTTATATTGTTGAGATTATTCAAATGAGCGCAAGTTTGCAGGAGTGCACCTCTATTTCATCCTTTTTGAAATGTGTTGGCATGTAAATGAGATGCTTGCCCTTCAAATTAGGTGAGCAGAAGGGCACTGAACAAGGAAAGTTATCCTTTTTTAACTAGTTGTAGTTAAAATAGATGAAAACATATTTTATCATACTTTTTTTTTTTTCCAAAATTGAATTGTCTAGCTGTGTTTCTCTCTCTGGCAGAAACTAGTAAAAGACAATTCTACTTTTCATTGGTATTACCAAACACAAGATATATATCAGACATGATTTTTAATGGAGGTGCAGGGAAGGCAAAACAATGTGATGGAATATTGTGCTTATCAATGCTTAGTACAGCAGTAACTCCATTGGATAACGTGTGTGTAGACTGGAATTCTGTTGCACCTAAATAACTACAGCATTCTTGCTCCTAGCCACATGTGGAGAAATAAAATACAAATGTTCAGTGCTGACTTCCCATGTCTGACTCCACATGAGAGAGGCTGCAGGTCTCTTTGGATAGATTCATTTGCCATGACAAGAATGGCAACAGATTGAGGAAGAGTCCACTCATGTTTATGGTCTTTTTTCTTCCATTTCTGGTACATTATAACCTCCAAAATATCTCCTGTATTACTTCAAATTTGATGCCTGCTCTTCACAAATGAAGGAAAGGCAAATCTGATTCTTTTTATGCACGGTGAAATAGAACCATCAGATTCTAGCTACAAGGTTTAACTAGACTGTGACAGTGTTAGAGGGCAATTTCAATTTTCTTTGGCTTTCTACCACTCGTTATTTTTCTGCTTACTGCAAACTAACACAACATTTTTTGATACTTGCCTCCTTTCAAAAGTGCTTGAAAAAGCTGTGAAAGAGCTTCTCACATACAAACTAGCAATTTGTTCTTCTCATAACTCTGCCAAATCAGCATTCTGCCTTATCTCTGGAACAAAGTTGCTGCAGAGTTGTGTGCAACAACTGAAGAATGTTTTTGTGTTAAACAAGACTAAGAGTCTTTGATCAGTTGGTCTGATAAGTTCTCAGCTACAAGTTCTCAGTATTCATTCTGGGGCTCATGTATTTCAGCAGAAATAAGGGATGGAAACACAGTAGAAGAGTTACAGGTAGTGGTACTGGAAATTCAGGGAGTTTGAAGAAATCATTGGAGAAAGGTTGCCCACAGAAGTTGTGGATGCCCCATCATTGGAAGTGTTCAAGGTCAGGTTGGACAGGACTTTGAGCAATCTGATCTAGTGAAAGATGTCTCTGCCCATAGCAGGGGTTGGACTAGGTGGTCATTGAAGTTCCCTTTCAACCCAAACCATTCTATGATTTTATGGTAAAAGCTGAATATGACTGTAGATTTTTATCTGGAAAATATTCCTTTGTACAGCGGTTTCAGTGAGACATTTGCATGCCTGTATTAAGAACTCATTAAAAAGCAGGACTGGTAAGAAATGGCTAAATATTACGACACTGAATGGAGTAGGTAGACATTTATTTTTAAACTGCTATTTGAATATAACTATCTCAAGGATTATGAGGCTTTTAGTGGCTCAGTGGTATATCAGATCCTTTGTCTAGTTTGGTACAGATTTTTGTGAGCTTTGTTTGCATCATCCAAATCATTGTTTCAAATGCACAAATTATCATAGTTGTTAAACTTTCATTAGAGAAAAGGAGGAAATCTTAACTTTAAAAGCTTTAGGGAAAGAAAGACTAACCTTAGATAAAAACAAATTGATGCAGTCATCAATCTAGAACATTTTAATTCTTTCATGGCTGACTGCATTTTATTCAGGCAGCAAGAGTTATAATGCAAAGTTCACCATTGTAAGGAACCATGGCCATAGCTTTTCAAAAGAATGGACTTCACTTCACTGAAGAATGTTTTTTTTGTTTGGCTGAAGGAAATCAGCAATTGTGACAGGTTCATGCTTTATGTTGATGTCTTGACTAGTCTGGAAGAGAGAGCATTTTCCTTCCAAACACAATACCACAGAGAGAAAAATAAAATCCCCAGAACAGCACAAGTATCATGTCCCTTGTCACACTGAGGCTGGAAGAGGACACCTACAAGAAATGGAAATGCAAATAATTAAGTGCATTTCAGAACCATTCATTTTGCTTGAGTTTTCTCTCTGGTAATGCTACATATGATATATTTTACCAGGACTGTAAAGAAATGATACCTGTATAAAACAGTTGCATGAAAGGCATGTTTTTCCTTCAAAACCTGCATTTATTTCTCTCTTTTTGATACTTATAATGTGGGGCTGTAAGGTAAGCTTATGTAACTCACGGGTTTTGGTTTATTCAAAAAAATAGTTGTGTCATATTTCTGGTAAAGAACAAGGAAATCAGAGATATACCAAATTATGCCTATTTGCATAGTGGACTGAAATGTGATAGGAAGTGCTCTGCTTGAGGATTTCATTACATAAGTCTTGATTCACAAGGAGGAAGTCTATGCTAATTACTTTTTGTTAAATTTAATGCATTTATCCTTAAGTCAGCACACAGTTTATGACAATATCTTTCCTCAGCATTGGGTTTTCTAACAAATTCAGTCATTCAAATGATTCTCAAAGATTTTGTAGAAGGAGAGAGATTGAACATCACCTAGTTCACAGAACAGAAATAAGTAGCATATTTATGTATTGCTTTATAGAGCAAAAATAAAACCTGTATAAGTCAGTCATGGAATTGAATGGATTGATAAATGGGTAATTAATGGTCATTGACAACGTATGGAGTTTTAAATGCTTTCACACATAGGATGAGAGGAAATGGCCTCAAGTTGTGCCAGGGGAGTTTAGATTGGATATCAGGAAAAATTTCTTCACAGAAAGGGTTATTAAACATTGGAACAGGCTGCCCAGGGAAGTGGTTGTGTCACCATCCCTGGAGGTATTTAAAAGATGTGTAGATGTACTTAGGGACATGGTTTAGTGATGGACTTGGCAGTGCTAGTTTAACGGTTGGACTTGATGATCTTAAATGTCCTTTCCAACCAAAACAATTCTATGATCTATGATCTACAATGTTAAAGGTCCATAGTAAATTCAGGTTTTCTTCTTTTTGGTCTTCCAACACATGGCATTGTGCAGTTAGGTAGGTGTACTGTGAAGTATTTTGTCTTTCTCTAAAACAAGAAAAAACTCACTACTGGAAGAATGGTAAATATTGAGTCATGAATATCCAGCAAAAGGCAAAACTAGTGATACCCGATAAACTATTTTTTCATGCAGTTACATTGATATCTGTTTAATATCTGCTGAAACAAGTATAAAAGAGAAGCATAAAAGTAAAATAATTAACGAACACTTAAACATGAGTCTGTAAAATGGGACTTTATTCTGCTTTCTTAAGAAATTAGGTTAAAACAGATGTAACTTTAGCATAGAGGAATTAATGAGTGACTGAAGTCAATAGCACTTTGCTTTCCCTCTAGCCATCACCTTTCTCAGATATAGTTTATTAAGTCTTCAAAGAAAGGACAGACATTCAGTCACTATTACCTGGTTATTGTAAAACTGTTATTATTGTCAAAGCTACTGTTAGCATTTCCCCCCTTTTTCTTTTGCTTATGAACATTTTTTTTATTTATAAAAACAATGTTTTGTTTTTCTTTTTTAAAATCTTGATATTACAGAGCATTAAAGATAGCCTGGGGAGACTGCTGGGTCATATAGACATTATCCACAGCAAGAAAACACTGGCTTTGGAAAGTGCTACACCAACAGAAGCAGCAAATATACAAGAAAAGCTGACTCAGCTTAATTTCCAGTGGGAGAAAGTTAACAAGATGTACAGGGACCGACAGGCGTAAGTAACTTTTAAAAATTGTTATTTCTGATGGCATCCATTAGTATTTGGCTGACTGTTGGTGATTGTTTCCTAGTCTTCTTTTTGTGGAAATACCTTTTAAAGTCACAAAGAATACTTTCTTGTAACTAAGCATAGAATGTTTATAAGGAATTGTAATTTATTTTATGAACATTTTTGTAAAATTGAATATATTTTGACCAACTATCGCTTGCATTGGACCAAAATGTGGCATGATATTGCATACATATTCCTGTGTCGTTATAAATGACATACCTTTACCCTGCAATAGTATTAGGCATTTACTCTTTTGTACCTGTACTATTGATTTAAAAATTTGAGTCTGTGATAGGTTCATCAGAGTAAAATACCTTTTAACTGCAGAGGATTGACTGGTTCAAGGAGCAGTTCTCACTTTATGTCTAAGGAGCACAGCTAGAATTGTTAGCAGCTCTTATTCCAGATCTGTATATTAGACACTATACAGCAAGGCTGGACAATCACTAGAGAAGTATATAAAGGCATTAAAATGATAATAAATGAAACTGTGGTCTCCTACAATATCATATGAAACATTATTATTTTTCTACTTATATATTATTTGTGGTGTTTGTAATCCTGGAATTGTATTATGATGCAAATTGTAGCCAATTTTGTAGCCTATTTTGTTAATTCAGGCGTGGCTCATGTCAGTAACGCAACAAAGAGTTGCAATCTAGTATTTATTTATACTCGGTAGTAGATATCCAATGTTTAAAATTTTTGACATTGTACAATAAAATGCCTAGGTTTATACTACTTCTTTTAATTTTTTTAATTAGATGATGTATCAGATGTTACTGGCAGTGATACAGAAATTTCTGTGATTCATGGAATATACTTTTTTTTGTCAGTATGAGTAATTTCAGAGCTAACAAATACGTTTGCCTTAAATAAAAAGTCATAGTTTCAAGCATTTATTGAATTACCACAGAAAAGTCTTTGACAATTCTTCTGAGAATGAGAATGTAAACTATTAATCTGATACTGAAAATCCATATATATATGACTAGTTCCATTCATCGAAATTGTCCATTCATAGGATTTTTACAAATTTGGCTCCTTTAACCTTGACATTAAAAGTTTCATTTTATATGCTACCCCAAAAGACCACAGATCGAAATTTACTAGAATATCCCTTTTTACACTACACATATGTTTAGAAATATTCCTTATCTCAGAAACTGTTCTTAAAACCATTATAATTGTTCTGAAATATTAACTTAAAGTCCAAATAATTATTGCATTGTTTAGTAGGAAGAGATATGAATCTAAACATGTAAGCAGTGACTAGAAGAAAAAAAATACTTCCCGTGGTCTTAAGCTGCACTGATTTTGTCTTACAGTCCAAGCCTTGGTAACTTTGGTGTTTTCTTTGTTTAGAAATATTGATCAACAGCTGACAATTTGCAGATTTGTACAGACATATTATTTCCACTGTCAGCCAATCACTAACTTTGATTTTAGGTTGCTGCAGAAAGAGAGGAAGGGAAAGTTTAAAAAAAAATACAATCACAGAGAATCATAGTAGAAAATGTAATTCAGTAATCTTCATGTCATCTCTGTTTTGTCTCAATATTTAGTATAAGAAACTGAAACAGATTTATAATCTGGTTAGGTTTCCAGATTCTCCCATGTGCAGTACTTCTTTAAAAAACAGTAAGCCTGGCCCTGATGTAGTAAGAAAGTTTCTTCTGTTCGTCATGGTGCCATGTACAAAAATGAAGAATAAACTAGAAGCAGAGACTGGAGCCAAGCTGCTCACAGAGATAATAAAAACTGGAGATATTTGGTGTTGCACTTTCCACAGGATCTGGCTTTGCCTGAGCTCTTATTGGTATAGTAGACCAAGCTCTGAGAAACCTTTGGAATATGCATTTTCTACCATATGCATTTTCTACCACTGGTGCATAGCAAGGAGACCGATTTACTGTTAACTGAAAGCTTGGGCCACCAGCGCTGACACTCAGTTATCCCTTATTTAGATGATAGTGATATTTAGCCAGCAGGAGAAGGTATTCTGAGGTGAAATGAACTAATGTTTGTCAAGTATGTTTGTTTGAGGTCATCACATAAAGGCACTAGAGAAGTGTAAAGTATGATTACTCTCCAGCTGGTCTTTGTCTGGGGGACTCATCCTTTTTTAGTATGATGGACAGCAACTTAAGGTGAGGATAAGCTTGACTGCTGTCTGGAATTGCACACCTTTCTTTTTCCTTTAAATCTTTCGTTTGAGGTGTCAGTCTTACTGTGTCACTGTTTCAGTGGTTTCCTTTGAACTCAGACAATCCCTATGGCTTCTGCAGTTTTGTGAGGTGCATTTGGACTGCACACGAATGCTAGGGAGGAGATGAAGGATGACAATATGGCCTTTAGCATTTTGCTTCTAGCAGTTTGTGTCTATAAGGGGTGAAAGTATCACTGTAAGTCTGCCCTTGAGACATGGATGAAGCTGTGTTTATGAGATATGCTATTGATGATGATGTTTCAGGACATTTTTAAAAATATTATTGGAGCTGTCTTGCTTTCAAGGGAGTGTATCTAAGTGAATGTCAGTATTCCATGTTTGAAGGGTTACAGAAACAAATATACTATACTATGTTCATTTTTGAATCTTGGTTTTAGGAAAACAAAATGTTGTAATAACATGGAAATTATTATTTAAATAAATGCAACTATCACCGTGATAGATGGAAGAACAAAACAATTTTCCTTACCCTTGTAGTTACTAGCAGAGAGCTTTCTAATAGAAATCAGTAGAAACATTCAAGTTGAACTATTTTGTGTGAAGTAGATTTTCTGGAAGTCCTGATTCATATCTAGATACTTGTAATTAACTTTATAGTGAGTTCCTTTTAATTAGAAATCAAAATATATTTTCAGCTTGTTTTACAGCAGAGCATGTGCCAGTTTGATGGAAATTCATTGTGATAATAAATACTCAAACAGCTTTACAAGTCCAGTTCTTCTACAATATTTGAAAACCTTATTGTTTCACATTGTCACTTTAGCATGTTTCCTATGTTTGAATAAGTATTCATACTATACTTACTGTAAGATAACAGGCAATATTTCAATGAAAAAGTATAAGCAAAAATACTGTGATCATCCTAGTGTACTCTTTCAGTTGTATTAGAAACTAGGATGAATGCAAGTTTTTACTTTTTTCACAAACTCATTGAAACACTACTCTTTGACTGACTTTTTTTAAGTAAAGCGTAGATCTGGCACTTTGATAGGAGCGTTTCTTTTCTGTACAAATTAATTTCAGAACATGGTAGCTGGTTTTGTTTTCAACAGATATATGCGGGTGACACCAATGGAATTCCACCAAGTGGAATTTGTTTCTTTGGTTTTACTTTTCTGAGTGCACAGCAAACTTCATCAAACAGCAGCAGTGGCATGATTTGTCTTTTGTGAGCTAAAGAGTAAACTATGGTTTCATTTATAACTTCAGCCTTTGCTCTAATGTACTAAATTTCTGTTATCTTTTCCAACAGTCCCATTAAGATAATACAATTTGGATTTTATAAGGTAGAGTTACCTTACAGTGCCAGTAAGAATAACCATTCAGATGCCATAGTTTTTCCCGTCCTTGTACCTTGTACCTTGCACCAGAATTTAACAACAGTCTCCCTTCTTTGCAGTAGCCTTAGATATGTTTTTTTTATATTAATCATGACTATTTAGGAAGTGAGACTAACACCAGGTCCCTCTATATCTTCAATGAGAACACATAATATTTGGAAAACAATTAAATATTATTCAATAACTAATAGAAAACAGATTTTGAAATTATTGTCTTATATAACTATTTATTTTATCAACTTACCACTTGTGGAAGACCTTGTTTCTCTTGTCAGAATATTGTCTTCCCAGGATATTTAAGACTCAGTCTTGTTTCTGTGAATATGTACTCCCTAGAAGTATTCCTTTCTAACAAACAGTGCCAGAAGTCATTGAATCAATAAAGTGCAAAAAACTTTTCCAGAATAGACCAACAATACTTTAAATTTAAATATTTCTATAGCAATTGCAAATCACTCATAGAAAATGTCAAAAAAAAAAAAAAAAAGAAAATTCAGCACAAGGCAGAAAAAATAGAAAAATACTCAAAAGAATCTAATTTAATAGCAAAATACTCTCATATTAATTTCAGGCAACTGATTTTTGCCTTATTCATGTCTTACTTAAGAATTATTTTCCAGGGCATACATTATAGACTAGATTAATGAACTTCTAATTAATCTGAAATCTACTAAAAATTAAATGTTGTGAGAGAATATGAGAACGTTAATACCAAATACCTTTACAAAGTGTTTCTTGCTAATTCTGAAAAAAAGGAAAAAAGTGGTATGCCAGTCTTGTATTAGAAAAGATCCCAAATACATAATAATGGTGCCAAAACAGGTTGATGGCTTTATAAAAGTCACAAACAACTAACAATTTTTATAGTAACAAGAATAAACCATAAAGGCTTAGAGTAAGAATGATTTTCATTTTTGGACAGCAGTACAACTGTCAACTATTTTTGAGTAGCCTTAAATTAGCTCTTGATTATCTTGATAAGGCCTAATGAGAAATGTGTATTATACATAAAGAATCTATTAACTGGCAGAGAAATAATATGTTGTGGTCGATTTTCTAACGCAATATAGTAGCAGATGTTGTAATCCCTGACTGATATATTCTGTCGAGTTCAGAACTAATCTGATGCATGGATCAAGATATGATGAAAAAGAAATGCAACACATTATTTTTTCAAATTTGAGTAATGTGTGTGTGTCCTGTATAGCTGCAGAACCAGCCACCAGTAAGCCTTGAGGACTTGCCTGTCTATGGTATCTGAATCAGATCCAGCCTCTATGCTCTGCTCGCTTAGATAAAAATGTATAGATATGATACTAAGACATCTGGATTCAGCCCAAGTGATGTATACAGAGTACAGTTCTCTTTTCAGAATATGAAATATCATCTTAGGGTAATATCTATAAGCGATTGACGAGTGCAAAGCCAGCTAATATTAAAATACTGAGGAAATCTACTTGCTTGAATGTAGATTTCTAGAAATATTTAGATGCATAAAGACATCTTGCATGGCCTCAACCTCTTACTCCAGAGGGGCACAACTCTCTCATTCATCCTGTGCCAATCTGGTATGGATATCTCATTATCATTTCACTATAAAATTATCTTTAGGACTGAATCCCCCTGTGACTGTCCATTATACAACTATTTAACCTTGCAAAGCATCCAACCATCCAAACTGAAAACACAAAAATAAGAGAGTCACATTTAGAACCTTTAAGAAAATTATTTTGCAGCCTTCACTGTCAGATCTATCTTAAGGAATGTAAAAATAGAATTACTATAGGTGACACTTTCATTATTTGTTAGATATCCTAGGGGGATGTTTAGGTCATTTGTGTTTTCCTTCTCTGTACCTATTACCTAGGAAGGTAATGACCTTTGGAATGACCTTTAGAAGAAGGGGCAGGTGACTCAGGAGGACTACAAAGATGTCGTGAGACTTATGCAGGGAAAAAATCAGAAGGGCCAAAGCCCGACTAGAACTTAATCTGGCTACTGCCGTAAAAGACAATAAAAATGTTTCTATAAATACATTAGCAATAAAAGGAGGGCCAAGAGAATCTCCATCCTTTATTGGATGCAGGGTGAAACATAGTAACAAAGGATGAGGAAAAGACTGAGGTGTTTAATGACTTCTTTGCCTCATCTTTAGTAGTAGGACCAGTTGTTCTCGGGGTACCCAGCCCCCTGAGCTGGAAGACAGGGATGAGGAGCAGAATGAAGCCCCCATAATCCAAGGGGAAATGGTTAGCTACCTGCTATGCCACTTAGACACACACAAGTCCATGGGGCCAGACAGAATCCACACAAGGGTACTGAGAGAGCTGGCAGAAGTGCTCACCAAGCCACTTTCCATCATATATCAGCAGTTCTGGCTAACCGGTAAAATATCAGTTGACTGGAAGTTAGCAAATGTGACGCTCATCTACAAGAAGGGATGGAAGAAGGATCTGGGGAACTACAGGCCTGTTAGTCCTACCTCCGTGCCAGGGAAGATTATGGAGTAGATCATCTTGAGTGCCATCATGTGGTATGCACAGAACAACCAGGGAATCAGGCCCAGTCAGCGTGGGTTTATAAAAGGGAGGTCCTGCTTGACTAACTTCATCTCCCTTCTATAACAAGATGACCTTCTTACTGGATGAGGGAAAGGCTGTGGATGTTGTCTACCTAGACTTCAGTAAAGCCTTTGACACTGTTTCCCACAGCATTCTCCTGCAGAAACTGGCTGCTCATTGCTTGGACAGGCATACACTTCGCTGGATAAAAAAACTGGCTGAATGGCCAGGCCCAAGAGTTGTGGTGAATGGAGTTAAATCCAGTTGGCAGCCAGTCACAAGTGGTGTTCCCCAGGGCTCAGTATTGGGGCCTGTTCTCTTTAATATCTTTATCAGTGATCTGGATGAGGGGATTGGAGTGCACCCTCAGTAAGTTTGCAGATGACACCAAGTTGGGTGGGACTGTTCATCTGCCTGAGGGTAGGAAGGCTCTGCAGAGGGATCTGGACAGGCTGGATCGATGGGCCGAGGCCAACTGTATGAGGTTCAACAAGGCTAAGTGTCGGGTCCTGCACTTGGGTCACAACAACCCCATGCAACGCTACAGGCTTGAGGAAGAGTGTCTGGAAAGCTGCCTGGTGGAAAAGGACCTGGTGGTGTTGATCAATAGCCAGCTGAATATGGGCCAGCAGTGTTTCCAGGTGGCCAAGAAGGCTAAGAGCACCCTGGCTTGTATCAGAAGTGGTGTGGTCAGCAGGACTAGGGAAGTGATCGTCGCCTTGTACTTGGCACTGGCGAGGCTGCACCTTGAATCCTGTGTGCAGTTTTGGGCCCCTCAATACAAGAAAGACATTGAGGTGCTGGAGAGAGTCCAAAGAAGGGCAACAAAGCTGGCGAAGGGTCTAGAGCACAAGTCTTCTGAGGAGCAGCTGAGGGAACTGTGGTTGTTTACCCTGTAGAAGAGGAGGCTGAGGGAAGCCCTTATTGCTCTCTACAGCTACCTGAAAGGAGGTTGTAGCGGGGTAGTTGTCAGTCTCTTTTCCCAAGTAACAAGTGATAGAAGAAGAGGAAACAGCCTCAAGTGGCACCAGGGGAAGTTTAGATTGGATATCAGGAAAAATTTCTTCACAGAAAAGGTTACCAAACATTGGAACAGGCTGCCCAGGGCAGTTGTTGTGTCGCCATCCCTGTAGGTGTTGAAAAGACGTATAAATACGGTGCTTAGGGACATGGTTTAGTGATGGACTTGACAGTGCTAGGTTAACGGTTGGACTTGGTGATCTTAAATGTCCTTTCCAACCAAAATGATTCTATGATCCTATGATTCTTCAATTTCCATCTGTGGCACTAACAATGCTCTGCAAAT
Source organism: Nyctibius grandis (assembly GCF_013368605.1). Lineage (NCBI taxonomy): Eukaryota > Metazoa > Chordata > Aves > Nyctibiiformes > Nyctibiidae > Nyctibius > Nyctibius grandis. The sequence continues at coordinate 30,837,747 of NC_090659.1, forward strand.
GTGAAGTCATTGAAGACATGAGTTTTCTGACCTGTCTGTAGCTATCCAAGTTTTAGTCATCTGTTTTACAGTAGTTGTCTAGATTAATTCTCAATTAATTACTACATGGCAATTCTTTCACAGGTATCTGTCTGTTGCACTTCTTTATAATGAGCCCATTGACTCTTCAGGGAGACTAGATGAGATAAGGCTAGACACATTACTTTTAGACAGATAAGATTAGGAGAGATTAATCACACAGAATCACACAGAATCAACCAGGTTGGAAGAGACCTCAGGGATCATCGAGTCCAACCGCTGCCCCTACACCACCCTGTCAACTACACCATGGCACTAAGTGCCATGTCCAGTCTTTTCTTAAACACATCCAGAGATGGTGACTCCACCACCTCCCTGGGCAGCCCATTCCAATGTCTAATAACCCTTTCTGTAAAGAAATTCTTCCTGATGTCCAACCTGAACCTCCCCTGGCGAAGCTTGAGGCTGTACCCTCTTGTCCTATCACTAGTTGCCTGGGAGAAGAGGCCAACTCCCACTTCACTACAAACTCCCTTCAGGTAGGTGTAGACTGCAATAAGGTCACCTCAGAGCCTCCTCTTCTCCAGGCTAAACAACCCCAGCTCCCTCAGCCGTTCCTCGTAGGTCAGACCCTCCAGACCCTTCACCAGCTTGGTCGCCCTCCTCTGGACTCGCTCCAACACCTCAACATCTTTCTTGAAGTGCGGGGCCCAGAACTGGACACAGTATTCAAGGTGCGGCCTCACCAGTGCCGAGTAGAGAGGGACGATCACTTCCCCAGACCGGCTGGCTACACTATTCCTAATAGAGGCCAGGATGCCATTGGCCTTCTGGGCCACCTGGGCACACTGCTGGCTCATGTTTAGCCGGCTGTCGATCAGCACCCCCAGGTGTCTTTCCACCGGGCCGCTCTCTAACCACTCTTCCCCCAGCCTGTAGAGCTGCATGGGGTTGTTGTGGCCGAAGTGTAAGACCCAGCACTTGTTCTTGTTGAACCGCATGCCGTTGGTCTCGGCCCATCTATCTAACCTGTCCAGATCCCTCTGAAGGGCCTTCCTACCCTCCAGCAGATTGACACTCCCACCCAGCTTGGTGTCATCTGCAAATTTACTGAGGGTGCACTCAATCCCTACGTCTAGATCATCTATAAAGATATTGAACAGCACCGGCCCCAGAACTGAGCCCTGGGGAACACCGCTAGTGACCGGCCGCCAGTTGGACTTTGCCCCATTCACCACCACTCTCTGGGCTTGGCCATCCAGCCAGTTTTTAACCCATCGAAGAGTCCACCCATCCAAGCCCCGGGCAGCCAGTTTGTCCAGGAGGTTGCAGTGGGAGACAGTGTCGAATGCCTTACTGAAGTCTAGATAGACTACATCCACAGCCCTGCCCTCATCTACTAAGCAGGTCACTTTGTCATAGAAGGAGACCAGGTTGCTCGAGCAGGACCTGCCTTTCATGAATCCATGTTGGCTGGCCCCGATGCCCCGATTGTCCTGCATGTGCCGTGTAATGGCACTCAGGATGATCTGTTCCATCACCTTGCCTGGCACCGAGGTCAGGCTGACAGGCCTATAGTTCCCTGGATCATCCTTCCGACCCTTCTTGTAGATGGGCATTACGTTTGCTAATTTCTAGTCAGCTGGAACTTCTCCAGTTAACCAGGACTGCCGGTAGATAATAGAGAGTAGTTTGGCAAGTTTGTTTGCCAGTTCCTTCATTACTCTGGGGTGAATCCCATCCGGGCCCATAGCCTTGTGGGTGTCCAACTGGCACAGCAGGTCACTAACCGTCTCCTCCTGGATCCTGGGAGGTTCACACAGCCCCCCGTCCCTAATTTCAGGCTCTGGGGGCCGAGTCTCCTGAGGACAACCGGTCTTGACATTAAAGACCGAGGCAAAGAAGGCATTGAGCACCTCTGCCTTTTCCTCATCCCCTGACACTACACTACCCGCCTCATTCAGCAAGTGGTGGAGGCTCTCCTTGACCCTCCTTTTGCTGTTGATGTATTTGTAAAAGCTTTTTTTGTTATCTTTGACTGTAGCAGCCAAATCAAGCTCTAATTGAGCCTTGGCCCTTCTAATCTTCTCCCTACACGACCTGGCCACGTCCCTATAGACCTCCCAAGTTACCCGACCCTTCTTCCAGAGCAAGTAAGCTCTCTTTTTTTCCTTAAGTTCTAGTCTAAGTTCCCTGTTTAACCAGGCCGGTCTTTTTCCCCGACGGCTTGCCTTCCTACACACTGGGACAGCCTGCTCCTGAATATTTAACAATTCCCTTTTGAAGCATGTCCAGCCTTCCTGGACTCCTTTGCCCTTCAGGACCGATTCCCAAGGGACTCGGTCCACCAGCCTCTTAAACAGGCTAAAGTCAGCCCGCCAGAAATCTAAGGCAGGATTTCTACTCTTGCCCCTCCTTACTTCCCTCACTATCGAAAAATTTCGTGGTCGCTACTCCCAAGACGGCCACCGACCCTCACATCTCTCACTAGTCCTTCTCTGTTCACAAACAACAGGTCAAGCAGCGTCCCTCCTCTAGTGGGCTCATTTACCACTTGCATGAGGAAGTTGTCCTCCACACATTCGAGGAACCTCCTAGATTGCTTCCTCTCTGCCATGTTGTATTTCCAGCAGACATCTGGCAAGTTGAAGTCGCCCACGAGTACAAGGGCCGGCGACCGGGCGGCTTCTGACAGCCGCTTGTAAAACGCCTCGTCCGCCTGCTCATCCTGGTTGGGTGGTCTATAACAGACTCCCACCGTAATGTCCTCCCTGCCGACCTTCCCCCTGATCTTCACCCATAAACATTCAACCTTGTCATCCTCACCATCTTCCTCAATTTCAACACAGTCCAAGCACTCCCTAACATATAGCGCTACCCCACCGCCTCTCCTGCTTCGCCTGTCCCTCTTAAAGAGCTTATAGCCATCCATAGTTGCACTCCAGTCATGAGAGTCATCCCACCACGTTTCTGTGATGGCAACCACATCATAACCTTTCTGCTGTACAGTGGCCTCTAGCTCTTCCTGTTTGTTGCCCATACTGCGTGCATTGGTGTAAATGCACTTCAGCTGGGCTAGCGGCCTTGCCCCCGACACAGGCCTGTCACCCCTAGGTTCATTTGTGGCTGCCCTGGTCTTATCCCCCTCCCCCATCGAACCTAGTTTAAAGACCTCTTGATCAGCCCTGCCAACTTCTGGGCCATAACCCTTTTCCCCTTCTGATTCAGCTGTTCCCCATCCGGCATAAGCAGGCCCGGTGTCATGAAAGCCGCCCCGTGGTCAACAAACCCAAAATCCCACCTATGGCACCAGTCTCTTAGCCACATGTTAATCTGTTGTACTTTCATAGTCTTTTCCCTATTTTCACCAAATACCAAAGGAATTGAAGAGTATATCACCTGCGCACCTACCCCCTTTACCAAATGCCCCAGGGCCCTGAAGTCCCTTTTGATTGCCCTGGGACTTCTCTCTTCAATCTCATCCCTACCCACCTGGAATACTAATAGTGGGTAGTAGTCAGAGGGCCTCACCAGTTGAGGAATCCTCCTGGCAACATCCCTTACCCGTGCCCCTGGGAAGCAGCAGACTTCCCTGTGAGTCGGGTCTGGCCTGCATATGGGGCCCTCCGTTCCCCTTAGCAGGGAGTCGCCTATAACAATTACTTTTCTTTTCTCCTTTTTGGAGCTGGTTGCAACCCTCTTACTCGGTTGCTTCTGTTTACGTAGCCCCGTAGAGGGTCTTTCACCTAGATTTGTATCTTCCTGACACTCAGGAAGACGCTCAGGCTCCAGCGCCTCATACCTATTCTGCAGGGGGACGTGGGGAGGGGAGGAAGGTCGGGATGGGATTCACCTGCCACCCCGAGCAGGGACCTGCCTCCATTCCCCCCCATCCCCTAGGTCTCCTCCTGCTCCTTGTGGAGGAGGAAGAGGATCCTCCACTACCCAGGGAGCATTAGGCCTGTCCGTTTTCCCCAGGACAGGCAGGGAACAGCACTGCCCGCCATCCTCTTCCTGGGATGCTCTTGCACTCCTTAACCTTTCCACCTCCTCCTTGAGCTGGGCCACCAAGGAGATCAGGTCGTCGACCTGTTCACACCTCACACAGGTGAGGTCTCCGTTACCCTCGAGTGCCAGGGCCAGGCTCTGGCACTCCCTGCAGCCTGCCACCTGCACCTCCGCATGCTTCCGCGGCAGGTCCGTTTGGGTTGCCATGTCTTTTCTGGCACCCGCAAGGGACTTAGGGCCCCGCAGAGTGGAAACCATACCTGCCTGCCCGCCTACCCTGCTCGCCGCCCTGCCTGCGAGAACTGCTGTGCAAACTGCCACGCCCCTGGGGCTGTGCCCTCCCCCGCCCCGGGACACACACACACCCCGGGAATCTTAACCTAGGAAGTATAACGAAACACCATAATTTATATGCAAGCATGTTGTTAAAGACCTCTTTTTCACTAAGTCAGATCAGCATTTCTTTGTTCCTTGCCTTAACTCTGACAACATGAATGACAAAAATGAATGCTAACTGGCTTTGTTTCAGTACAAGGAGAAAAGCAACTTGTGGAAGGCCTAGGTGTTTTGAGAGAAAGGCAGAAATAGTGGCTACTCCCTCATCTAAGAGTATCTGCTCACACATTTCTGTTGGGGTTGTAAGTCTTGTTATTAGACTTACTCTTGGCTCTGGATTCAAGAGGAGAGTGAAAACTAGAACAGATTAGTTTATCCTCAATGAGAGAAGGGAATTATTTCCATTCTATTGTTAATCTCAAAATAGTTAAGATGCCTTACTAACATGCAGGATAGGCTCTTTTTGTTTTTTTTTCTTTCTTTCACAGCACCTCAAATTGTTCGTCTAGATTTTGAAAAGGGCAGAATGAAGACAGCTTATAATACTTGACTCTTACAACCAACATGAGTTGTTAATTTATTTCCATACCATCCTTACTGTATAGAAATGCTCTCCGTGACAGTTGTCTTACAATCTAATTCTTGCAACAGATTTGCCACTTCATTTACCCACATAATATCACACCATCAAGTTAGCATATTGGTAGGTTTCATTGGTTCCTTAATAACTTGCAAACGTATAAAATAATGTATAACAAACAGGTATAATATCATGTATAAATGGTTTTATTATGGGCAATCTAGATAAGGCTTTCTGTCAATATTTATAATCTAAAGAACCCCAAAAGGTAAGGGAATATTTTTGTTTCCTAGTTTATAACTAGAGAGATTTAATTTACAGCATAAGATGGAAAATATTTTTGATTTATATATGGCTATTAAAATGACTTTTTTCATAGGGCAATGTATATTAGACCATCCTCTAAATGGAATAGCTACAAGTGAAATTTAAAATTATTTGTTAAAGCTTAAATAGCAAATTTGAGGCAGGATGAGAAATAATACCATAGCTTTTGGGAAGAGACTCATGTTTGTTAAATCACTGTCATACAGTGGGTTTTAGAGCTTATCACAGACAATTCTTGATATGAGAATTGAAGGTGTCTGTACAGGAAAATGAGGTGAAAATAACTAATTCAGAATTTATTTTATTAAGTAGATATGCTTATCTCGTCTGAAATAGCATGTGTTTGTGCTGTGAAAGTGTTTCAGCTGAAAAAGAATCTTGAATGTTTCTAAATCACCAACCCCGAAGCCTGATATTTTTCATAACTTAGCATAACTTTACTGTAAAATGCACAGTGACAAAAAGGCATTACATTCGTACAGGAATTATTGGAGTGACTTTTTCTGCTGTACGAACTAAAAGAATTTCACTGAAATGTCTGGGAAATGTTACAGTGTAGTGATGAATATGTGGACTGTAGAAATATGGGAATGCAAATATGTATGAAGACAAATATGGGCAGAAGCAAACATGGTCTGCGCTGTCTGGATATGAACTGTCTTGGGTCTTCATGTCAAATATAAAAAATAACATGACATTGTGATCAGTGTCATAAGCTATGAAACCCAGCTGAAATGCAGGGTATACTTGCTTTAGGGACAATGCTATGTTAGTGCAGCTATGTAATTTCACAGATAGTCCTGATTTATATCCAACCATCTCAAAACACTGGCAGAGCTCATTCATGCTTAGCTACATCCATCTGTGTAGGCATAGCCTAAGAGACTTGTAGTATATCCTCAGGTATGAAACTTTATTTGCGATGACTTCTATTACTTTCTATAAGTGTTGACAATTAAGGTATGCTTTCACTGTTGGTATTGAATCATTATGTTGTGCTGTGCAAGAATTTTTTAGCTGGGTGAATATTTAGCTGGGTCAACTGTGCACTGAACAAAGGATGATGTTGCAGGAACAGACATTAGGTCCAATGCAATGGACGTACTAAGGTGAGCTCCTTTGCAGAATTCCCTTGATGCTTTTTCAGGAATTGCTGCTCCTAGTTGCTATGCTGCAGTGTACACCTACATTTAAGTACTTCCTGGGAGAGCATTGTTGGACAGAAGAGGGAGCCTAGTCTTTTAACATCTGTAGCTAAAGTCAGAAGTCACAATTTTCTGTTTTATACAGTTTTCATCACTGTTGTTTCTCAGCTGTGTTCACGTTGTAGCTATCATCTAAAAATATGATTTTCTCTTTCTTCCTCCAAGGCAGTTTGAATGCATTTTTTTTCTTTTATTAAATGTTTTATGTATACTCCTATGTGCTAAAGAGACAAAGAAGACATACATTATGTTTGGAATGGAAAGCAGCAAGTTTTGTGGTAGTCATAGTCCTTGCTAATAACAGTTTTGAGACTTTGAAAGTTTGATCTTCTGCCCTGGTCATGTTCAGTAATTCAGTAGAGTTAGTCAGCTCTCAAATTTTCTTTTCTTGAAGGGCAAGTCAATGTTTGTGGTGACTTGGGCAAAATCCAGTCAATATTTCTGGTTTAATTGAGAATATTATGGGAATCGACCTGAAAAAAACTGTTTGCGTTGGCTCATTCTTATAGCACTAGATACACTACACATTGCTACAGTAGTCTCTAACCAGAAAATTTTGTAATCTAAACCCTTAAGATTAATTTAGCCTTGTATTTATTTATCTGGGGAAACACAAATATTGTTTTATTTAACACAGAAAAGAAATTCCCTTCTTAAATTTAAGCAGAGCATTCCAGAGGTTTTCTGTAAAAGTAAGCAAAATGCCTATTTTCTGTTTATTGTTATTTTGGGGGAACTATGCCATTATAGTGGGGGTCTGCTACAGGCCACCCGACCAGGAAGATTGAGCGGATCAGGCCCTCTACAGACAGATATGTGCAGCCTCACGTTCACAAGCCCTGGTCCTCATGGGGGACTTCAACCACTCCGATATCTGTTAGAGGGACAACATAGCAGGGCTTAAGCAATCCGGGAGGTTCCTGGAATGTGTTGATGATAACTTCCTTCTCCAAGTGATAGAGGAACTGACAAGGAGTGGTGCTATGCTGGACCTTGTTCTCACCAAGAAGGAGGGTCTGGTGGGGAACGTGAAGCTCAGGGGCAACCTTGGCTGCAGCAACCATGAAATGGTGGAGTTCAAGATCCATAGGGCAGCAAGGAGGGCACACAGCCAGCTCACCACACTGGCCTTCAGGAGAACAGACTTTGGCCTCTTCAGGGACCTGCTTGGGAGAGTCCCTTGGGATAAAGCGCTAGAGGGAGGAGGGGCCCAAGAAAGCTGGTTAATATTCAAGGGTCACCTCCTCCAGGCTAAGAAGTGATGCATCCCAACAAAGAGGACGGCAGGCAAAACACCAGGAGGCCTGCATGGATGAACAAGGAGGTCCTGGACAAACTCAGACACAAAAATGAAGACTACAGAGGGTGGAACCAAGGGCAGGTACCCTGGTAGGAATACAGAGGAATTGTCCAAGCAGCCAGGGATCAGGCTAGGAAAGCTAAAGCCCTGATAGAATTAAATCTGGCCAGGGATGTCAAGGGCAACAAGGAAAGCTTCTATAGGTATGTCAGTGATAAAGGGAACACTAGGGAAAATGTGGGCCCTCTCCATAAGGAAATGGGAGACCTGGTTACCCAGCATATGGAGAAGGCTGAGGTACTCAATGACTTTTTTGCCTCTGTCTTCACCGGCAAGTGCTCAAGCCACACCACCCAAGTCACAGAATGCAAAGGCAGGGACTGGGAGAATGGAGAACCACCCACTGCAGGAGAAGATCAGGTTCAAGAACAGCTAAGGAACCTCAAAGTGCACAAGTCCGTGGGGCCTGATGAGATGCATCTCCAGGTCCTGAGGGAACTGGCAGATGAAGTTGCTAAGCCACTATCTATCATTTCTGAGAAGTAGTGGCAGTCTGGTGAAGTCCTCACTGACTGGAAAAGGGGAAACATAAACCCCGTTTTCAAAAAAGGAAAAAAGGAAGACCTGGGGAACTAGAGGCCAGTCAGCCTGACCCCTGTGCCTGGCAAGATCATAATGAATCACAGAATCAATCAGGTTGGAAGAGACCTCTGGGATCGTCGAGTCCAACCATTGACACCACCATGTCAACTAGACCATGGCACTAAGTGCCATGTCCAGTCTTTTCTTAAACACATCCAGAGATGGTGACTCCACCACCTCCCTGGGCAGCCCATTCCAATGTCTAATGACCCTTTCTGAGAAGAAATGGTTCCTAATGTGCAACCTGAACCTCCCCTGACGAAGCCTGAAGCTATGTCCTCTTGTCCTATTGCTAGTTGCCTGGGAGAAGAGGCCGACTCCCACTCCACTACAAACTCCGTTCAGGTAGTTGGAGACTGTTATAAGGTCACCTCTGAGCCTCCTCTTCTCCAGGCTAAACAACCCCAGCTCCCTCAGCCGTTCCTTGTAGGTCAGACCCTCCAGACCCTTCACCAGCTTGGTCGCCCTCCTCTGGACTCACTTCAACACCTCAACATCTTTCTTGAAGTGCAGGGCCCAGAACTGGACACAGTACTCAAGATGCGGCCTCACCAGTGCCGAGTACAGAGGGATGATCACCTCCCTAGACTGTCTGGCTACATTATTCCTAATAGAGGCCAGGATGCCATTGGCCTTCTTGGCCACCTGGGCACACTGCTGGCTCATGTTTAGCCGGCTGTCGATCAGCACCCCCAAGTCTCTTTCCGCCGGGCCGCTTTCTAACCACTCTTCCCCCCAGCTTGTAGAGCTGCATGGGGTTGTTGTGGCCGAAGTGTGTCTCGGCCCATCTATCTAACCTGTCCAGATAATGGAGAAAATCCTCCTGGAAACTACGCTTAGGAATATGGAAAACAAGGAGGTGACTGGTGACAGCCAACTTGGCTTCACTAAGGGCAAATTGTGCCTGATAAGTTTGGTGGCCTTCTATGACAGGGTTACAGTGTTGGTGAATAAGGGAAGAGCAACTGATGTCATCTACCTGGACTTGCGCAAAGCATTTGACACTGTCTCACACAACATCCTTGTCTCTAAATTGGAGAGACATGGACTTGATGGATGGACCACTTGGTGGATCAGGAATTGGCTGGATGGTCGCACTCAAAGGGTTGCGGTCAATGGCTCGATGTCCAAGTGGAGACCAATGATGAGTGGTATTCCTCAGGGGTCAGTATTGGAACAGGCGCTGTTTAACACCTTTGTCAGCAACATGGACAATGGATTGAGTGTGCCCTCAGCAAGTTTGCCGATGACACCAAGCTGTGTAGTGCGGTTGACATGCTGGAGGGAAGGGATGCCATCCAGAGGGACCTTGACAGGCTTGAGAAGTGGGCCCGTGCAAAGTGCATGAAGTTCCACAAGGTGGAGAATGGATTGAGAGCAGCCCTGAGGAGAAGGACTTGGGGGTGATGGTTGACAAGAAGCTCAACATGAGCAGGCAATGTGCACTTGCAGTCCAGAAAGCCAACCGTATCCTCGGCTGCATCAAGAGCAGCGTGGCCAGCAGGTCAAAGGAGGTGATTCTGCCCATTTACTCTGCTCTCATGAGACCCCACCTGGAGTACTTCATTCAGCTCTGTGGCCCCCAATATAAGAAGGACATGGAGCTGTTGGAGAGAGTCCAGAGGAGGGCCATGAAGATGATGAGAGGGCTGGAGCACCTCTCCTATGAAGACAGGCTGAGAGAGTTGAAGAGAAGACTCCGGGGAGACCTTCTAGCAGCCTTCCGGTACCTGAAGGAGGCCTACAGGAAAGCTGGAGAGGGACTTTTTACAAGGGCATGTAGTGATAGGACGAGGGTGGACAGTTTTAAACTGAAAGATGGTAGATTAGATGTTAGGAAGAAATTCTTTCCTGTGCGGGTGGTGAGACATTGGAACAGGTTGCCCACAGAAGTTGTGGATGCACCCTCCTGGCAGTGTTCAAGGCCATGTTGGATGGGCCTTTGAGCAACCTGGTCTAGTGGAAGGTGTCCCTGGCAATGGCAGGGGGGTTGGAACTAGATGATCTTTAAGGTCCCTTCCAACCCAAACCGTTCTATGATTCTATGATTCATTCATCCATTGCAAGTAGTTCTTTCTGATGTGATATTCTTTGTTGCTTCCTGGAAAATATGATTTCCTTTTAGATTAGACTTTCGTTTTAAGATATTTCATCTGATCGGTAATTATCTTAAGCATCCAGTTGCTTTTCCAGTAAAAGAGACATTAATTCATAGCATGAGGTTGAAAATGTTCTTTCAAAAGTTACACTAAAATAAAACAAGAGTGACAATTATTTTGCTGTTCTCCTATATCATTATGCCTGATATCACTCAGGAAAATTGGGTTTAGTAATAGCTTCATTAAGACCTTGAGGCAATTCTCTATCTATTAGAGCAACATGAGGATAATACTGTAAGATTGTATAGCCTCAGTTCTGGGCAGATGATCTGATTTATTCTTCCTGTCCACAAGTCTTGTATGACAGAAACAGAATTAAGAAGAAGTGGGGTGCCCAGGTTGGAAAACAATAACAAAAATCAACATAAACTTTGGTAGAATACAGAGCGTACCTATATTTTGGTTCTGTCCATGTATTAACTGGATGGCTGGAATACAGCTGCCAAACAAAATGGACCACAGTGACCCTCTGCTTATCTTTCCAGAGTGGTAAAACAAATAGGGAGTTCTTTCTTCTCTCCAGCAACCAATTTTCCAAAATCCTATAATAACAAAATTACCTTTGAGACTTATGCTTCCCTGTCAGATTTGGTTGAAATTGGCTAAAGAAGCTAGAAATTTTGTTCTTGGAAATGAGTGATGGACAGCACAATCACTCAAGTGTCATTTCCTTAGGTTAAAAATAAAAAGCAAATATATTTTTTATTTGTGTAGCCTGTTAGTCATAAAGAAATTCACTAGGATCCCTTTTAGGTACTTATCTCTATGTGATTACACCTTGCTCCTTAGTTTTCCGTCTGTCCTGAGCTACTGATAAAAGTGTTATGTAAGATCTAGCTGTGGTGAGGTATAGGAGATTTTAATTTCCTTAATTACTGTCATAGAATCAGAGACTAATTCAGATTGGAAGGGACCTCAGGAACTCCCCCAGTCTAACATCCTGCACAAAGCAGGGTCAAGACAGGTTGACCAGGCTGCTCAAGGCTTTAGCCAGGCAGGTCTCAAAGACCTCCAGCAATGGTGATTGCACAGCCTCTTGGGAACCTGTTCCACAGCTTGACTGTCCTCATGGTGAAATTTTTTTTCCTTATATTTAGTCTGAACCTTACATTTCCCTTTATGGCTGTTGTCTTTCATCCTCCCAAAACGTACCCTTGGGAAGAGCCCAGCTGCATCTTCTCAATGACTGCCTCATAGTTGTGGAAAGGCTGCTGTTTGCTTCACTAAAGCCATCTCTTTGCCTGGTTCCCTCAGCCTCTCTTCGCAGAACAAGTGCTCCAGCCCCCTGACTCACTTGGTGGTGCCCTACTGAACTCAGTCCTGTTTGTTAAGGTTTTGTATTGGCAGGCCCAAAATTGGACACACTGTTGTAGATGTGGCCTAATGAGTACTGAGTGAAGAGAGGTAATACTTTCCTTCAATCTGCTGGCTGTGCTGCTGCTAATGCAGCACAAGATATACTTGGTCACTTTTGCTGCCAGAGCACACTGCTGGCTCATGGCCTGCTTGATGCCCACAGGACTGCAGCTCCTTTTTTGCAGAGCTGTTTCCCAGCCAACTGTTTCCCAAACTGTATTGTTGCAAGGGGTTCTTCCTTCCCAGGTGCTGGACTTTGCACTTGTTCTTGATGAGTTTCATAGGGTTCCTGCTGGTCTGCCCCTCTAGATTATCTAGTTCCTTCTGAATGGCAGCTCTATACTTAAGCATGTTGACTTTTTCAACCTTGCTTCCACCAGATGGGTGATTAACAGCTTGAGAGCAGCCCTGTGGAGAAAGACTTGAGGATATTAGTAGATGAAAAATTAGATATGAGCAAGTAATGTGTGCTTGCAGCTCAGAGAGCCAACAGTATCCTGGGCTGCTTAAAAACAAGCATGGCCAGTAAGTCGACGGAGGTGATTCTCCCCGACTACTCTGCTCTTGTGAGACCCTGCGTGGACTACTGCACCTAGTTCTGGGGTCCCCAGTACTTGAGGCTTGGACTAAGTGATCTTTAAAGGTCCCTTCCAACCCAAACCATTCTATGATTTTATGATTTAGATAAAGGTTCACTGCATTGCCTCCTTGAGGAGGAAGGACACCGCTGATGCTACACTTTTTTCTGACCACCAGGTAGAGTACAACCCATTAACACCTACCCTCTAATCATGACAGTCCAACCAGCTTTCTACCCATTAGATTGTCCACCCATCCAAACCGTAGCATCCCAAATGGGGTACAAAATTCCTGTGCATGGTGGTGTTGAAAGCCTTCCTACAAAGTAAATGATATCCATGGTTCTCCATCATCCACAAATCTCAACACTTTATAGTAGAAGACAATCAGATAGATGAGACATGCTTCAACCTTGCTAAATCCCTGCTGACTGCTCCCAGTCACCTTATTCTTTGTGTGCCCAGAAATGTGTTCCAAGAAGTCTTGCTCCATGATTTTCCCAGGACCTGAAATGAGGCTAACTGGCCTGTAGTACCCTGGATAGTCCTTTTGGTCTTTTTTGAAGATGGATGCAACATTTGCCTTTCTCAAGGCAGGGTAGTTGTCAGGGACCTCTCTCTGACGTCCATGAGCTTTCGGAGATGATAGCAAGCAGCCTTTCCAAACATCAGCCTGCTCTCTCAGTGTCCTGAAGTGCAGGGACGTAGGGACTTGTATGGGTTGAATTCTGTGACATAATTCTTGACTTGCCCATCATCTGCTTCTACTAGTTCCCCTTCTCCTTCAACCATGCCTATAAGCACGAAGGGCTGGGAGACCCTGCCAGTACTGCTTCTTTCTTTATAGGCTCATTATCATTTTCAGACTTTTGAAAGTTTTATTTTTGTGGAACTCTGATGTCATACTCATGAAAAAAATATATAATACTTATGCAACATGGTAGGAGGTACTGCATCCAGTGGGAAATTCTGCAGAGAAATCAGGACCTTCTGATATAAGTATGCCTCTCAAGATGTCTAAAGTCTCATTCATTTGTCAGTAAGATTTCCTTTAGTCTCTGTCTAGAACCTGCTTGATATAGACCTCTAGAATATGTCAATAAACAGAGGTTATTGTTCTGTGGTCCTGAGGTATCTGCCCATCTTATTTAACAAAGGCAGGCTTTGGATTTCTTGAACTCTTAAAGATTCAAAAAGTGCTTCAGAAGAGCAAGCACGTGGTTCTCAACAAACCAGAAACTGCAAATGTCACTTCTAACTACGCAGATTTTCAGAAGTGTCTTCTAAGTCTTCTTATCCTTCATTGTTTTACTCACGCTGTTTCAAACACGCAAACTCTTTACTGTCAGTTCTAGTTAATAAAATTCTAAAAGCAACACTGTTTGATTTTCCTTCATCACTGTTCAACAAAGTGCTCCCTTCTACCATTTTTATTATCTATTAGTGTAAGGTGCTACATCTGGCTGCAGAACTGCTTTTCTTAGCCATAAATTTGCCTTCCTAACTATAAGGTGTATTGTTATAAATTGAATCCTCTGTACGCGTAACCATGTGTGTGTGTAGTTGTATGCACATATGAAACTGCTTCTAGTCATTCCCTTTTAGTTTTGCCATCTCTGATTGAGAGACCTTGGCATCGTATTTGGAATCATTTTGAGAAAGGAAGGGTAAAGAAACTGTTCGTCTTTATAAAGCTTGTGATCGAGATTTTATTGACAGATGCAGCACTTTATTCTGCAGAACTGGAAGTATAGTGGTTTCAGGTTAAAACATATATATGCACAGCACTTGGGTGCTATAAACCTTAGATCTATGAGTGGTTTTGCGAGCTTAGTCTTGAGGTATGGGGCTTAAAAACACTCACTGCTAGGGAGGTCTTCCTGGGCAATAGGAGGCCTTCAAGTGGTGCATCTGACACATTACTCCTTTAGTTCAGATCAGAAGAGAACTTTTGAAACTGATCTTCTGATTGTCCCCACTGTGATCTGATTCATGCTGAGAAGGGCTCTTGGAGCATCTGAACTGGATTCCTGTTGAATTAAACAAATTCAGAAGATATGCTCCAGGAATGCACCTAACGTGCTTCAGCTGCAACTGAGCATGTAGCCTACTGGCCCACACTAGAGAGCTTGAAGTGAAACCGCCAAACATATCAAATGTGTAAATTGGCCTCATTGGTTTAAAATTAAGCATATGTTTAGGCAGTTTAATGCCAGCCTAAGGAAGGAGTGGTTTGTGCTACTTCCTGGCCAAGAAGCGGTGAATTTTCTTTTTCCCTGTTCCTTTGTGTCTTTTGCAGTGATGCTAACTACTTGAACTGAATTTCTGCCTTGTGTTCTGATAATATTATTTTCAGGGAGATTCCACACAACCCCGCCACCGCAGAAATACAAATATAAGGAATGTCAGGTCCTATGAGTCCATCAGTCGGTATCTCAGGAGAATCCCGTATCTTTCGAGAAAGAATTCACATGGACCATGGAGTGATTTGATAATATGAAACTGAATTTTCTACAAAAAAATAAGAAAATACATTAAAGAACAAAATAGACTATCAATAGTTGTATGTTTTGTTTGGTAGCATAATTACTGAAAAACAAAATATAAGGAAAATAAAGCTGAAGAATATTCTAAATATTCTTTGAACAGCCATAAAATCAACAATTTGTGGCATATATTCCCCAAAGTAGAAGGAAATGCTTATGTTTCTGTTCTCAGAAAAGAAAAAAAAACACATATGCTCATCATTTCAATAGCTGTTTAGAATAAGCCAGCACATTTTAAAGAATTCAGGTGACTAGGATTTGTGTATTTAATATTTATTCAGTAGCTGTCATAGATTTCATCCGTTATCTCAGAATTGTATGTCAAAATCTCGGTGGTTTTAAAGCTTTCAATATGATAAAATCGTCACCATGATTTTTAAAAAGCATGTCTGAAAATAGCACGCTGCCAAAAATAGTAAATCTCAACTTCCAGAATCATCACTGCATTCTCAAACAGTAAAAATCTGAACTCATTAACTCAGGAGATTAACAGTTTAGGGATGTAGACCAGAAAAAAGGTTTAATTGTTTCATTATTAATCATTTTTTTTCTGAAATATCATAGAATCATTGAATCATTTTTGTTGGAAAGGACCTTTAAGATCATCGAGTCCAACTGTTAACCTAACACTACCAAGTCCACCATTAAACCATACCCGTAAGCACCATACCCACACGCCTTTTAAATATCTCCAGGGATGGTGACTCCACCACTTCCCTGGGCAGCCTGTTCCAATGTTTGACAACCCTTTCAGTGAAGAAATTTTTCCTGATATCCATTCTAAACCTCCCCTGGTACAACTTGAGGCCATTCCTCTCGTCCTATCACTTGTTACCTGGGAGAAGAGACTGACACCCACCTGGCCACAACCTCCTTTCAGGTAGTTGTAGAGAGTGATAAGGTCTTCCCTCAACCTCCTTTTCTCCAGACTAAAAAACCTCAGTTCCCTCAGCTGCTCCTCATAAGACTTGTTCTCCAGACCCTTCACCAGCTTCGTTGCCCTTCTTCAGTTACCATGCTTCAGTGTTAAATATTTGCTTTATATATTATTATAGCACATAAAACACAATAATTGCAATTTCTTTCTGTGTAGTACTAATAATCAAAATCAAAATGGTTTGCAGGTTTTGTCAGGTAACAGAGTTTTATAAAAGTCATCAAGATATTTTTGAATATTTTGGAATTTCAAGACCAAACTCTGCCCTTTTGTAAGGTTATGCACTATTATGCCTTCCTAAATGGCACACATTGTGCAATACGAGCTTTAAGTCGTGGCATTGTAGGGCCACTCAAGACACATTGCTCTCTCATGAACCATGTGATTCACTCCCAACCACTGCTCTCAGACAAAACCTTCAGTAACGTTTTCTGGCTGTGTAACACAAGACATTTCTACTCAGGTGTCTTATGGTTAATGTTGGCATGCAAAGATATTGTAAGCAATAATTGAAGCTGTGTTACCTATTAAATAGTTCTTAAATTATTTCCATATATGGTCCTATTAGCCTCTTAGTTTCCCTCACAAGTCTGGCTAAATAAACTCACAACATCCTACAAAAAGATATTATTCTCATTTATAAATAAGAAGGGAAGAGCTGTGATATTTGAACACTCTTTTAAGACAAGATACAAATATTCTGATTTGCCAAGAAGAGAACCTTAAATTCCATCCCAGCCTTGTAGACACAAGAGCACCATTTGTCTCAAGTACCATCTTCATGAGCATACAGAGGGGCTGAGGTACTGTAACAGAAGGTGTTAGAAATACCAAAGTGTTTGGAAATTATTTTCATTTTAATGAGTAGGGAAAGTATTGTCAAGTTAAACTATGTGTTGTGGATTATTTCCTGCTTTAGAGAAGACTTCAGTCTTCACTTACAGGGATTTTTTTTTCCTTTTTTTTTGTCTTTTTTCTTTTTTTTCCCCTGCTTTCTGCATGTTGCATCTGAGGAGTGGCAGTCTCTAAAGCAAGATTAGACACATCAGAGGACTGCACTGCAGGAAAAGTACCTGGTCCCCGTGTGAGACACGGTCGGACCGCCACGGGAGCCCCGCTAGGGGGCAGTTTTGCAGTGGAAGTGCTCGCGCGGCATCCAAAACAAACGGGCACGGAAATGGCTTCTCCGGCTTTCCGGAGTATTTTCTCTTTCTGTCAGAATACGAGATACCCTCTGGCTAGCTGGAAACTGAGATAAAGCATAAATCTGGGAATCACCGAGTTGTTATTTTCCTTTCAGATTCACAGGCCTTCATGTACAGTGAAATGTAGCACAGACGCCTGCTGTCACAGGAATCTTTTTCTCTGGACTTTTTAAGGCTCTTCCATCCTTCCTGACGTATTTCTATCTTGCCTCTGATTTCAGTGTAGAAATAGTGGGATTAAGAATTTACATTAAGGTTTTTATATCGGGGAACAAAGTATTCCTGGTTTTCCTAAACAGTTGAAAGACTAACATCTCCATGAACTATTATTTTTAGAAGCTATTATTCTAATATAATCAAGCAAGAAAATGAAGTTAGAAAACTTAAAGCTCCAACACAGATATCCCAGGCTCAAACACATTTTAATTATGATTCCTAAGCATTTTTCTTTTTTCCTTTTGCACTACACACAACTGTGTACTTTGTGTACTTTGTGTATAGCATTTGATGTGGTAGATCAGTGAACAAACATAGAAATGCATAGAAATACTTAACAGAATAATATTGCTTCATATTATCAGGATGATTAATTACAAGCATAGTAGTTTGCCAGTGACGGAAAGGAGCAAATGTGGCTGCATTTCTGAATTGATACTCTTTAGTAGACACTGTGGCAGTCTGCAAGCCTAGAAATAAATTCCTCTAATAACCATGAGAGTGTCTTTGTACCTGCAGTGCACTAAACAGACCAACAATTCTCTTTGCTACCTTTAAATCCTCTGGCACATCAGTAACGCCGGTTAAACTGCATTTCTTCTTCTTTCCAGTTTTGATGTACTATCATCGATCAGTTCCCTGAGTCTTTATGTGTCCTATGAACTGATGTCATCTTCCACATCCTGTAGCAGGGAAGAGCTTATTTCCAAGATGCCTGTCTGGGAAGCATGGTGATCCTAAATATAACCTTAGAATATGGACTGGAGGAATCTGACAAGCTGTAATTCCCTCAAGTCTCCAGACACAAGGGGCCACTCAGCTCCTTTGATATATCTTGAAGCAGGACTTTGTAAGCAGAGTTGAATTCTCTGTCCTGGGAATATATAAATATATGAGAATGACTTTTCTTCCAGACAATAACTTTTTCAAATGTCAGAATATCCTGTGAAATGTGAATTTTCCGGTTCAAGAACACAATAATTTTGCTGTCATTTCTTCCCAGGTTTTCCTGCCTGAAAACCTTTTCTGTTGTGAGATTGGGAAACAAAACCCTCCCCTTTCCTCACTGAAGGTGAGGAAAAACCTAATGGCAGAAGATGAAGTTTTAGAGGGGAGTGTAGACTGGGAATGGAGAATTTTCTACTTCCTTTTCTGGAAGCCTGACAACCCATCTTGTATGTTCTTTCCCCAGTGGGTTGCTAAAGAGCCAAGCAAGAACATGAATTGGTAAGTGGTCAAGCAAGATCTCTTGATTGCTTCCTAATGCAAAGGAGCTTTCAAAGTTCTGCCCGATGTAGGAGGATTAGAAAGAGCTAGGATGCAAAAATGTGAAAGTACTTTGAGCAAAAGTGTTCAGATACCACTAAGATGGGAACATGGCTAGACATTAATTTATTAGCAAATTTGTTTCTATTATCCATCCCATAAATCCACTAATGATGTGTATAATGCACTACTATAGTCACCATTTCCAGCCTCTGATGCTGTCATGTTCCTTACTCAAATTTTTCATTGAAGATAAAAATAAAGTCAGTATTTTTGAATTATAAGAAGAGTAAGTAATTGATATGCAAAGAAAGGTATGTGGCATTTCCCCTTTCTCCTTTTTTTCTCCTTATTTAACATTCAAACAAAAAAATGAGGGAGAAGAAAATCGATGCAATTCTCGAGCATCTCCTTTTCAAAACCATAAAACTTTCAGGAAATATGTGTAGATTGAGTACATTTATGCCCTAGAGTAATCACATACTGTAATAACATTAGTGTAGAGTCTCAATAGCACATACCTAGCTGTTCATGATGTTGTTTTGGCATCAGTTCTCCAATCAGTTCTAGAAATGCAGTTACTTTCTAAACAATACCTGGGTAACTGGGTGATTTGTCTGTTTCCTTTGTAGAAATGGGAGGGCAGTTGTCCATACTAGACTAAGAGGAAGAGATCTATAGTTCCATGGCAAGAAAATACAAGGGCTCTGTAACCACTTGCGTTCTGTGCTTCTAATGCTGATTCTTCTCTTTCTTATGGCACTGTAAGTCAGAAGCAACTCCACTGCTTTCAGTGGAGTTGCACTACTATAAAACCAGTAGGAGAAGAGAATTAGAACTCATGACTCCTGAAAGAGATAGAAATCATTTTACAACCAGCTTTTATTTCAGTTTATGGTCTGTGGAGCAATAGTGTACAACCATATATGAAAACATTTATACAAAGACTTATCAGTCAGCTTGAGTCTCCAAGTCAATTCCCACCTGGATTTCCCCTTTTTATTAGGCCTCTTTTTCAGAGTTGACATCTATTGCTACAGTAGAAATCAGCAGAAGTTACAGATACTTAGTTTTTAAAATCAAGACCATGATATTCACTGCAGACAAGAATCTGACAAAGACGTAGCATCTTGTCTGGTGAAAGACTGGTAGGAACTAACCACAGTCACCATATACTTTTTCTTCACCAACTCAGATTATTTCAGTAACTCGTTACTGTTAACTCTCTAGTCTAGTCATCCTTCTCCAAAGTATCTAAAGCAAGGAAGAGACTGGCATAATAATGTAGAATGGTTACATTGAGAGTAGCTGCTAAGAATGTTGAAACAGTAGTGCAGAGCATTCTTGCCATCATCTGAGCATTGTACAACATGTTAAGCCAGAGCAGAAAAAATATATCAAGATTTACAGTGATTTGGAACACCTCAGTGAACTGTCTTTGATCTCTCCCTGTGCTTAAATGGAAGAGAGACAGGTGAGACTGAAGCTGAGAATGGGATTCTTGATTCAGCTTGCCCTTTGTGCTAACATAACTGATGACTCTGGCAGCGTGCTGAGTTTAGCCTCTCCGCTCTCTCCAAGGTTCTGCTGGAGACAGAGGAGGTGCACATTGTTTATGAAGATTACCACACAGTTGACTTCTGAGGCATGCATGCTTCTGCAATCATGAATATGTTTTGTCCACGAATAGAGTAGGAGAAGATCATATTGGAAAAAAATAAAAAGATCTATGAATACCTGGTAGCTTTCTAGGATTTACCATTATCCAAGATTTTTATATTGTATAAACTTGAAGCTTTGATCAAAGTGCATGCAATGATTGTTCTCTACCTTAACTTTCAATTGTCTGGTCATTAAACAGTGGATTATACAGCAGAAGTTTTTTTTAAAAAAAGGAGTTTTAACTCTCTAAAATTTTATTTCTCCTTTACTTGTAGCTTCAGAACAACACTACTGTCTTGCATGAGACAGCCAGGAGGCTAAGCTTGTTCTGTTCCTCCTTTTTTATTTTCTTTTTTTTGATATTGTTCTTTCATTATTATCACCTATGTAAATCCTGGGATGCAATCAGGGTTCCTCGCCAGTTAGGCTAAATGACAGCAGGTTGTTTGCTTAGCACTTTTGAAGAGTGCCAAGCTGATAAGATAGTCTAGATTCCTTACCTGTTTACAGAGAAGGAACAGCAACAGCTAACAGGATAGCTTTGTTACACTCTGATTTAGTCCTAAGTAATGAGGAGGATCACAGAATCACAGAATGTTAGGGATTGGAAGGGACCTTGAAAGATCATCTAGTCCAATCCCCCCGCTGGAGCAGGATTACCTAGATCATATCA
This sequence comes from Nyctibius grandis, assembly GCF_013368605.1. Taxonomy (NCBI): domain Eukaryota; kingdom Metazoa; phylum Chordata; class Aves; order Nyctibiiformes; family Nyctibiidae; genus Nyctibius; species Nyctibius grandis. Next base: position 30,858,761 of record NC_090659.1, read on the forward strand.
CACAGGAACGCGTCCAGGTGGGTTTTGAATGTCTCCAGAGAAGGAGACTCCACAACCTCTCTGGGCAGCCTGTTCCAGTGTTCAGTTACCCTCACCGTAAAGAAGTTTTTCCTCATATTTATGTGGAACCTCCTGTGTTCCAGCTTGCACCCATTGCCCCTTGTCCTGTCAGTGGATGTCACTGAGAAGAGCCTGGCTGCATCCTCATGACACTTGCCCTTTACATATTTATAAACATTAATGAGGTCACCCCTCAGTCTCCTCTTCTCCAAGCTAAAGAGACCCAATTCCCTCAGCCTCTCCTCATAAGGGAGATGTTCCACCCCCTTAATCATCTTTGTGGCTCTGCACTGGACTCTCTCTAGCAGTTCCCTGTCCTTCTTGACCTGAGGGGCCCAGAACTGGACAAAATATTCCAGATGCGGCCTCACCAGGGCAGAGTAGAGGGGGAGGAGAACCTCTCTTGACCTGCTAACCACACCCCCCTTCTAATACACCCCAGGATGCCATTGGCCTTCTTGGCCACAAGGGCACACTGCTGGCTCATGGTCATCCTGCTGTCCACTAGGACCCCCAGGTCCTTTTCCCCTATGCTGCTCTCCAACAGGTCTGACCCCAACTTGTATTCATACATGGGGTTGTTCTTGCCCAGATGCAGGACTCTACACTTGCCTTTGTTATATTTCATTAAATTTCTCCCCACCCAACTCTCCAGCCTGTCTAGGTCTCTCTGAATTGCAGCACAGCCTTCCGTTGTGTCAGCCACTCCTCCCAGTTTTGTGTCATCAGCAAACTTGCTGACAGTGCACTCTATTCCCTCATCCAAGTCATTAATGAATATATTGAATAGTACTGGTCTCAGTACCGACCCTTGAGGGACTCCACTAGATACAGGCCTCCAACTGGACTCTGTCCCATTGACCACCACTCTCTGGCTTCTTTCCTTCAGCCAGTTCACAATCCACCTCACTACCCGATCATCCAGACCACACTTCCTCAGTTTAGCTGCGAGGATGCTGTGGGAGACTGTGTCGAACGCTTTACTGAAATCGAGATAGACCACATCCACAGCTTTACCATCATCTATCCACCGGGTTATGTCCTCATAAAAGGCTATCAAATTGGTTAAGCATGACTTCCCCTTGATGAAGCCATGTTGAGTGCCCCTAATGATCCTCCTATCCTTGATGTGCCTAGAGACAGCACCAAGGGCAAGTTGTTCCATTACCTTTCCAGGGATGGAGGTGAGGCTGACCAGTCTATAGTTACCTGGGTCCTCCTTCTTGCCCTTTTTGAAGACTGGAGTCACATTTGCTTTCCTCTAGTCCTCAGGCACCTCTCCCGTTCCCCACAACTTAGCAAAGGTGATGGAGAGTGGCCTAGCAATGATTTCCACCAGCTTCCTCAGCACCCGCGGTGCATCCTATCCGGGCCCATGGATTTATGGATGTCCAGATTGCTTAATTGGTCCCAGACCCAGCCCTCGTCAACCAAGACAGACTCCTTCTCTATCCTGACTTCTTCTGGGGCCTCAGGGGTACGGGGCTCCTCAGGACAGCCTCCAGCAGTATAGACAGAGGCAAAGAAGGCTTTCAGTATCTCCGCCTTCTTTTTATCCTCTGTCTCCAGGGCACCCACCTCATTCATCAGTGGGCCTACATTGCCTCTAGTATTGGTTTTACCTGCAATGTATTTGAAGAAGCCCTTTCTGTTGTCCTTGACCTCTCTTGCAAGGATGAGTCAACAATACACCACTGTCATTAATGCGTAGTTATTTTGGACTTTCGGTATTTCTAAAACTGCACAACAGTATTCTTTCTGCTGCTGTCAGCAATATTTGTAAAGAAAAATAGTTACACAAATTCATCTAATCATCTAGTGAGCTAAATGTGACCTCAAGGCTGATGATTGCTTAGCCTATTCCTACATTTGCTAAAGGAGAGAAGGACAGCTTTGTAGTCCCATAACAGGTAGATGAGAATGAGGATCTCCCGACAGTTTTCAGATTCCTGAAATCAGAAGCTAAGAAAAGGATCAGAGTGGCCTGTCTCAGCTTACCCTTGATACTGAGGACCACTTCGTCCTCTACAATAGAAATCTATTGGCCTCTTGTTTCTTATTTGTGAAATTGTTAGTGCCACAGGTTGTTAATGACATCCTTTTAGGTTCAAAGACTTGCAGCAATGGGGTTGACTAACATCATATTTTCCTGCAGACCATGTCATTCTCAGTGGAGTTTACAACTACAGTAGTGGATGATCATAACAGACCTATTCTTACTTTTGTGGGATTGAACTAGCTTCATAGATGTAGGTTTACAGTATATTTGTACACATAGTATACCATATTTATGATATTAACAGAAAATCCTGATTGCAAGAGCCGTGCTAAACCAGGGTACAGTAATGAAACTTTTTGCATTGCACAACTGGTCAGTATTTATACAATATTACTGTACGTTAGGAGCTCTGTGTCAGGTAGCAGGAGGAGCACGACTCTTCCATGACAGAGGACAAGCCAGGAGCCAAGAGTGACCCCAGTACCTGCAGCACCCTTACTGGGGCACAGTCCCACAGCATCTGACCCGAGTGGGCAGAGGTGGGTGCAGGTAACAGGGTCCATGGATAGTCCCAGATGAGGCAAAAAGTGATGAATCAGCACCAGGGTCCTCCGAGGGGGCCTAGTCAGGAGCCAGAGGAGACAAGGCCAGAGACAGGACTGGACATAAGGCTACAACATGGGTCTGAATGAAGTTCATCCAGGAGATGAGGCCAACAACAGGAGTGGAGACAAAGAGTCCTTCCAGGAGACAAGCTACCTACAGCGTAGGTCCAAGGTCCGTATGGCGTAGCTCAGGCCCTGGCCTGAGCTGGAATGGGGCTCCTGGGCCCACGGACAGGCATGTGGGTCACAGTGAGTCTGGTCAGGGCCAGTAAGGCCATGATACCTGCAGTGCCCTGGCACTCTGCTGGTTTCAGTGGTTCCAGCTCAGCTGCTGCCTTGGGAACTTTGTTTTACTATTTTTTTTTGTAAGTATTTGAAAGAAGAGGCCTGTGAGTGTTCGTACTGCTTCTCCCTGAGCCTGGTGAATAATGAAGAAGGGCAAAGCCTGACTGCAGCCTAAAGCTTTAAGCCATGAAGACCATCACTAGACAAGTGGATTTGAAACACTTTACTAGGTTTGGTTCAATTTTTACAGTTTTCCCTGATCTTCGTACGTTACCAAGTTACATATCCCCTGATTTAGCCAACTGCCTGACAAGTAATGGAGTTTCTGCAGATGGGCTATTTCTGTGTGACTAGCAAAGGTGGAAGGCTGTGCAGCATATGTCCACCCTGGACAGGACCCAGAACCCAGCCACCTCAGCCTTGACAGTGGTAAACAGATTTGATTTTGCACTCCATCTGCGCAAATCTTTTGCAGTTAGGTTTTACATTAGCACCGTTTCAGTTAAAAAAAAAAGGGAGTTTATTGATCCAGAGTGACACACATATTCTGAATGGGAAGGCTGAATTTTAGTCCTGGGCTCTTACTGCATCACTGGTTTTGACACTTAGTGGTAAAAAGCACAAGAAATCTTGGCTACAGTGGTGTGATAATCCTTGAATTTAAACGTTTTCTGTAGTCAGCATTTTTGTACTTGAAGTATGTTTTGAAATGTAAATTATGCACTGAAGTCATCAGTATATACCAGGCAAAGACTGAAAAATTGAAATAAAGCCTTTATATATATATATATACAGAGACAAGTGTACGTATGTATATTGCACATACAGAGCTAAACTATTCTATGGAGATAGCTGTTGAATTAAATTGCTATTAGGAAAAAAACCCCCAAAATTATTTGAAATTACACAGAAGATGTTAAGAAGATTTTACTTATGGCAATGAAGAATCTAACAATTAGGATTAAATATGATTTTAGGGATTCTCATTTTAATACTCTTGATACAGTAAGTAATATAAATGGTGTGTTGTGTGTGATTTCTACTAATATGCAGCTCCTTCTGTCATCCAGTTTTCTACTGAGACATATTTATAGTAAGTAGAATAAATTAATTACAGAACCATGTAATACAAGGATGTAATTCCATCTAGTAAAAACCCCTGAAGTGGAGCCTTGATATGTTTGCCATGTAAGGGAAGCAAAGCATAGGTAAGTAGACTTTTCCCAGAGGGTAATGTCCAAAAATAAGAAAAATTGTTTTGTTCTTCTACAGCTTGTTTTACTGAGCCTTTTCCTGGCTAGTACAGAAAGCAGTAGGATTCCTTCTACCTTTCATCTCCCTCCCTTTCTTTTGTATGTATGTGTCTACAAATGAGCAGCACTTTTTTTCTGCCTAATTTCAAGCAGGCTAAACACCTGCTTTACTTTTTTAAGTAGGTATAGCCATAACTTTTGAATTTTAAGCACCGGTTTCTTAAAATCTCAATCTACTTATTTGACCTTCAATTGTTAAAGGAGCAATGAAAGTAAGATTTCTCTAAGAAATATAAGGCAGATCTTGGGGTGACAGTAGTATTTTTATCAGTGTTTACATAGCGTGGTGCGCATAGTCAGCTGTTTCTTTCTTCTGCAGTTATGGACCACTTTCATAATAATTTCAATCCATTCTGTACAGATGCTTTGCTGCAGAAGCCCCATTAGGATCAGTACTTTTTTTGCTGGTACTGGAATGTGCATATGACAATCACTAGATTTACCTGGGACTGAACCAGAAATAATCAGGGCCCAGAGAACTAAAAATATAGCTGACTACAGCTTGATCAAAAAGAACAGTTCTTCCCTAGTTAAACAACTTAGCTTGTCTTTTCCCATAGCGATTTGGGAGAGATTATTTGAATGGGATAACACAGGATTGATCCCCAGGAATTGGCAGGAGACTGGGAGCCTTTTTTAAACTGTTTTAAGGGTTTTCTTTTTGGAAAAATCAAGCTGACTGTAATCTTGTAAATGGAACTGTACGGCCCTCCCCCGCTTCCCAAAAGGGGAAGTAGCGGTAGTTTAAAGAGCTATTTTGCTGTCACTACTTCATCCTCGGGGGACTATAGCTTTGTGTTTCCTAGTTACAGAAGGAAGGGAGATAATGTATATGTGGAGAACCAATTGCAGGAGCTTCCACAGCAGTTAGCTGTTTACTCTGGTGAGCAAGAAGAGATTTTAAATACTTTCTTTAGTGCTACAGACAAAGCAGGGGGAATCTCAAGATCTTTTTGTGAAAATCTATTTCAGTGCTGTTTTCTACTAAGCAAGTTTGTACCATAGACCTGCAGTTCTGCAAACTCTAAGCAAAATATAGTGATATTTTTAAATTATAGTTATTTGTCCAAGCAGTGTTAGAAACAGAAATGGTTCTTTTGCAGTCACTGGTAGGTCATGTACGATGAATGGGATTGGGATGTCAGGTTGTCTTTCAGGGAGACACTGTTATTTCTTGCTGGCTGCTGCCTAGACTGCCATTTGTCTCTAACTTGTGTATCTGGCAAGCAGATCTTAAGAGCTGGAGAAAAATTGTCTTGCTATGCTGGAAATCCCTGACATGTCAGCTGCAGGGTAAGGTGGGAAATACAATTAATAAATTAGAATTAAAGCCTCTTAGTCCCTGTTGTAAAACCACACTTTTTGGTTGTATCTTATCACTCTTAAGAGCATCTCATTTTTTTTTTCCTGTGAAATCTGAGTTGTTCATTGTGCTAAATATTAATAATCATAGAAGACGTGATTGTTATGAGAAGAAGATATGTCAGACTTCCTTCTGACAAAAAGGATCAGTATTGAAATAGAGAAATTGGTATTACTGAAGCAGAGACATTACCACTTCTTCCCCTGTTTTTCTCTTTCCTCAGTTTTCTTTCCTGCTTAGATTTTCTTTTCTGTAAATTTAATGAAACAGTGAATATTGCCACACTCCAAGCTATCCTGTTATTGTGTTTTGAGGGAACGTGCAGACTTTCTTGGAAGCTTTATTTCCAAATTCCAAACTCCTTGATTTTATGGGCAAATTAAAAGATCTACATTGAATTAAATGTAAGCCTGTGTTCCATAACATTTAAAATTCTTGATGTGGATCCAGGACAATTTTCCTAGAAAGAGTTCTTAGGGTTTTTTTTATGACACATAAAAAAAGCTATAGCTCCCAGGGGCTGCAGCTGCAGAAAGAAATAGGCCAAATGTACATCTTTCCAAAAATGTTCCTGGGCTTAATCTCCCATAGTACCTGATTAATGGTTTTGTATGCCACAGAGGCACAATAAACACCCTAATACTCTTATTGCTGTAGACACACCTCCAAACTCAGTATCTGCCAACTAACATGACCTGTTTGCATGTTTAAAAGATGAGCAGTTCCATCATGCTGCTCAACTTTATGCTTATAAAGCACCCTAATCTTTCTGCTATGATATAATACTGAAAAGATTTATAGTTGTGAATTTTCATACCAAAGTGGGTCTCTCTAAAACATCAAAATATGAGTTATGAAAACTTCACTTAGTGAAATATGCACTACAAATATTCTGCATAGCTTCATGCATCACTTTCCTTTGGTTATTTTATCTACAAAGAAGTAAAATAAGCTTTATTAAACAATTAGGTCGCAGTAGCAGCGGCAAAGTATGGATGTTTTTAACAAGTTTGTTTTAATATAACCAACAGTTCAATTAACAAATATTAACTAAAAATATCCCCAGCTGGGACATTTAATAATTAGAAATTAACTGTAACTGCTTTGAAATCTCATCTTTTCCTCTTCATAATTTCTTATGCGTGGAATCTTGCTATAGTTCTTTAAGATCATAATTACATGTTGTTGTACAAGAACGTAAAGGTTATTGTACTCAAATGAGAGCAAAACTGAACATGCTCATTATATTATTAAATAGAGCTCTAATATCTCAATGCAAACTTTAAATGAACCAGTAAAACTTATAATATTGTTATGACTGATTTAAACACTGATAATCTAAATACACGTATATTCTACTAATTTTTTACCGTGAATGAATATATTGTTACACTGAACCAGTCAGTTTTAAATTAAGCTTATTTTTAAGTTTCGTTTCAGATCTTTTCTTTTGTGACTAATTCTCACTGTCCAATGGGACCAACATATGGACTATATAAAAGATCAGAGCCTCATAATATGTGAGATTCTTTTCTCTGATAAACGGGCTATGTCTGTTCAGCTTCTATTGATTCTTGCTGTACTGCAGTGTTCCCAAAAGACTAGATTTCTGTTTGGCTTCTATGTTCTTAAAAAAAAAAAAAAAAAAAAGAAAAATGTGTTTTCAAGTAGGAGATAACTGAAGACAGAAACTGCGTTAAACTTACCTGTTACAGTCTTAATCTGCATAACCTCTAGAGTCTATTTCAATGATATTCTGCTTTTTTTTCCCCTGGTGATTCAAGAATAGGATGTGCAATGTGGACTCTCTACCGCCCAGAAAGATTTATGAAGGCCTTTGCAGCAGTAGCTGACAATCTTACATTGTACAGAGCTGGCCTCTAGCATCACCTCAGCAACATTTTTTTTTTAATTAATAACTTGCTTGTATAATTTGAGCTAGCTTCACACCTACTTTATTCCTTGAAATCAATGATGAACAGATAGAAGGATAATGTGAATGGGATTCCTTACTAGACCTGTACTGGACAGCCACAGTTTATGCTTCTGATAGCTACCTCCAGAACTGGGAGTGGTTTTCTGGAAGCTATTCCAGTCATTATGAACTTTCCTAACTGAGTTAGATCAGGTGGTAACATATACTTGCATTGCTGATTCTGCCCTTATTTGCACTCTGGCATGGCTTTAGACAGCCCAAGCATGGTCTAAATGTATAAAAACCAATTCCGCTATCCATCATTGTTTCTATTCAATGGTAACAAGTTGAGCCTTCTAGCTGCCCTTTTGTCTTCAACAACCAACCAGATCCAGACACCTCTTTCCTTGCCTGGAAATGTGCTCAGCTAGTCTGTGGGCAAATGGTCTTTGGTCTCCAGGTTTTGTGTCTGCATATTGGATTTTCAGATCATGTCATGCATTCCTCTTTATCTTCCAAAGCCAGCACGTGACATTACTCCTAAATTGTGCTGTACAAGCAAGTATGGTGACTGGAGTCCCTTCGTCTACACTGAAAGACAGCTGATTTCTGAAATTAGTACATTCAGTGTCAGAATCAATTCTTAGGAGTCTATTAATCAAGAGTGCTTAGGATGCTAGAGGATCTGAATGATGTCGTTGCAAGTGGGAGACTGAAAACTATATGCCCCAAAGCACTCTGCAGTTGTCAGTTTTGAGATTGGTCTTGCTTTAAGTCATGCACAAGGTGGCTGTACACACATGGGCAAGCATTTGAAGGAGAAACAAGTTACTTATCAATATTTATCAAATTCCTGTTGTATCAGCTGAACATGTTCGCAACTCCTTGCTTTCATATGGCTTTGGTCTCCTTTTGACCAAAAAGCTGTTGGGCTAGACAAAATATTGGATGAACAGAATTCACTTTGTCCTTTCTATACCACATTCAGAGAACAGGAAAAAATGTGAATGTTTGCTTTGGGTATTGCTAAGATTAAAAGTGTTTTCACTGTCAAGGGAATCAGCGAATACACATGCCCCGGCAGTGTCAGTATACCTGTATATTGCACTATAACTATACTGTCTATATCTGAATTTAGATGGTTATCTTATCTGTTCTCTACATTGACTATAAAGGAAGATTAATATGACCAGATGGCTTTCTGAGATACGTTGAGGTCCATCCTCAGATGGATCCATTCATCAGATGGATCTCAATCCCAGCTGCTATAGAGGTAATCTTTTTGTGCAGTTTCTGAGCTAAAAGTTTTTGTTACTTCATGATCTGAAAAAGTCTCAGCAACTTTATTTTCCTCATCGAGGTTATTTGTAACTTGTCCCTTGCTGCAAAGCTTTCTAAGCTGGTGGATGGATGTTAGAAATACAGTATATATAGTATCATATATACATGTGTGTGTGTGCATTCATATATATTCATATATTATAACGATAGTATACATAAACGTATATGTGTATATTTAAATAAGAAATACAGTGTATATATATATGTAATGCTGGATAACCTAAGTCCTATTTCTGGATCATTTAATGTCAAACATGGCATTTTGTGCCTCTTCTTTAAGTACTCTTTTCTGATTACAGGTATCATAAACCGTTAATGTTGTGGACAGTTCTGTTTCCAGCGAAAAATGCCGCTTGCACCTCTGTCCATATACCCCTACTTCAAGTCCCACCTTTCAACACTCTGACAATTCTCCTGTTCTTTTTTTTTCAGCAGACAAGTGAGAAGGAAAGGATGGGAGTAGAACTAAGCTTGAATTAATTTATTTGCCAAATCATAATTTAACAAATTTAGTAAATTATAAACTCACAGATTATGATCTTGGAAATCATATAGTCAGGTTGGATGAGCTAATAAAGGTAACTATTTCTTACCTCTCAGTTTGATCCTGTGTGTCTACACACCTGTTTTTCAGTTAGAAGATCTGAAACTTAGGCTCGAGGTGCAGTCAGCTTGGTCTGTGTAAACACTGTAGCCATTCATCAGGGATTCCTGGACATCCAGCTACCCCAGTTGCCAGAGTGTGAAAAGCTGGTAAATCACCATTCAAAAGAGTACAACAATAATTATGCCTAAAAGCAGTAGTATGCTGCCAGAATTAGTAGGGCTGGCAGACTACTCTGAAAATACATTTGAGATTCTTTACTGTGTTGCATGTGCCACACACATTCAGATACCACTTTCCAAACAAACACATACAGTCAGTCCTTGAAAAACTGAAGGGAAGGGGTTTTGCTTTTAAATCAGTATAGAAATGAAAATCTTCTACTGCTTTGTTAGTTTGAGTTATACAATTATGTAATCCAGGAAAAGTATCAGTGTGAACATGTTCCAAATCAAAAACATAAAGAGGAAATGAGATTATCATAAGCATATGTATTTCCGGGTGACCAAAGAATACATGGGTTTTGTCATTAGAAGGTCTTATTTTTCTAGCATATATTACATTAACTTGAAAATAAATGACAAGGCAAATGTTCACTAGGCTTGTAATAACATGTAAGCACTTTACTTGGGTCTTTAGTCTCTAACTTCATAATTTTACAGGGAGACTGAAAGCAATTATTCTTCTATTTTTTTCTCTGAGTTATCAAGCTGCTGAGCAACCTGTTCTCTACTTCACATTATTTAGAATATAGATAATACCTTCCTGATATTGACCCTTTTAGGCAGCTGCACATTGTTCAACTTGCCAGATGTCTGCTGGAAATACAACATGGCAGAGAGGAAGCAATCTAGGAGGTTCCTCGAATGTGTGGAGGACAACTTCCTCATGCAAGTGGTAAATGAGCCCACTAGAGGAGGGACCCTGCTTGACCTGTTGTTTGTGAACAGAGAAGGACTAGTGAGAGATGTGAGGGTCGGTGGCCGTCTTGGGAGTAGCGACCACGAAATGTTAGAGTTTTCGATAGTGGGGGAAGTAAGGAGGGGCAAGAGTAGAACTTCTGCCTTAGATTTCTGGCGGGCTGACTTTAGCCTGTTTAAGAGGCTGGTGGACCGAGTCCCTTGGGAATCGGTCCTGAAGGGCAAAGGAGTCCAGGAAGGCTGGACATGCTTCAAAAGGGAATTGTTAAATATTCAGGAGCAGGCTGTCCCAGTGTGTAGGAAGACAAGCCGTCAGGGAAAAAGACCAGCCTGGTTAAACAGAGAACTTAGGCTAGAACTTAAGGAAAAAAAAGAGAACCTACTTGCTCTGGAAGAAGGGTCGGGTAACTTGGGAGGTCTATAGGGACGTGGCCAGGTCGTGTAGGGAGAAGATTAGAAGGGCCAAGGCTCAATTAGAGCTTGATTTGGCTGCTACAGTCAAAGATAACAAAAAAAGCTTTTACAAATACATCAACAGCAAAAGGAGGGTCAAGGAGAGCCTCCACCACTTGCTGAATGAGGTGGGTAGTGTAGTGTCAGGGGATGAGGAAAAGGCAGAGGTGCTCAATGCCTTCTTTGCCTCGGTCTTTAATGTCAAGACCGGTTGTCCTCAGGAGACTCGGCCCCCAGAGCCTGAAATTAGGGACGGGGGCTGTGTGAACCCCCCGTAATCCAGGAGGAGACGGTTAGTGACCTGCTGTGCCAGTTGGACACCCACAAGGCTATGGGCCCGGATGGGATTCACCCCAGAGTAATGAAGGAACTGGCAAACGAACTTGCCAAACCACTCTTGATTATCTACCGGCAGTCCTGGTTAACTGGAGAAGTTCCAGCTGACTGGAAATTAGCAAACGTAATGCCCATCTACAAGAAGGGTCGGAAGGACGATCCAGGGAACTATAGGCCTGTCAGCCTGACCTCGGTGCCAGGCAAGGTGATGGAACAGATCATCCTGAGTGCCATTACACGGCACATGCAGGACAATCGGGGCATCGGGGCCAGCCAACATGGATTCATGAAAGGCAGGTCCTGCTTGAGCAACCTGGTCTCCTTCTATGACAAAGTGACCTGCTTAGTAGATGAGGGCAGGGCTGCGGATGTAGTCTATCTAGACTTCAGTAAGGCATTCGACACTGTCTCCCACAGCATCCTCCTAGACAAACTGGCTGCCCGGGGCTTGGATGGGTGGACTCTTTGATGGGTTAAAAACTGGCTGGATGGCCAAGCCCAGAGAGTGGTGGTGAACGGGGCAAAGTCCAACTGGCGGCCGGTCACTAGCGGTGTTCCCCAGGGCTCAGTTCTGGGGCCGGTGCTGTTCAATATCTTTATAGATGATCTAGACGTAGGGATTGAGTGCACCCTCAGCAAATTTGCAGATGACACCAAGCTGGGTGGGAGTGTCGATCTGCTGGAGCATAGGAAGGCCCTACAGAGGGATCTGGACAGGTTAGATAGATGGGCCGAGGCCAACGGCATGCGGTTCAACAAGAAAAAGTGCTGGGTCTTACACTTCGGCCACAACAACCCCATGCAGCTCTACAGGCTGGGGGAAGAGTGGTTAGAGAGCGGCCCGGTGGAAAGACACCTGGGGGTGCTGATCGACAGCCAGCTAAACATGAGCCAGCAGTGTGCCCAGAAGGCCAAGAAGGCCAATGGCATCCTGGCCTCTATTAGGAATGGTGTAGCCAGCCGGTCTAGGGAAGTGATCGTCCCTCTCTACTCGGCACTGGTGAGGCCGCACCTTGAGTACTGTGTCCAGTTCTGGGCCCCGCACTTCAAGAAAGATGTTGAGGTGTTGGAGCGAGTCCAGAGGAGGGCGACCAAGCTGGTGAAGGGTCTGGAGGGTCTGACCTACGAGGAACGGCTGAGGGAGCTGGGGTTGTTTAGCCTGGAGAAGAGGAGGCTCAGAGGTGACCTTATAACAGTCTACAACTACCTGAAGGGAGGTTGTAGCGGAGTGGGAGTTGGCCTCTTCTCCCGGGCAACTAGCGATAGGACAAGAGGACACAGCCTCAAGCTTCGCCAGGGGAGGTTCAGGTTGGACATCAGGAAGATTTTCTTTTCAGAAAGGGTTATTAGACATTGAAATGGGCTGCCCAGGGAGGTGGTGGAGTCACCATCTCTGGATGTGTTTAAGAAAAGACTGGACATGGCACTTAGTGCCATGGTGTAGTTGACAGGGTGGTGTCGGGGCAACGGTTGGACTCGGTGATCCCTGAGGTCTCTTCCAACCTGGTTGATTCTGTGATTGTTCAAGTTCTCCATATTACCAGTTGTACAATCATGTTGTTAGCCAAAATGGCTTTTGCTATTTATTTGTGAAGTAAGAACTTCTAGCTTGATAAGTTATAATTGACAGTGTCTAAGGTCTTTCATTAGTCACAAGACTAATATGCATAATACTCGGAACATTTATTTTTGTAAATTAATACATAGAATTAGCATATATACATTTATTTATAGATAATATATATTTGTATATATACATATATTAAAAAATCCCTCATAACCACCCCATTTAATTTTTTGAGCTTTTAGATGGTAATAGTTGCCAGTGTTATGGTAACCTTTACTGTTCAGCTAATTTTCCGCAAAATGCACTGTATTTTTCCTATTTATCCCGAATATTTCAAATACTTTATTTAACTACAATAGGTGATCATTCATAGTAGTCAAAGGTAAAAACTAAGTTTTCAAATGCCACCACCCTAAAAATACTTATCAAAGTTTAATTGTACTGAAAAATATGCTTTCTGTTATAGCAGGGATTTTTGTTTGTTTTTTGTCCTCTTGTACTAACTGATATCAGAATTATTTAAGGTATTTTTGTTGAACATGGAAAAGAAACTGTAAAGTATTTTATCCAAATAGACTCTTTATGACTCAGAAATATTTTCTCCTGGTCCGCAGTATGGTGCATGCTTTCTTGTATTAATACAATTTTCTCTGCTTTTCCCATTCCTATCATTTCTGTAAGGTTCATCAACGTTTTAGTTTCAGAAAAATAGAACTGTTTACTATATGCTACTCTTACAATAAGACCTAGTAACAGTTACTTGGACTTAAGTTTCTCATCTCAAATGAATTTTCCAAAAGAAAGGGAAAAATTATTTTAAATGAAATTTTATCATAAACTTTAAAAAAATAGCAATCTCTTGTCAAAATGGCTTTTAACTGACTGAAAAACTCTAAAAGGTAAAAAATACCTAGTGCAAATATAGGCATCAGTTTTTTAAGAACATAATGCTAAGTACTCTGTTATTACTATGATTTTCAATGAAACGAGGAAGTCTAATTTTCTTATGTCAGTATATATATTTCTGTACAATTCTGCCACACCTTAAATGGGATAAATAACATCTTTCAGGCTCAGGGAGTCAGCAGCCAGCATTAACTGGTATCATCAGTTTTCTGTTACTCTTTCTGCTCTAAAGCCACCCAATGGTGTGTATTTTGAGGTAGGCAGTGGATATAAAGAATTGAACATGACAATTTTGGAGGATAAATCATGTGTTGTTACAGGTTGAACTAAGAATTCTGTCATGGGAAATCATAGAATTTAAGCACTTTGTAGTAATTATAGGGAAGTACTGAGGGAAAATCCTGTAATATATACCTCCAATATTACATTACACATACATATGCTCTGGGCCACGAATTCATCGGCATGAATTTTTTATTTATGAAATATGATGGTAATTTGGGGAATTTGCGAGACCTGGTTTCCCACAACTAGATATGACTTGTCAGTTCTCTATAATTCTGGGTCTTGCACCTGTTTCTGTGTTCAGGCTGTACAAACTATAGTTTCTTTTTATCAATTTAGTCTTACAATTTAGAATCCATTCAATTTTAATGAGATTACTCTAAATTTAAGATTGTGTATCTCATCACACCCACCCTCAAACTGGAAAGAAAGCACTTCGAAGTGCACAGCAGGCACCACACTTGTGATCTACCAGGCAGATTCACAATGTTGGAATACGCCACGTGTTCAGCAGCAACACCTGGGGCCGGAAAGTACTGCTGGGTTTCACGGCATTGACTTATGTCCGCTAGTCTTTTCACAGAATCACAGAATGTTAGGGATTGGAAGGGACCTCGAAAGATCATCTAGTCCAATCCCCCCGCCGGAGCAGGATTACCTAGATGATGTCACACAGGAATGGATCCAGGCGGGTTTTGAATGTCTCTGGAGAAAGAGACTCCACAATCTCTCTGGGCAGCCTGTTCCAGTGTTCAGTTACCCTCACCGTAAAGAAGTTTTTCCTCATGTTTATGTTGAACTTCCTGTGTTCCAGCTTGCAACCATTGCCCCTTGTCCTGTCAAGGGATGTCACTGAGAAGAGCCTGGCTGCATCCTCATGACACTTGCCCTTTACATATTTATAAACATTAATGAGGTCACCCCTCAGTCTCCTCTTCTCCAAGCTAAAGAGACCCAGCTCCCTCAGCCTCTCCTCATAAGGGAGATGTTCCACCCCCTTAATCATCTTTGTGGCTCTGCGCTGGACTTTCTCTAGCAGTTCCCTGTCCTTCTTGAACTGAGGGGCCCAGAACTGGACACAATATTCCAGATGCGGCCTCACCAGGGCAGAGTAGAGGGGGAGAACCTCTCTTGACCTGCTAACCACCCTTCTTCTAATACACCCCAGGATGCCATTGGCCTTCTTGGCCACAAGGGCACATTGCTGGCTCATGGTCATCCTGCTGTCCACTAGGACCCCCAGCTCCCTTTCCCCTACACTGCTCTCCAACAGCTCTGTCCCCAACTTGTACTCATACATGGGGTTGTTCTTGCCCAGATGCAGGACTCTACACTTGCCCTTGTTATATTTCATTAAATTTCTCTCCACCCAACTCTCCAGCCTGTCTAGTTCTCTCTGAATGGCAGCACAGCCTTCTGGTGTGCCAGCCACTCCTCCCAGTTTGGTGTCATCAGCGAACTTGCTGACAGCGTGCTCTATTCCCTCATCCAAGTCATTAATTTTAATCTGGATTGGGATCCCCTGCTTGCTGTGCTCTGTCTCACACTGAAAAGTGCACAAACTGGATTCAGTTCAGATGAAACCAAGCTCGAAGAGGTGCTCTCTGGGAGCCCATCTGACGCACTCCAGCAGTTAATGGGCTCTCGATCTGTGGGACATGGGTGCAACTGGGCAGGCCAGGCAGGCTAACATCCCTTGCCTAAAAATGCCTGTGTCCTCTGTGCCAGCTGCCCCACCTTCCTGCCTCTGTCCTGTAGTCACAGGTACTGGGATTTTGAAGGACAGTGGAAATATTTACTCAGTGTGTTGTTTAAACAGCAGCACACAGACTGTCTGAAGCTTCAGGATCTGGTGGTAGAAGAGGGCAATGGATCTGTGCAGAAGGGATGTTTGAGAGCGTCAGGGCACGGCGAGGCTGGGATAGGGGACTGCAGGCAGCGACCTCTCCCAGTGGTCCCACCATGCCTGGAGGTGGAGAGCAGAGCCCAGTCGGGTGCAGTGAGCAGGGTGTGCCATGGCTGTACCTGCAGAGTAGCCCAGTTCAGGCCCTCAGATTAAATATGGCTCTGAAGTGCTGGGCAGAAACCTCAGATGAGGTTTCCTCATAGTTACTTCTCACCATGTAGCTGGGCTTACTAAAGCCGAATGCCAGGTCACACTGATGTGCCATGTCAGAGCTGGCCTTAAGCAGGCCAGACCTTGTCTTTGTTTAGCCCACATCCAGGGCTAAAGAATAAGCAGCTGTTCTCTCACCCAATGTCCCTTCCCCAGCTGAGGAAGGGAATTGGAAAAGGAGGGAGACTCGTGGGTTAAATTTAAACAGATTTAATAAAATAAAGAAACCAACATCAATGGTAATACAAAACACACAAAATTATACTTAGCCCACAGAGCTGCAGCAAGTTACTCCAGGGATAACAATCATTGAGGAAGGAGGGAGCAAAACAAAAATAACCCCACCCCTTCACAGCAAGCTTTCCCTTTTATAGTGAACCTGATGTTAATGATATAGAATACACCTGTGGGCCAGCCTGGGTCAGCTGCCCTGGATTTAACTGCTAAGGGCCACAACCATGGCTGGCCACAAACTGAAACAAAATCTAACAGAAACTTGATTCTATAAATTTTGTCTTCATGAAACCAGGAAAGACCCCCTGAGGTGGGGAAGGAGCTTGGAGAGGGCCATAGCACCCTGACCATTAGTCAGAAATGAATATGATTTTTCACACATATTTCATTTTATCAGATGAATGTTACCATAGAGTGGGTAATAATAATGTGCTGGGGCATCCTGGCTAGAAGTGCAACGTATGCAGTCACTCATTGTGAGGATGAAATGTGTGCATACCCTTTACATGCAGGCAGAAATACTAGTTTGGATTTCTGTAAAATTGAGCCACTGTTCTTTTCATGTAAAATGTCTGATTTGGGGATTTCTTATCACGGCAATTTTTGATAGTTTCTCTTTGACAAGCTAGGAAATTTGTAGTTACATTAACAATTGCATTAATAATTTATTTTGTATAACAGAGTTGCAATATGCTACTCTCTCACCTAGATCACAATTAATCAAGTACTTCTTTATTTTCTCAAGGGAAAAGTTGTTACCTGCTTTTAATCCAAGGGTCTAGGCAAAGTTCTCTTGAAAAATATAATTTCATCTCTGTTCTGATGAAGGAAAACTTTTTAGGAAAAAGAAAAGGTGGAATTTTAAAGTTCAAATTTATAGGCATAGTAAATAACCTTATTTAGTGTGGAAGAAGAATGTACATTTTATAAATTATACGCGGTGTTTCCTTTTACACTATTGACACATGGCATCCATTAGAACCCAACGGAGCTTTTGTATAATTATTAATTGTAAATGGTTATTAACTTTATTGGTCTCTCATGCTTCATAAAAATGAATTTGTATTTCTAAAAACCAGCAATGACTGCCATGATATTACTTTTTCATAGCCAATTTAATTGTCTTGTCTTTGGTACAGTGATTGACACTGACTGGTATGATATCAGTAACTATATTATGGGAAACTGACTTGCAGACTACTGGAGCAAGAGCAATACAATCGATACAATTAAAGATATAAAAATGCTTATAATGTAATTTATATTGTTTTTAATTTATATGTAATGCTGCAGAACCTACTGTCTGGGAAAATGAGAGAAATTACATTTGATAATAATGGATGGCATGGTTATGATTATTTTGGTTGCAGTTTATTTTTTATTTCTGGTCATTTGCTATTTTGTGGGTGAAAGGCAAGGTGCAGGGGTGTGAACAGATTAAGCACAGATGAATCTTGTTCCAGAATGGATCTACAGCAAAACCTGGGAATAAGATCTAAATGTAGCAGTGTCTAAAATGAGATCATCACTTTTAGTCCAAATGCAGAGAGGATATGTAAATTAAATATAAATTACGCATTCAAAAGACATGAATTCTGTGAAGTAAAAAGAAAACATCAAAACCTCTGAAAATGGGTTAGCTGTTTCTTTAAGCAATTTAATTGTAGAAGTTGCTTGACAAAAACAAGTTTGCATGTTTTATTATCTGTAAGAATGGCCTTAAGTATTAAAGTTAATGCTCTCACATACTAATATATAATTATTTATACCACTTTGATGTTTTGTGTATTTTTACAAGGTGTTAATTGTGCTGAATCAAGTTGACAAAATTGCATAATTTGTAGGTTAATATTAGCATAATCCTACAATACATTGTTTAGCAACAGTATAGAAATGAAGTTTACTGAATGTTTTTCCAATATGATGAATAAGAATGTATGTCTCTAACAATAATAATTTCCATTACATAAATCATGACTTTTAGGAAAGTTTCTAACTAATAGTGTTCTTTTTCATGTGGGCCAGCTGGCTGTGAAGTTTTGCTAAAGCAGAATAGATCATAGAAGTGGGTTTTATAGTTTATCAAGGAATGTTATCAAAATATCAAAGAAGAACTGAAACACAGATGGAAAGTTAAGATTTGGTTTACAACAACAAACCAATAACCTTTTGCACCCTGTCTCATGTTTGTGACTGCTGTATTCAGAGGTCTTTAGTTCCACCTTTGAATGACTTCTTAAAAATGGCAGCCTTGGGACATGGAACATCAAGTACAATCCCATTGTATAGAGTTCTACTGGCAGCATATCCAAATTGGCATCTGTAAATTTTTGTGCAGTATCATGTACAATACTACCAAGGAATATTGAATTTTGCTTATAGCAAGTCAAGTCCAAAGGTTTAGAGGAGTGATAATCTTGGAAGGAAGGAAAGCACCAATATTTTTATGGCTTAATGTAAATTGTGCTGCATATTACCTCAGCAGTTATCTTTGGTTCCGTTTTTTGCTTTCTTGCTTTCCAGAGGCAAAATAAATCCATTATGTGCTAGTGAGAAAAAAGGAAATCACTCCCTGAAGCCATTGCTTAATACATTCCCTGCCAGAGTGGCAGTGCATATAGAAAGAAATTACGCTGGTGTATCAGTTGTTTTTCACTTATCAACTCTAGCATACTCGAGTTAGAGGAATAAAGCTACCTTGCAAAGTGTCAGAGCTCATGTACAATGCTTAAGCCCTTTGCAGTGGACACAAGTCATATATTCTAATCTGGAGTCCATACGAAACTTAATGCTTGGCTTTAGGGTGCCCTCTTGTATCTTCTATTGAGCGTATGCTAAGAAAAACAGGAGAGGATGACACATCAAAGAGGAAATACTGCCCAGATATTGGACAGTCACCTACTGTCCACACCATTTTTGCTTATGCTTGTCAAAGGGAAAGGGATTAAGTAGATGAAGATACAGATGAATGGATACACTGGTTTTTTTTACCTTCATGGCTTGTGTCTGATAGCAAACAAGAGTGGATACCTAGGTAAGATTATACAAATCGCAAGGCCTGCAATGACACTTTCCTAACCTCCAAATTGTGTGCTTGGTGATTCCTGAGGCAGACATAGTCTTTCTGAGTTTTCATAGTCCTCAGAGCATTGCTCTTTTGTGAGTTCACTTATGAATTTTTACCATCTACATTCTGCTGTGCCAAGATTTCAGCATCTTAGCTGCTCAGTTTGTAGTTAATTAGCCTTCTCCTTTCTTGTTTTTTTTAACTTGCCACCTGTTAACAAGATTGCAAACAGTAAAACAAACAAACAAACAAAAGCCTCTTTGTTTTCAAATTTTAAAAAGCTATTTAGAGTAGTACTGTGTGTAAAAGGATGTAATACACAGATTTAGCAGGGGAATCTCTCACTTAGGTATACTAGGGACAGGAGAGGTGTCCCACAGCACATAGTGTGAGCATGAAGCTGCACGGTGATGTCCCCTTTCACCCCCCATTTCAAAGGGACCTGCACCTACGACAGCAGCAACAACTGCATTTTCTCTTACTAATGTAACAGTATTTAAGTACAGTTAATCACCAAAAGAGCATTGAATTTTACTGGATTTGCCTGTCCATAAATTTCCTCTATTTTTTACTTATGCTTAATATTGGCTTATACTTATTATACTGAGGGTAACAAGTTTTTTTAAGACATGAGCAATAGACACTAGTATTTAGACTTGGTTTAAATATACATGTCTTCTTACTGCAACTTTTCTTTTCCTTGCGACTCTTATTACCCAAAGCAAAGGGAGGAAGAATGGGAGAGTGACGGGAGATTCAATTTGCAAATGCTGGAATGCAAATTCAGTGATACTAATATCAACCCTACTGAATTTTTGTATTTAAGCTGCTGATAAACTTCCTCATACTGAGAAGAGTAATTTCATTTTGTGAGGAACAGGAGGAAAGCTGTTTTAATGTAGTTTCCAAAATAAGAAACCATACTCAACCAAAAGAAATGGATTTTAACTTTTATTTTCTAGGTTATTTTTTTTTAAATGTAAAATAAGATTTTTCCATGTAATTCAGAGTAAGGTAGTTAAAAAAAAGTTATAACATGCCTTTCAGTCATGGTTTGCCTCATTTTGAAAAATAAATTACGATAAGCGTGATAAAAGATCACAATCATTTTAATAACTAAGCTAGGTAGGTGACTACAGTTTTTAACTGGACCAATAGTCTGGTTGCTTACAGCGTTGCTAAGGAATGCAACACACATGGCAGATCTTGAACAACTGCTGTGTTCATCTGTAGCTAAGCAGAGTGGTCATAAACATTAACTAGGAATCTAAATGTATTTTTTTGAACATAATTAAACCTGTATAAGATTTTTACTGTGATTATGGTCAGATTTCATAATAGCAATGAAAAGTAGACAACATTCAAGCCAGTGGTTTGAAAACTGTGATGTCTTCAGTTGGCATTGCTTGATAAAGAGAAAAATACGAAGGACACAATTAATAGGGCAAAGGTGGAAACAAATACCTAGCCATCTCAAGAGGGTTATCCTATATGAAGGGAAGAGAACACAGAAGAAAGTTAACAGTGGTGTAAGGTGTTATAGCACTGTAGATGTTTGATTACCATAACACTTTTTTTTTGTAAAATGTGTTTTCAAATGATGCTTTTCTCTAATATATTCAACAAAAATATTTTGAGTGCGTGAGCTGTGCTTATTCTTGAAACATGTTTTGTAGTACTCATTTTGATGCCTCAACAGCAATATTCCACCAACTGCTACTGTGTAGAGATTGCTATAAATCTCTGTATCTATTTTTCATTCTTAAATAGACACAGGTTTTATGCACTGACTATTTTGTGTTTGGTCTGTTCTAACAATTTCTTAGATGGTTGATATTGGGTTCCAAAATAAAATCTTGAGAATGCTATTTAAATAACAGCTTCACAGTATACTAAAAATTTACTACAGCTTGAATTCATAGGGAACAAAGAGATGTGTCTGCTTCTATGGAAAGCTCTCAGCACGTAAAGGCTTAGAGCAGTCCTTCCGTAAACTGCTTTTGATCTTTAAGTCTTCTTTTTTTTTTCTTATATATTTTTTAGTTTTAACTAGTAGGAGTCTGGAATCTGAAAGGTATGAAGGATTGTTTTGTCCCAGGCTGCATCTTTCTCCATCTTTATCTGTCATCGCTGTTAATGGCATGACTGATCATTTGGTCAATCACTGCTGAGCTCTGACACTTTCTTTGCTGTGTCTTTATCAGACATGCAGTCATATTAAAATCAATAGAATAAAGATTACCTGATCTATTTTGATAGTTTGTCTGTGTCAATTTCCAATGAAATTTACTGAACGTGTTGTCATTTATTAGAGTAGTTTGGAATGCATGTTTGGACTGCATAGGACTGAGCAGTAATTATTCCCTTACATCAAATAAAGGTCCTGGTGTTTAGCAGCTCTTAACCTCAGGGCCCATGAATCAAATTCTGCTTGAGGAACAAAAAGAGTTGATTCAAAGACAGTTAGAGGACTGCTCTTCTATGCAGAATTTAGACTCTAAAAAGTCTTCTCTGTTCTTTTAAAATGTGTTTTTAAAAGTTTTAATTAAATAATTATTATTTTTCCTTCAGCATCTTATGATCAAACTAGTAGAACAGTACAAGGAATACTTCTATCTCAACAACTTTATGCGATCAAATGCTTTTAAAAAAAAAATTCTCCTAGATTGCTAATTGTGGGGTTTTTCTGTGCCTTATATTTTACCTATCTTATAGTTAATGTAACAGAGGAAGTACAAAGTCTCTATTTCACTGTTTGCCTGTCCAACTCTATTTTGCATATTAATCATCAAAAGTGGTTACCATATGTAGTATGTTAGAGGTAAGAAAACTGCATCTTTGCATGAGTGTATTCAGCAAAATAAATCTTTGTCTACCAGAAAAGGAGGTCTAGGGAAAAGTATATATCCTTCTGTAGATTGTTATGAATGGATACAGTGCTATTCATTCTCTATGGTATTAAAAGATTTTAAAATGTGAAAACCAAGGTGGGAATATATAACTAACAGAAGAGAAGAAAAACTTATATTTTTTCTAAAAACCAAAAAATCATCAGCACAATGGAAGAGATGGTCTGTATTCCCTGATAATAACTTCATTTTATTTGGTAAATTAAACTCTTTAACATTCAAACAATTGTATAAGTTGTCCATACAGAACCAGATTACTTCCTAGAAAAATAATTGAGCATCTTTGTTTTTATCCTTTAAGTACATCCTAAAACCTATTATAATCCCTCAAAGGAGGATTATTAAACTAAACAACAGTAGCATGTTTAATGATGATCTGCTAATAAAACATTCTAGCTAATCCCTGGTTAGTGATCACATTTTGACAGCAATCCAAAATACAGGATAATTGAATTCCTTAAGGCATAGACCAACTCCAAAAAAAAACCCAAAACAAATTCTGTCTTCATTTAATTTCTTTAGTATTTGACAGTGGCTAAGACAAACAGATCTTGAACCAGAAGGTTAATCAGTCACTCTGGACAAAAACAGATTAGATCTCCCAAAGTGCCAGAAGTACTTAGACGGTCTTTTATGTAGTGGACCGTAGACTTGCAGACGTGGGAGTAATATATTTCATCCTTGCTTATTGTACAAAACATTGTTTTTTAATATTTTAATTTTCTTTCAATCATCCTTGTATTTCAGGCATTTTTATTTTTGCATAACTATATAAAATACTCAAATTGAAGTGAAACATGTATAGAAAAAAGAGTTTAAAAAAGGGTCCCTTTACACAATACAAATAGAAATTCCTTTGAAGAACGTTGCATTTTCTTTACAATAATAATAAATGGACATGTGTATCCGTTGGAGAGGTAGACAAAATTAGTTTCTCTCAGTAAAACTGGAGCAGAACTGTAGTATATGTCTGGGATCCTTTGGGGTAGCCTCTCACCACAGCAGCTTCCATTAAAAAAAGTAGTCTTTTGCATCTGTATTACATATAGTATTACAATTATTATTTCTACGAAAGAAAAAAATCCTTTAATCATAATAGGATCATGGGGCTAAAGTTGTGAAGTAAGGATTTAAGAATCTGTCTACTAATTTTTCATCCTTTATCTTGTGATATAGTAGGTCAGATGCATCACAGATCTTTTAAACTACTTTCCCTTTGAAAAGGGATCTAAAAATCATTGTGTAGTCACAACACACAGCCAGTATGTTAGCCAGCAGTGACTGTTGACAGTGTTCGTAGCTACAGCAAATTACTAAGGTGCATTAGGAGCCTTTTATCAGCGCTGGTGGTGCTTCATGCTAGGATCTAAGTACATTGACAGAGGGATATACCCAGTTACACTGGGGCCTCTAGGTATTGTACCTATGATATGAGTTAGTGTGGGTTAATAAAAGCTGTAAATTGAAAACGTGTTTTGACCATGGAATTAATTCGAAACATTGAAAAGGATTAAAAAATTGATAAGACACTGATTTGTGACACATATGCTTAATGATATTTTCACTCTTCAGAAGTAGTCCCATGTTTCCATTTGATATAACTAATAGAAATGCTAATACATGATGGCACCGACATTACACCAAATTTAACCTGAGACATCCAACATTATTCTTTTTTTTTTCTGTAGTCAGTAAATAAAGTGTCAATAGGTAGTTATTTCATCTCCTTTTGTATTTGCAGACGGTTTGACAAATCTTTTGAAAAGTGGCGGCTTTTTCATTGTCACATGAAGAGCTTTAATCATTGGCTAACTGAAACTGAAGAGAAGCTGTCGAGAGCACAGATAGAGGCTGGAGACGTGGGTCATACAAAAACCAACCAATTTCTCCAGGTATGATTTGATTAACCCATTTCCTGTTTTTCTGCAGTGATTAGAAATTTGCAGGTCTGGGTACTCTGTATAGTTTTGCACTTCATTTAAGGAGGATTTCTAGTCTTGAGTGGCCAGTGGCAATTTTGGTCAGAGATTTCTGTTGTCCTTGTTAACTAGGAATTTTCACAAGTTTGTTTTAAAACACATTTTTACAAGAAGTAAAATACAGAGTAGCATGGTATATTGTGCTACTTCCATACTTACACATTTGTTTGGTCTTTATTTAAAGTGCTCATTAATTTCCATTTGATACTTATGACCAGCAGAAGTATCAGACTTAGTTTCAAAATCTTGTGGGAGAAATGTGATTAATCATTGAGCTGTACAAGAGATATTCCATGAACTACGTCTTGAAAGTATTGCTTATTTTCCCTGTTTCATGTTTTAATCAAAGAACCTTGAGAATGCTATTTGTGAAATGTAGTGTGACAGAATAGCCGCTTAGTTCCTATATGTCCAGTTCCAATTTGTATGCTTTTCATCTTGCAAGCTCTTTGAGCGTCATAAGGAAAATATTAACTCTAGTTTCTTGGTAGTTTATTTCATTTCCCTCTTGTATGACTGAAATGGTAATGGGTATGAAGAATTAATTCTAAACTGATGTTTTGCAAGTTGGCAGGTTCAGCTGAATAACATGGCTTGGCTAATCTCTGGATTCATGTTATAAATTACTACCTGTGCATAAGAAAAAAATTCTGTTAAAATAATCATCATTTGTACAGTTGAATTGCTGGATTGAATTTCTGGATTTCAGGTTGAAAGAAGTTAGTCTATCTAATATTAAAGGTACAGTTTTGTTTCGAATGCAACACTAATCTACTTTTTGGGCTACAGCTAAAAAAATACATCGTGTCTTTTGAATTTTAATATTTAAAATCACATTTTAAGATTTAGGCTGCTATTTCTTGACTGTGAAACTGCTGAACTGAAAAGGAAAACAAATCATGTTGTGCAAGTATAAAAAAAAGACATAACTGTTAAGTAATGCATTAAGCTGAAGTAGTTAAAATAGCAGATGAATATTTTTCTTCGACTATCAACACTTTGAACACTGAAGAAGCCTAAGATCTGGCTGACAAAATAGAATGTCATCAAGGAATTAAAGGTGCTCTTTATTGTGTATGTAAAATGTAGTAGAGCTCATGTGAATTTCCACTGAAATTTCATCTCCCTTTCTCTGTCCTACAGATTTAAGCATTTGTTTGAAAAACATGTAAAACACTAAAGCAAGACATGAATATCTATGTGATGAATGGTAATATAGTGTCACAAAGCCTTACCCTTTCTTCTTTGCATTACCTCTGCTCCATCACCCTTCTTGGCACTATTCTAATGAAAATTCACTTAGTGTGAAAATATTCCAACTAACCTCAAGACTGCAGACCCAATGTTAGTTAACATTTATTTGTGAGAGAATGTTTAGTCTGAAATTGCATTGTTCCTGTTCTCTTCATTGGTTCTTTCTTCATTTTGCTGGGTCTTATTTGAAAAGTATTAGGCTTCTGTGAGGCTGACAGAGAGATTATTAGAATTTCCATTAGGTGAACAGTTAAAACAGCTTAGCGTTTTGATTTACTAGATTAGCAACTTGTTTTATTAATGAGATCATGCTGCTTAGTGAACCATATTAAGAATTAACAGGATTTGCTTGAAAATGCTTTCACAAACAACTAAATAGTTTTGTATTCAACAAAGAACTGTTTTAGAAAAAAATTATACAAAACATTCAGGTGTATAATACTATTTCTAGGTAGGACTACTTTGGAAAAGTAAAGATTAATGTGTTCATTAACATTCAATAAATACATAGAGTCAAATGTTAATGTAAAATGAAACAGTCAACAGTATGATTAGGTGATTACGTTAATATAGGTTAAGAGGTAATTACATTCTTTTAGGTGTATTTGGGGAGAGGAGGTGGGTTCCTTTTTGCTGCACAATGGCATGATATTAAACAACATTTTTGCATTATATATAATGTGAACAAAACTTAATGATAGCATTGTTTCATTTCAGGTCATGAATACTTAAATACTCTTATTGTGAATTTTTCACTAAGACTTTTTGAGAGTAGAACTTGTGGTGTTGAAAAGAAATATCACATTTCAGTTTTTACAAAATTGTAATTGACTTCTTTTATGATTAGGAGACAGGATTTAAAAGGATGTTTTACAGATAGCACATCATCTAATCCCTTTGAAACATATTGAACTCTGTCTTGAAAGTAGTTTAAGATTTTTTTTGCTCTCATTGTTCTGACTGAAAGGTTTTTCTGTCTCTTCACACCTTAAAGCTTGGTGACTTTAACATCTTCAGTTTCCTGCATTTGCAGTTAGTTTATTTATTTTTGTGACAAAACTGAGACATAGTTCAGTTTTATCTACTCCATGATGTTTATCCCATTCTTTTCTTACAGGCTGCATTCATTTTCGCTATTGGATCTCATTCGGTAAACCAAAGCCACAGTTTTGGACTTGATAATCTTAAAAGTCTTTTCCAACCTAAAAGAGTCTATGATTTTCTAATCTACTTTCATATGATAGCTAGACAACTTAACTCTTATTTCCTGTGCCTATTACTCTTTCTGGAACATGAGTTCTCAAAATAGCACACTATTATCCAAACTGAGATACCATCCATACCATCATCAAGATAGCTCAGGTGCTGTATTTTATGGTTGGATCTTATCGTGGCTGAATGTTAGAATATCATTTGCAACCATCTGTCTAAAATTTTTTATTTCATTTTTTTTCTTGTGGTCTGCCTTGCAACCCAATCTACAATCCATTTCATAAGCAAAAAAAAAAAAAAGTACAGGTTGTACTGGAAATTAATGCCAGGTTAATGTGCAGCAAAGAAGCAAACAAGAATTAGTTTTCCGGGGGATTGTGGAGGGTGTTCACATGCCATAGATAAAAGCTAAAAAGACAGCTACAAAAAGAGGAATTATTCAATAGTTAAGAATTGCAACCTATATTTAGTATGAACTTCTGGGTTGCCAGTTTAACTTTTTTTTATTATTTCAGGTGATGCAGTTTTTGTAATAGTAAAATAATTAGGTTCTGGGTCTGAATTTTGAAACAATTTCTTTGTGTTCATGGTGTTCATTTATTGTGACTGGTCAGTGATGGGTACTTCCCACTCAACAAGCAAGGGCTGGACTTTATTTTCTATGATTTCATTGTTTCAAAAATATTCATTTAGGTTGGAAAAGACCTTTTAAGATCATCGACTTTTAAGATCATGGAGTCCAACTGTATTGCTATTATATAATCATTAATTTATCAAGTATTTAATTTACAGACATAAATATCAAGGATATCATGTTTATTTTTTAAGGTCACAGAGGACCTTAAAAATCGGTAAGATTTTGAAATTTTTGGATGGTGGCCTTATTAATTTTACTCAGCCTTCTTAGGATGCTGTGGATATAGAAGTTGCTTGTAAGTTACAGATCTGTCTTAAACTGTTCATACATTGAATTGTCCAGCATTTACATTTTAGAGTACTTATCCAAGCCTGCAAAGGGCTCGTGAATGACTCATGCCTTCTCTAAACCTTCCTTCTACTGCACTATAACGTCAGGAACTTCACATTTTTGTCTTGTAGATGTTTAAAGCAAAAAGATATAGAGAATTGAGGCTTCATTGCTGAAAGTCATGGTCATGCTAATAGTTTCTCTCTTTTATATCTAAATTGTATTATATGGATATCGGTGATTTAATAACCACTAAATTTAAACAGTTCTTTCTGGAATATAGCACAAATGGAATCAGAGGATATGGGAGAAAACAAGTGTTTCAGTGCTTGAGGCCACATATTCTCTTACCACGAAAACACAGTAGTAAGTGGGTGGATAGTTTACTCTGTTTTCCCCCAAACATAAAACTCGTAAAAATAATTTTTTTATATAGTAATTGTGGCTTTCATATTTTAGATTTTGAGATTTATTTCCTGCTTTACTGAGTGATAAAGGTTATGCCAGTAATCTCTGATTCTTCTTGTTCCAGTTTGGATTCCATTTGGATTCGAATGGTTCAATTTTGTTCCATTTGAATCAATTTTATTCCACTTTGTTCAGATTTGACTAGTGTTTTTTGGTGTTATGAAATGTTTTCAGAGAAATACCAGAAATGTAGCAAAATATTCTTTCTGGTCAAAGAGATGTCTATGATTGCCTAATGATTCTACAAGAGACAAAAGAATATAGAGTGTGAAATCAATGAGAAACCAATTTAGTGTTGTTTTAAAGGAATCTTTGATTAGAATTATCATGGTGCATACTACAATGTCCTTCACATTGCAAGGGCGTATCTGGAAGGAATGTATTACTGGCTAATATTTTATTAACATCAAAAGTGCACAATTCCCTTGCTATTGTGTTGAAAACAGATTCCACAGTCTTTTTTTTTAATTAAGGTTCTCCTTACACTTTTACACATCCTTAGTACTTTCACTAAATGTTCTGTACTAAGCACTAATATGTTCTGCACATAACAGCCTGCCTACGTGAATGCCATCAGTTCTTACTTACATATTGACTGGATCATGTATTCAGAGAAGCTTGCTGGTTTTGCTTTTATTGAATATCACCCTCTTATCCAACACCTCTGAGTGCAGCATGCTACTGCCCCTAAGAAAAAAAAAAACCTAGACTCAGCGATATCCCATGGATTTCAATTTTTTGTCCATAGTTTCTGAGGTCTCAGTAGAAGTGTTTCAAATAATATGTGTGAGCTCTGCATCAGACACCTGGGCCCTAACTGAGCAAAACACTTCTTTTTCTGGTTTAAGGTCATCTTAAACAAAAATTCATGGGCCTTTCTTGACTGATGTGCTATAGCAATGAAAAGACTTCACTTTCAGTTAATAAAGGGAGGAAACCACAATTCCTAGTAAAATAGTTACTGCTTCTTTCTTATGCCAACAAAATATTAAATAGTACTGTATTTTTTATAAGTAATATATTTCTGGATATATAAAATTCCTAAAAACTTTCTTTTACTGTTAAAAGATTCCTCACCATTGTTGCTAGTAGTAATGGAAGTGATGAAATATCAAAATAGTTAATCCTGAATTTGTAGTAAAAGAATTTTCTTGTCATGTCAAGCTATAAGAAGTATTATTTCATTATTATATCAGCTATTGAATTTTTCTCTACTGCACACAGTTCTACATTGTTCTTCGTTCCTAATTTACTATATCCTATTAAAATTTTTTAATTAATTTGTTGCCACTGGTAGTGGGACATTAAAATGTCTGAAGGCTATAAGAAATAATAAATTTAAAGTTGCTTGTATGGTTCTGCCAACTCTTGCACCAGTAGATGACAATTCATAGCTTATTTTTAGACTTTATTGTAAATCCTAGCATTGTTTATTCAGAAAACCAAATTAAATCTTGTAAGGAAGCATTTTTCAAACATTTCATTATGAAACTTTTTGAAATAACTACTACCATACATAGATGCATAGTGATGGAATTTTACACATGACAAGAATGAATAAACTTCTTTTTTCTCTGTCTTGGAGAAAACAACATTCTTGGACTGGATCAGTCAATCTTCCTGGTACCTGGCTGTAACTGCCTCACTGTTTGGGGATTCATCCTCACCAGTTCAAGTGGCTATAGAGTACTAGCACATGGGGATCTGGGAAAGAGACTGAGGTTTATACCCATTTCTCAAGCATTTTTGTGTGTGTATATAAAAAATAAAGGAAATGAAGGATGAAATTTTTTCATACTAATAAATTTGTCTTACTTTCAGGGCTAATCAAGACATGTACAGATAATACGCTTTGGATTAAGCAGATTTATTAATGCTTTTCCATGGTATAAATAGAGTGGTTAATCTCACCATGTCTTGGAAGTTTTGGGAAATGAGTGGCTAAATGAATGACTGCTTTGAAGAAGGATGATATAGGTTCTTTTGCTTAACAAAAATTTACCTTGTTTGCTTCCATGTGTCTTTCAAAAATACTTCTCATTGCATCAGAGATCACTATGGCATATGATTAAATCTGTGGGGTTTGATGCAGAGATGAGAAGATAAGACAAACTTATGAGACTTGACCTGTGTCACTTGATGACTGGTCAGCCTGGGAATCTTTCTAGGTCTTCTGCTGTGAATGATTAGCCATTAAAAATGCTTACATTAAACAACTGGGGAAAGGTAAGACTCTTGGGGAACAACTTTCTATACATATTAGTTAAATAAATTTTTATTACAGAATCACAGAATGTTAGGGATTGGAAGGGACCTCAAAAGATCATCTAGTCCAATCCCCCTGCCAGAGCAGGATTACCTAGATCATATCACACAGGAATGCGTCCAGGTGGGTTTTGAATGTCTCGAGAGAAGGAGACTCCACAACCTCTCTGGGCAGCCTGTTCCAGTGTTCAGTTACCCTCACTATATTTATGTGGAACCTCCTGTATTCCAGCTTGCACCCGTTGCCCCTTGTCCTGTCAATGGATGTCACTGAGAAGAGCCTGGCTGCATCCTCATGACACTTGCCCTTTACATATTTATAAACATTAATGAGGTCACCTCTCATCTTATTTAGAACCTCTCATCCCAACAGATCTTACTAAATCTATCCATCACATGGCCCTATTTATTACCATCTTATTTTAGACTAAAGCCATAAATTAAAGCCATATAGTAAGCATGCTGGACAAGACATCAGGTTAGTGTTATGTTGCTTTAAAAAGTGAACTCTTTTTAAAAAAAAACCCTGCATTATGAAAAACCTTAATGTTTATGTAGAGCAGACAGCAAAGGATCAGCATCTGCCCTTAAACTGTCTAAAAAATACTTTTGCTAAATTTACTTATCCTAATTTCGGGAGCCAGTTTTTGTCAAGTTGTGATGAACTGGCTTTTTTCTTTTGTACTTAGGTGTTTTACAGTTAGTTCCTTTTTACTGACAACCTTTATGGGCACCTTTGTGTACATGGTTGTTTGTTAATATAAGGAAAAGAGTCGAGGGAGTTGGGTGTGAGTTTGACCAGTGATGGGTAGATATTGACAAATGGAGATTTTGACTAGACTATTTATTATTCATTTCAGATAAACTTGTCAGTTCGTTTATTTCTCCAAGGTATTACATTATATAGAGAGACAGAATGTAGCAGGCATGGAAATAGCGGTAACATCATGAGTTGTTTAAATAAAATACTTACTTCTGCCCTACAGCAAACCTCCAACATACTTCTATCCTGCTTAATATTTGCATGTGAGATCCATCTCACCAAAACAGGTCCAGAGTGGGCATCTATATTTGAGCTTGTAATCCTGATCTTGCTTTGTAGGCAAAGAAGGGAAATAGGCACTTCTAAGGTGAAGGTCACCTGACCTTTCTGAGATACACAGAATGTTTGAAAGTGAACTGTGACAGCATTGGATGTGTTAACTTCTCCAGAAAAAATTGAATTAATATTTTAGTGGCAAATTTTATTTAGTTGTTTGATTTTTTTTTAAAGAAAAGATGAGCAGTCATGAAAACATAAGAAGCTGAAAATATTTAAGAATGAATTTACTTCAAGTGTGCTCCTTCCTCCCTTGCATGCGTATTTCATCAGGTTTTGAATATTCAGGGATAACTAGTATTAGTGAACCAGCTAACCAGAATGTATTACAAAGTAAAGTATTCATGCTGAAATAAATATATTTTCATAATTGGACTGGACATTTTGCCACAGTACAAAGCTAAAATTCACTGAATATTTCCCTGCATGTAGTAGAGGAAAATAAAAAATATTTAAATGAATTGTATTTCCAGTGTGTTCTGTGAACACCAGAAGTATTGAAGCTAGAATTCCTAGGGTTTAGTGTTTGTAGTTATCTGTAAGTTCCAGTTGAAATGCTTTCTACCGCAGGGGGCTTTATAAAGTGTTTCTTTTTTGTGTGAATTCTCAGCTGTTTACTAAGGTCTACACATTACACCTGTTCCCCTGTTGGTGACCAATAGTGTCTGGTTTTCTTATCTGGTTGACTTTTTTTTTTTAAATAAGTTATAAAATGTTGTTACTTTTAATAATTCCAATCTTCTGTCAAATTTGTTTAAAATGAGTCGGAATATTTAAAACCATGGGGAAGGTTAGGGTGGAAGGCAGACCAACAGATAATCAGAGAGCTCAATCATATAAACTTAAAAAAATCAGACTGAAAACTGGATTAATTATTTTCCAAAAAAGTAGTTTCTTTAAAACTGATTAAAAGGAGAAATAAATCTGTTCCTTTGCCACACATACTCAGACTGTTTAAAAGCTTCAATTTTTATTGAATGATTTAAGGATGTGTAATGGATTGTGGAGTGTGGCAAATTCCAGTTTATGCATCAATTGGAACAAGAATATCACAGAATCACAGAATCGTCCTGATTGGAAAGGACCTTTAAGAGCATGGAGTCCAACCATTAACCTAACACTACCGAGTCCACCACTAAACAATATCCCTAAGCACTACATCTACTCATCTTTTAAATACCTCCAGGGATGGTGACTCCACCACTTCCCTGGGCAGCCTGTTTCACTGTTTGATAACCCTTTAGGTGAAGAAATTTTTCCTGATATCCAGTCTAAACCTTCCCTGGTGCAACTTGAGGCCATTTCCTCTCGTTCTATTGCTTGTTACTTGGGAGAAGAGACTAACACCCTCCTCGCTCCAACCTCCTTTCAGGTACTTGTAGACAGCAATAAGGTCTCCCCTGAGCCTCCTTTCCTCCAAGCTAAACAACCCCAGTTCCCTCAGCCACTCCTCATAAGACTTGTGCTCAAGACCCCTCACCAGCTTTGTTGCCCTTCTTTGGACTCTCTCCAGCACCTTGATGTCTTGTAGTGAGGGGCCTAAAACTGAACACAGTATTCAAGGTGAGGCTTCACCAGTGCCGAGTACAGGGGGACCACCACTTCCCTAGTCCTGCTGGCCACACTATTTCTGATACAAGCCAGGGTGCTGTTGGCCTTCTTGGCCAGCTGGGCACACTGCTAGCTCATATTCAGCCAGCCATCGATCAACACCCCCAGGTCCTTTTCCACCAGGCAGCTTTCCAGCCACTCTTCCCCAAGCCTGTAGCGGCGCATGGTGTTGTTGTGCCCCAAGTGCAGGACCCGACACTTAGCCTTGTTGAATCTCACACAGCTGGCCTTGGCGCATCGATCCAGCCTGTCCAGATCCCTCTGCAGATAATAGACTGTTGTACTCATCATCTGACTATAATAAATGTGAGATGTACATATATCAGAATTTTGCTAATTTCAGAATGGTTTCTTGAGTTTTGTTTTGTTTTGTTTTTTAATTAAGGCAGCAAACCCTTACAGTACATTAATCTATAGAGGACAGTCCTGTCAAAAAATGCTAGGAGAAGGGAAAGAAGAAATGAAAGAGAACATATTTTGAGCAGCTTTTCCAATAAACAATGACTATATTAGGATGGCAAATATCTACCCATTTAACAATATTATGAGATCTCATCATATCCCCTCAAAAATGGACAGTCAAAATCAGTTATTATTTAGCATTTTGTGGAAATGTAGCATAGGACAACATTTATAGAGGAGATGTACTGAAACTGGACAAGATTCTGCTATTGTGGCGGTATTAGAAGTGAAGTTAACATATTCAGAAAATAATTTGGTTATGTAATAAGAATGTTTCTGAACTGCAAGGTCTTAAGATGAGCAGAGGGCTCTTCGTGTTAATTTCCCATTAGTGTGGTGGAAATGGGAACTGTTATTCACTTGTGTTATGTCAGACAGTTCATACAAGTTTTATTTTACTGAAAGCTGGAAATAGATGCTGACTCTTTAATATAAGTTAGGTGATCAGTTTATTTATTTATTTTTCATTATTTGTTGGCACTGAATAACTATGTTCTATTGCCTTCCATAGCAAGACAAGGTGGTTTTCTGTTCCCTCTTAGTGGCTAAACTCTAAGAACATATTAATGCTAAACTCTAAGAACATATTAATGCCAGCTACTGCTTTTTTGTTAAAATATCTGGCTATTTATCTCTCATTATGAAGCTCATCCTGTGAGCTCATCTGTCCTTACAGATGTCTCAAATGAAAACCAAATATAGTTCCATTTGTTCAGCCTTTGCAGAGCCCCATTAGATCACAGTTTATTTCTGGAGACTGTAAGATAAACTAAAAATTCTGACCACAACAATTCTCTTTCTGTACTTTTGCAATAAGCATGACACCTATCTGAAATAGTTTGCACAAGACATTTTTCCTTTCGCAGTTGTTTTTTATTGCTGAAATGGAAAAGATCTGTTCTATATGTAAATCATTGAGTTTAATGAGAGGGTTTTTTCATAAGTGTTTATGTGATGTTTCTAGTACTGGTGTTTTAGTAAATTGATGCCTTTAAGAAGAAACATGGCTAGAGGTATTTTGTTATAGATGTGTCTGAGGCTGAAAACAGCAAGAGAAACTTTTGCTTGTGTCTTCAAAGGCAAAATCCTTTTTGCAGTAAACTTGGGCGGGGGTGGAGAAAACAAAAAAAGCAATCTGATTTAGTAGATCTAACTTTCCAGAGAGTGAGATTCTTTCTAAATCCAGCTAAACCATTCAAGAACTTTTGTCTTTAAGGAATCTACCAGAATCCTTAGCACACATTAAAATTTGTTCTGAATGGGTGAATATTTGGTAGCTCTTGTATAAGGGTAGAGTAGATCTCAGGAACCACTCCAATAACACAAAGTACTGTTGTGTTTTCTTTTAGATTAAAAAGGCTTCAAGACAATGAGTGTTTTTCTGTAATTGCACATTGTCTGGTGTGGTGGAGCCCTAGTTTTAGCTGGTCTTTCAAGAGGTCAGAGCTAGAATCATACTGGTTGCAAACATTGCATTTGTGATCAATACAGAACAGAGTTTAGGAGTAGACTGAAAATACTGACTGTGATCAGTTTTAATGATTTTGTGATTTATCTTGATGATTTTGGAATATTGTCAAAACTATATACTTTAATTGAAAGTGGGTACTCTAGCATACTGGACCCATAGGATGTATTATTTATGTACTGTTTTGATTTTTGGAAGACACACCAATCTCATTTAGGATGACTGACAGCATCTTTTCTTTTGAGTCTTTTGTTAGCCCTTACATTACTATTGAGTGTTATGGGATTCAGAGACGCAAAGCAACTTGTGCACGTAGGAAAGTACCTTGTGATATTGCCACAACCCTTAGCTGCCTCAAATAAAGCCTGCCCCGGTACTTTGTAAATTTGCTATCACTACCCTATTTCATTACCTCTTTTGAAACTGTAATGCCTTTAGCAATGGCTCCTGTTACACAAAACTGATGATTCTCAAAACACTTCTCCAACCCTGCCGTAAGCAAGGAAAGTTATGTGAGAGTGCCTATGTGTCTGAATGCTCTGCAAGATAACAACAGGAGTGATTTTGTAAGTTTGAATAATACAAAGACTTTGCCAAAATATCAGGTCAATTAAATTAGGCTGATAAACTTATCTTTGTGTTAATTTGTTTGTTTTAAAAATGAAAGAAATGTAGTGAACCAAACAGTACATATTTTACTTTAAAAATAATGGTACAGAAGCAATCCAAAAGTTAATTCTGGTGCCTTGATGTTTTTGCTAGTGAAAATCATGCTTTTGGAGCATAGCAACTTTGACAGCTTGAAAATCCTAAATTATTAGTCATCAAATATCAAATAGAGGTAGTGTTTAGTGTATAGCCAAAAGCTTGTTGTGTTATTGAGGATTTTTATGTCAAAACTCTGTGGATCTGTTAAAATAACTACTGTAGTTTCTTTTATGATGGATGAGACTAATAAAAAAGGGACTTTATGGTGGTCTACTGTAAGCTTTAAGAAAGTTAGAGGAATAAATGTATCATCCTGATAATCACTTTAGTATAAAAGTGAATCATATAAAAAGCAGTACATTTATTGTTTTTTTTTTTGTTTCTCCAGAATCCCCAAAATCTATGAAAGAGGCAGTTCCATGGAATATGTTGAACATTTAATATTAGTAAATAAGTATTTGTTATTAAACTGAAAGCTAATCGTGTTTAATAGATATTTTTAGTTCATTTATGTTTGAAATGCTGCTGACACTATGTCTAATTTACAATGTTTTTATGTGATAGAATTCTAGTTTGTTTTTAAAAGCTACGGGAAACACTAGAATAAAATTTTTCTGTCTTTTTTCACATATTCATAGTCACTGTTTAATTACATTCATAAAAAAATGAACAGATTTTTCGATACTGGTGGGTGTATGACTACTAAACCTAATGATTTTGCAGATGACTTGGTGTTCCTGACTTTGTCCATCTTTTACAACATCTTCCTTGTACTGTAGGTGTAGAATTTCAGTGACAGCTGTATTTGAGCAAAACACAGAGGAAGCATAATCTCCCCATTTCTTCATATGCCTTCAAAGGATTTTGTTAACTCCTTTGTCTGTGTCACAATGAAAACTCCAAGTATAACTGATTATTATTTACCACTTTCCTGTCCACTATTGTCTTGCTTTCAGATCTTTTCCAGAATTGTTGTTTTCCATTATAAGAGTCCTCAAGGCTGTGAGCAAGGTTTGCATTCTTTATTCCTAGAGGGAGACTGTACTTTCAGTTGTATTGATGCATGTGCTGCTTCATTTGCTCTTCAGTTACTAACTGATCTGTGTTCTCTACCAGTGATGGGTCCTCCACATTAGTCATCTATCCCCTAATCTTCAAATTCTCTATGACCTTTATTCTGCATTTGGGGCTGATTTTTTTTCCCCCCCTAAATACAGTTTAAAATTAGAATAGATTCTATGCAGATTTTGAGTTCTCTCAGGCTCCAATAGATTGCCTGAAATCCTTGGAGACCAGTCAAAGTAAATGCAATGTTTGCTTAAAAAAACATTTCTGACAATGTAAGTTTTGAGAAACAAAGAACATAAAAAATTTAAAATTAGCAAAGTTAGGAATACTTAATAAATACTAACATTACTTTGATACTGGAACATCAGTCTGGACAGATTAAATTGTAAGCATGCTACAGTGAAAAAAAGCAGGTAGGAACATTGCTGTACCCTCATTTCCCCGGATAAGCTATGTTTAAGAGCAAATAGACTCCTTGTCATATTTTCATTTGATAAATCTAAAAGAATAAGTGGGATGAAATTAAAAATCAGAGAAGGAGGGAGAGCAGCACTGACAACAATGGGTATTTCTTGGTGGAAGTCATAGTTCTGTTTGCCTTCGGATGTTAGAGAACTAATCTAGTGATAATATTGAATGCTTTTACCAGGTTTATGTTTGTTTCTTTTCCATTAATTGGTTTCTAGTCAGGTCTCAACAGATTTTATGGATTTTAAAGACATGATGTTTTCAGATAAGACCCTTACGGTAACCTTCTCAGTGCATTTTCAGAACACAATCTTTGAACAAAAATTTTGTTCTTAATCCAATCTCACTAATTAAAAAGATGCATACATCTTATATTTTGACAGATAGACATTACGACTTATGATATATTTTGTCCTGCCTATATGGTCAACTAGTTTGCAATAATGCTGTTAGTAACGGGGGAAAGAATAACACATTTAGATATAAAAATCACTTTAATGAAATGTAATATCTCATGGCTGTTTGGCTTATTTGCAAATTTTTAAAAGCATCCTAGTCTATTTGATTCTCATATTAATATATCCAAAAAAAAAGCATGTACTTTCTGGCAGTGGGACTGATTATATTGAGCACAAGGTAGCAGGAAAAATGCAAAAGATAAGCTTAGTGAAGTTACTGTGAATATATAAGCTGAGGTTAAATTTTACAACAAATGGAAAGGCAGAAAGTGAAGTTATGTTCAATAGGATACCATTAAAAAATGTTTTTGAACTATATTATATGATGGGATGTGCCCCACTCTCTGAAGTTCATTTATGACCAGAATATTTGTAAAAGGCATGTATACATGTACTATCTCATACTTCTTACATCTGGTCTGAAATTGTTCACACTCCTTCAGAAACAGAATAAGAGCATACAAATATGAAATAATATTATAGAGAGAAGCTCAGAATATAAGCTTAAATTCTCTTTCTAAAAGCTCAGAATATGGTAAAATTTACTGCTGTGTCTTTGAAGTGTCCTTATGAGTAATATCTAAAGCACAAAATAAATCATCAGTTAAAATGTAACAAGTTAGAAATTTTAATTTCTACTTTATCATGGATGTTTTCTAAGTTGCATTTTAAAATCAAAATGAGCATGATACAAGAACTGACTGTATCCTATTTTATTATGCATTGTAGACCTGACAGAATTGTTCACAATAGCTAATATATAGACTCTTTTACCATTCTGTTTTGGCAGTAGTTTCTGTGATAGAGAGAGAGATAGGTATTCAAATTTGTTTAGAATTTTAGAATCCTAATTAAGCTGTTTTATTTCATTTTTGGTGCTTACTTTATCTTTGTATTATTCATAATGCTATCAGGATTACTTCAAGTAGTATATAATTATTTTTTAAGTTAATGTCAGCAACTATTATATAATTTTGATTTAAACCCTTGACCTCAGAGACAGTTTATCATGATGGCAGAAATTAATCATGTTAGCTACGCTTGATCTCATGAAGACAGTGCAAATTTAGAAACTGCATAAACAGGGGTAGGTAATGATTTTGAATATTACTAGACTGTCATATCATAATAGCTTCATAATAATTAGGCACATTAAGCAAGAGATGAAGTAATATAACAGTAGATGAAGTAATTCTTTCCAAAATTCTGCCATGCAGTTGCTAAAAAAATTTCTAAAAATAAAAAAGACCACTGACTTTAAAGCATTAAAATATACGTTTAAGTGTAAGTATGAAACTTCAAATTTTGACTGTTCTCACTTTTGACTATTCTTACTTTACTACAGTTAACTCAATCCCTCTGGAATCTACCATTGTGACATTATTAGATGGTTGTTGGATATGATTTGTACAGTCCTATATAGTTCTTCAGGTCTTTGTTTTTAAGTATCTATAGTCTTTAAGATCTTTTTAGGATCTCTAAGATTTTGCTGCTCTTTTATACTCTGACTTCTGGTAAGTTTTCTCAGATAACAAAGTTGAGAAAAAAATATTTTTTAAGTATTTTATAAGAGAAAGAATCCAAAGAGACTCTACGAAGTAACAAAACAGAAAAATCACAATATTAGAAATTGAAATTAAAGTCCTTTAATTGCCATTGACCTGTATAATATAAGTTTTAAGTTTCTGGCAACAAAGAAAAGCCAGGGCAAGTGATGCCCTGTACATTGAAACAAACGTAATCTTGCACAGCTGTGATTACAGCAGTGAGAACTTCAGATCTCAGTCGTCTGACATGAGAGCATGGACTAGTGATTTGCACACATATATCTGAATATATACATCTAACATCAGTTTTTGAACAAGTACTAGTTAGAGTTTAGCAAATAGTAACTAACATGCATATTTCAGCATAAAGTATGGTATGTAGATGAGTATGTGGTCATAACACAGACTGGGAACATTCCCTTTCTGCATGGAATTATTTCTGAAGCACCTCTTTAGCTATAAGCATGATTTAAAATAAAATTATTCCTATTACTTTATCATTACTATTAAAGTCATTCAGAACAATGACCAGTATCTGTCTTAGTGGCAAACTCTTGCCCTCCATTCCATATTTCCAGTCCACTCCGGTTGTTACTTCAATGTATGCAATCCTAGTGTGAGTCAGAAATAATCTACCATACTCATGAAAAAATTATCGTAAACAAAAAAATGTTTGAGGATAATCTAGAAATCTATAGCATTGCCTCCTAGCTGATTATCCTGTTGTCTATAGTCGGTAAAAGTCCTGATTTAACTATTGTCTAGCTCCAAAACTTTTTTATTCAAGCCTTTCCCAAAAGTCCAAAAACCATACAGAGATGTTAGAGGTTCTTTACTGTGTTTTATGCCATCTCAAATCTTTTTTTTCATTTGAAAAATCTCATCAGCCTCTCTTTGTATAAATAGAGTGACATAATGAATGGTATTTTGTCAGATTTTTTTGGATGGTATTCCATTTAAGTAAAATCACTGCTGAAGAATTAAGTTTCTAGTGGCCTTACTGCATTTCTCTTGTAATTAAGCGAACTTACCAGTGCAGATCTGAGGCTGAAGCCATTGATGAAAAAGTAAGACCAGATGAGAATTTAATTTGCACTTTTCTCTATGTCCAAAGAAGACTGTGCAGAATAAAATTATTCCCAGTTCTGTAAGGGTAGTTCCTAACAATCCTGGAACACAGAAGAAAATATTTAATAGTAACTATGGTGTTGAACAATCCATTTGAAAATGCACCACAACAGTGCACATTGGGTTTTGTCTGGAATAAGACCAAGTTTTATTGAAAGCTGGGCAACACCTTCAGTATCCTTTTTTTCTGCTGAAAGTTTTAAATTAACTTCTGTAAACAAGCAGATTTTTGTTAGTCCAGTGGGATGTGATACAAAATGGATCTTCAATTCAGAGCTGGCATATTGTGATTAGAAGTCCCAGTGAGGTTCATATTTCTTTTTTCATAGTACAAACTGGACTCTGATCTGTTTATGGCTCCTGGGAGAACAATATTTTAGTATAATTTTCACATATGAATGTAGCACTTTTTATACCTTGCATAAATCATTCTTTGAAGAAAGTTTACAAGGCTATATTGGAAGCAAAAGCTATACAAGATACATACAATATGTATATGACAAAATCATGTGACACCAAACTATGCAGAAAGTATGGTAGAAGAGGCCAGAAATGAAGGCTAACATAACTATTAGCTTAGAAAGATGATGATGATGATGTGGAAATAGCTTTTTAAAATATAATATGCTAAGTTGAAATGTTTGACTTTTTCCTAGAATTTTTGTGTGTTTCAACAAGCACATGAATGTCTAACTGATTTCTGAAAGTTAGGACAACGCACCTTTGAAGGAGGGCCTAAGTATGCACATTTTTTCCTTGTAGCAAAATAGTAGCATCCCTGGAACTTTTAGTCCAGATCAAGAAAGAGACAAGTAAAATCCCCCACAACAGTGAAAGCCGAGGAAAAGAAATTTTTATTTTAAATTAAATATATTCCGTAGCAGAACCCAAAGCAGTTGAGGTTGACATGAATGTTAGTTTAAGTGAGATATTACAGGCAGAAAAATCTTCTGCCAAATGCAAAAGCTACCAAAACTATTGGGCTGTCATTTCCGGTTACTGCAATGTGTCAGCATGCCTAATTATTATTTCCACCTTTGGTTGCTGGTTGCTGGTTGCCATGCCTTGCTACCACTTCTACTTCATTAATCCAGAAGATGGTTATAGTAGAGTTCTGAGTAAATGTGATTCTATGTACAGGCAGTGTATATGGGCTCTTAGCACACTTATTATTTTATTTTTTCCTTCTACCTGGCCGCCTTTTGTAGGGTTTCTGGATATTCACTCATAAATAAGTGGTCAAGACATACCATTTCTATTTGGCAGATATTTGTCTAGGAATCTGGTCTCCATAATCTATCCTTCACAGGATGACCAGAGATTTGAGACTTGGTCCTGTGTCCTACCACTGGGCATGAAAGTATTTAAATGGTGTCAAGCAGGGCACGAAAAGTAAAATATGAACTGTCATCTCTGCTTGCACCGCATCCATATACTTACATAAATTAGTATTATGGTCAGTAGTGCAAATGTAGTCTCTTTCATTTTAAGAAACCCATGGCCTATGAAGAAAATTTCATAAAATAAAATGTTGGACTCAGGTTTTTCTTCAAGAAAAAATAGGGTGCCTTGTCTATGAAGGTTAAATTTATTGTTTTATCTTTTTGAAAATGGTTTGCTAGTTAAACAGGAATGCTGAGACTATGCTGAGGCATAATAAAAGTAATTTTAAACCTTAGTACTTTGTAAAAGTGAGACTCAATGGAAAGGCAAACAGATGATTTTGCAATGTGCTAGTGACCTGTGATAAGAAAACGCACTGCTTTGGAAGTGAACATTAGAGTAAATCCATTGTCAGATTTGCCGTTTCATCTTATCTTTCTATGTTCTCCTAGAAAAGATCTATTTCTACCATGACTGCTATTTTGCAGCCTTGGAACAAGGGAGTTACCTGAAGCTTTGAAGAAAATAAGTCGAGCGTGTTTGGACAAATACCATTAGGGTTCTTTGCAAAAGTTTTAGGAAGTCTTTTTCAATAATCATAGCAGCCACCTATAAAGGAAATATTAGTCATTAATTTTGGATCAGTCTGCATCTCTTCTATTTCAGTTTCAAGTAATCAGGGATAAGCAAAGCAGGACTACACCAGAAATACTTACAGTAGAAATTTGTCTTCAGTTATTTCAATTCTATCATCCTCAGTCAATTGTAAAGCTTGACAGATGGATGATTAAGTTTTATCTTTTTCCTTTTTTTTCTATTTCCATTTTTTTTTTTTTTTTTTTTTTTTTTTCCTCCAGCCTTCGTTATTATCATTTGATCTCACAGACTCCTAGGTTAGGTCTGCAGTGATGGAAGTAATAAACTATTGACCTTAAGAAAAAAAGGACGAAAATTCCCTTATCCCCTCCGGACAATGTTTATCATTAGATATCTATTTAGAGAGCCAAAAAAAATGGCAAGTTCAATACAGATCCTGAAGCATCTTGGATTTAATGCAAACACAGATATCTATTGCCAGGAAAGTTGATGGTGAGAATGATGGCTACCACTTAGAAGGTCTCATTTTGAAGAGTATTTACAGAAGATGATTGCGACCGTGATAGAGTGAATGTAAGTGTTAACTTCCTACTCTCCAACCAACTTTATAGTTGCAAAAAGCAACATAGTCTAAGATGTTTTCAACAATTATGTGTGCATGTAAAACCTTAGTGATAAATTTGGATTTTATGTTTACTTCTCAGCCTAACCTACTCAGACAGAATGACAAAGGTCCATTTCATGCTTTTCTAATGAAAATAGAAATTTTCAGAGTTTGTTCAGGGAATTGGTACAAGAGAGACAATTATTGCCTTTTTTTCAGTATCACTCTTCTCTAAGAGTAATGTTACCATATAAAAGGTTTTGTTTAGTTTTCCTTTTTTTTTTTTTTAATAGTTGCATAGGTCATGGTCAACTTAATCTCAGAGATGGAGAGATTTTCCTGTTACATGCAAAACTGCATCCTTCAGTTAGCACTACCTACAGAAGGGGTGTGGAATATAAGGACTTGAATGACAAGGCAGAAATTGGATTACAAGTGAGTTTGTGTCCAGGAATTCTTCTTTCTTAGATTAACCCTGTGAGTTGGAAATTGCTCTTTCCTATCCGAAGATAAGAAAGATCCTTCTATAGTTTTTCTGCATAACAGTTCTATGACATTAAATGACATATGCTTTGTGAAATGAAGGAGTAGACTCAGTTTAATTGTTAGATGCAATTAATTGAGCTTTGGCTCTTCAGATATGCCTAGTTCATGTAGATCTATACTTGTTAAATCCAACTTCAGCTTGAATGGCTGAAGCTGAATTTTCTTTTTTTCCTCATAGACCCTAGGTAGGAAGTCAGCTAATACATTTTATTATTTCTGGTTGGTGGGAGCTATCCATTTTAAATGACTGATTCATAAGTTTTCTGCAGGAGGTCTTTACTGTGCGTGGAATAGATGATCAAAGCACAGTATTCAAGACTATGCTATAAAGACACTAACATGCTCAGGTAGGGGGCATGCAAGAAGCAGAGCAGCATGCAAGTATTTTAAATTTTCCCTTTTTTTTTTTTCAAATTCCAGTACTAAATGTTTTCTTAAAACATTTGTTTTCCCAGTCTGCAACAGCAACTGACACTGAAACCTGATTTATTTCATACATTACTATCCTTTTTATAACCTTTTTATAATACTTAGCTTTGAGAAGAATAGGCCTCCAGTAATCAGGTCTGGAGTCCTAGTGAGTGTTTCATCCAAATCAGACTTGAGGACAGAAACAGACTTTTTCATTTGTTGTTGTTGTTCTGGAAGAAACACTCTAGTTTGATAAACCTGGTTACATTTCTCTAATCTGAGATGCCCTAATGAGGAAGAAAAAAAAAGAGGGAAAAAATCCATTTAAGAGGTGCAGTTTTAATCACATAATAAAGTTTAAACAGCTACTTCACTCCAGGTTAGAGATCTGTAATATTTACTGGTTGA
The DNA here is from genome assembly GCF_013368605.1 of Nyctibius grandis. NCBI lineage: Eukaryota > Metazoa > Chordata > Aves > Nyctibiiformes > Nyctibiidae > Nyctibius > Nyctibius grandis. The sequence continues at coordinate 30,903,150 of NC_090659.1, forward strand.
AATCTTCTGTATGTTTCAAACGTCAAATAGATCTGCTAACTGGATAGACAAAGGTCAGAGAACTTTACACTTACACTTTACATTTAGGACAAGGAGACTTTTATATTTACCCTAAAGAAAGAAGCTTGTCTATACATGATACATACTTGACATGGACTTTAGATTACTCACAGTTTTCCTTCTAAAAAGGTATTAAATGATAGACCTAAGTGCTAGTTACTGTGTACTGCATTCATCATGAAAATAGCTGACAGATTTTGAAAATATTAGTCCACTAAAGTTTAAAGTATGTTGTGATTATAAAAAATAATAGTGAATATAAGTAATGTGATGAAAATGACTGCTTGGTAGTTTTTGTAGTGTGGAGCTAGTTCTGATCTAACTGGGGCAGAGTTAATAAGTTGCGACTACATTGCATAAAAGGGATGCCTGCATCAGCTTTTCCCAATAGATACTGTTGGGGAAGATATAAAAGTTCTTCAGTTTTCCCAAATGAATCCAGTTTTGTCTTTTCCACCATTTTTTTTCTTTGTTAAAAACTTTTTTCTGTGTTCTATAGTTTCAAACAGTTAGTAGATGAGATGACTACTGACTTCTGACTTTATAGAGTCTTTGTTGTACTGAAAGGATTCAGTATTAAAATTGTTGCTTTGGTGGATGCCATCGATTGCCATTTCATGATATATATCTAACATTTGATATAGGTCAGATTTCCTTCATTGAGTTTCTGAATTCCGGTTTGTTATTTCAATATTAATTTTTATTTATTTACTTTAAATTTATTTTTCTAAGAACCTTTATTACAACATAAATTATAAATGATATATCTTTTATTCACTGTATATGCATAGATCCACTGATATATTCCGTAAATAAAACAGCATAAAACTTTGTGGCACCTGTTGTAATTGCTCTAGGTGTGATGTCAAAGTCCATTGAAGATAGCCATTATTCTTTGAATTAGACTTTTGAGGTGTAGTACAAAGCAGATATGAAAGTAAATTTCTAAATTACTGTGATATTCAATAATCTTTTCAGGTCGTGAAGTCCACTAACTTTTACTCCTGGTAAATTTTCTGGGAAATTCTAAGAGACCATTCTGGTATGCAACATGTCTAGAAGCTAAAGCTCCCATGTAAGTCTTACACAAGCAAGTTTAGTTATATTCAGGGAAAAGATTGTGCTCAAAATTCAAGGAACACAATTGTTAGAGTAAAACATAACCATATCCCTAAAATGCTCTGAACAAAAATTACATAAATTTAAAAATTTATATGGGGAAATTTTAAAAAAATTGTAATGAAGAAAGCCATTCCAGTGTACAGAAGGCAAAGAAGTATTTTCATTCTTCTTAATATAGATACATAAGGTGAGATTCATCTCACTTAACTTTACATGTCTGCAGTGTAGACAGGAGATCATTCTGAACTCTGTTTATAGCTAACGGAAAGTAATAGTTGTATCTGAGAAAAAATTCATCTGATGTATTTTAAATATCCACATTAATATGAGACACATTGTGCCCTAGAAGTATCTATTTACTTCTATTGGCTATAGAGTTTACATAACTATCTCAGATACAGAGATCTGTGCTGTAGACATCAGAAGTTAGATATGAGATAAATCCTGTTGCTACATTTTCCACAAACTTTGGATTTTCTACTTTCAAATTATCTTCAAAATCTATCTTGAAATAAACTTTGCTTGGGCAACAAAGGCATAAGTAATTGTTTTTAAGGTGTGCAATTAGTGTCCTGGGCAAAGATGGATTGGAGGTTGATGGTAGAAAATAAGGATTTGTCAGTAGTGTAGTGTTACATATCAAAAGGTAGTCTAAAGTAAAATCCTAGGGCAGGATAACCAAGGTATTTATGTGTTGGTGTTAATTTTACCTAAAACATCAGGAGAATGGGAGGCACCCATTTTCTAGGACATTGGAAAAGTTAGAGTAAAATAGATCTGGACTACCACATGACTAGTCCTGCCCTACTGTTGAAACTAAGGCAGAATTAAGGAAATAGTTGTGTCTTTTGAGTTAGGGGGAAAAGATATAGTATATCTAGTATATCTTCTGGGATGTCTTATGACCCTGATTGAATGAACTTTCTAACTAGCTCTCATTAAAAAAAGATGTCTGCCCAAGACATTAGGAAAGGTAGGAAATGGCAATGTCTCAGTCTAATGAAACAGAGATCTTCAGCTGAATCATCAGTCAATTCTAAATTTATGGTCTTCATTGGTGTCTTTACTTCCATATGTAAAAGACAATGAAGTTGTTTTCAGTAATAGCAGATCCCAAGGCATTTGGAATTTATATAGCCATTCAGTTTCTTCTTTTGCTGTTTTGATCTAATGAAAATCTTTCAGTGTGTCCTTATGGACTGCATATGCATAAGAAGTATCGAAAATGTTTAATCTAATTCAGTTTTTATATAGGCTTTTTCTATAACCTTGAATTCTTCTCCTTTTTCATTTCCATGATCTGTTCTACTGTATTGTACTTAACAATCTTCCAAGGGTATTTTGAGGATTAAGGAGTTAATGTTTCCATATTGCTGTCAAAATGCAAATACTGTATAAGGTTTTATTCACACTAGTAAATTTATAGCCCTGATGTATCATTTTCTGACATTGCAGTATAAGCGATATGATGTCAAGTTTACTTTTGACCTTGAAGATGCTCAATGACTCTTCTGCAGCTTTTCTAAGATGGATAAAACTGTTATCTGCAACTGTATTATCTAGCCAAACTGTAGCAGTATTCTATTCCTATTATGATTTCTGTTCAAGGCTGTAACAATGAATTTATTCAATTGAGATGCTATCTATTTTTATTCACCTTCATAATACTAACACAATACACAATGATTTTATTCGTTTTATATACGTATCTTCTCAAGCCCAATTCCAAGGTTTTATAAGTAATAAAGGCACAAAATAACAAAACAATTATATGACTTTGTTAATAAATTGCTAGAAAATCCTGTTTAATTTAATTTTATTTCATTTTCTGGAAAAAAAGAAGTACCTGATGTTTATTTCATTAGAAGGAGGCAGAGACGATTCCAAATACAGAAACTAAAAAAATATTCATGACATTATAAGAAATCTATATTAAATAACTGTAGACACTTTAACAGAAATTATGGGGGTTTTTTTTAATTGATAGATTAAACTGTTGTCAATCATAGATACTTCCAAGTAATTAAATAGTAGTTTGCATTAGCCATGCCTGGAATTCTCTATCATCAATATGTAAGTTAATTAGGCTGAGAACAGAAATGGGAGTTACTAAGTAGGGTCTGTCTTTTGTGTAACATTTTTTTTCTTTGTGATATGAAATACCACTTTTCACTGATGATCTATCCTTGTAATATTCCAGCTTGTCATACTGGTCACAGCTATGACATAAATAGAACATGATAGTACCTTCTGCTCATGAAAATGTGGAGTTTCTGTAGCTGCTTTTACTGTCTTGTTGCTGTTGTTGGTGACCGAGTCAGAAAAGAACCAGAAGGAAGAAAGCAGGGGAAAAAAAAAAAAAACAAACAGGAAGAATTTCCCTTCAGTGAGTTAACTCGCTGTAAGTTGAATGGCATTGTGTTTACTGTAAGATAAAGCCTTATAGTCCCCTCCATTTTTCCTAGTGGAAAAAAAGCAGATGGTTATTTTAAACAATTTTACGTTCTGCTAGGAAGCAGTTGAATTATCACTGCCTTATTCCTAAATCTAACCCTATGTTTCCCTATGATCATATTCACTTCATCATAATCTTTCTGCAGTGTGCACACATTTTTCATACTGGATACCCCAGATAAGTAAATTTTGTATTCTCTTCAATAAATGAATAATCAAGGAAAGGATGTGGGATTTTCAAAGTCATCTGAAAAAGCAAGAGGCTAAAAGATCATCAATTCCACTGAGATAAGTGTACTTAACTCCTTTAGATTCTTTGAAAATCATGAATAAACAGACTACCTGATTCTGTCCTAAGTCTCAGCAAAAACATCTTCTTGAGAAGGAGAAAAAATTTGGAGATCCCAAGCCCTTTTGTGCTATGCTAACTTTGTAACTGAGACATCAAAATGAATACAAATGATAAACAGAATTTACAAACCATTAAATAGCAACACTGATATATCTCATTTTATCTTCTTATCAACACTCATTAGAGTATTACATATCTCTCAGATGATATGACCAGTGAGTGCTCTAGACACACTCTTGCTTCACTTCTGATGTATTAAATCAAACATGAATACTGTGTCGACTTCTCATTTGCTATGCTCTTTTCTAATATTATCCACGTCTTCATATAATTCATGGATTCATTTTCATAATTAAGTTGTATTTTTTTCAATAGAAAAAATTATGCTTTAGTGTGAGATTAAGAGAAATTTGATTTTTTTTCTTAATTAACTATTTTGATGGAGGAATTTGGTGCAGTACAAGATGTATGTAACAGTTTAAATATATCAATTGAAGTTAATCCCATTACTATAGGAGTGAATTAATGAGGGAATAAATCAGTAAAATAATATGTAATCAAAATGAATATTTAAAATCCAAGGCCCATGTAATAAAATACAAGTCTAAACAGAACATGCATTTCTTTGAAGTAGAATAATTTCATCTTTCTAACTGTGTGCACACTTTGAGTGATGCTCTATTTCACCACAGAGCAATTTCTCATGCTAAATTTTGTCTTGGATGAAACCACAAGATGTGCAAAAGGAGCAAAATCAAATATTAGTTTTAAAGTGTGCTTTTCAGTGGTAAGATTATATATGTAAATTTATATATTACAGCTATTGGAACTATTCAGGGTGTTTATTGTAGCTGACAACCTTCCTAGAATACACTTCATAATTTTCTTCAACATGTATGGAAATTGGTCTAAAGACACTGTTGTGTTTAGGAGGGCTAATCTGGCAGAAGCTGAACACCCTTGCATTCCAGCCTGTCCTCAGATGTTAGAGGGACTGGGGGCGGCTGAGTTTAGCCTCTGAGTGGTACCCGATTTGTCACCTTGGATTTTGGCTGAAATAGGCCAAAATCAGCACTATCAGTCCGGCTGCATTCAACAGCTAATATGTTGAACTGACACAGGTCTGGATGCACTAATAGTGCAGGACCCAGTCATGGTCAATGAACTAACACGGTTCCAGATTATGCCATAAATCTGGGCGCATTCACCGAAATAAAAGCCTTATGACCAGTTCCCCAGTTAAGGTAATTTATTCAAGCAACAGATGCAGATTCTTTTAGATTGCCAGTGATGAATACAATGCAAAGCATGCTTAGGTACCTATGAACATGCATATGTTGCAAGATGACTATATAGCGCTACTAATACAATTACAAATACTTGATTTCTATGTTTCCCAGGGAAGCACCTGGTATAAATAAATGTATGAATCTTACCCAAAGGCATCCCTGTGGGTGGGGAAGAGAGGTTCAGCCTGTCGACTGATCCCAGAAGTGCATAGTGATGTCTCCCTGACTTCTCAGTGACGGTATCTTCCCCACCTTGCCTCTTTCTTAAGGGCTTTTTATACTATTTTCCTATGATTATGTAGAGCTTGAGTGACTCTAGTCATACATACCTTTATTTTTGATTGGTGCAAAATTCTCTTGCTTCGATTTAAAGGTATAGACTAAGAAAATTCAGAGAGCATGCTCAGGGGTAGAGGGAGGTGGGTAGATTTTGGGATGGAGGTGTGTTTTGGGATTATAACGAGATTATAATGAGCAAAGTTCATCCACAGGACACGATTTCGCCACAATAGCTGGCTCAGTGACCAGTGTTCTGGGTGGAATGGGGTATAATTTCTTGCTGGATAATGGCTATGTGATCTATTGGCTACAAGGTACCATGGAGTTCTTGTACTGGCCTCGTTAACAGAGCCTGGCCACAGTCATCTCCACACTGTTCCACCCTCCATTGCAATCTCTAGTACTTCATACACAGGCTTTGGGCAAATTTATTAATTTGCCTGGAAAGAAGAAACGTATCTAAAACACTTTTCAGTGAATGACTTAACAAGAAAGTTCACCCATGAGAGTTTTTGAGTCTTTGGCTTTATTTCAACTTCGTGCACACCTGCAGAATATCTCACCTATTATGCAAGGATTTCAAACCTAGGAACATAGAGCATAGTGAAACCATGGAATGGTTCTTGACAAATGACACAAAGCAGAGATCCCTGCAATTTAAGCATGTATTTTTTGTTATGGTACCTAATAAATGTCTAAGCTCATCTGAATAATCTGATATAGCTGGTAGAAATAGGTGTAGGTCTGAAGGGTAATGTACAAAGCCTAAGGTTGAGACTCTGTTGGCTTTCCTCCACACAAAAGTCACTTAGAAGAAACAAGAAGAAAACAGTAGGTGGAAATAAGTAAATTAGGATTTCATAGTAAGCACCTCCTGCTTGAGGTTCAGAAAAACTTGTGCCGTTAGGAAAGCCTATAACAGATTATAACTAGACCTGTTCTTGCCTAATAGCTGGAACCTGGAAATATCTACTGCTCAGTAGATAACCAGACTGTAAAATAGCAAATAAAAGGGAGCTTGCCTCCTTAGTTTGCTTGGCACACATGGGAGGGAGGATTATTACCTCCCATGGATGTATGTTTTATACAATGCTGAACAGGGACCACTGCTGTGTAGGGGTGTTCACTTTTTCAGGGCTAACTGAAGGTTATTCTTTTTATTCTTTTGCTCTTAATTTAATGTTTCATTCCTGGCTGTGTCCTTGTAGCACTTCAGTACTTGCAGTGCTTGCTTGTATACTGCAGGAGCAAGGAGAGAAATTCGCCTTTGTGCCTAACTATGGTAACACCTCAATTTCTGTCACCATCGTGGTAAGTAGGAGACATGGATATAAGCTCTAAACGAATACCAAGAATAAAGTATACCATGAACCTGCAGCTCTCAATCGTAATATTGCAATTCCTTCCATCTTACATGCCACAGTAGCCTATAAACTATGACAGCTTCAGGTGTGACTGCATCCTTTGTATAACTTCTAGTTTCTGTCTGGCCAAATGAAATAATGACAAGAGTGCTTAAAGCCAAAACAGTAGTATTTTTAGCAGTAAGAATAGAGAATTAGTAACAGGAGTCTTTTGCAGATCATGTACCCATCTATGTCTTCCTTACCTGTGAAGTCTTAATACCTCCTGCAAAAAACCTAGATGATTATAATACCTGTAAAGTGCCCCTTCTCTCTGCCTTATACTTCTGTGCTGTTTTTGCAAAGAATGAATGCTGCCTTTGAGATACAGTCCTTTTAATGCTGCTGAAATTATTCTTTTCTTCTGCATTCCTATTATGAGACCTGTCTGACCAAAACCTCTGAGGCTCAGCAGGACAGTGAATCAGAATTTTCACAGCTGATAGATCTGGCAGTCTCATTTAGTAACATTCACTGCCTCTAACTTAAGCCACTCTTTTGCTACCCATTGCACTACAGATTTGTGTTGACATGTAAAATATAATCTCCAATATGATCACAAACAGAAGTGTCAGTAATCAGGGCCAGATCAGTTGTAAGCTCATTACAGAGTTATTCTAAATGATGATCAGAGAGCAAATGGGGAAACCCTTGCGGGGGTTTGGCTGGCCACAAAACTCTCTGATATGGATGGACCTTCTACATTGATGTAGGGTTTTTTTCACATTCAAATGAGATGTTTTCTACATTGTCTAGAATTTGCTGTGGATTATCTACATCTGTTTAAACATGCAGCCGCTTGTCTGTTTTAGGAGAGCTCATGGCAAACACAGCCATGTCTTTCTGTTGCATTCCTATTCATTTGCTAAGTCAAAGTATTTGTTCTCCATACACTTAAGCTTAGATAATTTAGAACCCATTTTATCTCTGTGTAACTCCTTGATAGCTGCAATCAACAGGGTCATTTTAGTGATTTTTTTTTTCAGGGTCTAGTTCTGTGTCTTTCTTAAAGAACTGTGTTTGACTGGGGAGTTGGGGATGTGTTAGCTTTTATCCTCTCCTGAAAGGCTGCAAGATGTCAAGGATGAAAGTAAAACTATTTTAGGATATAGCATAAAACAAAATTGGGATAAGTGCGTGAATCTTTTTGCAAGGAAGTCGCTTTACATTTAATCCTTGTATACTACAGTCAAAAGGAACTACGAATGCATATTTATGATGTGTATGCAATATTTCTGCCTAGGACACAAAATGGACTGCTAAGTGCACGTGACTAGTCAAGAAATGTATGTGAAATATGATTCCTGAAATAGTACTATCGTACTATAACAGCTACGTAATGAATTCTTTGCCAAGAGGTTATCTGGATTCCTGTTTACTTAAAGAGTCATCAAACATAAACAAACAAACCATTGAAAGTGTTGGGCTGTTTTGCTTTCAGTGAACTTTGTGCACAGGAAAGATGATGAACTAACAGCCCTTAAATGCTAAATACTTTAATCACTGAGCTTGCAGGTGAGCGTTATCTTCTGTTCACAGTCCTTTAAATGAGCCTGTATTCTAACCTTCAGTTAATATATTTAAGTATTTAGTACAGTAACATTTTTGTTTTGTATTTTGGTATTCTTAACTAACATTAAGCAGGACTGACAAAAATCTGCTTCTTTAAGAAAAAATATTCTATCAATATTGTAAGCTTTAAAGATATTTACTTGTGATGGGTGTATAGCAATTTTTTTTTCTGCAATTAATAGCTACATTGTGTATTTCAGCTATTTCTCCGAGACGTTCCTTTCATTAGGTGCACAGATTTTACCTGGTTTTAAAATTTACAATATAGTTTTCAGTACATTACAGATGTTTGCATTATAAGACAATAAAATGAGACAAGACTGAAAGAGAGTTATGTATTTGAGCATTCTAGCTAGTTTTCCAGAGCTGCTCACAGGAGTGTGTTTGAGTGCTGATAAGGCACTAACTATACTAAAGAGACAGAGGCAGAGCATAAGTATTGTTTTTCCTTTTCAGTCACTAGAGGATGATTCCCCCATGCATTAGCAGAAAATGCAAAACCAAAGAACATTTTGTACGTATTAAACTTAAAATTTTCAAGATGTACATCTTAAGAGAGTTCATTTTTTTAAAAGATAAATGAAATACATCTGGCATTTTAACTTCTGTTTATTGTTTCTAAACTCATTAGAGACTGATTGCTTAGAAATCCCAGCTGTTTGATGAGGTCAATACGAGCCAAAAAACCTATACAGGCCAATTTAATGCCTCATAATTGGCAATGAAATTTGGAATGTGAACTCTTTATCATTTAGACAGATACAATGTTTGTGAAGAAAAAAAATACACTGAAAGTTGCCATTCCTTTTACCTTGGTGGTCCTTTTTCCTGCTTGTCCTTTATTATGTGTCTTACTTGTTTTAATGGAGCCTAAGACCTTGGAGGTGATAGAGGTGTTCCTCCTCACCCAGTCTCACTAAAAATAGGTACTGCTTGAAATAAACTGTGCTATTTAAACTATATGTCCAGAGTGCATTTCTTGTCAAATGAGGTCATCACCTCTGTGGTACATCTGGCCTCTTCTCTTCCTGGCACTTTTACTTCTGCTTCTAACCTCAAATTGCTATGCCAGTGCCAAACAGTAGAGCCACTAGAAAATGGTATTTTCATTGTCAGCAAGCGGGAATAATTTGTACACTACTATGGTTAGAGAAAGAATATAAGAAAAACCATGCATTCTTCAACATTATTCTTAAAATGGCAAGGGCCAAATTTGGGGAAAAAAAAAGCCAATCTTACTAGATACATAAATTAAACTTTATATTGTATATCATGTGTACAACATTAGCTATAACAGACAAAAATGTTCCATTTTAGACAGATTCATCAGAATAGTGTGAGCAGCATTCTGATGAAGAATATTTAAAGCGTTATGATGGTGTGATGTGTCCAATAATGTCTCAACAAACTCTCTGATTCATTCCAGACTGCATGTAGCATGAAACGTGTCAAGCCAGGACTTGGTGTTATAGGTAGGTTTTCTACAAGGATTCGATAAGTAATGCAGGTGAAACAGTCTACACCGTTATATGGGAACATCAATACCTGTATGTAACAGGGAAGAAAGGAAACATTTTTTATAGTTACTTGAATCTAAACTACTACAAAAATAATCCACAGAAATTTAATAAAATTGAAGCCTAACTAGATCTAAAATTATTTTTATTCACATATTGCGTTTTCTTTATATGATTATAACATGAAGGCTGAAATGCTCACGTTATTCCATAATATGTTAGTAATGCAAATGGTCAACACATCCTATATTGAAATATCAGCTGTTAAACTGATGGCCTCCTGTGATACACTGTGCAATCAAAACATTACAGAAGAGCAGTTTCGCAAGTATTTGTTGAACTCAGAAGACCAGCTTACGTTTCACAGGCAAGGCTTATCCAATATGGGCAGGATTTTTCCTCTCTCTCTTTCCCCCCTCCCTCTCTTTTCCCTTTTAAATCCTTGTTCTCCCTCACTATTACTGTGTGCTGTTGAATCCAATCCGCAAGCGAGGCGAATTTCAGTCCAGCTTTTTCAGGGAGCCACGGATACACACAAAGTTGGCTGCTGTGCCATTCAGCATCCCAGCAGCTCTTTCTCTTCACACTCGCAATGGCAAAGCTTTGTGCGGATGCACTGCTGGATGCTGTGAACTAAAATCGTCTGGGGGAATTTAGCAGGTTTTGGACAGCCTTTTAAAGGTAAGGAAGCGAAAAAAGGCGTGCTGGAGAAGGAATCTGCTGGCGGAGAGCGTGGTGTGTTAGTGCTGTGCAGGCTGCATCTTAAGTCTCCTGTTCTGATGCAGGAGTCTGTGAGCAATAGGTGGGAGGGGGGTGCTTTTGTACTTGAAATAAGCAGCCCCAGATTAAGTGTTATTGGAATGACTGCTTTAGAGCTTATGACAAACGGCGTGGCGATCAAAGCTTTCAGGAAATATCTCTGTCAATTATTTATCCACTCCCAAGTTAAATCTAACTGTATTAAAAACAGCGGTAGAGGCCAGCAGCCCAAAGCTGCAAGGTGCTTTGAACATCTCTTGTCTTGCTGCTTTTTGAAGTCTCCTTATTGCCGTCCGTTTGGTTGAATACTCTGGAGAGAGCATTTCATGCACACTTATCTCTATTGGAGTCTTTTCTTTTTCTGTAATCCACTAAGGAATATTATTTTTTAACAATAAAAGGCGATTTTTAATGCTCAGATCTCATACTGTGCTTAAATACCTTTTAAAAGACTACTTTTAGAGCCATATAGATGTCTGTGCATTTAGGTTATAATTGACTTTCCATTCAAATGTTGTAATAGCTAAGTGCTTCACTAAAATGTATTTTAAAATTTAATTTCACTTGTAAAGCAGTTCAGGCTATTTGGTTAAAATAACCTGTATTAGTAGTGCTGGTTTTACTTTTGGGTGGTCTGCTTCATCCATTTATGTATCTGTCTACTTCAGGCTAATGGTATATCAAATGTCAGAATAACACAAGCAAATTCTAATATTGATGGTCATAGACTATATGAATTTTTACTGCTTTGATGAAGAAGTGTGTTTTATGCTTTGCAATGTTTTCCAAGTATTTTTTAATTTCAAAATCCAATATGAAGTGCATAGTGTTTTTCAAGTTAATTGAGGTAATGTTTTAACAAACATCCTTCCCCACCCCCCACGTAGATTTCTAGTAGTATGCATATTAGACAAATGTTTATGGTAGCATGTATACTTCTTAAAAAGTTTCCACCTGACAACACCTCTGAAAACCCTTTTACAGAAAAAAGTACAGAATGTTTTTCCCAACTCTTTAAGCCTTTCTTTTCTAGTAAACTCTACTTGTGGAATTTATGTAGTCTTAGAATTGAATGTGTTACCCCAGGCTGATATTTCTTTCTGCTGTTACTTAAGGAAGTATTTGACAGTCATTCCCATGCACTTTCTAATTTGAGTCTAGAGTAAGTTAAAGCCTGAGTTCGTATCAGAGTTCTACATTTTAAGTGAAGCATGCCAGCTAATAACATGAGGCAGAAAATATCTATTTATGATTTTTTGCATACCATTGTTAGCATAGTTCATAGAAAGTATGAAAAGATATTTTAAATTTAAATATTTAAATGACTTGTGGAATTGGAGATTGATATTTTCCATGGTTTTTCATTACAGTTTCTGCCATTGAGGCAATGTGAGAGCTTTGAGAAAGATGGAGTGCTGTAATTACCAGGTGCACATGTTCATTAATCCTTCCTGGCTAGAAAAAGCTTCAAGTTCTTCTTCAGTGGCCTATTCGTAAAGCTATAAATATCTAAATTGTGTCAGCCAAGAAGTCACACAGAATGGAGGCTCTTTTTGAGTTCAATTTCATGCACTGTTGCTTTGGTCTTGTGAGGGAGTGCTTTGCATTCCTCATGATGGGTATTTGTCCTCTTCCTTATAAAAGTTCAGAAAACAAACTGTTAAGTCATAGATGATTTAAAGTATACACCAATAGATTATAACAAGTATTCCTCAGGATAAAAATATGTAAAAATAACCTTCATAAGTGAAGACACAAAACAGAAGAGTTGCCAAGATAATTTTAAATTTTAAACTTAACAATTTAGTAAACAAATTAGGAAAGCTACAGCCCATACTTAAGTAAAAGGATTTTAGAGAAACGTCTATAGAAATCTGCTTGCACAGTTTTTAATTTAGCTATATACTGGCAAGTTAAATAGCATGGTGCTGGAATACTGCCTTTTATCCTCTGACTTTCCTTTAAATATTTGAATATAGTTGTCAGTCTCTAACTTGATATGGACAGAAAGAATAGTAACTCCATTTGTACCTCTTATCTATTTCCATGTGGATATTTATACATAAGCATATAGATTGTATTTAATTACAGAGCATGTAATAGTAATCTTCATCATATGCTAGTTTTTAAATAGATATTTGAAATAAACAATGACATCTTTAAAATGCCTATATATCATTTCTCTATGGACATATATGTATACATGTGCACCTTCCTGAAAATATTCTTGTTAGCATTTACTGGAACTGCACTGAAATGTTGATTTTACAATCAATCCCATCTCTCCAATCTGTCATTCGACTTATAGGACTGTTTCAGAACCACACATCAATTTAAGTTTGAAAAGCATTAAAATATATATTTCATTCAGTCACAACTGTCAGTAATAGACTCTCTTGCAAGATCAGAATTAAGATCTTTGCTCTTTGAAAAATTTCGTAGCAAATTTTTGTTTGCTTGCAATGAGCTTAGAAAACTATCAAACAACAGAGATAGAGAAGAGATTATACCTTTCTTGCACATGAAAATAGTAATTTTTACCAAAAATAAGTGTGAAAGAAGATGTTGCCTGTAGGTAGTGCACTTCATTCACATTACCAGTGAATTGCTGAGGAGATTCAGTGCTTTCTTCCTGTCCTACAAAAGTACATAAAGATCAAGTGATTTTTTTTTTATAAGTAAAAGAACAGAACTGTATTTATTCATTATTCAGAATAGAATGCAGACAAAAGGTGAAATGGCCAAACGGCTGGCTACTGCTGGTGGCCCCGCAAGCTCTCTGACATCCCACCTCTCCATTGCTAGTGAAGCCGGGGAACTGTCCAGCAACTGAGCCGCTTGCCGGGAGCATGGCAGCTCCCACTGCCCTGACCCTGTTGTCTAATGGTCTCAAATGTTTGGACAAACATGAGGTAATTAGGTCTCAGGATGTTCCCTTCTGGGGGCTAAGAGTTAGATGGAAAGTATATTACCCGGTGTGGATCACAGGCAACTTTTTAATGGTATGTGAAATTTGGGGGGGTGGATTAAGATCACTCTGTCTGACAGTGTCACAGTGCAGCTCCTAGGCAGGTAGTGTTTGGGCACAGTACAATGACATGGATTTAGCTTAACATTCTTATGTTATATAGCATAATTTTTAATAAAGATATGTTGTTATTAGTATAGCTTCGTATCTTGCATAATAGCATTTTTTACATTGTTGTATTGATTATTCAAAAAATATTTCTTTTTCATACCAACAGTCTCCTTGTCTATCTGCTTTTGTTGGGTTTTTTTTTCCGTTATTTTTAGCTTAGTTACTGTTTGATCATTTCTCTCTGGCAGTAACAGGTTGTGGCAAGACTAGAACCACTTTTAGGCACAACTATTTTCAGGTTCATCGGTTCTAATGATTTTCAGGGAAAAAATAAACCAACAAACCCACAACCCAAACCTTAAATCACTGAAATCTTCCTTCCTTCTCTTTGAGAGATTTAGCTAAAACTTTGTTTAAGAAAGACTGAAAAAAAGCAGATATCATTAATGAATTAATATTCGGTGGCTCTCACAAACATATTGTTCTATTCGTGCTATTTAGAGGCACAAAACCTCAACAGTGTGGGCCATAATCTGACCTGAATTATATCTCTGCTTAAATTTTCAGTTGTTGCTATATGTCATTTATATCTGGAAAAAAAAGTCCTTAATACCAGGTATCATTTCAAACATATATACCATCATTCATATTTTTTACATAAAACCCTTGCGCTATTGAGTTTCACTAGTAGGAAAAGTTCATTGTCTGTCAATAGAAAACCTTACAACTTCTGTCTGACAAAACCAATCAATATATATGTCTTCCCTTAACTAAATTAACTAAACTATTAGGAAAGAGCACAAAACAAATTCTGTATTAGATCAGACAAAAGATCTGTCTAGCCTAACGTTCTGTACCTGATGTAAATAGTAGTAGGTTTCCAACAAGGAGTGAAACAAGTGAGCCCAATATGGAGTGGTATTGCCCAGGTATATCTCATCATCCAGCAATCAACATTTTAGTGACTTTGTGAGGCACTGCTTTTTGTCACAGATTTTAGTGGAGTTTAAAATCATATCATGTAATGTTTCTTTGTTTTGTTAGCAAAAGACCAAAATCAGTCTTAAGACTACTTCATCTCATGGTTTTCCTGCCTAATGTTATCTCTTTATTTTCTTCCCTGCTATTGGTTCTGGTCACTGGCAATGACTGCCTAGATGTCTTCGTAGTCTTGGTTCATCAGAAAACAGCTAAGACATTTCTGCTATATCCAGCATACATTTAATGAAGATTAATGATGTCTTACTGAAAATAGAGTCAGCCTTGGACACCCTTTCTTGGTTTATTTTCTTTCTTGTTTTCTTCGTACCTATTTTTTTAAAAAACGAAGTTTTATAAAACAGATGAGTGCACATTTTTGCATTTCTATACATACTTATGGACAGCATAATGGCTGTAAAATTAGCTGAAATTATTTCTGGATAAATAGAGTTTTCCTGACGTGTTTTCCACAGATTCTCATTTTTCAGCCTTCCAAAATGCTGACTATTTACTCAAAGCTCTGTGTGAGGACAGAATGAGAAATGATATTGTGCAGAAGCAGTAAAACATATTCACATTATGTTAAGTACACTGGTAAGCCTGCCGTTGCAATTTCATTGATGGACATTGAGTATGTGATGAATTTGATCAAGTTAGATTGGTTTAATAAACACCATTCCTTTTGCAAAGAAACGTTTTTTATTCTAACCTCTCTGTAGCCAGTAATGTAGATTTGCATTGCCTCTGGCAAAGGAGAGAATTCAAGCTCAGTCTCACACTTCTTGAATGCATGTAACTTAAATCTCTAGGCTATAACATGATAAGGGAGGTCCCTGTTTTTTAAGAGAAAATGGCAACCACAATTGTTTTTTGCAAGAAACCCGATTCTATCAGTTTGTGTTAAACATAGTCTGAGAAAATTTAGGGGTTAAGTCCCCATTTTTGGCACTGTTAAGTGCTGCATGCATTTTATATGGCAGTAGCGGTATGCATGTATAGGATTAGCCTATCTGTACATGCAAATGGCAGTTATGTATATCTCTAGGTAAAATCTCAGATCTGGACTTCAGTTGTGCAGAGGCATATGGTAGTCATCAGACTTTTCAACTGTGTTCCAATGGTAGTATATCTATGTCTTTTTTTTCTTTTCAGCTGTTGGTTTGATTTCATTATTCATTTGCTTTATGTTTCTCCTTTCTCATTTGACCAACCTTTTAAGTTTTTCCTACAACAGTAACTACACAAATTTGTCTTCTGTCTTGACAAAATCATTCAGCCAAGAGGCCAAGGCCTTTTGCTACCTGTATTGTGCTAAAAGTAGTAGTTGTAGTGCAGCACAGGCATACCTTGATCTGGTGAATAGTTGCAATGTAACCACCATAATACACATCTCAATGTGGACTGTAAAGCAATCAATAAAGCTTTTACTAGTGCTTCTTGCCAACTGCATTGTAGACATCCTTGAAGATAGCTGGTGATATTAGCTGGACTCCGAGTGGCTTTATAGATGTCCATGACCAGCCTGATGCAGTTTTATATCACCTAATTTCTGCACCTACCTTAATTTTGCAAAAGCAATTTCTGTTGCATGCTCTCTGACAATCAATGTTACTGCAAGGAGCCACAGAGGAAACTTCTGTTAAGTTTCTATGACCAAGTCAGAACGGAACCAAAAAGCTCTTTTTCTGCTCCTTCTTCATTTTAGAAAGTGATATTTAGAAAACATTGTGCTCTTTTCTTCAACTTACACTGTCCTTTCTCATCACCTGCCTTAGATATAACATAGGTGTAAGCAGGAGGAACTACCACCATGAAGCCTGGTGCCTTTCTGTCCATCATATATTAGCTTTTGCATTGCTTTTGGAAATAAAGATGGACACACACACACACACACAAACTCCTGTAGAGGCTGAACCACCCATAAACCTCATTAGAAATCCTTAAACAACTAAATCTGAGCTTTTAATGTCCTTGGCAATGCCTACAGAAGTATAGATGTTCTGTTTGGAGACCGGATATTTTTGACTTTCTCTCCAGTGGAATGGAAGAAGTTAAAAACTGTGCCAGAAATTCCATATGCAGAGTAATTTTACCTTATTTCATCCTTTTTAGACTTCGTATCATATGACAGCTTTTTTTTTAATGGAAAGAAGCTATTCTCCAAATCTTAGCAGTAAGAGGAACAGACTATATTTTTAAAAAATTTCTCTCAGATATTAGTGAAGTGGCCAAGAGGAGTGATGCATTAATACCTATAATGCCTTATTACGTTTCTGATCACAATCTGCCTGCAGATACGATGTTGTTGATTATTTAAATTATGTGGGAATTTTAGTTCACAGATACAAATTGCATTGGATATTAGCAATGCGATGAAAGAAACAAGGAGAGAAAAAACAAGAAGCAGATCTGAGATCCATTGAGATGTTTCTCTTGACCTGGAACATCATTCTTGACAGAGTTACAGGACAGATATGAAGCCGAAGTAGCAGATACATGCTTTCTCTTGTATTGTCTCCTTCCACAATATGTTAGCTGGTAAACTGCAGTCTGCCCTTTGTTGTGTTTACTTTATGGACATTAAAAGATCTTGGAGGTTTTGTGAAGGGACAAAAGAAATGTAGAAAACTAGAAATTTAACATGAATTAAAGAAATGTAAAGTCAATCAGATTTGTCAGACATCCTTATGCCAAATGATATTTATAGATAGAACTTTTAAATGTATATTTTACTTATAGCTTTAACGTTAGTGAAACCTTATAAATTCCTCCCTCTTTTCACTTTTTAAGCTATATGTTTATAACAAGCATAATCCTTATAGTCTAATCACTAATGTTTCTTTTTTAAAATCTGTGAACATATTTTTTTTATGAAAGTGAGTATGAGTTAGAATGCTTGATTCCACTCATGTTTTTTTCTTAGGTATATATATTAAATGTTCAAACTGTGAGGAAGCATGGAGAAATTCACCTAATGGTCATACAGACTCTTCATCATATTTTGAGATTATTTGTTCACTGTAGAACCTTACAGGAAATCAGCAGAGCCACTGAATCTTAGCAGTAGCATGCTCTGTTGAACTTAAAACACCTCTGCTTTCTAGTTTCATGAGAACCAGCGTGTTTGATGCCAAGGAATTTTAAAGGATACTAAATATAGCATCAGTTAGAGGGCATATCTAGTAACATTACAGTGAGCTTCAAATCATTCATAAGATTTTCTATGTGCCTAGTCTATTATGACTTGCACTTTCTGGCAGTGTTGCTCTTATTATTCATGACAACAAATCCTAACATCAGCAATTTTTTGACAACGACTCAGTTTTACTAAAGAGAGCATCCTAGAATTGGTCTTAATGTGTGTACTGCCTAACCTCTTTATTATTGCACCATTTCATGCAGTGCTGCCTTAACAAGTTTTCCCTTGCCTCCTGCTCCCGTGTGTATTGTGTTATATATGGCATTATGCTTTAATAGTGAGTGAATGTCAGAAGTGAAAGTCTGTTCATCCAAACATTTATTTTGTGTCGTGGTTTGACCAGTATAGAAAAGCAGTTAAATATGCCTCAGTAGTATGCAATGGGTAGCCTGCTGGCCATTTCAATTTTGCTCGTTTGAAAAGATGATGTTCAGTTTGCTCTCCTGGTTCCTGGCTATAGTGTAGAAATAAGCTGTCACAGATGGTATACATGACATTGTAAGTAATCTTTCTCTGAACACAAAATTATATCTTTTCTTTAATAGGAATTCATTTCTAGATGATAGTTTCTGATTTATCAGGAGCAGATTCTTCAAGATTTTAATGAGGCTTTTGACTCAAGACTTCAAATGAAACATATCTACCAGTTTCATGTGCTTTATGAATGTATCATTTGTCAAAAAAAAAAAAAGATATATTTCAAAATGTTCTAGGCATCTAATTGATTTTATTTTGTCAGGCAAAAGGCCTGAAATACTAATGTCATGCCTTGATTGATTAAATAGTTACTTTGATTTTTATTTCTTAAGCTCCTTCAAAGTTAGGAAGTTGTAATTAAGTGTTATGTACTTTGCTTTAGAGTTATATTCCATTTGATGTTGCAAAAGGGGAAAAAAATGCCCCGATCAGCAAAACCAAGTGTAGAATTTTTTCACACATTTAGACCATAAGAGGAATCAAATTCCTTGTTTCCTGATCTTGTGTTCAGTGTATCTTTTTTTCCACTGAGTATCACACAGTTACTTAAAGCTATTGATCTTGTCAGGGTATACTCAACCACTGTTTGCAGAGACCTTTCTGTTCAACTGCAATACAAAGGTTTAGCTTCCTGATTTATTTTCTTACAGATACAATGAAAATTAATAATTAAGGAAACTTAGATGCAGTAGTTTTGATTTGATTGCGTTTTATAATGCTACCTTAGTATATCATGATTAGACATTTAAATGAAATGTGAATTACTCCATGCCCCATGCAAGCATGCTAAACATTCTCCTGACTATTTTAAATTGCTTCAGTTGAATTTAAATATGTATATGAACAGGAGTGAGTGAGAGGTGTGACTCAAGAAGAAGCAAAGGATACTACTTCTTGAAAATTTACATATTTAGAGAAACAGACCACAGCAAAATCAGTTTTAAGGAAGCCTGTGGATGGCAGAGTGGGACTAGAAGGAAATGCAACATTTATTATAGCCTATAAGGAAAATCTGTCAAAAGAAACAAGATTAAAAGAGCTGCCTGAGACTCCAGGAGGCTGAGGTCAGAGTGTCATCACATTGGAGGGAAAGATGTGGAGGGCTGTATAATGTTCTGCCCTCCAGGTAGTTGGTCAGCGGTGAATCAAAGATTGGTCTTCTGAGACTGCTGTCCCTGAGGATGACTTAGATGGAAGGGATCCCATATTTCATCTTGGAAAGACAGAGTCTTATCACTGTGGAGCTAAATAGATATTTAACAGATCACCAGGGTAATATGTCTGTTTTCTGAGCTGACTTATGCCATCTCGATCATGCCAAGAGAGGAGGCACTCTAAAGGAGCCTTATAGCAGCTGATCGTGTCATGTGAAAAATACCATGCAGACAGGAACAGCTTCCTTAGCCCCTTACCTTCCTGAGACCATTTTATTGTTGTTTAAACTATATATGTAAATAGCTGCTAAATAAAGCGTGGTTAGTTTCATATTGACTCAGAGCACACTGATCTGAGAAACAGAACATTTGTATTTCATTTAAAATTGTTTACTATTTCTACACAAGAGAGCTATGTAGGCTGTGGAGGAATTGTTGATAAGGACATAGTGAGGCCCGTGTTACATTTTGAGAATATTGCTGAACTTTTTGACTGTAAACTCTACCCATCAAGAATATAAACAGGATTGTGCCGCAGCTGCAGATTGCATCTGGCCTGCTTAAGCATATTTAGACAAATTGTGCATGATTTGCATGTTTTTATTTGAAACCTCTATCACCCATTCTACAGCATTTTCCTGTAATACTGAGCTGTAGCCAGGCAAAGAGAATGAGGAAGCTGTGGAGAGGCAATCAGATATTTAAAGGTTTGGGGCACAGGGATCCCCATCTAGAAGATTTCGATAAGCTGGATACAATTTTGTACAACTGGAAAATTTAGAAAGGGATTTGTAAGAGATAGATACATGTCTGAATGCAAAGCGTAGCATGAAGACTGTAAGTGAATGTAAGTGTGCACTATTCATCCCTCAGAGGTGCTTACACGCCTGCTTTTTGCTTCCACTCTCAAGGAAGATGCATCTGCAAAAGAGAACTGAGGTGGGAAAACAAGAAGAAGGAAGAACAGGTGAAAGAATGTATGTGGTGCAGTAAGAAGTAGGATAGAGTACTGAATTGTCAGTGTGATAAGAGGAGGAAGGATGGAAAATTAAGTAAAGATTTTAGATTGTGTTTAGTGGTGTAGAATGGAGGCAGAAGGGAAAGAAATACAGACAGTCCAAATAAGAAGATGAAAACACTTTGTTTCTTGACGTCCACTGTCTCAGGGGGGAAAAAGAAAGGAGACAATACAGTAAACCAAGGGAAGGTAGGTGTCTACCTCTGAAGGCAGGGCAAAGTTAGCTTTATGTATGGGGAAGGTATTCTGGAAAGAGATAGTCTGAAAGTGTATTGTGAGTTAAGGACAGAAAGGAGAGATACACGGATGTTTCAGTAAAATGCTAGAGCCAAGCTGTTGTTAATTCACAACTGTTAATTCACAGGACTGTTAGGGGATTGAGAAGATGGGATTTCTCAAGTCCCACTGTATCCATCAACCTAGAGAAAGTCAACTGCTGTGCAGCTTACATCTGTCTTGCAATCAAGACAAATCTTGCAATATTTTGCTTATGCATCTCTCACCTAGAAGTTATTTTTCACCATTATTTGAATGACTCTGCCTAAGTTGATGCTTATAGAACCCATCTAAAAGTTACGAGTAAATTACTGAACAGAAGAGAAATCCTCCCTGTAATAGCTTAATGAAACTGTTGTACCGTTACTGTTACTCAGTCTCTCAAGTCCTTTTTATTCAAGCTACTGCAGTACTTATGCTTCAATTTACAAGGGATGGGATAAGCTTTTCTTTTTACTTATCCTTTCTGCCTTTCTCCAGCTGGAGTACTGAACCTATTAGCTCTGGTGCATCATCCAGTATTAACATCTGCCTAGCTGCTTCTTTTCCCCCACTGTGACAGGACCTTGAGTTGCCCAGAGCCTTGAAGTGGAACTACCCCCACCTTTTCCTTTGAAATGAGCATAACAAAAGACATCAAACCGCTCCCAGTCTTTAAAGCTAAGTGTGTTAGAGTACAAACTAATAAGCTAGAATAAGGTAGCTGTTAAGAGATAGAAAATTCAGATCTGCTGAGACAGGTGAAACAAGAGTATATAAACCAAAAATTACTCTTTGGTTACTATGCGATTGTGTGGTGGTCCTTTTTTTGCATCCTTCCCTGTGAGTCCCGTGACTTTCAGTGTCTTCTCATTTGAGTTAGTTCTAAAACATCCCTCTGGGTTCTTAGGAAGCTTTCCTTCCCTCCATCATCTTTGGGCTGAAAAGAAACGTGCTCACTGCTGACAGCACATCCCTGCTCCACTCAAAGGCTTGCAGTTTGTTCTCATCTGTCTGACTTCAGTGTTGGTTGTCTCTGCCTGCCCTGCTCTGTGCCCTGAAACTTTGGCCCGCAGAGGTTGCTAAGATCCTCTGGGGAATGGAGCAGTCTGCTTTTTCTCCAGAGAGTGGATACACAGTGCCATAGCCCAGCACCATGCAGGAAGACTTCTTCCCTACTGCCCAGCTTGTCTTGCATTTTAAAGTGTAGTAGATAGTACATGCACAGTAAGCTTTACACTAGCAAACAAACACTGCTACCATCTGTTACATACACCCTCATGCAAGATAATACTGCTTTTTATTAATTTTATCTCATATAATGACTGAATAGAGAGGCTGATGAAGTAAAGGTTTTGGATTGTGTTTAGTGGTAAGTTGGGCATTTTACACAAGGTTGGGACAGATCAGCAGGGTGCTTAAAGGCATAGAGAAGGATAAAGGATAAAATGTCTAAATCCTGGCATATGTCAGTATATGTATCATAACATGCACAGAATACAACATTTGGAAGATGGTGATCTATGGAAAAAGAAGGAATGACAGTAGCTAAAACAGTGTTGATCAATGTGTGAATGGAAATTTGGAAAAAAAAAGAATAGGAGGAGGAATAAATGGAATAAAGGCCACAGAGGACAAGGAAATATTTCACAACAAGATTTGAGAGGAGGATTATTCTAGCTACAGAGTTTTCCTGAGTTTATGTAAAAAATGACGTAGAGGGCAGAGAAAGATTCCTTTCTGACTGGTGAGATTAAGAGAAGAAATTTTGGTAAGGACTTGATATTTTCCAGTTTGAAGAAAAGATGGTATCCTGACAAAACAAAAACGTTTAAAGAAACATGCAGTTGTGTCTCTTCAAAGTAGAAGGAAGATCTGAAGGAAGACATAGTCTGAGAATGTAACTGTAGAAAAGAGTAAAGGGATTTAAGATGCCACCTATAACTACTGTAATAGATCATATGGATATTGAAAGCTACTAGCATCTCAATAGAGCCATGTGTAAGATTTTGTGATATTTTAACTGCAGTTTAAACAACCAGCAGATAAATTACACTACACATTTTTGTGAGAACTTATTTATAGCACACAGTTTTTGAGGCTCTAGTGACACTGGCAACTTTCCAGCTCAGCTCACCCTCAAGAGGAGATTTTAACTGTGCTGATACTACTTTTCCAAATGCGAAACAAAAAAAAAAAAACCATGTCTTTCCTGAAAGTAGCCCGTACTCTGCCTGGAGGAGCAGAAGCCCAAGAGAATACCTTTTCCTAGCTTTCCCCCAGGAGGGACTCTATACCACTTATCTTATTAATAACTTATGACAGGTACAAATGTGCATCACTTTAATTCTGTATTGATGCTACACCCTCTCAGGCAGTTAACCCCAATTTAAAAATACCTGCCTGAGTCCCATTGCAGGCACTGTTGGCTCCTTACTTTCCTGTTGGAAAAACTTCACACCTTACTCCACACAGTAGAAATGAACTCCATAGGAAGCAGCAACTGCAGAATATACCTTAATGCTAGCATTTGGGGTGGTGTAAGTCTGTACCCCTTAGGCTTTTCCAGATCACTGCTAAATCTCAACTAGTAATACAAATTCACAGTGATAACTGTATTACTTTAATGCACATTATGGATTTCTCAAATTCATCGCAGCAGTGAGAGGGAAAACCACCTTTGCCACTGGGAATTTAACCTCCACAGAATCCATATGTGGAATAGCAACAGTTTATCTCCTTTTCAGAAGTCTATTCCTTATACTATGACTGAGAGAGGAGAAAGCCCCCCAAAAAGCTTTTCGTGTGCTTCCTTTCTCGCAGTCCCCAGCCAGAGGCTGTGCGTGGGTGAGCTTCCCCTTAACATGCCCAGGGCAGGCATCTTGCCTGGGAAGGTGACAAGCATTGAACCCTCTGTTTGGTGCAGCCTCTCAGCTGAGATCAGCTCCAGCCATAGCACTTCTCTCCTTTTCCACCTTGAAATCAGGCAGATTAGTGTAAACCTTCAAAATTACCTATTTGCTTTGCAACGGGTGGCAGAGAAGAGGAAGGCTCATTTAGTCAGGCACTGATCTCAGCAGGGAAACAGCAGTTTGTTATTCCCTCTGAATGCAAAAGTGCATTTAATCTACCTTGAGAGGTGTGGAGTGCTGCAGCGCCGCAGTCACTTTAGACAGCCAGAAATATGGGCTGCTATTGAAAGCGGTGTTCCCACCCCTCCCTTTGTGCTGGAAGTACTCTTCTCACTGCTGTATGTGGAGTAGGGTTAGCAAACTGGAATTAATTTCCCAGCTGAAAATTAGTCTTTTATTAAGTCTGTCTGAAACGCAAGAGAAGTAGTTTTTTTGATCCACAGCTCCATGTGGTTTCAGGAGTACCAATGCTGGCACCAGGGACAGGGGTGAAGGGTGCTTCTGCTCGCCTTCCTGGAACAGGGTGTTCCCTGAGAGGTGTGGACATTTTCAAAAGTCTAGAGGAGGAGCGGTCTCAAATACCATGTGTTTCAGTCTTCTCAGTTCATAGAATCATAGAATCGTTTTGTTAGCTGCTGTCTCAAGTAGGTTATTCTGTCAAAGGGCAGTATGCTTGTGAGACTTACTGAGCATGAGTATTGTGTATGAAAGGAACAATTTAGTAGTTTAAGGTACCATCATCCTGAAGTGGTTCTTCCCCTCTTCTGTTGTTTTATTAGTAACATTCATCACGATATTCTCTGCATAAATAAAGTATTTTAATAGTGTTCATTGAAAAGGGGAATAGAATATTACTTCAATAAAGAAAACTAATCTCATGATTTTTAAACTAAGAATGCTACGTTCTCTTGAGCTAATACTCAATAATATCATAGGTAATAATAATACACATACTTAATAATATAAGCCTACATGCAGCAGGTTAAAGTAAACAAAAATCCTGTTGTTATTTCTCTGAGTTCTCTAATTTCCCTTCTGGACTGTGTATCAAAAAAATCCCTAGAGATGCTGAAGATAGGAAAAATAACATAAATAACCAGTATTTTAATTTCAGGGTACAAGAGTGTATTTCGAGTACAATGCTAAAACATTGTATATGCTTTTTGTACTTTTAAAACCAAAATACCAAGATATGCATACAGGAGTGAAACACCTTTATATTAATATTAATTAGCAGTCACAAGGAAAGGAGCATTAATAATAATAGATAACAAATATTTCTTACTTAAGGCATTTGATGGCTGAAATTTGTTCATGCTGTTTTCTGCTGGTGGGTTGTTTTTCTGATATGTCCAATGTCAGGAATGGAGGTCTGATATTTAAAAGGTAGACCAGTGGAAACCACAGTGAACCTAAACATGTGAAATTGTTTGCTATGAGACCAAGAGTAAGTTCTGAACTCCGTAGGGATCCACAAAAAAAAGGACCAAGCACCTTGTCTAAGCCCTAGGCCCAGCTAATGAAGTTTGCTCTTGTAGTGGATTGACCCTGCCTGGATGCCAGGTGCCCACAAAAGCCACTCTACCACTCCCCTCCTCAGCTAGACAGGGGATGGACAGGGGAGAGAAAATAATGAAAGTCTCACGGTTCGAGATAAGGGCAGGAGGATCACTCGGCAATTACCATCACAGGCAAAACAGACTCGACTTGAGGAAAATTAATTTAATTTGTTACCAATCAAACCCGAGCAGGGTAATGAGGAAAAAAAAACCTAAATCTTAAAATCACCTTCCTCCCACCCCTCCCTTCTTCCCAGGCTCAACTTTATTCCTGAATTCTCTACTTCCTTCACCCCAGCGGCGCAGGCTGATGGGGAATAGGGGTTGCGATCAGTTCATCATACATTGTCTCTGCTGCTCCTTCCTTCTCAGAGGGAGGACGCCTCACACTCTTCCCGTGCTCCAGCATGGGGTCCCTCCCATGGGAGACAGTTCTCAATGAACTTCTCCAACGTGAGTCCTTCCCACGGGCTACAGTTATTCATGGAATGCTCCAGCATGGGTCCCTTCCACGGGTTGTAGTCCTTCAGGAACAAACTGCCCCATTGTGAGTCCCCTGCAGGGTCACAGATGGGTCCTGCCAGAAAACCTGCTCCAGTGTGGGCTCCTCTCTCTCCACAGGTTCACAGGTCCTGCCAGGAGCCTGCTCCAGCATGGGGTCTCCATGGGCATCCTTCAGGCATCCACAGCCTCCTTCAAGCATCCACCTGCTCCAGTGTGGGGTCCTCCACAGGCTGCAGGTGGATACCTGCTCCACTGTGGACCTCCATGGGCTGCAGGGGACAACCTGCCTCACCATGGTCTTCACCACAGGCTTCAGGGCAATCTCTGCTCCAGTACATGGAGCACCTCCTCCCCCTCCTTCTTCTCTGACCTTGGTGTCTGTAGAGTTGTTTCTCTACATATTCTCACTCCTCTCTTTTTCGGGTGCAGTTGCTGTTGTGCAGCTTTTTTTCCCCTTCTTAAATATGTTATCACAGAGGTGCTACCACTGTTGCTGATGGGGTCACCCTTGGCCAGCAGCAGGTCTGTCTTGGAGCCAGCTGGCATTGGCTCTATCAGACACAGGGGAAGCTTCTAGCACCTTCTGACAGAAGCCACCCCTGTAACCCCACCACTACCAAAACCTTGTCACTCAAACCCAATACAACTCTCTTGTGAAGCAGTGAAGCAGAAATGAACCTCAGTTTTCAGAGCTATGTTTTCAGACTTCAATTTCCAACTGAGATTTAGTAACCTGAGAAACAGAATGGCTTGTACTTTTCATAAAAATTAAGATTAGACGTTTGGGGCCAGTCATCCTACTGTATATCTGTCACACTGGGACTGGTTGATAGAAGGTTCTTCTATGTCAGGTTTTACCAAATCAGTTGCCCCATTCCACCTCTATAAACTGTCTTATTGATGTAATTTCTAGCTTCATGATGGTTGTTAGATGCTATTCTGTAAGGAAAAAAATGACAACTGTCCAAAGGTACTAGCTGAGAAGACAAGGTAAAGCAAGGATTTGTCCATCAAGATCTGCAGATCGGTGGAAATTTAAATAACAATGCATACATTTTTCCATTTGGTAATCGTATTCCATGCTGAAAAATACCTTCTGTCTGTCATATTTTTGTGCTTATCAGTAAAACTTGAATCAAACTAGGAGCAGAAATATTAAATAGAGTTGATTTGGGATTTCACTTAAGGATGTAACAGGAAAAGGAAGGTTTGCCCATAACTTGTAACTGGCGAATTGTAGTCATGTAAATAATGAATCATTGCGTAACTTCTGAAATAATAAGACTTGCTATTAACAAACTTACAAAAAAAACCATCCTGAAACCTGGCTTTAGTAAAATGGTGAAAACGTATTTTGTGATGAAAAGGATTTGTTTTATGCTAACCAGTTAATATAGTATTGTTAAAAGTTTTTATGAAGATCAAAGACTTAGCCTGTGGCATTACAAGAACATTTCAAAAGCTTTAAAGAAAAATTAGAAATATCAGCAAAAGTTTCTATGGCACTGGCAATAGTGGTGGCATTACTCTGTGTGGTACTGTGAAATGCATTTCACGTTTTGGAACTTTTTTAGTATGATATGCATCTTTTTGATTCTTTTTTGCTTCAGGTTTCTTATGTGTCTTCTAAGTTTAAACAAAATACTTTACCACAAATTATAACTTAAAACTGTGAGAAGGCTGCCTATATCATGTTAAGCTATTTGGTTCTGATTATCATCTCACATACTTAAAGTATATCCTTTCAAGTTAGTACAACCTCTTTCTTTTCTCAATTAGCATGTCTGCTTTGAATAGTGTGTGAAATATTCAACTATTTTTGGATAGCATGTTGGTAATTTTTTTCCACTCACCTACACAGTAGAGCAGAAGCTAATGTTATGTGAACCAGGTGCAATTCATATTTCTAAGTTCTTTTCTTTACTGTAACTACAGGATCATTTTTTGTTAAGCTTGTGAATCTGGAAAACTGCAATCATCTGAATTTAGGCACCTATAAAACTTCCGGATGCTGGCAAAATTTAGTATGCCACTCTGCACCTTACTGTACCCGAGTCTTCTCTTTGTCAGCTTTCGTCCCCTTTGACTTGATGTATTGTGCCAGGAAAAGGATAATTTGTTTGGTCTGGTTCCTGATGTGCTTTCAAGAAATTTGGCTTTAACAGGGAATTATTGATAATGTTTTTAATTTGCTTGTTTACTTTGAAGGGCCACTGTCTATTCTTCCTCAAAGCATATGCCTTTGCAGGATTGTCAAGAGTCCAATACTGTCTGACCGGGTTCCTTTAGATATTCCACGCAAAGAAGGTTTAATGTTTTAATGCCAAATTTACTTACTTGAAGATATTTGATGTTATACAGCATTTTGATTTAGCAGAGTGATACAGCAATGTACTGAAATCACAACACAACCATAATATAGCAATTGCAATACAGCTGAATCACAATACAAATGTGATTCCCATACCGGTCCATCACAATGCTGGACATTCCCAGTTGCTTGAAAGGCATGCATGGCTTGAAGCCAACTCAAGCCTGTTGCTATCTTGAAAGTTCATTTCATTTGATGTTCGATTTTTATATTGTGTTGAGCTGAACTGCATATACACTTCCCCCATGCTGGTCTGGCTGTCTCAGGAAGATGATACTTTCCATTGATTATTTTAAGGAAGGACATTTCCCTGTTGACCCCCTTAACCAATACAGCAATACAGCTCTTTACCTACAGAAAAGACCACCCGCCGGTCCCTTTGGTGTTGAGATGAGTTCAGCTTCCTTTACAACAGCTGTGGTCACTCCCTAGATTCTCTTCAGAGCTTCATTAGCATATCACTTACGCCCACCTCTTTCTTCCATTGCAGAAGTTTTGTTGATCAGTTCGTTCATTCTGGTAGAGAAGTGTTATGTGATGTTCTGCTTTTTTCCCAATGTTTTGTTTTCAGCTTAAAAAAGAACTAGACAGTAAACACTAAAATACCCAATCTGCTATAAAACTGTTATACTAATTCATCTCCTGTGCTTAGTAAAGGACATATAGATCCAGATTTGCAATGTGTTAATTCTGATATCATCTGTATTAAGGAAGGGCACATTAGGAATAAGGAAAACTGTTTTAAACAGATATATATCCCCACTCTTTCTGCCATATCTGTTCAAACAGTTCACTCTTGAAAGTAAGTTGCTAAATATCTTTTTTTTTAATAAGTTTGAGTGGTACCTAGCAATCCCTAATTTATTATAATTTTTCATGACTTTCTATATACAACCATAGTCTTTGAAAAGATACTTTGTCCTAATGGTACCATGCCACTCATATGAAAAAAAAATTAGAACTGCAGGTGCTAGCATTTTTTGCCGATTTTAGATCAGGAAGGGAAGTTAAAACTTGAACTCTCTCTTTAATTAATATAGGGAAAAAAGTCAGATTGAGAAATAGAATCATTTTGATTTAGAAAATGGTAAAATATTGTAAAATATTAACCATAATATAACATTTAATATTTTATATATTTTGTTATTGGAATTAGTATTATACTGTATGTCAAAAGTAAGTGTATAATCATGTTTTATTTATCAAACTGAATATCCCTACTATAAAGAAATGAAAATAATTTAAAAAAAAAACAGTGATGTTCCTGAAAACTGGCATGTTTCAGGCATACTTCTGAAAAATACTTCTGAATTTTCTAACAGATCATTGTTCTATCATCCTCTTATCACAGTATCTATGAAAACACAAAGTGTTTATATATCCTAGATGCACAATGGTGTTTGTGCTGATCACATACAGTAAAAAAAAAAAGTATGATTAAATTGAAGTTTCACCTAGCAAAAGAGTTTCAGACTAAACAAAAACTTTAAGGTTTTGCTCACTGTTTTGATCAGTCATTACTCTGAATTTGTCATTTTAGATCCTGATCAAATCGATAGTACAGCTTTATCTGAATGCCATTGATTTAATTGAATTTGGCATCTTATTAATCAGATATGATTTTTTAAACCTACCTGTTGTATAATTTTAAAATATATTGGATTTTGCTCTTTTGTTTTTGGGCTATTTACTGTATCTCTTCAAAGTAGAAAGAGAAGACGTAGACCAAAAATATACAACATGCAGGAAAGAAATGAACATTCCTTTCCAGGTATTCAAGACTCTATTTAGAATAAAACATAAAAATTAAATGCTGATCGCATTGAAGTCAGTGTGAACTCATGTATTTAAATAATAGTTATAAATTCCTTTCTCTCAGCAGTGGCTCTGTAGTAAAAATGAGATCAGCTCCTTCAAAATGTCATGATTATTGCCATAAAAAAACTTGTCACTGAAAGTTTTGTTTTCAAGACACCTTTGTGATCAGTGAAGCTAGAGACTTCGAAAACCTAT
Organism: Nyctibius grandis; assembly: GCF_013368605.1. Lineage (NCBI taxonomy): Eukaryota > Metazoa > Chordata > Aves > Nyctibiiformes > Nyctibiidae > Nyctibius > Nyctibius grandis. The sequence continues at coordinate 30,933,479 of NC_090659.1, forward strand.
TTTTAGTTTCATTAAAAGGGAAATTGCAGGACTCCCAAAATGTAGATTTTTTATTTTCTCATAATCTCATAGTGTGTTCAACCATGAGCAGAACTGAGGTGAATAAAAGAGTAACTGTGCTTGTTCTTGTCTACAGGCTGAAATTAGTGTAACCAGTTAGATGAAAAATCATCACAGTAGGCAGCATTGAGTACTTTTCCTTTTTCCTTTCTTCTATATTTGTAATGGAAGTCTCTTATCTTTCAAACATGGTTACAAAGTAGAGCATACTGACTAAATAAAATACAAAGTGTTAACAATGCCTTTAGTTTGCACAGCACATTTTTATAATTTGCTCTATTAAAATATGTGTAAAAAAAAAAACAAACAACAAAAAAAAACCCCAACCAATCAACTAACTAATTCACATGAGACAGTGGTCCAGAGGAAGTAGTGGGTAGCATTTTAGACACTTTTGTGCAAACACTCAGAGCACTACAAAAATGCAAATTTGTCATGATTGAAGGCAATCAGTTCTTCCTCCATACCTCTGCTTCATATCGTTTAGTGATGGGTGACGGCTATCAAGACATCCAGGAGGAAATAAAAGGGAAATATATTCATTTCCACACTATGGAATAATACATTAAAACTAATGATTCTGCCTTTGCCAATATCATTACTGAATCCTTTAATAGGATCATTAATGATTGTATAATAAATTAATCATTCTCTTCAATCCACCCATGTACACCTTGAAGAATTAGGTCCCACTTCTGAAGGATCCTGAAAGCAAGAATCTGCAAAAAAGCCTGGAAGTAGATTAGGAGAAAGTGATGTGTTGAAGCAAAAATACACATGTGAAGAAAGGCTTGTCTTTTAATTAGTCTCCTAACATTATTCATATGGGGTTTTTCAATTTTCAGAATTTCAAAGTATTTTTGTTCACTTTAGTTATATTTACAAACAGAAAAAAAAAAAAAGAATGCTAGAAATCTGAGTTATTCTCTTTTGTTTTGTTGCTGTTAACTGGTAAACACATGGCAAAAATGTCACCAAACAACAATAAAGGCTAGCAGCATCCTAGGCTGTACCAACAGAAGCAGAGGCATTAGGTCATGCACAGTGCAAGAATGATGTTGATAAACAAGTGCATTCAGGGGCCACCAAGGTGGTCAGGGGCTGGAGACCTTACCCTGTGAGGAGAGGCTGGGGGATTGGGGTTTGCTCAGCCTGGAGAAGGGACAGCTGTGGGGAACCCTAACAGCCACCTGTCCTTACTTATGAGAGGGTCACTAAGAAGACAGAGGGAGGCAGAACAGAGGACCATGATCATTAACTGAAATGGATTCGTCTGACTGGATATAAGGAAAAAAATATCCCTATGACAGTAATTAAGCACTGGATTAGAGTGCCCAGAGAAATTGTGATATCTTCATTATCAGAAGTTGTTATAAGCCAGCTGAATGAGACCTTGAACAACCTGGTCTACATTCAGTGTTGACTCTGCTTTGAGCAGAAGGTTGGACTGGATGACCTCTTGAGTGATTGTATGATTTTAGGGTTATACTTTGCATTAGTGTATTTACTTATAGTATTGAATTTAGCCCTTCAGGCCAAGTTCACAATTGGCCTTAAACTTTCTTCAGTTTGCATATCATTTTGTGTATATAGCAGGCAACTATTTTGTCTACAGGTGTCTAGCATTCATTGACCTGGTAAATAAAAATACTCACCTCCCCTGAAAAATGTGAAACATGGTTTTGAGTTGGAATAGATAACTCCTGGCTTCCTGGAAAGAAGGGAAAACTAACTTAATTGTTTTCAGCCCTTCCCCACCTTGAGTCCAAAAGACCTGGGAGATCTGGCTCATGCAGAGGTGGTTGGCCAACTCAAGAAAAAAAATGAGATGCATGATTCTTTCCTGGACCGCTCATTGCTGTGTGTGAAACAATTCTTGTCTTAAAACAGGCTGGATTATGTTTCTGATACTTAATTGTTCAATCCAATAACCAGTTTGGAGATTCAGAGGAAATTTTGTTCTCTATTAAAGAATGACAAATTGCCTAGTGTGACCTTTAGGGAAGTTAGTTTATTTTTTTTGGAAGGGTGAATGGCATTTTTTCAGGAGAGGTGCCTGAGGACTGGAGGAAAGCCAATGTCACTCCAGTCTTCAAAAAAGGCAAGAAGGAAGATATAGCAAACTACAGACCAGTCAGCCTCACCTCCATCCCTGGAAAAATGATGAAGCGGCTCATTCTGGAGGTCATCTCTAAGCACGTGGAAGAGAAGAAGGTTGTCAGGAGCAGTCAGCATGGATTTAGCAAGGGGAAATCATGCTTGACTAACCTGATAGCATTCTATGATGTCGTGACTGAATGGCTAGATGCAGGGAGACCAGTGGATGTAGTCTACCTTGACCTTAGCAAGGTGTTTGACACAGTTTCCCATGACATCCTCATGAGCAAACTCAGGAAGTGTGAGGTAGAAGAACAGACAGTGAGATGGATTAAGAACTGGCTACACAACAGAGCCCAAAGAGTGGTAATCAATGGTGCCAAGTCCAGCTGGAGACCTGTAGCTACTGGAGTCCCCCAAGGATCAGTGCTGGGTCCAGTCCTGTTCAACATCTTCATCAACGACCTTGATGAAGGGACAGAGTGTCTTCTCAGCAAGTTTGCTGATGATATGAAGATGGGAGGTTTGGCTGATACACCTGAAGGCTGTGCGGCCATTCAGCGTGATTTGGACAGACTGGAGAGCTGGGCAAAGAGGAACCTAATGAGGTTCAACAAGAATAAGTGCAGAGTCCTGCACCTGGGAAGGAGTAGTAAAATGCACCAGTACAGGTTAGGAGGCGATCTGCTAGAGAGCAGCTCTGTGGAGAAGGACCTTGGAGTCCTGGTGGACAACAAGTTATCCATGGGACAGCAATGTGCCCTTGAGGCCAAGAAGGCCAATGGTATCCTGGGGTGCATTAAGAAGAGTGTGTCCAGCAGATCAAGGGAGGTCCTCCTCCCCCTCTACTCTACCCTGGTGAGACCTCACCTGGAGTATTGTGTTCAGTTCTGGGCTCCCCAGTTCAAGAGGGACAGAGATCTACTGGAGAGAGTCCAACAGAGGGCTACGAGGATGATTAAGGGACTGGAACACCTGCCTTATGAGGAAAAGTTGAGAGACCTGGGGCTTTTTAGTCTGGAGAAGAGAAGACTGAGAGGGGATCTGAACAATGTGTATAAATATATGAGGGCTGGGTGTCAAGAGAAAAGGTGCAACCTCTTTTCACTTGTGCCCTGCGATAGGACAGGGGGCAATGGATGCAAGCTAGAGCACAGGAAGTTCAACCTCAACATGAGGAAGACCTTCTTTACCGTAAGGGTTACAGAGCACTGGAACAAGCTCCCCAGAGAGGTTGTGGAGTCTCCTTCTCTGGAGACTTTCAAGACCCGTCTGGATGCGTTCCTATGTAACCTGCCCTAGATTGGTCCTCCTCTGGCAGGAGGGTTGGACTCGATGATCTCCAGAGGTCCCTTCCAACCCCTAGCATTCTATGATTCTACGATTCTCGCGCAGCATTACAGAGAGGCAGTTTAGGTTACTAAATACAGCAATTTAAAAGCTTGATATTGTAAGTGGAGTTTGTAATTTTGCTAATATGCAGTCAAATTAGTTAAGTAGCTCACATGTCTGTCTATTCAAGGTGGCATATGAAAAGGAGATGATCACAGAATCAAAGAATCACAGAATCATAGAATGGTTAGTGTTGAAGGGACCTCTGGAGATCATCTAGTCCAACCCCCTGCCAAAGCGGGTTCCCCTAGAGCATGTTGCACAGAGTTGCGTCCAGGCAGGTTTTGAATATCTCCAGAGAAGGAGACTCCACAGCCTCCCTGGGCAGCCAGTTCCAGTGCTCTACCACCCTCAAAGTAAAGAAGTTTTCCCTCATATTCAGATGGAACTTCCTATGTTTCAGTTTGTGCCCATTGCCCCTCGTCCTGTCACTGGGTACTACTGAGAAGAGTCTGGCCCCATCCTCTTGACACCCATTCCTAAGGTATTTGTAAGCATTGATAAGATCCCCCCTCAGTCTTCTCTTCTCCAGGATAAACAGACCCAGCTCCCTCAGCCTCTCCTCGTAGGAGAGATGCTCCAGTCCTCTGATCATCTTTGTAGCCCTCTGCTGGACTCTCTCCAGTAGTTCCTTATCTTTCTTGAACTGGGAGGCCCAGAACTGCACACAGTACGTGATAACTTAAGAGTTGCATTTTCCTGGAGGCAGAAATGGAAAACCAAACCTTTGCAGACTGGGTTGCTCTTTATGTAGACTCTAATTTTCTTTAGTAAGTGGAAGGAGGGAGGATGTGCTGAAAGCATAGTCTGGAGTTCTGACAACTAAGAAAATTATAGTGAAGCTGAAACCATGGTATCTATGTATTTTAATAAGAAGTTCATAATTCTCTTCTGTAATGACTCCATATTTTGCAGGAAGATAGTATGATTATTATTAATCCCAATGTCTGAAGTCATTTGGAGTTACTCAGTTATGTTCTATATTTCCAAATTCCAAGTGACATTTCAAGGTGAGTAAGATATAATCAATTTTTTTTTCTCCCAAGAACATTTTTGATGAAAAATGACTGACTGGCATGATATACACAGTATGAAATTTCCTTTTTCCTGCTAAAGTGGAAAAAATGGTAAAACCCACCTATGACCACATGTTAACACCATGTATTTTGCTCAGGTTTCAGTTAGTTCCCGGGAAGCTTAGCTTCAGGTGCAGTGCAGAGACCAAGAACTAGCTCTCTGTTATAAGGTATGTTCCTTTCCACTAGTGAAGAGTGAAATTTTCATCGTACCATTCATCAAGGATCAAAAGGAGACAGTAGACATTTTTGCTTCATTTCTGATATTCTTAGCATATATACCTGAGCCAGAGTTTCAGTGAAGTAAAGTAGATTTCATAGAAGAAAAGCAAATCAAGTTTGAAACTGTAATACCATTGTATTGTGCAGTCTTTATTGCAATACCTCATATTTAACAAAAGAACCACAATAACCTTCAATTTGAACTAAAAAGAATCAACTTTGTCGCCAAAGTGTCGTACTGCATACAACCCTAAATGTATTCTTTCTTCAGTTTTGTTTTTCTTGTAAGATTCATCTTCGTTTCCTATTTCTTTTAGTTTTGGGTCAGTTCTCATTCAACTTTGGAATCTAGGCCAACTATAAACAATATTTTTATAACAACAGAATTCTAGACTTAAGAAAGGAAAACAAAAAAGCCAACAAAACTCCCAAACCCCAGATCTTTAGACAACTCATCTGTAGTTCAACATCATTTTCCCTTTCTGATACATTTTCTTCTTAGTTTTGAAACACTATCATGTAGCAGTTTACTTTTTATTTCATGTATGAATTAGCATTCTTAGAAGAAATTTTATAGCTGGCTATGGATTAAGTATAATTTAGAGTCACATTTTATTGTTTAGACTACATTTAACCAAAGCAGAACTGCAGGTCAGAGGTCAGAACTATGGTAAAGGCTATTTAAGGTGCATACCCAGAATTCAAACACACACACATTGGGAGATCGCAGTATAAAATTTTAAACCTCCATTTAAATTAACACAGTTCTATTGGGTGTTTAAGAAAGATAATTGAAAATAAGTGAATTTGCAGATTTTTGCCAGTCATCTTAACGTCTGACAATGATATCTTTGCATAATTTATCTTTGATGATTATCTGAAGAAAGATTTTGTATTTTACCATTTTTTTCTAATATTTTTATTTATCATTCAGAACTGGCTTTTTTTGAATACTTGCATTTTAGTAAATTCAGACATGCTTACACATGTTTGTTTTTATAAATCTGCTTACTTTACTCCACATTAGTAGCCAGTCAGAAACTGGTCCAACATGTTTAATGACTAAATTAGTAGTGAGAGACAATCAGCAGCTTCTCTGTTTTGTTGTACATGAACATTGTTATTAGCAAGAACAACGCTATGAATATCATTATACCTTCTTGCCAACGACATGATCAGAGGTATTAAATAGAGAATCAGACTCAATTATTTTAATGTAAATCTAGGGCTTTGGATTCTACTGAGTCTTCACTTTCAGAATACCTTGTTGGGGGAGGATGTTCTTTGAAATTATTTCATAGAATCATAGAATTGTTTTTGTTGGAAAGGACCTTTAAGATCATCAAGTACAACCATTAACCTAGCACTGCCAAGTCCATTACTAAACCATGTCCCTAAGCACCACATCTACACATCCTCCAGGGATGGTGACTCCACCACTTCCCTGGGCAGCTTGTTTCAATGTTTGATAACCCTTTCGGTGAAGAAATTTTTCCTGATATACAATCTAAACCTCCCCTGGCACAACTTGAGGCCGTTTCATCTTGTCCTATCATTTGTTACTTGGGAGGAGACCAACACCTACCTTGCTTCAACCTCCTTTCAGGTAGTTGTAGAGAGTGATAAGGTCTCCCCTCAGCCTCCTTTTCTGCAGACTGAGCCACCCCAGTTCCCTCAGCTGCTCCTCATAAGACTTGTGCTCTAGACCCTTCACCAGCTTCATTGCCCTTCTTTGGACTCGCTCCAGCACCTCAATGTCTTTCTTGTAGTGAGGGCCCAAAACTGAACACAGTATTCAAGGTGCAGCCTCACCAGTGCTGAGTACAGGAGGACAATCACTTTCTTGTCCTGTTGACCGCACTATTTCTGATATAAGCCAGGATGCTGTTGGCCCTCTTGGCCACCTGGGGACGCTGCTGACTCATATTCAGCTGGCTATCGATCAACACCCCCAGGTCCTTTTCCACCAGGCAGCTTTCCAGCTTCCCCAAAGTTATTCAGAATCGTTCAGGCAAAAATTTGGAACAATACATACTCTTGTTTGTTCTTTAGATATAATTACAAGGAATGATAGCATAGTACATTAGCATATATTGATTAGACTTGAAATATATTCAATCCTTCAGAATGTGCCAAAACCATATATAATTTAAGTTCCAAATTATCAGAATGCTGATATACATCTAAAATTATTCACTCAAATACTTTTGTCTTCCTTCTATTGTGAGTGTATGTGACGGAATAAAACATCTTTCTTGAAAGACATGTATATATATCCCATATGGTCAGAATTTGCATTGACTTTCAACTGACCTTGTGAATTAGTTTTGTTTTTCTACAAAAGTTTTACTTTGAAAAGTGGATCTGAACTACCATGTTTTACCTCCACTAGAGGGATCTTTAAAAAAATTTTGACTGACAGTTTAATTAAATACTCTGTGTGGTCTATGAAGCATTCTCATTCCTTCTAATTACTGCTGAAAAATGATAGTACATGCTCAGATGGCTTTAAAAGTTTGTTTTAGAAGTAGAAGATATGCACAACAGGAGCTATGAAGCCATATTTAAAAATACAAAATAGTCAAATTTTCCATGGGATAAAAATGAGTGTCCCTGAACCTCAACAGCAGACCTGTTCACTTGGTTAAATTTTTGTTTCTGAATACCAGGGCTTTTTACGCATACTTAAAATTAATCCACTGTTACAAACAAAGCCTTTAAAAATCCTAGGCCCATTTTGTGGGAAGTTAAATGTCTTTTTAGAATGAATTCATGTATATAAATACCTTCTATTTTAGGGAAAGATCGACCACATTCTAAAAATATTAAATAGTCAGAGACTTAATACAATGGAATGTGCGTACCACTTAGTATAGAAGGTATGCTAGAAACGTGCTTCAGATAAGTTTTGAAAAACTAGAAATGAAGGAGAGAATCCACAGTTGCAGTTGGCTCTTGTTGATGCACTCAGTTACAGTATTAGTATCATTTTATATACATGAAAACATTTTATATGCATGAAAAACTCACTCCCATAGTCATGACTTTAAATGTCCATGTCTCTCTTTTGTGGTTTTTGGTCATGAAGTTTTCCCCTTGACTTTGCTGTGCTAAAGGTTAAGCTTTCGTGTGGGTTTTTTTCCAAAATAGCTGACTGTTTACTGTTAAAAAGTGAATGATTAAAAATAGTCTCTGTGGTTTATTTTTTTGCTTCGTATTGTAGTGACTGCATTATAGCGCTCATGAATTAAATAATTTGTTTGAAAAAGCATGCTTTGATTGAACAAATGCCTAATTATTAGTTAAAAAATATGAAATAGAATGTAATTTCAACATAAGAAAGAGATTTTTTACAGTAAGAACAGTCATTCACTGGAACAACCTCCCAGGGGCATGGTAGAGTCCCCACCACTGGAGGTTTTCAAGATAGGATTGGACAGGATGCTACATGATCTCATCAAGGCTCCCTTTCCCATGAAAGATTGGGATGATTTTTCGAGGTCCCTTCCAGTTTGGGCTGTTCTTTGATTCTACAGCACAGGATAATTTCAAAAGAAAATGTCAGGCTATTCCAGCAGGAAATTAATTGAAGTTAGTCCTTACCCACAGAAAATATTCAGTTTTGTTAAGTTTACACTTCTGATGATTTCTTTTTCCCAATAGCTCTAGCCATCTGGTTTGAGTTTTAATCCTAGCTCTACAATTTGCTGTGTAGTTTAAAGCAAGTCAGTTTACTTCCTTATGCCCGCTTTTCTTTATGTTTAAAACAGAAATAGTATTTAATCCCCTTTCTGGAATGCTGCGAGATCTTGAAAGTATTCAACAAATGCAAGCACTTGATAGAAAGCATGGATGATAATACATAGAGATGGTGGTATTAACTTTTGCACCTTAAAAGAGACACCATTCTTTTCTTTAATATCTTTTATCGTAAATGTGCCTTGTACTTCAAAGACAAGGTTAATCATGATACAGACTTTGTACAGCAAAGTGAAAATTTTTTGGAGACTTTGTTTTGTAATGCTTCTTTGAAAGGTAGAAGCAACAACAAAAAAACAGACCTACAAGAGAGGAGAGTGTTCAGCTTCTTTTGCTTACGTACCTAACAAAAAAAAAAAAAAAAAAAAGAGGAGGATTTCAATGTGATTTTGGTCAGTGATTTTTGTAATTGAAAGAGCCCTGTCCTGCCAAGGGACCAGTGAGTGTTTAAGGAATTTCAATACAGATCCCTATGCCACATGATGGAGGGTTTTATACATGAAAAAAATCCACAAATTTTTAATTACGAAAAGCACATTGCAATTGATAGCTGGAAATAATCTGTGAATATTCATTATTTTCTTATATTGCTACACATGCTTTTATATTCTGCCAGTCAGTGGTTACTCTATCTCTGTTTTGGAGTTGATGCAGTTCTTAGTGAGTCTTTCAAATCCTAATCCACATGATTGCCCAGATTAGGGTATCTGCTAGAGGTCATGAACCCATTCTGGTGAGTGTTACGTGGTTTATTTTGCATAGAAACAAGGATATCAGAAAGAAGATGTGAACCCACGTTTTATATCAACATTATGGTTCATCACAGCAAAGACAAAAGTTTAGACCTGAGGACAGGGAAGTGCTTCCCACACTAAAGATGTAGACTGAGAGCAGTGCCTGTTGCTTTTTATTGTGAGATAGCCAAACAGTAAAATTACTATCTTTGAAAATGCACTTCTAAAAATGTAATCAGTCATGAGTCTGGAGAAGTAAATTAATGCTTTTTAGAAGATGCAAAGTTGGATTTATGATCTCTCAAGCTTTTAATAAAAATTGGTCCTCAACCATGTGGTTGAGGATGCAACTTAGAATTGACAAATGTCTGTTGAAGCCTTCCTATATTTAAGTGAAAAGTAAGGATCAAATATATAGTAATGAGTCTAGGTTTAGGGGGAATTTTTTTTTAATGAAAATTCATTATAATGAATTTTCATTATATAAATGAATGAATTGCTATTACAAACACATTTTCTCTCCAACTCTGAAGTTGAAATTTTTGGTAAATGTATAAAGAAGGGGTAGCTCAGCTGACATGATAAAGGTCAGGAGTCTTTTCAAGAATTTATAGTTAACACCAATTATCCCTACAGCATTTAATGGCACAAAAAACCCCATTATAGTCTGTCATGTCAAAGATGAATATTCTGAAAAATGACCAAATGTGTTGTAACAAATATGATGATTGTATTGGGGTTATTACAGCATTTTTTGTTAAACAAATTGCCAAGAAAATTAAATTCATGCTGAATTAGTGTAGTGCAAACGTACATACAATAAAATAAAATTGGAATTGATTCCTTACTTCCATTTCACTACTGTAAATGCATTGGTTTTTCTTTAATACATGTATAAAAGTGGATTAAAATGGCTAACTTTATTTTGAAAATTCTGTATGCACTCAAGTTTTTCAGTTAGAGTGAAGTTTTCTTATTTGTTAAATTCGATTAATTGTTTTTGATGTCTCTTAATATGCCTAAACCCCATAAAAAATGTGGAGCTGGATGGGATCTTGAAAGTTAATCCAATTCCTTTGCTCCTTACAGCAACATCACTAAGCCTGTGCCTTTCCTCAGAGATTTTTATCTTTTTCTTTGAGAAGATCACAGCCTCTCCAGTCTGTTCTACAGCTTCGTTACCTCAGCTGTTGAAGGTTTTTCCTTATGCCTAACATGAAACGTTCTTGTTACATTTAAAAGTCTGTTAGTTACTGTTTTATGCGGATTATTCCTATGCTCTTTGCAATGACCCCTTATGTACTTGAACCTAGTTCTTCCTCTCTTCTTTTGTAGGTCATATTTTCTAGATCTCTGATCTTTCTCTTCTTTTCTGCATCCTCTTCACTTGGGTTACAGCACTTTATCTTTCTTGAGGCACAGTGTTTGAAAATGGGTACAGTATTTCAGATGAGTAAAGGGCAAAGATTCAGTTACCTTTCAAACTTCTATAGTTTCCGGCAGGGCATTTGATTTCTTTTTGTTGCAGCATGAGAACATTATTCATATATATTCCTCTTTTGTCCACTGTAATCCAAGATCCTCTGCTGAAGTAGTGTGATGCATCCAGCTGTACTCCAGTTCACAGTTGTGTAATTTATTTTTCCTATGTGTTATACCATACATTTATATGAATTCAATTTTTTGGTATCTTTTCAGATCACTTCTCTAACTGGCCAAAATCGCTTCGAATTCTTGTTTTGTCCTCCAGCATACTCCTGGCTTTGTGTCGTATGCAGATTTACTTAAATGATCATTATTGTAAAAATTGAACTGCAGTAGAACCAGGATAGACTGCAGAACCGTATTCAATACATTCTTCCATTTTTATATGTGACTGGAGATAAATGTTCTCTGGATACGGTTAATGATTTTTGATACAAACCAATAAGCAGTTTTATTTATGCTATGTTTTCACAATTGCATATGAGAATGTTATCTGAAAAAATGTTCCAAACCTTACTGAAGTAAAAAAGTGTATGACATCTACACTGTGAAGATTCTTGAGGTCTAGTGAAGAGTAAAGAGCTCCAGTGTACAAGTTAATCAAGATGAAAAGACAAACTGAATCTTCATTTCATCTTTCTCCTTCCTATTATTTTCTGCTCTGCATTTTCCTTGTCTTTATGTCTTTTGGTCAGAATGCAGAAGAGTATAGAACTGTGAGTTTTAATGGTTACCTGATGCAGAGTTAAGATATTTTAAAATAATGGAATTGGTATATAGTATTCAGCTTGAACAGCATTTTTACTAAGTACTTCCCAAGAAATAAAGAAGAGAGAAAGTTTTAGTCAAGGCATTATTATTTTCCTCCATTAGCTATTTTTAAGCAATATTATGGACTAAGAACCCTGAAAAGTCATTGCTGGTCTAGCCTTATTTTTTTCTAACTATTTCTTGCTGCAATTTGACTTACAATATCCACTTTACGCAAAATTCCTGTAGTGAGACAACCTCCACCCCCTCATCCAAACATGCACTTTTGTTATCCTCCTTATTCTGAAGATGATTTTCATCTTCGTTTCAGTGTATGCTTTGCCTCATTAATTCTGTTGGCAGCCTACAGAAATGTTGACATTGGTCAGAAATCAATAATTTGGACAATATAAAGTAGTAATTGTGTGTGGCTATATTTTTATTTTGCTGCCATGTGGTCACTACTCTGAAAGATTTCTTGAATAACCCCACTAATTTATTATCCCTGTGGGTTGTTCTATTCTAAAGCCTTATTAAGCATTGCCAAAGCTTTCCCATCAATATTACACATTCACATATGTTCAAATTGAAAGGTATATACTAAAAAGCCAGCACAGTATTTTGTGTCATGATTTCAGAAGATTGCATACACACAATGAAGGCAGGGGAGGTATGAACCCCATGTGTCTCTCTTCTAGGCTTGGATTGTGACATCTTTGTAGATGATGAGCTGCTGGAGTTGCCAAGAAAATATACACATGCAGCTCCTGTCATTAACGTGTCCTTCCTCATATTTCTCTCCACAGATATTTTCTATAACACAGCTTTCTCTGGGCTTTAAGGACATATTTGTGTTGGTGCCTTTTACAATATTTCCACCAGAATAACTTTCTTGGACACAAATATGGTGGTTTGTTTTTTTTTGTTAAGCCTGTTTATATTGTTTTTCTCCAAAATAAAATAAAAAATAATAAAATCTGTCATTTCTGAGGGATACAGATAGCTTTAAAATGTAGCCAGTCCTGAGAGTTTTTATATGGATGGATGTTTCTCAGCTGTATTTTAAAAAACACTAGCAAGTTTAATATTCTGCTGGCACCTTTTGCAAAGAGCGCCGGATAAAGGAATGCCTTGCTGCTCACAGGAAAAAAAAAAAACAAAACACACACACACAAAAAAACCCGTTGGTGATAAATCATATATTACTAAAAATGAGAGTACAACCCAGTTTTCTATGACATTTGTTTAAGCTGTACTTAAATCTTTGAGCAAGGCAGGAAAGCAGTGGCTTTTCATAAAACTGATTGCATCTGTTTATTCATTTAGAATAAGCTATTGGTTTAGTTCAAAACATACAAGCAGTAGCAATATAAGTTGCATTCAATTTTGTCTCACTGAATATATTATCGGCACTGTTATTAACTTTTCCCCCCTCAGAGCAAGGAAGTGTTTTGCTGAATTCTGTTCCACTATACTCAGAGCTGAAAGTGGTTCATTTTGTATATGCAGATGTGCTTTGTTCTGCTTATTTTTTATTTAGTTTTGTAATTATCGCAGAGATTGCAGTGCAGTTTGTACTATGAGTCCTGCTTTTGTTACACTGGTGATCTAGGTTGCCCTGTTCTTTCAAGATGGGTATCTCAACTCTTCTTTCAGTTTCTAACAACTCAGTGTCAACTATATTTTGTCGATGTGCTCTTATTATTTGGGCAGTCATTAAGGAAAGTATCGAATTGATCAATTCCAGTTTTGATCTTGAAAGACATCATGGATAGGCTTGCTGCATTTTTCAATATTTTGTCAGATCCACTGTATTAATCCCGCTTTCTCCAACACATGTATCATTTGTTTTTGATGGCACAGTATTATATTCTATCTTGAACTCCAGGTAAATTTCTCTAGAAGAGTATCATCTGAGTACACAAAAAGTATTATGTCAGTATAATTGCTATAAACTGCCCTAGTAGCCCCATATTGATTTTTGCTTCATTTTCTATTTACCTTCATATCCTTAGTATTAAGATTTTTCTGAAGTCTCATATATTATTAGCATCGGAAGAAAAGCAATCAGAACACATTTTTTTTTTCTTTATGAAAATGGGTACTACATGAAATGGAAATAGACAGTTTTTTGTACACCTAGAATTACACACAATGGTATATCTTATATAAGACTGTCATTTTGTATGGTTATTGTTAAAGAACTCTCAACAGTATATTCTTTCTGGGAACAGCCATTGTTGTCTTTGTTACAGTCGTACCCCAAACCTAAAAAAAAAAAAAGGTGATAACATTGGTGCAAACCTCACTTTTATCCATTATTTGCAATCTGTAAATTATACTTTTGCCTACAGTACAAAAATACTGAAAGAATTCTAATGAGAATCATGAATTATTTACTAACAGGAACTTTATAAATCCCCAAGCTACAAAACATGAATAAATAAGTGGAACTGAAAATAAGTTCACTCTTAATTATTGGTTTCTGTTTGTCCTATATTCTATGCTGAATGCTGTCTAATTCACAGAAGTGTTTTTTATTTTGTTTTATTTTACAAGAGTGCAATTTTATCAGAAATGTAAATTGCTAGGTAGATGTGGATGCAAAATGTATGTACAAAGATATACACACCAAAAAAAAAAGATAGAAAAGAGAATCCAGTTAATGCAATGAAAGATGGCATTTAAAACATAGTTGGTGGGGTCTTTTTGTTTTTTTTCTTTTTAACTGAATACGTAGAATTTCATTATCAAGGATTTCCTCTCAATAAGGCTGTTACATTTTAAGGAATACATGTTTAATGAGTTATCATTCACTTCTGAAGGGGCTGGGAAAAAAAGCCTTCTTACATTCTGAACAGTCTTGGTGACTCAGAAGTTCTATTTCTTTTTTGTATTCAAGCATCTCTGGAGAGAAAGAAAGCCTGTAGCCTGAGAGGCAAAACATATTTAGAGGAACAGCCATTACTTAAAGAAATGCAAAGTGTTACAAGAACGAGTCAACCTTTGACACCAAAATTTTGCCTGAAATGGTGTCAAGTAGAATATATTTAATCACTGTTGACTTGCTGGATGACTTGTCAAAGTCTATTCTTATAGATTTATCAGTAAACCTCCTGAGATCTAGGCATAAATCATCAGTCAGAACTTATATCATTAGCTATTCTGTTAAAATATTTTTTTTCTTTGCAGTAGCTTGTGACCTTGTAGTCAATTCAAACTAGAAATTCAGAATGACACCCCAAACTGCCGGGGTTTTGAGTAGTTGTGTAGCTTCCGTGCTGATGTCTGTCTCAAGGGCACACAAATTGAAGACTGTTCAGAGTATAACTCCTTAATTTTTTCAATTTCAGACAAAAATGAGTAAGACATAGACTTCAATTTTAGCATTTTAGTATATCGGATATGTGTATCATTAAAAATCTGAAATTTGACAGCACATAGTTCATTGGTGCTACAGCAATTTCCAAACTAAATAAGCAGGAAAATATATCACACAACTGACACTTATATGATAACTTCACAAATGCTAACTTTTTGTTAACAAACTGACAAGATCTCCACTGTATTGTCTTAAAAAGAACAGAGCTATAAGCAATGAAATACTTTGAAAGATGAATTAACTTTAGCTTTTTTCACTAGCAATAAACAAAGATGTGCATGCGTTATAGGCTACATGTATGTTCAAGGTGATTTTAACACACATATATCAGGGTTTTGAGTGGTGCGTTTTCTTTTTATCCATGATCATGATAAAGTAATGTATTTGGGAACATAGATTTGCTGAATGAAGATGTCCTCCTTGGGATTTTTAATGTACATGAAATGTACGGTGCAGTACATTATGGTATAAATATATTTTTCTCTGTACAGTTTTTAAATTACTGTTAGGAATGTTTCTTTTTCTGTGGATTTTTTTTTCCTTTATTATATTAATATTAACTAATCTTTCTTTATGATCTTAATCTAAGTCTCACATACATGAGAATGGACATAGTTCTTTTATAATACCTCCTTGACTATGGTCTTCATTTTTACAGCATAGTAGTCTACAAGGGGTGTGGGGGAGTTCCATATTTATTTCTTTACTTAAGAGAGATAAAACTATCCTAAGCTTAAGCATTGTGAGGAACAGATCTTTACATTTTTCTTCATTGTTGCTTAATTTGTATTTTGATCCTGCTTCCAATTATCAGTGATATTATATTAAGAAAATCAGCTGATTCTCAGAATTTTGCAACAGATTTTTATTCCTCTTAAACTCTGATGTATGATTATTGTTTTTTTTTCAGAACATAGCTCAATTGTAAGGAAATAGGATTTCTTGAACTTTTGTTGTTAAGTGCTTCATTTGTAACAATATCTGTGGTTGAAATAGTCCTGTGTTCCTCATTAAAGATGACTGATGTTAACTTACAAGATTTTAAAAAAACACCTTTGGCATAGGTGCCAGGGCATTTAGCAAAATAATTCTGTCCAAATTCATAAAGAAAATGAGTCTTTGCTATGAGGGCTAATTTTCTCTGTCATGTTGTGGAGAAGAAAAGAAACGGTACCCAGTGAGCGTGAAGTATCATTCCAGTACAACTAACAGACAGACATAAATGTGGTACCGATAACAGCATTTATGTGAATGTCTTCAAGAATTTTGTTACGTGCCCTCAGTAGATATGCTTCTGTGTCATTTGAACTAATTTAAGGCCTCTTTCTCTCTTCCTTACTCTAACTATGTCACTGGGTCTTCTAGCAAGAAGTGCAAAGGAGCAGAGTATTCAGGCCTCAGCAGAGAAAGTCTGACCCAATAATTGATACGGAACCCCAGTTACTAGTTTCCTTACTGGAAGTGGTTGAGTCACCATCTGTGGAGGTATTTAAGATGTGTACACATGGTGCTTAGGGACCTGGTTTAGTGGCAGACTTGTGTGCTGGTTTTAGCCAGGACAGCTGACCCAAACTGGCCAAAGGGATATTCCATACCATTGGACATCACGCTCAGTATATAAACTAGGGGCAGTTGGCCAGGAGGAGCGATGGCTGCTCGGGGGACTGGCTGGGCATCGGTCAGCGGATGGTGAGCAATTGCATTGTGCATCACTTGCCTTCCTTGGGTTTTATTTCTCTTTTTTTGTTGTTGGTATCTCCCTTTTTATACAATTACCATAATCAGTAGTAGTAGTACTATTTTATTTTATTTTATTTTATTTTATTTTATTTTATTTTATTTTATTTTATTTCAATTGTTAAACTGTTCTTATCTCAATCTACAAGTTTACTTTTTTACAATTCTGCTCCCCATCCCACTGCGGGGGAGGGGAGGAGTGAGCGAGCGACTGTGTGATGCTTAGTTACCAGCTGGGATTAAACCACTACAACCTGGCACTGTTACGTTTACATTTAGACTTCATGATCTTAAGGGTCTTTTCCTAGCTAAATGATTCTATGATAAATAAGGAAGCATGTTTTTAAATTAAAGATTCAATTATTTCCTCTTTCGTTATAGGTTTTTTATACACTGTAACAGTTACAGGAGGAGGATATTAGTCTTCCAGTTCAAAAACTTCACTATTCGGCACATCATTTGGGTTACATCAAAATAATTAGTATTTAACTGGCATGTTACTTAATTTCATTATGTCCAATTTGAGTTGCTATAAGTGTTAATTATAGTAGGTGAGATTTTTACCTCATATGCTCTAATTCAGTAATATTTAGGGGAAAAATCATAATTACGTTAGTCTCAAGAGATTACAGGGAAAGGTGAAATGTTCAATCTTTCTTCTTTGATTTCTAAGTTATAACTTGTCATTTTCATTTACAAAGTATCTTGCTATTTTTTCTCAGAAAAATTTAGGTCAGTATGCCAATCTAGGACAATAAAGCTTTCTATACTTTTTCTGTTTCAGAGGCATTATGGAAGAAACTTGATTTCTGACACATACAATGAAATTTGCACTGACTGGTGAAAGAGACGAAGCTGATTACTTAAGCATTTTTTCAAGCCTCTTTTTTCAGCAGATAATTATATTCTATAGCAGCTTTGATTGTTTATAATTTAACTTTAGAGTTATTTATTTGGAAAGGTGACTAGAAAGGGAGATTACTCTATAAATATTTATATCTAGGTATAATTTAATGCAAGAACAGAGTTACATATATTTTACAGAAGACAGAATGATTTTGTTCAAGGATTTTTTTACCTAGATTTTATTTGTGGATAGTAAAGACATGCTACAGTAATAAAAAAATGAAACAGAGTAATTGTGTTCTCCTG
Organism: Nyctibius grandis; assembly: GCF_013368605.1. Classification (NCBI taxonomy): domain Eukaryota; kingdom Metazoa; phylum Chordata; class Aves; order Nyctibiiformes; family Nyctibiidae; genus Nyctibius; species Nyctibius grandis. The sequence goes on from NC_090659.1 coordinate 30,951,325, forward strand.
AAGTCTTTGCATATTATTCCATCAATACAGAATCTTGACTTATTTCAAGTTCAAGAATGTTTTCACAATACTGATATTCTAAAAATAACAGTTCTAAAGTCCATCTTCCCAAAGGACCTGCAATTTAATTGAAACCTCATTTAAAATACCAAAGAACATAAACGGTCATATATTGGAATTAATTGTATTCAAGTTAACTGACTTAAACCCCCAAAATATTCAGAGCATGATTTTTATAACAGAAAATGCAGAACTTAGGTCAAATGCATAAGATTCTAAAGCAATAACTTGAAGAACAGGATAAAAGCAAAGTATCAGTAGTTCAAGGACAATGTTTTGCTTGAAAACGGATATAGGATTGTGTGATGAAACTAATTAATAACATAATCATAAATTCTTTTATTAATTTTTTTGTTATTTTTTCTACTGAGCTGTGATATTATAAGAAGCTTCTGTCAGAAAGATATTTTCTAGAAAGCATCCAATTAAAATAAATGGTGTAATTGTGGAAATGCAAACTTCCTTTACTTTTATTTCAGTTATTTTCCTAAAACAATAGTATAATATTCTGTTTGATAATTAGAAACCTAATTTGTGATAAAGAAAAGTAGCATATTTGGATAGTGAGGTGTATGCTTTAAAAGACAAATTTAGAAACCTGCTTCAGACAAGCTTAGAAATGTTCAAGTATCTCCTCATCTTGTGTATAAAACCTCAGTTACCTATGCACTGGTCTTTTGCTACATTACTAGAGGATCTAGTCAATTATCCTTTGTCTAATATCATTAGATTTTCATAATGATGGGCTTTTTGTAGCAAAAATTTAGACCGTAATATTTCAGTAAACGTTTAATAGTAAATTTCAGTAGATAGTCTTACTGCCTTGGAAACTTCAGTGTTGATACTGTTGCTTCCCAAACCCTTCAAGGGACAAATAATTATTCATTGGTCTGGACAGCACACCCCATTCATATAAATCGCTTAGTGTCTTAACATTAGTTGAGATGCCAAACATCTTCCCTAATGCCCGTGGCACAGAGCAGTAAGGGAGAACATTTTGTTACTGAAAAAGCTGTGAATATCTTCTCTGAATACACTGCACTGTGCATTAACCTTGAGTATTACACAGAGTAACTTCTGTATTCCCTTTTCCTGCTCACTGGTAACTCAGTAGAGTTGTATCCTTGTTAAGAAAAGAAGAAAACTTGTTAACTTTTATCCTTGTTAAGAAAAGAAGAAAACTGAAGCAGTATTTCTATAGCTAGAATTACTACCAAGGAGACCACACCTAGTTATTTACAAGGTTCTTCCCTGTACAACCTTAAAAGATTTTCCATTATGGTGCTTTAGTTTTATTTGTTTCTATCTTCTTTTCAATGTATTTATTTTTATTGATTCTTTGACACACAGCCATAAAGATGGCCAGTTAAGGATTTGTCATTCAAAGAAATTCCTTGGCAGAATCACTTGTGTGGTAATCCCTGCTCTTGCCTTTTCACGATTTGAATATTCCACCAAGGTTCAGCAGGACTTGATGAATATCGTCAATTTATAAAAATCTACATAGATGGTCTGGCAAAGGCAGGTGGCCATGTCATGAAATCAAGGAAAGTCAAGAAATCTGGGCATTCTGTGCACGTTTGTGTGTGTATCTCGCCTGAGATGGAAATACATACACAGAACATCTGGCTGAAACAGAGGCCAAATCTTTTGATGTAATAGTAGTGAAGGCACCTTAAAATTCCCATATTTAGGACACTAGAATAATTCATTCTTTTAACACATGAGTTATAATAATCACTACTCTCCAGGAAAGTTTTTCAATTGAAAACAAGATGTTTTGGGCTCCCAAGCCTTCACTTAATTAACCTTTTAGAAGGTTGTGCTGGTTTTGGCAGGGCTAGAGTTAATTTTCTTCACAGTAGCTAGTATGGGGCTGTGTTTTGGATTTGTGCTGAAAACAGCATTGATAACACAGGGATGTTTTTGCTATTGCTGAGCAGTGCTTACACAGAGTTAAGGCCTTTTCTGCCTCTCACACCACCCCATCAGCAAGTAGGCTGGGTGTGCACAAGAGCTGGGAGGGCACACAGACAGGACAGCTGACCCCAACTGGTCAAAAGAATATCCCATACCATATGACGTCATGCTCAACATAAAAAACTGGGGAAGAAGAAGGAAGGGGGGGATGTTTGGAGTGATAGCTTTTTGTCTTCCCAAGTAACTGTTACGTGTGATGGAGCCCTGCTTTCCTGGGGATGGCTGAACACCTGCCTGCCAATGGGAAGCAGTGAATTAATTCCTTGTTTTGCTTTGCTTGTGCACATGTGGCTTTTGCTTTACCTATTAAACTGTTTTTATCTCAACTAATGAGTTTTCTCACTTTTACTCTTCCGATTCTCTCCCTCATCCCACTGTCGGGGGAGTGAGCGAGCGGCTGTGTGGGGCTTAGTTGCAGCTGGGATTAAACCATGACAGTCATTTTTGGTGCCCCACGTTGGGCACCAAAAAGGATTGTCATGGTTTTAACCCATCAGGCTGCTAAATACCACGCAGCCGCTTGCTTACTCTCTCTCCCTCCCTGGGGAGTTGGGGAGAGAATCTGAAAGGTAAAGAGGCTCATGGGTTGAGATAAAAACAATTTAATAATTGAAATAAAATATAATAATAATAATAATAGAATATACAAACAAGTGATGCACAGTGTAACTGATCACCACCACTGACCAATGTCCAGCCCATCCCTGGCTAGTGATCCTGGAGGAGAGAAATCCCGAAACTGCAAGATGTGGCTGCAGGGGAGGGGAAGAGAGGGGGAAGGGGAAAGAGGGCTTTCCATCCAAACCTAATCTATACACTGAGCATGACGTTGCATGATATGGAATATTCCATTGACCAGTTTGGATCCATTGCTCTGTCTGTGCTCCCTCCCAGCCTCTTGTGTACCTGCACACTAGCAAAGCATGGGGAGTTGAAACGTCCTTGATTTCTTAGCAACAACTAAAAACATGAGTGCATTATCAACATTCTTCTCATACCAAATCCCATACTACATCCAAAACACAACACTCTTCTAACTACTAAGAAAAAAATTACAGTACAAAGTTTCTCTATCAAACAGTAGCTTCAGTTCTCCAAAAGTGGGCACTTACTGTCATTTTACATACCTTTGAGTGTCTGAGGCAGCCACATAGGGCTGATAGATGTATAGAGATTACAAGTGAGAGACATTTTAGAGCAGCAGCTGGAGGCTAGCTGGGGTACCTTGGAGACAGTGTCTGAAAACTGGAATGTAATACCTGTGCTCAGGCAAGTGATTCTCATGCTTCATGACAGAAATTAAAAGCAGGAAAAAAACCTTGCTCACAAAAAGCAGTGAATAACTTACATTACGAGTCTAAAATGTTAGTCTACTGATAATTTAGTCTTATATTTAAACTTCCTTTAACAACTTTAAGTAATGTATAAAGGTCTGCTATCCTTATATTCTTGTAAAAAGAAGAATTAGACAAACATGTTGATAGAAATCTATGCCAGGTACAGCTAGTATTTAGCAAAAATATAACTTGGACAACCTGGGAAAGCATGGGTACAGAATATGTATTAAATGTGTATCATGAGATACTTCATATATGTTTTATACTTTTATTCTGCAGGTTTTATAGTTCTTGCTGAAAATGTCAAACTGATTTGAGTGATTTGTAGTGTAGAGAAGGTAAAACAAATGGAGATGAAGGACTGTAGGTTTGGGGAAAGAAGATAGGGAGTAATAGAGAAGGTTTCAGCTTTCAGTAGATGACATAAATGACCCTTAAAGTACTCTCTGTTACATGGGGCTAAGGAGTGCTTTTTACAGGCCACCAGTACTAAACTACTCAGGCCACAAAAATGCAACAGTAAGTGCAGAATCTGTTTCAGCCCTGTGATGATCCGCTTTTAACTCCAAAAGTCACTGTTGCAGGCTTTTTGTAAATTTATTGCTGGATTAAAGTTACAAAACACTTCTATTAAAAGAATATCACCAGCAAAGGGTCCACTTAACATCCCTTGACCAGTTGTCTAATGCAGGTTTCATAATAGAAGTATATATATGCATGTCTGCATTACGTATATGATGTATAGTGAAACATAACAGATACAGCAAATAATGTGGGCCAAATAATATATAAGAGATTCAATTAGAAAAAAAACTTCTCTTAAACTCTTCTTAAACTTTGGAAGTGATAGCAGCAACCTGAAATTGATGGTTGGTAGGCTGCTAAGAAAAATGACAGTAGGGGCTGTCATACTGAGTGAGGTGTGGCCGTATGTACTGGAGAGCAAGAGAAATAAATGGGGGAGAAGGTGAAGACAAGCATTAACTCATTTTAGATTATGGCACAATGCAAAGAAAAGTATTCACAACATCCAAATAGAAAAGAGCTGTAAATGTTTATAAAAGACAAATTAAAACTATAGAGAAAAAGACTCATCTTTGTTCTGCTAACACTACAGGTGAGGTTTTGCAGTACCTTCAGTCTTCTCTAACACAAGACACTGCCAAAAGGAACAGTCCTTTTCTGCCATCCTCCTCTCCAGCAGCATGTTCCCAAACTCTCCCTCATTTCACTTCTGGTTCTTGTACTTGCCAGTTTTAAGTAATTGTAATCCGGTTTTTACCTGTCTAGTTTCAGTTGGTTGAATCAGCAGTGGCAGCATTGCTAGATTCAACTTGAGACAGAGGGACTGTAATGCCAGGATGCCAGGGAAGAGTGGGACCATCCTTTTTAGCGGCAGCCTGCAGTTTGGTTCATTTAAATCTGTACTGTGCTATCACACACCAAACTAGTCAGAAAGCTCTTTCTCCCCTTCTCTCAAATGTACTTGCTTTTTAGGCCAGGATCATGTGTTTCTGCATATGTTATACTTCAGGTTGTATCCATTGCAGAGAATCTCTAGTTCTCTAGCATGCTAAATGATTTTATAGCCTGCTGTTTGGATTTTGTTTTTGTCTTCCAATGGATCGAGACAGGTTAAATGTTTCCTCCAAAGTTTTCTTGTGCAGAGGGAGTTGCAAGACTAAAAAAAAACCCCACCTATGAACAGTAAAATTTGTTTCCCTTCATGACTCTTTATTGGGAACATGTATAATGGTAATCAGTGATTTGGGGCTGGCAATGGACTGGGGACAGCTGATTCTAAAACGCATTTGTTTTAAGTATAGCATATCATGTCAAAATCACCTCAATTTTTAAAAAATATATATTCATCTTATCGTGATGTGTACTGTTTGCTGGGGATAGCTGTGATGATTGTAAGCACTCTGTAGACAAAACATTTAATTTGGAAGTGCTGCTGACAGCAGAACAGGATTAGTTCTGTTGAGGGGAATTAAAGCAAGGGTGCAAACAACATTTATTAGTTAAAAAAATAAATATATTAAAGGGTTTGTTAATTCTCATAGTCTTGACTACTCAAACGACCAACCTCACCTGCTGAAGCTATTAAGTACAGTCTGATCTTGTTGGTATACTTACAGGCAGTATATCCATGGATTTAATATAACAGCACTGCATAAATTCCTGCAGAGATTACTGCAGTGACTATTTAAATTAGCAGGCTCCAAATCTAATTACTGAATAGAATGGCCAAATTGCATCCACTAAAGTCTTATGATCAAAAAGGGGAGAAGTTACAATGTTTCTACAGTAGGTAATTTAACCTTTATATCTGTAAAATGAAAAAGAAAAAAACCAAAAACTAAACCAAAAAACCCCAAACAAAAATCCTAAGAAATAAAGCTTTTTCCTTCTAAAGAGAGGAAACCATTCTCTCTCTCCTTTTCAGCTAGATGGTAACTTCAGTTTAAAGGCTGTTATACATGTAGTCTGATAAATAAGGAAACTACAAAAACAAAACAACAACAAAAAATTTCCTGCTCTCAAGAAATGTTGAAAAGAAACAATTTTGTTGTGACTTAAAAAACGTAGTGACAATGAAATTATTTGCACTCCACTCTTTTTGCTACTTGCAGGATCAGAAGGAAATGCTTTTAATAAAAACATTGAAGGTACAAATGAGAATGATACATAAAAAGTGGTGGAAAAGAAAGATCTCAGGGCAAATAACTTAATGTTCATGCTCCCACATTCCTACCTTTTTCCTTAAAGAAATGAACAAAGGTGGCAATATAAAAAGAAATTATTTTAAAAGAGTAAGTCTCTGTCATGTATGCATAATCATAAACAGAGTAATGTCTTCTCATACAATTAAAAATTAGATAAATAGGCCAATTTTATTTCAGATGAAACTTGAATAAACTTCATTTTTCATTAGAGGAACTTCTACCTCCCCAATAATGAAGCTATACATCAAACAAATATCTTAAGCAATTAGATAGTCCCATATTAAAAAAAGATGTATTTTAAAAAAGAAACATCTGAGGAGCTTATTTTGGGCCAGCTTCCAGGCTTCCTGAAATTTAGTTTACATGTATTTGTACACTATGTTTTGTTTCATCTTAGAGCTAGCTCTTAAGGATGAACAGGCTAAGGTCTGAATTTGAAAGTTTCAAACCGTAGGTTTCCTAACTTAACTGAAATACTTGCACCTTTGCTAAAGTTATATCACCTTTCTTTCTCTGTCTTGGATGTCTTGTCTTACATTTACAAACAGAAAGTTAAGCTCTTTATCTTCATGCCTGAACTCTTATTTTCTCAATTTCTTTCTCTTTGTCTTTCTATCAGAAAAAACTTCACACACAGGCACAATGGTTTGTATTGCATTGCCACTTGCCCATGACCAACATTCTAGCCATGCTTCTTACTCCTTCTCAATGTATCTCATATAAATATTTTCCTTTTAGCTTCCTGTGGAAACTAATGCTTATAAAGTGAGATACCAAAGGTCCAGCCACATGAGCTTGAGGGAAACCAAGCAAACTTTCATCAGAAGCATTTGCAGTTGTCAAAGCTATGTCAAAAACAAGCAGTCTCTCTGGAACATTCCTATTAACAAGCATTACAAATTCCAGTGAAAAAAATACTTCATTGCATTTTAGTCTGCAGATGTCTAAATATAGGTAGATGGGTGGGAACTATGATGACATTTTGCAATAGAAGATAAAATAGAAGATGATAGAAAATATATTTGATAAGTGGAACAAAGGAAATGAAAACAGAAAATCCTTCCATATAGATATATGAATTCTGCTAAGTGGGGATAGAAAAGTAGAGTAGTGCTTTCATCACTGCGTGCTAAAGTAGTCTGAAACAAACGAAAAACCCCCTGTATTCCTTTATAGTAGATAGAAAAGAACCCACACAGAATGCTCTGAAAAAATGGATTTCTTATTTCTGCTATGTGTAGATTTAAGCACGTAATTTATCTGGCACTTTTAACAATTCAAAAAAAAAACCAACCCTCTTGTCTTGAATGAAATATTAAAGTTAATTTTTGAATTAGGCCATGATGAAGTATCACTATTTGTAATTAAGACTTAAATGTATAATCTTGACAATCACAGGACTTGTATACCTTCTTTTCATGTGCATGCCGGGGGAGGCCTCTAGTCTGAAAAGGCCAGGAAGAAGATGGTATTGGACATATCTCTTTGTCAGATATTGATTTACAGATCCCTGTCTCTCTTCCTAATGTAATATGGATATCAAATATTAATAAACTGTGGTTCAAAACTATATGTACATGTAAGTAAAATGCTTTTTAAATTCAGTTATTTATCACTTTAGGGATGAAGAATTTGTGTTCTTTTTTTTCTTTTTTTTTCCCATATGTATATACTGATCCTCAGAATATTGCTGTATTTAATACAGCAAACAGTGCAAGACTTGAGCCACCCTGGTAATTAAATTATATCATTACTATTACTGTTTGGTGTAGGAATTTGTTTCTTACAGTTTACTCTTTCCTATTCACATCATCAATATTTACATTTCCAAAGATATATCTTTTATTCTTGACACCTCAAACTCTCACAATATCTCTCAATTTCTATGTTAATAATAATAATAAATATTATATAATAATTTTTTCAGTACACCATTCCCTTATTTTAGCTATACTTACAAGTTATTTTTCATATCACCTAGCTTCTTCAGAACCTACAGTCTTATATCTTCTCATTGCATGTGACTATGGAAGATATTATGCAGAGAAAATAGTAAAACTGAAGTAATAAAGAAATATGTTCTACTGTCTGAGAACACCTGCACCAGCTACTTATATTTATCATTATATAAAATGTGCTGAAGTTGCCAAATTAATTTGTTAGAACAGCGGTAATTATTTTCACTCATGTAGTGCAATTCATCTGCAGTCTTGCCACCCTCCTTTCATTGATGCATTTACATTACAAAGCATAACAGCTTTGGAAAATGAGAACTCTCACTTCATAACATAGTATTAAGCATCCTTAGCAGACAACAAACTGATATTTCAGTAAAGCGTTTGACACGGTCTCCCACAGCATCCTCGCAGCTAAACTGGGGAAGTGTGGTCTGGATGATCGGGTAGTGAGGTGGATTGTGAACTGGCTGAAGGAAAGAAGCCAGAGAGTAGTGGTCAGTGGGACAGAGTCCAGTTGGAGGTCTGTGTCTAGCGGAGTCCCGCAAGGGTCGGTTCTGGGACCAGTTCTATTCAATATATTCATTAATGACTTGGATGAGGGAATAGAGTGCACTGTCAGCAAGTTCGCTGATGACACAAAACTGGGAGGAGTGGCTGACGCGCCGGAAGGCTGCGCAGCCATTCAGAGGGACCTGGACAGGCTGGAGAGTTGGGCGGGGAGAAATTTAATGAAATATAACAAGGGCAAGTGTAGAGTCCTGCATCTGGGCAAGAACAACCCCATGTACCAGTACAAGTTGGGGACAGAGCTGTTGGAGACCAGCGTAGGGGAAAGGGACCTGGGGGTCCTAGTGGACAATAGGTTGACCATGAGCCAGCAGTGTGCCCTTGTGGCCAAGAAGGCCAATGGCATCCTGGGGTGTATTAGAAGGGGTGTGGTTAGCAGGTCAAGAGAGGTTCTCCTCCCCCTCTACTCTGCCCTGGTGAGGCCGCATCTGGAGTATTGTGTCCAGTTCTGGGCCCCTCAGTTCAAGAAGGACAGGGAACTGCTAGAGACAGTCCAGCGCAGAGCCACGAAGATGATTAAGGGAGTGGAACATCTCCCTTATGAGGAGAGGCTGAGGGAGCTGGGTCTCTTTAGCTTGGAGAAGAGGAGACTGAGGGGTGACCTCATTAATGTTTATAAATATGTAAAGGGCAAGTGTCACGAGGATGGAGCCAGGCTCTTCTCAGTGACATCCCTTGACAGGACAAGGGGCAATGGGTGCACGCTGGAACACAGGAGGTTCCACTTAAATATGAGGAAAAACTTCTTTACGGTGAGGGTGACTGAACACTGGAACAGGCTGCCCAGAGAGGTTGTGGAGTCTCCTTCTCTGGAGACATTCAAAACCCGCCTGGACGCGTTCCTGTGTGAACCCTGCCCCGGCAGGGGGATTGCACTAGATGATCTTTCGAGGTCCCTTCCAATCCCTAACATTCTGTGATTCTGTGATTCTGTGATTTCCCTGTTCTCAGTGAATAACTTGTCTATTTGCCCATGAAGAATTAAAATGTGTTTAGTAAAATACATATGTTGCCTATATTGAGTTCTGTTTGTTTTAGAGTGATGGAGGTGAATACATGGGAATATTTGTTAAAAGTTCCATGGTTTGGGTTTGCTGTTTTTTTAGCAGTTATCCCAATTAATGAAAAAATTTTTGGTAATTAAAAATAAAAGTGAATAATTTAAAATATGCAAAGCTAAACCTAAATATACAATCCTGAAAGGGTTGACCTGATTTTTTTATAGTGCTGAATACAGAGTTGCTTTTCAAATTTTGCATTTCAAACTGTTTCTTTATTTAAATACAATAAAATATTTTTAGGGGGGGAAATATAGTACATTTATTAATTTTCCTTTCTATATATATTACTATTAAAAATCACTAGCACAGAAAAAGAAAGTTCATTGTGCCAGTAAATTATGCATCTGCTCATACAATGCACATGTGAGGAGGGTGGGAAAGCGTTTTAGCAGCTCTGTTTAAACAATCCTTACAATTCAAGCTCATTATGTCGTCTTTCTGATAATCAATTATTAGAAAATAATTATTCTAAGGTGTGATTTTAGTTAATGCAAAATATATTATTCCTACAGTATGTATCCCTTTTAAAATAATAAATAGTGAAAGAATTGCTGCATCACCAGGTGCTTCTGATTCTGGCTCTTCATTGTTGGGTTTTTGGGTTGGGGTTTTTTTTTTTTGGAGACCCTCTGCACTAATCATCTAAAGGCAGGTTGAGTGCTCAATCAACTACCTAATGCCAAAACTGTGTGGTGTAAGCTTGCCTCTTGGTACAGGGATATAAGGGAAAGATGAGAACAGGTTTTTCTGATTTAAATTGATTTAGGACTACTTTTCTTAGATGAGAGGAGTCTGATAACTTATTGTCAAGCTTTCAGAAATGGTTTTGAGCTATTCCTTAAAGACAGGTAAGGACTTCTTGTTGTTCCTTACTTTATACATCCTGGTGGTAACTTGTGGCTTGGTTTTATTTGTTTATTTTTCTAATAATAAGAGTTGTGGTACTGTTACGGTTAAGGAAAAGAAAATAATGCTATGATATGAAGGAGTAGACTATAAAAGGCAAATTTAGCATAAATTAGTAGCTGATCTTCATAAAGGAAAATCGATATTGTATAGGGAGTCCGTTAGAGCTTTGGGGTTATACCTATTTTATTGTAGTAATGCCAGTGTTGAGTATAAAATGCTAGTCTTTGTCACCCTTTGTGGTTTTGATCCTGTAGTCTAAGTTTTTCAAAGTATGATTGAATCCTAAAATTAGTCCATAAGGAGAAATAAATGCTTTCAGCAGTGTTTAATGCTGGGCTTGAATTACTGGAAAAGTGGAGTTGGTGTGGGGAATGCCTTTGGTAAGTGTTTCACCACTACAGTAAGAATCTCTTGTGTTACTTAGCTACTGACTGAAATTAGAACAGGCTGATGAACTTTAGCTTCATGTTTGAGTGTTTGCCTCTGGGACTGTTTGCCATAGTCTTGAATTTCACTATGATGATGCTAATCAATCTGTGGGATTTATCCAAGGCCATGTGTCATCCAAGCCTATATGCCTTCACTTTTTATTAGGGATATGGGGCAGAGTTGTATGTGGTATGTCCTGTACTAATAGGAGTCATTACTTAAATACACTTGTAAAGAAATTCAGCTTTCCAGGCTTTATATTTGGTGTAAGATTTTCTTTAACAGTTGATTTTACTGTTGTACTTCATAGTTTGTATTTAGCTGTGGGAATATTTGCTATGAACGTATGCTTATCTTTGTTTTATTACTTCTTTGCTGGCCAGCAAAGAATGTATAACTCCTCATCGCCTCAGTATGCTTACAAATGAGAATATTTGCACATTTAGATATGTTTACCATAAAACTTGTGAAGGCTGTTACAAGTACTGATGATGCTTTTATAGGTATGCTTTCTCTTGATTCTTTGAGAAGCATAAATGTTTTAAACAAGCCACCATTTTTTCTAATGGAGACATTAGTCCTCTAAGTCTGCAGATATTTCTGTGATCTCTTCAGCACAATACCCCATATTACAGTCATTTGGTTTCCTTGCACTCAAACCTAATGAAGATAGTAGTTGTCAATTCTTACATGTTATGCTTAACATATTACATAATAGCATCCATTACGTATGAAAAAATAAGTGAAAACTTTGATTAATGTACACATCTAAAGAAGATCAGGGCAAAGGATAAGAGACTAGGATCAGTCCTGAAGAGGAGGTTATAGCGAGGTGGGTGTCAGTCTCTTCTCCCAAGTACAATCACAGAATCACAGAACGTCAGGGATTGGAAGGGACCTCGAAAGATCATCTCGTCCAATCCCCCTGCCGGAGCAGGATTACCTAGATCACGTCACACAGGAATGCATCCAGGCGGGTTTTGAATGTCTCCAGAGAAGGAGACTCCACAACCTCTCTGGGCAGCCTGTTCCAGTGTTCAGTCACCGTAAAGAAGTTTTTCCTCAAATTTAAGTGGAACCTCCTGTGTTCCAGCTTGCACCTGTTGCCCCTTGTCCTGTCAAGGGATGTCACTGAGAAGAGCCTGGCTCCATACTCATGACACTTGCCTTTTACATATTTATAAACATTAATGAGGTCACCTCTCAGTCTCCTCTTCACCAAGCTAAAGAGACCCAGCTCCCTCAGCCTCTCCTCATAAGGGAGATGTTCCACTCCCTTAATCACAGGACAGAGGAAAAAGAATTACATGAGGTGCTGAGAGACAGATTGGGGAATTCAGAAGTCCATTAGTGACAAGGTGTGAAAACAACAGGCTGGAGAAGGGACATAGGAAACTTAGCAAGAGTAGCTTATGAGGGAAGACAGAGTGATAACTGGGCAGAGAAAAAGTGTTAGCAATCTTGGCTGGTGAGAGTAGGATGAGGTAAGTAAGAAGATTGGGGTAGACATAATCTTCATGGCCTTTAGCTCAGTCCTTGCTCCCCTTTAAGTTTAACTAAACTTATTAATGAGAACTCTGATTTGGGAATATAAAGTGGTATGTAGTAGTAAATAATCACATCCCATCTATCTCAAATTAGGTATCCAAAACTAGCAGATACTTTGACCTTATACTCCATTTGTCTTAACTCGCTTTCTGTGTAATGGGGATAATAATAGATCCTTGTCTCAATGAAGGCCTGTGGAAAACATTTAGAATTGGAAAGCACCCTGATACTAGTGAGATGTGCACAACGAATCAGGTCATGAGGGCAACTGGTAGTTCTTTCCCAATTCACAGTTCAACAGTACACAGCAAATAAAGCATGAGGTCACCCATTAAATGGTGTGGGTAAGAATTAAATACTGAGTAGTTTCATGTTAAATGATGTGACTGTGTGTTTAAAATCTGTATCAAAATTGTATCTGCTCAAGAGGTGTTATTAAATTTGCAGCAGCAATCTTAATTCTGTTAATTCTGAATTCTTTGGGTGTCTTAGTTTACAATTGTAACATTGTTTTCACCTCCACTTTGCAGAGATGTGGAGTGTGTATCGGAGAACGTGGTTTGTGACAGATAACCTGAGAGGTGACTTGGTAAATCTGACAGGTGTCTCTCCTATATTTGATATAATTTGGGGATTATGTAACCTCATACTTAAATAGAATGTGTCTTTTTCAGGGTGCATTAGTTGCATGTAAACCCTGTTTTACAGGATTTCCTACATGTCACAATGCCTTCTGAATTCTTAAGTATATATACAGAAACATATGGCTGGATTTTAAAAGTAAAACAAGCTGTCTCATGGTTAGTGTCTCCCCTTGTATTATAAGTCCATGTAGTGCCAATTGTAGTACCACTTTCTCACAGTACCACCAGTGTCGTGTTGCTGGGAGTCACAAAGGTAGAAGTCTTGCTAGCCCCAGAAGTCTATGTAATGACAGGTGACAAGTATAAGACTTCTGGCTCTGCTTCAAACAAAATACAGTATCTGGTATGTAAGATGTAACAAGGAAAAGAGATTTCTGAACGCTATTTTTAATTGCCAGTATGGCTTCAACAGCTAGTAGGCATTCAACAATATCTTGAAAAAAATTATGCATTTTTGGTTGTGTGGGTTTGTGGGTTTCTGTGGGTTTTTTTTCCTTGCTTTTGGGAAATATGAGGTTTTGGAGTTGGAGGATCACGTGTATTCTGAATAGTCTCAAAATAGAAACAGGTAAGAAGACAAATGAGTAGTTTGAGCTGCAGAGGGGAATAGTGTGTACTCCATCTGTGTGTCTGTATTGAAACAATTAAGATTACAAGTCTCTTGAGAAATACACTTACTTCTGGGTGGTGGGTTTTTTTAATGACAGACTTCTCAAACTTTTAATGATTTATTGTGAATTTTTCCTCTGGAAAATCAATCATTTCTTATAGAAAAGTTCAACTTTCCTGAAATTCTAGTTTAGGTTGCCATCTGCTTTTTTTCTCTCCAAGTTGGATATGTAGATGAGCCCCTTATTCTTTTCTGGGAATGATGTCTTTGGTTTGGGGGATGAGGGGCTATTAGCTTTTACTTCATTCGTGTTGCATTAGCTTTTCCTCTGTTAGCTAGAGGGAACATTATGTGAAATATAACACGTTCACAGGAGAATAAAGGCAGGACTCTGATATAGAGCTCTCATGAGGAGTTATGGCACTCTAAGGAAATACCATTTAATCCTCATGTGTCATGTTTTTTGTTTTTCTTTTCTAAAACAAAAACCCCACCTACTAGTTTGAATTACCAAACAAACAAAGCAAAAATCTTCTTACTACTTGTTAGTGTAAAAAAAAAAAAAAAAAAAAAAAAAAAAAAATCACTTATTTGAATTAAACTATGAAAGTTAATTCACTGTTTCTGAATTTCAACTGAAATACTGAAGTTTCTTAAGAATAGCCATTCCTACTTCTGCATAGTTTCTCCAAATTCCATTTGTTAAGTGGCCAAAATCGTACAATTTTATTTTTCTTTCGTACAGGTTATTATTGTGAGTGTTTCTTATATTTCTTCCAGTTATACTTCTTTCTAGACCTTACTTCCCTCAGAAGCAGGACCTTGAGGGAGTGGGTTCTGAGGCTGTTTTTCTGCTTACCTGCTAGGATGCATGTTGTTCTCCCACAGCTAGTGGCTCAGTGGAGATGGGGATTTGGGAGGGGATCCCTTGCTGACAGCATGAAAGTCTGGTTCCCAGGAGCCTGGATTTGGTGCTTAGGGAAGACCTGCCAGATGGAGTGGTTATTAACAGATACAATCCTGCTCATACCTGTGAAAAAACAGTGGCCAATATTAATTTCATCCAAGCTGTAATCGTTATGACTGGATAATTGAATATTTTCTACCTTGGCCTCAGGACCCATTTTATACTTTCTGCTGACTGCTCTGTTTACAACTATTCGACTAGCATGCAAGTACAACGACTGGCTGAATTCAGAAAGAAATTGTACTAATACTGATTTTTAAAAATTTTTTTTGTTTTATGTTATAAACTGTTGTAGTTGCAGATTTGCCTTACTTTCTTTGGACAATACTATTTGTCTCAGTGATCAAAGAAAGGAGAAAAACCTCTGTGTACATTAACAATGTACAACAGTGGTACTCTAAATTTCCTTTAAGGCTTAATATAATTACTAACAACAGGTACATATAGATTGTACTGAGAAAGATTAATGTTATTTGTAGTATCTTTGGCTCACAGGAATCCAGTGCAAACAAAACACTGAATAGCAGTGCATGTAGTAATGTGGAAGCGTAATAGAAGAGAACTACATGCAATGGAGGGCCAAGGGTTCATTTATATTCCAGCTGGATGTTGAATGCTTATGTTTCATAACTTTTATTTTCCTTGTATTCCCAGTAACAGGCTTACAAATAGTTTCTTTCTCCTCTTTTAATCTCTGTTTGTTCTTCCTTTCACAGTGTACCTGCTTAATTAAAATGGATTTCTTGGTCAAATCTAAACTTATAAAAAATTTAGAAATAATACTGAATAATCCCAAAAACTTAACGGTATATTATCATTATTTAACTAACTAGTCTTTGCTCTTACTGCAACCTTAGAGCATATTTCCATTTATAGGATTTTACAATTATTATTATGTATCTCTGTACTCTACAGTTCTAATACAAGGAGCTCTGCTTGTGAGCCAGGTCACTGCTGGTCTGAGTGCTGTACAAATATGAAAGACAGTTTTCAGTCTAAGTATGATATGGGAAGCAACAGGTGTATATGACAAAAATGAACTAAAAAAGCACCATGGCAAAGTAAATGATACCTTGAGACTTTACTGAGCTACACAGCAGACCATCCTGCTGCCATCAGACTGTTACTAAATACCAAGCAGAGACATGACACTCGACACCGGACCACTACTGTCTTAAGTCTTTGAGACTCTCAGGTGTATTCCATTGAGTTATAGAGTCAGCCTGCCCCTTTAGTATAACAAATGTTTTGTTTTTCATATGAATTAAGCAAGTTTAATAGATGAGTTTGAA
The DNA here is from genome assembly GCF_013368605.1 of Nyctibius grandis. Lineage (NCBI taxonomy): Eukaryota > Metazoa > Chordata > Aves > Nyctibiiformes > Nyctibiidae > Nyctibius > Nyctibius grandis. Next base: position 30,967,416 of record NC_090659.1, read on the forward strand.
GGACAAACATTATAGCTCAGGTGGAAGAGCCCTTATGTAAGATCAAAAAAAGTAGGGGAAAGGGGATTTAAACAGTATCTTCTCTCCTGTAGCAGTCATGAGACTAAATGATGGTTTCCCATAGGGTTGTGAGTGGAAGGACGTATGTGGGCATAGTTTTATATTTTTAATATATATATTAAAATATGCACGTGTATGTCTGTCTTCATCCTTCCCCCCCACTGGACTAATTTGGAAGGATTTGTTTGTATTTGCATATGCTATAAAGCTCATTTTTCTATTTATTGTAGTTCTACACTAGGACCTCAAACTCAATTATAAATGTGATTTTTTCACTTCCTTCTCATAAGTCCATAATGTTTTGAGTAAGTTCTTTAACATTCTTAAGGGGTCTTTACTTTCAACTGTTTCTATAGGAGTCATAAATTAATTTGTAACTAAAACAAAGAAACATCTATGTAAGTTGTGTTGTTATTGGAGATTTGAAATTAATAGGCAGTTAAATTTAGGTTCAGATGGCATTAAACTTAAAAATTGCTTTATCCTCTAATGGTATAACTTAAAATCTTGTGTTAAATTCAATGTAATTATAAGCAAGAAGCTCATCATTGCCCTCATTATGATGAAGAGTTGCTCTTCCTGCAGAGGAAAGGGGGGAAAATTCCAAGCTTGATAACTGGCCTGAGCAGGTGGAGTGGCACATCACATAAATGATTTTTTTTTTTTTTTTGTTGATTCCACTTACAGATCTGTCCAGAAGCCTGGTGAGGCATAGAAGTTCACTAGTAGTGTCTTGTACTTTTTTTCCAAGAGGATTGTCACAAAAAGAGCACTTTATTAATATGTATCAAAAGCTAATTGTTTTATCTGCTCAGAGTAGGGATAAATTCATGTCTAGGGTTGTCTGTCTATGTTTTTCCTCCTCCTTAAAAACAAAAGTTTAAGTGATCACCATTCAGTTATGAACTTGTGTTTCATGAGATGTTACTGACTTTGTTGGATTATAAAACTTGATGCCCGTTATAAAGTTGTAGGCTGTGGTGTATCGTAAGAAGTAAAAACATATGTGATCACTTTTTAGTCTTATAAAATATATTGGGGATTTTTTAGTTAGATGTAATCAATTAAGAAAAAGGGTATGAATGCCTCTAAGTTTTGTGTGACAATGTGATGCCCTAATAACTAGGAAATAGTGGTTTTAGGATTCATTAAGAAAAGAAAATTCTGTAGGTGGTGTGTGATACACTGCATTTTCTATGGTAGGAAAACTTGTTCATTTGTAAAATATGTATCTTACATGTATTCAATGTAGACTTGAATCTTTTCACTGGGGAAAATTTGAGAATATTGAAAACTTTGCATGGCACACTCCATACTGTCCTGGCTAGAATTTCATTTTCCCCTCATTCATTATCTGCCTAAACACTACAATTATATCAGTACAATTTTTTTTTTTTTTTACTAATTCTTTTCCAGGCCTAAGTGTACCCATAGGGGCTGAAAACGCCAGTATAGGCTGCCTTATAATTTGAAGGGGGAAAAACTTCAGAAATAGGTTTAAAAGTCAGCATAGTCTACAGAAGTATATATCAGCTTTTTGCAGTTTGTTAGTTTTACTAAGTGCACAATAAATGTATGCTAAATACACATCAATAATGAAACACCATGAGTAGCTAATTTTTTTCACTAGGAAAGGATTGAAATTGGTGTAGCTGTGTCAGTTTACACTCAGTTAGATTTTTGTCCTAATACTTAAATACAAATGACTTAAAAGCTCAAAAGACCCAATAATAAGCTTTTGTTGCTTTCACTGAGGTCTGAGTAAAACTCGGTCTGACCCAAGAAGGTGCTGTGCCTTGAGTGTGGTCTGTAGGGGAGGTGGTGAGCCCCTGTCCAAGGAGACCTCTTTCCCAGCAGTGCAGGAGTGAAGCTTTCCTGGCAGGAAGACAGGCACGAGGGGCCTTCCTTAATTGCAATTTTCTAGTTGGGCAAAACAGCTCCAAAGCCTATGACATCTATGCAGCAGTCAATTTTTGCAGCAGAGATACTCCTCACCTTCTGTCTTCTTCAAACAATCAATAATTGTTGGTTGTCAGTCAGTTTCTACTTTATCATGTATCATCAAGCTGTTGTCATCTTTCCTTTCTCCATCCTGGCATGGCTCATCTGCTGTCTACAAGTCTTGAGGCCTTCAGCACAAAATACTTCTATCCACTGGTGGGTTTATTACACTGAAAGAACTCCATGAGAATATATGTGGTTCCCCTCACACCCCAAAATCTCCCAGAAAAGAAGTATTTACAAGAAATGTCAATAGTATATACACAGTATTAGAGAAAGAGACATTTAAAAAAATGTGGAGTCAGGTTCTTGCAGATGTAAGTCTTGTAAATGTGTTCATGATATATGAACTGTATCAAGTTTCGTAAACAGAAAATCTGCACCATGATACATGCAAAACCAAACAAACTCCTACCTAGCACTTTTATAAAGGACTTTTATTGTACTTGAGAGGCTCTTTTGCTTGTTAAACTCTCAAGTGGACGTGGAAAACAACCAAAGGAGTCACGTGGTAGTTCCTAAATTAAATGTTTGCCAGGCTTTCAAGTTAGCATCAGTTCTTTAATAATTTTGCTTATGTTTCTTTAGAGTTATTACCCTTTCTATCAAAAGCAGCAAACTCTAATTTTATTTAGAAAACAAAGCTACTTATAAAACTAATTCTAAAGGAAGCTTTGGTAAAATTCTGATTAGAGAAAGCTATAAAATCTGTGAGGCATAAATGGAATTGTTTTTGTTATTTTCATTATAATGACATTATAATCAGAAACTCAGTAGCTAGGGAAATTCAGATTTAACACTTCCTGATTGTAAGACACTAAGAAATGTCTCTTACTTGTTTAAGAAATTACATTGATCTCTGTCTCATTCATCTGTTTTTTTTATTTTAACTATTCTGTATCTGCTGCAAAGTCTTCTGAAATACTTGCATGAGAGATGCTGTATAAAATAAAGGAGACTGATCCTTGATGTACTTGCTTTTGGGCTTCAAGCCAGTTTCCTCAATTTTCATAAAGCCTGAGCCAGAGTTCCAGAATAACCCTCAAATGTGAAAGTGCCTTGATACTGTCAATAGAATATACCACTTGCAACATAATTCACACAGCCATATATGTTTATGCACATATAAAAATATTTTCCTTCTCTTTCTCTCTCTATATATATTTCAAGTTTCTCTTTCTTATTAGAAGTCTTAAGAAAGTAAACTGTATGCTAAAAATTAAATGGAATATGCAGCTGGGCTTCACCATTGAACTAGAATATTTGAAAATCTTTCTCAGTAAGATGGCCCTTTTCGGTTAAAACAGAACCAGGTTAGCTGAGTATAAAATAAGTTTCTAAGGTTAGTTCTGTTCTGTTAAAAATTTCGAGTGCTTATGAATAAAGTCACTGTTGCAACTCACTGGTTATAGTGGACAAACCATTCTATTTTAAACTCTCAGAATGCTTCAATTTATGTAAAATATTAAAGTGTATCAAATAATGTTAGTTCATGCTAGTCAGAGTTATGAGAAGCATAGTGATGCTTTTACGCATATACCAATGGAAAGAAAAACAATATGGAGGTCTATTAATGATGTAGACAATGCAGTCTTTGAGTCTTCAGTAACTTACTTTCTTTTCTGTTTTGATTTCACGTAGTTTTACTAACTTCTTAACAGGTTATAGACAGGGCCTGATGAAGATATTTTTATCACATACTTGCAGTATCCCTGCTTCTTCACTAGTCCAAATGCATGTGACTCAATGCTTAAGCTAAAGCTGGTCTTGCAGACCTCAGTCATTTCCATAGGTTGTACTCTAAAGTTCCATGATCAGTCAACATTTGCAGAGGCTACAAACAACGACTGATTTAGAAAAATAGGGAAGAATTGCGGAAGGCAGTATATTTCTAGGGGGTTGGGGTGAGTTGACCCCAGCCAGCAGCTAAGCATTGCACAGCTGCTCACACATTTGACCCTCCTGCCCTGTGGGACAAGGGAAAGTACAGAAAGAGCAAAATCAATGAACCTTGTGGGTCAGGATAAAAACAGTCTAAATAAAGGAATGGCAGTCGCTTGCCATCTCCCACAAGTAGATCGATGCCCAGTCAGTCTCTGAGCAGTAGCTACTTCACAGACCAACGCTCCCTGACGGGTTCTTCACTTTATGTGGTCTGGGATATCCCTTTGGTCAGTTGGGGTCAGCTGTAGTGGCTGTGTCCCCTCCCAACTCCTTGTGCACCCCCAGCCTAGTTGCTGGGGGGAAGAGTGGGGAAAAAGTTGATTCAGTGCTTGCAATGCTCAGCAGTAGCCGAAACACTGGTGTGTTATCAATGTTGCTTTAGATACAGTTCCAAAGTATGGCACCATAGGGACTGGTATGATGAACACTAACTCCATCCTAGCGAGACCCAGTGCAAGGGTGCTAATGAGTAGTCTTCTTGGGGAGCAGCACAGAAAAAAGTGTGTTACCATCAGACATACACACCTGGTGCATACAAAACAAGGCTGTTTGAAAAGATCTTTAGAATGAAGGGGGATGTGTGTAATTTGTATATGTTTAAGTGTAACTGAAGACTAGTGTAACTTCTACCAGCAGGCATTTGATATCAGAAAGCCATTTTACTTAAGAGATGCATATATTTTAAAATTATCCAGTAGCTTTTTAACCCAAAATTTTGTATATTTCTTTTTTCCTGCTGCGTTTAAAATATCAGCTTCCTGCTTTCAGAACACTCAGTACATATCCTCTTTAGTCTTTTGCCATGCGGAGTGTTTGTAATTGGGTATTTAACCTATCTAATTCCATGAGACTATAATATGGTAATCTACTTGCGGTGTTCATCCTCTTGCACTATAAGGTCAGGAAATTAAAAAGCAATTTGCAGTCTCAATGAGTGAAAATTTCTTGAATTTAATGCCTTGTGTTTTTTGTTGTTGTTGCTATGATATCTGGTTCAATTACTATATAGTGAGTAGCTGTATAGATAGTAGCAAATCTAAACAAGGTTTTTTCTTGTGGAGATTTCCCTTTTTAATCTTCAGAAAACTATCAAGTGTTTGAATGTATCTGCAAAGATGGTAACCATCTGTACTGTAACTAGGGTCTGTTCAGAGCTCATGTAAAAATTAAGCTCCTTTTCAATCTATGCAGTTTTCCTTCACACTTTAAATTTGGGAATAACACCTTTAAGGATGAGACAAGACTTTGTACAATTTGTTAAATTTGTTACGAGACCCTGAGTTTTAAAAGCATTTCATTACTATTATAAACAATATTTTTAATTCTCATATAAGCACTGATGAGAATAATTGATACCACATGGGCAAAACAATAAAATCTGCTCCTAAATGAGTTAAGCAGCTTTATACTGTGCTGTGCTTCTGCTGTTCTGTTATCTGGCTCATTATATTTCTTGCTTAGATGTCTGGATAAGATGAACAGGTTATTCATTTTCTGATTGCGTTTTAAAAATTGAAGTGTGTACTCTCCAAGCTGAAACTAGTGTTTTTAAAGACCAGGTTTGAGTCAGAAGTGGTAAGGATGGGTTTAAAATCAGATATTAATTAAAGTGATACATACTGCAGAAGGGAGATAAAATAATTCTGTTAATTTTTATATCAAAGGATCTCCAGTATGATTTTCAGGAAGTAATTAATTTTCCTGATAATTGGCTGAATGATAAACTGCCAAACAGAGCAGTTTTAATCAAAGTTAATAGCTAGATTCTAAGTTATTGTTCGCTTGCCTCTTTGCATTTATATTCATTCCCATGGAATTCTGCTAACTTGTTCCAGATGAGTCTGATTCTTAATTACTTGCCTTTAGTTCTACCAAGAATAAATGGAAATCCAGGGATAACAGCTGCTTGTTAATCTACAGATATGAAATTATTGTTTTAGTGTCATTTAGTCTCAGTCAGAATTTACCTGATGAATATTTGAATTTTGTTTTGAAAAATGTAGAAGAATGTTAGAGTTTTGTTTCAACATTTTCAGAAGAAAAAATTTCTTTATTTTGAAACCTCTTCATTTTTGCTTGGATTTATCTTTTCAGGAAAAATAGTCAAAAGGCAAAGCTAAAATATGTTGATTAATCCAGAATGTTTTTAATTGTGTTTGATAGCAAATGTTTCTATTTGTTTGCATTTGGATTTAAATTGCAGGATTGCAGAATATACAGTCTACATGTGCTATTATTATTATCATGCTTACATCCTAAACACTGATAAAGCTCTAGAGCTAAACGAATATAATAATTCTCCAGTTTAGAAGTGATAGTGAGGGGAACGCAATGCAGTAGCAAATCTCAGAAGGACAAAGTAAAACTATCAATTAAATCGTATGTGGCATATTTAAGACCATTGAATGAAATATGAGGAAAGCAACAAAAGAGATTTTCTATCTGTTTTGGAAATTTTTTCTGATGATGGTGTCGAAGTGCACCACCAGCACGCTGAGGGAGGTGATGCTTCCCCCCCAATCATTCCAGATGCAGCCTTGCCAAGAGCTGCTGTGTCCAGTGCTGGACTTTCCAGCATGTGAGACAGGGATGTACATACTGTGCATCCAGAAAAGGGCTGTGAATGTGATTAAGAGACCAGAGCATCTGTCATACAAGAAGTTGAGAGAACTGGGATGGCTCAAGCTGAGGATGTACAAGGGGATCTTATCTTTGTGCATAAATACACATTGAGGGGGGGGACAATAAAGACAACAGAACCAGACCCTGCTCAGTGGTGCCCAGTGACAGGATGATGGGCACTGCAGGAAACTGTACATAAAAGTGGAAACTTTTTTTTAGTGGGAAGGTGGTCAAAGTCGGGCACAGGTTGCCCAGACAGGTTGTAGAGTCTCCATCCTTGGAGATATTAAAAACCTGACTGGACATGGCCCTGAGCAACCTGCTTGGAGTAGGAGGTCGGACTGGGCGATCTCCAGAGATGCCTTCCAGCCTCAGATGTTTTGCGGTCCTGTGTCACAGGAACGCTGTGTAGCAGCATAGACTGACATGTAAGTGTACCCACTGCTTTCTGCTCTCACCACACTTACTCAGTTTTTTAATGATTGTGCAAGAAATGAGAGAAGCCATAACTATAGTAGAAAACAAAAGGAATGCCACTTTTGAACATGTCTGCATTTCAAGATTATTTACACATATAAACCACAAGACTGGCACTAATAAGTAGAAGCTCCGTGTTGCTGCTTAATAATGTAGCAAAAAAACCTCAGAACACATAATTAAGGAGAAACTCAACTTTCAGATCCACTGTAGGCATCATAACCCTTTGAGATGTGCTGAGAGCAGCAGTAGAAAACAGAAGCAGCTTGCTTCAGAGAACGGAAATACAAGCAAGGAAGTACAAAATTTGGAAGATGTTTATAATGAAAGTAAGAACGTGAAACCAAAGCAGAAAAGAAATTTTGAGAAATGAAGCTGAGTGGAGCTTGGAAATGTAAGCATGGGGACACTAAAGTGTTCTTTCTACAATATATGGAGGTGAAAATCACACCATCTATAGGCAGCCAGCTAAAACGTACAGCTCCGTGCCATCAACTAAACAAAAACAAATCTGTACTTCAGACCATGTTGTATGGTTAACAAAATGCTTTTGCAATGCTGTCTGAAGCTATATACCTGAATATAGCAAACTATGCCCTAAGGAAATTGACATTTATATCTGAAGTCTTTACAGGAGTAGAGCACCAAACAAACAAGCAGATAACCCCTCAAAAACTGTTCTATTGCAAAGTAATTATAGTTGTGCAGCATCTTTCTGGAAAGGCTGTTTTCCTACCTAAGAAAAATTGAAAGACTAAAATTATTGATAATATTTCTTTAGGAATTGCTCCCCCAATTAAGATATTGTGCCTTAAAAGATGCATAAAGACAAAATAAATCAAAGACAATATTAAGGCATGTACTTCCAAACACCCATAATTACTCAGTTGTAAACCATACAGTAATACGCCTCATAGAGCAATGCTCGTTTTCATCATTGAGATGCCTAATACTTCAGTCTGGTTTTGTAACATTTGCTCCGCTTTTTTTTACATTTCTTTGGGTCATTATGTCATAATTTTACAAAAAACTGACCTCCATTAGTAGTTTGCTAGATAATGACCTCATACAATAATACAGGTTTTTCCCTAATGATTTGTGCCTCTCAGACACCTATTAGTCATTTGAACTAAAGGAGTTTATAAGGCAATTGATATCTAGGCACTTCCTCGGTTTCTAGTAGCAGGCTAACCCTTAAAATAAAGCCTAGCTAATCGATATGAAGGAAATTATAATGTTTTTGAGCTACTAACTGTAACTTGCAGTATCAAGTAGTAAGTTTAAATTTTATTTTGACTCCAATGATGTGTTTAGAAGGATATTATGGTATTTTAAATCAACTGGAAGGGGTTTTGTTCATAAGTTCAATAGGAAAACAGTACTATGTCCAAAATATACTTGAGAACAAAATAGCTAATTATGGAGTGACTGAATGGTCAATGAAGTAGCTTAGCTCATAAAAATGTAAAGCATGGTTGTTGTGTTCTCATATCTTAGAAATAATAAAAATGTTAAATTGGAACACTGCTTATGACTGTGATAAATTGTATCCATTTAATTTGCTTATTTATAGTTTATTCTATATGGCATAATTTTTCCACATTATAGCTGTCTCTTGTTTTGTCCCATCTTTACACTCTTGGCCAAAGCACAGTCTTAGAAGATGGGACATAGTTGGTAACTCAGCATGTTTAGGGGAGAGAAAACCTCTGAAGGGCAGGCTGAGAAAGTAGAGGTGAATAAGAACCTTTACAAGGGAAGCTTTTATTAATTTTTAAAACTGAAGCATAAATATAAATCAATTAATATAAGGTTTTTTTCTGAAAATGAAGTAGGTTCTCACTCGCGTTTGCTAATAAATCATAAAGCTACTTATTTTCTGATTCGCAAAGTAAAAAATATACTGTAAATTATAAAGAAACTTGGAAGGCCTATAGATTATACTGTTATTTATTACAATGTCCTATTCATCTTACAATTTGGCAGGTTTGCAGTTGCCAAAAAATGCTTTGAAGTAAAGGGGGAGATGAGTAATAGAAATAACTTAAAAAGGCAGTGTGCAACCACAAAATAAAAACAATTGTTTGAGTGTGACTAGAAAAGGTAACTGAGTAATTTTGCTGAAGTTTTAATTTGCCAATACAGGTAATTAAAGGCAATTATGCCTCTAAAATTGTCTGTGGAGATAGAGAATTTGAAAAGAACAGTGCATGGGAATCTTAAATACCAGTTCACATGATTTATGATTGTACAGGAAGAGCAGTAAGATGTCTCCCTAGTCTGTAGCTTTGGAAAGCTAATTGAAAGCAGCAAATTAAGTTAACAAGATTGTGTGCAATAAGATATTACCATATAATCATAGCAAAAATGTTTAATCAAAATTTCTGTTTTTTTATTCTAGTTTGTGTTAAGTCTTTAAAGGAAAATCAATATAATTTAAGTTTAAGCAAAATCCTACTGTCACAGATATATTTCAGAAAAACAATTATTTTTTTTTTGATAGCATTTAAAGTGACATTGCTTGGACAGCAAATGAATGTTGAAAATTACACTGTACTCTAACAAATGTAGTTGATACAAATGACTTGTGTGGGGCATGATTTTTCCATAATGCTTTTAATATTTTTGTTGAATTGCTATTCATAGAGAAATAAAAAATTCCTTGTAACATCATTTGGGGAATACAACTCTACGCATTATGAATGTCATTGAATTTTATAAACAGTGTTTATTTTGTGAAAGTTAGTGTGCCTTATAACTTTCCTTCTATGAAGTGAAGCAGATTAAGCAGACTGAACAGAAAGGTCTATTGGCATTTTCCACAAGCAAGGAGAGAAACAAAAAGTGGCACTAGCTGAGGCATTCAGTGATTCTTTGCCACATTCCTGTTGGAGCGCTAAATAACAGGCAATAAAAATATACAATGAGGACCGGAAATACTTATTCGAGGCTCATTTTTAAAAGTGTGTGCTTTCTGCATGACAAGCACTGAGCCTAAATCATGGCTTATAAAAGAATGGAAATTGAGTTTTCTGGGGCTACCTTGTCCCAAACACATCACCCTTGCCCCCCCAAAAAATATGGATTTTTATTTTTTTTCTGAAGACCTGTATCTTCTTGTGTGCTTTCTAAGAAAAAGTGTATGCATGTGTGTGTTTCAAAAGTTCCCTGGCAAATATTATATTACTGCCTGTCAAACAGTCTCCAAAGATTTAAACTGTAGACCAAAATTATCATATCAATTATAAATGTTGAATCCTAGGGAAGATCAGGTGCTTCTAGGAATGGGAAGTATTGAGGGAGGTCCTGGTCAAGATCTTGAGGCAAGAGTGATTTGTCTGTGGAGTTGTGTGTTATGCGGTGATGTGTCAGGCTCCGAGACTGCGCTGCTGGAACACGCCTGATAGACCAAAGTTTGAGACTATCTCATACTATTAGCAATGCCAAAGCTATTTGTCACAGGCAATATGCAGATGTGATTTGACCCAGTTTTGGGTTCTGTGTTTTTATCTGCTCAAAAATGAAAGGAAATCATGCAGACTATTGAAATCGGTAAGAGTAGTCAAAACCAGGTCTGTAATATATTATCCATGTATTTTCCATTTCTGGCAGTTGACCCTTAATTTGCCCTTTATAGGTAGATTAATATCACTATTTCAGCAGTAATTGGATGAATGGTCATGCTGCAGATTACTGTGCCACAAACTGTTTAGCTGTGGCCTGATGACCACAGTAGAAATGCTCATATATAAGATCTGGTTTTTTTTGGAAAGATAGTTTGGTGATGTCATCTGCCCTGATGAGCTGGTATCGCTCATTAGGAAGGGACTGTTAAGTAAGATATTTAAGCATAAAGTTTTCTCTGAATAAAGTACTGTACATGTAGATATTGTTATATAACTGCAAGTAATAATTTGATATTAATAATATATTTTCTATGCCAAATGATTGAAATAAGATTTGTATTTATGCAACAGAAATTTCTTTCAAGTGCTAGGATAGAAATTATTAAATTTTTGGAATAAATAACTAAATGCCATTTGTTTTATTTTAAGAACAAGTAAACTCTCACAAGGTTAGTGAGGTAGCATTGAAAAGAAAGGCTGAAATACAATGAATGGTGTTCATGGAAACAGAGAGATGCTCCCACTCAATATTGCAAGGTGTTCTTACTAAGTTTTGGACAGCATCTGCAGAACTGGAAGACATAGTATCAGATTTAAAATTTAGACTGCATTTCATATTATGATTGGAAAGTAATACTTGTTAGTATATGATTTCTGACCTGATTTTTTGACAGTTCCCACATGAACAGTTAGGAGATAGGGCAAGGAAGTATTTCTCTTGCTCTTTCCAGGAATGATCACAACAGCAGTTCCTATGAACACAAGGACTGGGGTTGGTCTTCAGCTGTCTGTGCCATCCTGACTTCTCATTTTTCCCTTTGCGTATATGAGAAATAGCCCTAGGAGAAAGGAAATTTTACGAAGGGTGGTTGTTGCTAGGCTCATGCAGCTTGACATCTCTTCCTGTTTAGAAATGTGTATAAAAAGTAAAACAAAAGCATCTTCATGAGCTTGGACTCTGTCCTGTTATCAGGCTTTGTGGATCTGGGATCACACACTGCCTGGAATGCCGTCATAGCAAGTGAGGATATTATCCACATTCTACTATTTCTCAAATTGGGTGAGTCAAACTATTGGTCCTTGTATCCTGCAGTAGCAGAAAAGAGTTACAGGTCGTGTCGCTAGAGCTGGATGTCTGAAAATAAGTCTAGTGACTGGTGACATTCATAGTCATTGGTTTGACAACTGGTGCAGATATCAGCAGTGATATGTCTGTCTGTTGACAGGCTTAAGCAGCCCTCAGTCTTCTGAGCATATGGTTTCATACAACTGCACCACTGAGTCAGACTAACAGTGTTCTGGGATAAAACTGAGATGGAGCAAGTTTAAATGATGCAAATAGCTTGAAAATGATTTATCTTCATAACAAAGAACAAACACTTCCTGTTTTCATATTTATTTGAGGTTTTTACAGTAGATAATTGTCTTATCTGATTCATCTATTAATCTGAATTAGTCAATATTTATGAAAAGAATTTCACCTGAAGACAGTGCCAAACAGGGTAAATTACAGTCTAGTTGCTTAGTATCTAGTTCCGAGACTGATGGAAGACTGTGATAAAATGTATCAATGTGGTTTCAGCTTTCTCTACAGTACATGTCTTCCCTCTTATAGGTTTTTTTTCATAGCATTGCTACAGAGAATAACGTGTCTTCTACATCTGGTATGTTGTTCAGGAAAATGAAAATTCCCAAGTGTTTTCTGTCTGTTACACCCCTGCTTCTTTTCCAATTGTCCTTCTCACTTATCACAAGCCCAAAATCCTTTGACTTCTTTCTCTGTTGCTGGCTTTGTGTAAGTCCATTATACTGTTTTGTTAAACAATGTCAAATCATTAATCTGTTTAATCTTGTTACTTGCTGTTATAACCTCAAAACACGTTGCTGCATATCTGAAAGAGTGATAGAAGCTAGGAATCCAGAAGTCCACTTACTTTCCATCTCCTGTTCTAAAGCAATAGACTTAAGTTTAAGCTACTGTTGTAAAATTAGCATAATATTTAAAAATTGGTGAACTCTCCTAAGTAAGTCAGGGCTGATTTCAATGAGGTCCCATGCAATTACATTTTGTCAATTTTTTTTTTTTTCCAGTCATAGTGAACTATTCCAGTAACGGTGGATCTTTAATTATTGGTGCTGTTGGGGAAATGTATGATTTGATCAAATACATAAAAGTGAGATATGACATAGAATGTACATAACTCATTCAGTTCTTTCTGGTTTCTGTCTTCAGTATGATTTATTACACAGAATCCTTTGATTGTCTCCGGTTTTATATCATTATGAATGATTAATGAATTTTCACTGGAATTTTAATTTCAAATCTAAGGAAAAAAGAATTAAGTAGAGGCATTGATAGCATACTAGCATGAATAATAAAAAAATGCAAACTATCTACAAAGAACAAATGAAAAAAATCACAGGCTTTCTTCTCTTGTTCTTACAGGAAAAACTCATGCTGAGGCACATAATGTGTTTTACATGTTGGTAGATAGAATCATAGAATTGTTTAGGTTGGAAAGGACCTTTAAGATCATTGAGTCCAATCGTAAACTTAACACTGCCAAGTCCACCACTAAACCATGTCACTAAGCACCACATCTACATGTCTTTTTAATACCTCCAGGGATGGTGGGTAGCCTGTTTCCTTCACCTTCCAGGGTGAAGACATATTTCCTAATATCCAATCTAAGTTCCCCTGGCACAACTTGAGGCCATTTCCTCTTGTCTTATTGCTTGTTACTTGGGAGAAAAGACCAACACCCACCTCACTACAACCTCCTTTCAGGTAGTTGTAGAGAGTGATAAGGTCTCCCCTCAGCCTCCTTTTCTGCAGACAAAACAACACCAGCTCCCTCAGCTGCTCCTTGTAAGACATCTGCTCTAGACCATTCACCTGATTCATTGCCCTTCTTTGGACTCCCTCCAGCACCTCAATGTCTTTCTTGTAGTGAGGGGCCCAAAACAGAACACAGTATTTGAGATGCAGCCTCACCAGTGCCGAGTACAGGGGGACTATCACTTCCCTAGTCCTGTTGGCCACACTATTTCTGGTACAAGCCAGGATGCTGTTGGCCTTCTTGGCCACCTGGGCACACTGCTGGCTCGTATTCAGCCAGCTGTTGACCAATACCCCCAGGTTCTTTTCCATCAGGCGGCTTTCCAGCCACTCTTCCCAAAGCCTGTAGCATTGCATGGGGTTGTTGTGACCCAGACGCAGGACCTGACACTTAGCCTTGTTGAACCTCATACAATTGGCCTCTGCCGATCAATCCAGCCTGTCCAGGTCCCTCTGCAGAGCCTTCCTACCATCAAGCAGGTCAACACTCCCATCCAGCTTGGTGTCAGCTGCAAACTTACTGAGGGTTCATTTGATCCCCTCGTCCAGATCATTGATAAAGATACTAACCAGAACTGGCCCCAATACTGAGCCCTGGGGAACCTCACTTGTGACTGGCCACCAACTAGATGTAACTTTATTCACCATAACCCTTTGGGCCCGGCCATCCAGCCTGTTTCTCACCCAGTGAAGAGTATGCCTGTCCAAGCCATGAGCAGCCAGTTTCTCCAGGAGAATGCTGTGAGAAATGGTGTCAAAGGCTTTACTAAAATCTACGTAGACAATATCCACAGCCTTTTCCTCATCCACTAAGCGGATCACCTTGTCATAGAAGGAGATCATGTTAGTCAAGCAGGACCTGCCTTTCATAAACCCATGCTGACTGGGCTTGATCACCTGGTTGTCCTGTACATACCACATGATGTCACTCAAGATGATCTGTTCCATAACCTTCCCCAGCACTGAGGTCAGACTAACAGGCCTGTAGTTCCCTGGATCTTCCTACTTGCCCTTCTTGTAGGTGGACATCACATTTGCTAACCTCCAGTCAACTGGGACCTCCTCAGTCAGACAGGACTGCTGATAAATGATGGAAGGTGGCTTGGTGAGCACTTCCGCCGGCTCCCTCAGTACCCTTGGATGGGTCCCGTCTGGCCCCATAGACTTGTGTGTGCTTTAGTGGTGTAGCAGTTCACTAATCATTTCTGTTTGGATTATGGGGGCTTCATTCTGCTCCCTGTCTTCCAGCTCAGGGGGTATCCTGAGAACAACTGGTCTTACTACTAAAGACTGAGGCAAAGAAGGCATTAAGTACCTCAAGCCATTTCCTCATCCTTTGTCCCTATGTCTCCCCCTGCATCCAATAAAGGGTGGAGATTCTCCTTAGCCTCTCCTTTTGTTGCCAGTGTATTTATAGAAACATTTTGTAACTGCCTTTTATGGCAGTAGCAAGATTAACTTCTAGCTGGGCTTTGGCCCTTCTAATTTCCTCTCTGCATAATCTCATGACATCCTTGTAGTCCTCATGAGTCACCTGCCCCTTCTTCCACAGGTTATGAATTCTCCTTTTTTTCCTGAGTTCCAGCCAAAGCTCTCTGTTCAGCCAGGCTGGTCTTCTTCCTTGCCAGCTCATCTTTTGGCACATGGGGATTACCTGCTCCTGTGCCTTGAAGATTTTGCTCTTGAACAATGTCCAGCCTGGACTCCTTTGTCCTTCAGGACTGCCTCCCAAGAGCCTCTGTCAACCGGGCTCCCAAACAGTCCAAAGTCTGCCCTTTGGAAGTCCAAGGAAGCAGTTCTGCTGACCTCCTTCCTTACTTCTCTAAGAATTGAAAACTCCATCATTTCGTGATCACTATGCCCAAGCCAGCCTCCAACCATCACATCACTCACAAGTCCTTCTCTGTTCAGAAACAACAGGTCCAGGGGGCACCTTCCTTAGCTGGCTCACTCACCCGCTGTGTCAGGAAGTTATCTTCCTTACTCTCAAGCAACCTCCGAGACTGTTTCCTCTCTGCTGTATTGTATTTCCAGCAAACATCTGGTAAGTTGAAGTCGCCCCGAGAACAAGAGCTTGAGACTTCTCCCAGCTGCTTATAGAATATTTTGCCTTCCTCTTCTTCCTGGTTGGGTGGTCTGTAATAGACAACCACCATAACATCTGCCTTATTGGCCTTCCCCCTGATCCTTACACGTAAAAACTCAACCCTATTGTCAACAACCTCAAGCTCTATTCAGTGAAAACACTCCCTAACACACCTCCCTAAACACCTATCCATCCCTTCTTAAGAGTTATAGCCATCCATTGTAGCCCTCCAGTTATGCGAGTCATCCCACCATGTATCCATGCCGGCAACTATATAATAGTTTTCCTGCTGTGCAGTGGCTTCCAGCAAGAGACTTGGAAGCTTCTTCATTTTTATTTGGCTCATCAGATGGTAGGATGTATAAACTGTAATGTTACCAATAATAAAGGAGCTAAGGGTCCTTTAAAAATGTCCCGTGACACTGTCGTATATTTGGTCAGGTGTCTGCAAGAGAAGAAGAGGAAGGAGTAATAGACTTAGGGGAAGAAAAGAGGGGCCTTTTCTTAACTGGTCAGAAAAATAAATTTCAATGTGTCAGATCTCTGTAAATCAGGATATGATAATGGATTAAATGTTAAGGTGTTTAATGTGAGGCAGAGTACAGAAATCTTTAAAATTAGGATACAGAAAGGGGGCTGAAGCAGAGTCACTGTTTTCATCATCAAATGACAAAGCTTTCTTTATGCTAAAGTAACCCACGTGTTCTACTAGAGTGTACTACAGGAGTAAGTGGTGAAGGAAGCCCATTTATTAGTATATTCTCTCATAATTTCTGTTTACAATACTTTTTTTTACAAACCTGAGTTTAGGTGTAGATTAACTTTTGTACTGACCTTTTCTACATCAAAGGTGTAACTGAGCCTGAATAATTTTGAGATTTTTGATTTATTTGTTTCAGCACATTCTCAGGATGAGAAAAGATATTTGTTTTTTTCCCATTGTGGGGAAGGGGAGAGGAAAAAGAACAAAAATTAGTGACTTTTTCTTTGGAAAATGCTATCATCATAGTGGAGAGCACAAGATATGTGTCTCTTTAAAAGCATGACCTATATAGATGTATTTTCCCAGGACTCTGTGAAACACCCCAGTTTGACCAAGCTATGAGCTTTTGAAAACCACATTTTACGTGCTCTTAGTAAAGGTTTAGTTGAATTTTGCAAGGACATGCCCTGAAGTTTCCAACTGAATGAGCTTATTCTAGTTCAAGGCTGCACAGGGTTTTCCTTATAATCACAGCCTGAGGTTGCTTCAGACTGCTGGGTCCAGTTCTGTGCTTCTGCTGTCTCACATGCAGTATGCTACATGTGAGATGAAGATGACACTACCAAACCAAAAAAAAAACCAACCCCCCCGCAAAAAACCCCTCATCAGTTGTAGAGGGTGAATTTGACCTAATGAGTAGAAAAATGGTCTTAGAACTTGAGGAAAGGCAATGAAACTCTGACCAGCAAGGCTGTTAAGACTTAATGCTGGATAGTGCCTGGACAGTGATAGACAGTGTGTTGGGATGTGGAAGTTAGTTAAGCAAGAACAGGAAATGATGGCTAGGAATCTGTCGGGAGTACTAAAACTGGTTGATACTGAGACCTTAGAGAGAAGAAAGTTGAGACTGAGATTTGATGGGATAGATCAGATAATGAGAGAAAGCTAATGCGTACTAGATGGGGAAGGGACAAGAATCTGAGACTACAAAATTTAAACAGAAAGGGAATTAATTAGAAGTGTGAGCTGTAAAGAAAAAACTATAACTTTGATTTGGAAGAAAAGGTGAAAGAAATTGGAAAGGGATCCAGGATGGGTCAAGAGAACTGCAATGGTGCATCTTGAGGAGTGAGAGGAGGCCACACTGCACAATGGAGTGGGATGGAAATGAGACAGTGGCTCCAGTCCATCAAGAGCCTAGGGCTGGGATGGGGAATTAGGTAGAATTAGGAAAGGACCAGCATCAGGATAAGTGCTGCAGGAATAAGCCCTGGAAAGAACAAATAGAAAAGTCTGTCCCCTCTCAAGTCCCTGCCCTTCCATAGTCTGAATTAGAACAGAAACTTTCTTGTCTTGCTGTTACTTTTTGGCATCGGCCCATATTGAACAATGTGTGATTCATCTCCCTGTACTGCTATGAGAGCAGCCCAATGGGATTATCTGTCAGGCAAGCTCACATCTAGAACAATATTTCTGCGTTATCTGGGATGAAAAACACCTAGGAGGTGTGCTTTATAAAGAGATTAAGAATAGTTATAAAGTCTACTGGTCATGCAGTTGAGTATTCATCCCCATCTTTAATAGTGATCACACAGAATTTCTTTCTGAGACATTTGCATGAAAATAAGTTAAAATGAGGGAAGCTTTTAATATTTAAGCAAGGGATTTCAGAAGGAGAAAGGACAAGACAAAAATAATTGAGTATTCTTCTGGAGAAACATCTATGCCAAAGAGATCCTATGTGATACTGTGCAAATATTTCCTCAATGCCTGACTTGATTCCTCAGAATCTGACTGGCAGAAGTCCCAAATTCCACAGCTGTACTTGCACTCAGTAGACTTTGATCTTACTGACTGTTCTTTCATTACCAGATACTCTGACAGGCATTTCAAACTAATACAAGAAAGGAAATGTTTCTGACCCAAAATTCACTGTGTCTCAATTCTCTGTTTTGAATTAGTACATTACTTTACTGTCTCCTTTCTACATAAAGGGTGGCTTGTCATGTACAAGGTATGTAAGGAATGTGTCCCTGAAAAGGCCATCCTCTGAACTGTGAAGGTGAAATAAAACATTATGTAGATTCTTGCAATGGGAACACCTTCCATCCTTTTTGCTCGTTGAAGCAAAGGTCTTGCGTGATGGTGGACTTATCGGGTATATGGTAAAAGACTTTCTCATAATGTACATGCAGATGAAGACTGAAATAAGTCCCAGTAGAGTGAATTCTGTCACTTCTCAGTCTCTCTAAGAAGACTCAATTTTGCAATCTTAGCTGTGTTTTTTGAACATAGACTTGTGTGTGTGTGTAATAATGTCAGCCTAATCTGTAACTGAGTAACTCTTGCAATAAACTATTATAAATTTGCCAGTATCTTAAGTCACACCATGTGAACGTGTGAAGTAGTATAGCTGTGAATCAGGTTTTCATTAGGATATTTAAGGGTTTGTTGTCTCTGAATAGTGTATATGGAAGGCCAGGGGCTGTAATTTTCCTTGTCATACAAGTATTTTCTTTGTGATAAATTGTTCCAGTCTCTAGCTTTAGGCTTGAAATACACACAGATTTTTTTTTTTTTCCTGTGGATATTACATTTTTTAAAGTTTTATAGTTCAGTGGAGTGCTTTTTAACTTTTTTCCTGTGGATCTTAGTTTAAAAAAAAATATAGAATGAAGCACAACAATTTTCTCTCTCTAAGACAAAGAAAAATATTTCTTGTGGGCCTTTGTAGAAGTTTCTTATATCCACAGTTGTAAGTGCTGGTGGTGAAGTAGGATGATCAAAGTTATGCAACTGGCATAATTATTTTGTTATTTTCACAGTTTGAGGGGAAAGGCTTCAGAGGGCAATGTAGGCAAAATCTAGGACTCCTGCCAGCTTTCCAGACTGTGCTTATACCCAAAACCTCTTTAAAAGTTAGGTTGAACATGATTAATACACTTCCTGCTTCATATTTACCCTGTTGAGGAATCTCTTGATCTTACCTGGCTCCCCTCAGAGAAGAGGATTAGATAATCTAATAGGCTTGGGGTGTGCGGTTTTTTTGGTTTTGTTTAGTTTTGGGTTTTTGCTTAAATATGTTAGTGTGATGTTTTCTGCAATTATTTCACATCTATGTTTTAGTCTTAGAGATGAGGTAGCACAGAGAATAGACTCAGGAATGGTTAAGAAAATTTTATTGGGTTTTTTTTTTTGATAGCTGATGGATGGATAGATGTCAGAAGTATGGAATGTGTAATGGTTGGGGGAAAGGATGAGTTGATAAAGGCATACTCTTTCCAGTTTCAGTTAAGGAAAAAACTCACTCTTCTTATTGACAATTTCTCACTCGGGCTGAGAGGGTAGGGCAGCTCCTTACTTTTATATAGCTTATAATATTCAGCCTCAGTCTAGAACGTGCAGCATCCCTGCTGTATTTATCTTACGAAGCACACTTTCTTTCACTGCTCTTGGCTTTGATTGCTGTATTTAGTGTGAGATCTTATCTATGAAGACCCACATGATACTATATTATGTAGGTATAAACAAGTTAAGCGTCTTATATCCATGATGCAAAACATAGAGAAGATTTAAGTCAGGCCATAGTCACACCTTCTTTGCTCACAGTCTCAGCATCCTTGCCACAAGTGATCTTGGGAACTGATTTCTATGCTTTTATTCTTTGAATCCTAATTGACTGTTGTAAGACCTCCTACCTACATAAGACCATTTCTTAGTGGGAATTCTTTACTTTGTAGTATATACATGTATCTGTGACTCTAATATGTATGTATACATATTGGTGCAGTAACTGAACAATATCTCTAAAGAGCTGCATACAAGCATCACCTAATATTTCACAAATATTTGAATGTGTCTCCAACAAGGTTTCCGTGTCATTGGTGAGAGAACAGGAGAAGGTAGGACCAACGAAGAATATTCTGCCCTTATCTAGAACTGCGTGGTCAAATAATGTTTTCTTCCAGTGCCCTGGTGGACAAAAAAAAAAAAAAGTTATATTTTCTGATTACACTTTCATGCATAACTGATTCTGACACTGTTGGCAGGTACTTTCCTCTAGTCTTATACTTGTGAATTAGTAGCTTTATCAGCAAATGGACCTGGACAAACAGGCTTCATTATCATAGTATTCCTGAAAGACAGAATCAGGTGAATCAAAGATGAATCCTTATTCTCTGAGAAATGAAAAATAAATAATCTTGTTTACTTGCTTTTGTGGAAGTTCCATGCTTTAAATTGTTTTCAGCAGGAAGACCAGAGTATGTATACATTTACAGCAAATAAAGGTAGAATAATGCTTAGGTGTTTGTTTCTACATGAAGTCCTTACTTCTCCAAGGGGGGAAATAAAGTGTAACTTTATGGATATGTTAAACTTTTGTGAAAAATAAGAGATTCTTACAAGTCAGAGAAATAAATGATAAGGCTAATATTGACTAAAGTTGGAAGCTTCTTTGCTTCTAAAAGTATTGTGAAACTGTTTCAGAAGGCTGTAGTACTTCATTAATACTCACCATGGTATTGAAGGACTAGCAGAGAGAATCCGTAAAGTAGTCCTTGTTAATAAGCAAAACTAAGTGTTACAGGTATGATGGTTTAAGTCCTGTTTAACATAGCTGGTCTACTTTTATGACTTGCAAGTTAAAAAACAAAACAAAAAACAACCAAACAAAACACAACCACCACCACACTTAAGCTTCTGAAAGTCTGTTATTAATTATCTCACACAAGTTGAGTGGGTCTTTATTGTGCTCTATGGCTTATTTTGTTCATTTTCTGAGGTATTTCACATTTTTGCCATTTGGGAAATATTAGCTTAGTATATTAATGCAAATAGTAACTGGGAAACTATAATTTTGCAAATACACTAATGTCTGTTAGAGGGACTCAAGGTGGAAAAAACAGCGAACAGACAAATTTGAGCTGTACTGAAGGTTCTTGGAAATATAACTCCTCTTGAAACAACTGGAAGTGCATTCCAAGTCTTTGATTATTTAGGCATAGAGTAAAACAAGTGGAAGCTGAATACACAAAGCTGTGCGATATCAGGAAGATCTAGTGTGGCTTATTCTAACTCTTTCTCCTTATTCTCATTTTAAGTTTGTGCTTGAATATGAAATTATCCTAGAAAAACCTAATTAATACTTAACTGCTTACTAGACAGAGGTATAATGATTAGAAATTCAGAAGTTTCTAGGATATTTTCATTAGGAAAAAATCCTTTTTTGAAGTAAAAATAAAAAAATCTGTTCTTTTGGAAAACAGTGTGATCCTTCCATGGCCACAGCCATGATCTTGTTCTGAAATATAAATCTATTAAAATATTTGAGTATATACAGCTTTACTCATACTGTCTGTACTTTCTTTTCCCAGATACTTTTTTTTTTTTTTTTTTTTTTTTTTTTAAGGTAACTTCAGGGAGTGTCTGGATGATGCTCTTAGTCATATGATTTAGTTTCAGGTAGTCCTGCAAAAAGCAGGGAGTTGGACTTGATAATCCTTATGGGATCCTTATAACTTGAGATATTGTATGATTCTATGAACTTATACTGTCAAAATTCTGTTTATTTTGTGAATAACATCTGATTTTATTGCAAATAAATTCATGTCAAAGATGCAAGTTATCTTTGGGAAGATATTGTTTTTTTTGTGAGTTGATACAAGTTATGAACAGCAATAGGTCCGTGTATAAAATACAATCTAGAAATGATACAGTGCAATCAATTTGTCCAAATTTTCTTCAGATGATGCTTTTCCTTAATATTCAATGAATTTGTTCAAACTTAAAAGGAAGAATAACATGCCTTTAAAGGTTTGTTTGGTTTTTTTTAAAATTTGTTACCTCTGGAGATTCATTTGCCAGTGCAAGATGAGTTACACATAAGTGCTATCTTACATTAATTATTTTGTCTGCTAGTTGCATTTACACGTGAATTGTGATAGGAGGACACTATAGAGGTTAAAATCAGGAAGAGATGATGAAGCATAGAAACAGTGAGAAAAACCAAAGAATATTAGCTTTATTATTCTATGCAAGCAATAGTTTCATGAGATGTTGAATCGGCAAATAGCAACAGCTTTCTAAACTTTTGGTGTTACTTTTAAAATAAAATATGACAAATACAGAAAATATAGAATACAGTGAGAACAAAAGAAAGAAGTGAGTCGCTCTGTAACAACTTGTTAAGTGATAACATCTTTCAGATATAGTAGTGCCATTTCACATATTACTTTAGGTTGAGTTGTTGCTGTCAGCTATTCTAGCAAGAAATGTGCTTAAATCGGACAGCTGTAAAAAGGGAGAGCATCAGGTGTGATAATTTTATAGCTGTTATCACTAATACTGATAGGACTTGATTTGCTTATTTTCTTTAAGATCACATATACTATGAAACAGCTTTTGAGGGACTAGCTTTCCTTGTTAATTATTCCTCTCTTCAGGGTTCCCCCCTGCCCCCCCTTGATTTTTTTTTTTTTACTATTGCTTGCTAATTTGCACTGATGTGTTCTGGATCTCCTTAGAATCATCTGGGAAGCCACACAACTTATGACTTAATGTAGCTGTGTATATAGTGGGGGTGGTGTATACATTTCAACTATGCTTTCTACATGAGAATGTGTCTAGGCTAGGAAAAAAAATATCTGAAGAAGGAATTTATATAATAGAGCCAAAAAAACACAGTCTATTTTGTTTAAAAATGTCATGTAATTCTTTTCAAGCTATACAATTTCTGAAAAGATAAAAGAAAGTTCCTTAGTTACTTAATTGAATGCATATCTTAAATTGGAGGAAGAATTTGTCATATTGGAAATACAAGTTCTGTTTTTGAATTTCTCATATCTTGCCTGCTTCTGGTGATGAGTTTCTTCTTCATTCTTCTAGTTTATTCTTTGTGTTTCCCTTGGTGAAATGTGTTTAACGTGGACACACTTAACAGAATTGATAGCTTACAAGTTGTGTGACAGTAAACTTCAAAAAAACAACAGCAAAAAAAAAACCCACAGCCAACCCAAACCCAAAACTTAGAGCAAATATAACTTCAGGACATAGGCAAGACCATGCAATCTGAAATGAAACTTCAAGACATGAGTCAATTGAGTTAGACGAGGTGACTGTATATAGTGTAGGTGGAAATCTAGTGAGGATTTCTAGATTTAGTACTCTAATGTAGCCTGAACAAAATTATTTGTCTGACTCCTGCTGGCAGTCAGTATTGTACATAAACTGGCACTCTCTCTGCTACATTCTTAATGGATAAAAGAATGCTGTTGCAATAGACAGCTAAAGAATAAAGAAGACTCTTCATTTTATGTAAATTAAGAGATTTGATGACTTTGTCAATAACTCCATTTCCAGAATTTGGGGGTGGGGTGGTGGTTTCTACTCAAATTCAGCACATTAATCTGAAACCTTGAAATGTACAAGACTATTGCCCTAATTCCTATCCCAAGCAAGGCTCTGGTAACATTAACTCTTGCATATCCATTTGGGTTGTCAGCAATTTGTTAACTGTTTTTTCCAGTCTGACTCCTGTTTCCAATCTTGGTGGAGGCCAGTCCATTGCTGAATTATAGATGAGATATATTTAATTCAGGAGAAGTCTTTTGGATCTTAGTCTCCAGAACAAAGAAATTAAGAAGACAAGATAAACCCAAAATTAGCATTTTACTGCCTTTGGAAATAATAATGAATACAGGGCAAATAAACTATGAGAACTCTTGTCCTTCCAGCTTTGAATACTAATGATTTCTAGTTGT
The DNA here is from genome assembly GCF_013368605.1 of Nyctibius grandis. Lineage (NCBI taxonomy): Eukaryota > Metazoa > Chordata > Aves > Nyctibiiformes > Nyctibiidae > Nyctibius > Nyctibius grandis. The sequence goes on from NC_090659.1 coordinate 30,991,534, forward strand.
AAAAGCTTGCAATCCCTTGTAGCTCTTTACTTAAATAGATTTCCTGTTTGTGTGAAGAATTTTTTTGTTTTGTTTTATTACTTCCTGAGTTAGTAAATAGCACATTGTGGGTACTTCTGTAATGGCCACTGCAGATGCAAACTTACATGGGTTAAACTAAACAGGAGACCGGACAACACATGGAGAAGAGATACATCTGGGATCACTAAGTATGAAAAAAGAAAAGGGCTTGGGAAATCTAGCTGGATGCTATGAAGACATTAATTAGGAATTATTATCTATGCTTGTCCTAATTTTCTTGTTTACTAGGCATCTGCTTGTAGCCACATCTAGAGGTTGAACAGTGGGCTGTAGAAATCCTTGGTATGAACCAGTATAACCATTCGTATGATCATACACTCTTATGTCGAGAGCATGTCTCTGTAAATTCCTGTAAGTGCAAAGGATTTTAACATTCAGAGATAAATGCAGGATTAGCTGATTTAAATTGCAGATGATTCTGAAAATATTCAGTATATAGCATACTTGAATTAAATATATTAAAATTAGTATTTCCAAGTATTCTAATACACTGCTACAAAATTAGTCATACCAAACCTTCTCTGTATGCCATCTCTCTCAAAATTTGTGTGAGGTTAGTTAAAAAGATCTCAGAATATGTATTCACTTTACTTTTGTTGACCACACGATCTGAATAGCATTTTCTAGCTCAGTATAATAAGGAGCCTTCACAGAAACTTGTGTTTTCATTTTTTTAGTGCTGGAATGGAGATTGCAACAGGGCATGTGAGCCATTTAAAGTTTTCGGAGTACCCCTGGCCCTGCATGTTAAACTTGATGTAGATGATTGAACTCATAGGAGAGCCTGATTCCTAGCTCATAAAAGAAAGAACTTTCCAGTGGAACAATTGAGAGTTTAGTCAAGGAGTTGCTCTTCAGCCCTGACCCCTAGAAATATCCATGTTCTAAAATGTTTAGTTTGAAGCAATTTTAGTCTTGTTTATGTTGATTCAATGAAGTTGCCCCTTTCTGTTGGCAACAAAATAAGACTTTTTGCTGTAGTTGGGTTGCCATGGCACGAGGGGCAGGCCTACAGAAACTAGAATAAAAATCACAGGCTCCTTAGAAAAAGAAGTTTGAGCTATACCCTTGTAGTAAAGAAATAAATATATCAATGTGACTATTAATGGCCTTTAGAAAAAATAGCAAGTTAAACTTGCAATTTTTGAAAGAAGTTTAATCAGAAGGAAAGTGTTGAGATACTGGATTTACAAATGTTGATTCTGTGAACACAGAATTAAAATGCAGTTGGCATGACTTACAACATTAAATAATATTTATATTGTTAAGGTAAATATTTATTTCCACGTCCTTTTTCTTGAAGTATTTAGATCCAATGATGGTAAATATTTATTTCCATGTCCTTTTTCTTGAAGTATTTAGATCCAATGATTCATACCATTTTGTTTTCCAGCACATAATATTGTTGGAAAGCTTAGCAGGTTGGGGGTGTGATGAAACCACAGGACAAAAACGCTGTGAATTTAGACACAGAGAATTTAAAGTATATTTCTCTTCAGTTAGTAGATGAGTAAGTACAAGAGAGGAGACCACACGAATGTATATAGAAATCCTGAAACAATGCCAGGAGCAGGCAATGGCCCTATAGACCAGTAGAGTGTGAATATTGTATGTAACATATGGAGACAACAGTCACATCTCAAAGCAGTTTAGTGCAGCAGATTTTTCTGGAGTTTTTGAGGTTGTATCTTCTTGTTTTAAAACAATGAATGTGAAAATGATTTGTCTAAAATTTCTTAAGGCCCATATTGGTGGATAAGGTATTGGAGAATGTGTTGGGTAGAGTTGTAGGGCAGGGGCTGAGAATGGGTGGAGAAAAGCAATGAAGATTAAAGGCGGGGAGGAGGGGAGACTGACTTTTTCTTTAATCTCTGAAGTCTGCAGTAATGTTATCTTTCATAAAGTTTTACAGATCATTAGTCTCTTACTGATGCTTATGCCTTTGGGTTGGTGGGGAAATATTCTTTCATTTAACAATGCAGATATGATTCACGTAGTATACCTTTTCTTTTTAAGTAAGGATTTCTGACATACAAGCTTGAGGGTGTATTATCCTCTCACTGTGTATGCATAGCTTTCATTAATGCTAATTATCCAATAATGATGAAGGTGCTGGGGATTGTCTGGAGATTAAAGAGCAGCTGGAAGAAGCTGATAACTTCTGGTACTGCTGTAGGCCATTAGCCCTAGGAAGTCATTAATCTCTAGAAGTACCTGGTACTGCTGTCATAAAAGGACAAAAGGATTTGGAGATGGGGGTGGAGGTAGGAACAGGCAGGCAAGGTGTAGATGAATACAGGATTACAGAAGGTCCCCTTCTCATTGTGTACGTGTGGCACACAGGAGCTGATCTTCCAGGTCCTGAAGCAAAGGGAAGGCTCCTGGATTCTGTGGGCATCCTAGATATGCCATTTCAAAGTTAAGTCTGTAGAAAGAAGGAAGGTATGGGAACATCATTTGCTATACAGCTTCAGTTCTAGTTTGTACATTTTAGGAACTAACGCATGTTAATATAAATACCTTTGATTAATGTTTGGTCAATATGGACTAAGAAGTTAATTCCAAGATATGAATTAAATACTTCATCATTACCTTTTATGTATGATTCAAAACCTTATATGATTGCGTCATACTTGCTGTCACTGTGCTTTTATAATGAGGTGCAAAGGAATCGATCTTGGATGCAATATTAGCTAGGCTTTGATTCTTGCATCTTTTGTCGGTTTGTTCAGTTCTCTGTTTCTCCCTCTGTTGGGAGATTTTTGCTAGCTATGTTAAATTAAAATCTTCAGGTATGCTAAATTCAACAAAAGCAAAATGATTGCACTTCCAGAGGTGTGCTAGAACAATTAAGAAAAAGTGTTGAGAGGGCACAGAGTAAATGCACGCAGACCAATATGATCGTTAAGCAGATTTAATTTATTTACGTATCTGAGGGTACATTTATACTATTCTATTGAGGGTACATTTATGCTATTCTATTTTTGTACACACTCTGTGTACATGTCATTTCTATTATGATTGGTTAGTATGCTTTGTTCACACACCTCTATGTTAGTTCTGATTGGCTTATGCTAAAAAGTTATATCTTGCAGGTGCTGCATTCTTTCTTATTTTTCAGCTTCCCCATATCTTATTTTTCTCATAGCCAAGGTCCTCAACTTCCCCCATATCTTGTTGGTCTCATAGCTAAGGCCCTTGTTCTGTATTATGATTGGCTAGTTCATCACCACCCCATTACCACCCCCTGGACATGCCTGGACATAGCTCGTTCAGTACCTCGTTCCCACCATTGTCCCGTGGGAACCCCACAAATCCCCCTTTTTGTTTTTGAACGAGCTATGTCCTGTCCTGTCCTCTTTTGTCTTTGTTTTTTACTTAACCCTGATTCTCTGTGTCTCACAGAGCCCAGTCAAAGAATCCCAGCCTTGGTTACCCATAAATCCTGCTTTTTGTTTTTGAACAAGCCAGGTCTGATGGAACATTTTCAGCAACGCCTGCTTGATACAACTCATCATACATCCCATTATTAGCAAGACAATTATTACAACAACCAACACAGTCATTCCTTGTACTAGCAAGTCCTGTATCCATCCTGTGATGCCAATAGACTGTAGACAGTCCAGGAAAGGTGATGTTGATACGGTAAGTTTGCGCATGTTATCCTTCAGTTGACGAAGATGTTGGTGAACAGAAACAGAATGATCTGAAAGATTCATGCAACACATTCCTTCCACATCCTCACATCCATGCCTTTGAGCTAAAAGCAAAAAATCAATTGCAGCCCTATTTTGTAATACTGCATGTCTAATGCTATCAACATCAGTAGCTAAAGTTGAAAGTATCTCAGAAGTTAGATTTAATTGCTTCGCTGTCCAGCACCCTAATGTTTTTGTTAGTTGTAATGCTTTTGCAATTCCTACTGGCGCAAACAAAGCAGCAATAAAATTAGTAGGTTTGTTCCAGAACCGTACATGATCATCGCATTCTGGTCCTAGCGGTAATACCGCATGCTTTTTTCGAGAGGCCACGTAATTCCATAATGTTTTGTTTAGCAATTCTCCCACTGAAGGTCGAAACAAGGTAAGTTTCCCTAGGTAACATGGACCTCCAATTGGCCTACTAGGAATTCCTGGCCAGGCTCGATCACCACAAATTAAAAACAAGCCTCCTGGTAACTTCCGGCCTAGCATGTTGTTTCCCTTCGTGTCAGAATATCGACACCCTAATGGACAAAAGTCATTTTCCCTTATTCCTGTATACAATTCATTTTTTGCAGATACATCTTGTACAGCATATAGTAGTGTATTGTCGTTAATGAGGGCGTGATCAGTTGCTTTGTCACTTTTAAACATAACTGCCCCATAGGTAGGTCCTAAGGCACCTAACAAATCTAGCTCCTGTGGTTCTATCATAGTGTGATTAAGTGACATGATTATCTGTCCCTGCCACCATGCAGTATAGTTGACACCTGGATTCATGGAATTTGCACATTGACTAGCTGTTGTTGCACTCATTGTGGCAAGGGCAGGGTTTTGTATGTAACCTTGAAAACTGATTGGATCGAAAACAGGAACTCCTATCAGGCAAGTACGAAAAGGATCTCCAGGGGTTGCCATGGACAAGCAAAATGATTCTTGTCCGGTCGCATTTGCGATGGTAACCCAGATATTTTGTCTGATATCTATCACTGCCTGCCCAATGGCTGTGATACATAAGACCATTGCGATTGTTGTCGCTCCCAATCCTCGGGAGAAACTTCCCATGATCGTGGTATGTTAATTTGTTCCCCACACTATACCTTCACCACACTGCCTGCCAATATAATTTGCTGCTCCAGCACACGTCTTTGTAATGAACTAGCTATTTCAGCTATATGAATTTGTTGACAGTCACCAATTCTATTTGCCACATTAAGTGCTGGAATATCAAATCTCCCAAGCAAGTTAGCCTCTCTCCCTAATAATTGAATTGCCTGTCTCTCTACCGAATTTTCTGTTACCCACTGTCTTACACGCGGTACACACCCGACATTTCTCCACCACGGCTCAGATTGTCGAATAACCCTCCATTTACTTTCCCCACATACATTACAGTTTTTTAGAAACCATGGTTCGCAACAATGTCCATGTCCATCACAACCACGTGCCAATTTTTCTTCTTCTTCAGCTGTTGCATGTAAAGGTGGTAATGACGTAAAAGGATCCTCAAGGTGGCTTATTGATGGTGTTGCAATCCCCAGAGTCTTTAGGTACGGAGCCAAGATCCTCAGTGCTCGGTGCTGCTCTCTCTGTCGGATCTCCGGATCTGGGTTCCACCTCCACATATGGTTTAATACACTTGATCGGAAACCACCCTACTCCTGTGCCTATAGAGACAGAAGCATAACCTCGACCCATTAGTAACAGTTCCCCTGGTCCTAACCACTCGTTAGTACCTGGTTCCCTATACCACACTTTGCCTTTGTTTTTCACATAGCTTGTTCCCTGTCGAACTGCCTCCCAATGTATTACAATTGGGGGTCGCTCCTTATCTCCTGCTAAAGTTAAATGGTTAAGTACATAAACAGCTTTTGCAAGACTCTCAGAAGGTTCAGTCACCTCTCCCCCTTTTTGTTTTTGCAGAAGCTGTTTCAATGTACTATGAGCACGTTCCACAATCGCCTGACCCATAGGCGAATGAGGAATCCCAGTGACATGTGTAATACCCCATAGTTGACAAAATTGACAAAAAATCTGTGAACAATATGCTGGTCCATTATCAGTCTTAAGTTGTTGTGGAACCCCAAGACTTGCAAAGCAAGCAAGTAAATGTCGTTTGACATGACGACCCGTTTCCCCAGTTTGTGCTGTTGCCCATATTACATGTGAAAACGTATCAACAGATACATGAACATATTTGAGCCTTCCAAATTCTGCAATGTGAGTAACATCCATTTGCCACAGTTGCAACGCACACAACCCTCGAGGATTTACTCCTATCCCAATTCCCATGCCAATTTTCTGACAACTAGGACAAGCACTAACTAGTTCACGTGCTTGTGCCATGGTGAGCTGAAATTGTTTCGCTAGCATTTTCGCTGATTGATGAAAGAATTGATGGGATAGGCGAGCTTGTTCAAATAAATTTGGTGATATTTGCGTATAGGACACAAGTGTGTCTGCTTTATTATTTCCAATGCTCAAACCTTGATCAAATTGATGACTACGAATGTGAGTGACAAAATAAGGTACCTCTCTGAGGTTTATTGCCTGATGCAACTGTAGCAAAATGGTGTAAAGTCGTATATTCTTCACTGGTCGTATAAAAGCTCTTTCAATTCGATTTACAATGCCTGCTGCATAAAGAGAGTCTGTTACAATATTTACAGGTAAGTCCTTCCATTTTATAAAGACCTGGTAGATTGCAAAAAGTTCAAGTGTCTGCAATGAGTCCTCAGTTTGTCCTGAGAATTTACAATGTTTCCATTGTCCATCCTCTTGCCAGGTAATAACTGCTGAGTGTGATCGCTTTCCTGCATCAGTAAAAACAGTTAGTCCAGTCACAGGTATCTCTGATCTGATAGGTTTTTCTTCTCAATCCTGTTTGCAAATAAACTGTAGCTTTTTATCTTTTGGCAAATGTGTTAACAATTGTCCAGTAAAGTCCTGTAAGGCTATTTGAAAAAGAGTTGACTGATTTGTTAACCACTGTAGATATTACTTCTTGATAGGTAAATACATAACATCTGAGTCTAGTCCAGTAATGTCTGTAATTCTTTTACGCACTTTGACAAGCAATTGTGCTATTGCTTCCACTCTGGTACAAATTGTTGTTTTAGGATGAAAAGGTGGAAAAACCCATTCAATAATTCTGATAGTTGGTTTTAACTGAACTATTAATGCTTTCAAATGCTTATTTTCCATTGATGTATTTGCAATAATTGCTGAAAGTGTCTCATTCTCAGCAATGCGAGCCACGTCCTGTGTAGCCACCTTGTGTGCAATTTTGTTTATAGCTGCTTATTGGTCTGCAGTGAGTGTACGGCTCACAGTGACATCAGGGTTTTGTCCAAGCAATGGCATTAACGGTGCACTATCATCATTTGTAATGCCACAAGTATTACGAACCCACTGCAATTCTCCTAACAATTTCTGAGCATCAGCCAATGTGGATATATCAACTTTCAGGGTGATTTTTTGAGGTCGAATGGTTTGCTTAGTTACCTCCCAGCCTAAGTACCTCCAAGGCTCTGATCTTTGTATTTTTTCAGGGGCAATTTTCAGTCCTCGCTGTTCTAGCATTTTTTCTAACAATGGTAACACAAGTTCCACCTTTAAATCCTGTCCAGCAATCAGAATATCATCCATGTAATGATAAATCAAAAGATTAGGAAACTTTTGACGAAAAGGTTGTAAGGCCCATGCAACATATAATTGACATAATGTAGGAGAATTTTTCATACCCTGAGGTAAGACTATCCACTCATACCTCTTAGCAGGTTCCTGCTTGTTAATACTCGGAACTGTGAACTCAAATTTGGCACAATCTCTGTCATTTAAAAATATCGTGAAAAAACAATCTTTTAGATCAATTACTAAAATTTGCCAACCTTCTGGAATCATGGTAGGAGTGGGTGGTCCAGGTTGTAATGCTCCCATATCTTCCATAACATCGTTTATGGCCCGCAAATCATGAAGCAATCGCCATTTGCCTGATTTTTTCGGAATCGTGAAAATTGGAGTATTGTAAGGGCTTGTGGACGGTCTGATATGACCTGCTTCTAGCTGTTCTTGGACTAACAATTCAATCTGTTCCAGCCTGTCTGATCTAAGCGGCCACTGATCCACCCATACCGGTGTTTCTGATTTCCATTTTAAAGGTAGGACAGGCCCTTTTTCAGTGACCGCTCCTACAAAGGCGTTATCAATCGTGCACCTAATTGTGTTAAGACATCCCGTCCCACAAGCGATACTGGCACTTTCATGACATAGGGTCTAACATTTACACAGGCTCCGTCTGCAAATTGCAGCTGTACCGGTTGTTGACTCATCATTGGCAAAGTACAGCCTCCAACTCCTGCTATCGTTACTGGAGCCGCTTGCACAGGCCAAGCAGATGGCCAGTGTTGCTGTGCAATGATCGTAACATCGGCTCCTGTATCGATTAGCATAGAGATCTGTCTTTCTTCCCCATTCTGATTCCGCAATGTTACTCTTTCACGCGGTTGGTTTCTAGTGATGTCAATAGCAAGATTAACCAATGCTTGTCCCGTCGATCCAAAACAACCCTCCCCCCGTCTTTGTTTTCTGCATTCGGAACACAGCCCTTAAAGGGAACTAACTGAGCAATCTTTTGGCCCTTCGGAATAAATACAGGCGGGGATAGGGTGTATACCATAGCACATATTTGACCTGTATAATCTGCATCAATAATCCCTGGCAGTACAATTATTCCCTGCTTGGAAATAGATGATTGCCCAAGAAGTAATGCACTCAAACCGTGTCCTAAAGGTCCTTTCATGTTAGTTTCAACTACAGTTACTTGTCTGTCTGTTAAGTATATGTCTAATTTTGTTTCCACATCCACTCCGGCACTTCCTCTTGTGGCTGCGGAGTGGCGGTCCAAGCACCCTGACTTGCTGTCTGCACGCGCGGGTGCGGTGCGCTCAGCCGGGAGTTTCCCTGTAATCGTGTACACTCTGCCGTATAATGATTTGATCTTCGGCAGTTAACACACCACTTCCTTGGTCCTTTTCTGCAATCTTTTTTAAAATGCCCTGTCTGTCCGCAGTTGAAACATTTCCTATCTTTGTCCTTTGCTCGCAGCAGAGGTTTCACTGCTGCTCCGACTGCAGCTGGCATAACTTGAGCCTGTTCTATTCCTAACATTCTTTCTACTGCTTCCAGCATAGCCGCCACCCCCGCACCTCTCGGTAAATGTGCCAATGCTTTTCTAGTTGTCTCATTAGCATTATCAAAAGCAAGAACATCCAGTAACTTGTCTCTAGTACTTTCATCTAAATCAGGCGTGCTTCGCAAAGCTGCATACAGACAATCTATAAATTTACCATATGGTTCTCCTATCTGTTGAAAAACTCTGGTATATGCTTGTTGAACACCTTCACTAGGAACTGATATTAATGCTTGAAATGCACTGTCTTGAGCTGCTGCTAATGCCTCAACATGAAACTGCGCTTGCCACTGTACAGTTGAAAAAGGACCCTCTCCTAACAGCATTTGTGACGTGATGTTAGAGAGGATCATTCCGACCCCTAGGTGTATTAGCTATTCCATGACAAGCGCTATTCCAGGCATTAAGAAAATGTAGAACTTGAGAAGGAGACAGCAGCACAGACGTTAGTTGTCGAATGTCATTTGCCGTGAAAAGGTTAGTTGCAAAAATATGTTTAAGCAAAACCTGTGTATACTGAGAGCCCAAGCCATTTGTCTGTATAGACTGACGTGTTTCTTTTATAATTTTCCAATCTAACGGTTGCCAAAGATTTTTTCCCTTAGGACCACAATCACAGGATATGCTTGCGGAATTATAACTCCTTCTAATAACGCATCTCGAATGATCCCTTTCCATTTCACTCCTCCCCTCCCCTGTATACGCGGGCAGACGCTGACCCTCTCCGCCACCTCCCACATTACCAGATGGACGCAAACCTCCCCCCCCACCCTGATCTAAAGGTGGAGTAGGGATTTGCAAAGGAGGTTGAGGTGGCCCTAATACTTGTCCCGAACACAGAGGGGGGTTTTGGGGAGACATAGTCACATGTCCCGAGGCGTTGGCTGTACGATGCTGCTGCAATTCCGTCTTTAATTCTTCCAGTCGTCTACCAAGCTCTGTCATGTCAAGTTCGTGTCCATTTCGTGATGGTAACGGTCCTTTAAGTCCTTGTGACTCTGGTACTGCTGACTCCGTAACTGGAGACTTTAACGGTGGTTGTTTAGCGCCGGAATGTAAACTTTGTTCAACAGACTCAGGAAACAGCGAATCCGGTAAAGGTGGATACGAAACAGTTTTACCCTCCTTCTTGTCCTCCTTCTCAGCCTCATCTGTAGAGAGATCAATGAGAGGAGGAGGGGGTTGTGGCCAGTTCTCCTGTTCAGCGTCTGAATCAATTAGTCCAAATCGAGTTCATGTTTTAGGGCGCACTACTGGTTCTGATGGATCTGTATGGTGCACTACCGTTTTTGATGGATCTCTATCTATTTTACTCGCTCCCCGCTCCTCAGCTTTTTTCAGAGCCGTCCGTACCGACGGCGATAAAGGAGCTGCCACCGGTACAGCCACCAGGGCCGTGGGAGGTGTTGGTCCCGCAAACAGTGAGGGGGTAGTAGACGTCTGCGGTCCTAAAGCCATAAAAGCTGAATGTGTGACTTCTCTCTCTGCTTTTATTCCTTTTAACGCTTCACTAACCAGCTTCCATGTAGCAGACAATTTAAAAGCTTCCTTATCACCACTTGACACCGCATTCCAGAGAGAGTCACCAATCTTCTCCCATAAAGGCACTTCAAAGACATCATTAAAGGTTGTAAAATGTCCTTTGTCTTTTGCCCAAAGCAGTAACTGCTTTAACGCAGCTTCGTCATATTTAATTCCTCTCTCAGAGAGTATATGTTGGAGGAGTTTCACCACTGCCACTTCTGTCTTGGTCAGGGTAGACCCCATTCCTCCCCTAGCTGCCTGGGAAGCCCTACCCAGGTTTTCCTTTGCTAGCAAAACTCAGGCTTACCGCATCCGTTCCTGCCGGTGCGAAAATCCAGTGCCGGGGCAGCACTCTACAGCTGGCTTCCTCTCACCCTTTCCTTTCGTGCCGTTGTGCGCTGCTTCTCCGCAGTCTCCGGCTGAAGGCCCCTGGTCTGGGGGAAAGTCCCTGTTCGGGCGCCACTTGTTGAGAGGGCACGGAGTAAATGCACGCAGACCAATATGATTGTTAAGCAGATCTCATTTATTTACGTATCTGAGGGTACATTTATACTATTCTATTTTTGTACATGCTCTGTGTACATGTCATTTCTATTATGATTGGTTAGTATGATTTGTTCACACACCTCTATATTAATTCTGATTGGCTTATGCTAAAAAGTTATATCTTGCAGGTGCTGCATTCTTTCTTATTTTTCAGCTTCCCCATATCTTATTTTTCTCATAGCCAAGGTCCTCAACTTCCCCCATATCTTGTTGGTCTCATAGCTAAGGCCCTTGTTCTGTATTATGATTGGCTAGTTCATCACCACCCCATTACCACCCCCTGGACATGCCTGGACATAGCTCGTTCAGTACCTCGTTCCCACCATTGTCCCGTGGGAACCCCACAAAAAAGCAGTGGGGCCAGGTGATGCGTCTTGATTCTTCATTGATAGCATGTTCTTGTAACAGTGACTGGAGTATAAAATCTCTTATTTACTGAGAACAAACACCCTTGCTCATTAAAATTTTACATTACACTTTATCAAAAAAAAGTTGGCAAATTAAAAGTGTGGTTTAGTCACTTAAATCTCCAACTCATTAGGTATAGGAGTTATTTAAATAATGTATTAGACAGTATTTTAGGAAACCATAAAGCAAACAAAGTAATCAGTTCATCCCACTCTAGAAGACATTTGTGTTTTGTACAAATTCTTAAAAGATGAAGGTGTCCAAAAGTGTTAAATCACTGGCTGCACCTGCAGAGCTGTTCTGAAAAGGCTATCTGTTGTATTTTTAAGTCCCTAAATAAGTGGATGATTTTTATAGAAATCCTATTTTGAAAAAATACTGAAGTTTATTTTTCGTTACCTACTAGCAAATCTGTAATTCTTTTGTAACAACTAATGGGAAGTCTCAAAGCTTTTGAGAGTGAACCTGTGTTTTAGCCTTTCAGACTTTCTCTTTGACTTTCTTCTTAGTGGACTCTCTTCTGAATAACATAGTCTTTTCTGTTGAGATGTGTTAGTACCTATACGTGTGCATACTCTAGAGGAAAGGATTTTCTTTTTACTTTCAGTGGACTGAAATGCCCAAGGACAATATATCTGTCTGTGACATACCTAATATCTTCTTACCATCTTGTCTTTTTCAGCCAGACTTTAGAGTTAGACATCTGTAGTTAATGCAGTGATATTGTTTTAGCTTGCAGCATTATTTGTGATACTGCTATTTGACTGGCACAGATTGTTGTCTTGGAATTATTTTTTGATTTAGAGAAGCTGTATGCCCCATTCATGATATGTATGTGAGTTGTATTTGAAGAGAAGTCTTGAGATTGCTTTTACTTTTTTTTTCCTTTTTATTTGTAAAAACTTGTTGTTTGGGTTGTTTTGTTTATCTTGGGTTTTTTTAACATTATTTTTAGAATCAGTGTAGAAGCTATGACATAAAACATCTATGACTGTGAATGTCAAGGGGTTTTCAAGTATGGGAATGGCTGAAATGTGGCCCCTTTTGCTTGTTTACACAGCAGACTGGAACTATATTTAAAAAAAAAATTAAAGATTTATACAGATAATTCGAAGGCAGTGAAAAAAGGCTGAAAAAATATGTGCGTTGTTTGCATCTCTGCAGCTTTATATTCAGTTCTTGTTTCAATAATCCTGTCCTAAAAGTTTGGATTACAGGACTCAGGATCAAAACCTTAAAGATCCAGAATGAGTGACAGGGTTCTTTGAACTGACAGGGTGCAGCATTCTCCTGCAAAATATGGTATTTCTATATTTTCATGGCTATCTGAAAGAGGTTTGAATAAATTTATTCTAGAAGAATAGCACTTATAAATGAAAGAGATGCTGAACAGAAACAGTTTATTTGGACTTGTGCACCATACAGTCTCATGTGCTTATTGTTTAGGAGTTCATCTTCCTGGGAATAGAGAAGCTCTCAACTAACTCTATGCCCAAGACCTACAAAATTTTTAAAACAGTTCTGACATCAGGTTGTCAGGAAAACATGAGTTAATTTGGCTGCTAGTACAGAGAGTCTTTTCCTTTTTAGATTTTTAGTAGGAGTTCCAATGTAGCTATGTGAATGTTGGTGGTGTTAAAGCAATATTATTTCCTACATTGAATGAGTGCTCCTCCACATTCCTTGTGCAAGTAGGCACTCATAAACCAACAGCCTCTGTATGACTGTCACGGTTTAAAGCTGGGCCGGCTATTAAACCTGCAGCAGATGCTCTCTGTTATTCCCCCCTCTCCCCCCAGAGGGAAAGGGAAAGGGAAAAGGGAGAGAGACTTCTGGGTTGGAAAATTAAAACAGTTTTAATAAACTATAATAATGAAAAAGAGTATAATAACAATAATAGAAATAATCAAATATATACAAATATATATACAAAACCAAGATTGAGCTCCCCTGAAGTCAGCCACGTCACCACCGGCACTGCAGGGCAGGCTCCGGGAAGGCCCAGGCTGGGCCTAGCGACGGTCAAGAGCTGGATTCAGGAACGCACGGATCGGGATCGGGGGCAGCAGGAAAACAGACGGAGTCCTCCTTGGACACCGGCCATAGCAGAAAGAGAGCGAGACCCTCGTGATCCCCCCGCTTTATACTGAGAATGACGTGTATGGGATGGAATACCCTCGTTGGTCAATTTTGGGTCACCTGCCCTGTCCGCTCCCCCCTGCAGCTGCGACCCCCCTTCGGCTCTTCACTCGTAAGCAGTGAGGAATTCATCAGTGACCTTGGTTTCTCTCAAGAACAAGTACAGCAAGAGCCTTTCTGCACAACATCCCTACCGGTGCCTCAGTGATAACTACAAACTTCGAGCGTTATCAGTCCTGGAAGCAGACACTGTCTGCAAAAACATGCAGTTAGTTTCAGAAAGTGCAGTTACTTAGAGGAGACTTAGCTGAAAGTAAAAATCACTGAAAGGAAAATCGTCCTGGTTTAGGCCAAACCAGGACAATGACTTTAAACAGATTAAAGAGCATGTATTATAGACCATCAGTTCACTTCCACGTCATGGCTTTTGTGCCAAAATATAGTTTTGTTTGATTTCTTTTCCTCTCCTGTTTTCATCTGTTGTATGAAAGACCTCAGAGGTCCTCTATCTACAAGGTGCATCAAGTGACTAGCTCAAATGATAATTTTTTCCTGTTTGAATGAAGGGGGTTTTGTTAGTACTCAAGTGATTTCCTTGAGTAAAAGGCAAACAAATTTTTCTGGGAAAAAAAAACCAAACCTCTGAAATGCAGGATCTGCTAGAGTAGAGTTCTTGTTTACAATGAGATATATTTCATTTCCATTTGAAGAAATCTTCTGTAGACTTTTCTCAGAAAATATTTTGTCTGGTCAGCTGTCATTCCCATTCATGTATCTTTCTCAAGGCAGGAAAGTGCTGTTGGCTAGTTAAAGACTTAACTACAGAGCAATGGGCTTATGGAACTACTGTTACTAGTCTCACTTACTGGATGTCTCTAGATAAACATAGTGTGATCTAAAAGAGGTGCCAAGTGCAGGGAGTTCTTTGTTTATTTAATCCTTTCATGCTGGACTGACTTGCATTACAAACTTCCTCAAAACAGTAGAAAACAACAAGGGTACCATACAAAATTAATATGAAATTTATAGTGTGAATCTATCAGTATTTCCAATTAAATTTCTTGGTATTGGTCCACTAAGGAAAGGTAGAATATTAAATTGTTTAATATAGAGCTTTCATTAAAGACTAACGTGTGTGGTGTTATGCCAGAAGCTCTTTTTGTTTTTTCTTCTCTTTTTTTTTAACCTTGAAAGATTAGGATTGAATGCAAATCTGACTTGCATAGGAATGAAATGGTTGGACTTGATGATCTTAACTCTTTTCCAATCAAAACAATTCTATGATTCTATGAAACCTTTTTTTGGATGTTTTCTGGCTCTTTACCCAAATACAGCACTGGGGAGCTTTAAAGAAGTTTTTTGTTGGTTTTTCTTCTGAAAAGAACACATGAGTGTATTTGTTTCCCATCCTAATTGATCATTACTAATTAATTTAAGCCTATGTTCCACAAATTAACACAACCAGTACACTGAGTGTGTTCCAGAGGTGCATTTGAAGACTGGTCAAGAGAGTAGTATATTAAATTAGTTGTTTTCTTTAAATAGTTAAAGAATTCAGAAATACATTTAATTAAGAAACATCTGCATCTATTAAAGGTGTTGGTGTGCACACACAAGTGATGTTGAATCAGAATTGGGGAGCATGCCTCAACCACTTCTGTATAAAGTTCGCAATTCAAACTGCCCCTCTAGGTGGTTTGAGCTAAGCAGCCAGACCTCACCCTGAGATGGCTGATGATAAGTTTTCACAAAGTGATCCTGATAACAGGGCCAGGGAAATGGGTATCTGCAACAGCGACACAGTAGCAAATGATGGGGCTATGGTTATGGCTTAAACTGATGCTGCTGCTTGATGAGTGAAAGTGTGTCTAAGCCTTCAGTTTCCTTTGAGTGGATTTTGCTGTACTTTCTGGTGGAACTCTGACAATCTTTCCTCTTAATGCTTGATGTGTGGACTTTTTTTTTTTTTTTCTTAAACTTTAAGAGACATTGATCATCTGTAGGCAGTTTTTGTTGAGACTGGAGGGAGGAATTTCACACTCTTTGCTCAGCAGTGCCTTTAAAATATATACATATATTTATAATATACATGCTATGAATCTGTTGTGTAGACTCTTTGGGTTTTGTATTTCTCAAAGGTAGATTTTACAGTAAAGTAAAATGCTGACATGTCATTTAGGTAAACCAATGTAGGGGGAGGACAACTTTTAAAAAGAGAAGAGCCTGCCAACTTTCACTGCTATAATATATGATAGGTCACAAAAAAAGTCAAGATACAATAATGCAGGAATTTATTCAGGGAGAAAAAGCATACTGATATGTTATGGACATAATTGAAAATGACTACTTGGTTTTGAGACAAACAAAGTAGAAATTAATATAAATTCTTCTTAGAACAATTAATTTCAGCTCAGTCACATTTTATATGGTTTGCTGAAGGATATAATATGCTTTTTCAATTCACTACTACTTTCTTGCTCAGGAGATTCCCAAACCAAAGTTAGAGTTGTAAAATACTGAGGGACAGACAGGTTCACCATGTTTAACAGGGTCTGAAAAAGGAGAGTAGGAAAAAACCCACACCCACCCCACATTAAAAAACAAAACAAAACAAACAGCTGCATAGCATAAATAAAGAAAAGAACATAAACACTTTCCCTCTAAGACAGGTATGTGTGGGTTCACATTTATTACAATACAGTTGTAGATTGAGGATATTTCAAATAGCTATATTATTTAATAGAAAAAGTGATTTTCTTCCCTTATTCTGCCAATCAAGAACTGCAATGTGGCTGTATACTTCATATTATTCTAAATGCTCTTATGCTTTGTAGATGATGGTCTTTTAAAGAGCAACCAAAATCATGACTTTCTCAGTGTTTCACTTTTATAGAGGCATTTCAGCCTCTATAAATGTCTAAAAGACTAGATATTTAGTATTAACAAGGTCGGATAAAAACTAACCTCTTGCAAGTTTTCTTAGTTGGGTTGTGTAAGGCTTGGGAGCAGAGTACTGCTACCTTATTAGAGCAATAAAAAAATAATAGGGGAAGAGTTGAGGAAATACGGGAATAGCTCAAAGAGAAGTAGGCAGCATCGATGATAGAGTAGAGGAACAATGGATTATGCTGTCTTAGAAAACCCTAGTTACTAAGAGAT
Organism: Nyctibius grandis; assembly: GCF_013368605.1. Taxonomy (NCBI): domain Eukaryota; kingdom Metazoa; phylum Chordata; class Aves; order Nyctibiiformes; family Nyctibiidae; genus Nyctibius; species Nyctibius grandis. The sequence goes on from NC_090659.1 coordinate 31,008,283, forward strand.
TGCGACAGGCTGGTAAAGTGGGCAAAGTTTTTTGTTAAAAAATAATTCTGAGATAAATCAGCAGCTTTGGGTATTTAAAATTACTTATTATATTATACAGGAAAAATTCACCACTTTTAGTTAACACTTTCCCTCACTAGAAGAAATGATGCCCTTCCCGCTCTCCCCCTCCAAATGTAGTTCATTATTTAAGAATTAGGGAATTTTTTTTTTTAAGCTTGAAGTTTCTGATTCTTTTGCCACAACTGCAATCCATGAAACAAAAGAGAACAATTATAATCAAGGATCCTTGTATTGCTTAGTCACAGAATCTGCTGCACAACTGTGCTCCAAAGTCTGACCCTCCTCACTTGGGAGAATAAATGCTTTCTATTCTTTGTTAGCAGAATTAAGTATTAGAAACGCAAATCAAATGTAGACTTTTACACTATTACCTGCCAACTCTTACCTGCAAATGTAAAACTAAAGAGCACGTATGTCACCTTCTTCAGGGAAATCCTCCATAAGAAGAATACTTTTCTTAATCTGGTACAGAAGCTGACATTTTTCCCAAATGTCATGTGGAAGCCTTATTCGGTGGGAACCAGTCACCTAACATTTGGTGTTCTAGTGCTTATTTTACTACAGATCATTCCATTTTAGAGGTTTAGAGTAAGCTAGCTGCTGCTTCTGTGATGATGGTAGCTTGAGATGCTGACCAAATAAGATTGTCTAGATGAGTTGCCCAGAAATATCATGAGTCCATACCTTGTGCTGATCTGTAACAGTTACCAAAAAAGAGCCTGAGCCCATTAGTTCACTAGTATATCTCATGAGAGATGCTGTTATTTCACTGTGTTCAAAGATATGTTTAAAACTGAATTTCAATTTTTTTTGTTCAGCCCACCTTTAAACCCTTAACGATATAGGCAGTAATGCTTTTGAAGCCAGGTATGTATTAAAAATGTTAGTGTGGAAAAATAAAAGAATGTTGCCAGACACTGTTTAATTACTTATTACTGTTTCTTATTCCATGGCGACAAGACTTTATCCTGTTTTAAGAAACTGAAACTACCCATATAGACTGTTCTGGCTTCATGTTATCTGGATTTCCAAAGCGAACCTTACTCTGTTAGTTTGGTTTTATTTCACTTGTAGAAATTTTAAGAATGGTGATTTAATGTGGATTATTTTGAGAGGAATAGACTTTTGCGTGATGCGTTCTCTGTCTTATGAATTAGCTCATTGCTTAAGTAAGATTTAGCCTGGTTAATCTCTCAAATAAGACAAGCTGAGACCAGTTTAGCTGAAAGTAGTGAGGATGAGGACAGACACTTACATTCAGTAGAGGTTAGATGATGTTAGATGTAACAATAGAGTAAGAAGAAATCTAAGTCCAGTAAAGAATATATAGCTGTATCTGATTTTTTAAAAATCTACTTTGCTTATAACTCCTTTAATTGTGAGGCAATATTTTTGCTTCCATTTTTCTTTTTTTTGCTTATTTAATAAAAATGTATATTAAATTTTCTCACTTAATTGTTCTGTCCTTGAGCTGTGTCCAATGATTATAATGTTGTATGTGGAAGACCTTTCCATGGTTGTTCGTTCTTGAGTGTTTATGGGCACTAAAATGTGCAAATGCTTAACTTCAAGACTGTATAAGTGTTACAATGAGTTTGGCCTACTGTCATAGTCATCGTAGAATCAGCTATGTCTGTAAGCTGCTGAGTTATCTAAATGGTAACTAACATGCAAATATGTACATATAGAACTCATTTTTTTTGTATGAGCCATCCTATTGTTTTTTATTCATCAAATGTAAATTGTTATTAGAATAATGGAAAATTCAGGTTGGAGAAGGCCTTAGGGGGAGGTATGTAGTCTAACCTCTTCTTCAAAGCAGGGTCAGCTCTGGGGTCAGATCAGGTTGCTCAGGTGTTGATCCAGTCTGATCTTGAAAATGTTAATACAGAAATTCACAGTATACAGTAGGTGTGAATTATCCATTCTGAAGCAACATAAGTAACAGAAACACTCAAAACAAGAAACAATATACTGTACGACAGGTCTTGGGCGAGACATCCTGAAGTGCATCCTTTGTGGTGTTTATAAATGCATGCAGTCAGCCAGTTGCACTGGATATCAGGGAGTGTTTTTCTCCTCCTTTCTCTCCTTCTTTGCTCTCATCTAATTTCTAATAATAGACAGGAAACTGGTATTCACACACTTTTAAACAAAACAAAAAAAACCTTTGCTGTTGTGTCCAATACCAAACAAAACTAGGAATGTTCGAAAGTGCTGGCAAGTACATAAAAATAATTCTTCCTGATAAAATTCCAGCCCCAGATGACAGAGTAGAATGATTTATTGGATGGTGGCGTGGTAACGTGCAGTGTGTGTGCTAATGCTTTCAGGATGTTTTGAAAAGGCAGGTGTAAGCAGTTAGGAATTTAGCAGCCCAGGTGTTACTAACAGTTTGCAGGAAGCAAGCTACTGTACTGTGAGTGAGGAATTTATAGTTTGTAGTCCAGCTCCTGTTATTTCAGTGACATGCTGTGCAGCTTCAGCAAAATGTCTGTTCTTTCTCCTTACCTTTAACTGCTGGAGGCATTTCTTAATAGTAGTACTGGGGTACTATTATTGTTAATATTAATTGGCAATGGCATTGGTAGTATCAATGGAGAAATAAGACTGACTTGGTACCAGTGCTGATCAGCTGTCTTTTGTTGTTGTTTTTGTTTGATCAGTTAAAGTAATGGGTGTTGAATGGCAGGCACATATTAAGTTTTGGATAACGTTTCCTCATTTACTACAGTGACTTCAGGAAAATTAAGAAAAGAAGCAGAACACTATGTGTCTATGAGAAAGTTAGAAGTATGAATATCGGAACAACATATGATAGTGAAACTACAAAATGTGTTTAGAGATAGACCTGATTCATGTTGAGGCTCTAAATATAAATGCCAAAAGATATTAGTGAAATTCCAAATTTTTGAATAGCCTTTTATCAGTAGCCGGCCCAGCTTTAAACCGTGACAGAGTCATTGTTCTTTAAGTTTTTAAAACTAGCAGTTGGACTAGATGATGTTTGTAGGTCCTTTCTAATTGAACTATTCTTTTCTAATTTATTCTAAAAGTTTAAGTATTTACTGAACAACCAAGTGTTTATTCCCTTCAAATTTCTCAGGCCCAAATAAGAACAGGGAATTAGAAACGAAAACACAAGCATTTTAAAGGACTTGTTATGAGTAACACTGTGTTTATGGCTTAATAATGTAGCTATTAGCTTGCACAGTATTTTCAGTGTTATGATATTTGAATTAATCTTATCATAATTTTCAGTGAAATTGATAAGATTAAAATCTTGCACTTGGGCTACTGTATTTTTCTGAAAAAAAAAAAAAATAAGTGGACATGAACAAGGGGTAATTTGTGCTACTTTTCTTTTCCTTCCCATCCACTTGCCTTCTCTCCAGATCCTCAAACAGTCCCCATGGAAAAAATTATACTATATTATGTGCAACTCTGTTTTTTCCCCAGGCAGCATCTCACTGCCGCTAGTTATTCTTTGTCAGTCTGAATCTTTCATCTTGGCATTATGATACAGCCTGAATGAGAAAATTAACATTAATAGCAGCAGCAAGTGTTAGGAGAGCTAGTTTAGACTCCTAAATTTCATTCCTATCTAGTGCTCTTGAGGGGAGTAGGACCACTGAGACTTGATGTGCATGGATAAAGAACCAAGGCAGTGTGTTTGGACTTTATTTCCTCTTGTTCATCTTTTTGTGCTCTTTTATGTTCTTTTTTTTTTTTAAGACATGGTCATGTGAATAAATTTATTCAGAGAATAAATTCACCTGTGAGCAAACCTATTTGGATGAATAAGAACTTCAGCTTTTTGTTTTTTTGAGATTCTCTCCCATGAATATCTATAAACAGTAGTAAATGTTCAGTTTTGATATCTCAAAATTGAGGAAGAGGAGAAAATAGATGTTTTAAAGTAGAAACTCTCAATTTTCAAGGTAACTATTTTTACAGTGTTTGGGGGGTTAGAGGTGGGTTTGTTTGGTGTTTTTTTTTTTTTTTTAGTGTCTTGCTCAGAATATTGAATGCCATCATTAGAAATTAAATTCAGGCAAAATTTTGATGTGATGCCAGAGGGTGTTACCAACATCAGCAAGAGAAGGTAAATGATAATTCTTATCAGCATCTGTTTCAGGCAAACGGGAGTGAAATTTCATGGGGCAAAGTAAATGGACTTTATTAGTTCTTGGGTACTTTCTCTGATTTTTTTCAGATGCTTCCTGTAAATGATGAGACACAAGAATATAGTGTTAAGGTACGCATACAGATGCTCGGGTTATGGCCTGAGGTTTAGTTCACTGAACAAACAGTGAGAAATTATGAGACATGACATGAGAAATCACTGGACCTATGGAGCAACAGGGTGAGAAGATGACACGACTTACAGATAACACCGTGAGGAGGGGCTGGGTTTCACAGGTTGTTAGGGGTTATGAGAAAGGTGGCCAAACCTTGCTAATAACTGGGGGGAGTATTATAAACCTTCTGGGAAGTAAGACATTGCAGGGCAAGTGGTGGCTTGGTAGTTGTATCAGTGATACCATGTAAGACTCGATGACCTGAGTAACAATATCAGAAATCCTCAATGTGAGAACATGGTAGCAAATCTGGGATTAGTGAGAAAAATGTAGTTAGGTGCAAGTGGTTGATTCGGGAGGAGGCAAGGGTAGAGACAAGGATGGGGAAGAACAGGCAAATGAAAATGGAGAGGAGGGATAAAAAGGGCAGGTCATATTTGAGCAAGCTGATGGTCGGTATGCGTGTCTGGTTGGACCTTGCACCTTATTGCTGCAGTCTGTTCTGTCTTAGTTTTAAACTTTCTCCTGATTACTTTCTGTGAGAGTGTGCTCATGTGTGTGTCTGCACATGAGTGCGACCACCACTTACCTTGAAGTAGGGCTGTGCAGTGAGTAGGATGAGATCTGGGTTTAGCTGCTAGAGAAAGGGCAATGGGTCACAGGGGGCCATAGGTCTGGGGGTAGTTAACTGTAGGGATAGCTGATGGGAGCATCAGCTACTGTAAAGACCAGGAGTCCAGGGCCAGCTACCAGGGACCTGTGTATGTGACTGCCAGTGGCCTCCAGGCCTGATCCTGAATGGGATCAGCCTGGATGTGCTGTTGGTGTTTGTGCAAGTGCTGCTTGTATTTATGTGGGTGCCAATAAAGGTATGTTTCTTTGATTGCATTGACCTGGTGTGGCAAGGTATGTTAGCACCATGTGCATCACTGACCCTTTGGCATACCCGTGGACCTGTGCTGTGAGGGGGGAACCACAGCATCCAGCCTCCCTCACTCTGGGTGTGGAAGAACCACAGGTTGCAAGCCCACCAAAGTCTACTTACGGTAATTTATTTATCTCAGATTGTGAGCCACATGGCACCAGCAGGGGCACAGCAATCCATGTGGCAAGTGTGGAACCCCTGGCTGTGTTTGAACTCAGGGCAGACTGGCATGGGACAGGCTGGGGAAGGCACCTTCTCCAGTGGCCCTGTCCCACCATGCCCAGAGGTGGGCAGAGCCAAGACAGTGACTGAGGCCATGGCCCCAGGACTGCCAGGCATGGCCATAGGGATGAGTGGGCTCTGAATGCACACCAGGGGTAGGTGCACTCCCTAGATCTAGCATGGGGGCACAGTTCATACTGTGTCTGCCCCTGTTGGGCCACCACATGGCTGTCGCCTGAGAAGTAAGTGAGGGGGTCTTTATTAAACCTTAAAGTCACCTGCAGTAAGCAGATTCATGAAGCTGGGGTCATTACATCTGAGATTTGTCATCTTGTCCTACCCCAAGGAGCTGCTGAGCCCTGTGCTTGTGGGGAGACTTCTTTCCTGCTCTCTCTCATGTGCTGGATAGGGCACACTTGAGCTTCCCATGCACGTAGTTTTCTGTCAGTCAAAAGTAAATTTGTACATTTGAAGTGTATGCACAGACCTCTACTCAAACTCTGTCTATACTGATGTATTTGTTTCCGAGACTCTTACACGGGAATATCTCTATGAAGGAAGTCGTGTAGCCTACTTTATCTAGATTTTGAGTTAAGTGTTTTGATCCCTTTTTCATTAACAGTTTCTTACTGTGTTGAGTAAGCATTTACAGTTTATTTTCCAGCCCACCTGAGGCGGCTTCCCTTCACACAACTGATTAAAAAAAAAAAAAGTATATTGTGATTAGTTAACATTTGAAAACACCTTTGTCACATTACTTACAGAACTCTGTTCTCACCTCACTAATCAAAGCATTTGTCATACAGTAACGCTAACTTTCATTTCTCCAGAACTGTCTGTGATTACCGTAATCTTTCCAAGGTGTGTTCTGGGAACGGCCCAGCATAATGGCCCTATGATGAAGCAAACAACAGTGTAAGCCAACTGTGTGTGTGGAGATGAATTTGGCTAACAGGCACTTGGAGTTTGCACAATTCCCACATCCCATGTCATACAACCTCTTTATCAGCGGTTCCTTTTCTTGTCTAGCAGGTCTTGCAGAGCTCTGAACGTGCTGCAAGAGGTGGATCTGTGTCCGTTGCGACAAAAGTGACTTTCAGATGTCAGTCTCATTTCCTTGCTTATCGCAGTGTGACAGAAGACACTTATGACTTAATTATTAAAAATGGTTAATTCAAGTGATTTGCTTAAATAAGTGAGACTTAACTTAAGCATCAGGGTTGTGGGCACAACTTTGCTCCTGCTAACTCTATTGCATGGGATTAAAAGAGTAGGGTGGGTAACTCGGAGAAATATGTTGTGGCGGTGTCTTATACTGCAGCTGCTTTTGGTATCAGTGCAGCCACGTATGAGGACATCCACTACTGTCAAAATTCTGTAGCTAATAGCATAAGAGGGAATCAAAGACTTAAAATCATTCTAGCAAAAGGTGTTGAAAATAATGTGTTAAATCATGACACTGCAAAATATTTCTAGAGTAGTCACTGCAGGCTGGCTGTTTTGAAAACAGTCATTTAGAAAAATATAGATGCATATATTGCTTATATTCCCAAACTTCGGGAGTAGAAACAAATTTATGTTTTAAAAAGGAAGGTTAGAGTTTGCCTTAATATTCCAGTCATAAACAGTTAGTAAACTGGCACAGTTAATTGATGATTAAAAAATATAATGGCATATTAATATTTTACCATTCTAGCATTACTTTCTACTGCTATACTACTATATTTGTATCTCTTTTGCTATTCTGAATAGGTAACATGTTTAAAACATCAGTGGATTAGTTTTAAAATCTTTATAAACAGAAACAGTAATATAATGTCAACAGGAACAGTGAGGTATTACAAGGATGCATTATTAAAAAAATAAAGAAATAAAATTGGAATGTGATTATTTGAAGTCACCTAGAATATTATAGACTTGATGACATTGCCACCCTATTTTATTAAGTCTTCTTCCAGTTTAACTGGAAATGTTGAATGAAGGCTTACCCTCTTGCGTGTACATCAGAAATTCCCCACAAACTGGGTTTTCTTAAAAATGGTCAAAGGGAAAGAATTAAGATTAAGAAGCTAGGTTTCAGGGATGTGTGTGTTATTTCATTTTGCACATATTTTCACTAAATATGAAACTGTCATATTTATTTTATTCTGTTTATGATGATTGACTTACCTGAAGTAGAGACAATTCATTTTCACATTGAACAAGACACTTTTGATAAAAGAATGAGTGCATTAATATTAAGGCAACCTGAGTTCACTAAAATTGATACAAGAAACTTTTAAGAAAGTATCAATTAGCTGAAAAAACAAATGGAGTGGATGAATAATTTTTTCCTATCTTCTGGCATTTGCATACTGAAAATATCACATTTAATTTGAAACTTAAATTGACAGCTTCACATTGTTCATGCATGTTGTAAAGAATGGCATATGAAAAGTGTGTGTTCTGTTCTCCCTTTATTTGCTGCGCTTGTGAGACAAATAAACCCTGAACTTTGGCAATTCCTTCAATCTCATGATTTAGGAACCTCTTTCAGTACCTCTTAATACTTGTAAAACAAACTAAAGATGTGATGAAAATTACAGTAGACAGACTCAAGGGAATATCTCAAAGAATATGTAAACTTAATACAAAAGCAAAACATCTGTTAGAAGATGTTTCTTAGGGCTAATGCAGCATAAAATACTGGAGACCGAGTGGATATGGGTGGGAATGGGAGTGGAGGCTGTCTATGCCTCAGAAGAAATGCTACGTCTTTTCATCAACTAAATAATCATTAAAAAGTCAGAGGAAAGAGACACGCTGGAGGGAAGGGATGCCATCCAGAGAGATCTTGACAGGCTTGAGAGGTGGGCCTGTGCGAACTGCATGAAGTTCAACAAGGCCAAGTGCAAGGCCCTGCATGTGGGTCGGGGCAATCCCAAGTACAAATACAGGCTCGGTGGAGAATGGATTGAGAGCAGCCCTGAGGAGAAGGACTTGGGGGTGATGGCTGACGAGAAACTCAACATGAGCTGGCAATGTGTGCTTGCAGCCCAAAAAGCCAACTGTATCCTGGACTGCATCAAAAGCAGTGTGGCCAGCAGGTCAAGGGAGGTGATTCTGCCTCTCTACTCCGCTCTCATGAGGCCCCACCTGGAGTACTGTGTTCAGCTCTGGGGCCCCCAACATAAGAAGGACATGGAGCTGTTGGAGCAAGTCCAGAGGAGGGCCACGAAGATGATCAGAGGGCTGGAGCACCTCTCCTATGAAGACAGGCTAAGAGAGTTGGGGTTGTTCAGCCTGGGGGATTGTTCAGACGCTGGGGAGACCTTCTAGCAGCCTTCCAGTACCTGAAGGGGGCCTACAGGAATGCTGGAGAGGGATTTTTACAAGGGCATGTAGTGATAGGACAAGGGGTAACAGTTTTAAACTGAAAGAGGGTAGATTTCCATTAGATATCAGGAAGAAATTCTTTCTTGTGACGGTGGTGAGACGCTGGAACAGGTTGCCTAGAGAACCTGTGGATGCCCCCTCCCTGGGAGTGTTGAAGGCCAGGTTGGATGGGGCTTTGAGCAACCTGGTCTAGCGGATAGGTGTTCCTGCCCATGGCAGGGGAGTTGAAAATAGCTGATCTTTAAGGTCCCTTCTATGATTTTACTTTATCAAAATTTTACTTTTCGTCTTTCCACTAATTTAACACTCTTTAACTATACTATGGCAGAAATCTCTCTTATCTTGACACACTGGCTATGTGTGGGTGTGAAGAAGGAAAAAAAAAAAAACAAAAGAAGGAATTCATGTTTATGAAGAAAGGGAGAGAGGTGCATGCAGTTTAGGGGGCATACACAGCACGGTACGGAATTACATTAACATAAATGCTTAGGACAGACAAAAGTTTTGAGAAAGCTTGTTTTTGCATTATACTTTAATACTGCAAGGAAGTACTCAGTATCAGAGTACCTAAGAAAGATCTAAGATCATGAAGGTCATTTCCACGTCTTGATCACAACTGAGCTTATTTGTGATATTAAAATCTTAGGAAAAAAGGCTAAACTCAGGAGTTTCTGTAGCACAAAGCTACCAAATATTCTTTTAGGTAGAAGGTGAGTGTCAGGGACCTTTGAGTAGGCATGAAACAGGACAGAAAGTATCTCTGAGATATCTGTTCTAGGCTCTGAAGTAGTTCGTAGGCAAGCATTACGCTCCCTGGTGTCTCCTCTGGTTTTGATAGGGGCTGGTACTCAGCGTGTCTCTGTAATGGCACACAGTTATTGCATCAGCCTTCTCTCCTTCATGCTGTTTCCTGAAAAGCAGAGCATTTAGCCTATGAGACTTTTTTTTTTTTTAAGTCATTTTGCTCATGTGACTATTGCTAGAACAGAGCCTGCAAAAGCATACAGCTTGGATAAATTGTAAATAAATGACACTTTATTTGTTGTATTTTTAGCTTCTGTGCCTTCTGTCTTAACCTCTGCTGTCTTGAAAGCAAATGTAATTCTGGTTAATGACAATGTGGTTTAAAGTGTTTGAAGATCACATGGAGATTTATCAGATTGTACACTTACTCTGTTATAGATTTTCTTGTATATATTTGTTGTGGTTATTGGCAATTCCTTATTTTTACGACCAATAGAAAATGAAGGTAGTTAAGACCTTTACCTTTCATCGTATGATGAGAACTTGACTTGTGCCTTAAAAATAAGGATGGTAGAAACATTCTGGAAGAAAGGGTCATGTAATGGGGAAGATCAGCATGCGTATTCTAAACACAGTCTAAACTGTTTGGACTAAAATACTACAGAATAGTCTTTGAAGAATCATGTTAACTGTTAACGTGAAACTGTTTAAAAAAAAAAAAAAAAAAGGGGGGTGGAAGTGTTGTATTGTGAATCTTGCAATGAAGACCCACTCCTATAGTTGAAGAGAGCAGTTTTCTTTTAAAACAGCAGTCATGAGCCTTCAGAATTCCTGTATGAAAGTAGAATGAAAACAGATGCATATCTTTGCTGCAAATTTAATGTAAAGCTTATATTGTGATTTTTATTTATGGTTAAGACTTGGAAATGGCTGGTGCTTATGGTTAGCTATGTATTCTACAATTATTTTTCTAATTCCAGCACAAATTTCAACTGCTGAAGAAGACCTTGCACTTGCTTTTCACATAGCTTAGATATACTTAATATTCGGGTGGAATAGTTAAACTAGCCACATCAGTATTTTTAATCAAATGAAAAAAAATTAAATTCTTTTCATGAATCACAAAATTGGCTTTCAATTTCTAATAAATAGTTTTACTTAGCTATAACACTCCTTTAAAAAGTGATACTTTCAAAACAAAATATCCCCTAAAGAAAAAGACTAAATATTTCTGTGAAACAAATGCTTAATATTTTTTTTTATTAATTTTGAACACAGTGAAAGGTAAAAGACCATAGATTTTAACATGAGTATTATAATATAAAACTTAGAGTACTGAATAAGCATATTGTGCATTCATTATAACTCGTGCCCAATAGGATATCTAGTAGCTATGACTTAGAATACATTCAGTTTGCTGCGTGAAGGGTAAAGTGTTAAATATATAAATACTTGTTTGCCTTTATTTGAGTCACAGGAGTCTGGCCTCAGTTTTGGATACACCCAGAACATTGTGATCTTTACTGGGATAAAGTCTGAATGTTTCTTTTATAGAAGTGTTTAGGGATTTACTTTTTTCCCCCAAAGTTGTTCAATGGTCATGCATAATCAAAATGCTTTGATATTGCATTCACTGAAAAAATATGACAGAAAAATACTTGGAAATTATTTTTTTCCATTTTCCAAAAAGGTTTTTTATTCCTGCAGACCTCGAGTACTGTATATGACATGCAGTACCGCAAATACAAAGTTAATAAATATTTAAATGTTAAAAATTATTACTTTTTTGGGGAATAGCTATACTGATGTTATAGTTTCATTATGAAATATTGTGTTGTTGAGCCCGAGCTAATGAGCTCTGGTGAGATGCAGAATTTATTATCCTAAATGTGGCCCTATAAAGCAGCTGTATTCCCGTGGGAACTGCGCAAGTATGATGACATGGCGCTGCTCTGTCTTCTACAGGTGTGTAGGCATATGCCAGCAAGAGCTCAAGTGATCTTATAGGACATAGTCTTGCAACTTTTACATTAATAATAAACCAAGGTTTTGTTCATTCTTATTCCCCATTCAAGTCATTCTACAAGAATAATTAAAATGTCCAGAAAATCTACTGTAGTGTTGATTATGTAGCATTCCTATGTGGAAGCCTGAAAAGACTTTAAGTATTACAGTAGCCAAATGGCCAAAGACTTGCATTAGTAAAATGAAATAAACATTAAATACTGAATTAAGGCACTGGCAATCTGATAGAAATCAAAATTTCTCCAGCGGACTTCAGGCAGCTTGCTTTATTCTGCATGTGTGTAAGGATAAGCAGTTTTCTACAAATAGTGACAAATTTAGCATTACCTCTTCAGCATGTTTTCTTTTCTGGATGATATCATGATGATTAATTTACAAAGCTATAAATGGTTTTTCATGAACCTCAATCTCCATTTTGTGGAGGCCTTATTCTCTATAAGTCAGTGGTAGAAAGAAATGTCATTTATCTGTTTCTGATCTAGTAGTTTAGGCTTCCTGCTGCTCACTCATCAATGATTTGTATGTCATCCTAATACTATCACTATGGCAAATGAATATTAGAAATCCACATAAAACATCTGAGTCTGAGGAAGTGGTTTTACTGTCATTCCACTTCTAGCTTAGGAAGTTCAATTATGAATCAGTTATTTGGCTACAATCCTGACTCTAAAAATCATAGGGACTATTTCTGAATTTTAATGTCTTAAAACAATAATCTGTAGCGTATTCTGCATAAGATGAATTTTGCGATGGCATTTAAAAAGATAAGGTTTTAACTTACTGGTACAATTTTTTTTTAACCAATTGTTTAGTCTACACTTTCCACAATAGGGAGGTTTAACAATAATTGCTGAAATCAGTTAAAATGCTTCAATATCCTTCAGCAATAAGGCATCTTTATATAGTCTGTGTATATATTTATGCATTTACATTTATGAATACATACATGTGGCTTACATTCACATATAGGCATATAAACAAATATCTAAGATGTTTTAGTATGAATTTGGATATATTTGTAATATTTAAATTTGTATTTTGTTCCCTTAGACCTTGCTTCAAAAAAATTTAAAAGCCTGATTCTTCTTTCTAAAACTATTTAAATTATTACTTGGTTAATCTCACTTTAAAAGTCATATTTCTATTCTTTGTCTGATTATTGTACAGTAAAGTGTATGTATTTGAAGGGTCAATGGGCACCTGTTTTGTTTTCTTTTTTTTTTTTTTCCTTGAGTATCTGGAATCCACTATTAGCAAAAGTCACTGTCTACTGAGCTGTATCAGAAAGCTGACAGTTGGCTCTATGGCTTGCAAAATAAGCACTGGAATAAATGTACTAGGAAATATATTAACCTGTCATTTTTGCCACTGGTGTCTTCTTTCCTACAAAGAATAGAAGCATGTTAAACTTACCTTTTTGTTTTCCCATATGTGAAATCACTTTTTTCCCTTTAGAATACAATCTGCCATGAAAAAGTAATAACATAGTTGATTGTACTGCCTCCCATCTTATCTTTTAAAGGATATTTCTGCGTTCTTTTATTTATGCACAGGGCCAGAAGCTGCTTTTAAAATACTTAAGCTGCTTAAATGAAAATGTGATTTAAAAATAAAAGATATTAATGAACCTGTGGAGGGTTGCGTTCAATTCCATAAGCTTATTTTAAACAAAGCAAACAAGTTTTAGTGGGTGCATAGGTACAGACTCTTATCTCTTTCACTCAGTTATTAGAATTTTTTAGTACTTGAGGTGGATGCAATTATTAAGAAATGCTGTTGCCTAGGAATTGCGTCAGTCATTTGCTTACAAACAAATAGGAGGAAAATGGTTTTTGCAAGTATTATCTTACTAGAACAGAATAGTTATTTCTGCTAAATATATTTAAATCACAGCTAATGAAAACACTTAAGTAACTATGCTTTGCTGTGCAGATGGCAAAACATCTATTGCTTTTATTCTGTACATTAAGGTTAGGTAAAAAATCTCCTGATTCAGCGTTCACCTTTCTACCACTGAACAAACACTATAATACTTCGGGGGCAGGGGATGGAGGAAGATAGCCAAATCAAATAAACTCTTTCAGAATCACAGAATCGATCAAGTTGGAAGAGGCCTCTGGGATCATCAAGTCCAATCATTGCCCTGGCACCACCATGTCAACTAGACCATGGCACTAAGTGCCATGTCCAGTCTTTTCTTAAACACATCCAGAGATGGTGACTCCACTACCTCCCTGGGCATTTAGCTAATCTATGATAAAATCTCCATCATTTTTGGAAGCAAAACCATGTTGTGTATTAGCTAAAAGCAGAATAAATTTCAGTGATTAAAACCTTCAGTGCTACACTTCACATCTCCCTGATTGAAATGTTTCATTGGAGCAAAACACCAGTTCTTATGTTTTTACAGTCAAAACTGTGGTTAGACCAAAGCTCTTTTCTGATTAGATTCTAACGGAGATCACTTTCTGTGAAGTATACAGGAAATTGACCCATAGATTATTTACTTCATGAAATTTCAGCCTTGAGAAACTGCAGAACTGTTCTTCTGATTCCTTCAGGCTTTTCTTTATCCTATATTACCCCATTAGTGACAGTTTATAAACCTGTTTTCAACAGGAATAATTTTTTAATTAGAAGAAGCTAAACAGCTTTTGCAAAAATAGTAGGACAAAAAAGATCATGAGTGATTGTCATCAGACTGAACTGTGCATAGGGATGCATTACACATACTTGTTGGGAATACATTATATATCCGTTTAATAATGAAGTCTTTGAGAAGTCTTAACCTTAGAGTCATTGTGCTATAATTAGCTTGTCCTGTGTTCCCTGTATTTTGTTGATTTCTAGCATGTACATAGGCTTTTTATTTTTCAAGCAGGATTATGCATTCATAGTAGAACTGCAACCTGTTCAATTTAAAAATACAATTTAAAAGTTAGCTCTTGTGTTCAAAGAATTGCATATTCATTATGGGTCTCATCTATGGTCACTAGAAAGAGATTTACTGAATTTCTTAACCATTTTTCCAGGACCCAAAAGTGATTCTTTCTCATAGGTAGTACTGGGATTTACTACTCTTGGCTATTTCCTAGAGGAAAGATTTAGGAAAATGTAAATCTAATATTACCATAACCTCCAGCTTAACCTTAAAAAGCCCCATTTTCAGTTGCTTTCTTTAGGGTTTTGTTGTTTTTTAGTGGGGTTTGTTGTGTTTTTTTTTTGTGGGGGGGTTGTTTTTGTTTGTTTTGTTTTGTTTTGAAGGATTTGACCTATTTCGGGATAGGAGGATGAAGAAGTCTAACAGAATACATTGTTAGGCTGTTACTTTCCAATAATAGAATAATTTTTTGCTAAATAAGCTTCAAATAGTCATCCTTGGACTATCTTAAAAAGAATGTATTTAGGGTAATGGCAGCTGAATTTTTGCCCTTTTTTTAGGTCCTTTTGGGAATTTGGTTTGGTTGGTTTTTCTAGACTAACCTACGTATAGTTTAAAATCTCTTAGACGCATACTAAATAAGTGTTTTAAATGGAACACTATACCTGGCTTACAGAAGAAGTTGTTTATAATGATGTATTATCTTGCTATAGTGTAAGCCATTAGAACAATGCCATCCTAATTAGCTGTTCATAACAATCCCATGAGAACTGGAGAATGAAACTTTTCATTGCTTGCTTGTTTTCTTGGACCAGTATTTTTCTTGTTTGCTTGTAACAGTGCAGTTGCTGACAAAGATTCTCTTGCTTGTTACTGCATTCTGAATAACCTTTTATTTGTATTTTGATATATTTAAAACAAACAAACAAACAAAACCTTAACTGTAGAAAGGTAAGAGTTAAAACCAGCGGCCTGCTAGGTCCAAATTTGGATGAGCTGATTTGCATTCTTGCAAATAGTCTATGTAAATTTTGTAAGCAGGGATATCCATACCATATCCCTGGTATGCTTGCCATGTGGCTGGACTGAGTCCATCCTGTTTTATCATCTATTTTCTTGCCTTTGAACTCCAGTACTTGGGTTTGGGGAGGCAAGATCACCTGCTGTGTCCGAGTATCTGCACACTACATGTAAACACCATCATTGTGTAGTGGTTGCTGCAGTTAAACTAAGCAGTTTCCCAGATAACTTTCGTGTAATTTGATCACTGATCTTATTGGGATACTGTTCATACAAAATGATTGAGTCATATTTGCATAGTATCTGGCAGGAATATTTTAATGTTGCTGCTATTACAGCAAGTTTAGAGAGTTTGGTCATTTTATATTCATACTTTATTTCTTTTGAAATACAATATTACTTTTCAACAGACTACATAAGTAAAATGGCTTGGTTTAAGTTTCTATTGGGACAAATGCTTTAAATTTTAGAAGCTGAATGGTGTTTATGATTTAAGACTACTATCTTACGGAGACTGCTGGAGGTTTATCCTCTGTGATGCTCAGAAACTGATTTTTGGCTAAGCTAGTAAAGATTACTGGTGTCTCAATAGCATCTTGCATTTACAAGAAAGTTTGTTTGGAAAATTTGAGCAAAGTAATGAATGTCTAGAGTCTGTTTCGTCATACCTGTGTTTTTCAGCACCTGTGGGACAACTGCCAGAGGTTCTCATTTCTAGGATGGGAGTTTTCATGCTGAGTAACATTGACAGTGTTACCTATCCTGACACATCTCTAATGTCTTACTGTTATTTCACTGTTATGTTGCTAAGGCTGATCCTGAGAGTTCATGAATATAAAATAAGCCTCTAGCCATCTAAGCTCTTGCATTTAGCACTTTTATAGTGCAAAATAAATGTAAATAAGATTACAGTTTGGCTTAGTGAAGTTTTCATGAAAAAAAATTCCTAGTAAGGTTTTATTCCAGTGTAGGTGGTATAGATAATTAAGATTAAGACCTAAGAAAGTATATGTGTTTCTTTTTCTGTTCAGTCTTTCATTCTGCAGAATATTTCCCAAGAATTTAAAAACAGAACAAACTTAAATTCAGATCCCTTGTTAAAGCTTAAGATCAATAGCTTCATTAACATATATTTGTGGTAATGAAAGTAAGTGTTGACATGCTGAGCTAAACAGAATTTGAGAAACAGCTAAACAAAGAGAGCTTTCCATTTAGTTCAAAACATGTTGATACCTTTGGTCATTGCTCTCTTTGGGAAGTGACTTTCAAGGTGTATACCTACTCCCTGTTTAAATTTCAATCTCATTAGCCTCCTTTGATATATCAACTGTGGTAGCTCTAAAAACATTGTGTGTGAGTGCAGTGCAAGCAACTGAATGAAGCTGAAAGACTTGCTCTTCTATGTAGTCAAGAGTGGTTTAGGAAGAATGTTGTCCATGATTACCTCACGTTTGCATAGACTGAAAAACAAGTGGAGTGGAAATCCATCAGTCCCTTGTTCATTCTGCAAGTCTTATACCTCCTCAAACTATAAAAAAAGTTTTGTGATACACAAAACAATAAGGGTTTTTCCTGGGAATTTGTGGTCACTGAGACCATCTCAGTAATTATCATCTGTTATTCATTTAAAAGAAGGTTGAAATGTTCTGTCCTTATATCCTTTTTTTGAGAAATTCATTTGAATCTTTTACCGTTGTATTCAAGATAGCATGAAGGAGCAATTAAAGTATGGTAGTGAATATATTAAGAGTAATAGGGATTGTGTTAGACAGGTGGAAATAGATCCTGTATGTTAAACCTGGAATAACATTTATTAGTAAATAAAAATGCAGAACAATGAAAGTTAGATGAATAACCAGCTGTAGAGTATTACTTCAGTAACTGATGAGAGAAAACTCTTCAGAATTCTTCATGGGCAGGAGGAATAAAACAGAAGAATATACCAGTGTTAATTCCCCTTCCTTGATCCCACACATTCTGATGAAATTTGCAAGTTAGATGTATCAGCCTTCAAAATGAGACTGTAGCTTACTGAAGATTGCATTAGGGTAGTATCGAATGTAAAGAGTAAAAATTCATTCTTTGATCTTTATTTTCTCTATCAGTAGTTTGAAGTTATTGCAGTCCACAAATTGAAAACTACTCAAATGAAAATAGCAGCACACCATGGCTTGGTTGTGGTTGGTTTTTTTGTTGTTTTGTTTTAGGTTTTGTTTGATTGTGGTTTTTTTTGTTAGTCCTCACTAAGAATTAAAATATTTCCTCTGCTGATGATACTTATCCTGTTCCATGCCGGTCCAAGTTTGGTAATGCTACATCAGTTGGAGGACTGTCCTTGTATCATCAACAAAAAAGGGATTTTTAGATATGCTATGGCAACTGCTTCAATAATTTATTTTTCACTAAACTGGCACAAAAATCCCTAAAATATTGTTTACTGCATCAGCTAGAGATAAGTGTACTCTGATTTTCCACTTGCTGCTGTTACATGTAGGGATAAAATAATGTTGTGAATGACTACATCTATTGACAATGCAAAAGATAGCATAGTGGTTATGTCTTGTATATGATATTTTAGCGCACTGAAAGGAGGTGAATCAATGCACTTCACTGCTGGTCACACTAACAGACGTCTACTTATTATCATTAATGTATGGTGTTCTGTAGAACATGATGTAGTTGCAAGTGCTGTTGAGCAAATAGATTCAGTGAAAAAATACAGTATATAATACAACAGACAGGTTAGGTGTTCCCGTAACATGCTCATATAATCTTGTTTGTGGTGATGAGCACATTCATGTTGAATACAGCTCAGTCTAATGTCTCTCACACTTATGGCATTTCTAATTTGAACATTAGAATGACCATATGGATCAGATCACAGATCAGTCTAGTCTAACATCCAACAGAGGCCAACGATGAATGCTTAAGGAGAAGTATAAGAACAAGGTAAGCATAAAATGATAATTCCTCAGAATTATCTTTCTTGCCTCCAAGAATTTGTAGTACAAGGATTTGCAGGGCAAGAGGCGGTGTGTCTCTTTAATATTGCATTTGTTGTGTATATAAACAAAGTTACTGAAAACCCTTCATATTGTGAAGGCCTGTGCATATTTTTTCCATTGTTCCAAATGGTCAGTCTGGTATTGTCTGGGTGTATGCAGAATTGCACAGATATTATTACTGAAAAGTCAGTATTTCTTGATGAATGTATTTACAGTTACAACAGGCTGATTAATTGTTCTAAGCTGCCAGAATTTTATAGATGGATCCATTGTTCCTTGGGAAAGTAGTTGCAAATGTCCAACTTATCCTTAAAAAGGAAAGTACAAATGGAAATCAGTATTCATTTTCACTTCTTTAGATGTTTAATTGTTATGAAAAGCATGACTTTTAAAATAAAACTTGATTTACTAACTAAAGACAGTACTATAAGGACATAGAAGGAAAGCAATCTAAAATCCACCTTTATTGCATTCTGAAACATGCATGTTTGTGAGGAAACTGCAGAAATTAGGAAAAACTACAGAGTCAAATTTAATTAAACCTAAAACCCCACATCCATCCTCTCCCTCTCCCATCCTTTTCACAGCAGTCGCAAATGATACTCACGCCACTTGCTTGGCAGTTTGTATAGGCATAAACTAGCATTTCTTATGCTGGTTGCCAAGCAACTATTTTTGTATTTCATGCCTTGCACTGCAGACATTAATTTCTCTCATGTTCCTTTGTTTGTTTATTATATACTAAAGAAACGTGTATAGAGGAAAATGAGGACACTTTTTGTAAGGAAAACAAAAAAATGTATTTGGGAATAATCCAGTGTGTTCACTGGATACTGCAGGAGAAAGAACTCATGCAGTCATTTCACAGAGGACCAAAAAGGTATCTTCCAGCATGTGCAAAATCAAACTGGGACTCGCTCAGAGTGAATCTTTATGGAATATATCAAATATCTGCCCTCCAAAAGGTAAACAAAGGGAGAGCTGGCATTAGACTAGGGTTAGGGACATGCTTTCCTAGTCCCTTCTTCCTTCCCCTTCTGTAGCTGTGTATTAGATATTTTGTACTGTGACATAGCTACAGAGCTCTTCATAGTCTCCAGTACAGGAATGTCCTCATTGTCCCTAAAACTCGCCTGCATGGTTCCCAACTTCAGTTTAAACAGAAAGAATTCCTTCAAGCAGATCACTAATTAAGTAATTCTTTTGATAGCCATTGTTTAATCTGAATATTTTTTCTTTCTGACACTGAATTGGTTTCCTTCTCTGTAGAAGAAGGAAAAGAGAAAGACTCAATACAAAGATTATTTATTTGTTCAAGTTATTATTTATTAATACTACTTTTTTCAATCTGGTTGTTGTAGTAGCTATGATCAATTTCAATTTCATTGATCAAATCCCCAGATAACTTAAGTGTTTTTGCAATTGTGTGACAGCAAGGCAAACTGAATCAGCTGTGGTTAGCTAAAATTATTGCGATCATATTCAGCAACTGATTTTATCCTTTGCGCACAAGCAGTGTTGACTAAAGAATATACTTGCTGAACTGTTCTCTCATCTTTGTAGGAAGAAGGACTGGTAAATTGAGAAATACTCGTAGATAGAGGTAGCACTTGACAATTGTGAAATTATATTTAATATACTCTAGTGGATTGCGAAGTAAAACCTCAATAAAAATGCTTACATCCTTTCATTTTCAAAGACCTTTATGACAATACATTTATCCTCACAATGCCACTGGGAAAGTAGACAAGTGCTAGCATTTCTGCTTTGCAAAGAAACTGAAACCATGTTTGTTTGACACAACAGAACTGTTAAACGTCAGAAGCAGGATTAGTAACCTAGTCCTTTGAGTTTATCTTTCATGGGGATAATCTTTACTGGTGAAATAGTGAGCTTTATTTTTGCTGTTGCACAGTAGTATAGTACGGCTGAGGAAAAGTAACTTCTAAGGTAATTCTTTTTTCTGATTCTTAGTGTTTGCTACTAACCTTCAGGTTTTAAGGGATGACTTCTTTACCAACAATTGCTGTTCATCTATCTAACATAGTTTCCAGTGATAAAATCTAATAATAAAGACATAGTTACATGCTAGTTAAGTTCAATTTACACTGCTAATATAACATAGAGCAAATAACCTGGCAATTCTGCCTGAAGAATATACTTCTGTATCACTCTCTTTAAATGAGAAGCATTTGCACCTCTACTGGTGGTGTACTAGTTGAGTATAGAGAAGTAAATCATGCAAAAATGAGGTGTAAGTAGAGGAACTGCTTCCAGTGGTAAGTGACTGTGGCAGAATTGAACCAATGTTGTACCTAAGTTTACTGTACTTGAATTTCTTTCCCAGCAGCCTAATTTCAGGCTGCCCTCTAGCAATGTAGCTGTCTGGGAACATGAATGAGCGGGGAGGCTGCAGAGGCATTCTGCCAGCCCTCCTTCTCTGCTGCCTGAACCTTGTTCTAGAGGTGGTGGTGGACAACTGAAGTGTGTGTTATCAACAAAAGGTGTAACATAATTTTGTGCTTTCATGGCCTTTCTTTTTTATCTTTTTAAAGTGCAGAAGTCAGAAAATTGAGTGAGCATGAAAGGACTTGTGTACAAGGGGAAGTGTACTAGCAGTGCTGTGTGTAGGGTGTAAAAAAAAAAAAAAAACAAACAAACCCCATAAGCCCAGGCAAGGTAGTTAAACATCTGAATGATCTATTTCTGGAGTATTTTTTATTTTACATCCCACTCTGATAGCTGTGAGCTGCATCTTTCTGAAATAAATATTAACGACAAGACTTCAGAAACTCTATAGTATGAAAGATAAGTTTCACTGCAGTTGTTTAAAGATTTTCTTTTAAGAAAGATAAAATATGCATGCTGCAGCAAAGAGGAAAACTGAGCAGTAGATGCCAGAAAGCATGCCACTTCAAAAAGGAATAATGTTGTTTCCAAAAACGGTGTCTTGGAAGTCTGCGAGAAAGTGCATTTTAGGTTTTTAATAAGCACTAACCAGTATCTGTCCTGCTGCTGTGTTTGTGCGTAAATCAGTGCATGATAAAGATGTGACTGTCAAGGTAGATGATCGAATACTCTCTCTCCATTGAGGGCATATTCAAGTGGCTTTTGTTCCACTCCTCAGAGGTAACATGCAAATATGTAAGTACAATCTAATTGAAAGAAAGCTTCAGATTGTGCCTCACCTCCATTTAGCTATAATACATAGGTTTCATCTTTCAGGTACTGTTTACTTTATGCACTGATTTCTGTGGGAGTCATAGACTACCAACAAATACAAATTAGCTAACTAGCTGAGAAGAAATTCTTGGGTTTTGTTTTCTTTGGGAAAAGAACCAACAACATTCAGAGGAAAGACTATATGTTTTCCCAGCGTCCTTTTTTGTTTTAATGCTTCTGTTTGACCTGCCTTCCACTTGCTTTCTCAGCATCTGCTGCTTTCTACAGCTCAATAATAGCACTGAGTGGACCATGGATTGAGTCAAAGCAAACTTGGAGTAGATTGGCTATTGTAATGTGGCCAGTCTTGTGTTAGGACTGACATCCTTTTGTGTAACCTGGTTCCACTTCTAAATCTGCAGGATACTGACAAAACAAAACAAAAAAAACCCCCACTCTACTAAAAGTAGAGTTGTTAAATAACTAGTTTGAAAGTAAACACTTTACTCTTTTAGAGATTAAGTGACATTCTTCTAGTGGATTTCCTCTCATATCCAGTAACCATCTGGAGCATAATGTGATTTAAGAAACATGAAAATCTGACTACTACTGTACTGATTTACCTGTAATGAATATTGCAGAAAACAAGATCCTGATAAAAATAGGTAATTGAAAAAATCTTAACGTATAATTTGTTTACACTGTTCTATACAATAGTTGAACAGAAGAGAACCACAAAAGGGATTAAAGAGATTATCCCAATTCTCTAGAATTAATTGATCATACATGTGTTCAGATATCAACATATCCTTGATTTAATAAAGAAAACTAAGAACATACAAATAAAATTGAACTACAGATGACTTATTCCACCATTATAACTGTTCTGTTTGCCAGCAGTTTATCATGCTGTTACTAACAAATACCATTTACTTGGTGATTGAAATTTCCACTCTGTCTGCAAATACAACATTAACAGTCTTGCCTTCACTATAATCTTACCTTGCTGGTGACTACTGTGCTAAAAAGAAGCTCTGTTAAGGTTTCCTTCTTCCTGAACCCTTATTTTTTGTATTTTATACTCCTAAGTATTCACAGCAGAGAACGGTCAAGCCTTGCCAAGGCAGCAGAGGTCTTACTGTTCCCGTGCAATGCCTCCCCTGACAATTATCACCCCTCAGGTTTACTGCCCAGCACTGAGGTATTCACCTCCCCAGGATATCCAGCTACCAGGAATCTAACTTGTATTTACATGGCCTTTGTATTTAGGAGCATTTGAACATGACCTTAAATTTTAAACAGGGCCATAGTTGTCTGGATACGAAAACCTCTTTATAGCCATCAAGGAGAACAATGTTATGCCATTTAATTGCTGGGATGACTGGTTTGTAGAGCACAAGATTTTTCTTTATTGTTGCTGTTGCTTCATTATATTGCTAGTGACGATGGAGTCCGTTAAACCTGTGTATGCAAGAAAACTGAATGAACTTAGATAAATTAGATCAGCCCTCTTGTGCAGGCAGTCTTAGTTTGGAGAAGACTGTCTTATAACAATTTAGATAAAGTAAATGTAAGCCATCATTATCCACAAAGGAGCTTGCGCTGATTTAACTAAATCACTTTCCAAAGCAATATTTTTTCCACAGTGGAGTAATTCCCTTATGTAGAGAACTTACTAAGTTGTCTTTTTTCTGCACAACATTAAGAAACTTTCCAGAAGGTCCCTATATTATCTATGAGGCTAGAAGAATTCAAGAGCTTTTTAAGCTCTTTTATAACATATTTCTTTTTCAGTTTTACAACGTGGGTTTTTTTTTTTTTTTTACAACCGGGATGGACCTGCCCTAACTGTGCAGATACAGGCTTACCCAAGTTCACTTCAAGATATATAGCCAAGCTAGGTTAGACGAGTTGCCTGTTGGTGCTGTCTGCTTTTCTTCATTTACCATAGAGCGATGGGCTATGATTTCAGACTTAGATATCTAAAGTTGAATTCAGAAGCTGTTGCTGTGATCTAGCTGCCTACATAGGGAAGGAGCACAACTAATGTCCTCTACCTCTGAATCCAGGAATCCACACTTTAATTTCTGTAGACTTGTTTTCTGAAACTGTATCTAGTGGATGTCTTGATTCAAGAACTCAGGGCAACGAATGAAATGGAGCCATGTTTTTCTAAAGTCAGATCACCAACTTACGCTTTCAGTACTGTTCAAAATAGTGTTCAATGAAAGTAATGTCTGAAGATAGTAGGGTCATCTTGCTGGTTTGCTTTGCTCCTTTTTTAATGATCTTGAACAGTGTTCGGTACCTGCATTTGACAATAGACCTTGTTCTGAATTCTTTTATGCATAACTATTTAGGATATGAACTTCGCTATAGTTTTACCATATCTGTTTTGTAAAGAGCTAAATCTGTTTAAATTGGTGAGTCTTACTGAGCTGACATCTTTGAGTCAGGATATATTTGGAGAAGAAAAGAAAATCCTGGTAAGGTCACTGATGGTTTCACAACACATGATAAAGAAAGGAGCATTCTTCTGGGTGATGGGAAATTGCACAGTCTCATTTCACCTGGTAAACATAAATTCCTTAACAAATAACATAGTGTTATTCCTAATAGGCATTCTAGCTTATAGTTAGTAACAATATTAAGAGGGTGCCAAATAGAGGGGAAAGAACTACAGAAGGCTTAAGAATAAAGTCTTAAGACAAAGACCCAGCATCCCAGATGTATCTCACCAGGGCTGAGCAGAGGGGAAGGATCACCTCCCTCCACCTGCGGGTAATGCTCTGCCTAATTCAGCCCAGGATGAAGGCATTAAAGTGTTGTATTAAGTTCTTGCTGCAGTCACTCTCTGGTGTAGTATAACCTGCCTGTGCCTCTATTTGTTCTGTAAGCATTCAGGAGTCGTCTTTCTCTGATTAAGTTACACTGGCTTTTTAAAAATTAGACCAAAATGAGTACGATACCTTAGAAATGTAATCAAGATGGGGATTTAAGATATTAAACAACTGGTTAACCATAAACAAGAGCATATAAAAATAAAAAGAGGATAAACTATTAAAATCGACTGTCATGGTTAACCCCAGCTAGCAACTAAGTCCCACACAACTGCTCACTCACTCCCACACAGTGGGATGGGGGAGAGAATCAGAAGGGTAAAAGTGAGAAAACTCATGGGTTGAGATAAAGACAGTTTAGTAGGTAAAGCAAAAGCTGCATGCAAGCAAAGCAAAACAAGGAATTCATCCACTACTTCCCATTGGCAGGCAGGTGTTCAGCCATCCCCAGGAAAGCAGAGCTCAATCATACATAATGGTTACTTGGTAAAACAAAAAAGCCATAACTCCGAATGTCCACCACTACCACCTTCTTCCCCCAGTTTTTTATGCTGAACACGACATCATATGGTATGGGATATCCCTTTGGATAGTTGGGGTCAGCTGTCCCAGCTGCGTACCCTCCCAGCTTCTTGTGCACCCCCAGCCTACTCGCTGGTGGGGAGGTGTGAGAAGCAGAAAAGGCCTTGACTCTGTGTAAGCACTGCTCAGCATAACAAAAACATCTCTGCATTATCAACCCTGTTTTCAGCACAGATCAAAACCACAGCCCCATACTAGCTACTGTGAAGAAATTAACATTATCCCAGCCAAAACCAGCACACTGAGACACACACACACACACAGAGATATACATAAGTACTGTTGTATGACATTGTAATTATTTTGGAAAGTTACTTTTTACACACTTATACTACTGTGTTTGTGGAAGCAGTGATAAGAAAAGCAGGGATGAGTTCTCATTTTAAGAAAACAGATTACCTCTGGTGTTCAGGTGAGAAAACAGTTAACTTTATTGTAATTCTATCCACAAAGATCTAGAATCACTGCATTTTTTTTGAAAATGTCTCTTTATTGTCTGTTAACACAGATATTAAAGCAGCTGAATGAGGCTCACTTTCTCCCTTCTCCTTCCCTGAGGGCTGGTTTATTCTTTTCCACCCCCTCCATTTCTTCCAAAAAGCACCAAAACATTTCCCTCTTAAATGAGTTCTAACAGGGGAGTAAAAAGAAGAAAAATAAAGAAAACAGACTCAAACAATAATGAATAATGGAGAAAGAAATATTTTCTTCAATCTTCTGACCATTTTCAGCCCTCCCAAATCTTTAACATGATCTATAGCTTGACTAAATTCTATTCTGTAGTAAAAACATATATCATCCAAATTTTGAAATTAATATAAGACTAGGAAACATTATTTTTTTTTTTTTCTTTTGGGTCAAAATCCCTACAGTTCAAGTTCAAACTTTTCTAAAAGGTGGTGTGGTGACTTATTTTTTTAGTTTGGGAGTTTGTTAGGCTTTTATTTATAAGAAATACATTATATTAAGGATGGGATTTCTGTAAGAAGTTAGAGGGATTGTACTCTTCATGCCTTTCAGTGCATTTGAAAGTCTCAGTTTACTAAGCAAAAGTTTTCTTTCATCTTTTATTTCAATGAAGTTCAGGGAAAACATTTCTAGAGCTCATCTACAGAAGTTTGTATCATGGAAGTAGCATAAAAATTAAAGAAAAAAAATAAGGAAAAATGTAATTCAATCACTTCATTCTATTTTCAAACACATAGTTATTTTGGACTTTCAACGTAGTAATTCTGGCCTTAGGATTAAATTAAATCAACTTTAAAATCTTCTTCCAATTAAGTTTTCTGTGATAGCCTCAAAGTGTCAAGATATATAATTTGTATTGTATGTTCATTTTTTGCTATATTTCCATCTTAAAAGTACTATGGATCGTTTTTGGGAATGAAGTTCAAAGGATTGCACCTACATAAGGTATACTGAAAGTTATCATAAATCATATGAGATTATTTTGGGACAGAAGATTACCATTTTATGTAGTGAAACTGTTGTTCTTGGGTATAATTATGCTGACTAAAACCAGTAATGTGTAATCCTATAATATCAGAATAAAACAAATTACAAATATTATATCTTCTAAATGTTATTTAAAGATAGTTTCGCTCTTTTATACTGTTTTTGGTTACAGAACAGTATGTATATCCACTAAATTTCTGCAACCAAGTATTTATTTCTAGGCTCTTTTAAAAACAATTGTTTTCCTTAGAGAACATAGCGTCCTTCTCCTAAGCAGAAAAAACAGTGTGTGGGGATGAAATTATAATAATGGGGTAAGTCTCTCAACGTAAAAATCAAGGTGCCTTTCATCCTCCCCAATGATGCTTTTTGAAATCGGCTCCAAGAAAAAGTCTGAGATTTGCAAGACTACTTTGTTCTTGATTGCAGGATGAAACCACCTATATACGCTGTTCTGTATTTCATCTCATCAATTTGTTGACTTTCATGTGTAACCTATATGCAAAAATATAAAGCCAATGGTTATTCTGTTGTCATACAGATACTGCTTGACCCTTACATACTTCATAAGGCATAGGTATTGTGGAACCAGTAGGGAAAGACATAGTGTGGGAAGCCTGCTGAAATTGGTGACAGCATCTATGTGACGTGTTGCGCACAGCAGAAAGCCATGCTGTGGACACAATCCTAGTTAAATGGGATTCATTCTGCCTGGATTCAGTCAATGCTGTGTTTCAATCATTAGAGGACTTATTTTTTCCCCTACCTACCTCAGAATGTTAACATGTTGTCTTGGCATCACTGAAGATTTTAAGCTCAATGACCTTTCTTCTCTTTAAAAGTTAGCATGCTCAGCGGGAAAAGTTCATGTACTCTGTGATCTGCCTACTTTTATGCCAGTCAATAAAAGCTTGGTTTGCAATCGATCATTTATTTAACAGAAAGAACACTTATGATACTGCCTTGTGTATGTCCAGCCTAGTTAGTTGTAGTCTATTGTGAAACGTCCTAATTGTGAGACAGCTATACAAAAGTTACAAACCTACTGTAAAGATTGTCTAGACACTACAAATATGCTATATCTAGATTCAGGACAGATGCTGACTATAATCAGTATTAGCTATATTTTGATGTTAGTAGATGAGGGATAGACATCAGCTCTCTTATCCATCTGTCTTTTTGAAGACATATCGGAGCTGATCATGAGTTACTGCTTCCTTTGCAAAATGCTGTTGCAGGTATTTCTGAAGGAGACAAAAAAATATACTTCCTCTGCTGAACTCTTTAAATAAGGAGTCATGAATGGATTATTCTATCCTCAGTCAATGTATACATTCATCCACTGGAAGAAACAGGTACCTAGCTGGCATATATTTTGTCCCATACAGCAATGAGAACATTGATGTGTTTGTGTCATCCTGGAGCAAAAGCCTATCGATACAAAAAGGGTAAAAGCTGCTTTTGTTGCACACCAGAAATATTCAGGTGACGGTGGCCACTGGGCAGAATATGGAAAGGGTTGTAGCAACAAACAGACACGTCACTTAAAAAAACAAATTACCAAATCAGATCAGTTCAGCAGCAATCTAGTCTTAGATTTCTCATAGGTGCTGAGCTCTTCTGTAGCAGTAGTTGCTAGTAGCAAATCCTCTCAGGTTCAAACTGCTGCAGGACTCTCTGATCCTGACATGACTGCAGTTAGATGTTCTGCATTCTTCTCTTGCTCGGACAATAGCAAAGCTGTCTACTGAGCCACAGAGGTGTTAGCCAACAGGTCAGTTCAACCAACACTACACAGAGCACTGCAGCCCATCTCAATGACATCTGCAAACAGATCAGCCTTCTCTTCCGTTCTGTACATAAGTACACACAGGATATCCATTGCATGTAATGCAGAATTAAATTATTGTTCTCTGACTTCAAGGCATGTAATGGTTTGGGCTCAGGATACAAAAAAGTTCATCATGCTGTAGAATGAGGAGTGAAGATGACAGTTATGTGACAGCTGTGATGCAGCAAAATAGCATGGCAAGACTGAAGTTCATCTGAAGTATTATAGAATGTGTGCTTATATAGGCATAAAAATTATAGAATGATATATAATTATGTATACTCTTAAGTGTGTATACATACATATCTATATGCGTACACACATACGAGTTCTTGCAAAGTAGAAAAGATAAAGAAACAGGAGTGAGCACAGCTAACTTTTGAAAGGTGTCCATGTGCTTTGGGTATGAGAACTGCTTAAGAATCAGCCTGAAGAAGAGGGACTTAGAAACCTGAAGGTTAAACACATAGACTAGTTTAAATACCTTCAGGTACTCATAATATGCTAATTTAAAATAATAATGTTTTAAGTAGCAAATACTCAATAGCTGATGAGACAGATCATTTCATTGTGAAGTGAACTTAATAAAAATGTTCTTTGAGAAGTTAATTGCCTGCTGGTAAATTGCTGTTTAAGTAAGACTTGCTGTTGCAAGAGAATTAATAACAACATTCTACACCAGTCCCAGCGTTTTTAAGATTCCCAGTGTACTGTATGTGATAATGTATTATGCAGGTAGAATTCTTTTCCATAGTGGATGGTGATGTGTATAACTATATCGTCCTTCGAGACTAGTTCGTATGCCGTTGCTGGTATCGCAGTGTTTGGCAGCCTGCTGTAGATAAGAATGAGTGATGATGCCCTAGATTTTAATGGAAATTTTAGAGCGTGTGCAGCAGTAGGGTGCAGTCTTCAGCAGAGAAAAACGAGCTGACTTGTGGGCATGAGGGGTCATCAAGAAAGATAAAGAAATAGGACATATAGTCCAGGCTAAGCAAGGCTTTTTAAAGGATATTATGGAAATGAGGAAGAACCAATTTAATTTTTATAATGTCACTCTGTTTAACTTTAAAATACAAGGTCAAGGTACTGTGTTTTTGGTAATGATTAAAGATCTGGGACTTTCTTTTTGTTAGAACTGTTGAATGTTTATGTGGCAAAGACTGAATGTGACAAAGAATTGAATTTAGAAGCATCAGAATTATGTAGCAGCTCCTCCCAAAACCACATTAGAGACAAAGATAAATTTGATATCACTTCCATTTTTATCCTGGCGGTCAAATTTCTTTAAGAAGTCTCTCTTTAAAGTCAGCTTGATCCCCAAACAGTCATCTATATTGTTTTTATGTAAAGTCTATAAAAACTACATTAATCCTGTAGCTGATCTGAAAACAGCTCCCTTTACAATCAAATCTCAGTGCTTCTGTTCGTAGTGAAACCTGATTTACCCATTAGATTTGAGACTTTACAATGCATCAGGTTTACAATACTGTCAGGACTCTTTGAAATTATGATGAATAGGTCGAATTTTTACTTCAAAACCTCATGCAAACACTTTATTTTTAATGAGAAAAGATGATGCTATACCTTACCTGCATAAGAACATAAAAATAAAAACTGGGCTGAAAATTTTCCATATGGGCTAATCTTAGAAGGGAGGGACAGCATAGATATGGGAAAACATTTTAACTTTTCTTACTTTCTTTTCTCTCTAAAGACAGAACAAATTCTTAATAAGTCTTAATGTAAAAAAAAGTGTGCAAGGTATGAATGGTGAGTTACCTTTCTAAAGAAATACATTCACTGCCTGTTGAGTCTCTCGTAGAACCACCTACACAACAAGGCTAGTGTGATAAATAGTCTTTTGGACAGCTCTGAGTAGTCTACAGTTTGTACCTGAGTCAGTCAGGTTGCAGTTAGGTTGTCCATGTCTGCACTGTATGACTGTTGTTGAAACTGCCTAGTAGATTCATCTGGAGAGGCTTTAACCACATCTTTGTTTAATATGGATTACAATTACTTAGTGTAATCAAGTCCTCCTGACCAAGTCTAGTGAGTGGTGTATTCTTTTTTCCCTTTAAATCAGCCTGCCTTTTGAAGCAGCCATACTCCAAAGCCTAATAATAATAGCTTTTCTCCCCCCCGCTATTCTCTATTGTATGCTAATTTTATGACTATCACCAGACTGTCACCCAGTTTTTATGAAAATCCCCTCTAGCTCCTAGGAGCTCCAAGCCACAGCTGCCACATTATTTCATTTGTGCCTTTATGTTGAGCATAATAGATCAGCAGTGGTGCAAAGTAGTGTGTAATATGGCCATTCAGTCCATTACAGGTTTTCTTGAGTAGCTGTAGTTTGTCAAGGGACTCTGTTTTCACATAGATCTTATTTCAGCCAAAAATAAGAAGTGCAAAGATAAGCAAGGTAACTCTAAGAAGTTGACTGTATGTTTTTCAAACATCTAGAAAGTTTTGAAACTTTACAGAAGCTTATTTATTTTTATTTGATTCATCCTCTCTTAATCTTCAACCTCAATATCAAGGTTGTGATATAGATTTCCTGTATAGTTAAAGGTGTGGGATAGGGGATTGCTTGTGTGCTTAAGCACTGTCCCTAAATACCTGTGAGCAGATTTATAGTCACCTATTAAGAGACCATGCTTCTGTGAAGGAGAACTGATGCTAGGTAATGATATTTTAAAAAATTATTTTATGTACTTAAATTCTAGTATGTTGACTATTCAGTGAGTGCTAGGAAAATTAATGGGAATGGCTCGGAGAGGTGATAGTCATAAAGACAAAATTTAAGATCCATTTAGCAGAGGAAGGTGAAAAGGGTCTTTGAGATTTTATTTTTTTTTAAAAAGGTTTAAAAAATTATGTACCGTGTTGGTTTCTTAAGAAATGTGGCTAACAATACATATCAAAACTGTTGAGTAATAGGACAATAGACAAAAGTTTAAACATTTTAATAGCAAGATTCAGTGGTTAAAATTGAAATAAAGGTAACCAGAAGACGCCAGCAATGCTAAAAATCAGGCAGCTGTATGTTTTAATTGCCTCCCTTCAACAAGACAAGCCTGAGACATCCAGATTTCAGAGGAATATACAATTTAAAAATTCAGGAAAGAGATATTAAGAATGGTAACACTGTACCATTCTGTATCCGAATATGGAAACACAATTTTCATGCATGCTTTGATACGAAGCTATAAATGCTTTGTTACATCAATATAAAATAGAAAAGTGACATTTTCAAAGCTTACTCACTGCATGCATGAGTAGAACTTTCATTAAACTCATATAAATATAATTCCATGTCTTTTTTTTTTAGTAGTAGGGAATTTTGAAAACATAGTCAGTGTTAGAAATGAGCTTTTGAAAATAGGTCAGAGAAAATAAAAACAAAGGAAAAAGTCCTAAATTTCCTATTCCTTTTTCTTAAATATACATAAATAAAAATTTATAAATCTTTTCCTAGGTCTTCAGTGAAGAAGTAAGCTTATCAGTGACATGAACCATGCAATTCTGTTGCCTGTTATGTTTGGGGCTTTTTTGTTTTATTTTAAAGGGAGTGGATGTGTTTCTAAATTATCAATGGTAAGTTTCTGTAAATTGTAGTTTAAACTTCAGAACTGTATAGTATTCTATACAACACATTAACATATCTGGTACAAACTAGTAATGCAAATAAGAAAGCAGCACAAATATACTTACTCTAACCACTTTTCCCAGAGAAGAAAACAGGCTTGCATACGTGTTAACACTGAGTCATGAGTGTGAAAGACGTTTGCTTTTCATCTGTGTCCCATTTTTTTGTTCTTTGCTATATCTAGAATTTTCTGAGATCAATGGAAAGAGGGGTTTGTCTTTGAAGCCTGATTTATTTACGTGCTATTTTTAGCTCAGCTGAAGTCCTATCAAAAAGAGATCTCAAATCTTGGCAAGAATAAAGACCAAGAAAGTCAGTGAAAAGGGGATGACCATACCATAGTGCTTTTATGTCTTGTGAGGATATTGTTCTTGCTTTCCCTGGCAAGATCCTTCCATGCTGCCTAACAGATAAAATAAAGGTATAGTAATGGAAATTAAGTGTAAAAGAGAGGCTAATATTTAAAGGCAGGAGAGAATAGGGGTATGATTTTACAATTCAATGCATTTTTTACATTTTCAGCTGAAGTAAAGATAACTTTTCTTCTTCCACTACCAAGTAAGCTCTCACTGATTCATAATTATTCAAAGGATCCAAAACCCAACACTTATTTAAATAGGAAAAAACAGCTCATCTGTCTTTGTTAGACTTAAAACTCTGAATTGCACTACGTTTCCAGGGATTCAAGGAGTAGGTTGAACAGAATTTCCACTCCCCCCCCCCCAGCCCCGCTCCCTCTCTGGGGCCTCTAAGTGGAGGACTTACAACAGAATGCGTCTTTCTGTGAGTAACAGTTCTCTTTTTCTCTTAAAATTGTATGTGTGATTTATAATAAGCAATTTCAAACAAGAAAATGGCAACAACACTGTCCTTGGTCTAGGATAGCTTTCTGAAATACTGTTTTATATTTACAGATCTGTTTCTTATCACACTTTCCTCTTAGGTTTCAAAACACTTCACTTGAAACACTTTCTTATTGTCTGACTTAAGTTTCCAATGGAGATCATGTACACTGAGAAAAACAGTATTTTAAGCATGGTCTCCGTCTAAAGGAATTGTGTTGTCTAGTGTCCCTAGAGTATTTTGAAGAGTGTTCATTATTTATATAAGCTGTGTTCTCATTTAAAATCCCATTGCATTATGCATGTTATCCCTGACAACCCTTCGGGGAAGTATCCTCCTGCCATCATTCCTGTATGGTTATTTACCTGGACAAATAGATATCTTCTTGATTCACCACTAGAAGAATGAATTATGTGACTTCAGTCTTTGCAGATTTTCTATGGACTAACACATTACTTTTGACTAGTATCAGGAACTGGGAAAGTTAAATAATAAAAATAAAAAAAGAACAAAACACACAAAGAAAATTGCTTTTTGTCATCATTTGTACTTAATCCTCTTTAGTTCTATACCATTCAGACAACAAGGACTCTAGAATAAGGAAAAGTGGGGGGTCTCATTCATCCAAAAGCTGTGATTATATCATATCTTACCTTTTATTCTGTCTTGTGAATGTCCAGTTTCACATAAAATAAACTGTTCAGGACCTCAGTGAATTCAGACTTCTCTTACCTCCTTTTGCAGGTAACTTTCTTTTCTCACCAGAACTCACTGCAGCTTTCTTACTATCTGAGGGTTGATGTTAGGTTCGTAAGACGTTTTCATATTAAGGAGAGTGGAGTTTGACAATCAGCAGTGTCCTTAATTGGGAAGTAATCAAGATTTAGAGCCTATCTATCATGCAAAGTGAAACACTTGAGTTACTTCAAGACTATCTCTCATAGAAACAAGCATATGCTTAATATATTCTCAAGTGTTATGGTACGTAAAACAACAACAAAGAAAATCTCAGTGTTGGTTTTTGGCAATAACAATAGATTTAGTTTCGCTTTTAATTATACCTTTTGTTTCCTTTTCTGTCTGGTCACTGGGATGATGCATTTTAGTTGGTGTGTTATTTGTACACACTCATGAAATGTTTTGATGGGCTGGTATTTATCCTGGCTTCCTATCTGTCTTTATGCAAAGAGATATTATTTACATTTCTTTCATGTTATTTGCTCTTTTCTGATACAGCGATTAATTAAAAGAAAACACTTTAACTCAAGGATATGTATATGAGAACCACAGATTTAATAATTATGATAGTTTAAGCATTTTCGGATGATAGATTCATAACAATGTTCTATTTTGAGACTATAACTCGAAGACTCGTAGGAGATTTCTGTACAAAAAAAGCTTTCTTAACTCTCCTGGAAAGCGGAGAGCAGACAAGCCATGAAGAGGTGATGATGAACCAGGTGAGCTGTTTTTCCTGCATGACTCCCCAAAGTATGAGCCTCATGTATACACAAGTGCCTCTGGCCTCCCTGAGCACAGAGCAAGGGTTGGATTTCCGCTGTAAGCGCTCCCCTCCCTTTCTGTTTTTTTCTGGCACTGCTGAACTGGGAGGACTTGGAGGGATTTTTCAGCCTGTCTTCCTGCATAAACAGAGCTTATGAGATTTCATTGTTTGTCTTTAGTCTATCTATCTTTCATAGCATGATCTGCAATGATTTTTGAATTCAATGTTATGTTTTAATCAAATCAGAAGCAGAGGTAGAGATTTTCAAATAATTAAGTTCCTACAAGCCTTAGAATTTCAGTAGCTGGGTATGACATGACTCAGTGCTGGCATTGAGAGAGAGAAGCAGAGGTCAAAAGTTAAATGTTTCCTTTGTTAGCAACCCACAAGTTAAGAAGTGAATGAATCTTGGTCTGCAGACTATCACGTACTTACTCTGCCTTGTCTAGTGATGGAAGAGCTGGAGCTGTTGTAGTGGGAGGAATGGGAGATGTAGAGGATAAGGAGAGCAAAAAACTGCATTAGGTCCATTCTTAGAGAATGTTTTGTTGTGTTTTTTTTTTTTTTCTGCCTATAGTGGTTTAGTATAGATGAGTTTGCAGGATAGGTGGGCGGTTGTATAGGTAGCACATTTCAATTTGTTGCAAGGTTTCTCATACAGACACTTGTTCTGTGTGTAGGGCAGTTTCTGGTAAGTCATGGTGGAGGTCTTCCCTGAGGAGCTGAAGAGTGGAGAAGGGGTTCTTAGTTTTGGTATAGCGATAGGATCTATTCCTTACCTTTCAAATCTTGCATGAGAGTAAAACACTAACATATCAAATACAGACTGAAGGAGAAATGTGCAGCTGTTGGCATGCATACATTGTTTTTTTTAAATAAGGACATATTATGAATTATTGCCAGGTAGACCTCTCTGAACTCTTTTTAAGAGCTATCAAACTGAACCCCGTATTTGATTTTCTTTTCTATGCCCAGAAAAATTGTTATTGTGGTGATTTCTTTAAGGCATGCGTACTCAATCCTGTAGCTGTTAGTGATTCTGCAGAAAAACAGAAATAGAGAAGTGGATTTTATATCTAAACAAGTTTTTTTCTATGTCATGTTAAGGTTAGAATTTCATGGCCAGCCTTCTACAAAAGCTATACAATCATACTGTGTATTCGTTATGAAGTGTCATGGATTGAAGAAAAATACTTTTTTTTAATGTTAAAAATGATGATGAAGCAGAATTATGTGCAGTTAAAAGAATGACTTGGTCAGAATTACTCAAGAAACTGTAAACACTTCATTCAGCCTCAAATATTTGTGGAATATGCTAAGTACAGTTTGATCTATTTTTTTAAGCGACAAAATCAGTTTTGAAGGCTGCAAAGTACAGTAGATTTGAGTTGTTTTTCCTGTTTCCTAGTGATTTATTAAATTATTGGCAATATTTAGTTTTATCTAACTTCTTAAATGGGATTTTAGTAATATATTGACTGACCTTGGGAAATTCTGTAGATCTTTTACCCTTCAGCTAGAAATCAATATATTAATTTTGAACCAGAATAAATTCTTCTGCCATTGATAACCATTTTCTCCTGCTATGAGAGGTGCTGCAATACAGAAAATAACTTCATTGGTTCTATTAAAATTTTAAGTAGATCTCTAGTATAGTATTATTTCTGGTGACATTTTTGTGTGCTTATTCTTATTGTATTATTTTTAGTAAGGGTACAAAGTAGACAAAATCATTTGCATTTGTGGACTCAGTTTTTAAACTCATTTTGGGAGAGACTCTTATGTACTAGAAGCCAGGACTCCTTTTTGTAGTAAAACTTACTTTTCAATTGGATTTTTTTTGAAGGGTTGAATTGAAAGTTTCTACCTGTTATAGTTCTTTGATGGGATGTAATGTGCTTTTGTCATCTTATTATTATAAAATGTAATAACTTAAATCATCCAAGATCCTATTGTCACTAAAAAAAAATGAATTGTTTATTTGAAAAGTCAGTATTTATTTAAAGCAAAGTGAAATATGCTGATTGAAAATATGGCCCAGCACAGAAATTCAGTGTAAAATTGAAGGGTAGAAATTTTGTGGATAAAAACGAAGGAAAATGGTTTTATCCACAAAATCCTCTAAATAAAAAAATCTTTCTTGGTAAAACACAATATTTTCCCTGTGTGTAGTACCCTGCAGGTAAAATTACAAGGTAGTGATCAATACAGTCTTTCTGTTGTTATAACAGTGTTGCAAACTATATTCGTACTTTATTAAAAAATCTAGTGTTAATGTAATCTAGTTTTAATATAGTGTTGGTATACTGCTTTCATTCTCAGATGATACCACAGATAGTGATTGGATGTCATCATAATGAGCTATAAATGGCACTGGTTTAATTCTGCCTTGTCTTTTCTAAATGTGGAAGACCATCCATGACTATGCTTAAATCTTATAGTTTTAGAAACTTGGAAGTTAGTAGGCATTATACATTATCCTTAGAAAGTGAAAGGAGTCTGATTTTTACTTAATTTGGTAAGTGTCTTCCCCATGCAATGTTACTTGATAGAAGTACAGGGTTTTTTTTCCCCAAAGCCACTTTCCTGGGACCTTGTTTTGAGTGTTACCGTCTGCATATATGAGCCAGGGAAGATGAACATGCTAAACAACTTACGGTTTCATGCTTCTGATTCTGAGTCAGGTCTCCAGTAAACCACCATAACCTCATTAAATATTTCAGAAGAGAAAAAAATGTAAACAAGATCTTTTTTTTTTTTGTGTGTGTGTGTGTTTTGTAACAAGTCTATGAAATAGCCACACATCTTCAGAAAGAGAAGTAGTGTTTCCTGAATTATATTCAGGCCAATTTTTTTGCTTCCTGTCTCCTCTTCCTTAGCCTGGCATTTCTTTGTCCTCAACACAAACTTCTCTCAGATTTGGTACAGCTATTTTGATATTATCTCTAGTTGGAGAGGTGAGAAAAGCTGAACTGAAGTTAATCATTGTCCAGCTGAGAGGACGGAGGGCCCATAAAAGTTATCACAGCTGATTTGATTTTAGTGGACTCACTTCTTTTTGATAAAGAGCATTAAGTATTGCTTTGTGGCCAAAAAAAGCCAAGTAATTTATTTTTATTTCTAAGCCTTGGTGTTTAAAACACAGCCTGTTTCTCTTCACCTAAAAGATCAGGATGTCAAGATGCATGTATTTTGCTGAAAGTAAATTTTCTAATAAACATATTGATTTGTATTTTGAAAATGTAGTGCTGTACTAAGAAAAATATGTTAACATTAAATATGCAATGAACATCAGTTCCTGAAAGTCTGTTTATAATACTTTGAAGCAAGCTGATGAATTTAGCAATCAGAAATGAAATTATGGGAATATGTAAATCAGATATCCCTTGAGTAGCAACACTAGCATGCTTAGGAAAGCATTTGAATTAATAAAAGATCAGACCCCAAATGCTATAATTATGCTCTGAAGAAGGAACAAGATGGATACACAGGCTAAGTCTATTAAATACTGAAGAAAATAGAGTGTGGCAGTGGTAGACAAACACCTCAGTGGTTGTTGTAGAGAGTAAACCTAGTCCCCTTAAATTAATATGACTCAATTGGGACAGAAAGCCTCTCCTCAGCACCGAAAGAGCTGAAGTAACAGCTCTGAGGAATCCAGAGTTGGTGGAGATACGAAAGGCAAAGGAAGAACCAGCAAAACCAAAACAGAGGAAGAATGAAGACGACGTGATAGCGGCTTACAAAACCGTTGGTTTGTCATCTGTTCCTCACCACTGACACTCTCCTACTGGTTAGTCTTGCTCAGAGGCTTGGGGCAAACACTGACTTAATGGTGGCAGGAGGAAGAGGAGAAGCAGAAGGTGGATAATTAATTCTGGCTGCCAAAATCCTCTGGTAAATGATTCGGTAGGGATTTTGGGGTCTGTCTTAAGGTCAAGACAGTTGACCTTATGCTATATTATACTTCTAGCGCAAGGCAGGGAAATAGCTGTTGCTACAAACTTTTTCCTCCTCCTTTTGAAAAATGAGTATTTCTGCTGGCTTGGCTTATTTGGTTCTGTTTTTAACCGAACTGAAATTTCAGGCAATATTTGAGTTTTGCCTATGTTATCTCATTGAACCAGTACCTGTGGCTTGTTCATGTTGTTGTAATGCAAGGCCATAATGCAATGATGTATAGCAGGTAAATTATCAAGTGAGGCTGTACATGGTACCTAATGCTATTTTACTTGCTTTGCACTTGAAGTTGTCTGTGTGTAAACAGTTGCAAGCCAAAACCAACTCATCCTCCTGCCTATCACAGTAATTCTTCACAACTGGGAAGCCACTTTTGCAGGCTGGATATTGCCCAGGATACATTTATTCCTTTATGACTTGCTACAGTTGCAGTCAAGTCAGTGTATGCTGACCACTAGTCCATATCTTTTTGCCATTATTTTTTCTTACGAGCAGGCATGACATGATTAGCGGTGCATTTTTCTTTCTTATCTGGTACGTGACTGATTTTGCACAGTTTCCACAGAGTGAAAAAGTATCCAGAAACATTTCTCATGCCTGTCAAAAAGAATTTTTTTTTTTTAATATTAGTGACGTAAAACAAATACGCACTGATTTTCTGATTGAAAAAACGTATATACTATTTTAACTTGCTTTAAAATGAAGTGTAAAAGATGTGGATGAAAACTCAGAAAGTGAGGGTTATAAATAGTCTCCCAAATGCTTGAGAGAGGTGTTATCTGCAGTAGTTTGTCTTAAAGGGAGGCTACAAATGACCAGCATCAGAAAGTCAATATATATAGCTTGTTCAATACCTACAATCTGCTACTTTTATGTAATGGGTATTTTTTTTGTTTCATAGCCAGAGGCACTGACAAATGACAATCTAGTAATTTCAAAAGAAAGAGGTAGTATATAACAGCTTAAACATCACAATTGAAAGGAAAGCAGGATGCTGAGGCACACGTATTCTAGTGCTGCTGAGTTAAAGACTAGGGGTGGTACTTTCAAGGTAGAGATTCCATAGGAAAGCAAATTGAAGTTTTCTAGTTTTTGAAGCATAGGAGGTATATAGGAAATAACTTGGCTTATGCAAGGGTGTGGATATTTCTGTAAAAATCTGGAAAAGTTGTGAAATTGTAAAAGTGTAATAATTATCTGCTTTTAATTTAAGAAAAACCAGTTGATTTAAATATGGCAGAAAAATTAAGAACTGCGTTCACATTGAGTTGGAATAAAATCACTTATTTAGCTAAAAATACTGGCCTGATATTAAGGTAATTCCATCAGTAGTACTGATGTCCTTGAAAACTTAAGAATAGGCTGTGTTTGAAGAAATTAGGCCATGTTGTTATTTTTAATATACTGGGACTATTATGTGAGTAGTTTCATTTGTGATAGCTGGAAAGAGATTGAAGATGGAGGATATAATTTTTCTTATAGTTTACATTGTTTGCTCAGTTATAGCTTTGCAGAGCAGGTAAAATATCAAAATGTTGTAAATATCAGAAATTGCAAATTAAACATGGTATCAAATCAGGCCATAGTCCCAACTTAGTACTATTATGTGTAGAGGTAAATGGAAAAGTTGTTTGACAGAGGATTGTCTTTACATTTTGGTGCTACATCAATGTTGAAATTAATATATTTCAGTGGCATACACATGTGCTACAAAATTAGTGAGTAGGTTTTTGGACTTACAGTTGAATTTTATGTATTTAACCTGAAGCATTATAAGTAGTATGCAGTAGCAATGGAATTTTTGCAGAAAAAAAGTCTCTTCTTTCTCCCTGCATTTCTAAATCAGTTCTAAAATTAAATTGAGTTAATATACCGGTAAGAAGCAACTGTGTAATTTGGGTTAGAAACACAAAATGGATCTCTGGTCATGCACTTTACAGTTTAGTACTGAAATTATTTTCATCACAATTTTGTGTCACATTAAAAAGGGATGTGAAATGTAAATTTAAAGGAATATGGCCCCATGTAACAATTACATTTCACTGGAAATAATGGGAGAGATGCTTTTTTTTTTTTATTAATCCCCTGCTGAACATCTTTATAAAATTACAAGGTGTTAGTTTGATTGCAAAGTGTCAGCACTTGAAGACAGTACTGTTTGTCTAAATAATTTTTTATGATGACTAAAATGCCAAAGTCAGCTCTCATCTATATTACAGAATCACAGATATATTGATAATATATCTTTTTCAATGCTTCTAAAGCCCAGAGAGTGCTTTGTAACTTTTTGTCCAGGCAAAGATAAAGGAAAGCAAAGACAAAAATGTAACACACATTTTAGGAACATCTTTGGGCAGGGGTAGAAGGCAGCCTTTAGGACTGTAGTTACTCAGTGGTTGCATTCAGAAGGTCTTCAAGAGCCAATGTCAAGTTACTCTAAGCTCCAAATTGGATCATTCGGAGGAGCAAGGAAATTGAGACAAAGTTGATTAATGTCTCCAAAATAGGTTCATTGCCATAAGCATATGTAAGGGAAAACTTCAGTTTGCAAGCCTTGACTTCCTCTTTCTTTTGTTACACCTGTGGATTTAAAAGTATGAGGAATTTCTATTAGAGGAAGAATTAACTTATTCAGGTTAACTTATTACTATTACAGTGAACAAGGAAGCAGGCAAAACTTTTGCTTGATCTTCTCATAAACCAGATTGTCACCTGTGAAATTCATAGTAACAAGTTCTGCTGGGTGATACCTGCCTTTGAAGAGCTAATGATGAAGGAAAATTCATTAAGTATTAGTAAGAAGAACTGGAGATGCATCTGGAGTTGTAGTTGATAGCAGCACAGGCAGCAGTGACAAGAACCTGGAGTTATTGTAGCATGCTGAAGTGTGAAGTTACTAGGCTATTAAAGTACAGCAGACTACTGCTTTTTGAAGGACATCAGGCTAGATTGAAGAATTTGTATAGGTAAAATGCAGGAGTTTCAGCCTTTATGCCTTGTTTTGGGAAGAACAAATTTGTCACTGTTTCTAGAAGGAAGAGGCGCAGTCAAGGGATAGACTCTGGAAGATATTAAAACTTTCAAACAAATCTGGGACTCTTTCTGATCAGAAGCTTTTAGCAAAATATGAGAAACTGCATATTCTCATAATTTGTTAAAATGTACAATTGTGGAGTTGCATTGTACCTACATTTCTTTCTATACAGTGGCAGTCATGGACAGCAAGCAGTGCATCAGGGCCAACACTGGACCTTGTGTTTTTCTAATTAAACAGCATCAAAATAAAAAAAAAAATACAACGCAGGATGGAATAGTAGTTTCCTAAGGCTCTCCAACCAAGCAGTTTGCATACCAAATCAAGCAAAATTTTTAGATTCTATTAAATAAATTGTATTTAATGAAAATAATTCTATTAACAACTTTAGTCAAAGTGAGAATGAAATCCCCTTGTTATTTTACAGTATTTATTGTTTACTCAGAAAAAGGTCTGTAGCAATTTTCTTTTCCTTTAGTTTCTCATGTACAGTTAATGTACAAACCTGGTACAACTGACAAAATGCACCCAGTTCTACTTCATAGGTAGAATCTTCCCAGAGCCTACTGTCAACTCTTTCAAATGCTGCTCTTTTCACAGAGTTGATAGTAATATTCAAACCATAATAATTCCTATAATTTATGCTGAGAATAAAACACCTTTTTTTAAATTATTGTCAACTCCTTAGGCAACATTGCCTTCAATTTTTTACTTTCTTTTTTCCACCTCTTCTATTTCCATCAGCTGCCCTGAGATTCCATAATTCATAATAATAACACAATAACAAACATAATGCCCATAAAACAATGAAGATCGCATAGCTGCTTATAACAAAACAGGTAGGAAACAACATATACTTTTTCTTGATTGTTTTAATCCTATCAAAGTGCCAGTAATGTGTCTCCAGATTAAATTAATGTGATTTAACTGCCTGGAAAATTAATTTCTTCCTTATTTCTAATAGAATCTTGAACAGATGTACATACTCTTAATGGGTAAATTCATTCTGGTAACCAAATGCTAGCAAATTGTTTTGGGGATAGTTTTCCACCAAATGTTTTCACAGTTCTCTGATTTATACTGTTGCATCGGGGTAGACGCTCTTATGTCAACCTTATGCTTTTATACAATTTAAGGCAGAAGAGAAATTTATGTAAAAGACTGAAGAATAGCACATTAATGTCAAATTCAAGACTACAGATTTCTGAAAGTGGTGCATAGTACCTTTACATGCTTTTAGGATCTGTAGCTTACCCTAAATTAAGGAAAGGCAATACAATATTTTTTTTCTTAAAACATTTTGTGCAAGGTAGTGTCTCTAACAGAGATTAGCTTGTTTGTGGTATTTCTTCATGTTGTTACAGGGCTTTTTCATAACAATAAATTATTGTTAAGCATGTTTGCCTACAACAATGAAAAGAGGAAAGTGCTGATAAGTTTGCTCATAGAATAGTTTTTGATTAACAGTAAAATGCTATTTCATTCAATGGCAAGAGGAAATGAGATTGCAGAAAGAGTTGCGTGATATATGTACATGTTAACTAAGAAATAACAAATAAAGAAATTATGCCATTCTGGTACCCACTTAGGTAAGTGGGTAAGGACTCTGATGAATGTTTAATTTACACAATATGGGAAAAGCAATCAAACTGGTCTACTTCAAATCATAATCCACTCAGAGCTTTTTTACTATTTTAATTAGTACCAGGAATTTATCTCAACCAATAATCTATCTTTTTGTCCTATTGCCTGGTCAGTTGTCACGAGCATTGTGAAAGGTATCGGGGAAAAAAAGGTGGCAACTAGGGTTGTGGTGGTGTAGGGTATTTGAAATTGGCCAGTAAATTGTTTAATCAATTATATAAGTTACTTCTCTTTGTCTACAAAAGGTTTAATCATAGTTTCTCAGGAAAATAAAATAAAGTGTAAATAACTCTTCATGGTATTGATGATGGTAGATTAAGCAAATGTGGAGTATTATCACAACATAGATATTGAACTGTTAATAAGTGTCCATTAAAAAAAAATACAAAAAACTACTGATATTTCAAATAAAAAAATCTATAAAACTAAAGTACAATAACTTTTTATAACTACATATTGTTTATGCAGTAGATAAAATTGCTCGATGTAGGACTGGGTTTGACAAAACAGGTTTTTTTGTCAGTTTTATTTATTCTTGGCAAAATAAGGTTACTGGCAGCTGTCTAAACCA
Source organism: Nyctibius grandis (assembly GCF_013368605.1). Lineage (NCBI taxonomy): Eukaryota > Metazoa > Chordata > Aves > Nyctibiiformes > Nyctibiidae > Nyctibius > Nyctibius grandis. Next base: position 31,051,922 of record NC_090659.1, read on the forward strand.
AGAAGGCAGCACAGTCAGGGCTTTGAAAAAGAGAATCAAATGTCAGTGAGGAACCATTTTGGTGAGCATATTGTTCACATTCGTTTTGTTAGTTAGGTAAACTACTGTGATTGAATCAACAGGGATATGTTGCTGCTTTTCAAACGTGTGTGTTTCAAGGTGATTCACAAAAATATCAGCCTGCTCCACATGAAGTACAGTCATCTTTAGGTATCCAAAACTCTTATCTACTGGACCTTGATACATAAAAGTGTCTCTAAAGTCCATGTGCACAACAGCTGTGTAGAAATTTGTGCAGTATAACTCCTAGATGTCATTAAACTGACCATCATTATGCGCCCTGTTAACAACCTGACTTCAAGGCATACGCTAATTGTCCATATTCAGGAGAAAGTTCCTTTGGCTTCCTGAATGATGCAGTTTCATAAAATTAAATGTACTATGGAAAGAAGATTAAAAGAGTGGTATAACAATGAAAGCAAACTTAAATGTGCAGAAGTCCATAAGCACAAGGATGGCAACTCACAGAACACAAAATACTTCTCTTTGTAATGATGATGCTGGCTAAACATGAGCCAGCAGTGTGCCCAGGTGGCCAAGGCGGCCAATGGCATCCTGGCCTCTATTAGGAACAGTGTAGCCAGCCGGTCTAGGGAAGTGATTGTCCCTCTGTACTCGGCACTGGTGAGGCCGCACCTTGAGTACTGTGTCCAGTTCTGGGCCCCGCACTTCAGGAAAGATGTTGAGGTGTTGGAGCGAGTCCAGAGGAGGGCGACCAAGCTGGTGAAGGGTCTGGAGGGTCTGACCTACAAGGAACAGCTGATGGAGCTGGGGTTGTTTAGCCTGGAGAAGAGGAGGCTCCGAGGTGACCTTATTGCAGTCTACAACTACCTGGAGGGAGGTTGTAGTGAAGTGGGAGTTGGCCTCTTCTCCCGGGCAACTAGCGATAGGACAAGAGGACATAGCCTCAAGCTTTGACAGGGGAGGTTCAGGTTGGACATTAGGAAGCATTTCTTCTCAGAAGGGGTCATTAGACATTGGAATGGGCTGCCCAGGGAGGTGGTGGAGTCACCATCTCTGGATGTGTTTAAGAAAAGACTGGACATGGCACTTAGTGCCATGGTCTAGTTGACAAGGTGATGTCCGGGCAATGGTTGGACTCGATGATCCCAGAGGTCTCTTCCAACCTGATTGGTTCTGTGATTCTGTGATGTGCAGCAAGCTTGCGAATAGGACTAGCTCTAGGATCTTCAATATTGCAGTTTTTTATTGATTGTTGGGGTTCAACAGGGGAAGGCAAGCCACAGGACTGACTGGGAAAAGATAAAAAAGAAAAAATAGAACAAGAAATTAAAAAAAAAAATCTAATTGTAAAACCACTGAATAATTCAACTGAAAATAATAAGAGGAAAAGCAACATGGAAAGGAAACTAAAAAAAAAAAAAAAAGGAAGGAAGATAAATATATTTTAGTGTTAGATATTTTTGCTCTCTCTCCCTTTTAGGGGATTCCCACCTCATATTTAGTGAATGAACTGAAAGCCATTGCCAACATCATACTAGGAATGCCTGTAGATTTAGGGTCTCTCAGATCTTTAATTTTCTCAGGAAAGCAACATATGATGTAATGGGAAAGTATTTTCTAAAGAATAAGGGTGTTGCTAACAACTTTGTTGTCTTTGTCACAAGTAGTTGTGACTTGTTTATTAATATTTCCTATACTGCATAATTATCTCAAGAACAGCTTTACAAGTCACAGAATGTTAGTATTGATGCAGAAACCTCAGAATGTTTGGAGGTACAACTGAAATAGTGTTCTACATAAATTCGTGGAGGTCAGAAGTAGTGCTGAAAGTATCATGTTAAGAAATTCCTTTGGGAATTTCTCTTTCCACTTTTTCATTTCTTTTCCCATTTCCTTTTTTTTATGTTTGATTCAAAAAATATCATAAAGCAGCTGCTCTTGTGTTGTCATTAAGCAGTTTCTTCTAGGACCAGAAAGTACAAGTGAGGACAAAAATGAAAACCAATAGTGAACTAGGCCAGAGTTTTCAAGCTGACTATGGGCAGAGACCCCTGCTATTGCAGAAACAGCCCTTTTGACTTTAGTGAGGATTTCCCCCTGTGTTTACCCCAGAAATCTTTTGTGCTTCTGTTCCACTGGGAAGTTTTCTGAAAGAGTGTGCACAATGTTTCATTTTAGCTATATATTGGAAAATAAAAAGAAACTAATTGAAGCAAAGAAGCATCATATGAACATATTGGCAATTTTACGTTATCATACTAAATCAGATGAGGTCATTATCAAGGTGTAAAACCATCTCTATGACAGGTAGAAGTCCTTTAATATACTGTTTTAGTAATTTTTAGTCTGAGAGAATATTTGAACTTTAATGATATGTCATTCCCATGCTAACTTAGGCTTGGGACTCATAAGAAAGAAAAATCGAAGTGATGGGTATTTATATTATCATCTGCTTTCTTTAGTAGCTAAAAATGCAACATGTTGAAAACACAAAGTATATAGAACTACCTGCAATCCACTCAAAATTGTGATTAGCTCTGTGTGTATGAATATGATGAGGTTTTGTCTTTTCTGAGATGTTTTATTTGTAATATTATATAAACATTTCATTTTTAATTAAGTTTGTTTACTCACTCAGTTCATAAAGTGCATAGAATCTGTATATTAGCAAGTATAAGTATCTCAGATGGTCTTCTGAGTAAGCTGGGAATCCAAAGGGCAATGTGCCCTTTTGCTCTGCCATTTCTGTACGAAGGGGTGAAATGACAAGTGAAACCACAAGATTCAATGTCAATATTCTTTCTGTAGCATCATATACTGTAAGGCCATAGGAGGCAATCCCTTGCAGGGTCCCAGCACCTTGTCCTCATGGATGTGTGTGGCAAGGATAGAGGGGGAATAAATAGGGCACTATAGCTGTTGACAAGTTTTAAATACTGACTATAAGTTGTGAATAGTATCTTTGTGGTTCATAGCTCTGGGATGAGTGTGTGAAAACATGACTTTCAGCAAAATAGTTAAAAATACTTTTGTCTGCTTTATACAAAAATACTTTTTAAAAAACCTAAATGTCTTCATGGGTTGCTGTGATTTGTGTGGTACCCAGTATCAAGAATAATCTGCTTTTTCTTAGGCTGTGGAAACTAGACAAACTTCATCAGCACATGTGTTTCAGTTTAATCATATGAAGAGTGTCAAATGCATGAGCACTTGGAAAAAAATAATTTCAAATTAGGTTCTTTATGGTGATCTGAAATCCAGATGGCCAGAAGGTTTCTCTCATGTTCTGGTGGAAGTTCACACTTCTTCCTACGCGTCCTGCATGAGGTTCCTATTTAGGCATTAGGGATCGTAATTTGAAAGATCATCTCTGCCACTGCGCTATTTTCTTTTTTTTTTACTTTGTAAGTAAGACCTATTGCATAATGTGCCACAGGATAAATCAGAAAATTGCCTTGGTTAATTTTGTGTCAATTGAAATAAGTGTGGCAATCATGTAATAGTTACTATATTATTTTCTGTGTCTATGCTGGGGGAGGGAAAGAAACTAATTTAAGATGCTATGAATGCAGGAAATGGGCTCAGTAAAAGTATTTAAAGAGGCTTTTAATTAGCATTTTACTTTTATAACAGTATACTGACTGGTGATTATTTCTATCATTTAGAAAAGCTGGTGCAAAGATAACCTCTAATTTCTACAAATTTTCATTCTAAAAACTTTGGAGTTCAGGAAGTAAAATTTCCCTTCTTTGTTCTGCTTTCTTTGATCTCTGTTTCAAATTAACAGTCCTGCTGCCTGTAAGTAGAAGTTGCATTATGAGTTATTTTTTCTGTAGTGGTATGGATCTTAAGTTCGTACAGGTGCATGCAATAGCACAATTGTTTCATGCACCTTGCTGGAAATAAACCACTTATTGTGATATATTTGTCCTCAGACTATATATCTTATTGTTATGATTTAACTGTGTGATGCTCCCTACTGCATAATGCAAAGGCTCTAGCACTAAAATCAATGTGAAATGCAGTGAATGCGTGCAAAAACTAGATATTAATTTTTAGCTGGGCATTACCAAAACTGAGGCGTGTACTGGAAAGACCAATGACTTTCCAGCCTCACAATAATAAAGAATATTTGCATTCAGGTAAATTACTGCTATTTATTCCTAATAGTGAATTATCTACCTGAAAATAACAGCCAAAGGTTCAATCAGGTATTATAGTATTGACGTGCATCATGGAAAGACAAGAAAATCCTATACCTCAAAGTAAGAGACTTTTATGGGTCTTTTCTGGGTCTTAGAAGATCTTGCAGTTTCTGCTGCAATAGTATCTTAAAATCTTACGTGTTCCACAGGCAAAGCAAAATGTGCTAGGACACTTCGGACTGGCAGCGTGCTTGATGTGACGAGACTGGGCTGTTGTAGCTTGTTAGGATCCATCATCCTATCAAAACATAATAAAACAGTATGCAGATTGCTGCAACATTATGCTCATCACAGCTACTCTCTTATTCTGAAACTATGGGATGTGAAAATAGTTTGGATAAAACCCCCTAGAATAACAGTCTTTACTGAGAGATACCAAAGACAGAAATAATTTTGGGGGAGTTGTCTTTTATAACAACCTAAAAGAAACTGTAAGAAAAACAAAGTATAATAACAATAAGCTTAGTCTTGACAGTGCAAATCTCTACCTTGGCTACGACTCCTGTCCAGGACTGTGGGTAAATGCTGCAGCTGTTAGCTGATGTTGACCCCTGTGCCTCAGGTTGTACTGGTGTTGGTGTTCAAGCTGTCTGTGTAAAATTTGTGCGAAAGTTGGGATAGGGCATGCAACTGACTTTCTGCAGTTCAGTGAATTAGTAACTGGCAGCTGAGGTGTGGTCATACTAAAACAATTTATCTTCTAGTATGGTTCAGTTTGTGAACTTTCAGTCATAATATCATGCTTGAAGATCTAATGGACAAGATATATAAAAATGCATAAGTAGTAGTAATGTTCATCTTTTACATTCCTGAAAGCAGTATCCTGCCAATTTTAATCACTTCAGGAAGAAATTTAATTTAATATTTATACGCAGATTTACTAACTTGCTCCATAATTGATACTATGCATTTAGAAAGAAAAAGCAAGCATAAAATGTTATTCCAGAGGATGATACGTTAAAATATTTGGTTTCTTCCAGAAAAGGTAGATTCGGCATTTTACTTGAAAGCTCTTGTATGTAGATGGGATTCAGACACACTTCCTGAGATTGTGAAACCTATAATAAGTATGAATTCCACAGCGTAGATTGTTGAAGTTATATCAGTTTCTGCTCATTTTAGCAGTAAACTGTTGAAAATTATATTACGCTTCCCTGCTTGTACGTTTTGAGGAATTCAAGGAAAAAATTACTCATACTCTACTGATGATTAAAAATATGAAAATATTTATTTTCTTACTTATAAATATGAACTTTCTTAAACAGGCATACAGTGTTAAAATCTAGGTTATAGATTCAGAACTTGAAAAATGGTCCATCTTCGTTATCTTTTGGTAGTTTTTCTTTTTGTTGTGTTAAGTAGGAATAATGTAATACTTTTCCTTAGAAGTGTAGTTTCTCCCTGTATCTCCAAAAAAAAACCCCAAACCCAAAAAAAAACACACAAGGGAATGGATTATCAGGATTCTCGCAACTGGAGACAAATGTGTTCTTTAATGGAATAAAGAGAAGTACTTCAAACAGTTTGCTTTCTTGACATCGCTTATTTGTGTTGATAGCTAATAGGAACTCCAAACACTGTGCACTTAAAATTTTACAATGCTTCTTAGGCTATTAAATAAACATTGTGTATACCTTTGGGGGTGTAGAAGAAAATTTGTTCGCAAGTTTTTCTTATTTATTCATCTGCAGAATATTACTGTAATAATCTCTAGCAGACAAGAATACAGGAGGGAAACAAGGCTGTAGAGATGCACTGAAAGGTACTTGTTACAAAAACATGAGATGTCTTTCTGTCTACTCATCTTTGGCTTTTTCATTTGGAATTCAGAGGAAAGCAAAAAGTTTCACCTCTTTCCATCTGGCCAGTATGTGATGAAGAATTTTGTTTCATGCTTTCACATTTTTATGAATATGTATTATGTGATGTGTATTTTGCAGGAGCTTCAGGATGGCATTGGACGACAGCAAACTGTTGTCAAAACATTGAACGTAACTGGTGAAGAGATTATTGAGCAGTCATCAAAAACAGATGCTAAGGTGCTGAAGGAACAACTGGAAAGTTTGAATAGCCGGTGGCAGGAGATCTGCAGACAGCTGGTAGAGAAAAAAAAGAGGTAGGTTAAAAGGAAAAATATTGTGAAATTATTTTTTGTTATTTTAGATTTGCTGCTGATTTAAATGTTCAAAGGAGCTCTCAACTTCTGGAGTTTTCATATTCATAATGAATTATCAGTGATTAAATTTCATATTCACAATCATTTATTTAAATTCTTCTTTTCTACCTATTCCTGTCAGTGACCATCACTCCCTTCCATACTCCACATTTTTATAATTCCACTCCTAATGCTTAAAAAAATATACATTATTGCCTGATTAAAAGTAGAACAGATTGGAACTTCATTTACAGAATTTACAGTTGATTTAGCATCTTTCTATTTGATAGTATGTCATTAAAATACATATCTGTACTACTAATACCTTAGCTAATTGATACAGTTAATCCTAATCTAATTCACTTCTCATCATTAATGTAATTAACATCTGCATTTCATAGGTTGGATAAAAAGAATAGATTTGTTAGTTTAGTGTTATTTATAATAACTTTTGGATCAATTTATTTTTCTCATGCAGTCACAGGAAGCTAGAGCATTTGAGTTACAGATAATACAAAAATGATCTGTCTCCTTTAAAAAGAGAATTTCCAATAGAAAAAAAAATATATTTTTGTTGCTGTTTATACTAGGTTTTATAAAAGTATAAATTCTTAACCTAGATGCTAGGCCTAAACTGATATGACATTCTGCTTTAAAATACAGTCACTGGCAAAGCTTTCTTCATGCATATTTTTTAAAACCCAGAATATTCCTTATAGAGGTACATGAAAGAGTGCTAGAGATTTGCTAGTAGAACTTGTAGTGTATAGCAGTTTTGTTACTTCTGCTGTGTCATGTGCCATTTTTTTTGGTTTAGAGCCATGAGGGGTAAAAGCTGTGGAAATGTTCACTGGAGTGGTAAGGGAGTGTCCTGAAAGGTTTTTGTTGAGTTTAATCATGATTAAAGTTTCACTTGAAACATGTTAAAAGAAGGAGATGCACCAAGTCAGCTACAGCTGTCAGAAGCTACAGTGGTGTTTTAAATATTTGTTTCTGCTGTATTTCCAGGTGTTGATGGTAATGCTACTTGTTACACAAGGGATCCTTGGCCTTTATTTATCACACTAAAAGCTGTTCTTTTGTACGATGGAAACGCATCTGTGTTTCCAAGCCTTAACTTGTTATGTAAGTGCTAACACTTACAAAACAATAACACATCATTTTAATAGCCCTGTAAGCTGCTGCAGCAACATAGAAGAAAGAGATTAGTGGTTGAGCTTTGTCTGAGAATATGAAATATGTTCCAGTTCTGGTAAAGATTGGTATTGTCCTTTCCTTCATTTATCAATAGAAATGTGTATCTGAATGCTGTTTTGGCTCAAGGTGGTGTTAGCAGCATGTGGAATTTCTTGGCGCATTCTGTATTTTAAGGAAGCCTAGGATCTGTTAATTGGGAATAATACAGTTATGTTAACTAGATGAAGGATCTTAAATAAACACTTGCATATGCATTCCTTCTTTTGGTCTGTTTGGTTTGTTGACCGGTTTGTTTGTTTTCCTCTGGAATGACAGCTTGTGTCATTTTGAGGGCAATTATAGTACAGACCTCAGTTAGTGAACTCTGCATAAATAAATGAATTGCTGTAGAAGGAAATACAGATAGTGTTGTGTTAAACTGATATAAATGTTTTTGATGTACAGTAGTGAGACCTGTGTGCATCAGGACAGGGGAGTTTGCACTTCCATTCATTGCCCGCTCTTTCTGGCTGCGTCAGAGGCAGGGAACGCTTTTTGCTCCCAGATCTTGGAAACAGATCCTACCCTCAGTCTAGCTGCTGCCTCCTAGTACATGCTTTCTCTTCTTTCCTTCATCTTTTCACTCTCACAGACCGGATTTTCAAAGGAAAGAAACCTAGCTGACAGGAGTATGAGGTGCGTTCTAGCTAGGTCTCAGTTATCGATGAGCCTAGACATGAAAAGACTGTATGTTTATCTGCTGCACAGTCTTCATATAGCCATGGTGTAATGGGATTTTCATCTGTCTTATGCTTTGACATCTCTTAGTTGTTCATTAGTTGTCCTAATTTGGTTTGGGGTACAGTCAGGTTCTCTCTTTTTAGGACTTGAAACCCATGTCACCTAAAATGCATTAATTTTTCATTAAGAACAAAGCATGGGGCAAACAAGAAAAGTTGAAGGAAGTGACCTCTACTTACAGTCCAAAAGAGCTAGTATAATCACAGCATTGTCTGCTGTGTTTGCAGTATGGCAAATTTATTTAAGTATCTCAGTATATTATAAATTATAATAGATCTGCGTGAATTAAAATATTTTGACTCCTCTTTTTCAGAATAGCTTTAATAGACTCTTTTCCAAACAAACTCCTAAGCCAATATGCTTATATTTTAGATCACTTAGAGAAATACTAAAGGACTATTAAAGCTTATTTTTCCTAAAAATTAAAATGTTCATGGTTAAAAGAATTTTATGATTATGAAGGGGATTCTAAGATTTTTATTTAAGTCAGTTTTGAGAATGAGAAAATGGAACCACATTTTAAAACCATAATGGAAGAAGGTGATGCTGAAGGGAGATCAGACTGGGTAGAATACATTTTCATTTAATAATTTCAAAGAAAAATAAAATGGCTATTAACGTTTAGAATCTTCTGCAAAACAGAATTCTTTGTAGTCAATACATTGTGCTCTGCTTTGAAAGCTGATTCTCAGTAGCTCAGAGGAGTAATGATCAATTGAAATTTTGTTTTCTATCAAGTTTTTTGGCTCAGCAGATCTCAAGATAAAGGAAGTGGGAAGAAATTAACAATTGAATGGATTCCAGAAATTAAATCTTACAGTGATTTCTAATTCAAGTGTAATGTTGCTGAGCATTACTTAAATGGCAAGAAAATTTTATATGCTGTGAATTCTATTTTGCTATTGCTTACCAAGACGGAAGAAATTAATTTTGATAATCCTGCACAGTTTACAGATGGGGCACAGACACTCCATTTTGGACATATTTCTCAAGCCAAAATGAAACATACTCATCAGTTGGGGTGGAGGGAAAGAGTTACAGAAGTAACAAAAACCAACAAATATTTTTGTAGGGTGCATGAATGTGAGAATTTAGTTGGAGACAGGAGGTGGATGGTGACATTTCCAAGGATGCCCATGACATCAAGCTCTCCCAGGTGGTCTAATGCTGAGCTGGTAGTGGGAAACGCCAAAACTGAGCAGATGGGCAACAAGTGGCAGATGATCCTCATCATAGACAAATGTGAGGTAATGAGTATTTCAGACAAACAGTCTGTACCATGCTTACCTGATGCTGAGCTTGCAAATGGTAGTTACAACTCAAGAAAGTGATGCCGGCATTATCACTGACAGTGTTTGCAGGCTCGGTATGGAGAGGCAGCCATAAAAGCCATAAAATTTTGGGCAGCATCAGTAAGGGTATTGAAAACAAAACAAGAACAGTGGTATTTTGCTGCCACTGAATGTTGTGGCATGCTTATATTGAATATTGTGTGCAGATCTGCTCTCTTCATGTCAAAGGGCATAATGGACTTACAGAAAGTATAGATGGAGAAAGGCAACTAAAATAAGCCAGGGTTTGGAGTGGCTGCATTGTGAGGGGAGACTAAGAAGTCAGGGATCTTCAATCTGGAGAGAAGTCCCGGGAGGGATATGACTGAGGTTTACAAAATCAAAGTGGTGGGTAAACTGAATGTGGAACAACATGTTATTCACCTAATTCCGCAATACCAGAAGTAAAGTATACTTGTTGAAACTGTAAGAGAGAGTAAAATCGATTTAAAGATTACTTTTTTACATTATGGTTTCTGAATGTCTGAGGTTTGCTGGCCACAGAAGGCTGTGGAGGAAAATATGACTTAGTCCTATAAAATACTTAATCTAATGACAGTGGATACTTGGGGAGAGTGAGGTGAACAGATTAAAGAAAGTGTCCAGTCTTCTGCCACCAACATTGCCAATAGGAGATGGTCACTGAGGGAGAACAATCTGTTGGGCTAGCTTTTCTGACACACCTGGGCATTTTTTGTGTTCTGATGAAACTGATTATATTTTGGGTGTGGGGGAGGAATTCTACAGAATTAGAATTTTGTCACTTTTCCTGAAGCTGCATTGTTACATGTTTAACGATCTACTAGATTTTGTATGAGAACATAATATTGTCACTGCATTGATGAACACTGTAAATTAAAAATAATTCCTGTGACTGTCATGAACCCTGTGGTTGGTTGACTTTGAAAAGGGAAGATTGATACATGATATAATTCTGAGAGTTTCAACGTGTTAATCCAATTTTCATAAATAATTTGGAATAAATATTAAACTACCTGCACAATAAGAACTGTAAAACACACCAAAATCATGAAATCTATAAATAACTGAAACTGATCGTAGGTTCACTAGGCACTAATATTAATCTTAGTAATAGTCTGGCAGATTTAATGAATGAGAATTATTTGGACCATAAAAGGGCAACTTAATTAAAAACAGACAAGAAAACAAACCAAACCTCAAAACAATTTGAGGAATCTGTGCTGCTCTTCAGTAAAAAAAGCTGTTTTTTAAGCTTTAAAAGGTCAAATGCTGATCCCAGGCAAAAAAGAGACTTAAAATTGGCTTTGAATCTCCTTTCTTTGGTACAGAAGGTTATGCTTGAGTTATGTTTGTGTAGGATGTTATCTTTCATTTGGCTTTATCAAAGAGTTCCAAAGCTGTAGAAGTTTGAATTCAGTGTTTAATGTTTCTGTATCTTGCGGTTTAATCCAACCAGCTGAGAATTAGGTGAGAATGTAATTTTAGCACATCTAGTAATTTTATCTTACTGCAAACTTTGGAGTAGACCAGGCAGTTGAATAAAGTGAAACTTGATTGAAAGTCTGATACAATGATAGTTAGCAAATTGGGAATTTAATTGAGTTTTTTTGTCAGCATTTTGCTGCGAGCGGCATGTTTTGGAGAAGATTGAGTTTGTGCTCTGGAACAGTGTTATTCAAACTGAAAGGGAGACTTTGGAGACTAGGGAAAGTTGCAGTGGCCCCTTGAATAGATGCTACTAACCCCAGAAAAAAGAGGGGGGGAAAAAAACCTATCTGTCTCTTCCTCTTCGTACTCCAGCAATCATTTTGAATACAAAGTCTTCCCCTTGGAAGGGACCTCGAAAGATCGTCTAGTCCAATCCCCCTGCCGGAGCAGGATTACCTAGATCATGTCACACAGGAGCGCGTCCAGGCGGGTTTTGAATGTCTCCAGAGAAGGAGACTCCACAACCTCCCTGGGCAGCCTGTTCCAGTGTTCAGTCACCCTCACCGTAAAGAAGTTTTTCCTCATATTTATGTGGAACCTCCTGTGTTCCAGCTTGCACCCATTGCCCCTTGTCCTGTCAAGGGATGTCACTGAGAAGAGCCTGGCTGCATCCTCATGACACTTGCCCTTTACGTATTTATAAACATAAATGAGGTCACCCCTCAGTCTCCTCTTCTCCAAGCTAAAGAGACCCAGCTCCCCCAGCCTCTCCTCATAAGGGAGATGTTCCACTCCCTTAACCATCTTCGTGGCTCTGCGCTGGACTTTCTCTAGCAGTTCCCTGTCCTTCTTGAACTGAGGGGCCCAGAACTGGACACAATATTCAAGATGCAGAGTAGAGGGGTAGGAGAACCTCTCTTGACCTGCAAACCACACCCCTTCTAATACACCCCAGGATGCCATTGGCCTTCTTGGCCACAAGGGCACACTGCTGGCTCATGGTCATCCTGCTGTCCACTAGGACCCCCAGGTCCCTTTCCCCTACGCTGGTCTCCAACAGGTCTGTCCCCAACTTGTACCCATATATGGGGTTGTTCTTGCCCAGATGCAGGACTCTACACTTGCCCTTGTTATATTTCATTAAATTTCTCCCCACTCAACTCTCCAGCCTGTCTAGGTCTCTCTGAATGGCAGCACAGCCTTCTGCTGTGTCAGTCACTCCTCCTAGTTTTGTGTCATCAGCAAACTTGCTGACAGTGCACTCTATTCCCTCATCCAAGTCATTAATGAATATATTGAATAGTACTGGTCCCAGTACCGACCCTTGAGGGACTCCACTAGATACAGGCCTCCAACTGGACTCTGTCCCATTGACCACCACTCTCTGGCTTCTTTCCTTCAGCCAGTTCACAATCCACCTCACTACCCGATCATCCAGACCACACTTCCTCAGTTTAGCTGCGAGGATGCTGTGGGAGACTGTCAAGCGCTTTACTGAAATCGAGATAGACCACATCCACAGCTTTACCATCATTTATCCACTGGGTTATGTCCTCATAAAAGGCTATCAAGTTGGTTAAGCATGACTTCCCCTTGGTGAAGCCATGTTGAGTGCCCCTAATGATCCTCCTATCCTTGATGTGCCTAGAGACAGCACCAAGGGCAAGTTGTTCCATTACCTTTCCAGGGATGGAGGTGAGGCTGACTGGTCTATAGTTCCCCGGGTCCTCCTTCTTGCCCTTTTTGAAGACTGGAGTGTCATTCGCTTTCCTCCAGTCCTCAGGCACCTCTCCCGTTGCCCACGACTTAGCAAAGATGATGGAGAGTGGCCTAGCAATGACTTCTGACAGCTCCCTCAGCACCCATGGGTGCATCCCATCAAGGCCCATGGATTTATGGATGTCCAGATTGCTTAATTGGTCCCAGACCCAGCCCTCATCAACCAAGACAGACTCCTTCTCTATCCTGACTTCCTCTGGGGCCTCAGGGGTCCAGGGCTCCTCAGGACGGCCTCCAGCAGTATAGACAGAGGCAAAGAAGGCATTCAGTAACTCCGCCTTCTTTTTATCCTCTGTCTCCAGGGCACCCACTTCATTCATCAGTGGGCATACATTGCCTCTAGTGTTGGCTTTACCTGCAATGTATTTGAAGAAGCCCTTTCTGTTGTCCTTGACCTCTCTCGCAAGGTTTAATTCCAAGGAGGCCTTAGCTTTCCTAGTTGCCTCCCTACATCCTCTGACAACAGACTTATATTCCTCCCAAGTGGCCAGCCCCTCCTTCCATGATCTGTACACCCTCTTCTTCCACTTGAATTTGCCCAGCAGTTCCCTGTTCAACCATGCAGGTCTCCTGGTACCCTTTCTTGACTTCCTACCTGTTGGGATGCTCTGATCTTGAGCTTGGAAGAAGCAGTCCTTGAATGCTAACCAACTATCTTGGGCCCCCTTACCTTCTAGTACCCTGTCCCATGGGATTTCCCCTAGCAATTGCTTGAAAAGGCCAAAGTTGGCCCTCCTGAAGTCCAGGGTTGTGATTCTGCTAGATATTCTGTTCCTGCCACATGAGATCCTGAACTCTACCATCTCATGGTCACTACAACCAAGGCTGCCCTCAACCTTCACCTCTTCAACCAGACCCTCCTTGTTAGTGAGAATAAGATTCAGCAACGCTCCTCTCCTAGTTGGCTCATCCACCATTTGCATCAGAAAGTTATCATCAATGCACTGGAGGAACCTCCTGGACTGAGGATGGCTGGCTGAGTAGGCCTTCCAGCAAATATATTAGGGTAGTTGAAATGCCAGGATGCATTTCCTGATGCCCAAGAATTAGATTTCTTTGCTGTTTCAGAGGTAAACAGTTTGGGGTTTTTTACTCACCACAGTCTGCTGTTTGTTAAAATTGGGTTCTGTTGAACGGAAGAGAATTTATTAGTATTTTAGCTGCAAATACATTTGCACTTTTAATAATCTTGAACCTGCGGACTTGTCTGTTCAGATCTCTACTCAAGTGAGTTTGAAGTAATTACGGAAAGAATGGCAGAACAAATGTTGTTTACTAGAATACTTTCAAATACTTTTCTGATTATAAAAACACAAGCTTTCTGTTCTAAATAAAAAATAATTGTTATAAATTAAATATACTTTTTAATATTTTTCATACCTTACCTTCAATGAAGTATTCTTTTTTTGCCATAACACACTAGCTACTCAGTGATTGGTTTCCTTCACCAGAACAGTCAGTATATTGAAGGCTATGATTAGTTTCTCATTGCACGTTAAAAGCTGTTTTAGGATGAAGAGTTTTCATGACAGTTAAGTCAATAAATATATTTTTTTCTTTCCAACATGAAATTAGTTACATATTGAATTTTCTGAATTTTCTTTTTTTTTGACTGTTCAGATTTCTTACAGTAAATCACTAGAAAAGAATCACTCTGATATAAATTTGCATTGTGTTTACAAGTAGTGTAGCTAAACATCTTACTGTTTATTATTTACATCTGACTTTTCTAAAGTTTCTGTGATATTTTTCATTTCAATTATTTTATTTAAAGTTCCTTACTGAAATGAAGCATATTTGCACATTCTTCAGAGAAAGAAAGAAAATTAATATTTACTCTTAGTAAATATTTTCTCTAAATTTTCAAGTTGCTATTTTGGTGGCTTCTTAAAGTCTCAGTAACAGCTACTAAATGCAGTAATTCCTAATCTTAGAAATACCATAAATACAAAATCAACAGCTGAATGTTAAAAAAAAAAAAAGGCACCAAAACATTGTTGGAAGTACAAGTGGGAATATGAGTCACAAGTGCAAATCTGTCCTACTCCTGTGATTGTGTATTTTCTATCTTTAGCTGACACCTCCCAAATAAGCCCAATATCACTTGTGTGCAGTTACAAACTGTAAACTTCTGATGTGTTTCACAAACTATTTACGGGTTGCTATGGTAGTGGTATCACACTGTTGACTATGGAGAAAATACATGAGCTGCAATATGCATTTCAGAGGGTTTCTAGAAAGTGTAAATGAAAATATAAGCTTACTTGAAATTGATCCATGAATGTTTATGTAACAGTTAACAATTATAACTACGGATTAATGGTAGTAAAAAAAAAAAATCTATCTAGGGTATTTTGTGGACTACCATAAGAATTTGTTATTGGTTCAGTTTAACACTGTTAGGAAAACTAATCCCTAATCTATGAAATACCCTATATACAAAATGCTATTAGGAAAAATAATTCTTTTAATTAATTTAATTTGCTGCTTAATATTAAATACTGGATATTAACACATTCACTTCCAGAAGTACCATGTATATAAAATTTGTATAAATGTCTGTGCAGTCACAATAGTGGACCAAGGGGCCTTATGAATTGGAAATACAAACAGAAAGCTGCCGTGTTTTAATATGGAAAACACAAAGTAATGTGCCTGAGAATAGCAGTCACGTAGAAGATGAAAGGTTACATATGAAATTCTGTACTTCTCTGCTATAGTTTGAGAATTTTCCATCCAACAAGATGGATTACGTTTCAGCGTTAATGAAGCAAACCATTTGCTGACAGAGAAGCAGTTTAAAAGCTCTTTGGGAACTTAGGCTGGTTTAAAAGCGTAAGGCAGTAGTATATAACAGCATGCTGAAGATGGATCTGCTTGGCTCCATAGGACCAGCTGCTGAAATGACATCTTATTCCTCAGTCAGCTGCTTATCCAGCAAGATGTACTCCCAAGTGCTTTTTCAAGAGCTGCTCTGTCTGAGTCAACTGGTGGCTCGTGCTCCTTATTCCAGTTTGTTTAGGCTTGGATTTGAAAGCCTGTACTCACTTAATAACAATTTACTGTTAATTTGTCATTGCTGCCATGAATTTAAACACCTAGTAATTACATGTAACTGTTGTTTCAAATGTAATTACGGTGATAGAAATCAGCTTGTTCAAAAGGTGCAATCAGTCATCGAGTTAAAACTTTTTATTTGATTAACTGGTTCAGCTAATAGAGAGTGCTTTATTTTAGTGGCTCGTATAATATTATACCTGTCATGCAGGATGTTATTTATAACAGAACTAGTGTTCTAGCAGGCCAAGAACAAATCATAAAGTAAATTATGAAGTGCACCTGCAGCTCCCGTTAATTGCAATGGACCTTTTAATTACTATACTACATACTGTTCCTGACTACGATAAGGAAGTAGATCTTTAGGGAACATTTTTTTTTTTTTTTTTGTCTGAATTCTGAAACCGTTCTGTGCACATATATATAAAGTAAACATCTCTCAAAGAATTTTTGGATAGTCTTAGGTTGAAAACATCCCACATTGCTCAGATAGTAAAA
Organism: Nyctibius grandis; assembly: GCF_013368605.1. Classification (NCBI taxonomy): domain Eukaryota; kingdom Metazoa; phylum Chordata; class Aves; order Nyctibiiformes; family Nyctibiidae; genus Nyctibius; species Nyctibius grandis. The sequence continues at coordinate 31,068,358 of NC_090659.1, forward strand.
TTCAGTCCTACGGATCAACATTTACATTAGTCATCAAAGTAAGAATCTTTTGTTATTTATGGTGTTCACTTTTTTGTATTTGTATAAATGTAAGTATATGTTTGTATATATATATATGTATTCTTGTATTTATGTTTGTTTCTATATGCATGTGTGTATGTACATACATATATAAAGACATAAAGAGTTTTGGAGGTTTTTATTGTTTTTACAGTAAATATCTTCCTTTTCTTTTTCCTGTAAAGAATGATTTGGCCCCAGTGGCTTCTGTTTATTTAATCTCTAGGCAGTTACTGCAGAGTAATTTGTTTATAAGCTTAAGAGCACTACTGAGTGGGCTCACACATCTAGTAAATATTAGAATATATTGTGTTAAGAATGAAAGCGAATATATCCATTCTAGGTCTAAAGCAGGAACTTGATCTAGAACTTTTTTTCAGAGCCTGTTCAGAGCATCAGAAATTTACCAAACATTTCAGTTAATATATTTATTTATAAAAACAATATTTTCATGCTCTAAGTGTAGTTATGAATATTGACTTTTGTGTATTGAAGATATACTTTGGTAAGATTGTGAGTCATTTTTAAAGGGAAAGTTGTTATTGGACATGTAGTAGAGCAGTTGACAGGTGTTTTTTTCTGATGCCTACTTAACTATATAAAACATGTTGGGAGTCACTATCATGTTCCTGCTGCCTTTATCATTCACATAAAGCTTCAATTTTTTAATTAGGACGCATTTTGATAGAGGTCTCTGTTGCAATGTTTTCCAGCTTTGAAGAACTTTTGAAACATAAAGATTGCATTATGTGACAACGATTGCATCACATTTGTTTACGGCTTTACAGTCTCAACAGTTCTTGTTCTACAGTAGATTTCTTGACTAAACAGTTTATGCTATTTAATTTCATTGAGTTCCTATTTCTAAAAGAATCATAATTATAATCTCTCTTATAGATCACCCTGAATTTTAAGTCTGTGATTAGGTGTGATTTTCATAGTCCAGATCGTGGAACCTTACCTTTATTGGTAGTCGTCTTTGAATTCTTGGTAGTTTAACTCAATTCACCAGACAATAAATCTGGCTGATTACTTAACTGATAAGAATCTCTATCTAGCAGGCTTTCCTTTTCTTCTATCCCCAGAGCAAATCAGTATTAACTTTGTGACAAATCAGCTGCCATTGGCCAAAGGCTGTGGCCAAACATTAAAAGGGTTAAATTTAGCTACCTAGTTCATCAAATAATTATATAAATTGAAATTAAAAATAATAAATCAATGCAGTTAAATTATCTTATCAGTCAACATTATATTATAGGGCTTTTTTTTACAATAACCTCACAGATTTAATTTTGAAAAAGGTATTTTCTTTTCTGCAATTACAGCATGTGAAGTCATAACAAGGAGCTGTTCTTGAAGACAACAGTGTATTTAAAGTTGCCATGTTGGCTTCTGAAAGCACCTAGAAATATTGGCAAGAATATCTTGCCACAGGAAAATTTGACACAGTGTATGTTGGTTTTGAAAGTCCACTCATGTCAGTGAAAGTCTTTTCTCTGGCAATATAAAGAAATGTAAATCTTTACTGCTTAATTTGTGTATTGCAAAAACCCAAACCTATTTAATTTATACGGGGTGGGGGGGCGGGGTGGGAGGTTTTGTCTAAATAGCTTAAATCAGGGGGTTGATACAGCTTGAAGAAAGGAGGAAAACCACATCATCTCTATATTCTTCTCCAGCTGGTGCTCCAGCGCGGTGCACAGTGGTGTTCCCGAACCTGGAGAACCTCAGGGTTAGAGCCGTCGGCAGTTCACACTACAGTGGCTGATGAGACCTGAACGGGGCCAGGAACAGCAGCGGCCCAGCCCCCGCCCATGTATGAAAGAAGGCCCTGGGGAGGGCTAGCGATGGTGCGGCAGGGCGTGCAGGCAGGGCACTGTAGCTCAGCTGGCTCCACCAGGGAGCAATGGTATATATCCAGCAGAAGGCTATGTCCACTCCAAACTCTGCACCCGCCACGACTGATGCAGCTTCCCAGGCAGAGCTCCAATGGGAACATGCTGCCACCCCGGTGTCCGGCTGCAGGGTCTGCCCTGCTCTTACACCAGTACCAGATGGCAGCAGCGAACACAGCTGTGGGGGGTGCGCCCAGGTGGGCGAACTTCTCTGCTTCCCAGACAGAGCTCCATGAGGAGGTGAGCAGGTTGAGGAGTATCCAGGAGTGTGAGAGAGAGAGACTATGGGAATCGCACCCTACCATCCCTGGGCCAGGCCTGACAGGCAGGCAGGGCACATGACAGAGGGGATTCCCTGTCCTCTCTCCGCCTGACTGAACAGAGGGACTTGAGGGATAAGGGGCAATGACAACAAGTTCCTGCCCAGTGCAGCAGATGCGTCTCCTCCATGACTCCCCCACCTTCCCAGGTGCCCTGGAATAACAGGTACAAGGCTCTGCAAGGGGAACCGAACAATAGCAAGGACGATGGTTCATCTAGCTCGGAGGTGTTGCTGAGGTTACGTCGGCCTACACCCTGCATCAAAACAGCTTCCATAAAGAAAAAATGATGGGTCATTGTCATGGGAGACTCCCTTCTGAAGGGAACAGAAGGCCCCATATGCAGACTGGACCCACTTCACAGGGAAGTCTGCTGCCTCCCTGGGGCAAGGTTAAAGATGTGATGAGAAAACTTTCTACCCTGGTACAGCCCTCAGATTATTATCTATTGATTTTTCAGTTAGGCAGCAATGAAGTTGCAGTAAGAAATCCAAGGGCAATCAAGAGAGACTTCAGGGCCTTGGGTCAACTGGTTAAGGGATCAGGAACACAGGTACTGTTCTCCTCTATTCTGCAGTTGCAGGGAATGATGAAGGAAGGAACCGGAAGAGCCAGCAGATCAATACCTGGCTCCGAGCCTGGTGTCAGCAGCAGAATTTTGGGGTTTTCGGTCATGGGTCAGTCTACATGACACCAGGCCTGCTGGCAACACATGGGGTACACCTGTCTCAAAGGGGGAAAAGGATCTTTGCGCAGGAGTTAGCAGGGCTGATCTGAAGAGCTTTAAACTAGACCTGAAGTGGGAAAGGGATAAAACCAGGCTTGCTAGAGATAAGCCTGGGGGCAGCACGCCAATGTTTGTGGGACAGTGTGCTAATGAGGTCCTTCAGTGTGCTCCAGGATGTACCGAGTACACTGCAACACATTTGAAATATCCCTGTACTAATGTGCACAGCACCCTAGCCATCTCAGTGAGGGTAGGGCATGGAGATCCACGCAGCAGCAAAGATGCAAGGGTTGTTGATATGTTAGAAACCACAGAAGTGCCAAAAGATGAGCTAACGGGGAGGACTGGCCTAGCTGAACAGAGAGCTTTGGCTGGAACTCAGGGAGAAAAAGAGTTTATGACCTTTGGAAGAAGGAGCAGGCAACTCAGGAGGACTACAAAGATGTCATGAGGCTATACAGGGAAAAAATTAGAAGGCCCAAAGCCCAACTAGAACTTAATCTGGCCACTGCCGTAAAAGGCAATAAAAAATGTTTCTATAAATACATTAGCAGCAAGAGGAGGGCCAAGGAGATCTCCATGCTTTATGGGATGTGGGAGGAAACATAGTGACAAAGGATGAGGAAACGGCTGAGGTACTTAATGCCTTCTTTGTTTCAGTCTTTAGTAGTAAGACCAATTGTTCTTGAGGTACCCAGCCCGCTGAGCTGGAGGACAGGGACAGGGAGCAGAATGAAGTCTCCATAATCCAAGGGGAAATGGTTAGCGACCTGCTATGCCACTTAGACACACACAAGTCTATGGGACCAGATGGGACCCATCCAAGGGTGCCGAGGGAGCTGGCAGAAGTGCTCACCAAGCCCTTTTCCATCATTTATCAGCAGTTCTGGCTAACCAGGGAGCTCCCCATTGACTGGGGGTTAGCGAATGTGATTATTATCTACAAGAAAGGATGGAAGGAGGATCTGGGGAACTACAGGCCTGTCAGTCTGACCTTGGTGCCAGGGAAGGTTATGGAGCAGATCATTTTCAGCGCCATCACATGGCGTGTACAGGACAACCAGGTGATCAGGCCCAGTCGTCATGGGTTTATGAAAGGCAGGTCCTGCTTGACTAGCCTCATCTCCTTCTATGATAAGGTGACCTGCTAACTGGATGAGGGAAAGGCTGTGGACGTTGTCTACTTAGACTTCAGTAAAGCCTTTGACATTGTTTCCCACAGCATTATCCTAGAGACACTGACTGCTCATGGCTTGGACGGGCGTACGCTTTGCTGGGTAAAAAACTGGCTGGATGGCTGGACCTAGAGTTGTAGTGAATGGCATTAAATCCAGTTGGCGGCTGGTCACAAGTGGTGTTCCTCAGGGCTCAGTGCTGGGGCCAGTTCTCTTTAATATCTTTATGAATGATCTGAACAAGGGGATCGAGTGCACCCTCAATAAGTTTGCAGCTGACACCAAGCTGCATGGGAGTGTTGATCTGCTTGAGGGTAGGAAGGCTCTGCAGAGGGATCTGGACAGACTGGACTGATGGACCAAGGCTAATTGTGTGAGGTTCAACAAGGCTAGTGTTGGGTCCTGCGCTTGGGTCAAAACAACCCCATGCACCGCTACAGGCTTGGGGAAGAGTGGCTGGAAAGCTGCCTGGTGAAAAAGAACCTGGGGGTGTTGATCGATGGTCAACTGAATATGTGCCAGCAGTGTGCCCAGGTGGCCAAGGCAGCCAACAGCATCCTGGCTTGTATCAGAAATAGTGTGGCCAGTAGAACTAAGGAAGCAATCATCCCCCTGTACTTGGCGCTGGTGAGGCTGCACCTCGAATGCTGTGTTCAGTTTTGGGTCTCTCACTACAAGAAAGACATTGAGGTGCTGGAGTGAGTTCAGAGAAAGGCAACGAAGCTGGTGGAGGGTCTGGAGGAAAAGTCTTCTGAGGAGCAGCTGAGGGAACTGGGGTTGTTTAGTCTGGAAAAAAGAAGGCTGAGGGGAGACCTTATTGCTGTCTACAAGTACAGGTTGTAGGGAGGAGGTTGTAGCGAGGCGGGTGTCAGTCTCTTCTCTCAAGTAACATGTGATAGGATGAAAGGAAATGGCCTCAAGCTGTGCTGGGGGAGGTTTAGATTGGATATTAGGAACCGTTCCTTCAACGAAAGGGTTATCGAGCACTGGAACAGGCTGCCCAGGAAAGTGCTTGAGTCACCATCGCTGGAGGTATTTAAAAGACGAGTAGATGTGGTGCTTAGGGACATGGTTTAGTGGTGGACTTGGCAGTGTTAGGTTAATGGTTGGACTTGGTGGTCTTAAAAGTTTTCTCCAACCAAAATGATTCTATGACCCTTGGTTAGTATTGTAGGGTTTTTCTTTCATTTTCTATCAATACACACTTCCCAATAAGCCCGTAAGAATGTCCTTGTCTCCAGAGCGTCTTTTGATTTCTCAAAAGAGATGTGTAAACCCTGTATACCATTCTGCTGTAGCCTTAGAACGTGTGACTCCTTACTGTCTGAATCTTGAACACTAGCTGACAAGAAAGTGTCCTGTGTGAACGTAGATTTAAATTTATTGCTTACCTGAAATTCCAGCTACAATCCATCTGAAATGCTTGAGATAATACCAATGGATGTATCACCTGAGCTAGGAAAATAGCATCCTCTCTTTAAACCTCTACTGGCTTTTATTAATCTCCTTTACATGAACTTTGTATATTTATTATGACTGAATGCATGATTTATTATTGGACTTCATAATACTTAGTAATACATTCTGCACTTGCTTTTCTGTGTATATAATTATTTTCAGCTATAATCACTGCAAATCCATTTCCTGAAAACGTATCAAGAATATTTATAATTCACAACCAATATTTCAAGAAGTTGTTAGTGCTTTTTTCTTATCTAAATGCATTGAATTGACTCAGGAAATAAAATATCTAGCAATCGTAGATGGAGAGTTTTAAATTATCTTATTATTATTACTACAACATGCTTAAATAAATGCTACAGAAAACATTAAACTTGAAGATAAACAAAGAAATAATGCCTTATATTTTAGAAATGAACACAGAACATCTTTAAACTGTGCTGTAAATAAAAAAAACCCTTGAAAATGTGAGCAAGTTATTCATAACTATTTGGAAACATGAATGCATAATACTGTTTTATAAGGTTTTTCTTGTCCAAGATATTCACTGTATATATTATTGTAGTTACTACTTAGATTTTTTTAACTACAAAATAAAGGATAGATTTAGGACAGTAGTTGAAGACAGTTTCAAAAAGTGTTTCGCTCTTGTAAATTGAATGGAAACTCTTTTTCAAGAATGTATTTGTAGTTATGTCTTCTTGGCTGCATTTTTCCATCCAGGAAAGACTGTGTCACATGCGTGGTGACTGTCTTATTTTTCAGGTCTCCTTACAATGTGGCATGTTTAGTGTAGCCAGACTGTGGAATGTAGCAGCTCAATAGTGAAGCCTGGTCTTTGGTACTTTATTCTGGTTTTTAATCTACTATTTTGGAGAGGGGTCTGTAGAGCCTGTAGAGAGTTGATTCATCTAGTATAGCGATTCTTATCTTGCAAGGATGGCTTGTTAAGGAAATGCAGTAAACACCAATAAGATGGAAGGCAGGTAAAGCACTAGAAAAAGTTTTGCTAGTTTGCAAGTTGTGTAAAATAATAGTTGAATTGTATGCTCCTGGTTTTGTTTTATAATAGTCAGCATTCCAACAGCAGGACTCTTTCCCTCCTCAAAAATCTTCATCTATAAAAATTTCTTGCTTATACCATGAAGTCAGATGATGCTTTTGCTGTGAAATGAAATTTAATTCAGCTCATATGCTTATGCCCCTCGTCACTATTAGAATTTTCACTGCTGACGGAATCAGGCTTCTCCCATTTTGCACAGTAACCAGGATGATATTATTTAAAAGGAATTTTACAAATCTTAGTTTTTCTTCCTTTGTTTTTTCACTAAACAAATGCTTTTACTTAAAACATTAAGGAAACAGCTTTCTTTCCTTGTAAATAACTTCTAAATGCGGAACACTTGAAGTCACTTGAACACTTTTATTCTCTCAAAATTACAGCGAGAGGAAAAAAGTCTCTTAAGATTTTAATGATGTAGTTAGGTTTCTTAATATAGGGTGAAATGTTTCGGGGATTTGAATTTATAAAATTCTATAAAGTAGATACTAACTGTTGGAAATTTCTAAATTTTTGTTCTGCTTGAATAGAAGTTTTTAATCTATGGTTTCTAACCTCTTCTGTGTGCGTGTGAGCAGGCAACTGTGTCAAGCAACAATTGTTTTCAGTATCTTTTTGTTAGATGATGTGAAGCTGACATTTTTTATTGTTTCTCTTTTGCTTGAAGTTTATTCACATAGCTTTTCTAAAGAGACATCTTTGCTTAAGTCAGTCATCAGAAAACAGTTTCCTAAAAAAAAAGAAAAAAAAAAAAGTAAATAAATGATGGCGTAGTTTAAAATAGATGTCATTCCATTTGGCTTCTCAGTGTGTTCTATGGGCACTGACCATCATGGCAAGTATGGGAAACAAGAGAAAGTTAAAAAACATTTTCATTCTGCTTTAATACACTTTTGCATTCAGAAATAATATATTAATAATACTAACCTTGATTCTCCACTGTAATGTTGAGTTCTATTCTTAAAATACTACTATAATCTTTTATTATGTGTAATAAATGACCTAAGCTCTCAAACTCAGTTGGATCTTGGAAATAACAATAATTAAATAAATTAATAAAAGCAGGTTTTACATCTTTTGCTATTTTAAAATAGCAGCAACAACAACAACTTATTATTATTTAATAGGTTATTAATTATTGTTTAATTTTATTAATAATTATTTAATCTTTCCATACAGGTAAGACTCAGTCTAACCTCAGTTTTGTGAATAAGTTTGGAGGATAAATTACAAGTGATTTATATATAACAGAATTTTTCTCCTTCAGAGGAGATCCACCCATAATGTTAATTCCAAAGGGCTCACATTCTGCCAATGATCTTCCCCGCTGCGCTTGAAATTTTTCTCATGTGTCTCTTGATAACTTTGGAAACTTAGGCACAAAAGTTCAAATCTCCCTATATTTATAAAGTCATGGTGAAAATAGTCTTACCTGACTTTAGACACCTGCAATGTTTATGTCTTAGTTGGTGATCTGGATTTCCTAAAATTAGTAAAAGGAAAAGGTTGTATGGTAGAATTCATCTCTTCCTATTGTTAACTTCTAAGATGTATCTTTGTATCACACCCTAGAAATACCAATTGGCATTCAATGAAGAGAATCTGGGTGAGAAAATCAACAGCTGAATTCTACATGTAGACTAAGTAGACAGCTAAAGTTAGGCAAGATAAATCCTATCCTATTCCTTCTTACACACTACAAACCTTAGCTACTTTTTCTGGATCTTGACAGGAATGATTTACGCAAAGTATGTGGCATGGTCACCAAAATATCTGTTTGTACAATATCTCCAAATGGGTTTAAGTGTCACTTTTTACAGATTCAGTTTGGTAAAATTTGTTGCTAGAATTCATAGTTTCTGACACTGGGCTTCCCTGCTGTTAGTTCACAGAAAAAGTCTGGTCTGAATTATTAACAGTTCTAGTTCTGGCATGCTTGTTTTCTCCCTGCCATATGTGATCCGGAAGTTGAATTTAGTGACGTTGCAAATTGTGACTCGAGTTTTTCTTTTAAAATACATTTAATACCAAGTTAAATGGGTGCTGGTCTGATAATTTTGATATGAAAAAAATCTATAGCACACTTTTAAAAATAATTAATATGAATTATAAGAATTTGTTATCCCTAGTTTTTCTTTTAGTATGGATAAGCACTTCAACATAAAAAGAAATGTATAGAAACATTAATTTCATGTTTTTACTACAGGCTAGAGGAAGAAAAGAATATTTTATCAGAATTTCAAGAGGACTTGAACAAGTTGATTTTATGGTTGGAGGAAGCAGACAACATTATTGGTATTCCCCTTGAAACAGGGAATGAAGATCAGTTAAGAGACTGCCTTAGCAAAGTAAAGGTATCGTGAGTTTTAGTCTTAATGTTTTCTTACTTTATCAATTCTACATTGAAGAAAATTAAATACTATTTTCAGAGAAGGCTTCTGCCATCAAACACATCATCCATTTAACTTTTTAAGATAAATCATAACAGTGGAATTTCAAAATGCAGGTAGAAATATATACTGATCATACTAAAATCAGAAAAGTAATGGAAAAAATGCTGAAAGGAAAATACCTATCCTGTCACTAGGTAATTATTCATTACCTTTTTCATCCTCATTTCTTAATTCAGAACCTGACTGTTTTATCTGTAAAACATTTCTCTATAGGTGTCTTGTTAATCTTTTATAACTTCTCACTTATGAAATGGTATTCAGTATTTCACAAGAGTATCTAGAATTGTTTTTAAAGGCTGGAATATTTTCATGAAGATGTTAAAGCTTTTAGACAATGATACTGCTAATAAATATATCCAATAGAAGTTGCTCTATTTAGTTTCTGAAATGTGTCCAATATAATGACTATGACTAATAACTTGCACAATAATAAATTAAACTGTAGTTGGAAAATGCATATTACTTATAGAATACCTGCCTAAAGGTTTTCTGTTCTCTTTCGAGGATAAGGACTAGTTATCGTTTATGCTGATCCAAGTTGAACAAATTCAGCAAGTGATGGAATAGAGCATTAAGGAATCTGAAGGAAACTCATCAGAGCTTCTGTCCTTTCAACAAAATCTGAAAAAAAACTAAGATTGTTTCGTAAAAATGTATCTTCAAATTTCCTTAAAAAAAATGGGATAAATAGTACTGCATAGCATTTGAGGAAATGAAGACTTAACCATGTGCTGAGTTTGTCCCTCTGAGTGTTTAGCATAAGATGTCAGTGAGATGGACAGAGAATTTGTGCCTTCATTGTCGAGGATATCAGAACAAAGGCAAAGAAATATTTATAAGGGATATTAGATGCATCTTATAACATACATGAACATTCTTAATTATGAGGTTAGACTGGAGATTAGGTTAGGCTTTTCACCACATGCCATCTGGATGATTGTGCTCACAACATGGAACATGTTAAAACCCTTCTCCAAAGTGCTTGCTTTTTACCATATTAAAAGATCATTAAAATTCATATAAATGAGCTACTGGGTGTCCAGAAGTGGAATTTATCATGCAACAGTGATTAATATCCTGAGAAACACCATATTTTGGCTTTTAGAACTCTCTTTAGGCTTTATCCACTAATGCAGTCTCTTTTGGGGGGATTTTAGCCTTCTACATTCCGAAAGCAATGGTTATTTTGTCTTGAATTGAGTTTATTCCTTCAGCTGATACACAAATCGATAAGGGTGAAGATAAGAGAGCTGAAGATTCTACCACAGTTCATCTTAACTGCTGTATTTGTCTCTTTCAGTTAAGAGTTGAAGAACTGCCACCACACAAGGGAATACTGAAACGATTAAATGAAACTGGAGGAATAGCACTTGGAAGTGCATCACTGAACCCAGACAAAAAACATGAGCTTGAGACTACACTAAAGGAGGCTAACCATCGCTTGTTAAAGGTTAGACGTATTAGTAATATAACTGTTGTATAAAATTTTAATCTGCAGCAAATATTTGCATTATATATTTTCTGGTATATATTTTCTTCTCTGTATGAAGAGACATTTGTATGCATAATGAACCTGAGGAAGGAAAATGTGTACCATACACTGATGTGAGAAACAATGAGAGCAAACCAAAACCATCAGTGCCTGATGTGATGATGTTGCTTCCAAATATACTCCCTAAATTACAGGGTGGAATGCAGAGCATCATTTTTGTAGCCTGGTTGTTTTGAGGGTACAGCAAATATTCCAGCTTTTGTGACACAGGTGTGTGAGAGGCAGTAGCAAGTGACTGATTGCCTTTATGGAAACACTTCCCAATTCTCCCTTCTCCCCAGCCCCAAGGTGGAAGCTGCAACCACTGTTTCACATTCCACCACTTTTCTTCCAACCTTGAGCTTTGAGTTCTGGTTTCTGTGTAGCAAAGTACCACTCATTTTGCTTTCTGGGATCTCTGTATTCATGGAGAGAAGTAAGGCAGGCTTTTGTTGTATTTTATTGTTGAAGTAGTATATTTTTGTGTTGGAAACTGTTACAGTGAATAGCAAATCTGTTAAAAAGAGGCAGATAATTTGAGTTCTCTCATGTAGCAGAAATGGTAGAAAGCGTTGTCCAGAGGACCACCACCCAAGATATGGGTTAGCCTGGTCAGACAAGGTCAATGTAGAATCAGCTGAAGGATTTCCTTTGAGACTGATGGCAAAATCAGAATCTGGGTAATTAACCTGTGGTATCTATTTGTTAAAGTTACCAGGATGCTGGGGAAAAAAGAGAAAGAGAGGTTTGTTGTGTTTAGCTCTGGGGGAAAAGAAAAGGTGAGAAATTCTTCTTCTGAGTACCTTACTGAAAAGATAAGCTGGAGTTTCTGATCAAGACTACTACATCCTGGGGTTTTTTGTTACCATTTCTGTGAATACAGTTGAATTTCAAGCACAGACCTAGGAAATAAGCAGGAACTTATTTCAAGTGCAACTCTCATTAGTTTCTTCCTAACAGAAACAGTCTGGCAAGGTTTGGAGTATTAGCTAATGGCTCAGACAAAAGTGGATAACACATATTGATCACATTCACAAACTCCAAGTTGGACACATAAATCATTATTTGGGGTGCTTGGACAGAAGTATCTCTTTCTCTACAAATGGGTTTCTGAAATCAATGTGTATACAAGAATTCAGAACACTTAAAGATCAAAATAGTGTTATTTACTAGCTGAAGTAAACATATACATAGCTGTATTTAGGCACCATGATTTGAATATCAGATCTGTAGTATTAAAAAGACAACATTAGTTTTCAGAAAAAAAAAATATTTTTACTGTTAGTAAAGTTACATAAATACATTTTAATGAAATCTGTGATTTGTCTTGGAATGTAAGTTTTTACTGATTAGTCGTATACCTAAAAATTTCGCATTTTCACTTTCTGCTTGCTGATGCAGAAACGTTCCAGGTTACTTGTCACAGTCAGAGCAACTATGAATGATGTTGAAAGTAGTTAGGTCTGGATGAAATGTTGGGGGCAAAGCTACTGTTTAGTGAATCATTCTTTTTACAAGCTTATGTCTCCCAGATTTAAGTAATGTTCCTGGCAAGATATTAGGCTTTGAATTTACCACTTGAAAGCTTCCATTTACTCCCAAAAGAGCCTAAAACCAGAAAACTGAACTTCCATTTGAGTTCATAACTACATTATTTTTATTTCAGTTATCTACCTATGGAGATATGTAAAACTCAGAAGTTCTCACTGGCCTTTGGTAGATGAATTTAAAGAACCTAAAAAGTGCAGCATATTTTTTTGTAATGAACAGAAACTTAGTTTGAAAATTACAAGACTCAAATCCATACATGTTTTCTGAACACGTTCTCTTTCTCTGAAGGTCTTCTATTTCCTGTCTTGAGAATATCTTGAGAGATGTAAAAAGAAGGAAAAAAAAAAAGTGTTAGAAGCTCATTTTAGGTTACTGATATTGGATTTTTTCAATGAAACTGAAGACAAAAAGATTTATATTTTCATGTACATATTTTTCTTTTACTCTCACAATTTGTGTAGGAAGCCTCAATTAATTTTTTAACTTTCTCCTCTGAAACTCTAGGGTCCTTAATAAAATTAGAAATCACAGAAAGAAAGTCTGAAGGCCAGCTAGAGGGACATACTTTGTCTTCCTTCAGTTATAGATCTGTAAGCACTGAAAAAACCCCTACAGATTTTTAGTGTGAGCCAAAGCTCCCAGCTCTGGCACTTTTATATCAGGCGAACTTCTGTAGGTCACTTGAGGATGGTTCTATAGTCAGTTGTTTTCATGAGGTTATATTTTTTGTGTTACTCAAAGCACAGTGGACAAACATCATCACACAGAGATTTCTCTGGGGTTTTTCTGTCTCTCCATCCCCTTCTAAGAGTATATCTTATACTTTAATCTTTTGTTTCTAGCTGTTTGTTTTGGTTTCTGGCATCTCTGCTAGAAATGAACATGTAACAATCTACCATTTCTGATTATCTCATATTGCAAGATAATATTATTTTCAAAATACGAAACATATATGACAGATACATAAATAATGTAAGGTAGGTCCTTGTCTGGTGTACACCGGAGTAATTTTGTTTACTTCAGAGAAGCTGTGACAATTTACACCAGCTGAGAATGTAGCCAAATATCTCCTAGGGTTATGACAAATTTTTGTTTTGCCTTGGTCTGCCAAGCAGGGGAATGGGGGACAACACCTGCGAGTCTTAACCTTCAAGGTGACATACTTGAACAAATCATGTTCAAACCTCCTTTACAGTCACAGAAGCTGTTGCCCTACAGCATTGGAAATAAGCTGAGAAAAGGAATTGAGTATGAAAGGAATTGCAGTCACATAAAAGAAGCTTTCTTGCTTTTGTTTCAGTATTGTCTTTGCTTTTAGGTGTTTATATCATGTGCCGATGACCTTGAGAATAGATATATGAAGAGTTTTTCTTCCTTTGGATAGTAATAATTTTAAAATTACATTTCTTTAGACAACTTTATTGAATGGTGATTCTATTAGGCTGCTACTTCAGACATAGTTTAAGGGAAGAATGAAGATTAAAGCCCACGTTTGAAAGCATGACTTTTAAATTCTAGCCTGGTTTTACTTATTGTACCCTCTCCAAAGCCAGTATTTCTTGTAAAAATGAAAATAACACTATCTTTGTGAAGTCTTAATAGTATGAAAAATGAAGTGTTTTATAACCATTTTTATGCCTTCACATCAAGAATTTTTCATTTATTTTCAATGCTCAAAGTATCTTGTGCTGTGATAGCCAAGTAAGCTAACCACCTAGTGCTTCAAAGCATACGAAAGGGATACTAGGCACTGGAGTCTGTGATGAATTCAGTTCTTGTCATATACCGCCTGCCAGGACATATAACAGATCTGTAATGGGTTTTTTACCTTTTACTGTGCAGTAAATGGATTGATAGATTAGGTCTGAGACCAGTGAACCATGGAATCAGAGGTTTGCTGGAAGGAGTTTATTACTCTTTAATACTATTCTTGGTCTGGTGTCAGCCAAGAGGGATGAGCTAGATTATCTGAAAGTAAGCTGGATGCCAAAATCAGCATTCTCCTCATTTATCCACCTTAGTCTTCACAACGTCTACTGTATGTATTATGAAGGTTATTATAAGTGCCTAATGGAGACATTTTGTTTTGCTGCCTTTTAATTTGTCTGCTAGTATTAGAACTAATTACTAGGCACTGAAGAGACTATTTCACTGTTTACTGCCACAGCGAATCAATTTGTTGTGCTATATGGACAAAAAAAAAATTGGAGTGACATGGCTATAATTTGTGAACATATTCTGTACCACCAGGAAAAGTATAGGTCATCTTAGCTTGGTTGATCAAGTGTAGAGAAAAACAGATGGGCCTAGAAAGTGCAGAAAGACAAAGTCATAACAAGGTTATAGTTCATGTATTGTAACTTTCCTTGAGTAGTAATTATTCACAGATTACCTGTGATGACATCAAATTTTCAGCATGTCAGTGCAGCTTAGTTTGAGTTCACAGTTGAAACTACTACAGTTGCTACTGTTATTATTTGTGTGATGGAGAGGAAAAGATCTTGGAAAATTAATGCTACAGTTTGATTTCTGTGCTTTCAATTTGAAATTAGAATAGTATACCCAGCACTTTGGGGATCAAAAGGTTGATCTTTTCCTGAATTTGCTTTCAATTAATAAGAGACCTGCTTCCCTTAAATGTAATAAAGTGTTATGCTATGCTAAATTACCGATGACAGCTTGCCATAGACTGCTAATTAGATGTAGTCCCCATTCATGTTATCATCAGCCATACTGACAAATGGCCTCATATATAGCAAAATTAAGTTTGATGTATATGTTTGAAGTATATGTTAATAGGATGAATGTGAGAAAATCACAAGCTCTAAGAAACAAGTATATATAGGTTTCATTCCTTTTTATTTGAGTGTTCCTAGCAGCTACCAATAAAGATTTAAAAAGGCAAATTTACCAACAGTGTAAAGATGCGTTGCTGTTTCCCTGCCATACTAAGCATATAGGAATGAGGATGTCATAACGCAACACAGAAGTAAAACAATGCTGATGACCCTTCTTTTAAAAATTTATTTTAGGCCAATTATATTAAAATTTTTATGCCTTTAGCTTTCTGGTGCAGTTGAGTAATGTTTGAAACATTATTTTTCTGGAGATTTTGTTAGTCTAAAGGTTAATTTGAAGGTCAGCTGTGTGGTGTTGACCATTATTTTCAGTCTAACTAGAAAATAACGTGGTTATGTAGATTATAAACAAGGATGTACTGAAATATTCCTACTGGTAATCCGATAATATGATATTTGTATGATATATTTATATTTCTATACTTTCTAGTGGCTCTTTTTTGTCACTAGTTGTTAACTACATAACAGGGAGGGTTGTTTAACTAAACGATAACCTTACTAAATAACAGAACTGTGAAATTTCCATCAGTAACTCATGTAGGACAGACCTGAATGGGGTTACACTCATTCTTCCTATTTGGTATTTGTGTCTTATTTTCACTCCTTATGGTTGGACATCCTGGGGCGTCCACCTCACTGTAAAAACAATGAAACGCTCCTACTGCACAGGTGCACTCAAAGATATGGTTCCTGTTCCAGTCTACTGGGCAACAGAAACTTCTTCTCAACAATTGCCTGCCTTAGTAATGTTTCTCTCTGGGAGAACATAAATTTTATTTGTCACCGAATCTTTGAATTTCTGAGGAGACAATGAAAAGATCTTTGGGTTCCAAGTTAGTAATATTGTCCACGTTATGGTAGAAGAGCTTCTGCTCCTACGCACAGGATGATGTCAGATTTTAAAAGTCTACCTCTTCTGTGCATGGGGATCTATAAGGTTTTGATGTATCCCTTTTTCCAGCTTGTTATTCAAACAGGAAAAGCACTCAAGTCCTTACACCAATAAAGAAGTTGAATGTTCACAGGGAGTGAATAGGGGAGAATTAAAGATGCCATCCTGAAGGGGACTAAATGTCTTTCTTTTACTTGCTGGTCTGTAGAAACACTCCCTTTTTCTGAAGCTGAAGAAGCAGGAAATACCTGTATATTCAAAAGCACGATTTGTTTCATATGTGGTGTGGAACATTAAATAGAAAATCTGGTTTGTCGTTTACTTGATCAACTAAAATCTGGATTCTGTTATGTTGGAACTAAGTTGGTTAGCTACTCTTTTCCAGGAATAAAAATGGTGGAGGGAAGTCATATGATATGTAGTTTAATTTAGCTACTTCCTATAAGTTGTACCGTATGATTCATAATTTGGTTTCCATTTTAAAATTTTCATCTTTCTTCTTAAAGACAATGATGATAAGTCTAAACAACCTTATATGTGAACAGTCTTAAACCTGATAAACCTAAGCCTGAACCTGATATGCTATACACATATGTACATATATCTTTTAAATACAACCGGAAATCTTCAATTGGATTGCATTTTATGTCATTTAAGAAATTTGTCATGTACCTTTTTTTTCAAAAGAAACATATAGAGCAAGCATGACAAAACCTTGCATTCAATTCGTATGAAATATAAGTATATTCACTTATAGCACACTTCTTGCAGGTTGTGAAAAGAGAAACTGACTGTGCATTTCAACTAAGAACTCCATAGATAAGTAGAAGTGGCTTTTTTTGTTTGGGTTTTCTTTTTCAAGATCATAAGAATTGGTCTTATGATCTCAGGGAATATTGATAATACTGTGCCTTTTTTTTCTTTTCCTTTTTTCTTACAATATGTAAGACAACTTTATTTTGAAAATAATGTAAACAAGAAAGTATAAACTAAAGCATTTGTAGATTAATATGAATGTCTGAGTTATTTTCACATTCCAAGCAAGTAAAATAACCCCTTCAGGTTTTTTTTCTATATTTTTAGGCTACACATACTGAAGGTTTTCTGACTGCATTGATTTAAAACTATTGAGATACTTAGATATTTTGAAAACAATGGATTACATGTGTTAGAAGCCAGAGCACAATAGGAACTAGGCCCTACAGCCTACTCAGCAATCAGAGGCAATTTTTAGTCATTTTAGCAGCTTCAGACATCAGGTTTTGTTCCAATTTACATGCTATACTGTAAGTCATCCTAATGATTTTCACCAGAAAGAACTGGAGGCTACTGTAAAACATAAGGAGACATCTATTTTTTATCTATTTTTTTGTTAGTTGAAGTAATTTGAAAATTCAATTATAATAGCTCCATGAATGTCTACAATACAGGCTAAGTGTATGTTTTCACACTAGATGGAAGAAAATGAATTGGTTTAACTTACACTGAGAGATTTGTTTATTTGCTGTCTATAAAATAAGAGATGTAGGAGATCAGGCTTAGACTAGCAGATCACTTCTGGTATGATTTAAGATTCAGATTTGGATGCAATGGTCTTTAAATCTGGAAAATTAGCACTAAGACACTTTAAAATCTTGTGCCACATTTGAAAAGAACCTGACTATTTACACAGACCTGTACTGGTTTTGGTTTTGACCCCCAACCAAAATATAAATGAGATTCAAATGAGGTGAATATTGCTATAGTACGATACACACTGATTTTTTTTTTAAAAAACTCTTGCTTTACAAAAACTGCATTTTACAATCCTAAAAAAATATCCGAAGATTTGGTATAATTGCTGATTTTTTTCAGTTTAAAATCTATTTTTAAAAAAATGCATATTCTTTGGGATTTATAAGACGAAAATGAAAATTAGATTATGCAGTTCTTAGGAGCAGAAGGAATTGAAAAATATATAATTTATGCTGCACCTGGAATATCACCAAGAGAAAACTATAGCTGATCATTCATATGTAATCTTAAAGAAAAAATAATTTTACATAGCATATCTATTTTTTTGTGATGGTGGGCAAAAATGTTCCAGCTCCTTTAGCTTGCTTTTGCCATTCAGAGTATTTAGGGAAAGAAACACAGTCACTGCATGTACTAAAACTTTGAAGAAAACGTAATTTACAAAATATTTTTTCTGAAATAGAAGTGAAGAACATCACATTGAAAGAAATCCTGAACAGACACCAACCTTACCTGCTTTCCTTTCCAGGACTTAGTACATGACCCAGTTCATAGATGATAAAGCAAACAAAACCACCAAAAACCCTCAAACAACAAACAATGGATGAGAAAGAATAATCACTTTTATTGAAAATAAATACTTTAATGTATTTACAATGAACGAAATAACAGTGCAAATTCTTCTATATATAAGCATCAGTCATAACAGAATGCAGTTTTTGTTCCAGAAAAATAGGATATTAGATATGAATCCTCTGGGGAGCCTTATTATTATAGAAAATTTTAATGTAAAAGATTAAATAGGAAGCCAGGTAACAAAAACTACCAGGCAGAAAATCTGTTAAAATATATTAATAATTTTCTTTGCTATTGGTCCACATGATATAGATAATAATAGTGTTCTTACAGTGTTATGGGTTCCTTCATATGTAGAATATGTTAATAGCCAATCATACTGTATTTTAGATTGAAGCACATTAGGAAGATCATGTTTGATCTCACTTGCAAAATGCAGAGGAATGACTGTAAGAAACTGTTTCCAGAGCAGTTTTGTTTGGATTTTTGCAGTCTTCTGTAGAGGTCAGTTTGCAGAATACTGAGGTCAAAGAGGTGAGCTATATTCATACTAAATCCAAAAGATATAAAATTTAAAGAAGGGAGTACCCTCTTTATTTCATTTTACAAGAGAACAGTGGATGATCTGGGACAAACAAAAGGCCCTGTGACCATGTCCATTTAGCCATCTGATAATACCTAAAATCAGATGCCTAGAGAAGATCATATTAATGAAGGAAAAGTAGTAAGCTAAAACTATACATGTTCTCAAAAGGTATATGGACAAATTAATAGAAGTAGAATCTAGGAATTACTATTAAATATAAAAATTGTGCCAGAAATCATTTAAGTCCATGTAAAATTTAAGCACTTCGAATCCTGTGTTGAGTTGAGTGGAGAAATTCTGCAATATTGAAGTACAGTTTCAAGCACTGAAGACTGAAGATTCATTCACTTCCTAACAGCATAAGAAATTCCCAGGCTTTAGTGAAAGTTAGTGTTTTCCTGCAATATAAAGGGGTAGAAAGGAAAAGCAGACAGTTTTCAAGTCCTTCAAAAGAGAGAATTTTGATAAAGACACAGTTAAAAGGTTTATTTGTAAGAATAAAGAAAAAAAAAAAGATGTCTGGCTGAATAAAATTCTATTATGGTATTTTAACCACAGATGATGCTGGTCATCACTACGTGTAGGTAAAGTAGCCTACCAGACCACTTCATCTGGCCTGTGTCCAAACCAATGAATCTCACAGACAATAAAATGAATTGGGAAGGCTCGTCTGTTCAGCTCTACTTTCTTCTTTGAGTAGCAGAAAGAAAGAGCTGATTAAGGAAAGAATTTTGCTAATGGAATGAATTCGTCTGTAAAAATTGATGCAGATTGATTTAACTTTAGTTATACTTGGTATATATCCTTCCTTAGTTGCTTACTATGTTTTTTTTTTTGTGTTTCTCCTATGGGGAGTGGCACATTTGTGCTGCAGTGCACCAGAGCAGTCCTCTGGTTCTCCCATTTCAGGGGCCTGACAAGAGCATACTTACAGCTGCAGTCTGACCCCAAGCCTAGGCTTCCTTCCCATGGAAATGAAGGGGACAGCTTGTGTACACTTTGATCTTATTGCAGTGTGGGGCCAGGATGTGGTCAAGGCATCCACTCACCTCTGGGCACTCAGAACCACTTCTGGGTCCAGCAGGTTAGATATAGCCTGAAGCATTTTCTGGAGAAGCCTTTTTCCTTGAAACCCAAAAAAACTTACTTTTGACTTTGGCAGCCAAGCTTGCATAATATGAAGATAACCAGCCCCTTTCTCTGCTGCCCCACAGGCATGTGCTTTGCACAGATTATTTCATTGGTCTATTTTTAATTTATTAACATATAAACTCTAATATACATTTTCCTCGTTTATGAGCACAAAAGTAAAAATTAAACAAAAGGTTGTCTGTCCCTCCAATGAAATGAAGTTGCTTAATTTTCCAGCTGCTCTATTTTCCTGTGCACAACACCCTATCCCATTGGAATATTGTAAAATTAAATTACTTGGTGATATTAAAATGTTCTGAAGTTTTGAAGCATTGTAAAAGTGGTTAGCAATGCTGTTTTACATTATTTCAGGAGTCCTGCAGAGAAATATATGATTGCTCTCTTTTTATTAATGACACCATCAATTTTCTTTGTCTTGTTAAGTATTAATAAATATTCTCCTACTGCAGTATATTGTTTACTCTCATTTGAAAGGATTAGTCATTCTGAAGTCCCTTCAAGGAAAAAGTTACAATATTCAAAATGTTTTTGCAGCAATCAGGCAATAATTACAACATATCAAGGGCTCTTGTAACACACTACTGAATATTTGTTCTGCTTTTCCTTTGAGACAAGTTTTTGAGTATATTTAGGACAGTTAGGATTCTTTCTTCTTTATACATGCTAGATTCTAGCTTTATTTGTGTTACCTTAGTTTTGGTTTCCCAGATGTGTTTTCCTTAACAACAAATGACAGCAAACATAATTAAATTTAATGAAAGTCAAATTATATATAAGTTGGAAATTCATGATGGTATTATGTGTAGATTTCAGGCCATGTTGCTCATCAACATCAAAAACCTTATAGGAAAGGAACGGCTTACAAGAAAATTGTGTGGATTTTCTAATGCATTTCTTGCAGCATGTATCAAAATACTATATCTTTGTTTGTTGACTGTCTTCCCTCCTACTCCTTTTATTCCTTATAGTCACCCAACAGCAACCTCTGTGACCCTTGTCAGTCCTTGCTTAGTGTGTTAGTTCTTACTGTGACTTTCTCAGAAGCTAAGAGGATGACTTGTATGAGTGCTCTGTCTTTGTAATCTCCCACACTTCACATGAAACAGGGTCAACAGATTCTGAAATGGTTTTGCAAGAAGAGGAGGAACACGAGATACTTGCAACATTTGACAAGACTAAATTTGTATTTGGTAGGACGAAGTGGAAAGGAATTGTGCTCTTAGCTTTTGAAGTTTCTACAATGTGTGTTACTAATAAAATCTTTCTGGATAATTATGTGCTACGGCATTTATCCAGTTAAATCCCAATGTACTTAAATAGCACTTTTCCATTTAAAACTACAGCGAGGAACACATTGTTTCATTTTCCCACAAAACACCTCTGAATATCAGTTGGGACGTTTGTGCTGTTGGGATACTTCTAATTAGGAGTAGTAAAAGCTAATAATCTTGTACAAATCTTATGCTTCTAAATAAGAAACTTGTAGCAGTCCTATTTACCATACTCTTTCTTTTTTTTTTTTCTCTCGGATAAAAACTCTTGAGTGTATACCTGTTTTTGCTTTCATAACAACATCTCATTACAAATGTTTAAATTATCTTGGGTAATCAACATTAAACAGATTTCTACTTTTGAAAAATAAATGATTTGATTATTTCATAGAAGGCACTCCTGAATGTTATTACTCTAGTTATGAAATTTAAATATTCATTTCTAAAATTGCCTTTCAAATCAGAAATCCTAATACATTTTACTCATTTTATCTAAAGGCAAAAAGCTGGCTTAGATTCCTCAAAAAATATAACAACTGCTATACAGTTATGAATAAATATCATACTAGTAGTCATGAGAATTCATGATGCATTATTAGTAGTGTTATTTTTTTTTAAAGGCTATTAAAAGTTAAAGGAGTTAATGAATAGTTTTATTTCTGTCCATACATTGACATTAGTTGTGGGCACATAGAAAGAGTGAGATAAATGTGTATGTTTTCACACTTTATAAAGTTCTTTCTTTTCTCTGATTGCTTTGCAGTCACACAGCGCTTAAGTTGGAGGTTGGATATGATATTGAAAAATTCATTTTTCCAATATGATGTCAAATTAATTGGAATTTCTTTATAGGCAATTAATGTTGGGATCTAGCTCTGAAAGGTCCAACATGCTATTGCTCTAAGTCTTGCTCTTCTTTTCTATTGCAACACTTTCTAAACAAAAACTGTCAAGTATGTCAAACAGTTAAGGTGACTGGCTCTTTCAGAAGTTTTAGTTAAAGGGAAAAATCTTAAAGACTCTGGTTAAAATAAGCTCATGACTACTGGACCTGGAAACCTGACTAGGATGCTAGATATTTCTCTCTCCTAATGTTAGTTTACCTGTTGTTACATCACTTATCACTGCTGTAGTGTCTAACTCATTTTTCCTTCATTAATTACCACCTCAGAACACCAGCAAAATTGTATGGTGTTTGTTTTTGTAAGTATGCATGAATGGGACTTCTGACCTCAGTGGAGACGGAGGACAGATCGCTAAGGTCAGTGCTGAATGACCTCACTCCTTAAAACCCATCAGTATGATGATAGAAGCCATCCCCATTTGACAAGTATGTCCTGTTGAGCCAGCAGACTGTTGAAGTTGAGCAGATCTTCTCAGCTATTTTCCTCAGGACCCCTTAGTATTTGCTCTAGACCATAACCTTTCTGGCGGCCTTTTTGAATTAATATGTCTATTCACCATCCAAGTGGCAAGACTCTTCTATGGCCACTCCCAACTAATATCTACAATAAGGGTATCTTAGTTAATTTATAGCAAATTTCAAGGTATTTTATACCTGCTTAAACAGAGTCACTAGCTTCATATTAGTATCTAAAATGGTTTTAGAATATATAAACTTAAATTTCAGGTGAGGATGAACTAGGTTAAATTGACGACATTGCAAAACATTTAATAATAATCCACAGGATACATGGGAAGAAAACATTTCTATTTGTTTTTATATTCATCATAAAGACTTCAGATGTGTGTTCACAGGGCCACATTGCTGCTCTGTTCACTACACTTTAAATGTTAAGCAAAGAATTAAAAATATTTACAAAATAATATCATACGGGGTAAAAATGTTCTAGCCAATGAGATGATAAAATCAGTATTAAATGTATTTATGTATATATACAATATATATATCATACTATCTTACTGACTCTCTTAAAATTCCTTTTTATTCTTGTTTGCCATATGGATCTGGAACGTATTTATCATACATTTAAGAAGTTATGTGACGTACTTTGAATATAAAAAGTACTAATTGTCAAGACATTTGTACTCACAGCTACACTGAGGTAATGTTGATCTAGCTGAATTAACAGATTTCAGATAAGGCACTTTAGGCAAACCCTCACACATTTTTCTACACTGCAACAACTGTGTATCTGAGAAAGATTTCACATACAATGAACAATGGTTCACATGTCACACACCAATGAATGACAATGGTTTGGACTTTAAGCTTAAATTCCAAGACAGACACTGCCATTGTATGTCAGGTGCTTCATGCATTTCTATTAAGGAAGACTGTAGGGATCTAAAATCAATGTGTTATTATTTGTTGTTTACAAGATAAAGGTTGTACCCCTCTCTATATTGCAGCATGCATAATTAAAATTCCACAAACAGAATAGTCTGAAATAATCTTAAAGCTAAACATCCCCTTCCATTTTCCCTCCCTCTTGCCTTGCCTTTTGGTGGTCACTTTCAAAAATTCAGCATCATCATTACCCAGAGAATGGCCTGTTGCTATGATACTGAACTTAACTGTACATTGACCACTGTTATCGTAGGTAATTCCCACACTCTCAACTTTTCTATTAAATGTGTGTTTTTTACAAATGAAAATTTGTCACTCCCCTCAAAGTGCGAAACCAGGTAATTCTTGAAGAACAACCAAAAAGAAAAGCAAGTTCATTGTTAGTTGTTTTCTGTCAGTCACATCAGCTCAGTATAGAATCATAGAATAGAACCATTCTATGATTCCATGTTCTATATGCTAATATATTATGTAATCGTCTTTGTGCATGCTTACTAAATTGGGGAAGGAGTCTTGGGTGGGCTCTGGTGGTCTCTAATGATCGTAACCCCCCCATAGTTATGCTGTCCGCTGTATAACCCCACTTCTGCGCAAGCGTGGTCGAGCCTTTTTGTTGACACATGCAGGTGGCTCCAAGGAGAAGATACTGTTCTGATTCTTACAGGATTTCTCTCTACTCCTGGTGCCAGAGCTGTGAATCAAGTCATTTAAGACACTACGAAGATGTTGTTCTGTCTTGCTTATCTCCGGCCCTTCTTTGTAATTAGTGAGGAATTTAACAGAGACCTTGGATTCTCTAAGACTAAGCCCAAGCAAGAATCAGTGATGACTATAACTCTAAGTGTTATCAGTCCCAGGAGCAGACCCTGTCTTCAAAACATGCCATTAGCTTCAGAACATGCTGATATTTTAGCTGAAAGGAAAATTGCTGAAAGAAAAGTTGATTCTCTCTAAAGGTTACACAGAATAGGCCTTTTAGGGCTTACATTGAGGCTTACTTTTACTAAACCATCTGGTATCTGAAAGACCAAAAGTGGAGTTTGGACTACTATAGTTTGCCACACTATAAGAAGATTGCTCTTAACTAAGACAGACAGGGTTTATCATACCTTGTAAAGTGACGTTGTGTTTCCCTGGGACACTACAACAGCACATCCAGCTCTGTGCTGAACAGTACTATGGCCTGCCATTTTCTCTTCTCCTCTCAACATAAATGTCAGGCTCTGCTTTCCATGGGAAGAAAACTTTGACTGACAGGCTTAAGGTAACTGTTCAGGCAGGCTACTAATACTGTGGGGTACGTGCTGGAGTTTGCTTGCCTCATGGACTGTATGTAGCCTGAGAGATAGATATGTTATTATCTGCTGTAAATGAGGGAAAGAACTATTAGGGCATTGTACTTTTATTTAGAAATCATTTTCCTGTCAGAAGATCCTTCATTAAGAGTCACTGCAGGAATCATACTGTAAACCCTTTACATCTGCTTTTAGATTTCTGGAACTGAGTAAGAAACAAAGATGAAAAGAAAATTGAGGACTAGGTTATTTAGCAGTGTCCTGGTTTGGCCCAAACCAGGCCAATTAGTCTTAGAGAAACCAAGGTCACTGCTAAATTCCTCACTGCTTACGAGTGAAGAGCCAAAGGGGGGTCGCAGCTGCAGGGGGGAGCAGACAGGGCAGGTGACCCAAGATTGACCAACGAGGTATTCCATCCCACACATGTCATTCTCACTTTCTTATTTATCACTAACCCACTGCCTCCTGGAGGTGGGGCCCAGGAGGGAGGGGCCCTCCTGTCTCCCACTGATTGGTACCAGCTTTGCCAATTTTCCAGTTAAAAGCCTGCAGGTGTGATGGCAGGGAGAGCTATTGCATTTTGCCCTCTGCCCGTGCTGGGTGGAGCTACTGCATTTTCCCCTCTGCCCCTGCTGGGGGGAGCTACTGCATTTTCCCCTCTGCCCGTGCTGGGGGGAGCAACTCTGCCTGAGGAGGATTTCCAAGCTCTCAGTCTTGGCTTTGTATATATTTGTATATATTTGATTATTCCAATATTATTATTATACTCTTTTTCATTATTATAAGTTTATTAAAACTGTTTTAACTTTCCAACCCAGAAGTCTCTCTCCCTTTTCCCTTTCCCTTTCCCTTAGGGTGGGGGGGGGAGAGGGTTAACAGAGAGCATCTGCCACCTGGTTAATAGCTGGCCCAGCTTTAAACCGTGACAAGCAGATATTTAAGGTGGAGGGTCTTGTGCTCAAAAGTGCCCTTGATAAAGGAGAATCACTGAGGTAGTAGAGAGCAGAATGAATGACAATTAGTTATAAATATTAAATATAAAAAGCATAGAGGTATTCAGAAGACTGTGATATACACAATCATATTACCATGCAAGAAAAACAAAACAAATCATTGGGGTTGGGGGATATGTTTCTTTGCTTTTTAAAAAGCTAAACAGCCAGATGAAGCGGAAGATTATTTGATGCATTGGATTTGTGGACTCCTTTAGTCTTCTGCATCAATGGAAACAAAAAAAAGATTTTTTTAATAAAAATGAAACGAGAATATTACAAATACACTGTTAAGAAGTTAAAAAAAAAACATGTGCCAAGGTCAGGTCCTGGGAGGCTTGTAAGGAAACATGAAACCCTAGCCACATAACAAATAAAAATCTTCTATACATGTTTTTAGTAGTCTGATTTCATCTTCCTCTAATAATACAGTCTTTACTCCAACTTTGTCAGAGACACTATGGCTCACAAATACTCGTCGTTTTAAAGAAATTACATAGATTTTGTTTTAAATCAGTATTGAGTTTGTTAATGAAAATGGCTTAGTTAATTAACTAAATGGCATCCTAAACTGAACTTATATGAAACTCTTTCTTACACTGATTGTTTTTGATGATGCATAAAAAATAACTTCTCCCCCTTCCATTTTAAATCATTTTTGTACATGTATAGGGATGATGATTTATGCAGATAAAACTTTCTGAACAGTGGCTGTAAGAATTGCTATTTTATGCAATCATTTTACTAATGTTATGGAAGTGTCAGTTATGATTTACCCATAAGCCTACATTGAAGCTTGTACTTAATAGGTGTTATGACTTTAGTTATTTCTTTATTATCCAAGTCCTGGCTTGGACAACATAAAAACGTGCTTTCAGTCCAGTTATGCCGTAGGCTGATTGCAGTATAGTCACTTTTTTCCTTTTCTCCTAATATTTGTGTTTTTGCAGGAATGGAATAGCAAAGCAGAAGCTGCTGCTTGTTTTAGAGTTAGTAAGGAAAGCGATTAATACAGGAAGCTATACATTCTTCATTTTTCTGGATGAAAATAATTGTGAATTTTTTCAAACCTGACACTACCAGTTATCCTACACTGGAAGCCAGCTTTCACAAAGTGCTTTGTATGTCAGAGGGATCCTCCTGAGTGGGGAGTACAAGAAAAACATTAACAGTCTTCACAGATACCCACAACATACTTTTCCTCATATTCATTGCAGCTGATTATAATTTATCATGCTATGCATATCAAGAAAGCTAAATTTTAATCCCCTCTCAGGTTCATCAAAATAATATCCATTTGTAAGTGCTGCTCAATTATTGGGAGGCTGGTGAGACAGCTAGCAAGAGAAAGGGGTACCTTATCTAATATCGGAGAAAAAAACCCACAAATTTCCACTGCCGTTAAAATGTTGGCATTTGGGATTTCTTTTCTCTCCACTCACCATTAGGAAAATTCTCCATATTCTTTTTTGACAAATGACATGTTGGGGAGATGCATCTCTTCATCTATATTCCCAAGCAGCCGGGGAATAACTGTGTTATCTTCTTTTTGGTCATTTCAGGTAAATAGGAGATGACCTTGACATTGACTTGTGATAGAGAAAGGGAAATATTAAAAATCAGGCATTAGTCACTTGAAATATAATGTATGCAAGTCATTTCAGTGGCTTTCGTTACTTTTATCAGGTGGCAGCTGCTGATAATGATACTGATGCCTTACTATTAATACAATTTATCAAGTTCATTTATTTGCAATAATGTTTCTGACCTCTGCAAAATTATTCCCCATTGTTTGTTCTTTCTTACTTACTGTCTCTACCTAATTAGTTTCAACTTTTTCATTTTGAGCATTTTTCCTGAGTTACAGGATTGAACTGTAACACCACAACCTTTATTTTACTTGATACTGCTTTAATTGAATCTGATTTCTGGATATTCATAAGAAATTAAACAGAACCAAGACATAGAATATTATTTTACATCAGGTTACATATTTTATACAACTTCTTTCTCCCTTTATATTTATTGTTAAATGAATTGGTATTCCTTTCCATCTGCTCAGCTCTAATTCATCCCATAGTGCATACACACAACTATGTGTATAGACTGAAAAATAACTATCTAAAGCTGAAGTAGGAAACAGCAGTGGAAAACTGGAGTATGTGAAATGATCAAGGAGATCTATACTGCCAAGCTGAGCATTATCTATCCTTTTGCACCAAAGTAATCAGATTGGGGTGGGGATGGAAAGAACATAACAGTGTACCATTTAGGCTTCTTGTGAAGGAAGATCATCCAGGACATGAGGTTCAGATGCAACAGAAACAAGCAACACAAGTAATTTTAGAATTTATCAGAAGAAATGAAAATATTTAGATACAGATCTAGATTTTGAAAATATTTAATTATTCAAATTTCACAGAGTATTCTCATGTTTTGAGAGATGTTGTTATAATTTCTGTGCTGGTAATTTATTTGTGTTTTTTTTGTACTTTAATGAAAAGAGCAAAAATTGGAATATATAAAATCAAATAAGTGGGAAATTGTCTGATAGTTTAAGATTAGAGTAAAATTAAGTATTGTGAAGACCAGTGTCAGTTTGTAAAATTAGGATCTTCTACTGTTTCCCAATTTAGAGCTTAAATCTTTATTATTATTCTGTTACTGAGCTTCCAATTAATCTAATTTAATTAACACTTGAACTAAACCACAAAATTTTAGATGCATCACATGCTTTGAGATTAATGTTTTGACACATATCATTGATATTATATAGTCCTTTGACGCTGAAATAACATTTTTTTCTTTGAAGGAATAATCCATACTTTTGTTGTCCTTTGCACTTGCAAATTTATTTTTTTCCTTGGGTTGCAAGCCAAGGTATGTTTCCAGTGTTGAACTGCTGCCAAATAAGGCCAAGCTGAAAATATTTAATTTCTATACAAAGGGTTAAGCTAGAGTTTTAGAAAGATGGTCCAATTGAAATTGTCCTTTCTTCTATTTTCTCTTTTGCGCACTGTCTTCCTTACCAGCTTGTCACGCTCTCTAATCAGGCCTGTGTTCAGTCTTAGGCAGATTTGGGGGAAAGCATCTCACATTTGCCCTGTTTTTACTCTTCTGCAGGTGTTGCCTTATGGCCACTGTTCCTATTGGTCTTCTGCCTTAGAGTAGAACATCAGCCTTCCTCTGATAAAACCTAACAGTTTTTCTTAAATAGGAAGGAAAGAGATAAGATACTAAAGGGAACGAGACTGAGTAGACATTCTGTGGTTACCCTGAGAGAATAAATGAATAAAAGCAAGATGGGGGCAGAAGGGGTTCAAAAGTAAAAATGTAGAAAAGATAACTGGAGCAAAAGTAAAAATGTAGAAAAGATAACTGGAGCTAGTCATTGCTTACTCATGCCTGGAGGCAACCAAGAACTCATAGAGAGAACCTGGAGACAGCAGGACAGTGAGATGGCTCTAGGTCCCACCATCATCAGAATCCTACCTCAGGGGTGGAACTCCTAGAGCAGTGAATACCAAGCTTGAAAGACTGTAACTAAAAAGGTAAGGAAGATTCTGGATGGCCCCATCTCCTTGCATCCTCCTCTGCCACAGAAAAAGCATAAATCTGGACACCCAATCGTCATGCTCATGCCCATTATTCTGTGGAGGTTTTCCCAAATTATGCTTCTGGTGAGCTGCAGAATTAGCTCAGGAAACAATCTGTCCCCCAAGAGACAGTCTGCAGCAGTGACTTGGCTTGATAGGCGGACTTGTAATTAACTTAAACTCATCAGGCTCTAATTTGATTAGTCAGCTTGACAGTGTGATGCCAGAGATTTTTTTTTTTTTTTTTAAAAAGTGAGCAAAAAAAATCCCTGAGATCCAGAGTCTAAGAGTCTGTTTTCCACACAGTGACATGTAACACGTTACCTGGATCTTACAAGGTATTGCCTTGCTAATTGCTTATCTCTGTTTATCTGTAACTCTAACCTCCTGAGTCTGAGGAAAGTTCTTTATTTATTTATTGTTGCTCTTTTTAGCTCTATGGTAAAAATAGATGACATTAAATTTCTGTATGTAATGAAGTGATTCATATTGACCTAGATTTTGGTTTTAGTTATATATTAAAAACATTATACTCATATGTTTGTGCTATAATTTTAGTACAGGAGCCAACTTGTAAGAGACTGCATTTACTTATATGAAAATTTACCCTTACTATAGGTGGGATTTATTTTGTTTTCTTTCCGTGTGTGATTATTTTTGAAAACAGTAGGTTGAAGTACAATCTGTCACCAAAACCTAGTCTTTCATCTTCTGCTTTTCTGGACTGATACCATAGTATATAGTTGGTTACTTCCTTCCCCCCTACAAATTTTTCTTTCTCTGTCTTGTGATAGACCCAATATGCTTGATCAGTGTTGATTGGAAGCAGATTAATTTAAATTTCAGATCTTCAGAAGTCAGCTTGTTTTTTTATCTGCCTATGATTAACTATTTGCTTTCAATAGTATTTCTGTGAACTTGTTAACATTAATATTAATGCTACTAAACATTGGAGATTAACATTCAAAAGTTGTAAGAAAGATGAAACTAATCTTCTGTGAAATTAGGCCAAGGTCTGCATAGATATTGAGTAAACACATAAGGGAAATTAATGCATTTTTAATTGTTTTCTTTCATATCTAGGGCCATTCCGGAAAAGCAGAGTTTTTATTATATTTAACAAGATTAGGAAGATAGAAAAAGTAATTTGACTCATGGGTCAGTTTTTATTAAATAGGATATTATGGGGTGGCTATAGTGAACAATGGAGATAATACATGGCAAATCAATGTCTTGAATTACAAATATCACTTAAGTATGGTCTACTAAATAAAAGTGTATGTAAAAGGGTTATTTTAGTACCAACAAATCAGGATTTTCAAATCAAATTTGTAAAGAAATGTATGTGTCATGAGACAGTTGTGTTCTTCCCATTCTCTCAGCTGGTGGTTTTTTGGTTTTGTTTGTTTTGTTTTGTTTTAGTAACCTTCATTGCTTTTATGTCTCTGATGGGTTTAGATTTATTGTCTTATGTGAAATACCATTGTTAGGGATTACAAGCTAGTACACAGCAGTAATACGTCTGTGGCTGGCCAGTATAATAGCAATGCTTCCATTAGTGCTGTTTAACTTTACATGGAATTCATATTTTATTGTGTGTATTAGAAACCTCATGTTTTGCTACTTTTAAGAGGGTCGCTTTAGTAAAAATGTGCTTAAAAACAATGGACATTGGGAAACATTATTTTTCTTGATGTGGAAAACTAACCATACTTCTTGACAGATTTTAATAATTAACTGCCATTGTTTCTTGTCTCTGCCCAGGCCCTATACTGGCTCTTGTGAATTATTTTTTTTTAAAGTACAGATGGTTTCTCCCCTAGTATGTGTTTGCAATGTTGCCGATTGTGTAGTATAGTGAGTGACACCTCACCTCTCTAGCTATAGAAAACAATCTGGGAAGGACAGCATGGAACTTTGTGTTGGCTTATTTATTTCCAACCTGTTCCTATATTTCCTCCAAGTGCTTCAGTGCTGTTGAACTATGCCAATCACTGATTCTTAATTTCTAATATTCTTGGCACAGAAGAATGTCCTTAGTTAAAAATCTGACTTCTTTGAATGCAACTCAGAGAACCAAGTGGCCCGATCAGTATTGATGATATATTTCTTCATTATTTTTCTTCACTATATGTGTTTGCTCATGCATATTTGGACTCAACTGGAAACTCTAAACACCTTGTAAGAAAACACATGTTTATAAATATCTAGATTCAAGAGATCAAGAAAGGTTAGATATTATTTGAACAATCAGTTTCATATTTTCACTGTTGCTTTTCCTGATTAAAAATTGACCTTTAATACAGTTTCATATACTGAGATAACAATTTTTTTAAGAAAAAAAAAGAGAAACCTGATGCTGGGATGTGGTTGGTTTTAGTGTGGGTTTTTTTTGTGTGGGGGGGTTTGTTTTTTGGTTTTTTTTAGTGTGAGGGGGTTTTTTTTAGGAGAGAGTGTGTTTTGACTCACTTGCAAGATACTTACCATAATAATTTGGTTGGTGGGTCTACTCTTTCTTTCCCTTCTTCCTATGAGTGTATAAAACTTGTATTTTAACATTTTATATACTTATATGTGTGTGTAGTGTTAAATTGCTTTATGTTACTAAAAAAATTTCACCAAAAAAATGACTTCTGGTATTTTTTTCAGGTGTCCAAAGATCTTCCAGAGAAACAAAAAGAAATAGAGATTCTGCTAAAGGATTTCATTGAACTTGATCAACAACTAAATCAGGTGATATTGTGGGTAACGCCTGTCAAGAACCAGCTGGAGCTTTATAACAAAGTGGGTCAGCCAGGGGCTTTTGATATTAAGGTAAGATTTCTTCCATTTTAAAAAAGCATCAGGATATTTAGTGGTCACAAAGTCAGTAGCAGCATTAGCTGTATAGTTAGTATTAACAATATAACATTAAGACAGAAGTCAGCAATAGTCCCCAGAAGTTCAAAGTTCTCTGAATTAAGGAAAACTTTTATTCTTTTTCATTAAATGGTTTCTAGTGATAAGGCAGCTTAGAACCAATGGTTCCAAGGTGAAATATAAATGTAATTATTATTTTTGCCATGTCATACACACAAAACAACAGCCCCAGCAGTTGATACATCAAATTTTAATACAAAGCAAACTAAAATTTAGAATATCAATGTTGGACCATTTAAGCTATTTCATTCAAGTTAATATGACTACATGAAAATCAGAATACTTAGGGCCATATCATGATTCTCATATCACAAGGAAAGATGTATAACTGCACAGGTAACATTCCAGTAATGAATAAAGCTGATTGTCTAGTATTTTGAGCAGAAT
This sequence comes from Nyctibius grandis, assembly GCF_013368605.1. Classification (NCBI taxonomy): domain Eukaryota; kingdom Metazoa; phylum Chordata; class Aves; order Nyctibiiformes; family Nyctibiidae; genus Nyctibius; species Nyctibius grandis. The sequence continues at coordinate 31,101,160 of NC_090659.1, forward strand.
ATTTGTAATCTGATCCTTGATATGTATTTAGGTATTAAAAAAATGCCTGTATATGGGTTGAATGAGGACAGAGAAATTAAGGATGAAAAGTATTGACTAAAATCAACTGGCCTGCTAGGTGTATACTTAGACCTTTTGGTCTTGCATTTTATCTATGCATATATGAGCTTATCTTCCCATAAACTGGGGAAATAGTTAAAATACAATAGTTTATTGAAATCCATGAAATTTCTTTAGGTTATAGTAGCTGAGCATCTTGTTCGTCTAGATAAGGATTAAACAGAAGATACTAAGTTTTGCATTAATTTTGATGATGCAATTTTCAGTGAAAAAAGAAAAAAGTGCAAATATTTAAATCTTTTCTTGCTTTGCATGAAATCTAATAATATCTGCTTCTGAAGATGTGTGGTTTTGCTGAGTGTGTTTATTACATTCACTTTAACTTAGTTTCTTTTAAGGATCTGTTTTAATGCCAAAACACTTTTTATGTCATACAATCACATTATATAAAATAGTGAATCTCAATTCCTGTTGCAGTCCTATAATTGACAGAACAAGTACAGCAATGACATTCATTCCCTTTCTAAAAGATAAAATTAGTACAGCTCTTTGCAAATGTCTGTATATATACTGAACAAGTGATGGAATTTTGCTTTCAAGAATATTGTCTATCCTTATTTCCCATATTTTAACAAAAATTTTTAGATGATTCATCCTTTTTTTTTTCTTGTATTTTTCCATTCTGTTTCCTTCATCTCTAGAATGATTCAACCATTAAAGTTTATATAAAATAAAAGCAGGGCTAAATTGCTGCAAATTATAACAGTATTGCTTTTCATACTGCTTGTGAAAGAAATGTTCTGCTTGGCTCTTTCAGTCCTCATATGGTGATGTGACACGAATATTTCTGAAAAACTGTTGAAAGAATAGAAAAAAATAAAAAAAATCTGAAGTCCCGAAGTGGGATGAAATCATCTATGTCCAGAGAGGTGGGGAACAATGAAGAACTCCAAAGAAAGTCAAATAAACTTTCTCTCTGTGAAAGACCCTACCATATTTCTTTCATGGATAAATTTAGATCACTTAGATTTAAAGCTTGACCAGTTTTGTTTATAGATGAAATAGCTAGTTTTTAATACTAATATAAGGACTGTAAGCATATGAAGCATGTTAGCTTTTATGTGCATGTCATCTGTCTGGATTGCCTTTAAAAGACATAGTTTTAACATCTTAAAATGTTGTTGACTGATGGTTTACCCGGACTGTAATTTTCTTCAGGGAGAGAATCTCTTACGTTAAAGAGTCTATATTAGATATATCTGATGGCAAATGGGATTCTTATAACTTTTTTTAAGGTTAAGAACAAGCATAGTAAGAGGTTTAAGACTGTTAATCATGACAAAACACACAGCAAAAATGAGTAGATATAATTCAGGAATGCAGCCTTTTCATGACAATGATTACACAATTTTATACTCAACTTCAAATGCATATTTCAGACCCATGCTAACATGCTCTCTTACATTGGGTCAAGCATATGCATACACATGCTTTCAAATCCTTGTTGACAAGGTTAGGTTTATGTGTATTTTTAAATTACTATCCTGTAGAGCTAATGCTACCTTTAAAAAAGTAAGTATATCTGTATGATTACCTGTGGAAGGGATGTATTCAACAAGGTCTTTTGCTCTAGTGTTCTCAAATACTGTATAAATATTTAGCATTTGTTTCTCAATAAATAAAAGTAGAGAAAGGATTCTGTATTCACAGGATTTAAAAAACATCTGTAGCAATATTTGCTTCACTCATGTTGTTAATCCTTAATTACAGTTTTCTTCTATAAAGAGTTACAGATTTTTTAATTTTTAAAAAACAACTGTCCAAATAAATCAACATTGAAAAGCATATTTGCAAGCCTCCAATTTCAAGTATTAGGATAGATCTTAGTTCTTTAAGTGTTGAATATTTTTTTACCACATTGACATAATCTCCCTGATCAAGAATAGCATAATACAGACTGCTCCTGTGAAATACTTATGTATATACATGGGGAAGGCATGAAATCTACGTCTATAAGAATTTCTTGACTCTATTGCTACTTGTGAATACTGGAACGCTTCCAGGTTTGCCATGTACCTCCAGTGTGGCTTCTCATGTGTCTAGAATATATTTCATATTGTGTCTTTTACAACTCTCTGGACTTTTCTGTTTTTCCAAGCTAACAGTATGACTTCTCTGTGCATTTGCTCTTTGACCTGGAGTTATTCTCATTCTGATAGCTATTTTGCATGATTTAGTATTCATACTTCACAAACTTAGATGAAATCATCATGAATTTCCAATTTTACAAAACGGTGCAAAGAAAATACTACAAAAATTGTCTACATTGTAACACACAAAAAGATTTAAATACTTAACAGTACAGTTTTGTTTTCAGTACAGCTCTGCCAGCACTGTTGTCTAGGTTATTGGTGTTACAGTCATAGCCGTTGGATATAGCCATGTCAAGAGTCGCCTTCAGAGTAGACATGTTGAAGTTCAGATCTTACTATGTGGTTGTTTTTTACATGCTGGTACTTTTTTCACTAGTATTTCTCTCAGTACTAGTGACATGTGGCTAGAGTGAAGCCCATTTTCCTGGTCTTGCTTTCAGTTTACGTTGAATGACTTTGTTTTTATTAGCAGTTTATTCATTCTTTGTCAATAAAAATGCACAGCTGAAGATGTGCATATTGTAACTCCTGAGCATTCAAATTTAATAGCTTTGCTGGTTGTATTGCAACAGTCCTTAGACACGTAAGTAAACCTGAATCCTAGGAAGCAATAGTTGCTTTTCAACTGTTAATACAACCGTATTCTCTCAGTGCAAAGCTGGGGTTCTGCAGGATAACATGGATATGAGATATCCTCTCTCAGTGAGTGAATTTTGATGTAAGGAAGTTTTATTTAGCCTTTTCAGACCTGTCTGAATCCTGATCCAAACAGCACTAGCTCCTCTTCTGCCTTGCTTGTTGGGTTCTCTGAGGGTAGCCTTGCTTCTTTCAAGTCTGTGGCAATTTCATAGTATTTTGAGACATATTTCCCATGGTACTTTGGCGGTTCTTTGGGCTGGAAGTGTATAAGGAGGGGGATATCCATTTAACAGCAGCAGATACTGGTCTAACAGCAGAGCAAGCTGTGTAGCAGTTATTGAGGTGAGAACATGCACAAGCTTCTAATAGGGTGGTCTCCACTTTAAATGTAATATAAACAAGAGGTCCTAAAACAAGCCTTCATATACTGTTGGAATATTAAAATTTTATATGAAAGGCCTGTTATACAGAAACAGTTATAGCTATTGCATGATATATGGCAAACCTGCAGCTGACTTTGAACAGACAACTATTTGTTGTCTGTCAGAGACATGCATAGAGTTAGTATAGTTTGTTCAATATAAGGTCCAAAGATACTGCTCTGATCATTCAGCCAGACCTGCTCTATATAATCCTTTCAGTTTTCTGAATTACTTCCTGATTGAACTGCAGCACACCTTTCTCAAAAACAAACAAACCAAAACAAGACTGGTTTCTAATTTCCAGGTGTGGACAGTCATCCACATCTTGTGGTAAATTACTTCAATGGTTGAGTTAAAAGCCTGCACATTTTCCTCAGCTGGGTTTGTTTAGCTTCATCGTTCTGTGACTGCTTTGTTTGCCAAACTAGGGAGAACTCCAATACTTCCTTAATGGACAGTAATCAAGTTTTCTCCTAAACTCATTTGTTAACCATCAGTACTGTTGTTTTAATTCGGACAAGAAAGCAAATATAGAGTATCTAATTTGTTTTAGTTCAAAAAGCAATTATTGTCGTGGTCAAAGCAATTATTTTTGTGGTCCTGATAATAATGTAGTTATCTTTAAGCGTAAGCTTATTTTGACTAAGTCAGCTAATCAGAGTCTAAGTAGGTGGCAAATGTTGCTATAATGGAAGGTATAGTTGCTTCTGCATTGCCTCCCTAATAGAATATTTAAGGACATACATGAGCACTTTGCAATGTATTTATTCTGATCAGCCATCCAAATTTAACATACTTAAACCTTTTAGGGATATGTTATTCAGAACACGTGGATATAGACCTATACTTTACACTTTGAAACAGCTTTGCCTACGGCGTCAACAATCTGTGAAGCTCCAGAATTATGGCTGAAGGAAGTTGTGCAAGCACTGACCTTTATTTTCTCCTACCGACTGTTCTGCTGAGATTTGTTTACTTCACCTGCAAGAAAAAGAATAAGGGGAATTCTGGATGAGTGCTGCTTCGCTAGTTGTTTGACAGCTTAAAAAAATACCTTCAGAAAGTCTAACCAATTTTTTCTCTTAATTTCTCTCAATTTTCTTTTCCTTTAAATATTTATTTCCTCATAGTCCTGTTTAATCCCAATTCTATGTATGATAGGACCCCAAGTTATTGAGAATTTTGCTTAGATATTCCCAGAGCTTTTGCTTACAGGAAGAACATCAAAAGTCTGTTAGATTCAGAAGTCAGGTTTCAGCCTAACAGAACTAGAATAATAGAGCTTTCTTAAATATATAAAAATCAAAATGACTGGCTAAGACAAAACAGAAGTAAAAGCTTTCCTATCACAACGTACTGCAACTGTGGCAAAGATAAAATTAACATTCTGCAACATGTTACAGTCAGATTGAACTTTTTAAATGTAGTCCATGTAACATTTGTGGTGTGCTAAGGCTTTAGAAAAATACTTCAGGCAGGAGTTAAAGGGTTTTTTACGGTCAAAAAAACAACTACTTATATCCAATATGTATGTGTGTGCATACACACATAATAAGTAAGTTTTATTGTGTTGTGACATAGTCAACAAGAAATCATTAGCTAAAATAATTTTTAGAAACCCAAATATGTAAAGAATGGAAAGTATATTTTCTAGTAAGGGAGAGATAAGAAAAGCTTACAAATAGGCTAGTGTTAATATGTTTTTAGTTGCTGCTTTTTTTTAGCCATTACTATGGATTATTTGCTTTGCTGTTTAGTGTTTGAAATCTATGGGTCAGTATTTTTATAAAGTTAAGCATCTAAGTCTTCTGAAAAATTTAAATTTACAGATTTCTTCAGTCCTGCTCAATTAGCATGATAAAATATACTGATTCTTTTTTTTTCTTTTCTGTCCAGCAGTGCAGTCCAGAGAAAACCACCTTAGTTAAGCAAGAAAACAAGTAGTTAGTACTTTTGATAGCTTTTATTACTAATAGCAATATTCAGTTAATGATATATTAAATACTCATCTGTAGAAAACATTTTAAGTTTCTGAGACACAGTGGAATTAGTGAATTTCAAAGACGAAATTTTAAAAGAGGAGAAATGCTGCAGAATGAATTGAACAGTAACGTTTTAGTGGATAGAAAAATCCCTGGAGAATATTTAAATCTTGCCAATAACTTATGTCCTTTAATTCTGAGTTTTGACTACTGGTTTTCCAGAAAACAAAGAATATAAGAAAAACTATAGTCAATTTTCTGACCTAAATAAATATTGTGGTACTTTGGGGTTTTTTTTAATCAGGTAACATTGCTGAGATTAAGTGAAGTTAATGTCATTTTTACAGAAGTTAAATAAGTAAAAAAACATAATTTTACAAAGAAACAGTTCTATATATGGCATAGAATCTATCTTTGGCATAGAACCAAAGATAATTTTAATTATGAGTTTTCTAGTTGTCTTTAGAGAAAAGAAGTCATACCAAGTTAGGTTTACCTTGTTTATGCTTCATGTATGATGAGCTACCCTTATTCATAACAGACTCCAAGTAAACAAGTAAATAGCTCTGCATATAATAAGTATCATTCTACTGAAATACTTTTCAAAGATTATTATTTAACTCAGTAACCTTGTTCACAATTGAAAATACCACTAACTCATGCTAGATTGTGATCTACAAAATTGTGGCGGTTTTAATACAGCCAGAGTAATGCCAAACTGATGTTAGAAAGATGTAGAAAAGAAAAAGCAAAAATCACATTTATATGGGTTTGTAGGTGTTTATTTTTTTTTTACTGCCTATATATTTCTCACAATAATTTTTCTTTTTTAATTATTTTAATTCCTGTTTCTTTTTCTTAGGCATAAATGATGCATAAGGAGTCTCTTTCCTAAGCATTCACTTGCTGGTAGTCCTTGAAATAGGAAAAAAATGTGGTGAATAACAAAACCTAACCAGTATTAGTAGGAACATTTTGAATCTGTTGTCAAAAGCAGTAGTGTCGTATGTTGTGACTGCTGGGCTCTGCTTGTTTAACTACCATTATGGTATCTGTGTTTATGTAACTGGAGTGTGGTTTTGCAATATGTGACCACAGAGTGAAATCTCTAGCTGTGGTGTGTCAGATCATTACCAAGAGTTACATACAGCTTTGAGCAATGGTTCAGAAACTTGTATAGATGTGCGAAAATATTGCATAAAAGAAAAATGGTCTGGAAAGGTTGCTTATGAATAGAATCTAAAAGTGAAAATATGTTTACAGCGTAGTAACCTGAAAATACAAATTAGCGCTTGTAAGTAAATGCATATGTGTAACTTCTGTATTTAAACACTCAACAAAGTAATCTTGGAAATAATTTAATAAGGTGCATATTAGCTCTGATTCCTATACATTAACTTTAGTGTAACAAAAAGCACTTTGGTGAGAGAATACTAAAAGTTACTAGCTCATGTTGAACAAAAATAATTAGGAAAACATTGTGTATCTCAACTTTCTTTTCTCAGTCTCCTATGAAAACTGCTTGAGTACTGGTTTTTTTTTAAAAAAAAAATTCCCAGCCTATCTCCTCCCAAGTGAATTTTAAGTTGAAAATATTTCTCCTGAGCTTCATGATTGAACTGAATTCAAGTAAATTTTTAAAAAGAAATGCTACAATGCATAACTTGCAGTATTTTGAAAAACAAACTCAAAAACCTCAAAGTATTTTAACGTTTTATTTCAATGTTTGTCCAAAGAGCAAATATAGATAATTTCAAAATAGTTACCTGCTCGTCCAAGGAATTCATACGGAGTTACAACCAGCATTTGTATAACGAGAACTCAATGTTGGGCAGAAGGCTGACATTTCATTTGCAATCATTGCCTTTCTGAATTTGCTTGATTTTTCATTCAGTCCATATATATATATATATTATCATGAGATTTATTATATTTTCTGGATAATCCTATGAAAACAATGTCTACTTACCAGAGGTGAGGAGCTAAAGATAGTGGAGAGCTTCAGGACAAATGCTTTTGGCCTGCTCTGGATCTCTGGAAAGTTACAGATTCACTGGCTATACATGCAAGACCTTGATAGCAATTGGCCTGACGGACAGCGAGTGTCTGCTAAAAATCCTCTGGTATCTCTTTGTCTAATTTCATCCCTTGAATTTTTCAACAGGGAGATGTGTTCTGCACCGTGGCTAACACTATCTGCTAGGCATACAGGCTTTGTGATTGTAGTCCCATGGCTAAGGTTTTGTTAAATTCTGCATTTTAAGTGTTGTTTCACCTTCTGAGTTATCTATTATATTCTCAACATCTGCACTTAGTTTTTGATTGTAGAATGAATCTTCTTAAATTAGTCAAAAAACGCATTAACTAGTTTGGGTCAAAGTGTATGTGAAACGGCATCTTTTGTCCTCTGCCTTTTTTTCTTTTCTTTTTTTTTTTTTTTTTAAATAATGATGGCAAATGTAAAAGGTGCATAAAAAAGTACTTATTAGTAAATGAAAATACAGATATTCAACCCAACCTCATTCCATACTCCTCTGTATTTTTCTGGTTGAACATGCTGCATAGTGTAATAAATGGATACATTGAGCTAACAGCGCATATTTTTTTCTTTTGCATTTATGGATTTTATTTTAATAATATGCATATTACCACTGTATAAATTTATGTGGGGTTTATTTGCATTTAATACTTTACTTCAACAAATTCTTTGTCATTGCATTGATTTACTCTTTGGGATCAAATGACCCGGGGTGCTGAGTCTGATTCCAATTCCTCTGCTGTTAAAGGAGGAACTGGAGATGCTCTATTCCAACCTGAACAGACAACCTTATCCTACATGATCTATAAATATCTGCTAACGGTGCTCCTTACCTCTTCAGGAGAGCTCAGGATGTGCAGGATGGAAGGAAGGATATGGGGAGAGGGCACAGGGGAGAGGAGGGAGGTAATAGTGCCTGCTTCTCCACCTCTTACCTCCTAAAAGCCTTAGGAGTCAGCATACCTCCTCAGGCCATAGGAGGAGGTTAAAGCTCTACTTCCTGATAATTCCTCCAGGTCTTTGTCTCAGCACTGTCATTTCCCCTGGAAGACAGTTTTCCAGGGGGATTGTGACAGATATAGGTGACTATAGATGATACAGACGCAAAGGGGATAAACAGAAATGCATGTCCCTGTGTTTTAAGGAATGGACAGAGAAATGACAGTCCAGATAGGGAATGAGTTGACAAAATGCAGAAATACCTGTTCCCACTTCTAGCTCACTGAAATCATGCTGACCCATCCAAATCTTCTTCTCCAGCCAGTATTAAGAACCACTTTGTTTTCCAGCCACCTTGCCTCGCACTGCAGCCATCTTGCAATTGCACTGATCCTTTCTTCCTGCTTACTCAGTTTCCCTATCTTTTCCCTTTACTCCCTCCTCACCCTCTAGATCAGCACATACCCCTCCTGTACTCCTCTACACTTGAATCCTCTTTTCCAAGGTTTACACAACCTTGATTTTTGCCTATACTGCTAAAGAAGCTTTGAACTCTCTGAGTATAGTATTTATACATGTTTAGTGACCATGGTGGTCACTTGCCATATATTTAAAATAGCACATTGCATTAATTTTTGGCAGATAAAAATAGGCCATCCTTAAAAACTTATGAAACTCTTTATTCTTAAAAATAACTTGTATTCGGGTTTTGTCCTTGGTAAGCTCTGAATGACAATAGGAAACCTGTCAACTCTTGTCAATCACTTCATTATATGCTCGGCAACCTGCAGTTAGAACATAAGAGCATGGCTGAGGAGTAACAAACCTAATTGTAGACAAATAAAAGAAAATTCACCCACATGAGAGAATGAAAGTGCCAACTGGACGTTGCTGTATTTTTCCTTCCATCAGCCTTCATTTGTCAGTGTCTGCCTGACAAGCTAGGCCAGATAAATCAGATTTTAACTCTTTCTTGATTCTTTTACCTTTTCATTTTGCTAGCATCCTTTTAGATGAGTAGTTTTTGTATGCAATAAGAGGTAGTATAGTTCATCCACATGAGCACGTATGTACCCCAGAGATTTATCTCACTATATTCTGACATCTGTGTCTGATTTGGCTAAAGGCTGAACTGAAAACTTCTGGTGATGAAATATTGTTTGATTATTTAAACTACGACTGTTTTCAATGCATTATTAAGATCTGCAGTAAATTTCAATTTAATCAACTCATAGAATTAGAGCTTGATATTCTGCCCATAAATTAATTTTTGCTCTTTCCAGAAATATTTTTATGGGACTTCGAGGAGCAAGCTGCTCCACATTTTCTTTGGGAGCTTGGAGCATTTAGATTTTAAAGAGGCTGTATCCAAACATCTTCTAAAAAAATCTATTCCAAATGCAAGAATATTAAATAATATTAGCTGCAAATAGATTGTGAAAAGGTCGCAAAACTTTCCCAATGATTAAACCTTGTAAATTGTTTAAACTCTAACAGACTTTGCAGCCTTAAGGATGAAATGCAAAACATATCTGTGTCTCAATGTCTCAGGAGAGGAAAGATTTTTGAAAGGTGATCAAGTATTTCGTGTGTGGTGGTACTTTTCTAGAAAATAATGGATGACTAGGAAATCAAGATGTTATTTCTTTCTTGAAAGCGTAAGCTTTTTATAAGTGTGGGTGAGTTGCTTGGAATTTAGTGGGGTTGTACCTCAGTTTTGTATTTTGGGTTCCTCCTTGTACTATTAATAAGAGCTCAGGTAGTGTTCAGAGTCCCAGAGAAAAGTGTGGTTAATATAAACAAGCAAATAAATATAGGAGGAAACACAGAAATGACAGAGCTCTTTACCAAGGCTCTAGTGAAGTCAGTACCAAAACTATAGCTTGCTTCAGTGTAGTTAGGTTTTCAGAGATAGGATATTTCCTCTCCTATTGAGAAAATACAGTTTTCTAACATTCTCACAATTTGTGTTCATTTTCATATGCTCTTTTCATAGAATCATAGAAGGGTTTGGGTTGGAAGGGACCTTACAGATCATTTAGTTCCAACCCCCCTGCCATGGGCAGGAACACCTTTCCACTAGACCAGATTGCTCAAAGCCCCATCCAATCTGGCCTTAAACACTGTCAGGGAGGGGACATCCACAGCTTCTCTGGGCAACCTGTTCCAGTGTCTCACCACCCTCACAATATCACAGAATCGTCTTGGTTGGAAAGGACCTTTAAGATCATTGAGTCCAACCATTAACCTAACTCTACTAAGTCAACCACTAAACAATATCCTTAAACAATATCCCTAAGCACCACATCTACACGTCTTTTAAATACCTTCAAGGATGGTGACTCCACCACTTTCCTGGGCAGCCTGTTCCACTGCTTGATAACCCTTTCTGTGAAGAAATTTTTCCTAATATCCAATCTAAACCTCCCCTGGCGCAACTTAAGTTCATTTCCTCTTGTCCTATTGCTTGTTACCTGGGAGAAGAGGCTAACACCATCCTCGCTACAACCACCTTTCGGGTACTTGTATACAGCAATAGGGTCTCCCCTGAGCCTCCTTTTCTCCAGGCTAAACAACCCCAGTTCCCTCAGCCACTCCTCATAAGACTCGTTCTCCAGACCCTTCACCAGCTTCGTTGCCCTTCTTTGGACTCTTTCAAGCACCTCGATGTCTTTCTTGTAGTGAGGGGCCCAAAACTGAACACAGTATTTGAGGTGCGGCCTCACCAGTGCCGAGTACGGGGGGATGATCACTTCCCTAGTCCTTCTGGCCACACTATTTCTGTGTGTGTGTAAATTAAACAATTTCTTCCTAATATCTAATCTAAATCTACCCTCTTGCAGTTTAAAACCATTCCCCCTCGTTCTATCACTACATGCCCTTGTAAAAAGTCCCTCTCCCACATTCTTGTAGGCCCCCTTCGGGTACCGGAAGGCTGCTATAAGGTCTCCCCAGAGCCTTCCCTTCTCCAGGCTGAACAGCCCCAACTGTCTCAGACTGTTGTCATAGGAGAGGTGTTCCAGCCCTATGATCATCTTCGTGGTCCTCCTCTAGACTCACTCCAACAGCTCCGTGTCCTTCTTATGTTGGGGGCCCCAGAGCTGGACACAGTACTCCAGGTGGACTCTCACGAGAGCAGAGTAGAGGGGCAGAATCACCTCCCTTGACCTGCTGGCCATGCTGCTTTTTATGCAGCCAAAAGCTTTGTTCTCTTCGAAACAAAATTCTTGAAAGCTTTTGGACATTCTTTTTTTTTTGATAATAGCGTGTTATCTGTTAACCAGTATCTCTTCTTCTGTAAGATTATATATTTTGCTCTACTAATCACATACAATTTAAAGTACTAGAATCTGAAGAATAGCCCATACAAATGACCGCTTGTATCCTATTAGCTTTGGCTTAATTTGCTTTGGATTGATTGCTATGTAGTAAATATTAGAGGCAGGGAATATATATGTTCTCTTTTTTTTGTTCATTGTTAACTATATGAATTTTTGGTACCTGATAGATATTTGAATAAGTTTGATTTGAAATTAATTTGATTTATATTTGAGTAAAATTGATTTATTTTTTGTTTGACTTTTTTGAGTAAAAATAAAAACATACACCTAAAAGAATCTTAGTTCCTTCTCACACTAAAGTTAGTGATAATGTGGAAAACACTCCATCTTATTGCAGATTCTGTGCTAAATTTCCAACTAAATGCAGCATTGAGATATTGTGCTTAGTGCTGTAAAGCTTAACTCTTGTGAGATACTCTTGTAAAAAAAAAAGTCAACCTGTTAGATATGACAAATTCTGCAGTGAAAGATGATTATTTCTGTGTGGAAGTTATTTCTAAACCACTGTTGTGGGTTAACCCTGGTAGGGGAGCTCAGCCCCAAACAGCCACTTGCTCACTCCCTTCCCTGCAGTGGGATGGGGGAAGAGAATCAGCAGGGCAAAAGTGAGAAAACCCGTGGGTTGAGATAAAGACAGTTTAATAGGTAAAGCAAAGCTGCCTGCACAAGCAAAGCAAGATAAGGAATTAATTCACTACTTCCCATCAGCAGACAGGTGTTCTCCCATCTCCAGGAAAGCAGGGCTCCATCACACATAGCGGTTATCTGTGAAGACAAACTCCTTACCTCTGAATGTCTGCTCTTCCTCCCTCTTCCCCACAGGTTTTATTGTTGAGCACAAGGTCATATGGCATAGGATATCTCTTTGGTCAGTTGGCGTCAGCTGTCCTGTCTGTGTCCCCTCCTACCTTCTCGTGCACCCTGAAAATACTCACTGCTGGACAGCATGAGAAACAGAAAAGGCCTTGACTCTGTGTAAGCATTGCTCAGCAATAGCTAAAACATCCCTGTGTTATCAACACTGTTTTCATCATAAATGCAAAACATAGCACCGTACGGGCTGCTGTGAAGAAAATGAACTTCATCCTGGCCATACCCAGTACATCCATGTAAATCTGTGCTGTGACTGTTGTTTAACACTGGGCACTATTGAGTAGTATTTGCTTGCAAGTTCTTTTAATTCCTTCCTTTGTAGTTAGATTTTTCTTCATTCAGAGTGAACTGAATGGGTGAGATTTTATAAGATAAACTTCTGATAACATACCTGCTCATGGAAATTTTAAAAAAAAAGAAGTGCCCCCACTCAGAGTGTGGATATAACTTAGCTATTCGCAGATGCAAAGCAAGCAGTTGGAAATGAGCAAACTGCATATTTCCCAAATTATATGAAGGTAAATTCCATTTACTGAAATCTACCCCTGCTTCTGCTGCTGAAGTAACATACTGGAGCAGTCTTTACCATTTCTTCCAGTAATATATGCCACTGTAACTATTGGAAGGCAAACTGCAGAAATATATCCTCATTAATATTGCCTTTAAATGATGTATTAAAGACTAATACCAGAAGATGAGCATATCTGAAAACATATTACAATCAACAAACTGATGTTAGAACAGTAATAGATTTTGATTTTGTTTTTTTTTTTCCCCTAATTCCCTTTTGTAGCCAGAAACTCCTCTGAAAATAATTCTTTATTTACTAAACTTGAAAAGAGAAGGAAAATTTGCATATAAGTCCTGACCGAAGAACAAGAAAAATAAGCAACCAGGAATTAGATGGTAAAATAAACAAGTACCTCCCTCCCAAGTTAAATGATTTTTAATTTGGTTTATTGAATAGAACTCTCCTTATTTGTGCAATGAGAGAGAAGAAATTCTGATTTCTTTCTTTCTTTCCTGTTTGCAAGAAGAAATAAAGAATTTTTATGACTCAATACTTTTATAATTATCACCAAATTTCACTTGCGAGTTGAGATGCTTATGGTGGTAGTCCATATCTGCTACTGTGACAATCTAAATAACTTCTCTTCCTCTTAAGCTGCTATCCTTCAACATCTAAAAGAGCATATACCTAAGAGCTTGTACAATTATTGAGACTTCCCTTCTTTTCTTGCAAGTATGTCTCATTATGGTTTTGTGTAAAATTTCCTTCTTCCATGTCACTTCTCCTGGGTTTTTTATTATATGTTATATTATGTATTGGAACTAAGACAGGATCTGCAGTCTAGGTGGAACAGGAGCAGCTGTTTCATCCTGTGTCCTGTCCAGCATCAAAATAAAATATTCTGAATCATATCCAGTCTCAAATAATTGTTCTTACTGGGCCTTTTCACAGTCCCACTGGATGATTAACTGTGCTTTATCAGTATATGACCACTGTAGCCAAATTCTTTTCATATGCCATATCTGCAGGTCATGTCTTTACAGCTAATAATTTCATCTGTCTTCAGTACCTCCAGGAAATTTCGTTTTCCGGACGGACAGTTGCAATGGATAGATACTGATTTCTCTCTGTGGGGAAAAAATTACTGTTTCATCTCCTCTAGATGTACAGAGGAAGCTCACAAATTTCTGACAGCAAACAGGAAAATGTGCTTTGGAAAAAAACATCCTTTCACTCTGCAAAGTGTTGGGGATTGCTATTTCAGGCACTTTGTTTGCGTGGCTGAAATTTTGTGACCTTCTTAGTTCCTCTTCATTGAGGAGAGTTTCCTTTTTCTTTTCTTTCCTTCCCGTTTCCAGTACCAGGAATAAGAGACGTTGCAGGGAGCAGAATAATGAAAAGCACCACCACGTCTTAATAGACAGAGTGTTTGCATGTTTTATAAACTACACAAAGGCTGCACTTATAGGTTTAGAAAGTAGTTATGAACTCTAAATTGACTTCTTGCACTTTTAGAAGGAAGAGGTCCTTTGTGTAGTGCTCTTTTCTGTGATATAATTGTTTTTCCTCTAAAGTATCTCAAAAATCATTCACATGGGTCAAGAGCTATGGTTGTATCAATTATCCAGTCTCATTAATATCAGATGACTGTCTTTTCCATACTTTACTTTAAAAAGCTGGATGAATCTCACAGTACTCTTTTCCCCGTTAAGATAGCTTCTAACACTGCCTTGGGATCGTGCTTTGGGTATCACACATTGAAAAGTACAGTGTTTTAAGGTAATGGGAGAAAGAATCGTTCTTCTATCTACTCATTAAAACAGCATTTTTAGAGGCAGGTGCATAGAATTGCTTGACCACTAGTTACAGAATATTTTCAGTGATAAAACACTTTTACACTAAGCTGCTACCTAGGCCACTAATAGAATGATCTTTAAATTGAATTACTTGACTTTTTTTTTTTTTCATAAAACCCTAAGGAAGGTGAAGTTAAATGCTGTGTTTTCTTTCTATATAGAGATAAGTAAAATATTCAGGAAGTTGTGAAACTTTTCATCTGTTATGTAGAAAAGAACAGAGGTACAAGCTTGTGTCTCCTTGAATTTTATCAAGATTGATTAAATTTTTTATTCAGGATGTTTAAATACTGGCAACTGTGTTTTTTCCCCAGTGGATTAGGTCCCACCTCAATATGGCCACAGAACTGTATTCTAATAATATTATATAAATGTCTAAAGTGAATACCAAGTATGCCATTGACTGCACCATCTGACCTACCATCAAGACCCGATGCTCACTGTGGTGTAGCTGAACTTTGATGTATTTTAATTAAGTCTCCTCTGACCATTCTTCTTTGTGGTGGTTTAGCTTGTTAGTCTGCTCCATGAATGGGAATGTGCAGAGCTGAGTCAAAAAAAAAATAAGTCACTTATTTAGAACCAGAGTACTTGAAGATGGGAATATATTCACATTTTCTATCCACTTCCCTTTCTTTACTTGTGAGGAAAAAATGAGGCACTTGGAACCTCGCCATTTATTTATAGGTTTTCCACTAACATATCTGGGAATAGTAACCTGAAAGATAGGTGTGAATATTTCATTGAACCTTGCTGGAGCTTCTTGTGTGCATGAATAAGAAAATTCACCTCAGAGAATTCTGGTTACAGGTTACACTCTCCCTAATCTAAAAGACAAGAAAAACATAATTTTCTCTTATCAAGTCAAATATATATATGGGGGTTTATATCTGATTATTTCAAAAAGTCTTTTTGAAATTAAAAGCCTCCAAAGTGTTTTAAATTTTAGATTTAGTATATTTGCTTGTTAAACATCACTGCCTTGTCTTGATCAGCAAAGTGAAACGAAATTGCTTATTGCTTCTGTTTTCTTGTGAATAAATTCCCTTTAATCTTCATTTAATGTACCACCTTGATAAGAGGTCATGACTTCTAAAACAACTGGCTATATTAATGTAAAAGTTACATTTTTTTATTTCAAGGTTGTAATTAAGTTTCCATTTTTGCAATGCACTTCACCATGAAGGCACAGGTTTAATCAGCCTGAGCTTCTCCTACTGTCCCTGCAGAAAATGTCCCATGGACATAATCTCATTGGGAAATCGTTTTACCAGCGTTACCAGAGAAGGTGAATCAGTGCTTGTGATTCTTAATATAGACCAATATGCAGCCTGAAATGCTGCAGATACTTTTACAAAAAGTTGTCTGGGCCTCCTAGTATATGTGCAGCTTATGTCAAACAGCCTGTCTGTGTCTGCTAGGATAGTTACCATCTCTTGAAATAACATATGCCAAGCCATCAAACTTTCTTTTCCGTTGGCACACACACCAGAGGTTTAGTCAATATGTTGGTTTCAGCTAGGGAGTATGAATTTTCTAAGTTCTGAGCTATATCAACAGACTTTCGTAGTCCAGATGGGGCTGTAGGCAAGTCCCTGCCACTTTTTCAGCCTGTAAATTTGTTCAGCAGGTTGCACTGACATGTTGTTGGAAATGCAGAAGCCAATGTGGCTTATTCAGCAGTAGGCTTTCATCAGTTCAGATGCACCATTTTAACACCATTGAAAATTCATAGGTGGTACGTCATGGAAAAAAAGGTGGCCTCTGTTTGATTCTTGTTGTTTATACATGTTTGAGAAACAGCAGTTTCCAATGAGGATGTATTTTAATTTGCCATGTGTGTGAAAAGTTTAATTAGCATATTCATCACCCAGCCCAGAAGCAGCATTATGATTCCTTTCACAGGCAGTTCATAAATTGTGCAATTCCAGTAGAGTCAGCTCTGTCTCCCAGAGACAGTGCTGCATCCTCCCCCAGCAAGCAAAACGAGTGTGCTAGAGGAGTCAATGATCTTGAATCAGGACTTTTTAAAAGTTGTGGCTTTGGTATTCCCTAAAAGCTGATGGACATGAGCATGGACAACTCCTATTAGGGAGGGCTGGAGCACCTCTCCTATGAAGACAGGCTGAGAGAGTTGGCGGTGTTCAGCCTGGAGAAGAGAAGGCCCCGGGGTGACCTTCTAGCAGCCTTCCGGTACCTGAAGGGAGCCTACAAGAAAGCTGGAGAGGGACTTTTTACAAGGGCATGGAGTGATAGGTTAAGGAGTAATGGTTTTAAACTGCAAGAGGGTAGATTTAGATAAGATGTTAGGAAGAAATTCTTTACTGTGAGGGTGGTGAGACACTGGAACAGGCTGCCCAGAGAAGTTGTGGCTGCCCCCTCCCTGTCAGTGTTCAAGGCCAGGTTGGATGAGGCTTTGAGCAACCTGGTCTAGTGGAAAGGTGTCCCTGCCAATGGCAGGGTGGTTGGAACTAGACGATCTTTAAGGTCCCTTCCAACCCAAACCATTCTATGATTCTATTAACTTTAGTAGTAGCCTGGGCTGTGCAATGAAGAGCAGACATCAGGACCTGCTCTGGGAGTATGCTATTCTCCTGGATCCTGCACAGGCTAGATAATAACTGCAGTCTCTTTGCCGTGAGTGAACTGTTGGAGGCCATGTTACAGTCGTTACCTTTTTGTTCTCTTTGGGAACTGAATGATGGAGCAGTATCCTGAAACCACTTTCTTGCCTCTCAACCTGTATTAATAGGGTGTCACCTAGAAAATGGATTTGAAATTGCTGGAAACTTGCTTACTGGGCGGAATTTGTCAAGGGGCTATCCCATCAGGCAGAGAACTTGGCAAAGATCTTCCTCAAAGTTACTGCAGCAATTTAACGTCAGGTGTGCACTTATTTAAAAAAATTTTGTGATGTTTTTAGATGATGTTGTAATTAATGTGTGACAACCAAAAGTAGTTGCTGCTCTAACAAAGAAGATATTTGTTAATTTCAGTGGTGTCCAAATGAATGGCAAGATATTGAGAACCTCTTTTTCTGCTGGACTCTTATCTCTCTTCTTATTTCCACATAAATCTCCAATGAACCATCACGCTATATTGGATAATGCAATTCAGTTTAGGTCAAGGCCATTGATTTTGAAAAATCAAACTACACAAGATTAGTTCATGTTACTCCAGAAAGTTGTAGAGCAGAAGGAATTGGTGATTTAACAGCTAAATACATTCTGTTTCTGTTACCTGCCTATGGAAAATTATACTTGTATTCTATCCATAAAGAACAAATAGCTTTTGAATCCATAAAGAATACTTTTTCAAATGTTTATATAATATGTAGAAATGGGATATCTTATTTTTTGTGTTGTGTATACTAGAATTAGCATAAAATAATGACAATGAAAAGGATCATTAAATGTTTTCTTCTTTTCTGGAGAATGTGGAGTTGAATGCTACCATCAGTCATTCAGTTTGCTTTTTTTTCTTTTTCTCTTAATTTTAAAAGGAAAATTAGCCTATTTACATGTGTGTACATGGTAGATCATGATTCAAATTTCAATATAGAAGGTAGAGTACGAATAAATATTGAGCAGCCAAATTTTGTTACAGCTACAGGACGTGAGTAGTAACTCTTGTTACAGATAGTCCTTTTAATTAGTCTGGAGTGCCTTCCCTAGCCAGGTTCTTCTGGGTTGAATTTTCAGTTCCTGGTGGTGGAACTTGACTGTTATTGTTAATGGCTGTTATCCTAGACCACACCTGCTATGCTGGCTACAGCTTGAAAAAAAACAATTTGTGTGCTCCCAGACCAGTCCACGGTGGAAACCAAAACGCAGTGAGTGGCAAAAATTGAAAGATCCACTTCAAAGGCACATCCATGCTGCAGGTTAAACCAGCAGTGTAGATGCACACATAGTGATCTTGATATTCTTGGACTCTGAAGGAAGTTGTAATGTGTTTTTCCTTCTGCAGAATTTTTTGATACCTGGTGCTGTTATAAAATAACATAAGTATTCGAGATGTGTAGAATAACACAACACAAAATATTAGTAAAAGTACTGCAGATGGCTTAGTTTAAAAAAAAAAAGAAACATTAAACAAATATTAAAATGCCTATTTTTTATCAAGATAGGCAGAAAACTACCTTCTTCATTAACACTCCTTGATGATTAGTTTTTTTCTTTATATGGTGAGTGGGGAAGGAGAAAGCTAACTTAGTATTGAAACACAAAGAAAACAGGAGGGTTTGATCAACAGGTTAATATACTCCCACTCTGCCAGTATCACAGTTTCGCTTTGCATTGCTGTTTAGTGCTCATTCTCTATGAATCCTTACAGCTATATCTCATTAATATTGAAATGCATAATAAAAAGCAATTAAATGCAAACACGTTTCAAATATCATTGCAAGAAATCAGACAAGCTTTGATTCGCTTCATTTGGTATTGATAAACAATGTTTGAAAAGACAAATGGGAGATAATAGTGAATTTATCAACACTTTATATTTTTACTAATTGTCCATCAAGTTTTGCAAGTAAAATTTCAGGCAGCATTGTAGATCTATTTTCCGTGTTGAACTGAAATAGAGGAGCAAAATGGCCCCTTTCTGAGAGTTAAAATGACATAGATTTCAACAAGTTTATTGCAGAGCAAAGAACAGTAGATTTCCGCCAATGAAATGATGTGTCAGATCAGATAGTGACAAGCCTGGCACGCAATCTTGTCTGCTGTCAAACTAATGATAACTGAGACTGTGGACAGAAAATCCAGTTGGCGAGTCAGTGAATAGTCTGCAATATTGGTTAGGACAAGGTAATCAAGCTATAGAATAGGTGGGAGAAGAGTGGAGAGAGGAAAACAAAAACAAGCCAACCAGTTAATTGCAATATCTTGGATAACACTGGGATTTTTGTTTACCTTTTTTTTTTTTTTTTGCTTATATTACTTGAACAATGAAAACAATATGAATCGTGGAACTCCAGGTGTATTTTATCTTTTCTTTTACACTTTTTAGTGTTTTTTTTTTTTTGCTTTTAATTATCTACATGTAGTGCTTCACCCATTGTGTATTTGGTCAGTGCCTGATGAAATGAAGCTGCTGTATGTTGGGAAGAGTTTCTTGGAGTTGCCTTATGTTAACACATGAATTACACCTTTCCAGATTAAAAAATAAAATTGCTAGAAAATATGCCATTGCTAATTCAGTAAGGTGTCATTGCTAATGGTAGATGCCTCCCCGTACCTTTAGGAACTGTCACTGCTACTGTGCTTTTGTTTTTAATTCATTAGGATAAATGGTTTACTAGATAATTGCTAGTTTACTACTAGTAATAGTAGTTTTCTGTTAATGTTTTTAATCTTCCTAAATTCAGTATCATTGTTGCTTCTCATTATATGGTTTTATATGCCATGTACTGTATGAATAAAATGTTAACCAGTGCACTTTTAATCTGCTGGTAATGTAAAACTGACAAAAGGACACAGCTGCTTAAATGAGGTTTCTCATGCCTGTCTTTCCTAGCATGAATTTGTGTTAGCTTTATAATTGTTTTATCGAAACCTTCAGGATGAAGGGACCTATCGCTGTTTATTTTGCTAGCATTATTCTTTTCCGTCCCTCTTTGCTTTTGTTTCCTCTGATGACCCTCTTTGTCCTTAGTTGCTACTATCCATAAGTTTTCCCAGAAACCAATCCTGAGCAGAAACTAATCTACTGGTGTTTTACAGCTTCCCATGGAGCTTTAGGACTTTCCAGTGTTATTGCTAGTTAATCTACACTGCATGTGTTTTTATTTTTCAGGAAACTGAAGCAGCAGTGCAGGCTAAACAGCCGAATGTGGAAGAGGTTTTGTCTAAAGGGTGTCATTTATATAAGGAAAAACCAGCCACTCATCCAGTAAAGGTAATGAAGCAACCTTTAGCAATATCCATTACTGTGTAATGGGTTATGCTTCCCCTGTTGTACACTTGTCCTTGATGTGCTCCATTTAAAATCTACGAAAGAACTTGGCAAAAGGCATTTGTTCTGTTCTGTGATGGCACAGCCAGGAAAAAAGTAATCTTCCCAGCTACAAAATTTTTGCATATTGTGATGGGAATATTGTTTTTGACATTAAGGTTGTTCTACCTGTTCAGGAGTAATCCACATTGAAAGTGAATGTAATTTTTGGTGCCTAATTAATGGCATCATATAACAAGTTTTTAAACTCTCTGATTCTGAATTTTGCTTTCAGAAATTTTATCAATTAAAAAAAAGGATGTTTTCTAAAAAAGGTAAGAATCAAGTCATAAAGAAGGCCCTTTGCTTTACAATTTTTCCATTGTGAAGGAAAGAAGACATGGCAATACAGAACTTTCCCACTCAGTTTCTCTGCCAAAATTCATGTAGAATGATTGATTCTGTTTTGGAGCAGAGGATACACATTAAGAAGACTAATGCCTCCCAACACTTCTCTTTTAGAGAAATATACCATAGAATCCTTTTCCCCAGCATAGAAATCAGTTTGAAGTGGATATTTTACACTCAGTTTCCTGAAGACTATGTAGACTTTCATTGAGACTAGAGTATCATTTTCTATCCTGTAGAATCTTGAAGCAGAAAATAATCAGCAAGCAGCCTCCCGTGTGTGGTTCAGCTACTTTTGGAGTGGGAGACCAAACTAGTAAGGTCACTACCATGTGAACCACAGCTTGGTCTGGTTTCTGGTTTTATAACTGCTAATAAAGTATCTGTCAACATGATGATTAAGAGTTCCCAGAAGCTGTAATAGTGGCTTATTGATTACACTAAGTATCTGTTGCAACTGCTTCTGACTGGGCAGAGGTAGTAAACTTTGTCTTTGTATTTAGAGGTTTTCCAAACCTACAGCACTCAATAACCTCATTTGAGAGAAAAAGGTTTCCTCACAAAGTTAGGATGTCTGTAGGTGACCTCTACAGTGAATTTCTTGTTTTTCCATGTCTATTTAGTCACTATACTTGGAGAATTATTTTCCTACTTTTACAAAATTTCCTCTAAATTACTTGTAAATCTCACTGTCAGATCTCCATTCACAGGAGCACGAGAATGCGCTTATCTCCACTTTAGAAATTAATACGTGTTTAAGAATGATATGGTTTCTTTTCTTCTTTCCTGAGCATAAATCCTTAAGAGTTATTTTCCTCTTCAGTATCTATGGGTTTTTTTTAATGATCAGTTCTCTTAAACAGTGATAAAACACTAAAAGAGGTGTACTCAAGGTGACTTAAAAGTAGCGTAACAATGAGAGTGGGCAGAAACAAAGCTTTTGACTCTGTGTTGGGCATTTTCCTTGGCTAATACAGCTCTGTTATTGTGGGGAACTGAAACATGTCATTTGCACACTGAATGGATGGTGGAATAAAAATCACTCTGCAACAACTGCATTTACTCATTTCGTATTACTTCAGCTGCAGTCTTAGGGGATCTTACTCCACATTTTAACAAGCAAAACACTTGAAACAAAAAAACCTAGAAATTTTAGCTTTCTAGATTTTTGTAATTGCATATAAAGAATTGCAAAATGAACGCTGTCATTTTCAAGGAGAAGAACTAGTACTTGTTTTATGTGCCACTAACAGAAGTATAAATGCTGTGAAATGATTCTGCTTAGGCCAAACTTCTGACATAGAAGTGTACTCTGCGTCTATTTCTTTTAAGTGTTCACATCAAAGACTGAAAACTGCCAATTTCTGCCAGATTTACTGGAACAAGATAACTCTTTAAATAAAGATTATGATGTTCCTTCAGTTGTAGTTTTGACAATGATATTATAAAATGTGTCTGTGAGGAAATTAGTAACTACTTATGGAGTAGCAAGTATTTCATTTCTAGTCCCTCTTTAATTGCATTTTACTTTTTTCATTACATTCTGTAGCAGTTAATTGAATGACCTGTGAAGTTAATTTCTGGTTCACTGTCTGTCTTGTACAATAAGTCATAAAACAGCGAATATATACTGTCAAGACTGTTGAATTGCTTTCTTGATGATGTAGGTTTCCTTAAGCTTCTACCCATTTATATTGAGCTGGTCTTTTGTTGTTGTTCTTCATAAGTCACTTCCAGCGCTGTCTGCTATTTATATATTCCAATATAGACTTTTCAGAAAATGTCAAAATCATTTTCTACACAAAAGGTATTTTGTGGAAGCAGAAATAATTTGTACTCAGATTAAGGTGTTTTTGGAAAGCTATTAGCAAGGTTGCAAAGTTCAGCACTCAAAATTTTGGAAAATTCTTAAATTGAAGCTGTTGTGGTGGCCTTGGTTTAGGCTGAACCCTGCCTAATTCGGTACAGGATATGGATAACACACTGTGAGCAGCAATTCAATACTTAGACTCACACTCTAGTTTGTGGCACAGAAAAAAAGATAAAATTACATGGCCTCTTTAAAAGCACAAATTACTTGCATAGCATTGCTTGACAATTTTGCAGATTATTTAGTTCTCTGAGACACCTTTTAGCTTCCTTTTTTTTTTTTTCTTCCCTCTAATTTCCTTAATTCACCACAAATCTTCCCATTCTTTTCAATACATGAAGCAGAGGTCCTATAGACTCTCTCACACTGCAAGCTTCTCCTGTGCTGGAAAACAGTATGTGTCAGGGAATTAAAGATATTGGGGCAATTATGTGCATTGTATCTGAGTTAAAGTTTGTAGTTGACATTATTCTGGTGTTTCCTAGTGTTTAGCTGTTTATCCATGCAACCTTTATAATACACTCTCATTATAGTGTTTTGAATGTAAATTAAATCCCATTGATTTATATTGACACATACTTCATCTTATCTCATAGTTATGTCACTGAAAGAAGTATATTTTCACACCTTCACTAAGCACACTAGAAGTGCTGATATTGGAATTTTGCAATGCAGGACAGTAAAAATATTTTTCTTGGCCAATGAAATCCTAGTATATGCTGATTCAAGAATGGGATGAGACGTGATCCTTTAAGTGTTAGCACTTTAATAATCAGACCTATTCACTTTTATAAAATTGATTTCATGCTCTTGAAATGCATTTCTGTAGAGCTTTTGCAGATGGGGAGGGAGAGGTTATTGCTGGTGACAGTGGCAATAGAAAGAACCTAAGCCCCAATCTCATGATTAACAGCACTTAAACAGAACAGTTTATTCAGGAAAGAATTTCTGTGGCAGTCGAAGAACTATACTTCCCTTGCTACAGCACTCAATTTGTCCTTTCCCATGTGTCCTGGTTTCATTGGGATTTTGTTTCAGTTTGTGGCCAGCCATGGTGATCAGGGTCATTAGCAGCTAAATCCAGGGCAGCTGACCCAGGCTGGCCCACAGGTGTATTCTATATCATTAACAATCAAGGTGACTTTAAAAGGGAGGTCTTGCTGGGGAGAGGGGGGGGCTTGGTTTTGCTCTCCTCTCTTCTGGCATCCTTTTTTTTTTTTCCCCCCTCCCTCATTGCTGTTGATTAGTATTCATGGACAACCTGCTGAAAGCCTGTAGCTAAGTATACTTTTGTGTGTTTTGTGTTACCCTTTATATTGTTTTTTTTATTTTATCAAATCTGTTTGATTTTAACCCACGAGTCTCCCTCTTTTTCCCAATTTCCTTCCTCGGTTGGGGAGAGGACATTGGGTGAGAGAAAACCTGCTATTGTTTAGCCCTGGGTGGGGGCTAAAGGAAGACACCATGTGAGTGGGAGAATAAGTAGTGAGAAACTCATTTTCATTGTCCACAATCTTGCATTTGAAGATGCAAGATACATCATTTATTTCTCTAAATGCTCCTATCTAGTTTTAGCGCTGTCAATGAGATCAAGTTATGTATGAATGTTAACCTCACTTAAATTGCACCAGAGCTGACATTTAAAGGAAATCAATAAATCAATAAAAACGTTCCTCAATGCAACACATTTTGATGATCATACTTGTCACCAAAGCTCTAGATTTGCAATTATGGCAAAATTGTTGTGCTCGAAGTCAACATTTTAATGCACACATGCTAATTTATGGCAGATGCAATATTGAATCAAACTATAATTCTGATAGAAGAACTTGGAACTAGCCACTCTTTTATTGGAGGCATAGATGTTGCCTCAGACAACCTTCTCTAATGTCTGTAGTAGACATGTTTTATATTTTGTCATTGCTGGAAAGAAATCCCTGGCTCACATCCACATGCAGCTACTGATAGCGAGGACCAATATTATATTTATAACATCCATATCTGCTTCCTGAGTTACTGTGAATATATTTTAAAATAAAGCCAGACTTTGATAGTGTAATCTCTCCAGCTTTTGTTTTTAAGCGCTCTCTGCACTCTCTCCTACTATTGAATTAATAGATATTGGAGTAATCCTTTGCATTTTAAGCTCTGGAAGCAGGTTCTTGGGCTACAACAGCAGGAAAAAAAAAAAAAAGGAACTTTAAAAAGTGCCATAAAGTGTGTCCCAAATGTGTGTTCCTGTGTGTCCACAATCCACGCAGAAATAAAATGTATGTGAACTGTCATACGACAAGTTGCATTTATAATGCATATCTGATTGCTTTTTCTGCCTAGTCCCCATAGTCTATTATCAAGAAGAATCTGTGATATTCCTGACTTTTTATTTTATTTTTAATGCAGTTTTTAAACTGCTTTTAAAGAGAAAATGTTGGTTTATTTCCTAATGCAGAATTGTATCCTTTCTCTCCTGCCCTATCAACAAGCAGTTACACAAAAAGCTGTCCAGAGTTTATACCAGGTAATATTCTGGCCTCCATTGGTGACAGATATAGAAGAACTTTGCAGGTTTAGAGTATTTATGGCAAAGCTTAAGGCAAATTCTAGAAGTGCTCCCCTGACACATCAGAATATAAAATTGTGCTGTCTCGGTGTCTGTGTGTGCACGAGTGTGTGTGTGTGTGTGTACATGCTTCAATTTAATGAGTATTGTTCCCTATCCCTCTCCTATTGACCCCTGTCATCTTAGACTCTAGGTAATTAAAGTACCTTTCTTAATAGGCATCCTGTTTCCATCACAGCTGGATTGTGATTTAGACTATATATCTAATTGTGAATTGGACACAAGAATACTAAAAGCATTCCTGAGTGGCATTGGTCCACTGTGCTGCTTTTTGTAGCAGACAATCAGGGAGCAGCTTTAAAAAAAAAAAAAAAAAAAAAAAAAATCTGTCTTTGTTTTAAGAGTTTGGAGATGCCAGCATAGAATTAGCAATGCTTCATCCTTTACAGTCCTTAAAGCAAGGAAGAAAGAGGGATAGAAACAACATTTTCGAGTCTAAATGCCTCTCAGGGTTATCTAAGGACTGATGTAGTTCACACTCCAGACTTTCACTTAGGTTTTGTTTAAAAGAAACAGTTTAGCCATTACTTGTCAGGACTGTGTGCCCACCCACTGAAGTTTATGACTCCCTGAAGACTCCAAGACATTCTTTTTACCTTTTTTTTTAATAGGTGGAAGAGTGTGTTCTGCATCTGATATTACAAATTGCAGAGGTTTTATTGACAAAGGGTTTTTTTAGCACATAATTCACCTTTCCATTTTAATTTAAAAAATGAGCATCCCAGGTTCGTGGTGATAAAAAACCTCACCTCTCCACAGTATGTTAGTGAAGAAGTCATCCTGTGTTCCCTGAAAAGGTGTAAAGGCCTGTTGACCAGGGAGCAGGGCAGGCCAGTACTCTGTGGGAGCAGTGGGTGGCGGGGGCTCCCCGCTTGGCTGCCGGACAGGGTCTCTCTCACCAGTCAGGGCCCCTCCTGCTGTTCCCAACCAAGAAGCAGGGGAGGTGGGGAGCTGCTCCTGGGTGGGAGTCACATCAGGCCTGCTGAGGGGACCCAGCGTCAAACACAGCCTTATGTGCCTGGGCAGGGCCATGAGGATATAGGAATGGGCTGAGTCTGGTCCAGGAAGTCAATCTGTGGTCAGGGTCAGGCAGCTACAGTGGCTCTAAGTTGGCCCTGAGCTCCAGCAGCCAAACTTTGAGGAGGAAAGATGCTTTCAGGACCCTCATGCCATGAAGCTCTTTTGTAGCCCAGCTAGGAAGGATTTTGCTCATCACTCTCTTCCATTTGTGAAAATTAATTGCTGTTTCTACCTTTGTGTTTTGTTTTGTTTTTTAATTCAGGTGGTCCATCAGATGGAGGGGAAAAAAAGTTTCATTTATTTTGCATTTATTTACATTAATTTATGTATTAAAAATTTAATATATTTTTATTTTCTATTCTAGAAAAAAATAGAAGACTTGAATGCTGACTGGAAAATAATAAACTATTTAATTCAACAACTAAAGGAAAAGCCAGCATTAGGAGCAATTGGCCCTTTCTCTTCAGGTGTCTGTAAGTGCTTCAGTATATATATCTTTTGAAATTAATTACAAGTCACACAGTTAAAATGAAAATGTCTGGAGACTGTCTAAATTCATTCTACATCCTTACAAATTTCAGCTTTAGCTTGTAAACAGGAGGTGTGCTAGTGTAACATTCAACTTGTTTTTGTATTGTTTCCTTTCTGTTTTGTGTAATGTGTCCCAGGAGACAGATTATGGATTTGATTAAAAGATTGCAGCATACTTTTCAAATTATTACTGTTTCAAAGTCTTCTTTCTTTATTCTATGAAGAGATGAGCTGAAATTTTGACTTTGTACATATATTCATGGAGGAAATACTGTGAAGGGAGAATTATTTAAATTAAAAGGTAATAATGTTACAGGTCAAGTGAATGTAAATTGGTCACAGAATGAAATTCTGAAATTACTTTTTATGGTAGGGCAATGAACTGAGACTGTTTCAAGACAGAGCTTGTATATTCATAGAAAATGTTGTATGACAACATGATAAGACTAATTCTGCAGTTAAACATTGAGTCTGTGATACACATCTCTGGGTGTCTTGATTTCACGAATCCACAACAAGAGACTTGATCATTTAATTTAAATTATTTGGACAATATTTATGTTAGATTCTTCTCATATCTCTTTGCACCTGCTGGTTCCCCATAAGGATTACAAACTCATTTTTACCTCCTTGATAAATGGATTTTATTTCCCACTGCTTTTCTTTGAAATGTGGTGATTAAGCGTGGGTGGAAAAGAAATATGTAATGGAAGCACTGGGTTAAGTCTGAGTTTCTAAAGTCTCTAAGATTCTTTACTTGATATTGAACTATCTCAGTTGCTTAGATGAAGAATGTTACTCACCTGTACCATTTGGAAAGCTGCTCATCAGTTGCGGGAGTAGAAAGAATTCCCCCTCTCCCTCCCATCAGATTGCCTGTAACTCAGGCTATGATACAGCTACAGTAGTCACCTAGGATTTGATTGCTTCTAGAATGTGGATCCCTCTTGCTTTTAACATGATTTGATGAGTGGCATACCAGAAAAGCCGAAATTGGAAAATTCTCTGCCTTCTACTAGTGACTCTCGAGGACAGCAAAGCAGAAAAATCTTTTTACAGAGAAGTAAATAATTGCACCATATAGACAGAATCCAGAAGATGCCTTGCTTGTGACATGTTGAATCTTATTAAATAGGAACTATCATTTGATTTTAGTCATTTAGAACTGCTGTGGTTCCAGTGACAATCATTTCAATTTTCTAAAAAGGAGTAAATACCACTAGTATTTTTTAAAACTTGTAATACAGCAGTATCCTTGCTTTACAGGATTTTGTTCTTAGGTGTGCTGTAGAAATTCATGTAATGACATGGGGGAACTGAAGGTGATATGTAATCATTTTTTGCTGTACTGGATCACTAAACTTGCTGTGTCAGTTTTGCATGTCAGCAGATTATGTCAGATTCCAGGGGGAGGGAGTGTTGGTGAGTTGTATATTTGCTGTTACAAAGGAAATGGTAGTAACAGAACAAGAGAGAGAACACGGTAGTAGTGCAATAGATTCTTATATTAACTCATTCGTAGCTGAGGAATTGCAAAATTACTCATTTACCTTAACTCAAGGTGTACGCTCTGATTACTAACATTTCTGAGATTCAGCAGATGGAATTATACACCCAGAAAATGAAAACATTGGTGTTCTATAAAGGATTAAGCAGGAAGTAAGATTGATTTCCTTTCTATTGCCAAGAGCACATAAAATTTGAACCTGTGCTTGTAACACTAATTCATAATTTTTCTTTATTTGAGTCAGTTTACTGCAATCATATCATTACGGATGTATCACCATAGAACTGTAGAGTTCAGAAGGGACCTGGGGAAACATCTATTCCTCTTGGTCAAAGCACAGTCAATTAGCACAGGTTGTACAGGGTCATGTCCAGTCAGGTTTTTAGTATCTCCAAGCATGAAGACTCCATAACCTCTCCCAGCAACTTGTTCCAGTGTTGAACCACTGTAACAGTAAAAAAAGTTTCTTCTATTTAAATAGAATTTCTGGTATTTCAGAATCTGGCTCTATCCTCTTTATTCCACCAGTCGATATTTATACACACAGATATGATCTCCCTGAGTCTTCTTTTCTCCAGGCTGATACAGCAGGTTTCTGCAAAGACAGAAAGTGGGATGTGTTACTAAAGTATTTTTGTATTAAAAGAAAAAAAAGGGGAGGGGGAAGATTGAGTGTTATGGGTTTTGTTATGCTATGCTATAAGTTCTGTAGTGATTTTAACCCTTTATATGATAGACATTTTTTTGGACTTACTTGTTCTATGCTGCTGATTCTCATGAACCATGCGTCGCTGTGCTTAAAGACTCAAACTGGCTGTGGGAGAGCTAGTTTTAACCAAGTCTCCAACAACCTAAACAATCTTATTAAAGGTAATTTTTAAAGACAGATGCACAAAATTATTTTGGAAGGACTCTGTGAAGCAATGGCAGTATCTTCTGTTGATAATTATTCACTTCCTGATTCTACAGAGACTTTTGTGGACATCAGAAATTAATAATGTTGACATTTGTGTTTGAGACCAGGGAATGAAGATGTAATTGGCTAACCTCTACTGCCCTGTCAGGTATCATTTGGTCTAGTCTGGCTACAAGAACTCAGCCAGAGGGTCTCACTAAATATACCATCTGGTGGCTGTTACAGAGGTAAAGGACCCTGTTTATAATTATTTCTAGATCTGTGTATTATAGTTTCTTTGGCAGAAGAAGCACTAAAATGTCCTTAGTATCCCACAGTCCAGTGTGCCCTCAGGCATAATGAACAGGAACTATTTTTCCAGCTCAGAAAATGTACTTAGCTGAAGGCTACGTCTAAAACCTTAGCAAAGACTGACTTCCAAGACAAGAAGATTCAGGAAGGAAATCACACTTGCTATCTGTACTTGACATGATAACATGAAATTATGTGAATGTCTCTATCCAAATACCTTGTTGCATTGCTTCGCCGGCACTTTGAAAACATTTTCAGCAGAGAGAAATGCAGTTTTGGAATGTGCTTTTACAGGAGGGACAGATTTTAATAGTATTGTTAGTACTCGTATGACTTGCTTTGTACTGAAGTGCTACAACTGTATTTACTTAATAAGTTAAATGAAGTTATATAGTGTTTTGTAAATCCATGTGAATACATTGTGGATGAGAATCATTCCTGACTTTCGTCCTGAGGAAGACATTTTCCATTATTTGCCCTCATTCAAGTAAGACTTTATGGGAAAATTTTGGCCACTTTCACTTAGGGCTATACTTGAAAATACAAATTCTTAAAAAGGATATGTATTTCTTTTCAACCATGCTATACTTGAAGTTAGTGAAACTTTAAAAATAACTGCAAATGAATACAGTTGAAAATACTTTGTCAACTAGTTTTACATTTTGCATGTACAGCTAATAAAACTGTGAGTGGTACCTTATATTGGTACTTTTGCAGTTTAATTTATTCAGTGAACGGGACTTTGTGTACAATGAATTTCTTTTTTTTCCCTGAATTTTTACACAACTTTTTCTCTTTTTTTTATGAAATGCCTACTGAAGTGAAACAGAGAAATGTATAATTGTGAAATGAAGAAAAAAGTAGAGTTAGTGTTAGTGTCAAGTACAATGGTGAAATTACTTCTGAAATTAAGTAGAATTTGTCCCTTTAAATTTTACAAGTTATCAGTCTTATTTTGGAGCATTGTTTTGTAGCAGGTCTAAAAAACAAAAAGAAAAAGAGTTGGTTTTGTTTTACAAATTGTAACAGAGTTAGAGATGCATTTAACAGAAAGGTTTTATATGCATTGTTAGTTACTGTACTTTTAGTACAAAGAATTTAAAGAAAGCTAATACTTTATCACTAGAACTCTCAACACTAGCCATCAGCTTTAGGTATCTTTCTTTGAATGCATGCAATAAAAGCTGTTCTGTGCTTTCAGTATGATTTACTTTGGGAGTAGGAGTCAGAGACTGCAGGCACAGAGCCACAGACTGGGCTTCCACATACAGTGGAAGGCGGCTTTTCAGGATTCTCCCCTCAATAGGGGAGAATGGGAGAGGAGTGATGTATCAAGCTGAGTCCATTAGAAGCAAGTTGTAACATGAGGATTGTGAGCTGCAGTAACTTCACTAGCTGATTTAACTAAAACAGAACTCATCACTTATTAGCCCATATATTCAGCTGGGGCGTAGAAAAAAGATTCACAGCAGCCACCTCCAGAGTTTATAATACCTTGAGTTTTGGGGTTTGAATTGAAAGAATTATATTTACGAATCTGGGGAAATTAGTGACAACAGAATTTCATTGCTTGTCCTTTGATATTTTAGTTGAAGGAATGCATCCTAAGGTATGTCTTCTTCTGTTTCGGAAAGTTTCATTTGTCTCTTATTTCCCCATGAAAAAAGTCCGTACCTGGACTAGGCATGCTGCTTTGTTTTCTAGGCTTGTAAGACCTTACAAAACAGTTCTTGAAAAAAATCACTAATGTTACTCTCTGAGTATACGTACCGCTGTAGCTTAATACAGCTAAAATTCATATGCACTGCTTGGAATGTAATATAACATAAGAAACATGTCCTGGTGCTACTAAAAATATACACTTCCTGAGACTGTAGGTTTTTGAGGAAAATTAGCAGCAAACAAACGCATGTGTGTGAAAATACATACCTTGGTGAAATAAAATAAGGTTTAAAACTAAAATCCAGTGACCTCAGAAGCTGAAAGTGCTTCTGTAGTACTAATGTCTGTATTTTATGCATCTGGA
The DNA here is from genome assembly GCF_013368605.1 of Nyctibius grandis. Classification (NCBI taxonomy): domain Eukaryota; kingdom Metazoa; phylum Chordata; class Aves; order Nyctibiiformes; family Nyctibiidae; genus Nyctibius; species Nyctibius grandis. The sequence goes on from NC_090659.1 coordinate 31,133,100, forward strand.
ATTTTCTTTTATTTTCATATTAAATGCATACTTGAGTGATCTATTATTCTATATTGGTTAGTTTTAAAATAGAGAGATGTACAGATTGGGCATAACAGTATCCTGCATTATGAAGAATGCCCTGTTAAATCTCTGATATGATATTTGGTTTAACATTTTCAGTGAGGATGAAAGATTCTTTGTTTTTGAAATGATAACTGTTGAAATATATTCATTCCATGGATTTCAGAGCTGTATCATGTAGTGTCCCACTACCTCTTTAAAAACAAACAAATCATTTGTTTTTAAGAGATATTCAAGAGACAATGACAAAAATGTAAGAAACAAAATTACAACAATTAGCCTTGGGCAAAAATGCACAATAGATACTATTTTCTTTTTTTGTAATATTTCATAGCTAATGTGCTCTGAAACAGTCGTTGTTTATATATTATGCACAGTACTTGAGTGAACACATGCTGTAGTTCAGAACTGTGTTTCTCAGAATTTTCAAATGCTAGTCTTAAACATCTTTGTGTGTTTCATTATGTACACCTGAAAAGATAACAATATGTATATTCAGAGGGTAAATTGAAAATAAATGCACAAATCAGATATTAGAGTGTCTGTATTGTTTATAGCAGCTGGCATAGCATAATTGAGACCAAGAATACTCAAAATAATTCCTAGGGGAAGACTGAACAATCTAGGAATGTGTACGTCTACAGTGTCTTCAATACTAATGTAAATGTGTTGATATTTAAAAATACATTGTGCATATAATTCACCATTTAAAAGAACTGTGCTATCAGCTGTTAAAATGCTTGTGTGGTGGACGTGGTAAATACTTAATTTTGCAGAACCATACTCCACAGAGTAGAAGAGCTAAAAATCCACAGAGTGCATCTGTTGTGACAAGTAGTTCTACACTGAATTAGAAGGCAATGCTACTGCCAGTAGTCCATTTTAGTTAACATGAGTTTTAGGACAACAGTAAAGAAGATCACTAGCATGAGAGTTGTAATAGAGAGAAATACTATTTCCAGTAATGTCCATGTCCAGAATTGTATAGTTTCTGATACCTGTGCATGCAGAATCTAAAGGAAATGTCTGGTTTTAATATTAGTTATAATTCAATTTAACTCTATGAAAAGTTTTTACTGAAACAAAATGCAAGAGAGAAAATGAGCAGGGAACAATGCAATAGGGAAGTATCATAGAGAATACCTTGAGTTCTTGAATCAGTGGAGAGCAGTAAGAGTAGGTAGTCTCTTCCTCAAGTTAACTGGCCTAACAAAGGTTGCCCACTCTTGTATAAAGTAGAATAGTAAAGGAATAGATTATCATTTTTACTACTTCTTTCGGTTGCTTTTGGATGAAGGAATAAATAATGATTTATATAAATAATTTTAATTTTCTTGGTTTTGAGTCATTTTACTTTACAGGCTTCTTTAGTAAAGAGGTTCACAGACGCCAAACTGACTTGGCCCTATTATGTGTACGTTGCCATATATCGTTTCCTCATAGCGTTCAGGGAAGAAGTTGCCTGATTATTCCATCTGATTTTCATTAGGAAGCTTTTTCACTTCTAACACATGTGCCACATCTAACAAATAGCAATATGGCACAAAACTGAATCTGTTACCATTTGATCGGAGATTTTTCAAGGTCAGGACCCAGTTTCACAAGCAGTTCTATTTTTCAGTACAGCTGACATCAGACACAAGCTGAAGACAAACTTGTCTAATAAAGCTTTCAGATTCAATTTTCTCTCTGCGTATAGCTTCAGGAATCTCTGGAAGTCATTCACAGCATGTGCTGCAACACCAACAGGGAGAAGTAATGAAAAGAGTCTAGATAAAAAGCTGACGCTATGCCTTCAGAGCTGTGTGAATAAAAACATAATAAGCAAGTTTATAAACGCAAATCTCTGATTCTCAGAATTTCTGTCTTGATCTTTATAGCATACCTTGATGTGAGGATTTGTTTCTGGATTATCTGACTGGTGAAAAATACATGCAAAATATACCTAAGCCACAATAGCCTGATTTAAATTAAAAGAAAGAAAGTTACAACTTTGTATTTAACATCATATTTCAGGGATCTCGCAGTAGGTTACTTTTTGAAAGTATCTGTAGTAAACAGATGTGACAGTGCCTTTTACAAAGGAAATATGGACTTTGATTTTTCAGGGCTCAGTTGATTAAATAAAACTCACTTGGCATTACTACTCAGAATTTTTATTATACTCATACCTATGATGAAATGTAAATCAGAAAGTGAAAACAGGAGTTGGCTGCTTTGCTGTTATTAAAGACAATATGGAATCTAGGTCTACTCTTTCTATCACAAGTCATTGAAAGTGCAGCTGTCAAGATTTATGATGTAAATAAGATTAACGTTATCATCAGTCTTTCAAAGGACCGCATTCACCTATTCTATTTTTCAAATACGATCTGGTATTTTATTCTGAGGAGCAGGCTTTGCAGCTTGTTTTCTTTCATTTAATTTCTTGATCAATAGTTAGTAGCAGCAGGATATACAGGATTCATTTTGATTAAATCCCATGAAATGTAAATGATAGCATACTGTAGAATTCATTAGACTGTTATTGATAACATATACCAGGTGAGAGCACAGAACTAAGTAATAGTTATGGTTGGTCTTTTTTACATGACTCATGTAATATGGCTCTGGAAAAAATTAAATTAATGTTTATTTTTCTCTAGAACTATATTCAGCACACACGTCAGAATCCAATGTTAGTAATTTTCAAGAAATGTGAAAACAACACACATAATTTTTAAAACATGGATAGACAGAATCAAGAATTTGAATTAGTTCATTCTGGAAGATATGGAAAAAGGGATTCTCATTAGAGTTCCTAGCAAAAAAGTATCCATAATAAAATGGTAGTTTATGCTCTTTTTCAGTTTTTCTACCTCAGTTTCTAGCTTTACATCACACATTTTCTTTCCATGCTTTAAACACACTCTGTTTCGCTCCCATCTTTTTGTTACAATAACTTGAATTACTATAATATCTGACTATTCAGATAGCATAGGCTTCCAAATAGCAGTAATCTCGCTTTTCTGTTTCCTTTTATATAGTAATTAGGTCTATTGTTCACCACATTATGTGAAAATCTCTTTAATTTGTTAGAATAATAGAAAGCGATAGGTCTTTCTGCACACAGTCCTCTTGACCTGCGTGCTGTTCTTTGTTGACTTGTCTTTTTAAAAGAGCAAAGCAAGCTGGCTTTTCCTTCTGAAAGGAGCAGTACTCAATAAAATTCTGGTCGTATCCTACTGAGAAATGCAATGGCTCTTTGACATCCTTCCTAATATTTCTGTGGTGGCTGGAGCTACCACAGAGTTAAGTCTGCTCTACAGAGAAACAGCCAACCAAAGAGCGTGAGCAAGTGTGATCACAGATCATGAGCAGAGTGGAGGCCACCGAGAATGAGGAGCAAAACTCGTAATTGCATCTAATGTTTCTGCTCTAGTCAGAGGGCAAGAGACAATGAAAGAAAGAGAGACTTGTTTTTTGAACTATAGAAGGCTAAAATGAGGAAAAGATGGCAAATTAAAACCTTCTCTTCCACTCCAACTAGAAAATTCTTCAGTCTTGCTGTTTATATGAAGCTTGTCACTGAAATATCAGACTGCTGTCTTTGCTTATATCAGTGTAGAGTGGCAGGGAACATAGTAATGGAGATATGCAGGTAGAGATTTGCATTACTGATATTTCCTTCAACAATAGATTCATTGTCAGATGACACTTAAGTTCCCAAAAGCAATTTTTCCTAAGGTCAAACTAAAATAGCTGGAAGGGCAATAGAGTTCGGTTTGAGCTGAAAAGTATGCATTATATGTGTTTTCATGATAAAGCATGACAAGTGTTTCACAAAGTAACATGAGGCAAGATATTTTAACATTTCTGATGAAAGAACAGAAGGTGCTTGCAGTGATTTGAGGAATTACTTCATCAAAAACAAAGTGGCAGTGATGATGGTGCCTTCTCTACCTTTGAACAAAAGTTTTTAATTCTGCAGAATTTTTCTCTCTAAGAATAAGGGTAGACTTGGAAATTTTTGCAGGAATACTGTAATGCTGTTAATAACTGAACTCTGATTATTTCAAAGCTTCTTCAAACCTGTTCAGAATTTCTTTTTAAATGCGTTGTGCCTAAAACTCCACTGGCTTTTTGTTATTCTTAAGAGATCACTCTGTATCTGTGTACAATTTTTTACACTTTTTTACACTTTTTTTCTTCAGAGTTCTCCTTGGTTAGGATAGCAATTTATGCCTGTTAAATAAATTTGTAGACCTTACAAAATTAGAAGAGGTGATTGTCATGAGATTGTAAAAGTTGGAGCTGCTGGCAATGTGTGTTTTTCCTTATATCAAAGAATTAGCTGCCAAAATTTGGTTACATGCCAATAGCTGTACACTGGAAACGTAAATTGTTGTCATATAGATTGACGGTCAATTGAAAGCTGCATACTAAATCAAGGAACTTGTTACTTTTACTGACAAAAGGGATACTGAGAGGTGCTTGCATCATTTGTGACAGATGTTGTCACAACGTTTTTTATAAGGCAAGTGTGTGACAGAATTTGATGGAACACCCCAACTGCTATAGTACAAAACATTCATTTTCATGAAACGTTTTTGTAACAACTGCAACAACTGCTTACTAAAAAAGACTCCAATCCTTTGCGCAAAAATAAATGCCCTCTGTAGAGGTACAAATAATACTGCATTTAAAACACAACAGAAAAAAAAAGGCTGTTTTAAAAAAACAATGTTTGAGACTCTGAGCTGAAACTCTTCAGACTGCCCAGAAATCATTGTGTGTTTCTAGATAATGGAAAACTTAATTAGGAATGCAGGAAACAATTACTGAAAACACTTGGGGGGAGAGGGAATAAATACAAACATGAAATTTTATTTCATTATTAAAATATGAATTTAAATAAAAGCAAAAGTAATATTATTAGACACTTTCAAAAATAAAATTGCTTATTGACAGTGTCTTACTATTACCAAAGAGACTCTTTGTGTTGATTCTTTCTACTACTTCAAGAGATCCCAAAACAGGGTGGAACATTTTCCTTAACACTTCCTTTAGTTCAAAAGATTTAAGAGCCAACCAGGTAGTTTTATCTTTAAAAACTCAAACATATAAGTAGTCCTCATATGGCAAATAGCAGCTCCGTTGACTGTACTTTTGCATATGCAGATTATGACTATGTTTTACAGATAAATTAGTTTTAAATTAGTTGTTAGTATCATGGATCTCTTTGGGATCCAAAGTGTTACTGCAGTATAAAGTTTGTAGCATTTCTGTTCCCCAAAAGACTGACTCCCTTGATGTAATGCCTTCTTAAGGTTTCATTTCAAAGTTCTCATGGAAAAGGTTAAAATGTTTGTCTGTAAAAAAAAAAAAAAGGTCAATTTTATTTCATGATTGATTAAGAAAAAAACCCCATGTATCATCCTGAAACATGAAAACTAATATACACTAAAAGCTCTTAACTGTTTTCTTCATTGTCAAATGTAAAACTCTATCAGAGATTAAAGTATTTGTAACAGGCCACCGTGAATGAAGGTATATAGCAATTTAGTCAAAAGTTTTCATTTACCTTATGAAGAAAATAAGATTTTTGTCCAAAATTTCCATGTGATAATCTACACAATTAATACATAAATCATTTAATATACAGTATGATTTCATCTTTTTTTATGCGAACCAGTATATGCAGTTTCAGGTTCTGTAACCTCTCTAGCCAGACATGTGAAATATTCCACATGGAAAATTACACCAAATGAGAAACTAAAACTAACAGAAGAGGATATAAGTCACATCCACAGTAAGAAATAATATTTTTTTAGATATTACCTATTCATTTCAATTGAAACACTCTGAATTCCCTACTTCAAGAAGTTTTTCTTCTTTGCCATTTAAAACATATGTCACGAGAACCTAAGGGAAGACTCAAATTAGTAATGACAATAGAAGATGCAGGGCATAGGCAAGCCAGAAAGAAATTGTTTCTCTCAGCTATGGTTTTCCTGGCACTTCACAGCACAATTAAGAAATAAGACAATATTGTTTTGGGGGCAAAAAACCAAACACAAACATTTCTGATGATTTTTGCATTTACAACAATAAATAAGAGATATTAGCCTTAACATACTTTCAGTTTATATTGTGTCAGTATCTCAGCACTTGAATCAACTTCTACATTTGTAACAAAAACACTAGCAGTATCAAAAAAATGCCACAGCAGAAATATTGGTGGCAGTATTGCACATATTTGTTCAGCTAACCTTTAAACTACTGAACAGAAAGGAGTAACACACACAGTCACGTTTTATTATACAGTTTGTGCAAATGAAACTTTATAGAAGAGGGAGATGTTTGAATCTTAACCATTAAATTGAATGTACTGGGTTTTGGGTTTTGTTTGGTTTGTGGTTTGTTGTCCCCCACCCACCCCACCCCCCCTCACGTGGACTATTTTTAAGCGTTATCTCAATATTGTAATGAGTATCCAGTATAATTTCAGAATATTGTTTTCACCTAAGTTTTTAAGTATGTGCTGATAGTTAAATTAGCCTTGGTATTGTAATCCATGATACTACAATGAATTAAATCTAGAACCACCATGTAGCTAGTATAGGAAGCGTTCTTGTGATACCTTTTTTTAGTTTTGGTGTCTCCTTAATTTTACACTCACTATAAATGATCCATTTATACTCTAGCCTTTTGCTTTTCAGTTTTTAGTGGGCCCATCAATCATGTCTGAACTTTGCCTAAGGAAAGGTTCACAGGCAATACCATGGACACTATATTACTAAAGGAGACTGAAATTTGGAGCAGTTTGTCTTTCAGAAGATTTGAATAGAACAATAGGTCCAAGCAGAGCAAGGGTTATTGATGCTACATCAGTTTACAGATATATATACAGTCTTCAGTTGGTTTTATGCTGCCTGCCTCTGCTCAAGTCATAGTCTAACTAGGATAGGGTACTGCAGATTTAAAGCTTTTCCACCACATGTAGAGCAGTTAGTTGAATGTTTACATACACTATGCCAGGATTATTTCTGTGTACTATGTTCAGTCTTAGCTGCTTTGTTCCCAAAGCATTCTCTGTCCTCACATTATTTCCAATTTGACTTTTAGAGAGTGTTTGGAACTGAGAATATAACTTTACAGGACCACAGAATGGTTGAAATGGGAAGGGACCTCTGGAGGTCATCTGGTCCAACCCCCCTGCTCAGGCAGGATGACCTAGAGGAGGCTGCCCAGGATCATGTCCAGGCAGCTTTTGAGTATCTCCAAGGATGGAGACTCCACAACCTCTTTGGGCAAGATTTTCCAGGGCTCAGTCACCCTCACAGTCAAAAAGCATTTCCTGATATTCAGAGGGAACCTCCTGTGTTTCAGTTTGCTCTCATTGCTTCTTGTCTTGTCACTGGAAAGAGCCTGGCTCCATCTTCTTTGCACTCTCCCTTCAGATATTTATACATGTTGATGAGATGCCCCCTGAGTCTTCTCTTTTCTACGCTAAACAGTTCCTACTCTCTCAGGCTTTCCTCATAGGAGAGAAGTTTCAGTCCCTTAATCACCATTGTGGTCCTTCACTGGACTCTCTCCAGTCTGTTCATGTCTCTCTTGTACGGGGGAACCCAGAGCTGGACACAGTATTCTGGGTGCTGAGTAGAGGGGAAGGATCACCTCTCTCCACCTGTTGGCAACACTCCTCTTAATGCGGCCACTCCTCCCAGCTTTGTGTCATCTGCAAACTTACTGAGAGTACACTCTGTCCCATCATCTAGATCCTTAGGGGAGATGTTAAATAGGATTGGACACAATATTGACCCTTGGGGAACACCACTAGTTAGTGGCCTCTGACTAGAATTCATGCCACTGATCACTGCTCTGTGGACCCAGTGATTCAGCCAGTTTTCAGTCCAGCTCACTGTCTGCTCATCTAGCCCATACTTCTTCAGCTTCTCTATGAGAATCTTATGAGAGACAGTGTTGAAAGCCTTACTGAAATCAAGGCAGGTGATATCCACTGTTCTCCCTGCATTTGCCAAGCCAGCCGTTTCATTGGAGAAAGTGATCAGTTTGGTCAAGCGTAACTTTCCCTTATTGTATCCATGCTGACTATTCCTGATCAGCTTTTTGTGCTTCAGTACCTAGAAATGGTTCCCAGGATTAGTTGCTCCATCACTTTCCTAGGGTTCGAGGTAAGGCTGAATGGCTTGTGGTTCCCTGGGTCTTCTGTATTGTCCTTCTTGAAGATAGAAGTGATATTTGCTTTCCTCCAGTCTTCAGGCACTTCTCTCAGTCACCATGATCCATCAAAGTTTGTAGAAAGTGGCCTTGCAATGACATCTGCCAGCTCCCCCCAGCACTCATGGGTGCATCCCATCAGGGCCCATGGACTTATGTATGTCCAGTTTGCTGAAGTATTCACCAACCAGATTCTCTTCCACAAAGGGTAAGTTTTTAAAACTCTTAACTCTGTACATGGAAATTATCTTGAAGTGCCTACTATGATGGCAGTAGTCTCATCAAATAATTCATTAACGTTCCACTTTTTAGTAGCTTGCATACAGAGAAAGTATTTGCAGAAGCTCCTCTCAACACCAGGTCATAATTCTAACTTTTTGCTGTGCACCACTAAGTTAACTTCACCTTAATGGTATTTACATTATGATGTATGCAAGCTTAATTATATGATTTATCTCACTGAAATTCTCAGTGTTTGACAGAGTCTACCTATTTTTCTGACAGACAGTGACATATGTTCTTATTCCCGTTGCAATCCAGTGTTTGTGAAAGCAAGAGCTTTTCTTTACACTGAGTGAAAGACATATCTAAACATCTGTCTGTTGTGTTTGGAGAAATTTGGAAAAATGAGTTGTACAATAAACAGCTTAGTCACGCTTCTACATATGAAAAGGAGGGCAGCAAGAAAATTCTACCAGATCTCTTGTATGAGAGAGAAAGATAAGACTGAGAAAGAGGACACAACTTTCTACTATAAATTTAAAGTTATGATGCTATTTATTAATCTAATAATAGTAACATATTAGAAACCATAACTTTTATGGTTATTTTTCAAATATAGCAATACACATTCACTTGTAAATCTTTTTCTTTTCTCCTAACAATTTTTAACCTTCACTTCTACTTTCTTTTGAATCTCTAAGAATTACAGTGTCTTTAGTTTTGGTCCCTCTCTTCATCTCACTGCATAGAATATTTTAGATCTAAACTAAATAATAATCTCGTAAACTATCAGCTTTTTTTTTTTTTACTGGTAAGAATCTAAACTACATACAATCCATAATGACTTGTCAGGAATCATTAAGATCTGCTTGTATATAAAGGAAGTAGAGGCACATGTATTTTAAATTGATGAAAATAACACATAATGTGAATGTTCCCTAAATGTTCATGAAATCAAGTACTAACTGTTACCCATTTATACTCTATAAAAATTACTATCAATGAAATATCCGTGATACAGTTACTAGGTCATTTTTGCTAGGAATTGTTTTTACTAAGTATTCAAGGCTAAGACAATCAGACATTGATCAATCTGACATTGATATTTTATTTAAGCAGAAAAAGACTCACTTTGAAATGTTTTTTATCTTTAGAAGCTGATTAAAATGTTAAGAAAATGTTAGCTTAGAGATACAATGCTCTAAGGATTCATATTTTCCACATTTAGAGCCATGGGTGGAATTCTGTTGGCAATAATTTTTTGATCAACATTAAGAGAAGATTTTATTCTGAGTTCAGATCACCAGAAAAACTCCATCCTTGCTTTCACATTTCAAAGTTGGGGGTTTTTTTGGTAATAAAATTATATTAGTTATTTTAGTTAATCAGAGCTGTGTTGTCCACTGTATTTCTACTACTTTTCTTTCAGAACTCCTTTGTGACCCAGAACACCTTGCAGGTAGCAGTGGCCCCCTCTGCAAAATTGGTATTGGCAGTGAGCACTTTGCATGGAAGGGTTGTACTGCATGGGAGAACTTAATGTACTCTTAACTTTGAAGGACAGAGAGAGATGAGACTATTCATTTATCACTGGGACAAGTCTAAGGAATAAATCAATTTCAGAACCATCTTCCCAGATCTCTCTCAGGGAAGCCTGCTTGGAGTTTAAGAATATGAGCACGGATGCTCAAACTCTGTAGAAAATCAGCTGCAGTGACACAGCATAAGAAAAAAATCAAAGGAAAAAATACACTTTAGTATTATAGATCTTCAGCTGTGTGCTACTGTGGAGTCTAGTTGTTCCCAATCAAGTTCATAAGGCTGAAGTGCTATTAAGATGGCACTGAGGCTTTTCATGAAATAAGCAAAACCTGCCTGGTGTGCCATCTCCAAATCAGTGAACTGCTGTTTTGCCCACAAAGGGAATACTCATTTGGTCTGTTACTAGAGACGGCAATGTTCCTTGTGTTAAAATAATGAATTCATTGAGCGGTGTTGTGTGTACATATGCCACAGGGTACAGGTACTCTTCCTCTATTGTCCTGAGAGTGAGTAAAATGCAGCTGGGATTCCTTGACTAAAACAGAAATGAAGTATAGTTGGGTGTGTATGTTACTGTTATTCATTGTATAAAGGATTTAAGGCTGGCATTTGCCTTAATCGGTACTCCTAACCATGGAACTAAATCCCTAGGCTAGACATGCAAATTGAATTAAAATCTACATCCAGTTACTATGTTATTTATTCTTTGTCAGAAAGTTTTGACCTGGTAGATACAGTTACCTTACATAATTAAAACTTCAACATTACTTAAAACATTCGAAAGGATGGTTAGGAACATTCCTGTGAACTGAGTCAGTTCTGCTTAAGAACTTTGGCTTGAAAGGAGATGTTGAAGGGGGGATGTTGGAGGGGGTTGTTTTGGGAGTGTTGTCTTTCTTCCTGTCTATTCTGTTTGTGTTCAGTACCTAAATAAGGAGTCTGATTTGTTCCAAGTTGTCAGTTTGACCCTCTCTTGAAACACAACACTGAAATAAGCAGAATAAAAGAAGCAGAAAAGGTGCTTTCCTGCAGTTTTCATTCTGCTTTTCTTATTTCTACATTTAATATTTGAATTTCAATTTCATGACACGTTCCTATTATTCTCACTCTTAAATTTTAACGTTACAGATAGTTTTCAAGATGCAAAAATTACCGATATACTCTTGACTTTTGTCCAGTGAACCATTTCAAGGTTCAAGAACAAGTTGTAATTCACACCTAGTTCAGAGTATTGTTAGATTGTTTTTCAGCTTTTTGTTAGACATTTAATTTTTCTGTTTTATTTTTCTCCTATTATTGTTCTATGTTGTTTCCTTCTTTGTTAAACAGCAGAAAGTGCTAATGAGAAGTTAAAAGCTACAGGTTGGTGTGGTTTAATGTCTTAAATTCTAATTGTCTTTTTGGTTTTGTGGTTTATCATATCACTGGAGTGAACTGGTATGACCTTTAAGTAAGTTGAGAGATTAAGTTTTTAGTTGTATTTTGGTGTGTTGCAGCAGGATAGAATTTGCTACTCGGATATTTGAAAAAAAGAATTTGATTCTAGTTTTGCATGTATAAATTAATTATCCTGGAAAAAAACAAAACAAAACAAAACCACACAAAAAAAAAAACAACACAAAAACACAAAACAAAACAAAACAACAACAACAAAAAAACCCCTAACCTCCCCCCCAAAAAAAAACAACAAAAAAACCCAACCCAAACCAAAATAAACCAAAAAAAAAGCCAAACAAACAAAAAAAAAAAACAAAACCACAAAACCAACAAACTATCCCCTTTGAGTCACAGAAACTGTCAGTGCAATTCTGTATAAATTGTTTCAGACTGAGATCTTTTGCTACATATTGTGTAATTAATGTTGATTTATATTTCTCTAGTAATTTTAATAAATCACTTATACACATCTGTTGAATGAACCATGTCATATCTGCCCAAGCATTGAAAGAAAGAGAAATACGGGGCAGATGTACTATTTCAAGTGGTATTTTTGTTCTGAGAGGAGATAAATGTCAGAAGAGAAACATACTGTGCAAACACTTTCTAAAGGTAATTGCTATAAATAATTTGATAATTCAAATATTTTAACCGCTCAAAGTGGAACAGATTATTACCATCCTCAGAAGCAGTAGATAACATATCTTGAAGCTTTTAAAGAAGATAAACTGGGCAATGCACTTCTGCTAGTACCTTATAGTCCTCTCTGTAGTATTTCAAGTATCTTGATGCAAAAGAACTACAGCAAAGGGATAAAAAAGTCAAAATCCAGAGCAATAAACCCATGAACATTAGAAGATTAGGCATATCTTCTTCTGGAATAACTGCCATTAGAGGAAAAATAAATAAATAAATATTATTTGGCAAGCTCTTGAGTGTATACTCAAGCTAAAATATGTGCAATGCTAAGAGATGTCGGGCAGTCTTATTGGACACCCTGAGTCTACTTATGGAGGCTCTGTAGAGTCCCAGTTTAGAAAGTTTTTCTTCAATTTACCTGAAATACTGATGAGAATAGAAATTTCCTCTGAGATAAGACAACATCTGTTTAACCTACATGAATGCCAAACTAAGCAACTGTTTTCCTCTTGTCTAAGAATCTCTGAAGTCACAGAGGAAATCCAAGACCTTTACATGAACTTTAGGCCAGATGGAAGTGGGCCTAAGTATCCGTCCCTTGGTAAAGACTGGAAGTCAATACTTATGTGTACTTTTCACACTTAACTGCTTTGGTGAAGTTCTAGATTAAAACACTCAACTATTTTTCAGTAATCACATGTGTCTTGACGACGATACGGAATATTTCACTGCAAATAATGAGCCTTGCTCTGAATCACTTTGACCTACAGTATTATGGAGTTCATGTGAGGAGAGGGTGAAATGAGATGACATTTTGGAATTGTTACAGGAAATTGTGATTGATCTGTGTAGTTGAATTCTCATCCAGGGGTGAGACAATATAGACAATTCTGTGAATTTATGTCTTTGGTATATAATTTTCTCTAGGTGTCAGATAGGTTTTCAATATACAGCTCAGAGAGAGGAAGGCACAAAAACACATCAAGCACAGAAAGCTCTAAAGGACAACATTAAAACAAACATAATAATAATTTTTAAAAAAATACAATATTTTGACTTCTGTAAAAAATTATGGCATATTTAGTTTTCATTATTTCTTTCTAGTTGGTGCTGTATGTTGCATGTTTTTTGTCCTTCAGGCAATTAAATGACATTCATCAGAGACAGACATGCTCAAAGACTTCTCTGCCATTTTCTCCCCCCACTGAACAAAGATGAAAAATACAATAGCCTTCTGACTGTAAACATGAAAAGGGTACAACCAAGGCATTCCTATTAAACTTCAATTACTATATTGGAAGAAAACCACTCTGTATAATTATGAGGATATCAATGATTATTCTGTGACTCTTTTTGAATTCACCTTTGTCATGGTTTAACGCCAGCTGGCAACTAAGCCCCACACATCCACCCACTCACTCCCCTCACAGTGGGATGGGGAAGAGAATCGGAAGAGTAAAAGTGATAAAACTCATGGGTTGAGTTTAATAGGTAAAGCAAAAGCCACACACGTAAGCAAAGCAAAACAAGGAATTCGTTCACTACTTCCCATCAGCAGGCAGATGTTCAGCCATCCCCAGGAAAGCAGAGCTCCATCACGCGTAATGGTTACTGGGGAAGACAAATGACATCGCTCCAAATGTCCCCTGCTTCCTTCTTCCCCCAGCTTTATATGCTGAGCATGATGATATATAGTATGAAATATCCCTTTGGTCAGTTGAGGTCAGCTGTCCTGTCTGTGTCCCCTCCCAACTTATTGGGCACCCCCAGCCTACTCGCTGGTGGGGTGGTGTGAGAAGCAGGAAAGGCCTTGACTCTGTGTAAGCACTGCTCAGCAATAACGAAAACATCTCTGCATTATCAACCCTGTTTTCAGCACAAATCAAAACCACAGCCCCGTACTAGCTACTGAGAAGAAAATTAACTCTATCCCAGCCAAAACCAGCATAACCTTACTTTCTGGACAGAACAATGAAGACAAAAACTGATGACTATTATTTTGTTTTCTCAGTGATTTTCTGGGAGTTATTTGAGACCACTGAAGTTTGTAAGCTCGAAGTGCCGACTCAGTGCCTGCTCAGGGGGTTCACCCTAGAGGAGGCTGCCCAGGATCATGGCCAGACAGCTTTTGAATATCTCCAAGGATGGAGACTCCACAACCTCTTTGGGCAAGATTTTCCAGGGCTCAGTCACCCTCACAGTCAAAAAGCATTTCCTGATATTCAGAGGGAACCTCCTATGTTTCAGTTTGCTCTCATTGCTTCTTGTCTTGTCACAGGGCAACACTGGAAAGAGCCTGGCTCCATCTTCTTTGCACTCTCCCTTCAGATATTTATACATGTTGATGAGATCCCCCCGAGTCTTCTCTTTTCTATGCTAAATAGTCCCTACTCTCTCAGGCTTTCCTCATAGGAGAGAAGTTTCAGTCCCTTAATCACCATTGTGGCCCTTCACTGGACTCTCTCCAGTCTGTCCATGTCTCTCTTTTACGGGGGAACCCAGAACTGGACACAGTACTCCAGATGTGGCCTCATCAGTACTGAGTAGAACAATCTCTGCTTTGTTTGCATAATTTAGGTAAAAAGAAATAGAATAGGGCAGAAAATATCCGGATTAATTTCAAGGGAGATGGAAGAGAACATGATGAGTACAGATTATTATTATTAATTATTCACATCTGTGTGTAAAAATTTAAGAAATGAAATTAAAGGGTGAAGGAAAGAGATCCTTTAGGGTTATCTCTTTTGCTTCGTATATTAAGAACTGCCAATCTTTAACTGTAAAAGATACTCGTTTATAGCAAACAGTGTGGTGTTACAAAAAAATCCCTTACAAACCTCTTTCCATGTCAGAAAAAGATATATCCATTTTCTCATCTGTTTGTGTGATTTTAATTAAAACCTTGTTGTGTTAGAATAGACTTTTACAATAAATAATTTTCTTCATAGTTATCCACAGGTATATGATTTTAAAGCACAGAAAGGATTGCACTTCAGAAATGCAATAATGGTATTGATGAGTGGATAAATATATTTAATTGCAATGTATGTCATTAAAAATCATCATTCACAGGAGTCACTTTTGGTATCATAATATTGCTATTTATTCAGGCTAGATAAATAATATATATGTTAGTTGATTTGGTAAATTGTTTGTAATTGCACAGTATTTTTAATGCTGTCAGCATTTTATGGTGCTTTTACAGTGACAGTCATTTAGATGCTTGGGCACAGTTTTTTCCCTTTCTACAGTGCTGAAGAGGGTCACTGATTCCCCAGTGAAGTAACTCAAAATATTTCTTATTAGTGAAAAATAGCTGCGAAATTTCTTGGCAAGATCAGTTAATGTTATTGATTGTTTTAATTTTGTTCATGGTTTGACCCAACAGGCTGCTAAATACCACACAGCTGCTCATGGTATTATCACTCTTCCCTGTCCTCCTGGGAGTGGGGGAGAGAATCAGAAAGGTAAAAAGACTCATGGTTTGAGACAAAAATAATTGAGTAATTGAAATAAAATAAAGTAAAAAATAATAGTAGAATATACAAACAAGTGGTGCACAACGCAACTGCTTACCACTCGCTGACCGATGCCCAGCCCGTCCCTGGCTAACTATCACAGAGGAGAGAAACCCTGAAACCACAATCCTTGGAAGACAGGAAGGAAGACTTCCTGGCCAGCCCTCACCTATACACTGAACATGAAGCTGCATGATATGGAATAGCCCATTGGCCAGTTTGGATCCGTTGCTCTGGCTATACTCCCTCCCAGATGCTCATGTACCTGCACACTAGCAAAGCATGGGGAGTTGAAAAGTCCTTGATTTCTTATCAACAACTAAAAACATCAGTGTATTATCAACATTCTTCTCATACCAAAATTCCATACTAAATCCAAAACATAGTACTATTCTAGCTAGTAAGAAGAAAATTAGTTCTATCCCAGCTGAAACTAGGACAATGTTTCAAGTGGTTTTATGGCCAAACTGTTGAACCCTCGCCTGCTACTTGAGTTTTTAGACTTTGCTGAAATGGCATGAATGCCAATGGGGAAAACCATCAGACTCTCAGAAGTACTAGAAAGCAAAAAAAAAACCTTACTGTGCATGGTGTGACACTTTTTTTTTCTTCTGTTAGAGACAAGCTAGCCCACATGAAGAGTGCAGGAAACAAGTTTTCTGTGCTCTATATGGAGACTGGGAAAAATGCAAACAAACATCTTGGTCCTTTGGAAATTTATGCTTAGTTTTCAATAACCATGTTTTGCAGTTCAATGTTGGAAAATGAAGGGCATGCTCCACACAGCTTTATTTCAGCTTTTCTGGTTTAGCTATTGTGTTGTTTAGGCAGTCAATTCAGATAGAGATTCTGTAGCTACTCTAAAGGGCAGGTATTTAGATGTTCTCTTTTGTAATGATTTAGCACCTCAGTGAAGCAACGCCATGTGTTCTTGTGTTTTCCCTGTTTTAGTATTTTTCATGTTTAGCTGGACTTTTTAAAAAATGAGAAAAAATTAACCAAATGCAATTCAGTGTAGCCTCTTCTGCCATAATATTGTGCATAATGAATTGCTTTTGCATGATTAGTGGAGGGGAAAAAATAGCCCAACAGTTTTTAGCCATCTATTTGTAAATAACAAAAATCAAGAATAAAAATCAGTCTTGAAATTCTGAATGATTTCATGTTACATGCCTCCCTGTCTAATCATAGCTATCTGTGGCACCTCTCATTTTTGACTGCAGAGAAAGGTACTTCCCCAATCCAAGCAATGAATATTTAACAGATTCTTTAAAACCCAGTTAACAGAGCAAGAAAGGACACAAAGGAGATGATGTGTCCATTTTCTCCATGTAGAAGGAAAAATATCCATAAATGTCTGAATAATAGCACATAATACTTTCAAGTTATGACAAGGAAAAATTAAGAATAGGCCAATGCTCAATTTCTTTTTGCATAAGCTCCCATGCTGGTTACAGAACTTATGGGAAATACCTGGTGGTAACAATAAGTGAGAAGATTGTTGGTGAGACAAATTCACAGCTACAGAGTGACTGGAGACCATGGAAGAAACATGTTCCTAGACACATGGTCATGCTGTGATACACTGGATATTGCAACGAACTTTTTTTCTGTCTCTAGCCTTGAGAGATCCAACCACACTACTAGATTTTGGAACATGACTCATGTGTAATAATACTTCAGTGACCTTGAGTGAGGGGTTCTCATTACACTGAGGTCTTTGCTAGTGTTACTAGGTCCCACTACTCTTTTAAGGCTGAAATTTGAATATGCTGAGAATGCTGAATGTTAAGCATACACTGTAATAGAAATACTGTGGGAAAAATGAAATAATATATTCTTTTAGTTTTAATTTTCGTATTTCCAGTAGACATAATATCAAGAAATGAGCTTATTTCTGTGTTACCGTTTCTACTGTATAAATTATGTTACTGAAATAAACATTTATCATAGTTCATTTATTCAGTAATTTTAGCATTTTTTTTTCTTTCAGTAACTCCTGGTGAAACTGTTGCTGTGGATACACAAACCAGGGTAACCAAGGAAACTACCACCTTCAAACCAGAAATGCCATCTTCTGTGCTTTTGGAAGTTCCAGCCTTGGCTGACTTCAATAAGGCATGGGCAGAACTCACTGACTGGCTTTCTCGACTGGATCGAGAGATAAAATCTCAGAGAGTGGTAGTAGGTGACCTTGATGATATCAACGACATGATCATCAAACAAAAGGTATGAGAAACGCTGATTTTTCAAGTTTCAAGCTTCATGATCTTTGTTCTGTATTAAAACATTTCAACAAGGAACACAGGAGAGATGATAGGCTGCGATACATGCAGTTGTTACTTAAGTTACTTTATTCCGTAAACACAATTATTGGATTAAATGTTAAGATAACTAATTGAGGAAAAAAAGAGTATTTAATAATTTTGCTGGTATTTAAGGCAGATCTCTTTATCTTTCTATTGCTTGTGCTGATTGTCCTGTAAGAGTATGCAAGCCAATGTTTGAAATATAAACCTCATGAGAAAGAAGGAATTGCATAGTAAGCTCCAGGTTGCCACGAGGAAAGATATCCTGTTTTGTACCTTTTCTTATGTTGCTTCTGCAATAACTTTCTGAGAGGCTTATATCCTGCTGCTGTTGGGTTATGAAAAGCTCCTCAGTCATCTTAAAGAGAAAAACAGCTCATTAATGCAAGTGTTCTGTCAGCAAAACTGCATCAGTGTTACTTTGAAAACACAGAAAAATATGGAAATATATGTGCAAGGGAAAAAAAGGGGCTAAACTTTAGCTACTCAGTAGCAATAAAAGTAATTTGGTATTATACATCTTGAAAGTAATTACCTGCCTTCTAGATTTAAAATTGCTCAATATAAAAGATTTGGCTTGTCTGTGCAAAACTTTTCAGTGTTAAATTTCCATTCAGTTCAGTTCTAAACTGAATTTAGGACTTTCTATTATAAGATTCTCTTCTGCTTCTTCCTCTTCCTCCTAATAAAAAATCTGATTTATTATAAGGAAGATATTGACATTCTTTCTCTTTGCTTAAAGTAAAAAGAGAGGGAGAAACAATGGACACATTTTGCCTAGTATCTGTACTAAGCAGTTTTATAAGAACAAGTATATCAAAATATGCAGATGTCTCATAGGATTAATTCTGCTTGTTTTCTTATATTTCCCTTTTTTCAGTGTTTTAAACTTTCTATTTTTGAGACTTTTTATTTGCTCTACCTTCTAGATTAGTAAACTATTTGTTTCATCCTGTTTAATAATCGCAATATTTACTGTGTAGAATTATATAGTGTTTTATTAATTAAAATATCTTTAAAATGGCATGTATATATTTTAGTAATAAGTGATACTTGCAGTATCACCTATACAGGACACTAAATTAAAATAGCTGTTATGTCATTTGAAAAGGTTGAGGGCCAAATAAGACTTGTTTGCACATTATCTTTTCATCTTTTTCAGAACTGTTTTGGTTTTAAAATTTTATGTTGTGAAATACTTTGTTCAGAATTATGTGGTTTTCTTACTTATGCCTCATTTGAGCATATTCTTCTGGCAGATAAAATCCATAATGTGCTTCTATCTGTGGATATCTTTTACTTAAATATGAGATTGAATTAATAAGTCTTGAGAATTTCAGTTAATGTTACAAATATTTTAAAATTAACTGTGCTATATCTGCATTAACTCAAGACTGAAATATTTTAGCTGGTTAAGCCAGCACTATTGCAGTCTTCCTCTCACTTATGTTCCTGACTGGGTCGCCCTGTTTCTTTTTTTGATCCCATGCTGTGCTGGTAACAAAACCAGCAGGAAAACTCTTTTTTTGTTGTGCTTACCTCTCTAATTGGCTGTGCAACAGAATGTGACATTTAATACATTCTCTGATGAAACGGAAGAATCAATGTCTAAATATAGACTGCAGTTCTGTTAACTGGCTCACTCTTCTCTAATGATCATCTTAATATCACTTAATACATGGAAATGAATGTAAAGAAATTTTGCTTCTGCTCCTAAATCTGTCACAGGATTATTAGGTGAAAGTAGCAGGCAGAATTTTCAAAACTGACAAACAATTTTAGGTTTCTCAAACCCCCCCCACCCTGCTTTCTAATGTGGAGTGTCTGCAGCAGTATGTGAGTTGATGAAGTTGGACTTGTGGGTACTTGGCTATTCTGAAAAGTCAGGCCAGATATGATCGAAGCTGGAAATCCAAAAGTAATGCTTACCTCCCCAGATCTCTATATTCTGTAAAAGATCATAGTAATACCTCTCCTGTGGTTGCGTAACTACATTAAGCTACATTATGGAAAAATGGAAACCTCTTCTTACTTAAGATGCCAACAGGCCTTTACTCAGAAACTCTGCTTTGGCATCATTGTATTTTGAGGAAGGCTTGCAGTGGGAATAGATTTCTACTAAAAGCAGTGAACCATGGAGTCTGTGCAAAGCTTGAAGATCATTAACAATGCCATTCAAAGAGATCAAATACCATAATCTCCTTAAATTTTAAATTTTGTCCATGGATTTTGCCAAGGCATGCTGTCCATCCAAACTTTTTGTAACACATTTTATTGAAAACATGGCTTTCATTTGTACTAGATGAAAATAGATTTTATTTAGTAAAAAGTATTACAATAAGAAGTAATATTACTAATGAATTTGACTACAAACAATTTTCAGTGCCTACTTTTACTTATTGGTTTTAAGAGTATAGGTTGACTCTGTACTGTTAGGTGGACAGAAGGGGATTAATCTGAAAAAAACTATTTATGTAGAATGAGACCTTCAGCCAAACTAGTTACTGAGACTTTTAAGCAAAGAGGAGGAAAAGATACTTTTAGGTAATGAGTAGTGTCATCCTAAAGTAGTCCTCCAAAAAGATTCAGATAATTTATTTCTACTCAATTAATTTGTCACTATTCAAAGAGTAGGTTTGATCTTCTGTCAATTAGAGAAATAAACAAAATCGGAATGAAGAGATTGTTTTCACTATTAATTACTGAATTGATTTTTCAATAGCTGAGGATCTTGTGCAGCTGATGATAGTAAAATAACTGTTAAGGAAAAATACTGGTTTATAAACTGTGCAATTAATGGACTTCAGATGAAAGAGTGGGCTTACCTGACATTCTGCTTGTTTGAGGATTTTTTACCTATCCTTTCCCATGGTTACATACCATGTTTTTTGTATACAACTTTATAATTATACATGCATTTTCATATGTACCTTACAATTAATATTCTGATAGATCAGAGGAATGGGAAGTTTTCTGTCCAAATTTTTTTCCAACATCAATTTTTCTGGAAATAAAATACAGTTTTCCAAATTTATAACGTGTTCTTACAGAAGCCACTGTAACTGCCAAATTAAAATTTGTAGTTCTCTGTTACGGGGTATGAATCAGTGTACTCTAAATATGCCCATGTTGAATGAAAACTTGTAGTTACAGCCACAGACACTTATGTTTGTCTATTTAGTTTATATCAGAAGTGTAAACTATAGGTAAACGTGAAGTCCTCAACCTTTTGGATAGTGTATTTCAAGTTCTACAGAGGTGGGAAGAAGTTTCATATTACTGACATATGCATGAAAAGACCCATGTAGCACATCTTCAGATAATGTACTGCTGAAGCACATCATAAAAGATTTTGCACTTGGAGCTGAACTTTTTTCAGTTTAGTGTTCTGATGTGCTTAAAGGGAGAAGTTCGCTAGTCCAGAATCCAAGTATGGTGTCAGTAAATTGGGAGCTGGCTTTCACACTTTCAGAAACAATCTTCAGGAGCGTATTTGCCTCATCTCTTTCTCCATGCTGTCATGCTTCACATTCTCTAGGGTCTTCTATTTTCATACAGACAGCTGCAAGACATTCCCTGGAGCACTGATGGAGCAGGATCAACTAGCTCCCAGAACAGGGCTGGAGCTGAAACTGATTCTGCAGCATGTTGGAGAGTTCATTGGCATTTTTGTGGACCTCCTCTGATAGCAGAACCCTACACATGACTTTATGGCTTAAATGGTGTGCAAAATGGTGTGCAAAACCTCTTTTACCTCTATGAATTTCACCATAGGATATATTCACTCAGGAGACTACTATCATTATTTTATTTATATTTCAGAGTGTTATTGCTGTTCTATTTAACATGGAATATCTAGCAAAATTCTTATTTGATACTTTGTCATGCTGTTAGGCTTTTAAAATTAATTCTAATTTATAAGAAGTACTGGAAGGTTGGTTTTGGCTTTTGAAGTGAATAAAAAAACTAATAAATGAATAGATTTTTAAATATATTAGAAAAAGTTAGAACTACAAGATTTGTATGCTGAAAGATGTTAGCTTTTTTATAGAATAGAGGAAAATGAAAAAATGTCTGTCAGCCTTTAAGTTTATTCTTAAAGGGCAGAAAATGCAGCAGGATGCTCTAGAGGGCCTGGAAATCTGAGTCCTTAAAGGGAAATAGGAGGAAAAAAAAGAAAAAAAAAATCTATTAATCTGAAAATTAGACCTCAAGGGATATAGAATATGTGTCAGGAGACGCTTTTTTTCGTACTTTATTGCACATAAAGACAGCTGATATTTTAAAATAGCTTGGCCAGCTCATTACAGTATGTTAGAAAGTGTATTTGTTTTCTGCAACAATAAAAAAGCTGTCTAAACATTGTCTTTTGGAGAGTGATCAGCAACCATTTATTTATTTCTCTATAATGTTAATCACTAGAACGTGCATAAAAATTTTACCTCTAAGGATCTGATTCTAAACTCATTGAAGTAAAAGAGATACTTTCATCATTTTTCAATTAGTTTTCAGTCAGGCTGTAAATTAGCATCCAAACAAAAAATACTTAATACTACAGTTGTACCTAAAGATAAGTTTCCTCTGTTTGCTTTTATTGGCCTATTGTGAAATAATTTGATGATTTTTTTCCAATTCCTGCCAAAATAAGCTCACGGGAAAAGATAAATTATCATGATTAGTGCAACTGGCATACGGTTAGGTTCAGCAGGGAAAGGACAAGAGTGTAGGAACTCATTTTCATTAGCATTTATATGTTGAGTATTAGAAGTATGCACTTTTCACTAGGGTTGCATTTTTCAATAGCAAATATATTTTTCTGTATTTCTAAGTCTGACCTATCTTATAAGTATAAATGACTTATTCCATCAACACTGGACCTTACCTGACCTACGTTTTTACCCAAATCAGCCTTTCATTGTATGTGTTCGCATTCCACTAGTATGTGGAACTCAGAGACCCGCTGCATTGGGCCCTCTACAAACATACCATGGGTATGAAAAGTGCTGTCCACAGTGTGGACCATGGGCAAAGCCTGCTGTGATAGAAAGTATAAAAACTGCTTAAATCTTCATGAGTTCTGTGTGTGCCCAGGCAGCAAAAAAAAAAAGCCTAACTAGATGCTGGGCTGCATTTAATAAGACCCTAGCCAGCATATTGAGGGAAGTGATCATTCCCCTCTAGCCCACATCTGTGAGATCACATCTGGAGTTCTGTGTCTAGTTTTGAGCTTCCTAGTGTGCAGAAAAGTCATGGGGGGAGTCTACTTCAGGATCACTAAGGTGGTCAGGAGCTGGAGCACTTGATATATGAGGAGGGGCCTAGAGCTGAGCTTGCTCAGCCTGGGAGAGAGCTCAGGAGGGACCTTATTGATGCCTACAGCCACGAGATGGGAGACTGTACAGAAGGTAGAACCAGACTCTTCTCAAAGATGCACAGCAAAAGGATGAGAAGCAACAGACACATGCTGCAGCAAAGGGAATTCTGATGAGATATTAGGAGAAAAAATGTTCATGGTGAGCATAATGAAATATTGGAATAGGCTGTCGAGAGATGTTATGGATTCTCCATCCTAGGAGATATTCAGCACAAAACTGGACAGGGTCCTGTGTGACCTGATGTGACTCTGAATTTGGTCCCATTTGAGCAGTAAGTTGGGCAAGATGATCTCCAAAGGTCCCTTCTGTCTGAAATTATTCTGTGATTCTGAATGCTATTCTCAAATAACAAGATCCTGTGTTGTATACCTTGTCAATGAAACACACTTTAAAGGAAGGAAAACATGGTTTTATGCTACCTTTGCACTCCTCCCACCTCAGCTGTGATTTGCTTTAAGAGCTGAAGCAGTCTTGATAAAATTTTGACAAATTATTTAGTTCTAAGTAGTAGCGATGATCTGTTAGGACAGTTACACAAGTTTTAGGGGGCTATATTTTTGTATCGATATTAATATGCATTATTTGAAGTAGTAACAAGAAAAGCTAAGAGTGGCTTTGTTTTTATTCAGAAATTGTGGGAAATATAAAAGCAGCTTGTTTCTAAATAATGATGTGATGTATAAAATTCTAATCTAGTTTTAATCGTAAAATGCAAATTGAAACTAGGGGGAACAATTGTATATTTGCTCATTTTATGTGTGAGGAGATGCAGCTCTTCTTAGAGAAATAAGTTTTCCTCTGTAAGAAAATAAAAACATCAAATCCCAGCAGAGCTTCATAATGAAGCTGATCTTGAAATACAGTTCTTTTATGTAGAAAAGAAAACAATCCCAGAATTTTAACCAAAAAATGCTACCGTCTTGAAATGTGCCCTATTGATTTCTCAATGTGCCAAGGGTACTCTGATACTTCTATAAACACTGCTTAATAATAATATAGATTCAGGGATTTGCTAGCAGATGGACAATGCCCTCTTGAGGCAGAGCAGCTAGCAGTATCATTATCATCCTTTTTCATGAAGGGATTTTTTAAAAAAATGTCACTAGTTTTTTTAAGCTGTGGGATCTGTTAAGTAACTAGTTTCTAGTGACTTAACTCTATTGCAGTAAGTCAAATTCTTGGAATTCTTTTCTCTTTTCCCAGTAGAATACTGTAATAATTTTTTGCACTTAGAGAAGGTCTCATGGAGAGTTCTCTGTTGATTTACATGGACATATTGTTTTATAACGCTCATGTGAAGTAATCAAAACTATTCAAATAAGTAGTTGGCTCAAATGTAAGAGGAGGCAGACATCTAACTCACTAAAGTTCCAGCAAAATATTAAAATTTTATGCTATGTAAAGCTGCTTGAAAGTGAAAGGTAAAATTTATAAAAACACTATGAGAGGCATAAGGGCATATTTGTTTTCAGGGTCACAGAGGTCTTGAATATTTTTCTCCATTCCTTGCCTGATCTTCACTTTCTTCCTCACCACCTTCTTCACCTTTGTGGAACATGACCAGTCTGTTTTCTGCTGCCTGGAGTCCCCTTTGGACCTTCTTTTCTGCAATATATTCTCCTTTTCTTTCTACTAAACTGAATTTTGCATGTAGAAGATAAGGACAAAATGTCTGATTTTGCCTAACACCTTTAACAGCTGATGTCCTTTGTTAATGATGAACAACATGTTGAAGAAACACTGGATTCTAGCATTTCTAGATTGTCTTTTCTTTCACTAGTCTGGGAGGGTGGTGGGAGTTTTTGTTTTGTTTGATATAAAAACAATTCCTCCTTCACTACTGCAAAAAAAAAATCTTAAACACTCATATTGACAGAAAACAAATTTACAATGGAAATAGACAGACTATTAATTTTTCAGGTTACTACGCACTGCAGTGAAATCCTAGAAAATGACTGAGTACACATTGAGCTTGAAATATAAAAGTATTCCCATTGAAAGCAATAAGAATATATATTTTCCTCAAGAAAGACATTAAAGTATTTTTCTGAATTGAACCAGAGAATTCAGCTTTTCACACAATCACAATCAAGTGCTGAAGGAAGACTTAATTAAAAGAAAACTGGTTTTGTAGTAAATGTGGACCATTTCACATTACTCAAACCTCTCATCTGTCTCTATTGCTAGTTGATACGTTAAGCAAGGCAACAAATCAATTCCCAGAACAGTATTCTGCTGCTTTTTTGGACCATCACTACTATTGAGCTAAAACATCAATTTAACTTATCACCATGGCACTAATGTTCATGTGCTTTCTGCTCATATGATTTTGTGCAGCCAAATGTGAGTTTCATACATAGAGGTTTAGTCACACCAGCCAGCTCCCAACTTTCTTTTTAATGCTTCTGGACTTGTCAAATCCTTCAGCTGAATTCTTAAACGTGGAATTCACACTGGGGTTTATGCAGTTTGCATATTGCAACTATCTACTCTATTTGCTCAGGAACAGCTTTCCCGTTAGCCACTAATATGCAAGTAACTCAGTTGCTGCAGTTACGCGCTGCTCACAGAAGTACAGCTTAAGAAAAGATAATGCTTATACATCTTTTTCTCGAGGGATTATTGTAAAACCTCCAATAAGAAATAGTCAATAGAAGTCAGGAAGACCATTCAGGGTGACAAAATATGAGCTAAACTGATCCACTGAACAAGAAAAATATATGCTATTTACTGTTCATTTTTGTGTGCTTAAATAACTAAGCAAGAGCAGGGTATAGCTATCTCAAATATGCAGTGCTAATTTGTTAATAACTACTGATATTAAGCTTTTTGCTGATGTCAAATCTTAAAACTAGATTATGAATTTGTAATAAATGCTCTTTGATCCAGACTATTACAGTGCAATGATAATCTTGGGTAGATTTCCTTTAAAAAAAAATCCATTGAAGTGGAAGTTAGATAATAGACTCAACACTGGAAAGCTGCTGGAAAGCAAAAGAATTGAGAGTTGTAATTGTTCAGCATCTCACACATCTGCCCTTACTTGTTGATAACAAAATGTGGACATTTTTTAAGACGAGAAAATAAGAAATAATAAAAAAAAAATCTAGGCCTAGCAAAATATCAAAGTAGAACAATCAAAACTTTTAAATAACTGCAACTGATTTCTAACGTGAACATTTTTTCTCTACAAGAATAAAGAGTTGACAAATATCATGTTTGAGGTTTTTGTAGCTGTATGTGTATACGCCCTGATTTATTATTGTGGAGATCATAACTGCCTAAAATTCAAGTATTCTAACTTGATTAACAAGTTGACCAAGACTCATCTAACTTATCTCCGAATTCAGTAGAAAGAAACTGGCACATCTGTGGTTTAGTCTGCCTGATTCTGAAGTGGACGTCTACAATAGCTGTGGCAAATTTCTTCCTGGAATGGCTTGTTTCTCTCAATATATGCTCAGTGACAAGTTCGGGTATAGATACCTACACTTGGTCTGACTCATCCCTGCCTTTCTGGTGGGGCAGTTTTCTACTGGAAAATGTCGGTATGACAGAGCCGGCACTTTCCACAGGGAACACAGTGACTCTGCGATTGCTCTCAGTCAGGTTCCTGACATAACCCTGCAAACCAAGAAGGTTTCCTGTAATGTACAACAGCCAGTTCCCACCATTCATTAGCACGAATAAGCCCCTGGATGGCCAGACCAAAGGCATTGATGTTACTCCTTTGGGACACTGGAAAATTGCCTGATTTCTCTCTCTCTCATCTACCTGTCTCCTTTGTCATCCCTGAATACAACAGCTCCAAGTTTTAGTTCAATTTGATTTTTGTATTTAAAAAAACACCAAACCCCCAAAACAAAACTACAGAAAAATCGTGTTCTAATATTAGCAGTAGAAAAGTGAAAATCTGTATTTTCATGTTCAAAGTGGCTCCTTTTTGATGTTTTAGCAGAACAGTTTGACACTTTGTTTCTCTGGAAAAAAAAAAAAAAATCAGCATTTATTTCTAATTAGAGTAGAAGCTGCTTTTAATATTTTGGAAAAAAAAATGGTTCTGAGGTAACAAAAAGATCCTGTTTTATTTTATTTCCTGTTCAGAGAAATATGTGTTATATTTTTTGACCAAGAAGCAAAGAAGGTAAAAGAAAGAAATAATAAGCAGAAGGTCAGTTTAAGCATTTCTCTGTTTGTGGGGAAGAATGATGTCTTTTGGGCTATTGTGAGTTACCAGAGATGTCTTACTGCGTATGTCACAGAATCATTTATTCAAACAGACAGTTTTGAAGGTGGCATGGTGTGGAACTAGACCTCAGGGTAAATGTCCAACCTTTTGACATATGTTTGACCATATGAACGGGATTGTTTTCCTTTGTGGTATCTTATGAGTGTGTCTTAAATTCCTACTGTGCATCGTGATCAGCACCGATAGCATTTTTAACTGTTCTTATTAATCCTTCTACCTCTTTATATGTGGCCCATATGGCATAATATTTCTGTGATGAAAACTGGTATATTTGGCACATTGCTATAATGACATTCAGATGTGGGATTCGGCTCTGACAAAGTGATTGTGTTTTGCAAATAAATAACTGTGCATCAGAACCCATAATTATTCGCTCATTTGTTGGTACTGTGATTTTGGGTGGGGCTCTTTTTTACTGTCCCCCCACCTCCCCCCCTCCCAGACCTGTCATTAAAGCGTGTGATAAAGAGCAAGAATGTAGATGCTAGGGAGTCAAATGATTTCTGTGGGTACTAGATGATAACTCTGAGACCTTAGCATCAACATGCTGTGAGTCAGTTAATAAAATGAACTGTCTTAGTTACTTGTATTTTGTGAATACTCCTTGACTAATTTAGAGGAAATAAAGTTAGTAAATTTAGTACTAATTTACTAAAGAGGCTCTCTCATGCAGATTGAAGCAAGTCAGGGGTAAGTGCTTTGGAGGCAGCAGAAGCTGAACTGGGGATTAGCACATCCAACTGTCCCTTCTGAGCAGTGACTGTAAGGTGTATAGTACTGTATTGGGCCTGACGTTATGAACTCAGAAATAGCACTTCTGCTTACCTATACTAAACTGTTTGTTCCAGAGCTATACACAGCTGCAATAATAATCCACAACAGATATTGTTGATGGGATTGATTCAGAGACAGAAGGGTTTACAGGAAAAGAGTTAGTGGGGTTTTAAGCGTTTAAATTATGAAACTGATAAGATATATGTGGATGGAAAAAGTTGCATACATATAAGTGGCTTCAATCAAGACAGATCATTTTTCTGAGCTGGGGAAAAAGTAGGTGAAATTATCTCACAGGTTTATGGTTAAATGGAAACAGGAAATATGGATGAAATGTAGGTGGACAGTAAAGGGTAAGAAGAACAGTGTCATTGTTTAGTTGGAAAAGTTTGCAAGACTGTTAGTTCTTTCCTTTCAGATGTAGTTGTGTAAAGGTCCATATTGATGAAGTGCTAAAATTCAGTGAAGGAGGATTTGTAAGATAGAAATACTCTTGGTTTTTATCTAGATGAGTTTATGCAAATTTAATGTCAGTAAGTTTCCCTTCCCGCCTCCCCCATCTTCCTGCTAGACTGCAGACGTTTTTAGGTCAGACATCACTCGCCTTCGGAGAACAATGTCTAACAAATATCTTTCTTTTAAACTTTCTAGCTAAGTATGCTGAGATTAAGGAAAATCTTGCGTGTTGAAATTTCTAGTCGGTCATGTTGGTGCAGTTTGCATATTAGTTTCTATTTTTTATTAAATTATTTTCCAATATTTCTTGCCATGATGAGAATTCATGTATTTTGTTTAATTATGAGTATTTTTTGTATGAATTTAATAATTTTTTATGTCTCTAATCATTACAGTGGTTTATACATAAATCAGAATTGTCAGTGGTATCTAAGTAAATTGTGCACCTGACTTAATTTCCTTGGGTGCTTATTACCCTATTCCTTTGAAATTCTTTCATTAGAAAACCTTAAAATCACAAATCTTAATTAAAATAACAGGACAGCCTTTGGAGACCTCTTAGTGTAGAATACAAAGCATGTAATTTTTCTAATGAGAAAATTGGGGGTTTTTCACTGTAAGATTCACAAAAAATGTATTCTCTTGACTTCATGTTTCACTGTATGTCTGTTTCTGAAGTGCATGGGCTGTACGATCATTGTTAGCCTTTGCTGTAGGGTTGACATTCAGGGATGCTATTTAACAATGTATAGGATAAATGATTCTTCAGTCTCTTTTAAATGATGAGTAAATAGCCTTTTAGGTTATCATTTTCAACTTCCTCTCCTACTGCCATTGCATAATGAGACTTTTTCACTGTGATTATCATTTCCAGCCCAAAAAAAATATAAATAGCAGATTATAATTTTTTTTTAGTACTATCTCAGAAAGAAAAAGAATGAACAGCAGGACTCATTTTCAGTTTCCTCTACATCAAAAGAATATAACGGATTGTTAAAAATAATGTGAAAACAAGCATTTTTTTCATAATACTCAACAGAAAACGACGATATTTTCCTTTTAATGTTTTGCTACTGATTCTTCTCCTTGGAGACATTCTGACTTGATTTCAGTCTCTCTCTGTATTTTTTTTTTCCTTTCTCTTCCAAACTTCTTTGAGTTTTCCCTGTGAGGAATGCACTGTGAAGAAGGTGGCACAGCATAGAGGATTCTATGAGAATCTCCATCCTTTACTGGATGCAGGAGGAAACATAGTGACAAAGGATGAGGAAAAGGCTGAGATATTTAATACCTTCATTGCCTCAGTCTTTAGTAGTAAGACTGGTTTTTCTCCAGGTACCTAGCCTCCTGAGCTGAAAGACAGGGACAGGGAGCAGAATGAGGCCCCCATAATCCAAGGAGAAATGGTTAGTGATCTGATATGCCACTTAGACACACACAAGTCCATGGGGCCAGATGGGACCCATCCAAGGGTACTGAGGGAGCTGGCAGAAGTGCTTACCAAGCCACTTTCCATCATTTGTCAGCAGTCCTGGCTAACCGGGAAGATCCCAGGTGACTGGAAATGAGCAAAGGTGACACCCATCTACAAGAAGGGCTGGAAGGAAGATCCAGGGAACTACAGGTCTGTCAGTCTGACATCGGTGCCTGGCAAGGTCATGGAGCAGGTCATCTTGAGTGCCATCGTGTGGCACGTACAAGACAACCAGGTGATCAGGCCCAGTCATCATGGGTTTATGAAAGGCAGGTCCTGCTTGACTAGCCTCATCTCCTTCTATAACAAGGTGACCTGCTTCCTGGATGAGGGAAAGGCTGTGGATGTTGTCTACCTAGACTTCAGTAAAGCCTTTGACATTGTTTCCCACAGCATTCTCCTGAAGAAACTGGCTGCTCATGGCTTGGACGGGCGTACGCTTTTCTGGGTAAAAAACTGGCTGGATGGCTGAGCCCAAAGAGTTGTGGTGAATGGAGTTAAATCCGCTTGGTGGCCAGTCACAAGTGGTGTTCCCCAGGGCTCAATATTGAGGCCAGTTCTGTTTAATGTCTTTATCAATGATCTGGAGAAGGGGATCAAATGCACCCTCAGTAAGTTTGCAGATGACACCAAGCTGGGTGGGAGTGTTGATCTGCTTGAGGATAGGAAGGCTCTGCAGAGGGATCTGGACAGGCTGGATCAATGGGCTGAGGCCAGCTGTATGAGGTTCAGCAAGGCTTAGTGTTGGGTCCTGCACTTGGGTCACAACAACTCAATGCAATGCTACAGGCTTGGGGAAGAGTGGCTGGAAAGATGTCTGGTGGAAAAGGACCTGGGTGTGTTGATCGATGGCCGGCTGAATATGAGCCAGCAGTGTGCCCAGGTGGCCAAGAAGGCCAACAGCATCCTGGCTTGTATCAGAAATAGTGTGGCTAGCAGGACAAGGGAAGTGATCATCCTCCTGTACTCAGTGCTGGTGAGGCTGCACCTCAAATACTTTGTTCAGTTTTGGGCCCCTCACTACAAGAAAGGCATTGAGATGCTGGAGCGAGTCCAAAGAAGGGCAATGAAGCTGGTGAAGGCTCTAGAGCAGAAGTCTTATGAGGACTGGCTGAGGGAATTGGGGTTGTTTAGTCTGGAGAAAAGGAGTCTGAGGGGAGACCTTATCGCTCTCTACAACTACCTGAAAGGAGGTTGTAGTGAAGTGGGTATTAGTCTCTTCTCCCAGGTAACAAGTGATAGAAGAAGAGGAAACAGCCTCAAGTTGCACCAGGGGAGGTTTAGATTGGTTATCAGGAATTTTTTTTTCACTGAGAGGGTTGTCAAGCATTGCAACAGGCTGCCGAGGGAAGTGGTGGAGTCACCATCCCTGGAGGTATTGAAAATACGACTAGATGTGGTGCTTAGTGACCTGGTTTAGTGGTGGACTTGGCAGTGTTAGGTTAGTGGTTGGACTTGATGATCTTGAAGGTCCTTTCCAACCAAAATGATTCTATGATTCCAGTTCCTGTAAGAGTTGTCCATGGCATACTGTTGCTGGGCAGCACCCTGCTGTCTGTCTGCTAGTGTTCTGTTTAGGCAAAAGAAAAAAAAATTCTTTGGGAAGAGATTTATTGAAATAATTCAGAAGTAACTGCTAAGCAGCATAAAGGTTAAATGTTAGAATTAGTGTTTAGTTCTCATTTTATGATTTGCACTGAAGTAAAGTAAGCTTAGATAGTAAAAGATGGGAATAACTACACAGTATTTTCTCAGAGCAATTTCTTTCTATCATATTTGATAAGAACTCTTTTTTTAAGACTTTTAGATAAAGCCAAATGTCTACACCAAAGTGGAAAGCTACTTTTAATGAGAAATTCTGTAAGAAATGTAAGAATTTAACAGACAGTCACAATTCTGTCCCTTCTAATGCCAGCTTTCCAGGGAAGTACTGTTACAAGTAGTAATTTCTAAAATACTACAGTGTACTTTTTAATATTTGTTAAAATTCAGTTTTTTCTCTCAATTAAAGTAGTTAATTAGTCTTAATTAGTTAATTAGTCTATCTTTTAAAAATACAGGCATTTGTGTATGTCTGTCTGTGTTTCGATGAGTAAATCTAGGATATGTTTGGAGAGTGATCCAGGTTAAAAACTACAACTTTTTCAATACAGTAACTTTTAATGTTTAAACTTCACTTTCTTAGTTTGGTATGGTTTAATGCAAGTAATTTAAAAATAATGGCACAAAAATACTTCCAAACCATTATTTAAAATGAAGCTCTCCGTAATAGAAATCTTGTTAAATTTGCACTCCTATCCTTGCGGTTACGGGAGAAAAGGGAGTAGCATTTTGAAGCACATCAATTGAATTTCATTTTAGAATTCAGAGAAAACTGAGTATTTTGGAATTGTTTGTAAAAATGTAGTAATTTTTTTGGTTGGTTTTGTTAATTCAATAAGAGAATGGAAAAGGCAAGACCAAAAGCGAAATAAATATGATATATAAGACTGTGTGTGTACAGCATTTCACAAAACAAGGCAAAAAAAAAAGGTGTTGCCAGGTATTTTTAATCTGCTTTTACAGATTCTTTGTTGCTGACTTTAATATGTACAAAAAGGAAACAAAATATATTAATTAGAATGTATTTGAAATCTTGCTAGTTTACATACCCATTTTCTCTGAAAATGTAAGATTATAATGTCCAACAAATCATACATTTAATTTTTTTACCCAAATACAGTTATTTTTATTATCCTCTTCATCCTTTCTGCAGTATTCTCATTTACCTTTGATACCTGTCAATTTTGGTCACCCATATGCTATGGAGGTTTGCTACATGAGTTCTTAGGGAAAAAGCTTGTAAACTGTGCAGGGCAGGGATCCTGTCTTCATATCTCTTTACAAATTATTTAGACACTGTTGATTCTATTGAAAAAAGAACCACAACACACTTTACTTCTTTTGATCATATTTCAGCTGCAATACAAATTCCTGGCATATCTCACTGAGCAATGACAAAATCATTTGTAATTCTTATACTTAGACACAAAATTGGGGCAGATGATAACAGAAGTGATTGTATGTTTCTTGCTACTGAAATGTTAGACATGTTATCTCAGATTTCCAAATCATTTAACCTTTTGGCCATCAAAAAGCAAACTGTTACCTGTTTTGGCATTAATCTACTTGCAACGGCTGCTTTGGAGCATAGATTCAAAATGACAACAAACGTGCACAATGCATTATAACTAAGTCTCTTTTAGGAATAAGAATTGCAGAAAGATTTCTTGAACTTAATTCTTGTGTCTTTGCATCTGTGGGAACTAAAAATATCCTTTTTAAAATTTGGTTATAAGGTATGTTTTCCAAAATATTGTATGGGGTTCACAAGATTTTTTTAAATGGTGATAAAATGCAAAATCATATGTATGCGTAATATAAGGGGAACGCTCAGTGTAAATTCAATCAAGAATAAAATGCTATTACGTGCAAACACCTCCTGGGCTTGTACAGAGGTAATGGAGCATAGGAAATAGATAAAGTGACAGACAAGAGAGGAAGAAGATATGTGACTTTCCTTAGAACTTTGTTTAATAAAGCTCTCAACATACATTGTCGATATAATATGTTGTTTTGCCTCCATCCAAATCATCTTAGTTTTTATTTCATGCATTTTGTAGACTGTAATTTGGTGGTAATGGCTCCTTTGCACAGTTCAGGAGTGATGAACAGGAATAACAAGTCAGTTAATAAGAGGATGTGTGTGTCTTTCCCAATACAGAGCTCTTTATTTGAGTGGGTCAGGAAGAAAGTCATATTTTGCTTCTAAGAAATGTCACTAAGGATGCAGTATTGAATATCTAGGGAGAAATAAGTATGAGAAGGCTGATTTTCAAGGCCTGTGTAAGAGCCAGGTGAAAAGACTTACCTATTTTTCAGCCTTTCCTCAATTGTTACAAGCTTATTACTAGTTTGAAACATGCTTTATGAAATCTGTAATTCTTGAAGTTTGTCTTGTGCATTATCATTAGACTCAGTCATTTTGATCTGTGTTGTAAGCTTCCAAGCCGTACTGCCTGAGTGAGGAGCAGATTTGTATTGTGTTGCCTGAGAAAGGCAGCAGCTGCAACATGATTCAAGGAGATAGGACATGGTTTCCATTTCCCCCTTGCTCCAGTTGGGAGCAATCTGTTCAGGCACAGAGAAATTATGCCCTTTTACTCTCTAGAGATTCAATTGGATTCTCAGATGAACCGTTTGTGTTGCCTCAACTTTGTCAACTTTTTCAGACTTTTTCATTTCAGTGAAAAATTGTGATGACTAAATAATTGGAATATATGAGGCAGACATGGAAAGCATTTTAATATGCATCATGTTTACTAATTTTTTTTATTCCTTGATTTAGATAAAAAGTCATGTGTTTGGAGACTTCTTAGCAGCAGCTAGAAAAGTTATTATGTATTAGTAACATAAATAATATATTATGCCAACATAGTAACAAATGTAACCCTTTTCCTGTTTACTACTGGAAGAGGATCTATTTATAACACTAGAGATTTCTCTGTAATTTAGAAAAAGAATGAAACATCTTGCATAGGATTTGGCATGAATTTGGATGAGGGTATCATTGCTCTTAACAAATATTTTTGGTCTCACATAACTCTGTATTTGCCAGAGGTACCTCAGTGGTTTAGGCTGCAGAATTGGTATTTTATAGACCTACATCAAATGAAAGAATAACTAGGTTTATAAATGGGACTAAAATTGCATCTCACCACACTTGAAAGCATAAGAAACGCCTTACTGGGTCAAACCAGCATTCTGTCTAGCTCAGCAGTGTCTCTGGTGGTAACATTAGGACAGGTTGGGCAGGGAGAATGTACCAGCCTGGCTGCTTTCTGCAGACTGTTCCCCTCATACTGCCCCTGCCCCTAGCATCCATAGCTGTTGGATTGGGGATATCAGGAGGTACATTACTGACTATTCATTGTAGCATCTTTTTTTCGACCTATTGTCCATGAAGTCATCTAATGTCTCTCTGAAACTGCTGATTCTCTTGGCCCTCACAACCTCCTGTGGCAGCACGCTCTAGATACTTGCTACCTGCTATGAAAAGAAATAATTTCTTTTATTTGTGCTAAACCAGTTTCCACTACAAGAATGCAGCATACTCCTACCCACTCTTTTCTGTCTTTCAACCAAATATACGTTCAAGAAGAGAACCTTTCTTTTTATGTAATGTGCCAAGTTTCTTAAAACTCTTTCCTGAGGGACTTTATAAAAAAAATATTTTATATATGCATGTATCCTGCGTGAACCAAATCATGCTTCTCTGCGTGCTTGTAGACTTCTTTAAAGAAGCCCAGGACTCCCTTTAACAAAAAGCTACGGCAGCTCTTTCCAAGCACACGACAGACATCATTAATTTTATTGCTCAGAGTTGTTTTACCAACTTCTAGCATACGGGGAAGGCAAGCATACAGACCAGCACTTGCAAGGATCTGGGAGCCCAGTTTCAGGACCACAATGCTAGAGCAGTATCATTGAAGCCTTGCATTATGGTCACACCTGCCGTCACAGCCTCTCTGCTCTCCCTCTTCTCAGGCAGTTTGTGTTACTCCTGATTACAGACTCATCATATTCATCAGACCTGGAATATAAATTCTGGGTTAATTATTGAGATTAGGTAATTAATCCAATTTTATTTTTAAGTACTTTTTAATATATAATAGTATCCCAACACCCACACAGCCTGTCTTTCCTGTATACTTTGCATCCGTATATTACAGTGCACACTTAACTATCATTCTGCCACCAAACTTCTGAGAAACCTGGTATGTCACTTAAAGAAAAACATGCTCCTTTTATCTTAGCTAAGAAATTGAGGCCAGCAGTTCTCAGTAGAATTAAAAATAGAGAAAAGGAAGTGCTACCCTGCCATTTTGCACTGTCCTTCCATAAAAAATATTATACTACGAGAAACTACAATGACAAAGAGAGGCCAATTTCAATAGCAGTAAGCTAACTCAGGGGAAGAAATAATTTAGTAAGTGTTGTTCTTATTATAGTCAGTCAGCCTGCAGGTACTGTTTCTCTTTCTCCCTTTTTCTTCTCCATTGTTATCAAGTAATCAAAATAAAAGTTGAAAAAATATTAGCTATAGGAAATGCACATGATCATGTTTTTATGCAAAAGAACTTCTAAAGTTTTGTGAAAAATGACGCTATAAATTAGCATAGGGCTCTATCTTATTCTCCATGCTGCTTTTTGTAGAGTTATTTTTTTCACAAAGGAATGATAGGTATAATAAGTAGAGCTTGAAGGAGATTTGAAAGGCTGTGCAGTCCAGATTTTTGCCTTAGGCAGGATCAACTAGACTTAAATAATTTCTGACCAATTTCTGTCTAACCTGCTCGTTAAGTGAAGATATTTTTTTGTAGCTTTGCAGATTTTTTTTCCCACTGCTTTGCAATCCTTGCAGTTCAAAAGATGTTTGTCTCCGACCTTAATATCCTTTGCTGCAATTTGAGCTAATTATGTCACTACAATGGAAAATGAGAACAGTTTACTCTCTCTCAGCAATAACCTCATATATTTGAAGGCTGATACTTACTTCAGTTCAGTCTTCTCTAGATGAAACAAATCCTACTTTTGAAATTTTCTGTCCTTGTTTCTAGACTTCTGACCATCTGTCCAGTCATTTGCAACCCTTAGTTATGTTCATCCAGATAGTTATTTTAGTGCTTTGCACTTATTCAATTGAATTCTCAGGTTTTTTGCAAACATTTTGAATTGTGTTGCTCTTCTCAAGTGCTTGCTGCTGGTTGGGTTTTGCATAATTTTGAATGGAAGAAATCTACCCTCTATTCCATCAACCAAGTAATTAATGCAAATAGCAATTAATATTAGACATAGTACAAATCTGTATGTAGCTTCACTTGATATTGCCTTCCCATATAGCACCTTCAAGTTATGTTTTTCCATCAGATTAATTTCCATTTAAATCAAAATTTCCTAGCTTTCTTGTGGTAACGTCACATGGGCAGTATCAGAAGCCTTGCTAAGGACATCAGACACAACTTCTACCTGTTGTCCACTGTTGGTAAATCGTACAGCTCTAGGTGAAAGGAAATTCAGTTGACTGGTTATTATTTACTCCTGATATATGGGTGGCTGCTACTTATTATTTTTTTTCCATGCTCACAGATTTTTTAATCATATGTTCTACAACTGAGCTCAGAATAATTCACCTAAAATTTCCTGGGTAGTTTTCTATCCCTCTTTCAAAAGTGAACTATATTCATCCATTGCAGGTTCTCAAATATAACTACTAGTGTCTATGATATTGCTTGAGCAAGATCCCAAGTATTATAGATGAAATTCATGAGCTGTCACATCACAATTCATATTGAGCTAGATAAGAACAGTGTCATATCAATAACAAAATTAGCATTGTTTGTTTATTGTCTTTCACACAGAGACCTTCTGCCTTGAAGTTGTTAGCATAAGGATCAGTGCTAGAACAAACTTTTTTTCAGACTATCACTTCAGAAGTTTCAGTGACCGTTTTATTCTATTTGGGAAAACTGTTATGACAAAATAAGATTACAAACTTTAAAGCATCTGGAAGAATAATCTCCATCTTGTATAATGTTGCAGAAGATAAATGAGCAACAGGTTTAAAACTCTTGTTGCCACAAGGGGATAACAAACACAGTGGATAATAGTACAAAAAACTATTTATGCTCTCTATGATGGGTTGTGTTCCTCATCTGAATATTGTCTACAGTTTCATATTACCTGTATATATATTTGTGCAAGCGTGTGTGTATACATATAAACATTTCAGGCACATATATTTTTTTTTTTCTGGTGGAAGATGTAGTGAAGAACAACAACAACAGAAAAATCATCAGGTAGCTAGAAGGACTGGTGACAGCAAATTCTAAGCTATAGCTTGGCTAAGCAGTGACTTAGAGGTTGAAATAGTGAAAAAATATTTGAAAATATCCTTGCAATAGGAATAGTAGGACATACATGCAAGATTAAGCTATGGACAGTTAGTACAGGTATCCTCAGGCTGCTCCATGAATTTGATCCACAATTGCTGTGCCTTTTTTAAAAAAATTATATGGAATATACAACAATGAAGTCTTGACTCTGAGCTCTTTCTCTCCTGTGCACACATATACATACACAGATGCTAGTAGTACTGCAATATTGTGGAGGTGTCTTGATTACAGATAGGCTCAATGCAGCTGTTTTAAATGAGATAAAGCTGGGGAGCAGATGCAGGAACAGGTAAGTTGTTCTGCATTCAGTCAGTTGAGGCTCATCAGGTCTCATTAACTCAGGCTGTTCCTGAAAGGCACCGTACTGCTGAACTGGCCCCAGAAATTACACAACTGTGTTCACACAGCACTCTGCATGCATTAGTTAAGTCTATCTGATCTAAGCGAGCTCTTTACTGAATCAGCTCTAGTGCCTCTGCCCCATGTTGTATTTAATCCAGAATTGAGTTTAAATCATCCATAGGTAATTGAGGATTGACTGCCTTTCTGGAGTGCACAGCTCAAATATCAGTTAGCTCCTCTCTTGCATATCACTGCTTTTCCTTTATCTCCACCCCCTCCCTCTCATGCCCCTATCCTGCTGTTCACTCGTTCTTAGTTTCCCATCCTTCATGAACTTGCCTTCATGCACTTGTGTTAGTGCTTAGCCTGAAGCTTTTGCTTTTCTCAAACAGGTGAGCTGGTGGATACGGTACAGCTGCAGCTAAGCAGTTGTGTAGGAAGGCAGAAGTGTGGGTGCAGCTGGCCAGGAGCTACTGTTTCCTCTTCCAGGGAATGTGCGTCCAACTTGCAGTGGTATGCTGGAGTCTGGGCACCTTATGATAAGCTCTTGGGTCAATGCTGTAGTGGTAGTTGCTGATTTTTTTTGTTCAGTATGAGTAATGAGTATGATCATGCTTTGTGGCTATTTAGGGTTTGAGTGATTGTTAATCTGTGGATAGAGCTTCAATTTGGAGTTAATTCAATAAGCATGCGCTCAGCCAGAAATTCTGTGCAATTGTGTGCATGTATAGAAATCTCTCTTAATGTATCTCCTATGTGACTTTAGTTGTTTATGGTAGGGAACAGTCCTTCAAGAGAGTAACTCACATGATCTGATTTCCATATGCAAAGTCTCCTATGCTGTGGAATACAGTTTGAAACATTTTCCTTTGATCTACAGTGACACTAGAAAACAATAAACCATCAAGCCTCAAGAGAACTACCTTGGCATGCATGGTGAATCAGTTATAATTATTTGTTATCTCTTAATGCCTGAACATCTGCAGCAGTGAGTAATTAAAGTTTGAAAGGAAGCTAAAATTTTGCAAACTGATTGTGGTCTTTGCAGTTTTTCAGAACTACATTTGGGTTTTAGGGTTTTTTTTCTGTTTTCTTTTGAAGAAATATAGGGGTCATACTCAAAGAAGTTGAAAAAAAACCATTTACACACTAATCTACACCTGGAATACAGACTAAGAAAAAATGAAATCACAGTAGTTATTCCACTATCAGGAATCTGTTTAAAAAAAAGAAAAAATTCTGATCACACATCTTCTCTATTACCACAGTCCTAATAACGTCCTACACCGCTGCTATTGGTGCTGCACTTTTTCTCTCAGCATCAGCCAAATCAAAATGACAAATGTGTAACTTTAGGTACCTGTACACCAACAGCTGTCATCCTGCATACCTCATGTACCCATCTTCAGCCAAGCAGCCCAGCCATTTTGCATTTCCAGCTTGCTCCTGTTGCTTTATGTTAGAGCCGTATCCCTGTTACTTTGCCCTCTGAACTTTCTGGCACAAGGCACAGACTGAGAACAAAAGGAGGGTCATGGGAGTAAGCTGGCATAGTGGCATCAGTGCCACCGCTACACCAACTAGAAATGATCAGTGCCTCCAGAGCCCTTATGAGCCTTTCTGAAAAAGCAGCTGATACAGAGTATTAGGACATGCTGAGGCATAGATCCTGAACTTGTCAGTGCTTTAGAGTTTTGTTTTGTTTTTAACCAGAATATATTATGCTGTCATGGATAAATAAACTGATGTTGCTTTTAGCTGGTTCATCAGGACTAAAAGATAATGGCATCTGTTCTATCTTATGTGTAATAGATCTCTTTTATTTCTTAGCGCAGTTGTTTATTCTTGTTTTTATGATCCTCAATGCATGTTTCTAGAGAGTTCTTCAAATCCTTTGGACAATGGCTACAATTTACATCTTTGCATTTTCTAATGCTTGGAGGGAAGGTATTTAGAAGTGTACTCTGGAGGGGTAAAGTAGAAGCAATAGAAATAGTAGCTTCCTAAACTCAGTTTTCTTTTGTTAATAATTAATAGCTGACAAAAAAAAAATTGTTTGCCTTCAAATGTAGCTCTCAAGAAAAATAAATCTTACTTTTTCTGTCTGGTGGAAAAAGCAACTGAAGTGTATTTGCATATGTGTATGTGATAATTTTCAAGAGAAGAGAAGGAGTAAGGTCAGAAAGTCAAATAAGAAAAAATTGCCAAGACAGATACATTTTTCAGCAGCATAGACTGAGAAATACCTCCCAGTTTTGCAGGCTGGTATTTGCAAAAAGCCAGTGACCTCATCTGGAGTCCTTCCAGGATTTAGCTCTTGAAGAACTGCTTGTCACAACCTAGCAATACTCTCATTTCCATAGGGAGATGCAAATCATTAATTTTTAAAAATGTTACACGTTTGGAAGCTCTTGTTTCCACCTCCCAATATGGCTTTTCAGTTAAAACGACTTTGTTATGGTAACAGGGAGGGGGAAGACAGGGTCCAGATGAATCTTAACAGACTCCTCGTTAATTTGAGTTCTCTACCCCTGGAGAACTGACTGCATCAATCCTTAGCTTATCCTCTATATGGTGTGACATTTTCTTGCACCTTACTAGTTTAATGAGTAAAAAGTGAAAACATCACAGATCAGATAAGGCCAAATTTTCAGATATGTTAAACTTGAAAAAGATGATTCCAGAATTTTATATATAACTCAATTCTGCTTCATGTCAAATTGTGTGTCAATGCTAGTAAGATGTAGAAATACTTTACTGGCATGGAAAAAGTTAACAATCAGTGAAAAGCTGAAAATCAAGTTGGATTTACCAATAAAGATGAACATTTCTTACTAGTGAGTTGTTAGCAGTCAGTGCCATAAGACCTTGGGCTTAGGAACAAATGTCTATGAATTAAATAAAAATTACCCTTCATGTTGAAAAACAGCACTATAAAAATGGATGATATACATTCATCCAATCTTTGAGTTATTTTTCAGCCATGACTGACACTGCTATAGAGCACATGCAGTGAATTTCTGAATATGATCAGAATTTTTAGTGCAAAGCAAAGTAAAATATATTTGTTATATAGTTAAGGCCCATCTTTTGTAGTACAAGGGAGAGCAAGTATATGAGAACAGTCTAGCTAAAACCTGGAGACAAACTTATTTCTTTCTGGAACTGTGGAAGTACTTTGTCCATAAAAAGTTAATATTTGACAAAACATAACAGGAAATAAGTGTAAATAAAAATATACTGGAAGAGACAGGTTTACACCCATTTTCATTCTTTTGTCACAGGAAAAAGTTGACTGGCTAAAAACCAAGTTCTGTTTCTCTAAATCAAGGGGATTACAGAAAAAAAAAACCAGTATTTTGTAATGCTCAGAAAATCTTGTTTGTGGAAAAATGTCAGTATTTCAAAACTACTTGACAAAGATAATATAGGGAATGGTATTTTTATTTTAACTTTTAATGGTGAAATTTATCCTAAGATTATTTTAATTTTGTGAGGAAAATTTATTATATTCATAAGGGGGTTGTAATAGTATCCCAGGAAATCTTCTTCCTCTGTTTCCACCAGATTGCGATGCTCAAGCTCATTGCCCCTCAGGCCCCGGTTACATTTCAGTTACAGAACAGAAATCAGAGGAAGGCCATTAATTTTGAAATTTGTTTTCTTTGTGTTCCATCTTTGTTATTACAAAGGCCCACTGCAAAATCAGTATCTATATATACTTATATATAGCCATGTGTGTATACATAAATACACATATAGAGAAAGTTATTAGTTCCTGCTTTTATTATAGTAGCGCATTCGACTTTAACAGTGATTCTTTCTTTTCTCTTTATCACAGATATATTTCTGAAACTGTCATTCAGATAATAAAACTGTATTTTCTGAAAAAGAAAAATGCTAATTTTCCTTCCACTGAAGTAGAATTGTGTCACCCTTCTACAAGCTACTAATCAATGTCTGCACCTTCTGCCTCAGGCAATGGTTACAGATGAAATACATTAACTGTTTGCAGTAAGAGTTCCCCTTGTCTGAACAAGAGATAGCTCCAATTTTATGCTTAACTTTATGCTTAAACACTGCGCTCAGTCACAAATTGATTAAATATATTTAAATTACATTATATCTATGTGAGGTAAGGGGAACCCAGTAGGACTGATACTGATTTGAGAAACCAGGTATTGAAAATTCATCTCAGATAAGTTGGCATTAGAGATGGGTTGAAATTCAGTTCAAAATGTATTTTTAATTTCTGATAGGTTCATAGATTTCAAGGTCAGAAAGGACCGGTATGATCATATACTCTTTATGAAACCATAATCCATGGGACTTTACATAGGGATTCCTCTTCCTGCTCTTCAAAATTGTGTCTGACCATCTATTAAGGAAAAAGCATGTGATCTTGATTTACACAATTATATTAATTAAGAATCTCTTGCATTCTTCAGTCATCTGCTCTGATTTTTAAATGTACTCACTACTAAGAATTTACATTTTTTCTGTTTGAACTTCGCTGTTTTCAATTTCCAGCCAATATATCTTTTTAACACTATTGTTTCCATAATTAATAATTACTGTATTATCAGAAAAATGTCTTTGGTGGCCCTTAGCATAAGCAAATTTACCATCTGCAGCAGGCTGTATTGACCAAGAGGGGGCACCATAAAATGACAGAAAAGTCTAAAATGAGGCATAATTGCATAATGTAGGCACCTGTCTCCTAGCCTTGACACACCTGCCCAGCTTCGATGGCACTTATCTCTGCAACAGTGCCGTTTGCTGTGCTCCTTCACCTTGGCTTTTGCATGTGAATAGAAGCTCTTCCAACGCCTCTGCAGAAATTTAAAATCCAGCACCCATCCTCAGAGTAAGCCCTCCTTCACCTGTCTCCCATGAATAGGTGCTTTAATCTGCCAGATGTTCTCCATCAGCATATCAAAAGGGTATTCACTGGAAATGCAGGAGGAAGAGCCACTGCCTTTTTCTTTTCCTTTGTACAGGCATTAATTGGAGATCCCTTTCCAAGAGATCTAGTGCATTGCATCCTTATGTCTCTGCAGCCTGTTTTCCTGGTCTGAAAATCTTTTCAGCTGGAGGCTGAACTTTTGTTTGCTTCCACCTTTTTGTTTCTAAGGCTAGGGCACATCCTGCCTTGCTGGACCTGCTTCAAATCATATTACCTTTGTCTTGCAGTCTATGTGTATGCCACCTTTTTCCTAGTGTCGGTACCCAATTTAGTGGTCTATGAGGATGGTAAAAAACATCTCAGTGGACCTTGGCTGACTTTTAGCCTCTCAGGAAGTCTCATTCTTGCACCTTACTTGTGAGTCTGATCCATGCTGCATGTACTTTTCCTTGCTGACTACCCCATTTGTGGATGAGTAGAAGGGTATCATCTGCCTCCTGCAGTTCTGGAGCAGTATAGTTGATTTCCCTGTGAACTCAGATTTTTAAGCTTTTTTTCTCTTCTACAGTTCAGTCACATTTCCTTAGAGACGTTGCAATACCTGCTCCCAAAGTCCTTTTCTATAGACAAATGAGGAGCAGGGGAAGAAGAGACAGAGGGTGAGAGTTATCCCAGCTCCAGCCATCGCCATCACCTTACATTGTTGGTCAAAGTATGGAGATTTAAATTAAGTACTCCCCATTCTGCTTGGTTTGGTTGGTGTACATCAACAGCATGTTGCAATTTTCCGTGTCATAACTTCCTAGTATGAACCAGAATTCATAAGTTATAAAGGAACATTCCTCAGACATTTACAATGCCACCAACATAATTTGTTGAATGACTGTCACAAAAGGCTTAAAAACGTTCTGTTATGCTTTTTCATGCATCTAGTGAGATACCTGATAAGCTGTCACTGGTGGCTTTCCCACAGCATCACTGATGGAGTTAATACATTCACTAATATAGAGG
The DNA here is from genome assembly GCF_013368605.1 of Nyctibius grandis. Lineage (NCBI taxonomy): Eukaryota > Metazoa > Chordata > Aves > Nyctibiiformes > Nyctibiidae > Nyctibius > Nyctibius grandis. The sequence goes on from NC_090659.1 coordinate 31,177,637, forward strand.
TGATCACTACTTAGGCAGTTCTTGAGTGGGCCCTAAGGGGGCATAAAAAATATGTGCTTATGAAAACTTAAGCTGCATAAATCACTCAGGCAAAATCAAATCATAGTGTCCAGTCTGTTAATGTTTTGATTTCACTGACAGCTACCAGTCACCTAGCAACAAGGCTAAATAGGAACTCTAGATCTTCTTATTTTCCTAAAATTATACGTGCTTTCGATGGAAAACACAAAACAGCTAATAGCCAAAACAAAAGTAGTTTTAAAAAGAAAGCTCCACTGCATTATATTACTTTCATTATTTCATAATTTTATGTTTAAATGTAGAGAGTATGTAAATGATCTTTTTCACAGAATCACAGAATGTTAGGGATTGGAAGGGACCTCGAAAGTTCATCTAGTCCAATCCCCCTGCCGGAGCAGGATTGCCTAGACCATATCACACAGGAACGCGTCCAGGCGGGTTTTGAATGTCTCGAGAGAAGGAGACTCCACAACCTCTCTGGGCAGCCTGTTCCAGTGTTCGGTCACCCTCACCGTAAAGAAGTTTTTCCTCATATTTATGTGGAACCTCCTGTGTTCCAGCTTGCACCCATTGCCCCTTGTCCTGTCAAGGGATGCCACTGAGAAGAGCCTGGCTCCATCCTCATGACACTTGCCCTTTACATATTTATAAACATTAATGAGGTCACCCCTCAGTCTCCTCTTCTCTAAGCTAAAGAGACCCAGCTCCCTCAGCCTCTCCCCATAAGGGAGATGTTCCACTCCCTTAATCATCTTTGTGGCTCTGCGCTGGACTCTCTCTAGCAGTTCCCTGTCCTTCTTGAACTGAGGGGCCCAGAACTGGACACAATATTCCAGATGTGGCCTCACCAGGGCAGAGTAGAGGGGGAGGAGAACCTCTCTCAACCTGCTAGCCACCCCCCTTCTAATACACCCCAGGATGCCATTGGCCTTCTTGGCCACAAGGGCACACTGCTGACTCATGGTCATCCTGTTGTCCACTAGGACCCCCAGGTCCCTTTCCCCTACGCTGCTCTCCAACAGCTCTGTCCCCAACTTGTACCGGTACATGGGGTTGTTCTTGCCCAGATGCAGGACTCTACACTTGCCCTTGTTATATTTCATTAAATTTCTCCCCACCCAACTCTCCAGCCTGTCCAGGTCTCTCTGAATGGCTGCGCAGCCTTCCCGTGTGTCAGCCACTCCTCCCAGTTTTGTGTCATCAGCGAACTTGCTGACAGTGCACTCTATTCCCTCATCCAAGTCATTAATGAATATATTGAATAGTACTGGTCCCAGTACCGACCCTTGAGGGACTCCGCTAGACACAGGCCTCCAACTGGACTCTGTCCCACTGACCACCACTCTCTGGCTTCTTTCCTTCAGCCAGTTCACAATCCACCTCACTACGTGATCATCCAGACCACACTTCCTCAGTTTAGCTGCGAGGATGCTGTGGGAGACCGTGTCAAACGCTTTACTGAAATCGAGATAGACCACATCCACAGCTTTACCATCATCTATCCACCGGGTTATGTCCTCATAAAAGGCTATCAAGTTGGTTAAGCATGACTTCCCCTTGGTGAAGCCATGCTGAGTGCCCCTAATGATCCCCCTATCCTTGATGTGCCTAGAGACAGCACCAAGGACAAGTTGTTCCATCACCTTTCCGGGGATGGAGGTGAGGCTGACCGGTCTATAGTTACCCGGGTCCTCCTTCTTGCCCTTTTTGAAGACTGGAGTGACATTCGCTTTCCTCCAGTCCTCAGGCACCTCTCCCGTTGCCCACGACTTAGCAAAGATGATGGAGAGTGGCCTAGCAATGACTTCCGCAAGCTCCCTCAGCACCTGCGGGTGCATCCCATCAGGGCCCATGGATTTATGGACGTCCAGATTGCTTAATTGGTCCCTGACCCAGCCCTCATCTACGTACCCATCTCCTCATCTAGAGGAGGAATCTGTATTCCTCCTCTATCCTGACTTCTTCTGGGGCCTCAGGGGTCTGGGGCTCCTCAGGACAGCCTCCAGCAGTATAGACAGAGGCAAAGAAGGCATTCAGTAACTCCGCCTTCTTTTTATCCTCTGTCTCCAGGGCCCCCACCTCATTCATCAGTGGGCCTACATTGCCTCTAGTGTTGGCTGTACCTGCAACGTATTTGAAGAAGCCCTTTCTGTTGTCCTTGACCTCTCTCGCAAGGTTTAATTCCAAGGAGGCCTTAGCTTTCCTCGTTGCCTCCCTACATCCTCTGACAACAGACTTATATTCCTCCCAAGTGTCCAGCCCCTCCTTCCATGATCTGTACACCCTCTTCTTCCACTTGAGTTTGCCCAGCAGTTCCCTGTTCAACCATGCAGGTCTCCTGGTACCCTTTCTTGACTTCCTACCTGTTGGGATGCTCTGATCTTGAGCTCGGAAGAAGCAGTCCTTGAATGCTAACCAACTATCTTGGGCCCCCTTACCTTCTAGTACCCTGTCCCATGGGATTTCCCCTAGCAATTGCTTGAAAAGGCCAAAGTTGGCCCTCCTGAAGTCCAGGGTTGCAATTCTGCTAGCTATTCTGTTCCTGCCACATGAGATCCTGAACTCTACCATCTCATGGTCGCTACAACCAAGGCTGCCCTCAACCTTCACCTCTTCAACCAGACCCTCCTTGTTAGTAAGGATAAGATCCAGCAGCGCTCCTCTCCTAGTTGGCTCATCCACCATTTGCATCAGAAAGTTATCATCAATGCACTGGAGGAACCTCCTGGACTGAAGATGGCTGGCTGAGTAGGCCTCCCAGCAAATATCAGGGTAGTTGAAATCCCCCATGACAACCAGGCCCTGTAATTGAGAGACTGCTCTCAGCTGCCTGTAGAAGGCCTCATCACCCTCCTCATCCTGATCTGGTGGCCTGTAATAGACACCCACAACAGTATCACCCCTGCCAGCCTGCCCCTTAATTCGCACCCACAAACTCTCAACTCGCTCCTGATCCGCCCCTGGACAGAACTCAATACATTCTAGCTGCTCACTCACATAAAGAGCAACTCCACCACCTCTCCTTAGTGGCCTGTCTTTCCTGAACAGGACATAGGCATCCATGACCACATTCCAGTCATGCGAGGCGTCCCACCAAGTCTCTGTGATTGCCACTAAATCAAAGCCCCCCGACCTAACATGGATTTCCAGCTCCTCCTGTTTATTCCCCGTGCTGCGCGCATTGGTGTACAGGCATTTCAGCGAGCGAGCTGAGCACACCGATTTCACCCCAGGAGGATGGGAGGCCTCCTGGTCTACCTCAACACTAGAGCGTTGCCCCAGTGGTGCAAGCCCAGCTACTACCCCATCCCCCTTCGAATCTAGTTTAAAGCTCTCCGAATGAGCCCTGCTAATTCCTGTCCCAGAACCCTTTTGCCCCTACGACATAAACCTTTCCCATGTATTACGGTCACGCCTGGTGTCTTATAAAACCAGGCATTATCAAAGAACCCAAAGCCCTGTCTGTAGCACCAGTCTCGTAGCCAGGCATTAACAGAGAGAATCCTACTATTCCATCCCACGTCATCACCTGAAAATGGAAGGAGGGAGGAGAAAACAACTTGTGCCCCAGACTCTTTCACCAACCGTCCTAGGGCCTTGTAGTCTTTCTTCATCCCCCTCAGACTATGGGATGCAGCTTCTTCGCCACCTGTCTGGAAGATGAGCAGGGGGTAGTAGTCTGTGGCCTTCACCAGGTTGGGGAGTTGCCTGGTGATATCCCTGATTCGGGCTCCAGGCAGACTGCAGACCTCCCTGTGATGGGGGTCAGCTCTGCATATTGGGCCCTCAGATCCCTTTAGGAAGGAGTCTCCAACCGCTAAAACTCTTCTCTTCTTCCTTGTGGAGGAGGTAGCTATACGCCTGTCAGGTTTTTCTGACTGTGGTGGGACCTCTGATATAGGTTGCCTCTCCACCACATCCCCATTGGACCAGCTGTATTCCACTAGGGCTTCATATCTATTGCTCAGAGGCACCTGTGGAGGCAAGGTAGGCAAGGAGGGCACTCGCCTTTTGCCACGGCCATAGACTTGCCTCCACTCACTCCTCTCCTCTAGGTTATTGTTTTCCACCTGAGAGGGGCAGAGTACAGGGGTCCCTCGATCCTGGGAGCTCTCCGGCAGGTGCTCCCATTTTTGTTGCAGGGAGGGCAGAGCCTGGCTCCACCAGTCTATCTCCATTTCAGCCTCCCAAATGCTCCTAAGCCTTTCTACTTCAGCTTGAAGCCTTTCAACCTGGCTTTGCAGCTGTGCCGCTCGGCCCAGCAGATCATCTACCTGCTCACAGCGCACACAGCCCCCTGACACCACAGAGACGCTGTAGCATTCCCTGCAGCCGGCAACCTGCACCATTGCCTCCTTCCGTGGGAGCTCTGTCTGGGTTCCCACATCCATTTTGGTCTTCTTCTGCCGGGTAGATACCATTGTTCTTTCACTGAGCTGGGAAATGCCTGTTGGTGACACCCCTGGTTCACAGCTCCTTGGCACCTTCCTCGCCTTGTGCACTGGGAGGGAGTCAGCGCCCTCCCCAACGAGCTACAAACTGCTGTGGCCTCTCCTGCCCTGGGACACACCCAGTCACTGCTGACTCTCCCTCTACCCCCTGGGCAGGGACTAGTCCCTGTCCTCCAGGAGGCTTTTTATCACCCAATCAATCACCACCCCCAATCAACAGGGGGTGGTGCATTTAAATCGCCTGCGGTGCCTCCGGCTATGCCCCCTCCTCTCCTGATTCGTTGCTGGGAACCTCTGGGTCCGGGGGGGGGGGGAAGCAGCTCGGGACTGCTGGTCCGGGGGGGGCCAAGAGTACAAAAACCACCCGGTTACAGCCCAATGTCGCCCTCGCCTCCGCACTAACCTCAAGTTGCTGTCGCTGCTGCTGCCGCCGCCGCTGCCGCCGCTGTCGATAATGATCCTTCCGCAGGTTCACCTACGGAAACCTTGTTACGACTTTTACTTCCTCTAGATAGTCAAGTTCGACCGTCTTCTCGACGCTCCGGCAGGGCCGGGGCCGACCCCGCCGGGGCCGATCTGAGGATCTCACTAAACCATCCAATCGGTAGTAGCGACGGGCGGTGTGTACAAAGGGCAGGGATTTTTATGATAGAGATTTTTATCATATGATAGAGATATGAGAGATTTTTCTCTCATATCCCCTTCCTACTTAGTGACAAGAAAACAAATTCAAATTGTGCTTGGGAGGAATAACTTAACAAAGCCAATTTTATTATGCAGATGAACTGTAGGTGTTCCATATCTGCATTTTCTGAAATTGTTAGCAAGCTTTTTTCCAAAGCTTTTTCTCTTTCTAGGTGTGTATATAACACATTATATTTAGACAACCAACCAGCCTTAAGAAACTCAGTTGTTTTAAGTAAAAGTTGTTATGGGTATACATTTTGCTCAGGAAGTAATTGCTTCATTTTTTGTTTAATTTAGGGGTTAGAGTCTAAAGTTTTTCAAAAGATGAGCAAGTCATTTCCTCAGCAACAGTTTAATGGAATTATGCTTTTTCTGAGAATATTGTGGTGAGTTTGGAGGAGTGAATATTTTTCTTCTTCTTCATAGGAAGAAAAATATATCTTCCTTGTCTCTTACATTCCTGTATTGATTCTTCAATTGTGCTCTTGTTGTCCCCTGGTTCATTTCATTAAACAAGGTTGGGGGTGGGCCAAAACAAGCCATCTCAAACAGCTGGGAAGTTTTTGTCTTGAGCCATGTGTTGTTTATGACACAATGGTGCTTCCAGCTTGCTCTTGATGTAGAAGGTCTTCTTTAAATCTATTTTTTGACCAATTATCATTTTTTGGATCTCTCACTGTTAGTGTTCTTCCTAGTAAAAAAAGATGTATAAAACAGATAACAAACTATATTTGACTGGTAGCATTGAAAAATTGTGAAGACATGGTAGTCATTACTGCTACAGAGGACTCCTAGTTAAACACTAAAAAGGAATTGTGAGACCTACTTTACCCAATAACCTTTCATTTTTTATGGCATTTTAACTTCTTTGTTTTCAGAGACATTTTTTCAACTTAAGAATGTAAAATGGTTATGAAGTGGACCCAGAGCCTTTTTAAAGCAGCATACAGACTGAGGCACAATAATATATAATGTTACAGAACAGAAACTTTAATTCTCATTTATATATTTGAAATTCAGCAATGGGAGATGAAAAGTCCTGGCTTTCGTGTAACAGAAGTTGCTTCTGTTATTACAGAATCACAGAATCAATCAGGTTGGAAGAGACCTCTGGGATCATCAAGTCCAACCATTGCCCTGACACCACCATGGCAACTAGACCAGGGCACTAAGTGCCATGTCCAGTCTTTTCTTAAACACATCCAGAGATGGTGACTCCACCACCTCCCTGGGCAGCCCGTTCCAATGTCTAATGACCCTTTCCGTGAAGAAATGCTTCCTAATGTCCAACCTGAACCTCCCCTGGCGAAGCTTGAGGCTATGTCCTCTAGTCCTATCGCTAGTTGCCTGGGAGAAGAGGCCGACTCCCACTCCACTACAACCTCCCTTCAGGTAGTTGTAGACTGCAATGAGGTCACCTCTGAGCCTCCTCTTCTCCAGGCTAAACAACCCCAGCTCCCTCAGCCGCTCCTCATAGGTCAGACCCTCCAGAGCCTTCACCAGCTTGGTCGCCCTCCTCTGGACTCGCTTCAACACCTCAACATCTTTCTTGAAGTGCGAGGCCCAGAACTGGACACAGTATTCAAGGTGCGGCCTCACCAGTGCCGAGTACAGACGAACGATCACTTCCCTAGACCGGCTGGCTACACTATTCCTAATAGAGGCCAGGATGCCATTGGCCTTCTTGGTCTTCTGGGCACACTGCTGGCTCATGTTTAGCCGGCTGTCGATCAGCACGCCCAGGTCTCTTTCCGCCGGGCCACTTTCTAGCCACTCTTCCCCCAGCCTGTAGCGCTGCATGGGGTTGTTGTGGCCAAAGTGTAAGACCCGGCACTTGTTCTTGTTGAACCTCATGCCGTTGGTCTCGGCCCATCTATCTAACCTGTCCAGATCCCTCTGTAGGGCCTTCCTACCCTCCAGTAGGTCGACACTCCCACCCAGCTTGGTGTCATCTGCAAATTTACTGAGGGTGCACTCAATCCCTATGTCTAGATCATCTATAAAGATTATTAGAGAGCAAACACCCATAATCAGCACTAGTAAATGATTATTTGAATGTTTAAGACTTGATACCATCCTGGAATTGAGCTATTCAAGTTTAACAATGCTTGCCATAAAGTCAAGAAAAAAGGAAAAAAGATCATATAGTTTTTAAAGATCTTATCTTTTATATAAACTGCTGCACACATGGCTAGAGTGACAAGTATGCAGGCTGTAGCATGCTATACATTATAAAGCTAGAGAATATTTTAATCCTCAGTCTCAAACCTTGCAGTCCAACCAAGAATTTGTCACACTTCACCTGTTTAAGTTTTTCAGTTTATTTTTTAGCAATTTTTATACAAGTTATTTCAGTTGCTGACTTAAACAATTTGTTCCATATCTCAACCACCATTTTGTTTAAAGAAATCATAAAAGTTAGGAACCTGAAAATTAGATTTTTCTTTTGAGCAGCTGCTGTCCACGAATGTGGAAAGATTGTTAAAAGTGAATAGCATCACTTTCTAACAAATTGTAGGCAGGTTTGATGACTGAATCTCATCTTTCCATTACTGTGCTGTCACCAAGCATTATTATGTTGGCACTCATAGATATATGGAAGAAAAAGGAAAGCTTTTTGGGGGTTTAAAGCTGTGTTTGTACAACCATGGATGTCAGTGGTCCTTCTTCATTGTTGATCTACTCATGTTGAGTTACATTTATTATTAAACACAAATTTCTTGATTAAAATGTGGTCTGTATTTTTTTACAGAATACATTATTGTACCTTTGCAGAGCACTAGGTAAATGTGTGTGGAGTGAAATTATATACACAAGAACACAAATGTTTATTAAAAAAAAAAAAATCCTTTTAGTGTAGCTGACTCACTAAGTCTTTGTACCTGTACTTTGGGTGACCTGATGGGGACTAGATAGATTTCTGTTTAATTTATTTTTAAAATCTTTTCAGAATACCTTTTATTTCTGTATTACCAATTTTTACATAGCACATTTGTTTCAGTGTGCTGACATTCCGAATCAGAGGCATCTGGCCTCTTGCATCTGCTGTGCCTCCACTAGGGTACATCTATTAACAAGTTTTTCTTCCCATGACTGTTGTAACAACATCTTCTAATAGTTTCCCCTAAGTTTTCTGTTGAGGATCCAGTTTTACAGCATTAAACATTTAGCTGAATTTGTAAAAGTTTTAAAAAGTATCTCCATATATGAATTGCTTCTGATTTTGGTTTGGGTTTTGGGTTTTGTTTGTTTTAGATAATTTCAGCTAATACTTTAAAACTATTCATTTTTTTTTCCAAGATCATATTTAGTAGTCTTTTAATTTGTATTCATGAAAGCATTTCTCTTCCTAGAGTAATTATTTGTATTTTTGTTACCAACAAAATCAATTTATATGATTAGTTTATCCAGTCACAGAATATTTTTCTGAATTTGACAATACTTTAAGTGGAGCTCAAGTGTTGTTTTTTACTTTTATGCTACAGAATCACAGGAAGGCTCAGGAATGGTGTGTTTTAGTAGCTACTTTTATCCAAGTTTCCATCAGGGTTTGTATGTGTACGTGCAGTGTAGGTTCCATGTGGAACATATATTTACTAAGTCTTTAAGATTGTACCGATTGGTAAAACTGTACCAACAAACATTGTAACAATTTTACAACCATTTTAATTTATACGATCTTACTGAATAAAATAGAACATTGTTTGAGTAAGGTTCTTAGACTTGTACTAAATCAAATAAAGAATATATTAATTTGAGGAACGTTGGGTTTTCCTTATTCTGAGTGGTTACCTTTCTAAGACTAAGAAAAAAAACAGCTGTTCTATAATAATATACTACTGTCTCCTGACAGGTCCAAGAATCTTCAGATCTGTTCATAGTGTAAGGGTTTCAAGATGGCCTTCTTGACCTTTCAGAAATACACTTTAGTACATCTGGCAGAAAGTAATTTTACTCACATTAAATGGCAGAGGGAAATATGTCCTCACAGTGCATATAGGGACAAGATTGTTGTGTCCCCGGGGAAACAGCAGAGCTAGCAAGACTCACTTTAAAGAGGCATTGCTAGTTTTCCTTAGTGTCCAGCTCAGGAATTACAAACGGGTCTTTTGGGTAAATCATTCTGTATAGCACGTAGGCATGCATCAGTTCCATTCTCTCATTTTGGTACTGAGCAAATCCTTACTGAGCAGTCCTTACCTCCTTGCTGTCTTTCTTACTAGATTTCATAGAGTAGAAGCTTTCTTCTATGGTACAAACACAGCATTTAATGTCTGCTTGGAGGCTCAGGCTGGATCAGATAAATCATTCTCCTATTCAGTATATCAAATATAAAAATTATATTTAGGAAAATTTAGGGAACAGTTTAGAGTCACTGTTGACGTAAAATCTTAGAGTCACTTGATTTGCTTTTCCTCTTCTAAACAGTATAGGTAGGAGAAAGAGAGAGAAAGGGAAATATTACTTTGGAGGCCACACAATTATCTGAGCATTTTGTTTAATGTTCCTTCAGCACGGTCCATTTTGGCAATATGTATAATGCAGATGTTATTAGACTGCAATGGGACTGCTTTTTCTGTTGTAAAATTCATGTCAGTCGTTAACTTGTCTTCCCAGAAAATGGAGTTTTGAAGGCACATAGATATCTAGAGGTAGTAACTGCATAAGTTGATTTTATTTCTTTTTCTTGAGTGCTTTCACTAAGGAGAGACTTCTAATGAGAATTTTGTTCTTTGCTTAATTATGTAAGCTGCTGCTTTAACTGTGTGTGTCTGTATGCAGTCCAATCAGTATACAAGTGAAAAAATACCATCCAAACTTTTGGGTATGAGTTCAGAAAGCCAGTTATAATAGATTTTCAAAGAACTTCTGATACAGAAGTTAAAGGCAAGAATTTCATAGAATGTAGCTAGATGTGTATCTTGAAAACTGCCTTTTTTTCTAAAGAGTTTGTAACTGAACAAAAATAAACTCTGTGAAGCTTTTAGCTTGCTTTTGTTGATATATGCCATAGTTATTGGAAGTTATATTCTTGTACAGTTTTGTTAGTCTCATTGAACAGAAAATGATATTAGGCTTTTACATGTCACCTTCAACTTGGTAAAATTATGTAACTGTAATCTCAGGTTGGAGGGCCAAATTTAAGATCAGACTCTGTAGGTCTTTTTCATCCAGTGCAATCAGTGAATAACAGCTTGTTAAAATAAAGTATGGTTATTTAGACTAAAAGCACTTTAAATGGGGGGGGATGGGGTGGGGAAGACTTTGAAGACACTAAAATACGCAAGACACATAGTCAATAGCCAGCTGAGCGTGCTAACAGATTATCTAACCATTGTCCACATAAAAAGCCTGAAAAATAAAAATCTTCTGGACCTACTAGCTATCCGACAACCTGCTGTTCTGTTCTGGTGACTCAAAATTGTGGGCAGAAAAAAGTCATTTGTTTATAGTTTGGTAATAAATATTGCTACTTCCAACTCCCAAGACTGGGAAATCTAATGAGCATCTTATCTAGAAGCTACACGATAGGGAGTTGAATTTGCTAGATTTGGTCAATATCTTTTAAATATATGCTTGGATGCTTCTTATCTGGGAAACCATTGAACTAATTCCTTGTTTGCTCTTCTGCAGTCCTTCAAAATAACTTAAACTAATATATGCATAAATCTTATATGCCTAACTTTCTTGAGTTCTCATTTCCATTATATCTAAAGCTATTGTATTTTAGTTTTTATTGCCTTCTGAAGACCATGATTCATTATTTGGAAGCCCATCTTTTACCCTGTGAGAAAGTCTAGATCTACTTCTTACTTTCTAGTCATGTCGCGTGGGCTTTATGTATCTGCTTGACTAACATGTAAATTATTGTGCATGTTAATTACTTTTCTGCTAGGTAAGGTGTCAGGAGAGAAAAAGTAATATTACCAGTATTACATTGTCTTTAAACCAATAGATAGTAATTAAACACTTTTAAAATATTAAGAAACAAATATTATTAATTAGACTTCATGAGTTACTAGGAAAATTCTGCCTAATCCAGTAAGAATGTAAACCCCTATATCTTTTTTAAAGTACACTATAGAATCTAAGAGAATATAGAATAGTATCCTTCTATAGCTTTATAAAGGAAAATAGCTTACCCTTGCATAATTTGATGGATTAAAAAATGAAGAATGATTGTCATTTTATATTTAGTTTTATAGGTCCTTTTAAAATTATTATTGCAAGTTATATGTGGTATTTTTATGTTAAAAATAACAACAATATTTGGAAGGTCTAGACCAAATTCTTCCTATTATTTGAAACAGCAATCAATCTTTCTGCTTTAAATCAAGCTGGCACAAAAAAAAAAGTCTTTATATGTGGTGTACTCAACAGCTCTACATGCTTTTTCTTTGTTAAATTTGTGTATTTGTGTGCAACTAGGCAATACTACAGGATCTGGAGCAAAGACGTCCCCAACTGGATGAACTAATAACTGCAGCACAAAATCTAAAAAACAAGACAAGCAATCAAGAGGCCAGAACAATAATCACTGACCGCAGTAAGTGATGATTCTTCTATAATATGATGTTTCAGCAAATACGGAAAATGTTGTAATGATTAATAAGCATAGCATTTTTCAGAAACTTTATGCATTTGCCATGAGAAGGAGAATTCCGTCAGGAGACAATTCTCACACAGATTTCCAAGTTACATATAGAAGAAATGTAAGTGAAAGTCAGTGATCATATATTTCAGATTTTTCACCTTAATTTCCTTGTCTTCATAGTGGAAGCACATTGTAGAAAATATAGAGTGTGATCACTATAGATAATGAATACATTTATTCTTAAACAAGGAGGAAGAAGAAAGAATTCAGAGTATAGCCGTAGGCTTGTAAGAAGCTTTCAATTCCATCCCCTGTAGCACAGTCGCAGCCTCTTCTTTCATCTTCCCTCAGTTGACGCAGAAGTCTGATGATGCTCTGTATTAGTCTGTGTTAGCCTGTATTAGTTCTTCAGTTCTGGTTTCCATTTCAGAATTAACCAAATAACTGTGTCTAAGGTGGAAAAATTGGTATATTAATTTTTAGAAGAAGTCTATAGAAGAAGTAGTGTTGTCACCCTTGGATGCTTGCATGCCCTTATACCCTTCGCTGTAGGATGAAACACACTGTCATGTCATGCTATAAAAGCAGCCCCCTGTGATGGACTGTTACTTATCTTTAGTTATTATTTTGAGTACTCAGGACTAAAAACTACAGAAAATTAATTTCTTATGGTCCTAGAGATCCCTCGTGGAGCTTAGAGAAGACCCAGGCCAATTGCTTTGCATGTGGACACAGCCAATGTACTTTAGGTGGATGCAAACTGTTCTGTACATCTTGGCCTGGAGACCAGGGATTGCTCCCTGAAACTGATGACTGTGAAGGTGTATACATAGGCTAAACTTCTCTGCCCCCATAATAAAAATACACACACACACACACACACATTACATCTTTCTTTTTATTCTATCAGGTAAATACTTTCCACAATATGTCAAAATCACATTGCACGTTTGGACTTCATTGTTGTTAGTAGCACATACAGATATTATTTAGACTATATCCTGTGTGAAATAACATTGTTTAACCGCTATTTTCTTCCTGGCCTTGAAAGATATTACTGAGAGAGAGAGAAGCTGTATTTGTTTTATTTGAAGTTTGAGAAGAAATGGATAGCGCTTCTGTATTACCTGAGAACCTGTTCCTGTTTGACATGCAAATTAATTTTGAAATCATATACTCAGTTGAATTCAGATGAAATGTGTACATATACCTTAACTTTACAGTGCTTATTCAAAGACAACATATGTAGTGCTTCCATCAGTATTTTCCAGTATGTTTTCATTTTTAATTCTGAGACAAGTCTTCTGAAGATAAGAATTGTAGACTTTACATGAAATGCAAGTATAATTCCTATATGCCCTTATGTGAATTACATGCATGACTAAATTTTGTTCTGTTGGAAAACTGCACTTCACTTTAAGTGAAATTGCCTTCTAAGATAGATTAAATCCTTTCTCATACAGCGAAAAAAGGAAAGCAAGCTATCAGACTGTAAATCATGAATGAGTATGTGGTAAGCCAACTATATTAAAACTTGCATCTGTGGCGAGCAGTGTGGTAAATATATTTTACATTATGATTTCTTAGTTTTTGTCTATAAGAATTCCCAAAATGATTAGTTGTTTTTGATCTTAAAGTATACAAGATTCATTTTTGCTGTGATTTAGCAATTAATTTTCTGTGTTGAAACTGTTAATGTCCTTGACTGCAGAAGTGCAGCTTATGATGTGGTAGATATAGGTCATGTCCCTTTATGTTCTTTCAGGTACATCTTGGTGTAGTATAGCATCTTCTAATATTATCCTGTTGTTGTTAATGAAATAATTTTAAAGTAAGCAAAATATTTATTGTCAGAAATATACAGAGTCTGCATTTCTGCAATGGAATGAGATAAAGTATGATCAGGGTCATTTTTTGATCCAGTCTTCTGAGGCAGCAAACTAGATTCATGAAGGTTTTTTCATGCTTAGTTAGTTTGTATTTGTATAATTGTAGGTCGCACTAAACACTACTCAAGAGACATTTATTACTTTTGCATTTTAAGGAGATTATGGTATTTTTAGGGGAAAAAATGCTAGGACTTTACAATGTGACACATAAGGTTTTTCTGAATATATGCCAAATGTGGCATACTGTCACCTGAATTACTTCTTTAAAAGAACAATAGTAATTCTTATATTTTTGATCATATGATTTTTTTTCCCCCTGTATGTTGTATAAGATAGAGATTGCTCTGTTTGGTTTGAATTAGGCCTGCTAATACCTGCTTAGACAGGATCCACTTGTTCTTGCTGCAGCGTTGGGGTAGTTCACCCCTCCCTCCCCTTCACAGTGTTTTGCCGTCCTGAACACAGGAAGACTTTCCTTATCCCCAGCACAGCTGGGGTCCTCTCTGTGTGCTCTCGAACACAGCTCCTCTGAAGCCTGCTGTGCTGTACAGCACTCTCACCTAGTGCAGTTGTTTTGCCTTGCAGTCTAGCACATACTGAGCCCAGCCTACTGCACCCAGGGTGTTGTCCCCAAGTCCATCCCCAGGAATCTTGCCTGCAGCCAGAGCTGAACCCTGGACTGGAGAACCTGCTCCACTTGCTAAGGCCTGCATGTTCTGCACAGCCCTAGAGAGTGTCCCCTCCGTTATACTTGGACCTTGCACCAGCATCCTGTTGCAAGTCCTCCCTGACTACCTCACCCGCAGACTGTTCCCCATTTCCTTTTTTTTTTCCCTCTTCATGAATACAAATAGGTTACCATGGTTATGTTTTAGCAGTTATGAGTACTGATTCAAATCCATCCAGTTTCATGACCTGAGCATCAGCTCTGTGCCGTTCATGTTCCTCTGCAGTAGCTGGGTACCACTCTCACATGCAGCCTTCTGTAAAGTCACACTATCAGGTGCCAAGCTCATTGGATCCCATCACGAAGGAAAGGGAGTACACTAGTGTACTACCTCTTCCTGGGCTGAAGCACAGGATCTCACACTTTGAGAAGTAAAAAGCTGAGAAGATGAGCTAATTTGTATTAATACATTGTTCATTGCCTTTTGCAAATAAAGTGCTAGTAAAAAAACCCAACACAAGGATCTGGCCAGTATCACTGAACAGATACGTTATAAATACTAAATGAGACTTGTAGCTACTCTACAAGATAGCTGCATTCTTGGTTACAGGATGGGTCAGCTTGCCATCAACTGGAATTAAAACACTGAAGGTTATGGCTTCTGTACTAACATTGGTAACTCTTAAGTCATTCTACTTGCAGAAATATGTATATTATGCTTGTTAAAGTCTAACTTTGAATTGTATTTAGAAACCATTATTGCCTTATTACAGCATTTATAAAACCAAACGAAGTAAACATTTTATACAAAATCAAGCAAACTAAAAGACATTTTTTAGAGAATCTCTATGAAGAATTGCAAAAAAGTCCATGATCATGAGATTATTTTCCAACAGAACTGTCATAGTATTGCATAGGTTTAGTCTTTCTTTAGGAAATAAAAACAGAAATGAAAGATAAGCTCATACAATTGAATTATTTCCTTTGCATCATAGAATAGAATCATGGAATCATGTCGGTTGGAAAGGACCTTTAAGATCATTGAGTCCAACTGTTAACCTAACACTGCCAAGTCCACCTCTAAACCACGTCCCTAAGCACCACATCTGCACGCCTTTGCAATACCTCCAGGCATGGTGACTCCACCACTTCCCTTGGCTGCCTGTTCCAATGATTGGTAACCCTTTCGCTGAAGAAATTTTTCCTGATACCCAATCTAAACCTCCCCTGGCACAACGTGAGGCTGTTTCCTCTTGTCCTGTCATTTGTTACTTAGGAGAAGAGACCAACGCCTGCCTTGCTACAAACTCCTTTCAGGTAGTTGTAGTGAGCGATAAGGTCTCCCCTCAACCTCCTTTTCTCCAGACTAAACAACCCCGTTCCCTCAGCCACTCCTCATAAGACTTGTACTCCAGACACTTCACCAGCTTCATTTCCCTTCTTTGGACTCACTTTGAACCTTTGAACCTTTTTTCCCCACCCTTACTTCATTATCTGTATGAAATTGCAGGAGTTATACTACATACAAAGAACTTGACTTTATAAAGTAAAGCTTGTGTTATGTTTACATAATGTTTTATTAAAATATTTGTTTATTCTATGTAAATCATAGTTTGTTTACAACTTCTACATTAGAGAATACATAGAATAATAATTATATTTAGTCTTGAGGAAAAGTTGTGGGGAAAAGCAAGATACCTCTCTGCTTTTTTAATGCTGCTAAAGCATTCTATTCTAACAGAACCATATGCTGTACAATAACATTTTTCTCTACAATAATGCATCACAGCTCCAAAACACTTTGCTTTACTGCTGATGAAAATGTTGTTTCTTTAAATTGAATGAGTTTATAAGCAACTTTGAATATAATAAAGTAATTAAACTTTGATAAATCCTTTTATTTTCCATCAGTTCCTATGTATAGAATACATAAAGCCATCAACAAGTCAATATAGAAATATACTGAGAGATAATAAAAAAAAAATTACACTCATAGAATCAGAAATACCACAGTAATTACAAAGGCTATGTTAGATCTTGCTAGATCCTGGAAATGTAAGAAGCTTTAAATAGCAGGCCTTCCTACTGCTGTGTTCACACACATGCAAAAGATAATGGTGAATAAACTTTCTGCAGTTTTACTTTGCTAGTAATTTACGTCTCAGTTTTGTAATGTGGTTTCTGGCTGTGAAAGCGATAGAGGAGGTATGAAAATGAATATTTATAGAACTCTATGAAGAAATAAACTCTTACTGACCAAAGAATATCCCTTTTGAGATTATAAGAAGCCAAAGTAACACACATCTTCAGCAATTGTGTGAAATGTAGTGAACTCTCAAAATATCACTTGAGAGATTAGTTAAGTTCTATTACATTAAATGCATAAATAATGGCAACAAATACAAACATTTCAATGAAGACTATTTTGATCAAGAATTACACATTGGGACCAAATAATTCCTTTAGAAATTTTATTTGGCAGTTTTTAAAACCAAGTCCACAAATGAATGAATAATTTATAGAGGATGTCTTCAGAAGAGTTATTTTGGTTTTGTGGTTTGTTTTTTGTTTATTTGGGGTTTTTTTTGAAAAAAGAAAAGCTATATGTTATAATTGGCTGTTAGGAGAGCTGCGCTTGAACTAATCTGAAAAGAGTCTAAGACTCTCTGTGCCACTCCATAAAAATGCCTTTATTGAATAGTTTGCCGTATTTGACAGTTTTATGGCAAAATCATCAACTTGTCATCACTTGCACAACAAAATGTATGGAAACTCCACAGTGAACTACAGCTGTACCGTTGTTCTCGACATCTTAATAAAATAGCCATCTCCATTGAACTGCCATCCCTGTGGTTTTCTCTTAGAGCTATTGAATACAAATAAAATAAATAAAATCATATAATCTGGAATTTGTCATCCAGTAGTAAAACTCCTAGTTACCAAGACTGTAAAGGAAAAGTGTAAAAGAAAACTGTGCTTGTGTACAGCTTGCCTAATTATCTTGTTGATATTTTTAAGCTGAATTATTGAATAAATCCCAGTACTCTATTCTCTGGTTTCCGTGTATTCCAAGAACTTCTGAAGAACCTGAGTAATAGCTTTCCTATGTCATAAAGATGAAAAGTTTATTAATCATCCTGATATACTTCTTTACTTCTGAAACCTTGTTTTTCCTATGAGAGCTCTATGCCACGGAAATGAAGCAAGGGAGAAACAATTTGTTGTTAAAGAAACATCAATAACAAGATAAAACTATAGCTCTGAGAGGGCTAGCATGTTGCTGAGACGAGTACCTCATTTCAAACCACATCCTTGGCACAGATTTGCTGCTACAGGATTTGTAAGAAAGTTATGGGGCATTTTAAGAAGGAGTAAGAAGTTATTTTGGAACACTGGGGAGAGTTGCCCTTTAAGAACCAGAAATAACATGCCCCAGAAATGTCTGAGTGATCAGGGAATTACAGTTATATATCATTTCTCAGGCTATATATACTAGAAGCTTATGGCTCAGTGGACAAAGGGCAAGATCTAAACTGCCTACTTCAGGTGTTGTAGTGCTCCCCAAAAGAATGTGAGACTACAAGGTGACCTTCCTCCATTTCTGGTTGTATTCTTGAGTAAAAGTGGCATGGCTTTTTTGGTAGCCCCAGAGCTGCTAAGTATATGAGGTGATGTCAGTGCTGGTGGCTTGCTCAGAGTTCACCTACCTTCTCAAGCATTTGAAGAGAGTTAGATAATTACTAAAGTTTGTGTGGTAATTCAGGTGTAACGCAGCTGGCTAGTTCTAGACCAGGCAATTCTAAATAGATAAGAACGTTCTAACTTTTATGTTCCTAGAAATCCATCTGTGTTGGAGAACAGGCACCCTGGATTGCTGTGTTCCATAGAGGCACTTAATTTTGTCTAAATCATAAGTGTCAATAAAATTTTGTCAACTATCCTCCAAAATAGCTAGGAGAGCAGAATGGTTGACCAAATCTCTCATCAGGAAAATATAACCACAAAGTGAGTTCTCTGCTAATTGTGAGTTCATGAACAGCAAAGATAAAGTCCAGTGAGGAGTTTAAGGCTGTGCTGCAGGAAGAGACCGTTCAGAAAGAGTGATATGGAAATAATTTTTTTTTAAAAAGCCTTTAAATAATTTTGACTAGGCCCAGAAAAGTAAAAAAAAAAAACAAACCACACTCCAAATAAGGAAAGCATGTTTTGGTAGGGGGATGCTGCACACTAACAGGTTACACATTATTGTATGATGTAGCCACTGGTACATGAAGTTAACTGGTTGAAAGCTTTGGGATATACTATCACCTGACAGAAGGAGAACATGCTTCCCCCTTTAGCCTAGGGAAGGATTTGGTATGGGATTGTGGGAGAGCTGGTGTTTGAATCTGCTTTGTGTCTTTTTTCAACTTCTGTTAGTCATCATTTAGCGACCAAGTTAATCAATAGAGGTGGTGAGTCAGAATACAGACAAAAAAATTCTTCTAATTTATAGTGCCAAGAAAATTCAAGCCTATTTAATATTATGTAGTTTGCTGTTCTTAGAATGTTTGGAGACTGAGGTGAGAGAGGTTATTTTAGTAACAGGGCCAAAGCATATAAATCTTCAGTCCCCCCCAACCTTCAACCTACCCAGTTACCAATTAGATGAAAGTGCTGCCCAGAACCATGAGCAGATGTGAAATGACAGAAAGTCTTGTTTACAGGCTGTCAGCAGGCAATTCCTTTCCCCAAGTACTATTGTCTGCTTCCCTGCTATGGTAAGTCCTATTAATAGTGTTGTTAGGGGCATCTTTTCTTTCTTTTATGCTCAAGGGCAGTCATATTTTAACAGACTGGTTTTATGTAACTGCCTGCCTTTATTCCTAGTGTCTTTGTGAAAATCTTTAACACTCATAGAAATCTTCAATTTGAAGGAGATATCTTTTTTTTTTTTTGTAGTTTAATGAGACCAGTGTCTCTGTAGCTTCAGAAAGAAGCAAATTTACTTGCAAAAGTGTTATAAGCACAATGTAAAGGGAAGGTAAGGAAATGCCACACAGGATGATATTGCAAGTCCTATTCATTTACTCTGTTGTCTCCAAAATTGATAGTACCATGTCCTTCTGAAGAATATTTAATAATTCAATAGTATGCAAATGTGAAGTAAATTGAGAGTACTTCTCAGGATACATATCTTTCTTTGATATCTTAAACAATTAAAGAAGTGTTAACATAAATTTTGAAACATTTAACTGACTTAAAACTACCAAGAATTTTCAGTTCTTCAGGGAAGCAAGCACAGAGTTGTTTTAGTTTTCAGCATATTTAACAGTATCTAATGGGACTTCCTATTTACAGTGTTACAGCAAAAAAAAATCTGGTTTTAATTACATTGTATTTCAAAATTGGTTCCAAACTCATTTTACAAATGTTAATTAACATTTATATAAAATACTTTAAAATCTGAAAATAATAATTGCTGAAGAGTTTTGACTTGCATCTTGTCAGTGGTAGAAGAATGTTACATTGACTTGTGCAGTGGCCAGATAATCAGAAAGGAATTATTTTTCTCTTTGAGCAATACCAGAAAGACTCAGTCAATTTTCTATGTTGAAAGGAGTAGTGTTAATAATTTTCTATTAAAAATATTTATACCACTTATACCATACTTGTGGCCCATCTCCATGGCAAGTAAATATCCAGAATGATCAAGCTCCAAAAGTGAAAGAGGGGGAAACAAGTGCCTACTATTTATAACTGTATTAGCATTCTACACTTTAAGAATTATTTTTCAAAATTAAAGACTCTTTTTATGAGCAATTATAATTCCCTATCTACTGATGAAATTCCATCACTGTGTTTATATAACGTCCATTTGGGCAATCAATAAAGTTACTGTCTAACCTTAAAATCTGTGAGTGTATAGTTGCCCAAGATCATGGAAAATTTTTTTTCTGTTTTTTTAAGATAGTAGATTTCTATTTCTTGCTAAATATTAAGACTACTTCATATGTTTGAAATCTGAAAGTCTCAAAAATATTGCATCATATGGTTTGGATGCATTCCCTTTTTTCTTTAAGGGAGTTATAAAGATCCATTTTTAACAAAAGCATCCCATTTACCCAAAAAAAAGCCTCATTATCTTCCTAGTTTTCACTCTCTTTATATAGAGTTTTAATATTTTTAGTTAGTAACTTTAATAATTTTATTTTAAATGAACTTCTAATTCTTGAAGTTCAGTCAGTTTATACAAGTGTCAAAAAAATTACTTGTTTTTTAATGTTAAATTGCCTGAATTTAGCTATCTTTTTATAGTTTACTGGGATTTACTTTTTGCAGCAGTTCTCTTTGTGAATGTTGATATTGCAATGCTGACATTATTACTGGGCTTGATGATATCACATATCTGAATACATCTTTTGTCAGAATAGATGTCAGCAATTGCTTAGAATGTAATTTGTATTTAGCATTTGTTTTAGATTCGGGCAAGATGACAGAATTTAATGAGTGGTTAGCACTTTTGGGAATCATGAGTTTTTCATTGATGTTTTACCTGGTAGGAAACCCCTGAAGTACAGAAGTTGCCAGGAACTGTGCTGTAGTGCATCTGCTGCCATCTGTATTGAAACCATTTGATCGATTTTTCAGTTACACATACTTCTTGCATTTTCGTGTTTGTACTTCTGTGGGTGATTTTAATAACCTGTAAAAACACTGCAAACCTAACCTTTCACATTTACAACTATGAAAACCACTTTAAAGATGCAATGTGGCATTATGAAGACACCTGAGCTACCTCTCAGACTAAAAGCTGTCTAGGCCCTTGTCAGAAGGGTTTTGCTTGGGATGGCAGGACATGCCGTGAGTGCCTCCTTCCAAGTGTGCTCCTCCAGCCACATTCCCAACACTGTCCCCTTCCATGCGGCTCCTCCATTTTGTTTCTCCAAAGGTGCCTCTTCCTTGCCTCTCTCCTTTTGTGTTTCCTCACCAGCCTCCTGCTGTGCCTCTTGCCCCTGCCTGCTGCCGTCCTGTCTGCAACACGTTTGGGCAAAGGCACATCTGGCTTCTCTCTTTGGTGGGAGCTCTGGCAGGTGCCGGCTGCCCTCATGGGTCTCAGAGACGGCTGCAACCAGCTGAGACCAGCACAGGGCAGCCCATGGCCTCCCCCGGCCCAGGCACCCCGTGGGCCCCAGGCAGCCCCACCACCCCAGGAAGGCGGCCGGGGGTGTGCTGCCAGTGCTGCCTGAGCTAAGGGAGCAGGTCAGACAGCTGCCAGGCTCCCAGGCGACGTGTGGCACAAGCAGAGCTCATGGGCTGTTTCCTGAAGATCACAAGGACTCCTGGATGTGTACTTCATCTGCCTTCCTGTACTTCCTCCATTTCCTCTCCTCCTCTCTCTGTTCCCCATGTGGAAATGATGTTTTACGTAATCAGTTTAACTCATTTCTGTGTTGCTTCTTCCCTTGTTGTTCTGTTTGCACCATGTCATTGCACTCGTCTTTCACTCTGGGTATGTCCTCCTGCTTACCTCCTCTTTCTAGGACTTGTCTTGTGCTAGCTCAGACCAGGGCTCTGTCTGTAGCGTGGGTAATGCAGGAAAACTGTGTCGGATTTAGAGATGGTTGTGCAGGCCTGTTCAGAAGTGTTGTTGGTGTTTTCACAGCTCTGTACAGGAAGTGTCCCATTACTTTTCTGGCTGTAATGTGCAAGATCTGGGAAAAAAAAAATAGCCAAATAATAGTCTTTATTTTTACATGTTAACTTCTTCTCTTAGACTTGATCTTATCAGCTTTCTCAGATACCATTTGAGATATCTCTGAATTCTTACGTTTAATAAACCCCCAGCTGCTTGCAGCAGCAGAAACAAAGCAAGTCTGTGCCTTCACCTGGTTGCTTTCTGCTAGGAAACACTGCCCTAGCACCACACGCCAGAAACATCTTGGAGAGGACCAAGAGGGACACCATCATCAGCAATGAAGGTGCTGTGCTCTGATAGCTACCCACACAAGGTGACTTTTGTCAGTGAGAAGTCACAGATTGCTTTGAAAATTATGGAAATGCTTCGTCCTTGGAGATGAAGTAGAGGAATGAGTGATCATGTTTTCATTTAGCTGGAACAGGACCTGGCATCCGAATGATAACATGAACACTTGGACTAAGGATTAATTTAGTTGCATCTGTAATTTTATTCAGTGAAATAAGAGTCAAGATAAGGGTAATTAAAAATTCCAGGATATCAAGAGAAACCCTTATAAATGTGGTGGAAAATAGAGAGAGAACACTTGCAAAGACCAAGGCAGCCTACTGGTAAGGCAGGCTACCACGACAAAGCAAGCAGGATTTTTTACTCCTCCCTTG
The DNA here is from genome assembly GCF_013368605.1 of Nyctibius grandis. Taxonomy (NCBI): domain Eukaryota; kingdom Metazoa; phylum Chordata; class Aves; order Nyctibiiformes; family Nyctibiidae; genus Nyctibius; species Nyctibius grandis. The sequence continues at coordinate 31,200,287 of NC_090659.1, forward strand.
CAAATGTATGATTGCATCCAAGGAATACTTGCCATTCTTCATTTTTCTTCCTAGTGGAAGCTGCCTGCCAAACACTAAGCACTAACTTAGTCCTTATGCCTAAGGTCAGTTTTGTGATAGCATATAGATTTTTTTTTGCCTTTAGAGATAAATGAAATTACAGTAAGAGCAAACTTCTTGTATTATCGGAGGTGAGGATGACCTCGATTTAATTTCCAGAGCTGTTACAGACTTTCCTTGTAATTCCAGAAAAGTCTTTTAATTTCATATGTTCAGTTCTTTACCTAGATAATGGAGGATAATATATCTTATCTCTCAGCCTTTGTCTGTCAGATGTGTTCAAAAGACTAGGTTTTTTTGACCTGTTTTGTTTGAATATGACAAACCTAAATCTTTGCTGTTTTGGCTAGTGTTTCAAGGTAGTACTGTGTTAGAAATAGTAGTTTTCACACAACATTTTAAATTTGACTAAAAGTAGACATGCAAACAGTAAAAATATCCATTTTATTTTATTTTTATCCATGATGATACACACAGAAGAACTATGCTAGCTGTGTTACAACAAATTAGTCAAAATGAAAATAAATGGAAATAACAAAAAAGTGTTCAGAAATAGAGTTTTCAAAATGTGATCAAATTACTCTTCCACTGACATTTCATCTAGAGTTTGATAGGCAAGATTTAATGTTCACAGTTATTTTAAAAACTGTGTCAGAACAATATATATTAATTTATGCCAGACCATAATTTTCTGTAGTAATTACAGAGCAAACAGGAAACAAAGGTCCTGCTCTGCAGAGATTACAAGCTACATTTAGATGCCACAAAATCAGTGATATCGGACAAATGCAGATTTTGGTGTACATTGTGTTCCATCTCTTTTTCTAAAATGAAAGCAATACACAAAGAACATATATTGGAACCTGCAGTTGTTCTCAGACAATCTAGTTAAGCACCCTGGAGTACATTTGGCCTACGGATTTTACTTTGGCTATCCTCAATATAAATTTATCATGGTTTTAGTTTTGCTGGGGTTGGGAATAAACCAATAACAAAAAGAATGTTTTGCGCAGCCCCAAAGCTCCTTGGCAAGTCCAACCTGAGTAAATACCGGCTTAGCCTGTGTGCGAAAGGTCCTAAGGCTTTGATGGGTGGTTGCGACAGCTGGTGGTTTCATTTTGTTATGTATACCAAATCATCATTATGATGACTTACGAAATACTGTAGATAATTAAAATAATTTAATTTTATTACTATTTTCAGCACCATAAGCATATGAAAAGCATGGCTCTGAGGCTTTTCAATCTGTGTTTAGTGGATAGCAATGCTCATATGATTGTGTCAGCCTTTATCATGGCAAAAAGGGAGGGAAGGGGAAATAACATAAAAATTCTGGAGATTAGCTGCTCATATTTCATCTTTCTTGTCAGCAGGCCCATTGCGTGATAGGTGAAATAGTGACCTGTCAGAAAGTGATGTGGACAATCCCTAGCTGAGTAACAGCAAAGGAGAGTAGATGTTGAACAGTCTGATATACGGTGAGAAAGTGGTGGCATCTGGGCTTGGCGGAACTTAGAACCTGAAGCAGGATATTTAGAAAAGGTTTTATTTAATTATATTTTAATTGAATGGGAACCTGCATACAGTAGGGGAAACACCTATGCCATGGAAGTTTTTCCTGGAAGCGTCAGACTGTGTTTATGTCTGCTTTATCTTAAGTGTAGAAATAAGTGCAGTATTCCAGATGAAGAGATATAACAATTTTGCAGAATACCCATTACATTTCCATTACTATTATTCTTGTTGAAGTTTTGTGCTTTCAACACTTAACTTTCTTCACTGCAGCATTACATTAGGATGGCAACAGTAATGGTTTAATCTGTTCCTTGGATAACTTTTGTTTGTTCCATTTTATGTGTTTTCCTGCAAGCAGGATGTTGAGCTCTGTAGTAAAATATAGAATAGAATAGCGTAGCATACGATAGCATACCATGGCATAGCATAGCATAGCATAGCACAGAATAATTTCAGTTGGAAGGGACCTAGAGCAATCATCTAGTCCAACTGCCCAATCACTTCAGGGCTCACCAAAAGTTAAAGCATGTTGTTAAGCGCATTGTCCAAATGCTTCTTAAAGACTGACAGACATGGGGCATCGATCACTTCTCTAGGAAGCCGGTTCCAGTCTTTGACCACCCTCTCTGTAAAGAAATGCTTCCTAATGTCAAGTCTAAACCTATGTAGTGTGTTAGGTTCAAAATTTGCTGAGTTTCAGCCATATCAGTTTAGTTCATTTAGTGTTTCATGAGTCTCAGGAGTGTTATGATCTGTGTTGGAGTGCCAACGAGAACATGAACAAAGAAGCACAGATGTCTGATTAAAACAAAACAAAACAATCCAAAACAAACCCAACCCCTTGGGTTGGAAAGTTAAAACAGTTTTAATAAACAATAACAAGGAAAAAAATATCATCAATAATGAACTATATACAAAACTACTACTGAGCTCCCCCTGATGATGACCACGTTACCACTTACACTGCAGGGCAGGCGCTGGGGAGTCCTGAACCAGAAGTTGCAGCAGGCAGGTACTGGGTTCAGGAGCGAAGGCAGGAGCACAGGCAGAGTCCTTCCAGGATGTCGGCCATAGGGGAAGAGAGCACAGCCCTCGTGGTCCCTCAGCTTTTAGCTGAGCATCATGTGGGTGGGATGGAATACCCCAATGGTCAAGTTTGGGTCACCTGTCTTGTCCACTCCTCCCCACGGGTGCGACACTGATACAGTCCCTTCCTTTATGGAACAAAGAGACCCAATAGGGACCCTAGTTCCCACGGCAACAAGTGCATGTACTCAGCTTCAGAAAAGTAGTCACTTAAAAGAAACTTAACTGAAAAGTCTGTCCTAGTCCAAACCAGGACAAAGGGGCAACAGTTTTAAACTGCAAGAGGGTAGATTTGGACTAGGTATAAGGAAGAAACTCTTTACGGTGAGGGTGATGAGACACTGGAACAGGTTGCCCAGAGAAGTTGTGGATGCCCCGGCATTGGAAGTGTTCAAGGTCAGGTTGGACAGGGCTTTGAGCAACCTGGTGTAGTGAAAGATGGCAGAGGGTTTGGACTACAAGGTCTTTAAAGGTCCTTTCCAATCCAAACTATTCTGTGATTCTGTGATTATGAAATTGGCAATTTGTAAATAAAACAAATTTATACAGTTTCCTATTTCTGTTGTGAAATAGCAAATTTATTAAGTTAACTCAGTTCACACACAAAATGCCTGAAATTTATACTTAAAGTTGAATATAGAAAAATTTTAAAAAGAAACACTTCTACTTCTTTGCTTTGAAATCAATTCTTGCTCATTTGGAATATTTTTTTTGCTTTCAAACGCAAAAATAAAAGTCAAAGCTATGATATTTTGATTTGGCCCACTGTTTTTTCTGATGCACGTATGGCTTGCTTTGGTTAATCCACTGAGCTAAGCTCAGTGTTGTTGCCACGACCCCGCTTTCTGTGACTGTTGCGTAGGTGAGTGAATGGAGCTCTATAGCTGTCTCCCAGCTGACCTCCGGTGAGAGGCGCATGCTGTGGAGATACAGCCGTCAAATCACTGTGCAGATGTGGCATCGTCGGAAGAGGCACAGCAAAAGATTCACGACAGCCTGTGCTCATAATTCTCAGTCATGGAATACCATAGAGAGCAAAGGTAGCTCAGCAGATGGTCTCAGAGTTAAGACCAACAAATGAAAGCCACTGTGTTCCTTACTGACCATTGCACAAAACCTGCCAGTATTCCCTTGCTGATGCAGCTTGATTAGTTAGTATTACAGTGGTAAGGATTTGGACCCTGAGAGTTATAGAAAACGAAAGCTTATATTTTAAATTATGTTATTCTGACAGCTCATATAATATTTAATATCAAATAACAGAAGGAAGAGATTTGCTGTTTATCCATTGTAAAATTAATCAAAGCTAGTTGGAGTCTTTGAATTTTGAGTTTTGGATTTATGGCTTTTGTGGGGAGTGGAGGTTCTCCTGAGGAAATTGTTTTATTTCTTGGAAAATACAACAGAAATATAAACAGAATTCAAAACTTTGCTTCAGCAACTTGGGGTCTGATTTTCACACATTTGCAGATTTCCTAAGTCCATTTTAATTTTCTAGGTATTTTGGTGACACAGTCTTGCCCATACAGTTAGAGCTGGATCTGTTAAACCAAAACCGAAGTAAATCAGTGTACAGATTAACAAATGCAGATGTATTTGACAAGCAAGTCTCAGCCTAAACTCAGTAGGAGTTAGTAGGCTGATTACATTAAAAATATATGGTGTAAATATGAACTTATGATAGCAACATGAAGTTACTAAGAATTCTGAAATTCATTGCCTGCATGCTTCATTAGGTAGGTAATGAATTTCACATATTTTGGGACTTAAACTGCCAGATTTACCATTATGTTTTTGCATCAGTAAGCATGGAAGTCTATGAAAGCGTTAGTATATGAAAGCTAATGTACTTTAATAATGCTGATAGCATTCTGGTTTATGTTGAGATAAAGTAGAATATCATTTCACTAATTTAATATCCCATTTTTAAATACAGGCACAGCCAAGTCATATTTCTTCTGAAAAAAAGGTTTTCTTAAATATTTTGTAGGTAGGTTGATTATTACAAATGCTATCACCCATGAACAGAAATTAGATTAATAATTATAAATTATTTTCCTTCTAATAGCTTAAGTAACCAAAATCCTAGAAAAAATATTAATGGGCATTTGGGCAAAGATAAATGTTAAAATACCTACTCGCTTCTAATTAATCCTTACATTCCTAAGAAAAGACAGAAATTAATGATTTTTTCCTGTTAAGTCCTTTGAAAACTTTTCTATAAATTTAAAACTGAAATGATTGGGTTGCTTACATATTCACCCATCTAGTTAATCAGATTCGTTAAACTGTGGCTTCAGTTTGGGTACCTTCTGTCAGTCTAAATATGATTGCTAAATCTAATGTGAGTCTTCATAATTATATGATGAATATTTAAGAAAGTTGCTAAATTCAGTAGTGCAGTAGCTATTTTCTACATAATACAAAGGAAACTGAATAAAACAAATATTTTGAAAGATGATTAAATCATTCCAGCAAGGGAACTTTCTGTTTTTTCAGTTAGTGCCATGTTACTACAATGTTATATTTTGGTATTGTCCAAACATGGGAGTCTCTGCAGAAAAAAATAATTTAGTTAACTTCTGGTGGCTTGTCTGTATGCATCCTGCTCCTGAGGTCACAGAAGAATCACTGCTAACTGCATCCTGCCTGAACAGTGGGACTGAACTGATCAGTGGGACTGACTGTGGCGGTCCATTTCTCCATAAATGTCCTGCTCTATTTCTTAAGGCTCTGATGGCAATAGAGAGGTATCAGAAGTTCACTCCCTAATCTGTCTATCCATCTCCCTAGTCAATACTTCTGTGTGTATGCACATTTGTTTGTTTCTGTAGGTTTCTAGCAAAACTACACTTAGCTTTGTTACCTATTTCACACTAAATCCTGAAGAATCTTACTTCTCTTTAGGGTGTTTATTTCTCACATCAAAATTTTACAGATTGTATAACGTTTTAAAATGCAAGGCAAATGCTCTTCCACGATGCATGTCATGATCTGTTCCCTTTTTCATTTAGTGAAAAATGATCATGAAAACTTCATTTGAGAGGTGCTAAATGTTATATGCAAAAATACTTTTATAAAAACTTGACAGACTAGTGAGTGCTTTCTGAAGAACCTGTTTTCCAAATAATAAGCTCTTGCATGCCCTTCTCAGTGCTCAGTCATGGAAGTTGCTTTTTGCTTGTTATAAGAAACTGATTTCTTTAGATGTGCTGCCAGCTTAATCTGGTCTCTAACTCCCACTCTGTATAGCAAAGGTATAAAGCGTGCTCCACAGTGCTGTAGAATTATTCACTTGGTGCTTAGCGGAAATCACTTGACAGTTTTCAGTTCATTCTATTTGATCTGACTCTTCCAAAGGAACAGAGTGACCTTCATTAGTTTGATCATATGGAATGATTTTTAGATAAAGGAAAAATAAGCTTACCCTAGTGAAACAAAACTAAATTAAATCATAGAGTTGCAATAGTTGGAAATAATCACCCCCCAAAAGTATCAAACTACAAAATGAGATTATGAGTGTGTGTGTTTTCAAAAAAAACCATTTAAATCTGTTGAAATCTCTCTTTTTGCCTATCTATCTTAGCCTCTGAGAAGCCAAGGAAGGTAACATTCTTCCTCCCAGGGCTTTCATGCCTTGACAGGTCCTTCAGGTACATTTTCATTGCTCTTAATCACCCCAGAAAGAGAACTGAGGCTCTGAGCACCAGTGCTTCCTATTTTCCCTTGTAATACCTTTTATCTGTTCTTAGAAACTAGAATATTGCACAATAGTAGAGAGGATTACAGTTCCTTCCCTTTTCCCAGGTATTACTCATTCACTTGTTTATATGCAGCTTAATTTGTGCACACACTTACTGTTTTGCCTCATTTTTTTGTAAGCCATAGGCTTTTTTTAAAAAATCTGTCATTACACATTATGATACATATATGATAAGGAATAATCTTTCAATAAATACCTTAATAGATTACTAGAGCATAAAAGCCACATCTGACGTCTTACTGACATGAATGACAGCCTTCACATTAAGCTACATATTCTAAGTTGCCACAGAATCACAGAATGGTTGGGGTTGGAAAGGACCTCTGGAGATCATCTAGTCCAACCCCCTACCAAAGCAGGTTCCCCTAGAGCACGTTGCACAGGATCGTGTCCGGGCGGGTTTTTAATATCTTCAGAGAAGGAGACTCCACAACCTCCATGGGCAGCCTGATCCAGTGCTCTCTCACCCTCAAAGTAAAGAAGTTTTTCCTCATATTCAAATGGAACTTCCTGTGTTTCAGTTTGTGCCTGTTGCCCCTTGTCCTGTTGCTGGGCACCACTGAGAAGAGTCTGGCCCCATCCTCCTGACACCCACCCCTAAGGTATTTGTAAGCATTGATAAGATCCCCCCTCAGTCTTGTGTTCTCCAGGCCACCATTAATTTCCAATTTCTACACCACCATTAATTTTGGGTTTATTGGCTAAATCCTCTCATCACTTTACTGACAACCTAAGGGATGCATAAAATGTCTTAGCTCACACATTATTAGTGTTTTTCCGTATTTAGTTAAAGTGTTGCCATAACTTTCTAAGGTCATAGTTTAAGAAGTATGACTTTTATAAGCATCTGAAAAAGGTTAAGAGAAATACTGCTTTACAAGAAAAGATAAAGACGGACAGATGAGGCATAAAATTACTCTCTGAATAGGCTGGCTCCAACTGTTCTCTAGCCTGTACTCTGTCCTATCTAGCTCTGCTCCATAATCATAGCCTACAGGCAGCAACTTAGTAGATGTTATAACTGTTCCTGTAACTCCTTATGTACTTCACCACTTAAAAAAGAAATGTTTTAAACTTATCCTCGTTTAACTCTGCATCTACAATCCAAATGTTCTCCCTAGACCGATCTCTCTCAGATTCACAATTGCTCTTAAGAACAGAGTTGGCATCCTTTTGTCAAGGGATCTTGTATAGTAGATTTTATTAAAGTGATTCCTCCTTGAAGAATAAGACTCAAGTCAGACACCTTCTGTTTTGGAAGGCAGCAGAAGAGAAAGTAGAGCACTTTCAGCCAGAAATAATTGACAAATGGAGAACTTTCGCTCAATGCTTTTCCTAGGAAAAAAAAATGTTAGTTTAGGTTTATTTGCTTAGAACAATACAATAAGGAAAAGCAAGGTAACCACAAGATAAGACAAAGTTTAAATGATGTTTTAACTGTGATTCCACTTGTAGTTTACAGAAAACTGAGGCAAAATTGGAAAGTATTAGAAAGCCTTGCATAAAGTGCATGGTGGTTGTGCCTTCCGAATGGTCTTGTAGCCCTATGAGAAACATCTCTTTTTCCTCAAAATTTGTTTATCTCTATTATGTGGGAAATTATACTATTTAGTGGAAGATAGAGAAAAGTGTAAAAAATGTGCAGTAATCTAGTATGTTTCTGTTTAAATCAGTATTTTCTAGTTTCTCCATCATGCCTGTCAGAAAACTTACTTACTGTTTAGTAAGACACACTTAAAATTTTTAGGACTGAAACACAACTGGTGTTCTATACATCCATGGAAGTTTAACTAAACTAAATTTTATAAGGATAAATGTATAGATTAGTTAAAAGCATGTGAAGTAAGACGAAATACAAACAATTGCCTATCCAGAACATTAAAAAAAAAGTATATTATGGGGCTGCAACTCCAACAGAAATGAATCCAACCTGATGGACTATTCAAAGATGAAGCTTAAGACATGTACTTACCATTGAAAACAACTTTGTAAAGGACTTAAACTCTAGGGAGATGTAGGAGTAATCTCTAGGGAGATGTAGCAGTAATTTTCAAGATAGCATATAATTGAAAAAAATCTTGTATTGACAACTTTGAAGCTGTGATAGTATGCTTCCAGGGCAACCAATTACAATGTTGAGCTTGGGCTGTTTTTAACCTATCCCTTCCAAAAAATCTACAGGTTTTATGTTTTGAGCATTTTCTAATGTTACAATCTCTAGGTACTCAGTTTAACTCTGCATATTGCTCTGTCTTGCTGTCTTCTACTTGTAGTGCTGGCTGGTACATGCACTGTCATCTAAAGTGTTGGTTTGCAGCCCTGTAACTGTGCAAACCACATTCAGACCAGGGCTGCATCCGGTTCTGGAGCCAGGTTTTTGTCACCCACCACTTTCTTAACCTGTTATACTTGTATAACATTGTATACTTGTATACTCGTAGAACATTGACAATTGAAGTTGTTACAATTGGCAGAGGATGTAAAATGTTTTCTTCCTTATGCTTTCATTCTGTTTACCAGTGACAGCCATTCTGTACAGCCATAGTGTTTAAAGGCTTCTCAGTATCCTAAGAATGAAGACCTCAGTCTTTTATCTTTCAATACATTGCGTGTTTCATATTGCTACAAAGGAGAGGGGGGAAAAAAACCCTTAAGATTTGAGAGATTATGACAAAAATATGAAACTATACATAAGTAATTTTTCAGAATTGGCTAGTTTTCAAGCTCAATGTGTCTTTTCATCATGATCATTGTTGCAAGGTATAAGTAAATTGAAACACTCAAAGATGCATATAAAATGATTTTAATTTTTCAGCTAAGGAATCTCACTGCATCAGTAGCTTCTTTTGGTAACATGAATTATAACAGTCTATAATTCTGCTGTTGCCCAGTTATATTCTGCAGCAGGTCCCTCTAGCAGGTTGCATTAGTCCCTCTAGTCTTCAAATCTATGAACCTACAGTGAAAACGTTTCTTTTATAGGGAAACATCAATATATTGACAATAATGCTTTTGAAAAGCACTCTCTTACAGAGCAAAATGAGTACAGTTTAAGTAATTTGTTGACAAGGAAAGTGGAGCTTTTCTACATCGCAAATTCTGTTGCTATTCATTTCCTTGTTCAATTTTTTTTGGGGTGTGTACTGGATTCAGTGAACTTCTCAAACTGGCATGGAATGATTGCTTTTTTTCACCTTTGCATAGGCTAAATGTAACTTATATTAACATGGACATTATTTCTCTGTGACTGGCAGCTTCTTCCCAGACTCTTTTCCATTGTTTCCACTGCTGTTATATTATAAACAGCAGTGAGTAAACTCTCTCAGTGAAGAGAGTTATATTTGTCTTATCAATGGTATGAACTCTTAACAGAGAAAAAGAGATTTATGTTTGTTTGTTGTTTCTCTGTTATACCTAGAGTATGAAAAAACAGCATAAAAATTTTTGTAAATAAACAAAACTGAATCTTAAACCAGCAGTTGTCTCCACTGAGATTGTTCTTTCCTCAATGTACTAAATCAATGATAACCAGATTGAAAAATAGTTATCTTGTGTTTGCTATAAATGCAGTTTTCTGCTTTTTTACTGCTTCTAATAACTTACTAATCTCCAGTCAGTTCAGCAAAATTTCTTTCATCCATCTTAGTGATATAATCACTATTGAACAACTAGTGAATGGTAGTGATGACAAAAAGAAATTGAATAGCAACCTTGAAATTACTTACTGGTAGAATCTCACCAGGCCCCTAAAATTATTTATTCGAGAGCATTCAATATTGAACTGGAAGCAGTTGGAGCCATGCTGGGACACTTTCCAGTAAGCAAGTGCAAAACTTGTGTAAGTGAAGGACAGTGAGGACTTCTGCCTGGAGCACTGTGATTAGGAAATGGATGGGGTTTGGGTTTCACTTCAGGAAATAACCTGTTGTATGTGTTTTGCCTTTCTGCTACTCAACTTATATTTGTTAATTGTCAAATATTTTTGTGGTTTTATATTAAAATAAAACTAGTTTATGGCCACATACAATTATTTTAAATGTTTTCTTTTTCTTAAGTCTATGAAGAAAATGTCCTTTTTTTCCAGATTGCGCCTTTGCAGATTGGTTGGTAAAGAAATTCTATACTGAATAGTTAAGAAACCTCTTGAGATAATTTCAAATACTGATTCTTACAATAAAGATATTGTGCTATTCCCAGATTTAGGGGAGGGCAGGGAAAGGAAGAAAATTGGATACAAAGGAGGAGGGCCACAGTAAAAAAAAGAGATTAAACTTTGAAATGGAGAAGGCACAGGACTTAGCTGTAATGAACAATGTAAACTGAGGTGCTTCAGAAACTACTAAACTATGGGGAAAAAAGGCTTTTGTCATCATCACTAATTATTTAAAATTCCTCTGCTTCAGTGATATTAATAGTGCACATGGAGCCACATTTGTTCTGTCTGTCTAGGCATTTTCAATGTGTAGTCATCACAGTATGCAGGTGCAATGATATATAAAAGAGAAAGATAAGAGTCTGATCTCAGTAATATGCTATTATAATCCAGAGTGCAGCAAGGACAATTACATTACTTTTTCCTGTCAAAGCTTACTTTTTTAGCCATATTAAATGTTCTTACTTAGGTTTCAGGATATTTGGTAATCTTTGCAATAGCCTTTTGTCTGTTTTTTTTTATATTTTTTTTTTAATTTATTGAATATTACTTATTGAAGGTCTTAAATTCAAGGTAGGAAGTAGTGATCAAATTTTTTCTTTAGTTCTTCAAAACTTGGGCAAATCCCTTTCTGGAACAATTGCTTCACATGCTATTGATTCTTCTGTTTTTCTGGTTTTGGAACTCTATTTCTTATTTCTAGGGTTTTCTTCCTGGTTCCAGGTAAGGGTGATTGGACTTCAGAAGAAATTAATTTATCCTATGCTGAATGCCATGTGTTCATTATAACTTTAAGGATTTTATAAAGTTGTGTCAGCAGAAATAACCCTTCAAAGGATATAAGCAGAGTGTTAGCCTGAAAGAACTTTGTACTCAGATTCCTCATTGCTGTCTTATAAAACACTCTTAAATATTTTCATAAACCTATTCATGTTATTACACAGTCAGAGAAAGCCTTTTATATGTTCAGTGCCCTAGCACAAAACCCCCCATGATGTTCAGGATACTTTAAAAATTGTCTTCTACCGTCCAACAATATTATTTAATAGTAATTCTCTGACCCTTCTCATCTGCAGTCAGTAACCCATTAGCTGCAGGTGAGGGGTTCGTGGGTTGCTGGAATCAGTACTAACACAATATACACTCAAATAGAATTTTCTGAACTTTTTTGTTTGGCAAAAATCTATAAGCAGTATTCACCTTTTCTTCTGTGGCAAACATCCCACTAAAGAGTATTCACAGGAACAAAATACATCCTTGAAAGACACTCATTTGCACTGTGGTTTTTGATACATTTTGGAAGTTAATTCTCATATTTTAAGCTTTAGAGGTTTGTGTTTTTTGTTATTCAAAAACCATTCAATAGCTTGCATTCAACTGGGAGCATCATTTAGAAGATGTAAACTTACAGTAATGAAGGGATTTTTATGTTATCTTAAACTAAACAATGTTGTTGTAGTTATAAAGGTCTCGCTAATAAATTATCTCTACATATTTTGTCTTATACAGCACTGGACTGTTTGGTATATTCTAGCTCAGAAAGGCCAGATTAATTATGTAGATGTCATGGTGTGTTTAACCCCAACTAAAGTACTTTGTTAAGTGGGTTCTGTCACTCACTAGTTCAAGAAAACAACTTTTTTTTTTGTTTAGATTATCTAGTAACTTCCTGAACTCTTCAATTCCAATCTGTAATAAAGCAAAACTCTTATACATGTTATTTTTTAAGTCTGCATGTCAGAAACTTTTCTTGTCCCTTTTTGAGGGATATAACTCAAGTATTTTCACAAGGAAATGAGTTTCATAGATTTGGAGCTTGTGTATTCATAGTCACTTGAGTAAATGGGCTCCTGACATGTCTTGAGTACAGCTTTTATTATGCAGCCTCGTTCCCCTCTTGGGTGGGAGAATTGGTCATCATGGAATCCCAGGACTGTGGTATGCGATGAAAAACTCTTGTCTTGCTGAGAAAAGCACAGTTCCTAGAGAAGGACTGCTAATATGTCTTATTTAGATACAAACCTCATGAGACATTATGGAACAGATCCATCGATAAATTTCTTATTTTTGCTGATAAGAAATATCAGCATTTCTTATTAAAAGCAGCTATTATGAAGGATTAATATTGTTGTAGACCCAGTTTTCTTTTGAAATGGTTCTGCAACAGAATTTGCATTCATCTCTTAATCCCCTCCCACAAAAAAAACCCACACCAACAAAGAAACTTATAATAAAACAAAAATATGTGGGATATTTATAGTTTTTTTCATGGACAGCTGACATAAACAAGCTATTATACTTTTGTCAGCTATGTACCAAAACTTCCAGGTTGCCATGAATCAAAACATAACACACTGAATGTCTCAAGAGTCTAAGGGGGAAGGAGCTCGAGCAGTTATTTGCAAGAAATAGGTGGCAGCTATCACTCATATGCCAGCAACACTGTGGAAAGTGTTTGAGCAGTCTTTGTCCCCTAGACCTGAAGCACAACCCTTGAGCCACGTGCTGTAGCCATAGCACAGAGATTTTACTTGAGCAGTTCAAGAACACTTCTGTTATTCACCCCTCCTGTAGACCACAATCTCTTTGTTGTTTCAAGTATACCCTAAAGCTTACATCAGAAATCCTCATCCAGATAGGGCACAGAAATGAGTTGTTTTGTGACCTTCATATACAGCTTTTTAAAATGAGGGGTCAGATTTTCTTCAGATTAAATTTAAGCATTTGGGCCTTAGGCTATCCTTGCTTTACTCTGATTGTGCTTTGTGTTTTCCACTTCTGTTTCTTCAGTTCCTTTTGCATTTACTTTGACTTGAACGTGCTGCTATATGTGCATACTCACAGGCTTTTCTCCCTAGGCTTGAGCAGGGGATGCTGAAAGGTTTCCTTCACAGCTGAGTCCGTGGAAAGATCTTTATCCCTTCTTCTGAAAGAAGGGAGAGCACTGATAGGTAGAAGTCTCCTTTTCCTGCTGAAGCATTTCTCATCCCTTTAGTTTTTAGCCTGCACCATTCTGGAATCAACCCTGCAGTGAGAGATGTAGCATTGGAATTACCGCTCGATGATAATTTCAGTTCCTTTCTGAGTACTCAAGAAATTTCTGTTTCCCTCCCTAGAATGCCTGTGAATGTTCAATGTAGTGAGGCAGTCTTCAAGAAAATATTGAGAATGTAGTTTGTGCTGACTCACCTCAGGGAATTAAAAAAATATTTAAAAATGCCTATTTCTCTAGGGCAGTGCACAGATTTTATTGTGTATGGAGTTTTCGGTTTTTGGTTTGTTTTTGGTTTTTTTGGTCAAACTTCAACTGCTTGGATGACTAGGTCTCCTGATGTTCTTATGCTGTTATGGACGAGTCTGATGCTGGATGCTAGCCAACACTTCTTAACAATGATTTTAGTGATTATTAAATTCCCATGAATCACATTTCTTTCAAATAGTGGATAAAGCTAATAAAGTTCATTATTTTATAATGAACATGAACATATGAGAAAGTTTTTTAGCCTTTACAGTCTGCTAACATTTGCCTTAATGAAATAAGAAAGTGTAGCAATGTCTTGGAATAAATATTTAACTAATATTACTGAAGTCCCTAAAAGACTTGATCTTCAGAAAATATTAAACCTTGTGTTGGTTTGCTAAGATGCTTTTTCTCAAATGTGATCCTGTTTCATAATGCTTTTTGAGGCATGAACCTGGCATTTCTGGTTGCATATGCATTGAAACACATGCTGTGTACCATAGTGTCATACTGTGTGACCTAGAACAGGTTATCTGCTCTTCTTTGTCAAACTAAACTTAGTTGCAATTGCAGCTTAAAAGTACAAGAGATCTTCCATATAGTCAGTTCTAGAAAGATTTAAGTATTATTTTTTACCCCCTTTAAAAAAAAAAAAAAGAAAAAAAAAGCTTTTAAGTGACTTGGCTTTTGTTTTTCCTTTGTGTTTCACCAGTTGAAAAGATACAGAGCCAGTGGGATGAAGTGCATGGACACCTCCAAAACCGGAGACAACAGCTTCATGAGATGTTAAAGGATTCAACACAGTGGCTAGAAGCTAAACAAGAAGCTGAGCAGGTTCTTGAACAAGCAAAAGCTAAGCTTGAGTCGTGGAAAGAAATTTCCTACACCTTGGAAGCTCTGAAAAAGCAGAACACTGAGCTTAAGGTCACTACTAAGAATTAAAATATTTCCACTTGAGTTAATTAAATTGTTAAAGAAAATGTCCTCTAAATATTGGACAGCGTACTTTGAGAACAACCTGTTTACCCCTTATTTCCCATGAAAAGTTAGGAAAAAATTAACTACAAAGTCTAAAATGTGTGTCACATAATCCTTGAGTGAAATCCGTCTTATCAGTCATAACAAATAGCTGGCTGATCTCGCAGGAAGAATACTTACCTTTTCAGCACAAGTATTTCTCATCTCAGCCTCAGCTGCACTGGTACTGCAGACTGGGAAATCCTGCAGTATTGCGGTGTCTGTCTGCACTGATAATGAAGCTGTATAGGTTGTCTGGAAGCAGTAAAGGAGAGAAAAGGGAAAAACACCACCATAACAAACTATATGGAGATATTTTGAAAATCAAGCACTAGATCTGCCACAAGATAATCTCACTGGGTTCAACATTGGCAGGGTTATTAACTGCAAAAAACCTGAAATCTCTGCTCTTGTGACTTTAGCACACGTTATGACATTCTAGGTGCTAAAATGTGCACCTCGTTAACTTATGTAGCTGAGCTATACCGCAAGTAGCACTGCAAATATGCCCTAACTGTTGCAGCAGTTTTTAAGTTTCTTGTTATGGAAATAGTCACGCTTTGGTGACATTCTTCATGAATAAATTTTGAGAACAGCTGTTTCAGATTAGTAATATCTCATTTTCTGGTTGGGGAAAAAAGAGATTGAAACCAACCAATTTATCAGCCTCTTAAAGTGAGTCCTGCCTCCATGTGAGTGGAATGTTACATTTTAGTTACTTGGAAGGATAGTTACACAAATATTTTCTGATATGTTCTCCTCTCCTGCCCACCAGATTTTTATTTTTTTTTAACTCTTACCACTCAGCTGTTTGGTTAAAGTTTGTGGATTTAGAACAGTCTTATTTGCACAGCTGAATGGTAATGAATTGCTGTAAAGAATAGTGGGGTGAGGTCCTCATCAACTGGTTTTGCCACCAGAGAAAGTGTGCGTATAACTGCATGATTCGTCTTCGGCTATCTCCATCATGAGTTAGTCATTGCCTTTCTAATATTTATTAGATACAAAATCTCTTGGGGTTTTTGCTTGCTTTTTTTTTTTTTGCTTGCCTGTAAGAAACACAAAAACACTCATCAGCTTATTGTTTTAGGGCTGAGGTGTAGTTAAGTTTTCTCATTTAAGATTATACCCTAAGGGTCATTTCTTGGGAAGGGTGGATTATGGTAAACAAGGGCAATCACTCTCTAATGTATTGGAAAGAGTTATAGATTATGTATACTACTGTCATTCAGCATAGAGGACTCCCATTTGTCACTGTCTTTCTGCAGACAGAGTTCTGGCTTCTGCCCAGTGTTTGGTGTTAAAAAAAAAAAAAAAAGCTTCGACAAACTCAATGTCCCAGCTCTGCAAAGCCTCAATTAACAAAAAAACAGTTCTGTGCAAACACAATCTTATGTCATTGTGTTGGAGTGTCTTATGTCTCAAACACAAATTACTTAACTAGGAAAATAATTGAAAATATAGTTTTAGAAATGGATTTTATGTCCACTTTTTTACAAGAATATATGAGGTTTAGATGAGGTTCATCTAAGAGTGTATACTTTTTGAAAAAATTATTGGATCAACATTCTCCAAGGAGAGAAATAAGAACATACCCTTCTTCTCCTCCATCCCCCAAGTTATAGAGAAAATATACTAGTATACTTAATCCTAGAATATATCTCTATGTATAAACAAAGTTTTTGAAAGGATACCTGCAGATTCTTTTCAGTCCTTCTTTAAAAGATATTAAACACTTGGTCTATCAGTATCTTCAGCCATTCTCACCTCAGTCTGGATTCAATGTGACATATTGTGTCAAGTTACAGACATTAGTCTATAATTATAATTTCAGTGTCACAGCTAGTCCATCTTAATTTGCTGTGCCCTCATGATGATATGAACATCAATAAACTCTACTGTTCCAGGCTTGTTTACATTCACTTGTGTGGTTTTGCCTAGCCTTTCTCCCACAAGCCTGGAAGAAATTCACCTCTGTCTTAGAGAATGTCTGTGGGGGGTAGAGTTTCTTTTCTTTTTTCCTTCTTTTTTTTCTTCTTCCTTTTTTTTTTTTCCTCTTTCTTTTGTGCCAACCTGCCTAATGGAATTATCTTTGTCTGCCAGTAATCCCTATTGTGTCAAATCCCTCATGAAAGCTTCTCAGATGTGACAGCATCAGCTGTTGTGTTCATGCTTGAGATAAAGGGGTCATGAATTCTAAGCAACATGGAAATCTTTTTTGAGTTTAGCAGCTTCATATTTCTTCTGTATAGTATTATCTAAACCAAAGGACCTAGAAATACATCAAGTCCTCGAAATAAATGCTTTCCAGGATTCTGTGCCAAACACATAAATTTTGATGTTGTCCCCTGAATATGTAAAGTATGCTGTCTTTTGGCTTGCTGTTGCACTGAGGAAAATAAAGCTGTCATTCCTATTCATCTGTGCTGAGGGAAAGAGAGAGATCACTGTGAGTCTTAAATATATTCTTTAGACATACTCATTTTGTCAGCTTTGTATCTCAACACAGCTTGGTGTGAGAAAGTAGTCACCAAGCATTCTTCTGATTTGTTTGTTAGCCGTTATAGGTCAGCCTAAAGACAGCTGAGTCAATGCAAAAGTTCCCCTCTGCTCTAAGTAAACTTTTAATCGGTGCTTGTGTTAATGCTTTTCTGTTAGTGCATCCTTATACACGAGTAAATAGTAAGCTCAGCAATACCAGTTTTTTGATTATTTATTTTTTTACAATGCCAGCATAAAAAAAAAAATCTGTAACTGGCTTGTATTTAGCCAATGATTTTTTTTAATAGAATTTGACACATTTTTTTTTGACATTTAAAATAAACTTAACCAAGTACCATATAGCTGACAATTAAAAAAATTATTCCTTTGAATTAGAAATTAATTCAGAGCTAATTTGCTGAGGATTGAGGCATTTTTGCATTCTTTTTTTTTAGTTTGATATTTGAGAACTAAATTATATATACTGGGGTTAGGTACAGAGAACCAGAATATGGCATTCTGGCCAATGAGAGTCTTTACCTAATAAAGCCCTGTTTGTTATTGTTTATTAAGTGATGGCTGCAGATGGTTAACTCAGCAGGTTGAAGGTTATAGGTGTATAAATAGTACACAGTCACTCTTCAACACCTTTCCGTCCCTATGTCAACTGAATATAAGCTAGTGTAAAACTAGCCTCTTAATACAATACTGAGTTTGCATTAAAAAAAAAAAAGTGCTACGATTGCCCATTCACGCCTTGGCTCCTTGTTTTGGTAAGAGCTAGTGAAGCATCTCTTCTCCCTCTGTACCAGTTCAGCTGGGATGGCCAAAGTGAAGAGGAGGAAGGATGGAGACAAGGTTTCCTTCCTTTCCTTCATTGACCACCTATTTCTTGTTCATCTAAATAGGAAATTAAATAGCAGCCTGATTACATCCTCTGCTCTGTTGGGACTCAAGAGGCCAGGCAACCTTCTACTGGCATAGCCTGGGGAGTGAACTTTATGCCTTGGATTTGTCGATAAGACTGAGGCTATCTTGCTTGCCTTTGTCTTCTTGCCGGGCTGTAACTTACTAGGTACTCTTTTGCCACTCCCTGTGTACCAATATAGGATGAAATACAGTCTCAGCATTTTCTGTATTTTTATTATTCCAGGGCTGACTGCTTTGATTTTAGTAAGACAATTAACAATTAAATTAATGTTATTGACTATGATACAGACACTGAAATAGAATTTCCTACTAAAAAAAAATAATTCTTTAAGTATGTAAATAAAACATGCTATAGATATACAGAAAAAGGACAGAAGGACAGCCTGATTTTCCAAGTTTGTGATATATACACCTGCTCAGTGTGTGAATTTACATGCTCAGAATTGGGTGATGCTGTACATACATATTGCTATATTTAAACTTCTATGTGTCATTTATTTTGTTCCACTGGGCAGTCCTGGGGTAGAAGAAGGCCCAGCTCTCATTTCCTTACTTGTTTTTAATCAATGATCCTTAATTACACAGACTTGCTTCCTAATAACATCAACTAGTGTCTTCTAATTAAAAATGTAAAAATAAATGTATGCCTAAGTAACATCATAAATGCACAACCTTAATTCTTTAAGCCTTTTAATAAACTCAGCAAATGCCAGTGATGACACAGACAAAACAAAGAGAATGCTTTAAAAACGTCAAAATGAAATTAAGGTAATGAAGCATTTTCATTTAGAAAAAAAATCAAACGTTCTTAAGTAGCTAAAAGATAAATGAGACCCAAAAATATAAAAGGGAAAAGAGAAAAAAAAATAATGCCAAGAATTTAATTCTAAAATACTCATTATAGTCATATAAGATAAGAGTTAATGGGCCTCTGGTAGGACAAACAGTTAAAACATTTACCACAACACTTGGTTCTCGGTGTCTGCACATGGAGCAACGGTGAAGCAAAGCATAGACTCCTTAAAGCTGTTGAAAACTTGCATACCAGTTTCCAATAAAGTAGAAAATACAAATTGTTTCTTTGTCCACAAAGCTCTCTATATTCATAATTTTGTTCCTGAGGGATGATCTAATGTTGTAATGTCAGGAAGTTAATGGATTAATGTTGAAGTTAATGGTGAGAATAACACTTTTGAAAATAACCTTGTAATGGATCTTTCTGTATTTTTATTATAAAACTGGGTTTGGAAGGGTTTATAAGGTCATTTATATTCACACGGGACGGGGCAAAAAGAACTTATTTTCAAAGTAAAGTTTACAGGCCATTAATTTACAATACAGACAAAATGTTATGGTAACTTCTATATGTAATGCAGTGAACAGTCAGTCTGCTGTGCCTCCTTGGCTGGAAAAAAGTAGCTGTATGCATGCATAATTTTAAACAAAGAGAAAGGTAGGGTATAATAAAGACAGATGGATCTAAATATAGAATAGATACTTGCTACAAAACTGAAATTATAATTACTGTAGAATTTATTTATTTTTGCTTTTATACATTTTATTAAATTCATGTAAATACTAACATTTATATGTTTATTGTATATAATTCTGGCAGGAAGGGAGCTCAATTGGCAGACTATTCCCAAAACAACAACCTGCCTATATCTTGTCCAAAGGAATGGTAGTGGTTTTCCACAAAATTAGCACCTCTCCTGTCTACATCTCCATACTTAACACAGGGGAATGACTTTAAAAAATTGTTTAGGCAGCTTCAGCTTAAGTGAGCTTAACCATGACATGTTCAGATGGTTTTTGGGAGAGGCATTAGTAGCCTCCTCAGAATGTTTGATTGGTAGAAATCGGATTCCTTGTTCAAAACAGACAATCAGGTTGCTGTCTTAATACCTGAGGTTATCTGCTGCACAGTAATTCGGTGATCTGCCCTCTCATGGAGGAGTAACCAGGAAAGAGAGGAAGTACCTGTTTTCGGTTTTGAGTTATGGAGAGAACCTAGAGATGTTGAAGCATCTCTTTAACAGGTAAGAGTTTTGGGGAAAAATCAAAACCCCCAAAAGCTCCACCTGGACTCTATTCAAAGATCAAGTACATTTCAGTCCCAATCTTAACCAAAATCAACAGACAGACTTTCTGAGATGAAAATGTAAGTGCACAAAATAGTCAAAATATATTTATTCTTACTTCGTATTTAGACTCTTTAATCAGGGATCACATATTTAAGTTCAGCTTTGTGTGGAGAATTCCTTGTCTGAGTCAAGATTTCAAAAGGAATACTACTTTGGGAGAACAGAGGGGAAAAACCCCTATTTTTTCTTCACAGATATTTTCTGATTCGTGTATTAAAGCACAACAATAAAGACAGTCAAACCTTACTGTTTTTCTTTTTTTGTCGATAGCTTCTAATATTTACATGAAACTTACTGTTTCTGTTTACGAATGCAAACTTTTTTCTACTTGTATTGTCTCACTGATTGGCTAGTTGTAGTCTTTGCCTAGTACAAAAATACAAGTAGCCCATCGATTATCTTTCCTCTTTCATTTTGTTGTTACACATTATGGATTAAATATGCAAATTCAGTGCATTTATATGGAAATTTGCTCTGAGAAAAAGACTAACATGAAAGATGCATGGGAGCTGGTTGCTGGCTGAATGAGCATTCGGAATTTACTGGCTTGCTTCTGTAGTGAGAAATCTGGCCCAGGTGGAGAGGAGAGGGAAGAGGAGAGGAGAAGAAAAAGAGGAGAGGAGAAAGAGGAGAGGAAAGGGAAAAAAACAATGACCAAGATTTAAAAAGCTTTCTTTGTACTAACAAGCATAAATTAGCATTATAAAGATATTGACAGGTTTACCAGTCGTATTTTGCTGTATTGCAGATTTAGTGCTGTTCCAGTAGATGGCACTAATTACATAAACAATTCGCTAAAATAAATTTTTTAAAAAAAGTGAAAGCACAGGTATTAATTCTCAAAATCTCAGTATTATTTCACAGTATACAAAAGAAAATTAGATAGAACATATTATTTCACTATATTTTCCATCTCAGTATAATTCAACATCACAAATAGTGATAGTTTGCATAATGCATAATAATGCTTCTATCTATTTATGTCTCAGAAAAGAATAATCAACATTCTAATCAATGTTACCAATTTGAGCTGTCATGTTTTATCCAACATTTAGGATTTGGTTGCTTGGTCCTCTCAGAGATTAGAAGTGGTCTTATGGTTTTATGACTGAAAGAATTTAAACATTTAGAAAGACTCTGACCTTAGTTACCAGTAAATCTGAGGAAGTCCTTTTTTTATATATATTGATAGCACAAGTTGTTCATCTCCTTCTCTAATAATCAATGCATGTGATCATTTTATGGTGATCTGAGGTTTATTCTTTTTCTTTCTCTTTTTACTTCAGCAATTTGCAAAAGAAATACGACAATGGCAAATAAATGTAGATGTGGCAAATGACATGGCACTTAAGCTGCTCCGCGATTATTCAACAGATGACACCAGAAAAGTAGAACTGATGACAGATAACGTTAATGCGACGTGGGCTGCCATTAATAAGAGGTAGGATATAAATTCTGCTATTAGATTTGTTGTTAAACTTCATTAACACTCATTGTCCAGCTTTGGTTGGAGATTATAGAAGATGTAACTTTTGAAAATGGCATGATTGTAGTGAGAAAGGAAAGAATGATGATCTTCTGTCAGACTTTTCGGAAATATGTCTTTGGAATGCCATTTAATTCTCTCAAGTAAAATTTTGCCTCCTGCCAATTTTCCTCTGCTGTAACAAGTTGCCAACTAATTTCAGTTGATAGGTTATATATTTCAAATATTTAAAATGAGATGTTTCGTGCTTCTCTGTACTACCTCCACATCGCAATTACTATAGTGATTTTGAGTCATAAACTGAATCTGAAAATGACAGATATATCCTATTGAAGCAGGTTCAAAGCAGAAATGTTATCCTATACCTTTGAAGCAAATCTCTAGTCAGGAAAGTTTTATTAGATCCTTGATCACATCCTTGATTACATTTCATAGTCTTGCAGTGTTTGGTTTAGATACCAATTCCTTACTAAAAACAATTTTTGCAGCTTGCTATCAAATTATGAATCATCCAAAACACTATCTATGAGATCAGAATGTATTGCAGAATAAAAATTGCTTTCTTTATAGTAGTAAAAGAGTTTTAAATCATTGCACATTAGATGAGATACATAAAAATTAAATCAAAGTTGTTTTAATCAGTATCTTGGATTAAGTTTTATAGCTTATAACTGAAAACAGAACTGAATTAGATCCTAACATATTTTTAATTAAAGTCTATGAACAAGGCCATAAAAGTCAGTTTAGTTAAATATATAATAAATTCAGGAGATCTTCTCGCATAATGGCAGTTACTTAAATCACTGATGACTCCAGAAATTTATTCCCACTTTTTATTTAATTTTTTAAGAAGTTGATATTCATATGAATGAGTCACTTTAATAGCATTTTTTCTGAAGCAGACTTGCCACTGACTTAAGATCCTGTTTAAATGAGAGAAGAGATGCTAATGATATCCACTAAAAGAAAACCACATGATAATTCTAAAGCTTTTTGTTTTAACAAGCGCAATAACTAAACTGAGAAATTAGTGTAAACATTCAGTTAATACCTGTTTGCATTTCTCCTGTTATAGTAGTAACCATTTTAGCCTTATTAGGAGTAGCCATATTTTTAATAAAAAATGTTTTGCTCTCTGTGGTCTGAGAAACAGACTGGGGGGAACATCTGTTCCTGGATGAGAAAGGCTGGGTGTCTAATGCTCAAAAGTATTTTCCATGAGTAGGTAAAATCAGTGGCTCGAAAGGGTTAGGTGAGAGAACCTAAGGAAATTGCTTTTGCTATACGTAGAACTACAGCCCTGCTTGGCGAGATGGCTTTGTAATCCTGAAGTCCAGGATAGGTCTGTAGCTGCTGTGGATGCTCAGGTAGCAATTGTAGCTAAGAGTGCATCTTTAAATCTGTTAATGTTTCAAGCAGAAACCCAGGTGTGTCTAATGTTGCCTAAATGTGAGAATTGCCATTGTTGGCGGGACTCCTCAAGTACTAGGCTAACAGAGAGTACAAATTCTTCAAGACACATTCATTGCAAGCTTCTACAAAACCCACAGGCTTGTTCACAGCTCGTGTGTTGGATGAATGACTTTAGTAAACGTTTTATGTCTTAGAAGAGAGCTGTTTAGGTGACTGAGTTGATGTTTCCCATTAAGAAGTACAAAAGGATAGGATTAGGCTTGAACAAGCAACTGTAAAGCTAGAATTTCCGAGTTTTTGGTTGTGTGACTTTACTACCTTTCTAATATTTTTTTAATTCAGTGTTTTGCATATAATTTTTGTAAGACTTCTCATGATTTGGGAACTTGAAAAAAGAAGTGTGCTGCAGACAGTAGTTGATAAGCTTCTCTAAGGGCTGTATCACATTTCTATCTTTTTTGAGACATTGGTAAATATGGACGTACTAAGGCATCAAGTCAGAAAATGACTTGTACTTGGAAGATTTTCTTCACCTGTAGATTTTTCAGGTTTGCTTGAAGCAGTAGCCAGGCCTTTTGCTCATGGAGCAGCTCCTGAGAGAAGTCTTGCAAGAACCTCCTAGATTTGTTTTGCTAAGTAGCTCTGTGAAAAGAGAAGGTGGAGTCTATGGGCCTTTGGATGATTTAAATGCCAATTTGCTCTAGTGTTTGTTTGTGTCCCTCTACACTTCAGCTTTCAAGTTATTGTATAGAGCAAAACAAAGGTTTCTTTATGGTTTTGGGGATCTTTTGAACCATAAGAGAATATTTACTCGGTAGAAAGGAGACAGATGAACTGTTTGTCACAGGCTCACAGAAAGGCTAGTTCTCCACTGAGATGCATATGCAACCATTTCAGATATCTCCATGAGTGTTATTTTCATGTAGACCATAAGTAAGTAGTGCTCTGGTGACTCAGTGACCTTGCAGTGATGTAGAAATATATTCCAAATAATGGTCTTGACCATTTCTCCAGTATTTTAGAAATAGTTTTATCACTGTTTATACATGTCTTGAGTGCCAAGTGGCAATATTCTGCTTAAGATTTTGGTTTCTTCTCCCTATATCCTTAATTTAAATGGCCTAATTATTTTGTGGATGTATTCTTTTAACAAGAAAAATTAGGAGTGGCTTACATTGTTTTGAAATGGTTTTTCTCTAACCTGCCATTAATATCAGAACTGTGTGTCAGTGTAAAAAATGTGAAACCTCCTTTTCCATGAACCAGGTTAGTAAAACAACAGGCAGGCAAGCAGCAGTAAAATTCCACTTTGCCTGTTGGTAATAATTCAGCCAAAGCAAGTACTTTAGTCATTAAGGCAACATCTGCCAGCTTGTGTTTTGTTTTGCTTAAGTAGATTTGTAGCTGATTGCTGTGTGTTTACCCTTTGCCTTACTGTTCTGTTTTATAACATTGAACTATAACAAATAACATTCTAACTCCATTAATAGCTAAGTTGGTGAGTGCTTGATGGTTGCTTCACTTTTTTCACTTGCCATTTTTTAATTTTTATTTTTGTTGTTGATACTGCAAAGATACACTAAAAAGCACATGAACTGATCAGCTGGGCAAAAGCCAGAGTGACTTCTAACAGGTCTCTTCCTCTTCTCTTTAGAAATGTTGGCTTTCCAAGAAATAACTATATCATTTAAGCTGAGGCAATTAAGGAGAAAGCAATCTATATTGCTTTGTATTAATAAAAATAAATCTGAGAGATGAACTAAATATTCCCAAGAGAAAAAAATACAATGAAGGAAGCAACCATTAGCAATTTACTATATAAAAAATGTTTGTTATGGTAGTATTATGTTACTTCCTTCTTTTGTGAGCACTCATTTTATGTAAATTATCATGTAAAACATAAACAGTTGCTTAAATTTGTTCCTTTCCTGGGAATTCACAAAATGTGTTTAAATTTCACTAACAAATATTAATCTAAAAAGGGACTTAGACCTTTCTTAAGTGAAGCATATATTATGACAATAATGTACTCTGAGAATTGGTTAGGACTCCAACCCATCACTATCTAACAGACATCTTCAAATATTTTCATCGCCCACCAGTTTCTATGCTCAAATTCAATGGAACTCAGGCTGCACAGTACATGGTAAGAGCTTTCACTGCTCAAGATGCTTTTTTTGGCTCCTGAGACAAGATACAGGACACACAGATCAGTCAAAACATAAAAAGTAACCTTTTTTTTTTCCCAGTACAAGGTATGGGCAGTGAAGAATCAATATATAACTAGATTTATATTATTGTTATTAGTTTAAGTTGTAGGGAGTTAGAGAGGGAGTGGCAAGGAGTTGAGTTTCTAGGCAACCTATTTGAAAGGTCTGAGATACCAACTCCCATATTTATCTAAGAATGGTGTTAATTCTCTAATGCAGCCAGTTGTACAAACACCTTGATTTTACATGTCAGCTGGACAGTATGAAATGCAAATGGTCAAACAAACTAAGGACATAAACAGTACAAAAGTATGATGCATACCTGTTTCCTATGTAAATGCATAATGTAACAGTAATTATAAGTGTGAAAAAGGTCATAATGTAGTTTTGGTCTTTGAGCAGCAAACCTTTCCTTATCAGTGATTGATGGTTATAAGAAGACAATTGTTAGAATGTAAACTTTATCTGTACATAATGTTTGTAAGTATAATTTTATTGCCTGCACAGAAAGATCTTGACCATTCTGCTGGCAACAGGTTTTATTAGTATACTGTACCTGTCCTAACACTACTTTGCTTTATGGCACTTGTGGAAGTAACCACATTTGCATTACAGTTGAATTGCATTCTGGGTGAGAAAAACTACATTTACACATCAGCAACAGCCAGGATTATGAAGTGTGTTAAGTTATACTGAAGATTTATAGTTGGTTTCAGTAGCTAGACCTTTCTGGGAGCCATCTCTGAAGAGTTTATTTGTTCATTTGGTGTTGGATTGCTGAAGTCAAGAAGGAAAGAATTCCCAATATGCTTTATTTTGAAAGAATATTCCCATCTTCTAGGTTCTCCAAGCAAACTCATCATTTTACCTTCTGTTCTTCTATTGCTTTGAAGGTTGGTCCACATACCTAAAATCTGTATAATTCCATGTGTATGAATCACAGAATCACAGAATCACAGAATGTTAGGGATTGGAAGGGACCTCAAAAGATCATCTAGTCCAATCCCCCTGCCGGGGCAGGATTGCCTAGACCATATCACACAGGAACGCGTCCAGGCGGGTTTTGAATGTCTCCAGAGAAGGAGACTCCACAACCTCTCTGGGCAGCCTGTTCCAGTGTTCAGTCACCCTTACAGTAAAGAAGTTTTTCCTCAAATTTAAGTGGAACCTCCTGTGCTCCAGCTTGCACCCATTGCCCCTTGTCCTGTCAAGGGATGTCACTGAGAAGAGCCTGGCTCCATCCTCTTGACACTTGCCCTTTACATATTTATAAACATTAATGAGGTCACCCCTCAGTCTCCTCTTCTCTAAGCTAAAGAGACCCAGCTCCCTCAGCCTCTCCTCATAAGGGAGATGTTCCACTCCCTTAATCATCTTCGTGGCTCTGCGCTGGACTCTCTCTAGCAGTTCCCTGTCCTTCTTGAACTGAGGGGCCCAGAACTGGACACAATACTCCAGATGCGGCCTCACCAGGGCAGAGTAGAGGGGGAGGAGAACCTCTCTCGACCTGCTGACCACACCCCTTCTAATACACCCCAGGATGCCATTGGCCTTCTTGGCCACAAGGGCACACTGCTGGCTCATGGTCATCCTGCTGTCCACTAGGACCCCCAGGTCCCTTTCCCCTACGCTGCTCTCCAACAGCTCTGTCCCCAACTTGTACTGGTACATGGGGTTGTTCTTGCCCAGATGCAGGACTCTACACTTGCCCTTGTTATATTTCATTAAATTTCTCCCCGCCCAACTCTCCAGCCTGTCCAGGTCTCTCTGAATGGCTGCGCAGCCTTCCGGCATCTCTGCCACTCCTCCCAGTTTTGTGTCATCAGCGAACTTGCTGACAGCGCACTCTAATCCCTCATCCAAGTCATTAATGTATATATTGAATAGAACTGGTCCCAGAACCGACCCTTGCGGAACTCCGCTAGACACAGACCTCCAACTGGACTCTGTCCCGCTGACCACTACTCTCTGGCTTCTTTCCTTCAGCCAGTTTACAATCCACCTCACTACCCGATCATCCAGACCACACTTCCCCAGTTTAGCTGCGAGGATGCTGTGGGAGACCGTGTCAAACGCTTTACTGAAATCGAGATAGACCACATCCACAGCTTTACCATCATCTATCCACCGGGTAACATCCTCATAAAAGGCTATCAAGTTGGTTGAGCAAGACTTCCCGTTGGTGAAGCCATGCTGAGTGCCCCTAATGATCCCCCTGTCCTTGATGTGCCTAGAGACAGCACCAAGAACAAGTTGCTCCATCACCTTTCCAGGGATGGAGGTGAGGCTGACTGGTCTATAGTTACCCGGGTCCTCCTTCCTGCCCTTTTTGAAGACTGGAGTGACATTCGCTTTCCTCCAGTCCTCAGGCACCTCTCCCGTTGCCCACGACTTAGCAAAGATGATGGAGAGTGGCCTAGCAATGACTTCCGCCAGCTCCCTCAGCACCCGCAGGTGCATCCCATCAGGGCCCATGGATTTATGGATGTCCAGGTTGCTTAATTGGTCCCTGACCCAGCCCTCATCAACCAAGACAGATTCCTCCTCTATCCTGACTTCTTCTGAGGCCTCAGGGGTCTATTGAATGAACATCTATTATAGTTCTTTGTGCAGGCACGCTTTCTTTGAGCACAGTGAAACAACTAAATTAAAAATGTAAGTGGCCATGGGAACCTCGTTTACGCCATGGGAAGCATGTTTACACGTCTGTGCCTGCAGTTGTTTTCCTGGCTATAGAGCTGCATTCGTGTGGGTGTAAGCAAGAAACCGTTGCAAATGTAATACTTCAGATTAAGATGACAATTGTCAAATGTCATTTTCCATGTCATTTTTTTCTTTTTTTCCAAAAGAAACCATAGTATGATAATTTTTATTTTTATCCTCATGTTGAGGTGATTTTTTGATTGTTTTTGAAATAATTTTGCCAGGCTCAAGAAAGTAGATATGTAGAGTGATTGCTTTTTTACAACCCATGTGTCATGCTGAAGCTTGTTATTTACACCAGCTTAACAATAGATACTAATTTAACATTGCTAAGACTACTGGAAAACATTGCAATTGTAGGGCAATTATTTTGTTTTGTAAGACATGTTGAAAATACATGTTTATCTTTGTTGTTTCTACTATTTAAAAAAGTAAATTTTCAATCTAGGTGTTTGTCACATGCTGTCTTTGAGAACTTTGCTTGGTTTTAATTCTATACGGACTTAAGTACTTAGTAGAACTATTCACATTGAATGAAAGCGAGTCTCTGCAGTCTCAGGTATCACACTCAAGATTGTGTTAAGGAGCAAATAATTTTATATGTCAGCATGTTTTTCTGAAGAGCTAATGTAGCTCTGTTGACTATTCTTTTGAATAGGAGGAGAAACAAAGTTTTCAAAAAAGCATTTAATCCAGAACTCTTCTGGAAAATCTGAATTTTATATGGGGTCCTAATGTCTTTCCTATTAGACAAAAGGGTACAAGAACCCTTTAATTTTCATGAAACTAATTTGTCTCACTAATTTGTCACTATAGCACTCCATGTTTCTCAGAAGTTACTCTCCAGCAGAGTTAGCAACATTGCCAAACTCTAAAGAAAAACTCTTTATTAGCTGCTTGTGATGCAAGAATGTTAAGGCTTTTGTGTTTAAAATAGGGGTATCTTCAAAGTTACCCAAGAGTTGTTTTCAGATAAAGGATTAAAGTATTTTTTTGTTTTCTTTGTTCCACTCTGTTACTATTATTTTAAAAAAAATAGTGTACCCTCAAAAAAAGGACTATAAAAAGGGTGAGAATACTACTCTGGCAAGGTTTAGATGTCCTGAGTTTAATTTGAGATATTTGTTGATTTATGTTTTACTTGATTAAATATTGTCCCTTAACATATACATACTAAAAAGTATACCTAAAATGCCATTTGGGGGAGAGGGATTGTTTTATGATGATAGATAAAAGGTTACCTATTTGAAAGACATTCCACTAACTGCCTATGCTCTCAAACAAATATTTATGTACAAAATATAATCTCAAGCTTATCAGCAATGACATCAGTTAACATTGCTTTGTTACTTTTTCTTCCTAATGCCCCTAAGAATGATGAAATTTCAACCACATATCGGAAAAAGCACAAAAAAAATAAGTAAAAATGCCAGACGAAGCTCCTATAAATAGGAGATCTTGAAAGTCGTCTTAACTGCTTATACTCTAGTTTTCACCTTTGTTCTCCACTCAGCTGACAGTGCTTTTTGTGCAGTACTGACACCAGTATGTGGATCCAAGACGAGAAGTCAACGGAGGGTACTGAATATTTGTGGTTTACTTTGTGAGAGGATAGTCTTGGATATGCAATGCTTTAAAAATTCTGGTAGGATGAGCTGAAAAAGCAATGTTACCCTGAATATGGTGTGATTCATCATTTCCACCTTTGTGAACGTATTCTTGTGTTTTTTGAGAAACTCTTTTAGGATTAAAAAAAAAGGAAAGAGTTCTTGAGTTATCTGAAATAACTCAAGTGGGTAGCATCAGTAATACAGTACTCGACTAAAAGGTTCTATGGATCCTTGTGACTTCAGGGACATGTTTCTTAAAACTCTTAATATCAATGTGAATAAACTTAATGTTCCCACCTCTTGAATAGATATATCTGTAGGCTGGTACCTTTATCACTTCCAGAAAGGCAATATATCATCTGTAGGTCTACCAAGTCCTCCCAGGGACAAACAGAAATGACCTCAAAGAGAAAAGTGTTGTTCTTAAATTAATTGTTTTTTTCCCAACTTCTCTGTCCCACAAGAGGCATGCTGAGTTTTTTTAGACACCATGAATTCAGCTGATTTATAGTTTAGTGGTATGGGTTGTTAACTGTAATCTAATGTTAATGATTTCATTATAGACAATTAAGGAGGAAGACAGCACTGGCATTTTGCAAAGAGACCTTCAGCTTCAAATACTGAGAGCAAGTTAATAATTAAAACTAAGAAGGAAAAGTGAAAGTAGAACATCTAGAAGACCACTCCTTACTGCTCAGACAGCTGCTTTTTTTCACATTCTCTGTTTATATTTTGGTCTTGAGTGAAATAGAATTCTGCTGCTTTGTTCATATTTACAGTGTGTTAAATGCTGTTTATTCCTTTCTGACGAAAATGAGAACAGTTCTCATGTTATAATGAAATCCAACTGGAAAAAATCATTAAATAGTTTATGGCACAGAATTCTAAAGGGAGAGAGATTTCATGGACTAACTTGAATCATAACCAGATCTTAATTTGGACATTTCAAATAAACTCTTCATTTGAGAAATCTCACTCTTTTGCATCCACAGGAGGAGCAAGGTACTAAGGAAGACATAAGTAAGCCTGATTTTGTGAAAGAAAGAACAGAAATGTCAATTTTTGTTCTTACTACAGTAGAAGATTAAGACAATTGTATTGTTCTTTTTCTTAAAGGTGAGATTTTCTGAAGTAATTACAGAGTTTTAGTCTCTATTTGAACAAGAACAGAAGCTAATACCCTGTGCCCTGAAAGTCCAACCCTAAAACTGTTTCATATTAGTCTGCAGATAAATTAGCAAACTGTAGCAAACTGATTATTGCTCTCACCCAAAGCTCATTGCAACAAATGGATGTCTTTCCTCTCCCCTCAATAGACTTCTTATCGGACTTCATGTCCTTTAAAACAAACAACTGAAGAGAAATTAATAAAGCTGATGGACTAGCAGAGTGCCAGCGAAAAAGGAATTTGACCTTAGTTGTCATTTTTTGCTTACATTATTATTCTTGTGATAGCCTTGTTTTGTTTTCCCTGGTGTTTTCTATGTTGAGGTGGGTTTTTTTTCAGCATTTCCTTGCTACTGCAGACTTTGGTGCTTCATGATTGTTTAGCTTCTGCTCAGCTGCTGTGCAGGCAGTGTAAGCTTCCCCCTCACTGGCTTGTCAGTCATGCTTGAAACTGAGAAGATAATTCAGTCTGCCTATTAAATTTTTAGTCTCTCTTTGAAAGTTACTACCAAATGTCTCAATTTGACAACAGTAGTACTTGCCTCTTGTGTGGCTGTGTTTTAACTACAAATGAAATTTCAACCACGCATTGTTTTTATATAAACTCACAAAGAAATTGACAAATTACGAGTTGTTATCGTTCTGGATGGGGATCAGTGGCACACGAGGCTGGTGGTCATGACTCTTATTGACCAGGGCAGAGACCTGAGGAAGTGACAATACTGAGGGCAGATGGGAAAGCAACAGAATTAGCAATGTAATTTTCTTGCATGTCCTAAAATAAGGGTGGTGAGAAATCACTGAAGAAAGGTGAGATTAAACATGTAAATCTTGAGGACAGAGCTTTTAAAGTGTATCTGATACAGGTACATAGAAGGGGAAACAGTAAGGAAGCAAAGAATTTGTGAAAAGGAAAAGATCAGTATGTTGTTTTTGTTTAGCATCCATTATCAATCACATCTTGACCAATACCCCAAATTTAACTGTACTGTGCTACATTCCCTGACAAATTTAAAAAAAAATGTAGAGCTCTTCCCCGGCTACTAAGCATTATCTCTTGCAAACTATAAGAAATATTATCTCCTGCAAATGATAAGAAATAATAGCTCTTGGAATTACCACTCTAGCTGGCATATCTGCAGATTCTTCCTTTGTGCAAGGTACATAATCGGTTATGTATCTGATACATATCTACTTAAGCACAACAGTGCCTTGTGGCAATAAAATTATGCAGGTCCACTTTTTGTTAGTAAAGAAAAAAGTATTATTTTTATCTGTTCAAAATGTGCTATATATTTTTGAGATTCCATTTGTTCACTTGACACAGTATATGGTAAAAACAAATTTATTGGAATTACCTAAAATGCCAAGCTTGCAACAACTATTTCCCACTTACTGTATTTTATCTTATTAGTACCTTATGTTTTCTTTTTTATTTTCCTTATTTCTTTTTCTTGTTTTCTTTCCTATTATTTATATGCTTTCTTATTTTTTTGAATTCATGTCAAGTTAGACTTGAGTCTAATTTAGTGGTTGTTTTTTTAAAATGTAACTTGGATGCATTTTCTGTATGTCACAACCTGACATATATGCTGATTTTGGTTATTTTTTTTTGTTATAAAATGTGAAAGAGATGCTGCTATTTAGTATCAGTAATGGTAAACAGTTCAGAAATTTCGATGAGTTCTTGGTGCTTAGAGCGTGTCTGAGGTTGATACTTCAGCTATGTTAATTAATTACTGATAGTGTCTATTGCTCTGTTAGAAACTGTATGCATTTACTGATTCTGAGAGAGTAGATTTATTTTTGTGGTAGTCAAACTGTAAGTTTCACAGTGTGGTTTTACTCCAAGGGACGGGAGGCAATTCTTCTAGGGATGTCCTCTCCCTTTGTTCCTGTGGGACACCAGCAGAATAGACTTGTTCAAATAAGATGGCACTAAGAAACCATAGCTCAGATCTGCCTTTGGTGACATCCTTCTTTTTTTGTACTGTGCTGACCCCTTGGAGCTGTGGACTCTTGTCACTGTTACTTCTTTTCATATTGCTGAAAAAAAAGTAGAAACATGGAACATTTTTATTAAATTTTGCTTTGGCTAAACTGGTTTTCACATCATGTCACTACTTTAGTCACTTTATGTCTGATGTTACTCTCCTTTGTGCTGTCAGGTACCCAAGCCAGAATTAGAAGAGTGAGTTAAAGATAGACATAATATTTATTCCTTTTTTTTTTTTTACTAGTAATCTTTCAGATGCTAATATATATTATCTTCATTAAGCTGTTGGTCTTGATTTTAAATATGAAATTCCTTCATATTTAGGAAGCATAGGCTACAGCTACAGCTAGTTCAGAACCCAGCAGTGTATACTAAGTTTAAATCTTCCTCATAGCGTCTGGTATTTTGGACACATCTGTGTTGAATCTTTCTGCTGTCACATTCTTGATGATTTGTTCCATCTGTAATTATTCACAGTCCTTCCTGGGACTGACTAGTCGCTCTCCATTATCAGTCCTGGCTGACCGGGGAGGTCCCAGATGACTGGAGGCTGGCTAATGTAACGCCCATCCACAAGAAGGGCCGGAAAGAGGGTTCTGGGAACTGCAGACCTGTCAGCCTGACCTCGGTACCCGGCAAGGTCATGGGACAGATCGTCTTGAGTGCGATTACACAGCACATACAGGACAACCAGGGGATCAGGCCTAGTCAGCATGGGTTTAGGAAAGGCAGGTCCTGCCTCACCAACGTGATCTCTTTTTATGACCAGGTGACCCACCTAGTGGATGAGAGAAAGGCTGTGGATGTAGTATACCTGGACTTCAGCAAAGCCTTTGATACTGTCTCCCACGGCATTCTCCTGGATAAGCTGACAGCCCATGGCTTGGACAGGTGCACTCTTCACTGGGTTAAGAACTGGCTGGATGGCCGGGCCCAGAGTGTGGTGGTGAACAGTACCGCATCCAGTTGGTGTCCAGTCACTAGAGGTGTCCCACAGGGCTCAGTACTGGGCCCAGTTCTGCTTAATATCTTTATTGATGATCTCGATGAGGGGATCGAGTGCACCCTCAGTAAATTCACGGACGACACTAAGTTGGGTGGGAGTGTTGATCTGCCTGAGGGTAGGAAGGCTCTGCAGAGGCATCTGGACAGGTTAGATAGATGAGCCGAGACCAATGGTATGAAGTTCAACAAGGCCAAGTGCTGGGTCCTACACTTTGGTCATAACAACCCCATACAGCGCTACAGGCTGGAGGAAAAGTGGTTGGAAAGGGGCCCAGTGGAAAAGGACCTTGGGGTGTTGATCGATAGCCAGCTGAATATGAGCCAGCAGTGTGCCCAGGTGGCCAAGAAGGCCAACAGCATCCTGGCATGTATCAGGAATAGTGTCGCCAGCAGGACTAGGGAAGTAATTGTACCCCTGTACTCAGCACTGGTGAGGCCACACCTCGAGAACTGTGTCCAGTTCTGCGCCCCTCACTTCAAGAAAGACATTGAGGTGCTGGAGGGAGTCCAGAGGAGGGCAACAAAGCTGGTGAAGGCTCTAGAGGGTATGTCCTCTAAGGAGTGGCTGGGGGAACTGGGATTGTTTAGCCTGAAGACAAGGAGTCTGAGGGGAGACCTTATTGCTCGTTACAACTACCTGAAAGGAGATTGTAGAGGGGTGGGGATTGGCCTCTTCTCCCAGGCAACTAGCAACAGGACTAGAGGACATAGCCTCAAGCTTTGACAGGGGAGGTTCAGGTTAGACATTAGGAAAAGTTTCTTCACAGAAAGGGTTATTAGGCATTGGAATGGGCTACCCAGGGAGGTGCTAAAGTCATCATCCCTGGAGGTGTTTAAGAAAAAGAATAGATGTGGCACTTAGTGCCATGGTCTAGCTGACACAGTGGTGTTAGGTCAAAGGTTGGACTCGATGATCCCAGAGATCTCTTCCAACCTAGTTGATTCTGTGAAATAAATTCACGATCTTGCTCTTCACATCCTTTTCCCAATGGTTAATTAATTCACTGAATAACACCTAGTGCTGCTCCCTTGGGACAGGCTCCCCAATGCTCAGGGTTCAACTTTATTTATATTGACTATATTATATGTTCGTAATCTTAGTTTTGTTTCATTCAAGATATTTCTGTAACAAAACTCTGCATCCCTGCCATGGTTCTGAAATAGATCCTTGTATAGGAGTGGTGGGTAGTAAATAGATTATATTGTTTTATTGTTAGTTTTCATCTTTTGTTTCAATTAATCCTAAGAAAAAGTTGGCAAATGTATTTTTCTACAAGACATAGATTTTTATTGGTCCATAATACGCTTATTAAAGAAATGTAGAATGATATTTACACATGAAAGCAGAAATCTTCTTGAGCACCTATTCCCAATAGAGGGCTTCATTTCCATTTCTAATGGAAACAGAACACTTCAGTATTTGTATAGACGTATATATAGTCTTTACAGGTGGTTTCTTCTTCTAGGTAAATATTTGTTTGGGTACTGTCCGGTTATGGAGGGGTAGCATTTAGCTAGTTATAAATGTTAAAGTTTGTTGAACATAATTATATGTTCATGTGTTGTCATCAGCAGTTTACCACACGTATGAGGTGCTTAGCTCGGACCAGGTCAAATGAACTAGTCGTATTAAATTTACTAGAATAATGTCGCTACTTGATATTTGGGACTACTAAAATTAGCAAGATAAATAAGCTGCTCTTGTTCAGATTGTCATTCTGAAGAAGCTGCAGCACATTGAATAATCATATAGAGATCAGATTTGAATGTACGGTTGTCATTAAAAATATTTAACAATTTCAAGTAATTGACACAAACTATATTGCAGGTATTGGATAGCAGATGTTGGTCTTTTTTTAGATCACAAGTACAGATAATCAAGAAAGAATTACAGAAGATAAAATAAGAAATCAAATGCCATGTGGTTTTAAAAATATTTATTTCCTTGACTGTTCAGTGTTTTTATCTTTTAGATGAAGAGAAATTGTACAGTATATATAAATCACTCAGTAAATTATGGAAATTTAGAGAACTGTGGCTACTGCAAAACATGGAATTTGTGAGAAACACTATTCTAATACTGCATTTCTGTGTAATATTTTTATGACTAGTTTACACACAGTCTTGTGTACATACATCACACTGCAAGAGCAGAATGAAATGAAGGAGATCAAGTATATGATCCCAAGAAACAGAACTATAGTTTTTTCCCAGTGTTGTTGAAACTCCATAATAATAACTTATTAGTATTACTCTCTCATATTACCTCTGGTTATAGTTCCTGTTGTATTACAATCTTTTTGCAGTAGATCTTTTTTAATCACATTATCTCCTTATGCTACAATTTTCTTTTTTTTTTTACTAATGCACTTATACATTTACTTCTTCGCATTTTTAATAGGAAGGTTAACGAGTTGTCTGTAGTTCACCTGTGCATAACTAATAAATGTGTTAATATCAGTCGAACTTAATTTTTGTCGATTGCAAGACAAGGCAACCATCTCCAGCATTTACTTGAGGTTGAGAAAGTTAAGTTTTTCTGTTTTACTTTCTTATGATTCTTCTGAGAGAACCTGTCTCTTTTTTAGTGTTTTATATTATTTTTCCACCCATGAACTCTTAACAGACTTGTTCTAATCCAATTTCTAGGAATCCTTTGTAGTACTAGAATATAGCTTGAAAAATTAATATGACTACCATCTGAAAAAAGTAATATCCAAACCAAATAATGGGACATTGTCTGTGTGATCTACATCAATGGCACCCCTTGCTACTCGGTTATTTTCTTGCAATTTCTGTTGTGAGTATAGATTGGGTTTCACATCTGTAGTCACCTTTATGAATACAGGTCTCTGATAAAACAGAAACTTTTCCTGCTTTGTGCACTGTTCTTATATACCTTGTTAGAAAACCTGAGCCATGACTTGGCTCTGAATAAAGAGGAAAACATGAAATAGGGAATCATTTAGTGATTCAGATATTCTTGTAGGAAATAATAATGCAATGCTATAGTGACAGTGTAACAAAGCTCAATGCCATATCTTATGGGATGGGAAGGTGATTTTTATTTTAGACATTTTCATATACCTATGTACTCTAGGATGTATTTGTCCCAGCTGTCTGTCCAGGATTTAGGCACCAAGGTGTTTGTGTCTAAGTGTTTCATCCATACGAATTCCTTGGGATAACTCAGAGCACAGGGGACATCACTTAATGATTTGTCATCACGTCCCCTGTGTTCTTCTTAGGTCGTTGATAGTGTGCTGGATTTGGGATGTGCCTCCTGTGAACCTGGGTAAACAGCACATAACTCACTGTGAAATATGACCCATTTTATTTACTGGTTTTTGCCTTCTTGAAGTGAAGGGCCTGAGCAAACTGGGCATATATAAGTCCATGGGCACTGATGGGATGCCCCTGTGACTCTGGAGTGTGCAAAGAGAACAGAGCCAGGGTCTTCCCAGTGGTGCCCAGTGACAGGTCCAGAGGCAAGGGACACAAACTGAAATACAGGAGGGTCCCTCTGAATATCAGGAAACACTGCCTCATTGTGAGGTTGACTGAGTGCTGGCACAGGCTGCCTAGGGAGTCTGTGGAGTATCCATCCTTGGAGGTACTCGAAAGCTGTCTATAGATGGTCCTGTTAACTGGCTCTAGGGACTCTGCTTGACCATGGGATGTTGGACAAGATGACCTCCAGAAGTCCCTTCCAAGTTTCAAGTTCTGTGACTCCGTGACCAAATTTACGGAAATGAGCGACTGTCTGTTGACATGTTTTCTACTGATTTCTCTCAGGATCAGAAGTTAATATTGTTTCTTTAACCATACTGCAATCTAAAGTTACATTCTTTTATTGCTAATAGATAGTAAAAGTAGAGGATGGAATTTTTTAAAAATTTTCTTTTCAAAAGTATTCATCTGGAAAAATGTCTATAGTTATGTCTTCACATTTCTGGAGACTTTTCCCCCTCCATATGATGGATAAGAATTATTGCTTGCAAGGTCATTTGAGTATGTGTGCTACTTTTTTTTTTTTTCTCAAATACTATTTAACAGAGATGGATATATTAAAAAGAAAATAGCTATCGAGTTAATATTTTAGAATGTATTGCCATACCCTTTCACCTGTGAAAAACTATAAATGTAAACATTTTTCCTGGAAGATGAGCTGGGATGCAGTTTTTCACCTCATTGGAAAAAGCAGAAGTCAAGGACTGCCAACCAGATTTAGGTCTTAAGACATGATGATGATTATTGTGTCAAATACAATCATGAATGTGAGTCTTGAGCTGACAAGAGTTCAAGTTGATTTTAATCAGGCTTTTATTTAGATTTAGGCCTCCTATTCAGAAATAACAGCAGCTAGGTGGAAAGGAATGATTTTAAAAGGTGAGCTTGGTTTCTTCTGAAAAAAAAAGGAAACAGGACTGAAGAACCCTGATGTTTCAAAATCTCATTCTGTTGCCACATACAAGCCAATTCAGTGTTCGTTAACACATCTGTTTAAACAAGACCATTTTAAATGTA
Source organism: Nyctibius grandis (assembly GCF_013368605.1). Lineage (NCBI taxonomy): Eukaryota > Metazoa > Chordata > Aves > Nyctibiiformes > Nyctibiidae > Nyctibius > Nyctibius grandis. The sequence goes on from NC_090659.1 coordinate 31,238,794, forward strand.
TCTTTTGGTTAAATAACAGAAAATATAGAGGTACGTTTCCTTTAAGAACCTTATAGTATACTTCATGGACTTCTTTGCATGAGCTGAAATAAAGTTGAATCATCAGTTAAACTGATGAAAGCATCAGTTATGCATTCATTTCCATGACTAAAATTTGGACAGTGATTTGAGAACAGGTATATAGATGTTAAGGAAAAGAAATGCATCTCTCAGACCTTGAATAAATTATCTAGAATATATAGAGGATACTTGCATGACAGTGAATACAAAAAGATAAGTCACAAGCCAAATCAAGTGTCTTTTTAATGTAAACACTTGATAATTATTTCAAAGTTTATTGAGGAGGAAGAAAACATTGTAGATTGTGCGCTATTTAAGAGTTAGATTTGAATGAGTCTGCCAGAATTGCATGTGAGGGCACAAAATTTCAGGTATATCCACTTTTGTCATGACTTTTCGTGGCAGGATAGTCAGACCTCCTCACTCACAGGCTTAGTGTTTTGGTGTATTTATGACTGTCTCGTCTCTGTTAAATTGTCCAGAATTGTTGTTTGAAGGGTTACATTTTCTTCTGCTGAGAATTTTTATCTTTGAAATTTGTCCAAAAAACAATTGAGGTAGAACTATCACAGAACATCTTGTTCCCTTTGAACTCAGCTGAAGGTTAAGCCATTCATCTGAGTGGAGTTAGGATTTTCTCTGTAAGGCTTTTATATCAAACACATACTGAGTTCTGTTGAACAGAGTGTGAGTTGAGCACCATCTGAATTTGCTGAATTGGGCTCTGGAGTTTCAGTATTTATTTGTTTATTTACATAATCCTGAGGAACAGAGCTAGAGTTTCTTCCCAATGTTGTTGAAACAATAATGATAATTTATTAGTATTACTCTGTATTCTCATATTACCTCTGGTTATACTTCCTGTTGTATTACAATCTTTCTGCAGCAGATATATTTTAATCACATTATCTCCTTATATTGGGGAACTTATTCTATATGTATTCTGTAGGAGTCTGAAACTTCCTGAATATTACTGTATTAGGTCATATATTTATAAGAAACAGTATGCAGTCTGCCATCTCTCGTTCCTACTCAGATGCTAACCAGTTTTGGTTACCAGCTGCTTCTGAGCTGAATATTACAAAGCTGGACTTTGACCATCATCTTTATTTCTTTTTAGCAGTTTTATGCTTCTTAAAATATACTGTTATGTTGTAATAGTAATTTTAAAATATTTTGAGTCAATCTGATCTGTCAGCACCTTTGTGTAACGTGGGTACTACTTAAGGCCTATGTTTTAGAGGGAAAAAAACTAATGTGTGTGTTTATCTAAGAGTTTACTTAGTGTTGCTGTCACTTAACTTAAGATGATGCATGGTACAATAAGAACTCTAAGGGCTGCCAGAGAAGTTTTGCAGTCTGGAAACTGAGGTTTCTTTTTCTCGCATCGTAGCAAATCACTGTTCTGCTAGGCCACTGACCTCAGTCCTCTGAGATTGCAGCTTTAAATGAAAACTACACTAACAGTTTAATAGTATCCTTTGTGAGCCCTAATTGATTTCATGTAATGCCATCAGTGCATTTCACAGTCTTATTAAATTTCGTTGTTTCTACTATAATTAAGGGTAAGAAAACAAGAGACTTTAGAATATAATTATTTTCATAATCAGTTTTAATTACACTTCACTCTCTTAGAAAGCAAAGATTTTATCTTAATAAATTGTATCTGAGTAATTAATATGCTGTTTATTAGATGGCACTGTTGACTGCCTTGGAATCTCAAAAGAATGATATGTTTTGGAACGCAAGGAAAAACTTAATTCTATGTATTATAGACCATGAAGTGTGAAGGAGACAAACAGAACAATAATATTTTTGCTTCTTTAGTAAAATAAGAGACCAGTTTGTCTGTTTGGCCTTAGTTTTTATTTTAGGATTTCTTCTTTTTCTGACTTCTGTCTTTAATGGGAATAGCAGAATTATTAAATGTTTTCTTCCCATGTTTTGTAGGGACGTTACTTGAATGATACGAGGTTTAGACTGGAATCTGTTCCACGAGTTCAGAGAACTGGGAGTGGTGGTGGTGGTAGTGTTTGTGGAGTTGCTTGTTTGTGTTGTTTGATTGGGGCTTTTTTTGTTTGAAGTTTTTCTGTTTGCTTGTTTTGGTTTTTAAGATCTTTTCAGTTTTGACTAAGGGCTATTTTGAAAAGCCTCTTGAGTGAGTCCATCAGAATATCATTCTATATCTACAAGTCTCTTTTAATGATACTTCATATGTCTGTGATTGTTGTATGTTTTTTAGATTCCCTTTAACCTGGTAATGCTTAAGATTTAGTCTATGGAAAATGATTGATTTTAATGAAAATTTTTCAGGAGATTAGAAATCCCAAGTAAACATAAAATGTTTTCAATAATGTAAAAGATAACCTGTAATTAGTATTAATTACAAAGGAATTAAAATAATCCACTTAGTTTCATTAATGATTTTTCTGTAGTTCACGATATAAGTATGATAATCTATGGTTATGATGAACATAGGGAAAATGTACACTTATATTATTGTTTTTATATATTCTAGACCTATGTCAACACAAGAAGGGAAAGGGACACAAAAGCAATGGGGGCAAGAAAAGCCTGTTAGAAAAAATTCCCTCTAACTCTCTCTATGCTTGCCATTCCATTAAGAGGCATTTTGGGAATGTGGGATCCCATAAGTGAACAGAGTGTACAAACAAACAGAAATTATTTTTAAAAAGGTAGACAAGGAATTTTCCTCTGTGATAACAAAGATACTCTGTGCTGATATTGACAGGTGCTTATTTAAAAAGAGGTTATTTAAAGGTCCTGTACAGAAATCTGTGTATGTAATATTGTGCCCTAGGGTATGATATTTCCTTTGCTTTTAGCAACCCTTCTCAGTCTGATAAATAATGCTGTAGAAGAGATGGGGGATTAATATCCAAGGCTGATCTGAAACTTCGTAGATAAACACAAATTTTTCCTTTTTTCCTCTTTTTCTCATTAAATATCATATTTACATATTAAATAGTAAAAATGTATTTTTGAATTTAGACTGTTTATTCCTTAAGTTGCTGTAGTGTCTTTAGTAACAAAGAGAGCAGTTCAAAGGAAAATGCTGGGGAATTTTGATGATCTTTGTTATTTTCATACAGGGTCTGGCTATTTTGAGAAGGGCTATGACAGCTATAAGATGAGAAAAAGCCAGCCAATGAACAATAGCAAAAGAAATAGTTTCTCTCTCTTGCTGCATCCATTTTCCTAAGTACATAAACACCAGAAACATTTTTTAATACAACATATTTTTCTGGTTTTGCAGAGTTTTTCAATAGAAATCTGGTCAGGAGAAAACAATTGCATCTTGCTTAGCAGAGTGAATAACTGCTCTTTGAAACATGTCCCCCTTTGTGTCAACAGGTTTTTAAGAAAGGACAAATTATACGGGCTTATTACTATGATAGGAAGATGCTTTAGGATGTTCTAGTTTCAGTATCTGAAGAGACTGTCATCATTTAGGAAACTGTGAGTGATTATCAGGGAAAGAACATATCAAGACAGAGGACAGGGGCGTTGAGGGGTTTTGTTCTTCTTTCCTGCAGAAGTAAAGAGAATCAGCAGAGAACTGCCTTTGTGTATTTATTTTGCAGCAGCTGTTGCACTTAGTCTCTCTGTGTGCACAATGACACATGGAATTTAAAATAATTTCACTGCTTATTCTTACGTAACCAATATGGATAGTGCAGCTGATGCAGCGATGCCCTTCAACTTATCTGAAGACACTGAGAGTCAACTTTCAGACAGTAGGTCACATTGTTGAGAAATAAACATAAGGCAGAGAGAAGTACTGTGCGTAGAAATACAGAAAGAAATATGTCACTGGTAGGAATCCTGTTTGTATGTCTGAATAAGCAGGACAGTACCTATATGTTCCCATTGGGCTCCAAAAAAGGTATTTTTTCTTGTTTATTCAAAGACCTTTCCACAATGAAATGAAATATTTCCTTCTTTTAGTTCTCCACATCAGCTCTCTTCAAGGAGACATTAGCAGTGATAACGTTCAGACAAAGAGTTCTAGAAAGTTATTGTTACCTTTTTAGAGGTCGCTTTTTCATCAGGTTTGTCCCATAGACCTTATAGGAAGGGACTAAAGCAGAAAATGCGTAAAAAAACCTGAAAGACTGTCTTTCAAGTACAAAATTCTATACCAGCACACGAAAGCTTTCCTGGTTCCTCACTCAGAATAATGGGACAATAAGGGCCTGCGGCTGAATGTCAGTTGCATCTGAATGCTGATCACAGAATCACAGAATGTTAGGGCTTGGAAGGGACCTCGAAAGATCATCTAGTCCAATCCCCCTGCCAGAGCAGGATTACCTAGATCATATCATACAGGAACCCGTCCAGGTGGGTTTTGAATGTCTCCAGAGAAGGAGACTCCACAACCTCTCTGGGCAGCCTGTTCCAGTGTTCAGTTACCCTCACCATAAAGAAGCTTTTCCTCATATTTATGTGGAACCTCCTGTGTTCCAGCTTGCACCCATTGCCCCTTGTCCTGTCTATGGTTGTCACTGAGAAGAGCCTGGCTCCATCCTCGTGACACTTGCCCTTTACATATTTACAAATATTAATGAGGTCACCCCTCAGTCTCCTCTTTTCCAAGCTAAAGAGACCCAGCTCCCTCAGCCTCTCCTCATAAGGGAGATGTTCCACCCCCTTAATCATCTTCGTGGCTCTGCGCTGGACTCTCTCTAGCAGTTCCCTGTCCTTCTTGAACTGAGGGGCCCAGAACTGGACACAATATTCCAGATGCGGCCTCACCAGGGCAGAGCAGAGGGGGAGGAGAACCTCTCTCGACCTGCTAACCACACCCCTTCTAATACACTCCAGGATGCCATTGGCCTTCTTGGCCACAAGGGCACACTGCTGGCTCATGGTCATCCTGTTTTCCACTAGGACCCCCAGGTCCCTTTCCCCTACGCTGGTCTCCAACAGGTCTGTCCCCAACTTGTACTGGTACATGGGGTTGTTCTTGCCCAGATGCAGGACTCTACACTTGCCCTTGTTATATTTCATTAAATTTCTCCCCACCCAACTCTCCAGCCTCTCTAGGTCTCTCTGAGTGGCAGCGCAGCCTTCCGGTGTGTCAGCCACTCCTCCCAGTTTTGTGTCATCAACGAACTTGCTGACAGCACACTCTAATCCCTCATCCAAGTCCTTAATGAATATATTGAATAGAACTGGTCCCAGTACCGACCCTTGAGGGACTCCACTAGATACAGGCCTCCAACTGGACTCTGTCCCATTGACCACCACTCTCTGGCTTCTTTCCTTCAGCCAGTTCACAATCCACCTCACTACCCGATCATCCAGACCACACTTTCTCAGTTTAGCTGCGAGGATGCTGTGGGAGACAGTGTCAAACACTTTACTGAAATCAAGATAGACCACATCCACAGCTTTACCATCATTTATCCACCGGGTTATGTCCTCATAAAAGGCTATCAAGTTGGTTAAGCATGACTTCCCCTTGGTGAAGCCATGCTGAGTGCCCCTAATGATCCTCCTATCCTTGATGTGCCTAGAGACAGCACCAAGGGCGAGTTGTTCCATTACCTTTCCAGGGATGGAGGTGAGGCTGACTGGTCTATAGTTACCCGGGTCCTCCTTCTTGCCCTTTTTGAAGACTGGAGTGACATTCGCTTGCCTCCAGTCCTCAGGCACCTCTCCCGTTGCCCACGACTTAGCAAAGATGATGGAGAGTGGCCTAGCAATGACTTCTGACAGCTCCCTCAGCACCCGCAGGTGTATCCCATCAGGGCCCATGGATTTATGGATGTCCAGGTTGCTTAATTGGTCCCTGACCCAGCCCTCATCAGGGCTCAACCAAGACAGACTCCTCCTCTATCCTGACTTCCTCTGGGGCCTCAGGGGTCCAGGGCTCCTCAGGACAGCCTCCAGCAGTATAGAGAGAGGCAAAGAAGGCATTCAGTAACTCCGCCTTCTTTTTATCCTCTGTCTCCAGGGCACCCACCTCATTCATCAGTGGGCCTACATTGCCTCTAGCATTGGTTTTACCTGCAATGTATTTGAAGAAGCCCTTTCTGTTGTCCTTGACCTCTCTTGCAAGGTTTAATTCCAAGGAGGCCTTAGCTTTCCTAGTTGCCTCCCTACATCCTCTGACAACAGACTTATATTCCTCCCAAGTGGCCAGCCCCTCCTTCCATGATCTGTACACCCTCTTCTTCCACTTGAGTTTGCCCAGCAGTTCCCTGTTCAACCATGCAGGTCTCCTGCTACCCTTCCTTGACTTCCTACCTGTTGGGATGCTCTGATCTTGAGCTCGGAAGAAGCAGTCCTTGAATGCTAACCAACTATCTTGGGCCCCCTTACCTTCTAGTACCCTGTCCCATGGGATTTCCCCTAGCAATTGCTTGAAAAGGCCAAAGTTGGCCCTCCTGAAGTCCAGGGTTGTGATTCTGCTAGCTATTCTGTTCCTGCCACATGAGATCCTGAACTCTACCATCTCATGGTCACTACAACCAAGGCTGCCCTCAACCTTCACCTCTTCAACCAGACCCTCCTTGTTAGTAAGGATAAGATCCAGCAGCGCTCCTCTCCTAGTTGGCTCATCCACCATTTGCATCAGAAAGTTATCATCAATGTACCGGAGGAACCTCCTGGACTGAGGATGGCTGGCTGAGTAGGCCTTCCAGCAAATATCATATGGAGTGCTTCAGATGCTGATATTGTAGCTCTGCATTTAGTTGCACTTTGAGGCTTTCTAATCGTTTGCAACATAGAAGTCATTTCAGATGTAGAGTTGCACACAGATGAGCAATCTCCATTGCTCTAGGATCAGCTTGGTGAAGAATGCTTTCCAAGAAGCCAGACAAAATAGTGACAGCAGGACGTAACCATGTGTATATAAAGATCACTCAAAAATTTCAGGTCCACATAGACACGCCAGTGCTCTACAGGAGAGAAAAGTTAGTAACCTCTGTCAGGATGGTCAAACTAAAGGGAACGTTTAAGCAAAAGTGTTACTGGAAAAATACTATGTGTCCCTGAGTGTGGTTGAGATACAGAAAACCACATGAAAACAGTACTTCAAATGCTGTCACAACATAGTTTTCCATGCTTAATGTGTATCAGCCATTCCAGAGTTAATCTGCAGATTAATTACTTCCTAGCATGTATTATTACTTTAACTGGCACTATGGAATAGAGTCCCTAGGTTCGGGAAGAAAGTTCCTCTAAGCAGCATTCCCAAAATAAATTGGTATGATTTATTTTGAATTTGCATTTCAAAATTCTAACAATAATAGTTATTTTAAGAATTTAATGTTCATTTTAAGAATTTCATTTTCTTTTCATATCTGACATCTCCTCATGTTCCCATTTTATCTGAGGTTAAATTATTCTGCCTCTTTGATAGGTTCTTTATCAGTTCAAGTTAAAGCAGCTGAAGAAGAGTTACCAGTAAGAGCTTAAATTTATTTAGTAGTAAAAATTAAATGTTCCAATAAAGCTTTGCAACTGTTCCTTTGTCACACCAGCAGAAGGGATATGATCCTCATGAAAAAGTGCAAACTGCTTCCAGCATTAGCAGCGAGATGCATGTAGTTCAAATTGTCTGTGATAGTTGGCTCCAGAAAAGGGAAATTCAGGTAACCTTTATTTTAATTGCGTGGAATCGTAATGTCAGAAAGAAGAAAATACAGTTATATAGAGAACCACGTGAACTATAGAAGTAAAATCATTTACTGACACGTTGTCAGCCAGTAGTCCAGGATATTTTATTTGACATCTCAGTGTGATAACATTAGATTACCACAGTCTGCAGATGGAAGTGTGATTTAGGGATCTATTGAACACTCAACGATGCAGAATTTCTCCAGTGTTATTTATTGCCCTTAAAGAAATACCTGTGGAACAGAACTTTGTTAGATTGTTAGTTATTTTATGAATATTTTCTGTGCTTACTCCTCAGTATATTTCCTTATGTATTCTGTATTGTGTATACACTACACTGTATATACAGTAGTGTGTATATAGTGTAGTGTATATTGGCATAATGCTCTGCACTTACTATGTTTCCTTTATCTGAGCATCTCAAAGTATTATTTAAACACTTACCCTCACAATGTGCCTTGCAATGTGAATAAGCGTTACAATTTCAAACAGACAAATACTCACCAATGTGAATGACTCATTCTAAATTATGTAGCAAATACTACAGCTGAAGAAAAATCTGTTATTCACACTAATGGACCCTCTCCAAAAACTGTATACCTTGTGTTGTATGGGATTAGGGATTGTCAAATGAAGAACTCTTGCAATAAGTTTAATGACACCATCAATTCCCATACCTCAGCACTTTCTCATTAGATTCTGCAACAAGATGTTCAGTTGTACAGATTTTGTATTTTGTTGTACATATTTATTTTGTATGTATATCATGGTAACGGACTCTGACTTTTAGTTAATAGTACAGTACCTTATGAACTTAGAGGTCACACAGATTTCAGATAACTTTATTTTCCCCTGCTTATGTTCCCAAATATTTGTAAACAGCTATGTTTTAAAAATATTAGCTTTAACAGTTCTCAGCATCACAGCAATGTCTTGTAGCGGAGGCTGGTATTTTTTTTTTGTGGATTTTTTTAAACCCTTAAAAACGTCTTCCTATGAATATAAGTGTTCACACTCATTCACATTGTGTGACTCACTTCCTCTGACGTGCCTCCATTTACCCTCAACTTGAATCCTTCAGCTAACACATTCTTAAGAGGGTACCATAATTTCTGTCCTGCAACAAAGCTCATATGACAAGTAGAGTGGTCAGTCTACTGTCACTGATGCCACTACTTCCTAAAGATCAGTCCCTAGACTAGGTTGAGGACAATCTTACCTACCTTTAATTGTGTAAAACCTAGGTTTGTGTAAAATCAAAATTGTGTAAGCTTTAGGCAACTTACTATTGTAGTCAAGAGAAAAAAAATTTACTCTGACCTTGAATCTGGTTCAACAGATGTGTACAGACAAGGGAGGATGAATTAAATTCCAGAAATGCTTGTCTTCATGTTTTGCAGAGGGAATGTAGTTGCCTAACTTCTGGGTGTCTAGATGGAAATAAGATGAATCCCACCTTTAGTATTTCTCCTATGAATAAGAAGGTTTTAGTTGTACCACTATGTGCTTATTTTTGTATCATAGTAGAACAGAGAAAAACAGGATCATTCAATTAAAAATAATTCTTGTTATGATTATCTTTAGTATTTTCAGCAGTATTTTGTGGTGTTCCTACTGTGGCAGTTTTCCATTTACACTAAAATATATTTCTACTTACTTCAAGTTCTTTCTTATAGCTTGCACTCACTATGTATTAAATATTTTGGATGATACAGACTAAAAAGAAAAGCATCTTTATTTTGGTTTTGTGCAATAATTTCTTGTTCATAATATACATTTTTGTCTCCCTTTAATTTTGTGCAATTTATCTTATCACATGCTGGATTTGATACTCAGTTTTATTCTTCATTTTTAGATCTTTTCTCTATTCTAACCTCATAATTTTGAAGTAATTAGAAAGCCACATAGAGTGAAGCTTATTGATACACTGCAGAGCTGTCAATGTAGTTGAACGTTTATTGCATGTTAGATGTATCAGAGTAGATACTAGATATTTTCTGATGGGTGTATTAGTATACTTATAGACAAGCAACACATTCCTGTAGGCTGAAAGAATTATGTGCCGTAAGATTTCTGTGCATCATAGAAGTGCCAGGAGATTTTTAATAACTAAAACTTCATTCTTTACCCAGAATAAAATACTATATTTTTTCATGTAGTCTGGAAGTTTCTCTAAAACATAAATTCTGCTTTTGAGTAATATTCCTAATAGGTCTCCCTTTTAATATATTTTTTATATCTGTACATGTGTTCTTATTTTTTGTAGATTAAATGCACTAGTTATTTACACCAGTGGATGAATATAGGTTTGGGTCCTACTTCTCAGGATACCATGCAAAAAAATTAAATATACACAAATAGACTTAAGCCCTTTTTTAAAAAAAAAGCCAACTCACTGTGTATTTGGAGAATGCTGTTATTAGAGCATTGCTATACTAGATAAAATATTTTCAATTTATGCAAGTTTATTTAAGACTTTTTACAAGGGCATGTAGTGATAGGATGAGGGGTAATAGTTTTAAACTGAAAGAGGGGAGATTTAGATTAGATATTAGGAAGAAATTCTTTACTGTGAGAGTGGTGAGACACTGGAACAGGTTGCCCAGAGAAGTTGTGGATGCCCCCTCCTGGCAGTGTTCAAGGCCAGGCTGGATGGGGCTTTGGGCAACCTGGTCTAGTGGAAAGGTATCCCTGCCCGTGGCAAGGGGTTTGGAACTAGATGATCTTTAAGGTCCCTTCCAACCCAAACCATTCTATGATTCTATGATTCTATTCCATTTCTAAGTTCTATCAAATAAATGTGATGCTATTTTTGAGCTAAAAGATAACTTTAGTTATCTTTAGTTAGACAAATTAGTTAATACAGTATTTTCCTGGTAATGTATATACTGATTTTAGTATATTTAGATGTGGTATCTATGTAATTCATTTTTAGTTTAACAAGAGAACAACAAATTCTTTGAAGTTGTTTTGAAGTTGAAGAGTGGGCTAACCACAAGCATGTTATGTCCATGTAGAATAAATTTGGGAAAGATCATATTCACTATTCTGAAGGTAAGGGTGGCTCACTCTTCTCCTAAGAGGCCCCTGGGCACACATTCTAATACAGGTTAAGCAGTGCCATGACGTGGAGAATTCTTGTAGATAGCAACAGGTGCATCTGAGATAAAAACTCAGTCCATCTTTAAGTTTTAAAAAATTAGTGGGTGACTTTGTAGTGGGCCATTCAATAGCTTTCTCAGTTTTTGAATCAAAAAAAAAGATCGAAGAATAAATTCCTTTTTTTCACAAAATTGTTGGGAAAAGCAAATAAGATGCTAAAGGATTAAAAATATGATAGAAATATGGTAACTATTGTGAGATTTGACTCTTGGGGACTATTTTTTTTCCTGAAATGGTTGTCATCGCCTGTACTCTGAATTTTTCTGTTCTTATTCTCCTCTGCTGTAATTTACTTATATGTTTGTCGAAAAACATGTTAAGTTAATGCAACTTGGCAAAACTTGTGTTAATTTTTGTTTCTTTTCTTATTTCAACTAGTGTACTAGGTTTTAGGATGATATTACTTTTCAAAGAGTACAACCTCTTCATGAGAGCGAACAGGATTTGAAATAAAGATTAGCATTTAGAAATTTCATGGCCTCCTCTGCTAAAGTTATGATAAATTACAACTTGAGAAATTATATCTGCTAAAATCTAGTATCTTAGTCTCTGTCTAAATAACTACAAAACTAGACAGGAAATCTATCTAGAAATATTCAGATCACCACAGATTTGTAGACTAAACATAGGTGTGCATCAAATTGCATTCATTCCACTTGAAGTAACACGAATTATCAAATGACTTTAATTTTCTGCACTTAAAAAAATTACTCAGTATTTGATGTTAAACAAATATGCATGTAATACAATAGTTAAGCAGCCTTGACAGACTCGTGTTAATGAACAGTATGTCATAATTACCTGCTCACGTTTCTAAATCCATTTTTAGATTAAGTTCAATGTAAAAAATCGGTGAGTGCATATAATACCTACATTACACATGAATGCTGATAGAACACAGACGTATTTTAATGGTTTTTCAGCACCAGAAGTGCTGGAGCCTTTAGTGTTCTTTCCCAATCTATGATTTAGATCTTCCCAAGGATAAGATAGCTTTTGTATTTAAAAATTGCATTTTATCATGTAACTGATAGAGATCTTGTAGTTTATCACATTCATATTAAAAAAAAAACACAGAACAAAACATATTAAAACCCCCCAGACTTCACTGTTATTAGGATTTAAGGTGTTGAATGCAATTGCCAAAGATTTCAAGGCATAAAAACTAATAAATTCAACATACCATGTAGTGGCCAGGAACTATTTCAAGATTTCTGAAACTAAATACATTTTCCCACTGTGGTGTTAATGACAAATAAGAAAGCAACCTTTGATTAAAACAAATCAGGGAATTACTTCTGATTTTTTTTTTAATTGCACATGTTTCAGGCATAATACTTTCAAACAAGTACTTTTGTTTAATTTTTTACCAGGTGAATTCCAGTTACTAGTTCTCAGGAGAAAAGATAAAAAAGGAACACTACCTGCCAAACATACAGTGCCAGTTCTGTGTCTAATGTATCATCTGCAAACTTACCTTAATTGGTGCATGAAAAATATATAGTGAGTCTTTCTTATATGTTGATTTAATGATTAAGATTTGTTTTCTTCCTAAGAGTGCTGCATTTGACTATTTGTACTTGCACAGGGTTTGTGAGCGTGAAGCTGCACTGGAATCAGCCCTAAGAATGTTGCAGCAATTCTACCTGGATCTCGAAAAGTTCCTTGCTTGGCTTACAGAAGCTGAAACAACCGCGAATGTCCTGCAGGATGCTACACACAAAGAAAAGATACTAGAGGATGCCAAAAAGGTTCGAGAGCTCATGAAACAGTGGCAGGTGAGTCAAGCACTTCAGTTTAGAGACAGATGTCAGGTATCCAAAGTGGTGGACTTTTTTCCAGTGTGCAGCTACTCAACAAAACTTAAATTGTTTTGAAAAAGAGAACTGGTTCTACTACTAACCTTTAAGTGTTGCTTTGGAAATTGTTGCAGTGAGTCACATCATAATTCTGTCTGACATCTTTCAGCATATAAACATTTGAAAATGTGTCTTGAAATAGAGCTTTAAAACTAACAGAAAGGAAACTTTGCTTAAATGGGCATTTAGATTTTATTTTATCGCATAAAAATGAATTACTCTACCAAGCTACAGTCTTGAATTGAGCATTTGACAGACATGTCAGCTTATCAAGCATTTCTGATATTTATAGAAGTTATATAAATTGCATCAAGTTTATTCTGTATATCTTCACTGAATTAGTTTTCCTCCATTGCTTTCAAATACATGAAAAATGTTAATTTGGTATTTGGCTGATTATTGTCAACACGCTCGGTTGCAATAATAATAAGAGATAATTATTAAAATTTTCATAGTTAATGGTTGGACAGTTTTCAGACAGTTGTTTTCCTCTGGAAACAAAAAATCTTAAAGAGAGATACTGTTGTATTTGGTGTTCCAGAGCATCTTGAGGAGAATGAAAAATAATTAGTTGAGATGGTGCTGTTGAAATATATTGTTATACTTTCATTGTGCTTTCTTCACTACATATATTGAGAGGAATATACATATGTCTGTGTGAGGTCTTAGATTTCTTAAATATGAGGTTGGCTGTCTGTTTGGAAGGCAGGGCCCTTTCTTCCAATATTCCTTGATAGTACATGATTTTCATGTTGGCAGCAAGTTCAAAACTGGAAATTCCAGGCTCTGAAAGCTCTATGCCTTAATTTATTTATAAAAAGCATAGTGTGAAAAATTTTAGTTATAAGTGATTATGTTGAGTAAGTACATTGGATGTAAATATTACTACCTTCTTTTGGCACTACTGTATTAATACATGGTTTTAACTATTTGACTGAACTGCTCCTAAACTCTATTACATTATAGACTCTGAAATCTACAGTTGTTGCACTGGACAAAAGTGAAGTCTGAACTACATTTTTAATAGTGATCTGTCTTTATGCTAATTTGATTTTATAGTAATATACCTTAAGTCCTCATTCTTTTCTGAATTCACATGCATGATCCTGGAGAGCAGTACTGAATGGAAGATTGTTCTAGACTGAGTGGTTAATTTTCAATATAGGCTATCTTTTTATATTCTCTAGATTAGGTTTTTGGTTGTAATGGAGCTAAAACAACTGATTTATCATGTGTTTGCAGAAATTATTTTTGATGTGATCATTGAAAAATAGATTATTTGGCAAAGTAGAGATACCTAAAAGTTCAGGTCAAATGCTTGATTTTTAACTGTAATGGAGCTTTGTAAATCTGGTTATCTTTTCAGCTAGTATCTTGGGTTTTTTTAATTTTCACATGAGACCCATCCAGAGCTATAGACAAAAGGAAAAATAAATGCATACAAGTCCTTCCCTCCATAAATAATTAATGAAGTACATAAAAATATCCATCATGTGAACAATTGCTTTAAACTGTAAGCTTTCTTCTAAAGATTTTTTCTGCACTTCGGTTGAGATGCAAGATTAAATTTTCAATTCTTCTTTCCAGGTTTTTGGTATTTAAATACCAGATCGTCTAAGGCAGGAAGGGTAAAAACTGTTGTAGAGTCTCTATTTATTTCACTTCCAAAAAACAAACATCTTTTTGTTCACTAATATTGGCCATACAAGGGAAATTATTCTTACGTCTTAAGAGGAAACATTAGTATGCAGATGCAAAAAAAGTGGTTGTTATATTGTCTTTTGCTCCCAAAAGATTCATACATACCCGTCCACCAACAGCACAATAATTTTAGACTTTAGTTAGAATTGATGATTGCAGAAGGAAATATTTTAATAGTGCAGTTTGTTGTGGGCTTTTTTCATATGCATCTGCATGCTGATCTGTCTCTCTGTAGATGGACTTGGTTTTCTTCCTGGGCCTGTCACTGTTTGTGTCATCTCTTTATACCATTCTTAAGCCTCCAAAAGAAAGCTCATCATATAACAAGCACAAGTGGATTTTCAAATGCCCTTCTCCTGAAGGGAGTCTGATGGATGTATTTCAAAAAGCTGGTAGAACCGTCTTTTTTTTTTTTTTTTTCCTCAAGTAGAAGACTTGTTCCTTATTTCTACTGGAATAAGGAAACTTCTGTTTAAGTAAACAGAATGGGGCTTTTTTTTAGAAATAGTAATTGGGAAAGATCATTTTTTATTCTGTAATTTTTTAAGAACTACACTAAAGTGGCCATTCAAGATTTGCGTCTTCCATTTCATTGAATTATCATGAATTTGAGACATAGTCATTAACTACAATTGATTTAAAATTATGTATCTTTTTACTAGTGTGTGTTCTTAGCAATTAGAGCATTATTTTTAGTCCTCTTGTTAGAATAAGGATTTCAGGAAGAGCAAATATCGTGCTAAGTCGTGGGCAACGGGAGAGGTGCCTGAGGACTGGAGGCAAGCGAATGTCACTCCAGTCTTCAAAAAGGGCAAGAAGGAGGACCCGGGTAACTATAGACCAGTCAGCCCCACCTCCATCCCCGGAAAGGTGATGGAACAACTTGTCCTTGGTGCTGTCTCTAGGCACATCAAGGATAGGAGGATCATTAGGGGCACTCAACATGGCTTCACCAAGGGGAAGTCATGCTTAACCAACTTGATAGCCTTTTATGAGGACATAACCCAGTGGATAAATGATGGTAAAGCTGTGGATATGGTCTATCTTGATTTCAGTAAAGTGTTTGACACTGTCTCCCACAGCATCCTCGCAGCTAAACTGAGGAAGTGTGGTCTGGATGATCGGGTAGTGAGGTGGATTGTGAACTGGCTGAAGGAAAGAAGCCAGAGAGTGGTGGTCAATGGGACAGAGTCCAGTTGGAGGCCTGTGTCTAGCGGAGTCCCTCAAGGGTCAGTACTGGGACCAGTTCTATTCAATATATTCATTAATGACTTGGATGAGGGAATAGAGTGCACTGTCAGCAAGTTTGCTGATGACACAAAACTGGGAGGAGTGGCTGATGCACCGGAAGGCTGCGCAGCCATTCAGAGGGACCTGGACAGGCTGGAGAGTTGGGCGGGGAGAAAATGAAATATAACAAGGGCAAGTGTAGAGTCCTGCATCTGGGCAAGAACAACCCCATGTATGAGTACAAGTTGGGGACAGACCTGTTGGAGACCAGCGTAGGGGAAAGGGACCTGGGGGTCCTAGTGGACACCAGGATGACCATGAGCCAGCAGTGTGCCCTTGTGGCCAAGAAGGCCAATGGCATCCTGGAGTGTATTAGAAGGGGTGTGGTTAGCAGGTCAAGAGACGTTCTCCTCCCCCTCTACTTTGCCCTGGTGAGGCCGCATCTGGAATATTGTGTCCAGTTCTGGGCCCCTCAGTTCAAGAAGGACAGGGAACTGCTAGAGAGAGTCCAGCGCAGAGCCACGAAGATGATTAAGGGAGTGGAACATCTCCCTTATGAGGAGAGGCTGAGGGAGCTGGGTCTCTCTAGCTTAGAGGAGACTGAGGGGTGACCTCATTAATGTTTATAAATATGTAAAGGGCAAGTGTCATGAGGATGGATCCAGGCTCTTCTCAGTGACATCCCTTGACAGGACAAGGGGCAATGGGTGCAAGCTGGAACACAGGAGGTTCCACATAAATATGAGGGAAAACTTCTTTACGGTGAGGGTGACCGAACACTGGAACAGGCTGCCCAGAGAGGTTGTGGAGTCTCCTTCTCTGGAGACATTCAAAACCCGCTTGGACGCGTTCCTGTGTGATATGGTCTAGGTAATCCTGCTCTGGCAGGGGGATTGGACTAGATGATCTTTCGAGATCCCTTCCAATCCCTAACATTCTGTGATTCTGTGAAATATTTTAGGCTCAGGAAAGTTAACTATAAATTATTTGAACCAAACAGTGCATTTGTTTATTCAGCAATACAATGTGCTAACGTGTGTGAAGCTATTGTAGTGACTGCAGGTTTTTCTGGAGACTTTGCATTATTCTCAAATGATAAACAGTGCTTTTGTAGCAATTCACCATTACAGGAGGGACATATGTGCAGAAGAAAACACAAACTTATATAAACTTCTCTTTGTCCACTAGTACCTGATAGATTTTTCTGATGATGTGTATGTGAGTTTCGTATAAAGTGAATGGACAATGCCAGTGAAAGTCAGTTGGAAACAAAGTATGGGAATAAATCAGTAGAGGCTATAGCTACAGATACACTAGCAAGTTAAATATGTCCTTGATCCTCTCTGGCACGGAGGCCAGCTATAAGCAAAAAAGCCACATCCATGTTTATGAACTGTGCTACAGTTCGTGAAGTCAAATATTATACTATGGTTCTTCTTATATAAAACTTTTCATTAAAAAATAAATACTTTGAATGACATAAGTAAATTTTTCAAAAGAAAAAAATATAAAATTATATAATAGTCTGCAAGTGCTTAGATGTAAAATTAATTAATTCATTAAGTTGGGTAATATTTGCAATAGTCATAACACAGTACTCCGCATCAATAATCTTCATTGTAAAAGCTTTCTGTTGAAATACGTACAGTTTCCTGGTAGTGGTGCAAATATTGCCCATATATGTTGCTACAAAACTGGAAAAAGGAGCAAATATTAAGGACTTCTTAAAGCACAATTTTGTCAATAAAACAATTTTATTAAGTCAGCTGAATGATCGGAAAGAGAGTATGGCTTTCATCTGTTACTCAGTTATTGCGGCATTGATTCTTCCAGTCTTCATACCCTGCTTGTAACAGTTCTCTCTCGCAGTTCACTTTGATGCTTAAGGATGAAAAGTAAGAACATGACAAAAGTGTGGCCGTCTGTGCACAGCTTATGCATATATAAGTTTCAAACAAAAAGGAGCTTTAATAAGTCACTGAAATCTCAGAAATATGCATTTATGTACTTTGTGGAAAGGGTTATTGCTCACTGATCCATATCATCAGCCCATAAACCATAAACAGTGCTAGGCCTTTTTTTTTTTTTCACTCTGTGCTGTGGGCCAGAAATGCCCTTACCTATAAAACACATCCGGCAATGACTTCTATCCCAAGAAATTTGCTATGTAAGTTGTACATGTATAAAACCAGATACATTCAAATACAGTCTATGTCCTTAATATGTTTTTTAACACATCCTAGAAAAGCCTGCCTAAATGCTTTCAGCCAGGATTACAGTTTTCCAACTGACTTCTCCCCCTCCATGAAATTGTATTTTTTTTTCTCATCACTTTTCATCAACCAGGCCGAATTCAGATCTTAGGAGGTAAAACAAAATGGTAGTTTTTGATTAAGAATCACTGCCTCAGTCTTTTGAAAGAAACTTTGACTATCTAGGTTTATAGAGTACATAGAAGTTATAGTTAAATATGACATATGGACTTAGATCTGCAGTCTCTTTCTTGTTCTTTATGCAGTTGCATGGACTTGCATAATGTGAAAATAGTCATTAGGAGTTCTGAAATGTTACAGTTCTGTTTTAATCTGCTATTTTTAGGCAATAGGTATAAAGCAGTGTTTTGGTAAAGAATTCTCTACACGAATAATGAAAACCCTAAATTTCTGAGTTCAGTTTAGCCTTATCTCCTTGTCACTAATAATGTTTATCACACGTTTAATGATCCAGCAATTTTCTGCTTTACACTCTCAAGCTTTAATTTATTTTTTTCAAACAACTAGAAGAATAATGTCTTGCTGTGCGGAAAGTGCTTTATGTAGCAGAAGTTGCTTGTCTAGGAACATCTCACATTTTTAGGTGTTTCTTTTGTTTTTCATGTTCAGAAACCATTAGCTCAAATGTCAATAATAAAGATTAATCTTCCCCCAGCACTTAGCAGTTCATTCAGTAGCAAAAGAAGAGTAAGACTGCACATTCTAATTACCTGATGATGTAATTATATTAAACTGTTGCATTATAAACACTCTGTTTATATAAGCATGTATTTGCATGCATCATTTGTCTGAACTGATAGCAATGTAATAGCTGAGGTGATTCACACAGAATACTTTCTGGAGGATTTTCAAGGACACAAACCAGTTACTCTAAGGAGTTGTGTAATTACATGCTGCTTTTTATTGTCTAGTTGAAATACATCATGTGTCCCCATGAGGCCTAGTCTGATAAGTAACAATATGAGGGAGATGAAAATAATTAATTTTACTTTCTGCTTTCGTACTTCTAGTGATATGAACTCCCAGCTGTGTTAATTGCTCCTCTGGTTTGTGCTTTTAGCAATAATTTTATGTGACATTTTATACAGCTTATGTAATATTAGATATCATTTTGAAGCTAGTGTAGATTTATCTTGATATTTTCTGAATGCAATCATTAAGCCTGTAGATGAGTTTAATCATAGGTTTTTTTCACTGAAATTTGACAAAGAATACTGAATGTGACACTTAGTCAAACAATAACTGGAGGGTGCTTTATACTATATACACAGGTTACCAAAAGTATCTGAAATAATCTATGATGACTGATGTATTATTGGTAGTGTAGACTGACTAAAAGTATGAAAGTATATGATAAATGAAGCAAAGTTAATAACTTTGGCATGAAACACATAGCAAATTTATTTTTATTACCACCTTCATGCTCACTTAGACTATAATCACAGAATGAATCACAGAATCACAGAATGTTAGGGATTGGAAGGGATCTCGAAAGATCATCTAGTCCAATCCCCCTGCCGGAGCAGGATTACCTAGACCATATCACACAGGAACGCGTCCAGGCGGGTTTTGAATGTCTCCAGGGAAGGAGACTCCACAACCTCTCTGGGCAGCCTGTTCCAGTGTTCGGTCACCCTCACCGTAAAGAAGTTTTCCCTCATATTTATGTGGAACCTCCTGTGTTCCAGCTTGCACCCATTGCCCCTTGTCCTGTCAAGGGATGTCACTGAGAAGAGCCTGGATCCATCCTCATGACACTTGCCCTTTACATATTTATAAATATTAATGAGGCCACCCCTCAGTCTCCTCTAAGCTAAAGAGACCCAGCTCCCTCAGCCTCTCCTCATAAGGGAGATGTTCCACCCCCTTAATCATCTTCGTGGCTCTGCGCTGGACTCTCTCTAGCAGTTCCCTGTCCTTCTTGAACTGAGGGGCCCAGAACTGGACACAATATTCCAGATGCGGCCTCACCAAGGCAAAGTAGAGGGGGAGGAGAACGTCTCTTGACCTGCTAACCACACCCCTTCTAATACACCCCCAGGATGCCATTGGCCTTCTTGGCCACAAGGGCACACTGCTGGCTCATGGTCATCCTGGTGTCCACTAGGACCCCCAGGTCCCTTTCCCCTACGCTGGTCTCCAACAGGTCTGTCCCCAACTTGTACTCATACATGGGGTTGTTCTTGCCCAGATGCAGGACTCTACACTTGCCCTTGTTATATTTCATTAAGTTTCTCCCCGCCCAACTCTCCAGCCTGTCCAGGTCCCTCTGAATGGCTGCGCAGCCTTCCGGTGCATCAGCCACTCCTCCCAGTTTTGTGTCATCAGCAAACTTGCTGACAGTGCACTCTATTCCCTCATCCAAGTCATTAATGAATATATTGAATAGAACTGGTCCCAGTACTGACCCTTGAGGGACTCCGCTAGACACAGGCCTCCAACTGGACTCTGTCCCATTGACCACCACTCTCTGGCTTCTTTCCTTCAGCCAGTTCACAATCCACCTCACTACCCGATCATCCAGACCACACTTCCTCAGTTTAGCTGCGAGGATGCTGTGGGAGACAGTGTCAAACACTTTACTGAAATCAAGATAGACCATATCCACAGCTTTACCATCATTTATCCACTGGGTTATGTCCTCATAAAAGGCTATCAAGTTGGTTAAGCATGACTTCCCCTTGGTGAAGCCATGTTGAGTGCCCCTAATGATCCTCCTATCCTTGATGTGCCTAGAGACAGCACCAAGGACAAGTTGTTCCATCACCTTTCCGGGGATGGAGGTGGGGCTGACCGGTCTATAGTTACCCGGGTCCTCCTTCTTGCCCTTTTTGAAGACTGGAGTGACATTCGCTTGCCTCCAGTCCTCAGGCACCTCTCCCGTTGCCCACAACTTAGCAAAGATGATGGAGAGTGGCCTAGCAATGACTTCCGCCAGCTCCCTCAGCACCTGCGGGTGCATCCCATCAGGGCCCATGGATTTATGGACGTCCAGATTGCTTAATTGGTCCCTGACCCAGCCCTCATCTACCAAGACAGATTCCTCCTCTATCCTGACTTCTTCTGGGGCCTCAGGGGTCCAGGGCTCCTCAGGACAGCCTCCAGCAGTATAGAGAGAGGCAAAGAAGGCATTCAGTAACTCCGCCTTCTTTTTATCCTCTGTCTCCAGGGCCCCCACCTCATTCATCAGTGGGCCTACATTGCCTCTAGTGTTGGTTTTACCTGCAATGTATTTGAAGAAGCCCTTTCTGTTGTCCTTGACCTCTCTCGCAAGATTTAATTCCAAGGAGGCCTTAGCTTTCCTAGTTGCCTCCCTACATCCTCTGACAACAGACATATATTCCTCCCAAGTGACCAGCTCCTCCTTCCACGATCTGTACACCCTCTTCTTCCACTTGAGTTTGCCCAGCAGTTCCCTGTTTAACCATGCAGGTCTCCTGCTACCCTTCCTTGACTTCCTACCTGTTGGGATGCTCTGATCTTGAGCTTGGAAGAAGCAGTCCTTGAATGCTAACCAACTATCTTGGGCCCCCTTACCTTCTAGTACCCTGTCCCATGGGATTTCCCCTAGCAATTGCTTGAAAAGGCCAAAGTTGGCCCTCCTGAAGTCCAGGCTTGTGATTCTGCTAGCTATTCTGTTCCTGCCACATGAGATCCTGAACTCTACCATCTCATGGTCACTACAACCAAGGCTGCCCTCAACCTTCACCTCTTCAACCAGACCCTCCTTGTTAGTAAGGATAAGATCCAGCAGCGCTCCTC
The DNA here is from genome assembly GCF_013368605.1 of Nyctibius grandis. Classification (NCBI taxonomy): domain Eukaryota; kingdom Metazoa; phylum Chordata; class Aves; order Nyctibiiformes; family Nyctibiidae; genus Nyctibius; species Nyctibius grandis. Next base: position 31,260,491 of record NC_090659.1, read on the forward strand.
TCCTAGTTGGCTCATCCACCATTTGCATCAGAAAGTTATCATCAATGCACTGGAGGAACCTCCTGGACTGAGGATGGCTGGCTGAGTAGGCCTCCCAGCAAATATCAGGGTAGTTGAAATCCCCCATGACAACCAGGCCCTGTAATTGAGAGACTGCTCTCAGCTGCCTGTAGAAGGCCTCATCACCCTCCTCATCCTGATCCGGTGGCCTGTAATAGACACCCACAACAGTATCACCCCTGCCAGCCTGCCCCTTAATTCACACCCACAAACTCTCAACTCGCTCCTGATCCGCCCCTGGACAGAACTCAATACATTCTAGCTGTTCACTCACATAAAGAGCAACTCCACCACCTCTCCTTAGTGGCCTGTCTTTCCTGAACAAGACATAGCCATCCATGACCACATTCCAGTCATGCAAGGTGTCCCACCAAGTCTCTGTAATTGCCACTAGATCTTAACCCCCCGACCGAACACGGATTTCTAACTCCTCCTGCTTATTCCCCATGCTGCGTGCATTGGTGTACAGGCATTTCAGGGAGCGAGCTGAGCACACCAATTTCACCCTAGGGGGATGTGAGGCCTCCTGGTCTACCTCAACACTAGAGCGTTGCCCCAGTGGTGCAAGCCCAGCTACTACCCCGTCCTCCTTCGAATCTAGTTTAAAGCTCTCCGAATGAGCCCTGCTAATTCCTGTCCCAGAACCCTTTTGCCCCTACGACATAAACCTTTCCCATGTATTACGGTCACGCCTGGTGTCTTATAAAACCAGGCATTATCAAAGAACCCAAAGCCCTACCTATAGCACCAGTCTCGTAGCCAGGCATTTATAGAGAGAATCCTACTATTCCATCCCACGTCATCACCTGAAAATGGAAGGAGGGAGGAGAAAACAACTTGTGCCCCAGACTCTTTCACCAACTGTCCTAGGGCCTTGTAGTCTTTCTTCATCCCCCTCAGGCTATGGGATGCAGCTTCTTCTCCACCTGTCTGGAAGATCAGCAGGGGGTAGTAGTCTGTGGCCTTCACCAGGTTGGGGAGTTGCCTGGTGATATCCCTGATTCGGGCTCCAGGCAGGCTGCAGACCTCTCTGTGATGGGGGTCAGCTCTGCATATTGGGCCCTCAGTTCCCTTTAGGAAGGAGTCTCCAACCACTAAAACTCTTCTCTTCTTCCTTGTGGAGGAGGTAGCTATATGCCTGTCAGGTTTTTCTGACTGTGGGGGGACCTCTGATATAGGTTGCCTCTCCACCACATCCCCATTGGACCAGCTGTATTCCACTAGGGCTATACCTGAGTAAACTACCATAACCTAAGTAGTTTTCCATTAGAAAATATGCAAAATACTTCCATTAGAAAAATGCAGTGCCTTAAGTTATGCCTAAGAATGTATAGTATGGGCAGTACCCGTATTTTGTCGCAGTGTTGTTTTTATCTAAAACAGGGGACATGAACAGCAAGCTAGGCACTCGTCTCTTCTGTTCCTATCAATATTTCAAAGGTTCTCACCTGTTTTTAAGGTGTCCAAGCAGCTGTTTTCTCAGTAGTAGGAAGTTGAGGTAGATACATGTTCCTGTCTCTTCTTGATTATTTAACAGTATAGGTTCTCTCTCTTTGAGAGAATGAAATTCTTTCCAACTTTATTTCAAACATAATTTACATAAAATTGTCTGGCATAATTAATTTTGTGACATGATGTATGGATTAGGTGATGAACCTGACTAGCAGGGAAGAGAGAGTATCTGTAACATCCTTGCTCAGTTCAGTTGACTTTACTAAAAAATATTTAACCATAATTAATTTTCTAGTACTTCCAGTCTCTGTTCTGAAACACTTTCTCACTCACTTCTGCTTGAAGTTGTTCTTTGAAAGCTTTAAAAATCAAATATAATTTTCTTCCCTCACATTTTTTTTTAAGTTTAATCCTCCAGATTTGCCTTTTACACTAACCTGTTACCAATTCTGAAATAAAATCTGCTCCATAATACCTGAGATGGAATAACAACTGTCAGAGCCATCTTACTCCATTGGGTAATAGAAGAAAAATTCCAAAATCTAAGTTTTAACACAAGTGCTATTACAGCCTAATCTGAGACAGGTCAAGATATTATCTCAGAGTGAAAAGTTGCCATGTGGATTTTGTAAAGTATTGGATAATATTACTTTGAAAATGCCTGGTCAAGAATTTTTCAGTATTGTGATTGGTGGTCATGAGGGAGGGGAATAATATTTCTTTGTTGTTAACGGCAAGTGCCAAACGGACCCAACTAAACCTCTATGAACCTACACTTGCAGTTTTGGCAGGCAGGGAATTCCTGACTGGAGAGAAAAAACCTCATGGTCAGTGACTGCGTTGTCGTTATGGCACTCATTTGCAGCCATTCCAGTTGAGAGTGAATGCTTGAATCTGAATGTTTTCTATCAGGGCTAAGTGCCTGCTCACCCAGCTAATACTAGGAAAAATTTTTCTTCATCTTCCTTGGACCAATTTAATTTTGTCCTTAAACTCTAATCTGGCACATTTGTGGCAAATGCAGCCAACAGCACCCTGGGGTGCATCAGGCAAAGCATTGCCAGCAGGTCAAGGGTAGCGACCCTTCCCCTGTGCTCAGCCCTGGTGAGACTCATCTGGAGTGCTGAGTCCAGGGCTGGGCTCAGTATGAGAGACACGGACTTGCTGGAGTGAGTCCAGCAAAGGGCAACAAAGATGATTAAGGGTTTGGAGTATCTTTTGTACAAGGAGAGGCTGAGGGAGCTGGCACTGTTTAGCGTGGAGAAGAGAAAGCTCAGGGGCTATCTTACCCAGGTGTGTAAATACCTGACAGGGAATGTGTAAAGATGACAGATCCAGGCTCTCATCAGTAGTGCTCAGTGGTGGGACGAGAGGCAGTGGGCACAAACTGAAACACAGGAGGTTCCAGGTTAGTATAAGGAGAAAAAAAAATATATTCGTACTGTGAGGATGGTCAAAATCATGAAACAGGCTGTCCAGAGAGGCTGTGGCTTCTCCAGTACTGGCGATCTTCAAACCCTGGCTGCACACGGCCTGCTCTGAACAGGTGTGTTGGATCAGATTATTTCCAGAGGTGTCTTCCTGTCTTGACTCTTCTGTGATTTTTTGTGATCTCTGATCTGATCACATAATCACTGGTCATATAGTCAGTCATTCTGTAGCCTAATTAATTTTTACTTAAAAATATAACAGTGAAAAAGCTTTAATATGAGAAAGTAAGAAACTGAAAAATTTCTTGTTATTTCTTGAGAAAACTTCATAAGCATCTTCCAGAAGTTCCTGAGTAATGTGTTTAAGTGAGTGGGAAGGAAAAGTGGAGAGTAAAAAGAAAAAGATTAAGTGAAGTGAAGGTACCACAGAGAATGAAAATAATTATATATTTTTAAATTACTCTTATTAGTGGAAACTGATGGGTAGATTGAAAGGTGAAGCCTAGAGGTAAGCGATGAAAGTAGTACTAGTATTTTTCACAGTACCATAAATTAAAATTGGGGTTTCTTTCCTTATGCACAGAATTGAAATCTGCAACCTTTGGCCTCCAAGTATTTTTTCTCTTAATCCATTACTCTTACACCTAAGATAAAGATTTTCTCAAAGGTTATCATCCAAATATAAATGATGACTTGCTTGAAATAATTATTTTCTTAATTGGGATTTACCTTGGTAATGTGTTATCAGATTGATGCTTTTGCACAGAGTGGGAACTGTTAGCACAGTTCTGGATTAAGACCTCGTACAGGCTATCATCCTTCTGGTTAGGTCTATTCACACTGAGCTCCTAGTTTGCTGGTAAGATCATATATTTTGGTAAAAGAATAGTGTTTTATGTTAATACCTGTATTTTTAATTGAATGCATTGGATGGAGGGGAAAGAAGTACTTTACAAAGTAAAAAGGTATCTTCTGGTAACTGTGACAACATATCAGTGTATAGTGTGTATAAATGTGCCTGAAGAGCAGGACAAAGATGGTGTATCTATGTTCAATAAGGTTCTGTGGTGTAATTTATTTTTATTTTATGAACCATAGATAGATGTGATAGATGCAATAATCCAGCAGCACAATGGGCCAAAGACACTTTTTTACATAGTTTAATGTCATACCACTCAACTGCATTATAATTAATGTGCTGCTATAGAAGGCACATAGATAAGGACATTGTAGGTTCAAAGAGTATATAATCTACAATCCTATAAAAATGACTAAAACTTGTGAAATCAATAAGACTTCTTATGCACATAGATATAAATGTCTATTTGTGCTTGAAGCTTTAAGTCCTAAAAAACATGCAAATGAGTAAACCTTTCAAATGCATTCGAAGGATCAAGCCTGAAAGTAAATTCAGTTATGTTTGTTTATTTATGTTTGTTTTATACTACTGCAGTTTGTCATCTGGATTAGGCTTGCTGATTTGTGGTTTATTTTTCCTTCTTAGAGAACTAACAATTTTATTAAAAAAACTGCTTAACAACTCAGCATGTGGTCAAGCAGTATCTTATAGTATTGATATACTAGTATTCCTGCTATCTTTTGAGACTGTCATTTTGCTCTATTCAAATAACAATAGCAATTTCAGTTTCACTTCCATATGATGACGTGCTTTGATGTAGGTAAGGATATGAAAAAGGGGAGCAGGAGACTGTCGGTGCAGGGAGGAATAACACAGAAAAAAGAGAAGAAAAGGTGGGAAATGGAGCAGCCGTGTAGAGTCAAGTTACTGCATAGTGCTACAATAGTGGAAAGCTAAATACTTTCACAGGGATGTTTAGATGCTGATTCTCAATGGGGAAGGCAATGCCATGGCTGTTGTTCTTAGCTGAATATCAAAGAGAAGTGGTCAGGAAATCAGCAATAAAACAGATACATAGAGGTTGCTGCTTTTTGTCAAACATTTTGTTTCAATTAATTTAGTTTGGATAATCTGTATCATAGAATCATAGAATTGTTTTGGTTGGAAAGGACCTTTAAGATAATCAAGTCCAACTGTTAACCTAACACTGCCAAATCCACCACTAAACCATGTCCCTAAGCACCACATCTACACATCTTTTCAATACCTTGAGGGATGGTGACTCTACCACTTCCCTGGGCAGCCTGTTCCAATGCTTGATAACCCTTTCAGTGAAGAAATTTCTCCTGGTATCCAATCTAAACCTCCCCTGGCACAACTTGAGGCTGTTTCATCTCGTCCTATCATTTGTTACCTGGGAGAAGAGACCAACACCTACCTCACTGCAACCTCCTTTGACGTAGCTGTAGAGAGCAATAAGGTCTCCCCTGAGCCTCCTTTTCTCCAGGCTAAATAGCTCCAGTTCCCTCATCTGGTCTTCTTAAAACTTGTGCTCTAGACCCTTCACCAGCTTTCTCACTGTTGCAGAAAAAGGTTTTCACTGCTTCAGTTCAGCTGGTGTAGTTGTCAGGACATCTGAATGGGCACAGCTATGAACCTACTCCGTGGCTACCATAATCAGTCAGATTTTTGCCCATGAATTCTTTGTCCAATTCTGCTGCTGCTTCTCAGAGGAGGGAAGGGAGTGTGGAAATCCATTTGCCTTCTGTTGCTGTAGCCTGTTGGCTGTCTTTGGTAGCAGTCAACAACTAAGCCCAGGGAAATTATTTTTCTTAGTACTAAAAAATGAGGCAGAACAGGCCTTAAGAAGGGAAGCACAGTGGGCAGTAAGTTTGTCTGCTATCCTGTGCATAAAAAGGCAGATCTCTTTATTTTCAGGTAAGTGGAAGGGACATGATGCTTGTTTTCTTCAGACTTGTGGAATCTTTGTTCTTTCTTCTCCCTTTTTCTCTCTGCGTTTACCATCTCTTGTCACTTTTCTATTAGATACTTTGCTCGTTGAGACAGGGAGGAGTCTTTTTAGGGTTAAGATATGTTTCAGAAGTTATTTATGCTAAGCCATTCTCAGAGTCTGGTTTAGCAGTTCACCTTGCAAGTGTGGGTGATTTGCAGTTTAGACATGCTAATCTAGGGCCCTTTGTGATTTGAAGTTGGATTGAAGTGACTGCAATATTACAGTAGGTTTTTGCATTAGTCCTTTTGCGTGGAATAACTCCGCTGAATCAGAATAGAGCTGGAAGAGGCTGGAGGAATGGCAGGAGAGATATGAAATATAACTGTCCATTTTTGCCGTAATAAATTAGAAGCTTTCAGCTGACCGGATTACGACATCTAAAACAGAAGACAATATTTATGAACAAATGTAGCAGAGAAAATGCAATGCTCATCAGCTGGTTATTTAAGTTGTTTTTAGTATGATGTACTAACAGTCACCAGAGTTGTTGATATGTGACAGAAAACATCTGGACTCTTGATTTAAAATAAATGGCTTCAAACCTGCACTGTCTATATAGTTGAAAAGATAATGCAAAACCAAAAGAGGCCATGAGCATCAAGAAGCATGCATACTAATCTGTTCAGAAGGTGAACATTTTTATTTTGTTGTACTTTTTTTACTTTGCATTTTTTTTCATGTTAGAAATCTCTGTAGTTTATAGAAGCTTGATTGACAAATTTGTATCGGTCAGGTTACACTGATAGTTTGTTATGAAATAATTGAATTAACCCTCAAAAGAGACTATGAGACTATTTTTGCTAATGCCAGAATTTTAATTTCTGGTATCTGAATGAGATATTACAGCTTTTTAGGGGAATATTGCCAATGGAGTAAATATGAGAGTTAACTAGTAACTAAGCAGATTAAAGATATAAATTATGTCCTGTCCAGAAATACCTTGCGTTGTCTTCTATATTAAACATACTTAATTTTAATTTCTACCTCATGCTGCTGGGTTAGACACAATTTTAATGACCTTTTTTTCTGAAACTACTTCATTGTTCAGCAAAAAAGAAAAGCGAGATGCACTTCCTAGAGGACTAAGTACAAAAACCAGAAGATTGAGTCACTAAATTCTGTTGTCAAACTTCAAAGGTCTTTTGCTGGGGAAAGCTTATAGCTGTTCCGCTATTTTTTGTACTGTTTATATCAAAGTGTATTTCACTGATCTATAAATGAAGTGGCAAATCCTTTCTTCCCATAAACTGGAAATCTGCTGGAAGCTGCCAAATCAAAGTTACAAAATAAATCTGTTCTCACTTATGTTATACCAATTACAGGCACAACAGTACATTAACGTCAACAGATCATCTCTTCTTTTTAACTGTGGTATTGTAATTCCACACTTCATGAGTAAGAGTTGCAACAGTGTTTAAACCCCAGCTTGTTGATTGTCTTTATAAAATAAAATTTTATTTTAACCTTCAATTTGTGGGACATGTAATACTATGGAGGGTTAGCACCGCCTGAAAAACAGTGCCAAGAAATGTTATTTCTGCAATGGGAGCTATTACTTGACAGCTTGTCATTTCATTGTCTTGTGTTTCCTGTTAGACACCTAACCTATGTGTTTTACACCCAGGTGTTTCTGAGCTGCATGCTGCCTCAGGTAAAAACAGGATCATTACCCAGTTTTAATCCCACTCTGTGACTGGGGCATGAAAGAAAGGCCTCATATTGTCCTTAGAGCAAACTTGCGGCTGCAGCTACATTTCCACAGCTATGAATTCCTTGCACTAAGCCTAATCCTGGGAAGCTCAAGTCCTGTTGATATCAAAAGGACTTCTGCAGATCATCAACACCTATTGTATCTGTCTCAGTATAGAGACTCTGAACCAGGTGTTGGGGTGAGATGGAGGAAAGGGAGAGGAAGCTACGTATTTAGTTTTCCTGTTTTGTTTTATTTTATTTTATTTTATTTTATTTCAAGGCTGGTTTGCTTAATTTGATATTTTTTTTTTTTTGGCAATATTTTTCTGACATCTTTACAACACCAGCCTGGAGGTTGGCATTTTCCATACTAGACAGGGACAAATATTTAGAATAAAATATACTAATATGAATCAGATTTGCTTAGATTAAAAACCATTTTTATTCTCAATTTCTTTGGCCTGATGTAGTTTCTGCTTTTTCATTGTTATCTAATTTTCACTGTATGTCTAAAGAATTGGGAACAAATAGAGACAAGCTGGACCTGCAAGAAACAGAAAAAAATGTTTTATGAGTTTAGTTAAAAAACTTTGTAGAAATCTGTCTTTATTAACATGCTTTTTTGCTCATGATTTCTCTGTTTTCATTATGGCTTATAGCACTGTAAATTAATTTAACATGAAAGGATAAAAATGTTGCTTTTGAAATGTTTCTCATTAAATTATGAAAAAGATATTACAATAAATAATAGAAAAGAATGCCTCTGGTAGAAGCTTCTATTTGCTCAATTATTGCTGTACTAGGAGTGAATTATTGCAGAGCTAACTCGGAGGCAATATTATTGCAGTTACATTACATAAAACAGATGAGCTCAAAACTTCAAAAAATAGCACAAAAAAAAAGAAAGCATAGGCTGGATTCTTTGAAAGTTAAATCTCTATTTATACTTCTTTGAGAGGCTTGGGCAAGACACTTGGCTGGAATTGAAGCTACTAACATCTCAAGCATTGTGGTAATTAAGTGAAAAGCAAATGTGGTTAATTTCATTGATATCCACTATGCATCAGTTAGAGGTGCCGGCAATTTGAAGTCAGGACATGCTACATATGTGGTGCAGGATGACTATAAGCATGGTGGAGTATTTCACCTCGAATCTATAAGGTGCATGAGTACATAGAAAAAAATTCTCTATGTTACCAGAGAGATGTTGATATTATTGTCAGTCTTTATAAAATGTCTGTCATTTTGCATTACCTGATGAGAGCATCTTTTGTTGCGTTTTGGTCTTGGCTTTGTATTTTGGTCTTCATATGACCAGTACAGGATATTTTCTATATAGCTCTTTGTTGCCTGGGGTGCTAACAACATTCCTTCTGCTTTGGGTGATACCTCAGTTCCATCCCTTTGCAATCATTTGATTTAGCTTCAAGCCAGTCTTATTCCTTTGTACTCTCTCTGATTAGACCTCAAATTAATTTAAAGAGACGTTATACCATACAGGGTGAGTGTTACAGGCAGGAACTGGCCCTGAAATTACTGACGTGTTGTCTGTCTTACCCATGGGGAATAAAATGATAGGACAGAAAATATTGAAAAACATTGACAGTCAGATATCTTGGAAATCAACACAACGTTACTTATTCTTAACTACTGTAATGGTAATGACTTCTTTGATACTTCATTTTATTTAATGGATAATCTTTAAAAAATATTTAAAAAAAAACCTAGTGCTAAAATACACAAGTCATGGAAGCAATAAAATACAATACAGAATAGCTTAAGTGCTTTTTTTTTTTCCTCGGAGTTGTTATCAGAGATTTCTGGTCATTATTTTGAAATCGGCAAGATGCCTTGGGAATGTTGATTTGCAAGTGAGAAGTAAAAGACCCAATAAATTGTTATTTTCCAGGAAATTTCAGGGCATTCCTAGGTGATTCAGTAGTCTTGTGATTTCTTAATTTTCTTCTGCAAGACAGATAGAAGTGTTACCTTCTTTCTGTTGTTAGATATATTAAAAGTGTCATTTATGAAGCATGTATGAATATCATCTAGAAAATATATATTAAGCATGTAATTATGTTAGGTTAAGATGATCCTCAGTGCTGTGAATCAATGAAGTCAGAAAGTTCTTTTAAAATACTTTAGACATTTAGCATGCCAGAGATATATGTATAATAAACTTGCTATAGATATATATTATTGTAAACTATACATATCAGAGAATATCAGAATCAGCTAGGTTGGAAGAGATCTCTGGGATCATCGAGTCCAACCTTTGACCTAACACCACTGTGTCAGCTAGACCATGGCACTAAGTGCCACATCTATTCTTTTTCTTAAACACCTCCAGGGATGATGACTTTAGCACCTCCCTGGGTAGCCCATTCCAATGCCTAATAACCCTTTCTGTGAAGAAATTTTTCCTAATGTCTAACCTGAACCTCCCCTGTCAAAGCTTGAGGCTATGTCCTCTAGTCCTGTTGCTAGTTGCCTGGGAGAAGAGGACGAACCCGACCCTGCTACAACCTCCTTTCAGGTAGTTGTAACGAGCAATAAGGTCTCCCCTCAGACTCCTTTTCTTCAGGCTAGACAATCCCAGTTCCCCCAGCCACTCCTTAGAGGACATACCCTCTAGATCCTTCACCAGCTTTGTTGCCCTCCTCTGGACTCCCTCCAGCACCTCAATGTCTTTCTTGAAGTGAGGGGCGCAGAACTGGACACAGTTCTCGAGGTGTGGCCTCACCAGTGCTGAGTACAGGGGTACAATTACTTCCCTAGTCCTGCTGGCGACACTATTCCTGATACATGCCAGGATGCTGTTGGCCTTCTTGGCCACCTGGGCACACTGCTGGCTCATATTCAGCTGGCTATCGATCAACACCCCAAGGTCCTTTTCCACTGGGCCCCTTTCCAACCACTTTTCCCCCAGCCTGTAGCGCTGTATGGGGTTGTTATGACCAAAGTGTAGGACCCAGCACTTGGCCTTGTTGAACTTCATACCATTGGTCTCGGCTCATCTATCTAACCTGTCCAGATGCCTCTGCAGAGCCTTCCTACCCTCAGGCAGATCAACACTCCCACCCAACTTAGTGTCATCCATGAATTTACTGAGGGTGCACTCGATCCCCTCATCGAGATCATCAATAAAGATATTAAGCAGAACTGGGCCCAGTACTGAGCCCTGCGGGACACCTCTAGTGACTGGACACCAACTGGATGCAGTACCATTCACCACCACACTCTGGGCCCAGCCATCTAGCCAGTTCTTAACCCAGTGAAGAGTGCACCTGTCCAAGCCATGGGCTGTCAGCTTATCCAGGAGAATGCCGTGGGAGACAGTATCAAAGGCTTTGCTGAAGTCCAGGTATACTACATCCACAGCCTTTCCCTCACCCACTAGGCAGGTCACCTGGTCATAAAAAGAGATCATGTTGGTGAGGCAGGACCTGCCTTTCCTAAACCCGTGCTAAGTCTGATCCCCTGGTTGTCCTGTATGTGCTGTGTAATCGCACTCAAGATGATCTGTCCCATGACCTTGCCAGGCACCGAGGTCAGGCTGACAGGCCTGTAGTTCCCAGGAGCCTCCTTCTGGCCCTTCTTGTGGATGGCCATTACATTGGCCAGGCTCGAGTCGTCTGGGACCTCCCCGGTTAGCCAGGACTGATAATAAATAATGGAGAGCGGCTTAGCAAGCTCTTCTGCCAACTCCCTCAGTACTCTTGCGTGGATACTGTCTGGTCCCGTAGACTTGTGAGCGTCCAAGTGGCACAGCAAGCCGCTAACTACACTACTTCCTCTTGAATTATAGGGGTTCTATTCTGCTCCCCGTCCCTGTCTACTGGCTCAGGGGGGGCAGTTGCCCTGAGGATAACTGGTCTTACTGTGACAGACTGAGGCAAAAAAGGTATTAAGCACCTCAGCCTTTTCCTCATCCCTGGTCACAATGTTCCCCCCTGCACCCAATAAAGAATGGAGATATTCCCTCAATCTCCTTTTGTTCATATTTTGTTCATATGCTGAGTGTGTATGTGTTTCTATATATATGCGTGTGTGTAATTTCCTGTACATTTAGTTTTAGAACAAATTATTCGCACTTGGTTGTCAGTCTGCAGAATGTATTCTAGGATACACTTCTAGGATGGTATTTATAATACAGTGCTGAGTAGACTTCAAGAATAGAGTTATTAGAAGATAAAACATCTTTTCTTCTGGCATATTGTTGATGATATTTACAGTCTTGCAGATAAAATGTTTACAAGTTTTTCTAAATATTGCATTCAGTTGTGCCTTCCTACAGGCTTGAAGGAATTATTGGTCCACAGTAGAGAATGGCGAGAAAATACACTGTGCCACGGATGCTGCTGGGAGACCTTGAATGCTTTCCAGAATTTATACGCACAGTTCTCCCATGCCACTTCTTTCCCACTGTCTTGTAAAAGCTGTTTGTGTAGCAGTTCATGGTTTGGGTTATTCCCAGTCCTTTTAGATTTGGGTGTTTTGGGAAATGAGGGAAGTAAAAGAGAGAAATTTGTGTTTTCCCAAAAGATTGCTGTTCTAGCTGACTTACACCTGGACAACCAAACAAATAATGTGTTTATGCTTGGCTATCTTCAACAACATATTTTCTGAAAACAAATGTTTGAAATTTTGTTATACTTAGGAAATCTTATTTTAAGAGCCACACACATCCACTTGGGAAAAAAAGGAGCAATGCTGTATGGCCTCTGTATCAAACTAAGTGATGCCACTCTTGTTAGGGATAGCAAATTGCTTCAGCATGTTCTACGGAACAAAATTATTGGCTAACATTATTTTATAATTGAAATAAATTATTTTGAGACTATCATAATTGTCTCATGGAATATTAATGAACAGAGAGAGGCTAAATTTAAGCAATTCCCTTTTCATCACCCTTTTCAGGCACAGAGAAATACTGTGCTATTTTAAGTTATTTTGTGCTATATTTATGATACCTATTTTGAGTTAAAACAACTGTAGAAGTCATTTTTTTCTTATTATTTTTTGGTTTTGTTCCTTTAATTTTGCCGTAGCAGTTGTACCACTCAAAGAAAAAATTCTGAGAAACAAATTTTCAAATCTCATTTATGATTAGTATTTTGCTGAAGAAGATGTAGATAATATCAGAGTACATTAGTCCTGTAAAAGCAAACCAGTACATCCATAAGGATATGTATGCTTGTTATAAATTTGTGATATGAGTAGCTGATATTACTCTTTATTTTCTGTATAGTTCTTTTGGTGCTGTTAGTGCATTAGTGTCTGCGGGGAGAGGGGGAAAGTCTCTGATTCATATGTTAGCACAGGTAAGAGATGCAGCAGTGTTGCTGAAAGAAAGTAAAACTGCTAGGTATGTATGAGACTCTAAGGTCATAAAAATAAAAGTGTCCTTTTAAACGAGAAATATATTAATTTTTTTAAAGTTTGGACTATTTCAGGCTCCAACCTTCAAGTTCAGAATGCACCCAGGCCAGATCCTGTTTAGTTACAGTGGGTATAACTACAGATGTGCCTGTCCGTTAGTGGGGCTGGTTTGCAAACATAGTGTTCTTGACAGCTTTACCCTAAGCTGTACTTTTGAAAATTCTGTTGTTATGAAATGCTTAGCACTTAATGTTCTGTAAAGAAGCCATACTTTTGTTTTGCTCTATATGTGCTTCAGTAGTTTTGAAGAGAACCCCTGTTAGAAGTGGCGCTCTCTGGGCTTAAGCTAAACCATTGCTTGTGCTAAATGAATTTGGCAGTTCTGAAATTGGATTTTTTAAATTCATTTTACATTACATTCCCAAGCCATCACACTGATTAATTGTGTAACCATTTTGAAGAATATACTTGGGCTGCCAGATGAGGAGGGGAAACAGACAAATTGATGTTCCATAACCTTTAAACCAATCTTCTGACATTACCGAGATAAAGTGGAGCTTTCTGCAGAACTGGTGCCCAGGCTTGAACCAGATGTCAGCAGTTATTTTAATGTTAATGGGCTGGCAAAGGTAATAGAACCAAAGAAATCAGAATTTACAAACTCTGCCTGCTGTCCAGATTGTGCTTCAGTGTTTCATTTCATAGTGGTGTTGCTGTCCTGAATCTGTGAATTACAGAGGTAGTGATAGTCTTAATTGTTTGAATCATTACTGGTTTTGCAGTCAAACAAGTCTTTGCCATGGATTACTGTTTTCCTATGAATTTCGAGATGCAATTAGATTAAGAGCTGTTCTGTGCTGTTCCAGCTGAAGGTGAAGAGAGATAATTATTATATATTTGCCATTAATATGGCAGGAAAATTGTTATGATAGGAGGATGAAGAGCCATCATAGTAGCAATATCATAACTTCTTTTTTAAACAGTGAGAAAATCTTTTCTAATGAATTTCATATTTGCATGGGCTGGCTGCATGTGGTTTATGTGAGCTGTTCAACATGATTCCTGAGGCTTATTATCTAGATTTTCCTAGGTAACTCAGAATTAAATTTTGAAAAATACAATGAATGTGTTAGTGTTTTATGGTTTAAGCAAATGAGATGAAATATCAGAAGATTAACTGCTAGAACATGCATGAAAATTAAACAGTAGAGAATTACCTTTGCCTTAGGAAATTGATTCTGAAAGCATGTAAAGCTCATTGGCTTTAATACTACAGTGAGATGAATATAAAGATTCAGATTTTGACTTCTCCAGTCCCAAAATGTATCAGTTAGAGCTAGTTTTAGAGCTGGTTGGCTTCCTTTGATAGGAATAAATCTTTTCAAAATTAAAATTTTTCAGAGCAATGAATGAATTTTAATGTTATTTCAGGAGGAACATGCTGAATCATTTTGGCTGTTTTGTTTCATTACAGTGATTTGTTTTTAGGAAATAAAATATTACTTTTTGATGTGCATATTATAGTGAAGTATCATTTTGACATGTATACAGGATATTAGTATTCTGTTTTGTGATTTTTGTGATGTTATCAAAATAAAAGATGACATAGTTCTGAGTCATAACTATCTCCCCCAATCAGTGTGATACTGTACTGCCAAGGTTTCATTAATTCAGTATTCAGAGACTCAGAAGTCTTATGTAGAAAGCAGGAGTCTTCTTGAAAGTCCCAGAATGTGCTTTAAATGAAAGGAAGTCACAATAGACCAAGAGTAGTGTTTAATATCTTATTATTTATGTGTTCTTCCAAAAGCTACAGAGAATTAAGGCATGAAGCAGATGAATGAAGATGGAATAAATGAAGTTTAACTCAGGCCAGATAAAAGCAGAGGAAAGGAGGAGGGTGGTTTGAGGTGCAAAAAAAAAAAATATTCTCCCCACCAATGTCTTTTATGCTGAATCTATCTGAAAAAAGGACGTGGAAAACAACACATCAGCTGTACTTTTCTGAATTTAAACTAGGTTTGTATATGTACGTACAGAAACATGCATGATTTTTTATGTAAAGTTATTAACCTGTCTTTAACATAGCAATAATACAACAGCTACCATTTTAGTCACACTTCATTTAACATCACTTTTGCATACCAAAGTACTGAGCATAAGCAGAATTAACATGAACACCAGCGTGCAGTTGTATCAGTAAGCGTTCTCTAGAGCTGCCAGTGTGTGAGTTGTCTTCAACAGGAACACAATTATTTTTGCATCATAAAAACATCACTCAAACTAATCCTCAGTCTAGAATAAAAATGCTAGTTTTTAAGTGCACTGTAGTACAGTAAATAACTAGAAAAATCAAAATTCTATATTTGAAAGTATAAAGAAACCCTGCCTGCTTTTTCCTGGATTTCCAGTATATTTCTTCAAGTTGATAGCTGCAAGCAATATCCCTGTATGCTTCTTTTGCTCCCTTCTGAATTACAAAGCAGAGATAGCGATAAGCAGAACTTTTAAAAGTGCATTTTAGCAATCCTTTATGTGTATACCAGTCATGTGTCTACTATACCTATCATACTACATTCTGAAACTTCTGCTTTATGAACCTTTGGGGAAATGTGGCTGTTAAGAGTAGTTCTATTAGTCTTAATAGAGAAAAGCCATGAGATTTAACCATGAGAAGTAGTATTTTTTCACCTTGAACTTAATGTAAAGAAGTTGCCTAAAAAGCATGATCCTGCTCCAAGTTGTTCTGACATGTCTTTTGGCCTCTACATGTCATTTATGATTTCTTAATTTCGGTAAGACTCTTCATGAGAGCCTGTGTTTACATTGTCAGATCAGAAATTGGTGCTGTAAAATTGGGGCTATAAGACGTAGCTGTTTCATATGTGTGATCAATTCTTCTTTGTATTGTCTGCTTCCTTGCTACACTTTTGCAGGAAAGGAAAGAAAAGATGAGGCATTTTCATTTCTCTTCCCAAAGGGACACTGCATGTCTTCAGCACTTGGCAAAATGATGCGAGGTGGTTTTTGTACTACATCCACCAAACCCTTCTGACTCTTCACACTTCAGCACTAGGACTTTTTGGTGTGATATCATTCTTTGCTGGTTGGAACAGAATTACAGAACGTACCCACAGTAGAAGAAAATGGTATTTTAGGTGTTGTTATAATGAATACCATTGAAATTAAGAAAGATTTGGCACGTCCTGTAAAGTATAAGTATCACACAACCTATTGGAAACCTGTAACTCTTTGCAACAAGTAGATATTAATTAATGCTGTACCACAGTGGAATTCCTGTTGAAGTATTTATTATACATACATAGAGTGAAGTGAAGCCATTTGGATTAATGTTATTGCAGTCAATTATCAACAAATTAATAATGATTAACCATCTTTTAGAATATCTTTATGATGAGATACTTGGTCTGGTTTATTAAACTGTAATAACATCACCACAGGAGAGATTTAACATGCACATTCTTTGCTGTTGTGAGTTAACATATATATTCTTCTGTCAAAATCGTTTCAATGTATTAATGTTTCCATTTTGGTTTTTTTCATTTGATAGTACAAATCTGCTTGCTTCATTTACATTTATTTCCATGTAGAAGAGTTGATAGAATGTTCTAAAAGTTGTCAAGACAATATCAAAGGATTTCCAGGAGAAGAAAAAAATGGAACTTTATTTGATACTCGTAGTCTTAGAATATGGAACTAAGTATTGAGAAACATCTACTTAGAGAAGAGACTAAAAGTTATAGAAGCAGAACTAAACCTTTCATATACTGTTTCTAAAGTGTAATTGAGCATACAAATATGAAGGTGGATAAAAATTCAGTCTCTTTCAACGAAGAGAGCTTTCTCATGAAAATGCCATATTTGAAAATTGCCATAGCAACATGTGCTGTTTCAGAAAGGAAGTAACACTGTATATTTTCACTATTATATTTCCATTTCAATACATTTTTCTTAAAATCGTGCATTTCCTGGATTTTGTAATGTTGAAGAGGTGTCATACATGTGTGCTGGCTCTAGGGTCTCTGAAGAAAAATATTTAGCTAAAAGGAATTGATGTGCAAAGCCATGAAATGGCAGCTCTAAGCTTTTCAGAGACAGCATGTGTCTGAATAAAATCAGTGGTAATGCAGCAGAGAAAAAGCAGAGTAAGATTTTTATTGTAAGTACACTAATTATCTGATTTTAAATTATTTAACATAGCTAACCTGCAGGGGTATACCTTTTCTGATTTGTTGGAGACAAAAGGAAATCACTTTTGGCAATTAGTAATCATTTAAAGAGTTTAAACGAGTTTAAATGAGTTTGAAGAGTTTAAAGAGACAGGGAAAAAAAAAAGAGAAGGTTTTGCCATTTAATAGTCTAATTTATTTAGCACTTTAAACAAAGAATTACTGACCCTCAGCACATTTTGAGGATATTCTTTACATACGGACAAGCTATTTTGGTTTCTGTGTCTTATATAGTATAAATAAATGAGTTTTTCTTCAACATTAGGGAGATCTGTATTTTACCTTTGTTCTCAAGACATGTTCTCCAAATATATTCTCTCCAATTTTGCCCTCAGTCATGTGTTTCTGTTCCTTCCCTTTGGACTAGCAAGGCTGCTGTTACAACACTGTTGTTTCTGCCAGGAAACTAATTTAGCTGAAGATATAGCAGAGAGTATATAAAATTTAACTAGAGCATCCTAATTGTTCTAGTTACCTTTTTAAATTTATTTTTTCTTTAGTTTAAAATTGCTCTGGAGACTCCAAACTGGAATCTTGGAGTGAAGAGGCAGTCATGGAAAAAGGAGAGGCAAAGACCATCTGTTTTGATGACCTGTAGACTGGTTCAAGTAGCTTATGAAATGGCATTTATAAAAAAGAAAGATATGTCTGATTTTTAATCACCTTCTATATTTACAGTTCTTTAATCTGGAATTAACATCTCTTCTGAGTATTTATTTGTTTAATTTTTAGTCTTTCTTATTTTGTTTGGTGGTTCTGCTCCACCTCTTCTGTAGTCCTGGTTATGGAAAAAGCATGTTATAGTCTTGTTCATTTCCTACTGCTGTGGCATCTCCAGTGCTGGAAAAAAAGTTGCTTGCTTTTACAAGAAACCCAGTTTTGATAAGACCTAATACTGTCTGAACTGAAGTTAGAGAGTTGCAGAATTACAAAATAACGATTTTTAATGTTCTTTTAGAGATGTCACCAATATTAAAATAGCAGGAATAGAATAATGTGAAAAGATTGCATTGACATTCTCTTTAGCTGACTTTTTTCATTATTTTTTATAAAGTACATGCAAAGGAAAATTCCACAATGGGAAACACTTTTATATTTATCCTATACACCAACCAGAACCTGCTCTTTTGTCCACTGAGAATTCTTGTTTCTTAGCCATAAAAACAGGTTCCTTCTTTTGAAATCTGTTTTCTATTCTGAAATCTGGTAGACCTTAGCTATTTGCTGGTGTGGATTCTTTGGTATTAGATGTTCTTTTTGCTAAAGGCTACAGTCTTCAGACTCATGATTTTCTGAGTTTATATTCCACATAGACTTTGCATACGACTTTTCTGAAAAGATGTGTTCACTTCCTCCTTCTGAGCATGAGTTAGCTGGAGTTAGGTTTGCGACCAAAAGCCAACTCTCTTTTTTGGGGGGTGAAAATAAGACATTTCCAGCCTGTATAAACTGCCTTTTTCCCACAATTGATACAATTATGTTAAGGTAAACTGAGAAGCATGGAAAGAAAGCACTTGTTTATTTGATAGTGTATATATATTTCCAGTGAGGACAACTCATGAGCTCCAAGTAAAAGGAGCACAGACAATGCCTTAGCAAACCAGAAACTGCTTAGTTATCACAGCAAAAGTGAACTAAATTAAATCAATTCCTGAATATGGCAAAGAGTCCTTTTTCCTTTGAAAAGAAAATTCACTGGCTACGTACACATGCATGAATGCTCATACTGAGTGCTCACGCTAAGAATGTTGCTGTGGTTTAACCGCAGCGAGCAACTAAGCCCCACACAGCTGCTCACTCAATCCCCTTCCCCCTGGTGGGATGAGGGAGAGAATCGGAAGGGTAAAAGTGAGAAAACTCGTGTGCTGACATAAAGACAGTTTAATAGGTAAAGCAAAAGCTGCATGTGCAAGCAAAGCAACACAAGGAATTCATTCACTACTTCCTACCAGCAGGCAGGTGTTCAGCCATTGCCAGGAAATCAGGGCTCCATCATGCATAATGGTTACTTGGGAAGGCAAACGCCATCACCCTGAACATCCCCCCCTTCCTTCTTCCTCCCCCAGCTTTATATGCTGAGCATGACATCATATGGTATGGGATATCCCTTTGGTCAGTTGGGGTCAGCTGTCCCAGCTGTGTCCCCTCCCAACTTCTTGTGCACCTCCAGTCTACTCGTTGGCGGGGCAGTGTGAGAAGCAGAAAAGGCCTTGACTCTGTGTAAGTGCTGCTTGGCAATAATGAAAACATCCCTGTATTATCAATCTGTTTTCAGCACATATCTAAAACATAGCCCCGTACAAAATACTACGGAGAGAATTAACTCTATCCCAGTCAAAACCAGCACAAATGTAATAAAAACAAATGAAAATAAATGAAGGAGAATTGAAAAATCATTAAAAAAGGTACTATTGTAAAGCATGTTCATTCCTGCTGTGTCACATGAGACTGGAGGTAAGACTCTTATTATTTGTTTGCAGTACTCCTGGTTTCATTATCCTCCTCTTACTCTGCATCACACAGCACCATTGCAGCTGTTGTAGTTACAGATACGTCTAATTAATAATAAAACACAGTGCCAGCCTAATAGCAGACTTTGACTGTGCCATCGGTTATAGGACCCTGCCTCTGTTTGTGCTCTGGGCAGTTGTCATAGCTGGTGCCAAGTGTCAGGGCATTGACATGCCTCTGTGGCTCTGATGACATTTGGAATGGGCCAGCTGGTTTCAAGTTATGGACATGAATCAATGCCACTTACAAATGTCTTGCCAGTTGGTGCTCTTCTGTGATACAAGGCTGCTGTTGAGTTGTATTTGTCCAATTGACCTGAGACTATTTGGGTCACTGCTACTTTTTGAGCAGATTTAAAAGTTTTGTTTTGTTGTGTTTGTAAGAGATACACCATATGCTTTGCCAACTGTTGTTTGTGTGCCAGGTGCTTATTTTAGAGAAATAAGTACAGCATTTAGAATAAAGGCACTTCTATTAAAAATTGCATTATACTCCTGTTTTTCAAGCACACCTTGATAGGTAAAGCTAAGCTAAGTTTTAGTGCTCTTTAACTTTTGTTTGAAATTGTGAATACAGCAATCTCAGTGCTCAGAAGAAAAGCAAACAGTAGCAGATGGATTAGAAATCAGACTTTAGTTTTCATGGGTGTCAATCTTTACTGTCTTTCTCTAGAATCAAAGCAGATATTTAAAAGATATATAAAAATGGCTCTAAAACATCTAAAATCCTTTCTGTTAAGGTATCTTTTTTGTCTCTTAATCAGGAAAGAAATCTAATGAGCTAATAGAAAGTGTTTTCTTGGCATCAGCTGGAAGCTGAATTTTGTCAAGGATAATAATGTTAATTTTGGTAAAGCATTTTAGAGGCACGACTTTCAGTATAGATGTGATTTTGTGAGTTTCTGAAGAATGAACAGACAGTATGGAATCGTATACTAGACTGTGAAAAAAATGTTGATTATGTTATTTGTCCTGTTCTATCTCAGAATACACTGGTTAGCAAAGCTGGGAGGGGAACAAAAAACCCAAAAAAATCCTGTCAGCTCCCTCCCTCTTTCCCAACCCTGGAAGGATATAAATTTCATATGATTTAGCCTTATGATTTGGCCAAAAATTGGCAGAATTTCTGATTCACAAATAAAAGTTTCCTTTTGGTATTAGCCTGAATCAGACCAGAATGAAAAATAATCTAAATTACTTTGAAATTAGGCATGCTCTGGAGCTTATCGATTTCTCTACTCACTCTCGAAATCTCTACTCGATTTCTCTACTCGCTCATGGATTCAAGACTGGACAGGCTGCGCAAGACTTGGGATTTCAAAGATATTCTAGGAACATTTAAAGAAATATCCCTTCTGTCATCCATTCCCAGATTGCTGAATGCTGAACTTTGGAGTGCTAATATCATTACTGGTGTTAGATTTTAAAAGGCTGTGGGCACACGGCACCTTTTAACCTGACCGTTTCAAGATTGCTGAATTTAAAGCCAGTGAATCTATATCACAGTATACTGCTCTTGTTCATTGTGGGGTTTTTTTCTCAGTCTTTGAGAAAGAGCTTTTTTACTCTTTGTTGCCCCTCTGCTTTTTGTTCTTTCTTATGCAACAGCTGCACTATGATACCCTTTTACACAGTATAAGGATATAATTATTAATTAAGTTTATTATTCCTTTTTTTTCTATTTTATTTTAGTAGCAAAACCTTCCTTTTAAAGTAGAATAAAAATGCTTTTTATTTTTTTCCCCTCTTTTCCTAGTTTAATGTGTTGAAAAAGGCCTAACAAATTTATTGTTATTTTTTGAAACATGAAATAAGAAAGAAAAAAAAAACATTGCGGAGTTTGCATAGCTGATGACTTAATTCTTTCTACCTATTTGTTCTCTAGTTGAACTTGTAACAAACACTGGTACATGCAGTCAGTTGAAGTATGAAATATATGGGGTTTAGATTTATTTTTTAGATGTAAATTAAATATTTGGATTAAGCTTGTATCAAAAGTTTCTCATTACATGCTGCATCATCAGAAGAAAGCTCTTAAAATGTATACACTTGTGATCTGAAGTTGCCCTGTTTCCCCTAAATATGCCAGCATGTGCAAGATATGTTTTGAAATTAATAATATTGAAAAACGACTCAGCAGTTGTATTTGCCTTATTTAATTCCTGCTGAGACGATTATGCTTCTATTAACTGGGCAATTATATTACACAGCTCACTTGAAGTATCTCAGGCTGTAGCTTTTGTGATTCTGCTATTGTAACACTTCACAGAAAACTTCAAATGTTGGGCAACTATGAATAGATATCACCAAACAATTTGTATTTCTGTCTTTGAATTACTTTAGCTAAGTTCTGTCTTATTTACTTGTAATAAACGTCATGTCATGTTTAAATGTGGTATTTTTGCATGTGAAGAAATGCATGCAGACAATATATAACACTATGGGGTTTAAATACACAGAAATAGCCACATGACAATTTAAGATTTCTGTGTATTTCTATATGAAGCTCCATTTTGAACAAGTATTCATAGAATCATAGAATCATAGAATTGTTTTGGTTGAAAAAGACATTTAAGATCATCAAGTCCAACTGTTAACCTAACACTGCCAAGTCCACCACTAAACCATGTCCCTAAGCACCACATCTTTTCAATACCTCCAGGGACAGTGACTCCACCACTTCCCTGGGCAGCCTGTTCCACTGCTTGACAAAAAACACTGCGGAGTTTGTGTAGCTGATGACTTAATTCTTTCTACCTTTTTATTCTCTAGATGAACTTGTAACAAACACTTTTACATGCAGTCAGTTGAATTATGAAATATATGAGGTTTAGATTATTCCAAGTTTATACGTGTTTAGGTTTGGATGTAGAAAATATTGGATGTAGAAGTAAGAGTCTTAAAAAAGTTGATATTTGAGAAATTTATGCACAGAAGTGGAGTCTGTAAGACCTCTTTAAGACTGTCATTCAAAGCAGGGATAATCTGTGGAAATTTGGCTTTGAAGTGTTGGTGTATCTTGCCATTGTACAATAAGATTCCATTGATCCTGTTTCAGAGTACTAAATTACTTGGATATTGGTTTTGGATTGGTGTTAATTTTAATTTAGGTGAATGTTCCACAAGGAGGAATAGTGGTTTGGAGGATGACACCCAGTTTGTGTCATAGTAAAGTCTGTTTGTACCATACAAATGTTACAATCTCCTAACAAATACAATTGCACTTTTGAGAGTTTCTTAGTGTTGTAGTTTTTTTTTTTCCCCCCACCAGTTGGTGTCTTTTTCTTTATGTTATTCAATACTGGACAAAAAAAGAGATGAGAAAAGCAAGAGAAAAAAAAGTATTTGAATCTCTGAGAGACAGAATGCAGAAATTAATACTGTAGGATAGATTTCAAAAATAGCGTTCATATGAAAAAAAGATATATTAAAAAGTGTTCAGAATGGCTTTTAAAAAGTCAGTGTAGGAATATTTCACTGCTCCATGACAGAGGTGGCTAAATCTCCAGTTTCTGAAATTTTGTAGTGAGAAAACATTTTGATGAAGGCATTTATTTACTCCGTATTATCTATTCATGTGGTCTTAGACAGAGTTAATACCCAAACAGAATCACTTTATAAACAGACTATCTGAAGGCATATTTTTAACATGTGCTGTTAAAAATATTCTGTTTCAACTGGATTTAACCATCTAAAGCATACGTCCATCTTATTTTGTGAATTGCCTGTACTTTTGCGAACACATGTTGCAACTTGCATTTTGAATGAATCTCTGAACTGTGTGTGTTAAACTATCAGGAATTGTCAGAACTAAGTGGCTTTAAGCAAATGGTGCCATAGGAATAAGACTATTATATGTAGCAGAGAATTTCTAGTTTGCAGTTCACATGCATTTTCAGAAATTCTTGGACTATGTCTTGGACATGGACACTTGAACAGAGTAAACTCAGTGGCTTATGCAGAGTAAATCCTACATTTTCTAGCTGCATCAGATTTAATGTGCATATACTTTGTGACTACACAGCACATGAGCAGAGGTTGTTCAGGATTTCTGTCTGTGCTGCCCTTGATGAAAGCACTTAGACAAGCATACTGCACTGCTTCTGTATATATGGTGACATAGCACATTTAATCAAGTCTAAGGTGATTTATCCATGCAAATTGTGGACAAGAAATGTGGTATTCTCACATTTACAGGGTAGATTTCACAGTGGAAATGGAGAACACATTGAAGAAAAATGAGTTATGAGCTGGACTAAACCAACATACCAACTGACTTTGAACGATGTTTCCTTGAGACCAGCAAAGTTTCTGGAAGCTTCAGGCTTGAAATTTTCAGTTGAATCTTGTGGACATAGGAAATATCAGAGGCTTATTTAAAGAAAGAATGATTCAAATTGAAAGGTGGCTATAACACAACCAGGAGCAAAGCATGCAGAAATTTCTGCCAGGAGTGACAACTTTGCTGAGAATGTGAAGGCAACTGCACAGGTTTTATTTTTCGCAGGCCCATGAAAATTCACTCGTGCATTCTCTGCCTTCCCCTGTTGGCTGGGATTCAGAGACCTTTGGGGTTATTTTAAAGAAAGCATAATGTGTGCATGCCAGGAAAACTTGTGGGTTCTTGGCTTCACTGTCACTTCAGGGTGTAAAGAAACTGCTACCATTGGAAGGGTTCTTAGAGGCCCTACGATGATTTAGAAGCCCTGCTGAACCACTCCCAGGGTATAGGCATTTGGATAGCAAAAGCCCTGGTGCAGGCTTTGAATCATCTGTCTCAAGGAGGATACCAAAGGGGGAGTCTCCATTTGAGAATGTGTGAGAGAGGATGAACTTCTGCATTACATCCATCTGTAAGCACATTGAAGCTGTTTAAGGATAAGTGGAAGTCGGGGGATGAATCTAATTGAACTCAGCCCTATTACGAGGCTAAGACTGCAGTGGGTTATGACAGTAGGCATTGTTTCCAGGTGTAAGAAGACTTTGCTGCTTCATGACACAGGTGGCTAAAGGAATGAAGATGTAAAGTTTGATATTCATATACATAATTTATATATAATATTTTTGTATTGGTAAGGAAGTTTTGGAGAAAAAAAAATCTAAAAATTCCTCAAGAGGTGTCTAATGAAACTAAGAGATGAAAAAAAATGGAAGGCAAAGCCCAAGCTGATGTGAGTAGTTGTCAGAGTTGAGTCTTGATATGGTAAGGTGAGGACAACTAATCTGTGACTAACATACCTGAATGATCAGGACCACGAATAATGGCAGAGTACTCTGACACATTGCAGGTGGAAGAATCAAATAAAATATACCAAATACTGCTTTTGCAATGTATGTCATATTTTTAAATTTGTCAAATTATGAACTAGCTAGAGGAAAGAAAGCAAAGAAAATATTGTGTGATGCTATATGTGGGAGTTTATTGATAAATCTTATAGCAGTGTACCTACTTGCTTCCAACATACAATTTTGAAGTTTCCAGAGTATAACTTATTGCTGATGGTGAAAAGAAATTCTAATATAAGGAAACATTTCGCAAATGAGTTAAAAAAAACCCCCTAATTATAAACATTTGTTATGAAAGTAAATTTTATGCTCAAGATTAGGTCCAGAATAGTTGACAGAGCTTTATTTGAAAATAATTAAAATATTTGAAAAAGCTTTATATTGGGAAAAAAAATTAATGTAGGGACATACATAACCCTGATTAAGAAGGAAACTGGACAAGCTGAAACTCTGTGATGTAATGCCAGAACATATCACACTGGCCAGTTATAAAGTAGAAAGCTTTCTTCTCACAGCTGTACATGACTTTCTTAAATTTCTTTCTGCACACATATATTTTAAAAACTGTACTTGCTAAAAGTTAATGTTCTTGTTACTATTTTTTCTATCTTGTCAGCTATGGCATATGAAACTATATGGATTTTTCTGTTTTGTATAAGTACATAAACATTCCAAATGGTCTTCAGGACACTTTGATAAGATTCCACATCAACACTAAGTGTTCTTTTGAACATTTTAATCAAGTTTAAAATAAATCTTGCATTTCCAACAAGTTGCCAAATACTGCAGGGACGGAAAAGTCCAAAAGCAAATCTAAGATGAAAATTGTTGCTGAAGCAAGTACACGTTAGTAATTAAAAAAAGGTAGTTGGTTGTGTTTTTCTTTTCTTTTCCTTTTCTTTCTTTTTTTTTAAGCTTAAGAACCCACACATGCTGTGCAGAGTTTGCAGTCCATCCTCTTTTGTCATCAGTACATTTGCAGTTTCTCATTGTTGTTCCATAGAAGTTTTATATATTTACGTAAACCTATGTCTATATGTGTATGTATAACTCTCATTTGAGACTATTGGTAGAGCTACAGGGCCAAAGATCTATGAAGATGAACTTTCTCATAAGCAGTAATTTCTTTATATCCTTAGACAATGAAGTAAGCTAAGTGATTCATGTGCTGACTGCCATTTATTATCTGCAACCTCTACTACTCTCTGGTGTAATGATCTTTGAATTTGCACATCAGTTACTGGTTTCTTGTTGCTTTAGATGCATTTAGTCTTTTTGATCTTGAGTGCAGTTCCTCTTCTCCATAAATGACAAAACTCAAAGGCTAATAACAAATGCAGTTTCTCGTAACTTCCTTCTCTCTTGAACTATCCTGAATAAAATATGCTGAATTAATTTTCAGATTCCCTAATCCTTTTTTCAATTCCATCCCCAAAGAGATATTAAGAGAAAGAAAAATTAATTTCTGTTGTGTTACTTAAGCAAGTGTGTATGTAACTGCTGTTGACTTAGATTGGAGCCGAACAGTAACAAACAAACTAGTCTGAGTAAGTGCGTATAGCAAAATAGGATTAATAGTGGTAGGCTTTTAAAAGATCAAATCTTGACAAGACCAGCTTGGTTATTTGACAGTTACAGAATTGGTAATTAAAAAGAACACAGTAAGTATCTTATTTCTGAAAACAGGGACATGTACTGCTGTTTGATTAAAAGCAGCTTGCAGACTTTGTACATCATTCAATCTTTGCCACTTTGTATAGTGAGGTCCAAAGAGAGATAGCTGTCCACTCAAGTTTGAAGAGTGAAGCAAGCAGATGGAAGGAAAATTGTTTACAGTGAAACAAGAGGTCAATAGAAGCTAAGTGGTTGTATAATGACAAAATAAAAGTTAAATATCAAGAAAAAATTGCCAGTCAGGGTCTTGCCAAGCTGCAAATAAGTCTTCTTTCTATAAAGGTGATGACTGTTTGCTTATAACACAGAATTATTCTTGTGGGTTTATGCTGTGATGTGGCATCACAAGCTTTATCTAATTTGCTTTTTGTTTTTCTCTCTGTCTCTTTTTCTTTCTTGTGTGGCTTTACTGGTGTGCTGAGCTATGGATTATATTGTCCAAAGGAGTCCATTTGTATGTTTCAGTGTTATATTTCGTTTCTTACTCTTTTGAGTTTTAAACTATTTTTCTTCTTCTTCATTCCTGTAAATATAATTTTCTTCAGAATCCTTTTCATTTTCCTGCCTTCTGATGTGCGTAGTGCTCCTGCTTAATTCATTAGCGTCTGTGACATTCATGAACATGCTGTTTCCTGTGTCATTTAGATCACTTACATCAGCACAGGTGTCTGATAAGCTCTCAAACACTGTGGCTTAAAACATAGCTTTTCACTGTTGTACATTATGTTTCTTTAAGTTTCTCATGTCAGTGTTCATATCTAATTGATTTGGAAAAACAAAAATTCATAACGTGTGCAACAAATATCTTTCTAAAATCTTTATGCTGTATCAATTTCAGCACCTTGTTGTTGAATACAGTTTTTACGCTAAGGTAGTCATCCTGCCCTGTCAAAGAGGATATTTTTGTGTGTTTGTGATAGTTACAGCAGAGAAAAACAGAAGCCAGTAGTTCAGAGGATACAGTTTTGATGGGAGTAGATAATTCCATCTCATTCATTAGTAGGATATAGGCCTGTTTCTCCACCGTATTCTTTAAGCAAAAAGGCAAAAGGCTTATGACTGGTGTAAATTTCGCAGAGGTAGCATAGAATTATAACAATGTAAACCAGCTTCATCATCCGCACAAAGTGATTCTCTCAAACTGAGAAGTACACTAGTACCCAACTGCTTTCCATCCTGAGTTACTCATTAGGGTTGTTTCCTCTTTTTAAAAATATTTTGATTTCAAAATATTTTATGATGCTTGTGTTGGAATGCTCTGGTTCTATTTTGTTTTATATTTATACAGTGGAAGTATGAAAGGATGATTCATGTACATATGCAGAAAATCTGTGTGTTCCTGTGTGCTCACGTATATTTTAGAGAGGAAGAAAGGGATGGTGAAGATCAGCTTGTCTGATGACCCGTGTCAAAGATCAGTTTCCTCTCCTGCCTCATATTTTTTCCAAGTATTTTGCATGAAGCCTGTTGGAAAGGTTACCAAATTTCAGATGCCTAAAATCTAGTTGTCATCACTGGAACAAGCTCATGTAGCTTTTGCCTTTATATATGAAAGAGAAGTAGCCAGTTATAGGGCACATCTCAAGTAGATTAGATAAACAATGTCCTAGAAGGGCCTCTTTCTCTCCAGCCTGGAACACCAATGATTAACTTGGCTGTAGATGGGTAACATTTAGTGAAATAAATCCCTCCTTTAATGTCTTGAGCATCTGTTAAACAGGATTAATAGTAGCTTGGATAAAATAATATAAAGGCGAACTCTCATGTTAGGGTGTTTACAGACTAGCCAGAGGGTCTCAGAAGTACATAGCCTCGGCAGAAAGATAAAAAAAACAGAAGAAAATATTAAATGATAATACAATTTTGGCACAACAAATTGATTTTATTTTGCTTTAAAACAAAAAAACTACAAAATCTAAATTTTAATAGCAAAAGTAGCCAGTGCAGTGTATACCGTAGGGAGAGAGTCAAAGTCACCAGAGAGGGAATGGACAGCAGCCTGTCACGTTGTAAGAATCAGCAATTTAAGATGATTGCTGTTTCTTTAGTCTTCTCTATTGCTTGTCTTCATATCCCACTTTTCTGTGTTACAAGCAACGACTTTTTTTTTTTCTGAGTCCACTCTAATATTCCCTCCATCTATCTGTTTAAATTTAAATTCTTCCTAGTTTAATGATGAAGCTTGAGGTGCTTAAGTAAAGGTGGGATCTTCAAAGTGTTCTGACCGTGACTCTGAACACAGTCATCTCAAGAAGTTTCTCTTCACTAGTACTTGCAATTTACTTTTTTCGCAATACAATAGAATAGGAGTACTTTTTTCTTGATCTCTAGTTTATACCTTACCACAAGAAAATAAACTCTTATTTTTTTATGCAAGCTTGAGAAATGTATCTAATAATCTTTACACCCTATACTGCACTATTCATTAGCAGCAGCCTGCTGAAGTAGCAGTATGTTAATTGTTTTGTAAAAGGAAAAAAATTCAGTGCGTGCAAAAGCAGAGAAAGGTGCAAGAGAAAGTGTTGGAAAAGTAAAAGACTGCGGGAAAAGTAGTAAGGAAATGGACAGGAATAGCTAGAAAACAATAAGAACTTCTTCATTTTCAGAATTCCAACTTCAAACTACAGAGAGTTACTTAAGATAAGCTTAGTGGAAAAGAGCACAAGACACTGGTACCAAGAACAAATGAACTCTGCCTATCTCAGAACCTAGGCTTGAGAACTAGTTAAAGTAGAAATTATTTTCTCTTAGCTATATTTCCTCAGAAAATCATTGGAAAAGCACTAAGCCAATAAACTTAAGGACATCTTCACATAAACTTATCAGAAAAGAACCACTCCTATCTGTGCTTGCATCTTTCTGAAAGGAGTTTTGCCTTTTTAGTGAGACAGAGATGGCCAAACTTCTATTCATGAGCAGTTGCCTGAAGGTGTACTGGTGGAATGGAAATTTTACTTGTCTGATGTAACATCTTCAGTGATGTTCACTGTCTGTTTTTATAAATTCCAGAAAATTTTACTAATGACTAGTGGATGCTGTGAGCCCAACACGATTGGCCTTTGCTGATCTCAATCATAAAATATTTCAAGTCCAGATCTCTGCTACAGGGAGATGTAACTTCAGTGACAACTTGCGTATAACAAGTCATTTTAACACCTTTTCAGACACAGGTGAAAGAACTCTTACTTGTGAAACAAATCAGTCTGTCTCTTGCTGTTTGTTGGGTTTGTATAAGATGAAAAGTTGTAAAAATTGAACCATTCTAAAACATTCTTTGATTAACTGGAATCTTTGATTAGGTAACAGAGGTTTTTTTTGTCCCAGATTATTATGAAAGGAAATCTAAACCATGTTGCCTCTCCAAGTCAGTCATCCATAAAATGTTCCTGTCTCATTCTGGGTGGGATCTTCAAGTGTAACTTCAAGTGAAACTTGGAGAAAATAGTTTCCAGATCTGGAGTCACCCAAACGACTCCGTTAAAAAGCACTAAATATTACATAGCATTCTAGTAATCTTCCTCTCTCTTTTTTTTTGCTATGTCATAGCAATCAGTAATATCTTCAGAAAACTTCATTTGAATGTCAGCTTGTGAAAAAGTAGTGGTATTTTTAATTTATTTTTTTAAGAGAAAGCTGCATGAACCTAGGTTTTCTACATAGGATATGACTGAGTCATTGGCTTGCTAGCTGTCAGGATACTTTTTCTGCTGTTTAGGGAGAGAGTAGAAGAAAACCACATTGGGTTTATTCCAATTCAAAGCAAATTCCAAAAGTCTAGCTTTTTCTTGAAACAGAATTTCTGTTTTCTTACCACTAGTTGCCAGAAATGGTTCTAATACTATAACTGCAGTATTCTGATTACTGTATATATTTCCACACGACTTACAGAGAATGCGGTCACATAAAAATGTTGATGTTAATTTTAAATCCCTAAAAAAATGGTATTTAGACTATCTATACTCTTCTAATAAAGACGAAATGCAAAGTCTGAATACATAGAGCAAATGAAATACATGTACACTAGGCTGAAGTTTATATTGTCCCTGTTTTGAGAGGACCAGCTATGGAATTCATAGAAGTTTACTTTCCATTTTAAAGGAATTGGACCCAAGATTTTTCTGGGTTATCCAGGAACGAAGGAGAGTAGTTTACAGCTGGCGTTGCCCTGCAGGAAGCCTGAAGGTTGACTTATGCAGATCCTGACGGTGTTCTCCTGCCTAGTATACAGCCTGCAACTATCACGTTCATGGAGAGCTCAAATTTTAGAGTTACTATAAAGGCAGAATAAGACATATTGCAGTAGGCAGGTAGAGTCCTGTATCTCTTCCAAAGCAAGCCTTTGTGAAGGGGGAGTTTGTTAGACTTAAACTGAGGGACTAGTATGAACAACAGGGAAAGTTGGTGCATCCAGTTCAAATGATTCAAGACTCACAATTCCTTCAAGGAGCTCTCTTTTTGCTGCAGAAGCTTGGCTTGACTGTTCAGAGCCCATCAAACATTTTCCTTCCTGCTCTCATATCCTTTTGAGTAGGCTCTTAATCCTTCTGATTAGGTAGTTTTAGCAACAGGGATTAAAGCATCACTGCTTGATAGAAAGCTAATCCAGGGCACTGGTTACTTTTCCATCCCTGAATTTGGGGTGGTGCTGTCTGCGTCTTAGGAATTGGCTGCTGTTGTTGGAAAATGGGTGCAGGCTGGAATTCAGAGCTCACATCCCATCAGCATGCAGCTTGATGTTGTGCTGAATGGACAGTGTGTGTTTGATTCTTGGAACTAACTGTGACAGCAAGATCATTTTGACAGATGGCTGCTGTGGTGTGTGTATAGGTATATTTGAAGGATGATGGTGATATTCTATTTTCTGTTCATCATACCTTTGCTTATGGAAGAAACTTTCCCTCCCTCAGCTTCTATTTTGATTTTTTTAAAATCAAATATGCAAATATACAAATTGTAAAGTCATTTGTTGTGTTCTATTTTCTTTTTTCATTTCCTTTAATCTACAATAAATTCTGCATGCCAAGCATGTCCTTTGGCAAGTAAATGAATGTAAAAAGAGGAAGTGTAAAAGGTTTGCCGCTATTTCCTTTTTCATTAGCCTGTAAAGTTTCTTCCAATGGACTACTTTATTTCATTTTGTTTCTTATAAGGCTGCATCCTCTTGAGACGTTGTTTAAGCAGCAGCTCATGTCTGTCCTCAGTTGTGCGTGCCCTCGGCAAACAGACGTGATTGCTGAGTAACAGGCATCAGAACTTTGAATGTCATTGTTTGTTTTTTAGGCTTACAGCAAGATTGCAAAGGGAACACAGAGGTCCACTGGGGAACTGAGTATCAGTATTTCATTTAGTGGTACAGTTAGATTATGAAGCTCTGTATGTGCAAAGGTATTTATTTCAGAAAACTCACTGATGTGGAAAGACACTTCTGAATTTTCTCTATTAGCAAGTCAAATGTATAGAAGCTGTTTGAAGAATACAGACAAATTCTTGGATTTAAATTTTAGATCAACATTTTTTTATTTTATTTTTTTAGAAGTACTTTGGTAAAGGAGGTGAGATAAATAAGAAAACTGCCTTTTCCAGAAAGTTTTAGAGATTTTGAATCTAATTATAGAAAAAAAAAAGATATATTATTTCCAGAGGGAACATGTAACTTCTGGTTTTGTTCCTGTGAGCAACCTGTACTTCCTGGCGCAAAGGTGGAAGCTCTGCCTCCATGAGCACTCTCATATTACACAGTAACCCAGATTCATCCTGTTATCTTTATCTCCTTACGTTCTTCTTCATTTCTTATAAGTAACCCTTCATTCACTTTTTATAGACACAAGTTTTTTGAATCAGTGAGTGTTAAAATGTACAGTTTTCTACAAATCAGAACATGATATATTTCATTTGACTTCATAAAAACATTATATGCCGTGGATGTTGTAGAAAACACAAATATTCAGCAATAAAACAATTTCAACGTGTGTTGTCAAAAATGTCTTTGTACCATGGAAGGTATGAGCATTTTTACATACCAGTTGTTGCAGCAAGGGTGCAAAGAGGCCAGAAGCTCTGCTGAGGGCTGCACAGTGATGGTGATGTGCAGGAGGGCAGGGCAGCAATACCAGCTGAAGCAACTGTCTTCAGCACATTAGAGGCTTTGACTCAGAAAGAAGTCCTGAGGGAAGTGCCACCAACCAAGTCTCTAGCCATTTTGGAGGGCCTAGCGTGTCTCCTGGGGCTGGAGACGACAATGTCCTTACGTGTGGGAGGTATGCTCTGGTTGTAGGAATTTGCAGCAGGAGGTGAACAGACTGCACACCATCTAAGGAAGACAAACAGGAGATCAACAGGATCTTAATGGAGGGATGTGAAGGGCAATGAGAGACACTTCTGTAAGTGCACTGGCAGCAAAAGTAAGGCTAAGGAAAATATGGGACCACTGCTCAGTAGGGTGGGAGACCTGATGACCAAGGACATGCAAATGTCTGAGGTACTCCATGCCTTTCTTATCTCAGTTTTCACTGGCAAAGTCTGCCTTTTGGACTCTTTAAGGCCCCCAGGCCTACTAACAGAGTCTATGGGAGTGAAGCATTACCCACTATAGAAGAAGATCAAGTTAGGGAGCATTAACCCATGCAGCAGTACAGGCTGGGGCCAACTGGCCAGAAAACAACTTGCAGAAAATGATATGAAGGTCCTTGTCAACAATAAGCTGAAGATGAGCCAGCAGTGTGCCCTTGCAGGAAAAGAATAAACAAACCACAGCTGCATCCTGGGCCCTATTAGCAGGAATATAGCCAGCAGGTCCAGAGAAGTGATTTTTCTCTCTATTCAGCTTCTGAGAGTCTGCAACTGGAGTGCTGTGTCCAGTTTTGGGCTCTCCAATACAAGAAAGACGTGGACAAACTAGAAGGAGTCCAGTGCAGGGCCACCAAGGTGGTTGGAGCCTGGAGCACTTGATACACGAAGAGAAACTGTTAGAGCTGGACTTGCTCAGCCTGAGAAGGAGATGGCTCAGGAGAGACCTTACTCACCTCTACAATTGCCTGGTGGGAGACTAAAGAGACAGCAGAGCCAGATACTTCTTAGAGGTGGACAGTCACAGGATGGCAACAGGGGCAAGGTGGAACATGGGAATTTCTGTTGATATAAGGAATTATTTACTTTTTCGCTGTGAGAGTGGTCAAACACTGGAAAAGGGGTCTGGTGTGCAATCTCCATTCTTGGAGATATTCAGTGCTCAAGTGGGCAAGGCCCTGAGCATCTCACTCTCACTGGAGATGCTTAAACTTACTCAGCCTTTGATATTTGATCATGGTAACCAGCTTAAATACTTTAGAATTCCATTTTACTCTGTGTTGAAAATCCCATTTCTTTATGACTTTGTATTTTTTTCATTTAGAGAGTAGATTAACTCTACTTTTGAAAATTCCAGAGTATCTAACTTTTTGAAAAGAACTTTTAGTCAGAACATCCAAGAAGGATTTTATCCAAGCCAGGAGTTTGAACAAATCATCAAGACTGTAAGACTTGAAAATAAATAAATAAAATTGCAGGTTACAGACCTCTTATGAGCACTTTCTAAGTGGCTGATGATGTTCAGAATAGCTGAATGCTGTCCATGTCAAAAACCAGATATACCCATTTTCCAAGCTGTGCAAAAATCTACAATTTTTTTCTTCTTTTTTTGGTTTCATCTTTTGGGTGGGTGGGGGGGGAGCAGGGATGGATGGGACACGAAAACACCACCTTCATAAGTATGATAGAGATGCTATTCACCTTCTGGCTTTACTGCTATGAAAAATTTCAAAGCATGTTGCCAAAACATTAACAGTAAGATAAAATGCATCAGTCTAATTTTGTAGAGAGAGGTTGATAAACCAAAATACAATTGGAGAATCTTCATAAGGAAAGGGCTTATTATTGTAACAATTCCATTAAATCAGCGTTTTGCAGATAACAGCCAGTAAGGTTCATGGAAAATAATGAAGGAGACATTTTGTGGAAAAGGGGAGAAACAGATAAAAGAAGTTATGAAGTTGCTTTTTACAGAGTAGGAATAGCGGGTGTTAATCCCCAGGGAACGCAAAGAAAAGTAGGTGAAGAAAGAGTGAGAGCATGTCTATTAAGTCCAAAGTAATCTCTTGGCAAAAATGATGCTCCTTCTTTCTCTGAGCCTGATACAGATAGATGTGAGAACTAACATGTGTGTATAAACAAAGTGTATTATTTTCAGAAAGAAATTGAATGTGGGGTTGTTTGTTGGTTTTTTTTGTGCGTTGGCTGCATTCTGATTGAATCTGAAGAGGATCTGGGAGGACTAGATTCAGATGGCAGCGGTCCTGTTTTAACTCAGCTTATACTGCTTCTCCTACCCACTATCGGCAGGGTTCACACAAAAGCAGCTACTGTCAATAACTTTGAGTATGTTACATGAACACCGTTCAGAAACCTTTGGTCTATACAGTTGCTGCAAAAGCTGCTGTGGCAGTAAAACAAGTATGGAAAGCCGGATTTCCATAATAATTGCTTTTTACATTTTAAGTTTTTTCATTGACAGTATTACTTCCCCTCCTAAGTAGTAGTTAGCATTTATTTTTAATAATAAACTGATAGCCAGTTCCTTTTTATTGCAATCTGTTGGTTTTGACAGTGTCTCTTCCAAGATTGCCTGTGGTGCAGTGTTCCTCAGCACCTGACTTTGTCAACTTCGGGTGGTATTATTAATGTGGCTGGACTGTATATTTGAGGAAAGTCTTTAGTTTTCTGAGATATATGAGTCCTGTTTCTGAGTGTATTCATAAATTTTATGAGTATGTAGTACATTGGGATATTTTATGAACTAGTTTCTGAAAAAGTATCTATAAGCCCCATGTTTGTGTTATATTTAGTGTATTGTCGAGCCTAACGAGAGCAACATATCAAAAAACTTCCGGATATAAGAGTAACTTTAATGCAATTAGTATTGAAGTCAAATACTTGCAGTGTTCCATGTCATTAGTTTATAAAGTGTTTGGTAAGTAATCTTGACTGAAGCGCTATAAAAGCAATTCCAGGGTATAAACTAGAGCCTGGATGGAATACTTTGGAGTGACAGTAGGAGAAGATGGCATATTTGATCTCTACAGGAACTTAAGTAGGAACATATTACTTTCTTACACGATTTAAGATCTGCCCAATGTATTGGCTTACTGACAAGAGTGTACTCTGTCTTCTGAGATTGATTCTGGGAAGGTAGGAAGGAAATTGTTTTGGTTTTTTTTAAATTCAATATATATTTGCTACGTGACTTCTATTACTGTACGCTCATCAGGCTCACCTCAGTTCCTCCTTTAGTACTAAGTATACTTTAGTTTTTAAACTGTGTATTTCACTTTTCTTTGCTTTTTGGCTTTGGCTTTTTTTTTTGAGACAGAAAACTGAATAAATTAGTGTATCAGCTACCTTTACCTTTACTTCTGTACTGGTATCTACATTTGTCTCTCTGGCTGTGATCTTTCTTTGGTTAGTGTTAGAAGACTTTATTTTAGGCAAAATTCAGATAGGCTTTCATTTTTCCTCCAACAAAACATAAACAAGCCTTGAAAAGGCATAAATAATGGTTACAGGTGGCTGTCTTGATGTGCTGGACTCAGAGCTGATCATTCCTATATAGATTAGATCACTTACATGACTTCACCAATACAGCCCCTAAATTAAAATGATTTAATTTTTATTATGATAATGGAATTATTCTCTTTTTTTCAGAATGGAAGGGAAGATAGGGGGAACAAGCGTATTTTTTTTCAACTAGTGAATTTGAGAAAGTCAGCAATTCGAATTAATTGAATTTTTTAAATGACAAAGTCAAAAACATGAACAGAAGTTGATTTCCTCCCCAAAACAGTGTTTCTCTTAAAAAAAATAAAAAGGTTAAGATTAAAAAACAAGTTTATTTATATGTCAGAATTTGCTGGTCATCTCATTATTTTTTCAGAGATATTTATCATTTTAACTTCAAACTGTGTTTACTGTGGGAGTGCATGCATCTTGCTAGGAAATCCAAGAAAATACCAAATAATTATTTTCAGGATATAAATCTTATTCAGAGACCCCTCGATACAGGCATCCTTTGCTTTTTTTTTTTTTTTTTTTTTTGGGTGTAACAAAACATGATTAGACTTTTACACAAGAGACACCGATCAATATGATTGATAGTTAAAGTTGCTGGTTTGAAGGATTTTGTTAAAAATGTCTTCCTCTTTCAGATTCTGAAACTTTGACAGTTACTTGCTTATTTCAAGGGAGTCAAAATGCATTATTACATCATCTGAAGTAACTCATAGCAGAACATACTTCTGGGTGTTGCTGCCTCAGTCGTTTAATTTGGCTGTTGGGTTTTGAGTATTCATGGAAGCGCAGTACTGGTTTAAAAGTGGAAGTCCTTGTGTTGTGATTAGTGCTGGTGGGAGTAGGTAGCTGAGGATTTGGAGTCTGAAGGGTCAGAAGGAAAAGCGCACTGAGGGAGGCTGTAGCACTGTGTTACCCTCAAGACTTTGCAGGGGGCTGCAGTTGGCAGCAGCTCCTTTCTGCAGCCACTCTGGTCCTGAGCCTGACATCTTTCATCACCATATCAGCCCTTTTGGCAATAGCTGTTCAGAGCTGCCTGAGCCTCTGTGGCTCTACCTGTCATTGCATTTAGATGCGGGTCCATTCACACAGGGAGGTGCCATAATCCCACAGGTGGTAGCTTTGGCCCATTGGCTTCTCACCAGGCATCTGAACATGTGGTACCCCTCATATAGAGCAGGGCTGCAGTTGTAACATCATCAGGAGGGTAAAACTAACTTGTGTCATGGCAGTCTAAACCCAGCTTGTGTTCATTGTTAATGGGTGAACTGACCAACACTTGGTGAATTCTGTTTTGTGATGACAGGAAAAGATGACTTCAAAGTGCTGAAGTAACTTTGCTAATACTTGACTGCCACAGGGTGGTTTTCTCTGTGGTAACTTTTCTGACATCTCTTGCTTAAAACCTAGAAAGTCAGAAGATCCTGAGGTCACACTAGCATGGCCTGTATTCCCACTGAAAATCAAGATTAAGTGTACTTTTGCTGTTTTTGCTGCCCAAGTTTCCGTCCTCCCTGGGCTTGCCTCAGGACACCTCAGGTAACAAGGATTTGACACAAGTATATGCAGAAGCACTGGAACTTTTTCAGCATTCCCTCTTGCATAAAGCCCACTGGGTCCTACTTAACCCACCCTTGATTAAGAACAATTAACTGCAGCAAATCTTGCACTTTAGTAAGAGATATAGTAAGTATAAATTCCTAATTGAAGTCTCATTATTTTTGGACCAATGCTAACTTCTAAAAGGAACCCTAAAACCATTACAGTTATTGTTCTGCTTGAACTATATTTAATAATGTGTAATGTATGAGGCCTCTAGTTTCTGCTTTATGTTCTGCATTGTTCTCTTTAGAGTTTTAATAAGATTTTATGTTGTTTTAATTAATTGAACATCATGTTATGAAACTGATGTGCCATTTATTTTTTCCCAGGCATCAAAGATGATTTTTGACTAACAAAAATGTGAAATGTCAGAATTTATTTTAAAAAGAAAAAAAGATTGCAAAAATGATTTGTGACAGAAGGAATTAGGATAATGTATAGAACCAAAATAGTTTCTTTTAATTATAAAATGCTCTTAATTTTTATTTTATAAGGGTTTGGAAGGGGATTGCATATGTTTGTGTATTTGAGGAAGGATGAAAGTATATATGAATTCTATAGTTGGTAAAATGAGATGTCTTATTGTTCCGTGTTAGTGTATTGAAACCTTAGATAGTTTTCTGTGAAACAAATATACAGTATTCTATGTACAAATAATTTTTCTTCTAGGAATGGTCATTTATAATTCACAAAACTCAGGTGTATCTTACTATGGGCTGGTGACAGAGAAAAACACTTTGTCCTTTCTTCTTTCGTAAGGTTTATTTATTCCAGGCTCTGAGACAGTTGTACAGTTCAGCCTTTCTGCCTGCTTGTTGTAAGAGAAAATCAGTATTAATTTGAAGTACTGGGATGTCAGTGGAACTAATAGCAGTAGATGCTCTCCAAATTATCTAGCAGGATTTTCAGACCTTGCCTGAGTAAGTGGGTGGAAGTAAATGTTCCTGCAGAGGATGGTGCTGCCTTTGTGCTGCTACTGTTTCACCTCTGGCAAATGGGGAGAGGGCAAAATTTGACATGCTGAAAGTAGCAGCTTAACTATTTTACCACAGAAAAATTGACGAAAGATTGACAGCGTGAGTATGCTGACAGACTGTGCAGGTGTAATGGGATTAGACATTCATTGAAGTACAGGAGTCAGGACCTGCATATTTGTTGTGAGCAGACTACTTTCTAAAATCTAGAAAACTATGCTAGTTTGTAATGGGCCTAATAGTTTTACTTTCAGAATATTGTGTGTATGAATACATGCACATGTATGCTATTTCCCTCCTACTCACCCAGCCCTCAAATACAGAGTTTTAAAGGCAGAATTCTAAACTCATTCTTCGACATCTCAGTAGAGGTGGCTGATTTTCTGACACAAAACACTCATAACTCCCACTTTAAAACATACACTTTGTTTGCTGTATTGTACTTGCTTACCTGAAAGTTAATACAGTCTATGGCAGCAAAATAAATATCACATAGTTACAACATACAGTAAAAGTTCTTCATTGCTGTGGCTAGTAGGAATTTTTCTGCCTTAGTGTAACCTCAAACTAACATGATGTTTCTTTCTAATTAGGGTTTCCATCCTAGGTATAACGACAAGACAAATACACAAACAGTAAAAATAACAATGTCCATTAAAGTTACTATTACCAGAATAGTTGATCCTTCTCGAATCTAGTGGCAAGGATTTGACTGGATCAAATCTTAGGTGAAACTGTCTCTATAAATGTAGAAAGCTTTGTATGTTTAAAGATTGGTTTCTTTATTTTATCTATTTATTTGTATTTTCATTACATGTAAATGAAAGTAGTCAGTCAGGGTTTTTCTCAGTCTTCAAGAAACACACCAAGAAATCCATAAACTCCCCCAAAACACATAGAATTCTTTAATAATTTATACTTAATTATAATTGAATACAAATTAATTGCTAGAAGTCTCATAAAAATTTGTTTGATTATTTCTCTATGAACAAGGGAGAAATATAAGGCCTTGTGCTGTCTGAAAAGCCAGTCCTGTGAATGAGGATCTGCACAATAAAGACTTGAGCCTATGTTCAAATGATTGGGTTGGTGCTCTTAAGAGTTACTACTCTATAGCTGAGGCAGCTCACCGTTAATGAAATGAAGAAGCCCACACCCTGTTTTCACGATTACTGTCTGTCAGCAAGAGATGACTACATCTTTAGATGCACCATGTAATCTCTTGCAATCTGAAAATAACGTAAGTTGAAGGTTGTTTTGCCTGTTTATAAAGATAATATTTTCTGAAGACAGGGCCCAATTTGCTAAATAAAGCTTTTCTATCTTCTTTTAGATGAAAGAAGCTTTCAAATGTGAATTTTGGTCCCTTCTTAGTTCTGGGACTTGTAGAATTCAAAACCATAACAGTGATAGATGCAACTTACACAGATTGTTTTCTGCAGAGCAAGTTATACATTTAGCTTCCACTCATCAACATTTGATTCGCTCTTAGAGGACTAACTTTCATCCTTTGCTATCTTGAAAAATGTATTGGGAACCTAGAAATGCCTTAATGATATTCATAAGCTTATCTTCCCAATAGAAAAGACCTTTTTATCTTTCTTTTTAATCAAGTCATTAGCATGAAACTGAGAGATGTAATCATACCAGACTGAAATTGGGGTCACGCCGTAGGCTAGCTGAATAGGAGGCTTTATGGCATGATGATGTATAGCCATTTCACAACAATGCTTTTAACTCAATAAGTCCGCCCTTTAATTACATTTTAAATCTCATTTGAGAAGTTTTTATCATTATGTAAATTGCTCAGTAAATGCTCTCATTCTAAGACCCAATAAAAGTTCTGCTTATGAACTGGGAGAACAAATTATTTAAAAGCTTGGTGGAGGGACCAAGAGCTTCTTTCCCACTTTGTTCATTGCAACAGAGCATGGTTGTGTTACCAGAAGTGGTCTATATGATAACAAACGTTATACACATCACTCTTAGATTCTCACTGTTAGATTGGAAATAAAACAGGTCCGAAAATCTTATCTCAGTTAGTTGTATTTTGATCAGGGGGAAAAAAAAAAAAAAAAAAAAAAGAGAGTAAAAAAACAAATGCACACAAAACCCAACAACCAATTCTTAGAAGAACTTTGACATTTAAAAGAGGGAACTCCAGTTGGATCAGTAGTGTCTTGCAAAGTAAAAAAAAATACTTCAGTGTTTTGTTCCGTCATTAATCTAAATCACAGTATTTTCAATCTAGAACAAGTGATTTCTTTGG
Source organism: Nyctibius grandis (assembly GCF_013368605.1). Lineage (NCBI taxonomy): Eukaryota > Metazoa > Chordata > Aves > Nyctibiiformes > Nyctibiidae > Nyctibius > Nyctibius grandis. The sequence continues at coordinate 31,301,542 of NC_090659.1, forward strand.
TTTTTTTTTTAAATATATTCCTTTATGTTCAAATACTTTGAAGATAGTGACTAGCTCACAAGGACAGGTTGTCATAAAGAGTAGTGCAAAATGGCCTTCTATTGCCAGAAACAAAAGAAATAGATCAAGAGCCTCTTGCACTGAGTCTACCACTCATGTGCTTAAAATGCATTGGACTTGCAGTGCTGTAGCCCTTAATTCAACATATCCAGAACTATAACCCACAAAACCATTTCTCTATCCATCAGACGGGAGAATAAGCCATGATCCTGAAAGAGGTGCCATATGCATGGGTCTGCTGGAGTCTGCAGGGGCATAAAAAAAAAAAAAGTCTCAAACTCTCTGAACCCTCATACAGCATTTAATGCTTTAGGCAGAATCAGAGACTTACAGGAGTTTAGATGTAATTAAAGAAAAGCAAGTAGGATGTTTAATTTGAAATCCAGTCCCTAAGCTGTTCTGGACAGGGTTGCAAAACACTGACAGTGACTCCAGTTCCTATATTTGTAGAAGCCATAAGGGGTTACCAAAAATCTTTAAAGGGGGAACCTTTTTTGGTTATACCAGCTGAACTCCCCTGTTGGTAAAACTAAACAGACTATGCCAAGCCCTAAGAGCTACTCTATCCCCTTCAAGTCCATAGAGCAGAGACCTGTTCTTTATGGATGTGCTTTGCTCAGTAGTATTGTTAGAACAAAAAAAAAAATACTGGTATGAAACAAGTTCGTAAGTTCTGACTTCTACAGGCACCTGAAATGATGTTTAACCAATGAGAATGCAAAATAAAAGTGGAAAGAAACCCACGTTATTGAGGGGTTTTGAGAGCACCACAAAATAACATAAAAATAAGTTTTTGACTCACAGAAGGTTGTATTTTAAAGAGAGGGAGGAAGGAAAGGAAGGAAAAGGGAGGGAAAGGAGAGGAAATAAAGGGAGAAAAGAAGAAAGAGGCAGGAAAGGAAAAGGAAGAGAGAAGAAGAAAAAGAAAAAAGAGGAAAAGGAAGGAAAAAAGAAAAGAAAAATAGAGAAAGGAGGAAAGATGAAAAGACAGGAAGGGAAAGGAAGTGAGGGAACAAGAATGGAAAAGAAAGAAAGGAAAAGAAAGAAAGAGGAATATAAAATAATGAAAGAGGAAGGAAAAGAGGGAAAGGAAAAGAAAGGAGGAAAAGAAAGGAAGTGAGGAAGGAAAGAAAGGAAGAAGGGAAGAGAAAAGCTGAAGAGGAAGAAAGAAAAAAGTAAGATAGGAAAAGAGAATAAAAGAAAATGGAAAAAAGAAGGATTACATCATTCATACTATCTGTACGGTAGAAGAGATTTAAGTAAATATGCTACTAATTTAAGCTATTTAAAATATTTAGCTGGCTTTTTTCAGGAATTATTTAGTGGAAATATAATATACTCTGTTAATGTAAATACAATTAATTCAGCTAACTACACAGACAGAGAGAGATTATAGAGGTATAGTATCTTTTGTCCTGAGTAATTTTATGATAGCTTTTCTAGCTATTTCAGTATTAGTATTACAGAAACAGTACTGCAAAGTATAGCACTTCTGAGCTATGTATAGCCACACAGCTATTACTTGCTCATTCATGCTTTGAGTACAGGTATGTAATCGTGCAGACCGACTTTATTTTTTTAATTACTGTCAATAAAGATAATTTTTTTCCTCTATGTTGGTTTCCTTTAATCAGATGGTGCTGTCTTTAATTTTGTGATCCCTCATACCTCAATTAATGCCATTTATTTCATTAATAACTTTGTGCAGTACCTAGAAAATGTAAAATGCTTCATTGAAAATGAAAAGCACAATTCCAAGGACGGAATTGAGTTTGTAGAGGAGGATATAAGTGGTTTAATTTCTTTAAATTGTTACATAATTAATTTTCTTTCTACCTTGTACAAAAGATAAATGTTTTGACAGCTGTGCTGCATTCATTTCCATGTCTTGGTCTGACTCATGTATATTCCAACTAGTAAAACTGATTCCTTCTTTCTAGGACTTCATTTTATTTCCAGCCTACCAATCTCGTTCTGATGTATTTCCAGAATAATGGCAAATTTTGCCATGTGTCATGTCCTTTGTATGTCATGCCTATATATTGCATGTGGGATATTGACACTGATTAATTATTTCTGATAGAGTATCTTAAACTGTATTGAATTCTTGTAGGACTATCTCTGCTAATGGAGGCTGACAGGAATTTCAATGCACTAGTTTTTACAGCAAAGGCTCTGCTGTGTTTTACAGGGCTCTGTGTACAATAAAACGTGGAGCCACAGTTTGAGTTTCTTTTACCTACCAAGAGGATTAGGGCAGTGAGGATGTGTGCTCCTGTGGAGAATGCTAGCAGTAGTTCCAAGGGGGAGAACTGAGTTGGGCAAGTGAGAAATATATCCATCCACTAGCTTTATGGCAGTATTGGGTGTGCTGCGTTACAGCCTTAGTGTACTTCTCCCCTGAAATCATACATAGAGGTTTCAAGGGCTCAGGACAAAAGCAAAACAGCCAGGGCAAATTTCCTCACCCTGTTCTGCCCAAGAAGATTGTTTCCCTCAAAACAAGTTTATTTCATCTCTTTGTCATTCTTAGTTCTGTGACTTAGTTGTAGACTTATTCTATATAGTATAATAATGTAAATACACATCTTTAAATGTGTAGAAACCTATAATATCTATTCAGTAAGGTTTCTGCGAACAAATATTACCATACCTTTTATTGTCTGCCTATATAGTTCATCTTAATAATGGAGGATTTCACTCTGAAACTCTTAGGCACATCTGCCCTTGATGGTGTTGCGGCTCTTTCGAAGCAGTTCAGCTTACTCTAAGCAGTAACTTGTGATCAAAAAGATGTGGATTTGAAAATTAACTTAGGCTAATAACCAATACTCATTAATGAGTTACTGTAGCCAATGTATTCTTTCATTATTTGTTTCTCATTTTGCTACCTGCTCTTTTTAAGGGAATCTATTTCTACACAGCCTCAGTAATAACCACTACAGCAAAAATGCAGCATGCAGTCAACTAAGTCCAACTGTAACTCAGTAGAATCATACCAGGATTGATTTTTCATCCTCTGCAGTTCCTCCATGTGTTTGAACACATTGGAAAAGATGAAAATGCAGTAAATAGTCTATATTTAGTCTATATTCTATGCTGCTTGGTATGATGTGTGATGATAGCATATTTTTGCAAATATCTTAGCAGTTTATGAGATTAAACAGATCTTCCTGCTTTATTCTTGTCAAGAAAAAGAATCTAGTTCATATTGATCTTTCACTTATATTTTTGAAACATGGAAATTACTTTTTTCAGAAAAAAAATAAAAGGTGTATAGATCTTTTTCTTACATGTACTCTGCTTCTCTTGGGATGTGAAGAGGTCACAAAGAAAGGATCTGAAATGCACCAGCCAAAATGGAGTAAATACCTTTGTTGGTATCCTGCTGCTTTGTCAGAGTAGGCTTCCTGCATAGCCGAAGTAAACTACTTTTAGGAGCATTAGAAAATGTGCAGTTTACACAAGTAATTTGAAATAAGGAAAATCACGTCTTGAATACTAAGCTTTTGATAACAGTGCTTCACTTTCCATGTTTGTTGCCTATTTAACTAACTGTCCAGTTTTATTGTGATACTATGTAGTATTCTGAAATAAAAAGGATGTGGCTTGATTTTATTTTCAGAAATATGTGTGTCTCAGGACAAAAGCATGGAATGTGTAGACTATGAGACACTTTTTCTAAAAACAAGAAAAATGGTGCATTTTTTTCTTAATTTTGTGTTATAAAATGCTATGAGTATATGTGTGGTAAATACCAAGGGGGCATAGATTTGACAACTTCCTACTGTGAATAGTTACTTGACATACATGTTTCAGGGCACATGTTCTTGCTGAGGAAAAGGCAGCTGTTTCCATCACCATGCCTAAAAACTAGGCATTTTGTGCAACAGGTAGTGCATATGATAATTATTTCATTCAGCAACAGATTTATCAGTTTTTAAATGTGGAAGGACCTTACAACTCTACAGACATTAAAAGTGAACTTTTTTACTGTGAACTTTATCCTTTCTTACATACTGATTTGACTGTTTACATCAGGTTGTGATACTCAACCTAGCTTCAATGAAACCTCCAAGTGCAGACACGAAGAGAAAGAAATTTGATAATAGAATATTCTTCAGTTGAGCAAACAAAAATAAAATGTCACATCTGGAAGCTGAAGCTAGCAACATTCAGACTTGAAATAAATTACAAATTTTCAAGTAAGGGCATTCATACCTGGAGTATTATATATGTTTATGTACCTTAATAATGGCATTTTTAAAGATCTAAATTGTCTATTTAACATCAGTAAATAAATACAATATTCATAATACAGTTGCATTCTGCAGAATTACCTCTGATGTATTCCAAACTCATTCCTAACTACTCTACTGCTAGGATGACCATAGACAAAGTAAAATAGTTGGTAAGAAGTCCTACACTGTACCAAAGACATTCCTAGCCCTCCTTGAAATTGCTCCAAATACAGTGCTAGTCGTTATTGTGCAAGAAATAGTTATCTAGCAAAGGATGGCAAATGACATTTGGAACAGCAGTAGGTGAACAAGGACAACCTACTCATGATGCAGTGCAGCTAACATTGCACTTAAAATATCAAATAAAACCAACTCAATTAGGAACGCATCAAATAGGCAAGTTGTGTTCTTCCCTCTGTCAAAGTCATTCTTCTAAAGAAAATTGCAACAAAGTTCCATTGGGGACTATCTATGAAGCTCAGTTAGTGCTGGGTCTTGCTCTCAAATGCCATAAATCATTTCCTGTTTCACACTTCATCCCCAGCACTCCCATTTCAGGCAGCAAGAAATGACCACCAGAAATCTTAGTGCCTAAAGATCCCAGGAGAATATGCAGAGCTTTATTCACTAGATCATTTTCTTTGTTTCTTTCTGTGCTGCTTTGTTTGAAAGTAAAAGCACTTTTGTGCATATGTGGCTACATATAGAGTAAGTGTGTGCTCATGTGTGTACATGTTTAAATTATTATTATTTTTTTTTTAATTTTTATTCTGTTTAATGAGCTTGATTCAACCACTGTTCACTGCGAACGAATCGGTGACCTTGTGGAGCTGCAGTATGCAAACGTCTTGGAGAAGGGCAGCCAACATACAAAGGCTGCATTGAGTGTGTGGGCAGGCAGGAATGCTGGTACCAGGCAGCTCTCTAAAGAATGTTCTTTTGGCAGAAACAGCCGTGCTAAAAATGAGGGGGAAAAAAGAATTCAAAATGTAGAGCTGGCCTGCAGTTACGAAGTGATAAGAAAAGTTGGCTGTTCAACATGAGCTGCCAGTTGCATATTCTGGGTCCTTGCTATTCTCAGGCCCTCCTACAGCCATGGCCCTGACCAGTGTTTTGATATAGCACAAAGTGGCTGTTTATTGCTATTGACTGCTGAGGCCTGTGCTCCGAAATGCGTTCTGTCAACAGAATGTAAGTGAAGTTGGCATTTTAAAGCTCGGCTGCTGCAGACGCCTAGATTTCTTGGAATTGCCATGCAGCAGGACGGGTGTTGCAGTCCCCAGCTCAAACTGAAAATGTTGCACAGGAAGACTTATCATGTGCAGGTCAGATTTACCTGAGATCCTGAGGGTTTTGTGGGGTTTTTCTTTCCTCATCAACATGGTAAATATATCGTGTCCTTGCTTTGTTGCCTGTCAAAGGCTAGACTTCTAACTTTCTAAATTTTGTTCAGTATGCTGTGTATGGAAAAAAAGTCATTATTCAATGCAAATGACCTTCACGTGAAACAGAAGGATGGGTGTGTATACAGCACATGATATTGCCATAAAAGGAGTAATCAAAATCTGTGCTAACTCTGTGTTACACTGAGGATTTTTCTATTCTTTTGAGAAGTGATAGTTTCTATGATTTTGTAAGAAATCACACATATTGTTTTCTATTGCTTCTGTAGGAACTACAGGCAGAAATCGATGCTCATACTGACATCTTCCACAACCTGGATGAAAACGGGCAGAAAATCCTGAGATCCCTGGAAGGCTCTGAGGATGCAGCCCTATTGCAGAGACGTCTGGATAACATGAACCTCAGATGGAGTGAGCTTAGGAAGAAGTCTCTGAACATTAGGTAGGATCTGAATGTAAGCAAAAGCCTACGTTGGTGTATAAGGTGGACTGCTGCATTTTGCCAGTAAAAGTATTTAATTTTGTTTCTGATAGCACTATTTCTGTCCATTTTGAAATTATTTGTGCTGTTTTGAATGTTGGCTTAACTTCGTGGAAATGATTAGGTTTTTTGGTGTGTAAATGATAGCAGGGGATTAGGATTTGAGGCATATGATGAGGTTTTGTAATTACAGAAGGAGAGATTAGCATGTTTAAACAGTAAAAAGAAAGTGATTAAACTACCTATATTTATTATAAGCTTTATTTCTAATGCTTCTATTTCCAGTGCAAAACTAAGAATAGCCTTGCAAATGAGAAGACATAGTATTTAAGATTTTAGCTGTTGTCTGGAGAGCGGACAGAATTACCAAATAAAATCCAGGGGTAATAGGAAATCCATAGGCACTGTCATAGAGGAAAAACTTCTCCTTGCAAGGAAAACTATGATAAATGGTAATGTTACAAATGGTGAAGTGGAGGTACAGTCTTCAATGGGCTGAAGATTGCTTTTCGAAAGAAATTGTCCAGGAAACTTCTCTTCAGAAATATGACTTTTACAATAGGCAACCCAGCTCTGTTGCGTTCAGTCTGGGGCATTTTTTCATTTTCTTGCTTACTGTGTGTTGTTGGTAGTTCAGAGGGCAGCAAAAGGCAGAAGAGTTTTTCAAAGTAATGTGTGAAATATTAGCTTTTTTCAGCTCAGGCCCTGAGAGAGGTCAGTCTGTGTAATGACAAAAGCCATCTTCATAACATCAATCATTAAAAATAAATGAAGGATGTGAGGTTGAAAATATATTAGTAGCTAAAGAAAAAGAGAGACGAATTCCTCCTTTCTTTTTCTGAGGAGCAAAAGAAGAGTGATATAACCCTTCAAGGTCTCTCTGAAATTTTTTTCTTCTTTTACCCATGAACTTGCCCAAATGCAGTGATGCTTGAGATAAGAAAAACAGTCAGTTGGTCAAATATCAGTAATTAAATATATGAAGTGTTGTGTCTTCCAGTTTTTACACTTCAATGTATTGCTGCCATTAATTGAGCCAGAAATAGTAACCCTAGTTATATCACAGTGACTTCTTTCATTAAACATTCAAAGCAACAGACCTCCTCTCTAAAATATTTGCTTTCAGTAAAAGGCTCAAGGTGTTCAACAACTTATTGATTAGGACAAGAAACAATTCTTAACTTCTAAGACATCCAATTTAAATGTTGCTGGTCACCTGACTGAATGAACAGGCTATTCTCAGTCTATCTGCTTGAAGGTATTTCTTTTCATCACACACTATGGAATGGATTTTGTCATAACTAGCAATGCTTATACAAAATAGGTATAAGAGAAGAAATATGAAATGTTCCCAGGCAGCAGTCCCACAAGTCTTATTTAGCGTAAGTTTTAGACTGCTGAAACAGAAGACCCATACCATCACTTGGCTTAGGTGGGCATTCTTTTTTAAATCCATTAGACAAAATACATGGTAGATATCAAGAGAAGCCAAGTTCATTTCCATTATTACCATTGTTTCATTCTGATAAGTCAGTACAATTCATCCTAATAAACAGTGTCTTATAAAGAACTCATTTTTTTAACTTTTTTCCTATTATCTCTTCTGTCTGCACATGCTTGAACACAGTTTTAAATACATGAGTGTGTGCATATAATGTACTCTAGCATGTGCATACATAAACATTATTCCCAAAGTTGAAAGAAGGGAACAATAAGATGGGTTCAGGGAAACCATTCACCAAACTTCACCAAACTGGGGAAGGTCAGAGCACAGCAGCAGTAACAAAACCACTTTAGGTCACTCTTTTGGCACTTTTTCCCTGTAAAGCCAGACCTGGGGAAGCAGGGCAGAAATGAAGACCCTAGTGTTTGCCTCCAGTTGCTGCCTTGTCTATAGGAGGTGGAAGCTTGCATTTTCATAAAAAAACATGGGAGACAGGAGTTAAACTGACTCAGAAACTTGGCTCCTTGACTGTGTCCCCTCCAAAAGCCCTGTGATCCTTGCTCTGGCTGTTGCATCCTGCAACTCCCCACATGACATCCCCGCTTCTCTCCCTCCTCGCTGCTTTCAAAGGCATCCTGATGCTTCCCCAGCCCTCACTGCCTGCAGGGTTGGCCTCTCCCAGCAGCGCCTGCTGTGAGACTGTTTTGCCCCAGCCCACAGCTGCCCTGTGAGAGCAAAGATCAAAAGGCAGCATGGTCTATGTGTGTCCCTCCCACATAGCCTTTAAGTTTGAAAAAGGAGAAAATTTTCCATCAGCTCACGTACCAAAGCAGCTGAGCTTTCTGTCAGCTTATGGCTAATCTGTCTCTTTCCTTTCTCTTTCCTCACCACTCCAGTTACCTGGTGTAAAAGACTAGAAAGAAGACAGGGTCCATAGAGCAGTTCAAATAAACACAACTGTTCTTACCTTCAGCAATTCCTTATTTCCATACCCAAACTAAGTAATAAGGTCTGCAAAACACTAAGTCCATATTTATCACATTTGTCAATAGACCGTTCTCTGTGAGGTATAGGAGTAGAATTTTCACTGTCAGAAGATATGTGATTTTATGTGCAATCATTGAAAAAGAAGATACATGTTAGATGAACAAAGCTGGAAGTTAAACAGAAAATATATGAAATAAAAGAAAATCTGTCTTTATTTTCCGGTACATTTTATCACTTTACTGTTACATAATACTGCTTTTGGATTGAATTACTAAAAGGAATTCTTATGTTACTTGGAAGTGAATTAGGAATTTCTTCCCAACCAGCAATTAAAAAGTAGCATATTCATAAGTCTAGAAAGACAAAATTTTAGTGTGCTTTATCTATGGTATAAACAAAATTGAAGTTTTGATCAGTCCAGTGATGTTTCAGTCACATATTTTCTCTCCTCAGAAAACAGTTGCTGAAAATTAGTAGTTCAATACTTGATCCCAGTATTAAAAAAACACATTTACACATACACAAAGGAAATATTTAGAAGATGTCCCTATGGTGGAGACCTTGTTTGCACAAAGTAGTATTCTGTCTTTTCATTTTTCCAGTGATTCAATTAGTGTCATTCACACCTCTGTTCAAATGTCACAGATATTTGGGTAGTGCAAAGGGATTCTATTGGTTTTAACAATTTCCTCATGACTTTTTGGGGAAAGGATGGTATTGATTCTCTTATCTTAAAGGTGAACAATCACATGAATCTTGTGTGAGTTTGAATGGTTTGTGTACTGGTTTAGAGAAATGCTTGCTCTTCTCTGAGTTGAAAACTACTCTCTACATTTTAGTTAATTCATCTCCTAGTAATCCTAAGTGATGACTAAGTTACTTTCATGCTAGTCCTACATAATATTTGTGCACATTTAGTGAGACTGACAATTCAACACAGCTATTACTCACTGCTGAAGAGAAAAACTAAAAAAAAAAAAAACCAAAAAAAAACAAGAGATGGGAAAAGAACGGGTGTTTCAGGCCAGGACTGTGGAACCAAATTTAAGTCAGTGTTGCCAGAATCTAATTCAAAGCTACTGAAGCTATTTAAAAATCATTAAGTTAATGAAACACTAAGATATTTCTCAGTAAATAACCTTGTACAATTTGGGTTTTATTTTCACTGTGCCTGAATATATCTTATATTTAACACATGCTTTCAGATCCCATTTGGAAGCCAGTACAGACCAGTGGAAGCGTTTACATCTCTCTCTTCAGGAACTTTTGGCATGGCTGCAATTGAAAGAGGATGAATTAAAACAGCAAGCACCCGTTGGTGGAGATCTTCCTACTGTGCAGAAACAGAATGATATTCATAGGGTATGATTTTTTTTTTAAATGATCTTTCGGTCATTGCTTTTTGTTTTGCAGGTTAGTGCTGCATGAAACAGTCCTTGTTTGAAAAAGTAAGATACCCTTTAAAATACATTTCAGAGACAATGAAAACTGAACTTCTTGCATGAGAGGACTAGCTACAATTTTCAAGCACAGCTTAGAAAATCAGCCTTTTGGAGAAGAGAGTGTTTACTACCAGCTGCTTGGCTTTTTCGAAAAGCAACACAGCATTTTCATAGACCTGTCACATACAGATAGTTTTCCTGGCCAGAACAAATACTAAACTAATATTATTTGAGGATTAAATAAGTAGTTCTGAAAATCTTTCTAGATTAGGCATTTAAACTTCATGTGTACTTTTTGAAACACTATGTTGCTATTGATTTTTGGGAATGTTTGTAAAAAGAGTAGATGATATCAGCCCTAATGCACAACTGTGTGTACCATGAAACTATAGTGATAACTGACTGTATCTGTCTAAGGCTCATACTAGTTTCGTCAGGAAATTCTTATGGAAAGGCAATAGCAGAGCATCATATGGGAACTAGCTTTGTGGTAAAAAGGAACCTCAGTCCAACACTTGTATGAGAAGTTGTTTTTTTTATAAAACCCACCAAATGAACAACCCCCAAAATAGCATAATACTGCTGCATAGTTCTTCACACAAAGATTCACACAGGTTTTTTGTGGTAAAGGGATGCTTTAAGTATGTTTCCTGTGTTGAATCAAGTTCACACCTGTCTGATGCTAACCTAATGTCTGCTTTCAGGTAAACAGCTTTTAATTTGCTATGCCATTGCAGTCTATTCAGTTCTGAATGTGAAATCACAGTTCTAGTACCTCAGTGGTGCTTTTTTTTAGCAATGCCATAAGGAAACCCACTAGGAAACTAGTGTCCTGCTAAAATAAAGCTGAAGAATTGCTGAATAAAGAGTAAATGGGGAGAAACTGTTGTTCTGAGAAGGAATAAGGAACCATGTGAAAGGTAACAGGGATAGCACACCCAACAACTCCTATCACTTATGAACTCTATAAAATCCTGTCTAGCCCTTATGATAAGACTTCTGTTTCTTTTGTATTAGTTTCTGATGGAAACTTTAATCTGGTAAGCACCAGTTAATAACAGATGTCCATAACAGAAACCAGACCTCAACCCACTAGGACAGATCCTGATTCAGCAGGAAGTTGGGAATACAGTGTCAGGGATATTTTTACAGAGAACAGTATAAGATCAAGGGCAAGGAACCTTAGTGATATAAAGAAATTGTCCTCTCATGTTTAAAAGATAAGTGTATGTAGTGATTGGAATGAACCATGTAAAGATTTATACTATGACATTTCTCCACTATACACTATTCCATTTCTTGGAATGTACTTGGATGTAGTATACTAGTTCTCCTCTCCTTCACCCACCTGTGTCTTTAGTTAAACTAATGACATGGTGGGAGGTGTTTCTTCTCCTGTTTTGTGACCCAGGTATACTTGGGTATGATATTTTAGTGTGACATCTAAAAAATTATTTCAAACAAATGTATTTTCTATTGAATAATTTATATTGTCAGTCAGACAACTTGATACCATGAGAAGATAATATTCCAAAACCAGTGATCATCCTCTCAAAGCATTGTGCTGCATATATGTAACTTTCAGTTTGTGAAACTTTCCACAAAAAGTATTGTTTCTGAAGTTCCTAAATCTCTGATTTTATTGCTTAATGGAGAAACGTGAAATAGTACTATAAAATGAAATTGGATCTGGAATACCTGTGTTTTCTCCATTAATCAGGTAGCTGTATTATAAATATTGCTCTAATATATTGCGCTACCTCAGGATGAAGGACACATCTGAGAACAAACAGTGAGAAGATCAAGTTTGGAAAAAGAGCATGACATATCTTTCTGCTTTAAGTTATTGAGAACCCCGAGTTTGTGAAAAGTCTGGAAATATATACAATCAAGCTTTGCTTTTGGCATAGACAAACAGATATTTGCCTACAGTAGCAAACTGATGCGAGGTAGTAGGAACATGGTTTCTCAAGGGCCTATCTTTACCTAATGGCTGTGAAAGCCAAAGAGAAAGATGAACAAAAACCATCTCTCTGTCAGAGCGCAATGCTTTTCTAAGATAATACAATGCTTTGCTGCAAGGGGCAGCTTGGTCACATTTCCTAGGTCTTCCTTCTGGAGAGGTGATGTGTGGGATGTGTCTTTCTCACAAAACTTTACTTCGGACTTCAAGCATTATCACAGAAACAGAGAGGCCAAAACATTCATGACTTTATGGAGCACCACCATCCCTTTTTACCTTTCCCTCCATGACAGTTAAGATATATGAAATGCCTGAGGTCTGTTCTAGCCAGCTGTCTGTAGCAACTTCCATAAAGTAGTTTTAAAGCCCATCCAGAACATCAGGATGAAAGCAGCAATACAGATGTTGCTTTAACTCAACTTGCCATTAACTCCAATCCTTTATTGGAAGTCAACTCTTGAGGCAAGGCTTAGAGAAGTATTTGTGTAGAATTGCTACAACAAAACTTTTGTCATCTGAATAATATTTGAAAACTTTACCTTTCCTTCTAGATTGAAGAAATGATTTTTTTCATCTAGAGAAATTATTTCTCATAAAATTTTAATATTGTATATTGTTCTATAAGCTATTCAAAAGTTTCCCAGAATTCATCATAAAGGTGGCAAGACTTCAGTGACAAACTAATTGATCTCTCTGTCACTCATCAGTCAACTGAAGTATTTAAAACTGTTAGGGATGAGAAGTGTTGCATAAAAGTAAGGTACTGTGAATAGGTGCAAAGTGACTTTACAAAATACATCTCCTTCTCACTTCTCCTTTCTTATCTTCTCTGCCACATGCAGGCACATACATACAGAAATCTTTGGTCATCACGTCTAGTATCAAAACTAGAACATTTTAGTTCCTTTTAGAAATATGACTTCTTTCCTTTTCCCATTCTGTAGCACTTCTGTAGTTTAATGTGAGGCCTTTCTAGTTGCAGGTATTCTGATTCCCTATGGAAAAAAAGAACAAAACATAGTCCTTGAAATTAGGCTATCCTGTCTGCTCTTCAAAGATCTCTTACAGAGAAGGAGGGAAAAACAATTGGTGCAGAACTCTGTCGGCTTCAGGTTTTCTTTGACAAAATCCATGTTTGCGGCTTGGAGTCTTTCTACTGTAGGTTTTTTCCCTGGACACTATGGACTTTCTGTTACTCTAAACGTTTCTTTTAGAGAAGCAGACATACAAAGGCTGTTTGGAAGAACAGCTTAGCTCATTTCTGAACATAAGAAAAATCCTTTTAAGAAGGCTTGCACCGCAAGTGTAGAAGTATCTAGCTTAAAACTGGAGCACAGTACTGGAAAGCTGTTTCTTTCAAAAGTTTTGGGCTGCTGATTAAGAACAAAACTTAGCTCTCAGAGTGCTGGATGTGAAAGTAAAGAGTAGTTGAACTTTGGTCTTGACAAAAAGAATCTCCTGATTGTTCATTTTGTTCTCCCGAACATCAGTTCTAGAAATCAGTCTTCGGTAAACAAGGTAAGTCTCTACCTGATCTGACCAATCTTTTAAATGACCCAAACTTCCAGCTTTGGTCTTCCTATATCAGTGCAATGCCTTTCCTTCTGTGAAGAATTAGTTTTGCCAGATAAAGCCAGAAGTGAACCCAAGTAAGTTTTTAATTGGAGAAGAGAAAAAGCCTCAGCAGGGGAATATTATTTATAAGCAGTTTAACTGATTGCCGTTGAGAAACGGCATGATGAATGCAAACACGATTTTATGCCTGAATCCTTTTACTAAAGCAGTATTACAAGTTGATTTTTTTTCCCCCTAAGGATGTAATTTAAAGAAAAACAAACATATTTAACCTCTCTATCATTTAGAAGACCATCTGGAATACCTCAGACATTTGTAGCAGAGATGAGAAGTTGGTTCTTATCATTAGAATGCTCCTAGTTGCCAAGATCGGCTTAAAAAATTTTAAGAGTAGGATTCAGATGAACATTTCAAATACTTGAATCCATGCCAGAGGAGAGCTTGGACTCAAGTGAGAAAAGAGATATCCATGCAGTCAAAATCATTGTTGCGTTATAAATGTGAGGTGCTTTTTAGACATAGTAGTTTGGAATTTATCCCAAATACACCCACATTACCATTATTTGTTTGAACTTATAATATAGTGGGTCATTTTGTCGATTTATGGCATCTGAAGAAATCGTGCCTATGACAGTGTCTTAGAATGGGGGGGGGTGTTAGTCAATGATAAAAAATACTACTGTTCATCCAAACATTAATCATCTTACAGTTTTCTTTGCTTTACTAAGTGTCCTAATAATGTTTTATTGAAATAGTATTAATAACTTGGTACATGTTACTGTTAATCTCAGTTAAGTAACTTGGGCATCATGCAGATAGCCTGCTTTTTCTTTCATTCTTTTAGGAGTTGTCACATCTTCTGTGTAGTGATTGTATTAACATCATAAAGAGCGTTTATGAATATAGAAGTTAATTATTAAGAGTTCCCTGGAAACTCTTTCACATGAAATCTATAGCAACAGTGCCTAAGAGGGAGTACAATTCCTGCTGCAACACATTAACCTTTTCTGGTGGCATGTTGATATCTACTTTTTAAAACTGAGGTCAAACCCCAATTTTAAAAAGCATTCTGGTTGAGAAACATCTTGAATTAATTTAATTTACTCTTTAACACTCATTAAAAGCAAAAATATCTGCTTTTCTAATAACAGAGATGAATGTTAGTTTTACTAATGCAACTCTCTCCTCATTATATTTTCATCTTTCAATTTAAACAATCGGTGTTTCTCCATCTAAAGAGATTTAAGTACACCCATGAGGAAGTAGTGGAGGTCTGAGATAAGGTGATCAATACATGCATTATTAAAATAGTGGACAGAATGCCATTACTGCTGTAGTGTTGATGACAAATAGAGATGTTTAAATAAAGTAGTTTACTTTTTTTTTGTCAGGTCATACATTATGCACATTCGATTTCCTCTACAGTCACCACGTAATGTGGAAGAAGTTAAGGAATTCAATGAAATTAGCCTGAAATCATTAGCTGTAAATTAGACATTCATTTAGGCTAATTCTGCTTTCAGCGATGGTCTGCTTATTATAAAGATGTATGTGTCAGGGCTTGAGATAGATAAATTCTTTTTTTTTTTTTTTTTCAAAAAGAAGAGAAAATGTCATTTATTGCTATTTATGATTTTTATTGGTAGTGTGTATCTATTTCACAACAAAACTTTAATTATAAAAGCAGAGTTTAACTTCATACAGTAAGAACATTTTTTGGAATGTGATAGTATGAAATGAGCATTCATTATTTTTAATGCTGTTCTGTGCTACTGCTTCAGTCTCATGTTTTTTTCATTCTCTCCTTTTTAAATTTCTTATACTGAAACATATTTTAACTCACTCAGTAGAACTTTGCAGATGAAAACTAGGGAAGGCAATGAGAATTGTAAATAGATCTTAACACCATACTGTGTACTACTCTAAAACTCAGGATTTACAGACTATAATCATATCCATCAGCTCCAACATCGAAATGGAAAAGCTGGAAAAGAAAACATTTAACACATTGGCTCACTGTTTCCATTTTTAAAAGAGAAAGAGGGTCTTTCTTTTTGTGACTAAATACAAAATATACAAAGTCAGAAAGTTCCCATTAGCATTTCTCTGTTGTTTTGAGGAGATAGATACAATGGTTCCTGCTCACACACTTTATGGGATGCAGTATGCATTTCTGATTATGTTATCCTTGTTCTGTTGCACAAGAGACATTGGAGGAATGTGGCTTTAACCCTCTTTTGGAAATATAATGCCACTATGTGTATTTAGTTGGTATGGTTTTATGCAAAAGCAGTACAAGCTGAAAGAATGTATTTTGCATCCTTCTCATTGTTTGTACATGTACATAGCTAGGGCTGACCTGACTGCAGCAGCAGCACTCCGTACAGCAGTACTACTCATTCCCAAATACATAGCTCAAAGGCATTTCTGGCTTTTCAATATATTGTAAGTAGGTGTAGTTCTGTGTTCCCCTGGAATATCTGTGACTCATTCCTGCTCTTGGGCAGAATAGACCTTTGTGATTGTGCCTCCTCTTTGATTGGTTTTGGGCATAGACGTTTCTCAGAAATAATTTGTCTTTGTTTATAAAGCACATTATATCTTTAAGCTGTTATACAGTTGTATTATTTAAAAGCCAGTATGTCTGTTGATGTCACTTTTACCACTGTCAGATGAGAGCAAAGCACACAGTCCATGGGGAAACATTTTAAGTTATGCTACCTGCTGGCTTACTTGAGCTGCAGACCTGCCACACTCTAGGGGGACAGAATGATGTAATGTGAGGTGAGCACAAAGGCTAATTAAAGGACTAGATTTTTCCTCTTTTGGAGACGTGAAAAAGGCTTATTATATTTCCTCTTTCCGTTGCACTTCATGCAAGAGTCAAATATGATTTATAAAAATTTCTAAACCTAAAAATGTCTAAGTTTAAAGAGTTTTAACCCTGCAGTAACCCCACTCAGTTTTTATGCAGAGCGATGTCAAATGGTAGTTTACTTGTTAATATACAGTACTCTTCTTTATTTGTGAAAATCAGTATTGGTTCTTAAGAGTCAATATGATTGTTTAAAACATTTATCACAGATATTAATCAAACAATAGATTCCCTTATGATAGCAGATACACTCTGTGAAAGCGTCTCAGTCCCATTGACGTCCATGAAACAAAATTAACGTTTTTTACTTCATTGTTTCCTTCAAGAAAGCACATTTTGCTAAAGGGTTTTCCCGATTCACAATTACAAACCTTATGGTTAGTTCTTGACTACTTAATAAAAAGTTTATTTAAAGATTTATAGGAGAATAATGTAGTCATTTCCTCAAGTGTATTTTCCTGAAATGTATTAAGAATTTTTTACCTGTGAGTGCTCATGTTATAAACTGCAGGTGTGATTCTCATTATTAGTTCTGTTAGTTCTGTTAGGTATTTCCTGTACAGAGCATTTCATATGAAATATAATTCAAAGTGTAATGAACCTTTTAATATTGAATTTATAATCTTTCATTAATTTGCATAGAAACTTATTTTTTTTAATAATTAATTTAAATTAATTGGTGAATTTATTATGTAAGAAGCCTGTATAATGCCTGTGTTGTAAAAAGAATTTTCTAATCCCTGGAGTAACATATCTGTTTTCCACTCATGGCATATGACTCTGCTTTTTGCAGTATTGTGTTTTGTGTTACACTGCACTATAATTATCTGCATGTTTTACCTCTATGCTACCTGTAAACAGTATGCGTTCAATATTCTTTCATAAATAGAGAGGAAAATGTTGAAATAAAACAGAGATAACGACCATTTAGATAAATTCAATACAACATGCAAAAGACCCAATGCAATGTGCAACCCACAGGCCAGGTTTCATCTTCATTTTTGTGCAATGAACATTTGGATTCAGACTAATGGAATTTTAAGTTCTCTTTAACAAAAAAAAAGAAAAAGTACTGAGATATGTATACTTTCAGTAGCCTACCAAAACTTCAGATTCCAACCTTACTCATGGTCATTTTAAAAGTAGAGAATGGAAGAAAGACAGTAAAAGGAGCTGTTGCTGGAGGAAGAAAAACGCAAATAGGAAAGAGGAAGGAAAGGCAAGAAAGGAGACAGGTGCCAAAAAGCATGACAGGAATGGAATAGATGAAAGGGAGAAATACAGTTGATATGAAAAGGAGCAGAATGTACCACCGAGCAATGTTAAACATAAAGATGTGGAAATTGATAATAAATACTGATTAAAGCAACTAGGAACTGACTATTTCATATGGACTACTTTCTGCCCTTTAATTTTTACTCATGCATGACTACATCTAGGCTAGATTGTATTTCTGAATTTTCACCTTGGCCTTGATTCTACATTTCAGAAACCTCTGTTTATGTAATTTTGGAAGGAATGCATCTATGCCACTACTAGAAGAGAGTGTTACGATTTAATATATTGGAATTTTTTTGTTATGTGTTAACATGTCAATATCCGTAGGTCCTTATTTTTATTTTCCTTATGATACAACAGTTGCCAGCAGCAGTAGCAAAGTGGTAGCTGTGAGACATATTGGATTTTCCTTGACATCCTGGTAAATCTTGCTTTCAAGGACCATTAGCTATGCTGGTGTGGTCCAATACAGAGCCAGTCAAAGCCTTGCCCCTTGCAGCTCAGTTTTGGAGTTGACCCTGATGTTAATCAACAAAAGGGATCCCTCTCACAGTGAAAATTTAATCATTAACCTTGGATACTTTGCAGCATGCTGACAGTATGTTTGCTCCTTTGAATACAATGTGATTTCAGGTTAAACAAAAGCTGATTATCTCTTTTACATGTTTTTGTAGCTACCTGTAATACACACATGGATGCTGTTGTTGGAAATTTTGTTTTTAAATTGATGAAAACAAGGTCTAGCACTCGATATTTCATTATATATTTACTTACAATAATTTTGTTTCATTTCTCAGACTTTCAAGAGGGATCTGAAAACAAAAGAACCTGTTATCAGGAGTGCGCTTGAGACTGTGCGAATCTTCTTAGCAGAGCAGCCTGTGGAGGGACTGGAGAAGCTCTACCCAGAACCAAGAGGTAATTGAAGAAAGAGCAGGGTAGTAACGCATTGCTGGAAAGACCAGTGATGAACAGTGATGATTAAATAAATTCTGCCAGCTGCTGTGAAAGCATTCCTTTTACACTCCAAGCTGAATGTCAGTATTCAGAAACTAAGCTAAAAATATAGATGAAAGAAGCTCTTAGCGATCCTTCTGAACACTGTGGCACTAAATAGACATGCATATTTATAAGCAGATTTTGAAACTGCCTTTAAACCTTCAGGACCTATCTCTAACTATAGGCCCATTTGAGGTCTGAAAGCTGCAATTTAACCTAAAATTCAGCTTATAGTCTCAGTACTACAGAAGCTCCCAAATCCACTAAATTACAGCAGAAGATTCACAATGATTAACATTTATGTATGTGCAGAACCATTTTGCTGAACCAGGACACAGTTGATAAACTTCTAGCTACACCTTGCATGTTTAAAAATGAGTTTATGTACTTAAATACATATTTTGGTGATCTGTATGGTGGGAAGATTTAAATTTGTTATGAGATTTTCAAATGAGAATACATTAATAAAATAAATTTCACAGGTGTCTTTGGTTATGAATAGATTCTTACTGAGCTTTGAACTTACCCAAAAGGCAAATATTTTTCTTCTAAGACAGAATATGTCTTAAAAGCCTCTTGACTTTCACATTTAGAGTTGTCACCTGAGGAAAGGGCCCACAATGTCACTAAACTTCTCCAAAGGCAAGCAGATGAAGTCAGAACTGAGTGGGATAAGTTGAACCTACAGTCTGCTGATTGGCAAAAGAAGATAGATGATGCTCTTGAAAGACTGCAGGGCCTTCAAGAGGCAATGGATGAACTGGACCTGAAACTACGCCAGGCTGAAGTGTTCAAGGGATCCTGGCAGCCAGTGGGGGATCTGCTAATTGACTCTCTGCAGGATCACTTAGAAAAAGTCAAGGTATGTGTCAGTATACCATTATTTCTGAGTATAAAATAATTGGCTTGTTCATTGTATGAATCCTCAAATAAGGAATTATCTTTTAAGATGAGAAATTGATAGCTTTGTATCATAGTGATTTATATTTAATAAAAAAAGAAAGTACATATAAAGAGTTTTATAATTTCTGCAATTAAAATGGAATTGAATCAACATTGAGAATGTATATTGCTAACACGGGTAAAAAGCACTACAGGAATGTGCAAATATCCTCAGCACACTCACTGTTAACTCAGGAGATGCAGAGTTAACAGTAAAGAAAGTGAAATAGAATAGATATGAGAATATGTGATAATAGTATAGAAAATTAATTCTGTTCTTTATTATACTTTTGTAAGAATGATGAGTACATAATTGTGTCTATACTTGTAGAATTTAAATAATTTAAAGTATATGGTTTTGTTTTGTCATGATGATGGTATTTGCTATCTGTCTTATTTGATAACTAGGCCTCATAATTTAAGGTAGTGAAAAAAAAAAACCCACCATGGAAAAACTGTCATTATTTTCTATAACTTAATGCTTATCTGCTTTCAAGGGTTGTTTCATAAAGTCATTGCTTATTGAGAAACTCATGAGGACTTGTCCTCTTTCAGCATGACTGCCATGGCCAGACTTTATGAATACTGCAGGATTCCTTCAGCTAGAGCACAAAAGAGGCAGTTGCCATTTTGATAAGAACAAAGTGCCTCTGTTCCATTCACATAGATGCGAATCATCAGTCATTTTGAAAGAGACCTGAGCTGACTGTTATTTTATCTAGTAGAATATTAGGATCTAAGGAAGAGGAAATAGAATGACTAATGGCAAGAAAATATGCCTTTAAAAATCAAATATAGTTTATAAAAAAAGTCCATGAGTTTTAATCACACAGTTTTTAATGAGGTCCTGTACAAATATTATACAAGACAAATGAAATACTTGGTAGTTGACGAACAGTTAGCTGCAAAAGTTATTTATCTTCATTAAATTCGTAAATGAACAAATGAAATCTATTTATAAATTATCAGAAAGTGCCTTTTATTGTAGCCATGGGTTTTTTTGTGATTTTGAAGAAGATACTCTGAACAGAAACACTGAATCCCTGATATTAGTGGAAAACAAAGCAAGTCGCTTAATTCTAAAGCTGTGACCATAACTGCTGACGTCATAATTATAGTGCTGAATCCTGTTATGATTTAAAAAAAAAATATCTGTCCTAGAGGACACAAACAAATTCTAACAACAGCCATGACAAAACAGAAATCTTAACCCTCATGAAAATCCAGAGGTACTATCAATCGGTAAATGTCTGTTTATTCCTTCTGAAATGTTACTCCTAGGGCCAGACAGAAACCAAGACTTCTGTTTCAAGATTTAAAATTCAAGATTTTAAATTTGTGATGTATTTACTTAAGATAATTATGAATATAAGCTATCATAAGACCATACCATAATATTATCAGATAAGTGGTAAATGAAAAAATATACAGAATATATTCATACCCTTATAGTCTATAACTTTTCATTTTATATATGGCAATGATAGTCTGCTAGATGCACACACATGGCAATATTGTGCTTTCAGCATCTTCTAAGTGATTATAATTAGCTCAGGTAATATAAGAACACAATAGGCCAAAAGCTGTGTAATATTAACTGTGCGATTAGTACAATAACTGTCCCAAAATGTGCTATCTAGAATGTATGTATTGCTCTAACGAAATGTAATTCCAACATAGATACTGAAAACAAATGCATGTAGTAACTTACATGCTTAGTTAATGTAAGCATGTTTGTGAAACTAATAACTATCAAGAAAGCTGCAATTGTGTCTGCAATTTGAAGGCCTATATAAAACTGTATGGTTTTAGATTTTGTAGGTTTTACCTCAGGTTTTCATATTTATGACGTTCCTATTTTTTCTTAGAGTGAATTCTATTTTAGAAAAGTTCTAAATCAAGGCCAATAATTTATGTAACCCTAAAATAGAGCATATAAATCCATAAAAAGTTTTCAAGTTTGCATTTGCTACACGTGAACTGGTTAGACTATAGTAACTTTGATCTTGATCCTTTATATCCTTAGCATATCTATCTAAAGTGTACAAATATTTAAAATATACTCACAACCCTAGACTTAATTGATGGGTTTAATTTTTCAAAACTTAAAAAAGAGAGTTTAATGTAAATATATTATCTGTGATAGGAGCAATAAGACACGATTTAAGCCCATGTCTATGTTCATAGAATCATAGAATCACAGAATGGTTTGGGTTGGAAGGGATCTTAAAGATCATCTAGTTCCAACCCCCCCTACAATGGGCAGGGACACCTTCCACTAGACCAGGTTGCTCAAAGCCTCATCTAATCTGGCCTTAAACACTGCCAGGGAGGGGGCAGCCACAACTTCTCTGGGCAACCTCTTCCAGTGTCTCACCACCCTCACAGTATAGAAATTCTTCCTAATATCTCATCTAAATCTACCCTCTTGCAGTTTAAAACCATTCCCCCTCGTCCTATCACTACACGCCCTTGTAAAAAGTCTCTCTCCAGCTTTCCTGTAGCCCCTTCAGGTACTGGAAGGCTTCTAGAAGGTCTTCCCGAAGCCTTCTCTTCTCTGTTCTTCTGAACAGCCCCAACTCTCTCAGCCTGTCTTCATAGGACAGGTGCTCCAGCCCTCTGATCATCTTCGTGGCCCTCCTCTGGACTCGCTCCAAAAGCTTACTGTCTTTCTTATGTTGGGGACCCCAGAGCTGGATGCAGTACTCCAGATGGGGTCTCATGAGAGTGGAGTAGAGGGGCAAAAATCACCTCCCTTGACTTGCTGGCCATGCTGCTTTTGATGCAGCCCAGGATACAGTTGGCCTTCTGGGCTACAAGCGCACATTGCCAACTCATGTTGAGCTTCTCATCAACCATCACCCCCAAGTCCTTCTCCTCGGGGCTGCTCTCAATCCATTCTCCACCCAGCCTGTATTTGTGCTTGGGATTGCCCCGACCCATGTGCAGGGCCTTGCACTTGGCCTTGTTGAACTTCATGCAGTTTGCAGGGGCCCAACTCTCAAGCCCATCAAGGTCCCCCTGGATGGCATCCCTTCCCTCCAGTGTGTCGACCGCACCACACATCTTGGTGTCATCGGCAAACTTGTCGAGGGCGCACTCAATCACAGAATCACAGAATCACAGAATGTTAGGGATTGGAAGGGACCTCGAAAGATCGTCTAGTCCAATCCCCCTGCCGGAGCAGGATTACCTAGATCATGTCACACAGGAACGCGTCCAGGTGGGTTTTGAATGTCTCCAGAGAAGGAGACTCCACAACCTCTCTGGGCAGCCTGTTCCAGTGTTCGGTCACCCTCACCGTAAAGAAGTTTTTCCTCATATTTATGTGGAACCTCCTGTGTTCCAGCTTGCACCCATTGCCCCTTGTCCTGTCAAGGGATGCCACTGAGAAGAGCCTGGCTCCATCCTCGTGACACTTGCCCTTTACATATTTAAAAACATTAATGAGGTCACCCCTCAGTCTCCTCTTCTCCAAGCTAAAGAGACCCAGCTCCCTCAGCTTCTCCTCATAAGGGAGATGTTCCACTCCCTTAATCATCTTCGTGGCTCTGCGCTGGACTCTCTCTAGCAGTTCCCTGTCCTTCTTGAACTGAGGGGCCCAGAACTGGACACAATATTCCAGATGCGGCCTCACCAGGGCAGAGTAGAGGGGGAGGAGAACCTCTCTCAACCTGCTAACCACTCCCCTTCTAATACACCCCAGGATGCCATTGGCCTTCTTGGCCACAAGGGCACACTGCTGGCTCATGGTCATCCTGTTGTCCACTAGGACCCCCAGGTCCCTTTCCCCTACGCTGCTCTCCAACAGGTCTGTCCCCAATTTATACTGGTACATGGAGTTATTCTTGCCCAGATGCAGGACTCTACACTTGCCCTTGTTATATTTCATTAAATTTCTCCCCGCCCAACTCTCCAGCCTGTCTAGGTCTCTCTGAGTGGCAGCGCAGCCTTCTGGTGTGTCAGCCACTCCTCTCAGTTTTGTGTCATCAGCGAACTTGCTGACAGTGCACTCTGTTCCCTCATCCAAGTCCTTAATGAATATATTGAATAGTACTGGTCCCAGTACCGACCCTTGAGGGACTCCACTAGATACAGGCCTCCAACTGGACTCTGTCCCATTGACCACCACTCTCTGGCTTCTTTCCTTCAGCCAGTTCACAATCCACCTCACTACCCGATCATCCAGACCACACTTCCCCAGTTTAGCTGCGAGGATGCTGTGGGAGACAGTGTCAAACACTTTACTGAAATCAAGATAGACCATATCCACAGCTTTACCATCATCTATCCACCGGGTTATGTCCTCATAAAAGGCTATCAAGTTGGTTAAGCATGACTTCCCCTTGATGAAGCCATGTTGACTGCCCCTAATGATCCTCTTATCGTTGATATGCCTAGAGACAGCATCAAGGACAAGTTGTTCCATCACCTTTCCAGGGATGGAGGTGAGGCTGACCGGTCTATAGTTACCCGGGTCCTCCTTGCCCTTTTTGAAGACTGGAGTGACATTCGCTTTCCTCCAGTCCTCAGGCACCTCTCCCGTTGCCCACAACTTAGCAAAGATGATGGAGAGTGGCCTAGCAATGACTTCCACCAGCTTCCTCAGCACCCGCGGGCCCATGGATTTATGGACGTCCAGATTGCTTAATTGGTCCCTGACCCAGCCCTCATCAACCAAGACAAACTCCTCCTCTATCCTGACTTCTTCTGGGGCCTCAGGGGTCCGGGGCTTCTCAGGACAGCCTCCAGCAGTATAGACAGAGGCAAAGGCAGCATTCAGTAACTCCACCTTCTTTTTATCCTCTGTCTCCAGGGCACCCACCTCATTCATCAGTGGGCCTACATTGCCTCTAGCATTGGTTTTACCTGCAATGTATTTGAAGAAGCCCTTTCTGTTGTCCTTGACCTCTCTCGCAAGGTTTAATTCCAAGGAGGCCTTAGCTTTCCTCGTTGCCTCCCTACATCCTCTGACAACAGACTTATATACCTCCCAAGTGACCAGCCCCTCCTTCCATGATCTGTACACCCTCTTCTTCCACTTGAGTTTGCCCAGCAGTTCCCTGTTTAACCATGCAGGTCTCCTGGTACCCTTCCTTGACTTCCTACCTGTTGGGATGCTCTGATCTTGAGCTCTGTCCCACTGTCCATGTTGCCGACAAAGATGGTAAACAGGACTGGTCCCACTACCGACCCCGGAGGAATGCCATATGTTGAACATAATTGTTGGATAGTAAGTTCATTTCTGATTTACCCCCCTGTCTTGATAAATTTAGAGGTAACCATTATTACTATCTCAGTAATAATGATCAAATTTACTCAGTTTTTCTCTCCCCCCCCCCCCTCCTTGTTTCGTTGCTTTGAGAGGAAAGTAGTTACTAAACTAAATGCTAGTTTAATGCCTGAAAGTCTTAATAAGATTAAGAAAGATAATATGGGAACATTTACGAAAAAGAGTATGTAGAATTGACTCAAAGCATTAGCCAGGTGAGCGCAGTGCCTACTTTGTGTGTGCTACAGAAATGAAGAACATCATTCCTCATCTAAAGTGGAGATGCAATGATGAGAAGACTGAAATGGCAAGAGAGATTTCTGGTAGAGGGACAAGTGGAGGGAGGGCGAAGAAAGCTCACTGCTCAGCACTGAACTGATTCCTCCTACATCCTAGTTACCTCTTCCAGTCTACAGGCCCAGTCTATAGCTCCAAAACTACAGTAATCCCCTGAAGTGCTGTATGCATATGAGAATGGAAAATTAGTTAAAAACTGTTGTGTAATTCCTAATGTGCAATTTTAAAACTTACCATATAATATTCAAGATTGGAAAAATCATTCAGACATTTGACTCAACTCTGCAGATTTTAGATGCCTTTAATGTCTGTTATTTGGCCTGTATAAACTGGTTTAACACATGCCTGTTTACTGCTGTTTTCTTCTTGCTCCTCTTGGTAATTGATTCACTTAAAGGTTAAATATTTTTCCTTTGCAAATGTTTCAATTAAAAGGTAAATTTGTTGAAGAAGACACAAGTTATATAGCCTTCAGTTAAAAGTTATTAGTAAACAATAAGGTTTTTTCTTTATAAATTATATTATCGGCCAAACATTATCAAATTGATATATTATACATCTCTCATCCTTGCTCTGGTTTTTATCATGTGTATCACAATGAATGATGATATTACAATGTGAGAGAGAGTACCTATTACTGTCTATACATCTAAGCACCCCAAGCACCTTCTGAGCAGATCTTCGAAATATTGGTCACATGTGATTGCATTTCTTGCAAATCCTTCTCCTAATCAGGATCACAGTAGCCTTCTTAAACCTAAACTGATTAATAACTTCCTGGGGAATGAGTTTACCCAGTGTCATTTGTCACTGTTCTCTTTAGTTATAGTTGCTTCTTAAGGTCATGGTGTAACATTGAACTCACAAAATAACTGATCCTTGATCAGTATTAATGGACTATTATTACAGACCCTTCATCTGTATTAATGTACCAATTGGTATTCATCTCTGATTCTGAGGACAAAAGACAATAGTTTCACACACCTACCCCAAAGAATGCAACCTAGACTATAGATGATCTATAATCAAAATATTCTTCAGACTTCTCTGCTGTCCTGTTATTCTCCCTTTTTTTTTCTCTCATATGAGTGATCTTATCTGCAGACTGAAATATAACTTGCTTTCTTAATAACACACATTCTTTCTGTCTCTTCCAAGCATACCTTTCTGTCCATTAAAATCCAAACCACCACTTAACTGTCTTAAATTCAGTTCAAGCCCAAACGAATCTATTAACTGTCCCCTAATGTCCATTGGCTGATTATTTTGATTGTAGCTCAGATCATATTTTAAACATGACCTGGGATTTCTACTTCTCTCTGCAGCAAATTCAACAGATGCTTTCTTCTTGCAATCACTAACAAAATTTTCTCCTTTTCATCAGAATGCTTGGAACACTTAGGTTCACATGAGACCACCACTCAGTTTTTATATTAAGCTTTTTCTGGTATACAATTGATATGCCATCATACCTTCCTCATCCATTCGGTATCTTATTCAAAGACTCATTCCAGGAATTGGCAGCAGAACAACATTGCCTCTCTTTCTTCCCAAAAGACTCTCCTTTGCTCCATAACAACCAAAACCTTGATAATGGTTATGCTGCTAGTGTGCAACAGTCATTACACATCATGCTGATACCTTCTCACTGTTTTGTTGTCTGTCTGTAGTACCCTTAGGATGTTTTAGATTTTGATACTTTTACACTCCGAAAAATTATTTTTTAAACAAGGAGCCACTATTTTGAGATGTTGTGCACAGAATTTTGTGACTGAGAAGGCATTTTAACGGTGTGGTTTACCTGTTACTAAAGGTAGTTCAGCTACTCCGACATACTTATGAGAGCACGATGCAAAGCACTTTCTTATGCCAGTGATATTCTGGCATAAAACTGCTTTAGTTTTGTGTCATACACAACACTGTAAGTGAACAGCAGAGCCTCTAGACTCCATGGGAGATATAACTCCTTTCTGATTTTTTTTTTAATGACTGTAAAATAAAAAAAAAAAAATCCAAGAACAGTCAGTAGTGCCTGTGGTTTCTCTAGTTCAAAATAGAAGCGCATATCTCAAGAACACCTGCCAAATAAAAGCTGAATTGTGTAGTCCTATTTTCAACTAACTCCATTCTGTTATAGAATGATTTGTTCTCCTTCATTGTCACATAAAGAGGTCACCTTGACTCAATATGGTGATTGTTAGCTGTAAGAAACAGAACAGAATTTAGTGTCATAAGTCTTGTATTTTCCTGAAAGCAGTTTTCACAAAAGTCTTAATCCTGCTTCTTAAGAACTGGTTGTTATTCTTGCAGATTCACTTTTACAGTTATGAATAAAGCAGTTATATGGGAAGACTATGAACTTTGCATATAGATTATGGATTTTAATGTATTTAGCATAGCAAGTGTATTCACAAAGGCTTTAAGTATCCTTTTAAATTCTTTTGTCACAGCCTATTTACAATTTTAATACCATTTCTACTAATTATGTTATACAAAACGGTGAAACAAAAGGCAACAAGAAATTCACATGAGTACTGCATAATGAGAACCCTTTTGTTCTGAGATGTCAGGCCTGAATTATATGCTGTTTATTTCAGACTTGTTTCACCATAATTGGCAGTTGTAGCCAATTGTATGTCACTGACAAATGTTCACTGCAAAGTGTCAACCTGAAACTTCTTTCGAATTTGTAAACTGAACAGAGTTT
Organism: Nyctibius grandis; assembly: GCF_013368605.1. Lineage (NCBI taxonomy): Eukaryota > Metazoa > Chordata > Aves > Nyctibiiformes > Nyctibiidae > Nyctibius > Nyctibius grandis. The sequence goes on from NC_090659.1 coordinate 31,329,508, forward strand.
GCAATTATGCATGGATCAGAAATGAACTGATCTGCTCATCATCTACTCCAAAATGACTTTCTATGTGCACTCAATCCTTTTGTCCCTAGTCATCTCCTCTCTAAATGAGACAAAAAGTAAGACAATCCCTTAAGATAATTAGCTAAATTTCAGTTGTGTTCATATGTGGCCATAGAAAGAAAAGACATAGATTTGGCAAGGTTGAAATACCGTGTTATTACAAACACTTTAATACTAAATCAGCAACCTCAATTACCAGACAATGAATGAGCATAGGCAGTTCATTTAGAGGGGAAAAAAAAAAAAGCCTTATATATTCTTCTGTACTTCATTTTGGTACTGTTCAGCTACTGCTGTGCTGAAGAGAGATATTTCAGAACAGTGGACTCTTATAGTGCTATTATGAGGGAACTGTGCTGACAGCTGCCTACAATAGAGATTCTGAGAGCAAAGCGAGTTGTTGAATTTCTAATTTGTGTTCTCATTCATAGAAAAAAAATTCTTTCAAAATTATTTGAAATGCTTAAGTAATTGAAAATTTTCTATCCTTCCTGAAGAAAGAATGATTTTTCTAAGGAATTAGTAGGGGTCACATACAGTGAAATCAATGAATGACACTTAAAACCAAGCCAATAGTCCATATTCATCCACCCCTAGCAATGGACATGTATACTGGACATGAAGAGATCAGTTTGAAATAGATCCATAGAATCTATACAAGAAATAATTACCTGGAAGATGTATTGAATAACCAGAATTTCCAAACAGCTAGATATCAATAGCAGTACTAGATCCATGTTAAAGCAAATTGTGGTCAGATTGTAATGTGATGCCTATGCTCCTGTTAATTTTTTGCTAACATAAAATTAAGCTATACATTAAGTTAATCTAGCAGAGCTCATGCAGTCCAGTCTGCATGTAAAAGTAAGTAACTTGAGATTACACATACAGCAACTTTTGAGATCTTTTTAATTTCCCTTCTTTACTGATATGTTCCTAAAAAGAAAAAAACAATCAACAGCAAAAGACAATATTTATTTTTCATACGGAGGTCTGAATTTATATCAACAGCAAATTACTGCTATTTGAAAGTAAATTAGCTTGCCTGGTATTCTCAGTGCACTTACTTTTGTTCCACTTTTGTAATTTTTTTACATCGCTTGGATATCTTCCTGCATTACTCCAAGCCCAACGCTTTTTTTGTTTCAAATTTCTACCATGTGTAACCACTTTTTTTTTCCATGTGCAACACTGATTAGTTTCACTGCTGTTACAGAAATTTGAGGAGAAAATTTCTGTTTAGCAGAATTTGCACCAGGCAAACCTATGGAAGTAAGTGGCCCTAAAGAATTGTTTCAGCAGTTTCAGTACTCATAGACCAGGATGTATTTTGGCAATTTACAAGCATGACTCCCACTATAGCTATGCGCCCTATTATTCTTAGATTTAAAACCACCAAAAATACTAAAGCATTCCATATACAGAACTTTAGAGTATGAACTAAGATTTGATAAGTATTTTTAAATTGTTTGTACAATTAAAAGATGGTGGCATCCATTGGTTGACAGCTGAATAGGAAACTATTTGCCTGCAGTGTAGGAGATGCAAGTATTAATGTTTTCTTCAGACTACAACTGAAGTAATTACTGTTTCAAATGCTTCTCAAGTTTACCAATTCATACATACGTCATTCTGTGATAGAATCATGCAATAATTATTTATGATGTCTCTTTAGACTACTTTGAAGTGCATATATATTTTTTCAGTTTAATTTGAAGCCACCTCTCACCACCAAAGTCTATAATCAATCTGAATTAAATTGTCCTATTTGCTTTAGGAAGTCTCTTAATAAGTTCTTTGACGGACTCTGTGATTTTTAAAAACTAATACATACTGAATAGCCATTTCGTCCTAACTCATTTGCCAGCTTTCCAAAACCCAAATAATCATCCCTGAGAAAATTAGAGATGATCTCTATAAACAGTTTTTGTATGTGTGAAATATTTGTGGACTAGAGATTGTTCTAAGTAAAATACTATAAAAGGGTGACATGATCTAATGTTGTTCTAGAGGACTTTAAAGTTTTAAATATAAATACGGTCAATAAAAATAGAATTTACAAAATGGCAAAAACTCTGCAGTGACTGTTTTAGTGCTAATATAAACTAAAACATCAGTTGAGTATATCAGAACATAATAAACTTTACTTGAAAATAAAGCAAAATCTTATTTAAATTCACTGGAACACTTTGACATCCTACAGATGTCCTTATTATATATAATATGTTTGTGAATTTAAAACTTTGTGGACTTTGCTATGATGAAAGCAATAGTTGAAGTTTGTTGAATTTGTTAAGGGGTCAAGTTTCAGGATGCAAAACATCAAAGACACTTCAGCAAACTACATTACCTAATTGGTTATACAGCCTGGTATACTGTTTTTACCTTTTTTTAATGTAGTTTTATACAACAGAGAATTTAGTAGGGTTGTTTTCTTGTCACTGTTGGAGGCAGGTTTAATTTTCTAAGGTTTGATTTAAATATGAAATTGAGTTAGAAACCATGGAGTGCTTCATCACGTAGCTGTACCAGCTGAAGTTAGTTCTGCTATGCTGCTTAGCTTGTAAGAGATGAAAGTTACTCAGTTGTGTCCTGTGGTCTCTTAATCTCATTTTAACAGCTATGAATCAATTTATTTTCTCACATGAAAGGAAATATAGTCAGAAGTGGTGATTTAATATGTAATAGTCATGTATTTGCAACTGATACAAATTTAATCTAAAAGTCTCATCTGCCTTATTTTGTTGTCGTGTAATTAGTCACATAAGATTGGAGAGTTTGTTATGGCAATAACTGCGGCAATAGCCCACATCTAAGCCCATTTTAAATATCTGAAGCAAACTATCATTCCTTCTGCTGACTCCTTTTGCAATAAACTATACTTTTCTGATCTCATCTTTAGATGCTACCACTTTAATTACAGTGAATGTTTTATGAAGACTAGATTCCATAGGTTTTTTGTCTATATCAAACTACCTATTTTAAGAGACAGTACAAAATTTTTTTGACATAGAAATAATAAGAAAATGATGAGCGGGCAGAGAAGTGAAACCTTAGTCTTTTAAAATTAAGACTGCCCTTGACCATACTATTTATTGGGAAACAGTAACAAAATTGAGATACATAAACATTAATGTTGCTCTGCTAACAAAGAACAAATAAAAAATGAGTATACTTTAATTAACTTTTTTGGGGAATCACAAAAACTGGTGTGAGAAAGAGCCTCTTATAGACCATTTTGTGAAAGAACCAGCACCCCAGAAAGAGCTGCACCAGATTTCACCCTATTTGTACTAGATTAGTGTTAATTGCATTGACAAAATTATTAATAGAACAGATTAACTATTTTCTCTTTGATTAGGGACCTTTAGGCTAAATTATGTGGTTAACTTTTCCCTGACAGTAAACGCAGAAAAATTCCTGAACTCTAAAGAAGAAAAAAAGTGACTAGTAAAATGTGGAAATCTTTTCTACCTCCCACCCAGTTTGGTGGAACATGCTATTATTAGATCAACAAATTTCATTTAGAGCCAAATTTTTCCATGTATGAACTCACCCTACTGATTCTGCAGACAGAATTTGACTTTTCAAGTATTGGTAATCTCTAATCTTGGTTTCTGATGGCCTGCTGAGAGAGATGACTAATACATGCATAGAGACTTGTCTGTTGTTTTATGCCTATGAAGTTCAGAACTGAGGTCAGACCAGAACATTTCTAAGAGATTGCTCTTTATCAGTTTATCAGAAATAAGAATGGGACTTGAGCTTTTAGAAGGACAATTAAACATTAATGTTTAAGTACCTAAGTGTCATGGTTATTGCAGGGACTCTAGCATTTAACATGGCTTTTTGTTTTAATTTTGCCATATAAACACAGCACATATAGATATTAGTCTGATGATCAAGTATTAACATTCCTGGACATGACATTAAATCAAAAATGCTCTTGAACTGTTGTGATTCCGTTCAAAAGTCTTCTTCTCTAATAATCTGGAAATGTAAATATTTATCCAAAGGAAAAAAAATACAATGCGAGTAACACTTTTCTTTTTACCTTGGGACCATTTTATTCAGGCTTTCCTAAGGGAGCATGGCTCAGGGAGGTGGGTGGCTAAAGGGAGAAAAAGTATATCTAAGGAGTATTTATAACAGAAATCTGATCTGCTATATGTAGTCTGCTATTGAAGCATTTCTACATAAAGCAAAAGGGCATACCAGAAGTGAATATATAACCAGAGACATATATGTTCAGTGAGACACAGGAGGAGGGAAAAGGGAGGAGGAGTGATGGAAATTAATTTTAGTGTTGTTTGCTTTCTGTGAGGAGGCATTTTTTTCCATGAAGAGAAATCTGCCAGTATTATGTTTTTAATGAAATCTTTTCTTAAAACATTGACACTCTTATTCATGGGAATGTATTTTGGTGTTGTAACTATGAAGTGTGCAGATTCTGTAAGGTAATGTTGCTATGACATGGGCAAATCAATGAGCAAAGTAAAATCAATTTATCAAGCTCATATGCTAGTACACAGTAATTATTTAAGGACTGCTTGAAGTAGAGAGTGCAATGAATGTTAGATTGCCTGGGTTGTTTATCAGTGACCCATTGTGCTATACTTTCATCATTTTAATCGTTATATATTTAAAGCCTAATAGAGTTTTATTTCATTTTTTTTGTCCAAGGTTAACCCGTAATAAAACCTTATAATTGCTACTTAGCACTTTTATAGTGCTTCTCATATTCCAGATAGTATGAGTTAATCTTCTCAGCTTCTTTCTGAGACTGCAATAGAAGTAGTATTATCCCCAATTTACAAATAGGGCAATTGAATCAGTGAAACTAATTTGTCCAGACAGTAATGCCACTCAAATTATTTTTATTCTCTTTAGCTTTTACCTGCAAATTGTTTTATTTTAGTTGGGTTTGATTATCCAGAGGTTTAAGAACGACAATTTTCATCAGTTTCAGCAGGAGCCACAGCTACTCATTTCCCAGAGCTGCAGCCTGCTCTGCCTCAAGACATGGCAGGGCAGCCTGCCACCCAGAAGGGTTTCAGCTCGAATGCCTGGGAAGGTGGGCACTGCTGCTGGTGCAGTTTCCCAGCCTGTGTCTGGTACTGCTATAAAAACCCTAGACATGTTTCATTTTTAAAGTTTTATTTAACTGTCTCCCTTTCAGCATTTTATTTTAGTATTATTTCTCCCTAAATTAGCTAAAAAAGTAAATTGTTCTTGCTTATGTTCTCCTAATATCTACTGTTAGAACTGAATTCCCTTGTCTGTCATTGTTGAAGGATGTTCTTATTAGATGTAAGAAGTCTAGGAATTTCCATCTCAGGATTTTGACTTGGGGTTTCACCCACACCCACTCCCCAGACATCATAGCATGGTAGTGAAAAGGTGAAGATGGGAATTACAATATTAATTCAAGAATTGGAAAACATAGCTTTCAGCAAAACACTGGAACAGTCCATCTGACCTGCATTCTTCTGGAAGTTAGAGACTGGATGGACATTAATAACTCCTTTTGGCCTTAAGCTCTATGAAAAACTTTGTTCCCCTCACTAGAGATAGTAATTATCAACTTTATGAGGCTAAACATTATGAAATATTTACATGGTAAATTTAAAGACGTGTTGGCATAGTGTAAGTAATCATGACCTTTCATGTTGGGGAGAGGAGAAAATAAATATTTATTTTAGAATTAAAATAAAGATCTGTATATGCTTGTGGTTAGAAAAGACAGGAAGAGTATTTGAAGCTTCTGGTCTGAATTGTTTTAATGTTGGTTAAGTGTCAGAATACAATCTGTGTCTTAGTAGTGTCTAAACTAAGCTTTTGTATGGCCATACAAGGAATCCATATTTTTCCTCCTGAGCTACACGGTCTGCCCACTGATGTCTGGAAGCTTGAAGCGTTTTGTAATATACAGCTATTGCAATCTTTCTGGTTTAAAATGCTTTCTTTTTTTTTTGTCAGTGAAATACTACATTTACCTTTAAAATACCATGCTGCTTTACAACACAATAGAGATTTACTTTGTAGTAACTATTTGCTGAGGGCAAGGAGAACTCCTGTCTGTGTCTATTACCTGAAAGAGCTTTTGGTGAGGAGCACAGGTTATTGAAATTTTTATGTTTGTATATAACTAATATACATTGTCCACAGGTTAACTGATATAGATAATTTGTTATTAATGTTTTAAAAATAGGTTTGGCTGAGGCTCCACAACCTAAGCATATGTATCTTTTCAAGTGCTTTTAGCTTTAATAATGCTGAATGAAACCATACTAAAGGAAAAATTTCCTTTGTAAAAATTCCTTTATATTTTCTGTGTCTTTTATGTAGTGTGTGTTAGACTTTCAGATTACACTTTGAAATGCTTAAGTTACTCACATTTCCTAGGCACTTCATCTCTTGATTGCCAGGTTGGCTTCTTGGTTGCAAAGTAACTAAGCAACTGACTTTGATTATGTGGAGAAATTGGTGCAGAAGTGTTTATGAACACTTCAGCAGTGATGGGCTCTGCCATGTCATGCTTATAGTTGTTCTAGTAGAGTGAATTACAGGCTAAATTTGCTCACTTACTTTTCCCCCTCCATGGAGGAGAACACAATTTCAGAATAAATGGCAAGACAGTAGCATAGGTTGTACCTGTTCAGGGATCATAAAACTGCGTATCACGTGTTGATTTAAAAAAAAATAAAATCAAGAATTCATAGTAACAGTGTGATACATGTTTCAGGATATGTGCATCTAGTTATTAGTGTGCTTCCATTTATTAAATTAGAGATCCTAATAATTTTTTTTCTAGATATAACATTGCTACAGATCATACCTTTTTCCCTTGAAAGTTCAGAAAAGAAGAAAATACCTGGCATTAGTTAATTTTTCATTTGTTCTATTCAGATTTTAGTATCCTTATTTTTAAGGAAATACTCAGTCTTCCAAACTGTAGGAAATAACTTGAAAAAATAATGTTTTATCAGATTCAGAAATACAGAATTCAGAATGGGATAGGATTTAAAGGACATTCAGTTTTCTTTCTCCTCTGATGTCTTCTATTTGAGCTATTTTTATCCCAGAAGAGGATTTATATTCTATTCTAGTGCATTCTTGCTTGGTCATTTCTGAGTATATAAAAATATATAGGATGGAAAATCAAATCAGCTAAAATCCATTTTGTTTCAACACTCTCTGTCCCCAGGAGCACAAGAATCGAATAAAAATACAGTGTGAGTTTAAAAGGAAGCTAAGTGTAGCATATTGAGCTAGCAGCTGACAATCCCAGGTTTCAATGAAATTTGAATCAGAATACACTAAACTCATCAAAGAAGAAATGGACTCATTTTGAATCGAAAAGATGGTGACTGTTAAGCTGTCCTGGGTAGTGTAGAGGGGTTTCTGGAGGAGAATGGTCATGTAATGAGCCAGAAGTATGAGAGTATGGAGTGAGGGCCTAGCTGCGTGACAAGATTCATGTAGCTAGTGTCAACAAGCCGACCTTGGAGAGATGAGGAAAAACAGTAGCTGAGCAAACAAGAATTGAGGGAGTAGCCGGTGGGAGCCGAACACGGAGTAGAAGAAACAAGAACTGATGGAGCCAATTAAGAAAAGACCAGTGGCAGAGCAGTGACCAATCAACACATCAAAGAAGAGTATGTTTAGTAATATTAACCAGTAGCAATGCACATGCTTACAGCCAGGGAAAGTACAAAATGTATAAAAGGGGCAGCTTATGCTTAATAAAGCGTCTTCACTTTGATTCACATTGGATTGTGTGGAGGCATGTTCCTTCTCCTCAGGGTAGAATATGTCAGTTTGTTCCGCCTTGTACGGTTTTAAATATAAAACCTGAAGTTATGCTCTGGACCCTGAATACTTCTCCACTTGAACTATAAGGGAGCTGAGGCAGAGAAACATCAGTGCTGGGAACCTGCTGCTGCCCAGGTGTAGGATGGCAGCTCACCTTACTGTGCAAATGGATCCTGATCTGATTTAGCTGCAGCTGCTGCTGGTATAAAAAAAAAAAACACAACACAAATTCATCTGACACAGGAGAGTTTTTCTTCCTAAGCCATGCCATGTTTTCATCACGGTGCCAGATGTCCTTTTCTGCTCCTTTCACTGGTTATGAGAATTGAGGTTTAACATAGACCTGTGCTAGCAGGAGACTCTTCTATATAAGGGAATTTATCAAGAAAATGCCAGGCTGGCATGAAGCCACTGCCTGATATAAGTGCCGCTCACAGACCAGGGAAACAGACTTTCTTGTAGGCACAGTTGGCCTTTTCTTGAAATCTGCTTCGTACTAAGTGTCAGAAACATCTATGGAGGAACATATAAAGGGATGGACTTTTCATGCTCATAGTTCTGGGCATACGTAAGGCCTGATGGGATGCAGCCACGAGTGCTAAATGAGTTGGCAGATGTTATTGCGAGGACACTCTCAATTGTCTTCAAAAGATCATGGCAACTAGGGGAGATTCCTGAATCCTGGAAGAGAGCAAGTGTCACTCTCATCTTCAAGAAGGGCAGGAAGGAGGACCCAGGGAACTACAGGTTCCCTCTCACTTCAGTCCCTGGGAAGGTGATGGAGGAGCTAATCCTTGAAACCACCTCCAGGCAAATGAAGGACAAGACATTCCATTGGAGGGAAGTCACTAGTGGGGTATCACAGTGGCCAATACTGGGTCAATATCAAGTGGCCAAGTCCTGTGCCCTGGGAGAAATAACTCCAGGCAACAGTACACGCTGGGGGCCAATTGGCTAGAAAGCAGCTCTTCAGAGAAGGGTCTTGGGGTCCTGGTAGACAAAAAGCTGACTGTAAGCCAGAAGTACACTCTCATGGAAAAGAAGGACAAGAGCATCCTGGGCTGAGTTAGGCAGAGCATTGCCAGCAGGTTGAGGGAGGCGATCCTTCCTCTCTGCTCAGCTGCGAAGAGGACGCATCTGGAGTGCTGTGTCCAGTGCTGGGCTCCCCGGTACAAGAGAGATATGGACTTCACTGTAACAAGTCCAGTGCAGGCCACAAATATGATTACACCAAATTGCCTTTAACACCTTAGACAGGCATCTGTGCCTGTTTCATATATAACCAAAACAGTAGAGACTCATTTCCAGAAACTAGTGTTGAACATTTAAAGTATTTACTGCATTGGTAAAATGAACTTTGTCTCCTTTAACTTCTCTTTCTGACAAGAGAAGGGTATTACTGTGTATGTACTGCTGAGATTCATGGTCTCTCTTTCCATGAGTATGGGAAATGTTAATGAGTCTTGACCTTTACTAATGTGTTCAGAATGAGGACAATATAGTTGGAAAGCAATATGACACTATAGTTGTAGTATAATTGTTTATACATGGTCTCACAGAGATTTTTCTAAACTCGTAAACATAAGTCATAGAATCACAGAATCATAGAACGGTTTGGGTTGGAAGGGACCTTAAAGATGATCTAGTTCCAACCTCCCTGCCACAGGCAGGGACACCTTTCCACTAGACCAGGTTGCTCAAAGCCTCATCTAATCTGGCCTTAAACACTGCCAGGGAGGGGGCAGCCACAACTTCTCTGGGCAACCTCTTCCAGTGTCTCACCACCCTCACAGTATAGAAATTCTTCCTAAGACCTCATCTAAATCTACCTCTTACAGTTTAAAACCTTTGCCTCTCAACCTATCACTACACGCCCTTGTAAAAAGTCCTTCTTCAGCTTTCTTGTAGGCCCCCTTCAGGTACTGGAAGGCTTCTAGAAGGTCTTCCCGAAGCCTTCTCTTCTCTGTTCTTCTGAACAGCCCCACTCTCTCAGCCTGTCTTCATAGGACAGGTGCTCCAGCCCTCTGATCACCTTCGTGGCCCTCCTCTGGACTCATTCCAACAGCTCCCTGTCCTTCTTATGTTGGGGACCCTAGAGCTGAATGCAGTACACCAGGTCGGGTCTCATGAGAGTAGAGTAAAAGGGCAGAATCACCTCCCTTGACTTGCTGGCCACGCTGCTTTTGATGCAGCCCAGGATACAGTTGGCCTTCTGGGCTACAAGCGCACATTGCCAACTCATGTTGAGCTTCTCATCAACCATCACCCCCAAGTCCTTCTCCTCGGGGCTGCTCTCAATCCATTCTCCGCCCAGCCTGCATTTGTGCTTGGATTGCCCCAACCCACGTGCAGAACAAACGTGCGTTTGGCTTTGTTGAACTTCATGCAGTTTGCAGGGGCCCAACTCTCAAGCCTGTCAAGGTCCTTCTGGATGGCAAGTCCAAGCGTTGTTAAAGCTACATGAAGGACAAAAGTAACACAAAAAATTAATCTGCTCCCAAGATATTTTTCACTGCAGAAATATTTCAGATAATTAGGAGCCAATAGGAATAGTGACTGTATTTTAAATCATAATTGAAAACCTCAATTACTTGTTTTAACTTTGGGATTGAACAATTGTGTAACAATTTCAAATTAGTGATTATTAGATGGTATCTGTTTATTTAATACAATTTTTAAGACAAATACAGCTAAATTCAGTCTCAGTACTACTGAGGTGTATCTAAGAATATATGACTTTGTAAGTGCATGCTGTTATTTTTCTTTTATCAGTGTGGTGAATGCTAAGCAACGTTGATTTCTTGCTCTCGATACAGCTGCATAATTGCTATTTGTTCTGACAAGGCACTGAGGTTGTTCTGGAGTACATCTAAACATACAAGATAGGTGTTGGGATCAGTAGGAAATAAACACAGTAAGAGTAAAAAAGCTATTTTAATGACCCACTGACATTTTACAGTAGCAAACAATAAATAAAATCCAGCCTGTATTTTAATTTTTCTCAGTGCATAAAGAACAAGTACTGTTCTGAAAATACACTTCCTCTCCACGGTATATTTTCCAAGTGGCACAGTGGGATTTAGTCACACTGTTCCATTAACTCCAGTGAGCCAGAAGTTACAGGCACTTGATTTACAGAATCACAGAATCACAGAATGGTTAGGGTTGGAAGGGACCTCTGGAGATCATCTAGTCCAACCCCCTGCTAAGGCAGGTTCACCTAGAGCACGTTACACAGGGTCACATCTAGGCAGGTTTTTAATATCTCCAGAGAAGGAGACTCCATTTAGTTTTGGCTGGATTCCTGAATTCTGTTTTTGACTTGTTAGTGAGCTGTTGCACCTGTGGTTGAGGGAGAGAGGGGTTAAGAAATGGAAAATGTGTATTGTAGAGTCAATGTTCCTGAATTTTCAGTTATGAATTTTATGATGGAGACTCCCTGAAATTAGCAAAGTATATAATATCTCTGTTATTGAAATAAGCTCGTTTACTTTTTATTTGCTCTTCCACTCAAATGATTCATGAATTTTCTTTTAGATTTCATGGAACTGATTTATGGATCCTAGAAAAACCCCACCTTTTCATGGCATTGACAAAAGCCGTCTCCCTTTGGTGAATCTTTAAATATAAAGACCTAGACTTTTTTTATCTATCTTCTGAACGTTAGGCAGCCTTCCAAAGAGGAAGTCAGTGCTTTTCTGTGTTAGGGGTCACTAAATAAAAGAAAGGAAGGAAAAAAACCACCAGTATAGCACGTGAAATGTGGAAGGAAGGATATCTTAAAAAAACGTAGTCATATTTAAACAAATCATCAAATTTTAATTAATAGAGTTGTAATTCTGGAAAGAGCTGAGGGCTACGTGGTGGCTTTTACTACCTTGAAACAGGATACCCAAAGCACAAGCAAATTTAATGGAAAATATGCAGAAAAGAACCTGCAAATAATTTGAGATATCTTAGCATGCATATTCTAAAACATCTAAGAAACCAGTCTGCAATTACAGACACTAGCCTAAAATCCTTTTGGATTTAAAGTTCCAGCCCTAAATAGAAAATACATAATGTTAGGAAACACCAAGAGCGTGACCAGTAAGGAAAAGATTTGGCTTAGTACTGAGCAGTGTGAGTTCAAAATATTACTATCATAATAGGGATCATTATGAACTAAAGGTCAGCATATCTGCAGGGACAAAAAATAATCCAAAAAATCCACCACAGTGATGTTCAGTTTTCAGAAAGAAAGCTGCACACAAATGAGGAAGCCTGCTGAAAAATAACCAAATGGGCAAAGTATGTGACAACAGCATGAAGACACTACACTGGAAACTGAAATCCATACCATCAAAATGGACTCTTACAAGACCTTGAAAGGTGGAGTGGCTAAAGAAAATTATAAAGCAAGCTATTTGAAGCAAAGGTACATAGAACAAATTGTCATGATTAAGAGTGCCAAATCACCAGAACCAGATGAATACCCTGTTAAGCATTGTAATGAAAGTATAAAATAGCTGTAACTATTAACAGTATTTTCTTGTTTAAAATTAGTTTTTTATGAGGAACAGAAGGGCGCAAATGTGGTGATAGTTTTTTAAATAGTGCATCTAGTCAGGCCTGTGGACCTATAGATCAGGAAATCTGGGGAAGAACATACTGTAGAAGAGACAACAACATAGCTTTTGTAAAAGTAGGCGTGCCTTACATCTAGAGTGCCTTGAAGAAAACATGAGCATATCTATAAGGAGGTACAGACCATTTGGCGTTCCACAAGGATTTTAAGGTCTTTCAGCAAAGAAACTAAGTTCCTTTGGGATAACAGAGAAGGTCTTCATGTGGATAAACAACCAATTATCTGGTTATTTCCCCTAAAAGATAGAAAACAGAAGGCAGAAGTCAGTTTTCCCAATGAGGGTGATGCTTGTTTGTGCTCCAGAAGTTCTACTCTGTCCAGCATGTACATAAATGAGCTTGAAAGGAAAATCAATAATGCAGTGGCACATCTTGTTGATGGTACAAACCTATTGAAAGTACTTAAGATGAGGACAGATTGCAAACAGCTATCGGAAAACCTCACAGTACTGATTGGCAACAACGTGATGGCAGACGAAATTGAGTGCTGATAAATCTCAAGTAAAGCATGTGGAAAAATCTATCCCAACTTTATGTGCACAATAATGACTTCTCCTTTAGCCCTTTTAATCATTCCTTTAGCACTCATGGAAGACATCTTGGAATCATAACAGACAATCCTCTGAAAATATCACATCAATACTCAGGACTGTTCAGAAAGCCAAATTAAGTGCTAGGAATTACTGAAAAAGGGAGAAAATATCATGATGACATGATGAAAGTCCCTGTTGTACCCATATCATGTATATTGTAGGCAGTGTTTTGGATCCCCAATCTAAGAAGGGTTATAGCAGATTAGACAAAAGGTATGGAAAGCTCCTATACAAGGACAGAATAAATGGAGTAGGAGTGAGGTTCATCTTGTGTAATTTCACATCTGCCAGGTAGCTGTCTGCATGTGAGCTAGTTGCCTAGGCTCCCAATATAGTCAATGAAAATCTGCTCAGTTCAGTTGTTGCAATCAGAATGTGATTCATGCCATCCTATAGTAAAACCTTAAGTTATGTTCAAATCCTGGTTTTTATTAGCTATTGAATATAAAGGGACCATATGGTGACTTGCTCAGATGTAAATACCTTATAGTTGTCCATATTGTATCAAATATATCTCAGTCTTTGTATCTTAAACATGGAAAAAAGGAAAAAATATGATGGAAGGTTTGTAGAATCTGCAATGGCACAAAAAAAAAGACAATTAGGAATGGTTGATCACTGTCTCTTGTGAGCTAAGAATTAGGGACAGTCTCAAGTGGGTCTCAAGCAATAGATTCAAAGACAGCAAAAAAGAGGTGGTTCTTCAAACTAAAGATTGAGCTTACCATGGGGTACTTTGGATGGTAAAAGCCTATGTTAGTTCAAAAAACAAGTAGATAATTTCATGGAAGACGAATACATCAAGATCTGATTGACATAGAAATACAGCTTCTGGCTCCAGAATCTCTGAGACCCAAATTGCTGAGCTGGAAGAGTACAGCAAGGAGCAGGGAAACTGATGCTTTCCCTCACCTTCTTCCCTAAGTATTTGTATTGGCTACTATCAGACAAGGGACTGGGTGAGATGAGCTTTTCAGCTGACTGATTATGGCCACTGTACGTACTAAACTTTTAATATTTGGCTGATTAGGGTGTCTGTGTCTTCTAGAGTTCTTGCTAATTTTCCAAGGCATTTTAAAATATTTTCTAACAGGACTGTACAGATCATTTAAAATTCAATCTACCACCTACAGTATCACATACCATTGACATTCTTTCTTGCATAAGGACAGTTATAATGAAGATAATTTGGAGCTGTTTCTCCTATTGCTGTTCACACTGAGAAGTCATTTACATCCTGAGCAATGTAATAGGTTCAAATAGGTCTCCTTGTGGTAGTGGTACACTACTCACTGTGCACATTTGTTTTTAAACTACAAACAATATAGTTCTCTAAATTTTTCTCATATAAACCTGTGATATGTATAATATTTTTTGTGCAGAAGAAAAAAAATAGAAAAATGTATCACTGGTGTACAAACTGATTATTAAAAATATAAATTTTTCTGTAAAACATTTCAGTCATACTGATGAAAATCACAATCCAGTAGAAATTCTAAATTTCTCCTTCTACAGATGACAAGTACTCTAGAAGATATAGAAATTATCGCTATTTATTAAACTTGTTTGAACACTTGTTAAAAAAAAAGAATTCACATTGAATTTCATTTACTCTAAAACAAAAACCTAGCTCTAGACTCATGTATGTTGACTGCTGGACTGGTTGTCTGTCATACCCTGTTGCTTAACACAGCCTTATAGTCACTGACTTTTTAATCTTGCAATGTCATATGCCAAATCTTTCTATGGATGATTTTTTCTTTTCTTCCTACAGTTTTTAATTGTCAGCTTGCTGGCATTAAGTAGATAGCTGTGCATTGACTAGCATTCTTTTTTTGTTGTTTCTTATGTTTTGATTTGTCTAACTAATAAAAATGCTGGTAAAAATTCAGGCTTAGTAATAATAGAATACAGAATATCAAATTTAAAGATGGTGAAAAAGGTGTTGTATTTTGTATTTTGGAAAATTAACATAATGCTCCAAAAATCAGTATCCTTGCAGCAGAAAAAGCAATTAGTAAAGACATTGATTGAAGAGGGAGTGGAAGGTAAGTTTTATTTTTTACTTCCATATGTATTTCTATGATTTGATTTCATTTCTTGTGACTTGCTTCTGTGCCTTAGCCTTTCAGCTCTGTAAAATAACTTACAGTCAAAAACATGTTGACTAATTTTGAAGGATCTTCTGTTTCACCTTAATCTAGGTATTGTGTGATTTACCTAATCATTTATGTCAATCTTCAAGTGAGACCGGTACTTACAAGTCAACATTGAAGATGCAAATAATTGGTCTGAAATCAGACAGATGCTTAGGTATATGTTTAAAAACAAGTGGTTTATAAGCTTAGGCCTGTGTGCTTTGCCTAAGCAAAGAAGTTTTCAGTCAAAGCCTGACCCTATTGCCATACAAATTAATAGAAAATTAACTTGATTTAATGCAGGCACTGCATTAAAGTGCATTGTAGTGTGGGATCTCATCTTTGCATACATTGATCTGTATTTATTCTATCAGTGTTTCTTATTTTATATAGATATATTTATTATATATTTTTGCTGTTTATATTATTTTTATTATAAATTATATATAATAATGTGTATAAATATATACACATTTATATTCCTATTCATGTCAACATGGGCATTGGTAACACTAGCTGAGGGGTGTTCTCTCATCTTGGAAACCAAGCAACACCGGATGAACCAAGCTGACCATCCCAACTATAAGCCACAGAGTCACAACTGAGGACCTTGGGCCACTGAAACTAACAGATCACAGGAAAAAGCAGTAAAATAACTATTTGCAAGTGAAGTGGTCACACAATGGTATATATCTCTTCAGCCTTTGAGACATTTACCTTACAAGAACAAATGTCTACTTTTAAAGCATGTTGTTTGTTCTCTGAAGTCAATTACTGACTAAAATGATCAGGGTAAGTGCATGTATAACTCTGTGGGATAAAACCAAACATACAAGCTCTTTTCCGTTTCTTTGTATTGCAGACCTTGTTCTACACTACGTTTTAAATCAGTATTCTCTCCAGTAATGTCAGTTGTGTTCCAGTGGTATAAAACCAGCAAAATGGAGAAGTCAAATGTTATGTCATGTACTTCAAGTATGCCTTTTCTCTCACATTGTGGCACTTACATCATTCTCTGTGCCTTACTTTACAAGATGCACATCACTTCTGATTGTGTATTTTACAGATTCATTGTTACAATCGTTCCCGTACATGAGTGCCACTTAAGTCACTGTAGCTCCTTATGTTGTATGGTAATTTAACATAATTAGTAGAAGCCAAGTCTAATTTTGAAAGACATTTGAGGAAGAATTTTTCAATTATGTTTACCTTTAGTGCAGTTCATGGCATTCTAATGTCTATGTATGTCTTCATACTATTTACTCTTAAGGTTCACTGAGACACGAGATGGGATTTTTTTTGATCTTTTTTCCATTGCATGTTGATGAAATAGGCAATAATTTCAGGTTATTTGATGATCTAAAATGAGATGCAGACCACATGTTGTTTGTGTTAAAAATGCTGAGAGAAGAGAACTAGAAAGCAAGACTAATACAGCAAGTAAGTTATTCTGCCTTTGTGTGCAGACATCACATGGCAATAAAATGTGCTCCTGAAAATGACAGAATTTGTCCCTTAGAAATGGCTCATTGTTACATTTAGACGTATTTTGTGATGTTAAAGATTCATAAAGTTCTCCTTAGAAAAGACAGATACGGAACAGTGGAAAATCTGCATAGAGAGTCCTCTCTTTGATAGAGTCATGGTGCCCTGAATTTATCTCAATTTACTCAGATGCATCATGGAAGCATCATCAGTAAGTTATTGCTTTTAAAATCAAGAAACTTGTAACTATCAGCTTCTGATTTTCTCTTACATTACCGATATTATTGGCTAGACTGCTTTATGTGTAGTTTTAAAGGTTATCTTATAAGAGACATTATTTTCTCTGAAATGTGAGTCATGGAGGCTAGTTTGGGATTCATAGCAAAAAGATTTTGTTTTTTATACTTCCCATTACTAACCTTTTATTTGTAACACATGAGATACCCAGAGTAAGATCGTACCCTTAGCGAGGTCTGTAATAGTTTCATCATTGCTTCTCTTTTTTCATTTGTTGTATTTGGGAACAGCAGTCTTCCTTGATTTTCATGTGTTAAACAGCACTTATCACTCCTGTCCACCGAGGAACACATGCTACACACACATAAAAGATGGAGCGGGAGAGAAGCATGTTTTGCAGTGCACATCACAGTGGGTGTGCTGGGTGGAGATTTGGCTTAACTGGCCCAAAATTGCTACGAAGGTTCACCGTCTGAAATGCTGGGCCTTACCCTTGAGACCTGAAGTCCATATCAAGTTATATAAAAAGACTGTTAACTGTATCCTGACCAGTACGCTCCTTCCTTTCAGATTGACATGGAATACCTTTACATTACTAATCAGCTGGTAGCAGAGCCAATAGTTTTTGAAGTTAGTGCTTATGTTTGTTTATATTTAATTCACACAGGTTTATCGAGCAGAAATTGTACCCCTTAAAGAAAAGGTGCATCAAGTCAATGAGCTCGCTCATCGGTTCGCTCCCTCTAATATTCAGCTCTCCCAGTACAATCTCAGCTGTGTGGAAGACCTGAACACAAGGTGGAAGATGCTACAGGTACATTTCCTATGACTGTTTTCTTTTTGCTGCCTTTAAGTAAATATTTTTTATTTCTGTGTGCTTGTTTTTACCCTGTGGAAGAGCACCAAAGAGTACTAAGGAATGAAAGAGGAAGCAGACTTTCAGTAATGGTGTCTGTATGAGAAAACAGGAGTTAAAGCTGACACTGTATTTTCATATGCTTCCGAAGCATCTTTAACAAGTAGAAATTGGGTAACCCAGTTTTTCATATGGTTAAAGTTCTCATACAGTTAAAATACTTAATAGTTTATTTACCTTTTAATATTAATATTTAACAATTCTTTCTGCCAAATATGTCATGCAATCATTTCTTTTAACTGGCTCATCCATATTTTACAGATATTTTTATGGTGTATATGGAAGATTCACATAAAACAGTTTACTTCTGCTTCATTCCATTTACTATTGTTTAAACAATTTTACAGGAGCAGAAGTTTTAAATAAATTCTTCATAGGCAGATTAATGGTTCTGTGCAGTGGAACATTTAAAGTCACGTCTGTAGAATCAATTATAAAATTACAAGGCATTACATGCATTCAGGTAATTAACAGGACTTGATACTGCAAGTAATGCTGTTCAGAAAGGGATTTTATAAATTGAGCTCTAATTCAGAAAAAATATTAAGATATATTATGAAATTAAGGTGAATATCAACTATATGTTATAAATACTGAAAAATTTACAAATTCTTTGGATTTTTTTGTTTACATATATATCGCTTACATTTTAGATTATTTTGTATTAACTTCTGATCAAGACTTCAAATATGTATAGTTTTTCCAAAATGCAGTGTATCTTAACTTAGATTTTTAGGAACAGTGTGCATGAGAGAGCATATGTAAGCATGCATGCACTGGTATATGGTGATGCAGGTCCCACAGCAGGGGAGCAATGTTGTTATTTAATGAAGGTAAATGCAATTAATTTAACTTTATTAAGTGCTGGATTTTACTCACTATTTTATTTTTTGCTGCAGCACTGCTTCACATTTTGAAATTGTGTCATTGTATTTACCTTAATATGTTGTAAAAATGTAGAAGTATGGAGGTTAATAGTTTTGCCTTCATTGTAAAAAAAACACATTAGCAATGGATAAAAATGACACCAATTCCCTCTGTCCTACATAGAGATGAAAGATCATGGTGCTATCAATTCTAATAGTCAGTAAGAAGCTATTGCTTCTTTACTGCTTCTCCCAAAGAAATCTCACAGCTCTGTGACATCTCCAGTTTATCACCAGTTCATGCAAACATTAACAGGATTTTTTTTTTCATTTTCCTAATCAGTTTGCAGGGAGAGTGCTAGTTTAAGTAAAAGATCATTAGTCCAAGATCTTTGGTCATTAGTATCCACTTTTTCCCGGATCTTCAGGGTAGAGTTCAGGTAATATTATTAAAGCAGATCAACAGAAATCTGGAAGACAAAATGATTGTTCCCAAAATGTTTATCCCACATATGGGAGAAATCACATCTGTTTATTTTTTTTAAAAAACAACATCTGATTGAGTTAACAAATTTGTTATGATTCATTGAAAAAATACCTTATTTCACTAATAAAATAGTTAACTAAGTTCCAGTGGTTTGCTGAAATATGCTTCATTACTTCAGCAGGAAATAAGGGAAAAAAGGAAGATTTTTCAGAGTGAAAGCATTAGGATATGAAAAAGTGAAAAAAAAAACCTGAGAGAAAGCCAGAGATAAGTGTTTTGTTGTTATTATTCATGAAAGCATTAGACAGAGGGACAACTTGACATTGTAGACCATTTAAAAATATATAGGGCAAATCACATGTTCACACACATTTCAAAGATAATATGCTCTTTTTCCATAGAGCACAAGAAGCACTGTGAAAAATTGACTTTTCATTATAAATTATTGTCTCAATTTATCAAATCCAGAGTATTGTGAAAACAAAGTGCTTCATCTTCTATGAAGATAGATACTTGGAGACAGTTTGTCAGAGTGAGATGTTAGACCTGATAGAACAGATAGTTAATTGGAATATTATGGTTTACTGTCTTTTTTTCATATTTACCTAAATGTCATCTGGAAGATATGGAGAGCAAGGTGAAACACTCCAGTAGATTTTTAAACACATCCTGAGGGGAAAAGACATGAGTAACTTTGAAGGATTATCATGTACAAAAGGCCAAGATGTGACCTCTGGGAAGAAGAAGAGCACATCTCTTCCTATAATATAATTTTTCTACTTAAAAGGGAGCAGAGTTTGAGACATATTTAGAGGTAGAGCTCATTTTTGTTACAATAGCATAGAATAGAATAGAATATTCAGTTGGAAGGGTCGTACAACAATCATCTAGTCCAACTGTTCTACATATAAAGTCTGCTGGACACTGACACTGACACTCACACCTGAGTGGCACTTTTTAGAGTATTACATGTTGCTCTGTGTTAGGGTTAGACTTATACTTACATATGACCAGCACTCCAGTTAGGTGTGATACTATTTATAGAAGACTGCAACTTTGGGCACACGAAAATACAAATAATTTTTGTGTCAAGCAAAACCATTCTACTTCCAAGATAGGTTCATATTGCTTGTTTCTGGTTTTCAATTTGACTGCTAGGAATTTTTTGCATTCTGCTTTTTTTTTTTGACTAATTGACTTTCTTATACTAATGTCATGTAAAATATCTCCTTAATACTTTAGTTCTTTCATCATTTTTCTATTGATTTCAAACTTCCATGTATTTTCATGTCTTTTATATTACCCATATTTTCTCTTTGACTTCTATTCATTCCTTTTTTCAAAAAGTATTTCATTCTGTGTTCCTACACTTTTTTGCCTTTCCTCATCTTACTTCCCTTATTTCTATGACCTTTTTTTGTTCTTTTTTTTCTCCAGCTATAATGCTTCTTAGTTTACTTGTAATTTTTTCCCCTCAAAGGTTAGATCTCTCTCTCTCCTTTTCTTATTCCTAATGGGGAGAATATTTCTTACCCATGTATCCCATTTCCTAGAAAATATCACTGCAGGAGAATCATAAAACAGAGGCTTCTGTGCTATTGCTTGCCAGAAAGATACCCATTCTTGGTTATATGTGGGAAAAGTACACAAGGACATAAGGTTTATCAGATCTGAAAAAACAGTGAATTCTAGTGTTATAAGAAAATTACAAAGCATTGTGTAGAGGATGAAATGATGTCTTGTTTACAAACATAAGAATAAGGCTGATCATATTCAGTCATTTGCAGTATTGCACTGTGGTTGTACAGTGAGATTAGTACTATTAGTTAATAGTATCAAACCTTGCTGCAGAATCCTCCCAGAACTTCATTTATATTTCTGCAATAATGCATGTTTGCCATTAATTTACCTTTATTGTGTTCAAGTTTGGTCAATATACACTGGAGTGTTACTGGAAGAAAAATGTATCAAAAGCACTCAACCAATTACAGACTCAATCAGTCCTGGTTTTGAAGTGTTGTGTGAAGGTGTATTTCATTAATGAAAGCCAATTCATTCAGCTCAGTCACTGAAAACCATATCATCATTTGTGGAGTTTAAGCAATGTGCAAATAATTAGCCTCATACCTTTAAAAGAGTAGTTTTGAGGAAAATATGCTGTTTATTTTTCCATTTCTCTTAAACATGAAAGAAGATTAAATCTCTCCAGGAAGCTATTTGTTATGAATTTCACAAGGAGCTCTCACTTTCAGATCCTGTGTGGTTCAAGCAGTATATATAGTGAGATCATTCTGGGGGAAAATGTGTCTTGCAAACTCTTGCTTACTTCCAGTCAACATTTGAGGAGCCAGGGAGACCAGATTGGTGGGAGTTATATGCACCTCACTTTGGTCAGAGATCTGGTTGCTGTAACGCTGGTCAAAAGGCAAAGACTCTGGCATGTAAAATAATTTATAATAATCCCATGGGGAACATAGACTTCAATTATCAAGAAAAATTTTTTTGGTTTAAATCAAGTTGTATCTACTCTTTTTTAGAATAGTACCTTGAACAAGCTGAAAAATATAATAAAAACTGTCTTTCAGCCAAAAAAAAATGTATCTTTTAAGACATTTTGTCATGGTATTTATATTCCAGTGCTTTTAGTTTAGCAAGTTGTAATGAACTGTGGTCATCTGTCCATAATAGTGAGCCCAGCCTTCCTAGTTTGTAAAACTAGGCAAGCTGCAGGAAGCACATAAAATGGCTAGAGCTAAAACAGCCCACACTCTGCAGAGAGGGAGAGAGAGATACATTTATGGTTGGACTTGAGAGCTAAAACAGCCCACATTCTGCAGAGAGGGAGAGAGAGATACATTTATGGTTGGACTTGATCTTAAACGTCTTTTCCAACCTAAATGATTCTATGATTTCTATATATAAACTGTGACTGTAAAGAAACATTAGCCCTAATTGCTGTATCGTTCCTAACTCTTCAGCTCATCTTGCACCAGCAGCAAAGATTCTCCAGCATGGGGATCTGAAGATTGATGTGGCGCAAAAGCATTCTTCCTCTTGTTAAAGGGTCCAGCCGCAACTACTATTCTGTTTCCTCAAACAGCTCTCTGCTTGCAGGAGCTGCTGAAGAAACAGCAGGTTTTTAATACCATTGCAGGCAGTTATCTAAAGTTATATCATAGTTTTATTTGTATTCTGCTGAGGACAGGCTCTTTACTGAGCTGCATAATACACACTATTTTAATAAGTATCACTGCAATAATTATTTCAAAAAAACAGCATCTTAGGGGTGCTTCACAAATATTAGCTGGTTCTTTCAATCCATGGTGACAAATAGGAATGAATCTTAACATCTATGTTTGCAGAGGAACTAACATGGAGAATATAAAAGTCAAAAAGGAAATCCCTTCTTTCCTGAAATCAATGTGAAATTTTGATTATGCATCAGAGTCTTGCTGGCCTCCATATGTAAATGTCCCACCAAATATTAGTGATGGGTGTTTTCAAATACTTGTTCAGATCCAGTGCATCTCCCAAAAGCTGAGTCACAGGCATTCTGGGCAGTGGTCCTCAGCTCACACCCCGCTTTTGATAGGGGATGGGCACTAGGGCAAATAAGTTGCATCAAAATGTAAGTTGAAATCAGCATTGACCTATTACAGTAGCTTTCAGGTTTGGGGTTTTTTTCAATTTTACTTCACCTTCTGTCCTCCATCTCTTCTCCAAGAAAAAAAATCCTCATAAAATAAGTGAAATAACAACAAAAATACATATGTAAAAGAAATGTTTTTTCAGGTCTCTCACAGAGAGACCTGAAACAAGTTTACCAGATTCTCAGGTCCTTTTTTTTTTATTTCTACATGCATAGCGTGGTAATGGTTTCAGGAAGTATGCTTTAGGTCTAAACCATCCAATTAACGCTTGAACGTGATTAAGAATATCCTCTTATATCATCTTTCCTAAAGAAAAAGGAAAACCCCTTCTGGTTCTTTACAGCTCAGTTGTCCAAATGTTACTGCACAGTAAAAAAGCTCTAGTCATATAATTAAACAGAAAATCTGCCTTAACTTTTTGTATATCTTACATTACAAGAAAAGTTACTTATTCCAAATTAAACAGTGAGTGTAAACTGGGGATATGTTAAAAGTGGATAGACTGGCAGATGATGCAACAGTAGCAAGATGTTTCTTCCTCTGCAGGAGACAGAGAATGTCATATATATATAAATGTGCCATATAAAAGGCAGTTAGATTTTGATATTTGAGCATTACTAACTTTCTATTACCTTAGCAGCTTCTCTTTCCATTGTGTCATTTCACTAATTTTAATAATTAATTTGTTTCTGTTTGTTTGCTTTTCCTCTTATTTAAACTATATTTTGACTTATGTCGTCTGTAAGTAGCTGACAAAAACAGGAGACAACTTTGCTAAATATATGAGGTCAAAATTCTAGCT
This sequence comes from Nyctibius grandis, assembly GCF_013368605.1. NCBI lineage: Eukaryota > Metazoa > Chordata > Aves > Nyctibiiformes > Nyctibiidae > Nyctibius > Nyctibius grandis. The sequence continues at coordinate 31,353,183 of NC_090659.1, forward strand.
CATCTATAATTACACTAATTAAGGCATTACTAAAATCATAGTTCTTTTCAACCTTGAAATTTGAAATTATTTTAGTAGCTGCAGATTTTGTCTTCCCAGCAGAGGGAGACTTTGATCCTTTTGGAAGTTGAGTTTTCCCATCAGACTCTTTAGTTAAAACGTTGTTTTGTATATTCCATGAGAACTGGAACTTCTGCCAAAACCAGAGTCGTCATAGCTCTTTAAGGATCTCTTTTTTATTTAATTGGCTATGCCAATTGGCTGCAGAAGTCATATGCCCATGTATTTTTCTTCATTTCTTTTAGCTTGAGTCTCAGTTTTGCTCAGTGTTTGTCAGCAAAAATATGCATATAGATTCATTTTACAGTTGTTCATTCTTTAGAGATCCTATTTATTTATTTCTGTAAGCTAGTGGAGGAAGACCAGCTGACTGGATTGGGATTCAATTCTTCTAATGAAGTGTGTGTCAAAAAATGGAAAGATTCCTTCCTAAATTATGAGGACATCTTCATTGTTCTTCGTAGCGTGTTTAGAGCAGTCAGTGAAAGAAAGTGTGTATGTAAGTATAAGCAGGCATGGTTATCATCAACAGCCACGCCAGCAGGAAAACTAATAAAAACATGTTAAAGTTATGATGTTCTGTGTGATGAATTTCAGTTTGTTGAAACTGTAAATGCTTTAGTAATTTTTTATTATAGAAGATACACTCATTTTAGAGTTTTGTTATCCTTTTTTTACTTCCTTTACTTTGGAATTTTATCCTTTGTGAAGATTTCACTTGAGTCACAACAACCCCATGCAATGCTACAGGCTTGGGGAAGAGTGGCTGGAAAGCTGCCTGGCAGAAGAGGGCCTGGGGGTGTTGATTGATGGCTGGCTGAGTATGAGCCAGCAGTGTGCCCAGGTGGCCATGAAGGCCAACAGCACCCTGGCTTGTATCAGAAATAGTGTGGCCAGCAGGACAAGGGCAGTGATAGTCCCTCTGTACTCAGCACTGCTGAGGCCGCATCTCAAATACTGTGTTCAGTTTTGGGCCCCTTACTACCTGAAAGACATTGAGATGCTGGAGTCCAAAGAAGGGCAGTGAAGCTGGTGAAGGGTCTAGGACACAAGTCTTATGAGAAGTGGCTGAGGGAACTGGGGTTGTTTAGTCTGCAGAAAAGGAGGCTGAGGGGAGACCTTACTGCTCTCTACAACTACCTGAAAGGAGGTTGTAGCGAGGTAGATGTTGGTCTCTTCTCCCAAGTAACAAGCAATAGGACGAAAGTAAATGGACTTAATTTGTACCAGGGGATGTTTAGATTGGATATCAGGAAAAACTTCTTCACTGAAAGAGCTGTCAAGCATTGGAACAGGCTGCCCACAGAAGTGGTGGAGTCACCATCCCTGAAGGTATTGAAAGGACGTGTAGATGTGGTGCTTAGGGACATGGTTTAGCGGTGGACTTGGCAGTGCTAGGTTAACGGTTGGACTTGATGATCTTAAAGGTCTTTTCCAACCAAAACAATTCTATGATTCTATGATTCTATTATTTGTTTTGAAGAACCAAGAAGAAGAACAGCAATTTATCCTACTTTATATTCTCAATATGCATATATAGGTTTCTTTTGATGTATATTTTTTTTTCTCATATATGTGTATGGGTATATGGGATTATAAAAAGCTGAGTTACGTTGTTTATAAGTACAAAGAAAAGCACTTAAAGTTTATCAAATATAAGAAAATATGTTACACATCCAACTTGAATTTAGCACTCTTGTACAATCTTTGCATGTACAATATATTCTGTAAGATCTCTGATTTATCTGGTTGATGGATAAATGATAGGAAGAGAATGGGCATATTAGTTGATATATGTCAGTCTTGTTTCCTTATAAAATAAGACTTGCGCAATTTACTTCCACCTGTCAGCAGTTGTAGATTACGTTTGGCAGTGCGCATCTATATGAGTCACACCAGACTATATTTAGGATACTGGGGAAAACAGAGGTTGTGATACTGTTGGAAATGTATTCACTGGAATACAACATCCACTAGTTCTGTTGCTTTATTGTCAAGCAGTTTTAGCTAAATCATTCAGTTTATAGCTCTTTAACTTATTAACTAGCCACCACTGAAACTATACTGAAGATGGAATTATTCATATTCTTTAATGTTCATGATCCATAATACCTGAGCATCTCAAAAACATTAATTGAAATTATTTCTGTAAAAGTCCCTTTGACAGGGAAAGTGGAAGCTACATTTGGAGAATTAAAGCTCTGAGTTTCAGTCCTACAGAATCACAGAATCACAGAATCAACCAGGTTGGAAGACACCTCAGGGATCATCAAGTCCAACCGTTGCCCTGACACCACCCTGTCAACTAGACCATGGCACTAAGTGCCATGTCCAGTCTTTTCTTAAACACATCCAGAGATGGTGACTCCACCACCTCCCTGGGCAGCCCATTCCAATGTCTAATAACCCTTTCTGAAAAGAAATTCTTCCTGATGTCCAACCTGAACCTCCCCTGGCGAAGCTTGAGGCTGTGCCCTCTTGTCCTATCGCTAGTTGCCTGGGAGAAGAGGCCAACTCCCACTTCACTACAACCTCCCTTCAGGTAGGTGTAGACTGCAATAAGGTCACCTCTGAGCCTCCTCTTCTCCAGGCTAAACAACCCCAGCTCCCTCAGCTGTTCCTCGTAGGTCAGACCCTCCAGACCCTTCACCAGCTTGGTCGCCCTTTCTTTCTTGAAGTGCGGGGCCCAGAACTGAACACAGTACTCAAGATGCAGCCTCACCAGTGCCGAGTACAGAGGGACGATCACTTCCCTAGACCGGCTGGCTACACTATTCCTAATAGAGGCCAGGATGCCATTGGCCTTCTTGGCCACCTGGGCACACTGCTGCCTCATGTTTAGCCGGCTGTCGATCAGCACCCCCAGGTCTCTTTCCACTGGGCCGCTTTCTAGCCACTCTTCCCCCAGCCTGTAGAGCTGTATGGGGTTGTTGTGGCCGAAGTGTAAGACCCGGCACTTGTTCTTGTTGAACCTCATGCCGTTGGTCTTGGCCCATCTATCTAACCTGTCCAGATCCCTCTGTAGGGCCTTCCTACCCTCCAGCAGATCGACACTCCCACCCAGCTTGGTGTCATCTGCAAATTTACTGAGGGTGCACTCAATCCCTATGTCTAGATCATCTATAAAGATATTGAACAGCACCGGCCCCAGAACTGAGCCCTGGGGAACACCGCTAGTGACCGGCCGCCAGTTGGACTTTGCCCCATTCACCATCACTCTCTGGGCTCGGCCATCCAGCCAGTTTTTAACCCATTGAAGAGTCCACCCATCCAAGCCCCGGGCAGCCAGTTTGTCTAGGAGGATGCTGTGGGAGACAGTGTCGAATGCCTTACTGAAGTCTAGATAGACTACATCCACAGCCCTGCCCTCATCTACTAAGCGGGTCACTTTGTCATAGAAGGAGACCAGGTTGGTCAAGCAGGACCTGCCTTTCATGAATCCATGTTGGCTGGCCCCGATGCCCCGATTGTCCTGCATGTGCCATGTAATGGCACTCAGGATGATCTGTTCCATCACCTTGCCTGGCACCGAGGTCAGGCTGACAGGCCTATAGTTCCCTACACAAAGACGTGTAGACTATGGGAGTTAGGAGGTTTTACCTTGGATGCTAAAATTGCACAGATAGCTGCATTTTTTTCTTGTCCAAATTAAGAGAATATGGCCTGGTTTTTTCCACACCTTTTTAGGTGTGTGACCTGATTCCAATCAGCTATGTTTAGGCTGTTTATTATGAAAATCAGGGTTTTTTTAAGGTAAGAACATGTGAGCATGAAAAACTGGGAAGCTCACAAAGTTAGCAGCCAGAATAGTAAAAGCAAACAAGGACAAAACAAAAATGAACCTTGCAATTATAAGTCATTCTCCAATCCTGACTTCCACATCACAGGCCCTTTTCCTTGCCAAAATGTTATCAACTGTCAGAGCTCATAATTCATGGGTTAGATTTTAAAATGCAATAGAATAGGACAGGATTGCGTAGGGTCAGGTAGGGTAGGATACATTGTCAGCTATCTGCTGACACCAGAAGGATGATGAGTCTTAGCAATTTCTGGTTCTGCCTCATACCCTGGAGGGGATATACTCTGCTGACACAGATCGTCTGTTCATTCATCCCCTCTTGGTTTGAAGCGAGGTTAAAGCAGATGTACAAAGTTTGCTTTGAATGTGGAACACGTTTGTTGCAGATAGAGTGTTCACAGAATTTAAGAGCTGTCCTGTAAAGGCTCTCTCTAATGTGATTCTCAAAGGCTTGTAACTCAATGAAACCTTAATGAATATCCTTGGAAGCAGCATAAAACCTCTTAGATTCCAAGTCCCGGTGCCAAAGTATTGTTAAATGTTTTTAGAGGGAGAGAATGTAAAACTGGCAAAAAATATTGCTCTTTTGCCTCATTTTTGCTAATCCTTTTTTCTGAAATGCTGTGCATTTTTTTAGAAGAAACTTCATTTAAAGTGATAAAAAACCCAAGGCAGAGAAATAATATGCAAATTTCCAATGTAAAAAAGTTAATGTTAGCCAATTTTTTTTTCTTTGTGGAGTCGTTTTGTGTCTTTCTGACATATCAATTACATATTGTATCACTGCAGATATTTTTATGTCAGGCTGTCTACTTTCAGGTTACAGAAAGCTTTTGCAGTCTTTAGACTATGCAGTATTGTGTGCTATATTTTCTAAATCTTTCTTGCTTCAGTAAGACTTTAAGCTAAGATATTTTTAAGCTTTAAGTAAGATATTTTTGCCATTCTAGAAAGTACTGTTAACAATAGTGTTTAAAACACTAAAACTGACAGTAGCGTTAAGTTGTGACACAATTTTAAAACCAGCCTTTGTCGATGATTATGTGTGTCATTTTCATACCATTTTCAAAAGGTGCTCTCTAACATTGCCATTGTAGTTTTCATCACACCTTGAGTAAAGCTGAAAGTTGTGTCCTTCTGTAGAAAATTCTGGGCAGTCTGCAAGTCACTTAATGTTATGTTAACTGTATAGTAAGGCACTTTATAATTAAAATGGCTCAGCTCCTGGTATGTGTTGTGTGTGCAAATGTTTTTTATAAAATTCTTCCTAATTTGGATCCACCTGGGACAACACAGGCAAAAGGAGTTATTTCAAGATGCTCATTGCTTCCTGTGGCTCATCTAAGCCGTTCAATTCTTGTGCTTGCTGTTACTGTATAAAACACTGATACTGCATTAACCTTTAAAAATGAACCCCTTAGTTGCAGAACATAATATATGTTATCATTCTTGACCCAGAACTTACAATTTAAGTTTTTATTCATATTAATTTGTTATTCCTTTTGTACCTGGAGAATCATAGCAACATTCAAATCCTATGTGACCAAAATGAATTCTTTAGGGTATGCCATTTTGTTTGGGAAGCCTCAAGTGTGTAGGCTAGAGACTCAATTAGTCTTTCTCTTCCGTTTTCTTAGGTGTTCAAAGTTGTTTCTCTGCCATAGCTTAATTTTTTTTAAAACAAAATAAATGGTGTGACTAATTAGCATTAATCAATCCAGAAGAACAAGCCTAAATCTGTGTTTGTAGGTAGCATATTCATTGTGTTGGATGTTTTTACTTTCATCCCTCTGATTTCTTATATTGATCTCAAGCATTTTGTGTCCTTTTCCCCCAATACCTTCATTTACGACTCTTTTTTCATCTGTAAAAACAATGAGTTCTCTTCCACTTATCTGACACATAGCTGACAATACAGAGCTGTTTCAGCAGTGCAGTGATTTTTTTGGATATTCGGAAGAAATAGAAGAATGCATCTTCCATAAAATAGCTTTGTGTTTCTTGTATATCCTAACATTGTTCCACTTCATTATCTCAAAACATCATATTTCAAATCCTGAATTGACTTTGTACTTTTGCCAGCCAAAGCGCTAAGATAACTGAATTTGGTTTGCACATCAGTTGTCGTAGCTGGCTGTAATATATCCCTGAATCTGACTAGGTTTACTTTAAAGAGAAAGGGTTTACATTTTTCTCATAAAGCTTTCATAACTTTATTCAGCTGTGAATGACATGTGAAATACTGTCAGACCAGTATGGTCTGTTGCAGAAATCATGCAGGCTTCCTATTTTAAAAAGTCAAGATCTAATCCTTTTTCTTCACCAGTGAATAGGAGGTCAACTCTCAACAAGAAAAGTTTCTGAAAGATGGAGACAAATCCAATTTTATGATCACCACTTTTCTCTCTCAACACTGTGTCCCCACATCATTAGGCTGTGCTCAGTAATTCCTACAGCTGATGGGATAAGCTTGTGATGTTTAACAGTGCCAGGTCATGCTGATTATTTTAGCTTCGCCAATGACACTCTACATAATTTTGCAAATTATTTTAACTACCTTGTGCATGAATTTACATGTTTGTAGATAAGTATCCATTTATGGATCAGAAAGGAACGTTAGGAAACTTAGTTAAATTAGAATGAAATTGTGTTGATTTGGTGTAAAACCTAGTAACCTTTTAATTTTACTGTAGGTTTGATAGTTTACATAGTCTAAGGGTCTGTCCCATTCCCTAGAAAAGGGGGCCAGAAAAACCAACTATTTCAGGTAAATTTGTGTTTATAAGTATTTATTGTTATACAGGCCAAGGCCCCTGAAACACAACTAATAGTGTATTTGTGATGTGAGCTGCACTACAGTATGTGTAAAGGGCTTTGAACACAAACTGTCTTATATTTTTCAGTATGTTTATTGAAAGCATGGTTATATTTAAGAAAAACATGGATGTTGTAAAATCTGTTTCCGCTAGTGTGTGAACCTATCCCAGGAGACAAATCACGAACTCTGACATAACATTTACACACTATTATATGGTATTCAATGGTAACACTCCTCTGTAAAACGAGAGGTAAGAATCGGCTTTAGACTGGTATGTTAGAACTTCAGCCATCATGGGCCATTGGCTTCGTCTGCTCTGACATCCCACACAACTGTACTGTTATCCCTGTTGAGCTTGCATAGCTCAGATATCCTTGTATGACCCGAGAGCAACATCTGTGCCTTTTTGTGCTAGAAGAAAAGCCCTTTATTGTATGGTTTATCAAAGAACAACCTAGGAAAGATGTAAAAGCTGAAAGAATAAAAAGCCTGATTTGCAGTTTTTAGAAAGTTAATCAATTCTTAAACCTTTAGATAGAAAATACCATTTGTTACTGATCCTTCTAGCTCTTTGGATGAGTAGTCCAGAAAAGATGTATTCACAGTTATACACAAAGCAGATTTCATGAGCTCCCAGGCTATATTATTTACATGATCAGTATATTCACACAGCAGTGCTACTGCTTAGAGATACTGTATTTCACTGTCTTTCTCATATTCAGACAGGCTCTAGCTTGCCAGAAATTTTTATTTTTTTTTTTTTCTGAATGAGCGAATAACTAACAGATGTTTGGTTTTGGCTCCATGTCTACATTCTTTGAAAGCTGGAGAATTAAATTGCTGACATTCAGACAACACTAATTCACATATCCAGGGAGCCTAATTTGCCATCCCTGAGATCCTCATTCCTGGTGTTCATGGGTTTAAAAACCATTTCAGTCACACAATGTAAGAACAGGCTGGGGAGTTTCAATAGTATGTTCCTGCTAAACATAATCACATTTTATAAACATCTGCATCATTACTGGTGTGATTCATCTCTAAGCTGTATACAGCTGTGTTTCCAGTTTCAATTAACAGTCCCTTAATTGAATATCCATCTCATGTTACTAATTTAGTTAATTTATTCATAATTAAGAGTATTCTATTTTCTATGAAGGTTTGTTGAGCTTAGTACATTATAAAAAATAAAAAAAAACCTAAGGCTGAGGGATTTTGATCCTTACAATAGTCACATCAGAACAAAAATGTCATTCACGCACCTAGAGAGGAAGACAAGATATAAGGGACATTTTTTTCTTTTCTCATTGTGGAATGAGAAACCTTTGGAAGGATTTTGCTTTGTGTTTGAAAGCAGATAACAGTATGAATGTGCTCTTTTCTCCTCATTTTTGCCCTTCTTCTTTTTGCCCAAAATCTAATGTAATTCTATAGTTTAGACTGATACATCAGGTTTTAATATGTAAAAAGAAATGATAACACTAAAAAGGGTGTTACAAGAACAGAGGTATGTAGAAGACATGAATCATCCTGTCTCAAGCATTTTTGTCCTCTAACAGTTATATTTTAGAGTACAATGTATTTAAAAGGATCGGTGTGATTAGGAATTGTGAGATAACTTAAAAACCAAGGCTGAGACACACTCAGGTGGAAGATAAGGACTGTCTTAGTAATGTTATTTACCAAAAGAACTGTTTGCTTTTTAGAAGTATCTTTTGTATATAAGTACAAGAATATTGTGTGCAAAATGGTTTAGAAATCCTAGAAAAAAATCTTCTTGCAGTGTCCACAATCTAATGATGTTCTTCACTTACCATTTTAGCAGGATTGGTTACAACTCTCCGGTACTTTGTAAATACACAGATACTGTCTTCTCTCTTATCTTTACAAAAGCCCTACAGGGATATTGATTCTTGGAAATGTCTACAATATTAAGGTGTTATATGTATAAATGGTTCTCTAAAAATAAAAAAAAAAAAAAAGAAAAGAAAAAATAAATCAGCTTTTTCTGACTTCCTTTAGCATGAAAAATACTTTGACAGTTGTATCTTATCAGTGAGAAAGTGAGCAGAACATTGAAAATTCAGCATCCCTTTCTGGAAAAGAGGGAAAAATATGGGACAGTTTTTCCTCTTTATAAACAAAAATATTTGTTAGCTGTTTGAGATAAATATTGTTTTCCGAGTAGACTGTCACATTGCTACAATTTGAAGTAAACATAGAAATCTGTAAGTTGTAGGGAAAACATTGAAATAGTCTGATCAATATGTCTCAAGCAGAGCTGCAGGTTCTTAATGACAGCTGCTGAATCCCTTCTGCTGAAAATCACAGTTGTCTGCTGCTTTTTCCTTTAATCTTCCCCTTCCTCCAATCTTCTTGATGCTCTTTTCAGTTTCTCTCATAGCTCTTTTTCTCCTTGAAGCTTCCTTTCTTCCTCTTCATATAAGCTTCTCCTTTTCTGTCATACTAACTACAATCATACCACTACATTTAAAAAAAAAAGCTAGGAAGAAAATCATTAAACAAACAAATAGAGAACACAACCAGAAAATTTATAATCTAAAATGAGAAGAAAATGATAGTGAGAGGAAAAGTGCAATATAAGGTGCAAGTGAAGTAGGCTTTTAGTCACGGTAGCTTTATGAATCACAACTTTTTCTTTTCCCAAGGAATCTCTTAAGATCACAGTTAGTGAAAGGTACAGCTGTGCTCTAAGCAGACTTCAAAGCAGGCAGTCTCATAATTTTCTTTTCTTTTACTTGTCAAATATTAATGCTGGAATGTAATCTTGTGAAGATAATAAAAGTTTGAACCATTTCAACCTTTTAGCTGCATACTCTTGTATTTAGCAAATAAAATGACAGTTGCAGTGCTAACCTTGCTCTATGAATTCCACGCTACCCCACCTTTTTTGATTAAAATGGTGATTAGGGTTAAAGGAGATTATAGCAATTTGCCAGGGTCCTGTTTCACTGCAAGCTCAAGGTAAGAGAGGGTGATTCAAGTGCCTGCAGAAAGATACATTATCGCGGGTTGATCAATCTTCAAGTTTCTATGGAGTTTTACCACCCTTGTTATTTGCGTACGTTCTTCAGATTTTACTATGCAAGAAGGGAAATGCATTCATTTTCTGTACACAAAGAAAAGTTAATAATTTTCTCCCTCCAAAGAAAGATGGACCTTCAAAAGGGAGTGTGTAGGCCTTTTAAATTTTATCGTATTATTATCAGACTCTGGAGGTTTGTTGTGTTTCCTTTTTCTTACTCTACATAAAAGGATATGGAAATTGTACCTTGTACTTCAGATGGTAGGTTTAAACCCTATGGAAGTCTACATGCATGTAACTTATGTGATTTTATATTTTAAAGAGAAGTGTAGATGATTTGCTTATTTCTCTGGCCTGAGCAGCAAGTTGGAAATAAATATAATATCCAGATCTTGAATCATCTTCCTCCTTAAATTAAGATTTTCAGATTAAGGTTTTGAGTTCAGATCATTAAGAAGATCAGGTTCCAGTTCTGAACCCTCAGAATTAGATATGCGACTCCCATTCATAGTTTTCCCAGAAGAGGACTTTGTGCATGGAATATTAGGGAAAATGTGGTTGATTTTTATCTTCTGCATACTTGACTGACAGAAGAAAATAAATGCCTGTCATCAAAATATTGGTACACTTTTGTGTGTTTCAGTTTTGTGTCTTTAACCTCAGAAGGCAATTTTACTTTTAGTATACTCTCAAAACTCCTGAGGGACCTGGAACAGAAGGATATGCCCACATAGTAGTAATCTCAATAGCATATGGGTACAGTATTACTGTGTTCATGGTTGCTGCCACTTACAGAGTAAGTCTTTGAAGTGACCGGCTCCAAATTTCAGTTCTGAATGCCTCATTGGTTTAGTTGTCATTTGTTCTACTAAAGCATATGCATGTATAATAGAGAAATTAGTGTCTTTTGCAATAAATACTAGTCTTGAACTGCACTTCAATTAATTACCTCCCCCTGCCTCCCCTCCATGAAGAGTAACTCTTCAAAGACTGAGCTCTCTGATGCTCAGTAATGCAATAACGGACCTCACAGCTATTGGGACATGTCTTCCTCTGGATCAGCCAAGACTTAAAAAGTTTATGTTAAATGTTTACTTGTTATGTAAAACAAGTGTTCTGATTTTGAGTCACTCTCAGGTGAAAGATAGATCTGTATTTAACTGACCACTCAAACAGCCCAGCCTGGGCCTGACCAAGAAAGAAATCAGTCAGTAAAAGATCAAGAAAGGGAGAGGGAACATTTAGGCCACTGGAAGATCAGAGGTATTCCAGTTATGAAAAAGCAATTTGCCCCTCTGATAGGATGCCCACACCTGCTCCTGAATGTAAGTGCAAGTGTGGCGTGTCTTACCTGTGCTGGTCCTGTTTACTTCAATGGAAGGCACATATAAAGTCAGCAGGATTTATCTCCCTGTTTCCTGGTTATGTCAATCCGTTATCCTTCACTTGCAGAAAATCTTCAAAGGTTCTTGGCCTGTTACACTGAATGAATAAGTCTGTGCAGATTTGAAAACCTAGATTTGTTTCTGAGGTTTTTGTGTGTGCTGTCCTCCCACTCCAAGGATTGTATAAATCCCATTAAAGCAAAAGCCTCTCAAACTACTTCAGCAGGTTTTGGTTTTGGTTGTAGGGGTTTTTTTCTGCCCAATATTTGGATGCATAGACGAACTTCTAGAATTTTAATTATGTCTGTATCAGATGAGCTGCAGGAATGTAAAAAGGTTTTGGGTGAGATTTAATTTTAGATAGCAGCTTAATTAACTGCATTTGTAAAAACTAGTGCAACTTTAATTAAATGTCTCTACATTAATTTAGATATTTAATTGAAAATTTATTGGGATAGTCCTTACAATTTATAACTCTTCCCATCTGAGGATTTTAAATAACAGATCATAATAATAATTAAAAAACACACCTGTATTTAAGGTTTTGCTAGATTTCAACCAGCTTTTTTCAAATAGTAGAAAGGGGTTTTTTTCTCCTGAATACTTATTCCGGTTTATGGATTTTATAACAGGATTGGACATCTGAAAACTCAACCTATAAATGATGATTGAAGAAGTATTTTTCTCTTCTCATATATGTTGGGGTTGGTTTGGTTTTATCCCACATCAGCCTTTGTCCCTTTTTCAATGTCATATGGATACTGGCTTATACTACTACAAAAGTACCACTCACAAGACTTTTCAGGGCATGGGTGTGTTGGGGTTAGCTGTGATGCACAGGGAAAGATGACTGAGTTCTGGGTCTGCAAGCTTCTGTGCTGTCAGAGATATCAGCAGTAGGGGAGCAGGTCCGGTAAGGAGAGCAGGGGCCCAAGACACTTTAATACTTTTGTAGTCTTTCATAGGAGTCTGCACGTTTCCAGCATAGCATGTAGCTTCTCTCCAGTTCCCCACTCTGCTCTGAGAGATGTGGAGAGACAAAGAGAAGCTGGAGACACATCATTAGAGCAGGGTGGGCAGCTATTTAAATGAGACCCTCTATTGTGTGTCCACCTTCTCTCATGACCTGACAACATGAGAAAAGGTTAACCATTTCTTTTTACAATTAGGCTGCATCTACCTGAAGTAGAAATATATGTTATACTAAACATTATACATAAATTACAAGTCATTCCAACTTACCTTCCATTTCTGAACCTATACCAATGATCGCAATCTTCCAGTGACAGCACTCAAAATTTCCAGTAGTATACGCTTTCCTCTAATCGAAATTATGTCCACTGCCCTACATTTTCCCTACAATTGAAAAGTGAATTCCATTGATACTTTGCCAAACAGACTGTTTATAATAATTTTCTTTTCCTTCCCAACACCTATTGCATGCATCAGTTGCATAAATGGTAATTTGAAGCCTTTTTAACACAGCTGGATATATTTCATTGATTCTTTTCATCTGAGCATCATTCATTAGAGTTCCTTCATCTTTTTGTCTGCAGTGCACTTTATCTGCAAAATGCTAGGATCTGTACAACAAAATAGAACAAAATGTACAAGGACTTCAAGTCCTTCCAGTGTCATATCTGTCAGGTTATAAATCTGAGACAGAGCAAACCACCCCCTTTGCTTGCCTACCTTGAGGTACCTATTTATCTTAATTTATTCTGTACTGACAAAGAAACTATGAGAAGTTGCACTTGATTGTTCCAATCCTCCTTCTTGTGATTTGCATTACTACTAGCATTCCAAATGTTCTTTAAAGTATATACTTATAAAAATATAGGCTGGCATTAAGAAAGGCTCAGGTTTGCTTTTCAGTACACACATGAATATTACGTTCTCTGTCCCACAACTTCATCCTTTCCATCAGGATAACTATATGTATATACAGAATTTTTACTTCTCTCCTGTTCCTTGTATTAAGAAAAAGCAAGTTTGCCATCACAACCAACACTACTTTTTCAACAATTTTGTAATTAAATGTTTTGTAAAAACTGAAAGTGTGATTGGGAGAGAACAACTAAGCATTTTTTTTAATTATTATAAATTTTAAAGTGTAAGGACTTTTGAAATTATATAAGTGAAATTACAAACAACTTTTTAAAAATAATATTGCTTTCTGTTTCATTTTTCCTCAATATTTTAATTTTGTCTCAGGAAACGTAACCACATTTTCTGCTCAGCTTTGCCACTACAAATACAAAAGTGGTGTGTGATTACTCAACATGCATAAAATAAATAGTTGACATTGTCAAATAAAATAATATGTGTGAAATAAAGTACTCACTGTTTATGTGAGTAAAAAAAATTAGCTCTCTTGGAAGTGTTGCAGTGAAATTTAGCTATTAGTCAAACTTTGTTATATCTTCTCTTCCAAACAGCAAAAGACTAATTTAGCAGACTTCAACAAGAACACTCACTTCTAAGATGGTCAACATCTCAGGTCTATTTGTTATTTGGGGAGCATTACCTGATTTCCTTCACCTAATTAACTGATGGGAATTCTTGACTAAATGATGGATTTGGGGTAAATGGTTGATAGTCTTTCTTTACTTTTTTATTTGCTGTCATTGAAATGCTTTATTTGTGGTAGAGCAGGTTGTTCGAAGTGACATTTTATTGTTATGTATTCTTAAATTGTTCAGTGAAATAAACAGTAAGAGAGTAATTTTCCATGAAGGCATAGTGTAATACATAAAACAGAAAGTTGGGTAGGACGTTAGGTTTATGAAGTCATGAGCCATTTTTCTCAGCGGTAGGAAGTACTTCTAAATGAACCAAAATAACTTGTTCAAAGGAAAGTCTGAAGTAACGAACAACATCTTTATGATCTCAGCCTACTTGACCAACTTATAAGACGGGTGGTGCTGCTACTAGGACGGTTGCTGTAGTTTCAGTGTCTGTGATAGCTGATGTAATGTCTGCAGACTGTTAGAGCTATAAAATTACAAATCCAGAAACTGGTGTCAATTGTGCTCCTTCTTAAAATAATATGAACGTATTTTAAAAGTTGTTTGCTCTAATAAAGAATTCACATTCAAATATTTTGTATTACCTGACTGGTATAGAACATGTGTAGATAATAATAGTGTCTTCTACAGTAATATTCCAAGGAACTACATTTCTTCTATACCATCACATCAAGAATGCTTATACAAAGTCATTTCATAGTCACTCATTATTAATTATTGTAATAAAGTCCATCTTTCAGGTCTTTTGGAAGAGTTTTGCTTAACGGCCCCCATGTCTAGGTACATTTCAGCCATACCACCTGTTCTAGGAGATGCCCAGGCCTGAACATTTGTTAAGCTTCAATGTTAACATACTGTTAAACTTGAGAAAGGTCAGGATTCAAAAGAGACATCAAATCTGCAGCTTATTCTATAGCTTTGAAGCACTGCTGAAGTCAAAGAACTTTGCCTTTCTACCAAGTTTGAAGCAGTTGCTCAGTTACAATTAATTGTGATTTATTTCACTTTGCCTTTAAAATAATAAATAATATTCAAGTCTGATTACTCAGTAATGTGCCTTGGGTTTACAAAATTATACAGTTTCATTCTGATTTACAAAAGGTGGTCTGATCAACAAGATTTTCTTTTCTTTGTGCTGACTGCTACTCCATTCAATCTTGTTAATTCTCATTGTTTAATAGTAAGCATTTAACTGACTATTTATTCTCTCAGTCTTTACTTCTAAGATCATAGTGTGGCTGACAGCCAGACCTAATAAGATCTTATGATGAGAAGTGTCTTGGTATCCTAAGAATAAGTTCATAGTGTATGAAATGCAACCTTTAGAACATGACTTCCACTATACCTAATATTCTCTAGTTAATATATCCTGGTGATGCAAGGAAACCTGTAAACAGATTGTTCAATCTGCATTTATAGATATAAACAGTAGAATTCTTAAAGAATAAGGCCAAAACATTTTGAATATAAATACTATAGCTAATATGAATCTATCAGGGAAGAAATGTTAGCTGCCAGTATAGCAGTTGGTGAATGGTTTCCCAATTAGTAAGAAAATCACATTTCTGTTGTTAAACAATTTCAAGTGCTCATAACATTGACAGAAAACTGGGAGGCAAAACGGTTTTGCTGATGTAGGAGTTGAGATTAGTAATATATTTTCTCAAGGGAACAATGTTTGAACAAGTCCAAGGTTTCATTTTAAAACTTTTAAAACTAGAAAAAAATTACATCTTTTGGCAGCCTAACTTAACTTTGAAGGCATTCCTCACATTTCCAGTGTTATTGATTTTATCTTGAACCATAATGCAGACACAAATGAGTGATTATAACTCTCTGGATATACCTCAGTTCTGTAGCTTTAGAGGATATAGTCATGACTATGTACTGTAAAAGTGCATAGCCAATGAGGCTGAACCTGTACTGGATCAAAGACAGGAGAAAATGTTGGTCCTGGGGTGAATTAGTTCTCTGGAAGTGAATTTGCTTGTGCCTCCTTAACTCAGTGTATTAAACCTTGTGCAGCTGGATGTGAAACACAAACACAAAATACACCCAACCGTTTTTAAAAATGTGATGTTTCATCAGTTATTTTCCAGAAAGCCTTCAGAAGTCTTCAGGCAGTTCAGATATTTGTTAGTTAGAAAATGGGTTCACAAGAATGACTTGAAGTTTCTGGTAGTCTTACTGGACCAAACACAGCTAAAGTTTAACTTTTCTCTTGCTCACCAATGCTCTGTACTTTTTAGACATTATTCTGTACTTAAGCAGACCATATTTTTTATAAAGTTTTCTAATCATAGTCAGAATAATTCAACTTCTGGGATGATTTTGGAAGGAAGAAAATTGTTGTATACATATACTCCTATGGATATGTTTAAGCACACATATCAAAACAGATATTCTGAAAACAGGGGAAACAAAAATACATTTGAGAGCTGACAAGCAGGTATATAATTTATTCTTGCAGTACTAGGCTATCACAACAGATACATAGATGGATGGCTGGGAAAAAAAAGCTATCAAATTCTTTTAAATCCAACAAGTGCTTCTGTATAGACTTTGAAAGTTTTACCAGTTTCAGTGGAAAGTATTTCAGATTGTCAGAAAAAAAATCACCATGTGCCATGATTTTTATTTCTAAGCAGCACAGAAACCAGGCCAATTGTTCTGTAGTATAAGTTTGGTTGGTCGGTACTGCAGTCAAAATATTGAGTCACGTGGACTTCATGAAACAGAAACACAAGATGTCCTTCTTGTTGAGTCACAATTGGAATTCTCATATTTGCACTGGTCAGAAATGAAACATCCTACTATCCAAAAAAAAGTGAATTGGAGTGGGCTGAAAAGCAAATTTTTTAAAAAAAGCCTAACCTGTATGTTGCTGTCATAAGAGGGATTCTAGTAACTTTTTTCAGTTTTACTTTTGGCCACACTTTAAAGAACATAGGGGAGGAGCTGGCTTGCTGTGAGGCAGTGCAGGCAGTGCGTTTTTGAAATCTGGAGGTTATAGGGATGACTGCTAGGGAAGAAAGAAGGAAAACACAGAAGGCAGGACAAGAAAAAATAGAAGAACACTTGAACTCTGAAGAATAGCTTAAAACAGGCAGAATGGGTTAATATGAAGCAAATGACAGGAGCCCAAGCAGAATCTAATAGGAAATTGATGGTGGTGAGGAGAGGGAGCAGAATGGGAGTATCAGGTGAGGGAGATTCTTCTTTACGTTGAAGGTGGGATTCACAGCAGAAAGGATTTGTCTGTTTCTTAAGTATTATATCTGCTTTGCAAATTTATCTTTCAAAAGAATCTGAAATATGAAATTAGTACACTTTACTCACACGAGCCTATGAAGTTGTATTTTTCCTTTACCAAATTCTGCACGCTTCAGATGTGTGATCTTGCCAGTTGTTCTCTCATAAGATGAACATTAACAGTACAAGATCTGGTTTCTCAGCTGTTGTTTTTTTCCCATTTTTCCTCCTTGATCATCATGATTGTTCTCCCTCGTACAAGACAAATGCTAAATAATAAGACAGTGTAATAGTATGGGCAGCTGAACTAGCAGCACACTGATAGAGTGGATGTCCTTAGGGAAATGCCATGGAATGCTCTACAAGGATATATATTTCAAAATCAAATGCTACCCCATTTTCATTGTGGGTGGTTTTTCTAAAATACATGGCAGCTTGGAAATTTTGCCCATGCGGGTTTCCTACCAAATTTTTCAGTCTCATTGTACCTTGTTCAGTTCACCAACTCTTCTACTGGTTTCTCAAACAGTAGTTTTGAAAGTTCACTTTGGGATTTGTAGCTACCTTACAGCCTCATGTCTGCCGCTTCTGGCAGCCCAAAAGAATAAAAATTACCCAGTCAAAAGCAATTACAGATCATCAGAGCAGAATCTGGCTTCTGCAGCCAGAAAGCAGTTACGGACATATAACTGTAGGCCAGCATTTCTGTTCCAGCAGTATATAATCAAAGCACTTGTTTGTTCAGAGGAATCTTACTGCATGGTGGAGTTGTTGACTGAACAGACTGTCTAAATAATGGCTTCTGTCTTAGGTTTGGCTGGCTAAGAGTTTTGTTTTTTCCTGAGACTGTGGGGGAAGACTGTGGAGGTTGTGAAACGACCTACCAGGGTAGAAAAGAAAAGACATAGCAGGATTTGCAGAAAGCACAGAGAGTGAGTTCTAATGAGAGAAAGAGAAGGGAAAAGGAAAAACCTTTCTACACTGAGGTTTTACTTTTTTTTTTCCACAGATAATTTTAAAAAAAGCATAAAAAACTGAAGTATGTAACTAAGTGATAGTAAAAGACAAACAGAACAAGTAAAACAAAAAATGGAGCTAGACTACAAAAATGTCAGTTGTATAGTCATGTGTTTATTAGAACAGAAACAAAATTTCATCTACACAGTACTAAAAATAAGGACTGTCATTATGGATTCAGAATGGGCAAAGAAAAGCTAACACACTAGGACAGAAAGGTTTCAGAGTTAAATGACTCTACGTCCACAATTTTATTCCTTGGGATTTTGATTAAGTTGAAAAAATAAGTATGAACAAAAAAACAGTTAAATCTTTGCATCTTCCATTTGTAAACTTGTGCTTGTAAGTTAATAATTTCTAAATAAAGTTACACAAGACTCAGTGCTGCATGGAATTCCTTTGCATGTCTCATTCAAATGTATAAACTCATTGCAGCAAAGAGTTTTTGAACAAACATGATTTAATTTGCTTTTTACACATGATCTGATTATTTTTATTTGATATGATTTGTCAAAAAGCTTACATAAACTTATTTCTGCCTTCAGATTTCTTTAGAAATCCTAGCCATCCTGATGTACTAACCCTGTTTGGACAATGGGATTGCTCGCCTAATTTTAATGTCATCCATTTGATTTTGTGATTAGATGATCCTACAAAAGCCTTACATAATGGGCAAGTGACCATTTCTATTGTCATGTATTGGTTTTCTTTTTTTTACTTTCTGTAATCCCTGAGAATAAATTTCAATCTCAGAAGTGTTAATGAAATTTTATATAAAAATACGGCATCTGGTCTTGTATCATTAAAGCAAACAGCAGCTTCATTATCGGTTTTACCAAAAATAGAATCAAGCCTATGCTTATTTCTTAAACTGTACGCATGGTTTTAAGATGCTCTTCCACTGATTTTTAAAAGCATTTTATAGAAATAAAGAGGACAGTTCACAGAGATCGCTCTTAAGTTTTATAAGAATGGTTTTACTTTTTTTTGTCTTGTGGGAGCCTTTCTTGAGCAAGTCCTTCATAATTGTCTTTCATAAGTAGATTTTTTCCAAGAGAATGCTCATTTGTTTCATTTATTTGCTAACTCAAAGGCCACATGTCAACTTGTCACTGTGATAACAATAGCTTGTGAGTTAGACATTCAGAAAGGCTTTCTGACTTACTAAATTAAAGTTTTGTAATTGCCAATTAAACTGCCTGTCAGTGTATTATATGGTGCCACTATACAGATACTGCAAATTCAGGTTTTGAGGCTGGCTTCAGACTGTGTTGGAAACCGTGTCTTTGCTACTCTCCTATTGTTACTCCTTGTTTCACAAACAGTTGCATTGCAGTCCCCTTCAGCAGCGATTCGCCTCAGGATCTCCATCTTTCTTATTGTCTTAATCCTCCAAGATCTCTTCTATTCTTAGAATTTCCCAATTCTCTGCTCTTAGAAACAAATGTGTAAAAAAACACTTCTTTACAGTGAGGGTAACTGAACACTGGAACAGGCTGCCCAGAGAGATTGTGGAGTCTCCTTCTCTGGAGACATTCAAAACCCACCTGGACGTGTTCCTGTGTGACATGATCTAGGTAATCCTGCTCCGGCAGGGGGATTGGACTAGATGATCTTTCGAGGTCCCTTCCAATCCCTAACATTCTGTGATTCTGTGATTCTGTAATAAGACAAGCCTAAGCAGAAATAAATAATTTACTTGTGAAAAAAAAAAAAGTGATAAAATACAGATAGCTGCGAAAATAAGGTGGTAAATTTAAGAGAGTTTTTTATGGCATTTGATAATAAACAACCAAAGCAGTTTTCAAAATGTGACTTATCTGGAAGTTAAAGGTTATTTTTCATATTTGGAGCTGTGCAGAAGACAAATGCATTTCAACAACTCTACCACGATATTTATGCTCCAGATTATGTTGCATTCATTTTTGAACTGATATGCAAAAAAGGTATGTTTAACATTTGCATTAATATGAAGCATGTAAAATGGCAATAGTCAGTACTGACCAGTTACAGTTTTTCTGGAAACACAAAATCTCATAGCTTTAATTCCACCGCCTCCTGCAGGGCTGCAGCTTGGAGCTTTGTTCCACTGGGAAGGAAGAACTCTCCCTCTGCTCATGGAAGGATCTGAATCTGTGAAGTGGAGAGCTCTGGGTATTGAACAAAGCCATTTTTTAAGATTTTAGTTTCATCTGAGGCCTTTACAGATTGACAGTGGTAAACAGGGTATTCAGCTTTGCAAAGAGAGGGCTAATAACAGATTTAAGAAGAAAACTGCATGTAATGTTACTGGAATTACTTGAATAAAATTTGTGGCACTTAGCAACTGCACTATATGATAATGCTTTTTTTTGGACACACATGAAGTGATAGTTTTTTTGAATGCATCTATATGCTGTGATCCTTCATGCCAATATAACTCTTAACCTTCACTGTATACCATCCTATGGGCTATATGTAACTTAGGTTTTGCTTTCATGTCACTTGAATTTAACTCATAGATTAGAAAGCATAACTATATAGACTTTGACCAGCTGCAGGATGCAGACAGCTCCTCTCACAAGTCATGTTACACTGTTATAGGAGTTTTGCCATTATCTTCAGTCAGTGTAGTATCAATCTTATCAGCAATTATTTTCATTTGAACTATTATTTGCCTAGAGTCATATTATTATCTTTCAATGTGCTATATGCATGTCTTCCCCAGGAAGAAAAAGAGGCTTTTGTGAAAAATCAGGAGCTGTAGTTGTATACAAAGAAGTGTCAGATAACAGGGAGCATTAAACACTGATCATATGGATGCTCCTAAGCTTGAGCAGCTGCTGGGATATAGAAAATTCTGCAGAAGTCATTGAGACTGAGAGGCCATCTTCAAAAGGTTCATTGAACAGGAACAATAAATAAAAGTTTATTTAATCCACCCAGTCAGTAATCTCATGAAATGAAGCTTTTCTTTTCATGTTGTGTCAGCACTTGATTGAGCAAGTGGTTTTAATACAGCTTGAAACAGAGTATTATATTCTTGAGATTGCCAGTTGTAAGAATATGGATGAAATAAGAAAATAATGTGACTAGATCACACTGTAATTAAACTGTCCCTACTGACATCATCTTACTGGTTTCACCCTGTGCGGCTAAAAAGGAAACCAAATAGGTGATCTGTCTGGGGAGGTTTCAAGACTGAAGATTATTTAGAGTGAATAGATTTATCACTATCAGTGTAACTCTAACTCTCAAAAAGTAAAAGGAGGAGAGAGCAGAAAATATGAAAGAGAAGAGATACAGGATTAATTCAACTGCTGCTGTACATAGAATCCTGTATTATTCATTATTACTCTGCAGTGTCCCCCAGTAAAGAACATTTTTTTCTTACCTTCCACCTTCTTCTGTGTTTTCCTATATTCCTCTTCCTCCATGCATTCCTTCTGTCAGTCTTCCCAAGAATCCTCCTCCTTTGCATGCAAACTCACTTGGAAAAAT
This sequence comes from Nyctibius grandis, assembly GCF_013368605.1. Classification (NCBI taxonomy): domain Eukaryota; kingdom Metazoa; phylum Chordata; class Aves; order Nyctibiiformes; family Nyctibiidae; genus Nyctibius; species Nyctibius grandis. The sequence continues at coordinate 31,374,568 of NC_090659.1, forward strand.
TAAAGTTTATAAAAGTCATATTTATACTTATTTTTAGAGGAGTATTCTGAGAAGTCTGTCTGAGTATGAGCTGAATCGTCTCAGGAGATACATATTTCTCTTCATTTCTGACTGAGGAAGGCTGATTTAGCTGTGTCACCTTAGGACTCCTGAGTTAGGACAGATAAATCTCACATAGTCTCCCTTGTATACCTTTTTGCATGGTATTACATACGTAGCAGCATACTCAGTCAAAGTAATTCTTCAGCTCTTATTTATAAACATTATTAGAGAAAACTGAGAGGTTTAATACTTACGTATAAAAAATGTATTTTCACTGCATTTGGAGCAGCAACATGAGTTTTGAAGTGTGAACTGAAATGGTAGAAGTGAATGAAGACACTCAACAACAAATCAAGGAGACAAGAAAAAGAAAACTGAAAAAAACAGGGCTGAAAATTGTAGTCTCTTGAATACTGATGGAATGATAATCCCAGAGGAGTCAGAGGGCAATATGAGTGGAAGAAAGCTGAAGATGGTTAAACAAAAAACTTCAAAATGGTAATTAGCTAAAAGTAGTGCTGAGTAAATACTGAATGAAGCCTCTGTTCCTTTTAGAAATAGTATAAAATACAGGTGTGGGCTACAAGCTTCCTATTTGCAGTGATAAGCAGATATTCCCAAAACTAATGCTAGTAACAGCACTGGAGATTCATAGATCAGGGGAAAAAGAGCAATAAAACTAATATGATAAAAGATCAATGAAAGTAAGAGAATGTAACTAGAACTATAAAAGAATAATCTTCACTGGTGGTGCTCAATTGATAGAGGAAATTGCAGGCATATGTTCTGGGGCAGCTATAAAATAAAACATTTCTTGCATGACATTCTACTTACAGTTCCCTAAGTCACCAAAAGTGCATTCCCCTTGACACAAAAACTGTGTATATTACCTGACCTTTCAGAAACAAATGATGTTTTCAGTGCAACATGAATTTATTAATTTTTTTTATTTTAATGAGAGGAAAAAAATGAGAAAGAAGGAAAAAGAAAAGAAAAAAATCCACATAAAAATATTTTTAAGAGACAGTAGGGCTTTACCTCAATGATGGATTATGAAACATTAATAAGAACATTTTCAAATCAAGTACAACAAGAAGAATGGATTTCAAATTGTTTAGAAATATTTTTAAACAAAATAGAAAGGAGTCAGTTCTGTTTCAAAAATGTGAAAAGTATAATGAAGAGAAATTACAGTACTTTAGCAGAGAAGGAAACAAAATAAAAAAGGCCACAGCAAGCTGTCATTTTTTATGTCTTTACAGTTGTATATTAAGGAGACCTAACTATGGTACACCTGATGTTACTTTCCATGCACGCCCCAAAAGAGAAGTGACAATGCCTAAAAGAAATGTATCTGTCAAACAACCCTGTTAGGGTAGGAGCAGTAGATGGATAGAGCCTAAAAAGACTGATGTTTCAGCAAGAAGAGTACCGTAATTAATGTTTCGGTCTTTTGTTTTGTTTAAACATATATTTAGACTGAGGATAACAATATAAACAGGTAGAAGAAGCTCTGTAGGAAAAGTGCAGGGGAAGGGTGAGGGCAATGTCAATATAGCACTGCAAAACTTTTCTCTACCTCCGAGACGCCTGTACACTATTTTAAGAACCATCAAAAGAATGTAAATGTGTTCTAATGTGATGAACCCAAAATTTAATTATACCACTTTTTTTCTTAAGTGATGGGAGATGTTAATGGCCTCAAGACAGGTTTTGCAAATCAATGTCCTGTACTGCTCTGCTGCAAGTCGCTTTTCTATAAGCCTTTGACAGAGAAAATTTAATCCCCAGCACATCTTTTGTAAAGATTTCTCACTGGAGCTGATCTTTTCTGTTGTGTCCCAGTCCAGATGCCTTCACTCATGGAAAACAGTGACTCTTTCCATGAATAGTGTCAGTGAAAGCTGGAAGACTTCCTGTGGAGTAAGATGCTACTTAGTATGAAAGTGGCTGAAGAGATAAGAGTGCACCCCTTGAAACTCGCTTGAGGTAGAAATGGGAGAGAAAAAAGTGTCAGGGTTATGCAATCAGTCACAGAAAGCATAGAATCGAGTTATTTTACATTTGATATTTTGAAGTAGTGAATCTTGTAACTTTTTTTAAGTTGCTGAAACCTTCTTGATTTAAAATAGTTGAGGAATTCTCTGCATGTAGACTTGATGAGACTGTCTGGGTATTAAGAGGGAAAGAGGGAGGAAAAGAGTAGAACTGAGCTGCTATCAAATCACCCATATTTCCATTGCCTTCAGTGGAGAAGACCATTATAATTTTAGATTTGCAGAAAATATGGGAGATACTTATGACTGTAACATACTAATGACATTTTGCAATTCTGGAAACATTATGAACTTTATGCGTGAAATAGTACATATCTTCAGTTTTAGGAATAATTCATATTAGACTGCATTCCATCTCCCCAGCCCTCTATAATAATCTGAATTTCTGTTTTGGGGAACAAGGATTTCCCCTAAATTTGGTACAAGACCACGTTGCGTAAGAGCTGAAAAACTGTTTGTACCTGAAGGAATTCCCCTTCTATTCCTCTCAAGACTCGAAAAATAGTTTTCTCCTAATTTCTTCTATTTCCCAACAGAATTATTGAAGAGGATATATCTTCACATCTAGGATGCTTATGATATTTAACACAAATAACATAGAAAGCACATGGCAGAATTTTTTTTCTTATAAATAGTGCTCATCATAACTTCTAATCCAGGTCAATCAAATCAGATCTAATACCAGCGATGCCGCAGAAATTTATGTATTCATAATAGGAAAAGAGAGGACTGTAACTATCATTTCAGATTCAGGCAACTCCCTTGAAAAATATAAAACTTAGTAATATAAAATTGTGCTCAAGGCAGAATCAGCTGTACCCAAGTCACTCCTAGCAGATATTGTCTGACCTGTGATCAAGGACTTCTAAAGAGGAAGACATTCATTAGGAACAGTCTTCCAGTTCTTCATTATTCTTACTGCTAGACTTTTTTTCTGATGTATCATGAATCTTTACTGATGAAATTTAAGGTCATGAGATCTTGTCCTGTCCACCATGGACATGGAGAACAGATTACTCTGGAGAAGCCTTTGATGTGTTGGAGAACTTATCCCTGTTTCCTGATTTTCTGACTTCTCTTCCTCAGTTTTAACTGCAATCACTCACTCATTCCTGTTCATTTCTCCAGGCTCTCTCCAACTGATCCACATGTCTCTTAGTTACAATGCCTAGAGATGACCACAGTATACAACCTAAAAGTCTTATGGATGATGAATAATGCTTAAGGACAGATAGACTGTTATAAAAAAAAATAAGAATAGTTTTATGTGGAAACATTTCAAAGCGTATAGTGTTCAGGCGCCTTAATCTCGAAAGTGAGATTTGATCTCAGAAAGAATATATGTCATGCTGAGCTCCATACCACATGGTTTTACTTACTACAGAATACATTCTGTCCCTGTTGCAGGTGCCCAGTTCCCACTGACTTTCAAAATGTCAAACTGCATCAAAGTTAGGTTCATTTTAAGATCAATAACCCTCCAGAGGTTCAGGGTAGCATATACATTTTTCTTTCTCTTTTCCCCAATTTACAATACAGAACTAAGAGAATATATAGTTTCAGCTTTATGTTGAAGGCAGAACAGAAATCACTGAATCTATAGGTCTGCATAGTCAGAGCTCTAAGGAGTGTATTTTATGGGGCTGTATAGAAGATACATAAAGAAGGTCTTTAAATTAGGAACGATGGGGATGGAAAAGGAGGCAACTGAGAATTTATGGGTGAGGATTAAAGACCTGTATGGGTGACATTGTAGTGGGTGTCTGTTATAGGCCACCTGACCAGGAAGAACAATTTGTTACAGCCTTTTACAGACATCTAGAAGTAGCCTCATGTTCACAGGTCCAGCCAAGGCCGCCGTGGGGGAACAGCCTGATTATCTGCTGGAGGGACAGCACAGCAGGTCATAAGCAATCTAGTAAATTCCTGGATAGCATTGATGGCAGCTTCCTGATGCAACTAATAGAGGAACCAATGAAGACACATGCTCTGCTGGGCCTCATACTCACAAACAAGGAGGGGCTCATTGGGGAGGTAAAGGTCAAAGGCAGATTTGGCTGTAGTGATCATAAGTCCGCAAGCCTGGACTTCAACAGAAAAGACTTTAGCCTCTTCAGGGATCTGCTTGGAAGAGTCCTATGGGATAAGGCCCTGGAAGGAACAGAGGTCCAAGAAAGTTGGTTGATACTCATGGATCACCTTCTCCAAGCTCAAGAGCAGGAAGTCAGGCAAAAATGCCAGGAGACCTGTATGGATGAACAAGGAGCTCCTGGCAAAACTCAAATATAAAAAGGACTAACCATAAAGTGGAAGCACAGACAGGTAACCTGGAAGGAATATAGAGACACTGTCCAAGCTTATAGAGATGTGGTTAGGCAAGCCACAGCCCGCTTGGGGTGGAATGTCAATGGGTATTTATATATTTGAAGCTAATGTAAATTGTAAATTGAAAACTTTTTAAGTGGTGCAGTGCTGTTTTGTGAAAAAAAAAAAGTTGCTAACTATCATCATTTGTAAAATTGCTTGTTTGTATACTATAAAATTCTGCAAGGAATTTGGCAGAAAAATAGAATCACAGAATCACAGAATCAACCAAGTTGGAAGAGACCTCAGGGATCATCGAGTCCAACCGTTGCCCTGACACCACCCTGTCAACTAGACCATGGCACTAAGTGCCATGTCCAGTCTTTTCTTAAACACATCCAGAGATGGTGACTCCACCACCTCCCTGGGCAGCCCATTCCAATGTCTAATAACCCTTTCTGTAAAGAAATTCTTCCTAATGTCCAACCCGAACCTCCCCTGGCGAAGCTTGAGGCTGTGTCCTCTTGTCCTATCGCTAGTTGCCTGGGAGAAGAGGCCGACTCCCACTTCACTACAACCTCCCGACTCCCACTTCACTACAACCTCCCTTCAGGTAGTTGTAGACTGCAATAAGGTCACCTCTGAGCCTCCTCTTCTCCAGGCTAAACAACCCCAGCTCCCTCAGCCGTTCCTCATAGGACAGACCCTCCAGACCCTTCACCATAGTTCAATAGATTAAGTTGCTTACAAAAGGCAGTATTAAAAGAGAATGAATGTGGCTGGAAAGTCAAGAATCTGAAACCTGTGTTAATAGATTGCTCAAGAATAGAGGACTGCACAGCAGTTTCTTGTACTTTTAAAAGGCTGAATCCTAGAATGGTTTGGGTTAGAAGGGACCTTAAAGACCATCTAGTTCCAAGCCCCTTGCATGGGCAGGGACACTTTTCCACTAGACCAGGTTGCTCAGAGCCCCATCCAGCCTGGCCTTGAACACTTCCAGGGAGGGGGCATCCACAACTTCTCTGGGCAGCCTGGTCCAATCCATGCTCAGCTCATATCAGCTTCATAAAATATTTTACATAGTATACCTAACAAAAGTGCATGAATAGAAATGTGAAAGCCAAATCCTTGCAGAACCTCCACCAGCGTGTGTGATGTCTTTTACAGGAGCAATGGAGATGTGAAATGCCAGGCTTATCTGACAGAATATCTTTTATCCAAAACAAAACAAGTAATGTTTTCTAAGAAAACCATTTCATAAAGATGTTCATTCTTAAGATTTCACAGGGTTTACAAATGTTTTATTCCCTCTAAATTTGAATGTTTTTGTTATTTAAACAATAAGACCTAACTTCCTTTCCTTAGGCATAGATATACACAAAGCCTGAAGTTCACTGATTTAGGATTATAAAACAAAAGCCTAAGAAGTAATGGCTGATTATTCACAGTAGACATATTAAGTCAAGGAGATTATTCTTTTTTTTTACTGTTTTCTAAGGCTCTATGCCCAGGGCTTTAGATGTTTCTGGAGTTTTTATTCCATTTCACTCTCTTTTTTAATCTGAAGATTAAAAAAAGCAGTCAAGGTACAATACATGTCTCTTACTAGATATTAGGATTTCTTTTTTTTTACTGAAAGGAGAATTGCAGGAAGTCACTCAGATTTCAATGTGCTGAAGTATACAGTCCTACCATGACCCAGAAATCTTGGAATTTGAGTTAGGTTTTGTAACAGCTGTAAATTCATGTGAATAACATTACATTTATCTATTTTTTTTCTTTCACATGGAAATTAAGCACACATCATTATTCTAATTTTTACACTCAAAATATTTCAGATTACAGAACTTTTCACCAGGAAACTAATTGTCCTTTCCTGTGCTTTCAACTCAGTAAATATCAAGACTTAAACCTGAAGTTCAGCAGCTGAGAACAATGACTATCAATTGCCTTTTCCCCAGCTGTTCCTCATTAACAGCACACAGTGTGCTTATTTAAATCCATCTTTATCTCTTAATATACAAGGAACAGTGAGTGACTGAATTCAGTAGCTATTGGAAGTACAGTAGATCAGATCTTCCTGTTTATTGATTTGTAAAGAACAGCCTCATACTCCTTTGGCAGGTCTGAGTCAGTGAGAGAAAAGAAAGAAACTTTTCAGTTGGGAGGAGAATTCCTGCGTAACATTAAAGAGGGTCTTGTAGAAGCCAGTTTCCTTTGATATGCAGTCAAATTGGATATGATTGGAGTCAAGATCAGAAGGCTGTGGAAATGCTATGAATATGGTGGGGGAATTAAAGGAGTGTTATTTTAATAAGTATTGTATGTATGCATGCTTATTACTACAGAAAATTGCCCTTTTCATGCAAACAGCCTTTGGTGAAGCAAATCTTGAAAAAGGAGATTGTGTGTCGTTGTGCTGCTGCACTAAATATAGATGTTTAGATGAGACTCTTCTATTCTTTTCCTTCTTTTCTTGCCATTTTTTTAACTAGTGATCTCATTTCTACAGTCTCGTGTTAATAAGTAGTAAAAATTGCTATTCACATGCCTTCATATAATTTGCCTGCATTTGGGGCAGCATAATTATGTAATTAGTGTCTATATATTACGCTGCACGTGCTTTTAGATGCCCCCCTGCGGCGGGCGGCAAGGAAGGCACAGACTCTGAGATCGAGGATGCAAGGGCCTCAAGCCGAAAGGCCTAAGGCTTTTTATTGTTATGCTACTACCCTATTTAACTGCTACAATGCAGGAGCCAGACTAGGCAGTTCAAGATAACATCAACATTCACACGCTAAGCACTCATCACCCATTCTGGGAAGAGCCAGTGTTCTGGACTCAAAACATCAACAACCATTCCTTGTTTTCAGCTCTGTGTTCAGAACTGACCTTCCACACATGTTTACTTCTTTCATGCCTCAAAAAGCCCTGTGAACTGGTCTCGGCTCCTTTATCTTAGAAGCAAGCAAAAACTATTCTCAGTGCAGTGTTCCCAAGCAAATCTTATGCTCCCCAAGTAAAGCACAGCTGTTTGCAGACTGAGGGTCTTCCACATTTCCCCCTTTTTTGTTTATTTGATGACAAGGGTGGTCATGATGTGGGCTTCGGCTTTTCAGAGTCCTCTGATTGCAGACCAGGTCTCTGAAGCAGCACTTGGGGCAAAGGCACACAAGCAGGGACGCAGGCACCGCGGAGTTCAGTTCCTGCTAGAGAGAAAGTGAAAGAGATTCCGGGCCTGCTGCCTTCGCCTGTATATTAGGGATTTCTGCCAGGCGGCATTTTTCCACTGTGCTTTGATCTTTCTCACAGCAGGGCAGGAATCTCAGGCATAAACAATTAGGTGCCCTTGAGTCTTATCACAGGCCTATGTTATCTGAATGAAGATGCTCTACTTGTCCAGCACACAAGACTAAATAACAGTTAGTAGTATGATATATGTGTTTTTTGACACCCCAGGTGCAAGTCACTTGAGCGTGTTTACAATCCTCCTCGCCCATCTTCCGTTATATTCCCACATTCTACCCCCTCGCTCAAGAGACTGCTTCTCCTGGGGAGTGCAAAGCTGGACGTGCACATTTGGCTTGCGGGGTGTAGAGCAGAGCAATATACAGAGACATGCAATAAATACATATAGAAAAAGGAATAAACATAGATATCTATACAATAATGCTGTAGCATCACTAATTACAAAGAAGGGCCAAAGATAAACAAGACTGTGAACAACATCCCTGTAGTGTCCAAATTTACTTGATTCACACGCTCTAGAAGAGATAACTGCTGTGAGAATCAAAACAGTATCTTCTCCTCAGAGCCACCTGCATGTGTCAACAGAAAGGCCTTAACCACGCTTGCGTGGAAGCGAAGTCACACAGCGGACAGTACAACTATGGGGGGACCACGACCACCAGAGACCACCCAAGACCCCTCGCAGCATGCTACTTGCGTGCTCATCCAGTCATTTCAGCATTCCCCAAGTAATGCTGGGTGTCAGGTTGACTGTTCTACATCGCTTGCGTGGTCCCTGTGCTTTCAGCGTCTGCATTTCTGGTACCGGGTTCTGGTTGTGGTTTCTCCAGCTCATGGTATGGCTTCACGCATCTCGCAGGTAGCCATCGAGGACCTGTTGGGAGTAAAACACAAGCATATCCCCTCCCCCATGTCAACAATTCTACTGGTCCACGCCAATCAGTTGGGCCTGGCAGATCTTTATACCAAACCTTAAGATTTTGTGTAAAGGGAACTTTACCCTGAAAATGTCGTTCCACTGCCGTGGTATCTAATCGAGAAGATGACCGATTTAGAAAATTTAAAGTGAACACAGCCATATCTAATTGTTCTTGAGGAGTTGTGACTACACTCCCCCTTTTTTGTTTTTGCAACATGTGTTTCAAGTTTTGATGTGTCCGTTCAATTATGGCTTGTCCGGTGGGGGTGTGCGGGATACCTGTAACGTGAGACACACCCCACTGTTGTAGGAATAAGGCCGCTGCTTGAGATACATAGGCAGGTCCATTGTCTATTTTTATTTGTTTAGGGAGGCCCATAAGTGCAAAGCACCTTGTCCAATGTTTCTTAACATCCTGAGTCCGTTCCCCTGTAGCTGCAGAAGCAACAACATAACCAGAAAAGGTATCCACAGTAACATGAACATACTTTTGCCTGCCAAAAGGTGGATAATGTGTAACATCTGTTTGCCAAATTTCATTAGCCTTCAGTCCCCTGACATTTACACCATCATGATAAGTTGCAGTATTATATAGTTGACAATCGTTACATGCCCGAATAATATCACGAGCCTGCGTTTTTGTGAGAGCAAATTCTTTCTGTAAACTGCGAGCATTTTGATGGAAAAAGGAGTGAGATAATTGTGCATGTTGAAATCGTTGAGTAAGGGAGGATGATGTTATGGGCAAAACAGTGTACTTATCAGCTACTGCATTCCCTTCTACCAGAGGTCCTGGCAAGCGAGTGTGAGACCTAATATGAACAATAAAGCAAGGATGCTGTCGTTGCTGAAGCAGAGTTGCAATAGCAAGGAAAAGTTTATACAGCTCTTTATTGCTAATTTCTTTGATAAATGCAGCTTCTAAGCGGTTAATAGCGCCAACAGCATATAGTGAATCTGATACAATATTAATAGGTTCGCTTGCAAACAATGTCAGAGCTAAATGTATTGCAGACAATTCAACAATCTGAGTGGACGCTTCCACAGTAACAGATGTGTGTTGCCATTGTGCCTTTTCTTTCCAGGCCACTACGGCCTTCTTTGTTTTACCTGAGCCGTCTGTAAAAACCGTTTTTGCATTTGGTATAGGGTGAGGCACCATCACTCTCTGTGGCTGTAAACAGAGGGAAGGTAAGGCTTGCAAGATTTTATTCCGTGGCAAAGTAAAATGGATATCATTCAAATAATCAGCCAGAGCAGCCTGAAATTCAAGGCTGTCCCTCATCAGTGTAATGTGCGTTTCCTTATGAAAGGGTAGGTAAATAATGTCAGGGTCTCGACCTGTCAGCTGCTGTATCCTGAACCGTCCTTTCTGAATCACCATAATGACCATCTCCAAAGGAGTCGTAATTGTTTTTGTAAAGGTGTGTGATAAGAAAATCCATTCCAGGGTAACTAATTGCTGTGATTCTGTCAATTGAGCAAATAGCCCATAAGGCTGGAATTTCGTGTGAATCACAAAAAATAGAAGAGGCAAGTGTAAGATTATACGTCCTGCTTGGGAAGTTGTAAGTTTTTGAATTACCAATGCCAATTCCTGTTTTGCTTTGTCAGAAAGGATTCGAGGCGAAGTTAAATCTGAATCCCCCTTCAAGGTGTTAAACAGGGTACTTAACTGTTCAGTAGAAATACCCAGCACAGGACGAATCCAATTAATTGTCCCTAGTAGTTGCTGCAAATCATTTAATGTAGAGATATTGTTTACCAAACGAAGTTGTTGTGGCCGTAAGGTTCTGGTAAACAGTACCCATCCCAAATACTTCCAGGGCGGTTCTGTTTGTATTTTTCTGGGGAAATATGAAGCCCAAATTGTTGTAAGGAGTCTTTTAGATGATTTACAGTTTTCATCAGTTCTGTCTGTGTCAAAGCTGCAATGAGAATGTCATCCATATAATGGTAAATAAGAGACTGTTTAAAAATACTTCGAGTCGGCTCTATTGCAGCAGAGACCACTAACTGACAAATTGTGGGACTGTTCATCATGCCCTGTGGGAGAACCTTCCTTTCTGCTCATTTTTTCTTTACTGTCGGCTTTGGCAGTTCTTTTTAATATGCCCCATTTGATTACACTCAAATACATTTCATTTCTGACTCGTCCCACAACGAGTTGCTGAGCCAAGGCACTTGCAAGTAAAGTAGCTTTATGCTCTTCAGAACCCACATTCTGACAAGCTTTAATAAATTCTGCTATACTTTTGTAAGAGTTTTTTAGAGGGCCCAAAATTCTTTGACAATCTGCATTTGCATTTTCATAAGCCAATTGTAATCACAGCGTTCTACTGTATTTTCATCATCAATCTGCCTGCTCAGTGCTGTTTGTAAAAGATCAATAAATGTAACATAGGGTTCTTGAGCTCCTTGCCTGACTGCCGCAAAAGAGGGCTGGCGTTTCCCTGCCTCCGGAACGCGTTTCAGGCACTTTAAAGCCAATGCAGAGATCTGTTGTAAACGCTGCCGAGGTAACCGTGCCTGTACCTCTGGTACTGCATACTGATTAATTCCCAAATATTCTTGCCTATTTTCCAAAGTGTCTGCAGAAACAGCCTCCTGGTACTCTGCCAGCCACACTGAATACTGTGCAGGTGTTAAAATCATCCGTAAAAGTGACTTCCAATCATGTGGTGTCATAGTATAGGATTCCCCAATGACTGTTACTAAATTTGAAGTATAGTTACTGTGCAAACCATAGTCTCTCACCGCAGCCAGTACTTCCTTAATCATTTCATAACTAAGGTAGCGATACTCAGGAGAATGATTTGGACGATAGATTACCGGCATCGCCGTCAGCATGGCAAAATCTCCTTTACGAGCAGCTTCCTCTCTACAATTTTCTGCCAGCGTTTTGTATTTCGTTACATGAGACTCTGATGCCTTTTCAGCAAAGCCAATAGGTGGCTCGGCAGACGCAGGATACGGAGGAGCTGTTGGTGTTAACTGTGCTCCGTCCGTAGCCGCTGCCGCTGCTGCTGCCGGCTGCGAGACCCCCCGTGCCGAAGGGACGGCCGCAGCTGTTTCTTTTACCGATGTTAATGGTGGGTATAAATTGGACTGTATGTCTGGATCTGTGAAATCAAGATCGTAAGGATCGTCTGATTCTCCGGAGACTGTTTCATATACAGGCTCCTGTTGCTCCTTCACATCCACTAAGGTGTTAATAGCAGTGGATGCCAGAGATTGCAAATACTCCTCTGCAGGCTGGAGTGCAGAGAGTGCTGTAAAAACAACCCTCCACGTTGCTTCTAAATCCTTTAGAATATCAGACTGCAACGTGTTCCGTTTTTGTATTTCTACTCCCACTTTCGCCCAAATCTTTGCATCGTAAGTCCCTGATACAAGGAACCAGGTGCAGTTGTCTTTGATCCATACTAATAACTGCACCAATTTCGCTAATTGGACCTTATAGCCCTGTTCGCGTAATATACGCTGTAATACCTCAGTGTAGAGCTTATGCTCTTGGGAACTAGCCTGTCCCATGTTTATTGCGATCGCGGAACTCACTGATTCTGGGGACTCTCCGGTCCTGGGGACTCTCCGGTCCTGGGGATTCTCCGATCCTGGGGACTCTCCGGTCCTGGGGACTCTCCGGTCCTGGGAACTCTCCGGTCCTGGGGATTCTCTGATCCTGGGGATTCTCCGATCCTGGGGACTCACTCTCCGGTCCTGGGGACTCTCCGGTCCTGGGGATTCTCTGATCCTGGGGATTCTCCGATCCTGGGGACTCACTCTCCGGTCCTGGGGACTCTCCGGTCCTGGGGATTCTCTGATCCTGGGGATTCTCCGATCCTGGGGACTCACTCTCCGGTCCTGGGGACTCTCCGGTCCTGGGAATTCTCTGATCCTGGGGATTCTCCGATCCTGGGGACTCTCCGGTCCTGGGGACTCTCCGGTCCTGGCGCGCGCTAGCCCCTGACAATCCTTCGATCAGAGTCGCCGCCGCTTCTTCGTTAATCTTCAACCTTGTTCGGGCGCCATTTGCGGCGGGCGGCAAGGAAGGCACAGACTCTGAGATCGAGGATGCAAGGGCCTCAAGCCGAAAGGCCTAAGGCTTTTTATTGTTATGCTACTACCCTATTTAACTGCTACAATGCAGGAGCCAGACTAGGCAGTTCAAGATAACATCAACATTCACACGCTAAGCACTCATCACCCATTCTGGGAAGAGCCAGTGTTCTGGACTCAAAACATCAACAACCATTCCTTGTTTTCAGCTCTGTGTTCAGAACTGACCTTCCACACATGTTTACTTCTTTCATGCCTCAAAAGGCCCTGTGAACTGGTCTCGGCTCCTTTATCTTAGAAGCAAGCAAAAAACTATTCTCAGTGCAGTGTTCCCAAGCAAATCTTATGCTCCCCAAGTAAAGCACAGCTGTTTGCAGACTGAGGGTCTTCCACACCCCCCTACCAAAAAGAAATTATTCTGACCTCAGAAGAGTTTATGCTGTTGCTGTGTTTCAAATGCACAATAATTCAAAGAAGTTAAGCTCAAATGTAAATGTCTAACTTCATTGAATGGGATAGGTTGTATCGACCTGACCTCCTCACTATTCTATCAATGATCTTAAAATAGAAAGTGAAGTAATTTGACAAAACAGAACTTAAGGAAACCCATTCCCCCTTCCCTATTTGAAGTTGTGTTTTTGGTGGATTGAAAGATGTTCTAATATTTGCCTATATTTGGTATATTTTATTCAGAAGTGAGAACATTCAGAGAAGTCTGTTGAGGAAAAGTTTTCTTTTTTTTTTGTTTTTCCTTAAAAGAAAATTAAACTTTTTTCTCAACACTTTATGTTGGTATTCTAGCACTTGGCTAACATGTCAGTAGACCTAGCAATGGTGAATCAGGAAGAGGGAGAACTGAAAATATTTTTCCCATTATAGTATTAATAATCCCCTATCAAAATAGCACATGACGCTGAAGTCCTTTCAATGACAGCATGATTTGGCTTAGAAATAGGGGTAGTAGAAGCTGTTGTTCATTTCCATGAGCATCAAAGACAAAAAGATCTTTTTTTCCTAGAAAGAAATAAAAGGTCAACTTAGAAATTGCAGGCATGTAACAAAGCATGCGGAGCAAACATAGAAAGAAAAAACAGCTACTTATTACCTTACTTTGCTTGGCAAATTAGGATATTTCTAAAGAGATCCACCTAGAAATAAACCTAAGAGGGCCCCAAGGGATATAACGTACAAAGATGTGTGATATACAATCACATATATAATATACAAATGAGACTTCTTGTTTGCTAGTTTCATGTTTTCAACTACATTGACTTTTCAGATAGTGTTGTCGCTGGTGTCACGTGTAGAGTTGTTTTGGTTTGGGGAGGGGGCGGTTGCTTGTTTTTTAAGTGAATGCAAACAAATAACTACTTCATCGACAGAATGGGTTTTGATTCACTGTTCTGCACACTGTTTCTTCTGAAGCACTTACATCTCTTCCTAGCCTTTTAGGAGAAAATTGACAGTTATTTTCCATTATGGCAACTTGATCACACTACAAGAGGCTAAGGAATGCTAATTTAACCCGTTTCTGTAATAAGGTTCTTTACTTCCTTGCTCATCAAATATGCTAAAAAAAAATGTAAATATTAAAAACATACGTGATTTCAGTTTAAAAATTAGAAGGAGAAGAAAATCATTTTTTACAGGAAATATTCTTTGCAATTTAGTAATGCTTTCAAGCAGGGAAAGATGAGTGTATAATGCATCTTTTTAGCTGTTTCACTAGCATGGCAACAGTTGAACTAAACTGTGCTATAGTACAGCAAAGGTATTTATGTTAGGGTGTTATTTAGGAAGAACTGCAGGTGTTTGTGCTCTTTTGTTCAAGAGCGTGCATTTGCACGTTTACCATTCACATTGGCCAGGAAAGACAAATGCAGTTGCATGCTAGATCTCTTTAAGAAGCACTGCAAGAGACACTATTTGTATATATCAACAAGGGAGATGATAAATAAATAGTGTTTAATAGATACATAACATTTTAGTATTTTTGTATGCTTTGTTCTTCATCTTTGTAAAAGGGTATGTCCAAAGAGAGGACTGTGATAGAGAAATGAACTGACTTATTATCCAGGTGAGATTCTTGAATTAGAGTTTGGAACCCACAGAAGTTTCTTTCTGAATTGCCTCAATGTTAACAAGGGTGAAGGTATTCACGTATTCACCTGTAACATTCCCCATTTGCCTGATGTTTTCTCACTACACATGATTACTAGCTTTGTTGGCCATTTATGACAATTTAAGAGCCACAAGTAAGACTTTTTGGATAAATTCCTTGCAAAGTTTGTTGAATGTGAATTTCCTAAGCGTGCTGAGCACAAACAGGCATTCAGTCACCTTCACTCATACAGCATTGGAGCCACTGATTTTGCAGAGTATATTTTAGCCTAGTGATCAGAGACCGTCTGTCCGGGAGGTAAGTACCTCAGAGGTGGTTTCCTCTATTGAGGAAACTATTGCTCAGTTGAACATCAAAGCTATGGGGAAGACTCGGGCAGGATTAAGACACAGGGCTAGACCTAGGCTGAGTATTATATTGTCCCAGTATGGAATTTGTACATCCAAGAATAGAAAATAGATGGATTGAGAGAGAGAAAATTTTCATAGCTCTTTGCTGAGGCCACTCATTATTTGCAGGCACAACTTTAACAGCATGATGAGGTGTGTCTCCTTCCTCCATCACATCTTTCTGAATAGCTCAGCAACTCCAGCACACCTTAATAGTTGGTGTTAAGTACTTTTTGAGCATATGGAAAATACTGAGAATCAAACAACTTAATTTTTGTTCTTCTTCTAGACCTGTTTTGCAGTGGGGACATAAACACAAAGGAAAGCTTTAGAGGTAATAAAAATGTTTTTGGTTAAAAGCCATCAAATTTTTTTTAAAAAAGGGAGAATTTAGTAGTAGACCCGAGCCAAATCCATCAAATCCTTATTCTGATTTCAGTGGAGACATTGTAACAAGTGTTTTCAAGGCTGAACCCCACATTAAGTAAAGTACTTACAAAGTATTCCTAACAACTACATGACATAGCTTTGCTTTTGTATTGTCATAATTTCTTTATCTGAAACCGATTATATATTCATTTCACATGGCTGCATTCAAATGATGGGAAACAGAACTTGTTTCATCGAATGTTTTCAAAGTCTTTAAAGGAGAGGAGCTTTAAATAACTTTTTTTTTATTTGTTCATCTGTTTAGCAGAAGCTGTTTATGTTCCATGTCAATATCACTTAAAATCAGTATAGGATTTTTAATATTACCATCTTCAGCTTCAAGTATAATGTTTACTGCACTACTGTGGCTCTTTCATTTGTTATGATTGAAAGAAGATAAATGTTGTGTAAAACAGTGGATTAAATAAATAATACGTGTCTCTTCAAGCGTGCATCCTCAGTGAAGAAAAGCAACAGTTCAAGTGTCCTGATTATAGAAAACCCTGATGTTTGTTTTTAAGTCAACATCAGATATAAAAAGATTTTGGTCAGTTAAAACCAAATTCTCATATCCTGATTCAGATAAAGCAATATCTGACTTTTTAGAAATCCACCTATTGATTTTTTTAGTAACATTAGTTGTGGAGAAATACTGTAGAGAGTTTTACCTAAAAGATACCCAAATCCAATCCATAGTCCCATCTTGCATCTTATGTACTGGTAGCAGTGCCTTTAAAATTATTACTTTTTGCATATGAGTCTGGCTAAACTGATACTAGTAGGAACAGACTACTGAAGTCAGAAGACATAATTTTTCCTTTGGGTGTTGAGACATGGGGGAGGGGGCGGGTATTTGCAAAACTTCATTAACAGCATATATGTTTTCTTCCATTTAAAGCAAGGAAAATGAATGCTTGAATGGGGTTGAAAATGTTGCTGTTTTCTTCACACACAGCTCCAGTTTTTCACAACATCCTTTTGTTCTAAGGAAAACTGCACTTGGTTCAGAGCATAGCATAAAAAAATACATATGATACTTTTGTCCTTATATTGGAGGAATGTATTTCACTTGACTCAGAAGAAAACAAGACAAAATTTAAAATTTGGGAATTACCTATGGCTTGGTTTTGAAAATGAATAAAAAAATATTTACTGCCAGTGAGAATTTTTTTCAAGAATCACAAATCAGTTATGAGGACTTAGGGGGATATGCTCCTTCTCCACGTAGTTAGGGTGTAAGCCACAAAGCCAAATCCATCTCTGATTTTACCGGATCAGAGACCTTTTTCTGCAACTTTAAGTCCTCGTTGTTTGTTCAGGTGGGGTTTTTTATTGTTCACAATAACCCCAGTTATTGTGGGTTCAAATTTTGTTATTTTATCATCTACATCTTAGTCTCTATGAATTTTATCAAGACTAAATGCAATAATCTTCCTTGCTCTACCATCAACAGTGAGTTCATCTTTCAGCACCCAAAAGGTAGGATGCTGATACATCAATGAGTGGTATTTCCTGGCAGCCAAATGGAATAACTTTTTGTGTTCTCAGGTGGTATTTCCTGGAGAATACTCAAGATTTCCCAATGTTTTATTCATCTCTGTATTGACAAAATCTACCTCTAGACAGAGGTATTTCCTGGCTCGCATCCAAGGCTGTTCAGTTTGAAAGCTTACCCTGAAGGGGGTAAGGTATTTTATTTTACTGGATGTGCATATATGGCTAAAAATCTCAGTTTAATAATTTTGTGCAGCTCAAAGCTCACCTGGATATTTTGAAGTGATTGAAATTCTCAGATTTAGCATGCTTAAAGCAGTTGTGTGGGCTGCGAGCTGGCGGTGGTCATACATACTAAAGCATTTCCATACTCTGTTCTGGCCACAAGCTGGCTATTGTCTTTCTCGTGTATGAAACCCTGCTGCCCGCTATGTATTTGTAGACCTCTCATTCTCTTTAGAGGTTTTGCATGCTAGAAAGTACATTTTCCATCCTAGTTCACTTATTGAAAAGTAAATACTAATATAAAGGAGGAGCCTTATATTTCTTCACTAACCAACAATGACTTAATGACAAATAGGTATGTTATTAGGTGTTTTTTAGAGGACTACAAAGAGTATATATAATGCCGTTTACATTTTTTCCAGTATTTTTTTTTATTTTCATGTGTTTGTTTTATGTATGTTTAAGATTATCTTCCTAGTCTTCATTGAAAGGCCATTTCCAGATTAAAAATAATATCACACTAGTTTATGCTTCTATACTTAAGATAATGATGACCAGAAGCAGCCCTATCATTGTTTTCTATGCACTTACAGACTTCCCTAGCTTATATCTATGCTGTAAATTAGGTGTGAACTCAAGCTCAAAGCCCGTCCAGAGCACTACCTCTCAGAACTAAGTTAGTGAAGCACTACTTAACATCTGTCCATGCAATTCACTCTAGGCCTAAATTGTTCTTTGCCCAGCCACTTTCTGCCCACAGTTTCAGAAGTTATCCAGAGTTCAGCCTCTTCCTAGGCTTAGTTTTGTCTAGCTAAGCAATCAGTAATATTAAACAGAAAAAGCACAGGTCACAGGAGTGAGGCAGCATGTGCCCTTTAAACCTACCAGTATAAATGTTGCTCTGTGAGTAATTCTGGCTTCAGGAAAACAGCAGAAATAAGAACAGAGGCCACAGGGTGATATGCTAGTAGCTGAGCGATGTGAGGAGGTGCCGGTCAACGGGGACTAACAAATAATCCCATTGATCGTGTCTGTGTATAGGAAGCCAGAGGAGAAAAAAAGGCATACAAATGGAGGAAGCTGCAGGAAAAGCATCTGAAAAATAGCTTAAGGAAAGAAAGAAATGGGGGCTTTTTGGTCATAGTGTCAGTTTTGAAACTTTAAGCAAAGAAATCATGTCCTGATGTTAAATTTCTGTTGTGTTTAGTGCAATGAGATTTGGGGGCTGGGTGTTATTTGACAAACAAACACAAATGTATCAAAGAGCTAGTAAATTCTATCATTTTTTCCTTCTAACTGAATTATTTCTAATTATTATAGAGTTGCTCCTTCCTACCACCAACCAACAAATCTCTGAAAGTTTTAAAATGTGGATTGCTTTCTACTTGTGAATCCTGTTTGTTTCCTTGTAATGTATCTCACAGTTAGTACAGTAAAACCAGACAAATCACTTTCACCTTCTGCTTTGCTATTGATACAATGTTGGTTGTTTTTACAGGCAATACTTGTGAGTCGGCTTCCTATCAGTTATTTTACTTAATACATGTCTAAAATATTCTGTCATTATTTTAAATATTTTTCATTACTTTCCCTAATCCCACACTTATGCCTAGCTTGATGATGGTATCCTTTTAGCATATAGGCTATGAAGTTACTGGTAGATGTCATTCATACACTGTGGAATCTTATAGCAACCACCTCTTGGCTTCTTGCTTGATACTTAAATCTATTGGGATTTTCAAGGGTAAACATAAAACGAATCTTACAACTAGCATCTGTGTTTTCATGCAGTACACTAACTCAAAAAAAACATTAGGAACAACATATTCTTCAAAGGACTCTTCCAAGGAAGTAAGGGTTGAGGGGGTAGGATTTGACTGAACTAAAAGAACAGAGAAATGTTTGTACCCAGGTGCTCTTTGGTTACCCTCATTTTGGCATTTTTCTAAAGTATGGCTATCACATCCACATTAAGAGAGAGTACTTTTCATAAGCTGATTTATAAAAGTATACTCTCAAAAAGTATTTCTGATGTAGTTCTGTAAAAGTATTGACATAGAGGAATGTTTCTGACTTCCGTATTGGCAAGCAACAGTCATATTCTCTTCAGGTGCATAAAGTCAGGACAATTTGCTATACCTTTATTTATCAGCCTTTTAATTTTCAACTTGTTCTAGCATCAACTAAAAGGCGGTGGGGGGAAACACAAAAACCAAACCCAAATCTTTTTTGACCTCCTTTCTCTTGGATAAGCCACGTTAAATCTCAGTTAAACCCTGAGGATTAACGATTGTTGCAGGAGCCTTCTTAATTTAAAACAGAATGTTCTCTAATGAAAAAAGTATCTGACTATAATTGCTGCTTGTTACTTGTTTTGAAGAAAGTAATTTTTTTTTCTCCTCTCTTAAACAGGTGGCCATTGATGAACGTATCAGGCAACTGCACGAAGCTCACAGGGATTTTGGCCCTACATCCCAGCATTTTCTTACTAGTGAGTAATTTCTCATTTTTCTTGCTCAGCTTGCACACACAGTTAACTGATATTTTTGTAGCCATGTGCTGATTATCATTGCTATGAGTTTCTTTTTTAGACTGTATTATAATGTTTTCCATTTTTTTTCGTTACTGGGAGCAGAAGATTGTTAAGTGAGTTCATATAGTCCAGGGTAAAAGGAAAATCTCTGCCAGTATTAAGTCTGTCTATACATCTGTCAAGGCAAGGCCGGTCTTCACTGTTTAAAAGTTCCTTTTTAGGACTAGCAAAATAAAACAATATTAAAAATTGGAAGAGTTTCTAATGATTGTAACCCAGAAAGGATTCAAAAATATTTAAATTTGGTTTATCTGTTCAAAGAAATATTCAGCTCCAAAAAGGGGCAAAATAAGATCTGCAAGAAAAATATTTTTCAGGATTTGATCACTTAGCAGAGCAGTGAGAGGATCAAAATCATAGTGGGAAAGTTGGCAGAAGAATGGCAGAAGGATGGCAGCTAAGTAAACTTTTTACAACTCTGCATAAAATATAATTGCAAATAATATTACCACTCCACCTCCACACACACTCTTTTATCAAGGATGTTTTGAAGTATGCTGAAAGACAACTTGAAACACCTTCAAAGCTCCAAGGCAGTGACTAAAATGAAGCTTCTTAAAGGACGAGTCTTTTCTATTGTACTTCAATTAAGGAAAGTAAACAGTAAAACTTTCTTTAAGAGATTATATCAGCAGAACAGAACACAGTCACAGGATAATGGTCTCCTACATGCAGACGGATAAGCTATCCAGACATCAGAAATGGATGTTACTATTATCGCACAGCTAAATTCACAGTGGGGTAGAAGACAAACTTTTCTTCAGCTGATACTGCATTGTAATTTTAATTGGTTAGCCATTTTTCTACTGAAAATCTCAATGGGAAGCTGAAAATTCTCAGTGGGGTGGACTGCAAATTCAAAACCAGAGTCAATGCTGTGTCATATAAGCACAATGCAGGCTCACAATGATTGAACCTTGCAACTTATTTTATCAAATTATGATCCTGTGAGGAAATAAGCCCTATTTCTGTAATTTCTACTACTTTTTAAAAATCTCTCTTAATTAACTCTTAATCACTGGGAATAATTTGTCAGCTCAATACATATAACTGCAAATCAGACTTACCAAGATTGAACATGCAAGAGTTATGGGTATATGACATGAGTGCAATATGTAAAGAAATGACTGTTTTTCTTATGACACAGTGTATTCCTGGTCAAAGAATAAATTTGAAGGGTAAATTAAACAATCCTATATTGCAATCTGGAAGAGACTAGAGTGGCCTGAACTACATTATCACACTGAACAGCACGTCATTGTTCTGTGCCAGTGCTGGGTGCAGCCAGGCAACTTGTGTGACAGTTATGTCCTAGACTCATTCTGCCTTATTACTGATAAACCAGATCAATCTAAAAGTTGCTCAGTGTTATGATAGTCACTTCTTTTAGCCCACCCACCATTAGTGAGACACTGAGACAATACATTATTCTTCTCTGTACTAACCAGAGACAGCAAAATGTAGAAATGATTCTGGATGCTTCTCACCACTTGAGGATTGCTTTAGGAAAAGGAGCCAAATGAAAATGTATTGACTTGGGAAATAGCCAAATCACTGAGAAAAAATGTATGTGTGTGTGTTTGTTTCTTCTCTTTCTCTTTCTTAGATGTGTGTGCAAATACTTATGCAAATGCATATTCTTACATGTGCATGCAAAAGTTACGTACTTGAAGCACTGAAAATATCTACAGAATCCTTCCCAAGTATAAGTGTTTAGTCCCTGAAAACTGCCAGTGCATCTATCAGTCCTATCTTTCATAAGCATCAAATTCCAAAAGCAGCAAGTTCATCAGTATCATGTACTATTACTACACCTGAGGAAAATATTATGCTTTTACATGCTTTTCATGTACTACCTCTGCTGCATCCCTACACTGATGGAAGCACATCTGCTGGAGAGGTAGTGTTGCAGGAGAGAGAGTGCCAAAGTCTTTGCCATCTAGCACTAGTTTTCTTCTGTATCTGTACTTTTGGGGATGAACAAGTCAAACATAATGGTTGCCAAACAGAATTGGGCAGGTCCATGAAGGTGAATTTAATGACTTGTAAATGATCTTTCAGTGCTTGGCAAAGAGAGTCCGAGTTGGATCAGTCTAGCTGTAGCAACAGTGAAAAGATGAATCATTGTAATTCTGCTCTCTGGTTTTATTTTGTAAGCTCAACTTACAGAGCGTTTTTATCTAAGAAGCTGAGATACACATAAGATCAATGCACATTGTAATACGTAAGGAAAATAAGCAATTTATTGGCTATTTCACACCTAATTTATATGCCAGCAGTAATCAGTTCATCCTCTCGAACTCAGCATTAGCTTTGCCTCTACCATACATGCTTGCTTACCTTAAGGTGTGAGTGATGATCTTCGGCTCCCAAGTGTGTTTATATACCTATATGATAAAGTGTCCATTTAGAGTTGATCTACCTTTAAATAGTTCTGCAAAAAGGGTGGTACTATAGTCAAGTTCACATTAAATCAGTGACTGAATTACATTTGTCTCCTATCTGGAAGAAATAAATATGAGCTGCTATTCTGCGGTAATGTTTTTTATGTATTTGTTATTATTTTATATGTATAAATTACAGCATCATCTGTCTGTTTCTGCTTGGTTGAAACTGGAGCTGCATAGGGCTGTTGAAAACCTAACACAAAAGTAATGGGGGAGTGATGCAGGCACTTCATATTTGTCATGCCTTGTGCAGGCAAGGAATCAAGGGGTAGTCCCTGTTTCTAAGCTCTTACAGCCTGTTCTAAGAGCTACTCTTACAGCTATTTAGTTAGCAAATGTGTCGCCTATCTACAAGAAAGGCTAGAAGGAGGATTTGGAGAACTACAGGGCTGTCAGTCTGACCTTGGTGCCAGGGAAGGTTATGGACCAGATTGTCTTGAGTGACATCACATGGCAAGTACAGGACAACCAGACGATCAGGCCCAGTCATCATGGGCTTATGAAAGGCAGGTCCTGCTCTACTAACCTCATCTCCTTCTATGACAAGTTGACCTGCTTACTGGATGAGGGAAAGGCTGTGGATGTTGTCTACCTAGACTTTGGTAAAGACTTTGACACCATTTCCCACAGTATTCTCCTGGAGAAACTGGCTGCTCATGGCTTCGCATGGTAAAAAACTGGCTGGATGGCTGGGCCTAAATAGTTGTGGTGAATGCAGTTAAATCCAGTTGGTGGCCAGTCATAAGTGGTGTTGTTCCCCAGGGCTCAGTGCTGGGGCCAGCGCTGTTTAATATCTCTATCAATGATCTGGACGAGGGGATCGCGTGCGCCCTCAGTAAGTTCGCAGACAACATCAAGCTGAGCGGGAGTGTTGATCTGCTTGAGGGTAGGAAGGCTCTGCAGAGGAATCTGGACAGGCTGGATCAATGGGACAAGGCCAACTGTATGACGTTCAACAAGGCTAAGTATTGGGTCCTGCACTTGGGGCACAAAAACCCCATGCACTGCTACAGGCTGGGGGAAGAGTGGCTGGAAAACTGTCTGGCAGAAGAGGGCCTAGGGGCGTTGGTCAATGGCCGGCTGAATATGAGCCAGCAGTGTGCCCAGGTGGCCAAGAAGGCCAACAGCATCCTGGCTTGTATCAGGAATAGTGTCGCCAGCAGGACAAGGGAAGTGAACGAAGCTGGTGAAGGGTCTAGAGCACAAGTCTTATGAGGAATGGCTGAGGGAACTGGGGTTGTTTAGTCTGGAAAAAAAAGGAGGCTGAGGGAAGACCTTATCGCTCTCTACAACTACCTGAAAGGAGGTTGTAGTGAGGTGGGTGTTGGTCTTTTCTCACAGGTAACAAGTGATAGGATGAAAGAAAATAGCCTCAAGTTGTGCCAGGGGAGGTTTAGATTGGATATCAGGAAAAACTTCTTGACCAAAAGGGTTATGAAGCATTGTAACAGGCTGCCCATGAAAGTGGTGAAGTCACCATTCCTGGAGGTATTTAAGAGACGTGTAGATGTGGTGCTTAGGGACATGGTTTAGTGGTGGACTTGGCAGTGTTAGGTTAACGGTTGGACTCGATGATCTTAAAGGTCCTTTCCAATCAAAACGATTCTATGATTTTGTTTCTGAGAGAGATGGGAAGGAAGGTGTGAGCTAGAGAGATAAGGAGTGAAAAAGGAAAAAATAAAAAGGTCTTCTTCTTTGTAACGTTTTTAATTTAGGGACAATTTTTCTCCATTGTCCTTTCATGCAGTTCAACCTTCTCTTTCCACTCTTTCTTTTTCTACATGACTAGGTGACTTTGTTTATCTATACTGTGGCACAGGATAATTCAGATGTCTCCTGGTTGTGAATTAAAAAAGTAATGACAAAGGAGCTAGTATACACTTGTGTGTCTATACCAAGGCTTTGAACTGCTCTCAGGTATAAAGTACTCCCACCAAAACTGGCCCTTATTTTTCCGCTAGCACATGAACTTGCCTCTCTCCAGGCCTTCTACACTTTTTGATGGGCTCTCTCACCTCAGCCCTTGATCTTCTGATCAGTCCTTCATGCTTCCACAAGCTCATTTCACTCTGACAGTCTCCACAGAGTCCCAGCTCCTCCTCAGTTTATTCTTTACTAAGGACAGAAGCTCCCAGTGTTCACAGCAATAGTTGTTAAGGTATAGCTGATAAATATATTATGTGTGCAAGACATTATATCATGAATCCACAGAGTGAGTTTGTTGGTTTTGAAGGTTTTGCTGTTTAATTAGAATGATCTAAATCAGGGTGTGAAAAAAAATTAGAAAAAAAATCCCCTTTCTATTAAAGAGAAATTGGTAAATATTGAGCAAAGTAATTAAAAAGAATCTGTGATCTTTTCACGGATGATGGTGCTTAATTTGGAAACTATATACAGTTACTGAAGTGTGAAAAAGAGTACCTGCAAATTTCAAACATAATGCCAGCTCTAGAGTGTTCAGTGACTCCTCTGGAATAATTTCACTTTTTTGACTTCTCCTTTATTTTTATCTGTGATGCTGCCTCTTACAAAGAATGGAATTCGCTGTCTCTTGTTCGAGGACCCACCTATATTTGTCACAACAGTTAGTACTTTTTTTTTTGAGATGCAATAAATGAGAGGTAGAATTGTTGTTAGTTTGTTTTTAATATCATCTGCTGTGCTAGCCAGCCTCCCATCAATCTTATTTTTAATGAGGCAACCATGGCAGCTTTCATTCAGAAACAGAAAGGTTACGAATGCTGGAGCCAACAGATCAGAGTGCATCTGCTTCATCTTATGTCAGATAATCGTCGCTTAATCATAAAAAATATGATCAGAGTGGTGGGCTATGTAACCTAGGTCTCTCCTTCTCTGGATAAGCTCAGAGTTATTTAGATCTGTTTTTTTTCTTGTTTCTGTGCTTTTGTGTTGTCCTTCAGTTATTTAGTCCACTCTCCTGAGAAACTGGAGATGTGGATCTGAATTCCTTCAGGCTGGGAGAGAAATCAATTACATCTCCCACCTTCTGGGTGAGTGCTTAGATTATTATACAAAGCAGGAGAGGAGTGGGCGTAGCCGGAGGCACCGCGGGCGATTTAAACGCGGTGAAACCAGAACAAACAGCTGACAGCGGCGGCAGCAGCGACAGCGGAGGCAGCAACTTGAGGTTAGTGCGGGGGCGACATCGGGCTTAACTGGGCGGTTTTCGTACTCTGGGCCCCCCCCGAACCCCCCCTGAGCATCAGCCCCGAGCTGCTTCCCCCCCACCCCGGACCCGGAGGTTCCCGGCAACGAATCAGGAGAGGAGGGGGTGTAGCCGGAGGCACCGCAGGCGATTTAAATGCACCACCCCCTGTAGACTGGGTGATAAAAAGCCTCCTGGAGGACAGGGACTAGTCCCTGCCCAGAGGGGAGAGGGAGACTCAGCAGTGACTGGGTGTGTCCCAGGGCGGGAGAGGCCACAGCAGTTTGCAGCTCGTTGGGGAGGGCGCTGACTCCCTCCCAGTGCACAAGGCGAGGAAGGTGCCAAGGAGCTGTGAACCAGCCAAGCTGTGAAGGCGCCAAGGAGCTGTGAACCAGGGGTGTCACCAACAGGTATTTCCCAGCTCAGTGAAAGAATAATGGTATCTACCTGGCGGAAGAAGACCAAAATGGATGTGGGAACCCAGACAGAGCTCCCACAGAAGGAGGCGATGGTGCAGGTCGCAGGCTGCAGGGAATGCTACAGCGTCTCTGTGGTGACAGGGGGCTGTGTGCGCTGTGAGCAGGTAGATGATCTGCTCGGCCAAGCGGCACAGCTGCAAAGCCAGGTTGAAAGGCTTCAAGCCGAAGTAGAAAGGCTTAGGAGCATTCGGGAGGCTGAAATGGAGATAGACTGGTGGAGCCAGGCTCTGCCTTCCCTGCAACAAAAATGGGAGCACCTGCCGGAGAGCTCCCAGGATCAAGGGACCCCTGTACTCTGCCCCTCTCAGGTGGAAAACAATAACTTAGAGGAGAGGAGTGAGTGGAGGCAAGTCTATGGCCGTGGCAAAAGGCGAGTGCCCTCCTTGCCTACTTTGCCTCCACAGGTGCCTCTGAGCAATAGATATGAAGCCCTAGTGGAATACAGCCGGTCCAATGGGGATGTGGTGGAGAGGCAACCTATATCAGAGGTCTCACCACAGTCAGAAAAACCTGACAGGCGTATAGCTACCTCCTCCACAAGGAAGAAGAGAAGAGTTTTAGTGGTTGGAGACTCCTTCCTAAAGGGATCTGAGGGCCCAATATGCAGAGCTGACCCCCAACACAGGGAGGTCTGCAGCCTGCCTGGAGCCCGAATCAGGGATATCACCAGGCAACTCCCCAACCTGGTGAAGGCCACAGACTACTACCCCCTGCTGATCTTCCAGACAGGTGGCGAAGAAGCTGCATCCCGTAGTCTGAGGGGGATGAAGAAAGACTACAAGGCCCTAGGACGGTTGGTGAAAGAGTCTGGGGCACAAGTTGTTTTCTCCTCCCTCCTTCCATTTTCAGGTGATGACGTGGGATGGAATAGTAGGATTCTCTCTATTAATGCCTGGCTACGAGACTGGTGCTACAGACAGGGCTTTGGGTTCTTCGATAATGCCTGGTTTTATAAGACACCAGGCGTGACCGTAATACATGGGAAAGGTTTATGTTGTAGGGGCAAAAGGGCTCTGGGACAGGAATTAGCAGGGCTCATTCGGAGAGCTTTAAACTAGATTCGAAGGGGGATGGGGTAGTAGCTGGGCTTGCACCACTGGGGCAACGCTCTAGTGTTGAGGTAGACCAGGAGGCCTCCCATCCTCCTGGGGTGAAATCGGTGTGCTCATCTCGCTCCCTGAAATGCCTGTACACCAATGCACGCAGCACGGGGAATAAACAGGAGGAGCTGGAAATCCATGTTAGGTCGGGGGGCTATGATTTAGTGGCAATCACAGAGACTTGGTGGGACGCCTCGCATGACTGGAATGTGGTCATGGATGGCTATGTCTTGTTCAGGAAAGACAGGCCACTAAGGAGAGGTGGTAGAGTTGCTCTTTATTTGAGTGAGCAGCTAGAATGTATTGAGTTCTGTCCAGGGGCGGATCAGGAGCGAGTTGAGAGTTTGTGGGTGCGAATTAAGGGGCAGGCTGGCAGGGGTGATACTGTTGTGGGTGTCTATTACAGGCCACCAGATCAGGATGAGGAGGGTGATGAGGCCTTCTACAGGCAGCTGAGAGCAGTCTCTCAATTACAGGGCCTGGTTGTCATGGGGGATTTCAACTACCCTGATATTTGCTGGGAGGCCTACTCAGCCAGCCATCCTCAGTCCAGGAGGTTCCTCCAGTGCATTGATGATAACTTTCTGATGCAAATGGTGGATGAGCCAACTAGGAGAGAAGCGCTGCTGGATCTGATCCTCACTAACAAGGAGGGTCTGGTTGAAGAGGTGAAGGTTGAGGGCAGCCTTGGTTGTAGTGACCATGAGATGGTAGAGTTCAGGATCTCATGTGGCAGGAACAGAATAGTTAGCAGAATCACAACCCTGGACTTCAGGAGGGCCAACTTTGGCCTTTTCAAGCAATTGCTAGGGGAAATCCCATGGGACAGGGTACTAGAAGGTAAGGGGGCCCAAGATAGTTGGTTAGCATTCAAGGACTGCTTCTTCCGAGCTCAAGATCAGAGCATCCCAACAGGTAGGAAGTCAAGGAAGGGTAGCAGGAGACCTGCATGGTTGAACAGGGAACTGCTGGGCAAACTCAAGTGGAAGAAGAGGGTGTACAGATCATGGAAGGAGGGGCTGGCCACTTGGGAGGAATATAAGTCTGTTGTCAGAGGATGTAGGGAGGCAACAAGGAAAGCTAAGGCCTCCTTGGAATTAAACCTTGCAAGAGAGGTCAAGGACAACAGAAAGGGCTTCTTCAAATACATTGCAGGTAAAGCCAACACTAGAGGCAATGTAGGCCCACTGATGAATGAGGTGGGGGCCCTGGAGACAGAGGATAAAAGAAGGCGGAGTTACTGAATGCCTTCTTTGCCTCTGTCTATACTGCTGGAGGCTGTCCTGAGGAGCCCCAGACTCCTGAGGCCCCAGAAGAAGTCAGGATAGAGGAGGAATCTGTCTTGGTTGATGAGGGCTGGGTCAGGGACCAATTAAGCAATCTGGATGTCCATAAATCCATGGGCCCTGATGGGATGCACCCGCGGGTGCTGAGGGAGCTGGCGGAAGTCATTGCTAGGCCACTCTCCATCATCTTTGCTAAGTCGTGGGCAACGGGAGAGGTGCCTGAGGACTGGAGGAAAGCGAATGTCACTCCAGTCTTCAAAAAGGGCAAGAAGGAGGACCCGGGGAACTATAGACCAGTCAGCCTCACCTCCATCCCCGGAAAGGTGATGGAACAACTTGTCCTTGATGCTGTCTCTAGGCACATCAAGGATAGGGGGATCATTAGGGGCACTCAGCATGGCTTCACCAAGGGGAAGTCATGCTTAACCAACTTGATAGCCTTTTATGAGGACGTAACCTGGTGGATAGATGATGGTAAAGCTGTGGATGTGGTCTATCTCGATTTCAGTAAAACGTTTGACACGGTCTCCCACAGCATCCTCGCAGCTAAACTGAGGAAGTGTGGTCTGGATGATTGGGTAGTGAGGTGGATTGTGAACTGGCTGAAGGAAAGAAGCCAGAGAGTGGTGGTCAATGGGACAGAGTCCAGTTGGAGGCCTGTGTCTAGCGGAGTCCCTCAAGGGTCAGTACTGGGACCAGTTCTATTCAATATATTCATTAATGACTTGGATGAGGGAATAGAGTGCACTGTCAGCAAGTTTGCTGATGACACAAAACTGGGAGGAGTGGCTGACGCGCCGGAAGGCTGCGCAGCCATTCAGAGGGACCTGGACAGGCTGGAGAGTTGGGCGGGGAGAAACTTAATGAAATATAACAAGTGCAAGTTTAGAGTCCTGCATCTGGGCAAGAACAACCCCATGTATGGGTACAAGTTGGGGGCAGACCTGTTGGAGAGCAGCGTAGGGGAAAGGGACCTGGGGGTCCTAGTGGACAGCAGGATGACCATGAGCCAGCAGTGTGCCCTTGTGGCCAAGAAGGCCAATGGCATCCTGGGGTGTATTAGAAGGGGTGTGGTCAGCAGGTCGAGAGAGGTTCTCCTCCCCCTCTACTCTGCCCTGGTGAGGCCGCATCTGGAATATTGTGTCCAGTTCTGGGCCCCTCAGTTCAAGAAGGACAGGGAACTGCTAGAGAGAGTCCAGCGCAGAGCCACAAAGATGATTAAGGGAGTGGAACATCTCCCTTATGAGGAGAGGCTGAGGGAGCTGGGTCTCTTTAGCTTAGAGAAGAGGAGACTGAGGGGTGACCTCATTAATGTTTACAAATATGTAAAGGGCAAGTGTCATGAGGATGGAGCCAGGCTCTTCTCAGTGACATCCCTTGACAGGACAAGGGGCAATGGGTGCAAGCTGGAACACAGGAGGTTCCACATAAATATGAGGAAAAACTTCTTTACGGTGAGGGTGACCGAACACAACAGGCTGCCCAGAGAGGTTGTGGAGTCTCCTTCTCTGGAGACATTCAAAACCCGCCTGGATGCGTTCCTGTGTGATATGATCTAGGCAATCCTGCTCTGACAGGGGGATTGGACTAGATGATCTTTCGAGGTCCCTTCCAATCCCTAACATTCTGTGATTCTGTGATTCTGTGAAAGCAAAGATCGGTGAAGCTCTTTCTTGCACAGGCAGATGTCTTTAAAAGGGCAAGTCCTGCTAATTAAGACATCTGACTCTATAAATGACAGGGCTCTAGGACTCTTAAGACACTTTAACCATCCACCTGATGGATTATTTTCCAGTGCTAAGAGCTATAACTTTCTCTCTTATTTCTCGCTGCATACGTTATATTGTATTGTCTTCAGATATCACTTTTGACATGCAGACATTGAAGACCATGTCCATTCATCCATGTCTTTTGGATATATGCTTTAATATTTTCAGATATCACATTGAATGTTTTGAATAGAAAATATTAACAGGTAGTGAAATAAAGATAGAGGATAAGTGGTCACAAAAGGATCAGCCTAATTCTGATAACTCCCTGGAAGCAAAAGGATTTTATCATTGCATTTAAATATGGTCATATTAGCTAGAGGAGCCTGATTGCTAGAAAACTTTTTTTCTAATTTTTTATAAATGCAAAATGACTTCATGTGCTTCTGAAGAAGGAAGAAAGAAAGCTATTAAAGTACCAAAAAAAAAAACAGGTCTTGCCATTATTATAATCATGGTGAATTTGTAGAAGCACTGGGCACCAATTCAACCTCAAGACTTGTGTGATGGGTAAATCAGACTTAAAGTTAGGGGAATGTCTTCAATCCTTTCTTCCTTATTTAGAATACTGTGACCACAGCTACAGCTTTTGGTAGTGCTAGCCTTTACCTGACTGTGAAAGGTTTATAAGAGAAATAGAACATAGGCATATTTTGAGAGAATCTCTTTATTCTTACTTTTGGAATAAAATTAGTAGAATTAATTTTACAGAGAAAGTATGTCATCAGGTCATATGATCACTGTCTTTCTCTTGTAGGATTTAATTTTTCCATTATATTTTCTTCTCAGGAAAACCACTGAGAATCTCTCCATAGAGCTTAATAATATATTTGATTCACAATGAAATAGGATTTATGGAATTCCAGCTTTCTATCTGTATTTTCCTCTTTCCTGTACTTTTGTGCTAAGTGACCCTTTCCGATATAATGCATTGGGATACAAATTCCTGAACAAAATGATAAAGTCAGTTTTCAAATGTTGATGTTCTTCCCCTCTTTTTGTGTGGAAGCAAGCAATTTTTCCTTATAATTAATATTTTTTTTTTGTGAAAAAAAGGCTTCCACTAAAAAATACCTTAGAATGGTAGTTAAAAAGAATTCATTCTAAATCTCTCTTATTTTCTTGGTTTTCCTTTGTCATCAGTTTAAAAATGCTGTATACTATTTATTTTAAAGCAGTGTTTTTTTGGGGGGGGAGTGATCAGGAATATTGCTGTCTTTTTCTTTTTAGCAACCTAATTAATTTCTGTATTTTATCCTTGGTTAGTAGACAAATCTATATTCTGCAATGCTAAATAATTTTCAAGTAATCAAATGTTATTTTTTACTCTTAATGAATATAACACTCAAGCATTGTATTATTGCCTATTATAATTTTGTCCACTGTCTGAATTAGTATGTTGCTAACACAGAATCTTTTCCCCCCAATATTTTATAATCTTTTTGGAGTAACATTGGATCTGTGAAGCCTAAACGAAAACTACTTCATTTTTTACACTGCCAAGTTTAACTTTGATGCATTTAGCCATGCACTCATGTTGTCATGAGTTGTATGTTGTGTTCAGTTTAGGACATTCCTTTGTCCTCAAACTCCAGGACTGCGATACAATAGGCATATTCTATATACATATATTAGAATTTTTCTGTTATGTTTTGCTATGTGAGACGTGCAATAGTTACCAAAGATTTATTTTTCTACTTATCTAATTCCATTTGCATAAAAATCACCACTAATTTGATTAGGTCATTTTATGACCTCATGTGATGAGCCAGTTTTAGAGATTTTGTTTTTAAGAGCTCAAGAGCGTAACAGAAGTCAGCAATATGAAGTACCTGTAATTTGAGATATGTGTATCAATACAGACTATATCACTTTGCTGTATTTCATGCAGCATTTCTTTATTAAACAAGTAGATGCTTGTATTTTTGCCATTTTACAGTATTGTGACATTTAAGAAAATGAGCGTTTGATGGATTTTATATTTCACGTTACAAGTGGCATTTGGAAACTTCTGGAAACACTGTTGATGATTAAAGGTGTGCATTATTTAGGTCATATCATTTAAAATTGACCGTAGGCTGCAGGTGAGAAATCTTGAGCTGGCCATAAAATTCCAGCAGGAAACGCAGGATGAAAAGGCATCTTCTATAATTCTTGTAAAATGACCATCGTTGTAATTGGCCCTGATCATGTGCTGAACTTTTTCATGACCAATAATCCCTTCTTCAAATTGATTAGCAGTGTTCTGAAAATGGTATATTCAGTAAATGTCTGCATGTGTGTTACAGCAACAGACAGTACTGCTAGCGTTGCAGGGAAGTAGCCAGTGCTTGCTTGGGTTTAAGAGCAGCAGAATCCCAGCTGAGAAGCAGCTCTCTGTCTCCAAAATGCCCATGAATCCATCCACATGTGCAGCACTGTGAGCTAGGGCTTGGAGCAGAATAGACCCCATGCTGTGCAGTCCTTATGAAAGACAGGTTTTGATTGATGTTTCTGCCTTGTAACATCTAAATTGTGTAGTTGATGTATTCTGACATCAGTTTCTCAACTACGCGGTGCAACATTAGACCTCAGTGCTACACAAGATGATCTGATTGTTCGTCGGTCTCATCTAGTGCAATAACAAACGCACATAACTCAGAAATCAATTCTCTATAAAACTGGGGGGGAAAAAGATCATATTTTACAGATGTATACTGACATCTGTTGCAAAGGGTTTCAAAGAACTCATAGATTATGCAGACACTTCTATTGTGTCACTGTCACACAGGCATAACTATTGGAAATGGCATCCTGCCAGCGTTTATCATGAACTGATTACGGAGGGGAAACATTGCTTTAGCATATTCTCTCAGGAAGAGAAACATAAGCTCTTTATAGTCTGTGGAGAGCAATGATTTCTCATTTATAAAGTTCTCATTTGGAAATAATTGGAATAGTACTCAATGCATCTCCTTTGAAAGGTTAAGGTACCTTACACAGATGTGAACTTCTGATTCTTGGGGAATCAGAGTCTTTCCAGATGCAAAGATTGTCTTACCATTTCGTCCTCCCTGCCTGCCTGTATCTGAAGTCACCAACTCCATATCTTGCTGCAGTGAAAATAATTGATATGAAAACAAACTTTATGTGAATAAATAAACAAAATCCTAGCTCTGTGTTTGCATAAAGACACTAATGATGGTAATGCCAGGTAGAACAATATAAGTCATGCAGGTAGAGTTCCTAGACTGAATTATTGAATTATTAGCATTATTAAAATGTGAACATAATAAAGCAGCTTGCTGAGTTACAGCTACTATGACCACCAGGGCAGGTAGTGCAGGTCTTGATTGTGAACATGTAAATGAGCTCAGCTTTAACTATCATGATGCTGAAATGTATATTTAATAAATATAATAAATTTCTAAGAAAAAAATAATTGAGAAGATATATGTAACAGTATATGGTGTACGGGTACTAGGTAGTGCTACTTCGTGGTTTCTGTCCTAAAACCTTCCCAGTAGTTTAACCCCTAGTGATAAATAAGAGTCAAAAGATTTTCTTTGTATTTAGAGCTGAAAATGTACACTCATGCCATATAGTGACTAGAAGTGTATGCTGACTATGTAAATAAGGACCACTGAGAGTAACTTTTAAATGTGGACATACTAAATTTACTCTTTGAATAGCTGGAGGACAAGTAGTTTACTATTAGTAAACATACATGTATTTTTCATTATGTTTGTAGTGCTAAAGTGAAATATTTATCAGATTTTTCTTTTTAATATCAACATAGATAAAATTATACTGTCATCCTATTTAATATTTCATTCAGATCCCTGCATGGATTAAAATACTGCTGAAGTTCACAGACCCAGCATGCTACCGTTTCATTATACATTCTACAAATGAATAAGGATGTAGGCTTACCGTCAAGAACCGAGTTCACTTAAGTTGAGGAGGCGAAGCAAGTCTCAGATGTTAGCACACCAACAGAAAGAAATAAAACTCCCAAATTAGGTAACCATTAAGATGTATATCGATGCAAATAAAGTATAGGAAATTTTAAATTCACTCTTAAAATGCCCCATATTTTGTTGTAGTATTTAATTTCAGTCAATGGCATTGCAACTAGTTGGGTCTATGATAATGAGTTCTTACACTGTGCAATCTAGAACAATAAAACACTTTTGAATTACACTTAGCATACAGGAAAATGTCTGCTTCTTGAGTGCTGTAGCACACAGGGATACTACAGTGTCACATAAAAATAACTTTGCCAGCAAGAGTTTTTAGATGGGCTACTAAAGTGGTCTTAGTCAGGAATTAAATATATATGTCCATTACCTGCACTAGCTTTGCAATGGATAATAAACCTGAACTGGTAACCAGAGATAAGAAACAGCTGTTCTTAGCTTCTGGGCTTCTGCCAAAAATGAAATTATTATTCTCTTAGCATAGCTGTAAGAAGTACCACGTATTTTGTCGACTCAAATTTATGCAAGGCTGGAATCATCCAGGAAAGCAAAAGTGTATTATAGACAGCTTCACAGCAATTTCTTGAAGTAACACTAAATCCAATTATGCAGAACATCACTGAATTGTTTGTTATTCCTAAAGCACTTAGTTCTCATGAAAGTAAAGTATTTATTCCTGTTCTAATGTATTGAGAACATTATCATATGTAAGATTCTGCGATAATAAGTTATGACTGCAAAGCTCTTACCCAGATTAATTCAGAAGCAAAAGAAATACACCTTCCAAAAAACATGCAGCAATCCATTCTGTCCTTTACGTATTTAATTAAAAACAAATCTTAAAGTGGAAGAACTGTGGCTTGATGGTATTCCTGTTGGGAATATTAATGATTGTTTGGGAGAGAAATATGTAAGAAAGTCAATTTTTAGTTAGTACTGAAGGGCATTTTATTATCAAAAATTTTAACTTAGTAGAATCCTAATCGAATTAGTCCTCAGATAATACCAATTGCCATGAGTAAGAAACTTTACCCCTGGCACTGAGTAGGAATTTTAAAACTATTTGATGGATCACATATTAACACACAGGTTAGTATTACTGAATAAAAACATACAAAGAAACCACCAAGCGACTGATAGCGTAAAATGCAACTGTATTTGTATTTGAAAATGCACACATTTCTGTGCCTCTGTATATGTGGGTCATGATACAGACTTCAATGGCAGCGCAGTGTGCTGTTTTTCCAAGGGATCTAACACTGTAATTCAAATTCTGTGTTTCTTGCACACTTTTAGAGTTACACATTTTCATGGTTCATACCTTTGAAATTTATTTTCACCTTTCTTTTTTAAAGAATGCAAAACTGTGTAAGTGTAAGTAATCAGAAAACAATATGCTCAGCTTAGCTACAGATGGTTATTTGGGGGTTGAAGACAACAGCAAGACCTACAGAGATGCTGTGGTAGGCTTCCTTGGCCACCGGCAACCTAAAACAGGATTATCATACTCATATTTATTCCAAACATATTCCTTCTTTTCCCTAGCTTCTCAGTGTCGCCTAAAACGTATGTGGAAACCCATTGCCCCACTCCCCAGCCTGCACCCTCTTCCTGGTTGCTTTTCATTCTTCTTCTTAGACCATCTAGAATGGCTCCAGCTTCCTCCACTCCTGCTGTCTGATTTATCTCCCCTCTGTGGGATCCCTAGTCTCCTTCCTTCCCTTCTTCACATGTGCATGCAACTCTACCAAAATAGCAAGACTTCCCTCTACAGCCATTTTTATAAGCACATTTCATCTCTTTGCTCCAACTCTGGTTGTCCGCACTCCAGTACATCGGTGAAAGAGGGGGGTATATTTTATTATGCAGACTGACCTCTGTGAATCTGGTTAACAATTCTGGTACAAAATATACAAAATGTGTATATTGTTCATTTTTATTTGATGTATTGTGATTCGTTGACTTTGTTAAAGTACCTGTAGCTTAGGAGTGGCATTTTTAAAGTATCTGTTTTGAATATAGATACTCAATGGTCAAGCAGCTAATTACTAGTTGAGCCTAGTAACAATTCTTTTCCTTCATGAACAGCAGGGGTCACCAAAAAGAAGGGTCAGACTGGCTGAAGCAAACAGGCTTTTTTTTTTTTTTCCACTAGATCACTTCTCATAAAAAAAAATCACTATGTTAAAAATCCTTGGTTCTACTGATTTTAACAGATAACAAACTCTTAATAAAAAAAATATCTTTATGATTTTGGCCTAAACTATAAGATATCTCTGCCTTTAATAAAACCTCTAATAAAAAATTATTTATGATTCTTTTGCCTACAACAAGTTTTACATGAAACTTTGTTACAAAATATTTTCATTATATGTAAGTTGATATCAACATTTAACACTGTAATTGCCAAGAGTAAGTAATATAATTTCTTCTCTATTTCTTGTGATCACATTGTCATTTTCTCCATTATTTGCTGTTATTGGAAGCCAATAAAACACAATTAGTGATGTGGAGAAATAAAAACAAAATCGTTCTGCATTTAGAACATGTCAACAAGAGAATAAACAAAATGCTTAAATCATCTCTCAGTGTAGCTACACTCAACATAAAATGTAAATAAGTGAGTAATTCTGCTCCTGTAAGAACGGAAAGAGCTGAGAAAATAAATTGAAGAAAAGCCAGTCAAAGACATTAACAGGTGGAACCCTATGAAAGAACATGCCAGAAAGATAGGTTTCTTGCACTGCTTCATATCTATTCTGTAAGCTTAGTAGTCAAGGAGGTTTTTTTGTATGTGTCTTTGCAGCTGAATGAGTTCAATTTCTCTCAGATTAGGGCAGGAATTTCAGGACAGCAGGTTAATCCTTCCTGCCTTCACAGGCAACTGAGCAAATAGACCTGTATCAGCATGGTCGAGTGTAAAGTTGTAATTCTAGAGATTAATGTTGTCTTTCCTGTTTGCTTTTAACTTGACCTCCATGTTTCTCTTCTAGGTATGTTTGTATGTGTGAATGTATGTGTGCAGTTATTTATTTATTTGTTTGTTTGTTGTTAACAGCTTCTGTCCAAGGCCCCTGGGAGAGGGCAATCTCACCAAACAAAGTGCCGTATTATATCAAGTGAGTATAAATAGTAATTCATTCTATATATTTACATTTGTCATTTATGAGGATTGGTAATTTTCTTAGACTATTGTCAACTGCTCCTATGGTGTCTAAACAGGAAGAACAAAAAGGAGTGAAGTGTCCACTAAATTTCACAGAAGTGTGCTATTTAAAAACAGAGTAGGATGCTCTGATTTGTAACTTGTTTGGTTTCATGCTACTGGAAATCACCTGCAAACTAAGTAAAGCTTTGGGGTATCTGGATTATAGTTTAATTTGCACCATTGTCCACTGAAGAGGATTTATGGCAGGTTTTGCAAAACCAAAAAAAAAAAACAATCCAAATTACAGTTGTGAATGTGATACACTTTTTTTAACCTAGCAATGTACATACTTTATACTATTAATTCCTTTAGGGAGAGTACTTGGTAAAGTCTGTAGCTGAGGAATGACAAGGGACAAATTAGTCCCTATGGACTGTTCTTTTAGAGTTTAGTTCCCAAATTAAGCTAGTTTGCTTTAAGAGATGTGTATCCATAACAAATGAGAGGAAAATTGTAAAAATCAACAATTTGGAGACACTTGCTTCTAGTGTCCTAAACAGAACCACTACACAGCAAATGAGAAGTTTTAATACATTTTTCCTTCTCTTTTTAGTTCTTTATTATCTGCAATATGTACCTTGAACTATTTATACATACCTTCTGAAGGGAACAGATGATGCAATACCTGCAATAAACACTAGTGCAAGTAACTGAAACGAGTGTTGTTTAATACACACATTCACATGGTTTGTCCTTATATTCCCAAAACAATTTGCAAACTCAACTAGTGTAACTGAAGCCATCTGGTTGCAGATGGCTCTGGCAGTGGCACTTCAATTGTAACTTTCATAACAAGGTGAACTGCTACAGCAGCTTCAGAATAAGCATTTGAGTTACACATGAAGAAAAATGTCTGTGGTGCAATACAGAGGTACAGTTATACCTGGCTAAGCTGGTTTACCATTGCATTAAATTTGTAATTTTTCTGTTTGCATTTGGCTATGAAACAGTCACAAGGAAGCTCTAAAGCTCTGTCAAGGAGGAGAGGGAAATCTACAGGGGACAAATGCAAGTTGAGGCTCTGGCACAACAGAGCCAGTATATGGCACTACTATGAAGGAAAAGATCCCTCTTTTCTCTTTTCTGTTGTATGACTTGCCTTTATGGGGAAAGATGCCTCAGCAATTCTTAATGTAGGCACAAGATGTGTTTCATGCTGTGCTTCCCACCTCTCTCTGTGCTACTCACATCCAACAGGCACGGGTAACTGTTGACTCTTTGTGCTACAATGGTCAGTGGTGCTCTTGCTTGTTCGTTACTGGTTTTTGATGTCAGCTTTCTATTTCATCTTCTCTTCTAGGTCATTTACAAATTCAAAGGAACAAGTTTGTTTATTTATTTCATTCACTTTGGAAAATATCTTCATAGCCATAAAGAGTTGTAGCATTACTAGTTTAATTAAAATTTAAATTCAGCCACATATTTTTATAGAAAAACTTGCTGTCCTTGAGATATAAAACAAACCAGTCAAGTTTTAATGAGTCTTAGTGAGCTGTTACATCTAGTCCCTTCTCCAGCTGTCCTCAGTCATTTTTCTTCTCATTCATTCTCATCACTCTGATTTCATATTTACACTCAACTAAATTGTCTGTTTTCTGTACCATTTTGGCTTTTAAACTTAGCATATTCTTTCTTTATTCTTTGACCTATTACTTTTCTATCAATTGTTAATGTTTTGAAAGAGCTTCCATGAAGACTGAGCAGCTATAGATAGCATTCTCTTAATGTTTACATAGTTTTCTTTCTGTCACCAATATAGAATATTGGTGCTTGACTCCTTTGTTAACCAGATTTGCTACACGTTTGTTTTTCATTTTATCTGTTTTTCCCTTGATGCTTAACTGTTTTATCTCATCATTTTCACATTTGCAATGACATAGCATTTGATAAATCTGTAAATCAGGTGGTACTTAGCGCTAAATCTTCAGCAGCGATGTTTACTTACTGCTAGGTATCTTCAAGCCTTGTGACTTTCCTGGTTAAAATTTCATTTTTATACAGTTGATTAGTCTGTAGCAACTAGTTGCCTCTAAAGCTGTCACTTCAATAATTCCTTTTTGAGATTATTCATGCCAGTATTATTTTTTTCAAATTATATTTGTGTAGGCATTATTACTATGGAAAATATAATTATTGACAGTGTACAGCCTGTTTCAGCTATTCCCAGTCACTGCCATTTTGTAGTTTCTTGGCCTATTGTCAGCCTCATGAAAATTACAGTGTAATGGCCTTGCACCAGCTGCTGCATGCTGGTGGATTTCCTTCCACCTTTTTATGTGTTTCCATCCTTATGGAGATGACAAGCTAGGCCAACAATTCAGCCTCACCTCTCTCTTCCCCAGCGACCTGAGAAATCAAATTTTTGTGTTCCAGGACAGCAAAAGTATCTTGGCTTCCCAAGCAGCAAGTGAACATTCCTGCCTGGGTACTTAACGCTTGTCAGCG
Source organism: Nyctibius grandis (assembly GCF_013368605.1). Taxonomy (NCBI): domain Eukaryota; kingdom Metazoa; phylum Chordata; class Aves; order Nyctibiiformes; family Nyctibiidae; genus Nyctibius; species Nyctibius grandis. The sequence goes on from NC_090659.1 coordinate 31,414,309, forward strand.
CACAAAGTGCTATTGAGTTAAACTCTCCCTTTTGCCTCTGAATTAAAACATGTAAAATAGCTTGAAAACACATTTTATCTGGCCCTTTTCTTTTTGATCTTTTTTTCTCCGTCGATATATTACTTATGTCTAGTACAGGATTTAAAGGTTTTATTAGATTAAAAGAGGGGAATATAAAAAAAAAGTTTTCAGTTTAATCAGTCCTGTTCTTTGAAGGCCTTGATCCTGCTCTTATTGGAGTGCAACCCAGAAAATGGGAAGGCAGAAGCAGGCACAGGCATGTCTGTACTCTTTAATAATGTTTTAGATATTCATTAAAATTTTAAAAATTAAGTTTTTAGGAGACAAAACAGGCAATTACAAATCTGAAAAGCAAATGAAAAAAAATGCACAGCACAAAGACTACTGAATACACATCAAAAGATAAAAAAAAGTCTTAAATTCTAAAAAAGACAGATAATGAAGCTAGGGAGGCTGCAGATTTTAACGTCGTAATTCAGGTTAGATCACATCTTAGCAGAGCTCACCCCATGATGAAAGGGATCTCACATGTGCATGCGTACACACGCACATTCTTATCTTCCCATCAATCAGATAGACGAGCTGCTCCAAAGCAGTGATAGATAACAAAATCAAATGCCTACTTTGGATTTTGCAACACCAGAAGAAGCATTCAGTCATGCTGCACAGCCCAATTCCTCTTCAGTGTCCAGCCTCCTGGGGCATGAGGGGACATAAGCAGCTATATTCTGAATCATGTTTGCATCTCTCTTGTGTATGGCTTATCCTGTGCTCAGCAAATGTGTCCATTACACAGTGCTAGGAGATCTCTGATGCCTTGGAGTAAGGAGGAAGAGCTGGATTGAAGTCTGCAACATACTTTCTCTCTAAAAAAAAAATTCAGTAGACCTGCCATCATGATGTGTTGAAATTTAGTAGTTGTGACTTCTATATTTGTACTAATCTTTGACATTATTCTTCCTCTGTAAAACTGACTTGCCAGTTAATAATGTCTGTCTTCTTACTCTCTTGCTGTGCCCATTCTTTTGAAGGATTTAAAATGCCTCTGCAAAATACAGCAGCCTTTCATCTCGGTACTTCCCACAAAGGAAGCCTTCCAAGTTATTTCCCAGCCAAGCTTATTTTCTTATACAGATTATAGTAGTTCACTGAACTTTGTCCTGCTGAGGACAAAGCTGGATTCTCAGGAACGTGGATTTGACTCCTTGAGAAGATCCATATGAGCCTATCCATATAAATTAGCTATGCAGTGAGCTAACTGTGAGGACTATGTATCTTCACTTTCTTACTCTCTTCTACATTGTAGTTACCTATGAGAGTATTTGAATTGCATTAAATGTATCAGCTTGTGACATACACTTTTGTTAGTTTTAGGTTCTTCAGTCTTTCCGTACTTCACACTGGAAATCTAGCGGGCCAGTTTCTATAAACATACTTTGTTGTCTTAATTTTTTAATTTTTTAATCTCCCTTTTAATTGTTGTTTAACCATGCAGAATTTCAACACAGAAAAGGCTAAGAGCCCCGAGTTTTCATTGTAAAAGCAAACAGATTGAAGTCGTGATTCTTTTACTTTTGTTCAACTTAAAGACAGGATAAATGAATCTATCTGAATTAAATTCCACTAAGATAAAGTAAAGCAAAGAGTTGCTGTTCTGGTAAAATCACTTGGGTTAACTGTTTCCTCTGCAGAATGTAGATAACTATGAGACACAAAACCAAGTAGGAAATATCTGTCTGATGGAACAGAGAGAGACATGGAGAACCGTAAATAAATAATTTATTATGATGTATATGTAGTGAGTGATGCTGTGAGCAAGCTATGAAAACCATGTGTATAGCTGACATTTAATATATCTACCAAGTACTAAAAAGGTATTATTTTGGCTTCTTAAAAGCACAGCTGTTATGATCTTTTCCTGTCTTTCAGTTCTGAACTCTCCATACCAAAACTGAAACTATTGTGAAGGAAAGAAAAATTATAATACTTCTCAGTCTGCCTTTACATGATGTAAATTATCATGCTGTCTAACATAAAAGTCTAAATTAAATGTCTGATATTTCTTAGAGGTTTGTCCAAGTGCAGAGTTTTTCTTTATCATTTGTAGGGCTGTGAAGCCTTGGTTCCAAAACTTGTCATAAAAATTTAAACTCAGAGTGTAAATAAATGAGAAATCTTGAGCCTTTAACTACCTTTAAAATGAAAGCGGAGGTTATAAACAGATGTGTTCCCGCTGACTGAGAAAGAGAACTCCGGGAAGATACAGTGGGTCTGCTCTTCGTTACCATCTGTCAGCAGGGAGTTACTGCCCTCACATGCAAAGTAACTGAAGGGGATTTAATGTGTTTTGAAATGCATTATAAGTACTCAGCAGCAATTTTATCATATCCTAGCTGGTGCAGAGACTGAGGACAGGGCTGTAGCCTCTTTTTAGGGGCAGTAACTGATGGAAACCATGTGCTTTCCCACCATAACAGTGTGTAATGCAGCACCTGCTGTGGAGGGCAGAGAGTAGCTTCCTTGGGCACTTACACGACACTTAAAGAACTTGGTCCTCATGATATGACAGTGCTCATATTTAAGTGAATAGTACATTTCTTAAGCTTTGTTGTCAAATTCATTCAGTACAAATTTTCACGAAGCATGTATAGTCTTAAGCATTACAGGGAGGTTAAATAGTGCAGGGACAATTTTCATGCAGGTTAAATCTTAAAATGTGTTATGCAGGTAATGTTGTTTGCTCAGTTTGGTAATGAGCTGGGTAAGAGAATTTTAGATGTAATCTGACTTTCCTATTTTCCTAATTAAAAGGAATGTAGCAACATTTTAAATCCATTGAATCCAGCTACTCATTGTTTTCCAGCTCTGGGGCTAGGAGGGTAATAAATGAACTATTTTTATAGGCAGTAATGTGAAAAGTAAACTTCTGATACTGTAAAAGGAGTTCATATCTTTATAGAGTAATAGAATACAATTACATAACCTTAATTTTTTTACTTTTATTGTAGCTGAAATTTTATATTTATTGTAAGCTGAATGTGATATTTGCTTGAATTTTACTTTTTACTTCATTTCTATTTGCTCCACTTTACTTCAGTTGTTAAACATAGCTTGACTGTTACACATCATCAAGAATAAAAAAATTAACATAGACAATATGATTTTTATGAAAATGAGTGACATATATACAATACAGTCCTATTTTATAGAGTATTTTCCAGATCTTCCATAAAAAAGTAGATTTTACAGCTTCTCCTGATAGCTAAAATTTATTGCCGTATACTTCAAGTCCATGTTTTAAACATTGTGTGCTTAATGAGCAGGATTCAAAAATAGGAATTATGTTTGATTTCCACTGGAACGCTTTGAACTTGAAAAGATTAGACATATTAAGGGAAAAAATAGGGAGATTTGCCTGTCAGACTTTTTTTAAAGATCAATTACATACTTAATTTAGATGACAGACAAAGAGAAGAGGGCTTCTGACAACTGTCCAATGAAATCTTCAAGGAAATGGGGAACAATATCTCAGATTTTTTAAATATTCTTGTTATACCAAGAAGTCTCACAATTCCTTTGTTTCCTCTGAAGACTGACAGCTTCTCCAAAACAGCACTTGCCACATACATTGTCTGCATTGCCCTTGGTTCAGTGTCTTTTCTGATGCAGCTAGCTCCACAAATAAGCAGACCAACTATTTCCCCATTCCACATGGGAAAAGTTTCATCCATATAATAAAAGAGTCAGCATTAAATCGATCCCTCTTCACCTCCTATGCTTTTTTTACCTTCTTTGATCTTATCAGTCTAGTATAAGGGAGGACTATAATTAACATTGACACATTTTAAGATATGTTTCAATACCAGTGAAAACAGTAGTGAATACGGACACATACGACCTGTATCATCAGCTCTATTTGCTATGGATGCACAGACTTTGGTAGGCTGTGTAATGCTCCAGTATTGGCATCTACAGCAATGCAACAATTGAGGGAAGACTGAGAATGCAATAATCGGACATATCAGCAGGGCTGCTTCTGTTTCTCTAAGTGGCCTGTCTGTCAGGACAAGGTCAGATTTTTTCCCCAGTTGACTTTTTTTTCCAAAATGAACTCACTGAAGCTGCTGAATCTCTCTTGCATTTATTCTTTCTCTGACCTTCTAAGATGCCGGTTCTCCTACAGACTGAATAAGTTCCTATTTTTCAGAATATTCTCCCCCTGTCTTGGCACATTTCTTGTCTTGAGCAATTTGTTTAGTCTTTACTTACTGAATCGTGACTATGGATTATTTGACCCATTTTTCTCCGTATTGAAACCCTTTTAATTATTTCTTTTTTTTTTTTATTGACCGATAACAGCTGCAATCAGTTCTTTGTTGTACATCAGTTCTGTGATACCCTTATCTTTAGACCTTCAATCTCCATAACTGATTTGTGTACATATTATGCTTAGGGGTCATGGATTCTAAGGGAAACATAAAATGAATTAACTGAGAACTGTAGAGATGTCAGTAAGATTGCATTTAAACTTTAGTAAAGATTTAGATTTTAGTAAAGATTCTAACCAATAGGTTAGGAATGATCAAATCATCTATAGTCATTTTGCTTACTTCTCATTTTCTAATTTAAAAGTTGAACTATATGAGATAAATTACATTTTCAAATATGATGTACAGGCTTGGCAGCTTCTTTCACGCTACATATTTGCTTTGAATTTCAAGTATTCATCGGATAAATTTTTATATTAAGAAATCTACAGCTAGATAATTTAAGAAAAATAAACCATTAAAAAAATACCATCACAACATCTCTGAATTAATTGCTTTTCTTACAAGTAATTTTGACTAGACAAGCTTTCTTGTTTTTTCCATGGCAACTGAGCTCAGAAAAATGAGATTATGGTAAAACACATCAGAGTATCATTATCAAGTAGCACTCTTTATATAACCGGCCTAGCACAGACACCAAATGGCGTCTGCAGTCTACTGAGTAGTGAGTAGAGGTCAAATTTTGCTACCTAACGCCTACGCTCTCTATGTGTCTAGGTCCTTCCTCCTCTTTTCCAACAGGACCAAAATTTGTTTGCGTAAATGCTCTATGTAAGTGTTAGGTTGGGGGTTTGAGGGTGGCACAAACTCACTTAATACAGTAATAAATTACGAAGAATGCAGGTTGCTGTAAATGTGTGCGAAGTTGTTGGTAAGAGTTTTGTTCTTCAGTTTTACACTTTTCACTTTATGATGTGAACTTACATGCTATTATGTTAATGAAATTGTATGGTAAATTAATGTGGGGGAATTAACATTCACATCTGAATTTTCACGCAATAGATAAAGGTTGTAAAAAAAATCTAAATATCTAAAACCATGATAATTCAGTCTCATTCAGGTATTTTGTATTTATCTAGACATCTGCTAGAAAACTTTGTTATTTTAATATTTAAGTAGAAAAATGGACTTTAGATATCTAGCTTGTAAATAGCCCAGATTGCCCTTTGAATTTCAATATGTACCTGTCTCCTGTTTTTCCTTTTCAAGATACTTTTTCTGTTCAGTACTGCAGAGCTAATATAGGAGTAGAGGGGCAAAGATACATTTTTCTATGCTTCATTTTTAACAAACTCAATTTTTTCGCTTAAAAGCTGTATTATCAGAAAAAATGTAAAACATCGCTTGAGGGTAATGACATCCTGCATGAAGCACACTAAGAAAAATTACTAGAGAGAGACGTTACAGGCATGGAGTTAAAATTTAAAGGACTAGCTAGAAAACTACTGTGTTTTGACTTGGGAACAGGTGACTTCATACAAACATCTCAACTATATCACCAACAACAAACACCATGTTAAGATTTTAATCACAGCCCAAAGCATTTCTAGTTGAGACATGGGTGTAACACTTTGTTCATAATTAGGAAACACCTTTGCAGAAGGAAATATCCCATAAACATCTCAAGGAGATAGGAGTTAGAGTATACGGTCATACAAATTTATTGGGTTTGTTCCATTATTTTAGCTGTTGTGACCTTAAAATGTGGAATAAACAAACATGAGGAAGACAAATAAAAAGTAAGGTATTAAATTTCAATTTAATAAAAATGCTGAAATACTAAAATAAGTTATTTCCAAGCAGCATTTTCCAATTCATCATCTGCCATTCTGGAAGTTCTATAAGAAAAATGATATACATTTTAACATTGTAAAGAATGTGACAAAAAGCTAATGGATTCTGCTGCATACTGAAACACAGAAAAGCTGCACCTTCATTAGAAAATCAGAAGCTGCATATGTCCTCCCAGATCAGTGATTTTTATCTACAATTCCATCTTCAATTTAACTCTGCTTAATTGCATTTAGCTTTAGGACTTCACCAACGGCAACACTGTTGGCTGACCTCACCTACACATCTTTTAGAAAACATAGAAAAAGTTAAAGCAATTGCAAATACTGCTAGATACTAGCAACAACAACAGCAGAGTAAACAGACTACAGCCATAGAGAAGACTGTAAATGTCCCTAAGGAAATCTGTGTGTAATTTAGTTTCAGATATAACCACAGAGATAATAGCAATATGAAGTAAACTCATAGGTGAATCTTCCTTCAACTAAAACTTCACATGAAGGTTTAAAAATGCAAATTTGATAGGAATCCTAAGGCTAAAATAATATATTATATGCACATATATGCATTCTATTACTCCTGGGACTACCTCTGCCCAAACAGTTAAGGAACAATTTGAAAAGTGTTTAAAGCAAAATTCCTATCAGTGAGGGGTTTTTAACCATGTTTGCTGAGAATGCTTGGAATCTATAAATCAGGTACTGACTTTGACAAACGTGATTAAACAGCTAAAATTAGAAAAGTTCTGAAGTAAACAAGCCTACATTTATGATAGGTTTTCTTACAGTTTTGCATGTTATTAATTTGCATTTCATTTAGTTTTGTGTTTAAAAGCATCCTCTACTTCCATTTTATCACCAGTTCCAGTCATACTGCAGTTGCCAGTTTTACTGAGCAAATTTCATTAGTATATGAGAAGTTCTAATGTGAAATACTTTTCTGTATTTTTATCAGCTTTTATCTATAGCAGTGATGTTCAATTATTTTTATTGCTGTGTTTTGCTGAATCTTGACTATGAAGTCATTGAATATTAAAAGTTTGCTTTCACGACACAATGTTGATATTAAATGTGTCTGTTTTAAGACAATGCTAGTTCAGGTTCATTAAAAAATCATTCTGAAATTAAGCAGTTCAAAACATAAAACTGAACTCTGTAGCTGAATGTCACGGTTTAAAGCTGGGCCGGCTATTAACCAGGTGGCAGATGATCTCTGTTAACCCTCTCCCCCCCCCCACCCTAAGGGAAAGGGAAAAGGGAGAGAGACTTATGGGTTGGAAAGTTAAAACAGTTTTAATAAACTATAATAATGAAAAAGAGTATAATAACAATAATAATAGAAATAATCAAATATATACAAATACATACAAATATATACAAAACCAAGACTGAGAGCTTGGAAATCCTCCTCAGGCAGAGTTGCTCCCCCCAGCACGTGCAGAGGGGAAAATGCAATAGCTCCACCCAGCACGGGCAGAGGGCAAAATGCAATAGCTCCCCCTGCCATCACACGTGCAGGCTTTTAACTGGAGATTTGGCAAAGCTGGTACCAATCAGTGGGAGACAGGAGGGCCCCTCCCTCCTGGGCCCCACCTCCAGGAGGCAGTGGGTTAGTGATAAATAGGAAAGTGAGAATGACATGTGTGGGATGGAATACCTCGTTGGTCAATCTTGGGTCACCTGCCCTGTCTGCTCCCCCCTGCAGCTGCGACCCCCCTTCAGCTCTTCACTCGTAAGCAGGGAGGAATTCAGCAGTGACCTTGGTTTCTCTAAGAATGTTGGCCTGGTTTGGGCCAAACCAGGACATTCCACCCCTTATTCCATACCATTCACATCATACTCAGATCACCACTACCTTTTCATTTTCAAATATATATACACATATCACTAGTTTATGATTCATCTCTATACAAAAAGTTCATTAAGTTCATTTGGTTCAGGATTGTGGGTTTCCATCTGGCTAGCAGTCTCTCAGCAGTCTTTCTGGCTAGCAGTCTCTCTTTTGTCATGGTTCGTGCCCACAGGTTGCAGGTTAAAGATGTCAGACTCGAGGAGGTTACTGGACGCCACTTGATGAAGCTAGCTCCGGTCTCATCACCACTGTCTTAACCTGAAAGACACTTATGCAGCAACAACATACAGTTCAGACTTAAGTAGTCTCACCCAGAATCAGATCACCTTCAGGGACACATCGGACTTCACCATCTTGCAACATCACCCACCAAGTACATCCAGGTCCCTGAGCAAAAGCAATCCCACGAATGGGTTTACCTTTGCCCGTTACAGGAAGAATCCAGACAGTTTTTCCCAATAGATTCCTTTCATGTACCACCGGGACTTTATCTCCTTCTACTGTATGTAGAAGGTCTGACTGAGCAGGGCCAGCTCGATTGATAGATCCCCTGGTGTTAACTAACCAGGTAGCTTGTGCCAGATGCTTATCCCAGTTTTTAAATGTTCCACCCCCCATTGCTTTCAGGGTAGTTTTTAACAGCCCATTATACCTTTCAATTTTCCCAGAGGCTGGTGCATGATAGGGGATGTGATATACCCATTCAATGCCATGCTCTTTGGCCCAGTTGTCTATGAGACTGTTTTTGAAATGAGTCCCATTGTCCGACTCAATTCTCTCTGGCGTGTCGTGTCGCCACAAGATTTGCTTTTTGAGGCCCAGAATAGTGTTCCGGGCAGTGGCATGGGGCACAGAGTATGTTTCCAACCATCCGGTGGTCGCCTCCACCATGGTAAGCACATAGCGTTTACCCTGGCGGGTTTGAGGGAGTGTGATATAGTCAATTTGCCAGGCCTCCCCATATTTGTATTTCAACCACCGCCCCCCATACCACAAAGGTTTTAACCGTTTGGCTTGCTTAATTGCGGCGCATGTTTCACAATCATGGATAACCTGTGCAATAGAGTCCGTAGTTAAGTCCACCCCTCGGTCACGAGCCCACCTGTATGTTGCATCTCTCCCTTGATGACCTGAAGTGTCATGAGCCCACCGAGCTAAAAATAGTTCGCCTTTATGTTCCCAGTCCAAATCTATTTGGAACACTTTAGCAGCTTGATCCGCTTGTTGGTTGTTTCGATGTTCCTCAGTTGCCCGACTTTTAGGTACGTGAGCATCTACGTGACGTACCTTCACAACTAGTTTCTCTACCCGAGCAGCAATATCTTGCCACGATTCAGCAGCCCAAATAGGTTTACCTTTGCGCTGCCAGTTGCTTCGCTTCCACTGCTTTAACCACCCCCACAAGGCATTTGCCACCATCCATGAGTCAGTATAAAGATACAGCCTTGGCCACTTTTCTCGTTCAGCAATGCCTAAAGCCAGCTGGATGGCTTTTACCTCTGCGAATTGACTTGATTCACCTTGTCCTTCTGTGGCTTCTGTGACTCGTCGTATGGGACTCCATACAGCAGCTTTCCACTTCCGATGCTTTCCTACAAGACGGCAGGATCCATTGGTGAACAGGGCATACTGCTTCTCATCCTCTGGTAATTCATTATATGGTGGGGCTTCTTCAGCACATGTCACCTCCTTTTCTGGTGGCATTCCGAAGTCTTTGCCTTCTGGCCAGTCCATGATCACTTCTAAGATTCCTGGGCGATTAGGGTTTCCTATTCGAGCCCTCTGCGTAATTAATGCAATCCATTTACTCCATGTAGCATCAGTTGCATGATGGGTAGTGGGAACCTTACCCTTGAACATCCAGCCTAGTACTGGTAATCGAGGTGCCAGGAGAAGTTGTGCTTCAGTACCAATTACCTCTGAAGCAGCTCTAACTCCTTCATATGCTGCCAGTATCTCTTTTTCAGTTGGAGTGTAATTGGCCTCGGAGCCCTTGCATCCTCGACTCCAAAATCCTAGGGGTCGACCTCGAGTCTCCCCTGGTACTTTCTGCCAGAGGCTCCAGGTAGGACCATTGTCTCCAGCTGTGGTGTAGAGCACATTTTTAACATCTTGTCCCGTACGGACTGGTCCAAGGGCTACTGCATGCACAATCTCTTGTTTAATCTGTTCAAAAGCCTGTCGTTGTTCAGGGCCCCACTGAAAATCATTTTTCTTTCTGGTCACTTGATAAAGAGGGCGTACAATCTGGCTGTAATCTGGAATATGCATTCTCCAGAAACCCACAACGCCTAAGGTGGCTTGTGTTTCCTTTTTGTTAGTAGGTGGGGACATAGCTGTTATTTTGTTGATCACCTCTATCGGGATCTGGCGACGCCCATCTTGCCATTTAATCCCTAAAAACTGGATCTCCCGGGCAGGTCCCTTGACCTTGCCTCTTTTTATGGCAAAACCAGCTTTCAGAAGAATTTGGATTGTTTTCTCCCCTTTGTCAAAAACTTCTGCTGCTGTATCACCCCACACAATGATGTCATCAATGTATTGCAAATGTTCTGGAGCTCCACCCTTTTCTAGTGCAGTCTGGATCAGTCCATGGCAAATAGTAGGACTGTGTTTCCACCCCTGGGGCAGTCGATTCCAGCTGTACTGGATACCTCTCCAGGTAAAAGCAAACTGTGGCCTGCACTTTGGTGCCAAAGGAATAGAGAAAAATGCATTAGCAATGTCTATAGTGGCATACCACTTGGCTGCCTTTGACTCCAGTTCGTATTGAAGTTCTAGCATGTCTGGCACAGCAACACTCAGAGGTGGCCTAACTTCATTTAGGCCACGATAGTCCACAGTTAATCTCCATTCTCCATCAGACTTTCGCACTGGCCATATAGGACTATTAAAGGGTGAGCGAGTCTTGCCAATCACTCCTTGATTTTCTAATTGTCTAATCAGTTTATGAATGGGGATCAGGGAGTCTCGATTGGTGCGATATTGTCGTCAGTGCAGTGTGGCAGTAGCAATTGGCACCTGTTGTTCTTCAACCTTCAGCAACCCCACAACAGAAGGATCTTTTGAGAGGCCAAGCAAGGTAAACAGCTGTTTAATGTCCTCAGTCTCTACAGCTGCTATACCAAAGGCCCATCTATACCCTTTTGGGTCCTTAAAATACCCTCTCTTGAGGTAGTCTATGCCAAGGATGCACGGAACATCTGGGCCAGTCACAATGGGGTGCTTTTTCCATTCATTTTTAGTTAGGCTCACTTCAGCCTCCAATACAGATAACACTTGAGATCCTCCTGTTACTCCTGAAATATTGATAGATTCTTTCCCTTTATGATCCGATGGCATTAGGGTGCACTGTGCACCAGTGTCTACCAAGGTTCGATACCTTTGTGGTTTTGATGTGCCAGGCCATCGAATCCACACAGTCCAATAAACTCGGTTGTCCCTCTCCTCCACCTGGCTGGAGGCAGGGCCCCCCTAATTAAGAAATGGATTCGTGCTGCTCACAGGGACTGGACCTTCATTTCTCCTATTCACACTTGGGAAAAAGGGATTTGAGGCCCATCTACCCTGGCTGGGGTCCTGCTCATTGGTAACTGGAGCAGCCATCCTCCTAGAAAAATTCTCTCTGGTATTTCTGTTAGCTTGCAACTCACGTACTCGTGCCTGTAGGGTACTGGTAGGTTGTCCATGCCATCTGCTCATGTCCTCCCCATAACCACGCAGGGCAAACCACAGGATACCTCGTGATGTGTTCCGTTTCCTTTGAGCTGGTCCTGTAGGAGAGCGTTTTCTCCTAACAGCTGCAACGCGTGCCTGCGTAGGTAGAGAGTCAAGTTTATTCTCGATCATGGACAGTTTGTCTGACAGTTGTTTAAATGAGTCCTTGTTTTGCTTAGTCAGTTTTTCCACAGCCGAGATGCGTGCCTGCAGTGGGGAAGAAATACTATCTTCATACTGTCGCATACAGTTAGCCATTTCGCCCACAGTAGAACGTGCCATATCATCTTCTCCCCAGACTAATATTGACAATGTATGGGTATATGTCGGTGGAGCATTCTTCACAACCTTCCGGAACATGGATCGGTTGCATTCCACTTCATCAGGATCTACAGGATCTACAATGTCCCGTGGGTGTCTATAAATGATCTCTTGCACAGCCAGTTCTCTAAGGTAGTTAATACCTTTTTCTATAGTGGTCCATTTGCTTAGGTGACTCATAACGTCATCTTTATAGGGATACCTGCTCTTTACAGCTGACAAGAGTCGCCTCCAGAGACTGATAGTGTTTGACTTTCTTGCGAGCGCCTTATCAATACCACCATCTCTGGACAGGGATCCCAACTGTCTGGCTTCTCTGCCATCCAATTGCATGCTGTCTGCCCCATTATCCCACCATCGGAGCAACCAGGTAATAATAGGTTCACCGTCATAACGGCTGAAGTCTTTCCTTATATTTCTCAGGTCCTTCAGGGATAAGGAGTGGTAGGTTATCTCTACGTCCGAGTCCTCCTCTTGTGATAGTTCTGCTTTAGAAGGACCTTTCTTCTGTGATGGGTCTGCTTTAAAAGGACTATCAAGGAAACCCCCATCTGTGTCAGGCCCTATCTCTGCCTGAGAAGGGCCCTCACCTGGGTCATATGATGGCTCTGCCTTAGAAAGCTCTGAGTCATCACCCTTCTCTTCACGAGCTGATTTCTTTTGGTATTTCTTCCTGGTTACAGGAGCAATTGGTACAGATTCGATAGATGCTGGAGTCTGAGTAGATGCAGTGGCCATCTTGGGGGGTGTAGCAGCTGTGGTACAGGCTGCCAAGGTTTCAGTGGGTTTAGTGGCTGTAGCGGCAGTACACACTGTAGGATCTGAGGTGGCTGCATAACACCTACAACAGTCCCTGCACCGATATTTAATCTTATCCCACATCAGAAACACATTCAGGACAACCAAAAATAAAAACATGCCACCTAGACAGCACCATCCTAATTTCGCAAAATCTAGTGGAATCAGCTTGGCAGAAAAGGAGAAGGTACTATTTCCCAAAGTAAAACTGGAAGTGTAATCATTAACAGAATCAGCTAAAGGACGCCTGGAGCATGCAGATGAAGTTGCTGCTACTGATTCGCGATTAAAGCTGCCCATCATTGTGTCATAGAGATAAGAGATCGGAATATTAACTGCCCAGTTTATCACAGCATAAATCAGTATCAAAGCCCATACCAAAACAATACATTTCGACCAGCACCCACTGCTAAACTGCATGTAAACATTCATAAGAAGCAAGCAATAACACAGTGCCCACGGCAGGTAAGGCATCATTGCAATACTCAACGGTGAAAGAAACTCCATAAAAAGATGAGATAACACAGCATTCAAAAATGACATCACCATCTTCACTATCTGTTTTAACTTTCCAACCCCTCGTAAATCTCAAAGGAAGAAATCTGATATTCTCTCAGCTGAGCTCTCTGGGTCTCCTCCCACCAGAGCCAGGATTCAACTTATCAGAGCAACCTGTTGGAGCTTCTCTCGAGCCCCACGTTGGGCACCAATAAATCTGTCACGGTTTAAAGCTGGGTCAGCTATTAACCAGGTGGGAGATGCTCTCTGTTAACCCTCTCCCCCCCCCACCCTAAGGGAAAGGGAAAGGGAAAAGGGAGAGAGACTTCTGGGTTGGAAAGTTAAAACAGTTTTAATAAACTATAATAATGAAAAAGAGTATAATAACAATAATAATAGAAATAATCAAATATATACAAATACATACAAAACCAAGACTGAGAGCTTGGAAATCCTCCTCAGGCAGAGTTGCTCCCCCCAGCACGTGCAGAGGGGAAAATGCAATAGCTCCACCCAGCACGGGCAGAGGGCAAAATGCAATAGCTCCCCCTGCCATCACACCTGCAGGCTTTTAACTGGAGATTTGGCAAAGCTGGTACCAATCAGTGGGAGACAGGAGGGCCCCTCCCTCCTGGGCCCCACCTCCAGGAGGCAGTGGGTTAGTGATAAATAGGAAAGTGAGAATGACATGTGTGGGATGGAATACCTCGTTGGTCAATCTTGGGTCACCTGCCCTGTCTGCTCCCCCCTGCAGCTGCGACCCCCCTTCGGCTCTTCACTCGTAAGCAAGGAGGAATTTAGCAGTGACCTTGGTTTCTCTAAGACTAATTGGCCAGGTTTGGGCCAAACCAGGACACTGAACTATCATTCAGAGATATTAACCAAACCTATAGGGTTTTGGATATTTTTTAAAATCTAAACCTCACAATGATAGTTTCAGTAGGTATAGAGATCTTGCATTTATAATTAATTTAAAAATTACTGTTTTGTGAAAAGAAACCCCATGATTTTCATAATTGCCTTTGATGTGAAGCACAAAAGAAAAGCTGGCTCTAAGTGACAGCCATATTCAGTACTTTCAGAGATGACTGAAAAGCACACTAGACAGCTCTGAATTTTCTTGCTTCTAGACAATACCTTTATCTTGAAGTATTCCTAAACTAAACTTACCACAGAATCACAGAATCACAGAATGTTAGGGATTGGAAGGCACCTCGAAAGATCATCTAGTCCAATCCCCCTGCCGGAGCAGGATTGCCTAGACCATATCACACAGGAACGCGTCCAGGCGGGTTTTGAATGTCTCCAGAGAAGGAGACTCCACAACCTCTCTGGGCAGCCTGTTCCAGTGTTCGGTCACCCTCACCGTAAAGAAGTTTTCCCTCATATTTATGTGGAACCTCCTGTGTTCCAGCTTGCACCCATTGCCCCTTGTCCTGTCAAGGGATGTCACTGAGAAGAGCCTGGCTCCATCCTCATGACACTTGCCCTTTACATATTTATAAACATTAATGAGGTCACCCCTCAGTCTCCTCTTCTCCAAGCTAAAGAGACCCACCTCCCTCAGCCTCTCCTCATAAGGGAGATGTTCCACTCCCTTAATCATCTTTGTGGCTCTGCGCTGGACTCTCTCTAGCAGTTCCCTGTCCTTCATGAACTGAGGGGCCCAGAACTGGACACAATATTCCAGATGCGGCCTCACCAGGGCAGAGTAGAGGGGGAGAAGAACCTCTCTTGACCTGCTAACCACACCCCTTCTAATACACCCCAGGATGCCATTGGCCTTCTTGGCCACAAGGGCACACTGCTGGCTCATGGTCATCCTGCTGTCCACTAGGACCCCCAGGTCCCTTTCCCCTACACTGCTCTCCAACAGGTCTGCCCCCAACTTGTACCGGTACATGGGGTTGTTCTTGCCCAGATGCAGGACTCTACACTTGCCCTTGTTATATTTCATTAAATTTCTCCCCGCCCAACTCTCCAGCCTGTCTAGGTCCCTCTGAATGGCTGCGCAGCCTTCCGTTGTGTCAGCCACTCCTCCCAGTTTTGTGTCATCAGCGAACTTGCTGACAGTGCACTCTATTCCCTCATCCAAGTCATTAATGAATATATTGACTAGTACTGGTCCCAGTACCGACCCTTGAGGGACTCCGCTAGACACAGGCCTCCAACTGGA
Organism: Nyctibius grandis; assembly: GCF_013368605.1. Classification (NCBI taxonomy): domain Eukaryota; kingdom Metazoa; phylum Chordata; class Aves; order Nyctibiiformes; family Nyctibiidae; genus Nyctibius; species Nyctibius grandis. Next base: position 31,429,810 of record NC_090659.1, read on the forward strand.
CTCTGTCCCATTGACCACCACTCTCTGGCTTCTTTCCTTCAGCCAGTTCACAATCCACCTCACTACCCGATCAGCCAGACCACACTTCCTCAGTTTAGCTGCGAGGATGCTGTGGGAGACCGTGTCAAACGCTTTACTGAAATCGAGATAGACCACATCCACAGCTTTACCATCATCTATCCACCGGGTTATGTCCTCATAAAAGGCTATCAAGTTGGTTAAGCATGACTTCCCCTTGGTGAAGCCATGCTGAGTGCCCCTAATGATCCCCCTATCCTTGATGTGCCTAGAGACAGAACCAAAGACAAGTTGTTCCATCACCTTTCCAGGGATGGAGGTGAGGCTGACCGGTCTATAGTTCCCCGGGTCCTCCTTCTTGCCCTTTTTGAAGACTGGAGTGACATTTGCTTTCCTCCAGTCCTCAGGCACCTCTCCTGTTGCCCACAACTTAGCAAAGATGATGGAGAGTGGCCTAGCAATGACTTCCGCCAGCTCCCTCAGCACCCGCGGGTGCATCCCATCAGGGCCCATGGATTTATGGACGTCCAGATTGCTTAATTGGTCCCTGACCCAGCCCTCATCTACCAAGACAGATTCCTCCTCTATCCTGACTTCTTCTGGGGCCTCAGGGGTCCGGGGCTCCTCAGGACAGCCTCCAGCAGTATAGAGAGAGGCAAAGAAGGCATTCAGTAACTCCGCCTTCTTTTTATCCTCTGTCTCCAGGACCCCCACCTCATTCATCAGTGGGCCTACATTGCCTCTAGTGTTGGCTTTACCTGCAATGTATTTGAAGAAGCCCTTTCTGTTGTCCTTGACCTCTCTTGCAAGGTTTAATTCCAAGGAGGCCTTAGCTTTCCTAGTTGCCTCCCTACATCCTCTGACAACAGACTTATATTCCTCCCAAGTGGCCAGCCCCTCCTTCCATGATCTGTACACCCTCTTCTTCCACTTGAGTTTGCCCAGCAGTTCCCTGTTTAACCATGCAGGTCTCCTGCTACCCTTCCTTGACTTCCTACCTGTTGGGATGCTCTGATCTTGAGCTCGGAAGAAGCAGTCCTTGAATGCTAACCAACTATCTTGGGCCCCCTTACCTTCTAGTACCCTGTCCCATGGGATTTCCCCTAGCAATTGCTTGAAAAGGCCAAAGTTGGCCCTCCTGAAGTCCAGGGTTGTGATTCTGCTAGCTATTCTGTTCCTGCCACATGAGATCCTGAACTCTACCATCTCATGGTCACTACAACCAAGGCTGCCCTCAACCTTCACCTCTTCAACCAGACCCTCCTTGTTAGTGAGGATCAGATCCAGCAGCGCTTCTCTCCTAGTTGGCTCATCCACCATTTGCATCAGAAAGTTATCATCAATGCACTGGAGGAACCTCCTGGACTGAGGATGGCTGGCTGAGTAGGCCTCCCAGCAAATATCAGGGTAGTTGAAATCCCCCATGACAACCAGGCCCTGTAATTGCGAGACTGCTCTCAGCTGCCTGTAGAAGGCCTCATCACCCTCCTCATCCTGATCCGGTGGCCTGTAATAGACACCCACAACAGTATCACCCCTGCCAGCCTGCCCCTTAATTCGCACCCACAAACTCTCAACTCGCTCCTGATCCGCCCCTGGACAGAACTCAATACATTCTAGTTGCTCACTCAAATAAAGAGCAACTCTACCACCTCTCCTTAGTGGCCTGTCTTTCCTGAACAAGACATAGCCATCCATGACCACATTCCAGTCATGCGAGGCGTCCCACCAAGTCTCTGTGATTGCCACTAAATCATAGCCCCCCGACCTAACATGGATTTCCAGCTCCTCCTGTTTATTCCCCATGCTGCGTGCATTGGTGTACAGGCATTTCAGGGAGCGAGCTGAGCACACCGATTTCACCCCAGGAGGATGGGAGGCCTCCTGGTCTACCTCAACACTAGAGCGTTGCCCCAGTGGTGCAAGCCCAGCTACTACCCCATCCTCCTTCAAATCTAGTTTAAAGCTCTCTGAATGAGCCCTGCTAATTCCTGTCCCAGAACCCTTTTGCCCCTACAACATAAACCTTTCCCATGTATTACGATCACGCCTGGTGTCTTATAAAACCAGGCATTATCGAAGAACCCAAAGCCCTGCCTGTAGCACCAGTCTCGTAGCCAGGCATTTATAGAGAGAATCCTACTATTCCATCTCACGTCATCACCTGAAAATGGAAGGAGGGAGGAGAAAACAACTTGTGCCCCAGACTCTTTCACCAACCATCTTAGGGCCTTGTAGTCTTTCTTCATCCCCCTCAGACTACGGGATGCAGCTTCTTCCCCACCTGTCTGGAAGATCAGCAGGGGGTAGTAGTCTGTGGCCTTCACCAGGTTGGGGAGTTGCCTGGTGATATCCCTGATTCGGGCTCCAGGCAGGCTGCAGACCTCCCTGTGTTGGGGGTCAGTTCTGCATATTGGGCCCTCAGATCCCTTTAGGAAGGAGTCTCCAACCACTAAAACTCTTCTTCCTTGTGGAGGAGGTAGCTATACGCCTGTCAGGTTTTTCTGACTGTGGTGAGACCTCTGATATAGGTTGCCTCTCCACCACATCCCCATTGGACCGGCTGTATTCCACTAGGGCTTCATATCTATTGCTCAGAGGCACCTGTGGAGGCAAAGTAGGCAAGGAGGGCACTCGCCTTTTGCCACGGCCATAGACTTGCCTCCACTCACTCCTCTCCTCTAAGTTATTGTTTTCCACCTGAGAGGGGCAGAGTACAGGGGTCCCTCGATCCTGGGAGCTCTCCGGCAGGTACTCCCATTTTTGTTGCAGGGAGGGCAGAGCCTGGCTCTACCAGTCTATCTCCATTTCAGCCTCCCGAATGCTCCTAAGCCTTTCTACTTCGGCTTGAAGCCTTTCAACCTGGCTTTGCAGCTGTGCCGCTCGGCCAAGCAGATCATCTACCTGCTCACAGCGCATACAGCCCCCGGACACCACAGAGATGCTGTAGCATTCCCTGCAGCCTGCGACCTGCACCATCACCTCCTTCCGTGGGAGCTCTGTCTGGGTTCCCACATCCATTTTGGTCTTCTTCCGCCAGGTAGATACCATTGTTCTTTCACTGAGCTGGGAAATACCTGTTGGTGACACCCCTGGTTCACAACTCCTTGGCACCTTCCTCGCCTTGTGCACTGGGAGGGAGTCAGCACCCTCCCCAACGAGCTGCAAAGTGCTGTGGCCTCTCCTGCCCTGGGACACACCCAGTCACTGCTGACACACCCAGTTACTGCTGACACACCCAGTTACTGCTGACTCTCCCTCTACCCCCTGGGCAGGGACTAGTCCCTGTCCTCCAGGAGGCTTTTTATCACCCAATCAATCGCCACCCCCCAATCAACAGGGGGTGGTGCATTTAAATCGCCCACGGTGCCTCTGGCTATGCCCCCTCCTCTCCTGATTTGTTGCCGGGAACCTCCTGGTCCGGGGTGGGGGGGAAGCATCTCGGGGCTGCTGCTCCAGGGGGTCAAGAGTACGAAAACCGCCCAGTTACAGCCCGATGTCGCCCTCGCCTCCGCACTAACCTCAAGTCGCTGTCGCTGCTGCCGCCGCTGTCAGCTGTTTGTTCTGGTTTCACCGCGTTTAAATCGCCCACGGTGCCTCCGGCTACGCCCCCTCCTCTCCTGATTCGTTGCCGGGAACCTCCCGGTCTGGGGTGGGGGGGAAGCAGCTTGGGGCTGCTGCTCCGGGGGGGCCAAGAGTACAAAAACTGCCCGGTTACATGTATTACTCACCTGAATGATCTTCAGTTTCAATGTTTGTTTTTTTTTTTTTGTGAATATTATTTAGAAATTAGACAAAAAAAAAAAAAGAAGGAATATTCAACCCATGACAGACCATATGGTCTGTCCACGACAAAGGAAAGCATAATCGTCAAGCTGATGCTCTACCAATGTGCAGCAGCAACAACTCAAAGCAAGGGGCTTGTCACAGTGAGGGAAATAGAGTTTAAAGGCATTTTTTGTTTGAAGGAGAAAATTCTTTCTTGAAACAAGTTTCCTTTGAGGTCATAGCAAGTTTCTTGATCAGTTACAGATAATATATTTCAAAACAAGAAATTGGAAGAATGACATTTAGAACATCAAATATCTGGATGTTAGAGAACAAGTCTATTTGCTTAACTTCTTCAGTCCCTTAGACATCAGGAGCATATCAGAATTACTTGTTTAAGACTTTTTATTTCCAGTGATGTATTTTCTTTGAAGCTTATATGCTACTTCTTTCCTTACATGGGAGTCTCTTTCTTCAGGACTGTCCTTGATAAAACAAAACAAATCCCTCCACTGACACTGTTCAATATCCAGAACATTGCCCTCCTTTTTTTCCTGGAATTCATGTCTGTTTCCAGTCCATGTGCTTTTCCTGCCCAGTCTTTTCTAGCCTCTGTACCCTTTTCTCACTAAACCAGCTCTTAAGGACACTAACAATTTCCTGTTGTCCAGCTCCAAGAATCTTTGCAGTGTTCACATTCTTCTCAGTCATTCCACCACTTTCAACAAACCATCTTCCTGCTGTCCTTTCTTGTCTTCTTTTGGCTTATTGTCAGTGTTTGCCTTGTAACAATTTACCATGCACTTTTTCTGCATCTTCCCTTGCCTTCTAACACTCCCTTTGCAGAGCCAGTCCTCCAATGGCAACACTCTGCCTCCAGCCATCACCCTCTTTACCCCACTTTCTCTTAGCACCGCTTTTAGTCTTCAGTCGCTGGGCATATCCTAATAGCAACCCCACCATCTCTCCTTTCAGAGTTTCGATTCATTTAGTTGTGCTGAGGACTTTAAATGCAACTTGTTAATTACAGATTTCTTTCCTGTTTTCTTTAAAACACTCCTTATTAGACAGTTATTAAGTCCCAAGCTCAAAAAGACCAAAACAGATGTTTTCTTTCAAACCTGAATGTTTCTCTGTTGACATTTCCCCTATTTTGCATGTTTTACTGCCTCCATCAGCTATCCTTTCAGTCTCCTACATGCACTTTACGCCTATTTACACATACAGCGTTGCTTATCCTTAAAATATTTTATCTCCTTTCCCTGCACCAAACAAGTATATTTTTTCTTTCTGATTTCTGCTTAAAATTGTAATCTTCTTCTGAGAGTTTTTTACTTAGTACTCAGTCACTCTGATTTGCAGTAATTTAATTCAACCTCAGCCATTACTTGTTCATTAAAAGATGCTGTGTTCACTGCATTACCAATACGCATAAAATGAATTACAATAGCCCAGAGTACTTTATTGCATGAATGACGAAATATGTGAGAAGAACGTAAAAATTGTTTGTGACACTGTTGCTGTCTCCATCACCTAACTTCAGAGTACATTTTGGAGCATCTTTTTTTGCTTGATTACATACCACTGTATCAGTTTTACTGTACCTCTACACAAAAGGTAGATACTTCTCACATTCTGCCTATTCATGTGGAACAGAGAATTTTAAAGAACAACAAAAATACTCCTTTCTTATCCAGATGTCTGACCTGTCTTGAAGAAGGCTGAGGAGATCTGGATACCGCAGAAGTCCCCATGCCAGCAGGTTCCATTAACTTAAACTCCCTTGAATTCTTGGTCCAGCAGTGCTGGCAGGGGCTGACATTGCCAGAAATACCACTTTCTTGTATGGGGAGCCTGGAGATTGAACCATAAGAAGATAATTGTCTTGGTAATGAGATTTAGTAGCAATTTTCTGAGAGAGGGTTGTCTCAAATTCATTTCTCTGTTTCAGATAAATTCCACAAATTCTTAAGCTTTGTAGCCTCACAATACTGGGAAGCTACCTAGCTTAGTTTACAGTGTCACTTTGTTAACATACATCAGCTCTGTATTTGTTAAATACTGTTTGCTCCTGGATCCCTCTGAATTCCAACTAGTTGTTAAAGATTTTCTTGCTGAGTAGAAGAGGGTCTTTCTGCCTCTTCTTGTTCTGAGATAATATACCATTGGGCAAGGTACTGTAGAAATATCAATTAGTCCTAAGCTCATTAACTCTCAAGAGTAACAGGCTGCCTCATGTCTGTCCATCACACTAGGTACAGATGCATTCAGCAGTAGCACATAAGCATACTAGTATTCTCTGCAAAAATTATCACAGAATCACAGAATCGTCTTGGTTGGAAAAGACCTTTAAGATCATCGAGTCCAACCATTAACCTAACACTACCAAGTCAACCACTAAACAATATCCCTAAACAATATCCCTAAGCACCACATCTACACATCTTTTAAATACCTCCAGGGATTGTGACTCCACCACTTTCCTGGGCAGCCTATTCCAATGCTTCATAACCCTTTCTGTGAAGAAATTTTTACTAGTATTCAATCTAAACCTCCGCTGGTGCATCTTGAGTCCATTTCCTCTCGTTCTATTGCTTGTTACCTGGGAGAAGAGACTAACACCCTCCTCACTACAACCTCCTTTCAGGTACTTTTATACAGCAATAAGGTCTCCCCTCAGCCTCCTTTTCTTCAGACTAAACACCCCCAGTTCCCTCAGCCTCTCCTCATAAGACTTGTGCTCTAGACCCTTCACCAGCTTCGTTGCCCTTCTTTGGACTCGCTCCAGCACCTCAATGTCTTTCTTGTAGTGAGGGGCCCAAAACTGAACACAGTGTGGTGTCACCAGTGCCGAGTACAGGGGGATGACCACTTCCCTAGTCCTCCTGCCCACACTATTTCTGATACAAGCCAGGATGCTGTTGGCCTTCTTGGCCACCTGGGCACACTGCTGGCTCATATTCAGCTGGCTATTGATCAACACCCCAGGTCCTTTTCCACCAGGCATCTTTCCAGCCACTCTTCCCCCAGCCTCTAGCAGCGCATGGGGTTGTTGTGACCCAAATGCAGGACCTGACACTTAACCTTGTTGAATCTCATACAGTTGGCCTCGGCCCATTGATCCAGCCTGTCCAGATTCCTCTGCAGAGCCTTCCTACCCTCAAGCAGATCAACACTCCCGCCCAATTTAGTGTCATCTGCAAACTTACTGAGAGTGCACTCGATCCCCTCATCCAGGTCATTGATAAAGGTATTAAAGAGAACTGGACCCAACACTGAACCCTGGGGAATATCACTTGTGATCAACCGCCAACTGGATTTAACACCATTCACCACAACTCTCTGGTCCCAGCCATCCAGCCAGTTTTTTACCCGCCGAAGTGTACACCCATCCTTTATAATCAGTTGTTGCCATTTGCATTTTCAACATAAAGCCCTGCTCTGAACACCTCTTTAATATGAGTCATGGGTGCTCACAGAAGATGGTCTTTGATGAGAACGCTTTTCAGTGGTCATCCAGTGACTCTTGCATATACAAAGCAGCAAGAGGGGAACAAGTTCTGAGTAAATGTATCACTAGCAAAAAAACTTACACTTAAAATTAGAGTCAGTAGGCACAACCATTCCCAGTCAAATCTATATTTTTTGCTGTATTTCTCTTTTGTACAATACAATGAAGTTCCAGGCATCTTGAGCGCAGAGCTGTAAGCAAGTACAGGAACTTGCACAATAGCCAACATGTCAAGGGCAAAATTGGCCAGGCCATTTTAAACCAGCACTAAAGCATACCAATAGACCGAGAGTGGGTTTTGTACTAATGCTGCTGAAAGAAAGTTTGACTACTCATTAAACCATAGACCATCATGAATGAGAATTTAGAAAAATGTTTAGGCAGCTATTCCTCCTCACGCCAGTCACATTTCCAGTGATCTCGCACTGAAATAGTGATGTAGCATAAGGACAAATCAAGTTCTTCACCAGCTCAGCTCTTCACAGAAGAAGGCAAATTTCCTTTCTGTTAATACAGCATGAAATACAGTGGATCTCAACTCTAAATTAGGTTTTCTAAGCAATACTACAATGGAGATATTTAATAATAACAATTAGTCTTAATAATGTACTCTTGGGAGCTGCCTGTGATGCTTTTCATTGCAGTACGATTTCTTCATTGCAGTCAGTACTACTGAAATGCCTTTAGCTACATAGTACCTACTTTATATGCTCAGACATTTCTCCAGAATTAGAAATGGTAGTTGCAACTTTTTTTCCCCTTCTCATGAGAAATATATGGTCATGATTTGCAAGTGCATTACAAAAGAGATTACCGCTATTATCTATGCTGGTTTTTTTCTAATCATCTACTTGGCCCAGAACTTGGCAATTAACAAGTCACAGCAATACCCCACCAACCCAAATCAGAATCATATCCCAGCACCCACTCAATTTCTTGTCCTCAACTTGCATTTTTAAATACTCAAAAACACAAACTCTGTTTTCCAAATCCTAAATGGTTTTCTGAGCAGGTATTTCTCTGGAAAATATTTTATTTTTGCCAGCAGCATTGACACTTGCATTTCCCCATTACTGGAATCGGTGCTCATTTAGCATGGCTTAATCACAGTTCTAAGCTCTGCTGTGCCTTTTCCTATACTGTCAGCCTTGGAAACTTCTTTATTACACCTTGGTATTAAAAGGAGAGCCTGCTTTCAACTCCAAGTCAAGCTATGGTTGTATTATTCTAAAGCTTCCTTTGAAAAAAAAAATTAGAACAAAATCCTCATCAGTGGTAATTAATTTTGACAGTGTGGGCTTTGTAGCAATTCACAAACCTGTACTTCGTGCATCAGCATTCCTTATTATTCTAATTAAAGTGGAACATTGTGCCCTCTCCAGTCATTAATGGGTTTTAATTTTGTAAATGACATTTGCAGAAGTTAAAATGGGCAGTTCATATGAAGTCCACAGGCAAAAGTGTTAAAATTAGCATCACCATAGCAACAGTCTTCCATCGTTAGTATTCAGGGCAACAACAAATGTTTTGTTGTGCTTTTGTTTCCAAAAAAAGATTTTTCTTTACTTGTCATTCATAAGTAGGAAAGACTCAAACCCATATATTTCAAGTAAAATTATTGTATTTGTTTGGTTGTCACTGTTCTAGAATTTCCCAGTTTTTTGAGGTATTTATTTTTCAGGACAGAGGCTGAATTTCATGATCTCTGCAGCTGTGTACGTCTAACTTCCTGAGCGACATTTATTCATTGCCAGCTCAAGAGTACAGTTCTATATGAAATCTGTCACTTCTACTCAAGAATCTGTACCAAGCAGCGGATTCTGCTGAGAATCTGTAAAAGATGTGTGCATGGTGAAACATGGTCAATCCCCCATTAAGTGGAGTGTGCATCTGCTCAGTGCTGGTTTTGGTGTTTAAATGATGGTATTTATATAGTCTTCTCTCCCCACCCCCCCCCCTAGGAACTGAAATGTAAGTGCACACATCATCTCTAGTGAAACAATATTCAAATATCATCTTGTCTCACACAATTTAGAATTCGGGAGAGAAGAAAAGAGTGCTCCCCCTAAGGGAAACCAAGGTAGATTATGAGCATATTCCCATGTCCTTTATTGGAAGAGGTGATGCTGGCTACTTTTTTTCTGACAGTTTAAAGAGGACATAATCAGCTGGGAGCACGTTGCAGCAATGCTTTGCAGTTCAAGAAACAGTTTAGCACCACATCTCCTAAATGCACCCTGGGGCATCCTGTTTGCATATATCTTGTTCAAGTAAAAGCATGCAATCGATACAGGAGAAGCCGTAGCTGCCCTCTAGAAACAAATATGTTTTGTACAGACAGAGAGGGGTTAAGAAAAGAAAAGCAAGGTGAAAGACGTTAAGGAAAGTAGATGATGAGGGGGGTGAGGTCAGTAGAAGGACTACTGTTTTATTTTGATGTATACCAGCTTGTCAGTAACGAGTAGAGATCAGAGGTAACTAAATGTTCTCCAGCATTATGTCTCCGGGTTTTAATTTCACAGAATCACAGAATCACAGAATCACAGAATGTTAGGGATTGGAAGGGACCTCGAAAGATCATCTAGTCCAATCCCCCTGCCGGAGCAGGATTGCCTAGACCATATCACACAGGAACGCGTCCAGGCGGGTTTTGAATGTCTCCAGAGAAGGAGACTCCACAACCTCTCTGGGCAGCCTGTTCCAGTGTTCGGTCACCCTCACCGTAAAGAAGTTTTTCCTCATATTTATGTGGAACCTCCTGTGTTCCAGCTTGCACCCATTGCCCCTTGTCCTGTCAAGAGATGCCACTGAGAAGAGCCTGGCTCCATCCTCATGACACTTGCCCTTTACATATTTATAAACATTAATGAGGTCACCCTCTTTAATCATCTTTCTAATGATGTTTTACTTCAATGCTTGTAAAGAGCTAATAATCTAAAAAGATCTCCAAAGTTGATCTAAAAAAAGGTAGGTTACTTATTTGGTGATTATAAGATTCAGCATTACAAGAAACTGGTATTGAACTTACTCAGGTTTACAAAGAGCTTGCTTAGACAGTATGCTATGCACGAAACCTTGTAGTTAAATGAAGACTGAATTCTGGATTCAGTGAAAATTAAATTTAAACATTAATTTGGCACAGGAATGTTCCTTCTTTCCTCTTTATCTTCTTAAAATACTTCATTTTGCAGATTTTTGCAGAGAAGATTCTTTAATGAGTAAACACACTTTAGTGCATTGCAAAAGCTGGTGGTATAATCTATTCCATGAAAGATAATCCTGTAGTTTAATAAATGGAGCATATTTTCCTGCAGTGATTGCCTTGCTAGTACCTGCCCTTGTAGTAATGATTAATTTTTCAGCTAGTAAGATCTGCTGAATTGGAAAACCTTTAAAGATGGTGAACACATATATACCTGAGGAAAATCACTCCCAGGTTAACTAAAAACTGTCCATGATGGGTTGACTGATGTCATTTGGTGCTTGGCATTTGGAGAGCTTTAACACAGAAGGGGACTGCTGTAACTCAGGTTCTGAAACATCTACATACATGTTCACTTGTTTAACCACTTCTTTTCTTTCTTTTACAGAAGGACCTTTTTGCTAGGTCACATTATTTTTTTCCCCTGTGCTGATTCACTCTACTTTTTTCCTTTTTTGCCACTTGTCTGATGCTTTCTGGGAGATTCAGCATGCTAAAGCAGTTCATTTTCTCTCTTTCAGACTACCACCCCTTACTGCAGTGAAGATACTTACTTAATGAACTGTAATATTTTGCAGAATTTGCCATTTGATCTTCTTAGATGAATTCAGTGGTGAAGTGGAGCATTGTAAAAACTGAATAATTTTCACTGAATCCAGAATTCAGTCTTCATTTAACTACAAAGTTTCGTGCATAGCATACTGTCTAAGCAAGCTCTTTGTAAACCTGAGTAAGTTCAATACCAGTTTCTTGTAATGCTGAATCTTATAATCACCAAATAAGTAACCTACCTTTTTTTAGATCAACTTTGGAGATCTTTTTAGATTATTAGCTCTTTACAAGCATTGAAGTAAAACATCATTAGAAAGATTTACCAAAATTGCAAGGGGTTTATAGCTTTGTTTATTGTAATAATGACAGTCAGAGACACCATTTCTGGGAAGGATCAGTGACAGATTACTAATTTCCATTCCAGACTCCATTCATTCAGGGACAGACCCTTGAGCAGTGTTGTGGCAAATGAGAGGAAACTGCCAGTTTCTTATTTATCCAAAATGGGTAAACGTTGTGTTTCCCAAAGTGTGTGTATACTTTCTACTAATGCGTGTCCTTGAAAATGTTACTAAAGCTGTTCTTCGTTGAAGATGTTTCTGCGTTTGGTCTAGAAATACAGGAGGAGATACGTGTCTATGAGTATGGATTTCAGATATGATATACTAGTTGCAGATTTCTTATCTAAAGAGTGAACTCTGGAAGCAGAAATAAGCACACGAAATATCCTCAACTTTCTGTTTTACATCTTAATCATCTTCAAAATCATACCCAGCTTCAACCTATAGAAACCCTGGAGAGTGCAAATAAGTAGTTTGCAGCTGTTTTCCTGTGTGTAACAGACTATGTATTTTGTAGCTGGAAATATCAATGATTACAGGAGTAAAAAATAAAAAACAAGAGTTAGAACTACTAAACCTAAACCACATTTTTATGTCTACATCTGTAAACTTTTAGTGCAAGTAATTTGGAATAAAGGCATCTTGAAATTTTACTTTAGTGTTTAGAAGGAGATTTCTTCCAGATTTCTGCCAGTGAGAGCATTTTAGCCACTAGGACCCGGTTGTTGAAAAGCATATTTTGTCTCTATATTTCAGTTTACTTTAAGTATCACCTGAAAATTAGAGGTTAAAAAACTGACTCCCAAAGGTCTTTTACTGATGAGCTCACCACCATTTCCAAATACTGGTTTGAACTTCACACTTCTGAACTGAGCTATTTTGACATAAACATTCACTAGAAGCATAAACAAAAAACACCAAGAGTTTATCTTTCTGGCCATAGGTGCACTCACCTTATTTGTTCTTTTAATTACTGCCTGTTAATGGAAGTGCTTATTCTTCTAGTACTGCTGTGACATTACCAAACAATTTAAAACACTTAGTAGACTGTTCAGTTGCAGGTGATGTTCTATATCTTCATGTTTGACCACATTCCTCATTCATCTGCTTTTCCATTATTTTAATTGTGTTATGGCACAAAAGCAATGAAACCCTTACTAATATGGTCGTTACATGTTAGTACTTGCTTTCGGATGCTAGAGAGAATCCAGCGCAGAGCCACGAAGATGATTAAGGGAGTGGAACATCTCCCTTATGAGGAGAGGCTGAGGGAGCTGGGTCTCTTTAGCTTAGAGAAGAGGAGACTGAGGGGTGACCTCATTAATGTTTATAAATATGTAAAGGGCAAGTGTCATGAGGATGGAGCCAGGCTCTTCTCAGTGACATCCCTTGACAGGACAAGGGGCAATGGGTGCAAGCTGGAACACAGGAGGTTCCACATAAATATGAGGAAAAACTTCTTTACGGTGAGGGTGACCGAACACTGGAACAGGCTGCCCAGAGAGGTTGTGGAGTCTCCTTCTCTGGAGACATTCAAAACCCGCCTGGACGCGTTCCTGTGTGATATGGTCTAGGCAATCCTGCTCCGGCAGGGGGATTGGACTAGATGATCTTTCGAGGTCCCTTCCAATCCCTAACATTCTGTGATTCTGTGATTCTGTGATTTCTTCTCCTCTTTCCATTTGGAGGGTGGAGTAAATATTTATTCACACTCTATTTTGAAATGAGCAGAAAAACCTACAGAGGACTTCGAGTTATGGTGGGGGCAGTTTAGGCTCCTGTCAGACTTACCGTCAGAAGTTCGGAAATAAAATTTTAGTTCTGCAGTGAAAGCAGCTTGCATGAATTGAGAGAGATGATCATTGATTTCAGCAAAGTTACTTCTTATTTTTAACAGCATAAAAGGGATCAGAATCTGGTTCTCAGTATTTTCTCTCATGTGTCATGTTTTTTCACATCAGTGCCCAAAGTATCGTGTAATAAATGTTTGCTGCTGGCAAAACGTGAATCTGTATCTGTACAGTTTTCTCTTAAGAAAATCGAGTGCAAAACCCTCAGTGCTGCTTTGCCCTGGGGCATTTTCTCACTATTCTAGAAATAAGGAGTGGAAAAGAGTCTGTCAGTGTGAATCCTTTATCAGACTTGCCTGTGTGGGTGTACCCACATCGTATGGTCTCACAATAGCCCTCTTTAGTTTGGATCAAGTCAGCCAATGGGACTCCTTTCTCCTGTGTCGGTCCCTTCATTGGTTTTGGTCAATGGCACATATTTACAACATCCAGAGACCTCCTGAACAATTCTCCTTTGGTACACGTGGTTTTTAAAGTACTTATCAACTTTTTCCCCAGTTTTATAAACCCAAATTAAATTTCTGCTGACTTTAAACAGATCTTTCTGACTCTTACTCACTCTTCCTTTTTCTTTCCTTTATGCGTAAGTTTATCTCCTACAAATATTAAAGTCCTGAGAGCCCAATGTTGCTCTGGCATCTCCAAACTGAAGTTCTGCTCATCTGTTTTTGCCAGTTCTGTAGCAAGTTTCAAGGACACCGACAAAGGTCATCGCTGCCTTGCCTTGCCTTGTCTTGTTGCATCTTGCAGGTTTTCAGCTTTCCTCAATTCTCTCTTTATTAGCTCCTCCCCATAATTGTTAGGCATTTACACCCACACACTTTCCTTAAGTCACGGCTTTCCTCTTCTTTGCGGACAAGTTAGACAAAAGAGACAAACAAAAAAAAAAAATGTAGGAAACTGCCTCCTGTCTTGTTCTCTAGATTTTTAGTTTTCCTGGATAATTTGCTTGCCACAGTCTTTCCTCTCTGGGCTCAGACTACTGCAAGGTTCAGAACTCTCGAAAAACACAGCTCAAATATATTCTAATTTTATACTCTTCAGGTCTTTTTGCCACTATCTCAAAGAAGTATGTGATGTGCCTCAAGTAAGAGTATTTACCTGCAATTTTTTTTTGTTTGTTTCAGAAACCTTCCTGAATTATACAGAATTTCCTTTTTGTATTTACTAAGAAAGTAATGTATATGCTGGCGAATAATAGTAAATCTCTTCATCAAAAGAATAATAATTTTGGTTGGTTTAATGTAAGCTGTTCATAAGTGTAATATGTACTGACAACCTTCAACACAGCTTCACCTAACAGATTCCCATTGCAAGTGAGCCCAAACAGGTGGCAACCCCCAATCAGTGCCTTGTTATCACTGAGCAGCTTTGATCTACCTACTGTATAATAAATGAGATTCTGCATTTTAATCATCTTGCTGCTTTCATATCACTTGTATTGCAGTCCTATTTTATTTCCAAAAACTCATCCTGACTTTGTTGATCTTTTTTTAAATTAGATTATTTTTGATCATTTATTTATTTCAACATACCTACCAATAGACAGATGATATACCAGCTGGAAGTTATTATGCTGTATACCCACCACTTCCCTATCCAGCTTTGTCCTATTCCTATGCCTGCAAAAGACAGAGCAATTTTTAATTTGTTTTTTTTTGTTTGTTTGGTTGGTTGGTTGGTTTGGTTTTTTTTTTTTTACTTTACACCATGTAAGAGGCTGACCAGATGATCCCTTTGGGTTAGGATATTGGCTGATGGAAAATTCATTTAGGGTTAAAGTCCCCTGGTTTCTACATGTACTCCTCACTCTACAACTGCATTATGCCCTTATGGTCCAGTAAAGACCAAAAATTTATTTTACCAATGAAATAAAAATGAAGGGTTCCTTACAAAGAGCAATCTCAATTCTGCTCTTACGTATACACACCCATCTAAGGTTGGTGCTGTAGTGTTTTTGGTAATTTTGTACTTATATTACTATTTAAATTCCCTATACTTAGTTGTGGTCAGTCTGATTATGTCAAGGCAAGGAGGATCAGATCAAACCATATCTATAAAAAAGGCCTTATTGAAACCAATAATATTTACACAATAAATGAACATATAAGAATAGTAGCACACAATAGTGTTGTATTGCTTATGTGTAGGTATTTTTTTCAGACAACGTGCTTCATCTTGAATTAACTGAAATCCAGTGCTAAATTTCTCATCAAATTATGTTATGTCAAACTTCGCACTTTATTAAATGTTGAGTTAGAACGAGGAAAACTATAGAACAGAAACTTAAATTGTTCTGTAAAGGGTATTTTAAATTATCCTCTTAATTGCAAATTACACAAAAAGACAAAGTAGAGAAAAATATAATTTCAGCATAATGACCTAGATCAAGAAAATAAGAACTGTCTTTTTCAGTGTTGGAGTTGGTGGCTGGAACTGATTTATATAAACTATGCCCATCTCGGAACAAGCAAACCCATGAAATTAAAAATCCATCAAATTGTTTTACGTGAGAGAATGGGACAGTCTGCCAATGTGAGAACAACCTGTACTCACTAAGGAATGCAGCCAAAATTTTGTTCGGAAGTAAAATTCAGCTCAGTATGTAGTACGTGACGCACTAAAAAGGTTAGAGGATTGTCATTGCACACTATTTTTTTGCAGTTTACATACGTGGCAAGATGCTGTAGTGTATGTGAATTCAGAGGAGTCCAAGTCCTACCTTTTACCAGTTTCTTATAGAAATTGCTACCTAAACCATTTCTTTGTATATAATGAAAATTTTTAGAAAGAAATGCCATGAGAGGCCAGCTGCTGTGCTGGTATGCATTGGAGGTGCTTCTTCAATTAGTTAACTGTCAAAAATTGGGACAGCTTACAAAGTTTTTGAATGGAAATAATAGTTGCTTTTCCTTACAAAATTTGACTGCTGCAAACTTTGGAAATTGCATATAGAGCATTCAGCACACTTTAAAAGAAATTATGATATGGCTGCTCTTCATTGATAGTGAGTTGGTTTTGTCAAATCAGTTGGTTTCTGGACAGAAAATCCACTAATTAAAAATAATTACTTTGATTACCAGCTGATTTCTTTGGTGGGCTTATCAAGAAGGCTTGAGGATCGAGCACAGCAGAGCACTTATGACTATATTTTACTGCATGGCTTTTAAATCACAAGGGTTTGAGCTGATCTAGAACTCTTCTGGTTCCCCCAATGTAGGGAGATGTTTTTGCCATTTGCTGTGATGGATTTATTCTGCAGGGACAGGCCCAACTGGTTTCGAAAAGATACTGCAGCAATTGGGCTGCAACAACTCCCACACTAGGTCAGACAATTTTAAACGAAAAAAAAATTTTTTATTTTATATATATATATATATATATGTAAATAAAATCATGCCTTAGGTCCACAGGAGCACTAAGTGGGAAGTAGAGGAGTACCATGGCCAGTCTGCTGTAGAGCGATCCAGCTCTCAGCAATAAGAACAAGAGTCACTGTGTGAAATTTGGCCCAAGAGACGACTATTATTCTCAGGGCAGACACACATAGCAGTGTAGGTGTAAGATAACGTGCCACTAGAAAGTCCAAGTAACCAAAATATTGTCGCATTTGGAGAGTTGATCTCTCTTGGCTATTTCATAGACTAAATCATTTCATTAAATGGCAGCATAGACATAGTCCCACTGGCCTTGTTTTCTCCAAATTACTAGCAAGTTTCATGCACAATGTTGACATGGAAATAACTATCAAAACCAGTCACTTTCTTCACCTCTGACCCAAAAGAGTGCACTATCATCACCAAATGATAATTTTCATTGCTTATAATCCCTTTTAAAATTTTAAAATAAATGTGAGCCTCAGTGAAGTGTTATGTTTACTATTAAAATTATCAGACAAATAATAAAAATATGGCACAAAGTAAAAAAAAAAAGATATTTATTTGGTTGGGGAATGGAAGACTTTTAATGATGTTACCTTACTCATGAACAAGAAATATGTTTCTTTTCTTTGATTCCTAAATTGTAATTCTTGGAATAAAGCCAAATGAATACTTGGTATGGCAAGCTGCTAAAAATAAAACTCTCCAAAGGTTTTAGTTCATTATTAAATACACTGATTTGATAAAACCGGTGGATTAGATGGGGTCTAATCCTTCACCTATTGCTTGGGCTCTATTTGGCAAAATTCTTAGTCTGTCAGCTTCTGCAAATCTTTGCAAAATTATTTTTATCCTTAATAAATTATTTGCTCCATTAGTTACCCTAAAAACAGAACAAATTGAGGGACATGGGTGGAAGGATAATAATTTGAGAAATAATGACTGCAGATTTTTAAGAATGATAAATGAGAGCAACTGCAGCAACAAAACTATGGAAAATTAACAAGAGAATCATTTCTGAATGCTGATAAAAAGTATAATGTCCATAAGCAAAAATAAGTTTCATTACTAAAGTACAAAAGTATTTAGACACCACATACCTTAACTCAATTTTTATTTAAAAGGTAAGGTTGAAGGTCTTTTTTTTATTTTTCCTTGGCTGATGCATATTAGTGTAAAGACAGTAACTGAAGTGGTGATAATTCTTTGCAAAATGGCATTTGGTTCTAAAGCTGACAACAAGCCAGAGCTATTGAGAGTAATTGAAGGAAAATTATTTACCTCAGGAGAAGAATGATAATTTAAAACAACACCACGTTTTCTTAATATGACAGACTGATTTTGTTATTATGGGATTAAGGATGAATGCTCAAACAGTTGTAATGTTTTCAGAGACAGGAGGTGTGAGTTTAGATGATCGTTCCTTCTAATTTTAAGGACGCTCAGCAAATCATCATCTACACAGTAGGCAATATATTGTCTATGTCTATTAAATTTATGACAGCATAAAATTCCAATTTGTGGACACTATTAAATAAACAAATGGTTTGGATCCTGTGCATGTTCTGCATTTGTAGTGTACTATGTAGATATAGAGAAATCTTGGTTGAATTTCGTACTTCTTTTTTTTCTTGAGAGGAAAATGCAAAATCTGTATGATGTTTCTTATGACTGATAATATAGAATTAGGTATTTTGAGCTTCTAAAATAATCTGGTATTCTGTGTCATGTGGTGAGGGAAATGATAAAGATGGGTAACTCTGCTTAGTCCTAGCAATAAGAATTTTCTCTTTAAGTCTGAACTATTTTAGAAAAGCTGAAGATGTTGATGTGATAGAATTGTAGGTTGACATTTCTGATAACGTATTCAAGGGAGTTAAGTGTAGCAGCAAGGGTCTAAGAATGTTTACATGGATCATCACCAAGGTTTAAATCCTTAATATTTTAGGGCTGTGTGGATTGTTCAGGATTTAGATTGTGCTTTTCAAAGCATCTTCTTAAAGATGAAGAAAATAGTTGCAAATACAAATTTGGAAATCATTTGATGAGTTCAATGTAAAAAATGCTCAGTATAGAAAAAAAATTTATTTTGGCTGATTTTGGGCTCCACACAATCATCATTGTCCTTAATTTAATAACGGACTACGATAGGTCCTAAAAGTCATCTGTGTACCTTTGGCCATAAATGTCAAGGCTCTTTGACTTGTGTAGACAAGGCATCTGTGATTTTCATTGCAAGTTTTTCATGGTGAATTTGGCTATGTTGCTAGAAAGGGAATCTTCATTTTGCAGGTATATTCTTTCACTAAGAGATTCCATTTTCTGTTTAATAACAGAGATCAGAGAACTAAATTAAGGTATGCTGGTAGAATTGCAAGCTATTTGAAGCCTTGTTGAGATGTACCGCGAGAGGTTTGGCTCAATGCAACTGTACGAAATACTGAAAGTATACCTAGACATTGAGTTCTATTAAATGCATTTCCATTATTAGATTTAGTTAAACATAAACTTTAAACTGTGCAATATAGTTTAGCGACTTTTTTTTTCTATCAGCTAGCATCCACGGGATTCTTTCCTTAATTAACTTCCAGCTCCTGTGCCAGAGACAGAAGGAGCTACACAAAGATACCTAAATGCAAAGTCTGGGAGGACGGCTTTGTTAAGAAGAACCATATTATAGTTAAGTAAATGGAAGGAGCAGAAGCTGTCTGGAATTATGCGAAGCACGTGCCAAAGCATAAATGCTTGAACTTGCCACAGGAGTCTTGAACGAAATCCTTTTTTTACACAGAACTAAGGAATAATTTTTATCTTACCTCAAAATTCCTTTGTATCCCTCTTTGCTGAAGTATTTAAGTGCTAACATACATTTAGATTCAATTAGATTTAGATTCAATTAGGATAAAATAATATCTGTGCCCTAGGACATGGCTCCATGGTAGCTGATAGTGATTCATCTGTCTCTGGAAGCACTAGTTAATGTAAGTATCTGTATGTCTATATTTGTTTTGAATAACTGTGTATATAAACACTAATTTTCACCCTTTGGTATGGACAAGATGAGACTATTGCCATTTGCCATTAAAGGGCACTGCCAGAGCTGTATGAACAATTGCCTCATTTTGTAGTCAAGTTAAAATACATATTTTCATAGAACATTGTTTTGAAGTGAAATAAAAAGTTTTGATTTCAGAAATGTCAGATGAGAAACTTTTCCTTTCCAGATATTTTTTTCTTACTGTTACCAAGTCTGACCTCAGTTTGGGAATAGTTGCACAACCCTAAACCTGAAGCTGCTTTTCTATGCAAATAAACCATGAGAAACGTCACCTGGATCAGATGGAATTACTGGTGAGGCTAGTTAGGTGTAGCTGCTCCCTCCTCCCATTAACTTCTCTAGGCTGGTTCCTTCCCCAAGTGTCGTACTGTGCTTTCCTCTGATTTCTGGATCCTCAACCAAGACATTTAGAAAGAGAGAGCAAAGCAATCATGCTGTGCAGGAAGACTAAGCTTTGCTTGTGTTACACCAGGGTATTGGGAGAAGCTAAAGACCCTTGTTTTGAAACTAAATCAACTCAATTTTGATTTAACAGGGAGGGAGAACCATCCCTTTCTCATATCAGGGCTCTGCGCGGCCCAATCTAGGGAAAAGGTTAGGATTAGACCTGAAATTTAGCATATTTGCTAAGGTCAACAACCTCGACATGTTTGGGAAGATGATTGAAAAACCTAGCATGTATATAAAAATAGGCAGGGCCTCTTCTTGTTACAATTATATATTACGATGTTATGTGTAGTATACTATAAACATTGGGGAAACAATACGGTAGTTATGACAGGTTCAAACTATATTTTAAAGCAACAAAAACTACAAGTTCTGTGAGAACACAGCAAAGCATCCATTGCTGAAATACAGACACCAAAAAATGAATGCATTAATTCAAAGGTGCAAATTTCACCTAGCTAGTGGTCTGATTGGGAACTTACCTGCCTATAGCTGTCATAAAATGCAATAGATTTCATTGTCCTCTTCTTTTACCACCTAAGTGCAGACTTACCATTGGAACATCCCAGTACATAATCTCCTAGCATGATCTAAGTGGCTTTTTTTCCCAAATGAATATTTTCTCTTCTAAGATAATATTTGCACAGGGACATTTCAAAAAAATGTCCTCAATGAAAGAAAAACTTTTTGGTATGTATGATATTAGTCATAAAAAAAGATTTGATAGCGTCAAAATACATATTTTATGGAATGCAAACAAAAAGTAAATTAGTAAATAAGGAAGGCATGCTTCTCTTTTAAGATCTGTGGAAGTCTTTGCAAGAGAGGGCTGCTTGTTAGGGGCCAGAAATGCATGGTGACCGGTAGCTAGCATCAGGTTTTCTGGGCCCTGAGTGAAGCAGGACTGCAAGATGCAGTTTCTTGCTATTGACATTTGTACATTGATAGGAAACAGTAGAGAAGTTAATGATTTGGGAAGCCAGCTTTTGTGTTTGCAACACATACTTTTATGCACAGAAAGGAAGATTTTGAGGTGAAAAGAAAGTCAGTGAGCAAGAGAGTTTATGAAATCCTGCTTATTTTAATCCCCCAGGAGGCAAAACAGTCATTTATTTCTAACTGGGCATGCAAAGAAAAGTAAGAAATGGAGTTTGCCTTCATTGTTTTGTTTAATTTACCCTTATTAGCCTGCATTTTTTCTCAACCTTACTCCCCAGAATGATAACCATTCATTTTGCCAATATGGATTCCTCAAACCAAGAATTTACTATGGTATAATTGTTATTTTTCAAGACTTATTTGTATATTGTAAAGATCAGCAAGCAGTTTTGCTTGACATAAGTTTTCTGCTGGTAGGTTTTAAGTCTTTTTTATAGGGTGGGGTTTTTTTTGTTAGCTTTCCAAAAGCCTTAGCTGAGAGGGTTTTTTAATAGTTATCCAGCATTTTGCCAGTATTTTGCTTTTTGATCTTCACATTCTTGGAACTATTCACACTCAAGTTCATCTCCATCCCAGAAGAGCAGTGGTTAGTCCTTTCTTAATTTTCTTTATTTCTTGTGGTTTGGTATGGAAGGGAGAAAAGAGCTTTTGGTATTTACAGGTCCTTTCCTGAAGAGCTCATAACCCTGGTGGAACCTGGATGTGCTATCCACCGCATCCAGCGATGCACGTAATCTTACTTAATCTCAGTCTCACTCTGCTCCTCTTTTCAGGGTCATACACCTGGCAGTAGACTGAATAAACACTCTGCTACTGCAGGTTGTCTAAATTGTCACTATCAACTTAAAAAATAAATGTAGCCTCTCCAAATCAGCCTTTCCAAGATTTCAACAGAATGAAATTCATACATATATCTAATATATCCAAAATGACAGGCAGCCTCTCATTCATCGTCTATCAACAGCATGCAATGCAGTGCGACATAAGGCACACACAGACTGCTCACGAGCCTCCGTGATACTCATCTCGTAGGGTGACTAAGATTTCAGTTTTAATCAGGTGTCTTTCCTGTAGTAAAAGCAGGTACAGCCCAAAGGAACGCAGAGGTTGTGACATTGTGCATTCGGCAGGAACAGACATACTCCTGTCACACGTGCTGTGTACCAATACTTTTCATGCTGTGCACTAAATTGCTGCAAGCTCTGTAATATTTACTGCAGAATTAGTTTTATTTAAAAAAGAAAAAAAAAGATAATAAGGATTCCTCTTCCGACTCTGTCTGTTCCAAGAGCATCTCAGTGAAACATGTCAGGTAAATTCTTGTGAGCTCTGCTTGCTGGTTACACGGCTGCCTTACAGTGCGGAGCATGAGCCGTGTGTAAGAAGCAGTACCTGCTAATCTCCCCTCATACAGGACACAGATTGGGTTTGCCTCTAGATGGAAGGTGGTATGCTCCCTGCCCGACTCTCCCATGGTCGAGTAACTGATTATAAGTATACAGAGCTATGAATGTTTTAGTAGGTCCTTAATTTACAGTGCAACGCTGGGGAAAATGAATGCTGAATTTCACAACTATTTTCTTTCTTCATTGCATTTACAGCATTTTAATGTGCTTCCAGTGGTAATGTGCAAACAGCCTAAAACCAAGCCCAAACAGCAGCATCCAAACCAGTGTTCTCTTCTTGGCTCTTCTGAGAGCGCTATCAACAAATACTGAAAAAATCCTGGAGGTGTCAGCCCTTGGAGCGTATTTAAGACAGATGATCCAGGAAAGTGTCATTGTGCCATCCCAAGTGATTCTTAGTATTTATTTACATCTAGAAAAAGAAAATAGACTCAAACAGCATAACGGATTAGCCAGCCCGACACAGGGCACCCCAACATGCAAGTCAAGCGCTTGCTAATCCACTATCCCAGATAACCGAGAAATAGTAAAGCCACACTTACAAGGAGGACTAAAGGCTTCACAGAAGTATGGAAGCAAGACTTAGTTAATAGGAAAATGTTGTATCTTCACTTTCAATGACAGTAAAACTGACGAAATTACTCTTTAGTTTTCTAACTCGTAAAGTGCTAAACTTACAAGCAAACTTGTACACTTACTGTCTGCCCTACTAAGAGGTTTTAGGCAGGGCCCTCCCCATTTCTGTGTTTAGGTTTCCGTATCTGTCTGTAACATGGAGCAGTGATGCTGATCTCCTTCATGAAACCTATGAAGATTTATACTGAAATGATATTATTTAAAAATCAGTTATTTTACCTTCATTTTATTATTTTTAATGTGTGTATGTCTGTGGCTATTTCCTCACAGAAAAGGGACAAAATTCTGAGAAGAACATACTAAAATTGAAAAATCAGGCTTCTCAAATGCATAGATTCCAGTAACCATTTGGACAGCAAGCAATGCTACCTGAAAATCCACTTAATCTTTTTTTTTTTTTTTTTTTCTGAAAGAGTTTTGGGGTAATAAGCCAATCTCTAATTATTACCCCTCATTTATTAGGGGGCTGTGATTTCCCCTTAAGCACCTGGTGTTGTTAAATGTTGAAGAGACAGATACCTTGATTAGATATAGTCCAGGACAAACCTACAATATAAAAGAAAAAAAAAACTGTTCTCTTTCTGATTAAGGTCTCTGTGTGGGTGCACAAATTGACTGAATATCCCTTGCATAAGGAAAGCACCACAGGGAATTAAAATTCTGCTTACTCTGTAATTGTGTTTTATTTTCTACAGGAAGACAACTGTCTTTTATCAAAAAAATAGCTTAAAATTAAGCATGGCATAAAGATTGGCTTCAGTTACAAATGCCAAAGACAGTAACCATATACACTGAAAAAAAAAAATATATATTTTTGTAATAAATTCTGAGTAGTCTAAAAATAGTTTGGAGTAAAAGCGGTATTACTTTTGTACATTATACAGCAAAAGTATAATTTAGAGGTCAATCAAACAGCTAAAAGCTTCTGTGAATTTGGAGCCAACAATCAGAACTACATTAAATAGATTTTTTTTTTTTATAAAATCAAATTATAAAGTCAATAGGCCTTAATCCCTTAATCCCTCAACATTCTTGTTTTCCCCTGGATGTTCCTGAGTGGGTAATAGTTTGATTTGGGAGATCAAAGGGTTAATTTGCTTTTCAATTGAGGAATGACTCAGAGTTCCCCTTTATTGTTTAAAAAAAAAATAAAAAGTGGTGTGTGGGTGTAAGGTAGGGAAAAAAAAGCCAAGAAAATGGATTCACTAATTGGGGTTTTCACCTGCTGTGAGTCTAATTGAATACAATGCTTTATTTGTAACTCAAGGAGAAAGAAGATTATGCAAAGTATGAGAAATTCAGGCTGGTTTTTAAATTCTTATTACTTGGCACTATTGTATGGGAAAGACCAACGTGATCATAGCAGCATCAAGCTTCTGTTAAGGCAGCCCAGGAAACTCTAGAAACAGTAAAAACTGAAGGAATGTGTAGCGGCGGTATCAGTACTAGATACTTCTTGAAGGAAAACAAACCTCTTTTGGCGTGAAACAGTAGACTTCTGGCTTACGCCGAGTCCCCTTTTGTATAACGCAGGCAGCTGCTCTCTCCTTGTAATAGACTGTGAGGTTCCTCTCGAGTAATATGCTAAACATCCTGTTTTAAAGACTTAAAGAGAGATGTCTCACTTCTTAAATCTTAGCTAAAGATGGGAAAAGATGAGGTGGTTGTAACACAATTGACAGCTTTCAGCCTGTTCATTCACCTCAAAACTAAGCTGACATAGCAATTGATCTAATACCAGGTCCACTGAAGTAAATGGAAAATTCTCAGAGAGTCCAATAAGCTTTAATGTAGTGATTTATGTTTATACAAAAATGAATCCTCTTTTCTTTGCATGTTGGGGTAGTGTTGTAGATCACAGGTAACTGAAAACTGTGAATGAGACCTTTTAGAACAAATTAAAATGTCTAGAAACGATGAGAATTTAACAGTTAGTTCCACTGGGCTTTATGTTTGCATTTGGGGGCCTGAGGGGTTGAACCTTGAGCATCTTACACTTTTAATGATTCTCAAAAAAAACATGAGGGCTTTCCTTGAGCTGCTTGTTGAGCTTTTCCTACAAGCAGATAACCCAGCTATCTGGAGCCTTAAAGGGGAGCCCTAAATATCCTGGTACTTAGGATAAAAACCAGCAAGTTCAGTGCTTACCAACATCTATGGAAAGCAGTCTATGGGATATACTTGTGGTATAGAAACTATGGGCGAGATGAATTTTCCATGCTTCTAGGCCTGTATCTTCCCAGTGTAAAAACAGGGACTTCTTTTGTACATTTGAAAGGTGCCCTTTTTTGGGTGGCTTTACCAAGAAAGCACAGTCTGTAAGGCTTGGAAAACTACTGAGTTGCATGAAGGACTCGGTTCTCCATGCAGCATTATTTTAATGAATAAGGGACGTAGACGTAGAGCTTGCATGAGAGCAGACTGGCTGCACTGATTTGAAATGCTTGTGACACTAAAAGGAGGTTGTGAGCTTTTATTTGTGTACTGAATATTAAGTAGGAATTAATACAAAGAAACATTGCGACAGTTACTCAGCATGAGCAGAACTATTTCTTCTGCTCTGAAAATTCCGGGAGAGAAGCTCGTCCTTCCCAGGGAGGCCAGGGCAAGCCCTTAGAAATAAAATTACCTGATTTCACTCACAAATAAACCACTCGACATTCTGAGTGCCGAAATTAACAGCTGCGAAGCTAAAAGCCGCGTTAAGGCCCATTTCAAATCCGTCCCAGCTTCGGTGCATATTTTAATTAAGTTTTACTTCCCAGGTCCCCGCTGAAAGCGAACCGCTTTGCCAGCCTCTGAGGGCGCCCATCTCCCCGGCGGCCCGAGGGAGCGCAAAGAACCCCCACCCCCCAAAAAATGTAGTCCAGGGAAGCCCCCAGGGCCGCCGCATCCCACCGCCAGAAGAGACGCGACAGCGGAGGTGAAGGCAGGGAAGGGGGCGCGATGCCCTCACACGCCCCGCAGCCGAGCTGATGACCTGGGGGGGAGGCGGGCGGTCTCCGGGGGTGCTCGGGGTGCGCCCCGCGGAGCCGGCACCGGGGCAGGGCGGGGCGGGGCGGGGCGGGGGAGCACCGCCTCCTCCCTCCCTCCCCACCTCCCTCCCGCCTCCCGGCGGGGCGGCCGCAGCGGCGCTCGGAGGCGGTGGGGCTGTGCTGTGCTGGGCGGTCGCGCCGTTCCTGCCTGCGCCGTGCCGCGCCGCGCCGCGCCGTGCCGCCGAGCAGTCGCCGCCATGAGGGAGCAGCTGAAGGGGTGAGGGGGGCACGGGGCGGCAGGTGCCGGCGGGGCGGGGCGGGGATGGGGGCTCGCAGGTGTTTCGGCTGGGTGCCCGTAACCATCCCGCGCTCTGTGGTAGGCGGCGAGCAGCGTGGCTGCGACCGTCGTCTCCGTGGACCGTAGCGGGGAGCGGCCGCACCTTTCGGTTATCGCACTGAAAAGGTCAGCTCGCTGCCGGATTTCTTCTGGTAGCTTGAAAGGGCGTTTAGGGTCAGCCGCCTTTCCCCTCTCACGAGGCCGTAGTTTCGCGCTGGCTGTGCGGGGTTGGAACACGCCGGGCGCGACGATGAGAGGTCGCGCCACAGCAGTAGCGTGGTGTACCTGTGCGGGGGTGGGCGGGCGGGTAGGGGAGAGCCTGGGGTCGGGCCGGGACGCCGTGGGTGTGCCGGAGGGGCGCCCGAAGGGATGCGAATTGGCTCTTTTCGATATTCCTCGGGTTTTCAGGGGTAGCGCAGTGCTGTAAAACGCCACCTGTGTAGCACACGGCGTGTGTCACAACTTGGTTCGGGAGTGAACTTGGATAGAATTCCTGAAAACAAACGTGCTTTAGAGGTGTATTACTTTTCCCAGTAATTTCATGCTTAGAAATAATCTTTCAAGTTCATAGGCAGAAGAAGCCGGGAGGGGATTCCCTCTGGGCTATTGCATTTTAAGTGCTGTATTTCTTGTTGTTACGTGGTACGTTATATTGTCTTTTAATACCTTTTGTAAAACACGGTGCAGCCTGGGACAGCAGCAGTGTCCCCAGCCCTCACCTTAACCTGAAGCTGGGCTGAGAAGTGGTTTTTGCAGGCATATGTGTACAGAGCTGAGGAAATAAGAGACGTGATTGCATGTAGGATCTTTGACCTTATAGCACTAGGGAATTGTTTGAGGCTGGATTTGACAAGACCCTGCAGTGAAATTGCTTTGGCAGAAGTGGAGAGGATAGGCTTTGAAAAGCAAATAGATCAGTGGAGAGTAACAGCTGAGGGGGGGGGGGGGCGCAGGCTCACCGAGCCTTCGCCGCTGAGCAGGAATCTTTGCCCGTGACAGAGCGTACAAAATAAATGTTTAACATCAAGGAGAGAAAAGAGAGTTACTATTAAGTGCTTGGCACTTGATATTTGCCCTTCTCTTGCTGTTCAGTTCCAGTATTGGCAAGAAACTTTAATGTGTATCGGTGCCTGCCCTCAGCAGTCTGATAAATCTCGCAATAAACCACGCTAAAGTCAAATTCCTGCTGAAAAGATACTGATCCTTGGCTTAAACAGCAATAATCTCTGCACAGAACAGTAGTCTGTAGATATACAGATGAAGACAGTAGTCCTTTGTAAAGCACGAAGGAGTGCCTTTTTACATCACTAATACTTTCCATAGCAGTAACTTGTTTTACCTAAGGAATTAATAAAACACTGTAAAAAGACAACTGTTGAGTCTTCCTTGCGATCACTGTCATCTACTGTTGAAAATATTTTTCTTTTAAATGAGCAGTAGTGTCTATTCATACGAACAGTTTCAGTTGCATTAAGTTAGTTTAGTAAAATTCAAACAACTCTACCATGTTTATTTTTGGCTTTTTGACAACAGTCATAAGGTGGTTGGAATAACATTCATTTTAAAGCCAAAAGGTGAGAGGTACTATATACTGTGTTATTTGAAAATGGATCAGTTCAGTGCTTTGTAAAATATTACTTTAATTTCAGCTTTTTTATAAGTGTATGTAACTATTTATTTATTGCTACCTGAGAGAATTTCTTATTCTATGCACCTCTAGTTCATGTCGCATTTTCTAATGAAGGGTGAGGGGAGAAGCGCAGCAGAACTAGCTTTGGTATCACCAATGAAGAGAGATGTAAGAGTTTAAAAAGGACTCTGCAGTTGCAACCTAAAATTCTAGACTGTAGAGCTGAGCAGTGAATACACATGAGACTGAATGCTAGATATATATTTAAAAAAAAAAAGGGAGAAGGAGGGCAATCAAGAACAGTTAAAAGGTTTGCGAATGTTTCCGTGTGGTTTCGGTGTGGTTTATGCAGGAATGTTTGGGGGGGGGAATTTGTGCAGGAATTTGGGTGGGGGGGAGCATTGCTTTCCACTCCTCCTGCTGCTGGTGTTGCTCAGAAGTAATATAAAAAGAAGGAACATAAAATAACTATATTTTGTCCAAACTCTTCAAGTTATAACAAGGGAACTGTAATTCAGCTAGTGTGTCAGTTAGGATAGCATCTCTTGATTTCAGGTTTTCAATCCTGTGTGTTATTGGCTCTGCTGACAGCGATGAGAGACAAATCTCTCTGCTGTTGGCAGGAACAGAGGAGTTCACACAGGCATAGTGTGACAGAATTCCCCACATAAAAACTAACCTTGCTAATATAATATAATCATCCTTTAATGAAGTGGTCCTGCTGTTCCCAAAGGATGTATTAAGTGAAGACTATGCTTTCATCCCACCAAATTACCAGTGTATTTAGCGTGCCAGTCACACCAGCGCCTGGGTGTCACCATGATCCATTGCTGCTCTTCTCCTTTTCAGGCATAGTTTTAATTTCCTTTCCACCTTTGCAGCTTAAGTCAGGTGAGAAAGAGGAAAATACACCACCTGAGCCCACTTATATTTTTATTTGTTGCAAAATGTCCGTGATTTAAAAGCTAGTGATCAATTTAGTTGACCTAAATGTAGAGCCAAATTGAAAAATGCATCCTCTGAGCATGTGTGATATTGCAAAACTACTGGCTGCGTGCATTGATGCCTTTTGATGTTGGTGGTTCGTCGGAAAAGCATCTTGAGTACTTACTTCTGCCCATATTCTCACCCTGCTTTAGCTACTGCTAGTCAAGGGGACTTGCACTACCCTTTCCATCTCTTTCTGACTTGCCAGCTGTAAATGGCCTTGTTCACTGGAGTTTGAAACTCTGGCAAACGCTTTGCTGCAGATCTATTAGCTACAGCGTTCCCAAGTGTGGTTGAGGCTAACTGAAACTGCTGAGCTGGCATTTCGCTTCAGACGGTGCTCACAATGAGGGTATACACACAAATCCTTCCCTGCTGGTCCAACCCCAAAGCTCACAATTAAATGGCCTTTGAAAATGGCAAAGAGGCTTATGAAGAATAGCCTCGATGGAATCTAACCTTTCCTGGAGCTGCCCTTCTGTGCAGAATCGGCGATAACTTTCTGAGCTGAAAACGATCAGTTAAGAGGCAAACGCCTTTAGCTGGAGCGCAATAGCTGCAGCCTTCTTGTGTTCTGCATGTCAAGTACCAGCAAAATCTGCCCGGGCTCCGTACGGGCACTCAACCTCTGCAGAAATCACAGCAACCGAGGTTCAGTTCCCTTTAAAACCTTTGCTTTTTCTGACAAGAGTGAAGAGGTGTGCCGGCGGCTTGCCGGTCCGTCGCTGGGGCTGGTGCAGGGTGCGAGGTTGAGTGATGTGTGCTGCGTTGCTGGGGGTGGCTGTATCAGCTGGGCGCAGGGCACTCTGCCCCTCGGGTGGTCACCACTGGGAAGGTGGCAGGGCAGGAGTCAGGGTCTCTGCTGCCTTGGCTTTTGTAGCCTAAAGGAAGGGGTATTTCTTCCAAATCGTAACGACTTTATAAATAAAGCCAAAGGAGGGGAAAAGAGGGGAAATGCACGCTACCCTGCAAATTCAGTCTTAGTCACTTGCAGATGGAAGTGAATAAATAATTCCTTACAAAATCTACATCTCCAAGGGAATTAATCTCATACCATGAAAGAAAAGCACACCGAGTAGTGGTTTGGGGTTACTGGTATTAAAAATATCTGAAAACAATTGGAGTTCAATGGTTTGCTCCCCCTGTTCTTTGGCAGTGGAAATTCTATTTTACAAGATCTTAGGAAAATCAGTTATGTATTTTTCAGGAAGATTAGTAAATGCCATAAATTTAAAGCATACACACTAAATTCACTGATATATAGTTAGGCCTTACCATAAAAAATGAAAATAATCAATAAATTCCTCATCTATTTAATGATGATTAGTGATTAACCATAATAGTTTCCCACATCTTAAGATGATCCTTTTGTTATCTGTCCAACACAGGCATGGGATTCCACAATCCTATATAGATACGCCTTTGCCAGACATCCTATGACTTTTAAATATTTTAATGGGGAATCAGTGCCTTTGAAGGCTACCAGGTTAATGGCTATGGAGTGTGGAGTGGTCTGGTTTATCTATAGAACAATCTGGGGCTGCCAAACTAATTTCATAGGGAAAGTCAGGCAGATTATTTTCAGAGGTTTCTCATAACTTTGTGCATAAGTTATTTTTCTCATTTTTACTACATGATTTGGCATACAAACCATGTTACAGTTGCTGTTCAAGTATCCTCCACTTCTGGGGCTACCTGCCCGCGGGGAAGCAAACCAGGTGGTCAGACTCATGCCTGGGAACTGTTGATCTGGGACTGGACGTTGAGCGCTAACAAACAGCGGTCACAGGTCTATGGGTTTGAGCGTTTATTTGGGTCTGCAGTCCGTTCACCCTGAACCGTGGCATCTGTGGCTACAGGGTTCTTCTGTGATGAGTACGCACCCTTCCTCTTTCCTTTGGCTGCCATTGTGTAAGCAGAGGCTTCTGGTAGCCAAGTTTTTTAGGGCACTCAATGTGTAAACTAAACCGTTTCTGGTTTTCTTCAAAAATGCACTTTAATACCTGAGTATGGTAAAAGCTGCTGGTGCTACGTTCTCTCTGAAGAACCTGCCCATCACCAAGTGTGGTAGGAAATTCAGGAGCTTCGGTGCAGGTGCCTCAGATCTGCAGGTTTTCACTTGAAGCTACCCAGTCTCTGCATTTAAAAAAAAAACAGACCAGGCCCAGATTTCTGAATGTGATTGCAGCCATCTCCCTTTGCACAACTCATTTTTTACCACAGCAAAGAACAAGACTGCTTTTGCTCTTCCAGTGTCCTCCTCCCTCTTTCAGTGCCTTTAGCCACCACAGGAATTGGGAAGGGGAGGGGATGCTGAGGTTGATGAGACAAGGCTTGTTTAAAATGCTGTGCTCAACTAGGGCAGTGCTATGGCAGCATTTTTTCCTTATGTTTATTGCTTATGATCCCTTCCATTCTTCCCTGCAGTAGGAGAGCGAAATCAGGAAATATTACATACAGTAACTACTGAATATATAGAGGTTACTGGGCCAGTAAAGTATTCGTGTGGATTAAGTAAATAGCCTGTCTTTCAAGACCAAAATTAAATCATACTAAGAAAAACACGTCACAATTTCACGTTTTTTTCCTTGAGTAGTGATGGTGTTGGAGTGCTGCGTTGGAAATTTTACCCCTTCTTAGCCTATGAAAGGCTAGAGGTATACTTGGGAACATCGCTGCCTCAAAAAGAGAGCTCAAGGGACTATTTGTTCTCTAAACCACCCTCGCTGTATCAGTCTTCCATTGCACAGCTGGGTGTACAGGTGCGTCCAGCCCACTGGCTGGGTTGTGGTTTAGTCTCTTGGAGCTGGAAGGTGTGTGCTCCAAGAGCTCCACAGCGCTGTGGATCAGGTCCTGCTCTCCTGCATATTTTCTCCTGAATGATGTGTGCGTATGGAACCAGGATGTCCACTTTTTAAGTACAGGAGTTGTAGATGTGATTGCTAGCAACTGTGTGCTACAGATGCTTTCCAGTATTTTTTTTTATGAATACTCATGGTTTTCTTTTAATGTAGCTGAATTGTGTGTGTGACCAAGACTTCATTGGCTATAGGATAGATAAGGAGAATTTTCTTTCAAGTTCTCTACGTTAATGGAAACATGATCGCACTAGCTATGTTGTCATTAAAAAAAAATCATAAAATGTGTAACCTTAGGAAACACGAGTTGCTACTACACCCGCTAACACTTTATTTTGTTGGCTTTCTCACGCTGCACGTCTTTTGGCAACATGTTTGTGTTGCAAAGCTGAAAACTGCTAGCCTCAATGCAGAGACCGTCCAATTGACATTCTAGTCATATCGCAGCGTTTCCTAACCCCACTTTAGCTGTTCCCTGCCTTCCCAACAGCTCTGCCACCTGACACTGGGCAGGGACCTCCGGGGCAGGGGAAAGGGCCTGGGAGTCCCAGGGAACAAGAGGGGCAGCAACAGTCTTCGCTAAAAGAGACCAGCAATGTGAGGGGTGCAGTGCATTGGCCTGAAGAGTGGTGTAAGCTGGTGGTGGGTCAGTGGGATGTTGCATGGGGATTTTAGTGCAGATGTTTGGACCAAAAGGAAGGGTTGCAGCCACTGCATTGGGTGGCTCTTACCTACCACAGGGGAAAGAGCACATAGGGTAAAGCAGACCAAAAATACCGTGGATCTCAGTATCTGGTCAGAATTTCCATAAACGCTTTAAGAACTAAGCCCTCTTAAATGTGTGGCCCCAATTTTGGAGGAACTGGAGAACAATCCGTAT
The DNA here is from genome assembly GCF_013368605.1 of Nyctibius grandis. Lineage (NCBI taxonomy): Eukaryota > Metazoa > Chordata > Aves > Nyctibiiformes > Nyctibiidae > Nyctibius > Nyctibius grandis. The sequence continues at coordinate 31,462,585 of NC_090659.1, forward strand.
GAAACAAAGACTTTTTAAGACTTGGTTGGTGTGCTTACAAATTCCCCAAAACGTTATGGCATATCTGAATATTTGCTGTCTTTTCAGTCAGCCCTACTTTTAATTTTGTTTCTTAAGCCCATGCCTAAATAAAGCACTCCGAGTTAATGTCTCATGTCGAAATAAGACAAGCCTGCTGCTGCCGAGACCCCCTGCCAGAGCAGCTCAGGCTGCTGGCGGTGGTGTGGCACCGTGCTCTGATGTGCAACCTGGATCACTCGCTGTGCGATGGAGAGAGAAATTTTACTGTGCTAACTTTCATGTTTTGTATTGTAGCCATGAGACGCAAACGACCTGCTGGGATCATCCCAAGATGACTGAGCTTTACCAGTCTTTAGGTAAGACACCTCTACCAGTTGTTTGTTCTTTTTTTTAATCAAATGAATTTTTAAGGCAAAGATTTCCAGAAGTAGTAAAAAACAAAATTAAGCAAAAGTGAGAGGCAGTGCTTTTATCAAGGTTAAAATTTTCTGCAAGGGAAATATGTGAGGCATAATAACACATTTCAAACATGCAGTGGAAAAAATAATATTTCAATTAGCGCGTTTGGAATGTGTGCTGGGTTTACGAAGTAATTTGGGTGCATTGTTGCAAACTCTTACTGAGAGACTGGGACAGAAATTAAAAAAAAAAATCCTGAATCTTTTTGCTGTCTAATCTGTTTTACAAAAGGCAGATGAAAAAATCAAACCAAGCTGCTGTTAATGTTGACTTTTGGATGGTGGGAAGCCAATTGAAGCAATTTGCCAAACTGCGTTACCACTGCTTTATTTTTAAAGCACTTTCAACACTTGGAAGGCATGGCAGCTGTCATGATGTCATTTTGAATACCCAAATTGCATGCTTATTATGACTTCAGATGTGCCTCTCTGGTGGAGGCTTTTTTTTTATTTTTTAGCAGCTTTGGATTTTATTAACAGAAGCACATCTATGAGATAAAATAGGTCAGTCCATGCTCTAGTATAAGCTGCTTGGCAGACCATTTAATAGCTAACTCTTTGCCTTTAATGGTTCTCTTAATAAATAACAGAGGATATAATAAAAGTCAAGCTATTTCTCTAAAAGAAATATCAGTGAATATTCTGTATTCATAAAGGAGGTTATGTCTGTGCAGCACACGTACATAAACCGGCTTTAAACAAGCCAGCTTGAGCGCTGAGGCAGTTAAATCTAGCATTCAGCACAGGCTTATTTACCGTGGTGAAAAATAGCTTAAATTATCTCCTGCTAAACTCTAGTTTAGCTGCTGAAAACAGTCTAATTATGCCAGCATAATCTATTTCAGGTATCTGTATGGTGCTCTGCAGTTAAAGGCATACTAAAAATATTTTACAAAGTGATATGATAAAATGGAATGAAACAATGTGAAGATTTTTTCCTTATAGTATTAGCACTGTGGCAGCAATTTGTTTTAAAATTAACCAGAATACAGCTGAGTATGTCAAAAAGGGTTATAAGATGTATAAGCTGAGGCTAACCAAACACAAAAGCAGACAAGTATTGACTTGCCATTTAATTATAACGTATTGCCCTGTTTGTCTCCTTTATATTTCTGCTCTTAAAGTGAATGGTTTAAAAGATTCAGGACAAATAGTAATTGCACATGCAGACATCCCTTTAATACGGGCAGATCTTCAAACAGTTGCCTGTTAATTGAACTGCAGTCTAACTCTGCAGCCTTCTTTGATCCAGAGATTGCGCGATATTTCTGATACTTCAGGTCAGACCTGAAGTTGTGTTGCAACTGCTTTTCTTCTGGTATTTTCCTGTTTCAGCTAAAATATCAAGAAGTGAAGAGGTAACTATATATAAGGGAGAAAAGCGTCCTGATGGGTTCAGGTCAACAGTTCAAAAGATGTGTGACTGCTGCAGTCAGTTTGCATTTAGTTTAACGGAGTTTTATCACTATGAGTAACGCCCAAATGTTAAGAGTTTAAGATATCCTTATTTCTTACTGCATAAAGAAGGAATATGTTTATAGGCAGATTTTGTTTCTTTTTCTTATAAAATCCTGCTGTTTTCCTTTTCAGGAGCAAGGAATGTCCAAAAGGGCAGTACTCTTTCTGGCTAGTTTTATTTCTTTCGAGGTTGAGACCAACTGCTCATTAATATGGAAGCGATGCTGATTTTAGCAAAGGATGCATAATGTCTATTTTTATTAGTAAACTTAGGTGTTCGTATATGTGTACAAAAGGGATTAGACAAGGTGGTTCTTTATGCAGTGCCACATAGGGTGAAGCTTTGATAAAAGTGCTACTGAATAACCTACCAGTTCATTTTATTTTTGAATGGAGTGTATTCATCATTGCCTAACTCTCGTACAAATTGCATAATACAAGCATAACCCGTTTAGTCTTGAACAGAACCCTTGATGTATTTTCAGTGCTTTGCTCTGCCTCAGGTCAAAATGGTAATAACGGGATGTTGGAAGTATTTTCAGACTGTTTAGCAATATTTTATCTGAGAAGATATTATTAAAGTCGATTTTGTGTTGCATACTCATTAGATCCTATTATTTTTCCCCATGTTAGGATCCAAATGTTGCTTCTCATTCATATGAAGAAGCTAGTAAAGAGTTTAGTATGTATGCGTTTTAAAAATCTGGTAGAAAACATGAATTCTGCAGTCCAGGTAAATGCAAAAAAGTGCGACCAAGCACATCAATGCTGTCAAAGAGTTTTCATTTCCATTTTCCAACTCCTACACTTAGCCTGTAGGCAATAATAGAGCTATGTGATGTAGCTCAAACTTATCGGCTCAGCTTTCTGTCTTTAGAAGTTTGGGTATTTATAAAAATGAAGCTAAACTTCTTGGGAGCATTATTTGGTACTAATAAAAGAAGGTTAGGAATATGCTGCATACACTTTTGTACCTGATCAGATTGTTGGTCCAGGAAGCCCTGTGTCCTGTCTTCAATAGGGACTGCATCAGGGAAAGCAGAGAGAACCCACAGGACAAAATTGCAAAATAACCTGCCCATGAGGGAAGTATTCTCAGATTCTCTTTGAGCTCGTTTGTTGAAACATGGCCATTTATAAAGATACTAGTAATAACAGTAAAATATTTGATTTGAAATTTAATATGTGTATCAGAAATTTCGAACTAATTGTTCTTTTAACAGAAGCTTTTACTTTTAAGATACTAAAGTGCTTGCTCTGGACTGCTATTCTTTATTATTTAAACAACATAGCAATTTTATCCATTTTAATGAAGCATCTATTCCTGACTCAAGTTGGGCAGTTTTCACTCTTCATTCAAAGTTATGGCTACTTAAAGGTACATAATAAACTGTTGATATTAAATGACTTGATTGTTGTTCAATGGTCAAGTCAAAGTGGCAACAGGTAATTGGGACAACGAGCTTAGCTGTGTCATTTAATGCATCTAGTAGATGTTGGGGTAGTTTGACTAGTTATATAAACTAAGAACAGAGAAAAAAACATGCTGAAATAGGAAAGGTAGTAAAAATCTGTGATGTGTGAGTCTCAAGGGTTCAGAGGCTGACAGACGTCCCTCGGTTTGTATGTACACTGTTATGCACCACTCCAATTTTCTTCTAACTTCCCTCTGAGTGTCTTCAAAGTACCAAGAACCGCTCCAGCTGCTTTTCTTTCCAAAAGCAGTTCCCCTGCAGGAGATCAGCTTTTTTACACCGTTCTTTTACAGCCTCCTTACAAATTTTCTCATCCTACATGCTGGCTCCAGGGCACCACTGAAATGAGAATTTGTGTTATTTCATTGTCCTGGAGAGTTCAAGGACCTTTGGGTGAGGGGAGAGACAGGAAGACCGGGAATCAAAGTGGTCTGGGATTGCTTAATTTTTTTTTGGATTATCTTCTGAGAGTGAACATTTAATGGCAGGCAGCTTAGCTCAGAATGACAGTATTTTGCCTTTAAGCTGAAAATGACTCTAACCTTTGCAGTGATGGCCTAGGAGAACTTGGCCTGCTGTGCCATACTGTTAGCGTCCCCTTCTTCCAGCCTTTCCACGTAATGTCAGTACGAGTCTCCTCAAGGTGCGTTAGTGTCACTGAACAGTAATTGCAGTAGCAGGATGGAGGCAGAAATGTTGCCGTGTGCATCTGTTTATCTCTCCTAATTCACCAAGGCAGGAGAAGAGGGTGAAAACCACCTTCACCCTTGCAGACTGCACTGCACTGGTGATGCCTTTCCATTTAATGGGGGGCAGGGGGGCAGGGCAGTTCTCTGTGGAGTATGTGGAAGAAATGTCAGAGTTAATGCTTAACACAAGGTGTGAGAATGCTGGAAGTTGCTTCTGAGCCTCCACCGGGCTTTGGCAGCAGCTGCCCTGTTGATCTTGTGGCTGGCTGCTCTTGTGCAGCAATGTGAGCTTCCAACTCTTAATGACCAAGATGGATAAACTTAATCATTTTTGGTTTGTGTATTTTGATTTCTCCTTCTAAAGTGCTACCTGAAGAGGCTAAACATCCCCTCTCTGCCGTAATAGTTTTTATTACAAACTGCTGAACCATATATTGAATATAAGGTTTTATTCATATTCAACTAATTGATTTCCATGTTTGTACTAGTAAGACACGTGCCTATTGCACACATCAATCGTTTGATTTCTACTGAAATCCAGTGAGACGATACATATGGTCTTTCTTTAAAGGTTGCTTATTCACTGATGTCCTCTTCAAGCTAACTACAATCTGAATAATAAAACTTCTCATTTCAGAAAAAAGGATTGGTTGAGTTCTGTCAATCTTAGATAGTAGTCAGACCTAGAGTAGGTCATCTTTCTAACAGTGTGTGATTACATTCTGTGTAGCCATACACCTAGAGACAATAAATGTCACTATGGCAGTGAAGTAGAAGGTGGTGGTAGAAGTTAACCTTGCACCCTTGAAAATGAAACCATAGGCATATTAGCAGTGAAGGAGGATATCATAGAGAGAGCAAAGTAATGTTCTGTTATGGAATAGGTGGCCAGTACGGGAACATTTTGCTCGAGAGTATTGCACTCTTGGTTTGCAAGTGGACACCTTTCATTAATATTTTTGAAGTTGTGTGTCTGCTATTTATTTATTTTAGGATTTTCCTTTATGACTACTTCTCATCTAGCATACATGAAGGGTTTCTGACCTTTCTGACTGCAAACTCTACTCGCATCCCAACCCCATAATGGGGTGTAACCCAGGTGTACATCATATCCTTTCTTATGCTTTTGGGTTTGCAGGCTGAAGAAAAGCCATTACATGCTGAAACTAAGTTCCCAAAGGTCATGTCAGTTGGTCCAGTTATTGGGATGCTGGTACATGCTGTGGTGTCCATCCACTTGGTCTAGATGCAGTCCAGTCAGTAGCATTTTGGTTCCCTGGGTGCCTCCCACTTACTAATTTGCGGAGACACTATCAGCTTTTTTACTCGGTGGGACAGGTATAGTGCAGCATACTGTATTGTTTCATGGAGAGTGGTTAAGCTGTATGTCTGTATGTATAACAACACTGTTTACTGTTATTTATTCTCAAAGCAATGTAGATGATAGCATTAATTATTGTTGTAATAGAGTCAATGGCTGAGACTCAACTGATATTAAGCAGTGTTACTTGATTAATTTCTTTCCTTTGTGCATTTGTCTCATTTGCATTTTTAAATTACAATTCCTAAAGAGTCAATATATGTCACTGTAGGGCACCATTAGAAGATTTATATACGGGTTTTGGGCAGCAGGAAGAAACCCAGCATTCTTATCAGCTGGTCAGGGAATTGCAGCTGTATTGAATCCATGTGAGATGAAGCTTCTTGAAAAGTCAGAGTGCTGTTAAGGTCTGATGAAACATGAAAGCTTAGTGGCTGGTAGTGGAATTATGGTGTATTCAGGACTGTACAGTAAATAGTTTTTAACCTCGGTTAGGTAGACGCTGTCAGAGGCAACAGTGACATGTAATTCCCAAAATAGTTTATCCACTGCAGGCAGTGTATTTATGAACACCTATATGAGCATGCCACAAGCTGTAGTTGAGTAAGACTTTCAGGTTTTGAGGTATATCACTGTAGGTTCACATTTTTTTCCTTGCAAATAAGTGAGAGTAAAAAAAAAAAAAACCAACCCAAAATAAACTCTGTAAATCTTATCAAATGAAGATGAGGATTTGACCTGATGAGATCTATTTTCTTTCAAATAAGTTAGTTGTTAACTTCCCAAATTTTACTCTTGAGATGGTTATCACCTGAAGCATGTAAGCTGCTCTTTTCAGTTTGATGGTGTCCAGGCAGTGAGAAAATTGATGTCCATAAAATCAAGTGAAATGCCTATGTTTTGTCCTCATTAATTAAAAAGCAATTATAATTCACAATATTCACAATATTCATAATATAAACAAGTAACCCTCTTTAAAGTAAAAACCAAGGTGATTTCCAGGTAGAAAGGACTTCCTGAGATGCCCTCAGATTACATTGTGTATGAGAGAGACAAATTTTATGAACAGCCTTTGACAGGAGGTAGTCTGGCCCATCCCAGAGCTTTTAAACACTCAGTGAGATTAGTTTGTCATAGAGGAGAGTACATTGTCAAATGAAACATCCCAGTTGTTCAGCTCTCATAGCAGCTGTAGGGTGGGGTTCATCTGTTTAAGAACCACCATGGAAAGCAGTTCAGTTATAACACCTGACTTAAAACCTGTTGTCTGGGTTATAGATGTGACTACTTAAGAATAAAAACAAATGTCCCTCCATGCTGGATGCTAAACCTCTTGTTAAGTATTTTCTTTTTAAAGACTTATTGTTGTTCTTCAATTTTTTTATTGCTTTTAGTTGCTTACCAACTTATTCCATGCAGTAAGATTCAAGAATATGAGGATCTGTTTTTCCTCTTAAAATAAAATTCATATCCCAATGTAAAATCTGGAATTTAGCATGGGAGGATTTAAAAAAAAAATCTACACCATCTTATTTGTTAATACTGTGTCAGTAGTCAGTGGGGCATTCCAGCAGGTCATTTGAATTTTTGATACAAATCACTGACCACTTCTCAAGTGAGTGTTTTTTTAACCTGATTATCCACTGTCAAAAGGATCTGGTATGTGTAATTACAGCTGTTTCTACAATACTGTAGAAATACAACATTGAAAAATGTGTTGATGAGGTTGTCTTAGCTCTTTTGAGGAAGAATATAGCCCTTACATTTTGAGATTTCTCTCAACATGCAGAATTATGCAGAAAAGGTTAGGATTTAATTATCTGATCATCTTTCCATAATATTTCTGATTTGAGTTCTTCCTATCAGCAGTTTGGAGTCCTCTTGATTAAAGCTGCGTGTGTAATAAGAGCACTAGTTCTTGTTCAATGTTATTCATATTAATATGAATGAATATAAGAATATGAACATGAACATATTCATATGTTGTAGGCACATGATGGACATGTAGGAAATCACTTTTCTAGATAACCTTCTCCCTACTGCATCAGTTGCAATGAAGCAAAGGGAAGCGCTTGTCATGTCTATAATGAAAAGAAGAAAGCAGAAAAAAGGAGATTTCCTAATTTCTGAGAGTCACTGATGCTTTAGCACTTTGAACTCCTTCCACCATGACAGTGGGAGGGCTTTGGCAGAAGCCTAGGAAGATCATGGAGAGATCTTACTGCTGTGTTGGTGGGAATTGTTAGGCATCAGCTGTAAGCACCTGCCTGGTCTTACAAGTCTTTTGTAACATGATCTTAAATCTTCTCCCCTAGAAGCACTTCTACTCCCTTGCACAGAGAGGTCATTCATGGCTGAGTGATGGGAGAATCATGATTTCTCTTTTGTCTGGGATGTAAATATGAGTGTCACCAAATACTCCCATGTGATCTTTTCCTCAGTCTGTTCCTTTCCAGGGGCCAGGTTACATGGTTATTTCAGACCATAAACAAATGATGCCCTTGAGCATTTACACTTTTTGATCAAAGCTTGAAATTTACCTTCTGAACAAGGATTGGGAGCATCATTAAACACCCTGCAGAAGTCTTATATACTCCAAGGGCTTTTCAGCCCTCTGACCACCTCATTTGGATGACGAGATGGTGCATAATTTCTAGAAGTCAGTGGAAAGGGCTGGAGGGAAGCATGTGTGTGATACTGAGCTCTCTGGCCTGCTCAGAGATGACAAAAGCTTTGGAGTCAAGGCTTAGCAGGCCCTGACTCTTTTAGTGGGCTGTTTGGGAGTGGAGAAAGCATCAGATTTTTTTTCCCTTAGGAACTAGTGGTGATTCCATAGGCCCTCAGCAGGTTGCTGCTGCTCGAGCCTCCTTCCTCTCGCCTCCACACGTTCCCAGGGGCAGTGGCTGGCTTGTGGCCAGGCAGCGCCTTATGCTGCCTGGCTCTAAGTCTCCTCCCTTGCTGCGAGTAGTGATGTTACCTCCAACGCTCCCGAGCCCAGTGGCCAAGTCTCATTCTCTGACAGTCTTATGTTCTACGGTTCATTTAAATGGGGTCATATACTAGCAAGGGGAATATTTTGAAACCAATTAGGAGAGCCCTGGGCTCCCCTACGTGCTCCACAGAGCAGCACATTTGTTCCAGCAGTACCTCCGGGGGAGGAAAGACACCACCGGCAGTTTCATAGGAGTAGGGAGGGGAGAAGCTAAATCATTAAGATCCAGTGACCTCAAATGACTGTCACCACCTGGTAAGAGAGCCGTCCCTCAGCGGCACAGAGGTGATGGCATAACGAAGACGAGGGGTGAGCAGTTGACACAGGGACAGTGACTGGGCATGGGCTAATCACAGAAAGGAAGGTGGGAGCGTAGGCGTGCGGCGGCTACACTTGGCCTCAGCACAGAGAGCCAAAAGATGACATTGCTGCTACTTTCCCAAAACCTGAGTTGAGGGCTCCGAAACAGGCTCCTGACATTGCTCGTTGATCATTTACAGCAGATGCTCCTTGGCAGCAGTGTCATTAAGGCTGGTAATAAATTCACTGTGTGTTACATATACAGGAAAATAGAGGTAAACTACAGCACTTTCAGGATTAAGTGTCTTCATGGATTGTACTTTCTGCCCTGATCGAGGCCTGAAATATGCATATAAATTTACTAATATTTCTTAAAATGTAAATAATAAGTAGAGAAACTTTTTTCTGAATACCTAGGGAAAATTTAGGGAAGGCTTCTTCATTTTATCAAATGCTAATCTAGTATATGTATTATTTTGCAGAATCCAAGTGCAGATTTACAAGGGTACAAAACATAACTGAAGTCACAGTGTGTTTGCGAGGGACTGCTTTCTTAATTTCCCTTCAAGACAAATTAAGTTGGTTTGTTTAAATTGCTCACTGTATTCCACACCACGTTAAGGCTTCTGGACCTGTCAGGGTGATTGTGAGAGAGGGAGCTGGCAGGAGCAATACACAGGAGAGCTGCTCTTTAAAAAGGTGTATGGAACTGTGCAAAGGAAAAGGAATTATATACAAAGCTGAAACTTCCCCTTCTGCTGTAAGAAGTGTTTTAGAAATGTTCAACAGCTTTTATTAAGGTATGCAAAACTACTGAATTATCAAACCTCAAATTACTCACTCAGAGCAGCTTAATTAAAATTAATGTAATTGAGACTAAACTCCCTCTGCTACCTATACCTGTACAACATAAATGATGTTGGGATAGTTATACCCAAGCTACCACATTGCAAACAGCTTTATAGCACCTCAGCGCATATGCCAGCAAGGAACTGTTTTATATTTGCCCTGATTTTCATCGTATTCTTTCTCTAGGAGTCTGCCAAGCTTAGAGGCAGCTTATTGGGCTAAATAGACCTTTATTCTGAGCCAATATATATTTTTTTTAATATTCATTTTGTGTTTACATAGTAGTTTACATTTCCCAAACACTTTCCCATCATTAACTCCTTGGGCCCCATGGGTTTAATCAGTAAGTTAATTGCATTCAGCAGTGTTGCTGGCAGCTGAAACTGGCTGGCACAAACAGTCCATTTCTGTGCTAGAAAACGCTTAAATTACAAGATGCCAACCGATCTGTTTGTTGGGAACAGTCCCTAGACCGCTTAAATGCCCAGGAGTGTCTGTGCCCAGGAATTAGTTGGGTAGGTGACAGGGCCAGAGGCATGCCAGCAGCAGTCTGGTTTTTCAGCAGCGGGGCTGACAGCACTGTAGCCCACGAGAGTGCCCCCCACCACTCCTTGGCTCCCCACGCAGCTGCCCTGTAGCATCCCCAGGAGAAGCTGGCAATGCCACTTGGGAAACAACATCCATTCATGGACTTGCCCCCAAAACAGCAACCTTGATGGCTTAGCCGGGTTCTCTTTGATGAAGATACCAGCTTGCAGCTGCACACGGTTAGCTTGGGTATCTGTTGGTCTACTCACGTAAACAAAGGCCCTTTGCCAGGGTTGGGTGCTCACTTCTGCATCCTGGGTTTGATTCTGAATAACGCAAGTGGTGGTGTATCTGCCCTGTAGTCTTGGTATGCCAAATCTAGTTGTAAATTATGAGTTAGCCAGTGTACTGGTACTGATGGCAGGAATTCAGCCACAGTAGTTTCAACCTCACTTTCAGTGAATTTTGTCTTGGTTCTTGTTGTAAATGGGGTTTGCCCAAGGCCACACTCAGCAAAGCCAGGGACAAGATTAGAATAAGCACATCTTCCTCAGTCTGGTTTCATGGAAGAGAAAGATGCAAATGCAGTTTCCTGGCCAGATTTAGTCCAAGGCAACCGCTCCTTTCTTTTCAGTTTTGTCTAGTGTTCACTTCTTAGATTACAGACCAGTTTCTGTACTGTGAAGATAATCAGAATTTGGTGCTGAATAGCATTCAAGTAGCTGGTACTGAGCCTCCTGAGTGCAGAGAGGCTTCCATAAGTTCTGGTGTGGTGTGACTGGTTTGGTGTGTGGCCCACCTCTTCCCTGCAGTGTCCTGGGAGGTTTTTGCAAGCCATGGTTAAACTATTCAGCGGGGACTTGTGTTGATGTCCTTATTCTGTTAAGTGCCTGAGAAGGCTCCAGCAAAAATCACACCATGCCTTCTGTTCCTTGCTGTGTCCCATTCCCCACCGTGCTGCCGGACCCCACCAGCTCCTCGCCATTTCGGAGGTGGGAACCCGGGAACTCACCTGGCGGGGTGAGCTGGCTTCTCGCCAGGGAGGCTTTATGTCTCGGGGCATGGCTGGGACCTGCTTGGGTGGAAAGCACAAAAGGTGCGTTGTTTTTTTTCTAAAGTTGTTTTTTTAGCAGTAGCTGAGAGTCACCTGCTTTTTTCTGGGCAGAGTTCTTCTCTTGGGACTGCCTGCACGCAGCCTGGCTGGTGCATCAGGCAGACAAGGAGGAGTTTCATGTTCTTATCTCTCTCACAGTGCCTGTGGTGTGAAAGGCTGCACTATTTTCAGACAACACTGCTGCAGTCACTGATGTTGTCCTTACAAGGGCTCTTAAATTCTGTGCCTTTGAACGAAAGGAAGTAACACTTTAGGACTTTTCTTTTGGATGATTGATTGTCAAGGTCTGAGGGCTTTTACTCAGTGAGGCAGAGTTTCTAATGTACTTTTTTCCTCTGTTCTTTTAACCGATGAGCGTAATCTTCTAGCTCAACTTAACGTTTTTGTGAGTCTGGTTATTTATCAGGTGTAAAGCTGATCTTTTATTTTAATATTTCCCCCCTACAGCTGACCTGAACAACGTCAGGTTCTCGGCGTACAGGACTGCCATGAAACTGCGCAGGCTGCAGAAAGCCCTCTGCCGTAAGTACGGGCCTGTGCCTCACCCGCTGCCGGCAAGACTTTATCACCAATGCACAAGTTTATTCACAACTTTCAGAAGCAGAAAAACACCCCCACACATACCCCCAGCTCTACCTGGTGCATGGAAAGCTCTCACCTGAAGGATCTTCTGCTGCCACCAGTTTTCACATTCCTTACAAAACTGAAGTGCTGAGTGGTCTGCAGATCTGTAGCTTGTAAGACAGAGCAGTGGATCAGAAACAAAGCTGACATATTAACCTACATATTACCTACATATAACCCTACATATTTCTTATCTTTATACTCTTCAGCTGGGTATTCTCACTGTGCTCATTACTGGAGCCACATCCTATGTCAGCCACGACTTTACAGCTCAAGACGAAAGGAACAGGATTGTAGTGTCTTGGGAGCAGTGAGAGTTTGGGTGAAATAATCGCTCCAGAGCTGGAGTTGCTAATGGTTTGTTAAGTTGAATCTTGAATCCTGAGGGGTTGTTGCGTTTATATGAGATCATCACAATAAACACTTAGCTTCATTTTTCCCCAGCTTTTGGTTATGTTCAGGAGTCTCTCATCAGCCTTACATTAGTGATGTGCATGTTCTAACATTTTAATTCTCTCAAATGGTGTATGGTATTCTACCTGTCACTGGAGTTACATTTCCTCTTCAGCTTATTGTAACCTGATAGCTAAATAATTTGCTCATGGCTTTCTTGGTAGGCCAATCAGTTGCCAAAGCAAGCAGTTTATTAGGTGGTACAATTTGGAAGGTTATTAAAATATTTTAACATTCACTATTTGGCATTTAATTACAGGGTTAAATTTCTGACACAGTTGCGAATGTCTCAACTGTTGATTTATCTCAAGTTTGGATTTGTGCTCACATGCTTTCTGGAACTGCGTCAAACCTCGGTATTTTTGAGCATGTTTACTTTTAGGCTTATAAGCATGGGTGAATTCCACTAATGAACAGACTTAATTTCTGAATGTATTAAAAAATAGAAAAGAAAAAGAAAAAATGGAAAAAATGGAAAAAATAAATAAAAAGTGAAAGGTCTTGTAACATAATGAAAGATTTCAACATGAATGCAGTGACAAAGAATGAATTATGAAGATCAGAAATACAAACATCTTTCCGTGGCACAGCACTCCTGCCACACTCATTGTGGAAAGGTAAAGCAACTGGAGTGATATGCAGTGAAAAGTGTTCACAATCAGTGCAGCACTGAAGTAAGCAACTAAAATTTTTGGAATTACAGGTTTCTCTAGCTGGTAGTGCACAAGTGTAACTTGTAACAGGTTTGTATGTCTAAAAGTGCAAAACGTTGCATCCTATTTTGTCTGTATCACCCCGATTCCTACCACTGAATGATTCTAGACTCATCTTGTGACTTTACAGTGTGGAATTGTAATTATGCACTGAAGTCAGGTCATCTCTTGAGGTTACACTTAGGTAGATTTTCTGAGAGTGGATGTTTTCAGAGACATGCAGTGGCGCTTACACTGATTACTTTAGCACATTCTTCTTACTTGTATCTAAGGAGAAGTATTTAAGGAATTTGGTTAGCAGTCTTTGTTCTTACAAATATTTTTGCTTGGAGACACCATCATTGTATTTGTGTATTCTATGATTACAGTGTCACTTGTGAACTCAGTTTAATTAGATTTTTTTTTAAAAAAAAAAACCAACAACTCATTATAGAATTCTTTCTGCAGTTTGGCGCTAGTAGAAACAGAGCACAGTGCTGGGTTTCAGGGCTCCTACACATAGCCAAAAATCCCTAAATTCCACTTGCAGTAGGTGCTGCTTTCAGCTTTTACTTTTTATTTCAGTTTTAAAATTGCAGAGTTTAAATATATAGATGTATATTCTTCATAAACTTCATAGAAAGTGGAGCAGTTTTGTCTACTGAGGAGCACTCTAAAGATGTATAAACAATAGAAGGCCCTCAGAAGTAAAGGTACAGCCTGTTTCTCAGTGGCAAGAATAGAAACACTTAAAAATGAACTATACTTAGACTTTAGTTCTTTTCAGTTGATAGATAAGCCCAATGAACATTAAGACACAAGGATATTAAACCTCAAGAAGAATATGGAACATGGTAATCCTTAACAAATAAATGCTTGTGTATTGTGTTACCTTAGAAGAATCTAGTGTGTGACTCTTGTCATCTCAACCTTTGACATTATTGTGGGCATGCCAGGTGTAACTATTGCACCATTTTTTTTAAATATATGATTTCCTTTGATAATCACATCAAAGCATGTTGACTTTATTGCCTTGCTACTTTTAAAAGATCTGATCTTCAAGTGCAAACCACATCTGAACATTGTGATGTCAATAAAATGAGATGTGTTCATGAACTTTTCTTGGAGATGCAGCAAAAGAAAACATGCAAGAACTTCTGTTAGGATGCTTTTTTCTTTTAATTTTATGCAGGCTAGATTAAATATATTTTTTTTAATGTATCAGCCAAAAGCAGCAGGTTACAGAGGAGATGATGTTGCATTTTGGGAACACCATTAATACTTTTTATCACCAACCATATGTTGAGTTTTCCCTAAGTTCAGTACGTGACCTCCACAGCATACTTTCTCCTGCCTGTTAATTGTCACTTCTGTCCTTCAGTTGGTTAGTTATTCCAGGTCGTCTTTTATACTTTTCCTGCAATCTGGCCATAGGTTGGTGTCTAGTTACAAACATCCTAATGTTTTTTCTCTTGCCTTAGAGGCCAAAGAAATATTTACATAGATGACTTAAAATTCAAAATAAGCTAGAAGCTACTACTCTCACAAATTTTGGAGTCAGTTTTTGAATTTTAGATAGAAAAAAAAACCAAAAGAATGGCAGAGAATCCTCAAAAAGTACAAAGCATAAAGTGGTATGGTTTATTTCAATTAAAGCTTTGCAAATCACTGAATGGCGATGAATATGCAACTCTTCGATACATGCCTGACTGTTGAGGCTTGTCTCTTGAAAGTCTGTAATTCGTGGGACCTCCATATTTGCTTTCAGGAAAGAAATACGCAATTCCTAGTTTGGGAGAGGACACTCCCCCCCTGCTCCCCCCCCCCCCCCCCCCGCCACACATTTCTTTAATCTTGGTGGGAAAGGTGCAGGAGGAGCTTCATGTGGTGAAGGCCAGAGCCACTCTTCTTACCATAAAAAAAAGTTCCCTAAAGCAGAGCATGATGGCAAGCACTTTTTGCTTGTTATAAGATGAACATATGCTATTAACTTCAAGATAGGACAGGAGGTTGATGAAGAGCAGGTTGAGAGGCTTTTCAGAGGTTGCTGCGTATTAGTGGGAAAAGCTTTCACAAAGTGGAATGACCCATGTTTAGCAGTAGCTGCATATATAATTAAGGTGCCACTCAGATGCCTGAGGGGTTCATTTAATTACCGTTGATTCAGAGTCTCAAAGGAACTGAGAGTTCAGCCTAAAGCTCAGAGTTAAAGGTGTTGTGAAGGCAGCGCTATATTTCCAATTTGACTAATAAATTATTAGAAGAAAAGCGTCTTTCTGAGACTCTTGGGAAGGGGTCTGATAAATATGCTTTTGCAGGATATAACACTGACCTTAGAATAACTCTATTTTATATGCTAGTAGGTTAAACATAATATTCTAAAATATTTTCTTTTAATAAATATCTATATGCTGATGTGAAAAGTAAAATTCCAGTAAAACCCTACCCAAACCCACAGATTCAAAGTTAAATTCCTTGGTATAATAATGAGGATAGCATTCCAGGCTTTCCTTATTCACTCTAACACTGGGTATGTCAGGCCCACAGGATGAAATTTTCAGAAGTGCTTAAGGGATTTAGTAGCAGAAGTCCCTATTGATTTCCAATGAAATTTATGCTCCTGAAATTCTTTTGGCAATTATGAAATCCCAGTGTACAGTCCATGCAGTGTTACCAAGCAGCCCTGTGTGCAGTTAAAGTATTTTTTATCTCCACTAGGACATCAAAGGGGTCAGTTTAATCCTTGGGAAAATAGGATACTCAAGTGCGAATTTGGCAAATGTGCCCTTAAGCTGGATCAAGTTCTAAAAAAAATTCCTGTTTGGGGTTCTGCATTTAGCCTCTGCACATTTTTGATGTTACCAAGAGATGTTACTTACCAGGACTCAATAAAGCACATTCTTATTCCAGTGAGAGAAAAACTGGTCTTGCAGTTGGGTCAGTTCATTTCCCAGTTTTGTGAAGAATTTCTTGGATGATTTTGGGCTGTTCATTTGGGGCCAAATGCTTCTCCCTTGATTCATGTTGAATTGTGTTGCACTTTGTGACTGTTCATGGTATAAGCCGGACTAACAGCATCTGGGCTTTAATGTGCCCATTTCTCACACTCTGGAAATTCACTGCAAGGAATTAGAAAGGATTTTCATGTGACAGCAGGAAGATCTGTGTCAATAGTCTCGTTTTTCTGATTTCTTTTGTTCTTATTACTGTTTTACTTTGTGTAAACCAACATCCCATGACTCTCTGATTTGGTGTCCCCCAAAATGTGATGCTGCTGTTGACGTTAGTATGCAGAGACTAAGAGCTGAGAAAGGGAAGTTCTGTTTTGCCTTGGACATCTGAATTTCAAAATGCAACTGACTTAAATTGGAATGAAAATCAAGTTTTTAAATGTCCGTGACAAAAAAACTCTGTTGTGTGTTGACTGATAAGTTTAAATGTGTCTGAAACTGTAACGTCATAGAGGTATTTATAAACTTAATTGCTCTGCAGAATTAAAAATGGATGTATTTCATTAATAAATATTGAAAGAGATCATTTCGTTTTCTGGAACTGTCTTTTCCCTGCTCTCACCAGAGGAAAAGCAACAGAGAGGTTAATTCCAGTTCAGCTGTGATTTGTTTGCATATTCCTTGGGGAGTTTGGTTCGGTTAAGATTGTTTAACTTCCATAAGAAATGGATGGCACGTCTCAGGAAAGCTGACGTTTACTATGTTTAGAGCACATTTGGTGAATGCAGTAGTCAAATACTAGCCGGTCTGTAGGAACATAAAACATGAAATATGTAATTTTTACTTACATAGTAATTTATGTGTAATATTTCCTTAGGATCCAATAACATAATAGGCACTTTACAGCTAAAAATGAACCAGATTTCACTTTTATAAACACTGCCCTCTGAGACCACAGCTGAATAAACAGTGCACCTGTAGGAGTCTTGAAACCAGTCTGGCACGTGGCTTTCAGAGGATATAAAATGTCCTCTGGCCAGGCAAGTAAGCCAAGTAAATTCTTTTATTTACTTTTGTGGTATGGGTAATACAACTACTATTTCTCTTCAATCTTTATTGTGTTTTTAAATCTTATTTTAACAGTGGATCTCCTGAGTCTGTCTGCTGCATGTGATGCCTTGGACCAGCACAACCTCAAACAAAACGACCAGCTGATGGATATTCTGCAGATCATTAACTGCTTGACCACCATTTACGATCGACTGGAACAAGAGCACAATAACCTGGTCAACGTTCCTCTCTGCGTGGACATGTGCCTCAACTGGCTGCTGAATGTCTACGACACGTATGTATGGGTGCTCTGAACATGGGGTGCTCAGGAGCTTTCCCAACAGCACAAGAAGGGGTAATGAGCCTCATTATAAAATGAATGGCTTGAAAATGAAAAAAAAATGGTAGTTGAAGTGAAAGTTTAATAAACCTAATGGTTTAATGGCTGCATTTAGCTGAATCAATACAGCCCTTGGTTAGGCTTACAATCCTAGCTTTATTGACCTAAGTAATGAGAGAGTTGGAAAACAGAACTTTTTTAACAGATTTCTGTGTTCAGTCCCAGCAATTCTGGGACTGCTCATCCTCAGGTCACTGCTTTCCATGGCTTTTAAAATTTATTTAGATAAAGAAACTCAATTATCAAGAAGCAACAGTATGAACACTATCTCATAGATTCTTGCATATGTGTCTGCTTCTGGATGTTAAACCTTTTCAGAGCTGTCCATTTTCTGTAGCTTTCAATCTGTAATTCTTGTTCAAGGATGGAAGAGGTTAATCTCTAATCTAATGTGTTTACAACCCTTAGCAGTCAGGAGATTTGAGGAATACTTCATCTAAAATTTAATTCTAAAAGTGTACCTGTAAGTATAAATAAAACAGAGTAAGTTTACCTGAAGAAAATGTATGAGTATTCCTATTCAGTGGGTTAATGACGTTGCTCATAATGCATAGACAAATTCCAACACATGCTTGTAAGCAGATTTTAGAATAAGCCATTATTTTTGTATTTGGTGAATTTAGTGAAATAAAGTCAGTGGAAGTCTTTAATTGTGTTTTTAAGATTCTTACCAGCCATCTTCAGCCAGACACGCTCATTACTGTGGCAGAATAAACATTTACATATAGAAATGGAATGATATGGGTCAATTCTTGTATTTCAATTAACATTTTGAACCGTATTGAAGTGCCATAACATTGTTCTTCCATCCACTCTTTATCACAGCAGTGGAGCTTTGATGATCACCTACCAAAAAAAAGTACAGATTTGTACAGAGTCTCTTCCTGCAGGATCACCTGCAATAAGCCAGTTGCTTATAACATCTTCTGCAGCAGCTGCAATATCCTGTGAAGTGGATTACCCAGATTGCATTATATTTTTTTTGTAGTGTACCAGTGGTAGGGAATGGGGCTATATTCATTTAAGAGCCCGGTTTTATTTCTTTAATCTGCTTTGGCTTTCACAGAAGTCTGATCCACTTCTGAATTATCATCTACTATAAGTAACATACAAACGAGGATGCGCAGTTAGCGAAAAACAAAAAAAGGTGTGCTAGGGATGTTAATCCAGATCAGCAACGTTAGAGGCAGAGAGGGAAATAAAGGTTGTTCCACAGGCTGCTCCTAAGCTGGACCGTCCGGTTTAGAATTGCCATGTCCAGTCTAATTTTTTTTATGTTGCACTGTGCTGAAAGTACGACATTAGAAATTATAATTGGCTGCCTCCAGGCAATTCCCTGGGTAGACTAGGGAACTGTATATTGCAGGACACAATGAAACAGAAAGGTGTTTCAAGTGTGAGGAAAGCTTGTAGCTGTATTCCCGAAATCCAAGTTTGAGTTATGCTGGTAAGAGAGGTGACCTTGGGGTTACGTGTGTTTAGTTTTCATTGTAAACTTAATAGGCAGAGATCAACCGAAGTGCATAGCAGTACTGGAGACATTTAATTAAATGTACTGAATCTTTACTTCTCTCATAATTGAAAACTGTCATTTGTAAAGATATTAATCAAATTCACAGTCAATGACTGATCTAATTATGGGCACAGCTCTGCAAATCCAACACATTTCAGATTTGTTTTAATTGATCAGTCACTCATGCTCATTTGCAGTAGCATGCTCAATTATTGGTTTGACTTGGGAGGAGAGGAGAGTGAACTGAACAACTCATGATTCGTGCAAGTTTCAATTTAATATGCCTTCCAGAGAAATCATCGTTCTACATTTTTCTCCTGTATAATTTACATGAGCCTGGTGTTCATCAGCAGGAGTTTCTCAGGGCACAGATGATAATTAATTTGGAAAAGATTTGAGGGAGAGGAGTAAGAGGAGTGGAGTGTGGAAAGCACAGGTAAACAACAAATGCTTATTTGTGATGAAAAACGCAAGGTTCTTCAGTAGAAGGCTGCAAATTCTAAATTCAACTTTGTCCACCAGTTTCTGTCTGCACCTTTGATAGGGTTTGCAGAAGAGACACGTGGGTAAATGAGCACCTCTGGCTCCTACAACGCTTTCGTAGGATAGAAAAGACAACACGCCTCTTTGCCGAACAGTGCAGCCTGATGCATGACTATGGCATGCCTGTACATGATTTATCTTGTTTCCAGTGGTTTTCTTGCTGGTGACGCTTCAAAACTGTCGATAAGGCTCTGCTTCAAAAAGTCATTTTTAGGCATTAGCTTCCTACATTGTCTATGTCTTTGTTTGCGATAGATGTTACATATTTGAAATGCTATCAGAGATAAAAGTCTTTGGGAATGCCAGCAACTGGAAGTAAATTGAGCTAAACCAGATGACTGAGAGAAGATGTGAAGGTTTGTTGTTGCATCACCTGCAGTGCAGAGGAGGATGTTCCTTACCACAGTCATGTTAAAAAGCAAAAATAATAGGGCGAGCACGTCACAAGGCAGGAGTGAGCGTGAGGGGAAGGCTGACCGGAGGCAGTGCGGGGATGGATGTGGAGGTATGCCAGCCCCTTGGCACTGTGCAGGACAGGTTTGAGTGCTGCAAGGAGGAGCTCAGGAACCACGCCGTCTTGTTAATGGCATAACTGTGCAGCCCGCCTGCCTTTTTGTGATTTCTAGGTAAGCTTCATCATTCACGTGAAAGTCTTACAAGTGCCTCTGTCACTGTGTGCTGCTGACAGAGGCTGCTTTTTCGTGCCTGGCTCCGTATTGCCTTCTCAAACAAGTCAGGGCAGGGCTGACAGACAGTAAGCGAAGACTTTCTAAAAACTTACTGTTACATCACATTTCTAATTAAAGTGAAGTTATATTGTCTTTGGCAAAAGGGATGGCTTCCTGTTCTGTCAGGGACCTCATCGTCTCTGAGAACAGCAGCAGTTCATAGAGAAGCCTTTTCAAATAAGCATAGGGTAGGGACTCTTTACTCTCACTTTTGTCATAAAAAAGGAGGTGAGTATTTCTTTCCAAACGAGACTGTTTCTAGTTGAATTGATACAATGGCACAATCCAATTCAGCTACACCCGTGGAGCCACAACCATGTTTTATATTTTGTTTCTAGCTTATCTAATAACTGGCCAACGACTACAGTACTGCGGTGAACTTCGTTATAGTAAAGAAATTATGACATGAATTGATCATATTATCAGCCAATGTTTCTTTTTCATTAGGGGTCGAACAGGAAGGATCCGTGTCTTATCTTTCAAAACTGGTGTTGTATCCCTTTGTAAAGCACACCTGGAAGATAAATATAGATGTAAGTCAATATAATTGTTTTGGGTTTAGTTTATGTTTATATTCTTTTTTTATTCCTCCTGTTTATTGCATAAACATTTAAGTAGCATACAGAGACGTTGTTTTAGATAGTCAAGATGCAAGGTGTGTTAATTTGCTCCACCTTGTACTTTTAAGTTGTTTGTTCAGTATGGTTTTTGGTACTTTAGCACAGTGGTCCCCAAACTTTTTTGATCGTGCACTGTTATCAGTAAAAAAATTTTGAGCGTGCACCCACAATAGATGTATATTTTTTTATAAATTATATGCATGTACTTCTGTACTAATACACTATGTACATTATAAAGCATACACAAAAATAGAAATTAAAAAGGTATGAGGTAATTAAAATATATTCTCTTTCTAAAATGTTTTCCACAATGTGGTCAGGTCTTATTATGTACATTGTGCTTAAATATAGTTGCTATCTTTAAATAAATATTAAAAGTATGCAAATTTTGCATATGTTAATAGACAAAATCCTGAAATACTTGAAAAAATTCCACTTGAAGTTTTAGTTTTATCTAACTAATGAACCAATTCATTAGTGAGGCTAGGATCCAGAAAAGATCTGCTGGTAAGAGTAGTTCTCAAGAGTAACTTTCTGGTTAAATTAACTGGTATCACTCATTCATGCATTTAAAAAAAAACACTAAAAAAACAGCCTTTAGGATTTGACCCAATACCATAGCAGTTCCTCATGAATTGTTATTATTCCATTCTTCTACTAATGAAGGTTGAAGAACGCTAAAGAGAAACCAGACAGTTCCAAGAACGGAGTCTGTGCATGACTATGTATAATTGGATCAGATTTTAGGGCAATCACTATGAATGTCACAGTTTAGATCTCTAGATGTTTCATGTGGGAGTTGTGAAAAAGTATTCAGAAAATCTTTTAAGAAAATTACTCAGTACAGATATTTTTCAAAATGATATTTCATTGAGGATTATCCAAGTTATAAAGGAAAACATTTATTCATATTTTATAGCCTCCTGTAGTGTGTGTGAATGGTAATGCATAACCCGCCTTTTAAGGTTGTAGAACACTTAATGTTTTAATGATGGGGAAGCTGAAAGCTGAAGTTTGTGGGAGAGGAAGGAATTGTCTCTGCCAGGCTGTGGTATGGCTTCGCCACCCAAACCGAAGTCATAGTGCAGTTGCTATTAGTATTGCCGCAAGTATGCGATGAGTCGCACCCCTTAAATTTTTTTCTCTCGTTTGTGCAACAGAGCAGAGTTCGTTGTGCTAGAGCACAAGTCTTGAGGCTTGCAGAGGTGACGGAAGGATTTATCCCCAAATTATTTATTATAAAACTAGACTTGGTGAGAGTGAAATTCATGTAATTAAAAAATAATCCTTTCTCTGTCCATTCCTCTGTTCGTTCAGAAGAAAACGTGTCAAACCAGTGTTAGGAAAGTTCTCTTAAGCAGTGCTGAAGCACTTTTATAATTGTATCCCTGGTGTCAGGTGAAATATTAAGGCGGCTCCAAGGCAGCTCCAAAAAAAGGCGTTATTTTATTCTAGCCATCTCTCTCTCTCTTTTGTTTTATTTTAATTCTTTGAAAAATAAGAATTTATTCAGGTCATGTATTGTCAACAGGGGTGTTACCAAATCAATGTTTCAGTTAATGCTAACCTGATTTTTCTTCTTATTATGAGCTCTAAAACCTCCTCAATGTATACATAGTATACATTATTCCTGCAAAATCAAATTGAGCTTATAAAGGGTTAATAATTCTGCCCTGTAAGGGTTCTTTTCTAGAATGATGCAGTAACAGAACATTGCTTCAAGTGACATTTCACTTTAGTAGTGAAAACTTTGATATGATATTAACATTCCCAGTGGATGGCAGGTTCTGTCATATTGTAATGTTTTTCTTTCATTTTACAAATACTCCTGGATTAAAAGATTATGATGATATATCGAAGTCAGGGAGCTCTTGTTTTTGAGTTCAACTCATCTGAAAGAGAAATGGATTCTCTTGAGTTATACGTTGATTACCAAGACTTGAAAATGTGTTGTATGTCGTATGAGATTGTTTTACTGTTAAATGATATTTTTAAAACATTTATGCTATTGTGGCTCAAAGATCCTGCTGTTTAGTTAGCTGTGTTGTAGAATCACAGCTGCTATTACCAGTAATGCCACAGGTGCTGTGTTATAATGGCCTTTCTTCCCAGGTACAAGGCAATAATGCTATTAAAAATTATCACTAGACTGCTTATTTAACAGGAAAAAAAAAAAAGTGTTTATGGGAGGAGAAGCAGCCAAACTGAAGATGTATCTGTGTTCACATCCACCGAGGCTGCTGAGTGCACTTGCAAGCCTTTGAAACGATGCAAACTTCTGCACTATTTGCCATATCCCAGTTGTGATGCTTTAGCACAGGTGTCCTTTTCCTTCCTCCAGACCTGTTCAAGCAAGTGGCAAGTTCCACCGGCTTCTGTGACCAGCGCCGGCTGGGGCTCCTGCTGCACGACTCCATCCAGATCCCTCGGCAGCTGGGGGAAGTGGCCTCCTTCGGGGGCAGCAATATCGAGCCAAGCGTCAGAAGCTGCTTCCAGTTTGTAAGTTCATGTTTTCTCGCTGTTGATTTTCTGATGTGTATTTTGTGTCGAGGTAGCCTGTCCATTCTGAAGAGGATTGCAAATCTGGAAGAAGGATTAGGGTACCAAGGATCGTTTAATGGTGGTGTTCATTGGTGTATTAGACCATTCCTTTGACGAGATGTGTTTGAATCAGCCCATTTCTCTGGCCATGGTGGAAGAAGCCCAGATTATGCTGTTATCCAGACAGCAAATAATTGTCATCAAGGCTTATACTGTAACTGAACTCTGCAAACAGTTTAAGTCTTTGTTACAGCAGCTCCTGGTTTTACAATTTTCTATTGCCAGCAGTAGATCACCATTTATTGCTGCCACATAGGTAAACAGCAATGGTTAATCTAAATTTTGGGCATATATGTACCAGTGACAGCCAGGTGCCCGGGGGAGCGATAGGAAAGGAGCGACTGCCTGCAGTGCTGTCTAGGGGTGAGGAGTGCTCAGTGAGGTCCTTCCACCACTTCAATGGATAATGCTAGTTCTCTTTAAAGAGTTCTGAAAGCATTCCGGTGCTGTCTGTTGAGGAATACACAGCGAACTGGAGGCTCTTTTTCAAACTTGTAAATTGTTTAATCTGGGGAGGAAGAGCGTTAAGGGAATTATTCATCCTTATCCTAACCAACAGCAAAATGCATAAGATGAAGACAGCTGCTTAATGAAAAGGTAGAGGAGGGGAGGTAATGTATGGTCTGTGATTAACTCTCAATGTATCTTCTACATTACAATGGAAGAAATGCTTTTTTCCTATCCCCTAACTGTCCTTGGGGGATTTTTTTGTTTGGTTGGGGGCGGTGGGAGTTGTTTGCTTTTTTGCTTACTGCTCAAGTTTCATTATGTAGTAGTTGCAGTTCTGTAGTAAGCAAAACACAGCAAGTTTTTTTCAATGAATATTAATGCTTGGAAGTAGTCTTCTTACACACAGTGACTACAAAAAGAATCCAATTCTAAAATCACCACAAACTTCAGTTGTGATGGAACATTTGCTTTCTGTGTTTTTTAAACTACTTTTAAGAGATTAATTCTACAGGATTCACATTTTCCCATTTCCATCATTTATGTCTTGACCTTTTATAATTCTAATCTCTATTTGATGACATTTCCAAGTTAATATTTTATAGGGCCATATCCTGGGTGGATAACCCATGCTGATCAACTATGCATAGTAACTTTGATAGCTGGGTTAGACCCTGCTATGGCTTTCAAGCCTTGAGTTCCACATTGGGCTTTCAGGTGAAACCAACACAAAGTGACACCACAGCAAATCCACGGTCAAAAGCTCATTTGTACAAATGACCTTCCTCAGAAATTAGGATTCGCTGGATCCTATCGTTTTCCCAAGTGAATAGCAACAGCCCTTAGAACACTGTTGAAAAATTGATAAGGAAAGTGACCTCTGAATCTGACAAAAAACATGGTTTTTTGGAAAGGGGGCTGACATTGTGTGTGTTTATAGTAGGAAAAAACCAATAAAATTCATAGTGGTGGAATACACAAAAACAGTTTTTGTAAGTAGGAGGAAGACCTTGGAATAAATGTTTATTTGAATAAAATGAGTTAGCAACATTGTCATTACAAATGAAGACATGCCAGCGGGCTGAATGCTGTACCGCATCCAGCTGCTGGCATTTCTAGAAACAGCCCAAGCACAGCTGGGCACAACCTTTGACATGTTCATAAATCAGAGCATTGGAAAACCTGAGGTTTCCTTCTCTTACCTGCACTGAAAAATAGGTTTTCTTCTTACCTACAGTAAGAGGAATTTCATCCTCTCTTTTTCCTCCGGGTGAAGCCTCATTTTAATTTGCAGAGTGGGAAGGTGGTTTCTGACCTGGGTTGCAGCAGAACAGATGATCTTCTAGGAGGACCAGAAAGGGTGAGGGAAGCTCAACCGAGGAGGGGAAATACAAAAATAGGGGGATGGAGTCATAGAGAGAGGAGCAGGAATCCAAGCGTAGGGAGAGCCCTGATGGAGTAGCTACGGAGTGGAAGGGTAAGGGAACGATGGTAAGAACAGTAGTAGGAATAATAGTGATGAAGGAAACGGAAAGGTGGGTAGGATGAGGCATGAAAGAAAGGAGCAGCCAGGAATGGAGATGGGGGAAGAAATAAGGCCTTTCCAGGAAAAAGGGAGGAGGGGAGCACAGAGACATCCTTTTGGTGTAGGATGCTGCTGGCTGGGGGGCAACGCAGAGGTGCCGGGAGTGGGGGGAGCAGGGAGCAGCCCTGAAAACGGGGCGGCTGGAGGAGCTGGACGGCTATGGGCGGATTGCACAGCGCTCCTGGCGGTGTCCTCTTGCTGAGGTGAGATAATTCAATTTTTAAAAATAGTGTGGGGATTCATACTTTACATTATTGCGTGGAAACTGAATTAAGTCTGTCTTTGTACGCCCACGGTGAGGAATGTTTTTTCTTTAGTGTTTTTTTTTCCTTTCCTTTTTTTTTTTTTCTTTCTGGTGATGATAAGCCAGCAATAAATTGCAGTCATGTCAGAGTCCGCAACAAACGCGTGCTTCGGAAATCGCTCTCCCAGCCCCCTTAGGTTAGGTGCCCTGGCAACGACCTTGTCTGTCTGCACAACAGCAGGAAAAAAAAAAAAAGGGATGTTTACTGTTCCTGGCGATAACAGGGGAAATCTCTCCTGCTTTTGGGTTTGAAGTGCGAGTCCTTGGGAAGGAGGGTTGGGGAGGGAGGGCTTGCCAGCCCCACCGTTGGCAGCAGCCTGCCCGCTCCTCAGGAGCGGGTCCCCTTGCTGCTGCTGCCCTGTTAGGTTTCATCCCCCCAGCACCCACCCTTGCTTTCCGTAGTTTTCTTCATATACAGAAAGGTGCTAATAGTAATTGTTGGGAGAAAAAGGATGTTATGGGACTCATCTTTCCTATGTGGGGCAGGAAGATGTAATTTCTGCTTTGGGATTTTAAAGAAACAATATTTTTAAGTGAGAGCAAAGAGCTTGATCTAACGACCATTTGAAGACTGCGTAGTTCTGCCTGGGCTCAGACTGTGCCAAAGCAATCTATAGATCCATGAAAAATTGAGTGAATTCAGTACTACCTCAGTGTGAAAGCACTTTTACTTTTACATCTGTGCTGGGTACATTTTTTAAGTAAACGGGATAGGGAATTGGCGCTGTGTTTTAATCACAGTGGAAAATTATTAATATGCTTTTCTTGTATAGTGTAAATAGGACCTAGGAATTCACATCACTGCCTTGGATGAGTTACTGTGACATGGGACGTTTAAGAAATGTGATGCGAAAAAAGAGTGCAGCTCGGATGAAAATGCCTCTTGCTGTTTCTCAGTAAAATTTTGGATATTTGGTTCTCTGTTATAAACTGCTTTAATTATGCTTTCTTCTCAGGGTGTACTTGAAGTGGAGTAAGTACTTGATGTGAAAAACTAGTACAGATGAAGCCAAGGAGTAGTAAAATTACATGTACAGTTAATTCATATCTGTGTTTTAAACCTTCTTGTTTCATTTAATTTTCACAGAGGAAAGTATTTTAATATTCTGTGTTGTATAGTCATCATTTCTAGGTTTGTACTTGATCAATGATAAGGCAAGATCAGCGTGGTTTTTACAACTGCTTAACTGTGTCCAAATCCAGTGTATTTACTCAGGCAAATAAAAGCCAAAATAGGGGCCTGTTAGTCCTTTTAGGTGGAGTTTGGGTACTGCAGATCTTGGGCCAGGACCCTGATAGTGACTTTGACCATAAATACTGTGATTTGAATAGTTGGGCAGGTGTTTTGTGAGGAGTGGGTTGAGGTTTTGTTTTTGTTTGTGGGGGTTTTTTTTAACAGTTAGAAAATCTCAATACTGTGTAGAAATTACTATATATAGTTATATAGAGGTCTATATGAAAATAATGTACAAATGCAGCGTTACTATTGAGGGACTCAATCTCTTCTGAGAGATCCAGGCAGCCCTTGTTTCTATTCATAGGATATTTCTTCTGCTTTTAGCTCTGACAGGGGAGGGCTGGCCTAAGGGAACTAGCAAATCCCTCCGCAAGCTGCTATGCTGTAAATGTCATAAAACAGCAATTCTGGTTTTATTTCAGCAGGATTTTGTGGACCTGTGCCTGACTTTGGGAGGCACTCTTGAAGAGTCCTACAAGTGAATTGCTTTAAAGAGCTCTTTTAAAATGATTTAGTGTATGGGAGATGGGGAGCAGGAGGATGGTGGTTTTCAAGTGTGGATGGTGTAAAACCATACACTAATTCACTTCTGAGTTCATGATTTTTTATTTTATTACTCTTTGCCGCAACACTAAAAACATTGACTGGAGTAGTCAATGCAACCAAGTGTAATGCAAGGGGTCAAAGTAGTGATCTTAAGCATTTGCTCCAAGGGTTGAGGCAGATGTAAGCAGTTTGTATTACCCAAAGTGACAATCCTCTCTTTCTTGATCATGAAACAGCACTTGTCTCAGAAACGATAAATTCTTGACTTTTGTTTCCTTACCAGCTAGCAATGGGGAGAATATGAACATATTGGGAAGCTGCTCAAGAGCGGAAGACAAGGTTGAACAGGATTTGATCTAATTCCAGGGAGATGGGGCTACTGTTCGTGGCTTGCTCTGCATTTTTGAACTTTAAAAGTCACAAGAATCCCATCCCTCCAAAATAATATTTACCTAGGCTAACGTAAAGCTTTCCATCCCGGATGAAAAACACCATTAGATTAATGATGTTAATTTATTTCCATTTAATTTCCTACACTGCTGCTAAACAGAATATAGGTCATCAAAAATGTTATCAGAAATTTGTGCTATATTGTCTGACTCTGTCCAAAAACTTATCACATTGTTCATGTAACATCATGACTGTATTTTGGAGCATATTTCATATTAAGGATAGATAAAGTTAATATAGGATAGAATATTTTTAAACTAATAGCTGGAAGAAAAGGGGGGGAAAAAAAACAAAAAATTCAACTCCTAAGTATTGCGTAAAGATGCTGGCACCACCCAACTTCCTATTCCCCCATTGTTTCTGCAAAATAAATACTGAAAAACAGATGTCTGGAACATAATGAATTTGAATGTCCCCCGTAACAAATTGTTACTTGTAAGCTGGAAAGGGCTTTATGAATTTTACTTTATGATTCACTCTGTTATTACCATAAAAATTGGGAGTTGCACAGAAATGTGTTCAAGAGAAGAACCATTAATATTCTTTACAGCTTGATCTTGTTGGTTGAGATATGAACTGCATGAATTCTGACTCTTTCCCTTATGTAAAATCTTCAGCTGCTGCCTTTACCGGATTTAGAGATTATTGAAAAAATCGTAATAGCAGCTCAGGGAACAGTCGAGGACTGTCTGTCCTATACTGTGTGACCCTGACCAGCTTTTCTCCATGTGGCTTTAAATCTTCTTGTAATATAATTCGGAACCAGTTCTGATACATTTTAATGCACCTAATCTCTCTGAGCACAGGTTTTGTACAGCCGGCCTGTGGAGCTCGGGGTAGGCAGCTATTGGGACTGCTGGCAATCAACAGTGACGGCAAAATTAAAATAGGTCTTTGGATGTTACAGAAAGTCTTTTCATCGCTGCAACATTGTCCCTGCAAATTTAAAGCAGCTACAAGTGGAGAGCAGCTTTGAGCGGCTCATTCTTATTCTGACTGCAGCTTGCACTGCAGCATTTCCATGCACTTCATGTTTTTCTATTAGAAATGGCATATTAAAGAGATCCTCTTAAAATTTTTTTGAATCATAGAATCGTTTTGGTTGGAAAGGACCTTTAAGATCATCAATTTTTTTTGGCTTTTTTTTGAGCCTTTTTTTATTATTTTGAGGCTTAGAGGACCTCTGTATAGAAAGTGTAGTCTGCTAGGCAGGGTAATTGTTTGCCAGTGTAGCTCCTGGCTGATGCTGGCTCACTGAGTGAGCCACAGAAAGTCTCTGCTGAGACCCTTTACTGCCCTGGCTGCTAGCTGAAAAATAGACGTATAGATTATCCTATTTTATAAATAAACCTTTCTCTTAGGAGAGTTCTAGAATTTAATTCTATTTAATTCACTGATGTCCTGCAGCAGAAGACAGTATCTGCTGTTCCGAGGAAATTCTGTTGCCAATGTTGGCTGGGCTTTATTTTACTTTTAGTTTTCTCTCTTTTTTCCTTTGGGATGGTTCCTAAACTCTGTAGCTACATGAAAAAACAGAGGAGTAGGATTTAATGCAGAAGTGTCTAGAAATATTTCAATGGGTGGAAAAAAAAAAGGGTTATTCCATTTCATATAAGACCTGTAGTGAATATTAAATTGTGAAGGACTTTATCTGAATAACTGTAGATATGTTGTGGTTTGATGGTTTTACCCTAAACATCCAAAAAGGATGTGTATGACTGTACTAGAAATCCATATATGTGGATCTTAAATGCAGTCATAGGAGTCTTTAGATGGTTTCCTGAATTAGCATCTCAAGAAGAAAGCCCTGACCAAAAAATCTTTGTTTCTAATTAACCAAAGTATTGCAGCAGCATTTTAAGTTAATTTTAATGTAATGCATTATTCAGGAGATATTCTGGAGTTTTTTTTCCACATCTTTCTTGTGTCCAGGGCTTCTGTCTAGGAGCCTGTGTGTTTTTCTCTGTCTTCAGGTATTGATCAGTTAATTTGTTTGTCAAGATTATAGACAGTGTTAGCCTTAAAAAAAACCCCACAACTAATTGGTTTTCCCTATAGCTCTCTCTACTTTAGATCAGTTGTGATATTTTCTCTCCAAATTCGTTGCTAGCATTTTTATTTGAGGTTTTAGCTAGGTCATACTAAACTCAGTTTTCATGAGAAACTGGAAAACTAACTGAGAGCAAGCATAAAAAAACCCAGCACTTAATCCCCTGTTCATCTTGGTCCATGTACATGATATATTAATGCTTATTATTTATTTAAATGCTTCAGATAAGTTTGGAACCACAAAGGAAGCCAGTCTGGCTTGTGAAGTTTGAAATATAAAAGACTGGCCCGCAGAGGGCTATATTTGAAAGCCTGGAGAAAAAGGAAAACAGAGGATTTAAATATATTCAGCCCCTAAACATGCTGTTTCCGTTGGGTAGCCTGGAAGGAAATGTCTCAAGGAATTTGAATTAGCGCGTAGTGATGGTTTAGAGAAATGGAGTGGGATGGTATCCTGCTTCATCGCTTGGCTGTTCCTGTGCAGACCCATCCTCCTCCCTCCCGTCCTCCCTGCCAGAGCCCTTCGCTGTTCCCACCTGATCCGTCACCTCTCTTTCAGCGCTGAAACAAGCTGCCAGGTTCTCAGATAACCAGTTTTGTGCTGTCTCCTCACCACCCTGCACGCCGGAGAGGTGTTCCCCGTAAAAATTGACTCTGCCACTTCACTGTTTTCCTTAAAATCCCTTTTGATGCTCTTTGCCTTTATTCTGCACTGTTCTTTGCAGTGCCTGCTCTGCCGGTACGGTGTGAGCTCTACCCGTGTAGATAGATCGCTGTTGTCCCTTGTTGCCTTGTGTCTCTTTGCATACTGTAAGTGCTGCCAGGTAGGGGTGATTTATCATTTTTTTGGTGTGTGCACGGTGCCTGTCGCAATGGGATTCAGCTCTGTGACAGAGCTGCCTCGAGGTTACCATAAAACAGACATCTGAAATAATCACGCTGGTTAGGGTGTGATGGGAAGGCAGCGGAGAAACGGGACTGCCGGGAAGTGTTCATAAGCTCTTCTGCTGTTGGCAAAGAGGTGAAAGTGAGAGGTAGTGGAATATGATGCAAAATTGATCGTATTCTGTGGGACAAAAATGTATTGTGTTTGCAGGCAGTGACAGGAAATTTAGAGATGATATGGTGGGAAGAGGGATTTTGAGGCATTTAAGGAGGCAGAGAGTTTACATGTTCAACAACAGGCTTGAGAAGGGATTTAAATTATTTCCTTATGCGTGCATTTTGAAGAAAGGTCAGTGTGATAATGAAAGATGTTAAAGGGAATGGAATTTTGATCAAAAGACATGCAATTTTTTAGAGCTTGGATAACACTGTTTTTAAAATAGGTGCTTTTAAAAAGCAGTGCTATGCAGTCTCAGATAAGAGAGACGGGAGACACAAGATCAGGCATCAAAGGTGATCCTGTAAGTGGATGATTTTCTCTGTGACAGAGTACATGGTAATGAGAGAAAGAGAGATTTGAAATGTTAATAATGGTTTTCAGTTCCTGTCTTGAGGGCAGGATCCTGGAGGTTTTTGAGTTTGGTTGTGATTTTTTTTTTAATTTAATGAATGGCTGGACTCGGGGAAAAGCTGGAGTATATTCAGGGAAAAGATACAGAGTAGGCAGGAAGCGAATGGCTTGAACTGTTAATTAGCTGATAGGAGACAGTTCACTTGTGCTCAGCCCTTGTCTTTCTTCCCCCTGTGTTACAGGCCAACAACAAACCAGAGATCGAAGCAGCCCTCTTCCTGGACTGGATGAGGCTGGAACCACAGTCCATGGTGTGGCTGCCTGTCTTGCACAGGGTGGCTGCTGCTGAGACCGCCAAACACCAAGCGAAGTGTAACATCTGCAAGGAGTGCCCAATTATTGGATTCAGGTACAAACTTGCTCCCTTTCTGCCATGTGTACTACTGCTAGGTGGGTCAAGAGCTCTGCTTGTTCCCAGGTGAATCTTGTGCTTCCTTTTATGCATGTTGCTCAAGGAAAAAATAATTGTGACAGGGCACGAGGGAGAGTGGCACCTAGACTGGGTACAGTGATGTGAGAGCTGAAGAGAACAAAACTCATCTATCAGTTAAGATAATGGCCCTTCCTCTGTGTCCCAGTCCTTCCGTGTCTCAACCAAAGTGTTGGTGCATTGCTCAGCTGATAGGATTTGCTTCACTTTCAGTCTGTCCTGTACATGCAGTTACATTTTCTGAATTGTGTCTTAATGAATTGCTTTCTGTCACTATGTAAAGCAAGAAAGGGCCTTGAAAATTCACAGGCGTGTAAAGCTACATGTGCGTTTCTCAGAGAAAGAATGTTGTTGGTGGAACATTAACCTGGAGTGGGGGAAATGTTGCTGGTCTGTTTAAACATCTGGATCGACACCGTGGTTACTATGGCAATGAATAAGTGACTGTGTTGTAAAATGGCTGTGTTGGTGTGCCTGTTGAGAATCCACTTAACGGCTAAGTAAATACTCACTTTCAATTATGCCTAGACTTGTTTTATCACTTTGCTTTGCAATAGCTGCTTTGTATAGTTTCTGTCCTTTTTATGCACAGTCGTCTTTTACCATTGGCATTTGTTCTTCTATGGTATCGTGTTGTTTACAAAGAGCTTTCTGTAATTTTGTTTCTAAAACCCAGATAGACAACAGCAGCAAGCAGTACCACATAGAATAGCCGTCATTTTGCTCTAACCTGGGAGAGTATGAATGTTGCTTTTATGCATGTGGTGGGGCAGTGCTTTCTGCTATACAATTACAAATGCAGTGGGAAACGGGGAAAATAATGAAGGTATTGCTTTGTTTTGAATCTTGAGTTTTTCTTCAGTGAGGCTGTCCTCTAATCATCTAAATTATTCTCCTGCTTTTATTTCCCTTGAATGTGTTAACTGGGAAATGATAAATACTACTGAAAAAGAGCTAAGGATGGGGTGTGAGTTGTTCAACACATCCACATAGTCCAATTTTCCTGTTCCCAGATACAGTTTATGAAACTACTGAATTACTTAACGTGGTTTTGTATAAACAGCAAAAGACAAAGTAGGTGGAATTGAAAAATGCAGCACTGGGAAAATCAAAGGATGGCAAGTGAATGGGTAGTCTGTAGTGAGCATCGAGAACTTGGGAAGCGGACACTGGAGCTCTGTGTTTGCGTCTAATTTTACTTGTCTGATCTCATCTGTCTCTTAAATTTATATAACAAATCTATTATCATGATAGTCGAATCTGTCTGTCACAGATTTTTCCTCTGGCTTTGCAAGTCATTGAGACCCTGTGTACACACTTGACAAAAAAATACTGTATTGAAAAGCTCTTAGAAAGCTAATACTGTGTGCCTCAATACGTGTAAAACAATGTTCTTTTGAGGTCATTGTGACTGAGCTGCTTCGTGTATTTGGAACAAGGCAACCCTTATGCCTCTGGCTCTTTCAAGCACTTCAGCATAGCAGATACAACAGTTAGCTGCCTCATAGAGCTGATGAGATTAAATAATGGCCCGAAGTGCATTCGGAGTTTTGCATGGAAGGAATGCCATACAGGAAAATTGTCTTGATAGAGGTGCTAGGAAGGACGTAAACAAATTCCTGCCTTGTATGTAGCACTTAGGAGTTTGCTGAAGAGACTTGTTGAGGAGGACGTAAGTATTTGAATTTTACTTCCTCAGGACATTCTGTGTTAGGAATCATGATGAAGAGCAGAAGAACTGAAATTAGCATTATAGAAACAAAAAGTGGGGTGGTGTCTTTCATATGTTAAGAGAGAGTGAAGTGTAGAAATCTTTGCTGTTGCCCAGCGTTAAAAATTTTTTTGAAGATTCAGATCTTTGATGAACTTCTGAGGCAGCAGTACCTGTCACTTAGTGGCAGAGGAGCATTGCCTGGCATTGCACACCATGTGACATCTGAGGGAAGAGAAGTTAGTAACGCAGAAAACTTGACAAGCTGATATGAAGTGTTCACATACAAAGCTCTGAAGCTGTGGGTTTTTTCCCTCCTCTTTTAGGTACAGAAGTTTAAAGCACTTTAACTATGACATCTGCCAAAGTTGCTTCTTCTCTGGCCGTGTTGCAAAAGGTCATAAAATGCACTATCCCATGGTGGAATACTGCACACCAGTAAGTAGCTGTTTTACTGACCCTTACTGTCCCTTCTTTTGTAGAAAGGAAAAACTTCATTTCCTATGTGCAAGGTAATGGAGCATTTGGGTGGCTTTTCTTTCCTCCTCTATAATTAAATCACCTTTTATATACTATACATGCCAGCAATTTCTGATGCTTAGTGAAGTATACTCCAATGGTTTGAAGTAGATTGAAGTTCATTGTTTGTACAATGCTGTATCATAATATGTTATTGCATGTTAATGACTCCTTCCATGTTCAGTGCCATAGTTCACTTTATGGATCCTGCAAGAAGCCTGTGATTTGTGTGAATACTCATTTGTATTTTAGGTCGCAATGTTTTCTCCATATCAGTGTAAGATTTTTCTTGCTTTCCTCAGCAAGTTGCCACTTCACTTCTTGTCCCCACAGCACTATGATTGCATTTTTAAGTTCTTTACTATTTAGTAGTACCTTCGTATTGTATGATCACTTGACGATATAAAATATCAGGGAAATTCTCAAGAGTAGCAAGTTAGATTTCACTTCTGAAGACTGGAAGCCGGGGTGTTCAATGCAGCACAGTGCAGTTGTGCTACATTGATGGTGTGGTGAGGGTCTTCACCCTTGTTTCACAGCTCTCAAAAGGATCGCTTTTGCGTGAACATTTCTTTCATTCCAGACAGCTGGCAAAGGAAATTCCACATTAGTCTCTCAGTGTGCTTCTTTTTCTTTTTGGCCACTTGTGATCAGGTTAGAGGGGCGTAAATTAGAGGAGCTCTCATGTTGTCCTTCCACGATGCAGCATGACTGAGCTTTCAGCTGTCTTTGCTGTTGATTGTGGTGGTCTTGAAACTGTGTGCACTCTCTGCTTGTCATTTCCTAGCGTGATGGGATGGTCCCTAGCCTTGTACTTTCATCTGATGGTCAAATATGGTGAAAATAAAGCATAAAAATTATACATGGGCTAGCCTCATAAAATTATATGAATGGTCTTTACGTCTTCATCCAAACAAAAAGGCGTGGCCAAAATGAACGTCAAGACTCTCAGCTTTTCTTAGAAACTTGGGAAAGAGAGGGGAAAAAAAATCCCCTAAAGTATTATAGTAAAACAAAACCAGGGTTTTTGTTAGTTTTAATTTATGGATATTTATTTACATTATCTGTCAACTTTTACTGTAGCATTTAAACGGCAGTATTTAAACTGAATCTCTGCAAGGGCAACTGAAGCGCGTTTGCTAGCGTTTTGTTGGTGTTCATTGGCTGCTGCTTTTCAGCGTCGTCCCCCAGGGGCTGAGGTTACTGGAAAGGACGATCTGCCTGAGCTGCTGCACAAGTCAGAGGGAGGTGCTGGCGCTGCCTGGGCAGGTCTGGACAGACCTCTCCATCGCAGGCATTCCTAGAGCAGACTCTCCTGATCCCAATTGTAGGCAGAGTGAGCTACCAACCGACCACGTTAGAGCATTCCTTCCAGCTGCAGCTGAATGCCTCCTTGCTGAATTGGCTGCGGTTTTGTTTTGCAGTTTGCCACTCTTATTCTTGCTAATAAGCGACATGGGAGATTTGTGAATGGTGCATTGAGTGCACAAACCAACGGCTTGCTACTGTTTTCTTAACCTGTCCATAAGTTGTGTTTTGGGGAGAGAGAAATTAAAAAGGATTGTGAGACACCCCCACAGTCTGCAGCAACTCATTGCAACACAGGGTCCAGCACGTTTCTCTTCTCCCTAAAAACCCAGATTACTAATAGGCGAACACCATGGTGAACAGAAAACCTGCAACCGCATCCACGTTGCTGGATCAGAATAAAGAACCATTCACAGCCAGTACATTTTTTTGTGAATCCTGAACTCCAGCAGCCCGTGCTAATGTGCTGTGCCTGGCTGCACCAGCAGCCAGTTGAATTAGAGAAGGATTAACTGGGGGGGGGGGGTGTGAAGTGAATGTGACACACAGCAAGCCCTGATCTTTTTTGTGTTGCTGCTATTGAAAAAATAAACCCAAGTACTGTGTGACTGAACAAGACATCCACTGAAGCTATCATGTCTAGTATGTAATTGTTTTCTAAATGAATGAAAAGGGGTTTGGAGGTGGCAGAGCATTTCTTTCCTCTTCCTCCAGACAAATCTCTCACCTTAAAATGCATTTTGGCAAACAGAAGAATGTGATGCCTTCTTTGATATATCTTTGCAATAGCTAGATGTGCACAATGAAGTGTTTTGATATTTTTATTCCCCCTCCATCTTACTTCCAGGAAATTTTGGAACACTGCAGTCTTCAAGTCTGCTTAGGGGAGATTTGAGAACTCATGCTAAATATCTGAGGGATGTGATAACTTTTCCTTTCCTGCAAAAGTCTGAGGCAGAATAAGGGCAAGGCAGTTCCCTCATTTTCATTTAGAGAGAAAAATTGCAACAGTTATTCCTGGAAACAACACAGCTCGATTTATTGTTCAAAGAGAGGTGACTTTTTAAAGAGGTTTCAAATAAAGCATAGAAGACAACTTCTAGACTGCGATTTAAATGTAGGATCATTTTTCTGTTTGGGTTTAACAAACAGTGACACACCAGCATAAAACCCACCTTGTTAGAAGGAAGCATGTCAAACCGAGGTACCTGTCTACAGCTAGTGTTTACAGTCGGGGCTGAGGTCTGGGGTGGGGGTTTGGCAAGGCACTTTCTTAAAGCAAACTGGGAAAAGTCAGATGGTGGTAAAGTTCTTATGTGAATAAGAAGAACTATTTCATGTGAAATAGTTTTAGTTTTGGAATAGTTTTGGAACATGCTCGATCCAGCTGCCTATGTATTGCTTTGATTTAAGAGAGCTGGGATGCTGAAATTCCACCGTTTCTTCCTCATAAAACAGTTCTGCTGAGTGCTTTCTTTTGGATGATTTTACTCTGAAAATCATGTGTAATAAAATATCTGTGGAGTAAATCAGAAAGTTTGGCTGAAAATAGCCTCAGTTTATCATCTTGTCCACATAATAATCACATTTTCTTTGCCTTTCTTGTGCTCCTTGAACATTTTTTAAAGGGAACTTGGATCATATGAGAGGTGCCTGGTGCTTCTAGTTGTCACTAGAAGGCATATTTTCTTCTTGGGATTCTTGAGCTACCAGCTAGATTGGAATGTTTCTGTGCAAGCACACCATTTTACTGTTTGGTTTTCAGGCAGAAGGTTCAGGGGAGCAAGGTGGGGTAACAGTCCCAGGAAGGTCAAAGCGAAGAATGTTTTATTGTTCATCATACCTGAAAACACTTAATCCAAATTAGTCAAATGCAATGGAAAGTGTTCACAACATTGAAAATAGACAAGGCAGCAATAAATAGTTATAAATTACACAGGTGAACAAATTAGGCAGAAAGTTGTGCTTAATCTGTTTATACCGAGACTAATTATTAAAAGATTTTCTCTGTTCCCAGCTGATATGCTCTGTGAGCTCTCGTGATGCTGACCTGGTTAGGAGCTCTCCTAGCAGGCATTGCAGATGGCATTCAGCTGAGGGAGTTCCTTCCTGCTGGGGCACGCGAGGCCACCTCAGTAAATCCCCTTTCTGGAGTCCTCTGGGTAGTCTGGGCATACTTAATCCCTCCCTTCCCCAAAATGTCTTTACTTCTGATGTATTAAGGAAGTGATACTTAATATTATTGAGCATTATCTCAGTTTCTTGAAAATACAGATGCTGCTGTCGTGGCTTGTAGGTTCTGCTGTGTCACTTCTCCGCCAGTCATTGCTCACACTGGATTTTCCTACCAGACAGACTGACCAGAAAGAGAGCCAAATTCTTTCCAGCTTTACATGAAGCTTGTAGGTGTCGTCAGTACAGGGATAATGGTTGTCCCTTCTGTTAATGCATTTCAGTCTTTCTGCAG
This sequence comes from Nyctibius grandis, assembly GCF_013368605.1. Lineage (NCBI taxonomy): Eukaryota > Metazoa > Chordata > Aves > Nyctibiiformes > Nyctibiidae > Nyctibius > Nyctibius grandis. The sequence continues at coordinate 31,500,534 of NC_090659.1, forward strand.
ATTATTTTTCAGGGCATCCTTAATTCTTCTACCCAGGCAATCGTTAAAAATATATACATCTGGGTTTCAGCAGCTCTGTGAAGGTTGGCTTGACTGATAGGTCCCAGCACCTCCTTCCTCTCTAAATAGAAGGCATAGAACTCATTAAAAAATGTCAGGAAGATTAACTTTTTCCTCATTTCTTTCCTTCAAATTAGATACACTGGAGAAGCAATATAGTTATGTGGGTCAGGAAGAACTTCATTTACTGTAGAAGAGCAGTATTTCAGGGTTGAGTGTCTCTGCAAGGTGCAGAGAAGGGAGTGCAGCCTGACTAAAGTAACTGAGGTTTCCCATTGAAATTCTTCAGAAAATCGCCCGACTCTTAATCAGGCTCACAAGAAGACTTGCATCTTCCCAGCAGACATCCTTTGAACTCTTCCTGGCTCATTCTGGTCTTCAGGAAACTAATTCCACTTTGCACTCCTCTGCTGGTCTCTACAGCAGAGAGGGAAGCTGACTGCAGGCAAGGGAGTAGAAAACTTTGTGCAAATTGTACTGTCCTCAGGGTATTGATCTTAAATGCCTTCTAGCTTCAGATTAAACAGGCACAGGAAGAAATAACTGATGTGAGAGCTTGCAGCAGCTCTCACCTGCTTTTTGTTTCTCTTTGATCAAAATATTAATGACAGAGGAGGCTGAGAAAGGAAACTGGAAAGAAAACGTACTGAGAGTATGGGTCTGACTTTTGTGGGCTTGCCAAGTCCATGAGATGTAGATGATGAGTGTATGTTAAGAGTTGGGATCCAGCCAGTGAAGCAGCTAGCTGGACACACCAACCAGCTGCATATCCTCTGTTACAGCCATTTTAGTGCTGAACAAAAAGAAGGCACAGAGTCCTCCGAGCCAGATGAGGGAATGACAAATCGTTGTCTAATTATTGCTTGTCCTCTTGAGATCACCTCAGATGAAGCATGAGCCTGTCAGGGGTTTGTGGAGCTTCCCTTTTTCCTCCTTCCTCCCCACTAGCAGTGTCGCTGCATAGTAAGGTGACAGTGATAAATAAATAAAATTTGCGGTTCTGGAGGTCAAGCCATTGGCAGCTCTGCTTGGTGTGGCCACAGCTCTTCGAAGTGACACAGCAAAGGAAGAAGCAACTGAAAAAACCGTAATAGCCTCATGAAAGATTATTTCATTGTGATTTGTGGCTTTCAGACAACTTCAGGAGAAGACGTCCGTGACTTTGCCAAGGTACTAAAAAACAAATTTCGAACAAAAAGATATTTTGCAAAGCACCCACGAATGGGCTACCTGCCTGTGCAAACTGTCTTGGAGGGAGACAACATGGAAACGTGAGTAGCTCTAAAGTGTCTAAGTAGCAATTCATTTGGTATGCTCTTTGAGCTCCCCAGCTGGTGCCAACTCCTTTCACTTCCTGAATGCATAAAGCCTCTTCATTTCTTTCATTTCTGTTAATCTCGGCTGGCAGGAAAACACAAGCTGGGATTCCAATTGCCATTGCCTTTATCTGTTTTCACCCATCCTTATACAGGAACTTCAACTTCAGTTAGTAAAAGAAAAATACTTACCGTCTTACTGACAGCCTTATAAACTTTTAAGTTTGATACGGCAATTTGGAGACTAACGATCTCTTCATTAAATTTTTATTTTCTTCTAAATGGTTATCTTTCTGTGTTTTTATTTTTTTTAAATTAGGCTACTGTGTTTGCAAGCTTGCCAGCTGATTTTGTCTTTTCTCACCCTATAAATTTAGTCTTATTAAATGACTTTGAAGTCTTTATGGAAAAAAAAAGCAATAATGAAGCACATGGAGAAATCAATGAGTAACCCAGTTCCCTTTGTTTTTTTTTACAAGTTTAATCAGTTGTTTAATGGCAATTGCACACAGCTTGTTCTCGCTCTCTCTCTTTCTCTCTCTTTTTAAATTTTAGATTTCAATTTTTTCCTCACTTTTTGGTTGGTTGCTCTTCGCAGTCATTCATGTTGGTCTGTTGGATTTCTGTTTTTTAGTTGTTGTGATTTTTTTTTTTTTTTTTTAAACCTTTCTGTAATTATTTTGCTGCTGAGTTTCTTCTGCCTCTCTCTTCACCTCCTCATTTTTTGTCTTGCAGTCCTGTTACTCTGATCAACTTCTGGCCAGTAGATTCTGCGTGAGTACTTTTGCTGAAGTGTGCTGCTGCTGCTACTGCTGCTGCGTTCCCTCACTTTTTTTTTTGTTTGTTTCTTTGTTTAGTTTACATAAGTTCATTTCCTTCTTTCTTTATGATTATTTTCTTTGGTACACTCTCTGAAGGAAGGTTTTGATCCCAAATGAATAGAATGGGATAAATCCAGGAATTCCCAGCAATCGTGGATTGTGTACTGTATACTCTTTCTGGAGTATGTATTTTCATCGAATTAACAGGGATTTTGGTGCAGTCCTACTAATGCTTATGAAAGTTTGTCGTTTACAAGCCTGTGTTTCTGAATAAGTGTTGATCCCTCTGAATGTATACTAAATACTTTTTGAGAGATATAAATTGAACTTGATGGATTTAATTCAGTTTCAGGAATGGCATTGTTTTGTAGATAAAGCTATAATTTGGTTTTACACACAACCCTGCACACCTGCACACTCATGTGCCCCAATTAATCCAAAGCTCACTGGATATTTTATTATGTTTTTTTAGATACAGTAAAATTTGTGAAGGCAGGTTGAAATGGGGAAATGTTTACTGTATTTTTTTTCCAGAAGTTAAAAAAGCAGGATTTTTCAGCTATGAACTGGATTTTCATTCTTGCACCATTCCTGCACGTGCATTGTCTTACTGTTGCAATAATACCCTCAGCATAAACTAAAGAGACAGATATATATACACACTTACCGTTGTGGCATTTGCTACTACTAGTGTTACATGGATGATTTTAGAATAATGTTAAGTAAGGATTATTTTTAATTCACATATTGATAACTATTGAGAAACTAATAAATAGAATTTTATATATTTCTATATGGTGAAATGTATATGGCTTGCACCTTCATTGAATTTTTGGTAGAATAAACAATAGTGAAATGTATACATTTGAATATTGATTTATATTTTTCATTTGGATCTTAAAAAATTGGGAAGTCAAATGAAGTGCTCTTCCTCTGGGAAATTTACTTTAAGCAACCAAGAAGCACCTATAGTACTGCAAACCCCATATGGTTGAGGATTCACCCAGAGAACATGCCAAAAGGCTGGAGCCAGACTGAAACAGAGGGGCTTTGAACTTTAGGATGCATTTTAATTTATAAATGCATCTGGGGATGATTCCAGCATTCTATGTACTCAACTGTGGATCTAGATTTCTTACCCTTTAGAACAACAGAAAAGTTAAAAGTAACATTTAAAGAAAGCTTGGATAATATGGAATGCAATTGCTTTGTCTGACATAACATGAAATTAAGCTGCTATAACATGCTTAATTCTAGTTCGCTTACAGCAATAACATCGTGGTATGCCTACACTGATAGCTTCACACCAAAGGTTTGGTGTTGTATACTACAGGGATTTTGACTCACATGTAAGACTTAAGAAAACTCGAGAAATACTGAGCAGGATCTGTACAGAGAGGTTGCACCTTTTATCAGACCAGCTCAGGTATCTGCCTGAGCACAATCCTTTCATCTGGTCTGACAAGAAAGCAGAAAATTAAGACATGAATAGTGGCTGGAAAGAATGACCCTTTGTTTTGTTCTGCTAACTTTTTTACTCTCCTTAGTGCTAGACCACCAGGGCTACAACAGAAGTTACTGAGCTTGCCAGGTTTAAAGCTGTTTCTCAGTTACAGGGCTGATTCCAGCTTAGGCAGTCAAACCTCTTATTCTGCTTATCATAAAACTCACACTTTTTGTGAGAATTTATGTCTTTTACTTGGACTGTGGGCTGTCAGTGGCACAAATACGATTTACTTGATTCTACACTTTCAAGAAGCATCAACTGAAATGCTGAACAGCAAGAAAAGCACCTTTTTCCTGCCAGCCAGGTCTCTGGGGTGCGGGAAATTGAAGGAGGTGTTATTTGCCCCTCAATTGCCACTTGACTTGACTGGAATTCCCCAGGCTGTTCCTGCAGACCCCTGCTTGAGCAGTGCAGCTGTGGAGCCCTTGTAGAAGGGATGGCTATCTTGACTAAATATTGGCTATGTCTCTCAGCGTTCTTGCTGACTGTTCAAACTGATTAGGTGGACTGAGTATGTGTGCTCAGAAAGGAAGGACAGGAAGCTCTAGCACAGATGGTCACCTAAGAGTATGTCTACACAACAGCCTGCAACGCAGCACAGTTGTTCTCAAGCTGGCTCAGATACTGGCAAAAGTGTACCTCTGAGCAGCTGAATTCATCATGAAGACTGCGGTGCTTCTCAACAGGTTTGCTTTCATAAGCAAACTTTTAAAAAGCTGTTTGAGGTAGATCTCCATTGTAGTATGTTCTGAAGTGGAGACAAACCTGGAAACGTAGCCTCATCCCCTTCCTGCAGTTGGAATGACAGAAGCAGCTCCCAACAAGTTACACAACACTGTGCTGTCTTTAAAATATGTGTATGATGCACTTTGTTCACTTGTGAAGGTGAAGCTTGGTTTCAAGGCAGCAAGTATGCGATCATGCAGTCAGGCCCATCTTTTATCTTGCACTACTGCCAAAAGGGACATCACTTCTCTTTGTTGCCTAGCTGATCCCAACCAGGGGCTGTCCTTTCCTTTGTACTGGTACACATACATGTGCAATGCCAGGGTAAGAAGGACTAGGAGAATGATCCAGCTCAAAACTAAAACTACTTTTAACGCATATTTCCTAGTCTGCGCACAGCAACATTCATGTGTGCGTTGAAACCAAGATCTCTTCTTTCATTGATAGTACCAGCTTAGACCAGTTTAATGTTTATTGTATGTCAAACAAATAAAAAAAATTGAGATAGCATCGATTTATCAGAAAACTGTTGTTATCTTGCTCCATAATCCACTGCTCTAGATAAATTGCATCCTTTTCCCCTCCCTTCCCTTCAGTGTAGATGTTCTAACACAAAATAGGATATCAAGTTGCAGAGAAGCAATTGCCCATCCCCATGAATCTCTGCTGTACTGAGGAACTCTGTGAACCGAGTATCCTCTGGTGTGCTGTGGTAATATTTGAACATGTGATGGGTAAAAATACAGCCAGAGGCCAAAGCTCATTCAGACAAAATGAGATCCGTGATACTTGGCCTGTAATGTCTTAAAGAGAAAAAAATTTGCTGTTCTGTGAGAAGAGACATTAATGATGGTGAATTTTGTGTATCCAGCATACAACTCTATGAATTTGGAAGGATCGTAATTTTCTAGAGCCCTTTGCAGGCTGAGTAGAAAACTGGAAGATGACCGACCTAGTAGATGCTCCTAATATGGGAACATTACGAATCACAAGATTATTACAGTTTTGGTTTATAACCAGTAAATACAAAACTTATCTGCTCTTGCAGTGCAGTGCCATACCTGTTGGGCAGACCCAGCCTGAACCACAGTATCCAACCATTTAAAATGGGAGGAAAGTCCTTCCTCAGTCAGGAGTTCCAGCAGGAGAGTCAGCAGAGGTGGAATAAAGAGAAGTTGAAATTCATTTAAAATACGAGATTGCAGTACAGTTTGTGAAGCTGCATAATTTTTTGTTATTCCAGCACCTCTTGATACATGTAGATTGGCAAAATCCCACACAGCAGCAAAGGCTGCTCTCTGAACTGCAGAGGCAACATAATTCAATGGTGACGTTTTCCAGAGCTGAGGCTGTAAGAAACAATACTCTAATTGATGAGAAAAGTCCCATGAATTGTTTTCATCAACAAAAAAGTGAAGAGGATCTCATACCATCTGATTTGTCAGGCAGAAAACCCAAAACAGTTGACAGTGTCCTCTTGTATAACACACTGATCTATGGTTCAGATTGCAACTCTGGGAAGATGCTAGGCAAAATCATCTGTGTCTGCAGTGTGTTATTAAAGGCTCATTTCAGACATTTTATGTTTCTTGTATTTATTTCTAGTTGCTTGTCAAGTAGTCCTTAAAGGCTCTTCTAAGTGGGCTGTGCTGGAAGCAGGCACTGGAGCAGGGCGGGAGGCAGAGGAGAGGTTCCCAGCAGGGCTTTCACAGCCGGCACAGGGCTGCATGTGAAACAGAATTACTAATGAAGGAGGCAGGTGTGAAGGGAAAACCAGGGCGAAAGCTCTTCTATAAATCCTTTGGAAAAGGATTCTTCCGGGACTGGTGTGAAGAAGAGTCGTTGCAACAGACGGATCGCAAAATGGTCAAAATCCTCGGTGTGGTTCCACGAAACATTGCACCAATGGCTTGAGGAGGCACATGTGGTGCCTGGAGTTATACGTTGCTGTTTATCACACATAGTGTAAGCATAAGGCATAGAGATGTGAGGGCATAGGCATAGCTAAGTGTCTTTTTACTTTTAAAGGGGTATTGTTTGTGATTAATCAGTGTTTTCTGCCTTATAGGCCTGCCTCGTCCCCTCAGCTTTCACATGATGATACTCATTCACGCATTGAACATTATGCTAGCAGGTATGAGACCAGCTGGACGTTAGGCAGATCTTTCTCTAAACAATAATGTACAAAAAAAAAAAATCCCAAAGGCTAGCCGCTACCTGAGCGCTTCTTAAAGAAACATAGGGTTTGGAGTTTTGCTTTCCAGGCTCTAGGGTGCAGAGCATCACCTGTGGTTACTGCTAACCAGTTTGTCAACTAACTTGCATGCCAGACCATCTGTGTGGTCACAAGTGGCCTTTAGGTCCTGTGGGGTCTTCGTTAAGCTGTGCACTCAGATTACTGACTTTTTAGTAGGGCCTGTTGCAATAGGAGAAGGGGGAATGGTTTTAAACTAAAAGAGGGTAGATTCAGACTAGATATAAGGAAGAACTTTTTTACAATGAGGGTGGTGAAACACTGAAACAGATTGCCCAGAGAGGTGGTAGATGCCCCATCCCTGGAAACGTTCAAGGTCAGGTTGGAAGGGGCTCTGAGCAACCTGATGTAGTTGAAGATGTCCCTGCCCACAGCCGGAGGGATTGGTCTAGATATCTTTAAAGGTCCCTTCCAACCCACACCATTCTATGATTCTACGTAGGGTTTTGTTTTTAATATGGACCCTGGTGAAATCATACAAATCAGAAGAGCAGAAACCTCCAAACTCAATGTGAATCTCAAGTGCCGTTTTAATGTTAAGTAATTCACCTTGTGGAATACCACAAACAGGATTTTTCCTTGATTTGGAGGATTAAAATAGTCATATATCACTGCTTTGGTTCACTTGTCTGCTTTCATACTGCTCTTAAGAATTAAGAAGTGGGTTAATTGCACAAATACGAAAATACTATGTTTTTCCACCAGGTGAGCAAATTTGCTAGGGTTGAGGTAATGAAAAATAGTTATTCCAACCTCGTCTTCATCTCCCCCCAAATTACGTGATCAGGAGAGGTATTTCTGAATTATGCAGGATGTTTAGGAGGGTCTGAGTGTTGAAAACCAATGAGAAATGACTGTTCATTACAGTTGTGATTATGACATTGCCAGGTATAAAGCAATTTATGTAATCCCCTGGCATCTTAAGGCCTTTCTTTGATTGTGGGTTTAATTAATCATGAGGAGTGGAATATAACCTCAGAGAAAGGACTGAAAACTTAGAAGTGAGTTTAGCCAGGTCATTGTAACAAATAAACAATCCTTTGCAATAGCTTATTGCAAAACTTTTTGGTAATCAACAGTGAGTGTAAATTAATTTGAGTTTCAAATTCTCTAAGTCATCAAAAACATCATGCTCTTTAATTCTTTCAGGAATGTTAGAGCAAATAAAGTTTCTGGAAAACATAATTGATTTTAATGAGTCTTTTTTATTTTTCCACAGGCTAGCAGAAATGGAGAACACCAATGGTTCTTATCTAAATGACAGTATTTCACCTAATGAGAGCATGTAAGTAGGCTGTTTTAATATTTTTGACATGTGTTTTCTTGTGAAGGTTAATAACTTGTAATGAAATTCTGTAGTGCTGAATTTGCATGGCCATGTACCACATCTGGTTCAATTTCACAATGAACTCATGTCACAGAATCACAGAATCACAGAATGTTAGGGATTGGAAGGGACCTCGAAAGATCGTCTAGTCCAATCCCCTTGCCGGAGCAGGATTACCTAGACCATATCACACAGGAACGCGTCCAGGAGGATTTTGAATGTCTCCAGAGAAGGAGACTCCACAACCTCTCTGGGCAGCCTGTTCCAGTGTTCAGTCACCCTCACCGTAAAGAAGTTTTTCCTCATATTTATGTGGAACCTCCTGTGTTCCAGCTTGCACCCATTGCCCCTTGTCATGTCAAGGGATGTCACTGAGAAGAGCCTGGCTCCATCCTCATGACACTTGCCCTTTACATATTTATAAACATTAATGAGGTCACCCCTCAGTCTCCTCTTCTCTAAGCTAAAGAGACCCAGCTCCCTCAGCCTCTCCTCATAAGGGAGATGTTCCACCCCCTTAATCATCTTCGTGGCTCTGCGCTGGACTCTCTCTAGCAGTTCCCTGTCCTTCTTGAACTGAGGGGCCCAGAACTGGACACAATATTCCAGATGCGGCCTCACCAGGGCAGAGCAGAGGGGGAGGAGAACCTCTCTTGACCTGCTAACCACACCCCTTCTAATACACCCCAGGATGCCATTGGCCTTCTTGGCCACAAGGGCACACTGCTGGCTCATGGTCATCCTGCTGTCCACTAGGACCCCCAGGTCCCTTTCCCCTACGCTGGTCTCCAACAGGTCTGCCCCCAACTTGTACTCATACATGGGGTTGTTCTTGCCCAGATGCAGGACTCTACACTTGCCCTTGTTATATTTCATTAAATTTCTCCCCGCCCAACTCTCCAGCCTGTCCAGGTCTCTCTGAATGGCTGCGCAGCCTTCCCGTGTGTCAGCCACTCCTCCCAGTTTTGTGTCATCAGCGAACTTGCTGACAGTGCACTCTATTCCCTCATCCAAGTCATTAATGAATATATTGACTAGTACTGGTCCCTGTACCGACCCTTGAGGGACTCCCCTAGACACAGACCTCCAAGTGGACTCAGTCCCATTGACCACCAATGTTCTTTCAGTTTGTATCGTAGTGTCTAGATTTGTGGCTTATAGCTTGATACCAAATTTATGCAACAGATGATAGATACCTTCAAAATTAAAATTACTAATTTCTTCCAAAAAATTACTGGTTTGTTCAGCAAATAGTTCCCGTATTACTTGGAAAAAATACTCATCATCTGATATGTTTTAAGGACAAAGATAAAAAGATAACCCTTCCATCTGAACTGCAAGCTTAATCATGTTTAAATTGCTGTAAGCTAGAAAATGTTGTTGTGCACAAAGTATCATTCAGAAGGTTAGTGGGGCTAAACAGAAATCTTTGGTTTACAAATACCTGAAATACATAGCAAGTGTAGCCAGGAGGGACTCATCCTCACCATGAAATATTAGAAGTAGTAAACTTTAATTTGGACAGATCACTGACAAGCATTCGTTGTACTACTTTAAATGTAAAGTCATAAATAAAGGTTTTAATTTTTAAACAGTAGTTCAACCTGATGTCACACCGAGATGTTTTTGTGGTTTTCTGACATGATAATATATTTCTCCTCTCTTGTGATTTTCTTGATCTTGTTTATTCTCTGAATGAAAGGACATAGAACTAGAAAACTAACTGCGAGTAATGATTCTGAAAACAGGATAGAAGCACAGAAATCATTGCCATGCTTGAAAATTTGGTCTTAGTTAATTAACTGTGTAGGAGAAGCCATAGCACAGATTTTAAATCCATCAAATACGAAAAAACTCAAATCCCAACTTTTCTAAAAGTGTTTTTTTTCTGTTCTACATAATCTCATCCTTACCATAGTCTAAGGAGTGGATTTTTTTGAAAATGCAGGCAGAATCTTCTTTTTATTAAATTTGTAGCATTCCTTTAAAGCACAGTACTCTGGCCAGTTTTCATTCACTTAAATTGAGATTCCAAATCATTAGTATTTTATAAGGTTGGTTGTGAGCCTGTGAGATGTTCTTGTATAGTAATAGTTTATCTTTTGACTTGGTAGGTTTGATACCTACCAACTTTGAAAGAAATCCCTTGTACAACCAAGTACAATGTTTTAATATATTGGTTCAAAAAGGAGAAAGTTAAAATAACACCTCAAAACTAATACATACACAATGTCAGTATAGTTTCACTCAGTTAATGAAAACTTTGTTTTCAAGTTGTATGTCAATTTTGTATTGGTATGGATAGTAGTTATGCTGTTATATATGGAATTTCCTGTTGTCCCCACTGTAATATTTCAGTGTCTTTAGTCACAAAATCAGATGTAAGCAGTGTCTTTTGTATTACACTTTGGTCTTACTGTTCATTCTTTGTTTAATTAAAAGTTGTATTGATACAATTCAGTTAATGTTAAGCACTAACTATCCAGTTTGTTACTCAGTTTGTACTATTAAAATTAGACTAAATCTGTACATCCTGAATTTTGGAAGAAATATGATCCAGATACAAATTGCAGCAAAATCAAAGCTGACCATGAATTCTCAACTGTAATTCTTGCAGTTTTGTTTGTCAGGTTATGCCTAAGTATTATTTGTTGACATTCTTATGGGGTTTGGGTTATTGGGCTTATAATTGCAGTTAGAGCAATAGATGGAGACAGCAAAGGAGGGAAATAAAAAGATAATGTGTGTATATACCACAAAACATTCAATATGTAGTGTCGTTGCAATTATGTATACAAAATAGGTGCAGGCTAAAAATCATGCAAAAAAAAGAGTGTATCTTGCAAAGTGACATTATATTGCAATAGTTGTGTCACTTTTTCACTGATAATTCACTTAAGATGTGTAAGGATATTTATATATGCAAAGCAGTTGTTTGAAGGAAATCTCAGTTGAAGTGGTTCATGAAAAGTATAAATTTAGGAACTGGCAAGCCTTTAAAATTCTATTTAGAAAAAGGAAAGGATGCCTGTTGTGAAAAATTAATATTTCTCTTTTATGAACTAATGTTAATGTGCTCTACATTGCTTTAGCACTCCTGCAGTCTATAAAATGGCATCATTAACATTTTCAGGCACAAAATGGAAACAAGGAAAATTCTAATTTTTTAACAATAACAGGAATTCAAAATGCCTGTTAAATTCTGTATTACAAACATAACAGAAAAAAAAAAAAAACTAGGCTGAATTATTTTGTTATAAGTAAGTACTACCAGAAAAACAAGGTTCCTAGCAGCAGTGTCATTTTTTTCTGTTCTTGACTTGCAGTGTCAAGAGAAACCTTCCATGGTTTCTCACAGTTACTGCGGGTGTTGGCTGCATATCTTAGGGCCTGGATGCGTCTCCTTAGCTCCTAAAACACCCGTGTAATTCTGGAAGGTGGTCAAGGTCTTCAGAACTGGATTTGCTTTTCTTTTCCAGAGGTGTTTCTGTTTCAAATACAGGACAGCTTCAGGGGACATAGAAATAAAGGAAGAGATCATATGTATTAAATAGAATATATTTGTATTCTGACAGTGTACATCACTTGTAATTTAAAAAAAAAAAACTCAGTGAAAAATAGTGTAATTCCATTAGATTAAGTCATATTTTTTCATTTCACCCCATTTACAGTTTATGGAGAAAAATAGATAAATAGAGGACACCTTTATCACATAAGGAAAGCTTGTAGCTGTGAAAATAAATGTCTTGCCTCTGCTTGAATGACCCTTGCCAACACAGATCAGGCAGTAGCAGATGGCCTTTGTTCTCAAGCAAATTCCTAATTGAAGTTAGGCAAAAGAGGAAAGCTGAGGTCATCAGCTGTGGCAAAACTCAGCTTTAAATACCTGAGAAGCAGAGGGGAAGAGAGGTGAACTCTGCAAAGAAGGAAAATTGTCAGAGACTAAGTGAAACAGTTCAGCAGATTTTGCTGTAAGCTACATTGCTGTTCATTACACGGAGTTCAGCAAATCTCTGTAAGAAATGAGAGACAAGGAGTGAATCATCTCCTCATATTCACTGTGAAGTTAAAGATGAGGAAAGGAACAGCCTGTTTTATCCTCTGTTTTCCAGTGATGATGAACACTTGTTAATCCAGCACTACTGCCAAAGTCTGAACCAGGAGTCCCCCCTGAGCCAGCCCCGAAGCCCTGCCCAGATCCTGATTTCTCTGGAGAGTGAGGAAAGAGGGGAACTGGAGAGAATCCTTGCGGACCTGGAGGAGGAAAACAGGTGGGTTACGCTGCCAGCTGTCGCAGCCCTTGAACGCACGCTGCAGGGGCAAACGAAAGCTTTCTCCCTCTAAGTGACAAAGCTGACATCTTATCATCGTTAACTCATTCCCACTTCCAATGCAGTGGTGAGTCAGCACTGTTTCTTTCACAAAACCTCCAAAATGGCAAGCTTCAAAGACACACATGGGTCACCTAATACTCATGGTGCCACCTGTGACAAGCTCTGCTGTCTGTGTTTCATATTGTTTCATATTCAGATTGTTCTACCGTTTCCTTTATTTCCATGATAGCAATGAGCTTCCTGCCAGTGTTACTTCATTTTGCTGTTGTGAGAGGGAAGGGTGTGCAGATTTCTGCACCCCTGTCCGGAAAAGACAGGCAACAGGTTCTTGGAAAGACAGGCTTTTCTCAAAAGGTTGGTCATTGGGATACATGAGGTTTTGAAATTGTCTCAATTCATTTGAAGTAAAGAATCTGTGAAATAATTGTACAGTTAGATGGAATTCACTTTGATAGCATTTTTTGGCATAAAATGAGTTATAAAGGTGCATTTTCTTCCAACAAATGAGTAGTTGCATAGTGGTTAAAAGTTGGGTCCTCTTTTCTTTATATTTGTTTGGTGTTGCTTGTTGCTGTTTCTTTAGCCTTTCAATACCAAGTATCATTTACCACCTTTAATTTCAAGTTTAAGTTATCTTCATTAATCACAAAAAAAAACCTGAGTGGATTCTTGCCGCATCACAACACTACAGTCCTCTTTCTATGGTACTGTGGAGTCCTGGTCCATCAGCATAAAAACTGGCAGATCTTGACCCTGACAGATTCGTAATTGCAACCATGAACTACCAAAATCAGACTGTAAGAGAAAAATCATTTAGATCTACAAAAAAAAACTGGTTTTGTTTGCCTTCTGCTATCTTCAGCTTTTATGATACAATCTGTTGGTATTTTCATGCTCTTTTTTCTTCTTTAAGAGCTAGGTACTTTTGCTTACATTAAGGGTTTAATGCAGTAATCATTTACCTTAGGCATGTCAAGAAAATAATGCAAGAGTTGGCAGTGTCATAGATCTTCTCTCCACGCATAAGTCTTCTTTTGCTGGTACTAATCAATTACAGTGGCTCCATCACGCACTTTTTATCAGGAGGATTTGGGGGAACATAGAGGATCAGTAGGCATCAAGGATGAGGAAAGTGTTTCACACAGAAAGCTGTAGTAAACAAAGCTTTCGCTCACTGAGCAGTGGTGAGATTTTGTTTGAAATAAACCCCAAACTTCCTACTATGTGTCACATAAAGTCCCAGTACTTTCCAAAGTGAAGGAAAATCAGTATTTTGAAATAAGCCATCATACTTTGTATTTTCAGGACTTCTGTAGGTAAGAAATATTGGGTAACTAGTACAATACAGATAATAAGATAGCTTAGTTTTCAGGGCAGGGTTGTTATTTTTTTAAACACCATTAGGTAGTGAATCATGGAAGAAGAAAAAACATCATAAAGCTTTTCTGTCTGTACACAAAATGAGCTGCTCAACAGAAAGAATGGCTTTTAAAGCAGCCTAGTTTTAGATTAGAAAGGTGGTATATGGAAACTAGTATAACATGGAGTTAGGGAGCTAAATAGGCTAAAAAATTCCTTTTCAGGGTTTATGCCTTAAATTTCAGTATGAGCTTTTACTTAATGTAACAACTACTAATGAGGGATAACACATTAAAAGGTCTCTGGCAGGAATCACACCTTAAAAATACCTGTTTTGAAGATTGCCAATCCTGGATTAAACAAGAGCTGTGAGCTTGGTTATAGCCTGTTGTTTTCTCATTTGTGCTACTGGAGGCACAGTTGTGGACGGGATGCCACCACAAGCAACCTCACCTTTTGCAGATGCTTCAGGTCTCAGTGCAGCAGGGACAAAGAGGTCTGTTTCAGTAGGACAGTGGGGGTCACACTGCTGTGATTTTCATTGATTATGACAAAATCATGACTTTTGTCTCTGCAAACCACTATAAATAACTTGTACTTAAAATGTGAGATGGATGCTGAAAACCAAACAAGTTCTTGTTGTCCTGATAGCTTGTCATGGCCAGATAACTATGATTTTACGGAGGAAACACTGATTCCTGTTTAGAAAAACAAGCCGTTCAGACAGGATCAGTCAGGAGCCATTCATTCATACAACTTATCTGCCTTTAAAAACCAGTCTTGTCCCTTTAGATTTCTATTTTCTAGTCTTTCTCCTCCTTTGAGTTTATGCAAACCTTTTCTTGGCTGTTGCCAAAGGTAATCAACAGCCTGGCACCTAATTCTTTGTGCAAATCTGGTTCCAGTGGGTGAACACATATTCCTTCCCATGCTGATCCTAAAAATGCCCTCTGAGTAAACGTTGTTTATTGCCGCAGCAGGAAGACACAGTCAGTGTGTTGCTTGGAAATGAGCTGAACACAATGCACATCACGTTGTGACCGCCCGGTCCTCAGCCCAGGCTTAAAGCACCTGAATTGTTTCATCTCCATTGTAAATACCTCGGGTCTTGTTGCTGGAGCTCATCTCCTTGCCGATGATGAGCTGCATGTGGTGCTTGTGCCTAGGAAGGCAAGTGGCTGGGCAGCTAGCGGTGTTAGAGAAACAGTCATCCTTTCCTGCCTATGTTGACACAGTTTTTGTTGCATACACTTCTGATGATTTTTGACAATGAATATGTAGCTCTCTCTGCTGTACCTTGTATTATTTTACAGTTAGAGTCAGCACATGCAGCCACTTCTCAGCAGCTCTTGGGAAAGCTGCGTCAAACACCAACAGGCAGCAATGCTACGATATTCAAAACACTTCACTGCTATTTCTCTTCTTCCTTTTTCCAGAGTTTCCTGCTTTTCAAAAAAGTCCTTCTCTTTTTTGCTTCATGTTTTGACTTTTCTTCACCTCTTTTGAGCTGTTTATTGAATTCTGACCTCCATTTGGTTTTCAGCTGCAGTTTCTGGTCTCCAAATATTTCCATCTTGACTTGTTACTTAAATGAAAAAGAGTCTCTGAAATTGTAATTTTGAGGTTTTGCTTTTGGACACTTTAAAAAGATCTGTTGCCTATTTTGAATTCTTCTGAAATGTATTACCCAACTTAGAAACTAACCTAGCTGTGAATCAGTTCTGACTGTTTTTTTTTTTTTTCAGTTCCAAGGACCTCTTGTTACATATTCATTATTTATCTGCTAACTTTTGAGACCTTGGTGCTTTTGTGGCTTGCAGATATGACTTCCCTAAATAATTGATGGCTAAAATTTGGCTGTTAAATAATTTATATTTGCTAAAATGTGAGCATTTTAGAGAATATTTTCAATCAGTGAGTTTTAGGCCTTCAGACGCATGCCCAGTTCTACATCACATGGAATATTGTGATAAGACTGTTTCTTATGTATTCAATAGACATAAAGTAATCTTGCTGTGAAAGGCACTATTACTATATTGCAATATAAGAGAAAAACCCAATTATGAAACTGGGACAAAAACATTTTGAAATTTCCTTAAGAGTGAATGTATTTCAGAAACAGAGAGGACAGATTTTTGGTGTCCACCTAAAGCGGAATATTACATAGGTTATGCTGTAGGATAGGTTGTACTGACTAGGATGTACTGTACTAGCATTAAATAAAAAGCATATGGTTTTGCAGTGACAGAGACTCAGAACTTTTTGCAAAGAATTAAAATACTTTCCTGCTATTTTAATAACTAAAGAAAGTGAACGTTTCCTAATGTTTTAGTTGAATCAAGATCACTGGCATACTTCTGTAAAAGGGAGACTTCTCTCATGTTCTCTTGTTTTCCTCCCAGCTCCTAGCTGTACTATAACAAGAACTTACTAAATGAGATCTCCATCTGGAGCTATTTGCCTTGCCTTTGCTTTCCTGACTCGCACTGGGAGCGCGGTGGGCTGTGTGCCACTGGAGAAGCACTAATACCCCGAATCTCAAAGCTGCCCTGTTTCCACGCAGCTATGGTGTTCCTTCAAGTCTGAAGACTGGTGAATCGCCTCCTCGAATAAGTTCCTTCTGTATAGTTGCCAATAGTGAGAAAGTGATGCATTTCTAAACATGCTGTGGCTTCTTTTCGTGTTTATTTTGGCATTGAAGAAGGAGAACTAGATCTTCTGAGTATGAAGCATCGTGAGTAAACACTGGCACTCTAGTGAGGGGCAGGGGTAGGTGGTTCAGTTACCAGCCTTGTCCATTTCTTCAGACCACTGATTTTCTGTTGGGAGATGAAAAATAACACGAATTCACAAATTGTCTATTTCCTCTGGAGGTCTACTCAGCAAATGGAGTCCAGTAGGATTTCCGTCACCAGGCAATTAATGCTGCCAGTGATAGATGTGATTAATAACTCATGAGCTCTTTACTACCCAGCTCTTTACAGCTGCATAAATCAAGGTTACATTGCATGCTTCCTCTGTTATTTTTCTTCATGAATGCTTCAAAGAGGTGCAAGCATAGTAAATGGAACATATGGGATTTTTCTTTGAATATTTCCCTTACTGAAGTAGAATATATTTTCCCAGTGATCAGAAGATGCAGCAGCTTTGCTTGTTTGTGACAGCCAGCTGTAAAAGTCACCCAGCCTGAACTACGATGGAGGGCAGCTAGATTTCCCAGTACTGCCCATACTTGCTCAGTTGCATTCATTTAGAGAGGATTATCCTTTTATCTCCCCTTTCTCTTACATCCCATTTTATGCTGAAAATGTGAGAGCACACCTTTCCTTGAGCCCCAGCCTTTACACTGAGGGCTGTGGGCAGTGTCTTGGATGCCTGGGTTGCAGCAGCAATCCTTTTTCACCACATGGCTTAAAACTATTCCAGAGGTAGAAATAAGAGCCGATTGTTCTCTCCTCTAGGATATTCTTACAGCAGGTTTCGAATTCTTTCTTTTTTAATTTTCAGCTTTTCACCCATGTTAATACAAATCTTCATTCCTGTATGTTTAGATCCCATTTATTATGTTGTTATTGATTGTCTACACTCCGCATCACTCTTAAGGCTCTAAAAGTGGTTGCTATGATGAGTCTTAATTCTCTGGACTAGGGACTGTGTAGCTGGACTGAAAAGGTGCAGCTGGAAAACTCAGTGACACAGGTGCTCTGGGCAAACTCACATGCATCCTTCAAAATGACATTCCTTTGTTCCAACAATATTATTGTACTTAATTACAGAACTCAAACTCAGACATATCTTTACTTGGATATTATGCAGTATCCTTTACAATTTTTTTTTTTCTGTAGACTTTCAGAAAGAGTTTTTAACTATTGTGTATCAGACATGAAGGCTTTTTTATCTGAATTACTCCCTGGTCCTCACTTGGTTTTCAGTACCATAGTTACTGGAAGGACTTCTCTATATTGATAGTTGAGGCGATAATTGTAGATTTCTTTGTAGCAAGGTACTTGATTATGTTCTAAGTATGACCAAGTACATTTATTTAGTTTCCCCTAGGGTGATATTTTATCTTTTGCTTTACAGCACTTCAAACTTTTGAGTCTGCTGTTTGTAGAGTATTGCCTGTATCTTACATCTGGGAAATTCCTCATGGGGTAGCGATAGCCACTATCTACAGACTTTGTGAAAAACAAGCTTAATGATCAATCCTGTCTAAACTTTAGTCTACAATAAGACCGTGTGTGATACTGTTGTCATGCTCATTCCTATTCCCGTTTGTATTTTCATTAATTATTCACCAGTTCATTCAGCAAGAAGTATCAGAAGACGTTAAGTCATGCGGAAGGCAACACCCAGTGTAGCCCTTCTTTCTTTCTTCCAGATAATTTTCATGGACTTGAAACTATGTTTCATTAAAACAAAAAAACTTTCTTTGAAAAAAAAAACCCTCTGCATAGTCTCCCCTCTCTGTGTGGGTTTTAGAGAAAGAAATCTTAAATTTTGGAACAACCTGAAGTTAAGAATGATCAAGCCCTTTTTTTAACCTTTTAAAACTTCTGCGTAGGAGGGATTGTGTAGATCAGACATCCCTTAGGGGTCATATTGTGGGGGGGTGCCAAGTCCCAGGTTAGGACACATCCATCATGCAGCTGCTGAGGGGCACAAGAACATTTGAAGAACAGTTAGTAGCCTGTCTTTGTCCTTGGCATTGCTTTCTTATTCATGTGAAATGACGCATACTGCTTTAGTTCTTTTTCTGGTCAAAACAACATACCTTTAGAAGTGTTTCAGAGCTTAGTAAAGTTTATTGGGAGGTTTCTGAGGTGCTATTAAGCCTCCAGAGCAAACTGTCAGTGTGTATTGTGGTTTGCAGGCAGAAGAACTGGCAAAAAGTGCCTGTTCTCACAACCTCAAATAAGAGCAAGCAGGAAAAAATAAAATCTGGGTCACTGCTTGTGATGAGTAAGCAGTTACCAGAGCATTGAGCTGTTTTTCCCCCCTCTGGGAAGCTGTAAAGGAACATCATAGCAACAAAATCCCAGTGCAGTTTATTAGGCCTCCCATGCCTACAAATTTTTTGTTACAAGTTACTATTTTTGCATTGTTGGACTGTGTTATCCCTAACAAGGTTTCAGTTTCTTCCCTTCTGGTCTCTTCCTGCTTGGTAGATTTTTTTTCATGTGGAGATCATATTAACCTATGGAGTGTTTTACTGGAGTAAAACTGGAGTTTTACAGAATAAATGAACAAGCTTATCAGTGTCATAAAATTACAGTAGACTGCAGCACTCTAGACAGGGCAGTCCAAATGAAGGTGGAAATTATAGCCCCAAAATTTAGTGCAGTGAGGTCTAACAGTTTGGCTCACTAATTTGTCTTTTCCTCATCTTAGGATAGTAATTTTAGAGCTAGGCTGGAAATGCAGTTGCAAATATGAAGAGAGGAGAGTGATGTGACCTGACTGACAACAGCAGAGTTGCAAACGAACTCTTGAGTTCTGTGTTTTGCTCTGACTTTTTGTGTGGCCGCCTTTGTGTCTTAGCTTTCTCATCTGTAAAACTGATAGGCCGGCCAGGTGGCGTCCGCTTTGATTGGTGTTCGTGAAGTGCTTTTCACTCAAAGTCCTCTTTTAGCACAAATTACTCCTCAAGTGTATTCGTGCGTGGAAGCGAACAGGCAGTCCGACTTCTGCTAAGGAGGATAAAATGCATGAAGCCGAGGGCTGAGCCCAGGACAGACCGTACCCAGGCTTCGGGAGGGTGTCTGGAGCCCAGCCAGCCTTCTGTGTCGTGTGTCCTGGAAGGGAATTAATTGTGAATTCTGGTGATGCAGAGAGCCTTTAGGTAATGCCTGTATACAGGTCCCTATAATATCAGCTCCGTGCAAATCTGCAAGGTGTGAGCCTACATGGATGTGGACCCAGCAGAATGGAAGGCAGGTGGTGCAGGTGAGCCTCTGCTCCCTGGTAGTTAGACACATCATGCCACACACGAAAGCCGGTGCCTTCTTACTGCCCCACACCAAAGATAGCCTGCACCAGCCTCCTCGGCTTTGTAAAGCTTTACTTCCTTGATACTTCTCAACAGAAACTTGCAAGCGGAATACGACCGTCTGAAGCAACAGCATGACCACAAAGGACTGTCTCCACTGCCGTCCCCACCAGAGATGATGCCGGTTTCTCCGCAAAGCCCCCGGGATGCTGAGCTCATTGCAGAAGCCAAGCTGCTTCGCCAGCACAAGGGCCGCCTGGAGGCCAGGATGCAGATCCTGGAGGATCACAACAAACAGCTGGAGTCACAGCTGCACAGGCTGAGGCAGCTGCTGGAGCAGGTGAGTCCTCAGGCCTTTCCTCTACATCTCTGTAGAGTTATTTTCCAAACAGGCTGTGAAGCAATATCAGTAGCGACAACAGTTTAAGAAATCGTATCCGTAGAGAGTAGTCAGAGAAAAATATTAAATTTTACAGACTGCAAGTGAGAAGGTGAAATCATGTTTCATTGTTCTTATTTAGTCTTCTTGCTTCTTTTATTCAGAATTCAAATCCATTGTTTGCATGGATATATTTACTTAAAAAGAGACAGAAAATTGTGTGTATCCATGGAATATATAAAAAATACAGAGATATAAAGATTTGTGCAACTGTACTGAGATTTGTGCAACTGTACTGAGCTGTTAATAACAATCTCTTCTTTTTTTCTTCAATTTTCAGCCGCAGGCAGATGCCAAGGTGAATGGTACAACACTATCATCTCCTTCTACCTCTTTGCAGAGGTCAGACAGCAGTCAGCCAATGCTTCTTCGTGTAGTTGGCAGCCAGACGTCAGAAACTATGGGTAAGATAACAAAGTTCAGATTGTCATAAAAAATAGTTATAGTCCCATTTTCCAGAAAAAATAATCCTGAAAGACAGAAAATACTCTGCTCTCCTGTTTAGTTCAAATGAGAAAGAAGTAGATATTTGCAATGGTCTTCCATGTAATCTGGCTAGTTACACTTTATATCTTCATTATGGTTCAGGCTTTTGCTTTTGATCATGATGCGCACAGTAGCGTGGATATTTTGACGTTAAACACAAAGCTCAGCCAGGGCTTAACTTCTGAAAACAAATATCACTAAAAAGCTAACTATTTTATTCAAACTGACTTTCAGCTCTCAAGCATGACATGGCTGATTTAAATGTACATAGTATTGATTCTGGCTAAGAGCTTACATGTATGATTAATCATCCCCATGTTAACTGATGTGATCTTATTTTTAATAAGTCATGGCTTAATCAGTAGGATTGAGCTGTCACTCCCAGGCAGTGCTGATCTAGTGCCTTTTCTAAATATCACATCAGATGTGATAATGAACATCGTATGAGTTGTAGAGTAAGGTTAAGTAACAATATTCTGTAGCTAGAGGCTGCAATTATTATTTTGGTGCTTTTAGTAACTGCTCTGTATAATTTTCTTAATTTCCTCTCTGTTATATAGTTAATAAGTATTTATTAGCAAGTAGTAAGGATTTTCTGCCGGTAAAAAAGCAATCAACCGTTGCAGCATCTTTAACCAAATGTGCTTAAATTACTTCAACAAGATAATATTTGAAGTCTAATGATAATACTCAGCTTCATACGCAGAAATTTATTTAGTGTATATTAGAGAGAGGCTTTGGGGGAGAGTGAGAGGCTTAAGTGAGAGCTTTTCTCTTCACTGCAGTTAGTGAAAGTCGATGATGGTGAGAAATTGAATGGGAGGGGACATTCTGCTGTGTCTGAAGTGCCATCGTGGTGGGAGATGCAGCTTGTTTGGGGGCTTTTTCTTCCACCCGAGGGTAAGCAATAACGTCAGCCTGTGCCAGTGTCAAACAAAATAGGTTCTGTACACCCTACAATGAAAAAATGTGAAATAAATTGTACCTTTAGGAATGTTTCGGTTAAATCCTGGGGGTGAGAGTACAATCGCCGGTAACAGCAATTTCATTGGGATCTTTCTTACTAGTCACTAAATATTTTGCAACAGAGTAGACAAAATGTATCAGTGGAGCAATTTTCATTAGCTTTCTGCAGAAATGTCATGAATTTCATCACGTAAAATATGTTAATTAAAATACACAAGAAAAGATAGGAAGACAGTGGTTCCCATCCATCTTACTAAAAGTCTTGTAGTTTCATATCTTAGCCTTTAGTGGGACAAAATACAATAATGTACTTCTTTTCATTTGACTCGATATAAAATTATTCCCATTTAACTTTTGAGACTGGAATTAATTAATTAACATGCATATAATCTTATAAACTGCTAACACTTATTTAAAGCAAATATTTAGACATGAATATTTTTTTTTTTTTGGATTGAGCCAGTATGTGGCAGGACAGTGAGATGTTAAATCGTTAGCAGTATGATCGTGTTGAGTCTCAGCAAAGCAACGCTGTTGGCAGCATGGAGCGGAGCTTATAAAAATAATTACTAACCAAGCTAACAAACCGCAACTAATTCAGTTTGTCGAGTCTCCTTTCACACCAGAAAGCTTTGCTTGCTAGTCTGAGAGTTTTCTGAAGCGTGACTTAAAATATGCTTGAATTGTGAAGGGAACCAGAGCGGTGTTGTAAGTAATGCTCCCTTGAAGTGAGCATGCACCCAGTAATGAGGGAGTCATCATTTTCGAGAAAATAGTAAGGATCTCTAGGTCTCTCAGGCAATGAGGTAATGTAGTGGTAGCTTTTATGTATTTTTCTTTTTGAAAGGAGACCATAGGTTTTTTTCTTTGAATGTAGACCCACTGCACTTCTTTCTGCTCTCTCAAGGAGAGATTACTGTAAAAGGTTTTCCACCAGCAGTGTTGTCCAGCTGTTCGGTAAAAGTGGCAACCCGCTCAGATCCTGATTTACGAATAGAAGAGCTTATCCCTTGATAACCTGAAATACACCTGGGCAAGTGGAAAGGTTCTGCTTTTCTTCATATAGAGCCCTAATGGGAAGACCCTGGTCTTCTTCCCCAGTAATGTAGCAGCAGAGGAGGTTCTCTGAGGCATGTGAGCCAAGAGGCTTTTCCTGAACTTTAATTTGTTCCAGTACCACCAGAATATTTGAGATCCACCCAGCTCTGCAAGCCTTTCGTAGAAACACAAATGGGGAAGACTGGTTTGGGTAAAGAGAGATCATTAAGGTCTGAGGGTGTCTTTACTTTTGTCGGGTTGCTTGGCTGATGTCTTGTTTTGTCATTTAAAAGGCAATGCTCAGAAAAACCATCCAAATGAGAAAGAATAAAAATGGTGCATTTTAAATAAAGATACATCAGTCTTGAGGGTCAACACGGTTTGTGTCAGCGCTTACCAGGACTTTTGGAAATCAGTACCTGTCCTCAGTTCGTCTGGGCCAGGACAGCAGAACCATTGCCCTCTTCTTTCGCTCTTTAGGGCCTGGTGGCTTTCTGCAGGCACACGGATAATGTCCTCAGCCTGGGTAGAATCGGCAAGATCTTGCTCTGAGTTTTCGCCTTGACATCCAGCAGAGCCTGGAAGGACATCAGTTCTGCTAAGGCACCTCTGTCGGTTCAGTACTTGGTGTGAAAGTAACTCATGGTGTGAGCTGATTTGTGTGAACCCAGCACCAGTCAAAATCTGAAGAAACTGCAAGCAGTCTCAGCAGCTATTTTTAAACCATTAATGGAATAAGAGAAGCTGATATGAGGACCATCATTTATACGAATTAAGTCATTCTTGCAGACATTTTACCCCACTTTTTGTGCTGGAGTGGGAAAAATTCCTCTTGGTCAGTAATAACTCTTATGAAGCTCCTGGCCCTAAGGTGAGGCCGACACTAAGCCTAATAATAGGGAATATATGCAGTCCTGAAGTGTTCCTTTAGCATCGCTTTTAGTAGGCTTCCCAGTAGCGTGGAGCACCTCAATGTTTAAAGAATGTAAATGCTAACAGAAAATCAGGCAGTTTATTACTAAAGTTGAGTAGAGCAAGACATACTAGAATAAAGGGTCATTAAGTCATTTTCAAAATAAGCATGTATGTCTCATGGTTATTACAACAGGCAAAATTGCTTTTGTCTTTTAATAGGGATAAAAGAAATCCAGTAAAGAAAGGAGAATCGCACTCAAAGTATATCCCTTAGGTGTATTCTTTTTTAAGGTGCTTTATTTGTATTAGAGGCTAGAGTCTACAGTAAAATCAACATATGGATTTTAATTATCTGAAACCATGGCAAAAAAAAAAATAAAAACAATAAAAATAAAATGTACTGAATTTCCCATTAAGCTGCTGCCCTATAATCAGGTTATAGAAATTATTCAGTGGGAGAAATGTATTTCGCTTTATTAAACTGCTGCTAAACCCTTTTACAGTACAATTGAATGTTCTTGGAGCACCAATCTGATGCAATTAAACTGTCAGAAATATTAATACTGATGCAGATGAGAATCTGGGTTTCTACTGATTTACACAGCTAGGCAAAGCAATGCTGACACGAATCCGGCACTATTAGAAAGCTGCTCAATGGCAGCACTCACAACAGCAATTACTTTTGCCATTAATAGAATAAGAGAAGCCGAAACAACGAGTGTCATTTATAGAACTAAATGTTCCTAGCAGACATTTTACCCCATTTCTTTTACCAGAGTAGATTATTTCTTAAATCTTTTTTTACGAATTAAAGTCACTGCTAATTGTTTAAAATTCAGTGTTTGACTTCACTGAAACACAATAGTCAACAAAATTCTCCTTTAAAATTTTGATTTATCCTAAGCAGAGAATGTCGTTAAGTGAACAGCCTTAGCTTCATGAGGGACATATGCAATAGCAAGATGCTAGCAAATGGCTTTATAGTGGCTCTCATGCGATGGTGTGGATTTGCTTTCCAGGTGAGGATGAGCTGCTCAGCCCTCCCCAGGACACAAGCACAGGTCTGGAGGAAGTGATGGAGCAGCTGAACAACTCCTTCCCCAGCTCCAGAGGTGAGTGCTGCTGCCTGCGGCAGATGAGAGGGAAGAAGATGAAAGTGCTTTCTGTTCCTTGATGTTTTCAGGGGGTTGTGTTTTGGTTTCAGGTTTTTTGCTGCTCTTTGTTTTCGTTTTAACAATAGCTGTAGAGAAACCTGTCTTATTTAAAGTGGAGAAGCAGCCTGCTCCTCCTTTACCTTAAGCTACCTCCACAGGTAGCCCTTGCTAGATACATGGATGAAACAGTGTCTGTCTGAGACTCTTTTTTCCTGAGCATTTTCTTCTCTTCTCTTTTGCTGTGTTCCTTTTCTCACAGCTTCTCTCCTTTTCTGTCAGTCACCTTGCTGATTTATTTTTAATATATGTCTTAGCACATTTTTCTTCTGTCCTTACCTTTCTTGAAGAAGAATCTGGTTCGAAATAATATTAAAGTTCTGAGTCAAAGTTCTCGACCTTGTAGCACTTGGGTCTGGAGTGATGGAGAAAAAACAAGCGGGCTGCTTGTTTGTGCAGCATAAGCTGCACTTGTGCATACAGCCACAGCGTTTCTTTCAGTGTTTCCATTTTGCTCATTCCTGTTGTTTGTTAAAGATAAGCATTTGTATTACTGGGATTTATTTGTTCAACCTTTTTTCTTTTAAGGAGGTCTTTTCTGAGCCCAGAGAAAATACTCTGCTGCCAAGAAAAAATTACTTAGATACCTAGCAGGAGATGGGAAGTTTGGGATATTACCTGTTGCTGAGAAAGAAGGCTCAGACATAAACCTCTTGGCAAAAGAAAGTCCTGGTGTCTATTGACAGCCTGTTAAGTGGATTTCAGTAGGGGCATGGACTGACCACAGGGCCCCTTGCATAGGTTTCACACATCACCCAGAGGTTCTTCTTTAGTCAATAAATACGTTGACCATCACACTAGACTTTCAGTGAAGTCAAGTTTTCTCCATCCTTTGATTTCAAAGCAAGCTCAGCTCTCACCACGCATCATCTGTGAGCAGTGGAAAAGGAGAAGGCAGTATAAACTGCATAAGATCTCATGCTGTAGATCAAAAGATGGATTTAGAAAGATTTTATTGAAGAAAATCTAATGCAATATATTGTTAACTACATTCATCTCCACCTCAACATTATAGGAAAAAGTGGTATGTCCAGCCTTCATTTTGCCTAGATATTAATTATCAGAGGCAACAGATGAAAAACCTTTCAAATATTGCTATGTAGATAAAAATGGACTTATTTTTAAAGTTGCTGTGTGCACAAGGTTTCAACAGACAGTACTTTCTTATCAGTGACCATCATTTGTGTAAATATGTTGTATTTAGGAGATCTTGCATAATCGTATCTGTCTAGATGTAGATACCCCATGTGTTAAAATATTCACCAAATGTGGTATCTAATTTGTAATCATAGCTGATGACACTGACAAACTGTTCCTTTTTAAAAACAAGCTTAGTTTTAAGTAAAATATGAGCAATTTACAAAACAGCAGTTAATGAGATATTTGAAATACAACAGTTCATTTCCTGTGTATAAATAGGCAGAGATCAGTCTGTTAGATATCACTCCCTACTGACTGAGAATAGAAAAGGTTTTTAATTTTATTTTATTAGTGAAAAATGCAAAGCTTCATGAATCAAACTGACAGAATATGAAGTTTAGTGGAAAAAAGCTTTGAAATTGGTAACATCACTTAATTAATTCTGTAAGTTAAGCTATAACTTCACATTTTCGTTCCGGTGATGCAAAATGTGGTCATTTAAATACAGAGAAAGAATGTATTCCCTTATTTTGTTTCTCCATTTAGTAACCATGTTAGAAGCTTGGGGAAGAGTGGCTGGAAAGCTGCCTGGCAGAAAAGGACCTGGAGGTGTTGGTCAACGGCCAGCTGAATATGAGCCGGCAGTGTGCCCAGGTGGCCAAGAAGGCCAACAGCGTCCTGGCTTGTATCAGAAATAGTGTGGCCAGAAGGACTAGGGAAGTGATCGTCCTTGGCACTGGTGAGGCCGCACCTCAAGTACTGTGTTCAGTTTTGGGCCCCTCACTACAAGAAAGGCATCGAGGTGCTGGAGAGAGTCCAAAGAAGGGCAACAAGCTGGTGAAGGGTCTAGAGCACAAGTCTGATGAGGAGTGGCTGAGGGAACTGGGGTTGTTTGGTCTGAAGAAAAGGAGGCTCAGGGGAGACCTTATTGTTCTCTACAACTACCTGAAAGGTGGTTGTAGCGAGGTGGGTGTCGGTCTCTTCTCCCAGGTAACAAGTGACAGGACGAGACGAAACGTCCCCAGGCTGTGCCAGGGGAGGTTTAGATTGGATATCAGGAAAAATTTCTTCACCGAAAGAGTTATCAAGCATTGGAACAGGCTGCCCAGGGAAGTGGTGGAGTCACCATCCCTGGAGATATTTAAAAGACATGTAGATGTGGTGCTTAGGGACATGGTTTAGTGATGGACTTGACAGTGTTAGGTTAACGGTTGGACTCCAACCAAAACGATTCTATGATTCTAAGTGTAGTATGTGATCACAAGCATCCCTAAAAGAGATTGCAGCTTATATACTCTCCTGCCTGACTAGCAGCCACGGGGGACAAAAATACTCTCTAGCTGTGTGGAGGGCTCCAAGTGAGGAGGAGGCACACTCTTTGTTTGACATGTGTCATCTTCTGTCCTCCTCAGCCAAATTTTGAGAGGAGCTTCTGGTGCAGCAGCCAGGAGCAGGCACAGGCCATCAGGCAGAGTCAAGCTTCCCACAGGACTTCTTCTGGGCCTGACCAATGCACTGTCAGGCTGAGCCAGAGTCTGCCTCTTCCTCTGTCTTTGGCTACAAAAAAAGATTAGTCCAGCTGGGAGAAAAAGTCATTCACTTTTTGGAGTGTTGTACCAAGTTTTGGCTAAAGAGATTAGGTCCTCGATTAGGTTTCTCTGTTCTTCATGTATCTTTTGATGCATTTGCACGAATGCTAGGTTTGTGTAATTGCTTTTGGTTGAGGAACGGGAATGGTCAGACCTTCTGTGAGAAATAGTTTGTCCTACAACCAGTGCAAATGGATTTCCATTCACTGCTTGATATAGGAGGCTACTGACATGGTCAATTTTGCTGACATCTCATGCAAACTTCAGTTATTGGAGTTTTCTTCTACACCCATTTTAACGATTAAATGATATTCAACCGATACCCGCATAAACAAAGCTTACATCCGCAGCTAATTTGCTGCAGCCTCATGTGGACCTTCATTGTGAGATGAAGGATGCTGTTGTCGGTCAGATTCCATGGGTGTCAGAGATATGACTTATGATTTACAAGACTGCAAGAAGGAGAAAAGGAGGCAGGGTTGACTGGTCTCAACAAACCTTTTTTGCTGTTGAGAGGTGCAAATCTGTGTTTCAGGTTTCCAATCTATAATAAAAGATCAAAGTGTAATTCCAAAAGAGTGAAAGCAGTTTGGCAAAGGAGCCTGAGAAGAGGGCATAGGGTAAAGGATTCAGACGTGGTGCAAGTAATATTTTATTTCTTTGCATTACAGGTTGCATTGAATCTCAAGCTATTTGTAGGTGTTCAGGAAACAGAACAATAAGCCAAATCAAGCAGTGAGCACAGATCTATAAATGATACATTTTCTTATATTAATTTTTGTTAAGTAGAATTAAAAAATTGTCAGATGCCAGAAACTCAGTCATCTCAGTCTGGCATTCAGAAGTGTGTTGTGATACAGGAGCTTATGAAATATTATTTGAAAGGTGAATTAAAGCTACTTAGCTAAAGTGGCACTACATGTGGTGCGTGCTGTCTTTAGGAATTAAAACTAGAAGGAAGATTGATTAAATGCCCAAGGTTGGCTAGTACTAGAAGTAGCTTTTGCTTATTTCTACACTAATGCTGTAGAAGGAGAAGTCTGCTATGATATTCATAGACCATGCAATTCCAGACAAGCTGCAGAGGACACCAGGCACTCATCAAAACCTACCTACATTGAAAGTGAGAATAACAAAATGAAATCCAAGAAGGGACAAACATCCATACAAATAGCCTGAAATTTATACATGGAATCAGCTGAGGAAATCTAGTGATGTATTAAAAGGCCTGGGAAGTTACTGGCAGGACATTAAATGTGCGTTTCCTTTGTGGCTTGTAAAAATAAGCATGTTAAATTTCAAGCAAAATGTCCAGCTCCAGCATGTCATAGCTTAGGGAGTGATACGCCTTTTGAATCAGGGACATAATTCTGGGTATCCTATTGCCATTAGGATAACGACAACTCGGAGGAGTGCAGAACAATATGACAAGAGCGAACTGGACCCTGAAGGCTTTGGTTCATGAGAAAAGTTCAGAGCTGAATAAGCAGTGAAGAGAGAAAAGGACTGAATTTCTGTGCTTGGGTGCACAGATGCATAGTTGAACATCACAGGATACAAATTAAAACCAAATATTTAGTCTAAATATCATCGAAAGCACCTGAAGAGTAAGATTTGCTTGGGTTGGGAAATAGTTTTCTAAAGCAAGTAGTAGCTCTTATTTTGGATTTCTGAAACAAAGCAGTAAAATATAGTAGTAATTAATTGTCACTCACCTGGAGATAGATACGTTTTGATTATGATATTTTCCAAGCTTTTGCTGCATAGAGTTGTTTTTAAAAGGGCATCAAGGCTTCATAGCATCATTCTGAATGTATTTTAGAGAAGCATGTGTTAAACAAATTGTGTCATAGACCTTCATAAGCAAATCTCAGATGCAATAACTTGTGTCGCTTTATACCTTTTATAGGTGTTTTTTTTTTCTTCAGTTTAACCTTTGGCAGTTCTTGGCATTTCCTAAGGAGCAGAGGACCTACCTCCATGCTCCTTGCACAGCTGACTGTTGGTGCTGAAAGCTGTTTAATTTCTGGAAAGGGAATTTCTGCTGAATACCTGATGATTGCTGTCCTTAAGGAATTTTTCTTTCCTTTTAATCTACAAGATTTCCCATCCATTCCTCTTTTACTTTGCTGCTCCCAGCAAATTCGCAACTACTGCAGCTGCTTCAGACAGCTGCTGTGCTAACTCAAAACAGATGTCAAAGCCAGAGTTCTGACATGTAGTGGAAATCTACCATTAAATACCATCTCAGTGGTTTTTTTGACCCTGCTTGATAATGGGCCACAGAGGAAAACATTTTCACGCTGTATTTGTGCCCAAGCTACTAAATCTCCAGGGAATTGGTTCACAGTTAGAAAGTAAGATTAGCAGGCCAGTATTTTTAAAGCCAAATTCATCTCTTCTGCAGCACTGAGGACAAACAAGTTGCGTCGCTTCAGGTGGATCTCATGGTGGGCCAGGCTGTGTTTTGCAGTTAAGGTTTTGTGGCAAATGCTTTCTATGAATGAAGCTTAGAGGGGAATTTAGGGGCAGAAGTTCTTGAGCTAACTGAAGTTGGTGAGAGAGCTTCCCAGGCTTTCAATGCAGAGCCCTTGCTGGTGGTTAATGAGGAAGTGGGAGCCAAGAAGTGGTTAGAAATGAGACCATGATGGCTTAATAAGAGTTAAGAGGCCATGATATCACGTGAATACATTTGGAGGGGATTGGTACTCACCATTATTATTTAACATAGTATTGCTTAATACAGATGTCTTGTGCAGTGAAATTACAAGACCGCACAGCAATAAATAAATGGCTCTAAGAACAGCACCATCTTTTACAAGTTTTATTTTTATCTCAGTCACATAAAAACACACCAGACACATTCTCGCCTCTCACTCTTGCATCAGCCAGGCTCTGTCATGAATGGGACTGACGTCCTAAGTGGAACTAGTAACTTCCAGCACTGCAAATAATGCCATTTCTCTTGTTTTGACAGCAAAATGTCTTACGACGCAGACTTTTCACTTTACTGACTCAATGGAAGAGTACCCTGGAGTTACTATACTGTAGGGTATTCTGGAAATACTCTTCCAATTGAGCTACCCTGGCCTCTTCTGGACTGTATCCCCTTCTCTGTGCTATGGTCTTACATGCCACATCAGTGAGCTCAGATGACTGAGATCCCTTGTCACTCCCCTGTGGCACAACAGTACTGAAGTGGCTGAGCTTCTCTGCAGATTTCTGCTGGGATAGCGATGGGGAGGACTAGATCTTTCATGGTTTATAATGCTCAATCCTGATGTAAACTGAGAATACGTTACTGAATTTAACAAAACTTCAAGGAATTTTTTAAAGAAAAAAAGCTGTTTGCAGATGCAGACCTCTCCCCTCTGCAGCCTGTCCCTCCCCTGAGTTCGGTGAGAGGGGCAGCGCAGTAGATGCTTTGTGCTCTCTGCTTTGATCTGAATCTTCATAGATACATGAAGTTTTTATTAGTGCCTCTGCTTTCAGGTTTGATTTGATCATCTCTGTGTACCTTTGCCTGTGATACGATGTCATGTAGATTTCCAAAAAAATAAAAAAAAAAAAAGAAAGATTCTTCTATTTTGTAAGGGCAGGAAATCTCGATTTGAGCATGAATAAGATAATTAGGCACCCATGGATTGTATAGCAGTATTTTGTTGCCTTACAGAATACAAATCTTCAGAACTGTGGCAATACAGGCAATCTTCTTCCTCTGCAATTTATGCCAAACCATACTCCTTGCCTGAAAACTTAGAGTCACGCATTCATTCATATGCAAAGAAGAAAATAAAGTAAAATCCATTAAACCCTTTTTAATCTTCCTCCAAAAGAAATTAGCTCTTACTGTAGTAGTGCTAGTCTTTGTTGCATTTAACAAATTCTAGGGCTGATTGCTTACCACAGACTCTCCTCACCAGCTGTTTTGTGTGGCGCAGAGCTATCCCAGTTACCTTTAAATACAGTCATTTTCAGGCAGAATGCAGTCTGCCTTATGTAGATATTTAAATTAGACACTGTGTAGCTGCAATTTAGATGCTTGTGCAGACAGGTGGGCATTTCTTGAGACCTCCAGAAGGATCTAGTATTTTGCATGTAGGCAGTTCCTTCTCTCCTCTTGACCCAAGCTAAACTGTCTTCTGCTGGACCTCATTCGTGCCTCAGGACTCTTGCACACCCAGCTGTACCATGCTGCAGTTTCTGGAGGCCTTAGGTAGATCGCCTACTCATCTAAACCTTGGGGCTCATCCTAAGAAGAAGACCAAAGTATGCAATGGACTTTATATCTTCATTTTCAAGGATTTTCTGTTACAGGATTTATATCTGTGAGAGGTTCTCATCTTCCCTCCTGGGAGGCATTTTTTTTAGCATTCATAGCTCCTCATAAAAGCGCCAGAGGAAGTTGCAGGCTGTTGTAGGCACTCATGTAAGTCCTAGAGAGTTAGGCAGACCTGCAAAGTGAAGTCCTTAGAGCCGAAGCTACACCTCTTGTAGCCATCAAGCTCACTCTGGTACCTCTATGCACCACCAGCATGTGCAGTATGGACATAACCTGAGTCAAGGCTCCCCTTAGGACCAGAATAAAAACCCACATGCAGAGCACGACTTCAAACCTATTACTATAATTTCTAATAGTAAGTATGCTTATTAATGGGGAGAGGGAGAAGGGAAGGAAGGGAATAAAACATCCTCTGTTGTGTAAATCATAACCTTTGCTGCCCAGGCCATTCAGAGTTTGCACCGGCCGTTTCTGTTGCCTGGAGTTTGTAGCTGAGTGGTGGCTGTGACCTGTGGTGGTCAATGACACCATTCACTTCCTCCACCCTCTCCTCCTCTGCTTTACCACCTCTGCTCAGCTTTGCTCTGTTGCTGACCCTTGTTCTGCTCCTTGTAAAATACCTGCAAAGCTATTTACTGTCTTCCTTCCCTTCTCCTGCAGGCTGCCATACCTAGAAAAAACCTCCACAGCAATTAGGTTACTGTTATGCTGACCGGTGTGTTCTCCTGTATATATCTGTCTCTCTCCCCGTTGTCCCATATGTCGTTTACAATTGCATCATTTACAGCAGCTCTGGGGCAAAGATCATCCTCTTTCTTGAACAGCATCTACCACAGTGACTTTCTCGCCTCAGGCTACAGAGTCTGGCCATGCTGGTGCTTGCAGTAGTGTACCAGTGACAGTGGGACGCTGCTTCTGGAGGCAGCAAGCATCTTCTTGTTAACCAGCTGTGCGATGGGAAGGGGGGCGGAGGAGTGTTTCTGCTGTTGATAGACACCTGGCTTTCTTTTTTTAAAAAACAACTATGCTATGCTAAGTGTTTGAGAAGAATCAGTATGATCAAAATATGGATTCCATGAAGGCTCGTCAGGAACATCTTTTGAGCTAAACCCATTAATGACTCCTCCATTTTGGCAGTACAACTTGGAAGTTATGAGATACTTTCCCTTTTTTCCCCTTTTACTTGATTTTTTTTTCTCACTTTCTCTCTCTGCTCCCCTAGGTTTTGCTATGCTTGCAGATCAGCTTGTTGGAAACATCTTTCAGAATATATTTATCGTGAATGTGAGCATGTTACATTCCACCATACAGCTCTAGGTGTAAAATACGTATGTGTGTGTGTGTGTACACATACATGTATATATGAATGTATACCTGCATATATGTACGTAGGCCATAACAAAATGTAAAGTGTGTGGATGAATTAATTTGACATTGGGGAAACATGATTTTACCGCTAATACTGATTAGTAGAAGTACTCAAATTGAGGAAATCTGGATGCTCAGAAAGTGAATTCAGATCTCCTCTGCCATGCTTATCCTCAGCTGAAAGGCCTGTAAGTTGGTTTTAGTAGTTTTCTCAAGTGTTTTTGCTAGGTTAAAACCAAGCTGCAGATTACCGAACTGTTCTTGAATAAATCAGCTCAGAATCATCAGTAGATTTCAGTGCACTTTTAGTCTTTTTTTAAAGCAGAAATGCGGTTATTTTATATTAAATTCCTAAATGGAAATTGAAGTGTCTCTTACAGTGTAAAATATATATTCACATGTGTTTTTTTCCCTTTCTTTTCTGATATTTCTTTCACTTCCCCTCTCTGTTCCTAAAGGAAGAAATGCCCCTGGAAAGCCAGTGAGAGAGGTTAGTGAGACGCAGGCTCACTGCCATGGCTTCTGTTTGTCACAGCTTGCTTTCTGTGCCCAGCATGCGTGTGACGGCAGCACGGGTTTGCTTGGGTTTGGTGAAGGGCGGGGGGTGGTTTTATTTTACTTCGGGTTTTGTTTGATTTTGCTGAGTGCATTCCCCATGTGTGTTCTAACAGTAGCGTACCTCTCAACTTTCAGTGGAGACAATGTCAGCTCGGGGATGTGTATTTTCTTACATCCTCACAGAGGTGGAAACTCAGGAAGGAGGAGGAGAAAATAATACATTGAAATGAAGCCTCTGTATGATGAATGAGGTCAGCAAATATGCTGCAGTCATTGACTTACGTTCTGTTGCTCTTGTATGTAAGCACAACAGGGAGACCCATGTCTCTCACTGTTCTGCTTACATACTCACAATTGTATTTACACGTATGTGCCTATATACCAACCATCGTGTCCAGTTATTAAATAGTTTTTTTCTTTTTCTTTAGAACAGTGAGAGTTGAGAGGTATAAGAGATTCAGGTGTTTGAATTTCCTGATATACTATTGCAGAATGAAGAATGCTACTAACATTCACCAGCTCCACAGTGTTGTGTTCAGCAATGCAAATGCGCGATGGTTTTCACTGTGCATTTCAGACATGGTCGGTTTGATGCAAAATAGATTTTAGAATTTGTACGTCACTGCTTGTTAATGGAGGAAAACGTTTTGTGCTGTGTGGTTATAGCGCGTTTGAAAGTATTTCCAGAGAGCCTTGATTTGTCTGCCGTGAAGCTGCTCTTCACTCACCAACCAGACGCAATGTTTGAAAGATGAATTCCTAGCGAAAATTATTATTAAAGATAAAATATTCAGAGACTGCCTGAGTGCAATTGCAAGTTGCTGTGAAATGACGTTTCCTGAAGAGCTGATGTTCGGTGTGGATGAGGCAGGAATTGAAGGGTGACCCGTTTTTTAAACTTCTGCTGGTGCGGAGAGGGGAGCTCATGGGAACACACTGCACTGGGGTTTTTAGCAGAGCTGTTGTGAACCCACGGTCGCTGACAGGCTGCCACGGGTAAGCCAGCATTTGTTCTAATGAGGCACCTTGTAATACAGCGGTTCTCTGCATTGGCTGTAGGAGCTGGCACAGGTCCAGCCACTTCGAGGAGTAAGATCCTCAGTGCAGGTTAACTCTGTCCTCAAATGGCAGGTCCTCTCATATGGATCAAAGAAGGGTGCTTGAGGTGTCATCAACACACTGCACCAGTCCAGAAATCTTATGGAAATCATTTCATGTTCAGCCCTGAATGCTGTTGGCCCATACGGTCTGAGAATTGCTCTCCAATTCAGGAAAACAGGTTGTTGATTTCCACTATCCTCATTCATATTTATGCATATTATTCAGAAAAAAGCTTCTGCTGCTGAAAGCATATGTGATACAATTAATAAAAAAAAATAACAATTAGAAAACGGGCATGTCCTACCTGGTCAGGGTCCTACCTAACCCTAAAAGAGTTGACTTCTTCAATGAATCGCTCACCGCTGTCCAGTTGTATTTGCGCTCGCTGATGGTTCCAGAGGGACCTTGGTAACTTGCAGAGCTGAATGTGAAACGCAATTCTCCGCCTGCTTATGGAGTTTATGAGCTAAGGTATAGAACAGCTTTTGCTTTATGTGTGAATCCATTTGCGCAGGGGCAGATCATGCGGTTTTAAACCCACTGGGCCAGGTTTTGATCCCATTATTCACATTAGGTATTGTCTTCGTGTGTAATCCCAGGGATTTCGTGGCATTGCTTGATATGAATAAGTGTGTCAAAATCCAAGCCACTAACAGGAAGGATTTTTCTTTTTGTCGGGGAAGGGCTAGAAATCTGTGCTGCTAAAAATGGCACGGCATTGTGTTGGGGTTTCTTAATTTTCTTTCTATCCACTCTTTCAATTCGGAATGCTCCGCATTTATTTCTCTCACAAGCTGTAGCGTAAGATTGATATTCAGTTACTGCGCCCTCGCCCAAGGGCCTTAATTCCAGTAGATCCTCTAAAGCAAATTCAGCAGTTGTGAAACGCATCATTCTCTGTGTGACCAGAGTGATGTAATGATGTCTGCAGAAATAGGTGTCTTCTGCTTTCAAAGCAAATACACCTGTGTTAATATTCCCTCCATTTTATAAGTCTAAGTTAATACTGTCCATGTCCATTTTGGGCTTTATTGCTGCATTTCAAAGTGTGTGCTATTTTTTTTCTTACACGGTAGCATCTTTCGACCTTTCAGTGCCTCAAGCATGGAGAAAACTTTTTCAGCTTTAATGTTTAAAAAAAAAAAGAAAAAATGGAATTAATGCCTTCTTTGGTGGCGTTACTTTAAGATATGAATAATAATGCGTGGAAAGCTATGATTTATATTTTTCTAAGTGCTTTTAGGACAGCGTTTTTCTCATTTGCTTCTTATTAAAAATGTCAGTGCCCTACGTTTATGTCTTAGAGAGGGCAAGTAAGCAGTATTCCATAGAAGCAGCAGAACCATATAGAAACAGTCAGTGAATATGAGCTCTTATTTAGGTAACAGGCATTATAGAAGAGGGTGCATTCATTGCACATACAGTAACAGGAAATTGTTGCATATGTTGTTCTCAACTATGTGTAGCCTTGATTGACCTAGCTGTTACTCCCATCGTCAAGAGATGCAAAAAAACAGCTGGCAGTGCAATGACACCCAGCTGAGGGTTCGCCAGTGGAGTGGCTGGAGCACAGCTATATTGCCCATTCTTCTGGCCCGTCCTTCCATCCCATGACTGTCCCAGAGACTGCAGTCCCCGAGCTGTTGCACTTTACAGTCCAGCTATTAACATAAACTGTAATCAGCAGTGGTCTATGGTCGTGCTCTGAGCTGTAAATTCAGATGGCTCAGGAGGAGACACATGATTGTTTGGCTCTTCTGTAGAGGAAATTAAGACCTGTGCTAGAGAGGTGGCATGGATGGTGTGGGGGAGAGGGAGTCGTATCTCCTTAATCACCCCAGCCTGCCTCTGTGCAGCTTTTGTGGAGGGAGATCAGATTCAAAGCATGGTTATTTCAAAAATATGGCAGCAATTAATAGAGAAAAGAAAAAAATACTAGCAGACATTCCTGTAATTGGTATGCATTAAAAGAATACCTAAGGATCTCTGGATGCATAAGGTCGTCTTGGCCCGTGTTTTAGTTGGCTGAACAGTTTAGCAGTTTGTACCTACTGTGGCATACTTCTGAAAGACTTTTTTTTCTATATTTTTGATTTAAGTTATTCTTTTTAGAGCTAGACTCTTTCTGTGAAACCAGCTTGCCTTTGTTACCTGTATAGCTCTGTATCTGACAGAACAAAACAGTATTAACAAATACTGTTTTTTTCTGAAGATGGGGTTTAGCAGTTTGGGTTGCTCTAAATCCGTGGAAGGGTGATCACTCTTCCTGAGCTGAGAATGAGTGGTACTGGAGTCCCTGAAGAGCCCTGCAGTCACACCGTTGTTTCTAGAAACAACAGATCTCAACAAATCAGAACAAGAGACCATGATCCCACAGGTAGCGGTGCCTCTCATGCCTGGCTGCCCAGTTACAACTCTCACCACCGCCCTGTCTCATGTCTGTAGGTTGCTGCAGATGAGGAAGAAAAAGAGTATTTAAAGCCTAGATATTTCCTGAAAGTAGTTTGCAGGGTCAGGATGTTTGTGGGGATGCTGCAGGTCGCTCCGGTTATGCCAGGGTTATTCTGATAAAGCCTTGATAGCACATGCTACAAATGTACCTGAGCACGTCAGAGTTTCGGGTAAGTAGAGCAAACCAGTGGCAGTTACCTTTCTGTTTACATAAGCATCTACTGTCTAAAATACGTTCTTACTTTCATATGACTTTGTCAAATTTTCACTTTCCATGGTGTAATTTGCTGGATTGATCTCAGCCTGCATGGTGCCAGTAAGAGAGGTTATCCCTTACATCTAAAATAAATGTGGTAGCATACATTTACTTTAAAGTAAAC
This sequence comes from Nyctibius grandis, assembly GCF_013368605.1. NCBI lineage: Eukaryota > Metazoa > Chordata > Aves > Nyctibiiformes > Nyctibiidae > Nyctibius > Nyctibius grandis. The sequence goes on from NC_090659.1 coordinate 31,538,151, forward strand.
TGTATTTTGACGAAAACTTGGCAGGAATTTTTCATGCTCTGTTACTTGGCGTGCTGATGAGCAAATTACAAGTTTTTGCTTAGGATGAATAGGATGGTCATACATTAATGATTTATGGATGAAATTGCTGTTCGATGCGTCTGTTTCTCTGTGCATTAGTGCAATTAGCAAAATGTCACCAGATGAGAACTAAGTATTTCTTCATATTGATACCTGGCAAACTGTGCCACGCACAGTACAGCTCACTATCAAACGCACAGCTTGTTGAGTAGTTATCATTTAGATGCGTCATAGTTTTGTGTAATGAATGCTACATTTAAAAAAAAAACAAAACAAAACTTTAAAAACTAGTATTTGAATGTAAAAGGTGGTAGTAATTCTCCAGAAGAAACAAACTTCTCTGGATATTTCTCAGTTCTCATTTTTTTCTATTCCATAAATGCTGATGAATATTAACTAACGTCACTCCAAGCTCCTGAGTACTGCAGAAATGTCAACAGTGCATGACTACCATAATATTTGAACATTTGGAAGAGGATGGTGAGTTTGATTTGCCCCACAGGGAAAGTTCGTTCCTGTTGTTAGAGAAGACAGTTGTGTCAGGTGTAGGTGGGCAATGGTAACAGTCAGGCTCTGGCACATTACAGGTAGGGACTGCATGAAAGGTGTGTCCTGGATACCCTGGTCATGTCCTTTCTTCATTTGGGTGCTCCTTCCTCAAGGACCATGGTGAGGACTCGGCATCCAGGCTAACACAAAGCGTCCCTGGGGAGCAGCGTTGTGGGCAGGTGGCGTTGTGCCTCCCGTGTTTTTCCAGACAGATATTCTGTCATAAGTACTCTCAGGGAGTAAATCAAGCCCCTCAGGCCATAGCAACATACGGTTTTATTGAGTAATACTTCCCCTGTTACATACTTTCAGTTGCTGGTACTCTGCAGCTTGGGGACTTCTTGAGTTGGAGGTCACTTCTTTGCATCTAAATAAATCTTCAGTGATTATTTTCTAACTCCTTTTTTAACTCGTTTATGTGTTTGGCCTCAACATCAGCCTGTGGCGATGAGTTCAGTAATACAATATGTGCTGTGTGGAGTATAATTTCCTTCTGCTTGTTTTAAGACCTTCTGTCTGTTCATTCCTCCTTGTCCTTGCAAGAAATCTTGAACACTCAGTCATCATTTGGATGCTCATCTTGTAGGGTGCCTAGATCTCTGTGATACTCCCTCTTCAGTCGTATTTTTTCAGGAGGGAGAGTCCAGATGGGATTCAACTGTTTAAACCATGTTTCTGTCATTTGAGATGCCAGAGGGTGTTTGAGACAGTCATAGAGGGCTGCAAATCTCACACAGGGCTTGCAGGAGACCCGCCCTCTTCTGAACAGCAGCTGGAGACCAGGCAGGGTATGCCAAGGGCCTAAAATGGCAACTTTTGGCAATTTAATCTCCCTACCTTCAAGTCTGCTTAGTCTCTGATTGTGTTGAAGCCATTTCTTACTTCTGATCAGCACTGCTACCTTTCCTACCCATTTGCAGTGGTGGTAAAACGAGTATGAGAAGTTAAAGATTTCGTCTCCAGAACTGTACCCTGCGTTATTCATCACGTCCGTGTAGGAGGTCCACATGTTGTGGTAATACCATCTTAGGACTTTACAGTGGTTATGGGTGTGGAGAAATGCACAAATGAACCACTGTGTAGTAGTTACTTGATAATTGTGGCATCTTTGTTTCTGCTGGACAAAGGATATTTTAAAAACAATTGAATAAACTGCAGCCTTTTAGTTTGGTCATCATTTTAGCTGTCCGTGCAGGTATCCTGCTGGGACCTCTTGGATTTAATGATTTAGTTAATTACTGCTGATCTGTTTGTTTCTGTTTTTCTCCTTGGTAGAACATTGAATGGTCAAACACTTGCAGCACCAGTTGGAAACTTTTCTGTGATGTCAATGGATTTAATCATTGCTTTTGGTGAACGTTCATAATCATCGCTACGGGGGGTTTTTTGGAATGCAAATGTGCTGGCTTATTGTCAACATAGTTTACCATAGCCATTCAAGCTGGTATTGCCATTAAGTGTTCTGCAAAACTGGCAACTTCTGCTAACGACAACATATTATACTCATCCAGGAGACTCTTGGAAAGAGTACTCTCCAGTCTACTCCACTGGGGTTGGCGGCGAGCGGTACATGGAGAGTAATGGATCTGTGCTCAGCCTTTTCTGTAAAATGTTCCTGCCAATCTGCTGCCGAGTCTTCTTAATTTAATTTTCTCTTCTTTGACTTTTGTTTTCAGGCCACAATGTAGGGAGCCTTTTCCACATGGCAGACGACTTGGGAAGAGCGATGGAAACCTTAGTGACAGTGATGACCGACGACAAGGTGTTAGAATAGCAAGATGTGTTTTACAACTTCAGGCGTCCCGCATGGTTTTTATAATATTCATACTACAAAGAGGATTAGACTGTAAGAGTTTACAAGAAAAAAAAAAAAAATCTATATTTTTGTGAAGGGTAGTGGTACTATACTGTAGATTTCAGTAGTTTCCTAAGTCTGTTACTGTTTTGTTAACAATGGCAGGTTTTACACGTCTATGCAATTGTACAAAAATTATAAGAAAACTACATGTAAAATCTTGATAGCTGAATAACTTGCCATTTCTTTATATGGAACGCATTTCGGGTTGTTTAAAAAAAAATTTATAACAGTTATAATGAAAGATTGTAAACTAAATTGTGCTTTATAAAAATAATTGTTTATAGAAACCCCCTTAAAAAACACAAAAAAAATACTGAGGCAGTGCATTTGTTTAGTATCATTTCAGCTCTGTAACTGCATCAGAGAGATTCATGTTCTGTGTTCTTTTCGTTGCCTATCAAAAAGGAAAAAAAAAAGTAATTCTGCAGTGACACCAAAACGGCCAACTTAATGTTTCTCATTGGTTTCGTCTGACTAGGGCTGGCTTAAAAAAAAAATAAACTGAACTTCCAATGAAGGTAGTTATGTCACCTCTTTCCAGTAAAATTAAGAATTACATGAATCACACAGCTAGTTTGCAATAATTAAATGAAAGAGCACATTACATGACAGAGCCTGCAAAAAAATAATGAAAAAAGGAAAAAAAAAAAAACCTGGAAGAAAGAAGGAAAGAATTTAATGACCATCCTATACGCCAGCGTTTCCTCTGCTGACTAAATTCCTGAATGCTATTGGTAAAGGAACATAGAAATTGCCTTACCAGATCAAACCCTTGGACCTCAGTGTCTGGTACCCCGCTGGCCGCGGCCAGCAGCCCGTGCTTCAGCAGGAGCTGGGTACAGCTCTCCCCCGTCCGCTGCCACCGCTTGCGTCACCTTTGCTGCAGAGGAGAGAAGAGAGGGAGAAGTTCCCTCCTGCCCTGCTGTGGGATCAGCTTCTGACCCGAAGCACAGGGAGGTTACTCACAGAGCATCTTTGCTTGTCCACCTCCCAGTGCTCTTAATGAGCATGAAGCTCCTCGATCCTCTGGAAAATAAAACCAGAGCTTTCCTCAATGTGTGTCTCAGCCTGCTACAGCAGCCAGTCCCAAGGAGCTGTAACACTGCCAGCAACCTTTGGGAAAGGCTGTAGAAGAGTTACTGCTGTTCTCGCGCACGTATGCTGATCAGGTGAAGGTAGCCACACTGCTCCACGAGATATCTATCATCAAAACAAGGCCCTGGTCCTTTCTCCTTCCCCATTTCTCTCTGCAGGTAATCCTGCAGAATTAACAGTCACGTGAGAAAGAGAGGAACTGATAGCAAAACAGATTAGCCAGCTTGACTGCAGCTCATGAGAGGTGGGTTTGGGTGTGAGGTGCTGTCAGCAAAAGCTTTACCACTTCATTTTCTTAACCAGCTTTTAATTTTACCTTAGAGTATGTAGAAACACACCATCTGACTTTATATTGCAAGAGTAAAAAAATCTGTTACCTCCTCTTGTATGAAGTGTAATTAAACTTGGGAAAGATTTTATTTTGAATGCTAGTTAACATTGAACATGGCTACTCATGCTATTTCTACCTCACTTTGGTTTTGTGGTGTTCCTGACAATTACATACAGATAATGTTACATCATCACCACGTGTCCATTGTGTGACCAGGTCTCATTGTTTAAATAATACCGACAATGATAATAATTTACAAAAAATAAGTACAATCCCCCCAAACCTCTGCTTTCCTAATAAAAAGCTTTTTTAACACTTTATTACAATAGGAACCCTCAGTATTTCTCATGGGTTTTTTTATCAGAAGGTTGAAATTGAGATCTGAGAAGGAGATGGGTTTCTTCTGTTTTTCCCCCCTTATACGTTAAACCTTCTCTTCAGTAAAAAAATGGAGGAAAAATGGATTGCACGGTTGTTTTCATCAGGGTTTTGTTTTGTTTGTTTTACTTTCTAGATCTTAGTTTTGGAGTGAGTCTGTCAAAAAATATTTAAAAAGTTTAAAGCTTTATCGCTGTTTTTTTAAGCATAATTTGGGAATTATTTCATATTCCTTATAATGACAAAGTATTAAACTGTAAAACATAATCAGTGTAACTGAATACATAAATACCACATGGCATGTTATTTCATTGTTACTCAGTACTGGTTTATTACTTGGATATCATAATATATTGTGTTTTAACACCAACACTGTAACATTTACTAATTATTTTTATAAACTTCAGTTTTACTGCATTTTTTTTCACAACATATCAAGTTTCACCAAATATATGCCTTACTATTGTATTATATACTGCTTTACTGTGTATACCAATAAAGCACGCAATTACGTTATAAACGGTACGGTATTTTTCATTGAGGTTCAGCAGTCACCTGGTGCATCCCCTCTCGGTCAGCCCTTGCCGCAGGTGCGTGGGCAGCACCCCGTAGGGCCGATTGCCGAACCCCCTCGTTAGCCTCGGTGCCTCGGCCCCTCCGCAGCGGGCAGGGTGCCGGCGGCGGCGCTCAGGATTTGGCTGCCACAGGAAAAGAGGCTCTTCCTGGCTGGGAATTTTCTCCCCCTGTTGAGGTTGTGAACCTCCTGTTTTTATGCTCCCCAGAGCTTTTCAGAGGTTGACAGCCCCACGCTTTCTGCCTCAGCAGGCAGCCCCAGATCACATTGATCTCTGCTGATCAGTCCAGCACTTGATGGTCTCCTTGTCACCAGGCATAACGCTAACCAACCCCTCTCCTTTTGGGCTTTGGGAAGCGTATCTTCCCTTCAGAGAGGCTGATCACACACATCCCGTCTCATATCTAAAACACGCATGTAGGTTACAATACCCAGGCTCCATTCAGTTGCATCATGATGCTGTCTTTCCTACCTACCTTCAGTGGTATAAATAACATAATGAAAAATAATAAAATAAGAAGGCAAAACCATCATATGTTTGTGTATGATTTTGGTAATACAGTGAGGGAGGAGGTGGGAATTTCCTCCTTTCATTCACTTGAGGAAATAAATACGCATCCCACATCTGCTCTCCCAGACTGGAATTACTCTGGATTCACGCCTACACCCATGAATCAGTGTGTGCATTGCTGTACTGAGGTCTCCTCTGAAGATCACACAATCCACAAAGCACAGCAGCCACCAGTGACAAGACAACTCCTTTTTAATTCAATTAAGCAAGAGGGAGGATAGCTTTCTCCCTGTCACTAACGCTGGAGTCGGTTGCACATGAGGAGACTCTGTTGGGTTTGAAGCCTGGCTGTAGCCAGATGAATGGGGCTTGCGATGGTCTTATTAAATACCTAAATGAACTGGAACGTCACAAAAGGGCGCACAAGCGAGGCAGAGGAGCAGCTGCATGCTGCCTCATCCCTTCGATGCGCTGGCAGAAGCAGGGAAGGCAAAAACCACACAGGTGCGGCTCAACTCCCCTCCACAAAGCTGGGGCTGTGGTAGGCAAATCCAGAAGCTGGTCCTGCAGGTAACACATTGTGGGCTGTCCGTCACCTCTCACAAGCTTCGCACCGATCGGTGCTAATGGGTTGGCACAACGTATGTGAACAGCTGCTACCGTGAGTACTGCAGCTCTTAAAGGCAAGGTATACGGCCTGCCGGCCATCTTCATTGATTGCCCGACTCCTGCAACTCGGTCATTTATGACTCCAAACATCCCATCAATAAAATCTGGTATTTCTGACTGGCTCTCAAGAGTGTTTTCCTTATGTACGTTTAGGCTAAATATCCTCCTTATTTTAAGGACAAGGCTATTAACTGTTCAGTGTGTTTCCTTTGCTCTCTGGGCAGAGAGGAAGATTAGTTCTGTTTAATTTTGGCTGCTATGGTTAACATGCTGCCATTTACCCATAGACTTCACAGTCTTTCCTCTACCTTTTTGATAGATAGAGAGAGATGGAAAAACAGAGGCCCTCCTAGCCAGTTCAGCAGGACTGGGGGGTGGGAGGCTCCCTCAAACTCCCCTGCCGAGGCCACGCATCTCCCACGCTCCCGGCTGCCTGTGACAGTGGCAGACATCCATGGCTGAGGGTGACACAGGCCGGTCACCTGCTGCACAACCCCTGCCCGCCACCTCTTAGCCCAGTGAGTCCCGCCTAGCCCAGACCAGCCCAGTGCTCGCCAGTACAATTTAGGAGCCCAGCACCCCCTCTGTCTTCCCTGTGGGGCTGCGAGAGCTTCGGCGCTGCGTGGGCAGCGATGCCTGCTCTGCTGCAGTGACAGGGCGGGAGAAATCGTGGAGGGGGACAGCTAACATGGGTGAAAAAAATACCTTTTCAGCTAACACAGGGAAAAAAGAGAGGGAAAGCAACAATGTGCAAGACGCAGAAAAGATCTGCAGCTGCCAATATGTGTAATTCACTTAATGGCAGCACCTGCTGCAGAACATCCATAGCCTTGTTTGGATGGACACACGGAGCAGACGCAGCACTACAGAGTGCTGTATGAAGTACACGCGTGCCCAACCCCACCTACACGAAACCAGCAATAGCTGCTTGTGATTCTTCAGCTTTGAGGCTTAACTCTGCCCTTACAGACACCGTCAGTTTTACACCAGGGTGCCCTTCAATTACAACCAACCACCAGCTTTGTGCAAGGGGGGACAGCAGGATGGACACCACCGCAAGGACGTGTCTCTTCTCAGTGACATCCCTTGACAGGACAAGGGGCAATGGGTGCAAGCTGGAACACAGGAGGTTCCACATAAATATGAGGAAAAACTTCTTTACGGTGAGGGTGACCGAACACTGGAACAGGCTGCCCAGAGAGGTTGTGGAGTCTCCTTCTCTGGAGACATTCAAAACCCGCCTGGACGCGTTCCTGTGTGATATGATCTAGGTAATCCTGCTCCGGCAGGGGGATTGGACTAGATGATCTTTCTAGGTCCCTTCCAATCCCTAACATTCTGTGATTCTGTGATTCTGTGATGTGATTTATCCCTCCTCACAAAGGTGCAGGAGCAGCATCCTGGTGCCCAGCCCTGCGGCAGTGGGCTAGCAGCATGCGCCGCCCCCGGGGGCACTTCCCTGGCTATGACCCATTTTGGCTGCCCCTGTGCACATGTATGCAGTCAGGCTGAAACCAAATAAATCTTCCCCTTCTTGACTCAGGCTCCACTCAAAGATTTCACTGGGAATTTTTTTCAGCTCAGAGCAAGCATATCAACTCATTAGGAAGTGCCATAAATCTGTGCAAGAATAATGGGGCTGCTGAGACCAACTAAGATGTAACACTTCCATACAGGAATCCCTGTAAGCTGATAATACTGCTTACCAGCTAAGGAAGATGATTGCAGCACATATTTAGTAGTTCATAGTGCTGAAAACTTGGTTAACAAGCACTTGTAGTTAAGGGAGGGATGAAACTTAAGGAAATCTGGTAGCTATAGAAGTGAACCATGGGGCTTCACAAATACAGCATTGCTGTTTCAGCCTATTGCCTAAATCCTTACCGCTTGCCAACCCAAGGCTCATATTAGTCAACTTGGCAATTATTTAGCAGGTGTAAGAACTTATTATTATTAATATTCAAGCATTACAATGGATATACCATTATTTAATAGCTTGCACATGCTTCATGCTAGCTGTGTCCAAGCAAGTTGTCTCTATTTGCTGACATAAGCAATCTATTACTTGTAAGATTTTCTTCTCTTTCTCATACATGTACATGCATGCACACATACGGGGGGGGGGAACCCCCAATCTTTTATTGTCTTTCTTGCTGAATGGAAAAGGTGGGTTTTTTTCTCCACATGAGCTTCTCCAAGAGTAACATCATCCTCACTCTAACCTATCAGTATGTCCAAAATTGCAACAAGTATTAAAAAAAAATTATATCCATGTACTTCTATAATAGGAAATCAGAAAATGATGTTAATTCTCAAAGCATTCTTATATTTGTTTCCTTCCCTCATGCTCTACTTGAATCTGAAGATGTTCCAAACCAACAACATGAAGGGCAGTTTTGCACGTATAATGTCTTTCAAACCATTACCAACTATATTAAATAAGATGAGAGTCTTTGAGAACACATTGTTTTATTAAGGCAAGGACAAGCTAAAATAAATCACTCAGTCAAAGCCCTGTGAGGCTGTAGAAAGCTGGTTTGGTCCCTGACACACATGGACTTTCTCCTTCTGCATGCCTGTCTGCCACGAAGCTGCCATCAGCATCTCCATTTCCTCCAGCCACTGTGGCTCGCTGCTCACCACTCTGCTGCATGTAAAGCAGGACCGAGCTTCTTGCTCATCTCCAAAGTGGCGCTCTCACCTCAGCAAGATGAAAGCTCTTGCCTTCAGACTCGAAAGCAGACAATGAACTGATGAGCAGCTGACCTGTGAGGTGGTGTGACCCAGCTGGGGGGCACGGCAGTGGCAAAGGGTCCTTGCCAGGTTAGGGACACCACCAGGTCAAGCCTCACTTGGTCATTCAGGGGACATGAGAGGAGCCATGAAAGCCCAAAGCATTCTACGGGAACAAAAGTCAAGTGCCGTGTACATAGGGAGATTTACACAGATGTACCTTTGTAGACTGGCAGTGTTACGACACAATGTGAGGTCAGAGCACTTGCAGAACAGCAGTAGTATGTCCCAAAAGAAGATTAAAACTGTGCCACATCTAAAGGCTCGCTGTTAAGTTTGCGCTACTTAAAGATGCTCTTATTGGTGATCTATGGCAGGGCCAGTACATAATAAAAAACATCATCACGAAAGGATTTTTACTTCTGCAGCAGGGTAATTTTTAGTTGTGCCTCATTCACCAGACAAATGGTTTTACCCTAACACTGATGTAGGAGATGCTTCTTTTGCACAGAAGATTAATGGCAGTTGCCAGTATAATTCCCTGCTGCATCCCGCAGCGAATGTTTAGATAAAGGCTGCAACCAGCTGCAGGTGCTAAGACAGGAAACTGCTGGGTTTTTTTCCTACCAACCACAAACATGAGCTTAGAAATTCATGATCCTGAGAAAATATTAATGTATGTTAGAAAGATGCTAGATACACAAACATGCACACATGCAGACAGAGGCATGAAACACCCTGGTCTTCCTCTCAGGGTGTGGGGGTGTGTGTGTGTGCACATCCATGCACACACGTGTACACGCACGTGTACACACACGTGCACGCACGAGCCCCTCACTGTGCTGAGCCTATAAAATGTTCAGTTAAAAAAAAGAACCAGAACCCTTTGTGTCAAAATAGATAAAGCCTGACAATGTGCATTCATTCAGCTTTATTCTGAATTATAACAGCTCGTGCTTTGCAGCACCAGAGCAGTATTTTATTCAGCAGTTGTTGAAAGTTTCTTCAGGAATTTCGCTGCTTAAGGGAAGTGGCCATAAGCACATTGGCTCCATGTAACGTCTGCTTTTGTTGTTCCTCTGAAACACCTGGCAGGCCTGGCATGGCCTTCCGGCCTTGGTAGAAGGTAATAAAGACATCAAGCCTGTAACTTAGCTTCTTTCATCTCCCCCCTACCCCGCTTTTTTTTTTTTTAACCTCACTGGCAAGCTCAAAGCCTTCCTTCAGCAAGATCTTGCCCACAGACAAATGCTGCTAAGCCTTTCAGTGACTTATTGTGCATGTATTTTATTCTACCTGGTTTTTTGCTGGCTTCCTCTTCTACATTAAGCACTTATAAGACAAACCAATACATGAAGGGAAAAGACCACTTGCATCTTTAAGTCTTAAAAGTGCAGGTACCCACATCAAGCCCAAGAATTCCCTATTTTCTCCATTTTCTCACTGCAAAGCCGCAATACCGTTAACGCCTGCATGCTTTTGTCAGACACAGGGAGCACTGCACGCAGGGGTCCCTACCCTCCCCCTTGTTCAGGATATTAGGATTCCTTAAAAGTTCCCTAATACTTAGGATGCTCTGCCTCTCCTGATGAAAATACGTTGATTTCTACTTTGCAGTCACCCATTTTTGCTGATGATGTCCTGTCCCCGCAGCTCCTTCCCCACAGTGCTGGTCAGCTGGACCCCTTTCTTGCTCAGCCTTGGCCATACCAGCTTCACCATCAGGAGCTTCCCTCTCCCACCCAGGCTGTCTGTCCCCGTCCCATACCCATCCTCATGCCCGTCCCCATCCCACACTGGCCCCAAGCTTCAGACCTGAGTGCAGCAGAGACGGACAGAGCCCCAGCCCTCCCCTCGGCCCCCAGAGCCAACCCCACATCCCACCAGCTTCCACCCCTTGGTGGCAAGGTTCCCACCCTGCTCCTGCATAGGCTGGTGCCAAAAGCACCCACGCCTGAAGCCACCCTGAGCTCCCCATTGTGCGGCTGACACCGTGGAGCTGTGCACGCCACAGCTTCATTACCCCCCCTTTCCCCTCGTGCCGATGTCTTTAACGAAAAACATGAACCACAGCTGGTCGCAAACCGTATCCGGGGAGTGCTCCCTCCCAGCGCAAAGTATTTGCTTAATGCTCCATGTTGTCTTTCCTTCAGTGTGCTGGGGATTTTTTTTTTTTCTCCTCCACTAATTTCCCTACTGAGCCTCATTTTTTCGTGCTTCATTAACGTTTTCCTTTGTGCCACTTCTAATACATAGCTTTACTTACAGAGCAGGCTTTCCCCCTCCAGCCCCCTTTTCCATTCCTGCTGGGCTCTCCGCTCGCTCTCCATACGCTTAGGAAAGTGTCCGTGTAGGCACCGCTTAGGTCTGGGGTCCCATATATGTTCCTCTTTATTCCTTAGCACCTTGAGCTGGAGTTTCTGACTTTTCTTACTCTCGACATCTCTAACTCTGAGTGAATCAAAGTTTTCCCTTTTGTGAATGAGACCTTCAGTGAGAGACTTCTTTCTTTTAGTGCACTGATGCAGAAGGTGATTAAAATCCTTGTAGGAAGGTATGCCAGTTCTCCTTTGTTTGCTTAGGGGTTTTTTTCTTGTTTTTTTTTTTTCTTGTTTTTTTTTTTCTTGTTTTGTTTCTTTGAGGGTTTTGGGTGGTTTTTTTTAAGATCAGTGGCTGCCACCTTGCTCGCTGCTGGAATTCGTGTTGAGGATGGAGGTTGGCCCATACGACCAACAAGGCTGCATAACCCTCATGGACTGTGACCGCCAAAGCAGCCCAATGGACCCTGCTTTCAAAGGGGGCTGCAAACTGCGCGGCTTATGTCCTGCGAAGGCAAGTCACTATAGTGGCCCATTTTTTTTATCTTTTTAAAAAGATGATAAACACTCAAAGTCATTATCCAGTGTGCTTGTGGATACCTGTTCCTCACAGAATCAGACCACCAACACTCTAATGGCTTACTGCAGTTCTAGCAGCCAAACTTCAAGTATGTTACTTAGGAAATGAGGCACTAAACGCATCTCATTTTGCTGCTCACTTACGGCCACCCCTCAGCACGGAGGGAGCTGGGGAGGCTGTGATGCCTGGGCAGGCAGGCGAAGCCCATGGTGAGCAGCCCAGACAGCTGAATGTCAGGCACAGCAGCGCTTGCTGGCTCAGGGGAAGCAGAGATGGCAGTGGCTGTTGCTATGGGCACCAGAGCAGCAAACGACAATAATATCAAGTCAGACTAAGGGGAAAAGGGTGAAATAGGATATCTCCATTTCACTTCAAATATGGCTTCAAATTAACTGTGGTGAGTAATTACCTATGAAAAAGTATTAGTGATGATTCTGTAGTTTAGAAGGAAACCCCTTTAACAGAGGGCTGCAAGAGACACCTTTGATTTTCCCTGTCATAAAAGGGCATTTTTTTTTCCTTTTATATGAGGCCATGAAGTAACTCACATCGGTTATTGCTAAGGCAGCTGTTTCATTATGGTGTGCACTACTTGGTGTTATTTTTTCCAGACTGTTGGCTGTTGTGCTTGGGTAGCCTTCCCACTGTTCCCCCCAACCCCAATGGAAGGTTTCCATTTCCATGGAGAAGGGGACATGTGCTCAGCTCCCCTGCACAGAGTTATTCTCCAGCTGGGCTCTGCACATGACCCCAGCACTTTGATCCTTGCCTCACTTCTGCAGGGTAACTTTCCTGACTTCCATCCAATTTATACAAATTATTTGACCTTTTTCATTTTGCCTTCAGCCACAAAACACTCAACTGCCACAAAGAGCCTGCTGAGGTTGGCACAGCCTGCCAGCATCCCACGGAAGGAAAAAAGCATTAGGTTGCCTCTTGAGGCAGGGTTTACATTAACAAAGATACTTATTGCCCTGACACTTCCCGGCTGCAAATGCCTGATGATAGTGTTGCTGGCTGAGATCTTGTCTTTCGTTCACTTTCTTACACCTTCTTTTCTGCCAGGGAGTTACCGCTGTGGCCTGGCTGCAGGTGCCACTCACACAGAGAGGGTCACACTCGTGCTTCACCCCTCGGGAACCTACATACCAGAATAGCCTTCTTCTCTGTTGGGTCAGGGCTGTTCAAGAGCCACCTTTGCACAGCTTTGAGTTATTTAAAAAAGGAACAGCGCAGAAGTGAGTCATCCCAAAAGGCGCTGTGGACCAGGGGAGGCTCAGTGAAAAGCCCCTCGCTTCCCTTGTTGTGCCCAGTGCCATATGCCAGAGCCAAGGCTTCGCACCTGCCCTGGGCTCTTCTGCCCTCTCCTGTAACACTGTAAAGGATAGTCTATGTGGGATTGTACAGAGGATGATGGTGGGACCTACATCCTCTGTATAGTATGAGGCTTCTGGCACTATGAAACCCTGCTCCTTCTTTCTGGGGAGTGACTTCTAACCTGAGTTAATGATGCTACCTAAATTCAGCATTTCCTAAGTCTGGGCATCTAACAGTCTCATTTACAAAAAAAAAAGACCATTGAAGTTATGGCTCCTGGTCTTACTCCTTTCTCTTTTTCCTTCCCTCCCCCCATCACCCCCTTTGCTTCACACTGGAGCCATGAGAACAGTCATCGTTAGCTGGCAGGAGCATCAGCATCACCCATGCCCCTGACCCTTGTATTTGGCTTTGCTGGTGCCACCAAAACAAACAAAATCTGTTGTGTGTGCACAAAGTGCCACTGCGAGCAAGCTGTGGCTCTTCCAGGTCACAAACGATGGCACCAGAGCATGCAGACAGGCACAGTCTCAAATGAGGTGCAGAGGAGAGGTGTCTGTGCATCTGTCCTGATGATCTGCAGCTCCCTTTTCTGATTCCACATGGCTCTGCTGTGCACTTTAATGGACTATTCGGGTACAACAAACACTTAGGGAAGCACTGGATGCCATGAACTAGATGGTCACTTAAAAAGCCCTAAGATCCTGAGAGACAGAGAGTTGCATATATTTTTTGTGTCGTTACTGCATAAGAAAGTGAGAAATCCTGCGGGTGGGATTCATTATGTGCAGCACATTATCCTGTGTCATGGAGAAGACACGGGATCATTCCCAAAATATCCTTCCCCACTGATAAATTGCAGCAAGCAGGTTTGAAGCTGCACAGCGTGAAGGATAACCTACTTAGGATGAACACGTGCATGATGCTATCAGCAATATTGATGCAGTTACCAGACCTCACTACGGGTTTGAGGAAAGAGTTACATCAAATCACAATTTGCGGAAGCGCAAGGGAGCCGGTAGCCTCGAAGCAAAGCCACCTCGCATTTCCCCCAGGCTGGGCTTTTCCATCAGCCCCAGGATATATGCTCACTGCAGCCTTCCTCCTCCCATGCAGTGTGAACATAAATACAGGAAACAAACAGAAAATAGGGGAATGCTTTGTGTTCAAATGGGTGCTGGGGGAGACCTGGTGTGCACGTGTGCCGGCACACACTTAACTTTTGGCAGCCCCTACAGAGGTGCCTCCGGCTGATCAGCCACCCCACAGGGAGATGGCACGGCAGGGCTGGGGCTGATTCTTGTGGGGATGAGACTTTGGGCATCTCTGGAGCCAGACTGGGGATCGACCTCCAGCCAGGTCAGGCAATTGCATAGAGGGATTCAACTCCGTTTATCCTGACAGTGCCCGGCACAAGTGTGGGGCGAGGAAGACGCAGAGGGGTGGCAAAGTGGCAAGAAGGCAGCTCATCAGTGGGGGTGGTTTGGTTTGCACATGGGTCCAGGCATTTCAGAAGCTGGCACAGGCAGTGGGGCACCTTGTTCAGCAGCGCACTTGCAGCAGTGGCTTCTTTAAGGCAGAAATAGGTTAATTTATGAAAGGCTCACGTGGGGCTTTCCTGTCTGAGGCAGGAGCACCAGCCGACTGATGTTTTCCAAGGCAGTCATCCATTAACAGGCAATTTCCCCATCCTCCCACAAACACCACAGCCCTTTGCTAAGCGCTGGTGCGCATCGTTTCTGTAAGCACAAACCAACGTTTTAATTTTAAGTGCTTGATGGTGTCGTGGGTTTCACTTCAGTTGTTCTTACAGGCTGCAAGACCCCAGGTCATATGCTGCGCTCCGGTAAAGGCAGGAAACAGCAACACAAGGAGCAAACCACTTGGCACTTGAAATTTCTCCTGTAATCTAAAGCAAAGAAAGAAAGAAATGAAAAAAAAAAGAGCTCTAAAACTGTAGAAGCTAAGAAAATAGCCATAAAACATGTCTGCTCCCCTCCCACAGGAAATATTTAATATGATGTATAGGTATGATGCTGTACTGGTCTAGTGTGTGAACCCACAACTGATCACATTAAATGCAGCCACACACGATAACCAAACCCGCCTGCACACAGGGAATATTCTCTTTAGTCACAGCTAAGCAAACAACAAATCTTTCTCTCTTCTGCAGCCAGCCCAGTGCTTTTACCACCCTTTGGTGATTGCACTGCAGTCTGCAAAGCAGTTGGGGGCATATACATGTGTGGAAGCAGCAGGGGTTATATATAAATATATACATATAATCAAACTTTTATTAACCTGTGGCCTTCCAGCTCAAAAGGACACGGTCAAACCAGTGATGATTTGTAACAGCTGCAGCCTCCTGACTGAGTAGAAAATCATTTGCAAACTACTCCTGATTTTCTATGAGGGTTTTCGTGATGTGCCAGCATTTGCCAGGGGCCCTTGGGCAGCTTTGCAGCCCACGCTGAGCTCACAGCCACTTGCAGTTTGCTGCCTGGAGGGGATGCCTGGGGGTGGCAGTGGGACCAGGCACCCAGGGCTGTGCAGCACCTTCACTACCAATGCATGGGCCCACGCTGGCCAGGGAGGAGGGTGTCTCGCATGGAGAGGTGACAGAGGAGACTCCAGCTGGGAAGTCCTTGCTTTGGGTTTTTTGTGTGGCTTTTTGTTATAGTTCAGCACAGCGAGGTGCTGAGCTGTGGGGAGGGCAGCCCCTAACACCTTGTGGTCTGCAGCACTCTCAAGCTGGCTTGTAATGGGAATGTCCTCTGAAATCAGGGTTTATTGCTTCTGCTGCCAGGCTGGGATAGCTGGAGCACACATCACAGTGAAGAAAACAGAAACAGAGAAGCCTTTTATTTCTTAAGCAGGCAAGTAATGAGCAGCTCCACGTCCCAAATATTAGCCAGCTGTAGAAAAATCCTGAGACTTTCAGATTTCCAAAATCTTTCAATTCCTTGTTATTTAATAGTTCACACACAATCCCCGAAAGCTAGCCCAACTGCTTTGGCTTACATTTGCAAACAATCCCTCATTCACCTGTCCCAGCCCAGTCTCACCTGCCCTGGGGGCTGCTTCTTATTCACCCTTCAGCTCCCCGCTCCACCCCAGGATCTCCAGGCCTCCCCCCACTCCATCCCTCCTTTCCCATCTCCCACCATCACGGGGCAGTGCCTTTGGGCTGCTGTGGGGAAGGCAGCAGCATCCTCATCGTCTCCTGGGGTGCATGGCATGGCAGCTCCACTGACAGAGGAGCGATGGCTTCCCTGGAGGCGGAAGCTGCCCCATGGGGTCTGCGGGGCAGGGGCAGAGCGAGAGCCGAGCCACTGCAACCAGGAAAGGATGGGATGGAGGTCCTGAGGACCAGGAGGACCGCAGGGAGGTTTCTTCCAGGGAGGCAGGAGCGGAGGGAAGGACCTACTACCTGGACGTGTGAAGACCTTCCCAGCCATCCCACTCATAATGGTGACAAGCATGTCATATATGACAGGCAGGAAGACAGGCAGCAAGACAGGCAGGGGAGGGCAGGGGAGAGAGGGAAAAGGAAAGCTTAGATTCATTTTAGCCTTGCGTAGAGGTGAGTATGTGACAACACGCACCACATGCTGCCTCACACCTTTGCCTCAAAAGTGATGGCTCACACAGGCGCAGAAAGCTCTCTGCTGCAGGCCTTGGTTTGTCAAGCCTAGAGATTTTGGTCACTGTTGCTTGCTACCGTTTGTGCCGTCTGGCTACCTGCCTTTCTCCCAAAGGTTTTACTATGCTCTCTCTCTGGTTACCTTGTTCCCCTCCCCACCTGTTTTGTCATCAGCTCTTCTCTTCTTCTCCATCTTCATAAAGGTGCCGGGGGCTCTGCCACCTCCCCTCCCTGCTTCCTCCTATCCCCTGGCACACACCGTACCTGGAAAACAGAAATTCGCCTGCCAAGTCCTGCCAGCTCTCAGCCTTTCTCTCCCCAACACCTACTGCTGTCAACCCGATAGGAAAGTAGCTCTTGGTCTGCTTTTCACCCCATCATAAACTCAATGTGATGAGACCTGCCAGCGTGCTCTGGTGGACAGTGGCGAAGCACATCTGGCACAGCTGGAGGGGACGGTGTAAATCCCAAGCCCCTCGGCCCTCCGGCCAGCATTTGCCTTGGGCTTTGAGTGCAGTGCGAGGTCCCGCTGGCTCACAGGCCCTGGTGCGGTGCTGGCACCACCCATATTTCCCAGCCAGTGACTCCCGTGGACAAACATGGGGTTGGATGAACCAGTTACAACCTCTGCAGTTCAACAAAGCAACCGGCAGGAACATCAGCCAGATTTCGCCGCCTTCGGGAAGTCAGAGCAAGGGTTGTTGGTGCACAGTGGGTGGACATATCAAACACAAACGCTTTTCTGTAACTGCTGGATGACGCAGAGTGCAAACAATCAAATGTCCTTTGCTATTTTCTGTGTCTCCCTCTGCGATGCTGATAGAGGGAATCCAAATGTTTCCAAGCAGGCAGTGCCTATCTGCAGCAGGCAGACAATTTCCAAATGTATTAGCAGCACAGAGTCAATAGATAAATAGCAGCCCAGCATATCATCCAATTTTCAAATGTAAATAACTAGACCACTTTTAATTTGAAGGGCTACAGCAGGGAATAAAACGAACCCTGGAAAATACACACAGCAATGACTGCTGCTCGCAACGCATTACCTTCAGGCGTGCCTGTTATTTTTCCCCGCTGGCTGCTGTGCCACAGTGCAGAGACAAACCGGTGGTCTGTGTGTGAAGAGAGGGCTGAGCCCCCAAACAGCCCCGCCAGGTGATGGAGAGGGCAGGCTGCCCCCGGGGGTGCAGGCAAGGCTGCCCTGCAGACACGCAGTGCTGGGCACCCCATGCAGGATGCAACCCTGCCTCGCCTCTCCCACTCTGGCACAGCTGGAGGGGAGAGGACATCACAGGGAGGTGCTGGCGGTGCAGCAGGTCACCAGCAGCAATGCTTTGCCTCTCTCCGGAGACCCTTTGTGCTCCCCACATTTGGCCTCACAAGCAGTGGCACCTCAATGTCCCAGCCCGTAACCAGCACCGATGATAAGGTGGTCACGGGCAGAGTGAGACACGGGATGAAGCATCCGCCTCCTTCCACAGGGACTGCAGGGAGGAGCGAAAGAGCAAGAAACCTTGAGGGGATCCTGTAGAGGAGGGAGAGGAGGGGGAGGAACGATGCTTTTCAGAAAAACCCTCTTGGGGTTTGCCAGTGTAACTGAGAGCAAAATTGTCCCCTTGTCTACACCGCCGTTGTACGACTGCTGAAGGGAGGCCTCTTACAATCCTATCTCTGGCGGCACATGCCAGCTTGCAGCGAAGCCCGGAGAGGAGGGGTCCTGCTGCAGCTGCAGCCCAGACATGGCAGAGGGCCGGACTGCGAAGCCGTCCTCATCCTTGCTGGGTGCTGGGGCTGCCCCCATCAGCCATGTGTCCCGAGGGCACACCAGGAGCCAGGAAAATGGGTCTGACACCAAGGCAGGCAGGGATAAAATCTGTCTGTTGCAAGGAGGAGACCAACCAGGCAGATTATGTCTTGCGTAAATCTGCCGGTCTCCATTGAACACAGTGCGAATAGGGAGGTTCAGCCCAGCCAAGCGAGATCATCCTGGGGCTCCTCGTCCTACTCTGCACTTTCCTCACTCCCTTTCTGAACCACCGGTGGATGTTTGCACAGCGCACACAAGGAGGGACGCGCTGAAGGTGCTGAGCGTCAGTCTGCCAGATTGGAAAGGTCACCTTCTCAACACTCACCAGCCCGTTAGAAGAAAAACCCTCTGAAAACGAAAGATGAACATCTGCTTTAAAGCTCACTACTTCCCAAGGTGAATCTGGCCTGGAGGTGGAGGTGGGATATTGCTGGTGAGGAGACGCTGCTTTAGGAAGCCACTGGCAATGCCAGGAGGGATGGCTGTGACCCTCCCAACCATGAACCTCTGCAGCTGGGCTGTGGGAAAAGGCTGGGTTCGCTTTTCTGCAAGAGCCCTGTCACAGCAGGTTGCAGGGAGCAAGGGAGGGTGCAGGGCTCGCAAGGAACTGCGAGAGTCTGCAGTGGTGACACTACCTGCGGTGCAACAGGAGTGATGTTGTAGCCAAGATGATCCAAGTATGTGAACAAGGCAAGATTTGCAATATACTTCATTACAGTGGTTGATCTAGTTGGAAAAAGCAGACAAGATTTCAGGCACACATGACTTTTAGGCTTGTTTGCCTAAAAGCTATATGCACTTTGTTGTTTTTTTCCCCAGGGACATGAAAAATACACTGGAGACAAAACATGAAACATCAAACAGAAAGGATGAATGCCCTAAGATTTCCCACACGCCTGGTGTCGGCGTGAAAGGTAGGTCCCCTGTGCTTACAGGGGGCCTGACACTGAACCCTTGGATGCTGCTTCAGCAGTGCTGGGGCTCCTCCACAGCCACAGCAGCTGCAGAGGTGCAAAACCAGCACGAAGCTGCATCCCTGGCATGGAAAGGCAGGAAAGCTGGGGGCCCGGTCCCCAGGCTGGCATTCACTGGTGGAATGGACTTTTCTTAGGGAAAAAAATTAAACCACAACAAAAAGTAGAAAAAGAGCAGCTCCTGGAGCTGGAAACTGTTAAAAGTCTGCTCTTCTTCAGATTTTTATCTCCCATCTAGATTAGACAGTGTTTGGCCCCTGTGGTTTGACATGAGTCACGATGTGATGTGCTGAGGTCCAGCCAAGATCAGCTGTTTCGTAAAGTGTTGCGCTACCTTGCAACTACTGATTCACTGCAGTAGAAATGACGGATTGTTTTACAGGAGGAAGAGAAGGGGAAAAAGAATTACGAAGCCCACCGGTACTTAAAACAGGGGCTGTGCTCCGCCTGCTGGCTAGTAACAACAAAGCGAGCCGGGATAAAAGGCAGCATCCTTACAGAGACCCAAACCAGCGCTTGATGTTGCCATCCTCTTGACTTTTTACATTTGGAGAGGAGCCAGGGGAAAGAAGAAAGGAAAAAAAGATATGTGAAGTAGAAAGGAGAGTGAGAGAAGATGATGGCTGCATGGCAGGAGAAAAAGAAATAAAAGAAAAGAAGACACAGCTCTTCTGATTTAAAGAAAGAGATGCTTCAAGCGCATATAAGTTTGCAGCAACCTTGGCCATGGTAAAGCCATTTTGATCTATTTCAAAACTCCCAAAGGAGAGTTCTTTGAATGCTACATCCCTTTTTGATTGATGCCACAGGGTTTATACCTAAGGCTAACCGAGGGACACATCCCAGGCTGCCACCTGCTTCCTTTGGCTGCCACTGCCTTCCTCTCCAAGGCTTTGGGGCTGGGCAGGGCAGAGGGACAAAATCCCCAGGGCTCCCTGCCTCCCCTGCATTCCTCTGCACCCTCTCTCCAGTGAGCGTAGCTGCTCCTACTGCCATTACGATGTGGAGTGGCCACACATTTGTCTCGCACTCCTGGTCTTTGATAGCAAACCAAACCTTGCTTTTATTATCCTCCTTCCCCAGTCCAATTGTATGCTTAAATTTATATAATATTTTTACATGCTTCATATATATGTGTATATATACACACATATATATTGTACATGCATACATGCACACATATATATATACACAGACGCCTCCACATAGGGGTCAGGAAGCTTGTTCGTGCCAAGGTCTACCTTTAAAATGTTCAAGCACATGGCTGCACACATGTAGTCTGGTATTCCTGCACTTATACTATCCAGTTGCATATTCCCTCTGCTATAGTGTCATACAAATGAGGATATATGGCCCTGGGCTTGCTGTTGCTCTGCCCAAACAACTTTGAGCGTGGCCAGAGTGAGCACAGGTCCATCTGTACCCAGCCATATAGACCTCTCTGAAGTTGTTCAGATCCCTACTGTCCTTGAAAGCCTCGTGCAAAGCAATTGCCCTAGACGGTGCAGTGTGTTTGTGACAGAGCAGTAACTACCCACAGGTTAATGCAATAACAGTATCATTTAATATCTCACAGGACAGCATCTGAGTATATTTCAGACCTGTCCTGAATACAGATATTACCAGTGGGTTGTAATTTGTCTATGCCTTTGCCTGCAGCTGCTCCTTTCTATTATTCTATCAAATATTGCAGAAATGCATAAAAGCTACAGAAGAGTGGTAGGCTTATGAAGTGCATTCCTGCTACCATTTCCTTGTCCTTGTTATTAATCTACTCTACTTTTTCATCATGCTGTACCAAGACTGTCTCCTACTAAAAAAAAAAAGATGTTTCCTTTTTCATTTTGCATTGATATGAGCCTTTAATTCAACCATGTCTGCTGGCTTTGACAGAGCCACGCTAATTTGTAATCAGATTGAGGCTATGACACTACTCAAGTGCACACAAAATATGAAGAATACAGGGGAAAGAAGGAGGAGGGGAGAGAGAGAAAGGGAAAGGATATATGAGCAAACTCGCTGTTTCTGATGTTACATTCAGCTTCAGGCACTAATGCACAAAGGGACACAAAGGGGACAGGGAAAGATATTTGCTTGGGGACACACTGCTTCCAGCCAAAAAACTGCTCAACTATACCTCAGCATATTACCACAACAGGACAGGTAGAGAGGAGAAAGAGACGACAAGGTCAGCAGGGAATGAAAGGAGACCTAGCGGGGACCAAGGGCACGGCTGAGGGTAGAGAGACGATGGAGATGTGAGTGATGAAGCAAGGAAGGGAAGCAAAACAATAATGTGGGAAAAATAACAAAAACGTCAAGAGAAAGAAAAATAAGGGAAGAAAAGGGCAAAAAGAGCACAGAGAGGGGAAGAGAAGAGGTGCCCTGACACCCTGACAACTTGCAGTGCACCTCTGACTGCTGCTGGGTGCAGCTGCTGCTGCAGGCAGGCAGGAGCGAGTGGCTGGGGAGGTTCACCATCCCTGACCAAGCATGCATGGGGCCAGGAGCTACCGAAAATGAAGCTGCAGCACCCTAAATTCCTTCTTTTCCCTATAACCTGGCAGTGCCTGAGTTAAAATAGATAAGGTTTTTGCTTTTGCTCTGGCACTGTTCTGTTAAAACCTCTCCATCCTTTTCATGGAGGGATACCCTAGTCCCCCTTCTCCCCCCTCCTTCTGGGTAGGAAGCCTTATAGGTGTCTATCCCAACAGTTTTCAACACACCCTTCACTACAGAGGGATCGTTCTAAGTGCATTTAGTTTTATTTTCTCCTCGCTCTGTTAAAGGTGCAAACTCTAGTGGCCTTTTTGCATGACAAATCTCCAAGGCTGCCATGCGATGTCTGTTTTCTTTCAACTCCCTTGAGGGGAAATACCTCCCTGTTCCTCCATGCACATAAAATGGCTGATGACACATGAGTTAGTACACCTAACACCCAGGCATACTGTATTAAAATTGTAATCCAAGGCACAGAGATTGAGCATTATGAACTATTAATGACTTTTTCTCATGGTTTCAGTCCAAAACGGTGATCTTAACCATTTGTCACTTAAAGGGACCTAGGCAGAAATAGAATTCAAAGCTATTGATTGCAATCACTTTTTTCTACAAAGAAAGCCAATATGCAGCACTGAGTGGTAGCAGCCTGACTTATATTACAGCTTCTTCTCTTTTTTCTCCCTTCCGAAGAGGTTTCAACAGAGATTACAGCTTTACAGTGTAGAACAGTGTTTTCCAGGTGAGCTGAAGCTGGATTTATTTGAGGTTTGACAGTCTCTATCAAAGTCTTCCTCCAGTTTAGACAGCATATGTGGAGCTTTGAAAGCTCTCAGCATCAGCCCAGCTATGTTCCCATCACGCTGGCGGATGTTCAAAGGGGACAGAGTCACAACAGTGCTCAGCCTCTGCACAGCCCCTACCTGTAAGGGGCTGCTGCATGCCCCTGGATCCAGCCAAGTGGGTGCCGGTAGGCACATGCACACACACATACAAGTGGGTCTCTCAGGCGGCATCCAGTCCCTACAGTCACCCCAGTCATTGTCTTGGACCTCCTGGTCCCTCCAGTAGCCAGCTGGCAGACCCTCTGATCTCTCCCTGGCTCCCAGGCCACTCATTCTACTCTTTGGCCAGTCCAGCCTGACGCTCGCTGGTGACACATGCTGACACATGCACCTTCCACATACTCTGTCTGTGGCCCACAGGCACATTGGCGCTGAGACCTGTGGGTCCCACTCCAGCTGCTGCCACTCATACACCTCCACACCCACGTACACACAGGAAAATGGTCAGAAGTGGAGTTTAATGAGAAAACAGGGACAGACTGCACTGACCAGGTGCAGGGCAGGGCCAGACAAATGTCGTGACCGGCAACTTATGTACACAAGCATCCCGTGTTATCCCCTTTCTCCTCTGTTTTCCCACACTTGTTCATCCCCAAACTGCCTTGATCCCTTCCCTTCCCCACCTTGGTCTCCCCGCCACCGCCCCACTGTGAAACAGCCCATAAGTCACATGCAATCCTAAAATGCTCTATCCTGCATCCCGCAACAAGTCCTATTCCCCACACAGACAGTGATTGGGGCAGGGGGGTCAAAGGTGCTTGAGAGCCTTTCCCTGGCCCCATGGGGATGGAGGTCCCCCTCCAGCCATGGGGCTGGGATAGCTTGGTGAGGGGCAGGTTTCCTCTCCCACCACAGAGGGGGTGCCTCTGTCCTCCCTCATATGTGAGGACACCAGTCCTTCATCCAACGCTACCAAGCTGTTGTCCTTCATTCAACATAACCCAACACTACCCAGTTGCTATAAAGTTCATGCAAGATTTTAGAAATGTCATAAGCAATAAACAAAATGGTGCTCAAACAGAAGGGGAGGTGATATGTTGAAACGAGATGACACCACCTTCCGCAGGTGCCATCACCTACCACCAGTGTGCTATGCTGGCAGGCACGCACACACCTGGGATGAGGCAAGTAAAGATTTCTAAAGCAAAAGAGGAAGGATGAAAGAGGTGTGAGGAGACAGACTATAAGCAGAAGGCCGAGATGAGCAGAAAGGTAGGCTGGCCTCGACCTGCTTCTCGCAGAAAGGAGGCAGAGGATGAGGAAGGGGCAGAGAAAAGACAGGGAAGAAAACAGGAGCAGAATAAATCTTCTGACAAGGAGAACAATGTGGCCTGCAGGACTAATTTTTCATCTGCAAATACATGGAAGCATGCAGGGAAGAAGAATGTGAAAAATAAATATGAAAGTGGAAGAAATACATACTAAATGAGACAGTGCATTCAAATGTGGAAATACAACAGTGCAGAACTGAAAGGACTCGTGTCAAATAATCTGATTACACTAAAGTAAATTTTCCAGGAATTCAGAGACAAATAGAACTGTACCTAAAAAGGCACAACGTAGGAAAAACTCAGTGTGACTCTGGTTTGCTGAGTCTGAAGTGAAAATTAACCTTTTTTTAGTAAGTCAAGTCGCTGGAAAATTTTCCGCAAGAGGTACAATATATCCACACTGCAGGGTTTAGTAGAAATACCTGTAGAAATACCCATGCTCCTGCAGCCAGGAGCTCTGCCACTGTCAAGCAGGGAAAATTACCCTCCCCAGGCTCTGCTCCTGTTTCAAAGCAGTGCAGGGGGGTGACTGGTATGGAAAGGGAGGTGGGAGGCTGGGAGGACCAGGGGGCAAGCCTGCGCCTTGACTGCCTGCTCTGCCACAGCACCATCAGTGAGGCACCTTCAGCTCTCACTAAGGTCATTTTAAATACCAGCATGAAATACATTCATGAGAATACTGTAATCATGGAGTACCAGGTTGGTTTGGGTCAGAAGGGACCTTCAAAGACCAGCTAGTCCAACATTCCTGTCATGGGCAGGGACAACTTCCACTAGATCAGGTTGCTCAAACCCCGTCCTTGAACACTTCCAGGGCTGGGACACTATTCTTTCTGCTCTGAAGCTTCACTTCTTTATCCACTTTAATCTTAGCAGCTATTAAAATGAAGAGCTGGTAAATAACCGTTCTCTTTGCTTCTTAGCCTGGATTCCAGCATTTAAATTTTTTAATGAATAACATTAATTTTTTAGCTCTTCGCTTTTATTTTCATTCTTCCAGCTCCACTCTTAAAACTAATTCTCTCTCATCTTCCCTTTCACATCTCACTAGAAAAAGGAGAGAAGCTCAACTTACGACTGAATAATTTTCACAACATACAGACTTTTCACAACAAAAAGAAAAGTGTGATAGACTAGAAGATAATATTACTGCTGAGAGAGAATCTAAGAGAGCTATTAGATAAATAATAACAGTTGTGTTATAAGAATACTACATTTTTAGGACAGTGATTAAGAAAAGAACTAGATGCTAAAGGATCACATGAGAAATTTTAGAGAAGCAACTGCAAAACAGTTTAAATTCATAGAGGGATGCAATTAATTATGAGACTGATTTGTGTTAATTTCACCCCTAGAAGTGCAGAAAAATGTAAAAATTAAATACTAGGATTTATAGGCTGCCCACTTTTTTAATGCAAAATGTCCC
Source organism: Nyctibius grandis (assembly GCF_013368605.1). Taxonomy (NCBI): domain Eukaryota; kingdom Metazoa; phylum Chordata; class Aves; order Nyctibiiformes; family Nyctibiidae; genus Nyctibius; species Nyctibius grandis. The sequence goes on from NC_090659.1 coordinate 31,563,589, forward strand.
TGTGACAAGGCAAACCTGCATGAAACCACTAAGATTACACCAAAGGCTAATGGAAGAATATTATTTTAAAAGTAAGCAAAGAACCGCATTGCAATTCATCCTTTAAAAACACTTCAGGAAATGTTATCATCTTAATGGTTTCAATTCCCACACCATTTTTTTACAACTAGCTACGTGAAGCCACAGTCCCACTCGCTATGATTTAAAGCCTCTGCCTGTACTGTACGTACACAGCTCCATCTGTGCCTGGGGCTTTGCACCACGACTCCTCCACCAGTCCATCCCCATCCACAGTCACACTCGTTGCTTCTCTAATCCATGCATTTACCTGCTTTCTCTGGCATCTTTGGACATTTTCCAGTGGCTGTAGCTCTCTTTCTCTGGCTGGTTTTGTCACAAAACCTGTCGATAGTGCCTGCCCTGGTGTTAGCCCATCAGTTTATGTACCTGCAACAAAATCGTCTGAAACGAGTATTGTCTTTTTGTCTTCAGCGAGTGCTACCTCAATGACCTTACATGGCTGACTCCTTCGAGTGCTTCCAGGGAGCTTTTGAAATCACCTGTGTATTTTGTCTTAGTAATATCCCAGAAGTAAGTCCAGAGCTCCTGAAAATTAATGAAAGATTTAGAGAAGGATCACGGTAACTATATTCATGCATGCACACACACATATACAGAAATGCCCCTGATAATAGAGTAAAAATAAGAGAGGCAAATGGGGGGAGACTGGAAAGATGTTAAGAGGTCAGGAGGGATAAAGCAGCTTAGGGAAGGAGTGGGGTTTGGAATTAGAGGCTTTTGAAAGGAAAATGGTACTTGAGGAGAGGTTAGGGCTTACTGGAGAAGATTTCTGACGTGAGAATATAGCAGAATAATTAGGATCAAGTGAAGGGGAACATAATGAGATTGGATGGGGAGAAATGCCATTTCGTTGCTGTGACTCAAGGAGTTAGTGTTACAGGAGGTTTCTGGCTACGGACAAGCCAGTCTCACAGATAAATTAACCCAACTGCCCCCCCTGCCCCCAGCACAGAGAAGAGCTAATATAATTTTGTGGTTCAATAGCAGTTTCGTATGGGCTGTAAAGCAATTGGTCCATAAATTAAGAAAATTCACAAATTAAGAAAAAGCAATTCACAAACGCCTTTCAGCATCCTCTGAAGATATGTGTAACTGTGGCTTGATTTTGCTGCCTCTGCTGTTTTGGAGTGTATGTCCTTGAGCATCTCTAGCATCCACCACCCCTGCTACCCCAACAGTGCATTTTTTTCCAGCCAGAAACTTTATCCCAGCATTAAAAGGTTGTTTGGAGCAGTCATCCAGGATTTCAGACCATCTGAGGGCTTGCCTGGGGCAGCGGTTCTGGCCCGAGACCTGACAGACCCCGAGCCAGAGCACACGCACTGTGCAGCAAAGGTGCATTGACTCCTGCGTGCCTAGTGTCAGGCTGGACTCTGTGTGCTGAGTAGCATTTCAGGAAGCTCAGCAAAGCCCTGGGTGTCTAGGACACACAGGATTTTACTGTGTATGCACTGCATAAGCATGCACACATTAAGTCTCTCAGGATTTCCCAGTGGCAAGTACAGAAATCCTCCTGCTGAAATTCATTTTTCTTGTACAAACTGTTACGGTCTGTTTTCCTGTATATTAATTACATTTTAAGTGCGTTTGCTGAAGCCTTGTTTTCCTGGGCTTACTAAGTTATTGCCAGGAAGATGCTCATTACAGGCAATGGAATGTGAAAGTTATTGAAGTCCAGAATATGGTTTTGTTCATTTTTAGTATATGTATTGGCTAGATAATACAAAACCCCAGGGTTTGAGCAATTGCAGAGCTAATGTTTCACAGGAACAGCACAATCTCTTTGTGAAACTACTGCAGATATGGAACAGTGCCTTTTGCCTTTACCACTTATTAGCACCTTCAAAATGCAGGCACCATTTTCTGATTTTCCTTGTGTGCTTATTTGAGCCCCTCCTGCGATGGTGCTCACCCGGTGAGTGGGAGCAGGTCCTTAACCCCTACTGTCATTGCCAGAGTTGCAATGATACAAGTGCTGCAGTCCAGGCCACCCCCTGCCACCTTCTCTGCGCAGTCTGGTTAACACCCAGCCATGAGAAAATGGCACTGCTGGAGAAGGTTGAAGGTACAGGGCTGCTTCTGAGACCTTGTTCACATCCACTTACAAAACACATACAGAAATAAGTGGAGCCTTCTTACTGGGACATGTCATGGTAAAGACTAACAGTGGCTAATTGCATTTTCTAATATTTTCTTGATGTAAGTCAGACGTAGAGATAGAGATTGCTATCATGCATTTGCTTGGAGAAAAATATGACGTGACACGAAAGCAACATCAGAATTGGTGCATTTGCATTTCCCAGTTCCCTCTACTCAATCTCACTATGTTTCCTTCTACCATCAGACCATAAGAGACAAGTGCTGTCTGCAGCATTGATTTGCTACACACCTTGCAGAGGGCATGGGGCACAGCAGGTATTTCCACCTTCCCAAGTGTGCTGGTTTGAGATCCAATAAGCCCCTGCTAATAGAAGCTGAACCCAGAAAGGAAAAACATTGTTCACTCTGCTACACATTTTTACATGTCTTTGTAACGTTACCCACACATGTATAGATTTTGGTGATGCCTGGTAACCCTCAGTGTTTCCTAAGAGAGAACAGTGACATTTTGTTACTGGCAAACAGTACTGCAACTAATACTAATAACTAATAATAATACAGCAACTAATACTGGAGCAGGGCTTTACTGCAGGCAGCTTGCTGGAAACTTTTGCTCAAGCGAGAAAAAAAATTAACACAGGTTCAGACACAAGAAGGAGAAATACTGGATGTCGAGAAACATTTAACCCATAATGACACCAGTTTGCCTCTTGTATCAGCTTGAGCCTTTGCTTTCTACTGGCATCTCCAATTCAGGCCAGATACCACTTACCCAAACTTGCAGCATGGTGCTCGGCTAACCTGTTATATATGTTGTAATGTCACCACCTGTCAGTTTGCATTGCCCTTGTTAGACTTCTAAAATGGTAATTTAATAAAGAAAGGTGATATGAATCATCAAGGAACGATTTGAGTTATCATCTGTAGATAATTCATTATGCACACATTTCTTGTGAGATCCTCAAATCAGCAGGGCTTCTTAATCAGAGACTTAAAAATTTTGTCTGTAACAGCTAGAGACTTGACCCATAAATCAGCAGCTAGGCCAGCAGGTCCAATTCATGCTTCACATTTTTTCACTGTGAGAACGAGACAATTAATTACCACCAAGGTCACAGAAAAGGGGAAAAACCCTGTAACACAGAGTTGGTTTTGACAACCTCAGTTCTGGCAGCACTTTCTGAAAGCAGAGTGATTTGCAAGCGGAAGGCAAAACCATGGCCAGCAACGCTGCTGCAATATTGCCGTCCTAACAGGATGATCTAAATGAGTGGTGATACTACTAGATTTAGCACAATTTTTCTTCCTCTGTCAATGGTAGAAAATATTTGCTCAAAAGAGACAGTCATGCTCTTTGTCAGATTTTATTAGTAAAAATAATTAGTTATTCTGATACAGCCTCCTTTTCTGTTCTTCAGTGAAGCAAACAGACGGTTTGCATGCTTTCCTTTGGGGGAGAGGAAGCATTTTATGCAATTTACGGGAGGAATCAGGCTCTGACTTGACCCGTGTACCGTGCTGCTGGCTGTTGTGGTGCCCCACAGTGATGCCTGGTTCCCCTGGGCTGGGTTGGGCTGGAAGACAGGTGACCACCAGCCACACTGCAGGGTGGTCCGCAGGGGCATGCTGCAGCCAGCCAGCACTGCTAGGGAGGAAGCGGGGATCCTCAGCTGGACCCACAGCCCTCCCTAGCATGCATTCACAGAGGGGCAAGGGAAAGGAGAGCAGGCACCAGCACCTTCGTTGGTGCAGATTTCTTCTTCTGACCCGTTTTGACAGATGGGTCTTGTAGACGGAGTCCACCAGGGCACCAGGGCTAGCACAGCCAGAAGAAAAATGTGTTGAGCACAGCTCTCTAAAGTGCATTAGCCTGCCTTACGATACCAATCTCTTATTTTCATGACATGGCATGGATTTAGCAAGCATATAAAACCCTGCAATTTGAAAAGGAAGTATAGGTTTATAAATCCACCCTTACCCAGCTAAGTAAATGGCCTGAATCTCAGAAGTGCTAAGCCACTGCCAGATTCCCCTGAGGCAAACAGCACTGAATATCTGGTGCCTCTGAATGCCAGGTGATAAATTTCAGAGTTTTGCACACTCTGGGCCAAGGGGTTTGCTAATCAATAGTCATCACTCACATATAATGAGCTGTCTAATAACACCTGGTTTGGATGATGGATGCTTGCCTGATCCTGGAACAAAGATATTAACCAATTGGCTACATTTATTGGGTTAAATTCAGCAAATCAGAAACAACTAATTAGTTCTGTTAATACTCATTTGAAATAGAGTTAGGGGTTTGGGCAGGGTTGGTTTTCCCTTGTTTTTCTTTTTTGTCTTGCTGGCAGTGCAGGTGATACAGTTCATTAAGGTCAGGAAGTGCCTGAATTCTGGTCCAGCTTTTGTAATGGGTTGCTGAGCAAAGCAGACCCCCAGGAGAGCGGGGGGGGGGGAATCAGCTACACACACTAGGAAACTCCGTGTCCAAAGTTCTCAAGGGTTCAACAGATCAGAGTCTTCTTGAACTTTGCACTGGATGGTGTCTCCTTTTACGTTTTATACACAAAGAACATGCCTTTGTTTCTCTACAAGTAATAACAACAATTGTTCTTTATATTAATAAGAACTATAAACTAAACTCATCATGAAAATATGACTGGCTTTCAAGCATGATTAGTTAAATTACATTTTCACTGGTGACAAGCCCATCCCCAAAAAACATTTGGCTGTAGCACACATGTAAGGTCAGCCTTTTCATGTAACTAACTCCACTCGTATCTACAACTTGGGAATCTCTTACAGGTGGTTTTCCAACGTACCGTTGGATAACAGGTTTTTACTCGCAGTAAGGGTGCACCAGAGAAAAGGAGACTGTAAACTGGCTGTGCTCCAACTCCAGAATGAGACAGGACCATGTTGTTATTTTAGTTTCTTCCTGGTTGCTATATGGTAATTTGTGTTATTTTATTTCAGCATGCAATTCTGTCTATTTTTCCCAAACTCTAACACAGGAGATGTAAAGAGACAAGAGATTTATTTCAGGGCTCAGTCAGTTTTGAACATGACTTGCTCAGTAAATGAGTGTATTCTTGACCAGAAAGAAGCAATCACGTCAGCAGGTAGGATTCATCTCACTGTCGGATAAAGGAGGGAAGATGTTTGATGCTTTGCAAGGTAAAGGCAAGTGGCTCCAGCATTCAGAGAGTGACTGAAGATGGCATAAAGTTGTCAAGTGTCTTCCTTACCTCTACGGCTGTGGTCAGTTAGAAGCTGCCTGTCCAGAAGCAAGGGCTTGAAAGATTACATGCAGCACTATAAACTGATGATGCCTGAATCTGAGCTGTTACAGCTTGAGTAGCTACTTTTTGCTAGCAAAGATACATTTCTTACAAAGACATTGCTGTATTTACTTTTATCAGCTGCCAGGAGACCACATCAAACGTGCTACAAAGTGTCTCTCATTAGGTAAAACAGAAAAACATTTTTCCTCTTCAAGTACTAAGTTGATTAATGTAATTATTTCTAGGTATGTTTGAATGGTAAAACCAAGCTGGCTTTGTTTGTTTGTGTTATTGCTACTGATATGTGTTTCTCTTCGGGCAAGACGCTGGAAATAACGAGTACAGCACTCGTCATAGCCCACAAAGCCCACAAAGCCCCAGCAAGAGACTTGGGGTTTGCCCAAAGCAGTGGTGCATCTCTCACTCGCAGTCCCTCAGGAGAGGGGATGCTCATCGGCTGCTTGTCTGCTGCAGGGAACATTTTCCACGCTCCTCCTTCTCTGGTCCTTTGCAGTAAATCTGGAAATTTTCCAGTCCTGGTGTCTCTGAACACTTCCCCTAAATGCCCCAGGGGCATCTGCAAGCCCTGGGTACCTGGACACAGGGAGACAAAGCCCGCTGGCTTTGTTCATTTTCACTTGCTTCAGGCTGCCTTCAGTTCCAGAGAGGTGCAATGGTAAAACAAAGCAGACCGCAAAGTCAGCTATTTTTTTTAATGCAGCTTTTCAAACAAATGTTTGAAGGAAAAGTAACACGAAATTCAATTTTAAGGGTAGAAATCAGATGCTTTTCTGATTGCTTCACCTCTCTGAACCAGAGGACTTGTGAAACGAACAGCCCCAGGCAGGTCTGACTGAGAGGGGCTCCAGAGCTGGCATAGGGCTATGTGACTGATTCCAAGAGAGAGGGGACTCCCTCTTCCCCTGCTGCCTTGCGTAAACCTGAAATTATTCCTTTTTCTGTAAAAAAAACCCTAGCCTTTCTGGAGTAAATAGCATTTGTCATTACCAGGAGGGGATGCTGACACTCCTTTTTTCTTGCATCTGGCATCACTCATATATGTGCTGCCAGACTATCAGACCAAGCAGACGGGCTAGCTTACAGAACTAGTATCAGCACATTTGACTTGATAACATATTTGTTATCATTAAATAGATAAGCATCCTAAAAATTCCCGCTTCAGCCATCAGCAAAATATTTTAACCAACCATGTCTTGCTGCTGTGCAGCATTCAGAAAGCATTAAGTCAGCGATTAGAATTCATTAAATTTTCTTAAAAATCACAATGGGCATATTACCACATAGGCCCACGCACTTACACACACGCACTGTTCTCTGCCCAAGCAACACTCCCTGTCATCTTTCTCAGCAATCACACACACCAGGAGCATCTTGATTTTAATGAAACTCAAGATTTTCCCATAACTACCCGTCTCCTCTTAGAAAACAAACACTCTGGAACAGGGCTCATTTGGCTGCATTGTCACAGTCTGTATCAGCTATCACAATCTTGATCCTACAATACACACTTAATAGCATTGGAGAGCCTCCCCGCTATGTCATGCATAGATCAAAAGAGGTTCAAAAGCCTTTGTCCTGGTTTGGACTAAAACAGAACCAATTTTCCTTTCAGTGATTTTTCATTTCAGCTAAGTCTCTTCTAAGTAACTGCACTTTCTGAAACTAACTGCATGTTTTGCAGACAGTGTCTGCTTCCAGGACTGATAACGCTCAAAGTTTATAGTTATCACTGAGGCACCGATAGGAATGTTACCTATACCTACCTATTCTGCTGTACTTATTCCTAGAGAAACCAAGGTCACTGATAAATTCCTCACTAATTATGAGTGAAGAGCCACGGAGGGATCGCACCTGCAGGGAGGAGCAGACAGGGCAGGTGACCCAAAATTGACCAACGAGGTATTCCATCCCACACACGTCATTCTCAGTATAAAGCAGGGGGATCACGAGAGTCTCGCCCCTTCTGCTATGGCCGGTGTCTGAAGAGGACTCTGTCCGTTTTCCCTGCTGCCCCCGATCCTGATCTGCGCATCCCTGAATCCAGTTCTCGACCATCGCTGGGCCCAGCCTGGGTCTTCCCAGAGCCTACCCTGCAGTGCCGGTGGTGATGCAACCGACATCAGGGGAGATCGATCTTGGGTTTGTATATATTTGTATATATTTAATTATTTCTATTATTATTATTGTACTCTTTTTCATTATTATAGTTCATTAAAACTGCTTTAACTTCCCAACCTGTAAGTCTCTCTCCCTTTTCCTTTTCCCTTCCCCTTCTGGGGCTGGGGAGGAGGGTTAATAGAGAACGTCTGCCATTGGTTTAATAGCCAGCCCAGCTTTAAACCGTGACAGCTTTCCACAAGTTTTAAGGCTTATTCCTGCTGGTAATAACATCAATGATGAAATTGCAATTGTATTTGACAGGAGCAAGAGCAGGCACCTCAAGTCTCATCCTGGGAAGTACTGAGCTGCTGCAGCCCCCAGTAAGTCCAAGGAGGGTAGTTCAATGCCACATAAAAGTGCATCCTTATTTATTAACAATATATTTACCAGGTAGTCCAAATAACTTGACAGCCTGTTTATAGAGGCTTTCTGCCCAGTAGCAGGTATACAGGTATCAGCCAACGAACTGTAACATAGCAGCAAACTGAGGAAAAGATGCTGGTGCTGGTCTCTTCATCATTTGAGCTGTACATCGTTCACAAACATTGATATGAGTCCAAAAAAGGTCATAGCTCATTTATATCTAGCTTTAGGTGAAAGAACACCAAAGCCTTTTTATGCTGACAATGCTTCCCAAAATTTATTGTGACCTTCAAAAACCCAAAAATATTCTGCACCATCATCACATCAGGGTCACTATACATTCAATATTCATTAAAAGAAGAAACTGCAGGGGTGACAGAAATCTGATGGTATAGATTCGCTGCAGAGATTTCTGAATTCCCAAATCATCTGACAGGGAAGCAGCCAGGAGAGAGGAGAGGGGGGAGCTTCAGCAATTATCTTGTCTGAGTTAATTACACCTCCAGTTACAGTACACATGTGGCCATAGGTATGCCAATAATCAGTTAGCTCTCATTTTATCTATTCCCTCCTCCCTAGCACCATGTCTTTGAGATCACAACCAAACCAGACAAGCTTCCCTGTCTCATGTCCTTGGACCATTTGTTACTTCGCTTAAGCTTAACTCCTGTCACCTCTTTGACACCCAAAACCCCCCTGATGGGGTTTGACCTGGCGAGGTGCTGAGCGACTCTGGCACAGTGCTCAGCAGAGCTAGAGCTGAGGTTTCCCCACATGGAAAGGACTCCACACCTCCAGAGATGTGACCTAAAGCCTGACCATTTCAAACTCTGTTCCTTTCTAATCCTTTTGCCTTCACCTAGCAAACAGTACTGTGTTCTTGTTTCCATCACTTTCCTTCCTGTGATTTCTCCAGTGTATTTTATGTATAGCCATTTGATTTTTAAGTTCAATAACTTGCCAATTACAGTGTCTGCTTGGTTTGATTTAGAACTTACCCACTTCATTATTTCACCAAAGCTGGGGCTCCTGGCAATGAGTGTTAATTATATCAAAGGCAGTTGTTCATATTAGTGTATAATGTTCTTAATTGTTTGATTGGGAGGGGCGGTTGTTTTTACCATACACTTAGAAAACATGCTTACGCTAAATTTATTTAAATCAAGCAAATCCTGATGTGAGATAAATATAGAGGTTTTTGGGCTGAGCCAGAATGGTTTGGGTTGGAAGGGACCTTAAAGATCATCTAGAATGATCAGGAATTGTGCTGCTTCTGGCATGGCATAAAGGTGCATCTGGATTTCCCTGGTCAGTATATTCTTTGTGCAATTTTTTTCTCCTATTACTCTGAGTTCTTCTTCTTAGTTTGCACCTTTGTATTGGAGAATTCCTATCACTTGGTTAAACGCAGCTCTCACTAGAACATTTTTATCATGGGCCGCATCAAAAGAAGCGTGGCCAGCAGGTCAATGGAGGTGATTCTCCTCCTCTGCTCTGCTCTCATGAGGCCCCACCTGGAGTACTGTGTTTAGCTCTGGGGCCCCCAGCAACAGAAGGACATGGAGATGTTGGAGCGAGTCCAGAGGAGGGCCATGAAGATGATCAGTGGGCTGGAGCACCTCCCCTATGAAAACAGGCTGAGAGAGTTGGGGGTGTTCAGCCTGGAGAAGAGAAGGTTCTGGGGAGACCTTATAGCAGCCTTCCTGAAGGGGGCCTACAAGAAAGCTGGAGAGGGACTTTTTACAAGGGTATGTAGTGACAGGACAAGGGGTAACAGCTTTAAACTGAAAGAGGGTAGATTTATATTAGATATTAGGAAGAAATTCTTTACTGTGAGAGTGGTGGGACACTGGAACATGTTGCCGCGAGAAGTTGAGGATGCCCCCTCCCTGGCAGTGTTTAAGGCCAGTTTGGATGGGGCTTTGAGCAATCTGGTCTAGTGGAAGGTGTCCCTGCCTGTGGCAGGGGCGTTGGAACTAGATGATCTTTAAGGTCCCTTCCAATCCAAACCATTGTAGGATTCTATAAATACTCATTTAAATAGCAAAGCTGAAGTCATTCAGGCTTTTTGGGTAGGATAAAATTTTGTTTGACAGCCAATGATTGTAACCAGACGTGATATATTGTTCTGCGTCACCTCTGGTTCAGTGATATATGGGGGCATTGTTGAAACAGCAGATTATTAGAGAAGTTAGAAGCACTATAAAAGACAGTAGGATAATGCCAGATTTGTGATCCCAAGTTACATGACAGAATGAGTACAATTTTGAAAGCTTCAACATCAACCAGAATAGAACTGCAGCTTTTAGTATTTTAGTAATAGTGTTATTAACAAACTATCTCTAACCCATGTCAAAGTACTTAGTGTGCTATAATAACATCAATTAAAATACAATAATGGACTTAATAATGTGGCCTATAATGGGAAAAAATATTCATGTGGATTTTCTCTTCATACCCAAGAGAAAAATTCCAACAAAAGACGCTATAATGAACATAACGTTAAACACCCTTAATGTAATATGAGTTAGAAATATGCCAGGATAGAAAATAGTGTGGATAAAGTCAAAGCCATGTCCAGAATGTTCATCAGCTGCTTTGCTTGTTGTTTTGAATACAGAAGTCTTCAAAGACACTATTAGCAAAAGCCAGTCATTGGCCTAGGTCAGTTTGAGCTGCACTTCTGACCAAAGATCTCATCTTTGGGACCAAAGGCAGGTCAACTTGATGGCCTCTTCCAGGACCTGCCTCTCCTGGTGACTACTATCACATCAATTAGTACTGGCATAGCAGAGACAACAGTAGCCATTCTGGGTAGTCCAGGGTCCCTGACCCAGTACTGGCACTCCAGGATGAGGTCGATTACTGCTGGCTCCATGTGACCACTCTGGTTTGTCTGTCATCCCAGCTCTTTAGAGATCAACTTCATTTTGTCTGTCCTTGGGCACAAAGCTTGGCTTTCTGCTGGAGACATGTCTTCATAAGTGGGATATAAGAGGTAGTGGTCAAACACCACATTTGGGATCCAGCAGCCTAATGTCCTGTTTGACAAGCTAAGACTTTCTGCATATGTTAACCCTGCACAGAGCTGTGCTGTTGTCTGGGGATATGTGGTGTGCCTTTGAGTTCTGTATTTGGAAATGCCCCAGTCTGCGCGTCTGCACCATACAATACCAGAGCACCCTGTGTAGATGTTTGTTAGCCCTCTCATGGACTAACAATAATCTAACTAATGATATCTTATTCATTAGTCCCTCATCTGTTAAAACATGTGCAAGCTGCCTGTTTATTTGTTAGACATCATTCAGTTACTGCACATTTACTTTTGCTTACTGGCCTTTCCTGAGCATTTTTGAAAATCCAGCTGCAAACATATAGTTTTGCACAGGACTACTCAATTCAGTTTTTACCAGGGTCCATTTACACCCAGCAGGACCAGGCTCCCAGCACTGGGACCCATGACATTGCCTGTTGGCTACGGCCCGCTGTCAGCCACGTGAATGAGGATCAGACCAGTGAGGTCAATTAATACTCCAATGCTCCATTTCCCCACAAACATCAAGGGATATTGCGGTAATAATTGGAAGTTTTTGACACAGATCTCACTAGCAGCAGCTTCATTAAAATTTTATTTTAAAAAAAGAAAAAAAAGAGAAGGACTCACCAGCTGATATTAGAAAAGTGTATTTTATGCAAAGGAGACAACAATTCTGAGAGAAAAGACTCCAAACGTGTTCGGCGTGACTTCTGTTCTCCTCTAGACATAAAAGGCGACTCTCTGTTTCAGCACTGTGCTGACTTTCAAGTACCCTTTTCCATGACCCGAGGAAGCACCTGCTAGGTTGGTGCAACAAAGTCATTGGCTTCTCAGCTTTTTTTGTGAAAGCTATTTATATAACCCCCACTCACTGTTGTAATATGCATCCCTTCTCTGCTCCCTTCCTTTATCCACAGAGGGTGAGAAACTATGACACACCCCCTTCAGCCCCTATGGGTTGGCTGCTGTGCTGGGACAGACACACATGAAACAAAGGTCTCTGCTTCTTGAGCAGCAGCCCAACACCAAACACTCAACGTATCAAACATGGGACAGGGGAGCTGGAAGGGCAGACCACTAACATCCCATCCCCTGCAGCATGCGCTCACTATCAGCCAAATAAACTGGCTGCAAAAGGCTGAAAGGAAGGAATTGAAATCAGGGGAACTGCTTTCTTTTCTTTGGGGTCGGTATTAGGACTGGTCCTGTTTAACATCTTTGTCGGCGACATGGACAGTGGGATTGAGTGCGCCCTCAGCAAGTTTGCCGATGACACCAAGCTGTGCAGTGTGGTCGACACGCTGGAGGGAAGGGATGCCATCCAGAGGGACCTTGACAGGCTTGAGAGCTGGGCCTGTGTAAACTGCATGAAGTTCAACAAGGCCAAGTGCAAGGTCCTGCATGTGGGTCAGGGCAATCCCAAGCACAAATACAGGCTGGGCAGAGAATGGATTGAGAGCAACTCTGAGGAGAAGGACTTGGGGGTGATGGTTGACGAGAAGCCCAACATGAGCCGGCAATGTGTGCTTTCAGCCCAGAAGACCAACTGTATCCTGGGCTGCATCAAAAGCAGCATGGGCAGCAGGTCGAGGGAGGTGATTCTGCCCCTCTACTCCGCTCTCGTGAGACTCCACCTGGAGTACTGCATACAGCTCTGGGGCCCCCAACATAAGAAGGACATGGACCTGTTGGAACGAGTCCAGAGGAGGGCCACAAAGATGATCAGAGGGCTGGAGCACCTCCCCTATGAAGACAGGCTGAGAGAGTTGGAGCTCTTCTACCTGGAGAAGAGAAGGCTGCGGGGAGACCTTATAGCAGCCTTCCAGTATCTGAAGGGGGCCTACAGGAAAGTGGGAGAGTGACTTTTTACAAGGGCATGTAGTGACATGACGAGTGGGAATGGTTTTAATCTGAAAGAGGGTAGATTTAGATTAGACATTAGGAAGAAATTCTTTCCTGTGAGGGTGGTGAGACACTGGAACAGGTTGCCCAGAGAAGTTGAGGATGCCCCCTCCCTGGCAGTGTTTAAGGCCAGGCTGGATGAGGCTTTGAGCAACCTAGTCTAGTGGAAAGGTGTCCCTGCCTGTGGCAGGGGTGTTGGAACTAGATGATCTTTAAGATCCCTTTCAACTGAAACCATTCTATGATTCTATGATTCTTTCCAGTCTTCTCCATCCACTTGAGTAGTGTTATGTGCAGCAATAGTACATAGCAAGTCCCTGGGCAGAAATTAAAAAGGCTGATGGAATCCCTGTCATGTCTAAGGTGTTTTTTTGCTATCCAAATGAACAGCTGGGAAGCATATCTTGGTAGACGGATATTTAAAAGCTATCTTTCCCCAAAGAGGCATCCTGCCTCCTATATGCGCTAATCCATTCCTGTTAATGGATTTGGCAAATACGCCTTTATCTGAGCCCCAAAAGGGCACTTTCATGGTCCTTCTAAAGACTCTGAAACTTGGTGTAGCTTGCACATATTTACTTGCATTCAGAGTGATTTTGGGGCTGAGGCCCTCAGACACATAGTGTGAAAAGAGGCTGGCTTAAAGGAAGATGAGTCACGGCAGATGTTATAATCAAACTGCTGGTTGCATTGCTTAAGTTTGTGTGTTTCCTAAGGGTCACAGATATTATTTTTGTATTTGTTAATTACCATCCCTGATTGGGCTACACTGGTGGATTTATATAGAATCATAGAATCGTTTTGGTTGGAAAAGACCTTTAAGATCATCAAGTCCAACTGTTAACCCAACACTACCAAGTCCACCACTAAACCATATCCCTAAGCACCGCATCTACTTGTCTATATATAGAGCCTCCTTCCCTGAACAGTGCGATTTTAGGGGTTTCCATGCTCTCAGTGTGCCTGAAGTCTCAATGAAAGATCCTCTCTCGTTAACTATTTAAGAACCACAATATTGTTTTATGTTCTCATTGGCTTTGGGTTCACCATCCCCTTGCAAAAAAAGCAAAGGGAGATTCTAGCACAAAGTAAACACCCCAAGAAGAAAGAAGAGGACCACTGCGCAGAGTAGTGTAACGGCTGGGCTGACTTCATCCCCACAAGTACGTCAGCACTGTGATAAGGGTTTTTAGAAGATGGCCAGGAACCTGTCCCTGACCTGGATCTGTAAAGCACACTCAGCTTGCTGCTGCCTACTCTTGGAGCCACAGCACACAGGCTTTTCCTCATGCCGTGAGCCACAGCTCCATGCTCACTGTTCTCACCATATGTCTTCAGTGTCAGCACTGCTGGTTTCCAGCCGCACGGCAGAGGTGGGCTGCCCAGAAGAATGTTGCTGCCGCTGGGAGCCTATTTATTTTGATGGGTTGTGAAAGGGCTGTAAATACACCATGCTTCCAAAAACAATTCCCAGGGCAACAAGAAGGCTTTGCTTTTCTCTCCCCCACCCACCTATTTATTTTTTTTTCCCCTTTCTGGAGCAGTGGGTACGACAGCCCTGCCAAGCAGAGGCAAGCTGCCCTGGGAGCGTGACTGAGTGGAGGAGGAACAAGGACCAGCAGCTGCATCAAAGGCAGCCCCGCCACTGCCAGCTATTCACACTCACAGTATGGCACTCTTTAAAAAGGCGGCCTTAACAGGCCCAGGGAACCACTCAGAGCCTGCTTCTAAAAGGTACCGAGCACGGATTCAAGGCCACCAAGTATTTTCTCATTCCCTGGGTTTTGGCTTGAGGCAGCTCTGTGCTTCTCGGGGGCTGCTTGGGTTTTACCAGCTCAGACTTCCAGGTACCCTGTCCCGACAGAAGTCAGTGTGCCAGCCAAGTAATAAGAAGCATAAATAATGTTGTTATGCTTTGTGATCAGCTACTAGATTTTGCTGCTGACACTCCATCAGCAGGGGTCTTGTTTTGAGCGTTTTAAAGTGTCACCAGCACCCCTTGCTGACCAGCGTGCTCTTCTTCAACACCGCACACACATTGTGGCATCTACAAAGGAAATCTGTGATTTTTCTGTACAGCAGGAGAATACATTGGAGTGTTGGGTGGTAGAACCAGATGAATGCGAAACGAGGAAAGTGCCTTAAATATTGTATTTTAATGTGTTTAAAAGTATTCTTAATCTGACAACTCACAGCGTCCACAGAAGCAGCAGGAATGAACTCTAATATTTCTGATTTCAGTGCTGGTCGGTTTTGATGTGCATCAACAGAGGAGCTTCCCTGGCATCTGATCAGGATGGGTCTTTATTCCCCCTCCTGTTTCTAAAGGGCTCCTCCTTTCTCCTCCTGCTTCCCCTGCTCTCTCCTCACATGGAAATTCATTTAAAAGACAAAAAGGTCAGAATGCCCTTTTACTGTAACTGTATGTGGACTTCTTTCAAAACTCCCTTTAGAGCTCACGGTTAATTAAAACCCTCTCACTCTGAGGAACCAGTTTCTGAGGTCATGTTGCCCTGACTTGCTTCGCTGTCCTGCATACACCCAACTAAAGAGAGGATAAAGTAAATTCCAGTTCACCTGTAGCAAATCCCTCAGAAGGACAAAAAAATTGTTGTGCAATATGTATGCCATTCTATCTTCTTGCTATGTTCAAATACTGAAAAATATCTCTGACTGCAACTGCTGAGGAATATTGCAGTAAATCATGCTTATCTGCATTGTTGCTGTTTTCTACAGTATTGTTTTCTGTAGCGAAAAAGCAATTTTTCCTAAAAGCAATATTGCACAATTCATAATTAAGGGAACAGAAGGTGTTACTGTACAGTTATGCCATGTTTGTGCTTTTACCTGGTTGGTTCTGGCCTGATGCAGATTTGTGAGTGGCAAGTGCTATAAGTGACTCATGGGTGATATTCATCTTCCCTGGGTCTGCCAGGGGGAGACACCATGGTGTGCCCAGACTCTCCTTGCTGCCCAAACTTGCTCCCCTTACCCTCTCCATGTGCTCCGGTCTGGGCTATCACACGCTGCTGGCGAAGCCCTGCAAGGCTTCCTGCCGGTGCCGGACTCTGCGATCGCTCTTTGCAGTGTTTGCATCCGTCAGCCTGCGTTACAGTTCTGCTATGCAGAAGGGTGGGAAGCATCAGTAAGGATTCAGTACCCGATCACATGCATCAGGACAGATGCAGTGTCTGATCACATGTATCACTTTAACGGAGCATTAAAATGCAGAAGTTCTTATCAGCTGGATTGGTATGTCTAGGCAGTCTTTTGAGGGATGCCAGAGGCTGACGGTGAGATCAGATACCACCAATATCTGCAGAGATGCATGCAATTTCTGACAATACGGACTCTGAAGACATTGCTTTGGGACATCAGCGTGAATGAGTCTTGTGAGTAAGCAGGGAAACACACCAAGATGTTTAAGATCCTCTTTTCCTGGAGATACGCAGCAGCCTGCCTCAGAGTAATCACTTCTCAAAATCAACTTGTAATAGCAGTTATTACATTTAGCTGTTGCTTTGCTTGAACCTCGTCCTGGGAAAGACTAAGAGGATTTGGATAAAAGCCTAAACCAAATTAATCTCTTAGGTTTTTATGTTTCCTTAATTTGACTTTATTGTTTTAGTGTATTTTACACATAAAAATCTTTTATCCAGGGAAGATAAGTTTACATTATTTTGCTGTCCCAGTTGCATTCATTGCTAAAGCAGGATGAGGCGGTCCGTAGATCTGTAATGCCATTCAGTGGTGTCAGGTTATACAGCAGTCACCCTGAAGCACACGTTACTGGCGGCATTTTATTTCTCTAAAGTATCACACTGGGAATTTCCCATCAGAGAGCACTTTAAAAAACGGGCTGCATAATTATTCTCCCTGCCTTGGCTGTTTGCCAAAGGGGTTCTGTGCTTGTACACATGGTGAAGACAACGTCCAGAGGCTGGAGCCAGTAACTCACTACGCACCACGTCTGGGTGTATGCTCAATAAATCCTGAGGTGAACAGATTCCCAGGTATGGAACTGAGTGTTTCTTAAACACTTGATTACACAAAGGTACCGATACTTTTGCAAGACGTAAACCCAAGCCAGGATATGATACGAAGGCAGCAAAACCACGTCAAAGTAATTACGCAGCGGCAAGAGAGCGGCTCTGCTGACATCCCGATCTGCGCTCACGGCTGGTAACCCCAATTAGCATGCTGCGGCGTTCATTAGCGTATGCACCTTCACACGTCTCGTAAATTTTTATCACATTTAGTAAAAATTGTCCTTCTGTTCCCTTTCATCCTTCTGCGAACAGAGGCGTGGCCGCAGAGCTGGCCAGAGGCCCCTTCAGAGGCTGCTCTGGCCATTTTGTGGCTGCTGGCGGCTGCCGCCCCGGAGAGGCAGGGTGACTGCCTGGTACATCCCACGGTGTGGTGGGGAGTCAAACAAGCTTTGGGGAATGGGCAGAAAAACTGTAATATACTGAATGAAAGGAATAACCTTTGGTACCTGCTCCACGAAATTTTCTAGAAGCAAGCAACCATTTGTTTTTAAGTTCCCATTCTAGCTGCTTACAGCAAACACAGCATCACATGTGCCCTTTTATCCCCTGCTGCCCCGGCTGTTATTTGCAGCAATGGAAGCCTTCAGGTGCTCTGCAGCACCACGCACTCGTCTTGATTAAGAGACTGCTCTCTCCTTTGAGGGCCTGTCACTAGTAACTCAGTGGCATATCACAAACTCATTGCCCCAGATTTATTTTATATTATTTTATTTCACTCTCTCCCATGATTCTTGAATTAAAAGATAGCTTTTCTGCTTCCTGAGGTAGCGAATACTTTCAAAATTACTGCTTAGGAAAAAACCTACCACACTTTCCAATGGTTTCATTGTGTTTACTGAAAATCATACAGAATTGTTTTAGTCCTGCTAAACTGGGCTGCCAGGCCTGCTACTGAGCCGGTTCTGCAGACATTATATATCTATGCACACACTGACAGCCTACAGGCTGGTCACACAAATACCTGCAACCAGCTAACACTGTTGTCATTAAGAAGTTTGAAAAGCTGTAGTTTCTTCTGCCTGCATCAAAGGGAGCTCAGAAGAGCAGAAGCCAAGCAGTAAATCTCAAAAGAGGGTTTTGTCTAAAATATCACAGTAACCCCCGTGCTAACAGTGAATACCTAATGGAGATGATAGTTAATTCCCAGATAAGCCCAGATCAATAAGCCCAGGATGAAGCTTGTCAGTATCAACAACAAAGTCTCTTTCCTCCAGTGGCTGCGGCACAGGATGGGGCAGGAGGTGGGGGCTGAGCGGGGCTGGGCTGGGATACACTTCCCAACTCATCCTTACTGACATCTCCCGCTGCAGCAGTGACACTCGTAGCACTGACCAGCTAAAACAGAAAGTACAGAGTAAATGTAATCCTTCCCAAAGTAGCGCTTCTGCATCCTCCCTCCCCACCGCAGAGTATCCCCCGAGCCCAACTTGCTGATCACGTCTTCAGGCTCAGATACTGTTGTGATGGGGTTTAGTACAAAACTGTGGCTGACAGGCAGCAGAGGAATAAACAGCAATTTTTTTTTTTAAAAAAACAAACAGCTACTTGCCTGTGAGAGAACAGAGCTGTCTAGAATAAGGACTTTTGCATTAGGGGGTTGCCCTGCAATATATATAGCAGGTGTCTCTTAGGCATCTGCCTTGCAAGAAAGGAAGAGGAGAGGAGAGGAGAGGAGAGGAGAGGAGAGGAGAGGAGAGGAGAGGAGAGGAGAGGAGAGGAGAGGAGAGGAGAGGAGAGAGGGAGAGGAGAGGACGAGACCACTTTGCAAGGAGAAAGGAGATCACATGCAAAAAGTCCCCATTTAGTTTATCAGGCTATGGCTACGGAGATTGTGGAAACCATGTCAATTTTTTTCAGAAATATTTTTCTACAGAGTCAGCACTGAAAAAAACGTGTATAATAGTTTTCTACAAAACCTCCATTGATTTCTGTGGCCCAGATTCAACAAAATGCCTACATGCACTCTTAATTTTTGCCTGTTCTGTACCCTAGTAAAACAAATGGGCAGGGAATATTTCTGCCCCACTGAAATCAAACCTTTCCTTACTGTCACAGCAGAGACCAGCCCCAACCTTGCTCTGCAGAGGAGTGTGCTTGTGGGCAGTTTGATTGCCCAGAGACTGAACATGAGGAAAGCACAGAGCACTCTCAGCTGGAAGAGCAAAATGGAGTCAACAGCTGAGCAAAACTGGGGTAGATGATGGAGTGCTGAAAAATGTATGCTGAAGGAAGAATGTAAGTAAGTACACTATTAGATGCTCAGCATTTATTTAAATAAAATCTTTTAAAAAAGGAGGCAAAGAATGTCAAAAAGATCTAGAGAAAAAAAGGAGTCCACATTTTCATGTCCACATGCCTAGCAACATTTCTTAGGCTATGTATAATGACGTTTAAGACTAAAAATATGTGACATTACTTCAAAGAAGCAGGCAGGCTAATCAAAGTGACAACAGAAGCTATAGCAGCAGTTTGGTAGGAAAAAAATAACCATTACAGGTCTTTGTGTGAACACAATCCAGTTATATTAACTTAATATGGAGAGAAAAATCTTTATTTAGAAAGAGACCATTTTAAACTGAAAAACAATCATGTGTCAAGTCCCACTTCCAAATAACTGTAAGTGCTCTTCTGTGCAAGATTTATCATTTTCAAAGGTTTTAGTACCATTTGATTTGTTCTGCATCCAGCTGAGTGATCTTATTCATGAGAGGGCACCGGCAGAAATCAGCCAAAGATCTTGGTGCTTGAAAATTATGGTAGTTTTGACAAGGTTCACTACAATTTCACTTGACACTGGTTTTCTGATAGGGGTCCTGTGTGTGACTACAGCGAGTAGGACTAGTGGCTCAGCATGAGGCATTTCAATGTTGCCATACACCTAAAGCTCACACATATCAATCTGAATATTACTTTGCAGGTATGTGATGACATGCTAATCAGGGGAGGTATAACATAAAAATGTGAACTGCGTATCAAATCTTAATGCTTAAAGCACCAAAATAATGGTTTCTTTTTCAAGTGGAGACACCAAAGATCTACTGCTGGACAGCTGCGGTATTGGAGGAGGTAAAAGCATGTCAGAGGCATCCACCTTTTACCGCATGGCAGCTCTGCAGTTGATTGACTCAGAGAAGCAGTGTTTTGAGATTAAGCAGGAACTTGTGGAAGGAGGGTTGAGGAGGGACTTCAGTTACTTAGATTTCATCTGATTCTTGGTATGTAACAGTTGAACACCAAGACAAAAGATTTTGCATTATTTTTTTTCTAAAATCTGGGGAAGTTGCCTTGGTTACTGATTCTTCTCCAGACAGAATTTTCACTGTGAGGTAAGAAGTTGACTTGACTCTTTATTGTGAATAGAAATACCAAAATTTCTCTTCTAATGTATCTATGTATGTCACCAGTTGCAAAACTGAGAGAACCCCACTGCAGTTCCCCGTAGCCTCAGAGGGCACTGCAGGACTGACATCATGCCTCTTATCACTACAATGAGGTGCAGCACTGAACTCACAGGTGACTCCGTTGTGACAGATGCTGCTTTCTAAGCAGCAGAACTATTGACATTGGTGGGGTAACCGGTGAATAAAATTACCTGGCAATTGCAAATTTTGCAGATTTAGGCCCTGTCTACCTGACTTGTCCTTGGTTCCTGTAACCAATCAAATGTAAACCAAGTTTCAGATCAGAAAAACGTGCCAAATGCTGTTACTTTTGTCATTTAACACGTTGCGATTTTACAACGTCGAAAAATCCCAAAGGCATATGTTGTGCCAATTAGCTTGCTTTCAATAGTTGAATACACCTGAATAATAAATTCAATTACAAACTCTGTGTATGTTATGGAAATGGGACGACACGAGGCCATACTGATGTTTATTTAGCTGTCTGAGGATGATACACTTAACCTGAGAAAAAAAATCAGAACATAATATCGTCTTCATTGCTGAAACAAGAGTGAAGATAAGTCCTGCCCGTAAGAGGTCTGACCATGCTGGTGGTGCTGCAGAGCCATGAGGGCCTCATAAGAAGCTGGTGCGGCTGGCCAGGGGGTTCCCATTACCTTCCACAGGCAGCAGCTCAGGCCATGGGCTTATGCCCAGGTAACGATAATATCATTGTGAGTGCAGAGGAAATCTGGCCAGTAAGACAATTTTTTGCAAGGCAGCAGAATACCTCCCCTGAAAGAGCTATCTGATGGTTGGTTCAAGAGAGAGGAGCAAAACCTCCAAACCCTCCTTTTACACTACCTTAAAGGTTTCATACTGAGAGTTTCCCCCAGTGAGGTCCAGCAACACCCATTTCTTGCACAGGCCTGAAGGAATTGGAAGTCTCTTAGGGAGCTCCACTGGTTTGTGATAAACCCTTGTTCAAAACTCCGAGGTAAAAAAAACTCCAGATGTGTGTTGTGAATTATAATGTGTCCTCTTTCTAATTTGAATTAACCTGTGTTCCTTTATTTTTTTAGTTTCTACTTTTTTTGTTTTAACTGAAAAGCCAAAGGAAAATCAAAGCACCAGTCTTAAATAAAACTTGTGATAATTTGTCATTTACATAATATAAATGTATTCATATTTGTTGAAATCGCTTTCTCTGCAGATAAATGCATACAACAACTGTATTCTCAGCTCAGGAGAGAACATCAATTTGATCACACATGTATGCACTGTGAAAACATGAAAATTTGCCTACTTTGTTTCACCAGCATTTGACTACTCTGAGGACATGAAAATACAACTTTGAGCATTGGCCCCAAGGACTAAATAAACAGAGCATAAGGAAAATCTTGCATCCCTTACAATTTTTATGTTATAACCCCTCCTGACTGACCTGGTCACTCTTCATCATAACCTTGTATTTAATTATGAGCCAAATAATTATTTTGCACTAAATGTAGCATAAACTTTATAAAAATCAATTTAGATCACTAGAAGCAATTCCTATCGAATCCCTATTTATCAAAGCTACCCTAAATGAAAAGGAGGAGAATGTAAAGCACTGACTGAAGTGAACGAAGCCTGCAGGCAACGCTTTGTCAGAGCAGTGTTGCTTTCCAGGAGGCCATGCAGCCCTGCTGTTTGATGCCAGCTCTGAGGTGTCCCCTGGTGGTGGTTACAACATTAACAGGACCAGCCACTGGTCAAAGCTTTCCTGAGGGGTTAAAACAAATGCCTCAAAAATGCAGATAATGGATCAGGTTAGATGTAGGTAAAACAGAAGAGATTTTAATGCGAAAAATTATCTGAAAAAGCTTTTCTATGATAAGGCTTTTTTTTCTTTCTTTGTAGCATAGGGAGTTGCCCACCTCTGTGGGTTTCCAGTGTCATCTAACCCATCCCTTGCTACGGCAGGGACCTAGTGTGACACCCTGCTCTTTTTCTGAGCCACGTTACGCCTGCTTTGCTTATATTTTGCTTCTAACTCTATATCAGAAGTGCTGGCAAATATTTTGTGCCCTGCAATGCCTAGGTGTTTGCAGCATAATGCAAAACCCACTCACACTGATCAATTAGCAGCCTGTGGAACAGTTTGCAGAGGTGATGGTGGTCCCTTCTGAATCTGCATTCCCCAAAATATTTCCTTGCAGAAGCTAAACTGTATGATCTTGCCTTTTAACGCATCCTGTGCAAAGCTATGCTTATTCAAACATATGCTTTTTACTACATTATTGCTGCTCAAAACAGTAGGAACAAATCTAATATAACCCATAGCGCAGCAGAGGAATTGCAGGTCAGGGATGTGAAGCTCAGTCTCACTGATACTTATTACAGAGAAAATCTCTGTAGGGTAAACATTTTCCGGGCTAAAAGCAGAGAAGGAATATGGACAGAAGGAGAGAATAAATCAGCATCTTAGGAATACTTAACAATGTGACCCTTGCTCCTTCTATAGTACTGACACTTAGTTCCTCACCTTTAACTGAAAATATGTATCTGAGACTTGAGGGGATAGTAGGGTATAAAGATATTATTGAAGCTCACTTGGTATGGCACACCAAGAGAAATACAGCATGCAGGTCATCTTAAATTAGTGCCAATAAAAATTTTATGTACTCTTTCCGAGTATTTATATGACGCTCTCATCTCAGTGCTAGTCAAGCGCCATGTAGCATTGAAGTGCCTTGCTGCAAAACACTGCCACGATTCTGTATCTGTTTCAGATGTTTTGGGTACTACTGCCCAGGAAGCCACAAAAAGGATGTACCAAATCAAAACACATGGAGCTAAGAACATTTTAAAATTATTATTGAAGCAATTTTTTATCTCTCTGCCTAGAAAGAAAATTATTTTATTTGTCCCGGGACGTACTGTCCCAACCGTGCAAAATGCCGAAGGAGGGTCTCCATCAAAGGAAATCTCAGTGATGGAAAGCAAAATATCCACTGGTGCTTTACTATACTTTTGTGAGTGGCACTGGGCCAGACTGATGCTGAGGAGCAACCTTACCTCAGCCCACTTGCAAACCCACGGTGCCTGCTCTGCCCTGCTCTTCTCAGATGCCTGACCAGGAGCAAGAAATTTGGGGAGGCCAGTGTGCACAGGCAGCAGCATCCCTCTGACAATGGGTATTCGGTGCATAATCTTAACCACCCTTTACTTTCCGAATCCAGCCTTAAAAGGTTACTGGGAATGAAAAGGAAGAATAAACAGTTTTTTCAGGCATGAGAATGTGCTGACTTTAAGATCTACACTGACATTTTTAGAGCTAGAAATAAATGCTATGTATTACAGAGAGAAACCAAGAATATCCCTGTTTTGCTGGCATTGAGTTATACTTCAAACCCTGTGCATTGCAAAGCACTGAATTTTAAACATTTGCATGGCAACAAAACGAATACTTCCTTTTTAAATGTAGGGAAAGAGGTTCATATGAAAGAAAGAGAAATAAAGTAAAATTAGTAACGAAGAGAGACTGCCTCAATGCGCTGAGTCCTTGGAAATTAGAGTTAATCCCAGAGAAAAGGACTTACTGGTAGAGGGCAGGTGCATAAATCATTAGCTCATTAATCTATGCACAATTTCATATTTACTGTACCTGCCTGAGGAAGCTTAATTATCCCTGAAGGACCTGAGAAATATAAGGAAAGACTTCAGCCGTTATGACGGTGAGCCTATTATTACCTGGTTGCTCCGATGCTGGGATAATGGGGCAGACAGCATGCAATTAGATGGCAGAGAAGCCAGACAGTTGGGATCCCTGTCCAGAGATGGTGGTATTGATAAGGCGCTCACAAGAAAGTCAAACACTATCAGTCTCTGGAGGCGACTCTTGTCATCTGTAAAGAGCAGGTATCCCTATAAAGATGATGTTATGAGCCACCTAAGCAAATGGACCACTATAGAAAAAAGTATTAACTACCTTAGAGAACTAGCTGTGCAAGAGATCATTTATAGACACCCACAGGACATTGTAGATCCTGTAGATCCTGATGAAGTGGAATGCAACCGATCCATGTTCCGGAAGGTTGTGAAGAATGCTCCACCGACATATACCCATACATTGTCAATATTAGTCTGGGGAGAAGATGCTATGGCACGATCTAGTGTGAGTGAAATGGCTAACTGTATGCGACAGTATGAAGATAGTATTTCTTCCCCACTGCAGGCACGCATCTCGGCTGTGGAAAAACTGACTAAGGAAAACAAGGACTCATTTAAACAACTGTCAGACAAACTGTCCATGATCAAGAATAAACTTGACTCTCTACCTACACAGGCCCGCGTTGCAGCTGTTAGGAGAAAACGCTCTCCTACAGGACCAGCTCAAAGGAAACGGAACATATCACGAGGTATCCTGTGGTTTGCCCTGCGTGGTTATGGGGAAGACATGAGCAGATGGCATGGACAACCTACCAGTACCCTACAGGCACGAGTACGTGAGTTGCAAGCTAAAAGAAATACCAGAGAGAATTTTTCTAGAAGGATGGCTGCTCCAGTTACCAGTGAGCAGGACCCCAGCCAGGGTAGATGGGCCTCAAATCACTTTTTCCCAAGTGTGAATAGGAGAAATGAAGGTCCAGTCCCTGTGAGCAGCACGAATCCATTTCTTAATTAGGGGGGCCCTGCCTCCAGCCAGGTGGAGGAGAGGGACAACCGAGTTTATTGGACTGTGTGGATTCGATGGCCTGGCACATTAAAACCACAAAGGTATCAAGCCTTGGTAGACACTGGTACACAGTGCACCCTAATGCCATCGGATCATAAAGGGACAGAATCTATCAGTATTTCAGGAGTAACAGGAGGATCTCAAGTGTTATCTGTATTGGAGGCCGAAGTGAGCCTAACTAAAAATGAATGGAAAAAGCACCCCATTGTGACTGGCCCAGATGCTCCGTGCATCCTTGGCATAGACTACCTCAAGAGAGGGTATTTTAAGGACCCAAAAGGGTATAGATGGGCCTTTGGTATAGCAGCTGTAGAGACTGAGGACATTAAACAGCTGTTTACCTTACCTGGCCTCTCAGAGGATCCTTCTGTTGTGGGGTTGCTGAAGGTTGAAGAACAACAGGTGCCAATTGCTACTGCCACGGTGCACCGATGACAATATCGCATCAATCGAGACTCCCTGATCCCCATTCATAAACTGATTAGACAATTAGAAAATCAAGGAGTGATTGGCAAGACTTGCTCACCCTTTAATAGTCCTATATGGCCAGTGCGAAAGTCTGATGGAGAATGGAGATTAACTGTGGACTATCGTGGCCTAAATGAAGTTACACCACCGCTGAGTGCTGCTGTGCCAGACATGCTAGAACTTCAATACGAACTGGAGTCAAAGGCAGCCAAGTGGTACGCCACCATAGACATTGCTAATGCATTTTTCTCTATTCCTTTGGCACCAAAGTGCAGGTCACAGTTTGCTTTTACCTGGAGAGGTATCCAGTACACCTGGAATCGACTGCCCCAGGGGTGGAAACACAGTCCTACTATTTGCCATGGACTGATCCAGACTGCACTAGAAAAGGGTGGAGCTCCAGAACATTTGCAATACATTGATGACATCATTGTATGGGGTGATACAGCAGCAGAAGTTTTTGACAAAGGGGAGAAAATAATCCAAATTCTTCTGAAAGCTGGTTTTGCCATAAAAAGAGGCAAGGTCAAGGGACCTGCCCGGGAGATCCAGTTTTTAGGGATTAAATGGCAAGATGGGCGTCGCCAGATCCCGATAGAGGTGATCAACAAAATAACAGCTATGTCCGCACCAACTAACAAAAAGGAAACACAAGCCTTCTTAGGCGTTGTGGGTTTCTGGAGAATGCATATTCCAGATTACAGCCAGATTGTACGCCCTCTTTATCAAGTGACCAGAAAGAAGAATGATTTTCAGTGGGGCCCTGAACAACGACAGGCTTTTGAACAGATTAAACAAGAGATTGTGCATGCAGTAGCCCTTGGACCAGTCCGTACGGGACAAGATGTTAAAAATGTGCTCTACACCTCAGCTGGGGACAATGGTCCTACCTGGAGCCTCTGGCAGAAAGTACCAGGGGAGACTCGAGGTCGACCCCTAGGATTTTGGAGTCGAGGATACAAGGGTTCCGAGGCCAATTACACCCCAACTGAAAAAGAGATACTGGCAGCATATGAAGGAGTTAGAGCTGCTTCAGAGGTAATTGGTACTGAAGCACAACTTCTCCTGGCACCTCGATTACCAGTACTAGGCTGGATGTTCAAGGGTAAGGTTCCCACTACCCATCATGCAACTGATGCTACATGGAGTAAATGGATTGCATTAATTACACAGAGGGCTCGAATAGGAAATCCAAATCGCCCAGGAATCTTAGAAGTGATCATGGACTGGCCAGAAGGCAAAGACTTCGGAATGCCACCAGAAAAGGAGGTGACACGTGCTGAAGAAGCCCCACCATATAATGAACTACCAGAGGATGAGAAGCAGTATGCCCTGTTCACCTATGGATCCTGCCGTCTTGTAGGAAAGCATCGGAAGTGGAAAGCTGCTGTATGGAGTCCCATATGACGAGTCACAGAAGCCACAGAAGGACAAGGTGAATCAAGTCAATTCGCAGAGGTAAAAGCCATCCAGCTGGCTTTAGACATTGCTAAACGAGAAAAGTGGCCAAGGCTGTATCTTTATACTGACTCATGGATGGTAGCAAATGCCTTGTGGGGGTGGTTAAAGCAGTGGAAGCGAAGCAACTGGCAGCGCAAAGGTAAACCTATTTGGGCTGCTGAATTGTGGCAAGATATTGCTGCTCGGCTAGAGAAACTAGTCGTGAAGGTACGTCATGTAGATGCTCACGTACCTAAAAGTCGGGCAACTGAGGAACATCGAAACAACCAACAAGCGGATCAAGCTGCTAAAGTGTTCCAAATAGATTTGGACTGGGAACATAAAGGTGAACTATTTTTAGCTCGGTGGGCTCATGACACTTCAGGTCATCAAGGGAGAGATGCAACATACAGATGGGCTCATGACCGAGGAGTGGACTTAACTACGGACTCTATCGCACAGGTTATCCATGACTGTGAAACATGCGCCGCAATTAAGCAAGCCAAACGGTTAAAACCTTTGTGGTATGGGGGGAGGTGGTTGAAATATAAATATGGGGAGGCCTGGCAAATTGACTATATCACACTCCCTCAAACCCGCCAGGGTAAACTCTATGTGCTTACCATGGTGGAGGCGACCACCGGATGGTTGGAAACATACTCTGTGCCCCATGCCACTGCCAGGAACACTATTCTGGGCCTTGAAAAGCAAATCTTGTGGCGACACGGCACGCCAGAGAGAATTGAGTCGGACAATGGGACTCATTTCAAAAACAGTCTCATAGACAACTGGGCCAAAGAGCATGGCATCGAATGGGTATATCACATCTCCTATCATGCACCAGCCTCCGGGAAAATTGAACGGTATAATGGGCTGTTAAAAACTACCCTGAAAGCAATGGGGGGTGGAACCTTTAAAAACTGGGATAAGCATCTGGCACAAGCTACCTGGTTAGTTAACACCAGGGGATCTATCAATCGAGCTGGCCCTGCTCAATCAGACCTTCTACATACAGTAGAAGGAGATAAAGTCCCTGTGGTGCATGAAAGGAATCTGTTGGGAAAAACTGTCTGGATTCTTCCTGCAACGGGCAAAGGTAAACCCATTCGTGGGATTGCTTTTGCTCAGGGACCTGGATGTACTTGGTGGGTGATGTTGCAAGATGGTGAAGTCCGATGTGTCCCTGAAGGTGATCTGATTCTGGGTGAGACTACTTAAGTCTGAACTGTATGTTGTTGCTGCATAAGTGTCTTTCAGGTTAAGACAGTGGTGATGAGACCAGAGCTAGCTGCAAGTGGCGTCCAGTAACCTCCTCGAGACTGACATTTTGAACCTGCAACCCGTGGGCATGAACCGTGACAAAACTCATACCATCTCTCCTGCCCTGAGAGACTGCTAGCCAGATGGAAACCCACAATCCTGAACTAAATGAACTTGATGAACTTTTTGCATAAAGATGAATCATAAACTAGTGATATGTGTATATATATTTGAAAATGAAAACGTAGTGGTGATCTGAGTATGACGTGAATGGTATGGAATAAGGGGTGGAATGTCCTGGTTTGGCCCAAACCAGGCCAATTAGTCTTAGAGAAACCAAGGTCACTGCTAAATTCCTCACTGCTTACGAGTGAAGAGCCGAAGGGGGGTTGCACCTGCAGGGAGGAGCAGACAGGGCAGGTGACCCAAGATTGACCAACGAGGTATTCCATCCCATACACGTCATTCTCACTTTCCTATTTATCACTAACCCACTGCCTCCTGGAGGTGGGGCCCAGGAGGGAGGGGCCCTCCTGTCTCTCACTGATTGGTACCAGCTTTGCCAATTCTCCAGTTAAAAGCCTTCAGGTGTGATGGCAGGGGGAGCTACTGCATTTTCCCCTCTGTCCATGCTGGGGGAGCAACTTTGCCTGAGGAGGATTTCCAAGCTCTTGATCTTGGTTTTGTATATATTTGTATATATTTGATTATTTCTATTATTCTTATTATACTCTTTTTCATTACTATAGTTTATTAAAACTGTTTTAACTTTCCAACCCATAAGTCTCTCTCCCTTTTCCCTTTCCCTTTCCCTTCGGGTGGGGGGGGAGGGTTAACAGAGAGCGTCTGCCACAGGTTTAATAGCCGGCCCAGCTTTAAACTGTGACACTGCCTCACTGCGCTGAGTCCTTGGAAATTAGAGTTAATCCCAGAGAAAAGGACTTACTGGTAGAGGGCAGGTGCATAAATCATTAGCTCATTAATCTATGCACAATTTCATATTTACTGTACCTGCCTGAGGAAGCTTAATTTATTCTCTTCATGCTCAGATAACAACAATGTCTTTGGCCAGAGCTCTTTCTAATCTGTTATCTGCCTCTGGTTTAATGGCCAACCCATTTCTCCTCTATTTCTAATACATTTTCTCAAGGAAACTCTTCTCTGTGAAAAGATCACTCAGCGGGGATCCAAAAACTGAGAAATAGTGCTGAGCTGTCAGGCTTCACATCCTCGTTTGGTCTTGCCCATTTCCTTTTGCCCCAGCTGTTTTCCCAAGTGCTGTAATGAATAGGCCAATTGATTTCTTTTTTAGTACAAGGTCATTGCAATTTCCATTTTTAAGTATGAACCCAATGCCATTGTTGTGCCCAGTAGTCCTTCCTGTAGCTAATGTCGCCAGGCTTAAATGCCTTGTTTTCAGATGTCATGATTTAGTAAGCTTTAACATTTGCACACAGGCTGGAGGCTTGCTTTGAGTTGTCTCTTCTTGTCGATTTTAAGCTTAAGTCACAGTGATCCAGTTGTTTCAGGGAATGAAGGGAAAGTGTTGGTAGAGAAAAAATGAAGTATGACAGAGAGGGTCATGCTGGTGTCAGCAGCATGTCCTGATCACTGCCATGGATATCTATCCATCCACTCAAGTGTCATAAGCGACGAGTGGTAAAAAAGCAGAGTTTGTTCATAGTTGGTAAAGACTCATTAGGGGTTAACAGGGAATTTTCCAAACATTATAAATGAACTTCAGCACCTCGCAGCTTCCCTGCTTACACACTCTGCATCCTCAGCGAGGAACTCACCATGCTTTCCCTGAGCGACTGGGACTAAGCCATTTTACAGCTTGGTTGCTTCCTCTGGCTACCCCAAGTCAGAGAGGCACAAGAAACGCTCCAACGTTTGTCTTCCCTCTGGCTGATGAGTGATGCCCTTGGTGCCTAAGCTGCCACTCGGGATTAAGAAGAAAGTTAAGGTCACTCATCAAAAACACAAGTGATTAGGACCCAGATCTACAGAAGGTCAGAGAAAAGACAGGGACAAAGCGCCCAACAGAGAAGGGGCACTTGAGAGAAGGGGCACTTGAAATAAGGGTGCTTGAAACTGTTGAGCAATTTTACTTATTGCCATCACCACCATCTCTACCTCTGAAATCCTACTGATCTCTGTCGATAGGGTATTTGTCCCTGTCTAGGTAAGGTGCCCTCCTGAGTCAGTTCTGGACAAGCACTTCTTTGAATCAGACCTGCTGGCAAATGAGGCAACCTGGATTCTCCACAGATGAGTGGGAGCTGAAAAGTGTTATGTGCAGTTTTGAAGCTAGTACTCTGCAAGCACTTGTTGGGGATGCTGGAAACCAGCTTCATGATTCCCATTCTAGCTGAACAGACAGGCCCTGGGAGATGAAGTATTAATCGATGGTGGAGGTGGTCTTAGGAAGAGAAAAGCCACCATTATTCTGATAGGGTGATTATTAGAGAGAAAAGATGAAGGATTTTCATTTCTCCCTAAACACGAGAAAGATTCCTGTGCTAGTAGACTGAGGTTTGCTTATGCAGAATTAAGTCTCTGTGTAGCAGAAGCGACAACCTGCCTCAGCAGAACCCCTAATCTGCCTCGTAATTAACTATGAGCTCCAAAGAGCCTGGATCAGCCATTCAGGTTGCCAGCTGCAAATTAGGACACAGTGAGGCTTAAGACCTTGGTATGCCAAGGTAAAATGCTTTCTTGCTTAAATTAGTAATGTCTCATTCTTTTACAGCACTTAACATTGCCAGATCGAAGTACTTCATAACTAAGGTCAGTATCATCGTTTCCCTTTTTCCACAAAAGGAGAAGTTGCAGCACAAGGAAGTGAAGTAGCATGTCCAAGATCACCCAGCGTGCCCAACAGCACTTGCAGAAACATAACTGAGGACTCCTGAGTCTCAGTCTGGTGCTGCAACTACCAGATTTTCTTTTATTGGAGAGAAACTATTTTTTTGCATAGAGTCAGAAACACCATTTAAACCTGACAGGAAAATTAAGACAGAAGAGAGGTTGGGGAACATATAGATTGTATAAATGCTTGCAGAGGGATTAGGCCTTGCCTTGTATGCTGGTTTAGTTGGTAGGAAGCTGTGCTACAGCACAGACCTGCAAATTGAGCCTCAATGTGTCAGAGAAAATTGAATGAACTCTGCAACTTCTTGTATGATTCCTGATAAAAGGAAAAATTCTTGCTCCAGAAGCTGATCAAGTGTACTGATGTGGTCCAGCAGGATGAGGCAGCCAGATAGCACTGGCTTACATAGCTTTTCAGAGTCCAGCACTCTGGCTTCTGTCAAGAGACTGCTTAAATTACAGATGAGTCAATGTGAAGCTTTTCAGAGGCACACATCAGACCTTGTGTAGCACAAAAGGCATTGCCAGCATCTTTTAATAGAAAAACATACACAATGCATTAGGACTGGAAAGCAATTCTCTTTGTTTGGCTCAGGAAACCCAGACCGAACTCTCACTGGCCTGTCTCTGCCCTAGATGGGTCCTCATCTGTAAAACTGTGGCAATGCTACCTTTTGGCAAAGTACTTTCCACATGAAGCTGCTCTGAGAGAGCAAATTATTATTATTTCTTGCTATTCGCAGTTGGTATACTTGCCCTGGGGAACTTGAGAAACAAACACACAGATGTGTGGCCACGGAGAGAACTAGAGTGCGCCCCGTCTGGACCTCCACTCATGATACGGGGTTCAGCAGACATGGCCAAACATACTTACCCTACAGCTCAGAGTCTGTGTAGCAACCTGCCTCAGCCTTAATCCCTGTTAACTTATTGAGACATTTTTCAGAACTGAATTTCCACAAATGAGATCATAAACTGGTCCAAACGTAGTACTCCCCCTCCAAATGCTCAGATTTGGATATATGCTAGAAAGGTAAGTTGTGTTTACTTTCAACTGCTAATGTACACAAATCAGAAGCTTGAAGAAAAAATGCTGTCCCGTGTTAGGGTTTTTTTCTTAATCTTCTTCTGAAAGAAAAGATACATGAACAGTTTTACACATCTTTATTGAAAGTGTCTGAAAAATGTCATTGCATGACATCAGTTTTGAACATGTTCTGTCAGAAGCACTTACGTGGCAGAAGGAAGAAGGATGATGTATTGTGATGCTGCATTGTATCGACACATATCACAAAATGAGTAGCACAAACATCAGTCTAACAAAGGAAAGCAAAACTGCCTTCTAGTATAGCTTTCAGGTGAGACCCTGTGCAAGACGGCCAAATAGAAAAAAGAACTAAAAAAGGGTAAAATTAAGATGGTATTAGGTAACACATGCCAAATTATTTTTTGTTTGATTTCTTTACATTTAGTGATTCAAGATCCATATGCTTCTTAAAACATAGTATAAAAGCTGTCAAAGGAGCTAAAGCAGTCATCTGAACTCTGTTTTCATGTCTGCAGCACACAGCTAGCGCTGAGAGTCACTGCAGGCTTATGGCCACTGCAACAGAGACGAGGATTTGATCAATGAGACCTCAGACAACAGGACTGCCCGTCGATTCTAATGCCTTTCAGTTCATGACTCCTTTCACTAAAATGAATTCTAAAGACAGGGTGAGGATATTCCTTCTCAAGATCTGGCATTTACTTTTCTCCTCTTGCAATACACTGAAGTAATCTCTCAGCGGAGATCACAACAATATCTGACTGGATAACCCAGCGCTTCCTGCCTTGTTCTTCATTTTCTGGTTTGTTTTTGCACACACCTGAACTCAAAAATGTCAGCTCATGAACACTGCTCATCGCTCGAGCTACATAGGTTTTGAGTGCCAAGCACAGGTAAAAAATGGGGAAATGCAGAGGGAGTTACCACCACAGCCTCCACCATGCTATTGAGGTTACAGCTGCGTGCCGCCTTCTCCGCCCCGACTGCTGTTACAAGGCTGCAGCAGGACCACACAAGAGGGACCGCTCCCTTTTAATTTCTTTGTTTTCATCCATGATTCTTTGCTTTCAGTCGGTTACATCGATGTAAGCCAGACAAACATCATGTCATTATTCCATCTTTACCGTGTGTGATTTTGAGAGCAACCTGCACACTAATTCTGTCGGACAAGCTTTAGGTCAAGCCCCAAATAGGGGTAAAGAGCATACTTTCCACTAATTTCCCATTACCTGGGTACATACATAGCAACTACCATGGTGGACACTAGAGAACAACCAAGCCTTTACTTTGATATTTCCAAGGCCTATACTTAGCCCTGATGCAGAGAGTCTCTCCCGTCTTTGAAACAAATCTCCGCCGTGTCTATCACCACCAAAGAGGTGCTCTGCTTTCCTGCTTCCAGCTGTTTGAATCAGGAGCACGCTCATCCGGCTGGCAGAAAGAAAATTATTACATCTGCAAAAATTAAAACTGTGATGCATTAGTGGTGACATTCTTAGGGTTGCATATGACCTACACTTTATATTATATTGGTTTTGATATTGCCACTCTAAGCAACAGAGTGGTAGATTATTTTTCTTAGACATTCTTCTATCCTACAATCTAGTAAACAAAACTTTCTCAACTGTGAATCTCAGCTAGAGTACTGTAATTCACAGCCATTTACTTAACCTGGTTCAGTCCACATTGAAATATGTATAGTATACTTATCTTCTATTGCATCAAATTTGCTGTTAGTTAAGAAATAAATAAAAATATAATTATGTGCTAAACTCACATTTTTAAACAAAATGTCCTGATTATCACAGCCTAAATTATTGTCTCTGATGTGCTAATATATTGATGTATCTGTGCAAATTCAGGCTTTGGGTCTGACTACAATACAAAACATAAAAGATGACCAGTCCATGAAAAATTCATGTTAAAACTGAGACAAGAGACAGGAGTAGTCACTAGAGGGAGACAATGTAATTTCATAGAAGAACAACTCCAGAAAACTTTTTAGCTGGAGATTTTATGAAAAGCTGCATAATCTGTACCTGTGAGTCTCGTGGGTTAACTCGCTGGTATTACCTTGCTCGTGAACTCAGAACTACAGGATCAACAGGAATATTTGCCTATGCTGGAAGCAGAGAATAGATATTACAGAAGAAAATAATTAACCTGCCCACTTTTCTGTCATGAGCAGTATCCACTTTAAAAATGCTTTTTCTGAAGGCCTGAAACAAAAGACTGTCACAGTCTTTGCACCTGTGTATCTGTTGCATGACTAAAAACCCTTCCACTTGAAGTGATGGCTCCTTGTATTTTGCACTTTTAGCCTCTGAATGATCCAAAGTGTCCTGACATTACTGTTCATTTAACTATGAAGAAATTAAAGGCCCTGGTACACATTTTCCTGACCCCTACTGACTTTTGTCCTATGAAGTAATTAGTGTTTTACAAATTTACTTAAACGTGATGGACAAGTTTCCTCAGAAACAAAGCTTTGGGACCTATGAGAAAATACGGAAACATGACGAGGCAGCGATAGAAATCACAGAATCACAGAATCACAGAATCACAGAATGTTAGGGATTGGAAGGGACCTCGAAAGATCATCTAGTCCAATCCCCCTGCCGGGGCAGGATTGCCTAGACCATATCACACAGGAACGCGTCCAGGCGGGTTTTGAATGTCTCCAGAGAAGGAGACTCCACAACCTCTCTGGGCAGCCTGTTCCAGTGTTCAGTCACCCTTACAGTAAAGAAGTTTTTCCTCAAATTTAAGTGGAACCTCCTGTGCTCCAGCTTGCACCCATTGCCCCTTGTCCTGTCAAGGGATGTCACTGAGAAGAGCCTGGCTCCATCCTCATGACACTTGCCCTTTACATATTTATAAACATTAATGAGGTCACCCCTCAGTCTCCTCTTCTCTAAGCTAAAGAGACCCAGCTCCCTCAGCCTCTCCTCATAAGGGAGATGTTCCACCCCCCTTAATCATCTTCGTGGCTCTGCGCTGGACTCTCTCTAGCAGTTCCCTGTCCTTCTTGAACTGAGGGGCCCAGAACTGGACACAATATTCCAGATGCGGCCTCACCAGGGCAGAGTAGAGGGGGAGGAGAACCTCTCTCGACCTGCTGACCACACCCCTTCTAATACACCCCAGGATGCCATTGGCCTTCTTGGCCACAAGGGCACACTGCTGGCTCATGGTCATCCTGTTGTCCACTAGGACCCCCAGGTCCCTTTCCCCTACGCTGCTCTCCAACAGGTCTGTCCCCAACTTGTACTGGTACATGGGGTTGTTCTTGCCCATATGCAGGACTCTACACTTGCCCTTGTTATATTTCATTAAATTTCTCCCCGCCCAACTCTCCAGCCTGTCCAGGTCTCTCTGAATGGCTGCGCAGCCTTCCGGCATCTCAGCCACTCCTCCCAGTTTTGTGTCATCAGCGAACTTGCTGACAGCGCACTCTAATCCCTCATCCAAGTCATTAATGAATATATTGAATAGAACTGGTCCCAGAACCGACCCTTGCGGAACTCCTCTAGACACAGACCTCCAACTGGACTCTGTCCCGCTGACCACTACTCTCTGGCTTCTTTCCTTCAGCCAGTTCACAATCCACCTCACTACCCGATCATCCAGACCACACTTCCTCAGTTTAGCTGCGAGGATGCTGTGGGAGACCGTGTCAAACGCTTTACTGAAATCAAGATAGACCACATCCACAGCTTTACCATCATCTATCCACCGGGTAACATCCTCATAAAAGGATGTTACATTTTTTATGTATGGGATTCAGAATATATTCAATCTTAAGCTTTAAGGGCTAGACGGGAAAGTCAACAAATTCACAAGCTCTGACGTACAATATGGGTGCACTGCTTTTGGTAAAAATACTCACCTTAGTTCACCAATACAAACTCACCTCAGCAGCTGTTCCTCTTCTTCATTCTCACTTCTTTCCTTTAGTTCCCTGTTTCACCCCTTTCCCCATTCTTCTTTGCCTTATGCTGCCTGTGTCAGCATCATTGATGACTTAAAGTTTAGCATTCTGCATGTGCCTGACTATGGACCCATCAGACGACTTTGATGAAAGATGCTAAGAGAGGGGCAGCACAAATGCTTACCATTTCACAACCAGCTTTACTGTGACTAAGACCTGGATAAAGCAAATTGCATATTGGATTCTTTGCCAGGAGTACTCGGGTCAGTGAAACCAACAGGTTTCATGGTAAATTGAGGAAATTCAGGCAAAACACTGAGTGAGGACTGGCAGTAAACTAGTGGTCCCCGATAGGGATCGTAAAAGGATTGAAGTTACTGCTGCCTCAGGGACCTCCTTGAACTTTCTCAAAGGTTGTTTTTCAATACAGGAAATTCATATTACTTTAGCTGAATTAGCAATATTCTTCCATGAGAGAATTGTTTATGCTAATCTAATCAGCATTATGCATTTATAACAGTATTCACACTGGAGGCTACCTAGTATATCTATTTCGGTTTTAATATTAATAATAGCTAAAATGATACAAAACTTGTTTTAGATGGACCTGGAAGTAAGCAAAATCAGGATCCTATGCAAAAGGCACTAGTCTCATAATCTGTAATTATGGAGCAAATGCTTCCTCCCAAAGCCTGCTTTCTATTTATCTTTCAGACCCCTCTTGAGAAAAAACTAAAGCATAATCAGCTTCGAAGTAATTTGTTTTCTCAGCCTTCAGGGGAAAAAAAATAATTCTACATTCTCTTATTTCTGCCACTTGGGACAAAACTGAAGACATCCTGCTTGCTAGCTCTGCTTGCAAGCATCCAGTGACAAGTACTGTAGCAGCTGTCCTCAAGTGTGACACAGAATGTTTGTTGTTTTCTTTTACCAAAATCACAGTTTTACTTTTGTTGTTAAAACTTTAAGAAAAAAAAAATCCCTCTCCTCTCTTCAATCCTTTTATCTGCTTAAATCTTATGCAAATTACAAAGGTAATTATGTAAATTACAGAGAATGAAAACTGATGTATTTGTTTACTCAGGGCTGAAAATGAAGGGAATAAATATTCAAAGCATTGTGATGTACCACTGTGTGAGAGGAAGAGACTTCAGCCAAACTGAATTAACTGTGTATTGGCAGCATCTTCGAACTGGATCTTGCTTTTATAACAAGGTCACTTGTCAACTAGTTCCCACCAAACTCAGCAATCAGAAGAAACAGTGAACCACCAGCTCCTGCCTTTCACAGAAGCAAACTCCTACATGCAGCAATCCCTCTCCTAAATTCAGAGGATCTGGGCAGCTTCTGTAAGAATGAATAGCACTGCTTGTGGAAATCCAGTTTCTGCTAAATTTGGTTTAGATTCACTTCACTTCTGCCTCCACCCCAAACATTACACATTCTTAATATACATTTAAAAAAAAATACAAAGAAAAAGTACAATTCAGAAACTTTGCAGCTGGGATGCCTTAGTGTTTTTTCACCTAATCCTTGCCTCTTGTCACAATACTCAGCATTTTTCTTAGCTTGGGAGATCGCTGTGGCACTGCCTTTGATGGAAGGGTGAATTCACCTGCCTGATCCTACACAAAGAGCATTCGGGATTTATGATGACGGATGTGGTATTCAAACGAGGCAAGGTCAGCTAAGCCACAAGTGAGCTGTACGCTCCTGAAACAGTATGGACTGGAAACCCTCTGCAAACAGATCTTTTTCGTCTCACAGGAAGAGTCTGTTGCTTTTTTCTCCTTGAGCTCTGATTTGTGGTTTTGCTGGAGGGAATAAGTGAAGAGTAGGCTGCTTGAATTATTTCAGCTGACTGGTTTCCATGTCCTTAGAGCTGCTTGAACATGCTTCTGTGACACTGCCAGGATTCTGCCTGTATGTATTATAAACTGTAAATTCTTCAGATGGCAAAGTAGATGAGATTTGGGTGAGAATTTGCGTGAATCTCCTGTAACTGCATAAAGCAGCTGTCCAAATTACTGGGCAAGTCCACAGAGGTACAGCAGGTGGACTCCATTCCCACTTCCATCCCTTTAAAACCCCTCTCTGCGGGGGTCGTTTGGCATGGTAACAAAATTTTTCTCACAGAAATACTTTTAGTGTTTATTTCAGAGTAACCTTAATGGATTTATTTACATTCTGACAATTATATCAGGCACTTCAAAATACCGTTAATGACTTTGATAAGTAGCAAGAAAAATGCATAATTTATTTATACACACTCACTACTCCCAGCTTAATTTAAGGTGTCATCTACAGATAAAACCTGTTACCACTAATTTCAATCTTTCTATATGACACAGTAGACGTTTACAGAACTCTATGCTGACAATCTTCTCTGTATCTCATGTTAATTCTAGCTTGTTGTTTCTGAATGTCATTCACTTACTACGGTGCATGCAATCTGTGAAAATGTGTTAGTGTTGGAAACCCCTATATTGCTGTAAATTAGGGAAAAATCCTTTTATTTTCCAAAAAGGTGTTATTTGAATAAAATATCACTAGAAATCTCTATACCCCTGCTGCAAAGTGCAAAACAATTTTCTTCTTGTTATTTGAAAGTGTTCATCCAAAATTCCATGCTACAAAACACTAATTTACTGTCTGTTTTTCTTCCTACCGCAATATTCTGTACACTTTCATTATAATGAATATTCATATTCTTGCCATAATTAGCATTACATTAACATAGCCTCATATCCTCACTGCTAACACTCCGACTACCACATTCAGAACAACTGTTCTCACCAACTGGTAATTTGTGTTATGCTGCTTTGTTGAAAATTGTTACGCTCAGAGTTGCTCAGACCACTTCAAGATTATTAAAATTAGGCATTAATCTGTCTTTTACCTGTTTTATAAAGTCCTGGGCACTTCTTTTCTTTTGTAGGTCTTCCTTAGTATAAAATGAGAAGTAACAAAGCAGTGTCCGCAGCCTGGTTTGCAGTTTCTCCTGCCCTCTGCCCAATGCAGTGTTAGAACAGCTCCAGGAATTCATTGTCTTTATGATGTTGTGCTTGGTCAACGTGAAGAATTTAACCCCCTCTTTCTGCTCCCCAGGCAAATACTGCTATTTCTGCCCTCTCTCTCAGATGGTCATTTGGATTTGTGTAAAGGAAAGAAAAAAAATGTTATAGCTACTCTTTTCGAGAAAAAATAAAATAGATAAGGGTTTTTAGGTTTCAGCTTTGGCACAGTTCTTGCTCATACTTCAGCTTAATTGAGTGTGTAGTCTCTCTGAAACCAGTTTAAACATAGTGGTACCATGAGGTTAAACACTGTATGCTTGCTCTCCACATAATCATAGAATAACTTACACTGGACAGGCTCTCTGGAGGTCATCCTGGTCCAAGCCCCTGCTTGAAGCAGGTCCAAACCCGATGTTGTGTCTAGTAGAATATTGCGTACCTGCTTGATGGAGATCCCATCACCCTTCTGGTCACCTGTTCCAGTGTTTGACTACCCTCACAGTGAAAACGTCCTCTGATCATTATTCACAAGCTCTCAATTGGTTCATCTCCCAGACACCCTTTTGCACTGAGAACAAGACTTCCTCACTGCCCTCCTGGCTTGTCTTTCCTGAAGAGCCTATATCCACTTATACAGCACTCCAGTCATATAAGCTATCTCACCATGTATGTCCCAATGAAGGCACAGCTCTGCAACTGTGCACAGATTTTTAATTTCTCCCCTTTGTTTCCCCTGCAGCATGTGTTTGTGTACGGGCACTTGAAATGGACCTTGTCACGCTGTGTTCACAGACAAGTACAAGACCCTCCCCATCGTGCTGTCACTTCCCCACGGCTCCCTGTGCCTTTACTGCTCTGTAGGTTATGACAGACTTTCCCCAGCTTTCCCAGTTTCAAGCTGTGCTCACTAGGTCTGAAGCCCACTGAAGACACTCTTGCCACACCTCGTCAGATGGATCTTGCTCCTGCTTTGAAGTCCTTGCTCCTCCAAAACGATCGCATGCGTGCAGAAGCCAAACTCCTGTGTGTCACACCAGACATGCACCAAGTGTTGATCCACTGAAGGTACTCACTCCTGCCCAGATCCTTCCCTCTCACTGGAAGGATTAAGAACACCACTTGTGCCCCCTCCCATGCCATACTGCTAATTACTGCTGGTAAAAACCCACAGTTTTTTTCAAAAGCCAATTATGCCGTACCCTTGACCAAGTCATGTATGTATACTCCCTCATGAAGGGGCTGGGCTCTAAAAACAAACAAACAAAAAAGCCGTAACACTAGGGGCAAATTTCATAAGCATCAGCAAAGACAACAGTATGTTAAACATGATCTTAATTTGTGACATGCCTTTGAAGCTACTCTACATGCTGAGAATGCTGACACCATGTAAGTGGCATGTTCTATGCCCTTATCTGCACTGCTTTGCATACAAAATGAACCATCAATCTTTCTCAGATAGAGAATCCAAATCAAAAACAAGTAAAAATATATCTAGTCATGTCACTGATGTAAATTATTAGGGTAGGAAAGTTTAAAACAGCAAGAGGTCTACTTTCAAAATAAGTAAGATAAATTCCCATGATTTATTTTTAATGTATTTTCAGTTCTCTTGAAGGACTCCTGACTAGAATTTCCAGTGAAATCTCCTGTTTACTCTCATGTCACACACACTTGACAACACAAAGCCAAAATTTCTTGCTGTGACTTATTATTGCAGCCAAGCCTAACCAAAAGCATCGGTTCCAATTATGACAGGTATGGTCTTTGCTCCCTATACGTCTTTTTGCCTATTTGCATTTCTGTTGAAGCCACTGGATGCTATTTATTTCATTAACTTTCTAGAGATCACTTGCATCCATGCAAATGTTATTACTTCAATCTGGACTAAGTCTTTACCTACGGAATGTATTAAAATATTATTTCTGTCTGATGACTTTTCTTCATCATGACCAAGTTTAGCCTGTAATCTGTATATCGTTCTTTACTGTGCTTCTATTTCTCTTTAATTTTGCTTATTAAGTTTCATTGCTATGCTTGGATGTGTTCAAGGTTATAAAATAAAATGGTCCTGCTACTAACGACCTTCTTTCTAACCTGATGGGTATATACAGAGAAGACAGGATACAATGAGGACCAGGCATAGGTATGATTCTAATCTCAGTGGATTAGTAAAAGTTTTTACTGCTTTCCTAGGAATTATTTTGGATTTCCACCCATAAAAACCAGAATCTGACCAAGAATATTTGTACAGCCCAAGCAATCCTGTATGCTGCCCACACTTCGATGGCAAAAAGAATCACTATATTCACAAAAGTGAAAAAAAAAGAAAAAAGCTTTTTGATTTAAGATTAGAAACCTTACAGTATAAGGTGATAAATGAGAAATGAAGTCAGCCACTTTCTATGTAGGAAGAAGATGAGATGACACCACACGAAGAAAGATTCTAGCAGCGAGGAGTCCAGACGTACAGTTTAACACCACCAGGGTAAACTAGAGCCACTAAAATAAAGCATCATTTTCAGGATTTCTAGAAAACTTTAGAATTCAAAACCATACAAACCAGGCGAAAGACTCTTCATAGCCTTCTGAAAAGGAGGTAGCTACTGCAGGAACAGAGTTACACAAACATAACCCTCTTTAAAAAGGCCTGGGGTGGAGCTAGTAAATTATAGACCAGTTTGACCTTGGTGGTAGGCAAGATCCTAAAGATATTAATAAGAGATGAGATCACAAGGAACACAGACTGGGCAAACTGATTAAAGGACATAATCTACTTGGATTGCAAAAAGGTATTTGACATAAAACTGCAAAGTAGATTAATGCACAGGAGTAGCAAGCATAACATAGAAGGTGTCATCCTTGAATGAATAATGAGAAGCACAGAAACACCGATACTATCTGCAACTGCACTCTCAGAGGAAGTATGTTAAACAGTCAGATTCATTTGACATATAGGCTGCAGATGTACTACTAACACACATTAAGGCGAATTTGCTGCCCTAAGGCTGCTGGTCTCTTAAAGATACAGTGGGCACATTTTGCTCTCAGTTCCACTAGTCAAGTCAGTAGAATTGCTCAAGGTGTACAATGACAAGATAGACTGGACGCTACCCTAGGTGACTTGCCTTTGCTTAGCAGGCATGTTTCCTGTATTATTTTGTTAGAAGTAGGGTTTTTTGGTTGTTCCTCCCCCCCCGCCCCCAGTATATTGCATCCATTTTTTATTTTAGTGACTCATCAATACATGTGGACTGCTTGCTAGCACAGATTTACCACACTGGGTGCTGAAGGCTATATACATTCCATGTTAGGTATCGCATTTTCCTGTCAAACTGAATTATTTTGATTTGCCAGTATTACTTTGGATTTACAACAGTGTGGATGAGAGAAGTATTTAGCCCTTCTTCCACAGCACTAAGTTCTTTGATGGTCACTTTCAGGAACCTGATTCTGTATCCTTTGTGTATTTA
Source organism: Nyctibius grandis (assembly GCF_013368605.1). NCBI lineage: Eukaryota > Metazoa > Chordata > Aves > Nyctibiiformes > Nyctibiidae > Nyctibius > Nyctibius grandis. Next base: position 31,606,197 of record NC_090659.1, read on the forward strand.
CATCAATATAAATTCAGGGCAAACCAGAGAAAGCTGTTCCACTAAAATAAAAAAAAAAAACTTAGTACTGAAAGGATTAAATGCGTACTTTGGGCCAGATCATCTGAAAAGTCAATTGCATCAATTACAACAAGAGAGAATTTGGCTTACGTAGCTTCTTTACTGCTTATCCCTTGTAATGCCAAAAGGAAGTTCCAACCATTTACAAGCTGATGTATATAAAATGTGAATCCACCAGGACATTGTCTCCTTTGGAAACCTTGTCAACATCAACAGCTCAGGCTAATATCAGCAATTGCTGTGATCGTTGTTCAGAACAGTCATTCCTTTTCCCAAGTGTAAAGTTGAAACAGCAAGATAAAGTTGCTGCGTACACTCGTGTTGTAAATTCAGTTGGTTATATTTATCTCATTACTACTGGAAAGCTTGGCAGTTCACTGAAGCATCGTGATGAACCAAAGTTAGTGATAGCAGGGCAGCCAGCTCTGTTCCAGATTTGTCATGTGGACGTGATGCCACACGCAATGGGCTGCGATATCAATGAAAGAATCAGAAGGAAGTCAGCTGATAACTGCAGATTCAGTCACTAAAAACTACCACACATCCACAACCTAACGTCTCCCTACAGCAAGAGGCAATCATACTGCATACTTCTGGTACCAGAAGAGACTGACAGCAGGAAAAGGTCCAGAAGTGTGTACACCAAAGTGGCGATGAATCTCTAAGTTCAACTGCGTAACTGAGAATGAAATTTGACTCAAATCTGTTGACAGCCATGCATGTGCAAGTCACAATGCCATTCAGATGTGTGGCGTTGGGAGTTTGGTTTATTTTGGTGGGGGTGATGTTGCACCAAAACATGTTCTGAATTTGGTTTGGACTCTTATCAATCAGAAGTATTATCAGCATTTAACAGTAAAAAGTTCCATTAATTTCTCTCTACATCACAGACCTCATACAAACCCAGTCCTCTGATTTAGCAAAGCTGCACAACCTAGGTTGGGAAAATGCATATTTCAGCTATTTACATTTACCTTTTTGCTAATGATGCTCCCTGTTGTTGGCTCTCTATCACCTGAGAATTTCACATATCCCTTCCCAAAAGGAAAAGAAAGCCAAAGAAACTATGTACTGATCCTGCTGCTTCTCCATGCCACAAATTTCTTGTAAAACTCGTCACAGGCAGCCTTAGGGCTTACAGTCCATGACCCCTTTCTTGTGGACGAAATGCACTATAAAAAAGAACCTTAGCTTTTATTTTTAACTATGTCTTCAGTCTTTCTCTTTGTCAGAATAGTCATAAGCTGTTAGAAACCCAAAGAAAGGAATCTAGTTGCCAAGAGACTCTTGGAGATGACAAATAAACAAAAACCAATCTTTCCTCCCTGTAAACATTTAAAATCTCCAAGAGAGATGTCTCTCTCTCACAATATATTGGAGGCTGGTATTTCAGCCTCTTCCTTTTCACTGGAAGCCTGGCTGATTTCTTGGCTACTGTTCCTCTCAATCCTCCTCAACACCTCCTTGACTGATACTTCAAGTTTCTGGTCATTCAGATATGGTGGATTAGAAAGAACATGGAAAGAAACATGTGTGTGTAGGGACTAATGTGACAGAGGAACTTCGAAAATATGTAATTATGATACTTAAGAAGGATCCAATTGCTTCACTATACAATCTAAAAGAAGAGAAAAACAAATTCACAGATATCCTAGAGCAGAGAGAAAATGACCACTGGACAAAGAAATGGCACAACATTTATCCACTACGATCTATCCTAAGACAGAAAAACTGAGTAAAGCCAGGAAGAATAAGAAGGTTTACTGAAATGATCCATGAGTTTCAAAGGCACGGGGAATCATCTCACATGCCAGGAGCTGGCACAGAGTATAAGACATTTTTGGAGAGTCATGGCTGAAACAATTTTCTTTTTCCATGCATGAATGGCCTTTTCTCCTCTTCTGGGCAACACAGTTCACCTCAATGAGTTACCAAAAATACAATCAAAAGTGATTTTTGACCCCATCACAAAAGCATTTTACATTAGTGCCAAGCTCTGCTGAGCTTTATTTTTTCTTACATGGATTCTGGATTTTATACAGTTACAACTTTAAACCCTTGAGCTTTGTGGCCTGGAGCAAGCAGACCCAACCAAGCCCAGAATTCAGACAGCACAGAGACAGCATGAAATCACTTTTGCCCACCTTATTCTCTGCTGGAGCCTCATGCCAGGCTAGATACAGCATATGGTGCACTCTTCTACATGACTTGAATTAGAATTGCTAATGAAGCTGATGTTCACTTAGGAAATATGTTCTTACAAAGAATATTTCTGTTAATACATGAAGACAGCAACAAAGTAAATATGTTAACATATGAACTACTTTTTGTCTGTGTTCAACTTACAATTTTATCAGAAAATGGGTGCCAATCTCTAAATAGCTTACTTATACTTTTTTGAAATGAAAACCATCAAACTCCATTTCTTTTCATGTAACACATTAGAATACAGTGGCTGCTCATTACTTAGAAGTCAATTCTGCTGAGCCAAACCTGCACTCTTTTAGATTCATGCAGCAACCCAGCAATAAAACTACCATGGCTTACCACGGGTAGTGAGAGGCAGGTTTTTTTCAGAGAACATACAGAAGCTCACGATGGGAAGAACAGAAGTGTCAATATTCTGTGCTTTCTCTAAAGTTATGGAAAAAGATACACATGACTAAGAGATCCCTCTGTCTTCACAGACGCTTGCTTCCTTTTACTAGGAAGTAATGACCATGGAATTGCTCCTTTTGGTGTGCTATCTATAAACTGAGGGCTGTGTTGCTGCACTGGAGGTTTAGCCCTAAGGATGGTGTGTTTTCTAAGTCCTATAAAGGATTTCAGTGAGCAAAGGGTACTCAAATAAATCTGTGAATCTGCCTGAATCTGTCTGTTCAGCCTTGCGACTAACTGAGCATCTCACAAAACCAAGGCAACTGAGGGAAGGCGGTACCAACTAGGCATGCAAATTAATTGTTACAAAGATATGTGTTGAACAACTTTAGATAAAATGAATCACATTACTATGAAAAATTATAGGCTGTACAATTACACAGACTAAAGATTCTTCTAATTACTCAGTGTTAATTATCTACTTAAAATACTTTGGGGAGGATGAACAAACAGATCTGTTAGGAACTACGTTTCTGCTGTTTATTGTTCAGGAAGCAATCGCAGTATATGAGCTAAACTGTCTGTTTTAAATGAACACTTGGAGAGCGAAACAAACGTGTTTTGTACCTTGGAGAGCAAATGTCTCAATATAACTATATTTTAAATGTACTGGCAAAATCATGGGTAAGACATTTAAACTGCCTCACAATTTCTAGGCCAAATTCAGGACTTAGCAACATGTATTACGTATGCTCTGGTGTCACTGAAGATGCAGAGATGGAACTGAGGCAGGTACTTTTCACACTAAAGAAAAAATATCCTGTGTAGTTATTTTTGCCCGTGTTAAATGGCTGTCAAATGCTACTATTCCAGCCCACTATTCCCCTATGCACACTTTGACTCTGCTCTTCACCATTACAAATTATAAGATGTGGTGCAAGGTAGTAAGTGCTTACATGCAGACACATGTCAGTGTAGGGCCACTTCCACAGCTGGTAGACATCAGTTTTAATAAACCATGACATTTATCTTAGAAATAGTTGCAGAACAAACAGAATCGGGATCTAACAAAACTTAGCAGGATACTAAGGCCTTGCAGAAACCAGCAAGAACTGTGCAGGAACAACAGTTTGCACAGGAGTGGGGATTTCCATAGCATAGCAGTAGTGTAACATAGAAAACATAAATGGTCAAAGATGGGACAGATGAAGACATAATTCAGGCAAAAAAAAGTTTGGAGAAAGTTATATATATAAGAAGATATTAGACTGGAACTACCATTTCAATCACAAAGCTCATCCTGTAAACACTTACCTAAACTGAGCTGACAAAGCCTTCATTTCAGCTAGGACTCCAGGTTATCATACTGCATGCATGATGGCAAAAGGACAGTGATCTAAACAGACACAATTATAGACTTTTCCTGTTCTTAGGCCACAAGGAATCTAACTTCAAATGATTTAGCCGCTGGTAATCTTGACCTGGAAAGAAACTGCTGTTTTGGTCTATTAACAATCTTCAATGAGTGTATTGCTCTTGTAAGAGATTCTGGGTGGTCACTTGGTTTCAGAGGTATTAAGACTGTCATAGCAACATCTAGGTAAGACTCAGCCTACACTGACAACTAAGAGGACTGAAATGGAAATTGCCAGTATGGGTTTCTCTGATGTCTGGGGATCCTGTCATTAACAACAGAAAATCACACAGCAATGAAAATCTGCACGTTGTCATAACTCACGGAAGAGAAAGCTGAGAAAAAAAAATTACGTACAGGAAGAAAGATACGCATGTTTAATTATCTTTCAACTAAGTATGTCTTCCTCTTGATTCTCTTCTCAGCTATTAAGGGTCAGAGCCTATGTACACCAACTCAGGAGGAAGTCTTCCAGCTATGTTAGGTTTAAGTTTGCACCTTAAAAATCTAAAAATAAAACCAGCTGTGATGGGTTTAAGAGTTAATTTCTGTACACTATATATTTTTGCTATAGTTACTTGAAAAATAAAAGCAATCATGCTGGTCCCATTTGATTGTTGTCCTAAAAACTGCCTCATCCTTAAACAAAACCAAATAACAAATCACACAGCTTTTGCAAGTCCTTGCAAGCTTATTGACTTCAGTAACATTTTTATCTGAGTGAAGCTGCAGGGCTGACAGAATTCAATAGCACAAACTCGCTCCTGGAACTATACCAGCTCCCTCTATGTACACCTTGGCAGGCACATCTTCTGGCTGAAAGACTGCAATGAGATAGGAAACAGAAGAGGTAAAAATCAGCCTCCCTTGTGCTGATGGGTCCCAGATTTATGGTGTTGCTAAGAAAGGCGCAGGGCCAGGAGTCCTGAAAACCCTCCACTCTGGGGATACTAGTGGAGTTTTGTCTACGCTTTGAAGCTGGCTGCCTTCCCATGCAAACAATGCATAAGGATTAGCTTCTGTGCCAAAGTAAGCGCAAATAATTTTGCCTTGACTTGAATGTTAACAAGTAGCAGACCCTCTGTGAGTGAGGTTTGAAAGGTAATTTTAAAAAGCAGCTATTGCTTTAAACTTCATTGTGCTTTCTAATTACTGTAAAACTGAATGGCTTTCACTTCAAATTAGATGCAATATAGCCTGATAACTTCGGGTGACAGTTTTGGAGTGGGGTGCCTGTTTCCAAGGATGAACAGCATAATTCCAACTATTATATTGCTGAAGATACATTTTCAAAGGCATATATAGACTCTGAAGCAAAATATTTTCTTGGGGACAAGGTAGACAAAAAAGTAACTTTCCATACCTGCAGATCAATTAAAGCACAGTCTTCAATAGTAGTGCCATCAGCCACTGCCTAATGTGAAAAATGTAACCCATGTCAAGAGCATGCTTTTGTGTTTTATTGCAATAAAGGATTATGTGACTCCTTTGTGGCAATGTAAATTAAAAAACACACCACTATCTGTGTTTGGAAATGAGTAGCTACCTCACTTTACATATAACTGAAATTTTGTGTGAAGAAAACAATTCTAGGGAGAGGATGAAAAAAATTATTCTTTATAGTGACACTATTATTAATGACAAGTGAAATATTTACCCTAAAGTGATTACTGTTTCACCTAGTTCCCCGATATTATTTCCCTGAAATATGGAGTATTCACTCTCTCTTCTCCATTAATTTCAATAGTTTTCATTCTTTTTAATTTGCATTCACTGTGTTTACCACTGTGTTGGTACAGACTTTGACACAAAGGAAAACACATTGCTTGGAAAGGACTTTCCATTTCTCCAGTGGAAAGCTGCATGTCAGATTAAAGGGTTTTAAAGGTATTAGTTCCCTGAGTTCTGTCTCTCTGATACCCAGCATTCATTTTTTTTTTAATTCCTCCCTCCCCTGAGAACTTTGCCTAGCTTTGCAAACTACTGGCCTGAAGGAAACCACACACCCTAATTTTGCCTGGTCATACAACTCAGGGGAATTGCTACAATTCTCTTTCCTTTCTTTTGTTTGCTCTTATTCCTGCAGTACCTGACAGAAGGTTAACCAGAACCTGTTTCCGTGCTCTGCTAACCTGTGTAGAGAAACATACACAAGGCTAGACTGTGACAGCCTTGAATAGTACAGAATAAATGTATCTAAGCTATGCATTTTAGAATAGTTGCCCAATTCTATAAAATTTAAGTCTTCCATGCAAAACCAGCAGCAATAAGTTCTTCCTTGTCTTCAGAGAATCTACTTCTTTTCATTAGGAAGAATGGTGAACTAAGTTTGAGGAGTGTTTAGTTTTAAAGAGAGCGGAAGGGGTTGAATCTTTATTATGAGTGTCTCAGTGAGAAAGACTTTTCCACAGACCATTTGGAATTTCCTAAAAATGGTCTTATTCAGCGCTCATCTAATTTGCCTGGTGACAGCAGTGTTTGTTTCCAGCTTTCATATGCTTTATACGAGGCCCTGTAACTACCTTTTTCCAAACAACCAGTGGTCTGTGGATCAAAACGGAATCATAGATACTTGATGCTGTGTGACTTGATTCATTAACTGCTCTGAAGTTATTACCAAGGAATACGTAGCAGCTAGCAAAAGGACATCAGCAGAGAGACAAATGTAAGGAGAAGTGAAGATTTTTTTTTGCATCAGCTGTCTTCACATTTCACATCAATTGAGGTAAACCACATTGTAAGTGTTGGGAGCACCTGCTACTATTGACCACAATGTCAGGTACAAAGAAGGGACAATGCTTTTCAGCTAGCTGGAGATGAAAGAAGTCCCGCTTGGAAACAAATGCAACTCAGCAAGGAAGTTTACTAACAATTCAAACACCACATATGACCTGGTATTGACAAATAGAAGCTATGTGCCCCCAGCTCTACATGAGACATGTTTGTAAGTGACTCTGAAAAATCTCATTATTGCATACAATAGTCCAATACCATGCAGAAAGACACGGTATTACCAGCGCAGAGGTCATATTGTGCACAGTGCTTGAGAACCACTAACACTGTCTTGTGCTCTGCTCTGACCTCAGATTATCATTAGACCTTTACAATATTCACAGATGTCACAGGCTGCTGGGAGTTTAGTACTTTACTGATTATTGTCCTGAGGTGGGAGATTGGAACAGGGAACGCAGTTACAGATGTCTTCAGAGTTAAGTGTTAGCTTCTCAAGAATTGAGGAAACCATTTCAATAAAGTGTTGCAGCACAAGCTGGGATTTAAAATGTTTTAGCCTCGACTCTACCTGAACTACCAGTGTTCTTCAAGAACCCAACTCTTCCTCTACAAGTGGTGCTGCTCAGTACTAGCAAGATAATAATAAACTGGAAATCAATTACAAAGACCTTTTTAACTGTCTAATTATGGAGGCCTTCCTTAAGGCGTCCTTTTCAAGATCCAAGAAGTTATATGCTTTGTCCAGTGACTTGAGACAAAATCCTCTGTTATTACCTAGCAACACATGCAGGTCATAAATTACATTAATTTCTGGCTACTAACCCCGTCTATGACACCACTGCAAGCCTCTGTGCAGATGTCTCCACAACAGGGTTGGCTGTAGTGTAGTTGGGCATGCTCACATTAACTTTTATCTAGCCAGAAACAGCAACGTGAGTAATACAGACTCAGCAGAACACACTTCATCACTGACTGTACAAACCTGCAGAAAACCCTGTATATACACATGAAGTTTGTGAACTCTCACTAAAACGTAGTGATACATTTTTACAACTGTTAACTTGCATGCTAGCTAGATTAAACTTGGTTTATGCCCAAACTTGGTTATGCCCCATCATTTACTGAGTAAAGATATTGTAAACTCAATAGATTGAACACTAACAGTGTTTTCCACACATCTTATGCCCTACTAAAGCAGTGTTACTGCTGCCCCAAAATACTTTAGTAGGGCTGAAATTAAACATTCCATAGTGGGCTGTAAAAGACAATCAAAACAATCACAGAATGAGATCTATTGTATTTTAGGTAATGAGTACTAAACCCCCCAAACCTCATGTAAGTATTTGGGTTTTATTTGTATCCTGCAGCACGGTTGCAACTTTCTGTAGTATTACAGAGCATGGTTTGAAAATAATTTTCTATTATACTTGTGTATCTTTCCAGAAATATAACAGATAGCAAAAAGGAAGTACTTTCATCACAGTTAAAACGCACTGCTCCTCCCCTCTGGAACAAACCACACAGCCCTAACATCTTTTATGTCTCTCTTGCCCAACAGATATGAGAAGGAAAGCAAGAAAGAATGTAAGAAACATTTGACCCTCAGGCAGTAGTGCTTTCTATATGTTGCACAGAACTCTTAGGCATTCCCATAAGGACAGGTATTTCGTTTCTACAGATTGGGTTCTTCTGACAAGCATCACTCTTGACTGCTCTTACTAGCAACCATATCTGATGTGATGTGGTAATCTGCTATCTGTCCATTTTCCTGTTCGCAAGATAAGCTGGCACTGAGCAATGACTGGGCCACTGACAGTATGTGATGATGAGTTTAGACAAGCAGTCAGTACAATTCAAAAGTACCAGCTCCCTTTCAAACGTCATACCTCAGCAAAAAATCTGAGAACTGGAAATATCACCCTGGTACTACTACATCCAATTATAAGAACTGTGGCAAAAATGTTACTCTCATCTTGAATGGACTGCAAACCACCAAATCATCCTAAGTTAAGAAAAGCACATGTGATCTTCTAGCATGATAATTTAAAAGGTATCTCTTTTATCCCTAAGAATTTCAAAATCCTTTACCAGCAATTTTACAAATCACATACTCACCAATCTAGGTATATCTATATAACACATGTAGGTTGTAAATGGTAAAATGGACTTACACCACAGTCATTGTGTCCACTGCGGAAGTACAGCCACACCTAAGATAAAAAAGGACAGCTAAATTTATAGAATACAGTAGTCTCACACAATAGCGCTGGCATAGAAGGAGCAAATGACATCATTCATTTAAATTCCTGCTACCACAGGGGAACTCCAGGTATTTAGAAACTGGAATTGACCAGAACACCAAAGTTAATTGTAATGAAAAATACCCCCAAAGGAATCCATTATATATATCTTCCAAAAGATAAACATGGTCTTCATGTCACTTTAGGAAAAAAAAAATCACAAATCCTCTTTAAATTGTATTATTAAAGCATTTGAACCCTAACAACAAAAATGCATGCTCATAAAGGCATGTTACTAGTAATTTGATTCATCAGCCTATCAGCACCAAGTAGCTCTAGTGACAATGACTATGCCAGGACTGCAGCAGTTAAGAAGACTCTGCAAAGGAATGCTTGAAACTTTCCATAAGTTTTCAAGTGTGCTTGTGGAGAACCTGTTTTTCTGTAGGATCTAGTTCTTCCAAGTCACAGGCTAGAAATCTGTAAAGCAGCAAACTTAATTATGTAAATTGCAAAGAGAAAAATGGGCACTGCTCTATAGCTTTTCTTCCAGGAGAGTGAAAGCCAACTAAAAGGCACATGCTGGCACTAGCTCTACTGCTCTTCTCCATGTCTGTATTGTACTCTGTCAAAAGACCATTCCCTGAACAGCAGCAGAGTTCTGTCTCCACTTGCTAGACTCACTCACAGAACCTGATAATACAAAGGGACGCCTTGAAAACGTTCCGGTGTACATACAGATGCGATTGTAGTGTTGTATGTCTGAAGTGGAGAACACCAGACACAGAAAAGATAATAGTGAGGGATAATGCCTTCTAATTTACCAGACATATATATGTACATTTATACATATACCAACAGGTTCCCCAGACTGTGTCAGGTAGCCCTTCAGAGGGTATAACAAGTGACAGTTGCTTAGATCTGCACTTTGTAAGGTAGAAAAGATTCCACCTCAAGACAAAGTAATAACATTTCTGAGTGCTCTTATGAATCTTTTCCATTTTCTCAGAGGTTTATTTTGACTTCTCAACTTTAGTACTGCTATGTTTACTCTTAAGTTCCAAGATAACTTCATTTTGAACTCAACTTCTTGATCCATGATCCCTGTGAAAACAACATTTTATACTGCTCTCTCAGAGTCACATGGCTGACACAGATCTGAAAAGCAAAAATAATCAGGGTATCTAGTAGAGGCAAAACAGCTTTACTGCAAAAGGAAAGGTACAAAGGGTGATGCATAGGTCCAAAAAGTTTTGACTAAATTTGGAATCTAGTAGATGAATCGTGCTCTAAAAATTGGTTTCAGGGTATAGAATTCACCTTAAGATGAGGAAAGGCTAAGGACACATTCCTTAAAATGTCATGAAAGACAGAGAAGTGAGGTGGTCTTATAAACCAATGACACAGGACATATTAAAGAACAGCTAGACAGTTTGAGAAGTTTAAACTGATATATCAGGACTAAAATTTCTTTTTAACTCTGTAGGCAGAATTAAAATTGTTATAGAAAGGATGGGAGCTCTAGTTCTATAGGCTTCCACCTAAATAACTCTGCTTAACTCTGCAAGTTCTTGTACACAGGTAAACTATCACAGGAGTCAGCAGGATCTGACACTAACACAAGGTATTACCCCAGGCCTATAGATTACTCTGCTTAGACTTCATCCCAAGATAATTTCCTTCCATCTGGAAGATGATATGAAAAAATGGTACCTCCTTACTCTAGACGCACTTTCCTGGCTTGTTTATAATGATGTTAATTACTTCAAGTACACAAAGACCAAAAACGGTACTTCTTTTTGTAACTAAAACTATGACAAATGGATTCATCCTGTATTCTACTTAATGCATCATCAAATAAAACCATTAGGCATATTTCAGTGACAAAACACACATTACTGACCACAGTGTAACAGGGAGAAAGATCCCAGTTTGACTTTTCAGATTCAACACTCAGTTTACAGCACTTACATTGAAAAATTACTCTTCTGATTTGTAAATGGAACTCACTCAGTATGGGAACTATTCAGACAGAAAACATATGGAATACTAGAGGGTCATTTTATCAAGATACTTTTCTGGCTGCAATCCTTAGGCACAAACATGCAGAAAATTGCTTTCTTCCAAAATAGGAAAATGGGACTCTCGGATGCTGTTCATAAAGAGAAAAAGGGAGCAGAAATAACCACATTTTTTTTTCTGCTTAAAAATGTACGTAGCATGGAATTTAAATCACAATCTGAGGCCTTTCAAAGATGGGTAGTAATAACTGCCATAAGCATTAAATTTAAAAAAAATCACACAAAACCCAGGGGCATTTTCATCTAGAAGTTATTACAGAACTGGATTTAACAATGAATTTCATTCTACTTTGAATTAACTGACTGAGCTGCAAGTACTGAGGTCTAGTTTTCAAATTTTTCATTGCATATGTTACATTTTTTAAAATACAGAAAAAAATGATGATGTATTTGAGAGTCCTGTCTGATACACTGGTTCTCGAACAGCTAAGAACTGCCCTGATTACTCAGTGCCAGCTCTCCTTGTTTCCAGCTGCTAAATCCCATTAGAAGCAGCTAAAAATACATTAAATACGTTCCTAATATTAGTTTTCCGTATAATCAATTGTTGTAGTTGTCATGTGGATAAGAGGAGACAGAAGAACTGGATCAGCAATAAAATAAACTCCTTTCAGAAGTGTGTTCAGTGAAGTTAAAACATATACAATCTTTGATTTCTGGGGTAATCAGGCACCTAATACCCATAAGGATGTTTTTCCTAAATTCTTGAGCAGAGCACTGGCTCTACTATGATTAATTGTGAAGTTTCAAGACTGATTAATTTGCCAGTAGCACAATCCTGCTCTCAAATCTATGACTAGCTAAGGGCAGATGAAAAATACAAAGTCTCTGCAATTTCTGTTGGAACACTCCTGCTTTGAAAGTGGGACGGGTGCAGATAAATCAAGCACTTGCTAGATGATAGTCTTCCATTACAGTCCGTTGCAGAGGAAAAGCATAATTTCCAAACAAAAATAAAGGATTGGTTGCTGCTGAACTGAAATGGAGCCACGGAGCTTACCTATATCATGCTACACTGGCTAGCCAAGACACTTCAGAGCTGTAGTACAGGGAGTTTACAGGCAGTGAGAAACAGTAGAGGAAAGGTTTGACTCAGATGTGGATTTGAAAGATCTGGAAGCAACAAATGACAGGATGAATTAAGACAGTAGCTGGACTACACAAAAAATGCTGAACAAGCCAGAGCCAGTACGTGTAATCCAGGGCACGAAGACTCTCGTATGCATAAGGATCAACAGCTAGACAAAGGGCTGTTTCTCACATTTTAAGCAAGTGAGAGACCAGATAGAGCTACTGGAACTACTCATTGAGTCCAAAAGCACGCATTTATATTTTGAAATTATGGATTTTTGCTGAGGAATGTGAGTTTCAGCATCTTGATGTTAATTCCAATCATAGGATAAGAATCAGTCTCTGTTAGATAACAGTATTGTTGAACCAAGATCCTGTTTACTTCTGGTTTTGCATTTTGCCTCTCCAGAAAAGCTAGTCGCGCTTGGCTTGTTCCCAATGTAAGGATTAGAATACAGGAATTCCTTAATTAACTTCATGCAATCTCTGACACAGGAGCCAATGCCTCCTGATACGGAAGATGACATGGAGAATCAATAATGGCATTACAAGATACATGCCCCCTCCTTTTACCCCTTCACCCTGCACTCCCCAGATCTTTACCGGAGACAGAAGGTGGTTACAAGAACTCTGTATCTGCTCTGATTAATTTCAGTGCAATGGTGTTTCTGTGGCTCTGATGAACAGCAATAAGTAAGAAGAAAAAAAAAAATGATCTACATAAAATAGATGCTAGCTAAACAACAAAAAATATTTGAACACCAAAAAAAAAAACCAAGAAACACAAATCATGGTCTTTATCACTTGGGAGGAGATGCTTTAGACCAGTTTACATAGGCACACAGAATATAATCTCAAACTAAGGCCCAGTCTATGGATGAAAAATCAGTGTACACCCACTATACCATGTGCAAGGCTCTGCCTCAACAGTAAGATTTCAGCCTCTGTTGACGTCAATGAAAAGTCCATGTTGGATCAACCTGTATCATCACAACTACCCCAAGTCTGTCCTGCAAGCAGAGGGACACAAAACCACTACTGGGAACGGCACAGGATGATGAGAGTTTAGGGTAGGAGCACTGCACACAGGTATTTTTATGCTAATAGCTATCCGCTGCTACACAAGTAATAACTGTGTTCACAGTTGGTGTCCACACACCCCATTGTTGCTGTCAATATTCAGAAAATAGTGCCCAAGGGTTCTGATAACTGCCCAACCGTGCTCTGAAAGAGGCTTGTCTCAGGGAAGCCCTTACGCAGGGGGACCAGCTCCCACCCGCTCTCTCCGGCTCCGAGAGCCGGGTGCCCGCTTGGCGCCCCAACGCTCTCTCTGCCGCGGGCCGGCCCGGGGTGGCGGGTGGGCTGGCCGCCCCCTCAGGGACCCCAACGCCCGGGGGCCGCGCCCGGCAGCCGCCAGCGAGCCGGAACGGGCTGCGGGAAACCTTTACTTAAACGAGCTGAGGAAAAGCCGACAGTGCGGCAGCGGGGGAGGAGCGCTGGGGGATTCCACGGCCCGGCGCCACCTCCACACCGGCCCCGCCGCCCCCCCCCAGCCGCCGCGTTCCGTTACCGCGCGCGTTCAAACACCCGCCCCCGCCGCCGCCGCCAAGTCTCGCGAGGGCGGGGGCAGCCGGCGCGCGGGCCGCGCCATGTCGGAGCCTGGTCGGCGCAGGCCGGGCCCCTCCCCGCGCCGCGCGCCCGGCGGCCTCAGCGCCTCGCACTGAGCGTGCGGCGAAGCCCGCCGATCCCGGAAGCGCTTCCCGGCTGCGCGCCGCGCTCCAGGCCCCCCTCCCCCTCTCCCTCCCCCCCCCCTCGCGGAGACCCGGTGCCACCCGGAGAACGCGCCCCCCCCCCTCCCCCTCCCCCGTACCGCGCGCCCTCACCGGGGGGGGCACGCGCCTCTCCCCCGTACCCGCCCCCCCCCCCCCCCCGCCGTCTCGCGCCTAGGAGGAGCGGGGGGGGCCGCGCGGGGCGCCTCGCGTGCCGCCCCCCTCCAACGGCCGCCGTCGCGGAGGCCCGGGGCAGAGCCGAGGGGCCGGACGGGCGGGCGGGCATGCAGCCGCCGACGGAGCCGAGCCCCCAGCGCAGCACGGTGAGGGGGGGCCGGGGCCGGGGCCGGGGCCGGGGCTGGGGCTGGGGTGGGTGGTGGCGGGGGCGAGGGGGAGGTGCGTGTGGGTGGGCTGAATTTGGGGGCGCGCAGGGCCGCCCGCTGCCGCGGGTGCCCCGTCAGGGAGGGAGGCGCAGGACAGAGTGGGGGGTGATAGCTCCGTGCCCCCCCCATTCCGCCGGGCGGTGGGGTGACCCTTACCCGCCCCGGCCAAGGGAGAGGCGGGATGGGAGCGGGTTGGAGCTGGCGGTTCCCTGTAGGCTGTCCGGGGGGAGACAGGCTGCCCCGGGGGAGAGAACCTCAGCGGGGAGGGGGGATCCACTGGGGTGTGCGGGGGCAGGGGTGTGGTGATGGGAGCGTGCTCGTGTGGATCCTGGCTCTTGTTTTGCTGCCGCACTCCCACGCACCGAGCAGAGAAAACTTTGGTCTTTGTTTTTGGAGGCCTTCGGAGAGGGTGGCTGGTTGATTGCCCGGGGATCCTGCGCGGGTGCCCACTTAGCAGGGGCTGCGGTGTCTGCTGGGCCACAGATGCTGCTCTTGCTGTGTAAACAAAAAAAAAAAAAAAATCTAAAAAAGCAAATAAATTCATAGGTAAAAGAGCTGCCACTGCCTCTTCGACATGTTGACTGCAGTATGATGATGCTGCTGTTGTGGCTTGGCTCTGGAGACAGAAGGCCCCCAAAGGTAGCAAGGCCTTAGTTATGCTCTGTCCAGAGTCTTGTCTTCAGGTCAGATTTGAGATCTTATCGGTTGTTTATGTTGGCTGTTGGGAAAAAATAGCTTGGGTTTTCTTTTAGTTTGTTTTTTAATATAGGTGGATATGGTGGAAGGATGCTACTCTTATTTATGGCTTGATACTGTTCCAATGTTAATGTCTGAGTGTGCAGTTAGTGTGTTTTCCCCTTGTTCAAACATGACTTGTAATGTAGTATTGGCTATTCTTTCCCTTGCTTTAGCAAGGAGAGGAAAGGGAGGTGGCTTAGGTGGCTTGAGAGTAACTGTACTTTGCAGTTTGGTAGAGCATCCCTGACACTAAAAAAATGGAATGGCCCAGGTCTGCCACAGTGGAAGGTAATGGAAAAACTTAAAGCAAGACACTATGTTCAGGTAAATATGCATAGAACTGCCTTTGAAGGTTTCAGTGGTAACTAATTTGAAGATGCTATTAGTAGTCTATCAATATCTTTATAGCTAATGAATACAGTAAATATTAGCTAATTAAAGATACTAGCTAAAAGGATAGCTATTTGTAATGCTTCTATAATTGCTTTTATAATAACTGCATTTCAGGATTTTTCAGCTTGATGTTGTACCGTAGCTTTCCTTTTCCCTTCTTCTGTTGTAAATAAATATTGAGAGTGGCTAGACCAGCCTGTCATGCTGATGTATTGACAGGTATCTGTTATTTTTAGTTCTGATGTTCATTGCTACAAAATTCAGTAGTAATTGTTTGTTTATAGGTTTATGTTCTGTAACAGATCCACTTGACCAGTTCTGTTTTCAGAGGACTTAGTATAAAAGAACTCTTAAAACGTAACAGGTGAAGCCTGCGTTGTCAAGGGTCAGAGTCTGTTCTGATAGCTTTAATTTTGTTTTCCAGATCTTTGAGAAGAGCACTACTTTCTTCTGCCCCTTGTCAAGTATACTTTCAGTTAACATATTTAATGTAAAAAGAAGAAATGTTAAATCATTTCCTCTCAGTAGTGAGAGAGGAACAGGATTCTTAAAAATAAAGTATTTCACAACATTTGTTAAAGCCTGCCCTTTGTCCTGTCTTGTGAATGGTGTCAGTTGATAGCAGCAATCTGAAGAATGCCGTAACAGCCAGTATTAATGTATATATAGACTGTCTCAGTTCATCCATAAAATTACTAATGTATCAAATTTTATGCACATGAGCAAAGGATAATAAAATCAGCATTTCAGTCTGCCTTTAATCTTAAATCTTTTGGTTTAGGTGCAGTGAGTTGGATAAGTATGATGGATGCATATTATGAAACTATACTTTTATGATGTATTTTTATCTGGTTTGGGTCATAACCTTTACTATAAGTGATTGCAGATAAATGTAAAGAGGGTGTTGTGAGATCTGTGTCCATTCTTTATTGTTTTTTCATGGATCTCATCAAGGCTCCTTTTTCCTTCTATTAGTTGTCATCTTGAGGAAGACAAGATCAGTTGAATAGCTGTTGTGAAAACGTGTCTTCTTTTCCACCCAGCTTTGGCAATATGTCTGTGCTGATGCCTGTTAGTGATTTTGCTAAAACACAAGCAAAAGCCTTTGATTTACTTCTTTGACACTAAAGATATTTTAGTGATGATCCAAACATTGAGTAAATGATCAAATGTAGTAAATTTTGATAATGTCAAGTCTATCATGTATGTGTAGTCATCCCACGCAACTATGGTATGACACATTTTGCTCTAGGAGTGTCTGTACGATGCTCTTCTTTCCACTGCTGTGAGCCAAAGTAGGTGCAGTGCCTGGTGTGTATGTACCTCTGTGTGCACACATACATGTAAGTAAAGGTATTTGCAGTGAAAGAGTTATTTTTGTTACATGGTACATTTAAAAGGCAGGTGACAAATGGAGAGCGAAACTGAGAGTTTATACAAAGCCTCAACCTTTCTCATAAACACCTTTTGGACTACTTTTGACTGCAAGTGTTTCAAGTTACAAAGTAGAAATGTCTTTGACTTGTGGTTTTGCAATATTTTTTCCTGTCCCTGTCCTGGTAGTTATTTGTCTTTTTTTTTTTTTTGCAAGTTGGAGCTATCCTTCCGTTATCTATATAATGTAAATTTTCTGTAGACTGTTACGTAGACATCATCCTGAGTGCCATTACACGGCACATGCAGGACAATCGGGGCATTGGGGCCAGCCAACATGGATTCATGAAAGGCAGGTCCTGCTTGACCAACCTGATCTCCTTCTATGACCAAGTGACCCACTTAGTAGATGAGGGCAGGGCTGTGGATGTAGTCTATCTAGACTTCAGTAAGGCATTTGACACTGTCTCCCACAGCATCCTCCAAGACAAACTGGCTGCCCAGGACTTGTATGGGTGGACTCTTCAATGGGTTAAAAACTGGCTGGATGGCCGAGCCCAGAGAGTGGTGGTGAATGGGGCAAAGTCCAACTGGCGGCCGGTCACTAGCGGTGTCCCCCAGGGCTCAGTTCTGGGGCTGGTGCTGTTTAATATCTTCATAGATGATCTAGACGTAGGGATTGAGTGCACCCTCAGTAAATTTGCAGATGACATCAAGCTGGGTGGGAGTGTCGATCTGCTGGAGTGTAGGAAGGCCCTACAGAGGGATCTGGACAGGTTAGATAGACGGGCCGAGACCAACGGCATGAGGTTCAACAAGAACAAGTGCCGGGTCTTACACTTTGGACACAACAACCCCATGCAGCGCTACAGGCTGGGGGAGGAGTGGTTAGAAAGTGGCCCGGCGGAAAGAGACCTGGGGGTGCTGATCGACAGCCGGCTAAACATGAGGCAGCAGTGTGCCCACGTGACCAAGAAGGCCAATGGCATCCTGGCCTCTATCAGGAATAGTGTAGCCAGCCGGTCTAGGGAAGTGATCGTCCGTCTGTACTCGGCACTGGTGAGGCCGCACCTTGAATACTGTGTCCAGTTCTGGGCCCTGCGCTTCAAGAAAGATGTTGAGGTGTTGGAGCGAGTCCAGAGGAGGGCGACCAACCTGGTGAAGGGTCTGGAGGGTCTGACCTACAAGGAACGGCTGAGGGAGCTGGGGTTGTTTAGCCTGGAGAAGAGGAGGCTCAGAGGTGACCTTTCAAATTGTGAGTATGCTAGTAATACTATGCCAATTTGTGTCTCCAGCTTCAAACGATGTTAAGTCTGACCTAATAGTGTAGATGGTTCTGTGGTACTGAGTATCCGTTCTAAGTATCTTGCTCTATATGAAGTGGATGGTTGGTCAGCGACTTCTTTGCTGTGTCAGTCAGTGCTTAAAAGGTGGCACTGTGGTATTAGTATCCAGGAGATTCATGTGCACAGCTACCACAAAAACCATCACTGAAGCCTTTTTACTGACATGAGAAGCTGGAATACATCTGACAAAATTTAGTATGTAATAAGAAGGTGAAATAAAGTTACAGTGTTGCTAATAAACCATACAGATCAAGATGTGCAATGAGTCCTTAATGTTTAGGTTTTTTCTTGTTCTTTTTCTGTTTTTAAAGATTAATACTAGTACTAGATAGATGACACTCTGTGTGTGTCTCACTTTAATGTCAGAGCGGAACTAACATTTCAATATTATTATACCCCATTGATTACTGTGTTGAATGTTTCTCCCTCTTCAAGTACTGTTCTGTAATAGCCAGCGTAACACTATAGTATGAAAGTGAAAAATGGCATCTCTGTTAAGGTTATATACAGCTTTGTGTTCTTAAGAAGCATTAGTTCTTGAATTCCAGGTGGACTTTATTTTATTCCTGGGCCTGAATTTAAAGTAGCGGTATTTTAAAAGCATCTTCAGTGTATTACCAGGTTTCGTTCTAACGTAGCTCTACTGTAAAGGAAATTACTTCTCCTTTTGCTCTTTTCAGAGGATTGTATAAAGCAGGATGACTTTGTAAGCAAATAGTAAAGCTACAGAATAGAGATAAAGGTTGTTCTGCTATAGTAGTGTTTAGTAACCTGACTGTCACATTTTAAGTATGGATGTTTTCCAATCTGCATGCGGGCTTGCTGGTGGATAATTAAAATTGTTTTCTTAAAAACACCTTTCAGCAGATTATGTTCAATCAATCATGTTCCACACGCAATACACTAATGAAATACTTGTTTTCAGATGAAATTGTGTATCCACTAAAGTGTATATTAATTTGAAAAGTGGATCAGTTTTGGTGAAATCATGGTTGATCTAGGAATGCTCTTAGAAAAAAATTCTAAAACTATCAGTATTTGTCTTGGATGTTGCGGCAGCAAAAAAATTGGATACTTTTCTAAAATGTATTCAGTGTTGACTGTTTCTTATCAGATTTGGTAACAAATCCACAGCAGTGCTAGTATCTTAATCTCATTGCAGCTTTAAGCTTTCATTTTCCCCTTTCTTGGTTATGCTCTAAGGTAATTTGTCCTGAAGTCTCATCTGTTTGAACAACTCATACTGGTTTATAATGTCACAACTTACTGAAAATAGCTGGCAAAAGGCTTATTTTGTTCTATGTATGTCCTAACATTTGTCACATTGGTATAAATCCTGAAGTATAATTCTTTTTGTTCTGTCGGGAGTTTGTATATTTTGGCTTAACTCAAACTGTGGACATTTACTCCTAACACTTGAAAGAGTTATGGATTTGTTTTCTTCTTTGTTTTTTGGCATTGGGCATGGGATCAATAATAGTTCAGAGCAAATAGGAGGGGGTTGTTGGTTTTTGTTGAATTTTTTTACCTAGATGTTGTGCAAGTTGTGAAAGGAATGTAAAATTTGGTTTTCACGTTGATGTTCTTGAAGATCAGCTTGCAGAAGTAGTAAGCCAGGCACTAGGTGTTTTGTGGAGCATTGCTGTTGAAATGTGTCTGCCTTTCTTTCCTGAAATTCTTAAGATTATCTTGATGGAATAGTAATTCTTACTGTAATCCTGCTAATCAGATCAGTAATGACATGTCGCGTTAAGTCAAAGTGTTAATTTGGTACAATTTCACTCTGTTGCTTCATATTTACTCAAAAAATGTTAATAGGATAAATTTCTACTAGCAAGCGTTTCTACATCAAACGTCATCTTTCTTCCCACAGCGAACCTGAAGGTAGTAAAAACTTTATTATTTTTGTGTAATTCTACTGAAATGCCACTATATGTCCTTTCCTGGTGCAAATCAAGTTTTAGCTGCTAGGTGATCTGGTAACATACAGATGTGACTTCAGTAATTTTGGAATCGCCGTGTAAGTGTTGTAACTGAACTCGGAACACTTAAATGAAATTAAATTTAAAAAGAGACATTTTTGTCAGTGCCTTTGTAGATTAGCATGGGTTTTGCAACTCATTAGTAAGTTTCAAATGGACAGCATGGGGTAACAGTTGTTTTAGTCTGGGTCTCTGCTTTGTTTCCTGCTGTTAGGACAGCATTGTGAAAATGTGGTTATAAAAGTTTGCTTGCTGTTCCTTCTTCATAAGCATCAGTGTGTTATGCAGGTATTTCAAAACATCTTACTGTTGGTCTGAAAGTGCTTCATGTGTTGTGAGCTTATGAGCTTTTTCAATAATTGTTAAGAATGATGTGTGCGGTTTTGTACTTTGTCTTGCTTCTATACTGAAGACATTAGCCTTTGATGTGTACCGGTTTCAGTATCAGGTAGTGACAGTGCGAGAAGTCCCTGTTCATATCCAGCTTCCTTCTGTGTTGGTTTGAGCTTATTAGCACTTTCTGTAACAAAAGTATTCTTTTACTATTGTTTTCTTGGAATATCCAGTTTAAAGGAAGAGAGGACAGAAGGGGAAAGCAGTTTCTACCATATCTGTTGCAGCAGAATTAAGTTTATAAATGGCAGAATGTAGACCCTCTTAAATGAAGTCTGCCTCTTTGCTTTTGAAGCCCATTCTCTAGATACAGTAAATGCTTCTTTTGCTTTAAAGAAAGTTCCAAGTCAAGTAGATGTTCTACCTGCCAATCCTTTTGCAGATTTGGGAGTTGAGGTAAATGAGGCTGAAGGTAGCCTTAGGCCTAAGAGAGACCTAAGTAAGATCAGCTTTTTTGATCTGTCTTTAGAAATGATCTTCTACTGTATTAAAAAAAAAAAAAAAAAAAAAAAAAAAAAAAAAGAGGAAAAAGAGTCAAAAAATCACCAAAGTGTTGAAATAAGAGTTCCTTCATCTAGGAGGAGGGGGTCTGTGAGAAGGAGATGAATTGGTGGCTTTGGTAGAGGACAGCTTTTAAGTTTTCCAAAGACAAGAAAGAAATTTGCTCTCAGCAACTCTGTACAGCAGGTCTTGATGTTTTTAGTACTGGATGACACCTTCCTATAGTAATGCGGACATTGAGGGATCTTCACTCATCTTTCTTGTTGTTACTCAGCGAGGCACTAGTACCAACAACACAGACATTGCTGGTACTGTGACAAACAGTACTTCTATTTCTGGAGGAACACCCAGTCACTTGAAAGCTGCTTTTCCCCAACAGGGACCACTTTCTTTAAAAGTTGTAACGAAAATGCATGATAGGTCTCCTGAGAGCATGTTACCCAAGATGTGATCAGGGCACGGAGACTTGTGTTATTTGGTTCTTGTCTGTACAGTTATGTTCTGGGCTTTTCATTTTCAGAAGTCCTGGTGCATGTACATCCATTAGTGGGAGGTCAAAACACAGCATTAGTGGACAGGTGTCTTCAGTCTGATGGAGGATTCCCCTCCTAGAAACAACAGAAAAGGTGAGGAAAGAGCTCCTACTTTTTTGGATTTTAAGGAATCCATATCTTCTCAAAGAGAAGATTCTTCTTACTCTTCTGGTGGTTGGGGGAGGTGTAGAAAACTTCTTATTGCCAGTCTTGGACTCACTGAAGGGGTCCGTGTGGGAATTGCTATTCGTTGACTTGGTATCTCTGCGAACTGGATGAAGGGGAAGTGGTGTTAGGGAACTGTCAGGAAAGGATCAAAAGAAGTTTGACTCTATTCTTCTGTGAATTCAGTTTAAAAAACCCCACAAAACCAAACAAAAAAGCAGTCCTTTTCTGTTCCCCTCCCTGCCTTGATTCCTGTTAAAAACTACATCATAGATCATTGTTTAGTCCATCTTTCTGTAAAGAAGTCTAAAGAATTCTCTTGATGTTTCTTGTTTTTTGAAAGTCCAAAAGGTAAGGGTTTCATAAATACTCAGAATGCTAGAAGAGGAAAAAAAAAAAGGGAAAAAGGTTTAAGTATTTTTTTTTTTTATTTATAGTCTTTGATTCAGGAGGGAAAATAGTACTTATGAGATTAACATTTTAGTATCTCTTGTTCTTATGTTTTTATTATGTGATAGAACACGGATTCCAGAAAGTATAGATGTGTCTTACAATAAAAGTTGTGCTCTTATGACAGTGGCAAATTTCTGCTTTGGGGATACTCAGAATAAAGTTACCTGAGCATAATCATTGGTCTACTGTATCCGCTTGTCCATTCACGGAATATTTGAGTTTGAGCGTTGTTAGTAGTAGTTTATAGTAAAAGCTACTGATATTTTGAATTAGTTCCTAAATGCTACTTTATGAACTGAGCATGTTTATATTCTTTTTTTTTTTAGCCACTGTTGGTGGTATTGCCATCAGTAAAAATGGTTAAGATGACTGCCACATGCTTATGTAAGCTGCACTCATTTTTAAATGAAACTATTTATGGTACAGGCTGTTTAGTCTGTTCAGAAAATGAAAACTCTACATGCTTAGGGGGAATGCATTTAGACTTGCTTAGACCTTTCTTTTGTCTGCTTTCCCTGAGTTTTGTTTTTTTTTTTTTTAGTGCGGTTGGTTTTTTTAAGTAGAATTTGTGAATTATGTAAACATGTTACATAATCATAAATAATCTTAATTTTTATTAAACTATAAGACATGTCAAGCAATCAGAAAAACTCAATGTTTTGGATTATTTGTTCATGAATAGTGATGATCCCATGTTATGTAGTATAAGTATTGTAGTTGCTTGGTTACCTGATAGTATGTACAGCATGACAGAATGCTACTAGAAGACTATCTAGTAGACAGGTACTCTACAAAAAAAATTGCTGGATTCTTTGTGATATTCAGGAAGTATTATGGTGGCTATTTCAGGAATTGTGCTCTTAAAAAGCAGTAGAATATTTGTATTGTAATTGTATTAAACAGTATTTAACTAGGGTTCCTTTAACAGTTAATTACATTGCTAGCTATGAAAAACAGAATGCTTAAACATTAAATGAGTTTACTAAGGTGTAAACCTCAAGGTTGAATTATAATAGGTTATTATCATGCATGTATTTGAGTACATATAATTTGTGTTAGTTTTATGAAATAAGTTACAGATAGTCAAAGATGAGTAACTTCTGAATATTTTAATGTAATTCTAAAACTTTCTGCTGAATAACTTTTCAGGATGGATTTGTGAGGATTGCAAATTTATTTTTGGGTGTTTGTTTTAATTCTTTCATGATACTAGATTAAACTCATATCACTTCTATGCATCTCAAAATACTATTTTTCAAGCACAATATAGGTATTTTGCGTAGTTTGCCCAGCTCTTTGGGTTATTTTCTCTGTTCTGTGATTCTTCTTGTTTGCTAATCCCTGAAATTCATTCACAACTGATCTGGACTGATATAGCTTTGTTTTTCCTATGGTCAAGGCTAAGAACTCTTCCCATTTCTTCCAAATAAAAAAGATGAAGACTCAGAAAGGCAGGCTTTCACAGAAGTTGGGAATAATCAACCCTTGTCCAATGTTTAGGTTCCTGGCTTGCTTGAATGTAGATCATGTGGATTTCACAGGGATACTGATTGTTCTATCATTTAACCTTGAAAATAAGACTTCTAGAAATATTATCTGTTTTTCTTCAGTGTCTAAAGCACTAAGTATGACCAACCGGATACATTGATTGCAACCAGAACTATTGGTTGCATAGTTGGTTGCAACTATGAGATGCCTGTGAGTCTTGGAAGGAAATCTGCTAAATGAAATCAAAGATTTATGACTTGGACCTCTTTTCATGATGGGATAGTCTAATTTGTAATAGTCTTTTTTGTCTTACCTAAAGGGAGAATCTGCTTTTGAGATCTTCCTGGTGAGATCTCATCGTGACCATTTTGTTCTAACACTTTCTCTTTCTGACTCCTGGCTGCCTGCTTCTGTCCCAATGTTTTGTACCTGATTATGGCACCAGGTTCTATGGGGTTTTGAGGTGGATCAGGGAGCTGATCCAGATTGAGCTGTTATTTCACGTTTGTAAATAAAAATTCAGCTTTGATAATGTTTAGTTTGCTATTTGGGCCGTAAACATTTGAGCTAGTTCATTGGGAGGAGCAAGCATTCAAAGGAAAGGAGAAGCAAATTCTTTTTTCAGAATTACTGTATTCTTGCTGGTTTAAAGTGATGATGAAACAGTCAGATGAGACTTCCTATGTGATCGTTCTCTCTTGTGGGAACACACAGAGTTTGTGCTATAGCTAAGCGTTTTATGCTAATAAATACTTGCCTGGACAAAAAGATTTTTTTTCCTCCAAAACTTATTTCGTGAAGTTAAAGGGGTTTTGTGCCTAATGCTCACTTGTTTTGATTTTTAATGTTTTTCAGAGTTCAGCAACAATAGCAAAACCCCCTCTCTTTTTCTGGGATTGCTGCTGTCTCAGTTGTGACACCGTATGCTGGAGAAAAAAATGAATGGATTTGGATGTTTGGTATTTCTTTTTGCTTATAACCCTCTATTTCTGTCTCTGCATAGAAGGGAAGTAGACTGCAGACCCATGCTC
Source organism: Nyctibius grandis (assembly GCF_013368605.1). Lineage (NCBI taxonomy): Eukaryota > Metazoa > Chordata > Aves > Nyctibiiformes > Nyctibiidae > Nyctibius > Nyctibius grandis. The sequence continues at coordinate 31,630,943 of NC_090659.1, forward strand.
CCTGGTAAAAAAATTTGCAAGCAGCTTGATATTTGGGTGTAGTTGTGTTTGTAACTTTTGGTGTTTGTTTTTTTTTTTTATTCTTCCTTTTGTTAATTATTTTGCACTTCTGATGTTTAAGAATTTATTTTCTTCTCCATTTTTTTCTGGAAATAGACTTCAGCAGACCCTTAATCAGAAGTTCTAACATTACAGAATTTGCTAGCAATTTAAGTCTTTCTACTGACTCCCAGACTAGCCTAGGTTACATCTATTCTATTACATAATTTCCTCTAAAAAAACATATTTGTTAACACTAGTAATTTAAAAACTGACTTAAAATGTAAAATACATTTGAAAGGTCAATTTTATTTAGTTAAAATTCTGTAAATTGGGAATGTATCATTTTGAATTCTAGTAATGAGATTTCCTTTAATTTTTTGGCTCTTAATTGAAAGTAATAATTTGAATTTTAAAAGTTTCTTTCTGTAATAAATTATTAAAAATTCTCACCCTGCATACAATTTAAGCATGCTTGTTGTGATTCTTTCGTGATGGTGTTCAATTATTGACAAGTTTGGTGTTTGTAGTGAATACTTTGACGTAAATAAGTAGATAGTCAATACTACAGTGTTTGAACTTGTAGCTTGAATGTATGCCTTTTTTTCCTGTATGTGCAATTTCAGTTTATTCTGGAATCAGTTCAGTTATTTGAGCATGTATAACTACATAAAGAATGTCTTTACTCTTATGCATACTTGGACATTTGTTTATTATAAGGGCAGTGTCTCACTAGAAGAGTATTTTATCTGTGTCCAGTTAATTTACTTTTCAGATATGTAGAAAGTTGCTCTTCTGATCAAAGTGAATGGTCGAGTGTGGAAACGTGACAAATTATGAAAGCAGTAGGGATCCTGTATTTGAGCAAGTATGCACAGTGACTTGAATGTACGTTTTCTTTTAGAAGTGCTCAAATTTGTGTAAAATTTCAATTAACTTGAAAATTAGACAAAATATGTAATAAGACAGTTGAATTAAGAGTAACTCCATAGGTTAAACTGTTTACACAATAATGGAGAATTAGCGGGCCTTGAATATCCAAGGTCTTGTATATACGCTGAATGGAGTCTAGTAATCCTTGGCAGAAAAGTTTGCTAACATACTATACTATTATGTAAAGCTGGTAACTGGGGATTCTTTTGATTGTGGTTCTCAGGTAATATTGTTTTGAAAAAGATTCCACTTTTTTTTAGCCAAGAAAAACCCCAAACTTTAAACAGTACTGAATTCGGTTTACTGTGATGGAAAACTGGTGATGTAAAATAGCCATTAAGGTAAGAATCAATGACTTCTGTATTATAAGGGGTTTTAAAAGGTAAATTATCTTTGTTTTTTAAATCTGATGCTGAGTCAAAGGAACAGGCATCTTACAGAGGTATCTAAATACTTAATTTGCATATTTATCCAGCAATGGGAAGGAACAAGAGAAGCTGCACGTGATCTGTAGTCTTAACTTAACAGGTCTGTTACAGTATTGCTCAGCTCATCTGGCCATTCAGGTATCAAAAACCAAGTTTTAAATACAGAGTCCTATTTAGCAGAATTATTCTTAAAATGTGCTTATTCATAGCATTTTAGAAGTATGTTTGTATCTAATTTTCAGATAGGTTTGAATTCTGTTTCAAAATAAAGTAATAGTGTTTTATTGTCTGGAAGTGTACCATTGCTTTCCATTCCGTAGGGAAAGAGTGACATGGAGAACAAACCAGATACCCTGCTGAATAAGGCTTACGCTTAAGCAGCACTATAAATGTCAAAGATTTTCAGCTCCTTCCCTTTCCTCCATGTCTTCTAAAAGCGGAGAAAACACAAAGCATACACTTGAGTCCAGGTCATGCAAATGCTTAGAGCTGTGACTTGTGTTTAATGCTTGTGAGAATTCTGAAGAAGTCACTGGGCTGTTTGGTTAAGCAGAGCGTGTTAAGCAGACTACTCACGCTATGATTTCAGAATCAAGGCATCAGATTACAATATTATTTTAACGTATTTTTGCTTTCAACTGCGTTTTTGGTTCCAAAATGTAGAAATCTGTCACTCTGTGCTGCTTGTGTCTAGGGCAGACACTATCTGTCAATTATTGGCTTTGGGGAATGCTCTGGTGACGGTGTATTTGGCTGGCAGGGCGATGACTGCAAATTATTTTAAACTTTAGGTTTTTCTGCTGTCTAACCTCGTGTTGTATACAAGACTGCATTTGATTATGCAGGGAGATACATGACCTTGATTTTTTTTTTCCCTCTTGTGTTCACAGCAAATGATGCTCTTCTAAGACTCCAGGGAGTTAGACCAAGAGACCTGTGTTTCAGATTGAAATTCTTAGTGTCTAAATGAAGAGCTGGGCATGCTCCGTATTGTTACTTTCTACAAAATATATAGACATTGCCACTTCTTAACAGTAAAGAAATTGGACTATTGGTTGAAGAAGTAACTTCATATCACATCTTCTCCTTTGCTGCAGCACATAAGCAAAGAAACCACTATACCAAAGCAGGTGAAAGAAAGACTTAAGTTCTTGTAGCTTGCATCTGCAACCACTCAAACTATTGGATGGATATCTGTTGCACTCTTCTGTTCTTGTGAAGGTGAATAGCACTGAGCACAGCACAAATACTAGGGCAATTCTAGTGTAGTGTAAAGAATGTTTCAAGCAGTTCTTTTGCTACTGCTTTACCAAGTTATCCACAAGAACCTATATATCCCATAGGAATGGAGAGGTATGTTAAAACAAAAAGGGCAGTGGTTTTGGAGGATGCACCTACCTTGCGCTGCTGGACAGAATCTTCTTGTTTTAGAGAAGTGAAATAATCCAGACCTCTTAAGAGTAGAATTAGTTAGTAACTATTTTATGTTGAAGCTGTCTTTGAGCCCTATTTTTTTTGTTGTTCTTCTAAAGCAGGATTATGAGGATAGCTTCCTAAAAGGAAAATGAAATCAGAGCAGTTTATCCTACCAACCTTAATGGAGTGCAGTAGGGCAGATCAGTGTGGAACTGATCAGGCTTTAGAGAGATGCTGATTGCTTTAAGTGTTTAACATGCATGTTTAACTTACCTTTGAAAGAATATTTGTCATATAGAATAAAAATAAGGTATTTTAAAAACTGAAATTGTGAATACACAGTTTTGGGTGAAATGCTTTGAAAAGCGAAGTACTGCTTACTCCTGAAAGTTTCAGAAAGTGTGCTTCATTCATTTTGTCTCATATTCAGATTTATACCTTTTTTTTTCTGTAGCTGTACCTGGTGAAAGTGAAATTTGCTTGTCACTTCACCATCAGACAGCCATGCAGTGTGAACTGTGGAAAGACTGGCTAGTGGTAAAGGACCTCTTTCCCTTCAATTTTTATACTGTAAGCCTGATTTTATAAAGCCACAGAGTTCTTTAACATGTTCCTGCTATAGCTTGTGATCACAGGATCTGTGAGAGAGGGCTCTAGCTCCATCATCACAAAAGTGGTCTTTTTATACTCAGCTGTATGTAAAAAGTCATGCATGCTGCAGCCAGGAATTGTGTTAATCTCATCACTTGGATCTGAAATTTTCTGGCCTGGTACCAGACCAATAAAAATAAACAAGTGTTATGACTGGTGACCTGAATACTGACAACCTGCCTTTGCAGACGATATCATTGAGTAACCAAGGTGTCAGGACTGCAAACACAGTTTTTTTTAACCTACCAAAGTCATGACTGAAAGCTTCTGAGGGAGAGGTAAAGCATGGTCTTTCGAGTTCATGCTGTTATATAGCTATGAGTGACCTGTGAGTGACTGTAATTCATAAAGCTTCTAATTTAATGTTAAATTGTTAGAAAAACCAGTTTCCAGTCCTGTCCTCTGCCCAGCACACGCAGAAGAGCATGAAAGTTATTTGGCAGTGTGAAGTGGATATTAATATAATTTGTGGAAAAGTTTGGTGTTGGTGGCTGCCCTTTTACTGCTGCTATCTGTAGTTTCTCAGCCTGCCCTCTCTGGTGTTAAAACACCTGGTTTGGTGCCAGGCGCTCTGTAAGAAAGAGGACACTCTAAAGCTTTTATCAAGTAAAGCTATTGGATACTGTTCAAGTCCTTTGAAACTGTACAAGAATTTTGGCAGGAATGCATCAGTGCATCTTAGGATGAACAATTATATTATTATTCTGGTCTTTCCATTATCTGTTTTGGCTTGCCCTATTTCTGGCCTAAGATTGTGGAACAAGTGGGGCTGAAATATCTAGACTTCCTCATGGAGATTTGCCATTGAAGCAGTTCCACAGACAGGGCAGCTACAGCTTTATCTGAGTGTCAACTGTTTAAACATTACCTTATACTACCAAGGTTTCTATCTGCAACAATTATAGTATAGACCTTGCTTACAGAAAGAGGGAAGCTCATAGCTTTCCTTTCACCAGAATTGTTTTGTGTCCAATTATTATTCTTTATAGAGAAGGCTGAAGCCTGTGCAGAATGAAAACATTTTAAAATGCCTGCATTTATATAGTATCTAAGGCACATCTCCCCAGAAAGTCTGGAGCTAAGCTGAGGTAAAAATTTTCGTCTTAAAATAATGTTAATAGAAGATTAATGTGGCCTTAGAACAAATTACTGTCACAGAAACAAAAATGTAATTTTAAGGCACTCTTCCCTCTCTGCCCCAAAAAGCAAAAGAAAAAAAAAAAAAAGAAAAAAGAGAGAGAAAAAGCTCAGTCTAGGGTTTATATGACATTTGTGTATGTACGTATATATAGCTACATACGTATACGTGTGTATATACATGTTGTTGGCATGTGATGTTTTTATTTTAAGGATCTTTTCTGTTTTGCTAGTAAATTGGGTACAGCAGTTCCTCAACTATGGCACACACTCAAGCATCTGTAGATGTACATGTATGATTATAGATTACATCAAGTTTTAATATATTATAATTATATTGGAATAAACATATATAGATAAAATGAATACAATTAATATAATGTTATGTGTAACCTTTTAATATGACCTCCTTTTGTGACACCCTTATGGGTGCGTATTCATACAAAGACTTGTCAGAAGATATCACAAAATAGGCAAGGTTCATGTTACGGTTCCTTATCTTAACAAATTCTTCCAGAATGATGGATAGGCATGCTGTGTAACTTGTCCATCATATTTTACAGCAATTAGTCATGTCAGATAAATTTACGCCGTCAGGCCACTGAAGCTTAATTCAAAACTTCAGAAGTGGAAATTGATGTTTTCTGGTGTGTAGGGAGTGTGTGGTTTATATTTCTCTGTACTGTTGATAATCTTTTGCATTGCTCTGGATTGACTCCTGTCTGTTCCTTGTTTTTCTGTGTCTATTCTCTCCTTATTTCTGTGTTATTTTTTGTTCTCGTTTATAAGCGCCTGTCCACTTCCCTCGTCTGTTTCCTCTGCGTAGAGTCATATCCTCCATTAGTGTGTGTTTGCTGGGCATCCTGAAATGATGTTTTCTCACCCCCTCACTCAACTCCCTTTCTTTCTAATCTAGGGTTTTTCTTCCAGTTTAAGGTGGCCAAAGGGAGGAGAGGCTAGTAGTAGTCAGGCCAGAAACCGTGTTGCATAGATGTTCATGCTTCCCAGTACCATTTTCTTTTCTTTCTCAACTGGTCAGCTTGGATATAAGAGTTGTAGTGAATATAGTATGTAGGCAGTCTTTGCAATAGATGGTGCTTTTTGTGCTGTTGTCAGTTAAATGGGCCACTGATAAACTTACACAAGTCATTTAAATTGAAACTAATGCTAGTCAGTATCTCCTTTTATCTCTGCAGGAAAATGAATACTTCTTTGCAGGCATAAATATGCTTTGCAGTAATTTTCTTATTGATGCAGAAAAATGTGAAAGTTTAAGACAGGGTGTGTTACAGAAATTGTCCTGTAACATCCTGTAACACTCTTCCATATATGCACTTACCAACAAAACAGAAATCTTTGATTCAGTCAGTGTATTCAATACAGAGTTATTTTCAAGGTTTGTAGTGTAAAAATTCGTCAGAGACTTAACAGAGAAATTGTGTGAGTCTGGTTATTTTTAAGTATTGTTTACAACACTGTTACTGTTAGCCATCACAAAAGTCTGTCGGATATTGCAGAAGCAGGAAACCTGATGTTTAAACGGTTTATTTAGAAGTTTTTTCTCCTCTTTCTACCTTAAGAATGGCTTAATTCAAATAGTTCAAGTGTTCTTTGGTAACATAAGCAATTAAATTTTATTTTTAAAAGTTTCTGATGTCATAAATCACTCATTCTATGGCTAATTCATAGCATGGTTGGCTGAAGGGAGTGAATTTAAATTTTGTAGTTCTTGCACAGCTTGACTCTGAGAGGATGGCCAAGCTTTTACTTCACTGTGAAATTGTTTGCTGAGCCACCCAAGTAAATCAAATAACTGGTTAAAAATTCAAATGGTATAGCCCTGAATACATTAAATGTAGCAGTGTGGCTTTTATGGAAATATCAACAGGCTCAGATGACTAACGTGATTATGTTGCTTTTACTCTGCAAATGGACAGTAGTTTCTTTCAGATTTCTTGATAGTATTTCATTTTTTAGAGCAAACATTTTTAACAGGGAGAAGCCCAAATCAAAATGAGAAAGTGAAGAAAAGTGAAGGAGACATTTAGGCTAATTATGTGAGTGGCCGTTTGAATGTGCAACGGTTGATTTATGAGTGTAGTTAACTCTGAAGGTTTAGAAGTTCTGTTTGGTAAACCAAATGACAATTTGGTTTATAATTTTTAAATCATGATTGTTGTCTTTAGTCTTTTTGAAACTTACGGCTTTAGTGAATACTTACTGCTCTGAACTCCTGCAAAAGTACAGTGTTTCATTTTGTGGAAGTCTCTTGTTGAAGCACTTGTATTTTGACGAGTGTAAATAAATATACCTTACAACAAAGCCTGTTCTGAATGTCTTACAAGTGAATTCAAAGTGTAGCAATGAATTTGTGATGTAGGAGCAGGAGCTAGGAATCACTTACCTTGTGTGGGAGCTATCAAACATCTCTCAGGCTGGAACACCATTAAATTCCTGTTGAGCTGGTTGAGATTCAAACTGGTGACCTGCAGATAACCCTCCATAGCAATACTCAGAGACATTTCTTCTTCGAGAAATGTTAATCTCGCACCTCTGAGAAGGAAGCTCACTTTCTGGAACAATTTGTGTGTTAAACAATAGTCCAGTATTTTTGCAGTTTGTTAGCTAAGTTTCTCTCACTAGTATAAACTTCAGCTTCTAGTAATTGTTAAACCTGGAAATATGAATAGCAGGCTGTACTTCAAAAAAAAATGCTGAAGTTTGATTCATGGATTTGTAATAGACCTTTTCCCATGCTTTATAGTATGTACTCAGTTTCACGTTTCCTCGTATCCTTTCTGGCTCGTTTTGATTCCCCAAGTAGGATATAATGGCCAAAAAAATTTTGCTTCATTATAAAACTGCTTTTAGCAAGGCCAACACTTAGAGTTTATGAATCGGGAAATCTGACAGTGTGCTTGTTTACTGCAGGCTATTTTTCCAGCCGCAGCCTGTATTTCACAAACATTCAGTCAATAATCATAGATCATATGTCTTTGTAAGAAAGGCAGTCCTCATCACTTTTGGTACTACTAACGTGATACTTGTGATAATCTGAGGATTATCTGTGAGGCATACAAATTCACTTGTGTTTACGACTTCTAGTTTCACCTATATTCTGCAGAACTCTTCTGGAAATTAGTACTTGTTGCATAGTAGCATCATTCCTGAACTATCTCACTGCCTTGAAAACTTACTTCTTTTGTAACTTTGTTATGTAGCAAGAGCTACTTCTAGTTGTTCCATGGAGTGAAAGGAGCATACATTCCTAATGAAGTATTTACTAGTATGTGATGTGGCCTTTCAAAATATAAAAGAGGCTTATAAGAAAGAAGCGGGAAGACTTTTTACCAGGGCCTATTGTAACAGGACGAGGGGCAATGATTTTAAACTGAAAGATGGTAGGTTTAGATTGGACATGAGGAAGAAATCGCTTAATGGTGATGGTGGTGAGACACTGAAACAGGCTGCTCGAAGAAGTGGATGCCCCATTGTTAGAAGTGTTCAAGGCCAGGTTGGACAGGGCTTCAAGCAACCTGATCTAGTGGAAGATGTCTGTACCCATGACAGGGGGGTTCGAGTAGATGATCTTTGAAGGTCTGTTCCAACCCAAACTGTTCTATGAGTCTGTGATCTACTTGGTAGAGGAATTACTGGCCAAGAACGTCTTATCTACTTGCTAAAATAAGTATAATTGTCTTCTCATTTTCATTCAGTTTTTTATATCCTGGTGTAATGTACCATGTAGCTATTAAAAGTAAATTATACTTTGTGGAGATGATTTTTCACTCCTTTTCTTTTGATTCCAAAGCAGTGGAATAAATAAGGTCTCTTATTGTCAAATACTAGTCCTACCTTAAAGGACAGAAATTTAATCATGACCAAGGCCATAGAATAATGTGTGACTTGTTTTGAAAATGTTAGATCTAACTCCTTTTCCAGCTAGCAGCTTGGTGTCTCAGTGCCTGATGGGTTTTTTTTTTAAATCTATGTAAACAGTAAACTGTTTATATTGTTCTTGTGATTTTTTTTTTTTCTGTCTTCTCTCATAGATGGAAGAGGAAGAACAGATAACAGTAGTCCATTTAGATGTTGATGGCTCACGAGGATGATAGACTGTAATGAAAGGGAGAAAAGCAAAGCAAATGCCAAAGCACACAAAGCAATACAAAATACATGCCTAAGAGAGAATAGTGATTGATTATGATTTTTTTAATTTTAGTAACAACATGTATCATGGGTATGCTTGCCCACAGACCACAGATGAAACCTTATGCTTGAGTCCTGTTTCTAGGCAGTGTTGTGCCAAAAAATGAATTTCCTCTGTCCAGGTTTCTCTTACCTCAGAAAGCATATTGCTTTTGTGTGATGAAGATACACCACGTTGTATCACAACATTCTTCATTTATAGATTCTGTGGAAGTAGTTTCAAACATGGGTAAAACTGATCATTGCTTAAGTTTAAGCTGATGGGGGAAAAAAAAACCAGCCAAGAGAAGGAATGTCTTCATTGCTTTACACTCCCATTTCATCAGTGTGAGATAATAGTATTCTCATCGTGCTGGCTTAAATGAGTTGCATTCCATTTCAGTACTCCAAGCTGTTCTAGGCCATCAAATGACCCAGCTGTGTAACTATTGTATGGCTAAGCTAAATTGACAGGGATATCAAACCAAGCATTGTCAGGTGAGCTTGTATAACTTACCATAGTACAAGAGGCTAATTGGTCAGCAGTGATAGCTTGTCAACTTTATTTTTAGTTTTATTTTGCTGTTTACCTCTTTATTGTGCTTCACATTGCCTTCCTACCATCCAGGAGCTTTATGAATCTGTTGATCTTTTATACAAGTGAACGAATGTTCATCATAAGACAGCTTGTCAAACCATGAAGTTGTGTTGTTAGTGGCATAGCCGGTCATTCAGAGCAGCAACAGCAGCATGCTGAGCTCAGCTTTAAATATTGACTCCTTTTCTTTTGCTTTATTGAACTTAATATGTCTATATGAACTGACAAAACGTCTTTAAACTCTATTGTACATGTCTTTCCTACTCTGTGAAGCAATACAGTCCCAAAGCTGTGGGATGTATCATCCTGTAAATAAAAAAAGCTTCTGTAACAAATGGTCATTGTGATTTGTGAGGTGAGAGTTGTTCTTAGCTATATGTAATCCTAAAAACCATTTTAGCTGGACCGTTGCAGGGAAGAGTAATCCTTGTTTTTTGTCATACATCATGTTTAAACAGAGTGAGTGTGTTACTGAAGATGGTTGTGAGCAAAAACTGCTCTCTTGGCACTGTTACAATAGTTCAGTTTCTAGTATTCCTCAGATTTTAGGGTCTTCCAGCTAGCAAATCTTTATAAAGGTGTCACATAGCAATGAAAGTATTTTCCTTCCTTTGCTGCAAGAGCAATCCAGAGTCTTAGCAGAAGCGATATGAGTGTTCAGACATACTGTGGGAGGAGTTGGTTGGTTTTGTTCATTTGAATGGTTAACTAAATGGAAACTTAGTGTACAAAATTGTTCTCTGTTATTCCCGGTATCAGTATAGTGTGATGAATTTAAACCATTTACAGTCAGTTTAATATTCTGCTGCAGGCACCTTTCCATTTAAGCCAACAGTGGTTCCAGAGGCTGCTCAAGGATTAGAGGTGAGGTTACGTTAATTCATCTGCAGCCAGGTTACATGCCAGGCATGTTTACAAGGCTATAATTGGGTGCAGATGCCTGTTAAATAGTAGGTGTGTGTGGGATGGGATGTTAAAAAAACATGTTTTTGCTTAATTAATCCTTTGTGTGAAGTAACTCAGTTTGAACCATCATCTTCAAATTTCATGGTTTTATACAAGCTCATTTACAAAAATGTTGCTCTTTAACAGCTTTTCTGCTGTATGTTTGCAGTCATTGTAGGAAGCACCACAGTAATTATACACCTTAACATCTGCTGGAGTATTGAAATACAGAAGTGGAATTGGGATGTGATCGTGTAGTAATGTAGACTTTGGCCAAAATCATATTTATTTGTTAAAACCACAGTGTTAGGTAAAAAAAACAAAAGATGTTAATACCTTGTCTAATAAAGGGCTTTCTAAATCTGTCGGTTGAGCTAATTTGCTATTGGTATGCAGTGTATGGAGTGTATTCTAACCTTTGGAAGCATGTAACCAGTGCATCAACGGAGGCATAAAAGGTATAGTCGTATCAGTGATAAAGAGCTGGCTGCCAGTAATCAGTTGGTCTGTCATAGTTTTCAGGAAGAATTTTTGTAGAGAACAGTATTGCATGGACTGCGGGGAAGTGACGTGGAGTTTGAAGTACAGTTTCAGTTCTGACCGCTTGTTGGTGGTGTATCTTGTAAGCTCAGCTGACAGTTATGCAGTACCACAATCATGTTCTCTAACTCCAGTATTGACAGCACTTGGCAAAATCTCCATCCTGTTTTAGTGCTGTTCATACAAGAACAGCTTCAGTTCTTTTGTTCTAAATCTGCTTCAGGTGAAGGTGCATTTTTGTTATGGCTTTAACTGATCAGTTGGCTTACCTGTGCTGAAAAGAGAGGGGTGGTGTTCCTAGTCCTGTATCCCTTTCCCCTTTTTACACTTTTTTTCTCCCTTTCTGCAGTGGTGTGATACTCAGTGGGCCATGCATTGTGCAAGGTAAACTTATTAAACAGCAAAAATTGGTGTGTTGTTTTTTTTTTTTTAATTGGTTTAGTAGGTTGAGCAAGTCCAACTGAGTTGACTCGAGTGGGAAGAAAGGTCGAGAAAGCCGTTCAGTTTTGTATGAGTTGTAACTCACTACCACTGATCTTGCTGCTTTTTCATGCTGCCTCATATGCGGTAAATCTTGGCATCCTTGGAGGACTGTAGCCAAATCTCTAGATGACTCTGGAGGCAGTGGAAGTTTATCCACATCTATTCTAGAAGCTAAATTGATGTCTGCCCTCTAAGCAGTTCTTGCTTATAGGGTAACTTCATTCAAGAAACTGTAACAAATGTGTAATTCACTGAATAGTTTTTGATTTATATACATGTATATGTAAATAAAAACTTAGAAATCCTTTCCCAGAAAGACAGTTTCTAGGGACTTAACTTGCCCAAGTTTTTTTTTTATTCCCAGATTTTTTTTTCAAAACGATGGAATAACTTATTCTTGAGACCAAATTCAGCAAAATAAGTAAGTAGGAAAAACGCAATCACAAAACTGAAAAACTAATTTCAAGAACTGTAGCTAACGTGACCAAAGTGAGAGAAACATCTCATGGATTGAAATTACCTCAAGAAGCAGTATGATTTGTAAGATGCACTCACAACTTCTTTCCATTTGACAAATAAATTTAGAAGAAAAGATTTAAAATGTCACTCAGATTCAGAACTCATGCTGTGCAGCCAGTTAGCCTAGCATGGCTTTGAAAACAAAATGGCATGTTTTAGTAAAGCGATTACAAATGAGTGTTAAGCTTTTATTATTGTTCTTCCATTTAAAGAACATCGTATTTTTCCTTTGGGCATGATCTCATTTTTATTTACCCTGCCATTTTTTGTGAAAGTAAAATTCTTTACTGATTTAGATTAAGGAAACTGAATTTTAGAATTTTGTATCTTTTTCCGCTTCCTCGGTTCTTCTCCTCACTCTTCACAGTTCTCCCTCTGTTCACTACCAGAGAAATAAGGAAAGTTCCTGTTCAGGGAGGGTATTCAGAAACTTAATGTTCTTCTGTTTGGCTCAGAACGGAAGTAAAGTTCTGAGTAGCACTGGTATCAGTGTTACTCAGAAGTTTTATGCCTAAATGCCAGTAGCAAATATAAACAGGAATGAGTTGTTGGTATTGGCAAATGATATTTAAACAGATAACAATTAGGAATTACTGTCATGAGTTTGGATTGTGTAAGTGTTTATTGGATGTGCTACTTCATATTTGCTACAAATAAGTGTAAATGTCTCAAGTCTTTTGCTTGGTGGAGGTGTTGTATGTGTTCATTTTTCTTTCAGCTTACTGATTTGTGTTAATAGTCATTTTGTTCTTTCTGTTCTGAATGTTCTGAAAATTCTATAATTAACAAGTTGATATTGTTTTACTGTTTTGTCCACCTAAATTTTATGGTACCTTCATACCCTAGTTCCTGCGATGTTTAGACAGAATAGAGCATCCAGCTTTACTAGCTTTCCCTGAATCCTTTTCTACCTCTTGGCTAAAAGCCAAGTTCAGTGCAAGTGTTTGAAGGAATTGCCCTATGAGTGCTTAAGTAAAAAATTTCCTACTGCATTTATGAATCTGGAGGCCAAAATTTATCTTCAACACCTTGACCAAACAGAGATGAACAAGGAGGAAAAAAATAGATTAATTTACAAATATTGGGTTGAGTTCATGTGAATGCCATTCAATAAATCCAGTTTTTATCTGTAGGTGTCAGCATGCATTTGATTAGAAGTCACAACAACGAAATTTAAGAACTACATGTGTGTAGTATTCAGAGGAAAAATTGAGGTTCTTTACCTGATCTGTGTTTTCTCATCTTGGTAATCTAAAGATTTATATAATCTTAAAATGAAAGAATTTACATAAAACATATGAAAGCAGGATGCCTTTGAGGTGTTGCTTTTATAAACTGATTTGTTTATTACTGTGTTTTGTCTTGTTGGATTTTTTTTCTTCTTATCCTTCAAGGCCCAACTGTTCTTCTAAAACTCTTAACAATTAACTTTAAATGGATGCACCCTGAGAAACTGTCTTCCAGATAACTTGTTTTCTGGAAATTCACTCGGGAATTATTTTAGTTCCTGCATACATTGTAATAGCTTAAGTGCACACCAGTACCTAATTTATAAACTTCCAGATAGTATGCATTGACTGAATTTATTTTCAGTTGGATCTCATTACTGATGATTCACATATCTTCATTTTAGGTGATTGAGTGCTTCAAAAATAACAGTAGTGAAATGGATTTCCTTCGGTATATATTTGAGCACATCTGTGGGGAGTATCAAGACTATAGTAATTCTACTTTTTTTATTCATTCTTTCAGAAAAGAGCCATCAGTTGTTTGGTGGAACTGTTGACTATTTTCTTAACTTGCAAGGTACACAAATGGCTTAAGGAAAGAAGATTAAATTTAAGATACTGTTTTTCTGAATGTATAATTTGGGCATGTAGAAGGTGTGAAAAACTGATTAGTGTACTTGTTTAAGAATTAAGTCATGCTTTGCATAATCCCCGAGATTCACTAGTGGCTCTGGAGGTCATCTCTGTGTGTTAAAGCAGCAGGACCAATTCTGCAGCAATATCCTTTGGTTTTGCCTTTAGAACTGCCGTGTATGTAGCAACGTTAATTTATTCCACCCTCGTGAAACACTTTTCAATGAGAGTTTGGGTATCCTTAACTCATTTTTGAAAGTTACAGGTGAAGTGGCTTGCTTTTGTTGTGACTTTGGGTTGTTTTTTGATGTGTTCTGCTTTGTGGACTTTCAGTAATTGTAAGAGTGGTAGCGTAATGCACCTTGGCATATCCCTTAGCCTGTGCATGCTGTGAAAGAAAGCAGCTTTGAAGGGTTGCTTTCCTAGTCTCTTGTGGCTCAGTAGGAGCTCTTGTTGTTTAAGCATCTTAGCTGTGTAATCTGCGCTGTAAACTCTTGGCTCTCTGAACAACTTGCATCTCCACCTGCCTGGTGCTGTGGAGCAACATGGGGAGCAAGTATTGTATTCCAGACAGTTTGTGCCAGCTTAGAGTGCAAAATGTGCAGTCAGTTGTAGGCAGGTCAATCAGGACAAAATGCTGGACAATAGGTAGGACAAAACGCTGGGCCACTAGATGCGGCAGTAGTGAATTTTGTGGTATTGGCTGAAAAATAACAAATTCCCACAGCAGTGTAGCCGTGGAATCCAATGAGTTCTGAATGATTGTGAAAGACAATTATTTCGTGTTTCTTCTAGACTTTTCAAGGCTATCTGTGTAACTGTAAAGGCTAGAAGCTTCAGCTCTTCAGAATGAGAATGGAAATTTCTGTTACCCATTATTTGTGTTTAGAAGAGAACTCTATGATAAAATTCATAGTTGGCCAATAACTGCCAGTTACTTTGAGTGTTACATCTCTACTCACCACACTTTATTCAGGAAGTATTATAAAAACATCAAAGAAATGAATTTAGATTATTATAAAAGCATTGTAGAAAAACACTGTATTGTTGATGGATCTCCTTTCTGCTCACCCATGTTACATTTGAATTTGCATTTGAAGAGAGAAGTGATGCAAAGGCTTTTGCTCATGCAAATGAAATTCTTAAAATTATTATGTACTATTTCAGATTTTCAGATACTGTCACTGTTATTCTGCAGGGGTGTTGACTGCAATTTATTCTGGTAGGGTACTCCTCCATTACTGCACTTCATCCCCTGCCTCCTGGGAAAAGGAGTGTTGTCTGGAAACGCATAGATCTTGGTTACTGCCAGGTTTTCTTTGAGAATTCTTGTGATCTGCCTTTCAGAGTATGATGTTTGTTTGTCATTTATGAAAAATAAGTTTTACAAAAGATCCCCTACTATGCGTGCAGAGATGAAGTTTTCAGGTGGCTCTTGTAGTCAGTGGAAACTCATTTCCTTTTAAAATAAAAGCGGTCTGCAGCATTGCTGCAGTGGACAGGACTGCATTGTGATTATACTATGTAAGTTTATTGTAGTATTTCTTAAATCACAGCAGGATAATTCACATATCTTGCTGTTCTTTAAACTTGTCTGTTTATCTTGAGAAAGAGTGTGATGTGACAGATACTGGATACTAGAATCAGATATGATAGAGAGCAACCCTTCCTGTAAGCATATGTTATTTAATGAATGCTAATGTCAGTTAACAGCTGTCCACGTACAAAGTAGCCAGATAGTGGAGTGGACTTGACTTCTGGTTTTGTGGTGGTGGTTGTTTTGCTCCTTTTCAGAGAAAGGAAGTAGTATTTAGAAAGAGGTGAAAAAGAAGTTGATTATTAAATATTCAAAATAATAAAAAATCAAACACCAAAGCTTTTTTACCCAAAAGCTGACATTTTATATTTCTTTGAAGATATCTATTCTATTTTCCTGCCTGTGAAAACTAAGAGACTTTCTTAGGAAACATATAGGAAACTGCTGGAATTTATTAGTATGTAAAGGTATGCATATGTTTGTGCTGATCTGTTGTACTGATCTAGATGGCTGTTAGAAGCTGAGCTAACAAGTGAAAGCTGACTGGAATACCTATACTATGTGCCACTCAGTGCCACAATTTCACTGAGATTGAGATAAGCTTGGTTTATGGGGGACTTTGAGTAGCTAATATATTGCTTGAACACCAACTCTGCTGGTATCTGACTTTCATTTCCATTTTTGAAGACAGCAGTACATTCTCTGCAGTTAAGAATTCAACTGAGTAGTAATGTTGGAAAGGCTTTTGAAGCTTAGCAATAATAGGTATGTTACAGGGTCTGTCATGCACCACCTCACGCAAAGTCTTTGTGAATCTTTACTTAGACTTCACGTACCTTTTGATTACTGCTGTGATCATGAGCCAAAAGTGAGAAAAGCATTTGTTGACTCAGACTGTATTTGCCTTCTAGTAGTCCTTGGTTATTGAAGTTCAGATAGAATCTTTTCGCTGTTAAATACAAGAATCCTGAAATGGATAGAGGGTTTTTTGTCATTAATCATGTTAGTATGAATATAATAGGTGCTTTGCAAAAATCTTAAATAGATGTTGATCATAATCCTAAAAAGGACTCTTTAAATTCTGCTTAACTCTTGTTGTGTTTCACAAAAATTGCTTCCAACTTCTTGGATTTGTAGTGATCTAAAGAGGAAAGAGTTTAAGCCCTATTACTAGAGGAGTATTTTTGGATAATTGTGCTACTTAGTTTTCCAGCCTGTTATTTCTAGCATGTTGTAAATAACAGAGACGTGCATGCTTTGTGATAACTTCAGACTTTTCTACAAACTGTTCAGAATTTCACTGAGAATATATATTTAACAGTTTCATTTTCTGCAGGTCAGATTAATTTAAGTTATGCCTACGTGGTACCACAATGGGACTGTGTGAAGACCTGAACTAGCACGTTCCAGTGAAATGTCACGTAGACATACCTGTGATATGTTAAGTGTTTTAATATTAGAATTTGAGACATGATGATTCCCACTCTTGTGAGTAAGCCGTTGTCTCTCTTGATATCTAGATCTAAAAATGTAATACAGTAATTCTTTTACACATGCAGCTGGGGAAGGAGGAAAAGCTGTTTTGATGGCTTAAAAGATAATTGATTGTGTTTTCTTACAGAAAATGCCAGAAGCCTCAGAAGACCGTAATCATTGGAAGGCCTGTTGACTTCCATTTTTTGGTAATCTGGAACATCATCCATCTGGCATGGCGCAGGGCAGTCAACAACTCGACATGCAGGTACTCCATGATCTCCGACAACGTTTCCCTGAGATACCTGAAGGAGTGGTATCTCAGTGCATGCTTCAGGTATGGTAAAGAGTTTTTAAAAGTCTGTGTATTTTATTTTTGTAGTATGAAAATTCTTTTCAGTAGCATACATTTAACATAGATTTTCGTTCTTCTGGTTTTATTTTGAAAGGATGGAATGCTCCACTACTTGCATTTTTATCCTTTTTGTACAAAGATTTTATCATTCTTCACCTATGTTTGTGGTTTTTTTTGCACTGACTATTCTTCCTTGTCTATGTGACCTGTGACTGTATGCATACAGGGAATAAGGAAAGTGGCTAATGGGATGATTATTGATGATGGCTACATAAATAACATACATGTGCTGGAGGAGATTTTAGCAAACAATGACTCATTCTTCCAAGATAAGGAACTGGCTTTAGCTTGGAATCTAAAGGTTTTCTGTCTTCATGGCATCTTTGCCACAGCTGTGCAAAAGTTTATTTTTACTTCTCTGTTTCCAAGTCAGGTGGCAGTTTTTTGTTGCGTTTTTTTTTTTTTCATAGAATCATAGAGTGATTTGGGTTGGAAGGGACCTTAAAGATCATCTAGTTCCAACCCTGCTGCCATGGGCAGGGACACCTTTCCACTAGACCAGGTTGCTCAAAGCCTCATCCAACCTGGCCTTAAACACTGCCAGGGAGGGGGCATCCACAACTTCTGTGGGCAACCTGGTCCAGTGTCTCACCACCCTCACAGTAAAGAATTTCCTCCTAATATCTAATCTAAATCTACCCTCTTTCAATTTAAAACTGTTACTCCTCGTCCTATCACTACTTGCCCTTGTAAAAATCCCTCTCCCGCTTTCCTGTAGGCCCCCTTCAGGTACTGGAAGGCTGCTAGAAGGTCTCCCGGAGCCTTCTCTTCTCCAGGCTGAACAAGCCCAACTCTCTCAGCCTGTCTTCATAGGAGAGGTGTTCCACCCCTCTGATCATCTTCGTGGCCCTCCTCTGGACTTGCTCCAACAGCTCCATGTCCTTCTTATGTTGGGGGCCCCAGAGCTAAACGCAGTACTCCAGGTGGAGTCTCATGAGAGCAGAGTTAGAGGGGCAGAATCACCTCCCTTGACCTTCTGGCCACGCTTCTTTTGATGCAGCCCAGGATACGGTTGGCTTTCTGGGCTGCAAGCAGGCACTGCCGGCTCATGTTGGGCTTCTCATCAACCATCACCCCCAAGTCCTTCTCCTCAGGGCTGCTCTCAATCCATTCTCTGCCCAGCCTGTATTTGTGCTTGGGATTGCCCTGACCCATACGCAGGACCTTGCACTTGGCCTTGTTGAACTTAATGTGGTTGGCATGGGCCCACCTCTCAAGCCTGTCAAGGTCCCTCTGAATGAATGGCATCCCTTCCCTCCAGTGTGTCGATCGCACCACACATCTTGGTGTTGTCAGCAAACTTGCTGAGGGCGCACTGATTTTTTCCATTTCTTCCTTCCACCTTCATCTAAAATCACAAATTGGAAGTGATAATAAGTGACCACACATCATAATTTTTCAAAGTCGTGGTTGTCTGGGAATACCTTCCGTTGATGGGAGGATTCAAGAGTGGAATAGAAACATGTAAGATCTGGTTTGGCCTTGTGTTGCCATGGCTAAGGTGGAACCTAATGTGATAAACTGCTTCATATGAAAGCAGCAAAGCTGTATTTGCATCCTACCTGTCCCTGGCAGAAGAGTAGGGTTACTTATAACTGTGGCTGTAATTTTTGCATTGTGTGTCTTCTAAACCGTACAAATACAAATGAATTGCTTTCAGACAAATGTAAAGTGGGGGAAGCCCTGCAATATAAAGCTTTACTTATCCTGACAGTCACCTCTTTTGTACTATTAAGTACATGATCCTTTTGATGAACTTTTGATGATCCTTTTGATGTCTGTTTAAGTCACAGACATCTTTAAACTGATAAAATTGAAGAACACCTAATGCTGCAGAAGCATATGGCGTTCTATATCTATAATACGGTGTTGTGGATAGCTAGTTAACATTACATTGCAAATATCTGTATTTTTTTTAAATGTAGAATTTGTTTCCAAACTCACTTTACGTTTGCTTTAAGATACATGAGCTGGTTTCCATTAACCTATTGCCATACATGTTCTAGATTTAAACTGGTGTGAGTTGTGGACCTATTAAAAATTGAGGGTCCTTTGAAATAACAAATATATTCCATACCCTGAGAAAATCAGATTAGAGCTTGTCGTATCTATGTTCTCTCTACCTCCACCCTGATGAAGTGACCTAAGGAAGCTGAGGACTTTCTTTATCAAGTTCTGTTTAGATTGCAAGTGGCTGATTGTAGTGGTTAACTTTTTTGAGACTGCTGTCTTGGCACTGTGGTGCTGGTTATTATTACAAGGTCTGGTTCCCATATGTTCTGGTTTTAGATTTTTCTGTGATATGTCTGGATATTCCCATTGACCACTGGGATCTAGAAGGGCAGCTTGGCATGAAGGGGAAGTAGTCAGGGAGAAGTATCCATAGAGTGAGAGCCGTACATAATTAAGTGCTGGACTCTTCTGTCTTCTGTCATGTTCAGTAGTAAGTCTTCATCTGAGAAGATGCTGAATATGTATGTTTGATAGTGAAATCATACAAAATTTTGGGAAAGTCATCTTCACTTTAGTATTAAGACTGACTAGGTATCAGTCCTTTAGAAAAGAAATGTGACTCTGACTTTTCAGCCAACTAGATAGGCTGTTGAAAATTGTATTGCCAGGCCACGTGAGTATTACTATGTATACAGACTTTATATAGTGATAGTGTTTAAAATAGAAATGAAACCATTATTAATGTATATACCTTAGAATGGAATTCTTAGCACACTAAGGAAGGCGGGGGTGTATGCTTGTATATATAAATATGTACATACTTGTTCTGGTAGGAGGTGCTGTATGTCACAGAAGGTACCAGTCTTGGATCACATGTAACAAAGTTAGGGTGCTGAGGGCCAGATGTAGTTGAACTTGACTTCAAGTGAATTTTTTTCTTTAACTACTGTTTAAATTAAAAACAAGAGCCATAGCTGATACAGGATTTTGTATGAGAAACTGGGGAGGAAAAAAAATAAATCCACAATATGGAATGCTTTCTAGTGATTTTAGTCTTTTGGAAAAGCTATCATTCATGGCGTTCTTTTAACAAGACTAGATTAAGCTAAAATGAGTGGAGAGAGGAAGAAGGGAAAGGGAATTCCCCATTATACTTTTAATTTGATTCATAATTAATTGTCTGTATAGTTTCAGCTGCTGGCACCACAGAAGAAATCAAACATTTAGAGGGGTTATTTGGTTTCCTCACTGATGTGTGAATAAACCTTTTTTTAGCCTTGAGCCTGAAATTCTTAAAGGCAGTTGAAATTATGTCAGAATTGTAACGTGCTTTATGGAATTGCCAGTACTTTTTCAAGCAATACTTTGACTTCATTTTTAAGGCACTAAATTCTGTTCTACCAAGAGAAGCTGATTTAAAATGTTGGGCTTTTAAACTTTCAGGTAAAGAGAAATACTCAGGTAAACAGTAAAATAAAGGTGAAAACAGTAAACACTCCAGGAAACATTAAAATGTGATCTGCATTTTTGTTTTGACTTTCCCATTTGCGATTTTGATCTAGTCTATTTTGATTTGTGTTGTTAGTGGAAGCAGTTAATTGTACTTACCTGTTCCTTGCAGAAGATGGCAAGAGTTCTAACCATTGCTTTCCCCAAAACGGGACTTGATTTTTTTAAATACGTCATAGTGTAGCTAATGTTACCATAACATTTTGCTAGATGCAATGTGGGCTATGTACTATTTGCATAAGATGACCTAGTAGGTGTTACCTTTATTTAAAATTTGAGTGTGTGAAATGTTATCCCTAGTTGTGTTCAAGGTGGGCTTGATTGCAGCTTCAGTTGAATGCTTGTTGAACACTGAGCAGTGGCTTTTTCTTTTGCTATTTGATAATAATAGGCATTCATTCTTACTCCTAGAACAACAACAACCTAGATGCCTGTTGTCGGGCCCTTGCACAGGAGAGCAACAAATACTTATATATGGAGTACCAGAGCCCTGATGACACCAGAATGAATAGAAATAGCCTTTTGCACATTAATCTGGGTATTCATCCTCATACCAGCTATCATGCAGGGGATGGAGCTCAACTTAATGGTGGTCGTACACTGGTACACAGTTCAAGCGATGGACATATTGATCCACAACGCACAGCAGGTAAACAGCTGATATGCTTAGTTCAAGAACCACATTCTGCTCCCGCTGTTGTGGCAGCTTCTCCTAGTTACAATCCATTTTTCATGAATGACCAGAATAGAAATGCAGCTACTCCTCCTCCACAGCCACCTCCACAGCCATCTTCCATACAACCAGGAATGAACACGTCTGCTATGCAAGGCCCTCCTCCCACGTATATGCACATACCTCGGTACAGTACAAATCCCATTACTGTTACAGTATCACAAAACCTCCCCTCTGGACAGAGTGTACCCAGAGCTCTACAAATTCTTCCACAGATTCCAAGCAATCTTTATGGGACTCCTAGCGCTATTTATATAAGACAAACATCTCAAAGTTCTTCAGGACGACAGACTCCTCAGAATACACAGTGGCATTCATCGCCACAGGGCCCAGTTCCACATTATACTCCCCGTCCTCTACCTGTGTATCCACATCAACAGAACTACCAGCCTTCTCAGTATTCTCCTAAACAACCCCAGATCCCTCAGTCAGCTTTTCGGTCGCCACCGGCATCTCAGTGTCCCTCTCCCTTTGGCTCTCCTCAACACCAAGTTCAACCTCCTCAATTGGGTCATCAGAGTTCACATGTTTTCATGCCTCCTAGTCCTTCAACTGTCCCACCCCATCCGTATCAGCAAGCATCCCAGACTTTTCAAAAACAGGGCGGTCACTCTGTATCGTATCTTCCTCCTTTTGCTGGACCTAGTTTATCCAAAGGTTCCATGAATAAAATAGAAATTACAGTTGAGCCACCACAAAGACCTGGGACTGCAATGAACAGAAGTCCTTCACCAATAAGTAATCAACCATCTCAACGAAACCAGCACTCACTGTATGCAGCCACTACTCCTCCTTCAGGCTCTCCATCAAGAGGTATGTCGGGTCAACCCAAACCTCCATTTAGTGTTAATCCAGTATATATTACCTACACTCAACCAACTGGACCTACAGGTGCACCAACACAGTCTCCTCGGGTAATGGTATCTCAGCCAAACCCAACCATTTTTAAAATCACAGTAGGTCGAGCACCGACTGAGAATCTTTTAAATTTAGTGGACCAAGAAGAGCATTCTGCAGCACCAGAACCTATTCAGCCTATTTCTGTAATCCCAGGATCTGGAGGAGAAAAGGGAAGCCATAAGTATCAGAGAAGTTCTAGTTCTGGATCAGACGACTATGCTTACACTCAAGGTAAATGTTTCACCCTGCAGATTGTATTACTGTAAAATGCATTTTCAGCTTGATTTTGCTACTTACTGAGTGAGAATTTTTGAACCCATACAAAGAAGAATAGAAATTGCACCAAAAGTCTTCTAATGAGTTTGCTCTGATTTTTAAAAAATTTTGCCAGATTTCAGTCTAATACATAATTTCTGAGGTTCTTAGAGTTGCTATGCTTTTGATATTAAGGGAATTTCTTAAAAGAAAACACTGCAGCTAACAAGAGTAAGTGGTTTGTTCATATACTGTGCATCTGATTTGTAAACTCTGCATTGAAGAACTGTCGTGGATTTACATCAGGATTTTATTAATTTTGTATTTGTTCCATACTTGGGTGCTTTATAAAACCTGAAGCACTAACTTCTGCAGGGAAATTGAATCCAATTTGTTTGGTTTAGTTTGAAGAATATTAAGTGAAAGAGGAGAGGGAGGTAGGATTGCAGCTAAAATTGCTTTGGGTATCAACACAAATCATATTTTTGTTTTGAAAGGTATTAAAATAACTATTTCGAAGAACTGGATCGAAAGTTCACTTCTTCCACTTAGAGTTTTCAAAGAGGAGGAAGAGATTGGCAGGCAAATTTTAGGATGTGTGTTCTGCTGCATAGGGATAGAACATAGTTAGTCTTAATGCCATGTATAAATGAAGAATTAAGTACTTTAGTAAAAAAAAATAAATGGTGAAATCTAACCTTCAACTGAAAACTGCTTTTCTCCAACTAATCTGCTTTATAGATTTGAAACATTTAAAATTGAGCAAATGAATCAGTCTGCAAGCATTCAAACCAATCATTTGGGGTAATGACAGAATGATAATCGGCAGCAATTATTTAAAGAATGTGCTTTATTTCTGGATTTGTGTTTGGAAAAGAGAGTCTATTCCTCCATTGCTCCTTCTAGCCTTCCTTTCACTTTAGAGGGCTGAAAATAATGGTTATAATGCTGCCCTGTCATTCTTGATTTCTTATTTTGATTTGTGTCTTTTCAGCTGTTCTAACTCATCAACAAAGAGCTGTTCTGTACCTGGTAGACCCAATTAGAAATTTTATGTAGACAGAATGAACACCAGTAGGTCTGTAACTCCTAGGCCATATGCTTTGTTTGGTAGCGTTCCTGTTGCAGCTTCATTAACGATTGTCAGTTATGTGAGAAAACTATAAGTAGCTTCACATAACTGAGAAAAACATATTCTGAAATGTAGAAATTAGGTTTTGCGTTTGTGTCTTTGACTAGATTTGTGCCTTTGGAGAACAAAACCAATAGATATAGTTAGTATATGCTTTTTAGGGCATCTGCTTTTGTGGCAATACCTACCACAGCTGGGACCTTATTATAGCCTTTGGTATTGCTGCACTCTGATGGAAATAAATTGTAGAAGAATAAATGTTATATTTTTTACTACCACGAAGGAGTCCTAAAGAAGAGTATATTTAACAGCTTAATATAGGGAACAAGTTTATTTAATTTTCTTTTGAATATGAACCATTGTGAAAAGTGTCACTAAAAATCCATTCTGGTGTCTGTACTTCCACTGTTTCTTTGTAGCGTGAGTCATGTCTGCTGAGTTGTACTAGAGTATAATGTGAAGCTGTGTAATGTAGTCATATCAGATGTTAAATTGGAAGAGTCACACAAAGACAAGGTTTAATAGTAATAGTGGAAAATCATGCAGCCTGGTATCTGTACTTTTTTTTTTTAAATTTTGTGATCTCTTAAACTCTACTTGGATGACTTAAGCTACTTCAAAAAGTAGAGAACAGTTTTGTTCAGTGGTATTGGTGCCTGTATTATAAAAACATCTGATGTTATTCTTGGATAGGATTTTCAGTGTTTATTCTTTGTCCGTGAATTGGTGGATCCATACAAAATGCAAAGTACAGTGCTACTTCTTTCCACAGAATACTGCCATCTGATAAACGCTGTCATTTTTATGCGTCTGACTGGGTGATTTTTTCAATCCTCCCCTAATAAGCTGTGTCATATTGGTGATTTTTTTCTCTACCTTTTTTTTTTTTTTTAGCTAATGTGCAACTATTTTTGAGATATTGTGTGGTTTTTCTTTGCCTGTGTTGGATAGGGGTGAAGAAAAGGGCAGGTAGGTGCTGGCTGGTGCTTTGTATAAAATAGCATTTTGCAGGTTCTACAACATCTTCATACATTTGAACAGTTTGCTGGAACATTGTTATATGAGCAGCGTGCTTGTCTGCCCCCCAGCAAATTTCTCTTATTTTTCTCTGTGCTAGTAAACTCTAATCAGACAAAACCATCCAGATCAGAAAATGCTGAGCATCACACTAGTTGACTTGACCAGCTTTACATCACAATGAAATACTGAGAAACACTGTTCCTGCAGAAACTGATTATTATTTTCTAGCTAGTCAAAATTCTTTCTTTGGCTGCTCTGGGAGCCCAACGTCATCTTGTAACTGAGAGTCATAAATTTCAGTACCATGACAAAAATATGAGGGAATGATTAACAGCAGAGAGAGGTTAGAGGACAGCAAATCAGCTCTATTGTAGAATTAAAGACTCTGAAGCACCTGAGCTGCCCCCACTTCTTATTTTCTGGATTCTCTGATTTGTTTTATTGAAGTACTATAATTTTGCCTTTGAGCACTGGGGAACTTACAGTATTGAGAGTTACAGTACTCTCTGAAAAGCTAAGACTATTTAAAGTTGTTATAGCATAATATGTAATAGCAGTGAAAAAAACAATTAAGGACTGACATTTGGCTAATGTCTTAAGGCTAGTCTGTCAGCTGCTATTGAGCAGCAGATATGAAGTATGTGTTACCTTCTGATCTTACCTCTGGTGTTTTGGTTTTTTTTTTTTGTCAGTACAGTATTAATATGACTAGGTTGCTGTTTCATTCTGAGAAGCTGTCTCCTTGTACAGGTGCCTTTGTATTTTTGAGACGAGAAAGACCAAATGCAAAAAAAGAAGCTCTGACAAGAATGGTAATATTAACTTCAAGTTACTGTCTAAAATATATTTTTATTCTGGAAGAACTTTGTTCTAAATTGCAGTCCATTTGGCATGAAAGCATCTTCACAGTGATATTTGGCTGCATGATTATGATCACTTTCTTTTTTTTCCAGAAGGGTCACTCATGAATCTTAAGCATTCAGTTTTCCAAGTTTTTGTGTGTTAGTAACTATTTCTTCCATGTAAAACATTAGCCTTGCTGTTACATCAACGAGCAAGGATGGAGAGATTAGCAAAGGAGCTGAAGCTTGAGAAAGAAGAGCTCGAACGCCTGAAAGCCGAGGTCAATGGTATGGAGCATGATCTAATGCAGAGACGGCTTCGAAGAGTTAGCTGTACAACTGCAACTCCAACAGTAAGCAATTTGTTAGTATTTTAATTCAAGATACAAATTTACTTCTTATGTTTTCATGAACTAAAGTATTATAACAAAAAATATTTTGCAATATTTTCAATCTTGGAGATGATTTTTGTAAGCTCTTGGGGTTGTCATAAGCCAGTTCTTACAATTTAAGAAACAGACGTGTGTCCAGCTTTCTTAGTGTTCACAACAGAATTTCTGAAGTCAGTATACATGTGCTTTTCTGGACCACAGAACTGAACAGATAGTTACTTTCCTAGCAACCTATAAAAGTGTATGTCCAAGTCAATTTAAAGAGCCTGAGCCATATACAGCTTGGTGTTAATGCAGGAAGGTTTCACTTTTTTTTTAAAAGGTATTTTGTTATATTGAGGTATTTTGTTGTTTGAGACCTTGCATCTCCTAGACAATCTATTTCCCATTTGGTATGTGCAGGATGTGCCAAGTAACTTTTCAGTGGCAGTGTTAGCTCAAATAGTTGGCACCTCTCTCTCCTCTTTTCCTTGTTGATGCTTCCTATCTGCGTGACTTCTACCTGCAGGTGACTCTAGCCCAAACATCTGTGTGGCTCTGATAAGAGAATTCATCTGACTGGTGCAGTTATTAGACAAATCAGTTCAGACTCACTCACTATGTTGACATAAACAATGCACACAGATGTAGGCTGGAAAGCATAGTAGGGGCTGTTAGCTCCTTAACTAGTATAGCTGCTGTATGTCTCACCTGTTTCAGGGCAGCATTTGACAGGTATGTTCCAGGGAGGAATACAGAGGCACTGTCTTGAGTGCACAAGGCTGAGGTTAGGAAAGCCAAGCCCAACTGGAGTTGAATCTGGCACAGGATGTCAAAGACAAAAAGAAGGGCTTCTATTAGTACATAGGTGACAAAAGGAAGGCTAGTGAAAATGTGAGCCCGGTGCTCAACGAGACCTGGTTACATAGGATATGGAAAAGGCTGATATACTGAATGCCTTCTTTGCCTCAGTCTATACAGGCCTTCAGAAATCCTGAGTCCCAGAGACTCTGGGAAAAGTCTGGAGCAAGGAAGGTATGCCCTTGATGGAAGAGGATCAGGTCAGGGAATACTTAAGCAAAGTGGATGTACATGAGTTCATGGTCCTGGATGGGGTGCACCCACAAGTGCTGAGAGAGCTGGCAGATGTCATTGTGAGGCCACTCTAGATAATCTTTGATTGATCATGGCATTTGGGAGAAGTGCACGAAGACTGGAGGAAAGCAAATGTCACTTCTGTCTTCAAGAAGGAGGACCTAGGGAACTACAGGCTGGTCACCCTCACCTTGTTTCCTGGGAAAGTGATGGAGCACTTCCTGGAGACCATTTCCAGGCACATGAAGGACAAGAAAGTGATCAACAGGGGTCAGCATGGATTCACCAAGGGGAAGTCAAGCTTTACCAATTTGATAAACTTATAGGATGAAAAGACTGGCCTGGTAGATGAGGGGAGAGCAGTGGTTATTGTCTACCTAGACTTCAGTAAGGCTTTCAACATTTTCTCCTGGAGGATCTTCATAGAGAAACTGATGAAGTATGGGCTGGATGAGCAGACAGTGAGGTGACTGAAAACTGGCTGAACAGCCAGGCCAAGAGTGTGGTAATCAGTGGCACAAAGTCTGATTGGAGGCCAGTAGTCGGCAGTGTACCACAGGGGATCAATACTGGGTCTGATCGCATTTAATATCTTCCTTAATGATCTGGATGATGGGGCAGAGTGTACTCTCAGCAAGATTGCTGATGACACAAAACTGGGAGAGTTGTGCTGGCATTCAGAGGGACCTCAGTAAGATGGAGAAATGGGCTGGCAGAAACCTTATGCCATCCAGCAAGGGGAAGTGCTAAGTCCTGCACCAGTATAAGCTGTGGGCCGACCAGCTGGAAAGCGGTTTTGCAGGAGAGACCGTGGTGGTCCTGGTGGAGACCAAGCTGAATATGAGCCAGCAATGTGGCAAAGGCAGCTAATGATGTCCTTGGCTGCATTAGGAGTGTTGCCAGCAAGGGGAAAGAAGTTACCTTTTCCCTTTATTCAGCACTGGTGAGGCCACACTTGGAGTATGGTGTCCAGGATTGGGCTACCCGGTACAAGAGAGAGATGTGGTCATACTGGAGAGTCCAGTGAAAGGCGATGAAGATGATGAAGGGACTGGACCATCTCTCCTGTGAGGACAGACTGAGAGCTGGGACTGTTCAGCCTGGAGAATAGAAGGTTCAGGGGGGATCTTATCAATGTATATAAATACATGAAAGGAGGGTGCAAAGAGGACAGAGCCAGGCTCTTTCCACTGTGACAGGACCAGAGGCAATGGGCACAAACTGAAACACAGGAGGGCCCCTCTGAACATTAGGAATCACTTTTTTACTGTGTGGTTGACTGAGCCCTGGCACAGGTTGCCCAGAGCAGTTGTGGAGTCTTCATCCTTGGAGATATTCAAAAGCCATCTGCCATCTGGACAGAGGACTTGGACCAGATGACCTCCAGAGGTCCCTTTCAACCTCAGACATTCTGTGATTTTGTGACTGTGATGCTGGACAGGATAGTTATTCCTACATACACGTTAATAATCACTGCTGCGAGTGTTAAGAACACTTTGTTATTCCAGTAACTTGGAGTTTCTTAATGATATGCAAATATATGGACTTAAATAACTGATTCTTCTGTTAAGAACAGTTACTGTCTTGCAGCGTTGAACAATTTAAATGTACTGGGCTAGAAGGTTTGGCATGTTGGAGCTCCTTGAGGTGATGCAAATAAACAAACTTCTGACCTTATTTGGTTATAATCAAGTAATAATGTGAACTGCAGCTTGTATTCTGTTTCGTGATCATCTTGATGTGAACTCATGTAGCAAGTCATCAATTTGTACAGAATTTTATAACGTGTATGGTTTTATAGTCTTGAGCTCAACTGTCTTCTTACTAATGAATTTTAATATTAACTAACTTGTTCATTTTTGTTGGTTTGGTTTCTTTTCCTCTTCAAATGCCAATAGAAGAATGTTTTTTGAGGAAATAAATTGGGTAGGGGGGACAGGACAGACAGTGGAATCTTGGCTGTTGTTTTCAGTGTGTTATCTATACTCAGTTTCTAATAAAGCTGTTAACAAAGATATAGCAATGTTATTTCCGTGTCAGATAAGTTACTGACTTTCCCACAATTACTATTTTGGGTTGTTTCTTTCTAGCCTGAGGAAATGACCAGATTGAGAAGCCTCAACAGACAGCTCCAGATAAATGTTGACTGTACACTGAAAGAAGTTGATCTCCTTCAATCTAGAGGTATAGAACTGATAGTTTTTTAAAAACTTAAGTTAACTGTGGGTGGGAGTGTTGCAGACAACACCGAGCTGGGCAGGAGTGTTGATCTGCCTGAGGGTAGGAAGGCTCTACAGAGAGATCTGGACAGGCTGGATCGATGGGTCAAGGCCAACTGTATGAGGTTCAACAAGGCCAAGTGTCAGGTCCTGCACTTGCGTCACAACAACCCCACGCAACGCTACAGGCTTGGGGAAGAGTGACTGGAAAGCTGCCTGGCGGAAAAAGGACCTGGGGCTATTGGTTGACAGCCGGCTGAATATTAGCTGACAGTGTGCCCAGGTGGCCAAGAAGGCCAAGAGCATCCTGGCTTGTATCAGAAATAGTGTGGCCAGCAGGATGAGGGAAGTGATCATCTCTCTGTACTCAGCACTGGTGAGGCCACACCTCGAATACTGTGTTCAGTTTTGGGCCTCTCACTACAAGAAAAACATTGAGGTGCTGGAGAGACCCCAAAGAAGGGCAGTGAAGCTGGTGAAAGGTCTAGAGAACAAGTCTTATGAGGAGCAGCTGAGGGAACTGGGGTTGTTTAGTCTGGAGAAAAGGAGGCTGAGGGGAGACCTTATCGCTCTCTACAACTATCTGAAAGGAGGTTGTAGTGGGGTGTGTGTTGGTCTCTTCTCCCAAGTAACAAATGAGACGAAACGTCCCCAAGCTGTGCCAGGGGAGGTTTAGATTGGATATCAGGAAAAATTCCTTCACCGAAAGAGTTATCAAGCATTGGAACAGGCTGCCCAGGGAAGTGGTGGAGTCACCATCCTGGGAGATATTTAAAAGACATGTAGATGTGGTGCTTCGGGACATGGTTTAGTGGTGGACTTGGTAGTGTTAGGTTAACAGTTGGACTCAATGATCTTAAGGGTCTTTTCCAACCTAAATTATGCTATGATTCTGATATAGTATGTGCTTAAATGTGGATATTTGGACTCTTCAAAGTTCAATTTTGATCATCAATATCAGTTTATCTCTAAAAGGCGTATTTTTTTCAGTTGCAAAGTGATAAATTTGACTTGCTGATATTTCTGTTGGCCAAGTTAAATTACATTACCAATGAAGTGGTGACTTAAAAGTGACTTTGTGAAGAGCAAATTTTTAAAAAAATACTCCTTAGTGAAGGTTCTTTACTTAAAAATTTAACTTTTTGCTGACAAAGGCTCTGACCAAGTAATACAAAGCAGAACTACAGGTTGCAACCAAGAAGTTGACAAACAGAAGGTCTACTTAGGTCTTTAAAAATCCTCTTTCTGCAACAGAAACTTGACATAAATACCATCAAATAGACTAGAATATGCATAGTCCTCCTTTTTTACCAAGAATGTGTCCTACAGGAAGATTTAAATTTTCACATAGTTTTAAAGCAATACAGAACGTTGAGCTGGAGTTGGTTCTTTGATATGGAATTAGCCTGCTAAAAATTACTGGAATCAACACAAAACTGAAAATATGTGACAAAAGACTACTCGGGGAAAAAGCTAATATATGTCATAATAGAAAAATGTATAAAATCTGAAGTCTCTAGATGTTCATATCACTGGCATAGGCATGTAAGTAACCTTGGAGTTACGCCTTCTTACTTTTCTTTTCTGACAGGGAACTTCGATCCGAAAGCCACATGTAACTTCTATGATAACATAGAGCCTGGTCCTGTTGTGCCACCAAAGCCATACAAAAAGGGTAGGTCAACAAACAAGCATGAAGTTACCTAATCTGCATTGAGAAAGATGCTTTTTTTTTTCTTCTTTTTTTAAAAAGCCCTGTGATGACAGGAAGCAATTCTAATTATTGTAACTTTTCTCTATATATAAACCAAAACAGAATGGTTTTATATATGTTTGTAAATACTGTTATTCACTATTTAAAAAAGAGTTGAAAGTATACAAATTTTTGCGTGTTAACTTGAGCTTCCTAATTATTTTTTTTTAAAATGCTTCTAGGTTAAAAGCTCTATGTCAGGTTTGTTTAGGTGTCTTCTAATAAGTGTCATTAGGATTTTATAGTTTAGTTGGGAATTTTTACCCAGGTTTAATTGGTCACAGAAGCTTTTTAAAATTTGCATTTGTATTTTTATTTATATTTTAACTTAACTGGTTACACTTTACATATTTTTTGTGCAGAGTATGAATTTCACAGTAGCCCTGAAGTTTTAGCACAGCAAGAGCTTCAGGCATTTTAAGGACCAAGACAGAACACATTTCCTCCCATCAGTCTAAAGAGATAACAGTGTCCCACTTGTAGCTGAATTTCAAATTCATATAAGGGAATTTTCCCCCTCTTTTGAAGCAAGTATTTTACCCTTCGATATAATAAAATGCTTAGTATGTGGAAATTTAGAAGAAAGAGGAGGCCCAGAACTACTGCTCATGGTTCAAAAAAGAAAAAAAACGTACTGGGATGTGTTCCCTGCATAGGTGGCAACGTCCAGGAAAGACAGTAGCTGCAGGTGAGCAGTGGCATGAAGGTGGCTGCCAGGGTTCGTGTTAAATTGCAGTGGCCATGTGGTTGATTTAAGGCACTGCTATTTCGTGATGCCTGAATTCATTCTCTTAATTACACTAGCCTATTTGATCTATTATTTCAAAGCAAAATAACTTGCAAAACTTGCATGAAATAAGTGATTTTATTTGGCAGTTGGAAAGATAGGGCCTTGTAAGGATTTGTACGACTTCTATGACTAGCTTTCTGGTTTTGTCTGTCAACTTACCAGAGATCAGTTCTAGGGCTCGTGTACTGTATTCTGAGCTTGGCTTTTAACATGGAGTTGTCAAATTTTTTTTTTTCCTTAAAAAATCCGTTTCCTTAATACTCAGCTGTTGAAAGCATGGGCAGAGAGGTATGGTCAGACAAGGGTCTGCCCTGTGCTGCCAAGTGGCTAGCCAACATGAATGCAGTCTAGTGGCCACACTACTTGCTTAGGAGGAGTTTGTTGAGGCCAAGTGCTGTTAATGAGACTACGCAACTTCTGGTCTGGAGAGGGCGTACATCTAAGCAAGGAAGTTACTTTTATTTTCTCTAAGTATGTCTCTGAAGACAAACCTAAGTACTATTTGTGCTAACTTAGTCATCAGCAATCTGCTAGATTTCTCAGCAGATGACAGCAATGTGTGCACTTTGAATTACAAATTGCAGTCCTTTTTTACAGTGTAAGTTCTCTTTTAATTAAGCTGTTCTACAGATGTTTTTTTAGCAGATGGGTATCTTAACCTTACCTTCTAGGTATGTGTGCTAATGTTGTTTCGAATATTATCGTTTTGTAAAATGTTGTGTTTCCACATCCTAGGAGTATTTGTCACTTTTAGTACATAACCTGAGATCTTGAAGTGGTCATCTTGTTTTGAAACAGGCCTACCATTTTATTTTTATATTGTATTTTCTTCAGCCTGGATAAATGCTAGAAAAAGATGCAGAAAATATGTCATGTGTCAGACTGTTTGAAGGAACTAAGTCAGAAGTAGTGTTTCACGTCAGGTAAAGTAGGGTTATTGGAATTTAGAATTTGGTAATAGACTGCTGTACATAAACCTTTGAAGTTATTCCTTAACAGGATGGTGTTGCAGTTTCAGTAATACTCTTTTCAGTACGTTTTAAGCTATTAAACCTTTAGCAGTATCAGTGACCTAACACTGGTGACTGCTCTTTTTGTTTTTAATGTAGTGTGGTTAAGTGACTCTTCACAGAAGTGAAATACTTTAAATATTCAGATTTCACAAACTGAATTAGAAGTGCTTTATCAGAAGACCTTTAACGTTACCTAAGTGGAAAGGTTTCCCCATTCATTTTAAGACAGAATGTTTAATGAGGTGACAAACCAGTAGTATGATCTTGCCTATCATCCTTCTCTTCTGACATAAGAAAAAATGTTTTCCTTTGGCTTTTTTTAGAGCATCAAAACAGCTCCAAACAGACACCACGAACTCAGCCGAGAGATGAAGACTTTGAAGGGGCTCCATGGAATTGTGATAGCTGCACCTTTCTAAATCACCCAGCACTAAATCGCTGTGAGCAGTGTGAAATGCCACGATACACCTGAAAATCAGGAAGAGGCTGCATTGGGTTGAAAACAACAGGCTCTCAAGCCAACAGATATAGGAGAAGGAAACATGGGGAACCTTTCAGTCCATCTGCCCGGCCTTTGCCAGTCAACAATCTTCATATTGCAAGGGGTGGGAGTAATGTGTTAAGATGTTTCTGCTTGTGCTACACTAAAAATAAATAAATTAAGGGTGAAATTCTTTCTTATCCTATTGCAGTGAGCAAAGCAGAAAATGAAACCTGCAAATATAAAAGGATTAATTTTGGGAAGAATATACACAGGAAAGCAAATAACTACTGGTGTTTAGTCCTGTGGTTATAATTACTGCTTAGTGGCTCTAAAAAAAAAAAAATTTTTGTTTTGTTTTGTTTTTTCAAAAAAAATCATAGGACTCTTAGTAATGGTGTGAAATGTTACACTTAACCAGAAAAACTGAAGAGCCAGAGCTGACTTAACCTGGCCACAGCTAGCTGGAAAACAAAGGTTCCCTGTGCTTCTAGATTGTAAGCTACTGAAAAAGAAGACAGGTAAATGCAATGATAAATTTTGCAATGTATAAAAAGCAAAGAGAAGGGAATTTGTAATTGCTGCTTTCTTTCAGGGTAACTTATGTCTACAAAAAATTGCTGTTTGAAATAGTAACCTAAGGTGACTAAATGAGATACCGTATGAGCGTTACAGAGTTTAATCAGAGGTAATTTTTTACAATCCCTTTTGCTTGTACAGTGCTCACCTGGCTGTGTCAACACTGGTAATAAACTAGGAATGAATTCTGCTGTATTACGGATGAAAATACTGCTGCATGCTTTCATTAGGCCGTCGTGTTTCAAAGCTAAAAGTATGCTTTTATATACAACAATCTTACAAGCTGTGCTCTGTAGCAGCACGGTGACATATGCCAAACACAGACTACTCCAAATTCGGTTTGGAAGACTTGAGCTCAGCCATGGTTGTGTGTGAGAAGAGTTTGTACCCAGTTCCTTAGGCCTTTTCACCTTCCAATTTGTGAAGAATTCATGATGTTTACAGCACAGAAGGTACTTTGTGCCCCAGTTCAAAGTTAGCTGAAAAATAATTAATTAGCTCTTCAGTAAAGGTTTATTTGCACATTGTTAATAAACCAGCCTGTGTAAAATAGCAGATGCCAGATCCTGAAAAATTACACGCTGCATTCTTTTTGTTTTGGTCAGGAAATATTTGCCGTAGGTTGAAGAACACAAGACTTGCAACTGAGAATCATACTGGTACTTTTATGCATATGATATACTGTATTATAAAGGTGATGTTCAATTTGTTTGGTTGCTTCAGGTTGCTGTAATAAAGCACTCAATACTTGTGAAATCGAACTTGGGTTTGGGCAGCTGAATGATTATTTTACACACTGTGTGAGTGAGTAGGATGTTCCTGTGTACTGGTCAGAAGCTGGTACAGTGCATTTGAGTTTTTATGGTATAACTTTGTCAAGGTTCAGAGATGCAGCCAAGCACATCAGCTGAGTTATGGTAATTGACTTTGCAACTGTGAGGCAAAATATGCTAGCTAAACCTTACCAAAAGGGATTTAAACTACTTCATTTTAAGTTGTTCTTAGCTCATGGCAGCCACATCCTTATGCTCAGTTACCACAATTCACTTGATGTGTGATAACATGTTAAGCTGTGGTAGAACAATCATGTGTCTGAATCCTTATTTAAAATCAAGCAGCGTTTGTAAAGGATGGGTGGAGAAAAACTCATCTTGACTGCATTGCTCAATCTGGTGTCTTCTCTCCCTGCAGTTTATAAAGATAACAGTAAAAACAAACTGTGATCTTAGATGAGGAACCAATATTTCATCTGGCATTTTTCAGTATGTTCTTGCACTAATTAAATCTTCAGCATAATTTTAAATAAGCTGAGAGATTTCCAGCATCAGTGTGTACCACTGATGAGCAAAGCAAAGACAAAGGCATCAGAGCTAGTTTTCCTTCCTTCCTTCCTTCCTTCCTTCCTTCCTTCCTTCCTTCCTTCCTTCCTTTCTTCCTTCCTTGCTTCCTTCCTTCCTTATGAATTTATATTACTATGTGGGGAGCTCATCACATGTGGAAAGGGGTAAAAAAAAATACTGTCAAATGAAGTTAGAAGGCAAATATTAATTTCGTTCATATAAGTGCGCAGTCTGACAAAACTGAGATGACTAGAAAGCAGATGAGCAGAAGCATTGTACCTAGGATAAGCAGTACTGTTGCTGTTATCAGCTGTATAATGATTTACTCAAAACAATACCAGTAACTTCATGAGTTTTCTATTGTGATGCCTTTGCCTTTGTATTATTTCAATTTTCTGTTCATTTGTACTTCTGTGGAAGTTCTAGAAGCATTTGTTTTTGCTGGAATTACAAAATGATAGCAACTGAAATGACAGTCAGCAAATGAGAGTAGGTGTGTCATGCATCAATACAGTTGTGCCATTTTCAGACAGAGTAGAGGCTACTTTTGGAGGGGGGGGGGAAAGCATGCAGTCCAATAATTCCCTGAACTGTAATAACATAAATGGAGACTTGCTAATCTTAGTCATAGCTTCACCAGAGGAAGAGAAGGAAGGCTGCCATGACAGCGAGATGCTTTTTGGAAGACTGAAGGAATGCTGTTAAATTGCAAATGAATTCCTTTGTACCAATAATTTTACTCTGTTTTTTCAATTACTCTCATTTGTTGCTTGTACAAAAAAGACCTCTTTCTGTTGTATTATTTTACTTGTAAATGCCCATACTCAAACATTAATAGTAAAGACTTTACATGGTGCTTGAATATTTTTAGTTTGTTAGAATGTAATTGTATTTTGAATATTGGAAGATCCATTTTCCTTCTGAAAGCAGGTGATGCCATTCACACCCCAACCGAATTGCAGATTATGCCAAAAAAAATGGTTTATGTAATATTTATTGAATGCACATAAAACCCTAATGTCAGCTGGCATACAAAATGCACTGTATTGTATAAAACTTCTGTGTGTGTGAGTGAATGGTGGGATGCTGATGCCATTGTGTTGAGTTAATGCACTACTTGTGTTTTCTTTTTTTTCCTTAATGACTGAGCTTTCCCTCAACCATGCTACTAGAGTGGTGGAGTTTGTAACTGACTTGGACATTCAGATTTTCACTGTTCATTGAAATTTTATAAAGCTTATTTTATATTTACTGTGCTATTACAATGAATTCCCTTTAATTATAGAATACTACTGTAGTTCTTTAAAAGTTTATTTAGAGTGGGGTTTGTGGAAAATGATTCAGAACATAGTAAACCAAAAGAAATCCTCAACTCTGGATCTACTTTTAATTTGATGTAATTATTAGTCTTGTTTGGGTGAAGAGGAAAGGGGTGGGAAATCAAGCAAAAGGAAGTACTTCGTAAAATGTAGTCTTAGATCAGATTGAATTGTGTATCTGTGTGTCTGTGGTATGTGTGTGTTTCCCTTGAAAAATGGGAGGTGTGGTGAAAAGGTGTAATAATTCTTAAAAGAGCTGGTCTCAGTACTTTCTGATTATTATACTCTACTAAATCACGTTTTTAAAAAAAAGGATTTCTTTCAGTTACTTTATATATCCCAGTTATACATCTCTCATTTCAATTTCTAAATACTTTTACATTGCATATTGATTGTAAAACCCCTTGAAACTGAAATAAAAATACTTGAGTTAAAATGGGGACAAAACAAAATAAAAACAATAAAGAATGTTTTAAAAAAAGAATGTGAGAATATTAAATATGTTAAAAACAAGCTTGTCATCAGGATAATAGTTTTTGTTTGAAAATTCAGTGGTATACCGTAGAATGTGAAAATTACTGTCCTGACAAGGAGTGGACAGTTGGACATAAACAATTCATCAGCTTGTTTGGTACCACAGAATTCACGTGCTCTGTCCTACAGTGACTCTAAATCCCGTAAAGAAAGAAGACATGCACAGATATCACATCTCATAGTCAGTACTGTCTCTATGTGCTGCTGCATTTGTTTCGTTTCAAAATGTCAATATTCTATGAAGCTAGCCATGACTGAACTGTGCCAGATTTCTTCAGTTTGGGGCTTTCATTGCTGTTTATGTCCATAAATATTAATGCGAATATTTTTCTTGGTTTTGAATAATCAGAAATCAATGAAGTTAATGCAATATTATAATCCTGGATTTTCAGTACCTTTGAAACCGATTTTAAAAAAAACTGTGTTCTTGAAACTTATTTATTTATGGTGGCACCAGTGTATCTAATCTCTATTTCCTGCTGTGTGAAACCCTGTTAAATTTTTTCATTAAAAGAAGAAGACACGAACTTGTTTAATCCTGTATATATGGTGTCTACATTCTAGATTTGTGTATGCTGTGAATGAACTTATTACTAAGAGATGAAATTGTATAAAAGCATTCAGAGGCTATGCATGCATGGTACCTCCAGAAAATGCGTACTCCAAGTTGCAGATTCCTGCAAAAATAAATTAATAAAACTAAGCAAACATTACATCCTGCATTTGTTCTTGTATGTAGTAGGAAACAGTTAAAAAATACAGCCTTTTTACTTTCATAGTCCAATGGTTTCTGGTCTTCCACTTGAACCCATAGCTATAGCAAATTTGTTTCA
Source organism: Nyctibius grandis (assembly GCF_013368605.1). Lineage (NCBI taxonomy): Eukaryota > Metazoa > Chordata > Aves > Nyctibiiformes > Nyctibiidae > Nyctibius > Nyctibius grandis. The sequence continues at coordinate 31,668,778 of NC_090659.1, forward strand.
GGGCTTCCGGGGTTTTCTTTTCGGTGATCAGTATGATTCTCACTAGGAAATTGCTGAATATTGAGCTGGGATCCAAATCCTGTTCCTGTGAGTATGGACAGCTTGTATAAGCAGGAGTCCCATGTAGATGGTGGATATTCTGTGCAGCTTCTGGTGTCGGAACAGGACACTGGATGTGAAGTTGAGTTCATCACTTTTCTCTTAGTTTTGAATGGAAAGTTGTTACTGAAGGAGTACCTTTATCTACTATAGCAGATGATCACCTTTTGTTTGCAGTCTTGATTGCAGGCATTCCTGCTTATCCTTGGTACTACTGAGGATCTGGATTACAAAAGTCCATCTTCTGCTATAACCTCTTACAGAAAGGCACTGCTCTGGGAGAGGGTGGAGAATTTGAAATTCATGAATCAGTATGCAGGGTTTTTATTAGTGTGTTTTCTCAATTATCTTGATATATCAGCTCACCATCAGCTCACAAATGGAAAGTTCTGTAGCTGTGCTATGGCTGTATTGTGTTCACATACAGTTTCAGTCATTAAACACATTCTGGTCTAACAAACATACTACAACCTTGGCTTTGAGCTTTTGTCAGCAAATGTAAGAATTTAGTTTTGCATTCCTTTTGCTAAATTGAATTTATAAAAATTTCAGGATAGGTTTGTATTTCAATCAAGCATTCAATTTTTTCACTTCAGAAATCATTGTAATTGAAACTTTAAATATTTTTAAAAAGGTTTCAAAGCTTTAAAAAAAAAGTTTAAAAATGTTAAGGTACCTGTAAAATAAACTATGTTAATGGCGAACACACAAGGCCAAAAGATAGTAGATCTAACAGCTGATAGTGACCAGTATTTTTTTTTGTTGTTGTTTCCCTGAAGTCATGAGGAAGAGGATCTGCCTGAAATAATTGCATAAAACTAGTTCATTTATTCATAAGAATTGCTTGGTTTTGACAGTACTGCACCGTGTCTTAAACCTGTGGGGCTTAGAGAGATGATTTGTCCTGTGATCTGGTAAGTATTCCAGGGATTCTGTGCTGCTGCTTCTGATCAGTCAAGATGATCCATAATGCAGGGTAAGTACTGTATTTTCTTTACTTGTACCCTCTGTGATTGTAAGTATACTTTTTGAAAGGAAATTACTTAGGTAACTAAGTTCGTAGAATCACAGAATGGTTAGGGTTGGAAGGGACCTCTGGAGATCATCTAGTCCAACCCCCTGCCAAAGCAGGTTCACCTAGAGCACATTGCACAGGGTCATGTCCAGGCAGGTTTTGAATATCTCTAGAGAAGGAGACTCCACAACCACCTGGGCAGCCTGTTCCAGTGCTCTGTCACCCTCAGAGAAGTTCTTCCTCATACTCAGATGGAACTTCCCATGTTTCAGTTTGTGCCTGTTGCCCCTTGTGCTGTCGCTGGGCACCACTGAGAAGAGTCTGGCCCCATCCTCTTGACACCTGCCCCTAAGGTATTTGTAAGCATTGATAAGATCCCCCCTCAGTCTTCTCCAGGCTAAACAGACCCAGCTCCTTCAGCCTTTCCTCATAAGAGAGATGCTCCAGTCCTCTGATCATCTTTGTAGCCCTCCGCTGGACTCTCTTTCTCCAACTTCACCTAACAGCTGGACTCAAATCGTTATATATTAAATGGGTTACCTGATGTTTTGTGGAAACCTTGTAAAGTTGTTAGAGAAGGGGCTATGTTAATTTTTCAGATAGTCTGTGGCTGTGGCATGTTCTTGTTTGATAGTAAAAACCAGGCCAGACCTGTAAAAGCCTCTTGCAGGAGTGACACTTTGTTTTACAAAATATTCTGTCCCTCTAGAAAACAGTAATTTTGGATTTACAAATAAATAGATAGTTAAATACATTCATAAAAAAACGCCACTCTGCAAGTAAGTTCTTTCCAGTTAGGCAAGACTTGCATGTACTTGCTGATTTTACAAGTTCCATTTTGGAAGATTTTGAGAAATTAACTGTCCTTTGTTCCCAAACCATAGAAAGTTTACTTAAAAAAAGGAGTAAATAGAATTCTGTTACTGCTTTAGAAACGAAACCAAAAAAACTCCGAATCAAACATACACAACACAGGTACTACTTTATTTTTCACTAAAAGCTTAATTTTTTTTGAAGTGTTTTAGGAAAAAAAGTTTAGGCATGTGAGAGTGGGCTTTATTTTTTCTTTTAGGAAAAATATGGAATATTTTTGGAAAAATTTTCCTAGATGAGGGAGGTCATCATAGGTTTGAAAGTTACATTCTGATTCCAAACTGATACAGCTCTTGTATAACAATTGGTACCAAATTCTGGTGTTAGTTACAAAGACTGGGAGCAGTAGCAGTGTGCCTGGAACTGCTGGTGGCCAGCTGCTCAGCTGAAACGGGATGTGTGCCATCTTTTGGAAGCATTTAATGGCCATATATTGGCCCTGTGTCATGTGCTGGGACGTGCAGCCGGTATGTGACAGTGAAGCATCATGGGTTGCAACAAGTTGGTTGTCCCCTTGTGTTGTGGGACGAGCCAGTGAGAGCTGGCCATCTGGCACACCTTGTGGTACCCTCACCCACTGGCTGTCACTTCACAGGGCCTGCCTTCAGTTTAGTCGCCTGACACGTAGATGTTACCACGGCAGGAGAGATCATTGGCCTTTGGGGAAAGAATGAAAAAAACCAGGACCAAACACTCCTCACCCTTGTGGAAGAGGTGGTTCAGGAGCTGCCTGGGAGTTGTGGATTTGAGTTAGATGAAGCTGGGGCTTCCCTACCCTAAATCAAAGATGTAAGTCACAGCTCGATGAATATTTATCACAAGCTCTCAAGGGCTCTCTGCTGGTTTGTTCTCAAGTATCCTGAACCAGTCTTACAGATTCCTGGCATTGGGGATTATATTTCACCTGAAATTTTTCTTCTCTAATTTTGAGCCTGTTCAATTAATTCTAATGACTTGGCAAAGCTGAAGTTGCTGTCGGTGATGTAAATGGGTCTCTGCAGAGTACCCTGTGTGCTGGAGGGTGCCTAGTGTGACTTGGCTGGGGTCCAGAACCCAAGGAGGGGGAGAATACACTTTCCAGACAGATACATGGGTTTAGAGTAAGCAAAGTCTGAGAAAACTTTGCAGGGAATGACTTGTGTCTTTATGATATCTTGTGACTCCTTTCCCCTAATCAAATTTCTATATGCTTTGCTTTCTTCATGATGAACAGCTGTTGTGGTGAAAAGCCTTGGTCATCTTTCATCACTGCAGGTACTGAAGCCTGATGGATTGGCTTGGTTGCTGTTCCAGGTAACTGATTTTAACGTTCCTCCCCCCACACACTTTTGTTTTAAATGATTGTTCACAAGCCAAACAGATGTTTTTTTCTTTTTTTTTTTTTGACTGATAATGATATATGACCATGAATCTGTTGCTGATCACTATCTTTTCAAACTCTGAAAATTTCAAAGCTACAGTGAGTAGGTAACAAGCTTTGTCTACATTCATACTGTTCTTCACAACACTGGTACCTCAGGTCAGTGTTGTACCACAGAGAAAGAACTAGATAAATACTTAATAAAGCAAATCTTAAAAAATACATATAATTTTTAAATTTACTTCAGGCTTTACTGTTACTTTTTAATGAAACTGTTTGAGAAGCAGACTGGCCGACTTGATCCTGTAGCCCTTTTAAGAAACTCAAGCCGATGCTGCTAGTAAGGATTGTTATCTCGTGTCCTGGTTTGGCCCAAACCAGGCCAATTAGTCTTAAAGAAACCAAGGTCACTGCTAAATTCCTCACTGCTTATGAGTGAAGAGCCGAAGGGGGGTTGCACCTGCAGGAAGGAGCAGACAGGGCTGGATGTTCAAGGGTTCCACCCCTTATTCCATACCATTCACGTCATACTCGGATCACCACTACCTTTTCATTTTCAAATATATACACACATATCACTAGTTTATGATTCATCTCTATACAAAAAGTTCATCAAGTTCATTTAGTTCAGGATTGTGGGTTTCCATCTGGCTAGCAGTCTCTCAGCATTCTCTCTGGCTAGCAGTCTCTCTTTTGTCATGGTTCGTGCCCACAGGTTGCAGGTTAAAGATGTCAGACTCGAGGAGGTTACTGGACGCCACTTGATGAAGCTAGCTCTGGTCTCATCACCACTGTCTTAACCTGAAAGACACTTATGCAGCAACAACATACAGTTCAGACTTAAGTAGTCTTACCCAGAATCAGATCACCTTCAGGGACACATCAGACTTCGCCATCTTGCAACATCACCCACCAAGTACATCCAGGTCCCTGAGCAAAAGCAATCCCACGAATGGGTTTACCTTTGCCCGTTGCAGGAAGAATCCAGACAGTTTTTCCCAACAGATTCCTTTCATGTACCACCGGGACTTTATCTCCTTCTACTGTATGTAAAAGGTCTGACTGAGCAGGGCCAGCTCGATTGATAGATCCCCTGGTGTTAACTAACCAGGTAGCTTGTGCCAGATGCTTATCCCAGTTTTTAAAGGTTCCACCCCCCATTGCTTTCAGGGTAGTTTTTAACAGCCCATTATACCGTTCAATTTTCCCAGATGCTGGTGCATGATAGGAGATGTGATATACCCATTCGATGCCATGCTCTTTGGCCCAGTTGTCTATGAGACTGTTTTTGAAATGAGTGCCATTGTCCGACTCAATTCTCTCTGGCGTGCCGTGTCGCCACAAGATTTGCTTTTCAAGGCCCAGAATAGTGTTCCGGGCAGTGGCATGGGGCACAGAGTATGTTTCCAACCATCCGGTGGTCGCCTCCACCATGGTAAGCACATAGCGTTTACCCTGGCGGGTTTGAGGGAGTGTGATATAGTCAATTTGCCAGGCCTCCCCATATTTATATTTCAACCACCTCCCCCCATACCACAAAGGTTTTAACCGTTTGGCTTGCTTAATTGCGGCGCATGTTTCACAGTCATGGATAACCTGTGCGATAGAGTCCATGGTTAAGTCCACCCCTCGGTCACGAGCTCATCTGTATGTTGCATCTCTCCCTTGATGACCTGAAGTGTCATGAGCCCACCAAGCTAAAAATAGTTCACCTTTATGTTCCCAGTCCAAATCTATTTGGAACACTTTAGCAGCTTGATCCGCTTGTTGGTTGTTTCGATGTTCCTCAGTTGCCCGACTTTTAGGTACGTGAGCATCTACATGACGTACCTTCACGACTAGTTTCTCTAGCCGAGCAGCAATATCTTGCCACAGTTCAGCAGCCCAAATAGGTTTCCCTTTGCGCTGCCAGTTGCTTCTCTTCCACTGCTTTAACCACCCCCACAAGGCATTTGCTACCATCCATGAGTCAGTATAAAGATACAGCCTTGGCCACTTTTCTCGTTCAGCAATGTCTAAAGCCAGCTGGATGGCTTTTACTTCTGCAAATTGACTTGATTCACCTTGTCCTTCTGTGGCTTCTGTGACTCGTTGTATGGGACTCCATACAGCAGCTTTCCACTTCCGATGCTTTCCTACAAGACGGCAGGATCCATAGGTGAACAGGGCATACTGCTTCTCATCCTCTGGTAGTTCATTATATGGTGGGGCTTCTTCAGCACGTGTCACCTCCTTTTCTGGTGGCATTCCGAAGTCTTTGCCTTCTGGCCAGTCCATGATCACTTCTAAGATTCCTGGGCGATTTGGATTTCCTATTCGAGCCCTCTGTGTAATTAATGCAATCCATTTACTCCATGTAGCATCAGTTGCATGATGGGTAGTGGGAACCTTACCCTTGAACATCCAGCCTAGTACTGGTAATCGAGGTGCCAGGAGAAGTTGTGCTTCAGTACCAATTACCTCTGAAGCAGCTCTAACTCCTTCATATGCTGCCAGTATCTCTTTTTCAGATGGGGTGTAATTGGCCTCGGAACCCTTGTATCCTCGACTCCAAAATCCTAGGGGTCGACCTCGAGTCTCCCCTGGTACTTTCTGCCAGAGGCTCCAGGTAGGACCATTGTCCCCAGCTGAGGTGTAGAGCACATTTTTAACATCTTGTCCCGTACGGACTGGTCCAAGGGCTACTGCATGCACAATCGCTTGTTTAATCTGTTCAAAAGCCTGTCGTTGTTCAGGGCCCCACTGAAAATCATTTTTCTTTCTGGTCACTTGATAAAGAGGGCGTACAATCTGGCTGTAATCTGGAATATGCATTCTCCAGAAACCCACAACGCCTAAGAAGGCTTGTGTTTCCTTTTTGTTAGTTGGTGCGGACATAGCTGTTATTTTGTTGATCACCTCTATCGGGATCTGGCGACGCCCATCTTGCCATTTAATCCCTAAAAACTGGATCTCCCGGGCAGGTCCCTTGACCTTGCCTCTTTTTATGGCAAAACCAGCTTTCAGAAGAATTTGGATTATTTTCTCCCCTTTGTCAAAAACTTCTGCTGCTGTATCACCCCACACAATGATGTCATCAATATATTGCAAATGTTCTGGAGCTCCACCCTTTTCTAGTGCAGTCTGGATCAGTCCATGGCAAATAGTAGGACTGTGTTTCCACCCCTGGGTCAGTCGATTCCAGGTGTACTGGATACCTCTCCAGGTAAAAGCAAACTGTGGCCTGCACTTTGGTGCCAAAGGAATAGAGAAAAATGCATTAGCAATGTCTATGGTGGCGTACCACTTGGCTGCCTTTGACTCCAGTTCGTATTGAAGTTCTAGCATGTCTGGCACAGCAGCACTCAGCGGTGGCGTAACTTCATTTAGGCCACGATAGTCCACAGTTAATCTCCATTCTCCATCAGACTTTCGCACTGGCCATATAGGACTATTAAAGGGTGAGCGAGTCTTGCCAATTACTCCTTGATTTTCTAATTGTCTAATCAGTTTATGAATGGGGATCAGGGAGTCTCGATTGGTGCGATATTGTCGTCGGTGCACCGTGGCAGTAGCAATTGGCACCTGTTGTTCTTCAACCTTCAGCAACCCCACAACAGAAGGATCCTCTGAGAGGCCAGGCAAGGTAAACAGCTGTTTAATGTCCTCAGTCTCTACAGCTGCTATACCAAAGGCCCATCTATACCCTTTTGGGTCCTTAAAATACCCTCTCTTGAGGTAGTCTATGCCAAGGATGCACGGAGCATCTGGGCCAGTCACAATGGGGTGCTTTTTCCATTCATTTTTAGTTAGGCTCACTTCAGCCTCCAATACAGATAACACTTGAGATCCTCCTGTTACTCCTGAAATACTGATAGATTCTGCCCCTTTATGATCCGATGGCATTAGGGTGCACTGTGCACCAGTGTCTACCAAGGCGCGATACCTTTGTGGTTTTGATGTGCCAGGCCATCGAATCCACACAGTCCAATAAACTCGGTTGTCCCTCTCCTCCACCTGGCTGGAGGCAGGGCCCCCCTAATTAAGAAATGGATTCGTGCTGCTCACAGGGACTGGACCTTCATTTCTCCTATTCACACTTGGGAAAAAGGGATTTGAGGCCCATCTACCGTGACTGGGGTCCTGCTCATTGGTAACTGGAGCAGCCATCCTTCTAGAAAAATTCTCTCTGGTATTTCTTTTAGCTTGCAACTCACGTACTCGTGCCTGTAGGGTACTGGTAGGTTGTCCATGCCATCTGCTCATGTCCTCCCCATAACCACGCAGGGCAAACCACAGGATACCTCGTGATGTGTTCCGTTTCCTTTGAGCTGGTCCTGTAGGAGAGCGTTTTCTCCTAACAGCTGCAACGCGCGCCTGTGTAGGTAGAGAGTCAAGTTTATTCTTGATCATGGACAGTTTGTCTGACAGTTGTTTAAATGAGTCCTTGTTTTGCTTAGTCAGTTTTTCCACAGCCGAGATGCGTGCCTGCAGTGGGGAAGAAATACTATCTTCATACTGTCGCATACAGTTAGCCATTTCGCCCACACTAGATCGTGCCATAGCATCTTCTCCCCAGACTAATATTGACAATGTATGGGTATATGTCGGTGGAGCATTCTTCACAACCTTCCGGAACATGGATCGGTTGCATTCCACTTCATCAGGATCTACAGGATCTACAATGTCCTGTGGGTGTCTATAAATGATCTCTTGCACAGCCAGTTCTCTAAGGTAGTTAATACCTTTTTCTATAGTGGTCCATTTGCTTAGGTGGCTCATAACATCATCTTTATAGGGATATCTGCTCTTTACAGCTGACAAGAGTCGCCTACAGAGACTGATAGTGTTTGACTTTCTTGCGAGCGCCTTATCAATACCACCATCTCTGGACAGGGATCCCAACTGTCTGGCTTCTCTGCCATCTAATTGCATGCTATCTGCCCCATTATCCCAGCATCGGAGCAACCAGGTAATAATAGGTTCACCGTCATAACGGCTGAAGTCTTTCCTTATATTTCTCAGGTCCTTCAGGGATAAGGAGTGGTAGGTTATCTCTACGTCCGAGTCCTCCTCTTGTGATAGTTCTGCTTTAGAAGGACCTTTCTTCTGTGATGGGTCTGCTTTAAAAGGACGATTGAGGAAACCCCCATCTGTGTTGGGCCCTAACTCTGCCTGAGAAGGGCCCTCACCTGGGTCATATGATGGCTCTGCCTTAGAAGGCTCTGAGTCATCATCCTTCACTTCACGAGCTGATTTCTTTTGGTATTTCTTCCTGGTTACAGGAGCAATTGGTACAGATTCGATAGATGCTGGGGTCTGAGTAGATGCAGTGGCTGTCGTGGGAGTGCTGAGAGTCTGAGTAGCTGCAGTGGCCATCTTGGGGGGTGTAGCAGCTGTGGTACAGGCTGCCGAGGTTTCAGTGGGTTTAGTGGCTGTAGCGGCAGCACACACTGTAGGATCTGAGGTGGCTGCATAACACCTACAACTGTCCCTGCACCGATATTTAATCTTATCCCACATCAGAGACACATTTAGGACAACCGAAAACAAAAACATGCCACCTAGACAGCACCATCCTAATTTCGCAAAATCTAGTGGAATCAGCTTGGCAGAAAAGGAGAAGGTACTATTTCCCGAAGTAAAACTGGAAGTGTAATCATTAACAGAATCAGCTAAAGGACGCCTGGAGCGTGCAGATGAAGTCGCTGCTACTGATTCGCAATTAAAGCTGCCCATCATTGTGTCATAGAGATAAGAGATCGGAATATTAACTGCCCAGTTTATCACAGCATAAATCAGTATCAAACCCCATACCAAAACAATACATTTCGACCAGCGCCCACTGCTAAACTGCATGTAAACATTCATAAGAAGCAAGCCCACAGTGCCCACGGCAGGTAAGGCATCATTGCAATACTCAACTGTGAAAGAAACTCTATATATATAAAGACGAGATAACACAGCATTCAAAAATGACATCACCATCTTCACTATCTGTTTTAATTTCCAACCCCTGGTAAATCTCAAAGGAAGAAATCTGATATTCTCTCAGCTGAGCCCTCTGGGTCTCCTCCCACCAGAGCCAGGATTCAACTTATCAGAGCAACCTGTTGGAGCTTCTCTCGAGCCCCACGTTGGGCACCAATAAATCTGTCACAGTTTAAAGCTGGGCCAGCTATTAACCTGGTGGCAGATGCTCTCTGTTAACCCTCCCCCCCCCCCACCCTAAGGGAAAGGGAAAAGGGAGAAAAACTTACAGGTTGGAAAGTTAAAACAATTTTAATAAACTATAGTAATGAAAAAGAGTATAATAAGAATAATAGAAATAATCAAATATATACAAACATATACAAAACCAAGATCAAGAGCCTGGAAATCCTCCTCAGGCAGAGTTGCTCCCCCCCAGCATGGGCAGAGGGGAAAATGCAGTAGCTCCCCCTGCCATCACACCTGCAGGCTTTTAACTGGAGAATTGGCAAAGCTGGTACCAGTCAGTGGGAGACAGGAGAGCCCCTCCCTCCTGGACCCCACCTCCAGGAGGCAGTGGGTTAGTGATAAATAGGAAAGTGAGAATGACGTGTATGGGATGGAATACCTCATTGGTCAATCTTGGGTCACCTGCCCTGTCTGCTCCTCCCTGCAGGTGCAACCCCCCTTCGGCTCTTCACTCATAAGCAGTGAGGAAGTTAGCAGTGACCTTGATTTCTTTAAGACTAATTGGCCTGGTTTGGGCCAAACCAGGACATTTCGGTAACACAGCAACTGCCAGACAAAATATGCATACCTTGTTTTGTACAACTGAAGTGAAATATTTGAAATAAGTTTATTTTTTAAATATGTAAGTTGGCCTTATCACATGATTGATTAAATGAAAAGCTAAGCGATTTGCATGCAAAACATTCTCATCTAGTACTCCATGTATTACAGTATTAAAACAGAGAACCATCAATCAGATTTTCAAGAGACTGATAAAATCCTTTTTATTTTCAACTGCAGCAATATTAAATTTACCGAACGTGATACCAGGTGCCCTTCAAATATTCTGTCATGTTTTCTGGGTTGATTGCCTTCCAGTTCTAGTCCAAGATGAAATATATGCTGCTTTGACCAAGGAGGTTCCCCAAGTATTTGAGGGTTCCTTGACTGAGGTTGTCTGATGCATAGCAAAATTTTTCCAAATTACTAACTTCCAGTTCTGTGACAGTTCTTGGTGCAAATGCTCACCTTGTGAGCATCGCCTTCTCTCCAGCAGCACTTCTGTAAATGAAGCAGACACTTAGAAGTGAAAAAACCCAAACAGATTAACTATGAACTTTTAAAGACAACTCTGTGAGTGTTGAACAGCTGTGTGCATGCAGGATCTGTCATGAAAAATAACCTTCATCATTGAAACGTAACTCTCAGATGTTGTTCCATCTGCAATAGCGGCTGATGCAATAGTATCCCAGTGCAAGAGACACTGTTCATGTAGAAATTCAAGTGATTCCACCCTCCCAATTTAATCTGTTAGAAAAGCAGAGAATGTGTTAGGTGTATCAATGTGCTTTTTTGACTGGCTCTTTCCTAGGTTGCTAGTTAATTCCTAAATTTAGATATTTTTCCCCGCTTCCAGTGGGACTGAGGTGCAAAGCCATATCATTTGTGATTCTTTATAGTGTCTATTTTTTCTAATAAATCCTTAGTAGGAATTCAATTCTCATGAGAGGTTGACTATTTCAAATCCCAGCTATGTGTTCTCGATACCTAGAACTGAGAAGAAATAGCCATTTTTCCTTCTCCTTGTCTTTCTGATTTACTTGTATCAATGCCAATGCTGAAACTCCCTACGGTCACACAGGTTGCTAATCTCAGAGCACTGCCGTGTCCTGGTGCCCTCTTCAAATACATTCTCCCTCACTGGGAATCAAATGAAAATTGGCTTACTGTATTAACAGGGTGCCTGCACTACCGGGGTTATGGAAATTAAGATTATTGGGATCCAAGCCATACACCTTCAGCCCTTGTAGATCAGGGTGGGTGGACACCCTATCTCAGGCAAGAAGACTGAGAAGTCTTTGGAGGAAAATGCAGGCATATGCAACTGCTCTTGTGTGCCAGGTGCCAGCAGCTGGGGAGGGCGAGGGGTCGGGGCAGCCCCTGGAGAGACCCTGTGTCTGAGGACCGGTGCTGGGCATCCACGTTGGACACGTGTATGTGTGTCCTCCCACTGACAGACCTCCATCCTGATCCACTGGAGGGGGGTCAGGGTGCGACCGCTGGTGCTGTTTGTGTTCATGTAAATGCTGAGCATGTCTGTCTGCGTGGATCTGCATGCCCAGCCATACGTACCCGTGCTGGTGTATGGCACCCACGTGTGTACGTGTGGCTATGGGTAATACGCGTTTAGCCCTGCTGCTGCTCTGTCCTGGGGGCACGGAGCAGCTGCAGCCTTGTCTCCATCAGGCTACGGGGTTTGCCAGCTCCACACCGCTGGCAGCATGTAGCCGTAGAAATGCACTTCAGAAGGTGCAGTCGTTCAGGAGAACAGAGCACATAAACCCCAGGAAAGAGACATAATCGTACCAATGACAACACAGTAATAACAGGATGTCATGCTAAATATGGCTAAGCAATTTAAGAGTATTCTGGTTGTGACACAAATCATCTCTCCACCAAGGAGGGAAATATAAATGTTTTCATGAGCTGTAAAGATCACCAAGTGTGTGAAATTCCCACGTGGTGATGCCTGGCTTTAAAAATGAAAGCAAGTTTATAACAGCAGTAAGTGCAGAGTGTGTAAATGTTTCCCAGTAGTTTTCAAAGCCGTTCCTTAAAACTGGAAGTGAAAGATAACCACTTTGCTCTTTTTCCAGCTCACAAATTCTACTGACATCTAATTTGTTCTACAAGAGAAACTACCTTGAAAAAAATTCTCTGCCCTGACAAATGAGGGACCTGTTCCTTATCCAGAGGAATAAATTACTCTCTCCCAGAGAAGAATTTTATCTTGTCTGGGTTTTCCTAAGTTCTGCAGATATGCAGATCTTTATGAAGTCCTGCCATTCTTCAGCTGCAACATTTTTTCACCTGCCTTTGCCAGTTGCAAGTAAAGGCCTTGCTGGCCTCCTGCAGGACACTGGTCTGATGCTGAAGACCTGCTGTGAGAGATACACACGTGTGTAATCTAGATAGGTTTATTAAACATGTCATGCTAGTTTCTTATGGGAAGAGGTCACCATTCATGCTGTTCCATTAGGATTCAGAAATCCCAGTACCGCCTCGGACACCAGTTCCTCTTGTGATCTTGGTCACCTCTCAGATCCTCTGCTTCTCTGTCTCTAATTTTGGGGAAACCAATCAAAACTACCCATTTTGAAACCATGCTGACCCAAGTGCAGCATATTATCATTAAAGACATCTGAACATCTGATAGTGCCCACGTAATGCCTTATAGCTGACTTTTGCCTTTTTTCCGTGCCTGGCCAGAAGGGAGTATTTTGGAGCTCTGTTCTACAACTGCGTGCATGAGTCCTGCTGAAGAAGAGAGGATCCAGTTTAGTATGCATGTTTTGGCAGATTAAGATTTTTAGTAAGAGAACGTGTGAGAAACTACAGCCAGGTGCTATTTTTATTCACAATATTCAGTATTGAGGTGTGAGGAGAGTTAGGTGATGGTGAGGAACATCAAAAGTAAAATATGTTGTTTCTTTGTGTCGTTATTTAAATGAAATACTGTATTCAAGGCACTGTGATTAACTTTTTATTGGTAGACGTTATCCTTCATGGTTAAAACCACACCTCAAAAGAAGAGAGGGGGGAGATTTGAGAAAAGAGCATCTTCCTCTCAACTTGAAAACATTACAGATAGGCAATATTGGTTGTGCACAACAGTTATATGAGACCACAGTTACAAACAGATTTTCTTACCTGCTTATTTGGAAGGCATAAACAAGATTTATCCCATTACACCCCATTCAGTTTTTAGCTTTCTAGCTTTCTCCAATTATACTAATTTGTTTTCTTCTTGTATTGACAAACTTCAAAATTACTGAATGTTAGCATATCTTACTCTCAGTAGTTTTATTGAAAAACCTGCACCTTAGGAAATATACAGAAATCTAGCTAAAGCTGGGCTTCTCCTTATTGCCAGGGCAAGTTTTGTGACTAGTGGTTGTCCTCTATGGTCACAGTAGCAACAGTGCCTTTATTCACAACTCTAACTCTTCCCAAAGTCAATGAAAAAGGGTCAGATGATAGAATATAGGTAAGTTGGTCCTCTACTTCTAACAGCCAAGAAAGACCTGTCTCAGAAGAGCTAAGAGCATTGCTTCTGGGAGACCAAGGAGAGATGGAAAGAGAAGCAAGACAGTTAGCATGTCCCAAGGCCGCCATCACTGGCTGTGTCAAAGGTGTGCAAAAGCCAGCATGCTTTGGCCTCTTAACCCTTGTGTTTCCCAAACCCCAGCTGTCAGGGGGCTCCCCCAATGCAAAAGTGCGAGAACTGCTGCAAAGTTATTTCCTTTCGTTTGATGTTGTCCCACAAAACCTCACAGCAAGGGTGTGGGGGTGGTGGTGGTGGGAGCGTGAATAAACATGAAAGATAGAAATAGCAACAATATTTTGTTCTAATGTGCTATCAGCAAAGTCTCTCAGGTTTCTTTCTTTCATTTTTTTTCCCCTCTACCTTCTGTTTGTCAATTAAATACATCTTGATAAAAAGAACAAAGTTGTGAATGTATCCCACTGCAGAAAAGAGCAAACAAGTGCCTATAAAAAACATCACTTCATACTGATTTGCTCCTACAGTATTAAAGATGAACTGTGGCCACTAGGGACACAACTGGAAGCTGTCCTCATTGACACTCATTGCTCCCTAAAAATGAAAATGTTTAATTGGCATTACAGCATTTACTACCAAGGAAACATTATTAGTTTCCAGAAATATTTAGCTTGCCTTTTGTTCTTGGTACTACATTTCCATTGAAGTTTAATTCTCCTTTTTTTCCCTCCCAATTGCTTGTTTACTCCTTATTTTCTCATGTTGTCTGTCTGGTACAGTTGTGTGGCTGTTCCAAGTGATTGTACCATAGACCAAGTTCCGTGCTAACTTCAACTTGACAGTTAAAGAGTATTTTTATCTCATTATTTCCTAATGTTGTCATCTGTTGAGTGAAGAGCTCAGACTATCTGCTCCTGAAACATTTCTCTCCACTGTCTGAGGTTTGTGTGACTGGCCAACGCACCCCTGCAGTGGAAGAAGGCTCAGAGGAGATGAGCAAGGATGACGTGGCCACTCAATGGAATAAACATTTCCTGAGCCATCACCTGCAAGCAGGAAAAATGCTTTCAAGCCATAAGCATTTTACGCATCTTATGGCTAAGACTGGACATAGGAGACAAGCTCAGCTCACACTGGGAAGAGAGTGGCTGTGCTTTCTTGGTCTAATATGCTGTAGTATATTATCTTTCATTTGCCACCATTTGAAAAATCAGAAATTAAAAGTCTGCAGCAGATTAAGACTCTTCATATGTTGTAGGAAGAGATATGATCTAGATTAAGGCTCTAAATGTCACATCATCACTGAAACCCCCATTATTTTTTTTCTCCCCTTCTTTTTTGATTCATTGTTTTAAAAAAAAAAAAGGTAAGTGGCCTGGTATGCTGCACTAATTCTGAACACTGCAGAAAGGCATGCTAATGGCACCAAATCTAAATGACTTAGTTTTACCGATCATCTTGAAGGGATAATATGCTGGTAAACCCCCAGATATTCCTTTAATATGTACCTTTTAGTTGTCAGGTTACATTTATTCCCACACTGCAGTAGTACAGACTTTCTAACAGGTTAATTCCAAAGTCCTTTTCAAAGACTTCAGCCATTTCCTACAATGAACGAGGATCTGTATCAATCCAGTGCTGAAATACTGGCCCTTCCTTTCCAGGAGGAGGAGGAGAAAGAGGAGATGGAGCCAAGAGCAGCAGTTCTGTGGGCAGGGGAGCAGTTACACCCTGCTACGCATCCCTCGGGTTTATCACCATAACAGATTCTGAAAGCAACAACAATAGGATTAATCTCAAATTATATTGGTGTGATGCACTGACTTCTCACTGTGGCCGATGCACCTGCCCTGACAAAGACCTGACAAGGACCTTCACAAGGCAAAAGCCCATGAACAGCTCTGCGCCACAGCTCTTGTTGCCCCTCATGTGGTGGTGGACAACACCTACGTGCTTTGGCTAAGTGGCTCGGGGTCCTCAGTCAATGGGGGGGTCTACATGACCATATTTGACCACAGATCAGGTTCGACAAGGGTGTAAACGGAGCCCCGCCGGGAGCCATTTAGAGTCAGTCCTCCTCGGAGAAGCAGGCCTGCAGTAGGGGACTCTCCCCTTGGGCTGGGATGCTGCCTAATGAAACTCCTCAAGGTTGAGAGCCCTCCCTTTATTAGGGGAGTGATTGTGCATTTTGGATCATCGGCCGCAAAACCTTAAGAATTCTTAAGCCAGTCATGTAGTATTAATTCCCAGCCGACATTCTGAACCTGTGGATTGTTAATGTCTGGTGGAGTCTCAAGCAGTTTTGGTTGGAGTAAAACTTAGTTTGATCTTGTTATCATTTTGTAAAATAAATCCTGTTTCTAGTTTGTTATTCAGTTTGGCTTGGTTTTGTGAGGTTCTGCGACACTCACACATAATGTTTTGCTATTGTTTCTTACCTTCCTGTTTATGGAGTTCTGCAATTGCTGTGTTGCTGTTAAACTGCAGTTAAATTACTGACTTTAGCAAAGAAAAACTACCTACAGAGGGAGTATACATGACATGAACCACAAGATGGGTATACATACCTGTTTGGGTTTTATTTTCATCTGATAGGAAAATATTGGTAGTTTTACTTGGTGTTTACTTGCCCTGTAAGCAGGCTGTTTGGAAATGTAGATATGTGTGTGTGCATACACAAATATAACAGATAATTCAATTTACTGATAGCTTGTAGCTGGTTCCAGTGGAGCTGTACACTTGCATGCATTGAATTTATGTGTTAAAGCAATGAGAAATACATTATGGTGTTGAAATGATAGGAAACGTACCACAGGTGTAGTAAAAAATGTCGTTATAGCCAGATGATCCTTAGTCTAGCTTAGTACAGCTGACTAAATATAGTAGGCTGTATAGGTTTCTCCATTTTTTGAATGAAACAAATAATAAGTATGCTTAACAAATATTTGTATTTGCTTTTTCTTTTAAGGTTGCTGGTATGGTAAATTTTAAAGCTACGTAACTTGCTGCATTGTGCTTAGTCTCTTAAAACCCTCCAAAGCAAATCTAAATAAGAGAGACAACAGTTAGAAGAAAGCTTTTAACCAACATGAGACAGGCATAAAGAGAAGAGAAACGTGTGAAATGAAATTCCTGCAGACACCTGGTTTTATTGAACAAAAAATGTCCTGAAGGTAATACCTGCTAAATACAAATTTTAAAATGTGTATTTCTGGAAGATAATTAGCGTGTGCGATACTTAAATGTTAGCTGCAAAATAGCCAGGCGTTAGCACACAATCATGCAAAGTTAATAGCACGACTTTTAGTTGGAAGCCTTATTTTGGACAAGCTGAAGTTAAGAAGGCCCCCTTCGTGTTTGTACGCAATGGCCGTGTTCCGGTTTAAAGCAAAAAATCCCTGTCCCACCGTAACAGCTGTTGCTTTCATTGTCCCATCGCTGCTCTAGTAGTTCAGCCCGTTCCCGGGTGCCCAAAACTGTCACCCCCAGCAGCAGCAGCAGCCTGTGCTTGGAGCCATGTTGCCCTTTGTGTGAGGCTTTGGACAGCAGCAGGGGCAGCAGCGGGGCTGTGGGTGGGAGCAGGACCATGAGCAGGAGCAGGACCATGAGCAGGAGCGGGACCATGTGCGGCAGTGGGGCTGTGGGCGGCAGCGGGGCCGCAGGCAGGAGCAGGGCGACAGCGGCTGCAGCCATGGGCCTTGGTCCAAAGTGCCAGCCACAGGGTCCGGGTTGTCGCTGCCCAGCAAAACCCACACAGCTCGTCCCTGCACAGCGCTGACGGAGAGAGCAGAAAACAGCTTTGCATCAGCCAGAGCTGCTGCGGACCGTGGGCAGCTCCAGCCCGGTCAGCAGCTGCACCAGCCAGCTGCTACAAAAGAGGCGTTTTTGGAGGCGATGCTCTGATCCGAAAACAAAGGCAAAATCCGACAGCAGAGGTTTGTGAAGATAGCGGATATATTGCCCTGTGAAAAGTTTGGAATTATGCTGTTACATGCCACAGCGCCTTTTATACTTGGCTAGGTTTGAAAAATCACATGGTGCAGTTTGAAATGGCTGGAAAAATAAAAAAAAAAATCAATATAAGGCTCTACCCCACTGCCTGAGCAGTGGAAGGGATTCCAGCATAAAATTAGAAACCAGTCCTATGTCTCCTCTGTAACAGTCTCTTCTGCTACTCAGTGAAAACCTGCTTTTCCTGACCCTATGGATCTGGAGGTCACATCCTTTGTCCTCTCCCACATTCGTACCCTAAGAGCATCCACGAAGCAGGCTATCAGCCTAGGCTTGACAACAGCATTTCTAAAACCATAGTTATCACTAGTTTGTGACTCACAAGTTGGTCAAACCCCAGAAAGCTTCACTTTCTTCCTGAGCTGCTGCCAGTTCCCTGCAGGGACGTGCCACCGTCACCCCATCCCAGCTCGCCCAGGCACCTTCCCTCTCCCCGCTCACCCCGGCCTGGCCGGCAGCGGGGGTCTCCCTTGGGCTTCTCTTTCCTTTCAGCCCTCCCGCTGCTCTCTTCAAATAGGAAACAAACAGAAGCAGAGCCAGCTACTAGGCAGAACCTGCAGCCTGACTTCTTATATATTTTAATATTTGGGTAAATATGAGATTTGGAGCCTCATGAGTGAACAAGGTCCCCGGGGAGAGGCTCCTTTTGAGGAAAGGCAGCCCATCCAGGCTCGGGCTGAGCGCTTTTTCTACGCTCTGAGTGCAGAAGTGCAGCCCTCAGCTCCCTCACCGTGCCAAACAGCCGGTGCTGCTTCCCTTTGCTGTTTTTTCATGTCACTCTCCACAGTGAGCCACAGGACCCAAGTATGTATTGGTGACACAATGCAGAGAGGCACATCAGTGAAGAACTGAGCTGGAGTTGTCCAATGTGTTCGAGAAGCTGCCCCTGAATTAGCATGGGGGAAACCTGGCACCTGGCTGTATTTTAAATGAAACTGATACAGTATGCTTGTACTTACTAGTTGCTTAAAGATGTATGTAGGATATAGTCTGTTAGGATGATGCAGTGAAACTCGTATTTGTGGTAGAACATTTACTTACTGCACCTGTACTTAATAATTGCTTAAAGATGTATATAGAATACATTCTGTCAGGACATAACTAGTCTGTCTTGAAGAAAGAAGACATCGTCCTCATCTACATCTAGGGAGGCTAGCATGAAGAAAAACAACCACCCGAGGCCAGCACGACCACCTTATCTACATCTAGCGAGACAGGGAGGCTGGCCAGATGAAAAAGAACAAAGGAGTACCCCAAAGCAGAAGGACTTTGATGTGTGGCCTGGTTAATGGAAAAGAATGACCATTGTCAAACGTAAATCAACCTTGATGGAAGTATTAGTTTCTAAAAATAAGCATTTATGTTAATTGTAATTAGATATAGTAACCAATGAAAAGTGTGTAATGCAAATAGAAGGATGACTTCATGTAATCTTAGTGTATAAAAATGGTACTGGGATTTGCAATAGGTGTGCTTGATTTGTGGATAATTCCACTGAGCACCCTGCGCAGAATAAATACAATATCTCTCCTCAGCATGTGAGATTGTTTAATTGCATGCCGGGCTCAAACCCGCTTTTCAGACAACAAAACTTTTATAGTTCACAGAACATAATCATTCAGTCACAGGCCTCAGAGAAAATACTGCTACTCCTTTTCATCTGTGGGCTTGATCCTGTAAGGTGCAGACACCTTTCATCTTTCCAGTGATTGTGGTGGCAGCTGGGAAACTCAGCACCTTGCAGAGCTGGGCTGGCTGACATAGGATGATCCACTAAAAAAAGCAGTGCTGGGCAGCAGCCCTTAACAGGGCAACCAAGTTGGTTTAGATGTCCTTCTTTCTGCACTGCTCTTTTCTCACTCTTTTTTTTGACTCATCTGAAGATATCTGAATTTATCATATTCATGTAACTCTGCATAAAACAATGCAGAACCACATAACGCAAGTAAAACATTTACTGAGAACTACCTAGTACTGATTTGGATGTATGACAATTCTTAACATACTTTACAGGAATATTTATGAGAACGCAATAACCGTGGTGTCCAGCACTCGGTGTTCAAGGTGCATTCTTGAAACATCTGAATTATAGTACTTAAAGAGATTACAATGTAGAGTAAAAAAAGTATTAGAGTGGAACATACAGTTTTATTTATTTATAGAAGCCAGATTTTTTTACAGGAAAATATGGAATAAGTCAGCTCTAACACTAGTGCAATTTCTTATTTCCGACACTAAACCACTTTTGCAATAATGGAAACTCAGTGAAGAATATTTAGCAGAAAAATCCTCTTTAGTATTCACGTGCTCAGTTCTCCTTTCTGTAGGAAAACGCATTTTTTTGTCCACCTCTTCCACAGATTTCAATGCGTTCTTTTCAAACTATTTGTTACTTGTTTGGACTGTATATGATGTTGAGAAAGGTGCTGTAGACACGAGTCCAGGCACAACAGAGAATAAATAGCCAAATTTGGTGCCAAAACATGGAGGTTACTTTATCTAATAAACATAATTTATTACTAGGCCACTCTCCATCATCTTTGCTAAGTCGTGGGCAATGGGAGAGGTGCCTGAGGACTGGAGGAAAGCGAATGTCACTCCAGTCTTCAAAAAGGGCAAGAAGGAGGACCCGGGTAACTATAGACCGGTCAGCCTCACCTCCATCCCCGGAAAGGTGATGTAACAACTTGTTCTTGGTGCTGTCTCTAGGCACATCAAGGATAGGGGGATCATTAGGGGCACTCAGCATGGCTTCACCAAGGGGAAGTCATGCTTAACCAACTTGATAGCCTTTTATGAGGACATAACCCGGTGGATAGATGATGGTAAAGCTGTGGATGTGGTCTATCTCGATTTCAGTAAAGCGTTTAACACGGTCTCCCACAGCATCCTCGCAGCTAAACTGAGGAAGTGTGGTCTGGATGATCACGTAGTGAGGTGGATTGTGAACTGGCTGAAGGAAAGAAGCCAGAGAGTGGTGGTCAATGGGACTGAGTCCAGTTGGAGGCCTGTGTCTAGCGGAGTCCCTCAAGGGTCGGTACTGGGACCAGTACTATTCAATATATTCATTAATGACTTGGATGAGGGAATAGAGTGCACTGTCAGCAAGTTCGCTGATGACACAAAACTGGGAGGAGTGGCTGATGCACCGGAAGGCTGCGCAGCCATTCAGAGGGACCTGGACAGGCTGGAGAGTTGGGCGGGGAGAAAATGAAATATAACAAGGGCAAGTGTAGAGTCCTGCATCTGGGCAAGAACAACCCCATGTACCAGTACAAGTTGGGGGCAGACCTGTTGGAGAGCAGCGTAGGGGAAAGGGACCTGGGAGTCCTAGTGGACAACAGGATGACCATGAGCCAGCAGTGTGCCCTTGTGGCCAAGAAGGCCAATGGCATCCTGGAGTGTATTAGAAGGGGTGTGGTTAGCAGGTCGAGAGAGGTTCTCCTCCCCCTCTGCTCTGCCCTGGTGAGGCCGCATCTAGAATATTGTGTCCAGTTCTGGGCCCCTCAGTTCAAGAAGGACAGGGAACTGCTGGAGAGAGTCCAGCGCAGAGCCACGAAGATGATTAAGGGAGTGGAACATCTCCCTTATGAGGAGAGGCTGAGGGAGCTGGGTCTCTTTAGCTTAGAGAAGAGGAGACTGAGGGGTGACCTCATTAATGTTTATAAATATGTAAAGGGCAAGTGTCATGAGGATGGAGCCAGGCTCTTCTCAGTGACATCCCTTGACATGACAAGGGGCAATGGGTGCAAGCTGGAACACAGGAGGTTCCACATAAATATGAGGAAAAACTTCTTTACGGTGAGGGTGACCGAACACTGGAACAGGCTGCCCAGAGAGGTTGTGGAGTCTCCTTCTCTGGAGACATTCAAAACCCGCCTGGACGCGTTCCTGTGTGATATGATCTAGGCAATCCTGCTCCGGCAGGGGGATTGGACTAGATGATCTTTCGAGGTCCCTTCCAATCCCTAACATTCTGTGATTCTGTGATTCTGTGATTCTGTGATTCTGTGATAATGACAAGGCATTTAGAACAAGGCTGAATATCATCAAAGTAAATAGCAAATACCTAGCAGTCTGTTTATTTTCCCTTTCTTCCTATGAGAAATAATTACTGTTTAAAGATCCCTACCTGAAGACCTATCACCTCTAGGAAAGATCAGCAGAAATAATCACATCCTTGAAAACTGATAAGAAATCAAACTGTACAAATTAATTTTTCCCCATGTTGTCTGGTAAAAATCAATCATATAACGTATAGCAATCAATTCTCTGATTAAAAGAGCAGAAGCAACATATTTTTTCCCCAAGGAGAAAGAAAAATTTCCACGGCGAGTTCTATGTAAAATACAGCAATTAGACACTGGAAGAACATAAAAGATACTGTGGATGAGTTTCAGGTTCACTGTAACTCTCTTTGTTTTACTGCAGTTTATAGAGTGATTAAAGCAGACACTCAGCACAAAGTGCTTTTCATAATTCCCTATCTGCAGGGAAAGTTCAAATCAAATTAATTTATTTTTCCTCAAATAAAACCTCTATACCATATTCCATTTCTGTTAACTGGGGCACAAAAACCTGAAATAAAACCAGCTGAATAAATGATAGATACCATGTTATTTTTAACATTCAGATCATCTTTTACCTGGTAAAAAGAGGAACAACTAAGGAGTAAACCACCAGTGGCAGGTTTATTTTTTCGGTCTAAACTTCACAAGTCCCCAAAATAACACTGAATTAATTTAGCCAATTTAGTCTTGCTCTAGTCACAGGAGCTGTTT
Organism: Nyctibius grandis; assembly: GCF_013368605.1. Taxonomy (NCBI): domain Eukaryota; kingdom Metazoa; phylum Chordata; class Aves; order Nyctibiiformes; family Nyctibiidae; genus Nyctibius; species Nyctibius grandis. The sequence goes on from NC_090659.1 coordinate 31,691,157, forward strand.
GCTGGTACCTTACCAGGTACACCCAAGCAGTGCGAGGGGTTTGGCCCACTGCAGTGCTGCACAGCCTTTCCCGGTGCATTCCTCTTAATCTCATTCATGCAGTCAGCATTTCTAGTAAATACAATATGAAATGTCAAGGCTTACATTTAAAATTCCCTAAACAATTCTTTTTTTCCCACCTAACACAAGCATTTAATCTGTATTGAGGAAATAAAGGGTTATCTGGAGCAATTTATCACAATGTTGGTAGGCTATTACAGGAAAAACTGGAAGGAAACAAAGTTGTAAAGCAGAACTAGGTAGAAGGATTAATTTGGAGAGTTCCTTGTTCTTTATGTCCTACTGTGTGTTTAATATTTAAAGAAGATACCTTCTTCCCCAGGAAGCAATAGAAAATATGAGGAAAAAAAAGGAGAAAAAAAGAAAAAGTGTAGTCATGAAGCAGAAAGGGAAATGAAAAACTGGCACTGAAGTGAACATGAACTATTGAAAGAGAAAAAAAGGATAGATTTTTTTTTCTGAAAAAAAAGCATACATTTAAATTTAAAGTATAATTAAACAGAAGGCTGGCTGGCAATCTAATATGGATAAGATGTCAAATAAACATGGCACAGTAGTAAAGTGTTTTGGCTTAGGCAAGCTGATGGGTGAAATAAAGACAGTATGCCCCAGCTCTTAACATCACCAGAAATGAAGATATATCTGAATTGCCAGTACCGCTAGGAATAAAGTTACTTCTTAGACTCTTGTCCTTCCAGAGGCTAACCTAACCATCTGCCATGCTTATTTCCTAGCTGAAGGTTTGATATTACATTGCACTACTGCCTGTGTTGTCCAGAAGTCTTAAATTAATGATGTTAAATATTTCCATGTCTTGAAGCAATAAAGAAACTCAAGTAAATGCATTAAAAAAGCTACCAAAAAAAGAAGTTTTTAAAAAGAGGAAAAAAAAAAAAGAAGAAAATTTCAAGCATATGATATTAACTGCGCCTCATTTTAGATGCTTTGGTGTCCAGCTAAGTAAGCAGCCTCATGATCTGTCTCCGTCTGCTAATCAGATTGCCCCCCACCGCAGGGAAATGTTGGGCAAGTCCAGATGCTAACTCAGATCGCCTGAGATCCCAACTGTGCTCCAGCGATGACCTTCTGTGCTGAATACAAATGGGGCCCAGGGCAACAGGGTCAGAGCTGTGAAACTTCAGAGCACCTAAACTGGGGACATGACATAGCTGCAAAAGAAAATACTTTCCACTCTGTAGCTTGAAGACCTTTTAGTATGTTTTAGAGAATGTGATAGTTGCACCCAAGAACGTCCTCATTTGGAGAGGGAAAGCAGCAGGATTCAATGTGTAGCGACCAGCAGGATTTAATACCTAGTGCAGAACCATCAGTCTCACAAGGGTTAACCACATAACTACTGCTACAACAGGTCCGTACATCGTCCTTCGGCTGGTGAGTCTTCGTGATCTGTGTAGGAAGCCAACGAGCCTACAAGTGAATGCTCCAAGCCCTGAAAGCACACACACAAATGCAGAGGTTATGAAGTTTCCTCAGGGGAGGTGGAAATTTTCAGCCATCGGGCGGGTATTTGATCAGTGTGTTTTCTTTTCCAGTGCCTCTGGTTAGTCCTGAATTTATTTATACAGGAGTCCAACATATAAATACCATGGGTTAACATAAAACTGTAATAATGAGGGTCATAAATCAGCTAATGGTGGGATGTTGGCTAATGATTAACTGAAAAGCTGAAATAATAGAACTTAATAAATGATCATGTTAGGATAGGAAAAAAACCCCTTGTCTTTCAAACAGAAAGGCCTATGCATGAGCCCTCATACGCAGTAATAGAAACTTCAGGTTTGTTGTCTGACAGCTGGAACTGTTCTTCTTTACATACCACATGGAACTAATGGTTTTCCAGAAATAAACAGTGGGTATGACCTTGAGTAACAAATATGTAGCTTTTGAGGGTGGTAAAAGTCCTTAACTTTTCAGGGTTCTTCTGTCTGATTCAGTAATGACCTGCTAGTGCCTTTCAAAGGATAAATATAACATAAAAATCAATACTGAGCTACAGAAATTTTTGGTACCTTTCCCATTATTGATTAAACTCTTTTTAGAATTTAAGGCAATGAAACATTTATTACTTTTTCAGACTTTTTTTTCCTGAAAAATTCTTATGCCAGTTTTGCTGTCCTGCCCTTACATTTACTGATTTCACTTTGCTTCAGGCCCTCTATATTTCAAAGAGTCTGTGATGTGAGAGACACAAGAATATTTTCCTTACTTAAGTTATGTATATATTTTACTAAGTCTCCTAAAAGGATTATTGTTTAAAGAATTACTGTGCTGGATCTGCATATTCATCATTCTCATTCATCCAGGAACCCAGACCTCCTGCCCTTACCGGGAAAGATGATTAAGCATGGAAGGTGTTCAAAGTTGGTTTCTTATTCTGGAAACAAACACCTACTTCTTTCTCATTGAAGCTGATAACATTAAAATACAGTTAAACACCTTTTCTGAAGGGAGACATTTCTCTGGATCAGAGCTGTTACACCCAACACTTTGTCCTGGGTATTATTTTTTTGCACTTGCCTGTCCTGAAAAGTCAAAGAAGAAACGCACCATCAGCGGAAAGTAAAATCTCTTCCTGTCCTTCAAGTTAGAACTAAAAGATGGGAAACACACAGTGGGAAATACAGCAAAAGTTGTGACATTATCAGAGTGCTGTCCACAGAGACCAATTAGACATCTTTCAATTTAAGAATCTTTATTCAGCTTAAATCGAGTTTCAATTATAGATAAAATAGTGCTAAAGTATTCCTTCATTGTTTTTTTTATGAGGCTCTTAGGCTATCAAATGGCAACATGCATCAACAGTTTTGTTTAGTTGCAAAGTTGAAGTGCCATGTATTCACAACTCATAAAGACTTATTATGGTATCTGCTCTAATTTTTATACTTCACCTTTTAAATACTTATACAAAATTCAGCTTAAGTAGACAAAAAAAAACAAGTCAGAGCATGTGCTATGTTTTGCACTTCACATATTCTTTTTTGAGTTTATATGAAACAGTATCAAAGATCTGTACCAATTTCAAATGAGAGGTACTGAGTTTACGGATATCCCAGAATACAGAGCTTTACACTCCACACAATGTCAAATTGAGATGCGGTAGCAGATACCAGCAAACTGATGCATTTGTTTTAAACTCCAGCTTCATTCCACAGAAAAGACACAGCCATGTTTCAGTGCTGGGTGAAAGGAGCTTACGAATTGTCTGGAAAGCATTGATGCATCTTACAGGATTAAAAGGCAATAGCTTTCCTTTTTTAAAAATCAAAGCACAGTCAGGCATTACACATTGTTTGTGCATTCAAATCTTTCCTCACTGCATTTACTAAGTACATCAGCAAGCACTGAAATAAATGCTGCTTCAAGATGGGTTGAAAATTTTCCCTGTGCAAGTTAATAGAAGGGCAAAAGTACTGCGATATGAGCAGAATTTGTAGCAATTGTTTGAGGCTTGTGCTTGGGGAGGAACAGGGTAAATCATGTGTGCACTGCTGCTGTGAGAGGTCTATGTCAGGCAGAAAGGGCAACTGGAGCAAGGCACTGACTGCTGCTTCTTCCTTTCATAGTCATCATCCTGTCACCAGCAATCCTCAACGCTGCTCCACCAACACTCGTAAAGCAAATGGTGAAACAGGGCATACACACACTACTGACACTCCCACGGCCTGCTCTGCTGCACCTAATGAAGTCTCTAGGACGACTGGGAAACTGTTGCAGGGCAGTGGGAAATGCCACCAGCATCAGCCGTGGTCAGCAGCTCCCCAGATCTCTAGCTGCCCAGGCGTGACCCCTGCGCTGAGCAAGCCACACAGCAAGCCTTGTGCTAGCAGCCACTGCACAGGGTCTTCCAGTAACAGCTTCCCTTGAGCTACCAAAAATGCCCAGTGGCCAGTCAAGTCACTTTTATTCCCACTATTCACACTTAATTGTCTGTCATTTAATTATGGGAAGGATAAAAAGGATGTCCTTGGGCACTGCCAAACTACTCTTTCTGCTGAAGAAAACAGGGAGAAAGCATCCTGTCTTCTCTTGATCCCAATTCATAGTCTTGGTAACTGCTGGAGTAAACCAGCTCTTTAGACATAGTCACAGTCCAGTCAACATGTAGGTATGCACCCACATCCCAAAACCTTCTTCACTTAATCCTGCTCACTCTGATGAAGCTTAAGTGTTTGAAAATGTTATTAGTGTGCAAACAAGACCCCAAAGGCACTTAGAGACCCAATCAACAGCCCACTACATAATATTTATCCTGGAGGAGATACGTAAACATCACTTGGCTGATTGTGGTGGGTTGACCCTGTCTGGATGCCAGGTGCCCACCAAAGCCACTGTATCACTCCCCTCCTCAGCTGGACGGGGAGGGGGAGAGAGCAAACATAACAAAAGACTCATGGGTTGAGATAAGGACAGGGAGAGATCATTCACTAATTACCGTCATGAGCAAAACAGACTCGACTTGGGGAAATTAGTTTAGTTTATTACCAATCAGATCAGAGCAGGGTAATGAGAAATAAAACCAAATCTTAAAAACACCTTCCCCCCACCCCTCTCTTCTTCCCAGGCTCAACTTCACATCAGATTTTCTCTACCTCCTCCCCTGAGCAGCACAGGGGGATGGAGAATAGGAGTTGCAGTCAGTTCATCACACACTGTCTCTTCCGCTCCTTCCTCCTCAGCGGAAGGACTCCTCACACTCTCCCCTGCTCCAGCGTAGGGTCCCTCCCACGGGAGACAGTCCTCCACGAACTTCTACAACGTGAGTCCTTCCCACAGGCTGCAGTTCTTCACGAACTGCTCCAGCATGGGTCCCTTCCACAGGGTGCAGTCCTTCAGGAACAGACTGCTCCAGCGTGGGGGGAGTCATAAGTCCTGCCAGCCAACCTGCTCCAGCATGGGCTTCTCTCTCCACATGCCACAGGTTCTGCCAGGAGCATGCTCCAGAGTGAGCTTGCCACAGTGTCACACCCTCCTTCAAGCACTTCCACCTGCTCCGGTGTGGGGTACTCCATGGGCTGCAGGTGCATATCTGCTCCACCACGGACTTCCATGGGCTGCAGGGAGACAGCCTGCCTCACCATGGACTGCACCATGGGCTGCAGGGGAATCTCTGCTCTGGTGCTTGGAGCACCTCCTCCCCCTCCTTCTGCACTGACCTTGGTGTCTGAAGAGTTGTTGCTCTCATCTTCTCACTCCTCTCTCCAGCAACAGTTGTGCAGGTTTTTTCCCCCTTCTTAAATATCTTATCACAGAGGTGCTACCACTGTTGCTGATGGGCTCAGCCTTGGCCAGCGGTGGGTCCGTGTCAGAGCCAGCTGGCATTGGCTCTATTGCACTCAGAGGAAGCTTCTGGCAGCTTTTCACAGAAGCCACCCCTGTAACCCCCTCGCTACCAAAACCTTGCCACACAAACCCAATACACTGAGTTTAAATGAATAATCACGGCTTGGAATAGCAATGTCCTCATCAAAAACTGTTTCTTACCAGTAATTAAGTTCCAGGTTTTTATCTGTCTTTGAGGTATTTTACATAAGCACAGCTCGTTAGCTCCATCAGGAACAACAGAAACAGAATGAAGGTTATTTTGAAACTAAAGTGATCATGCAAGGAAACAAGCACTCTGCCTCAAAACTTCATCTGGAGCTGATGGGTTGTGACAGTTAATATGTAATAGAACTGTGATACAATATAAACAATACAAGTCCCACCATGCAGTGTGGAAAGCACAACAGTTACAAGGATTTTACATATTCATCCACCTACTCACATTGATTTTAGAACGGTTTGTAAACTTCTTGCATTCTAATAATGAACCGCCTTATTGACAGTTCCCCTCCCATCAGAAAAAGTTATCAAACAACAATTAAGACAATTATTCATCATGTTACAGATTAAACTCTAAAAAAGCAGAAAATACCATTTAATTAGAAATAGGGAGTCAGGAAAATAAAAATCAGCTATTTGACATATTACAACTGTATGAAGCACTATAGTGAAACTTTCTCTTGTAACATTTCACAAAGGGAGGTAATGGAAAAATAATTAATTTCAGGTAGAATAATCCTGACACACTCGCACTATTCTACATCATAGAGAAAAATAAAAGGTGCATAGAAATAAAGAGAAGATAAGCTCTAGTAGATCCAATTCTATCTAAGAGCTGTCTTCCAAAGTTCAGTTAGAAGACAGAAATATGCTGCCAAGTCCAACAACTTAAACACTACATAATTTGAAAAATAGAATTGTTTTTATCGTCTTCTTGAGCTTGAGAGAAAGATTGAAAAAGTGAAAACTAGAGCTTTAAAATACCTGTATATATATTAGCACACCTGCAAGTAATAATTTTAATCCAGCACTCTAAGTACTGTGAACCTTGTATTAAAATAATAAAAGTTAACAATGGCAATCCCATTAGGTGGAAAAGTGATCCCTAGGGAGGGAGAAAGGGGGAAAGCAAAGAACCGATGGCCAGTAAACCAGCTGTAGTCCCCTGGAGGAAGGGAATAAATCCTGTATGTTGCCCGTGCCCCATAGGGTGTACACCTACCTCCCTTTGGTAAGTACACCCTCGCTGGGGCAGAGATGAGACATCATGAGTTTCCTCACCAGTTACAAGACTAACAGCAACAGAGAGGCTGGTGGCAGTGAAAAACATCCATCCCCGCCCCGCTGGGATGAGTAATTTCCTAATGAAGAGCTTTACTTTCCACCCCAGAATCACGGCTGTATTGTTGAAATCCATTTTGGCTATAGCTGTAAATAAATGCCACTGGCTGTAACTCATTCCTTGACCATCTGGGAGTGTGACCAGGGCTCTTCCCAACTCATGAATAAGGAGCAGCGGAGTCCCCTGCTGCCAAAGGGATGAGCAGCGATCAGGAGAAAGCGTGTGCACTGCGTGAAGGAGTACAGCAGGACAGCGAAGTTCATCCTTGGTATAACATTGGGTATAATATCCAGATAGCACTGCGTCCTGACTATGCGAGGGAACAAAAAGCAGCAGGCTGACAATCCTTCTGTTTGAGTCGTGTGACCTTTTCCAGATGTATCCTCAGCAATGGCACTTTGGCTCCTGCTGGAACTAATCCTGCAAAATCTGATCTTCGTATATTGGACTGCCCCAAAGAAATCCTTCTTTGCCTGACAACGTCTTTTTCTTGGGGAGAGAAACAAACAGTAGCTGTTGCAAAAGGCAGAGCCCTTTTTTTTTGCCCCTTATTTCTCAGAAACCATCAGACTTTCTTTATGTGCAAAAACAAACACAGACAAACAGTAAGGAGAAAGGCTAGACCATGTGAAAACCATTTCTCTCTGTCCTTCCTCCCGCCAATGGAGCACAGGAGGGAAGACATAGGAACGGATTTGGGATAACAAGAGGAATATATCCTCTGGGGTTTGCCAGGGTTTTTTTGAACGCTCTTGAGATTGGATGAAGAAGCTGCCAGCAGGGATGAAGTGGGTCTGGGCCAGAGGGCAGCTCACAGGGTGCCCAGGTAACCTGGAGCCCCTGAGCTCTGCCATCCCCATGCTTCCTGCCGCAGCTGGACCAAGGGTGGATGCCCGCCCCGTTGCACCCCCACCCCCACCTCCAGGGAAAGACGGATAGTAGATTACTCCAACACAGAGCTACCTGCCTTAAGGAAGGCTCTTTGCCTAGAAATAAATGATGCCGATCTCATATGAAGTGTGCATTAAATAGGAAGCATTAAAGAGGGATTGTTGAACTCAGCATCTTAAAGAGGGAACATTTTCCCCTTTCCCTGCCCTGTATGTAAAGGGACCAGGTGCTTGACAAAATATAGAGGGAAAACTCAGAAAATCCAGCTTCATTTTGCCAGAAAGCTGTAATTTGGGGTCAGTTAAGTCAGAACAGGGAAAATGAAGGTATGGCTCTGAAAAGGACACAGAAGGGAGGAGGGAGGGAAGGGAAAGTGGAAGTGATGAATGCACCACCTCCACTTTCATGCTGTTAATGATATCCAGCTGTTTTTCACCACTGAGAATATTACTTTTCTCCCTCTGAAAGTTAAGGTAATGCATTCTATTAAACAGGAAAGAGTTTGAAGTGACTAATATCCACTCTTGTGCAGAGAGGTTTCAGCATGGTATTTTTATTCTCCTTCCTACTTCATCAGTAAAGCAGCAGAGAAAGCCATGTTGAACAGTGTTAACACAATTAATGCAATTTATGCACTGACATTTTCCAATAAAATCCTTTTGCCAACATTTAATTAGAAAACTTGGTGAACTCCTTTTACATACTGAAATAAATTTTAAAGACAACTAATGCTAAGTACTTTGAAAAGCAGTTATTAAGCCAGTAAATCTTTACAGACATAGTATTATTCAAATCAAAATGGGGAAATCAGAAAAAAACCTCTTTAAGAATTTTATAGAGATAAAAGTAAGCATTCCTGGGAATTAAAATTAATAATTCAGAGACATATAAATATTCAATAGTGGTGTAGTAGATACTCCGTGCTTCAGAATCCTTAGCTCTGAGATACTTGGTCTTCTAGCTTCCATACAAAAATATGGCAACTTACTGCAAAATTTACTCCTGAAGGAAGATGTACACTGCATTGAAGGGAAGCACTAAAACTGAGTTAGTTTTCTACTGCTTTCGCAGCAGCTGTATTTTGCTAGCTTTTTTTTTTACTTTTTTTATCAAATGAGTTAATCTAGCTTGTGCTCCATAAACAGATGGTAAGACTAATTCTTACAGGCTCATTCTGTTCTTTACTTTCGCATTCAAGTTAGCAGAGGCTGCTCCCACAGGGCATCTTTTCATGTGTATCTTTTTTGGCACTGGATAGTGGATGTTTCAAGAAATAAGCTTAAGAGAAATTGCTACGTATGATAGTAGGATTAGAAAAAAAAAGGTGAATTGCTCTAAATACTAATATTTGACACTTTTGTCTCTAAATCCTAGCTCAGGATTGAAAATTTAGTGATACACACTCCGGACTCTGGTTTCCAAATGTGGTGAAGATATTAAAACCAAGAAGGAGCAGTGGAAATACCCAGAGACTGTCACTACACTGGATTTAAACAAGTCCTGTTAATCATGCACTATCCTGAGCTCTTACATCATGCAGAAGAACTAAAGCGAAGCAGAAAAAAAAAAGTTTCAAGTCAGAGGTGCCCTGTGTCCACAGAGAGTTCAGAAGGATAGTGTTTATAAAAACATATCATCAAATATTTGTTCATTTTGTAGAAATATATTTAATTATACTAAGGAAAATCCATATTTGCTATACTTAAGAACATATATTCCATACTTTCGGTTTTCTGTTTCAGTTTGGTTATTGCGTGATGAATTGCTGTGCAACGTCCTCAGAAAGGGCACTGAGAATTGAGTGCTGATTATTATATAGTGGTCTAGTCGTTTACTCTAGGTAATTAGAAGGCCCCAGGATCCATACATTTCTTTGTCTGTGAACTTCAAAAGCTTTTGATGTATTATCTCTGCAAAACCTCTTGTGGAAGTGTAGTGCTTTAGCATTTTTTTACAGACATGGAGATAGGCTCAGAGCAGCTAAATTACTGGCCAGTGGTCACGTAGCAAGTCCTTAGCAGAGCAGAGGTAGAGGACAGCTTTCTCTCAGGTCCAAAGGCACTGCATTCCTTAGCCACTGTGTTTCTCAGGAATCAGTAACTGCGTTGCTGTTGGTCTCAGAGAGAACAGGACTGAATAATCTATTAATAACCAGCAGAGGCAGGATTCCAAAGGGTAAGTTGATCTAGCCACACATAGGTCCTAAAAGATCATGTTTTTACCCCTGCCATCCTGATCCCGGGTGTGCACAGTTTCTGCTTACTGTGCAATGGGTCTGGTTTCTGTTGGATCCTTTCTTGAGTTGTCTGAGCTCATTAATATGGCAGAAAACATACTCAGACAAAATAAAAGCAGATTGTTTTCTGCCAAGAAACTGAATTGACTCACTTACTGTAACGAGTGCCAGAGCTGGTGCAAAAGCAGAGCTTTCCACAGCTAGGAGCATGGGAAAGGTTAAGAATAAGTAGGAGGTGATGTGGAGGAGACTAGGGACAGCATGAAATATTCAGCAACCGCAGCCTCTTAGATTGCCTCAGCTGCTCACGGACCTTCAGCCTCCACATCATCAAATCAAATGTTAGCTATCTGTTGGGAAATTCCGGAGATATTAGTGGCTACACTATTGTCACGAAGACTGAACTATACTTTCTGGTTTTGAGAATAACTTTAATACATTTCTGGTTTCAGTTTTACATCACAAAACTAGTGTATCTATTTCATAAAACTGATGGGAGAGCTCAGCTATACAGAGATCTTCTGGAGATTCTTTATGCTCTGGTTATATCCTAAGGCAAAATGATGTTAGTTACCAGCAGCTGGGGTTCTTGGGGACTGGTAGATAATGTACAAAGATTGTCTGAGAGAGCTGTGTTTGCTCAGCCATAAGAAGAGAAGGCCTAGGGGACGTCTTACTGCTGCCTATAGCTACCTAGTGGGAGGATATAGAGGAGATGGATCCAGCCTCTTCTCAGACGTGCGTGGTGACAGGACAGGAGGGAAGACACACCAGTCAGAACACGTGTAATTCTGTTTAGATGTGAGGAATGGCTAGAAATAAGCAACTTTTTTTTTTTACCTTTTTTCTCCCCACGGTCAGAGTTGTCAAACACTGGATCAGATGCCCAGAGAGGCTGTAAAACCTCCATCCTTCAGGATACTCAAAATGCTACTGGGCAAGGCCTGACCGACCTGCTCTAACTGGGCCTGCTTTGGACAGGAGGTGGGACCAGTTAGCCTCCAGGGGTTCCTTCCAGCATACATGATTCTGTGGTTCTGCGACTTTTTTGAGGCTAAGTGCAATAAGCACTCAGTACTGAGTATCTGTAGCCATGCTCCAGGCTCTGCTCCCTTTAATTGCATGACGTCTGTAGGTAGACATCAGCCACATGCTTTCAGTTCCTCTCCATTTGTAATCTAAACAGAGACAAGTTGGAATACGAAATAGAGACAGAGGAGAGCATGAAGCTAGTGTACTAGTGGATTATAGTTCTCAAGAAACTTAAGCTGCAGCTAAACAACCTCTTTTCTCTCCTTTGGAAGTACTGCGTGCCAATTCCCATGTGACACATCTCCAAGCAGAAACTGAAACAACAGAAGTGCTTCAAGAAAACAATGACCTCAGGACTGCTACCACTACCTGCACCATTTCCAAATGCTTTAGCAGTTGTGTAGTGCTTCGTAGTCTGTAATGGTTTAATAAAGAAGCTGTCGGGGGCCATCCTATAGATTTTGAAGATGGACACAGTCCCAAGATCAGTCTGAGACAGTCCTTCACTGATGTCATCTTTGCCCTAAATACCCAAATCAAAAATAACCTTTGTGGGGCTGGGTGTTAGCAAGAGGGATGAATGATATTGGAGAGCATCTGAAGGTTTTGAGATACAAAAAGGCAGAGCCCCATGGACATCCAAGGAGTACAGTGATTCTTCCATTTTAGAGACTGGAGGGCTAGGAAAGCATAGAATTTCAGCTAATCTGCTAGTAAATTTGGCTGTGTTCTTACACAGAAGCACGGTATGTGTGTGAAGGCATACCCCACCAGAAAAACGGGCTGGTTAGAAAGATCTTCTGTAAATTCCTAAATGTCACCTACACTGCAAGTGCAACTGCTGATAACTGTGATGGTTACTTCCATACCCAGGTCATCAAGGACTCAGAAGTAATGCAAATCCCAACTTCAGATGTCACAGTGTCAAGGAATTTCTTGCCAGAAGAGGAGCATGGGACTCGCCTTTTCTTCAGTTTTTAACTTTTGCGCCAGTTTTTAACGGCTGAGGAATGGGTAGAAATTGCTACTAGATTAATAGTTAAACAAAGAGAGAACCTGCACAGATGGTTCAAAAAAAAGGAATGAAGACCTAGGAGCAAAGCTTGATATGGTAATTGGATAACCCAGACTTAAGACTTGCTGCCAGATTACAACTTTTCCCCTGTTCTTATGGCTCTAATCTTTTTATGTATTTTTGAGTTTTCTAGCTTTTTCCCTAAATGAAAGAAGTGGGTGGGTGTTTAAACAAAAACTCTCTAGTCTCAGCAAGGACTTGATATTTACAGTCCACCACTTCTGCAGAAGATCACCGAGTAGGTAAGAAGAGTCCAGTGGAGCCTGATTTATAGGTAGAGACATTCTGGAGAGATAGGGTGTTGGATATTGTCCTATAAACCTTGTTTGGTGTTGCTGACTCCTCCAGCAGTACCAGAACGTTTGGGAATACCTTCCTCAAGATACTATGAAAATACCCTGAATTTATGTTGTGAATCTTGGGGTTCTATATGTAGGGTGAGAAATCCTTTCTGACTGATCTTGGGGATAAATGGGCCATTTTTGAAAAAAAAAAACAGTGTTTAGAAGTGCAGAAAAAGGCTGGGCTTCACAGAATCCAGGACTGCTCAGCACCACTGTCCGGACAGAAGAGGCTGAACATCTTGAGTGACAAGCATCCCTGCTCTGATGGAGTTTGGGTTCTACGAAGAAGAGAACCTCAGACAGTCCTGGCCTTGATGTCAGAAGTAGCCCTGCCCCACAGGCTTTCCTTTCTGAAGGGAGCAGTGTCAGTATTTTCCTAAGAGAAAATTCTCCTGGGCTGAGAGATGTAAAGTTTCAAGTGTGATTCTAAAGGATTCCTGGAGACTGAGTCCTGCAGAAAACCTAAAAGGTTTTCTTCTTAGGAACTTCCTTTTTCACTCTCGTGCAGATATAGCAGGACACCTGCATTAAAAACTTACAGTTATTGGAATGAAAACATGCAGTTGTCGATCCAAAGAAAGTGTTTAGGGAAGGAAGTGTCTCTGTTTGACTCCATTTATTACTTTCCAATAGCCCATCCCTGCCAAATAACAACAGCATTTTATATGTTATTTAGCATGTAAAAATCCATCAGAAAGCATAATGAATTTATCTATCAAGCAGAGATAACAGTAGTTCTAGTGCAAAATTTCAGTCCACGGGAAACGCACCGGAGTCTGCGTTATCTGCCCACTTAACATTGATCTTCATATTATTTTAGGTATCCCCCATGTCAATAAACGGACAACACAGAAAGTGAAATGCACTTTTCTCTAAACTAAACACTACAAAGTTGATCTTCAACATTTGTCAGGATATTAATATATAGCTGGTTTTATATCAGTATGTTAGACTGCAACAAAGAAAAAAAAACCGATCTGTTGGACATACAATACTAAGTTTCCAAGTTCTTAAGTAATATGAAAGGGTTTTACCCTCCAGGTTGATCTGTGGTTCAAATCGTTCACATGTTGCTGCTGTGAAATCTCCAGGATTCAGACTCCAAATTCCAACTCCTTCTGCAGCTCCTGCAGTGACTAATATCCACTCTTGTGCAGAGAGGTTTCGGCATGGTATTTTTATTCTCCTCCTTCCTCCTTCATCAGTAAAGCAGCAGAGAAAGCCATGTTGAACAGTTTTAACACAATTAATGCAATTTATGCACTGACATTTTCCAATAAAATCCTTTTGCCAACATTTAATTAGAAAACTTGGTGAACTCCTTTTACATACTGAAATAAATTTTAACTAAAACTTTTGTAGTGTTTTAAGTCAACTTCCTTCACACAATTTACGTGATAGATTTGATAGACACGTGCAATTACAGTGCTCCGCATTTTTAAATTGGCTTTTATTTTTGTCAAGAACCCTAGCAGGCTTCTAAACGTCACCTGGGCAAATCTGACGTGATGTGAATGGATGAGTGGGAGCTGCCCTTGGCTGCCATCCTAGTTAAGGACTCTGTCTTTGATCAAACTACACATATCTGTCTGGGTCCTGTCACTTGAGGGCGACGGCCCTCAGTGAAAGCATCGCAGACTCCTGGTGTGACCCATGGTGAATTAATTAGTCCTATTGCGAGCATGGTGCCTCACTGTCTTTGAAGGTCCAAAATTAATCCTCAAAGTCGCTGAAGTCCCCCCAAAAGTACCACCTCACGCTGCATGCTGGGCACGAGTGTAGGGCATTGGTCTGGCAAGCTGCCGGTCCCGCCGCCGTGGTGCCCAAACACGAAGCGGTGGGGAAGGCAGCCCCTCATAGCCTAGCCCCTCATAGCTCCTGTCATCTCTGTCAGGGCACTGAAACTGCGTGGCTTGAGCTCGTGTGCTTGGCTTTTAGAGGAAGCAAGGAGAACACCACACGGATAGATGTAACGAGTAACCGAGGTGAGAATCTTCTTACTGCCTCACTGCTGGAGGGAGTTACTGGAGCTGGCGTGCGTGGCTTGCCCTGCTACTGCACGGCGGGGAAGCACAATTTTCCTCCCAGGGACAACTCTGTGTGCCCAGGGGACTTCCAGGCACACTCACAGGGCAACGGGAGGAAGCCCAGGAGGTCTACTGGCCTGCATGGGTTAAAAGGTATGCTTAAATTTACATACAACCGTAGACATCACAACCAGGATGGTGACATTCATAACCAGAGTTAAGAGACCCTGCCCTTTTTCATCTCTACTAGGATACCCGACATGGTATTTAAAAAAAGGAAATACAGCAGAATAATGAATAACTGAGCGATGCTTCCCACACTGCAACGGTCTAGCACAAGTATTAGGAAATGGTTGGTCTTATCCTGAGTGATTTAAACACATAGGGTGTGCCCACAACAAAACAGACAGGGAACGAAGAGAAGAAAAATAAAGGAAAGAAGGTGACTGAATAGGATTCAGAATGCCAGGTTGTTGCCTGACTGATTCAGCCACAGGTTACTGACAGAAGAGCAGTGTCCTTGGTGGTTGTTTGCCCACCTACCGACAATGGGGTTAGAAGCTCCTTCAGTATCTATTAGACAAGTAGCTACACAAGGACAAAGTGTAACCTCAGCAGACAGCCTAATGCCCAAAGAGATGGTCCAGGTTTAACTGGCAACAAGAATCCTCTTGTGCATGTGGTGCACAGGGTTAAGAAAGTAAAACTTAGTTTGCTGCCTGGGCACGGCTTGTTTTGTGAAGAAAAAAAGGGCTCCTGTTTGTCATACTGCCAAGTGAGCCCCTTTAATTATAAATGAAATTAACTTTCCTGAGAAATTAACGCAGTCAACAAGTGTCTTTTTTTAAATTATAAACAGCCAGTGATTTTCAGCAAAGGCAAAATGTGATTAAGAAAGCTAAAACAGTTCTCTGGTCCTTTGTTAAGAAAAACTATTTAAGCTTTGAACTTTTAATCAGTCAAAAGCTTCAGATTTTAAGCAGAACTTACCATAACCATCTAGAAGTTTTTTATATTGCAGTTGTTTATAAACTACATAATGATTTACAATTTTCTCACAAGTCACTTGTGACATTAACCTAACGCTAACCTAAGTAAGTGGCACTAGCAAATGGTGAAAACACCAAAGCCGCAAAACAGATGTATGTTTGTTGAAAATGAACATAACAAATAACATATCTGTGCAAATGGCTTTTGAGCATAAAACATGCCTTGCTTAAATAGAGTCCCATGCGTAGGACCAGCAACCTCTAGTTACTCGGCTGATCAAATAGGAGTTTTATTTTTACAGTTAGGACCACATTTCCTCAACATCTGCTCTGGTAGGAAAATGACAATGGTGACAAATTTGGTTTTTTGTTCTTTGGAAAATTTCCACCATATGGGATGGCAGCAAAGATCAATCTAAAGAAGAAAGGGGACTGAAGGAATCAATTGATCTTTCCTGTGCACATATCCAAATGAAGTGATACCATCACCTGAGGGCTTTGTTTTTGAACTCTTACTGTTAATTCCTTTCTCATATTCTTCAAAAGTTTGTCTTCATTGAAGAAAGATTACTTTTGAATAGACTACATTTATTCTACTTTGTTTAAATTAGAAGCATTATGTGACTTGGCCTGAAAAATGAGCTATTAAAATTGCTCTGATAACAGTCTGGTTTAGTTCAAGCCCAAGATGCAAGGGCTGTGTCTGTAAAAGCATTTCTTAATGCAGAGAAATAAGATAGCAGTAAAGCAATTTTGCTGTGGTAACAGAGATTTTAGATCAGTCCCCACCTAAAATGCCAATGAAGCCAGTAAAAGCCCAGCGTTGCCACTATGTCTGCTGTACGTGGGTACTAAGATATCAACCAAGCAAAGTACCCTTATACCCCTGGGTAGCACAGCTGTGCTGGCAAAGGGTTACAGCGTGGGCCTGACTTCGGCACTGGAGTTGGGATGGAAAGGGAGTGTTTGAATTTATACAAATGCAAGTATACAGTGCATCAAATACTTATTTTTTTCTCTCCTGAATGCTGTTTTCCAGAAGCAGTCCTCTGCTCTTGTCATGCTGTAAGCCAGAACGACAAAAAAACCCTATAAAACACTACCCTGAATCCCAACAAACACCTAGCGTGTGGACTTCAGAGTAACGCTTATTTAGCTCATCCCTCTGTGTAGTGTTTCTTTCGGACTGTAGCTACATGGCCGCCTGTCAAGATGCAAGAGGAAGGATTAGCTCTCTAAAGCTTGGTAAGGAGTATGTGCTCTGAAGAAGGTATCTTTAAAGTATGATGTTGTCTGGCATCTAGATGCATGGTTACGTGTGCCCTAAGACTGTCAGACTTTATCTCACTACAGAAGCAGGGTGAGGGGACAGATGGAGAAACCTCAGCTTATTGTTCCTGTTCTGAAACGGGAATGCTTTTACTGACACCGAGTCCAGACTCAAAGTGATAGAGTAGATAGGCAAATCCAACATAATAAACCAACAGCTGTTAGCAGCCTTCTGAATGGATATAAAATTTTGAGGGTTTTTTTTTCAAAGAAAGAGAAGTATCTTGGAGATGCCTGTGCAAAGGTTGCAGTTCAGTGTAATTTCAAGCACCACGATAATGAGAACGCATGCCTTATGCACTACAAAACCTCTAACTGTAAAATAAAATAGAAAAAAAAGGAGACATGGCTCCTACTTACACCTGTTTTCTTCTCTATGGAACATCAGTTCATTTCAAAGTCTAGGCAGCGTCCAAGAAGAAATACCCATAGAGAGAAAGAAATTACTTAATTATACTTCAATGTCTACTTTGTGGATATGGAATATTAGGTTCATGTGTAACCTTGGTACAGGAACTTCATGACTTTTGGGTGAAAATTTGTAACAGTAACAATCTTGGGGGCATATCTGTAAACAAGAATTACCACACCTCTTGTTTTTTATTTTATTATGAAATAGCTCGCTGTCTTTCCTCATATGTGTTTAGTACTACACATTTACTGCAAACTAGTTTGTCAGTATTGCTTTACAGTGTGTAAATGAACTGCTCATATGCTGATGTTATCTTTGTTTCTATTGTAAGGTAGTACAGCTGTGAGTCATGTTTTTGCATAAATATTTAAATTACAATTTCAACATTTTCATTTTGAGAATACTGTGCCAAATGCTGCTGCTGTGATAGCTTCAACAGATGCTACTTTGAAAAGCAAGTGGGAATAAGTGATTTTTCTTTAAATGAAGCTATAACAAAATCTTCCAACAATTTCAGATATCCAAGGATATTCTGTAAACCAGTATCATCCTGCTGTTATGACCTTCAACCATTCTGTTGCTTGTTATATTGATCTACTAGTGCATTACACTGGGTTGCTAAGCTGCTAAAATTCTGGTTTGTTTTTTTCTACCTTTCCTAAGTGCTTACCTCCTACACCTACATAATAAAACTGTACCTGCATATTCCAATATACAATGTGCCTCCGTTGCACATCAGTCGGGACTTGGTATTTCACATGCTCATGAATAAACAAATAACCTATTTCAAGATTAGCAAATAAAATCTTTCAGCACTATTATAATATGTTTAATTTAATTAATTAATTTAATTAATATGATTTTTTCTTAACATTACTTAACATTTAGAAGTTTGGCTAACCTTACATTGTATATGCTTGTTTGTTGGTGTAATATCAGCAGTCAATCAGAAAGACTGGCAACAATCAAAGAAACGATCACATTATCTGAAATCTGTTGCTGGGTATGACAGCCCTTGACAGCTCTTGAGTCGGAAGTTCATCAAGAAGTTGAAACTCAAACCAAGGTAAGGTACAATTTGTTCACTCTAAGGTTTATGTATTAGAGGCATCATATTGCACATTAAGTGGTTTGCAACTTGTTGAAGGCTAACTAGAGTCCAAATAAGAATAGCTTGCATTGGTAATACAAACCTATTTCCTGGCGGGGAGTGTCTTAAAGAGACTTAATAATATGGGTCTTGAAGTTTAACTGAGACACAACAACCATTATGTAGAGAACAATATTAAAGTCATCATCTCATATTTTGTTTCACGATAAAGACACGTTCCGGATATGTCACTCTTCCCCCTTTCCCCCTTCTTCCCTAAAACAAAAACAAAAAACTTGGAGAATATCTGATGCCTCCAGTGTTTGTAGTGTGAGAACTCTAGAAGCTTTTCTTCTTGTTAAAGCAGTTTCTTCTGCTGAAGAGTCAATTATTCAGAATTGTACAACTGAAGAATCAATTCTCCCTGAAAAATCAAGGTTAACAAGCAGCACTGACGCACTCATTTCCAGAAAATGATGTCCACAAAAGACTTGGAGTTAGATTCTAGCTACAAGCAGATAGAGATTGAAACCATTTGCATAGTTTTTCAAGTAACCTTCCTTCATAATGGGGCAGCACTCGGCTTTAGTACTTGTGGAAGAAAGTGATGTTGATACTGAAACATCACGCAGGGGAGGGCATTAATAATTGTGTTACACATCCTCTCAACTGTAAGCTGACTCCTGTTGTTGGACATGGAGGACTAAATACGGAAGGGATTTCTGTGCTCATAAATGCCAGCGAATCTTGAGTTCCTCTGTTTCAAACAGTATGCTCTATGGCAGGTTTTCAGTAATCTGTTCACCTGCAAGACAATATATGCAAGGAACATGGATAGGACTCACGTAGTCAGAAAACTTAGCAAAAAATAAGTAGCTGAAGTGATAGACACAAAACTCCTGAAGCTGTTTATGAAGTAGCATAGGAAATGTGGGTGCTGTTGTGCATGCTGACTAACACATCCTGTTGACAAAACAAATAGAAGACAACTCCAACACCTTTAGAGATGGGAGGGAAAATGCTTGTTCTAGACAGTGACAACTGATCACCAAAGCTGTCCTGTCTGCAAGCTCTTTTCTGTTTGCACAAGACCCGACAAGTGTATCAGGCGATCAGGAAGCAAGAGCAGTTGGCTCTTCAGTTCTCAGGGTGCTCCATTCCTGCAGAACGGAAAAGTAACGATGCAGGAGATCCTTCCAACTGAAGTGAATGTACTATCAAAGATACAGCCAGAGAAAGAATCCCCAGGCCAGCAGCCCATGGATTTAAAGAAAAAACACTACAGACAAAAAGCAGTGACTCACAAACTGCTGTCTTCTCCTTACAAATATTTAACAAACCCGTATATTTAGGTTTTGCTAACTACAATTTAACTGTGGTCTCTTTGGAAGCATGTGATCCCATGCTTGCCTTTTGGGATGCTTTGAAGCATCTGGTGAAAAATATGAAAAATAGGGTATTATTAGACAAAAGCAATCAGGAATCTGAAAAACAGTCATTCTGCTTAAACTCCCACTAGCAACTGCTTAAAAGATTATTTCTCAAAACTAAAACAAGGAAGATAATAAGCCCACACAATAGGGCTGACTCTTCCAAAACAAATACGTACATAGGATAATGTAGGGGCCTGGACCGTGGGAAAACTATAGAGAGAACATACGAGTACGCTGTTATGTAAGAGCATGAGTCGGTAAGGAAGTATGAAGATAAAGCTTGCTTAGGCTCATAGCAAGTATCCAATCAGAACAGCAGAAGAGGCGCGTGGACAGAGCGTGCACAGTGCTTACAGCCAATAGCTTAAGGCGTGCTCGCGAGATAAGGAAGTATGTATGCTATAAAAGGGCTGTGCTAACCAAAATAAAGCGGACTATTAGAGCATCATATTGGTGTGCTGTAGTTCCTTCCTCGCATGGACCCCAACATTGTGGTGACCCCGATGTGATCTTCGCAACGGAGAAGAAGGGGGACCAGACGAAAACGCGAGGGTGACTGCCGTGCCGGCGGAGGTGAGCCAGGCCATTCGAGAGAGACGGGAATCGTAGGCCTATGTGATTAACGGCAGGATGGGGGGTGCAGTATCTGCACTGGAAAAGGCGGTGGTGGAATGTATTCTGCAGATAGCCGCACAAGCTGAGACTAAGATAAAAAGAAAAGAAGTAGAAACTTTGCTGGGATGGGGCCAGTGAAGAGGCTTGCTAAAAACCACCGATCAATTGTTTTCTGCAGCTTGCTGGGACGATCTAGGGCAAGAACTTTGGAAATCAGTTGCGGCGGGAAATAAAGAGAGGCTAGAAAGCTAGCCACATCTTGGAAGAAAGTGAGGGATATGCTGGAGGCTATGTCCTCTGAGGCGAAAGTGCAATCCGCTCTCAAAATTGAAGCACTAACAAAACCAGAAGAAAAAGAGCAGTTACCGGCGGACCCTGTAGAGGCAGCCCCTCCCTATGAGGATTCGCTGATACTTTTTCCCCCGGCCCCCCCCGCCCGCTGGCTTGGTGCCTTCCGCCCCGCCCGCCGCAGGCTCAGCGGCCGCCGCAGGCTCGGTGGCCGCCGCTTACCCTGCGCTTGAGGTGGAGTTTTGGGGCGGAGAATCAACAGTCCCGTCAGCCCCGTTAATGCCTCATGAAATGGGGCCGGAGGCGACATCTGGGGTCTGAAACAGTTGGCGGGCCCCAAGAACAAGGCATGTTGTAAATACCTTAGACACTCGACTAACCTAGTTATATAAATAAACAAAGGGAAGCCTTTTAATGAGGATGGCCATAGCTCACTTCAGACATCTTGGCCTTGGGAAAACAGAGGCACGGAAACATAAAGATAAGGGAGTTACAACAGCTGCATTGAAGGACGTGGCCTACATGGTCTACGTGATCTCCGGACTGAGTTTGCACAAAAACAGGGGTCAGTCAGTGAACACATTGAGGAAGACTACCAGCCTTCATCTGGAGACCCCTGATGACCACCAGAGAAAACAACTGCGCATGCGGAGCGGACATTTGCATATCTCATGGTTATGTAAGTGAGTTATCAGAAATCTTATGACTATGTATAACTTTATGGTATATAGTCCCTGAAAATTTGCCAAACCGGTGGAGCACTCATGGTGGATAATCCCCAGTGCTGCCCAGCGTTGCAATAAAGAATGCCTGCTTAATAACACACTCTGGTGTTATTGAGTTTTCTTTCGGACTCCTTACCCAGCCGCACCTAGCTTCCCACTTCGGTGAGGAAAGTTAGAAAGCAAGGGGGTTTGGAGATCTCTGATTTTTGTATCAGTTTTGGCGAGCCAGGCAGGAGACTCTCTGTCCGGCTGCAGGACCCCTGGGTCGGAGACTCCCTTGGCTGGCCCCGGAGACTTCTCTGGAGGGACTCTCCGATTCAGCCGATCGGTGCGGGGACAGACAAGGACCACTGGTAAGAAAAGGCATTCTTTCTGTGTTTGTTTTGTTTTGGTTTGGTTTTGTTTCTGTTTTTGGGACCGGTCATTTGGAGCTACTCATAAGTCGCGGTTCGTGAGAACCCTGCCGGGTGGCATACATTTGCATGTACGATTCGTATTAATCTTCTGGTTAGTGCAATCGTTTGTTTGTGCATTTGTATTTGGGGCTGCTCATAAGTCGCGGTTCGTAAGAACCCCGCCGGCTGGCATTTGGTTACATATGCGTAGGGATATGTATGTGTTTGGTATACGCGTATTTGAAAATCTTTGAATAACCTGTGTCGACATTTGTCATCTGGGGAGTAGCAGCTGCTGTTGTTAACTTTGTAATCTCTGTACCTTTGTTGGTCTCCCCGAGGTTTTGGCGGGGGGGGCGAGTGAATGTTCAGAGGAAAAATTTGTTTATTGTAACTTGACTTTGTATCTGAATTTGTATGATTGTGTGAGTGAGACGTACAAATACGTACGAAGCGAGTGCGGAGTCTGGATCCGCGGTTCTGTTATCCCGCGAGGGAAGCAGCCAGAGAAGGACAAAGTGATTGATAAATGTGGGAACCTGAAATACTGTGGCTGTAGTAATTGTTAATTGTTGTCTCTGTGTGTGTGTGTGTAAGCGTTCGGGCCCCAGTCCCTGTCTTCATGTGTTATAAATTTTAAATGGGAAACCAACAGGGTTTTGAAAAAGAGCCCTTTGGGCTGCGTTTTGGCCGCTGGAAAGATATTGGGGGACCACCTGGAGGAAGTGCGAGTCGTAAGACTCTGATAAAATATTGCAATCAGTGGTGGCCTTTATACAAGTTATATGGTGGAGAAAAATGACCTGTTAACGAAACTTTAGATTACAATGCTTTGTTACAATTTATGTTATTTTTAAGAAGGGAAAGAAAATGGGATGAAGTGGGTTATGCAGATATGTTCTTTACTCTGTGGAATCACCCAGAGTAAAGGGTGACAAAAGGAATGTGGAATTAATTTAGCACCCCAGGACCCTATGGTCCTGGTGATAGGGAAAAAAAAAGAGAAAAAAAAAGAAAAAAAAAAGGACAAAAAAATGGGAGGTTAAAAGGATGTTGTTTGGCTTGTAGCATTGTACAAAAGTGTTTAAAGGTTGGTGCACAGAATGAAAGATTAGAGGAGGGGATAGAGAAGGAGATGCTGCCGGGAATTATCGGGATGATCCTGAAAAGGTTGCTAAAGGATTTGAACTAATTGTGAAAACCCAGGATCCTGACTGGGAGGATGTGGATGCAGTGTTGGATGTGGTGTTTGTGAAAGCGCTCAGAACCCAGGTGCAGGCTCTGATTCTGGCTGGAATTCTGCCGGGAACGGTGGATCTCTGTTTTTGGGACAATCGGCAGATGATATTAGGAGAAAGCTACAGAAAGTGCAAGGAATGGCTGTGAGAGATTTAGAGAGGTTGTTGGAGACTGCATGGCAGGCGTATCGGAATAGGGAGACTCGGATGGGGAGAGTGAGGGCGCAGCGGCTGCCGGTGCTGCAGCCGCTGCTCTGCGCACCGCGGGGGGCCAGAGACCCTCTGGAACTTACCGGGAAATAACACTAACGCTGTGAGACGAAGTGCAGGTGCCCCACCGAGAGGAAATACACCCCTCCCGAAAAGATCAGTGTGTGTATTGTAAACAGATGGGGCATTGGAAAAAGGATTGTCTCAAACTGAAATCGGTAATGATTACTGACACAGGAGCTGACTGACTGGAACGAGGGGAATCTTCCCTAGCAGAACCCTTGGTAAAAATGCAGCTAGGGAAAGGAGAGAAAAACTGTAGAATTTCTAGTAGATACAGGTGCCACATTTTCAGTATTGAATCAGACCTTATTGTCAACAAGCAAACAAAATGTTAACATTGTGGAAGCAGCTGGGCAGGTTGAGAAAGCTTTCTTTTTGAAACCATTAGAATTCAAAATTGGGTAAAGTGTAGTAATTCATAAATTTCTCTACCTGCCTGATGCTCCTAGACCACTTTTCGGAAGAGATTTATTAGAACAATTGAATGCTGAGATAAAATTTAAAAGTGGAGAAATTGAGTTAAAATACCAGAAAAGAATCACATTGAAATTTTGTTTGGCTCTCACTGAATCCCAAATTAGGGAGGAAGAAATTATATACGAAATAAAGGACCAGGTATATCCAGGAGTGTGGGCCTCAGGAATGCCTGGAAAAGCTAAAAATGCAGAATGGGTTATTGTTAAACTTAAAGAGAGAATACGGCCTGTTAGGATAAAACAACATCCCCTGAAACTGAAAGATAGGCGAGGAGTGAAAAGTGTTATAGAGGACTTGCGTGCTCGGCAGGATTCCTTAAAGCGACAGTGTCGCCCTCCAGCCCACTTTAAACTTCAGCTTGCGCCCTTCGCCTGCTTTAACTTTGGCTTGTGCTTCTAATCTGCTTTAACTTTGCCTCGTTTCTCCTGTGTACCCCGGATAGGTCTGATCTGTATCGCGTGTCTGTATTATGTGTTCACCTCTCAGGGACGTAAGGGATGGGAGTTCTTGTGTGTGGAGCTCGGTTTTCTGTGTGTGCCTCTCAGGGACGATTGGGGTGGGGGTTGTGTGACGAAAATCCCTGTTTAACCAGAGCCTTGTGAAGATTTACGTGCCACCTCCCTGAGACGATTACCCCCCCTGCTTGTTGTGTTTGTAGACCAGAACTTCATCAGAACTTTGTGGGTTGTGTGCCTGGATTGTGTAACTTGTGCATCCGAATTCTGTGTGGAAAATTGCTTGATAACTAGGATCTTGTGTGAAACCTGTTTGTGCATTAGGGCTTCTGTGGAAGCTCGCGTGTGGACTGGGGTTTTGTAATGAAACCGTTTGTGTATTGGAAAACCTATTGCCGATTTTTTTCTTTCTTCAGAGTGCACGGGTGACAGCTGCTTTAACCGGAGCTGTAACCCCGGATCGCTATACCCAGGGAAAAAGGTGGGGACGTGGGGGAAGTAGTTCAGGAATTGATTAACTGTGGGCAAAAATATGGCCCAGTTAACACCTCGTCGGCGAGATCGGAATCAAAGGGCTTGTGGCGTACTGAGATAAAATCCCCCAGCAGCTGCACAGGGTTCCCTCCCCCTAGATCTCCTGGTGGGAGAAACATACCAAATAGGTGAAACACCTTATGGTCTCTGGGGCATCAGAAAGGTGTCC
This sequence comes from Nyctibius grandis, assembly GCF_013368605.1. NCBI lineage: Eukaryota > Metazoa > Chordata > Aves > Nyctibiiformes > Nyctibiidae > Nyctibius > Nyctibius grandis. The sequence continues at coordinate 31,715,929 of NC_090659.1, forward strand.
CTAGGGATCTCATGGATGGGTTACCCACAGACAGGCTAGAGAAATTGGTCTCAGGGTGGCCCAAAAAGCTGACAACCAAAGCAGGCTATAACTGCATCTTACATAAACAGTTACTTGAAAGAAAAGAGGATCTTTGTAACCATTGGCAGAATCCTCATAATTGTGAAGACCCTTCTGCTTTATGGACAATTTTTAGTTTGTCATCTAAACAAGGAATTATTGAACTTTCTAGTAATGGTGAATATTGAAGCTTAAGTCTCCAATACTATGAAAAACATCAACTACCTTACCAAATTGTTTTTTTTTGTTTTGTCTGTTGTGTTGCTAAACCAACCAAGAAATGCACTACAAGTTGATAGCTTTGAGTGAAATGAATACATAAGCTGAAAGAAATCAGAATGTGTGAAAGTGAATAAATGATGTGGATCTATACAAGTTGGTAAACGGTCAACAGAGTTATTACATTAGTAAAATACAGATCCTCCTGATTGTCAGGGTCCTATACTTACTTACTTGCAAGTATCCTTGGTGATCAAAGTAACACTGCTAGACATAAAAGACATATCTAAAGAATATATCTGTTAGATCTCCTTGCACAGATTTTTCCCCCAAAACCACACATGCGCCTTCCAGCCCTTCCAGGAGAAGGTGCTGGAACATTCCTTATTGGGTTGGGGGTGTGGAAATCCATTTTCCTACTGCGTATGCAGACCCCAACTCCAGCAGACCAGAGCAGCATGACCACCAGTCTCCCGATCGCGACGCAGGCGGCGAACTCATCTGTGAATAGCCAAACGAATCGTAAGAATTAAAAAAGGACAGAATGTGTCTGGCACCAGGAGCTGCAATTATGATTCTGGTCGCACTCTTCCTTTTAATTATTACTTTAATCATTATTGGAATACTTAATCTTCTGGCTTTTTATGATTATGATTTATCCTGTAATTGTCATTGGCCTTGTGTTTGCAATTGTGGACAATCACCTCCTTCTTCTGATCCTGCAGAGCCATAAACCTCCAACATGGCCTGAGATGCATTTCTATTCTCTTTCAGTTGTTGAGATATTGTTAAGTTTCTGTTCTCTTTAAATTGTTGCTCTTTAGATTGTTAAGATATTGTTAAGAAAATTACTATGTACATATCAAGATGGTGGATGAAGATGTCCATGCACTACATAAGCCTGTCTTGTTTTATCTGTTGGGTGGAACAATATTTTTATGTTTTCTTTATTGTTAAAATACAAATTTCCGTAGGAGGGCTGCCACATTATTCAATACTAACTTTCATGAGAGAGATAAATAATATGTTTGCCTACAACTTTCTGTTTGAAAAAGCAATAAGGTCTAAAGACTAATTTTGTTTGAATTTATTTCTGTCTGACCTACCACATCACCAGGTGGCACTGAATACACCAACCGAAGCCATCGTTGTACAAATTATTTGAATTTGTTGATTGTTTACATTTTAGGAATTTCAAATGCTCTTTTCCTACTTTACTATCCTTTCCTTCTCCCACCACCACGGGATCCCAAAGACAGCGATCTGACACGACATAACAAACTTTGAGCCACGGCGTGGTGTGGAGGACCATAAAGTGGACTCTTTGGGGCAGACAGCAAGTGCTTTAGTTATTTTGGGATAAGTGCGCATGATCTATAAGTGCGCATGTTCTATCTGCCAGCGACAAGTTCTGTTACCGAGGCCTGTGGACACGCATCCATTGGAGGAGACCTACATGGAGACACATGCCCATTGGATGACACGACTCCATGGATCAGCCGCAGGATCCTTACAGCCTCCCTGCTTCCCCCCTGCTGCTGCTGCTGCCCCCTGCCGCCGCCTCCCTCCTCCTCCGGGCAGCGCCTACTTCTGTACACCCCCCTCACCGAGGAACGAGGACCGACAGCATACCACTGGATCCGTGGTGGTGACTAACCCTGCTGCTCTCTCTGCTCTCCTGCTTAGTTTTCTCCTCTCACTTCCTACCTTTCCTATCGCTTCGTTTTCTCTCTGCCCTTTCGTTCAATAAAGTGGCAGCATCTGACCTCGTTTATGCCTTAATGTCGCTCTCTGGGATCACAAAGAACCTTCTCAGAGCCCAGAATCTGACTCGGACCCTGACAAGGACGCCATAAGATTTGGATTATTGATTGAATGCTCTTCAGAGTATAACACACACCTATTTTACCTGTTAAAAAACCTGCTGGCAAAACTTATTGATGGGTGCAGGATTTGCGAACAATAAATCAGATAGTTAAAGGTTTGTATCCAGTAGTGGAAAACCCATATACTTTGCTGACCAGTTTAAAGGAAATCTATGAATGGTTTATAGCCACCAGTGCGTTTGTTTAAACCTGGGAATTGGGTTTATGTTAAAAATATTTCAGGTAACCCTCTCGAATAGAAATGGAGCAACCCTTTTCAAGTTTTGCTCATGACCTACACAGCGGTCAGGCTTGAGAAGCACACTGCCTGGATCCGCTGCTTGCAAATCAAGAAGGCACCCGAAGGACCATGGAAATTCCAGCTCACAGAACCCACATCCGTAAAGTTAACTCGAGAATGTTAATGATTATATTGTGTTTTTGTTTTTGACACCACCTCTGATATTGTTAGTGTTTGTCATTATAATAACAGCTTTAAATTGCCTTTTATGGTATAAATTGAAGAAATTAGCTATGAAAATTTGGATCCTACCTAAGGTAATGAAATATGAAAACTTGGAACCTTTGTAAAAGAATTTACAAGTAACAAGTAAAGGGGGGAATGAAACAGTTGGGGGGCCCCAAGAACAAGGCATGTTGTAAATACCTTAGACACTCGACTAACCTAGTTATATAAATAAACAAAGGGAAGCCTTTTAATGAGGATGGCCATAGCTCACTTCAGACATCTTGGCCTTGGGAAAACAGAGGCACGGAAACATAAAGATAAGGGAGTTACAACAGCTGCATTGAAGGACGTGGCCTACATGGTCTACGTGATCTCCGGACTGAGTTTGCACAAAAACAGGGGTCAGTCAGTGAACACATTGAGGAAGACTACCAGCCTTCATCTGGAGACCCCTGATGACCACCAGAGAAAACAACTGCGCATGCGGAGCGGACATTTGCGTATCTCATGGTTATGTAAATGAGTTATCAGAAATCTTATGACTATGTATAACTTTATGGTATATAGTCCCTGAAAATTTGCCAAACCGGTGGAGCACTCATGGTGGATAATCCCCAGTGCTGCCCAGCTCTGCAATAAAGAATGCCTGCTTAATAACACACTCTGGTGTTATTGAGTTTTCTTTCGGACTCCTTACCCAGCCGCACCTAGCTTCCCACTTCGGTGAGGAAAGTTAGAAAGCAAGGGGGTTTGGAGATCTCCGATTTTTGTGTCAGGTCTCGGTACCCCCTCCGGAGGCTGACGGGGGCAAACAGCCACCGGAGAATCCTGAAACTGTACCCCTCCCCATGGAAGTAGAAACAAGTAAGTCAGATGCCGCTCCTGAAGCGCACAGTCATGCGCCTTTGCGAGAGTTACTGCAGTGACAAAACAGCAAATGCAGGACATATTAAAAAAAATGGAGAAGCTAGATGGAGGAGCTAGTAAGCCATCGCGACAACTCGCTTACAATAAAGCCTCACAGGCGATATCTAGTGGGTTAGAGGCTCTCGGACAGGCTATCGAGAAGCAGAAGGCTCCGCCGGCAGAACCGGAACTAACTCCGGCAGAGTTAAAGCACAAAGAGGAAAGAATCCGGAGCTGGACAAAAAGGCGCGTGGAAGATGGAGAATGGGAAGAGGCAGCAGCTGACGCGTACCTACGCGACAGATTTGGGAGTGGCCTGGGCGAGCCGTCACCTCCCCGGGGCGGGACATCGTCTTCTCGTTCGCGCATGCGCCGGCTGAATGAGCCGCCTCGACAAGAGCATAGCACTGGAAGACCAGCCGGGGGAGCTCGAACCCCATCTATGCCAATGCCAGATTCTTCAGATTCCGATGATCCCGGTGATGAACAGAATACACGGCCTGCAGCGTTACCCGGTTATGATCCAGGACAACGATGGCAGGGCGTCGTTCAAGAGGCTACCATCGAAGGCGTAATGTTACCGCACAGCATCACCGCGATGCCAGTTTTCACTCAAGGAGATCGTCGCCAATGGGCACCGTTTGATTGGAAAACTGTGAAGCAGTTACAAGAAGCAGTGATGCAGTATGGAATGGACAATAAACATGTGATGCAGTTGCTAACATCATTCTTTAAAAACCAAACATTAACGCAAGTGGACATACGCGCTCTTGGCGAACTGATGTTGCTACCCACTGCATACCTGTTATTTCTGGAAAAGTGACAGCAAAAGCTGGAGATAGCCGCTGTTGAGAACATACACCGAGATGAAGGGGATCCCTTGAGAATGGCATCGCTTGACGCACTATTAGGGAAAGGTCAGTACGCCGATGGTGCGACACAAGCTGCTTTACATCCGCACGTGTTACAACAATCACAGGCCTTAGCACTGGCTGCATTAAAGGAGTTGCCAAATATAGGGACACCTAAGCCTCCTTACACGACGGTCAAACAGAAGGCGGGTGAACCTTATATGCAATTTGTTGATCGCTTAAAAGACGCCATTGATGCATCGCCGAATTTAACTCCTGAAGCTAAGGCCGCAGTCGGGAAGGATTTAGCAGTCATGAATGCAAACCCACAATGTCAGCAGATTCTTGCCAGTTTGGGAAAGACGGCCACGTTGGCAGAGATGGTTGAGGCTTGTAGCAGAGTTCCAATACTGCAAGCGGAGGTGGAAAAGGCACGGATTCATGCTCAAGCCCATGCCGACGCAATTTTCAAGCCACCACGGAAAGCAGGGAAAGAAAACCAAGGCCCATCCGGGACAGGATGTTATCAGTGTGGAGAAAAGGGACACATGAAGCGGAATTGCCCCAAGAAAAATACCCCAAACAAAGGGAGCAACCCCGGAGGATCCGCTGGGCTTGCAGGTGTGTGCAAACGCTGCAATAAAATTGGGCACCAGGCAAAGGACTGCCGATCAAGATTTAGAAAAGATGGAACCCCGTTGCAGGGAAACAGGAGAAACAGCGCTGGGGAACGGGGCGCGATGACACCACAATACCGTCCAGCAGCCTACCCCATTCAGGCTGTCTCTCAGAGCTCTCAGCTTCCACCAGAGGAAGCGCAGGCGTCGATTTGGCCGTGGGATCAGATGTAACAATTACAGATGGCGCCGTACACGTAATTCCCTCAACCATTAGTGGACCTTTAGGCTATGGACTCAGTGGATTGTTGTTAGGAAGATCATCAGCTACCAAACAAAGTCTTCTGGTACTACCAGGCGTCATTGACGCAGACTACACTGGACAAATTGGAATCATGTTGCGAGTATTAAACCCACCTGTGACGTTGAAACAAGGAACTAGAATCACTCAATTAGTTCCGTTCCGATCTAGTGTTCCTAGAGCCGTTGACAACGCCAGAAGGAATCAAGGTTTTGGTTCCACTGGAGCCCCCACAGTCGCATTTGTGCATGAAATAACTGCTGCCAAACCCTGTCGAACAGTTAATATCAGAGGACCCAGACACATAACGTTAATCGAGAAGCGGATGTTGTTGCACTCTGGAGCTGATGTTACCATAGTTCCTCGTGCGGCCTGGCCAGAAGCATGGCCTCTTGAATCAGTTAATACCACTGTGGTCAGAATTAGAGGTGCTTCACCCACACATGTAAGCACTCGTTTTGTAACAGTCAAGGACTGTCAGGAGAAAATAACAGCTCGAGTTCGACCGTATGTGTTACATATCACTATTTGGATTCTGGGGCAAGATGTGCTTTCGCAATGGGGATGCGTTCTCCAAACGTCTTTTTAGAAGCGGCCATTGCGGCGAGCAACACCCGACCTACACTGAAGCTCACTTGGTTAACAACATCACCTGTCTGGGTGGACCAATGGCCGCTACCCGAAGAAAAGCTCGCACACTTACAGGAGTTGGTGCAAGAACAACTTGATGCAGGTCACCTAGTACCATCAACAAGTCCATGTAACACACCTGTATTTACAATACCTAAAAAGTCAGGGAAATGGAGATTACTGCAAGATTTAAGGGCTGTTAATGCTGTCATGCAAGACATGGGTCCGTTACAGCCAGGGCTCCCTACGCCTACTATGTTACCACGAGGTTGGGATATCGCCGCGATCGACCTCAAAGACTGTTTCTTCACGATACCCTTGCATCCGGACGACTGTGAAAAATTTGCATTTACAGTTCCCTCCATAAATCGTGCAGCACCAGCGAAGAGGTATCATTGGGTAGTATTGCCACAAGGTATGAAGAATTCTCCAACAATTTGTCAGTGGTACCTGGATCTGGCTCTACAGAAATTTCGAAAGATGCATGAGGAAATGCTGATTTACCATTATATGGATGACTTGCTACTTTGTCAAAAGGGAACCATCGCCAGCGAAGTGGTAGAAGAATTGAAGTTGGATCTGGAAAAGTGGGGCCTGGTCATAGCCCCGGAAAAGGTGCAGCTGTCAACACCTTGGAAATATCTAGGGATATCGCTTACCGAATCCCAGAATCACAGAAGCAGCTCGATCTGCACTGCAAGTAATAACTCAAAAGATTGCCTTGTCTTGTGCTTCACGAGTAGTACTTGAATTGCCTGTGGACTTGTACATTTATAATATGGACCTTGAAGTGTCAGGCATATTAGGACAATGGGACCCATCTCAGTCAAATCCACTTCAAGTACTGGAATGGGTGTTTTTACCCTCTCATAGTAAAAAGACTATCACTACAAGGTGGGAAGCTGTCGCTCAAGTCATTCTCAAAGGGACTGCACGGCTATTAGCTGTGGCTGGACGAACACCTGACAAGCTTGTTATTCCAGTCAGCCTCGACTACCTACCAGAAGTATGTCAACGAGAAAAACTTATGTCCTTAGCCCTATTGAACACGACGATGCAGGTTGACAATCACTATCCGTCACACCCCATCTTTAAAACTCACATATCGCTGGAAGAAAGGCCTGTTGTCGTCAGTGAGCCGTTGCAAGCAATCACGGTGTTTACCGATGCAAGTAGCCGCACCGGAAAAGACGGATTTGTCTGGCAAGAACAGGGAGAATGGAGAAAACATGTCATCGTAGCAGAAGGATCTGCTCAGGTTTTAGAACTACAAGCTGTACTCCTGGCCTTACAAAAGTGGCGCGAAGCACCCTTAAATTTGGTAGTGGATTCCCTATACGTGGTGGGGGTTGTGAAACGCATACGCCGATCGTTGCTTCGCCGTATCGCCAATGAACTGCTGTTCAAAGCCTTTTTCGACCTATGGCATGAAATGCAACACCGTCTACACCCAGTATTTGTCATCCACATTAGAAGCCATACCAGTTTACCCGGAGGTTTGGTGGAAGGAAACTCCCGAGCCGATCAGTTGGTATCCACGTTTCCGGTGGACAGATCCCCGCAGGCAAAATGAACAGAGGCTCGACAATCTCACCAGTTTTTTCACCAATCTGCAGCAGCATTGCGATCGCAATTCCAATTGACAAAGACTGATGCAAGGGCGATTATAGCTTCTTGCCCTGATTGTGCTAGAATACCTGTGTTACAGATTGCGGGAGCAAATCCCAGGGGACTCCAACCCAGACAGATTTGGCAAACAGACATCACCGAATATGCTGCCTTTGGCCGACTCAAATATATCCATGTATCAATTGACACCTGCTCCGGTCACATGTGGGCTACAGCCCTGACCGCCATGACGGCTAAGGCTGTTAGAAAACATCTGTTGCAAGCTATTGCAGTAATGGGCCAGCCAGAACAAATTAAGACTGATAATGGCCCTGCCTATCGATCTGAATCGCTTGCAGAGTTTATGCAAAAATGGGGTATTACACACGTACGCGGTATTCCATATAATTCTAGAGGGCAGGCAATTGTGGAACGTGCGCATCGCACATTAAAAGAGCATTTAGAAATTATTGGAAAACAGGGGGAGATGGGACCACAGGATGCGCTACGTAAAACGTTGTTTGTATTAAATTGGCTAAACCCTAAGCAGAACTCGCAAACACCACCTGCCATAGCTCACGGGCAGGGAAATCAAAAAGACCTCAGTAATACAAACGTACCGGTAAGGGTATTTATCCCAGAATCAGGCACTTGGGAAGGGCCAAAGCAATTAAGAACTTGGGGCAGAGGGTATGCTTGCGTCTCCACAGGAAATAACTGCCAATGGGTTCCGGCCAAATGGGTGAAGCCGTGGCTAGATGAACCAGCCGACGCTACAGGATCAGACAACTCTAACACCAGAAACCTTGAGGAGGTGTGATCACCGCCTTGCACGTATCATCTGGCCATGACTCCAGAATCTGAATCCAGAACAGAAAATGCGGGAACATCATGGGTTTTTGGATGAACTGGTTGGGTGGTCTGGGAATTGGAGGGTGGATAGCCAGCCTAGTGAAAGGCTTGGCGCAAGTATTGCTATTCATTTTTGTCTTGGTATTCTGTATCATAAAAGGTTTGCAGGGAATGATATCAAGAACCATTGCTATTATTAGTAAGAAAGAAAGGGGGAGATGTAGGGGCCTGGACCGTGGGAAAACTATAGAGAGAACATACGAGTACGCTGTTATGTAAGAGCATGAGTCAGTAAGGAAGTATGAAGATAAAGCTTGCTTAGGCTCATAGCAAGTATCCAATCAGAACAGCAGAAGAGGCGCGTGGACAGAGCGTGCACAGTGCTTACAGCCAATAGCTTAAGGCGTGCTCGCGAGATAAGGAAGTATGTATGCTATAAAAGGGCTGTGCTAACCAAAATAAAGCGGACTATTAGAGCATCATATTGGTGTGCTGTAGTTCCTTCCTCGCATGGACCCCAACAGGATAACATAGTAATAAGTCCAGTTGGATAATGTTGGAATACAACAGTGGGTGAAAACTGATTCATAAAAGTGAACTGGTTTGTCCAAATAAACCAGCGTTTCCTTTTCCCTGGCCTTTACTATTAGCTGGCTCCATCCTTCAGCCTGTGCTGGAGACAAGCGGTGACTGATCTCATCACAGACTCACAGATGGGTTGAGGCAGGAGGGCACCTGTGGTCATCTGGTTCAACCCCCTGCTCAGAGGAGGGTCAGCGAGATCAGAGCTACGTCCCATTGAGTTTTGAGTATCTCGAAGGATGGAGACTTCACCACCCCTCTGAGCAACCTGCTCCCACGTGTGACCAACCTTAGAGTAAAAAATTGTTTTCTTTTGTTTGAATGGAATTTTCTCTGTCTCAGTTTGTGCCCATTGCCTCTCACTGGGCACGACAGAGAAGGGTCTGGCTCCGTTGCCTTTACTCCCCACGTCAGGTATTTGTAGCTGAGCTCTCTTCAAGCCGAGCAGTCCCAGATCTCTCAGCTTCTCTCGTATGACAGACGCTCCAATCCTTTAACCGCCTTTGTGGCCTTATCACAGGACTCACTCTGGTATGTCTGTGCCTCTCTCATACTGGTGATCCCAGAGCTGGACCCAGCACTCCGGCATATCTCACCAGGGCTGATCAGAGGGGAAGGATCACCTCCCTTGACCTGCTGGTGATACTCTGCCTGATGCAGCCCAGGGTGCTGTTGGCCTTATTTCTTGCAAATGCTGCCTCGTGCTCAACTTGGTGTTCAACTCGGTGTCCACCAGGATCCCCAGGATCTTTTCTGCAAAGCTGCTTCCCAGCAGGTTGGCCCCCAGCATGTCCCAGCACATGGGGTTGTTCCTCCCAGTGGCAGGACTTGGTGCTTCCCCTTGTTAAATTTCAAGAGGTTCCTGTCAGCCCATTTCTCCAGCCTGCCCAGGTCCCTCTGGACAGCATAGGAAAATCATTCCAGCAATGTTCTTTTGTCATTTCCGAGCTTTGAAGGGCCGCTGCTCATTTGCCTGCCCTTATCTCCAGGACTGGTGAGTACTACTTCCATAAATGCCAGCCAGTTATAATAATTAAAAAAACCCAAACCATACTGTGCTTGTGTTAAAGCTCGTAATGGGATGGCATTCTAATAGCTACAGATCTAGGATTCTTTAGAGGGAAAGATTATGGCTTGGATGCTGATACAGATATTAAGCAGCTTGTTCGTATAGAATTCCAATAACAGACTAGACATTGTATTAGCTTTCGTCAAACAAAAGTTCTTTTTCCATATAAATTTCTGGTACTAATACATTACTAAAGTTCTCATCTCATAATATTCCAGTGTGATGAATCATGAAATTTGAGCATGCTCTTGTGCAGTGCAGCTAAGGGCAAGGCTGTAATTTTGCCACGTGAAAGGAAGACTCACGAGTCTCACGAGCAGCGGGAGAAGTCTGATGTTGAGTAATAACACGTTACCTTAGGTTTCTGTGCTGATATTTAAACGCTTTTTTTTGGGAGGGGGTGTTTCTGACTCACGCAACTGATTTTCATATAGGGAACTGAAGACTATGGATGAAGGCTCTATCCTTGGTATAATTATGCAACACTAGATGTGCAGAATACAACTGGGAGCTACATAGAGATAGAACAAACAAGAACCTGGCAGGCACACTCCACACGAGTACCCTCCACGTACACACACCCCACCATGCTTCTTTCTTAAAATCACAGAAATACCTTATGCTCCTGGCCAGTGTCCCCAGCAACGTTTTCTGTTCCACGAACATTACCTTCCCCATCTCACGACAGCTTTTTAATCTGTAGCAATCACCAGACCGTGGTATAAGAGCAAAAACCGTTGGCCCCACCAAGCGATGTCATTCGAGACCTTCGGATCAAACCTGTTTTACGACCATGCTCCTTTTCACCATTTCACTTGTGTTTTCCTGTTTTTTCCTGAATACGGAGGGACTTGAGGAAAGGTCATTTCTAATCCAGTCCTTGAAACCGAATACATCACTGAAAAGCAGAACGCAGTCCTGCATGTATTTGATCCATATATTTGAGCAAGTTAAAGCATGTGTCTGTGATACTTGAAGAGGGTGCTCCGTTGTTTAATATGCATCAGCGTATACTAATGCCTCAGGTAAAAAACATTAATGAAAATGTGTCAGAAAGATAATGCGCAAGAATAAACTGACAGCTTACATCAACTTATTTATGGTATTTTAATACCATGTTAATGCATTTCTCAAGTAAGAATTTATAAATCTGATAATTTATAGAAAAAAATAAATCACAGCTTCACAAAAAGCTAACTGTCAACAGTTTGTCCTCCCCGCTCCCAACACGCAGTTAACATATTTCAACTATGTTGGTAGAAAGTTAACACCGGTGTGAAATTCTTAACAAATATTTGCAACAGCAATTGAAAACAAAATAATGATTTTTACTCGGTGAAAAAGTAATAGGAATTGTGTTTCCCAGTAAAAGACGAGTCAGAAAAGCAGCAAAAAACCCCCTCCTGCATGTTAAGTGATACCTTTCCCCCCTGCCACGTACATCACTGGCAAAGGCAACACTGCAACATTCATCGTTCCCAGGTTCAGTACTGCAGTGTTTTTGGCAAGACATACTCGGAAGTCCAGTGTTTGAGGTGTGTGCTGCCCTTGCCCAGTGTGCTCCAAAGGCTGCTGTTGCTCGTGTTCCTCGGGGTCAGGTGGGATCAACAACAGCTCCAGGTAAAGGTAAGGAGTATAAAGATTTTCCTAGGGGTTCATGTTCATTTTTCACTCTTTCTTCACCTAAACTCAGATAGTTTAGTTGTCACACCTCACGTTTGAGTATTTACAGGGGATACGGGATTTGAATGATGATGTTGTATTTTCAACTGTGCACAAAAATCCCCTCTGCTGAATTTGCACATGCAACCACAGGATGAAAAATGTTCCTTCTCTAACTTCCTAATTAAAAGTCACATTTTCAAAGGTCATTGCACTTGACAATAAAAAGGCAATTCATATGCATTTGCTATTAAATATATCGTACAGACCTGAACTTCTGTGCAATCCGTTGCTTCAGACACACACGTATTTAACACCTTTTTAAAAACTAAGCCTCTAATCATAGTTTAACAAAGGAAACCAAACTTTGCTAAAGACTTTTTTTTAAAGACAAAAACCTTTAAGAACAAACGCACACAAAAAAAAGCTCCCTTTAACTCCTAGTGCATTTACACACATCTTTGAAATTCTCCATGTTGTTCCCACATTTAACCTCGCTAGCATTCTATACTGGTCTAATGACACTATACAAGAACACATTTTCTCTGACCTAACCAATAAGGCTGGCATTTGTCACGCTGTTGGTACAAACAGGAAAGCCGAAGATAAGATGATTTGCCTCACTCCTTCACCTGCGGAGGATAAAAAGTTTCAAAGTGGATGCAACTCAGTTGTCATGCACGTTGCCTGTGAAATCCAGTGGCCCGTTTCAAGTGCCGAGTGCTTACTCTTTCAAGTCAGGGTTTTGGGTCGTCCCAGCATATTTTGCAACAACTTGCTGTTAAAACTATGGACATGGAAACTGCACGGGAGATTTTGGTCCCTGAGATATATACAAAATGAGATCAAGACCTAGAGCACTGATATGTAATTTGGGGTGGACCCTCTTTAAGGAGAACTAAGTTAGCTTCAACTTTCCAAAGTTTAACAAATAGTCACTAAAATATCCTTAAGCAGGATGACAGAATATGTGCAGTACTGGTCAAGAAAAGTGCATTGTACAGAGTAGTTTTAAGAGGACCAAGAAGCTGTCCTGTCAATAGCATCCTGTATCAAATTTGTCTTTCCAAACTAACACAAAAGCACAAGAACACGAAACATGGCCTTAACCAAAACATCTGTTTACTCCTATCTCTAATTAAAGGTACAGCTACAGGACCTAGTGTCTTAAATACTTATGACGGGCAAACTGACTACATAACACCAGAAGCCAAACCAAACCTTTTAACTTTGTGACTGATCATTTCGATAGTACTCCGTGGACCCTACTATCAGCAACCTCTTCATTGCCAAACTAGTGGTGATGTGTGCTACTGATAATACATTTTAACGTAGTGTTTAAAAGGTTTGTACCACTGAAGGTGCTTCAGACCAGTGGCCACTACAATAAAACATCTTTGGCAACCATAGACATATGACAGGTAATTCACAGCAGCTGGAAGAATTGTAAGATGTTTACAAAGTTCTATAGCGCACCATTAACTTTCTGCAGTGTGTTGTATAAAGTACCAAAGCCCTGAAAAGGACAGCTAAACATCTGACATCATTCCCTCCGAAGCTGCAGGGTTTTTTTTTGTACCGACTTTCTCAAACAAAGCTAGGGCCTGTGAGATTTTAGAGGATGATGTGAGATAGTCCACGCAAAGGCCTCCGGTGCAGTTGGAGTTACAGAACCACAGAATCACAGAATCGACCAGGTTGGAAGAGACCTCTGAGATCATCGAGTCCAGCCGTTGCCCTGACACCGCCCTGTCAACTAGACCATGGCACTAAGTGCCATGTCCAGTCTTTTCTTAAACACATCCAGAGATGGTGACTCCACCACCTCCCTGGGCAGCCCGTTCCTATGTCCGATAACCCTTTCTGAAAAGAAATTCTTCCTAATGTCCAACCTGAACCTCCCCTGGTGAAGCTTGAGGCTGTGTCCTCTTGTCCTATCGCTAGTTGCCCGGGAGAAGAGGCCAACTCCCACTTCACTACAAACTCCCTTCAGGTAGTTGTAGACTGCAATAAGGTCACCTCTGAGCCTCCTCTTCTCCAGGCTAAACAACCCCAGCTCCCTCAGCCGTTCCTCGTAGGTCAGACCCTCCAGAGCCTTCACCAGCTTGGTTGCCCTCCTCTGGACTCGCTCCAACACCTCAACATCTTTCTTGAAGTGCGGGGCCCAGAACTGGACACAGTATTCAAGGTGCGGCCTCACCAGTGCCGAGTACAGACGGACGATCACTTCCCTAGACCGGCTGGCTACACTATTCCTAATAGAGGCCAGGATGCCATCGGCCTTCTTGGCCGCCTGGGCACACTGCTGCCTCATGTTTAGCCGGCTGTCGATCAGCACGCCCAGGTCTCTTTCCGCCGGGCCGCTTTCTAACCACTCCTCCCTCAGCCTGTAGCGCTGCATGGGGTTGTTGTGGCCGAAGGGTAAGACCCGGCACTTGTTCTTGTTGAACCTCATGCCGTTGGTCTCGGCCCATCTATCTAACCTGTCCAGATCCCTCTGTAGGGCCTTCCTACCCTCCAGCAGATCGACACTCCCACCCAGCTTGGTGTCATCTGCAAATTTACTGAGGGTGCACTCAATCCCTATGTCTAGATCATCTATAAAGATATTGAACAGCACCGGCCCCAGACCTGAGCCCTGGGGAACACCGCTAGTGACCGGCCGCCAGTTGGACTTTGCCCCATTCACCACCACTCTCTGGGCTCGGCCATCCAGCCAGTTTTTAACCCGTCGAAGAGTCCACCCATACAAGCCCCGGGCAGCCAGTTTGTCTAGGAGGATGCTGTGGGAGACAGTGTCGAATGCCTTACTGAAGTCTAGATAGACTACATCCACAGCCCTGCCCTCATCTACTAAGCGGGTCACTTGGTCATAGAAGGAGACCAGGTTGGTCAAGCAGGACCTGCCTTTCAGGAATCCATGTTGGCTGGCCCCGATGCCCCGATTGTCCTGCATGTGCCGTGTAATGGCACTCAGGATGATCTGTTCCATCACCTTGCCTGGCACCGAGGTCAGGCTGACAGGCCTATAGTTCCCTGGATCGTCCTTCCAGCCCTTCTTGTAGATGGGCGTTACATTTGCTAATTTCCAGTCAGCTGGGACTTCTCCAGTTAACCAGGACTGCCGGTAGATAATAGAGAGTGGTTTGGCAAGTTCATTTGCCAGTTCCTTCATTACTCTGGGGTGAATCCCATCCGGGCCCATAGCCTTGTGGGTGTCCAACTGGCACAGCAGGTCACTAACCGTCTCCTCCTGGATCACGGGAGGTTCACACAGCCCCCCGTCCCTAACTTCAGGCTCTGGGGGCCGAGTCTCCTGAGGACAACCGGTCTTGACATTGAAGACCGAGGCAAAGAAGGCATTGAGCACCTCTGCCTTTTCCTCATCCCCTGACACTACACTACCCTCCTCATTCAGCAAGTGGTGGAGGCTCTCCTTGACCCTCCTTTTGCTGTCGAAGTATTTGTAAAAGCTTTTTTTGTTATCTTTGACTGTAGCAGCCAAATCAAGCTCTAATTGAGCTTTGGCCCTTCTAATCTTCTCCCTACACGCCCTGGCCACGTCCCTATAGACCTCCCGAGTTACCCGACCCTTCTTCCAGAGCAAATAGGCTCTCTTTTTTTCCTTAAGTTCTAGCCTAAGTTCTCTGTTTAACCAGGCCGGTCTTTTTCCCCGACGGCTTGTCTTCCTTGATGGGGAAGGGAGTAGAGTAACGAAGGGCTGAAGACTTAAGTTTCAGTGTACCACTGGGAGGTTACTCAGAGACTGGCAACAGATGGATTCATGAATGGATTTCGACACACAAGTAGTATAATCACAGTGGTGGTGGAATCTCTTCAGACAATAAAACAAAATGAAACAAAAAAATCAGCTGCATCCAGGGAGTCCATTAAGTAGTCTCATTTACCAGTACCTTCAATAAGAAAGAATGCGCATTAGTAACATACAATTTACTCTAAAACATTAATAACACTCTATAACACAGCTGAGCTGTAGGAGGAATTCAGTATAACCATCTTTTGTTTCCAATTAATGCAATTATAAATTAGATGTATCTTGTGACACAAGTGTGTGGGATGTGCATATAGGAGAGAAGAGACCACACTATTAAGATGGGTAAATTTTTAACAAGTAGAAGAATTGAAGGAAGGTACCCTAAGCTTATTTTTTCTGAATATGAGCTCAGCTTTCAGAAATTTGGGAAATATTATTGCAACTAATGTGTAGAACTGCACAGTGATCCCTATATGCAAATTAGCATGCAATTTGGCAGTAACTATCACAACATAAGAAACTAAAAAGGAAAAACAGAATCTTAAAAAAAAAAACAAGGCGTGTTTAAGCAGGAAGAATAGAGTATTACTATCAGCACTGACACCTTATTCTGTGAGAATAAAGTCAAAGAACTTTATATCCCAGATGTCACGTGAGATCCCGTATACAGCCAGTCCCCACTTATAGAGATGCACTTGAGAGGTGCCAATTTAAGCATGCAAAGGCATTTCTTTAAATGTGAGTCTAATAAAATATAGTATCACTCTCAGTTAACTCCCATCCCCCCAAAAAGTACAGCTACAGAATGTTGAAATCTCTCAGATGTCCACTTCCAAAACTAGTGTGAAAGACCCAACAGAACCTTAGTATAAGGACTCCAGTCGCTACATACAACTTGCTTTAATAGTGAAATGAAACAAAATATTGACCCTTTCTCCCCTGGGAGAGAAGAAGAATGAAGATCATAAAATCAGGTACAAGTAATTGATCTGATTTTGATATTGTTCTTCATATTCAGTCATCATGTGCTGCCTGAAAAGGCAGTTAGTTTATCAGTTCTGTAAATGGGTTTTTGCCACGTTACCGTTCTCTATTCTGCCACAGCAGATTTTTCCTTCGCATTTCAGTAGCTGTAAAATCATAGCCCTGCCCTACAGAGACATGTTCAACAACAGCACTGTTGCCATGCAAGACTTACTGCTGTTGCAGCACACCAAGGATGAATTCAATCCTCAGTAGATTCAATCCTCAAAGCTACTATACTGATGACTGCATTGGAGTTCCAGTGTTTCATTAAAAGATAAAATGTAACAAATTAATTAATGGAGTTCCTCTACTGAAGTTAGAAGGAAAGTCTACTCAGATAGTTCCGGCTTTTAAAAGCAAAAGGATATTTATTTACCAGAGTAAATGCCTAATGGGAAGCAGCCCTGTTCCAATCAGCCACACAAATTCTATATATAACTTGTTCTACCCTAACACACAGCTGAGCAAAACTACAACCTATACGTATACCGTCACTGATGCTATTCCTTTTTAGACATCATCATTTTAAAAACAAGTAAAAGCTGGAAATTTCTTGCAACTTCTCCTGTCCCCAAGCTTACCATGTAAATAATATACCAACTATACATATATAGTAAACAAGGGCAAAAATGGGTTCTGAAGGCCAGAATGCGTCGAGTATGTTTTCCATTTGTGGGTCAGAAAGGCACTGACAAGCTTAGCGAAGGGAGAAAAAAACCCTTTTTTTTTATGAGTTCCAGCAGTGCAAGTTTAGATATTTATATGCAGGTTACTGATTAGTTGTTTTTAAAAAGCAATAAACCCAGAGTTTAAGTTGCTTATCTGCCCACTTAACATTGATCTTCATATTATTTTAGGTATCCCCCATGTGGTGAAGAAAAATTAATATTAAAGTTGCTTAGTTCAGCTTGTTAAAAATTTACCCACTTATTCACAGTTGGTTTTATTTTATTCTTCATAATCAAGATTGTTCTCATTCACAGATACATTCCAGAGTTAGTAAATCAATGTCAATCCATTTGTTCCAGTGTTTGATTTTTGCCTAGCATTTGTTTCGTTTGATTTTAGTTCTCCTACAAGCTCAGTCTCTTCCATGCAAGGAAAATTACAACTGAATAGTTAATTCAGGTTGAATGAGTAGAAACAAAATAGGAACACATCATCACAGGAGCATGCTACAGTCCTCAACTGTCTGTTTAATTAACACCCCGCCCCCATCTCGCCAAAACCAAAACAAAAAAAGAAAACTAAACAGCCCCCCCGCAAAAGCTTACTAAGCAGCAACAACAGCTATACTGAAAAATATTTTCTTTGGAACGAAATTAGGAAACACGACAACACAGAACAAATGACATCGCCATATAAACGTCTTTTTCTTACCACAATAACATCTTAATGAAATGTCTTACTTCTGGCATAAGTAACTAACACCATCACCCGTATTAGGAACTTTCTTTTAAAATAAAACATGTATTAATAGGTTGAAGATGCATCTTCATTGCATATGCACACAGTACCTTTCCCCAGTTTTGCACAGAGGCTTTTTAGGGTCTCTTCTCTTTACACAAAATGAATTCACTTATCCATCAAGAGCAAAGTACAAAAAGAATATTCCTTGGATTTAGTAGATGAAGATTTCTAACGATACAATAGTTCCAAGGGGACTAGAAAAATGAAAGGGGTGCATGAAGCCTTTCAGGGACAGAAGAAAAGTCTTCACTTTATTTAAACGAGATCCTCAAAATAATTTGAAATGTTATGAGAAGAAATACAGGAAAAAGGATGGGACCTTATTCTAACTGCAATGCACACTGTAATGCAGGCAATGCAAAACTCTGCTAGGCTGCTCCAACCTATATCCTTTTTATAAACGGTATACAGGCTGCATAACTAGACAAAGGGAGGGGACAGTTCAAGGTTTCATGTGCATCTAAGACTTATGAATTTCACGGCACATGAGGATGAACTCAAGATGGCATTCACGCGGTTCCCTTAGGCACCATATGTCTAATTCACACCCTCAAACACTCGTGTGCATGAACAACAAAAAGCATTAGCCATTTTTGCTAAAAATAAACAGATGGAATACAAAAAACCCCAACACTTAAACCAGTGTAGATAGCTTTTAAAGTGATCTAGTTCAAATAATAACTAACCTGAGACGTACTTTGCTCCGATTAACATTATCACGCAGCTCATAATAAAAAAACCCAAAGGCTGACTACAGAAGATACTAGTGTCACCTGATGTCATCCAGGGGCGGGTGTTTCCAGTCAAGCAAAACAAAAGAGAAATATATATATAAATTGCAATATATGTGTTAAAAATCATATGAACAGCAAAAAGTAACAAATGTAGTGACATCTGCAGAAAAACTAAAAAAGATTATACATAACCCCCACAATAATTCAAAACAGGCTCTCAATATAAGAGTTCAAATCCAAATTCCACTGTTACCACTATGCAGGCTAAGCCCACTTCTAGTATTCTTCAATCTTAAATACTCCTAGCAGGCAGAAGACAAAGTTTCAAAGCAAGAACTAAAGAAAATAACATTTCCCCCACAGTGTTAAACCAGATAATCACCGAGGGTGAGTTTTGATAAACATATCCCTTTTCACATAAGCTGAAGAATAAGATCTAGTTTTACTTTCTGCAAGGCAGAATTTCTATCCTTCAAAAGGAAATAAAGATATATAAGTAAGATACGCATCAAGCACTTGGGATTTTAGGATAGCTAACAGAGAGTTTAGATGTAAGGCTACTAAAGCATATCTTCTTTTGAAGTAGAGGGCTTTTTCATCTGTCAGGTTTGAATTAAATAAAACCTGCAGTCTTCTATGGTCTTCTATTACTTCAGGATAAGTTTTTAGTCCTGAATCATCCTACAACACATCATTTGTGGACCTTATCTTCATTTCGTTTCCCTTTTGTTGGAAAAACTACTAGAAAGAAAGGTATTAAGTAAAGAATCCTCAGACTGTAAACTCCCTCCAGAATCCATAGTTGCAGTCCTCAAGCTGCATGAAGTCTCTTTATTTGTGAAAGCTAAGCTAAAATTTTCCTTTTACCATCCTATATGTTGGTTTAAGTATTTTATTTAATACCATGGTTATACAACCAATTCTGTCAAGGCTATTTGGAAGGGAAATAGGTAACTTAGCATCAGTAAGTAGTTTTTCCAACAAAAGGGAAACGAAATGAAGATAAGGTCCACAAATGATGTGTTGTAGGATGATTCAGGACTAAAAACTTATCCTGAAGTAATGCTGAAATACAAATTCAAATTATAGATCATAGAAGACTGCAGGTTTTATTTAATTCAAACCTGACAGATGAAAAAGCCCTCTACTTCAAAAGAAAGTTCTTGTTCAGTCCCTCAAATGTGTTTGCATATTCTCTTGTGTGCAAACAATAGGTCTACGCAATTCTTCACTTTACGATAACGTCTTGGGATCAAACAGGTTTTGATGTGGCTATCAATCTCTCCTTCCTATACAGCAAATAATAAAGAAAAGATATAGCAAGAAAAATCACAGGATGAAACTTTTCTCCTTTGAAACACAAGGTTATAGGATAAGAAAGTTTATGAAATCCCTGCACTGTCTTAGAATTCTGTTGTATCTCGTCTTCTAGGTAAGATTTTTTTCTTCTGTAAACCAATGCCATTCTGCAAAACCTGCAGTTAGTCTTGATTTCATGTACTCATGAAAGCCCTACAAGATATTGCTTGTGCGTCCTTTCAAGAGGAAGATCTATCTATCTATTTTACTGCTTTGTCTCCACTGTGGTTTTAAGTAATAATTTTAAAATCATTGGAATAGTCCAGAGATGGTATGAACAGAAAAGGTCACCAAACTCAAGATTAACTACCTAGGCTAACTGACTAGTTAATAATACGCGACCTGAATTAATTTCCGATTTACCATTTGAAGGAGCTTCAGATGTCTCCCAGCCCATAGATTTCATCACAGCTTTCTTCCATCTGGCATAGCGAAATCCACTCTCTGTAATCGAGAAATCAGCAAACAGAAAAGCCTCTCAATGCATATGAATACAAGTATTAAGAAGCAAACACTACAATACCAGCTTTCCACAGTATACTTTGTCTGCATAGAACAGGTGTTATAAAATGCTGTTTTGAATACAAAAAAACAAACCAAACCAACCCAAACCCCCACAGTTATGCACAGTAGGGAGAAACGAACCTTAAAAACAATATTCTGCACGTTCACCAATAAGAAGACTTACAAGTAGGACAACATGAAGCAATTGTTATTCATGTAGAAGCCGTTCAGTGTTGAAAATACCATCTTGAAGCAGAGATTACAGCAGTAATTATAATCAAAATGGTAAGACAAAATTCTGTACCAAGAATTAAGAAATAATTGAAAGGACAAAAATGCGTTTGTTTTGCACATGGATTAATTATGACAAGTATATGCTTTCCATCTCTAGAAGCACTTAAGAACTGATGAAAAAGTTAGTTAGCTAAAAACCAATGATTAATGTAGGCTTTTTAAAGCCAAAAGAAAAGTCTCTCAAAAACAGTCTGTCCTTCTTACATCTGTGAAAACTCACAAATGCACAGGAGCTTTAGGAGACATCTTTCTCAGTAAAAACCTTTCCAGATTTCTTTCATTTTACTTGCTATAAATCAAAAGCTACTAACTGCAATGTGCAGTCCCAAGCTTCTGTCAAGAAGAAGTAAATAAAGAACCCCAACCCACTCCCCTGTGCAATTATGCTGTTCTAACCATTTTCCAATCTTACTAGTCAATAAATGGACAACACAGAAAGTGAAGTGCACTTTTCTCTAAACTAAACACTACAAAGTTGATCTTCAACATTTGTGAGGATATTCATATATAGCTGGTTTTATATCAGCATGTTAGACTGCCACAAAGAAAAAAACCCGATCTGTTGGACATACAATACTAAGTTTCCAAGTTCTTAGGTAATATGAAAGGGTTTTACCCTCCGGGTTGATCTGGGGTTCAAATCGTTCACGTGTCACTGATGTCACATCTCCAGGATTCAGACTCCAGATTCCAACTCCTTCTGCAGCTCCTGCTGCCATAGCAGCTCCTAGAGCTGTTGTTTCAGGCATTGATGGCTTTACTGAAGTAAATCACAGAGAAGGCCATGATGATTTTTAATGAAAGTCACATTGATGACATCAGAACCAAAGATTTACGTATATATCTAGAATGACATATATTTTCTATAACTGCTATATGCTTCAAGTTTACGAACTGCAAACCTCATTTTATTGCCGTTCACATGGTTATGAGGCTAACTTCGCCTCTGAGTCGTCCAAGTCTTTGAAATATCTCAGATCACTGCTTCCTTCAAGACTGAATCATGCAATCGCCCGTTTTCACACCACATGCAGGGCTGCTGACCTCAACCATTAGTTTCCTTAGAGTACTCCTGTTCATAATACACTTTTTTTTTGTTTTCTCCCTCCCTCCTCCAAGCAGCGATGACTGGCTAAGCTATCAGTCTTGTTCCCATGCTCTAGATATTGTGTTATTAAAAGCATTTATATTTAGAAAATGTATCTTAAAGGACCCTACACACTTGTACTTACTATCTTGTTTGCCTTCCACAGATGCTATAGAAGACCATCCCACCCCAAGATGTGAACAGTAAAACTGTTCCACTAACTCCAGAACTGCCTGCTTCTCTGCGTCAGGCAGAGGATCCTTTAAAATCTGATTTTATTGATCATATCCTTTCATCTGCTAACTATGCATCTGCACAGATAGTATGAGCCTTGTGTATTATGTATTATTAAAGGCAAGCTATAATATCTCCAAAGTTAAAAACTTTCCACTGAAGTGTCTCACGTTTACGCATAGCAGACTCCACGATGTTTTTCTAAATGATTTTCTAGACGCTGCATATTAGGCAAGATTATTACATTTATGCAGCAAATTAACAGTCTTCAGTATAGATGAAGATGTATAATGTCCTGATGTTACCCAGTGACACACTGCATCCTTAAGAATGCTAACGTACAGCTTACACTACTCAGCAACTCACGATCTCCTACAGGTGTTAAAATATGTCTTCAGAACGATGCACCCTTTTCACTGACACTGAAATGCTTCAGGTTTCAAGTGAGCTCTTTAAGGAGCTTTAGTGTATTCAAACACATCCTTCAAAAGCTGAAGAGCCTTTTTATTATTCTAGGGGGCTTCTGTGAAAGAACTGTTACAGGATCATTTCTAAAATGGCTGCATTGCTCTTAGACCAGAATAATGGTATTGTGAACTTGCATTTGCCTCCGAGAGGAACACCACTTGGGTTTGTATTTCGTATTATGCATGCCAAGAAAACTGGTTGCGAGACTCCCACTTTTATTGTAACCTCTATTCCCTTCCTCATTGCTGCTGTAGGAGGAAACAGAATGGATGTGTTTTGTGGGTCTTCTTTTACATTGCAAATGAAATCAAAGGTTTGTGAAGGCAAAGGGAACAGAAAAAAGGGTATTTGCTATTTGCTGAAATGCAAGTGCAGAACACGAGCAGCAGAGGTGCAAAGTTCTGATTTATCTCTGAGCAAGATTCTCAGGGCCAACATGTCGCAGGAGACATTAACATTCGTTAATTTCACTGATTTTAAAATTGTTAGATGTTTAGAAATTGATATGACAACTTTAAAGTTCAATACCATCATAGGGCTATAATATTTCAACACAAGAAATAAGTCAGTGATTCTTTAGAAAAGTGAACCTCAAAACTGGATGCAAGACCTAAAAACTTTTTCTGAAAAAAAAACCCAACATTCTCAAGCAGTAGCAAAAGACCAGCAACAACAACAAAGCAAGCCATCCAGCTTGCCCTCATTAGCCATTGCAAACCAATGTTATTTTCAGCTTTAACAAGAAAACAGGAGCTGTAATTTCATCTTACCTACTGGAATACAGAGAATGTCTGATTGCAGTTGCATGAGGACTTTGTTATTGGTCATTCCTCCGTCTACTTGTAACTGATTTAGTGGTATCCCACAGTCCTTGTTCATGGCATCTAAAATCTTAAGTAAGGGTAATATATGTTACGATTAAATTGCAGAGAAATCCATGATACTGAGTGTAAAATACTGTTAAGTCAGCATTTGCTGACAAGTGTTAAGCAGATATCTCCCCTCTCCTATATAGCAAGAGGGCAAAACAGAGGTAGTGACAATACGGTTTTGCTTAATGTACAGCAAATGCATTCTGTTTGTTACAGAAATCCTAGTGTAGATGTTTCTCCTCTGATGCTCTGTACTTAGCCTACATGTTGCTTATATGGTTAAGAAAAAGAATTTTGAAGAAAAGCTGATGACAACTACAAAATTTATCAAAGTTAACGAAGGAAGAAGTAATACTAAATGGAGTCCTTTCGCTGACTACAGTTTGTCCAGACACTTTCTCTAATTTGATGCATTAAAGAATTGAAAAATTAAAATGTTTGAACCGGCAATCTGGAAGACACTTCAACAGGAACTGCTGAACACTGAACTGTTTTGAAAGAGCAGCCTCTTGAAATATTTTCAAGTAGTTGTTGAAAATTGAGAATTTTACATTTCACAAGAGACTGCAAAAATAAACTGTTAGTGTCATTTTTTGTAAAAGTATGTTTCCTTCTTTTGGGCACAGTTGATAGCTGAAAATAAAAGTGTTAAAGTGTTTGCAAGGGATAATTAACTAAGAGTGGAGTATTTAATTCACTGATATCTATGACTATGCGTTTTAGAGGGTTTCCTAAAAATGTAAGATTCGTCGCAAACCTTAGCTACTGGTAAGAACACGGCATTATCCTACAAGCACCTGTCAAACGCAGATTAGTGGGTTTTCTGGGGTTTTATAAAAGCAGTCAATTAAATGTCTCATTTATGTTTTTTAAGGTTAGTACATAATTTTTGTTCACAAAGTTAGGCATTAACTGGTGCAGAATGATTTTCTCTTTGTGATTTTTCAATTTATTTGAATAAAAAAGAGGTGTGCTTTTCTCGGGTTTAAATGAGAAAGCAACATAGACCACAAAAAAGACCAAAACTATAATGCAGTCTGTGCTATTCTGTAGCTCACAAAGTATCCACTTCTACAATCCTTACTGGGAAAAGTCAACATGATTTTAAAAAAGAACAAAAAAAATGTACGTTTGTAAGGTAGTAAAAACTATATAGAGATGAGTTGTCCACTAGATTCTAGCTGTTCCCAGAAAGTAAGTCAGCAAGGTCCCTTACCAGACAAATCTTTAAAGGAACTAAAAGAACTGCCACGGGATAAATAATGGTTAAAAATTAGCAGGAAAGAGCAAAAGGCCTGTTTTCACGGTGACAGGATCTGTCCACGGGCCTGCGCTGTTCACTACATTAGAAATAACCTGGAAAAGAGGATTCACAGCACAGCAGCAAAGTTTGCTGGCATACTAAGCTAGTACTGCTCCCCACCACTTATCTCCTTCACATGTATCATTTTAAGTTTGCCTGTGCTGATTTCACCTGCCTTTTTTACCCTTCAGAACTTCAGCAGCGCCTCATCATCTCAGCTTTACAGATACATACTGTGGGAGGCTCTGACTTTGTTTACCACTCTGCAAGAGCATGTTGGATCATACTATGCATTCAGTAGAGATTAAAAAAACGAGAAGAATGCTAGAAAACAGTAAGGGATGAAGGAACAAAACACGATCATGCTGCTGCTACCTCTATTGTACTGAGGTTGGATGAAGAGCAAAGTATCCAGGTATGTAAGTTTTGTCTAATGACAGCATTGTACAGCTCTTAGAATTGAAAACTTGCTTATTTTTCCATAATGCCCTCTGGAAGAAAAAATGTAACAAGGGTCATCTGTCTGCACAAGGAAGGCGCTTTCTGGATAACAAGCAACAGAGACATGGAAGGATCGGATGGCACAATAAAACAAGCAAAAACTCCAGTGAACATGAAATTTGAGGGTTTTCCTGAGGGATACAAAAGACCTCCATTTTAACTGGAATTAAACCAAAAGAACTTGGTTTCTGACAAGACAGAACTAAAAATCTATCTTTGAAAAATGTACATATATTTTATCTGTGTCACTAGGAATTAGTCTGTTAATTTAAGTGTGTTGAGAGACCTGATCAGGCACTCCTGTCACCGCGATAAAAGCACATCGTCTAAAGTATGAGGAAGTAATAGATCTGTTCAAACAGTTAACTTCACCCTCACTCAGTCTGGAGCTTTATTTCCCTTCCTCCTACTCACAGCCACATGCCCTGTCTCTCATTCTGACATTTGCTACACTCCTCTGTGAGGCAGCTGAGGTCATTAATCCAGCAGAAAAATAGCCCAGCAAAAAGAGGGATAATTTTCTGCTGGAAAGTTCATTCAGCTGACACATGAGAGGGAATGGATGGGAGGAGGGACAAGGAAAGAGAGAAGCAGACAACAAACTAAGAGTATCAGTTCAGTTCCCTGTAAATTTACCCTGACTTCCAGTACCAGAATTAGAGATGTATGCTACTTCCAAGCTCTTTCACGACTTTCTGGACTCAGAAGCTGTTAGCACAGCTCCAAAAGCAGACGCTTGGGTGAAATTTCTGGCTTTTTCCCCATGAGTGCTTCTTACTCTGTGACACTACAGAAACAGCAAGCTGCTTTCCTCCTCTCACAGAGTTTTAGCTGGGTGTTGCTTTAAAACTCAGTATGTTTAAATAACAGCAGTTTAAAAACATGCAATCAAATTAAGGTTTGACAACTGTCACCCTTTGGGGTCTAGGGATTTCATTTTCTCCTGTATTTGTATGGAACACAGGGAGCGTAAATCGATAGTAGATGGTCATATAAAGATTCGAATGCTCAGAACATACTGATAGCAACCCCTTTGATTTGGCTGGAGGATTCATTTCTTCCATGAGAATTTAGGTTGGCTGTTGCAGAATGCCAGATAAGGCAATAGGAGATGCAACAGGACGGAAGTGAATCCAGATTGCCCTTGGTATCTGTGCTGCTGTCTTGCTTTAACTCATTTTTGTTCTTGTGTACTGAAAGCAACATAAGCCATGTCCGTCACAGCAGACAATATAAAATGTAGTTTCCTATGTTGCAGAACTAATGCAACTTTTTAGTTATGGCCCTGGCCTTGTCATTTTAATGTTTCTCTGTTCTGCCTCTCAAAATATTCACAAAATACGTTCACCTTATTTTAAGTGCTGATAAAAAGCAGAATCGCCACTCCAAAATAATGTACCCCCCAACCAGATCATTGTAGCTAAGTTCACAGGGACAATTTTTCAACATTAGCTTGAAAAGAGTACCACATAAAGAGAAGAATAGCATCCAAGTCCAATATAAAGTATATGATTAATCTTCATTAAATCTTTTCAATCCTCTCTCTTCCTGATGAGCTACAGACCCTGTTATTATACTATTTTACAATGAATTTAGGACCCAATTTGCATTTACCTCCCGTGTTTGAAAGCAGACCGCTTCTAGTGCAGCAAAGGCGATGTGGTTTTTATTTGTAAACTGAGTAAGGCCACAGATAATGCTGTTGAAGAGAAAAAAACACACAAACAGTCAGGACATACTTCTTTACCAGGCATGTACCATTACTTTAGACCTAGGCCTTCTAATTGAAAGCTCATTGGTTCCATTGTATGAGGACTGCTTTTTAATATCAAAAAGCTTGTTTCTCTTTAATCTAAACTCTCTCATCCCTGTTCTCCTGACAAACATGCTTTCAGTGTTCAATTAATATCATTGCCATAAATTAACATTTTATTGACAATCTGCATGTAAATGGGTGCATAGTCACGGACACGCACAGAAACACAGACACGAATTCTAGTCTTCCTTTAAGAAAAGGAAATGTGTGATTGAGGCTGATTTTTCTTTAAAAATTATTATCACCTATCACTAAAATCTTAATAAATTCTCTAGTGCTTTCAGTTCTTAAGGAAAAGCCCAGCTGGGTCAGAGCTGTGCTCTAAATGCTTAAAATTGTTTTCAGATCTATTCTGATCATTAGTTGCTTCTGCACTTTCAAACTGATTTTTGGATCTGGAAATTATCTACATCTAACCATGAGCAAGCTGAATTCTGTCAACGTACTCTGAACTGCAGAGCAAAGAATCATCCTTTTATTCTAGTTCAACATCTGAGGGATAGTAGAGTACTACACAGAAATGCTGCTGTATTTGATGCTGGATACATGCAAAGTCAAAGATATTAAAGGACATTTTTAGATGCTGCCATTCTAAAGATCAGCTTTTAACAGCTAAAAAGTTAAGCGCTGTGATTTGAACAACTGTAAAAACATCTAACTCAAAGATTATTTTTTTCCTTACATACAAAAAGCATCTAAATTCTAAGGATGCAACTACTCAAAACCTTGGGAACTAGATATTCTTTAAGATTTCTTTTTTCACTTTAGGTAAGTTAGCTTATATTTAAATTTGTTATGCTTCTGTGACTCCCACGGCATGTTGTGATTCCAGCAACAGCAGGCAAGCTCACAATATCAGAAAAGACAAATAGAAGGTTATTGTTTGAACCAGTAGTTTTAACTAGTACCAGCTAGTCAAGTCTTAACAACCAGGAAAGGGACTGGAAGGAGAAAAGAAAAGAGTACTCAATAGACTGGAAAGAAAGCTGGACACGAGGAGAAGGATGAGAAGGGTGGAGGAATTAAGTAGCCTGTACATCTGAGATAGTGACTGAAGCAGCCATGGGAAACTGAGCTCAGAAAAACTAATCATCAGCACTAAACTTTCTACTTTTGTTGCCTGACAGCTCACAGGTATGCAGACCTCCTCTTTCTCTTTAGCGAGACAAAAATCCTTTCAGAACCAGAAATGTGTGAAGAAAACAAGCTGGCCCCGTTAGCGGCAAGAATGATAGAACTATCGTGTACTTGTATACGTGTATACTTGTACTGAAGTGCAAAACGCAGCCCAAATGTTTTCCCTGCTCCCCCGCCCCCTTTTTTTGTTTGAGGAGGTAGAAGAGGGTGAGTAGCCAAGCTAGCTAATCCTTCTTTTTCTCCCAGTAGTAGTTGCTGTTTTGAACAGATTAAATACAAAAGAGAAACACAGTAGTTGCTTGAAGATACCAGAGAGAACGGTGCATCCAGACACATAAAGGAACAAAAAGAACAATTTCACATACCTGGAAGGACTAGTGATAGCATTTGTGAAATCATTAAATCTCCCTGCAAATGCAGTGTTTAGTCAGATCCTTACCCCCTTGCACTGGGCTCCCAGTATGGTGCATACAGTCCTGAAAATGCTGGCACAAAGTAGCAGCCATAAGAGGTCCCCGCTTCTGCAGCCAGTTTTTCTAATGCACACACACAAACTCTCCACTTAGCTTTTCACAACTATACCAGCACTTAAATATGACACTTAAAGGTGTTATTATTTAAATAGGGAAAATATTTAGAATATGTTAGGTAGCTACAAAAATAATCAAGCCACATACAATTAAAAATACAACTAACTCTGGCACTCTGCTCCTCATTAACTAGTTGTCCATTTAAAACAACGTGAATGGAAGATGGAGCACAGGGGGGGTTGTGGGAAATGCAAAATGTAAAATGAAAAATCAAAACTGAAAACCAAAATCGTGTACTCAGTAGTCTGACCTAGATCCTGTAAGGTTTTCAAAAGGTATCCTGTGGGTAAAGAATGCAACCTTTAAACCAGTCCAAAAGGTCACACTTCACTTGCATTTAAGTCAAGGCAAGCAAGTGAAACTGAATCAAGACCAAAGGGAGTTTAAAACTAAATTCCCATTAATTTCAAATGGATTTAGAGTTCTAAATTCTCAGCTTATGTATATAATCACAAGGCCAGCTACAAGGAAATCTGGAGTTTCTTAATATCTGAGTAATACCTTTGGATATCTGAACTCCTCAATATTAAAATATTTGTAATTTTTAAAATTATATTAAAACATCTAGAGCTGCAAAGGAAGTAATGCTAATGTGCAGCTCCTTCCTATAACAAGAAAGGATTTTTTTTTCTGCTTTTGTAAATTTCTTCTGTGTACATTGATCAGAGAAGCATAGCAATAGAGAAAAGCAGGAAAACTTATTTGAAAAGTCTTTTTAAAATGGTACTTTCATACAGATTCCACTTAAAAAAGGAGTGAAAGAAGAAGGAAGGACATGGTCAGGGAAACAGGAAGAGATGATGAAGTCCCACATGACTTTAACAACACTGACAAGATTACAGTTCTTGAAACTCAAACCTTCCAAAGGTCTAGTCAAACTTGTGAAGCCAACAGGCACCGTGGTGTTTCAACAGTTGGCTAAGTCACATGACAGTACTTTATATTCTTCTATATGGTCTGAGAAGCTTTCTCACAGAAAAACAGACTGACGTTTTACGTTTTTGCTTAGTCTTCAAAGTTTGATATAAAATTTGAATTCTAAATTTTTCCACCTTTGAATAAGTTATTATTAAATGTATGTAATGAATTGCTTTTTAATCCTAAATCTCTTTAAATCATTCACTTTCAAACTGTTATACTCGCGTGCTTCCGACATTTTCTCCCTTTTCAAAGTTTGATATATTCCTGGTTTCTATAATGTCACACACCAACTTGTTTCAGTTCAGCTCAAGCAGAAAATATCAGCTACCCAAATGCTAAGGGATTACTGTATTGTTAGCCAAAACAGATTACCATCCTTCACAATTCCT
Organism: Nyctibius grandis; assembly: GCF_013368605.1. Classification (NCBI taxonomy): domain Eukaryota; kingdom Metazoa; phylum Chordata; class Aves; order Nyctibiiformes; family Nyctibiidae; genus Nyctibius; species Nyctibius grandis. The sequence continues at coordinate 31,746,100 of NC_090659.1, forward strand.
TTAAGAGGCAGCTTTGCAAGTGATGTCCCTAACTCAATGGATATGAAGCCTTCTACATATACTGTTGCTTATGTAGGGCTTCAGGTTCTCATGTTTATGACAGGAATGAATATGTATGTTTAGGATCAAATATGCTCTGGGTTTCATAATAGAGCCTTAAATACTCTTGGCTCTGGAAAATTCAATATTGTATGAAACCAAGAAATACACTGTAAACATAGTATCTTCCTGAATATCTGCTTGCTAGGGAAACTACTAACAAGTACAGACTGCAATAGAACAAAGCTGACAAAGGGCTTCAAAGACCGTATTGATATGCTGTACAGAATACACGTATCAATCAATAAGCAGGAATTTCACGGATGCAAAAAAAATGGTTCAAACATAGCAAAATACATGCATCTTCCAGCTTTTCTTTACTTGAACATTTTGAACTTCCATTCAAAATCAGAGACACCAAGATATTGGCAAAGAAAACTTAAAAAACTGAACGGCTCCAAATTGTGAATACTCACCAACTTCCTGTGAAGTCTTAATGATACCTAGATTGTCCCTCAGCCAACGAACAACAGCACCAGCTATTGCAACAGATCCCTGAAGGAAACAAAATCACTACACCATTAGGAAACAACTGGTAGCTTCCTGTTCCAAGACTGGAGAGGAGGGGTAGCTGCGGCCTCCAATTGCAGGCTTCCAGTGACAACTTAAAGCACCCCCGAGAATGCTCACAACCAAATCACAAGTTTCTTGGCAGCTGGAAGCTGACATGTAAAAATGGCAGCCTGTTACACAGGCTCCATGTAGAAAAGGTGCATATTGCATGTTTTTTTCCATGGAGGGGAGTTACCATGACACTTCCTAAGCAGTCGCCTTGTCTCTCTAATTTAGGTCTTCTCCTGAATATATAGTCATGAAGTCCAGTAGCCTCAGCCTTCTTTTTCTGACAAATTTAAGATTTTTATACTTTGATTTAAAAAAACAAGACTGATTATGTCTAGAGTCTAAATACAAATGTTTCTATCTAAAGACAGAAAATGTCGGCACTAGCATTTGCCAGCAAAATTCCTCTGTTGCCTCAGCAAATGGCCCTGGATGGCTCCATCATATCATAGATGAATGGCATGGCTTCCATCTCACTCCAAAGTCCAAACAGACTTCTCTACAAGACAGACTCAAGTCTACTAGACTAAGCTTCAAGTAAAATGGGAGCAGCATTATATTTCCATTCAAAGCCACTGCTAGAAGGAGCAGGGGTGTCTTCTAACCAGCCAGCTATTACAGTCACAAGATATGGGT